>NC_133127.1:52905118-57905118 GCF_048418815.1 Hemitrygon akajei | reverse complement strand
TAGAGAAATCAAATAAAACCCTTGAGCTAAGACCCCTTCATTACCATCCACGTACGCACATGTTGGGGTAAAAATACGTTCAACCTCTCTACATCTGTAATAGGTCTGAACTTTTCAACAGTTAAATATTGTGCTCAATCTGGTTTTTCAAGTCATCACAGCAAACTTATTGACACACAAACCCATTTAATAGTTTGGATAATCACTGGGACTTTAAACTCATTTCCACTGGTGATCACTGGTTACCAGTCCTTTCAAGAAATCCCTCTCCTTACTTTGGACAGAATACAGCAACCTATGGTGTATCAGCTTGTACTATCAGGAACCCTGAGATTTGATTCAAGACCTCCCTTGACTGCAAATGATTTTCTAAACCCCTTTTGTACATGAACTCAGCATGGAGAAGATGCACTGAGAGCAACAAATATCTTTGAAATAAAACCCCAACATGGACACAAAACGCTGCACCAGGACTTCCTCCTTACCCCCCCCCCCACCCCCCACCCCCCAGGTGCTGCTTGACCTACTGAGCTCCTCCTGCAGGTTGTTTATTTCTCCAAATTCCAGCATTTTGCCTTTTGTCTCCATGGAGACAAAGTTGTCAAGAGAAAAGCTTGGCAAGCAAAGCAGGAAAATATTGAAAAGCAATGTCATAAATGCACAGAGAAGGTAGCATTATATATATAATTATTGATACATATGACACCCACAGGCACTTTAGAAGGGCGATATTATTACTTAAGACCCTGTCATTGAAGGAAATGCAACTTCACAATGACAATTAACATTTATTTTCTTTCAAGTACTATTGTTCTGTTGTTCTTAATATAATTAAAGTTGATCGCAACAGGCTTACAATAGCTGACCTACAGGAAAAAGACAAACACGCAAAAGGATAAAGATAAAAAAGGGAATTCTTTATCTGTCTGTGACATCTTGATTAATAGATTCTCAGACCCTGCTGACAAATAAAATCAGGGTCTTTGATTTTAAAATCATATGGTTTTATTTTTAACAGAAGTACTTTCTTACTCTCTACAATGCCTATTATTTTTGTATAAATATACTTTTAGCTCAGTTGTAAGGTCCAGGTACTGAACATTTCTGTAACTGAACTTAGACAATTTGCCTACCAGCTACAAATTATTTCTCAAAGTTCAACAGAAATTTATTATTTAAGTATGCATATGCCACCATATACTATGCTGAGGTTCTCCTATGGTTCCCCTCCTCCTCCCCTTTCTCCTATGATCCACTCTCTTCTCCTGTCAGATTCCTTCTTCTCTGGCTCTTGACCTTTCACACCCACCTGGCTTCACCTATCACCTTCTTGCTAGCCTCCTCCCACCCCCCCCCCACCCCCCCCACAACCTTCTTATTCTGGCATCTTCTTTCCTTCTTAGTCCTGAAGAAGTGTCTCAGCCCGAAACATCAACTATCCATTCATTTCCATAGATGCTGCTCGACCTACTGAGTTCCTCCCGCATTTTGCGTGTGTAGCTATGGATTTGCATCATCCGCAGACTTTTTTCAGTCTATGCTGTGACTTATTTTCTTGCAGGCATTCATGGCAGAATGATATGCAAAATGTGCAAAAGAAGGCAAGCTGTACAAAGGAAGAGGAATTCCAGCCACAAATATTTCACACAACAGTCAGTTAAAACTTCTAAGGATATATTTTCATCAACAAAAACCGAACCCAACACTCCATGCAAGCATATGCAATTCTGATAAACAGCACACACCACTGATCTTAAATGAAAGCACAATCGAGAGAAATGGAATTATCACTACAGAAGGAAAAGTTAACCATGGAAGACATCCCCATGATCTGAGCAGGCAAGAAGTCAAACCCCCGACTCAGAGTTGGAGACCTCTTCTCAGAAACAGAAATGGCTTCTTGTGGCAATACAGGAGCAGCTGGTTAACACAAGAAATAATCATCAAAAATGCATAATAAAAGGCCAACAAATCCAGTATGATAAATACAGAAAATGCAAAGAGAAACCAGAAACAAACCAACATATTACAACATATTCTTGCAGCAGTTTAACTCAATCTGATTACTTATACGGGCACAATCAAGTGGCAAAGATCTTGCTTTAAAATAAAATCTCAAAAAAACATACCTTACTACAAATACAAGCCTGATCCAGTTTCAGAGTCAGAGACCTATAAATTATATTATGACTGATCCATTATTACAGGTAAGAGAATCCATAATTCTGCCCAGATATAATATTACAGGATAAACAAACAAGAACAATTTACTTAATAGATATAGCCATCACAAATATACACAACATACAGAAATCAATATGTGAAAAACACTAAAAATTGCTAAATTAAAAGAGGAAATTGAAAGACTATGGAACATGAAAAGGGTATACACTGTCCCAGTAGTAATTTCTACAAACGGCTTCATCCCAAAGTCACTACGCAATAGCATTAGACAGTTAGACCTACACAGCAATATTTATGTAGATCTTCAGAAAGCCACAATACCAAGCACCACTACAGTAGCCCAAAAGATCCTAGCAAATGAGAAATTAGTGTGCTTGGCTATGCCCATACCTCAGGTTCTACCAGCTTGTGTTGAAAAAAAATCTAAATATACAATAATAATAAGTAAATAAGTAATACTGAAAACACAAGTTGCCATGTCTTTGAAAGTGTTAGGTTGTATTCAGTAATCAGTTTGGTGTGGAGTTGATTGAAGTTATCCATGCTGGTTCAGAAGCCTGATGGTTGAAGAGTAATGACTGTTCCTGAACCTGGTGGTGTGGGACCTAAGGCTCTTGTAATTTCTTCCTGATGGCAGCTGCAAAAAGAGTGGGTGGTGGGTGTATTGATGACAGATGCTGCTTTCATGTGGCAGCACTCCTTGTAGATGTGTTCAATGGTGGGGAGGGCTTTGCCTGTGATGAACTGTGCTGTGCCAATTTTCATTGGCTTTTCCATTCTTGGGCATTGGTGTTTCCATACCAGGCCATGATGCAACCAGTTAGGATACACTCTACCATGAATCTATAGAAGTTTGTCAAAGTTTTAGATGACATACCAGATCTGAGGAAACTTCTAAGAAAGTAGAAACATTGTCATTCTTTCTTTGCAATGGCACTTACCTTTTGGTTCCAGGACAGATCCTCTGATACAAGACATAAGACCATAAGACATAGGAGCAGCAGAATTAGGCCATTCAGCTCATTGAGTCTGATCTGCCATTCCATCATGGCTGATCCCAGATCCCACTCAACCCCATGCACTTGTTTTCTCACCATATCCCTTGATGCCCTGCCTGATCAGGAAACAATCAACTTCTGCCTTAAATATACCCTTGGACTTGGCCTCCACCACAGTCTGTGGCAGAGCATTCTACAGATGTATTACTCTCTGGCTAAAAAAAATTCTCCTTACTGTACCTCTTTTCTGAAGGGTCACCCTTCAGTTTTGAGGCTATGCCCTCTAGTTCTGGATACCCTCACCAGAGGAAACATCCTCTCCACATCCACCCTATCTAGTCCTTAAAACATTCAGTAGGTTTAAATGATATCCTTCCCCATTCTTCAAATTCTAATGAGTACAGGCCCAAAGCTGCCAAACGCCCCTCATATGTTAACCTCTTTATTCCGGGAATCATCCTCATGAACATCCTCTAGACTCTCTCCAATGACAATACGTCCTTCCTGAGATATGGAGTCCAAAACTATTGACAGTTCTCCAAGTGCAGCCAGACTAGTGTCTTATAAAGGCTCAGCATTATCTCCTTGCTTTTATATTCAATTCCCCTTGAAATAAATGGCAACATTGCAACTGCCTTCTTTACCACAGACTCAATCTGTAAATTAACCTTCTGGGAGTCTTGCACAAGGACTCCCAAGTCCCTCTTCACCTCTGATGTTTGAACCTTCTCCCCATTTAGATAATAGTCCACAGTATTGTTCTTTTACCAAAATGCATTATCATACATTTCCCAAAACTCCATTCCATCTGCCACTTTTTTTTGCCCATTTGTCCAGTTTGTCCAAGTCCTGTTGCAATTGCATTGCTTCATCAGCGCTACCTACCCCTCCACATACCTTCATATCATCCGCAAACTTTGCCACAAAGCCATCAATTCCATTATCTAAATCATTGACAAACAATGTGAAAAACAACGGTCCCAATACTGACCCCCGAGAAACACCACTAGTCACCAACAGCCAACCAGAAAAGGCCCCTTTTATTCCCACTCACTGCCTCCTGCCTGTCAGTCATTCCATTATCTGTTTGTATGTTTCCTGTTACACCACAGGATTTTAACTTGTTAAGCAGTCTCATGTGTGGCACCTCATCAAATGCCTTCTGAAAATCCAAGTAAATGACATCCACTGCCTCTCCTTTGTCTTCGCTGCTCATTACTTCCTTGAAGAATTCTAACAAATTTGTCAGACAAGATTTCCCTTCACAGAAACCATGCTGAATTTGACTCCAAGTGTTATTAGTCTCCAAGTACCTCGAATCCTCATCCTTAATAATAGACACCAACATTTTCCTAACCACTGAGGTTAGGCTAACTGGCCTATAATCTCCTTTCTTTTGCCTTCCTCCCTTCTTAGAGAGTGGAGTGACATTTGCGATCTTCCAATCCTCCAGGACCATGTCAGAATCAAGTGATTCTTGAAAGTTATGACCAATGCATTCATTATCTCTTCAGCAACCTCTCTCAGGACTCTGGGATGTAGTCCATCTGGCCCAGGTGACTTATCCACCGGAAGACATTTGAGTTTGCCTAGCACTTTTTCCTTTGTAATAACAATGGCACTCACTCCTGCTCCCTAACGCTCACGGACCTCTGGCACACTGCTAGTGTCTTCCTGAAGACTGAAGGAAAGTACTTATTAAATTCATCTGCCATTTCTTTGTCCCCCATTACTACCTCACCAGCATCATTTTACAGTGGTCCAATATCAACTCTCACCTCCCTTTTCTTCTCAATATAACTGAAAAAACTTTTTGTATCCTGCTTTATATTTTTGGCTCGTCTGCCCTCATATTTCATCTTTTCCCTTCTTATATCTTTTTAGTTGCCTTTTGTTGGATTTTAAAAGCTTCCCAATATTCCAACTTCCCACTCACTTATATGCCTAGGTTGCCTACCCCTGCCTTTTTGAGAACTTCTTCCTCTGTGGGACATATCTATCCTGCACCTTGTGAAGTATTCCCAGAAACCTCAGCCATCTCTGCCCCGCTGTCATCCCTGCCAGTAACCTTCTCCAATCCACCTGGGAAAGCTCCTCTCTCCTGCCTCTATAATTCCGTTTATTCCACTGCGATACAGATGCATGTGAATTATGCTTCTCCCTCTCAAATTGCAGTATGAATTAAATCATTATGATCACTATCCCCTAAGGGTTCCTTTACATTAAGTTCCCTAATAAGATCTGGGTTATTACAGAATACCCAATCTAAGATACCCTTTCCCTGAGTAGACTCAAGCACAAGCTGCTGTAAAAAGCATTCTCACAGGCATTCAACAAATTCCCTCTCTTGCGATATGATAACCTTCCCCACCTCCAATACCCTAATGAGGACTGGATCATGGATCCCTGGGTTCTAACTCCTATAGTCAATAATTAGCTCTTTGGTTTTGCTGATGTTGGGTGAGAGATTGAATGGTTCCACAAAAACAACCAAGTATTCAACCTAGAAGCTGATTCTTCACCACCTCTGAATTGACCAACACCAGTGGTGTTGTCAGCAAACTTACATAAGTATGGCATTTGAGCTGTACTTAGCCTCACTGTCACAGTGCGAACAGAACAGAGGGCTAAACACACAGGTTATGGTGGACGAGGCCGTTGTTACCAATCTGTAATGACTGGGGTCTGCAAGAGAGGTAACTGATGATCCAGTTGCACAAGAAGGTATTAAGGTCTCTGTTTTGGAGCTTAGTAATTAGTTTTGAGTGGATGAGGGTATTTTCATCCACCTCAAGACGCTGTACCTGCGTTTTTGAGAGTCAAGTTGGCTGAGTACTTCAGGAGATTGTAAAATCACTAGACAGCTTAGATGGTTCAAAAGTACATTACTTAAGGAAAATTCTCTTCCCACAAGTTAATATCACTACTAACAATATCTGTGGAACTGACCATGTAGTGCCCAGCCTTAACCAATACACCTTTCATCCTGTTTGTCAAACACAACAGACCATCTAAGATTTATATGTAGTGCACAAATGAGAACACAGACATGCGCACTAAACCCTGCTGATTCCATCACTGTAAAAGGTTTGCTACTCTAAACTGAAGCCTACCCTGTTGAACCTACCTGATTTGCAGCAAAAATAATTGATTGCTCTTAACAAAAAGGCACTTTTGGCCAATTCCACAGCTGCTATTAGTGCTGTTAAGAACTTCTGAAGAGGTCAGTATAAATTAGCATTCAGGCAGTAAATTAATCCAAATACTGACCTTTTATAACTGCACAGTTGCTCTCTTACTACATGGTTTATAAATAAACATTGTCATGCTAAGTGTATAAAAAATCGCCATAAATAACCAAATCTGCCACTAAGCTCCTAAAGGGTTCTTAATCAAATGAAAGGGTCTGAGAACATTATACCAGCTGTTCACAATAAATTATGCAAAGTTTCAAAGATTATCAAAAACTGGAGCAGAGCTTGTTGACGTATCTTAAAGAGCTGAACATTTTATTCATTTTCAAACAATTAAAAAAATGATACCTACAATAAATAATAAGCAATCTGATTAATTTCTCATTCAGATCATAAGTCTCTGATAAATAATACATTGCAGTCAGGCTAGTCGTACCTGGTACTGTCAAGGTACTGATGTTAATGATTATTTTAAAAATTCATAAGTGTCCTTAATTGCCATCCCCAAGGAAAACTAGAAGTTTCGATGATAAAGAAACCTGATTACACTAATGAAGAAACAACCTACTATGTGAAAATAGGTGGAACTCTGCACACCACAGGTAATCTAATCTTAAGGGAACATGTAGTTACTTGTTGTTACACTCACAGAATATTCTTAAGGGATTGTGAAATACACTATAAATGGTTCAAAAGCTTATGAGTCATGTCGTGTTAGTGCTTCCTCTGCAAAAATGTCAATTTGAAAGTCATACATGTACTAAAAAATGAATCACAAAAGCACTGGTTCAAAAATATTTTTGAATGTCAAGCATTTGCATTCATAAACATTAATTACAAGCTCACAAAATATTCAGCATATCAAGATAGTTCACACCCACATGTTTAAGACCAAGCAAGAGTTGTGTTTTGAAACAAAACTTCAAGTGATTTATTCAACGGTCAAAAACAATTTGTGTAGTTTTAGGGACGGATATGTCCAAGGACTGGCAATGGAGACCACCAGACTGCTGTCAATGGTGTCCACTCACGAAGCCTCTGGTGTTGTCTTTTATTGGGACACTATCCCCCGGCTGATCAGTAAATCCTAGTGCAGGACAAGACCCCTCCAAGAACCTCTATCCTCATCACTTGGATGGCACTGAAAGTCCATGAAGTCTTCTCCCTAAGCCTACAGGCTGTCAAGGCTTGTATTGATATTTAATGTTTGTGGAAGGTGACTATATTGTATAAAAAAATCAGAAACGCTATTCAAAAAAATTAAAGATTTTAAATTATTTTAAAGTAGAATATTAAAATCCACTCAGACAGATTTAAAACAATTACAATTAACTAGGAAATCAAAGAATATGAGCTTATTCTTGGGTCTGATTGGGTCTAAAGATAAATCCAGCTCAAAGGGTCATGTGATTGGTTACATTCTTACATAATGTATACCGCACTTACCCTGCTTTCAGCAGCTCTTTTCCCCCATTAACATGAGGTGAACTTAATGTAGGTGCAACTCCAGTGCTCAGAAATCCCTAGAAGTTTTTCCACTGACCTCTTTAGAAACTACTGGCATAGTGCAGGTGTCCCTGTGCAGGGACTGCTAAACAGCTGAGCAGAAACTGGATTTCCAACAGTGCTCAGAAGTCCTAAGGTTCCACTCAGGTAAATTAGGCAACAGTCAGCAGATGTATCTATTCTTAACCAGAAAATGATGTCCATAAGTCTAAAAAATATTGAACTAAAATAACCAATTATTCGATAGGATTGCATGTTCAATGGATTTAATCTATATAAACATGCACAATGTGTTACAGAAATTAACAAAATAATCTCACTATAAACAAATACAGTATTCACAGCGTGGTTAACAAGATGAGCAACATTCTGCTGTCATTGATCCTCCACTAGGGTTCCCATGCTTGAATTTACATTCTCACAGGGCAGAAGACCAACCTTGCTGACCAAAAGTATCCTAGGCACCAGAGACTGTGATGGTATCATGAGGAAGACCTACCCTGAAACAACTCTGAAATCTTGGGAGCCAGAAAAGTCTCACCTCAACCTTTAAAAAAAAAACTGCTGATTATTCATGGTCTATACTAAGATATGCAATAACAACATTAATTAACAATTATAAGAACAAATGTGAAAGGTTGTGAAACAAGTTAATGCTATTTAGAAACATTAAACTATACAAAATTTGGTAACTACCCCATTACTTCTTAGCCAATAGCCTGTCAAAATCCATTAAAATTCATGGTGTCCAAGAAGAGATATTTCAGCGCAGTGTTGGGGAATCTGAGCAAGACTGAACTCACCTGCTGGATTTTAATAATTGGCAGTATGTGTGCATAAACCTTAGCTTCATTGCTGTGTAAGTGAGTGTCATCCTATTGCTTCTCTGCACTTCATTCACTTACTGCAGTTTGGGGAAGAAAAGGGTCCATAATTATAATTAACAGTGTGCTTATTAAAGGCAATAAACTCCTTCCAATTTGGATAGACCATGAGCAGTAGTGCAGTGGTTTCAACACCTGCTTCAACCTCACCCCCTTAAACACTTTCCATTATGCTTCGTGGTCAGACCTTAACCGCTCTGATAGAATGGGAACTTCCTGCTTCTGCCATTAGTGTAATGGTAGTCCAGAAATTGCTGCTTTCCAGCTTTGCTGCTGGAAATTTGGTACTGAAGTATCTGCCCATTGTCCAGGCTACCATCATTACCCAAACTGTTTATTTATTTTCTGTTTAGAGATACAGCATGGTAACAGGCCCTTCCAGTGCAATGAGCCCACACTGCACAAATCCACCCATGTGACCAATTAGCATATCAACCCATAAGCCTTTGAAATGTGGGAGGAAACTCGAGCATGCTGAGCAAACCCACACAGGCACAGGGGGAATGTACAAACTCCTCACAGACATCAGTGGGCATTGATCCTCTGTTACTGGTGCTGTAATATCATTATGCTAACTGTTACCCCACAGTGCCACCCCAAAAATGGGATCACTTACATTGCCAGAGAAACAAACAGATGTACAAGAATCAAAAGGAACTCAGTAGATCTGGCAGCATCTGCGGAGGTGGACAGATGGATAGCATTTCCAGTTGAAAGCCTGCATCAGATTTCAGGTAGGCTCTTGACTAGAAAGATCAACCATCCCTTCCGCCTCCTCGGATGCTGCTTGACCTGCTGAATTCCTCCAACATTTGCTTTCTGAGCTCCAGCTTAGGGCATCTTCAGTTTTGTGTGTCACCAATATCTGTACAAGCACAAGTTCAAAGATCAGTAGTAAAAGTTATTTATATCTCAGGAAACTTAAGGCTGAAGAAATAGTCTACAATACAGAAATCTAGGAGCAGTCTGCAAAAGCTGGAAGGCTCAGGAATGGGTGGAGGAGGAGGATGGGCTTCTATATCACTATCATGTTCAAGATTTTCAATGTTGCAGAAATAGCTTGAAGGCAGAAAGTTCAAGATTCTGATTGAAGCTGGAAGTCATTCTGATTACATCCTTCCACAACCTTGGATTTTCAGGTCCACTGAGTTAGTGCAGTGTTGCCTCAATACATACAGTGCTTGAGCCCTCTAATTGGCACCAACATTTCAGACTAGCTACAAAGTTTGTTGAGGTGGCAAATGAAATGCCAGACATCAAAATGGAGGCTGTGGGTGCAATATAAGGAAAATGTTCCAATTCCCAGGATTGACAAGCCTCATTTTAACAAGGACTAATATTTTCTGTACAAAGCAGAGTTAATCACAGATGGCTGAGCATTTGAACATATGCTATTCTCTGCAGGACTGTAGGGAATAAATACATTTAGAATGAATGACTAAGAGCAGTCTGGGACTTCAGCAAATTACAAATGTGGCTTGAACGTAAATGGGTAACTATTAATGAAACAAATAATGAACCCTCCAAGGACTTAAAAATAGCAAAGAATTAATATGAATGACAAGGTATCTGATCTGGGGCAATAGTCGTTTTAAAGAATGACAGAAATTAAAGTCTGGGTATTAAAAGTATTTGAGCAGGTAGTAAAAGCAGATCATAAATTCCTTTGTAGGCACCTTGTAGTCAATTCCACATTGCATTGGCTCCACGGTGTTTTGCAAAAATTATAATACAGACACAGATGAAGAAACTCAAATCAACTGTCTCAGCCCTTCCAATCAAAACTGAACCTGATACTTCTCTACTATTGCCACTTTTTGATACCCAGACTCTAAATGGCATGAAAATTGGCAGAAACAGCACAGTCCATCACAAAAAACAGGAAAAGGATAGACCACTGCATTTTAAATTCATCCGAATTATGTATACTAAATGTGCACAACAAAATTAAACGTACCAACATTAGTGAAAGTCAAGGGGGCTATAGTCTGAAGTAGAATCAGGGATTTTCATGTTGTTTCATGAACTTTACAGCAGTGGGGAAAAAGCTACCTTGCAATGTGATCCTTCAGGCTTCTCTACCTCCTGCCTGGTGAGTGGCGAGGACAGGAGATGGGCTGGATGGTGAGGGGGTCTTAATAATGGATATCATCCTCCAGAAACATCAACTCATGTAGATGCACTTGATAGTGGGGACAGCTTGAATGGAAAGAAGAGGAAGGGCATTTCTATCACTACTTTGATCGAGATGTCCACCGCTCACTGTAGCCTTGTGCTCCTGTGCTAAGGCAGGAATGTACTAAGGCATCAGACAAATCTTTAATGCTTCAAGATTCAAGTACATTTATTATCAAGGAATGTATAAATTACACAACTTTGCGATTTGCTTGCTCACAGGTAGCCACAAAACAAGAAAAACAAAAGAATCAAATTTAAAGGAAAACAAGAATAAAAATGAAAGACCAACACTCACTGCACAAAAAGAAAGAAAAGAAATACAAATCATGTAAACAACTGAAGTGAACCAAAATTGAGTCCCCAGATCTAAACCCCAGAGCAGCCCGGAGTAGACCCAAAGCTTCACTTATCGTTTGTCATATTAATGGACACGGAGCACAACAGCCGGGGCAGTCGACATAGCCTCATACAACTGGCCCAGATGCAATATTGCCATGGAGATTACCATCGTGGAGAATGAGTGAAATCGGCTCCAATCAGTCCAAAATCCTGTCTTTTCAGTCTATCCGGGCCAGTGTTTAAATTGACCAAACAAAGGAACAGCAAAACGCTCTGGTGTCCTGGAGATAGAAGCGAACGTTGCGGACAGTGAGTGAATTTGGCTCTTGCCTTCAATCTTGATAAGCGAAAAAATTATCTAAACAGCAAAAAAGTACCTTGCACTGGGACACAGGCATCGCTGCTGCAAAAGGCTCCTGCCTAGACCATGCTGCACAGTGACTCGCTCTGGCCCGGATTTTGCCACCCAGCTTGAAGCCACTGTCAATCTCTTTAAATCGCCTCAGCAGCCAAAGCAATCCAACCTCACACCTGGGCCAGTTGTACGAGCATCGAAGTTGAATCTCTTCTGCCTGGGCTTCAACTTCTTATGGTGTCCAGAGCAATCCAGGCCAGTTGTTTAGGCACCAGAACCCTATCTGTAACGACTCGTCCCCAAAATCACCTTGCTATTGCTCATCCCTTCACTATTTGCAGCGATAATTTAACACACTTTACCTCAGAAATGGTATCGTCAGTGATGATTTTAGTTGTATTTCCTAGCATTTTGACTACCAGGAAGCTGTCGCGCATGCTTGGTAGCGCCACCTTAACTGAATGTTCACCTCAACTCTTCGAGGAACCATCTTGTTTTAGTGCGCAATTTACAAATGGACAATGATGCCAGAAGTCTGTACTCTGAAGACTGGCATACGTTTTTACTATTGTCTCAGTGCTCCAAAACCAAGTGGAGAGCCAAGAGCCACAGAGATTGTCTTCACTATGGACCTGTTGCAGCAATAGGCAAATTACAGTTGCTCCAGGTACTTGATCAGACTGGAGTTAATTTTAGCCATAACTAATATCTCAAAGGATTTTATTATGGCAGATGTGTATGCTACCAGTAAGTAGTCATTGAGGAAACTCACCCTGCTCCTTCTTGGTCACAGTATGTTCTTTTGAAGTGGTTGGATAGCTCAGCCCACAGTATGAAGTTTGAAGATAACCATGATTTGCAAGGGATCACAATCCTGAAGAACGTTTTGACATCTAACTCTGAGCTAGAGATCACATGGTTGCCAAATGCTAAGGTGATTCACGTAGGCATAGTATTATGCTTCCTTTCAAAGCATGCATGAAATGCATTGAGCTTTTCAGGAGTGAAGCATCAGTGCCATTTATGCTGCTAGGTTCCAAAAAGGCAGTGAATGTTTCAGCTATTAGAATAAACGTGCAGTCTCGAGGTTGTTTAGCATTATGAAAGCATGGTTCTGTCTTATGAATAACAATAGGGTTGTTTTGAATAAATATTACCAAATTTCACTCCGTACTGAAAAATAACTTCACTCAAGCAAAGACATGATGTAAAGATCTTACACTACATATAACTGCTGTCCACACTGGAAAATGCCCAGTCAAATTCCCACAGTCATACAAAATGACCCAGAAATGGTTATTTAGAAACTTTTCATTTGTCAGGTTTAATTTGTGTACAATTCATGTAAACGATACAGTATAATCAATTCTAGATCCAGCTACTCTGGTAATGTTTGTTACCATAGATGTTAGGCCAAAACCCACAGGTGACAGATATTTTGAAAACTAGAAACTTCAAGATAAGAATTGGGGAGAACAAAGTGTATAGCACATCATGTGAAGTATCGTTGGCCCTCCTTATCCGTGGGTTCCGCATACGCAGATTCAACCAATCGCAGATCGGGAAAACCCATAAGTGCTCTCTCCACCACTCGTTGTTTGAGCATTGTTCGCCTCGCATCTTGTGTACAGCCCTTTTTTTTCTTGTCATTATTCCCTAAACAATACAGTATAACAACTATTTACATAGTATTTACATTATATTAGGTATTCTAAGTAATCTAGAGATGATTTGAAGTATACGGGAGGATGTGCGTAGGTTATATGCAAATGCTACGCCATTTTATATAAGGGACTTGAGCATCCGCATTTCTTGGTATCTGCGGGGTGGTCCCAGAACCAATCATCTGCGGATAAAGAGAGCCGACTGTATGCACATGAATAAAATGACAAGCAAATGAGATGCAAGAGATCAAGAGAGTTCAGTTGAACAAATGTATTGTGTTAGTTTCTACTCATCTCCATAATTTCCAAGGTATTGTGAACACTCAGAGCTAGAATAAATGGGGCCACCAATAGCAACCTGGCCACGGAGAAGGGATTAAATACTCCCTAAAGGAACGAAAACGGAGCTGGTGTTCCAATAGCAATTTAGGCACAGACTACTGTGCAATATTTATTTCAGGATTTGTAAACAACTGCAAACTGCAGTGTAAAATGAAGTGTGACAAAATAAGACATTAAGTTTGCAGAGTTAGCATGTAATTGGCAACTCAATTTCAATACAGGAAAATGTGAATGAGTGCATTTTGTAAGAATAAGTGCCCATATTTTCTTTTGGAACTCAAGGACTGAAATAAACCCTTTAACACCTTGAATTTCTTCTGACCTTCACTTAGACCTTGGCCAAGCTCTACCATTAACTCTAACTGTACACTTTAATCCAACAACTTTTGTAAAGTTGACAAAAATTCCAGGTATTAAGTTTTCATTTGTTGTATTCTCCACGCTTGAGGGAAGACATACTACTTTCCGTGAAAGTGTGTTTTCTGACAAAGCCTCTGAATTGAACTCCAATTTTCTACCCATTTGTGCCAAACTCCTACACCAGAAAATTTGGTTTGTCTTAAATCAGTTTTTTTTTTAAATTTAGCTATCAAGTAAGAATTACACAGAACAAATGCAGGCCCTTTCACCCACCAAGTCCATATCTAAACTAATCTCATTTTCCAGCATCTGGCCCATAGCCTTCTTTAGCGTTGTGGGTCAAATGCTTATCTAGATGTCATGACTAACTGGGTCACACAAAGCTATAAATGGAAGACTTTTTTCACACTGATCATCTGGAGAAAGAATCCAGTTTTCCTCACATGCTTTTATATTTTATTTGTTTTATCTTTGTCTTGTGGGCATTAGCAGTAAATACAAGAAACATAGCAGAATCAATGAAAGACTGCACCCAACAGATCAGACAAACAGTTGATGTGCAAAAGACACCAAACTGTGCAAATAAGAAAAAAATAAATAATAATAACAACAGTAAATAAGCAATAAATATCGAGAGCATGAGATGAAAAGTCCTTGAAAGTGAATCCATAGGTTATGGGAACAATTCAGTGATGGGGCAAGTGAAGTTATTCCCTCTGGTTCAGGAGCCTGATGCTCGAAGGTTAATAACTATTCCTAAACCTGGTAGTATGGGTCCGGAGGCTTCTGCACCTTCTCCCTGTGAAGGTCTTGATGATGGATGCTGCTTTCCTGTGACAACACTTTGTGAAGATGTGCTCAGTGGTGGAGAGGGCTTTACCTGTGATGGACTGGCCCACATCCACTACTTTCTGCAGGCTTTTCTGTATAAGAGCATTGGTGGTTCCATTCCAGGCTGAAATCCAACCAGTCAATATACTTTCCATCACACCTCCATAAAGTTAGTCAAAGTTTTAGATGACATGCCATATCTTCACAAATTTCTGAGAAAGGAGAGGCACTGCTGTGCTTTCTCCATAATGGCACTTACATGCTGGACCCAGGGCATGTCCTCTGAAATGATAACACTGAGGAAGTTAAAGTTGCTGACCCTCTCCACCTCTGACCCTCTGATGATTTTCTATCTGCCTTCTATTGTTTTGTTAACATCTTTGGTTATTAATAACCAACTTTGAGTATAGACAGGTAACTTTGCAGAATTACATATTTATAATGGGAGCACATCCTAAGTAACAGAACCCCTATAAATATTCAAATACTAGTAGTTGTTCATTGAAAGGAGCTTCAAGCAGGCCAGCTTGAGGAACTACTACCAACATGTCACTTGTGTAACAAGAGGGACTAACCACTATCAAGAATGTTTACTGTGCCATCCCATACTTACAAGTCCAATCACCTGGCTGTACTTCCATTACTAGTGTATAGGCAGAGACTGTGGACTGCAGCACCAGTGGTAAGGTCCATGAATGTATGGACAAGGGAGATGGTAAAGAATTTATAGAAATGCTATGAAGCAATGGACTGCCCTACACTCACGGATTCATCTTTAGATCTGAATGAATGTGACACAGTTGTTGTATGTTCACAGACATCGTCAAGACCTGCTTGGATGAGTGTGTGCTGTCAAGAACATGCTAAGCATACCCAAGCTCTGGATGAACAAGAAGATCTGGATGAACAAGGAGACTTATAATCTGCTGAGGGCTCCATTTTAAGACCGGTGATTCAAAACCATACAAGAAGTCCAGTACAACCTATGCAAGGCCATCAGAGTAAAAGGGCATTTCTGTGTGAAGTTAGAGACACAATTAGATGCAGGACAGCTATGGCACTGTTTACAGGCCATTACTTCCTACAAAGAGAAACCTAACCGCATAAATGACAGTAAAATTTCATTCCCCAAGGAACTCAACACCTTTTATTCACACTTTGAAATGAAGAATAAAACTACATCAGGGCAAATCGCCACAGTATCTGGTGACCACGTGATCTTAGTTTTGGAGGCCAATGTCACAACATCCTTTAAGAGGGGGATCTTTCACAAAGAAGCAGGTTATACTGGTATACCTGGCAGACTACTGAAAACCTGGTTAACACCTGGGCTGGAGTGTTCAAGGACATCTTCAACTTCTAACCGCTGCAGTTGGAGTTTTCAACTGCTTTCAAAAGGGCACCCATCATACCAGTGCCCAAGAAGAGCAAGCTGAACTGCCTCAACAAATAATATTCACATTTTCTGTGATGAAGTGCTTTGAGAGGTTGGTCCTGGCTAAATTTAACTCATCTGAGCAAGGACCTGGACTGCTGCAGCTTGCCCGTTACCAAAACAGTTCTACAAAGGACACAGTCTCACTGGCCCTCCACTCAACTTTGGAGCACCTGGGCTACAGGAAAACATATCAGATTGCTGCTTATTAATTACAGTTTGGTGTCCAATACCATCATCCCTTCACTATTAATAAACAAATTTCAGAAGCTGGGCCTCTGTATCTCCCTCTGCAACTGATCCGACTTCCTCACCAGGAGGCCGCTGTCAGTGTGGATCAGAAATAACATTTCCTCCTCGTGGACAATCAACACCTGCGCTCCTCAAGGATGCATGTTTAGCCCAATGCTCTACTCTCTCGACAGCCTTGACAGTGTGGCTCGGTTCAGCTCAAATGCTGTCTATAAATTTGGTGATGACCCCACCGTTATTTGCAGAATCTCAGATAGCAAAGGGACAGAGCAGGAGTGAGATAGATCAGCTGGTTGTGTGGTGTCACACTCAAATTCAGCAAGACCAAAGAACTGATTGTGGACTTCAGGAAGGGAAAGCTGGGTGAACACACACTAATTCTCACCGGGGGGTCAGCAGTGAAAAAGGTGAACCTCTTCAAGTTCCTGTGCATCAACATCTCAGAGAATCTACCCTGGGCCTAACACATTAATGCAATCATGAAGAAGGCATGTGATTGGCTATATTTCATTAGGAGTCTGAGGAAATTTAGTACCTCACTAGAAACTCTAACAAATATCTACAAATGTCTTCTGACTGATTGCATCATCACCTGATATCAACGTTCCAATGCATATATTCAAAAGAGTCTGCAGAGGTATGTAAACTCAGCCAGCTCTATCACGGGCACTATCTTCCCCCACCATTCAAGGACACCTTAAAAAAATGGTGTCTCATGGTGGTGGCATTAAAGACCTTCTGGAACATGCCCTCTTATTGCTACCATCAGCTTGAAGTCCCACACTCAATGTTTTAAGAACAGCTTCTTCCCCTCCACCATCAGATTTCTGAATGATTCATGAACACAACCCCACTCTTCCTATTTTGCAAGATTTATCTATTTTTTAAATAAAATATTATGTTATTTCTGTCTCACACTGTACTGCTGCCACAGAACACAAAATTTCATGACATGCCAATGATAATAAACCAGAATCGGAGCTGGTCCAGGAGTTTCTATGCTAACTACAGACATCTAAAATCCAGCATGTGCTAAGTCACTTGGACCTAAAATATACTTATTTTGTTGTAGTGTTGAGAGGTTGTTCTTTGAATATACATCTAGCCAAATTACATGACAAAACAGACTTGTCCCAAAATATGCACTAAGTGACAGAGATGGGCCTTTAATAATGCATTAACACAGGAGATGGCCACTCACTAATAATAATCATCATCTTCTTCTCCTTCTTCCCCCTTTTTATGGCAGTTGGCAAACAGCTTTAAGGTGCATTACCGCTATCTTCTGAAGTGTGGGTCAGGATATCTAAATCCTACATATTTATATTTGTATATATTTATACCAGTACGTGCGCAACCATTTCTTGTTGATTACAATACTCACACCTCCCATTGTTTCTACATTAAAAACAATGCACTGTGTGCCCAAACTTCAATCTGAATAATTTCACCTCCTCCCTCTTGCTCTTTTCTGCATTCTTTGACCATCCCTCTTCTTTCTAGATATTATAAAGATGTCTTCCTGTTCTCTTTTGATCCCATTGTTTTCTTCACATATTTTAATTTCACTTTTAATATCTCTTTCATTTCTTTACTCTACTTTCCACTTCTGCTCGTCTAGTTGCCCCCTTCAGTAATTTACCCCCATACTCATTCCCTCCAATACAAACATGCTGGAATCCATGTAAAATATATACAGAGCCCCATCATTTTAAGTCTATATAAGGTTTCTATTATCTTAATGATTCCCTGATCTCATCCTGAAGTTTTCAATAATCACCAATTAACATGAATTTTCATCAATTGTCTTCCCCTGCATAGTTTAAAAGGTGCAGAATCAGAATGCCCACATCCAATAACTGGTTTCAATAATCTTAAAATATCAGTTGAATTTAAAATAGTGAAAAGGTTTTAGTTCCTGAAGACCTGGTCTGCAGTGTCTCAGTGTCCTCACTTTAATTAATACCTCTGTCCAGAATTTAATGACTCCAGAATAATCCCTAACATAGATAGTTATTGTGAGAACCACCATCTCCCCCTCATTCAATAGATCCTCCAGATGTTTTATTTTAAATCATATTAATTGGGATTGCTATAGATATGGATATGATGTGCCAAAAGAGCTACGTTATTTCTGTATAACTGTAACTCAATAATGCTACAAAGGAATTGACAATGATAAAGTATATTTTCTTGTGGTGTGGGGAGGTTCCTAATACAAATGGGTATAAATTTGGAGCCCAATAGTTCAAAAATACTTGCTAAATCCACTGTATCATTCCTTTGAGATATACCTTCCAGAATAAATGGATTATCTCCAATAATCTGTGTTTTCATTTTTGCAGAAACTCTCAAACCACTATGCTAGTCATTGCCACACAAAAAAAGACAATTAGGGCAATTAAACACCTCCAAGTCAGAACTGTTTCTCTTCATTTGAAAATTAATCTTTTTTTTTGTTTTGGTATTGTTCAGTTAATTACAGCAGCTAAAAATGTATTTTGATTTAGAAATACATTTTTGCAACAATTTTAAATCTTTTTGATCAAAGACTTTTGAAAAAAATGAAAAGATTTTCTGAATGCTTGGTTGCTCAAAATCCATTAGGACAGTCTATAGGCCAGACCTTGGCAGTCTCTGCTGTGGCTTGGGTATCAGAAGTTAGTACAACTACAAGTCACAGGTAGGATTCAATGACATCTTGTCCATGAAGTTCTTTAGCTTTCCAAATCAGGAAAGTAGTCATTTCATTCACTTTGACTTTAGCATAAAAACACATTAATAATGTCTTTTTGGGAAAGAGAAGAGCTATTAACTCTAACCATCCTCAGTTGTATGTGCACCATCTGGCGCTGTTCAGCATGTCTTAGGATTCGTAAAAGTAGCTGATTGTCATTGTGTACTAAATTCCTAAAGAGGGTAATTAATTACATTACTTTACATCAACATTACCTCTTGCAACACTGCAAGCTGTTAACATACCCATACTTCACACTACATGCAATTAGCCACATTTTAATTACTCTTATTTATTAAATATGTTTCACATCATTACACAAGATAATGCCACTTTTTGAGAAATGAAATTCATTTGAAATTCAGATAAATCCTCATACAAACATAATTAGTTGCAAGAAAATGTTCCTGATTCTTGATTTAAAATAATGTACAAAATGAAATGGTGAAACATGGAACTACAGACCTTTGCACTATAGTCTTTGGAACAAATTTCTCAAGTGGGTAATTTCTACACATTCAAAAGCAATTAAAAATCAAATATGCCTTACATTAAAAATGTTAAATCATTTAAAAGCACTGAAAACAAGTAAATACATTTAAATTAATTTATTTTATTAAAAGGTAAATTAAAAACTTAATCCTCCCTCACAGCTGTTTTACTTCATTAGATGAAATGAGATCAATGTACCTATGCCAGTTCTAATCTAGCACAAAAACAGATTTCCCAGCACAGTTGCTGGGGAATCTGCAAAAGCTCATCGCCATCAGAGCAGTTCAACACTGGAATTCTAATGGGAAATCGTTGGTAATCAGTTTTGAGGGTGTTGAGAGCTGGTGCATGAACCCCAAATTTCCATTATTTAGAGGCAAACCTTAATTGTTTCTTTTTCATTATATATTATGAGAAACATGGCCATACTATCAAAAGGTTAGCTTTAATCTTCATCTTTATATCTCATTATGACATAGGAGGCTATTCAGCCCATCAAGTCTATACTTCTTCCTTTCACACAAGACATAGGGCATTCCATATAGACCACCTCCTGACCGACTTTGTCAAAGGTGTTCTTTTGCACCAAGGAACAGGTGGTAATGCACTGGCTCAATGTCCACAGCAATATTACGAGACTTATTGTTTACATCAGGGACAGATCCTCAATTGGTAGTGACATTTGGTGCATGCACACCCAAGATTTACACACAGCTTGATGCTGCCATATGCAAGGCAAGAGCCAAGCTAAATATTTCTCCTTCCTTTGGCTAGATATTTGCATTGTGCAGCCGTGTAGGCACCATCAGTTTTAGACTAGCTGGTGTATCTGGTCAGTGCTGAAGTGGAATATGCCCTACTTTAATGACACAGTGAGCACTTTGGATATGATGACCTATTCCTTCCAATCATGTGACAGCTACATTCCCACACAATCACAGCTTTTGTTTCACCCAAGCCATGAGCCACACTCCATTCTTGTTGCATGTTCCAGGTCTTCTAAACCACATTCCCATCATCTTCACGTAATTGGACCTGTTGGTGGAAGGACAAAGGATCAGTTATTATGGCTGCCAAAGAACTTGGTCTCGGTTTCTCTGTGATTCACTTTGGCTCTCAAGACCAGTTCAATCAAGACAGAGATCTTCACGTCAATCATAAGTGACCTCAAGGGGACAATCATGACATCATCATCCATATCGTCAAGCTTTGCTGTAAACACCATTGCATCTCCTTTTCCTTCCTGATGGACTTGGCATAAAAGATCAATACAACAAACAGAACAGTAGCAAGAGCAGCCTCATTCATCTGTAGCTTTGATTGGAACGATTTCCATTTCTCATCCATTCGAATGCACCATGGATGTCCACGTGGGACAGTTCTATCCAGTTTTCGATTTCCTCCCCTATTCACATTTGTAAGATCCTCATTTACTGCCCACTTCTTACTAAACTAAATCAAGCTCAACTTGCTCAGCTACTTCAAAGATCAATTGACAGTCGAGCACGCTGGATGAATCACAAAGCCTATCCAAGGACAGCAGATTTCTTTTCCTGAAGAACCACGGAAATTACTTTTTTTTAAAACAACCTGATTCTTCTTGTAACCAAAATGATGTTATCTCTTTTACTGTAGACAATTTCATTGACTCAATTCAAATTCCATAGCAAACAAATATGGGAATTGAATTTGAATTACTCACTGCTCAGGCATCTGGATTGCTAGCCCCTGTATACACTGGACCTTTCCCATTCTGCACCCTACTGCTGAATGGAAACATATTCTTGCATTCCTCATGGAGCTTCATGCAAGGAACAATGCCCAAAGAATGAGTCATTCGATTAAATTCTCCATCTATTAAACCCTTCTTAAACTTTGGTTTCAGAGTGCCACTTGTTTCCTAACACTGTACACTAAGATAAGAAATTTAACACACTGACTATTTAAACATTTGGCCTGTGATACCACCACGCAGTGGTTAAAGTGATGGTGCTACAGATCAGGGTGTTCTAGAGTTCAGAGTTCAACTCCAGAGCCGTTCTGTAAAAAGTGTCTGTAGTTCTCACCATTGAATGTTGGGGGGGGGGGGTGGGGGGGGTTCTCCAGGTCTTCTGGTTTCCTCCCATAATCCAAATGATGTGCTGGGTAGATTAATTGGTCATTGTAAATTGTCCCATGACCAGGAGTTACTGGTGGTGCAACTCAAAGGGCAGGTAAGTTTACCAGCATCTAACAATTTCAGCTCACATTTCAGATCTAAGTATACATTAGGTTAGAATATCTCATTCTCAAGGCAGAAGTTTTGTAGAACTTCTCCCCTCATCTTTATTACTTTTACATTATGTGTGATTCTAGTTTTCCATGGCTGATGCATCTTCACTGACCAAAAGGACAAGCAGCTAAAGTGCTCCCAGGCTTTTAGCTAAATCTTTTCTGCCACTAAGATACACTAGTCTGCCTCAGGTGTTTGATCATGCTTGTTTTCTCTGTTCCATTCGAAAAGTGTTTCCCCCTTGTGCTTTGCATACTTGAGCTTTGATAATTAACTGTCTCCAGCCAGTGAAGATTAATCATCTGTTGAGAGGCTGCCCTGCAGCTTGATGCAACCAACATTTTGCAGAAATAGATCTGTTCAACCAACACCCACTGAAGCTTTCAGCAGCAAAATCGGTGAAAGGATATTGAAGCAAGCATGCCAAAGAAAATATTTCTTAATTTGCTATCTACTGAATTCTGTCTTAATTCACTGTCTGGTATTGCACTGTCAAACGGATAATACATGTCGGCAGACTTATTCCATGCACATGGATTTTCGTACACCTGTGTGCACAAGTACAATCCTATAATGTTTTCACATCTAACCAGTGACAATTGAACTGTACGCGTGTTGTGATTGGCAGCAATCCCTCCCACACAAGTTCATTACAATTAATGAGAATCTAATACGTGCATCATAGGCAAATAATAAGGAAGAGGAACAGACATCATAGAGCAATGCCAAATGACTCTCTACAGCAGAAGAAAAATAGCATTGCTTCAATTACATATTGTACATTAAATGAAAAAAAATCAACATGTTCTTGTGAAATATTGAGTTTCAGGCATTTCTTTCCCCGTGATAATTTAATGATGTTCACAACTCATAGATTGGAAGACCAATTCCAGGTGAAGTATCAAAGAGAATCCATTTTGTTTCCCTCCATTTAGCAACCAAAGAGCACAAGGAGTGTTAGTAGGCATTGTTATTTCCCATACAAAAGAAAAACATTCTACAAAATGTTTTATAAATGCTCAGACAACATTTGAGCATTGTAAGCAGAGTTGGTAATGTTATTCAATATTCTCCTCCATTAACCTTAGGAGATGTGTTATGTAACAGGAGATATCATATCCAGTCAAATAGTAGTGCTGAGGAACAGACATTTATAAGAACTGGTGTACAAGCTGACCCCTTACCATTCATTCCATTCTGGTCCCTCAGCAAATTGTTCAAAACCTTTGCATCCAAATTATCTGATGTCCCAACCACATTTTCCCTTCTTTACAAAGGCTATTCTAATCTCCTTAATTGATACTGTCCCTCCCCATCTCCAGCTAAACATTTCTGTATTTAAACCATCATCATGCTTTCATTTCCTCTAGGTACCTATTCCAACATTGCTCACTCATTAACCATCTTTCACCATTTTCTACCTACATTATAATTTGTAACATTGTGTGCAAACACCATTGCCCCTGGTAGCCCAGGCAAGTAATACATCAAATGTTAAACCTTAATCTTAGTGCTACAATGCCACCATAGTCTTGCTCCTGCCCATCACTCTTCACTCCTGAACTCCTATGAAAATTATTTCTCCAATCCTTGCCCCTTTTGTTTCCCACTTCTTTGTTCCTCCTTATTAGAGTTTTTGACCCCAATCCCCAGTCTCTCTACCTCTCACACTATCAGCCACAGATCAGTCAATAGCCCCTCCCCCCACAACTCCACCTCCAACTCAGAGCTGGAGTGAGAATATCCCACTTCAAAAATCTTTAAACACAAAAAGTAGACTGGTGTTTTAATGCAGTGAGGATCTCCTGCCCCAATGAGGAGGCTGCCTTTTGGATTATTCATTAAATCATAATCTGAATGGCTTCTCAAATAATCACAAAACGTATCATGAAAACATTTCAGAACTTTGGAGACAATCAATATTTGACTGTGGTGAGGAAGGCTACAAACCCACAACCAATGAAGATCACGGAGTTTCAAACAGTTTATTTCAGGACTTCTGCATGTATGAAAGGATGTTTCACTTGGTAAAGATGTAAAAAGACTGATAGTTTTGCAATCATTACCTAGGCAAAATACAAGCAGTAGAATTTGATTTCCCCATAAGGACTTTGAAATGATACTGCAGAATTGACTGCTAAGGTCAGAACACACAGGATCTGGGTGACGTGTTATATTCCACAACAAGGTCAGTATGGCACAAATTTACTGGAAATCTACACCATTTGAACTCCTGATTCTTGGATCTCAGACCTAGTTATACCTGGTAGAGGATGAATGAATCCTTCCATTTCAAAGAAAGTTTTGCAACTATGAAAAATTCAAATAAAAAAAAAATCAGATTTAACATTTTAAATGTGTTTGTAGTAATATTTTCAATTAATTATTTTTTAAATCAACAATTTGTTTCTATTATTTTATTCTAAATGCTTTTTGAATACATCAAAACATCAGAGATATTCACAACCATGAACAGGTATTGACACCTTTGGCAAACAAAGTTGGACGCATGACCAAGGCCACCAGAACACTTTGAGGAAAAAGCTTTGCTTTGGCCCAAGTTACAGTGAGCAAGACCAGGTCCAGGCAACTCTTGGGTTACACATCTCAGTGGTGAATGCAAGCAGTGGTCTGCATTCACCAAAATTTGAGCAGGTTAGAAAGATTATGAAAGGTTTCTGACACAGAGTAGCTGCCACATTACTCACAAGAGTGAAATCATTTAAAAATATTAAATTGTCTGATTATTTAAGGAACTACTGTACTTCAACACTTTTTCCTGTTTTTAAGTATTTAATCCATTGAGATTTTAAGTGGCTGAGATTTAAAGTGCTAGATAGACTTTACACTTAGAGGCTGCTGTGAAAGTAGGGTGGTTATCTTAGAGTTCATTTTCACACTTAAAGCACAAATGAAAGCTATAAACAATTTAGATTGATATTTTGACAAGAACGCAATCTCCAGTTGCGATATTATTGTAATTGGTTGATCCATACCTTGCAGAACTGAATCATTGTGAATTGTGACAATCTCACATGTACAATAAACAGGTAACCTCAATTTCAACAGGTCATAGCAATTTCATAATTTTAGATCCCACCTAAAATTACGAAGAAATAAAGCAAACTCATTATGTCTTACTTAATGCTTCCATTCAGATGATGCTACAGAACAGCATACTTTTTTTAAATCAACTGACAGGCTACACATGTCAATGTCATGTTTACTTGTTGGCATTAATCAAAATTTTAATGCTTGTGCATTAATTACATTATTTCCACCATCTGTTGGGTTTCCTAGGGATTAATGATTCCAGTAATCGTTAAATAGCAGTGTTCTATTGAGCTGATTATTAATGGATCTTGAATCATTTGTTAGGTGCATCTCACGCTATCCAATTTCATCCAACATTTAAATTTAATTTGCCTTTTCATTGACCTTTTATTTGAAAGTGTTTCTATAAATGAACATAAATTCATCGAGAACTATCAATGGGATTTTAACCTTTACCAATGATCCCCCCTGCAAGAATCACTATAATGAAAGGCAGCATTGAAGAAACACAGTAACTTAAGCGATGAGGAAATCACCAAAATGATAGCCATCAGTATAAAATATGATCTACTTCTTTTCCCCCCAGACAGGACTCAGGGGGGGAAAAAAAAAACTGCTCAACTCTCTGTTCACTCATAATGGGAAGTCAGAAGCAAAAATGAGGTATCACATTCAGGAATGTTAGCCTTGCAGAAGTGAATCTGTCATCCACATCTCTGACTTCCTCTAAGAGAACAAATGATATGTGAGTGAGTGTTGCATATATGAGAGCGTTAGTACAGAGGACTGGACACACGTGGCAAACTCCAGCAAACTATACCATCCAAATCTAAGAAAAATTTATCCCTATGTTGAGCACAGAGTGTCAATATCAAAGAGATCCATTTTATAATGGTTCAAGACTTACAAAGATCATATGAATGGAACAATTGAAACCAGCGTTCACTGTCTGAAGTATCATCAGTAAACATCTGCAGAATCTAAATTACTCCACCACAAAAACACAACTCAGGGAAACGGGAGAAGGACTAGGGCCACCTCACTCCTCAAGCCTACCCCATTATTCAATAGGAGCACGGCTGATTCATGCTGGCCTCAATTGTGCCCCTGTACCAGTTCCCCATACCCCTTAATTTCCCAACATTTAGAAAATGTATCTACCTCCAGCTTAAATACTTTGAAAGATCTGTTTTTTAACCACACTCTGGGTTAAAGAATTCCAGAAATTCACAGCCTTCTGCAAGACAAAATTTCAATGCAATTCAACTTTAAACGGCGAGGCCCTTATCTTGAAATTATGTTCCCATTTACGATGATCCCACGAGTTAAATCCTCTCAACATTTACCCTGCACAAGCCCCCTTAAAATCTTATGTTTCAATAAGATCACTGCTCATTCTTCTAAAGACCAAAGAATATAAACAAATTTTTCAACCTCTGATCCAAGGAATTAAGAGGGTGAATCAAAGGAAAGCATCTGGTTTGGGTCGTGTATCTGACTAAGTACTAAACACCTGTTCTGACCAACTGGATGAAATGTTCACAGATATCTTCAACCTCTCATTTAAGCAATATGTGATACCCACCTGGCTTCAAGCAGGTTTCATTCATACAGGTGCCCAAGAGGAGCATGGTAACCTGCCTCAATGCTTATTGCCCAGTGGCACCTACATCTACAGTGATGAAGTGTTTTGAGAGGTTGGCATTGAAACATATCAGTACCTGTCGGAGTGGCACTTGACTCCACTCCTATTTACCTACCAGAGCAACAGGTCCATAGCAGATGCCACCTCATTGGGTCTTCACACAATCCTGGAATATCTGGGCAGCAAAGATGCATACATCAGGATGCTCTTTATTGATTACAATTCCACATTTAATACCAACATCCCTTCAAAGCTAATCTGTAAACTCTAAGACCTGTGCTTCAATACTCCCTTGTGCAATTGGATCCTGGATTTCCTCACTTGCAGGCCCTGGTCAGTTCAAATTAGCAAAAACATCTCCTCCACAATCTCCATCAGAACAGGTGCACCACAGGGCTGTGCACTTAGCCCTCTGGCTCTACTCGCTTTACACCAATGACTCTGAGGCTAAGCACAGTTCCAACACCTATTCAAGTTTGCTGAGGGCCATATCAAAGGTGGTGATGAATTAGCATACAGGAGGGAGATGGAACATTTGGCTGTCTGGTGTCATAACAACAACCTCTTATTCAATCTCAGCAAGACCAAGGAACTGATTGTAGACCTCAGGAGAGGGAAAACAGAGGTCCATAAGCTAGTCCTCACCAGAGGGTCAGAGGTGGAGGGGTTAGCAACTTTAAATTCCTGGTTGTCACCATCTCAGAGGTCCTGTCCTGGGCACAAAGAAAGTATGAATGCTCCTCTACTTCCTTGGGAGTCTGTAGAGATTCAGTATGACATCAAAAATTTTGACAAACTTCTATAGATGTGTAGTGAAAAGAGTATTGACAGGCTGCATCATGGCCTGTTATGGGAATGCCAATCCCCCTGAGTGGAAAATCCTACTAAAGTTAGTGGATTTGGCTCAGTACACAACAGGTAAAGCTCTCCCAACCATTGAGTACACCTACAAGGAACCATCTACAGAGATCCTCACCACCCAGGCCATGCTCTTTTCTTGCAGCAGCCAGCAGGTAGAAAGTACAAGCGCCTTGGGACTCACACCACCGACTTCAAAAAACAGTTACTACCCCTCAACCATCAGGTGCTTGAACAAGAGGACAACTACACTCATCTATTGAGATGTTCCTGCAATCATTTCACTTTAAGGACTCTTTATCTTGTTATTTCATGCTCTTGTTATTTATTGCTATTTATTTATATTTGCATAGTTTATTGTCTTCTATGCTTTTGTTCTTCCATTGATGTTGTTTACAGTTACTATTCTATAGATTTGCTGAGTATGCTCTCAGGAAAAAGAATCTCAGGGTTGTATGTGGTGACATGTATGTGATCTAATAATAGGTTTTACTTCGAGCTTTGCTTTAACAATTTGCTGCACATGCTTGCCTTTTTTAAAAAATTGGTCAGTCCAGCAAGTAATTGGACGTTCAGATATAGGACACAGCTCATATGCTGTGATTAAAAGGCAGATGCCATATTTTTGTATGATAACAGTTCACATTTTACTTTATTCCTCAGGAGATCCAGTGTAAATAAGAACTCTATTTTGCTCAGTTACATCAGGGTCACTTCCGGGATTAACTCCAGAATTGCTGGGTTAGTAAATTCAGCCTCGTTCCTAAAGTTTCTAATTACAGGAAATGTCAATGTTATTTTTAGTGCTGACTTCACAATGGATATAGTACTGTTTGATTTGTTTCGAACGTCGTTAGGGCTGGAATCTGATTATTTGCATCATGTTCTGTCCACTTTGGAAACCACATTCCTCAGAACAGGTACCAAAAGATCTTATCATCTAAAAATACAAAATTAAGTACATAAAAAACACAAAATGCTGGCAGAACTCAGCAGGCCAGACAGCATCTATGGGAGGAGGTAATAACGACGTTTCGGGCCGAAACCCTTTAGCAGGAGTGAAGTGTTCACAGTGAAGAGTATACTTGCATCATGACTGCATACAGAAACACCAGTACCCTTGAACAGGACAAAAAACTACAAAAAAGTAGTGGATACCACCAAATATATCACAGGGAAAGACCTCCCCAACAATGAGCACACTTACAAGGAGCACTGTCACAGGAGCCTCGAGTCTCACACCATCAGGATCAGAAATATTTATTACCTGTCAATCATCAGGCCCCTGAACCAGAGGGAATAACTTCAAACACTCCAACACTGAACTGATTCCGTAACCTCACTTATAAGCACTCAACAACTCAAGTCTGTGATACTTACTGCTTATTTGTTATTGTTATTTTTTTTTCTTTTTGTATTTTCACAACTTTTTGTCTTTTGCACATTGGGTATTTGTCAGTCTCTGTCATGTGTGTGTTTTTTTTAATTGATTCTATTGTGTTTCTTTCTATTTACTATGAATGCCTGCAAGAAAACAAATCTCAGGGTTGTACATGGTGACAGATACGTACTTTGAAAATAAATTTACTTTGATATCCAGAATCAGCAGCCAAAAACAAATAAAATGAAGACAAATGTCAAAGGCAACAATCATAATATCCAAGAATAAAATTATAACGTTACTTTTAATGGTAATCTGATGAGTGATGATTAATGACTGTGACCTTATAAGTACAAATTTAGCAACCTACTGATAATCCACATTTGCTTTCCAGCAATAATGTTTTCAGCATATTTACAATTACCTCTGCCCACTACCACTAATTAATGGAATATATACAATGCAAATTCACTGTAGAAAGGTCAAGGCAAAATGATCCCTTTGATGATGTCACAAAATAACATTTATTACCTCAATGTTCAGAATTCTTGTACAATCGCCTTAATGAGGAAGTGAGTATAGTTAACTAATACAGTATTAATCCATATTCACATATAATACATTACTGCTGATGGGACGTGTAACCAATGAATCTGAGCACAAAGCTCTTTAATGCACATAGTTGAATTGAAGGTAGACAGCAGAAACATAATACAAAGTCAGAGCTGAGTTTATTGTCCAATGCCCAAGCCCATGTATGCACAGATGCAAGGAAAAACCCATCTGCAGCAGCATCAGATCCTCAACTTTCATAAGAAAAACAAATTAAACAAAAACTGGACAAAATTTGACAAGTACTGAAGTTGATCCAGAAAAAAAAAATGTGTTGCAGTTGAAGGTGGACATAGTTTGGCTGTTCTGGGATAATAATTAGTGCTGAGCGGGCTGGGCCAAGAGCCAAATAATTGAAGGGAAGTATTTGTTTCTGAACTTGTTGATGTGGGACTTGCGGCTTCTATACTTCCTGCATGATAGCAACTTAAAAAAGGTGACGTGTTCCAGATGGAGGGATCTTTGATGATAGACGTTGCCTTCTTGAGTCAGCCCCTCATACACACATATATATATATATACATACACACATATATATATATACACACACACACACACACACATATATATATATATATATACACACACATATATATATATATATATACACACACACACACACACACACACACACACACACACACACACACACACACACACACACACACACACACACACACACACACACACACACACACACACACATATATATATACACACACATAACCAATTTATAGAACTGAAAATGGTGCAGTAAATGGACAAAGAATGTTTTATAAACACTTTAATCTACCAAGAACCTTGACCAATGCTTGAATATGAATGAGGTTGATCAATCAACAGTCATAGAACTTGTACAAACATTGAAAAAGAAAAAATGCATCCATAAAATATACTGGACAACATTGTTAATCGGTAGGATGATGTACACACAAGTGATTTTGCAAAGGGATCAAATGAAACAGTTTCCTGGAGAGAAAAGGGGCAACAGTTATTTCTGGATCATTTCCTGTCATGTTAGAAATTCATCCTGGCACCTCACAAGAGATTCACACTGGAATGTTGGATTTTAGCTCCTAATAGATTTCCATGAAAAACACCCCTTTTGGAGGAGTGCAGAGGAACATGGTCCATATTATCCCTGAGGCATCTATGCTCAGTCACTTATGAAACAACAAAGCTTAACTAGCAGCACATTAGGCTGGGCTAGTTCATCGCCAAGGTAAAGCCCTTTACTTACCCATTAGCCTTCAACACCATCCCCTAACAGTTCCAAATCTATCCACCGAACAATCTTACCCACACCTCCCAGATTCACCCTGGCCTCAACCCCTTGATCATCACATAACTCTTAAGTCACAAAACTCCCGGATTACCAACACTCCAATCCCCAGTGGCCATGGCCCCAGTGAAGCAAATGTAAATGTGTAATACATTCAGCAATTAGAGACCTTGAACTGCAGCATGATGAAGGCTGCAACAGATACCCACTTTCAAAGGTTATGTGAGCACCAACCAGTAGCCACACAGCACGTACATCATTGAACACAACAATTTCTAAGCCACAGAAATCAATTAAAAGCACAGATAATTTAATAATCACGTGCATTGTTAAGACACAGTATTGTTTCTCAATAATCCTATATTCAAGTTTCAATGCATTTCATATCAAGCAAGCATGACGCATTTTAAATATTTATTATTCTAATAGAAATTTCCTGCAGAGATTAATCATCATTGCACCATGCACACTAATATCAATAACATTACTACCACACCAGCTCAAGAGCAATTCCAAAATCACCTCAACACAGTACACGACGCACAACGGTATTGAGAAGCAATACTGCTCTTTTGAGGAAACACCTCCTTGTTTTCCTGTTCAAAATGTTTCAAGGCACAATGAGGTAAAATTTCAAGTAATTTCCTTGATCTTACCTTTAGGGAAAATAATGTTACATTAAAAGAATCTAGAATTAGCAATTAAAGACCTCAGATTTTCAATGCAACCTCCAAGGGCAAGTTGATTAAGAGTACTGTTGCAACCATGCCAGCAAGTGTAAAGATCTGTGTTCATGTCATGCAATATACATCATACTGTTCTGGAATGCTGATTAAATATGTTGTAAGCTTTAGCTTAAAGTAACTTAAGGAATGGTTACTGTACACTATCTTCCATCCCTAGCTAGAAACTTCATCAAAATTTCTCATTAATCAGTCTCAGTGTGGCTTTGGCTAAATCATGCCTCTCCGTCAGTAAAAGTCAAAGTCAACACAACAATGGCAACATCAGCACCTTTAACACAGTGTGGGGCTACAATCAAGCACAATCTGAGAGAATAGAACAAAGGAGCAAGGAGTAAGTTAAGAATCATAAAGGAGAAAAGTTACTGAACTTGAAGCAAAACCCTTTAATTGTGATTACAGAACACACAATCCTGCTGACAAACTTTTCTTTGTACTCTTTACATCCTACAGATTGAAATTATTTCTTTCCAGTATTGTAGAGTTTCCAAAGGTTCACCAGAATATTCATGCCACAGCTTTGTCATGAATTGGCAAAGGTTTATTATCTCCATGACGAGTTTACCCCACTCCTAAAACACTACTGATGATGCAGTGTTTGCAGCATTACAGCCAGCTATAAGGCAAACTTTGAAACAGCTTTAACAATCCACTTCAGAAAGAATTACTAAAACAGTCAAGGTACCTTAACTATTCTTTTGAGAGCACTAAATGCATAAATAATTGGACTTCCATTTGGTCAGTGTATCTCGTGTTTGCTTGGAATGTTATTTAAGTGTTCAAGAGGGACTCAGCAGTGACATTTTCAAGCTCCATGCTGAATTCTCCTCCAAATTAATTCCCTCAAGACCCAGATTCATGTTGGCAAACAGAATAAAATGGATTCATAGAAGGTTATGACCACAATACAGAAATTAGAATGCATTCAACTCCCCATCAGGGTTCTAATCCACACTATGTTAACAGGATTAAAACTGTAGCTGGTCCCTCTAAGCTATTTCTTCCCTCTGTTCCAAAAACATTCCAATTCATTAACACCACTATATTAACAGTAAACGGTTCTGCAAGGGCCAAGAAGTGATTGCTTTGTTTTTCCTGACCACCAACATCACATGTATTTAAAACCAATATGAACTGCAGATACTGGAAATTTGAAAGTGCTGGAATAACTCATGAAGTCAGACTGCATCTGTGATGAATAAAAGCAAAAAAATGTTTGTTTCTTTTCAGATCAATGACCCTTAATTAGAAAAGGAGAACTAAGTATGTTTAAAATGAGAGAGGGGGATGGGATGGGGAAAAACAAGGGAATGTCTGCAAAAGGGGACAAACCAAAGTATCCCAGGTGACAGAATCACTTTCATAACCTTCTAATTAGTTGATAAGTGAAGCTTGTTAGAGAGGTCAGAAAGCACTACAATTGTGGAAAATCTGAACTAAAGGAGGGTGCTCAAAATAACTTAGACCAGGCAGCATCTCCAAGAGAGAAAACAGATTAATGTTATCTTGCATCAAAACTGGTTATTCAAATGAGATGTGCTGGTTATCTGAAACGTTGAAGTCAATATTGAGTCCCAAAGGCTGCAATGTCTCCACATGGAAATAGAAGTATCGTTCTTGAGATTCCGTTGGAATAGTACAAGAATCTGAGTTCAGAGAGGTCTGACCGAAAATTGGATGAAGAATTTAAGTGACAGGTATTTAAAGGCTGAGGGTCACCCTCGTGGATTGGATAAAGGCATCCTGCTGTGAGGCCGCACATCTATTTGAGGTTCTCCAATGTAGACTAGATTATATTGTGAGCACTGAGTGCAATACACAAGAATGGGGGGATAAAAGCAAGTGAATCATTGCTTCAGCTAGAAGGACCATCTGGTCCCTAAATAGGAGAGGACAGGTGTCACATCTCTTGCAGTTGCATTGGAAAATGCAATAACAAGGTTGGTGGAGGTGAAAATTTGAACTAGGGAGTCACAATAGGAACAGTTCCTTCAGAATGTTGAAAGGCAAAGGAGGGAAAGGTGTGAGATCTCATTAAAAAGTGGCTGTAAATATGGAGGGATATTTAAAACATGTTAGTAGGAGATCAGCCTTATAACTATCAGCAAGTGCAACGAGTTGAGTTCTGCTCTGTTACACAAAGTAACATTAATGTATCAAAACCAAAAGAACTAGTGATATACAAAGGGGACAGTGTGATTTGTGAGAATTGAAATTATTAGGTCTTGGTAAACAGAATATATTGTGGAAATGTACCACTTTGGAAGAAAATATAGAAATGGGAGTATTCTTTAAATAGTGGGAGATTGATAGGTGCAGGTATTCAGAAGGACCTGAATGGTGTGTACATAAATCACTTAAAGCTATTATGCACTTGAGCAAGCAATTTTGCTGGTCTTAATTACAAAATGATTTAAGTACAAAAATAGACACGTTTTGCTGCAGTTCTCTAGAGTCCTAGTGAAACCAATTCGGAACATTATAAAAGTTTTTTTGTCTCCCAGTCTAAGAAAGGATATACAGTGCCTATAAAAAGTCATCTGCCTGCACCAGAAGTTTTCATGGTTTATAACATTGAAACATAAAGGATTTAATTTGGTTTTTTTGATACTGATCAACAGAAACAACACTTCTGTGTCAAAGTGAAAACAAATTTGTCTAAATAGATCACAATTATTACACAGAATTTAATTGATTGCATAATTACTCACCCCCTTCAAGTCAATATTTAGTGGATGCACCATTGACAGCAATTATAGCCTTGACTCTGTGAGGGTAGGTCTCTAGCAGCTTTGTGTGGCTGAACACTGCAATTTTCCCCTGTTCTTCTTTACAAAAATGCTCAACCTCTGTCAAACTGTGTGGGGATCGTGAGTGAACAGCCCTTTTCAAGTCCAGCCACAATTCTCAACTAGATTGAGGTCTGGACTCTGACTTGGCCAATCCAGGACATTAACTTTGTTGTTTTTAAGTCATTCCTGTGTATGCTTGGGCTCATTGTCTTGCAGGAAAACAAATCTTCTCCTGCAGACTGCATCAGGTTTTCCTTCAGGACTTCCCTGCATTTTGCCACATTCATTTTACCTTCTACCTTCACAAGCCTTCCAGGGCCTGCTGCAGTGACGCATCCCCACAGCATGAGCACCCATTACCATGCTTCATGGTAGGGGTGGTGTGTTTTTGATGAGGTGTGGTGTTTGGCTTACACCAAACATAGCATTTAGTCTGATGGCCAATAAGCTCAATTTTGGTTTCATCAAACCATAGAACCTGCTTCCAGCTGACTTCAGAGTCTCCCACGTGCCTTCTAGCAAACTCAAGCCGAGATTTCTTGAGAGTTTTTTTCAACAGTGGCTTCCCTTTTCCACTCTCCCATAAAGCTATGACTGGTGAAGCACCCGGGCAACAGTTGTTATATGCCCAGTCTCTCCCATCTCAGTCACTGAAGCTTGTAACTCCTCCAGAGTTGTCATAAGTCTCTTAGTGGCCTCCCTCACTAGCCCCCTTCTTGCACAGTCACTCAGTTTTTTTTGAGTATGGCCTGCTCTAGGCAGATTTACAGCTGTACCATATTCTTTCCACTTCTTGATGATTGACTATTGTACTCCAATTCAGTGACTTGGAAATTTTCTTGTATCCACCTCCTGACTTGTGCTTTTCAATAACCTTTTCGCAGAGTTGTTTGGAGTGTTCTGTCTTCATGGTGTAGTTTTTGCTAGGATACTGACTCACTAGTAGTTGGACCTTCCAGATACAGGTGTATTTTTACTACAATCAATCTCCACTTACCTAACTATGTGTCTGCCAGAGCCAGCTGGCTGCACAGGTGGTGATTTGGTGTGTCATATTAAAGGGGGACACTACTAATGCAATCAATTATTGTGTTTTATATTTGTAATTAATTTAGATCACTTTGTAGAGATCTGTTTTCACTTTGACACAAAAGAGTATTTTTCTGTTGATCACTGTCAAAAGTGTCAAATTAAATCCACTGTGATTCAATGTTATAAACAACAAAACATGAAAACTTCCGGGGGCGGGGGATGTGGTAATACTTTTTATAGCCACTGTATCTGCAATAGAAAAACCACACCAACCAGGGATGACAGTAATTTTGAATGAAGAGAGATTAAACAAATTATTCTCTAGAGTTAAGATGTGTGTGAGGGGATCACATTGAAACATACACAGTTCTGACAGGGTTGATGTTTCAGTCAAGAACAGTCAAGAACTCATTCAGAGCAGACCTGAGAATTCCTTCAGAGAGCGATTAATCTTTGGAAATGCTCTACTCAGTAAAGGCTTACTCATTGATTATTTTCAAGGCAGAGCTCAGTAGAAGTTAGATATAAAGAAAATCTGCCAGGCCCACACAGGCAGACACCTCCGGTCTCCACCCCGCTAACAGGAATCACTTGTCACTCCTTTCCAACTCATCACCTGCAGCTTATTTCAACCCAACTCTCATCCACAGCCCTTCTTTAATCATCCAACAAGCCAGCCTTAATCAGTCACCCCTCGCCTTCAGTTACCTTTTTTCCTTGTTGTATTAAGTATCTATTCTCTCTTGTTTTGTGGCTCTTTAGGGCCTGTTCTTTTGTAATTGATTATTAAAGTGGTTGCTCACTGCTAAATCATCTCTGCTGCTCTGCTTTTGGGTCAAGCCTCCTTTACATTTCCTGACAGGATGGATGAAACAGCAATTGACCCAGCAGAGTTTGTTTGCTGAAAGGAAGTAATCCACTGACACAAGTATATGTTCCCAAAATGGCAAGAAACCATTGACCACCTGCTCAGCACTCTCAACCAATTCTCCATCTCAATACAGAAACCCTGCAACAGTCAAGCATCTCCCTTGGAGCCCCAGGTTCCAGTGTCCAAACACTTTGATGGCTTCCCAAACCAATGCTGCAACGTGTTTTGCACTTTGATCTCCAGCCACTTCCGTATTCTCTGGAGTGAGCCAAGATTGTCTTTCTCAACTCTTAGGGACGGGCGAGCGCTGACCTGGGCCACCACTAACTGGGACAGTAAAACCACCATTTGCAGTAAATATGAGGAATTCACCGCCATGACGCACCAGGTTTTCGACCATTTGGCAAGTGGAAGAGAGGCACTGGTTTGGACACTTCACCTGCACCAAGGTTCACAGTCGGTGCAGAATTACAGCATGGAATTCAGGACACTCGTGGTGGAGTGCAACTAGAATGCGTAAGTTCTGCTGGCCCATCACCATTACAGCCTCTCTGAGCACTTGAAAGGCAAGCTGTCTGCACAGGAGATGCACACCGACCTTGAAAACCTCATCACTCTGGCCCTCTGTGTTGGCAAACGTCTTATGGAAGAGCCCTCCAGATCACCAGCCAGAACCCCAGTCCTGTTCCCAGAATCATTTCTGGCTGCAGAACCCCTCATCAGCAATGCTTCCAGAACCCTTGCAGTTAGCGACAACTCTCTTAACCTCCCCCCCCCAAGCCAAGAACATGGGCATTGTTGGAGAAACACGTGTGTTTACTGCAGAGCAGCTGAATACACACGCATCAAATGCCCACTGCATCCAGGAAAATGTCACCATCAGGCGCCTTCTATCTGGTAATCTACCCCCTGACCACTTGTACCAGCCCCATAGCCCAACTCACTCTCTCTGTCCTCCTCCACACCACCCCTTCTGTATCACGGCCATTGACAGGCATCCCTTAGGGTCTGGGATGGTCAGAGCATGCATAGAACCTGTGCATATGAGCATCAGAGAGCACTATGAGTCCATCCAATTCCTCTTTATGGACTTACCCAACACTCCTCTCTTCCTGGGTTACATCTGGCTCTCTCTCCACTCATGGTCCTCACTTTGCCTGGTCATCCTGTTACCTGCTAAGTTGGGGAACCACCTGCCTGCAACCTCAGTTGACTTCATCCCATAAATCCATGGAGATGGAGGACCCTCTCATCCTCACCAAACTCCCGCAGGAATACCGCAACTTAGCCATCGCCTTCAGGAAATGGGAAGCCAACAGTCTGCTACCTAACAGACTACATGACTATGTGATTGATCTCTTCCTGGGCATCACCTCTCCCTGAGGTAATCTATTCTACCTCTCCCCTCCTTACACCCAAGTCATGAATGACTACATCACTGAACTGCAACTGCATGGCTTCATTTGACCATCCCAGTCCCCAGCTGCTGTAGGATTCTTCTTTGTCAGAAAGGAAGATGAGGTTCTCCGTCCCTGCATCAACTACCGTGGACTCCGCAAATTCACCATTAAGAACTGCTACCCTCTCCCTTTGATGGATAGTGCATCCAAAAACATTCCCAGGGCCCAGACCTCCACCAAACGGAATCTACAGAGCGTGTGCAACCTGATCAGCATCCACCACAGGGATGAGTGGCAGAGGGCATTCATAACACCCACTGGCCTCTATGAATACTTGGTGATGTCTTTCGGACTTTTCAACAGTTCAGCCGTTTTCCAAACCTTCGCTCATGTGATCCTCCCAGACATGCTACACAGACATATGTTCATCTACCTCAATGACATCTTCATCTTCTCCAAGGACTCCAAAGGCCACGTCTGTAATGTCCATTCAGTCCTTCAGCATCTCCTCAAAAATCAACTGTACTGCAAGTTAGAAAAATGCCAGTTCCACACCCTAGTCATTTCCTTCCTGGGTTACGTCCTTTCAATCTGTTGCAGTATCATGGACCAGGGGAAGTGTGCTCTGTCATCGAAGGGCCCCGACTGCGCTCTGTCACACAGCTACAGTGCTTCTTGGGCTTCTCTGACTTATACCATCATTTCATCAGGAGCTACTGCCAAATTGCCACTCCTTTCACCTACCCCACGGATAATCTGGTCTTTCAAGGAGCCCAAGAAATGCTTCACCACCACTCCCACTCTCTGCCATCTGAACCGTTCCAGACCTTTTGTGCAAGAGGTGGACACACCTGACATGGGCGCCAGGGCCTTCCGCTCCTAGCAAGGACCAGATGGGAAGACACACCCTTGTGCCTTCTTCTCATGCAATTTCAACTCTACACAGTGCTGTTAAGAAGTAGGAGACAGGGAGCTACTCACTATTAGATGGGCCTCAGGGAATGGAGACATTGATTCATCCCCGTTGCCTGGGATCTTGACAACCAGATCTGTCTTGCCCTACAACACAGGCCTACTCCAGCCTAAAATCTCTGACAAATGCATCTATGTGTTGGTGGCATGTGCTCCAAGGCACTCCAGTGTGCCCACACTTCCCCCCTTCTCCAGCCATCCAGATGCACAATGGACTCTGGATTTTCTGCAACACTGCTTCTGGCTCACCATGATCACAGACATATGTCAGTTTATCACTGCCTGCCACCAATATGCCCAGTCCAATTTTTCCAACCATTGGCCCTCTGGGATCCTGTGGCCCCAACTGGTCTTTTGACGCCCGTAGTCCCACATCGCCATGGGTATCGTCATGGGTTCGCAGCCTTCCTATGGGGCCACAGTGATCATGACAGTGGTGGACCAGCTCTGCAAGGCTGCTCCAAGCTTCTGTCAGCCACTGAGATAGCGGACTTTGTTCTCCAGCATGTTGTTCATCTCCACTGTTTCCCTCGGGACATTGTGTCAAACCAGGCCCACAGTTTGTCTCCCACTTCTGGCCAGACTGCTGCTCCCTCCTCTGCACCACAATGAGTTTATTGTCTGCAGACCAACTGTCAGTCAGAAATATCCAATCAGCAAGAGGAGAAGTTACTGCAATGCTTTGCCATCTATAACCCTTCCAGATGGAGAATGTGTTTGCTCTGGGCTGAGCTGTCCCACAATTTCTCTGCCACAGGTATGTCACCCTTTGAAGTGCTTCATGGCTAACAACTCCAGTTGCTTCCCATGGAGGAGCCAACAGTGTAGCCTGTCCAACAAGGCCCAGGTTTGCTGCTGCTGGAGTGCTTGGAAGAGGGCCATCCAAGCTACCAACCGCACCTACTGCTGCCAGGCCAACTGCCAATCATGCCTCACTAGACTACTCTGGCCTGGAGACCATGCCTGGCTGTCCACCCGAGATCTACCACTGTGCACCAACTTCTGCAAGTTCTCATCCCGGTTTATTGGTCCCTCCAAGATCACCCATCATATCAATCCAGACACTTACCATCTCCAGCTGCCATCGTCTCACAAGATCACACTTACCTTCCATAGGTCTTTCCTCAATCCCATTTTCCATGAAACACTCAACCCACCTGAAAACTCCAGAAACCTAGGATGGTGGAAGATGGTCCAGTATGCAGTAAACAGTTTGCCAGTTAATGAATTCACATTATTGTGGATGGGGTGTGCAGTACCTGGTCGACTTGGAAAGTTATGGCCCAGAGGAGAGGTCTTGGGTGACATCCAGTCTCATCTTAGATCCATCATTCATTGAGGAGTTCCACCAGACCCATTTAGATTGCCCTGGAGCATCGGGTACCAGCCATAGGAGGGGTGGCTCTGTCAGGCCTACACAGGTAGGCACCCCTGAGTCTCTATCCGGCTAACAGGAATGATCTGCCTCTTGTTTCCAACTCATCACCTGCAGCCTATTTAAACCCAACTCTTATCCACAGCCTTTGTTCAATCATCAAACCAGTTGTTCCTTGCCTTCAGTTACCTTGTTTCCTTGTCATGCTAAGTACCTATTCTCTTTTGCTTTTGTTCTGTGGCCCTTCATGGCCTGATATTTTACAGTTTATTGTTAAAGTAATAGCTCACCACTGAATTGTCTCTGTTGCTTTGTGTTTGGCTGAAGCCTCCTTTACATTTCTTGACAAAATCATTGAAAATGGAGTCAGTGGCATTCTAGTAAAAGATCAGTCATGATTTTATTAAATGGAAAAGCAGGTGCAAGTAATTGAATGACGTAATCTTGTTTTAATCCTTAAATTTAATTATGGTCTCAGTTTCTTACTTAAGTGCAAGAACACTAGAGCCAAAACCACTGCCGTCTTCTCAACATTGTCATCACACAGGAGGTACAGGAACCTGAAGACCCATACCCCAAAGTTCAACAATAGTTTCTTCCCAACTGTCATCAGGTTCTGGAACAGAACTGAAAACACTATATTTCTTTTTTACTGTTTCTTTTCCACTTTCACTGATGTTGCTATCTTTATTTTGTTTATTTTGTTGTGTAAGTTATAGAGTCATAGAAAAGGACAGCACAGAAACAGCCTTCAGCGCATCTAGCCTGAGCTGACCATTATGTATAATTTATACTTATTTTAAGTTTATGTTAACTAATGTTAGTCATGTTTGCAACGTACTGTGCTGCTCCTGCAAAAGCTAACATTCATATCTTTTAAATCCTGGTTATGTTTACTTATTTGGTAATAATCTGGAACTTGAGCATCAAGTTATGACCTTGGGTGTCCTTTCTGACTGTCAATCCTGGTGCCACCATTCATAATTTAAACCAGGTGATGGACCTGTATAAAAGATGAACACTTGATCAGGTACCTGCTCTGAGCTGTGGTTGGCTGCTAACCTTTGATTTCAAAATTAATGAATCATCCTGTTTTCTATGATGGCAAACCTGTCAGCTCCTTGCAGATTGGCATCATTTCCTTCATTAACCTTTAACATCTCATCCAGGGGAATGCGTACAGTGGCTGTCAAATTGTGGCTCCATTGCCATAATAGAACAGCTCAAATACCACTGTTTCTGAGCACTCCTCCCTCTGAATCAAGCTCCTGATTCTATTAGTGTGCAAGTGTTCCATAAGTTGCCTTAGAAATTCTTTGTCCATGGAGGTTAAAAATCCACATGGATAAAAATGGACTTTGCTTTATTTTTCAGATGCTAATTAATCTAATCAAATTCATCTCTTACTGTTTATGGCCAAAGCATATTAGAAATTCACCATCCGACATTAGTCTGAAGAGCCATTACCCTTCTTACAGACTTCGTCTGTAACAGACCAAGTGCCTGACTAAAATAAACGGTCTATTCCCTGATCAAGTGGACGGCCAAGCGTCTCTTCCATTCCCACTGGTGAACAGAATAACAGCGGAAAACATCATGCATAATTCGTACTCCCATCACATTTTCTGGAACATGTAAATATTTTCTTTAATAAATGATAACAACAAAGATGAATAAAAGAGAAAATAACATGTGGGTCTTTACCAACAAGTTGCCTCCCTGTACATCTCAAGGTGTCAGCTAGCAACTTTTAAATTTTTCAGCTCCTGTACACTGAATCTTGACGCAAGAATGTAAGAGACAGTAGCAGAAGCTCAAGCTCCTGTACCTTACATCAAAAATGGAGCTGATCTTCTACCTCAGCATTGCTGTTCCTAAACTTTTCCCATATCCTTTAAGTCTCTTTATGTTAAGAAATGTTAAGAAACTTTTCCCATATCCTTTAAGTCTCCTTATGTTAAGAAATTATTGATATGTGTTTAAATTAATTCAAATATTAAGCTTCCATAACTGTTTGGGGCAGAGATTTGAAGTGTATTTTTTTGGATAAGGAGAACAAAACTTTACATAGTGCTCAGGTACAATCTCAACAAAACCCTATACAAATGCATTAAGTCTCCCTTCCTATATTTAATCCTCTCCTTATAAAGGTCAACATAACACTTATCATCCGAATTGCTGCACCAGCATGCAGGCTTTCAGTGACTTGGTACAAACATCCCAAGATCCTTTTAAACTTCAGTTTTCTATTTAAATATATATATATTCCAATTTTACACTCAAAATCAGCAAAACCAGGGATATGCAGTGCAAAGGGTGAGCAGTTTTAAGTTCCGATGTCAGAGTCTTGGAGAACTTACTTTGGGGCCACCACGTAGATACAAATGTAAAAAAAGGCATACCTTCTAGTTTCTTAGAAGTTTCAGGAGGTTCAGCATGTCATTGAAGAGTGTAACCTACAGATGGGCAGTGGATAGCATTCTGACTGGTTGTCCCACAGCCTGATATGGGATCGCTAAAGCACAGGAACAGAGAGTGGTCGACTCAGCCCGTTCCATCCCATCATCAAAAACATCTACCAGAGGCAATGTCTCATGAAGATGACACCTATCATCAGGAAGCCCCGCCAGCCACTCCATGCCCCCTTCTCCTTTCTGCTGTAGGTCAGAGGTAGAGTGCCTGAAGATCCACATCCCAAGATTCAACACCACCTTCATCCCCACTTGCCTGAACCAACTGGAAAACCCTAATTCTGCCTCAGTCTATATTCTCCTCCATTTGCACTAAGATTGTTTTGTGTATTTTTCTTTACTTTGTCACATTTGTTATGCATAATTTATTTTAATTTAACTTGTGTAATTTATGTTTGCCATATTTTTAATGTACTGGGCTGCCTGTGCAAAAAGCTAATTTTCATGGTATATATAGCTTGGGTATGTATACCCATGACAATACACTTGAACTTGATCTTGAAATAACTCATTTCATTGCTTTGAGTAACAAGATTAATGATTTCATATTTTCCATATTATATTCTATCTGCCATGTTCTTGTTCACTCACTCAGGCAACGTCCACACTAGACTGGATAATTTTGAAAATGCCGGTTTCGCATAAAAATGATAGGCATCCACACTATGCGTTTTTAAAAATATCTCCGTCCACATTAAAACTGATATTTCGGCGAATCTCCTCCTACTGCGCATGCGCAGGACACATCTACCGAAAACAAGCAACATGTTTGGTGTCGAATCTACCCATGAAAGACCTGTTGCATGTTTGTGCAGTTACAGACTAGAAAAACTTAAACGACGGACAGCTGTTGGCTTAAAAGGAGGGCTTAAAAGTAAAAAGAACTAATATTGGAGCATATGGAGGCAACCAACAGGAAGTTCACGGACAGTATGACTCGGCTGATGACGAGCTTTGAAAAACTGACGAACTCTGTTGCATTAATAAAGCCCCTTGTTAAATGTATAAAACATGTCTGCATCAGTATTATCTTGTATTTCTGTACAATGTTACATTAGGCTGTTACACATCTATTGTCAGAGAAGTACTTGTATAAATAAATAAACCACTTTCATATGAGCAAGGACAGAAAACAGGGCAAAGTGAGTATACTTATTTATTCAGTAAGTTATGGTTCAAAGTATTTGGTGAGTACATTTCTAACTCTTCTGGCTTCAGTCTCGTTGCCGGCTGTTCTGAAATTGTTAGGTTGTGTTCAAGAAAACAATGAAATAGCGCGCTGACGTCACCATCTGTTCTGGCACATCATGATAGCATTTTTAGATTTCTCCAGTTACCCTGTCCACACTGCTCCGGCCAAGTGGTGTTTTCAAAATTACACACCCTGGAGAGCATTTCTGAAAAGCTCCAGTTTCAGGGGACGAAAATGCCATTTTAGTGTGGACGGCTGGTAAAAATGAGAGAAAAAGCTTCGGTTACGGATTTATCCGGTGTAGTGTGGATGTGGCCTCAGCTTGTCTACATTCCTCAAAGCTTCTTTATATCGTCTTCTGTACTCACAATCCCATCCAGTGTAATATAATAAACACCTGGTAGAGCGCTTAGCACCCGACCAAAAAGCCATTCATTTGCTAATGACACAAATTTTCTGAATGAGCAAGTCAAAGGAATATTGACCAGACACATAGTTCAAACTCAAACTGTTTTGTAATGTGGTTGTGCAAAATCAATATAAGAATTTACATTTTTTAAAACCACCGTAGAAGTTCAACATCTCCAGCATGGGATGCAATATCGGTTCTTGTTTTTCTTAAAGTATCATGAAAGTGACCCACTTTATTATTTTACCAGAAATAAACACCGTTTGTGGCTAACATCATCTTGCATGCTGCTCCAAAATCTTGCCCAGAAGACAAGCTGTCAGACTTGCAGCAACATTTCAATGCTCAATGCCAGAGGGAAAAGAGATGAAATGGAAAATTTGTAACCCTAAAGTGCAAAGCACTTACTATTATAAAGATATATACTGACCTTTCACCCAGTCTTCCATCCGATTTTATGAGAAGGTGATAAGTCAAAACTGCGGAGGATGACATGAACTTAGCTGTCAATTGAGTTGATTTCTCAAGAGATGTGTATAATATCCGTTGAACGTCTGCAGACTACGACAAAATGGTTGGGAGCAGGTTCCTCACCATCCATGAATCTATTGGCTAAAAAAATGCAAAGTTAATGTTTTTTATATATTTTCATACATGTTATATTGTTCAACAGCACTCACATGAACATTCTGTGTATAATAGTATAAATCAATGTAATAAAGCTGAAGCATTTTAAATCCATGCACACTGGTGTGATTCTTTCATCCCCTAAGTGGGTACACTCCCAATGCTGTTCAGTAATAACACACTAGAAAGACAGCTCTTGAGAAAATTCATTCTTGGCCCATATTGAAAAACTTAAGCCTGTGGACACAATCTGGAATTAGCCCACTTGTTGAAGCTTCAACAATTTGGCCCAATAATAAACCCCATTGGTAAAGACAAATAGGCAAGGCATAGAAAAATAGGGTCCTAATATGGGAAGATGGTATCAGTAGATGTATGAAAGGGTAAGCCAAAGGATATGCCCATGGTAGGCTAAAGGGCCTGTTTTTGAGTTGTATAACTTGATGACCATGCAAGCACAGGTTAATAACAGTTGGAAGCTATCTTTGGTAAGGTCAATATATTCTTGACTAGTAGTCAAAGATTAAAGGGAAATGGCAAGATTATGGGGTTGAGAGGGATAATAAATCAGCTATTATGGAATGACAGAGCAAACCCAATGGGCTGAATGGTCAAATTTTGCATCCATGTCTTATGGAACTAGCTGAGGCCTACTCTTTCCTTAGAACCTGAAGATATTAAGATTTTGAGCACCTTTCAAAGAGACCAAAAATTGGCCATATAAGTGCGCATGGTAGCAATGCATACTCCATCTGGATAAAATCCACTAGCTATTGAGGTCAGAGAGAAGGACCATCATTTCACTATTAAAAGGCAGATGCCAAGACTAGCTAAAGAAAAGATGCTCACCGAAATGGAAATAATCCCAACATTCTTATCAGGAAAAGGCGCATATTAAATTAATACAGTTGAGTCTATTTCATATCAATAAAATTAGTAAAATGAGGTGAAATTTATCATCAGCTTTGATGAGACTGGGCCAGATATTACAGCCAGGAGAACTATAAGCAGTAAAACTCCAGAAATCTTCAAACTCAGAGGTTCACTCTCTGCTCCAGTGGGTGCCAATTCCTATATTTTCATTCCCCATGCTGGGACCCTGATTCCAATGCCCTGTTTCACTCACTAGGAGTCTGGTTCCCATGTTCCACTAAAGCTCATCTTGTTCTGTTTATCACGCTTCCTAGAAACTTAGTGGTGTCTTGTTTCTTACACTTATTTTAAACTTGATGGGCTTATTGGAAATTTTAAATAAGAAGTGAATTAAAAATGTGTTGGAGCTTTCTAAGGAATAACATCCAAAGGTCTGAAAATCCGCTTGTCTGTCACCACATGCGGGAATAATGGAACTTTACCGAACGTGGCTTTTCTCAATGTGTAGCTGATGCCTGATTGGGTGTGCACTGAAGATGTTAGATGGTCAGAAACAAACCTTATTTTCATATTCCATTCATGCCTGTATATGGAATTCCCTTCTTCAATCAACTGTATTTGATTGTTTAAAAACTCTTGTTATTAGCAATTAATCAGATTCTTGAATGTTTTAGAAATGATTCTGTGCTTCACCGAAACAAACCAAAGTTTCCATGACTTCGTTTTTATCATGACCAAAATGTTGATATTCAATGTGAGACCTGAAAGCAAACTTCTTGCACTCAGAGGGTGACAGGTATATGGAATGGCCTGCAAAGGAAGCTGTAGAAGCAGAAACAATTACAATGTTTAAAAGACGTTTTTACAGGTACATAGACAGAAAGGTTTCAGAGAGATATGAACAAAACACAATTAAATAGGACTAGCTCAGACAGATATTATGGACAAGCTGAGTCAATGGATCTGGCTTCATGCTGAATATGATATATAAATACAGTTTGAATGTTATAAACAGGTATAATAGTCTCTTGAGTGAGATGTACATTCTGTATTTTCTTTCAATTTAAGCTCAAGGAGGTCACTTGTGCTACATATTAAATTTGCCACCAGTGAAAGCTTTTACTTAATTTATATCTTTCTCCTTCTCTTCTGATCTTAACTACAGACTTCTGATAAGCTCCAACTAGTTTTCTCTTTGTTAAATAATTAGATGCCTTTTAAAACATATTATACGAATTCAATACTTTGGTGTATCTAGGGTGTTGCAAAATATCTTTTGAGAAATTATTCATATTTCACTTAACGCAGATATTTGTAACTGTATGAAAGTTTAAAAATTGTTCAAAGGGACTACAGACTCTTCAATAACTTTCCGTATTAACCTATCAGCTGATGGGGAGAAACTGTAAACTACATAATTAAACTAAATAAATTATCTATAAAATAGGTCTTCCCAGGTGATTCAACGGTATAATGATTAGGGGAAAAAAGAAAAAAAAAACTAACTATATAATAATTGCTCAGTTGAAAGTAGAACATTTGTTCTATATTACATCTAACGAGCTTGTAAACCTGTTCTTTATAAATGAGCTTCCAGGTTCATTACACGTGGCCCAGAGGGGAATAGTCTCCTGGCATGTTTTATTTAGTTTTGTTACTTTTGAAAGAAAATATATCTTGGCCCTCCAGACAATACTATACTAAGGAATCTCTTTTTTTTTCAAATTTTAATACTTCATTTCTACATCACAAGCTGATGCAAGGATAAGGCTCAATTCATCTAACACTTCTATCACAATGCCAGGTACAAATAATAAGACACGGGCATTACATGCTTTGGAAAAAAATAAGGAAAGATTCACTCCAAATGTAATCATTAAGGTGATGCCCTTTTAATAAAAAAAATCAGTCGCAAATATAAGCAGTATGTCTTGCTGGCAAAATCTAATAGCTGGTAAACACACTTCAACCCTTGAGGACTCCGTTTAAAGTTCCACTTGAGGCAAACAACAAGTGCTGCCCACCTATGACAGATTGCTTTCCACATCACTGCACGGTGTACTCCAATTGTCATTGAACAAAGCTCTGCCGGTATCAAGAGTTGTGGAGGAGGATGGAAATGAGTGAAAATGCAAAGACCATTTCCCTCAGGGTGGCATTCACTACATGAGGTAACATGAGATATAATGAACAATTAAACTGGTCACCGGCATCCTTCAAATGAGCTGTTTTGCCAGAAGTTTAATAAAATTTGGACCATTGCAATTTGCACTATGAACAGAGCACAATTTTTACTATTCAAATAGTGAATCAATGGTGAAGAGGGGATTGAGTGGGTACATTAAGGCTAGTAATGATTTTGGATTATGGAACATATATATGATGAGGTAGATTTGATGAGAATCAATATTGTAAGAAAAGTACTGAAATGTGTATGCATCATACTGTATATATTTATACATTGGTTGAACCTACTGCACCTAAAAATAGCTTTTTTAGACTTCATTAAAACTTACTCTAACCCAATCATTCACTATTGTCAAAAATTAAGTAAAATGTTTTTACAGCTGATTATTAAAACATATTACCCAATGTATTTAAAAGGACCATAATAAAGAATGCAGGGATATAGCATTCATCTACATTGACAAATTCACCGGCATATTTAAAGTGGAGGTTGAAAGGTCCTTGATTAGTCAGGGCATCAAAGGTTATGGGGAGAAGGCAGGAGAATGGGGTTAAGGGGGTAATAAATCACTCATGATGGAATGGCAGAGAAGGCTCCGTGGGCTGAATGGCCTAATTCTGCTCCTATGTCTATGGTCTTATGGCCTGTAGTAAGCTGGTTCTTACACCCACAGAGTGAAGAAAGTACAGTCTGGAGAGATAGCTGCATTGAACATTGAACAAGAATATCAAATGAGCACACGAGTTAAGCCTGCCAGCGCTTTCAGTTTTTGAGTGCCCCAGTAATTCATTTAGTGCCCAGTAAACTTCAGGAGCATCCATTCTGCAGGAAGCTCCCACTACTCATTGATCAGTATTCTGGTCAGTCTGTCATCAGATTCTGAAAGCTTTGACAGAGAGAACATTACAAATTTGCTGCCACAAGTTCTGCTGATGCCTTACACATAGAAAGAGGTTTCTTCATGATGCTGCACATGACAATTATTGGCAAGACCCCACCTGGAATTTTGCAAGCAGTTCTTGCAGTCCTTGTAACCATACCATAAGACAATAAGGAGCGATGTGTCTTTAATATTTCAAAAATATCTGAGTAATTGTGTGTGTGTATGTATATGTATATATATGCATTGATTCAGCATTCTTGGTCATTTAAATAATTAAGGGTTATATGTAAAAGGATGTTAATTGCTATGTCATCACACTACCTCGTGATATGTGCATGTCTCACATACATCAAATTTTTGGACTCCCTTGGGCTCCCTTGAATCAGTTTAATGTTTTGACTTTACAAAACATAATAGGAAGGCTATGATTAATCTAGAGGAATAATACAAAACACTCACATAAATGTTACAGGACTGAAGAAAGAGCTCAGTTATATGAGTTATATGGAGATATTGGATAGGCGGTCACTGCTTTCCCTGGAGTGAAGGAGACGGACTAGTTACCTAATGGAGGTATGTAATATCATGAGGAGTATAAATAAGATGGATTGTCATACTTTTTTCCCCAGGTTAGGGGTGTCTAAAGCAATAAGGAATGGGTTTAAGGTGAGAGGGCAACATTTTAAAGGGGAACTGAGAAGCAAGTTTATCACAAAGAGGTTGGTAGGTATATGGAGTGAGCTGTTAGAGAAACTGTTAGAGGCAAGTACAATTCTAATGTTTAAAAGACATGTGGACAGATACATAGATAGGAAGGGTTTAGAGGGGTTATTCATCAAATATGGGCAAATGTGATTCCCTTGGATAAACATCTTGATTCACATGGACAAGTTGGGTTGAAGGGTTTGTTTCCTGCTCTATAACTCGATAACTCTAGGAATGACAACTGTCCAATCCTACAAATTCTCTGAACCTGATCAATATTTATTTGGCCGAGTAAAGGACACATTCTCAAGCATAACACACCCCTCATTATTCTCTGGAAATTATCTAATGACACATCCTCGCCGATTCCCATTTTCTTCTGGTGAAAGCACTGGAAAGGGTACCTGGAAATAAGAAGAAACTGGCACCCTATCAGGCTGCAGCCGAGCTGAGGGGGATCTTTGCCAGGGTTAACTCACACAAAGTTTTTTTTTATTAAACAAAATATACTTTATTCAAAAATAAAATTATATACAACAACCATTCAATGACTTTCAGTTCTTTACAGTTATTACCATTACTGTTTTAACATTTTCAAAATTCAAAATTTTGCCACCCACGTGGTACTCTGTTCTTTCATATTTACATTCAGTGGGGTATACACCCGGCCCCCCCCACCCCTCAACTCCCGCGTGAGAAGAACCCTAGACCGTGGTCCTTCCCCACCGGGCCCTTGCGGTGGCTGCACAGAGTTTGAGTGCGTCCCTCAGCACGTACTCCTGCAGCCGAGAATGTGCCAGTCGGCAGCATTCCCCCACGGACATCTCCGTGTGCTGCTAGACCATCAAGTTTCGGAACAACAGGTTTTTTTTATTAAACAAAATATACTTTATTCCAAAATAAAATTATATACAATAACCATTCAAAGACTTTCAATTTTTTACAGTTGGTACCATTACTGTCTTTACATTTTCAAAGTTCTAATGTTTTGCCACCCACGTGGCACTTTGTTCTTTCATATTTACATTCAGGGGTATACCCCCAACCCCCCACCCCTCAACTCCCATGGGAGAAGAACCCTAGACTGTGGTCCTTCCCCACCGGGCCCTTGCGGTGGCTGCACCGAGTTTGAGTGCGTCCCTCAGCACGTATTCCTGCAGCCGAGAATGTGCCAGTCGGCAGCATTCCCCCATGGACATCTCCATGTGCTGGAAGACCATCAAGTTTCGGGCCGACCAAAGAGCGTCTTTCACCAAGTTGATGATCTGCCAGCAGCACCGGATGTTGGTCTCGGTGTGCGTCCCTGGAAACAGCCCGTAGATCAGAGAGTCCTCTGTTACGCAGCTGCTGGGGATGAACCTCGACACTGCCCCTTCCAACCTCCTCCACACCTTCTCCGCAAACCCACAGTGTGCAAAGAGGTGGGTCACTGACTCCTCCTCTCTGCAGTCCTCCCGTGGGCAGAGGGGTGTTGAGACGACGTTCCGGGATCACACACCTGGTTGGTGCTTTAATGTCTCATTTCAAAAGTCTACTGTCCCTGCTGGAATCCACAACAAGTTCCCCACAACAACTCTGTCATGCACTTGCACCACTTCATGTGAGTTTACTCGAACGCCAGGCGAATTCCCAAACTCTACCAAACCCACGTTTTCCACTTCAGTCACAAAACATGAGCACCACATTTCCACAACTGGCTCGTCAGTCCATGCCCGTCAGTATAGACTAGACCCAGAAAAGCTGACGACCGCAAAGGCTGTGTTTGCCAACGTGGAAAAGCTCGGAATTGTACACTGGTCAAATAGTCCCTGGGTTTCACCCCTCTATATGGTCCCCAAGTCCAATGGTGGTTGCCTCCCATGTGACAATTACCAACATGAGGTCACCACCCCTCATTGTTACCGGGTCCCACACATTCCAGCTCAGCACATTTAGCCGGAAAGTTAATTTTTTTCCCCAAAGTTGACTTAGTTAGGGGCTACCATCAGGTACCTGTGTACTTGGAAGACTATTCCAAAATGGCTAAGATAACCCCATTTGGCCTAGGAATTTCTGAGCATGTCGTTTGGGCTGGAAAATGCAGCGCAGACTTTCCAATGGCTGATCGATTCTGTATTAAAAGACAGATTTTCTGTTTATTTACCTGGATGACATACTTGTCACCAGTGCATCCAAATCCAAATAGGTAGCTCATCTCTGCACTCTTTTTGAGTGCTTAGACCAACATGAGTTATTACTAACTCTGCTAAATGCCAGTTTGGGTTGTCAACCATTGACTTTCTTAGCCATCACATCTCCGCAGAAGGTGTGAAACCCCTCCCATCAAAACTAGCTGCTGTTATGTATTTCCCACCTCCTCGTATTACTTAAGAAACTACGGGAGTTTTTAGATATGGTTGACTTCTATCAGGTTCCTTAATGCTGTTATAGCCAGGGATTGTAACGGGGACAAGCTCTCACTACTTACTAAACGCTCCCAATGACAGGCACCTCAAATAGCCTCTTATAACTGTTTCCTGTCCTGTGAGTTTCTCATGAGCATGATGTAATTGTCTCGTGATATTGGTATGATGTAATTGTCTCCTGACAGTGGGGTGATGTGATGTCACGTGATGGCATGTTCCAGCCGGTATAAAAGGGGAGATGGTAGTTGTTGCGTAGTTGTTTTATTGGGAGTCACAGTCGGTAGTTACGTAATCTTAGAAGGAGAGAGAGAGAGAAGGGAAAAGAGAGTGAAGAATTGACAGCTTCGTGCAAACCCAAAGAATTGGGAAGAAATCAAAGGCGTTCTGAGTGTCTAAAAGTGATTGACGTGAATTGACGTGGCACACACTTTTGGTTAACCCCTGCAAGGTCTCGGGTGTTGTGTGGTGACCACCTCCAGCAAAAGGTCAGTTACTTTGAGAAATCTTATTCTTCAGGATCTCTTCGAAAAAGGCATTTCTCAGCTGGGATCTGCATCAACCGTTTCGTCTTTTCTTCAAGGGTTGCTCATCACTGGTTCGGGAAGTCTCCCCTCTCACTTACTTTATGAATCATGTGGACTTATTAAGCTACCACTTTAAGACTGTGCTTGAATAAGCTCTGTTAAGAATTATCTCTGAAGTTCAACTGTTTGATAACTATAGACGCATAACACTTAACTTCTGTTTAAGTTAGTCGTTTGTTTACTTCTCAATGTTTTTGAGTAGAGGTTAATAAATTTTGTTGTTTATTTATAAAAACCCAACTCAATTTCATATCTATTGCTGCTGGTGCGTAACAAAACCAAGTCCAGCTCCTGGCCTTCACATGTGGCTTAGCTACTAAGACTGGCAGAACTGTTTATTACTGTCAGGAGAAGGGACGCAGGCAGGTTCCTGGCACCTTAAAACCAGTCGCTTCATGCAGATGGGACTCATCAGCCATGGTTGGCAGTTCATCTAGGAGAAGGAAAACCCTGATCTCAAACTTCCGCTGCCTTGCAGGTACACCCATTCAGGGGGAAAGATTTGGGAGTAAACCCCGAGGGAAAAGACTGGAGCTGAAATCCCTATGGTGGTCCTATGTTGACTGGCAACTCCCGCAATGCTGCCGTTCCTTCGGCTTGTTTGGAGAGGGAGAGCTTAGGACATGGACAACAGCTTGGTCTCCGTATCGTTCTGCCCGGGCTTGCATGTCTAGATGGCTAGGACACAACATCCATGGTCACCCTGACTAATAAAGGCTTCAGTCAGTCACTCAGTTTCTATCACCGCTTCATTGCACGAGCCGCTGAACTTCTGCTCCCTTGTATAGTGCATTTAAAGGCAATACCTCGAATCACATGATTGACTGGTCAGCAGACATGACCAGGGTATTTGATGACACCAAACAAGCTCTTTCTAATGTGACCCTACAGGCACACCCGCTCCCCAGTCCACCAATAGCCATCACTACTAATGCTTCAGATGATGCTATGAGTGTAGTGCGCGAACAGTTTTGGTCGGAGACCTGGCAGCTGCTCGCTTACTTCAGCCAGCATCTCTGTGACCTAACAAAAGGAAGTCCAGCACATTTTGATTGCGAGATTCTTGGTCTCTAGCTGACTGTCCACCATTTTCATTCTCTTCTAGAGGGTCACTATTTCACCATGTTCGCTGACCACAAACACCTCATGCACATGATGGCCAAAATACCAGACACGTAGTCTGCATGGCAGCAATGCCACCTGGCCTACGTATCAGAGTTCACAACTGATCTACAACAAGAGGAAAAATAATGCTGTGGCTGATTGCCGCTCGCAGACAGCCACTGAGGCCATACGCAAAGGGGTTGACCATGCCGGCAAGACTGCTGACCAAGCTACGGACCTAGAGGTCCAGGCTTATCAAACAGCCGTCACAGGCCTGCGGTTGGCTGACATTTAATTTGGGAAAGCTGGGGTTTCTCTCCTGTGCAATGTCTCAACCGGTCGCCCTCGCCCCATAACACACGCAAACTGGAGACGGATTCTTTGTGACTCCATACAAGGTCTTTCACATCCGGGCCGGAAGACTTCACAGAATCTTGTTGCACTAAGGTTTGCGTGGCATGGCCTTAGAAAGGGCATGCGCGATTGGACCGCAGCCTGTGTGGAGAGTCAGTAGGCCAAAATTAACCATCATGTTCAGGTGCCATTGGCACCTTTTGAGGTCCCTGAGCAATGCTCTGACCAAGTCAATACAGACCTTGTTGGTACTCTTCCCCCTCCTCTAACAGTTTCACACACCTCTTCACCATGGTGGACCATACCACTGGGTGACCAGAGGTCATCCCTCTAGCATTGACGATGCTGCAGACGTGGCTCAGACATTCATCAGCACCTGGGTCACTCAGCTTGGCACCCCATCAGGTGTTTCGTCTGGCCGCAGTCCCCAGTTCATTTCAAACCTCTGGGCCGAGATGGTCCAGAACCTCGGCATTAGGCTATACCACCCGCAATCCAAATGCTCACCACTCCTTAAAGGCTGCTCTGTGACGGACGCATGTTGGCATGATCGTCTCCCATGGGTGCTGCTGGTGCTCAGAACAGGTCCAAAAGAGGACCTGCAGTCATCTGCAGCTGAGTTGGTATACGGACATTATGAGGACCACGTGATTTTATTCCTGGTACCAGGACTGCCTAGTCGGCCTCTCAACAGCATTCCACCCTCCTCAGTGAACTAACTCCCATCATGGCGTACAGCGCTCTTTGGTTCCCGTTGACCTACTTTCAGCCTCGTTTCTTTCCATCCGTCACAGCTCACACCAACATTCCCCTTAGGCCTCCGTATAATGGTCCATTCTTCATTTTGGAATGGAGAGAAAAGACTCTTACCATGGATAAGAGGGGTAAAAACCATGTGTTTTGGTTGTCACTGCCCTCGGGGAGGCTGCTGGTCTATGTCGTTGCCCTCGGGGAGGCTGCTGGTTTATGTTGCTGCCCTCGGGGAGGCTGCTGGTTTATGTTGCTGCCCTCGGGGAGGCTGCTGGTCTATGTCGCTGCCCTCGGAGAGGCTGCTGGTCTATGTCACTGCCCTCGGAGAGGCTGCTGGTTTACGTCGCTGCCCTCGGAGAGGCTGCTGGTTTACGTCACTGCCCTCGGAGAGGCTGCTGGTCTACGTCACTGCCCTCGGAGAGGCTGCTGGTTTATGTCGCTGCCCTCGGGGATGCTGCTGGTTTATGTCGCTGCCCTCGGAGAGGCTGCTGGTCTATGTCGCTGCCCTCGGGGAGGCTGCTGGTTTACGTCACTGCCCTCGGGGAGGCTGCTGGTCTATGTCGCTGCCCTCGGAGAGGCTGCTGGTTTATGTCGCTGCCCTCGGGGAGGCTGCTGGTCTATGTCGCTGACCTCGGGGAGGCTGCTGGTCTATGTCGCTGCCCTCGGGGAGGCTGCTGGTCTATGTCGCTGCCGTCGAGGAGGCTGCTGGTTTACGTCGTTGCCCTCGAGGAGGCTGCTGGTTTATGTCACTGCCCTCGGAGAGGCTGCTGGTCTACGTCGTTGCCCTCGGGGAGGCTGCTGGTCTATGTCGCTGCCCTCGGAAACGCTGCTGGTTTACATCGTTGCCCTCGGGGAGGCTGCTGGTCTATGTCGCTGCCCTCGGAAACGCTGCTGGTCTATGTTGCTGCCCTCGGAGAGGCTGCTGGTTTACGTCGCTGCCCTCGGAGAGGCTGCTGGTTTATGTCGCTGCCCTCGGGGAGGCTGCTGGTCTATGTCGTTGCCCTCGGGGAGGCTGCTGGTTTATGTCGCTGCCCTCGGGGAGGCTGCTGGTCTATGTCGCTGCCCTCGGAGAGGCTGCTGGTTTATGTCGCTGCCCTCGGGGAGGCTGCTGGTTTATGTCGCTGCCCTCGGAGAGGCTGCTGGTTTATGTCGCTGCCCTCGGGGAGGCTGCTGGTCTATGTCGCTGCCCTCGGAGAGGCTGCTGGTTTACGTCGCTGCCCTCGGAGAGGCTGCTGGTTTATGTCGCTGCCCTCGGGGAGGCTGCTGGTCTACGTCGTTGCCCTCGGGGAGGCTGCTGGTTTATGTCGCTGCCCTCGGGGAGGCTGCTGGTCTATGTCGCTGCCCTCGGAGAGGCTGCTGGTTTATGTCGCTGCCCTCGGGGAGGCTGCTGGTTTATGTCGCTGCCCTCGGAGAGGCTGCTGGTTTATGTCGCTGCCCTCGGGGAGGCTGCTGGTTTACGTCGCTGCCCTCGGGGAGGCTGCTGGTCTATGTTGCGGGCTGGGGTTTTGGGTGATTTGCTAATATTTGTGCAAGAGGAGGATTAGTGAGGGTTTGCCAGTTTTTCTTTCTTTTTCTTATTGTGCGGGGGGGGGGATTTGATGTCTTTCTTTCAACTACTTCCATGTTTTCTGTATTTTATGGGCTATCTGGAGAAGTCAAATCTCAGAGTTGTATTCTGCGTACATACTTTAATAATAAAATGAACCTTTGACCATTTAAACCGGCCCTCCAAGATCTGGAAGATTCCGCATGCCCCTGCTGGACGTTCCCATAAGCATGTCAACACAACTCTGGATCGGCCAGAGGCACCTATTGTTCCTCCACCCACAGAACATAGGATCCAAGCCGGTGGCTTGTCCGAAGTTCAGACAGGCTCACATTGCTGGTTTTAGTGAATTCTGGGGTGGGTTGGGGGGGGAGGGGGCCTGTGCAGGATAATGTAATTGGTGGAAACGTGCATAATTCGCAACCACTGACATTGAGTTGGGTTCACTTTAAGAGGCTGTTCTAACGTGATGACATAATTACATGAAGTTCTGTTACTGCGCCTTTGTTTTCAGGGTTTGGAGTACAACAAGTGAGCCATTATGGCTTTTCTTAAACATATAATATCTCACGTCATTTTATTTGTGAAAACCTCTTCAATATAACAGTGGTTGGCCTCATGAGTTGGCATCCGAAGAGAAGGTAGAGACACTTGTCAAGTGGCGTGAGAACAACCAGAATCTCATCATGGACAAGACAAAAACAACTATTGTGAACTTCAGAAAGGTGCAGGTCGACCACTCTCCACGGCACGTCAATAGCTCTTCTGTAGACAGAGTGAAGAGCACAAAGCGTATTGGTGTGCACGTAACGGATAATCTAACCTGGACCCGCAACACCTCATCATTAGTCAAGAAGGCACAACAACGTCCACAGTTTCTGAGGAGACTGAGATCTGCAGGCCTCCTTGCCCCATTCTGACAACCTTTAATTGAGAATGTCCTGTCTGGCTGCACGGAAGCTACGAGGCATCAGACCACAAGGTGCCACATAGGAGAGTTGAACCCACTGAGAGGATCACTGGGGTCTCCCTTCCCCCTCATTTGTGACATTTATCAAGAGCATTGTAAGTGAAGAGTCCAAAGCATTGTTGAGGATCCTGACCACACATCCCACAATCTCTTTGACACACTCCCATCAGTAAGGAGGTACAGGAGCATCAGGCTAGAACTGCCAGACGAGGTAACAGCTTCTTCCCTCAGGCTGTGAGACTAATGAAGACCCTGCCACCATCGAGGCCTCATCACTAGGACAGCGATCTGTTTACTGCTTACCTATGCCGCCCACTACATGCACTTTGAACAACACACACAAAATGCTGGTGGAACACAGCAGGCTAGGCAGCATCTATAGGGAGAAGCGCTGTCGACATTTCGGGTTGAGACCCTTCGTCAGGACCCTTCATTAGGGTCTCGGCCCGAAACGTCGACAGTGCTTCTCCCTATAGATGTTGCCTGGCTTGCTGTGTTCCACCAGCATTTTGTGTGTGTTGTTGTTTGAATTTCCAGCATCTGCAGATTTCCTCATACATGCACTTTGAGTTATGTTCGATTGACTTCTGCGTGGTAACATTTTATGTGCTGTGTGTGATATACGTTTTGTTGGTCACTGTGGTCTAGAGAAATGTTGTTTCATTTGCTTATGTATATATAATATATATAGGTGTGCAGTACAATTAGATGACAATAAAGTTAAACTTGAACCTGACGAACACAGAGATCTGATTTGGTAACACTGAAGTCTGGGAGTGGCCATGCGGCACAATCAAGCCTTCACTGTGGGATTCTCATCATCATCATAGTTGAAAATAATCAAACATTGAGCAACTAGAAATAATCTGATTAACTTGAGTAATGACTGAAACTTATTTCTTTTATTGAGAGTTTATGTTTGGTTTAGTGCCAAGGAAAAGTCCAAATAGAATGATAGCTGTACATTTGAAAATGTATCGCGCATGAGATTTAATTACTGTTCTGTAAAACAATACATGGTGGGAAAGTAATGGCCAAAAAAAAAGCTTTCTGTGCACATTGATCTGAATAATTATCTCATCATTTTATGCTTGAAAGGAGAAAATAAACAGTTCCTTGCAATTTATTCAGAGCCTTAAGGGGCTTTTAGATGGAGACATTTTGTTTCCAAATGCTTTTGTCACAGGCATAGGTAATTAATTTGACATTTTCTTACAGTTTAATTATAATTGCTTTCATTGGGGGTATAGGTATATCTTGTGACATATGATGGGCTTCCAAAGGCTGTATTGGGAAAATCATCTTCCTCAGGAAAACAAAACATTATCAAAGAACATTAGTGAAAAGACACTCAATTAAGATACCTTTGATGCAAGTGCTAAGAAAGATTTGGGTCAACCCCTTTTACCTATATTACAAGCTGTTGATTTTCATTTAAGATCTGACGGTGCAGTGAGCCCTCATTCAATCTATTGCTGACTGGCAAGAGCTGACGTTGGCAGCAACTGTCAAGTAAAGTGACAGAAGGCAGAAGTTGAACGTGAGGTGTGTGTGTGTGTGTGTGTGTGTGTGTGTGTGTGTGTGTGTGTGTGTGTGTGTGTGTGTGTGTGTGTGTGTGTGTGTGTGTGTGTGTGTGTGTGTGTGTGTGTGTGTGTGTGTGCAGACCTGAAGGAGAGAGACAGAAGAGAGAGAGAAAACAAAGTGAAGGGGGACAAAAGATAGTGAGAGTAGGAAAAGAGGGAAGAGAACAAGAGGTGGAAAAGAGGGAGAGAGAAAAAGTGAGATAAAGAATGTGAGTGAGAAAAGAGAGAGAAAAAAAGAGAAGGGAGAACACAATGCCAGCAGACAGCTGAAATACAATTCCCTCTTAGTAATGAAGAAAAAATGGCTATTTCCGCAGAAGGGGTTAGTTAAGTCACAAACAAGAGAAAATCTGCAGATGCTGGAATTCCAAACATCTTAGTTAAGAACAGTTTTAAAAGGAACAGATATCTATGCTGTTGTGACTAAACTTACATATCTGATAGATAGCTAATTACATATCTGTCTAGAAATAAATAATTTATGCTTTCTCAGGCATGAAGGACATTTTTATAAAACATTATAAAATACTGTTATAAAAACATTATAAAATAAAGCACTGCTGAGGAAAGAATTCATCTAAGTTGCCTCACACATCAATTTTCAACAACTAATTTTAAAAGTCAATAATTAATCTCAACCTAATGGTATATACCCAGTGGAAAGAAAACATCACCAGTTTATTTCATTCAATGGACCTTCCAGCTCACTCGGCATGCTGCTGAGAAGTTGGGTAAATAGCTGGAGCTCAATACAACACTCTCCTTTTCTTTCACTGCTATTGAGCATGGCAAAACAGTAACTGAAAGAAGATAACCCCTCTTGTTCACAAACTTGGTATGCTTCATACTAAAGAATTAGCAAATTTATAGCATGGCAGATCTTTCATTCTCTTCCACACAGAAATTAATTTTTCAGCTAATTGTAGAATCATGGCATTTTAGAGATTTAAATAAAAAAACAGCAACTATTATCAATAGTGGTATATACACAAAATGTTCGTGAAACAGCATCTATGGAGCAAAATGAATGGTCACTGTTCTTGGCTGAAACCTTTCACTAGGACTTCTGCCCCTTCTATTCTGGTCCTAATGAAGGACCTCAGCCCAAAACATTGACTGATCATTTCCCTCCATAAATGTTAACTAATCTGCTTTGTTTCCAGCATTTTGTATGTGTTGCTCAAGATATTCAGCACCTGCAGAATTTCTTGTGTCTCATACAATGTGCAAATTATTTGAAGAGTTTGTTTTATGAAAAAGCTCTGACAAAACATTATTCTACGTGGAAAAGTCTGAATCTAAGTGGTATTGTTGTGGTGAGATAAAATTTATGCAATAAATTTAAAAAATTAACAATAAATAAAGTAATATTAACAATAATGCATAAATAACAAATAAATAAGAGATGTGGTATTGTACTCCACTTTTTAAATTCAGTCCCACTTCCAAATTGAACAGTGTTCTGGCTGCTGATTGCTAGCCCAGCTCCTACTATACTCAGCATGCAATGCACGAAGCCTGTGAGGATAGTTACAGATTGAAATAACAAACAGAAAAGGAAGGAAATATTGATGACACCCAAGAGGTGGCAATTTCAGACAACATTCATTGGTCAGGCAGCATTGGTGAAGCCAGAAGCAAATTAATGCATTGGGTCAATAAGCTTACAGCAACAGCTGGAGACATAACCAAATTTGAACATGTTCCAAGGAAAGGGGTGGAGAGGAAGGACTGCTGAGGTAAGTCTGTGTGAAGATGAAAGACAGGAGAGCTTACATTTCATTGATTGTACAAGACAGAAGGAAAGGTTTGCAATAATACTTGTGTGCTGAATGGAGAGTTTTGACAAAGTGGGTACCTCATCTCCCCAATTTAGAGATGATTTCATCAAGAACAGCAGATATTAAATACCTAAATTGAAAAAAACCTATATATTGCTTCTTCAATGGAGGATATATTGAGAGTGGGAAGAAATGGGAAGTTCAGGTGAGGTTGAGGCATGCTCAAGGCAAAATCAGAGCAAGGTCAAGACAAAGCCGGAGTGAGCAGAGCGGAACAAAGTTGAAGCAAAGGAGAGGTAGATATGAAGCCCATCCACCTAAACCAAGAGCTGGGTTTGATTGATCTAAGTGCCAGGCTGATTTAGAAAGATTGGGTATGGACTGTAATATAGTGGGGGAATCGAGGCCTGGAGTATATTGATGTGACAGGTCCTAATGTGAGGAACAACCTGATGTTTGGACGAGTTGAACACTGGGCCATCTGGATTGAAAAGGCAGGGTGTTGGGACAAGAGGCGAAGATCGGGCCAGTTCTGCTCATTGCTTCCCGACCTTTACTCAGCTCTGCGCTGAACTGATGCTGAAGCTCAGGCCTGCTCCAGGCTTTGTATCTATGGAGTACTTTTGTTCTGAATGCTATTTGCTCACTTATATTGTTTGCACAATTTGTTTTTTCACTCTCTGCCACTGGGAATTTGACTTTGATAATAAATACATATTTTGATAACAAATGTACTTTGAACATTTTGAACTTTGAACTTTCTGAAGGGGGAGGGTTATTGGGAGCGACTGATGAATACACCAGAGAATCATGAAGGGATCAGTCATTTCAGGGCGCTGAATGGGGTGGGAAGGGAAAGTCATGTTTGGTGGTAACATTGCACCACAGGGTGCTGGAACTGTCAGCACTAAATGTGAGAAATGTACATTGGAAGGTAAGGACAAAAAAAAGACTACCATGGTGCTGGGAGGGTGAGGAAGGGTTAAGAGCAGACATGCAAGAAATGGGTTACAAGTGGTTGAAATCTTGTCAGATACAGTGCAGGAGATCTATGCAGTTCGAGAAAGAAAATCACATCAGATTGTACAGAAGGAGGCACTGTGGGATTTGATGGAGAGGACCAAGAAAAATTCATAAGAATTGTTACAGGAAGCAGAGTGGGAGAACTACAGTCAAGCTAACCGAGGGTGACAGTGAGATGATAATGCATGTTGATTAACAGCATATCCCCAGAAATGGAGAAAAAGAAGTGTGATCAGTTTTCACTCCCAAACAATACTGCTTCCAATTCAACAAGGTGTCGCTAACCACAGTCTGCATAATAAATTGTGGTATTGACTTGCTGTCTTTCACAAGCGGGGGGGGGGGGGGTTAGTCTTAGCACAGTTCTGTACTATTTGAATAGGAACAATACAATATCATATTCAGTTCATATACTTTATGATAGGGAAGTCTTAATGTTAGAAAAATTTATAGGGTGCCGACACCTCTTTTGACAACAGCATTCTATTTAACTCAGCAGTGGCAAAAGGTTTTCAGCTATCGCAAATGGAAAAGAACACAACAAAATCTTGTTGGATGCCACAGAAATACTCTTCAAAAAATATTCCACAAGGATCAGCTGTCATTTCCAAGCGGCTTAGATTAATGAATGGGACACACCAGTTTTTGCTGATAAGCAATTACGTCAAATTCAATCAGAACTCAACAGTTTCCGAGTAAGTTGATTCAGAACAAAATGAGGCACTTTGGAAACTGGCTTGGATTTTATACAACCATGTTCTGTATACTAGAAAAAGAGTGAGGTTTGTACAGTGCACTACCACTGAATTACACACTGATCTACAATTTTTGTTGATCAAGGAGAGAAAATTAATATGTCATCTATACAGGTCATCCCTGAATTTGGCAGGGCTCCATTGCTGTGAAATGTTCATAACCTAAACAGTTTGCAAGTCAGAAATATAGCCGAGAGCCACATTCCCATGTGGCAGAGGATGGCAGCAGCCCAGCAGCCGTTGGTGAATCCAGACCACCATTCTGCCAAATGCTTGTTCATATACATGGGCTGTATGCAGTCAGGCAATCATAAGCTGGGGAGGACCTGTAAACAGTGATTGATTGGACACTTTCAATCTTATTGTGGTTAAGAGAAATTAGAATTAATGCTGCCTAGCTGTTTAAATTTTGTCCAATTTATCAAACATTTGAGAATCGTTTGATAGGAAGCCAGAAAACGTGTTGATCAAAGTTTTAAAGTGACAAAAGAAAACTAATTATTTATATTTCTACCACTTATTCATTAAATTCTTAGTTGCAAAAGCTGAAGTCTTTAGTTCAGCTTGTCAGAGCAAGTTCTAATAAAGACTTCACTAAAGTGAAAGACTATTTTTCTCTTCTGATGCTGACTGGCCTGCCATGCATTTTATTTTCTCAAGTACATTAAGCAGATCCACAAGGTGCCAACTTTGGCTCATGGTCTTGCATTAATTTTTGAGTCAGAAGATTATTAACCAGAGATTTGACAACTCATAAAAATACTCTACCAAAGTGGTTTGTAGAGGCTAGATCTCTGGAGAAACTTAAATGGCAAGTGGATAATAATTTGAAAGATGAAGGAATTGAACAAATGCAGCTCAAGCCTAGTCAGATTAGCCATTATCATATTAAATGTGCAAGATCTGTGGATGATGAGCTTGCTAACCCACACCAGTTTCTATTTTCTTGCATTCTTTTGTTAATGAATCCTATCAAGGACCTCCTACTTCTTCTGTGTCAGAGTCTCATTTAAGGCTTGGACCTCGAGCCTTCTAATCCAAGGCCGTTTCAACTATCTGAAAGCCTACAAAATTGGATCTTGAGAGACTGACTAAGTAGAAACACATCAGGTCCTTGTATCAGAATACAAGATATCCCTGAAATAATAATTCAGTATGGATACTGCTTGACCTGGTGAACATTTCTAACACTTTCTACTACATGCTAGTCAGGAATATTAGCTGTTGCTTCTGCTCGCAGTCAACAACAGAGGTTAAAAGCATGTGTTAATTTTACTGCACCTGACAATATTTGTTGTTTATTTTTTGGTAGATCAGCTAGTGGAGCTGCTGCCTCTTAGCACCTTAGATCCAGATTCAATCCTGGTGCTGTGACCTGTCTATATAGAGTTTGTATATGCTTCCCGTGATCACATGGGTTCCCCCTTCTCCAGTTTCCCTCTTTGTTCCAAACACACATGGGATGGTAGGTTAATTGGCCACTATACTTTGAGGAGATGCGCAGGGATTTAGAGAGAGTGGAATGGGTCAAGTTGTTTTATGGGAAGGATGTAATAGAGAAATGGAGGTCATTTAAGGGTGAAATTATGAGGGTACAGAATCTTTATGTTCCTGTTCGGTTGAAAGGAAAGGTTAAAGGTTTGAAAGCGCCATGGTTTTCAAGGGATATTAGAAACTTGGTTCGAAAAAAGAGGGATGTCTACAATAGATATAGGCAGCATGGAGTAAAGGAATTGCTCGAGGAATATAAAGAATGTAAAAGGAAACTTAAGAAAGAGATTAGAAAAGCTAAAAGAAGTTACGAGTTTGGTTTGGCAAATAAGGTGGAAGTAAATCCGAAAGGCTTCTACAGTTATATTAAAAGCAAGAGGATAGTGAGGGATAAAATTGGTCCCTTAGAGAATCAGGGTGGTCAGCTATGTGTGGAGCCGAGGGAGATGGGAGAGATTTTGAACGATTTCTTCTCTTCGGTATTCACTAAGGAGAAGGATATTGAATGGTGTAAGGTGTGGGAAACAAGTAAGGAAGTTATGGAACCTATGACAATTAAAGAGGTGGAAGTACTGGCGCTTTTAAGAAATTTAAAAGTGGATAAATCTCCGGGTCCTGACCGGATATTCCCCAGGACCTTGAGAGAAGTTTGTGTAGAGATAGCAGGAGCTCTGACGGAGATCTTTCAGATGTCATTAGAAACAGGGATTGTGCCGGAGGATTGGCGTATTGCTCATGTGGTTCCATTGTTTAAAAAGGGTTCTAGAAGTAAGCCTGGCAATTATAGACCTGTCAGTTTGACATCAGTGGTGGGTAAATTAATGGAAAGTATTCTTAGAGATAGTATTTATAATTATCTGGATAGACAGGATCTGATTAGGAGTAGCCAGCATGGATTTGTGCATGGAAGGTCATGTTTGACAAACCTTATTGAATTTTTTGAAGTAGTTACGAGGAATGTTGACGAGGGTAAGGCAGTGGATGTAGTCTATATGGACTTCAGCAAGGCCTTTGACAAAGTTCCACATGGAAGGTTAGTTAAGAAGGTTCAGTCGTTAGGTATTAATGCTGGAGTAATAAAATGGATTCAACAGTGGCTAGATGGGAGATGCCAGAGAGTAGTGGTGGATAATTGTTTATCGGGATGGAGGCCGGTGACTAGCGGGGTGCCTCAGGGATCTGTTTTGGGCCCAATGTTGTTTGTAGTATACATAAATGATCTGGATGATGGGGTGGTAAATTGGATTAGTAAGTATGCTGATGATACTAAGGTAGGAGGTGTTGTGGATAATGAGGTGGGTTTTCAAAGCTTGCAGGGAGATTTATGCCGGTTAGAAGAATGGGCTGAACGTTGGCAGATGGAGTTTAATGCTGAGAAGTGTGAGGTTCTACATTTTGGCAGGAATAATCCAAATAGAACATACAGGGTAAATGGTAGGGCATTGAGGAATGCAGTGGAACAGAGAGATCTAGGAATAACAGTGCATAGTTCCCTGAAGGTGGAGTCTCATGTAGATAGGGTGGTGAAGAAGGCTTTTGGAACGCTGGCCTTTATAAATCAGAGCATTGAGTACAGAAGTTGGGATGTAATGTTAAAATTGTACAAGGCATTGGTAAGGCCAAATTTGGAATATTGTGTACAGTTCTGGTCACCGAATTATAGGAAAGATATCAATAAATTAGAGAGAGTGCAGAGACGATTTACTAGGATGTTACCTGGGTTTCAGCACTTAAGTTACAGAGAAAGGTTGAACAAGTTAGGTCTCTATTCATTGGAGCGTAGAAGGTTGAGGGGGGATTTGATCGAGGTATTTAAAATGTTGAGAGGGATAGATAGAGTTGACGTGAATAGGCTGTTTCCATTGAGAGTAGGGGAGATTCAAACGAGAGGACATGATTTGAGAGTTAGGGGGCAAAAGTTTAAGGGAAACACGAGGGGGTATTTCTTTACTCAGAGAGTGATAGCTGTGTGGAATGAGCTTCCTGTAGAAGTAGTAGAGGCCAGTTCAGTTGTGTCATTTAAGGTAAAATTGGATAGGTATATGGATAGGAAAGGAGTGGAGGGTTATGGGCTGAGTGCGGGTAGGTGGGACTAGGTGAGATTAAGAGTTCGGCACGGACTAGGAGGGCCGGAATGGCCTGTTTCCGTGCTGTGATTGTTATATGGTTATATGTTATATGGTTATACATTGACTTGGGTGTGTAGGCGAGAGACAGAATCCGGAGGGTTGATGGGAATGTGAGGAAACTAAGTGAGAATGGGATTAACATAGAAGTAGTGTAAATGAGTGGTTATGGTCAATGCAGATACAATGGATCAAGGGGCCTGTTTCCCTACTGTATCTCTCTTTGACTCCTTGGCTTATGATTTAACAGAATGGGATCAAAGAGATGAGTGGCTTTTTCCCATCCTCGTGCCTCATTTGCAAATAGCAGTGCAATAAGTATGTTCAGGGTCACTCTTTCCTGAAGAGCCAGCTGAGGTCAATGGCAACACTTAAATCAGAAGGCTTTGCATGCATCCATGCCTTAGTCACTTTCCTTAGGATGCCAGTTAAATGCAGCATTGAGACTATCACATAATACCAATGCTACCATTCTCTTCAGGTGAAACCATGTCCATCTTTGTGTTAAACTTTATGTGAAAGGCCCAGAGCATTTGCAAAAGAGCAGGAAGTTCTCCAAATGAATTATTCCCAGTTAGCTGAATGACCAGTAAAATTGGTTAAGCGATCATATATCCATCACTGTGGTAGCAATGGGTAGTAATGCTGCCGTAGACCTTCAGTGATCAGGATTTGATCCTGTGAGAAGTTTACACTTCACCCCCGGGACTGCATGGGGAGGGGGGTGCTCCAGTTGTCTCCCAAATCTGAAAGAGGGTTTGTTAATTGCCCACTGCAAATTGCCCCAAATTGTAGGTGGGTGGTTAGAGTATGAGCAGGGGCATGTGGGAGGGAAATGAGTAAGGGATTGATGGGATTACTCTAAGAATTGGCATTGATTTTATAGGCTAAATGACCTTTGCATCATAAATAAACATTTTTTTTAAAAATTGAGAAACTGTTGTACCCAAACTTTCAAAGGATAAGTACATCTGCCAACAAAACTTTAGACATCCAAAAATACAAGATATTTCCAGATATTTCCTGACCTGGTACCACACAATCAACAAGTCTTTGTTTTTCTAGCTACAATAGTTATATAAAAAGCCTCTTAAATCTCTCGTGTGTGCAAGTTTCATAGCTTTACTATTAGAGGTAGAAATCTCAATGATTCAAACATTAAATTCCTGCCTTAACTCCCGCATAATTAAATTGCTATCCTGTATCACACCATCACCAAACAAACAGAAATAATACACACTCCCTATAAGCCATCTGCTTTCTGGATGAATTGCATGAAGGGATGAACAGAAAATACACAAGAAAATATTCTTAAATTATATTGCCAGACATGCAGGGAAAGAATAAAATTAAATTATGGGCATTGAGGATTAGAAAGCCAAGGGAACTTGAACATAATATGCTCAAATTCTAGTGTCTACTGTTCAGGCTAGGTTTCTCCAAACATCTGTAAGTCAGATGGTGGCAAGTTCAAATCCTGCTCCAGAGGCTTGAGAACAAAATTCCAAGCTGCCACGTCAATGTGCTACTGAGAGACTGCTGCAGCAAGAAAGGTTCTTTCACTAAGACATTGAATCACTACCCCGTTTGCTCTTTAATTTGTCACTGTTTCAAAGACTAGAGAAATTATCCCCTACAGATGCCATACGAATGTTCCACACCAGATGAACTGGAGCAACAAACAGCCTGCTGAAGGAACTCAGTGGGTTGAACAGTATCTATCAGGGGTGGGGGAGAGATGAATTGTCAGTTAATTGTCAATGTAATTGAATGCACCCCTTTATGGACAGACACAGCCTATCCCAGCAGACCATCCAGTCAACTGGTTTAATAGCCTTTATACAGGAGTTTAATTGCAGACAGTCTGCTATGATAGCAAGGGGTCAAGATGATATAGCGAACATTGCAGTGCATGTTGTGTAGACCTAGAGTTAGGATCCATCTTGATGATGGTGCAGTGTGAAGTTCCATCCTGAAGAATGTGTCATTTTACTTCCCCAGATGCTGTCCGATCCCATGATGCTAGACTTAAGCTCCACTTACATTACAAATAAGAGTAAAGGAAAGTTTATTTGTAGTTATGTTAAAGTGGAAGTCAGAAGCTAGTCCATATATGTCAAACTCAAGGCCCGCGGGCCAAATCCGGCCCGCAGTGGAATTATCTTTGGCCCGCGAGATAATATCTAATTACTATTAAAGCTGGCCCCAGTAATCGAAGCGCCTATGGCGTATGATATGGCTAATGCTGAGTTTATTCAGGTACCAGGTTTTCAGGGTTTTAGTGTTTATTCGGCAGTCTTCTTCATAAGAAACGGAATTTGTAAAGTGAAACACTTTGTAGTTATAGCAGAGACTGAGACACATGAGAGCAGGCTGAAAAAACGGAGGCAACGAAAGCTGCGTTCGCACGCGTCCGACTGATCCGGCCCGCATGAAGCTGCATTTTGCTCAATCCGGCTCGTGACCTAAAATGAGTTTGACACCCCAGTCCAAGACAGAATTATGATTGTTCAGCATCAAAAATGAGATGAGACCAGAAGAAAATAAGGGAAAACCTAATAAGAAAATAAATCCATGCTCAAAATGAATAGGAATTAAATAGCAGAAAGAATATAATGAAGAAAAAATTGCACTCATTTAAACTCTACCATGTTCCCTTCCCCAAAATGCATGTGTTTATTACAAAGTATACACGCTAACCAACCTGCTCCTAGTCAGAACTATCCTTTTCAAAACATGAACAATTTTCAAATTTCAACTACTGGATTCTGCTATAATGTTCTGAATTTTCATTTTTATAATTCAAACCCAGCATACCTGCAATGTATAAAGAACATTTTTGAGGCAGTTTTGAAACTTTAATCTAGTCAGTTTTGTGTCAGAAACTGACGTATGTTTAAATTAAGATAAATTGAGTTGTCAAGATCAGCAAAACTTTCAAATTCTATTGTTTGATACTAATATTTAAACTGTCACATTGCTACGTTATGAACTGTGATGGAAAAATAATTCTTCACATTTCTGTCTTTACAGATTTTACAAAGAATATTATTGTCCCCGATCTGATATGTATTGCATACATCTCATTATAGGTGGCAGACAGTATGATTACAGCACAAGAGAAAAGGGATGGTGGAACAGATTAGTAACAAAGAATGTTATTCCAGTCACCTGCCATGTATTGATGGTTTTTTTGTTGTTATTTCAGACACCTGAAAGTAGAGCATAGACGCACTTTTCATTCCTTGCAGTAATTATTGAAAAATTGGGAGCAGTAATAGCCCCAAAGAACAGATTTTGGGATCACGATGCATCATTAGACGCATCTCCATTCGCCAGCCCATCTTTATACATTGTAATGATTTTACATCTAATCAGGCTGCTTATCAGCTGAATTTTTTCAGCAGGGGTTAATGGAAAGCTACCTGTACTGCTTAGATGTGGCCTGCTCTTTAAGAGAGAGGTGCGGCATGGCTGGAACCAGCTCTGGCACCGGTGGATGGGGCCAAAAATGAATCATGGAAAAAGTGGGCTCCAAGGTGTCTGAACACTGCACTGGAGTCTAGATTCTATCAGGCTCATAAACTTATGAATTTCCATCAGCACCTGCTAGTAGGTATCTCAGAGTAGGATTGGTAGCAGTTAGATATGTTAAACAGCTAATTTTCCAAATAATACTTCATTCAGATGGGAAAAGGTTCTTACAATATTTAGTTTTTTAAGGAGTATTCCGACAAATTACTCATTTGCTATCTAGATGATATTGAGGATATTAAGGTTTCTTTGATATAGTCCTAGCTCCATAGTCTCATAAGGGAGTAGGTCCAGATTAACCAGGGAGGTTAATATCAGGAGTCAGATGCTGAGTACCTAGATGCTTTACTGCAAAGATTTCAATTAACGTACAGAAGGAAGACAGTGATTGCATCTTCACATTCCATAAACCAGCAATGGCACAGCCATCGTACATCTCACCCCCACCACACTATCATCCTTCCAACTACCCTATGCGTGTATCTTTCTCCTTGCACATACCATGAATTGCAATCTGAGATGCAGTTGATTCCATGTCCACAGTCACAAGCTCAGATTGCACATAATGTACAAAATCTCTTCAAATTTCAAAGGAAATCTATTATCAAAGAACACGTCTGTCACCCTATACAACCATGAGATTCATTTTCTTGTGGCCATTCAGAGTAAATACAAGAAACACAATAGAATCAATGAAAGACTGCACCCAACAGGACAAACAACCGATGTGCAAAAGAAAACAAACTGTGCAATTACAAAAAGAAAAAAGGAGTGAATAAATAAATAAATATGCAATAAATATTGAAATCAGGAGATAAAGGTATCCCCTCTGGTTCAAGAGCCTGATGGTTGAGGTGTAACAACAGTTCCTAAAGCTGGTGATGTGCGGCCTGAGGCTCCAATCCCTTCTTGGCAGCAGTGGGAAGAGACAGTGCTCAGTGTAGATGTGTTCAGTGATGGTGACAGCTTTACCCATGATGGGCTGGGCCACATCCACCTTTTTTTGTAGGATTTTCTGTGCAAGGGCATTGGTGTTACCACATAAGGCTGTGATGCAACCACTCTCCAACTCACCTTTTTGAAGTTTGTCAAAGTTTTCGATGAAATGCCAAATCTTTGCAAACTTCCAAGAAAGTATAGGCCTGCTTCATAATGGCATTTTTTTGCTGGACCCATGCAACATCCTCTGAAATGATAACACCAAGGAATTTAAAGTTTCTGACCCTCTTCACCCCTGATCGCCTGATGATGACTAGTTCATAGACCTCCAGTTTCCTCGTCCTGAAGTCAATAATCAGCTCCTTGGCCTTACTGACATGAATGAGAGCTTGTTGTGGCACCACTCAGCCAGATTTTCAATTTCCTTCCTATATGCTGATTCATCACCACCTTTGATGTTATTCACATATGAGCCTGCACAAATACCCTGGTTCTAAGCTAGGGGAAGGGAGAGCAAGCAGCGCCTGCTCTGTGGAAGCATGGTCACTCCAAGCAGAACAGAAGACTGAAATACAAGTTTTGTTGAAGCAAACTTCGGAAGCAGAAGGAAGTGTGACTATGCAATATTGAGGTTTTACCCAGATTTAAAGCCCATCATGTCAGAGATGGATGTGATTGGTGCACATATCAGCACACATGAGGACTCTAACATACTGTGGTATTTGATGGGTTACGTTTCAACCTCTACTGTAACATTGGTCAAAGTAACCTTAGGTGCTGCTGGCAAATCTCAGACCTCAGTTATGCAAGCTCCTCCCCAGCCATCTAAGCTGAGGTGTTTTTTAAGCACATTATACACAGCAAAGCATTTGCTCTATGCATACTGGCCAAGTGTATATGGCAATGCAATCAAGTCACCAGCAGACGCTCCTTACCAAAGAGTATTTTCCTTCTGGTTATGCAACTGTGGCTGAAATACAGGAAGCAAATCTTGTGTGTGAACATCTTTAACAAAGAACATAGAACTACACAGAACAGGGAGAAGCCCTTCAGCCCATCAAGTTAAACTAAGTCTCTTTTGCCTACACAAGATTCACACCCATCCATTCCCTATATATTGATGTGTCTATCTAAAAGCATCTTAAATGCCACCATCACATCTGCATCCACTTCTACCCCTGTCAGACCATTCCAGGCACCTACCAATTTCTGTGTGAGGCAAGTAATTTTTACACAACACCTTTAACTTTTCCCCTTTCATTTAAACATATGATCTCCAGTATTTCCCAACCATCACCCAACACATGAGACACTATGAAGATCTATTGCCCACAGTAAAGAAGAGGAAACTGAGATGGTATGGCCACATAACAAGATCAAGTGGACCCTCAAAGACCTTCCTTCAGGGAACGGTGCAGGGGAAAAGAAAAAGGGGTGGACAGAGAAAGAAATGAACAGACAACATTGCAGAGTGGACTGGGGAGAGCTTTGCCACAACCCAGGCACTCGCCCACAACCATGAGAGATTAAGGTAATTGGTACAGTGCCCCTACAAGCCAGGCGGGTTGCGAATTCTGCAACCTCTAGTATTTGACATTCCTACATTGGAAAAATAATTCTGACTACCTGGACCTCTCATAATTTTCTAAACTTCTATCAGCTGCTGCTGGTATGCATCCCATAGTAATATGTGTCGTAGTTAGATATGCTGAACAGAAAACTGATGAAATAATATTTTATTCATATGGGGAGAAGTTCTTGTAGTGCTTGACTTCTTAAGAAGTATTCTGACAAACAGCTCATTCACTCTGTTGGACCCTTAATGACTGGAGATGCTAGGGTGCCTTCGATACAATCCTAACTCACAAATCATTAAACTGTCATATGGTCCATTGTCAGACAGGCAAAAATTATGCAAAGCTCATCCAAGGTTTGTTTATGGTGACAGGAGTTCCCACGGGTCGAACTACATTAACTGCAGCTGCCTTCTTCAGCACGTTATCTACCAATTTCAGGGACATTAGAACATGTACACCGAGCACCATCGGTTCCTTTGTACTCCTTGCAGCCCTCCACTTTATTTGTAAATCCTCCCCTTGTTGGTCCTTCCAAAGTGCATCATCTCAGAATTAAATTCCATTTGTCTATGCTGTGGCCATCTTACTAACTGAACAAAACCATCTTGTAGCCTAAGATTATCCCTGTGACCAGCAACTGTGCCAATTTTTAATTTCATCAGCAAACTTGCTAATGTACCTCCCATATTCACATCCAAATCAGTGAAGTATATTAAAAAAGACTTTATTTTGGAGACACTTGATTTGCATATTTTGGCTTTTACTTCTCTTATAGCTAGGAGGGCGTTCTTGCTTAAATGCTGTTCCGCCTACTCACGCTCAATGGTTACGGGATGTTACGTCATGCTTAAATTTAGAGAAGATCCAATGTTCAGTTTTTTAATCTAGCCAAGACTTTTATACATTGTGGGGACCATTTTTGAGTTATTTTCAAAACCTTTGATTTGTTGTGAAAGTACAGATGGTGGCTAATAATATATTTTATTATATGATAAGGATTTTTTCCCCCTTTTTTCTTGCTTTTCCTAACAGCTCTGACTTTGGTAGTGGGTTTAGATTTTTTTCCTGTATAACAAAATTATTATATTATTTTTCAATATTACGATTTAATTTAATTTTTATGAATACAGAGTTCTGTGAATGTAACTGTATTTTTAATACAATGTATTTGGTACTTTTTTTTCTTTTGACTTACTATATATCTTCTTGTACTCTGTATTCCTTTATGTAGAAACTAATAAAAATATTGAAAGAGTAAGCCATTTAAAAAAGAAGTAATTATCTCCACATTAAGTCCTATAGTAGTGGTCACAAGCTTCCAGTCACAAAAACAACCCTCCACCATTACCCGTTTCCTCCTATTGTCAACCCAAATTTGAATCCATTTTGCCACTTGAACACCAAGAGATTGAACTTTTTGGACTAGTTTGACAATGTGGGACCTTGTCAAAGGCCTTACTGAAGTACATATAGACTATATCAACTGCACTAGCCTCATCAATACATTTTGTTAACTCTGAAAATTCTGTTGAATTAGTGAAACAGGATCTTTCCCATACAAAGTCAAAATGACTATCTTTGATTTATCCTGGCTTTCCAAGTACTGTACAGATTAATATTGAACCTCAGGATGTTTTCTAAATAACTTACCTCCCACTGATGGTACTCACAAAGTTGTGATTACCTGCTTATTCTATCGGGAACAAAGGAATCGCTTTTGCAGTTTTCCAGTCATCGGGCACCTCATCTGTGGCCAGCAAAGATTTTAAAACTTTTGTCAGAAGTACACTAATTTCCTCATTTGTCTCCCATAGCAGCATAGGGCACACTACATAAACCCCTATGGATTTATCCATCTTTAAAACTACTATGATACATGAAGCCTTCATTTTATTGATAGCTTGTTCTAGAAATTTATGTTATTTTTCCATGAATTCTCAAATTACAATGTCCTTCTCCTTAATACAAGTGCTAACATCCCACCCACATCTTCTGGCTTCCTCCTTTGGTCCATAATGGGCCCTTCTACTTCCCTAGTTACCCTCTTGCTTCATGTATTTTGAAATTCTTTTCTTTCTATAAATTTATCTGCCAGTGATATTTTGTGCACTGTCTTTATCATCCTAATTACTTTTTTGAAGCAGTCCCTGTGCATTTTATATATTCCTATTATATCTTCCACATTTTTTGTTGCCCTTAATGGGATATATTTTGTATGGGAGAAACTAATGTAGACCAGGTGACTGTTTTATAAACCCCCTTGTTAAGCCAATGAGGGCAAATCAGCATCTCCAGTTACTTGTCACTTTTGTTCTCCATCCCACTCAGGCCTTTCGATCTTTCTCCTCACTCTATTGCCATGAAGTTTAATGTAAGTTTGAGCTTGGCACCTTACTCTCTAATTTTCTGCATTGGAGCCCACACTGACTTGAACAATATCAGATAATCTGTCATTTCTTTCTTGATTTTAACCTTTTCAGAATTCAGTTTCTTTTTTGCTTCCTCCCCTACTGGTCTTTCACATTTCATTTGTTTCCTCCTGTATATACACCTCCTCCAGACACAGCTTTAGTTATTAACATGTGAATCACTCTCTTTCAGTCAGCATCACCACCACTGCCTGTGTCCTTCAAAATCTCCCGGTCTTCACCCTATCCTTTTGTTTTCTCTCTGTTCTCCCCTGCTTCAATATCCACTCCCATGCCCTCTAACCACAAATTGCTTTAGTTCTCTTTTTTTTCTCATTTTGTGAAAGGTCATTGACCTGAAATATTAATTCTTCTTTCCCCTGAACTAACATTGCATTGACTGTCGTCTTCGTGCTATATCTGACTTTCTTTCTCATATACATTTTCCCCCTTGTTTTCTTTCATAGAGTCCTGGAGCACTGAAACTGGACCTTTATCCCATCTCATTCATGCTGGTCTGGTCTTTTGCCGAGTCTCATCGACCTGCACCTGGACCATAGTCCTCCATACCTCTCTCAACCATATATCTATACAATCTTCTCTTAAATATTTTTAAACTGAACTCACATCTACCATTTTTGCTGGCAGCTCATTCCACACTCACACCACCTTCTGAGTGAAGAAGATCCCCCTCAAGATTCCTCTTAAATACTTCATCTTTCACCCTAAACCTACGATCACTAGTTCTGGTCTCACCCAATCTGAGTGGAAAAAGCCCACAAGTATTCATCCTATCCACACTCCTTGCCATTTCAAGAGTTTTATGATATTAAGGTGTTAAGTGGGTGATATTGGTTTAAGAGTTCATTCTCCCTGAAATGTCACTTTACTTTCTTTTCAGTAGATCTCAACCTCTCATTTGTCTCTCATGTCATGGGTTCTGGGTTTTAGCTCTGATAGCAGAAAGTTTCTGAACTGCAGTTCAACCCATTGGTTCCATGATTCACTAAACTTATTCCTAATTTTCAATGCATACAATATACTTCCACACAGTTAGTGGTGTCCAAATGTCATTAATTACCCATTTCATTGTCTCTGTAGCAAAACCTATTTGATGACCTAGGATGGCACATTGGTAGATTTGCCACCTCACAGCTTCACTGACTCAGGCTCAGACATCCCCTCATTCATGTGGAGTTTGCACATCCTTCCTCAGAACATGTAAGTATCCCCCCCCCCACCCCCCACGTCCCCACGTGCTCCTGTTTACACCCACATCCCAGAGTTGACAGGTTAACTGATCACTGTACATTTACCTTAATCAGTAAGTTAGGGGTAGCATATGGGGAAATGACGATAATAAGGGGCAATTAAGTTACAGGCATGATCAGTGAAGAAAGGGATTGCTCAGTGACTGAAATAGCCTCCTTTTATGTTGTGAGGGAGTATGGGATTATGAGCAGCAATGAAAAAGTAGGCCTCACTGCACAGATAAGATCTACCTTTGCAGATTAGGACTCGAGCCGACCTGGTCCATGGGCAAGAACTATGCTGGATGGATCCATCTACAGGCAGGATACCTTTAATTCTTTTACTTAACTTTTGGTTCCAATCAGCCCAAGTCCCCAGCTTCATTGCAGATGTTCTTCAAGTCCACAACCACCAAACTTGGACTTAATCATGCCCTTAATTCCTTCACAGCCAAATAAGTTGTATTCTCAAACTTGAATGCTCTGATCCAATACTGAAAAACCCTTCACCCACCTCAATTCCCCTTCAGCCTGAACATCTGACTTTCCTTATGGTACACTAGCCATTTCCCCATCTATAAACCTTTCTCAACTGCACTGAATGCCCAAAACCTGCAATTTCCATTTTTAATGTATTTCCAGGCTAGCCGAGCCAAAAAAAGGAAAAGCCTATATACATCATGTACAATTGCTGAACAGGTGAGATAGTTGAAGTAAGGAAGGTGGACTGGGAGTTCACAAAATATGTCCAGGCCAACTACCAGTTTAATAAACATTTGATGGACAGTTTCCCCATCTCATTTGTGTTTTCTTATCTTTGAGCCTAAGAAAAGTACTGGATACAGTTCAGTCCTAAACAGGCAAAACCCTCCCTGCCAGTCAACACATGTACGAGGAGTGCAGCATCCATCATCAGGAACGTCCACCATGCAGCCATAGTCCCATCAAGAAGGAGGTACAGGAACCTCAGGTCTCACACCACCAGGTTCAAAAACAATTATTAATCCTCAGCCATCAGGATCTTGAACCAAAGGGAGTAACTTCACTGATCTCAACACTGAACTGATCCCACAATTGTGGGCTCACTTTCAAGGATTCTTCAACTTATGGTTCTCGATGTTTATAGCTTATTTTTCTCTCTCGCTTTTTGCATTTGCAGTTTGTCATCTTTTACGCATTCGTTGTTTGCCTGTCTTTCTTGGATGTGGTTATTTATTGATTCTATTGTGTTTCTTTGTACTTACTGAGTATGCCCACAGTAAATGAATCTCAGGGTAGTATATGGTGATATATATGTAGTTTGATAATAAATTTACTTTGAACTTTGAGCCAGAGGCCAAGGATTGTATTAAGTGACAAAGGGAAACTGGAGTAAGCAGCTAAGATGGAGTGCAGTTTTATTTTCTAAAATAGTTCTGCCTGTTTTATTAATCAACAATACATTATTGATGCATGAATTTTTCATTTAATTACATTTGTATGCAGTGCCGCGGGACACGTTACATTAAAGGCTATATAAATGGAATTAGCTACTGTAGTCGTAATACTATTTCCAGCTACATTTATTATTGGTTATTATGATTTGTAATTTTATTATCAGCTGATGTTTATAAAGCTAATGCACTCTCCATGTCTAGAGATCAAGTACACTGGTATCACAGCTCAGGTCTACATGCAAAATCCAGTTTCCTTCCTGAAGCTGTAGTGGAACAAGGTTAAAGCTGGTAATTAACAATCACAACTGATCTTAATGCATTGAAAGCATATATTTTGTCCTAACTTTGTCAAGATCTTCAAGAAAACTAGTCATGCCAATTTGTTCCCATTTTTCATCACCTTCACAAAATAGAACAAAACTGAAATAAATTTTGCACTGAAATATAATTAAAAATGTCAATTAATTACAGTGAAAGAAAAGTTATAGTTTACTGATTAACAACATTAATTACAGCAAGACTAAAATCAATACTATAGGATAATTTATGTAGCATTTTTAAAACCATCAGAATAAATACACAAGTTTCTGCAAATGAAATTAATTTCCACTTTGACTGAGAAGAAAGATTATAATCCAATGGAGTTTTACTTCACCGAAACTTCCGCTGCAGATTCCAGTCATAAAACTGGCCACTGTCTCTCCTGACAACCAACCTGATCAGATACACAAACCCCAGTCTATCACAAAAGCCAGCCTCTTCTTTATTGATTCTGTCTACACTTCTAGCTTCATCAAAATAGCCAATATGTTCAGACCCCTTCTTACCCTGGTCACTCTCTTTTCTCCCCTTTTCCATTGGGTAGAAGATACAAAAGCTTGAAAACATCTCACCAGGCCCAAGGACAGATTTGTTCTTTACGATTCTTGAATGTATGACAAAGATGAAATTGTGATTTCTCACAACCTACTTGGCCTTTGTACCTTATTGTCTACCTGCACTGCATTTTTTCTGTAACTGTAGCACTATATTCTGCATTGTTTTTGTCTTTCCTTTGATGTACTTATGTTTGAAATGATCTGTATGGATGACGTGCAAAACAAAGTTCGTCACTGTGTCTTGGTATATGGGGCAATAATGAACCAATTACCTATTTCAGTAATCTAGTACCAGATGAATCCTGCCCTTTAGTACCTCTGGGGACAACCTCACATGAAAATGTGAACACTTTTTACAAACAAACGCAGAGAAGATAAAAGCTCTGCTTAGCCTCCCATCCTCTACCTGAAAAGTGGGAACCAGTGGTGTCAAGCCAGAAAGCTCCTTGGGAACCTCAGGCCATAATCCATACAGAAGTTGTGATGGAAATGTCTATGGAAAAAACAAACATTCTGTACTATTTGTTCAGTGGACCTCACGTGTAAATTTGGTATTCCTAATTCCCCATAAATAGAGGGACAGCTTAGACATTTCAGAAGATAGTTAACAATCAAGCTGAGATCAGATAGGTGAAGTCTAGGAAACTTGCTCCCTCAGAAGGAAATAACAAACTAAATAATTTCTTACAAAAAAAATGGAAATTTTATGAACAAACTTACTGTGAACAGCTGTTTTCAAATATTTAATTAACCCACATATTTGATTCACCAGTATACTGTAGAATTCTGGATTATTAGTCCAGTAATGTCAGTAGTTCATTACAAACTTTTCCTGCATAAAAAAGGTTATATGGTGCATTACACAAGTGCTTGTAGTACTATATATAAACGTATATATTTCTAATCTTAAGGTATGGGCACTGCTGGTAATAGTAGATTTACTACTGTAGCCAAACGTATAGAAGGGGATGTCATCTATGTCAATAATTTGGATGAGAACGTACAGGGTATGGCTAATAAGTTAACAGGAGATAATAAAATAGGTGGTTATCGAGATTTACAGTGCGATTTTGATCAGCTGGGAAAGTGGGCGGAAGAATGACCAATGGAGTTTAATTCAGATAAGAGCAAGGGCTTTACATTTTGGGAAAATAAATGACTGAGGTAGGGCTTTAATGGAAAATTGTTCAAACGTGGGGAGTGTTGAAGAACAGAGGGACCTAGGAATACATGGTTCCCTGAAAGTGACAGCACAGGTAGTCAGGGTGATGAGGAAGGCACTTGGCACATTGGTTTTCACGTCAAGACATTGAGTGTAGAAATTGGAATGTTATGCTGCAGTTTTACAAGACATCGCTGAGACGAAATCTGGAATGCTCTACTCACTTTTTGTCACCTGGCTGCAAGAAAGATGCTATTAGGATGGAAAGAGGGTAGAACAAATTTACAAAGATGCTGCTGGGACTTCAGGGACAGAGGTATGGAGAGAGGGTGAGCAGAACTAAATTCAGCAGAATAAGAGGTGATTTTATAGAGGTGAATAAAATCTGAAAGGGTGGTTCGGCTGGAGATGCGTCTCTACCCAAAGGATGTTAAGGAGCTCCTCTCCTTTGCTAACCTGCAGGTCACCTTTGGGCAAGTTGTGGCTCTGCCCAGAAGGCAACAATGGCAAACAACTTCTGTAGAAACATTTGCCAAGAACAAGTCTGGTCATGGAAAGACCATGATCGCCTGCGTCTTACAACATGGCACATGACAAACGAACAATAAAATCACAAGGGCATACATGAGGGGAATGCAGACAGATTTTTTTTTTTTGCCAGGGTGGGGAATCAAGAACCAGAGGGCATAGATTTAATATGAGTCATGCTTGATAGAAGGGCTGGAATTGTTTTCTTTGGAAAAGAGAAACTCGAGGGGCTTGAAACTACGCTGTTTCACTCTCGCCTTCAGACCCATCTTCTTAACATGCTTCTGAGGTAAGTGGCTATACCTGGTTGGTTCTGGGAGTCCTGAGTGGAACGACCCAGCCTGGAGGTTACATGGCTGCGTAAGGACAGAGTTGGATGTGTTTACTTGGACTGGAAGGTAAGCAATTTCATTCTGCACTGACGTGGAATACCTGGAAGCTTTATTTCAATTTCAATGCTTCTTGAATGTTAACTTCTGGAGACTTATCTATCTTTTGATCTCAATGGGTTCTATCTTATTATTCTACAACAAATTAAATTTCTCATTTCTTCCCTTTTAATTAATTTTTAATTTTAATCACAAAACCAGTCTCATCTATATAGGCCATTTCAAAGCAACATTCCCAGTAAGGGGGCTCCTTGCTGATAACTCCTTCAGACAGAAAGGGGGAAAATCTGCTTCTGATTAGTGCCCAGTGGCCTTCAGACTGAAAGAAAGTGAACATCAGTTAGAGATTAGGTGCCAGGTCTCACAGTTATGATGGGATAAGTTCTCGATTTATCAGGATTTTGATAAGCTGATCAATTGGTTACCACCAGCAACAATCAAAACATTAACATTTCCTAGGGGCACAAAACATCACTGCCTCTTTAACAAGTCAAACCACAGAGTTTCAGAAAAGCAAAAATATTAAAAAAAAAACAACCTGGATTGCTCAAAGAAAGAACAATTGAAAAGCAAACAAAGTTGAATTTCAACTTATATGTACCTCTGAGTAATCAAAATATTCTATGTCTCTGAAATTACTCTCCGCATGAATAATTCCTACAGCATTTCCCATAGTCTGTCACTTGGCATTCTGAGATATGGTGAATTACTGTTATAGGCCTCAGAATTGCCTTTAATGGCATTTCCTGAAGTAAGTAATTTATTAGTCATAGAATCTTACAACGTGAAAACAGGCCCTTTGAATCCAATGTTCCATGCTGATCAAGATTCCCATCTAAGCTAGTCCCATTCACCTGCATATGGCCCATTTCCCTCTAAACCCCTTTTATCCATGTGCCTTTTAAATGCCTTTTAAACCCTTGTTGATGTACCTGCCTCAACCACTCCAGAACAAAGTTAGGCCGCATCACCAACAGCATAAACCTTCCCAGAACACTAAATGCATTCTGTGCAGAAGGGGGTTGGAATGCCACAGCCTCCAATGCGCCTGGACCCAGTCACTGCTGTGAATGTAAGATCAGTATTCCAGAGAGTGAACCCATGCAGAAACCACCTGACCAGGTCCTTAGATCCTGTGTAGATCACCTGACAGGGGTATTTGCTGACACCTTAACCTCTCCCTGCTTCAATCTGAGGTTTGCACCTGCATTAAGATCACTATCATACCAATACCTAAGAAAAACTAGGTAACATGCCTTAATGACTATTATCCAGCAGCTCTGACTTCCATTACTATGAAGTGCTTTGTGTGTCTGATCATGGAATGTATTACATCTAGTCTCCCAAATAACCCCAACCCACTAATATACCTACCACTGGAACAGGCCTATAGCAGATACCATCTCCTTGGACGTACACTCATCTCTGGAGCATCTGGACAGTAAGATGGCAGATAATTATTTACCATAGCATCACCCTGTGTATTATTATTCCAAGCAAACTCATCTTCAAACTCCTTGAACCGAGACTCAACACCTCCATTTGCCCCTTTGCAGCTGAATCCTTGGCTTCCTGACCAACAGACTGCAATCAATAAGGATAAGCAGTGACACCTCTGCCACAGTTAAACTCAACACTGATGCTCCACAAGGTCATGTCCTCAGCCCCTACTCTATTCCATATACGTTCATGAATGTATGGCCAGATTCTGCAATAACTCCAGATACAAGTTTGTAGCTGGGATACATCTCAAATGACAACAAGTTGCAGCACAGAAAGGAGATAGAGTGCTTAGTAACATGGTGTCATAGCATCAAAATTTCTTTCAAAGTCAGCAAAACAAAAGATCTGACCAGTGGACATGGTCCCATTTACATCAATGTTGCTGCAGTCGAGAGGGCTGAGAGCCTCAAGTTTTTAAAGAGTGACCATCACCAATAGCTTGTCCTGGTCCAACCATATTGACATCATAGACAAGAAAGCTCACTAGCATCACTATTTCCTCTAGATGACCTTGAGCACATGGCTATTTTGATGTCACATGATCAAATCTCCAAGAATATAAATTTGCTTTCACAATCCACAAATCCTAATTCAAACTGGTCAAAACTACATTACTTCAGCTACCGGAAACCTGAAATAAAACTGCAAAAGTTTGGAAATACTCAACAAATCAGCCAGCATCCATGGGAGTAAAACTGGATTAGTATTTCAGCTTGATGGCTTTTCATTAGCCTGACCTACTGAATATTTTTTTCTGGATGTAATTCTACCTTCATCACAGAAACAAGAGCCAAATTGCTGTTACCAATTTGCAATTAAAATGTAATTTTCTTCTTTGGAGTAAGATATTTCATGATATCATGATATGGAAATTGGCGTGTCTTTGAGATTCTTCAAACTGACATATTTTTCAACAACTACAATATAAGCTACATACACTCTAGCTAAGCCTTTCTCTAGAAAGAAGATTGACTTATCATACAACAGACTGGTGGTTCTCTTAAGCTCACAAAAAAAGATGCTCATAGGTAAATCACAAGTCAAATCCTTAGATTTTAGGTATTAGAAATTCCACTGAATTAGCAAGTAATTCTACACTACCTACACCAACTAAACTGTCAAGAACCGTAGAGGAGGTTTGACCTAAATGCAGAGCAGCAGAGATGATTTAGCAGTGAGCAATACTTTAAAAATAAACTGCAAAATAACATACCACAGGACAAGAGAGAACAGATACTTATCACGACAAGGTAACTGAAGGCTAGGAGCAATGAGTTGAGGCTGGCTGGCTTTTGGGTGAATGAAAGTTGGTTTTAAGTAGTCTAGAGGTGAGGAGTTGGAAACAGCTGACTCCTGTTAGCCTGGTGACTCCTGTTAGTCTAGAATGTGCCTCCCTGTGCAGGCCTGACAGAAACACTCCCCGTCTCACAGTCATGGCAGGATGATCCAGATGGGTCCAGTGAAACTCCTTGAAGAGCAATGGATCTAAGATTAAACTGGATGGCACCCAAGACCTCTCCCTCCCCAGCCAATCAGGTAATAAACATACCATTCATGATGATGTGAATCCATCAACCAGTGAACCATAAACACTGGACCACATGCCACAATCCTAGTTGTGGAGGTACAGGCTCAGGTGGGTGGAGTAGACCGTGGACAACAGTCTTGAGGTAAAACCCATGGAAGCTAAGTGTGATCCTGAGGGATGGTGGCAGCTAGAGATGTGACTGGATTGATGAAATCTTTAAAGGACCAATGAACATGGGCAGGAGCTTGAGGGAATTGGTACACAGGAACAGATCTTGGGTGGATAGCCAGACACCGTCCCCAAGCCGGAGCAGTTTGGCTGGGCACCACCAGCAGTTGGCCTGGTGGCAGTGGGCATGGTTAGCAGCTAGGATGCTTCCCCATGCCCTCCTCCAAACATTCCATCAGCAGCAAACCGGGGGCCTGGCAGACAGAACCCCCACCGCTGGCTCCTCTGTGCGGAACAACAGGGCTTGGTGGCCATGAATCACTTCAAAGAGTGAGGTACTACTGTCAGAGGGGGTGTGTGGATTATGGGACAGTTCAGCCCAGAGCCATGTGGAAGGGTTAGAAGTGGCAAGGCATTGCAGAAACTTCTCCACTTGCTGATATGCTCTTCCGACTCACCATTGGTCTGGGGTTGATAGCGAGAAGACAAACTCACTGAGGAGAGCATAGGAGGAAGCAGAAGGCTCACCAGAAGCTGGAGATGATCTGTGGGAACTGGTCCAATACGTGGAGGTGAACTACATGTTGGAGAACCATGTCTGATGTCTCTGGGCTGACAGGTGTTTGGGAGGCAGTGAACCAGTCTGACATTCATGATCACTGTGACCCCATCAGAAGGTGGCAAACCGATGATGAAATCCATGGTGATGTGAGGCCACAGGTATTGGGTGCCTGGCAGGGGCCACAGAAGCCTAGAGGGCTGCTCATTGTAGGAATTGGACCGGGCACATTAAGGAAAGGCAGTGATGAACTGATGTACATCTATGATCACAGTGGGCCAACGGAACTGGTGTCGCAGAAAATCCAGAGACCATCATGCGCCTGTAAGGCCGGAGAGGGGTGAGAAGTGAGCCCACTGGAGTATGTCAGAGTGTATGGCTGCTCACATGTAGCTGTCAGGCGTGTCAGCCAGAGCGCGCACCTGCTGGGGGGTCTGGAGGATCTGGTTCTCAAGATCCCAGATAACTGAGGTGAGGATCTGCGGGAATGGAATGATGGTGATCTCCATTTCAGCTGGGTCAAATTATCATGACAGGGTGTCTACCTTAGTGTTCATGGAGCCGGTTCAGTAGGAAGTAGGGAGGTTGAATTGCTCAAAGAAAGGGGCCCACTGAGCCTGACATGGGTTGAGTTGGTGGGTCTGTTAAATAGATGTAAGTTTCCGAAGGTCAGTCTTGATCAGGAAGGGCTCTGTGTTTCCCATCACCCAAAATCTCCATTCCTCCAAGTCCCCTTTATTAGCGAGTAGCTCCCTCTCTACTCCATAACGAGCACTGTTATGTGCAGAGTTGAACTTGCACAAGAAGGCACAGGGTGTGTATTCCCATCTGGTCTTCATTGGGAGCGATGGCCCTGGCACCCACATCAGATGCGTTCATCTCTACCACTAAAGGTCCGGAGGAGATTGGATAGTGCAGAGCGCGAGTAGTGATGAAGCGTCTCGAGCTCCTCAGAACTGTGGTCCATGTCAGCAGACCAGGTTATCCGTGAGGAAGGTGATTTGGTGAGAGGAGCAGCGATATGGCTGTAGATCCTGTTAAGACAGCTGCAGGAGTTGGAGAATCACGAGAAGCTCTGTAGCTGGTTGAGGGAGTATGGTCAGGGCCATTCAAATGACAGTGCGCACTTCCTCTGGGTCCATGTTTATGCTTTGGGGTGAAAGGATGTAACCCAGGAAATGTCTGGGGTGTGAAACTGGCATTTCTCTAATTTGCAGTACAATTGATTTTCGAGGAGATGAAGGATTGGACAGGTGTAACAGACATGGTATTGGGGGTCCTTGGAGAAGATGACAATGTCGCTAAGGTAGATGACCGCTGTGTAGCATGTCTCAGGGGATCTCATGAATGAAGGCTTGGAAAACAGCTAGAGTAATGGAAAGTTGAAAAGGTATCAAGTATTCATAGTGACCAGTGGGTGTTATGAATACTGTCTTCCACTCATCCCTCGGCAGGTGCAGATCCGCAGATCCAGTTTGATGAAGACCTGGGCCTTGTAAAGTGTTTCAAATCATTTTCTATCAAGGAGACAGTAGCAGTTTTTAATGGTGATTTTGTTGAGTCCATGGTAGCCAGCTAGGGATGGAGACCGCCACCCCCATCTTTCTTCGTGACAAAGAAGGATCCTGCATCAGCTGGGTTCTGGGATGGTCAAACTAAGGCATGCTGTTAAGCTTTGGCAATGTAGTCATTTATGGCTTGAGTCACAGAAGGGAAGAGGGAGAACAAGTGACTCTGGGGACAAGTAGTGCCCAGAAATCAATCACACATTCACGTTGTTTGTATAGTGGCAGTGCTTTTTGCTCAAAGCGATGGCTAAGTCGTGGTAATCATGAGGGAGTTTGGTTAAGGCAATTACTTCCTCCATCTCCATGGATTTACAGGGCAAAATCAACTGAGTTTTCAGATTGGTGGTTGCGCAGGTGAGTCTTCTACTCAGCAGTGAAGAGTGAAGAGTGAAGAGCCAGAGGTAACCCAAGATGAGAGGAGTCTTGGCTGAGTCAATAAGAAGGAATTGGATGTACTTGTGGTGATCTCCAATACTCATGTGCACAGGCTGTGTGCGTGCTCTGACCATCCCAGACCCCAAGGTACATCCATCAAAGGCCGTGATGCTGAAAGGGTGAGAGATAAGACTCGGTAGGGAGTCCAATCTGCAGAGTGTCTGGTCCAGAAAATTGCCTGCTTTGCCAGAGTCCACAAAATCCTCTTGTGTGCATAGAGCTGTCAGAGATTTGGTGGAAGACAGAGAAAGTGAGTTGGACTAGTGTGTTGGAATGAGGGGCTGGGAGGAGCTTACCAGATAGAAGACCCCTTGTCTCTACCTGGTGGTGCAATTTCCCAGACACAATGGGCACTTGATGTGTGGGATATTGGCTGCTCCACAGTAAATACACAAGTTGTTCCTCCACCGACACTCATACCCTTGTGGAGTGGGGGTTAGGAGAACTCTCCCAAACTGCATGGGTTCTGGGGGCACTGCCAACGAGGGTCCTGAAGCCTGGAACAGAACTGGGATTCAGGCTGCTGAGCTGAAGGTCCTTCCAAAGGACACTCGTCAATATAGAGGGCCAGAGTGATGATGCTTTGGAGGTCCTGGGAAGACAGCTCATCTCTTAAGTGCTGCATTCCAGCCGCACTTTGCCACGAAGGTCCTGAATTCCACAGTGCAATCCAGCACTAAGCATGAGCTTTGATGCAAATGAAGTATCCAGTCCATTGCCTCCTTTCCACTTCCTGGATAGTCAAAAACCCAGTGCTGCTCAGTGGTAAATTCTTTTTAATTCTTACAAATACTGGTTTTATTGTTCAAGTTAGTGGTGGTTCAAGTCAGAGATGACAAAGTCAGTCTGGGATAGGTCTGTAAAATACAGAGACAGCTGGGGGTCAAAGTACAAGACTCACTAGGACAGGAGGCTTCAACATTAGTTTGGGGATCTTTCAAAGAACTTGGGTACTTTGGATCTAGGGCTCCGAGGTAGGATGTTGAGTGGGGTTCCTGCAGTGAGACAGAGAGATGCTTGGGAGTGGCAAGGAGATGGTCAACAGTTTCCTGCCGCTTCTGGATCATGTACTCCTGTCGACAGATAAGTTCCTTTAGATGGGCATAACTCTGCTGGGTCAATCGCTGTTTCACCTATCCTGCCAGGAACTGCAGAGGAGGCTTGACGCCAGTGTGGAGCAGCAGAGACATTTTAGCATTGAGCAACACCTTAATAATAAACTGAAAATTAGCAAGTTTCTAGGGGCCACAAAACAAGAGCAAACAGATACTCAACAAAAGAAGACAACAAGAAAACTAAAGGTTAGGGGATAACTGGTTGAAGTTGGCTGGTTCAATTGATGCAGAAGGAGTGGAGGTGAGAGCTGGGTTTAAATAGGATGCAGGTGATGAGTCGGAAATGAGTGACAGGTGGGTCCTAACAGCAGGGTGGAGAATGGGAGGTGCCTGCTTGTATAGGCCTAACATAAACGTCTTGAGGATTCTGCTGCTCTCAGAAGCCCATACACTGAATGAAGATATATTCAACTAACATTCTTATTCATTGTGGTTATGTCTTAGTTACAAACAACTGCACTCAATCAGGCTTGGAATCTATTGACCTGTTGAACATAAGTTTCCTAATCACTTCAATAATGAGCATTCTGTGTCTAATGCAATCTGATATTTAACTGTCTTCCAAAGGCATATCATTTCGACAACAGTCAACCCAAAGGACTAGAAAAGTAAGATATGTTTACACTTCTGGCATATGCATCTGTGGATTTAATCACTGCAGCTGACACAATAGTTTTATTTCCTGCGAGTGTATTTGCTTTTATTAAATTTATAAACTGTGCAGTCGAAATGTATTTGATGGCCCGGTACTAACCACACTTAAAACAAAAAAAAAATTAGAAGTGCATCATGTTTTCACGTTTGGGATCAAATATAAGATTTATATTTTAACTAACCTCTTGTTCTCTTTCCTAAAGGCTTGGTCATTAGAAACAGCCTCAGTCACTACATTCCACAATAGAGTTCCATATTTACTACTCATCCTTGCTCCACTCAATAAAGAAAATACTTTACAAGGGATTATGCCAGTAATAAATCGAACCCAACTACCATTAGCCATTGCACTTTAACCTACCAGATTCATTCGTCTGAATCCCCAAGCTCTTTATTTCAACAGATGTCTCACAATGGAAACATTTATCAATTGCTATGTGCTGACTCGACAAAGCATATTTCCATTAATGTCAATGACATTGTATCATGGTCCCATTATCCTGTTCTTTAACCCTGGCAGTTGGATAGCAGCACTTCTTGAAGTAAATCAGCCAGATTTCCAAGCTGACTGCTTCTGTACATAGCATTAGTGGTTTTATCATGCTTCACAGCTACGAGTAAGAAAGGAAGGAATTTTACCTTAAGGTGCATGGAGTCCAAAAATAGTTTTACTAAAATTAAAATGTCAAAACTTCCAAAATCAAAATGTTGTAATTCTGTTTAATTTGGACATCAATGATGATGTAAAAGCATGCTGTTGAATTTGTATTGAATTTGTGTTGAATTTGTTGAATGTTTGATTTCAAGCAGTCCGTACTAAAGGTATAGGACAGACTAAGTAACAAAGCAAGCAGACAGTGTAATTCCTGAATTATTGGTGGTGATTATGGCAATTCTTATTCATTTCAGCAACAAGGAGACTAACAGGACCCAATTAAAGAACCACCTTTTCCATGGTAAAGTATTGTCTTTGCAGTGTCATTTTTATCTTCTGCAAGAAACATGATGTAATTTGATCAGAGTGAACCATAGAGACGGCTGCAGCAGGGTTGCAGATTTCAGAATTGTCCAGGTCATGAACAATTCACGGGCACAGAAACCTACCATAACCTGGGGAGGACTTGTACCATTATGTATGGTTGGCTATATGGTTCATTCTGGATTTTTAAAACTCAGTAATATTGGCATTGTTTCCATTTAAATAGGTGACAGACTGTGAATAATAAGTGACAATAAGTAATTGATCCAATATTTGCAGTGATCTTCTAAAGAAATGTAAAAACAACAAATTAAAAGCATCCTCCAACTTCCATTTTACAGCAAAGTATAAGTAAGGCATCCATGCTACTGATTACATCTTGCTTCAAAGTATCTTTCAGCTGGGAAAATCTCCAATTTAGAAGTACTTTCTATGCTTCAGAATATCTTTCAGGTGGGAAAATCTCCAGTTTATAAGCATTTCCTCTGAGTTAATGTCAGTCATATATCAACAAGACGCAAGCAAAAAGGAGAAATTGATTGCCAGCTGTCTTCACACTAAGCAGCAGCCAAACTGAAGCTGCTCATCTGAATAATGTGAACAATAGCTTCTTTTTCACCCACACTGTTTTAGATCACATTCTCTGAGCCAACTCTTCAAGTTCAATCATCAAATCTGACTGTTTAATTCCTGCAGCAGAAATCACAAACCGACAGTTTGCATTAAATTCAAAATCCTAAACACAGCAGCAGCATAAAAGTGTTAAAGTTACCATGGATGTAATTGGTAAGCAACATATTGAATAGGAGGGTCCACTTTGTAGTGCATTTCCTTGTCCGGGTCACTCAGCTATTAAATCACTTCAATGCCGGATTTATTTTATGAGCAGAATTCCACTTGAGCTGGTGTTAGACCCTTGGTTGCTCACTATCTTTCTCAGTGATCTGAGTGATGGTGGTAGAGAGCCTATCCATTAACTTACAGCCCATGGGATATCTTGAAATATAAATCAAACTCTATCTTGGCCCAGGAATGGTTTAATGTGCACAAATCACCATTACTCAATGTGCATATAGGAATGTCCTATGTCACAGGTTATCAACTGACTCTTTGCTACATAAATAGACTTATGTGAACTCATTCGCATGTTAATCATGTTGGAACAGCCTGTAGCGAATTAAATGTAATGGAATAAAGATAACCTTTTTGACAGAAATGAAACCAACACGTCTGGAGTGGCTGGGCTTATTTTGTACAGACTGAAACTATTCCTTTCATCTGACTGTACTTGGGTACAGTCGTCACACTTACACTGTTCTCACAACATAACTGTCTTGGTATTAAAGTGCAATCTTAGACTTAGACCTGAGGCATCATTAATCACTCTCCTTATATTAACACGTGATTTGGTGCTTTTTATTTCCTTTTGCTTCCTGTAACTATCTAATTAAATGCACTCTCATGTGAAAAAAACTTATCTAAACCAAGATCTGCACATCAGTCCAACGAGTCTAAACCATTCTCAAAAGCCTTCAGCATGTCACTTTATCAAAGATCTTTTGAAAAAGTATATCATATTTCATATTTGATGGCAGAATCAGCAGTTCCATTCAAATCTCCATCCGTGCACACTGATAATGAAAATCCCAACTTGCTGACAGATGTTCACCAACTTTTAAAGAGACTCAGATGCCTAATTTCAGTGACGGAATGGAAAGTTGCTTTAATTCCCTCATATTTACCAGAGAAGCACTCAAGGAACATTGCTTACATCCTTCATTTTTCTCATGACAGAAAAGGGGGTTATTCTGCCAACTCTCAGAGCAATCCTATCGACCCATTCTCCCACTAATTTCCCTACAATCTATTCTTTCTCACATACTTGGCAAACCGCTCTCGTTTCTCCTATCATTCTCCTGAAATAGATGTAAGCAACAGCAGCTAAATAATACACCAAACAACACAGCTTTGGGATTTGGGAGAAAACAGAAGCACCCTGCAAAAATCCTTGCACAGAGAGAACATGCAAACTCCACAGAAATTGCTAAATGGATGAAAATCAGAATTGAATCCAGGTCATTGGAGCTTTGTGGCAGTAGCTCTCGCTGCTGTGCTATTGTGTCAACCTTGGCAGTTTTTGGACAACATGGGGAGCTCTCCTGGAGGAAAATTGCCATGAGGGATTAAGGTTAATGTAGTACATGAAGATTGTTTTGAGTTTATCTGTATACTTTAGGTATTTGCTCTTCTTTTTAATTTTTTTCTTAGACATTTCATTAATTTTATTGGTACAAATAATATTTAATAGTTATTTTTGTATGTAGTCAATTAATAACATTTGACAGAGTGCAAGGAAAGTAACAGTGCAGCATCTGTAAGTGTGGAGAATGCTGAGTGAGGAATGGAAATGAAGAAGGTCCAGTGAAGAATGAATTTACTCAGTTGAACTGATACAATCACTTACTTGGAAAATATATCAAAACTGCTACTAAATCAACCATCCCGCTCAATAACTTCTTCACAACCAACACTCTTACTATGTCAGCATGGTTAAAGGAAAAGTATTAGAAAGTAAGCTGCAAAAAGCTGCTAAAGTTAATAACAATTTTAAAACTAAGCCCATATCATGAAAGGCATTGTTGATGAAATCCAATCAATGAGTGTACACTGGGAAATTTAACATTTAATATACAGTCTTATCTCTAACAGAGAAAAATGTGATTTGCTGTAATGTTTGACGTCCCTCTGTATTTCTAGCATAGTAACACATTTATTTTCATGATTAATTTTATAAAGTCCCACATACTTTCCGCAGCTGTCACAACTATGAGAAATGTATCAAAAGATAAAGTAGTGGCACTCCATTCAAGGGAATGGGACATACTCTTTGCAATAACAAGTATAACAAAAATGCTATTGCAACAGCACTGTTTACAAGAAGCTTTGCCCTCCACACCTCTCACTTACATTGATAATTATTCCGCAGAGGGTGTGAATGATCAGTGGGAAGTAAAATGAGGAGTGAAAGAAGATGTGCTCAAACAAGAACTTCAGAGAATAATACTGCAAGGTGCAGCTGAACAGAGCAGAATGATGGGAAGAAAAGTTCTGTCTGATAAGAAAGAGGGAGATTCTCCCCAACACACCCTGTACCCATTGGGAATGTTTTAAATACACTGTTCTTACTTTATATATCAAATGTTTATATCATCAATCATCATTATTCTTTCTGGTTCTGTGTCTCTCCAGTGTTCATTACTGTTCCTTCTACAGGAAGAAAAAGGTTGAGAGCTGATTATATTTTTCAGTAGCAATGGTGGAACGAAGAACAATTTACTAATAAATGGGTACAGTAACAATGCTCCAGGTACATTGACAAGGTCCCCCATCGTAGATGTAAATTACCTAGAGGAAAGCATGGATGGGTGTGTTAGCCCCATGTTTGCAGATGATAGAAAGGTTGATGGCATCTTGGAGAGATTTGAAGACAGACTAAGTATACAGCAGAATATACATGTTTCAGACGCAAAAATGGGCAGAGAAATGGCAAATGTAGTTTAAGCTGGAACCATGTGAAGTGTTGCACTTTGGGAGGTCAAATGAAAAGGGATAGTATATGGCTAGTGGAAGGATTCTTAGAACAGCATGATTTTCACATGGATCCTGGAGGTAAAGACTATAGCCCCCTAAAAGTGGACACACAAGCTGAGGCATGGGGTTCAAGAGTCAGGAAGTTAAGTTGCAGATATATAAAAATCTGGTTAGGAATCATCTGGAGTACTGCATTCAGTTCTGGTCACTGCATTATAGGGAGGATATGTGTAGGTTTTGGAGATGGTGCCAAAGAGGTTTACCAGGATGCGATCTTGATTAAAGGGTATGTGCTATAAGGAGAGCTTGGACAATCTGGAGTTGTTTTCTCTGGAATGATGGAGTCATAGAGAGAGTAGACAACTTGTATCTTTTCCCAGGGTCAAATGTCTGGTACAAGAGAGGACATATTCAAGTTGAGAAGGGGTAAGATCAAAGGAGATGTGTAGCACAAATTTTCTTTACATAGAGTGTAGTGGATTGCTAGAATGGGCAGATGGAGGAGTGGTGTTGGACACAGATCCTATAAAAACATTTAAGAGATTCTTAAATAGGCACATAAATATGCAGAGGATGGAGAGCTATGGACTAGCTCAGGCAGTAGGGATTTAAGTATCAGATTGAAAATTCAAATTTATTTATAGATCAAAACATACAGTGAGATGCATTGTAACACACACAAAATGCTGGAGGAACTCAGCAGGTCAGGTAGCATCTATGGAAATTAATAAACAATTGACATTTTAGGCTCAGACCCTTCATCAGGACTGAAAAGGAAGCAGGAAGATGCCAGAATAAAAAGGTAATGAGAGAGGAAAGAGGCTAGCTGGAAGGTGAAAGGTGAAGTCAGGTAGGTGGGAAAGGTGTAGAAGATTGGAGAGGAGAGAGGACTGTAGGATAAAAGGAAGGAGGAAGGGATACAGAGGGAAATAATAGGCAGGAGAGAAGAGGTAAAAGGCCAGAGTGGGGAATAGAAGAAGAGGAGAGGGGGAGAAATCAACATTCATGACATCAGGTTGGAGACTATCCAGACAGGTGTTGCTCTTCCACCCTGAAGGTGGTCTCACCTCGGCCCAAGAGAAGGCCATGGACTGACAAGTCTGAATGGGAATGGGAATTGTAATTAAAACATTTGGCCACAGCAAAGTTCTGCTTGTGGCGGATGGAGCAGAAGTGCTCTACAAAGCAGTTCCCAATTTACAATGGGTCTCACCAGTGCAGGCGAGGCTGCATTGGGAGCACCGGACTCAGTAGACAATCACAGCAGATTTGCAGGTGAAGACCTCACTGGATGAAATGCATTGTTTGTGTTAATAGGACTTGAGGGTGTGCTGAAAGTAGCCCTGCAAGTGAAGCCACACATTCCGACACACGTATAGCATGCCCAAAACTCCCAGCAGAACACAGAAGAAAACAAGCAACAGAACAACAACAGCAAAACAAGTGCCGTTCCACCCTCACACATACGCAGGCCTCTTACCCCAAGTCTTCCTTGGCTTCCAGCCTCCGGCAGGCTCGGACTTGGGGTCGCAGACTTTGGACTTCAACTTTCCTAGTGGACTTGCAGAGATTCACAGACTCAGGGTTCCAGCCAAAGGACCTCAACATCCAGACTTCCAATTATGTTCTGTTTTATAATTCCAAAACATAAAGAAAAACATGGAGCTGGAGATAAACATGTGTACATCATTTCTACTTTAGTGATGTGCGTGCATACGCTGTGGTGTCATAATTATGTACGCCATACATGTACCTTTACATATAACCCAGAATGAATTATTTACACAAAGAATTCTTAATCAAACAATATATTTAGAATATTACTCAATTATTACTGAGATATTAAATATACAACACTCTTCCCTGCATAGCTATAAATTCCAACTCTATGTGTGTGTGTGTGTGTGTGTGTGTGTGTGTGACATACACACACACACACACACACACACTCACACACATTTTCAAGACACTACATATGTATCTCTATATGTGTGTATGTGCATATATTAAATATATTTATTCTCTCCGTAATTTCTACTTTGGCTGCTCTCACTTCCTTCAAACAAAAGGTGTAACCATGGGCACTCGCATAGGTCCCAACTACACCTACCTTTTTGTTAGCAAAGTGGAGCAGTCTATATTCCAAGCCTACATTGGTGACCATCCTGCACTTTTCCTACACTACATCAATGACTGCTTTGGTGTTGCTTCCTGCACTCATGCAGAGCTCGTCAACTTCATCAACTTTGCCTCCAACTTCCACCCTGCTCTCAAACTTACCTGGTCCATTTCAGACTCTCCTTCTTCTTTCTCGATCTCTCTGTCTTTATCTCTGGAGACTACTGATGTCTATTATAAACCCACTGATGCTCACAGCAACGTAGACTATACATCTTCCCACCCAGTTACTTGTAAAAATGCTATCACCTTCTCTCTATTCCTCCAACTCCACCACAACTGCTCTCAAGACGAGACATTTCATTCCAGAATGAAGGAGATGTCTTGGTTCTTCAAAATAAGGGGCTACCCTTCCTCCATCATCAATACTACTCTCAACTACATCTCTTCCATTTCACACATGTTTGCCCTCACCCCATCCTCCTGCCACCCCACCAGAGATAGGGTTCCTCTTGTCCTCACCTCCTCCTGCCACCCCACCAGCCTCCATGACAAGCACATAATTTTCCAGAACTTCCACCATCTCCAAAGGGATATCACCACCAGGCACATCTTTCACTTCCCTCCATTTTCTGCTTTCCACAGGGATTGCTTCCTATGTGACTCCCTTGTCCAAGCGTCCCTCCCCACCAATCTCCCTTCTGGCACTTATCCTTGCAAGCAGAACAAATGCTACACTTGCCCCTACACCACCTCCCTCACTACCATTCAAGGCCCCAAAGAGTCCTTCCAGGTGAGGCAACACTTCACCTGTGAGTGTATTGGGGTTATCCACTGTATCTAGTGCTCCCAATGTGGCCTCCTATATATTGGTGAGACCCAATGTAGATCAGAAGACCACTTCACCGAGCACCTATGCTCCATCCGCCAGAAGAAATGGGATCTCCCAGTGGCCACCCATTTTAATTCCCCTTCACATTCACATTACGACATGTCAGTCCTTGGCCTCCTCTATTGTCGTGATGAGCCACAATCTGGTTGGAGGAGCAACTTCTTATCTTCCATCTGGATAGCCTCAAACCTGATGGCATGAGCATTGATTTCTCAAACTTCCGGTAATTGCTCCCACTCTTCTTCACCATTCCCCATTCCCACTTCCCTTTCTTTTATGGCTTTCTGTCCTCTCCTATCAGATTCCCCCTTCTCCAGCCCTGTATCTCTTTCACCAATCAACTTCCCAGCTCTTTACTTTGCCCCTTCTGCACTCCCAGTTTCACCTGTCACCTTGTGTTTATTGCACCACTCCACCCACTTCTTACTCTGACTCCTCATCTTTTTTTCTCCAGCCCTGATGAAGGGTCTCAGCCTGAAATGTTGACTGTATTCTTTTCTTCAGATGCTGCCTGGCCTGCTGAGTTCCTCTAGCATTTTGTGTGTGTCACTTGGATTTCCAAAATCCACAGATTTTCTCTTGTTTAAAATATATTGAAATAGGATTTCTTTGAGCTAATCCACAAAACATTGTGCATCATGTCAAATCAAAAGAAAAATTTAAAAACCTGTGAAATCTCCAAGGCCTTGCACAAAAAAGGTATTTATGGAAGAATGGCAAGAAAGAAGCCTTAGCTTTAAAAAAAAGCATATCTTTGCCTGTCATTTGGAAGATACTGTAAAGATGTGGAAGAAGGCCTTGTGGTCAAATGAGACTAAAGTGGAATTCCTTGGCCTCAACACTAAGTGGTACATGCAGTGTAAATCTAATATTGTGTGTCAGCCATCCCTACTGTAAAGTATGGTGGAGATAGCATCATGCTATGGGGGTGCCATTCTGCAGCAGAGACTGAAATCTGGTCTGTATTGATGGGAAGATGAACGCAGCCAAATACAGATAGATCCTGGATAACAACCTACTAGTCTCTGCTGGAAAGCTTAAACTGGGGAGGAAGAACATCTTTCAACAGGACAATGACCCAAAGCACACTGCCAGAGTAGCATGGAGTGGCTTCAAATGAAGAAGATTCCTGACCTTAACCCGATCAATCATCTCTGGCAAGACCTCATGGTTGTTGACCACCATCTCTCCCCAAATAACCTGGTACAGCTTGGGCAACTTTGAAAGAAGAAATGGACAAATTGTGCTCTATTAAGTTGTGCAAAGCTAATAGAGTCTTACCCAAAAAGACTACTGGCTGTAATACTTAGCTGTGAGAGGTAGTTCAACTGAGCAAAGAAGGATGAATACTTTTGAACTGTTGACATACCGGTTTTTGAATTTTTAGTTTTACATGTCTTACAATTTACCCTGTTTTTTGGCCTCTACTGTGAAAAAAGGAGCATGTGATTAACAAATAAAAATTCTCAGTTAAATTGATCAAAATCCAATTTATCGCCAGATGGTCCTGGTTCCCCAACCATTGGCACAGGCATTGTTAACTTGGGCGATGTCCAAGCCGGCATGACTTCTTGTTCTTGTCACTCTCATCCGGAGGTTTTGGTGTGCAAATGTAGCATAAGCGCAAGGGGTCCAGCCCAAGACCCCTACCGGAGTGCCAACAACTGGGACCCTGTTGTTGCATGAATTAAGTCACTGAAGAAAGGTACTGGTGGATATGAAACAACCTCTTCATTTTATAATACAAGATACAGTAGGCATCATATTGAGACACTTTTGGTGAAAACTGGCTGACCCACGCTACTCCAATATTTTATGTGCTAAACATCAAAGGACAATTCCATATTTATAATGCATCCACAATGCTTTTTTACAAAATGACACACACTTCACACCTCCTGATTTGCACCCACGCCACACACATCCAAATAAATTTTAATCAGCATTGCAAACAAGAGAAAATCTGCAAATGCTGGAAATCCAAGCAACACTACAAAATACTGGAGCAACTCAACAGGCCAGGCAACATCTATGGAAAAAAAAGAGTACAGTCGATGCTTCAGGCCAAAATGAAGGGTCTCAGCCTGAAACATCAACTGTTTACTGTTTTCCATCAATGCTACCTGGCCTGTTCAGTTCCTCCAGCATTTTGTGTGTGTTACTTAACCAGTATTGTCTGGTCTGTGAATCAAGGGTTTTAGGAACCTATTGTTCAGAGCTGCATTTTAAATTAAATCTACAATCCATATTCAGATTTCAAGATTAGTGGCTTAAGTCTTTAGAAATGCAGCTTTCTTCGTATGCCTGTTGGCTCTTGCCCTGCAGGCTGATTGCAGCTTAATCACATTCCTCGACTTCATCCCTTCATTCTCTGGTATCTAGAACTCTCTCTTTCCAGCATCAGGCTCACAGGCCCTCTCATTGATGTACAGGAAAGGGTTGGACTGGTCTCCATTTGAATTACTGCAAAGGCATTTCCCTGGTGGCACACCTTCTGAACTGTTCAGCCGATTGCTGACCCAACTGCTGAAAGGGCCCAGCTTGTTTATATTCACTCCCCATTCAGACTGGAGGTGACTGCGTTCAGATCCCATGTGCAATCTTCCTCAGTCTGCCTTGTTCTCAAAGTTGTGGAACCTGCTGTCTCCACTTTAACTTAAATCCCTCCCCATCTATTAACAGATTAACATTGATTTATATGCCAACTCTGTCCTTGAGCACATCAACAAGTGTGTGGATAGAGTGACATCACAAACACAAATAAAAGTTTTCCCCAATCAGAAACCATGGATGAACAGAGAGGTTCGCCTCGTGCTCAAAGCCAGAGATTCAGCCTTCAGGTCTTCAGGTCAGCCTGAGGCATACAGCTCAGCTAGGGCCAACCTGAGGAGAGGAATCTCTCAGGCTAAACACACATACATACAGAGGATCGAGGAGCATTTTAACTCCTCGGACCCCCGGCACATATGGCATGGCATACAGATTATTACAGACTTCAAACACCTAGTACTGTGCCCACTTCCAGCTCTGCTTCCCCCGCCCCCCTGATGAGCTCAATTACTTCTACGCTCGCGTTGACCGAGAGAACAAGGAGGTCACCCTCAAAGCGGATCTCCCACCTGGTGAACTGCCTCTCTCACTTTCTACCTCCGATGTTTGTGCCACCCTGAGCAGGGTGAATGTACGGAAGGCAGCTGGTCCGGATGGAATACTTGGCCGTGTGCTCAGAGTCTGTGCAGGGCAGTTGGCCGCGGTCTTCACGGACATTTTCAATCTGTCCCTGGCCCAGGCAGTTGTCCCCACAAGCTTCAAGATCTCCACCATAGTGCCAGTACCGAAGAATTCCACTATCACAGGCCTGAATGACTTCCACCCAGTTGCATTCGCCCCCATCATTGCAAAGTGCTTTGAGAGACTGGTTCTATCACATCTGAAATCCTGTCTGCCCACTACCCTGGACCCCCATCAATTTGCCTATTACACCAACAGGTCAACAGAGGATGCCATCTCCACAGCATTTCACTCTGCCCTGACTCTTATGTCAGAATGCTGTTAATTGACTTTAGTTCAGCATTCAATACTGTGACCCCGTCCAAGCTGATTGCCAAACTTCGCCAATTTGATATCAGCTCATCCCTCTGCAATTAGACCTTGGACTTTCTGACTAACAGACCCCAATCTGTTAAAGTAAACAATCTCTCCTCCTCCACTCTCACCCTGAACACCGGCGTGCCTCAAGGCTGTGTGCTGAGCCCGCTTCTGTACTCCCTTTTCACCTATGACTGCGTTCCTGTACATGGTTCTAATTCCATAATGAAGTTTGCAGACCACAGTGGTGGTCTGATCAGAGGGGATGACGAGATGGCCTACAGAGATGAGGTCCAGCACCTGGCCGCGTGGGGTGCCGACAACAACCTGGCCCTTAACACCCAGAAGACCAAGGAGATCATTGTGGACTTCAGGCATGCTAGGACCCACACTCACGTCCCCATCTACATTAACGGAGCTGTAGTGGAGCGTGTATCAAACTTCAAATTCCTTGGTGTCCACATTTCCAAGGATCTCACCTGGTCCCTGAACTCCTCTATCCTGATGAAAAAGGCACAACAGCACCTTTATTTCCTGAGGAGCATCAAGAAAGCTCACCTCTGTCCCAGGATACTGACGGACTTTTACCGCTGTACCATTGAGAGCATACTCACTCACTGCATCTCAGTGTGGTATGGCAATTGTCCCATATCAGACCGCAAATCACTCCAGCGGGTGGTGAAAACTGCCCAGTGGATTATCGGCACCCAATTGCCCACCATTGAGAACATCTACCATAAACGCTGCCTGGGCAGGGCCAAAAGCAATATCAAGGATGCATCTCACCCTAACCATGGACTTTTTACTCTCCTCCCATCCGGTAGGCACTACAGGAGCCTCCGCTCCCGCACCAGCAGGCACAGGAAGAGCTTCTTCCCTGAGGCTGTGACCCTGCTGAACCTCACATCACAGTGCTAAGCAGTATTGCACCCATGCTGTACTGCCTCAGTACTTCCATATTTGTGTGCCGTAGCACTTACTTTTTATTCACAATTATTTTGTAAATAACACTATTCTTTGCACTTCTGGTTAGATGCTAACTGCATTTCATTGGCTTTGTATCTGTACTCGGCACAATGATGATAAAGTTGAATCTAATCTAATTTAATATCTATTTTCCCCAATATCGTTTCTAATCTATGCTATTCAACTAATCATCTACCTTCAGCAACCAGCCTTCATTACAGAGTACTATTACCTTTACTTTTTAGCACGCTATTCACGGGTTTATGTCACACTCTGGGTGTCTTCTGCCTTCACGTTTGCTGTGGGTCTGTTTCCATCAGCTGAGGTCAGATCTAGTGTGACTGGCTGGTGTTCATCCCCGAGGTTCTCTGTAATGACATGGTTACTGGATACACTTGATCCCCAGCTCTGTCTGGGAGGGCAACAAGAAGGTTGCAGTCATTCAAATGGAGACCACCCCAACCCCTTCTTGTGCATCGATGAGAGGGCCTGTGAGCCTCATGCCATATGGTTTAACCTGAGTCCACTGTTTTCACTGGCTGCCTCACAGAGACACAAGTGTCTCGTGTTAAAAATGCCATCTGTGAGCAAACTCTGCCCTTTCAGGTAGCACCCTCACCATAACTTGGTCACCTGACTGTGAGAGGACTATCTCCTTTTGCTCCGGCTCTGTCTGATCAGCTGTGCTGATGTTGTTCTGCTCGGGTGTTCAACACTTTAAGTTGGTTACAGAGGTCTTTCACATACTGTGTCATTCTATCCCTGCAAGCCCAAGGCTCACTGCAACCTGTAATCACCCTATAAGGGAGTCACAATGCTTGCTCCATGAATAATTCGTAGGAGCTGAGACCCAGCATGTGGTTTGGGGTTGCACGCAATCTCATCAGGATTCCTGGTAATACATCAACCCATGTCTTTCCCGTCTTGATTGTTCAATTCATCCTTTCTGTCATTCCTGAACTCTGAGGGTGGTAGGGTACATGGAGTTGTTGTCAAATCCCTAACAGTTGGTATATTTCCTTTATCAGCTTCCCTGTGAAATGTGCTTCCTTATCCGGGTCCACCTAGACTGGGCTCCCCTCCTTGGGAGGGTTTCCTAAACTAGAATCCATACAGCAGTGCTGTCCCTTGTGGGTAAGTCCATCTAGATGTTTTCCCAGGATCCCCTTGGCCATGGCTGGTTTGCCAGCTGTAGCTTTCTGCCTTTACCAGGGTTATGCTGTGCACAAATGATACAATGGTGCCAGAATTTTTCAACATCCCTGCCCATTCCTGGCCACCACCAGTCCTGCCGGAGGGTTGTGATCATGCTCTGCCTTCCCTGATGCATCACCCCATAACATAACTTCAGTGTATCTGCCTAATACATGGTGGGGCCACCATGACTCCTTCCTCCCCGTGTGTCCAGCTCCCATCTGGTCCCTCATTTGCTTCCTTTCTCCACCATTTCTCCTTCTCTTCTGCCTCCACCTCTTCATATAGTTTTACTAAACTGGCTACAGTTGTTTCTTCTTGCACACTTGCAATTTCAATTGCCTCTTGTTCCTCTGCTGCCTTCTTCACATTGATATCAACCCACTCATTTGCTTTCAGCTCTTTACTCTCTCCTGCCACCTCTGCTGGCAGACTCACTGCTTCCAGCAGTTGTTGTATTAGGCATCCGTGCAGAATACCTGTTGCTGTCCAAGTTACAAATCCTCGTCATGCCCATGCCATCAGATAACCATGCATCATGCCAAAGGCACACCCGCTGTCTGTATATATATTTGCTCATCTGCCTTTACCGTAGCCTCGTTCAGGGCTGCCAGTTCCACCACCTGAGCCGAGAAATCCCCTGGCAGTGCTTCAGAAGCTAATTCTTCACCTGTTTCCTTCAGCATGGACCACCCAGTCCATAGCTTCCTGTCTATGTACCTCTGAGACCCATCTATGAAAATTCCCTCTGCTTCCCTTTCGAGAGGTATTTCCTTCACACCAATATCTTCTTCCTGCTCAATTTCCACTGTGGCTGAAGCTACATTGGCTATGTTGTGCACTCTGTTGGTTGTACGCATTTTCTGCCCCTGGCTTGCCTATATGATTTCTCCTTTTCCTGAATCTATAACCCCTGCTTCCCTTAAGATTGCTATTCCCACCTTCCCAACCACTGTTGCTGCCTCACTTCCCCTTTAAAAGAGCAATATTTTTCTTCATTGCTGGCATTCCTGGTAGTTGCCCACGTACCATACCACAGCCCCTGGGCCATACTGCCCCTCATATTCCTCAGGTGCTTCGCTTTTACCAATAGATGTATATCTTCAGGGAGCACCCGGTGAATTTCAGCCATTTCTCTGAGCTTGCGCCAGAATTCCAAATTCCCACATGTGACTTTAAGTGAGGGTGTCTCTGACAAAATGCTCTGTTTCTCCCTGGGGGTGAAAGGCTTATGAATGGTTATAATCAGAGTCGAGGGCTGGCTTGGATCATCAGGGCTCTTGATCTGATGAGAATAGGTGCCATTTTGACAGATATATCTGGGTAAAACCTCTCCCTGAAATACTCTACTCTAATTCCCACACTATGCAAAATATAAATGATAGGTAGCAGCTAAACAGCGCATACTTAAAAGCACCAAGTATGTCCTCCACAATCTGCCACTTCTGGGCACTGAACTCATGATGCCTACTGTATTCCTTTGCATCACACTCGCAAAACGTGTGTTCTGAAATGCAGCCCCCGAATGAGTATACACTGGCATCCCTCACCTTCAGTAACTACCTTTCACAACTGGTGACTCTATCGTACTAAATTAACGCACAAAGCTTCATCTCTCATAAACACGCACGCAAACGCACACACCACTTTTACATCTACCAGTTTAGCTCTCTGTGTTTGTGACACCTCGTGTTCCCGTGTACCACCAACCCAAACAGATCCAAGTGTAAGTGTTAATTTTAAAAATACGCATCCACATAGACTGTTAAGATTGCTGTCCACACAATGGATCGCACAAAGGTATCCCATCGGAGGAAAGTACTGGTAGATAAGAAGCAGCCTCTTTATTTGATAAAACAAGAGACAGCAGGCATCATATTGAGATGCTTTTAGTGGAAAGGTCTGGCTGACCCAAGCTGTCCAATATTTTATAAACCAAACATCAAAGGACAATTCCATATTTACAATGCATCCACTATGCTTTCTTTGAAACTACACATAAACTTCACACCTCCTGATTCGCACCCACGCCACAGACAATGAAGTTTGATCTGCATTGTCTGGTCTATGATTCAAGACCTTTAGGAACCTATTGTTCAGAGCTGCATTTTAAATGAAATCTACAATCTATATTCCGATTTCAAGATTAGTGGCTGAAGTCATTTGCTAAATGTGCTAAACCCAAATATCACTCTAACAGACTGAAACCCCGGCCCCTGTGCTGCAGTGGGCATCAGGTGGTTCCCGGTGTCGGCCTCCACTCCTGGCAGCCTTGGGCTCAGAAAGAAGTACAGATGTGTGTGCATTGCTGAAATCTTGGAAAATGCCAAGCAAAGGTTAACAGCTCTAACTACCAGACTACAGAGATACAATAAAGATGCAGAGGCCAAACGAATAAATACACTCTTCTCCGATAACTGCCTGTTTAACATATCAGAAGCTTTCTGAGATACATTGCGTATGAAAACTGTTGTACTCAGAACATTGCTTTTGTCACTTTCACACTTCCTCTGAGCAGCATGATCCTTCTTTGGTCCAATTTGCTTTTCAACCAGAGGCACAGGGCTTTGCACCAACATCTGTTTGCCCTTTGTTGGGGAGCAGTTCATGGTGTACAGCATGAAGAGAATTGAGGCATCACTCTGTACCTTACCAAATTCACTTTCAAATGGCTTTAATTTATGAGATTTGGCATGTAAATAGTGGATGGATCTCCATTCAAGTTGTAATTGTTTCAGTCAATCATGTCCCCATAATGCTGGTCCTGCTGTATTTACCATATACAAGTACAACATGGTTTGTTGGTTGTTGTATTTCACCGTTACAGATACCAGTCCCTCAGGAGTTATCTTCTCTCCAATATAAGTTCTTAGTTGGTTATCAGCAGGCTCCAGATTTGTGTCTTTGAAATGCTTCTCAAACTCATTTTATGGAATGACTGAAACAGCCAAACCAGTGTCTAATTCCATTTTAATTAATTTGACATTTTCTTCTGGTGTAAGCCAGATTGCTTGTCTACTGTTAGCTTTCACATTCTAAATCTTAAAGGCACCCAGTCGAGCATCAATCTCATCATTATCAGATTTTACATAAGAAGTATGCAGATTAGTGCTCTTTTTGAAACTGTAACTTGACTTTTTAACTTTATCTCTTCCCTGTGCAGTCCATTTACGTTTGTCTGCCCGACAAACTCTTTGTACAGTATGTGGTGTCTTACTTTGTTGTATTTTCTGAAAGTTTCACCTTTAAGCCTGCACTTGTTTGGTGAATGTGAGCCACTGTCACAATGGTAACACTATTTGTTTGGCAAGGTCAGTTTCTGCTTATGGTTTGCAATTTTGTTCATGCTCCCTTTCATTCCTGACTGCAACTCAATTGCATCTCTGTTTGCAGTTTCCATTGAAAGCTGCTCTTTTAAATTTAAGTTGTGCTTCAATTAGGAGTAATTTTTTAATGCTTTCTTGTAAGATTACACAAACTAAATGACCGCTCAGTGCATCATTAAGCCCATTACCAAACTGACAATGCTCAGAAAGTCTCTGCACAGAAATGGACTCCCCATTGTTTTTATTCCACTTATGAAACCTGAAGTGTTCTGTAATCAACAATGGCTTCGGTTCTAAATATCCCTGCATTACTTTGACAATATCAGGAAGCTCATTTATGCTGGTTTGGTTGGTTTGCCACTGCAAGTGAATCTCAGTCAAACTTCAAAGCCAACTATGCCTTTAAACCTAATACACTCGGCAAACTATATGCCTTTAAACCAAAGCACTTGTTTCTCATTGGCTATTTTATTTGGTTCAAAATACTGTTCAATTAGCTCACAATACATGAGCAGTTACATGTTGAGCAATTGAACATCTCAATCTTTCCGTTGCAGCCATACATTTCTGATTGTTTTTAATGATTGTTATCACCCTGTACTCACACTTTATGAACCTGTGAATTCTTCCACTTTCTGCCAATATTTTAATACTCGCTCGTGTCTCTGCAAGTGCTGTGCTGTTTTTTAACTCATTGTTCCTCACTGCGTATCTTTTAGTTTGAACATCTCGCTGCACTTCAACAGGACAATAGCCGTGTTGGGTTTGTTTTTTTAAAAACTACTTCATCATCACTGTTATATGTTGTAACTTCAAAACATTCAACTAATTCAAAGGAAGACACGGGAGGCTGAAATGTGGGTCTAACTTTGTGTTTACTTTAAGTAAGGCACACACGTATCATGTGGCAGCATGACGATATATGCAGTTTATGTATTTGTACATAAAACCCATAATGAATGAGTTAAATGAACAAGAATGCTATATCAACCAATATATATACAAGATTACTCAAATATTACTGAAATTTTAAGTACACAACACACTGCATAATAAATTTTAAATTGTCCCAATCAAGCCTAAGATTCAATCAGTGTGGAGGATTTCTCACTCTGGTGTGATAATGCCTTTCCTGACAAGAGTGGTCACTCTGCTTGGCTGGTGCGACTTGTGGCTGTGAAACAATCTCAGGCTCTGGGGCTTGCCCTGTGCTGGTTGTAGGAGTTGACTCTGAGACTGGTGAAAGTGGTTCTGACAGCTCTGGCCACCTTTCTTCTCAAACAAATGACTCTGCTGTCCTCAACTGATCAATGTGTCCTCTCCCGATTTGCAAGAATGAGGGATGAAATTAGTGGCAAAGGAAAAGAATTTATAATGGAAACCAAAAATAATGGGTTTAGATCTCAAACTTTACTTGGAGGAAACATTTGGCACACGATAACAAACAATTTAACAAATCAGAAACAGTGGGGTCAACAGGTTGGTGGTGATTTTGATTTGGGTGGCGCCAGCCTACAAGTGGTAACTAATGGGATATTTTCTGAAAGCCCTGAGGGATTTGTGGGTCATAACAGCCAAGCCAGTAGGAGGAAGTGAAGCCACTGCAAGTGAGTCTCAGGCCAGTATTTAAATGTCTGAGTTTATGAGGGGAGATTGCATAAACTGGATTTATAATCTCCCTGAGTTGGAAGGAATGAGTGGTGATCTAACTGAGGAGCTTAATTGAGTAAAGGACCTACTTTACTGTGACAGATAAAGAGTAGTTTCTCCTGGATGGAATGTGGTACAAGGAGACATGGTCTTCAAATTAATTCTCCAACACTCAATGCAACATTACGAAGCAGCTTTTGTTTTGCACGTTAAGAGTGGCGGAAATTGGAATTCCTATTTCCAAAAATCTCTGGATGCCATGCCAATTTTCAAGATTTGGATCAACAGGATATTTTATTAGGCAGATGGATCACATCTAATGTATCAAGTATTGTTAAATAGAACTAGTTCCTTGAGTGATGCAGTTAAAATTGACCTCGCTGGCCATCTCTATCCATTCTTTTTCACTTAGGGATGCCTTTGCACTGGAATTTGACTTAACTAATATATTCCATGAGATACCTCAGAATAGATGATAAAGTATTTTTAAAGCTCTCCCTATTGTTGTGCATGAAATAATAAGGCATAATATGTAAATATGTAAGTGTGTTTAGATAATTGATATTTTACATTATAATTTCATACTTACCAACAGTTCTGCAAATTTACATTTGCAGAGTTAAATTTTGACCTCAGCATTATATAATGTATAATTAGCAGGTAAAAGCTACCAGCTGCAGTGGAAATGTCTCCAAGCAATCATTTTGGAGGGCATTGTGGTTATTACTGTCCCTCAGGTCATCCCTCACTTTAGCTAGTAATAAGCACTTTATGTGCAGTGTTGAATATCAATTCATGGGGCTTTCTTCCATTGACATTGCCAGAAAGTCACGTCATTGTTTTAAGATCTAAGTGCTGATGGGGCTATTCTATGTGTTGTGCTCCAACAGCATTTCTTAGTGCCGAACCTTACAAAACTCTTTATTCAAAATCAATGGAAACATTTTCTCAATTTGCAATGTGATTGGCAAAACGTCACTGACTGAGGGCACCTGCCAAAAATTCCAAAATGTATTGCACATAATTATCTAACCTAAGGGTTGGCTTATAGCTTTTACCATGTCCCTCATGACCAACATGGGGTAACTTGGTGTAGTAGCAGAAGATTCTCACTTTTATTACTATTTATAAGACTCATCAAACAAAAAAGTTATTGTGTATTGAAAATTGCATGCAGTTGCAATATTTTTATTAGGACTGCGTAAAAGTACTGAGCCAAAATTGTGTGATTGATAAAGTTTGTTTCCAAGAATTCATTATTTTCTTTGAAAAAAGATCTGGCCCCTGTCAAGATAGTGCCGAGCTGTGACATCCATTAATATTGTGGCTCAGACCTAGTTGTTCTTTATGGTCTTAGCAATGTTTTTGGGATAGTATGGTGAGTTAGGAGTCAGAGTTTAGGGACAGGGAGAGTTAGAGGACAGGGGTAATAAATAAAGAGTCAGGGGCAGGAGCCAGTCACCAAATCAAGATGATCCTGAGCTATTGATAATCTCCATTGATGTGTGGCTCAAATTTAGCTGTAGTTTAGGTTCACAGTGATGGTTTTTCGAACAGCACAAGGAGTTAGGGGTTAGAGACAGAATGAGGGAGTTAGAGGTCAGGGAAGTAGTTAGGGCAGGAGTCAGTATTCGGAATCGGCAGTCAAAGGTCAGCGATCCTGGAGGACAAGTCACCAGGTTCTGAGGAGACCAGCAATTCCCAGGTCAGCCCCATCCCCAGATCCCCAGTGTGGTAACTTCTACTTTACAAAAGGACCACTCGACAATTTTATGGCCAAATTAACATCTTTTTCTGGGAGGGCAACTGATATTTACAATACAGAGGCTTCCAGGTACCTCGTGCGGCCTGGGTGGAGGAACTATATACAATGCATACTGGGAGTAAAGACCCCGCCAACTCCGGAACCCGCCTCTTGTTACCAACAGCTTCCCAATTAGTATTAACTTACTTTTAATAATACTCACATCACAACACCCAGGTTCCGGATCAGAATGTTGTGCGGTCAGAAGTCATGAGAGCCGGTGATCGACCCAGCTGACCTGGTCAGAGGTCCATGCAAGTCCAGAAGTCAAGGCCTGATGGTCAAACACGTGATTGACTGGTTCCCCAGGTCAAGGTCTGAGGACAAAGTGACAATCAGAGAGTTCTAGGATTCATACCCATAGGCTGGCAAAGTCCAGAGGGAAAGCTGAAGGTCAAGGTCCAGAGCTCAGTGAGTCTGGGGTAGAAGCCCAAAGAAGGTCAAAATCGGTGAGTCCAAGGGTACAGGCCCAAAAGATGAAGATCCTGGGATGGCTAGTCCAGTGCTGTGAGCGCTGGCTAAAGACTGAAAGCTGGAGACCCAGTGTCTGAAAATCTGAGAGTCCAGGGCACAGCAGTAACCTGTCCTAGGGTTGTAGGTCTGCCTGTGTGCGTGAAGGGGTAGGTGGGTGGAAGGGTGGAAAAGAGGCTGCTTTTGCAATTGTTGTTACTGCTTGTGTTGTTCTGCTGAACATTGTAGGTATGTTATGTTGGCATTGGAATGTGTGGTGACACTCGTGGGCTGCACCTGGCACATCCTTGTATGTGTTGGTTGTTAATGCAAAACAACACATTTCACTGTGTGTTTCAATATACGTATGATAAATAAATCTAAATCTGAATCTATTTGTCTTTAAGTCTAATATTAAAATAAAATACTAAAAATCTGCAGATGAAAAAGTGTGGCATAGAAAACCATCAATAAAAGCAACAGGACAGGGTAGTGTGCAACTCACAATCAATATCTACCTGAAAAAGGTGATTAGTTCAACTCCTACTTGAAATTAGTAAAGGTGCAAACACAGGTGATATAATAAACAAGCAATATAACTAGTCACATCTTAATTGTTAGTACGCTTCAGGAAATAGTATCAGAGATAACAAAGACCTACTAGCCAAAAGTAGATCACAGCGAGGAAGAATGAAGCGAAAGAACTGAGGGTCAGCAGCTTAAAATGTAAATTATTTTGTTAGAATATGGATGGTAAAGGGATTGAATGTGTTCTCAGTTTATTAACAAGAATGAGAGAAGTTTATGAGAAAGCTTGTAGCTACCTGCAGTTACACTGTGTCAAGCTGTTACTTTAGAATTTTACTATGGGTTATTATACACTTAGAAGAAGGTCCGTCACCCAGGCAGAAATTCAACACAGATCCACAGATCCCTGCTTCGAATGTGCTTAGATGAAAGAAAGATTTAAAGGCTTTGATCCTACTTTTATAATCCTCAGAAATCACATTTGCTTGAAAGGAATAAATGAAAGAATGAAATAACTGAAGAAGAATGAAAGCAAGTGTTAAAGGAAGTGTGGGGATGGGGATGGCAGTAGATGTCCGAGGGCTGGTGATACACAGATGAGGACAAAGGGGGAGGGGAGGGAGGGACTGAGAGATCTAAAGAGGTTAAAATAAATGCAGATGCTGACAATCTAAAATAAAACAGAAAATGTTGGCAGCATTCAACAAATTAAGCAACATTTGATGGTTCAAGCCGATGGTCTGTCATCAGAACTGGGAAAATTTGGAAAATATAATGCCGATGTTTCTGATCGGGACCCTGCAGCTCAGACATCAAATGTACTCAGTCAAGTACGAATCGTATAAGAAATATAATGGTCTGAAAAATAAAAACACATCAGCTTTGAATTGATCCTTGATATTGCATTTAAATGACTTCAGAATCAGAATAAGGTTTATTATCACCAGCATGTGACATGAAATTTTTTTAACTTAGTAGCAGCAGTTCAATGCATACATAATATAGAAGAGAAAAATAAAATATTAATAATAATAAATAAACAAGTAAATCAAATTCAGTATACTTTATACAGTATACATATAGATTAGATAGATTAAAATAGTACAAAAAACAGAAATACTGCATATTAAAAAAAAGTGAGGTCGTGTCCAAGGGTTCAATGACCATTTAGGAGTTGGAATGCAGAGGGGAAAAAGCTGTTCCTGAATCGCTGAGTGTTTGCCTTCAGGCTTCTGTACCTCCTACCTGATGGTAACAGTGAGAAAAGGGCATGCCCTGGGTGCTACAGGTCCTTAATAATGGATGCTGCCTTTCTGAGACACTGCTCCTTGAAGATATCCTGGGTGCTCTGTAAGCTAGTACCCATGATGGAGCTGACTAAATTTACAACCGTCTGCAACTTCTTTCAATCCTGTGCAGTAACCACCTCCCCCCCCATACCAGACAGTGATGCAGCCTGTCAGAATGCTCTCCAGAGTACATCTATAGAAGTTTTTGAGTGTATTTGTTGACATACCAAATCTCTTCAAACTCCTAATAAAGTTTAGCCGCTGTCTTGACTTCTTTATAATTGCATCGATATGTTGGGACCAGGTTAGATCCTCAGAGATCTTGACACCCAGGAACTTGAAACTTTCTCCACTCCTGCATTATACCTATGTCGAGAAAAGGCAAATATGAGTTTCTTCTGATTATCAGTTTTTTTAGGCCATTACTTTTAATTTATGTTGAATGTTATAACTGTCTGGAAAGGTATTAATCAAAGTCAAATTTTCAATCAAGTAAATAATATTTGTATTTGGAATTAAAAATGTAAGGCATCTCATGCAAGTTATAAGTAAACATCTACCTGCAAGTCTCAGTGCATACAGATTCAAATATAGAGGATACAAACTCCCAAAATAAAAATGCTTAAGAATGGTTACAGCCAGGGAATTGAAAGCAAACTCTGCACACAGTGAGATCTTTGACAGAACACTAATTTAACTTCCCCAGCACTTAAGCAGAGAAACCTGCTTCAAACCATCAAAGGATTCATAAACCCTTTCATTTCAATGGAGATAGTCCCACTGCAAGGCAACAGTCTTTAGCAATATATTTTTAATGTACTTTATTTTAATAGCTTATGAATGTCAAAACATTTTAAAAACTCGGTGGCATAACAAGTAGATGGAAAATCTTGAATGGTGGCAATAATTTGCCAAAACTCCCCCCCCCCCCAAAGAATCCAAAGAAGTTTGGATTCTTCAAACTTAGGGAATGTAGTCAGCTGCTAATAAACTCACCTTCATTTGAAAGTAGAATGAATTCAAGGAGACTTCTGTATTTACAAAGAGTGTATCTCAAGGGCCTTTTGTTCCCAATTCTTATCTCTCATCTGTTCCTATATATCTTCCTTTCAGTTTTGCTGCTGAATTTCTCATCTTCTCAAGACACCTGGGGAACACATGCACTACTTCCTGTTAATAGTAGCTGGCTTCAGATAGACTCGTTTTGATATTACTAATCAGGGACCTCGGTTTGTGGTCAGAGCTTGTTCATGCAAGAACCTGTCAATCAGATCTAGGATCTTCTTGATCAGCAAGTTTGGTTTTAAGGATCTGAACAAGGTAAGTAGGTGCAATGGAGAAAGTGTCCACCAAATGCAGTCAATAGGGATGGGTGGGGCATTCAGTAAACTGTCCCAATATTTTTATAATTTATTTGTGAAAAATCCCTTGTATCTGACTTCATGGCTGAAGTATCTTGACTGCTGGATGATCTACCAGCAGCCTTTTGCTCCTGTGACATTTCGAGCTACTTTTTCAGCATGCCTTCACTGGTAATGCTGCACCAGTTGCAACAGGTTTCCATAAATCTTTAAACTAGGGATATGGATCCACCTTTTCACTAAATTAGATTTCTCCTACAAAACATCCGTCTCCCATCACCTCAGCAAAAGTTGTAAAAGTCAAGAGAGATGTGCTTTTAGAGGTTGTGAGTTAGGTTGCACTGCCAGTAAAAGATGGTGCGAATGGTGTCTTTCGGCCTTGACACAATGGTTAGAGCTGGCTCTTAGCTCCAGAGACCTAGGTTCAAACCCGAACCTGGATGCTATCTGTGTGGTTTGCCTGTCTTCCCCTTGAATATGATGCAGCTTCCCTCACACCCCAGGTGTGAGAACATGCCAACTGGTAAGTTAATCAGCTACAGTACATGTGAGTTCGCAGGATAATCAGGGGAAGGGGATCAATTCTTGAGTATGTGCGAGAGAACAGGTTGTAGAAAATAAGTGGGGGATTGGAATTGATGGGATTTCCACTGAAAGCAAGCATAGACTCAATGGGCTGAATGACTCACTTCTTTATCAAGTGAAATACGATGGAAGGAAAATAGTTTTCAGGGTTACAGAAGGGAAATAACTGGTTGCTTTTAAGAAGCCAGCATGGATTTGGATGGGCTCAACAGTTTCTTGTGTACCCTCGGTATCATATGGATTCTTCAAACTTAGGGAATGTAGTCAGCTGCTAATAAACTCACCTTCATTTGAAAGTAGAATGAATTCAAGGAGACTTCTGTATTTACAAAGAGTGTATCTCAAGGGCCTTTTGTTCCCAATTCTTATCTCTCATCTGTTCCTATATATCTTCCTTTCAGTTTTGCTGCTGAATTTCTCATCTTCTCAAGACACCTGGGGAACACATGCACTACTTCCTGTTAATAGTAGCTGGCTTCAGATAGACTAGTTTTGATATTACTAATCAGGGACCTCAAAAGGTGCAGAAATAGGCTTGTTGTCAAACTGCTTGAAGTCCTTATTTCCCATTCTCTCCTCATAAGTTACTTCTCACTCATAATGGAATTGCAATGCTCTAAATCTGTACTTTTTTGTTTTAAAAGCATTGGAACTATTAAATAAACAGTAAAAATGTTAGAACCATGCATCTTCTATCTGAAATATGGTACTGTGGCGACCCACTTCCTAGCACACTCGAACCGGCTCACAAATAGCCAGCGCGCCGGCATAAAGGCCAGTCCCAAAAGGGCGCCAAGTCTGCTTCACCAGCAAGGGGAAAAGCCCGCGCGCGGGACAGGACTGTGAATACGTGCCCCCTACAGCATCCACGCCCGGGGAGGGCGGGATCAGGGAGGCTTTAAAGCGAGGCCGCGAAGTTCAAATAAAATTCTTCTTTAACTGCAGTTTACCGACTCCGTGTCATTATTTTAGCGCTGCGTGTAGCACACCACTACAATTGGTGACCCTGACGGTCCAAACGATATTTGGGCCGAAGATGAACAATGCCGCACCTGTTCATGCAGTTTCGTTGAAACTGCCAAGCTTCTGGACGCTGCGACCTCACCTATGGTTCCAGCAAGCAGAAGCCCAATTCCACGTTCGGCAGATAACCTCGGAGGACACACGTTACTATGACGTGGTGAGCTCCCTCAACCAGGAGACAGCCGCCCAGGTTGAGGAGTTCATACAGTCACCCCCGGAGGACGGCAAATACACAGAATTCAAAGCCCTGCTCATAAGGACTTTCGGACTCTCACGGTGCGAGCGAGCTGCCCGCTTACTGCACCTGGATGGTTTGGGGGACAGGCCACCGTCGGCTTTGATGAACGAGATGCTGTCCCTGGCCGGCAGACACAAGCCCTGCCTCATGTTTGAGCAGGCATTCCTGGAGCAGCTGCCCGAGGACATACGCCTGCTGCTGTCCGACGCGGATTTCAGCGACCCCCGGAAGGTGGCAGCTCGGGCGGACTTGCTGTGGAAAGCCAAGAAGGTGAGTGGGGCGTCCATCGCACAGATCACCAGGCCACGCTCCCAGCAGCAAACCAGACCTAGCCCGGCCACAGAGCCCGCTAACCCCAGAGGCAGGGGTGGGGAGCCCAACGAACAATGGTGCTTCTACCACCAGCCGTGGGGCACAGAAGCCCGCCGCTGTAGCCCGCCCTGCAAGTTCCCGGGAAACGCCAGGGCCAACCGCTGCTGATGGCTACGGCGGCTGCCCATCGGGATAGCCTCCTGTATGTCTGGGACAAGCGGTCAGGACGCCGCTTTTTGGTCGACACCGGTGCGGAGATCAGCGTCTTACCTCCGACGAGTTACAACACCTGCAACAGGGCACCAGGTCCCCCCCTGAGGGCCATGAACGGCAGCACAGTAAGGACCTACGGCACCCATACGGTGCAGCTACAGTTCGGCTCCAGCCGGTTCATGTGGGACTTCACACTGGCCACCGTAGCCCAACCACTTCTGGGTGCGGATTTTTTGCGGGCTCACAGCCTTCTGGTCGACCTGCCCAGGAAGAGACTGGTCCACGCCGAGACCTTTCAAACGTTCTCCCTGGGCGAAGCCCAGTTGCCAGCCCCTCACCTCGGCTCCATCACACTGTTCGACAACGACTTCACCAGAGTCCTGGCGGATTTCCCATCGGTTCTGGCACCGCAGTTCGCGGCAGCCATGCCCCGACACGGCGTACAGCACCACATCCTGACCCAAGGACCACCCCTCCATGCCCATGCTCGAAGGCTTCCCCTGGACAAGCTCCAACTGGTGAAGGAGGAGTTCAAGAGGATGGAGGAATTGGGGATCAGACGGAGGTCCGACAGCCCATGAGCCTCCCCCCTGCACATGGTGCCCAAAGCAACAGGGGGCTGGAGACCATGCGGCGACCACCGCAGGCTGAACGAGGCTACAACACCGGACCGCTACCCTGTGCCGCACATTCAGGATTTTGCAGCAAACCTGCACGGCGCATGGATCTTCTCCAAGGTAGACCTCGTCCGAGGATACCATCAAATCCCGATGCATCCGGACGACGTCCCCAAAATGGCACTCATCACCCCGTTCGGCCTTTTCGAGTTCCTCCGCATGCCGTTCGGCCTGAAGAATGCCGCACAGACGTTCCAGCAGTTAATGGATGCGGTGGGACGCGACCTGGACTTCGCTTTCATCTATTTGGATGATATCCTCATAGCAAGCAGCAGTCGTTAGGAGCATCTGTCCCACCTCTGTCAACTCTACACCCGACTGAGTGAATACGGTCTAACAATCAACCCGGCCAAATGCCAGTTCGGGCTCGACACCATCGACTTCCTGGGCCACAGGATTACTAAAGACGGGGCAACCCCTCTGCCCGCTAAGGTAGATGCGGTCCGCCATTTTCCCCGACCCACCACGATCAAAGGCCTTCAGGAATTCGTGGGTATGGTAAATTTCTACCACCGCTTCCTCCCTTCAGCTGCCCGAATCATGCGCCCCCTGTTCGCCCTGATGTCGGGTCCGGGCAAGGACGTTACCTGGGACGAGGAGTCCGCCGCTGCTTTCATTAAAATGAAAGAAGCCTTGGCAAACGCCGCGATGCTAGTGCACCCCAGAATGGACGTCCCTACCGCCCTCACAGTGGACACATCTAACACGGCAGTCGGTGGGGTACTGGAGCAACTCACCGCGGGTCGCTGGCAACCCCTGGCGTTTTTCAGCAAACACCTGCGACCGCCCGAGCTCAAATACAGTGCTTTCGACCGGGAGCTGTTGGCGCTATACCTGGCAATCCGGCATTTCAGGTACTTCTTAGAAGGTAGGCCCTTCACCACGTTCACGGACCACAAACCGCTTACCTTTGCATTCACGAAGGTGTCTGACCCCTGGTCGTCCCGCCAGCAGCGCCATCTGTCCTACATCTCTGAATACACGACGGACGTCCGGCACGTCTTGGGTAAGGACAATGTCGTGGCGGACACGCTCTCTCACCCTAACATTCATGCCCTTTCCCAAGGGGTAGACTTTGAGGCGCTGGCAGAGGCGCAGCAGGCAGACAAGGAGATCCCGAGTTACAGAACCGCAGTTTCCAGTTTGCAGCTCCAGGACCTCCCCGTAGGCCCAGGTGAGAGGACCCTACTCTGTGACGTCACCACCGGCCAACCCCGTCCCGTTGTCCCAGCAAACTGGCGGCGCTGTGTTTTCGACTCCATTCACAACTTAGCGCACCCCTCCATCAGGACAACCGTCCGGATGGTAGCCAACAGGTTCGTTTGGCACGGACTCCGCAAACAGGTCAGTGAATGGGCCAAAACGTGCATGCACTGCCAAACAGCCAAGGTGCAGCGGCACACCAAAGCTCTGCCGCAGCAGTTCCACCCCACCCACCGGCGTTTCGACCACATTCATGTGGATATCGTGGGCCCCCTGCCAGTGTCGCGAGGAGCGTGGCACCTCCTCACTGTCGTGGACCGGTTCACCAGATCGCCATAGGCGATCCCGCTCACCGACACCACCTTCGAATCTTGCGCCCGGGCACTGATCACCACCTGGGTGTCCCGCTTTGGTGTACCAGCCCACATTACCTCCGACAGAGGCGCCCAGTTCACCTCCAGCCTGTGGTCAGCTATGGCCAGCCTTTTAGGGACACAGCTGCACCACACAACTGCCTACCACCCACAGTCGAACGGCCTGGTGGAGCGTTTCCACCGTCACCTAAAGTCGGCTCTCATGGCCCGCCTGAGAGGAGCTAACTGGGTGGACGAGCTTCCCTGGGTCCTACTCGGCATCCGCACGGCACCCAAAGACGATCTGCACACCTCGTCGGCCGAGTTGGTGTACGGCGCACCCCTGGTCGTCCTCGGGGAGTTCATACCAGCCCCAAGTGAGCACGAGGAAGAACCCACAACAGTCCTGGGCAGACTACGCGAGAGGCTCGGCAACCTGGCCCCCATACCCACTTCGCAGCATGGGCAGAACCTGACCTGCGTACCCAAAGACCTGCAGAACTGTAAGTTTGTGTTTGTACAAAGGGGCGGGCATCGGCCACCGCTGCAATGGCCCTACGAGGGACCGTTTACGGTGCTCAGGAACAACGGGTCCACGTTCGTGCTGGACGTTGGGGGGAGAGAGGAGGTTTTCATGGTGGACCGACTCAAACCGGCCCATGTGGACGTGGCGCAACCGGTCGAGTTTCCGGCACCGCGGCGCAGAGGCCGACCTCCCAAACAGGGTCCGGCCCAGACTGTGGACATTGGGGGGGTGAATCGCCGGTTCTGGGGGGGGGGGGGGGTTATGTGGCGAGCCACTTCTTAGCGCACTCGAACCGGCTCACTAGTAGCCAGCGCGCCGGCATAAAGGCCAGTCCCAAAAGGACGCCAAGTCTGCTTCACCAACAAAGGGAAAAGCTTGCGCGGGACTGTGAATACGTGCATTCTACAGCATCCGCGCCCGGGGAGGGCGGAATCAGGGAGGCTTTAAAGCAAGGCCGCGAAGTTCGAATAAAATTCTTCTTTAACTGCAGTTTACCGACTCCGTGTCGTTATTTTAGCGCTGCGTGTAGCACACCACTACAGTACTATGTATTTTCTGATGGGAAATGTTAAAATAAAGGCAGTTTACTTCTCAGGACTACAATAAAACAAAATCTGCCACACAAAATGAAATATTAGGTCAAATTATCAGAAGTTTGCACAAAGAGATGGATTTTTTGCAGTCTCAGGGTAACAATTGAAAGGTAGGCAATTTTCCAAATGAGATTCTACTATTTAGACCAAAATAGGTAAAGGCACAGAAAGTGAAAGAGTGATTAAAATTGTGAAAATGAGAAGGCATCCTTGCTTCTTGAGACACTGTATATCTGATTTCAGTAATTACAGACAGATAAATGAATGAATTACAGCATTAAAAGGAGGAGCGAGCTAGTTCCTGACACAATTGGTTTTCCAATTTTCCAACTTTATCCATGTTGCATTTGCTCCTACGCAGAATAATAAGCACAACACCACTTCCTTCAGCCCAACCGTTTTAAAACCTCAAGTGCATCCTTCATTTCCTTGTCCAAACTTAGTTCTTAGGCTGATTTGAATATTTTTTAACAATAGTATTCACCAAAATAATGTTCCTTGGGAAAAATAAATAATTATATTTAGACTGGAATATTAGCCTGTATGAGTATGTAGGGAAAATTAAAAAAGGATTAAGTAGGCTTAAGTGGATAGTTGATAATTGGCATGGACTTGCGGGGGTGGCGAAAGACCTGCTTCCAGGCAATATCTCTCCATGACTTTATGAAAGTAATAGGAGTCACACGTACAGCTAGCAGCCAATCACCTGTGTGAGAACTTTACCCTTCCCGTGGCTCTGCTGTGAAGACAGTGAAGAGCACAAAGTTCCTTGGTGTGCACATAATAGATTATCTAACCTGGACCCACAACACCTCCTCACTAGTTAAAATGGCACAGCAGCATCTACACTTCTGAGCAGACTGAGGTGTGTAACTCTAACAACTTTCTACTGGAGCACCTTTGAAAGTGTCCTCTCGGACCGCATCATTGTGTGTTACGGAAGCTGCAAAGCATTAGATCATATGACCCTACAGAGGATAGTAAAAAACTGCTGAGAGGACCATTGGGGTCTCCCTACTCCCTATTTCTGACATTTATTGGGAGCATTGCAGACAAAGGGCCTGAAGCATTGCTGAGGATCCTACAACCCAATCCAACATCTTTTTGACCCACTACTGTCAGGAAGGAGGCATAGAAGCAACAAGGCTAGGACTTCTGTGACATTTATTGGGAGTGCTGCAAAGGGCCTGAAGCATTGCTAAAGATCTTACAACCTGTCCCAACTTCTCTTTGACCTACTACCATCAGGAAGAAGGTACAGAGGAAGCATTACTAGCACCACCAGACTGGGTAACAGCTTCTTCCCTCAGACTGTGAGACTAATGATTATCCTGCCACCACCAAGATCTCATCACCACCACAGCAAGCTGTTTGCAGATTACAGTACTGTTTGCTGATTAGCTGTGCTGCACATTACATGCATTTTGAATTATATTTTATTAGCTTATTTATGATAATATTTTCATTTACGTGCAATAAGTGATATATGTTTTGTGGGTGCTCCACGATCCAGAGTATCGTTGCTTTGTTTATTTGTATATAAGAACATTGCATAAGAACATAATAAATAGGAGCAGCAGTAGGCCATCTGGCCTGTCGAACCTGATCCACCATTCAATAAGATCATGGCTGATCTGGCCATGCACTCTTCTCCACCAACCTGCCTTTTCCCCATAACATACACAAAAGTCTATCCAACCTTGTCTTAAGTATACCTACTTAAGTAGCCTCTACTGCTTCATTGGATAGAGAGTACCACAGATTCACCATTCTTTGGGAAAAGCAGACCTTCCTCATCTCTGTCCTAAATTTACTCCCCCGAATCTTGAGACTATGTCCCCTAGTTCTGGTCTCACCTGCCAGTGGAAACAACTTTTGTGCCTCTATCTTATGTATCACTTTCATAATTTTATATGTTTCTATAAGATCTCCTCTCATTCTTCTGAATTCCAGCAAGTACAGTGTTAGGTGACTCAATCTCTCCTCATAGTCTAACCCCTCATCTCCAGAATCAACCTGGTGAACCTCCTCTGCACCACCTCCAAAGCAAGCGTATCCTTCCTCAAGTAAGGAGACCAGAACTGCACACAGTATTCCAGATGTGGCCTCACCAGTACCCTGTACAGTTGTAGCATAACCCCCATGCTCTTAAATTTAAATCTTCTATCAATAAAGACCAATATTCCATTTGCCTTCTTGATAGCCTGCTGCATCTGCAAACCAACCTTTTGTGATTCATGCATACTTGTAGCTATGGTGCCTAAGACATATGCACAGTACTGTAGTAATTATATGTATTGCACTGTACTGCTGCATAAATAAACAAATTTCATGACATATTTGAGTGATGATACCTGATTCTGATACGGATCTCTATGCTGGACTGAGAGAGGAAAGAGGGCAGGGAGAGGAAAATCATGGTTGGGAAAAGGGGAAGGGAGAGGGGAGGGAGCAGGAAACACCAGAGAGACATTCTGTAATGATCAATAAACCAATTGTTTGGAATCTAATTACCCTGCCTTGTGCCTTAGGGCTGGATGTGTCTGCACCCCCCCGCCACCCCCCCTTGGCCCTCATTCTTTGCCATCTGTCGCATACCCCTCCCACGGCGCTCTGCTCTCACCATTCCCGACCTCCTTTGCTCCAGATTTATTAACACACTCTCCAGTCTACTTTGACAAATACAGTACAATGCAAAAGTCTTAGATACCTTAGCTACATAAATGTGCTTATGACTTTTACACAGTACTGCATGTACAGTCCGATTACAATAAATTTTAACTTGAACTTTGAGAGTACCTTCACCAGAGGGACTGCAATGGTTCAAGAAGGGGCCTCACCACTACTTTCTCAAGGGCAATTAGATAGGGTGGGCTCCAAATTTGATCTTGCCAGTATTGCCCAGGTCCAGAGGAGGTTCACAAGGATGATTCCAGGAATGAAACGGTTATCATACAAGAAACGTTTGCTCTCTCTGGGTCTGTACTTGCTGGAATTTCGAAGGATGAGGGGGGATCTCATTGAAACCTTTCAAATGTTGAAAGGCTAGACAGAGTAGATGTGGAAAGGATGTTTCTTATGGTGGGAGAGTCTAAGACAAGAGGGCACAGCCTCAGGATAGTGAGGCACCCTTTAAAAACAGAGATGCAGAGAAATTTCTTCAGCCAAAGGGTGGTGAATTTGTGGAATTTGTTACCACATGCAACTATGGAGGCCAGGTTGTTGGACGCATTTAAAGCGGAGATTGATAGGTTCTTGATTGGACATGACATCAAAGGTTATGGGGAGAAGGCTGGGAACTGGGGTTGAGGATTGAGGAGGAGATTAAAAAAAAATTCAGCCATGATTGACTGGCGGAGCAGACTCAATGGGTCAGATGGCCTAATTCTGCTCCTATGTCTTATGGTCTTATCCCAAAATGAATAAGGTCTCTACACAAATGCAAAGTATGGTATGCTACAATGACCAGCATCTCGGTTATCCATAGTGGTAACAGACAGAACTGGGCGACCAGCAACAATGGTAAAGACTACTTAACAAGACAGCAAATTCATTAAAGAGGAATTTACTGCTCACACTATTGCTCTGTCCAATTATATTGCCTAATACTGAAAAAAGAGAGAATGCTGGAAACATTGAGCAGGTCAGGCAGCATCTGTGGGAGGCAAAATAGAGTTATCATTTCAGGTTCATGGCCTTGTGTTAATTCATGTCAAGTCACATTTTGTGAGGGGGTGCATCGTATCCAACCACTGCTAGAAGACATCGTGCAACTTGGCCCAAGAGAAGGCAAGGTGTGAAGGACAGGAGGAAGGCAGTGACAGGTTGAAATATTAAAAAAAATCAATTGCTACATGTGCTATTTAAAGAAAGTGGTGTACTCAATCCACACATATCAGCTGTGATTAGCAAACATTTACCACCAAAATTATTTGTCTCCCCTGAATTCCTTTGCTCTCCACTTATCACACACACTCATGTTCTCTCCGCTCCTTTGTTCCACAACTTAAAGCACACTAGTTTTCCCTCTTCTCCAGTTTCAATGAAAGGTCATCAATCTGAAATATTAACTCCATTTCCCTCTGCAAAGACGTATCCTGTTCTGCTAATTACCTCCAGCATGTTCCACAGTTCTGCACCTATTTCATATTTCTAGTATCTTCAGGTATTTGGTTTGGTTTTAGACTGTAGGCCTATTTTAAGTTTGAAAACATTCAATCAGTCACCCTCCACCGTTCTCTGGGACAAAATTTCTAATAATAACTTCAAGTTTTAGAAATAGAAGCACCTGCTCAGCCATTAAATATGCTATGCACAACAACCTGAGATAAATTGCTGCAGGGTATTTTGACTCTTGCCACAAGAGTACATAGGAAACAGAAGCAGGAGTAGGACATGTAACTGTTCATGCTTCCTCCACCATTCAATAAGATCATAGCCTTTCCTTAGCTGTACTTCCTCTTCAAATCTCTTTTCATTCGAATCCCTAAATATTCAAACATCCAGAAGATCTGCAACAATCTCTATATGAAAGAGATCTCTAATGCTAAAACTTTTCTCCCCATTTCTAGGTCCTCCATGAGGGGAGATATCTTCTCATCATCTATTTTCTCTGCAAGCATCACTTAAATCTGCTGTGATCAATGGGGAAGCAGTACACTGAAAAACCTTCAACTGTAAAATACCACGAAAACCTAACAGATACCAAGACATCACCGTTGGTGGCAGAACCCTAGATGGTGCTATGGAGTCATACAGGAGTGAATCAGATAGGCTAGTACTGTGTTGTTGCAACATAAACATTGCACTCAACACCAGCATGACTGAGGAACTCACTGTGGACTTCAGGAAATGGAAATTGGGAAAATATACACAAGCAAATTTCTAAAGATGGTTAGTGGAGAGTATTCCGACTCCTTGCATCACTGCTTGGTATGGATGCTCCAATGCACAAGACAAAAGAGGCTGCAGAGGATTGTAGATTCAACAGGCTCCATCCTGCGCACAGCCTTCTCCACCATTAAGACCACCTTCAAAATGCATTGCTTCAAGAAGGCAGCAAACGTCATTAAGGATTCAGCTGGGATGTGCCATCTTCTCATTACTACCACTGGGGAGGAGGTTAGGAGCCTGAAGACACTCACTCAGTGTTTTAGGAACAGCTTCTTCCCCATCTTCATCAGATTGCTGAATGGTCCATAAACCCATGAACACTACTTCACAAAAGTTACTCTTTTGGGCTATTTATCTATTATTTCTAATTTATAGCAATTTTCTTTCAGTGTAACACTGCCACAAAACAACACATTTCACGACTTATGTCAGTGATAATAAACCTGATTCTGTATGTAGAGGACGACGTTAGTCAGGTCATAAATTAAAGGTTTTGAGAAGTGACTGTAAGAAATAAATGGTGGAGGCTGTGTTTTCACATTTCAGTTAAATATCAATAGCTTTCTCAAGACTCCCACACCTGTCATGTAATATTCAGTCATAACTGTGTAATAAACTTTCTTCTGAGAACCTGTTAAGAACTAGAGCTGAAAAACTAAAGCATAAAAAGATGCATTTAATTTAAGAGGAAATTGTTTAATTTTGTTCAAGAAGATAGCTAATATGACTGCTGTAACAGCTAAAGGGCCGTTAGAGTGTTTATCTACAGAGGGAGATGAATGGTTCTCAATATTTTCACATCCTTTGCCCACAAGTCAGTTACAAGCATAAGATATATGCTTAATTTTATAAGTGCCTAAGGGGGCAATTGTCTTTAGAGTGATATTAAGTAGCAAAAGTTACTCAACTGTGATATGTCAAGCGCTTAAGAGTTTATGGCCCCATCCACACTTCACATACTCTATCAGGCTGCCTTTCTCCCCTCACTGTATTGCCATTTCTCACTATTTAGTTGCAGGTTGGGCAGCTCCAACAGATGCTAACAGCAATAGTTATAGCCTGAGGCTAATCTTCTAAACAGAGCAGACTGAGAGGTTGTTATATGGAGCAGACCAGTTTCACTGTTATATGTTAATGTTTCAATAATAGGAAGGCTTTCTATCAGGCACATCAGTCAAAACAATGAATAATTACCACTAATACTATCCAAATGAAACTACTGTCCATTGGTCTCGCCCCATACTGTTCATTGACAGAGATGATAAATTCACTTCACTTGTATTATTTTGAGTTTAGTATATATTGACTCCAATCATCTGCATGTAAACTCAAAGATCTTAGAGAAAAGACCTCCTCCAACTGCGGCCACCTTGACCTTTGAATTTTGATGCAACACTGCAGTCTGTTAAGTCTACATTACCGTCCACCCAACAGAAACCAACATGGCCATATGGAAACTTCACACAGAGGGCACTGGAAGTGAGGATTGAACATGGGTTACTGGAGCTGAGAGGCTGTGGCACATATCTGGTATCAAAAATGAGGATCTAATTTAAGTCACCAAATTATTGGAACTCTCCAGTAAATTCAAATGCTTAAGCGCAATGTTCTGTTTTCAGACTGAATATGCCAATGGTACAGCTTGCTGAGGGCACCAAGTGGCATAAAAAAGAAATTGCATTATAAGAGCAGACACACATGCACAAAACGCTGGAGTAACTCAGCAAGTCAGACAGCATCTATGAAGGGTCGTAAACATGAGAAATTCTGTAGATATTGGAAATTCAAAGCAATACACACAAAATGCTGGAAGAACTCAGCAGATCAGGTACCATCTATGGAATTGAACAAACAGTCAGTGTTTCAGGCCATCAATTTGGAGGCTACCTAGATGGAATGTAAGGTGGTGTTCCTCATTATGGCACAAGAGGAGGCCATGGACTGACATGTTGGAACAGGAATGGGAATTGGAATTAAAACGTTTGACTATCAGGAAGTTCCCCTTTTGGCAGATGGAGCAAAGGTGCTTGACGAAGCAGTACCCCATTTTACAATGGGTCTCACCAATGTAGAGGAGGCTGCATCAGGAGCACCAGACACAATAGAATACCCCCAGAAAAATTTGCAGGTGAAGTGTTGCCTCACCTGAAAGGACAGTTTAGGGCCCTGAATGGAGGTGAGGGAGGAGGTTAATGGGCAGGTGTAGCATTTATGAAGGGTCCCTGACTGTAATGTTAACTTCTTATTCCCCTTCATAAATGCTGCCTGACTTGCTGAGTTTCTCCAAAATTGTTTGTGTGTGTGTGTGTGTGTGTGTGTGTGTGTGTGTGTGTGTGTGTGTGTGTGTGTGTGTGTGTGTGTGTGTGTGTGTGTGTGTGTGTGTGTGTGTTGCTCAGTACTCAACATCTGCAGAATACTCAGCAGAACAGACAAATTTGCCAATAAAAAATACTGTTTTCAGCCCATAAGGACATAATAATCCAGTGCTGGTCTGGGAACAATTTCCTTTCATGGGAGTTCAGGTGTATGCCAAAAGTTAAAATGTTTATCTCTCAATCAGTGCTGTTTGGTTAAATTAACACCTTGAATCTTTGCTGAGAAGAGTATGCTTTATTTTTTTAACTGTCAAATAGTCAAACTCGATTCTGACATTTTGGATTATTTTTTGCCTTTGATAAGGAATTTGTAATGAGTTATGTTTGGCTATTTTCTCTTGAATTAAAGCTATTTCACTCAGGTTTGAAGGCTAAACAAAGGGTTAATTTGGTATTGGACCAGGCATTTAAGGTGGGTGTCAAAGAATATCATACAGTCTATTTCAATTTAGAAAATTTAGAAAATTGAAAAATTTAGATAATTACCTCATTACAGCATGGTGATCCTTCTGCCTGCATCTGATAATTGATTCAATTATTTTACGTGGGTTAGAAGTAATGACTGTAGATCTGTTCAAAACTCCATTTTGGAATATGGCACCATATTTGTCTCCCTTTAACCCATCTATGTTTCTAGTGTCCAGTTAATCTACCATAATGAATACGATTTTTGAACTCCTACACATCCCTGGCATCAGAGATGATAGCACAATTAGCATTTTTGTTCACTTTTGCTTTCCCAGACACTTAATATTGTTGATATTAAGTTTCCATTTCTACATTGTCATTTTTTAAGTTACCTTCATGACCTAGAATTTTGAAGGTTTTTAATACTTAATAAAATAAATCTGATTTTTTAAAAAATGTGGCAAGACGCTGTGAAGGTATTTTGCTTTATTAATGCCTTCATTGGAATTGACCTGATTTCGATTCTGGCTGTACCTGAGTTTCCACATCCTTATAATACAATTAAAAGCTTTCGACCTGATGAAGTCTCATTTGGGATCCTGCCTGCTAACTGCTCTCCTGTCCACCTTTCTAACTTAAATAGTTTTCTATTGTTACCTCAATGATCTTTGCAAACTCAGTAATCTCTATCATTTAATTCCCTAAAGCTTCAATGAACCTGCAGAGGGCACTGGTTTAGCACTATCTGGAGAAATGTATAAAGTTTCATTCAGCTTACTATGGGGACACTCTTTCTTTACAAAGTATATAGAGGAGGGCAATAAAGTGTAATTTCAGGTTACACACTTCAACTGTAGAGCAAAAATAAGGAGCCTGAAATTCTTCATACAGAGGACAGCTTGCTTTCAAGATCAAGGAGTTTGAGAGAAGAATATTTCAATAAAAGTTTAAAGTTCAAAGTAATTTATTATCAAAGTACCTATATGTCACCATATACAACCCTGAGATTCATATTTTGTTGACTTACTCAATAAATCCAGTAACCATAATAGAATCAATGAAATACCACACCTGACAGGATGAACAAACAGCTACTGTACAAAAGACAACAAACTGTGCAAATAAAAAAAGAAAGAAAAAAATGAATAATGATAATAATAAATAAATACTGTAAACAGGTAAGCCATAAATATCAAGAACATAAGATGAAGAGTCCTTGAAAGTGAGTCCATAGGTTGTGGGAAAATTTCAGTGATGGGACAAGTGATGTTGAGTGCAGTTATGTTCTTTGATTCAAATTATACTCTTTGGTTGAGGGGTAATAACTGTTCCTGAACCTGGTGGTGTGAGCCCTCAGCACCCTGTACCTCCTTCCTGATGGCAGCAGTGAGAAGAGAGCATGACCTGGGTGGTGGGGGTCCCTGATGATGGAAGTTGCGACAACAGTTTGTGTGGATGTGCTCAATGGTGGGGAGGGTTTTACCTGTGATGGACTGGGTCATATCCACTAACTTTTGTAGAATTTTCATTCAAGGGCATTGGTATTTCCATACCAGGCCGTGATATAGCCAGTCAATATACTCTCCACCATACATCTATAAAAGTATACCAACATTTTAGATGTAATGCTGAATCTTTGCAGACTCCTTAGAAAGTAGAGGCACCCAAGACACATCCTCTGAAATGATAACACTAAGGAATTTAAAGTTGCTGACCCTCTCCACCTTTGATCACCCGATGAGGACTGGCTCATGGACCTCTGGATTCCTCCTCCTGCAGTCTATAATCAGCTCCTTCATCTTGCTGACACTGAGCAAGGGGCTGCTGTTGTTGTGGCACCACTCAACCAGCTTTTCAATCTCCTTCCTCTATGCTGATTCGTCACCACTTTTCATTCAGCCTGTGACAGTGGTGTCATCAGCAAACTTGAATATGGCATTGGAGCTGTGCTTGGCCACACAGTCATAAGTGTAAAGTGAGTCGAGCTGGAAGATAAGCACACAGCCTGTGGTGCATCTGTGGAGGAGACTGTGGACGAGACGTTGTTGCCGATCTGAACTGACTGGGGCCTGCAAAGTGAGGAAATCGAAGATCCAAATGCACAAGGAGGTATTGAGGCCAAGGTTTTGAAGCTTATTGATTAGTTTTGAGACAACACATAATAATTGAAGGCAACACAAAGAGTATCACAATAAATGTGGGAAAAGCAACTCTAGTATGCCTCTCACTTCTGTCAAAGTTGTCCTGGTATGTCAATATACTGTATTTCCCTAATTAAGTACAGTAACTCAAAGGCTGCCCTGGAGTCAAATCATTATCATCTGAATCAATATCATTTTTCAGTTTTATTTTTTAAGGGGATACTGTCATAGAAACATAGAAAACCTACAGCACAATACGGGCCCTTCAGCCCACAAAGTTGTGCCGAACATGTCCCTACCTTAGAAATTACTAAGGTTTCCCATAGCCCTCTATTTTTCTAAGCTCCATGTACCTATCCTAAAGTCTCTTAAAAGACCCTATCATATCCGCCTCCACCATCGTTGCCAGCAGCCCATTCCACACACTCACCACTCTGCATAAAAAACTTACCCCTGACATCTCCTCTAATGAGAAAAGGCCGAGTTCACTGAACCTGTTTTCATAAGGCATGTTCCCCAATCCAGGCAATCCAGATCCCCAATCTGTCAAAGAAGATCAGTAATTTCTACTGAACCAACACACAATTTTCCTAATGTCTAAGTCTAATGTCTAACCATAAAGGTTATATTTTAGGTTTGTTTCAAGCAATAACTGCCATAGATGATAGGTACTTAAAATGTTTTCTGTAATTTTGTGCCTTCATTCACTTGTTATAGAACAAGCAAAATATTGGTTGTAAGGCATCCTTTATACCTACTTTTACCTTGATGAATCAAACTCTAAACTGCTTACAACACAGAGGATTCTGGTTCATTGTTTCCAGCACATTTTGGCCAAATTAAGAGGGTGCCCAATTAGCCAAAGTTTCATAGAAGTAGTTGAAAAGGTATAAAAAGGACAAATTATGTTTAATTGAGTAATAAGTTATGTATTTAAATGAAAAGCAGAACAAAGTAGAACACTGCCAATAGTACTGCAGTACTATGAAACTGTATATTAGATTCCAATAGTTGTCAATGGAGGGATTCATCCAGTTTAAGCCTCCACATTAATTTGATTGACTGTAAATTAACAAAATCAGCACAGACACCTGGTGCAGATCATGAACTGCCTTCATACAATGCTTTTGAAGATTGCATCCTCAAAATCTTCATTTCAAGATTCAACATTTTTGATTCAAGATTCAAGATTGTTTAATGTCATTTCCTGTAAACAGGTGTAAAGGAAAACAAAATAATGGTTACTCCGGAGCAAAGGCAGCACAAAAAAAAAACACAAAAGATAAAGAACACAATAATAATAAAGAAAAAAGCTCAATAAATATATAGGATAGTTTATATACATGAATTGATTGTATGTTTGTAAAGTGACGCTAAGCTGCACATAAGGTGACTGACAGAAAATAATAAAGTAGTGGTGGGGTTAGTGGGAGGAGGTGTTGATCAGCCTTACTGCTTGGGGGAAGTAGCTGTTTTTAAATCTGGTGACTGGTGATCCTCCCTGATTAGACTGAGACAAACAATCCATGAGCAGGATGGGTGGGATCCTTCATAATGTTACTGGCACTTTTTCTGGCACATTTCTGTATATATCTCCTTTAAGGTGGATAGACTGGTGCCAGTGAAGCGTTGGGCAATTTTGACTACCGGCTGTAGACCCTTCCTGTCCGCTGCAGTACTGCTTCTGTAGCAAACAGTGATACAATTTGTCAGGATGCTCTCTCAACTGTAGAATGACATTATGCAAATTCTAGCTCTCTTCAGCCTCCTCAGAATGTAGAGGTGTTGGTAAACTTTCTTGTCTGTGTAGGATGTTTCCTGAGACCATGAGAGGCTGTGTGTGATGTGCACCATTTTCATTGTAACTTTCAAGATGATTGCTGATACCTACAAATTCTTTGCCGCTCCTAACTTGTTTTTTTTTTATTTATTCACTTACAAGGTGTGGGTGTTGCCAGCTAAGCCAGCATTTATTGCCCATCTGTAGTTGCCCTTGAGAAGGTGGTGATGAGCTGCCTTCTTGAACTGCTGCAGTCCCTGAGGTGTAGGTACACCCACAGTGCTGTTAGGGAGGGAATTCCGTGATCTTGACCCAGCGACAATGAAGGAATAGCCAAGTCAGGATGGTGAGTTACTTGGAGATTTCCAAGTGGTGGTGTTTCCAGGTATCAGCTGTCCTCATCCTTCTAGATGGTAGTGGCCGTGAATCTGGAAGGTGCTGCCTTAGGAACTTTAGTGTGTTGTTGCAATGCATCTTGTAGATAGTACATACTGCTTAAACTGTTTGTTGGTGGTGGGGGGATTGGATGCTTGTGGAGGGGGTACCAAGCAAGTGGGCTGCCTTGTACTGGATGGTGTCAAGCTTCTTGAGTGTTGATGGAGCTGCACTCATCCAGGTGAGTGGCGAGTATTCCATTACACTCCTCACCTGAGCCTTGTAGATGGCGGACAGGCCTTTGGGTGTCAGAAGGTGAGTTACACACTGCAGGATTCCTAGCCTTTGACCTGCTCTGGTAGCCACAGTGTTTATATAGCTAGACCACTTCAGTTTCCCATCAATGGTAACCCCCAGGATGTTGACAGTAGGGGATTCAGTGATGGTGTTGCCACTGAATGTCAAGGGACCGATGGTTAGAGCCTCTCTTGTTGGAGATGGCCATTGCCTGACACTTGCGTGGCTCGAACATTACTTGCCACTTGTCAGCCCAATCCTGGATATTGCTGCATTGCTGTATGAACTGCTTCACTATCTAAGGCATCACGAATGGTGCAGAACATTGAAATAGAGAAATCATTTTATTTCCAGTTGCAGTTGTTTCTGACATCTCCAAGCCTGAATGCTTGAAACCTCAGTGAGCAAAACAGTTCTGAATTGTCTTACTGTTTATTTCTCACCAACTAGTATCAGTGACAAAAATCACGACTGTTTGAACACAAACACACCCAACTGATGCTGTTAAAAAACTGTTCACTCTAAGTGTGGTTTAGTATCTTAGCTATACAAATGCACGTGACTGATGCTAGTTAGAAACTGTTTGGCACCAGTCTCTTATCCCAATTAAGCAGCATAGGGTCCCAAATAAACAAAGGGAATCCCAGCTATTTTCGCGATTAGTTTTTGTTCTTTAAGAGTTGTCCCAGATAGGCGGCTACCAATTAATCGGAATCTGCTACATCTTGTTTCCAAAATTAAACACGTCTGCAGCTCCATCAAAGATTAAAAGCCACATTTTCTTTTATTTAATGATTTAAAAAATCAAACTGAATGGATCAGTTAATGTGGACCACAGGAGTAATAAATGGTTAAGTGTTGTGCTATTCCAGTCAAACATTTACACTAGAATGGAACAATCTTTTTCACCCACAACTTGTAAGGTTACAGGATGCATCAACTAACTCAATTAGAGAAGATTAAATTAGACATTATCATTAACACAGGGTGCAAAGCAATTCCTTGTTCACCTGAAGCTCATAAACAATGTACACAGCAATAATAAATTCACTAACTAATACAACAATGAGCACAAACTGCAGAAAGATGCAAAAATTCTGACACAAAGTGGTGGAAGTAATTTACAGTGTTTTGGTTTCCTTATTTAAGATGTCGAATGCATTGGAACCTGTTCAGAAAAAGTTAACCAAAGTGATGTCAGAAATAAGTAAATTGCACATGACAATAAATAAGACAAATTAAACTTGTATCTGCAGAGGCGAAAGTGATTGAGAAGGAAATTGATTGAAACATACAAAAATCCTGAGAGGTCTTGACAAGGTAAATGTAGAGAGGATGTTTTCACTTATGGGAGAATGTGGGTGATTGCCAAAAAACTAAAGGGGAGCATTGTTTGTGAGAGAGGAGGCATTTTTTTCTCTCAGAGTTATGAATGTTTGGAACTCTCTTTTTCATACGATGGTTGAATAATTTATAAATTCTTCAATATTAAGGCATAGGTAGATAGTTACTGAAGTGAAAGGGCAAAAGGTTATCACAAATGGACAAAACTGCACAATTGAGGTTAGAATCAGATTAGCCATAATACTATTAAGCAGCAGACCAGGCTTTAAAGTCCAAAGGGTGTACTCCTGCTCCTATTAGGTATGTTTACATGAAGATATGAATGTAGATATCAAAGATCATTAATTCTAGGCCTGAACATAGAAGGAATGTGCATTTAATCAATTGTTTTGTAAAATTGATGACATTGAAAATTGTTTTAAAGAAAACCTATTACTATTGCTTTCTTAGCTGAAGGGACTAAAACCAACAAATCTATTAAATTCTTAACATCCTGAGGCTAAATATTTCTCTTTTATCTGAAGCAAAATGGAAAAATGCCAATGCTTCATTTTAAATATGATCTAAAACAACGTAATTGGAAGTGCTTTTCAAATTAACTGTTCCTAAGAATGTGATACAACTTAGAGTTGTGAGAAAATTGCATTGACAGCACACCTGCAATAAATATTCTTTAATGGCTTTCAAGCAACAAATGTGCCAACGAGCTGGTAACATCATTAAAGAATTTGTTAATTTTTTATCAGCAGTTTCTGTGTGAAATGGTTCAATGCCATGTCTGAATAATCGACTGCAGTGTAAATCTACTGTGAACCCATTCTGGCAAACACTGATGTAGCAGAACAGATATCAGTCTGGTTGACAATATAAGGCAAAAAACATGTCAAAATGTCACAATAGGGAATATACTGGTCCCACTGTATGGAAGATACCACTGAGGGTTCAGAAAAGACTTGCACATTTTCCTAACTGCTAAGTATGGCAGCAAATCAGTTCTACAAATGGATTAGCATTTGAGAGGAAAGAACAAGTGACGTGGAAATATGAAGTGAAATCTCACCATTATTGCTGAGAGATTTTAATTAATTTAATTGAATAAATCTGGAATTAAAAGATGATGTCAACATTGATAGCTGATGCTATCATTTTTGTGAAATAAAATATATATCTACTTTACAAATGAGCTTTGTGTGCCTACATGTCTCCAGATTCAAAGGAATTAGGTTGGCTATTAACTCCCCTCAAGCTAATTACTTGCATCAAACAGCTTTTCAAAAACAGCCATAATAAAACCAAACAGACTCTCTGACATCATCTAGGTAATGGACCCAATAGAAGCATATGCAACCGAGTCAGCTCTACAAGGTCCCCCTCACTAAATCTGGAGAAATTATAATATGGGACCAGTACTTCTCAGATCATCAAGCTATGGAATACAATCATTCCAATAGAAGCACGCTTTCCAGCCATCGTCCTAAACACTGCCATCACCCTTCCTGGTTATCCTCATTCCTATCACAGTAGGGGAAAAAAACAAAGTATAAGGGTGGGAAGAGTGCCTTGGAATTAATCTGGATAGATACATGATGTTTGGCACGGACATGCTGCACAAAAAATAGCCCAACTTACCCATGTTGAACAATATATTCATCTAAGCTCATCCCATTTGCTTGTGTTTGGCCCATTTCCATCAAAGCTTTTCCAATCCATATACTGTACCTGTTGAAAGGTCTTTTAATGGTGGGTCAAAGAACCTGCTTCTGTACTGTCTGATTCTGAGACCTCTATGTTGATACTAAGCTCAATTAAATATTACAACAGCAGATCAAGTACTTATATGGAAAATTCCTAATTACTAATGCAAGTAAATAATCCATTAATCTCTCATTCTATCCTCATCAAGTCTGAACACTGAACCTTCAATTGCTATAGACTCCAATACTCATCGCTGTGGGACTCCTCCCCACAAGCATGTTAAATTAAATTGACTCATGCTCCATATGTTAATATACTGTACATATTACCCCACACTCAAGCACCCTTATGTTGCACAACAATCTCTCTAACCATTAAGATGAACTCTCAAACTACATATCTCATTATGGCCCTTGCACTTTCTTTGTCTACCTGCACTGCACTTTCTCTGTAGCTCTAATACTACATTCTGCCCTCTACCTCTTGTTTGCCTTTTGTACTGCTATCTGGATAGCATGCAAACTGAAAAATAAAATGTATGCAAGTTCACAGACAATAATAAATAAGTTCAAGTTCAAGCTGTACATATCAACCAAATGAAACAATGTTCCTCTGGAATTCCGGTGCACCCGCAGTACATGTAGCACACACAATATATTAAACTAAATGTTGCCACAGATACTGTAAGTTAATAATATATAATTCAAAATGCATGTGCAGTGTGCATCACAAGTAAACAGCTCACTGTCCTAGGGATGAGACCTTGGTGGCAGCAGTGCATACATTACTCTCATAGCCTGTGGGAAGAAGTTGTTACTCAGCCTGGTAGACTTAGTCCTGATGCTCCTGTATCTCCTTCCCGATTGTAGTGGGTCAAAGAGATTGTGGGATGGGTGGTAGGGATCTTCAGCAATCCTTTGGGCCCTTCATCTGTAATGCTTCTGGTAAAAATCACAAATATCGGAGAAGGAGACACCGGTAGAGTGCTCTCAATACCCTCAATAGTGCTCCTGTCAAAAGTTATTAGAATAGGGGTGGGGAGCCCTGCACACTTCAATCTCCTCAGAGAGTGTAGTGAGGAGGTGTTCTGGGTCCAGGTTAGATCATTTGTTATGTACACAACAGGGAACTTTGTGTCTTCACTCTCAGAGTCATTGATGTGCAATGGAGAGTGGGAAGTCCACAATCATCTCTTTTGCCTTGTCTGTATTGAAACTCAGATTGTTGATTTCACACCATTTGATAAGCCTCTCTGTCTCCTCTCTGTATGCTGATTCATCAGTGTTGCCGATGACCTGACCACTGTTGTGTCATCAGCGACTAGATGATGCAGCTTGAGCAGAATCTGGCAGCACAGTCGTGAGTCAGCAGTGAGCGAGGCTCATAGCCCTGCAGAGCTGCCAATTGCCATTTTATTTAGCACATTTTCAAAAACATTTTCTTGAAAATCCATATGCACTCTGGTTCAACATATTTAATTTGTGAGTTACATTGTCAAAGAAACTTCTATTATGCTTGCAAAAATAATTTTCCTTTTTATAAAAACAAATCAGGTCAAAATATGATTTTCTATGAGTTCTATTTCCACTTGCTTAATAATGGATCTCAGGTACTTTCCAATGATTAACTGGTTTGGCATGCCTTACTTTTACTCTACCTCTTTTCCTGAAATATCTCATCACTTATCATTCTCCCATAGATATGATAGATAGATAGATAGATAGATAGATAGATACTTTATTCATCCCCATGGGGAAATTCAACATTTTTTCCAATGTCCCATACACTTGTTGTAGCAAAACTAATTACATACAATACTTAACTCAGTAAAAATATGATACGCATCTAAATCACTCTCTCAAAAAGCATTAATAATAGCTTTTAAAAAGTTCTTAAGTAGTTTACTTAATACATTAAATACAATCAACCCCGGCACTTTAACATATCTTACTCCTGGCGGTTGAATTGTAAAGCCTAATTGCATTGGGGAGTATTGACCTCTTCATCCTGTCTGAGGAGCATTGCATCGATAGCAACCTGTCGCTGAAACTGCTTCTCTGTCTCTGGATGGTGCTATGTAGAGGATGTTCAGGGTTTTCCATAACTGACCGTAGCCTACTCATCGCCCTTCGCTTAGCTACCGATGATATTGAAATTATGCTCCTTCTTGGTGAACATCATTGGGAGAAAGTCCTTAGACCAGCAAAAGAGGAAAATACACTCTCTCAGTTCCCTAAAACCTTACCAGCATCTATAAGTTAGATGTCAGGAATATGATAGAATAATTGCTTTGTGGCCTTGTGAATGTTGATCCATTTACTTCATGGAATCATTACCTTCCATGACTTTAAAAAGCCCATTTTGCCTAGGTTCTCATCCACTGCCTTCCACTGCCAATAGGGTAGAACAGTGGCACCGCTAATAGAGTCGCTGCTTCACTGCTCTAGTGGTCCAATCTTGACCTGCAATGCTGTCTGCATGGAGTTTGCATCCTTGTCCTATTACTGCAGGGATTACTGGCCACTGTAAATTGCCCCAGGTGTGTAGCACCTGAGAGGAGTTAATGGGAATGTGAGGAGAATAAATTACAGGGAAAATTAGTGCGAGAATAGAATTTTTGTCTGAGCTGCCATAGATTCAGTGACCCAGTGATTTCTTCCTAGGCCATGAAGAAATATGAATATAAACACACAATGGCTGCTTTGAAAAATCTACCACAGTTCAATGACTAAATGTTAAAAAATGAGTACGGTAAGTTTGGTTTTATTTAAATGAAAAATGGTTTATAACACCACAATATTTTATGAAATAATTTGGGCTAGAAAATTCAATATCTCATTTATTCAAAGGCAAAATGGGAGAGATAGCACAAAACATGGGACAGGTCTTTTGATGTGAGAGCTCAGTACATACTATGAAGAAATATATTTATTGATTGGGAGAGTGTGGAAAGCATTACAATATTACTGCCGCAGTTTGAGGGAACTTAATGGAGAGCTCATCCACTGAGTCTATACGGGTAGAATTAAAAAACTGAGGAAGATACAATCATTCTGGTAGGACTACCCTACAGATTCCCCAGTAGCTACAGGGACATTTTGGAACATATATGCAGGCAGATTAGGGAAATGTGTAAACTACAGACCAGGAAATCTTATGTTAGTGGTAGGAAGGTTACAACTGAGGAATGTTAGTGATAGGATTTATGATCATTGCGTAACTAGGGACAGTTGGCATGGCTTTTAGTGGGGCAAGTCATACCCTACTAACTTAATTGAGCTTTCGTATAAGGTGACTGAAGGTAGAGCTATGGATGTTGTTCCATGGATTTTCAAAGTTCAACGTTTAACGTATATTTATTATCAAAGTACGTACTGAGAATGTCACCATATACTACCCTGACATTCATTTTCTTGCAAGTATTCACAGTAGTACAAAGAAATATAGGGGAATCAATGAAAAACTACACACAAGTAAAGACTGGAAAACAGCCAAGGTACAAATTAAAACAATCTGTGCAAATACAAAACAAATCATGATAATAATAAATAAATAATACTGAGAACATGAATTGTACAGTCCTTGAAAGCGAGTCCATAGCTAGTGAAATCAGTCTGTGTTGAGGTGAGTGAAGTAGAGGTGTTTGACAAGGTTTTCAAGGAAGACTCGTCCAGAATATTAAAATGCATGGGATTCATAGTGAATTGACTGTCTGGATTCCAAACTGGCTTGCGCATAGGAGACAGAAGGTAGCGATCAATGACACTTATTCTGGCTGGAGATCTGTGACTGGCAGTGTACTGCAGGGAAATGGACTTGGACCTCTGCCCTTTGTGATATATACACTATATATATAGGACCTAGATGAAACATAGATTGGTGGATTAGTAAGTCTGTAGATGATACAAAGATTGGTGGTGTTGTGAATACTGTAGAAAATTGGGAAAGGTTATAATGGATATCCATCCTTTGCAGATGTGGGCAGAGAAATGGCAGATGGAGTTTAATCCTGCCTAATGTGAAGTGTTGCTCTCTAGGATACCAAATGTAAAGGGTCAGGACACTATGAAAGGTAAGACCGTTAACAGTGCTAATGGGCAAAGGGATCATGGGATCCAAAACCATCATGCCCTGAAAGTAGCTACATATGTTAATAAGGTAGTAAAGAAGGCATATCCCATGCCTACTTTTATTAGTCAAGGAAGGGAGTTCAAGATTCTGAAAATTATATTGCAGATTTATAAAATTCAAGTTAGGCCTCATCCAAAGTATTGCATTCATTTCTGGTCACCCCATTATAAGAAGGATATGGAGACTTTGGTAAGGACGCAGAAGAGGCTTACCAGGATAATGTCTGGAATAGAGGGCATGTGCTATAAGGAGAGGTTGGACAAACTTGGTTGTTTTCTCTGGAGCGGCAGAGGTTGAGGAGAGCCTGTTAGGGGTTTATAAGATTATGAGAGGCATAGATAGGCAGCCTGTATCTTTTTCCCAGGGTTGAAATATCTAATACCAGAGGCTATGCATTTGATGCTAGATGGGGTAAATTCAAAGGAGATGAGCTGGATACATTTTTACAGAGATTGCGATGTGTAGCAAGAGTGATGATAGAAACAGAGGTTTTCAAGAAGTTCTTAGATAGGCCCATGAATAAGCAGGAAGATATGGAATCTGTGTAAACAGAAGGCATTTGATTAGTAATTTAATTATTTCCTCACAACATTGTTGGTTAAAGGGCCTTTTGCTGTGCAGTACTGTTCTATGTTCTATTTCCAGCATTCTGAAGGATATGCAGAAGGAATTAGAAATAAAATTTACAATAAATTGTGTTCAACTATGATTGTAATTCTCTGCTTAAAAGATGTAATTTTGGTAAGGTGCTTGTCTCTGTTCAAGTCTCATTCATTAATTGATCTTCTCAACACATTTTTCATTCTTGCAACAAATACAAGCTTGTACTCTAACTCACGTTGACTTCACTGGTTGCAAAAATTAGTCTTGTCAACATTTCAATGTACTAGCTTCACACAGAAGAGTTTGAAAAAATTCCAATGCACCATGAGAAGACAAGAGAAGTTAACAGAGTTTATCTTCTGTGTATGTGAAGTTTACTCAACCACATCATGAAACAAATTATAATGGTGTTCTAGCTATTAAAGCAATGTTACAACAATTTTTCTTAGAAATATTATGTTAATTTGCAATTATTTATTTTTTAAGCACTGAAAAGAATTTTGTTAGTTACACATAAAGCTCCTTTCTACTGCAAAATATATTACTTTTCATTACTATAATTAATCTTGAAATCTCTGAATAATGCATTATTCTTTCATGACAAAATTTTAGATGTAATATAGGTTATTAATGTTTTGGTGTTAAATGCTCACAAAGATATCTTATGGAATGAAAAGTGGCAATTTGTTTCAAAGTAACATTGTAGGCAGATCTATTGTTCCCTAGTGAGAATGTGTTTTAATCCAAGGAATGTAACCTAAAGAGTAACTGTGTAGTATCATCATTCCAGTGCTGCCACCTGCTCACCCTCTCCATATGTCATTCATCTGTGTTTGAACAATGTGCTTAAGGCTGTTTTTCAATATCCTGTATCATAGATTGTTGAGAAGATGCTTAATATATCAGAGCAAAGCTGTCAAATTAACTAGCCAATGAACTACCGGTAGTAGTTTAGTGAATGGTGGAGCCTTTCCATCTTCTACAAAATCTTTCCTCTATCTTGAGTTTCCTCCTGAGGTTTAAAGGAAAATTTGGGTGAACTTTATTTGGGAAATGTGGATCTCCCTGGGACCATTCAGAAAAATGAAGGCTGGAATCTCAAATAGTTTGATATTTGGAACAAATCTTAGGATATTTTCATAGAACAGAATGCAGTCAATGCAATTCCTTCAGAAGCCTTGAGAGTACCAATATTTACGAGAAAATTATCCTTCCCTTTTAAGAAATGTATGGAAGTCCTTTTGAAACAAATTCTTATCAATTTGATCCCTGCTCTGGCAAAAAGTACAAGAAAATAAGAGCAGGAATCAACCATGAGGCTCTTCAAGCTTGCCTGACAATTCAACATAATCACAGCTGGCCTCTGCTTCTTTTTGGGGCCACCTCTCCATGCTTCTCTATTCCTCAATCTATCAAATATTTAAATATTAAGACCTTCATTTTAAATACCTCTGATGATCCGGTTTCCATCATCTGCTGAGAAAGAGAATGCCAGAGATTCACTAACTTCTGCAAGAGTTTTCTATGTAATCCAGTTTCAAATGACCAGCTCCTTATCTTGGAGTAATGACTCCTTGTTTGAGACTCTCCACACCTGAAAAGATCTCAACAGCTACCGTGTCAAGCCCCCTTTGGATCTTACACATTTGAAGAAGGTCACATGATGTTCTTCTATACTCCAAGGAATACAGGCTAGAGCAGTCCTCTCACCCTAGAGCAGAGGTGTCGACCTCAATTGCACATGGGGCCAAAACTCAAAGCACACTTTAGGTCGCGGGCCGAACAGGATAAACATTTATTGAACACACTAAAACTAAACATTTTTTGAACATAAATATGAATAAAAACAGACAGGAATATTATTCCAGAAAAAATAAACTAAAACTTTAAATAACTTAAATATTTTGCTCTCCATAAAAATATCTCCTGTCAGTATTATACAAGTTAGAAATATGAGCATGCTGCAAAAAAAACCTGAAAATATAAATAAAATTTGTGCTTTTCAGCAAAAGTTAAAACAACAACAAATCAAAACACTTAGTTTTCTTTGCTCTTATGCCGTTTTGTCAGAGCTGGATGCTTGGCATCTTTTCTTGGCAATAAGTTCGTTCAGGTTTGGTGTAAGGTTCTGTGTTGTGGAGATTCTCAGGATGGACTGCAGGTGTTCATCAGTGAGACAACTCCTGTGTGATGTTTTGTTAATCTTCATCACTGAGAAAAGCTTCTCACACAGATATGTGCTACCAAACATGCACAAGGTTCGAGCCGCATGTAGACGGAGCTGAGGCATTGCTTCAGGAATGGAGCGAATAAACTGTAGGGGCCCTGCAGTGTCGTACTTTGCCTTTAGTGTCCCATTACACTGCAGCTCTATCAGCTCCATCTGAATCTGTACAGGTGCAGTTTCCATGTCGACGGCAAATGGGTTGCGAAGCAGCTCGAAATTAATTTTTTGTGCTTCAAAGTCATCAAAGCGCCGTGCGAACTCAGTGCGAAGTGCGCTCAGTTTATCAGCAAAGTGCGCATTTGGGAACATCATTGCGCCGACCTGGTTCAACATTACTTGGCAACAGGGAAAATGAGGCAAGTTGCACTGGTGCATTTGTGTCTCCCATAAGAGCAGCTTCACTTGAAATGCCTTCACTTTTCTCTTCGTCATTGTTAGGGGTTAGCTTTGACTTCAGAATAGCGTTGTATACAGCAACAGACGCTTGACGCGGGAATGTTCCCGGGTAGCCTATCGGCAGCTGTTGTGCTGCATTATGGGATCTGTAGTTTGTGTGTTATCAGCGCTTCATATCGCCGGGCCATTAATAATTAAAATAATAGATCTATCTAAAATGATCTCGCGGGCCGGATATAATTGTACGTCGGGCCGGATATGGCCCGCGGGCCTTGTGTTTGACACATATGCCCTAGAGTTTGCATCCTTTCTACTGCCTCCAATGTTACTATAATGTTTAAGTAAAGGGAATCAAAACCACGTACACTATTTCACTCACCAATACCCTGTAAAATTACAATAAAACCTCCCTATTTTTAAAATCCAATCCCTTTGCAATGAATGCCAAAATGTTGCTTGCCTTCTTATTTGACCCACCTGCTTGCTTTTAGTGATTCATGTGCCTAAACACCTAGATCCCCCTGTACTTGACTTATTTGCAGCCTTTCTTCATTTATATATTGATCTGCCTTTTGAGTTCTCTTACTTAAGTGTCTAACCTCATTCTTGTCTACATAAATCTCCACTTGCCAGTCTTTTGCCCACTCATTCAATTTATCTATATCTCGTTGCAGAATCACAACATGTGGTTCCCCTATTTTCATATTAGAAAACTAGAAATACTGTTCCTTCTTCCAGGTCACTAGTATAAATAGTGAACAATGACGGTCAAGCATTGATCCCTGTGATACTTCGCTAGTTACCACCTTCTAGTCTGAAGAAGTCCCATTTATTCCAAATCACTGTTCTCTATGATGTAGCCAATTTTCAGTCCGTTCCAACACACCTCCACCAATGCCTTGGCCTTCTAATTTGTGGACCAGACCCCTTCATGGCATCTTATCAAACCCTCTTTTGGAGATCTAAATACACTACATCTACAGTTTCCTCTCTACCAAAATTGCCGTCACATCCTCAATGATTTGAGCAAATATGTCAAACATGATTTAACTTTCATCAGATTTAGAAAGCAAAAAAAAACAAGGAATCCCTGACACAGCTTGCATGATGCTGTAATTCATGAACAAAATACACCCTTGTTTAATATGAAGCTTGTTTAATATGAAGCTTTTGCCCTGCTCTTACCATGGCTGCAAATGATATGAAACTGATCTTTTCATTTAAAAAATTCCGGGGAGTGTCCAAGAAAGAATGTAGCATTCAAATATTTCAGTTGAAATATATGAGTATTAATTTTATCGGGCCTTAAACGGAATCAATGATTTTTTTAATTACTTCATTTACATACTGCTGTTGTGCCTCCATTTACATAATGAAATATTTCTACGGGCAACTTTTTTACAACATGAAGAATAGTAACTCATCATTCAAATGATTTATGGCCATGTCTTAGAAAATAATAAAGCCCGGAAGAGGTTTAAGACTTGGTAGCAATTCTTTGCCTAGTATGTAGAATGTTCAATTTGATAGGTCCCATGTTTATACTTAACACATTATGACCTTGCTCCAAAGCAAAAAGTTTGGAGAGAGGTTATACTGTCTCTCCAATCCTCACTGGTTCTGCCAGTGATGGACAAGTGCCAGCTGAATCTTAAGCTGATTTCGTAAGTATTTGGTAAAACACCAGAAAGTATTTCATTTTGTAACTAAAGGCACTGAATACCTGTACTGATTGAATGGGCAAAAATCTGATAGTAACAAAATGTGTACTGACAGCCCCGAGTTACGTGCAGGACACAATATATTACTGAGCCTACAGCAGGAACACATTGCAGCCTTCCAGACTCAATATTGAGCTCTGCAACTTCACATCACTAATCTTCTTTCCATTTGATGCTGGCTCATTTCTCTTGCTCCATTAGCACAGTTTGTCTTGCTACACAAGTCCGATCGCCTTGCACTTGGCACTTAGAATCAGTCATAAAGTTATACAGCAAGGAAATAGGCAACTCATCTGTGCTGGCCAAGCTGCCTACCTAGTTAATGTGGCCCATATCCCTAAATCTTTCCTATTCATGTGCCTGTCCTGGTAGATTTTAAATGTCAAAATTGTACCTGCATCTACCACTCCCTCTAGCAGCATATTCCACACACCAACATACCCAGATCTTCACCCTCCAACTTCCTTCATTCAACACTTTTATTGAATTAGTTCTAACTGTAACCAATAATCCATTGACTGGATGACCTTGACAACTTATCCTGGAAGAAACCTTGGCCTCACCCTATTCCTTTCCATCCCTGGCTTATCTTCTCTGAATTTAAAACAAATTCCATTTTACTCTGTCCCAATTCTGACAAAGAATGTTTAACTTGTGTCACACTGTTTCAGAGTATGAGTATTCTATTATTGTTTTACAATGGCATTAACACATTAATTAACTCACAATTACCTTTCTCTGTATTTCATATGATATTCATGTTCAATTATTATAGTCTTGGCAGCCTTAATTTTATTGTTAAAAATAATTGTGCCACATTATATTGTAATGGTAAAAGACCAAATGCTAAAACTACTGCTTTGCAAATTTCTGTTAATAGGATGAAGTTTTCTATTTCTGTATCATAATATTGTACTATTATATTATAAAATTTGCTTTTCATTTCACAGTTTAGGGGAAAAAGCATTCCCTAAATTTCCAAAAGTTTTTGTATACAGTTGAGCTTTATAAACAGTTAGCAGGCATGTTTGTGGCCAATAGAACATAGAATAGTACAGCACATTACAGGCCCTTCAGCCCACAATGTTGTGCCGACCCTCAAACCCTGCCTCCCATATAAACCCCCCACCTTAAATTCCTCCATATACCTGTCTAGTAGTCTCTTAAACTTCACTAGTATATCTGCCTCCACCACTGACTCAGGCAGTGCATTCCACGCACCAACCACTCTCTGAGTGAAAAACCTTCCTCTAATATCCCCCTTGAACTTCCCTCCCCTTACCTTAAAGCCATGTTCTCTTGTACTGAGCAGTGATGCCCTGGGGAAGAGGCGCTGGCTATCCACTCTGTCTATTCCTCTTAATATCTTGTACACCTCTATCATGTCTTCTCTCATCCTCCTTCTCTCCAAAGAGTAAAGCCCTAGCTCCCTTAATCTCTGATCATAATCCATACTCTCTAAACCAGGCAGCATCCTGGTAAATCTCCTCTGTACCCTTTCCAATGCTTCCATATCCTTCCTATAGTGAGGCAACCAGAACTGGACACAGTACTCCAAGTTTGGCCTAACTAGAGTTTTATACAGCTGCATCATTACATCACGACTCTTAAACTCTATCCCTCGACTTATGAAAGCTAACACCCCATAAGCCTTCTTAACTACCCTATCTACCTGTGAAGCAACTTTCAGGGATCTGTGGACATGTACCCCCAGATCCCTCTGCTCCTCCACACTACCAAGTATCCTGCCATTTACTTTGTACTCTGCCTTGGAGTTTGTCCTTCCAAAGTGTACCACCTCACACTTCTGCAGGTTGAACTCCATCTGCCACTGCTCAGCCCACTTCTGCATCCTATCAATGTCTCTCTGCAATCTTTGACAATCCTCTACACTGTCTACAACACCACCAACCTTTGTGTCATCTGCAAACTTGCCAACCCACCCTTCTACCCCCACATCCAGGTCGTTAATAAAAATCACAAAAAGTAGAGGTCCTAGAACAGATCCTTGTGGGACACCACTAGTCACAACCCTCCAATCTGAATGTACTCCCTCCACCATGACCCTCTGCCTTCTGCAGGCAAGCCAATTCTGAATTCACCTGGCCAAACTTCCCTGGATCCCATGCCTTCTGACTTTCTGAATAAGCCTACCATGTGGAACCCTGTCAAATGCCTTACTAAAATCCATGTAGATCACATCCACTGCACTACCCTCATCTATATGCCTGGTCACCTCCTCAAAGAACTCTATCAGGCTTGTTAGGCACAATCTGCCCTTCACAAAGCCATGCTGACTGTCCCTGATCAGACCATGATTCTCTAAATGCCCATAGATCCTATCTCTAAGAATCTTTTCCAACAGCTTTCCCACCACAGACGTAAGGCTCACTGGTAGATAATTACCTGGATTATCCCTACTACCTTTTTTGAACAAGGGGACAACATTCACCTCCCTCCAATCCTCCGGTACCATTCCCGTGGACAACGAGGACATAAAGATCCTAGCCAAAGGTTCAGCAATTTCTTTCCTTGCCTCGTGGAGCAGCCTGGGGAATATTCCGTCAGGCCCCAGGGACTTATCTGTCCTAATGTATTTTAACAACTCCAACACCTCGTCTCCCTTAATATTAACATGCTCCAGAACATCAACCTCACTCATATTGTCCTCACCGTCATCAAGTTCCCTCTCAGTGGTGAATACCGAAGAGAAGTATTCATTGAGGACCTCGCTCACTTCCACAGCCTCCAGGCACATCTTCCCACTTTTATCTCCAATCGGTCCTACCTTCACTCCTGTCATCCTTTTGTTCTTCACATAATTAAAGAATGCCTTGGGGTTTTCCTTTAGATAGATAGATAGATAGATAGATAGATACTTTATTCATCCCCATTGGGAAATTCAACCCTACTCGCCAAGGCCTTTTCATGCCCCCTTCTTGCTCTTCTCAGCCCCTTCTTAAGCTCCTTTCTTGCTACCCTATATTCCTCAATAGACCCATCTGATCCTTGCTGCCTAAACCTCGTGTATGCTGCCTTCTTCCACCTGACTAGATTTTCCACCTCACTTGGTTCCTTCACCCTACCATTCTTTATCTTCCTCACTGGGACAAATTTATCCCTAACATCCTGCAAGATATCCCTAAACATCGACCACATGTCCATAGTACATTTCCCTGCAAAAACATCATCCCAATTCACACCCGCAAGTTCTAGCCTTATAGCCTCATAATTTGCCCTTCCCCAATTAAAAATTTTCCTGTCCGCTCTGATTCTATCCTTTTCCATGATAATGCTAAAGGTCAGGGAGCGGTGATCACTGTCCCCCAGATGCTCACCCACTGACAGATCTGTGACCTGACCCAGATCGTTACCTAATACTAGATCTAGTATGGCATTCCCCCTAGTCGGCCTGTCAACATACTGTGACAGGAATCCATCCTGGACACACTTAACAAACTCTGTCCCATCTAAACCCTTGGAACTAATCAAGTGCCAATCAATATTAGGGAAGTTAAAGTCACCCATGATAACAACCCTGTTATTTTTGCACCTTTCCAAAATCTGCCTCCCAATCTGCTCCTCGGTATCTCTGCTGCTACCAGGGGGCCTATAGAATACCCCCAGTAGAGTAACTGATCCTTTCCTGTTCCTGACCTCCACCCATACTGACTCCAAAGACGATGCTGCTACATTACCCACCCTTTCTGCAGCTGTAATAGTATCCCTGACCAGTAATGCCACCCCTCCTCCCCTTTGTCCCCCCTCTCTATCCCTTTTAAAGCACTGAAATCCAGGAATATTGAGAATCCATTCCTGCCCTGGTGCCAGCCAAGTCTCTGTAATGGCCACTACATCATAATTCCATGTATGTATCCAAGCTCTCAGTTCATCACCTTTGTTCCTGATGCTTCTTGCATTGAAGTACACTCACTTTAGCCCTTCTACCTTACTACCTTTACACCCTTTATTCTGCTTCTCTTTCCTCAAAGCCTCTCTATATGTTAGATCTGGCTTTACTCCATGCTCTTCTTTCACTGCTCTATCGCTCCGGGTCCCATCCCCCTTGCAAATTAGTTTAAACCCTCCCGAACCATGCTAGCAAACCTACCAGCAAGGATATTGCTCCCCCTCGAGTTCAGGTGCAACCCATCCAATCTGTACAGGTCCCACCTTCCCCAGAAGAGATCCCAATGGTCCAAAAATCTAAAACCTTGCCCCCTGCACCAACTCCTCAGCCACACATTCAACTGCCATCTCCTCCAATTCTTACCATCACTATCATGTAGCACTGGCAGCAATCCTGAGAATGCCACCCTTGAGGTCCTGTTCTTCAGCCTTCTGCCTAGTTCCCGAAACTCACACTTCAGGACCTCATCCCTCTTCCTGCCTATCTCGCTGGTCCCAACATGTATCACGACTTCTGGTTGCTTTCCCTCTCGTATCAGGATGTCATGCACCCGGTCAGAGACATCCGGGACCCTGGCACCCGGGAGGCAACAAACCATACGGGTTTCCTTCTCACGTCCACAAAATCTCCTGTCTGCTCCCCTGACTATAGAGTCTCCAATGACAACAGCTCTCCTCTTCTCCGTCCCATCCTTCTGCACCACAGGTTCAGACTCAGTGCCAGAGGCCCTGCCACCGTGGCTCACACCTGGTCGGTCGTCCTCGCCAACAGCATCCAGGATGGTAAACTTATTATTCAGGGGAATGGCTACAGGGGTGCTCTGCACTACCTGTCTACTCTCCTTCGCTTCCCCCCTCGGACTGTCACCCAATGACCTGCTTCCGGTAGCCTAGGTGTGACTACCTCCCTGTAGCTCTCATCTATGACTGCCTCATTCTCCCTTATGAGTCAAAGGTCATCCAGCTGCTGCTCCAGATTCCTCACACGGTCTTCCAGACCGCCCAGCTGCAAGCACTTCTGGCAGATGTGACTCTGCCAAAAGAAAAGAGGACATTTCCAAGAATTCTTTAAGCATTCCATTAAAATCCTTGACTATATCTGCATGGGATTTCTATTGACATATCCTCTATCTTGACCAAGAAGATTCATGTCTCTCACATGTTACATACCCTTTTATTGAGGGAATTCCTGGCACTACATATTGTCTATAATTTCTCATTGTTCTGTTGATTTTAATTTCATGGAGCGTATGGTCAGTCACACCATAAGAGCAGCACACCCAGAACCTGAACATTTCATGATCTTCCCAAGCTCATTCTCCATATTGCCTCTCTTTAAAAGTATTGTCTATCGATTTCATTCAAACTGAAACAATTTAAGAAGTGCATTAATACATAAAAAGGTGGTATTTTACTCAGTGATTTAATTTGTTCCTTGGCTTCTCCAGACAAAACATATTCTTTACAGCAAAATAGATCCCTCCTTACTTGACAAGTCTTCTAATGAAGTCTAAATTTAATACACCACTTGGAATTTTAGTTACTATTGTTCATCCATTATCATATGAAACAGCAGTAATGGCATTTCTCCATTGAACTTTGAGACTTCCAAAAGACCATGGAAACCTCAAACAACTGTGCACAGGCATTCTCCCAAATCTACTCTGATTCCTCATCTGGGAGTGTGATGTTACTGCCATTCCTTAAAGCAAACAGTGACGTTTGCAAAGGGTCTACTTCTTTGATAATTTCAATGGAAGGGATTTGATGTGATGAGGGTTTCTCAATATTATTTTAGAAATTCTTTAAAACTTTGTTTTGAAATAGTTTTGGATATGTTGACTATTTTTAAGTATGTTAAGACTTTTTATAATCTTGTTTTGATTTTTTTAAATATTTACTTCTTGTTAGTTTATTGTTCATACTTCATGCTTGATTTTGAATGTCAGAAATATACAGTACAGGCTTCTGAGAGCTTTTACAGTTGTCTGAGTCATTGGTTATGCTCTTAGCTGGCAGTTAAGGTTTTACCTTTATATATATGAGTGAGATTTGTTGGGTATTCACCACCACACTCATGGCTTCCCATGCCTGCCCACCCTCTACCCTGCCTCCAACATTTTTGCGAAGATTTTTACACCAAGTAAATCCTCGCCAAATGGATTTGAAATGGCTCCCTGCTAGATGCACCTTTTCGAGGAAAAACACTTGGAAAGATTCAACTGTGTTCAGAGGTTATCAGTGAGTAAAAGCAACTTCCAGGCTTCAGGGCAGCCACGTAAGGTGATGATTTTTAAAAGTGAAAGTACGGCTTTTAAACAGAGCTGAGTCTGTTTGAATACCACAGAATGCCACATTATTGTGTGATATAGATAGTTTCTTACTTATTTCAGTGAGTGTGTTGTAAAATATACAATAATAAAGTCCTGCTTCACCAGTAACTACATAGAAACAACAATCTGTATTAAATATTTTAACTCTCCCTTCAGTTCCTTATGCCTCTCATTATTTCCTCTCTTTAATTCAACTCGGGTAGTTATTGCATCTGGAAGACAATGGCATATATTTCCATGCAATCAGATAGAAAGACTGATTAACGCAGGATTTCAACATGGAACATTGACTTATATCTTTTGCATCCACAGATGCTGTTTGATCCACCGTCCTGCAGTCTTTTTTGTCTTTATCTCCCTCAGTCCATTCTGTTCAGCCTAATCCAAGCTGATGCTGCCAAGTTTTAGCTCATGTTTTCATGACAACCAAAGATCTACAGATGTACAATGGCGATTATTCTTCCATCAACAGAGCCAAAGTCAGAGGAACTGAATTTAAAACCAAATGTTTGGTTACAATATTAATAGATCATCTGGATATTATGAGTTTTAGTCCAAGAACTCATACAGGCCAGGTTCAACAGTCTACTGAGTGTAGTAATTATGTCCAGTGAAATTTTGTGTATGACGAAGACTTTTCTTTGCAGAAGAACAAAAGTAGATTTCTGAAAATACATCGGATGAATGTGAACTGAGTAGCTGAAATTGCATTCTTTACTATTAATCCTCATTCCTGTTAATTAATTAATTAATTAATTAACAATTAATTAATCCCTGTTTTGCATTGTTTTTAAAATTAACCGATAACTCGTTTGAATTCTTGAAGAGTACAGAGATCCAAGAGCAGTGCTCCAAAAGTGAGCATATACACTACGTCAGATGCTAAAAATCTGAAATTCAAATAGGAAATGCTGATGAAAGATTGGTGACTCAATATGCTAACTCTGTTTTTCACACCATAAATACTGCCAGATATGCTAGACATCTCCAGCATATTCTATTTTTATTTCAGTAGATAGAGAACTCTCCTTTCATTGGTTACAGAGACAATTATCAGGCCTGCACAGGCAGGCACCTCCAGACTCTACACAGCTCACAGACGTCACCTGCCACTCATTCCTAACTCATCATGTGCAGCCTATTTAATGCTAGCTCTCATTCACAGTCCTTGTTCACTTATTGAACCAGCAAGCCTCAATCAGTTGTTCCTTGCCTCGGTGCCTGTTGCAATTACTATCTGTTCTCTCTGGTTTTACGGCCCCTCAAAGCTAGTTATTTTGCAGTATATTATTGAAGTTACCATTCATCGTTGCATCATCTCTGCTGCTCTGCTTTGGGGTCAAGCCTCCCCTACATTTCCTGACAGGATGAGCGACCCAGCAGAGATTGCTTGCTTAAAGGAAGTTGTCCAGTGAGCTGACCACACAATCCAGAAGGCAGGAAACCATTGACCATTCTGCTCACCATTCTCAGCCAACTCTCCATCTTGATAAAGCAACCCCATACCAATCAACCTCCTCCCTCTGAGCCCTGGACCCCAGTGTCCAAACACTTCAACAGATCCCCAACCAACCCAAGGCTGCAACTTCCTGTCCCAGTGCTTCTTACATGTCGAGCTCCAGCCATCTCTGTGTTCTACAGATTGAGCCAAGACTTGGTTCCTCATCTCTGTCTTGACTGGGTGAGCTCTGACCTGGGCTGCTGCTAACTGGAACAATAAATTCACCATTTTCAACAAATATGAGATTTCCCACTGAGATGCACTGCGTTTTCGACCATCAATCCAGTCACTTATGATCCAACTGTCACCGTCCCTCAAGGACACACCTGCTTTCCACATGTCCTCCCTCAAGGCCATTGTGCATGAACCTCTCGACCCCCCCTGAGCCAGTACTTTCAGAGCCTGCTGGATCGTTTCTGCTACTCTGCTTTTGGGTTGAACCTCCTCTACATTTCCTGATATCGACAACTGGGCATGTAGTCTTAAAGATAAAACCTAGATCTTTTGAAGGTAGTAATTTCTTCCCTATTTTGATGTTTGGTCTGAACAACAACTGAGCCTCTTGACCATATCTGCATGGTGAAGTTTTAGTTGCTAGCATGCCTGATAAAGTGGCCACTGGGTGTATATTTTTATAAAAGCCCTCTTATCATTGATGTCTTTAAATCACACAGTTTTGATAACATTAACCAATTTTACATTTGGAATTGAACGTCAAAGCGATCCACATCCCCAATGGAAAGAGTAATACCATTATACTGCAAGATAATACGCAGAAGTAAAATCTTCAGAGGACTGAAGTATAACTAGCCATTACACTTGCAGACTAACTTGTATATTTATATAAAATGTCCCATTGCTCATAACTGTTATCTCTGCGTACACTAAAAGTAAAGGAGAAATAATATGTTGGTATTCAAGCGAGTCCCAATACAATATAGCAATTTATGTCATGCTTTGAATCTCAACCATACAGACAATTCGTAGATGCATTTCCCATAAGAAGAGCTAATATGAAGAAAATGTATTTAACAGCTAATTTCAGGGCAGTATTGGGAAAATCTGAAGGCAGATCAAATGCTACTGTACTGGAATATTGCATATCATTCATCAATATTAAATTCATTCTTAGGATTGGCTATTGGATGGAGAGCATAAATTAGAACACTTGAGTATTACACTGCTCCTTAGCCAAGGATGCAGAGACTAATCCGTTTGCTTTGTTTTGAACAAATAACTTGTATGTTGTGTGATTATATTTGCAATTTATAGCCAACTATCAGTTTTCCTGTAGAGTCCTTGCAACAAACCATTGCTACTGTCCTAGCTAAAACAAACAACCCTCAACAGACTACTCAATTTTCTGGCTGATCACAGTATCATGAAAAATAAATTACCCAATTAAGCTCACCCAGGAGCCCATATTAAGTAACATATAACCTACAGTCAGTCCAGGAAGTTTAGACTCCTTCCATTTAAGCAAGATTGCTCTACCCCTCCTACACATCTTCAATGGCTACGTGATATTATGTTGTATTTAAATTTAGAAAAGATCCACTGCTCAGTCTTAAATTCGAAACAATCTTTTTATGATATTTGGGGACCTTTCCTAAATTACTTTTCCAATTTATAAAGTTTAACAGTGCACAGACTTTTATGTATATTTTTATCTTCTCTTCTCAAGTGAATATGGTTTTATTTCTAATTATCCATTGTCATCCATCAGCTTTTTTCTTTGGTAGTTGGTAGGGGGTTGACTTTATAGATATATATATATATATATATAAATATCTTTTATGATGTATGACCTATCTTTAAATTTTTGATTACAGAGTGGTATTCCTTTATGTGTTATGCTATAACATTTTGATCAATTTTATTACAATATATGAATGTACACAAGTTATGTTGACATGTATCTATGTGTTGCACTCTGTAAATCTTTTTTTTTCTTCTGAATAAAAATATTGTAAAAAGAAAGTCCAGGAAGTTTAAGCTTAAAATTTAATTGGTAGAAGAAATCTGTCCATTAAGGCCATTGGAACGACAGTCAGATTTAAAAAAGGAACTACAAAGGATTTCTATCTTCATTCTAATAAGGTCATGTAATTCAACAAAAGCAGTGGATTAAATTAAACACAATTGATGCTGGAGAACAATTTCACCACTCCTTGTTATTTAATCTAGCCACACTATCCACTCAGTAGCATTACCTTGGTAAAAGAAGATGGAACCTTTTTAATTCTAAGATGGATTTCATTAATATTCCTTTGTTTACTGTGTCAACTTTTCAAACTAACAGATAAAAGAAAGATGTCTGCACTTGTTATACATACAAAATGCTGGAGGTACTGGTGAATCTGAAAACCCACGGAACGTTCACATTGGGATATCTGCTGGAAGGCCCTCAATATGAAAGCGTTAAACATTATGTTTTCATTTCCACAGATGCCGCCTGAATTGCTGAGTATTTTCCAGCATTTCCTGCTTTTAGTACTACTGAAATAACTTTCAATATTTATTTGTGAAACACATTTTATTGTGTATTTAATATTTCAGTAATATTTGAGTAATCTTGTATATATTTTGCTTTTTAAACATTCTTGTTCATTTAAATAATTCATTACATGTTATATGTATAAATATGTGAATAGCTTACTTCATCACACTACAACGTGATATGTGTGCGCCTTCCTTAAAGTAAAAGACATTTCGAACTCCTGTGTCTTCCTTTAAGTGAGTTGAATGCTTTGAAGTTACAAAACATAACACATTTAACAAAATGTTAAATGCTGGAAATATCCAGGAGACCAGACCGAATCTATCAAGACAGAAACTGAGTCGCAGAAATAGTCAGCTGAAGACCTGTTCCTGTGTAGTACTGTTTCATGTTCTACATAAGAATCACACACCATTTTTATGAAGGAAGACTTGAAATTGTATAGGCCATTTGTAAGTCAAAAATAACCAAATAAAGATCTAGCAATCAAATATCAGCTGTGACAGCACCAGTTGGAAGTGAGTCAGATACTATAACGTGAAGTCTAAAATAATTTTGCTCTGTCACAGTTGATACCTTTTAGATATGACATAGAACCAAAGCCCCATCTGCTCTCTCAAGTGGATGTAACAATCACAAAGCACTCAGAGGAAGAACATTATAGATGAGATTTCAGATACTCATACTTCAATCAATACTACTAAAATCTACTATTTGTCATGTCACTTCTTAAGGAAGTTTGATTCAAACAAATTTACTGGTGCATTAGCTATATACAGGACACTTTAAAACAGATATAAAATACCTTTGGATTTCTGAAAGGGAAGTTCAAAGTAATTTTATTATCGAAGTACGTACTGTATGTGTTAGCATTTACTACCTTGAGATTCATTCTCTTGCAGGCATATACAGTTGAGTAAAAAATACAATAGAATCAATGAAAATCTACACACAAATACTGACAACCAACCAATGTGCAAAAGAAGACGGTCTATGCAAATAGAAAATAAATAAATAGACCGATTAATTAATTAATTTATAGATAGCAACATGAGTTGTAGAACAAACATGAGAAAATGTGCTGAAAATGTAAGTACATGTTCAACACAGCATCGTGAGCCGAAGGGCCTGTATTGTGCTATAGGTTTTCTATGTTTCTATGTTTCTAAAATCTGCAGATGCTGGAAATCCAAAGCAACACACACAAAATGCTGAAGGAACTTAGCAGGCCAGGCAGCATCAATGGAAAAGAGTAAATAGTCGACGTTTTGAGCCAAGACCCTTCATTAGGATTGATGCTGACTGTTCACTCTTTTCCATAGGTGAGTTGTAGAATCTTTGAAAGGGAATCCATTGGTTGTGTAATCAGTTCAGAGTTGAGGTCAGTGAAGTTATTCATGCTGGTTCAGGAGCCTGATGGCTGAAGGGTAGTAACTGTTCCAGAACTTGGTGGTGTTGCAACGAGAATGGGTGAACCCAAACACAGGACACTGACACAGAGGTAGCGTAATCAAAAGAGTGTTTATTAATGGTTGCAAGGAAGGCCAGGGAGCGAGGATTAGGCAGAGGAAAGCCGAGGAGTGAGTGAGGCTGGACCGGGGATCGAACCCGGGTAGAACGTGGCGTTTAACCACAGAGCCAGCGGAGAGTGTAGACAGACAGTGGGACGAGGTAGAACTGGGATGCGGACAAAGGGATGAGCATGGCTGGGGGAGAACGGCGGGCAGCATGCCATGCTCCTGTTAACACGGAGAGACAGAGTTAACCCAGGGAAACAACAGCGCGGAAACAAGACTTAGAATACACAATTCTAAGCGGATGAGAGACCGGGTTAACACAGGCAAACAGCGCAGATGAATGGAAGAGCAGGAGGCAGACAAAACTTTTCTTGACACTGGGCGTTGCTGGAGCTGGACAGCAAACAGGAGACAGGCAACAGGAAACACTTACCTTGACACAGATCGGCAAATGGAAAGGCAAACGGCAGGCAATACTTATCTTGACACGGAGAGGTAGAGTTACACAGGTAAACCATGGTACTGAAGTAAAACTTCGAATACACCATTCTAAGCGGCTGGGAAAGTGAATTACCGTACTGGCTGAAGCAACGATCTGGCCACAAGTGGAAGCAAAGCCGAGGTTTTTATGCTGCAGGTTTAGATAAGGATCAGGTGCCACCATCAAGAAGCCCAGGAGAACACAGGGAAAAGGGAATTAGGAGAATAAGAGGAATTAAGAGTCAAGACTGTGACAGGTGGTGTGGGACCTAAAGCTCCTGCACCTCCTTCCCAATGGCAGAAGTGAGAAGATAGCTTGGCCCAGGTGGTGGGGGTCTTGACGATGGATGCTGCTTTCTTCGGGCAGCTCTCCTTGTAGAAATGCTGAATAATAAGGAGGGCTTTGCCTGTGGTGCACTGGGCGATTCACCACTTTTTGTAGGTTTTTCCATTCTTGGGCATTAGTGTTTCCATACCAACACAGATGCCTTGTGCAGGAAGGCACAGAGTCGACTGTACTTCCTTAGAAGGTTGGCGTCATTCAATGTCTGCAGTGAGATGCTGAAGATGTTCTATAGGTCAGTTGTTGAGAGCGCCCTCTTCTTTGTGGTGGCGTGTTGGGGAGGAAGCATTAAGAAGAAGGACGCCTCACGTCTTAATAAGCTGATAAGGAAGGCGGGCTCTGTCGTGGGCAAAGTACTGGAGAGTTTAACATCGGTAGCTGAGCGAAGGGCGCTGAGTAGGCTACGGTCAATTATGGAAAACCCTGAACATCCTCTACATAGCACCATCCAGAGACAGAGAAGCAGTTTCAGCGACAGGTTACTGTCGATACAATGCTCCTCAGACAGGATGAAGAGGTCAATACTCCCCAATGCCATTAGGCTTTACAATTCAACTGCCAGGACTTAAGAACTTTTTTTTTAAAGCTATTATTAATGCTTTTTGAGTTAGTGATTTAGATGCATATCATATTATTACTGAGTTAAGTATTGTATGTAATGAGTTTTTGCTACAACAAGTGTATGGGACATTGGAAAAAATGTTGAATTTCCCCATGGGGATGAATAAAGTATCTATCTATCTATCTATCTATCTATCTACCAGGCCATGATTCAACCAGTCAAGAAACCCTGACAAACTTCAAGTTTGACAGTTCAAACTTCAACTATAGATGCACTCTCCAGTGTGCACCTACAGCAGTCTGCCAAGGCTTTAGATGACATGCTGAATCTGCGCAAACTTCTGAGAAAATAGAGATGCTGCCATGCCTTCTTTGAAATGGCACTTATGTGCTGGTCCCAGAACAGATATTCTGAAATGAGAAATTTAAAGTTACCGACCCTCTCGGCTTCCAATCCCAGAATGAGGACTGGCTCACAGTCCTCCTGTAAATCAATGATCAGATCTTTGTTTTTGCTGATGTTGAGTGAGAGGTTGTTGTTGTGGCACCATTCAATCACCCTCCTAAATACCGATTCATCACCACATTTGATTCGGCCAAGAAGTGGTGTCAGCAGCCAACTTAAATGTGGCATTGGAGCTGTACTTAGCCTCACAGCCGTAAGTATAAACATGTAGAGCCGGAGGCTGAGAAACAGCCTTGTAAGGCACCTGCACAGAAGGTGATTGTGGAGGAGATGTTGTTGCCAGTCTGTGCTGACTGAGGTCTGCAAGTGAGGAAATTGAGGTCCAGTTGAACAAGAATGTATCGAGGGCTAGGTCCTGGAGGTATATGATTATTTTTGTGGAGATGATAGTGCTGAACGCTGAGCTGTTGTTAATGAAGAGCATTCTAATGTGTGCATCTCATTGTTGACCAGTTGTGGCAGTCGGCAAATTGGTGCAGATCCAAGCCACTCCTCGGGCAGGAAGTGCTTCATGACCACTTCATCACAGTGGATGCAAGTGTTACTGGATGTTAGCCTTTGAGGCAAGTTACCATGTTCTTCTTGGGCACCAGTACAATTGAAGCCTGCTTGAAGCAGCTGGGTACCTGAGACTGCCAAAGCGAGAGGTTAACGATATTGGTAAACACTCTGGCCAATTGATCAGTACAGGTCTTCAGTACTTGGGCAGGTACACCACCTGGGCCAGATGCTTTCCGTGGGTTCACCCTTCTGAAGGATGATCTCACATCAGCTCAGAGAATGAAATCACAGGTTGTCAGGGGCCACTGGAGTTCGTGAAGGCGTTCCATGTTTTATTGATCAGAAGGGGCGTAAAAGGCATTGAGCTCATCTGGGAGCAAAACCTTGATGTCACATATGTTTTATGTTAGAATGTAAAAAATACTATGTTAAATAAATCATTTTTAATTTTTTTTGAACTGTTTCCATCCTTTGAAAAAAAAATTCTAAAAGTCTTAGGAGAGATGAGAAAATGCTTACCTTGGCTACCTTAGTCAAATCAATGTATTTTTTCAGTGCTGATCACTGGCGTTTGGTGTCAAAAGGATGGTACTCCTGTCATTTGCTTTCAACTTACCTCTTGAATTTACGGGAATATCTCTGTTTGCTAATCCTAGTCACTAATCTTGGTACTGATCCAATGTGGTGAGCTCCTCATAAATTCAAAGTCCTTCAGTTACATTTCACCTGAGATTGAAATGAATCTGCAGTACTTAGGATATACACTACTGGAAGTTAGTGCATTGTTGGAATACTGTTTACTCAAAGTTATCATTTTCTATTGACTTCTCAGCAGATAAGACACTTACCTTCCAATTACAAGTCTCTCTCTGAATTGCTTGGTGTCTGCATTGAGCCATCATGCCAAGTAGTTGACTTTCAAGCAAATATCTATACAAGGAAGGTCACTGGACCTTTCAGGGTGAATTATAGTGTTCTTCTTAGCCGTTCCCTTTGGGATTGAGGATAACTTGCTTCCAACCCAATTTTGTGGATTAAGCAATGGCTAATAACAATACTGCAAGAAATTGCCAACTATATTGTAAGAAACTGCCGACAGTTTCATCTTCCTGCTACATTGGAACCTCTGCACTCCATTCCGTCGTGTCCCACCTGGAGAATGGTGCCTCATATGGAAAGATCCAGCTTGGTGTTTAGTACAATCATACCTCAGGAGCTGGTGGGTAAACTGTCATATAACCATATAACAATTACAGCACGAAAACAGGCCATCTTGACCCTTCTAGTCCATGCCGAACACTTACTGTCACCTAGTCCCACCGACCTGCACTCAGCCCATAACCCTCCATTCCTTTCCTGTCCGTATACCTATCCAATTTTACTTTAAATGACAATATCGAACCTGCCTCTACCACTTCTACTGGAAGCTCATTCCACACAGCTACCACTCTCTGAGTAAAGAAATTCCCCCTCGTGCTACCCCTAAACTTTTGCCCCCTAACTCTCAACTCATGTCCTCTGGTTTGAATCTCTCCTACTCTCAATGGAAATAGCCTATCCACATCAACTCTATCTATCCCCCTCATAATTTTAAATACCTCTATCAAGTCCCCCTCAACCTTCTACGCTCCAAAGAATAAAGACCTAACTTGTTCAACCTTTCTCGGTGACTTAGGTGCTGAAACCCAAGTAACATTCCAGTAAATCTTCTCTGTACTCTCTCTATTTTGTTGACAACTTTCCTATAATTCGGTGACCAGAACTGTACACAATACTCCAAATTTGTCCTCACCAATGCCTTGTACAATTTTAACATTACATCCCAACTCCTATACTCAATGCTCTGATTTATAAAGGCCAGCATACCAAAAGCTTTCTTCACCACCCTATCCACATGAGATTCCACCTTCAGGGAACTATGCACCATTATTCCTAGATCACTCTGTTCTACTGCATTCCTCAATGCCCTACCATTTACCATGTATGTCCTGTTTTGGTTATTCCTACCAAAATGTAGCACCTCACACTTATCAGCATTAAACTCCATCTGCCTTCTTTCAGCCCACTCTTCTAACTGGCCTAAATCTCTCTGCAAGCTTTGAAAACCTACTTCATTATCCACAACGCCACCTATCTCGATGGATTTTAATTCCTCGTTCTGTAACTGGATCTTGCACTTCTTGACAGAAGACCACAGTCAGTTCATATTGGCAGCAACATCTCTAACTCCATCACGCTGAGCAATGGAGTCCCTCAAGGCTGTGTATTCATCCTGCTGCGGTTCACATTACTGATGCATGAGTGTACTTCCATATCCAGCTCAAAACGAATTATCAAGTTTGCTGATAACAGTAGTTGGCCTCACCAACAATAACAACAAGAGGGCATCCAGAGAGCAGGACGATCAGCTTGTAGAATGGTGCGAACACAACAACTCGAGTCCCAAAGTGGTCAAGACTAAAGAGGTGAAGGTGGATGCTGATCACTCCTCACTGCACATAAACAGCTCTTCCATAGCGAGGGTTAGGACAGCAAGTTTCTAGGAATACAGATAATGGGCGATCTCACCTAGTCCCTCAACAGCACTTTTTAGTCGAGAATGAACAGCAGCATCTCCACTTCCCAAGGAGATTAAAGTGAACGGGGCTCCCCAGCACAATCCCATTCTAACCAATATTTACAGGAGCACCACTGAGAGTATCCTGACCAGCTGTTTCATCATCTGGTAGAGGAATTGCAAGGCATCTAATGGCAAGACCCTACAAAGGATTGCAATGACTGCTGAGAGGATTATCGAGGTCTCTCATTTACCCCTCTGAGATATTTATCAGGATTGCTGTGTACAACGGGTCCTTAGCATTGTCAAGGATCCCTCCCATGCCACCCCCACCATCAGGCAGGAGGTACTATAGCATCGGCCTGAGGGTCCGGCTCGTATTTGGAAGCCTGGGATCTCGGGGCTCTGGAGACGGTTGGATCGAGGGTCAGTGTCATGGCAGCAGACCCATGTGTCATTGGGGGAGTCGGAAAATCTTCTGCTGTGTGCCTGAAGTCCCGAGATCTTTGCAATCTTCGGGCATAGAGCTCGAAACAAGTGACATAATGGACTTTTAACATCGTAAACCAGTGAGTTGTTTGTTATGTCTCCCCACTCACTGGGAAAATGGAGAACCTCCTTCTCCCTTATTAGGGACAGAGAGAACCTGTGGGATGTCGAATGCCAGTGTGAAACGCAAAGTCTTTGGGGTAACTGCAAGTCTATGTCTTTGCTATTGCTTTGCTCACACTTGAGTGCTATGCTTGCTTTTTAATTGCCAGTGGGGGGAGGGGATATTGTTGCACACTGCCATCTTGCATGCGGGAGGGGGAAGCTGGGGGGGGAGTTCTTTGGGGTTTTCTTTGGGGTTCTCACATTTGGCTGTTGCTCATTCTTTGGGGCACTTCTCCATTTTCGTGGATGTTTGCAAAGAAAAAGCATTTCAGGATGTATATTGTATACATTTCTCTGACATTAAATTGGACCTTTGAACCTTTGACTGTTATGATGAGAAGCAGTTTCTTTACCTAAGCCGTGAGACTACTGAAATCCCTTCCACCACCCAGATCTCATCACTTACCAAGCAACAGTAGCATTACTCTGTTTACTTTTTAACTTGTGTCAGAAATACACTTCATGTTCAATAGATTTTATTATTTGTTAATTTATTTGTGGTAACATTACTATGTGTTGTATGTGTTCCATGTACTATGCCATCTAGTCTGTGCCAAACTATTAATCTGCCTCGTCCCATCAACCTGCCACAAACCGTAACGTCCCCAAAACCCTCCCATCCATGTAACTACCCAAATTTCTCTTAACTGTTGAAATTAAACACAAATCATTTAATCACTGGCAACTCGTTCTGCACTCTGCCCAACCTCTGCGTGAAGTTCACCTAATGTTCCCCTTAAACAGTTCACCTTTCAGCCTTGACCTTCAGTTCTAGTTTCACCAAAACACAGTGGAACAAGCCTGCTTGCATTTACCCTACATATTTTATATAGCTTTATCAAATCTCCCCTCATTCTCCAAAGCTCCAGAAAATAAAGCCCTAATCTATTGAACCTTTCCCTATAACACAGGTCCTCAAGTCCTGGCAAAATACTTGTAAATTTTCTCTGCACTCCTTCAATCATTCCTATAGGTAGCTGATCAGAACTGCACAGAGTACTCCAAATTAGGCCACACCAACTTCTTATACAACTTCAACATAACATCCCAACTCCTGTACTGAATGATTTGATTGATGGAGGCCAATGCGCCAGAAGTTTTCTTTACGACTGTATCTACTTGAGATACCACTTTCAAGGAATTATGAACTGTATTCCCAGATCCCTCAGCACTCCTCAGTGCTCCACTGCTCACCATGAAAACCCGCTCCTGGTTTGTCCTCCCTAACTCTAACATCTCATTAAATGTATTAAATTCATTAAATTCCATCTGCAATTTTACCAGCTGATCCAGATCCCGCTGCAAGCTTTGATAGCTTTCCTTGCTGTCTGCATGCCCTCATTCCTGGTGTCATTTGCAAATTTGCTGATGTAATCATCCAGATCATTGATATAGCTGACAAACAACAACAGACCCAGCACCGATATCTGCAGCATACCACTTGTCACAGGCCACCAGTCAGAAAATTAACCATGTTCTACCACTCTCTGGCTTCTCCCATGAAGCCAGTGGTCTAATCCAATTTATTACCTCATCCTGAATGCCAAGTGACTGAACCTTCTTGACCAACCTCCCATTTTGACCTTGTCAAAGGCCTTGTTAAAGTTCATGTAGGTAACATTCACTGCCTTGCCTTCATCAACTTCAGAATCAGAATTAAATTTAATATCACTGGCATATATCGTGAAATTGATTGTTTTGAGACAGCAGTACTTTGCAATAGATAACTTTAAAAATTACAAATTACAATAAGTTATACATATAATTAAATAAGTTGTACAAAAAGAGGGCAAAGAAAAGGAAAAGGAGTGAGGTAGACTGCATGGATTCATTGTCCATTCAGACATCTGATGGCAGAGGAGAAGAAGCAGTTCCTGAAAGATTGAGCGTGTGTGTTCAGGCTCCTATACCTACTCCTTTATGGTACCAATGAGAAGAGGGCAAGTCCTGGCTGATATGAGTCCTTACTGATGTGTGCTGCCTTTCCGAAGCATCGCCTGTTGGATACTGAGGAAGCCAGTACCCAGGATGGCGCTGGCTGAGTTTACAACTTTCTGTAGCTTTCCCCAATCCTGTGCAGAGCCCTTCCATATCAGATGCAACCAGTTAGAATGTTCTCTGTGGTATATCTGTAGAAATTTGCGAGAGTCTTTGGTGACATATGAAGTCTCCACAAACTCCTTATGAAATATAGCCACTGTCCTGTCTTCTTTGTAATTGCATCAATATCTTCAGAGATGTTGACACCTAAAAACCTGAAACTACTTACCATTTCCACTGCCGGTCCCTCATTGAGGACTGGTGTGTCATCCCTCGACTTCTCCTTCCTGAAGTCCACAATCAATTCTTTGGTCTTACTGATGCTGAATGCAAAGTTGTTGTGACACCACTCAACCAGCTGATATATCTCACTCCTGTACACCTCTTTGTCACCTTCTGAAATTCTGCCAACAATAGCTGTGTCATTGACAGATTTATACATGGCATCAGAGCTGTGCCAGACCACACAGTCATGGGTGTAGAGAGATTACAGCAGTGGGCTAGGCACGATCCTTCAAGTCAAGTCACTTTTTATTGTCATTTCGACCATAACTGCTGGTACAGTACAGAGTAAAAATGAGACAACATTTTTCATGACCATGGTGTTACATGACACAGTACAAAAACTAGACTGAACTATGTAAAAAACAACACAGAAAAAAAAAACTACACTAGTCTACAGACCTACCCAGGACTGCATAAAGTGCACAAAACAGTGCAGGCATTACAATAAATAATAAACAGGACAATAGGGCAGTAAGGTGTCAGTCCAGGCTCTGGGTATTGAGGAGTCTGATAGCTTGGGGGAAAAAACTGTTACATAGTCTGGTCGTGAGAGCCAGAATGCTTCGGTGCCTTTTCCCAGATGGCAGGCGGGAGAAGAGTTTGTATGAGGGGTGCGTGGGGTCCTTCATAATGCTGTTTGCTTTGGGGATGCAGCGTGTAGTGTAAATGTCCATGATGGCGGGAAGAGAGACCCCGATGATCTTCTCAGCTGACCTCACTATCCGCTGCAGGGTCTTGCGATCTGAGATGGTACAATTTCCAAACCAGACAGTGATGCAGCTGCTCAGGATACTCTTGATACAACCCCTGTAGAATGTGATGAGGATGGGGGGTGGGAGATGGACTTTCCTCAGCCTTCGCAGAAAGTAGAAATGCTGCTCGGCTTTCTTTGCTATGGACCAGTATTGATTGTCAGTGAGAAGGAAACGTCATTTCTAATCTGCACTATGGGTTACCCTAGGTAATTTCTAAGTAAGTACATGTTCGGCATAACATTGTGGGCTGAAAGGCCTGTATTGTGCTGTAGGTTTTCTATGTTTCTATTGGTTAGACACAATCTACCATGCACAAAGCCATGTTGATTATCCCTAATGAGTCCTTTTCTATCCAAATATTTATGTATCAGGTCCCTTAGAATACCTTCCAATAACTTACCCACTATAAATTCGGGCTCAGTGGCCTATAATTTTCTGTTTTATTTTTTAAAGCCTTTCTTTACAGAAAGAATACTAACTATCCTCCAATCCTCTGGCACTTCACCCATTGCTAAGGATGTTTTAAGTATCTCTGCTAGGGCCCTGTGTGTGTATTAGCCTCTCACAGGGTTCAAGGGAACAACTTGTCAGGCTCTGGGGTTTTATCTACCTTAATTTGCCTTAAGACAGCAAACACTCTTCTTCTGTAATCTGTATATGGTCCATGGTCTCACTACTGTTTTGCCTCACTTTTATAGACTCTGTGCCCATCTCTTGAATAAATACAGATCCAAAAAAATCCATCTCCTCCATCTCTTTTGGCTCCATTTGTAGGTGACCACTCTGATCTTCAAGAGGACCAATCTTGTCCCAAGCAATTCTTTTGCTCTTAATATACCTGTAGATGCCCTTGGGATTCTCATTTGCTTTGTCTTCTAGAGCAACCTCATGCTCTCTTTTAGCCCTTATGATTTCCTTCTTAAGTGTTCTCTTTCATTTCTCATACTCCTCAAGTACCTCCTTTGTTCCTTACTGCCTATATTTCCTATGTACCTCTTCCTTTTTCTTAATCAGGTCATCAATATCTCTCGAAAACCAAGGTTACCTAAACCTATTATCTTCACCTTTTATTCTGAACTCTGTACTCTCAAAATTTCACTTTTGAAGGCTTCCCACTTAGCAAACATACCGTTCCTGAAAGTAACCTATCCCAGATTCACCCTTACCAGATCCTTTCTGATACCATCAAAATTGGCCTCTCTCCAATTTAGAATCTCAACTCAATTTATTTATTTTAGTTTTTAATTGTAACTTATATTATTTTTATGTCAGGACATACAGTATATGTTATAGATATTCCTCATTATAATTTTTAGTTTTTTAAATTATTATGTATTGCAATGTACTCTACCGCAAAACAACAAACTTCATGACACATGCCCGTGATATTAAACTGGATTTTGACGTCTTGCAGAATACTGGTGCCACAAAAGAATAAATTTCACAACATATTCTTATTCAAGAAAGCATTGAATATATTAATGATACTAACCAAGCGGTCTTTATTAGAACCAAATAGACTGAAGATCAATGTCTACCTAGGCTACATTATTGTTCTAACACTCTCCTCAGTCATTTACAGTGATGTACCACACCTCCAAAACACCTGTGGAACTGAAGGTAACCTTCAAACTTTATTCATAAATGGTTCAGCAACTACAGTTCAGAACCAAGGTCACTCAAACCTGTGTAGTCACTTGAGCTTGTGCACACTCAGATGTCATTCCAAAACACGTTTATGGAAGCATTTATGGAATCATACACGAGGGTGGTCCTTCCCCTCAACACTTGGAATGCTAAAGTCCTCTGCCAAATTGCCTCAATGGCATCCACCCACCCCAGCAACAAATTTTCACAGCAAAATCGCAAATTTTCGACCACTTCCTAAATCCTGGTTGGCAACCCCTAATGAAGGCAGACATCAATGATGAAATTCACCACTGCCTTCAATGCACCAGCACAGCCTTTGGTTAACTGGTGAAAAGGGTATGTGAAGATTAAGACATCAGACCTGACACAAAACTTGCTGACTGCCGGACAACAGCAATTGTCACCCTTCTGAGAACTGAATTGCCAACTGCTGGACACCAGTAATCATCACCCTTCTGTATACTTCTGAGTTCTGGATTGCCAACAACAGGCATCTCAAGCCACTGTAAAACATGTATAGTATCTCTAAAAAATCTTACACATTTAAGGAAAGGATAGGCAAATTAATCTCAATGTTTTAACCAAGCTCAACAGCCCTAGCATTGAGGCCCTTGTCACTCTCAGCCAGCCACATTAGGCTGGCTACATCATTCACATGAATGGCAAAAGACTTCCAAATGGGACCCTCTATTTAAGCTATGTCCTGGGTAGAGAGGCAGACAGCCTGCAGTACAAGTACAGTGACACGTGGTTCTAGGAAATTTCAAAGCTTCTCGTTCTCATATTCCACTCAAACTGATATCATTCTTAAAAGAAAAAAAACAATTTTATAAAATTATCTAAGCAAAGTAAGTTGGGCATTGCCTTTGGACATTGTCCTTTCAATGCCTGACATGATTCCAGAGAAAATATTACTGTGAAAATGTCGAATTAGTTTAGTTAATCTGAACCCAGCTATCAACAGAGCAGATTTCTGCCTAAAAGCATGACAGATAGTAAACTGGAAACCTCAAATTTGAAATGGAAAAAATCAAATAGTTGAAACAAAGGATATTCACCCCAATAGGAAATTATTGGAAGGAATAGTAGATTTATTATGCCTCAGTCGTCATCGTACAATATTTATATACTTCTGCCGAATACTTACAGTATCTGATCATTACAATACTAAATAATACTGTCATGGTCCCTTCCGGCAATCGCCCACCTGGCTGTTTTCCTCAGGAATTGGGCCTCAATCACCTCGTTTAGTTTCCAATCTTTCCCAGGTTCCACTAACTACAAACACCTGCTTTCCATCAACAAATGCAGTATAAAAACCCTGTGACCACAACATGGAGCTGCCAGTTTGTTGGTTGACTCTGGTGTGAGTAACCTCGTTTTATGGTTCTTAGGACTGCCAGTTCTAAGTCTAGCATCCCTCCTGGATACCGACTCCATGCTCACAATGTTAATAACGCCTCCTGACTCTGCTTTCACGCCTGTGTTCTGCACTTGAGTTTGTCCACAGCTATGCTTGTGTAACAAATACAAAATTAATCATAAGATATAACTACATTGTTATTTTTATATTTATCTTAATGCTTTTCTTATAGATTTTAAAAGTTAATACTTCATATATACTGTAGAAGTTGATTTTAAATCCCTTGCAGAATGTTTGTGTCAAATTATGAAGTATTGTTGTAAAATTCCTTGTTAGAATTGCAGCAAATTTGTGTGAATAAAGCTTCACTTCATATAATAAATAGAAAAATTTTACAATGGTACATAGACATATTCATACATTATTATCATACAAAAGGAACTCATGATTTTTAGTTCTGGGACATTTCTGATTTATTATTATTATTTACCAGTGGCCTATATACATGTCTTAAAAGCAGTCTTAAAATAAAATGTATATTTTGTAGGTTGCCTGTGATTGCTGGCACAAAGTTATATCATCTCAAGGAGTTTTTTTAGTTCTTAATTGGTTAAAAAAACAAAAACAAATCACTTTTTAAAGTATAATTTATTTCCTTTATATACTATCTTCAACTCTTCTTTGTAGCAACAGTTGCATTACTTCTGCTGTAACATTATTATTCCTACCAGCAAGTATTATTTCAGCAGATTATGGATTTTAAGTAGTTTTCATTGATTACAATAATCCATTCTTTCCATTGTGTTTCAGTAATCTAATCCTTCACACTAATATGATATTCTTTGATAGACTTATGACCCTCGTTTCATATATAATTAATTCACCTCCTAACTCTTTTCTAATTTTATCATATTAAGATCACTCTTCCTCAGAGGCCCTTTCCAGTGAAGGAATTTCCCCAACTGGATTAATAGAACCAAATATGCTGCCTCTCCTGGTACTAATACCTCTTGTTTACTGCTCCTCATTCTATCACATGAAACTGTAGTATATCAGTACCAAATTTGCCCAGGGCCAATTATGGATTAAAAAAAGATTGCTATTGTCTCAATTACACAAAAACCTCAACAATTCTCATTTTTAAAAATCTAACAACATACTTAGCAAGTACAGGATTTTCCAGTGATAAGGTGAGCTATCTAACTACAAAAGTTCTAAGAGCTATTTATCAAGTACTTCCATTGGTCTCAGCAGAACTACAGAAAAACACTCAAAGTCCAGAATATAATTTGTGAATATATATAGTTTTGATTTGAACTGCTTTTTAAATTTACTCCAGAAGTGATAGCAAATCTGGCACTTGCTGGAAACATGTTCATAAATAATACAAAAATGTCGTCAGTAAAATATTATGCAAATAATTCCCATCTTGAATTTTGAAACATTAAGGGGCAGTAGTTTCAAACACCTTACAGGTTCCCAATTATATATTTTTTTCTATGTTGTCTATGCGCTAGCTTTGATTGCTGAGTTGGAGACTTGACTGACAGCTGCAGTGTCTCCAGGCCCCGAGATGGGGCGCTGGTTGTCCGAACGCGGTCTCACTCACTCACTCACTCACTCACTCACTCACTCACTCACTCACTCACTCACTCACTCACTCACTCACACACACACACACACACACACACACACACACACACACACACACACACACACACACACACACACACACACACACACACACACACACACACGTACGTCCATTAATGTTGTATTCCTCTTAAATACAGTCATATTCACTGAAACACCTGGTGGAAATTTCACTTCGTCTCCTAATCGTGTTTTTGTAAATAGATTACTACTGCATATTTACATATTGAAGATAACAATGTATTAAAATCACACGCCACTCTTGCACTTACAGATGTGATTATCTGCCCAACACTTCACAAACGGACCTTGCGAGATCGTCCGTTCCTGACTGAATATCCTTTACTGAATGAAAACATTGCGAAGAAACCGAACATTGTTCAAAAGAATCCGACTTTGCCAGGAAGAAAATGTTGAATCCTGTGGCTTCGCTGTGTCTTGGCATCGGGTATACCCTTGAGGAGAAGAGGGGGCGCATTCCCCGCTTCCTTTCTAACTCTATCCTCTCCTCCACGCAGCCAGTTCCAAAGACCTGAGGGTAAGGGGGAGGCGGAGTGATTATTTTGATTGATAGTTCCAGAGACCGCTCTAAGTTCAGTGTTTTCAGCACCACTCTCCACTGCGTGTTGAATTATTTTCATCACTTCTATCCCTCCCCGATCTCCCTAAAGTCACGGAGTGGTGCGACTTCATGGAATGTGACTAAGACGCCAAGGGCATTCTGTAGATCACCAAACACTTGACAGTCCGAATGCTTTAAAACACATTTGCAGACGCAGATCATAAAGTTCATTGTTCTCTGGTGTACATGTCAATAAACTAATCAGAATTTGATTGCGCACTCTGCATAAAAAATATACTGTAAGAACTTTTAGTGAAAAAAGGGTAGTGAATACGAACTATATATTAAAACCACTGGATAATTACGGAGACGGAGATGGCATAATTCTGGAGTGCAATAAAATATAAAAGGTCATTTGCCATTTATTTCATATAAATCACTTCAATTTACTTTTATGAGGAAGAGACAAACTGATCAAAATCGTGAATTCCAATGAAAAATGATACTTTTATCTGCATTTAGATCCAGCTACATAAAATGCATGATGATGGATGCTGCTAGTGGTGTTATCAGAGCTTAAAATCAACTTTTACTGTTGCCTCTGCTTCTATCCCAAATAGTTTTATGTGCAAAACAATACACAAATATTAGCTAGGAGAGTAAGGAAGACATTGGTAAATGGATTTATTATTGTCAAGTGTACTGAGGCACAGTGGAAAAACTTGTCTTGCATACATTCATACAGATCAATTCCTTACAAAGGTGCATTGAGGTAGGACAAGTTAAAAATAACAGAATGCAGAATAAAATGTTACATTACAAGGGAAGTGCAGTACAGGTAGACAATAAGGTACAAGGCCATGGTGAGGTAGACCGAGAGCTGACGAGTCCATTGTATCATATTAGGAAACTGTTCAGTGGTCTTTTAACGGTGTGATAGAAGCTGTCCTTGACCCTGGTGGCACATGCTGTCGAGCTTTTTTTATTTTCTCTCCGATGGGAGGGGAGTGAAGAGAGGATGTCTGGGGGATCTTTGCTTCACCAAGGCAACAAGGTGCAGTCAATAAACAATAGTCTACCATCTTACTGTCTAGATGCTCCAGAGATAAGTGTAGGGCCAAGGAGACCTGTTTCAGTGGTAGGTGAATTCCAGAGGGTCAAAGCTGTCTGGGAGGCTGGAGTTAATGCATTCCATGATCAGCCACTCAAAGTACTTCATGATGGTGGCAGTCATTAAGACAGGTTACCTCGTTTTTCTTAGGTACCAGGGTGATACTGATCTTCTTACAGCAGGTGGGAACCTCCGATTAGAGACGTGAATGAAATTTTCTTGAGGTGATCTCATACATGTTCATATTGACATAGCAGATGATTTAACTCAATTTAAAATTTTCCCCAATGAAACTTGTGACACCATTGTTAACTGTGATTGTAAAACATGATAATCATTACAAAGAGACATGCAGCAAATCAACCTTTTTATTTTGAAATGCAAAATCATGACTAATTGGTATCCTGACAGTTGGAATTATAGTTTAAAGACATTTAAATAATTATGTAATTAAAATGAGTTGTTTGCATTAGTTTAAACCAGAAGTATTATCCATGCTAAAACAGTTGTTGCATTGTTACAAAATGATTTATAGCTTCTTAAAATGAGTCATGAGTTCTGGTCTTCAACAAAATGCTTTAGAAATAAGTGTATTAACAGCCATGAAAACAGTGATAAGAGCATTTTGATTTCATCTGGAAAATAAATAGATTATATTTCTCACATTGGAGGTTATTATATAATTGTTTATGTCATCCACCATCCTTAAAATGATAAACTACATTTATTTGGAAAAGCAGCTTTCAGGAATGTGTTTAAAAAAGGAATAAAATTAGTTCTGATAAATCTTTTATGATCACATGTACTTTTCAGTTTTCTTTCCTTACAGAATGAACTATTGTACACATTCATTTCCACAGGGAGAAACCATGAGAAGGGGAGAAAGTTTCAGTGTTGACTGAGGAATGACCTTGGGAACTACAGAGTCCCTTTATAGTTCTGAAAAACAGATAGTATTGTCTGGGAAAGCTGGGATTTAAGCTACCTTTCAAATCAGCAGTCAAAATTTCTCCTAGTATTCATAGATTACTACATCGCTGCTACTCGTTCTGCAACAGAAGTTGCAACATTGGCCAACAAATGCTGTAGGCATGAGTGAGTAGTGACTGGAATTGGCACCACAGCCATAATTGAATGGATGGGCTCCAGGCTTTGTTCAAAGCTCTTTGCCAAATTGGTCCCAGAATCCTTCATGCTAAATGATGAACTCAGGCAAGCTTCAGAATGCACCTTTCACATTATGAACATCAATCAAAGTCTCCACAACTGAATTCAGATCTGGCATTGACCATTATGAGTTGATTACTTTTGCTTCCTGTTCTTCCAATAGACTACACATTATTTAGGTATCCTCTGCTGTCCTGTAAATTGCAGGTGTCAGTATCTGAAACAATGACATGTGACAAGGCAAAAGTTGTGTGGGGAGTGTTGCAATGAGCAGCTGGAGCGGACCCAAGTGCAGGACACAGGCACGGAGATCGGGTTAGGAATCTTACGCGGATTTGTACGTTGCACAGCAAACAGGAGGGATCCTGACACAGAGTCTGGACACAGAGACGGACTTGGACTTGACTTGACCTCGGAGCCTGGACTTGGACTTGACTTGGACACAGAACCAGGACTTAGAACTTGGACACGGACTTATAATGACAAAACCAAGCAATGACAGACAATTCATATCTTGACTCGGAGGAGCAGCAAACAGCCTGCAATCCTCAGCTGGGCACGAGAATGACAGAATTCCTGAAGCAACTTAGAGTCCACTATTCTCGGCAGCTCGGAACATACATTGCCGCTCTGGCTGAGGTGACAATCCAGCACTGAGTAGATGTAAGCCGGAGTTTTTATGCTGTCGGTTTGGGTGAGGATCAGGTGCCCTCATCAAGGAGCCCAGTAGGAAACGGGGAAAAGGAAATGAACTGAAATGAGGAATCTATGGACTGGACCGTGACAGGGAGAAAACTGGGTGGATACTTACAATTCCTGCAGTTAACACAGCAAAAGATGTACATTGTGGATCAGGTGGAATATGAAAAGGAGGATGAGGATAAAAGAAATTAACTATCTTCAGTGGTTTTAAGGCAAAGGACTCAGCAATGTGCATCAACACTGTCTCCTTATGGAGATTACAATATGCAGCTGTGCCTCTCCCTCCTTGATTCGCTCCTACTGCCTTGTTTTGTGTGTCAATTTGACCTGCAAGAGAATGAGAGGAGTGCCTGTGAGTGTCATGTACCCTGTTTGCCTAATTTGTTAAATAGTACACATAAGTTAATGGATGTGGGTATGAAGTTTGCAATACTAGTGTTTAAGGGTTTGGAGGAATATACAAATCATATTTCTGAGTTCATATTTGGTGCCCTGCTTTCATTCTTCTAAAAAATACGAAATAACATTTGTAAGATCCATTCTATTTTACAAGGGCTTTCAAATTTATACTCTATCAAACTGTAATAAAATAAATTGATTGATGAGCACAGTTTACTGATACTCTGCTGATGCAAAATATGAGCTTTGCTGTGTTTGTTTAGGAGTATAAGTTATAGACACAGGGGATTATAGAGGCTGGAATCTGGAGAAACAAATGACCTGTTGGAGGAACAGGTCACGTTTCAAAACATCGACAATTCTTTTCCCCCACCAATGCTGCCTAACCTGCTGAGTTCCTCCTGGTCATGCTTTCTTCTTCCCTTTTTATCGGACAGAAGATTCAAAACCTTGAGAACATGAACCACTGGTCTCAAGGGCAGCTACTATTCTTCTGCTATAAGGTTCTTGAACAGACCTTATGCATGATAAAGATGAACTCTTGATCTCTCAGTCCACCTTGCCATGCACCTTATTTGTCGATTGTACTGTTAGGAAGTATTCTGTAGATGTGTGAATATAGTCAGATATTAATTCAGACAAGAACCTGTCTTCAGTTCTTAATGTGGATTATAAATTGCAAGCAGTAATTTGACAACGGGGTTGTACTAATCGTCCTGCATTGGCCTGCAAATTGGTTGTTATTTGCACCATTGTGACTTGTTCAAGCTGGCAGACCAGATTGGTGTTGTCACTTAGCATAACAAACATGGCCACAGGTGCAGTGTAGTCAATCAATAGCTTATTGTGTACTCAGGGCATTTGTGTTCTCAGAGATAGCCCTGAACACATTAATGCTGGGTATCAGGCTCTCTGTCTTCAAAAGCTTTTAGACTATTTGTGTGAATTACTTTGTGGCAACGGTGTTTGAACATTCAGAGATGTCTCCCACAGTGGATATGTAATTCAAAAGAAGCACTGTCAATGCAAAATATTGAAGTGAATTATATCATTGTAACTATTGAAAATACAATTAGAACAGAAAAGTACAATCTCAGGAGGTTCCTCGCTGTTGATTGCAATTGTTGATTAATGACTTTCCAGAATTCTCCTTAGAAGGCCCGTTAAAAACTCATTAAAATGCTATCATAATAAAAGAACAACTGGTAATTTGCGGCAGATTTAGAGAAGGGTTGTCCCATATTACACATAATTACATGATGGTAGCCATTTTGGAGAAATAAATCCAATGTAATAGTGTTTTCCTCATTGTAAAATTGACAGAATTTAGTGCACTGGGCTGAGTTATGGGCTAGGTTTTGTTCATATCCAATCAGAGTATGGCCTTATTGGCACAGAAGTACATTGATTTCATTGCAACTGTGGGCCAGCTGGGATTCAGTTACAAGGATAATCACTGACAGGAAAAGCCTTGAAAGAAAATACAATATTTCGGACCAAGCCTGGGGCTAGGGTAATGAAGATCTGATGGAGAGACAGCCAGAGACTGGGAATAGAAATGCAGAAAAACAGCTACATAATTTCTATGAATGGGTCAGCTTACTAGATCAAACCAAGCATTATTGCCCTTGTCAATGCTGTGACATTAGTTTTGACAACCAATCCCAACATTATCTGTGACCATACAAACCACAACCTTCTGAAGGTAGGATTCATGCTTTTGGCGGGTGGATACAAGAGGTCAAAAGGATTTCATTTAACTTAACAGTCTCTTTATCCACCAAATAGCCAGGGACATTCATTTCAATGAAAGTAGTGTGCCAAAGTCTCTTATTTTAAGGTTTACAACTATTTTTTACAAGTACTGTCAAGTTGAAGGTCTGGAGATTTCCCTGTTATTTGTGTGGCTGATAAATTTGCCATCTTGTCCCGCTGCAGTCCAAGCACACCGAAGCACCAGCCCATGACAGAGGAAGGAAAAAGAAAATAAGCAGATTGGCAGAAGGGAATAAAGGGAGTGTTTTCTGGTTGACTGCTCGTGACTAGTGGTGTGCCACAGGGGCTGGTGTGGGTTCACTACTTTTTGCATTATATGTTCCTGATGTTGATGATGAAATTGATGGCTTTGTGGCCAAGTTTGTGGATGATACTAAACCAGGTGCAGGGGCAGGTAGAACTGAGGAAGCAGGGAGCCCGCAGAAAGTCCTGGACAGATTAGGAGAATAGGCAAAGAGTGTTAGATGGAATACAGTGTAGGGAAGTGAACGGTCATGCACTCTGGTAGAAGGAGTAACGACATTTTCTAAATGGGGTGAAAATTCAAAAATCAAAGGTGAAAAGGGACTTGTGAGTCCGAGTGCAAGATTCCCTAAAGGTTAACTTGCAGGTTGAGTTGGTAGTGAGGAAGATAAATGCAATGTCAGCATTCTTTCCAGAGGATTCAAATATTAAAGCAAGGATGTAAAGCTGAGGTTTTATAAGGCAGTTAAAATACTGTGAGCACGTTTGGGCCCTTTAGCTAAGAAAGGATTAGCTGGCACTGAAGAGGGTTTAGAGGAAGTTTATGAGAATGATCCTAGGAATGGAAGGGTTAGTGTATGAGGAGCATCTCATGGCTCTGGAATTTAGAAGAATGGGGAAGAGGATCTCATTGAAACCCACCAAATATTGAAAGGTCTAGACACACTGGACATAGAGAGGATGTTTCTAATGGTGGGAGAATGTAGGATCAGAGGGCACAGCCTCAGAATATAAGGACACTATTTTAAAACAGAGTTGAGGAACAATTTCTTGAGTCAGTGGGTGGTAAAGCTGTGGAATTCATTGACACAGATGGTTGTGGAGGCCAAGTCATGGAGTATATTTAAAGTGGAGGTTAATAGGTTCTTGATGAGTAAGGGTGTCAAGCATTTTGGGGAGCAGGCAGGAGAATGGGGTTGAGAAGGGAAATAAATAAGACATAATCGAATGGTGGAGCACATGCAATGGGCTGAATGGCCTAATTCAACTCCTATGTCTTATGGTCTAATGGCCTAAGCATACACAGAACTGGCTGTCCTCCTAGGCTCCCTTTACAATTAATTTTAGTGTCAATGCCAGAGATTCTTCGTTTGGATCATTTTATCCTCCTTGGAGCATTAATTCTCATTGATTTACATTCTGCAGACAATTATGCTGGTCATTAATTGCTTTGACAATTGCTAAAGATCTTTTGCAGAAATAGATGTGTTCCAGCTTCACTGAGATTAGTTCTAACTCAAATTCATTTAAGTTGAAAGTTCAAAGTAAAATTTACTATCGGAGTACAGACGTGTTACCACATACAATCCTGAGGTTCCTCTTCCTGCTGGCATACTCAACAAATCCATAGAACAGTAACTATAAACACGATCAATGAAAGAGCAAGAGCATAGAAGACAAAAAAACTGTGAATATGCAAATATAAATAAATAGCAATAAATAACATAAGCATAAAGTAACAAGAAAGTAGTCCTTAAAATTAGTTCACTGATTGTGGGAACACCAGAAATAGAATGAGTGTAGTTTGTTCAAAAGTCTGATGGTTGAGAGGCAGTACCTGTTCTTGAACCTGGTGGTGCGAGTTCTGAGGCACTTGTGCCTTCGACCTGATGGCAGCAGTAAGAAAAGAGCGTGACCTGGGTGGTGAGGATCTCTGATGATGGTTTCTGCTTTTCTTCAATGTTTCATGTAGACATATTGATTTTCAATATTTGATGATAGTTAAATATTTTATTCAATTCACCCAGCACACCTTTCCTAAATTACTTTTCCAATTTATAAAGTTTAACGGTGCACAGACTTTTATGTATATTTCTATCTTCTCTTCTTAAGCGAATATGTTTTCTTTCTAATTATCTATTATCATACATCAGCTTTTTTCTTTGGTAGTTGGTGGGGGTTGACTTTTTTTATATAAAAAAATTCTTTTATGATGTATGACCTATCTTTAAATTTTTGATTACGGAGTGGTATACCTTTATGTGATATGCTATAACATTTTGATCAATTTTATTACAATATATGAATGTACACAATTTATGTTGAGATGTATCTATGTGTTAAACTCTGTAAATCTTGTTTTTTCTTCTGAATAAAAATATTGTAAAAAGAAAAAGAATTCACCTAGCACAAATAACTCACATCACAGTATTTAGACTTTGCTAAAGAGAACAAAAAATGCCATAGAATCTTTCTTTTTTGGAAAAAAGACTTCTGGCACATTATAAACAAGAGAAAGCTTTCAGATGCAGGAAATCCAAGTAACATGCATAAAATGCTGGAGGAACTCAGTAGGCCAGGCAGTATATATGGAGAAGAGTAACTAGTTAACATTTCAGGGCTATGGTCTCGGCCTGAAACAGTGACTGTTTACTCTTTTCCATAGATATATTGTGGAACATTATGTCCATTCATACAATTATCTCCATTTCAATGACATATTTGCAGTCTCTCTCATATTTTGGAGGTGAAGAAACTCCCATTTATTTTTAAAGTCTGGTCTTCTGACCAGTTGTGTATTTAATATTTGTAATTATGTTGTTTGATTAAGTATTCTTTCTTGTTTACGTAATTCATTACGGGTTATATGTATAAGTACGTGAATGGCATATGTCATCACGTCACCACATCATATGTGCCTGCCATGCTGAAAGTAAAAGAGAAGCTTACATACATCCCTTGGGCTCCCTTGTTTTTTTCCCCCAATAAGTTTTATGTTTTGGACTTATAAAACATAACATGACCTATGTTGCGAATTATTATTACCTTTAATGAACAGGTTTGCTTGCTAAAGGCTCAATGTTATATTGAACTATTCACATTGTTAATCTTCAAGCAGGGGAAAAACTGACAGAAAACAATTAAAATATTTTCAAAGTTCATATCCCTAAGATTTTGATAAGAACAAAACATATTTGGAGCTCCATACACTGCACACACGCAGGGAGCACACAGGGAGACAGATATCAGAATAGTCGGGTATAGTAATACTGTAAGTAAGTTATTGTGTACTTTTGCTGTCCCACTTTTCAAGGCTATATGCCAATGTACTATTACACTGGACAACAGATATTTTGCTTCCTGAATACTTTTGGGCATATCTTATGGATTTCAGGCTCCTGACCATGAAAGTCACCAGTAAATTTCCCTAACATGCACCATTTCTTTTTAAATCACCTATATTTGTTAATTCAATTCATAATTCCAATCAATTGACAAGTTTTCTATTTTGTCCGGGCATGCTTAGGCAGGGTGAATGCTGCATGACAGGACAGGTTTTATAAGGATTTTGATATTTGACACAGATGTTTCCCAGAATAACTGATTCCAAGGTTAAGGAAGGCATTCTTCTTGGTCCACAAATCAAACAGGTCATCAAAGACAAGCAATTCAAAGAACTTCCAGCAGGACCGAAGAAAATTGCATGGAATGTATTGTTGAAAGCTTTCTTGGCAACTACAGATCACCAGACTATGTGCAGCCGGTTGACAACATGCTTCAAGCATACAAAACCATGAAGTGCAACATAGAACATAGAAATCTACAGCACATTACAGGCCCTTCAGCCCACAATGTTCATGTAACCTACTCTAGAAACCGCCTAGAAATTCCCTACTACATATCCCTCTATTTTTCTAAGCTCTACGTACCTATCTAAGAGTCTCTTAAAATACCCTATTGTATTCGTCTCCACCACCATCATTGGCAGTGCATGCCACATACCCACCACTCTCTGTGTGAAAAACTTACCTCTGACATTCCCCCTGCACCTACTCCCAAGCACCTTAAAACTATGCCCCCTCACATTAGCTATTTCAGCCCTAAGAAAAAGCCTCTGGCTATCCACATGATCAATGCCTCTCACCATCTTATACACTTCTATCAGGTTACCTCTCATCCTCCGACACTCCAAGGGGAAAAGGCCATTCACTCAACCTATTCTCATAAGCCATGGTCAATCCAAGCAACATCCTTGTAAATCTCTTCTGCACTCTCTTGCAAGTATCCACATCCTTCCTGTAGTGAGGTGACCAGAACTGAACACGGTACTCCAAGTGGGGTCTGACCAAGGTCTTACATAGCTGTAACATTACCTCACAGCTCTTGGACTCAATCCCATGGTTGATGAAGGCCAACACACCATACACCTTCTTAACAACACTGTCAACCTATGCAGCAGCTTTGAGTGTCCTATCGCAACGGACTCCAAGATCTCTCAGATCCTCCATACTGCCAGGAGCTTTAACATTTATATTATATTCTGTCTACAAATTGGACCTATCAAAATGAACTTATCTGGGTTGAAGTCCACCTGCCACTTCTCAGCCCAGTTCTGCAACCTATCGATGTCCTGCTGTAATCACTGACAACCCTCTACACTATCCACAACATCCCCAACCTTTGTGTTACCAGCAAACTTACTAACTCACCCTTTACTTCTTCACCCAGGTCATTTATAAAAATCACAAAGAGGAGGGGTCCCAGAACAGATCCCAGCAGAAAATCACTGGTTATCGACCTCCATGCAGAATACGCACCATCTACAACCACCCTTTGCCTCGTGGACAAGCCAGTTATGGATCCACAAAGCAAGGTCTCTTTGCATCCAATGCCTCCTTACTTTCTGAAGCAGCTTTACTGAAATCCATATACACTACATCCACTGCTCTACCTTCATCAATGTGTTTTGTTACATTCTCAAGCTGACTGTCTCTAATCAGATTATGTCTCTCCAAATGCTCATAAATCCTGCCTCTCAGGGTTTTCTTCAACAACTTGCCAATCATTGAAGTAAGACTCATTGGTCTATAATATCCTGAGATATCTCTGTTCACTTTCTTGAACATTTGCAACCCTCCAATCCTCTGGTACTTCTCCCATCACTTTTTGATGATAAAAGATCATTGCCAGAGGCTTAGCAATCTCCTCCCTCACTTCCTACAGTAGCCTGTGGTATATCTCACCTGGACCTGGCATTATCTAACTAATGCTTTTCAAAAGCTACAGCACATCCTTTTTCTTAATATGCTCAAGTGTTTCATTCCGCTGTCAGTCATCTCCACAAATGCCAAGGTCATTTTCCCAGTGAATACTGAACAAAGTATTCATTAAGTACTTCTGCCTCTATGCACACATTTCCACCATCACACCTGATTGGTCCTATTCTCACACAGCTCTTCCTCTTGCTCTTCACATACTTGTAGAATGCCTTGGGGTTTTCCTTAATTCTGCTCACCAAGGCCTTCTCATGACCCCTTCTTGCTCTCCTAATTTCATTCTTAAACTCCTTCCTGGTAACCTTGTAATTTTTTAGAGCTCTAGTACCTAGATTCTTAAACCTTTCGTAAGCTTTTCTTTTCTTCCTAACTAAATTTTCTACATCCTTTGTACACCATGGTTCTTTTAACCTATCATCGTTTCCCTGCCTCAATGGAACATACCTATGCAGAACACCATGCAAATGTTCCCTGAATATTTGCCACATTTCTGCCCTGCATTTCCCTGATAAAATCTGCTCCCAATTTATGCTCACAAGTTTCTGCCTTGCAGCATCATATTTCCTCCTACCCCAATTAAATGTTTTCCCAAATTGTCTGCTCCTATCCCTCTCCAGTGCTATGGTAAAAGAGATAGAGTTGTGAGAATGCTCTCCCACTGAGAGATCTGACACCTGAACAGGTTCATATCCCAATACCAGATCAAGTACAGCCTCTCCTCTAGTTGGCTTATCTATATATCACATCAGGAAAGCTTCCTGAACACATCTAACAAACTCCACCCCATCTAAAATCCTTGCTCTGAGGAGATGCCAGTTAATATTAGGAAAGTTAAAATCACCCATCAAAACAACCCTATTATTATGCACCATTCCAGAATTGACCTCCCTATCTGCTCCTCAATGTCTCTGTTACTATTGGGGGCTCTACAAAAAACACCCAGTAGAGTTTTTGCGCTTTCCTGTTTCTGACTCCCACCCGCACTGACTCAGTAGACAATCCCTCTATGACTTCTTCCTTTTCTGCAACTGTGATACTGTCCCTGATTTGCAATGCCATGCCCTCACTTCTTTTGCCTCCCTCCCTGTCCTTCTTGAAAGATCTAAAGTCCAGCACACTCAGCAGCCTTTCCTGTCCCTGAGATATTCAAGTCTCTGTAATGGCCACAGTGTCATAGTGCCATGTATTGATCCACACTCTAAGTTCATCTGCGTTGTCTATAATACTCTTTGCATTAAAATAGACGCAACTCAAACCACCTGACTGAGTGCGTCTTTGCTCTATCATCTGCCTAGCCTTCTTTCCAAACTCCCTACAAGCTGTCCCTACTTGTGCACCAACTCCCCTATCCTCTGCCTCTTCACTTTTGTTCCCAACCCCCTGCAAATCTAGTTTAAACCTCCCTCCAGGGATACTGGTTCCCCTCCAGCTCAGGTGCAACCTGTCCCACTTGTACAGGTCACGCCTTCCCCAGACAAGGTTCCAATGATCCAGGAACTTGATACCCTGCCCCCTGCACCATCTCCTCAGCCACTCATTCAGCTGTGTTATCTTCCTGTTCTGACCTTCACCAGCTCGTGGAACCGGGAGTAATCCAGAGATTACCACCTTGGAGATCCTGCTCTTCAGCCTCCTTTCTAAACTCCCTAAACTTACTGCACAGGATCTCTACCCCTCTCCTGCCTACGTCATTGGTACCAATATGTACCACAACCTCCGGCTGCTTACCCTCTCCTTCAGGAATATTCTGCAAATGCTCAGAGACATCCTGAACCCTAGCAACCAGTAGGCAACACACTATCCTGGCATCTCTTCTGCTGCAGCAGAATCACATATCTGTCTCTCTATTGAGCCCCCTAAGACTATTGCTCCGCCTGACTTCACCCTACCCTTCTGAGACTCAGAGACGATCACAGGGCTATTGGTCTGGCTGCTGCTGCCTTGCCCAGGTAGCTCATCCCCCTCAGCATGACATTAAAGATTAATTTCTCCATTCCCATTAGACTTCTTCTCTGCAAGTCTTGGCACTATCAGTGACGAGCATGGTGAAAGAGCAGGACACTGCAGTCATCGAGAAATGGCATCAGGGCAACTGGAATCCATCAATGCTGGCTGATTATTGTTGGACATTTTAAAGCGAGAAGCCTCAGTCGCTGAATAAGTTGAAAATCATCAACAAAACAACTTTAGCAAATCATCACCACCGTTATACATTTAAACACTTTACATTCAACAGAAGTTAATTTCTTGTTTCTCCAAATTCCTACATGACACAAGTAGTCTGAAATTATACAGTAATTGTGTTCAGCTTCAAATGGTCTATCATAAACCAAACAAAATTCTGAAGAAACAACATTTTTGAAAATAATTGTTGTCCAGTGTTATCTGTAATACCTGTTTCCAACATGCATTCACCACAACCTGCTGCTTCATTCTCCACACTAGCCATCCTCCACTTCCTCCTTTGGAAGTTCAAAGGCGCTGTTGGGCAAGTTTTTATTACGCAGAGCCCAGTGGCTGTCTTGAATGCACTGCCAGGGGTGGTGTTCAAGAGAAATGCACACTGAAGTGCAAAGAATGAAGTGATGTGGACTTGTAGGCAGAAAGGATTAGTTCAGTCGGGCATTTCATTGCTAATTTAATTAGTCCAGCACAACATTGCGGACCAAAGGGCTTGTTCCTGTGCTGTACTATGTTCTAACTTTCATTTTGTATTTATTTTGGCTTCTGTACTTAAAGTGATTTGTTTTAACATTCCTAGAGCACTTTATTCCTCTACTCAGATTCTTCATTTCCACCTGACGTGCTTACTCTAACCAAAATATACCACACCACATATAACTATGGTTTCTATGTCTAAATTATTAATGCAAGTCGTAAACCACAGTGTTAGCACTGATTCCTGTGATTTCTTCTCATCTTTAACCAATTTGGGTCATTACCCTTAACCTTTATTCCTGGTTTGCTCATGTACATAAAATGCTGAAACATTCAGGGCTTTGAACGATCAGCTTAGGAGGAGACAATGGTGCCTAACAGCAACTCATTTGTTTGCATCTTCAGAAACAGCTCTATTTCCATCTTTAATATCTCTATTTTTCCCTTTCAGGGTTCTGTAGAAGACCCTGACCTGGAGTTGCACACTGACTGTGGTTCTTTGTGGGAACAGGACCCGCTCTCAGGGTTTCACGACTGGTTATTATTCGACACGCCAAGGGAGCGGCCTAAGAGCTGTGCTCGCCTTCGGAGATTTGAGAGTTCGTGGCTCTGGAGATGGGGGATCGGAGGTCTGTGTCCAGGCAGGAGATTGGTGTGTCGTGGGAGATAGAAGATCTAAGATTGGGTGCCCAGAGACCCGAGATCTTTGGGCACAGAACATGGAAAAAGCAACACAACTGACTTTTAACATCGTAAACCAGCGAGTTGTTTGTTATGTCTCCCCTCTCACTGTGAAACAGAGACACCTCTTTCTCCCTTATTAGGGAGAGAGAGAGAGAGAGAGAGACCGTGGTATGTCGAATACCAGGTGAGCGAGCAGTCTTTGAAGTACTGCAAGTTTGTATCTTTGCTGTTGCTTTGCTCACGCTTGAGTGCTCAGTGGCGGGTACTGATGCTTTTTTTTTTGCCGATGGGGGGGGGGGGGTGATCATTGTTTTCTACCACTCTGACAGAGCTTTTGATCCAAAATATTAGTCCTGTTTCTCTTTCTACGGATGATCTCTTTCTACCTGTTGAATGTTTTTATTTTAGGTTCCCAGTTTCTACAGTTGTTTTTATCTCATTCCATAACCAGCCTGTTATCCACCCTTCATGATCTGATTCATATCTCTTCTGCAACACCACATAAAAAGAAATTCTACATGATTTTCACAAACAAGAGAAAATCTGCAGATTCAGGAAACCCGAGAATGCTGGAGGAACTGAGCAGGCCAAGCAGCATCTATGGGAAAGACTACATTCGACTTTTCAAGCCGAGTCATGCTGATGGGTATCGGCCGGAAGCGTCGACTGTACTCTTTTCCATAGATGCTGCCTGGCCAACAGAGTTCCTCCAGCATTTTGTGTCTACATGCTTTTAATGTCGTGCACACTCTGTCATTTTTCAGTATAAAAGGAAAATTAATCAATCAGTATTCATATTGCATGTTCACCTGAGTTCATTTTTAGTAGTCATATCTCATTCTAAAACTTCATTTTGCAGTATATGTAAAAAACTTTACTATTTTTATCAAAGGCAACAGTTTGCCAATCAACAAATTGTACTCTATATTTATGCTTACAGCAAAGTTCGTTCACTCAGAAAATAGTCTGTTTAAACTGCGAAGGAAACAGAATACAACAAAAACTATAGCAAATTTTCTCAATGAAACCTAAAAATATTCTACACGAGAATGGAATGAATGGAAGAGAGAATATACACATTCCGTACAAATTCCATCTAGGCCTCAACAATGCAGCCAGTAGCTTTCATTGACAGGAAATGCCCAAGCTTCACCCCTGTTCCTGGGACAAGTACCCTTATATACAGCCTTCTTTTTTCAATCCATCATAACTTAATGTTGTATTTTCTTTTTGGTTTACAAAATGAATTATATTTACTTTTTTGTATCTTTTAATTTTTTCATCCTTTTCCATATATATATCGCAAACATCCCCTTTTGATTTCGATCTTAGCCTTTCTGACACTTGGGTTAGAAAGTGGTCCTGAAACACACTATAAAGCCTCTATTCTCTTCCCTCTTGCTTCATTTGACAGTTCACTGAAGCTAGTTGAAAACTCCCAGGATTATTATCACCCTATTCTTTTTATTATCTTTTTTAACTTGTCATTGATTCATTGTTTTTTACTCATTTGTTGGAACCTGAGCACTCTCTGCAATTTTATGCTTCTTAACTGAGGATAAAAGCATGAAAAGAAAATCTCAAATTAATCTGGTGACCACAGTGGTGAGAAACAAGTGATTCTCTTCCTTACGGTTCTGCAATGTGACCAACAAAACCTGGAGCTCGATTCCTAAGGAGCTCCTTTTAATCATCAGCTCCTGCCAACACTCTGTACTTAAACTTGAATGTGCAATATTGAAAATGCATTAAAGGGGTAATTTTGCAAAAGCTTTTTTTTCATGTGGAACCTACTGAGAAAGTGGGCTGGAGACTGGTAAAAGCCTTCAATTTATTTACTTGCTGTATTTTGTACTGTTCATTATTAAATATTAAATGTTGTGTTGTAATTTTTGGTTTATTTGACTTGTTTGAAAATTTTCAAATAAATAATCTCAATTTGAAACTTTAAATGACACTATTTATTGGTTTCACATGTTACATACGTTCTTATTTAAATCCGTGATACTGGGAAATTGCTACAATAATGTATACTTTTTGCACAGAAGTCTGTTAAAAATGTCACTTTTATGCTATTAAAGGATTTTATTTTCAATAATCTCTTTCACATTCAAAGCCAATTTGCAGTAAACATGTTAGCAATTCATCTGTCTTATCACAATACAAGGTGACATTGAAGTGATTCATGTTCTGTGGTTCTTCTTTATTAACAATTTCTATTAAATGCTATATTAAATTTGTCAACTGAAACAATTAGTTTTCTGCACAATATTACTCCAAATGTGAATGTGTCTTAATATTCAGAATTTTACATTTAACTGCTAGTGGATATATTGCAATATCAAAATAATGCTCTTTCCGATCATTTGAATTAAGGCAAAAAAATTCTGGAAACATCCAACGGTTCAGGCAAAATCTGAGGAGAGAGAAAAATAGATTAACACTTCACATGGATGTCCTTTCACATGAATAGGAAGATCTTGGCACTGACAACATTACGTGAGTACAAAACCAGACCAGGGAAAAGCAGGGCAAGGAATAAGCAAAAGGAGAAAGACTGATAGAAATTGGTGAGGGTCGGGGGGGGGGGAGGGGGGATGCCAAATTTCTTCATCCTCATGAGAAAGTAGAGGCACTGGTGAGCTTTCTTGGCCATGGCATCACCAGGCCAGGCTACTGGTGGTGTTCTCTCCTGGGAACTTGAATTTCTCAACTCAATGTGCAGCCGCCAACAGAAGTTGCCACAAGTGATTAAAAAGAAGACATTGCAAATTCAATGGAAACAACATTAGAACAAATTTGGAAGGGAAGGCAAAACAGAGGAAAATAAGTGCATTATTTAAGATATGATTTACACTTTAAGACCTGGTTCATAAAAAAGGTTCTATTGTTCAAACACAAGAAGTTCTACAGATGTTGGAAATCTTGAGTCCTAACGAAGAGCCTCAGCCTGAAATATCAACTGTTTGTTCCTCTCCATAGATGCTGCCTGGCTTGCTATGTTCCTCCAGCATCTGCTGTTCTATTATTCAAACATCTATTGACCTACATTGGAACAGTACTGAAGGTTCAGATTAGGGTCGGAATGAAGTATTTACTTATTAGGGCAAAGGAGGAGGCCATTCAGTCCACTGCATCCATGTGGGCTCCCAGTACAGTAATCTCCATTAGTCTCATTTCCCCTCTCCTTACTTCCCCATAAATGTGCAACTTACTTTTCCTGGCAACATGTCTTTTTCATCCTTTTTGCCACCCCACTGTGTAGTAGCTCACAGAAGCCAATTTTCCAAGCACATCCCTTTGGAATCCGGGAAGGAACCATGACATAGATATTTTTCTTACATCAAAGAATCTGAGTTGGAAGAAAAAAATTCCCAAACCTGTACCCAATCAATGAAAAATTGAATTTCAGCCAATTGTTATATATTACTACCAACTTTCATTTCCATAACAAATCAAGTTAAAATTCCATCATGATTTGACTGAGGTTTTCAAATTCCAGTTTGAGAGAACTTCAGCTGCTTACAGTAAATCACATAGTTCCCAAACGAAAGGAAGAGAAATCATGGCTAGTGGAAGTATGAAGTATGATGATAAGTTTTAAAAAAGCAAACTGCTGGAGAAACACAGTTTGTCAGGTAGCATCTGTGGAGGTAGAGGGATAGTTGAGACTTCAGGTCAAACCCCTACAACCTTGATGCAAGGTCTTGAAATGAAACGTCATCCATCCCCCTGCTTCCATACATGCTGCCTGACTCATTGAATTCCTCCAGATTGTTTGTCTTTTGCTCGAGATTGCAACATCTGTAGTGTCCTGTGTTTTCAGGGTGCCAGGTGCTTCTGCAAAAAAAAAATTGATCCTTTTGCAGATGTTTTATTAACTATTTTCACCCCACTTCATTTTTGACAAACTTATGGCAAGTATTTTTGCACTGGTCATGTCCTTTAATAGCAGGATCATTTCCCAGTGTTTAGTGGGACAGTGACATGACAACTGTGAACTCCACAGATAGTTGCCTTTGGAAACTGCAGAGTTAAAATTTCATCTCAATCCCAGGTGAAAGCCACCTAACAATTTTTATTATGTATTTTCCTCAAGCTTCTTTACTTTTGAGGGAATCTTGTGACTGGGACTTCATGCATGACTGTAGAGTCAATTTTTCAGTTATTTATTCTCTTCCTCCACTTCATAGCACATTCTTGATAGGTACAATCCTATTATAAAAGACTTGCAGCCATACAATTTTAAATATTCACAATTAAATAAGAAGTGCAGGGAACCATAAGAGAGCAGAAAGTGGATAAAATGACTTGGAAAAATAACTATACCTATAAGCCCTCAGTCAACAACTAGATCTGTACTTAGACTATTTCCCACACTGATCAATTTTCAGGTTCTCATAATGTGGTGTGAGAGATAAATTAGCTTTATTTGTCACATGTTCTTCAAAACATACAGTGAAATGCATTTCCAGACCTAACCAATTCCCCTCTACCGCCACTCTCCTCCGTCTAGCGGAATTAGTTCTTAATCTCAATAATTTCTCCTTTGGCTCCTCCCACTTCCTCCAAACCAAGGGAGTAGCCCTGGGCACCCGTATGGGTCCCAGTTATGCCTGCCTTTTTGTTGGCTTTGTGGAACAGTCCATGTTCCAAGTCTATACGGGTATCCGTCCCCTTCTTTTCCTTCGCTACATCGACGACTGCATTGGCGCTGCCTCCTGCACGCATGCTGAGCTCGTTGACTTCATTAACTTTGCCTCCAACTTTCACCCTGCCATCAAATTTACCTGGTCCATTTCCGACACCTCCCTCCCCTTTCTTGATCTTTCTGTCTCCATCTTTGGAGACGGCTTATCTACTGATATTTACTATAAGCCTACAGATTCTCACAGCTACCTGGACTATTCCTCTTCCCACCCTGTCTCTTGCAAAAATGCTATCCCCTTCTCACAATTCCTCTGTCTCCGCCGCATCAGCTCTCAGGATGAGGCTTTTCATTCCAGGACGAAGGAGATGTCTTCCTTTTTTGAACAAAGGGGCTTCCCTTCTTCCACCATCAACTCTGCTCTCAAACGCATCTCTCCCATTTCCCGCACATCTGCCCTCACCCCATCCGCCCGCCACCCCACTCGGGATAGGGTTCCCCTTGTCCTCACCTACTACCCCACCAGCCTCCAGGTCCAACATATAATTCTCCGTAACTTCCGCCACCTCCAACGGGATCCCACTACCCAGCACATCTTTCCCTCCCCCCTCTTTCTGCTTTCCGCAGGGATCGCTCCCTACGCAACTCCCTTGTCCACTCATCCCCCCCATCCCTTCCCACCGATCTCCCTCCTGGCACTTATCCTTGTAAACGGAACAAGTGCTACACCTGCCCTTACACTTCCTCCCTCACCACCATTCAGGGCCCCAGACAGTCCTTCCAGGTGAGGTGACACTTCACCTGTGAGTCAGCTGGTGTGGTATACTGCGTCCGGTGCTCCCAGTGTGGCCTTTTATATATTGGTGAGACCCGACGCAGACTGGGAGACCGTTTCGCTGAACACCTACGCTCGGTCCGCCAGAGAAAGCAGTATCTCCCAGTGGCCACACATTTTAATTCCACGTTCCATTCCCATTCTGATATGTCTATCCATGGCCTCCTCTACTGTCAAAATGAATCCAAACTCAGGTTGGAGGAACAACACCTTATATACTGGCTGGGTAGCCTCCAACCTGATGGCATGAACATTGACTTTTCTAATTTCCATTAATGCCCTTCCTCCCCTTCTTACCCCATCCCTGACATATTTAGTTGTTTTTTTCTCTCTCTCTGCCCATCACTCTGCCTGTTCCCCATCTCCCTCTGGTGCTCCCCCCCACTTTCTTTCTCCCGAGGCCTCCCATCCCATGATCCTTTCCCTTCTCCAGCTCCGTATCACTTTCGCCAATCAACTTTCCAGCTCTTAGCTTCATCCCACCCCCTCCGGTCTTCTCCTATCATTTCGCATTTCCCCCTCCCTCCACTACTTTCAAATCTCTTAGTATCTCTCCTTTCAGTTAGTCCTGACGAAGGGTCTCGGCCTGAAACATCGACAGTGCTTCTCCTTATAGATGCTGCCTGGCCTGCTGTGTTCCACCAGCATTTTGTGTGTGTTGTGTGAATTGCATTGTTTGCGTCAATCAAATTAGCAAGGATTCTGTTTGGTAGCTTGCAAGTGTTGCTACACTTCCAGCGCCAACTAACCCTAACTATACATCTTTGGAATGTGGGAGGAACCTGGAGCACTCAGAGGAAACCCACACAGTCACAGGAAGAAGGTACAAACTCCTTACAGACAACAGTGGGAATTGAATCCTGATCAGTGATCTCTGCCGCTGTATGGTGATGCTACGGTGCCACCCCACTACAACTTTTTTCCATATGCTGTTTATCATTTAATTAAAGTCCTGTCGTATAGTTTGCAGTGGTTGGTGACTCCCACAGAGTTTATCCAGTTACTAGAAATATTGCTGTTTGCAACATTTTGAGGACACTTCCAGTGGTAGATAACTGAACACTTCTCAACAGGATCTGTGAGACAGAGGGCAGCTCACTGGATGGAGTCTGGTGTTTATGACAGCTTGTGTTAGCGGCTGTACATTTGGTTGTGAGTTAAAAGTTCCAAGGACTGAATGCCACCAATATCCTGTCTTCATGTTGATGCCACAGCCAGGTGGGCCCGTGCTGAATGGACTCTGATTACATTTATTTCTACCTCAGTAAAGCAGCTGGCGTAATCACACACTTCAGATATTCTCTCTTCTCCCGCTTTCATTCTAGAGAAAATAAGAAGCCTGAAAGCATTTACAATCAGGCTGAAGGACAGCTGCTATTGCAATTATAAGGGTTCCTTAGTCAAAAAGATGGGCTCTTGACTTCACAGTCTACCTCCTTATAATATTATTGTCTGTCTGTACTGCACTTTCTCTGCAACTGCAACACTTTATTTTGCATTCTGTGACTAGTTCTTGTACTATCTCAAAGCACTTGTAATGAATTGATCTGTATGGACAGTATGAAAGACAGGTCTTTCATTGAACCTCGGTGCATATGACACCATAAACCAATTTACCATTCAGTTAGGTTTTCAAAGTTATGCTTGGAAGCAGAATATAATGTACATTCACTTTAATATAGCTGTTCAAAACTATCAACCACAAATAAAGCTAATTTCTTGAAGATATCAGAAACAATAATTCTCTTTGGTAGTATGGAACCATGTGGATTAACTGTTTTGTCCATTCCAGTAAATCCTCTACCAGTACTTCCCGTAAGATGGCAGCATGCTCAGTTGCAGTGGCCTCTCTCAATCCAGCCAAAGCTGGAATTGTTTGTCCTTTATGTCTTTTTTACGATTGCAAGACATTGCTGGATATTAAGAACATGAGGTACTGCAGGTCTACCCCACCAGGGTGTTTCTTGTGAGCAGAGAAGCTGGATTTTTTGCTGGCTATGTTGCACCTGGTGCGGGAAGGCATTAGAGGCAGTGCACAGTCTAACAAATGGTTCAAATGATTATCCTGAACATTTTTTCTGGTGATTGCAAGACTCTTTTGGATACTGGTAATGCAGAATACAGTAAGCCCAGTTCACTGGTGCATTGGTGAGACCGAATGCGGCTCAGCTAGTTGTTGTGCAGACCAGGCCCTCATACTCCTGTTGCAAAGGCCAAGGGGAAGAGACGCTGGGGGCGGTGTGAGTTAAGGTATGACCCCTTCCACCAGAGCTGCTCTCCAGTACTCGCTCAGTGGAAGACAAACAGGATAACGCTCATCTGTGGCTGCACTAACACATATTGATCAGACTGCTGCGGGCTTGCTCTTGCCAACAACATCTCACGAACTATTAATTTACAGGACATGACACGCAGGGACTTGGGCTATATTGTTATTTTTTGTGACTGTATGTTCACTGCTATTGTAATTATATGTGTTATATATGCCCCATGCTGTGTTGGTACTATGCTTTGCATCTTGGCAGGGCCAAGGAGGAAATCTGTTCATTTAGTTGTATTCACGGGTTTTGATGTACAGTTGAATGGCAGCTTTGAACTTGAGAATACGAAACGATCCTGCAATACACTTCTATGCTTTGTGTTAACTGTCAGCACTAAGTAATGAAACAGACATGTTTCCCTGAAGATAATTCATTCATTTCACATGCTAATGTGTTTTTCATTCTTGTGCTTAGATGTGAATCTAAAAATGTTTAAAATGTGCTGTAAAAATTGTATATTAATCCAGTCAAGAACAGGGTATTAACCTACTTCCCGCTCAGATTTGGGATATTTTACAAGATCAATATAAACTAACTTTATAAAGTTTCTAACCGTAAAACTGAAGTTCAAGAAGTTTGTACAAGTTCAGATAAGTTGTAATACAATCCTAGACCAAATATATTGTCAATTTTTAAATAGCACACTTGAAATCTCAATGAAGAAATGCTCAGCTGAAGAAAGAAATGAGTGTCAGAAAGGTACAGTATACCATAGGACAATAACAACAATTGAAGCAAGCTAACCATGAAGTCCCATTGGCATGCTTCCATAGATCAGACCTAGGCTGCTTCCATTCGCCTCCCATAACTGAGCTCAAGTTGAAATCCTCAAAGTATTCCAAGCGATGACTGAAACAGAAAACCACATCAATATTAAAGACATAGTACATAAAAATGCCAATTAACTTAACATGGTTAAAAATGCAATTAAACACATGGGAGGGGGCTGAAATTACGAAGTTTTGTAAGGAGAGGAAGCATGGGAGTGGTCCATTGCATTTCTCAAAGTTACAACAATTTTCCAGACTTTTTGACAAGATCTCACCATATTTACAAGTAAAAGTGTTTATTAAATGAAAATAATTAAAGGGTTTTAAGCATCTCAATTTAAGAGTACAATTCCTAGTTGTAAATTAAATGGAACAGAAAGAATTGTGGAGATAGCTTTGGTTCCAATTGGCATTTGGGCTTCCTGCCAGCCATTGAAAACTTTCACTAAAGGATGGGACTTCTGCATTTAGCCTTACATGAAATGATACAAATAAAAGAGACATGTGTGGCTGCATAGCCATAAACACTACCTGTTCTTCACTGCCCATCATTATACTCCATAGAAATATTCCTGCTTAACACATCAGTGCACAACAATTCAGAAGAAGAGCTCGCAATACTGTCTTTGTAATGAAAAATGATCGCCCAGTAAATACCACCACTTTGTGTTATCACCATATCCTCAGAATTTAACACTTCAGTAGCAAGTTAGGCTCATAGAGTTTTTTTATTACAAAAATGAAATTAACAAAATGAGAAATGGGTTTAGCTTCCCAACTAGTAAGATAATTTTATAATGTATTGGTGGCTTAAAGGTTTGTTTATTTCAGGAATTGCAGGCAAATTTATTTCATTAATATTACTTTCTAAATTACCATTCCCAAGTCAAAAGGCAATGTATAAACCTAGTAAATAATTTAATACCTTAACCCTAAACTTGTTTTTTTTTGTGAATGCAATTCAAATTAGCAAATTCTAAAACTAACTCTACAATCAGTTTCAATCTATTCAAAACTACAAACATTTTAAGTTATTTCAAGGCTTTATTATGTTTGTAGTATAATAGTGAATAAAATTTTAAAATATATATATAAATATGCACCATTCTGCTATGCAACTAAATGCAGAAGATAGATCTGGAACTTACTAAGATATTTTATCAAGTATCACCTTGAACTTCAAGTATCTCTTTACAGGTGATGTAGTTTATTTGGTCCTTTTGTTAAAAGTTCTTGTTAAATGTTGACTATAACTATTTTACTGTGATATTTATTTTTTTCTAACCAGGCTTTTATTCAATTGTCTTTCCCTATTAATCTAAGTTTAAAATATTTTCAGAAACTTCTGAAGATATCCCTATACCATTCATTTTTCCCAATTTGGCTGACAAGTGCAACTACTTCAACTATTACTATATAACAAGCTGTTAACAGGGATTTGCAAACAAAAGAAGTCTTTCAGAAAAGTCACCTTTAATCCTGCCCCAAGCAGTTAGCACCAAAGGTACAGACTCACAAAATATCAGGGAGGAGTGGAAAATAATCACATAGTTCTCCACAGCATCCCATCTGTTTGAGGATCAGCACCATCCACATTTACTTGCATGGACTTCAGAGACAGGGTTTACACAACCTTGCACAGAAATTCTTTGCTTTAAAGAGATCACAGATAAAAGCTGTAATATATACAGAAAGATACAAATGTAAAAGGCAAAGCATAGTTTCTATGTGATATGGAAATTATTTTGCCTGAGGAAATGTAAATGAAAAGTACAATTAATTGAGAAGGATGAAAACATGACATTTTGTGTGAAGCTAATGAAGTGTGCTTAAAAACACTATTACAGTACATAGTAGGGCCAATTATCCACTAGCTTGGGTTGTACATAATTTATTAAATAGCAGGATCACATCTCAACATATTGAAGGGAAAAGCTGCACTAAAATGGCTTATAATACATTTGATCATTGTAAAGGTCAAATGTGTGTGCCATGGCAACTTGTGCATTCTCAGTATTAGGTCTGTAATTTTATTATGTATTTAGATAGTAAGGATAGAAAACAATAAACAGCAAACACTTATACTCACAAGTTAGGCTGTTGTCCTTCGTTTACCTGCTTCTTAGGTATGGGATACAGAGCCTCATAAACTCTTTTATCACCAGAGCCATGAATCGCATAGGCATTAAACTTGTTAACTCCATCAGGAAAATAACTCCAAGGAATAAGTGCTTTGCCTTCCCAATTTTGATCATGAATTGTAGAATCGTATTTTAAATCCAGTTCTTTCTAATGTGAAGAGAAAACAGTTAATAACTTCATACATTTGAATTTCAGCTTAATTTTTAAAAGTTGACACAACTGTATTTTGAACAATTGAATCTTCAAAACCCAATCATGTGAACAAGAAAATATAAAGTCTAGATAAATAATAATTGCTACGTTGGACTCTCAGAACACTTCTCCATTGTGCTAATTCCAGCAAACAAACCACTAACCAAATGGGTCAAACCAGTTCTAAAGGTGGTGAGAACCTGGCCTGAAGGGGCAATCTCAGCATTGCGGGACTGCTTTGAAAGTGGAGAATGTTCAGGGAGGCTGCTTCCTACGGCAACCACGTTAACATCCACGAATATGTGGATTCTATGAGCAGTGCTAAAATAACTATCAAATTTAGATTTGGAAGTCTCTAAGGTACTACTCTCAACTACATAACTAGGTAGTTCCACAATTCACTGTGTAAAGAAAAGCTTCCTGATGTGAGTCTGAAATCCCCCTTGAACCAGTCTCCACCTATGGCCCTGTGTCCTTAATGATGGATTAATTTTGAAGTAGCAGCTGGTATCCACCTTACTATACCTGTACCCTTAATGATCTTGGGTACTTCTACCATGTTTCTCTCTCTCTCTCTCTCTCTCTCACACACACACACACACACACACACACACACACACACACAATGTCTCTTCTCATTCTAGGTCAACATAAGCTAAAATGATTTAATTCTTTCAGGCTTTCTTCATACCTCACACCCTGCAGACCTGGAATGAGTCTAGTCACCCTTCTCTCGATTCTCTCCAGTGCTTTCACATCCCTCACATTTGGTCTCACATGGAGACCAAAAATTGTACGCAATTTCCTAGGTGTGGCCTCAGAAGCACATTACACAGCTTAAGGAGAACATCTCTTGGACTCTACTGAGCACATTGTATAGCCCAACAGTCTATTAGCCTTCCTAATCACTTCTGTTTCATTCTCTAGATGTTAATAGTGATGAATCTACCAGGGCACTCAAATCCTTCTCTACAGTGCACCTTCTAACTCAAGCCCCACCCCCTAATGCATATTTATATCTAATATTTCTACTTCCTATATGTAATACTTAACATTTATTTACATTAAATTTCATTTGCCATTTATCTGCCCACATCTGGATTCTGTTTAAATCTAACTGTGTTGATTTTGCTGCCTGAATGTTACCAGTCCAGCCCCCTAACTTTGTGTCATTAGCAAAACTTTACTCATTTATTTGTTATGTGGTTATCCAAATCATTAATGTAAATTAAAAACAGCAGCTGCCCCAAAACTGATCCCTGTGGAATCCTTTTATATCTTCTTGGTGTGAAAATGATCCTCTCACCATAACTCATTGTTTTCTGTTTTTGAGCCAATTCTGCACCCATTCACACACCTTATCCTGTATCCCTACCTCCTGTAGCTTGATTATTAACCACTCATGGGGTACCTTGTGAAAAGCCTTCTGAAAGTCCAAGTAAAAGGTATCAACCGCTCTATTGTTATCATAAATTTTAGTTGCCTCTTCATAGAACTCCAACATATTTGTAAACATGATTTCCCCTTTCTGAAGCCATGCTGGCTTTCTACTAACATGCTTGCTCTTAACAGTTGCTTTTCCATCTCATCCTTTATGATTATTTCCATTATCTTGCCTGCGATACACTTTAAGCTTACTGGTCTATAGTTACCAGGGTCTCTGCAGTCACCATTCTTATATACTGGGAAACATTAGCCCATTTGCAGTCCTTATTGATTTCACCATCTTCAAATACTTTTGAAAAATACATGTTAGAGGTTTGCATATATAATCACAGTTCTCTCTAAGTATCCTTGGATATATGTTGGCTGCTCTCTGGAAATTTATTAACATTCAGCCTTTTCAGCTAAAGCAGGACCAAAATATTTTCTTAAATCTCTACGAGGAAATCTGCAGATGCTGGAAATTCAAACAACACACACAAAATGCTGGTGGAACACAGCAAGCCAAGCAGCATCTATAAGGAGAAGCACTGTCGACGTTTCGGGCTGGGACCCTTCGTCAGGACTAACCGAAAGGAAGGATAGTAAGAGATTTGAAAGTGTGGGGGGGAGGGGGAAATGTGAAATGATAGGAGAAGACCAGAGGGGGTGGGATAAAGCTGAGCTGGAAAGGTGATTGGTGAAAGTGATACAGAGCTGGAGAAGGGAAAGGATCATGGGACAGTAGGCCTCGGGAGAAAGAAAGGGAAAAAGGGGGAGGGGGAGCACCAGAGGGACATGGAGAACAGGCAGAGTGATGGGCAGAGAGAGAGAGAGAAAAAAAACTAAATATGCCAGGGATGGGGTAAGAAGGGGAGGAGGGGCATTAACGGAAGTTAGAGAAGTCAATGTTCATGCCATCAGGTTGGAGGCTACCCAGCCGGTATATAAGGTGTTGTTCCTCCAACCTGAGTGTGGCTTCATCTTGGACGGTAGAGGAGGCCATGGATAGACATATCAGAATGGGAATGGGACATGGAATTAAAATGTGTGGCCACTGGGAGATCCTGCTTTCTCTGGCGGACTGAGCGTAGGTGTTCAGCGGAACGGTCTCCCAGTCTGTGTTGGGTCTCCCCTTCTTACCCCATCCCTGACATATTTAGTTGTTTTTTTTCTCTCTCTCTCTGCCCATCACTCTGCCTGTTCTCCATCTCCCTCTGGTGCTCCCCCCTCCCCCTTTCTTTCTCCTGAGGCCTCCCGTCCCATGATCCTTTCCCTTCTCCAGTTCTGTATCACTTTGCCAATCACCTTTCCAGCTCTTAGCTTCATCCCACCCCCTCCGGTCTTCTCCTATCATTTCGCATTTCCCCCTCCTCCCACTACTTTCAAATCTCTTAGTATCTTTCTCTTCAATTAGTCCTGACGAAAGGTCTCAGCCCGAAACGTCAACAGTGCTTCTCCTTAGATGCTGCCTGGCCTGTTGTGTTCTACTAGCATTTTGTGTGTGTTCTTAGATCTCTAGGTCACTTAAAAAAAACCTTAACCTTCTCTATACCTTCGCAGGTGAACAGCAAAATAGGAGTTAAGAATATCCACTATGTCTATTCCTGCAAAATTTAGCATTCCACTATTATTTCTAATGTACTTAACTTCCTCCTTGACTTTTCTTTTACTACTAAAGTATTCAAAAAAATCTCTTAGGGTCAATTTTAGCATTATCAGCAATATCCTTCTCAACCTGCCTTTTTGCAATCTGAATTTCCCTCTTGACTCTAGCTGTCATATCTTCATATGCCCTAAGGAGGGAAAAAAAAGGATCAGTTATGATTGAATGGCGGAGCAGATTCGATGGATCAAATGGCCCAATTCTGCTCCTATACCTTCTGGTCTTATGGTCCAAAGTTAACATCATTATAATCTTTTCTATATTCCTTATATAGCTGTCTTGTCCCCAATAATTTTAATGTATTTTTATGTATATGTATATTTAAGAATTTTTTTTATTGTCCATATAGTTGATCTATTTTTTCTACTGCATTCCCCAACATTGGGTATGAACATTCCCTGCACTCCTGTATTACCTCTTTAAATCCTCAACTGACTCAACATCAAGTACTTCCTTCCAGCTTACCTTCTGAATGAAGTCTTTGCCTCATCTGCACAAACTTTGCCTTTCAGAATTCAACTTAATGGCTTTGATTTTTACTGAAATACTGGTTCAAAAAACCTTTGAGACTAACAATGTTACAATCACTTGTCCTTAAATGCTCCACAACTTCTGTACACATAGTTCTACCCTGTTACAGACTATCAAATCACGACAGGCCTCCCTTTTTGTTGGTGCATTAACGGGGTCAAAAAGCAATCATTCAATAACTCAATGAACTTACATTCCTGTAATCCATTAGTCACTGGGTTCTCCCACTCGAAATTTGAGAAATTAAAGTCACCCCTAACTGTAACATCACCCTTAGAACTTGCTTTTTTAATATTCTGATACAGTTGTCCATTTAAATCACTATCAGCATTACACCCAATGTTATTCATTTATTTTTATGGCTCTCAATTCTCACTCAGACATCTTCACTAAGACTCAATTCATTTCTTATCATAAGCAGCCTCATGTTTAAGTTACGTGTATGGCTACTCCTCCACCTTTACGATCTTGCCTATCTTTCTTAAGTAAAGTATATCCTTTAATACTGCCAAAAGGTCTCGGCCTGAAACGTCAACTGCTGCCTGCTGAGTTCCTCCAGCATTTTGTGTGTGTTCGTTTAATACCATATTCATCACCATCGTTTGAGGTCAGCCAGGTTTCAGCTATTGCTATCAGATCATACTTACATGCATGTATATAATTCCAGCTCGTTTATTTTATTCTTAATACTTCTTGGAGTTATACAGGCCACCCTTAGTATATTACTGATGTTTCCATTCTCAGACATCCCACCCTGCAAAAACTCATTTCAGGGAGGTAGCACCATCAATTTGCGGGAGATTCCTGGAACTTCCGGGAGAGGTGGGATGTCTGCAATAGAGTAGCTCCTGAGCAGCTAGCTAGCTAGTTTAAATAATGTTAGCTATGCTAATGAATGAATGACACCTGTTAAACTCACCTCAACAGTCATTTAACCTACAATGGGCAATAGAAAAGTCACTGTTGCAAACAGTGCAGTGAGCAACATCGTCATTATTTTTGACCCCTATTAGGCAAGGATACACTTTAGTGAAGTCTGGGGTGAAGTACGTTTTATATTTTCTTTTTTTTGGAACACTCAGCCATGGTGCATTCTTTCTCTCTCGCTCTCGCTCTCTCTCTCTCTCATGCTCTCTCGTGCTCTCTCTCGCGCTCTCTTTCGCTATAAAAAAAAATCGATTTCCAGGACATTGTATATAATTTGCGGGTGTCAGGGAGCCGCTATCAATACGTGGAGACTCCCAGAACTTCCGGGTGAGGTGGGATGTCTGCATTCTATTCTGACCCATTTTTATATTTTTGAAGCCTATAATCGGTTTATGTCCTAATATATTATTCTCCACTAAGGTGTTTAAACAGTTGTTGAGCTTGGCCTGTTTGAAGTTCCCTACCTCCTCCCCCCTCCCATTCCCTAGTTTAAACAGTCCACAGCTAACTGAAGCATACACCTTTTCAGTACAAGAGTCATCCTCCAGTTCAAATGCAACCCATCCTGGCGGTACAGCTTCCATCTGCCCCAAAAGGTGCCCCAATGTCCCATAAACCTATACCGCTTTAATCTATACCATGATCTGAGACATGCATTATATCTTCTGTCTCTTCCATCTTACCTGGACTGGCGTATAACACAGGCAGAACATCCGAGAAGACCACCTTGACAATTCTGTCTCTCAGCTTCCCACCTAACTTCTTAAATTTGTCTTGCAGAACTCACAGCGAACCCTTAGCTATGTCATTTGTCAGTTACCTGTCTAAATGACTATTGTCCTGTGGCATTAACATCAACCAATATGAAATGATTTGAGCGGCTGGTCATGGAGCCCATTAAAGTCTTTCTCGCAGCTGCACTGAACCTTTCTAGTTCACTAATCGCTCAAATCAATCTGCTGACAAAGCTATAGCCTCTGCCCTCCACTCTATCCTGTCCCACCTGGAAAACAGGGTCTCAAATGCTAGGCTGCTGTGTATAGACTTCACTTTGGCATTTAGCACCATCATGCCCCAGAAATTGGTGGGGAAACCCTCCTAGCTGGGTCCCAACACAACCCTCTGTAACTGGATCCTGGACTTCTTAATGGAAAAGCAACAATCATTCCGTGTGGGCAGCAGCGTCTCCAGTCATATTATGCTGAGCACTGGCACTGCCACGGGCTGTGTGCTCAGTCCACTGCTGTTCACACTGCTAACTCACGACTGTGTTGCAGGATTCAGCTGAAACGGTGTCATTAAGTTTGTGGATGACACGACGACTACGATGTTGCGTCAGAATAGAGAGGAAATGGAGTGGCTATTGGACTGGTGTGAGAACAACAACCCAAGTCTAAATGTGGGGAATACCAAGAAAACCATTGCATGAACTATCCCCCTCTGCACATACATGGCTCCTCTGTAGAGAGAGTTACTGTAAAAGCACCAAGTTCCTGGGAGTTCGCATCACAGATGACCTCAACTGGTCCCTCAATGTAACCTCCCTGAATAAAGAGGCAGCATCTTCACTTCCTAAGGAGATTGAGGCAAGTGAGGCCGCCCCCCCCCATCTTGACTGTTTTACAGGAGCACCATTGAGAGCATCCTGACAAGCTGCATCTTCACTTGGCATGGTAGAAGCAGAGCCTCAGACCGGAAGTCCCTTCAAAGCACTGTGAGAATGGCTGAAAGGATCATAGGAGTCTCCCTACGATCCATTGGGGACGTTTATCAGCGTCCTGTGTACACAGGGGCCTTAGTATTATCGAAGATCCCACCCATCTATCCAGCATCCTTTCTGACTTGCTACCATTAGGCAGGGGGCCCCGATGTATTAAGACAAGAGTGATCAGGATGGAAAACAGTTTCTTCACTAAGGCCATTGGGCTTCTGAACACCCTGCTGCATAGCATTCATTAGGTCACCAGTCAACTTGTTCTGTACCCTACAATATTTAATCTATGCACTTTACTTTGTTTATTTATCTGTAATTCATTTGTAGATGTTATTCAAACTTTCCTAAGTTATTGTGTGTTATGTGTACTACTATGCTTTACACCCTGGTCCAGAGAAACATTCTCTTGTTTAACAGTATATATATATATATATACATAGTTAAATGACAATAAACTTGACCTGACATGAAGGACCAACAGTTGTGAACAGGATATTACATAAGAAAATGCATTCATTTCAAATAAGTTTATTTGAATTTCCACTAAAAAAAGATGTTCAAAGCCTCACCTTTATGTGATGCTATTGACAATTAGGTGCAGAACTATTTAAGTTATTCTAGTACAAAGAACATGTGAATTTCTAGCAATGTGTCTTTTAAAAGCAAAAGTTTCACATTAATATTGTTTAGTAAAATATTAGAAGCAAGTGTTATTTTTATAATATAGGCATAGAGAAAAAGGAAAAAAAGGTCTATGTAAAGTAAAAAGGTCTAAGTAAATGACAAAACTAATGAACATAAACGACAGAAGTAATGAATATATGGGAAGAGGAATGGTATGAGACAAAATGAGACAATTATAGGAAAAGTAAAGATGGAACTAGAGAAGGTGAGAAATAGAAGAATCATGAAACTATTGAATTCAGTATTGTACTCTACAGCTAGTTCCATAACTGAAGGATGGGGTTCTATTTCTCATTTCCTCATTGAACATTGAAACAGGGTGAAAACTTTGGAAGACAACCCATAGTGGAAGTCAGGCAGTAAATTAAAACAGCTGGCCACTACAAACTTGGAACAGACTTCTGCACTGAACAGATGTGATCTATAAAGTGCTCACCTAATTTACAATTTGAATCCCAATTGCAGAGATCCCATTTGAGCAATGACTACGTTATACTAAATAGAAATATGTACAAGTTATTCATTGCTTTTTAAGGAAGCAGAATTTGGGACCATGGGCTGTAAGAAGAAAACCAGTGAAGGGCTTGTGCTACATTTCCTGTGATGGTATGGGAAGGTGTAGTGGTGTCTGTGACAGAGATATGGTCACAAAGAAACCTGTCACTTTGGATGGTGGATAGGGATAGCGAAGCTGTGTTAGACGGTAGGATATTATTGCAGGTGTCAGAAATGACAAAAACAGACCAGTGAATATGGACACTGGTAGAGCACACTCATTCCTACTGCCCAACTGCAAAGGAAATGAAAATAGGAAGAGCAAAAATACAGGATACTGAATGGACATAGTTGAAATGCCTGTTAAATATAAGCCAAGGGAATCCTCAGTTTAAGAGAAAAAAATCAGCTTGGAAGGTAGCATGATAAGAATTTGGAAACGGTCATCAAACTTAAACATTAATTCCATTACTTTCGCCACAAAGTATTATATTTTTATTTCAGAATTTTACATCTCTTCTGGAGAAGGCATGGCCTGTACAAAAGAGATGGGTTAAACCTGAACTTGAGAGGGACCAACGTCCTAACAAGCAGTTTTACTAGAGCTGTTAGGGACAGTTTCAACTTTGTTGGCCGAGGAATTGGAACCAGAGTGTTAAGTCAGATGGTGTGTCAATTACTTTACCTTTGAATGCTCCACAGAAAACTTACCAAAATCACATTGAAAATTTGGGACACCAGAAGCATTATGGAGTAAAATAAATTAAATTTGTGATTCATTTTGCTAAAATCTACTTTGAATGGTCAAAATCATTATTGTATTCTTTTTATGTAATTGCTTACCTTCCATGCTTTTCCTTTACCAGCAAGTAATAACACCAGATGTTGTCCATGTCTAGCAATATGAAAAAAGGGTAAACATTTAAGACTGAAATTAAGGTAGCTAAGGAAAGAAACATGAATTACACTGTATAGCTTAAAAGAAAAAGAAGTTACTTTTGAATTCTTGATCAAATAGATTAAGAGGGAAAAGAAACATTTTTTTTTTAGAGAAAGCAATCCAGACAGATTTCTTACATATCATAGGCAGCTGCCTAGATTGATGTTAATGAAGGTAAGTGAACAGTAGAAAGTGAAAAAATACCACGTGCAGAGATACCTTAAACAATCATGACAAGGCACAACAATGATCATGGGTGTAGACACATAGCTTGGAAACTGATTGATGTCCTAAGACTATAGCAGTGCAAAGTGCAAAAAAGCAATTAACTAAGTCTGAGAATAGAACTATATCTAGCGATGGGGAATGAGGAACGTCAGATGAGCATCGACTGCTGGCAGTCAGTTACGGGATTGTGGAGGAGCTTGCAATTGGATCAAATGAGGATTCCTGGTTTGGGAAGGTGTGAAAGGGATCATACTATTTTTCTCCATTTATTCACTTCTGGCATCACAGGCAAAACAGGGATTTATTGCCCTTGAGAATGAGATGCTGAGATGCTTTTGTATCCTTCTGGTGAAGAGACTCTGGAGTATTGATGGGTAGGGTATTTCAGGATTTAAACCTTGTGAGGACAAGAAATGGCAATATATTTCCAAGTCGGAATGTGCGAGCTTTGGAGGTGTTCCCATGTGCCAGCTGACCTTCCCCTTCTTCGTGGCACAGGTTGGAAGATGGGCATCAACTAGTACATTCTGTAAATGATACTGTAACCTATGTGCACCAATGGTGGAGAAAATGAGTACTAAGGGCAGTGAATGGAGGGCCGCTCATGAGGGCTGGTTTTGTCTTGCACTATGTTGAGCATCTTGAAAGTTGTTGAAGCTGCATTCATCCATGCAAGTGAAGGATATTCCATTACTCTCCTGAACTTGTACCATGTAGATAGTGGAAAGGAGGTGAGTCACTTGCTGTGGAATACCCAGTCTCTGACCTGTTCTTGTAGCTAATATCACGAGAACAAACCTCCCCACCTTCAAGGACACTTCGAAAGGTGGTGCCTCACTAACAACCCTCACCATTGAGGACGTGCCCTCCTCTCACTTCTAGCATCAGAGAGGAGGTACAGGAACTTGAAATGCATACTCAATGTCTTAGAAATAGCTTTTTCTCCTCCATCATCAGACTACCTGAACACTCAATGAACTCATTTCCTTCCTTTTTTGCATCTTTAATTGATTTTATTTTTTTTCAATTGTAACTTAAAAGTAATTTTTAATGTTGTTACGAATGTGAAGCAACTCTGAGGGGCCGAAGGGTACAAAGTTGCCCCCTCCTTTTTGAGAATCGCAAGATTGCTATTATTTCGGGTCTGGGACCCAGGAAATGAGAGAGAGACACTCAGAATACACAAGGTTTGGAATGTGTCCTGACCTCAGCGGAATGGAACCACTGATAACGGCCATTGTCTCTTGGAGACGGAATTGTGTATTGAGTACTGTACTATTCATTGAAACCCCTCAGGGGACAACCAGAGTGGTCTGGTTGAGGGATTGCATCATCCCAACCTGATTGACATCTGAGACCCCGTGAGTAAGGATAAAAGAGGGGTCTGGGGGAACACCCCTTTAGACGCACCAGGAGAAATGCTAGAAATCCCGTGACAGCGTTTTATAGCAAAAGCTGGTGGGGGCTCGTGTGTGTCCTCCCTTGCCTGGGTGGCGAGCTCACCACGGAAGAACGGTTTAGCTAAAGGAGAGGTCACAATTGAACGGCCACAACAACGAAAAACCTGACGGATCGAAATCATAAAGGAAGGTTGGAAAAATCCGTAGCAGTAAATGTTCCCATTATCTCTCTCTCTCTCTCTCTCCAACAATTGCAACACAGTGACAACCAAAAGACGGCAGCTTGTGGAACTGCAGCGAACTTTATATTTCCATTGGACAATACATTATCCCCTAGACAACGATAGAGCTATTTCTTATTGATTATTATACCCGCACTTTTAGATTTAGTATTGACGACGTACATTATCTGTATATTTGCATTGATATTATTTTTGTGTATTTTTACTAATAAATACTATTAAAAATAGTATCATCAGACTTCAACGGACGTCTCTATCTTTGCTGGTAAGTGACCCAGTTACGGAGTTCGTAACAATGTCTTGCATTGGACTATTGACACAAAGCAGCAAATTTCATGACATATTGAATGTCAGTGATAATAAACTTAATTCTGATTCTGATTCAGTAGACCACACAGGCAACTCAAACATAAATCAAAATATTGTAAATGGTACAGTTATGTGGTACACACAAGGAACACAGAATAACAAAACTTTAAATTTCACATTTTTGTTCATGCTTATTTTTCACAGAAATGTAATCTTAACATGCAAAAGTGTGACATGATAGAAGTATTACAAATCTCTGTGTCTAATTTTCTGGGATCAACGAACAAGAATAAGTGTTAAAGACCTTAGGCTTACTGTACTTTAGCTGAAGTCAATGGAATATTTTAGTAAGAACAGAAAAGTAATAGGAGCAAGAGTAAGTTATTTGACCCCTCAAGCTCTGTTATTTGCTAAAATCATAGCTAATCTGAACTTGGCCCCTCTCCTACAGGTGTCATAGATGCGAGTGAGGACTATGGAAGGGTAGCTTGTGTGGCAGGATAAAGTGTTGAGCATTGTCTCTTTTGCCACGTGTTCTTATTCTGTTTTTTTGATTACTTCTCATCTGCCAAAGACAGAATCACATTCTAACTACAGAGTTTCTCCTAACATTTCAGGTCATTTAATTTTGCCAGCTGATTCACATGTTGGTCATTTTACCCAAGGTTCCTTTTGTACAGTTTTGCAATGTGCCGTCTATTTCTACATCAAATGTGTAACTGGCCATTTAAACTGCACTACAGTGCAGTTCAGCATTAGGAAAGGCTGATTCTTCTGTGAGTGAGCAGCAAACAGTTATTTTGTAGTCCATTGTGCTTAAGCATCACACTGGAGACACCAATGAGCATAGTACTGCTGCTAATAGCAGTTTACCTAGCAGGATACTAATACTATAGAACTGGAAAATATTGCACCAAAAAGACCAGCTGTTAATGACCAGCATTGATGCATCTATAAACATGAATAAAATTCCTTAATGGCCCATCAACATAATTTTCACCTATGCAGTGTCACTTTTTTTTCCCAGTGCAACACAAGTAAATTTCTAGGCCTGCATAGATTACAATACAGAGATTCTAAACTATCCACAGCATTCAAGTGTGAGAAAAATATTGATACTCACGGACAGAGTTCCACTTCAAGATACAGTTCTTTGCAGCTATTCAAGAAAAATGCTTCCACAACTATCAAACACAGAAAAATTAAAAAGCTAAGGCTGAAGAAAGCAATTTTCAAAACATTATGTAACTATTTATATTACTGAATAAAGTCTTGACAACAGACCAGCGTTAATATGCAGGATGTTCAGCCAGCACCCAAGACCATGGGCTCCTCTGTATTCAAGATTTTAGACCAAGGTCCAAAATTTGCTTCAGTTCACTGAGCTTACAACTTAAACTTTATCTGTCCCCTTCAACTCAAATTTCTGCCAATAATAACAAGAACATGGGATCTAAATGGGATCTAAATGAGAGAATGAGGGTGAAAAATATGAACAAACATAAACAAGATTAGAAAGTAATAACAAGACAGAAATAAATAAGGAATATTTTTTTCTTTTAAATATGACATTTCTTAAACAAATAATGAACTCAACAGAATAGACTCCATGCCTGTTTACTCCCTGAGGTTGATTGACAGTGAATATCAGTGAAGTTACTTTTTAAAATTAATAACTAAAACAGGTTGGCATAAATAATTAAACGTTATCATAGGGACATTGATAAGATGCAGTGCTGGGCTGAGAGCTCAATGTGTTAAAGTGTGAAGTGATACACTTTGGAAGGTCAAACTTGAAGGCAAAGTACAAAGTTAATGACAAGATTCGTCACAGTGTGGAGGATCAGAGACATCGCGGGACCAAAGTCCAAAGCCTCTGAAAGCTGCCACGATTGCTATGTTGATCCTCACTAAACAGTGATTGAGCTCAAGAGCCGCAAGGTAATGTTGCAGCTCTATCTACAAAACTCTGGAGTATTGCATTCAGTTGTGATTTCCTCAAGGATGTGGAAGCTTTAGTGAGGGTAGAAAGGAAACTTATCAGGATCACAAACAAGAAAAAATCCGCAGATGCTGGAAATCAAAGTAATAAACACAAAATGCTGGAGGAACTCAGCAGGCCAGGCAGCTTCTATGGAAAAGAGTAAATAGCCGATATCTCAGGCTGAGACCCTTCATCAGGACTGGAAAAAAAGAGATGAGAAGTCAGAGTAAGAAGGTGAGAGGAGCAGAGGAAGAAGCACAAGGTAGTAGGTGATAGGTAAAACCAGGGGGGAGGTGAAGTAAAAAGCTAGGGAGACGATTAGTGAAAGAGATAAAAGGCTGGAGAAGGGGGAATCTGATAAGAGAGGAAGAGAGGACAGAAAAGCATGGAATACAAGTACCATACATGCCCCTACATCTCCTCCCTCACTACCACTCACGGCCCCAAGGTGACACTTCACCTGTGAGTCTGTCGGGGTCATCTAATGTATCCAGTGCTCCCAGAATGGGTTCCTATATATTGGTGAGACCTGACATAGACCGGGAGAATGCTTTGCTGAGCACCTATGCTCCGTCCTTCAGAAAAAGCAGGATCTCCCAGTGGCCACCCATTTCAATTCTACTTCTCATTTCCATTCCAATATGTTAACCCATGGCCTCCACTGCTGCCGCAATGAGGTCATACTTAGGTTGGAGAAGCATCACCTTATATTCCATCTGTGTAGCCTCCAACCTGATAGCATGAACACTGATTTCTCGAACTTCCGGTAACTACCCCACCTCCAGCACCATTGCCCATTTCCATTTTACTCTCTCACTTTATCTCCTTACCTGCCCATTGCCTCTCTCTGATGCTCCTCCCCCTTCTCCCTCTTCCATGCCTTTCTGTCCTCTCCTATCAGATTCCTCCAGCCCTTTGTCTCTTTCATCAATCAACTTCCCAGCCCTTAACTTCATCCCTCAGCTTCTCCCGCTTTCACCTATCAACTACCTTGTACTTCTTCCTCTGCTCCCCCACCTTCTTACTCTGACTTCTCATCTCTTTTTGCTGGTCCCAATGAAGGGTCTCAACCCTAAATGTCAACTGTTTACTCTTTTCCATCAATGCTGCCTGCAGAGTTACTCCAGTATTTTGTGAGATTTACCAGGATGCCGTCTGAATTAGAAAACATGACTTATAAGGAAAAGTTAAGCAAGCTAGGGCTTTTTTCTTTGGAGCGAAGAAGGATGAGAGGTGCCTTGATTGAGGTGTATAAGATGATAAGAGACACAAATAAAGTGGGCGGAAAGTGCCTTTTTCCCAGGGTGGCAATGGCTAATATGAGAAAACACATGTTGAAGGTGATAGGAAAGAAATTTCAGGAGGATGTCAGTGGTAGATTTTTTCAAAAGAGTGGCACAGAATGCATGGAATGCACTGCTGGTATTGGTGATAAAGGCAGAAACATTAGCAACATTTAAGGAGCGCTTAGATGGGCACATGGATGAAAGAAAAATGGAGAGCTCTGTAGGAGGGAAGGGTTAGATTGATCTTGGATTAGGTTAAAAGGTCAGCTCAACATCATGGGCTGTGTTGTACTGTTCCCAGTTCTACATTCTAACTCTACCAGAATCTGGCAGAGAACCCTGATAATAATGCTTATAAATGATAGTGCCATTTGAATCTAAAAATATTCTTCAGAAAATGTGCCCCACTAAATTATTATGTTTGATTACTTTAATTGCAAATTCAGACACTTTGATAAAAATTTATTGTGCACGTAAACTTAGAGGAATAAACAGACTTATTACCACATTTAATGTAAACTTGCCAAAGTCATCAGTGCTGCTTTGAAAAAGCATTTCCATCAATAATTCTACAATATGAATTAGAGCTTTAGGTCTCTAGAGCATTCTGCTCCATCTTACAATACCATTTACCAATGCCAAGTATTTCTGCAGAATTATCTGCAGCAATAAGCTCAAAAATATATTTTCGTGGTTACCAATTCCAAGTTCAATGATAAGTAGTGAGTTCCAAATGAAATGGATTTCTAACATCAAACAAGAGAAAATCTGCTGATGCTGGAAATCCAAGCAACATGCACAAAATGCTGGAGCAACTCAGCAGGCTAGGCAGCATCTATGGAAAAGAGTACAGTTGATGTTTCGGGCATCGATTTCTCTCACTTTCAGTAATGCCCCCAATGCCCCCTGCTTCACCATTTCCCATTCCCTTTTTCCTCTTTCACCTTATCTCCTTACCAGCCCCATCACCTCCCTCTGGCGCTCCTCCCCCCCTATTCTTTCTTCCATGGCCTTCTGTCTCTCTCACCAATCAACTTCCAGCTCTTTATTTCATCCCTTCTCCTCCAGGTTTCTCCTATCACCTTGTGTTTCTCTCTCCCCTTCCCCCACCTTTTAAATCTACTCCACAGCCTTTTTTCTCCAGTCCTGCTGCAGGGTTTCAGCCCGAAACGTCGACTGTACTCTTTTCCATAGATGTGGCATACTGCCAGTTGTCCTCCAGTACGTTCCTAGCTTGCTTATTTATTTATTTAAAGATACAGCTTGGAATACACCACTCCAGCTCTCTGAGTTGCACTGTCCAGCAACCCCGACAAACCGCAATTTAACCCGAATCTACTTACGGGACAATTTACAACGACCAATTAACCTATCCGGTGTATCTTTGGACTGTGGAAGGAAACTGGAGAATCTGAAGAAAACCCGCAGATTCCATAGGAGGACGTACAGAGACACTTTACAGAGCCTGCCGGGATTGAGCTCCAATCTCCGATGCCCTGAATGTTAATAGCATCACACTAACCACTATGCTACCGTGGCATTGGTACTGTAGAACACACTCTTGTTAATCTAGCTTGGAATGTGAAACTACAAACACAGTAGCTTATCAGCAGTTCTCCAGCGTCACAGGATCAACAGCAACGCATACTGACACAGTGTTCAGTATCTGATCTTATTTTGTCTCTTAACAACATAATGATAAGCTTTCTATAAAACTACTTCTGTGAAAATAAAAACTGAAAAAGTCGTAATGGAAAAAATTAAAAATAGAACTAAAATTTGCATTTTGGTGCAAAAATAGTGACGCTTGATCAAAAAAAAGCTGATACTTATGTTTTCAAATATAAAATTTTGGTAAAACTGGTGCTTGCTGTACCTTCATAATCCCACAAATGATCGTAAGATTTTCCTCTTGGACCAGCTGGGGATGGAGGATCATTGAAGAAAGGGGCATCTACCACCATTAGTATTCCTTCATCATCTGGTTTGAGTGACAGAGCAATCCCCTTGTGAGAGACCGGTGAACTATCCCATGTTTTTGTAATTGTAAACTCCATCTGGATAAAAGTGTAATAAACAAAAAAAAAAGGATAATTCTAGATGATTATTTACTGCAGTATAATTAGCAAAGATTAATGTTATGTATAACCTTCACAATTTCATCATATGATGTGGCACAGTGTGAAAAATAATAATAGATAAACCAAATTGGAGCTTTCCATCTAGTGGCTTAGTCAAGGCTAAGGATCACTTAATCATAAAAACACGTTTAAATCTCAGTAATAATGGAAAAGAAAGATTGTCAATTGTTAATTAACAAAATATAGTTAATTTTTAAAAGGCTTGTTGAGTGATTGGTTTGAACTGCGCTTTAAAACAAAACCTGAATATGAATAATTTACACATTCCTGAATTCAATTTAATAAAATGTATAATCATTGCCTCTCAGATGATTTGTTAAAAATTATTGAAAATATTCCCTATTTTTAATCGTTTTTGAATACTTCTCAATGTCCGTCACACATATGATATACTGGTCTTCTTTGGTCAGGGGATTAAGAATGAGTCAATAAGCCCTGTTGAAGCCATATGAAACTTCATTTAGGTTAAACTCAAAGTATTGTGTGCAGTTCTAGTCACCCCATTGTGAGAAGGATATGGAAGCTCTGGAAAAACTTCAAGGATGCTCCCTGGATTGAGGTATGAGCTACAAAAAGAGGCTGAATAAACATAGAAACATAGAAAACCTACAACACAATATAGACCCTTTGGCCCACAAAGCTGTGTCAAACATGTCCTTACCTGAGAAATTACCTAGGGTTACCCATAGCCCTCTATTTTTCTGAGTTCCATATACCTGGCTCTTAAAAGACCCTATCGTACCTGCCCCCACCACTGTTGTTGGCAGCCCATTCCACGCACTCACCACTCTCTGCATAAAAACCTTACCCCTGAAATCTCCTCTGTACCTACTTCCAAGCACCTTAAAACTGTGCCCACTCAGGCTAGCCATTTCAGCCCTGGCAAAAAGCCTCTGACTATCCACATAATCAATGCCTCTTATCATCTTGTATACCTCTATCAGGTCACCTCTCATCCTCCGTTGCTCCAAGGAAAAAGGCCGAGTTCATTCAACCTATTCTCATAAGGCATGCTCCCCAATCCAGGCAACATCCTTGTAAATCTCCTCTGCACCCTTTCTATGGCTTTCACATCCTTCCTATAGTAAGGCGACCAGAACTGAGCACAGTACTTCAAGTGGGGTCTGACCAGGGTCCTATATAGCTGCAACATTACCTCTCAGCTCCTAAACTCAATCCCATGATTGATGAAGGTCAATGCACTGTATGCTTTCGTAACCTTTTCCTAATTTCGTAATTAGGAAAGGGATAAAAGATTATGAGAGAAAGCTGGCAGGGAACATAAAAACTGACTGTAAAAGCTTTTATAGATACGTGAAAAGAAAAAGATTGGCCAAGACAAATGTAGGTCCTTTACAGTCAGAAACAGGTGAATTGATCACAGGGAACAAAGACATGGCAGACCAATTGAATAACTACTTTGGTTCTGTCTTCACTAAGGAGGACATAAATAATCTTCCGGAAATAGTAAGGGACCGAGGGTCTAGTGAGATGGAGGAACTGAGGGAAATACATGTTAGTAGGGAAGTGGTGTAGGTAAATTGAAGGGATTAAAGGCAGATAAATCCCCAGGGCCAGATGGTCTGCATCCCAGAGTGCTTAAGGAAGTAGCCCAAGAAATAGTGGATGCATTAGTGATAATTTTTCAAAACTCCTTAGATTCTGGATTAGTTCCTGAGGATTGGAGGGTGGCTAATGTAACCCCACTTTTTAAAAAAAGGAGGGAGAGAGAAACCGGGGAATTATAGACCGGTTAGTCTGACATTGGTGGTGGGGAAAATGCTAGAGTCAGTTATCAAAGATGTGATAACAGCACATTTGGAAAGAGGTGAAATCATCGGACAAAGTCAGCATGGATTTGTGAAAGAAAAATCATGTCTGATGAATCTTATAGAATTTTTTGAAGATGTAACTAGTAGATTGGATAGGGGAGAGCCAGTGGATGTGGTATATTTAGATTTTCAAAAGGCTTTTGACAAGGTCCCACACAGGAGATTAGTGTGTAAACTTAAAGCACACGGTATTGGGGGTATGGTATTGATGTGGATAGAGAATTGGTTGGCAGACAGGAAGCAAAGAGTGGGAGTAAATGGGACCTTTTCAGAATGGCAGGCAGTGACTAGTGGGGTACCGCAAGGCTCAGTGCTGGGACCCCAGTTGTTTACAATATATATTACTGATTTAGACGAGGGAATTAAATGCAGCATCTCCAAGTTTGCGGATGACACGAAGCTGGGCGGCGGTGTTAGCTGTGAGGAGGATGCTAAGAGGATGCAGGGTGATTTGGATAGGTTAGGTGAGTGGGCAAATTCATGACAGATGCAATTTAATGTGGATAAATGTGAGGTTATCCACTTTGGTTGCAAGAACAGGAAAACAGATTATTATCTGAACGGTGGCCGATTAGGAAAAGGGGAGATGCAACGAGACCTGGGTGTCATTGTACACCAGTCATTGAAGGTGGGCATGCAGGTACAGCAGACGGTGAAAAAGGCAAATGGTATGTTGGCATTCATAGCAAAAGGATTTCAGTACAGGAGCAGGGAGGTTCTACTGCAGTTGTACAAGGCCTTGGTGAGACCACACCTAGAATATTGTGTGCAGGTTTGGTCCCCTAATCTGAGGAAGGACATTCTTGCCATAGAGGGAGTACAGAGAAGGTTCACCAGATTGATTCCTGGGATGGCAGGACTTTCATATGAAGAAAGACTGGATCGACTAGGCTTATACTCACTGGAATTTAGAAGATTGAGGGGGGATCTTATTGAAACGTATAAAATTCTAAAGGGATTGGACAGGCTAGATGCAGGAAGATTGTTTCCGATGTTGGGGAAGTCCAGAACGAGGGGCCACAGTTTAAGGATAAAGGGGAAGCCTTTTAGGACCGAGATGAGGAAAAACTTCTTCACACAGAGAGTGGTGAATCTGTGGAATTCTCTGCCACAGGAAACAGTTGAGGCCGGTTCATTGGCTATATTTAAGAGGAAGTTAGATATGGCCCTTGTGGCTAAATGGATCAGGGGGTATAGAGAGAAAGCAGGTACAGGGTTCTGAGTTGGATGATCAGCCATGATCATACTGAATGGCGGTGCAGGCTCAAAGGGCCAAATGGCCTACTCCTGCACCCATTTTCCATGTTTCTATGTAACCACAGAGTCAACCTGCGCAGCAGCATTGAGTGTCCTATGGACCTGGACCTCACGATCCCTCTAATCCTCTACACTGCCAAGAGTTTTACCATTAATACTATATTCTGCCATCATATTTGACCTACCAAAATGAACCACTTCACACTTATCTGGATTGAACTCCATCTGCCACTTCTCAGTCCATTTTTGCATCCTATCAATGTCCCGCTGTAACCTCTGACAACCCTCCACACTATCCACAACACCTCCAACCTTTGTGTCATCAGCCTATCCTTCCACTTCTTCACCCAGATCATTTATAAAAATCATGAATAGTAGGGGTCCCAGAACAGATCCCAGAGGCACACCACTGGTGACCAACTTCCATGCAGAATATGACCTGTTTACAACCACTCTTTGCCTTCTGTCCAGTTTTGGATCCACAAAGCAATTTCCCCTTGGATCCCATACCTCCTTTCTACCCTCACTCAATAAACCTTGCATGAGATAACTTGTTAAATGCCTTGCTGAAATCCATATACACTACATCTACGGCTCTACCTTCATTACAGTGTTTAGTCACATCCTCAAAAAATTCAATCAGACTCGTAAGGCACGACCTGCCTTTGACAAAGCCATGCTGACTATTCCTAATCATATAACCCCTATGTGAAGCTTTTGAAGTTTGCAGACGACACTACCGTCATCGGACTCATCCAGAATAGTGATGAGTCTGCATATCGACAGCAGGTGGACCAACTGGCGCTCTGGTGCATTCAGAACAATCTGGAGCTGAACGCGCTCAAGACAAAGGAGATGATAGTGGATTTCAGGAGACATCCCCCCGCTATGTCTCCCCTCACAGTCCTCAGCAGCCCTGTGTCCACCGTGGAGAACTTCAGGTTCCTGGGAACCACCATCTCTCAGGATCTGAAGTGGGAGCAAGACATCAGCTCCATCCTGAAGAAGGCCCAGCAGCGGATGTATTTCCTGCAGCTCTTGAGGAAATACAGTCTGCCTCAGGAATTGCTACTGCAGTTCTACACTGCAGTCATTGAGTCTGTCCTGTGCACCTCCATCATTGTGTGGTTTGGAGCCGCCACCAAGCAGGATAGAACCAGACTACAGCGCACAGTGAGGACTGCCGAGCGCATCATTGGAGCCTCCCTGCCCTCTATTGTGGACCTGTACTCTTCCAGGTTGAAGAAGAGGGCGGGGAACATCATAAAGGACTCCTCCCATCCTGTGCACGGACTGTTTGATCTGCTTCCGTCTGGTAGGCGCTTCAGATCCCTCCAGATTAAGACTAATAGGCATTGGAGAAGTTTTTTCCCTACCGCGGTCACTTTGCTGAACAGTTAACTGCCGGTTAACTGTCGGCTAACTATTACTTGGATTGCACTACCTGTATGTATAATCTATATTTTCATTTATATTTATCATTATTATTGTTATGAGCAGAGAGACAACATCTGCCGGAAGTAAATTCCTTGTATGTGCATAGGTACTTGGTGATTAAAGTCTGATTCTGATTCTGATTCTGATATTATGGCTCTCCAATTGTTCGTAAATCCTGCCTCTCAGGATCTTCTCCATCAAATTACCAACCACTGAAGTAAGATTCACCGGTCTATAATTTCCTGGGCTATCTCTGCTCCCTTTCTTGAATAATGGAACAACATCCACTACCCTCCAATCCTCCGGAACCTCTCCCGTCGCCATTGATGATGCAAAGATCATCACTAGAGGCTCAGCAATCTCCTCCCTCACTTCCCACAGTAGCCTGGGGTACATTTTGTGCTGTCCTGGTGACTTATCCAACTTGATGCTTTGCAAAAGCTCCTGCACATCCTCTTTCTTAATATCTACATGCTCAAGCTTTTCAGTCCGCTGTAAGTCATCCTTACAATCACCAAGATCTTTTTCCGTAGTGAAGACTGAAGCAGAGTATTCATTAAGTACCTCTGCTGTCTCCTCCAGTTCCATACACACTTTTCCACTGTCATACTTGATTGGTCCTTTTCTATCACATCTTATCGTCATGCTCTTAATATACTTGTAAAATGCCTTGGAGTTTTTCTTAATCCTGTCTGCCAAGGCCTTCTCATGGCCCCTTCTGGCTCTCCTAATTTCTTTCTTGAGCTCCTTCCTGCTAGCCTTATAATCTTCCAGCTCTCTAATATCTAGTTTTTTGAACCTTTTGTAAGCTCTTTTCTTTTTGACTAGATTTACAACAGCCCTTATACATCACGGTTCCTGTATCCTACCATCCTTTCCCTGTCTCATTGAAACATACCCATGCAGAACTCCACGCAAAAATCCCCTGAACATTTGCCACATTTCTTCCGTACATTTCCCTGAGAACATCTATTTCCAATTTATGATTCAACGTTCCTGCCTGATAGCCCCATATTTCTCCTTACTCCAATTAAACGCTTTCCTAACTTGTCTGTTCCTATCTCTCTCCAATGCTATGGTAAAGGAGATAGAGTTGTGATCACATAAACTTAGGTTGATTTCCCTGGAGCATTGGAGGCTGAGGAGTTACCTCTTAGAGGCATAGATAGCCCCTCAGAATCTTTTTCGCTGGGTAGAAATATCAAGTAGTAGAGAAGATCCATTTAAGGTGAATGAGGCAAAATTTAAAGGATATGTACAGAGCAAGTTTTTTTGACAAAGAGAGTGGTGTCTGGTTGTAATGGGTTAGGGGAGGAGTGGTGGAAGCAGATACGTATATTAGTGGTGTTTAAGACACATGAATATGTAGGAAATGCAAAAATACAGATCTTGTACAGCCAGAGGTAGCTTACCATGGCATTATGCCGAATTACATTGTGGGTTGAAGGGCCTGTTATTGTGCTATACTGCTTTATGTCCAATAATATCAGTTTTTAAAATCTGTGATATAAAGCTGGGGTGGTACACAGTGCATCAATAGATATTTGTTATAAGTATTTTGGTGATGTGTTGAATCTAAGAATGTAGAAGGGGTGTTGTGCCTTCTTTGTGATGGTATTGATGTGCTGGTCTCAGGATAGATCCTCTGATATGTTAAATTTATAGCTATTGATCCTCCCTCCCCACTCTCCGTTCCCTATTGCAGACTGGCAAATGGACCATCTTCCTCCTGTAGTCGATAATCAGCTCTTTGGCGTTGCTGATGTTGAGTGAAGAGTTGTTGTGGCACCACTAATCAAGACTTTCAATCTCTATTCTATATGCCAATTCCTTACCGCTTTTGATTCAGCCAACAACAGCAGTAGTGTCAACAAACATAAATATGGATTGGAGCCATCAATCAGAAGTACAAAGTGAAAGTAGAATCTGTTCAGTCAGGGCAGAGCACAGGTCAAAATGTAAATAATGTGTGAAAGTATACTATCACGTGAATAAGACTGTCACGCTTATTATTTTTTAGCTTTTGTTGTTTTTCATTTATCATTCATAGTATCTGCTCTGTGCAACTGCAAATGACAATTCAATGTTTCTGAACACATTTCAGTTGAAATGCTCTGAAAACAGCTCCAGAATATGTAACCATACCTCCCACTCTATTTAACTATTAGAACTTTTAAATGCCTTTGTATAAACTAAATGCCAGTTTGATCATTTTTATTAACTTTCAAAGATTTAAAGTAAGTTAATAATGGTCCAAGCTCTGTTAAAATCAGCAAACTCTAACATGAGACTTATTTTGCTAATCACATCTATTCAATAACCCCGTTTGCCCTCCTGATACTCCACACAATATTCTCCAGTTAATTTGGCATTTGTAGGCTAATTAGGCAAAACTTCCCTCTGACAAACTTCATTAAAGTCTATAGTCAGGCAACAGTCTCCTGTTGTGACTCAGTTACATCTCGTTTCTAAATTTCAGCAAAATCTCAAAGTTGTAGCTTCATGGGGGAATGAAAATAATGCTGACATTTCATTACCATTATTATTATCCTGGAAAGAAAAATAGGGCTATTATCTCTAGCCTTAGTCTCTGAGTCATAAAAGTTAGCATCTGAATATGAAGCAAAGAACCACAAGTCCAAACTCTCAATTTAAATTACAATTATCTGTTTTAACTGAATTCATCTGAGATAATCCACAAATATATAGCTAAAACTACTTTATGTTGACTAATTCTGAATTAGGAGCCTGAGGAGCAATTTGCTTCCATTTTCTTTAAAATATTAAATGGTATATAGCAGATTAATCTGCTATATTAATCTGTGACAAGCCAAATAAGGCTTCCAATTGTGCTGAAGCAATGAATTGAACCTGATTCTAATTCCTATAAATTAAAGTATCTATGTTTAAAGTTCAAAGTAAAATTTATTATCAGAGTACATACATGTCACCACATACAACCCTGAGATTCTTTTTCTGCGAGTATACTTAGCAAATCTATAGAACAGTAACTGTAAACTGTAAATAATCTGTGCAAATGCAGATATAAATAAATAGCAATAAATAACGAGCAAGAAGTAATCCAATATAACAGAGTCCTTAAATGAGTGTAGCTATCCCGTTTTGTTCAAGAGCCTGATGGTTGAGCAGTAGTAACTGTTCTAGAACCTGCTGGTGCGAGTCCTGAGGCATCTGTACCTTCTACCTGATGACAGCAGTGAGGAAAGAGCATGGCCTGGATGGTGAGGATCTTTGATGATCAACGCTGCTTTTCTACAGCAAAATTTCATGTAAATGTGTTCAATGGATGGGAAGGTTTTACCCATGATGTACTGGGCCAAATCCACTATCTTTTGTAGGATTTTCCACTCAAAGGCATTGATGTTGCCATGTCAGGCCATGATGCAGCCAGTCAGCACACTTTGCACCACACACCTATAGAAGTTTGCCAAGGTTTTTGATGACATGCTGAACCTCTGCAGGAAGTAGAGGCACTGTCATGCTTTCTTGACAATAATATTTATATGGTGGGTCCAAGACAGGTCCTCTGAGATAGTGATATCCAGGAATTTAAAGTTACTGACCCTCTCCACCTCTAATCCTCCAATGATTACTGACTCATTGGACCTCTGGCTTCCCTCTCCTGAAGTCTACAATCAGTTCTTTGGTCTTACTGACATTGAGTGAAAGTTTGTTGTTATTACACCACTTGGCCAAGTTTTCAATCTCCCTCCTGAATGCTGATTCATCACCTCCTTTGATATGGCCCTCAACAGTGGTGCCATCAGCAAACTTGTATATGGTGTTGGAGCTGTACTCAGCCACACGGTCATTGGGTGCAAAGCAAGTAGAGCAGGAGTCTAAATACACATCCCTGTGATGCTCCTGTGCTGATGGAGATTGTGAAGGAGATGTTTTTGCCAATCGAACTGCCTGGGGTCTACAAGTGAGGAAATCCAGGATCCATTTGCACAAGGGAGTATTGAGGCCCAAGTCTTGGTGTTTACAATGGTAGTTACTACCGGTAATATCATCCAGAAATGAAGAAGCAAAGCCAATTGGCATTAAGGGTTACATCAACTGCAAGTTACAGTATTTAAAATGCTCATTAAATCTCTTAAAAACAAGTGTGCTTCTCACAAGTATTTACCCAGCTAAGGTGCACTAAGTCCAAAAACAAGCAAAGCAAATGTGAGAGTAGTAATGTGAGAGTACCTCTTCAGTACTTAAGACCTCTAATCATCTCTAAATAGCACAGGATTACAATTGGAATAAATTTAAATACAGCTGCAAAGCAGGGAGAAATTGGAATCAGCTAGTCAAAAGGTCAGGCTAAAAAAAATACTTGTACTAATCATTGCAACCAGCAGAAAAATCACATTTATACTGACATTCCCACTCAAAGCAGTGTGGGCTATATGGGAGAGGAAGTAATTTTGCTATGACTTGCAACTAAGAAGCCTTTCAACTTCTCAGATAGTTCCATTGCTTCCAGCATTTCTAAGAAAATGGGTGAGTGACACAGACCAATCAACTGATCCAAAGTAATACCCTGTCCATAGGATTAATTTAAAACATTAATAATGGGTCCAGGATTGAATCTAAAGCCAACTTTGCCATTCAATAAGGTAATAACTAATCAGATCCTTGGCTTTGTTCTTTTTTATTCAGTCCATATAACCATCAATTCCAAATAAAAAGGAAAAAAGATGTGGGGGAAGGGGAGGAAGCCCTATTTCTCTATAGTCTAAAAATCTCTCTCAGCCTCAAATACTCAGTATCTACAGCTCACCGGGATACAGAATTCCAAATTTCACAACTGACTGGGAAAAAAATATTCTTCATCTCTGCCCTCAGTGGTAAACGCTATATCCTCAAACTAGGCTTCCCACACACAGAGAAACATCCTCTTGGCATCCACCATCAGAATCATTTGTGCCTCAGTGATGGCTGGAAATGCTTCAGATATTGGAGCAATGAGAGATAATGCAGCATTCATTCAAGATCAGAATCAGGTTTATTATCATTGACATATATTGTGAAATTTGTTCTGGCAAGACAGCGGCACGGTCAATTGCAGCAGCTTCTGTGGTGCTAGCCAAAGGCGTTATTGTCCTTTTTAAACATTTTTTTATGATCGCAAGACCCTGCTGGACATTAAGAACTTAAAAGTACTGCAGGTCTACCTCATCAGTGGCAATGGCAGAGAAACTGAAGGAGCTGGGCGTAGTGTGGATTCTGCTGCTGTCTACATCAGAGGAGTTGGTATGCGAAGGTGGTGTGCAGTTTAACCGCAAGTGATCATCTTAGTCACTTTTCTTGCGATCACAACACCCTATTGGACGTTGTTAATGTGGGATGTTGCAATACCTATTCAATGATTTATTGTTTGACGGTGGGACAGCTGTATGACCTTGGCTGTGGCAAGGACTTGGCTTCGAGCTACAGTGTCACCTGTTTATAGCCGGCCAGGAGAGAGGTATTGGAGTCAGTACGCTCCACCAGAGGCAATGTCGTGCAGCATCCAAACTGGAGTCAGTGCTGCCACCCAGTGTTCACTCAGAAAAAGGCAAGTTGTATTGCATTCGACTGCATACTGTTTTAACATTCATGGGATTCAGGGTCTTGGACTATTTTTTTTGTGTGACTGTAATTTACTGATATCTTATATGTGCCATACATGACTGTTGGTACTGTGTTTTGCACATTCACCCTGGAGTAAATACTTATTGGTTTGTCTCATATTGGTTTGGTATTCATGGGAGTTCATGGCTAAATGACAATTAAACTTGAACTTTGGACTTTGTTCTATGGCAGCAAAGAGGGAATACGGTCCAATATTCCAAATGGGGTAAATGAGGTCAAAACAAGATTGAACTTGAGAATCTGAATTCAGCTATGCATCTGTACTTTGTTTGGTAATTTACATCATTTTAGTTCCAACATCATGCTTTGTCCTGAACTGGGTTATGTCCTGGAATTATGGTGAGTTTATTGTTCCTATGGTGGAAATAGATAGAAACATGGAAAACCTACAGCACAATACAGGCCCTTCGGCCCACAAAGCTGTGCTGAACATGTCCTTACCTTAGATATTGGAAATATGAAATTCACTTGCAATTTGAATAGTCCTTTCATGCAGCAGGGTAGCTGTGTTTATAGCTATTCATAAAGAGCAGAATTATGTTCCACTGCCTTCTCCTACCTGCACTCAGACCTGGATTTAACTGAAGACCATATTTGATACTTTTTAATAGGGCACAAAAAATGCAAGTAGATTCAAATATTTAATCCTGGCCTGTTAAAATTCAGCCATTGGATGGCATATTTTTTAATTGTAATTTTACACATTAAACTTAATTCTTTGCTGTGAACAAAATCTAAAAATGTAAAATTCACAAAATGAATATACCACATTATAATTTTATTGTTTCTCAATTAATTTAAAGCCATTATTGAACACAAAATAAACCTTGTGGTTGTAATGACTGGACACTTAACTAAGGCAGCACCAAGAAAAAGTAACCTTGAATAACACTTCACAACCTGCACAAGAACAGTCCAATTTGTTCATCTCCATTGCTTCTTTCCATATGCATTCATTTTTTCACCTTCAAGAACTAATCCAAAACTTCAGTAAATAGTAACTTTATGTAACTAAATTTCCTATTAATCAAATAATCCAGTGCAACTATCATTAATTTCACCTTTACATTGTATTAGAAAATGATGTGAAATACTTCACACATTTTTGCTCCTGTCCAGTAAATTCTAGTAAATAGAATGTGGATTTCTGATAAAGTTCCTTAGTCATTGATCTAATAATGTACATACTCATTCCTAGTCAACATGGATACATTATATAAATAAGCACCTATTTTATTTAAGATTATTACCATCATCTCCACAAAACTAATCTATAAATTCCAAGACCTAAGCCTCAATACCTTCTTGTACAATTGGATCCTCAATTTCCTCACTTGCAGACCCCAGTCAGTTCGGATTGGCAACAGCTTCTCCTCCATGATCTCTATCGCTCAGGTGCACCAAAAGGTTGTGTGCTTAGCCCCTGCTGTACCCACTTTACACTTATGACTGCGTAGCTAACCACAGCCCCAATGCCATATTCAAGTTTGCTGATGACAGCACTATTTTTGTGGTGATAAATCAGCATAAGGGGGGGATATTGAAAATCTGACTGAGTGGTGCTACCAAAACAACAATTTACTCAATGTCAGCAAGACCAAGGCACTGACTATTGACTTCAGGAGGAGGAAACCAGAGGTCCATGAACCAAATCAACACACACAAAATACTGGAGGAATTCAGCAGGCCAAGCTGCATCTATGGAAAAAACTATAAGGATGAAGGGTCTCGGCCAGAAACATTGACTGCTTACTCCTTCCCATAATTGCTGCCTGGCCTGCTGAGCTCCTCTAGCATCTTGTGTGCATTGCTTTGGATTTCCAGCATCTGCAGATGTTTTAGTGTCCATTTCCAGTCCTCATCAGAGGATCAGAGGTGGAGAGGGTCAGTAACTTTAAGTTCTTCATTGTTATTATTTCAGAGACCTGACCTGGGCCCAGCAAATAAGTACAATTCTGAAGAAAGCATGCCAGCACCTCTGCTTCTTTAGGAGTTCGTGAAGCTTTGACATAACATCTAAAACTCTGACAAACTTCTATAAATATGTAGTAGAGATATATTGACTGGCTGCATCACAGCCTGCTATGGAAACACCAAGGCCCTTGAATATAAAAAGTAGTGGATATGGCTCAGTCCATCACTGGTAAAGGCCTCCTCACCGTTGAGCACATCTACATGTAACACGTCATAAGAAAGCAACATCCATCATCTGGGACCCCCACCACCTCTTCTCGTTGCTGCCACCAGGAAGAAGGTACAAGATGAAGTCCTGATGAAGGGTCTTGGCCCAAAATGTTGACTGCTCGTTTCCACGGATGCTGCCTGACCTGCTGAGTTCCTCCAGCTTGTTTATACGTGTTGACAAGAGCCTCAGGACTCACAGCAACAGGTTCAGTAACAGTTATTACCCCTTAGCTCTTAAACCAAAGAGGATAACTTCATTCAATTTCACTTGATCCATCATTGAAATATGCCTATAACCTATGGACTCACTTTCAAGGACTCTTTATCTCATGTTCTCACTTATTTATTTATAATTATTATTATTTCTTTATTTTTGTATTTGCACTGTGTTGTCCTTTTCACACTAGTTGAGTGCCCAAGTTGTTCTGTTCTTTCATTGATTCTGTTAATGTTATTATTAGACCATAAGTCCAGAAGACATAGAAGCAAAATTAGGCCATTCAGCCCATCGAGTTTGCTCCGCCATTCCATCAAGGCTAATATCGGATCCCACTCAACTCCATACACCTGCTTTTTCGCCATGTCCTTTGAAGCCCTGACTGATCAGGAAACAATCAACTTCTCCCTTAAATATACCCATGGACTTGGCCTCCACCCCAGTCTGTGGCACAGCCTTCCATAGATTTACTACTCTCTGGCTAAGAATATTCCTCCTCACCTCTGTTCTAAAGGGCCATCCCTCAATCTTGAGGCTATGCCCTCAGGTTCTGGATACCCCCACCATAGGAAACATCCTCTCCACATCCACCTGGTCTAGTCCTTTCAACATTCGGTAGATTTCAAAGAGATGCCCGCATTCTTCTAAATTCCAGTGAGTACAGGCCCAAAGCTGCCAAACGCTCATCATGCTAACCCCTTCATTCCCGGAATCATCCTCGTGAATCTCCTCTGGACTCTCTGCAATGACAACACAGATCCATATTCTATGGATTTAGCTGAGTACGCCTCAAGACAATGAAACTTTATATGGTGACATTTATGTACTTTGATAATAAATTTACTTTGAACTTTGAGTTATTCAAATTTAAATAATGTGCTAAAAGTTGAGCAACACACTCAGGATGCTGGAAGAACTCAGCAGATCAGGTAGCACCTATGGAAAGGAATAAGCAATGGATGTTTCAGGCTGAGACCCTTCATCAAGACTGGAAAAGAAGGGGTAAGAAGCCAGAGTAAGAATGTGGGAGAGGGGAAGGAGTATAAGCTAGATAGATGATAGGTGGATGAGCGAGGGGGGAAGAAGTGAGAAGCAGGAAGGTGGTAGATGAAAAGGGTAAAGGGCTGAAGAAGAAGGAATCTGATAGGAGAAGAGAGTGGACCATGGGATAAAGGGAAGGAGGAGGTGATAGGCAGATGAGAAGAAAAGAGTTAAGTGGGTAAGCCGGAATGGGGAATGATAGAAGAGGGAACAGGGAGTGGGAGAAATTACCAAAAGTTAGACAAATTGATGTTCATACCGTCAGACCATAAGCCCTAAGAGCAGAAAAAGACTATTCAGCCCATCGAGTCTGCCCTGCCATTCTAACATGGCTGATTTGTTATCCTTCTCAACTCCATTCTCCTGCTTTCTTTCCGTAATCTTTGACACCCTGACTAATCAAGAACCTATTAACCTCTGATTTAAATATATCAAATGGCTTGGCCTACACAGATGTCTGTAGCAATGAATTCCACAGGTTCACTAGCCTCTGGCTAAAGAAATTCCTTATCATCTCAATTCTAAATCGGCATCCATCTATTCTGAAGCTGAGCCCTATGGTCCTAGAATTCCCAACTATAGGAAACATCCACTCCACGGAAAACATCAGATTGGAGGCTACGCAGACAGAAAATGAGGTGTTGCTCCTCCAACCTGAGTGTGGCCTCATTGTGACAAAAGAGGAGGCCATTGATCGGTGTGTCAGAACGGGAATGGGGATTGAAACTAAAATGGTTGGCCAGCAAGGTTGCTCGATAAAGGGGTCCTCTAATTTACATCAGGTCTGCTCGATGTAGAGCAGACTGTATCAGGAGCACCAGATGCAGGAGACAATCCCAAAAGACTTGCAGGTGAAGTGTTGCCTCACTTGGGAGGACTGTATAGGGCCCTGAACGGAGGTGAAAGAAGAGGTGAATGGGCAGGTGAAGCACTCCTGCTTGCAGGGGTAAGTGTCAGGGAGATTAGTAGGGACAATCGAATGGATAAGGGAATCACAGAGAGTGCTATCCCTGTGGAAGGCTGAGAGTGGGAGGGGAGGTAAGGAAGTGTTTGGTGGTAGGCTCTCATTAAAAACGGTGCCAGTTATAGAGAATAACATGATTGGTAAGGACAAAAAGGACTCTATCCCTATTAAAATTGCAGGAAGATGGGGTGAAGGCAGATATCCAGGAAATGGAGGAGATGTGGGTGAGAGCAATATTAATGGTGGAGAAAGGGAAATGCTGTTCCTTGAGGGTGGAGGACATCTCTAATGTTCTGGAGAGGAAAACCTCAACCTGAGAACAGATGTGGTGGAGACAAAGGAACTAAGAACAGGGAATGGCATTTTTACAGGTGACCAGGTGGGAAGAAGTATAGTCAAGATAGGGATGAGGGTCAGTAGTTTTATAAAAGATATTGGTAGACAATTTGTCTCAATGAACTTAAGGGTAGGGTGGAATTTGGAGGCAAAGCTGATAAAGTCTGGGAGTATGTACAACCTGGGGATGTACATCTGTACCAGGGGATCACTGGCCTTTGACTTGGGAGTATTCCACCACCAACTCTTGCACCTGAATCTTCATTCACTGCCCCTGACCTCCAACTCCCCCTCTACTCTGTTCCTAAACCCTAACTCAACCCCTAACTGCCTGTGCTGTTCCCAAAACCATCACTATGAGCTTAAAAAACAACTAAGTATGAGCCCTAACCTCAATGGACATCACAACTTGTCACCATCTTGAACAGAAATGTACTTTTCATTCAAAAATGTATTTGGAAAGTAGATGTTGTACTATGTAAGTAAAGCAAATTTTTGCATGATAGGATATTTCTTTAAGATCTAATCTAAATACATAATTCTGACCAAGAAATGGCCCCAGCTGTGTCTGTCTTTTCGTCGGCCATGTGGAACAAGCCTTCACTGGTAATTCTCCCCAACACTTTGGGCGCTGCATTGACAAGTGCATTGGTGCTGCTTCATGCACCCATGCTAAGCTCATCAATTTTATCAGCTTTGTCTCCAAATTCCACCCTACCCTTAAGTTCACTTGGTCCATTTCTGACACCCCTCTCCCCTTTCTCGATCTCTCTGTCTCTATCTCTGGAGACAAATTGTCTACCAATATCTTTTATAAAACTACTGACCCTCACCCCTATCTTGACTATACTTCTTCCCACCTGGTCACCTGTAAAAATGCCTTTCCCTGTTCTTAGTTCCTTTGTCTCCACCACACCTGTTCTCAGGATGAAGATTTCCTCTCCAGAACATTAGAGATGTCCTCCACCCTCAAGGAACAGCATTTCCCTTTCTCCACCGTTAATATTCATGACTAATCCAATTTTCCTCTCAGCCCCAATCTCCTGTCTTCTTCCATCATGCCCTGACCAATCAAGAATCTATCAACCTCTGACTTAAATATACGTAAAGATTTGGTCTCCAAAGGTGCCTGTGGCAAAGGCACCACTGTCTAGCTAAAGAAATCTCTTCTCATCTTCATTCTATTCTGAGGCTGAGTCCTCAGGTTTTAGATTCTCCCAACATGGGATACCTGCTCTTTCGAGGCCTTCCACCATTTGATAGGTTTCAATGAGGCCACCTCTTATTCTTCTGAATTCCAACCAATACCAGCCCAGAGCCATCGAACATTCTTCATACGTCACTCCTTTGAAACCTCTCCAGTTTCAGCACATCCGTTCTAAGGTAAGGGGGCCCAAAACAGCCAACAATACTCCAAGTGCGGCCTCGCCAGTTCTTTATAAAGTCTCAACATTACATCCTTGCTTTTATATTCTAGTCTTCTTGAAATAAATACTAACATTGCATTTGCCTTCCTCATCACAGACTGCAAATTAACATTTAGAAAATCATGCACAAGGACTCTCAAGTCTTTTTGCCTCTCAACCTGCCCATCCACCTACCTTCATATTGTCTGCAAACTTTTCAACAATGCCTTCAATTCCATTATCTGAATTATGACATACAACCTAAAAAGAATCAGTCCCAACACAGACCTCTGTGGATCACCACTAGACATGGGCAGCCAGCCAGAAAACCCTTCATTCCCACTCTTTGCCTCCTGCCAATCAACCACAGCTTTACCCATGCAAGAATCTATCCTGTAATATCATGGACTCGTAGCTTGTTAAGCAGCCACATGTGTGGCATTTTGTCAAAGGCCTTCTGAAAATCCAAGAACACAACATCAACTGATTCTCCTTTGTCTATCCTGCTTGTTATTTCTTCAAAGAATTCCAGCAGATTTGTCAGGCAAGATTTTCCCTTGAGGAAACCATGTTGACTACGGCCTATTTTTTCATGTGCCTCCAAGTACCCTAATAATCGACACCAACATCCTTTCTTCTGTCTCTCTCTGTTCTTGAACAGAGGAGTGACATTTGCAATTTTCCAGTCTTCTGGAACCATTCCAGATTCTAGTGATTCTTGAAACTTCATTACCAATGCCTCCACTTTCTTTTCAGCCACATCGTTCAGAAATCTGGGGTGTACACCATCTGGTCCAGGTGACTTATCTACCTTCAGACCTTTCAGTTTCCCAAGAACCTTCTCTCTTGTAATGGTAACTTCCCACACTTCATGACCCCGACACCTGAAACTTCCACTATACTGCTGATGTCTTCCACCATGAACACTGATGCAAAACACTTATTCAGTTCATTAAATTATTTCATTGTCCCCAATTACTGCCTCCCCAGCATTGTTTTCCAACAGTCAGACGTCCACTTTCGCCTCTCTTTTACACTTTATACATCTGAAGAAACATTTGGTATATTCTTTAATATTATTGGCTAGTTTGCTTTTGTATTCTATCTTTACCTTAATGACTTCATTATTTGTCTTCTGATGGTTTTTAAAAGCTTCCCAATCCTCTAATTTCCCATTAATCTTTGCTCTATTATATGCCCTCTTTGGCTTTAATATTGGTTTTGACTTCTCTTGTCGACCACCATTGTGTCATCTTTTCTTTAGAATACTTCTTCCTCTTTAGGATATATATAAATGCAGTGCCTTCCAAATTGCTTCCATAGATTCCAGCCATTGCTGTTCTACTGTCATCCCTTCCAGTGTTTTCTTCCAATCAATTTTGGCCAACTCCTCTCTCATGCCTCTGTAATCTCCTTTACTCCACTATAATACTGATACATCTGACTTTAGCTTCTCCTTCTCAAATTTCAGAGTATATTTGATTATATTATAACTTCTCCTAAGGGTTCTTTTACCTTAAGCTCTCTAATCAATTCTGATTCGTTACACAACACCCAATCCAGAATAGCTGATCCTCTAGTGAGCTCAACCATGAGCTGCTCTAAAAAACCATCTTGTAGACATTCTAGAAATTCCCCCTCCTGGAATCTAGCACCAACCTGATTTTCCCAATCTTCCTGCATATTAAAGTCCCCCATGACAATTGTAACATTGCCCTTTTGGCATGCATTTCCATCTCCCGTTATAATTTGTAAGCCATATCCTTACTACTGTTTTGCAGTCTGCATACAACTCCCATTAAGATCTTCTTACCCTTGCAGTTTCTTAGCTCTATCCACAATGATTCAACACCTTCCCATCCTGTGTCATCTCTTTCTAATGATTTGATTTAATTTTTTACCTATAGAGCAACGCCACTCCCTCTGCCTTCCTGCCTGTCCTGTCAATACAATGTGAATCCTTGGACATTAACCTCTCAGCTATAATCTGTTCAGCCATGATTCAGTGATGCCTACATTATACTTGGCAATCTGCAACTATGCTGCAAGTTCATCTACCTTGTTCTGTATACTACACATTCAAATACACCTTCAGTCCTGTATTCACCCTTTTTGATTTTGTCTGTCTTTCGTATTGCAACTCATCCTGTTGACTACAACTTTGCCTTATAAGACCATAAGGCATAGGAGCAGAATTAGGCTATTCAGCCTATCGACTCTTCACCTCCATTGCATCATGGCTGATTCTGGATCCCATTCAACTCCATATACCTGCCCTCTCACTGTATCCCTTGATGCCTCAACCAATCAGGAATCTATCAACATCCACTTTAAATATAGCCATGGACTTGGCCTCTCCCACAGTGTGTGGCAGAGCATTCCACAGATTCACCACATTTTGGCTAAAGTAATTCCATCTAACTTTTGTTCTAAAAGGTCTCCTCTCAATTTTGAGGCTGTGCCCTCTAGCTCTAGATACCCCCACCGGAGGAAACATCCTCTCCACACCCACTTCTTCTAGTTCTTTCAACATTCAGTAGGCTTTAATGAGATCCATATGCATTCTTCTAAATTCCAGAGTACAGGCCCAAACCTGCCAAACGCTCCTCATAATTAAACCCTCCATTTCTAGGATCATCCTCGTGAACCTCCTCTGAATTCCATCCAATAAAAATACATCCTTTCTGAGATATGGGGCCCCAAAACTGTTGCCAATACTCGAAGTGCGGCCTGACTGCTATCTCATAAGGCTTCAGCTTTATCTCCAGAGAATCATCATCATGAAGAAGAACCTCCAAGCCAGGGACGGGCAGAAGAAAGGATCGCTTGTCTGGCCTACGGAGATCCCCTATTTCGGTTTTATAAATTGGAAAAGTGGCCTGAATGAGTATCGGTACAAAGAGAACAGTAGAATTCATGTTTTTGGCCTGGGGTCAATATAGTTACGTCATTGTTTGTGCAGAGACAAGAAAGTGTGAGTTTTGATTATGAGTTGTGTAATGCGTTTACTAACCTAGTTCTGTTGATGAATAGTTAACATATTTTGGCATCCTTGAGTGGGATCAATAAAAAATTGAGGTCTGGGACCCTAGTTTCGAACTGAACCACCTAGAAGGTTAGGATATTAAAATGGGAAAAGGAAAGGACCCAGGAGGCTCAGAAGATTGGAGAGATTACTTTCATAGTTACATATTATGAAAAAGGCCCAATTGTGAGGAGTGGATAGGAAATATTGAGAGTGGAGGGTCAGGGACCCTGGGGGGTTACATTGTGGAAAGCAGTTAGTGAAAATAAACCAAATAATTTACAAGAGATTAAAAATGTCGTTGTAATGGGTTATATGCAGGAAGATCTAATTGAAGTGAAGAGAAAAAAACAGAAACTCCCTGAGGAATTGTGTAAATACAGGGAACAGCTGAGGAGGGAGAGGAAAGAAAATGAAATTCTGAGGGAGCAGGGTTGGGCAAATTTGATCCATGAGTCATTTTCAGGATCAGTGTGAGCGTGTTATGCGAGGAAAGGAGAAATGTGAAGAGAAATGTAATAACATGAGCACAAAAGTAGAGAAATAGTAAAGTGGGTGTCAGGATTTATGGACTGCTATGAAGGTCGTGTAGAAATCGGTCGATGAAAACCAGTGGAGTGCTGATCACACCAAGTGTTTAAAACAAATCCAAAAGCTGCAATGTGAACTCTCAGCCTACAAAGGACTGTTATGTGCATTAGCCGCAAGGGCTGACGATGATAGTGATGCAGACTGGAGTAATTTAGTGTATGAGGTGAAACATTATAATAGTGCAGATGATTGGGGAAGTGGCCCTCCTCCCCATGGATTTTTCCAAAAAGGAGCGTAAACTTCAACACCCACTGCCCCAGTGGTGTATGTGGTGATGGAGAGAGCTCCAGGAAACAGCCTACCAAGGGGACTAGTTGTGACACGGTAATCTACCCCTTTCAATATGGCCTGATTGCGTGCTATTGCTGTGAATATACCAAAGCGTGGGCTGGGAGATGATCCTCGGAAACCTTTCCAGTGCATTCCTCAGCATAGGATAATTCAAAATCGGAATCAGGTTTATTATCACTGGCATGTGACGTGAAATTTGGTAACTTAGCAGCAGCAGTTCAAAGCAATACATAATATAGAAAAAAATGAAAATAATAGTAAATAAATAAGTAAACCAGTTATAGTATATGTATAGTGAATAGATTAAAAATAGTGCAGAAAACATAAATACTGTGTATTAAAAAAAAGTGAGGTAGTGTCCAAGGGTTCAATGTCCATTTACGAATCGGATGGCAGAAGGGAAGAAGCTTTTCCTGAATCGTTGAGTGTGCCTTTAGACTTCTGTACCTCCTACCTGATGGTAACAATGAGAAAAGGGCATGCCCTAGGTGCTGGAGGTCCTTAAAAATGGATGCTGCCTTTCTGAGACAATGCTCCCTTTAGATGTTCTGGGTACTTTGTAGGCTAGTGTCCAAGATGGAGCTGACTAGATTTACAACCTTCTACAGCTTCTTTCGGTCCTGTGCAGTAACCCCCTTCCCCCATACCAGACTGTGGTGCAGCCTGTCAGAATGCTCTCCATGGTACATGTACAGAAGTTCCTGAGTGTATTTGTTGACATGCCAAATCTCTTCAAACTCCTAATAAAGTATAGCCGCTGTCTTGCCCTCTTTATAACTACATCGATACGTTGGGACCAGGTTAGATGCTCAGAGATTTTGACACTCAGGAACTTGAAACTGCTCATTCTCCCCACTTCTGATCCCTCTATGAAGATTGGTATGTGTTCCTTCATCTTACCCTTCCTGAAGTCCACAATCAGCTCTTTCGTCTTACTGACATTGAGTGCCAGGTTGTTGCTGTGACACCACTTCACTAGTTGGCATATCTCACTCCTGCACACCCTTTCGTCACCATCTGAGATTCTACCAACAATGGTTGTATTGTCAGCAAATTTATAGATGGTATTTGAGCTATGCCTGCTACATAGCCATGTGTATACAGAGAGCAGAGCAGTGGGCACCACTGGGGTGTGCCCTGTTGATCATCAGAGAGGAGGATATGTTATCACCAATCTGCACAGACTGTGGTCTTCAGGTTAGGAAGTCAAGGATCCAAATGCGGAGGGAGTTACAGAGGCCCCGATTCTGCAACTTCTCTATCAGGATTGTGGGAATGATGGTATTATATACTAAGTTATAGTCCATGAACAGCATCCTGACATAGGTGTTTGTGTTGTCCAGGTGGTCTAAAGCCATGTGGAGAGCCATTGAGATTGCCTCTGCCGTTGATCTATTGTGGCGATAGGCAAATTGCAATGGGTCCAGATCCTAGCTGAGATAGTTCAGTCAAGTCATGACCAACCTCTCATGGAAACATAGAAAATAGGTACAGGAGTAGGCCATTCGGCCCTTCGAGCCTGCACTGCCATTCAGTATGATCATCCAACTCAGAACCCTGTACCTGCTTTCTCTCCATACCCCCTGATCCCTTTAGCCACAAGGGCCATATCTAACTTCCTCTTAAATATAGCCAATGAACTGGCCTCAACTGTTTCCTGTGGCAGAGAATTCCACAGATTCACCACTCTCTGTGTGAAGAAATTTTTCCTCATCTTGGTCCTAAAAGGCTTCCCCTTTATCCTTAAACTGTGACCCCTCGTTCTGGACTTCCCCAACATCGGAAACAATCTTCCTGCATCTAGCCTGTCCAATCCCTTTAGAATTTTATACATTTCAATAAGATCCCCCCTCAATATTCTAAATTCCAGTGAGCATAAGCCTAGTCGATCCAGTCTTTCTTCATATGAAAGTCCTGCCATCCCAGGAATCAATCTGGTGAACCTTCTCTGTACTCCCTCTATGGCAAAGCATTTCTCCCTCTCAAAGCATTTCATCACTGTAGATGTGAGTGCTACCAGGTGATAGTCATTAAGGCAGCTCACATTATTCTTCTTAAGCACTGGTATAATTGTTGCCTTTTTGAAGCAAGTGGGAACTTCTGCCTGTAGCAGTGAGAGGTTGAAAATGTCCTTGAATAATCCTGTTAGTTGGTTGGCACAGGTTTTCAGAACCTTACCAGGTACTCCATTGGGACCTTTCGCCTTGCAAGGGTTCACTCTCTTTAAAGACAGCCTAACATCAGCCTCTGAGACAGAGATTACAGGGTCATCAGGTGCAGCAGGGATCTTCACAGCTGCAGTTGTGTTCTCCCTTTCAAAGCGTGCATAGAAGGCTTTGAGTTCATCCGGTAGTGAAGCATCACTGCCATTCATGCTACTGGGTTTCACTTTGTAGGAAGTAATGTCTTGCAAAACCTGCCAGAATTGCTGTGTATCCGTTGTCGACTCCAACTTTGTTCGAAATTGTCTCTTCGCTCTTGAAATAGCCCTCTGCAAATCATACCTGGTTTCTGGAACAGGCCTGGGTCGCCAGACATGAATGCCACAGATCTGGCCTTCAGCAGATGATGTACCTCTTGGTTCATCCACGGCTTTTGGTTTGGGAATATACAGTAAGTCTTTGTAGACGCACACTCATCCGCACAGTTTAGATAAAGCAGAGCAACGGAAGTTAACCCTTTTGTGTTTATCTTTAGTGTTAGGATCAGAGGGATCTTGGGGTCCAAGGTTAAGAAAGCATACGGTGCATTGGCCTTCATCAATCATGGGATTGAGTTTAGGAGCCAAGAGGTAATGTTGCAGCTATATCGGACCCTCGTCAGACCCCACTTGGAGTACTGTGCTCAGTTCTGGTCACCTCACTACAGGAAGGATGTGGAAACCACAGAAAGGGTGCAGAGGAGATTTACAAGGATGTTGCCTGGATTGGGGAGCATGCCTTATGAGAATAGGTTGAGTGAACTCAGCCTTTTTTCCTTAGAGCGATGGAGGATGAGAGGTGACCTGATAGAAGTGCATAAGATGATGAGAGGCATTGATCGTGTGGATAGTCAGAGGGTTTTTCCCAGGGCTTAAATGGCTAACACAAGAGGGCACAGTTTTAAGGTGCTTGGAAGTAGGTACAGAGGAGATATCAGGGGTAAGATTTTTTTTACGCAGAGAGTGGTGAGTGCGTGGAATGGACTGCCAGCGAGGGTGGTAGAGGCAGATACGATAGGGTCTTTTAAGAGACTCCTGGACAGGTACATGGAGCTCAGAAAAATAGACGGCTATGGTAACCCTAGGTAATTTTGTCACATGTTCGTCACAGCTCTGTAGGTTGAAGGGCCTGTATTGTGCTGTAGGTTTTCTACGTTTCTATGTTATACTCAACCCTGTGGGAGGAACAGCACAAGGCCAGGGGACACTGGGTGATTTGTAGGAGGCTATATTATAAGCTAAAGGGGCTAATCGAGGTGACCCTGTGGAGGCTTTGCACAGTGGAAGGAAGAGCCCCCTCTGCATTTGTGACAAGATTTTCTTGAGTGTTTATGGTCCTACGTGGGATAGGTGAAATTTGACCCAACAGTAGTATAATAACTGGCTGAGGACCTTGGTATCACACCAAGGAGAGCAGGAGACTGTTGGAACTGTTTGATCCCAGTGACCCTACACATACCGAGGCATGGGTACTCAGGAAAATGATTAGAGCATGGGAGAAGGAAGTGTGGGAGGTAGATTTTAACTTTAGGAATACTCCAGAACAATCTAAAATGTTTTCCTTTCGAGAAAATACACAGGATATTGTGTGGAGAAATGCAGTTCAAGGTAGAAGCCAGGAAGGAGATTATAGGAACAAAGTAACACAGCCCTGGAGTGCACTTTCACCCAATCAGGGAAGCCATTGATGGGGACAACCATCTCAGTACAGTATTGTACTCTAATCTGCTGTTTCAGCTCTGGTCATTATGCACAGCTCTGTACATTCAATCTGAATCTGAATCCTAACACAGATCAGGGCTGGGAGTTATAGAAAGGTCCAAATATGTTGGAATTGTGGTTAATGTGTGGTTGGCTGTTGAATCTTGTTTACTTGTGCATGATGAATAGCTTACAGCGTCTCAGTTTTAAAGTCTTGGAGTAACAAATTTCCTCAGTTTGGTTGGATTGTTACCAAATATTTTGGCAACGGTTTAACCTTTAGGAACAAAAGAATTTCTGGAATGGTTTAAAGTATGAGTGGTTTGTACGTTTAATTGTGTGATATGTGGTCATATTTGAGATCACCTGAGCAAATGTCTGTCTCATAGTGCAAAAACTGTTTTAAGAGGTTGTATCAATTTGTTAATGTGTTGAGGCCCCCTCCAAGCAGTTTTTTTTTGCTTTCTTTTGTTCTTTTGAAAATGTGTAAAAGTTTTTCATGGTGGGAATCAACTGTTTGTACTGAGTTGTACAGTTATTGCAGAAGGTACAAGCATGGATTCTGTTATTTTGTCTTGTATGCGCTCTCGGTTTGTGTTTCTTTGTTTTCCATGGAATTGATTTTAGGAGAACCCAGATTCCATACTGGCTATCTGTAATCTAGGTTGAGATGGAAATTTGTGCATCTCCATTCTGGATATAAGATGCCCACATTTCAAAGAGAAATGGGCATTCAGGGAAATTGCTCATTAGTGGACAGTTAGATTGGGAACTTGAAATTGACAATTTTGGGAAAATTGGAGTATTTGGGGAGCAATCCTAAAAGTTGTTTTACTAACAATACTGCTTTATTTTACAGAACATAAAATCTATTATTCAAGACTTTTTATGTATTGATTTTGAGTTTCAGATTCCTTGGAAAATATTTTTGAAGCCTCAGTATTTTGTATTGCAAATGGAAGTTCAATTTAAATATTGGATTGGTCCAAAGAGCATTTTGGCATTAATTCCTTCACCATCTTAAAGCACACATTTATCCAGTTACTGCCAGCTGTTCAAATTTAAGTGTCTTAGTCATCCTCAGCACTACAGGGTTGGCATGTAGTTGGAAAGGTTACTAAAGTTTCTACCTCCCTTGCAGACAATCTTCATTGTACTGGAGGGTTATGATTTGATAGCAAATGATCCAAAGGACCATTTGTATTGCATTAGAATAATAATGGGGAGGTGGAAGACAATCAGGAACCAATACCCGAGAACAAAGACACAAAGTAAACTCATTTTCATTGTAGCTGGTTCCTCACATGTACAGGATGGTAAGATTACAGTTCTGTGGGATAACACTCATAGGTACGTGAGTGGGGCAGTGATTTACTCAAGTTGTAGCTATTGGGGTGGTTACAGCCAAGTCTTTTCCAAAGGATATTTGATTGTTACTAACTGTACACAGGGGGCAAGTAGAGTGAAAAGGTTCACAATGTGGACAAAACTTGTGTCATGAGACAAAACTTACAAATTGTGTCATCAGCACTTACGAAATTTCTTCATTGTCTACTTTGTCTCTGAATACTGCAATCAGTTTTTCTTACAATATGCATTGGTGAGACAGACATATTGTATAGTAGCAGCCACAATGAGTTATACCAAGGGATGGAAACAATGCCTTTGAAAAATCGCAATGTCACAATTGAGAATGTGATTTTTTAGATTGTCTCAGCTAGTAGTAAATGTAGTAACGAAGGAGAACCTCACACTCCAATGCCGTGATACAAATCAATATTTTGGGACCGTGTTGTAATTAAGTTGCCAATGATTTCTCATTGGACAGCAGTCTGGACAGGTGTTGTGAATGAGGGAAGGAAGAAATCTATCAATGGATACAACACAGAGTTAATTCGAACGTGCACCTGTTCAGAAATGATTGGTGCTGGAATATTCCTGATGAGTGGCCTCATAATGGATGAAGGCTCTATTGAATGCTGCATGTACTACAAATGTACTTGTGAAGTACTGAGACAAGATTGCTGAAAGGAAATGAGACCCATCTCTGTTGATACTTATGATTGAATAATGGTAATTTGGGGAAAAGATGGGAATGGTGGTTTAACTGTTGGAAGTCGTGTTTTCTTTTTAGGTCCTGCTTCAGAAAAAAAGGACAATTTTATTTTGAATGTAATAGTGCTGCTGATGTGGACACAAATTAGAAACAAGATTATGGATTATTTTGTGCCCCAGGTAACTCAATCCCAGTGGTTCTCTAAGATTTTCCATAAATACATTACTTCATGGTGTGAATGACAACAACTGACACCATAACTACCGCAGTGCCAACCATTGCTCGTGCTTCGTTGTGTGATGAGGTTCAGATCTACAAAGGGAGTGAATTTGGTTCTTAGAAACTAAAAGGAGAATATTGGGTTTATCTAGAGGATTTAGTTAAGAATGGGTTAACAGTCTGTGGGCTTATTTCTTATGATTATTCTCTATTTATTTTACCTGTCAATAATAGGATATTCCTAAAATGTGCTTGGTAGATGATACTCATTACATTGATACTTCAAGCATGCATTGCAGGAAGGATCTTTAGTTGCAATTTTTGATTTTTAATGTTTTGAAGGACTTAGTTTTGACTGGGCAGTATAACCCAAACCTTTTGTAAAAACATCTATTCAAATGGAGATGGATATATTATCAACGATACTGCTGAGGACCTACTTAGATATGTACCTACTGTGCTTCCTCTTATTTTTTATTTTACGCCAGAGTGGAATATAATTAAGCTATTATTAGACAATGAATTATCCAAGTCTATTGAAGATCATGTGGGTTTAGCTAATTATGTTTTGCAGCATCCATCCCCTTTGGAGTGAAGTTTGGAACTGGGGTTTAAGCGTTAATGTACATCCTTGGATGTGCATTTCTTCACGTTATTATTGTTTTGCTCTTTGTTATAATGGTTATCCAATGTATTTTCCTGTGTTTTATTACAGTAACTTTAATAACTTGTGTTTGCATTTGTCATTCTAAATCTCTTTTTGGTGATTTTGTCTTCATACCATGATGTTGTGTTTAAGTGTTATTGATTGCTGTTAAACACCTTAATATATGGTATGGAATTGGATATATTTTTATCATGTTTCTTCATGCTTTTTGTACTGATAATATTTTTGTATCTTTATCCATATTATTTGGTGTGGTGATGAATGCTGGTATTTCTTTTGTGCTATATTGACTCAGACATTTAAACAGTAGTGTGATCCCCAGAATTTTCTGTGAATCAAAAGGAGGAAGATTTTGGCCATGGCAGATTTGAAATATGGAAGAAACTGTCAAATTCAAATGCGTCAAGGACAGCGGGATGAAGCTGCCCATTTTGTGATTGTCCTTGCAGATCCCCCCCACCCCTCATCTTGTGGACTCAGAACTCATTCTTGCTCTGGATAATCTAACCAGAGCAATTGACTGTGGACACAAGGAACTTCAAGTAATGACCTGATAGACCTGAGACCATTCTCAGACAAGTAGCTATTCATTGTGTAAACAAGTGACAGACCTACCGAAGAAGCAATCAGTAATCTTGTTGGGGTCACACACTGTGATCGGTGCTCTTGGTGTGGCCTCCTGTACATTGGTGAAACCCAAGGTAGATTGGGTGACTGCTTCACTGAGCAGTTATGCTCCATTCGCCAGAAAAAGCGGGATCTCGCAGTGGCCACCCATTTTAATTCCGCTTCTCATTCCCATATGTCTATCCATGGCCTCCTCTATTGTTGCAATGAGGCCACACTCAGGTTGGAGGAACCTTATATTCCATCTGGGTAGCCTCCAACCTGTTGGCATGAACACTGATTTCTCGAACTTCCTTCTCTCCTTGCCTGCTCATTGCCTCCCTCTGGTGCGCCTCCCAACTTTTCTTTCTTCCATTGCCTTCTGTCCTCTCCTATTAGATTCTCCCTTCTCCAGCTCTGTACCTCTTTCACCATCAACTTCCTAGCTTTTTACTTCACTTCTCCCCCTCCCGGTTTCACCTATCACCTTGTGTTTCTCCCTCATCTGTTTCTTTCCCCAATCCTGCTGAAGTGTCTCAGCCTGAAATGCTGACTGTATTCTTTTCCATTGATGCTGCCTGGCCTGCTGACTCCCTCCCCCCCCCCACCCCCACACTATATTTTGTGCGTCTTGCTTGGATTTCCAGCATCTGCAGATTTTCTCTTGTCTGTAATCTCGTTACACTCAGCGTCTGGGTCAACTAGTTTGGACCAGTCAGATTTGAAAGGAACAATTACACAAGGCTGGGGAGGAGGGTACGGCGGCAGAAACCATAGAACAATGTAGGCTGTAGCCTTGAACCAGAGCCAATAAAAAGCTGGTAGGGAGTCAACCAGGTAATGTGTATCTAAAGACACTGGAAATCTACATTTGAATTGATAAGGAATGAATATAAAAGTGGACACTTCAATTGCACTATCAGCAATAACTTTGGAGAATCACTATCATGAGGAAGAACCTCACACCAGGGGCTGGAAGAAGGAGGCAGGTCTGGCCAATGGAGATTCCCTGTTTCAGTGTGATCAATTGGAAAAGTGGTCTGAGTGAGTATTGTTACAGAGAACAGCAGAATTCATGTTGTCAGTTGTTTCCCCAGGGTCAACAGTTATGTTGTTTTTTTGTACAGAGACAATAAAGTGTGAGCTTTGATTAATTATGAGTTTGCGTAGTGTTTCCTAACCTAGATCCATTGAACAGTCAACAACCTGTAGACAAAAGATCAACATATGGACCTCTGATTTCCTTCTCCTGAAGTCAACATAGCAATCAGCTCCTTGGTCTTATTGACATTAAGTAAGAGGCTGTTGTTGTGGTACTACTCAGCCAGATTTTCAATCTCCCTCCAATATCTAGATTACAAGGGCAAGAATGTGATGGTGAGGCTTTATAAGGCAACTGGTGAGGCCTCACCCTGAGTATTGTAAACAGTTTTGGGCCCCTCATCTTACAAAAGATGTGCTGGCTTTAGAGCAGGTCCAGAGGAGGTTCACAAGGATGATTCCAGGAATGAAAGGGTTATCATGTTTAATGGCTCTGGATCAGTACTCGCTGGCAAGATGAAGGATGATCTCATTGAAACCTTTCGAATGTTGAAAGGTCTAGACAGAGTAGATGTGGAAAGGATGTTTCCCATGGTGAGAGAGTCTAAGACAAGAGGGCACAGATTCAGGATAGAGGGGCACCCATTCAAAACAGAGATGCAGAGACATTTCTTTAGCCAAAGGGTGGTGAATTTGGGGAATCTGTTGCCACATGCAGCTGTGGAGGCCAGGTCATTGGGTGTATTTAAGGCAGAGATTGATAGGTTCTTGAGTGGACATGGCATCAAAGGTAATGGGGAGAAGGCCGGGAACTAGGGTTGGGGTAGAGACAGAAGAAAAGGATCAGCCGTTATTGACTGGCAGAGCACATTCGATGGGCCGCATGGCCTAATTCTGCTCCTTTATCTTATGGTCTAATATGCTGATTCACCACCACCTTTGATTCAGCCAACAGCAGTGATATTGTCAGCAAACTTAAATATAGGATTGGAGCTGTCCTTAGCCACACAAAGATTACTGCATTTCTTTACCAATCTTCATGATAAGTGTTCCTTTGAGGATGAAATCTCCAGCACAGCAATCTCAATGGCAGCATGTAGAAGTACTGAACTTTAAGCTACATAAAGGTTCTAGCACAAAAAAGTCTTCAAGCAACCAAGCAGAGTCATGATGCTTGTTTAAAATTTCTAGTGAGTAAACATCCTGTTAAATGACTTTGACAGACTGCTCCGAGTACCATCTAATATGCCGCACCAACTCCTTTTTGGCAGGGCCATGAAGACATTGTACCTGATTGACAAGATCAATTATGTTCTTTTGCATATACTCTTCATTGAGGGCAGGCTATACTACATGATCCAGCTGAAACAAACATCCTACCACGAAGCCAAACCCATCCTTCATAACAGGGCACAGTTAAGTCTTTGGTGTCAGGTGGCATTTGGTTTCAGCAAACCCAGATTATGCACACTTTGAATGTACATACATACAAAACCAACCATAGAAGAGAAACCACTATGGACAAATAATTGCGCCCTTTCTTTGGAGATTTGTAACACAAAACTTTCTAATCTGTAGATGCAGCAGGGAAATGCCTTGCATTTGCAATCTTTAATTACACTGCATGGAATAATTTTACGTATGAGTTATATTCTATATGATGTCTGTACCGACGTGTTTGTGATGATGCTGCAAGGTTTTGAAAGTACTGTGCCACTCTACACCAGTGCATTTGACAATAAACTCGACTTTACTGCAGAGGTAATGCTGCAGGCAATGGCAGGGTACAGGCCACACTTACACCACTGACTTAGCACTTGGTGACCAAGATCTTTCCCAGAATGGAAGAGGGGCTCGTAGTTTCTGCCTCACCCTGGACATCGACTCTGTTGCTGATCTGCACTTTCCGCCAGAAACCATACATCACTCTCTTTAGTCAATCGTCACGGTGGGCCCGAAAAAGGCTCCGCACTCATCTGATTTCCAGTTGTTTTGCGCCAAAAACTCACGCAAGGATCTGTCCACGAACTTTTAAAAATACTTACAATCGCTATGATCCGTCTTCGTAACTTAGAATTGCGTCTTGTAAAAATGAAATATCAAACCCAACTGAAAAAAGGTGAACAAACGCAACGGTCTGTCCCCGGAACCGTAGTTTGAGTTTTGTGTTCCTCCTCCGGATGGCTTAAAGCGGTAGCAGCTTTGGGCAGTACGGCGGTTTTTTAAATCTTCTACAGCCACCGCCGTTTATTGCGGGCGGGTCTCCTGAGGGGTTGGTACGACGTGATACTGTCGGCAGCATCGCGCACAGTGTGCGTGCTTATACGGCTGACGCCTGGGCTTTACCGGTGCAGTGCGTCGTCCCTGGGCCGGGTGGCATTCGGGGGTCCCGAGGACCGGGGCCCGCCCGCAGGTCGGTGTCCTTTTTTTCGCGTGCTTGGCTCGGTTTCCAAGGCGACCGCAGGGTCCCCGGACTCGCGGATGTGTCTCAATGCACACTCCACCTTAAGCAGCAGCCTCCTGCATTGCCCTAGTAGTCCTTACTGCAAAATCAAGTCCATTCACTGCGTATAATAATTGCACCGTAACATGTTAGGGGATTAAAAGTGGTGTTAGTAGCAATTAAAACAAGTTGCAAACACATTGCACAAAGTAAATGCATCTTAAACAGTACTTCTACCTGAAATTTAACATGACAATATGTAATATGCTTTAACATTGCTTCGATATTAAATTGGCAAAACAGAGGGTCTGTTTTGAGAGTTGAGATTAGGGGGAACAAGCAGGAAAGTGGAGCTGATGGATATGAGAATCTATGCTGTGGAATGGATAGGAGAGAGCAAGTTGCCCACTTTTGCTCCTATCTTCCAATGTTATGTTTTGTAGTTGAGAGCCTTTAAACTGTATATAAAAACTACTGGGTAAGATAAATATTTTGTGAAGATATTGTATAATAAAATGCACACTTAGCTTTCAATTCTAATTGAAGATGTGTGCCTAGACTATAGATATAGAATCTTTGTTTTCAGAATGCTGGTTAATACACTCAATGGTAGTGTCCTCTGTAAGAAGCTTGTACGTTCTTCACATGTGCATGTGTTTCCTCCAGGTGCTCAGATTCCTGCCTACAGTCCAAAGACTATACGGTTACTAGGTCATTATTACTTGTCCTGTGATTAGGCTTGTGTTCAATAGGTGGGTGGGTTGCTGAGCTGTGCTGCTTATTAGGGTGGGCAGGCCTGTTCTGCACTGTATCTCTAAATAAAATGTTGAAAATATTTTTAGTATTCATGACAAAAATATTTTCCAGTGTAAAAGCTTAATTATTGAAATCTTAACTTTTAAGATTCTACTTCAAAATATGTTAATATGTTGAAAAACAAGATAATTTGAGATCTGGTTGATACTTGTTTGTTTTGCTATTACATGTTTGGCTGTTACTGGGTGAATGGAAGTACAAATAGTTGCTGTGATGTTTTTCTTAAATTACTGTGTCTAGGACTCCGTCATCGCTTCATTTAGACCACTAAGCTGATTGGTTGGGTTGGGTGTGTACAGTAAGTAGTACATCATAGTGTTTGCTTTGAGTCATAGCAACGTTTTTTAAAAAAGTCCACAGCAACAAAAACAAATGGTTAGGTTTCATCAGGAAATACTACTGCTTTGTTGAATCAAAGATGTATCAGAGATGTTTTGATCTGCCCGTTTCATATATTGTTCTCATTGAACAAAAGCTAAATCGCACTTTGACAGCGCTCAATTACTGTCCGTGTATTAATTTCTACCAAGTTGACCCAGACTCTGTGTATTTTTTTAGTGACTATTTGTAGCACTCTTTAAGCTCTGAATATGGCTACAAATTTCTAAATTTTAGGCTATCTGTATAATTTTGAATTGTAGTTAAGTGGTCAAGTCTTAGACCGCACATTTCCCTTCCTTATTGCTTGTGCATTGTGATAGAGGCGTGACATAAATATTTTTGCTCCCTCGTGTTGTGAGGTGGATGTAAGGCATAAAATAAATTCTAATTCTTTGAAAAGAGCTAAGGTTTGATGTCTAACTATAAAGATCCCTGCTATACTTTTCCTCTAGTTTGCTGAGGAATTAGTAACCAGCACCAGAATCAAAATCAAAAATGGCAGATGTTGGAAATCTGATTTTTTTTTTTAAAATGAAGTGATAAAAGTACTCGGGCCAGATAGCACCTGGGGGAAAGGAAACTGAACTAATGTTAATTTCATCTCTCTTTCTACAGATGTTTCCTGACCTCCTGCGTATTTCCACCTTTTTCTGTTTTTTGATTCACACACCTTGTGTCTGCCATTTGTTTTGTCTCTTCTGTCTCTGCTACTTTAAATTATGTTTTTTTTAAAGCAAAATTGAAATCCATGATCCTTTATCAAATATTTAAGTCAATTCAAGCATCAACCATACCACCTTTGTTGATACATTTTCATTGGGACTCAGTTCAAACTCAATTATCGGATGCAGTTTTTGAGAAATCCAAGCAGGATTCATTAATCCAATATTTCCAAATAACAATTTTGTCCAATATTTATATAATCTAAGGCTGCCAACCATTTTAAATTGGATGACTGAGAAATAGTTACAACTCTGTAGTTTTTTTTTCTATTCTGGAGAGGGTTGGAAATTGCAATTGATCTTCCTCTAATTTACATTTTTACTTTTCTCAGTAACTTAGTAAGCATGCAACAGTGGGAGAGGGTGACTTTCTATTCTGAGCACTACCAGCCTTTTCAGCAATTTTTTAACCATATATGTGTTCACTTTCTCTACATTTAGTGAAATATTGACATCATTTTTGTCTGCGAAATACTCATTTAGTATCTCAGTAATCTCTTTCCCTCCCTTTAAACCCAAGAGGACGTGAGTTGAGAGTTAAGGGGCAAAAGTTTAGGGGTAACACGAGGGGGAACTTCTTTACTCAGAGAGTGGTAGCTGTATGGAACGAGTTTCCAGTAGAAGTGGTAGAGGCAGGTTTGATGTTGTCATTTTAAAAAAAAAAATTGGGTAGGTATATGGACAGGAAAGGAACGGAGGGTTATGGGCTGAGTGCAGGTCAGTGGGACTAGGTGAGAGTAAGCATTCGGCACGGACTAGAAGGGCCGAGATGGCCAGTTTCCATGCTATAATTGTTATATGGTTATAAATAATGATGATTTGTTTCTTAAAAGCCACAACCACAACTGCTTTTCAGTCCTTGATTGTAAACAAGTACTAAGTTAGGATTCTATTCTCTCCTCGGACACTTTTCTCATTTCCTATTTAAAACTTCATTTTCTGTGCCTAAACATAATCTTTGATCATCATTGCCACCTTTTGTTTTTCCCTTTTCTCCTTGCCAAATGCTTCCACTTCTGTCTTCTTGTTTGAATTGGGTCTCCATTGTTGGCATGAGATCATGGTGGCATGTTGTAATTAGGGACTTCCCACAAGGATAATAGTCTCAGTTCTCTTCTGATAGAAACTGCACGAGTTGCCCAAGTTCCTTTTGTTTCAGAACTAGTCCTTGAAGCTTTCTTCAGGCAGCCTTTTATCTAGTGTTTTTATGCTCACTAAGAGGTGGCACTAAGAGTAACACAAATTACCAGCTTTTTGGGATTCTACACTTTTCCCTGCTTCCAAAAATTCTATCAATGTAACTCCAACCCCTTTCTATCCTGTGTTATTGATCTACCAGAGTCATAATTTTTGGTGTTTGTTGTCCAGCAGCTCAGAGTACTTCCATTTCAATCGATACAAGCTTTAAGAATGTTCTTTCATTATGTGCCATGTTGTATGACGCGGGTGATCATGTTCTTTCCATGACCATGATAGTTTTTGGCAAAAATTTCTACAGAAGTGGTTTGCCATTGTCTTCTTCTGGCCAGTGTCTTTACAAGATGGGTGACTCCCAGCCTTTATCAATACTCTTCAGAGATTGTCTGCGTGGCATCAGTGGCCGCATAGCCAGCACTTGTGATATGGACCACCTGCTCCTATGGCCTCACATGACCCTGGTCAGTGGGGGGGAGACTAAGCAGGTGTTAGACCTTGTCCAAGGTGACCTGGAGAGAAGGAGCACCTTATACCTCCTTTGGTAGAGAAGTATCACCACCCCACTACCCAAATGTAGTCAAGTTTTTTTTTAAAATCTCAGAAATTTTGAACTTCAACCTATCGTAAGTGTATTAGTCTTGTTGCTAGGGTGGTTGGTGTGTGTGTGTGTGTATTTGACATTCTTAAACTAAGTGATTCTGTTAAGGTTTGACATTTGGGGACTTTGATTTCACTGCATTTCCATTGGGGGGAGCTGTAGACCATTGGAATCAAAAATACACAAGGAAAAAATGTCCCATTAAGCACATAATGATGTTGCTGTATTTAGTATATATTAATTTTTCACAGAGTATTATGTAGTCACAACTGCATTAATGATTTAAAAGAAATAATTGATGAAAACAGCATATAAAATGTGATTGATTTTATTTTTCCCTTTTGAAGCTGATTTTTATAGTGTCATAGTCAAATATAACTGAATGTAGAAGCTGGACTCAGGAAGAAGTGTTTCTTTTGGTTGAAACTTCATAACCAGAAGACACCTACAAGGTTTACAGCTTCACAGGTGAGTTTTTTGTGTGTCAAATGAGTGGTTAGGATTTGGGATGAGTTACTGATAAGGTAATGGATGTAGAATTAATAATTGTTTTTAAAAGGAAAATTGAATAAATATGAATGGGCATATAAATTGGTGGGAATGTAATTGACTAATAGCATTCTCTGGCATGAGTACCTTGCTTTTGTTTGATGCTTTTTGAAAATGAGGCTAACCTACAGCTTACTATTATTTTCTGTTTAGAATTTGGTATCTTTTTCAGCCCTTAGTTGGAGGCATCCCCAGTTGTATTGTTTTGAAATATACAAACCCAGGAACATGAATACTCCTGAAGTAGACTTTCTGAGAGATCAAGGTAAATGGTGTTCAGAACAATTGTTTAATATTTACTTCAGGTGATACTTATGTAGTCATTCATCAGATAAAATATAATATTTATTACCTTCTATCTGATGAATAACTACATAAAGGCTTGTAATAAATTGCAGTGCGTTTATCTGTTTTAAGTCTCTAATAATGCAGCAGAATTTCAAGTCATGTTGCACAGTGCCTTTAGAATGTATAGCAGCTTTAGTAACTCATACTTGTTATGTAAATCTGCTCCAAATTGCATGTAAGTATTGTGTAGAAAGTGATATCCATACTTTTCACTCAATGGTGTAGTGAACATCACTGGATGATTATCTTCTGAGACCACAATGTTCCTATCACCTACAAGGCATGAGTCAGGAGCAGGACAGTATGCTTTTCAATTGTCTGGATGAATGTAGCTGTAAAAACATTCAAGAAGCTCAGTGTCATCCAGGACAATGCAGTTTATTTAATCAGCATGTCTTAACTGATTAATCTTAATCAACTTTTCAGTGTGTCCATTTCAAAAAAAGTATAGCTATTACTTGCCTGGACCTCTCTGGCATCTCTCAAGCATACAATTTCTACTTGTGAGGATCAGTGCTGCAGAAGTGTAAGAGCTTCACAATAAAAGTTCCCTCAAGTCACACACCAGATTTGTTTGGAAATATCATGTTCTGTCCTAATTAGACTACAATCTTGGAACTTCCTATTCAATAGTATTATAGGAGTAGTTTCACCTGAAGGATTGAAACAGTTCAAGAAGATGGATTTATAAACAAAATTGTTGCCAAGAGATATTTTTGGCAACCTTTGTAATATCTTGGAAGTTTCCTATAAATTATTTTCATAGGCATACCTCTCTGATGGATAAGATGAATCAGTGAGTAGTGCATATCCAAGTTCATAAAGAAATCTGTCTGCAGACTATGTAAATTGATTTATAATGTCTTGCTGCTCATACAGAGTTAAACATGATGAGCTTGTTCTCTCACCCAGGGAATATTGCTGAAACAAAACTAGTGTGACTGTGAAATTACTGCGGTTGAAGATGGTAAATGAGTACTGATAGATGAGTATTGTAATTGACAATAAAAGTTGTGTTCTATAAAACTGCACAGAAGAAAGCCATTTGACTCAACAAAACTTCATTAGTGTTTATGATCCATCTGATCCTTCGTCCCACCTCTCCACCAACCCTTTTATTCCTTTTTCATATTCTTATCTTTGTTCCTCTTGAATGTACTTATGCTGTTCTGAGTACAGAGATGAGGAGAAACTGCTTTTCCCAAATGGTGGTGAATCTGTGGAATTCTCTGCCCAATGAAGCAGTGGAGGCTACATCAGTAAATATACTTAAAACAAATTTGGATAGATTTTGCATAGTAGGGGAATTGAAGGTTATAAGGGAAAGGCAGGTCAGTGGAGATGAATCCATGATCAGATCAGCCATGATCTTATTGAATGGTGGAGCAGGCTTGATGGGTCAGATGGCCGACTCCTGCTCCTATTTCTTATGTACCTACTCCTATGGCAGCAAGTTCTCTGTGGGTGATTAAGTTCTTTTTTTCTGAATTTGCTGTTGGATTTATTAGTATACACAGTCTTTTCGAGTTAATTGGAACTTATCGGGACCAGTACATTTTGGCCCAATTAAGTGGCTGCCTTCATTAGCTGAAGAGTCTATTAGCTGACTAGTTAAAAAGGTTAAAAAAGAGAGAAGCTAAATTGAATGATTGAAACCACAAAACTATTCAGAATCATCTTGTGCTTATTTCTCAACAATTATTAGTGACAAAAATCACTGCTTTCTGAGCACAAACATCCACGACTGATGCTAATTGAATATTGTTTGCCAGACGCGTGGTGTTGCATCTAACAGCCACATAAGAGTATGCAACTGGCACGAGTTAGAACCTGTTCAGCAAGTTTCCTGCCCCGATTAAGCAGCAGAGTGTCCCAAATAAACAAATATGGAAATTTTCTTGATATGTTTTGTTCTCTGAAAGTTGTTCCAAATAAACATCTGCCCCGATTAACTAATGACCCAATTAACCGGAACTTGTAGTTAAATTTCTTAGGTTCTATTTCCCATCTTCACAGACTGAAATGTCTTTTCTAACTCTAGACGACCAAATATTTTCAGAATGTTTAAAGAAAAGTAATCCATATTGATTTGTAGCTATGGCCTGTATGTAGCATGTTCTCTGGTTTTCAAAAGGAAGATGCTTTTTTTTTACAGAATGTTAGAAAATAAGGTATCTTTAATGTTTTGTGTTAAATTTTATCTCTTATAGTGCAGCGGTTAAATGCTGTGCTAGCTCAGTACCAAGCAATGCAGCTGCCCAGCTCTGCTATTAATGAGGTATAGTTTCTTTCATTATTACATTTTCCATTTTTTTTTGTTATAGTTGTATCATACAGTCTGACAGAATGTTAAACCTCTTAATCTGTAGTGGCTCTAGAAGATCCATCTCATTGTTCAATTTGCAAGTTATAGGTTCAAGTGTGTTGCATTCAACCTTTAGAACTCAATATTTGTAAAATCAGCAAACTAAGGCTTAGCTTAAGTACAGTGGCACAGTTAGAAATGCTATTTCACAGCTCCAACAACTTGGGTTCAATTCTGAACTTCGATGCTTTTTGTATGAAATTTGCTCATTTTCCCTGTGACTTTGAGATTAGTTTGGGATTAGTGTAAATGAGTCGTTGATGGTTGGTTTGGATTTAGTGCGGAAAAAGAGGTGGTATTGACATGCTGTATCGATGAGTTTAAATCCACATTCTGGCTGAGTGAAGGTCTATATACATATTTCTTAAAAATTCACTGTTTTCAATAGGAAATAGTTTTCAATTATGATCTAGATAAGTTCTGGGACTTGTTGAGTCCTCTATGGAAGGCTCACTATACAGTGGAAAAGAAGCTTTGTTTAGTTTACATATTAGTTGTATTTTCTTTGTTGAATTAGGTCAGCCAATTAGAAGAACATGATCCTCCAGCACCTTGGCTCGTGGACAAATGGTAAAGGTCACTTTGCTAAATTGTGTTGGTTAAGTTCATCTTATTTATCCGCATGTGGCTTTGTTGTATTGCAAGCATTTTCATTAAACTGCAGTTTTTTGCATGTATTTTTAAAACATTTGGATATTTTTAAATATTAAAATTATATTTATTAATGATAAATATTGAGTGATTGAGGTAGTTGCATCATTAGCCCAAAATGATCAAAGAATTAAAAATGTGAAGTTCTATGTACTCCAGAAAGTTAATTGAATAATAATCATTTCCAGTGCTTAGCTGTCAAAACTTATTCAGGAATTGTTTACGATGCAGAAAAGATATACATATAAGGAGAACACAGCTTTTAAATGAAAGGAGGGAAAGTTGTATTAAAGATTTGATAACTGCTAATAAGTCAGTACATTTCTCATAATCTCCATTTAATAAAACAGCTGGTAAAGCTTCATGATTTGTATCATTTGAATTTGTTAGTTTTTAAAGCATATTTTTAATCTAATTTTATTTCATTCCTTTTTCTCTGATAGCCTTTTGGCACCTCTTGTAGCAGAATATGATAAACAGTTGCAACAAATGAATCAGCAATTGAATTGTCACCAGGTAATCTGCACCTTTGCTTTAATAGTTATTTAATGCCTTAAAATTTCTGCATCCACTTTCCAGCAATGAATTTTCTTTTAAATTTTAACATTAGGTTCGTATGAATGAGATGAAATTAAAGCTTGAAGTTGTTGTAAAAGAAAATGAAAGGTGAGATTATACTACTTTTCAGTTTAGAATTATTGCAAAGTAAGATGACTATAACCTGAATTAGTGTAGATGAAAACTAAAAAACTTTTTTAAAGCTGTTGTAAAAATTTCCTTGGTGTTATAGATTTGCTTCTTTTTCAAGGATACATAGAGATAGACGAAGTGTAATACTTTCAACCCCAGGGCATAGATTGCAACAAACCTAGGCTAGCAGGTCTTTTTTTCCCCATTTGCCGTTATTTTCTTCAAGTACTGAACACCCCAGCTTGGACCCCATTTGGTTCCATGGAAGTACTGGCATGCAGTCAGCCATGTTATCAGGTTTGACAAAGTGTCAGGATCTGTGTAAGAGTTAAGGACATCTCAATCATGCTGCTGATTTTTGCAAATGTACTTAATAGCATTGTTCATATTTTGATTTTGTTCAAAGGCTGAGACCATTTTCTTATTCTCTATTGAGCCACTTGTCTACTGACTCAATGTAAATTGTAGGCTGAATTTAGGACTGTTTAGTTATTTCGTTGTCAATGTCTTCATTTTACCTGAATCTTTCAGTGCATTATTGTAGTGGACGGCTGAACAGAGACCTTTAATTATTTTTTTCTAAATTCAGTCTTGCTAACAAATTGACTAATGAAAAACATTTCAGATTTAAAGAAATAATTAAGACTGCAATACCTTATAATTTGCCCTTTTAATTGTCTTTGCTCTAGACTGCATGCAGAATTACAGGAGACCATTGAAAAACAGTTAGAATCCCTACCTGCTGGTGCAAACATTGGTGATGTTGACTTTACAGAAGGAGAAGTGGTGCAAAGTCTGAAGAAACAGTTACAGCTTGCCAATAAAGTAAGCAATGATCGGCAATGTGGCAGATTACTTAATTTTTTTAAATCTTGATAATTTTGATAGGTTAATCTGACAAAAGTGGGTAATGTAGCCTTCAGGTATAATCACCTGGAAACTAGAGTTACTGTCATGAAGACTAATTAAGTAATCATATCATTAGATTGAAATAGCCACACAGAACTCTGATTTAAAAAGTTGCATTTTTACAATAATTTGAGGGCTTCCATGGAGCGACAGAGGAATCTGAAGAATACATGTACAGGTTTCCCCCGCTATCCAAAGGTAGAGTGTTCCTATGAAACTGTTTGTAAGCCGAAATGTTGTAAAGCGAAGAAGCAATTACCATTAATTTATATGGGGAAAATTTTTGGGTGCTCCCAGACCCAAAAAATAACCTGCAAAATCTTACCAAATAGTACATAAAACCTAAAATAACTCGAACATATAGTAAAAGCAGGAATGATATGATAAATATACACCCTATATAACATAGAAATATTGTATTTATGGTGCAGTTTCACTTATCAAACTTGGGACGACAGCGAGCCAAAATCGATTTGGAGAAAAAAAAGATCAGCACGTACACGCCTGCACGAACAACTGCCTGCACAAGGCTTCATGGTCATTGTAGTCTTTCTCGGGGTAAACATGTAAAAAAGCGGGCGTCTTTATCTTGTGAAAGTGAAAATCCTCTTTGGTTAGCGAAAGCAGGTACTAATGTAGGGCTTTCGTAACAGCGAGCTGTCGTAAAGCGAACATTCGAAAAATGGTGGTGGGGGGTGGGGGGCTGCCTGTATATGTTCCCTGAAAGTAGTTTACAGGTAGGTAGGATGGTGAAGAAGATATTAGGCATTGATCCTTGTGGCACACCACTGGTCACAGGTTTCCAATCTGAAAAACAACCCCACATTACTGTCATCTACCAGCTTTTACCAAGCCAATTTTGTATCCATTTGGTTAGTTCACCCTGGACCTTGGTGATCTAATTTTCTATATTCACCTACCATGCCTTATCTTATCCAGTGCCTTACTGAAAGGCATGTAGGCAGCATCTACTGCCCTGCCTTCATCAATCCTCTATCATTCTTCAAAAAACAAAAATTCAAATGATATTTGTGGGACACGATGTCCCATGCACAAAGCCATGCTGACAATCCCATATCTATCCATACCTTTCAAAATGCTGGACGTTGTCTCCTAGAATCCCTTCTAGTAATTTTTCCACCACTGATGCTGGTCTTACTGACTTGTCCCTAGCTAGCCTTAGTATTGTCACTGTGATGTCGCAAAACACAACCATTCACTTGCATCTAATGAGCAGCTGAAAACAGCAAATGAGATTAATATTATCAGAATTTGTATTGTATTCTTTGTGTTTCTCCACATCAAACTATTTGTTCATATTTTATAATCTTCAGTAGCTTATAGCTTTTTTGAAGAGTATGGAATTAGAGCTCATTTTCAAAAATCACAACATAGCTGTGTGTAAATGATCTGTAGTGAAATTAACAATTTAGCTAAAGGGTTGTGATGTAAGATTGGATCTGAATGATGCATATTAGATAAAGTGACTGTATAGGACATAATTGCCATTCTAGATATACTTATAAAAGGTCACTTTCATAACAGACTTCTCTTGTATTTTAGGAAAAAGAGCTAGCCTTGGAGTTACATCAATCAGTTTCACAAGAATTAGACCAAATGCAACAGATGTACCATGATCGCATCACAGCAGCAGAGAATCATGTCTTCGGCCAACAACAAGAGACTGTACGATATCCTTAATGTTTTGATGTTTCATAAGAGTTAAATAATTTTTTTTATTTCTGATGTAACATGCAGAATGAGTTTCTTCATTTAAAAAAATTAGTCTAAAAAATTAATTTTAAGTACTTATAAACAAAATCTTCTGAGAAGCACTTGCAAGAGCATAACTTTTGGTATTTTTATTTCAGGAGCAGTTGGCTCACTTTCAACAACTAGCTCAGCAATTTAAAATGACTAATCAAAAATTGAAAATGGTAAGCCAAACACAAATTGGAGTATCCAATGCAGCCTGTTTCACATTATGAACTTCCAAAAATAATTTCATGCAGTGTTTATGTTTGCATATATTTACTGATGGATTATATTCTGAGAGCTTGATGGTCAATTTATCTATCAGTTTAAAGGTTTTTGTGCCTGTCATTTTTCTCAACTGTTCTTCTTGGCCCTGTGGTAAAATAATTACCTGTGACGATGAAATTTATATACTTTTGCTTTTGACCTGATAAAACAGTGTGATGAACATTACTTTTTTAATTACCATGGTATTTTGAGCAGAGATTATCATTGATTAATGAATTATAGGTTTTTTTTTAAAGAAAATAAAAGGATGAGTCCAGTTGATTACTACTTATAAAAGATTTAAATGGAGCATTATTGAAAAACTGGTTAAAATTGTTAATATTGATCATCTTTTAAAAAGACAATTGGAAAAATAACAATTCCAAATATTGTATTTTATAAGAAATGTGAAACTATAAGGTTTACATCTTCATAAAAGATCAAGGGAAATAAATGTACTTCAGTGAGACTTTTGTTCCTGCACTAACAATGACAGACATTTTATATCCAGTTAGTATTTGTTTGATTTGAGAGCTATATGTTAAGCACTAGTTTCAACAATAAGTCTGCTCCTATAATTAATCTTTACCAAATTCATCACTGAAAACAATGGAGGTGCTAAACTACATACAACATTTTACTCTTCTCACCTGCCTATCACCTCCCCTTTGAGCCCCTCCTCCTTCCCTTTTTCCTGTGGTCCACTCTCCTATCAGATTCCTTCATATCCAGCCCTTTACCTTTCTCACCCACCTGGCTTCACCTATTACCTTCTGACTATCCTCCTTGCCCTCCTCCTTCCTTTTTCTTCTGGCATCTTCCCCTTTCTTAGTCCTGAAGAAAGGTCTTGGCCTGAAACGTGAACTGCTTGTTCACTCCCATGGTTGCTGCCTTATCTGTTGATTTTGCTTTGTACTTCCAGCATCTGCAGAGTTTCTTATGTTACTATATTTACTGTTGCTATCACTAAATATCCAGTGTTCACTCAAAACGACAGAAGAGAAATTATAAGCAGAGTGAAGCCAATGCCAACTGGCGAAACCATTTACTATCCAAGTACACCAGATCTGTGAGAATTCAAAATGTATCATCCAATGTCACATTTTCTTGCAACCATATAGCTGGCGTCAATCCACTGTTCTTGGGTTATATATAAGAAAATTTGCTGCTTTATTTGACAGTAAAGATGATCATTATATTCATTACATTACAGCTCCAGTGTGCAGTTTCAATCCTGATCTGGGGTGCTGTCTGTGCAGAATTTGCATATTCTCACCATGATTGCATGGGTTTCCTCCCAGTCTTAAAGAAATCCTGTTAGCCTTATTGTCCAATGTAAATTGTGCCTTTTCTATACAAAAGAAAGTTGATCACACTGTATGTGAATGAGAATAAGTTACTGAGGTACAGGGAAATAGAGAGAGAATGGGATCAATGCAATTGCTCCTCTACAGTAGACGTGATGGACTGTGAGAATGTTGGACTCCTGTCCAAAACTGCTTAGTTCTTCAGGCTCATCCTGAAGTTCAAAGATGACTATTAGCTGCATTTTCCCTCTACTGAGTACTTGTGTCGCAGAAGGAGGTCATTTGGGCCATGAAATACATGTCTGCTTCTAACAGCAAGGTATTAATTTCATTCCCCATATTTCTTTGCAGCTCTGTCTCATATACTTATCAACTCCACATTTATTGTTTGCCACTTAACTACATTATGGGATAATTTATAGCTAATTAAACTAGTAGCGCATCTTTGAGATGTGGCAGAAAACCAGGGCACCTGGAGAATCATTTCTCTATCCTGGCCTTGAGCATACATCTTTCTCTAGTTTTTCTGCTTGTTTGTTTCAAAGGAGGATGTCAGCATACACTCTTTGATTTGGAAGAACGTTCAGGATATGCACATATTTGACTATAGATTTATAATGTCAGATTTATTAGTTGACGCCCTGTGAATTCTGTATTCTGTTTTAAATGGGGAAAATTCTGGTTGATGTACCCAGTTAAACCTAGGCTTCTGACCACTTGATTTTGAGGATTGTAAGGCTGTGGATAAGAAACCAAAGGGGAAGATGGGTTTTAGATATTCCATTTTAATTAACTATTTTTACTTAATTTTTTTAATTAAAAAAAAATTTACGAGTTCTTATTTTATCAAAACTTTTTTGATTTTTTTAGTATATTTCACTTTCTAATAATTTTAATCGATTTAATTGATATCAAAAATATTTGAAAATCTGAAGTTTATACCCATCCACTTCCTCTAGCAGTATTTTTTTCTATTTAGAAGCCTGGCATTGTTTTTGGTCTAGATTTAGTATCCAGACATTACTTCCCCTATTGAAGTCTATCTCAGACTAAATCAGGCTTGTCACATCATCAAATGCTTGATAACATGTGGAACCCATGTCTTCTCCATCAACCATTGGTTGATTCTGACCATCTGTTTCTCATCCATGCTTTTCTGGGCTCCGGGCAATCTCTGCAATGCCTCCCATCTTCAACCTTCCGTGAACATGTGTTTGGCCAAAGTTCTGCATATATCTTAACACATCAATTACCATTGCATTTCACCCCTATATTTTCTGTCGGATATTAACTCCTCAGTTTCCTATGCTTCAATTCTTACAAGATTAGATTTATTTGTCATATGTACATTGAAAAATGGTGAAATGCGTCATTCGCATCAAAGACCAACAGAGTCCAAGGATGTGCAAGTGTTGCCACACTTCTGACATCAACACAGCTAATCCTAACATTTATGTTTTTGGAATGTAGGATAGAATAAGTGTTTTGTTTTCTGTTCATACCAGAGCCTTTATTGCCAAATGGACTAACTGTTCATTTATCTTAGTGAATTGAATTTACAACAGTTAACACAAGGAAATCTGCAGATGCTGGAAATTCAAACAACACACAAAAAATGCTGGTGGAACACAGTAGGCCAGGCAGCATCTATAGGGAGAAGCACTGTCGCTGTTTCGGGCCGAGACCCTTTGTCAGGACTAACTGAAAGGAAAGGTAGTAAGAGATTTGAAAGTAGTGTGTGGTATACTGCATCCAGTGCTCCTGGTGTGGCCTTTTATATATTGGTGAGACCCGACGCAGACTGGGAGACCGTTTCGCTGAACACCTACGCTCGGTCCGCCAGAGAAAGCAGGATCTCCCAGTGGCCACACATTTTAATTCCACGTCCCATTCCCATTCTGATATGTCTGTCCATGGCCTCCTCTACTGTCAAAATGAATCCAAACTCAGGTTGGAGGAACAACACCTTGTATACTGGCTGGGTAGCCTCCAACCTGATGGCATGAACATTGACTTCTCTAACTTCCGTTAATGCCCCTCCTCCCCTTTTTACCCCATCCCTGACATATTTAGTTGTTTGCCTGTTCTCCATCTCCCTCTGGTGCCCCCCCCCCCCCCCGTCCCATGATCCTTTCCCTTCTCCAGCTCTGTATCACTTTCGCCAATCACCTTTCCAGCTCTTAGCTTCATCCCACCATCTCCGGTCTTCTCCTGTCATTTCGCATTTCCCCCTCCCCCACTACTTTCAAATCTCTTACTATCTTTCCTTTCAGTTAGTCCTGACGAAGGGTCTCGGCCCGAAACGTCGACAGTGCTTCTCCTTATAGATGCTGCCTGGCCTGCTGTGTTCCACCAGCATTTTGTGTGTGTTGTTTGAATTTACAACAATTATTGTTTTTGTGTGCATATATAGTTGTCAACATGTGCATCCAGCCTACACTAAGTTAAATAAACAGTCAGTCCATTTGGTAATAATGGCTCTGGTATGAACAGTGTCATTTCCAACTATCATTGTTACTAATGTGCACCACGACCTGCTGCCCACCCTTGCTCTTGAGAATCTTCTGCAGCCACTCTTGAGACTACCTGGACCCTAGCACCTGGGAGGCAGTACATCATCCTAGTTTCTTTTTCACAACCATGGAATCTGCTAACCATCTGCCAAGTTATCAAATCATCAATCAATATTGCTCTGCCTGACTTTACCCTTCCTTGCTGAGCCTCTGTGCCAGCCACAATACCACTGATTTGGCTGCTGCTGCTGTGCCCTGATAGGTCATTTCCCCACAGTATCCAAAGGAGTATACTTGTTTATGGAAGGGAATGGCCCCAGAGGAGCCCTGCACTGACTACTACTTCTCCTCACTTTTCCTGGTGGTCACCCATCTACTATCTGAAGCCTGCATTTTGATTAAGACCACGTAGTAAAAGTCCATTCTGTGAAGTTTTCAGGCTTCTGGGTTCCCAGCTCTCATTCCTTGACCTTGTCAGTTAAGCGCTGAAGTTGGGTGCACTTCCTGCAGATGTAGTCTTCAAGGAGACCATTAGTTACCCTGAAATCCTGCATCTCACAGAAAGTGCATTTCACTGTCTGAACTACCATCCTGCCTACACTTGTTATATCTCCATATTTCCAAGCTTAAGTTCCAGCTTGCACTTTCTCTTACCTAAGCCCGTTGAGCGAAAACTTGACTACTCTAACACTGTCCACTCCAAAAATGGCTGCTCCCAAATAGTTAAGACCCATATAATTCACGTTGGATAAAGATGACTTATTGTTGGCTAGTGACAATATGACAATGCATATAGTTTGAAATAAGAATCTTTCAATATTAAGAACATGTTAAAAACACATCTTGAGTTCTGTTCTTGTTTCAGCTTGGCTCTAGTGAATGGTTGCTGTGCCTAGAAACAATTATTCTAAAAGAGAAAACCATTTTGTTCTTTAAACAGACTAATCAGCAGTTTATTAAAACAGTGACAGATCAGAATTTAGAACTGGAGCAAAACCACAGAGAATTGAGGTATGTATATTTTAAATGATCACATGATGAGCCATGCCTTCCTTAACATTCAGAAAACACTGTCACTTAGATCGCGTTTCTTCCCCATTCTGATGTCTGGTTTGATCAACAACTGAACCTCTTGACCGTGTGTGCATAGAGTTGCTGCATCATGATTAACTGATTAGATATTTGCATTAACGAGCAGATGTATAAGTGTAGCTAATAAAGAGGTCCCTGCATCTATGTGTAATTACACTCCAATGACAGGTAGTCCTGGAATGGTGGGTGATTTCTTTTCACAGATGCTGCCTGAGTATTTTAACATTTTCTGTTTTTGTTACAACAGGTAAGTAACATCTGCAGTTTTTATTTTCATGAAATTAAACTCAATTTAAAAGAAAATGTAAATTTCCTTGTTTACCTTGCTCCTTCATAGATGTTCCTCTCAATTCAACATTGTTCCTGCACTTGGTGTGGGTGTATCAGGTCAATTTTCCCACCATGAATATCAGAGCACAACAGGATAATCACCAGTTTAAAAAAAAAACAGCCCAGAAGTTTAGGACTTCAACCTTATGTAGGAATCTTAATTTTGGTGGCACCTGGAATTGCTGGCTATTTGCTGTGGGATTGCCTCCACTTCGTTACAAGTTTTAGCTAATATATTTTTCTCCTTTCATCTTTTTTGTGTCCTGTTGAGTAAATTTCCATTTTTGCAACACTTTGCAAGGATTTCCAAATGACTACATTCCATCTTCTAGAGTTTAGGTTTAGATTTTTAGACAACTATTTACAGCATTTTAGGTATGGAAATACCAATTTATTTCATTATTTGATAAACCGATCTAAGTCAGTTGACAAGTGGATGAAATCCCCTCTCCTCCCTTCTTCTTGAGCAGTCCCATGTGATCGAGAATGTTTTCCTTCCTCTCCAGTACAGTGACTTCTACATTACTTTGAGGCCAGCGTGGGGCCCACAGATTGACATATTTACACTTTACTTTCTTAATTACCTCACCACCCAACCTTCAACTAGTCACTACTGTCCTCTGATCCTCATCACTACTTGACACATGCAACAATCAGAATGTGTCAATGACTGTTTGCTATTAAATGCTGCTTCTGGCATGTATTCCTTATTCAGAAGAGCAGTTTAATATAGCTATTTTTTGTCAATGGCTTTGATTTAAAAACTGAAATAAGACATTCAAGAACTGGAACAATTATGAGGTATATCTTGGTTCTCCTTAAAATGTTCAGTGTAGTAAAACTGCTGTATTCTTGCTTATGAAATTCATTTCTGTTGACATCAGTAGATTTCAGAACTGGTAATCTACTACTGTTTTGTGCTGTTAGCACAAGTAACCAAAGACATTTCCCCTTGCTGCCATTCAATTTTGATTAAATAATTGATTTTCCAAAAATAGTATTTTACAAAGATTGTATGTAGTATTATAAGCATTTATGAGCACATACAGCACTCAATATAAAGAGTGAAATCATGTTAAATACAACTGAAATCTGGTCCAGATTTTTTTTTGTACAGTTGAAGGAACAATTGTTAAGCTTATAGATCTTACAGAGAACATTTACAACCACTTGAACAGAGATGATACTTGGTTTTACTTCCTGTTAAGGAGATGCAAAATCAATATCCATACTTTAGTGAATGTCAGCTTTGGATATGCATTACTTGGGGCTTGAACCCATGGGCTACTGATTCCAGGAGCAAGTATGCTATTAACTAAGCCAAGCTGATGGTTAATTAAGTTAATCTGTTTCCTTACACAAAATAATTGTACAGAGTATTTGTTTTTTGTACAGGAAAGCAAAGATGGAATTGCGAACAGCAAACTTGAAAATGGAGGAAATGAATAAAATGATGCAAAGCATGCAAGAGGACATGCAGAGAAATGCAAGTACCAAAATGACTATATGGTCTATTTTAACTGAAGGTTGTCTTTGTGTAAGGGAAATTGTGATGAGATATGATGCAGGGAAACAAATGCCATTGCATTTAAACCTGTGTTTATCCTGTCATGTTTTCATTGAAGAACCAGAATTTTTGTTTTTGGGCAGCAGTCTCACTGATCCTGATTTTAATTAGAAGAGAGAAATCATCAGCCTGATGCAGCAGAATTGGATCATGTTCATGGTATTATCAAAGAATAAATGTATCACCATTTTGGAATTCAGAGATTTATCTGGTCCTAAAATTTGCACATATATGATACAGTACATTTGTATGTCCTGTGCTGTGAATGCCAAAAGAATATTCCAGTCGTATTTATATTACTTCAATACAACATCAGTTCTTTTATATTCTTCTATGATCAAAAAGGCCAAAGGTTTTCCACATGGGTTCCAGTCCTTGAGTATACAGTGGTGGAAGGGCCAGAACTTCTTCCAGTGAGTCTGTGCAGTGAGTGCACCAAGTTTCAGTGTGTTGCTTAGCAATATTCGATCATAGACTGCTGCTTGTATTGGAATACCAGCTGGTTTTGCACAGATTGGAAGATATATTTCACTGAATTGTTAATATCCTAATAGTAGTTGATATTTGCTTCACAATGTGTCCTGAACTCTCAGGAATACAGGATTGGCACCTTGAAGTGGACAAAGGCAGTCTTCAAGCTGGATTAAAACATCCTCCTGGCCAATGTGCTGCCACGATAGAACAAGATGGAGGACTTTAGGGCAATATTGCTGTATCAGAGGGAATGGAGGGTGTTCTGTGTTTCAATGAGACATGGCTCACCCCAGACATGCCAGACCAGGAACATCTAATGAATAAGTGCCGACCTTTCCACTTGCCAGGAGAGTTCTCTGCCATGATCCTGACTGTAGTTTACATATGACCTGATTATTGAATGCCCTGATTAATATTCAAGAACCAGCCTATTCCGATGCCTTGCATGTCCTTGCCGGGGACTTCAGTCAAGTTTGCTGGAAGAAATCAGTACCCAATTTCCATCAGTATATTACCTGTATGACCAGAGTACCCAACCATTCCATCCCTAGACTTTATTTCGGGAAATCTGATCATCTGCCTATCCCCTTCCTACCTGCATATGGGCTGAGGCTAAAAATCAAGGCACAATAGTTAAGGACAGCAAGAGAGGGTCACACAAGGCAAAGGGGCAGTTACAGGAATTGCTTTGAGCTGGTGACTGGGCCATGTTGAGGATTCATTAGAGGAACTGAATGTATATGCTATGGTTGTCACGGACCTTATAAAAACATTCGTAGACTAGTGCGTACCCACAAAACTATTCAGTTTTCCCCATTCAGAATCCTCGGATAAACTCATGATCTGTAATCACAGGGCTAAATCGGTGGTGTTCAGGTCTGCAGATCCTGATATGAACTCCATCTCGCATGTGACGTGGCAATTCCAGACCAAACTTTCAAAACAGAAGTATGTTCAACAGCTGTGGCAGGGTTTGAATGCTATCACCTCCTGCAATGCAAGACCAAGCAATATATCTGTTAAAGTTTCTCTCCCAGAGGAGCTTGATGCCTCTTATGCTCATGTTGACTGACAAATCACAAAGGCACATTCATGAACTCCCACAGACCCCAACAATCCTGTGATTTTTTTAGTCTCTTGAGACCAACATGAGAGTATTCTTTAGGAGGGTGAACCCATGGAAATCATCTGGTCCAGATGGTGTAGCTGGCCAAATACTGAAGACCTGTGCTGACCAACTGGCTGTAGTGTTCACCAATATCTTTAACCTTTGGCAGTCTGAGGTACCCACCTGCTTCAGGCAGGCTTCAATTATACAGGTGCCTAAGAAGAATGTGGTGACCTGCCTCAATGACTATTGTCCAGTAGCACTTGCATCCACTGTGAGGAAGTGCTTTGAGAGATTGGCCATGAAACATTAACTCCTACCTAAGGAGTGACTTGGATCCACTCCAATTTCCCTACCATCACAACAGGTCAACAGCAGATGACATTTCACTGACTCTTCATTCAGCTCTGGAACATCTGGAAAGTGAAGATGCATACATCGGGATGCTCTTCACTGGCTACAACTAAGTATTCATCCCTTCAAAACTATTCAATAAGCTCCATGACCGAGGCCTCGCTAAATAAAAAAACTGTGAGGCTAAGTATAGCTCTAATGCCATAATTAAGTTTGCTGACATTACCACTGTTGGCCAAATCAAAGGTGGTGACGAATTGGCGTATAGGTGGGAGATTGAAAATTTGGTTGAGGGTGCCAAAGCAACAACCTCTCACTCAATGTCAATAAACCAAACCAAACTACAGGAGTAAGACTTCAGGGGGTCCATGAGTCAGTACTTATTGGTGGATCAGTGTGCAGATAATCAGTAACTTTAAATTCCTGGGTGTTACCCTATTAGAGGATCTCTCCTGGGTCCAGCATGCAAGTGCCATTTCATTTCAAAGAAGGCAAGGTTGCACCTCTATTTTCTTGGAAGTTTGTACAGATTCGGCATGTCATATAAAGCTTTCACAAATTTCTATAGATACACAGTGGTGAGTATCCTGACTGGTGTTTACACGCTAGACTGTGATGAAACCGAAGTACAAGAATGGAAAGGCGTACAAAAAGTGGTAACTACAGTCCAGTCCAGTCAATCACAGGAAAAGCCCCCTACCACTGAGCACATCTCCAAAGAATGCTGCTACAAGAAAACAACATCGATCATCAAGGACCCCACCATCCATGCTCGCTTCTCCCATCAGGACAGAGGAACAGAAGCCTTACCACCTATACCACCGTGTTCATTTTTTTATGCATTTCTACAAGCCAACTACAAACAAAAAACCCAACAACAAAGTGAAGATTAATACAGTGCAAAATAAGAGTATCAATTATATAATTCGTAACAGTAAGGAAACAGCACCCAGAATAAAATCATATAAAGTTAGTATCCTCCTCATCCTCCCACTATGAAACTCCAGGCCAGCCATTACAATATGTAAAAAAAAATTAATCGGAGTGTTCGACCCCACGAAACTGTAAATATAAATAAAAAAACAATAATAATGCCTACTACCAAAACTATAATTTCTTTCAAAAAGAAACCATAAAACTTACAGAGAGAAAATAAGCTGAAAGTAAGGGATTAAAAAGAATAAACTTAATCTAAAGGGGGGTTATGAAAGAATTCAAGAAAAGGTCCCCACACCTTTTGAAATTTTATGTCCGAATTGAGAACTGAGTAATGAATTTTTGCAAGGTCTAAACAGGACATAATATCATTAAGCCATTGAGCATGAGTGGGTGGGGCAGGAACATTTATTAAACTTTAACCATCAGGCTCCTGAGCTAATGTCGATTACTTCACTCACCTCAACCCTGAACTAATCACTGGACACAACCTGTGAACTCACTCCCAAGGACTCAACAACTCGTGCTCTTATTTTTTGTTTTTGTTTTCACATTTGCCCAAATTGTCTTATTATGTATATTGGTTGCTTGTCAATCTTTGTTTTTCATTGATTCTATTGTCTTGCTTCATTCTATTGTGAGGACAAGAGGAATTCGATTCCTGTTAAGGCAGTGGGAAAATGGGGGGTGTGGGGGAGAATGGATGTCTGGGAAATGGAGGTGACACAGGTGAGGAAAAAGTAGAAAGGAAAGCCTCATTTGGGGACAGATGCGGCAGAAACGGAGAAACTGAGAAAGGGGACTGGCATTTTCACAGAACACAGAGTGGGAAGAGATAGAGTCAAGATGGCCGTAGGAATCAGTGGGTTTATAAAAGCTGTTGCTAGACAGTTTATCTCCAGTGATGAAGGCATAGATTTAGAAAGGGGAAAGGAGTTTCAGAAATGGACCAAGTGAACTTAAGAGCAGGGTGGAAGTTGGAGGCAAAGTTGATGAAATTAAGAAGCTCAGCATGAGTGCATGAAGCAGCTACAGTCATCAGTGTAGCGCAGAAAGAGTTGAGGTAGGTCGTAGGAGAAGCCAGGTGGGTGGGGGAGGGGGGAATGAAGTAAGAAGCTGGGAATTGATAAGTGGATAAGACAAAGGGCTGGAGAAGAAGGAATCTAGTAAGGCACAGACTACTGTGTGATTCAACTGTTCAGGATGATCTATGCATGTTGAATCTCTTGAAACCTATATGGAAAATGTACATTCAGATAAAGTTGCATGACAGTCCTATCCTAAGAACAGCCATTTGAGAGCAGCACATGATGATGTAAAAACTAGCTATACATGCAGGATCTGACATAACAGCCCCATCTTACCATCAGTTAAGCAAGGAGAAGTGAATCAGAAACTAGGACTGTGGAAGTTGCACCACCTGTTGATTGCATTAAAGAACCTGATTGCAAGACCACCAGTATGACATCTTCCATTTTTATCTGGAGATCGGAGTGGGATGTGCTGAGGATCTGCTGGTGTGAAGGATGTGGCTAACAATGTTGCTATAGATCATTCAGTGTCTTATGCTGTATTATATGTCTCTGATAAAATGGTTTGTTCACAGAAACATGTTAAACATTATGTAATTATTTATACAAATGATTTAACAGCTGTGATTATGGTTGTTATGTATGTTGGAAGTTTGCATGCATAACTCACAGAGTGGCAATAGGAGCAGGTATGATGCTTTTATCAGATTGAATAACCTTTTGGACACACTTTCTAGATTTTCCTGTGAAGAATGGTCACAGGGGAAAAAAGATACAAGACTTTAGATGTGTTATCTAGAGGAGACAAAAAAAAATCTACTGGAGGAACTCAGAAAGAGACCAGCTGAGCTCCTTCAGAAAATTGTTGCAATGGGGGGGAGGGGGATTGCTGCCATTAAGTTAGATGCTGGCAAGATGCAAAGATGAAGGACTTGTGGAAAAAGGAAGCGACAAAAAAGAAAATATATCATAAATTGTACAATTATTTTCTAAGTTGAATTTTAACAGATATGCTCCTTTTCTAGGACTTAAATGCACAATTTCCATTTATCAGAAATGTCATCGTACATCAAAGATAACACCTGCAAGAATTTTCACCATATAGCAATGAGCTGATTTAGTCATGGTTTCTCATTCACTCAAATATGTATAAATGTAGTTCAATACTGCTGTAAGAAATACATTGGGTATTTCTGCTCCGTTTATCTAAAAGCACAATACTGCACTGCTGGAAATCTAGAATGATAAACAGTGGGAGGAATACTCAGCAAGGCAAGCAGCATTGATGAAAACAAATGATTATGTTTTCAGGTTGATGACCTTTCAACTGAGTCAAATACTGTGCAAAATAATTAATTTGTTTCTGTTAAGTTTCCAGCTTGGCTTTTAACAAAAATGCACCATCCATCCCAGACATTGTCTCTTCTGTCAATTCCCATCAAGCAGAAGTTACAAAAGCTTGAAATCATGAGGCTTCTACCCTACTGTTGTAAGCCTATTGAATGGTTCCCGTGTATGATAAAATAAACCTTTGGCTTCACAATCTACCTTGATATGATCTTGCCCCTTATTGTCAACCTGCACTTTTTCTTTATTTTGTTCTCTTTTACATTACCTTGTGTAACCTCGATGCAATGAATTAATCTGTATGAACAATATGCAAGACAAGCTTTTCATTGTATCTGGGTGCATGTGACAATAATAAACCAATTCCAATTCATATTCACACTTCGCCATAAGCTTTTTTTTTCTAACCTATGCAGATTTGGTTGTGAGGCTTGAATTTTAGTTGTTGAAAATTGTAGTCCTGAAAAATACATTCCAGTCTATCAGCTATTCATTACCATTAAGAAGCAAAATTGTAGCTGCATGGATAGCTAATGGAGGATGAACTGAAATATATTTTTGGGATTCCCAAATACATTTTTTGGGAACTAAGATATATTTTTGGATACAAGTTTGGTTGAAACTTTTTGAGTGGTAGCAGTACCCAAAAACTTGTTAATTTTTTTTTAACCTGCAATGAATGTCAAGATTGTTATCATTGACTGGCATGTTCTGTAGAAACAAACGTTGGTTTAAGAATAATTTGCTTATCTTTAAACCATATGGTTTTTGTCAATACCCGCAGGAGCAGAATGCTGCAGCTGCATTGGGGAGAGAGGAAGCATCAGACAAGCGATTGCAACAGTTACAATCTGCCATAACCCAGTGTGAAACCAGGTATTATAAAACCCTGCAAAGTCAGAATGTTCCATGATATTAGATTCTTATTTGTATTTTATATTGACCTCGTTTTCATTGACAAGTTTTAACAAGAATTAAATGTTTATTTTTATTCCCAGCATAGCATCAGCTCTCAGCCAGCGTCTGTCTCCAAATATAAACTAATAGAATCGGAATTCAGAATCAGGTTTATTATCACCGGCATGTATGGTGAAGTTTGTTAACTTAGCAGAAGCAGTTCAGTGCAATACATAATAAAGAAGAAGAAGGAAATAATTAATAAATAAGTAAATCAATTACAGTATATGAATATTGAATTGATTAAAATTCATTCAAAAAACAGATATAGTATATATTTTAAAAAGTGAGGTATTGGTCATGGTTTAATGGTCATTTAGGAATTGGATGGCAGAGGGAAACAAGCTGTTCCTGAATCACTGAGTCTGTGCCTTCAGGCTTCTGTACCTCCTACCTGATGGTAGCAATGAGAAAAAGGACTTGCCCTGGATGCTGGAGGTCTTTGATAATGGACGGTGCCTTTCTGAGACACTGCTCCTTGATGATGGGTATTTTGTAGGCTAGTACCTAAGATGGAGTCGACTAAATTTACAACCCTCCGTAGCTTCTTCCGGTCCTGTGCAGTAGCACCTTCCATACCAGACAGTAATGCAGCCTGTCAGAATGCTCTCCATGGTACATCTATAGAAGTTTTTGAGTGTATTTGTTTAAATACCAAATCTCTTCAAACCCCTAATGAAGTAGAGTCACTGTCTTGCCTTCTTTGTAACTGCACTGATATGTTGGGACCAGGTTAGGTCCTCAGAGATCTTGACACCCAAGAACTTGAAACTGCTCACTCTCTCCACTTCTGATCCCTCTGTGAGGATTAGTATGTGTTCCTTCATCTTGCTATTCCTGAAGTCCACAATCAGCTCTTTCGACTTACTGACATTGAGTGTCAGGTTGTTGCTGTGACACCACTTCACTAGTTGGCATATCTCGCTCCTGTATGCCCTCTCGTCTCCACCTGAGATTCTATCAATAATGGCTTTATTATCAGAAAATTTATAAGTGGTATTTGAGCTATGCCTATCCACACAGTTATGGGTATATAGAGAGTTAAGCAGTGGGCTAAGCACACATCCCTGTGGTGCACCAGTGTTGATTGTCAGCTAGGAGATATTATCACCAATCTGCACAGATTGTGGGCTTCTGGTTAGGAAGTTGAGGATCCAGTTGCAGAAGGGAAGTACAAAGAACTAGGTTCTTTAAATTTTCAATCAGGATTGTGCGAATGATGGCAATAAATGCTGAGCTATAGTTGATGAACAGCATTCTGATGTAGGTGTTAGTATTGTCCAGGTGATCTAAGCCCGTGTGAAGAGCCATTGAGATTGTGTCTGCTGTTGACCTATTGTGACGATAGGCAAATTGCAATGGGTCTAGGTCGTCGCTGAGGTAGGAGTTCAGTCTAGTCATGACCAACCTCTCAAACCATTTCATCATGTAGATGTGAGTGCTACTGGGCGATAGTCATTAAGGCAGCTCACATTATTCTTCTTAGGCACTGGTATAATTGTTGCCTTTTTGAAGCAAGTTGGAACTTCTTCCTGTAGCAGTGAGAGGTTGAAAATGTCCTTGAATACTCTCGCCAGTTGGTTGGCACAGTTTCAGAGCCTTACCAGGTACTCCATCGGGACTTTCTGCCTTGCGAGGGTTCACCTTCTTTAAAGACAGCCTCTGAGACAGAGATCACAGGGTCACCAGGTGCAGGAGGGATCTTCATAGCTGTAGTTATGTTCTCCCTTCCAAGGTGGGCATAGAAGGTGTTGAGTTCATCTGGTAGTGAAGTATTGCTGCCATTCATGCTATTGCGTTTCGCTTTGTAAGAAGAAATGTCTTGCAAGCCCTGCCAGAGTTGTATATCCGATGTCGTCTCCAACCTCGTTTGAAATTGTCTCTTCGCCCTTGAAATAGCCCTCCACAAATCATACCTGGTTTTCTGGTACAGACCTGGGCCGCCAGACTTGAATGCCATAGATCCAGCCTTCAGCTGATGACGTACCTCCTGATTCATCCACATTGCTTGTGTTTCCCATTATAGTTAGCTGAGACTAGCACAGAAATTCTTACTGCCTTCTCTCCTACTGGAAGAACCACATTACCCAGGGTTATTCTGGAATTGTGTACAATACTCTAACTTCGTTGTAGAAATGTAGGTCTAGAAGAAACTAAATAACGCATAAACTTGGAAGTAATTATAACTGTGTTGGAGTTCCAATCCTTTGACATTATTGAACTGTTGGGTAATTTTACATTTTAATGATCAATGAACTATCTGTCAGGTATAATAATTTTCATATAACTCTTTCAGAAGGGCTTGTAATTCAAAAATCTTGGTAGTAATTGTATACTGTACAGAAATTTTAAAATATCTGTTGCCTTTAAATTTATTGAAGTTTAATTAATAACACTATCTTAGGAAATTAGATATGAGCACAAGATTTTTGTGACAGGCAAAGATTATAAATTTTTATTGAGTTTGGAAAGAACAAAGGGAAGCAAAGTCCCTAAGATAGAAACCAATGTAAATCCTTGTACAGAATTACATTCCAGGTTAACCCGTTGTGGACTTGCATTAATATCCACATCTAGCGTCCAAAATATTAAATATCAAATATTAATTGCCCAGTAATAAAATCTTAAATTCGGCAGTATCAGGCCGCCGTTCTTTTTGGATTTCTGCAAGTATTTTTTTACTTAACCTAGGATTTTTTTTCTGCCATATGTAAGATGAAATTTTAGAGTCAATAGTATCAAAAAAGGATTTAGGAATAAAGATTGATACCGTTTGGAAAAGATATAAGAATTTAGGTAAAATAATCATCTTAATAGCATTAATTCGACCAACCAATGATATGGTGGACAGTCAGGACCATTTAGTAAGCGATTGTTTAACCTGGTCTATTAAAGGTAAAAAATTGATGTTAAATAAATCCTAACAACAACACACACAAAATGCTGGTGGAACACAGAAGGCCAGGCAGCATCTATAGGGAGAAGTGCTGTCGACGTTTCGGGCCGAGACCTTTCGTCAGGCCATAAGTCCTTATGTTTTTTTAGTAATTTTAACACTTAGATAAGTAAAATAATCCGTAACCAATCTAAATGTAAATGTCTATAAATTGGAACTTGTATATTTAAAGGGAAAAGGTCACTCTTATTAAGATTCAGTTTGTAATTTTTGCTTACTATGAAGATTGCAGTGATATTGAGTCTCTGGAGTGATAAAATTAGCTTTATCATCACTGATAAAGACATGATAAAGCTTTTTGCACCGATCTTTTTGGAGATTGCTCATCGTCTTGGGCATCTGAAACCTGGCGGAGCCCATCCCTCTCCAGGTTTTTATTTTTACGCTGTTGAGTTGCTAGCTCGACACTCAACCCAGGCACGGATGGAGAGCGTGCAAGGGAGCCGGCCGGATTCGAACTCAGGACCTCTCGCCCCGAATTATGACATGATCAAGAATTTGGGCAGTTGATGGGGCTTGGGAGTCACATATCTGAGGTTGAAGTAAGAAGCCAGATTACAGGTAGGGGTGGGAGGAAAAGGCGGCATCAAGGTGAATCACGACTGCAAGGTGATTGGGATTGTGTGGATGGCAAAATTCGGGTATGCAAGTGGTTCAGAGGGTTGAGAGTAGTATTATGATTGGGTTTGTAGGTGGTGTTTAGTGATTGGGGTTTCCAAGGGAATTGCTTGGTCACTGGCTGCTCATGGGGGGAATGAAGAAAGGATCTTCGTAAGAACTGTGGTATTAAAATCTAGTTATTCAAGAAATGCCCAATAATGGTGATTTTTCTTTTGGCAAACTACAAACACTAGGTTTCATTTGATGGAAAATTAATTTTCAGTTGGTTAACATTAATGTTATGTAATTGAATTTAATAAATTTTAGAAAGATCTAAATTTCCTGTCTTGTATCCAGGAGTGATGTCAAGATTCTGAAAGTTGAGTGATTTATGAGGTAGAAAAAATACACAATTGATAAGAATTCTAATTACTAAATTTGTATTTGAAGTTGTAAATTTGGAGGAGCATTCCTTGGTAGGAAAACGCATATCCTTGATGAAAGAAAACTCATAATTTAAAGATAGCAGAAATCTGAATGAAAATAATTTTCCATTCTGATATAATTAATTAATTGTGCCAGCTAGTGGCATCAGCGCTGGACTTCGGGGCGAGAGGTCCTGAGTTCGAATCCGGCCGGCTCCCTTGCACGCTCTCCATCCGTGCCTGGGTTGAGTGTCGAGCTAGCAACTCAACAGCGTAAAAATAAAAACCTGGAGAGGGATGGGCTCCGCCAGGTTTCAGATGCCCAAGACGATGAGCAATCTCCAAAAAGATGGGTGCAAAAAGCTTGTCATGACGGCGCCCCGACGACTCCACCAGGAGTTAAGGGCACACATGCGCACACATAATTAATTGCAGAACTAAATTGGCTATACTGTTTCTTCACTGTTTCCTTAAAGCATAATAAATGTAAGTGAAAAAGAAATTGTTCAAATATGTACTTAATTTTACTGCTGCTTATTTAGAAGCCAGATGATTGGGCTTTATTTTATAATATTTTTAGCCTCACTGAGTACTTAAAAGCGGTAGAGTTGTATTTCAGAATTTTTGAGATCAAATTTATGACAGTAAAAAGTCAATAAAAGTTAATCTTGTATACATTTGCACATAACTTATGTATTTTAAATTGATGTTTTTAATAGTTGAAATTAGATATTTTGACAACAGATAACAGAATTAATGGGACTATTATCATTAGTGAAAACATTAGGTACAGGAATTATCTAATAAAGTGGTCACTGAGTGTATGTTCGTGGTCTTCTGGTGATGTAGCCATTCCACTTCAAGTTTCAATATGTACATTCTGAGATGCTCTTCTGCACACTGCTGTTGTAATGCATGGCTATTTGAGTTATTGTCTCCTTCCTGTCAGCTTGCAACAATCTGGCCATTCTTCTCTGACCTCATTAAAAAGGCTTTTTCACAGAATCGCTGCTCACTGGATTATTTTTCCATTTTGAGCACCATTCTCTGTAAATTTTTGTGCATGAAATCCCAGGAAATCAGCAGTTTCAAAGTTCAAAGTAAATTTATTCAAGTAAAGTACTTGCTTGTCACCCATGTACAATCCTGAAATTCATATTCTTACAGGCATACTCAGTAAATCCAAGAACCATAATAGAATCAATAAAAGACTGCATTCAATAGGGTGGATAACAACCAATGTGCAAAAGTCAACAAATGATTCAAATGCTGAAGATAATTAAGCAATACATATTGAGAACATGAGATGAAGAGTCTTTGAGAGTTGAGTCCTAGGTTGTGGCAAGTGAAATTGAATTGAAGTTACCTCCACTGCTTCAAGAGCCTAATGATTGAGGTAACTTCATTCAACTTCACTTGCCCCATCACTGAACTATCCCCACAACCTATGGACTCATTTTCAAGGACTCTTCATCTCATGTTCTCAATATTTATTGCTTATTCTAAGGTACTTAAGCCACCTTGTTTGGCATCAGCAATCATTCTACAGTCAGTGTAATTTGGATCACATTTCTTTCTCCATTCTGATGTTTGATCTCAATAACAACTGAACCTCTTGACCGTATCACCATGCTGTTATACATTTTTTGCTACACAATTGGCTGATTGCAGTAGATATCTGCATAAATGAGTAGATGTATGGGTGTACCAATAAAGTGGCCACTGAGTGTATCAGAGGGGCAGAGAATAAGGTGGAGCATTGTGTAGCAGAATTAATCCCTCAGAAATAATACATTTAATAGGTAGACATTATTGTTGAATTCCATTTTATTGATGGTTTACAGGTTTACTAAAGATGCAACATGATTCTGTAGGTAATCCAACTACATAACTTTTGAAACAGTGTTCATGTGTTAACCAGAAAAGTGAGAATAGATAGGCTCTTTGACTATCATTGACATTAAGCGAACAAGATTGGAATCCATTTAAAAAAGCATATTAAAAGAGGGACAGTACATTTGTTTCTCTCAACAATCCCAAAGTGCTACAAAACTAATGAATTGCTTTTGAAAATAATCTGATAAAGTGGCAGCAGACATCAAAGCCAATTAAGACTGTTGGCAATACCACTTATAAGAAGGATTGTGTTGATTATATAACCATGAGGCTAAAAGTGAAGTGTTAGATGAATTACTGCAATCCATTAGTGTAAATTGAGGAGTTTGAGAAGAGGGAAGTGCACAATACAATATGAATAGTTCCGTTAATGAAACAGAGTTTACATGACTTTTTCTGTGGAGGATTTCTACAGAAAAGTGGCCTGCAAAAATTAATTTGTTATCTGTTTTCCCTACACAAAGTATAGCAATCCAAATAAAGATATCACTTAGTACCAATAGATATATATTTTTAAGAGGCTAATGTAAAGATTGCTTTTAACTGCAAAAAGCTGGAATATGAAGTAGCAGAAATTATGATAGCTGTGCATACCTGAGAATTACTAAAGCAAAGATTGCATTTAGTTCCACATCTGATTATTCCCAAAGGGAGTGTGTAGTACTGATTTACCAAAGTGATACTGGAGTTAACAGTAAGGGAGCAAAAACCAGGTTTTATTAACAAGTTTTGTATTTACTTGTGATACAGAAGCTGAAATAATCAAGCTGCTCAAAGTAAAATGGAGCAATTATTGTCTGTGGGGTTATTATTTCAAAATGTATTAAAGAAATGCCAAGAAGCAATAGTTTGTACAAAATAATAGAAATCTGAAACTCTCACTGTCACCTGTTGAGGTGAGACCACCTGGAAATTTTAGAATGGAGGCTCATTTTTGTGATGGGCCAGGACATGGAAGGTAATGTAATCATGATGGGTAGATTCAATTCAGATAGGTAACTGAATGTTCAGAAATATTTGAGGGGCTGTGTGTGTGTCCATGCTCCAGTATAAACCAAAATAGCCACTTTGTTAGGTGCACCTGTATACTTTATTAATGCAAATATCTAAGCAGCCAATCATGTGGCAGCAACTCAATGCATAAAACATACAGACACGGTCAAGAGATTCAGTTGTTGGTCAGTCCAAATATCAGAATGGGGAAGAAATATGATCTGAATGGCTTTGACCGTGGAATAATTGTTGGTGCCAGACAGTGTGGTTGAGTATCTCAGAAATTATTGGTCTCCTGGGATTTTCACACAGAGCAGTCTCTAGAGTTTATAGAGAATGGTGCAAAAAAAAAAAATCCATTGAGCAGCAGTTCTGTGGGTGAAAATGCTTTGTTAATGAGAAGAGGTCAGAGGAGAATGGCCAGGCTGGTTCAAGCTGACAGGAAGGTGATGGTAACTCAAATAACGACGCATTACAACAGTGGTGTGCAGAAGAACATCTCTGGAATGTAAAACATGTTGGACCTTCAAGTGGATCAGCTACAGCAGTAGAAGCAAAAGAGAGTGCATACAACAAAGCAAAAATTTAGTGGGAATATAGAGGATTGGGAAGCTTTGAGAAACCTACAGAAAGCAACTAAAATTCATTAGGAGGAAAAAGATGAAATATGAAAGCAAGCTTGCAAACAATATCAAGGTGGGTAGAAAAAAACTTCCTCAAGTGTATATATAAAAGATGAGGGTGGATATAGGACCTCTAGAAAATGAGGCTAGAGAAATAATAACGGGAGAAGGAGATGGCAGATGAATTAAATGAGTATTTTGCATCAGTCTTCATTGTGGAAGATACCAACAGTGTGCCTTGTGTTGAAGAGTGTGAGGGAAAAGAAGTGAGTGCAATTACTGTCAAAAGGGAGAAGGTGCTCAAAAAGCTGGAAGATCTAAAAGTACTTAAGTCACCCAGACCAGATGAACTGCACCCTAGGGTTCTGAAACAGTTAGCAGTGGAGATTGTGGCGGTATTGGTAATATTCTTTCACAAATCATTGGACTCTGGCACAGTTCGGAGAACTGGAAAATTGCGAATGTCACTCCACTCTTTAAGAAAGGAGGGAGGCAGCAGAAAGGAAATAATAGACCAATTAGCCTGACCTCAGTGATTGGGAAGATGTTGAAGTCACTTGTTAAGGATAAGGTTATGGAGTACTTGGTGACTCTGGGTAAGATGAGACAAAATCAGCATTAGTTTCTTAAGGGAAAATTTTGCCTGACAAACTGGTTGAAATTCTTTGAGGAGATTATGAGTAGGATAGATACAGGGGATACAGTGGATCTTGTATACTTGGATTTTCAGAAGGCCTTTGACAATGTGCCACGCATGAGGCTACTTACTAAGTTAAGAGCCCATGGTATTACAGTAAAGTTATTAGCATAGTAGAGCATTGGCTGATGTGTAGGAGGGACCTTTTCTGATTGGCTGCCCGTAACAAGTGGTGTTCCACAGGGGTCGCTTTTGGGACTGCTTTTTATGCTGTATATCAATGATTTAGATGATGGAATTGATGGCTTTGTTGCCAAGTTTACAGATGATAAAAAAATTGGTGGAGGGGCAGGTGGTATTGAGGAAACAGGATGCAGAAGGACTTGGACAGATTAGGAGAATGGGTAAGAAAGTGGCAAACGAAATACAATGTTGGGAAATGCGTGTTTATGCACTTTGTTAGAAGAAATAAATGTGAGACTATTTTCTAAATGGGGAGAAAATCCAAAAATCTGAGATGCAAAGGGACTTGGGAGTCCTTGTCCAGAACACTTTAAAGGTTAATATATAGATGTACCAACTAGGGAGGATGCAATATTAGATCTCCTATTAGGAAATGAGTTAGGGCAGGTGGTAGAAGTGTGTGTAGGGGAACACTTTGGTTCCAGTGATCATAACGTCATTAGTTTCAACTTGATCATGGATAAAGATAGATCTGGTCCTCGGGTTGAAGTTCTAAACTGGAAGAAGGCCAAATTTGAAGAAATGAGAAAGGATCTAAAAAGTGTAGATTGGGACAGGTTGTTCTCTGGCAAGGATGTGATTGGTAAGTGGGAGGCCTTCAAAGGAGAAATTTTGAGAGTGCAGAGTTTGTATGTTCCTGTCAGGGTTAAAGGCAAAACGAATAAGAATAAGGAACCTTGGTTCTCGAGGGATATTGGAACTCTGATGAAGAGGAGAGAGATGTATAACATGTATAAGCAACAGGGAGGAAATAAGATGCTTGAGGAGTATAAAAAGAGTAAGAAAATACTTAAGAAATCAGGAGGGCTAAAAGAAGACGAGGTTGCTTTGGCAGTCAGGGTGAAGGATAATAATAAGAGTTTCTACAGGTATGTCAAGAGCAAAAGGATAGTAAGGGATAAAACTGGTGCTCTTGAAGATCAGAGTGGTCAGCTATGTATGGAACCAAAAGAAATGGGAGAGATATTAAATGGGTTTTTTTGCATCTGTATTTACTAAGGAAACTGGAATGGAAACAAGGCAAACAAGTAGTGAGGTCATGGAACTTATAGAGATTAAAGAGGAGTAGGTGCTTGCTGTCTTGAGGCAAATCAGAGTAGATAAATCCCCAGGACCTGACAGGGTATTCCCTTGGTCCTTGAGGGAGACCATATAACAATTACAGCACAGAAACAGACCATCTCGGCCCTTCTAGTCCATGCCGACGCTTACACTCACCTAGTCCCAGTGGCCTGCACTCAGCCCATAACCCTCCATTCCTTTCCTGTCCATATACCTATCCAATTTTACGTTTGTACTTTAAGTGACAATACCGAATCTGCCTCTACCTAGTGTTGACTAGGTAGAGTTGACTAGGTAGTGTTGACTTAGAGACTAGTGTTGAAATTACAGGGGCCCTGGCAGAAATATTTAAAATGTCGATAACAACCGGTCAGGTGCCAGAGGATTGGAGGATAGTTCATGTAGTTCCGTTGTTTAAAAAAGGCTCAAAAAGAAAGAATTTATAAAAATTGCATTGGCAGTAGCCAAAAAAGCTATTGCAGTGACTTGGAAATCGGATACATATCTAAGTATAGATCGTTGGAAGAACGAAATTTATGGCTGTATTCCACTTGAAAAAATCACTTACAATTTAAGAGATAAATATGAAACATTTTTGAAAATTTGGCGCCCTTATTTACAAAAGACAGGATTAAATATATAGGTGCTCCGAAGATGAAATAATTGGTTACTTGGGGAAAGAAATAAATGCATACACTAAAGTTATTACGAACTCCGTGGAGCGTGTGGGGACCCTCCAATATCCAGGCATTCCTTTTTTTTTCTCTTTCTTTTTTTTTAGGGATGTTAGGGGGGAGGGGTTAAGGGGAGGGGGGCTGGGTAACATTTTTTTTCTCATACACTTTTATTCTGTAACTATTTGAAAACAATAAAAAAAGTTTAAAAAAAAAAGTAAGCCGGGAAATTATAGGCCGGTAAGTTTGACATCGGTAGTAGGTAAATTATGGGAAGGAATACTCAGAGATAGGATCTACAAGTATTTGGATAGACAGAGACTTATTAGAAACAGTCAGCTTGGCTTTGTGCGCGGTATGTCATGTTTAACCAATCTATTAGAGTTTTTCGAGGAAGTTACCAGGAAAGTGGATGCAGAGAAGGCAGTGTATGTTGTATACATGGACTTCAGTAAGGCCTTTGACAAGGTCCCGCATGGGAGGTTAGTTAGGAAGATTCAGTCGCTAGGTATACATGGAGAGGTAGTAAATTGGATTAGACATTGGCTCAATGGAAGAAGCCAGAGAGTGGTAGTGGAGGATTGCTGCTCTGAGTTGGAGGCCTGTGACTAGTGGTGTGCCACGGATCGGTGGTGGGTCCATTGTTATATGTCATCTATGTCAATGATCTGGATGATAATGTGGCAAATTGGATCAGCAAATTTGCTGATGATACAAAGACTGGAGGTGTAGTGGACAGTGAGGAAGGTTTTCAAAGCTTGCAGAGGGATTTGGACCAGTTGGAGGAATGGACAAAAAAATGGCAGATGGCGTTTAATGCGGACGAGTGTAAGGTATTGCACTTCGGAAGGTCAAACCAAGGTAGAACATACAAGATAAATGGTAGGACATTGAGGAGTGCAGTAGAACAGAAGGATCTGGGAGTTCAGATACATAATTCCCTAAAAGTGGTGTCACAAGTAGATAGGGTTGTAAAGAGAGCTTTTGGTACATTGACCTTTACAAATCAAAGTATTGAGTATAAGAGTTGGAATGTAATGGTGAGACCAAATTTGGAGTATTGTGTGCAGTTTTGGTCACCTAATTACAGGAAGGATATTAATAAGGTTGAAAAAGTGCAGAGAAGGTTTACAAGGATGTTGCCGGGACTTGAGAAACTGAGTTACAGGGAAAGGTTGAATAGGTTAGGACTTTATTCCCTGGAACGTAGGAGAATGAGGGGTGATTTGTTAGAGATGTATAAAATTATGAAGGGTATAGATAGAGTGAATACAAGCAGGCTTTTTCCACTGAGGCCAGGGGAGAAAAAAAACCAGGGGTTAAGGGTGAAGGGGGAAGAGTTTAAAGGGAACATTGGGGGGGAGCTTCTTCACGCAGAGATTGGTGGGAGTGTGGAATGAGCTGCCAGATGAAGTGGTGAATGCAGGCTCACTTTTAACGTTTAAGAAAAACTTGGACAGGTATATGGATGAGAGGGGTTTGGAGGGATATGGCCCAGGTGCAGGTCAGTGGGACTAGGCAGAAAAAATGGTTCGGCACAGTCAAGAAGGGCCTAAGGGTCTTTTTTCTGTGCTGTAATGTTCTATGGTTCTATGGTTAACTTGCAGGTTGAATTGGTGATGAGGAAGGTAAATGGAATGTTAGCATTCCTTTCAAGAGGTAGAATACAACAGCAGGGATGTGATTCTGAGGCTTTATAAGGCATTGGTGAGGTGTCACTTTGAGTATTGTGACAGTTTTGGGCTCCTTATATAAGAAAAGATGTGCTGGCATTGGAGAGGGTTCAGAGGAGTTTATTCTGGGAATAAAAGGGTTCTCATATGTGGAATGTTTAATGCCTCTGGGCGTGTACTCACTGGAATTTAGAAGGATGGGTGGGGGGAGTCTTATTGAAACCTTTCGAGTTTTGAAAAGTCTAGACATAGTTTCTCATGGTGGGGGGAATCTTGGACAAGAGGGTACACCCTCAGGCTAGAAGAGTGTCCATTTAAAACAGAGATGCTGAGAAAGTTCTTTCGCCAGAGCGTGGTGAATTTGTTGCCACAAGCAGCTGTGGAAGCCAGGTTGTTAGGTTTATTTAAGGCAGAGCTTAATAGGTTCTTAATTGGCCATGGCATCAAAGGTTTCAAGGAGAAGGCCAGGGAATGGGGCCGAGGAGGGGACCAAAAGAAAGGATCAGCCATAATTGAATAGCAGAGTAAACTCAATAGGCCAAATGGCCTAATTCGGCTCCTGTGTCTTACGGTCTAAGGCATCGCTGGGATCCTATCACTGCTGTACTAGCCACTGAGAGTATTTCAACTGAGCAGCAAGGCACATATGATCCTCGCACTGTATAATCCATTTTAATATTGTGTTTGTAGATTGCGGGCAGCTGTACAAACATCAGAGCAGTTACAAAAGGAGAAAATTAGTTTTGAGGTGCAAGTTCGTGAACTTAGGGAAAAATATACTCAGGCAGAAAATGAGAAATATGTGGCAGTGGCCAAGGTTCGAGAAAGCATGCAACTCCTTGAAGAAGCAAACTTGAAGAAAGATCAGGTAAGATTTCACAGCAGGCTTTGTCCTGAGGCACATAAAAATGCTAAAGGGAAGCTATTTTGTATCTTTGAAAGCTTATTGGAATTGAGAATTACGTACACAGAATTTTAAGTAATTTGATGGGGTTTTCAGTGTCTTTAATATATTTAAAGATGTTGCTTTTTCATAACATTGGAAAAATATTGAATGTGATTTATAAAAGTGTAGACAAAACTTCTTAAAAAAGGCAAAGGAGAATAAAGATATTGAATAGAGAGAAGAAATTTTGAAATATTGAACTCTGAAAGACTTCTCCACTGAAGATTCTTGAGTGCTCAGGATTGGAATTTGAGAGTTGCTACAAAGAAAGTGGCTGATGATTTTGAGAAAATTAAACACAAGGATGTGAATTTAAAATTGTTAATTGACTGACCGACCAATGTTAAAACAACAGGACTGATGAGAGAGAGGATATGTACGATAGGACATAATCATAAAACATTTGGAAGTGCTGAATCTTATGGGTAAAAGGTTGAACGGCAAGAGAAATTGGAGCAATCAAGCTGTCAATAATGTTAGAGCATTATTGGAGCAATTAGCCGTTAGAAATTGCACATTTTCTACTTTATTGGAAAATGCAGTATTTTCTAATTCTGCAGAATTTGCAGAGTTAGAAATGTGCAGTTTTTGTGATGGAATCAATATTGGTTTAGAAGCAATACTTGACCATGGAGAGGATGCCAGGTTTACCATAGAATTGGCTCCTTTTACAACTACAATTAGTAAACAAAATGGAGTCAGGAAGGATTACAAAATTGATGGAAGGAGCCAATCATAATGTTTTCAGACATCTTATCATTAAATTTTCAGTCATTGAAGATCAACTTAAATCTTAAACCAAAATCTGTATCTCAATCTGCTCATCAGTGTCTTCTGTTGCTATTGGGGGAGGGTCGTTTAGGGAATACTCCCAATAGAGGGATATCTCCTTTCCAGTTTCTGACTTTCACCCACATTGTCTCAGTTTACAAATCTTTCACAATGTCCTCCCTCTCTGCATCTGTGATACTGTCCCTCATTAGCAATGCCACTCCAAAACCTCTCTTACCTCCTTCCCTGTCCCCCTTCAAACACCCAAACCCCAGAACATCCAGCAGAATACATCCCTTTGTGACAATCAAGTGTCTGTAATAGCCACAACGTCATGTTCCAGGTTCATCAACCTTGCTCCTGATACTACTTGCACTAAAATAGACGAAGTTCAACTGACTGTAATTATGCTCTGTCCACTGCCTATTCTTCCTTAGTGTCTCATTACACGCTGCATCTACTGCTGCACCCTCTGCCCTGTCACGCTAGTTCCCAACCCCCTGAAAAACTGGTTTAAACCCTTTCCAGCATGAGCACACCTGCCCTCAAGGATATTGGTCTCTCTCAAGTTGAGTTGTATCTAATCCCTTTTGTATTGGTCACATCTTCCTCAGAGGAGATCCCAATGATCCACAAATTTGAAACCCAGCCCCCTGCACCTATTCTTCAGCTATCATCAGAAAGGAGGAGCAGGAGTCTTGGGTCCCAGGCCACCAGGTTCAGAATCAGTTATTACCCTTCAACCAATAGGCTCCTAAATCTGAGTGGATAACTTCACTTGCCACAATACTGAGCTGATCACTGACTATAACTTGTGGATTCACTTTCAAGAACTCATGTTCTCAGTATTATTTATTTATTATAATTATTACTATTTTCTATTAGACAGTTTGTCTTTTACACGTGTTGCTCAGCAGTCTTTACATGTAGCTTTTCATTGATTCTATTGTATTTATTTGTTTTAATGAATGCCTGAAAGAAAATGAATCTTAAGGGAGTATTTGGTGACATATACTTATTTTGATCATTTTTCCCTAACCTTTGAACAAATTCTACTGAATGGTATGATGCCTCCAAGGAGCCAGGGTCAGGAATGTCTCAGATCAGGTCCATGGCATTCTAAAGAGGAGGGTGAGCAGCCAGAACTCTTGATACATATTAGCACCAATGGCATAGCTAGAAAAAGAGAGGAGGTCCAGAAGAGAAAATTTAGGGAGTTGGGTAGAAAGCTGAGAAACAAGTCTTCTAGTCTAGTAATTGCTGGATTGCTGCATGTACCACATGCCAGTGAGGGTTAGAGTAGGATGCATTGGAAGATTAATGCATGCCTGAGGAACTGGTGCAGGAGATAGGGCTTTAGATTTCTGGATCATTAGCATCTCTTTTGGGGATGATATGACCTGTACAAAATGAACAAATTACATCTGAACACAAGAAGGACTGATATCCTTGTGGGCAGGTTTGCTAGAGTTTTTGGGGAGGTTTTAATCTAACTCGGCAGTGGCATGGGAATCAGAGTGATTATGGCTAAGGATGGGCAGTTGGTAGGAAAGTAGATGCAACGTGCAATGAGACCATCAAGAAGGACAGGCAGATGATGGGGCAAAATTGCAATCAGTGAGATGAGTTGCAATGGAACATAGCCACAAAATTGAGGAGGATGTCAAATACAGGGCTGAAGGTATTATATCTGAATGTTTGCAGTATGCAGAATAAGGTAGATTTTCTTGTCGTGCAGTTAGAAATCGGCGGGTATGACGAGGGCATTACTGAGTCGTGGCTAAAGGAAGATCATAGTTGAGAGCTTAACATCCAAGGATACACATTGTATCAAAGAGGACAGGCAGGTATGCAGAGGGTGCAGGGTGGCTCTGTTGGTAAAAAATGAAATCAAATCCTTAGAAAGAAGTGACATGGAATCAAAAGATGTAGAATCCTTGTGGGTAAAAAGATCCTAATGGATGTTGTATAGAGGCCTTTGAATATTAGCCAGGATGTGGGCTACAATTTACAATGGGAGATAGAAAACAAATGTCAAAAGGGTAATATGATTGTCATGGAGGATTTCAATATACAGGCAAATTGGGAAAATTAGATTGCTGTTGGATCCCAAGGGAGTGAATTTGTAGAATGCTTATGAGATGGCTTTTTAGAGCAGCTTGTGGTTGAAAGGCATTTCTGGATTGGGTATTCTGTAGTGCACCTGATTTGGTTAGGGAGCTTAAGTTAAAGGATCCCTTAGAAGACAGTGATCATAATATGATATGTCCCTGCAATTTCAGAGGTAAAAGCTAAAGTAAGATCTATCAGTATAACAGTGGAGTAAAAGGAATTATGGAGCCATGAAATAGGCATTGGCCAATGTTGATTGGCTTAGGACACTAGCGGACAGCAATGGCTGGGAGAAATTGAGAAGATGCAGGATAGATACTTCCCAAAGGGGAAATAGTATTTTAAAGGCAGGATCATGCAACTGTGGCTGACAAAAGAAGTCAAAAACAACATAAAAGCAAAGGAGGGCATATAATAGAACAAAAATTAGTGGGAAGCTAGAGGATTAGGAAGTTTGTAAAAACCAATAAAAGGGAACAAAAAGAGCCATAGGAAGGAAAAAGTTGAAATATGAAGGTAAGCTAGGCAATAATATCAAAGACTATACTAACATTTTTTCCGGATATATTTAGAATAAAAGAGAGGCAAAAGTAGATATCGGACTGTTGGAAAATGATGCTGAAGAGACATTGTAGTGGGGGACAAGGAAATGGTGGACAAACTAAATAAGTATTTTACATCCATCCTCACTGAGCAGACACTAGCAGTAAGCCAGAAATTTGAGTGTGGCGGGGGCAGAGATGAGTGCAATTGCTATTATTAGGGAACCTAAAACATTTCAAGGTAGATAAGTTTTCTGGACCAGATGGACTACACCCAAGGTTCTGAAAGAGGTAGATAAAGAGATTGTGGTTTCTAGAATCACTGGATTCTGGTAGGGTTCTAGAGGAATAGAAGATTGCAAATTCACCCCACTTTTCAGGAACTGAGGAGAGGCAGAAGAAAGGAAGTTTTAAGCCAATTGGCCTAACCTCAGTGTTTTGGAAGATGTTGTTGGAGTCGATTGTTAAGGATGAGGTCTCAGGGTGCTTGGAGGTACATGATAAAATAAGCCAACGTCAGCATGGTTTCCCTAAGGGAATCTCTTCACTGACAAATCTATTGGAATTGTTTGAGGACGTAACAAGCAGGATAGACAATGGATGTTGTGTTCTTTGTTTTTCAGGAGGCCTTTGAAAAGGTGCAGCACCTTTTAAATGGGCACAGGGATGAAAGAAAAAAATGAAGGACTATGTGTGAGGGGAGATTGATCTTAGTGTAGATCAAAAAGTCAGCACATCATCGGCCTGTATTGTGATGTACTGCTCTATGTTTTTAACTGTTGGACAAACAATATCACAAAGATAGTAACATTATTAATACATTTGTATATTTAATGCAGTTTAAAAATGTATCTAGATACTTCAAGAGTATGAAATTAAGGCAGTACAGTCAAATGCATGTTTTAAGGAGTTTTAGGAGAGTAGAGGCAGATAGTTTTGGACAGATATTTCCAGAATTTTGGAATTGGATGTCTGAAAGTGTAACCAGAATGACAGAGTAAGAAATGCAACAATAAAGAAGAGGCCAAATAAATTTTAAAGAAGTATTGAGGTAGTGTTCATGGGTTCAATGTCCATTTAGAAATTGGATGGCAGAGGGGAAGAAAGTGTTCCTGAATCTCTGACTATGTGCCTTCAGGTTTCTGTGCCTCCTTTCTGATGGTAGCAATGAGAAGAGGGCATGTCCTGGGTGGTGGGAGGTCCTTAACGGTGGACACCGCCTTCCTGAGGCACTGCTCCTTGAAGATGTCTTGGATACTATGGAAGCTGGCACCCATGATGGAACTGATGAAATTTACAATTGTCTGCGACTTACTTCGATCCTGTGCAGTAAGCCCCCCCCCCATGCCAGACAGTTATCTGACCAGTAAGGATTTGAGGCTATGTAAAAAAAAAACCCGAAATTTGTTGAATCAATTCTGCATGACAATATATTTCAATGAATACAGGAGTGGGGAAGAAACTTTATGCAGGTCGAGTAAGACCAGCCCACAGTAGCTGGGGCACCATGTAAAAGGGTAGGCAGGGGTGCACAGAAATGGTTCCATCCAGTTGTATTTTGCTTGCAGGTTTCAATAGGAGATGAACTAAGGCTGGCTGGGGATGGTTGAAGTGGTGGGCTGCTGCAGATGATATTGCTGATGACTGTTTGGCAGATCTTGCTGTTCACTAAGAATACAGCAAGAGAGAGATATGCTTATGGAACAGAGTTTGTGGGGACTATGCTCAGTGACTTCAAGTTCCCAGTATTTAGTTGGGGGACATTTCAGCTTCTGAACAGGCAGCATGATCATAGAGGCAGTGGAAAGGAAGGATGATTCAGAAAACATTGAAATACAGTTGAGTGTGATCAATGAATACATGGAAGTACTATTTTTTGTTGTAGTAATGGCAATGCAGTCTTTGGATGAGAAAGTTGCAGAGAGTCACAAGTGGGCCCTTAGACAACTACAATGCAGAAGTATTTTGGAGATGACTTGGAAAATGGGTAAGGAAAAGAGTGAAGGCAGGCTTACCCCTGCTAGAAAATGGTAATGATGGGGTGACCAATTGTATCAAAATATTGACAGATGAAATAAGTAATTTATCCCAGAGTAATGGTAGGCAATAGAAGTCATGAATTTGGTATATATTTTACTAATATTTAAATATATATAATTGTTGAGATAAATTATTATACTTTCTTGAGTATAGTTTTTTAAATTAATTACTAGATTTATTAATACTCTTTTAATCATACTTTAAATATACTGACCTAGTAGCTTCAAAAGCTCTGTAATCAGAGCTGATATCATACTGACATGTCTACAAATGGATTGATTTTGGGGTAAATTTACGTTGATCTCTCACTTGAATTTGGTACATATTTTTAGAGTTTTATAATAGATATGTTATCTCATTGAGTTCAGTTTCAACAATTCTGTCCATAAGTTGACTGCGCACCACTGATGAATCACCATAGGTTTTACCTGCTTGATTTCCTGGTTGATCGCAACAAGATGCTACAACATGCTTTAACAATGTTCAATAATGATACATGTTCAAATTAGCCATTTTGAAGTTGAATAGGTGCAGGTAGCTAATAAGAACTGTTTTTGTTATGTGCTACATTTCTATAATTTCTTTAAGATTTAAGCATGAGTTTCTGCAGATACTAGAAATCCAGAGTAACACACAAAAAACTCAACAGGTCAGGTAGCATCTATGGAGAGATAAACAGTTGACATTTCAGGCCAAGACCCTTCATCAGGACTGGAAAGGAAGAAGACAGAATAAAAAGTTGGGGGAGGGGAAGGAATACAAGCTTGCCAGGTGGTAGGTGAAACCAGGTGAGTGGGAATGTGGGTGGGAGAAGGGGATGAAGTGAGAAGATGGACGTTTTTAGGGAAGGTAAAGGTCTGAAGAAGAAGGCATCTGACTGAAAAGGAGAATGGATCATGAGAGAAAGGGAAGGAGGGGCACCAGAGGGAGATGAGGAGAAGAGAAGGGGAAGAGCGGGGGCCAGATTTGAGAATGGAAAAAATAGAGGAGAAGGGTGAAATTACAGGAAGTTGGCAAAATCAATGCTTATGTCATCAGGTTGGAGGCTACCCAAAAACAAGACGTGAGGTGATTCTCCTCCCTCATTGTGGCAGTAGAGAAGACCATGGACTAATATATCAGAATAGGAAATTCTGCCTGTTGTGATGGAGTGAAGGTGCTCAACAAAGTGTCCCCTAATCTACATCAGTTTTCATTGATATAGAGAAGGCTGCACCGGGAACACCATATACAGCACGTGACACTGGCAGACTTGCAGATAAAGTGTTCCTTTCCTGGAAGGATTGTTTGGAGCCCTAAATAGTGGTGAGGGAGGAAGTGCAGTATGTGTATCACTTGAAGGGATAAGTGTTAGGAGAGAGATCAGTGAGGCAGGAGAAGTGAGTCACGGAGAGATGGTGATTCCTGTGGAGAGTGGTGGTGGAGTCAGGGTGAGATCTGTGAGATCCCATTGAACATAGCGACAGTTACGGAGAATGAGGTGCTAGATGCAGAGGCTCGTATGGTGGTAGGTAAGGACAAGGGGAACTCTATCCCTGGTTATAGCGGTGGGAGGATGGAGTGAGGGCCAGTGTCCAGGAAATGGAGGAGATGTGGGTGAGAGCAGCATCAATTGTAGAAAGAATCACCATTCTTTGAAGGTGGAAGATATCTCAGATATCTATAAGTCTTTGTTCAGTTTGAATTACACTTTGGGATAAGTTTGTTGATCGCTCTCTTTGGGGTCAGCTTATTAGATATAACTGTTCCTTAACTATGAAGTGCGAAATTGAAATATAAATGATAAAAAATTTAAAAAAACAAAATCACCAAGATACTCATTTTAATGATTTATTTTCAAATTTTTGCAAACCATTTAGATATTACTACGTGAAAAACAAAAGGATGAAGAAGTGGTAAAAGTGAAAGAAGCCATGGTTCAGCTTGTTCAAGAAGTTGCTGCTCAAATCAAAAAGGAGGTTAAGTCAGATGATTTTTCTAAATTTATTTTATTCTGATGGTTAAACACATGGCCCTAACTTAATATTCAATATGGTATCAATAATTCAAAACAAGTAGAAAATATAAAACATATAAGCACTTTGATAACTTGAGGTTTCAGTTTGCTATTACTTTAAGTCTTGCAGCTTCAAAGCATTGTCAAAAGTTTGTTTAATCATGTTGGAAGACATTGAGAATAACCATGGATAATCATTCTGACTGAGGGAAAATTCAAAGCTTTGAATATCCACAAAATTTCTGTTCGGTTGTGAGTGAAATCAAAGGAATAATTCCTTAAGATGAGGAAATTCAAACCTTTTGAATTTATCCCATAAACTATTAACTTTGGCAGATCTGCATTTTATTTATACACTACTGGTTCAGAGTTTCCTTTGTTGAAAGCAATTCCAGATCTACAAAACTGACCACACCATGGCTAACTTGTTTTGATTATTCCCAGATCTATGAGGATGCAAATGAATAGAGCATTAATCAGCAGTCACTTAGTCAGTGACCAAGGTCTGTTTCTTATGGTACAATCATTTCAAATTTAGTCAATTGATCCACTCTGAGTATTTAAGAACTGTAGCCAACAGTCAATTGAAACTATACAGGTGTGCCTTGTGTGTAATTAGTTAAGTGAAGGCTGGTGACCAACACTCAATTGAATCTAATTGCAATGAAGAGCATGAAATCAGTTCATTGATTGGCTGACACTGCTGCAGATCAGTTAGTTTTAAAAGAGTAAGTGAGCCATTTTCAAAGCAATCCTATGCTTTCTATAATGCTGGAGTATATATTATTTGTCAAAATTCAGTTAGGAAACTTACAAAACATTTTTTAAACACTTATGTGCTAGCATGGTTCCTCAATGTAATTTCATTTTGTTGGATAGGCAAAGGTCCTGCACATTGTGGATATTAACTCCAAAGTTGGGTAATAACTGCCACAATACACTATTATTCATGAACTAATAACTCTAATTTAGTTGATGTTGACCCTGTAGACAGGGGACGGTTAAAAAATACCGAGTGTATCATTGGGATCTCCTTCCCCCCCTATTTGTGACATTTACCAGGAGCATTGCAAATGAAGGGCCCAAAGCATTGTTGAGGATCCCTACCACCTATGCCACAATCTCTTTGACTCAGTACAGTTATGAAGGAGGTACAGAAGCATCAGGACTCGGACTGCCAGACTGGGTAACAGCTACTTCCCTCAGACTGTGAAGCTAATGAGTACCCTATCACCACTGAGGTCTCCTCACTAGGACAGTGAGCTGTTTACTCTACCTGAGCTGCACGTTACTAAATGAATTTTGATTTATATTTTAACTTATTTATAGTATGTTTTGGTTTATGTGCTGTGTGATACGTTTGTGGGTGCACTGTGGTCTGGAGGACTATTTTGTTTGGCTGTATACCTGTATAGTCAGATGACAATAAACTTCAACTTTATTTAACTTGAACTCAAAGCAAATGACATTTTCTTAGAGAAGTGTATTGGGAAGTGATCTACAAGCCATCCCCCAGTTAAGAATGCATAAGTAATGGACATCTCTAATATGAAGGAGTTCCTATATAAAAGTACGACATGCATATATGCATTCATTTCTGCAAATGCTAGAAATAGTTTTCTCTCCCCACTTTTAGTAGTTGTTCTTTCTTATCAGTCTTATGTGCTTTTGATGTATTCGTTATTAAATTGTGGAGGAATAGTAGGTTTTATATATTTTTGGAGTTAAAATGGAACCTATTCATTGCCCTGGAACAGACTGTATTGTTTAATATATTTGTTGTAGTTGTAGGGTGCTTGATCTTTGAAATGAACCAAACCATTTTTTAAACTTAAATTGAAGTAAAATGTACAAAGGATATACAATAACATTCTCAATTTTGTTTTTGTTGCAGGTTGAAAATGTCAGGAAACAAAGTAATGTACAGATTTCTCGTTTAACTGAGGAATTATCTGATATGCAAATGGTAAGTGTGACATCCAAACTGAACGTGTCAACTTTATAACAGTAAAATGTGGTGAAGACAGCTGAACTTGATCCAGAATTGAAATACCTGCCTACTTATCTCATTCATAAATGTTCTTCAGTTGAAGTCGAAAGTTAATATAGATCCGTAATGAGGGCAAAGGCAAGTTACATTGAAGTGCAGGTAAATAAGATCGCAGTACACAGGATGAAGTATAGCCTGTTGGTCATTAAAAACACTGGAATAGATTTTCAGCATCTGCAGCTTCTCTAAAATGGTAGGTTTAAATTCTTTGCCAACTTTTATGATATGCATCCTTCTGATAGAATTGTGAAGATAAACAAGGTCAGATTGAACGAGCCAGAAGAGAGAAACGAGCTGTAGAAGAAGAACTTGAAAAGGTAAAAAAAAATGAGTTTTATTGAATAAATTCTTAATGTGCAAACATCCATTGTTTTCCTCTCCAACCTAATTTTCTCTCTCCATTGTATGATGCTTAGTTGCAAGTCCTGCACACTTTGAATGTCACTTCTAACTGCTTTAACTGACATTGTTGTATTTCTCCCATTTGGATAGGATCAGGTAAATAGTTCAGATATTTGAGATGAAATAGAAAACGCTAGAAATAATGTGTCAGGCAGTCTCTATGGAACTATGGAGGGCAAAATAAAGCCAACATTTCGGGCCAATTGCTTTCAATCTGTTGTGTTACATATTGTGAATGGACTGGAGGTAGAAAAAAATACCAGTGATTGGTGAGGCTCATTGACACTTGGGCAGAGAACCAGAGAATAAGCGACATCAGGCCAAGTGACAATTTTTTTAAAAATAGTAAAACAATTCGGGTTCAGTGATTGTCTTATAGTTTTGAGTGAAGATCATGACTCTTTAAACTAAGATGATTGGCTGCTGGCCACACCTTGATCAGCATGTGCCATAATTATTGTGAGATTTCTTACAGTTAGCCTTTAATCTCTTTAGTTCTGCATTTTCATACAAAATACCTTTGCCAGTTCTCTTTGTCCTTTAGCATTCCTCCATGCTGCCCACCTGCTTGACTGATCTTGTTTTGTAAACTGTCAGCATGAAAATTTGACTTGAGCAGTAAAGCACTTGAGGCTTGAATAATTAGTTTGGTAATTGTAAGAAATGGAATGACAATAAATAAATTGGGTGTTTTTTCTCTGATAATTTGCACAAAATTACATTTAAAAAATCAGTTCTCTTGTCTTCTGCAGAATATAAAGTACAAGTGTGCTGTTAGGCTTCAGAAGCTATGAAAGTCTTCATTGTTATTTATTTTACTAATAATGCCAACGTTTAAAACTTTAAAAATAAACAAGGAACAGCGTGTCCGTGTATCAGCTTTTATTTTTGAATGACTACAGACCAGTTTTGTGCCACCTTCTCAGACTTAAATGTGCTGTATCTACAGACAATTTTAATTTCTGGTTTCACTCATCAAATTAGAATTTGTTCATGTATAAATAGAAAGTACCACATCCAAATTCTTTCAAGCAAATTTCCAATAAAGTCGTGTAAGTTTGTTAAAATCTAAAGCTAGTCAGAAGCCCATATTTTTGGATGCTCAGGAATTAATAGGGAATGCATTTAACTTGCCATGGACACCGTTAAGTTCTTACATAAATACAGTATAAATATAACCTATGGAATTTTCATGGTTGGAGTGTGCTAAAGAGTGAATGAAAAGCACTCTTGTTGTTTTATACATTGCATTGAAGATATCAGAAAATTAAATTATTGTAGGTTAGAGTTGCATGCTGAGAAATTAAAACCAGCAAGTCATACAAGAATGACTAAAAACGTAAACATCTAAAAGTAAGAATTCTTTAAACAAAGACTATCCTGTAGTTATTTTTTTGTGGGAGGGTGATGTGGTCAATGTTGGCAGAGCTATGTTTATGGCTGCTTTCTGCGAAATGGGTTGAAGGAAGATCCAGTGAGTTACATTGGTATCCTTCAAGAGTTCCTTCAAGAGGGTTAAATAGGAAAATTCCAAGACACTGACCTAGTGACAGATACAGAATTGTAATACAATGTAAATTAGAAGGCTGGGTAACTTGGAAGATAAATGTTATTTGTTTATATAATGTGTAATAATTACCATATTTCTAATTGATCTCAATGCCATGAGTTATTTAGATATACTTAAGATAGTTTTTGCAGCTGTCAAGACATAGGATACTTGCTGCCTGTCAAAATGTTAAGTGGAGTTTTGGAAGTGAGAGTTCAGTGTGTCCAGGAAGGCTGCACGCAAGATGTGCATTCTGTATGCAGACAGAAGATTCGATGTAGCATTTCAGCAAAATCTGGCCTATTAACTTTCATTCTCTGAATGCAGATGCTTATTTGCTATTTTTAATGCATCTATTGTTTTCTCTGACAGAATGTTGTCTATATCTAAAATATAACTGAATAGTTTTCTTAAATAATTATTATGCCTGAGTAATTGACAATCAGTACTGACATTTAAACACCTTTTTATCTTAACCACTTAACATGTTCATTTTGAGCCTCCTCTCTCTTCCTTTAAAATCCTGTTTAACAGCAGATTGAAACTCTAACGTCAAAAGCTCTGTTTCAGATGTATCGAAATGGTGCCAGCAATGAAGAAGATCGCAGAAAAATTGATGAACTACACCAGCGATGTTTGAATGCAGAACGTTCAAAAGATGGGCTCCAGATTAGTCTACAAGCAGCTCAAAATAAAATCAGAAAACTTGAGATGAAGTAAGAACTATGCTACAATGTCTCTTTTGTTTTCTTGGCTTCCAGTATTGTGTTCCTCAAGTCTGTGATATTTGTTTACCAATTTCAAAATGTAAAGTGGTAGCATTAACAGTGAAATGGCATTGCATGAGAATATCCCAGCAATATTTCTGAGACCTTTTTTAATCTTTGTCAATGCCCTTTTAAAGCTGATATGGCATAAGCAGCCTTGGATAACACTGGCTTGGACTTGGTTATTCTCTTGCTTCGTCATGACATTAACTGAGAATATCTTAGAACCATTACCTAAACCTGCCATTCCATATAGAGGCAAGAAGAAATCAACACATTGCTGATGCTGGAAATACAAAATTAGAACAGAAAATGATAGAGATTTGGAGAAAGAGATAATCTAACCATTTTAAATTGTCTGTTGATCAGAACTAAGAAAATCTAAAAATGCTTTAAATTACAGAGAGGGGAAGGAAAGGAAAGTAAAACGAGAATACCTGTGGTAGGGTAGACTGAGCAACACGGTGGTACAGGTTGAGAGAGGGTGATGAAGATCTGATATCATTACATCTGAATGAAATGTAAGTGGAATGAGATGAATGAGAATGGAAAGAGTGAGGGAGAAAATCAATTCTGGAGTAGGAATATCCTCCAATTCCCTGACACTTTTCCTTTTTGAAATAGATAATAATTAGGTGTAGTGATGTTTTCCTAATTATTTTTAAATGTGTGGATTCAATTTAACTAAGTGATAGTTTCTTCCTCTTTGAGTTTGATTTTGTTTATTTAATATATTCCTTTCTGTTTTAAGTGCACTTGTTACTCATGTCACCATCCAATGTCTGGCTTGTTATAGCTCCCTAATAAATAGCAAAGTTAAACAGGATTTTAATACCTCTCCCTGCCATCCATCCTATTATAAAAACAGAAAATGTTTGAAATATGCAACAGATCATGCCTTATTGAAAAGAGAAATAATTAGTAATACAGTCAGCCCTCCTTATCCACGGGGGATTGGTTTCGGGAACCCCCGCGGATTCCAAAGAACACGGATGCTCAAGTCCCTTATTTAACCTGTCTCAGTGTGGGTAGACTTTAGGACCCGGGGGAGCTCGGGACTTTATTTAACCTGTCTCAGTGTAGGTGGACTTTATGACCCGGGGGAGCTCGGGACTTTATTTAACCTGTCTCAGTGTAGGTGGACTTTATGACCCAAGGAGTTCAGACCTGCCGCCCGTGGCTGCTGCTGAATCCACAGTGTTTCTGTTCCGTTGACGGAAAACGATCATGATTGAAAATAAAGTGGAAATAATAAAGCAATTGGAAAGAGGTGATACACCATCGGTCATTGGAAAAGCGTTAGGCTACAGTCGGTCAACAATCAGAACAATTTTAAAGGATAAAGTGAGAATAATGGAGCATGTGTAAGGCCCTGCCCTGATGAAAGCTACAATTATTACTAAGCAACGCAGTGGTTTAATTATTGAAATACATATGTTTCTTAAGTGTTTTATATCCATGGAAAGGTAAACTATATACTATATACTAAGACAAATGTTTGACTGACACTAAATAATACCAGATCCAACTTGCATACAAATCCGACTTAAAGACTGCCTGTACTTTAATTCATCTCTAGATTACTTATAGTACCTAATACAATGTAAATGCTATGTAGATAGTTATACTGTATTGTTTAGGGAATAATGACAAGAAAAAATATCTGTACATGCTCAAACAACGAATGCTGGAGAGAGAACTTTTTTTTTCGGTCCCGATCTGCGATAACATACGCACAGCCTCCTGTATACTTTAAATCATCTCTAGATTATCTTATAATACCTAATACAATGTAAATGCTATGTAAATAGTTGTCATACTGTATTGTTTAGGGAATAATAGCAAGAAAAAAAACTCTGTACATGCCCATACAACGAGTGCTGGAGAGAGAACTTCCGTTTTTTTCCCAATCCGCAGTTGGTTGATTCCGCGTATGCGGAACCTACGGATAAGGAGGGCCGACTGTATATCAGGTTGAAAGCTGATTGTCAGAGTGGCAAAGAGTTCTAAAGGATCTTCAATCTGAAACATTTCCACTGTTTCTCCTTCTGTAGGTGCTGCCTGACCAGTTGGGTATTTGCAACATGTTCAGATTTATTTATTTTTATTTCAAATTTCCAGCCCTTGCAGTTTTTTTGGTTTGCCTTATTTTGTCACTGTGCCTGTACAGTATTGAGCTATTTGAATTGATACTCATAGCATGTTTAGTTGGAATGGTGCATTGTTTCTGCCTGCTCTTGCTCCACTGAACACATGTCCACATACCTTGACTCCATTTTAACCCCCTTGGTTTAGTCCCACCTATGTCTACAAAAATTGACATCATCTTGATCTCAACTTTCAATTCCCTAGCCCTGATTGCCACATTTTTCACCATGGATGTTCAGTCCCTATATGCTTCTATCCCCTATCACGAAGGCATTAAAGCTCTCCACTACTTCCTTGACAGTTTACCTGATCAATTCCCATCCACCACCAACCTCCTCCATCTGGTCCTCGCCCTCAGCAATTTCTCTTTCGCTCCTTCCACTTTCTTCGAACTCAGGGTGTAGCCATGGGCCCGACCTACACCTGCCTTTTCGTTGGCTATGTGGAATAGTCCATGTTCCAAGCCTTCCCTAGTATCGCTCCCCAATGCTTTCTGCACTACATTGACAATAGCATCTGCGCTGCTTCATGCACTTGTGCTGAACTCATTAATTTCAACAACTTTGCTTCCAACTTCCACCCTGCCCTTCAGTTCACTTGGTTCATTTCTGACACTTCTCTTCCCTTTCTTGATCTCTGTCTGCATCACTGGGGAAAAACTGTCTACCAATATATTTTATAAACCCACTGATTCCTATGGCAATCTTATTACACCTCTTCTCTCCCTGTGTTCTGTGAAAATGCTATTCCCTCTACTCTGTTCCTTAATCTCCACTGCATCTGTTCCCAGATGAGGCTCTCCTTACCAGCACATCAGAGTTGTCCTCTTTCTTCAAAGAACCAGGTTTCCCTTCCACCACAGTGAAAGGGAAAGGGTGAAGAGCTGTCTTCACCCGCAGCTCTTCTTCTTGGACATCTGCACTAACCCCATCTTCCCACCCACCACCTTAACAGAGATAGAGTTCCTCTTGTCGTCGTCTATCACCCCCATGAACCTCCGTATCCAACACACCATTCTCTACAACTTCTGCCATCTTTAACGGGACCCTCTGTACTTTCCACAGGGACCCCTTGACCTCTGTCCTCCATGACGCTTTGTCCATTCATCTCTCCTCACTAATCTCCATCCTGGCACTTAAACCTGTGAATGGCAGAACTGCTCCATCCTCCCTCACCTCTAATCAGGGCCCCGAACATTCTTTCCAACTAAGGCAGCACTTGACCTGCAAATTTGTTGGGGTCATCTACTGATTGAGAAGCAATAACTGTTCCTATACCTGGAAATATGAGCCCTGAGGCTCCCGTACCATCTTCCTGATGGCAACAGTGGGAAGAGAGCATGACTTGGTAGTGAGAGAATCCTGATGATGGATGCTGCTTTCCTGCCACAACATTCCATATATATGTGCTTGATGGTGGGGAGGGGGGAGGGTTTACCTGAAATTGACTGAGCCGTATCCACTACTTGTAGGAATTTTCATTGAAAGGTACTGGTGTTTCCATGCCAGACTGTGATGCAATCACTCAATATACTCTCCACCACACATCTATAGAAGTTTGTCAAAAGTTTTAGATGTCATGCCAAATCTTCTCAAACTGTGAAGGAAGTAGAGTCGCTGATGTGCTTGTGTGCTGGGCCCAGTACAGGTCCTCTGAAATGGTAACACTGAGGAATTCAAAGTCGCTGATCTTCTACACCTCTGATCCCCTGATGAGGTCTGGTTCCAGGACCTCCAGTTTCCTCCTCCTGTACTCAATAATCAGCTCCTTGGTCATCCTGACATTAAGAGGTTGTTGTTAAGGCATGATGGCCAAATTTTCAGTTTCACTCCTATATGCTGATTCATCACCATCTTTGATTCAGCCAGTCATTGGTGTTGTCAGGAAACTTAAATATGGTATTATAGCTGTGCTTAGCCACACAGTCATAAAAGTAAAGTGAGTAGAGCAGAGGGCTAAACACTCAGCCTTGTGCTGCACCTGTACAGGTGGAGATTGTGGAGGAGATGTTACCAATCTGAATTGACTGGTGTTTGCAAGTGAGGAAATCAAGGATCCAATTTCACAAGGAGGTATTGAGGCCGTGGTCTTGAAGCTTATTGATTAGTTTTGAGGAGATGATAGCATTGAATGCCAAGCTGAGTTGATTTAAAAAGCATTCTGGTTTCTGCCTCTTTGCTGTCCAGATGTTCTAGGGTTGAGTGAAGAACCAATGAAAGGGCATCTGCTGTGGACCTGTTGTGCCAGTAGGCAAATTGGAGCAGATCCAACTTACACAGGAGTTGATGTGTTTTGAGCGGCTGGTGATAAAACATTTCATCACCGTGGATGTAAATGCTACTGGAAGACAGTATTTGAGGCAAGTTACCATGTTGTTCATAGGAATTGGTAAAATTGAGGCCTGCTTGAAGTAGATGGACGCCTCAGACTGCCAAAGCGAGGGGTTAAAGATCTCAGTAAATACTGCAGCCAAATAATGAGCACAGGTACTTAGTACTTAGCCAGGTACTCCAACTGGACCAGATGCTTTCATGGGTTCACCCTCCTGAAGGATGCTCTCCTGTCAGCCTCAGAGACTAAACTCAGAGATTCATTGCAGGCTGTGTGAGTTTGTGATGGTTCCTGTTTTCAATAGGTAGGTACATTTCATGTCAGAGAAATGTATACAATATACATCCTGAAATTCTTTTACTTTGCAAACATCCACAAAAACAGAGGAGTGCCCCAAAGAATAAATAACAGGTAAATGTTTGAACCCCAAAGCCCCCCCAGCTCCCCCCTCCCACACATAAACAGCAGCAAAGCAACGACCCCCCCAGCAAAAAAGCATCTGCACCCTCCACTGAGCACTCATGTGCAGCAAAGCATCAATAAAGACAGACTTGCAGTACCCAAAGACTACTCGTATACCCAGTAATTTGACATACTACAGGTTCTCTCTCTCTCCCTAATAAGGGAAAAGTGGTGTCCTCATTTCACAGTGAGATGGGAGACATGACAAAATAACTCGCCAATTCATGGTGTTAAAAGTCAGTTGCGTCGCTTTTTCCGAACTCTGTGCTCAAAGATCTCGGGTCTCTGGGCATGCAGCCAGCTCGCTGCTTTCAATTTTCCATGTACTCCCATGTTTTCTGTGGCAGCACGGACTTCGAATCCGCCTGCCTCCAGAGCTACGAAAATCAGGCACCCTAAAGGCGCGCTAGTCTTTCAGGCCGCACCCTTGGCATATCAAAAAGCAACCGGTCATGAAGCCCTGAAAGCGGGTCCCATTCCCACAAAGGACCAAAGTCAGCGTGTAACTCCAGGTCAGGGTCTTCAAAAGAACCCTGAAAAGGAAAAAAATTATATCAAAGATAGAAATTGAGCTGTTTCTGAGATGCAAGCAAAGGAGTCGCCGTTAGACGCCAACATCCTAAGTTCCACCCTCCGTTGTTTGACAGTCAAAGCGAGCATAGAAAGTGAGCTCATCTGGAAGCGAAGCCTTGTTGTCACCTTTGTCACTTGATTTCACTTCATAAGAGTTGATAGCATTCAAGCCTTGCCACAGCTGTCGAGCATCCTTCATTGATTCAAGTTCAGTCAGGGATTGTCACTTCACCCGTGAAATGGCTTTCAAGAGATCGTACCTGGACCTCTTGTAACTTTAATGGTAGTCAGACTTGAATGCCTCTGATCTTACCCTCAGCAGATTGAGGATCTCATGGTTCATCCACAGCTTCTGGTTGGGAAACACTCTGAATGATTTTGTGTGGACACACTTGTCTGCAACTATTTTTATGTAGTCTTATCACCTGCCATCTTCCTTCATGCCCCCTCTCCGTTTTCACCTATCACTTTCTAGCTTTTCCTTCTTCCCCTACCCCCTACATTATTCTGCCATCTTTCTCCTTCCATTCCTGTTAAAGGGACTTGGCCTGAAACGTCACCTCTTTATTCATATCCATGTATGCTGCCTGATTCTGCTGAGTTCCAGCATTTCGTGGTGTGTTTGCACTTGTTCTTAGTTGATTTAATTGTTTTGAAATTTGTCATCATGGTAACATGTTCTATGCAAGATAGAATATTTCAGAAAATCTTCAGTAACATTTAAAAACAAACTTCCACTCTAAGTAGTTGTTACATGTACAAAATGCCAGAGTTGTAAGTGACTTTCTCCAATGTCTCAGCTAGTTTTCAAGTACACAGCCTGCTAAATGATACAGACTAAAGTCAAATTGTTCGGATGAGATAGGCTATTACAGTTGGAACAGTAAAGGAAAACTTACTGTCGTACTTCAATGAGATGAAGAGAATATTCTACCTAGTTGTGTTCATTTTATAGTCACGAGGAAGAGATGTTTCGCTGCAAAGAAATGGTCCAGAAACTGCAGAGCAGTCTGGAAAATATTCGTGGAGATTGTGATACAGTCAGTGAAGAACGGTTGAGGCTGCAGAGAGAAAATGAGCAAATTCGTAAAGAAATGGAAGAATTGAAGAAAGTTAGTCTGGACATTCAAAGGAAAGCAAAACAACAGGTAAGTGAAAAGGACACAAAAAATGTTTCAGGTGGTAAAGAGTCAAATCTATATGTAGATCCTACATTAGGTATTGGGGAAAATGTATAGGGCTTGTATTTTAGTACAGTGTAGCAAATTAGATGAAATGTTGATTGACCAAATGTTAGAGAAGAGCTGGAGATGATCTCCCTATTGCTCAGTTCTTAGCTGAACAGCCACATGCTTTAGGGTAAGGAAATCTGACTTGAATTCCTTTAGGCTTAGATATCCCAAGTAATCCTGACATTTGCTTACCCCCTACTCTAAGACTGTGTCAACTATATTGATAAATCGGGAGTTGTGTATAGAATAGACCAGCCAGCTAAAAGTGTTAGATTTCATTCGCTGATGGACATTTATCCAGTAATTTTACAGCTACCGTCACAGAGATTAGTGTTTTTTAAATCTGGATTTTATTTAATTACCGGAATTTAAATTTCTTCAACTTCCATGATTTGATCGTTGATCAGAAATTTGATTGGATCATGACATTGGGATACCAGGCCAGCGAATGTAGAAAATACCATTGCACCATGTAAACAAAACTAGATGACCATTCCAAAATCATCACTATTCAGGACATGGGTGTAAGCTGGACACAAAGCTGAGTTTTGAATTGTTCAAATGGAAGCCAATGTACATAAGTAAAATTGTGTTCCATGGAAATTAGCTGGTGTATTAATGATAGGGGAGAATTGAAAATGGAGGATGCTCTTTGGAGCATTCTTCATTTGAAAGTGAACCACAGGGCCTACAAAAATTGTTCACCACCCCCCGCCGGAAGTCTTCATGTTTTATTGTTTTACAACATTAAGTCACAGTGGATTTAATTTGGCTTTTGACACAGATCAACAGAAAAAGACTTTTTGGGTCAAAGTGAAAACAGATCTCTATAGAGTGATCTAAATTAATTACAAATATAAAACAGAAAATAATTGATTGCTTAAATATTCACCCTCTTTTTAAAATGACACACCAATTCATCACTGGTGCAGCTAATTGGTTTTAGAAGTCAAGTAATAGTTACATGGAGATTTGTTTTTGGAGACCTGTGTACAGTCAAGATGTTTCAATTGATTGTAGTTAAAATACTTCTGCATCTGAAAAATCCAACTGCTGGTGAGTCAGTATCTTGGCAAAAATTACACTATGAAGACAAAAGAACACTCCAAGCAACTCCACGAAAAGGTTATTGAAAAGCATAGGTCAGGCGATCAATACAAGAAAATTTTCAAGTCATTGAATATCCCTTGGAGTACAGTTAAGTCAGTCATCAAGAAATGGAAGGAATATAGCACAGCTGTAGATCTGCCTAGGGCAGGCTGTGCTCAAAAACTGAGTGACCATGCAAGAAGGGGACTAGTGAGGGAGGCCACCAAGAAACCTATGACAACTCTGGAGGAGTTACAAGCTTCAGTGGCTGAGATGGGAGAGACTGCACATACAGTAACTGCTGCCCAGGTGCTTCACCAGTTGCAGCTTTATGGAAGAGTGGCAAAGAGAAAGCCACTGTTGGGGACATGAAATCTCAGTTAGAATTTTCCAGAAGGCATGTGGGAGACTCTGAAGTCAGCTGAAGAAGGTTCTGTGGTCTGATGAAACCAAAATTGAGCTTATTGGCCATTAGACCAAACGCTGTGTTTGGTGTAAGCCAAACACTGCACATTATCTAATCATTGTGAAGCATGGTGGTGGCTGCATCATGCTGTGGGGTTACTTCACTGCAGCAGGCCCTGGAAGGCTTGTGAAGATAGAGGGTAAAATGAATGCACCAAAATACAGGGAAATCCTGGAGGAAAACCTGATGCAGTCTGCAAGAGAACTGCAATTTGCGAGAATTGTTTCCAGCAAGACAGTGACCCCAAGCATAAAGCCAAAGCTACACAGGAATGATTTAGAAACAAAGCAGTTAATGTCAGGAGTGGCCAAGTCAGAGTTATCTCAATCCAATTGAGAATCTTGTGGCCGGACTTGAAAAGGATAGTTCACCATATAATTTGACAGAGCTTGAGCAGTTAGAATGAGGAAAAATTGCAGTGTCCAGATGTGCAAAGCTGACAGAGACTTATCCATACAAACTCAAGGCTATAATTGTTGCCAAAGGTACATCTAATAAATACTGACTTGAAGAGGGTGAATACTTAGGCAATCAGTTATTTTGTGTTTTATATTTGTAATTAATTTAGATCTCTTTGTAGAGATCTGTGTTCACTTTGACCCAAAAAGCTTTTTTTCTGCTGATCCGTGTCAACAAAGCCAAATTAAATCCACTATGATTCAATGTTGTAAAACAATAAACATGAAAACTTCTGAGGGCGAATACTTTTTATAGGCACTGTATTTTGAAGTATTAAGCACATACAGATTATTCTAGAAATATCTAAACTTGGGAAGCTTCAACTGAGCTAATGTATAGATTAGCTTACATAAAAGAAAATGGGAAGGCACATTTGTATTAGAATAACAGATATAATAGAATAACATAATTAAGGCAGAAGAACACAAAATGTTGAAGTCTTTACCATATATTCAAATAGTCATATGCATTTTTATGTGATGGTAAGTTTGCAAATCATTTAATACCTTGTGCATCTTTTGTTTCCTTACACAATCAGTTAACATCTTTCATTTTTTAAAAAAAAGAGATGAGATGAAGTTCAGTTTCTGCCTGTATACCAGTAATATGGAGGTGGACAGAGAGGAAGAATCTTGAATGGCTGAGGTGTATAGAGGTGTATATTGATGTTCACCAAAATTTTCACCAGTAACTAATATTCCATCTGCTTGCCACCCATCACTGAGAGCCAGTCTAAGTTCTTGCTGTTGGTCCTAATCAAAATATTTTTTAATATACAGACATGATCATGGTGTGACAAATTGCTGTTTGTATGAAATCCAGTCTCTGAGTTGAATTGGGCAAAAGCTCTATATTTTCCATATTTCTTTATAGCACAAGAGACTTGCCTGTAGGACCTATGTTGACTCGCAAAGTAATCCTACTTGTTGACCAGTTTTTGCCTGTCACATATTCATTCCCCCAACTCTCCCAGATTCTACCACGTACCTACACTTACCCTTAGACCTTTTAAAATCTAAAAATGTATCAACATACAAAATGAATTTGTTCAAAGCTTTTTGACACTCCACAAGTTTTGTTTCATGTAGGTAGCAACTTTAGAACATGAATGCTCTGTGAAGGAACGTGGATTTGAAATTCAGCTACAGGAACTAGAGGACACTAATAGGAAGTCAAACACTGAACTGAAACGTTTACTAGCAGCGCAGCAGAAAGCAACAAGTCGGTGGAGAGATGAAGCAAGGAAACTAACTGAAGCCTTTGAAGTTAAACAAAACAATCTTAAGTAAGTAAATTCTGCTGTGTTAGATCTTAGGATTAAGAAGAGAGGGTACAAATTAGTTTACTTTAATGGTGTTAAAACTAGACATGTTACCATAAAGAGAGATGCAAGAGACTGCAGATCTGGAACTTGGAGCAACAAGCAGTCTGCAAGAGAACTCAGCAGGTCCAACAGCATCTGTGGGAGGGAAAGAAATGTTGACTTTCAGGGATCACTGATGATTCCATTCGTCCCAGCGATGCTGCTAGACCAACTGATACATCACTTTAACTCAGTTTATGAAAATTTTACAAAGAGCAAAATTCATTTGAGTTTCCACATGTAACTGATTACATGAAACAAGATGGGTATGATGCCAATAATAGTTGACTCCTCTGCTATAATATTTCTATGATTCTGTTTTCTTGTTTACCTAAGTACTATCCCCTTATATACAAACCTTAAAATCATTTGCAAAGTAGCCTTGGCATGAACACTTTCACTTTTATAGAAAAAAATCATGTCCTTCTGATGGTACAATTTTATTTTTCAGTTCATTTTGATCTTCCTTTCCCAAATTCTCTACATACTACTTTGAACTAGGTTTGCTATCTACCCACTTTACTAACATCTCTTTCCATTGTGTTTTTCCTGAAAGCTTACTAATGATCTTTTGCATTGTTTGAACTCAATAATATTAATTATTTTGTAACCAAGTCCAATTATGATCTTGCTTAGTGTATGTCCATAATGTTGCACAACAACTAGCCGATGCCAGCCTCTGAGAGATTTTGTTGTGCGCAGTCAAAGGATTTACCAAATGTCAATTTGAGTAACTACCAGCTCATATTTTGCCTCTAAGTAGAACTCTCACACGTTTCTTTCTCCAAATACTCTCCTAAATTGAGCCTGCGTTGAATTTAGAAATCATTGAATTTTTACAATGGAACTGTATTGGAAAACATAATTTCCATTACTGTATATTACTGTAAAAACTTTTTACTGTAAAAAATATTTGAACACCTCTCTTGTGTTTTACATTATAAGAAAACTGGTGGTATCTAATCTTGGGTAAAATTAAGTAAATCCAAATTTTGTTGATGAATTGCATATGCTGAAATTCAGCATTCCATATTTCTTTTGTCTGATTATATTCAACTCTTTTGGAGTACTGAGGCAATATTCATCTCAACCCTAAATTGTAGTCTGCTCATGTTGGGAATATTAACTATTGAGGTAAGAAAATCCCAAATTAAGTACTTCATTCTTTCTTCCACTTTGCTGACAGGACTGAACTTAGTCGACAGAAACAGCACTCACAAGAATTGGGTTCTCAGCTAGATGTCATGCATGAGAAAATGGCAGAGGTGAGATAGTTGATCTCAGTCATAATCCTAGTCCAGAACAGATTTATCTTGCATTCTACTTTAAGAGTTGGAAATTAGCATTTTTTCCAATCTGGTACCTATGTAGTTTTATATCTTCTGAATATGAAAGCTTTAGTATTTTTGAATAAGATTTAATTGAAAACCCTAGGAACAATTAAAGCCTACATCAATAAATGTTCATGTTCTTTTGCCATGTGAATTGTCCTTTTGTATTATAATACTTATTATAATTATTAGTGGTATTTGCAAATTGAAGCAAAAGACAATTAATACTGATTATTCACAGTTGAAAACATCTGAAAATAAAGCTGTAATTTTCAAATTATGTATGCACATGGTAGAGATTACATGATTGATAGTTCACTAGTCTGATGTCTATAATGCTTTGATACTTAAATATGAACCTGCTGGTATAATTTGGCATTTAAACATTTTCACATGGTATGACTTTGACTTTAAGCAACTTGTGTCGCCACATCTGCTGAGAGTTTTTAAATCAATCCATCTCCTTGTGCAAAAGAGTGGATATTCTTAAGCTAATTCTTAAACCTAGTGGATCAACACTGAAATTTTTTTGATTCAATATAGGCAGTCTTTATAGTCCCCTTCAAATGCATTACATGATAGAAAATGTTGATTGTTTTGGTGGAATTTTAACTCCAGTTATCATTATTTAGAATCGTTTTCAAAATTCCAATAAATTCTCAAATAGTTTTGGGTGGGAAAGCTAATTTTGCCATTCTGACAGATGGAAAAGATAAATAAATATGAGCTGGGAAAGTTTAAAAAATTGTTTTAGGAGTACTTCCAGCCTGTAATTAGAACTTCAAGTTTTAGTTTTGCTTGATACATAATTATATTTGCTGAACATCATTTTAATTTATACACTTGCCATCAGTTCACCTGTTCCTGAGAAATCATATTACAATTCTAATACAAGAGTGGCAGAGTGGAGATGGAGAGATGGAGATGTTAGGCACTCCTTCCCTCCCCTTGCTTGCAGGTCACCCTTAGACAAGGTATACATCTGCTTAGCGCCCCCCCCCCCCCCCCCCGGGATTAAGGTTTACATGAAGCCATGCGAGTGGGTGGTGGATGGTCATATGAGCTGCTGGTACACATCGCAAATCCTTGGTTATTCAAACACTTCAACTCTGAAGAGTATTGAAAGTGGCTAGGATCACCTGTTTGGTAAAGACACTGCCCAAAAGAAGGTAATGGCAAACAACTTTTGTAGAAAAATTTGCCGAGAACAATCATGATCACAGACCATAATCTCCCACGTCATCTGACACGGCACATAATGATGAGTGGAAGGGAATTACTGAGTATAGCACCACATGAAAAAGTTAATGATCTTTCTCTACAGAAAATACATTGACCCAAAGTTTTGGAGTAGTGAATCTTACAGTAATTGTCAAGAATTGAATCTTTTACCTCACCATTAGGTATGGATTAATTTTTTTTCATTCAGCTGTAGGACACAAAATTGATGACGTGATAGGTCAAGTAAAATTAGAATACCCTCCCTCCTGAATCATTGAGAGGAAAGAACAATAAGTAGATTGAGACAATAGTGGGATGAGACTGAGGGAAAGAGAAGGAGTGGGGGAGATGGGAGAGAAAAAATAAATTAGCCAACTCTTTAAAAAAAAATAATAGTAATTTAATTCTATTTCTGAACCACCAGGGCATTGTGGCACATGAGGAAATAAATCCTTGCCATTAAAAAAAACTATATAATGTGAATCACTGGCTCAAAATGGCCATGGCTTGTTTCACTGGTATTAAAGCAATAACCATGAATTTCATTAAATCTTATTGACATTTTTGAGGAACAGATTATTTTGAGTTCCAACATTGCTAATGATAGTGTAGGAAAAAAATCATCCAATAATTTATAATATATTGGAACTCCACACCCATCCTTTTCTTTCACCACTAGATGCTTTTTTTTAACACTAAAATAATGAAGGGTACTTTGACATATCATTTCTGGACTAATATGTTTTTCTATAATCATTTCTTGCTGGGATCAATTATGTTTTCCATTTATTTTTGACACAGATTAACCACAAATTTGTTTTAATATATGAAAATGTTAAATCCAGAATATCAGAAAAGTTCATATCTTTTTTATGAATTCATCTTTTACATATTTCCATTTTTTATTTGAGGTAGTATGAGAAACAGCTGTCGGAAAGTCAGGAAAAAATTAACAGACTTCAAAGGCGGCTGACCCACTCAGAGCACAGAGCAGCTACAGCCTCTCAAAAGGTAAATGGATGTATAGTCAGACAAGCTGCTTAACAACTGTATGATTATTTTAACTTTTGTGAAGTATATCTTTCTTTTTGTGCCGTTAAGTACAGAGTCGAGCTATAAAATAATGGGCACTATAAGCTTGATGTTTGATTTCAAATGATTTTACAAATGGCTTGTGTACACCTTGTAAGTGATTAAAGAGAATATTCCAGTGGAAAAGGGAGAGTGAATGTTCTGGAATAATCAATGATGTAAATTACCTCTTAGTTTTAAGAAATAATGGACATACAATTATACCAATTGTAAGCTGCCACATAATAGGAAAGATATTGTTGAGTATGTTTGCAGGAGAATTTCAGTGATGTGCAAAAGCTGTAGTGATAATTAGAAAACTTCATCCATCTATGCAGTCTGATTTGGAAATCATATTAGAGCGAAGAGATGCAAGACTTTAAGTGTGTCCAGTGCAGTGTGTTTCTGGCCTTATGAAGGACTTAGTGATGCTGAGGTTGGTCCTCAGAAATGAGCAAGGCCAGGTGAAGTAAAGATCAATGGGGAACATCTAGAAAACAGTGATCAAAATATCATAGCAATAGAAAATGAAATGGAGCACTCCAAAGTAAAAATCATCGGTTGAACGAAGGTCACTTTGAATAGGATGAAACAGATATGGCTGGGTCAAAGCTTGCCTGGTAAAACTGCAATTGAACAATGGGAGGTCATTGGTAATATTATTTCAGCTATGCTAATGCATTCCCATAACAGAGAAAGTGTAACGTTGAATCGCGGGTCTAGCAAGTGAGACAGAAATCACTGACTGCAAATAAGTGTATTAATCATTTATTTACAAAAACAGTAAAAATTCGACCAAACGTTCATGTTCCCCAAGTTACAGAAACTACAATGCTGAATATTCAACAAATATACATAGCTAAAAGCATGCACAGAGCACAGCTTCCCAACGGTCATGAGAACCTCCCACAGGTGCTCTTCTGTATACCCACGATATTTGAAACCGGACATCAGGCAACTAACCAATGAGGAAAAACAGCGGCAGTTTCTAAACTGACTAATCTCAACAAAGCAAGTTTTGACAGGTAGAATAAGCCACGTCCTGCACAGGACACTCCACCCCTCAAAAGCTGTGAATGGGATAATCCTACCCTCAAACTACTATCTCGCAAACTCCCAAAGTCACTTATGAAACCCAAGAGTACAATACCCAGTACTGTAAACCCAATAGACACCTCCCAGTATACTACAGTAATCCATCAACCTTCCTGTGCCCCAAAAGGCCACCAGCACCACCCTGGAGTGTAATAGCTAATGAGCTGGTCCTTTCACATAATCTTATACACTGACTCAGATGTGATCAACCAAGTGAGTGACGTTACCTGACCTATCAGGAATGTAAGTGCTGCATTCTTGACTAATAACAATACACCTTGGTAAGCAGGTAATCTAAGGTCATGAAAATCAGTTCACGGGTCTGTCTGGCCATACCATGCTGAGAAAGGCTATCATTCAAAATCTTCCTTTTTTTGTAATAGCCCTCTTACTGACCAGCAAGGACAAAGTGCTCTTCTGAGAGGACTGGCGTGGCATACATACGGCATGATATGCCAACTGCACCACGCTGTGGGAACCATGGGTAGGCTTAGGAACTGAGGTCCAGTAAGTGCCATTCAGCACCCAACAAGAGCCCACCTTCACAACACCATTTGGCATAGACACAGCTGTTCCAAGGATACTATTCCTGCTCACACTTGCCATCCACCTTGCACCCTGCACATGTACTCAACATACCACCTACACCAACACTCTGTGATTTCCTCTGTGGACCTTTCAATTCAACAAATGGTATGTAGGGAAATACCAGCCCTTAAAGCACTCACTCCGCCAGTGTTATTAAGGCTCAAGTCCCATACTTGGAGTTGAGGTTGGCTGGAGTAGACTATCCCTCCCAGTTCCTTCAAAACAAAATGCCAAAAGCCAAGAAGCCAGATAATATCCCCCAGCAGTCTTTTCTCTCGTCAAAGGGATTGATATTAGTGGCATCCCTTCTGTGGAATAGTAAGGAGTCCTCATACAAATTCAGCAATCTGACCCATTGGACCAGTGTGCAAATTCAAATGCTATCCCCAGGAATATATCATAGGATCTCCCATCACAAGTCAACAGCCACCACTTAGCCGTTTTGTAATGCAGGGAAATACAAATGCTCTCACTCCTGATTAGTCACTGGATATTTAGAAAACACATAACAACAGAACTCAGAATGCTGGTGGAATGCAGCAGGCCAGGCAGCATCTATAGGAAGAAGTACGGGCTGAGACCCTTTGTCCTGACAAAGAGACCCTTGGTCCAAGAAACAAAGTGACTAAACAAACTCAAGAAACAAAATAACAGATTTAGAACACAAAGCCCAGGCTGCAGTCCTCCTCAGTAAAACTTGGTATGGAAATAAAGCATAAAACAATTAATTTCTCAATGAGGCTACATCCACACTACACCGGATAAATCCGTAACTGAAGCTTTTTCTCTTGATTTTTACACTCCGTCCACACTAAAATGGCGTTTTCGTCCCCCGAAACTGGAGCTTTTCAAAAACACTCTCCAAAGTGTGTAATTTTTTTAACTTTTAAGTTCTCCTGCGCGAGAGCCAACAGCTGTCCGTTGTTTAAGTTTTTCTAGTCTCTAACTACACATACACGCACTTTCACAGCGAGATTCGACACCAAACATGTCACTTGTTTTCGGTAGATGTGTCCTGCACATGCGCAGTAGGAAGTGATTCGCCAAAATCTCCGTTTTAATGTGGACAGAGATACTTTTTAAAACACATAGTGTGGACGTCTATCGTTTTTACGCGAAACTGGCGTTTTCAAAATGATCAGGTCTAGTGTGGACGTAGCCTGAGAGAGCACACTTATCAGAGAACAACTGATCAGGAAAAAGCAACTGGGCAGGGTATATAAAACACATTCACCGTCTCTTAAAGGCAAAGTCCTCTTTCTGTCAAGCGGACTGATGTGTGTGGCCACACCTCACTTTTTCACATTCAAATCATTCACACTCTATTTACAGGGAAGATGGATGCAGGTCGAATAACACTCTCCCTACAACGAGTTGCTAAACACCCCCCCCCCCCCCCCCCCCCCCCCGAGATCCCACTCCTGAATGGAATGCGAGGAATCTGGCAGAGGATAAAAGGAGCCCTTATCTGTAGGGGGTTTGAAGAATAACCCTGCTCCCAGCATTAAGCAACATTAAAAAATAATTCTTTACGGGATATCCGGGATATCCGGGATCCCCCACTCTTTGTCTGCTTATCTAACTTGTGTACCTCTACGTGCATCCTCTTCTACATACTCCAAACCTTGTATTATTTGAGTCACTGTACTTGTAGGATGACCAACAGCTGCTGCTATTAAAGACAACACTACTTCTTTTATTGGGAAAAACCACAGAGGGAACTATGTGTCTTATCATTCCTGAAGTTAATTCAATATCCTCTGGTGGGCTAGACTATCATGGTATAATTCTATGATAAGCCAACTGGTGTAGAACTTTAGTGCTTCTTCCCCCCCCCCCCCCATGCTCCATTCTACTTTGGATTTTACATTCCATTCAGTAAGAAAATACCCTCCCTCCTGAATCATTGAAAGGAAAGAACCAGATTGAGATGAAACTGAGGGATGAGAAATAGATAGATGGGGGAGAGAAAATAAATTAGCCAGCTCTTTAAAAAATATTAATTTAATTCCATTTCTGAACCACCAGGGTAGCTGCTACCACAAACCTGTAGTGATGCATCATGCTGAGAGGATGCAAGCAGTGTTCCCAGAGCATTATTGATCACATACTGGGACGATAGGCTCCCTAAAGTACCCATCTCAGATAGGATCACTCTGGTACCTCATATCCTCAGTAACCACTGGGCCAGAGAACTCCCTGACCTCTCTTTTCTCAAAGGTGTCCATTGTACCATTTATTTCTGATCCTCTTCCCCCTCCTGAGAGGAAGAAGCCGTAGGCCAATGCCCCCCATGTTGACCCGTACTGTTTCAGGTACATGGGGGAAGAGAGCCATCATTTTGGGGGATAAACCAAAGAGTCCATGCTCCCTCATTTTCATTATCCAGCCAGGCCTCCCCATCCACCAGCCCCACAGTAGGATAATCGCCCTGCCTCATCATGACTCAAACCTTAAAAGGGTTGGGCTGCCAACCAGCATCTAAGTGCTGCAGCTTCATTAATTGGTGTGCTATGACTATATTCTCTCAATTTCTCCCAAAATTCTCTCAATATCTCTCAATTTCGCAGCCCTATCCAGAGGCAACAATAGCGATTCTCTCAGAATAATACAGCATTGACAGATTGTAAAATTCATTCTTGGGGCTTGCTGTTGTTTTATAATGATGTCTTACAATCGCTGCAAACAGCCAGAAAACATCCCGCTGGTTATCATTTATCCTGGGAAAACCCAACAATTTAAGTATGGAAACAATGTGGTGTCCCATTTCAACACCGGCAAAATGTAACTGGTCTGACCAATCTGCTGGCATTCCAATACCTATTGGAATGGTTAGAGAGACTTCCAAAGCCCTCACTATTATCAGTCCACTCTGGCACTCTGCATCTCTCAGAGGATCCGCTCTTATAAATAACCTTTTAAAGAAATGCATTTCTGCTTAAAAAGCCAGATGCTGCTGGCTCGCTGTGCCAAAATGTAACATCAAATCAGGTTCGTGGGTCTGGTGAGTGAGAAAGAAAACACTGACTGCGAATAAATATATTATCATTTATTTACAAACAGTAAGAATTTGACCAAACATTCAAGTTCCTAAAGTTACAGAAACTACAAAGCTGAATATTCAACATACTTAGCTAAAAGTGTGCACAGAGCATATCTTCCCAATGGTCATGTGCACCTCCTGCCTTAAACAAAGAGAGTGAGATCTCCCATAGGTGCTCTTCTGTATATCCAGGATACTTGAAACCGGACACCAGGCAGCTAACCAATGGGAGAAGCAGCTTCAGTTTCTAACCTAACCAAACACGACAGACAGAATAAGACACATCCTCCACAGGACAGAATGTTTACATTAAGGAGTTCCACATTGACCAAAGAGTTATGGAATTGCAAAGGTAAAAAGACCTTGATGGGAGTTATATACAGGTCTCCAAACAAGTAGCCAGGGCATGAAGTACTAATTACAAAAGGAGTTAAAAAGGGTAATGTTATGATGGTCGTGGGGGGTTTCTTATGTAAATTAGGAAAATCAGGTCAATGCCAGATCCCAAGAGACAATAGACAGTAGGTGCAGGAGTAGGCCATTCAGCCCTTCTAGCCAGAACCGCCGTTCACTGTGATCATGGCTGATCATACACTATCAGTACCCCGTTCCTGCCCTCTCCCTATATCCCTTGACCCTGCTATCTATAAGAGCTCTATCTAACTCTCTCTTGAATGCATCCAGAGACTTGGCCTCCATTGCCTTCTGGGGCAGAGCGTTCCACATATCCACCACTCTCTGGGTGAAAAAGTTTTTCCGCATCTCTGTTCTAAATGGCCTACCCCTTATTCTTAAACTGTGGCCTCTAGTTCTGGACTCACCCATCAGCGGGAACATGCTTCCTGCCTCCAGCGTGTCCAATCCCTTAATAATCTTATATGTTTCAATCAGATCCCCTCTCATCCTTCTAAATTCCAGTGTATACAAGCCCAGTCACTCCAATCTTTTAACATATGACAGTCCCGCCATTCCGGGAATTAACCTTGTGAACCTATGCTGCACTCCCTCAATAGCAAGAATGTCCTTCCTCAAATTTGGAGACCAAAACTGCACACAATACTCCAGGTGGGGTCTCACCAGGGCCCTGTACAGCTGCAGAAGGACCTCTTTACTCCTATACTCAATTCCTCTTGTTATAAAGGCCAGCATGCCATTAGCTTTCTTCACTGCCTGCTGTACCTGCATACTTGCTTTCATTGACTAATGTACAAGAACACCTAGATCTCGTTGTACTTCCCCTTTTCCTAACTTGACTCCATTTAGATAGTAATCTGCCTTCCTGTTCTTGCCACCAAAGTGCCACCTCACATTTATCCACATTAAACTGCATCTGCCATACATTTGCCCACTCACCCAACCTGTCCAAGTCACCCTGCATTCTCATAACATCCTCCTGACATTTCACACTGCCACCCAGCTTTGTGTCATGAAATAATTTGTAGCATGACTAAGAGATAAATTTTCAGAGCAGCTTGTAGTTGAGCCCACTAGGGAAAAGGCAATTCTGGTTTTGGGGTTGTGTAATGAAATCAGATTTGATTAGGGAGTTTAAAGTAAACAAACACTTTGGCAGCAGTGATCATAATATGATAGAATTCGCCTTGCGGTTTGAGAGGGAGAAGCTAAAATTGGATGTATCAGTATTACCATTGAGTAAGGGGAAATATAGAGGTGTGAGAAAGGAGCTGGCCAAAGTTGATGGAAAGGAGATACTAGCAGGAATGACAACAGAGAAACAATGTCTGGAGGTTTTTAGGAGTAATTTGGAAGGCACAGGATCAGTTCATCCCAAAAGAGAAGCATTCCAAAGGGAAGATGAGGCAATTTAAAGACTGCCTAAATAAGGCATACACTATAGCAAAATTAGTGGGAAGCTATAGGATTGGTATCCTTTAGAAAAAACAGCAGACAACTAAAGAAACAATAATGAGCGAAAAGATGAAATATGAAGGTAAGGTAGCTAACTTAAAAAAGATACCAAAGTTTTTATTTCCCAGATATATAATGAGTAAAAGTGAGGCAGAAGTGGACCAGATTCTGCTTAGTTCTAGTCACCTCACTACAGGAAGGATGTGGATACCATTGAGAGAGTGCAGAGGAGATTTACAAGAATGTTGCCTGGCTTGGAGAGCATGCCTTATTGAGAATGGGTTGAGTGAACTTGGCCTTTTCTCCTTGGAGTGACAGGATGAGAGATGACCTGATAGAAGTGTATCAGGTCACTGATCAGGATGAATCAGGAGTATATCAGTGATAGTGAAGTGTATCAGGATGAGAGGCATTGATCACGTAAATGGCGAGAGGCTTTTCCCAGGCTGAAATGGCTAATACGAGGGGGCATAGTTTTAAGGTGCTTGGAAGTAGGTACAGGGGTATGTGAGAAGTAAGTTTTTAACATAGAGTGGTGGGTGTGGGATGCACTGCCAGTGATGGTGATAGAGGTGGATACAATAGGGTCTTTTAAGAGACTCTCAGATAGGTACATAGGACTTAGAAAAATATAAGGCTATGAGGTAGGGAAATTCTAGGCTGTTTCTAGAGTAGGTTATATGGTCAGAACAACATTGTGGACTGAAGGTACTGTAAAGTACAATAGATTTCTATGTCCTAGACTGTTGGAAAATGACAATGGAGAGGTAGTAATGGGGAACAGAGAAAAGGTGAACAAACTGAATAAGTATTTTGTGTCAGTCTTCACTGTGAAAGACACCAGAGTTTACCAGATATTTGAATGTTAGGGTGCAGAAGAGAGTGTAGTCACTATTACTAAGAAGATTCTTAGGAAGCTAAAAGATCTTAAGATAGATGAGTCACATGGACAGATGGACTACACCCCAAGGTTCGGAAAGAGGTAGATGAAGAGATTGTGGAGGCATTAGTAATGATCTTTCAAAAATCTTTAGGGCTGGAGAATTGCAATTGTCACTCTTCAAGAACGGAGGGAAGCAAACAACAGAAAATTATCGGCCAGTTAATTTATGTGGTTACAGTCCATTAAGGGTGTGGTTTTGGGTTACTTAGAGACACACAATAGGCCAAAATCACCATGGTTTCCTTAAGGGGAAATCTTGCCGGAGAAACCTGTTAGAATTCTTTGAGGAAATAACAAGCAGGATAGAGAAATGATTACTTGGATTTTCAGAAGGCCTTTGATAAGGTGCCACACATGCAGGTTTGATAAGCTGCTAAACAAAATAAGAGTTCATGGTATTACAGGAAACATACTAACATGGACAAAAAACTGGCTGACTGACAGAGGCAAAGAATGGGAATAAATGGGGCCTTTTCTGGTTGACTGCCGGTGACTGGTTGTGTTCCAAATGGGTTTTTGTGTTGGGTCCACAATTTTTCACAGTATACTTTAAAGATCTGGATGATGGAATTGATGGCTTTGTAACTAAGTGTGTGAACGTGGTAAATTTGCGAAATGTAGGTGAAGAGACAGGTAGTGGTGAGGAAGCAGAAGTCTGCAGAAGAACTTGGGCAGATTAGGAGAATGAGCAGGTGACAGTTGAAAAACAATCGTAGTGCCGGATTCCTTAAAGCAGGCGTTCGCAACCTGGGGCTGACAGAGTCCTTGGTTATTGGTAGTGGTCCATGGCATTATAAAGGTTAGGAACCCCTGCCCTGGAGATTAACCAAAGACAACACACTGCAGATGCTGAAATCTGAAGTAAGTTATCTGCTGGAGGAACTCAGTAGCATCTATGATGGGAAATAAATTGCCAATGTTTTGAGGCAAGATCACACGCGAAAATCTGACAGCAACTATAAAATACAAAAAATATTCTGTAGGTTTGTGAACAGGATAAAGCAAAATTACTTTTAAAACAATGTAGAATTAATTGTGGAGGCAAGGGGAACAACAGACAAATTAAAATGAACACTTAAAAACACTGATTCATCCATAATATTGTCATCAATATCAAGCACATTTTAGGAAAGGTGTAACGGCTTTGGAAAATGTGTGGAAGAACTTTACCGAAATGATTCTAATGAGGAACATAAATGCTCATTCCTGTGATTGTTCTCCCCACAAAGGTAGTTGGGAGGAGATATGACATACTTTTTTTTTCTAAATTTTATTTAATTAAATTTTTAAATGATTACAAGTGAAGAAAAAAAGATATGTGACCCTTCCCCCCTCCCCTTAATCCCTCCCCCCTAACTTCCCTATATAAAAAAAATTAAGAAAGAAAGAAAAGAAAGAAAGAAAGAGTGCCTGGTTGTTGGAAGGTCTCCACATGCTCCATGGAGTTCTTAATAACTTTAGTATATGTATTTATTTCTTTCCCCAAGTAACCATTAATTTTCTCTTCAGAGCACCTATATATTTAATCCTGTCTTTTGTAAATAAGGGCCCCAGATTTTCAAAAATGTTTCATATTTATCTCTTAAGTTATAAGTAATTTTTTCTAATGGAATACAGCCATAGATTTCTTTTTTCCAACAATCTATACTTAAATATGTATCTGATTTCCAAGTAATTGCAATAGCCTTTTTGGCTACAGCCAGCGCAATTTTTATAAATTCTTTCTGATATTTATTAAGTTTGAAGAGATATGACATACTTAAAATCTTTAAGGATACAGACAGAGAAAAAGCTGTTCCAGCTTCAAGGGACAGCATGTCGAGGATGTAAGATGAAGGCAGGTGGTAAAAGAACCAATGCTAACATGGCACCCATTTTATACTTTCATATAAGTGTGAATACTGTAAATATAATATTTAATCCCCTATGTTAGGCCCAGCTTTCATCTATAATGTCACATAATCTAGTATTTTATTTACTTGGTATAGTTAAAATATGGATTTTAGCCTTGTTACTCTATTCTTGGCTTGTTTTGCATTAGAAAAATGGTTGGACGGGACATTATTGACTGTAATGGTGGTGGGGGTGGTTATATACTGCCCAATGATTTAAGTTTGATCCTTGTAGGAACTTGACTTGATCATTTCAAAAGGAAGGGGAAGAACGAATTGTTCAAATAAGTTTTTAATCACAGACTGAAGAAGTTGCCCTTAGGACAGTATGGCAGTACAGCAGTTGGTGCTGCTGCTTCACACCTCCAGTGACTTGGCTTCAATTCCAGTCTCGGGTGCTATCTGTGGACTTTGTCTTTTCTCTCCATAATCATGTTTCTGTTTGATTCCATATTCCATGATATATTAATTGACTACTTTGCCACCTACATTTTTGTGTAGATAAGTGGTAAAAATAATCAAGTAGATGTTGATGAGCAGATGAGAAGGAATAAATTTCAGGGTTACATAGAAATAAGGGAAGTAATATCAGCATGGACACTGTGGTTTCTAATGGTCAGTTAACTGGTGCACTTTTTCTTGTGCATTGGTACCCGACTATATTTCAATGCTAATAGTCTGGATTGGGAGGAAGAACTCATTTTAAATTAATAAATGATAACTGGTTTATTATATTCATATTAATGAAAAAGAACAAACAAAAAAGGAACAAGAATAAAGGAAAGTATGTTTAGTAATAGCAATGATAATTGAGAACTATTTCCTTTCCAATGTTTAAAAATTAGATATGAAGGTTCCATTCAACCTTGCTCTATTTAGACCAAGGGTTCCCAGCCTTTTGTATGTGATAGACTCCAACTATAACTGAGGGGTCCATGGACCCAGGTTAGGAACCCCTGAATTTTAGACTGTATTTTTGGCAGTATACACTCAGTGGCCACTTCATTAGGTACAGGAGTTGTGTTTGTGGTCATCTGCTTCTATAGCCCATCCACTTCAAGGTTGGACATGTTGGGCTTTCAGAGATGCCCTCCTGCACACCACTGTTGTAAAGTGTGGTCATTTGAGTTATCGTCACCTTCCTGTCATCTTGAACCAGTCTGGCCATTCTCCTCTGACCTCTCTCATCAGTGAAGCATTTTCATACACAGAATTGCCACTCAGTGGATGTTTTTGTTTTTTGCATCATCTGTTGTAAATTCTAGAGACTGTTGTGCATGATTATCCCAGGAGTTCAGCATTTTATGAGATGCGCAGACCAGCCCATCCGACCCCATTCCGCAGTCAGACTCACTTGGAGCACATTTCTTCTGCATTCTGATGTTTGGTCTGAACAGCAACAGAACCTGTTTACCACGTCTACATGCTTTTGTGCATTGAATAGATGCCACGATTGGCTGATCAGATATTTGTAATAAAGTGGCCGAGTGTGGTGATGAGTAAAATGCAAACCATTAATTTAAGTAAATGAAAGTAGTTGTGCTAAAACCCCTTTCCATAACACAAATCAGTTATAAGGCGATTGAATTAGGGAACACTGTATTACACTCACTGTTGGTTATAGTTTGATCATGATTGGGAGAACCTGTTTAAACCTCTGCTTTAAAGACAACTGCAGCTTGTTCTGCTATAATATGACTTTCTATAACATGGGGTTACCTAGGAACATAACTATTGCATTGTAGCAGAACCGCATGAACTATACTATATGCTTTCTTTGGTTAACAAATATTATTTTTGAAATATAAAACTGCAATCAATAATAGTGAGTAAAATAATGAATACATTATTGTAAAAGTGCACCCAGTGCATTATGTCATATAGGGAAGGCAATCTGCTGCCTTTACAATAAAAATAATAGAAGTAAATTATGTAGTGGTTGATTCTTAACTGCTGTCTGAAGCAATCCAGCAAGCCACTCAACTTGAAGGTAATTTAGAATGGACAGCAAATGTAGCACTTGTCAATGATGCCCACATCATGGGAATGAATTTAAAATGGCCATTAAATTTGCCACATCCATCAATTCAGTAATTATAGCTGTTCATCAAATGACTGAGCACTGGATCATGAAAGCTACCAGAGGAGTTATATAACATGTCACATAATCTAAGTATGTTTATCTTAATTTTAAAAGAGAAAGAGTTAATCTAATTGTATATGAATGCTGGTTGCAAATTTCAATCCAATTAAGAGATTTGGGTAAAATTTTAATTGATTCCATACTAAATTGTTCAATTTAAAATTGCCATTTCTGATTCTATAACAATTGTGTCTTGGCTATAATTGGTTGATCTTAATAGAGTTGTAAGACAATAATTTATTAACTGTTGTTTCAATAAGTTACACATTGCAAATAACCATTAATATTTTATACTTCATGGAATCATTTGAACTTTTATAAATTCACAGCCTAATGGTCAATTCTTAAGTTATTTTATTACTCCCTTTGTGCTTGTCATTAAAGGACCATTAATTTAAAGCTTTGAAGCACAATATAATTGTATTATAAATTCAAATAAGATATTGTGTATTAATATCACAAGAAAGTATTAAGACTTTTGGTCCCTTCTATGTTGAAAGGCAACCTACCCATCCTCTGCAAATACCGCCTCTACTTGAACTGTCCCGTTGTCCATAGAATCCAAAGTTGTTCCTCCTGTGCTGTTCCCCAAATTCCATATCTAATGTCACTAGTACCAACAGCAGCCAGAGCTCTTCCAGGCCCTGTTTATTGATCCATCTTTCTGTTCCCTGGGTGAGTAGCATAGAACTTAAACATCTTGATATGAAGTTACATTTTCCAGCTCACCACAACACCTAAGGTCTACTGACATTTAGCAACAGTTTGCAGTTTTATTTATATAATGATTGTGTTACTTACTAAATATATTATAATACAAATCAAGATAATATCAACAAATACAAAAAGTATTCTTGAAATGTAGCTTCTCTCAGTGCAAATGTGTTGACTGTCTTGCTGTGTAATATCATGTTACGTTATCCAGGACCAGGCAGGTACATCCTGTGAATGATGCATAACGTAGCCAGAGTTCGTTGGTAGTGGAGGAACTGTATGTTTAAAGTGGTTAATAACAAATAGACTTCTTTATGCTGGTAGCTCCAGCACTTTTATATCTGTTCCAGTTAAGCTTGTGGTTTGCTGATAATCCGTAGAATATTGGTAAAGATTTAGTACTGGTAGTGCTACTGAACATTGTGGGGGGAAAACGTTTCCCTTACAACAGACGAGGGAATAGCATTGAAATGGATTACTGTGCAGTCTTTCAGTGGTCAACCCTACTTATAATTAGAAAGGAGGTAATTGATAAAATGACTATTAATTATTTGAATTTATGAAGCTGTTCCAAGCAATGTCAATGGTCTTTGATCTCCAACAATGACCATCCTCCTCTTTGTAGTAAATGTAGCTTAGTGTATTAAATGAAGAGGGTCAAGGGAAAACTCCCTAATATGATTTACGTTTTACAATATAGTGCCACTCTGTCAATACTGCCTCATCGTCAAAAAGTAATTCATTCCTCACCCAGAATTCAACAATTTTTGTCAAATTTTGATTAAATTTATAATGAGTATTGGATGTTGGACTATGTTTTTGAGTGACTGCATTTTACTGATAAGATAGCAAGCATGTACAAGATTGTGCTGTGTGAGACTGTTTGTACTTGGGCTGCAGAGTAACTGTTTCATTTGACGGTATTCATGTACAGTGAATGACAATCAAACAAAATTATCTTAGCAGAACCTCAGAAAAACAATGATACTTAATAACTCCTTCCATCTCTCTGGTGATTGTGAATAGCTCATAAAATGACTATGACTTTGAATTTTGTTTTACAACAGCTCAGCACAGTCACAAGAAGAAAAGTTGACACACTCTTTGATCTGGAGAGCATTTTAAATCACTGAATACTTCCTCTTCCAGAACAATTAGACTTCCAACCTGTGCAATAATGTCAATTGTGGAAACAACCAAAAATCCAGGTCTGCATTCCAAGCCATTAACTGAATTTAAATGTTGTAGGATGTTTACATAAAATCTTGATCAAAGTTCTTAATATGAATTGACATTGTTAAATGAACTGGTCTTTCTATATCTAATTTACAGATGGATTTTTTTTGAAGTTCATAAAATTGCAAAATCTAATGGGGTTCTGCCAGTGTTGCAGTTTGGTTAGGTGTTTATTACAAGTCACAGGAACATGTATGACTTGACTTGAGACAAGTAGATAGATAGATAGATAGATAGATACTTTATTCATCCCCATGGGGAAATTCAACATTTTTTTCCAATGTCCCATACACTTGTTGTAGCATATGATATGCATCTAAATCACTAGCTCAAAAAGCATTAATAATAGCTTTAAAAAGTTCTTAAGTCCTGGCAGTTGAATTGTAAAGCCTAATGGCATTGGGGAGTATTGACCTCTTCATCCTGTCTGAGGAGCATTGCATCGACAGTAACCTGTCGCTGAAACTGCTTCTCTGTCTCTGGATGGTGCTATGTAGAGGATGTTCAGGGTTTTCCATAATTGACCGTAGCCTACTCAGCGCCCTTCGCTCAGCTACCGATGTTAAACTCTCCAGTACTTTGCCCACGACAGAGCCCGCCTTCCTTATCAGCTTATTAAGACGTGAGGCGTCCTTCTTCTTAATGCTTCCTCCCCAACACGCCACCACAAAGAAGAGGGCGCTCTCAACAACTGACCTATAGAACATCTTCAGCATCTCACTGCAGACATTGAATGACGCCAACCTTCTAAGGAAGTACAGTCGACTCTGTGCCTTCCTGCACAAGGCATCTGTGTTGGCAGTCCAGTCTAGCTTCTCGTCCAACTGTACTCCCAGATACTTGTAGGTCTTAACCTGCTCCACACACTCTCCATTAATGATCACTGGCTCCATATGAGTCCTAGATCTCCTAAAGTCCACCACCATCTCCTTGGTCTTGGTGACATTGAGACGCAGGTAGTTTGAGTTGCACCATATCACAAAGTCCTGTATCAGTTTCCTATACTCCTCCTCCTGTCCATTCCTGACACACCCCACTATGGCCGTGTCATCAGCGAACTTCTGCACATGGCAGGACTCCGAGTTATATTGGAAGTCAGATGTGTACAGGGTGAACAGGACCTGTTCACAAGTATGACTTGTTAATCCTTCAGAATTGTCACATTTTGTCTTAAAGCTTTTAAAAGCAATTGAGGTTTCAACTCTGCAAAATGTGATCTAGAAATTCTAATTCACCCTTTTCCAAGACTACAAAGTAAAATTCAAAGTTACTGATCTCAATTCCTGTGAATTTGTGGAAAGGTTGGACAGGTGGTGTGGAAATAGTTCATATCCAATTGAAATAAGTAGTCATTGGAAAAGGCAGTGGAGACTGAAATTCAACAAAGAATCTGGATGACCTCCAAGAATGCAACTCAAGGCTGTGGATCAAAAGCTGAAAACTGGAATTACCCTAAATAATTAAATTTTGGACAGCATGGGCTGAATGACTTCCTTGGGAACTGTAGATTTGTTTTTAAAACAGTGGAATACATTCAAAAATATTGGATTTTTTTTTTGGGAGAAGATACTTCCAAATGCTTACTTTCCTGTGTGGTTTTGGAAGACCTATCTTGGCCAATTTCCCTTTCTCTCCCCCCCCCCCCTCGTGTGTATATGTTGCTATACAAAATAAATTAATGTTTCTGTTTTATCACAAATATCTTGCCTTATGCTATTGTTGGCCATGACAATTTAACCTGCAGACATTCTATTTAAATGATGCAGTTTTTCTTCATTATTATTTCATGGGCTCCCAATTGAAACAATTTGTAAATGAAAGTGTAGTTTGTTTCTAAGAACTGTAATGATATAAAAATTTGAAAGATATGGTGTTTTAAGAAATACTGGACAAGTTGTTAATGTCCAGTCCTGAACCTGTCAAACTAGAACCATTTACAAGTGTATTTTAATTCTCAAGTTGAAATATCTGAAAATAGAAATGTTGCCTACTGCTATGTTTGTCCCATGAATTTAAGTCAGTGCTTTGTAAAAAGCAGGTGATTGTAGCACGGTTTCCTTTTTGGTTCTATTTTTCCAGCCAAACGCCTCCCCCCCCTAACAACCCCACCATAAAAGGGTATTGCTTAAACCTTTGAGATCAGGAACAATTGTATTTTTTAGTTGTAGACACTTGGAAATTAATTAGTGCAATTATTTTTGTGCTTCATTAGCCACTACATTCTTTTTCATCCTAACTAGGTATCATTCTTCCTGTATGATACCAGTCAAAGCTGTGGAATTTCCCACATAACAGGCAGCATGAGAGCACCATCATCTTTTAGATAACGATGCCTTACAAAACTCCATTAACAATCTATTGGAATGATGCTGTATTATGGTGGTATTTTATGTAAATTGGTCTAGTTGCGAGCTGATCCACTTATGCCATCTAAACAAAAGATGCTGTATACCAGGGATTCCCAACCTTTTTTTATGCCATTGACCCTTACTGTGGACCCCAGATTGGGAACCTTGACTGTAGGCCTGGTTTCTTACTCCACTGTTTGAAATGCAGATATTAGGGCATGGCTAAGGTTTACAAAGTTTTGGAAGCTGCCATCCAGCAACTAAACTGGAGTTGTCCTAACAAACTCCAGAATTTCATTCTGGAGAATTATGAGAATTTTAAGTACAAAAAGTTGCTTAAAGTTTCAAAGTATGTATTTTTGTACTTAAAATCTATTTATTTATATAGATATACACATTTTTATTTTTATATATACACACACACACATACATTTTATATACACGTATCTGGTACTAAACCTGAAGTTTTTTTCATTTGAATAGCCCAATGAACTTGGGCATCCCAGGTCAGACATCATTAATATGAGGCACAAGAGTTTCAGTCAACCTCTTTGGCTTTCAAAATGTTATTTATTAAATGTGTGGGTCTTATTACTGAGATGGGGGAGGAAAAAGGATCAGCCATGATTAAATGGTGAAGCAGACTCTGGACCAACTGGCCTAATTCTGCTCATATATCTTATGGTATTTTTTGAATTGTTAGGTTTTAAAGTTAAACATTTTAATTTTTTTTGCATTCCTCCCCATTCCAATTTGTTGTACCCTTTCTCTTCAGTGTTCAACTTAATTCAGTACATACAGTAATAGCTGTTTGCTCTGCTCTCTATGGAACCAGGTGCTTGATCTTATTACATTATACTAAAACATCTACAAACAAGTGAATAAATCATAGCCACAATTGCAAAATAAGGACCTAAAACTGAGCAACCAAGGGGAAAGATAAACACAGATTCTGCAGCTGCTTGAAATCCAGAACAACACACACAAAATGCTTAGGAACTCAGCCAGTTAGGCTGAATGAATAAAAATGAATGGAAATAAATAAACAGTTGATGTTTTGGGCCGAAACTTTTCATCAGGACTGGATAGTAGGAAGGGGGGGGGGGAAGAGAGGAGTACAAGATTGAAGGTGATAGGATATGTATCTTGTTAAGAGTTACAGTAAAATGGACTTAAAAACAGATTTTTAAAAATCCAGTTCTGCCTGTTTCTTTTTCCAATTTAGCAAACAAAGGTGGATTTTGTACAGTAAAATTTTGTTTTTACTCTTGGCCATTCATTGTTACATGACCTTTAACATCTTTGACTGGATCCCAAAGTGCTACATGCTTGAAAACAAATTTAAAAAACTGGACTTGCACACTTGAGATTATGGACAGTCCCTGGCATTGCCAAACTAAATACATAGCTACTGTATATCAACAGCTGAAAGGCTAACCTGAATGAGAGGAGATGGAAAAGAGGTAGTGGGTGAAGTAACACACAGGATGCGAGAGGAACAAGAGGGTGGAGTAATATGTTTTTAGTTTGAGGTTCAGGTATCCATTACATTTCTTCTGACTGAAGGCAGTGAACTGTTGATCCATCACACTTTATCTCAAATCCCTGCCACAGATTTTAAGATATGTATGGTTAAGTGGCAAACAGACTCCTGGATTAGTGGACACCAGAAACTTGGTTCATTTGCCAGTTTTTTTTTTAAACACAGTGAACACATTAATCACATTTCATGTAATTTACCTATAAAATACAAGAGGGATTACCATAATCTTTAACGATAAAACACACATCAAAAGTTTGTATTATCGTTGAACTTTACTGGGGAGAAAACAAACATATACATTTATTGCATGGTGCAAACTGGTACATATGTCTTTAAAAGCACAGTGCTTTATTTCAGTGCTCCCACAATACTTGTAGAAAAAGTTTCCTATACAAGAATTGGAAACCTACAATGTTCTAACCTAGGAGACAAGATGCTACCATAAAAAGGAATTAACATCCAGCAGAGAAAGCATATTTAGATTAAATAACTTGACTAAGATTCAAACTCCTGTTGTGTTGCTTTGCATAGGAAAGATATGTTGAAGTATCTATGAAAATAATTTCCCTGACGCAACATATTAAAATGGTATATTTTCTAACAGCACTGCCTTAAAAATCCAGATTCATTGTTATTAAACCTTTTAAGCAAAATCTCAATTTAAGAAAAATTACAGATACATAAAAGACAGTGTGCAAGACCCTTATTTTTGTTACTCTGGCCTCTTAAGGCCCACAAAGAAGCCCAGTGTCTCTCTCTGTTGGTTCCAGATGAGATTTAAGTCTGAGAAATATTTTACAGGTTGATGTACCATTCTCATACTACTAATTTAAACTCAACATATCAAACACAAAAAGGCACAATTCATCTAAGTATATTCAACATTCAGAGAACACAACTTTATCTTTTAAAAGTAGTTTTATAAATATTATACAAGAAAAATAAATACATCAAAGAGCCAGGTAATTTAAAATAGTCATCTCTATATAAATTTTATTTCTGCTTTTATTTCCATGCTCTTTGTAACTAAATGGACACCAGTTAAACTTTGCTAGGCACATGGTGATAGGTTTCTTCTGTACAACACCACACTGCAAAGTTTGTTCAGCAGGTCTGTACGGAACAATCAAAAAGGGGATATGTAAAAACTAACCCCTTTACATCACTTCAGTTTAAAATTATGTACGCATGCCAGTAGCAACTACACAGTAGCTCAACTAGCTAATGTTAAACTACAAACTACAGAATACAAAAATCATAATTTAAGATCAATCTTGACAAATAAGCACAATTGGGGGAAAAATAAAATTTTAAACATGAAACTGTCAGTCTAAGTAATGGTCTTTAAACAAACCATTGTACTCAAACTATTAATTTCCTGTCTATTTCTACCCAAGAGATTATTTAGTGCAGGTGTAAAACAGTTAAGCATAAAATTAATGACTGTTTCTTTTGTACAGCACAATGTGACAGTACCTGCATGTTAAACACTAAAAATAAGATTAAAATGCTCCAAATATTTCAAACTAAGTTGCATATCCAAGATGCATAAATACTCAAACATGTAAGCTAAAGACCCTTCTACAATTTGTTAAAAATTTAATACATAGCTATTGCACTGAGTAAGGATTAGAAAAGGCCACTTAATAAAATTAAATATACATTTCAATATTGGTATTTTCAAATGCATTACAGCACATGAATGCAATACAGTGCATGCAACACTATGTATTAAAGTTTATGTAGAGTTTTCAAACCTCAAGATATTTTTTAACAAATTTCTAGGAGATTGAAATGTTGGAACTTTAAATAGGTTTCCCCTAAATTACTAAAAACAGCTATTTTGTATTTTGAGGGTCATTGGGTTGACTATGTCAGTATTTCTTTGTGAATAAGAACAGTAGATTTAGCTGTGCTTTGAGACGTCGAACCCCTTTTTTAAATCTCTGGTGGTTTTCATGTTCAAACAAGACCATCCTTGCCGAACATAATCCCAGTTAAACCATACTAGACTTTAAACAGAACTTGTAATTAAAAAGTAGATTACAAATGTGATTGACTATTTTCGTACTTACTGAAAAACTCTTTAGTGCTGCTGTTATACCCCTTCACTGGTGTACAAAGAAATCTTAATGAACATAATGATACAGATTACCAAAGTAATGTGCCTGCTCCATTGTGGGTTCATACAATATACTGCAGGTTAGTCTTTGAGGGAAGGAGGGAGAAATCAAAATGGTGAATTGGATATGATTTAGTGCCTCATGGTAATACTGATGCATCACATATTCAGAGCACCTTTAATGCTGGGACCACTATGGATAGTGTGCCATCATCCTATATTGAACTTAAAAAGTTTATGTAGTTTTCTTCTCAGCCTTCCTACTTAATTGTTGGAATGGGTTATTCTGCAATGCACATCCTTTATAACAGTATGTGAGTGGCATACAATTCAAATATGTGGAATGGGTTAGTAGCATTTTAAAAAACTAAAATAAAGGTAATACGTGCAATGGTGCAGACATAAGATCTTTTTAAATGTAAAGGACTAATAATCTTAATAATTAACACAAACTAAATGAATTGTACTCAAGCTTTTTTAAGAAAGGAATAAAACAGAAACACAACTCCACATATTCATTAAGTTGCAAGAAATCCTTGCACATACTTAGTGCAGAAATTTATGAATCAAACGGGGTTCCTTCCTGCTAGAACTGTATATCTGAACCTCTCACTGCTTCCGCCTGACCACTTTCAGATCAGTTGAACACTTTGAAGTGAAGAACTCTGCAATGACAATTTAATACTATTGATTACTGGATTTTCCAATTTAACAAACTGATAGTTATATCTGCTGGATCAGAATTCGCTGCATTTACTTTTCAATTTTGTTTTGCTCAAAATACTAGATAAAACTTGCTGATTTTTAAAGCTTTTTTTTTTAGCGTGCTTAAAAGATCAAAAATGAAATGTGGTGTACTAAATGCTCAACCACTGGGATTCCAAGTTAATTTTCTTTTAATAAAGTGTTTAAGGTTTTGAATCTTTGCTTTCATCTGGCATATTATGGACTAATGGCCTCTGTTTCAATAATCTTTGCAAAAGATCTATCTGATAACTGTACACGGGGCAGATTCATTAACAAAACTAGCACATGACGTGAAGACAAGTGTTTTTACTGACAAACATTCCATGATAGGAAATGTCCCTGGGTACCAATAGTTAGCTTGAAGAAATATCACATCACAACAAGGCATGTGAATAAAATGTTGTTGGGACTGGTAATGGTTACCAGGCAAGTGGACTTACTGCCGTACCCCCACCCCACACCCCCATATCAGGAGGCCAGGATGCTTCTTCGAGTAATATCTGTCCCATACCTCCTGTTCATTATTTGAATTAAGCCTCTGTGGCTTACAATTGTCTGTTGACTCTGTTTCTGAATCACTCATCTCAACGTCAGGACTATAACCATCATTTTCACTATCTGGCAGCAACCTCACCTTGGTTCTCTCCTTGGGCAAGGTTCGCTGTGATGCCAGGTGCTGGTATTGTGTGGATTCAGAGTTCTGCCGGCAGGGCTCCTGTCTCTCCTCATGCTGTTTCCTTTCTCCTTTTTTTGGGATTTTGAACCCACCCCAGTTTTTCACTGGACTTGTAGGCACTTTGACTGCAGATCGTCCAGTAGGAACAGCGGTTTGATTGCACGCTACCTTGCTCAAGGTACCATTAAATTTGGTGTGTGTTTGACTACCATCCCCAGGTAACCTCCGAATACTAACAGAGGGAATTTTACACATTGGACCGCACAAAGCTTGCTTGTTTTCGGACTGCCGTAGGGTTAATTCTGCAGGTATGTAGGATTTATCCCGTTTTGAACAAGCTCTCTCTCTCAATTCAACTTTTCCTCCTGTACTACATCTACTGATGTCAGTTTTCTTCCTAAGGTCAGGAGCACTCAGACCATTATTCCTCTCACGGGCGTTACCTCGTGCCTCACCACGAATCTTGTCGTATGGCGGTAGAATACTTGAGCTGGTGTAGTCCTCTTTGACCCTGTGAAGGTTAGGTGTGTTTTTGCATTCACTGGATCGGTTTGATTGTTTCAATAAACTCTGCTTAGCAGAGTCAGAGTGGCTTTGCATTCGGCCACTCAGTTGGGAGCTCTTTTCACGCCAGACCTTATCAGGATGTCGGCTTGTCTCCAGTTCTCTATTCAACTTCCATTGTGAGCTGCCCGTTTTGGAAACCGGATGAGATTGTGCCAGCCAACCAAGGAATAAAGCATCTGCTGATGGGAATGCTGAAGGCACACCTACAAACAGAGCACAGATTATTTAGAAGGTGCAATATTCTATTAGGCCTGCCTATCATTTTACTTTTATTACATTAAGCCCAAAACTTGTAACATTCAATGAAAACAAACAAAACAAAAAGTTTAGCAAGCTGGAAACTAAACAAATGAAAAAATAATTGCTAATTATTATCTTGAAAATCCCTGAAACTATTTAACTTTTCATAAATGCTTTTGTTGATTTTCTTGGTTATTTTACAAAATTTCTGATGTTACTTAAAATGTAAATACGGGATAGAACTGAAAACTAACGCAGACATCGTTCTATTATTGAAGCTGGCATCGAACATTTAATTTCAGTTTTTAAAAAATCAAGTTAGATTTGTACCATATTTCTCTGTTGTCTGTTGTCAATACTGCTGCTTCTGCAGGAGAATGAAACATTTCTAGCAAACATCAAACCTAGTCTTGTTACTCACCAGGAGGTGAACTTGACTGAGACAGAAAGGGGCTATTCCCAAGTCTCCTCTCCTTGACTAGCCTTCCTGGACAGCTGGCAAATTTGAAGCCCAATCATAATTGGCATCAAATATTAAGGTTCAATTTTTCACTTTTGTACAACATAGCAATTTGAAAGAAAGGGATTTGTGTTAAAATGTTTGATCATGACATTTTTTAAGAAAGTTACAAGTATGCCACTTGACATTTTGGTGTAAGCAGAGGCTCAGTAGCAGCAAATTTACCTTTAAGTCCAAAGGTTGTGACTTCAAGTCTCACTCCAGAGATAAAAGTACAAAGAGAAGACTGACAAAGGCAGCTATGACTGTGAAGTATTCTCCTGTAGTACCAAGAGAGCTGCAATTGTCTAGTCAAAATGTCAAACCAAGATGCCACCTGCATTTCTTAGGCAGACGTAAGAGAATCCATGACAATTTTCAGGAAGTAGAGCGAAGGAGTTCCAGCAGACACTATGGACGGTATTTCTCCCTCAACCAGTATCCCTAAAACCGACGTGATCTGGTTATTATCACTTTGTTGGTTGTGGGACCCTGCTGCATACGCAAATGGCATCCGTGCTTTCTCCAAGGATGCATATCATCTGTAAAATAATTTGTGAGGTTGTGGAGGCATTAGATGATTCACGTGATTTTTACAACCTGCAAAGTCAAACTTAGATGGTAATATTCCCCAACCATCTTGAGCAGTACCTGAGGAAGCACTATTTTCTTGGCTCAGACTGACAAATTGTGGCATTAGGTGATCGAGGCAAGGATGCATTTAAGGGGAAGATGGATACACAGGGGATATTAAGACAGATAAGCAGGGAGTAAAGGAATAAAGGCTTTGGTGATCAAGTAAGATGAAAAAGCACAGTGCAGGATATTAACGCTGGCAAAGACAAGTCTGGCCAAGCAGCCTTTTTCTCTTGTTAAATTCCATGTCCTGAGAATGCAATGATGACTCAAAAGTCCACCTTCAACCACTAATCCTCTAATCCACAGTGTAATAATGACAGTGTTCAGGATCAAAAATAAAGGCCTATAATCTCATGGTAGTAGCCATTCTCTTGATTCCTCAGTCAGCAGAAAGTAATCAGCTAGATCATTTTCTCCCCCTTGCAATCCATCAAGATCACCCATCACTTGGTCTTCAATCTTTTCACAACATCATCTTCAAGAAGCAAAAACATACTTGTGGTATTCTGCTCTTCTCAAACGTGTCTGACACATTTACAAAATGTCCATATAATACCAAGGTAGGTCTGAGCCAAAACTAATTGAGTTAAATCAAGATACCTTTTCCATTTAAAGCTTTGTGGTCTTTGGCTTCATTACATCACCTTCTCCAACTCAAGCATGATCTATGTGAGCAGAAATACAGGAATTTGTTTAGCTCTTGCTCAGCTTCTTTCTTGAACCATCTTTTTCTACTTCCATGGACTTACCCAATGCTTTGCTGTGAAAATTCGGCTCCATTTCTGTAAAGTCTCAATAATTCTCTAATTTTCTGCAAGTTTCAGTTCACCTGATTCTTGCCACCATTATCCAATGGCTTTCATGCACTTAATTCATCAGTATCAAAATTTGTGTCTTCCTTTACAAATTTCTCTGAATTCTCTCCCTTAATTATATTATTGATGAGGCTTTGAATTACATCATGGTACTCTTCCAACACAGGACCTCTCAGCTCCCTCTTCTCTACCTGTGGTTCAGAACAACTTTCTATCCACTTCCATGCTCTAACCCTTTCTTCAAAACCTCTGATTCCTTTGTTCTTGGTGCCTTCTGTCCACCATCATCTAATCTTCTCTAGGATGCCTTTCTGCATGAGGGGGGTCACTGTAACATCCTACTTTAAATCACCAGAAATGAGAGTAGTAAATCAGTTTGATTTTGGATAAACAGAGGACAAAAGCTGTTTCCAGTTTGGGACATACTCTTGGTAACTATGGTAATTCACGTGCTGTGACTGTGCAGCATTTACCTCAGTAAATCCATATGATATAAAGCCCAAAAAATCTTTGCAAGCTCCAGCATGAGTACAAATTCAAAGTACATATGCAGTGTGAAAGATCTACCTCAGCAACCATTAGATTTACGGTAAGTTGTTCTTGACAATTGAACAACGAGATGAACTCCTGATAAGATTAATTCATAAATGCAGACAGGTCAAGAAACACAAGCACATTCAATGTTTAATCCAAGGAAAGAATTAATGCTTGGGTGTTTAGCAATAAAACAATTTATTAGCAGTTGTATTGATGGATCCCTTACAATGAGATCTAGCTGTATTCAGTGAAGACATGTAGATGGAGCTGACAACCTGATGGACTAAGACTTGGGCATCTCTAAAATTCCAGCTGTCAGAGCAGAACTGTAACATTGAAGCCCGCTGTTCATTCACTGAAGTACAGTGTGGTTTTTCAACAGTATTTAACATGCTGATTTCAAATGTATTGGTTCAAAATATGGCATTCAATAAAGCACAAGCTCCAACTGTGGTTTCATGCAATTCATTACATGTGGAATCAAGAGGAAACATTAACCTCACAGAGGCTTAAAACTGTTCAATTTATTGAGCAAATGATCTCATTTGAATTGTGAAGCAGGAAGAGCAATTCTTTTGGGTGCAGCTTTTTAAGATCGGAATGGAGGCAGCTAACATCTATATCATGACCACTGCGTCCCTTCTCTCAAAGACTAGAGTTGATAGAAAATAACACCAAAAACAGAGTAAATCAATTTCCATAATTCATCTCTATCAACTTCAATGGCATTGCCTACACCAAGAGTCCAAGTTCAAGGGTTCTCTCCCCCACCCCCAAGTATTTCAAAGAAATCCAATCCAGTGCAAAGTTTTATATCTTCTGATCACAGAAAGTACTTTTTTCTTCTTTATCTCTTTCCTTCCCAATTTTTGACTTGTTCTTCCTTTCTCTATGTATCAGTAGATAGCACCAACATAAGATAAGAAAGGATTGAAAACACTGATCCATTCCCCACCAACATGCTGCTCTTTGATGGGTGACAGTTCCTTTCTATGAGTGACAACAGCACTTGCAGGAAAGCAGGCAGCTCTGTGGTAGAACCATGGCTGTGCCACTGGGAGGAAGTTTCAAGACACACAGCCACTAAAGTACAACCGTAGGGCTAACACAAGATACAGGCTGGACTTTGCAAGACCTCACCCAATACATCCTATTAAATTGAGGGCCTAAGCATTCTGCATTTTTAATAGCCTTGCTCAGATCTTACCAAAATTCCTCATTTTTATTTTAATGGGCAGATAAATTATGATGTACTCCTGTAGTTATTATCGTGAATGCATTTAATGTTAAGTTCATTCCTATGTATTCTTCATGAGGTATCAATCATTCGAAGTCACACCACTGCAATTTGCTGGCAAGTTTTCTGTTGTTCACTCCAACTTCAATCACTGAGGTGCAATACACAATGATCTTCATCTGTGTGCACTTTCTGAGGCTGAGCTCAAAAGTCACTGTTGACATGTTCCCTAAAGCACATGAGGGAATGGGACTCATTCTTAACATCTGCAAAACAAGGTCCTCTTTTGATCTGCTTTAAAAATAAAAGGTCCACAACAAGACTATGAAAAACATGGACTACCTCCTATACCTTGGAACCACCATCATTTCCAGGGGTAAAGGGAAGATAAAGGCCACAAACACCACACAAAGCTCAGTCTATTGGATAACAGTGATTTCTTTCTTCTGTATGTTCCTGAGACAGAAGGCACTTCGAAGCACTAAAACCACCGACACTGAAGACATTTCATTCAGTGAGCTATGTAAGGCAGGACACAGAATTTACAAACTCAGCACCAGACCTCTGAAACAGGCTGCCACAGTCAGGTTGACAGCGGGAAAAATCTAAAGGTTCTCCAAAAAAACACCTTAAAAGCTTAACATCCTCACCAGTTCCTGGGATCCTCAGGCTCAATAATCAAGGTGCAGCATTTGGAATGGGAGCGGAAGGAGATCAACAACTCGCAAAATGCCCATGCATCCTGCTATTGTTCCATCAGCAGTAGTCTACAGAACCCTGACCTCTCAATCAACTCAGAATCCACAGAAATTAAGCTTTCATCCTAAAGAACTGCCTTAGAAGCATCCGTTGATGTATAAGAGCTCAGGCGTTTCACTAAGATTGAAGAAGAGTCTATTAGGTTTAAGTTAAAATACACCCAGAATGAGATACCAATCAAGAATTACTGAATTATTTTGTGACAAATTAAATGAAGTTGGCGCCTTTCTATTTCTACAATTAAGTCTTAAAATAACTGACTGCCTTTTAAGCACTATGTAGCAAATCTTAGTCATTTGACTTCAGTCAGACTTTAATTTCATAAAATTTCCTGAAGCAAGCACACCACAGGAGCTAAGAAATAGATGTAAATAAAAATCTCTAGCACAATACAAAGAATATTGCGCTGGCTCATTAATGTGTCTATTCTCAGGTCTTTTCCTATTGGCCTTCTAGTAAAACACACAGGAGAAAAGTTAAAAAGAACCAAACCTCTCCAACTCTCATCTCCAATTCTCACTTGCGCAATCTTTGTCCAAACCATTAGAGTTTCAACATTTTTTGCATAACTTTTAAACCAACATCACATGCAAGCATGGACAAGAAACTAGCTAAAAGAGTGCTGACATTAAGCACTGCCCAGAACAGCAGAAACCTGAACAGTCAGTTCAGTGCAATGAGAGGTGTTAGCATCATGTGCTATGAGGCAATATTTACCTTTGCTTTGCAGAAAGTGTATCACATGATCACTGAAAGTGATCTGCAGATCTGAAGAATCTTTCAGGTAAGAAAACAATGAAGCTCCCACTAAAAATAGCTTTCAAAGTAAGAATCTGAATGCAACACTAGCTGATCACAGACTTCAGTCTTAACGTCCCTATAACTTTGACTATTATGAAAATTTTCTGTGTATGGGAAGGAAAATCTAAAATGGGGGAAATGCATGTATTGTGTTTACTTGATCGAATTTCCTAACACAACAAACAGCAACAATAGACCTGTACATCATTAACATGACTTCATGCATTAGACAGGATTAAATCAGGCATAACTCAAACTGCTTTCACCCCAGCAGTGAATTCAATACAAGACTGCATCCTAACAAAATTACAAAACAAAACTATATTTATTGTTCGCTTTTTTATTAAGTAGAACATAAAAATCAGTTCCCTTAATTAAATCTATACATGAGAAACATAAAAGTCAACATCTCACAAACAGTTGTAAAAATGCACTCTTCTAGCACTTATTTTAGCAAAACCAACATGGACAAAGCAAAAGACAAACAGCACCTCAGGCACATAAAGAGTAAAACAGATGAGTAAGTGGGAGTGTTAAATGGAGTGAAAGCCCATGATAGCAAAACAAAGATCAGGATACAAACAGCTGGTTCTCAGAAAACAGATTATGTTGGAATGGAAGGAGATGGAAATGGCACCATTAAACACGATTATAGTGGCCGAATTGATGCAATATAATTCCTGTGTTACATGACTATATGAATGGGAACTGAAAGCAGACTGAGAGAGCTCTGAAAGGAACATGATTGCATGCATTGCTACAAATATTAAAGCACTTTACAAATTTATAAATTGTCAGAGACATTCTCAGCAGTGTTTCTCAGTGTGTACCTACAAAGCCTTCTCTTAACCTCCATCTGTAGAATACAATTAGAGGCGCTTGGGTCTTCTGCACAAGTTAAACTGGTATATTATGACAATGAGAGCTCAGAATTTCAAAAACAAGTATTTCAATTCCATATACTTTACAGTATATGCAAACTTTTGAGTGGTTCTAAGCTTGACCTCATTTGGAAGTAGCAGTCTGAGAACTGGGTAGTTGGATGACCGAGCAATTTCCTTAGACTTACCAGAAATGTGCTCTTCTTCAAGAAGTTTCATTTGGTGGTGAAATATTTGCTCTTGGACACGGCAAATTGATCTCTTAATCTTCTCTCTTCTCGTAACCATATAAGTAAGGTTTCGAACCTAACGGGGGAACATCAGAAGCTGTAACACCAGTTTTTCAAAGCAGTTTAACAACAGTGCAAGAAACCAATTCACATCTTAAAAATGATCAGAACTCTGAAAGTCATCAGCTAATAACAAATGCTACATGTTTGGAAACTTACCTGCATGGTCTTCTTCAAAGAAAAAAAACTACAACTTAATACTAGCCCACCTAGAATACAAACAGAAACTGCTGAAAGAGCAAGTCAATCAGTACCTGAAAGAGAAAGAAGCTTTAATTTCTCGGCCTGCTCAGAATTATTCCTTACAGAACAGAAACACTGGTAGTTTTGTTACAAATTACACCTCATCTGCAACTCACCAAAATATTTATATACATAAAATACCCTCCCCACGTGTGCCCTCTGCCCCCCACCTCAGGAAGCTGACTTCATTTCAAGAAGTAAAACGAGCAAAACTGAAAGCTCCCTACCACTACAACATAAACTAAGGCAGAAAAGAAACATTAATTCTTCAAAAGCCTTAAAAAAGGTCCATTACATTTCAACCTCTGAAAGCAAATTTTCCTTAAAATAGTCTGTGTTTTTGTACAACAATTAAATCTTGTAGCCTAAAGGACTTGGCAGGAGAATGTACTGTGTGTTATGTCCAATGAGCACATCATATGGTATAACACTCATCATTATGGACTTACCATCAGCAATAGTACTGGAGACCTGCCGGCATCTGTTAATTACTTTAAATGGGACAGGTCTCCCCCAGTTAACAAACATTCACATGACACATCTTCACTATTCTGCATAGATACTTTGATAATAGATGTACTTTGAGCTACAACAAAGGAGGCTGTCTTACAAACGCGGGTCCATAAAGACCAGTAACGTTTCATTGGGAAATAAACATGCTCTTTAAAACAGAAATAACTCTTGAACACCTGCACACTTCCATCTGACCAAAATGGCCAGCGGATGAATAAACTCAAAAATTTCAGCTTGTCAAAACAAATGTAGTTTGCTTCCAGTTTATTGCAACCTAACGGAAATGAGATTGACCAGTATCTGGTATTCTGCACCCCTACCCACTCTCCATGAAAGGTGAGGAGTTACTTTACCTTCAATTCAAATTTTAATATTGTACAAAGAATTCTCTTGGAATCTAACACCCTTCGTTAGCTGAGGGAGACCTACATCCAAGTTTTGTTTTAAAAACAGAAGGTATTTTATGAATATAAAGACTTTGGCTTAAGCTCATTTACAAACTGTTGAGCATCCAGAGTAAAATCTTCACTGCTTGGTCAAGTACACACTAACTCCCTCACCCCAAACACACGAGCCATTTCCACAACACCAATGAAACATTGCTTCTGTACGGGAGTGCGAGATATATCTGCTTATAATGGAGCTGTCAGTCTACACAACATTAACTGCCAGCAACCAGAGAGAGGGGGGAGCAGTGCACATATAAGAGGATGCAGTAACTATTACAGTGCTGTACAAGCAACAGTGCAGAAGACAGTGTCAGAGAGGATAGAAGTAAAAGCAGAAAATAAGGGCAACCACACAGTAAGTACGATATAAAAGAATGCACCCAATTTTATTGGATTTCATTACAATACATGTTATAATACTGTACATTCAACACTGCACAGAGTTAAATGCCAACAGTTTGAAATAAACGTAAAGCCATAAGGGAGTAGCAGAGACAGACCTGATTGTGGTACAGATTAGAAAGAATATAGGGCAAGGATGCAACAGCAAATATCTACAACTCCTTCCCTACTGCAATAGCAACTATTACAAATGGACTTTATGCCTCAGCCCCACAACAGTCACAGTCCTCATCACAAATCTGAACTTTTTGCAGAATATTTCAGGTACACTGAAACTTAGCATACGTCATGGAATGGAGGACTTCCAAACTTTGATGTCTGATGCCGTCAATTCTAATGCTGCTTTTAAAGGCAATGAAGAATCAACTCCATGTAATCAATTATGCAGAAGAAACTGGCTACTTTCAACATGCTGAAAACAGTTGATTTGTAAGGATGTGAAATTGGATCATTGTACAAAAACATCAGTGTAAATTAGCAGCACCAGTATAGATGGAAAATAATTACATTTCAATCCCTGTTTTGCAAGATGAACTTCTTTAAACTGCCTAAACATAATTCTGAAATCCTTTGTTTAATAGATTGACTGTGCTACAATTGAAATAAACATTAAGAAAGCAACACAGAAATTAGATTCATATAATACCCCAGAAGAAACAAGTATGCTTTAAATTTGATCATCGACATGCACACAGCCACAAATGACCACATCAGCAGGCACTTTATTCCAATTATGCCCTTTTAATTAGCCTGGTGAATGGATAGCCAATTCCATCAATTGACTGAGGAAGTAGTAAAACATGATCAAGATCATGGATAGCTAACAGCTAGAACAATCAGAGAGGGATAGTTGAACATGCAATGGAAAGTACACGTTTAACTGCAAGTTCACAATGTAACATCTTCAAGATGATTAACCCAGATGGAATGATCAGTTACTCAGTTTCTGAGCCATATATAGAATGCCAGGATGATTCTCCAAATCTGCATAGTGGCATGTGACAGGCAGTTAATTCCCACCCACCCCAAATACAATCTTCCCTTCTCTGACCCACTGCGCAGTTCATTTCCTGCAAGTTTTCTATCTAAATTCTGGACATACGAAATGTTAAATGCAATTCAGGGCTTTATTAAATCATGACTGACAGCAAATTGATGTCAGATAACAAGGTCAGGGTTGTAATCTAATCTAAACCTAATAATATGAACCCAAGGATTAGATCACTATCTAATTCCTTGTAACTCATCCTTCATTGGTCATTATTCTATATTTATGCCATAGGGTAAAAATAGCACAGTTCTAACTGCATTGCAGCTATTTCTAGTTATGTGGAAATACACACCAAAACAGTATATCAGCAACTCTTCTTCTACTATTTAAAAAAAAGAAAATCTCTAACCGATGATGGTATGAGGACTCATTTGGAACATGAACAGGAAATACTGTGCCAACTAATGAAATAAAGCACAAAAGCCAGGACAACAAAAGGTTGTTTGAGAATATCCTAGCCTGATATTTAATCAAACATTTTGACGCTTCCACTTTGGTGTAATGTTTATTGCACATAATTAATTAAAAGTGCATTACAGTTTGTGCCAAATTTAAAGTGGCATGACGAAAAGTGATCTGATCTGTCTTGTGATGTGATAAGTAGGAAGTTTTTACTGTGGCACAGTTAATACACAGCCCCATATGCTAATAAACCACAAGAAATCTGGTAGCTCTGTGCGCAAACTGGATTTGATCTCCCATAATCCAAATGCACAAAACAACTATAACTGTTTCAGCAGCCACTCTGCAACTAAGCTCCAATGAGAAAGTTGACAAAGACAGCAAATTGATGACAGCAGCCACAAACTTAAAAGAAAAGGCCAGCCCAACGTGAATCAAAAGACATTCATACTTTTAACTGATTGCATAAACCAAGAGGGTAATGCAGGTTACTCAAGATCAGAAAGTACTTCACAAAATGCAAGTTAGGATCCCACTAAAGGAAATATGTACATGCATGTCATATAAACCCTGAGATTAAGAGGCAAGTGTATTTAAAGAAATAATAAATAATATGGTAACAAATAAATAAATAGGAAAATATTGAAAATATAAGTGGAAATAAATATTTACTGGCTTAAAAGTAATTGGAGAGCATAGTTCTATTAACAGATGGGCTTAGTTCAGTTAAGCAAATTTACTTGACTGTCGAAATAGAAACATGTAACGTGGGCATAAATCTTTAAACTGTCATAGTTAACTGATGTAATTGTCACAAGTTTAGTTTATTTCCAATCAGCAAACAGCTAACAATTGTTGAAAATCCCTGCTCTCTGCCATTTCTGGACAGCACTGTATAGATATGAATTGGCCACACAGTACCAAATTAATCTAGCATCTTTACAAGTAAAAACTTTAATTTTCTGGTGGTAACTAGAAAGCATAAGGGACGCAATTTAGAGAGGACAAGTGATGCAAACTGTACTGAACACCACCCCCCAATGATACTCAGGCAATAAAGATAACTAAATTTAACAGTTAGAGAATGTGCTTTTGACCAGGCATTAAGATAATTAAAATTTAACAGACCATGTGCTTTGATTCTCAGGAGATGCCAACTAAGGAAATACAATTTGAGGAGCAGTCATTGCTAATGGGATAGGTAAGTGAGGCAAGCTAACCTTTCTAAAAGGCCCCACACAACAAAGGAGAAGCTGTTAAGTCTTGAAGGAGACAATGTTTGGGGGAAACCTAATGCCAAGATATTCACAGTGGTCACACCCTTTCTTAATGTCATAAAACTGATCATTTCTAAACGTGAAGAATCCTATAAAGAAAGAAGCAAAGCTAAACAGCTGTTGGTAGCATTTACTGTATTAAAAATAACATTCATTATTTAAGCTTTCTCCACGATGTAGAAAATTTGCTCCAATCCTACCTCAGAGTTCTCGAGCTTAGTTACTGTATTTCACAAGTATTACAAGCAAAACTGAAGTGAAGTAGTGGTGTGCCTTTTAATTAATGCTGAGGAATTGTTCCAAAGGTAGTTTCATCTTCCAGTTTCTTGCCCATCAGCAATTATTTCTTTGTTGTTGCAGCCGGTGAATGTTACAATGGGGAATTTCATATACAAGCCAGTGCCCATATCCATGTAATGCCTACAGCAGCAACTGCATACAACATGGCAGAAGGATTTTGAGCACATCTGCTTTTCTCAAGCTCCTACTGCTCCAGTAGAGGTAACTTATTCAGCTTGGAACAGGAACAAAGCTAACAAGTTTGGTGGCTCCTATAGTTCAGAGGCAAATATCTGGGATCTCTACAGTTCTTAGTGTGAAACCAACATATCCCACTGATCAGAAAAACAGCAAAAATGGTCATTTATGCTCTTCCAGAAATCCACCAGTCTCTGTGACAATGACAAGAGCTTCAAGACTATATATGACACTGTATTTAAGTTTTCTGGGAAAATATCTGTAATACTTCAAACACATTCAGTTTTGTCTTTCTAAAGTTAATTTTCTTACACTTCAAGTACAGTTGAGAATTCAAGTACACTTGAGAATTTATCTGCAAAAATTGAAACTCATGCTTGAAACTGCTTAGCTCCCAACCTAAAAAGCTCATGCAGGTAACTGTTGAGTAAAGGCTATGATAATATGCAGCAGGCAGAAGAACCACCATCGACAGCCCACTAAAACACTTCCAATGGTGTGCATGACTGAAAACACAACAGGAGACTTGAGCACCCAGATAAGAATTAAGATTAAAAAGTCCCGCGCTTCACAAATTGACCAGTGGGACACCACTGATTCCAGAACAAATACAATCTTTTCAATAATTTTTTCTCAATAATTACAAACAAGAACTTCAGAGAAAAAAAACTTCCCCTCAGAAAGAACAGTAAACAAAATTTCATTAATTTCTTCCCACACGTGTTCAGCTCAGCCAAAATGGTTGTGCTTGCAGCATCAGAAGGGAGACTATATAGACAAATTGAACACTTTCTCTTTCTGGAGTTCCAAGAATATTCCTCACTTTCCAAAAGGAATGACATGGCTCTACTTCTCAAATTTGATACAAATAAATTAATACTAATGTAGATCTTCTGTGGCAGAACACCCCAATTCAGCAAGGAATATTGCTTAGTACTTGAGTGTAGAACTTTGGTCACCAATCACAAAACTTACATCTGCATAATCTGCCATCAACAAGTTACTTCAGAACTCCAAGAGGAATCCACATTTTACATAAAAACAGCATGACAAAAATAAACAGGTTTCAGACTGACAGACACTCCTTCAATGTTATTGCCTCTTCACCTTTCCTACAGTTAAATCTGAAAACCTTAATTGGGAATGGAGGGTTTGAAGATTTTACTGATGGCTGCTGTAGAACTTTTTTTCCCAGCCAAGGTCTAAACAGTGCACCAGAAAGTTAACTTCCTTCAAGTGTGCTGGATTGTCTTTATTAACTTGATCGTGGTTTGTTCATAAATAAGTTACTCAGAACTTGGTACCAGCCTGCATCCACTTGAAGGGAAAATTTAACCACTAAGATTCTCCCAGACCAGCTCAATAAAAATATTTGGAAGATAAAAACTTTCAGAATCACAACATTCATTTTCTAAAAACATAGGGAATTTGCAGGGAGGATGATATTAAATTGCAGAATTGCAGCTCCAAGCAACAGCACTCACCCTCTCTAGGTCCTGTCGGAGGTGGGTGAAAAGCTGCAGCCGTCTGAACAAGACATCTTGCTCCTGCTTTGCCAGATTGTCCTCCTCATCCTTTTTGGGAGTGAAGAGAGGCTTATTTAAGTTGCTCTTCCTTTTTCCTTTCCAGTACTGGTAAATAAAGTCTACAAGCTCCTCAGACAACTTCAAATGCTGGGCCACGTCGGAGATGCTGACAAAGTTATAAAATTCATCCTCCAGTTCTTGGAGCTTTTGCTTACGGAGGCTGATCCTCTGAGCCTCTGCCTGGGTCTGGTCCATGCTATCCAGAGCACTTTCCACAACGGTGGGTTTCTCCTCTCTCTCTGCATTGGAATAGTTTTTTGTTCCCTCATCTGGCTCCTTGCTGCTGTGCTTTGGACAGTAAGATTTAAACTTCACCTCATCGTTTTCTGCCAGTATAGTCTTCATTTCCAAATTGCGATCAAATGCACAAGTCACATGAAAGGCCGTTCGACAGTTCTTCACTGAACACTGTAGGTATTAACAAATTGAAGCACAGTCATTAAAGACAGTATGTCATGTACTCAGTTCTACATTGCCGGCTCTATCTTTGATATATTTCCTTTTAGATTTAAGATGGATTTCAGTAATAGCCACAAAAAGATCAAAAACGTACTTGCTACTAACTATTTTGCTAAAAGTAAAAACAAAATTGACTAGCTTAAACAGAGGAAAACAGCCTTTTCCTACCCTCTGAAGCACAAAGTTCCAAACAGTTCCTTAATGTCACAATTCAAATAATTTGGAAATGGATCAATTTAGAGAAGTATTGTCTTTAATTTTATACACAGAACCCTATAAGAAGTTAAGGAAATTGTTCTGAATATTAAAAAAAAGATTGGTTGAGACTCAGCTGTAAAGTGACACAGCATTCCACTTCAGGCACCAAACAATGGGCAGGGCTTCAAGGTCAAGGGCAGAATGGTGCAAGGGAAGGATGACTTCAGAAATTAGGAAAGGGTGGGGAAATTGGAATTGAGCTCCGAGTAGGGGATTTACTAAATGTTCAAAATAATGAGGAACTACAGTGCAGTGAACAAATGGAATCAGCTACAGTACCATTGGCAGATACATTATTAACTGGAGGTACTGGAAATACTCAGCAAGTCAGGCAGCATCTGGGAAGAAAACAACAGGGTTAACATCTAGGTCAGTGTTCTCTCTTCACAGATGTTCTTAAATTGCTGAACATTTCTTGCTTTATTTTCTTTTCAATTTTTATCACCAGTCTTCCCTTGTAAACTTTAAAGTCTGTAATAAAGAACTGTATTGCTGAGCAGCAATATACTGTATGTGTATCGATTGCCCACAGAATAACACATTCACTTCTTTGCTCCAGCACTGACCCGTGTATGAGTGGCCAAGTTAATAAATCAAAGCAATTTATATCTTTTTAAGTTCATAGCCATGTTATTTTGGCCTATAAAATACTTCGAGCAAAGTTTTTGCACAATAACTTCTAATTAACATACAAAAAAAAATTAATGGAGGTCCACTCTGTCCCTGTAAAGGACAGATAATAATGGCATGGGATAGAAAGGCTTTACTTCAGCATCAAGATTGTATCACTGGACAACAGGGTGCAGTTTATGACTTTCACATTCAGATCTTAGCCACACCTTCCCTTCAACTGTTGGAATACCGAACCGGATTTCAAGCATGAAAATGTCAACTCAATCAGCCTTCAGGAACTAAATGTTTTTGCTGGGTAGCTAATTAACATGATTTTGTCTACACAACTATTGTGCCAAGAAAAGTTAAAATCTCAACATTTAAGGCAAATGGCTAGAATAAGCTAAAATGTGAAATGTTACTAACAGAACAAATAATTGATTCTAATCTACAGAAGAATAGGAGATAGGAGAACATAGAAGGTTTGTGTATAAGTTAATTAAAGGCAGGAGATCAAAAGGTTTCATGCCTTATTTATCTTGTACACAAATCTATTTTGTTCTGGGACCCGGATTTACTCCTGGGAAGAGAAGCTGAAGTGAAGCATGATCTAGCCAATAGCAATAGTTAGGTTAAATGATCTGTTTATGTTATATATTCTATGTATTTTGTATATTCTTGCTATGTTGCATTGTGCCCACAAATCTAAACAAATGTACTCTAATGTGCATGATGTAAGAATGGAAACTTTGATAAAATAATTAAAATTAATAATGAAAATTTTACCTCAGTAACTGAACAACATGAATTAAGTATCCATAAAACACATTCTAGATTTTAATCAACTTCCTGCTGATTAATTCAACCAGCGAAGTATCATACTCACAATTATTTGTTTACTGCATGCCTTTTTACCTCATGTTAATTCATACAAAACGAAGATAATTGATGTGATACAGTTACTTGAAAAACTGCTGGAAATTCAGCAACGAGACTTTAGTTTTCCAAACCTGTATGCAAGCTCCAGTCTTTTCAGTACACAAGCTGCACACTAATGCCCATCTGCTGGCGGGGACATGTGATATCTTTGTAATAGGCTCCATCTTTTCTGGACAGCCTATGCTAACCTAAATAATTAAAACAAAAAGTGTCAACCAAACCAGATTGCATTTTTCTTTAAATATAAAACAAGCCTCATCAGTAAGGATCTTCATAAATGCAATACAGTGTACACATCCTGCAAATGTATTGGCTTTATCTCAACATCAACACTGCTTAACTGAACAGGTACACAAAGAAAGCATTTTTATTACTTTGACTTCAAAATCTGAGCCAAGTCTTCAGAAAATAAAAGTGTTTATCCTGGCTTCACCTTATGGCAATCATTCTGAACATTATCCAGGTTGAGATATCCATCACAATTGGACTAAAAGTAACACCAACTTCGTGGCAGCCTTCATGGCTTTCACGATTCTGCTTACAAAAATTGGAGGCAATTACCCGCTTCTATTCAGGCTCTTTGAAGTTTGCAAATATTGTTGATATGCGCATACAATCTTACACCACCTTAAGAAACCACATTAATACTTCAAAACACCAAATTAATTGTTTAAGGAAATGGTGGTGACTCCAGTAATACTGTTTTATTGTCAACTGGACTGCAACATGGCTGGCAGTGGTATCTCTACACATTCAGATTTGGATTCTGTACCTAAACGAGACAAGCTCTCATGATGTAGGGAGGCCATGTGAGTGGCAATGGTGCCATAGGTTCAAAAACTAAGTTAACAGCACTGAATGTATTGACCATAAAAGGTTTTGCACTGTGTTTATTTTTTTGTGAATGCTTATTATGAATAAAGTTTATTTTTGAATTATTCCCAATGGGCTGCAAGGAAATATTTAGAACTGGAGCTGCAGCCACAGGATGCAAAGGGAAAAATTGTTACTTTAGACACATTGGCTGCTTCTCTTAAAGAAAATGGACAAGAGTATGTAAAGATTTTAACTGGCAAAATTATTTGTATGTAGCATTCCAACTAGTTAAATGCCAATTAAATACTTCTTTCTCAACAGAAATATATTCAGAGAAACTATCTTTAAAAACATATTCAATTTTCTTATTTTTCTCTCCACTTTCTTTCCGGAATCTCTTGACACAGATCCCACATCACAAGATAGTTATTAAACATGCTCCTGGATACAATCAATGATGCTCACAATCAGGTTCAGAAGAGAGGGCCAAGAATCTAGGCCTCCAAATGTATCCCTTCTCTTACCATCATTCCCGTTTCTCTTCCAACACTAACATTTCCACAGAAATAATAATAATCCCAGTTTAGCTTCAAAGCAAAAGTTCAAGCCAACCTATATCCTACACTTTCACATCACAGCCCCATCTATTTTCACAACCGTCCTGAGTGACTGAGGAGATTCTGGATCAAACTTCACCCAGAAGTTGTTGATTATAATTATTATGCAGTTATGTGAAACAAGTCTATTGCGTGAATTTCCTGAGGCTGATGATTCTGAAGCAATTAACCATAAAAATCATTACAGCTTTAATCAAAATCAAAGTTCACCATGAAAATATAAAGTCCTTTCCAAACTGACTCCTTACTTACAAACATCTAACAGAATGACAGAATTTTTCATATAAGAACATAAGAAATAAGAGCAGGAGTAAGGCATCTGGCCTATCAAGACTGCTCCACCATTCAATCGACATGGCTCCACCTACCTGCGCTTCCACCCCCACTACACATAACCCTTTAATTCCCCTACTATACAAAAATCTGTCCAACCGTCTTAAATATACTTAATGAGGTCACCTCTACTGTTTCCCAATGCTGAATTACCGAGACCTACTACTGTCTGGGAAGAGTATTTCCTCTTCATCTGTCATAAACCTGCTTTCTTGAATTTTGAGGCTATGTCTCCTGGTTCTAGTCACACCTACCAGTGAAAACAACTTTCCTGACTCTATCTTATCATCTCTTCCATAATTTTATATTTTCTGTAAGATCAATACTCACTCTTCTGAATTCCAGGTGATTCAAATCTCTTCACAGGCTATATTAAAAATATTTAATAACTGCTACAAGACAATCTCTGTAGTGTTACGCCCGTGGCCCCCTCCTTTTTGAGAATGGCAGGATTGCTATTGATCCGAGTCAGGAGACCCAGGAAATGAGAGAAAGACATGCAGAATCCACGAAGAGTTTGGAATGTGTCCTGGCCTCCAAAAGGCGGAACCATTGATAACGGCTATTGTCACTTGGAGACGGACTTGTGTATTGAATCCTGTACGATGCATCGAAGCCCCCAGGCAATGAACCGAGGGGGGGGGGGGGGGTTGGTGGAGGGATTGCATCATCCCACCCTGATTGACATCTGAGACCCTGTGAGTCAGGATAAAAGAGGGTCTGAGGAACAGCCCCTTCAGACACACCAGAAGAAATGCTAGAACTCCAGTGAATGCCAGTGGAACCAGCCCACGTGCGTCCTTTTCCATTTGCCTCGGAATTGGTGGGTCTTGCCACGGAAGCACGGCTTTAGCTAACCTCGAAGGGGAAATCAGTCCCCCAACGACTCTCGAAGGATTGACATCATAAAAGGAATGGGCAAGTTAAACCTCCGTCTTTCTCTCCAACCAAAAAGGCTGCAGCCTACAGCTTGGCTGAACTAAAGTGACTTTTATATTTCCATCGGACAATACATTATCCCCTAGACAACGATAGAGCTATTTCTTATTGATTATTATTATACCCGCGCTTTTAGATTTAGTATTGACGACATATATTATCTGTGTGTTTGCATTGATATTATTTTTGTGTATTTTTATCAATAAATACTGTTAAAAATAGTACCATCAGACTTCAACGGACCTCTCTATCTTTGCTGGTAAGTGACCCAGTTACGGGGTACGTAACAGTAGAAATTCATGTCATTGGAAAACTAATCACTGTATCTTAGTATCAGAACTAAAACTCTAAACGTGTTCTATTTAATTACTTCATCGTCAGAACATGAATGGAATTTCCCCTTAAATGATTGCGGTTACCAGAGAATCTCTGACAAGGACAAATACTGAGGAAACTTACCTCAGGGATCCATAAAGCACAGCTGACATGAACCCACTTTGTTCCGCTGCGAGTGGGCTTCATGGCTCCACCTTTCTTGGGGCAGAGCAAGCATTTTGGCTGGACACCTAGTGCACAGGTTCGACACAGCCAGCTGCCTTCAGGAACCTTCAAAATTCCGTAACAAGCCTGTAACAATCGCACAAAAAATGCATTGAATACATATGCCTGATGTAGACTCATTGGGCTAAAGGTCTGCTTCTGTGCTCAATGTCCACCCGTGTGTCTGTCTGTCTAATATCTCTCTCTCTCTCTCTCATACACACACACACAAAGGGACTCAGGCATGGCGAATGACTAACTCGGGTATTCACTGGCAGATCCTGGGGCATCTGTTAAAGCAGATCTCACTACCAGTGTTCAAACTTGTATGACTGTCAGTGAGATAGGGCAAGCACTGAGAAGAATCATGTTCTTATAACAGAGCAGTCAATAATCATTAATAGTGCCCAATTACTGCTGAAGGTTACAAAGAATTATTCCCTCCCTCCCTTCAAATTACAAGATAAATGGTCCACCCAAGCTTTGAATAGTGGAGAGGCTACAGTGCACGGCCAATTGCTGGTTCAGTGAATCAGCATGGTTGAGAAAGACAAGTTGCTCTACATTTAATTACAGATAAGGCTTCAGGAGCAGGAAATAAGCCAAGTTGTTCTCAGAGGTGATTGCAGCTAGAGAACAATCTGCTTTGGGCACTGGCTCAAAGAGATAACCCAACATTCAGAGTGGACAGGTTTTAAACAGAGGCATACAGGGTAAAATTCTACAGCAGACACAACTGCTCTCCAAAAATTAAGCTGTTATGGATGAATCAGGATTTGTTTTTAAATCAACATTGAGTAACCTGCAGGATAAAGAGGGATGTGAGCAGAAAAGTAGTTCAAGTGAAAAACTGAGCCCTAACTTTAGATACTACACTGGGCTCTATCACAAAAGAAGAGTACTTTTTGTGCTATTAACTTCTTTAATCATTTTAAACATTTCCATAAGATCATTCCTTTAATTTTCCTTATTTGAGAAAAAACAAGGAGACATTTTTCAATAAATTATTGCTAGAGCAAATTGCTGTTCTATTATAATAGAAGTGGAAAGGAATTTATATGCTGACCAGAGATATTTAATCTGCTAAATGAGTATCTTATATAGTTATTAAAATATTAAAAACTGTAAGACTTTTGCACCAATATACTAATTATTACAGAAGAAGTCCTGTTTAATGCAGTCTTTAATTTGGGACTTTAGGCCAGATTGCAATGAATAGTACGGCTGGAAGACATGTTATAAGGATTTGCTCCAGCTTTTTGGTGAGCATTTGCACCTTTGGACTCCTTGTCACAAATTTGACAGATTGAAATCGTTGTATATTAGAGGGATAGTGGGTAGGAGGTCACAACTGTGCGAGATTACAGGCCAGTACGGATTGGATCTTCAAGGAAATAGGACAAACAGAGGCCCAGGCCAGAGACCGTAGCATTGAGATTTCAGGATCAGGACTAGCACCATTTGTACCAAATGTGTTATTAATACTTTCTTTTCATGTGCAATTTATAGGCGGTTGCTTCGTGTTCATCCTTGCTCAATAAAGCTGGTCAATAGCCCAGTACTCTACCTGCTATTTTTAAAAGGCCAAGTCGCATCTGAAAGACTGTTGCTCGGGTTTAGAAAATGAGGTGGAAAGGGATTTCTATGGAACCTCTTTAACCAAATAGTTTGTTACCCCAATGACAGAAGTAGTCAGTGGTTTTATTTTTTATTTTGTAATAATAAAATCACTTATTACAAAAGTGGTTTTGTAATATTGTTCTCGGTGCCATCCACTTAGCATTATGTCACCTTTAGCACAAATTCTGACGACATCCACCTTTACACTTGACAACATTTCTAAACAGTCTCTTTGCTTTCAGGTTTTCTATTTGATGGAAAATCATAAATGAGTTGCTACTCCATCCAGAAAAATGACAAGTTATTACCTCTGCTGCTTTGTAACCAACTAAAACCCACAGAGAGGGCATATAATACAGCAAAGATTAGTGGGAAATTAGAGGATTGGGAAGCCTTTAAAAACCAATAGAAAGCAACTAAACAAGACATTAAGAAGACAAAGATGGATTACAAAAGTAAGCTAGCCAATAATATTAAAGAGGATACCAAAAGTTTCTTCAGGTACATAAAGTGCAAAATGGAGGTGAGAGTGGATATCAGACCACTGGAAAATGATGCTGGAGAGGTAGTAATGGGGGACAACAAAATGGTGGATGAACTGAACAAGTATTTTGCATCAGTCTTCACTGTGAAAGACACTAACAGTATGGTGTAAGTTCCAGGTGTCAGGGGCATGAAGTGTGTGAAGTTACCATAACTAAAGAGAAGGTTCTTGGGAAACTGAATGGCCTGAAGGTAAATAAGTCACGTGGACCAGATGGTGTACAAACTAGCATTCTGAGAGAGGTGGCTGAAGAGAAAGTGGAAGCATTAGTAATAATCTTTCAAAAATCACTATATTCTGGAATAGTTCCAGAAGAGAGGAAAATGTCAAATGTCACTCCACTCTTCAAGAAGAGAGCGAGGCAGAAGAAGGGAAACTACAGGCCAGTTAGTCTGACCTCAGAGGTTGAGAAGATGTTGGAGTCAATTATTAAGTATGAGTACTTGGAGGCACATGATAAAATAGGCCGTAGTCAGCTTAGTTTCCTCAAGGGAAAATCTTGCCTGAGAAATCTGTTGGAATTCTTTGAACAAGCAGGATAGACAAAGGAGAATCACTTGATGTTGTGTACTTGGATTTTCTGAGGACCTTTAACAAGGTGCCACACATAAGGCTACTTAACAACCTATGGCATAACAGGAAAGATTCCAGCATGGATAAAGCATTGGCTGACTGGCAGGAGACAAAGAGTGGGAATAAAGGGATCCTTTTCTGGTTGGCTGCCGGTGACTAGTGGTGTTCCACCGCGGTCTGTGTTGGGACTGATACATTTTACATTACATGTCAATGATTTGGATACTGTATTTGGTAGCTTTGTTGCAAAATTTGCAGATAGGTGGAGAAGCAGGTAGTTTTGAGGAAGTAGAAGCTACAGAAAGACTTACACAGATTACAAGAATGGGCAAAGAAATGGAAGATGGAATACAGTATTGGGAAGTGTACAGTCATGCACTTTGGTAGATGAAAGGGTTGACGATATTTTTAAATGGAGAGAAAATACAGAAAACTGAGGTGCAAAGGCACTTGGGAGTCCTTGTGCAAGATTCCCTGAAGGTTAATTTGCAGGTTGAGTCTGTGGTGAGGAAGGCATTAAAGTTAGTATTAATTTCAAGAGGACTAGAAAATAAAAGCAAGGATGTAATGTTGAAACTTATATAAAGCACTGGTGAGACCTCACTTGGAATACTGTGACCCTCCCTTTATCTTAAAAAGTTTGTGCTGAAACTGGAGAAGGTTCAAAGGAAGTTCACGAAAATGACACCAGGATTGAATGGCTTGTAATAGGAAGAGCAACTGATGGCTCTGGGCCTGTATTCACTGAAATTCAGAAGAATGAGGGGTGGCCTCAATGAAGCCATCGAATGGTGAAAGGCCTTGATAATCTGGATGTGGAGAGGATGTGTCCTATGGTGGGAGAGTCTAAGACCAGAGGACACTGCCTCAGAATAGCGGGGTGTCCTTTTAGAACAGAGATGAGGAGGAGTTTCTTGTTTCTTTAGCCAGAGAGTGGTGAATCTGTGGAATTCTTTGCCACAGGCAGCTGTGGATGCCAAGTCTTTATGTATATTTAAGGCAGAGGTTGATATGTTACTGATTGGTCAGGGCATGAAGAGGTTCAGGGAGAAGGCAGGAAGGAAAATTGGATCAGCCATGATGATGTGGCAGAGCTGATGTGATGGGCCAAATGGCCTCATTCTGCTCCTATATCTTATGGTCTAATGATAATAAACTTTACCGATATGCCACAGAAACCAAGCCTTTTGATTTAATTTGTTCTAAACCACCCATAATACTGGAACCTTATCAAACTAAAACCATTCCCTTATCATCACAAAATTGCTTGCCTCCACTTCTGCAATCCTTCCCTCCCAAAACAACCACATCTCCCATGGTTTTGTGCCCCTGTCTCTGTCTAAGCCGATGTCTCAGTGGCTGTCCATCCATTCTCTACCCTTGATAAACTCCATCTACTTCTCATTATTCACTTCCTAACTGATCCACTTTGGCTCTCTGCCTGCCAAAATAGCACATTTTAGTATTTTTGACAACTCTAAATCACTCAATGCCACATCACATTTCATTTCAGTTTTTAAAACCTTCAGCCATCTCCACAGCATGTCACCAATAACATTAGGTTGTTCTGATAAAGAATCTTTCACTTGAAGTATCAATTCTTGTTTCTCTTCCTACAAATACTATCTTAACCCACTGAATGTTTCTAGTTTTCTCTGTGTTTTGCCTAGGATGTACAGCAATGCGACTTACCTTCTTTAGAATTCTCGCTCTGCCTTTAAAGGATTGTTCACAATTCAAGGTTTAGACACCTTCCCTAATGTTACTTTTAGTTAAGCTTTCCTTACACGGTTAGTAATGCACCTTAGTTACATCTGCTTAAACCACCTGCACACATGCTGATCTACAGTTACCATTGTAATGCAAGACATTAATTAACTAAGTGGTTTTGTACACTGTCAAGTTTCTTTCATGCTTGGCTTGATAACAGGAGCAAACACTCATTTTATCACAGGCTTGTTTTCCAATTGAATGAATGAAGTCATTCAGTAAAATAGTTACAATGTGCTTGAATACGTGTAATCTTACCTGATGGACACAAATGTTGCACTTGTCACAGAAAACCATCTCATTGCCATCTTCACCATCTGGAGATTGACACACATCACACACCACATCTTCATCATATTCAATCCCTAGACCTTCTTCTGTCTCAATGGCATGGTTCATATTGTCATCACATCTCCGCTCCAGTTCTTCCATGACCCTCTCCATGGTGAATTCATCTAAGTCAGCCATCCCTGACAGATTGAATGAAAAAATTGTATTATAATCTTGCAGTTTGCATTTGTTCAGATGCTGAAACTTTCCCGACAGCTGAACAGGTGCCAGCCCTTGTTTCCAAGACAATGGAGCAAGGATGCTCCTTACAACTGTATTTATAATATAAAATCACTTCGGGCACCTCACTCGTTCAATCTAGCTAGAAGATAAACAATTTCTTTTGTATGCTGTTAACATCTACGAGAAATAAAAGTATACAAACTTAATACATTTTAGGTGTTTTGAATTCAAGAAGAAATCACATAATTTAAATCCAAAAATACAAATAAAAGACATGCCACAGCATCACAATGTGCAGCATGATGAATGGACAACATTAAACAAAGGCTAAATACCTTCCCAAGTTCTACTTAGCTGCTTTGAAACATTTGTTAAAATTCAGACAATTCCAATCAATTCTGTAGGGCACCATAAAGCAATTTAATAGCTTTGGAGATGTCATGCCATCAAGCTTCCTTTGTCTTTTGTTTTCTCCGTGTGAATCAGTGGCATCCAACCTGCTCAATCAGCTTCCAGCAATGTGTACTTTGATTATACACATACACTAACTTGAACCCTCATTTACTTTGCTTCCAATAAAAACAGATTTATCCCACTCAGACACCTTTGACATTATAGCTCCCCTCACATGTCTGCATGGTGGGATTTAGAATACAGGGCTCTTCAAACACTTCTTCAAGGGTTCTCCTACCTGAGGGCAAATATGTCCAGTAACTTTTTTGAATAATCATTAAGACACACATTAGACTAAACTCTCAGTAGAAAGGGACTGTAAGTTTCAGTTTCCAGTTTATTAATGAGAGACATGGAATACTTCCTATTTGCGTTTGAATCTATTCAAGGTTCAATTTGATTTGCCGTATACAGTTACATCTATTAGGAACTTGCTTTGGTGTGTTAGTCAGGGCACAACATGCAACAAAACATGGCTTGTCATATGAAGAATGTTTTATGGCTCTAGGCCTGTATTCACTAGAATTCAGAAGAATGAGGGATGACCTCACTGAAACCTACTGGAGTGTTGAAAGGCCTTTGTAGGGCTGTGGTGAAGAGATGTTTCCAATGGTGGAAGAGACTAAGACCAGTGGACACAGTCTCAGAATAGAGGAGCATCTGAGTAGAACAGAGATGAGGAAATATTTCTTTAGCCAGAGGGTGGTGAATCTGTGGAATTCTTTGCCACAGTCCGTTGTGGATGCTAAGTCTTTATGTATATTTACAGCAGAGGGGCGGCCAGCATAGTAAAGTAGCACTTTATAGCGCCGGTAACTCTGGTTCAATTCCCGTTGCTTAGTGTAAGGAGTTTTACACTTTAGCCGTGACGGCAGGCTTTTCCTCTGGGTGTCCTGGTTTCCTCCCACAATCCAACGTATAGGTTAATTAACCAAGCAACCAACAATTTCCACAAGAGGCATAGGGCAGAGATGCATATCTGGTTGACAGTCTACTCCAAATGATACTTGTTTGTCCATCGTTATTCGAAAGATCATAAAATACAGAAGCAGAATTAGGCCATTCAGCCCACTGAGTCTGTTCTGCCGTTCCATTGTGGCTGATTTATTATCCGTCAACCCATTCTCCTACCTTCTCCCTGTAGCTTTTGACACCCCGACTGATTAAAACCTATCAAACTCCACTTTAAATACCTAATTACTGGGCGTCCACAACTGCCTGTGGCAAAGAATTCCACAGATTCACTATCCTCTGGCTAAATAATGCATCCTCATCTCTGTTCTAAATGGATGGTCCTCTATTCTCAGGCTGTAGCCCCTGACCCTAGACTCCCCAACTACAGAGAACACCCTTTCCACCTCTGTGAAACAACAGACACTACGCTCCCTAGAATAGGAAGTATTGTGGGAAACAAACTGTATATTCATGTAGACTGACAAAACAATTAGCTCCAAGCTGGATGATGAATGGGGTGGGGACAGGAAGACCTGGACATCAGCTAGAGCTGTCAAAAGGAGTTGAGTAATCAGAAACTATGAGAAAGATATAGCAGCACTTTAACAACTAAGCAAGACTTAAGTCCCTGACTAAGATCAGGTGAACTCAGAGAGTCTGGATTGAATTTTTGATTAAAATCTTTCCAGAGTGCACATAAAAAATACACAATGCAAAGTGGTTCTGATCACAAGACCAGGCACAGAATGTCTATTGAAAACAATTTTATTTCAGTGACAATTATTCGAGTTATACAGGTGATTATTACTATTTCGAGAGTACAGCAATTAGATTCTCTCATTTTGGTTTCTGTTTAGTGTGTTATTAAATAACACTCAATTACTTCATAAGCATGGGCAAACAAATAAAAATCCTACTGAGGTTTTTGTGCATGAGAAATAGCAACTGGGAAAAATGAGACATTTGATTTTGAACAATTCTAGTAGGGAATCATACAATTCCTATGGCAATACACTATATGTATTTTCAATGTCAAAGTGTTTTGTCTGCAATTAAAAAGAATAAACTAAATTGATATCTTAATTGGGAATCCCCAAAGTGCACTAGCACATCCATTTGATTACCTACTATGCAAGCATTTGCAGAAATTTTCACATTTAACTCTTACTAAGGGCCTCAATGATCTTTTCCCCCCAGAGTATTTACTCAAGACTCATCACAATGGGCACCATGACAAATAATCCAATTTGCCCCATTCTGCCGCTGCACTGAAGTTCGGATACTCAGATCACATATCCGCTTTGCTAATCCCTGCATACAGGCCACTGGTTAAGCGAGTCAAACCAGTTCACAGGAGATCAGGAACTGGCCAGAAGGTGCAATCTTGTCGGCAGGTGGCTACCGATGATCAACAGGTCAATATTGATGAATATGCAGGATCGGTGACTGGCTACATAGGAAGGTGCAATGAGGACGTTACCATGATTAAACACTACTCTGCCAGGGCAAACCAGAAACCACGACTGACTACAGAGGCTCGTGTACTGCTTAGGGATCGAAACGCTGCCTTCCGATTGGGGGACAGGATGACTCTAAGGTCAGCAAGAGCCACATTCTTCCGTGCCAACAGGAAGGCAAAGCATGAGAATGCACACCTTTGTGATACCAGGGACATGCGGCACATGTGGCAAGGTACACAGACTATAACTGATTACAAGTCCATTCTGCACGTCAACAATAGCAACAGCTCCCTTCCTGATGGGCTGAATCATTTCATTTGATTTGAGCAGTGAACGATGTGACATCGAAGAAAGCCCCCGCTCCCCCGAGGAACAGGCAGCTTGTCTGGTTGCAGCCACTAGCCGGGGTAAACCACGCAAAACTGCGGGGCTAGTCAACATACCCGGTCAGGTGCTGAGGGACTGTACAGCCCAGGTAGCAGGGGGCTTAAGGGACATCTGTAATATTTTTCTGAAACTGACCACTGTCCCTGCAGGCTTCAAGGCAGCCGCCATCATCCCGGTGCCCAAGATAGCGATGGTAACTGGCCAAAAGGTTGGCACTGGCTTTAACAATCATGAAGTGCTTTGAGTGGCTGGTAATGGATGACATAAAATTCCCTCTTCCAACCACACTGGACCCTGTCCTGCTTGCCTAGCATTCAAACCATCCGCTGATGATGCCGTGGCCTCAGACCTACAAAATAATGTCTCACATGCCAGGACGTTCATCAATTTCACATGATCATCCCTCAGAGGCTGGTGGGTAAACTGTCCCTGCTGGGACCCAACACCTCTCTCTTTAACTGGATCTTGGACTTCTTGATGGAAAGATCCCAGTGTGTCCAAGTTGGCAGCAACATCTTCACACTGCTGACTCACGGCTGCACTGCCAGATCCACCTCAAACTACGTCATCCAGCTTGCTGACGATATAACAGTGGTTGGCCTCATCAGCAATAATGAAGAGCCAGCATATATAGAGGAGGTCAAGTGTCCTGCCAAATGATGCGAGAACAACCACCTAAGTCTCAATGTGGACAAGACAAAAGAGATGATCGTGGCCTTCGGGAAGGCACAGGTTGACCACTCTCCATTGCACATTAATGGCTCTGCCACGGAGAGAGTGAAGAGCACAAAGTTCCTTAGTGTGTACACAACAGGCCATCTAACCTGAACCCACAACACCTCCTCAGTAGTCAAGAAGGCACAGTCACATCTGCGCTTTCTGAGGAAATTGAGTTGTGCAAGGGTCCTCGCCCCATTTTATCAACTTTCTATAGGAGTACCATCGTGTGTCCTGTCTACTGCCTCACTGTTTGTTACAGAAGCTGTGAGGCATCGGACCGCAAGACCGTACACAGGAAAGACCACCAAAAGGATCACCGGGGTCTCCCTCCCCCCAATTGTGACATTTATTGAGAGCATTGCAGGCGAAGGGCCGAAACACGGTTGAGGATCCCTACCACCCATTCCACGATCTCTTTGACCCACTACTGTCACAAAGGAGGAACAGGACTAGGATAGCCAGACTGGGTGATAGCTTCTTCCTTTGGACTGTATGTAATGTACGTAATCTATACCCAAACAAAGAACACGAACAACCAATGTGCAAATAAAAAAAATAACACTGAGAACACGAGTTGTGAAGAGTTCTAGAAAGTGAGTCTGTAGGTCATAGATTCAGTTCAAAACGGCAGTGAACTGAAGTTATCCACACTGGTTCAGAAGCCTGATGGTTGGAGGGCAATAACTGTTCCTGAACCTGTGGTAGTAGGGGCCTACACAGAAGCCAGTAGGTCAAATGGAACGGGATTTGTATTTGGATACATAGTAGATAGCATGAGCTTGGTCAGACAAAGGACCTGCTTCTCTACTGTATAACTCTTGGTCTGTTACTGTGCACCTTACCATTCAAGTAATTTTTAAAATATGACAAAGGGTCTTTTGCAGCCCTTCAGACTGTTAGACTTTGAGGAACAATTTTACATAACAGAAAAGGATTTTAAAAACTGGCATTTATATAAGTATGACGACCTTGGAATGTTCTAAAGCTACTTACTGTTAAAGGAACAAATGTATAATGTGATTTTCATTGTAGTGCATTATTTGACTTTGTCTGATAATCTGATTTTGTGACGTTGATCAAGAATGTTGTTAAGGATACCAAAGTTAACTTTTCCACTATTTTCACAGTAAGGATCTCTTTTCAAAATAGTATTATCTTTTTATATTTAAGAGAACAGGCAAAGCTTCAGTTTATTGAATCATTCCCTCAGCAAAATGCTGTAGCATCCGCCTGAATTTTTTTGTCAACTGTCTAGAGTGGGACTTGAACCTCTAATCTTCTGACCCAGAGATGAGAAATACACTGCTGACATGCAAGTGAAGCAAATTGGGAGCTAAATAAATGCGCAAATTAACTAGTACATCTGTCAACAGAATGTAATAAGTGGTCATGAGAGTAAAGGGGACAAAGGCACCTATTCTCTAAGTGTTGCTAGGCACCATGACTTTTATACACTCTTTAGGTAGCATAATCTCACATACTTCACAGGGGTTTTTTTTTGCATTTCTGCTAATGCAACTGTGCCAGACCACACAGCAAGAAAATCCCACAGTTAACTGGGGAACATCCATTTTGCCATTTTGGATCAAAATTTTATTACCTGCAAATATGCCCGTGAGCAGTACTATAAGATGCACCACCCAGCAGCAGTGGTGCATTGCACAGCACACTGCCAACCACAGAATTTTGAGGAAATACAAGTTTTCTGCATTTAAAAAAAAATCAGAGATTCAATGTGTGGATTTCCTAACCATGCAGCTTGAGATTTGAATAACTATTCTGGACTTTCATTTCCAACTGTAAAACTTCACAATAAATTATCTTCTAATCTGTTCCATAAATACAGCTTTGAACTTCACAGAATTGTCATGTATCCATACTCTTCCAGATTAAGTAGCAGTTTTACTTTATCCAATTCAGTGTCACATTAATTCAACATCATAATTTTTAGTACAATTACAAAAATTCTGTATAAACAAAACTAAACGGGAACAAGATACAGATGTCCCCCGTTTTTCGAACGTTTGCTTTACGACACCTCGCTGTTATGAAAGACCTACATTAGTTACCTGTTTTCGCTAACAGAAGGTGATTTCACTGTTACGAAAAAAGGCAGTGCGCGAAAAAGGAAGCGCGTGAAAAAAGGCAGCGCGCACGCTGAGCAGCCAAGCTCCTCCCCCGGAACTGCATTCTAGCCAGCATTGCTTAAACACGTGTCTGTGAGTATCTGTGCTTTATGTCGATTTATTTTGTGCGTCCGTTAGCAAGATGAGTTCTAAGGTATCGGAAAAGCCTAAAAGAGCGCGTAAGGGTGTTAAACTTAGCGTAAAACTAGATATAATTAAGCGTTTCGATCGTAGTGAACAAAGTAAGGATGTAGTGAGTTTGGCTAAGGGTTTGTGGAAGTTGATGAAGATGATGTTGAGAGGTTTTGGCATCCCATGACCAAGAACTGAGAGATGAAGAGGAAAGGATACCAATTGAAGCCGAACGCAGTAGCGAACGGCCCAAAAGTGAAGTCGTCCAGGAACTGAACGTGAAGCAACTGCGTGAGATTTTTGTTGCGACTGACAACACTGCAATGTATGCAGAAAAGTATGACTTTAATTTTGAAAGGGTACATAGATTTAAGGCATATTTGCAGGATGGTTTGAGTGCTTACAAAGAAGTGTATGATAGAAAAATGCACGAGGCTAAGCAGTCAAGCCTACTGTTGTTTTTCAAGCCTTCCACATCAGCCACAGCAGACAACGAAACTCGACCTTCAACACTGAGGCAGGCAGACATTGAAGAAGATGACCTGCCTGCCCTGATGGAAGCAGACGATCATGACATGACACCCCCCGGTCTCCTCTACCTCCCACCACCCCAACCTCCGACGACTCAGCCTAACACACCATCATCAGTGTGCTTGCTCTCTTCTCGATACCGGTAAGTGAAACTACACTGAACGTACATTATTTCTACTTGTATAGGCTGTGTATTTTTGTGTGTTATTTGTTATGTTACGATTTGGCAGCTTCATAGCTTAAAGGTCACTGGAAAGAGCGCTTCTGCCGAGAACGCTTGCGCTGTGTGTTTCTGCCGAGAACGCTTGCGCCGTGTGTTTCTGCCGAGAACGATTGCGCCGTGTGTTTTGCTGAGAGCACTTGTGTGAGATTTTCGCTGCGGTGGATGGTGCTGCAATAATTGCAGAAAAGTATTCCTACATTATATAGGCTGTGTATTTATCAGATCATTCCTGCTTTTACTATATGTTACTGTTATTTTAGGTTTTATGTGTTATTTGGCATTATTTGGTAGGTTATTTTTTGGGTCTGTGAACGCTCACAAATTTTTCCCATATAAATAACTGGTAATTGCTTCTTCACTTTACGACATTCCAGCTTACGAACCGTTTCATAGGAACGCTCTACCTCGAACAGCAGGGAAACCTGTACCCATCGGTTTAGAATACTAGTCTTCCATTATTTCTTTGTCTTAGAAAACTCTCTCTCCATTTACGGTTCCCTTAGCACAACAAAGCACCAACAGCCTACAATCCTCACATTATTAAAAATGTTGCAATTTAAGTACCAGTTCACACACACACTCTCATTTCACAAACCTGTAGTGTGGCTATACTGTACTGTATTAGCTATAAAAAGAGCAAAAGTCTTTCATGCTATTTTAAATCAGCCACATCAACTGGAGTTCTATAATAGAAAATGAATTTTAAACTTGCTCCTCATCATAACTATTTAGACAATGAAGTCGTTCATATTCTGATCTGAACTGGAAAATCTCAACTTTTGACAGATCAACTGGCACAGATTGTACATTTTACTGCCTAGCATTAATCACAGGGACAATATCACAATGTATTTATTTAACAGGAGGCAAGTAATTAGTAAGATTCTTGTATTTCTGATAGGGAGCAAAATACTACGGTAGTTTTTGTTGTAGTCCTAAGCATGTACTTTAATAACAGTTGCACGCTGCACTTCATTTCTGTTCGATTATCTTCAATGGAACATAATTTCAAGAGCAGTTCCATTTGCAGACATCCCAACTCTCCTGAAAGTTCCTGGAGTCTCCCACATATTGATAGCTGCTCCCTGGCGCCCACAAATTATATACAACATCCCGGAAATCGATTTTTGTGAGAGCGGGTGGGGAGGGGGAGAGAGGGGGGGGAAGAGAAAGAGAGAGAGAGTGCGCGCGCGCGCGCATCCTGATTGGTCCTTCTTTGTGCTAAGTAGACCTATCAGTTTTCTCTGTGGGCGGGCTTTACTGTCGACCTCTCTCTCTCTTTTGTTGTCCATCAGTTCAGTTTAGTGACCTGCAGCACCATGCCAGAGTGTTCCAAAAAAATATAAAACGTACTTCACCCCAGACTACACTAAAGTGTACACCCCTGCCTAATAGAGGTAAAAAATAATAACAGTGTTGCTCGCTGCACTGTTTGCAACAGTGACTTTTTTTATTGCCCATGGCTGTAAAAGAAATGTTGAGGTGAATTTAACAGGTGTCATTCATTCATTAGCATAGCTAAAGTTACTTAAACTACCTGGCTAGCTGCTAAGGAGCTACTCTATTGATGTCCTACGTGATGAGGCCAAACTCCCTGTAGACTTGCTTAAAGGTGTAATAGAATAAAAAAAAACGACTCCATGATAATATAATATAAAAGTACATACTTTAAAGTCACATTTTCTGCATAAGACAATATAATAAGGATACACCTTATGATTTTATTTCTTTTTGGGACCACAACATATTAGGCACCTATCCTCTTCAAGTTGGATCAGAGTGTAGAAGAGCTCCTGCATGACATAGCAAGCAGATTTATTGAGCCAAAGGTATTAAGAGAACAGAACGTTCAGGAGATAGATGTGAGCAACCCTGAAACTCACCGCCCAGATGAAGAGCTTTTTACTGGGTACCTGGCAAGGAGGCAGTTGCTAAGCGACGAAGCACAAGAGATTCCCCCCTTACAAGACAAAGCAGTTCTTCAAAGAAGCCAGAGCATTCTGTGTCAAGTGCTTTCAAAATATCTTGGAGAAGTTCCCAATGAGAGACCAAATCTTGAAAAATCTTTCAGTGGTCAATACAGAGAGCCAGAATGAGGTGAATCCAGAGCAGGTTTTGACTTTGGCAGAGAGATTTCCAAATGTGAGCAAGGCAGATGCAAGAGAACAACTCCACTTGGAAGTCCTGGATTATGTCTCAACTCACCTTGAAGGACTGGTGCCAAACTATAAAAGTTTGCCAGTTGTTGAGTTCTGGGGGAAGCTGTCCAAAGTAAAATCTGTGAGCACAGGGCAGTTGAGATTCAAAGAGCTCTGCCAGTTAATGAAGCTGCTTTTCGTGCTGCCAAATTCTAATTGTGATGTAGAAAGGGCATTCAGCATGGTGCGTCACATTAAGACAGAATTCAGAAGTCAGCTGTCTCACAAAACACTTCTGAATCTGATGTCTTGTAAAATTAACAAATTCATTGACACAGACTGCTATGAGGTTGAGACTTCCGGCAAAGTGCTCAAATCTGCCAAGCAAGCCACATCACAGTACAAGGAAAGTTTGAAAAAGAAATAGAAAAGCTATTTGCATTAGCATTTAGCTATTAGCATTGAGACTGCCTACAAAATACTCAACAAGGAATGTATATATATATGCGTGTGTGTAAATCTTTTCAATATGTGATCAAATAAATTGTAGTGTTCTTTCATAATCAAATATCCTGTATACATACACCCTTGGAGGTCGACCGGGGGGAGATATGGGGTTGCGAGGGGCAGGGGTGGTGGTGCTACCTCCCCGAAATGAGATTTTGCAGGGTGGGATGTCTGCATTTGCTGTACATTCAAATTTATCACAGGCAAACAGGGATGAAATTTTATCCCACAATTGCCTGTTCTTTTATGCAAAAGTAGTGCAAAAAATCTTTAAGATCTGTACAGATGAGTCTTAACTCTGAAACGAGGTACTCCTGTATTATAGTGAAGTAGCAAACCAAATCCAGATGCACTGACTGGAAACATAACAGATGCTAAGACAGTCTTTACTTGAAAATTCATAAGCATACAAACTTGCATGTTTCATAACACTGACAAGCGTATAACAGCAATGATCTAATTTCGAAATACAATTATTGTGTTGCTGACAATCTCATCATTGCTTTGAGCAGGAGAAGGATATTAAGAGAATGCCGTAAATTATAGCTGGAATGACATTTTGTCACAGCATATTTCAGAAGTCAGCAATGATGTTCTCCTGGTATTCAATACAACATTCACACCTCAACAGGAAGCACTTATGAAAATATATTATTTGATCTGTTATTATCCCATTGCATTTGGAGGGCCTAACTGCGAGGGTGCCTGTGTTAACCAGTGACTACACCGCAAAATATACCATGAACTGTAAATCACTGAGGGGTATTGTGAAAGACTTACATTCATATAGCAATTTCTAAACCAACGAGACTATTAAACTTAGCCATAAGGGAGACAGCTACATTTCCAATAGGTCCTTTGAAGACATACCCATTCTTTTGAATTCTTCATTCAGCAGCTCTAGCCAGGCCACATCCATGTCGTCGAGATCATAGCGACACACACTCTCTGCAAGTGTGCGGATGTCCACATAGCCAAGTTCTGGGGGCTCAGAGCCAGAGGAGTGGATATACTTCCTCGGTCTAGAAAATATCACAGCTGTTTCCTTTTCATTAGTCACTCTGTAAATACAAAAAGGAGAAAATAAAAGTTTATATTCAGTTTGCTCCTCTGTGTCGGGTTTCACTGATTCAGTCAAAAGGAAAACTATAAACATTCCAAAAAAAAAAGACAAAATGTGTTTTTTTGAAGTCCTGTGAAACATTAGTGAAACAAATTCTGTTTATTTTCAAATACCGACCGAGATTAGCGGCTACTCTGGTGACTGAGGCTCAAAGCATTTTGTTTTAAAATGTGGGTATTATTTCAGAAATCAGGCGGTAATAGGTGGAGAGTCAGGGCACTGTTACAATTTTCCACTCTGCTGGCTATTTTAGAGAAGAATAATCTACAGGAGAGGGCAGTAGTGTGCATGCCTTTCATTTTACTATCTCTAATGATGTTTTTCCACAGGTTAAAGTCTGCAGTTTAATGAGAAAACCTATCCAGAGCTTCCACTTGCCAGTGACGAGTGGAGTTGCACAGATGGGGGGGGGGGGGGGGGGGGGGCTGCTACTTTTCACATTATATGTTAATGATCTGGATGACAGGATTGATGGATTTGTGACCAAGTTTGTGGATAATACAAAGACAGGTGGAGAGGCAGGTAGTATTAAGAAAACACTGAGTCTGCAGAAGGACCTGGTCAGATTAAGAGGATGGACAAAGTAGCTGTCGGAATACTGTGTAGGGGAGCATATAGTTATGCACTTTAGTAGAAGGAATAAAGACAGCTCATTTTCAAAACAGGGACCAAATTCACAAATCGGGGGTGCAAAGGGAATTGGAAGACCTAGTGTAGGTTAACTTGAAGGTTGAATCAGTTGCAAAATGTTAGCATTTATTTCAAGGGGACAAGAACATAAAGCAAGGATGTAATGCTGAGACTTTATAAGGCTTTAGTTTAGACCCCATTTGGAGTACTGTGAGCAGTTTTGCTCCCATTATCTAAGAATGAGGCTTGGTGAGGATCCAGACGCGGTTTTCAAGAATGATCCCAGGAATGAAAGGGTTAAAATACGAGGAGCATTCGATGGCCTGTACTTGCTGGAATATAAAGAACTGAGGGGCTGGGGTGGGGAGGGTAATCTCACTGAACGGCACGGTAGCACAGTGGTTAGTACAAGGGACCAGGGTTCAATTCCCACCACTGTCTGAAAGGATTAAAGCAGCAAAATTCAGCTCTCCCTGAACAGTCACCATTAGAAACAAGACAAAAAATTGGTTATTTCTTTACTTGGTATTGATAATGCTCACTGTTGCTCTCTTGTTTCTGATAGCATTTTCATTACTTTCCAACCCCTAAGTGGGCATCAGCTGCCTGGGCCCATTCGCCATGGGAATCACTTAGCAATGGACTCGATTTTGATGTCCTGAATCTGCCTCTGTGTTAGGTAACAATGTACAGAAACCAGAAGCAGGATCTGTCTCACTGATTTCTCCCCAGACTCACAGGTCAACTTTTATTTAAGCCAGATAGTGAAGGTGAGATCCAGACAGAAAGGGGTAAAAAAAGATGCGGGGTAAAAATAGTGAAGTATACTCAACATATCAAAATATAAAAGAAACTGCAACAAGATCATCACCAGGGAAAAGCAGCCTTTGCTTCTATCTATTGTGCCATGATATCTTTTATATCCACTGGACACAGAGAGATCTTTTGATTTTGTATCTTGTCCAGAAAGAAGTCACAACTTAGAGAGGGCAGCACCCCCTCAATATTGCGTCAGCATGGTTATTTCCCATCACGTCCCCAAAAGTATTGCAAGTGAAAAAAAGGGAGAAAATAACAAAACTTTGGTAAGTTGTTAATTTGCAAAAGCAAGACACATTAAAGTTACCATTATAGATAAAAGGAAAACCAAAATACTTTATAGTTAGCTAGATGTTCTTTTGCTGTACAAGATCTTAAGTCTATAAGTAAGCAATTTGAGAGAGTACAGCAATAAATCTTGGGACTAATTACCAAGTGTTCGAAGGCAGGATGGTTTATGAAAGTCAGATGGTACTAAACAACCTCAATCTTAATTCCCCCAGAAGTAATAAATTTAGTAGCTCTGGGTAGTATGTCAAATATGTCAACATTCAAAATAAAACACATGGCAGGGATAATATATATGGATAAGTTTAAGTATTGTAAGCTTTTGGTTTTTGCTTACAGGGTATCTTGGTTTGATTCAAGATGCACTGCCTCAACGGGAGGCAGAATCAAATTCAACAGCAGCTTTCAGTAAATAATAGGGTAAATATTTGAAAAGATGATTCATACAAAGCTATGCAGAATGAGAAAGAGATCGGGGCAAATTAGTTCCATGCTGGATGTTATGATTCTGATCTACAAAGCGATTATAACCCTACATGATTAACCTACAAGAGATACCAGTTTACAGTGCAACTTAAGCAACTGAGGCAGGAAATGGCCCCAAGCATCTTCAGTACCATTAACTATCACTGTCATCCAGATTTCCAGAAGCCAGTAGTGAGCCTAGTAACAAGAATACATGGTAGAATGGGTCTGATGGCAGCACAACAGGTAAGGTTCTGTACTTGCAACTAATCAGAAAAGCCAATTTAATTCACTTAACAAGGATAGTGACTGAGGCTACATCCACACTAGACCGGATAATTTTGAAAACGTTGGTTTCACGTAAAAATGATAGGCGTTCACACTATGCGTTTTTGAAAATATCTCTATCCACACTGAAACGGAGATTTCAGCGAATCTCCTCCTCCTGCGCAGGACACATCTATCGAACACAAGCGACATGTTTGGTGTCAAATCTCGCCGTGAAAGTGCGCATTTGTCCGGTTACAGACTAGGAAAACTTAAAAGACGGACAGCTGTTGACTCTCGCGCAGAAGAACTTAAAACTAAAAAAAACAAATACTGGAGCGTACGGAGACAACCGAAAGGGAGTTCACAGACAGATTGACCCGGCTGACGACAAACATTGAAAAACTGACTAACTCTGTTGCATTAATAAAGCACCTTGTTAAATGTATAAAACATGTCTGTATCAGTGTTATCTTGTATTTCCATACAATGTTACATTAGGCTGCTACACATCTATTGTCAGAGAAGTACTTGCATAAATAGGTAAACCACCTTCATACGAGCAAGGACAGAAAACAGGGCAAAGTGAATATACTTATTTATTCAGTAAGTTATGGGTCAAAGTATTTGGTGAGTACATTTCTAACTCTTCTTGCTTCAGCCTCTTTGCCATCTGTTCTGAAATTGTTAGGTTGCGTTCAAGAAAACAATGAAATAGCGCGCTGCCGTCTGACAGCGTTTTCAGAAGTCTCCGGTTACCCCGTCCACACTGATCTGCCCGAGCAGCGCTTTCAAAAATACCCACCCTGGAAAGCGTTTCTGAAAAGCTCCGGTTTTGGGGGACGATAATGCCGTTTTAGTGTGGACAGAGGGTAAAAACGAAGAGAAAAGGCTTTGGTTATGGATTTATCCGGCGTAGTGTGGATGTAGCCAGAATTAGTCCACCTTTGTTACCAATTTGACCTGATGAATAATTCATGCTTTCATGCTATTGCTTCACTACATTAAGAACAAACGTATTCTAGCCTTGAGTCCTCCAGTTACAATCATACTAATTTTAACCTCAATGTACACACATCATTTTTATTTGAAATCAAACTTTTCTTCCAAACATTTTAAAAATAGATTAAGTGGGGAGAAATGTTAAATATCTTATGCACAGCATCACTTTTATTTCCCAAAATGCAAATACATGTAAATCCCTCCTGGCACTTGTTCCTGCAAGTAGAAGTGCTACACCTACACATTCACCTCCCCCCTCACCTTCATTCAGAGCCCTAAAGAGTCCTTCCAAGCGAGGCAACACTTCATCTACGAAACTGTTGGCGGTCTTCTACTATATCTGGTGTTCCTGATGCAACGGGTGAGACCCAACAGAGACTGGGAGGGCGCGAGAGTGTGCCTTGTCAAGCACCTTTGTTCCAACCACAAAAATTCAGGATTTCCTAATGGCCAACCATTTCAATTTCAATCCCCATTCCTATTCAGACGCATCAATCCATGACCTCCTCTACTGCCACGATAAGGCCACTCGGGTTGAAGGAGCAACACCTCACATTCCATCTGTGGAGCCTTCAACCTGATGGCATGATCATTGATTTCTCGAACTTCCACTAATTTCCCCCCTCCCCCTCCCCTTTTCCTATTCTCCACTCTGGCTCCCCTTGCCTCTTCTCCTCACCTACCACCTCCTCCCTCCCTTTCTCTCATGGTCCACTCTCCTCCAAGATTCTATCTATACTTGCCCTTTAGCCTTTCCACCTATTACCTCCCAACTTCTTACTGTCCTGACGAAGGGTCTCGGCCCGAAACGTTGACTGCTCCTTTCAACAGATGCTGCCTGACCTGCTGAGTTCATCCAGCTTGTTTGTACGTATTCTTAATTCATCCCCCTCCCCACCCCACCTGGCTTCACCATTCACTTCCAAACTTGTACTCCTTCCCTTCCCCACCGTCTTATACTGGCATCTTCCCCTTTCCTTTCCAGTCCTGATGAAGGGTCTCGGCCCAAAACGTCAACATTCGTTTCCACAGGTGCTGCCTGACCCACTGAGTTCCTCCAGCATTTTGTATGTGTTGCATGTAAATAAGATGCTAAAAATAAATCAGATTTTAAATAATTTCTGGAAATGTAGTAATTTGACAACTTGTTTATAAATGGCCCTAGAAGTAAACAGTTGTTCCAAATGCTTGCTTTTTTTTCTTAAGCGTACTCATTGCTACCTGGCTAGCGTCCAGTTTTGATCTCAGTTGCAATGAAGCCTTAATAAGACCAACTGACTAGCTGTGTTGACAAAAAGTTAAAAGCAGGCTGCATAACAAAGCTCCCCACAAGAAACAAAATACGACAGGACACAAGGCAATACGATATTCCGTAACATGTAAAAGCATTAGAAAAAAAATATGAAGTGGGGTAGGTTACAAATTTATGAAACCTTGATCTCTGTGGACTTAAGAGTTGAATCCGTCAACAGTAATTGGTCAGAAGTTTAACATTTTAAAAGCTGGTGCCCTGTTGCGGGTGTCGTAACTCGTCGGAGGTAAGACGCTGATCTCGGCTCCGGTGTTGACCAAAAAACGGTGTCCCGACCGCTTGTCCCACACATACAGGAGGCTACCCCGATGGCCAGCCGCCGTAGCCATCAGCGGCAGCTGGCCCTAGCGTTTCCCGGGAACTTGTAGGGCGGGCTACAGCGGCAGACTTCTGCGCCTCACCGCTGGTGGTAGAAGCACCATTGTTCGTTGGTCTCCTCACCCCTCCCTCTGGGGCTAGTGGGCTCTGCTGCCGGGCCTGGTCTGGTCTGCTGCTGTGAGCGTGGCCTGGTGATCTGTGCGATGGACGTCCCACTCTCCTTCTTGGCTTTCCACAGCAAGTCCTCCCGGGCTGCCACCTTCCGGGGGTCGCTGAAATCCGCGTCGGACAGCAGCAGGCGTATGTCCTCGGGCAGCTGCTCCAGGAATGCCTGTTCAAACATGAGGCAGGGCTTGTGTCCTCCAGCCAGAGACAACATCTCATTCATCAAAGCCAATGGCGGTCTGTCCCCCAAACCATCCAGGTGCAGTAAGCGGGCAGCCTGCTCGCGCCGTGAGAGTCCAAAAGTCCTTATGAGCAGGGCTTTGAATTCCGTGTATTTGCCGTCCGCTAGGGGAGACTGTATGAACTCCTCAACCTGGGCTGCTGTGTCCTGGTCGAGGGAGCTCACCACGTAGTAGTAACGTGTGTCCTCCGAAGTTATCTGCTGAACGTGGAATTGGGCTTCTGCTTGCTGGAACCATAGGTGAGGTTGCAGCGTCCAGAAGCTTGGCAGTTTTAACGAAACCGCATGAACAGATGCGGCGTCGGTCATCTTCGGCCCAAATATCGTTTGGGCCATCGGGGTAACCAATTGTAGCGGTGTGCTACACGCAGCGCTGAAATAATGACACGGAATCAATGAACTGCAGTTACAAAAAGATTTTATTCGAACTTCGCGGCCTCGCTTTAAAGCCTTCCTGATCCCGCCCTCCCCGGGCGCGGATGCTGTAGGGGGCACGTATTCACAGTCCTGTCCCGCGCGCGGGCTTTTCCCCTTGCTGGTGAAGCAGACTTGCCGCCCTTTTGGGATTGGCCTTTATGCCGGCGCGCTGGCTATTTGTGAGCCGGTTCAAGTGCGCTAGGAAATGGGTCACCACAATAGTTCAATTCAGTTTCTCATGCTCACAGGCACACACAAACAAACCTTACTCTCACCTTAGAACAGTACCTACCGTAGATTCCGGATTTTAAGCCGCTACTTTTTTCCCACATTTTGAACAGCTTTGAACTTTGCAGCCAATAATCCAAAGCGGCTAATGCATGATTTTTTTCATGCCGCCTCGTAAACATTTTGCCTCGTAACAGTAGACCAATAAAATTGATGAGTAGTTCACAGAGGTCCAATGAAATTGTACCATAAATCAAGCGCACTTTCACAATTAAATTATTGTAAATCAGTCATTTGTACTCACCCTCATCAACATGGAAAACACTCGAAGCATTGTGCTGCCTACTTAATTTAAACTATATTTGTTTTCTGTACTACATCGCGGGATGCTATGACGTCACACCCGGTTTCGCGGTGTCTTGTGGGAAAATGCCGGTTTGCGATGAAACGGGACGGAGGGAGGGAGCGCATTACGCGAGCGGCTTTGGATCTGAGCGAACTCTGCTTTTAAGTTAAAGGTATCAATAACTTTTCCTGGTAGGCTGCAATATATATATTTTTTTACCAGTCGTTAGGAGATATTGGAATGTTGTTCAGTAAAGAAGTATACGCAACGTATATTTAAAAGTAGCCGCGTACGGGCACGGTTCGAAAAAAAGCATTTGCAATATGTATTTGTTTTTGTTACCATATGGATTTAATTAAAAGTTAAAAAAATCCTCACGTGTAATATCTTTCTGTGTAAATATCTCATATTACAACGTGGGACACCTGCGGCCGAAAATCCGGTGCGGCCTAAAATCCGGTGCGGCCTAAAATCCGATGCGGCCTTTACAATTAAAAAATTGATTTTATTTCTAAAATTAGAGCCAGCGGCTTTTAATCAGGTGCGCTCTGTAGTCCGGAATCTACGGTACTTTTATCAGCAATGAAACTGCACTGAGCAGACAGAACTAATTATTTAAATAAATGGATAGAAGTAATTCCCTTCTTGGATTATTTAGTGCAATTAACCAAGTTACATCCACTTTTACTGGAATAACACCACCAGAAAACTGGGGGGGGGGGGGGGTGAGGGGGGAGAAGGCAGGAATGCACTAAACAGCCAAGAATGTGCACGCGGATGGGGTTTCTGAGGCCATGCTGGGAAGAGGTTAAAATAGCCAGCAATAATTCCAGCTCCAATGGAGTAGATGGTCTGCTGGGATATATAAAGCACATAAAGTCCATCAGTATCAATTAAGATCTCCACTAAAGTGAAAATTTCTCAACCTTGCCTTACAGAACTAGCAAAGGGGAAACTGAGCTGTGAGTTTGGCAGATCATGTTGTTTTTTCAGTATCTACTCAATTTTTAGAACACAAGCTCAAAAGATAACTTGGAATGTCCCAGTTTGAGCAAAATTTGGGTGTGAACTCAGCTCAGATTCTCCCAACAACACACACAAAATGCTGGTGGAACACAGCAGGCTAGGCAACATCTACAGGGAGAAGCACTGTCGACATTTCGGGCCGAGACCCTTCGTCAGGACTTCTCCCTTCTCCCTATAGATGCTGCCTGGCCTGCTGTGTTCCACCAGCATTTTGTGTGTGTTGTTGTTTGAATTTCCAGCATCTGCAGATTTCCTTGTGTTTGCTCAGACTCTCCCAGCTGTGTTAAATCAAGTGTTTAACTTTGCTCATAACTGACAGACTGAAATGTGCAAGTGAGAATTCCACATGATCTAGGAAACAGTAGTGGTACTTTGGCAGAGTATTAGCCAAATCCAAGCTTCTTTAAAACAATAATTTACTCCAATTGTCATTCCATAATGCTGCATCTGGGTATTTTTTAAATTAAGTGCCATGTGTAAACCTTCCGTTCAATTTCCAGAAATTACTTAGAATATTATCCTTTGACTTTGAACATCTAATTTGCATGCATCCATCAACTTCTTCAGTGCATTCTTAAGCTATGAAGTGACATGCCAACTGATCATCTCCACATTTACCGGCGTAAACAACAAGCAAGCTGCACAGTAATTACTTGACAGCAACTCTCCCTCAATTGTCTGACTGCAGTTAGATATGTGTTTCCTGAGGCCTCTGTGGCAAACAGAAAATTAAGAGCATTTTTGGCACCTCTCTATCTTTCTGGAGGGTGATATATACCCTCTCATGATTAGGATTACATAGCATTTAGAATTCTTAGAATTAGATTGATTTCTATTGCCTTTGAAATGACTGCATGTTCTGATAGTTATTCAACACAGTAATATCTCAGCAGAGTCTGGACATACACATAGGTTTTACAAGTTTTTTTAGGAAAGACTGTAATACGGCCACTGAAGTCATCTTTCTGAGACTTAGAAAGGTCTAACACGGTGAGCAGGGTGGGGCGGGGGTTGTTGGGGAAGCAACTAACTTTTGAGTTCAAGGAATGAAACTGAAATATCAGACACTTTTAATGAAATACGTTAGGTTTAAACTGATTGGGAAAACAAAAGCGCATTTTAAATTCTGAGGAAGGGGTTCTCCAAAGACAAATGACCCCAAAAGAAGAGAGCTAGACGCAGTTTTTTTCAGATGCATTAACACTGGACATTTTGGCATTAGAATTCTCCTAGTTTTCCTTTTATTCATCTGAAGGTCAGTTTGACCAATTAAATCTAAAAATTAAGGATCCATCTCTCACTTCAGCATCTCAACATACACCAGATGCCAATTCAACAAATGCTTTGATACAGACTGAGTCATAGAATCACCGAGCAAAGCAGCACAGATCCAGGACCTTTGACCCAACAAGTCCATGCTAAACAGTGTCCACTCAGCTAGCCCACAGCCTTCTAAGCAACACTCTCCCATGAACCTATCCAACTGCTTCTTAAATGACATAATTGTATCTCCCTCAACCACTTCTTCTGGCAACACACACAAAATACTGGAGGAACTCAGCAGGCCAGGCAGCATCTATGGAAAAGAGTAAATAGTTGACATTTCATGTCAAGACCCTTCATCAAGACCGTCAACTCACTCCACGTACTCATTATTCGCTGTGTATAAATTTGCTTCTCAGGTCCCTTTTAAATCTTTCCCCTCTCACCCTAGACACATGCCTCCAAGTTCTGGACTCCGAAAGCTGTTAATGTCTATCTTTCTCTAAACTTCTCACAATTTTAAACATTTCTATGTCACCCCTCATTTGCCTACATTCCAAGGAATAAAGACCTATCCAGGCCAATTTCTCAAGCCCGTTAGTCCTGCCAAAATCATCATATTTTCTGCACTCTTTCTAGTTGTGACCAAAACTGTTCACACTACTCTAAGTGTGACCTCATCAATGACTTACACAATTGCAACATCCCAGCTCCTACACTCAGTAGAGGACCTACGCTCGCCCTAACCACTGTCTATACTCTTAATACAGCTATAGAACCTCTTGGGTTTTCCTTAATCATATCAGCCAGATCTATCGTAACTTCTTTGCCCTCATGATTTCCCTCTGAGTATTCTTAATCTTCTTATAAACATCAAGCAATTCACATGATTCCTACTTCCTAAACTTGATTAATGTTTTCTTTTTCCTGATCAGAGCCTCAATATATCTCATCAGCCAGAGTTTCCTAAACTGCTGGGTTTGTCCTTCACACTAACAGGAGCATGTTGCTGTTGGACTATTAATATCTCACTCTTAAAAGCTTTCCACTTTCCTTTCAAAAAGGCTCACCCAATCGATCTCTGCTAGATTCTGTTTAATTCCCCCAAAATTAGTCTTGCTCCAGTTGAGGATCCTAACCTATTCACCTATCCTTATCTTAAAACTAAGAGAATTATGATCAATAGAGTCAAAGTGCTCCCTGACTGCCATCTCCATTACTTGCCCTGCCTCATATCCCAAGTACAGCTCTAATATACTACCATGTTGAGGAGGGCTCTCTATATACTGACACAGGACACGTTCCTGGACACATTTCACAATTCCACACCTTTCATGTCCTCAACATTTTAGGTTGCTCAGTCAATACCAGGAAAATAAAAATCTCCCACTAACACAACCCTATTATTCTTACACTTCTGAGCAATTGCTTGAAACACCTGCCCTTCAGGTTCCCAATGACTGTAATACAGCCCCACTAGTGACCCTCGCTTCTTCTTTCTAAGTTCTACCCTCATGGCCTCGTTGGACGATCACCCAAGAATGGCATCTCTTAAGTAGTGCTATTATGTCTCCCTTATTAGGCAGAATCAGATATAATATTATAGGCATATGTCATGAAATTTGTTGTTTTGCAATAGCTGTATAGTACAATACATAAAAAACTATAAATTACAATAAGGAATTCTGGTTAGTTGGGACAGTCCCTTATTGGAGACAACTCTTAAAAGAACAAAAACCAATGAAGAAAATAGCTTTGATTCCCTTAATTTATTTTGGGATACTGCCACTTTTATTGGGACACGAAACTGTTGTTCAGCAGTTTCAGTTTCTAACTAGCATGCTAATTAGTTGTGCACACTTTATCCCTCTCGATTATCTCTACCACAGAAAAGATGCCATTGGTCCAAAAAGTCATTATCTCTGCCCCTTGCACCAGTTTCTCAGTCATGAATTCATCTGGTATGGCCTTTTAGTTCTCATCTCACTTCAAGAAATCACTACCCTTGAGGTACTGTTTAACTTCTAATCCAACTCCCCATACTCATTCTGCCAGACTTCATCCCTTGTACTACCCATGTCATTTGTAACAACACATACGATGATCTTTGTTCACCCTCATCCTTGAGAATTCCCCGCAGCCGCTCAAAGATACCCTTGACTCTGGCACCCAGGAGACAACACACCAGCCTGGCATCTCTTCTGTGGTTACAGAAACCCTTGTCCATTTTCCTCACTACTGAGTCTACTATCACTCTCACCCTGAGTACACCTTTTCTAAGCCTCAGAGCCAGTCGCAGTGTCAGGGATCTGACTATTGGTGCAAGCCCTTGAAAGTGCAACCCCTTACTAGTATCTTGTTAGTGAGGAATGCACTGACTGCTTGCTCCCCCTGCTTTTCCTGGTGGATGTCCATCTATCTGAAGTCTGTACCTTGGGTGTGACCACCTCAATAAAAGTTTCATCTATGAGGTTCTCAGCTCCACCGATGGCCCTGAGTACATCTAAATCCAGCTCCAATCCCTCAGCCTGTCCTGACAGGAGCTGCAGTTGGATGAACTTCCCACAGATGTAAAACCTCAAGGAAACTGTGAGGTTCCCTGACTCCCCACATCTTGCACAAGCAGCATTCCACTGCCAAAACTATTATCCTGCCTCCACTGAATCACATACTAAGCATGAACAGTAAAAAATAAAACCTTAGTTCTCCTTAACAGTGCTCTTTTACTAAAGCCTCTGGAGCCAAAACCTCAACTCTCCAATCACACAGTCTCTACTTCGTCATCTTCTTCTGACTTTTAATGGCGATTGGCAGTCCAACTTAAAAGTGCATCATAGCCACCAACTCGATTGGAGTGTGGTCTAGAGATGAGGAAATAAAACCCCTACCTATTCTTTATCAACTGAAAACTAAATTACCTCAAAAAGCCCTATAGATTGTAAATAAGGAAAGACAATACTGTGAATTACAAAGTCACTTCCATAACATAGTAAAGTTTTTAAATGAAAACTATCAATACCCAAAAATTATAGTGAAGCCTGCATTCGATTTCTTTCAGCCTTATATGCTTCACGTCGTAATAGAATGTGTTCAGCTGTTTTATAATGACAACAAAACCTACACAACCCAGAGTGATGTTTTTCAACAAGATATAAGGAAAACTTAATTATTAAAAAAGCTTTATTATTCCTTATGTCTTGTTGGAAATTATAACCGACACTTCGATGACAAACTCCGCCATCATCAGAGATAGGGCCTGATGATGAAAACGTCGGTTATGATCGTTATCTGTACCCAGCTGGAAGCCCGAGATATTCATTATCTTTTGATCCATCGATAAGAATGGTTAACCTATTATAATAATTTTCCTTAACATACTGATGAACCAACAGATTCTCGGGCATTTCAGGATCCTTAGATATCACTAAATCATGTAACCCAAAATCAACTAAAGTCATTGGAAATAGCCAAGGTGGGGTTACTGAGAAAGTTACAGTACGACATACCGCATAATCTAACAAGCCCATATTCTTAGTGTGTAAAGAAAAACACTCATCTCACCCAACAGCCTCAATCAACAGTTTTGACAGGGTGATCATTGCTCTGCCACTCAAAACTAATCCAGTACAGTATTCAACATCAACTTCCACCTCCACAATTTTAAGCTAATTGTCCCATTTCAACCAGTAAAGCCAAAACAGAGGACGAACTTACTGCACCACAATGCAATCTCAAAGCCCGAGTTTGTATAACATCCGAACATTTTAATGTTGAAAATGAAGCTGATCCATAAGCCACACAGCCAGAATCAAGAACAGATTTAATTAAATATAAATGGTCAAAGATTTTTGTGTAGCACCCCAACAATACCTCCAGTCACCTGAGAATATTTAATGCTCCCTTACGTTTATCAATTATTTTACTGATATGACGCTTCAATGTCAGCTTATTATCCATCCCCGTGACCAGAATACTTCACATGTTCTCCCAGTCTGCTGTCGCCATACAGTCTTCGATGTGGAGGTGTTCTGGGGCAATGGCATCAATGTAGATGATGTCAACAGGCGCAATAAATTGATTAGAAAGGCTGGCTCCGTTATTAGGAGTCAAACTGGACATGCTTGTAACGCCCTGGTTCATATTTTTACTGTTATGCTGTATGCATTTCACTTTGGCAACTCTGTAAGAGCAGCCTGCTCTGTTTTCATGCTTGCCTGGGTTACTTTTGAAGATGATAGAGAGGAGAAATGTGTGCCTGTCCATGTAGGATGGTCGACTAAGGGGAGGTTTCTCTGGTGAGGGACACTAAAGTTGGGCTTGGAGCTTTTGTTTGAAAGGAGATGGAAGAGAGAAGATGGGGGGAGACCCGGACATAGCATACGATCCAGTGGGAGATGGATTGCGAGCCTCGTTCGGAAAGTGATGTGTGTGCTCTCATGTTGACAGAGAGCCCAGTGCATGAGTGACAGAGAAGTTCAAGATGAGCTCCAGCTCAGTTTAATTAGAATGGACCCTTTTCTTTTGGTTATTCTTTACTAACCATTGAGTTAAGATTCATAAATATAATTCCTTTAATCATATGCAGTGCACTGTCTGTTATTCTGTGGCATTAATTTGCAACAGGGTAACAAATGACACAGCAACCACACAACCCAGGATTTGGGATGAGATCAAGCGCACCTCAATCTCACAAGTTTGGCGGGGCCAGAAGTTGTCTTCCCAAGACTTATGCAGCCAAGGAAACCAGAGTGTTTCATACTGGAGGCTGTGGTAGAACAAAAGGACCTTCTGAAAAACCCCAGCAATTCTGGACAATGTTTCTCACCCTCTGCATGCCACCTTGGCTGAACAGAGGAGGTAGGGGGAGGGCATTACCGGAAGTTCAAGAAATCGACGTTCATGCCATCAGGCTGGAGGCTACCCAGACAGAATACAAGGTGTTGTTCCTCCAACGGTGGAGGCGACCATGGTTAGACATATTGGAGTGAGAACTAGAAGTGAAATTAAAATGGGTGGCCACTGGGAGACCCCGCTTTTTCTGGTGGATGGAGCATAGTTGCTCAGCAAAGCGGTCTCGCAATCTACGTCAAGCCTCATCGATATACAGGCCACAACCAGGATACAGTACATGACCCCAACAGGCTCACCTGGAAGGACTGTTTGGGGCATGAGGGAGGAAGTGTAGGGGCAGGTGTAGCACTCGTTCCACTTACAAGGATAAACGCCGGGAGGGAGATCAATAGTGAGGGATGAATGGACAAGGAAGTCACGTAGGAAGTGGAGGAGGGGATGGGAAAGATCCCACTGGAGATGGCCAAAGTTGTGGAGAATTATGAGTTGGATGCGGAGGCTGCTGGGATGGTAGGTGAGGACCCCTATCCCTGGTAGAGTGGTGGGAGGATGAGGTGAGAGTAGACATGTGTGAAATGGAAGAGATGCGGTTGAGGGCAGCATTGATGATGGAGGAAGGTAAGTCCCTTTCTTTGAAAAAGGAGGACACCTCCTTGATTCTAGAATGAAAAGTCTCATCCTGAGAGCAGATGTGGTGGAGATGGAGGAATTGAGAGAAGGGGATGGTGTTTTTGCAAGTAACAGGGTGGGAGGAGGTACAGTCCAGGTAGCTGTGAGAGTTCATGGGTTTATAACAGACATCAATCAATATGCTGTCTCCAGAGACAGAGACAGAGGTCGAGTAAGGAGAGGGAGGTGTCAGAAATGGACCAAGTAAAATTGAGGGTAGGGTGGAAGTTGGAGACAAAATGGATGAAGTCAACAAGTTCCGCGTGGGTGCAGGAAGCAACTAATGCAGCCGTTGCACAGAAAGTGCGGGACAGCCACCAGCGTAGGCTTGGAACATAGCCGACAAACAGACAGCCATAGCTGGGACCTATACAAGTGCCCATGGCAACACCTTTTGTTTGAAGGAATTGGAAGGAGCCAAAGGAGAAATTATTTTGAGAGAGGACAAGGTGGAGGAGAGTGGTGGTGGAGGGGAACTGGGTCGGTCTGGTGTCCAGAAAAAAACGTAGAGCTTTGAGGCCTTCCTGGTGGGGGATGGAGGCGTATAAGGACTGGACAACCATAGTCAAAATAAGATGACGGAGGCCAGGAAACTTGGAAATCACTGAAAAGATTTATTTCACCATTCCCAATCCCCTATTTCCTCTCTCACCTTTTCTCCTTGCCTGCCCATTGCCTCCTCCCCCCCTTTTATTTCTGCCAAGGCCTTCTGTCCTCTCTCAATCAGACTCCCCCTTCTCCATCCCTGTATCTTTTTCACCAATCACCCCCCCCCCCCACCGGTTTCAACTATCACCTTGTGTTTCTCCCTCCCCTCCAACCACCTCTTAACTCTACCCCTCATCTTTTTTTCTCCAGTCCTGCTGAAGGGTCTCAGCCTGAAACGTTGACTGTACTCTTTTCAATTGATGCTGTCTGGCCTGCTGAGTTCCTCCAGCATTTTGTGTGTTACAGAACATTTCATAATCATGTTCTCCCCATTTCATAAGTCTTCAGTTGCTCCTCATTGAACAACATCCAAACTAGACTATCTGGTATTTAATCTAATGTTTGTCAAGAAAGCACTGTATACAAATTGCCTATCTAAATTGGTCCCTATACAAGATCTGATTGTTAGTAGCTCCTATGATGTCTTCCAATGAAAAAAAAATGCCATTTATGAATAAAGAACTGGCAAATGAGGAGGACCTTAACAGATAAAGGAAAAAGTAAAAAGACCAAACATTTCACACAATGATTTCAATGCAGTTCAGGTCTAGGCAGCAGATGGCAAAGGTGAATCAAAATTAGAGAGATCGCCTGGATGAGTTGTGGAGTTAGAGTATTGATATTGGTTTATTAGTGTCACATGTACCAAGGTACAATGAAAAAGCTTATCCTGCATATTGTTTAAACAGGGTTTATTACAGTGCATTGAGGCAGAACAAGGTAAAACAGTAACAATGCAGAATAAAGTGCAAAAGCTATAGAGAAAGTGCAGTGCAGTTAAACAATAAAGGTGGAAGATCATAACTACAGAGATCGTCACGTCCAGTCCATCTTATTGTAAAAGACGTTCAAGAGTCTGATAACAACAGGGTAGAAGCTGTACTTTAACTCAGGAAAAGAGGAATGGAAGTTGGAAGTTCTGCTATGGACTAAATGGGATAATCAAGAAGAATGGCTCAGTCAGAGGAATATAATATTGGAGATAAGAGGACATAGTATAGGAAACCTGAAAAGTTGGATGATGAAAAAGACAACAACATCAAGTCAAGTCAAGTCAACTTTTATTGTCATTTCGACCATAACTGCTGGTACAGTGCATAGTAAAAATAAGACACGTAAAAGACTGATGCACGTAGAAGTACAAGGGTTGCAACAATAGGAGTCGCCAGTCTCCTTACACCTGGTAGATAATATTACCAGGGACCAGTAGGTGATTGATAAACCAATATAAACTAATAAACCAATATCAATACTCTAACCCCACAACTCATCCAGGCGATCTCTCTAATTTTGATTCACCTTTGCCATCTGCTGCCTAGACCTGAACTGCATTGAAATCATTGTGTGAAATGTTTGGTCTTTTTGCTTTTTCCTTTATCTGTTAAGGTCCTGCTCATTTGCCAGTTCTTTATTCATAAATGGCTTTTTTTTTTCATTGGAAGACATCATAGGAGCTACTAACAATCAGATCTTGTATAGGGATCAATTTAGATAGGCAATTTGCATACAGTGTTTTCTTGACAAACATTAGATTAAATACCAGATATCTAGTTTGGATGTTATTCAATGAGGAGCAATGACAGATCCTTAGGAACTTCAGAGTAAATGACATAGCAGTAAGAACGGAAGCTCCTGATGAATATGCTCTGACTGTAGTCCAATGGGGAATATATAAGGACTGTCCCATAGAGCTGTAAAGTGTAAAGAGAATGGTAAGACAAACAGATTGAAATGTTAACAGTGGCTGTAGCATGGAGACAAATCACATTCTGTGAAGGTCTGTTGCAAAATAAGCTAAATACCCAGGAACCAAGTGTCAAAGTAACATCTGACAGTGATTGATCCTTGCCAAGGGTAGACCAAGCAGAAAAAGATACAGGTGGCCCCCGTTTTCCGAACGTTGGCTTTACGACACCTCGCTGTTACGAAAAACCTACATTAGTTACCTGTTTTCACTAACAGAAGGTGTTTTCACTGTTGCAAAAAAAGGCAGCGCGCCCCACACAGCCAAGCTCCTCCCCCGGAACTGCATTCTAGCCACCATTGCTTAAACACGTGCCTGTGAGCATCTGTGCTTTATGTCGGTTTATTTTGTGCATCCGTTAGCAAGATGAGTTTTAAGGTATTGGAAAAGCCTAAAAGAGCTCATAAGGGTGTTACACTTCGTAAAACTAGACATAATTAAGCATTTCAATTGTGGTGAACGAAGTAAGGATATTGTCCACGCGTTGAACTTGCCTGCGTCCACCATTCGCACTATTTATACGCAGAGAGAAAGAATCTTGAAAGCTGCCGATGTTACTGTTGGTTGTGCTCATAGCAAAGTGGTCTCTCTTAGTCAGCATCCAATAATGGATAAAATGGAAAGTCTATTGCTAGTGGATTGATGGGTGTACAAAGCATGGTGTTCCATTATCTTACACTTAAGGAGAAATCAGTCACATTTTAATAAGCTGAAACAGCACTGGACGATGGTGATGCGAAAGTGGAATTTAAAGGCAGTCATGGGTGGTTTGATCGGTTTCTGAGGTGAGGGCAGCTTCACAGCTTAAAGTTTACTGGACAGAGTGCTTCGGCTGATACTGAAGCTGCCGAAAAGTTCCCAGCAGAACTGAAAACCTTACAAAAGGTTGTTATTCGAATAAGCAAGTGTTTAACTGTGACAAAACTGCAATTTATTGGAAAAAATTGCCCAGCACCCCAACGTCCGACGACTCAGCCCAACACACCATCATCAGTGTGCTCGCTGTTTTCCCGATTCTGGTAAGTGAAACTACGCTGTACATACATTATTTCTACTTTATACAGGCTGTGTATTTTTATGTGTTATTTGGAATGATTTGGCAGCTTCATAGCTTAAAGGTTTCTGGAGAGACTGTTTCCGCTACGTAGTGAGATTTTCGATACGCTAGACAGTGCTGCAATGATTGCAGAAAAGTATTTCTACTTTATATAGGCTGTGTTTTTATCATATCATTCCTGCTTTTACTAAATGTTTCTGTTATTTTAGGTTTTAAGTGTTATTCGGCATGATTTTGTCGGTTGTTTTTTGGGTCTGGGAACGCTCAAAAATCTTTCCCATATTAATAAATGGTAATTGCTTATTCACTTTACGACATTCCGGCTTACAAACCGTTTCATAGGAATGCTGTACCTTTGGCTAGCGGGGGAAACCTGTACTATGTCAGAATCGCAGTGAGTGCTAAAGCAAACTAAAATTACAATTTCAAACCCCACAATGGCAGTATATTTGTGGGCTAGGTACGTTTCTTTAAGAACAAATGGATTCACATATGTGTTGTAGGAAAATTAAATCTGTCCAGCCATCACACCTTCTTACTCATATACCCAGCTTGGCCTACAAGTGACTGCTGTTAACCTGGCAAATCATTAAGTATCGTGCAAACTGCAATCAAGATCATAAGGAATAGGCTATACATGCAACCACTGCAATGTGGTCCCATGTCCGAACAGCAAACAGCAAATGAAAGCATCTTTGCTTCAAGAGTGTAAGTTAACATGACAACCTGATAATATGCAAAACAAGTATTTTGCCACAAGTACTGTAGTTTGAAACGAAGACCAGAATTACGTATATTACTTGAAGAAAGCTTATTTATTGGAACTTTAAATTGGGGAACTTGGCATTAATTGTGGCTCTCCCACACATGGTTCAGTTAGCTCCAAATTCTAAGAAGAATAGCAGAGAGGTATTACAAAAGGGATGAATACTTTTTCAGCCTCACAATTCTGGTTTTTCATCTTTAGTAAATTGTTGTTAGGTTTTGGAATCTTTCTTTAATTTGACATGATGCACAATGTTTTGGACATTAGCTCAAAATAATCCTACTTCAATATATTTTAAGTTAAGAAGGTGAAACAATAAAATGTGAAAATAGTTCTGGAGGGCTGTAAATTCCTCAAAAAAAAAAATGGATTCACATATGGGTTGCGGAAAATGAGATCTATCCGGCCTTCCCACCTTCCCACTCATATACCCAGCTTGGTGACTTGCTGGACACCAGGCAAGCCATCGAATCGTGCAAGTAATATTTAGCTTTTGCAATTTCGAAACATCAGTAACTTGCACATTAAGAAAGAGGAGCACAAATACTCTTGCATCCATCCTAGAATTTCTAGGAATTAAGCAAAAAAGGGAAAGAACAAAAGAGCTTTCAAAAGTGTTGGGCTTTGCAACCTCTCCTGTACCTATTAATCATAATAATACTGGAAAAGGCTATATGTTACATACTTAAAACTTCCAGTAATGCATCAAACCAAAATTGATGATCTTAAGAACTGGGTTGTTGATGGGCTGTTTTTCATCTCCACACTGATAATTATATCACAGTTCAGAGAAAAACCGCACTTTAACTCTGCAAATCCCATTGTTTTCCTAATCTGGGAGGAACTCCTAATGGCAAAGAGCATGTCATTAGTTACTCAGTAAAAGTATGAAAATAATGTGGCCAAGGTCCAAATCAAAACATCCAAACATTTTGTTTTTGCAACTTTAAAGGACTTCCCCCCCCTTTATTCTAGTGCCAAGCACTTAACAGCGGTGATATCATTGATGTTTCCATCCAAGGGGTCAGTGTGGACATAGTGGAGGATTACAAATACCTGGGGATACGAATGGACAATAAACTGGACTGGTCAAAGAACACTGAGGCTGTCTACAAGAAGGGTCAGAGCCGTCTCTATTTCCTGAGGAGACTGAGGTCCTTTAACATCTGCCGGACGATGCTGAGGATGTTCTATGAGTCTGTGGTGGCCAGTGCTATCATGTTTGCTGTTGTGTGCTGGGGCAGCAGGCTGAGGGTAGCAGACACCAACAGAATCAACAAACTCATTCGTAAGGCCAGTGATGTTGTGGGGGTGGAACTGGACTCTCTTGACGGTGGTGTCTGAAAAGAGGATGCTGTTCAAGTTGCATGCCATCTTGGACAATGACTCCCATCCACTCCATAATGTACTGGTTAGGCATAGGAGTACATTCAGCCAGAGGCTCATTCCACTGAGATGTAACACCAAGCGTCATAGGAAGTCATTCCTGCCTGTGGCCATCAAACTTTACAACTCCTCCCTCGGAGTGTCAGACACCCTGAGCCAATAGGCTGGACCTGGACTTATTTCCACTTGGCATGATTAACATTATTATTTAATTATTTATGGTTTTATATTGCTATATTTCTTCACTATTCTTGGTTGGTGCGGCTGTAACGAAACCCAATTTCCCTCGGGATCAATAAAGTATGTCTGTCTGATATCATTAAATGTGAATGTAGCAATATTACAGTGCCTTGAAAAAGTATTCAGCCCCCACAAATATTTCACATTTTACTGTTTCATTTCCTAAACTCAAAATATATTGAAGTAGGAAGATTTTGAGCTGATCTATGAAACATTGGGCATCATGTCAAATAAAAAGAAAAATTCCAACGATTCACTAAAATTTAAAAACCAAAATTGTGAGGCTAAAAATTTATTCATCCTCTTTGTGATTACTACACTATCTTCCCTCAGGCACAATCCTATATATTATCCTACCGACTCACCCAATTTGTTGATGTACAAAGTTGGAGGATCACCTGTTTTCAATGAATTCATAAAAATAAATATCCCCTCTCTCTGCAAGGTCCATCAGTATGGTAGATTTTTAACAGACCAAATCAAAGTGAAGACAAAAGAGCATTCAAGACAAGGACATGATAATAGAGAAGCACAAATCTGGGCAAGGTTAGAAGACCATCTCAAAAGTATTGAACATACCTTGGAGCTCAGTGCAGTCCATTGTGTAAAAGTGGAAAAAAATATAACACCACAGACACACGGCCCAAGTCAGGCTACCCCTCTAAACTTAGTCGCTAGAGAAGAATGGCACTTGTAAAAGAGGCTATGCAAGGGTACCCAACCATTTTTTTTGGGGATGATTATTGTTCTGGGTAAACTTTTCAGCAGCAAGGACTAGAAATCTGGTCAGGACTGATGTGAAGATGTATGCTGCTAAGTACAGAGAGATCCTGGTTAAAAACCTGCTAGCCTCTGACCCAAAGCACACTGCCGAGTTCTACTGTGAAAAAGGAGCATGCGATTCACAAATAAAACTTCTCAGTTAAATGGATCAAAATTCCTGGTTGTAATACTCATTTATGTGAACAAAAGGTTGGGGGCTGAGTAGTTTACAAAGCACTGGACGTTTATCCTATTCTGACAGTCTTTATATTATTCATGTTCACACTTTGGCTGCAACAGGATATTGCTGGTGATATGTTTGTAAAAACATTAGAGTGCTTAGTCACCTGGTAGTCAAAGTAATTGGCAATTTGAATCTCACACAATTGTAGGTGAGATTTTGGCAGGTGAGCCTGTAGTGATAGGGATAGTGATTGGTTAGGGGAACAGAATGAGAGGTTCTGTTATCGAGAACGAGATTTCCAGATGGGATGTTGCCTCCTGGGTGCCAGGGTCAGGGATATCTCTAATCGAGTCCACTGCATTCTTAAGTGGGAGGGTGAGCAGCTAGAGGTCGTGGTCCACAGTGGTACCAATGAGATGGGTAGATGAGGTGACAAGGTCCTGCTAAGTGAGTTCAGGGAGTTAGACGTTAAGTTAAAGGACAGGCCCTCCATGGTTGTGATCTCAGGATTTGTGCCACGTTCTAGTGAGACCAGAAATAGGAAGATTATATAGTTTTACATATGGCTAAGGAGATGCAAGAGGGAGAGCTTCAGATTATTAGATCATTCTGCTTCTTCAAAGGAAGGTGGGATCAGTACAGAAGGGACAATTTGCACCTGATATGGAAGGGGACCTATATCCAAGCTGGAAGATTTGCTAGTGCTGCATGGGTGTGTGGGGTGGTGGGGTGGTGGGGTGTAGTGGGTTCATCTGATTTGCAGGAGGATGGGAATCAGAGTGCCAGAACAGATAGTGGACTGGTTTTGGAGAAAGATGTTGTTAAGCCTATATACAAAGTCAGGAATTAAAAGGTTGAGTATGGTGGGGCTAATGTTCTGAGTTAGGCATATTTCAATGCAAGTAGTATTGAAGGAAAGATGGCTGAACTTCAGGTATAGATCAACACATGGAATTATGGCATAGTAGCCATGACTGAGATTTCGATGCAAGAGGGACAGGACTGGTAGCTCAATGTGCCTGTGTTTCATTGTTTTAGAAATGATAGAGTGGGAGGGATTAAAAGGGAAAGGGTGGCATTACTTGTCAGGGAAAATGTCACTGCAGTGTGCAGATAGGACAGACAGGAGAACTCGTCTAGTGAGGCTTTATGGGTAGAACTAAGGAATAAGAAGAGTACAACAACGTTATTGAGATTATATTATAGACCACCCAATAGTCTGCAGGATTTAGAGGAGCAAATTTATAGAGATATCAGAGACTGTTGCAAGAAGCATAACGTTGTGACAGTAGGAGATTTTAACTTTCCACATATTGACTGGGACTCCCATACTGTAAAAGGGCTGGATGGGAAAGAGTTTGTCAAGGGTGTTCAGGAAAGTTTCCTTCATCAGTACATAGGAGTCCCAATGAGAGACTGTGTGATACTGGATCTGCTATTAGGGAATGAGACAGGGCAGGTGACGTTTGTGCTCAACGCTTTGCATCTGGCATTCATAAAGCCATTAGTTTCAAGGTATTTGTGGAAAAGGGTAGATCTCAAGTCAAGTCAAGTCACTTTTATTGTCATTTCGGCCATAACTGCTGGTACAGTACATAGTAAAAATGAGACGACGTTTTTCAGGACCATGGTGTTACATGGTCCTGAAAAACTAACCATGGTTAGTTTTTCACAGTACAAAAACTAGACTGAACTACATTAAAAAAAACAGAGAAAGCTATACTAGACTACAGACCTACACAGGACTGCGTAAAGTGCACAAAAACAGTGCAGGCATTACAATAAATAATAAACAGGACAGTAGGGCAAGGTGTCAGTCCAGGCTCTGGGTATTGAGGAGTCTGAAAGCTTGGGGGAAGAAACTATTACATAGTCTGGTTGTGAGAGCCCGAATGCTTCGGAGCCTTTTCCCAGACGGCAGGAGGGAGAAGAGATTGTATGAGGGGGGCATGGGGTCCTTCATAATGCTGTTTCCTTTGTGGATGCAGCATATAGTGTAAACATCCGTGATGGTGGGTGCAATTTCCGAACCAGGCAGTGATGTAGCTGCTCAGGATGCTCTCAATATGACCCCTGTAGAATGTGATGAGGATGGGGGGTGGGGGGGTGGGAGATGGACTTCCCTCAGCCTTCGCCGAAAGTAGAGACGCTGCTGGGCTTTCTTGGCTGTGGAGTTGGTGTTGAGGGACCAGGTGAGATTCTCCACCAGGTGAACACCAAGAAATTTGCTGCTCTTAACAATCTCTACCGAGGAGCCGTCGATGTTCAGCTGGGAGTGGTCGCTCCATGCCCTCCTGAAGTCAACAACCATCTCTTTTGTTTTGTTCACATTAAGAGACAGGTTGTTGGCTCTGCACCAGTCCATTAGCCACTGCACCTGGATCTGATCCAGGGGTTTGACTCTAAATTGGAGAAAGGCTGATTTTGATGGTATCAGAAACGATCTGGCAAGTATGGATTGGGACAGGCTGCTTTCTGGCCAAAGATGTACTTGGTAAATGGGAAATCTTCAAAAGTGATATTTTGAGAGAACAGAGTTTATATGTTCCTGTAAGAATAAAAGGCAAGGATAACAGGTTTAGAGAACCTTGGTTTTCTGGAGATACTGAGGCCCTAGTTAAGAAAAAAGGTGTATAGCAGGTATAGGCAGATAGGAACAAAAAATGTACTTAAGGAATGGAAGAAATGAAAAACACTTGAGAAAGAAATCATGAGAGCTAAAAGAAGACATGAGGTTGCTCTAGCAGACAAGGTGAAGGAGAATCCTAAGGGCTTCTACAGATATATTAACAGCAAAAGGATAGCAAGAAGATCAAAGTAGTAATCTATGTGTGGAGCTGAAAGAGATGAGGAAAGATCTTAAATGGACACTTTTGCATCAGTATTTACTCAGGAGATGGACACAGAGTCTATAAAAGTGAGGCAAAGCAGCAGCAAGGTCATGGATCCCCTACAGATTACAGAGGAGGGGGTGTTTACTGTCCTGAGGCAAATTAGGGTGGATAAATCCCCAGGGCCTAACAGGGTGTTCCTTCGGACCCAAGTGAGAAACAAGTGCAGAAATTGCTGGGGCACTAGCAGAGATATTTAAAACATCCTTTGCCATGGATGAGGTGCCGGATGATTGGAGGATAACTAACATTGTTTCATTGTTTAAGAAAGGCGCCAAGAATAAGTCAGGAAATTATAGGCCAGTGAGCGTGACATCAGCAGTGGGAAAGTTATTATAAGGTATTCTAAGGGACCAGATGTACAGGTATTTGGATAAACAGAAACTGATTAAGGGTAGTCAACATGGCTTCATAGATGGTAGGTCATATTTAACCAATCTTAAGATTTTTTCAAGGAAGTTAACAGGAAAGTTGATAAAGGCAAGGCAGTAAATGATGCCTACACATACTTTAGCAAGGCCTTTGACAAGGTCCCGCATTAGGAGGTTGGCCAAGATGGTTTAGTTGCTTGGCAGTTGAGATGAGATACCAAATTGGATTAGACACTGGCCTCGCTGAAGAAGCCAGAGTGGTAGAAGATGGTTGCTCCTCTGACTGGAGGCCTGTGGCTGCTGGTGTACCGCAGGGATCGGTGCTAGGTCCGTTATTGTTTGCCATCTATATCCATGATCTGGATGATAATATGATTAACTGGATCAGCAAATTTTCAGATGACACCATTTGAGGGTTTAGTTGACAGCAAGGAAGACCATCAAAGCTTACAATTAGGAACTAGACTAGCTGGAAAAATGGGCTGAAAAATGGCAGGAGGCACTTAATGCAGAGAAGTGTGAGGTATTGCACTTTGGGAGTACCAAACAAGTAAGGCCTTACACGTAGGGCACTGAGGAATGTGGTATAACAGAGAGATCTGGGAATACAGATCCATAATTCCTTAACAGTAGTGTTTCAGGTAAATAGGTTCATAAAAAAAGTTTTTGGCTTTCATTACTCAATATATAGAGTACAGGAGTTGGGGCGTTATGCTGAAATTGTCCAAGACATTGGTGAGGCCTGATTTGGATAATTATGTGTAGTTTTGGTCACTTACAACAGGAACAATGTATGTAAATAAGATTGACAGAATGCACAGAAAATTTACAAGGATGTTGCTGGGACTTGAGGACCTGAGTTTTTGGGAAATGTTGAATAGATTAGGACTTTATTCATTAGAATATAGAAGACAGAGGGGAGATTTGATAGAAGTATACAAAATTACAAGTGGTATAGATGGGTAAATGCAAACAGGCTTTTCCCACTGTGAGCACCAATACAGCGAGAACCCAAACAGAGACACCCATACAGGTCATGGGGTAAGGGTGAAGGCTGAAATGCTTAAGGGGATCATGAGGGGGAACCTCTTCACCCAGAGGCTGGTGAATGTGGCGAGCGAGCTGCCAGCACAAGTGGTGGATGCAGGTTTGATTTCAACACTTGAGAAGTTTGAATAGGTACATGGATGGGAGGGGTGTGGAGGGGTTATGGTCCAGGTTGAGGTCGATGGGAATAGGCAGAATAATGGTTCAGCTTGGAATAAATAGGCTATAGGGTGGCTTCTGTGTTGTAGCGTTCTATGACTGTAAATGCATTGAAGAAGGAAATTAGTTACGGCCAGCAATCACCCTTTCACATAGCAACAACTCTATGCCAAATACATAACCAGCCTGAAATGAGGAATGATCAGAAAGTGCTATATGGCTCAAATTAAGAATACAACACTAAACAATATGAAAGACAATATTTCTCCTCTCCAATACCTGACACTTGCTTGTGGCACTGATTCAGGGCTAACAGGTACTTGAACTCCCTTTTCCCATTCTTGTCTCCACGAATCAGCTAGAATGTAATATTCATCTGAATTCAGCTGGTATGAATCATGTAGTTTCATTGCAGTAATCAAGTCTGTTCTGTAGACCTGAAATACAAAATACAAATTACCAATATCCAATAAGACAACTATTATCATTTTCCCCACCTCGTTCTCACACCAAACCACCATCTCCACCCACCCCTACATTTCCTCCCTTGAAATTGTTGACTCTTATTGGGGTACAACTCCACTGGCATCTCAAATTGTCCAATATTGTGCTCAAGCAGACATCCAGTTTGGCTGGACAGTCAATGCCTCAGACTATTTAAACACATCAGGCTTATAGATAGACTGATGAACCCGTTCATCATCCCCATTCGCAATGAATCTAAATCAAAAACAGCCCATTTTTAGCCAAAGTGACAGGGCAGTGATGAGGAATGGAAGACTAATCTCTAGAATGGAGCACTGGCTAACATCAGTTAATTTAATAGGGAACATGAATCAATCGAGGATTTCTGTTTGCTTTGCAGTACATTAAGTACCACATTGCTCATTTCAGATCATCAGAAAAGCTCTACTGCCCATTATTGGAAAGGTGTCTCACTCTGCTTCTACGTTGTTTTAAGCCCTTTTAAAATTGAACAAAAATGCATCCTAGACAATATTCAAACCAATAAAATATAGCGGTAACATCAAGGGGATATTGGCAAAACCATGCTTAACAACAACAGTGAGCTGCCAAATTCAAAATTCAATAGGACAATGAGAAACTACTTAATGCAAGAAACACTAAATATCATGCAACACCATAGACAGCCAAGGCCAAGGATGATTGCATAAATTCACTCTGTCAAATTTTATGATTTGTGGTAGACTGAATTTACATGCAACTGTTCTTCTCTTTTCTAGAGAAGTTCTCTGCTTTTACTGAGAGAGGTTGACACTGAGGTAGATTGTTTCCTCTGCTCATGAGTAAATTGACTTTGCTGTACAGCACGAGCTATTTTGGGTCATAAGCCACATCTACCTCAAATTCACTGGCTGTCAGGCCTGGCTGTAAAATCTTTAAAATAAAGTAGGTTGTAGAGAGCTGGTTCAAAAAACAATACAGAATATTTTATATTTAAAATATTGATCCAAAGACTCAATGTGAAAGGTAAAATGGATAAATTCAGCACCAAAAGGGAATAATCCAGACTGGAGTCAATTAAAATTAGGTTGGTGGTTTAGGCATAACAGGGAATAAAAGAGCAGTGATGAAATAGGATGGAATCAATTCAGAGTTTGAAACCCAGTCTAAAACATGACCCAAGTATTTTGCAGGGTCTTGTTTGGACAAAGAGGAGAAAGAGTTGGGGCAAATCACTGGAATAGCAGTTTCTGTCTACTCAAGTAGACAGAACATTAGGACACAACATTGCTGGCAAAGGTAATATCTATTATCCAACTTTAATTGCCCCTGGCTACTGCAACGACTAGCAACAAAACGTTCATATTGGTGAAAGTGGAGTCACACTTAAGCCAAACAGGGCAACAGATTCAGATTCAGATTCAATTTATTGTTATTTAGAAACCACAAATGCAATGCAGTTAAAAAATGAGATAACATTCCTCCAGAATGATATCACAAAAGCATATGACAAAACAGACTACACCAGAAAGTCCACATAATGTTTGGCAATCCCCAATCCAGAGTCCGGAGAGGCTGCTGCGTATTAATATCATGCTACCGTCTTAGCGCATTCCCCGGAAAAGAGCTCCAAATCCACCAGACAAAACAAGACCAAAAACTAAAGCTACAAGACCTGCACAAAACCACATAGTTACAACAGTGCAAACAATAGCATAATTGATTTAAAAAAAACAGACCATGGGCACAGTAAAAATAGTCCAAAGATGTTAAAGGACTATAAGTTCAAAAGAAATCACCACACAGTTTCCAGAAGTCCCCAGGGTCCCGACAGACTCGCCATCCCACGCCGGCGGCAGAAGGGAATACCCCCGCTATGGACTTTCATGGCGCCGCCCGACTCAGCCTCGCAGATGCAGCACACACCGAAAGCCACCTGACCGTATTGGAGTATAAAAGTTGTATTGTTTGCTGTGTAACCAAAACTATGTAGTCAGCTTTGAGTTTGTTATTTGCTAGGCATGTATCCAATTTAGTAGGAGAATGAAATCTTAAGAATGTAGAAGATAATGGGGTGTTAATGAGAGGCTAGCTAAGAGATGTAGATTATAATGGTGTGTTAATGAGAGGTAGCTAAGAGATGTACATTAGAACATGATTAAGTCAATGGGTAGAAACAATAGTGGCGGATGTACTTGTGATACGCAACTGTAGACCGATTGGATATGCTAATACAACTAAACCAGGAGATTGCTATAAAAAATGCTATGTACAAGGATCAATGGGCAATCAGCGACTAGCTCAATGACTGTCTCAGCTTTGATTTGCAAATTAAAGTTTAACACTTCTTGAAGCATCTTCTGTGTCTCCTGGTCGATTGTGGGGCACGAGAAACCACAACAAAATTGGCGACCGCGGCAGGACCGGAAAGAGACCCACGGAAAGGAAACGGCAGATTGGGGACGCTTCCCAGTCCTCTAGGGACCCCCACAAGGCTAACAGAATTAAGGGTGCACCCAAACAAAAGGTAAGCGCTTTTTGCGACAATTTGGACCAAGAATTATGTTGGTTTTGGGGAGGTCTTGGAGTCTCAGAAGTGTGGAACCAGTCCAAAGAATCTGGCAGAATTGGGGGTTAACAGGAGGCTCAGAGGATTGATCAAGAACACTGCAGTGAGGGTAAGTACAAATAAGCTAATAAGTTAAGTGAAGAAAAATTCCACGTGGTGTTGGTAAGTCCCTGTGGATACCGCTTCGTATAAAATGAAGGTCTAAACGGGCAGGGAAAAGAAAAATAAGAGAAAATCCTCGTGGATACCACCTTAAGAGATCAGGGTCTGAATAGACGAGGTGCATAGAGAAAATCCCTGTGGATACCGCTTCGTATGAAACGAAGGTCTGAACGGACAGGGAAAGGAAAATAGAGAAAATCCTCGTGGATACCGCCTTAAAAGATAAGGGTCTGAATAGACGAGGTGCAAAGAGAAAGTTCTGTGGATACCGCTCTGAATAGAGGTCTGTACGGGCAGAGCAGAATAGGAAACAAGGACAGTCCAATATATAATTTAAAGCGCTGGTAGATAGACGATAGACTAGGCATAGAATTAGAGTAAATAATATTATCCAGTAAACAAACTGTGAATCTCTGAAATACCTTAAAAAGAGAGAACAACATGACAGGTAAAGGAACGGCAGTAGAGATTCTGAGCAAAAAAATCCAGATAAATAAATATGAGATCACAAAAACTTCAGAAAAATGGGAAAAGAGAACCAAAAACCTGGTCACAAAATGGCCAAGAGAAGGAACGTTTGATGTAAGCTTGTGCGAAGAAATGGAGGCACTAATTAAAAATTACAAACCAAAAGATAAATCTAAGAAAAGAGGGCAAAAAAGAGAACGAGAAATGGAAGTGCTAAAACTCTTCAGAACAGAGGGAGAAAGGCTGAGGAGGACAGGTAGAATATTGATTACAAGCGAGGAAGACACTAAGGTGCTGGAGAAACAGCCTGTTAGAGAGAGAGGAAGGTACAGTGAGAAGCTGGCTTCAGCTCCGTACCCAGTTGCGAAAGAAACAGAAAAGCCCCCTCCCTATAATGAGGAAGGAACCCCTAAGCAGTGCCCCCTGCTGACGGGAACAGTAAACATGCAGGGAGAACAAGTTTGGGATAATGAGGAGGAAAAAGACAATACAAGAAGGAAAAAGCAACGATATGGAAGGAAATACAGGCAGAAAGGATAAAAGTGGAACAGGCAAAGAGAGAAATGAAAGAAGAGATTGAACTGATGAAATACTTGAGAGAGAGGTAAAGGAGTATGAGGAGTATCGGTTATACTATAGAAATAAACAGACTAGAAAAGAAAGTGGCTCATCAGGGCAGGAAGAGATGAGGCATTCAAGAGGAAGTGGAAAAAGATAGGAGATGAGAGTCTTGGAGAAACACAAAAGAGAAGGGAATCAAGCACGAGTAAGGATCATGAGGAGTCCCTGCCACAGGTGTACAGACACGGACAGGAAGAAAGAGAAGGTAACTCATTGGAGGAGCAAGAGTTAAGTGGAGAGAGAGAGGATGCGAGAATTTGTGGGGAAGAGGTAGGAGGCAGAAGCCTAGAAGAGCAGAAGGAGGCGGTCGGGGAGCGACTTGCGGAAGTAGAGAGAGAGCTAGATAAGTTACTGAGAGGGGATTGCCAGAGGAGATGCGAAAAATACTCCAGGGGCCAACCAAGTATTGAATCAGGACAGGAAGGAAGGACTCCACAGGGAGACCGAGGGAAGAAGAGGACCCCGGAGAAATTTGTGTGGGAGGCAGTAAAGACATCCCTGAGACAGATGGGGAGTCAGGCGAGGAGGAGAGCCAGGGCAGGTGGGAAGAAGGAGGAAGAATGATGCCGTTGTTAGTTAAAGGATCAGGACAAGTGCAGTATATCCCTTGGGGATCCCAGGACCTAGAAGGGCTGAAAAACACTTTGCCCAATCTACATAAAGGAGCAGGGAAATGGATTAGAGCCTTTGAAGAAGAAACGGCGGGACGATTATTGGCTATGGGAGATTTGAAGGCACTATTGATAAGGTTGATGGGAACCTCCAAATTTAACGAACTAATGGAAATGGCTGGCATAGTAAACTCAAACGACCCGAGAACTGATGGAGACGGGTTTGACAGAGTGAGGCAGAGGGTATGGCAGGCCCTCAGGAAGCTTTATCCACCCAAAGTGGACCCCAAAGCCTTAAAGGGGGATCCACTGGGAGACACTGAAAACCCAGCAGCCTACGTAGAAAACCAGTTGAAAAGGTGGAGACTGGAGACTGAGCAAGAGGTGGAAAATAGCTTATTTATCACCACACTGTTCCGACATAGCATTTTGGATGCAATGCCTCCGCAAGTAAAATCCAAACTGGAGGAAGTGGTTGGGCTGACGTCAATGACCCCACAAGAATTTAGAGACCACGTAGTCCATGCGGTTGAGAAATACCGTAAAGACAAACAAAGGTTGGCTGAGCAGCAGGAAGAGGTGCAAAGAAAGCTAATACAAATGCAGCTCGAAGAACTCAAAAAGGAAAAAGAGAAAAGCAAAAAGATGCTGCCAGCAACCACCGGTCCGAGTACAGCCATCGAACTGGATAAAGCACCGCCATATGGAGGAACCGATCATACTGTAAGACAAGGGCAGGAAAACCCCATGCCAATAATCAACATCTTTGGAGGAGCATTCCCACAAATGCCCTATCAGGAACAGACTAAATTCAAACAGCCCAGACAGGACTGGAAGTCCCAAGGAGGGGGACAGAGGAGCTAAGGGCAGAGGGGACCAGTGAGGAAACAGGGGGAAAGAGAGGTAGAGAGATTGTGCTGGGGATGTAATCAGCCAGGTCACATAAGAGATTGTCCGTTTACACCATGGCCTGTCACACACCAGCAGGAACCGATAAGAAGGGAACTAAAGTTTAGCCAAGGACCAGCCCCCACAGGCCCAAGTGGACCTGTGAACCCCTATGCGAGGTATTAGGGGTGCCCCGAGAACTCAAGTGGGAAGGGACATTACCCAATGATAACAAGGGAGGCAGACGAGGAACCCATTGTTCAGGTTATGTTAGAAGGGCAACTGACACCAATGATGATAGATACTGGAGCCACGTACACTTGTGTACAGCCACAGTATGCCCTTCACCTTCCCATGTCAGGAAAGTTTATTAAGATGGTAGGGTTCTCGGGGAAAACACAGTTGACACAGTGCATGGCTCCAGTGCAGTTGAGAATGGGAAATAAAGGAATTGTTTTGCCGGTGCTAGTATCTAAAGGAACTCCGATTAATTTGTTAGGCAGAGATGCCTTATAGAAAATGGAATTAAAATTAGAATGCACCAGAAATGGGCTGAGTGTGGAAAGAGCAGGGGCTCAATTGATAGTGCGAGAAGACAGGAAGGCTAATGTCTTTTGGATAGGAGACATCGCAGATCAGATTCAGGAAACCTGGGAAAAATGGAAAAAAGGCGTGCAGGCTATATTACCCAGGGCTGTAATGCCCAAATCTGAGCTACATTGTACAGTGATTTTTGACGAGACTCAGAACAGGGAGTTAGAGGAGAGATGGCACCTGGAGGCATGTACCCAACAGCACCTGGAAGGGGAGGCTGTGATAATTAGAAAGCAAGGGGCAGCTTTACAAGTTAAGTGGAACACCTTTTTAGAAAAATGGTACAGGATACCGGAAGCTGCGCCCCACGTAACATTGTTGGTAAACAAGGGATATCAGTCTAAAGACTTAGGACCCTTAGTTAAGAGTGCTGAAACCGTAACAGTGTGGAGGAAAATCACGCCAGAGGTGTGGATATCAGAAGACAACAATTGCATTAAAATAATGGTAAGTGTAAATATGGTAGGGACAGTGAGAGAGGTCAAAATAACTCCCCAACCACACATGGCCTTGATGGGAAAGGAAAGAGGCCAACAGAAAGATAGAAGGTTAGATGAGTTGCCATCTATTCTGTGGTCACAGCATGACACGGATGTAGGGAAAATAAAAACAGCTAGTCCGGTGGAAATAAGGCTGAAAAGGGGAGCAATTCCACCCAGGAGACCACAATACCCTCTAAGACCAGAAGCAGAAGAGGGAATAGCATCGGCAGTGCAGGGGTTGCTTGAAATAGGAGTGCTTAAAAGAACAAACAGTCCATGCAATACCCCATTGCTGCCGGTCTTAAAAGCAGATAAATTTAAGTGGAGATTGGTGCATGATTTGCGAGCGGTAAATGATGTGGTAGAGGACTGGCCAGCGGTAGTCCCCAACCCACACATGCTTTTGACTAATGTTCCACCAGAAGCAAGTTACTTTTCAGTGATTGATTTGTGTTCGGCTTTCTTCAGCATTCCTCTAGCCGACTAGTGTCAATATCTGTTTGCATTTACTTACAGAGGTGCTCAGTATACCTATACCAGAATGCCGCAAGGGTTTAAACATTCACCACGTTTTTAATCAGGTGTTGAAGGCAGACCTAGAGGGCATACCATTGGAAAGTACATTGTTACAGTATGTGGATGACCTGTTGATTTGCTCCCACAGTAAGGAACAGTGTGAGCAGGACACTATAACTCTGTTAGAGAAGCTAGCGCGCGGAGGACATAAAGTATCCAAAAAGAAACTGCAATTTTGCACGCAGCAAGTGGAATACTTAGGCAGGGTAATATCCAAGGGAGTGAAGGCGATAGCACCAGATCAGATTGAGGCAATAACTAAGGCCCCAAAACCCCAGACTGTAGGGCAGATGATGACGTTTTTGGGAATGGCAGGGTACAGCTCAGATTGGATAGGAGAATATGCTGAGATTGTGGCACCTTTGAGAAAGATAATGAAAGAAGCAGGACATACAAATTTGAAGAACGGCTTACAGTGGAATGAAGAGGCGGAGATAGCTTTCAATACTATTAAGCAGGAATTGCAGTCAGCACCAGCATTAGCTTTGCCTGGCTACGAGAAGGTTTTTCATTTGTATGTATCCAATCAACAGGAGGGTTATGTCACAGTGGTTCTAACACAAGAGACAGGCACAGGAAAAGCAAAGCAGCCGATAGCATACTACAGTACGAGGCTAGATGAGGTGGCTGAGGGGTATCCACCCTGTTATCAGGGATTGGCGGCGCTGTACTATGCATATGAAAAGGCATCATCTGTAACCCTGGGCTATCCTGTGACTCTGTACACACACCACAAAGTAGCAGAATTGCTGGAAAGAGGGAAATTTGTGCTGACGCCAGCCAGGATAGCAGCGTATCAGATGCTATTGACATTTCCAGACATAACTATACAGAGATGCACTACCAGTAATATAGTCGATTTTGTCCCTTTGGGCTATGAAGGAGAACCCCATGATTGTGTAGGGAAGACAATGGCATTTGCCAAATTGAGAGCAGATTTACAGTCAGAACCACTAGAGGATGCAGATAAAAAGGTTCTGTTCGTAGTTGGCTCTTGTTATAGGGATTATGATGGAAATCATGCAGGGTTCTCAGTAGTGCAACAGGATCAGTCGAGCGGTAAGATTATTAGGATGGAGTCCTGTCCCCAACCGTGTTCCGCCCAACTAGCGGAAATCAAAGCCCTGACAGCTGTGTGTGAAATTATGGAAGGTGAGAAAGTAGACATCTATACTGATTCGGCATATGCTCATGGAGTATGCCATTTGTTCGGGGCAGTGTGGAAACAGAGAGGTTTTTTAAAAAGCAGTGAAGATCCCATACAACATTGTCAGCAAATTCTAGGCTTAATAAAAGCCATAATGAAACCTAAAGCATTGGCTATAGTAAAATGCCAGGCACATAAAAAGGGAAATGATGTAATAACAAAGGGAAATCAAGCTGCGGACGAGGCAGCCAGAAAAGCGTCTGGATGTACATCAGCTGTCATTGCCCCCCAGGTAAGCCTAGCTCCAGAACCTGGGGTAGAGGACCTAATTGAAATACAAGGTAAGGCAACTTTGGCAGAACAGACAATGTGGAGACAAAGGGGGGCCAAGCAGAACCCGGAAGGCTTGTGGAGCATGGAAGACGGTTTGTTGGTAGCGCCCACCCCTCTACTGACGATTCTGATTTCAGAAGTGCATGGGATGGACCATTGTGCAAGGGGGGAAGTGATAAAGAAAATAAAGAAGGATCGTTTACTAAGGCAATGTATAAGTTGAAAAGTCTAAGAAAGGAAGTTAAACAGAATGCAGGGTCCGGACATCAGTTATTTGACTGGTTAGAAAGTAGATTCGGAGGATGGGGAGCACGGCTGACTAAAATGGCAATAACTGTCAGTATTGTATTGTTGAGCTGTGCGCTTGTGCTGTGCTGCTTTCTTCCTTGTCTCAAGTCTCTTGTAGTGCGTGCTGCAACCAAACAATTTCCAATGCTCGTGGCAATTACTGAAGCAAGCTTAGTGGAGAAAGAAACACCGAAAATATATCGTTACAGCCTACAACACCTGCAGGATGAACAAGAGCAAAACGACAGTGTGGGAGTAGATTGTAAGGGCTTCTGAGTTTTTTTCCCCGTCTCAGGTACAAAGGGACAGGTTTTTGGCTCAGCGGCCCAGGGTAACAGGGAGAGAATACTTTGCGGTCTTGGCGCAGAAAATTATAGTTTAACCCGAGATTTGGGAATAAGTGCTTGAGTTTATTGGGGCTTTTGTGCGCGGACTCTTAGTCTTCTCTCTCTGTCTCAAAGGGGGGATATATTGGAGTATAAAAGTTGCATTGTTTGCTGTGTAACCAAAACTATGTAGTCAGCTTTGAGTTTGCTATTTGCTAGGCATGTATCCAATTTAGTAGGAGAATGAAATCTTAAGAATGTAGAAGATAATGGGGTGTTAATGAGAGGCTAGCTAAGAGATGTAGATTATAATGGTGTGTTAATGAGAGGTAGCTAAGAGATGTACATTAGAACATGATTAAGTCAATGGGTAGAAACAATAGTGGCGGATGTACTTGTGATACGCAACTGTAGACCGATTGGATATGCTAATGCAACTAAACCAGGAGATTGCTATAAAAAATGCTATGTACAAGCAATCAGCGACTAGCTCAATGATTGTCTCAGCTTTGATTTGCAAATTAAAGTTTAACCCTTCTTGAAGAATCTTCTGCGTCTCCTGGTCGTTTGTGGGGCACGAGAAACCACGACAACCACAGCGGACTCCGAGTCCGTCGAACCTCCGCGGTACAGCTTCTCCGAGCACCATCTTCTGCCGAGCGTATTAAGACGCCCCCGCCAACGGCCATCGGCAACACGACCCCGAGGACTGGGGGCCTGTTCTTCTCAGCAGAGTCCCGGACCTCACAGCAGCAGCAGCAACGAAGAAGGTCTTCCTGGAGATTTCCAGATGTTCCTCCGTGCTCCCACGTCAGTTTTCAATCGATTATGATTGCACACGGCACCCCACTCACAAATAACAGATAATCAGCTCTGGAGTGGCCGCTGCAAGCTGCGTCGCGCCACCATCTTGGAAATCTTGGAAACAGTTGGAGGCGGAGCAAAGTGATGATGGCGCTAAACGGCAACTGTCTTTAATTATTGGTCAAAAGTGTTTAAAAGCTTGTCATGAAACTAGCAACTACCTGATCCCAGTCAGGTCATCCCTGGTAGATTACACAGAGTAGTGTTAGCCATGGTAGCTTCCTCTTGCGTTTCCAATTGCCTGTCCTTTTGCCAATCATATCAATTCCCACCTTCAGTGTTATACTCCCACCAAATTTATGCTTTAATGGGAAAAGTTTTAATTTCAATAAATTTTGAGCTTTTGTTTCAGATAGGAGGAGCTTAGGAGAATTAATGGCGACTTCCTTGCTTACATCTTTGGAAACAGTTCTATTTCCATCTTTAATATCTCTATTTTTCCCTTTCAGGGTTCTTTTGAAGACCCTGACCTCGAGTTATATACACTGACTACAGTTCTTTGCGGGAATGGGACCCGCTCTCCGGGTTTCATAGCTCGCCGTTGTTCAGCATGCCAAGAGTGCAGCCTAAGAGTTCGGCTCGACTTTGGAGGCCGAGGATCTCGGGGCTCTGGAGACGGGCAGGTCGAAGGTCGGTGTCCCAGACCGGTGTGTCATGGGAGCTGGAAGATCTTTGGCTGTGTGCCCAGAGACCTGAGATCTTTGGGCACGGGGCCCGAAAAAAGCAACGCGATGAACTTTTAACATCATAAGCCAGCAAGTTGTTTGTTGTGTCTCCCCTCTCACTGTGAAATGGGGACACCTCTTTTTCCCTTATTAGGGAGAGAGAGAGAGGCTGGGGGTATATCGACTGCCGGGTGAACAAAGTAGTCTTTGGAGACTGCGAGTCTGTATCTTTGCTGTTGCTCTGCTCGTGCTTTAGTGTTCGGTGGCGGGTACCGACGCTTTTTTTGCCGGTGGGGGAGGGGGTATTGTTGCTTGCTGCCGCTTACGCGTGGGAGGGGGGATCGGGTGGGGACTTTGGGCTTCTAACATCAACTGTCACTCATTCTTTGGGGCACTCCTCTGTTTTCGTGGATGGCTGCGAAGAAAAAGCATTGCAGGATGCATATTGTATACGTATCCCTGACATTAAGTGTACCTTTGAAGAAAAGAACGCTCATCTCAAGTAAGTTGAGACTCATGAAAACTTTAAGGGAGACCGTCAATTTGACAGCTTAGAAACAGCAGAGAGGTCAAAAGACATGGTGGAGTGGAGCTGAATGCAATCAGTAAACATGTGGAAGCTGCTCCAGTAGCTATGGATGATACCATTTAGGAGTGTTGTACAGAATGGTGACAAGGCAGATCCTTGGGGGAATCCAGAGCTGAGGATACGGCTTTCATTGGTAGTGTGCCAGCTACATGCAGATAGTTGTTATTACACAATACACTCGGAAAATTATATGATATTAAACTGTGGTACAAAGAATGAAATACTCAATAAATATCCAGCTACCTTTCATGCAAAATAAAATCACCCTAACAGAATTATAGTGGTTGGTATTGAATGATATGTTAGTGAGTATATTTTTCTTCCCAGAGAGAAAATAATTCATCTGTGAAAATAAAAAAGTTATTTGATCACTGAGCTGTTTTGAAAAGGCCTTACACTAAATTGTTCTTTATTTTTCAAAATATCACAAATTTCACTTGTCTTTCATGGCAGTTGTAAATTAGATTTTGAAAGCTAGATGTGATAAAATACAAAAAATAAATGGAAGCATGTGGAAATACAGATGATAATAACTGGTCTCAAAGCCCTAAAAAGGATAGATTATCAACAAAAAAGTACACGGTCACATCCACAGAATATTCAAACAATTCACAGAAAAATAATTAACTTGTAAAGGCCAAAAAGTGCCTCATTTTTAGTGTAATATAACAACAATGAAAATCTTGAAGACTTTCATTTATACCTCAGCATTAATGACCTAACATTTCAGCCATAAGTACACTTGGATATTGGTTTGACCTGAATCGTAAAGTTCAGAAACTGACTTCATCTCAAAGCCACGTGAGTTTCACTCTACATCAAATTGATGGCCTTGGCCATGGGTTCCATCATTGATTTTAAGGTTCTATGCCAGATATGAGAAAAATTAGTTGATATTCAATATTCTGATCACCTTGAATTGATCATTACTAACCAAGATCAGCTATAATGGCATCCAATCTATTGGCATTCACTGCCACAGTTTACATAGGACAAGACTAAAAACTGGCCATTGTCCAGGTGATCCCAAATACCAATCTAAAAACCGGCACTTTCAGGAAAGTAAAATTAGAAGGAAGTGTTTCAGACAACAGGAACAGGACAATACCTCAGATGGTTTTCGGTCTTTGTGCCTTGAAGTTGAGTTTCTTCTGTGCTGTGATTTGGAATGCTGAGACCAGGAAGTTGAATGACCTAAAAAAGAATGAACAGCATTTCTGTTCTCTTCTACGAAGAGTAATCTTATCAGTTACAAATAGGACAAGTGATCTTTTGTGGCACAGCGATTTGTCATACAACAATTCTGATCAGAAGCAGCACTTTTACTGCCTCTGAAATGTCCTGTTTTCAGGGACAAGCTGTCAAACTTTATTAGTGCTGTGTTGTGCTTTGTTAGATCATTTGTCCTCCTCATGGAAAAAAATCATTACACTGAGTCATACCATATGCCAAAGGTGTCCCCCGGAGCACTTCAAGATCCAGCATCTTTACATTTGAAGATTTCTAGTCTGAATTCCTTGCAACAGTTTTCAACTACATATTAATTTGGTTAAAATACCAATCTGCCCATGGGTTGTCAACATTTTCTTATTACAGTTACAAAGATTAAATGAACATCTCATCATAAGATGAAGACTAATGGATGTAATACATACATGAGAAATTCTGAAGATACTGGAAATCCAAAGCAACACACACAAAATGCTGGAGGAACTCCGCAGGCCAGGCAGCATCTATGGAAAAGAGTTAGAGTTGACGTTTCAGGTTGAGACCCTTCAAAAGTCCTGATGAAGGGTCTCGGCCTGAAACGTTGACTTTTTACTCTTTTCCAATAGACGTTGCCTGGGCTGCTGAGTTCCTCCAGCATTTTGTGTGTGTTGTTAATGGATGTAACATGGGTTAAGCAGATAATCAAACTTAACCAGGACGAGAAGACATCAGAACAAGAGCACACAATGTTGGACAAGGGTCAACTTAACTACATCCTCGACATTTGTTTTCCTCCCCAATGCTCCGCAGAGCAATAATTAAATCAGAACAACACAAGAAAAAAGCATTATTAAACACAATACAATTTACAATGAGTTTAAATATGCATTTCCTACCCAAATTAGCTTAATCCTTTTACACCTTTACCTTAGGATGTTAATTACGACTTTAACATGATGAAACTCATGGAAATGTTTGAGTTCATTTTGTTCCTATGGGGGCAAAGGGCAACTACACAACAACATTGAATTCTCAGAACAAAATATCACAAGTGAAGGAAATGAAAACCAACTTAAAATAGGGCTAAACTGAAGGTGAAGGGGTTAAATGAAAACTATTTCTTCCTTTTGATTAGATGATTCATCTGTATATTCTGAGAATTATGGCAAAAAATAATAGCAATTGTGTCAGATGAGGAAAAAATGGTTAATTCCACAGGACCCACTCACTGACCAATGCTCTGAAATTCATGATTTACTTCAGATGACTCAAATTCATAAGGTAGAGCTTTACATTTCAATACCAAAGAGGATTGTTATATTTATGTAACGACTTTGTTATGTAGCCGATTAGAACAGCGGGAAAAGAGGCAAAATAAGCAAACAAATGCTTTTAAGAAACATTTCATTCACTCCTTTGGAAGACACATTAACTATTTTGTAATTGCATCCCTTTTCTCCAAGCTCTGAGCACATGGTCTCACAGACTGCAACGATTTCTCAGGTACTCTCAAAACAGCAGTGTAGGCAAAGAGAACACAACTTAGAAGACCTGTGAGCACCAATTCAAGCAGAACACAGTCAAGACATGGATGTATTCCCTAGTTAACATACTAAAAATGCAGGAGGAACTCAGCAGGTCAGGCAGCAGCTATGGAGAAGAATAAGGAGTCAACATTTTTGGCCAAGATCCTTTATCGGGACTGGAAAGTAAAGGGGAAGAAGCCTGAGTAACAAGGTGGGGGGAGTGAAAGGAGATTGGTAAAGTCGAGGGAGGGGAAAGGAAGGTGAGTGGGTGAGGTGGGGGTGGGGATGAAAGGAGAAACTGGGAGGTGACAGGTGGAAAAGGCAAAGGGCTGAAGCAGGAATCTGATAGGAGAGGAGAAAGGGAAGGAAGAGGGGTACCAAATGGAGTTGATAGGCAGGAGAGGAGAACAGAAGGCGTATGACGGGAGCCGGAATGGGAAACAGATGATGAAGAAGAGTGAAAAATTACTGGAAATTGGAAAAATCAATCTTCATGCTGTAGGGTTGTAGGCTACTCATGCCAAATACACAAGCTGACCTTCTGAATCCAAGCATCTATCTTGACTGAAGTCAGATTACTCAGTATAGCAAAAGGAAAGATCTATAATCTTTTTACTCTTCTTGGGTCAGTACTACCTGTTCACTGATCCAATGAGGAAGCTGCTTAAATATTTTCTGTGAATGCTGGATGTCATCAGATATCCATAACTGGGCACAATGGTGGATAAGCATTCAAGCCTAATAACTATTCAGGAGCTCTGGACTAAGAACCAAGCATTGAATTACTCTGTGTCACTTGTTTTAAATGCTGTGTTAGACATAACCTAGAAGCTAGGTGACTTTCACTGTAAGTAAGCAAAACACTCACTGTCATTGTCGTCAGAATCGTCGTTGCTGCTTGGAAGCCGGTTCCTTTTCATGGTCTTCTCTATTTCTGGCACGAAGACTGTGAAGAAATAGACATGGTTAATGTCAAGGGTCAACTAACCAACGGTGATCCATGTTTCCACAAATGAGGGCGCAGGTTGGTTCAAATGCTGAAAACCCCTTCTTTCTTGTGTCACATCAGGTCACCAATTCACCACACAAGTCAAAAGGTTTGCAATTTAAGTAACAAAGTTGGCAAGTATCACAATGGAAACATTATCTCAACATGAAAGTCTGCACTGGAACATCAACACAGAGAGAAACTAAGTCACGTTACTTATGGATCCTGAGGAATACCAGAAGGCTGCTGCAAACCCTCACTTCATACAATAACTTCAGCCAAAAAAAACTTTAAATTAAACAAAGTCCTCTGCTAAAATAGGAGTGGGAACAATTTCAGACAATGTATTCATATGCTGCCATGTGGGCCATGATTATTACAAGGAAACAGCTTAGTGATTAGAATACAGGTTTAACTGTCAAATATATCCTCTAAAATGCTGCAACAACTTGATTTCAAACTACACCAGTGGTTCCCAACCTTTTTCTGGCCATGCCCCACCTAATCACCTCTAAAATCCTGATGCCCCCTGTGGTGATATATAATTCTTATTATTCAAAAAGTGAACTCCTGTTCACCTGGAGGAAGCCTAAAAGACCATTAACTTGGTTTGAACAAGCTTCCAAAGAACTTGGCATTCATGAAAGAGAAAAATAAAAGAACCAAAGGACTGTTAAAGTTCTGAGGAAGAAAGTACTAAGAAATTGTAAAAAAAAAAGAACATTAAGTGATATTAAAATAATAATAAATAAATAAATAAAACAATGCCGATTCGTTTCTACAGCATACAAAGACAGATACACCGTTTAAAAGAGATGACGCAATGTACACACCTTCACACCACCAAGAACCGAAAGCTACTGCAAAAAGCAGCATTGGCGCGACCTCGTACGAGTTTCTTACGCGTTTGGACTTGTTCATTCGTTCCTTCCTACATCAGTCAATTCATTAATTTAATTATGAAAACCATTTGATGGTTGTAATGATGGTGATACACTATATATACAGCACATACGCAATTACACATGTACATACACACAAGTATTTTTATGTATGCATACTGTATATACACATATGTATTAACTCGCACACACACTCATACTCACACAGACTTACTAGAAAAAATTCACTGTTAATAACTCATTCTCGAATTGCCCCCCTTAAAAATCAAATTACCCCCGTGGGGCATACGCCCCACGTTGGGAACCACTGAACTACACCATTATTGAAACAAGATTATAACAGCTTCTTTTGCAATAGAAGAGTAAAGGAAAGCTGTACCAAAATAAAAGTACATAAGTACAGGCAGTCCCCGGGTTACGAACAAGATCCGTTCCTAAGTCTGTCTGTAAGTCGGATTTGTATGCAAGTCAGAACAGATACATCCAGTCTTATTTAGCGTCAGTCAGTCAAATGTTTGTCTTAGTATATAGTATATATTTTACCTTTCTATGCATTAGACCCCAGCACCGATTCCCCGCCACCTCTACCTCCCAGTAATGTCTTTGCAATGTGAATCCCTCCAATCCCAGTACACAAGCCCAGCTTGTGAATCTCTTCCCGGTGTCAGTTAGGGTCCTTTGTTTTCCAGTACATCTCACACTCCTCCGACCCTCAGATGCCTCCATTTCCCAATGCACCATTTCAACATCCAGGGTGACAGATCGGGAGGAGACTCAGGCAGCGCGGCCCGCAGGATCGGGGGGAGACTCGGGTAGCGCGGCCCGCGGGATCGGGGGGAGACTCGGGCAGCGCGGCCCGTGAGATCAGGGGGAGACTCGGGCAGCACAGTCACGGGATCGGGGGGAGACTCGGGCAGCATAGGCACGGGATCAGGAAGAGACTCGGGCAGAACAGTCGCGGGATCGGGGGGTGACTCGGGCAGCGCGGCCCGCGAGATCGGGGGGAGACTCGGGGAGCGCACCCCGCGGGTCCGGGGGAAGAGACTCGGCAATTCCCCCTCCAATTTTTTCCTCTTCGTTTCTAAAGGTAGCACAGTAGTTTAGGAGGCAGTGCTACTGTCTTACAGTTCCAGCAAGTGAAGTACAATTCTAACCTCCAACGTTGTATGTAGTTTGTAGAACCTATGACACATGGGATTCTCCCAGGAGCTCTGGTTTCCTCCCCCATCTCAAAGTCATGCTGGTTGGCAGATTAATTGGTAAATTACCTGTAGTATCTGCGCCCCCAGTTTACCCCCATTTGTCTAGGAAGAACTGCCGTCGCCCCGCCAACAGTGTAATACTTTGGTGTAAATACAGTGTAATAACCCCCCCCCCAGTACACGCTTACAACACAAACACCAGACAATACACCAAAAGCGAGTAAATAATTACAACTTTATAGTTATTTCTAGTGATGGGTTAGTAGAAACAGATAACCTAAATCAGTAAGTTTATCAGTTTGTGCACATAATAGTTTAATTCCATGGAGCTCACACTTCCAGTTCCATCTACAACAGCCTTCCAAGCCTTTGGCCACCCTCTGAACCAGTGACTTCCCAGTATCCGCCACCCTGGAACCACTGTCCGCTCCTCACACGTCCGTCCTCCTCGCTCTCCTCCCGAAAAAGACCACAAACTCCCACTCAGCTCACACATACAAGATAGCATAACATTCTCCATTGGTTACTTCCCCCCACCCTTATCTTCAGTTATAACCCAAACATTCTTGATACAGAAACCCATTACAGCATTAAGTAACATTACAGAGAAGCCATTTCATTATAACAATACAAAGAAGCCATTTTGTTAGCCTGAACAGTTAACACCACAGTTACTGGTACTGAGAGCCCTACGTACCTCAAGAGGAAATGGGTGGCAAGAGAATGGAATTGATGCGCTTGAGGGAGAGAAGATAGACTACGAAATCAGGTTTATTACCACTGGCTTAGATGAAGTAAAATTAGTTGCTTTGTGGCAGTACTACAATGCAAAGATAGCAATTACAATAAATTACAAATATAAATGGTTTTAAAAAGGAATAATGAGGTAGCGATCATGGATCATTCAGAAATGTGCTGGTGGAGGGGAAGAAGCTGTTTCTGAATCGAGTGAGAGTCTTCTTGCTACTATCTTTGGGTAGGAGGTGGATGTCATGGATGGTGAGATTCCGAAGACCTCCCCCCCGCCCCCCAATTTTTTCAGGCGCTCCTTCTTTCTGAAGTCCTCACGGTAGGAAGTTAGATAGATAGATAGATACTTTATTCATCCCCATGGGGAAATACAACATTTTTTCCAATGTCCCATACACTTATTGTAGCAAAACTAATTACATACAATACTTAACTCAGTAAAAATATGATATGCATCTAAAATCACCCTCTCAAAAAGCATTAATAATAGCTTTTAAAAAGTTCTTAAGTAGTTTACTTAAATACATTGAGCCCTAACCCCGGCACTTTAGCATATCTTACTCCTGGCGGTTGAATTGTAAAGCCGAATGGCATTGGGGAGTATTGATCTCTTCATCCTGTCTGAGGAGCATTGCATCGATAGCAACCTGTCGCTGAAACTGCTTCTCTGTCTCTGGATGGTGCTATGTAGAGGATGTTCAGGGTTTTCCATAATTGACCGTAGCCTACTCAGCGCCCTTCGCTCTGCTACCGATGTTATACTCTCCAGTACTTTGCCCACGACAGAGCCCGCCTTCCTTACCAGCTTATTAAGACGTGAGGCATCCCTCTTCTTAATGCTGCCTCCCCAACACGCCACCACAAAGAAGAGGGCGCTCTCCACAACTGACCTATAGAACATCTTCAGCATCTCACTACAAACATTGAATGACGCCAACCTTCTAAGGAAGTACAGTCGACTCTATGCCTTCCTGCACAAGGCATCTGTGCCTGTGATAGAGCTGTTTTTGAGTCGACAATGCTCTGCAGCCTTTTTCTATCCTGCACACTGGAGCTTCCACGCCAGGCTGTGCGGCAACCAGTCCGAATGCTGTCCACTGTACATTTACAAAAGATCTGTAATAATCTTTGTCAATGTACCAAATCTCTTCACATCCCTAACATATCATAGCCTCTGACATGCCTTCTTTAAGATTGCACACAGAACTGATTGTTCTGAGAGCCAGTACAAATTCAATGGACTGAATTCCTTCATTTAAAAAAAATTAAACATATCAGGTCATTCTTTTGCCACTTTTGTCCACTGCTGCCATTCCTTGTGAGACTCTGGTATCTTCTGACTATCCTTTGGAAAATCTGCCTTCAACCTGGCCAGTGTGGGTGCACTTGGCCACCAGGATAATCACATACATTTGAAAGGAAAATCAAAAAAGCAGAATTAACTGAGGCTGGTACAAGTAGAATTAATACCTCAAGAAAAAAATTTCATTCACAGGACATGGATGTTTCTGGCAAGGCCAACATTTGTAGCTGACCTTAATTGCTCCTTGAACTAAGCAACTGGATGGGTCATTTCAGATGTCAATTAAGAATCAACCATTTTGCCCTGGATCTGTAATCACGTGTAGGCCAAACGGAGCAAGAAGGGCAGAAGGACGTTAGTGAATCAGATGGGATTTTATGACTATCAAGCAATTTTATAGTTTTCACTTTTGATACCAGCCTTTTAATCGCATTGATTTAAATACTTGCAATTAAATTCTGCACTGCCATGGTGAGATTTGATCTCATGACTCCTGATCAATAGTTAAGGCCCCTGGGCATGACTCCAGGAACTTAACCATTGTGCAATTACTGAAATATTTATGGTGGCCATTATGTCACTAAACAACACAGTTGACAGCAGATACAATTAAAAAAACGTCTAAAGGATATTGAGGAAAGTTGTGCTTTGGTAAGATTGAATAAAACTAGATTCATCTGTAAAGGTCTGAAAACATTATGTATTAATAAAAATGATATAACCAAGATCACCAATGGCCACCAATGAATCCCTTTTCATAATGCATACTTCAGTACTTTTTCCAATCAGAGTAAATCTATTTTTTTCACATCCTTCAGCCACTTATTGCTCTGGGTACTAAGATAAAACATTATAGAAATTACGTCCATAGCTCAGAAACAGGCGGGATACTGGATTTTTTCCTGTATTATGAGCTAATACACTATCCTTGATAACTCATGTGCAACGCGCGTCACCATTGGTTTCTGCCCTCTTATAATGACTGTGTTCAGTGGTGCTACAAAAAATTTAAACTTTCAAAAAAAGAGTATGGGTTTCCAGTGACGTCATCGTCGAGAATGGCAGCTTAAGTCACTAGCTCCTTCAGAAAAACGCGTATTAAGCCCCATTAACCCGTCAAATAGAATATTTTTCGAAAAATATTTGAACTGAAAAGAGGGGCAAGAATGGGGAAAAGGAACGGAAATAAAAAAAGCGACACTGCGAAGCCTGCGTCCGAGAGGAGTGCAGCGAGCGGCTCTCCTACCCGACCACATGTGAGCAAGGCGGCTGCCGGGCCTCGTTCAGTCGAAGCGGTGAATGTCTTTGAAATCCTGAAAGAAATAATGGAGGTCCAGAAAGATATAAAGCAGCAGCTCCGTGATATTAAGGCAGAGCTCACTAGCGTTAATCAAAAACTAGCGGTGGCAGAGACTCGCATTGAGAAGGTGGAAGATTGCGTTCAAAACGTGGAACGGATACTGAGCAAGACAATAAAAATCATACATCACTAAGAAGGTAAACTGCTTGATCTGGAGGGAAGATCACGGCGGAGAAATATCAGAATCTACAACGTTCGGGAAGGAGCGGAGGGCTCGTCCATGACGGAGTTTGTCAGAAAGTTACTGCGGGACGCACTGGAGCTTCCCCCGGCTATGGAGCTGGAAATCGAGAGAACGCACCGCGCGCTCGTTCCAAAACCTACCCGGGATAGAAAGCCACGCTCAATAATAATTAAATTCCTTCGGTACAGCACCGAGGCGGAGATTCTACGAAGGGCCTGGGGTAAGAAGAGAGTGCTTTTAGATGATAAATTAATATATTTCGACCAAGATTACCCCCCCTGCGGTCCTCCAGAAACGCAAAGAATACTTTGAAGTAAAGCGAGTACTAAAGCAAAATAAGATTAGATTTCAAACTCCATACCCTGCTAAACTTCGAGTGTTTTATGACAACGGGATGCGGTTGTACCAGACAGTGAGAGAGGCGACTACAGACATGAAGGCCAGAGGGTTGTCTGTCAGCATGACCAAAACGAGGGAAAGCCTAACTGAGGAATTATCCCGCTCCGCTTGGGAAATAGTGCGAGAATCGAGAAGGCAGGAGACGGGAGGAGGCCGAGAGAAATATATCAGGAAGGGACCGGGAGTTTCCCAAAGACAGTCCTCACCTGCTTCAGAAGAGCCATAAGGTTTGGCTAATTTTAAAAATGTTGAGAAGCTAAACAGAAGCAAACGTACATGGTGATATACCTATCTCAAGAAACACTTATTATAATGTGGATTTTATATTACTTTGTTGTTATTCTTTATTCGCTCACTTACTTTTTCCCCACCAAAATGAGAATATATATATGTGTGCATATATGTGTATGTATGTAATGTGTGTGTGTGTGTGTATGTATATGTACATATAGGAGGAGTACACAGTGAAACCTTTTCTGTGTAATGGATTTGTTCACTGACTTTTATGAATACTGCAATGGGGGCCCCTCAACTCACAAGTAGGAGGGGTTATCCCCCACAGCTAGACATTTCCTCTAGCTCAACACAGGGTCATCTACAAGAGCTCTCAGCCTTGGAATTACACGTTTGTTGCCATTTTTGTTATTATTTGCATTTCTTGGTTCTTTTTTGTTCAGGGAGTAGATCAATTAAGTTTTATTCTAATTTCAATGATACGTTGACAGATAAATATAGATGGCTAAGGACAAGGTAAAATTCATTTCTTTTAATGTCAATGGGCTATTAAATCCAATCAAACGTAAGAGAATTTTATCCAAAATGAAAAAGAACAAGCCCATGTAGTATATTTACAGGAAACTCATTTAAGTGATAATGAGCATAAAAACTAAAGAGAATGGGCTTCACTAATCTGTTTTTCTTCTCATATAAATCAGGACATAGGAGAGGAGTTGCTATTCTTATCTCAAGTAAGCTAAATTTTAAAAAAGTATTCAAAATGGGAGATAAAGAGGGCAGATATATTCTGGTAAGGGGGAACATAGACGGCAATTCAGTTACTCTATTGAATATATATGCACCCCCAGGAAGTGATATTGGTTTCTTTCAGAAAATTACTGATATTATGGTAATGGAAATAAAAGGTCTCCTGATATGTGGGGGAGACTTAAATTTACAATTACAACCAAACTTAGACTCTTCCAATAAAAAAACCTATGAAACAAAATCTTTACACAAGAAAGTTAATACACTTTTTGAGGATGTTGGTCTAATTGATATATGGAGGGACCTTTTCCGTGACAGAAGGGATTACACTCATTATTCTGTCTTTCATTCTGTATATACAAGAATAGACTATTTCATAACATTTGGAAAAGACAAAGACAAAATAAACACCTGTGGAATTGGGACAATAGATGTAAGTGACCATGCACCTATATATTTATCTGTTGATTTTGACCTACAACCAAAGATTACTATTTGGAAACTAAATTCAAGTCTACTCAATGATTCGTACTTTAAGGAACAAATTACAAAAGAAATTGGTCTCTACTTAGAATTTAATGATAATGGAGAGGTTTCACCTCCCATGTTATGGGATACTCTGAAGGCGGTCTTAAGAGGGAAAATTATAGTGATATCTTCATATAAGAAAAAAATAAGGAATAAAACATTAGAGGAATTACAAAATAGGTTGAAGGGACTAGAGAAAAATCACAAATTGAATTTGGCACAGGATACATTAGGGGAAATTAAAAGAATTAGGGATGAAATAAATAATTTGGCTACGCAAGAAATCAGAAAAAACTTAATGTTTCTGAAACAGAGACATTATGAAAGTGGATCGAAATCTATGAAAATACTGGTGTGGAAACTGAAAAAAAAGATAGCAGAAAATACAATTCATAGAATTAGGGAACCCAAGAACGAAAATGATAAAAAATAAGCTAAGTGAAATTCAAGAAGCTTTTGAAGTGTTTTACAAAACTCTATATTCCAAAGTTCCAGGGGGAAGCATAATCCAAATTGACACCTTCTTGAATTCTCTAGAGTTACCCACTTTAAGCGAAGAACAAAATAAAACAATGACTGCTGATATAACTGAAGCTGAATTAAAAGCTGCAATTAATAGGCTTAAAGTAAGCAAGTCACCAGGATCAGATGCGTATACGGCAGAGTGGTACAAAGAATTTAAAAATGAGTTAATTCCTGTTTTACTCCCCACATTGAACTGGGCTCTAAAAAAAGGCACAAATGCCACCTAGTTGGAAGGAAGCGATAATCTCAGCTATACAGAAAGAAGGCAAGGATAAAATGGAATGCGGGTCATTTAGACCAATATCCGTTCTTAATGTAGATTATAAGCTAGTTACCTCCATCATGGCCAAACGATTAGAGGAGTTTCTACCCATACTGATACATAATGATCAGACAGGTTTTATACGACAATGCCAGACACAAGACAATATATGAAGGACACTCCACATTATGGATCATATACAAAAAAAAATCGAAGCAATAGTGATAAGCGTGGATGCTGAAAAAGCATTTGGATCGGTTAATTGGAATTGTTATTTTTTTTTAACAGAGTTTTACATAGATTTGGTTTCCAAGACACAATTATTAAAACTATACAGACACTATATGACAACCCTACTGCTAGGATTAAAATCAATGGATATTTAACAAATAGTCTTACCCTAGAAAGGGGCACAAGACAGGGTTGTGCATGGTCACCACTACTCTTCGCGCTATATCTGGAACCATTAACTCAATACATCAGACAAAATGAAGATATCAGGGGAATTACTATTAAAGGGACAGAGCATAAATTGGCTTGTTACGCAGATGACACTTTGATCTATCTAGGGCAACCAACATACTCTTTACCTAAATTGATGCAATCCTTTGAACAATATCAGGATACAAGATCAACATAGATAAAACCCAATTACTTTCTTATTACTATAGCGCACCAAGAGAAATTGAAAGTCGATATCCCTGGGCATGGCACACAGAATCTTTCAAATATTTGGGCATCATTATGCCAAAATAATTATCAGAATGTAATTATCAGCCTCTATATAAAAAAATTAAGGAAGATGTGGCAAGATGGAGCCTGATTCCTTTTTTCAGTCTCAGTTCAAGATTGAGTCTATTAAGATGAATATACTGCCCAGACTGTTATATCTCTTTCAGACCCTACCAATAGAGATTAATCAAAATCAATTCAATGAATGGAACAAGACACTATCAAGGTATATTTGGCAGGGTAAAAGGCCGAGAGTTCATCTCAAAACTTTGCAATTAGCAAAGGAAAAGGGGGGATGGGGCTTGCCTTCTCTTAGAGATTATTATTTTGCAGCACAGTTGAGAGCTGTGATATGTTGGTGCAACCCATCATATGACGCTCAATGGAAAAACATTGAGGAGCGGATACTTCCCATCCCCATACAAGCAATTTTGGCTAATAACAACCTGCAAAGGTACATAAATACTATTGATAACCCATGAGTGAAATTGACTGTTAAAATATGGAAAGCCACTATAAAAGAATATAATGTAGAGGGAGATATTGCAATTCTTAAATGGTGTGCATATGACTCTGATTTTACACCAAATAAATTGGGTGCTAGATTTAAGGACTGGACAGCTAAAGGAATAACAGTTCTTTGCAACATAATGAAAGAAGGAACACTGTTCAGTTTTGAAATGCTTGAAGAGAAACATTATTGGAAAAACAAGATTTTTATTGGTATTTACAGATGCGGCAATATGTTAATAAGACACTTTAAAATGTAACCAAGGCAAATACATGCTTGATAGAGCTCTTTAGAAAAGCATATAATTCAGATAATGGTAGTAGAATCATTTCAAGCATGTATAAGGGGTTGTCAAATCTTAAAACACATTCGACTTCATACACTAAAACAAAATGGGAGAAGGAAGGAGGGATAATTATATCTGAGGAAGAATGGACAACAATATGGAGATATCGATGGAAGTGTACCAGTTCACAGAAATGGAGGGAGTTTGGATGGAAAAACTTGATAAGATATTTTATTACACCCTCTCAGAAATCCCATTATGATAGTAACCTCCCTGTTTGCTGGAGAAATTGTGGAAATCAAAATGCAAATCATTATCATATGTTTTGGGACTGCCCTGTTATCAAAAACTATTGGAGGGGGATACACAATGCCCTACAAGACATCTTTAAATGTGAAATACCCTTAGAGAGTAAGACCATATATTTTGGATATATACCTCAAGAATGGTTGAAAAGAGATAAATATTTAATGAATATACTGTTGGTGGCTGGTAAAAAGACTCTTACTAGGAAATGGTTATCACAGGAGAGCCCAACTTTAAATACATGGATGGAAATTACAATAGACATTTACAAAATGGAGAAGATAACAGCATCTGTTAATCATAAGCTGGAACAATTTGATTCATACTGGGAAAAATGGTTTAACTACATAATGCTTCATAGGCCTGACTTTATTCTCACAAATCAACGAATTTGTTGTAAAAAAAAAAGATCACTCCCTACTTGTACATAGTTCTTTCCTTTTGCTTGTTTTTTTCTTTCCACTCTTTTCTATAAGTGTATACCTCAGATAAATACTTTGTGGAGATTTGTGACGGATGATTATATGATATATATGTACAATGTCTGAAATACATCTTATGGAAATGTTTGTTTGATGGTGAACTTCAATAAAAAAATTACAAAAAAAGAGTATGAACATTTTATCTTCCTGTTTCATAACCACGAGATTTTTCTCCTAAAAACAATCCCAGGTGCATCATGCTTTTGAAGTGACTAAATTACCACAGTATTTTGAAACCCAGTACGCAAAGTAATGTATTCCAACTGTAACTCTCAGTTTAGAAATCCAGAAAAGGCAGGGAGAAAAAAAGTCAGCTGAAAATAAAAATCAAGTGTCATGTTTCTCCCAAAATAGAACGCAAACCACAGTAGTAGAGTGGCCGTCAAACTTAACAACATTACATTTGTGTTCAGTTGTGTTTCCACTATGTGAAATATTTATCCAGTAAGCAAAATGTTTCTGTTGCATTATTTATTAAATCAGAGGCTAAAGCAATGCACAATTAATGCCAGCCCAGAAAATTTACCACAACTTGCACCTTCAGGGTGTTTCAAATCAGCTTGCTTATGGGAATTAGAAGATCACAGAACTGAACAGTCAAGGTTAGAAGTTACAAAGATATGGACAAGAGTTTCAGCGGATGGTCAAAATAGAGAAAGCAGTCATTTATGATGGAGAGAAGAAAAGAGTCAGAGCCTTAGTTCAAGTTCAAATAGGAGGACTGTGTTAAACATGTCCAGTCCAATTCTGAGAGGGAAATGAGAGAGGCGATGAGATAACAGTGCTACATGGGACAGGTGACAATACTGTGCCAATCTTGATGCCGCTATGCTATGAGCCGAATGGCTGAATTATGGTTTTATGGTCTTGAATGTCCCTGACCTGTGAATCACCTATACCCCTCCATTTTCCTTCATATTTTTGTCATAAGTCAATCTAAACCCCACCCAACTTCCTGCTTCCACTACTACCCCTAGTAACCCATTACAGGCAGCTGCCATTCGCCGCATTAAAAATTGCTTCTCACATTGCTTTTAAACTCCCCCCCCCCCCAACCTCGAAAGCATGTCATCTGGTGTTTGACATTTCTAAGCTGGGTTAAAGATTCTGACTGCCTCCCTATCTGTGCCTCTCACAACTTCGCAAACCTTAACCTCCAGCACTCTAGAACAACCCAAGTTTGCCCAACTTTTCCTGAGAGCTCATATCCTCTAAACCAGGCAGCAGACTGATGAAACTCTTCTACACCTCTCTACAGTCTCCACATCCTTCCTATGAGGCAACAGAATGCACACAGTACTCCTAAGTGCGGTCTGACTAAAACTTTTTATAGCTATAGCATGAGTTGCCTGCTCTTAAACCCAATGAAAGCAAGCATGTCTTCAATGCCATTTTTTACCACCTATCCGCTTACGTATCCACTTTCAGGGAACTACAGGTGGCCCATTTTTCAAACGTTGGCTTTACGACACCTCGCTGTTACGAGAAACCTACATTAGTTACCTGTTTTCGCTAACAGAAGGTGTTTTCACTGTTAGGAAAAAAGGCAGCGCACCCCACACAGCCAGGCTCCTCCCCCGGAACTGCATTCTAGCCGGCATTGCTTAAACACGTGCCTGTGAGCATCTGTGCTTTATGTCGGTTTATTTTGTGCATCCGTTACCAAGATGAGTTCTAAGGTATCAGAAAAGCCTAAAAGAGCTCGTAAGGGTGTTACATTTAGCATAAAACCAGACGTAATTAAGCATTTCAATCATAGTGAACGAAGTAAGGGCATTGTCCACGCGTTGAACTTGCCTGCGTCCACCATTCACACTATCTATACGCAGAGAGAAAGAATCCTGAAAGCTGCCGATGTTATTGTTGGTTGTGCTCATAGCAAAGTGGTCTCTCTTAGTCGGCATCCAATAATGGAAAAATGGAAAGTCTATTACTTGAGTGGATTGATGGGTGTACAAAGCGTGGTGTTCCATTAAGTTATCTTATACTTAAGGAGAAATCAGTCACATTTTAATAAGCTGAAACGGAAAGCACTGGACGATGGTGATGTGAAAGTGGAATTTAAAGGCAGTCATGGGTGGTTTGATCGGTTTCTGAGGTGAGGGCAGCTTCACAGCTTAAAGTTTACTGGACAGAGTGCTTCAGTTGATACAGAAGCTGCCGAAAAGTTCCCAGCAGAACTGAAGAAAATAATTACAGACAGTGGTTTTTCGTGTAAGTAAGTGCTTAACTGTGACGAAACTGCAATTTATTGGAAAAAATTGCCAAGCACCCCAACCTCTGACAACTCAGCCCAACACACCATCATCAGTGTGCTCGCTGTTTTCCCGATTCTGGTAAGTTAAACTACACTGTACATACATTATCTCAACTTTATATAGGCTGTGTATTTTTATGTGTTATTTGGTAAGATTTGGCAGCTTCATAGCTTAAAGGTTTCTGGAGAGACTGTTTCCGCTACGTAGTGAGATTTTCGATACGCTAGACAGTGCTGCAATGATTGCAGAAAAGTATTTCTACTTTATATAGGATGTGTTTTGATCATATCATTCCTGCTTTTACTAAATGCTTCTGTTATTTTAGGTTTTATGTGTCATTTGGCATGATTTTGTAGGTTTTTTGGGGGTCTGCGAACACTCACAAATTTTTCCCATATAATTAAATGGTAATTGCGTATTCACTTTACGACATTCTGGTTTATAAACCGTTTCATAGGTATGCTCTACCTTCGGATAGCAGGGGAAACCTGTATAGATTTGGACACCAAAATAGCTCTCTATGTCAATGTTATTAATGGGTCTACCATTAACTATATGCTTTTTCCTATTATTTGACCTCCCAAAGAGCTAAGTTAAACTCCATTTTCCATTTCTCTACCCATATCTGCAAACTTGCTAATCCAACTATCTATATGTGTGTGTGTGTGTGTGTGTGTGCGTGCGCGTGCACCTCAGTAGTTGGGGAACTGGGACCAACTGGCGAGAAATTGGCTACCAGAACAAAGCATAAATGGCTGAGACTGGACAGCATAGAATTAATGGAATGCTACCCACATGGAAAAGTATACATCAAGAACATGTGGGGATCCTGGCAACAACGAAGACCATTGTCCACATTCACGGAAAAACAACTGGTTACCCAGCAATCACACATTGTCAACACAGGATTGCTATCACATCTTGAACTGGAAAACGTACAATCACGATGCGCCGCAGAACCGAACCGATCGAGAAACACGAGTTTAAACCCCATCTCCGTAACTCACAGATGGCACAAAGTTAATAGCGTCGCCTTGTACACGGGAAATGTAAGTTTGAGCCTCATCTCAGGGCATATCAACACTGGCTGCTGCAATCAGAGAGAAGATCATATCTAAACTGCCGACTGTCAATCAACGAACTAGGCTCCCCAGACAGAGGTAAAATGCCATCAGGAAGCATGCTAGAAGCGGCCAATGAAGCACTACTCACAATTGCAACCTCCAACATAACTGAGACCAATAATCTGATATATGCATCCGCAGCAGCAAGCATAGAAATGCTGGGCTACAAAATGAAATACAGTGGAGAGTACTATCATAATCGCCTCTGGAGACAATGATTGCATGCAAAGATCAAGGACACATCTTGGCTACTAAGGTACTATGCTTGTAGCCAAAGCCCTGGAACCTGCCAAGTGATGGCCAACAGCTCTGGCTACCAGACTGCAGAGGTACACTAATCACGCAGCGGCCAAGCGAATAAATGCATTCTTCTCCAATGAGCCAGGAAAAGTATTCGCACAGTTCCAGAACAACAACATGCCAGTACCTGAACCAACCAAAACAGCAACTGAAGAGCACTGGACGAGTATATGGGAGAAAGAAGCATCACATAACACCAGTGCCCAATGGCTGAAAGGCCGACAAGCAAGCCTCTGCAATCTCCCAGTGGAAGAACCAGTCACCGACACAGCGGTCAATAGATGTCCAGCAATGTGTACTAAATATGAAGAACTGGACTTTACCAGGACCTGACATGATTCACAGCTACTGGCTGAAGAAACTAACAGCGTTGTATACACAGCTGGCAGCTCAAATGAACCAGGTGCTTAAAGCAGGCCTCCACCCTGACTGGCTAACTCAAGGAAGGACAGTGCTCGTAATGCAGGATCTTCACAAAGGAACAACACCATCAAACTACCGGCCTATAACCTGCCTGTCAACAACATGGCAGCTCCTATCAGGCATCATAGCCACCAAGGAGGAACATGTGTGTAAATTCCTGAGCCCTGCTCAGAATGGGATTGGTATTGGAACCCGATGCCCCAAGCACCAAGTTCTTGTAGATGAAGCAGTCATGCAAGACTCCAGGAACAGGAAAACCAACCTAAGTAGAGCCTGGATCGATGACCAGAAAGCACAAGAATTCTGGAATCCTATCTCTGTACAAGGCCAACAAGACAATAAGGATCTTCATCAAGAACTCGATGGCGTTGGAAGACAATGCTATAGGTTAACTCAAAGCCAATAGCACAAGCGACCATCAGATGTGGAATATACCAGGGTAATGCACTATTCCCACTGCTGTACAGAGTAGGCTTGAACCCCCTCAGCCAGATCATCTCAAAGAGTGGATATGGGTACAGATTCAAGACGGAGTCACTGTCAGTCACCTTTTGTACATGGATGACATCAAGCTGCTTGCCCGAAATGAAAGAGACATTGCCTCACAAATCCACCTGACGAAGGTGTACAGCAGAGACCTGGGATGTCATTTGGAGTGGAAAAGTGCAGGTGGATGGTAGCGAAAAGAGGCAAATTCATCAAGACTAAAGGTGTTGAGTTACCTGTAGGCCACATCCTAGGTGTACAGGACAGCTACAAATAACTTGGGATCACGCACATGCATGGAAGCCACAATGAGGACACAAGGAAGGCTGCAACATTCAAGTACCTCTAAAGAGTGAGACAGGTCCTAAAAAGCTAGTAGAATGGAAAGAACAAGATCAGAGCCATCAACGCATTCATCCTACCAGTCATCAGATACCCAGCTGAAATATATAACATTTTTACCATGATTCCCATTACCAGATTAAGTATACCAATTAATGTGTGGTGTCAAAGCAATGGTTAAAAGGAATGTGACCCACATTTCAAAACTTTATTCTCAAAATACCACTGCACATCAAGGATTCACAGTTTCAAAGAACTATGCCCACAATGTCCTGACAAAGGGTCGCGGCCCGAAACGTTGACTGCTCGTTTCAATGGATGCTGGCCGACCTGCTGAGTTCACCCAGCTTGTTTGTACGTGTTGATTTGACCACAGCATCTGCAGTGTACTTTGTGTTTACTATGCCCACAATGCTTTGACAGATACAACCGGGGGGGGGGGGGGGGGGAGCAGTTGCAACAGTACAAGCCACAATTATACTCAATGCCTGACAGTACCAAAAGATAAAAATCTCTATCGAAGCTCCACTATCCTGAGAGAAGGTTTTGTTCACTTTGAAGCTCATCATCTGGCCGAACAACCAGCACCCAAGTGCAAGTGTGTAATATTACAGCAGTGCTTTAATACTCCGAGTGAGGGAGCATTAGGTATTGCCCTGACGGTCCTGGCAGCCAAATGGGTTGAAATACTCTTTCCACCTGAGACATGGTTCAAAGCAAGTCTGGCTGGAGAAGAAAATATACACTAGATAGTACTGCTAATTAGGTGCTAGGTTTAATCCAATAAACACTCATCATACAACAGTACCCCTTAAAATGTACATTGCTGCTGCCTGCCTGACTGCACACTTAACACACTTTCTCTAATTATCATTATTCTCTAACTTCAACCCAGATATCGGTACATCTCAGCATTACTATACAAACTACTGCATATCAATGATCTTCAGATCTGTTTCAACAACTGGCAACTTTCTCGGTCGCTAACGAATTATACAGCACAGAGAGGTATTTATTTATTTAGAGATCTGGTGTGGAATAGGCCCTTTCGGCACTCAGGCCGCGCCACCAGCAACCCATCCGATTTAACCCCACCTAATCACAGGCCAATTTATAGTGACCACAGGGTGGACATATGGACTCCTTACAAATAATGTCGAAACTGAACGCCGAGGCCCCGAGCTGTAACAGCATCGTGCTAACCGTTACACCATCCCATACAACCCACTCAGATTCAAATTCTTGGTTTGCATGCGACAGTTGTGTGAGATCACAGGGGAGTTTAAACACAACAGACAAAGTTTTTGTGCCACTACAGATCCGAGAAAGTACATGCACTGAGATCCACATACATATGAAATCCATGGGTGTTTTGTTTTACAAAGACATCATCGTTAACAAAGGCTGATAATTTAGCCCATCTGCATTTACGCCGCAGGTATTTGTTCTCATCTTGACTTTGTGCAGTACAAGTATGACCATAGATATGAGGATATGGCCTTCACACACGGTCTGAGGGAGGATAAGTATATCTGCCAGCCAGGACAGCATCTATGACTTTCCTATTTGACGACGCTGCCATCTGTTGCAAGAGAGCAGCTGTACCATCTCAGTTTACAGGGATAAAAAACTTCCAAGATCTTTTTGCAAGAGTTGCTGACATTCCACTGCAGCAAAAAGGCAGAACGTGGTGACACAATACAATGCTTTGCGATGCACTGAAGGCAGACAACAAGGGTGGACTGCTGAGGTCACCACAGGGCCTTAGCATTACACTCGCCAGAGCCGACCGGCAAAACCCACGCAACACTGTCCCTCGCCACGGAAACGTCTTTTCCTGAACTGAATCAGTTATGTAACATGCAAACCATATTCAAAGGCAATGCGCTTCAATTAACAGATAAAACTGGTGTTTTAAACATACTCCCTGACCTGTGATTAACCTCTCTCAGTAAAAAATACTGGTAATTTGTACAAAGGAGGGTGGTGTGGCTGAGGAAGGAATGACATGCATCAGAATAACTCACACAAAGTGCTGGAGGAACTCTGCAGCTCAGGCAGCCTCCGTGGGGAGGAATGAAGTGTCGAGGTTTTGCACTGAGAAACCCTTCATCAGGACTGAAGGCAATGTTTCTAAATGCATCAGAAATTCCATTCAAGTTCAGTTTATCCAGTATACTGCAGTTACGTGCAAACACTTCTTCAGTCACAGTTCCCAAACCCACTACCATCTGACAGATCAAGGAGAGCAGGCCCAGAGTACCACCACCCTTAAGGTTCCCACTCCAGGTCACACATCATCCTGACTTCCAATCCAGATGAAAGGTCCACTGACCGTCCATTTCACTCATGTGCTGCCCGATCCACTGAGCTCATCCATGTCTTTGCAGTCCCTACTGGCTGCTACTCTTGTAATAGCTCCAGCACCCTCTTACATCTAGCATTGCTAATATGCTTCACCACAGCGGTGGCAGGCATTTAAGACAAAAGTTTCCCATAAGCAGTCAGGGATGGGCAATAAATGCTGGCCTTGTCATATCCTGTAAATGAATTTTTAAAACCTTCGCCATCAGCGACTTTTGTGTTATGCTAACCACCCCATTTCCTCCTCTCTTTTCCAGAAGACAGTTATTGATACCAAGAACCATCTGGACCAGGACTGTGCGCAGCCGTACAGCTATATGCGAGTGCCCAGAAGAAGCCTCACACAGAAAAATAAAATCACCTCTAAAAAACTCAGCGGGATCCGGGACAAGCTTCATTGGGAGGCCTTTCCCACACACCCAGACTCACCTATCACCTCCTAGCTAGCCTTCCTTCCCTCCGCCCACCTCTTTATTCTAGAGCCTTCCCCTTTCTTTTCCAGTCCTGAGGAAGGGCCTCGGCTCAAAACGTTGAACATTTGTTCATTTCCAGAGATGCTGCCTGACCTGCCAAGTTCCTCCAGCATTTTGTGGTTGTTTCACTGCAAAACGCTGGCATTTCTTCACATACCTGTTAGGCAGACTCAGGTCCCCTGTGTAGCACCCCCACAAACGTTATTCAGACTTTTATTATTTATTCATTTTATTGGGGCATGGACACCAGTAACAAATTCAGAGTCCAGTGTTTGATTACTCGAGAAGCTGATGTTTCTACAATTTCTTGAACAGCTGAAGTCTTTCTGATGAAGGTACTCCCTCAACACCATAGCGTGCAGAGCTGCAAGATTTAGTCAGTGATGGTGAAGGGGCACTGATACATTTCCAATGAAGGGCAAGGTGCAACTCACCGAGGAACCTTCAAGTTGTGATGTTCCATTGTGGCTGTCACCTTTCTTCTGGACAAAGGTCAAGGGTTCAGCAGGTGCTGGCATTGTACGTTACATGAGAGCATTTTGTAGAATGTGGACACTGATTAGACAGATAGTTTATCGATCCAGAAGAAAATTACAGTGTCACAGTAGCATTACAAGTGCACAGACATGCAAATATAAGAGGAGTAAGAAAGAATAAAAAATAAGTTACCTCAGTCGAACAGGAGGGGGTCATCATTTCCCAACCTGTAGGTCGACTCATTATAGAGCCTAATGGCTGAGGGGAAGAATGACCTCATATAGCACTCTTGGGGGCAGCGTAGTTGTCTTAGTTTATTTCTAAACATGCTCCTCCATTCAGGCTAAGTGGCCTGCAGAGGGCCAGAAACATTGTCCAGAATTGCCAGGATTTTCTGTAGGGTCCTCTGTTCTACCACTGCCTCCAGTGTGTCCTGTTTGTCTCCTATAACAGAGCCAGCCTTTCAAATCAGTTTATCGGGCCAGTTAGCATCACCTGTGTTGATGTCATTGCCCAGATCATCACCACATAGAAGACTGTGCTGGCAACAACAGACTGGGTGAACATGTGAAGAAGAGGTCTGCATACTCCAAAGGACCTCAGTCTCCTCAGAAAGTAGAGGAATCCTCAAGAATTAGGCACTCTGACCTTGTTGGAATGAATGCTTAGGGGAATTCAAGTCAAGTCAAGTCAAGTCAACTTTTATTGTCATTTCGACCATAACTGCTGGTACAGTGCATAGTAAAAATGAGACAATGTTTTTCAGGACCATGGTGTTACACGACACAGTACAAAAAACTAGACTGAACTACGTAATAAAAAAAAACACAGAGAAAGCTACACTAGACTACAGACCTACACTGGACTGCATAAAGTGCACAAAAACAGTGCAGGCATTACAATAAATAATAAACAGGACAGTAGGGCAATGTGTCAGTCCAGGCTTCAGGTATTGAGGAGTCTGATAGCTTGGGGGAAGAAAACTGTTACATAGTCTGGTCCTGAAAGCCGGAAAGCTTCGGAGCCTTTTCCCAGACGGCAGGAGGGAGAAGAGATTGTATGAGAGGTGCATGGGGTCCTTCATAATGCTGTTTCCTCTGCAGATGCAGCGTGTAGTGTAAATGTCCGTGATGGCAGGAAGAGAGATCCCGATGATCTTCTCGACTGACCTCAATTATCAAGCTTCTTACGCATGGATGAAGCCACACACATCCAAACAAATGGGGAACTTTCCACTTTGAATACAGACTGCTCTTGAACGTAACTACCTGTAGATCCAGCAGTTACGATTAATTAATAAAGTTTTCAAGCTCAAATTTATTGCAATGGACATATAGTACATATCCAGGAGTTCATGCCAAGAAAAACAGCTTTTTACAGCAACAAGACATTACAAACAGAAATTGCATAAACTTAAATTAATATACATTATACAAAATAAATGTTAGTGCATGTTAATTAGTGCAAATTAATAATTTACATGTTATTGCTTTAAACATAGAACTAATTCTACGAAATTTGACAAAAGTAGCATGTTAAGTCATTTTGTATGATCTTGGATTACTTGTAAACTTTTGTATACCATCTTCTTAGGTAATTCCTCAGGTTCAATGATGACTTGCGTTCACTCAGGTTTTGTGGGCTAAAGTGGCCAAAACCCCTAACACTCTGAAGCTGAACTGCGCTTTGCACACGAGACCTACATTTATGTAGATTCAGAGATCGAGCTCTAAAACATGGTTGACTCAATTACATTTGTATACTCTAGCCACTTGGCAGGTGCTTCAGTCTGTTGCGTGATTTTACAAGCTGTTGTGGGATCCCAGATAGGAAAGTCCTGCTCTATCTCGGGCATCACCCATCAAGTTGGCACCAGCTGCCATCAGAATTTCTCACTAGGGAATCCCCTTGTGCAAGAGTAGTTTAGCCAAAAATTCCAGACGCATGAGAAACCAAAACGCATGAGAGAGATGTTCAGGGTAGAACACTGCTGGCCCAGCAAGATTTGACTGTGGACTCAGGCAGTTTCTTGGGAAGTTCTATAATCAAAAAAGAGAATGATGGTAGTAGATGACTCAAGAGCTGGCAAACAAGAGCTATGTATTTCCCAAATACACAAGGAGAGATAAAAGCAATTTATCCAGTCTGTTCCGATCTACTTCCTAATGCATAGTCTGGCAGAAACCCAGAACACTTTTCACTATGCACTCTCAGGAGAAGAAACACGGACACCTGCAGGAAGTTGAACAGCTGCTGTTATGTCGTGGGAAAGATGAACGGAAAACACTAGTATAATGGAATTTAAGAGTTAAATGCCTTGTAGTCCAGCACCACCAAAACCCGACCCTGAACTCAATTCTCCTGATCAACCACATGCTCCCTTTTATTGCTATCTTCATCACTCAGCATTTCTTGGGTTTTTATTTCTGATCTGTACCCTTTTTTTAAAAAAACTGGAGAGATTTGGTTTTGAGTTTGTTAATTTTGCTCATTTGTTTTGACAGAACTGCAACAAAAAACGAATAAGCAGCATTTTTTGAGGATGTTGACTACTTTAAGATAATAATCCAGAATTATATGTCTGTAAAATATACTTCCTGTCATAAGCAGGCTGCACTATTTTTTGCTGACGGACAAACAAGATAAACCTAATCTGGAGCCATATGCAAAGCCACTCGTCATTGACTAGCTGACAGAATTCATGGACAATACACAGGGACAGAAATTCATCTGCATTAGCTAAATGCTGTGAAATTCCACTGTGTTGATTTCAGAGAAACAGCAACCAAAGGTCCAATGAAGCAGCTGCTCAAGATTCTTGCCTTCTCCACACTTCACTGCAGAAATGTGTCACCTTCAACCAAACAGGGAAATAGTTCTTCATTTCAATTCTTCATTCAAGACTTCTGACATGAAGCACCCTCTCAATACAGCGCGTGTCAATCATAATTGTGTGGCAAGCTCTATTTCGATGCATAAACCTCCAAATCAGGAGCAAGGATGACATAAATGACAGAAACTGGCAGCTATACCAGTCACAACAGAAAGTCTAGAAACACTCAGCATGTCAGGCAGCGTCTGTGGAAAATTATATCAACCATATTATTTCAAATTAACTGACGCAATTATGATACAGATCATCACTAACCTTTCAATTCAAACAGAATAAACTGCATCAATGGAAAGATCAAAAAGCAGACAAAACATCATGCAAAAAGTAACTTTTGCCTCATAGCAGATAAAGGTCTCTAACCTGCACTTCTGACTACAGCTAGTCCATCAAGATTTGAGTGAATTAAGGTCTACTTTTATGAATAAAGGTAGATGGGACTCTAACTAGAATATAAAAGTGTACAAGCCTTTATAGCAAAGTATAATTACCTACATAGGATTGTTTACAAACTACATAGGAGGTTCGGTTTATCAGCTTTTGCTCTCACAAATTGTACAACTGAAAATCATGGGTCTAGAAATCCCATTGCAAAGCACGATTTCAACTCATGAAAGAATTTAATCTGAGACTTAATTGTTGAACATGACGTTGCAAGCATGCTTTTGGAAGTTTGATTACAGGTCTTCAAGCACTTGGCACGATGTTGCAATGCCTGCTTGATGTCTCTATTATGATCTTCTGACCATGATATATGGTGATGACCTCAAATTTAAGATTTGGTTTAACCCAGAAGAGCCAAAATACATTGCTGGCAGTGAAGACCTCACCTTGGAAAGCAAGAGCTATTTTTCTTGGGATGTCCCTACCCAGAACCATCTCTGCCTCTGACCCCACCTAGAACAAACTCTGCTGCAACCCAGTAGCTAGTATGCCCCATACATCCACCCCAGTTCCAGCAGGACCAAATCACATAATCACACATGACGCCCAACATTAGGTCAACCAAGCAGTTTGAGGGCATGAAGGCCAGGAATGGCTACTGTGATACCCTTGATGCCTTGTATGTTAATAATAGTGTCCTCCTTGTGCTCCAAATAAAACAAGATCAAATTCCCATGGCCTGACAAAGTATTCCCTCAGACTTTGTGGGAGGCTAGTGAAGAAATTGCAGGGACCCTATCAGAGATATTTAAAATGTCCTTAGCAACAGGTGAGGTGGAAGAAGATTGGAAGGTAGCTAATGTTGTGTTATTGTTTAAGAAAGGCTCTTAAAAAATAAGCCTGAAAATTATAGGCCAGTGAGCCTGACAGCAGTAGTGGGTAAGATATTGGAAGGTATTCTAAGGTACTGGATATACAAGTATTTGAACTGACTAGAGATAGTCAACATGGTTCTCTGCATGGTAGGTCACATCTAACCGATCTTAAAGAGTATTTCAAGGAAGTTATCAAGAAAATTGATGAAGGTAAAGGCACAGGACTTCAGCAAGGCCTTTGACAAGATCCCACACAGGAAGTTGGTCAAGAAGGTTCAGTCATTTGGCATTCAGGATGAGATAGAAAATTGGATTAGACATTAGCTTTGCAGGAGAAGCCAGAGAGTGGTAGTAGAGGGTTGCCTCTCTGACTGGAGGCCTGTGACTACTGAAGTGTTGCAGAGATCAACGCTGGGCCTGATTTTTTGTATGTTTTCTATGTCAATGACCTAAATGACAATGTAGTAAACTGGATCAGTAAATTTGCAAATGACACCAAGATAGAGGACATGGTAGACAATAAGGAAGACTAAGAAAGTCTGCAGCAGGATCTGGACCAGCTGGAAAAAAAGGCTAAAAAATGGCAGATGGAACTTAATGCAGACTAGTGTGAGATGTTACACTTTGGGAGGACAAACGGCAGTGTTTGGGCACTGAGGAGTAGAGCTGAGGGATCTGGGAATATAGATTCATAATTCCTTGGAAGTAGCTTCACAAGTAGATAGGGTCATAAAGAGAGCTCTTGGCATATTGGCCTTCATCATTCAACACACTGAGTACAGGAGATGGGATGTTATTTTGAAGGTACAAGGCATTGGTGCGGCCTAATTTGGAGTATTGTGTGCAGTTCTGGTCACCTACCTACAGGAAAGGTTGAAGGAGTGCCGAAAAAATTTACAAGAATGTTGCCAGGACTTAAGGACCTGAGTTATAAGGAGAGGTTGAATAGGTTAGGACTTTATTCCCCAGAGTATAAGAGAATGGAGAAATCTGATAGAACTATATAAAATTATGTAGGGTAAATACAAGCAGGTTTTTTCCACTGTGGTTTGGTGAAACTAGAACTATAGGTCATGGGTCCAGGCTGGAAGGTGAACTGTTTAAGGAGAATATGAGGTGAACTTCTTCACTCAGAGACTGCTGGGAGTGTGGAATGAACTGCCAGTAAAGTGGTGGACTCGGGCATTGCGTATAGGAGATGGGATGTTATGTTGCTGTTGTACAAGATGCTGGTGTGGCCTAATTTGGAATATTGACTGCAGTTCTGGTCACCAGCCTACAGGAATTATATCAATAAGATTGAAAGATTGCAGAGAAAATTTACAAGGATGTTGCCAGGATGTGAGGACCTGATTTTTTAGGGCAAGATTGAATAGGTTAGGACTTTATTCCCTGTTGTGTAGGGGAATGAGCAGAGACTTGACGGAGGTATACAAAATGATGAGGGGTACAGACAGGGTAAATGCAAGCAGGCTTTTTCCACTGAGTTTGGGTGAGACTAGAACTAGAAGTCATGGATTAAGGGTGAAAGGTTTACTGTTTTAAGGGCGAAAGGTTAAATGTTTAAAGGGAACTTCTTCACTCAGAGGGTGGTGAGAGACTGAAACAAGCTACCAGTGGAAGTGGTGGACTCTGGTTTAATTACAACATTAAAGAGAAACTTCAATAGGTACATGGATGGGACAGGTATAGAGAGCTATTGTCCAGTTGCAGGTTGACGGGACTAGGTTGATTAATAGTTCATCATAGACTAGATGAACCTCAGGGCCTCTTTCTGTGCTGTGATGTTCTATGCCTCACAGCATAAGAATAAAGCACAAGATAAATTACCCACTTTGATCGTTTTTCCACAGAGTCCTCACTCACCAACTTCTATATCACACGTTTTAAAAAGTAGAATGGTTTAAATTACATCAGCAGAAAGTGATTTCCAAATGGTACAAGTACACTTCGCTAGGGACAACACAACTCTTTTCCATCCCTTTTGTGGAGACAGTATGCAATCTTTCTATTCTTGGAGAGAGGTGGTGAAAATAATGTTATTTCATATGTGTAACAACTGCTAGAAGCGGAAAGTGTAAATCGCACCAACAGCAGAATTCATGGTTTTAATTAGTCTCAATTTGCAAATATTTACATCTGCTCTATTGTTCAAGATGGTTTTCATTCAGAGCACTGCAGCTGGGAGGCAAGTTGTTATCAGGGCTGACAGTGAATTAGATGGGAATTAGATGGGACTAGATGGGAAAATAAACCAGAAAAATTCCAGAGATAATATCATAGACGCCCAACATACTGACGCAATCACAACAAAGGCACGGCAGCTGCTAGACTTCATTAGGAGTTTGAGGAGATTTGGTACGTCACCAAAGATGCAAAGCACATTTCTACAAATGTACCATGAGAAGCATTCTAACCGGTGCACAGGTTCAAAGGGGGCTGCAAAGGTTTATAGACTCAACCAGCTCCATCACAGGCACAAGCCTTACCACCACCAAGAACAACTTCAAAAGGTGCTATGGCTTCCATCACTAAGGACCCACACCACCCAGGACATGCCCGCTTCCCATTATGACGGTCAGGGGGTGGTACAGGAGCCCGAGTACTCACACTCAGAGTTTTAGGAACAGCTTCTTTCCCTCCATCATATTTCTGAAAATAGTCCACGAACACAATCTCACTATTCCTGCTTTGTACTACTATTTTATGATTGTAATTTATGGTAATATTTTGTCTGCACCATGTTGTTGCCACAAAACAGATTTCATGACTTAGCAAGGATCAATTTTATCTGTCATATACGTTTACATGTACAGTATTAGAAAATTGCTGTGGTGTGTTAGAATTACATTCAACAAAAATGACAACATTCAATAATTATACAGAATAAAGAATTATTTAAAAGTAAAATTAGAAGTACAGATAAGGAATAAGATGTGCGTAAACAAGTGTAAGTGATAATAAACTTGATTCTGATACTGCTGAACATCTGAAGTTAAACACAAAATACTATGGATTCCAGTTAATTGCGCCACTGTTTAATCAGGACAGTCGCTTGTTTGGGTCAAAGAACAAAATGTAATTGAAAAAATTGGACATTTACACCGGACAGGTGTGAGAAAAGGGCCCAAAGGTCCATTGGGGACCCAAGTCACCCCAACCACAATCTATTCCAGCTCCTACCATCCGGGAAGTGGGACAACAGCATAAAAGCCAGGACCAACAGGCTCTTCCACCAGGCCATCCGACTGACCAACTCACACTAATTTGAGTGTATTTTCATGTTACATTGATTGTTCTATTTATTAAAAATTACTATGATAGCACATTACACATTTAGACAGAGACGTAACATAAAGATTTTCACTCCTCATGTATGTGAAGGATGTAAGAAATACAGTCAATTCAATTCATTAGCCGGGTTTCCCTTCGTTTATGAAAAAGGTTAGCTGATTAGTTAGTGTACAAGCAACACGAAAAACAGCGAAGCTTGATAGTGAAAAAGTTTGCAAAACGATTCAGTAGTATACAGACCAGTTGGGAATAAGGATAAAGAAACAGCAGATGGAATTTAATTGATACAAGTTGTGAGGTGTTCCAACCTGAGAGGTCAAATTTAACAGCAGAGCATCCAATATATGGGAAGATTATCTGGAGCACCAATGTACAGAGAGATCTTGGGATACATGTCCCTTATACCCTCTAAGTGGCAACACAAGTAGATAGGGGGTTAAAGGTGGTATACAGCATACTTGCCTTCAAAGTTGAGGGTACCGAGTACTAAAGTCAGGAATTCACATTGCAGCTGTCTAAAAGTTTGGTTTGACCACATTTGGAGTATTCTGTGCATTTCTGGTTACTGCATTACATGTAAGTAGAAGCTTTGTAAAGGGTGCAGAAGAGGTTAATCAAGATGCAGCCTGGATTTGAGAATTAACTATAATGAGAGGTTAGATAAACTTGGATTGTTTTCTGAGGAGTAAAGGTTGTGGGACAACCTGATATAGGTATTTAAGATTATGAGAGGCATAGAGGGTAGATACTTAGAGTCCCTTTCTCAGAGTGAAAACTCAAATAGTAGAGGGTATAGCTTTAAAGTAAAGAGAGTTTAAAGGAGATTTGAGGCTTTTAACACAGAGTGATAGGGGCCCAGAAGTTACAGCCAGGGGAGGTGGTGGAAGCAGATATGTCAAAGCATTAATCTCAAAAAAATCCCTCTATAAACTTATTCATTCCCCTTTCTTTTTTCCAAAGCATTTTTAAAACTTCCCACTTGGATCAAGCTATTCATCATTTTCCTTAAATCTTCTGTGATTTTGTATTAAATACAGTTGGTATCAAGCTTTGGGTACTTGGCTAGCAAGAAGGCACCATATAACATACAGGTTCCCTGTTGCTTTAATAATGAACTCAAAATGCTGGAAATACTCAATATTCAATGGATCTTCAATCTGAAACGTTATCTATATTTCTCTTACCACAGATACAACCTGTCCTGTTGAGAATAACCAGTATTTTCTAATTTTGTTTTATATTTCCAGCATTGCAGTTGTTTTTTCTTTTAGTGATCTTCCCTAATACTGTGCAATTAGGCTGCATGACATTAATGTAGCAGACTGATGCTCATCATTTCTATATTTCTTTGCAGACTTGGGCTGAGGTATCTACCCAAAACTTGAATTTGTTTGAAGAAATTTACATAATTTGCTGCATAGCTTCTATCCCGCTGATATAGGGCCTTTGAACAGACCTGAGTCTCTCAATCTATTTTGTCATGGTCCTTGCATCTTATTTGTCCACCTGCACCGCGCTCTTTCTCAGTAACTACAGCACTATAGTCTGCATTCTGCTATTGCTTTTCCCTTTGCACTACCTCAGTAAGTTATGTTTGTAGGAATCTGGATGGTTGCTATGCAATTTTTTTAAACGGTATTTCAGTACGTACGACAATAATGAACCAATTACCAGTTTACCTTGCTGAAGCATGTGTTAAAACTACTGTTATCGAAGGGGAAGAAATACACACCATGGTCCCATTGGATGTCATTTTAATTTTTCTACTTTTTACTTTTTGAATTAAACAAGTCTTTCTGCACCTTTCCAATCCCCTCAAGGTATTAACATCTGAGAATATCGAACCCTACAGCAGAATACAGGACCTCCAGCCACAATGTTGTGCCGATCTCATAACCTAATCTTAAGGGTCAGTCTAACCCTTCCCTCACACACAGCCCTTCATTTTTCTGAAGGCCATGTGCCTAACAGTTTCTTCGAAGTCCTAATGTAACTGCTCCACCACCACCCCTGGCAGGTCATTCCACTCACCGGCCATCTCTATGTAAAAAACGTACCTCTGACATCTCCCTATACTTTCATCCAAACACTTAAAATGTGTTACCCATTTCACCTTGAGAAAAAGTCTCCAGCTATGAACTTAGCATCTCGTACACCTCTATCCAGTTGCCTCTTGACCCTCCTTCACACTAAAGAGAGAAGCCCTAGCTTGCTCATCCTATCCTCATAAGACACACTCTCTAATCAAAGTTCAAAGTAAAACTTAACAGAGTATATTCATGTCACCACATAGAACCCCAGATTCTTTTCCCTGCGGGCATACTCAGCAAATCTATAGAACAGTAGCGGTAAATAGGATCGACGAAAACAATGAACAACAAATTGTGTAAATGTAAATAAAAATAAATTGTAATAGATAATAAGTATGAAATAACAAGATAAAGTGAGACCATTGGTTGTAGAAACACCACAAATAGAGTAAGTGTAGTTATCCCCTTTTGTTCGCGAGCTTGATGGTTGAGAGGGGTAGTAACTGTTTTTGAACCTGGTGTTGCGATTCTGAGGCACCTGTACCTCCTGCCTCATGGCAGCAGCAAGAAAAAGAGGATGGCCTGGGCGGTGAGGATCTCTGATGATGGATGCTGCTTTTCTACGCCAACGCTTCCTGTAGATGTGTTCAATGGTTGAGAGGGTTTTACCCATGATGTACTGGGCCAAATCCACTACTTTTTGTAGGATTTTCTAATCAAAGGGATTGGCGTTCCCATAGCATGCCATAATGTAGTCAGCTAGCACATTTTCCACTACACATCTCAGTTTGCTAAGGTATTTGATGACATGCCGAATTTCCACAGACTCCTGAGAAATCACTCCTGTGATTTCTTTTCAATTACATTTACCGGTATTTGATGGGTCCATGACAGGTCCTCAGAGATAGCAACACCCAAGAATTTAATTACTGACTCTCTCTGCCCTGATCCTCCAATAAGTACTGGCTCATGGGCCTCTGGTTTCTCTCTCCTGAAGTCTACAATCAGTTGTTTGGTCTTATTATCATTGAGTGGGAGGTTGTTGTTATCACACCACTCTGCCAAGCTTTCAATCTCCCTCCTGTATGCTGATTCATCACCAACTCTGATGCAGTCCTCAGCAGTGGTGTCATCAGCAAACTTGTATATGGTGTAGGAGCTGTACTTAGCCACAGAGTCATAGGAGAAAAGAAAGTAGAGCAGGGGGCTAAGCACACATCCCTGTGGTGCTCCTGTGCTGATGGAGAGTCTGTAGGAGATGTTTTTGCTAATCCAAATGATTGGGATCTGCAAGTGTGGATCCAATTGCACAAGGGGGTACTGAGGCCCAGTACTTGGGAGTTAACTGATAAGTTTTCAGTGGATGATGGTGTTAAATGCTGAGCTATAATCGAAAAAGAGCATCCTTATGCACGCATCATTACTGTCCAGATGTTCCAGGGTTGTGCAAAGAACCAATGAGATGGCATTTGCTTTAGACCTGTTGCTTTAATAGGCAAATTGGAACGGGTCCAAGACACCACTCAGACAGCAGCTGATATGCTTCAACACTAACTTGTCCAAGCACTTCATCACTGTGAACGCTAGTGCCACTGGGCGACAGCCATTGAGGCAGGTTACCACTCTCCTCTTGGGCACCAACATGAAGCAGGTGGGAATCACACACTGCCGGAGCAAGAAGTTGAAGATATCTGTGAACATACCAGCTAGTTGGTCAGCGTAGGTCTTCAGTACTCGGCCAGGTACGCTGCCCGGACCAGATACTTTCCTCGGATTCACTCTCTTGAAGTCATCTTCAGATACTGAGACCAAAAGATCATCAGGAGACATTGGAGTACACGATGGTTGCTCCCTGGTCTGGTGGTCAAAGTGAGCATAGGAGGAATTGAGCTCACCTGGCAGCAAAGCTTTGCTGACCCTGATGCTTCAAGTTTTAACTTTGTGGAAGGTTATGGCATTCAAGCCCTGCCACAGCAGTCGAACATCCCTCATTCATTCCAGTCTAGTCCAGAATTTCCATTTTGCCCGAGAGATGGCTTTCCAGAAATCATGCCTGCACCTCTCGTAGCATTCTTGATCTCCAGACTTGAATGCCTCTGATCTGGCTCTCAGCAAATTCTAGACTTCATGGTTCATCCATTGGAGAATTGATTGGAGAAAACCCTGAACAATTTGGTGGGGACACACTCATCCACAGCTGTTTTAATAAAGTCTGGTATGACCCTGGTGTAGTCATTCAGGTCCTCAGATGAGTTCTTGACCATGGCTCAGTCCACTGACTCAAGGCAATCTTGTAAACTCCCTACGACCATTTCTCCGTTGCCTTGATCTCTGCCGCCTTCCTTTTTAGACTCTATCCGTATGCAGGTGGTAGTGGAACAGTCAAATGATCCAATTTGCCAAAATGCAGTCTCGGAAAGGAATGGTAGGCATTCTTTGTTCTAGTGTAGCAGTGACCTAGTGTGTTGGGATGTCTGGTGCACCAGGCTACATGCTGGTGATAACTGGGCAGGGTTTTCTTCAAGAAGGCCTGGTTAAAGATGCTGACTATAATTTGAAAAGCGTCGGGATAGACTGTTTCTTGCCTGCAGACAACATCTTGCAGTTTCGCCAGTGCTTGCTCCTATTCGGCCACTGGGGGTATATAAACTGGGGTTAGGATCACAGACGAGAACTCGCAAGGGAAAAAGATTGGTCTGCATCTAATTGTCAGGTGTTCCAAGTCAGGGGAACAAGAGGTCAACATAACCCCAAAGTCCATACACCAACAAAAATTGACTTAAAGGCACACACTGCCACCTTTTTCCTTACAAGAGTTCATGGTTCAATCCATTCTGAAAATTGTACAACCTTTCGGTCAGTTAACCCCATCTGGCATAGTCATTGTTAAGCAAATTTCAATGTAACAAACAATAGAGATCTGCCTCATCTGCCTCTGATACAGCAGCCTTGCCGAGATTATCAATCTTATTTCCCAGTGGCTGCACATTCGGCAACAAGATACTGGGTAGAGGAGGCCTCGTCCCTCTACCCTTCAGCCCGGTTTGAATTTCGCCTCTCCTGCCATGTTTTCGGCCATAGTGTTGATACTTAAAGGTGCCACACTTAACTGCTCTGCATTTAACTGTCGTTCATGAGATCTGGGGATCAATGATGCAATTTCATAATCTGCTGTAAAGAGGAAATTTAATGCTGAAGATTGCAGCAACAGTTGTTCAAAAGGAGTATACCTAAGAGGAAAACTGGTACAATTTTCTGCAGCCCGCACAGTCGCCGATGTACGCCAGCACCAGCTTATTCTCAAACAGCATCCTGGTGAATCTCCTCTGCACCCTCTCTAAAGCTTCCAACATCCTTCCTCTGATGAGGCAACAGAACTGAACACAATATTCCAAGTGTGGTCTAACTAGGGTTTTATAGAGCTACAACATTACTGCTCTAAAATTTAATTCATCCAATAATGAAGGCCAGCCCTCTCAAACCTTCTGGACAACCCCTAGCAACTGTGAGGGATCTATGGACATGGGCTCCAAGACCCCTCTGTTCCTCAATCTTGTCTAGGTTTTAAGTCTACCAAGGCACTAGTTGCACTCTGCAATATTCTTCATGTGATAGCAAACTTAAAAAGAGAATCACTCTACAGTTCAAAACATTGTGTGACTGGTAGTTGAAAAGAAAATTCAGATTTTATACATTTCCATCTACTGCTCTAAAACAGATACCATTGTACTGTACACCCACTACAATAAGTAAAGAAAAGCAAATCATAAACACAAAATTCTGCAGATGCTGGAAATCCAGAGCAACGCATACAAAATGCTGGAGGAACTGAGCAGGCCAAGCAGCATCTAAGGAAATGAATAAACAGTCGCTCTTTCAGGCCAAGACCCTTCATCAGGACAGGAAAGGAAGAGGGAAGAAGCCAGAATAAAAAGATAAAAGGAGGGGAAGGAGTACAAGACAGAAAGTGGTAGGTGAAGCCAGGAGGGTGGGGGAGGAGGATGAATTAAGAAGCTGGGAAGCAGAAGGTGGAAAAGCTAAGGGCTGGAGAAGAAGGAATCTAATAGGAGAGGACAATGCACCATGGGAGAAAGGGAAGGAGAAGAGGCACCGGGGGAGGTAATCAGCAGGTGAGCTAAGAAGAGGAAAGATAAGAGGGAAGCAGTCGTGGGGAACCGAAGAGAAAATGGGGAGGGGGAAAGATTACCGGAAGTTAGGGAAATCTATGTTCATGCCAACAGGTTGCAGGCTACCCAGCCCGAATACAAGGTGTTACTCCTCCAGCCTGAGAGTCCTCACCATGACAGTACTTGAGGCCATGGGCCAACATGTCGGAATGGGAATGGGGATAGGAATTAAAATGGCCGGCCACCAGGATATCTTGCTTTACGCGGAAAGAGCGAAGGAATTCGACAAAGCTATCCCCAATCTACGTCGGGTCTCACCAATGTAGAGGGGGCCGCATCGGAAGTGCTCGATAGAGTAGACAACCCCAACAGATTTGAAGGGGAAGTGCTGCCTCATCTAGGAGGACTGTTTGGGGCCCTGAATGGAGGTGAGGGAGGAAGTGAATGGGCAGGTGTGGCACTGTTTCCACTTGCAGGGACAAGTGCCAGAGAGAATTTGGGAGGGATTAATGGACAAGGGAATCCCTGTGGAAGGCAGAGAGTGGGGGGGGGGGGGGGGGTGGAAAGGAAAGCCTCATCATGGGAACAGATACAGCAGAGACAAAGAAACTGAGAAAAGGGAATGGCATTTTCATAGGAGACCGGGTAGACAAGATAACGGAGGAGTCAATAGGTTTATAAACGACATTGGCAGGCAGGTTGTCTCCAGAGATGGAGACAGAAAGATCAAGAAAGGAGAGAGAGATATCAGAAATGGACCAAGTGAATTTAAGGGCAGGGTGGAAGTTGGAGGCAAAGTTGAGAAAATTGACAAGCTCAGCATCGGTATATGAAGCATCAATGAAGCACAGAAAGCATTGGGAGTATTACCAGGGAAAGCTTCAAACACAGACTGTTCCACATAGCCAACAAAAAGAAAGGCACAGCTGGGCCCATGCAGGTGCCCATGTCTACACCACCCCCACTGGACTGGCTTCACCTATCACTTTCAAGCTTGTAATCCTTCCCCTTACCCCACCACCTTATTTTGGTTTCTTCCCACTTCCTTTCCAGTCCTGAAGAAGGGTCTCAACCTGAACCATCAACCTTCTATTCATTTTCATAGACGCTGCCTGACCCGCTCAGTTCCTCCAGCATTTTGCATGTGTTGCTATTAAAAGTAGATATTTGAATACATATCAGGAAGTAGGCATTAAGGCTACTGTCAGTCTAAAAATAGTCCATCTTGAAACTGGAGTCAATCCAGAAAGGAGCAGGTCAAGTGACAGTGACATTATGCAAGATGAGCACATCTTCGCCAGAAAAAAAAAAGACAATTAGTTTTGAAGACTCAGTAGATCCCAGCAAAGGGCTTTAAGTTTGATAGCAAAATGTGACTATCAAAACAGTAAAAACATAGAAAATGGTAAAACCATAAATATTTTACAATCACTTTACATCTTATTGCTTAAGTAAGTTTCATCAGGAACGATGCAATGAATTACAAGGTGCAAGCAGCAAATCATCTGCACAGGATTTATCAATGATATTCACCAATGGCATTACCATACCACAGAGCCTACAGGAATGTGGCACAAACTGGACATTGAAGTTCATGATTGAGTTCAGGATAGTTTAATCGCACTAGTCAACATGAGCCCAAGACCAGTATTGCAGATTTCATAAGTTTGAGAAAAAGTGGTTGAGAAAGTCTGTAATGCAAACCAGAAATCACATTAAGATTTGGGTGATATCTTAGCAATCAGGATAGATACACACAAAGAAAATCAGAGAGAAACAGCTCCATGCTGCAGTACAGTTAAGATTTAGATTATATGAGAATTTCCACGGGGGGGGGTCAGGGTTAATGATTGTCTTGAATTAATGGAAAATTCAGTCCATTCTGGTATAAGCTTCTTATACCAGAAGATTCACAACTAAACCAAAATGTACCAAAATTTCATAAACTATCAAAACCTTTTCTTGACTCACTTTTGCCATACCACCAATTCCTTTGAATCGAGTAAATATGCTTCCCCTCTAAATTAATATTTTTTAATGTATTCTGTTGGGTTTCTTTGTTCTGTAGCTGTCCATAAGGAGATGAATCTCAAGGTTGCATAATGTATACATACTTTGATAATAAATGTACTTTGAACTTCAAAAATGGCCCCAATTGTATTTTCCTTCAGTGGAAACAATTAACACATATTTGAAAGCTAATATGCAATCTCAGATGACAGCAACTAGATTTCAAAAATGCAACTTACATTGACTGAATTTTACTTAAGTGCTTGGGACCTTTGCAAACCCAGAACTAATTAAATTAAAACACAGGTCGTCAAAACAGCTGATCCAGGACATAGAATTATTTGTCAAACAGCTGATTCAGGACATAGAATTATTTATCAAAAGTGTAAAGTATCACTGTTGAAGAAAATTCTAAAGTTTGTGTGTAAATGTGCAAATTTTCAGAAAAAAAATCAGGTTAAAAAAACAGTATTTCAAAAATTAGCTCACAAAACAACTCACCTTGGTTTTACAAAATTGACTGTTCGGGCGAAGTTGATACTTCTCTGAATCAGAAGCTTTTAGGTTAAGTTTGCATACAAAGTCATGAGCCTTAAGAAAATCCCAGACTGACACTCAAATGTAGTATTCATGAGGTGCTAAACAGTAGGTGGAAGGTCACCTTTCAGATAAAACATTAAACCAAGATTAGACAAGGACTTGGTAGATATTAAAGGTCAGATGACACTATTTCAGAATAGAGCTGGGTAGTTATCCACGGTGCTGACCACCAATTAAGCCTTATTCTAGCGCAACAGTACTACAATGCCAGCAGCCCAGCTTCAATTCCACCGCTATCTGTAAGGAGTTGACACATTCTCTCCATGACAACGTGTGTTTCCTTTAGGTGCTCCGGTTTCCTCCCTCATTCCAAAGATGCCTGGTTTAGTAGTTTGACTGGTCACATGGGTGTAATTGGGCAGCACAGGCTAGCTGGGCAAGGAGGGCCTGTAACTGTGCTGTATCCACAAGTAAGAAATATAACAATTACAAAAGAACATTGTGGTTTGAGGGAAGTTTCAGAAATTTGTTTTATCCTTACTACTACAACTTTGACTACATATACAAACAGTCTGAAAGTGATATGCAGAGGCTGTTAAAACACACCCATCGTCCTCTCTAAATGAACTTAAATGCTTTTACTAATTAGCTTATAACTTACCTAGTGGTCCTTAGGAGATGTATCACATCTGAGGAATTATAACTTGTGCAGCACAAAACTTCACCACAGAATTTTACTGCGACCAAATAGCTTTCACAGGTCTACTGTTCATTGAAAGATTACGACCAGATTCACTGATACAACTACACAGTCTTATACATAAAACAACAATAGTTCAACTTCCATCCCAAAGATGAAAACTTACTGTACAGGGTCGTGACCTCTGTTTTAAGGTAGTAAAAGTTACACCCTCACCGACATGTGCAAGAGGTGCATAAATGCTACATTTTGACAAGCTATACAAATCTGTTCCTCAATCCAATTTTTATGTTTCCTGTAGTCCAAATAGGTGAAGAACTGCAAATGCGAAAGGCACTTTTTTCGCATAATGAAAAAATAAATAACAATTGCATGTGGGAACTAAACTGATAATTGGAAGGACTGCTGTAACATTGAAATGTTTTCCTTTGCCTTGCTGCAAAGTATTTTCAATAGATTACATTGATCATGTGACGTACACCACTACAAAAATACAAAACAGAAAAATGACAACACTCATTCTGCTGCGTGAAGTCCACAACTTAACATCAGATAACACCCGACTAAAAAAAGATTAAAGGAGCTCTTTTTTTTCCCTTTTTTAAAATTAAACTCAAAGTGATGAGCTAAAGCAGTCAGATTTTATCATTCTGCTGGGAGCTTCCCCATAAAGACAAGGATTTGGAGTTTCCAAAATCCATGCATGCCTAGAAACAAGCTGAGCTTGCATGAGGTGATGTTTCCAATGGTCAGTTATGCATGAAGGATAACAAGCAAAAAAAAACAAGGAACACAGAAAGACAAACGAATCATCACCAGAGGTTAAAAGGGAAAAGGCCAGACATCAGCAATTTCCTAAACTGCTCCCTGGATATTTGTGTGTTTAATCCTCCACCCGACAGGTACAAATGCATACAGCACTTCACGCACAAGAAAACAAGCCGCTGACCGCCAGCCTACACCATTTAATCACAGGCCTACCGCTGGCAGCAAACTAACAGACCTCTTCAAACACACAGAACAGCAAGTCACAATGCATTCCCATTCCATCCTCCTAAGACAAAGATTCTCACGTGAGCCAGCTGGGCCATTTTCACATCAGCACTGCCTGCAAAAGCTATTCCCGATGTTGAATAAAGTCTACCAACAGAAACGCACCTTGTAATTTACTCATGCAGGTTTTCTAGACACTTAGCCTGATGTGCACTTCAGGATTAATTATTGGGAATGTGGAACATGAGAAAACTCCACATCAAAAACAGGTCACGAAACAAATAGTGTATTTATATATAACAACATACCCAGCTGTGAACTAAAGAAAATACCTGATCCCACCATTATTTTATTCTAGTTACATAGTCTAATGAATTACTACCCTTTCTAATTATACAACCCAGACCGACACTCATTGTCACTGAAAGAACAGAATGGCTATTTTCAGCAGCAACAGAAGTTGGAATTTAAACTACATGTTATAGCATTTGAGAACCCCAACAGCAGGGTGCGTATTTATGACTTTTAACACATTGTTTGGGCTCGGTTGATTAAATAAGCAGCTTGCACAACTGCTCTGCGTTCCAACACTCAAGAGTTCCTAAAGTGCATTCACTCTCATAACTTGAGGTGATGATCAAGATCATCTGGTCCGCAGAAGGCGAGGCACAATTCGCCAGCTTAAACTGTCAGGGGCATGCAGAGATCTAGAAAGTTGCCATCTTTTGAAGTATGCACGCACAGATACATAAACTGAAAGGAAAAAGGGGTGGGTGGTGGGGGGGGGAGAGAGAGACTGTGATCATGTCTGCTCTCTTCTGTGCACACACCACCCTTTGATGATAGACAGTTGAAGTCAGAAGTTTACATACACCTAAGCCAAATACATTTAAACTCAATTCTTCACAATTCCTGACATTTAATCCTAGAAAACATTCCCTGTCTTAGGTCAGTTAGGATCACTACTTTATTTTAAGAATGTGAGATCTCAGAATAATAGTAGAGAGAATGATTTATTTCAGCTTTTATTTCTTTCATCACATTCCCATGGGTTAGAAGTTTACATACACTTTGTTAGTATTTGGTAGCATTGCCTTTAAATTGTTTAACTTGGGTTAAACACTTTGGGTAGCCTTCCACAAGCTTCTCACAATAGGTTGCTGGAATGCTGTTCCATTCCTCCAGACAGAACTGGTGTAACTGAGTCAGGTTTGTAGGCCTCTTTGCTCGCACACATTTTTTTAGTTCTGCCCACAAATTTTCTATCGGATTGAGGTCAGGGCTTTGTGATGGCCACTCCAATACCTTGACTTTGTTGTCCTTAAGCAATTTTGCCACAACTTTGGAGGTATGCTTGGGGTCATTGTCCATTTGGAAGACCCATTTGCAACCGAGCTTTAAGTTCCTGGCTGATGTCTTGAAATGTTGCTTCAATACATCCACATAATTTTCCTTCCTCATGACGCCATCTATTTTGTGAAGTGCACCAGTCCCTCTTGCAGCAAAACACCCCCACAACATGATGCTGCCACCCCGATGCTTCACGGTTGGGATGGTATCCTTTGGCTTGCAAGCATCACCCTTTTTCCTCCAAACATAACGATGGTCATTATTGTCAAACAGTTCAATTTTTGTTTCATCAGACCAGAGGCCATTTCTCCAAAAAGTAAGATCTTTGTCCCCATGTGCACTTGCAAACTGTAGTCTGCCTTTTTTATGGTGATTTTAGAGCAGAGGTTCTTCCTTGCTGAGCAGCCTTTCAGGTTATGTCGATATAGGACTCGTTTTACTGTGGATATAGATACTTGTCTACCTGTTTCCTCCAGCATCTTCATAAGGTCCTTTGCTGTTGTTCTGGGATTGATTTGCACTTTTCACGCCAAAGTACGTTCATCTCAAGGAGACAGAATGCATCTCCAGGAGACAGAATACATCTCCTTCCTGAGCGGTAAGCGTGGTCCCATGGTGTTTATACTTGCGTTCTGTTGTTTGTACAGATGAACGTGGTACCTTCAGGCATTTGGAAATTGCTCCCAAGGACGGACCAGACTTGTGGAGGTCCAAAATTTTTTTTCCTGAGGTCTTGGCTGATTTCTTTTGATTTTGTTTGTAAACTTCTGACCCACTGGAATTGTGATATACTTAATTAAAAGTGAAATAATCTGTCTGTAAACAATTGTTGGAAAAATTACTCGTGTCATGCACAAAGTAGATGTCCTCAACGTCTTGCCAAAACTATAGTTTGCTAATATGAAATCTGTGGAGTGGTTAAACAATGAGTTTTAATGACTTCAACCTAAGTGTATGTAAATTTCTGACTTCAACTGAATATCACAGCGAAACAGCAGAACCTCGGTATCCCAACCACTGTCTGCCCTCACTCTCCCAATGCAGGGGGCCACTGTCTACTCCCAGTTTTTCTCCCTTTGCTCCTTATTTACATGCATCTGAGTTACATGATCAGTTTCATGTGTGCCACCAAAACTAGCTTTATTACTCCAGTCAGCGGACAATGGACCTCTCTCTCATGCTTGTACATAAACCAGAACTCCATCCAGCAGTGTAACCATGCTTCACTCTAGAAAAATTGCTCATTTCTCCTCATTCCTTTCAGCTTCCTCTCTGCTCACTCAAGCTGAACTCTCAATAGAGATCTAAACTCTTTCATCAGTCCTAATGAATGGTACCCGCCCGAAATATTGACCATTTATTTCCTTCCATAGATGTGTGTGTGTGTGTGTGTGTATATGAGTGCGAGTGAGGGGGGGAGAGGGGGGGAGAGAGAGAGAAGGAGAGAGAAGGAGAGGGGGAGAGAGAGAGAAGGAGAGGGGGAGAGAGAGAGAAGGAGAGGGGGAGGGAGGGAGGGAGGGAGGGAGGGAGAGGGAGAGAGGGAGAGAGGGAGAGAGGGAGAGAGGGAGAGAGGGAGAGAGGGAGAGAGGGAGAGAGGGAGAGAGGGAGAGAGGGAGAGAGGGAGAGAGGGAGAGAGGGAGAGAGGGAGAGAGGGAGAGAGAGAGAGAGAGAGAGAGAGAGAGAGAGAGAGAGAGAGAGAGAGAGAGAGAGAGAGAGAGAGAGAGAGAGAGAGAGAGGAGGGGCGTAGCAAGGAGGGAAGAGGGGAGGAGAGGAAGGGCAGGGGCCGAGCGAGGGTGAGGGGCGGAGCAAGGGGAGGCGGGAGTGAGGTGGGGGGAGCAAGAAGGGAGAGAGAGATGCAACAACAATCCAAATACCTATTTTAAACCAAATCTTATCTTTCATTTTAATGCTTTATTTCTATTTCCACAATACCAGCCCTCAGCCCTATTTACCCTACAACACTTCTGTCCTGAACTTCTCAAAAACTCTCCAGTAAGTCCAAAGTTTGGACTGGTCAACACCAACTCACATTATAGTGTAAACATTCTCATCCACCTGCTGTTTTTGTCTTCACTTTCTTTTGGTTTGTTGTCCCTCAAAACACTGTTTCCTAAATCATCTTCCATGGCCTTTTCAAATCCAACTTTCTGCCATTTCATTAGATAGATAGATAGATAGATAGATAGATAGATAGATAGATACTTTATTCATCCCCATGGGGAAATTCAACATTTTTCCAATGTCCCATACACTTATTGTATCAAAAACAATTACATACAATACTTAACTCAGTATAAATATGATATGCATCTAAAATCACCCTCTCAAAAAAAGCATTAATAAATAGCTTTTAAAAAGTTCTTAAATAGTTTACTAAAATACATTGAATGGTAACTTAAGCTCAGTCATAACCCCGGCACTTTAACATATCTTCCCCCTGGCGGTTGAATTGTAAAGCTGAATGGCATTGGGGAGTAATGATCTCTTCATCCTGTCTGTGGAGCATTGCATCGATAGCAACCTGCCGCTGAAGCTGCTTCTCTGTCTCTGGATGGTGCTATGCACCATTATTACCCGATTTTCATGTACCCCAATCTCTGTACAAGTACAATTGCACAGATTCTGTGCTTTTGATCTAATTTTGCTCTTTCATGTAGAAATTGAAGAGAGCTTAATGCAGTTTATCTGATGCCACATGCCTGTGATGGTACTGAAGTTTTTCTTTGCACCTGTCCATATGACAGTGATACTTTGACTTTGTTGCTCCTGTGCCCCAGTAACCACTGCATATTCTTCACCACATTGTACTGCCGCCCACCTGAAAAACTTCAGTGCCCAAGCCAACAGTCTCGCTTTGCCCAGACCATTGTGAAATATCGTTTTGACGCAAACGTGGCAATTCTTTTAAGTTCCCATTTAATATTTTGTTCAACACACCCACAATACTCTCCAAATATATGTGATTATTCACAACATTAGTGTAAGTGGGGTCAAATAAATCAAAGGTGCTGTGCATTCTGCATTCACAGAGGTTGTCTCTCCATGGTTGGTCCAATATTTTTGACTCCTCCTACAATAGAATAAATTAATGATGAGATAACGGCAGCCCCACTCAAAGACAGCTTCTCTCCAACTGTTATCAAGTTCTTGAATGGACCTCTTATACGACAAGATGGACTCTAGACCTCACAACATATGAGATGTCAGGGGCAAGTTGTTTTTTTTAATGCAGAGAGTGGTGAGTGCGTGGAATGGGCTGCCGGCGGCGGCGAAGGCTGAAACGATAGGGTCTTTTAAGAGACTCCTGGATGGATACATGGAGCTTAGAAAAATAGAGGGCTATAGGTAAGCCTAGATATTTCTAAGGTAGGGACATGTTCGGCACAGCACTGTGGGCTGAAGGGACTGTATTGTGCTGTAGGTTTTCTATGTTTCTAATATATCTTGTTATGAAATTGCACTTTGTTTACCAGCACTGCGTTTTTTTCCGTAGCTTTTATACTTTATTGTTCAATTTTTTTTTACTTTATTCTAGCTCAATACCACATAATGATTTGATCTATATGAAGAGTATGCATGATAAACTTTTCACTATTTCTTGATATTTGTAACAATAACAAAACATACCAACATAACCTGTGAAAAGATCATTTCCATTAACCTCCAAAAATCCCAACATACGAGGAACTTCCCTTCCATAACTCTCCAACTGAGAGTTCAGTCACCCACATAAATGCCAATGTCTCTGTGACTATTTGATCTACACTTTTTATTACTTCGGTCACAGAGCACCAAGTTTTTTTAAAAACCTCCATTACTTTACTACGGATTTCCAATAGAAAAGACCATAAACCTTCTTCTAAGGGCAAAAGAAATAAAAAAAACAAATCTATCAGTCAGACCCTTACATTTCTGTGTACTAGTATAGTTTTATTTAAAAGTATAGGAAGCTTTATATAGAGCTTGTTATGTATAAGAGATTAACAAAGAGATTCCACTTCATTGGAAAGGGTCACACTTATGGCTGAGAGCAAATTGTAAACATCTGGCTGTGCAAAGACATTTAAAAGCCTAAAGGATGTGAAAATGCAAAGACCTCAGGCACATCAAGAGCAGACTAAGTCCTCAGGTTTGAGCAGTACCAGTATAATAGTTCAACCATAGTAAAAGCAGAACAGTGTCAGTGCAAAGATTAGAATCACCACAGATACTTTTCAGGGAAAGTCATCTAAAGAAATTTATCAGGATGAAACTGTACAATCAACTTCATAACACAATGGCAACACACACAAAAAAAATCACAAAATGCTGGAGAAACTCAGCAGACCAGTTGACATTTCAGGCCGAGACCCTTCAGCAGGACAATGGATCTGCCAGTGAGGGACACTGCACTAACAAAACATCAGCCACACACCTTCACTTACTTAGCACAAGATTGCTTACGCTGATCCGAGTCGTGTCAACAAGATGTTCACTGTAAAAGAACATTGTGGGAAAGAAAATGACTTCTACAGGATGTACAGAAAATGCGTTCAACACTTGGGAACTTCAAATGCTTGTTTAATGCCATTTACAGGAATTTGTGCTGGGTCCATTTGTTCTAATTCTTAAGCAATCAGTGAAAGCAATATTTGAATTTGAGTAAAGGAACGTCCATGAACACTACCTTACTATTCCTCTTTTGCACTTTCTAAAAAAAACTGCGACATTTGTTATGCCTACACTGCTGCCACAAAACAACAAATTTCTCGTGCAATGCCAGTGACAATAAACCTGATTCTGACCTCAGCTGGCTGGTGGTGTAGCAGCACCTGCACCAGACTTCGGGGTGAGAGGTCTTGGTTCAATTCCGGCTGGCACCTTGCACGCTTTCCATCCGTGCTGGGTTGAGCATCAAGCTAGCAACTCGGCCTCGGAAAACAGATAAATGGCAAGGGTGCTACCCAGTACACCAGTGAGGCGCAGGAGGATATTACGATCCTGACCTGGCGGAACCAACAAAGCAATACACAAAGAGCTAAAAAGTCAAATTAAGCTAATCAGTTTTTTCTCAGAGGGCACGGGCACAATGGCGCAAAATGTCTCTATTGGTGGCTTGACATATTTTTCTTTAACTTTCAAAATGAATTTGAAAGGATCTCCATGGGTTGACTATGAAAGCAGGACTTTGTGGATCCACTAGATACTACCAGAGTATGGAATTAACAGGGACAGCTTCCAAAGTTGTCAAGATTCTGAAACCTAATTGTCAGTAAATGCTTCCATAGCTTCCAAGGAACGGCTAATGAGAGAATTTAACACAATGTATTTGCACAGAGGGCAATCAGAACCTGTAACACTCCACACTTCCCAACAATCCATTCTCAAAATAAAATTGGACAGTTGCTTTGAAAGAAAAGTCAAAAAGCACAAAGTGATGCCAGACTTGCATGAAGAAAAACAGCTTTAATATTCATACATTTTCCTTCACTAACAGTCTACAAATAGTTATATTTCAATCGTCAGAACAGAGATGCCATCTTCAGTAGAAACACTATTAGCATCAAGAAGAAACAAAGTCCAATTAATTCACTGTGGCAGCATTGACAATGAGATAAAGCAGATGCAAGCTATTCTCTACTTCAAGCCCATACATTCAAAGAGGAAGATCACAGCTGATCTTCAACACACACACAAAATGCTGGAGGAATTCAGGTAGTCAGGCAGCATCTATGGAAAGGGAATAAAGAGTCAACATTTTGGGCCTTCATCAGGACCGGAAAGGAATCAGGCAGAAACCAGAATAAGAAGGTAGGAGGAGAAGGAGAAGGACAAGTAGCAGGTGATAGGTGAGACCAGGTAGGGGAGGTGGGTGGGTGGGGCAGGGTCAATGAAGAAAGAAGATGGGAAGAGACAGGTGGAAAAGGAAAGGGGCTGGAGAAAAATGAATCCAATAATGAGAGGACAGTGGACCTTGGACCATGGAAGAAAGGTCCATAGGAATATTCCCCTCCAATAGATGCCCCCACCTTACTAGCTAAATTCCCCTAGCATTTTTGTGTTGCTCAGAATTTCCATCATCTGCAGAATCTCACCTTTATGATCTTCCATAAACTTCAGTTCCCTGCCATCCCTTAAAAATGATGATCCTCAAGCTATCCGCGTATCTGTCGATGTCTGCCGTAAACATATACAACAAACAAGCCATGACTGGGGGACAATTCCAAAACTCATCAATAAGGTACCTACAGGATCTTGTACAAAATTCAAAAAGAAAGCTAGAATCTTTTCCCAGCAGCAGGGAAATGTAAAACTAGAGGGCACAGGTTGAAGGTGAGAAGGGAGAAATTTGCAGGAAGTTCTGAAAGGTCAGATTTACAGACATAGTATACAAGGTGCCAGAGAAAGTATTGGAGGTGGGATTTATTACAACATTTAAAAAGCATTAGCACAGATATATGCACAGGAAGGGAGCAATGCAGGCAAATGGGATTAGCAATAGATAGGCACCAGAATCAGATTTAATATCACCAGCATATGTCAGGAAATTTGTTAACTTTGCAGCAGCAGTACAATGAAATATACGACAAATTTTTTTAATGAATTAATGTAAAAGAAGTTGATTTTGAGCAGACATCTTGCAACCCATGTGATGACAAAATCCAACACTGCTTTTATGATCCCGACTTAATCAAACACACCACCTTCAAACACACTACCATGAGATCAAGTATTGCAATTAGCACAGGCAAGGTGGCCCAAAGCAATCTGTTTTGGTGCTGTACATCTATGATTTATAATATTTAGTGTGAAGGATTCTGTCCTTGCCTTATAAATATCTAACCACTATTTCAAGTCTGTGATATCAAGTGCAGACTTGAGCCAAGAGAAAAATCATCCTGACCTCTAACCCTGTATACATGGAGAATTTAATCTTTCAATAGAATGCTTCCCTTTCTTCTAAAATCTAGGAAATATATGCCTAGGCAACTTAATCTCAACCATCTCAGGAACCAGGTTGAACAAACCAAGTCCTCCACAGTACACCGGTATCTCATTCGCAGGATGCTTTGTCAGGAACAGAAATTGCTGGTGGAATCAGCACTGAAGTGGTTACTTACAACACAGCTATGTCAAACCTAATGGAGGACTTCTACAGCAATGGCTTAGTATGGAAAGAACTGCAGAGTCTGGCAACGCTGGCAGATTGACTCTTTTGGTTGTTCAAAGGTTTAAGATTCAAAGTGCATTTATTATCAAAGAATGTACCAATTATACAACCTTGAGATTTGTTTGCTAACAAACAATCACAAAGCAAGGAGCCCAAAAGAACCCAATTAAAAAATAAGACAAACCCCCTCCCTCCCCCCCCTCCCCCGCCGTGTCCAGAGGAGAGGTGAAAAAAAACACAAATCATCTAAACACTAGAAAAGAGTAACAATTACAGCATTCCAAACCAAATTGGGTCCTTAAATTCAAATCCCCAGAGTAGGTCCAATGCCTCGGTATTCAGTTCATCATATTAGCAGGGCAAATCACCACAAAGTTCGCAGACTCGAAGCACAGCAGCCAGGGCAGTCTCACAGCCTTAGTGTGGCAGAAAGAGGAGCTCCCAGACCATCTGGGCTGGCATTTAAATTGTCTGAATCTTACACTGGAATCCAGCCCTGGCACAGTCAATCATCCCAGGCCTAGATTTTGCTGCTGGAAAAGCCATTTTTGACCTCTCTAAACAGGCTCAGCACCCAGAGCAATCCAACCTCACCCGACACACTGCCTTCAAGTCTATCTGGGCCGATATTACCCGATTGTCCAAACAGCAGATTATACCTCGCATTAGGACCCAGGACTCGCCACAGCGAACCGCTCAGGGCCTAGAGCATGCTATCCAGCAATTCGCTTCAGACCTAGATTTCTCTACTGAAGAAGCTGTTTCTCAACCTCTCCAAATCAGCTCAGTGCTCAGAACAATCCACCCTCACACCTGGGCAAGCTGGGCTAGCACTGGAACTCCTCTGTCCCATCTTCTCCCCTCCGAATTGTTCACTCCAACCAGCGTGGCTCCAACTCCAACTGCAGCAATTTTCAAGCACACATCTCAAAACTTCACTTTGTCTTCGCTCGCCTCTTCATTGTCTGTGGTAACAGTTTACCACAATTTACTTCAGAAAAAGTGTTATTAATGTTTTTTTTAAATCAAATTCCTTTTCTTTCAAACCACCAGTAAGCTGTCACACATCTTCTGTGGTCCTATCTTAGACAGGAAGATCTCTCCTTTTGTAGCAGCTGCTTGTTCTCTGCAGCACAGCAGAGGCCGTTCTCATGAAGCACAACTCCCTCTTGAACAGATTTGCTTCAGGTGTATCTACTGATTCAATGTCTTCCCAGTTTTTAGATGTAATGATGAATTTCTTCAGGCAGGTTTCTCATCATCTCCACTGATGGAAGCTGGGGGGGGGGGGGGTGGCGCGGTTCTGAGAGACAACAACTTTCCTCACATTCAGCAGATGATGAGAGATTACAGGATCAAGGCAGTCTGGCAACATTATATCTCCACCCCCACATCTGAGTAGGAAGGGGCTGGGGCCTTCACATTAATCCTCCCAGACAGCCTCTGTGTCTTCCCATAGTCACGTGGCTTACCCCAAGTTGAGGCGGCTATTTCATTGCAAAGGCTCCACTGAAGATTAAAGGCTTACACACGATATAGCAGTCCACAATCCAGGAAAACACTTTTCCTGAAGTACTCGAGATTCCAGGCCAGTAGGTAAATCAGCTCTCTACACAGTAGCACAAAGGAGGGCAACAGTGGACCCAGAGGTGATCTCACCAATCACACATCTTCAGCTGTACTACAACTCTTTGTAATGAAGGCTAACCTACCATTCACCCTCCAAATATCCATACGATCTGCATGTTAACTTAATAGGATATATAATCCCTTTAAATATCAACATTAAACAGAAATTCATACTTTTAAAAACTCTTTTTCTATTTTCCTACCAAATGGATAGCTTCATGTTTCCACATGATAAAATTCTTCCCATTTGCACTTGTCTACACCCCAATGCTATCTGCATCTTCCTATCTTCCTTCCCCTTTTTCCAATTGTCCTCTCCCTGCTCCATTCCCACCGTCAGACCACAATAGAGATGCACATCAGATTCACATTTATTATCATTCACTGGTCATGAAATTTGTTTTTTTTTTGCAGGAGCAGTAGTACAACGCAATATATAAAATTGTTACAGCACTATGCAAAAGTCTTAGGCATCCTAGCTATAATACACACACACACCTAAGACTTTTGCACAGTACTGCACTGACTCCTCAACTACACAATACACAAGAACTAAGAGTAAGGGCAGGCCAGCTGGACCCACAGGCCTGCCTCACATTCAATACAATCATCATTAATAGGCCACAGGCCTCCATTCCTCTTCTGCAACAGTTCTCAATGCCCCAGCCTTGCAAATATGTTCCACATCCCCTTTAAATACAGAACATCCAGTCATCCACAAGGCTCTAAGATGGAGAACTCCAGAAAACTTCTGGAAGAAAAGATAGTCACAGGCAGCTCAGTTTTAAAATGGGCACTCTAATCTTGCAACGACACTCAGTGGCCACTTTCCAAAGTATGCCTGTACACCTGCTCATTAATGCAACTATCTAATCAGCCAATCATGTGGCAACTCAATGTATAAAAGCATGTAGACACAGCCAAAAGTTTCAGTTGTTGGTCAGACCAAACATCAGACTGGGGAAGAAATGTGATCTAAGCTTTGACCATGGAACACAGGCCCATAATCCCTTATCCAAAATCCTTGGGGCCAGTTGCATTTCGGAATTCAGAATTTTTCCGATTTCAGAATCCCTCATTATTGGTTACAGGACCCCCTGCGGATACCAAAAACCACATATGCTCGAGTCCCTTATTTAACCTGTCTCCGTATGGGCGGACTTTAGGACCCGGCGGAGCTCCAGACCTACGCACATCCTCCCATATACTTTAAATCATCTCCAGATTACTTATAATCCATAATACAATGTAAATGCTATGTAAATAGTTGTTATACTGCATTGTTCAGGGAATAATGACAAAAAAAAAACATACAATAAAATATAAAAATATACAGCTTCAAACAAACCAAATCAAACACAAGTAAATTACTTATTGGAATAAATGTAGAACGTCACTATCACTATAAAATTTCAGTAACTTCTCTTTCTGTTTCTTTTAATCATATACAGTGGTAGTTCCGACACCATATTCTTCAGTAAGACACCGCACAGACACACCACGATCAAGCTTCTGCAATAACTCCACTTTCTGCATTGTTGATAATGATAGATGCTTCCTTCTCTTTTTCTCATTGTTATCCACAGGGGTATCTGCAGCTCTTTTTGACATCTTCACAGTGAAATTAAACACAAAGTCAACAGTGAACACAAAATATCAGCGAACAGCAAATGCACGTGTAACCAGTACGAGCGCTGAGCCACAACTGACGTCTGGCGGCCTCTGCTAGTGCTGCCACGTCACACCTGAGTGACGTCAGCTGTTGGCGAATAAAACTTCGGTTTTCAGAGCTTTTTGGATTTCAGAATTTTGGATAAAGGATTGTGGACCTGTAATTGTTGGTGCCAGATGGAGTAGTTTGAATAGCACTGAAACTGCAGACTACTTGGGATATTCATGCACAACAGTCTCTAGAGTTCACGGAGAATGGTGCGAGAAACAAAACATCCACAGACCCCCAATTCTGCAGGCGAAAACACCTTGCTAATGAGAGAGGTCAGAAGCCACTCAGATAACCACACGTCACAAAAGTGGTGTGCAGAAGAGCACATCCTAATGCACAACACATCAAAACCTGAAGTGGATGGGCTACAGCGACAGAAGCCCTCACTGAGTTCCACTCCTGTAAACGCAACAATAATGTTGCCACTGAGTATGTCCCCACATTCAAATCTGTCCCACCAGGGAAACATCTCAAAATCTATTTTGCCCTGTGCTGCTAGACTCTTTTGCAGCACAATCACTTGCACTCTACACTCCAAAGATGAGAAACCTAGTTTTTCTAGTCACTCATGACAGGATAACCTTTGCACTCTTGGAATTAAGCCAACGCATCTTTCTTGTACTAGCTAAATGCTAGTACATGCTTTTTATGTAAGGGGTCTAAAAACTGCACACAATCAGTTGATAAGTATTGGAAATAGTTAAAGATCCCTTTGGATTCCCAGCTATCCACTGAGAAGTGACCTATTGATTCTTCCCCTATTTTCTATCAATTAACTTCAATGACTATTTGTGTTCTAAAGTGCTCTATTACTTCTTCCACATTCTCTCTCTCTCTCTCACCCCCACAGTACATATGATAAGCAAACTCACAACATGCAGCTCTCTTTAAAGACAGGACTGTGCTTGCTAAAATCCAATCCACAGAAAATGTTCCAAACTCCAGGAGGAGCAGAAAACAAAATAAACAAACACAAATCAATGGATGCATTGTACTTGGGTTTTCTGAAAAGATTCAAGACTATCTTTTCAATAATTAAACCACCTGTGAAATATCACTGAGCTCCATAATATCTATAAATAAACTGCATGCAGTTTTTAAACAAAAACTAACCGACTAATCACACTAAGAGTCATAGTACACATTTAGATGGCACACTTAAGCACAAAAGGCATAGAAAGCAAAAGATAATGAAAGAAGAATATCTAGAGGCAGCCATGGCTGTTACCTCGACTCTAGAATTCAGATAAAAATGATAAACCACTCAAACTTTGCAGTTGTAACTGTGATACAGTTAGGACAAATAACTCCACAATGGAGCTTGTTTTGATTATTGCCTTCTAATTTGTTACTCTGCAAGGAAAACAGTTTCTTTTAACCCGATGCCACACTTCCATCTTTAATCCCAAACAGCTGTCATTAAGTCTAAATGATGTGACAGTGGAACTGATGCACACAGTAATGCATTTCCAATAATCAGATTATTTCTAATGCTGCATTAATTTAATGACTTTTTAAACTAATGGAATGAAAGTGTTGAGAACATCTGGCTGAACATCATCAGAATAATGATTTAGTTTTACTATCCCTCATTTAAAAAACTCCATGTGCACTCCTCCGTGTACACACTGATACCTCCTAAATACAAAAATTTCTTGCCTTATCATACAGTTTAAAATTTGCAAATACAACTCAAATGGATGTGCACGTCTGTTGGTGAAATGAGGTACTGTATACTGCTGCCACTTCTAAAGTTATATTCCACATTAGTGCATCAACTTTCTGTCCCTTCAAACATCTGGGGACAAAAGATGTCAATTTGAAGTAAATGATATTGTGTCTTTCTCATCAAGACAAACAAGGCATCGTTGAATTTTGATCCACTTGCAGTCCCCTCCCCCGACCACCATTCAGCACTGGCTTGCTTTAAAATAACTTCATCCTGAAATTATCCTTTAGGGAAGGCCAATCCAGTACGGGTGTGTTTTCTCCATGAATTGCCAACTGGACAAAGTATTGAAGCATCACAATACAACACTGAGTTAGGTTTTAGGAAATAAAGGTGAAGTTTAAAGGAGGAGTAAATTCTGCTTTGATAGTGGACAAATGGGTATGAAGTGGGATCGGGGCAAGAAAATGAAAGGGGGCAGTTTTGAAATCAAGCAGGCTGTTGTCTTATCAAAAGTACAGGGTATCACTAGAGCACTAATGACATGTCAAATCTGACCAGAAAGCATCCAAATGGCTGACAGAATAAAACAATTGTTTTAATTTTAAGCTTATTTTAAGTTCCTAAGATTCTATCTTCATTTCAGTTCAGGCAAGTGTTTACTCTGAAGAACTGACAGCCCTTGAGGGGTGAGTAACACCGAGATTTATGGTGTGAAAATTGTTACCAATTGTTAAGTACCTGTCTACGGTAAAATACCAAGCAGGCTACTTGGATTATATGAAGTGTTGCTCCTCCTCCCGGAGAGTACCCTTATCGTAGCAAAATAGGAAGCCATGGACCAACATATCAGAACAGGAATAGGGACTGTAATTAAAATGGTTGGCTATCGGGAGATTTTACTGTTGGTGGATGGAGGGGAGATGCTCGACAAAGTTGTTCCCCAACTTACGTCGCGTCTCACCAGTGTAGAGGAGGCCACATCAGATACAACAGATGACCCCAACAGATTTGCAGGTGAAGTGTTGTCTCACCTAGGAAGACTGGGGCCCTGAATGGAGGTGAGGGAGGAAGTGAATGGGCAGGTGTGGCACTCCTTCCACTTACAGAGTTAAGTTTAGTTATTACAGTTGGCCAGTAAGGTAAAATACAAATGATTTAAAAGAAAACTATAGATGCCTAAAATCCAAAATAAAAAGTGAAAATTACAGGAAATATTCAGCAAATCAGGTCATCTCTGTGGGAAAAAATGTAGTTAATGACCGAAAATTTAACTCTGTTCCCCACCCCCCCACCCTCAGATGCAGCCTAACCTGTTGAGAATTTCAAGCACTTTGTTTTTATTTCTGGTAAAAAGCATACCTATGCTCAAGAGCTTTGATCACTTCTAGGAAAAGAGGGGACAAAACGATTAAAAGAATGTTGGCTGCAGAGTGATGAAACGGTCTTCTAAGGACAATTTTTAAAATTTAGATTTGAGGGCAAAACCTATGAGTATCAAGTGGATATGCAGGTATCTTGTCCACGTTTCTCAAGCTTTAGCAATGCTTAGTGTGCACGTAAGCAGTAGAATTGATGGGGATGTGGGCAGAATAGTTTATTGGGAGAATTATTAGGTGGAGTGGGATTACTCTATGAACCAGCATAGGCTTGAGGGGCCAGAATGGCCGCCTCCTAGTACGTCATAAGTGAATAAATTTGAGTGAAAATTCCTGTTGAATCCTACTTTACAACTGATCTTTATAAATCGCTTTGGTACATAGAATGATGTTTCAGTCCAGGTGATTTAACCAGTAATATTCAAGAACCAAAATTCTGTACTAAATATTGGCTGGGTTACCAGCTAGTTGCACTGTCATTTTCAGTTGTTTTAAAGGATCGTTTGCAACCAATTTAAATGTATATTAGTCATCCAAATGTGAATGAAGGCCAATAACTCAAAACTGTGAAATTCTCAGATCAGTGCAACTCTTACACTGTCCAATCTTCTCTCGGAAGATAATGATCCGACATTTGGAATGAGAAGAACATGAGGGTAACTCTGAGATTTATAGCATAGAAAATGTGAGAGGAATAACAAATTCTGAAGTAGATGTAAAGTTAAATGAATTTCAGAAGTCGATACGATAGGTAGTTTGTTCCTCCACAGGATGTGTTACAATCCTCACCAACTGAATTCATTGCACTAAGCTTGTGTGCTTGTCATGGCAATGAATTCAGGAGAAAAAGGAGCCTAATGAATTTTAAAGCATATTAATTTTAAGAAGGCATATAATTACAGCTATAGCAATCTCTCTGGCACTGAATTTTTAAGTGTGGGGGCATCATTCTTCAGAAAAGTTAATGAGCTTTGAAAATTTTTAAATTTAGTTCTAAATTTTAGAACCACATACATTTCCATCTTATTTATAGTTCCTGTTTTGTGTTTGTTTGTTCAAGATCTACACAGCTCAGTTATAAGGATTTTCAGTCCGAGGGCATAGAGATGCCACCTGTCACACAAGCCTAGATCTCTTGTAAGGCCACTTCACATGGAAATTTATAAATTAAGAGTTTGTGGGTATGGGATCAGTGAATCAAGCAAAAAGTCCAATCCCTTTGTCACTGATAACATTCCTTTAAAGCTTATAGCTAAAAGACCTCAGAAGACCAAACTGAAGATGTGGAACAGAAATCAAATTCCACTTTGAAAACTTCAAGTAGCTTACATCCCACTTTAAAGGGGATTTAAAAAATTTAATTTATTTTGTTACGAATGTGCCACAACTCTGAGGGGCCGAAGGGTACAAAGTCGCCCCCTCCTTCTTGAGAATCGCAAGATCGTTATTAATTCGGGTCTGGGACCCAGGAAATGAGAGAGAATCCTCAAGGTTTTGGAATGTGGCCTGGCCCCTCAGCAAGACAAAGCCACGGATAACGGCCATTGTCTCTTGGAGACGGAATTGTGTATTGAGTACTGTACTATTCATTGAAGCCCTCAGGGGATGACCAGAGTGGGCTGGTTGAGGGATTACATCATCCCAACCTGATTGACATCTGAGACCCTGTGAGTAAGGATAAAAGAGGGTCTGGGGAACAACCCCTTCAGACACACCAGGAGAAACGTATGAGACCGGTGGGGACTTGTGTGTGTGTGTCCATCCTTGCCTGGATGACAAGTCCTCCACGGAACGGCCTCGCTAAAGAACGAATACGGATCAAGATCAGATCAAGGAAAGCCAGCAAGTTTCTTTTCTCAAAATCTCTCTCTCTCCAACAATTGCAAACCCAGCGGTCCCCCAAAGGCTGAAGCCTGCATGAACTGAGTGACTTTTATATTTCCATCGGACAATACATTATCCCCTAGACAACGATAGAGCTTATTTCTCATTGATTATTATTATACCCGCACTTTCAGATTTAGTATTGACGACGTATATTATCTGTATGTTTGCATTGATATTATTTTTGTGTCTTTTTACTAATAAATACTGTTAAAAATAGTATCATCAGACTTCAACGGACCTCTCCATCTTTGCTGGTAAGTGACCCAGTTACGGGGTTCGTAACAATTTCAAATTAACTTATTTATCCAATATTTTGCCCAGTAGGAAATATCAGCAAAGTTAAATTCAGATGAATATTTGTGCCAAAAATCACCTCAAAGGCCATTCACTTTCTATTGTTTTCAGAATTAATAGTTTCCAAGCATCCTTTCATTCAAGAAATGATACTTGGTGAGTAACCGTTGTGTCTTACAAGGGAAAGAGTGAAGCATGAACGGCATCGATGCTTCACTACCAGATGAACTCAACACCTTCTATGCACACTTTGAAAGGGAGGATATAACTACAGCTGTGAAAATCCCTGCTGCATCCGATGACCCTGTCATCTCTGTCGCAGAGGCCAATGTTAGGCTGTCTTTAAAGAGAGTGAAATCTCACAAGGTGAAAGGTCCCGATGGAGTACCTGGTAAGGCTCTGAAAACCTCTGCCAACCATATAGCGTGTGGATTCAAGGACATTTTCAACCTCTCACTGCAACGGGCAGAAGTTCCCACTTGCTTCAAAAAGGCAACAATTGCACCAGTGCCTAAGAAGAATAATGTGAGCTGCCTTAATGACTATCGCCCGGTAGCACTCACATCGACAGTGATGAGATGCTTTGAGAGGTTGGTTATGATTAGACTAAACTCCGGCCTCAGCGATGACCTGGACCCATTGCAATTTGCCATCGCCACAATAGGTCAACGGCAGACAGAATCTCAATGGCTCTCCACACAGCTTTAGACCAGGTGGCTCAAATACCATCTACAAATTTGCTGACGATACAACCATTGTTGGTAGGATCTCAGGTGGTGACAAGAGGGCGTAGAGGAGTGAGCTATGCCAACTAGTGGAGTGGTGCCACAGCAATAACCTGGCACTCAATGTCAGTAAAACGAAAGAGCTGATTGTGGGCTTCAGGAAGGCTAAGAAGAAGGAACACATACCAATCCTCATAGAGGGATCAGAAGTGGAGAGGGTGAGCAGTTTCAAGTTCCTGGGTGTGAAGATCTCTGAGGATCTAACCTGGTCCCAAAATATCAATGCAGCTATAAAGGCCGCAAGACAGTGGCTATACTGTATTAGGAGTTTGAAGAGATTTGGCATATCAACAAATACACTCAAAAACCTCAATAGTTGTACCATGGAGAGCATTCTGACAGGCTGCATCACTGTCTGGTGGACCGGCTGGTGGCACAATTGCATCAGTGCCGGACTCTGGAGCGAAGGCTCCCGAGTTCGAATCCAAGTCGGGTCCCCTCCGAGCACGCTTTCCATCCTTGCTGGGCGAGCGTCCAGCTAACCACTCAGTCTCATTAAAAAAAAACACAAGGGCCAAGTCAGAAACGTTCATACCGTGACCCGGTTAATCCGAAAGGAGACCAATCCTGACACCACGTGCCGGACAAGAACGGCTGACTGTCTGGTGTACACGCTTAAAAAAACCTGCCTGGTATGGAGGGGCTACTGCACAGGACCAAAAGAAGCTGCAGAGTTTGTAAATCTAGTCAGCTCCATCTGGGATACTAGCCTACAAAGTACCCAGGATATCTTCAGGGAGCAGTGTCTCAGAAAGGCAGCGTCCATTATTAAGCACCTCCAGCACCCAGGGCATGCCTTTTTCTCACTGTTACCATCAGGTAAGAGATACAGAAGCCTGAAGGCAAACACTCAGTGATTCAGGAACAGCTTCTTCCCCTCTGCCATCCGATTCCTAAATGGACATTGAACCTCTGGACACAACATCACTTTTTACAGTATTTCTGATTTTGCATGTTTTTTTTAAAAATATATTCAATATATGTAATTGATTTACTTGTTTATTTATTTTTTTTTATTTTATTTACAATTATTATTTCTTCTCTCTGCTAGATTATGTATTGCTGCTGGTAATTTAATAAATTTCACATCACACGCTGGTGATAATAAACCTGATTCTGATTTGAAAATTATAAGGGACTGGATGTCTAATACCAGAAGGCATGCATTTAAACTGTGTGGGGCAAGTCCAAAAATGCGCTGGGCAAGCTTTTTTTTCCTTTTACATTTTTTTTTTAAACATTTTATTAGTTTTTTGAAACATTTTACAAATTAAAAACCCCAAATCCCAATGAGGAACATTAATACAGTGCAAAATTAAGCATACAATAACAATATGCTACAAAGGAAGAGAATTTAACAAAAAAGCACCTAAATTAAAGACAGGTAAGCTTAGTATCCTCCCCAAGCCCCACAACACAAGAAAAAAACAACAACAACTCCAGACCAACCACAACACAATATAGAGAGTATGTCAGGACAGTCAAACTCCCAGACTGTGAATACACTTAGCAACAGAGGATAATAATGCCTACTACCAGAAAAAAAAGGGAGCTGAAAGCAAGGGACCGAAAAGAAGAAAAAAAAACCCTAGTCAAGAGGAAGGTTATGAAAGTACTCGATAAAAGGTCCCCAGACCCTATGGAACTTTAGATCCAAATTAAGAACTGAATAATGAATTTTTTCGAGGTCCAAGCAGGCCATAATGCCGTTAAGCCATTGCGCATGGGTGGGCGGGGCAACATCTCTCCATCTAAGGAGGATCAAGCGTCTAGCCAGGAGAGAGGCAAAGGATAATATTCGGCATTTGGTCGGACCCAGATATAAATCTGTCTCGCCCCAAAAACCGAACAATTAAGGGGTTTGGTTCTAGGTGCTGATTCAGAATACACGATAACGTAGTGAAGACATCTTTCCAGAATTTCTCCAAGCTAGGACAGAACCAGTACATATGGATGAGAGAGGCCACGCCCCTCTTGCATTTATCACAGAGCGGACTAATGCCAGGGTAGAATCGAGATAGTTTAGATTTAGACATATGGGCTCTATGAACAATCTTAAACTGTAAAAGGCAATGGCGAGCACAAAGAGAGGTTGAGTTAACTGATTTGAGAACTGAGTCCCAGCTCTCCTCGGATAAGGAGATATTTAAATCCTGCTCCCAGGCCATTTTAATTTTATCCACAGGGGCCCGTCATAAGACTGCTAGTTTATCTCGGATAATTGATATTAAACCTTTACCTAGTGGATTAATGGAAAGAAATAGGTCCATAGCATTTTTCGCAGGCATTTCAGGAAAGTTAGGAATTAAAGGAGCAATAAAGTGTCGGATTTGGAGATATCTGAAAAAGTGAGCGTTAGGCAGATTGAACTTAACAGAGAGCTGCTGAAAAGAGGCGAAGTGATTATCAATGAAAAGATCTTCAAAATGTCTAATGCCCTTCCTATACCAAACATGGAATGCTGAATCGTACGTAGTAGGTAAAAAAAGGTGATTATGTGCGACAGGGCTAGAAACGGAAAACCCCTGGAAACCATAGCATTTCCTGAACTGAGCCCATATACACAAAGTGTGTCTAACAAGAGGATTAGCTATTGATCTGGGCAGACTACTAGGGAATGCAGAGCCAAGAAGTGCAGAGAAAGATAATTCTTTAGTGGAGCTCAACTCCATTGCCACCCAGTTAGGGCACTCGGGTTGGCCGTGGAAGAAAGACCAAAAGGTAGCACAACGTATATTAGCTGCCCAATAATATAAATGAAAGTTAGGTAAAGCCATGCCATCCTCGTTTTTAGATTTTTGGAGATGGATTTTATTAATTCTAGAGCGCTTATTCTGCCACAGATATGACAAAATAATAGAGTCTAAGGAATCAAAAAAAGATTTAGGAATAAAAATTGGGATAGATTGAAATAAGTATAAAAATTTGGGGAGAACATACATTTTAACAACATTAATATGACCTACCAAAGACATAGATAGAGGTGACCATTGTACCAGACTCTGTTTTATAGCATATGAAAGATTGGCAAAGTTTTCACGAAAGAGATCTTTAAACTTCCTTGTGACTGTAATTCCAAGATAAGTAAATTGATTATGGACTACTTTAAAAGAGAGATCACGGAATGTTAGTTCTTGTGCTTCTTTATTAATTGGGAAAAGTTCACTCTTATGTAAGTTAAGTTTATAGCCAGAGATCTGGCTAAACTGGTCAAGAAGTGAAAACATTAGAGGCAAGGATGTAGACGGATTTGAGAGAAAGAGTAATAAGTCATCAGCATAGAGAGAAACTTTATGCTCAACACCCCCTCTCCAAATCCCGGTCAATTCAGGACAGTTTCGAAATGCTATCGCCAGAAGTTCTATAGCCAAATCAAAGAGAAAGGGACTTAAGGGGCATCCCTGACGGGTGCCACGTTTGAGATTAAATGCTTGGGATTTCTGAAAATTAGTTAAAACAGAAGCAGTAGGACACAGGTACAGCAATTGGAACCAAGAGATGAAATTTTGGCCGAGGTCAAATTTTTCTAAGACTGCAAAAAGGTAGTTCCACTCTATACGATCAAATGCTTTCTCCGCATCGAGGGAAATAACACATTCAGAATCCCAGTTGGAGCTGAGTATAAGATATTAAATAAACGCCGAATGTTAAAAAAAGGGAGACGGTTTTTAATAAAGCCTGTTTGGTCATCAGAGATAATGGAAGGAATAACAATTTCTAATCTATGAGCCAAAACTTTAGCTAAGATCTTTACATCAACATTGAGCAGAGATCGGCCTATACGAGGAACACTCTGTTGGGTCTTTGCCCTTTTTTAAGAGAATAATAATAGATGCCTCATTGAAAGAGGGTGGCAATTTGCCGTAATTAAACGAGTCAGTTAATACTGAAAGTAACTGAGGAGAAAGAAGTGAAGAGAATGATTTATAAAATTCTACAGGGAACCCATCAGGTCCAGGAGATTTCCCTGAGGACAGTGCAGAAATTGCAAAAGACATTTCTTCTGATGATACAGGCGCATTGAGTTTAGCTTTGAAATCAGATGAAAGTGAGGGGATATTCAGATTCTGTAAAAATTGATCAACAGAGATACTGTCATTCAGAGATTTAGAGGAATAAAGCCGAGAATAAAAAATTTTAAATGCGTCATTAATTTCTAAATGATCCGATGTAAAGTCTCCGTTCTCCTTCCGGATCTTTGTAATATGTTGTTTGGCTTTGGAATGCCTCAGCTGATTGGCTAGGAATTTACCAGACTTCTCCCCATGAATGTAAAAGTGACTCTTGCTTTCGAGAAGTTGGCATTCGACAGGTTGAGTGGACAGAAGGTTAAATTTAGTTTGGAGTTCAACGCGCTTCTTGTATAATTCAGGGTTCTTAGTTTGGGCATATATTTGATCCAAATCTTTAATCTGGTTAATGAGGTCTAATTGATCTGCACGGGATCTTCTGTTGAGATTTGCTGTGTAAGAGATTATTTGACCCCTCAGATATGCTTTCATGGCATCCCAGACAATCTGGGATGGCACTTCAGGTGATGTATTAGTGTTAAAATAAAAGGTTATCTGATCCTTAATAAATTTTTTAAAATCATCATCCGATAATAAAGTTGAATCAAACCCCCAGTGTTTATTTCTCTGAGGGAGACCAGGAAAGTTCAGAGAGAGGGTAATTGGGGCATGGTCAGAAATCAGTATACTCTGATAGTCACAAGAGTGGGCAAATGGAATAAGTTGGTTATCAAGTAAGAAATTGTCAATTCTAGTGAAGGTATGGTGAACATGTGAGAAAAAGAATAATCTCTCTCCGTAGGATGGAGGAAACGCCATATATCAGAGATACCAAAATTAGAGAGAAACGATTGGATAGCTAAGGCAGATTTAGTAGGTGATCTGGTAATAGAGGACGATCGATCCAGATTAGGATCCAACCAACAGTTGAAGTCACCACCCAGTATAAGAGAGTATGAGTTTATGTCTGGTAGTGAGGAAAAAAAACGTTCAAAAAAGTTAACATCATCAAAGTTGGGGGCATACAGGTTTGCTAGTGCAACTTTAGTGTTATATAGTTTACCAGAAACAATAATAAAACGGCCATTTGTATCAGATATTTTATTATGGAGTTCAAAAGGAATATTTGAGTTAATAAGAATGGAGACTCCCCTAGCTTTAGCGGCAAAGGATGAATGAAAATGCTGACCCGCCCACTTTGACAGAAGCCGGGAGTTATCAGAACAACGAATATGAGTTTCTTGAAGGAAAGCAATGTCAGCTTTGAGTTGTTTGATATGTGAGAATACCTTCCTCCTTTTAACAGGGTGATTCAATCCCTTTACATTCCAGTTCACGAATTTAAGTGCACTAGCCATTATCAATTACTAATGCATAAAAGGCAGCAGGCATATAAAAAGTCAAGCAGTACAATAGCAGTCTGGGAGCAGAGATGTAAACATAGATTCATAAAATCAAAACATATACATGTCCTGAGCAATAAAGAGAAACAATAAATACAGTGAGTGATGTTGGAACTGGAAAACCCACCCCATCCACATAACCCAAAACTAGACGGCTACCAAAACAAGTAGCTAGCTCTACCAAAAAAATTAACCCAAATACAACTTCCAGATCTGTGTCATTAACAGCAGTTCCGTATAAATACTATAGCAAATAGTAACTAGTTTATGCACTAGAAAACGTAACTACAGATTAGAACACCTTCTGCAGAAATATAAAACTTAATACAGAGAAAATCGGAAGAAAACCAAAACTAACCTACCCGCGAAAAATTATAGAAGAATAAAGTTAGAGAAAGGGAAAAAAAAAGTTTAAAAAAAGGAGAGGAAGAGGAAAATTATAGATTCAAGACGAGTATTTATCAACCATTTACAGAGAGGAGAGAAAAAAATCAGAGATTAGAAAAAAGGGGTGAAGAAAAGAAAAAAATAAATAAATAAATATTTTAAAAAAAGGAAAAATAAATCAGCAATTAAACTGTGAACCAACAAACAGGGAGGCCTTCACTAAAGACTTCGAACCTCCAAAACAAGTTAGAGTCAGTTGTAGAACTCTGTAGATAAAGTTATACAAGAATAAAAATAGATTACACACACACCAAATCCAGGGAGAGATTGTCAACAGCCCTTAATAGTTTCAATGAATAATGTCTGAGTGATTCAAGTAAAGTCTGAGTCCAGAAAAAGTAATTTTACTACGAGGAGTACTTATCCACCATTTTAGGAGGTCCGATCGGATTCCGAAGATGACTGGATAGCCGGAAGACTTGCCACAAATGCTTCAGCTTCCTTCACTGATTTGAACTACTTATATTTTCCAGTATTAAGCTTGATTTGTAGATCGGCAGGATTGCGAAGAGAGGGTTTAAAACCACGATCAAAAAGCACTTTCATTGCGTCTTTAAACTCAGCGCGCATCTTTAAGGTCTGGGGTGCAAAATCTTCCACAAAGTGAATGGTTGTATCCTGGAAAGGAAAATAACCCCTGCGACGTGCCTCTACAATCAGACTGTGTTTTACCTGGTATTGATGGAAGCACAAGATTACTGGTCGCGGACAGGAGCCCAGAATTCCGGAGGGAACGTAAACTCTGTGTGCCCGTTCGAGCTCAGGCGGGTTCGGAAGCAAATCTTTCCCGAATATCTCACAGAGAAACTTGGCGAAAAACTTCACGGTTGATCCCTGTTCGGTGGCCTCTGGCAATCCAAGAATTCTAAGATTGCAGCGTCTGCTGCGATTTTCGAGATCTACCATTTTGGAAAGGAGTTTGTTACACTTTTCCTCTAAGCTGGAACAGAGAGTCTCCAAGTATCGAACACGACTTTCTAAATCTTCAGAAGTCGAATCGATGCAAGATAGGTGTTCGGCATGTTTGTCCACTTTATCGTTGATCCGATCCAGTTTGTCTTCCAACTCTTTGAAAGCGGTTTTAAATTCCTTTAAAATTTCGTCTCGGAGCTTTCCGAGCGCAGCCAGAGTCTCGTCTGAGAGAGCCGTAGCTTCCTTTCTCCCGGATTTAGAACTCTTGCTTGGCATTGTAAGTTAGATATGTTCACAGGCAAGTAAGAGATACTGAAAAAATTCCTAACTAAGGTTTAAAACATGGAGACATTTAGTGCAAAGATAGCAACAGTAACGGAACAAAAGTTCGGAGCAGCTAAACAATCGCCATCTTACCGGAAGTCCTTTTCCTTTTACATTGAGGGTGATAGCTGACTGCAATGTGTTACGGTGGCGGTAGTAGCAAATATGATAGAGGTGTTCAAGAGGGTCTAGATAGACATACTTGTACAGAGAATGGAAGGACATGGGCACCGTGTAGACAGAAGGCACTTAATTACTAAGAGCCTGTTCCTGTGCTCTGTGTTAAACACTATGCTCCCACAGACATGGACAGTCACCACATCAAACTGCTGGATGTCACACATATGCATCAACAGGGCAGTCAAGTCAAACAGATGTCAAGTGACTCCCGATGTCGGCTGGTGAACATTGCTCCTCCCTCATCCTCCTTCCACCGTCTCCGCCCCCCCCCCCGCCCACTGTACACTTTGCTAGTCAAATGTCTCTGACCACACCACAGAGGATCCACTGCATGTTGGAGGGCAGGCAGAGACTGCCGCTCAAAGAAGAGATCACAATGGGAGAGGTGCTAAGGGTGCACCTTGAAAAGGAACAATAGAAGTGAACATTTAAGAAGGACCTCAGCAATGATTCCCCAAACCAACACACTGCCTAGGTCTCTCAGCAATAAGTAAACAGGCCAGAAGTCAATGTTGAACAGAATAGTTGAATATAACTATTTATATTTCTGACGACAGGTCATTCAACCTATTAGGTCTATGTGATCTCACAGAACAATCCCATATGCCCTATTATTCCCTGATAATCTACACTTTCTCTTATGGCCAAAGTATTTGACTAGACTTCCCAGTAACCCACCTAGACTAAATGGCATACCAATTAGCTTAACAACTATCATGTGTTGGTACCTGGCAGGAGAGCAGTGCATCTACAGGAAATCAACACGGTCACAGGGAGAGCTCATGTACTCCACACAGACAGCTGCCGAGGTCAAGATCGACCTGGGTCACTGGAGCTTTTAGGCAGTAGCCTTAACCAATGTACCACCCTCTAATGACCATGCCATTTTGCAAACCCATCTTTTATAATAATGCAAACTCAGGTTATCCAATTTAGAACTAAAACAAAAAAAGTCAAATGATGAAATATATCAACAAATTCCCTCTCTATTCTCCTTGTGTGCACCTGGTCAACATTTTCACAGCCACACCAGACTGTATGACCTGGCTACAAAACCTCAACAACATTAGCTACGACAGCCAAATGATGTTAACATAATAACACACAGGCCCTTGTCATAACTTACAAAAAGAAAAAAAGTTAGAGTCATCAGTTCCTTCAGAATTGCTAAATCTTCACCTGTGATTCAACAGATTAATGGCACTTTCAGCTGGGAATATACTACAAACTGTGCTAATCCACATAAGAGATATAACAATTTCACTTTCCATTTCAAAAAAAAATTTGCTGAATCATGTTTAAAAAGCAACAGATCAGGGCAGATAAAGGAAATGCGCAGTAGTTGCATTTCAGATTCCAACAGCTTCGGGTCAGCTGTCAATGTCAATGGCAACGCGCCTGACATTCCCTCTGAATCTGGCACTCCCAACTTCACAGTTCTCAACTAAGAGCAAAAACAAACAATCCAACAAGTGGATAAATCTCGGACAGCTGCAGACTACAACAGACTACAGGGAGGACCTTTTCTCATTGACTGCTAGGTGGATTTTGAAGCTTGCTATGAGCCAGATAATGGTCAAGGACTTTGCAATTTCTCTTTAATTGTACTGTTCACTGAACTTGATGCCAAAAAAAAATTGGGACATGGCTTTTTTCAGTAGACAAATAAAAAATTCCCATCTGATGCCAACAATAATTGATGACATTGACATCCGCACAACTTAACTGAACATTAAAATTGCAGCCTCTCTTTAGCAGATCGATGGCAGTGTTGCAATCATTTTCTAACTGAACCATGCATTGTGTAAGCAGACACATAGTCACAGTCTCTTGTCCTCCCGATAGTTCCCTCATATCCTGCTAGCTCAAATGTCCAAACATTAACTCAGAGCATTTATTCTGTACGTTCTGCCAAGGTTGTAAATAAATCCTCACAAGCACACTTCTTTGGAGAATGAATAAGTCTTGTATTATACTGTGCTGTTTTGCAAAATGAAAAAATAATCAGAAGGCTTCAAATGATGATAAGGGAAGAGGTCTCAAATTCCAGAAGCATTAGATGGGGGTTGGAGACTAGATAAAGGGGAGTTATGAAGTAACTAATCATATATTGATGATCTATCAGTCCCAGAAACAGTTTGAAATCTGAAGAGTATCAATGCTTATTAAATTTTGAACTGAAAAAAAAAGCCATTTATCAATCTCACTGTAAGTAAGCACACTGAAGTCAAGTCTTCCAGGAAATGCTTGCTTTGTAACTTCCCAGATGCGGTTTTGAACGGAAGATTACCATTGTGCAAAGCAACTGTTAGTCTCCAAGCTTTCAACTTTAGGGATACAGTGCAAGTGATCTGGCAATCAACCACAAAGCAGCTACTCCACTTATGCAAAGGAAAGATGCAATTTAGTTAAAAAGTAAAAGCTCTAATTTCTTAAATCACAAAGACAAGGACCCTCAGTCCACCTAGGCACTGGTTTGCACGATGTGGAAAAAAAATTTCACATTCATACTGCACCTTCTGAGTCTTCAAGACATGGAAGCGCTTTATTTTTCAAAAATAAAGTTATAAACCCACAACAATCTCTACTTCTGATTTTCTATTCCTAAGTCTGAAGGAATTGCAAATGGATTCAAACCCTTCTAGATCTTGTAAGCTATCCTTTAAAGTTACTGCAAGCTGACCTTTTAGCAGGAGTCTAACTATTCAATGATCAGCAGTGGGAGACTTCCCCAAGCCAAATGCCTTGGAACACGGATAATGTGCAGCTGAGATCAGTATAGACTAACAATCAAATCTGGCTCCTCCTCTTTAATGAAGTTCTGTGGTACAGACAATAGTGACTCAGCAACTTTAACCACAAATTCCCTGTTATTATTTTTTTTAGCACATGCCCTCATCAAGTCATAATAAGAAATTCTTGTCAGCATTTCCTTTCTAAAATCAACAGTCACCAATAGCATCCAAACTACAGTTCTCATTAACAAATATTGGTCACTAAATGTGGACCTTCTGCCTGGATCTTGACATTTCATTTATTCTATTATTTTTATGAATATATTAAAAATTAAGCAACAAAACTTCAATTTCTGATTTACTAATATTAAAAAAAGCTCACTCACTTCTGAAGATACTGTTTACTGGAAATGACTCAATGATACGAGCTACTCCTTCATACCAACAATGTCTTTACACAGTGAATGGCTATCCGACACCAGGATTGAACACTTTGCAGTCACGTACCAATATCTGACATATTTACCCACAACCCACACTACTGCTGCAACAAATTACAACTGCGCATCACTTGGCTGCTTCATTCCCGCCAATAATTTAGTGATTATGCTTCAAAACACTGCTCCATTACAGCAGTGCTCTGATGTCTTGAAAGGTGCTATTCAAATGCAAGATTTTCTTCCTTACTTGCTTTCCTGACACGAGACTTATTCAGAAAGGGGAGCCACTTTATTACGTGCAGTTGTTCAACATGACAAGTCTGCATGCTTTAATAGTTTGTCATGGTACATTACATACTATAGTACAACATAGTCTGCAGTTCTAGTCTCCTTACTTGAGGAAGGATATACTAGCTTTGGAAGCAGTACAGAGGAGGTTTACCAGGTTTATTCCAGAGATGAGGGGATTAGACTATGAGGAGAGATTGAGTCACCTGGGACTATACTCACTGGAATTCAGAAGAATGAGAGGAGATCTTATAGAAACATAAAATTATGAAAGGGTTAGATAAGATAGAACCAGGAAAGCTGTTTCCACTGGTAGGTGAGACTAGAATTAGGTTTAGGGGAGTAGGTTTAGGACAGAGATGAGGAGGAAATACTTTTCCCAGAGAGTGACAAATCTGTGGAATTATCTGCCCAATGAAGCTGTGGAGGCTACTTCAGTAAATATATGTTAAGACAAGATTGGATAGGTTTTTGCATACTAGGGGAATTAAGGGTTATGGGGAAAAGGCAGGTAAATGGAGATGAGTCCATGGCCAGATCAGCCATGATCTTATTGAATGGCGGGGCAGGCTCGACGGGCCAGATGGCCTCCTCCTGCTCCTATTTCTTGTGTTCCTATAGCACTTTCTCAAACCATCAGAAGAACCTTTGCTATAGAAGGGACCAAATACAAACGATTCAATATATTCAAGGACATCAACAACCAACTTGAATAACAAAAACAAAAGTAGTTTGTTATTGCAGCTCAAGAACTTAGTTAACTGTTGCCATATATTTCAAAGAACAGCAAAATTTGAAGTCTACTTTTAAGTTGAATGAATTTATTCCAATCCTCATGCACTTGATTATTTACATTGGTGAAAAATGTCTGGCCAAAGTTTATATGAACTATTTATACTCGAAACTCAGTGTATACAGCCAATCCAGAAAAAAAATACACACCATAAAAAGCTATCAAATTCTTGTAACTTCTGAAAAACAGCCAATCCTGACCAACACTGGAAAATTCTACTCACTTGCTTACTTCACACAAGTTTCCAAACCAGTAAATAGAGTGGGGCTAGAAATAAAAAGCACACACACACACACACACACACACACACACACACACACACACACACACACACACACACACACACTCTTCACTAACTACTCAACAAAAATTTCTCCAGTGGTAACTGCTTCTCAGTCAACAAGAACAACGAACTAGTTTGCACTTTTAGCCTGATTCAGAATAGGCAAGTTAAGAAACTGCAAGGGTAAAACCCTAATGGGAGGTACATACTGCCCTCCACACAGTATCCAGGATGTGAGATACAAATTAAAACTGGAGATAGAAAAGGCATGTCAAAAGGGCAATGTTACGACAGTCACGGGGGATTTCAATATGCAGGTTAATTGGGAAAATCAGTTTGGTGCTGGATCCCAAGAGAGGGAATTTGTAGAATTCCTCTGAGATGGTTTTTTGGAGCAGCTTATGGTCACCAGGGGAAAGGCAATTCTGGATTGGGTGTTATGTAATGAACCAGTTTTGATTAGGAGCTTAATGTAAAGGAACCCTTAAAAGACAATGAGTAAATGGAATTAGAAAGGTATGAGAGAGGGGCTGTCCAAAGTTGATTGGAAGGGAACACTAGCAAGGATGATGGCAGAACAGCAATGGCCTTAGTTCCTGGGGGCAATTCAGCAGGTGCAGGATAGATACATCCCAAAGATGAAGTGGTTTCTAAAGGGAAAATGAGGCAACTGAGGCTGACTTGAAAAGTCAAAGACAGCATAAAAGCAAAAGAGAAGGCATATAATAGCAAAATTTAGTAGAAAGCTGGATGATTGGGAAGCTTTTAAAATCTAGCACAAGGTAACAAAAAAAGCCATAAAGAGATGAAATATGAAGATACACTTGCTTAAAAGAAGATACCAAAAGTTTTTCAGATATACTGTACAAAGAATAAAAGAGAGTTGAGAGTGGATATCGGACTACTAGAAAATTATGGCGGCAAGATAGTAAAGGGGGACAAAGAAGTGGCAAACAAACTGAACATTCTATGTCAATCTTCACTGTGAAAGACACTAGCAGAATACCAGAAATCAAAGGCAGAAGTGAGTGTAGTTGCTATTACTAAGGAGAAGGTGCTTGGGAAGCTGTAAAGCCTGAAGGTAGATAAGTCACCTGGATCAGCTGAATTACACCATGGTTCTAAAAGAGGTAGCTGAAGAGATTGTGGAGGCAAGCTCTTACAAGAATCAATAGATTTTGGAATGGTTTTGAAGGTCTGAAAAATTGCAAATGTCACTCCACTCTAAGAAGGGAAGGAGACAAAAAAAATAGGCCAGTTAGCCTGACTTCAGTGGTTGGGAAGATGGTGGAATCCATCAGTAAGGATGAGGTTTCAGAGCACTTGAAGGCACGTATAAAGTAGGGTAAAGCCAGCAGGGTTTCCTTAAGGGGAAATCTTGCCTGACAAATCTGCTGGAATTCTTTGAGAAAATAACAAGCAGGATATTCCATAAACACGAGAAAATCTGCAGTTAGTGGAACTCCAAAACAACACACACAAAATGCTGGAGGAACTCAGCATCTAAGGAAAAGAGTAAACAATCAACATTTCAGGCCGAGACCCTTCAAGCAGTGTCTCTATCGATAATGTCGAAGGATGTTACCAAGGTTCTGTGTTTAAGGATTTGGACAATGGATTTTTTCAGTCCTATGGTTTTTATATTGTGTTATTGCTGTTTTTGCTCAGTTTTTTTTATGCAGGGGAAGAGAAGTTTGGGAGTTATAATGTTATCTGTTTTTGTTAGTTTTTTGTATGGGGAAGAGGATTTGAAGGCTGATGTTTTTGTTGTGTTTTGTGTAGGGGTAGGGGGGCTGGGGGTGTTGATGATCATGCTGCCATTCTTTTTTGTATGGGGGGGTCGGTATGCTGTTTCTCTTTGAACTGACTTTTCTTTGTTTCGTGGTTATCTGGAGAAGAAGAATCTCAGAGTTGTATACCACATACATACTTCAATAATAAATTAATATCTGAATCTTCGATCAGGACTTGATGAAAGGTCTCGGTCCGAAACATTGACAGTTTACTCTTTTTCTATAGATGCTCCCTGACCTGCTGAGTTCCTCCAGCATTTTGCATGCATTGCTGTCAGTGGATGTTGTGTACTTGGATTTTCAGGAGACCTTTGACAAGGTGCTGCACAAGAGCCTGCGTAACAAGATAACAGTCCATAGTATTACAAGAAAGATACCAGCATAGATAGAACATTGGCTGACGGACAAGAGGGAAAGAGTGGGAATAAAGGGGACCTTTTCTGTTTGGCTGCCAGTTACTAGTGGTATTCACAGGGGTCAGTGTTGGATTAAGTTTCTTTTCACATTATCTTTCAATGATTTGGATGATGGAATCAATGGCTTTGTAGCCAAGATTGCAGTCAATACAAAGATACATAGAGAGCCAGGTAATGTTGAGGAAGCAGAGGGTCTGCGGAAGTCTTGGAAAATGGGCAAAGAATTGGCAGATGGAATATCGAGTATGGAAGTGTATGGCCATGCACTTTGGTAGAAAGAATAAAGGCATAAGCTATGTTCTAACCAGGGAGAAAATTCAAAAATCAGAGGTGCAAAGGGACTTCGAAGTCCTTATGCAGGATTCCCTAAAGGTTAACTTGCAGGTTCAGTCGATAATAAAGAATGCAAATGCAATTTTGGCATTAATTTCACGGTAACTAGAATGTAAATGCAAGGATGGAATGCTGAGACTTTATAAAGCATTGGTCAGACCACATTTGGAGCACTGTGAGCGGTTTTGAGCCCCTTATCAGAGAAAAGATGTACTGGCACTGGAGAGGGTCCAGAAGAGATTCATAAGAATGACTCCCGGAATGAAAAGATTAACATCAGAGGAGACTGTGATGGCTCTGGGTTTGTATTCACTAGAGTTTAGAAGAATGAGAGAGGATCTCATTGAATCCTATTGGACATTGAAAGACATATATAGAGTGGATGTGGAAAGACTATTTCCTATAATGGGAACAGTCTCAGAATAGAAGGGTGTCCACTTAAAACAGATGTGAGGAGGAATTTCTTTCACCAAACGGTAGCAGAATTCATTGTCACAGGTGGCCATGGAGGCTAAGCCATTGGGTAAATTTAAAGCAGAGGTTGATAGATTCTTGATTAGTCAGGTGGTCAATGGTTACAGGGAAAATAGGGTTGAGAGTAATAACAAATCAGCCATGATGGAATGGCAGAGCAGAAACAATGGCCTAATTGTGCCCTTATGACTCATGGACACCTTAATTCTCTTCACTGTCATCTCCTTCCTCCATCATTAAATTTGCATCTTTATCTACGGCATTGAATATGTCTTCTAATACTAGGAAGACTAATGAAACCATCACCTTCATATCAGATTCAGATCAATTTATTTATCATTTGTACATTGAAAGATACAGTGAAATGCATTGTTTGCATTAATAACATAACCCAAGGATGTGCAGGAGGCAAATGTCCGCCACACATTCCAGCACCAACATGCCCACCTTGCTCACTGAAGAACACAAGCAATAATAACTATGAATGAAATAATACCAGTCAAAACATATGCTTCAGTAAATTCCATCCCTGGCTCTAGAGATGTCGGAGTCTGAACCTCCTATCAGTTTCATCTCTAAGCATACCAACTTCCACCTCAAAAGTAATACATACTCAGCCCGAGCATACAATTCATCTGCAGCTAAAGCTCTTGTTCCCATGTTTGAATAGGTGAGGTTCGATCTAACAAAGAACACCCAGTCATCCTCTCACCCTTTAATCAAAATTCTGCTCTCCATATTTTAACAAACCTCATTCTAATTATTGCCCATGGTTAAGTTAAAAAAATGATTAACTTTAAAATCATTGATGGCCATAATCAATGTTAGCCTGTCAACTCCACAAGAACTTGTGCTCTTTGAGCTCCTTTGTGCCAATCCTGACTTTAATTGCTCCTCCAATGTCACCTTTACCTTCGACTGCTGAGGACCCAAGTTCTAGAACTTTAGTTCTAAAATGCTGCTCCCTCACTTTTCTCCTTTAAGACACTCCATAAAACAACAGGGTCTTTTGCAGATACAATACGGTCTTTTAAGAGACTCTTAGATAGGTACATGGAGCTTAGAAAAATAGAAGGCTATGGGTAATCCCAGGTAATTTCTGAAAGTACATGTTCCACAGACCATTATGGGCCGAAGGGCCTGTATTGTGCTGTAGGTTTTCTATGTTTCTAAAACCAATTCTCATCTGTTCTAATAACTCCTCATGTGGCATATGTCAAATTTGGTTTGTCAGTCCACCGTGAAACATCGTTTTCAGCATTTTAAAGTAGTTTTAGAAGGATAAAATAGCGCCGCAATGTCTTTCCTACTAACCAGAGGTATATGACCTGGTCCATGGCCCCTAAAAACTCAGCAACACCTTAAAAGTTGGTTGTGCACTAAAAAGCAACAGTTTTTAAAAATGCATATGCTTTGACTTCCCATAAACCAGCAGCTTTCACACTGAAAGTCATTTAAAATGATATTCCAGGATAATTTGAGGCACATGCTTAAAATCCAGGTTTCAATCACACAGCTCTATTTCATATACACTTGGACAGTGTAAGGCTACCCACTCTACGCACAGCAAATCCTGTGAGCTTTCCCTATCTTACTGCACTATAATCTGCTATTAGTATGTAACCAACTGCAAACTTCTCTACAGCAACCCCGTTAAAATACATCTTTACCGGTACTCAAAATGGATTACAGGCAGCATTTAAAACTGATACACACTTACATGCACTGAAAGTAAGACACTCACATTTTCCACCTACTAAAAATGATTGCTCTTAAGTTTCTAAGGCTTGGATTCCTCCAGTTTGTATGGACACATGACGGTAAGTAAATGCTGTAAACATGCTCCAAGCCACAAGGGTCACACAACAGCAGCAGCAGAGACTAGAGTGATGGACACCCTCCCTTCTTTTCTAGCCAGCATAACATTAACAAAATATACTTGTGAAAATTAATTTAAGTGCAAAGAAGCAACGTCATACCAATTTGATTGCATGGTAATTCAGCATCAATTTTAATTTTTTAAAAAGTTAATTTTACCACCAAATGACACAACCACACACACAAATTATTAGTACAGAAGATTTGTTGTTTTAAAAGTCGAAATTAACCCAACGACGTGATGAATGGTTGGAACGCAAACTGAAGCGGTGTAGTGTCAGATCTCTGTGTTATCTATACAGTACTGCCTTATGCTCCGAAAATGATTTAAACTGCTTTACTCTTAACTTATTTGTTTCTCTTTAAAAATATTAAAATACTGAATGGAATGTTTTGTTTCTGAATCACCAAGGTACCTCAACTCAGTGGAATTCTGAACTTCCTCACCTGCAGAATTCCCGCTGATTAAGTGATGTCATTGAACTGTACTGGAACAAGTCTGGCCTCATATGGAAATTGTTTCTTGACTATAGCTAGCACACGTGCACGCCTTGATATCAGAAACTCAGCTGCAATTACAGGAGCTAGAAAATGAAGCTAAAACTGTAACAAGTACATAGTTCAGTCTCTTGGCTCAAGGTCTATACATAGCTGGAAGCAAACTAGATGGGCTTGCCAAGCACAACTACTGAAGCACATGAAGGAATCCAATTAATAGTTTATACTATGACCAAACTTAAACTTTCCCTCTGTAGCAAAAATAATGTGAGCCTTATACCTTTGAGCCAGTTTTGATAAACTACATTCCAAAAACTGTCATCACTACCATTCTTAACTAACGTCATATATTCCATTTTAATGCAGTCAACAGTTCCAGAATAAGAATCTGGCAAATAATCTTTCCTCAATCAGACAGTATTAGAGACATGACAAAGAACATCATGTAAATCCAACAGTGGACAGGGAGGCAGGGCATGATCAGTTTCAAATGTGGTGCTTCTCACTGTCAACAGCCACACAACACACATACACAGACAGCCTAGGCTGTGACAAAGGCAACAGCAAAGACCTAAAGTTTGGCCACAGGAGAATTTAAAGAAACAAACACACAATTAATCAAAGCCTTGGATTGCTGGACTCAAAATAAAAATGTAACTAACAAAACCAGAGGATGGTGTGACTCACAAAGTGTAACAGTCTACTTCTCTGTCCTTTACTAAATTTCAGAAATCTTCAATATTGGAAATAGAAGTGGACTTGGCCTTTTGGACAGCTGCCTTCCTATCCAATCTGCTGATTGCCCCAAGGTCCAAAAGATGGTCATTCTCAGCCCTACATACATTCAACAAGACCTTCCACGGCCTCCAAGATTGAGTAGCAGTTAGTGTAACTCGGGTCATTGAAGTTCATTTCTGGTGCTGTCTGTAATGAGTTCGTACGTTGTCTCCTTGACCCCGTGGGTTTCATCCAGATGCTCCGGTTTCGTCCCACAGTCCAAAGACGCACTGGCCAAACTGCCCTGAGATTAGGCTAGTGTTAAAGAGGTAGTTTGCTTGGCAGTGTCTCGTTGAGCCAGAAGGGCCTGTTACACACTGTATCTCTAAATAAATAACAAAGATTACAAATTCAGAAAACTTTGCAATCTAGAGCATATATGTCAAACTCAAGGCCCGCGGGCCAAATCCGGCCCACGGTGGAATTATCTTTGGCCCGCGAGATAATATCTAATTACTATTAAAGCTGGCCCCAGTAATCGAAGCGCCTATGGCGTATGACATGGCTAATGCTGAGTTTATTCAGGTACCAGGTTTTCAGGGTTTTTAGTGTTTATTCGGCAGTCTTGCTCGGCAGTCTTCTTCATAAGAAACGGAATTTGTAAAGTGAAACACTTTGTAGTTATAGCAGAGACTGAGACACATGAGAGCAGGCTGAAAAAACGGAGGCAACGAAAGCTGCGTTCGCACGCGTCCGACTGATCCGGCCCACATGAAGCTGCATTTTGCTCAATCCGGCCCGTGACCTAAAATGAGTTTGACACCCCTGATCTGGAGCTTTAAGAGATTTCTCCTCACTTTAGTCCCAAATAATAAACCATTTAACCCAAGTGTACATACCCCAAGTTTTAGAATTTCCAGCCTTCGGAAACAGTCTCTATGTATCTTCTGTCAAAGCCGTCACAATATGGCATATCATACTTCTCACTCTTCCACACTCACTGCTCACACCAGCTAAGTGATCCAAGATGGCCTGTGAATATTGCAGCTCCTTTTAGCCCACTTTCTAAATTGGTACCAAACGTTTCAGCTAAAAACAAAATATCTGTTGACTTAACAGGCAAAATAAAGTAGTAATATCCATCTCATTATTTTGTGTTTCCAGCCATGCTGCTCAGGAAATTCACTGAATGAAAATTAACAGAAGATAGATAAACACAATTTGCGATTAAAAATTAAGTGCCTTTTCAAACTGTGAAATGCAATACAACTCCAAGGCACCTGCCCACCTCTCTTAACAATGAACAATTTAAATTTCATAGCTTCTTTGTATAATTTTAAAACTTCCTCTTGGGAAAAAAAACATTAAAGAGACTCACGAGTTAACTGTTTTATCTATAAGTTATCATCCAAACAATATCACCCATTTCAAACAACCATTTTTGCAACCTTCGAAAACAGAAAGTTTACATTACAAAACACAAAACTCCCAATAAGTAAATTGAAAAGTAAAACTGTATGATATAAAGTCTCTCAAAAAGAACTTGCAATTTTACAGATTTACAAAACTTAAGCTTTGAGCAGTAATAAACAACAGGTATTAGTATGGCTAACCAGAGCAAAGGATGAGCTTGACAAAGATGCACTGAATCATGGCATGTCTAACGTGGGAAAGCAAGGAGAAGCTGCTTGGCGTGGATGAGACAGGGTGAAGAGCCTGTTTCAATGTTGCCGTGTTCTATGACTCTATTAGCAGGTGGCTCAAAAGCTTCGGGAATTTCCAATTTAAGTAAGGTGGGAATGATAAGAAAAGCAGGTCTTGTTTGGAGTATGGCTGTACTTTGAACCTGTATGGGTAATGGAAACTGTGTCAATCAGGGGTTTACTTTGGAGGGGGGGGGGGGGGGAGGAAAGTGGACAGGCACTCAAGGGAAAATAATTCACAAACTGACAAAGAATAATGGGGCTGAATGGATGAAAGAGATAAAATTGCTGGAAACTTTCAGGTCAGGCAGCATTTGTGGAAAGAGAAAGAGGGTCCCTGACCTGAAACACTGTCTTTATACAGATGCTGCTTGATCTGATGAGTGCTCTCAGCATTTTCTCTTTTAACAGCAGTATCTGGAATTTTTCATCCACATGGACTTACGTCCTGATGGGCAAATCACCCATTCAGTGGTAATTCTACACTTCTAGGTTAAAGTGATGAACCTGTAACAAACACGATCACTGTAGCAATTCCCCAAAGCACACTTAATGATATAATTAAGGCAACTTTTGTCTGATCCAAACTAAGGTCCTCTTAAAAATATCCCTGGGCAGCAACAGCATCAAACAGAGGAACCCTACAGCAGAAGATGGCAAGCATACATCTGGTTGCTTCCAGTTACATTGGTGACATGTCAGCTGGCTAACTGAGCAGTAGTAACTAATTTAATAGCAACGATCTTTTCTCCAACAAGACTGCAGGCAGAAATTTAGAAATATCTGTGGCAAATCCAGTGCTATGGGGTTAAATTTTATTTGTGATTGATTTTTTTGTGTGGCTGAAGACAAGTTGGTGCTTGAACTGACCTTGAACTCTGGAATAATGACTGAGGTGGCACAAATCAAACAAATGACAACTTCCTTATCTCATGGAAAAACAATATTGGAACTTGTTATATTTAAGAGAACTATGCCTTGATCAGAGCCGCCTAATTAACTGCAGACATAAAGTATAAAGATACATCAAAAATTATAATGTAAAACATGCTTCCAAAGTTTTAACGGAAAAATAATAATCAATTATTATTATTATCCAGAAAGTCATGAGGCATGGGATCAGTGGAACCTTGACTGTTTTGATAAAAAATTGTCTTACAGGAAGAAAGCAGAGGGTAGTAATGGAAGGAAAGTATTCTGCCTGGAGGTCGGTGACTGGTGAAGTGCCGCAGGGATCTGCCCTGGGACCCCTGCTCTTTGTGATTTTTATAAATGACCTGGATGAAGAGGCGGAAGGATGGGTGAGTAAGTTTGCGGATGACAGGAAGACTGGAGGAGTTGTGGATGGAGCTGTAGGTTGTCGAAGGTTACGAGAGGATATAGACAGGATGCAGAGTTGAGCAGAAAAGTGGCAGATGGAGTTCAATCCGGATAAGTGTGAGGTGATGCATTTTGGAAGGACAAACCAGAAGGCTGAGTACAGGGTTAATGGTCGGTTACTGAAGAGTGTGGATGAACAGAGGGACCTTGGGGGTTCAAATCCATACTGTCACTGCACAGGTTAATAGGATAGTTAAAAAGGCCTATAGGATGCTAAGCTTCATTAACAGGGGGATTGAGTTCAAGAGTAGAGAGGTCATGTTGCAACTCTACAAATCTCTGGTGAGACCACACTTAAGAGTATTGTATTCAGTTCTGGTCACCTCATTATAGGAAGGATGTGGAAGCTATGGAGAGGGTGCAGAGGAGATTTACCAGAACGTTGCCTGGATTGGAGAACAAGTCATATGAAGCAAGGTTAGCAGAGCTGAGACTTTTCTCTTTGGAGCGTAGAAAGATGAGAGGGGCCTTGATAGAGGTCTACAAGATTATGAGAGGCATAGATAGGGTGGGTAGCCAGTACCTGTTTCCCAGGGCATGAATAGCAAACACCAGAGAGCATATCTACAAAGTTAAGGGAGGGAAGTTTAGGGGAGACATCGGGGTAAGTTTTTTTTACAAAGAGGGTTGTGGGTGCTTGGAATGACTTGCCAGGGATGGTGGTGGAGGCTAAAACATTAGGGGTATTTAAGAGCCTCTTGGACAGGCACATGGATGAAAAAAATATAGAGGGTTACGGGGTTGTGTGGGTTTAGTACTTTTTTTAAAGGAATATATGGGTCGGCACGACATCGAGGGCTGAAGGGCCTGTACTGTGCTGTAGTATTCTAATGTCTAGTGTCAATTTTCAGTTCCAAGTTCAAGATCATTTTATTCTCAAAGTACATAAATGTCATCACATACTACCCTGCGATTCTTTTTTTTTCCCCCCGAGTACTGAGTGATTCTGCCGAGCAAGGGAATTGAAGGACGCTCCTTTACTTGCCCTTAGTGAGTACTCACCCTTCTCAGACAATGCATTAACAAAGAAACATCGATTGTATAAACATTAATGATAAGATGAAGTACTTGAATACAAAGACTTGGCTTAAGAGTTTAAAATATTCAAAGAAATACAAGATACTGGATGAAACAATAATGTAAATTGTAGAAAATAGTCAAGTTGTCAGATTATTCATGAAAGAACAATTTGACTCAGCAATATAAAAGTTAGCAAATATCTGGCAAGGGCACAGCGGGTGTCAGAAGAGTTGACAGCGCCAGAAGTGGAAAACTTGGCCAATAAGTTTTAATCACAAAGAAAGAATGAACTGCTTGATAAAAAGGGGCATCTAATTAAAATCACCATATCACCCAAGAAATCCATATAAAGGAAAATGCATTGACTTGCTTCATGTTACATAACTGAGAGTGATTCAGTGGTATTCAAACTAAACTATCATTATTCTGATAGGAAAACCCAGCAGCTGTAAGTGTGACACAGTATAGAATTGTCATCAGGTAAAACACAGCAAAATACAAAGCAGAATCCATTACTATCTTCCATGAAAATTACGCTGTCAATGAGATTGAAATAGAGCACAGAAAATTTACAAGGACGTTGCCAGAACTTCAGGTAGAGGGAAATTTGAATAGATCAGGACTTTATTCCTGGAACATAGACAAATGAGGGGAAATTCAATAGAGGTATACAAAATTATGATAGGGGAAATGCAAGCAGTCTTTTTCCATTGAGGTTGGGTGAGACTAGAAGTTATGGGTTAAGGGTGAAAGGTGAAATGTTTAAGTGGAACATGAGGGTGAATTTCTTCACTCAGAGGGTGGTGAGAGTGTGGAACAAGCTGCCAGCGGAAGTGGTTTAAACTCAAAATTTAAGAGAAATTTGTATAGGTACATGGATGGGAGGGGTATGGAGAGCTGTGGTCCAGGTGCAGGTTTATGGGACTAGGCAAATTAATAGTTCAGTATGGACGAAATGGGCCAAAGGACCTTTTTCTGTGCTGTACTGTTCTATGACTCTATGGCAATCAGATTCCCGCTCTACAATCAAATTCTTACATCCATCTCTGAAACAGACTTCAGAGATGCAAAAATTTGATCACAAAAGCAAACATATCACTGCCTTATATCGAAAGAATTTGTACACACTGAATAGTCAAGTCATCTTAAGGGAGATGTTAATTAAATTGTTCTTAAATTAAGAATGAAGCAAACATCTAAAGTATATGCAACTCAAACAAAAAACTGTTGGAAGAACACAGTGCAACAGACAGCACCTGTAGAGATAAATGGAGAATCAACATATGGGTCAAGACATTGCATCTGGACTGAAGAGGCAGGTGATCAGTTCAAAGAGGACTACTCTACTCTACTCTACTCATTCACTCCAGCTGAAGGATCTCAATCTAAAGCATTTACTATCTATTTATCTCCACAAATGTTGCCTGATCATCAAATTCTTCCAAAAGTTCTTCTTTGCTCCAGATTCTAACATCTGGAGTCTTTTGCTTTGTCCATGTATTTGTAACTTTAGTACTCAACCTACACATAAGCCTTTTTGGTCTATAATTTTCATACCTGACCTAGACATTAAGTTTCTACAAGCCACACAAAAATTGCCTAGATGGAAATAATGCACCTGGTTTAATGGCGTAACCCTCAAAGTTAATTATTGAACTAGTATTATATTTCTCGTAAATTCTAAATTCAGCTTTTTAAAAATTTACCCATACAAGGTCAATTACAAATCACAACTTAATAGAAAATTAAAGTTCTCAAGACACACTAAAACACCTCAAGAAAATGAAATAGGTTCATTTCATTATTCGTGGGCTTTTCCTTTGTACACGTTCACAAAAGAAAGACTTTCTCTCAACCTAAGAGATTCTGCAGGTGTCAGAAATCCAGAGCAACACACACAAAATGCTGGAGGAACTCAGCGAGTCAGGCAGCATCCATGGAGAGAAAAACAGTCGAAATTTCGGACAAAGACTCTTCATCAGGACGCATTATATCTAAACAACTACAGTCAGACCAATTAATAAAGAGGAAAATAAAGGTACAGGAGCAAGTTTCCATCAATTCTAGTTAACCTACACAGGGAACTTCCTGCACATTGATCAGAGAATGAGTTTATATGCCCAGCAGTCTACCTCCGTAACACTCAATTGATCCGGCAGTATTTTTTCCAGCGTATTATTACATCACTTTTTTCTTTGAACTGTTCAGTCACCATGAATGAACTACACATTGGCTGTTGGTCACTTAGCAACGCTTTCTCTTATGGGAAGTACATCACCACAACACACTTGAGATAATGTAAACTCCTAAACAGAAGAAAGTCTGCAGATGCTGGAAATCCCATACAATACACACGAAATGCTGGAGGAACTCAAGTCTGACAGCATCCATGGAAATGATAAAACTGTTGCCGGTTCAGGCCAAGCCCCTTCAACAGGACCAGAATGGAAGAGGGAAGATGTCAAAACAAGGTGGTGGGGGAAGGGAAGGAAGACAAGGTGAGAGGTGATAAGTGGAACAGGCAAAAATCATGGGAGAAAGGAAAGGAGGAGGGACACCTGGGGGAATTGATAGGCAGATGAAGGGAAGAGGTAAGAGGCCAGAGTGGGGGAAAATTACCGGAAGTTGGAGAAATTGATGTTCATGCCATCAGGTTGGAGGCCACCTAAACGGAATGAGGTATTGTCCTCCAATCTGAGTGGCCACATCGTGGCAGAAGAGGAGGCAATGGACCAACATGTCAGAACTGTGAACTCCTACCCAGATTTACTACCACACTGAAATGAGAGATGTTTGGGGGACAAACATATTGATTATATCTAACCAAATATCACAAAGAGCAAAAGTTTATGAAAAGTAACTGCCATTCTCTGAAACACTGATACAGCCTTTCAAAGCTTTCAGCCAGCTCGACATTAATATCTGAATGTTAGAAAAGTGGAAAGGCTGAACATTATGAAATAAAGAGTGTGCCCTTAGCCCCTACGCTACCGTTTATCGAAGATAACCTCTGGTAGCCTTGCCAATGCACACAGTGCATTCGAGGGGATACATTTGGCCTCCAGACAGGACGGTGCATTCCAACACAACTACTGTTGCCTCAATTTTCATGCTCCTTCTGTGTCCTGAATACTAGCAGCTGCGTTGGCAGTTAAATATTCCGAAACTATGTGCAGGTTTTCCCCCTCCAAAAATATCAAGTCACAAACTACGATCATTTCGAGAAACCAAACCCATTCATAATTTCTAAAACTGTTCGATTTTCCCCTTGAAATCGAGGGAGTAATGAAATGACACGCTGTATAAACAAATCGGACCGCACGTCGCACGGAAGAAAGTTTAAGCCGTAAAGTTACGAGCACAAAACTGAGGAAACTGACATATTTAGTAGTTATATTTGTAAATGTCTCCCATAAATTAAATAACACTTTTTAACATGCGATCACTTACATGCTAAAGTCTCAATGCAAGTGCACCTTAATTTCTCTCGGTGCTGTTATCTAAGCAACATGTGTTAACACTCCACCAGGCTCGCGTCCTGCCCCCCGATCGCTCGTCCCTTAATAACATGCTGTACAAATTTTCGCTGTTCCCTCCCCCACAATTTTACTTTTGCTCCACTTGAATCTAAAGTAAAGATATAGGGTGGCAGTAATTTATCTCTTGGCACCACGCCGAGCATTTGGGTGCAAATGCGAATGCAAATGCAGGGAGCCACGAAGGGCGTCTGCACCCCCGCCAGGTTCTCACGGAACGCCGCACGGCCCCGACTCCCGGGCCGCCCGATCGCGTCACGTTCCGCGGCGCCTGGCAACAGCAGTTGCCAAATATACACATCGCTCCCAACTAGAGAGCGAGAACCCGGTCGGGACTCCGCCAGCAACTCCACCGCAACCGAATGCAATCCCAGCCCCGTCCTCCATCCACTTCTTTTTTTTAAAAACATCGCAGTCGCAATTTTTAACAATAACCCGTGCATATTAAACACTGCAGCCGGAGGTCTCCGCCTTCCTGGTAACTTTTGCAGGAAAAAGGACACCCTATCATTTTCTTGCCTGCTTCCACCACCACCCACCCCCTCCTGTTCTCTCACAACACACAAGCTTTTGGCGCCATATTAATGACGTACTATATTATTTCCATCATCGGCGACGTTCGGGATCAAATTGCTGAACTAAAAAAATTCCCCTTGTAGCAGAAACTAGGCCAACAACGGAAAAGACATCAAAAGCTTGACATTTTCTTTAAACGCCGGATCTCCTCCTCTGCTTCCTCTCCCTCCCTCCACGTACTCTCCATCGTCCTCCTGTTTTTTTTTCTCTCTCTCTACACATTAATCTCTCTTTTCCCTCCCCAAAAGAAAACGAGCCCAAACGCTTAAAAGTATTGGAAGAGGACAGTACCTGCTGTAAAAAAAATTGTGTGTGTTTGTTTTGTTTTGGCTTTAAAGCTGGTCTGTTGACGTGAAACTGGATGGAAATGGTGAAGATTTTTTGAATGTGGAGTTCAGGCAGCTGCAGTGGCAGATTGTGGCTCCCTCTATCTTTCTTTCTCGCTCCCTCTTTCACATATGCACTGACTGACGTTGGTCCTTATGGTGGAATTGGTTGGGTGAAACAAGGACTCTCTACCTTCTCTTTCTGTCGGTCTCCGCTTGCTGCCAGACGAGGGAGTGCTTTCATGTTGTGTCAACACGATGACAGCGAGCCTCCTTTGCAAGCCAGCTTTCGTTTTCCACTACAACTCGATGCCTTGTTTAACAGACGAATTTGGAAGGCGACGCTAATGAGGGAGGGTAATTTAAAACTTAATTCACAATTTCTTAATCACGTTAAAAACTAAAACAAAAATGTTTATCTTCAGTTTTACGTGGGATTTTAAGAAGTTTGACAGTTGGCCACTATTGCAATGCAGCAAAACAGCAGCAAGGTAAATATAGTCAACGGATCAGGCCGTATCAATGGAAGGAAACGAACGGGATGTTTTGGGTCGAGACAATTCATTCATTTATTTAAATATTTTTTGAAATACAGCGTGGAATAAGCCCTTCGAGCCGCGACCCCAGCGTATTCATGGGACAATTTACAATAATCAACTAATCTACCAACCGGTTTGTCTTTGGACTGTGGGAGGAAACCGGAGCACCCAGAAGAAACTCACGTCACGGGGAGAAAATACTAGGGCAATCCTTCAATTTGCAGCGCTTCTGACTACTTGGAATTATGAAAAAATGAAATTTCTTAAAACCCTGTTTTGATTATGTTATAACCTTTATTTTAGGCTCTGGAATGACGACCAGATTGAGAACTGTTATATTTTAAGGCGTTTTTGCAGAGTTTTCACGGATGAATGTCAGTACCATCATAATACTGAATTTAAAATGAAATGACAGATTTCAAAGTCAATCCTGCAAATAAAAATCATGCCCTTTAATAAATTTGTTTTAATTCATTTTTCAGTACATTCAGAATTTTTTGTGACATTTTCTAAGCATGTCAATATTTTCTTTGGCTAAACAACAAAGCATTTGTTTACTAATTAGACTATTGGAATTTTAACCCTTTTTGACAGAATGCTGATTTTGGCATCAAATCACTTGACTCCAGCAAATGAGTTCAGACCAATATTACTCAACAAAACGTTATTTCCCATCAAAATGTGCATTGTGATGGTAATGACAAAATGCATTGACAAACAAACCATTGACAAACAATGGTTTTAGTTTAACATTAACTCTGACAAAATATTTGTCCAACTAGAAGAAGCAATACTTACAATTAAATACACGTCCTTGCAATCTGCACTATTTATCAAAATTCCATAAGAGATCACAGTTTTTAAGGAAGGCGGCTAGAGAACTCATTTAAAAACATCCACGTGAAACATGAACATAGGTAGCCTAGCTAAACTAGGTATTGTTTAGTATTGTTTTTAAAAAACAATAATGCTTACCCTGCCTAATCCTCCCGAACTCTGGAATAAGCAGCAATTCAAATTTTAAACAGTTTCTAGAGATCATTACTTCTGAACTATCCATAAGAGAGAACACTTTTTTACACTGACAAAACATTTACTCAACTCTCTACACACTTTTTTATTATCAGTAAGGCTTCTGAAACACTCAGAGAAATCTCAACAACTCTGTCAAAAAAGCAGCATTTGTAAGTTAAAGCACATTCTTATAGTCTCCGTTAGTGCATAGCTGAAGCCAAAGGAAGATGAAGGCCATTCTGTTCTTGTTGCTGGCCTACTGGAGGTTCTGGTGGGGTATTCTCTGCTTTAAAACTTTGTACTGCCTAACTTTTCTTATTCGCAGTCCTTTTGTTTCTTTGATTAACTCTCCACGGTCATCTCTTAAGTCTCTGTTCACACTTTGGTAAATATGAGATGATCTTAAGTTTTCCTGTCTCCCTTCTTTTTGTCGTATCTCTCTCTTCCAAGGTACTGCTGATATTTCACTGGGGCTTTAACTGTGTCTCTGGATATTTTTGATTGGTCTGCTGAGGATTTTGGGCCATCTTGACAACTTCATCACCAGCTGTGTGATGGTAATGACATTCTCACTTTTTAAAGGAAAAGTTGGCTAAGTCTCGCACTTACTAACTCGACTGGATAGCTAGCTAGATAGATACTTTATTCATCCCCATGGGGAAATTCAACTTTTTTCCAATGTCCCATACACTTGTTGTAGCAAAACTAATTACATACAATACTTAACTCAGTAAAAAATATGATATGCATCTAAATCACTACCTCAAAAGCATTAATAATAGCTTTTAAAAAGTTCTTAAGTCCTGGCGGTTGAGTTGTAAAGCCTAATGGCATTGGGGAGTATTGACCTCTTCATCCTGTCTGAGGAGCATTGCATCGATAGTAACCTGTCGCTGAAACTGCTTCTCTGTCTCTGGATGGTGCTATGTAGAGGATATTCAGAGTTTTCCATAATTGACCGTAGCCTACTCAGCGCCCTTCGCTCAGCTACCGATGTTAAACTCTCCAGTACTTTGCCCACGACAGAGCCCGCCTTCCTTACCAGTTTATTAAGACGTGAGGCGTCCCTCTTCTTAATGCTTCCTCCCCAACACGCCACCACAAAGAAGAGGGCGCTCTCCACAACTGACCTATAGAACATCTTCAGCATCTCACTACAGACATTGAATGATGCCAACCTTCTAAGGAAGTACAGTAAATGTAATTTAAATATACAGAAATAAAGTGAAGTTACATATTTCTCAGTTAAAACACTCAAATAGTAATTCATTTAGTAATGACACGTAATAAACATTCTCAGATCAAGAGATATAAATCTTTAAATTGCTCATATTTCTAGACATCAAAATGTCAGTTTTCTGCTATGACAGCCTGTCATCTCTCATTTCCATGGCAATGACATAAGCAGTTGTTTGAAAAAACTTGTTTGGTCTTTAAAATGTGTTGTGTGTTGGAAATGACAGAAGTGTTGGGGACAGCAGTTCTTTGTCATTAAAAATGTACAAATTTATAAACAACACATTAATCTGACATGTGTTTAAAAAGTTCTTGTGAGGAAATACAAACTAAAAGTTTCATGAATTTAATATTTATCATCATTTTATTTTGAAGACCAAGTTACAGAGAGGACAAGCCCAAAACAGTGAAATTCCGGCACATTCAAGTTTTTAACTCACTTAAAAAATAAGAAAATATTATTTATAAACAAAAGAAAATATGCAGATGCTGGAAATCCGAGCAACACACACAAAGTGCTGGAGGAACTCAGCAGGCCAAGCAGCATCGATGAAAAAAAGTACAGTCAACGTTTCAGGCCGAAACCCTTCGGTAGGTTTGGAGAGAAAAAGCTGAGGAGTAGATTTTAAAAAGTTGGGATTCAGGCATGTCAGCAACAGGCAGTGGACGGCTTGGTGTTCTCCTTAGTTGCAGAAAAGGCCTTTGATCGTGTCGAATGGCCGTATCTTTTTTTCATTTTAGAATGATTTGGTTTGGGCAATAATTTTAGTAAGTGGGTGAAGGTTCTTTATAATGACCCTTTGGCTGAGATTCTCACTGATGGTATTAGGTCGGATAATTTTAGTATTCTCAGGGGAAGCCGGCAGGGCTGCCCTTTATCATCACCACTTTTCACACTAGCGATCGAGCCATTGGCTGAGGCTATTCAGCGAGACCCCAAAATATCTGCTCCAGACATAGGACTAAAGTCACATAAAATTACATTGTATGCAGATGACGTTCTAATTTTCTCATCAAACCCTGCTATATCAGTGCACCACCTTATACAATGCATCAATTCATTTAGCGCCTTTTCAGGTTGTAAAATCAACTTTACTAAATCAGAGGCTATGCCTCTGGGGAATCTGCAGCAGGTACCTGACACTCAGGGTGTTCTCCCCTTTAAATGGTCGCAGACAGGTTTTGTTTACCTGGGCATATTTATCACACCTACATTTGATCAATTGTTCAAAGATAACTTTACACCGTTATTTGACAAAATCAGACAGGATCTTGAGTGTTGGAGCATTCTTCCCATTTCTTGGTTTGGCCGAATATCGTTGCTCAAAATGAACATTCTTCCTCGTCTGCTCTACTCAATATGAATTATTCCAGTCATTTTTGCCCAACAAATAATTAAAAAAATAAATGGCTGGTTTGTTTCTTTCATCTGGAACAAAAAAAGACCCTGTAGCGATGTGCTACACACACCGCTGAAATAACGACATGCAGTCGGTAAGTCGTTTCGAGACTAGTTTATTCAAACTTCGCGGCGCTGGCATTTAATCCCTAGCGCCCGCCCTCTCTGGGCGGAAATGACGTCAGAAGTGCATTACCAAAGTCTCCCCCCGTGCTCTGGCTATTTGTGAGCCGGTTCGCCTGCGCAGAAAGTGGGTCGCCACATAACCCCCCCCCCCCCACCACCAGAACCGGCGATACACCCCCCCAATGTTCACAGTCTGGATCAGCCTCTGTTTGGGAGGTCTGCCTCTGCGCCGCGGTGCCTGAACCTCGACTGGCTGCGCCAAGTCCACATGGGCCAGTTTGAGTCGATCCATTGTGAAAGCCTCCTCTTTCCCCCCCCCCCCCCCCAATGTCCAGAACGTACGTGGACCCGTTGTTGTTGATCACCTCGAACAGCCCCTCGTACGGCCGCTGTAGCGGCGCCCAGTGTCCGCCCCTTCGTACAAACACAAACTTACAGTTCTGCAGGTCTTTGGGTACATGGGTCAGGGTCCATCCGTGCTGTGAAGTTGGTACGGGGCCCAGGTTGCCGAGCCTTTCGCGTAGTCTGTCCAGGACTGCTGCGGGTTCTTCCTCTTACCCCCTTGGGGCTGGTATGAACTCTCCCAGGACGGCCAGGGGTGCGCCGTACACCAACTCGGCCGACAAGGCGTGCAGATCCTCTTTGGGCGCTGTGTGAATTTCAAGCAGGACCCAGGGAAGTTTGTCCACCCAGTTAGGTCCTCTCAGGAGGGCCATGACAGCCGACTTCAAGTGACGGTGGAAGCGTTCCACTAGTCCGTTCAACTGTGGGTGGTAGGCAGTATTGTGGTGTAGCTGCGTTCCCAACAGGCTGGCCACAGCTGACAACAGGCTGGAGGTGAACTGGGCGCCTCTGTCGGAGGTAATGTGGGCCGGTACCCCGAAGCGTGCTACCCAGGTTGCAATCAGTGCTCGAGCGCAGGAATCAGCAGATGTGTTGGTGAGTGGGACCGCCTCTGGCCACCTCGTGAACCGGTCTACCATAGTTAGGAGGTACCGCGCTCCTTGGGACACTGGTAAGGGGCCCACGATATCCACATGAATGTGGTCGAAACTCCGGTGGGTGGGTTCGAACTGCTGCAGCGGGGCTTTAGTGTGCCGCTGCACCTTGGCTGTTTGGCACTGCGTGCACGTTCTGGCCCATTCACTGACCTACTTGCGAAGTCCGTGCCACGCAAACTTGCTGGAGACCAGCCGGACGGTGGTCCAGATAGATGGGTGCGCCAAACCGTGCATGGAGTCGAAAACCTGCCGCCTCCAGGCTGCCAGGACAATGGGGTGAGGTTGGCCGGTAGCTACGTCGCACAGGAGGGTCCTCTCACCTGGGCCTACGGGAAAGTCCTGCAGCTGCAAACCCAAGACTGTGGCATCTCGTCGTCTGCTTGCTGCGCCTCCACCAGTGCTGCATAGTCCACCCCCAGGGACAGGGCCTGGACAGCTGGTCTGGAGAGTGCGTCTGCCATGACGTTGTCCTTCCCCGAGACATGCTGGATGTCCATCGTGTACTCAGAGATGTAGGACAGATGTCGCTGCTGGCGAGCCAACCAGGGATCGGACACTTTCGTGAATGCAAAGGTCAACGGTTTGTGGTCTGTGAACGCGGTGACCGGCCTGCCTTCTAAGAAGTACCTGAAATGCCGGATTGCCAGATACAGTGCCAACAGCTCCCGGTCGAAAGCACTGTACTTGAGTTCGGGTGGTCGTAGGTGCCTGCTGAAGAACACCAAGGGTTGCCAGCGCCCCTCGATGAGTTGCTCCAGCACTCTACCGACTGCTGTGTTGGATGCGTCCACTGTGAGGGCAGTCGGAACGTCCGTTCTGGGGTGCACCAGCATCACGACATCTGCCAAGGGTTCCTGGGCTTTAACAAACGCAGCTGCGGTCTCCTCGTCCCAAGTAATGTCCTTGCCTTTACCCGACATCAGGGTGTACAAAGGGTGCATGATATGGGCTGCTGAGGGGAGGAAATGGTGGTAGAAGTTCACCATACCAACGAACTCCTGTAGGCCTTTGACCGTGTTGGGCCGGACAAAGTGGCGGATCGCATCTACCTTGGCGGGCAGAGGTGTTACCCCGTCTTTGGTAATCCTGTGGCCCAGGAAGTCGATGGTGTCGAGACCGAACTGGCATTTGGCTGGGTTGATCTTGAGGCCGAAATCACTCAGGCGGGAGTAGAGCTGGCAGAGGTGGGACAGATGCTCCTGGCGACTACTGCTGGCTATAAGGATGTCGTCCAAATAGATGAACGCAAAGTCCAGGTCGTGTCCCACCGTGTCCATTAGCCGCTGGAACGACTGTGCGGCATTCTTCAGGCCGAACGGCATTTGGAGGAACTCGAACAGGCTGAACGGGGTGATAAGTGCTGTTTGGGGGATGTCTTCAGGGTGCACCGGGATTTGATGGTATCCCCAGACGAGGTCTACTTTGGAAAATATTCTTGCCCCGTGCAGGTTTGCTGCAAAGTCCTGTATGTGTGGCACAGGGTAGTGGTCTGGAGTGGTAGCCTCGTTCAGTCTGCGGTAGTCGCCGCATGGTCTCCAACCCCCAGCTGCTTTGGGCACCATGTGCAGGGGGGAGGCCCATGGGCTATCGGACCTCCGTACGATCCCCAATTCCTCCATCCTCTTGAACTCCTCCTTCGCCAGGCGGAGCTTTTCCGGGGGGAGCCTTCGTGCGCGGGCGTGGAAGGGTGGTCCCTCGGTCGGGATGTGGTGCTGTACCCCGTGTCTGGACGTGGCTGCCGTGAAATGCGGTGCCAGAATCGATGGAAAGTCTGCCAGGATTCTGGTGAATTTGTTGTCCGACAGCGTGATGGAGTCCAGGTGTGGGGCCGGCAACTTGGCTTCACCCAGGGAGAACGTCTGGAAAGTCTCAGCATGTACCAGTCTTTTCCCTTGCAAGTCGACCAGCAGGCTGTGAGCTCGCAAGAAGTCCGCCCCCAGGAGTGGTTGGGCCACGGCGGCCAGTGTGAAGTCCCACGTGAACCGGCTGGCGCCGAACTGCAGCTGCACTGTGCGGGTGCCGTAGGTCCGTATCGTGCTGCCGTTTGCGGCCCTCAGGGTGGGTCCTGGCTTCCTGTTGCAGGTGTTGTACCCCGTTGGGGGCAAGACGCTGATCTCCGCTCCGGTGTCGACCAAGAAGCGGCGTCCCGACTGTTTGTGCCAGACGTACAAGAGGCTGTCCTAGTGGCCAGCCGCCATAGTCATTAGCGGCAGCTGGCCCTGGCCCTTGCAGGGCGGGCGACAACGGCGGGCTTTTGTGCCCCACCGCTATTGGTAGAAACACCACTGTTCACTGTCCTCCTCACTCCTGCCTCTGTGTTGTGTGCGCTCCCCTGCCGGGCCTGGTCTGGTCTGCTGTGGGGCGCGTGGCCTGGTAATCTGACCGACGGACGCCACGCTCTCCCTCTGGGCTTTCCACAGCACGTCTGCCCAGGCCGCCACCTTCCGGTGGTCGCTGAAATCTGCGTCGGCCAGCAGCAGATGTATGTCGTCGGGCAGTTGCTCCAGGAACGCTTGCTCGAACATGAAGCAGGGCTTGTGTCCGTCAGGCAGGGCCAGCATCTCGTTCATCAATGCTGATGGCAGCCTGTCTCCCAAACCGTCCAGGTGAAGCAGGCGGGCACCTTGCTTACGCCGTGAGAGGCCAAAGGTCCCAATGAGCAGCTTTGAATGCTTCATATTTGCCTTCTTCCGGGGGCGACTGTATGAAATCCGCAACCTGGGCAGCCGTCTCCTGGTCAAGGGTGCTCACCACATAATAGTAACTCGTGGAATCAGAAGATATCTGCTGAATCTGGAACTGGGCTTCTGCTTGGCTAAACCACACGCGTGGTCGCAGCGTCCAGAAAGTCGGCAGTTTTAGTGAAACTGCGTGAACAGATGAAGAGTCAGTCATCTTTGGTCCAAATCCCGTTTGGACCGTCGGGGTCACCAATGTAGCGATGTACTACATACAGAGCTGAAATAATGACACGCAGTCGGTAAGTCGTTTTGAGACTAGTTTATTCAAATTTCACGGCACTGGCATTTAATCCCTAGTGCCCGCCCTCTCCGGGCAGAAATGGCATCAGAGGTGCATTACCAAAGTCTCCCCCCGTGCGCTGGCTATTTGTGAGCCGGTTCGCCTGCGCAGAAAGTGAGTCGCCACAACCCTGTATTAAAATGTCTAAGTCACAGCTTCCCAGTAGTCTAGGGGGCCTGGATTTCCCAGACATCAAAAAATATCAATTAAGTTCCTTTTTATCGTATGTGGTTGACTGGGTTCGCAGGGACCCCTCCTCAATTTGGCTAGACTTTGAAACTTCACAAACAAAATGCCCTCTTATTAATGTGCTTTTCCTCAATAAGATGAAACTAGTTAAGGAATATTGTCGCAATCTAATAACAATTAATACAGTCAGGGCTTGAGGGCGGTGCGACAAATTGAGGGCAAAGCAGCGAAAATATCACCCTTCACTCCAATAACAGCCAGTCCAGATTTTCAGCCTGGCATAATGGATTCTGGATTTAAACTTTGGATTTCTAAGGGTATTTTCCATCCAGGAGATTTGTTTAATGAAGAACGATGACATCTTTTTGTCAAATAGTACAGAAATTTAACATACCCTATAAGGATCTTTTTCGTTTCTTTCAGATAAGAGATTACATACAGAAAAAAACAACATTATTAACTGATTTCTATAGTTCTGACATAGAAAAGAGGATGTTTTGTTCCAAGGGTGAAGTCTCCATTAGTACTTTTTACAGCATCCTGAGGGAATGTTCGTGTGGAGAGGCTGAGTAGCTGGGAAGGGTCTGGGAGTAGAAATTACAGCTGAAACATGGGAAGACATCTGTGATATTGCAAAGAAAATTTCAGTTTGTAATAGAACTAAAGCATTGCAACTCAAAATTATACATAGAGCCCATCTGACTCCAGATTATCTCTCAAAATTTAAGATGGGGTTTTGCCAATGTGTTCTAAATGTAAAGTAAATACTGGAACTTTCACCCACTGTTTTTGGACTTCTCCCAAACTTCAGGCATACTGGAGTGATATTTTGGGTGAAATGGAAAAGATCTTGGCACGGACTAGAAGGGCCAAGATGGCCTGTTTCTGTGCTGTAATTGTTATATGGTTATATTCTGAAGATGGAGCTTGAGCTGGACACAGTGTCTTTTCTCTTAGGCTTACCCAGCAGTCGTATTATTAATGCACATCGGAAAAATCTTTTTAACATCCTGACTTTTTGTGTCAGGAAGAACATTTTACTTTGTTGGATATCCGATAAGGCCCCTGGACTTTTTGGTTGACGTAAATTACTCATGGATTACATTCCTTTGGACTTTTAGACATGTATGGTACACTCAAAAACAAATAGTTTTCAGAAAACATGCCAAGCTTTTCTGCAGTATGTAGATGTAAACCTGTCTGCTATACTAATAAGGGTTTTTGTATAGGATGTTGTGGTGATGTCTGTATTTTGATGGAACTGTTCTGATAGCTGATATCTGTGAGGGGAAGAAATGTAAATGTATCTGGAAATTGAAAGTTTTGTTATGCTGAGGAAAAAAAATAAAATATAACAAAAAAGTTGGGGTGGGGGAGAGAAACACCAGGTGAGGTGAAATCTGGATGGGGAGGGATGAAGTAAAGAGCTGGGAAGTAGTTTGGTGAAAGAGACAGAAGGCCATGGAAGAAAGAGAAAGGGGAGAGGAGCACAAGAGGGAGGTGATGGGTGGGCAAGGAGATAAGGTGAGGGAGGGAAAAGGGGATGGGGAATGGTGATGTGTGGGGGGCATTACTGAAAGTTTAAGAAATCGATATTCATGCCATCAGGTTGGAGGCTACACAAACAGAATATAAGGTGTTGATCCTCCAACTTAAGTATGGCCTCTTGACGACAGTGGAAGAGGCCATGGATGGACATACTGGAATGGGATTGGGAAGTGGAATTAAAGTGGGAGATCTCACTTGTTCTGGTGGATGGAGTGTAGACGCTCAGCGAAGCAGTGTCCCAATCTACATCGGTATCACCGATATACGGGAGACCACACCGGGAGCACCAAACTAGTTTTGAAGCATACTGAAAAAAGTTTAGAGTTACTATTATCTCTCTTAAAACTACAATACTTGTTTTTGTAAAAACTTTTTTTTTCTTGAAAATCTACCCCAAGGACAGAAAAGTTACCCTAATTAAAGAATCACCCACATACTCCATAGAGACAGCCACGGGAATCTGTACTGAAATATAAAGGGGAGCTATCCACTCGTTCACAGCTGGAACTACCTATCCTGCTTGCTCTTTCTCCATCTTTTTATACTGGCTATCTCCCCTCTATATTTTATTCTGGATGAAGGGATTCAATTCATTGTCAATTTCCCTCTATAGATGCTGTCTGGTCTGCTGAGTTCCTCCATCTTTTTGTATGTTGATCCAGAGTCCAGCATTGGCAGCCTCTTGTTTCTCCAGCAAGGTAAAGGTGTAGAGATCGAGACACAAGAACCTAAAGATGATTGAATCCAGAACAAAAAAAACAACTGCTGGAGGACCTTAACGGGTTGAGCTGCACTTGTGGAGGCAAAGAGATAGCTGACATCTCGGTTTGGGTCCCTGCAGCAGGACAAACAAGCAATCTGCAGGAGGAACTCTTGTGTCTGTTGTGATAATTCAGTTTAGTGACAGTGATTAATGAGGACAAAAGAGAGTCATCCCAATTCTTCAAATAGTGCTCTGAGATCTTTTATGTCTATGTGACAAGGCAGATAGAACTTCACTTTAACAATCTCCTCAAATATACAGCTTCTGATGGAATTTTGCTGCTTGAAGGATATTTCGGTTCGAAGCCACATCTGTTGGCAGCAGCTGTACATACAACATGCATCAAATGGTGGTGCATAGGGGTTATTGGCCAGGTAGAGTAATGTCAAATGGTATATGACACTTGTTTCAATAGCACTTCTGCAAAATTCTACAAGCTCCATCCATGCATTGCTGAGTTAAGGCCTGTTCTGGCTTTTGTTAAAGATCTTCACCCACCCTAGGCTGCTACCAGATGGTTTTTGAGTCCATCATCTTTCACAAAGGTAATAAAATCAAAATGCTAGATGCATTAAACAAGTCAGGCAGCATATTTGGAAAGAGAAACAGAATTAATGTTCAGGTTAAAGACCCAGGAAGGATATTTTATGTCACAAACACATCAGTGCTGATGAAGGATCTCAACCTGAAATGTTGACTTTCTGAAATTCAACCTGAAATTCCTTTCTATAGGTGCTGCCTGACCTGCTGAATTCCTCCAGAATTTTGTGTGTGTTGCCAACGCTATTTTATGTATTTAATAATGTAGTTTGAATATGTGAGTCTGTTACACATCCTGAAGATGTACAGGTTGGTAATAAATTGGCCACAGTACAGTGTCCCTGATGTATTAGTGAATGGTAGAATCAGGAGGTGTCGACAGGAATGTGGGTGAATAAAATGTGGGATTAGCTTAAATCAGTATTTCCCAACCTTATTTAGCCAAACGCCCCCCAAAGCACTTTCATACTTGCCAACGCCTCACTAAAACACCTTCGTACTTGCCAATGCCATTCTTAGGCACAATATACTTTCCAACATCCTCATTGTGTAAAAATATGTCTACCATATGCTAACATGAGAAAAATATTTCTGCTGTTAATTTTTATTTGTCTTTAAGCCTAGCTTATACAGTAGCAGTGCACTGTACAGCAGCTTTGATATCAGAGTGACCTTGAGCTTGATGGTTTTTCTCAAGAGTTGAAATATCTGGTTCAAGTTGTGACAGCAAAAACCTTAAGTCCCCACGTGTGACAGTGTCCAAGTGGTTTCTGTTTTTGTGAGTATGTGGTTCACTGCACTGAAGCTTCTTTCAACAAGGTGGGAGGATGGAAATTCGATAATTTTTTCTTGCAACAAAGGGCAGTTTGGCTCTTCCCTAAAGACTAGAAAACTTTGTATGACAGTGTAGCACATACCACAAAAGTCAAAATTTTTGAAGAACATTTTTGTTTCTTCATCATTCTGAATTCTGTTTTTGTAGCTCTGTGAATAGTTGATACTCAATGTCTTCATTCATTTCATCAATATGAGCTACAGAGGAATTGATCTTAAAATACTGATATCCGTTTTGAGAACAGTGGTGAGCATTTCTGATACAATAGGCATTATTAATCTTACACCAACTGTGTGAGATTTTCCACACTTTGCTACCATATTCTGAGAATAAATGAGACCACTATCATGGTCATTTTTAGCTTTCTTGGCAAATGACTCAAGTATGCAATGCTTTTCAAATGCTTCTTTCATCTTCTGAAACTGAGTAATACCATAAGTAGCTGTCTGTTACGGAACTATACCTGCAATCTTGATGATTTCATGTTTTCATTAGACAGTTCAGTATTACACATAAGACACATGGGGCGTCACTGATCTGACAGGAACAGAATAAAACCATCCTCCAGGTATGTAGGATTGTATTGACACACTTTCTGTAGTTTCTGTTTCTTAGCAGCATTAGAATTCAAGGCATCACCGCCTTCAAACTAATAGGGATTGTGCTGCATGTATTTATCCATCACTTATTAGGGCTAAATTAAAATAAAAGATTAACACAAACTGGGAATGCCCATTGGATGTTGACGACGGCAGTGAGTCAACAAGGATGGAACAATGGGAGTGGCACACAAAAGAATGGCAAACCAAAGATAAGGGTGATCACAACAGCAAAAATTACATTGACGAGGATTCAGATTGCAAGCTGAATGTTAAATTGGGATAGAGCTGGTGTTTGGCAAGCTACCTTTATACTATTCCAGTTAGTGCAATTGACCAATCATGTAAGGTCTCATAATCCCCAAAGATGATTCTTACCACACATATAAAGCTGAGGTCACTTTGAACACTTCAAGAAGAATTCTCTGGGTCAGCAAGTTCATTGATTGGCTCTATTTCACCGTTTGATTACAGCCAGCGCTGTATCACTGTGTGACCTTTTTTCCATAGATCTGTTGAGAAAGTTGAGAGGGTGTACTTGACTTAGCAACTGTTAAATTTCATGAACTCATTCCATGCCATGAGTCAAGGAGGACTGTTGGGCACCCTGGTTGCTAGTTTATGCATCCCCAATAATGTCAATTTGGTTGGTAAGGTCAGATGAGATTGCCAAATTTCAGATACTTTGTGATGATGAGTGCTGAATAACTGCAGAGCTATGATTCTTCCTGTGTTCCTCATCCATTTTCTTTGGAAATGCCTGCTTCGTTAGGGTGCTGCTTACCGCTCCTCCCCCCCCCCCCCCACGACTTCTGTTGCCCCTAATGTCCCCTTAGGGCATGTGACCACTACTGCAGGGAATCAGTGGTTTAAATGGATGCGTCATGGTTGGCATGGGGTCGGTGGGCCAATGGGCCTCTTCCCCGCTCCGTGACACTGGCTGTAACATTTTTCACTAGTCCTTAGTTCAAGAAAACACAGTTTAGATACATTCTCAAACGCAGTAACAAAATCACTAATTGACTCACTTGATTTTTGGTTTGGGTCCTGAATTTGTAAGTGTCAACGATTCATCAAAGAAATGGATGAACATGATTCAGCAATCTTTTATTACTTCATTAAGCATATTTTGTATTACCGTGTCAAGAAGTCTACTAAAATGATTTACAAATCTAAGACATTGTCCATTAGTAAGATTGCTTTCTCGCATTCTTGTATATGCTTCCTTTGTGTAGGCACAATTTCACCTTCACCTCCAAATTCAACAATATTATTTGCTCTGAAAAACATTCCATTTTTGTACATAGGACTGAAGGACATAGGAGTTTTATCATAATTCCCAAAACAACTAAATAGTTGAACTGCCTTCTTACTCCATCCCCACTTTAATACCTATGAATTTTACACTTAGCAATCCATGCATACCATTTAATTCTCCTGTTCTTCAATCTTAATCAGAATCTTGTTGCTTCAAGACGTTCTGTTGAAGATCTAGTGACCATTTGCAAATTTTCAGAATCACAAATGTCATAACTGTACAATTGCACAATTCATTCCTTGACATTGTCACTGTGGGTAGTTTCAGCCGGGTTTCTATCCCTTATTCATTGCTAATGTAATGCAAAGGGACCTGTAAATTCATATTTAATGATAAAATAAGACATAGAGTATGCAGTGAAAAATGTGAGAAACACAAAGAATGCTGACGAGTGTGTCTGGTATTTGAGATTGCACAGTCTAAGAAGAATCACAATCGCAGCTAATATACGCACAACATGCAGTGATCGGATGTCTCCTCCAGAGTGAGACTTGGACAGATAACTCGTCTCAAAGGGATAAGTGCCAGCAACTTGAGGCACAGTTAAAATAAAGTTGGTTGCAGGAAGATAGAATACTCACGGTGTTTCATAGCTTCCAAATGCAAACATTGTTAACACTTAAAAGCATTAGCCAATCTCCACAATATGTTCTTGTCTTGAATATTTTCCAAAATATTAGATTTCATATTTGTCCTTCTACGTTGTCGAAAGAAACACATTTTCAGCCATTTGATGCCAGTAATACTTTAATCTCCCACACTGATGACTTTCTGAACATCGAATTTTAATAAATGTGAAGGGTTGAGAAGGGATCGTTAAGTGATTCAGCACAGAAATACGTCTAAGCTGGTTTAGTTTCTGCAGGCAGGTTTCCCAACTTAACTGGTGAAAGGAAATCACATTTCACCAGTGGACTTCATAAAGAACTCAGTGTCAGGGCCCGGTTGCTGCAACAGCGACAATCAGAAGTGTAAAGATGTGAGGTGCACAAGTTCAAGACGAGAGTGACAAAGTTCGTATCCACACCAGTTCCAAAGTTATACACAGTTACAAGAATAAAAAGCCAGCAAACAATCAATTTCTTTGCAAAAAATTTAAGGTCATGATCTTTTCTTCCCATACTCAAAAATTTTTCCGGCTACCAAAATCAAAGATCTCTCACTGTCTCAGTGACGGTGTGTCCAGTGTAGTGTAACACCAATAATCTTTAATCCTTCCTTGGAAAAATATCTCTTTTTAACTCAGTAATATCCAACATCAAGATTCCTGTTTTTGTGACAGTATTCTAAAGCTCTAACTCACCAGGAGCGTTGCCTTAGAAATGTATGTCAAAAATGCTTTTCTAGCTTGTCATCCTTACTTGACCTACTGTAACAGTCTGGGTGCCAAATCCAGTTATTTGTAACAAGCACACTGTGTCTCAGCTCTTAGAAATGCTTAATTTGACACAGAATATAGACCTAATTGATTTGAGCTTTTCAACTTAAAAATAAATTGCCATAAAGTAAGAGCTGTGTCTAAGATGGATAGCGATTAAATTCTGATATCAACTCAACAAAAATTAGATTTTGTTGCCTTAAAATATTAAAGCAAAATTTACTATGTAAGCTCTCTACACCAGAGGATAATTGAAGCTAGAATACTGGAGGTGTTTAAAGGAAAGGAAAACAAATAGTTAAAGGATCACAAAATTAAGAGTTAAGTGTAAATGGCACAGAAGAGTTAAGGCCAGTATAGATCAGCATTGAATGGTACAGAATCCAGACTTTCCATAGTCTATTGTTTCATGGTTATATCCTGACAAGATGCTTTAGAATGGGAAGGTATGAAGTAGCTACAAGTCACTTGCTGTTTGTAAAATACAATTCAGTGTGAACACTATCAGCCTCCCACTAATGCAGTCGCTTTGCAGTTCTGCCACCAAACATCAGATAAAACAAAAAAATACACTCAGTGTGAAGTTCATAATAATTTAACCAATATAGATGTTCCCAAGTCAAAGCAAGATAAAAGTCAGGTTTAATATGTCCAGGGATACATTTGGGGTAATAAGTGGATCTGATATCAGCTCATAATTCAGACACTTCCTTTCCCTGTAACGTTAATGAGTTTAGAAGAGGGACAGGCTGTTATGTTAGTCCTTTATTGTAACTTGGCTGGACAAATGGCAAAGATGCTCATACAAGTACATGACCTTCCCACCTGGACAAAAGAGCACATTTATGACACCAGTGTACAAATTGATTCAAGGTGGAACCTGCATCAACATTCAACCTCTTGTCATGCATTTAAAGTAAGAGGAAAGGTAACCTAACAGGGAAAAATAAGAAAAAAAAATCATGTTTATGCAGCTGAAATGAATTTCGATGTTTAGGGTTTAGTGAAGTACAAGCTACTTAAACTCCACCGTGGACGGCCTCTAGCCCAGCTGCAAAAAATAGGAGGGATGGACATGGGGCTAGCAACCCCATCCTGTAAAAAAAAACAGTGCCACAGAAATGCCAGCAGAAGCTCCAAAGACCTCATTCCCAGGAGAGGAAGGATCTTCAAGTGGCTACTGCTTGAGAGGCTGAAAGACTGGCTCAGGACAGAGGACTCTGGCAAGCTGCTCTGCCTGTGCCCCAGTGAGGATGATGGGCTTCAGAAGAAGAAGACAAGCTTCTTAGTTGGTAGCAGAATTCAGCTCAGATCTAAAATTAGAAAATCCATCCCAAATCTAACCAGACCACAGCTGCTCCAAAACCGACCGAAGTTCAGTATGTAGCTACCTTCCAAACCCTCACAATAAGCATACCATCACAAACTTGTTAATCACTTGTAGTAAAGATACGCATATCATCCGAATGGGATAAAGTAACCAGACTTTACTTGGTAGATTAGAAATAATAGCCAAAGGTTTGACAAAAAAGTAAAGTACAAATGAGGAGCCCTAGACCTGGAACATTGAACTGCTGCCAGCTCCCATTCTACGGGCATTGCCTGACCTGCTGAATGCTTCCAGTTTTCTCTGTTTTTTAAAAAAAATCAGATTTCCAGCATCTGCAATTTTTTTAAAAATTTCTGAATGATAAAGGAAAACTTCTTTTGGCTTCAAAACAAACTCTTTTATATCATTCAAGCCTTGATTTTTAGACTTAATTGCAAAGTCCTGTGAAATAGCACTACATAATAGTAAAATAAAGGTTACATAAAATATTACAGAACGGGTGTGAATACATGAAAACTTTCCAATGGGACAATGCAAGAAACATAATGATTTTAATAATACATCAGTACATCTGACATTCCAGTTCCAATGCCTTTTACTCACATACAGATGCAAAAAAATATTAAAATCTACCCCATCTCATTTGGCTCCATGCATAAATGATCACAATGAACTTCAAGAGGACTAATTTTGCCCCTTGCTACCCTTTTGCTCTTCATATAGCTATAGAAGCCCTTGGTATTCTCTTTCATGTTGTCTGCTGCAGTAACCTCATGTCCTCTTTTAGCTTTTCTGATTTCTCGCTCAGTGTTCTCTGGCATTTCTTATACTCCTCAAGCACCTCATTTATTCCTAACTGCCTATACCTGATCTCCACTTTACTTTGTTGTACTAGGCCTCAAAATACCTTGATAACAAAGGTTTTCTAAGCCTGTTAGCCTTGCCTTTTATTTTAATAGGAACAAGCAGATTATATATTCTCAATATGTCACTTTTGTAGGCCTCCCGCTTTCCAAGAATCGTCGTAGTAGATGGAACATATTCTAACTAAAGTCCACTAGCAATGGTATTCTGCAGGGATCTGTTGTAGGACCCCTGCTGTTTAAGGCTTTTATAAATGATTTACTGAGGAAGAGGAAGGGTAGGTTAGTAACTTGCAGGTGACATAAAGATTGGTGATGTTATGGATCATATAGAAGCTTCTTGTAGGATTCAATGGGACAGAGACAGGGTGCAGAGTTGGGCTGAGAAGCGGCAGGTGGAGTTCAATCAAAAAAGTATGAAGGGATACACTTTCAGAGTACAAGGTTGATGGCAGGATTCTTAGAAGTGTGGGAAGTTCACAACTACAGATGCGCTGGGCTGTCCGCACCACTCTCTGCAGAGTCCTGTGATTAAGGGAGGTACAGTTCCCATACCAGGCAGAGATGCAGCCAGTCAGGATGCTCTCAATTGTACCCCTGTAGAAAGTTCTTCGGATTTGGAGACCCATACCAAACTTACTCAACCGTCTGAGGTGAAAGAGGCACTGTTTTGTCTTTTTCAGCACACAGCTGGTGTGTACAGAACACGTGAGATCCTCAGTGATGTGGATGCCGAGGAAGTTAAAGTTATTTACCCTTTCGACCCCTGATCCATTGATGTCAATAGGGGTTAGCCTGTCTCCATTCCTCCTGTAGTCCACAACCAGCTCCTTTGTTTTTGCGACATTGAGAGAGAGGTTGTTTTCTTGACACCACTGTGTCAGGGTGATGACTTCTTCCCTGTAGGCCAACTCGTAATTGTTTGAGATTAAGCCAATCAATGTAGTGTCAGCAGCAAATTTAATTAGCAGATTAGAGCTGTGGGTGGCGACACGGTCATGGGTGTACATGGAGTAAAGGAAGGGTCTTAGTACACAGCCCTGAGGGGCTCCTGTCTTGATCTTGGAGTTGGTTAAAAGGTTGGCATAACATTGTGGGCTGAAGGGCCTGTACTGTGCTGTACTGCTCTATGTCCTATCTTCTTTCTTCATTGTTACCTTCCATCCCAGAAGATCCATAGTTCCATTTCTCAATCTAGTATTACACACATAACTGATCAATCTAAACATCTAAACTGTGGCTTTCACTTTTTAATTTTCTTCCCTTATCCACATGCCATGCTAATGCTTATTCATCCCAATTCTTTAGTTTCAGGGATTCAATAACACGCGTCAGTAATGACTGCAGCAGGAAGTTCACAATTTACTGCATTAAAAATTGCTATCATCTCCAAAGAGCTGTAAGAATGTGTGGTTGCCTTACAATGAAATTATTTTGACTGTTTTTTTCCAGAAAGAATGTATTGATATACTTGAATGTGCTCTGTGTGGCTAAACATTGATTATCCACCCTTTTATTGTATGCAGTGAATAGGAATATGCCAAAGTGGTCATTGGTATGCCTGGGTACATCACAGTTACATTTTAAGGTTCTTTTATGAGTTTATATACAGCTTAGATTATTCCTATACTAGCTATCTATCAACATTTCATTTACCCTGATATCTTCATAAATAGAATTCTACATAATAAAGATCAAAACCAACTGTTCAGTTTCCTTTACTTACTGATTCTATTCCATGCCTCCTTGAGTTGTGTTGTGGCTTCAGAAGATTAGATCCAATTTGGAACAATTTTATTAACTAGCAACAATGGCAGAAAAACAGCAAACATATTCATAGTAGCATAGTAAATAATAAATAGTTCAGGACCAAGGATTATAGCTGGAACTATACGAGTTCGCTTTCATGTGTTTTTTACATTCTTCCCTCACCAGCTGTGGAGTTTGCTAGGCTTATCTTGTTTCGTTCGCACATTCCATTCAAGCATCGTAAAAGGTTCCGGGTCAAGCTGACTAGTTTGAAAAGGGCAGCTAACACATCCAGAGCAGTAATTGGAGTGAAACAAAATTTGGATACGTATTAAATTCAAAAAGCTGGTAATCAGAACCACATCGAAACAAATTGTACAGTTGTTGAATACTGTTAACAGCTCCCTTATAGAGCCTGACAGCAATCAGCCGAAAAGGTCTAACTTACTTACACTGCAACATAAATCTATCATTAAAAACCACCTAAGCTGTTTTGATATTTCAAAATGACAAAATAGCAGTTGGTAATTGGGTCATTATTGTCATATGTACCAAGATACAGTGAAAGGTTTGCATGCCATCTAGACAGGTTATTCTATCCATTAGAGCATCGGGGCAGTACAAGGGTGGAAAAAAAACAGAATGCAAAATATAGTGTTACAGTTAATGAGAAGGTGCAATGCAAGTAGACAAATAATAACGAGGCAGCCTACAGAGAAGAAGTCATCACCCTGATACGATGGTGTCAAAACAAGCTCTCCCTCAATGTTGCAAAAACAAAGGAGCTGGTTGTGGATTACAGGAGGAATGGAAACATCAATGGATCTGGGATTAAGAGGGTAAACAGCTTTAAATTCTTCAGCATACACATCACCGAGGATCTCACATGTTCTGTACATATTGGCTGTGTGGTCAAAAAGGCACAACAGCACCTCTTTCACCTCAGACGGTTGAGGAAGTTTGATATGTCCCCCCCCCCCCCCCCCCCCAAATCCTAAGAACTTTCTACAGGGGCACGATTGAGAGCATCCTGACTGGCTGAATCACTGCCCGGTATGGCAACTGTACTTTCCCTCAATCACAGGACTCTGCAAGGTGGTGTGGACAGCCCGGCGCATCTCTGGATGTGAACTTCCCAGTATTCCGGACATTTACAAAGGCAGGTGTGTAGAAAGGGCCTGAACGATCACTGGAGACCCGAGTCACCCCAACCACAAACTGTTCCAGCTGCTACCATCCGGGACACGGTACCGTAGCATAAAAGCCAGGGTCAACAGGCTCCGAGACAGCTTCTTCCACCAGGCTATCAGATTAATTAGTTCATAGTGATAAAAGTGTATTCCTATGTTATATTGACTGTGCCGTTGTACATACTATTTATTACAAATTACTGTAAATTGTACATATATTCCATTCTTTAACATGCACCTCTGGGCTGTGAACCTCTGGAATTCTCAATCCCAAACGGATATGGAGGTGAAACACTGAAGATATTTTAAGTGGATGTAAATACATTTTTGAAGGATCTGGTAATTATGAGCTATGTGGAACAGCACAGCGAAAGAGTAGAAGCCTGGTTTAGATCGCATTCAGTGGATGGCAGGCTTGAGAGATCATATGGCCAACATCTGCCCGTATTTTCTTATGTTTTTATGAGTCAGATTGTGCTGGACCCATCCCGGTAGTTACACTCAACTCTTAAAATTGCTAGTTTCTCCACATCTTGAAGGCATTGCTAATTGGCAAATTGGTTTATTATTTTCACATGCATTGAAGTACAATGAAAAATTTATCTTTCAACCCATTCATATAGTTCAATTACAATAATGTTGTAATCCATGGGAAAACAACAAGAGTGCAGAATAAAATGTTATAGTTGCAGAGAGACTGCAGTGCAAGAAGACAATCACATACAATCTCGTAATAAAGTAGATTGTGAAATCAAGATTCTATCTTATCATATTAGGGATCTACTCAGTTGTCTTATAACAGCAGAATTGAAGCTGGCCTTAAGCCTAATGGTATGTGCTTTCAAGCTTTTGTATCTTCTGACCAACTTGAGGGGGGAGAAGAGACAATGTCAGGCAGGGGGAGGGTTTTTGATTATGCTGGCTGCTTTACCAAAGCAGCAGGAAGTGTAGACAGAGTCCATAGATAGGAGGTTGATTTGAGTTGTGCTGAGCTATGTCTACAGCTCTCTGCTGTTTCTTGTAGAGAGAGGTGGAGCAGTTATCATACTAAGCTATAATGCATCCATATAGGTTGCTTTCTATAGTGAGAGAGAAAGGGGATATGCAATTTGTAAGGGAAAGGGAGTGTCAGCAGTGACCTTAGTGCATTTTGCTTTATGAACTGCTGGTTAACTATTGCTGGGATCCCACTCTGTACATTCTGATTTATATTGACATACTGCTTCTCATATATTCATAATAGTGTTGAACTGTATACAGGAAGACATTGGAGGATCTTGTGATGAAGAAATTCATGGGTGGTGCTTCATCAACAATGTTATCTGTTGCTACTGTTGGATTTGAATGTATAATTGTTATTTCTCTGCGGTTTAACTTCTTATGCCTGCTGGTGTGGTATTTTTATGTAATTACCGATATACATGAAATTGTTCTGTGTGTCCCCCTAGTGGTTACAGTTCTTTGTATTATTATGGAAGCTTCCTGGCTATCACACTATTTGAATAGGGCTCTCTGATTGGTCAACTCTTATCTACAAATTTGAACTGAATTTGAGAGTAAGCGTTCGGCACAGACTAGAAGGGCCGAAATGGCCTGTTTCCGTGCTGTAATTGTTATAGGGTCTGTTATCTAGCGTATAGGAAAAGCAGAGCACGTTGGCTTGCTATCTTTTCTTCTTTCCTTTCTTCTTTGTCCTTGGATTCCTGCCACTCTCCATTTCCTATTTATCTGTTCAATTAGTGCTTAATAAAACAATCATGTAGCAACAAGTTTTATGTCTTGTTCTTGACTCCCGAAAGAACCTTGGATCAAAAACGTCAGAATCCAACAATCTGGCATAGCTGGCAAGGTGGTTGCAAAGATCTGCGGACTCGGATGAATCCTAGAGGAAGTAGAAATTTTTAGTGCATGAACTTCAAGGGAGGTAAGAGATTCCTCTTTATATATTCTAATTTGTCCAAGAGTGTGAATATGACTGTATGTTGCTATTTTGAGAAAAGCAGATCTTAGGTTGCAATCTAGTGAAACTTCAGTTGCTCATCTACAGAATTATGGTTGTAGTCCCAAAATAAAATTTTGTCTACAATTCTTACAATGTTGAGGTGCAATCTGATAAAAATTCAACTGCAGTCCTATGAAGATTTCGACATGATCCTACAAAACTTAAGTTGCAATCTACTAATGATATTCCAGTTGCAATCTACTAATATTTTGGATCACGATCAAAAGGATAAAATGTACATACAAATTAAGTATTACATGAGACAATTAAGACAATGGTCAAAGTCATGAAACCAAGCTAAGTTTATTAAAAAGACGTGTGATGTGATCCAGAGAATCTCTGAGGGAAAGGAAAATACTGGAAAATATGAGTTACAGATACAAGCAAGTGATCAACTTGATGGAATATGTGTGCGAGTGAAAAAGTTAATGAAGTAAGTATGGGAGTTAACTAAGCAATGAGAAAGAAAAGTGAAATGTGTGATAAACTATAGAAACAGTATGATTAAAATAAAAAAAAGTCAAAAGAGCAATTTTCTGCATTAGCTGCACGAGTGAAGAAACAACATGGCAAGTGTAATCAAATTGAAGTGCAGTGTATGGTGCTTCTAAACAAAGTGAAGCAATATGAGGAAGTTCAGCAAGAAATTCAAGTGGGCAATCCTGCCAGTGATGCCTCCTCTTGGGAAATGCCCCTGATATTGGACAGTCCTCCCTTACAGCGCCACCAACCAATCTCTGAGGAATTTCAGCATGAACATGACAAGGACTTTACAACAGCCTCTACCGACTCAAGTGAGGAGGACAGTGATGAAACAATAGGATTGGCAGCTATGTCTCAGCTTGCTCCAATAAAGACCAAATGAGTGAAGATATGCAGGTCTGAAGATGGAACTTATATAGGATTGATAGTGGATTACAGGATTGCTAATCAATGTATTGACAAGCTCATCCTTCTAGTGGCAGATCCATCAAAGATTTTCAATGCCCTGAAGACATCACACAAGTGGTTTACAGTTATTGATATGGCTAATAGGTTCTAGTCCATAGAACAGGTGCCTAAACGTCAACCATGAACGGCTTTCGCAGTTGATGGTCAACAACACCACTGGATGAGGCAATCACGAGGGTTCCACAAGAGTCCCACTGTCTACCACATAGCTTTGAGACACCATCTGAGTGACTTACTGGCCATTGATTCATCTATCATACAATATACGATGATGTCCTGATTACATCTGAGGTTGCAGACCAGCATGAACATGATGAGCTTTATTTGCTCAATTATCTATCCTCCAAGGGTCACAAGGCAAATCTAGGCAAGGCACAACTGCAACAAGAAGAAGCAATTTACTGACGACAGGAAATTTCCCAAGGTAAGCGGGAAGTCACTGGGGATTATGCCTACCCCATTAAGTCAATCACTTCTGGGTTTGTATAACTATAACAAAGCACGGGTGGATTCAAAGCTGAAATTGCCCAATGCTCAACAAAATCTATTGAAGGACAGCAAGCATTCAGATGACCCTGTGTCTCTTAATGAAGAACAACTGAATGTGTTTCAAATTTTAAAGGCAACATTGTGTATTGCAGCTGCATAAGAAAACCCTAATACAGGTAAACCATTTATCCTGTATGTCAATGAGAAACACATGATGGCAACCTTAAGTCAAGAACACAGAAACTGACAGCACCCTGTTGGGTATTACCCTGCCAGAGATCTGATTCTGTACACCAATGTCTCCTCAATGATTGAGGGTGGAATTTGAATGTCTGGATAGGCTGTTGTTTCTAAATCTGAAGTGCTGGCATTAGGAAGCATGGGCTTCTGGTACCTCTGCCCAACAAGTAGAACTGAAAGCTCTGATTGAAGCTTGTAAGGTGACAGGTCAGCTAATATTGACACTGATTCTCAATATACTTTGAGTTGTTCATGATTCTGAAAACTTATGGAGACAAAGGGAATTTTGTACAGCTGTAACAACCCCAATCAAGAATGGCCAACTAGTATAGGAACTCATGAATGTCATACAATTGTCATTAGGTGTATTAAAATGTAAAAGCTGTGGAAATGCATTCATGGATGAAATTGCAAAAAGGGTAGCATGGGAGGAAAGTAAAGAAGTAAAAAAGGTCAGAGAATTGAAAGTACTGAGAATATATGTAGAGAATGTAACAACTGAGATTAAGTTGAACTCTGTATCACAGATGATCATACAAGATATTTGAGAGCGGCAAGCTCGATGCTCTAAGCAGGAAAAGTGGTTTTGGATGGAGAATGACGGGAGATTAAACAGCGACTGAGCATAGAGACATGGCATTAGTCAGAGACTGTTAGCTCCAACTACATTGCTGCTCTATCTGGCACAGCAGAAACAATCCCTAGAACATACTGGAGTGGAAAAGATGATGGTAGTGGTGGAACCCAAAGTTCAGTGCACAAACTTAACAACTGTTTGAAAGGTGTATGACATGCCAGAAAACAAATTCTGATGCAGTGGAAAAGCTACCACAATTAAGTTCTCCTGCCCCACCTGGTCCATTCTTATACTTATTTTGCCAAGGTGTCACGGATATCTAGACATACTGGTAATAGTGGACAAGTTTTCGGTGGAAGCTATTCCAGCAAGGAAAGCCACATATGCAGCAAGAACTTTGATCAAGGTCTATATTCCTAGATGGAGATTGCTGTGTCATATCAACTCTCACCAATGAACACATTTCACTGGGAATGTTTGCCAAGAATTCTGTCACCCAATGAAAGTTGAATGGTCCTTTCATTGTCCACGTCACATAGAGTCATCAGGACAAGTTGAGCAAATGAAAATAAACATCAAACAAGTTTTGACTAACTATCATGAGGAATATAGTTCATTGCTCATATGATTTTATAAGGTTCCTTGACAACCTCCGAGAAAATCAACAGTAGTCACTTTACCAAAGTCCCCTGTTAATGAATTAATTTCATTAGTTCTCTTTTCACAGTAATATAGTGCCCAGAACCAGACACGATAATTCATTTATGACTGAGACAATGTTTTATAAAGGCTGACCGTAAATCCCATGTTTTTGCATTTTTGGTTCTATTTATAATGCACAAATTGCCAAATACCTTTTAAACCACTTTCTCAACTACTCCTGTCACTTTAAGTGAAATCTGCAAAAAAAAAATTAAAACATGCAATTGGATCTATTGAGTCTGTACCAGTGTGGTGGCTGTTCACTGTCCCATGCCAGGGCTGGGGGCCTTTCTTTTTTTGCCAAGATTTGCCTTCCAACTCTGCAGCTGAAACTTCTAGAGATCAAAGAGGTATTTTTGAATAGATTAAATTTCTAGCTAATGTTCTTTGTTTAGCTTCTTGTTGTAAACAGGAGCTAGTCTTCAGTTCTTAATGTAAATGACAAGCAGTACAGTAATCAGTCTGAAGTTAAAAGGACAGCTTTGCAAATGAACAACACTGTCTAAAGAAAACAAGATGCTAGCTCACAGCACGTGGGTTCAAGAGATGTAGTGTGAGACTGGAGTTATGTTAATTGGCCTGTTTCAAAGCAGACAATGCTGGCCAAGTTATTTAAATCAAGTAAAACTGCTGACCAAATTGATCACCATCATTTAGCATACCAAACAGCTAATCTATTAATAGTTGGATGACTTGTGTGCTCAAAGCGTCTGTTTCACAGCATTGATTGTGGGAATCTGGGAATTCTGTTTCCTGAAGCATTTAGACCATTTGTGTAAAAAGGTATCGATAAAATATCACATGCATGTGAGGCCACCCAAGTGGCAAAAAGCAGTATAAATGTAGAGAGCAGTCAGGCTTGTTAGGAACGGTTAAGGAACATCAAGGAGAAGAACAGAAAGATGAAATGACTAGAATCCATTCCTCTGCCTTTGATTTCTGCAATTCCTTCATCTGCAATTTGTGGGTATGTCTTTTCAGCTGATAAGAATTATACCTGTGTTTTGGAAGACCTTGGTGTTTTAGAAATAGTTTGTATTTGAAAATCTTTATAAGATGGAAATCGTCTGTGAGGTTTTTTAAATGTGTATCACTAAAAATAAATAAACCTTTCTAAACTACTTTGTTAGCTGGAAATATCTTGTCCTTCATAGGGAAGGGGGACCAAACACTCAAATAGTGGGTGTTAGCAGCTAAACTCACCATTGAGGATAAATAGGGAAGCAAACTAGGTGGCTACAGTATAACTATCCATACCTATCTATATCGGATAGGGCTTAAGGTCTTTAAATTCAGAATTTAGTGGCCAGTGAACCCAACATCATTACCTCAGTTTATTCAAATGGCAATTCGGTTAGTGCTATTCTTTCACTCACTACCTTTCTCTCTGTCCACTGTTGTCTGCAAGGACATGGTACATTCACCAAATGACTACATGGGTTTCCTCTGGGTGCCTTCCACAGTCCAAAGACATACCAGTTGGTAGGTTAATTGGTCATTGTAAATTGTCCTGTGATTAGGCTACAGTTAAATCAGGGGTTGCTGGGCAGTGTGGCTTGAAGGGACAGAAGGGCCTACTATCGGCTGTATCTCAATTAATAGATAATATACTTTGCATGAGTTCTTCACTGATAGCTCACTCAGCTGACTGTTATTTAGTCAAGTGCCTATTGTAATCTTTTGAACCATGATTTTCTTTACTGCCAGATCTGAGCCTGTTCTGGTCTGATTTCTCTAACTCTATGCTTTCTACACGGATCACTGGGCACCAGCTATCAGCGGGAACCCTGTCTGGTGTTCAGCTGCTTCAGGGACGTTGAGACGATTATTAGTGTCAGTAATGCTGAAGTCAGCACCGATATTTTTAACATTTGGTATCTTTCTGGTATATTTTGCTTACTCAGTTATAAATTACTTTATGGAGATCAAATATTGGACAGATCTGACAATTAGTGTGAAGGAGATGGTGTTTCAAGTCTTTTATGAATTCAGATTACCGTCAGAGGATAATACTACCATTAGAAATAAAGTGATTTTACCTGTGATTCTGCTGAAGATGTGTTCCATTTTTAGGCTACATTTTCTTAATAGAATTGTACATGTGATAAGCTGACAGCTCTGTGTGGATTCTATTCATTCCTTCACAAATCCTTGGGCTCAAAGGATTTCTTTGATGGAAAGAACTCAATATTTGTACTATACTTGGTGCAGTCTCGATCTTACCTGTCTTGAGTAATCTTAATTGGACTATATTTTTCATTTATGCACAGGCATTGAAGCACGTATTGAACTTCAAGATAGAAAAACCTGCTTGCTGCTTATTCACGTTGCTGCGGCGGTTCACATATCAATGAAGAAACTATCCTTCCACACCACAAGGTCACCAGTGCACATATCTCAAAACCAGCCTAGTTCAACGAGTCGTTTCAATCACACTTGCCATTTGGAATGTGTTGCCCAATGTCATTAAGTAATGCAACATTCACGTCACAGATAGTGGTGGGTTACTATCTGGCTACTCTGGAAGACTTCCAGTCTCCCTCATAACTACATGTGCACAAAGTGCATTAAGATGCAGCTTCTTAGAGACTGTGTTAAGCAACTGGTGCTGCACCTTGATGCAGAGTTCCTTGTGACCGTTACCATCAATAATAAGAATACTGCTTTGGATACTGTTGTGGGGGAGGGTGGGGGGGGGGGGGAACAACCCTTCAGGGGAAGCTGCAGCAACTGGGTCTCTAGCACTAAGTCTGGCACCATGGCTCAAAAGGGAGGGGAGGAGAAGAGGATAGGAGGGATAGGAGACTCCATAATTGGAGGAGGAGGAAGCAGATTCTATTGAAGTGAAAGTGTTTCCTCGCAGGTGCCAGGTTCACGGATGTCTCAAATTAGGCCTGTGGGAGGATGGGTGAACAGCCGGAAGTCAACATTGGTAGCAACAAGAGAGAAGGGAAAGGGAGGAAATCCTAAAGAGGGAACATAGGGAGTTAGGCAGAAAGCTGAAAAGCAGGACCTCCAGGGTACTAATCTCTGGATTGCTGCCTGTGCCATGTGCCAGTGAGACTAAGAATAGGATAATTTGGCTGATGAATGGGTGGCTGAAGAATTGGCGCAGAGGGCAGGGTTTCAGAATTGTGAATTATTGGGATCTTTTTTGGGGAAGGCACAATCTGCATAAAAAGGACGGGTTACCCCTGAGCCCAAGGGGGACCAACATCCTTTCGGGCAGATTTGCTAGAGTTACTGGGGAGGGTTTAAACTATTTTGGCATGGGGATGTGAAATAGAGTGACAGGCCTAAGGATGGGGCAGTTGGTATAAGGCCATAAGGCATTCATTTCCAAGATGGTGGCACAACGGCAGCTTGCAGTGGCCACTCCAGAGCTGATTATCTGTTACTTGTTAAGCAGGGTGCTGTGCGCAATCGTAATCGGATGAAAAACGGACGTGGGAGCATGGAGGAACATCTGAAAATCTCAGGAAGACCTTCTTCGTTGCTGCTGCTGCTGTGGGGTCCGGGTCTCTGATGGGAAGAACAGGCCCCCAGTCCTCGGGGTCGCGTTGCTGATGGCTGTTTGTGGGGCCGTCTTAATACGCTCGGCAGAGGATGGTGCTCGGAGAAGCTGCGCCAGAGGGGATAGACAGAGGCTTGGAGGTTCGATGGACTCTGCGACGGTCCGCTGCAATCAGGTCGCTTTCACTGTGTGCCATGTCTTCGAGGCTGGGTTCAACGGAGCTCGCTGTGTGCTGCGTCTGCGAGGCTGGGTCGAGCGGTGCCGTGGAGGTCCATAGCAGGGGTATTCCCTTCTGCTGGTGGTGTGAGAGGATGAGTCTGTTGGGAACCTGGGGACTTCTGGAAACTGTGTGGTGGTTTCTTTCGAACTAATAGTCTTTTGGCATCTTTGGACTATTTTTATTGTGCCCATGGTCTGTTTTTTTAAATCAATTATGCTATTGTTTGCACTGTTGTAACTATGTGTTGTAACTGTGTGGTTTTGTGCAGGTCTTGTAGCTTTAGTTTTTGGTCTTGTTGGTCTGGTGGATTTGGAGCTCCTTTCCGGGGAACATGCTAGATGGTAGCGCGATATTAATACGCAGCAGCCTCTCCGGACTCCGGATTGGGGATTGCCAAACGTTATGTAGATTTTCTGGTGTAGTCTGCTTTGTCATGCATTTTTGTGATAACATTCTGGAGGAACATTGTCTCATTTTTTAACTGCATTGCATTTGTGGTTTCTAAATGACAATAAACTGAAACTGAATCTGAATAAGACATAGGAGCAGAATTAGGCTATTTAACCCATCGGGTCCACTCCGCCATTGAATTATGGCTGATCCTTTTTTCCTTTTCTCAACCCATTCCCCAGCCTTCTCCCTGTAGCCTTCGATGCCATCCAATCAAGAACCTATCAATCTTTGCCTTAAATACACCCAGCAACCTGGCCTCCACAGCTGCATGTGGTAACAAACTCCACAAATTCACCACACACTGGCTAAAGAAATGTCTCTACATCTCCATTTTAAATGGATGCTCCTCTGTCCTGAGGCTATGTCCTCTTGTCTTAGATTCCCCACCATGGGAAACATCCTCTCCACAACTACTCTGTCTACATCTTTCAACATGAAATCCTCTCTCATCCTTCTGAATTCCAACGAGTACAGATCCAGAACCATCAAATGTTTGATGGTTAATTTCTAAGGTAGGGACATGTTTGACACAACTTTGTGGGTTGAAGGGCTTGTATTGTGCTGTAGGTTTTCTATGTTTCTATGTTACTAGGGTGCAGTTCATTTGGTCTCGGTGACTTATGAGCTTTTCGAGCACCTTCTCCCTTGTAATAGTAACTGCACCCACTTCTCTTCCTTCACACACTACAACATCTGGCACACTGCTAGTGTCTTCCACAGTGAAGACTGATGCAAAATACTTATTTAGGTCATCTGCCATCTCCTTGTCCCCCCTTTCTCCGGCCTCAGTTTCTAGCAGTCCAATATCCACTCTCACCTCTTTTTTTTTACATACTTGAAGAAGCTTTTATTATCCACTATGCTTTCATATTTCATTTTTTCCCTTCTAATGATTCTTTTAGTTGCTGTCTTTAGTTTTTTTTAAATTTTCCAATCCTCCCGCTAATTTTTGCTTTGTTGTATGCCCTCTCTTTTGTTTTTACATTAGCTTGACTTCCCTTGTCAGCAATGGTTGTACTATTTTGCCATTCAAGATTTTCTTTGTTTTTGGAATACATCTGTCCTGTATCTTCCTTATATTTCCCAGAAACTCACACCATTGCTGCTCTGCTGTCATCCCTGCCAGCAGCTCCTTCCAATTTACTTTGGCCAGCTCCTCTCTCGTACCACTGTAATTTCCCTTACCCCACTGAAATACTGCTATGTCAGACTTTACTTTCTCCCTATCAAATTTCAAGTTGAACTTAGTCATATTGTGATCATTGGCTCCTAAGGGGTCTTTTACCTCCAGTTCATTACATAACACCCAATCCAGTATAGCTGATCCCCTAGTAGCCTCAACAACAAACTTCTCTAAAAAGCCATCTCGTAGACATTCAACAAACTCACTCTCTTGAGATCTATTAGCAACCTGATTTTCCCAATCGACCTGCATGTTAAAATCTCCCATGACTATCATAACATCCAGTATATAACTAGACGCAGCGTGTAGTGAGACTGTGAGGAAGGAGAGGCAGATGATAGTGCAAAATTGCAGTCAGTTGGATGAGCTAAAGTGTAACAGTAGGCCAAAATCAAAAAAGGGACATGAATACAGGACTGAAGGTGTTATATTGAAATGCACACAGTGTATGGAATAAGACAGATGGTATTATAATGCATTTATACATTGGCATTTATGATGTTGTGGGCATCCCTGAGTCATAACTGAAAGAAGATCATAGTTGGGAGCTTAACGTCCAAGGATGCACATTGCAACAAAAGGACAGTAAGGTAGGCAGAGGCGGGTGCAGTAGCTTTGTTGGTAAAAATTAACTCAAATCCTTTGAAAGTGATCGGAAAGATCAGAAGATGTAGAATCATTGTGGGTAGACTTAAGAAAATGCAAGGGTAAAAAGATCCTGATGGGAATTATAATCAGGCCTCCAAACAGTAGCCAGGATGTGGGCTACAAATTACAACAGGAAATAGCAAAGGCATGTAAAAAGGGAAAAGTTGCAATAACTGGGGGATTTCAATATGCAGGTAGATTAGGAAAATCAGGTTGGTGCTGGATTACAAGAGTGGAAATCTATAGAATGCCTTCAAGATAGTTTTTCAAAGCAGCTTGTGTTGAGCCCGCTAGGGGAATGGCAATTCTGGAGTGGGTGTTATGTAATGACCCAGATTTGATTGGGGAGCTTAAGGTAAAGGAACCCTTAGGAGCCAGTGATCATAATATGATAAAATTCACCCTGCAGCTTGAGGGGGAAGAAGACAAAGTCAAATGCGTCAGTATTACCGTAGAATAAAGGGAATTACAGAGGCATGAGAGAGGAACTGTCCAAAATTGATTGGAAGGGGTCACTAGCAGGGATGACAGCAGAACAGCAATGGCTGGTGTTTCTGGAGGAAGTTTGGAAGACACAGGAAAGATACTTCCCAAACATGAAGAAGTATTCAAAACAAAAGATGAAGCAACCATGGCTGACTAGGGAAGTCAAGGTCAGGATGAAGGCTAAACAGAGGGCATATAATATAGCAAAAGTTAGTGGGAACCTGGAGGATTGGGACACTTTTGAAAACCAACCAAAGGAAACTAAAATAAAAACCATAAGGAGAGATAAGATGAAACATGAAAGTTAGCTAGCCAATAAAATAAAAGAGGATACAAAACTTTTTTCAGACATACCAAGAGTAAAAGAAGGAAAAGAGTGGATATTGGACCAGTGGAAAATGATGCCAGGGAGACAGTAATGGGGACAAAGAAATGGCAGATGAACTGAATAAGTATTTTGCATCAGTCTTCACTATGGATGACATGAGAAGAATACCAAAAATGTGAGAGCATCAGGGTGCAGAAGTGATTAACATTGCTATTACTAAAGAAAAAGAGCCTGCGTAGCTGAAAGGTCTGAAGGCAGGTAAGTCACTTATACCAAATGGACTACACCAGGGTTCTGAAAGAGGTAGCTGAAGTGATTGTGAAGGCATTAGTAAGTATCTTTCAACAATCACTAAATTCTGGAATGGTTCCAAAGGACTGGAAAATTGCAAGTGTCACTGCACCCTTCAAGAAGGAAGTTATAGCCCAGTTAGCCAGACTTCAGGGCTTAGAAAGATGTTGGTGTCCATTATTAATGATGAAATTTTGGAGTACTTGGAGGCACCTGACCTAATAGGCCAAAGAGGAAATCTTGCCTGAAAATCTGTTGCAATTCTTTGAGGAAATAATAAGCAGTATAAACAAAGGAGTGTTACGATCCAGCAACAATGGATATATGATTGAGACAGGTTTTTTATAACAAATAAAACATTCATTAAACACTGCTAAAAAAAAACCCAAAAGTAAACAAACGACTAACTTAACCGGAAGTCAGCTGCGATACGGCAGCTCGAACAGTTCTTAAACCGAGATATGCAAATTCAGTTCTTTAAAGTAGTATTGCAAAAAGAAGTCTAAAATGATTTACAGTCAGTTAAAGGAGAGACTTTCCTTGAATTAAATCCTCTTTCACAACATTACTGCTGATCCCAGCCGAAGTATGCTTTGCCGAGCGATTTACGGTTGAAGGAAATTAAACAGCTTAAAGGCACTGACCTTTACGAAACTCTGCATCCAACTCTCTCTGCTTTCAGAAATGCAGGACTTATCACGGACACAGGTTACTAACTCCTTGTATGAAGATTAAATAAAGATCGAACCTGCTTCACTGCCGACATCAACTTTCCTCAATCCTTCAGCTTCCCGAACTTCGACGAATCTTTAGTCTCTGACTGGATTTTAACTGGCAGTATTGTGGCTAAACTGCCGGCAATAACCTTTGACTTAAGGCAGAAAGTAAAATTCCACTTTAAAAAGAAACTGTGTCATAACATCGAATATGCGGCAACATGGAGTCACTGGCAAATTCAGCCATGAACTGCCCCACGTCACAGGGAATGTTCCTTCTTTTATACCCTGTTGAAAAAAACTCACATGACCTCCCACTGGTGGGAAAATGATGTCACTCCACCATCAGAAGACCATTACTTCATGTCCAGCATAGCCTCAATTACATCATGGTCATATGACAGAACAAGATACCCACAGGTACGTAACAGAGAACCTGTGGATGTTGTTTATTTGGATTTTCTGAAGTATTTAAACAAGGTGCTGCACAATAGGCTGCTTAGCAAGATAAGAGCCCATGGTATTACAGAAAAGGTACTAACGTGGATAGAAGCTTGGCTGACTGGCAGGAGGAAGAGAATGGGAATAAAGGGGGCCATTTCTGGTTGGCTGTTGGTGACTAGTGGTGCCGCAAAGGGGTTGGTGTTGGTACTGCTTCTTTCATGTTATAGGTTAATGATTTGGATGAAGGAATTGATGGCTTTGTGGCCAAGTTTGTGGATGATACAGAAGTAGGTGGAGGAGCAGGTAGTGTTGAGGAAACAGGGTGTCTGCAGAAGGACTTAGACAGATGGGGGGAAATGGGCAAGAAGTGGCAGATAGAATATATAGCAGGGAAGGTGATGGTCATGCACTTTGGCAGAATGAATAAAGGAATTGACTATTTAATACATGGGAAGAAAATTCAAAAATCAGAGGTGCAAAGGGACTTGGAAGTCGTTGTGCAGGATTCCCTCAAGGGTAATTTGCAGGTTGAGTCAATGGTGATAAAGGTAAATGCAACATTAGCATTCATTTTAAGAGAGTAAAATACAAAAACAAGGATGTAATGCTAAAGCTTTATAAAGCAGTGGTCAGACACACTTGGAATATTGTGAGCAGTTTTGGGCCCTTTATCTAAGAAAAGATATGCTGGCATTGGAGAGGTCCAAAGGAGGTTCATAAGAATGATCCCAGGAATGAAAGGATTAATATGAGGTCTGTACCCGTTGGAGTTTAGAAGAATGCAGGAGCAATCTCATTGGAACCTACTGAAGATTTAAAAGCCCAGGGAGAGTGGATGTGGAGTGGATATTTGCTCCAGTGGTGGATTCTAGACCAGAGAGCACAGCCTCAAAATTCAGGGACTTCCATTTAGAAAACAGATGAGGAAAATTTTCTTTATCCAGAGGGTGATGAATCGGTGGAATTCATTCCCACAGATGGCTGTATAGGCTAAATCATCGGGTGCATTTAAGGCAGGAGTTGACAGGTCCTTGATAGGTTCAATACTATTGTACGTGTTAAATAAAATTGAACTATGAACCTTGAATATCTCTCTAAATATTTCATATCCATATAACTATCCATGTGTCTTTTAAATTTTGTCAATGTACCTAACTCAACCTTTTCCTTTGGTGCCTTATTCCATATACCCCCTCTGTGTGAAGAGGTTGCCTCTCAGATCTTTTTTTAAAGGGTGGTAGTGTGTGGTTAAGCAAGGGTTAGTAAATTATGGGCATGCTATGTTGGTGCTGAACTCTGCTATGGATAGTCCCACACCTGGCTGCCAAAGTTGGAGGGTTGGGCATGGGGCTAGCAACCCCATCCTGTAATATCCCAGAAACATCAACAGAAGCTCCAAAGACCTCAAGCATGGGAAAGGAAGGATCTTCACAGATAGGTTACACCTTGAAACAATTTGTAAGTCTGGCCTAGGACGGTGGATTCTGGTGGGCTGTACTTTGTGGCCTATCCGCAGTAGGGGTTATGGACTTAAGTAAGTAAGTATGTTGGCGCTGAAAAATGGTAACATTTGTGGACTGCTCTCTGCACATGCTTGGTCTATATTGGTTTTTGATGCAAACACCGCATTTCACTCTACATTTTGATGTTTCGATGAACATGTGACAAATAAAGCTAATCTTCAATCTTTGAAAAATTCTTCCCCCTCACACCATAAACCTGTACTCTCTAGATTTTTATTCCACCCTAGACCCTTACATGCTTAAATAAGATCACCCTTAGCAAATGAAGTGCTATTTTTTGTACTGTGAATAGTGACATGTGAATGTACTGTATTATATATTGACAATTTCTTACAATAAAACATTCTCTTGCAGGAAAAAGCTTGTTTCACTATCGGAAGGTTACGGTCCACAGGTGGTAAATCACACTGCCTTGGTTTTAAAACATCTTTACATCATTTGCTAATGACTAAAACAGAAGTTCCTCAAATTTCCCCAGGGTCTTCTAATCTCTAGTGTAACCAGGGTGAGTCCAAAACCAGGCACAGTAAATATAAACACAAGAAAATCTGCAGATGCTGAAAATCCAAAGGAACAAACACAAAATACTGAAGGAACTCAGGAGGCCAGGCAGCATCTATGGAGAATAGTAAACAGACCACGTTTCAGGCCAAGGCCCTGCAGCAGGACTGAATTTTGTATGTGTTGCACAGTAAGTATAAGTTATCCACTAGTAAATCTGGTAAGGAATTCAGAAGAGACTTGTTTACAGGAGAGTGTGGAGTGTACTTCAACAAAGAATGGCGGGCTGAATGCACAGATACACTTACGGGTTAGAAAATCGGCAGATGAGAGAGAAGGGATCAGAACAGTCTATGGAGAGGGTGGCATGTACAATCAGGAGAGGCTTGTGCACATTGTGATTATGATGCAACTGCTCGTCAACTATGTCAAAAAGAAGAAATTTATGAGCTCCCTCTGGATCCATTTGTACCCAATTGTCAGATACCTGTCATTCTGTTTATCCTCAGTATTAAAAACTAGCAGCATGTTCCCCTGATGACTGGAATACTGAGTGGGACAAGGTACTGTAGCTTTAGAATGACCACCTCAGTTGGTTGGCACCAAACCTGATCTTATTGTCTCTAATTTACAGGAGTTCGAGCCCCCGGATCAGTGAATCAGGAATCAGTGGCCTGCAAGTCTGCGAATCCAGGCCAGGGACTGTAGGTAAGAGGCCCAGAGCCGGCCTGTTTTGTGGTCGGAGGACTACCTGCGTGTGAGTATGTGGGTGAGATGGACAGAGAAGCTTGTTTTGCTGTTGGTGTTGCTTGAGTTGTTCTGCTGACCATCGTGAGTATGCCATGTTGGTGCCAAAATGTGTGGCAACACCTGTGCACCGACCCCAGCACACCCTCAGGTTGTTAATCCAAATGGTACATTTCAGAGAGCACAGAGCACATTACAGACTCTTCAACCCACGATGGTGTGCCAAACTTGTAACCGACTCTCAGATCAATCTATCCCTTCCCTCCAACATAGTCCTCCATTGCTGACACTACCAACCCTGTATAATACCTTTTCCAAAAACTCAATTCTGGAAAATGCCGGAGAGCTATTAAAACAAAAACCTCACACCATCTTATTAGTGTCTTCCCCAGCCAGTCAACTGGATCAATTATTGCAGATAGCTCCAACCACTTCAACAGTACCAATTACCCCATCACTGCACTGTAAACACTTCAAACCTCTTTTTATAATGCTGTTTACATTGTAATACATGGCGGTATGTACATATTTATTAACATGTTATTCCATTTCTGTACTTTAACCTCTTGACTTACTTTTAGATAATTTTTTCTTCTTTATAATTGTTGAATTCTATCATTCGTTGTTGCATGCCATGCCAACACACATACAGTACATGTAAATGTATATAACGAATAAAGCTGATCCTTGATTTTCTATCATTTATGAGGCTTTCTGAAAGTTTCTTAAATGTCCCTAATGTATGTTCTGATGTGCATGTAATAAATAAATGAATCAGGTCCGAAGCTGAGATATAAACTCCTGAGCTCCAGCCTGTTCCTTGCCTTATGTAGGAGCCATGCATCAGTTCTCTTATCAGTTTTGTATTCTGCTTTGCGTGTTTATTACATTTATCATAGTAACAAGTCACATGAATGGGAGGGGCAAGGTAAAAATGAATAGAGAATAAGTTACACATTCTTGCTTATTTTGTGACAGTGTGTAGCTTGGAACCAACAGAGGGTGTATCTTTTGCTGACTGCTGAATAATGCTTAGCTTACACTTGGGTACGTTTAAGTTCATTACTTCAAGGTTGTATGATTGCTAATTGCTAATAAAGAACCAAGTAAAGGATTTGACGTTCGGAGCCATCATTGGAGCTGGGGTGCATCATACAAGTATAACAACTCTGTAGCGGTCACAGGCCAGCGGCAGTTGCCTTGTTTCGGTTTTATGCTTTGGTTTTCCTGCTACACCTTGGATATGTGTTTGCTGGCAGACTTGGCAGGATTTCACTGGGACTATCCCTTGTACAAGCTGTCACCTTGAGGAAAGATGGCCAACAGGTAACATTTAGAATGTAGAGTGCTGGAGGAGAATGCAATGGATGTTTGAATTTGATCTTCACCATCCAGGACATGGCCTCTTTGCTTGACTACCACTGGGGAGAAGGTAGAGAAGCCTGAAGACCTACACTCAATGCCTTAGGAACAGCTTCTCTCCCTCTGCCATCTGCATTCTAAATAGTCTATGACCCCATGAACACTTCCTCACTCTTTGTCTTTTGCACTATTATATTTACTTTTGTAATTAATTTTAACATTTTGTACCTTAAGTTTTTAATAGCCGGGGAGGTAGTGGGGGTAAGCTCCCACTACCTATTAAATGCTCCCAATGGTGTGTGTCTCAAATAATCTCTGACAATAAGTCCATTTCCTGGCCTTCAGGTGTTGCTTAGCTCCTAAGCCTGGCAGACCCATTTCCACTGACAGAAGAAGGGGAAAAGGTAGGTTACTGGTGCCTTAAAACGAGTGGCTTTGGGCAGATAGGGCTCATCAGTCGTTGTTGGCAACTCATCTAGGAGAAGGAAAATTCTGATCTCATTCCTTCACTACCTTCAAGTACATTTATTTATTATCAAAGAATGTATAAATAATACACCTTGAGATTTGTTTTCCCACAGGCAGTCACAAAGCAAGAAACCCGAAGAACCCAATAAAATAACGACCATAAAAGAGGGGGAAAAGCACACACAACATGCAAATAATAGAAGCAAGTGACAGCATTCCGAACTTGGATCCACTCCCCGGAGTAGGCCCAAGCCTAGTCATATTAGTCATCTCACTTCATCATATTAACGGGGCAAAAATGCTGAGAAGCTCACAGAGATGACAGCTGCTGGAGAGTGAGTGAAATCAGCCTGACCTCGCCTCCAGTCCCGACACTCCAGCTTTCCAGTCTTTCTGGGGCTGGTGTTTAAATTGTCCAAGCACTGAGTAGAGCTTCACTGTAGGACACGGGCCCCTGCGCAGTGACTTACCCAGGCCACACAGCCCGAAGTCGTTCTCGATCTCACCAAATCAGCTCGGTGATTGGAGCGATCCAACCCTGCACCTGGGTTAGGTGGATGGGCATTGAAACTCCTCCACATCAACTCCTCTCCAAATTGTTCACTCCAACAGTAACAGTCATACGAACTCCGTCTGTGACCGCATCTTGAACACGTTGTCCCTCAGACTTGCGATGCATGCGCATGAACCATCCTTCGAATCAGCTTCAACCTCTGCTTGCTTCTTCATTGTTTGCAGTGACAGTTAACACAATTTCCTTCAGAAATGGTGTTATTAGTAATGTTTTTAGTCATATTTCTTGCCATCTGAACTACCAGTGAGCTGCCGTGCAACTTCAGTAGTGTCATCTTAAACATTGCAGCTGTACCCATTCATAGGGAGTAAATCCCAAAGGAAATCCAGAGTTGGACTCCCTGACATTGGGCTCAAAACTGACTGGCAACTCCTGTGACGCCGTTGGTGCCAAACTGTATCGGTCTCTGCTGTTCGTTTGCATTCATCAGCTGCGTGGGGAGGGATGCTTGCCACATGGGTGACAGCTTTCTCTCCGTGTCGTACTGCTCCAGCCAGCTTTCAATCAGGGCAGCGACTGAGATTTTAAAGGCAGAAGATTGCAGCATTTTCTCTGAGTTGGGAAGCAACCAATCAGCAAGAGAGATTCATTAGAAGGAGCCAATAAAAATAGTACAGGTGGCAGTGGAGTGGCCATTCTTTGAGTGTGTCAGTGTCTAGGATGGCTTTCGCTCATCGGATTAGGTGAGATCCGGCTTGGGTTAGGTAAAGTATCTTGTTACTTACTCTCTTTCTGTTCTTATTTGTACATTCCTTGTGTGTCAGGGCACAGTAGTTTAATGAGAATGGCTCTTGGGGCAGTGTTTTATTCTGTGTGTAGGATATCTGGGAGACCTCCAGTCTCCTGGATAAACACATCTACACCAGATGCACAAAGCTGCAGCTCCTGACAGAACATATTAAGGAACTGGAGCTGCAGCTCGATAAGCTTTGACTCATTCAGGAGAATGAGGAGGTGATAGGCAGGAGCTACAAGGAAGTAGTTACCCTTGATTGCAGGAGACAGGCAACTGGGTGATCTTATCTGTGGACCTAACCTGGTCCCGACATATTGATTATAAGGAAGGCACAACAGCGACTATACATCATTAGGAGTTTGATGAGATTTGATATGTCAACAAATACACTCAAAAAGTTCTATAGATGTACCGTGGGGAGTATTCTAACAGGCTGCATCACTGTTTGGTATGGGTGGGGGGGGGTGGGGGTGTTGCTACTGCACAGGACCAAAAGAAGCTGCAGAGGCTTGTAAATTTAGTTGGCTCCATCTTGGGTACTAGCCTACAAAGTACCCAGGACATCTTCAAAGAGTGGTGTCTCAGAAAGGCAACACCCATTATTAAGTGCATGCCCGGCACCCAGGGAATGTCCTTTTCTCACTGTTACCATCAGGTAGGAGGTACAGAAACTCAGTGATTCAGAAACACCTTCTTCCCCTCTGCCATCCATTTCCTAAATGGACATTGAACCCATGAACACTACCTCACTTTTTTAATATACATTATTTCTGTTTTTTGCTGTTTTTATCTATTTAAGATATATATAGACTGTAAATTGATTTACTTATTTATCTATTATTTTTTTCTTCTATATTATATATTGCATTGAACTGCTGTTGCTAAGTTAACAAATTTCACAACACATGCCGGTGATAATAAACCTGATTCTGGTTCCTGAAGACTGGAAAATTGCAGATGTCACTCTACTCTTCAAGAAGGAAGAGAGGCAGAAGATAGGACCCAATAGGCCAATTAGTCTGAACTCAGTTGTTGGGACGATTTTGGAATTGATTATTAAAGATGAGGTCTCAGGGTACTTGGAAGCTCATGTTAAAATAGGCTGTAGTCTGCAAAGTTTCCTCAAGGAAAAATCTTGCCTGACAAATCTGTTGGAATTCTTTGAAGAAATAACAAGCAGGATAGACAAAGGGTAATCAGTGGATGTTGTGTAGTTGGATGTTCAGAGGGATTTGACAAAGTGACACACATGAGGCTGCCTAATAAGCTACAAGCCCATGGTATTACAGGAAAGATTCCAGCATGGATAAAGTAGTGGCAGATTGGCCAGAGGCAAAGACTGGGAATAAATGGAACCTTTTCTGACTGGAGGCCGGTGACTAGTGGTGTTCCACAGGGGTTTGTGTTGGGACAATTCTTTTTATATAATATATCAATGATCTGAATGATGGAATTGATGGCTTTGTTGCAAAGTTTGCAGACAATATAAAGACTGGTGGAGGGGCAGGTATTTTTGAGGAAATAGAGAGGCTACAGAATGAACTAGACAGATCAGGAGAATGGGCAAAAAATTGAAGCTGGAATACAATGACGGGAAGTGTATGGTTATACACTTTGATAGAAGAAATGAAAGGGTTGACTATTTTCTAAATGGAGAGGAAATACTAAAAAACTGAGACACAAAGAGACTTGGGAGTCCTTGTGCTGGATTCCCTAAAGGCTAATTTGCAGGTTGAATCTTTCAGATTCAGATTCAGTTTATTGTTATTTAGAAACCACAAATGCAATGCAGTTAAAAAATGAGACAACATTCCCCCAGAATAATATCACAAAAGCATATGACAAAACAGACTACACCAGAAAATCCATGTAGCATTTGGCAATCCCCAATCCAGAATCCGGAGAGGCTGCTGCGTATTAATATCGCGCTACCGTCTAGCGCGTTCCCCGGAAAGGAGCTCCAAATCCACCAGACTAAAATAAGACCTGCACAAAACCACATAGTTACAACAGTGCAAACAATAGTATAATTGATTAAAAAACAGACTATGGGCACAGTAAAAATAGTCCAAGATGTTAAAGGACTGTAAGTTCAAAAGAAATCACCACAGTTTCCACAAGTCCCCAGGGTCCCGACAGACCCGCCATCCCATGCCGGCGGCAGAAGGGAATACCCCCGCTATGGACTTCCACGGCGCCGCCCGACTCAGCCTCGCAGACGCAGCACACAATGGAAGCTCCGTCGAAACCAGCCTCACAGACACAGCACACACCAAAAGCGACCTGAGTCCGTTGAACCTCTGAGCTGATGACCATCCCCTCCGGCACAGCTTCTCCGAGCACCATCCTCTGCTGAGCATATTAAGATGCCCCCACCAATGGCCATCGGCAACGCGACCCCGAGGACTGGGGGCCTGTTCTTCCCAGCAGAGTCCCGGACCTCACAGCAGCAGCAGCAACGAAGAAGGTCTTCCTGGAATTTCCTGATGTTTCTCCGTGCTTCCACGTCCGTTTTCAATCGATTATGATTGCGCACGGCACCCCACTTCACAAATAATAGATAATCAGTTCCGGCGTGGCCGCTGCAAGCCGTGTCGCGCCACCATCTTGGATCTGTGGTGAGGACTAGAATATAAGAGCAAGGATGTAGTGTTAAGACTTCATAAGGTACTGGTGAGGCCTCACTTGGAGTATTGTGAGCAGTTTTGAGCCCCTTATCTTAGAAAGGATGTGCTGAAACTGGAAAGATTCAAAGACGTTTCATGAAGATAATTCTAGGATTGAACGGGTTGTCATATGAAGAGCATTTGATGGCTTAAGGCCTGTATTCACAAGAATTCAGAAGAATGAGGGGTTACCGAATTGAAACCTATCCAATGGTGAAAGGCCTTGATAGAGTGGATGTGGAGAGGATGTTTCCTATGGTGGGAGAGTCTATGACCGAGGACACATCCTCAGAATAGAGGGGCGTCCTTTTAGAATGGAGATGAGGAGGAATTTCTTTAGCCAGAGAGTGGTGAATCTATGGAATTCTTAGCCACAGGCATCTGTGGAGGCCATATTTATGTATACTTAAGGCAGAGGTTGATAGATTCTTGATTTGTCAGGGCAAAAGGAATACGGGGAGAAGGCAGAAGACTGGGGCTGAGAGGATAACTGGATTAGCCATGATGAAATGGCAGAGCAGACTTGATGGATCAAATGGCCTAATTCTGTTCCTATGTCTTATGTCACGTAGACAGCTCAGATGCTACATCCATGGTCAACCCTAACCAGCAGAGAGTCTCACATACAGTAATATTTATGTCTTGCACTGTACTGCTGCCACAAAACAAATTCAAAGATTAGAGGAGATTTCACGACATATGTCAGTGATAATAAACCTGATTCTGATTCTGACTAAAAGCATCACGTGACATTTGGATGGGTACACGGATAGGAAAGGTTTAGAGGGATATGGGCCAAATGGGACCAGTTGAAAGGGGCATTTTGTTCATCATGAACAAGTTGGACAGAAGAGTATGTTTCCAAGTCATATGAGTCTATTTCACTGTCAGGCCATTTTGCCCATTCAGTCTGTTCTAACCATTAATTTGCACCAAATCCTATTTGATTCTCCCCAATTCTGATCAACTCCCCCCAGATTCTAGCACTCAACTACAACACTAGGGACGATGTACAGTGGCTATGTAACCTAGCAAGCCACTCATCTTCGGAATGTATTCCAGAGCACCCGGTGGAAACCCACATCGTCATGGGGAGAACATGCAAGTTCCACAAAGACAACACCAGAGGTCAGGATCAAGCCCTCGTCACTGGCGCAGTGGGGCTTCCAGGACTGATGGACGTTCTGTACTTCCGTGAAATGTTGTGGTCTTTTTTTAAAATGAGAGAAGAAATTAACCCATTAGATGTAGCTGTATTGTAAGCTGCTGTTTCTGAGCCCAGCCAGAGCTCTGAGCTAGATACAGAAGGGTGTAGATGCCAGAACCAGGAGCAACAAACAATCTACTGAAGGAGCTCAACAGGTTGAGCAGCAACTCGGGGGAAAGGATTGCAAACAATTCCTGTCAATTAGTGTCCGATGCAGATTATCTATATTGGATTTTACTCATCCGTCCTTTCATACTGAGAGCTCCCCTCCTTTAGCCCATGTTGAAAGAGATTTTCCGACACAATTGCTATATTGTAACAAACATGCTATTTAAGAATGTTGCCATATTGTATTCAATAATTTTGAATCATTTAGACAATTCTGACCCAAGCGTGTTATGCGTGGCACATACTGATCATCTCAGCCGTGACTGAAACTCCACCCTGCGTTTGTTAGTCACAGAGGTATATAGTGTGGAAGGAGGCCCTTTGATCCAACTGGTTGATGCTGACAAACATTCCTTTCTAAACTAGTCCCACTTGCCCATGTTTGGCCAGTATCCTTCTAAACCTTTCCTACCCATAGGCCTGGCTCACTCTTTTAAATGTTGTTGCCTCTAGATCTGACTATTCCAATGTCCACCAGATGAAATTCCTTGGATCTTCATACAGTAGAAGGCCATTCATCTCAAGAAGTCAGTGCTAGCTCTCAAACATTGGCATTCATAAGAAGATAAGAACCTAGCATGTGGAGTAGGCTACTCTCTAGGGCAGAGAAATCCGGCGATTCACTGCCCTGTGCAGGAAGAGGCTTCTCTGTACCTCAGTTTTTATAATGATAACAAATATAAAGATTAGCTTTGTCATATGTACATATATGCAACAAATAAAGACTCATACACACATGACAAATAAAACTAATTGGGCATCACAGAAGCACAGCGATAGTGCAATGCTATTACACCTCTGAGCACCTGAGTTCCAAGTTCAATCCCAGCATCATATGTAAGAGTCTCTTGTACGTTCTCCCCGTGGAATGCCTGGGTTTCCCCCCCCCGGTGCTCTGGTTTCCTCCCAAAGTTCAAAGCTCATGTGGGTTCATTGGTCATTCTAAATTGTCGCATGACTAAGTTAGGGTTAATTGGGCTTGTCAGGGGTTACTGGACAAGTATAGCTTGTAGGGTCGGGAGGGCCTACTCCATGGTATATCGCTAAATAAGTACATTTTGTACCATACAGTGAAATGCATTGTGTTGTGTTAATGACCAACAGAATCCAAGGATGTGCTGGAAAAAGTTAAGTGCAAATAAGTACATGGATGGAAAGAGTATCGAAGGCTATAGTCCGGGCACAGGTTGATGGGACTAGCGGCATAAAAGTTCAGGATGGATTAAATGGGCCGAAGAGACTATTTCTGTGCTGTAGTATTCTGTGACTCTACCTACCCTGGCATATCCTCATATGGTTCAATATGTTCACCCCTCCTAACTCAGACGATCACCCTTGTTTCTCTATAAAACAATTCCCCAGGACTCTTAAAATGTTTCATTCCCATTTCCACCCCAAACTGCATAGAATTTAAGAGCTGACTTTGCACCTGTACTGTAAACAACCCAGGCAGATGGGTTGAGAAAAGGGTTGAATTGAATTGTTAAACAGCATCAAATAAACAGAACAAGTTCTGCTGACCAAAGTTCTGGAAAACCATTGCTGGTGAAACAACCTCAGAATACTTTGAATTCCTGATAAGATGGGGAGATACAGAATAAATGTCCTTTAATTTCACAACTGATTTTCCCTTTGAACACTACTTTGAGTAGCACATACAAAACTGTAGACAGGCAACGTCTACAGAGGGGAATAAACAGCAGATATTTTGAACCTTATCAAATTTCAGAATAAATATGTTGTCAAGGTATGTATATGTCACCATATACTACCTGAGATTTATTTTCTTGGAGGCATTCACAATAGAACAAAGAAATGGAATGGAACCAACGAAAAACTGCACACAAAGACTGAAAAACAACCAATGCACAAAAGAAGACAAAAAGGACAAATGCAAAAATAAATAAATAAATAAATAAATGATTCTGAGAGTCAAAAGTGAGTCCATTGGTTGTGGAATGGGTCAGTATTGAGGCGAGTGGAGTAACTTGTGCTGGTTTAGGAAGCTGATGGTTGAAGGGAAGTAACTGTTCCTGAACCTGGTGATGTGGGACCTCTTGTTTCTCCTTCCTGATGGCAGCAGCGAGAAGAGAGCATGGCCTGGATGGCTTGCGAACTGGAAAAGTGGGGGGAGGAGGTGGAGTACAAGCTGGCAGGTGATAGGTGAGACCAGATGAGGTGGAAGGTGGGTAGGTAGGAGAGTGAGGATGAAGTGAGAAGCTGGGAGGTGGTAGGTGGAAAAGGCAGAGGGCTGAAGAAGAAGGGATCTGATAGGAGAGGACAGTGGAACATGGAAGAAAGGGGAGGAGGATGGGCACCAGATGGAGGAGATGGGCAACTGAGAAGAAGTAAATGGCTGAGAGGGTTACCCTTTCCCCTCACAGCTTCTTACTCTATCCCCTCTCATCTGGTTTCATCTACCACCTGCTAGTTTGTACACCTTCCCCTCCACCCACCTTCTTATTCTTGCTTCTATCCCCTTCCTTTCTGGTCCTGATGAAGGCTCTCAGCCAGAAAGATTGACTGTTTATTTCCTGCCATAGACACTGCTAGACCTGCTGAGTTCCTCCAGCATTTAGTATGTCTAGCTCAAGATTTCCAGCATCTGCAGAATCTCTTGTGTCCCTAATAAATATTGATGGTGTGTGTCTCCTGTTTAAGTGACTGCAAGCTATACTCTTCCTTTTTAAACCTGTGCTATATTCACCAGCCTCTGGCCCATTGTGCTAAGGAAGTCTTCACGGAGTACTGGACTGTGTAACCTGAGGAATTGCTGAATTCAGGTATAATAACCATGTTCAAGAGACATAGAACATAGAACAAAGGACATTACAGCATACTATAGGCCCACAATGTTATATCAATCTTTTAACCTATTCTAAGATCAATTTCACCCTTTTCTCCCACATAGCCCTCCACTTTTCTTTCACCTATATGCCTGTCTAAGAGTCTCTTAAATGTCCCTAATATATCTGCCTTTACAGTCTCCAGAAAGCCATCTCCCAGGCGAAATGGCAATTCTGGACTAAGCTTGCATCAATGAAGGATGTTTGACACCTGTGGTAGGGCTTGAATGATATGACATCTTACAAAGTGATATCAAGTTACGTAGGTGACAATTGGGCTTCGCTTTCTGATGAGCTCGATGCCTTCTGTGCTTGTTTTGACTGTCAATACATGGAGGAACCATCGCCAACTTCCATTGCCCTCGATGACCCTGTGATTTCAGTTCTGATGCCATGTGAGAGCATCCTTCAGGAGGGTGAACCCATGGAGAGCATCCAGCCCAGATGGGATACTTGGGTGAGTACTAAAGACCAATGCTGATCAGCTGGCTGGAATATTACTAAGATCGCTAACCTCTTACTTCAACATTCTGAGGCGCCCACCTGCTTCAAGCAGGCTTCAATTATACTGGTGCAAAAGAAGAACATGGTAACCTGCCTCAGTGACTATCATTCATTTACATTCACAGTGATGATGTGTTTTGAGAGGTTGCTGATGAATCATATCAACACCTGCCTGTGAAATGACTTAGATCCACTTCATTTTGTCTACTGGCACAACAGGTCCACAGCAGAAGCCATTTCATTGGCTCTTCACTCAACCCTGGAACAACTCGACAGCAAAGACGTACACCAGTATGCTCTTTGTCGATTACAGCTCGGCATTCAATACTATCATTTCCTCAAAACTTATCAATAAGCTAAAAAGAACTTGGCCTCAATACCTCCTTGTGCAATTGGATCCTCAATTTCCTCACTTGCAGACCCCAGTCAGTTCAGATTAGCAATAACATCTCTTCCAGAATCTCCATCAGCACAGGAGCACCATAAGGCTGTGTGTTTAGCCCCCTGCTCTACTCGCTTTATACTTATGACTGTGTGGTTAAGTACAGCTCGAATGCCATATTTAAGTTTGCTGACAAGACCACATCAAAGGTGGTGATGAATCAGTATATAGGGATGGAAATTAAAGCTCTGGAATGCCACAACAACCACCTCTTACTCAATGCCAGCAAGACCAAGGAACTGATTATTGTTCAGGAGGATGAAACCAGACATCCACAAGCCAGTCCTCCCTCATCAGGAGATCAGAGGTAGAAAGGGTCAACAACTTTTAATTCCTTGGTGGTATTATTATGGAGCATCTGTCCTGGGCCCAGCATGTAAAGTGCAATTTTGAAGAAAGCACTGTACCATTTCTATTTCCTTAGAAGTTTGCAAAGATTCAGCATGACATCTAAATGTTTGACAAACTTCTATAGGTGTGTGGTGGAGATTATATTGATTGGTTGCAAATCAGCATGGTATGAAACCACCAATGTCCTTGAATAAAACATCCTACAAAAGTTAATGGATATGACTCAGTCCATCACAGGTAAAGTCCTCTCCACCACTGAGCACATCTACATGGAGCGTTGTCGCAGGAAAGCAGCATCCATCATCAGGGACCCCTACCACCCAATTCATGCTCTCTTCTCACTGCTGCATCAAGAAGAAGGTACAGGAATCTCAGGACTCACATCACCAGGTTCAAGAATAGTTATTGCCCTTCAACCATCAGACTTTTGAACCAGAGGGGATGACTTTACTTGCTCCATCACTGAACTATTCCCACAACCTATGGACTCACTTTCAAGGACTCTTAATTTCATGTTCTCAATATTTATTGCTTATTTATCTATTTTTTTATTATTTTATTTATATTCTCAGCTCAAGCTGGTAAAACCTGAGGTACGGGCATAGCAAAGCACATTCGTTTCTCAATTGTTAGGAACTTTCAGACCATTCTAGTGGTGTTTAGTATTGTAGCTCTCTAGAGAGTTACATAAATATTGCTGTGTATGCTTAATTATTTAATGCTATTGTGTAGTGACTTCAGGATAATACCAGTTGTGGATATTAAAATTGGGATGGTGTATAGCTTGTTCATGTTCCAAAGTCTTTCAATTTCCTCTTTTAATTTAGCATATCTCTGGTATTTTTCATTTATTGATATCTATATGTTATATGTGTTTGGAATGGCTATATCTATTAAGTAAGTTGTTCTTGTTTGTTTATCATGTAATATTATATCAGGACATAATGGGTTGTCCCATCTGTAATAATTGATCGGTTGTAACATAATTTGAAGAACTCTAAAACTGGATTAGGCTTGTATTTATAGTTAGGCATGGTGTCGTTTATGAGTTTGTATTTTAAAGTAAGATTTTGGTGCATGATGTTTGCCACTTGATTGCGCCTGTATTTGTAATCAGATTGAGTTAATCTGCTGCAGGATCCTGCGATGTGTTGGATCGTTTCTGGTTTCTCTTGGTATTTTCTGAACTTATCATCTTGTATTTGTTGGTCTTTTATTATGTACTTTTGATAACTTTATGTGTTAGCAACCTGGTCCTGAATTGCCCCAAGGAACCCCTCTGTTTCTGGGAACAGGTCTCCAACTCTGAACCAAATGCTTGACACTTCCTTGTCAACATCTGATCTGCTCAGATCATGAGGATGTCTTCCATGGAGGGTTATGCTCTTCCCTTAGTTAACCCTTTCTTCTATAGTAATAATTTCTTCAATATTCTGGATTGTGCTTTCACTTAAGTTTAGTGGTGTGTACTTCTTATCAGAATAGCATATGGTAGATAGCATGGAGTGCTGAATCCTGTTTTCATTGATGAAAATATATACTTAGAAGTTTTATCTATTTTGTAAATTTTTTTAGTCTGTTATTATTCCTCCTCCTGTCCTAGGTAGTGTTAATCCAAATGCATTTGTGTACACATAGTGTTTTTAAAAAATTGTCATTTCAGTTCTTATTTTTCTTTGTAAATTTTCCAGATCAGTTTTGGATCAAGATTTTATGCCAAAAGAATATATTAATATGAGTGTAACAAAAGGGTTCATTTCCTTCATTATATTTTTATTATTGAACTCTGTTTAGCAGATTTTCTTAAACCCTGAAGTAAAGTCTTTTGAACATTTTCCATTTATTGCACTATGATCTATTTTCTTTGCTAGATACTTACTTAGTACATATTCATCCATCGGTTGTACTGCATCCTGCTGCTTTGATTTGTATTCTGTTAGCTCTATTGCATCTTTCTTTGTTTAATGTTCTACACTTATCTAGTCCAAAGTTTATGTTTATATCTTTTGAAAAAAGTCCTATTATTTGAATTAATGGCTTTAGCGTTACTGATGAAGGAGCGAATAATTTCAAATTGTTCATGTGTAGAAGATGGATCAAGGTATAATTTGCTCATTTGTTTCTGATTTAATAGCCAATTTTCATCCAATTCAGTAAATTAGAGAGCAGGTTTAAGGCCAGACGAAACCATAGTGGACTTAGAGAATCACCCTGGGAAATGCCTTTGTGTATTTTGATACTGGTGGGTGTTCTTTTTTCTGGTTGTTAGTAGATAGAGTGATTATATTATGCTAATACCTCATCAGATGTTGGAGGAACTTCACAAGTATTGTGTGTCGTTTATATATCTTAAGAACTTCTCTTAACGATGAGAGTGGGACAGGATCAAATGCTTTTTGATTGTCAATGTAACACCACACTGAATTACAGAATTAGAATTACAGAATCAATTAGCAATTGTTCTTTACATACTTTCGTACCCTTGCAAAATCCTTTCTGCTCTTCTGTAAGTATATTCTGGTTGTCTAAATCAGATACATGATGTTACAATTTTATATATAGCTTATAAACAAGTAATAGGATGATATCTTGATAGGTCAATTGTGATTTGTCCTTTAGGTAAGAAATAAGTTTTACTTACTTCAAAAAATCAGGAAATTTTTCAAGATTTTTAAGAAAATTGTTGGTATGTATTAATAGGTAGAGATGAAGGCAAGTAAATTTCTTACACCAATGATTATGAATATTAGTACTGCTGGTAGTTTTCCAGTTGTGGGTATTTTTATAACCACTTTTAGCATATCCGTTGTAACTACAGGTGTCTGCATTTGTTAAATTGCTTGAGTGCATTCTTTTTCCTCCCTAATTCAGATTGCTTCTTGATTGTGTATTAATTTTTGATCAAAAGTTCATTATATCTGTGTTTGTTGGTAATTCTGTGCTAGGATTGGTGACATTTCGGCATATCAAATTTAGTTTCAAAGTCCTGTATAAACTTCAATCATTGTTCCTGAACTGATAATAGAGGTATTGTCTTTGTCTGATGCATTTCATGTACCTATTTAGTCTGGCTTTGTATACAACAAGCCTTTTGTTTTGTTTATTGAATCTATAAATTCTACAATGTTTTTGTAATGTTGGTTGTATCTTATATGGACCTTATTCTCTTAGTATTTCCTTGGCTTTTCTCTTAACTTTCTTGCTTGGGTTATCCATTTTATACTCCATTAAGCAGGCTATGTTTGCTCTTAAGGTTTCAATTTTACTTCTTAATCTCTTCTACCTTTTTGGTGTTCTCACTTCATTATTCAGTTTTGAGTTTCTGTTAATGAATGACTCTATTTTGGAGCCATTCCACTGCACTGCAGTTAATGCTGCACTGTATGTTGTGTGTAGTTCTTCAAATGTTTTGAGTTTTCCTAAATATTGTGGTAATATAATATTGTTCAGTGTGTTAAACAACTTTTGCAAATTTTGATGATGCATTTTGTTTTGGTATGTAGGGTCTTTTAGCTGGGCCGATGCCTATGTATTCTGTCAGTGTGGTGTTAAAAGTTAGGATAATTTTACCTGTAAGCTCAGCTTCATCATCAGCATTCTGTGGAGGCCTTACATTTGTGTTGTTGCTATTACTGTCAGGTTATAGAGCAGTTGTTGAAGTAATTCTATTTTCATCAGCACTTTAAGGGAGGCATCTTCATTATTTTCATGTATGGCATTGTTGTGGTCTTCAGGTTGGTTTCTTTCTAGCTTTGTGCAACTTTATGCTTTATTTGATTTAACTCGTCTATAGAAATTAACTTAATTTTATTATGATTCTACATTGACCTGATATTCATTGTGCATTTCCTTGCGTGAAGGCATATTGCGCAAAAAACTGTTGCTGAAGTTTGTCCTTGTATCCGGTCATATTAGTCTCAAGTTCTGTTACTCAGTAATATACACACATTATGAATGTATTAACTTCTAATGACGGTTTCATGTGTCTTTCTTCACTTAACTGCTTGAGTGGTTTCAGTTGTAAGTGGACTGCCTCCCTGAGAAGCACCCACAGTAGTCGCATCCTGTTATGTTGGTGGGCTACTTTGAATGCTGGCTGTGTCTATTTTTGTTGGGTTTCATGGTGCTTGTTCATCTATTCAGCAGTGCACCACGAGCAGTTTGCTAACTGTCATGCACAGCACTAGCTCCAGGCATGCTCTGGCGATTCCCGGGCACTGGTGACATTACTCTACTCTGTAGACATCTCTCCATTTCCAAAGTGGAAGAGTATTACTTATTATACCTACAGCCAGGTTTTGATTGCAACTGCTGCTAACATGGGGAACAGATGCTGACCAGATCTGGGTACAGACATGCCTGGATTTGTTGTTGTTGTTGTTATTATTATTATTTCCTTTTTCCTTCTTTTTGTAATTGCACAGTTTGTTGTCTTTTACACACTGGTTGTCTGACCTGTGGTGCAGTCTTTCATTGATTTTTATTATGGTTATTGAATTTATTGAGTATGCCCACAAGAAAATGAATCTCAGGGTTGTATATGCTGACATACTCCATATGTACTTTGATAATAAATTTATTTTGAACTTCGAACTTTGAGCATTAAGAATGACATATATTGTAGACATAATAGGAATTTCAATTCTAATCTTTTGAATCCTGGTTAGCTTATTAGACAACATCATTGCTGTTTGCAGAATGAGCTGGCGATGAAGAGGCATACAGGAGTGAGAGAGATTGAATGAGTGGCCAACAAAAGATGAGCAGCTTCAAGTTCCTGAGCCAACATCTCTGAGATTCTGTCTTAGGTTCAACATACATTCAGTGGCCACTTTATTAGATACACCTATACACCTGTTCATTAATGCAATTATCTAATCAGCCAATCACGTGGCAGTAACTCAATGCTTAAAAGCATGCAGACGTAGTCAAGAGATTCATATGTTGTTCAGAGCAAACATGAACATGGGAAAGAAATGTGATCCAAGTGACTTTGATCATTGCCTCTTGATGTCAATTTTTGTTCCACGTGGCTGCTTCCTCGCTGTTGAATGCAACGGTGGGCTCCGTTACTATCTGCACATCAGTACGATATGAAGTATAGGAGGTCCGATCATCATTCAAATGCTGATGGACTATCCAGGCTCCCCTTAGCTGTTCCAACTCCAGAGCCATCCCTGAAAGAGATCTTTCACTTCAAGGAAGTACCTGCAGATCCAATAACTGTGTGGTATCCGGCAGCACACACATACCGTCCTGTTCTATCTAAAGTGGTGGATGTGGTAACTCACGAATGGAAAGGAGAACCAACCGTAGAATTGAAACCTTACCAGGCTCAATGGAAGGAGCTCACAGACCAACCGGGATGTTTATCATGGGGCTACCATGTTGTCATTCCTCCACCCTTAAGAAAGCAAGTGCTTGACAAGCTACATATAGAACACTGTGGTGTAGTGCACATGAAAAAAGTTACTCGCAGCTACTTATGGTGGCCAGGGCTGGACTTAACCATTGAAGAGAAGGCCGAAAAGTGAAGAAACATTTCTCAACTTACTCCTTTGCATCTATGGGAATGGCCTGAAGAACCATGGCAGAGGATTCACATAGATTTTGCAGGACCTGTGGAAGGCCACATGCTCTTGGTCGTAGTGGACGCACACAGCTTATGGCCCAAGGTTGCCATCATGAAGAGCAGTACACCTGAAAAATACTTTATGCCATCTTTAGCCGTTTTGGGCCTCCTCAAAAGCTTGTAAGTGACAATGGCCCATAACTCCTGTCTCTGGAGTTCAAGTCATTTATGAAAGCAAATGGTATTCAGTACATCAAGTTAGCACCATATCATACAGCCACTAATGGTCTTGCTGAACAATTCATACAAACAATGAACCAAGCCCTCAAGACTTCAGTGGGAAGTGGATCCCTCAACCAGCATCTTAGAACTTTCTTGCTAACATACCACAACACAGCTCACTCCACCACCAAAATGGCTCCAGCCCCTGCACTGATGAAAACACAGCTTCACACTCAGTCTGACCTGTTTATATCACCAAACACAAAAAAAAGATTGTGCTATGAACAGAAAACCCAAGCAGAGTCATGCCAAAGCAAAATACAGAAGTTTCACAGCAAGTGTGAGAGTACTTACCCAGAACTGTGGTTTCTGAGATGGTGCTGGCACAAACTGATCCAATATCATACACAGAGGAAACTGTAACCATAATGTCTGAGCAGGCATGTTGAACAGCTGTTGCCCTCTTCTGAGGCTACAGAAAACCAACACAAACTGATCAATCCAAATCCAGTTGTAGAAAAGAGACAGGATTCATAGACAAAATGACACAGACAGAGCTCCCCCATCACCTGTGCTTTCTGAGGTGCCCCCTAATGACAATGCAGTACCCAAGCCAAGATCAATACAAACACCACCAAAAGATACAATGACTTTGGCGTCATCCCCAGGTTGTTGATACCCTAACGGGAACAGACGGCCTCCAGACAGATTGAATCTCTAGTTTAGTGATTAACCCTTTCCACATGGGGCAGAATAATACCCAGGGTTATGTCTGGGAATAGAGGCAGTCTACCCTTTTTCTCTAGTTTAGAAAAAAATGTTTTTTGTTGGTTGAATTTGATGATTACGCCATTGAATGTTAATAGTTCAGCAGCTGATCTGTTTATGGGAAGTGGGAAATAACTTCAAAATATGGTGGGAGGGATATTTATGTACTCTTGTATATTTTGACCCTTACGGGTTGCTTCAGGCTTCCCTGTGTGCTCCATAATGAATGTACACCTCATAATGAATGAGAGGGCATTCTGAGTAGATGAACAGCAGCCCATTTGTTCCTTACCTCTCCATCTCTCCTGCGCGTTATTCATGCCACCCAGCTTCACAAGCATAACACAACCTAAGGATTTGCTGAGGCAGCCCGCAAAGTTTGCCACACGTTCTGATGCCAGCATACTGTGCTCACAATGTTTAGCAGAGCAACAGCAATAACAAAAACAGCAAAACAAGTCCTTTCCCACCCTCCCACACACTCACAAACAGAGAAAGATCATTTTTTATTAAAAAGATGGGTGCTGGGGGATGGGGGGCAGGAATCCTCATAGTCTGTGCTTCATAGCTTTTTCTGCTAAAGTTAATTTCCATGAAATTAGCCAAATCATAAGAAGCCTTGCCAGATTGCATGTAAAACTTATATTCACTTTATAAATTCATATACTAAAAAAACTGTATAACCCGTAGGCAAAGTGCTGTGGATTGTCTCTAAAATTATTTTTGCTGTGTGTTCTTGACATTAACTATGAAGAATAGGCGAAGAGAATGGAAGGCTCTTGGAATAAAGTGGAATTATGGAGCACTACAGCACAGAAACAGGCCCATTGGCACATCTAGTCCACCTGAACTGTTATTCTGCCTAGTTCCATCGACCTGCACCTGGATCATAGCCCTCCATACCGCTCACGCCCATGTACTTATCCAAACTTCACTTAAATGTTGAAATCAAACTTGCATCCACAACTTTCACTGGCAGCTTGTTCTACACACTCGCCAGCCTCTGAGTGAAGAAGATCCCCCTCATGTTCCCCTTAAACATTTCACCTTTCACCCTTAACCCATGACCTCTAGTTATCGTCTCACCAAACCTCAGCAGAAAAAGCCTGTTTGCATTTATACCATCTAAATTCCTCATAATTTTGTATACCTCCATCACATCTTCCCTCATTCTCATAAGACTTAGGAGCAGAATTAGGCCATTCAACCCATCAAGTCTACTCTGCCATTCCAGCATGGCTGATTTATTATCCTTCTCAACCTTATTCTCCTGCCTTCTCCCCGTGACCTTTGACACCTTTACAAATAATTGACGTATTAATCTCTGCTTTAAATATAACCAACGACTTGGACTCTGCAATAAATTCCACAGCTTCACTACCCCCGGCTAAAGAAATTTCTCCTCATCTCTGTTCGAAAGGGACATCCTTGTATACTGAGACTGCGCCCTCTGGTGCCAGACTCCCCCACTATAGGAAGTATCCGCTCCATCTAGGCCTTCCAACCTTTCAATATTTGATAGGTTTCAATGAGAACCCCCCCCCCCCCTTCACTCTTCTAAATTCCAGTGAGTACAGGCCCGAGCTGTCAAGCACTCCTCATACATTAACCCTTTCAATCACAGAATCATTCTCATGGACCTCCTCTGGACACTCTTCAATGCCAGCACAGAAAAGCAGTCCAAAGCTGCTTACCATGCATACTCCACGTGTGGTCTGACCAACGCCTTATAAATCCTTGCTTTTATATTCTAACTGTGACAAAGTTACCTTTATGTCACCTTCCTCGCTATCCACTGTGCCCCCAATCTTGGGGTCATCTGCAAGTTTGCTGATCCAGTTTACCACATTACCATCCAGACTGTTGATGGGTGTTTCCTGCACAAGAGACAGGGGAACACAGAAGAAACAGAAAGCAGGTGCTGGAATCTGGAGCAAAAAGAGGATCTCAGTGGGTCAGACAGCATCTGGGGAGGGAAGAGGACAGTCAACATTTCGGGCTGAGGCTCTTCAGCTGGACTGAATGATAGACGGGGGATGGCCAGTAGAAAGAGATGAGGGGAAAGGGTGAAGCATTCGAGGGGAAGGTGGACCCATCTGAGGAGGGGTAACAAGCAGATTGAGGAGGGGACAAGCAGACGGAGGAGGGGACAAGCAGACGGAGGAGGAGACAAGTAGACGAAGGAGGGGACAAGCAGACGGAGGAGGGGACAAGCAGACGGAGGAAGGGACAAGCAGACGGAGGAGGGGACAAGCAGATTGAGGAGGGGACAAGCAGACGGAGGAGGAGACAAGCAGATTGAGGAGGGGACAAGCAGACGGAGGAGGGGACAAGCAGACGGAGGAGGAGAGAGTGAATACAGTAAGAGAAACTGGGTGGTGATAGGTGGAGATGATAGAGGGCTGATGATGGAGTCTAATAGGAATGGAGCTGGGAACCAAATAACAAAGGTGAGGAGGCCCAACGGAAGTGGCAGTGGGAAGCGGTGTGTAGAGGTGGCGGGTGGAATGGGTGAGGGATGGGAAAGAATCAGGGTGCTGGGGGCTGAGTGTCAGAGGAGCTGGGTAGATGAGGAGGAGAGAGTTGGAATTCCAAAGCTCAGATTAATCACTAGGTTCAAATCCTGCCAAATCAGTGAATTTAAATTCAATTAACTCATGGTCATTAGAGGGAGAAATTTACCCTCACCATTTATTCCAGACTTCATGTGATTCCAGACAAACACCAATGTGGTTCTCCTTTCACCACCTGGCAAGCCCTCTGGTAATGGCTTGCTTTCCCAGTGATGCCCCAAACACACTGCGGCTCAGAAAACTAAAGTTATTGGCCTTCACAGTGCACTTCAGCATTCAAATGGTTACTGACAAACAATTGAGCAGAATTATCTTTTTACACTATTGTACAGAATCAAAATTTACCCAAACAAATTAATAAACTTGGGTTTGATTTTGTCTTCACCAGCTCTCAATTAAACAAACCAATTCACTTGATAATGAAGCAATTGGTGTACCCATTTCTACATTCACACAGAGGGAGGGGTGATGTAGTGTTATGGGGTAGTGTGTCTTGAGGAGATGCAGAGAGACTTCAGGGGATGTAGATAGACTAAGTGAATGGTCAAGGAGAGGCAAATGGAATATAACATGGAAAAGTGCAGGTTTATCGACTATGATAGAAAAAAGGGAAAGTCAATGTATTTTTGAAGAGGTGACAGATTGAAAGGTGTTGATGTTCAACGAGACCTGACTGTCCTTCTATATGAATCACTGAAAGTAAAGATGCAGCATCTTTGGAAAGCAAAATGATGTGTTCAAAGTTCAGAGTAAATCCACTGTCAAAGTACATCTACATCACCATATACAACACAGATTCATTTTCTTGCAGGCATTCACAGTAAACCCAAGAAACACAATAATATCAATCAAAGACCATAGCCAACATGATGGACAATCACCAAGAGACTACAAGCTGCAAGTACAAAAAAAAAGAAATAATAAATATCGAGAACATGAGATGAGTGTTTGAAAGTGCGTCCATGGTAATTGAAGAGTATTTGAACAGTTCAGTGATGAGATAGGTGAAGTTGAGTGAAGTTATCACCTCTGGGTCAAGAGCCTGATGGTTGAGGGGTAATAACTGTCCCTGAAACTGGTGGTGTGAGTCCTGAGGCTCCTGTGCCTCTTTCCTGATGGCAACAGCGAGTAGAGAGCATGGCCTGGATGGTGGTGGTCTTTGATGATAGGTGCTGCTTTCCAGTGACAGTGTCCATGTAGATGTGCTCAGTGGTGGGGAGGGCTTTATCTGTGATGCACTGGGCTGCATCTACTACTTTTTGTAGGATGTTAATACTAAACAGGTATTAGTGCTTCCATAGCAGGCCATGATACAACCAGGCGATATACTCTCCACTTCTTATCTATAGAAGCATATCAAAGTTTTAGACGACGTGCTAAGTCTTTGCAAACTTCTAAGAAAATAAAGGCGCTGCTGTGCTTTCTTTGTAATGGCACTTGTATGCAGGCCCAGGACCGATCCTTTGAAACGATGACACTGAGGAATTTAAACTTTCTGACCCTCTCCACATCTGATTACCCCCCTTAGGAGGAGGATGATTCAGTTCATGTCGAAGCTTTAGAGAGCACCCAGAGAAAGTTTGCCAGAATGCTGCCTCTATTAGAGAGCATGTCTTATAAAGAAAGGTTGAGCGAGCTAAAGCTTTTCTCTTTGGTGTGAAGGAGGATCAGAGGGGCTTTGATAGAGGTGTGCAAGGTAGGTAGCAACCTGCTCTTTCCCAGGGCAGAAGTGGCTAAAATGAGAGTGCATAATTTTGAAATGACTGAAGGAATGTATAGGGGTAGGTCTTGTTCTCACAAGAGAAATTCACTACCAGGAGTGGTGGTAGAGGAAGATACATTAAGGACATTTAAGAAATTCTTAATCAGGCACATGGATGAAAGAAAAATGGAGGGCTTTGTGAGAAAGAAGGGTGTGATTGATCTTGGATAAGGTTAGTGCAACATTGTGGTGAAGGGCCTGTACTGACCTGATTCATTTTGTAGATATACATTTTGATTCAGCAGTGTAGTTTAAGATGGGACATCTCCACCACCTCAATTTCAGCCCATCCTTCTCTCTGGTCCCTTTGGACGTGGGAAGGTGTGGGGGGAAATTTGTCTACTTCCCACCCTTACCCCTCACTTCTCCCTCACTACTAACCGGGATAAAGAGAGGACTACCTAATGCTTGCTCTGGAGGGAGATGCAGGCAAGAGGGAGTGAGTGAGTGGGAGGGGCAGTGAGGAGACAAGGGGTGCTGCAGGAATGACAGCGAGGAAGGTAGGAGTGTAGTGGGAGAGATGGGAAAGAGTAAAGGCACTGTGGGAAGGGTGTGAAAATTACAAGCCCATTCAACAATGAGACATTTGGCATGGCTACTTGATCCATTCACTGTATTGGTTAATACAGATCTCTCTCCCCCTTTCCATTCTACCTTCCCTTTACCTCTCACTTTTCCCTCCCACACCTGCTCCTCTCTCCATCCACAGTTCCAATTTCTACCCACCCACACCATTAAAATCAACAGTGGATCTCTAAGAATAGAAAGAGACAATGGAGGTGCCTTGTACTAGGCCACACTCATGGAATCAGCTAACTCTGGTGTCATATAGGGTCTGACACTGACACTTCACTTCCCCATCCCACATTAGTACTGCACTGAACTCCCTGCTTCCTTCTGTGGAACATCGCGCTCTTGATCTGGTATCACGGAGGGCCCTCTGCTTTTGGTGGCCTGTCATAGGCTACAGCCTTCCACAGCAGCATCCTTAATGCCCCCATCCCTCCAGTGAGGTAGGTGGCCCAGTAATCTAGATTGCTGCACGCACACCAGTTGGCTGTCTGGGAATATGAAGGGAGAAGAAGCCTGCCTTGTCTGCAGCTGTCTCAGAGGCTGCTTCTGCACCTAGAATCCTGAGGAGAGATCTGACCCAGATCTTTCAATCCATCACTTGGGTTGTCTCCTCAATCGTGCCTGGGTTTAGACCTTTCCTTTCGCATCTCAGTGGGCTCTCTCCCATCGGAGGGGAGGCACTGATAGTGAGCATTGTCCCAGGTGGAGTGGCAAGGCTCTCCAGTGACTGGTTGCCATGTCAAAGATGGTCTGGTGTAGGTGTGGTAAGGCCTGAAACCAAACTGTGGATATCCTAGGATCCTGGAATTCCTACGGGGTGTGAGGTTGTAGGGGATGATGGGGAGGGTCAGGATGCAAGTGATGGCGTATGGAGGCTGTGACTGCACCATCACCAATGTCCTCACCATCAAGATCTTGGAGACAATTACAACTGCTATCATCCTCACCATCAGGATGTGGGACCCGAGTAGCACCACAGTTGTATTCAAAACCACAACCTGGATGTGCTCCCTGATAAAATGGATATCGAACAACAGTCAAAAGGGACTGTTGAGCAGAATTGGAGAATAATTCCAAGAATAAAACCCAAAGAAACGACTAATAAAGGCAAACATGCATTGCATCTTCATTATCATTCTCAACCTGTGCACCCACCTTCAGGGTGATATGCACTGCTCCCCAAAATTCTTTTTGTCACTCTATGTGAGCAGAACTTGCATGCTCACTTACAAGTTACTTACAGAACTTACCAGTTCTATGCCTGTAGTACATAGAACATAGAATAGTACAGCACATTACAGGCCCTTTAGCCCACAATGTTGTGCCAACCCTTAAATCCTGCCTCCCATATAACCCCCCACCTTAAATTTCTCCATATACCTGTCTAGTAGTCTCTTAAATTTCACTTGTGTATCTATCTGCCTTCACCACTGACTCAGGCAGTGCTTTCCACGCACCAACCACTCTCTGAGTAAAAAACCTTCCTCTAATATCCCCCTTGAACTTCCAACCCCTTAGCTTAAAGCCATGTCCTCTTGTACTGAGCAGTGGTGCCCTGGGAAAGAAGTGCTGGCTGTCCACCTTATCTATTCCTCTTAATACCTTGTATACCTCTATCATGTCTCCTCTCAACCCCCTTCTCTCCAAAGAGTAAAGCCCTAGGTCCATTAATCTCTGATCATAATACATAAACCAGGCAGCATCCTGGTAAATCTCTTCTGTAGCCTTTCCAATGCTTCCACATCCTTTCTATAGTGAAGCGACCAGAACTGGACACAGTACTCCAAGTGTGGCCTAACTAGAGTTTTATAGATCTGCATCATTACCCCGCGACTCTTAAACTCTATCCCTCGACTTATGAAAGCTAACACCCCATAAGCTTTCTTAACTACCCTATCTACCTGTGAGGCAACTTTCAGGGATCTGTGGACATGTACCCCCAGATCCCTCTGCTCCTCCACACTACCAAGTATCTTGCCATTTACTTTATACTCTGCCTTGGAGTTTGTCCTTCCAAAGTGTACCACCTCACACTTCTCCAGGTTGAACTCCATCTGCCACTTCTCAGCCCACTTCTGCATCCTATCAATGTCTCTCTGCAATCTTTGACTATCCTCTACATTATCCACAACGCCACCAACCTTTGTGTCATCTGCAAACTTGCCAACCCACCCTTCTACCCCCACATCCAGGTCGTTAATAAAAATCACAAAAAGTGGTCCCAGAACCAATCCTTGTGGGATACCACTAGTCACAACCCTCCAATCCAAATGTACTCCCTCCACCACGACCCTCTGCTTTCTGCAGGCAAGCCAATTCTGAATCCACCTGGCCAAACTTCCCTGGATCCCATGCCTTCTGACTTTCTGAATAAGCCTACCGTGTGGAACCTTGTCAAATGCCTTACTAAAATCCATGTAGATCACATCCACTGCACTACCCTCATCTATATGCCTGGTCACCTCCTCAAAGAACTCTATCAGGCTTGTTAGACATGATCTGCCCTTCACAAAGCCATGCTGACTGTCCCTGATCAGACCATGATTCTCTAAATGCCCATAGATCCTATCTCTAAGATAGGCTAAGATAAGTAAAGGAAGACTTGTATAGAGTGGGTGTAAATCAGTCAGGATATGTTGACAGTTCCTTTGCAGGATGGAGTTAGTTTTCTGGATGGTTAGTGGCTACATTGGGGGGGGGGGGGGGGTTGGATGGTCGAATTGTAGAGAGTGCATGAGAGGGAATGGGCACAGTCAAGAAGATGAAGTTCCTCCCCCCACCCCCTGCACTTATTTACTACAGGGTGAAGAACTCACCAACAAACAAAATGAACAGTAACAAAGAAGTTTCCTCAGTGCATCGAAGAACAAAGTGACAGGGGAAGGGATCAATTGTCTTCTTGTTTCATTTGGTCAATGGAGTGTCATGTCCTCTATAGTGGGATAGGAATAGAAGGAGCATCACTCTGTGCCTAACCTTGGGAGTGTGTAATGGGATATTGTGGAGGGAGTATCACTCTGTGCCTAACCCTGGGAGTGTGTAATGGGATATTGTGGAGGGAGTATCACTCTGTGCCTAACCCTGGGAGTGTGTAATGGGATATTGTGGAGGGAGTATCACTCTGTGCCTAACCCTGGGAGTGTGTAATGGGATATTGTGGAGGGAGTATCACTCTGTGCCTAACCCTGGGAGTGTGTAATGGGATATTGTGGAGGGAGTATCACTCTGTGCCTAACCCTGGGAGTGTGTAATGGGACATTGTGGAGGGAGTATCACTCTGTGCCTAACCCTGGGAGTGTGTAATGGGACATTGTGGAGGGAGCATCACTCTGTGCCTAACCCTGGGAGTGTGTAATGGGACATTGTGGAGGGAGCTTCACTTTGTGTCTGACCCTGGTAGTGTGTGATCAGATGTTGCAAAGGTTCACTCTGTATTTGCCCACGGCAGAGTGATAGGATGGTGTAGAGGATGCTTCACTCTTTGTCTGATCCAGACAGTGTACGTATTGGTTTTGAGCACATCTACCCTTTGCACACACAAAGCACCATAATCTTATAGGAGAGGACAGTGTGTCCGACAACCCAGAGATAGGGGAGAGCATGGTGTATTTGGAAACTGTTCCTAAAGGAAGATATGACAATGCGTTTGGCACCTGTTCCCAGCAGTGGAGAGGACAATGTGTTGATGCCCAATCCTGGGAGGAGCAGAGGACAATGCGTCTGACACCCAGTTAAGGGAGGGGGAGGAGAACACATGGTCATTGCCATGGTTGACCATTTGCCTCTGACCCTTTTCCCCTCACTGCAGTCCTAGCCGTAGAGAGAGTAGTTAACCTGTAACTCCCCCTGTGCATTCTTCCACTACAGTGCACTTTCCTCAACCAAGGGGAAATCACTGTGCACGCCCCCTTCCCATTTCTGAGCCTTGCTCCCCCAGCCCTCCGATAACCCCACTCCCAGCAATTCCCCACTTCCACTTCTCCACAGCTCCCTCACCTTAACTCTGTTGTCTGAAAGGCAATTATGGACAGTTTTGTTTGCTGTAGAATGCACCAATTTCAGAGTTGGACTTCAGTGTGTGCTAGATGGAAAGAGGCTCTGGGATGCTCCTCACTCTTTGGGCTCACCCCAAAAATGTCTCTTTCAATCTTTATCTCACTGCCTGCTGGCAGAGCAAGGCTTGATGTGTGGTCATGGAGAGGTCAATGTCCCTTTGTGAGCCCACCAGGGAGGGGGCGTTGGTGGGAGGGGACAAAAGGTGCATAAGAAGTGGAAGGGTCTTAACACCTCTCCCTCCCCTTAAAACATTATCTGATCATGTCCTTTGCTCCCACACTGCATCCCCCAGCTCCTCTCTCTCTATGTTGTTCATCCCATTCAGCACAGCATCATTCTCTCTTCCCTCTCCTTCCATTGGGCAGAAAATACAAAATCCAGAAAACACGTACTCCCAGGCTCAAGGACAACTTCTACCCTGCTGTTATAAGATTAATGAACAGTCCCCAGGATGACAAGATAGACTTGACCTACAATCTATCTCATCATGGCCCTTCACCTTATTGCCTGCCTGCACTGCACTTTCTCTGTAACTATAACGCTTTATTCTGTGCACCATACAGAATTCTGCCCCTGACTGAAGTAAACTGCAGAAATATGTGGCATTGGCTCAGCACATCACAGAAACCAAACTCCCCTCTCACTGTCTCTCCTCAGATCATCAGTAAAAGGAGCCAGCAAAATCAAATACCCCTCACACCCTGGATATCCTCTCTGCTTCCCCTCCTCCCACAGGGCCAAAGATGCAAAAGCCTAAAACATATATCACCAGGCTCAAGGACAACTTCCATTGTTGCTGTTATAACACAATTGAACAGTTCCCTAGTATGTTAAGATGGAGTCTTGACCTCGTCTACCTCTTTATAACCTTGCACCTTATTGTCTGCCTGCAGTGCACTTTATTCTGCACTCTGTTATCCTCTTGCCTTGTATTACATGAATGCACTGTTGTAATGAATTGTTTTTCACTGTACATACCTCGGTGCTCTTGACAATAATTAACCAATTTACCTGTTTAGAAAAAAAAAAGGATTGGTTCAGCCTACAACGGTATCAATGGTAACTCTTCATTTACAGAATTTATGGCAGATGCTGACTTCAGCGGTGTTTATGTGATGTAATAAAATGTTACATTCTTTAGAACATGTTTGTTCAGTGCAGAAGAATTGAATGCATGTAATCTTGCATATCATCATCCAATGTTGTAGTATAGATGAAGGGCATTCAACCCACTGTAATTATGCTGGTTTATAAGAGCTATTCAACTGGTACAACTCCCTTGTCACTTCCTTATAACTCTATAAATATGTCTCATCTGTGTATTGAATTCAGTTATTGAATTCAGCTATTGATTTACTAATAATTTTGTTTTCATCTCCATCTGATTATGCACCTTAAACTATAAGCTCTCCAAAATATTTTGAGGAACTGTGGTTACCTTCAAGTAATGGGGTGATTTATCATAACAATAACTGACTGTGTTGTCTTTTTTATTTTTGGAAGAAACAGTCCCTGAGGGAACGAGCAGGAGACTGGATCTTGCGTGATGAAGGACGTAGGACTCAGCTGAAGGAGGATGGCTTGAGGAAGGAGATTGTTAGGGAGTGGCACCCATACTCAGAGACAAAAAATATACTAACCATTAATACAAGCAAGAAGCAGCCTTCAAAGTACTGTCCAATAAAACAAGCAGTAATTGGGATAGAAAGTACAAAGACGGCTGCATTAACCAACAGCACTGTCAATGAAGACAGCAGGTTACCTGCTTAAAGCAGAAAGTCATTTAAGAGATTTGCTTTGGAAACTGACAAGACAATACTGGGAGTGTTTGTGTTCCTCGAGAGCCAAGTGTCAGAATACTGTGGTAAATGTAGGATGCTTTGGATATATATATTTTGTACTCAAAGCTTTAGAATATTTTCAGGCAACCCTGCCCCAGCAAAGGTGATTAAAGATAGTCTTGTCAGTTAATGTGTGCTCCCATTGTAACTGTATGGAGCCTGTTAACCACACCAAAAAATATTTAAATAAACTAAGCAATTGTGACCATTGAAAATGTACTTAATCACAGGCCATTACCTTTATACCCTCAATACAGTTTGAATTCTGTGAAAGTCTCACCTGTGTGTGCCAGCTTAGGCTGTATCTACAGCTCTGATCCCAACATGACACATTCAAATCACCACAGAGCTAAATGGAGGGAGTCAGCTATAACTGCAGGGGGAGAATGGGCTGAAGGTTAGGCTTGAGTAGGGAAAGGTTACTGATGACAGCAGGGGCTTGAGCAAGATGGTGATTAGTCAAAAAACGTGATATAAGGAGGATCACTTTAGTATTCATAAGATAGCTGAAGAAACGTCAGCAAACTCCATGATTCAGCTCCCAACAAACTTATCTCTGCTGTTTTCCTTTCTCAGACTTCAGACCAAAATACTAGTGGTGTTCAATTCACAAATAAAAAGCGCTGCCTTCAAATGACCGTCGTCGGAGCAACATATTAAGATCAGGTTTCAATAGAAAGATGGAGGCCTTGCAGGGAACAGCTTGCTGCCATTTAACTTTTGCCTACACTTTGCTCCGAGCAGAATAAAAGGCAGGACTACAAAATATTTCTGTCCAGAGAAAGCCAACTAGCTTATCAGATATGTAGACTGCCTACTTGCCCCATCGTTAGAGTGATTCCCACCAGGCACGAGATAGTTTGTGTTATACAAATCTAGTATTGTTACGTATTCATGTATATTTTGACCCTTACAGGTTGCTGTCAAGCTTCCCTGTGTGTTACATACTTAACGTAATGTGAGACGGCATTCTGGGTAGATGATTTCAAAGTAAAATAAACAGCAGCACATGTGTTCCTCACCTCTCCGTCTCTCGCATGTGTTATTCATGGCCATCTGGCTTCCCAGTACCACAAGCATAACAACGGGTGACGAGGTGACAGTTCCTCATGTGATATTCATTGTTTTGTTCGCTTCGGCAAGGAAAGTCCGTGTGCAACACTGGCACACATGTACTGCTGTGTAAAATGGGTGAGTGAAAAGAAGACGCCACGAGAAAAGGGCCACAGGGAGCGCAGCGAGTGAAGAATCCGAGGAGAGAGAACGAGAACAGGACTGTTAAATAAAACAAATAAGAGAAGGAGGGAGACAGGTACGACTAGTTAACTTTTCCGGAATGTTATTCTGTTTAAAAATGGTGATAATGTTTGGAAATTTGAGGCTGTATGACAAAATGACAGAATTCAAGTAGTGAATTATTTGAATATTTTGCACTGCAAAATCAAATTTCAGATGATATTGGTGTTACAACTTTTCTGAATGTGATGGGTGCAAAAACATTTAATTACGCAAACGAGGAAATCTGCAGATGCTGGAAGTCTGCGCAGCACACAGAAAACGCTGGAGGAACTCAGCAGGCCAGGCAGCATCTATGGGAAAAAGTACGGTTGACTTTTCAGGCTGAACCCCTTCAGCAGGACTGGACTCGACGTTTCAAGCTGAAACCTTTCAGCAGAACCAGAGTCTCCTGAAGCCTTCCAGTCCTGCCAAAGGGTTTTGGCTTGAAACGTCAACTGTAATTTATTATGCCGGCTGGTACAACTAAGTCTGATGGTAAGCCTTATGAGGACACAGTTAAAGTATTAAAGGTCAACTATTCACCGAAGCCTTTGATTATTGCTGACAGGTTTAGATTTCATAAAAGGAATTAAGAGGAAGGTGAGTCTAATTCACAATTTGTGATGGTGCTGAAGCAATTGCCTGAACACTGTGATTTTGGGCAGTCGTTGAACGATAAGTTATGTGTTTGACTCGTACGTAGTCTGTGTAGTGAGGCAATTCAGAAATGTTTGCTTCTAGAAGACAGACGAACATTACAGAAGGCAATTGAGATTAGTACATCCATGTAGATGGCAGCTAAAGAAGCACAAACACTAAGCACATCTTCCCAAGTTAATAAAGTTTCTACTGACTTTAAGATTAAGACACCTGTGGACAATCAATGTTACCATTGTGGAAAAATAGGGCATTCCACAGAAGAATGCTGGTATAAGGATTTATATTGCCGAAGCTGTGGCAGAAAGGGACATACTGAAGGTGGCTGTAAAAGCAAAAAGGCACTGTCAAATTAAAACACTGCAATGAAGTAAAATTACTTTAGGAAAAACAAAAGGAAACGTGTGCAAGATGGAGCATACTGAGGACAGACTAAGTGACTCTTACTCTGTGGTTGAAGAAGCTTTGTAGGTTTTATCTATTTCGGGACACAAAGACGGCTATTGGGTGACCCTGTGGTTGGATGGCCACAGTGAGGATGCAGGTGGACATGGCACTGCGATATCAATGGTGTCAAGGAGAAATTGTAGCATCTCAGCCCTGGGGGAGTAAGGTTGACTTCAAAGACTTACATCGGTGAGATGGTTCCAGGAAGGGGAGTAGTACATGTCACAGTGGAGATTAACAAACAGAAATAGAAACTTCCATTGCACATGGTTAAAGGTAGTTCTCCAGTGCATTGGGGTAGCTTGAGCGCAACTGGCATGAAGTGCACTTGATTGGAGGGAGCACTGGCTGACAAGAAATATTGAAGGAGCACGCAGAAGTATTCAAAGAAGAACTGAGCAGTATGAAGGAATCACTGTTAAACTGGGTGTTAATCCCAACACAACACCCAAATGCCTGAAGACAAGTCCTGTTCTATACACCCTCAAACCAAAGGTAGAGGCTGAATTGTTAAGACTGGTCCAGAGTAAGCTATTGGAACTAGTGTGAGTAAGTAAATGGGCTCCAGTGGGTCCTGTCATAAAAAGGGATGGATCCCTTAAGACCTCAAGGAACCATTAATCCAGTTCTTATGGCTGAGCAATATCCTCGTCCTCTCATTGAACTTTTTGCAGGATTGGCCAGAGGACAGAAATTTAGCAAGATTGATTTATGACAAACATATTTGCAGATGCATGTGGAGCTAGTGTAACAGGAAATGTTGATCAAAGTGACTCGCAAACGAACGTTCAGGTACCAAAGGCTTCCATTTGGTATCACAGCAACTCCCACACTTTTTCACTGAGCAATGGACCAGATCCTGAGTGGGTCGATGGGGAGCAATGCTATTTGGATGACTTACTTTGGATCCATGGGAATGGCCTGAAGAACCATGGCAGAGGATTCAGGTAGATTTTGCAGGACCTATAGGTGGTAGTGGATGGCCTGCCCAGCCTGAAATTGCCATCATGAAGAGCAGTACATCTGAAAAGCACAATTTGGAGTTGCCTTCTATCTTTAGCCATTTTGGGCTTCCTCAAAAGTACGTAAGTGACAATGGCCCACAACTCCTGTCTCTGGAGTTCAAGGCATTTATGGAAGCAAATGGTATTCAGCACAGCAAGTTAGCACCATATCATACAGCCACTAATGGTCTTGCTGAACAATTCATACAAACAATGAAACAAGCCCTCAAGACTTCAGTGGGAAGTGGATCAATCAACCAGCATCTTAGAACTTTCTGGCTAACATACCACAACACAGCTCACCCCACCACCAAAATGGCTCCAGCCCCTGTGCTGATGAAAAGACAGCTACGTACACAGCTTGACCTGCTTAGGCCCCCAAATCTAAAACAGATTGTGCTAAATGAGCCGAAAACTCAAGCAGAGAGCTGTGCCAAAGCGAAACACAGACATTTAACAGCAGGGGAGAGTATTTGCCCGGAACTACCATAGAACCATAGAACCATAGAACACTACAGCACAGTACAGGCCCTTCAGCCCTCCATGTTGTGCCAACCCATATAATCCTTAAAAAAAGTATTAAACCCACACTACCCCATAACTCTCCATTTTTTTTTCATCCATGTGCCTGTCCAAGAGGCTCCTAAATACCCCTAATGTTTTAGCCTCCACCACCATCTCTGGCAAGTCATTCCAGGCCTTCACAACCCTCTGTGTAAAAAAACTTACCCCTGATGTCTCCCCTAAACTTCCCTCCCTTAATTTTGTACATATGCCCTCTGGTATTTGCTATTGGTGCCCTGGGAAACAGGTACTGACTATCCACCCTATCTACACCTCTCATAATCTTGTAGACCTCTATCAAGTCCTCTCTTATTCTTCTGCGCTCCAAAGAGAAAAGTCCCAGCTCTGCTAACCTTGCTTCATATGACTTGTTCTCCAAACCAGGCAACATCCTGGTAAATCTCCTCTGCACCCTCTCCATAGCTTCCACATCCTTCCTATAACAAGGTGACCAGAATTGAACACAATACTCTAAGTGCGATCTCACCAGAGATTTGTAGATTTGCAACATGACCTCTCTACTCTTGAACTCAATCCTCCTGTTAATGAAGCCTAGCATCCCATAGGCCTTCTTAACTACCCTATCAACCTATGTAGCAACCTTGAGGGATGTATGGATTTAAACCCCAAGGTCCCTTTGTTCATCCACACTCTTAAGTAACTGACCATTAATCCTGTACTCAGTCTTCTGGTTTGTCCTTCCAAAATGCATCACCTCACACTTGTCCAGATTGAACTCCATCTGCCATTTTTGTGCCCAACTCTGCAGCCTGTCTATATCCTCTTGTAACCTTCGACAACCTACAGCTCCATCCACAACTCCTCCAATCTTCATGTCATCCGCAAACTTACTCACCCATCCTTCTGCCTCTACATCCAGGTCATTTATAAAAATCACAAATAACAGGGGTCTCAGGACAGATCCCTATGGCACTCCACTAGTCACCGACCTCCAGGCAGGATACTTTCCTTCCACAACTACCCTCTGCTTTCTTCCTTTAAGCCAATTTTTTATCCAAACAGCCAAGGTTCCACTTGTCCTGTGCCTCATGACTTTCTGGATGAGTATCTCATGAGGGACCTTGTCAAATGCTTTACTAAAGTCCATGAAGACCACATCCACTGCCCTACCCTCATCAATTTCTTCTGTTACCTCTTCAAAAAACTCAATCAGGCTCATGAGGCATGATCTTCCCTTCACAAAGCCATGTTGACTAACCATGAGTAGACTGTACTTCTCCAAATGCTCGTAGATCCTATCCTTAGGAATCCTTTCCAGTAGTTTGCATACCACCAACATAAGATCACCAGTCTATAGTTCCCAGGTTTCTCCCTATTACCTTTTTTAAACAAGTGAACTACATTTGCCATTCTCCAGTCCTCCGGCACTTCCCCTGCAACCAAAGAGGATTCAAAGATCATAGCTAATGCTCCTGCGATCTCTTTTCTCAGTTCCCACAACAACCTGGGGTGTATCATATCCGGCCCTGGGGATTTATCAATCTTAATGTTTTTAAGAAGATCCAGCACTTCTTCTTCTTTAATCTCCACATTGTCCAGCATGGCCTGCTCTACTTCGACCTCATCCTGATCAAGATCCTTTTCACTTGTGAATACTGAAGCAAAGTATTCATTTAGGACCTCCCCAACCTCCTCCGCTTCCAGGCACATGTTGCCTTCTTTATCCTTTAGCAGTCCCACCTTCGTTCTCGTCATCCTCCTATTCTTCACATACGCATAGAACGCCTTGGGGTTCTCCTTAATCCTACCTGCCAAGGCCTTCTCATGCCCCCTTCGAGCTCTCCTAAGTCCTTTCTTTAGTTCCTTCCTGGCTACCCTATATTTCTCATAAGCCCCTCCTACATCCTGCTTCTTATATCTAACATATGCTTCCTTTTTCCTCTTGACGAGTTGCCTCACATGTTTCATCAGCCACGGTTCCCTTTTCCTACCATTTTTTCCTTGCCTCAGTGGGACAAACCTATCCTGAACCTAGCTCAAGTGGTCCCTAAATTTCTCCCACATTTCTTCTGTGCTTTCCCCTTTGAACATCTGTTTCCAATTTACTCTCGCTAGTTCCTGCCTCATCCCTTCAAAGTTAGCCCTTCCCCAGTTAAGCACTTTACCATTTCATCTGATTTTATCCCTTTCCATAGCTATGCTGGAGCTAAGGGAGTTGTGGTCACTCTCACCAAAATGCTCCCCCACCAAGAGGTCTGTCACCTGACCAGGTTCATTACCCAGAACTAGATCCAGTATAGCCTCTCCTCTCGTCGGCCGGTCCACATACTGAGTCAGGAATCCTTCTTGAACACATCTGACAAATTCAGCCCCATCTATCCGCCTTGCACTCAGGAGGTGCCAGTCAATATGAGGGAAGTTGAAATCACCCATAACTACTACCCTGTATTTCCTGCTCCATTCTAAAATCTGCCTGCTTATCTGCTCCTCGGTGTCCCGAGGACTATTTGAGGGCCTATAGACTACTCTCAGCACAGTGATTGATCCCTTCCTATTTCTGACTTCCACCCAGACTGACTCCGTGGACACTCCTTCTGCAGCGTCCTCCCTTTCTATAGCCATGATACTATCCCTAACCGGCAATGCCTCTTCCCCCACCTTTTCGACCTCCCATCCTATTCCTTTTAAAACACCTGAACCCCGGGACCTGCATCATCCAATCCTGCCCTTCCTCCAACCATGTTTCAGTAAAAAGGCCACAACATCGTAGTTCCACGTACTAATCCATGCTCTAAGTTCATCCTCCTTCTTCCTAATACTCCTAGCATTGAAATAGACACATTTCAACCCCTTTAACTGGCTACAATTATGTTCTGTCCCCTGCCTGTCCTTCCTCATCAACTCAGAACTCATAGCATCATGCCCTTGTCCTTCTACCTTAATCCCTGCACTCACATTCTGATTCCCACCCCCCTGCCAAACTAGTTTAAACCCTCCCAACAGCTCTATCAAACATGCCCACCAGGATATTGGTCCCCCTGGGATTCAAGTGCAACCCGTCCATTTTGTACAGGTCACACCCGCCCCAAAAGAGGTCCCAATGATCCAGAAATCTGAATCCCTACATCCTCAGCCACGCATTTATCCTCCACCTCATTCTATTCCTAATCTCACTGTTGCGTGGCACAGGCAGTAATCCCAAGATTCAAAACACAAAAATACAACTGCAGATGCTGTGGATCAAAGAATACGTACACAACGCTGGAAGAACTCAGCAGGTCAGGCAGCATTCGTGAGAAAAGAGTAGCCAACGTTTCGAGCCGAGACCCTTCATCAGGAATGGGGGGGAAGAGAGGACCAAAGTCCAGTAATAGAGATAGGGGAGGGGGTAGGACCTAGAGGCGCCAGCTGGAAAACCAATCAGAGGAAAGATAAAGGGTGGAGGGGGAGAGGATAAGCATGAAAGAACTATAGAGATAAAGAAGCAGAAAATGAGATTACTACCTTTGAGGTCTTGCTTTTCAACTTCCTTCCTAACTCCCTGTAGTCTTCTTTCAGGACCTCTTCCCTTTTCCTACCTATGTCATTGGTACCAATATGTACCACGACCTCTGGCTGTTCTCCCTCCCACCGCAGGATATCTTGGACGCGATCAGAAACATCCCGGACCCTGGCACCTGGGAGGCAAACTATCATCCGAGTTTCTTTCTTGTGTCCACAGAATCACCTGTCTGAGCCCCTGACTATAGAGTCCCCTATCACTACTGCCTTCCTCTTCCTTTCTCTACCCTTCTGAGCCACAGGGCTGGACTCTGTGCCAGAGGCATGGCCACTGTCGCTTCCCCCAGGTAGGCTGTCCCCCTCAACAGTACTCAAACAGGAGTACTTATTGTCAAGGGGTGCAGCCACAGGGGTACTCTCTAGAACCTGACTCTTCCCCTTCTCCCTCCTGACTGTGATCCACTTGTCTGTCTCCCATGGCCCCGGTGTGACCATCTGCCTCTAACTCCTCTCTATCACCTCCTCACTCTCCCTAACCAGACGAAGGTCATCGAGCTGCAGCTCCAGTTCCCTAGCACGGTCCCTCAGGAGTTGCATCTCGATGCACCGGGTGCAGATGTGGCCATCCGGAACTCCAGGAGACTCCAGGACCTCCCACATCTGACACCGACCACAGAAAACTGGCCTCACACACATACTTCCTCCTTTTGCAATCAACAATGGCCTCACCTCGTCCCATTACCACCGAAGTCCGTGGAGCCAAAGCCCTTTCACTCTGCTACCTCTCACTCCGCTGCCCGCTGGATATGGCTGCCTTCTTTTTAAACTGTTCGTGCTCAACTGGCTGACGTCAATCACGCGCCTGCGCAGTCTGGCCTCTCTCTTCCCCCGAGAACTCAAAATGTCTTTCCGTTGGAAATCCTTAGGTGCTCTCCCACTGCCTTCTTGTTCCAAAACTCCAGAACAAAGTGGATACCTGTGGCAAGGGTGGGAGAATCCTGTCCTGTGTCATACACAGTAGAAACGAGTAACCACAACATCTGGAGAGGGCATGTTGATCAGTTGTTGCCCACCAGAGGCTACTGAAAACTAGTACAAAATCACCAGTCCCCAGATCCAGTTGTAGAAATGGGACAGTATTCTGAGACAACAACTGTAGAACCTCTGTTAAGATCAAATGACACAGCCAGTGCTCCCTCAACATCTGTGCTTTCTGAGGTGCCCCCTACTGACTATGCAGTACCCAAGGCAAGATTTATACATACACTACCACAAGATAAAATGAATTTGGCATCATCCCCAGGTCGTCGGTACCCTCACAGGAACAGACGGCCTCCAGACAGATTGAATCTCTAGTTTAGTGATTAACCCTCAGCCCATGGGGCAGAATAATACCCAGGGTTATGTCTGGGAATGGAGGCAGTCTATCTTCTTTCCCTAGTTTTGTTGTTGGTTGAATTAGATGATTATTCCACTGGATGGTAATAGTTCTGGAGCTGGTCTGTAAATGGAAAGGGAGAGAAAATTTTAATTAAGGGGGAGGGATGGGCAACGTATATTTTGACCCTTTTGGGTTGCTCCCAAGCGTCCCATTAACTTCTCTCAGATTCTACCAATGCACCAGCACACAAAGGGCAACCTAGAGTGGCCAATTAAGTTAACGACCTGCAGTTCCTTTGGATGTGGGAGGAAACCAGAGTAAACGGGGGAAACCCACACATCACAGGGAGAACATGCATCTCCACACAGACAACACTTGAGGTTGGAATGAAGCAGCATTGCTGAAGCTGTGAGACAGCAGCTCGAGTAACTGCACCATTTGTAATAGTTGTGTCTGTTGCAAAAGTCTCCTGATATCTTGACTGATATGCTGCTGTAAAGGTCAAAGAGGAATATCCAAGAGCTGGTTTTCTAAACTTGCAGAAGTTGAAATTATTTTGTTCGTGTTGCTTAAAGCTTTGCTGAGGTTGACTGAAATATATAACTTTTTTCTTAAATCTTCTGTATCATGAGACAAAAATTATCATGAAAAGATTGCATTCAGACATTTGATATTGATCTTTATGGTGCATGACTCAAGAACTCTGGTCCAATTAAATAGCAGCTGTAGGAATAAACCTGGATGTGGATAATAATTGGCCAGCCTTGGTTACGTAACAGCTGGGAAGTGAGCGTATAAACAAGGACAGCCAGAAGGAGCATATTCCCCAAAACCTTACACCCGCACCACTGTAATAGGCTTTAGGGATGCTTGCATATCTGTGTAAATGTGTAATGTGTGTTTAATCTAACTCTCCAAAAGTGATTAAATTTAAAATCTGTATAAGCCCAATTCACTGGCCTTTGGGTTGTGGTTGATGGAAACAGTACATGGATGTTTAAAAAAAAGAGGATATATCAAAGGACAAATGGTAAAAAGTTCTGAAAACATAGATCAGGTAGATAACTGGCAGCATCTCTGGACAATGGCTTGGCATTTCTGAAGTAAAACCACACCTCACTTTGCCAAACTCCAAAACCTGGGACTCAGCACTTCCATTTACAACAGGATCCTTAGCCTCCTGACCAACAGACCACGGTCAGTAAGCATAAGCAGCAATGAATGCCTCTCCGTGATTACTCTCAACATTGGAGACCCACAAGTCTGCGTCCTCAACCTCCTGCCCTACTCCCTGTACACTCTCGACTTCATGGCCAGATTCTGCTTGAGCTCCATCTACAAATTGCAGATGATACTATCGCACAACCTTACATCGAACATGGTCAGTCAGAGTACAGGAAGGAGACAGAGAGCCTACTGCCAAGGTGTCATGACAACAACCTTTCTGTGAATGTCAACTGAACAAAAGAGCTGATCATTGACTTCCAGAAGACAGGGCAGTGCATGTGCTCCTATTTACAATAACAGTAATGAGGTCAAGATGGTTGAAAGCTTCCTGTACCTCGGTATAAACATCACTAAAAGTCTGCCCTGGCCCAGGCATGTTGACGCTACAGCCAAGAACGCTCAGCAATGTCTCTACTTCCTCAGGAGGCTAAAACAATCTGGCCGGTTCCCTTTGATCTTCAGCAACTTTCACTGATGCACAATCGAAAGCATCCAAGTTTGATGCATCACAACTTAGTATGCCATGACCACAAGAAACTGCAGAGAGGTGTGGATACAGCTCAGCACGTCACGAAAACCAAACTCCCATCCATGAAGCAGCCAGCATTAAGCTGCCTCGATAAAGCAGACAACATAATCTTAGATCCAACCCAGCCCATACTTTGGCTCTTCTATCCCCTCTCATTGTGCAGAAGAAATGAAAGGCTGAAAGCACATACCATTAGGCTCAAGGACAGCCTCTACCCTACTGTTATAGAAGACTATTGAATGGTTCATTAAGTTAATTAATAGTACATTAAGATGGACCCTTTATTTACCAACTTACCTCATTGTAACCTTGCACCTTACTGTCTACATGCAGTGCACTTGCTCTGTATTGTAACACATTATTCAGCACACTGTTATTGTTTTACCTAAATGCACAGGTATATTAAATTAATCTGTATGGGCATTATGCAAGACAAGTTTTCACTATACCTTGGAAATGTGACAATAGTTAACCAATTTACCTACTTATATGATGAGCCATTGCTTATGCTGAACTAAAAGGTGACTTCCAATAAAGCATATATTCTCTTTAGCTTTTCTTAAAGATTTTCTGCTCAAGGCCTCATTGATTAGCTCTCTCATTTTGCTAGATGTTTGTAAGTTTTAATCTATTTCTGGGAATGAGGCACAAAATGATTCAAAGAGTGCAAAATAGATAGATAGACACAGCAGATTGTTGGGATCTAAAACAGAAACAAAATAATCTTTGAAATACTTAGACGATCACAGTGCATCTGACAATGGATCTCCTGTCTGAAATAGTGACTTTATTTCTCTTCCCAGAGATGCAACCTGATTTGCTGAGCATTTCTAGCATTTTCAGTTTAGTTGAGGGAGTGCTGCACTGTCAGCAACGCCACCTCATGAATGGAGCACTTTGTCGTGGCTCATCAGCTCTCTCAAATGAATTTCTAAGATCCCACGGCAGGAGTTTATCCTCATGTGTTGGTCATACATGTAAAACACAATCATCATGTTATTTCTAAGATATGGAGTATCTGTCATTATCCACTTTATTTTTTATTGCGGAGCTTTGCCATATGCATCTCGGCTCTCTTGTTTCCCACATCAAACCGGTGATCACACCTCAGAGGCACTTCATTGGGTGTCAAGTACCTTGGGATGTCCTGGAAGGAATGTGAAAAGAGATACCTAAATGAAAATGTTTTATTTTAAGACATGAGGCCTTTGCAGGTTGTTTTTGGATGTGATGATATCTGAGGAACTTGTACAGAGCATTTTTTTTTGTTGTTTTGTTACTTTGGAACACTTGCAATCTATTGAAGGCCAGATTCTACAATGATCAAGCTGCTGAAATGTATTTAAGTGCAAGAACATTGCTGAAGAATGGTTAAAAGGCAATAATAGCACGATACCACTGGTGAAATAGAGGACGTCACAATTAAGGTAACCAGAAAAGGTAAGTACATGGCCCTGGACCCTGTAATGATCTGTTAAACGTAAACTAAAAATACAGCCATTGCCAGCTTGTGCACCACATGTGGATCTGTAATTGTTTGCAGACATCAGTATGTCACCTGTTACTGTGAGATCCAAGCTAAGAGATTACACTGTAAGTAAATAGGTGAATAAAATGACAGAGATTTTATGATGGAAATCAGTGTGAAGTCTCATAATGTTTGTTCTAGGTTGTGGAAATAGTTTACTTGTAAACATAAAGATAGAACATTACAGCACAGTATGGGCACTTCAGCCCACAATGTTGTGCCAACCTATACAAACCAATCTTAACTCATCCCTCCTGCACAGTCCATAACCCTCCATTTTCCTTACATCCATGTACCTATCTAAGAATCTGTTAAATGCATCACTGCAGCAGCTAAAGTGCACCGGCTTGCATGGAGTTCCATGCTGTTACCAATAAGTGACTCATTGCTCTTTCTCAGGTGCTCACAACACTAAAACGTTGACACGTAGAACCACAGTAACACACACAAAATGCTGGAGGAACTCAGCAGGTCGGGCAGCATCTATGCAGAAAAATAAGCAGTTGACATTTTGGGCTGAGACCTTTCATTATGACTATTTATTCCTCTCCATGGATGCTGTCTGACCTGCTGAGTTCCTCCAGCATTCTGATTGCCGGCATCTGCAGGATCTCTTGTGTTTATGACTTGTAGCACGGCAACCCATGCAGAATCAAATGATCTCTGATCACAAGTTTTTGATCACATAGTTAACTGTGCATGGATACATATCAGAAGTCGTTTTCATCATTACAGATTGTTGATTGCAGGAATGGCAGTTTGTATTGCTACTAGATTTGCATGTTTGTGGCTATTACGATAGGGATTCAAAATTATTATCAGTTCATTTTACTGCCCTGCGGAGCCTTTTCTGCATATTTGTAGAAAGGAAATGGGAATGCTTAACATTCATGTTGTGGCTTTTATAACTTCAGGACATTCCAATGCATTTTACAACTAATTAAGTACTTCTGAAGTATAGTGCCTTTCTCATAAAGCTGCTTGAAATTTAGATCATGTGGCATTATTTTTGTGCACACTCTTCTCAAGAAAATGACACAGACTAATGAAATCTATGGATGTGTGGCATGGATGCAATTTACTGCAGTCTGCCATTTTCATCCTTGATTTTTCTTGCATCTGCCACATACAGGATGGCGAAATCCAGTGATATGAACCATATGCAACACACATCTGCGTTCCTATCCTTGGATGTTCATCTACAGATCACCGAAACAAGATCATCCAATTTGAGATCAACCAAGTCCGGTTTTTGTGCTCAAGACTTAATAGTTCTTCCTTTAATGCTCCACGCATCTCATAAAGTCATAAACCTGTGGACTGATACCACACAAAGTTTAGCTCAGACCATAAAACACTCCCTTTTGATGCCTTATCTTAACTGGAAGATACACTATATAAAAGACCAATGTTTTATAACATACTGCTAACACTCATCCACTGATAATAATTAACGTGGTTTAGTACTTTTAAACAAAATACTTGTTGCTTTGGTCTCATTCACATTACAGTGGTGAAACCAATTCTAAGTCTGCTCTTCAATTGGTGCACTACATTGATGACCTAATCTCAAATAATAATGAGGCAGCCTACAGAAAGGAAGTCATCTCTCTGACACAGTGGTGTCAAGAAAACAACCTCTCCCTCACTGTCACAAGAACAAAGGAGCTGGTTGTGGACTACAGGAGGAATAGAGACAGGCTAACCCCTATTGACATCAATGGATCTGCGGTTGAGAGGGTGAACAGCTTTAAGTTCCTCGACATACACATCACCGAGAATCTCACGTGGGCTGTACATATTCGCTGTGTGGTGAAAAAGACACAACAGCACCTCTTTCACCTGAGACTGTTGAAGAAGTTTGGTATGGTCCCTCAAATTCTACAGGGGCACAATTGAGAGCATCTTGACTGGCTACATCACTGCCTGGTATGGGAACTGTTCTTCCCTCAATCACAGGACTCTGCAAGGTGGTGCGGACAACCCAGCGCATCTGTAGATGTGAACTTCCACTATTTAGTACATTTACAAAGACAGGTGTGTAAAAAGGGCCCGAAGGATCATTGGGAACCCAAGTCACCCCAAACATAAACTTTACCATCCGGGAAACGGTACTGTAGCATAAAAGCCATGACCAACAGGAGCCAGGACATCTTCCACCAGGTCATTAGATGGATTAATTCATGCTGATACAATTGTATTTCTATGTTATATTGACTGTCCTGTTGACAATATTATTTATTATAAACTACTATAAATTGCACATTGCACATTTAGATGGAGACATAACGTAAAGATTTTTACTCCTCATGTATATGAAGGATGTAAGTAATAAAGTCAATTCAATTCAAATTCAATTCAAATCATCATATTTTCCATTTCAAGAAAGGTTTTAACAAAAATCCATTAATGAGATTAAAAGCATTCAAAGTTCAAAGTAAATCTATTACCAAAGTTTGTATATGTCACCATACTATCCTGAGATTCTTTTTCTTGCAGACATTCACAATAGAACAAAGAAATACAATAGAATCAAAGAAAATCTACACACAAAGACTGACAAGCAACTGGTGAGGAATTATATACAGAATTAAAAGGGCTAAAACCTGACTGACTTGTTTCAACTGACTTGTGAGGATAATGTTGTAAGATAACTAATGAACAAAGGAGTGATTGTGCATGAGAAAGCTGCTTTGTGTAACCACTGATCAAGGATGCTTGGCAGCAATCAGAGTACTGTGTGATAACGAATGTTTAACAAGCAGCCCCAGACAGTACTCGGGGCTCACTTGATTGGGGATTTTCCCAGGCTCTATGAGCAGGAGCTCCGTTGTATCAACTGAGACGCAAGCTTGCTGTAAACAGTATGTAATTTTAAGTAAACTGTGTTTGACAATTAGCCCCTGGGTCTGAACCTAAAGTCCTCTGGTAGAGAGGCAGATCAACACGGGTACTGTTGGATGCCCATTTAAAACTGGTCTCATGTTGATCACAGTTGCTATTTTTTATGATATATTGTGAAAAAGTGGATTTAGTAAGTACTTTACTTTCCTTCTACCTGCTGGCTTTTGATTACGTGTGGCTACTTATCAACATTATTCCGTAATGAGCTGCATACTTCGGAGTCACAGTAACTGACTGCTATGCCTCGGCTGATACCTGAGCTGAGCGATGAGGGAGAACTGCAGTGTTGAAGATAATGTTTTAGACATAATTTTATACTGAAGCTACAACTGCTTTCGAGTTCCCATGGTACAATTCAAATATGAGTAGAGGGGATTAGACTAAGATGGATTAATTCCTCACATTTGTGGACATTAATTATAAAGTTGCATAATACCAGGAAAGAAGACTTGAAATGAAAGATCAAATGAGGGAATATGGTACTCATTGGAAAAATTGACAATGATTGAAGAGTTAGCAAATTTAAGATAATTAAACAACAGATCCATCAATTTTATAAATTATGTATTCTATGATATTCATCATTCAGTTATCATGGATACTGTGTATGCCAGTAGTTCATTTTTATTTCTATTTTGGGATGTGTGTTCCAGCATTACTCAATTTATCCACGTTCCCTGATATTTTAAATAACCAGGCAACACGTTTCTCCTCCATTGTCAATAAATTATGCAAAATACATCACATGATAGTTATACAGACTAATAATCATAGAAGTATCAATACAGAAAGAGCCCTATCCATACTGAATTTGTTATTCTTAAATCCCAGCTCCTAGTGAGTTACTTTGTAGAGTACAGCTCCCGGACAGACAAATAATGTGAATATAGTTGGAAGGATGAGCAAGGATGTAACACTAAGGCTTTATAAGGCATGTTAGACTTATAAGGCATTAGTTTGACTGCACTTGGAGTACAATGAGCAGATGGTCCAGATGAGGTTCATGAGAATGGATTGGGTATAAAAGGGTTAACGTATGAGGGGCATTGATGGCTCTGAGCCTGTACTTGCTGGAGTTTAGAAAACTGGGGGGAGGGAAATTTTAATGAGACCTATGATGCATTGAAAGGCCAGATAGAGTGGATGTGGTGAGAGTATTTCCTATAGTAGGGGATTCTGGGAGCAGAAGGCCTAAGGATACAAGGACGTCGCCTTAGAACAGAGGTGAAGAGGAGTTTCTTTGTCAGAGGGTGGTAGATCTGAGGAATTTATTGCCACAAGTGGCTATGAAGGCCGGGTCATTGGGTATATTTAAAGCAGTTAGGTTCTTGATTAGTAAGGGCATCAAAGGTTACGGGGAGAAGGCAGGAGAATGAAGTTGAGAAAGACAATAAATCAGCCATGGTGGAATGGCAGAGCAGACTTGATGGGCCAAATGGCTAATTCTGCTCCTAGGTCTCAAGTTTCTGCCTTCAATACCCTTTCAGTCAGTGAGTTCTAATCCCTCTATACATGGAGTAAAAATGTTTCTTTAATCTCCTTCAAGTAAACCAAATTTATGCTCTCCAGTTTTTGTCCTCTCTACTATGTCTCAGCCTCTCATAATTTTTTTTTGCATCTCAATCAATTCTCCATTCAGTGTACAGAGAACGCAACCATGGCCTAAAAATTCTCTCCTCAGAACCAAATTGCAATGTCTATTAAACATCCTCATAAATCTCCTCTGGACACCTTCTGGTGCAATCATGTCTTTCCTGTATTGTGGTGACCAGAACTGTACACAGTACTCTAGCTGTAACTTACCAACTGTAGTGTTTAACATGGCTTTGGATTAATCTCTCTGCTCTATGCCTTGGCTAATGGGGATGTACCCATTTCTCCTACTGCGTTGGGGATCTATGAACATTCACTCCTAGTTGTGTTCCTCGGTATTACCTCGTATCCAGCCATTTATTCAAAGATTCAAAGTATGTTTATTATCAAATAATGTATAAATTATACAACCTTGAGATTCATTTACTTCTTCTTCAGTTGTCCATCAGAATCCAATGGCGACATTCACTCCTTTAACGGTGAGATCTTTGATAACTATACAGTCCTATCCTGGACCCACAAGTTCTATTGCGGGTGGAACATGTATATGTGGTAGTGGTGGTAGTGATGGACAACCATGGCTGCATTTCTCCTGGCTCTCTTCTGCTGTCTTCTGGTTGTTCTTTCCATCTCCAGAATACGAACCCTGTCCCTACACAGCTGTCGCCAAGTGATACGGTCAGCAGCAACATCCTCCAGGTCCTCAGGTCTGAACTTGTACTTCCTTAAAGCATTCTTCATCTGATCCTTATAGCGCTTCTTCGACCCTCCAGCTGAGTGTCGACCATGGTGTAGTTGGCCGTATAACACTTTGCAGGGTAGCTGACATGGGGGCATCCTTATCACGTACCCCAGCCACTGCAACTGACACTGGGTGATCATGGCCTCAGTACTTCTGCAGTTGGTCTTTACGAGTATTTCGGTGTGAAGCACCTGCTCATGCCAGGTAATTCCCAGGATGCGCTGAAAGCAGTTTATGTGGAAGCGCTCCAAGGACTTGATGTGACGGTTGTCAGTTACCCAAGCTTCACAGATATAAAGGAGGGTGATGACACAGACCGCTTGGTATACAGCGACCTTTGTAAAGGGATGAAGCCTCCCGTTCTGAAAGACTCTACGTTGAAGTCTCCCAAAGGCAGCTGATGCCTGTTTAATGTGGCTCTGGATGTTGTTGTCAATACTGCTATCCTCAGAGAGAATGCTCCCCAGATATTTGAAAGATGGCACGACTGACAGCTTTTCATCACCAACAGTGAAGGCAGGTAGGATGGGTGGGACACTGGTATTCCACTGTTTACGTACAGGTAGTTGCAAAGCAAGGAACCTGAAAGAACCCAATATAAAAAACTTAAATATCAACCCCCAATGTGTACAAAGAAAGAGAAAAAAACAAATCATACAAACAACAGAAGTGAGCAACAACAACAGCATTCCGAACCAAATTGAGTCATTAGATCCAAATCCCTGCAGCAGACTGGAGTAGGCCCAAACCCTCAGTATTCAGTTCATCATGTTAGCGGGGAAAATCACCACAAAGCTCGCAGACACAAAGCACAGCAGCCAGGGGCAGTCTCACAGCCATAGTGTCTCAGAGAGAGGAGCCCCCATACCATCTGAGCCAGAGTTTAAATGTCAGAACTGTGTATCATACCTCGCATTAACACTCAGGTCCCACCACGGCAAATCACTCCAGGCCTTGATTTCACTGCTGAAGAAGCCACTCTTGGCCTCTCCAAACCGGCTCGGTGCTCAGAGCGATCCAACCTCGCCTGACTTTCGTCACCCTGCCTTTCCAGTTTATATGGGTCCGTGTTTAGATTGTCCAAACAGCGGATGATACATTTTCCCTTCCCTTGTTTGTCCTCTTTAAATGTATTATCTCACGCTTCTCCTGGCAGAATGCTAGTTACCACTTCAGTGTTTGCCCAGCTAGTTCACTGATGTCCCCCTGTAACTTAAAGCATTCCTGTTTACTATCACTAATCCTGTCCAAGTCATTTATATTGAGTCAAAGAACATTACAGCACAGAAACAGGCCCTTAGGTCCATCTAGTTTGTGCTAAGATATTAACCTGCTTAGTTTTAACAACCTACACCTGGACCATAGCCCTCCATACCCCTTCCATCTATTTAGTTATCCAAATTGCGATTAAATGTTGAAATTGAACCCAAATTCACCATTTCTGCTGGCAGTTCGTGCCACAATCTTCATCAGTGAAGAAGTTCCCCCTCAGGGTCCCTTTAAACAGTTCACCTTTCACCCTTAACCCATGACCTGTAGTTCTAATCTCACCCAACGTCAGTGTAAAAAGCCTGCTTGCATTTACGCTATCAATATCTCTCAAAATTTTGTATATCCCCTCATTTTCCTATGATCCAAGGAATGAAGTCCTAACCTATTCAAGCTTTCCCAATAACTCAGGTCCTCAAGTCTTGAAAACATCCTTGTAAATTTTCCCTGCACACTTCTGTGACATCACTTTAAAGGAATTATGAATCTATATTTCTAGATCCCTCTTTTCTACTGCACTCCTCAGTGCCCTACCGCTCAGTGCGTAAGTCCTACCCTGGTCTGTTCTCCCACAATGTAGCACCACACTTTAATCTGCATTAAATTCCATTTGCCATTTTACAGCCCATTTTTTCCAGCTTGCCCAGATTCCACTGCAAGACTTGATATCCTTCTTTGCTGTCTAATACACCCATAGCCTGGTGTGATCTGCAAATGTGTTGATCCAGTTTACTACATTATCATCCAGATCATTGATATAGATGACAAACAACAACAGACCCACCCAGCACCGAACCCTGTGGCACACCACTTGTCTCAGGCCCCCATCCAACGATAAAACCATCTACTAGCACTCATTGTCTTCTCCTTTGAAGCAAATGTGTAATCCAATCTACTACCTCATCCTGAATGGCAAGCAATCGTACCTTCTTGACCAACTTCCCATGCAAGATCTTAACAGAGGCCTTGCTAAAGTCCATGTAGATAACATCCACTGTCTTGCTTTCATCAACTTTCCTGGTAACTTCCTTAAGAATTCTCAAAGATGCGTTGGACACAACCTACCATGCACAAAGCCATGTTGACTATCCCTAATCAGTCCTTTTCTTTTCCAAATATTTATTCTGTCCCTTTATATCTGATCCCTTAGAATACCTTCCAATAGTTTATCCACTACTGCTGTCAGGCTCACTGGTCAATAATTTCCCCTTTTATTTTTGGAGCCTCTTTTAAACAACTGAACAAAATTAGCTTTTCTTCAATCCTCTAGCAGCTCATCAATTCCTAAGGATGTGTTAAATATTTCTGCTCCAGCAATTTCTGCATTGTCTTCCATAAGGTCCGAGGAAATAGCTTGTCAGCCCCTGGGGATTTACCCACCCTGATTTGCCTCAAGACAGCAAACACCTCCTCCTCTGTAATCAGTCTAAGTGGGTGAGCACTTTTAAAGATTAGTACTCACACTTAGATCTGTTCAGGTCTGTGACTACAGGATCACGAAGTATCACAAAGATGGTGGAGATCTGAACTAGCAGATATAAAAGTAGTGTGGTGTGTGTGTGCATGCATGCATGTATGGTTATATAAGAGAATAGGCATTTGTGTTAATTTGATGAAACAGGGCCACAAGTTGCAAAGGGTGGTTATTGACCAATTGAGATGCCAGTGGGTGCATGTGTACTTGTTTGATGAACTGTATAGTAATAGACACATTTGCAAGCGTGTTTGTGTGTTTTAAGGATAAGTCTGTAACCTTGGTGTAACAGTTTTAACTGCAAAGGGATACAACAGGCATTTTGTGTTCAAAGGCACATAAGTGGTAGATTGCAGAGTACGAACTCTGTGGTTTTAAGAATATAATGTTTAATTTTTATCCATCATTTATCTTTATAGTGTGAGAATAAGTGTGGAGATATCTGAAGGAGAGATTATACCCAGACCTATCTGTTGGGATGGGACTGATTATATTCAGGCAATGTCAAGTCAAGAACATGACAATCCTAGCCAGGGAGGGGAGTCAGGGCAATATGTGGGAATCATATCAGGAAGTCCCAAGGATAGGAGCCAAGCACAGTCAGGAGCTGCTAAAAGTGGTGCTGCTGCCTGCGGAAGTAGCAGCGATTAAAGTAAAGGCTCACTGGAAAGGGAGAGTAAGGAGCAGAAAGGGAGCCAGTGGGCAGATCATGGGACAAAGGGAGCAACAGGAGAACATGAGATGAAAGGAATTGACGCAGAAGTTACTGGAGCCAATTCCGTAAGATCACATGGAGGCATAAAGGACCTTTGTAATCAGGTTAATGCATTGAGGGCCAAGTAAAACAACACCAACACGTTGCTGATCAGAGAGAGCCAGAGGAAGAGGAGGTAGTCCTCCCACAGCCAGGCGACCAAGTCATGGTGAGGGTTTGCTCTCAGATGGATAGGACCACAGATGGTACTTTCGACAAATGACACCTGTGTTTGTGTGCAGACATGGCGAGGCAGCCAGTAGAAACATTGGACTCAGGTAAAAATGCTTATCGCATCTCAGGTGAACCTGCTTATCACCCTCACCGAGCAAGAGATCACGTGTACCCGGTAACAACGTCATTGCAGAGAACCTCAGAGACGAAAACCAGCCGGCTGCATCAGAAATGACCACACAGACCCACAGCAAGCGCAAATACAGAAGACACTGACAGAGCGTGACAGCGAGCTGGGACCGGTAACTGTACCCTGTAATGAAGGCTGGCTCCTGAAGGTAGATGATTAGCTGTATAGATCAGAATAGAAAAATTAACAGGTGAGCGACCCGAGTTACAGCAGAGAAACCATGTTCCACAACTTCGATGGCGTGGCAGACTGAGAAAGAGAGGAAATTACGCACAGCATCTGAATGCAGTCACACCGGCCTGAATGGGGAGTAAATACAAATGAGTTGGGCCCTTTCAGTGCTTGGGCCAGTGATTGAATGGGTAGTTAAGGATTGGGTGCCGCCGGGAAGAAGTCCATGCAGCCATTCAAATAGAGACCATCCCAACCCTGTCTATGTCGATGAAATGGTCTGAGAGACTAACTTGCTTGATCACTCTGACAATCTTTTGTCATGGCAGGGAGTGTGAACTGTGAACCTGATACTTTGGCAGACCACCAGGGGGCAGTGCCTTTCAACCGGCTCTCCCTCAGCGGCCTCTGCGATGCTTCCATTCCTCTGGCAAGTCAGAAGTTGGCCCAGTAATCTAGATTGGTCTGGGGCTCACACACTGCCTGGCTGTCTGACAGTGGGGAAGAAGGAGAGGCCTGCCCTGTCTGCAGCCATCTCAGAGGTTGCGACTCGAACCCTTGGTGGGAACTGGCTGAGATCTTTTGACCCGTCTGTTTGTTGACTTGTGTCATCTCAGTCAATCAGGCCTGGATTTATGTTCTTCCCTTGCACCTCAGTGAGTGCTCTCTCATCAGACGGGAAGTGCCGATGATGAGCACAGTCCTGGGCCCAGATGTGGAGGGGAGGCCTCTCTGGTGACCGGTTGCCATGCAAAAGGTGGTTTGGCAAGGCCGGAAGCACAACTGCGGATATCCCAGGATTCTGAATGTGCAGTTTTAGGGGATGTTGGTGAGGGTCAGTGGTGGTGTACAGAGACTGTGATTGCACCATTGCCAATGTCACCACCACCAGAACCAGGGAGACGATGATAACCACTATCCTACTCATCAACAGTACACGGGATCCAAGGAGTATCACAATTCTATCCAAAACCATGACCTGGATGCACCTTCTGATAAAATGGCCACCCAACAGCAGACAAAAAGGATCATCAAGCAGAGTTGAAAAATAATCCCATGTTGGGAATCATCTCAAAGATGGACCAAGGATGACAGAAATTGGTAGAGCGTTGTCAGGGAGTCACTGGTCATATCTTAGGAGAGGGGAGAGAAGTCTGAATATCCAAACAAAAAGAAATTATTCCAGAATCCCCACATGAGAATGGCGCCCCAGTATGGTTGTGACCCAGGGGATATGGAATCAAGATCTGTGCACAGTGCTCTCAGTGTGGCTCTGATCCAGGGATATAGGGCTGGGAACCATGCATGGTGCACCCGTGGTGGGTCTGAAGCAGATAAGTGGAGGTGGGACCATGCATGCGCTCCCATGTTAGTGTGATGGAAGGATACAGATATGGGACTCCAGCCCAGATATGGTCTGATCCAGCCCTTTCCAGATTTAACCCACATCTAATAATCCCACTGCACAACCCTCAGTACCTGTAGCTGATATTCCTTGGACATTTTTGTCACTTCCATTATCCATGCTGGTAGATGGAACATGGGAGATTTCCAGCACAGAACAATGGCTTGTTTCTGTTCCCTGTTGTTTGTCCTCGGGATCTGCAGATAGACAATCTGATGTACGTCAGCAATGGGAACCCTGTGAATGGTTCAAAGTTGCTGAATTGTAAGAATGACTGGGACTCTGTCCTGATGTGATCTGATCCAGGGATACACGGACCGGAACGCTGCATAGCGTGCCCAGAAGATGAGGTTTAGCATTGGTCAGAGAACAGACACTATCTCAAGTTTCACAGGGAAACATTAAAGAAAAAAAGGGAATTATTTAGTACAGAAGTAGGCAATGGTGCAGTAAAGCAGGCTGGTTTGACTGAGTTACTGCTCACTGGTTGTAGGAGGGTGGGGCAGAATTTCCTGCTTGAGGGTGAGTTGAATATTTGGATAATTCATTCTCAGTGTCGTTCTGGGGGACATTGAAGAAGAACAGGCTCGTCAGCCCTCGATGTTGTACGACCATAAGAACATAAGATATAGGAGCAGAATTAGGCCATTTGGCCCATCAAGTCTGCTTTGCCATATCATCATGGCTAATTCCACTTTTCCTCTCAGCTCCAATCTCCTGCTGTCTCCCTCTGTATCCTTTCATGCCCTGACTGATTTAGAATCAAATTCTGTCTTAAATATACCCAGTGATGTTGCCCCATAGCAGCGCCTGGCAATGAATTCCACAAACTCACGACTCTCGGCCTAAAGAAATTCTTCCTCATCTCCATTCTACAAGGACGACCTTCTATTTTGATGTTGTGTCCTCTGGTCTTAGACTCCCCAGCATAGGAAACATCCTCTCCACATCCACTCTAATGAGGCTTTTCAACATTCGATAGGTTTCAAAGAGGTCACCTCTCATTCTTATGAATTCCAGAGATAGATGCCCAGAGCTATCAAAAGCTCCTCATATAACAAGCCTTTCAATCCTGGAATCATTTTCATGAACCTCCTTTGAACCCTCCCCAATATCAGCATATCCTTTATTAGATAAAGGGCACAAAACTGTTTACAATACTCTAAATCAGGCCTCACCAGTGTTTTATGAAGCCTCAACATTACATCCTTACTTTTATATTCTAGTCCACTTGAAATGAATGCTAACATCAATCACATTTGCCTTCATCACCATTGACTCAACCTGCAAATCAACCACGAAGGAATCTTACATAAGGACTCACAAATCTCTTTGCACCTCAGATTAAATTTTCTCTCCATTTAGAAAATAGTCTACCAAAGTGTATGACCATACACTTTCTACAATTGTATGCCACTTCTTTGCCCAGTCTCCTAATCTAAGTCCTTCTGTAGCCTACTTCCTCAAAACTACCTGCCCCTCCACCTACCATTGTATTGTCTGCAAACCTGGCACAAAGCCATCAATCCATCATCAAAATCATTGACATATAATGCAAAAAGAACGGGTCCCAACACACCCCTCTGTGGAACACCCCCACAAGTCACTGGCAGCAGGCCAGAAAAGGTTCCCTTTATTTCCACTCTCTGCTTCCTGCCAGTCAGACAAGCACTATCCATGCTTGTATCTTTCCTGTAATACCATGGGTTCTTAACCTGTTAAGCACCCTCATGTGCGCTACCTTGTCAAAGGCCTTCTGAAAATCCAAGTACACTATATCAACTGATTCTCCTTTGTCTTTCTTGCTTGTTATTTCTTCAAAGAATTCCAACAGATTTGTCAGGCATTATTTTCCCTTGAGGAAACCGTGCTGACTATGGTCTATTTTATTATGTGCCCCGAAACCACATACTTATCAATCGACTCCAACATCTTCCCAGCCACTGAGGACAAACTAACTGGCCTATAGTTTCTTTTCTTCTGCCTCTTTACCTTCTTGAAGAGTGGAGTGAAATTTGCAATCTTCCATTCCTCTGGAACCATGTCAGAATCAATTGATTCTTGAAAGATCACCACTAATCAATAGGTTTCAATAGGTACATTTGAGATCAGAGGAATGTATACAATGTACATCCTGAAATTATTCTTCTTTGCAAACATCCATGAAAACAGAGGAGTGCCCCAAAGAATGAATGACAGTTAAATGTTGGAACCCCAAAGACTCCCCAGCTCCCCCTCCCATACATAAGCAACAAACCCTCCCCCACCAGCAAAAAGTATCAGCACCCTCCACCAAGCACTCAGGCATGCAGCAAAGCATCAATAGAGACACAGACTTGCAATATCTGAAAGACTACTTGTTCACCTGGTATTCGACATACCAGAGGCTCTCTCCCTAATAAGGGAAAAAGTGTTTCCCTGTTTCACAGTGAGAGGGGAAAAATTACAAAGCAACTCGCTGATTTATGGTGGTAAAAGTCTGTTATTTATTATCGAAGATTAACAAAAAAAAGATACATTAAGTCAATATGTCATTAAGTACAATAAGGAATTAAATTAGCAAATAACTGATTAACAAAGCTAAGCAATATATCAATAATAATAACAAAAAATAAAGTGTTAAGAATATTTTATTTGAAAGAAAAATAAGGAAAAAAAAGAACAACCCCTACTAACTGAAAAAAACCAAAAACAAAAAAACGCATTGGGAGCACAACCCCGGAGCTACACATCATACAAGCTTCCAAAAAAAAAATCAATCCGCCAACTCAAATCCACTTAAAGAAAAATCGGAAGGAACCCATATTAATTAACTCAAATCAGATGATAATAGCGGGTGAATGAACCCCACCTTTTCTCAAAATCAGATCAAGGATCAGAAGTTCGACTTCTGATTTTCTCCAAACTAAGACATAACATCACCTGTTATGTCACTTTTTCCAAGGAACTCAGATCTCCGGGCACACAGCCAGCAGCCAGCCCGCTGCTTTCGATCTTCTGCCTCCCACAACGCACCAGGCGGCAGCACCAACCTCGAGTTCTAGAGCCACGAAAATCTGGCACCCTGAAGGCGTGCTAGTCTTCCAGGCCGCATCCTTGGCATATCGAAAAGCGGCTGGTCGTGAGGCTCCAAGAGCGGGTCCCATTTCCACAAAGAACCGAAGTCAGCATGTAACTCCAGGTTAGGGTCTTCTAAAGAACCTTGAAAAGCAAAAAAAGAGATATCAAAGATGGGAACAGAGCTGTTTCTGAAGATGCAAGCAAAGGAGTCACCGTTAGGCACCATCGTCCTCCTAAGCTCCGCCCCACTTCCGGTTTGCGATGGCATTACTGAAGTTGCATGGCAGCTTACTGGTGGTTCAGATGGCAAGAAATGCGACTAAAAACACTACCAAAAACAACTTTTCTGAAGTAAATTGTGGTTAACTATCACCACAAACAATGAAGAAGTAAGCAGAGGTGAAGCTGATTCAAAGGATGGGTTTGTACGGGAGCATTGCAAAGCTGAAGGGGAATGTATTCAAGACAGGGTTGCAGAAAGAGTTCGTATTAATGTCACTATTGGAGTGAACGGTTTGGAGAGGAGTTGAGATGGAAGAGTTTTGACGCCCATCCACCTAACCTGGGTGCGAGGTTGGATCCTTCCAATTGCCAAGCTGATTTGGTGAGGTTGAGAATGGCTTTGGGCTGTGCAGCCCAGGTGGGTGACTGGAGCAAGGTACTGCTTGGTGGTTGGACAATTTAAATGCTGGCCCAGCTAGACTCAGAAGTTTGAGTGTCAGGACCAGAAGCAAGGGTTGGACTGATTTCTCTCACTCTCCTGCAATGTTCATCCCTCTCTCTGACGGCTGTCATCTCTGCGAGTTTTGCGGCATTTTTGCCCTGCTGATATGATGAACTGCGATGGCTAATATGAGTAGGTTTGGGCCTACTTTGGCTGCTCTGGGGAGCGGATCCATGTACTCAACCTGGTTCGGAATGCTATCGTTTGCTTCTATTGTTTCCATGATGTATGCTTTCTTCCTCTTTTTAAAAAAATTGTGTTCTTCGAGTTTCTTGCTTTGTGGCTGGTTGTAAGCAGACAAATCTCAAGGTGTATAATTTATACATTCCTTAATAATAAATGTACTTGACTCTGGAATCTTGAATGCCTCCACAATTTCTTCAGCCACCTCTTTCAGAACTCTAGGCTGTGCACCATCTGGTCCAGGTGACTTATCTACCTTCAGACCTTTCAGTTTCCCAAGTACCTTCTCCCTAGTAATGGCAACTTGACACACTCAAACTTCTGGCAGCACAAAGTACACTGCAGATGCTGTGGTCAAATCAACACGTACAAACAAGCTGGATAAACTCAGCAGATCACGGATGCTGCCCGGCCTGCTGAGTTAAACTTCTGGCACACTGCTAGTGTCTTCCAAAGTGAAGACTGATGCAAATTATTTATTCGGTTCATCCACCATTTCCTTGTCCCTCATTACCAGCTCTCCAGTGGTCTGATATCCACTCTCACCTCTCTTTTACACTTTATGTATCTGAAGAAACTTTTGGTATCCTCTTTACTATTATTGGCTATCTTACACTCATATTCCATCTTTTCCTTCTTTATGACTTTTTCAGTTGCCTTCTGTTGGTATATAAAAGCCAATCCTCGAACTTCCTACTAATTTTTATTCTATTATATGCCTGCTCTTAGGCTTTTATGTTAGTTTTGACTTCTCTTGTCAGCCACAGTTGTGTCATGCTGCCTTAAGAGTACTTCTTCCTCTTCAGGATCTATATATCCTGCCCCTCCCAAATTGCTCCCAGTTAATTCCAGCCTTTACTGCTCTGCCGTCATCCTGCTGTGCTCTTTTCTAATCAATTTTGGTCAGCTTCTTTCTCATGCATCAAGTCCCTTTACTCCATTTTAATACTGATACATCTGACTTTAACTTCTCCATCTCAACTTACAGGGAAAATTCTACAATATTGAGGTTCCTTTACCTTAAGCTCGCTAATCAATTCCAGTTCATTGCACAACACCCAATCCAGAAAAACAGATCCCCAAGTGGGCTCAATCACGAGTTGCTCTAAAAAGCCATTTCATAGGCATTCTACAAATACCTTTCTTGTCATTCAGCAGCAACCTGATTCTCCCATGACTATCGTAACATTGTCCTTTTGGCATGCCTTTTGTACCTCTTGTTGTCATTTGTAGACAACTTGTTTACTACTGTTTGGGGTTATTGGAGTATAAAAGTTGCATTGTTTGCTGTGTAATCAAAACTATGTAGTCAGCTTTGAACTTGCTATTTGCTATGCATGTATCCAATTTAGTAGGAGAATGAAATCTTAAGAATGTAGAAGACAATGGTGTGTTAATGAGAGGTAGCTAAGAGATGTAGATTAGAACATGATTAAGTCAATGGGTAGAAACAATAGTGGCGGATGTACTTGTGATACGCAACTGTAGACCGATTGGATATGCTAATGCAACTAAACCAGGAGATTGCTATAAAAAATGCTATGTACAAGGATCGGTGGGCAATCAGCGACTAGCTCAATGACTGTCTCAGCTTTGATTTGCAAATTAAAGTTTAACACTTCTTGAAGAATCTTCTGCGTCTCCTGGTCGTTTGTGGGGCACGAGAAACCACGACAGGGTCTGCATGTAACTCACGTCAGAATCTTTTTACCCTTGCAGTTCCTTAGCTCTACTCTCAACGATTCAACACGTTCCAACTCCATATCACCTCTTTCTAATGATTTGATTTTTTTTATTAAGAGCCACACCACCTCCTCAGCAGTACATGGCCTTTCACTGGCGTCAACAGAGCTTTACTGATGCACCATCAATAACTCTTGGAGACGTGAGGCGAGATATAGGCTTTTATTGGCTGGAAGAAAGAACAAGCAGCAATTGACCACCACACTACATCCTGGAGACTGAGGCCGGGGCTGTGTCTCCAATCGTCTTTATACCGGGGTCCACGTTCCAAGTCCATATCACCTCTTTCTAATGATTTGATTTTTTTTTATTAAGAGCCACACCACCTCCTCAGCAATACATAGCCTTTCACTGGTGTCAACAGAGCTTTACCAAGAGGGAGTTCTCACAGGTTGGTGGTGGTTATTTAAACCAGGGAGCTTTGAGAGCATTTTTTGTTCATTGTACGTGGCCTATCAGCGGCGTCAACAGAGTTTTACCAACTAAACAAAAGTACAGAAGGGATAACCTGAGCGGCCATCATCGGGAGTAGGCTAGTGGTGAGAGTGGAAGCGACAGGCTTCGGCTTGGAGGAGGCATGGCTCTGTGTAAAGCATCTGTTAAGATGTCCTTTTTTTCCCCCTCTCTTACTGTATCAATGAAATGGCTGGGGTCCCGGGGAACTACATCTGCGTGAAGTGTATCCGGCTGCAGCTCCTTGAAGACCGTGTTAGGGATCTGGAGCAGCAGCTGGATGACCTTCAGCTTGTACGGGAGAGTGAGGAGATAATTGATCAAAGTTACAGTGAAGCAGTCACACCAAAGTTGCAGGAGGCGAGTAGCTGGGTGACCGTCAGGAGAAATGGAAAGAGGCAGTTAGGGCAGAGCACCCCTGTGGCCATTCCCCTCAAAAACAAGTATACCGCTTTGGATACTTTTGAGGGGATGATGCCCCAGGACAATGCCATGGCGACTGGGTTACAGGCACTGAGCATGGGTCTGTGGTGCAGAAGGGAAAGAGAGAGAGAGAAGGGAGCAGTAGTGATAGGGGATTCGATAGTGAGGGGAACAGACAGGAGATTCTGTAGACTTGAACGGGACACCCGGATGGTACGCTACCTCCCAGGTGCCAGGGTCAGGGATGTCTCAGATGGCGTTCACAACATTTGGAGAGGGAGGGAAAGCAGCCAGATGTCTTGGTACATATTGGTACCAATGACATAGGAAAGAAAAGCAATGAAATCCTGAAAAGAGAATTTAGAGGGCTAAGTAGAAAGTTGAGAAGCAGGACCTCCCAGGTAGTAATTTCTAGACTGCTGCCTGTGCCACGTGCCAGTGAGGGTAGAAACAGGATGATTTGGCAGATAAATGTGTGGCTGAGAAGCTGGTGTAGGGGGCAGGGCTTCAGGTTCTTGGATAATTGGGATCTCTTCTGGGGGAGGTATGACCTGTTCAAAAGTGATGGGTTGCCCCTGAACAGACAGACAGACAGACATTCTTTGTTGCTCCCGAGGGAAATTGGGTTTCGTTACAGCCGCACCAACCAAGAATAGTGTAGAAATATAGCAATATATTTCCTGAGGGGGACCAATATACTCACGGGCAGGTTTGGGGAGAGCTGTTGGGGAGGGTTTAAACTAATTTGGCAGGGGGGTGGGAACCTGAGTGAAGGGACTCAGGAAAGGATTGATGGTTTAAAAAACAGTGAAGATAACTTGCAGTCAGATTGTCAGGAAGGGCAAGCAGGTGATGGGACTTAGTTGCAGCCAGCAGGCTGAGTACCAAATCATTAGGGATGTAAAGTCAGAAAGGATAGCAAATATGGTACTCAGGGTGTTGTATCTCAGTGCACAGAGTATAAGAAATAAGATGGATGATCTTGTTGCAATATTACAAATTGCCAGGTATGATGTTGTGGCCATCACTGAATCACGGCTGAAGGATGGTTGTAGTTGGGAGCTGAATGTTCAAGGTTACACATTATATTGGAGGGATAGGAAGGTAGGCAGAGGGGGTGATGTGGCTCTACATGTAAAGAATGGCATCAAATCAGTAGAAAGATGTGACATAGGATTGGAAGATGTTGAATCCTTGTTATATATATGTGGGATGACCGTTATATACAGGCCTCTCAACAGTGGCTGGGAGGTGGACCGCAGGTTACAACAGGAAATAGAAAAGCAATGGTATTATAGGAAAGTTCCTAACATGGTTAGAGCATTGGCTGATTGGTAGGAGGCAGCGAGTGGGAATAAAAGGATCCTTGTCTAGTTGGCTGCCAGTGATCAGTGGTGTCCCACAGAGGTTAATGACGGGTCCACTTCTTTTTATACTGTATATAAATGATTTAGATGATGTTATAGATGGCTTTGTTGCCAAATTTGCAGATGATATGAAGATTGGTGGAGGGGAAGGTAGTGTTGAGGAAACAGGTAGGATGCAGAAAGACTTAGACAGATTAGGAGAATGGGCAAGAAAGTGGCAAATGAAATACAATGTTGAAAAATGCATGGCCATGCACTTTGGTAGTAGAAATAAACATATGGACAATTTTCTAAACAGGGAGAAAATCCAGAAATCTGAGCTGCAGAGGCACTTGGGAGTCCTTGTACAGAACACCCTGAAGATTAACTTGCAGGTAGAGTTGGTGGTGAGGAAGGCAGATGCCATGTTAGCATTCATTTCAAGAGGTCTAGAATACAACAGTAAGGATGTGATGCTGAGGCTTTATAAGGCAATGGTGAGGCCTCACCTTGAGTATTGTGAACAGTTTTGGGTTCCTCATCTTAGAAAAGATGTGCTGGCATTGGAGAGGGTTCAGAGAAGGATCACAAGGATGATTCCAGGAATGAAAGGGTTATCATAAGAGGATGATCAGGAGGGTGAAGTTCCCCCCCCCCACTCCCCGCTCTTACCTCACACAGGGTTTAACCTTGGTGGAGAACTCACTGCCAAACGACATGAACAGTAACAAAGAAGCTTCCTCAATGTGTCGAAGAATAAATCAACAGATAAAGGGATCAGTTGTCTTCTTGCTTGATTTGATCAATGTGGTGTTATGTTCTCTGCAGTGGGGCAGGAATAGAAGACGCTTCGCTCTGTGCCTAACCCTGGGAGTGTGTAATGGGACGTTGTAGAGGAAGCTTCACTTTGTATCTGTCCCCAGCACGGTATGATTGAACGGTGTAAAGCAACCTTCACTCTTTGTCTGACCTAAGGGTTTGTGTGTCAGTCTGATCACATTTCACCTCCATGCACACAAAATACCACAATCTTACAGGAGAGGACTGTGGGTCCTAGAGATGGGAGAGAGCATGGCATCTGTGGCACCCATTCCCAAAGGGAGAGATGAGAGTGTGTTTTGTGCCCACTCCCAGAAAGGGAGAGGATGGTCTGTTTGACACAGAGTCCCCAGAGATCATTAATGGAGAATGTGTGGAGCAGGTTAAGACCTACAAGTATCTGGGAGTACAGTTAGACGAGAAGCTAGACTGGACTGCCAACACAGATGCCTTGTGCAGGAAGGCACAGAGTCGACTGTACTTCCTAAGAAGGTTGGCGTCATTCAATGTCTGTAGTGAGATGCTGAAGATGTTCTATAGGTCAGTTGTGGAGAGCGCCCTCTTCTTTGTGGTGGCGTGTTGGGGAGGAAGCATTAAGAAGAGGGACGCCTCACGTCTTAATAAGCTGGTAAGGAAGGCAGGCTCTGTCGTGGGCAAAGTACTGGAGAGTTTAACATCGGTAGCTGAGCGAAGGGCGCTGAGTAGGCTACGGTCAATTATGGATAACTCTGAACATCCTCTACATAGCACCATCCAGAGACAGAGAAGCAGTTTCAGCGACAGGTTACTATCGATGCAATGCTCCTCAGACAGGATGAAGAGGTCAATACTCCCCAATGCCATTAGGCTTTACAATTCTACCGCCAGGACTTAAGAACTTTTTAAAAGCTATTATTAATGCTTTTTGAGATAGTGATTTAGATGCATATCATATTTTTTACTGAGTTAAGTATTGTATGTAATTAGTTTTGCTACAACAAGTGTATGGGACATTGGAAAAAAATGTTGAATTTCCCCATGGGGATGAATAAAGTATCTATCTATCTATCTATCTATCTATCAGAGGGGGAGAGGATGATGCGTTCAACACCCAGTCAATGAGAAGGAGGAGAACACATGCTCTTTGCCATCATTGACCATTTGCCTCTGACCCTTTGCCCCTCACTGCAGGCCTAGCCGTAGTTACCCTGTAACTCCCCCTGTGCATTTTTTCAATACAGTGCACTTTCCTCAACCAAGGGGAAATCACTCTGCACTCTCTATTTCCATCACCAAGATTGTCCTCCTAGTCCTCTGATAATCCAATCTTCATTCACCTCCTCCTCTCTCCAGCTCCCTCACCTTACCTTTGTTGCCAGAAAGGCAGGTTGGTTTGCTGTAGAATGCAGCATTTTCTAAGCTGCACTTCAGTGTTGTTCTGGTTGGAGAGAGGCTTTGAGATGCTCCTCACTCTCTGGGCTCACCCCAAAAATGTCTCTCCCAATATTTACCTCACTGCCGCTGCCACGGCACAGAGAGGTTGATATCCCCTTGTGAGTCACCAGGGAGGTGGGGAGTGGGTGGGTTCGGTGGGAGGGGACAAGGGTGCTTTAAAGGTGGAGGGAGTGTATTAAGGGAGGGGCCTCAACCCCTCTTCCTGCCCTTAAGACATTGTCAGAATCTGCCTTTTGCTCCCACACTGCATCCCCCAGCTCCTCTCTCTCTATGTTGTTCATCTCATTCAGCACAGGACGAAGCACATCATTCTCTCTTCCCTTTCCTTCTATTGGGCAGAAAATACAAAATCCTGAAAACACGTACTCCCAGGCTCAAGGACAACTTCTACCCTGCTGTTATAAGATTAACGAACGGTCCCCAGGATGACAAGATAGACTTGACCTACAATCTATCTCATCATGGCCCTTCACCTTATTGCCTGCCTGCACTGCACTTTCTCTGTAACTGTAACGCTTTATTCTGTGCACCGTACAGAATTCTGCCCCTGACTGAAGTAAACTGCAGAAATATGTGGCATTGGCTCAGCACATCACAGAAACCAGCCTCCCCTCTCACTGTCTCTCCTCAGATCATTAGTAAAAGGAGCCAGCAAAATCAAATACCCCTCACACCCTGGATATCCTCTCTGCTTCCCCTCCTCCCACAGGGCCAAAGATGCAAAAGCCTAAAACATATATCACCAGGCTCAAGGACAACTTCCATTGTTGCTGTTATAAGACAATTGAACAGTTCCCTAGTACAACAACCGTCAGTCTACCTCTCTATAACCTTGCACCTTATTGTTTGCCTGCAGTGCACTTTATTCTGCACTCTGTTATCCTCTTGCCTTGTATTACATGAACGCACTGTTGTAATGAATTGTTTTTCACTGTACATACCTTGGTGCTCTTGACAACAATTAACCAATTTACCTGTTTAGAAAAAAAAGGATTGGTTCAGCCTACAACGGTATCAATGGTAACTCTTCATTTACAGAATTTATGGCAGATGCTGACTTCAGTGGTGTTTATGTGATGTAATAAAATGTTACATTCCTTAGAACATGTTTGTTCAGTGCAGAAGAATTGAATGCATGTAATCTTGCATATCATCATCCAATGTTGTAGTATAGATGAAGGGCATTCAACCCAATGTAATTATGCTGGTTTATAAGAGCTATTCAACTGGTACAACTCCCTTGTCACTTCCTCATAACAATAAGTAAGTGTACTTATTGAATTCAGCTTCTGAGTTTCTAGTAACTTTGCTTTCATCTCCCCTGCAGATCGTGTGTCTTAAATTATAAGTTCTCCAAAATACTTTGAGGAACTGTGGTTACCTTCAAACAATCAGGTGATTTGACAATAACTGACTGTGTTGTCTTTTTTATTTTTGGAAGAAACAGTCCCTGAGGGAACGAGCAGGAGACTGGATCTTGCGTGATGAAGGACGTAGGACTCAGCTGAAGGAGGATGGCTTGAGGAAGGAGATTGTTAGGGAGTAGCACCCATACTCAGAGACAAAAAATATACTAACCATTAATACAAGCAAGAAGCAGCCTTCAAAGTACTGTCCAATAAAACAAGCAGTAATTGGGATAGAAAGTACAAAGATGGCTGCATTAACCAACAGCACTGTCAATGAAGACAGCAGGTTACCTGCTTAAAGCAGAAAGTCATTTAAGAGATATCCTTAAATAAGATATGCATATCTAGGGAACCAAGCATCACAATACTGTAGTAAATGTAGTATGCTTTGGATGTCTAGATTTCTAAAGTTTTTATAATATTTTCAAGCAGTTTTTCCAAGCAAAGGTGTTTAAATATTCCTAGATGATCTGGTCAGTTAATAGGTGTTCCCATTGTAAATATACAGAACCATTTAAATACACCAAAAATAATTAAGTAAACTAGGCAACTGTGACCATTGACAAAGTACTTAATCACCTTTATCCCTAAGGATATAAAACATCAACGTAATTCAAAGGAAGTCTTCCATCAAGTCTCCCTGTGTGCCTGGTTAAGGTGTATCTACAGCTCTAATCTCTATGTGCCTCATTTAAAGTCAGAACAGAGGTAAAGGGAGGGGTTCAGCCATAACTGCAGGAAAAGAATGGGCTGCATATTAATCTTTAGTGGGCAATTGTTACTGATGACAGTGTTTTGAGTAAGGTCATGATTAGTCAAAAAAAATTATATGAGAATAATTACTTTAGTACTTGTAAGATAAATAAGAACTATCACTAAGGTCCATGATTCAGCTCCCAATAACCTCATGTTTTTGATCCAAGTTTCTTTGCAAGTCAAGAATGCGGCATAAAACTTGTTGCTTGTGACTAATTTTTAAGCTGTACAAGAACAGAGAAGATGAAGGCAGGATAATGAAGCATGAGGATGAGAGGAAAGAGAGAGAAAGAAACCCTAGTGATGGAGAAAAGAAGTAGGGGAAGAACAGAGTTAAAAGAGACTGAATGTAACATGCTCTGTCCTCTTATATCTGTTTGATAAATCAGCTGAAATTCTATACGTAACAGATATTCCATTCAAATTCTATTGCTTGAATTAACCAATATGGTAGCCCCTATTCAAGTCATGTGGTACCTGCAATTGCAACCAAGTTGTTACTAAAGTAATTGCAACCACTAGAAAACACACTGAACAAACTCATACACATATAGGAATCTATATAAAAATATAAACAAGTATAAGTAAGTCAAATCATATGAAAAATAACAACTATACAGTCTAATTCAACATTCCCCTCTTTGACGAATAAATTCTTCTCAGGCTTCTCAGCCAGGTATAAGTATCTATTATAACTGACATTTCAATGACAACCTCCTCTATCTTCATGAAGGATGACACCTGGGCATGTCTAGTCCAGTGGTATTTATATACTTGTAGTCCAACCCTCCTGATTGGTTAGTCCTCATCCATTCAGGTTTCGCTCTCCCACCTTGTAAACAATGATGAGGACTAACCAATCAGGAGGGACGGACCACTAGACTAGACATGCCCAGGCATCATCCCTGATGAAGATCACAGAGTTTGTCATCAAAATGTCAGTTATAATCAATACTTGTACCCGAGAAGAGCTTAGGGCCCAAAACTGTTGACAATACTCCAAGTGCAGCCTGGCTAGTGTCTTATAAAGGCTTAGTATTATTACATTTTCATATTTATTCTCCTTGAGATGAATGCTATCATTACATTTGCCTTCTTTACTACAGACTCAACCTGTAAATTAACCTTCTGGGAGTCTTGCACAAGGACTCCTCAGTCCCTTTGCACCTCTGATGTTTAAATTTTCTCCCCACTTAGGTAATAGTCTACACTTTTGATCCTTTTACCAAAATGCATTACCATACATTTCCCAACACCATATTCAACCTGCCACTTTTTTGCCCATTTTACCAATTTGTCTAAGTCCTTCTGCAATTGCATTGTTTGCTCAGCACTATCTAGCCCTCCACATATCTTTGTATCTTCTGCAGACTTTGCCACAAAGCCATCAATGCCAATATCTAAATCCTGATAAATAATGTGTAAAGTAGCAGTCCCAATACTGACCCCTGAGGAACACCACTAGTCACTGGCAGCCCCAGCAGTTCCTCCCTTAACTGCTAAGAGAAGATCTAATCCCATATAATTTTGAAGAACCATCTTACATGTGACAACTATTTCAAAGCGTGTGGTATATATTGACATAACCAACAGCTAGAGGAATTAACAGCATCAGCAAGCTCACATGACACTCGCAGGTATACATTGTGAGTCATACTAAATGGCACATTGTGAGTAGGGGAAATTGGCAAAATATGACAATAACAATTATATTTTAGAATAAATTTTATAATGTCCAGATGCTGTCAACTCTGTTTGAAGTTTTCTGGCTGGTTAGTGATTTGTTCACTGTAGGCCAGTAGTGTAGGCAGTGGGTCAGAGGTTACCTGCACGTTAACCGTAGTGCTTGTTGCTCTCATTGGATACCATTTTATCTCGTTTTCAGTGGCGACCATGTATCCAGTTACTTTTAGATTCTATTTTCACCAGTAGCTAATAGCACTTGCTAAGGACTTCGCATCAAGCTCTCACTGGTTCCTTATACGGTTTTTTAATAAGGACCCACTCACCAGGAATCAGGGTGTGACCTCGTTGTGTTGGATCACTCTAGGCAACAGAAACCTGTTGAGAAGCAGGCTGTACAGTCTGGGTTAATTTCACAAAATAGTTAACTAAACTGTCTGCCACAATGTTTTTATCAGCCTCTCTGAGATCAAAGTCAAAGTTCAAAGTAACATTTATTACCAGAGTATGTACATGTCATCACATACAACCTTGGGATTCCTTTTCTGCGGCCAAACTTAGCAAAACTATAGAACAGTAACTGCAAACTGTAAACAAACTGTGCAGATAGGAATAAATAACGAGCATGATAGCAAGAGTCCTTAAATGAGTGTAGCTATCCTCTTTTGTTCAATGAATCAAGGGCTCCTGGCTGTTCCTACTTTGAATGGACTTAGTTTAGTTTTCTTGTTTGGGCTTACTCTGATGCCACATAAAACCATAGGATGAGCTACCGGCCATTGTCTGCCTTCTTCATGATACCTAGTCAGTAGTTGTCTGAAGATTCCATTCATTTGTTTTCCTGCTTAGAGCATCGAGCTTGCACCTCTCAAATATCTTGTATGATCATCTGTGATACTTCGTTTCCATAAATTCACTTGCCCAGTTCACTGCTTATGTTCCTGGTATTTCTTTTAATTCTTTCACCTTTCTTACTTCTTTCACTTATTATATTTCTTTTACTCCCAGCTGTGCTGACTTTTTCCCAATTGGACCCACGAGTGCATTTCTACAGCTTTCCATTGAAGTCATGTTGGAGTGGCTTTAACATTTCAGTACTGCCACTGCTACCAGCAGTGTATTAAAATCAGTGGGTTCTGTACTAGTCGACCTTTCTTGATTGGGGTTCCTACAGCTGCGAGAAATTCCTTTTGTCTCCACAAGTTCCTAAAATCACGAGCAACTCCAAAAGCACATCGAAAACCGGTGTAGGTATCAGCTGATCTTCCTGCTGCCACTTTACAGGCTTCATTCAGAGCTTTCAGTTCTGCCTCTTGCACAGTGGTAAGAGGAGTCATGCTTCTTGAAGGTTGACTTTCAGTTTCAGAAATAACAACCCATCCAGCCATTCAAACTCCTCCTTAAATCATTCAATATCTCGGTTCAATAGAGGTATTTCTTTGTAATAATTTGCATTTTCATGGCATGATATTATTACTGCACAGTCATGGTCATCATAGTCTCTCATGAATTCAGCACATTCATTCCCAATTAATAAATTAACATACAACTTGTCAAGTTTTTACTCTTAACAAGGCAAGCAAGAGCTGCAGAGAAGGGCTTAGCTGTTTTTGAATTCAACATTACATCCATTACATCTGCAATTGCTTGTTGAAACGATATTGCAAGATTAGAATCTCCCAACTTTTGCAAGACCGAGAACTGAACTGGCGGTTGAGCTTGCTCCTGTTGTCCACCTTGCTTCCTATATCAACAGCTTCTAGTGCAATTATTGACCTCGGAGGTATGCCTCAGACTGAGATTGCTGCGATACCCACAGTGAATTCCAGTCCCACTTCTTCTGTTGGAGTTGGTAGTTGACTAGCAAGTATTGACTGCTGACCCATGGTCAGTGGCTGTTGATCAACAGGTAACTGATCCACCTGTAATGAGCTTATTCACATTTTGATATCCCATTCCACTTGTTTGGCAGATTGCACCGGCTCACCATATGGAACACCAACTTCACTCCAATTCAGTTTTTTCAGCTTCACCATTTTGTCAATATCTGGTTTCAAGCCATCCATAAAAGTTGATTTCAAGAGATCATTAGTAAAGTCCTCTATGATAATCTAATTTATTCAAGAAACTTCTGAATAGCTTACCCATGCTGTCCCAAAGTGTTCCTTATACTCTGAAACATACTGTTGCTTGAAATCAACCATTTTCCTCTAATCAGATTTTACTGGGGTCTGTTCATCCGACCATCTCTTAATAGCATTCCAACCATCTTGCATATGTTGTTTATCTCCTCCCATGTTGTTTTTCAACTATACTAGTCAACTGTCTGATTTGCTGAGGAGACAACATACAAGGCAAAATTTGGATGCCGTCATATGGATGCATTTTGTATATGTTCTTAGTACATTGAAGCTCAGCCCAAATCTTCAAACTTCCTTTTTTAAGGATGTGGAACCTCCTTGATCATAGATCAATCTTTTCCAGTTCAAGTGGTTGATAGGAAATCATCTGCTCCTTTCATAGCCTCCATCTTCATTCCTGCATGTTTTCATTGGAGCCAGCGTGACATAGCTGCCAATCCTATTGTCTTATCACTGTCATCCTCACTTGAGATGCTAGAGACCACTGTAGAGTCCACGTCATGTCCATGCTGCAATTCCTCAGAGTTCTGATGGTGGCTTTGTCTCAGAGGACTGTCCAACATAGGGATGTTTCCCAACAAGAAGTGCCACTAGCAGGATCGCCCACTTGAGGAACCTGCTGAATTTTCTGATACAGCTTTAGTTCACACTGAAGCTCCATGCAATGAGCCACAATTCAATTACACTTATCATGTCTTTCTTTAAATCATTCACTGTGCAGAAATTTGCTCTTTGGACTTTCTACTGTTTTTGCAGTTTATCACACATTTCCTTTCCTTTCCAAATTGATCAGTAAACTTTTCCACTTGTTTAGAATGACAATGTGTTTGTATCTTTAACTGTGATAGCTCTGCTAAAATCCATCCAAGTTTGTCTTTTCCCTCAGACATTCTTTGGATCTTATCCTATGCCTTCTCAATAGATTCAACAATATTTCAGCCAGATTTTTAAAATCAATCTCATCAAATTGAAATGTCTTATGCAGGTAAGAACTCAAACTGTCTTATAGTAGCTTTCATTACTTTGGCAATTGTCTTAATTCAACCTGGTCTAACAATTAATTTGTATGTACATTTTATTACTTGGTCTGCTGTCAAAATACTGTGTGATTGTTTCAAAATATTATTGGAGTGCAATCAAAATATTGTAGGAATGTGGTTGGAATTATCTTTTTAGGATTATAATCAAAATATAATTTTAGGATTGCAATTAGAACCTTAATTTTAGGTTGCAGTTAAGATATCATAGATTGCATTTGAAATTTGATAGGATTGTATTTGTAACTTTGTAGGATTGTATTCATGACTTCGTAAAATTGCAGTCATAACTTTGTAGAATTGCAATCAGTATTTCATAGTATTACAACTGGAATTTTAATTTTGGATTACAATCGATATTTTGTAGGATTGCAATTGATATTTTATTGGTTTGTAAACATTAGATATGTGCAGAAGTCTTCTTAGATACTCCACTGGTTTGTATGAATTTAATTTCAGCATAATTTTATTGCTGGTCTAATTTTTCCTTCATTCTTAAACTTCCACTAGATGGTGTATTGAAGCAAGAACCAGGCAATTGCTTGGACGATTGGAAAATAAGGAGCAGCGTCTTACCTTGTTTTAAATGTATGCATCAAAAGTTTCCACTTCATCTGCAATTCTTCTGAGCCCTTAAATCTTTGCATTCATCCGCCAACTACACCAAAATTGGTTGGATACGAATGATTTTGATCCAAGGTTCTTTGGAAGTCAAGAATGAGGCAAAAAACTTAACACGTACAAACAAGCTGGATGAACTCAGCAGGTCGGGCAACATCCGTTGAAATGAGCTGTCAACGTATCGGGCTGAGACCCTTCGTCAGGACTGAAGAAGGAAGGGTCAGGGGCCCTATAAAGAAGGTGGGAGGAGAGGGAAGGTGCCAGGTGAAAAACCAATCAGAGGAAAGATCAAGGGGTCGGGGAGGGGAAGCAGGGAGGGGATAGACAGGAGAGGTGAAGAAGGAATGTAAGGGGAAAGCACTATGGGTAGTAGAAGAAGGCAGAATCATGAGAGAGGTGATAAGCAGCTAGATGAGGAGGCAGAGTGAAAGTGGGATGGGGGAAGGGAGAGGGAGGGAATTACCAGAATTTGGAGAATTCGATGTTCATACCAAGGGGCTGGAGACTACCCAGATGGTATATGAGGTGTTTCTCCTCCAACCTGAGGTTGGCCTCATCATGGCAGTAGAGGAGGACATGTATGGACACATCCGAATGGGAATGTGAAGCAGAGTTGAAGTGGGTGGCAACCGGGAGATCCTGTCTGTTGTGGCGGATGGAGCGGAGGTGCTTGATGAAGCGATCCCCCAATCTGCGTTGGGTCTCGCAATTGTAGAGCAGGCCACACCGGAAGCATCGGATGCAATAGATAACCCCAACAGACTCACAAGTGAAGTGTTGCGTCACCTGGAAGGACTGTCTGGGGCCCTGAATGGTGGTAAGAGAGGAGGTGTGGGGACAGGTGTAACACTTACGCTTGCAGGGATAAGTTCCAGATGGGAGATCTGTGGGGAAGGACGTGTGGACCAGGTAGTCACTGAGGGAATGAACCCTGAGAAAAGCAGAGAGGGGTAGAGAGGGAAAGATATGCTTAGTGGTGGGGTCCTGTGGAAGGTGGTGGAAGTTGCAGAGGATAATATGCTGGATCCGGAGGCTGGTGGGGTGGTAGGTGAGGACAAGGCAAAAAACTTGATTTTTGCCTTGTCCTTTTGATTTTAAATAACCACTGATTAAGCTTTACAAGAACAAAAATGCTGAAGGCAGGAAGAGAAGCATGAAGATGAGAGGGGGCATTTTCTATCTTCTGTTGTAAACTGCAACTCACATCCTGGCTACTGTTAGTAGGCCTGTATATAACTCCCATCATGGTCTTTTTAACTTTGCAGTTTAATCTGTGATGAATAATACCAAAGGCTCAAAGGGAGTAATGTAACGTGCAAACAGGTCCTTCAGCCCAACAAGTCAAAGTGACCATTAGATAAATATTTATACTAGACCTACACTAACCACGGATGGTTTTCCCAACTCCCATTAACTTCTCCCAGATTCTACTGATGCATCAGCACAATAAAGGCAATCCAGAGTGGCCGATTAAGTTACCAACCTGCATATCTTTAGGATCTGGGGGAAATCCACACTGTCACAGGGAGAACATGCATCTCCCTCAGACAACACTTGAGGTTGGAATGAACCAGTGTTGCTGAAGCAGTGAGACAGCAGCTCGAGTAACTGCACCATTTCTATCAGCTGTGTCTGTTGCAAAAGTCTCCTGATATCTTTATTGACATGCTGCTTTAAAGGTCAGTCAGGAATATCCAAGAGTCTGCTTTCTAAACATTCCAAACTTGTAAAAGTTGCTTTGTTGCTTTTACTTAAAGTGACAGGGTTTTCGGTGATATCCCTTGGACAGAGGGAAAGACACTGAAGCAGAATGAATTTTGAAACGAATTCTTTAGAACAAAAGGAAAATAATAAATGCTAGACTAGAGCCTAGACTAGAATAATAAATGCTAAAACAGAACCGCTAACTAAAACTCTCAAAACTAAAATTCTAACACTGACACTGTGGTTTTGAAGCAGAAACTTAGTAGTAAATTAATACCACTCTTTTACAGCGTCAGTTGAAGTTGTCATCGTCTTCCCTGGAACGTGGACTAAGGCAAGATGGAGTGTTGCCACCTTTGTGCTTTGGCCAAGTCTCAACAAGACTGAAACAAAAGAAGGGAGTTAAATACAACCACAGAGAAACCCTGACTGGCTGGAATGTGCATTCTCACGAGCATGATTGCCAACCCCTTTCAGTTGCCCACTTGCAAGGGAGGTGAAAGAGACTTTGTGATTGGATCTCCCTTCCAAAGTGCCAGAGACCTGTGCCTGCTGCAAGTCCCGAATGAGAGACTAGTCCAGGATTTCACAAGCTAGAAAGCAGAATGTTGCCCTGGGCCATACCCTTCCCAATGCACGAGGTACTAGATGCTGCCCCAGCGCAATGCTAGGAGGTGACGCACACAAGTGACTAGGGACTCAACTATCAAGCGGGGAGGAGAGGAAGGGGAAAAGAAGTCATCAGCTTGAACAGGGAAATGTGGAACACTGGATGCTGGTAGGTGCAGTCTATAGGAGGCCTTGTTACTACAGATGGTCCCACGTAGCATAAGGACAATGTGTGGCTCTCAAATCTCAAAGGAACATTTGTAGATGCCATCTAGACATTTTCCCCTGGCTTGAGAGGCCTCATTTGATGGCAGAACCAATCAGCCTGCTGGGTATACTGCACAGGAGAGAAGCCCTGACATGTCTCCACGTGTAGTTGTTACGTTGGACCAACTGTCCAGCAGCAGGGACTCCTAGGTCAATCTCCTAGTCAGGGACGATCAGTGGAGAACCGATCCACAACGACCACCTGACCAGTGATGAAATCCACTGAGAGGAGGGGCAAGGGGCAGTGAGGCACAGACAGTGGGCAGAGCAGGCCAGCAGGGCACAAGAGGGACAGGCAGGCATGGACATCTTGGGACATCAAAGATCTCACATTCACTCATCTCCCCTGCCATCAGACAAAAGGTATCAAAGGTTTGAAACAAGTAGCACCAAGTTCAAGGACAGCTTCTACACCACTGTTATAAGAATATTGAATGGTTCCCTCGACAATAAGATGGACTCTTGACCTCACAACCTGCCTTGTTATGACTTTGCATCTTACTTCAACACTTTATTCTGAACTCTTATTGTCTTTCACTGTGCTACATCAATATACTGAAGTAATGAATTGATCTGCATGGACATTATGCAAGACAAATTGTCACTATACCTTGGACGTGTAATAATAATAATAAACCAATTTACCAATTTATCAATTAATTTTGTGAGCCATTGCTTATGCTGAACTAAAAAGTTATTTCCAACCAGGCCTGCTTGAAGAACTACCACCAGCATATTACCTATGGAACCAGAGGAGACGACACACTTGGCCACTGTTATACTACCATTATCAAGAATGCTTACTGGACTAACTCACAGCCACACTTTAGAAAGTCCGATCACCTGGCTGTACTTCTACTCCCAGTGTATAGACAGAGACTGAAGACCACAGCACCAGGTACGGTCATGTGAGGTGGAGGAGCACTTACAGGACTGCCTTCAGTCAGTGGACTGGACAATATTCAGGGATACATATTCAGATCTAAATGAATACCCCACAGTTGTCACTGACTTCTTCAAGACCTGTGTGAATGAGTGAGTGCCTTTGAAAAATAAACAATTCCGATTGAAGCTAGAGATGGAACTGGAAGCACGTCAGCTCTGGCAGGGTTTGCAGGTCATTACATCTTACAGGTCAAAATCTAACATCATGAATGGCAGTGATGCTTCACTTCATCGGAAGATCAGGTAGTAAGTTAATTTTCTTCTACTTATTCGTGTTTGTTTGCAGATGGCTACTTATCAATGTGACCCCATAATGACTCTCATACGTCTGAGTCATAAACGATTGGGTTCATGCCCCACCCAGCCACACAGTAACTGACAGCTATGCCTAAGCTGATGCCTTAGCTGAGCGATGAGGGAGAACTGCAGAGCTGAAGATAATGTTTTAGACATAATTTTATACTGAAGCTACAACTGCTCCGTCTAGTTCCCTTGGTACAATTCAAAGAAGAGTAGAGGGGATTAGACTAAAATGGGTTAATTCCTCACAATTTTGGATATTAATAATAAAAAAGTTGCATAATATCAGGAATAGAGTTTTGAAATGAAAGATCAAGTGAGGGAATATGGTACTCATCAGAAAAATTAACAATGAATGAAGAGTTAACAAATTTAAGATAATTAGACAACAGATCCATTAATTTTATATAAATTATGTATTCTATGATATTCATCATTCAGTCATTATGGATACTGTGTATGCCAGTAGTTCATTTTTATTTCCATTTTGGGATTTGTGTTCAAAGCATTACTCAACTTACCCACTTTTCTAATATTTGAAATAACCAGAGAACAGGTTTATCCTCCATTGTCAATATACTGTGCAAAATAATAAAGCCATTTAATAGTTATTCAGACTAACAATCACTACAGAAAGAGTCCTATCCATACTGACCAAAGGTGGGATTTGTTGTTCTCAAAACCCTGCTCCTGGTGTGTTGCTTTGTAGTTCTCAGCCACATGAATACCAATACGATGTGGACATCAATTTGACTTTCTACACACTGTTATAGCAGGCTATTTATATATATGTCATTTCAGAGGTCAGTTAGAAGTCAGCCTCATGTTTATGGGTCTGAAATTACCTGAAAGCCAAATCCAGTCAGGAAAAGATTTCCTTTCCTGAAGAAGACCAGTGGTCAAATAGGTTTGTTGTACAAATGTGATGCATTTCACTGAATTAACATGTGATTCATTTACAATGATATACAGTACCTATACTCATTATGACAGTGTAATGACAGTTTGAGGTGATATTGTGCTACAAGCACTTTGTTAAGCTTGTAGTGGAATTAATTAGTATACTTCTCATACATAATATTAACAATTACTTTTCTCACTTTTATCAAGAGCTCCATTAACAGATGAAGAAACCTGTAAATAAAGAGAGAACAAAAAGTCAATTGTCGTAAGATGAGAGAGAGCAGGAAAATCTGATAATGCATGTCAACAATACTCAAGGTACAGGAGCAACAACTGAGAAATAGGTCAATCATCCTTAATTACTTCATACAAATCTCAGCTCTATATACACAGGCAATAAAAATGTAAATAATGCTTCACTTTTTGTAGAGCATATTGTAGGTGGTTTAATGTCAGATTTGGCATTTGCTGCTGCATGAATAGTCATGGCTCACCCTGTCCTGAATGAGATTGAAGAAGTTATAACTTGACTACTTTAATTTAGTAATCCTGCAGAGCACAGATGGAGTGAGATTTAGTGGAAATTAAAGACGAAATAAGTCATGAGATGAAACTCGGAAACAAAGTTTAAGTGCAGGATAGGGAAAACGCAGTAGGCCAAAATATAATAATAGTGAAAGTGAGAGATTAATAAGCAATCAATGGGCCTACTCTAAGGAAGATAAGCACGGAGAGATGATGAAGGTCTTAGAGTGAACAGACTAGGATGGAAAATAAACAAGAATTGATTCATCATCCAATTAAGGAGCATAGTCCCAGGAGAAAACTACAAGAAAGAAGCCACTGGGAAGGAACAACCACTAACGTCTGACAATAAACAGGTTTATCTGCTGTAAATATGATGAATATTGCAAAAGATGCTAAAAGTGATACCAATTTCATTGGTGAAGTGATAGAGATGGCATAGTTAGTGTTGATTATACTTTCTTGGTCTTAGACAAAAAGTGATTTTAAGCCATTCTTGTTGGTGTTTCAGAAGAGACTGTTTCTCTTACAGGTACTTGACATCACTCCAGGACCTCAGGGTCAGCAGTTCATGGATTCAAGTCTTACTCGTGGAATACGAGCCCACAATCTTGCCTGGCATTTTAATGCAGCATTGAAGAAATACAATACTGTTGCAGAAGCCATCTTTTCCTATGAAGCTGTTAGGTTCTATAACTTTAGAACATTAAACTAATTCAAAGGAAGACATGGGAGTCCGAAATGTGAGTTTAACATTGTGGGTGCTATAGGCGAGATACACATGTATCACATGGTAGCGTGATGACGTATGAAATTCATGTATTTATACATATAACCCATAATGAATTATTTCAATGAACAAGAATGCTTAATCTTTATATACAAGATTACTCAAGTATTACTGAAATATTAAAAAACAACACTCTTCCCTGCTTAGCTATAAATTCCACCAATACAGAATGTACAGTCCATTTATTTTATCTGCCTAACTCTGAGAATCCAGGAAATAGTTTTGATTTCTCTGGACACCTTTTTTTCTCCTTCCTTTTTTTTCTAGTTTGTTCATCTTGATCTTGGGAAGGTGCATTTAGTTCACTGCAGTGTTCTCTAATTAATACTTCTATTGGTCTCATTACGATCTGATCTCTCCTCTTGGTTTCTGATTCACAATGTCATCTGATGAATCCTCTGATTTCATATCTCCATTGACTCCTTTCTTCTTGGCCTTCCATTCATCCAGCTGGGCTTTGGACTTTGCATCTACTTTTACGAGCAGCTTTTTGTCTCCCACTTGAAGTTCATGTAATAACCTTAATGCACACACAGTAGATTCTGGTTCTTTATACTCACAAAAGCCAAATGCTTGCAACTTCTCTGAAGCTTCTTGAACTCTCTTCCAGTTTAAAACCAAGCCATATTTTGCAAGTAACTTCCTGATTAACATATGAGAAACTTTCTCAGATATGTTGTCTACAAAAAACTGTTGTGGTCAGACCAGGGTTTTCATCACTTCCACACTTTCTCTGAGTAGCATGGTCATTCCCTGGTCCAATGTGCTTTCCGAACAGAGGCCCAGAGGTTGGCACCAACATCTGTTTGTTCTCTTTTGGGAAACAGTTCATGGTGTTCAGCATGGAGACAGGTGTGGCATCATCCAGTGCCTTTCTTAATTCACTTTCAGTTGGCTCTGTTGCAGGGGATGTGGTATGCAAATGGTGGATGGTTCTCCAATCACGTTGTAGTTGTCTCAGCCACTCACACCTCCTGTTTTTTTAATCACATACAAGCTCAATGTGACTTGTTGGTTGTTGCATTTCACTGTTACAAAATTCATTCCCACAGGAGTTATCTTCTTTCCAGTATAAGGTCTTAATTGGGTATCTACAGGCTTCAGTTTAGTATCTTTGAAATGCCATTCAAACTCATTTTGTGGAATGACTAAAGCAGACGAGCCAGTGTCTAACTCAATTTTAATTAGTTTGCCGTTCACTTCTAGCGTAAGCCATATTGCTTGTCTATTGTTAGTTTTCACACTGTAAATCTTAAGACTACTCAGTTCAGTGTCATTCTCATCATTATCAGATTTTTCATCAACAATGTGCAGATTAGTACTCTTTTTGAAACTGCAACTTGAATTCTTATCTTTTCTCTTCTCTGTACAGTCCATTTATTTTATCTGTCTGACATGCTTTTTGCTTGTGTCCTACTTTGTTACATTTTCTGCTAGTTTCACCATTAAAAATGCATTGAGCTGCTGCCACAATGGTAACACGATTTGTTCAGCCTTGTTCATGCTCACCTTAGTTCCTGGCTGCAACTCAATTGCCTCTCTGTCTGCTCTTTCCATTGATACAGCAATTTCAACTGTTTTTTTTATGTGAGCTGTGCTTCAGTAAAGAACCATTCTCAAACGTTTTTTCGTAAAATTTCACAAATTAAATGATCTCACAGCTAATCAAGCCCATTGCCAAACTGACAATGCGTAGACAATCTCTTCAATTCAGCCGCATATGCTGAAATGGAATCCCCTTCCTTTTGATTGCATTTATGAAACCTAAAGCATTCTGCAATCAACAATGGCTTTTAAATGTTCCTGCATCACTTTCACAATATCAGCAAAGCTAAGTTCGGGTGTTTGGTTAGAGCAATTAAACTTCGAAGTGTATGCTTTTAAAGCTAATGCACTCAGCAAAAATTGTACTTTTTTCTCATTGGCTACTTCATTTGCTTCAAAACACAGTTCTATCTGTCCAGTGTATAAAATCCAGTTACAGTGGCATGCAAAAGTTTCAGCACCCCGGTCAATCCCGGAGAATCCAGGAGCGTTCCTCTGGCCCATTTCCCTCCCAATCGACCAGGTACTGGAGGCCCCTGCCTTGGCAGTGCACATCCAGTATTTGCCGGACGAGGTACGCTAGGTAGTCATCAATGATCCGGGCGGGCGGGGGAGGTTCAGCAGATGGGCACAAAGGGCTGACAGATACAGGTTTCAGTTGGGAGACGTGGAATGTGGGATGAATGTGCATGGATCCGGGCTGTTTGAGTCTGACCACCGAGGGGTTGATGACATTCTCAATTTCAAATGGTCCGAGGTAATAAGGGGCAAGTTTCTTGGGTTCATTCTTGAGGCGAAGTCAAACCTTCTGACCAGGCCGATGGTTGGGTGCAGGAATTTGACGGCGATCAGCAATCCTCCAGTTGCAGTCGGCTGAGCGGAGCAGGGCCAAGTGTGCATCCTTCCAGATCTTGCAGCACCGGCAGAGATAGGCCTGAACTGAAGGCACAGCGATGTCGCCTTCATGAGCAGGAAACAGGGAGATGATAACCGAGGGAGCATTCGAAGGGAGACATTCCAGTGGCAGTGCTGACCAGGGAGGTGTGGGCGTACTCGACCCAAACGAGATGGGTGCTCCAGGATGACAGGTTGTTGGCGGTTATGCAGCGCAATGCTGCTTCCAAATCCTGGTTTGCTCATTCCATTTGACTGTTAGTCTGTGGATGGAAACCGGATGACAGACTTACTGAGGCTCCAAGGGCTGGACAGAAGGATCTCCAGACTTGAGAGATGAATTGGGGGCCCTGGTCAGAAACAATGTCAGAGGGAATGGCATGAAGGCAGACAACGTGATGAACAAGGAAGTCAGCTGTTTCACGGGCTGTAGGGAGTTTGGGAAGGGCTACGAAGTGCACGGCTTTGGAGAGACGGTCCACCACAGTGAGTACAGCAGTGTTCCCATGTGAAGGGGGGTAGACCCGTAACGAAATCCAGTGCAATGTGAGACCAGCGGCGACCAGGGACAGGTAGCGGATGAAGCAGCCCAGCAGGTGGCTGATTGGAGGCTTTTCCGCAGGCACACACAGAACAGGCAGAGACGAAGGAGCGAGTGTCAGCATCCATGGTGGGCCACCAGAAATGTCGCTTCAGAATGAACAGAGTTCGATCAATTCCAGGATGGCAGGTGATACGAGAAGTATGCCCATACTGGAGAACTTGAGACTGAAAAGACTCAGGCACGAAGAGGAGATTGGGGGGGGGGGTCCATTGCCTGGGTCAGTTTGAGTCCGTTGGGCCTCTTTGACTATGGATTCAATCTCCCAGGTGAGGGCAGCCACCACACAGGATGGTGGAAGAACGGTCCCGGGGTTGGGAAGGCCCTCTTTGGAGACATATTGACGGGAGAGAGCATCGGGCTTCCTGTTCTTGGACCCTGGACGATAGGTGAGGGTGAATCTGAAGCAGCCAAAAAATAATGCCCAACGGGCTTGGCGGGAATTCAGACATTTGGCGGTCTGGATGTATGCGACGTTCTTGTGATCCGTCCAGACGATGAATGGGTGTTCTGCTCCCTCCAGCCAGTGCCTCCACTCCTCCAAGGTGAGTTTGATGGCCAGCAACTCCCGGTTCCCAACATCGTAATTCAGGCCCGGGAAGCTATGTTTTCATCCAAAAGGTTTCCCTCAGCGCTGGAGTCCACTAGTGCTGACAGAGTCAGGGATTGGTGGTTGTAACATAAGATAGCTTGGATCTGCATTCGGGTTCAGGGAATGGAAGGGAATGTTGTCTGGCTCACCAGGGTAACCCCTTTCTTCTGGTGAGCCTTTCTTTTTTGGCCAAAGGGGACAGGTAGCACGATAGTGGCTGGACTGGCCGCAATATAGACATTCACCCACTCCCAATCTCCGGAGTCCTTCTGTAGGGGAAAGGCGGTTCCGTCCCAGCTGCATGGGTTCCTCTCCCAGAGCCGTGGAAATGGCCGGGCTGGGAGCTACTTTAGGAGCAGAAGAAGAGAGGCTTGTTCTGGCGGGAGGCGGAAATGAGTGCCGTGGAGTGGCCAACGGTGGTGGACAGCCCATTATTTCTCTATGGCATTCTCGGAAACGATTGTCCAACCTGGTGGCTAGGGAGATCAAGGAGTCCAGAATGTCAGTGTTGTGTCTTGCCTCCAACTCATTTTTTACCATGTTGCTGAGACCATTCCAAAATACCCCTTGGAGTGCCTCATCATTCCACTCAGAATCGGCCGCTAATGTCCGGAACTCCACGGAATATTCAGCAACATTGCGTGAGCCCTAGTGAAGATTAAGTAGACATTTGGCAGCATCTTTACCACGGAAGGGGTGGTCAAAGATCTTTCTCATTTCCGTGATAAAGGTGGAGAAAGAAGAGCAGATCTCCGGTTGATTATCCCAAACAGCTGTGGCCCACACTAAGGCACTTCCCTGCAACAACCCCATGATGTACGCAATCTTTGACTTATCCGTGGAGCACGTGGACAACTGCTGATCGAACACCAAGAAGATTGCAGAAGGAAGGGTCCGGCACTTCCCCAGATCCCCAGCATAGAGTTCTGGTTCAGGTGTGTGTGGCACTCTTGGCGGGGTGTTGCTGCCACATAGGTTTTGCCGCTACAGGCTGTCTGGGCTGGTTAGGCAGAGTTCCAGGAGTGGATGGGGTAAAATGAGTGGATGCATGGTCCATCTGGTCACCGATCTTCATTACATCAGCAGACAGGGTACGGAAGTTCTCTATGTCCTCCCGGAGAAGTTGGTCATGCAGACCCAGTAGGGAGCCCTGGCTGGCAAGGGTTTATTGCAGGGTATTCGTGTCCGCTGGGTCCATAGTGACCAGATCGTTCTGTTGCAATGAGCAAATGAGTCGAGCCCAAGTGCAGGACACAGGCACGGAGATTGAGTTAGGATGCTTACACGGGCGTGAACGTTGAACAGCAAACAGGAGGGATCTTGACACGGATCCCTGGCAGCGAACCTTGATATGGAGAGACGGAGCATCATAGGTAAACCTTGAAACTGGAACAAAACTTAGAACACACGATCGTAAGTGGCCGGGAAACGTTAATTACCACACAGGCAAATCCAACGATCTGGTGACTAGTGGTTGTAATGCTGGAGTTCTTATGCTGCATGTCTTGATGGAAACCAGGTGTGCCGTCATCAAAGAGAATTAGGAGCAAATGGGAAATTAACGGTCAGAACTGTGGCACAATCAAAGGAAATTAGGAGAAAAGAGGGAATTAACAATCGGGACCGTGACAGTTTCATCTTTGACTTTATGACTTTTGGAGATCAGTTCATCTTCTACTCACTTAACTATTCACAGTGACAGAAATTTTGACCGGGGTGCCCAAACTTTTGCATGCCACTGTACCTGTTGTGTAATCAAACACATCAATTTTCCTGATGCAGCCAGCCATTTCTGCTTCTTTTAATGATTATTATCACCCAGTACTCACACTTTACAAACCCATGAATTCTTCCATTTTCTGCCTGTTTTTAACCCGACCATCTCTGCACATGCTGGTCTGCATTTCTTACTCTCCATTCCTCGCTGCCCTTCTTTTAACTTGAACATCTCACTACACTTCATCAGGTCAGTAACCACCTTGGGGCCGTTTTAAAAATGTCAAGTTTTGTAACTTCAAAATATTTAAATAATTCAAATAAAACATGGGAGTCCAAGATGTGAGTCTAACTTCATGTTTACTTTAAGTGAGGTGCGCATCACATCATGTGGTAGCCTGATGACCTATGCAATTCATATATTTATACATATAACATGTAATGAATTATTTAAATGAACAAAAATGCTTAATCAAGCTATATATACATACACACACACACACACACACACACGAGGATACACAAATATTACTGGAATATTAAATACACAACACAAGCAACACAGTGGATATTGCTGCTACCTCATGACTGAAGTGACTGGTGTCCAGATCTGACCTTCAGCGCTGACTGTATAGAGTTTGCATGTTCTCTCTGTGACCAGATACTCTGGTTTCTTCTCACACCCCAAAGGCATGCTGATGAGAATGTTAATTAGCTACTGCAAACTGCCCCAACTGTAGGTAGCTGATGAGAGAATAAAGGGGGAATTGGTAGCACATAAGGGAGAATAGGTTACGCAGAAAATAATGGGATTGAGGTCATTGCACTAAAAGTCCATGTAGACTCATTGGGCTGAGTAGTGCCTTCACTGTTGTGAGGAAATACATGAAATAAGAGGTTAAACAAAATGCTGATGTTGGTACCAGGAGCTTTGAGAAATGCTACTGTATAATGCATATGCTGTAAACATTGCACAATCCAGTTAAGCTGCACCAATCCACAGACCTACAAAGCCAACAGTATCCTTCTGGGTTCCTTGTGCATCAGACACAATACATGCAGATACACAAACAGGGAGAGGTGTGCACGGTAGGCCTGTCCACCATCTCCATGATTTTCAGTATCGCTCTGCCACACACAGAGTACTGACCACACACATAAAAGCAGGCAAGTCACGAGAGACTTCTGAAAGGAATCTTCGTGACCTGCTTAGGAATCTTGAACGGATGGCTGGTGACGTGCTACTACTGGTTAGGAACAATCAGTATTTGAGGGGTGCAATAGGTGGCTGGGAAGGGGTATTGATTACTGTAATACAACTAAAAGGTTGCACAGTATTCAGTTGGCTGAGAATGCTTGATAGTCATGTGGATGTTGTTGATGGTACAGACTGGTCAGTGTTCCAGGGCTATGAGACAGTGACAAGTCAGGGCTATTGAGCAAATTGGGTTTCCATACTAGGAAGATGGAAGGGGCTTCAAAAGGATTCAAATAAACTACCAGTCTGAAAGAGATTCTCCCAGTTTCTAGTGCCAGCCTTGGACCTGCTCAGGCAGGCAACCTTCAAGTCACAAATGATCAAGCCTGACTGGTAATGTGTTGAATGCCATTAGACTCCAACAACACAAGTGCAGATTTCCCCATTTATGGGCACATAGGAGTGTCAAAATTAAAAATGAACTTTACAACTCACGCCATGTCCCAGATCTTCAAATATGCTTCACTTTTCATTGAAGTGGGATCACATATTGCCTAGCAACAATTTTTAGGCAAATGGAGGAAGATTTCTCTCTTTAGACTGACATGGAACTCTATCCGAGGACCCGTATCTAGCCTATAGAGGAGAAGGTAGTGGAGCAGATTTATGCTGCTTTTGTGGTCAGGCAGTCACAAGAACCAGAATTTTAATACAATGTAAACTTTTGACAGGCTAAATGCAAATGAAAATATCTGGTGTTATGACACAGGAATGAGCACTTGTGTCTTAATCTTCTGTCTCCCTATGTTAGATGTGGGTAAATGTTCATAATTCTAACATTTTTCAAACAATTGCAAAGTGATTTGGCATGACACACCTTACAAATTTCAAGCAAATATCAGTGATGCTGCCAAGATATCAGGAAAAAATATTAAGGCAAAAAAAAGTCTTCTAAATGTTGTGAATGTCCTGAGGTGTATGGGCAAAATTATAACAGTGATGGAGAGCTATCAGTCAAAACCGCCATTCAGAGTGGGTGACCACCACAGACTCGCAGGCTCATCATCGCTTTGTTTTTTCCCCCATCTTTTCAGGTATTCACAACTTAACTTATTCATATGTAAGAGGATAATCATCTTTAGCTATGTTATCAATGACAATTCCTTCCATCATAAGATCAAAAGTGAGGATGATCAAAAGTGGAAGAGGTTCCCTTCCACTTCCAATTTCTTGTTAATTAAGCAGTCCTTGCCCACATGCAGCAATACCTACACATGGGCTATTAAGTAGCCAGTAACATCTGATCCACAAAAATGCCAGGCAATCTTCACCAAGAGAGAGACTATCTGCCCACCTACAACTGGTTTGCCAGCTCTGAGTTCTCCAGCATCAATACCCTGACCAGAAATGCAACCCGGACTATGAGCTGCTGCAAAAGTGCGAGTGTACTTCAGCACTGCCCGACAGCCAGACGTCTTGCACAACAGATCAGGATTGTGATGTTATGATCTCCACTCGCTTGGTTGAGGGCAGTTCCAACAACTCTCAAGAAGACTGACACAATCCAAGGCAAAACAGTCTGACTGGCTCCCTATGAAGCATTCATTCCCTCCTTCACCAGTGCATTGGCTCCTGTTCGTATCAGAAGTAACACCTATAAAAAGCACTGCTCCTTCTCGTCTTGGCTACCTACCAAGAGCTTCCAAACCTGCAGACTGTGCCACCTAGAGGAAAACAGCAGGGTCATGGGAACACCATCACTGACAGATTTTCCTCCTGGTAGTACACCCTCCTTACTTGGAAAAGCAATGCCAGAGTTTCCTTGACACCGGGTCTATATCTCTCAACTCAAAGCACTGTAAGAATATCTTTTTTCGATGGAATGCAGTTCGAGAAGGCAAATTACCGCTTTATGAAGGGAAATTAGGAATAGGCAATGAGTTCTGGCCCTGTATGACTCCTAGATCCTGAGTCTGACATGGCACAGATGCCACTTTAGAGCCCTTGGGGCACTCATACCCTAGGAGATCTGTTTACAATTGAAAATGTAAGCTTTTAATCTTTACATGTTATGAAAAGAAAACATAAAAATTCCATCTACATAAATCAACCGATTATCGAGAATTATCGTTTTCACAACCATTCACTTAGGGATTTAGTACAATAATCTTAAAGATACTTTATAAACTGTGGCACTGTTTTCTACTATCATGTCATCCAGTGATAGCTAGGATTACAAAAGGACTGTAGATAACCAAGCGAGGCCAGTTCAAACTGCCTCTTCAGCGGTAACAACATTTTTACATAACTTTTGATTTGTTACACCTCCCACTGGAACATCTGAGGCACAGTAGCCCAAGGAATCCAAGTTTACTTTTGTCCAGAAATTCTAGGCAACTGCATGTTATTAGCAGATAAGCAATAATATTTCACAAATACTATAATGAAGACTTTAATCATCTTGTATCCATTCTAATCAGTTTGTTCTATTTAATAGCTAATAGAAGACAGAATCTTTCAGCAACATCCTGAATGTGTCTCATACGACTGGTGCGGTAGTGTTTTGGTTGCCAAGTAAACGAAGGAATGCCCTGTTGGCGAAGAGATTAAATTATTCCTTGCTCTGTTGTACAGTAATCCTCTTGTGAAATGTATCCCAGGATTGCGAATGTGGATCTCTGAACTGCTTAAACACAACAGCACCTAAAGGTAACAGAGGAAAGTTCATTTTTAATCTAATGAAGACTCGCCCCCTACAGGGAAATCCTTCTATGATTATTAACTCAGGATTGAGATTCCAAAACCCTGTAAGCACTTTGTCATTCTGATGTTGAATCAGGAAGACTCACATTGTTAGTCCGGTTTGGTTGGTATTTGAAGTACTCCTTCAATAAGCCTGTAATATTAAGCCTTGAGGAGAAAAATTCAGGCTTATTGAAGGAGTACTAAATAACAAGTGCTGCCTTTTTTAGACATTTCAACATCCCATTTCCTCTTTTTAGGTGGAAGTGAAAATTCTATGCCACTATTTCTAAGAAATTTAGAAAGAAGTATTCCATTGACATAAACAGTATTAATTCATTCAGCCAACACTCAAAACCGAATTACCTGGCCATCAATAGACTGTTGTTTGTGAGGCGTTGTGGTACACAGAGAGGCCTCACTACTCCCTACTTTACAACAGTGATTATATTTCCAATGTAGTTCACTAGCCATAAAGCACATTGAGCTGGATATTAGATCCCTTATATAGACATGATGCAGTACTGGGATTTACTCTAGAAATGCAAGGCTTTCTTTAATTAAGAGCGGAATAAAAGAGGAGGAGGCCACTTAGCCCCTCAAGCCTATCCCACCATTTAATATAATCACAACTGATCTGTTCCAGTCTCATCTCCTCTTTTGTCACAGATTCCTTAGCTCTCAGTTCCCTGATCATTCAACAATTTATTTATCTTTCGACCTTTTAAATATCCACAATGGTTCAGCCTCCACGACATGCTGGGGTAGAGAATTCCAGAGATTTACCACCCCATTTCTTCCAATTCCTTTGACACACTTCTACTAAGTCTTTTTCCTAAATTTTTGTTTCACCAGGATCTGTTCCTTCCTGTTCCCCAGCTGTTCTGAGTCAAACTTTATCAAATGCTGCTAGCCAGATCTCCAATTCCAGTATACCGATGCAGGGTTTTTACCTGAAAGGTCGAGAGTTCCTTTCCTCCCATGGACGCTGCTTGACCTTCTGAGTTCCTCCAGCAGATTGGCTGTTGCTCCAGTCTCCTGCTGCCACTATCTGCTCCTGCTCATTCACCCCTTGCAGATCTGGTCACCTGGGCTCCCAACCCGCAAGGCCAATCACTCCAGCTACCACAGGATCCAACATGAAACATTCTGGGCTTGCGGCAACCAATAGCCCATTTAAGAGAAAGGTGCTAAATACTCATTTTCCTCATTACCAAGAGGATCAAAGATACTCAAAGAATTAAAATAAAGGTTGCAATTAAGCATATCTTACTTAAGTAATAAAATGACCAAAAAATAAAATTTGTAGTAATGACACAGATTTCAGTTAGGTGACGTGATATACAGTTAATAGAACACCCCCTCCTAACCAGATGGTCATGTACTTGAGTCCTTGTGCTGTCAGCCCTTACTCATCTGCCAAGGTACCAGATGGAGCATCTCTATTGAAATGCAACACTTTAACCAAAATTAAGGCTTGCAACTAACTACAGGCAAGGTCTTGAACTATGGCTGTTCAGGCTATGAAAATTTGCCCTTGCAGAATTCACAAATTACTGCCTGGAAGTTTGTGATACAGAATAAGATATACTCTCACAGAATTTGTCTGGAAAGGAAGTAAATTAATCCACATAAAATATATTTTCCTTCAACTTTTGTTCTATTGACTCATGCACTGATGAGGTGGCCTCGTGTTATGAAAAACTGCAGTACTGCCTGTATTATAGGAATACAATTACCTCCCTCCTCCCCCTCCCTGTAACATGGGGTTGCATATAGTTTGACTGTTTAAACCAAGCAAATATTTGCTTCTGTGATGACTCTAGGTACTGCATCTAACTCACTACAACTTATAAAAAGCCTGTACATTTGAAATGGCACCCCATGTGGGATAAAAATGGCCAAGACAGAGTGATCAGTATAGATACAAATAAAGTTTCGAAGGCCAATACATTGTATCATAGCAGAAGTATGAGAAACCTGTCAATTTCAATGCACTTTGAGTTAGAAGATTCTGACAATTGTTGTTGCAATTGTAATCTGCTCTGTAAGAAGGAACCACAGATTCATACTTTTGGTTTAGTGCTAGGCTGAGGAGCCAATGGCACAAAGCTGTCATATGCGGGATTATGAATGAATACCCCTATCGTACCTCAATTCGTATGGCTGTTAATGTCAAAATTACCAAAGTCATTATCAGAATCAAAATCATAATCAGGTTTATTATCATTGACATATGTTGTGAAATTTGTTGTTTTGTGGCAGCAATGCAAGATATAAGAAACATCAAGTTACAATAATAGATAGATAAATGGGAATGGGGAATATCAAGATAGTGTTCAGGGGTTTATGGACCATCTGATGGCAGAGGGAAAGAAGCTGTTCCCAAAGCATTGAGTGTAGGTCTTAAGACTTTTGCACCTCCTGTCTGATAGCAGGAATGAGAAAAGGGCATGTCTAAGTCAGAATCCTGCCCAAAACTTTGGTAACTTTGACATTAACAGCCATACAGATAGAGTGAAATTTATAATTGATGCCTCAGACGATTTAACCATTTGCACAAAGCATCCTCTGCTGTGGTCTGAGAGCAGTTTCATAGTGAGATGGTACCCACAAGTCCTGTTCACTATCTGACCGAGGCAGTATGAGCGGAACCCCAGGAACCACATCTGATCCCCGGTTTATGTTGAGCACTTAACTCAATTGATCTCAGTATGCTTGGGTTGTGGAAAGTTGGGCAACCATTTTGCCATTGAATAGATCACTGATGCTCTTTGCTGGGGTTCAGACAAAAATGAATACTTTTTGGCCCAAATTAATAGAGTCATTGCTTTTTTCTGGATATTATATATCATGGCAGAGACTATTAGATCAATGAAATGATGTACGATATTATCAAGGTACAAGATCCATTTAGATGCAACAGCCTGAGCTACAGGGAGAGGCCAGGCAGGTTAAGGACTTCATTCCATGACACGTAGGAGACTGAGGGGGACATTGTATAAAATCATATAGGATCTACACCAGGTGACTGCACACAGTCCTTTTCCAAGGGAAGAGGAATTTAAAGATAGAGGGTATAGGTTCAAGGTGAGAAGCGAAAGATTTAAAAGGCAGCTGAGGGGTAACCTCTTTATGCAGAGACATATATGAAATGAGCTGTCAGAGAAAGTGGTTGAAATAGGTACAGTAACAACACTTAAAAGTTAAAATCTAAAAGTAAATTTATTATCAAAATACATATATGTCACCACCTGCAACCTGAGATTCATTTTCTTGCAGGTATACTCAATAACTCCACAATTGAATAATAACCGTAATAGAATCAATGAAAGGCCGTGCCCAAGAGGGTAGACAACCAGTGTCCAAAAGACAACAAACTGTGCAAATACAAAAAGAAAAATAATAACAATAAATAAATGAGCAATAAATATTGGGAACGTAAGATGAAGAGCCGCTGAAAGTGAGTCAATAGGTTGTGGGAACGTTTCAGTGATGGGGCTAGAGAAGTTGAGTAAAGTTATCCCCTTAGGTTCATAGCCTAATAGTTGAGGGGTAATAACTGTTCCTGACTTTGCTGGTGTGAGTCCTGAGCTCCTGTATCTTCTTCCTGATGACGACAGCAAGAAGAAAGCATTTCCTGGGTGGTGGAGATCCCTGATGAAAGAGGCCGCTTTCCCGTGACAACACTTCCTGTAGATGTGCTCAATTGTGGGGGGGGGGGGGTCTTTACCCGTGACGAACTGGCCTGTATCCACTACCTTTTGTAGTATTTTCCATTCAAGGGCTTTGGTGTTTCTATAACAGGCTGTGATGCAGCCAGTCAATATACTCTCCACTGCATATCTATAGAAGCTTGTCCAAGTTTCACAAACTCCTAAGGAAGTAGAGGCACTGCCATGCTTTCTTCATAATTACATTTACATACTGGGCCCAGGACAGGACCTTCTAATTAATAACTCCAAGGAATTTAAAGTTGCTGACCCTCACTACATCTGATCCTCCAAAGAGGACTGGCTCATGGACCTCAGGTTTCCTCCTCCTGAGGTCAATAATCAACTCCTTGGTCTTGATGACATCGGGTAAGAGTTTGTTGTTGTGGCACCACTCAGCCAGATTTTCAATCTCCTTTCAATATGCTGATTCATCACTACTTTTGACTCGACCAATGACAGCGGTGTCATCAGCAAACTTGAATATGGCTTTGGAGCTGTGCTTAGCCACACGGTCATAGGTGCAAAGTGAGTAGAGCAGGGAGATAACAGCATAGCCCTATGGTGCACCTGTACTGAAAGAGATTGTGGATGAAATGTTGCCAATCCGAACTGTCTGGGGCTTGCAAGTGAAGAGAGTGGGGATCTAATTGCACAAGGAGGTATTAAGGTCAAAGTCTTGGAGCTTATTTATTAGTTTTGAGGGGATGATGTGGTTGAATACAGAGCTGTAGTCAATAAAGAGCATCCTTCACGGGCACATCCTTCCTCACCATTGGTAGTATCAACAGGAGGCACTACCTCAAGAAGACAGCACCCATCGTCAGAGATCCCCATCATCCAGGCCATGCCATCCTTCTCACATCTACCATCTGACAACAGGTACAGAAGCCCGAAGTCCCACACCACCAGGTTCAAACCATTTGGTTCTTGAACCAACCAGCATAACCTAATCATTAGAGTTTAGCAACACTATGCCACTTTACACTAAAATTGACCTTTTTTGTTCTAATTATATTCTCTTCAGCAAAAGTTATGTTTAGTTTATGTTTTTCTTGTGAATGCTGCTCATATGATGCTATGTGCCTGTGATGATGCTCTAAGCAAGTTTTTCATTGTACCTGTGCATTCTGGTACTTGTGAATATGACAACAAACTCAACTTTGAGTCTTTGAAACTCTCTTCCAAAAGTCATGGAAACTAAGCCTTTGAACATCACTGTGACAGAAATGGATAGATTCATGACAAGCAGTGGCCACTGGGGTTAGGTGGCAATGCACAGTTAAAATTACCATCAGATCCTGATCTTAGTAATCAATGGAGCTGACGTACATTCTGAGAGCCTTTCACCTGCTCCTAATTGTGTGTTTACATGAAAAGTCAAATAACACAATCACATCTCCTTCCACACAAGTACGTATGTAGTGTCTTTGTTATGGATGCGCTCCTTGCATTCAGACCAAGTCCATGGACTGTCAGGTCTGCCTAGTAAGTTGGCATGCAACAGTCACCCTATGTACCAAGAATTCACTCACTGACTTCTAGTGCTGGAAATTCACTGAACTGTAGTGACATTTAGAACTGGAGTGAAAACAAGCCATTCTTGATCCTATAGAACACCTATGGAGCAGAGAAACTGGTTATCCTGCCTTGCCTCATCATTGCATGTCAGTGGTAATGTTTCCTTTACCTAGCTATAATTTTAAGTAATGTCTGTCCTTTGCAGTCAGACAAATCCAGCAGCCCTCAGCTTGTTAATAATTAACATTCACAGGTGAACATTGATAAACTATTCTACTGGTGGTCATCCTTAATTCAACTGTATCTGCTATGTATTTAATATTTCAATAATATTTGAGTAATCTTGATATATTGTTTGATTAAGCATTCTTGTTAGTTTAAATGACTCACTACAGGCTATATTAAAAATATGTTCATTGCATACGTCATCACATTACCACATGATACGTGTCCACCTCGCTTAAAACAAAAGATGAAGTTACACCTGCATTCTTCAGACTCCCATTGAATTGGTTTATTGTATTGAAGTTACAAAATATAACATTGGTGACAAGATGTTTTTAAAATGAACCCGACATGGCTATCAGCCTGTTAAAGTAAAGTAAGATGTTCAAAATAAAATAAGACACAGTGACAGCAACTTCAAAATAGAGCAGCACGTGTTCATTGGAAGGGAAGACATGACTGAGTTTAAGTAAAAGCCATTAATGGAAGAATTCAGGGTTCATAAAGAGTGAATACTGAGTGATTATAATCATTAAAAATTTGGAAACATCTGGCTACATCAGGAAAATTGACAAGTTTGATTACACAACAGGTAATTGACTCAAGTATACTGAGCTATTGGAACAGTACTTTGAAGCAAATGAAATAGCCAATGAAAATCTAGTGTCAATTTTGTTAATTGCATCAGGTTTAAAGACTTTTAAGTTTTGACCGCTCCAACAAAACCATCAGAGATGAGCTTTGGTGATATTGTCAAAGTAATGAAAACCCTGGTCTGACCACAACAGTTTTTTTGTAGACAACATATCTGAGAAAGTTTCTCATATGTTTCTCAGGAAGTTACTTGCAAAATATGGCTTGGTTTTAAGCTGGAAGAGAGTTCAAGAAGTCTTCAGAAAAATTGCAAGCATTTGGCTTTTGTGAGTTGATGCACCATCAATAACTCTCTCTCAGACGTGAAGGCGAGATATCGGCTTTTATTGACTGGAAGAAAGAACAAGAACAAGACCACCATACTACATCCTGGAGACTCAGGGCCGGGCTCAGGCCTCAATCGCCTTTATACCGGGGTCTGTGGGAGGAGCCACGGTCAGAGGGAGGGGCCACAGGAGCAGTCAGCAGGGGGCATGTCCAGACAGGTATATGTAGTTCACCACATTCACCCCCCCTTTGTTTTAAAAGAGAGTCCCCATGGGGCGAAGTTTCTTACAAGTATATTTACAGGTTAAGTCTATCAGGTGGTCGAATCTGTCGCTGCGATCTATGTAGCACCGGCTGTGATTGCACAGGTGCCGGTGGTGATTACACCGGAGACGGTGGTTGTGCTGGTTCTGGCCTAACTGGAGGTGTCAGCCCACTAGGCGTCAGTGATCCCTCATGCGTGTGTGAGGTGCCTGGTATAGGAGTGTCATGAGGAGTCTGTATAGGGCTCGGTGTGCGCGGTGTCACCTCGGGTACAGGGTTCATAGTTACCGTGGAGTGTTCGGGGTAGTGGTCTGCTGCTCCTGCAGGCGCCAGGTCACGGACGGAGACCGTGTCCTCCTGCCCATCAGGTAAGACCACGTAAGCATACTGGGGGTTCGCATGTAGAAGGTGAACCCTCTCGACCAGCGGGGAGTATTTATTGCTTCTCACATGTTTCTGGAGCAGCACTGGCCCTGGGGACGTCAGCCAAGCCGGTAGGGTGGTCCCAGTGACAAACTTCCTGGGAAAAGAGAACAAGGTGCTCATGAGGGGTGGCATTGGTGGACGTACATAACAGGGAGCGGATGGAGTGGAGTGCCTCAGGGAGGACCTCCTGCCATCGAGAGACCGGCAACCCTTTTGACTTAAGGGCTAAAAGTGTGGCCTTCCACACTGTGGCATTCTCCCTCTCCACCTGTCCATTTCCCCGGTGATTATAGCTCGTGGTCCTACTAGTAGCAATTTCCCTAGCCAGCAGGTACTGGCGCAGCTCGTCACTCATAAAGGAGGACCCTCTATCACTGTGGATATAGCAGGGATATCCAAACAGAGTGAAGAGCTGGCACAGGGCTTTTATGACGGACGTGGTAGTGGTGTCGGGGCAGGGGATGGCAAAGGGGAACCGCGAGTACTCGTCGATTATGTTGAGAAAGTAGACATTGCGGTCGGTGGAGGGAAGGGGGCCCTTAAAGTCAACACTCAGTTGCTCAAAGGGGTGGGTGGCCTTGACAAGTTGCGCCGTTTCAGGACGGTAGAAGTGCGGTTTGCACTCAGCGCAGATTTAGCAGTCCCTGGTCATCGTCCTGATGTCCTCAAGGGAATACGGCAGGTTCCGGGCTTTCACGAAATGGTAAAATCGGGTGACCCCCGGGTGGCAAAGATGTTCATAGAGGGCGTATCGCTGGTCGAGCTGTGCACTGGCACACACTCCCCAGGATAGGGCATCAGGGGGCTCATTGAGCCTTCCAGGCCGGTACAGGATGTCATAGTTGTAGGTGGAGAGTTCTTTTCCCCACCGCAAAATTTTATCATTTTTGATTTTGCCCCACTGTTGGTTGCTGAACATGAACGCAACTGAGCGCTGGTCAGTCAGCAAGGTGAACCTTTTGCCGGCGAGATAGTGCCTCCAGTGCCTAATAGCTTCCACTATGGCCTGGGCTTTTTCTCCACCGCGGAGTGCCGAATTTCAGGGCCTTGAAGGGTACGAGAAAAGAATGCTACTGGCCTGCCTGCCTGATTGAGGGTAGCAGCCAGCGCAAAATCAGAGGCATCACTCTCTACTTGGAAGGGAATGGTGTCGTCCACCACATGCATCGTTGCTTTGGCAATGTCCCCTTTAATGCAGCTGAATGCCGCACAGGCCTCGGCAGAGAGGGGAAAAGTGGTAGATTTGACCAGGGGGCGGGCCTTGTCTGCGTAATGGGGAACCCATTGGGCGTAATAGGAAAAGAAGCCCAGGCACCGTCTGAGGGCTTTGAGGGTGGTGGGAAGAGGGAGTTCTAACAAGGGGCGCATACGGTCGGGATCAGGACCAATGACCCCGTTTTCCACGACATACCCAAGGATAGCGAGTCGGGTGGTTCCAAACACACACTTGTCCCTGTTATAAGTAAGGTTCAGGGCTTCGGCCACTTGGAAAAATCATTGGAGGTTGGCGTTGTGATCCGACCAGTCATGACCACAGATGGTGATGTTATCCAGATTGGGAAATGTGGCCTTCAGTTGGCACTGGTCCACCATCTGGTCCATTTCCCTCTGGAAGACCGAGACACCATTTGTGACACCGAATGGGACGCGCAGGAAGTGATAGAGCCTGCCACCCGCCTCGAAGGCGGTGTAGGGGCGGTCCGCTGGGCGGATGGGGAGCTGGTGATAAGCGGATTTCAGATCTATTGTCGAGTACACCTTGTACTGAGCTATCTGGTTGACCATATCCGCGATGCGGGGTAGGCGGTACGCGTCAAGCTGCGTGAACCTATTGATGGTTTGACTATAGTGCATGACCATCCTATTTTTCTGCCCAGTCCGAACAACAACCACCTGGGCCCTCCAAGGACTTGTGCTTGGCTCAATGATCCCCTCCCTGAGCAGCCGCTGCACCTCTGACTGAATGAAGGCCCTGTCCCCCGCGCTGTACCTCCTGCTTTTAGTTGCCACAGGTTCACAGTTGGGGGTCAGGTTGGCGAACAGCGGTGGGGGAGGGATCTTGAGAGTGGAGAGGCTGCAAGTGGTGTCAGTAGCGCGGCTGTTGGCATGGTGCTGGGTGGGATGTGTGGTTCGGTGTGTGTGTGTGGTCAGTAGCGGGGTATATGACAAAGTCCCACAAAACTGAGGATTCCTGACCATGAGTGGTGGGAGGGGCCCGTCATATGCCATAGTCACACTTTCGAGGTGGCTCTGGAAGTCCAGCCCCAATAGCACAGGCGCGCACAGTTGAGGCATGACCAGTAGCGCAAAGTTCCGATATTCTGTGCCCTGCACCACCAATGTCGCTACACAACCCACCCGGATGTCTGTGGAATACGACCCAGAAGCCATGGTGACTCTCTGGCTTACCGGCCGTGTCACGAGTCCGCAGCGTTGCACTGTGTCCGGGTCAATAAAACTCTCAGTGCTGCCCGTATCAAACAGGCAGCTAGTCCTGTGCCCCTCCACCAGGATGTCCATCATTGACCTTGCAAGCTGGTGTGGGACGCTTTGGTCGAGGGTTACGGAGGCCAGAGTTGAACTACCGTCTTGGTGCCCGGTAAGCACCGGTGGGTAGGGGGCGGGGCATGTTGGCGCCGACAAAGATGGCCGCCCCCATCCGGGCATGCAAGATGGCAGTCCCCATGCCTCGCACGAGGCGGGCAGGCAAGATGGCAGCCCCTATGCCTCACACGCAGCACTGCCCGACCCCGCTCGTAGTTTAGACTTACAGACCTTGGCAAAATGGCCCTTCTTCCCGCAGCTGGAACAGGTCACTTCTCGGGCCGGGCAGCGTTTTCAGGGGTGCTTTTCGAGCCCACAGAAGTAACACTGCGTGGGCTTGCGACTGGCAGCAGCTGTGGTCGGGTTCGGGGATTTCGTGGAATCGCGACTGGCAGCGGCGTTGGCGAATTCACTTGCGGGAACCAGTAGCGGTGAGGTCTGAGGTGTCCACGGAACCAGCGGGGAATCGCACGGCTGGACAGCGTCAGCGTTGTGCAGAGCAGCCTCCAGCTTGTCAGCCGTCTCGATCACCAAGCGTAAGGTAAGATCGGCATTTTCCAGCAGCCGCTGGCGCACGTACACTGACCTGATCCCTGTAACAAAGGCGTCTCGTACGAGGAGCTCCACATGCTGTTCCGCCATGAGAGTTTTGCAGTCGCAAGTTCGCACGAGTGTCTGTAGGGCTCGGAGAAACTCGTCGCTCAACTCTGCAGGCTGTCTTGCGTAGACAGTGTTCACCGGCCGCAGGTACTGTCTTCTGAGGGCTTCCAGTGCCCCTTTGTAGGTCAGCAGGCCTCTGATAAGTGAGTAAACTTTCGGGGTGACCCTCAAGAGGAGAATTTGGTACATAACAGCGGGGTCAGTTGCACGTACCTCCTCCAAGTATGATTGGAAGCATGCAAGCCAGAGTTCAAAGGCAAGAGCTGCTTCAGGGGCTTGGCGGTCCAAATCCAATCTTTCCGGACGTAAAATGCTGTCCATGTTTTAAAACTTCCAGTCAATAAAATTGATGCACCATCAATAACTCTCTCTGAAATGTGAAGGCGGGATATCGGCTTTTATTGACTGGAAGAAAGAACAAGCAGTAGCTGACCACCATATTACATCCTGGAGACTGAGGGCTGGGCTCAGGCCCCAATCGCCTTTATACCGGGGTCTGTGGGAGGAGCCACAGGAGCAGTCAGCAGGGGGGGCGTGTCCAGACAGGTATATGTAGTTCACCACATGAGTATAAAGAACCAGAATCTACTGTGTGTGCATTAAGGTTATTACATGAACTTCAAATGGAGACAAAAAGCTGCTCGTAAAAGTAGATGCCCAGCTGGATGAATGGCAGGCCAAAAGGAGAGGAGTCTATGGAGACACAAAAACAGGATTCATGAGATGATGTTGTGGATGTGGAAACCAAGAGGTGAGATCAGATTGTAAAGCGAGCAATAGAAAGATTAACAAGAGAATACTACAGTGAACTAAATCACCTTCCCAAGACTGAGATGCACAAACTAGAAAAAGAAAAGGGAGGAAAGTGAAGGAGATAAAGACTGTGAATGAGAAAGAGAATGGCGTGAAAGAGAGAAGGGATGTGAAAAAGAAAGCAATCGAAGTAGATCCAGAGGAGAAAAGGAAACGAAAGGTGTCTAGAGTTGTCAGAATCACTTCCTGCAGTCTCACAATTATCCTCCACAACCACCACAAGGAGGCCCCAGAACCTGAGATTGTTTTCACAGCCACAAGTCTCACTGGCCAAGCAGAGGGATCTCCCATAACAGGAAAAACATTATCCCTCAGGAGTCAGAATTCCTCCACAGCGATTAAATCTTTAGGCCTGAATAGGACAATTTAAAACTTACTATGCTGTGGATATCTGTATATAGTTATACTGTGCACATACAAAGGGTAATTGATAGCTCATCAGTTAATAACTCATCAGAGGTGATTGATAAGTTTGTGGGCTAAGGTAGAAGGAGATGAGTTATTAACTTCAAGCTTCCTGCATAATCACTCAAAGAGTTGACCTGCATGTGCACGTAACGAGGGCTGTATAACTCATTTCCTTCTACCTTAGGCCACGAACTTATCAATCACCCCTGATGTGGACACTTTCAGGAGGTCCAAGATCCGTATGCTCCACGACCGCTGGACTAAGTGTGTAAATGTAGGAGGGGACTATGTTGAAAAATAAATGTGCTAGGTTTTCTAAAATTGACTCCTTCTACCTTAGGCCATGAACTTATCAATCACCTCTCGTAGGTGAGATGCTTCTTTATTGAGTTGGAGTTTACAGCTAAGCTAATAATATTTGAGTAATCTTGTGTATATATATTGTTTAATTAAGCATTCTTGTTCATTTAAATAATTCACTACGGGTTATATGCAAAAATACGTTAATCTCATATGTCATCACACAACCACTTGATACATTTGCACCTTGCTTAAAGACGAAGCTAGACCTGCATCCTCGGATTTTCTATGTTTTTCTTTGGTTTAATTTAATGTTTTGAAGGTAAAAAACTTACAGTACCTAGCTATATAGTTATGAGCAAAGGGTATGTTATTGATTCTCCCCTCCTAATACTGGGGCAATGTCAGTTACAGTCATCCTGGTTTCTTCGGCTCAATAGTGCATTGTACAACGATTTTGTACTTAAACCAATGTCATGGGAGATTTTTTTTAACCTTTACATGTGAGTCATGAATTTACTGTTTGGAGGATGGAACTCAGGCCAGAACTAAATCGCTAATAGTGTGTTTCTGTCAAATGAGTCATTCCTCCAGCATTTTGCCTGTATTGCTCCAGATTTCCAATATCTGCAGACTCTCTTGTGTTTATGATTTGCTGCTTCACTGCCGGGTCTGTTTGAGATGTGTCTGCTCTCTGTCTCTTTGCCCCCACACCTGGCTTCACCTGTACTCCTTCACTCCCCCACCTTCTCTTTCTGGCTTCATTCCCCTTCTTTGATGGAGGTGTCAGCCCGAAAAGTCGGCTGTTTATTTCCCTCCATGGATGACCTACTGAATTCCTCCAGCATTTTGTTTCTGTTACTACGATTCACCATATGAGTTATTTCATTAGGTATTTGTATTTCCTTGTTCTTCCAGAGTAAAACCATAACCAAGATTTTCCGACACTGGCCTGTTAACACTAACATGATCTGGTTATAAATAAAGTCTGCTGCTTTAAATAAGAATCTATTATACTTCTACAAGCCTACAGAGAAAAGGAGTCATCTTCGACATTTCTTTGATAAGCTTTTGACTTCACCATGGGATGCTTCTTTTAAAAACTGGAAAGGGAAAAGGAGCAGATCAGCTGTGGGCGGAACATCTGAGAAGGTTTCCCCAGCTTGGGTGAGGATGGTAAGGTTCAATGCCATCATGCTGTCTAGTGAATCCTTTTGAATGCACAAGAAACATGCACAAAGAGACACCTCTTTCTCCCTTATTAGGGAGACAGAGAGCCTGTGGTATGTCAAATTACCGAGTGAACGAGCAGTCTTTGGCATACTGCAAGTCTGCGTCTTCGCTGTTGCTTTGCTGCACGCTTGAGTGCTCAGTGGTGGGTGCTGATGCTTTTTTTTGCTGGTGGGGGGAGAGGGAATTGTAGCTTGCTGCCGCTTATGCAGAAGAGGGAGGGGAGCTGTGGGGGGAGACTCTGGGGTTCTAACATTCATTCTTTGGGGCACTCCTCTGTTTTTGTGGATAATTGCAAAGAAAAAGCATTTCAGGATGTATATTGTACACATTCCTCTGACATTGAATGTACCTTTGAGACATTTGAAACCTTTGAATAGCCGACTTTCGTGATATGTTCTTGCAACGGTTGGTACTTTATGGAACTGTTGTTTTATATCTGATACATGCTCATCATTGGGAGGACATTTCACTAACACCAATCAGAAACACAGCAAATAGGAACATAACATTAGTCCCATACTGATAGTAATCATGAGAATCATTCCTTGTTCAAATCCATTCTGGCATTGAGCAATACAATCTATGTGTGATGTTGACAAAAGGCCGTAACAGTACCTCTTTGGATTCCTGTTTTTCATCATAATAATAGGAAAGCTGAGGCTAATTTTTCAATTCTAAGTGATTTATAGTGAAGTTAGAGCTTTTGATAATCTGTATTCATCTCTCTTTATGTTGCTGTGTGTCATATCAATGCTATAAAGTTCCTTGAGATGCTTGACTGAGTTAACAATACACACACAATCCATTGTTATTGAGATAGTTACCACAATGCATTCATACCATGTATGGCTTTTAAGTGAAATAAAATAGTGAGGGCTAAGGAAAGACATTAATTACAATGACTGCTTCAGTAGATTTTATAGGGTGTGCACTTCAATATTTTTAAATACTTAGTGGGGAAGAAAGCACCTGAAGATCAAGGCATAGCCCAAATTTCATTATTTACTACGCATCTGTGATCCCTTTGATTTCGCATCAGTGTTTCTGACTACATACTACATGCAGCAGTCATATCAACACATCAGAAGCACATCACCATCGCTGTCTCTGTAAAATCCCCAGGATAAGTACAGCAACATCACTGACTTTTCCCAGGCCAACGTGCCCAATACAGAGGCCCTGGTTACACATGACTAAGTTGGACTATCCACTTCTTCCATATGCCTGGCACTAGACTCACAGAACAGGGGCTCTGTTTTGAGGTTTGTTATGGGAAGAGATTACTAGGAGAATAATTCAAGGGTGTGCTCAACACATTCTTGAAACATCTGCAACATTCCCATTGTTATTTAACTCTCATAGACTGCCGAACATTCTAATGCAATCTTCTAGTGAAATAGTTCTATAATAGACAGCCTCTAGATGGGCCAATGTCATTTGGTTGTGTTCCTTGGGAAATATCTCTGCATACTACATACCCTTGGTGTCCCTTAATGATAATATTACCAGTCCCTCTACCAACAGAGTTCTATTGCGTTAACCCTACTAGTTAAGTGAACTTTTAGAAGAATTGCAAGGAGAATTGCACAGCCTATAAAATCTACTGAAGCAATCATTATAATTTCATTAAATTAAGGTCCTTCCATGGACTCATGAAGTTATTTCATAAGAACATAAGAAATAGGAGCAGGAGTAGGCCATCCAGCCCATCGAGCCTGCCCCGCCATTCAATAAGATCATGGCTGATCTGTCCGTAAACTCAGCTCCATCTACCTGCCTTTTCTCCATTACCCTTAATTTCCCTACTATGTAAAAATTTATCTAACTGTATCTTAAATATATTTCATCTAAAAGGTCATACATGGTCAAATATTTGAATATGTTTTAAGTAAAAAGTAAATAGTTTCTTGATCCGTAAGGATTGAAAGGCCAGCAGGGGTAGGCAGAGTGGCGGTCACGATTAGATCAGCAATGATACTATTGAAAGGCAGAACAGGCTCAAAGGGCCGAGTGGTCTACTCCTATTTCTAGTTTGCAAATATTGTTCAATTGGATGTTCAATATAGGATGAAAGGTTTGAGACAGCAAATGAAAGCTAAACATACATAACGAACAAATGATGCCAATGAGGATACTTCTTTTCTTATTTCCTTCCTTTTATCTACCTTCATGTTTTCTTTAAAAGAAACAGAAAATGCTGAAGATCACTCAGCAGATCAGGCAGCATCCATAGAAAGGGAAAACAGAGTTAAGGTTGAAGACCCTTTGTCAGAATTGCCTGTGGATCAGAAAGCAATGGGTTCTGAACCCCTGGAGGTGTTAAATAACAGGAATCTATTTTTGGGGCTCCTTCTACTAGATTTTTGAATTGCGGTGGGAAACAGTATTGCAAGCCCCCCCACCGCCCTGTAGTACAATACAGTTAGGAAGGGATGAAATAATCAAAACAAACTACAGTTTGTCACTGTCTATCATAAGAGTGAAATTCAGGCAGTTTGGTGGGTCAGTGGAGGCTAGACTGAAGCAAATAATTCAGAAGTGGGACATGGCAGAGAAAGTTGAGGGATATCTACTGTCCGTGATTCTCCACCTTAGTCCGGTCTTCTCTTAAATTTGTTAGGCAAAAGAAAGGATAAAACTTTATATACCCTTATCACGTATCTTAGAGATACCTTAGTACAATGAATTATTTTAGTGTGCATTCAAACACCACAGACTTGTCAGATGGAGCAAGATCTCACTCTCAGAGAAAACAAAGGCAATTGTTTTTGTAACAATCTTATGTTCAAAGATGAAGAGAATAGGCATTCATGCTATTTTTGGAAACATAGAATGTTTAAATTGAAATAGATCTACTCTTATCATGAGGTTTTTATTGTTTACCCAAACTATCAGGGCAAGCGAATGAGTCCTTACTTTAATGTACTGCTGGAGTGCAGTGCTGACAAGTCAACATGCTGTAATGAGCTGTATTTTATGTTATGTGCTGATCGTCAAATCTTCTGTCTCAGGGATGAGTGCAAATGTCAAATACACAAAGCTGACTGAAGGAAGTCAATGGCACCCAGAGCCTCCAGGTCAATTGCCCTCCTGTTGTCATTCGCTGCTTTTGGGTGAGCTCCTACCTTCCTTCTAAAGAGATCAGGAAATCTTACCTATGGAGAATTATACATGCATGCTTTAGTATTCACTTAGAGATCCTTAGCACAAATATATACTGTTCTGTCTAAAGAAGTTCTAAAACTTCTGGCTGATAACTTGCAGTCATTTAAAAAAAATTGTAATCATTAGTTCATCCATGAAACTGTACAAAATGACTTATGATTAAGTGATATGACCTTTACAGCAGCTTCCTCCTACTTAACTGATTACTGCACAAAGCAAACTAAATGAATTGAAATGGGTTAATTATTTATGATTGTTTATCTTCATAGAGCAGGGTTAATATTGAACATCTGAATACAAATAAGGGCAGAATGATTGCCGAACCTATGATAAGGTAATGTTCTGGAATGAAAACTGAATGGTTGAATAGTTTTCCATATTTGGCTATTTGTATTTGCTGTTCTGTAGTCTACACCACATTCTTTCTGTCAAGCAACGGAATGCTAGGCTGATGTGGGCAACTTCAGCTTGCTAACTGTTTCTTTACAATTGCCCATATTTTTCATATCTGTCTGCCTGTATTTCTCTTATTTCCCATTTGAGAAAACATGTTAAAATGTGTTATTTCCATAAAAGAATACAAGGTACCCAATAACAGCAGTCTTCCTAAACAATACAATTGCAACCACTTTCATGCTGAGCCTTATCTTCTGCCAACAAGTAAGATGCTTCTTTAAAAGATCTGCGAGATATCAAACCAGCCCTAGAGAAACTCACATGACATCCACCGGCAGTTCTTAAGCTTTAAATGTTGGCCTTCTTATGCTGCACTCTCACTGTTCATGAACAAGCATTACCTGATGCTGGCTGGTGAATGTTTATCTAAGAAAACTCTTAGTCCCAGATTGAATAATAAAGAAATTGAAATTTGGATTTCAAACCCTGTCCCTTCTCTAACATGCCAACCTGATTTTAACAAACTGGGTCAAGAGGTGGGTGGGAAAAATCTGACAAAAACACAGATCAGGCGACAGAAACTATTAAAGAGGTCAATGATCTAGTCTTTAAAATAATTTTATTTTTATTTCATAAAGACCAAGACATTTGGACTTTGGAAACCGAACAGCTAAAGATGCCATGTAGTTGCAAGTAGAGTTTGCTTTTCTGTTTTGTGAAATGCTTGCTCATTGGAAACATTTATTTGCACTTGCTCTGGTGTTCACACTTTGCCACATATCCCTCACACTGTGAAAGTTTCTAGCTCCCTCCATCTCAGGACAGACTAGTTAAACCAATTAACTGCAAGAGATCTATCACTGACAACACAAATACTATCACTACACCATGCACTGATGAGGCATCTTTAATGGATTAAAGTATTTCAAAGCATTTTTCTTTACAAGAATGTGAAAAATCTAAATTTCTTTCACAGAAAATGATAGATAAATATAAAATTCTTAGCTTAGTTGAACTGGTTAAGTCATCGAATCCTTTCTTACATTGTAGCTCCTCGTGTGCTATTGTGAACTCACCGCAGGACTGCAGCTGGTGAGTTTGGAGACAACGTACAAAGGGATTGTTTACTATTTCCATAAGTTTCCTCTTTTCTCAAACAATCACATGCACTTTCTTGGCCAAATACTGGAAGACTACGATGTTTGCAACTTTTCACTCCTTGTATACCATTTTGACTTGATCCTGTTCTTGCTTGAAGCTCTCAGCATTTATGGACCCATGAATGGGAGGGCAACACCCTCCAAGAGATGCAACAACATTTCAAATTAGCCTACTGAAAAGCAGCAAGTAAATTCAGTCCACAAATTCAGCCAAAACAGGGAGTTGGGAAAGACCTGACTGGGTCATTCCCGGTGCTCAGGTGAGCAGGAATTAGAAATAGAAAGGATTTTCAGAGGACATACATAGGTCTGAGCTCTGCCTAAAAAAAAATGCAAATGCACATTTCAGGTATAGATTTTGATGGAGAGATCTCTCTGGACTTAGACACAACATTAACTTACCAGTCTAGAATGTACCAGGTGATCAAAATGGCCTCCCTTACTGCGAATCTGATGCCACTATTCGTTGCCCTTAGGAAATGTTCGTCATGCAGGCATTGCGCTTCACCATCTCCATTTTGCATAGGGAGATGGAATAGAAGGATACTATGCACCAGTCAAGGATGGCTTACAGTTTGCTCCTGTGCAGTTCAGAGGGAAATTGGTCAAATGAAAGGCGTACGGTCCCCTTTCCCAGACGCAGCCTCGGCTCCTCAATCAGCGTTCACTCTGTTGCTAGTCTACCTTAGCATCAGTCAATGAACATTAGTCAGGCCAAGGTGCTGGAGACCACCGCTCAAGCATCACGACAGCCCCCATTTGAGCAACTGCACTCTTCGCCGCTCAGGATGTAGCATCAGGGTTGCAGATTGGCATTAAGCAAATAAACAATAATGTCCTGAGACCAGATTACAATTTACTGTTGTACGTTTCATGCTAGATTTTGAAATGCAGTTCGTTTGAGGATTATTATTTGGTACAAAATGATGCCATATTAGCAGCTAATCCTGATATCCACTGTCTGAAACATGCAATTGCAGTGGGAAAAGCCTAGGAGAGATGTTCTATCTCATCTAATGGGGCACTGGTGTGGAACTAGGACACATTTTGCAGAGACAATGGCCAATGAGTTGTCAAGAAACTCTTCCGCTACAGTTCAAGAAGGCAGCACACCACCGCCTTCTCAATCACAAAAAGGGATGGGTAATTAAATGCTAGCTCAGCCTGCAGAGCCCAAAACCCTTGAATGGATAGAAAAACAAACATTAATTGGATAACACAGTCTTACAGCTCCAGTAATCCTGGCCTTGGTGCTAACTATGTGGAATTAGCTCATTCTTGCCATGATTTTATGTGTTTCCTCCAAGTCCTCTGGTTTTCTACTACACCTCAAAGATGTGCATGTTGGTAGGTTAATTGGTCACAGTGAATTTACTCCAAGTGTGCAGACAAGTGTAGCCAATGCATTAGAACCTGAAGTGTGTTGGCTTAGATGTAGGAGAATAAAAAGGGATTAATATTAGAACAGTGTTGATGGACAGCATAAATTTGGTGGGCCGAAGGGCATATTTGAAGGCCCCATGACTCTATTTCCTTCATCTTGATTTCTCCATTGCAGGACAATATTGTGCGAAGTGTAGCTAATGGCAACGATCTGGGAGATCCTGTTTGTGGCATCTGGGTAACTAAACAGCAGCAGCTCACCTTATGACCTGCCTAATGGTCCACTTCAAGATGTCTGTCACGGCATCAGGGTTGACATTGCATCTTACATTAGCCGCAAGGCCGGGGGGAATACAAAAGTGTCCCCATACTTCCAGTTGTGGTATTAATGGATCACAAAGTTTGTGAGGTTGGGTGGTGGGGAGAGGAGGGAGAGTGAATGGTCTGAAATAATGTACAGATGGCATTATAAACTGCTCAGAGAGGCAAAATATGTTTATGACTGTGGATGTCTACAGGCTTATTGGTGGGGCTCTGATGATATGAGGAGTAAATATAACCAATGGCAACTTCCTGCCATTTCAGTTAACCCACATGACATCCTACACCATTCACGTTTCATTTATCTCATCGTGGAGATAACTGCAACAGAAAGCCTCTTCAGTACCTCATGGCATGAGATATCTCTACCTATAGGCTTCAAAGCCGCTCCTGTGTAATATATTCAGTCAGCATGATGATTTTGTTCAATATATCTTCCATTTATTGACTGCCGGGTGGAGGACACATTTATTCTAATCTCCTCAAACATCTTTATCTTTGTATTCATGTTGCTCAATCTTTCAATCAAATTAAATAACGTTCTTGCTTCATGAGATAGCTTGATATGGGTCACATTCACTTGTATTTCTTTCCTGCAGTTTAAGATGCCTGTTTTACATATTAGTGATTTGGAAACTAATGATTAAATACTGACCCATTCTATTTACCATGATCCTGACTGCAGTTACGTACCGCCAAAGGCAGATGTTAATCAAGCTCTCGATGTACTGAGTGCCCACCGGCTTCAGGAACTGTTATTACCTTCCAACCATCAGGCTCCTGAACCAGTGTGAGCAGCTTCAATCACCTCAACTCTGAACTGATTCCGTAACCTATGTACTCATTTTCAAGGACTCTACAACTCATGTTCTCAATATTATTTATTATTATTATATAAAATATAATATAATATATAATTTCTAGAGTAGGATACATGGTTGCACAACATTGTGGGCTGAAGGGCCTGTAATGTGCGATAGATGTCTATGCTCTATGTTCTATGTTCTAAAAATGAATTTCAGGGTAATATTTGGCAACATATACGTACTTGAAAATAAATTTACTTTGAGCTTTGAACTTTGAAACAAGAAACAGCCTACCTTGACTCTTTCCCATCCTTGACAGGGGCTTCAGTCAGATTATCTTGAAGAAATCTCTGCCCCATTACCATCAGTTCATAACCTTCAGCATCAGAGGACACAACACATTCAACCACTTCTACACTACCATCAAGAAAGCCTACCATTCCAAACTTGGACTGCATTTTGGGGAATCTGATCATCTGGCCTCCTAACTGCTAAAAACCAAAGGGCTAAAGAGGTAAGGACAACCAAGAGGTGGTCACAGGAGGCAGGACAGAAGCTAAGGATTGCTCTGAGTTGGTGGATGGGGCCACATTCAAGGGCTCATCAGAGGACCTGAGTGAATACAACATAGTTGTCACAGACTTTATAAAAACACTCAAGAATGAGTGTGACCCAAAAAATACTTCAGAGTCTTCCCCAGTCAGAAATCCTGGATAAACCAAGACACCCACAATCTGCTAAGAGCTAGATCAGTGGCGTTCAGGACTGGCGACACAGGAAAACACAAGACTTCCAAATACGACTTCCAGAAAGCCATATTACATGTCAAGTGACAACTCTGGACCAAACTTGAAATCCAGAAGGTTGCTCAATGGTTTTGGCAGGCTTGGACGCTATCACTTCCTACAAAGCAAAACCCAGCAACATAAGCGACAAAAAGGTTTCACTCTAGATGTGCTCAATGCCTTTGATACTCACTTTGACTGACAGAACATGGAGACACCTTCATGAACTCCCACAGTCCCCAACGACCTGGTGATTTCAGTCCCTAAGGCTGGAATGAGAGCATTCTTCTGCATCTGGCCCAGACAGGAGGCCTGGATGTTAAGAAGACATGTGTAATCAACTGGCTGAAGTATTACTTGCATCTTCAACCTTTCACTTCTGCAGCTTGAGGAAACCACCTACCAGGGCATAAGAAGAACGTGGTAACCTGACTCAATTACTATCATCCAGTAACATTAACACTCACTGTGATGAAGTGCTTTGAGAGGTTGGTGATGGAACATATCAATTCCTGCCTGAGAAGTGACTTGGATTCACTCCAATTTGCCCACCAGGGCAACGTGCCCATAGCAGAAGCCACTTCATTCGCTCTTCACTCAACCCTGGAACAGCTGAACAGCAAAGATGCATGCATCAGGATACTCTTTATTGACAACAGTTCAGCATTCAATACTATCATCCTCTCAAAACTAAACAATAAGCTTGAAGACTGAGGCCTCAACACCCCTTTGTGTAATTAGATCCTCGATTTCCTCACTTGCCGATCCCAATCAGTTAGGATTGGCAATAACATTTCGTCAACATTCTCCCTCAGTACAGGTGCACCACAAGTCTGTGTCTTAGCCTCCTGCTCTACTCGTTTTATCCTTATGACCATGAGGCTAAGCACAGCTCCAATGCTATATTTAAGTTTGCTGATGACACCACTGTAAATAGTCGAATCAAGGGTGCGACGAATCTGCATATAGGAGAGAGAGTGAAAATTTGGCTGATTGATACCACAACAACAAGCTCCCATTCAATGTCATCAAGACAAGGAGCTGATCATTGACTTTAGGAAGAGGAAACCAGAGGTCCATGAGCCAGTCCTCATCGGGGTATCAGAGGTGGAGAGGGTCAGCAAGTTTAAATTCTTCTGGGTTTTTATTTCAGAGGATCAGTCTTGGGCCCAGTACACAGGTGCAATTACCAAGAAAGCACAGCAGTGCCTCTACTTCCTTAGAAATTTGCATAGATTTGACATGACATCTAAAACTTTGACAAACTTCTGCTGATGTGTGGTGGAGAGTATATTGACTAGTTGTATCATGGCCTGGTAAGGAAACATCAATTGCCTTGAATGAAAAATCCTATAAAAATAGTGCATATAGCCCAGACTGTTGTGTATTTAATACTGCAGTAATATTTGAGTAATAATATAAATATATTGTTTGACTAAGCATTCTTTGTTGTTTAAATAATTAATTACAGGTTATATGTAAAAGTACATGCATGACATACATCGTCACCCCACCACGTCATATGTGCGCACCTTGCTTAAAATAAAAATGAACATACATGAATTATCTCCCAACTCCCTTGTTTTAAACAAACCCAAGGTGACTACCCGTAGAAGCACAATGAGGAACTGTCAAGTTACAAGTAAAGCACAGCATGTTTTATTTTTCTGCAGATCATCATGTTTTCCTTACAAATGGGAAGCTGATCAAGAATGCTCTACTCTCTCTATACCCATGACTGTGTGGCTAGGCACAGCTCAAATACCATCTATAAGTTTGCTGATGATACAACTGTTGTTGGTAGAACCTCAGGTGGTGACGAGAGGGCGTACAGGAGTGAGATATGCTAACTAGTGGAGTGGTGCTTTAGCAACAACCTGGCACTCAACGTCAGTAAGAGGAAAGAGATGAATTGTGGACTTCAGAAAGGGTAACATGAAGAAACACATACCAATCCTCATAGAGTGATTAGAAGTGGAGAGAGTGAGTTGTTTCAAGTTCCTGGGTGTCAAGATCTCTGAGGATCTAACCTGGTCCCAACATATTGATGCAGTTATAAAGAAGGCAAGACAGCAGCTATACTTTATTAGGAGTTTGAAGAGATTTGGTAGGTCAACTCAAAAACTTCTATAGATGTACCACGGAGAGCATTCTGACAGGCTAAATCACTGTTTGGTATACAAGGGCTACTGCACAGGACCGACAGAAGCTGCAGAGGGTTGTAAATCTAATCAGCTCCATCTTGGGTACCAGCATACAAAGTACCCAGGACATCTTCAAGGAGCGGTGTCTCAGAAAGGCAGCGTCCATTATTAAGGACCTCCAGCACCCAAGGCATGTCCTTTTCTCACTATTACCATCAGGTAGGAGGTACAGAAGCCTGAAGGCACACACTCAACGATTCAGGAACAGCTTCTTCCCCTCTGCCATCTGATTCCTAAATGGACATTGAACCCGTGAGCACTAACCCACTTTTTTTTAATATACAATATTCCTGTTTTTTGCACAACTTTTAATATATTCAATGTACATCTACTGTATAAAACATACTGAATAAGATTTATTTATTTATTATTTTTTTCTTCTATATTACGTATTGCATTGAACTACTGCCACTAAGTTAACAAATTTCACGTCACATGCTGATGATAATAAACCTGGTTATGGTTCTGATTCTGATTCTAAAACAAAAGGAGAAGATGGAAGAATTCACAGGTTCATAAACAGTGAGTGCCAGATGTTAATAACCATAATAATAAAAAGAGCAGTAATGGCTAACTATATCGGAAAGATTGATGCATTTGATTATACAACAGATAACTGGATTTTGTATACAGAGTGAATTGGGCAGTGCTAAATAGCAAATTAAATAGCCAATGAGAAGCGAATGCCAATTTTGTTGAGTCCATTGGATTTAAAAGTATATACTGTAGTTTACTTAGAAGTGTAACTGTTCCAACCAAGCCAGCCGAAATGAGCTTTGCTGATATCATGAAAGTAATGCTGGTACATTTCGAATTAAAACCATTGTTGATTACAGAACACTTTAAGTTGAATAAGCAGAATCAAATGGAAGGGGAGACCATTTCAGTGTACATGCTGAATGGAAGAGATTGTCTGAGCATTGTCACTTCAATGATGGGATTAATGATGCAATGAAAATTGTTTAGTTTGTGGAATCTTACAAGAAAGCATTCAAAAATGGCTCCTAACTAAAGCACAACTTACATTTAAAAGGGCAGTTGGAATTGCTATATCATTGGAAACAGCAGGCAGAGATACAAATGAATTGCAGTCAGAAATGAACGTGAGTGTGAACAAAATTGCAGCATCTAGACAGAGCCCAGCCTGATCAACCAAATTGTGTTACTGTTGTGGCAGGGGCTCACATACACCAGACCAAAACAGGTTTAAAGGTGAAACTTGCAGAAAATGCAACAACAAGCATGTCTGGGCTGACAAAAACAAACGGACAGGACAGGGAAGAGATAAGATAAAAAGTCAAGTTGCTGTTTCAAAAAAAGCACTAATCTGCATGCTTTTGGTGAAAAAGCTGATAATGATGAGAGTGACACAGGACTAAATAGCCTTGAGATTTATAATGTGAAAACTAACATGAAACAAGCAATATGGCTTACACCAGAGGTGAACAGCAAATTAACTAAAATGGAATTGGACACTTACTCAGCTGTTTCAGCCATTCAACAAAATGAGTTTGAATGGCATTTTGAAGATACTGAACTGAAGCCTGCAGATATCCAACTAAGAACTCATATTGGAGAAAATGTAACTTCTTTGCGAATGACAATTATTACAGCAAGTTACAACAACCAACAAGCCACATTAGGCTTGTGTGTTGAAAAAAACAGGAGGGCCAGCATTGCGGAGTCATGATTGACTCAGACAACTATAACTTGATTGGAGATCCATCCACAATTTGCACTCACATCTCATGCAATGGAATCAGCTGCAAGCTAATTAAGAAAGGGAGTGAGTAAGGTCACAGCAGTGTTTAAGGATGGTATTAGAAAACTGAAACATATCAAAGATAAAATGGTGTTAAGTGAAAATACTGCACCCAAGCTTTGCAGAGTCCTTCCAGTTCTTACACCATCCATGATAAAGTAGTCAGTGAGCTAGATCACATAGAGTTTGACAGGATTTTTCCATGGTTGAGTGGAACTCTTGGGCAGTGGTCCCAGTAGCCAAGAACAATGGGTTTGTCAGGATCTATGATGCATTTTAGAATCACCATCATTACCCTCTGTCCAGGATAGAGGATGTCTTTACAAACCTTTCTGGAGGGAAACAGTTCAGCAAAGTGGACTTAGCTGAGATCTGCCTACAGATGGAAATGGAAGAAGAGTCCAAAGTGTTTCTCACCATAAACATTCTCAAAGGGCTTTATCATCATAACAGGCTTATTTTTGGAGTAGCATCTGCACCTGCACTTTAGCAGAAAGCTATGGACCAGGTGCTGCAAAGGTGTCAAGGCACTCAGTGTTACATGGATGACACATTTGTTACTGATAAGGATGATAAGGAAAATCTCCAAAATCTCAAAACAGTGTTAAAAAGATTAGAAGATTATGGGCTCAGAGCACAATGCAAGTGTGAATTCTTTAAAACAAGCTTCACTTACTGTGGTCACACCATCTATGACGATCATCCAGTAGCACTTATATCCACAGTGATGAATTGTCTGAGAAGTTGGTGATGAAACATATGAACTACAGCCTGAGAAACAACTTGTATCTGCTATTTTGCCTACTGAAGCAACAGGTAAATAGCAGATGTCATTTAATTGACTCTTCACTCAGGACTGGAATACTTCAACAGCAAAGGATGGTCTTTACTGTCTAAAGCTCAGCACTCAACTCCATCATCCTCTCAAAACTAATCAATACGTTTTTAAACCTTGGCCTCAATACCTCCTGTGCAATTGGATCCTCGATTTCCTCACTTGCAGATCTCCATCAGCACAGGAGCACCACAAGGCCGTGTGCTTAGCCCCCTGCTCTACTCGTTTCACACTTATGACTGTGTAGCTAATCCAAGTTCCAGCGCCACATTCAAGTTTGCTGATGACACCACTGTCATAGGCTGAATCAAAGGTGGTGATGAATCAGCATATGGAATGGAGGTTGAAAATCTGGCTAAGTGATGCCAATAACAACAATTTCTACACAATGACCAAGGACCTGACTATTGACTTTAGGAGAAGGAAACTAGAGGGCCGTGAGCCAGTGCCCATCAGATAATCAGAGCTGGAGAGCTCTGATTAGTGTCCTCAGTGTTATTATTTTGGAGGATCTATTCTTGATCCAGCACATAAGTGCAATTACGAAGAAAGCCCTCTACTTCCTTAGGAGTTTACAAAGATTTGGCATGACATCTAAAACTTTGACGAACTTCTATAGACATGTGGTGAAGAGTCTATTGACTGGCTACTTCGCAACCTGGTGTGGAAGCTCCAATGCCCTTAAATGGAAATTCTACAACAAGTAATGGATATGGCCCAGTCCATCATGGCTAAAGCTCTTCCAACCTTTGAGCACATATACATGGGGTATCTTTGGAGGAAAGCAGTTTTCATCACCAGGGATGCCCACCACCCAAGACATGCTCTCTTCTTGCTGCTGCCATCAAGAAGTAGGTACAAGAGCCTCTGGACTAACACCACCAGGTTCAGAACAATTATTACCCCACAGCTATCAGGCTCTTGAAACAAAGAGGTTAACTTCACTCATCCCAACATTGAATTGCTCCCATAACCTATGGATTCACTTTCAAGGACTCTTCATCTTGATATTTATTGCTTTTTTATTATTAATATTTCTTATTTTTTCTTTTGTACTTGAACAGTTTGTTGTCTTTTCCACTCTGCAAAGCCCAAGTTAATGCAGTCTTTCATTGATTCTGTTATGGTCATTATTCCATGGATTTATTGAGTATGCCTGCAAGAAAATGAATCTCGGGGCTTGATATCATGACATACATTGTATGTGCTTTGATAATAAATTTACTTTAAACTGGAACTTTGAACTATTGACACACAAGGATTACACAAGTGTGCTGAGAACATACAAGTAGTGCTGGATGCCCCAGTGCCAAAGGATGTGTCGCAGTTGTGGTGCTTTTTAGGATTTGTCAATTACTATAACAGGTTCCTGCCAAACATGGCTTCTGTGCTCCACCCCTTGAACTCATTACTGCAGATCAGGAAGAAATAGCAAGCTTTCCATACACTGTTCGGGATGCCAGCACATCCAGAAGAAAGGCGACCAAAGCTGTCAGAACCACTTCCTGGAGTCCCAGAGTCAACTCCACCACGGAGGAGACCGAAGGAACCAAGACTGTTTCACAGCCACAAGTCTCAACTGCCAAGTGGAGTGACACTCCTTGTCAATAAAGACATTGTCACAAGATTTAGAAATCCTCCCCAATGATTAAACCTTCAGACCTAATTGGAACAATTTAAAATTAGTATGCTGTGGATGTCGATATAGTAGTTGTATTATATAGTATATTATGTACATTTTATATTTATTTATCTATCTATTTATGTGTATGTGTGTGTGTGTGTGTGTGTGTGTGTGTGTGTGTGTGTGTATATGTGTGTATATACAAGTTGAGATGCATTTTTTATTGAGTTGGAGTTTATAGCTAAGCAGGGGAAAGTGTTGTATATTTAATATTTCAGTAATATATGAGTAACATTGTAAATATATTGTTTGATTAAGCATTCTTTGTTTAAATAATTCATTGTGGGTTACACAAAAAAGTACGCACATGGCATACGCCATCATGCCACCATGTCATATGCGCATGTCTCACTTAATGTAAAAATAAATGTACCAAGTTATGTCCTGGATTCCTTGTTTTCCTTTCAATTAGCTGTTGTATTTTGTAGTTGCAAAACACAGTCCATCACACCCCTCAACCATCGGGCTTTTCAACCAGTGGGGTTAACTTCACTCACCCTATCACTGAACTGTTCCCACAACCCATGGACTCACTTTCAAGGATGTTTCATCTCACGTTCTTGATATTTATTGATTATTATGATTATTTCTTTTTTGTATTTAGTATTTGCAGAGTTTGTTGTGTTTTGCACATTGATTGTTTGTCCATCCTTTTGGATCTGGGCTTTCATTAATTCTGTCGTGTTTGTTGGATTTATTGAGTATGCCCACAAGAAAACAAATCTCAGGGTTGTATATGGTGACAATTATGTACTTTGATAATAAATTTAGTTTGAACTTTGGAATTTGTAACAGGAACAGAAACCAAGGCACAAACATTCCACTCAATATCCCTTTCTTACCCCTAGATGGAGGTGTTGTTTAACCGTATCACATTACCAAATGGCATATGAGCTGAATATACGTAATGTTTTGTGCCCTTATATAATTTATTTTATTTCCAGTGATCAGGCCTTGTAAATTAAGTGTATCAGATATGTAACACTTAACATAAAAATACAATATGCCTGATTTATTTCTCCCTGTAAAGTTTTGTAAGAGGAATAGGCAAAATACTGTATATGTTCACAAAAGCCATATTTTTATTATAATTTAATGGGAAAGAAAATGAACTACTTGTGATCCAATATATAACTGACAAGAAGAATAGATTCTATTGCTATCCATGACTCATTGCATCTGCTTCCTTCCTACACAGTACTACTGAGATGATGCAAATCTTCATTTGGCAGTGTGCCACTCCAGAGCTAAAAGCAAATAGCATGAAGCACCAAGAACATTCTCGCAGTGCAATAATCTTAGTAAAAACTGACAGGCCACAAGTACGGCACAACATTTCAGCTTCAATGCTCCAGTTAACTGAACAGAGGAATGTGAGTTTGTATCCATGATGGAGATTTCCATCTACACCCAGTGTTAAGGCAAAGAAACAGAGGCAGAGATCAGACCATTAGGTTTCCAATTTTATGCATGAAAAGTATTGCCTTTCACTGGCAAACCATTTATCTCATAATCTGGACCATTAATCTCTCCCATTAGAGGCTTTGGGTCCCATGCTAGGAGGGTGATTTTCCAGAATAATAATTGAGGTTACCATACAAAACTGGACTCCATAGCAATTTCAGCAGTGGCAGACTATGGTCAACGCCAGGCCCTGGATGTCTTAGCGTGTTTCAGATTATTGATGTATATTTTCCCCAACAGCAGACATTTAATGGACTGACCATCAAGCAATAGCATCATAAAATGTTGCAAAGCTTGTGGGCCCATGGTAAGAATAGTGTGGAGGTGAAGATCACGTCTTCAAATCTAGTGGGGTAATGACACACACATGAAGAACCTCCATCAAAAAGTGGCTATGGGAATGTTGTAACATAACATTATTTCTACTGCTAGGACACAGCATGACAAATACTGGAATAGAAGAGTGGTTTGAATGAAAACTCTGTTTGCTCCCGCTGCCATAGAAATGACTTTTCACACTTACAATTACATTTTAGGCCAATTAATTCAATGAGCAATGACAGAGGGGGATCAGAGGCGGAGAGGGTCAACAACTTTAAATTGATCGTTACCATTTCAGAGGATCTGTCTTGGGTCCTGCATGTAAATGTCATTATGAAGAAAGCACAACAGCACCTCTACTTTCTTAGAAGTTTGAGAAGATTCATCTTGTCATCTAAAACTTTGACAAACCCTTATAGATGTGTGGTGGAGAGTATATTGACTGGTTATATCACTGCCTTTGAAAGGAAATGCTGATACTAAGTACTGCATATGGCTCAGTCCATCAAGGGAAAAGCTCTCCCACCATTGAGCACATCTAGACAGAGAACCGCCGTAGGAAAGCAGAATCAATCATCAGGGACCCACACCATCCAAGCCGTGCTCTCTTCTCACTGCTGCCATCAGAAAGGATTACAGGAGCCTTTGGACCCACATCAGCAGCTTCAGGAATGGTCATTACCCCTCAACCATCAGGCTCCTGAACCATAGGAGATAACTTCACTCACCCCATCATGGAACTGTTCCCACAACCTATGGACCCGCTTTCAAGGACTCATGTTGTCAATATTTATTTTTTTACTTATTTTAAATTATTATTTTTCTCCCTTTCTTTTTGTATTTGCATGGTTTGATAATAAATTTACTTTGAACTTTGCTGAGAATACATATATATATTTTTTAAATTTTTACTTCAAAATCAGTAACATAGCTTCACAAACCCCTGTTGCAGCACACATCCCTCACCTGCACGGAGACATGTATTGTCCAGATAGGGGACCACTGGAAGAGATTCTAAATGTTCTAGACACCACTACCTCCCCCTCACTTCACATCGTCAGCTCTTGAAACTTATAAAAGCAGGAGCAAAACCACGGTAATAACAAGCTTCACAAGATGTGAAATCAGATAAACTCCTAGTTTGTTTATAAATACAAAAGCCTTTACGGCAGAGAATCTCTCTGGTATAAATTCTGTAAAACCACACTAGGCCTTCAGTAATGCTTGCTCTGTCTCAGTTTTAGCAGCAGATCTGAACTCTTACCCACATCCAGCACTCGACTGAATGCTAGAGGATTATTAACAATATGAACCAAGAATATTCAATTATTTCAGTGACCATTCTGATGTTGTAATATTTTGATCTTATATTATTATCATTATGTCGTTAACTTGAGTTAATTTGATATGCAGAGTGAATGTTTCCCCATGCTAACATTAACTTTTTGAGATATTAATGTTTCTGATATAAAAATAATCTTATCAATCTTTAAGTAAAAGCTTTAATTTACAATTTCATGGGTTGTATAACCAGTCTTTCTAGCTTTGAATAGCTGAAGCTCAGAAGTGAAATCAGCAAATTGTATTAACAAAGAACAAAATCTGACCCTTTGGATACACCTAATCATAGTTCATCTCTGGTGGGGTAGTTACTGTGGGATCACGGTCCAGAAACAGATGCTTGTGTTTGCTGGGATTCAGAGTCAAAACACTGCTTGTTCTAGTCTCATGAAAGAAATTTCAGCACGTAATGGGTTGGGTGCTACAGGGCGTGGCTAGCCAAATGAGCTGGACACCCAAAGTGTCTTCTGCTGGCACCTCGTGACCAAGGTACAGAAAGTATCCATACCCAAAGGCCCCTCTTGTGGGGTGAAGGTGGCTGAGGCGTTGATGCTGGGGATTGGGGGTAATATTAGTGAAAGTCAAAGGTTGGTAGATAGATTCTCTTTTGTTGATGCTCCTTGCCCAGTTCATTTATTGGTATATGTTACTTGCCACTTTTCAGCTTATGCCTGAATAATATCGAGCACTTCCTGATGCAGATGCAAGGGAACTTTTGCAAATGTCAGTAAGCACGCAGACTTCTGAACAGGAAGGTTGATGATGAAACATCTGAGAGTTTGAACTAGAACATTGCTTTGATGAATTCTTAAGTGACGGCCTGAGGCTGGGATTTTTGATTCCAATTATTACAAACATTAGTTCATATTCTTTTACATTACCTGAAAATGCAAAAAGAAAACCACAGGCACTCCAGCTGAAATTTCCCCTACCATATATGCGCCTAGTGGCCACTTTATTAGGTATACCTGCTCGTTAATGCAAGTATCTAATCAGTCAGTCATGCAAGAAGCGCGTAGACATGGTCAAGACGTTCAGTTGTTCCTCAAACCAAACATCAGAATGAGGAAGAGATGTGATCTAAGTGATTGACTGTGGAATGATTGTTGGTGCCAGAGGGGGTGGTTTGAGTATTTTAGCACTGCTGATCTCCTGGGATTTTCACGAACAGGCTCAGGAGTTTGCAAAGAATGATGCAAGAAACCAAAAAAAAAATTAGTGAGTGGCAGTTCTGTGGGGAAAATGCATTGTTAATGAGAAAGGTCAGAGAAGAATGGCCAGACTGGTTCAAGCAGTTAACAGGAAGATGATAGTAATTCATATAACCACACATTACAACAGTTGTGTGCAGGAGATTGAGCAATTTTTTGGGTCGGTGCCCCTTCCACTTCCTGCTCTGATCTACAGAATAGTTTGTAAGAAAAAGGGAAATATTACAAATACAGCCCGCTCCGCTTAAAATGGAGGTGGCCCCTCTGGGGAAAAAAAAACATCAAATTGACAAAAATACAACAGGCTACATCCAATATATTAACTATTATACATTCTTCTTTAGCTTATTGAGATATCAATTTATATCAATAAACCGATCTGATTATGGTGCACAACCTTTGAATTAGCACCACAGGCTGGTTATCATGTTGGTTAATGATACAAAAATAAATATTTAAAAAGACATAACAGTTAGTTATTTGTGAAACACGTTTGAATAGCACTTTTGCTGATTATTTTATTTCTTATCTCCACAGATTTATTTCTGAGCAATGTCTTTTCTAAAGGTCACAAACAGTACTGAGCAAAGTGCAACTTCCTGATTAAGGATGTTCAGGAATTATTCTGTTATAGCAATATAGCCTATTTTAAGATTACATTAAGATTACATTTTAAGATTAAGGATAAATCAAGCCAACAAAACACATTGAAGATAACAATATTGAAATATAACAATACCTAATATAAGACAAAGGGGGAAACTTATTTTTCATTGCAACACCAAAAACCAAATGGCCTGTAAAGTGTATACAGGCTCTCAGAGCAATACTACCTATTCTTTCTCACACATCTATTAATTCCTCCCCCTCCCCACCCTGATTCTACTGTCGCCCGCCGACACAAGGGGTAGTTTCAGGAGCCAGTTAACCAACCAGTTTGGTTGTGGGAAGAAATTGCAGCACGCAGGAGGAAATACCAGTGGCAACAGGGATAACGAACAGATTGCATCTGAAAACACTGGAGGTTGTGTATCCAAATTATATCTTGATATTCATTAAAATCATGAATCGACTCAGCTCTCAATAACATCTGGAAAATTGCAAAAATAGGGGGAGAAAAAAGCTCCTAATTTCCTTCCAAACTGGACTGGCGTTACGACTGTTCCACTCCTTATTTCTGCAGGTGATGGAATTAAGTGTCCTTCATTTGACACACACTGATTTATGGCATTTCTCCAGGGGATCGCTTGATCATCTACTGGAGAATCCCTGGAGATATTCCAGGGACAACGGTACAGATGTACCGCATCACGTAATGAACTAATTTCTTATTGGCTAGAAAGCACTGATAGTAAAGCTGATCTGTGAGCACAAGAAGCAAACACAAAATAGACGACTGTCAAAATATGATCTGAAAATGGTTAGACTAATAGGGAAAAAAGTGTCCTATATGGTTAACAGTGATCACAGCTTCTAGGGCCACCAACTCCAGAGAGCCGAGCACAGAAGTCTAGTCGAACGCTCCAATGCTGCTCTGAGGAAGGTCAATACTGCCAGGTTCTGCAATATAGATGTAACTATGAGACCCCATTTACTCTCTGCAGATGATGCCAGGATCCTGCTGTGAAGATTTGCATCTACTATTTATTCCTCCATCAATATTATTAAAAAGAATCATTGATATTATTATTTGAAGCTTATGATGTGACAATTGAATATTACACTCCAATGCTGAAAATAACAACATTCAAGTACTTCACTTCTGTAATGAGTTTGGACATCCTGAATGGAGAACGCCATTACACAACTAAGGCTCTATTTCAAAATGAACAAGTATATAAATTATTTCAAATATTCAATTCACTAACTTAGAAGATTAAAACTGTCTAGACGTAGAAAAGGAACCTTTGATTGAATGAGAAATGGTTAATGATAAGTGGTGAAGTTCATCAAATAGAATGAAGGTCGGTACAGGTCCTTCCCTGGATACAAAAACCTGGCTTCCCTAGAGTCTGCATCTCCGGCCAGGTGTCAACTCAGCTCAAGAAAACATTTCTGACTAAAGAACTGCTCAGGTTATGCGTAGTCCACAGGAATAGAGTCCTGGGGATACTACAATCTCTTTGACCCACTGCTGTCGGAGAGGAGGTATGGGAGCTTCAGGACTAGGACTGCCAGACTGAGTAACAGCTTCTTGCCTCAGGCTGTGACACTAATGAATACCCTGGCACTACTGAAATCTCATCACGAGGACAGCAAGCTCTTTACTTCTCACTGTTTATTTGTGCTGCACACTACATACACTTTGAATTATATTTTATTAACTTATTTGTTGTAATTCTTTCTTTGATGTGCTGTGTGTGATGTTTTGTGGGCACCCCTTGGTCTGGAGGGATGTTGTTTCATTTGAATGTAAATATGCAGTCAGATGACAATAAAATTTAAGTTAAAATTGAACACAGCAAAATGCTGGAGGAAATCAGAAGGCCAGGCTCTATCTATGGGAAGTAGTAAAGAGTCAACATTTCAAACATCAGGACAGAAAAAGGGGAAGAAGCCAAAATAAAAAGGTGTTGGCCGGGGGTGAGAGTCACCAGGTGTAATAGCCAAGATGGCAATTGAATGATTCTCAGGACAATTTTCAAAATACTCAATTTTAGAAGTGCAGTGGCCTCCATCCACTGCAGTGTCGAGACATTAGCCACTATAGTGGGAAGCACCAAGAAAGTGAGAACTCGTCCTTTTAAGCTTTGAAATGATCCTTTTAATTAGAAACAGTGAAGTCAGCCTTTAAGGATATTGTGACTTAGTTATGACTATCATACCCTGCACTCTTGTCCGCAGAAGCTGTTTTCCTGGCAGCAAGGATGCCCGTGTTCTGTTTATCACTATGATGCAGCTGGTGCTCTGGGAAATTGGGAGCAGTAACACTGGGGTGGGGGGGGGGGGGGGGGAAGGGAGGAGAAAATCAGCTAGCTGCTTTGAAACAAGGTTTCTTTAACTGCAAAAAGCTCTTAATTCTGTCCAGCAGGAAATGTTGTGCTCCCCAGACAAGCACAAGTATCATCATAGTTCCCCTCTCAGATTTGTATGATCTGTCTAGCCCCTCACCTCTGAATACTTTCATACACGTCTTTAGAGGCATTTTAAACTTGAAAAGCTTTTAAACCAAAAAATAAACTTTTATCCACCTGCATCACTGCCACAATTCCAGATTAATCTATTCCACAGAGAGATTTCCTAACATTTGCAACACACAAAACTCCCACTTGCATCAGCAAGATCTAATACTGGATGCAATTGCATCATCCAAGTCAGCCTCTAACTAAGGAAACAGGTTTCACACCATAGTAGCCACTTTGAAAAAATATCATTCATCTCTTCCTCTGAAACTTATGGTGAAAGTTTCCTCCCCCAGAGAACAAGATTCTACAATGACAGCAAAATAGCAGTGTTGGCCTTCAGCAGGTAGTGCAGATATATTTGTTGAGGTCATGAAAATAGCTTTTGCTACTTTTCAAAAGGGAAACTTAAATATGTGGAACATTTTAACCAACTGGAACTCCTATAAGCACAATCCATGGTTCTGTTAGTTCCCCAGGTGCTATACAACTTGGTTTATTTTGATGGCAGACTCATGAGGCAAGCTGATACGGAAGATCTTGGCAAGGGTGTTCTGGTGGAGGTGCTGTTGAAACAACAGAGCCTTCTTACAGGGAGTGTTCTGCAATGACTCTAGCAGATGGAATTTGATATCAAGGTGACTTTCTTGACAAAAGGTATTCATTTCCTCTAATGCAGATTCCCAAAGAGAAGTAACTCAGTGGGAGTAAGAATCTTGCACTACATTGACTATTCCATGCTACCCTTAATATATTTCTGGTCTTAGAAAACAAAGTGTCAGTGTAGTAAGTTAACTAATATTCACAGGTTGCAATCTTTGGATTCTTACATCCCTTTGGAATTAAAGAGTAGCAGATAATTTGTTTCAAATTGTGTTTTTTTTTAAATCAGAAGCAAGGAGGACATAAAGGGTAGCTTCCGAAAGCAAAAAGGGGAAACTTGCAACCAACTGCCAAAAATAGTGGTTGAGGCAGGCACATTATCAGCATTTACAAGTCAAATAGATAAGTACATGGACACATATTTAGAGAGCTATTTAGCATGGTTGTGCAGATGGAGCTAGCTTGCTGGGCAACAGAGTCAGCATGGAGAAATTCAGATTCAGTTTATTGTCATTTAGAAACCACAAATGCAATGCAGTTAAAAAATGAGACAACTTTCCTCCAGAATGATATCACAAAAGCATATGACAAAACAGACTACACCAGAAAATCCACGTAGCGTTTGGCAATCCCCAATCCAGAGTCCGGAGAGGCTGCTGCGTATTAATATTGTGCTACCATTTAGCGTTAAGTTGGGCCAAAGGTCCTGTTTCTGTGCTGATAAGAATCTATGACTACATGCTGCAGCAGGTAGTTCAATACAAATCCAATCATGATTCATCACAACAGGAGGTAAAAATGTACTGTGAATAAATTTCACTCTGATTTCATGGCATCTTCTCCAATGTCAAAATGGGCAAATTCTCCTTTAAGCCATGACCAAAACATTTGATGTCAACCATTGATATTTAGAAAGACATACTCAGTGTTGAAGTCACTTGTAGTTGGTTTAAAGTGTTTCCAGAATTTAATCACAACTGAAGAGCATCAGGACTATTAATAAACAAGACAAACATTTCTCTAAATCCATCTTTATTTAGGAAAACAACTTATTTACATTTGGAGGAAAATCCAATGTTCTGCATCAGTATAATTTCTTTCATAATCTGGTAACCTCATTCACTTTAAATCACTTATGCCCAGGATAAAAGTAAACTAAACATTAATAGGGCGTGTATCATTATTAAAATGGCGGCCGTGCTTTTTAAAACACCACTTCACAGAGTTGAAATGGTGTCAATAATATGCCACAGGGTGTACAATTAAGAACATTTAAAATGTGAGAAAAATAACTTCCAGTGCCAAGATCCAGTAACAAAATAATAAATCACACTTCAGTCACAATGAAATGATCTGTCAAAACAGACAATTGTTAAACATTAAAATCTGTACAATGAAATAATAGCTAAATTGAGACATATATACATATTAATTGCATTGTTTGTCACTAAGTGCCTCAAACCTTATCAAATTCAAGAAAGAATCCTCACTTCAATTACTACACCCCAGAAGAGTATATTTCACAATGAATTCTTTCAAAACTGTGCAAATATTTAATTATTGCAGCATTTAATTCTTCATACTACTAAAATAAATCTTCACTGCATGATGAACCACATCTACAAAAAAAAGCGCTATATGATGGAGTACAACACACAGAAGAACTGAAGACAAAGTTGACAAGTACCAATTACAGATATTACACACAAGTGCAAACAGATCACTCTGCTAATAGAGCCTCAGTAAGATATTTGGATCTCCAAAAGCAGTCAACAGCAAATGACTGGGCTGAGTTATAGTTCACTTTTGCAAAATCCATTGAGATAGTGATCTTGTAAAGTGGTCAACACTGGCCAGAGTTGTTTTTTTTAAGAACACAAATGCACAGATATTAACATAACTGTTTATTTTGCACGGTCCCAGAATAAAATGCATTCCCAGCTATTGTAAGGTTACATGCTTCCTTTTGTTTCAGTTGTATTTTAAGTTGGTAAAATATGGAATATTTTGCTGTATTCAAATTGCCTTTCAAATTATTAAGTGATGTGCATTACTCCCAAATTTAAATGATAATTCATACTAGATGGGACTGAGATTCTATCCTACTACTGATGATTAAAGGAATATTATACAGTACATCAATCCACTTAGAAGCATGCACAGTGATCATACAGTCTACAAATTAGATTTTGATACCATGGGCAGTCCCTATCCTGAAGAAAAGTTTGTTCACTCGTTAAAACATCTGGTCCTGCAAGTTATTGCATCTGCGCTCATTAAACTCAAGCTTTTCTTCCTTCAGAAATGTAATTAAGTTCAATATATCAAAAAAAAACCAAACTGATCATAAAACCGAGTTTGAGGTTAAATGGGAATGCAATTGGAACTGTTTTACAAGTTAACCATATAATCCTAAAAGCAAGTTAACCCAACAACTTGAAATAAAATCCATTTTAAATGTTTGGTGCTAGCTCTATCAAGTCACATTGTTACCAGACTGTGCTAATCAGCAACTGTCGTGAAACAAATTGCACATCAACAATTCAGCATCTTGCTCCAACATGCAGCAATAGTAAGAAATTCCAGTATCAATGGCTCAAAACAATTTAGGTTGAATTCAGAACGGCATGAGATTATTTTATCTTATTGAAATATCTCACTGTCTGAAGAACCTCAGTGTTTGTTAACAGACTCCAAAGTTGCACATTGAAACAATGGCTTATGCTGAAATCAGCTCTCTCTGTATGCTGGTGGTGGACTGCTAGGTACTGAGACAAAGTACATAGACAAAAATTGTTAGTGCTCCAAATAACCCCTACTGAGAACAGAGATGCAAAAATTGGTTCGGGACTGAATAGTTAAGATGCCGCAATGGTAGAATAGTTACCCAGGGGTTAAGCTTAATGTGACAAATGGCCACACGTGTACGAGCACGTGTCACCTTGATTGTAACCAAACTCCAAAATTCGCAACTTCTATGCGATATTCTGATTTTTCCAAGAGGTTGTTATGAAAGTGCTAGTGTAAGGTCACAAAAGATACAAGTGAGATCACCACCTACAATTCAAGCAGCTATTAAAAAGCAAGTGTATATTTTAGTCTTTTAAATTTCTGGTGGTACATTGAAGCCATTTAATTTCATAGAGAAAAATGCCCTGAGCTAAAGATTACCAAGAAATATATCACTTTTGAGTACACAACCACACAGCTTCATCTTCTGTTTGCACACATCAATCGTTCCTTACTGTAAAAATAGTGTTTAACCCATTGACATACGACAACTTTTAGTTACCTTTTTAATTGCAGTGTAGTAAGGCCAGAGTTACTCTGAACATTTTATAATGAAGTAGGAACTGTATTACATTTTGTTGTCCATAGATAATTTATTTTTGCTGCTAAAATCATATTGTTTTATGTCTCCAGTATTTGCATGGGAAGCAACAAAATGACAGCAGCTCTACTTCAAATAGAAAGCTTATGGGAAAAAATATAGTGGTATGATTCGAAACAGTTCGTGATGAATAGATGCAGCCATTGTGTTGTCCCATTTAAGTACAGAAGAATTAAGTCAAATGCAAGGATGCATAGGATTCTGTAATTATATGTAAAACAAGATGTAATTTAGGCAATGGAAGGGCAACAAACATTCAATAACAGGACTGAAGTTGAATGGAACGAACTATTAAATGTAAGTCAAATGAACTGGAAACAAGGTGGAAACACAGGATTTATAGTTTCAATTTGATGTTCCCTGCACTTAATTGAAATTAGTATGACAAAAAGAAAGGAAAGCTGAAAGACAAGCTGCCACATTTAGTGACAACATTCCACTGTTTGGAATTGAAAGATTTATAAATCACATTGGACATATCTGAGAATGTACTGATGGCATATTGATGTATAATAAATATTTTGTTTTCAATTGCTGGGATTAAAACTGGTTTTACAAATGGCATGTGATACATAGGAGATGAGGCTGTGCAAAATTCTTAAGGCTGCATCCACAAGTTAAATTATGTAAATATATTCTTTTAAGGCTTACTCCAGCATTCGTATCAAACAACACGATGTTGTAAATCGCAGCAAGAAACCCATCACTGCAACGTAGTCATTGTTTTCATTTTTTGAACCAAACACACAATTTACTACAACATGGCTTCAAACATTCAAATACACAGGTCATCGCTTCATAGCAGGACTTCCTTTATCCAGCTCCCTCGAATCCTTTTGCAATGCTGAGAGTATCTGAAAATGCAGAAAAAATTATTTAGACACAAAAAAACACTGAAAGCATCAGATTATTTCTCAAGATTCAGTCTTGATAATAGAGCTGTATCACAGGTAGGCATAATGCAATTTGAAATATGGAAGCCTGCAGTTAAAAATGGAGAACATTTTGCTAAAACAGGCATTTCATGCCAATTTGTTGCAAAAGTGGAGTGACCAAATATGTTAACTTATATAAAACTAATATGTAACAAACGTTTCTAAACTGGAACAAGGCCAAATTTGAAGAAATGAGAAAGGACCTAAAAAGTGTGGTTTGGGACAGGTTGTTCTCTGGCAAGGATGTGATTGCTAAGTGGGAGGCCTTCAAAGGAGAAATTTTGAGAGTGCAGAGTTAGTATGTTCCTGTCAGGATTAAAGGCAAAGTGAATAAAAATAAGGAACCATGGTTCTCTAGGGATATTGGAACTCTGATAAAGAAGAGAGAGATGTATAACATGCACAGAAACAGGGAGCAAATAAGGTGTTTGAGGAGTATAAAAAGTGCAAAAGAAAACTTAAGAAAGAAATCAGGAGGGCTAAAAGATATGAGATTGCTTTGGCAGTCAAGGTGAAGGATAATCCTAAGAGCTTCTACAGGTATATTAAGAGCAAAAGGATAGTAAGGGTTAAAATTGGTCCTCTTGAAGATCAGAGTGGTCGACTATGTATGGAACCAAAAGAAATGGGGGAGATCTTAAATGGGTTGTTTTTTGTCTTTATTTACTAAGGAAAGTCTATGGAAATAAGGCAAACAAGTAGCGAGGTTATGGAACCTATACTGATTGAAGAGGAGGAGGTGCTTGCTGTCTTGAGGCAAATCAGAGTAGATAAATTCCCAGGACCTGACAGGGTATTCCCTCGGACCTTGAAGGAGACTACTGTTGAAATTGCAGGGGCCCTGGCAGATATTTTTAAAATGTCAGTATCTACGGGAGAGGTGCTCAAGGATTGGGGGATAGCTCACATTGTTCCATTGTTTAAAAAAGGCTCTAAAAGTAATCCAGGAAATTATAGGCCAGTAGGTTTGACGTCAGTAGTAAGTAAATTATTGGAAGGAGTACTAAGAGATATGATCTCCAAGTATTTGGTTAGACTGGGACTTATTAGGGAGAGTCAACATGGCTTTGTGCATGGTAGGTCATGCTTAACCAATCTATTAGAGTTTTTCGAGGCGATTACCAGGAAAATGGATGAAGGGAAGGCAGTGGATGTTGTCTGCATGGACTTCAGTAAGGCCTTTGACAAGGTCCCACATGAGAGGTTAGTTAGGAAGATTCAGTCACTAGGTATACGTGGTGAGGTAGTAAATTGGATTAGACATTGGCTCAATGGGGGAGAGAGAGTGGTAGTGGAGGATTGCTTTTCTGAGTGACAGCCTGTGACTACTGGTGTGTCACAGGGATCGGTGCTGGGTCCATTGTTATTTGTCATCTATGTCAATGATCTGGATGATAATGTGGTAAATTGGATCAGCAAATTTGCTGATGATACAAAGATTGGAGGTGCAGTGGACAGTGAGGAGGGTTTCCAAAGCCTGCAGAGGGATTTGAATCATATGGAAGAATGGGCTGAAAAATGGCAGATGGAGCTTAAAGCAGACAAGTGTGAGGTATTGCACTTTGGAAGAACAAACCAAGGTAGAACATACAAGGTAAATGGTAGGACGCTGAGGAGTGCAGTAGAACAGAGGGATCTGGAAATACAGATACAAAATTCCCTAAAAGTGGCGTCGCAGGTAGATAGGGTTGAAAAGAGAGCTTTTGGTACATTGGCCTTTATAGATCAAAGCACTGAGTATAAGAGTTGGAATCGGTGAGGCTGATTTTGGAGTAGTGTGCAGTTTTGGTCACCTAATTACTGGAAGGCTATTAATAAGGTTGAAAGAGTGCAGAGAAGGTTTACAAGGATGTTGCTGGGACTTGAGAAACTGAGTTACAGAGAAAGGTTGAATAGGTTAGGACTTTATTCACCGGAGCGTAGAAGAATGAGGGGAGATTTGATAGAGGTATATAAAATTATGATGGGTATAGATAGAGTGAATGCAAGCAGGCTTTTTCCACTGAGGCTAGGGGAGAAAAAAAACCAGAGGACATGGGTTAAGGGTGAAGGGGGAAAAGTTTAAAGGGAACATTGGGGGGGGGGGGGTTTCACACAGAGAGTGGTGGGAGTGTGGAATGAGCTGCCAGATGAAGTGGTAATTGTGGGCTCAGTTTTAATATTTAAGAAAAACTTGGACAGGAACATGGATGAGAGGGATAATGGAGGGGTATGGTCCAGGTCCAGGTCAGTGGGACTAGGCAGAAAAATGGTTCGGCACAACCAAGAAGGACCAAAGGTCCTGTTTCTGTCCTGTAACGTTCTATGGTTAAGTTCCATATTATGCAAGGGGGATAAAAAAAAACTACTGAGCAGTAGAACATGTATCCCATGAAATACAAAAGCCAATTAAATGTTGCTACTGGAACTAGACTCAGTTCACTACATTTCCACAAAAAAATCTTTCTCAGGATCTTAATTTATCATGCCAGTCAAAATTAATGAAAATTTTATATGTTACAGTCCCATAAGTATGCTGATAAGCTAGTTAACTCCAAAGTCAAACCACAAATACAACCCACTTCTAAAAAGTAGCCATCTACATAAATCTGTTCATGGGCAAAAATTCCATTTTCTGACACCAATATTCTTTAATCCCAAATTCCAACAGGTTTTTCCTGTGACCCACCTTCCAACCTTTTAATGAATTCTAACCCTAACCCCTCATCTTTTTTTCTCCAGTTCTGATGAAGGGTCTCAGCTCAAAACATTGACTGTACTCTTTTCCATGGATGCTGCATTTTGTGTGTGTTGCTTTAATGAATTTAATGGGCTGATTAAAGAGGGGAAATACAGTGGTGCTATGAAGTTTGTGAACCCTATCGAACTTTCTCTATTTCTGCATATATGACCTAAAACATGATCAGATATTCATACAAGTCCTAAAACTAGATAAAGAAATGCCAATTGAACAACAACACAAAAAGCATTATACTTGCTCATTTACTTATTGAGAAAAATGATCCAATATTACATGTATTTGCTGGTAAAAGTATGTGAACCTTTGCTTTCAGTAATTGGTGCCACCCCCTTGTACAGCAATACCTTCAACCAAACATTTCAAGTAACTGTTGATCAGTCTTGCATTTTGGCTTACAGGAATTTTAGGCCACTCCTCATGATGTTGGTGGGCTTCCTTGCATGAACTGCCTGCTTCAGGTCCTTCCACAACATTTCTACAGAATTAAGGTCAACACTTTGACTCGGCCATTCAGAAACAAAAAAATTCTTCTTTTTAAACCATTTTGTTGTTGATTTACTCTTGTCTTTCGGATCGTTGGCTTGTTGCAATATCCAACTTCTATTAGCCTTCAGGTGATTCTCCTGTAAAATGTCTCGATACAACTTTGAATTCATTGTTCCCTCAATGACTGCAAGCTGTCCAGGCCCTGAGGCAGCAAAGCAGCCCAAACCATGATGCTCCTTCCACCATTCTTCACAGGTTTTGATGTTGGTATGCAGTGCCCTTTTTTCTCTAAACACAGCAATACGTATTTCTGCCAAAAAGTTCAACTTTTGTCTCATCTTTCCAAAGAACATTGTCCCAGAAGCATTGTAGAACATTCAGGTGGTCTTTTGCAAACTTGAGATGTACATCAATTTTGAATTGGAGAGCAGTGGTTTCCTCCGTGGTGTCCTTCCATGAACACCATTCTTGTTCAATGTTTTTCTTATGGTGAACACACAATCAGAGACTTTAGCAAGTTCTAGAGATTTCTGTAGGTCTTTTGATGTTACCATTGGTTTCTTTTTCACCTCCTTTAGCATTGCACGTTGTGCTCCTTGTGTGATCTTTGTAGGATGCCCATTTCTAGGGAGAGTAGCAACAGGCCCGAGTTTCCACCATTTGTAGACAATTTCTCTTACTGTGGACTGATGAAGACTCAGGTCTTTAGAAATGCTTTTGTAGCTTTTTCCAGCTTTATGCATCTCTATAATTCGTCTTCCAAGGTCCTCTGAACGTTGTTTTGATCGAGGCATGGTGCACATAAACAGATCTTTCTTGAGAAGGGCAAGCTCTGTAACTGGACCTTGTGTATTTTTTAAATATATATATATATATATATATATATAGTGTAGGGCACAGCTACAACCCATGCCTCCAATATCATCTCATTGATTGGAACATATGACTCCAAATAGCTTTTGTAGAAGGCATTACCCTAGAGCAGGGGTGTTAAACTCATTTTAGGTCACGGGCCGGATTGAGCAAAATGCAGCTTCATGCGGGCCGGATCAGTCGGACACGTGCGAACGCAGCTTTCGTTGCCTCCGTTTTTTCAGCCTGCTCTCATGTGTCTCAGTCTCTGCTATAACTACAAAGTGTTTCACTTTACAAATTCCGTTTCTTATGAAGAAGACTGCCGAGCAAGACTGCCGAATAAACACTAAAAACCCTGAAAACCTGGTACCTGAATAAACTCAGCATTAGCCATATCATACGCCATAGGCGCTTCGATTACTGGGGCCAGCTTTAATAGTAGTTAGATATTATCTCACGGGCCAAAGATAATTCCACCGTGGGCCGGATTTGGCCTGCGGGCCTTGAGTTTGACAAAAAAAGCCCTAGAGGTTCACATACTTTTTCCAACAAATACATATAATATTGGATCTTTTTTTTCAATAAATAAATAAGTATAATTTTTGTGGGATTTAATTGGGCTCTCTTTATCTAGTTTATCTTGTGTGAAGATCTGATCACATCTTAGGTCATATTTAAGCAGAAATAGAGAAAATTCTACAGAGTTCACAAACTTTGTAGCACTACTGTCGGTCTCTAGCCCGAGACTGTTATGCCATTCAACATGGCTCATCTATCTCTGCCATCTTTCAGCACTATTCCCTTAATGTTAAAAATGAACACAAAGACCAAGTCTCCAGTCTTCCAGGAAAGAGGTTGCTAAACGTTCAACACTCTGCATGAAGGAAGTTCTTCTCTTCAAACAGCTGACCCCTTAATCTGAAATGGTGCTGCCGGTTCCAGATTACTCTACCACAGAGAACATCTTTCCTGAACACATTTAGTCATCTAGTTATGTTTTGAAAAGATCTCCCATCCTCTCCTCATATGATGAATCTGATTTTTTTTTTTAGCAGGAAGTGGATATTCACCTAGAAAAGACACAAAGCTTTTCACAAAACTTTCGATGTGATCTCAGCAAGGCCTGATACAGTAACAAAGTTCACAGCTTAAAGTTATTAACAATGTACATATGTCACAACATTTAACCCAGAGATTCATTTTCTTTTCTTGTAGGCACACTCAGTAAATCCAATAACCATAATAGAATCAATGAAAGACTGCACCAACTTGGGTGTTCGACCAGCATGCAAAAGACAAACTATGCAAATACAAAGAGAATGAAATAATAATAAGCAATCAATATTGAGGACACAAGATAGAGTCCTTGAAAATGAGTCTATAGCTTGTGGGAACAGTTCAGTGATGCGGCAAGTGAAATTGAGTGAAGTTATCCCCTTTAGTTTAAGAGCCTAATGGTTGAAGGTCAATAACAGTTCCTGATTCTGGTGGTGAGAGTCCTGAGGCTCCTGTACCTCCTTTCTGATGGCAACGGTGAGAAGAGGGCATGACCTGGGTCATGGGACTCCCTAATGATGGCTGCTACTTTCCTGTGACAACACTCTGTGTACACAATGTTGGGGAGTGCTTTACTCATGATTGACTGGGCTATCTGCACCATGTTTTGTAGCATTTTCCATTCAAGGGCATTGGTTTTTCCAAACCAGGCTGTGATGCAGCCAGTCAATATACTCTCCACTGCACACCTATAGAAGTTTGTTTAAGACTTCCTTACTTCTGTATTCAAATCCTCTCAAAGGGAAATTATCAAATGGTGAAAGGCCTTGGTAGAGTGGATATGAAGAGGATGTTTCCTATGGTGGAGAAGTCCAAGACCAGAGGACACTCAGCATCAGAATAGAGGGGCATCCTTTTAGAATGGAGATGAGGAGTTTTGTTAGCTAGAGAGTGGCGAATCTATGGAATTTGTTGCCACAGGCAGGGGTGCAGGCCAAGTCTGTATGTATATTAAGGAAAAGGTTGATAGATTCTTGAGTGGTCAGGGCATGAAGGAATACAGGGTGGAGGCAGGAGATTGGGGTTGAGAGGAAAAATGGATCAGCCATGATGAAATGGCAGAGCAGACTCGATGGGCCAGACTGCCTAATTCTGCTCCTATGTCTTATAGTCTACATTTGTTTGCTTTCATTTGTTTCCCTTCTGATGTCCCTTCCACATCTCTTCATTTTATCCCCAACTATCCCCAAGTAAGACAGATGAATGATTTGAATCATTAACCATTTTCCCTCTGCAGATGCTGCCTGACTCAATTTACAGCATTTAAAAGCTCAGATCACCAGCATCTGCAGTATTTTGTGCTAATTTTCATGCCTATTAATGTTTAAATTGAACCAGATGAAACAAAGCATTGAAGAAATGCAATTGAATTTGAGTCAAAAACAGTGCTATAGAAGAGAATTGTAAAGTCACTTGCCTACTGTATATTGCAATAAATCAATTTAAAATACCTTCAGAGGAAAAGTACATTGCATTAATACATTGTAATGCATCATCTCATGATAATAGGGACTTACCTGAGCCCACTTTTTATTTCTGCTCTGCATCTGAATGGCTGCGATGGCTCCAAACAGATCCTCTGACAACACGTCTTCAGGGAGCTTGGTCAAGAACTGTGCCATGTGGATAAAATCCATTTGCGTCAAAATATCTTCATAAAGCTTTAAGATTCCCAGAGCAGTTCGGAAAAGAAATTCCTCCCCATCACGACAGAACACATCCCAGACACGACAAGCAAGGTCCAGAGGGAAGGATTTACTGTACAGAGTGAATATCCTGAAGAAAGATGTACAGTATTAATTTCAATTATGAAATACTTAGAACATTTGTAATTGTAACTGCAAAAAAAGACTAAATATTGCACCTGACACCCACTTCTTTCTTCAGAAAAACCTCTCATTGGAAGAGCAACTATTCAGATTTTAATTGGCAAATGCCAATGGTTCTGAACAAAGTGCTAACAATTACTTACTCAAGTACAGATAATTTATCCTATTTTATGAGTTTCTGGTCTGCTAACTTAAACGATAGAAGTGAGTAGTATTTATCAAGATGCTCTGTGCAATCCTCCCTCCATCAACCAATGCTGGGAAAATAAGCAGATCTCTTTAAAAACAAAACTGCAGTGAAGAACTTGGGCAGGATCTAAGACCTCACTGATTTAATGGGGATAATAGAGTTGCACAGAGCAAAGCAGAGAGATCAAGGTCATTGGAAAAAAAATTGGTCTGGTTCAATGTTTTAATTTTAATAGTTGATTTGTTTTAGCTAATCAAATTTAAAGTTAGCTATTAAATGTTTGGTGGTGTTAAAAAACAACAGCACACCAAACTTTCTGGGTGCTTGGACTAGGACTTCAGTTGATCCTGGAGCCTGCACTGCTGTTCATGTCAAGCTGATGCTCTGGATCACAAAATCAGTCCTCTGCATCCAAACCAAACGTGTATTCGTTTGGGGTGGCCACTCTGGGCAACTGGCCCATTCCAGCAAAATCTGGTCCAATGTATTACCAGCAAAAGCTTGATTAAATTAACCTAGATGCAGCTTTCCCTATAATCTGTCAAATCCCCGCATGACCAAATATACATCTTGAACAAAGGCCCATAAAGAGTAGAACTTCCATTTCCTCATTTGATTAGTGGAATGTTAGTACATTTTAAGGGAACAGATACACAATGGGGGTGCTTGAAGGAATGAGACTTTTTCTTTCCTTTGGAGAGAGATATGGTTAGAGAAATCTATTTACTATTAAGATTAGGGTGAAAGGTGCTCAAAGTGCGAAGGCAGAATTTGTCCCTGTCTGGACTTTCACTTCCTAAAATATCTAGGCATGCACAAAACACATGCAAATTATCAAAAATTGTACAAAACTGCAACTAGTTCACTAGCAATATCCACATTCTTCTCAACTCTTTTCCATACTTCTTGCTAATGTCCATGGAAAATATCTAGGGCAGGTTTATCACACCATAATTACACTTCCCATCAGTGGAGATGCAGCATAATTACTGGCAAGAGTCACTTAGCTTTCAGTTTGGAGAGTCTCCACAGTTTAAACAGGTTGTTGGCATTAAAGCAACTTACTGTACCTTGTATTCAAGTAGAACAGTGAAAGTAAAAGCAATCTCTTTTAATCTAAACTGCTAACCATGATAATGCTAACCTTACGAGTAAGCAATGTTAGCTTAGTGATTATTAAACAATTTAATGAAGTTATCTGACTAAATATGGGTCAAAATCCGCACCTTTTAAATTCAAAATGCTCACTGAAAAAAAAAATCCCACTCCCTTCACCAAATAGGTACCATACTCGCGGTTGTGGAGAAACTTTACAATTGGCTCTCATGGTAATGGAAAATAAATGATTAGGATTTAACAAGTTTAGGCAGCTGTCTATGCTGCCTAAATAGCTTCAATGGCACTAACTGTACAGTTTCTATATCAGAAGTACTGACATTACATGAAAATCAAGAATAATTTAGGAATTTCAAAATAATGATTCAATTTTACCTGTGGGCACTAATAGGTTCATTAAGTGCAAAATAATGAACTGGAAGCACAAAAGATTTAAGCCAATAGTTTCAGAAAATTTAGCACTTTATTTTCATTTATCACTAAGGTGCATACCACCATGGAAGTGCAGATTCGGAGAAAACTTTAACCAATTACCAATCTAAATTGTAAACACAATAGCTAAAATTATAACATTTAACCATAATACTTATTACATTTCAACACTATTAAGTGTGCTTAATATTGTTTAAAGGATAATATATGTATATGCTTTTCTTAAAATTGGATGATGATGTCGTGAAGACACTGAATGCTTCCTGAAGATATCTCCAAAAAACTATATTAAATATTGCTAGATGATCTTCCACAATGCAGTATAAAGTTTGCACCAAAGTGATTTTTCTTTGCTTTCATAGTGCCCTTTTTTAATGTTTAATGGGTGTATGAATATAAGAGATTAAAACAGAACTTTAGTACTAAAGTTAAGCAATATTACAACAGTTGGGAAGCTTAGGGGTGTTGATTGGTGACTCTTGCTCTACACTAGTGTAGAAAAAGTCAGAGCTCAGTTATATATTAGTTATGGTGACAAGGTTACATAACTACCCTCCATTTTAAGCTGCATTTTTTGTAAATTGATGGAATCTTTGCCCGCCTCTCACTTATTGGTCACAGGGGATTCAATTTCTGCAGAATCATGGCAGAAATTCAAGAAAAAGCCAGGGACTGAGAATCAAATAATAAAATTTGGACCTCACTCAATGTAGAGTACATTATGAAGAAGCTTTAGTGGCAGAGTCAATAGAGGGCATCAAATTCTGTCTTGCCAGTAATGGAAAAAATAGAGTGAGGAATATCTCCACAGCTTCAAAAAACTGATTGGAGATAACAGCCACCATTATTTTGAGAAGAACTATCAGGAATGAAGTATATAAATTAATAGAATAAAAAAAATCAGCCAAAAATATAGCAATCTGAAGAAAGGCAAAATATAAAAGTGAAAGAATAGTCAGGAATGGAATTACGTAGTTCTAAACTGCAAATAAAGTGGCCTATTAAAATTCTCAGATCGTTTAAAAAAAAGCTATTACCAGTCAATTAAATAAATATCTGGGGTAAGGTTGTTTTTCTTGAAATGTGCGAATAACCGTGGCAGGTTTTCTTCAAAGAACACCTCAAAGGCTGCAAAATATTTCAATATCTATATGGAGTAAAAAGAATGCATTAATTTATTCATAAAATGAATGCTTAATCATATTAATGAGAACTATTTAAAATATTACACTTGGCAACATTTAACTATTATCATTTCATATTACCTTGTTAATCTTTCTCTGCTAGTGGCTAACTTATACATTTTAAAATATTTGCAATAAAATTCTTCACATAAAAGCCATCTCCACTGCTTGCAGGAAACAATTTTTCTATTCTATGCAAAGGCTAGTTTTAAAATTATGGAACTATTCATATTTATACTTAGGGGAAAACATTTTATATTAATTAAATCATTTCAATTTTTCAGAATTCTTCTGATCTATACATAAAGAATAGTATCTCTATTGTGAACATAACATTGGTGTCATCTGTAAGAGAATCAAATGCACAAACATTACCATATAGAAATTTTAATATCCTCTGAAATCTTGTCAAAAATTAAATTCCTTCACTCAGTCTCCCAGGAAACAAAAGCTATGTGACCCCTCATTATACACATTTAAAAATTAATTTTGAGGCATCTTTGTCGGCTATAATCACCATTTCTTTTCCCACCCCTGCAATCTTCCCTTGGCTTGTGAACTACTGGGCGGGATCACACTTCACCCAGGCTGGTCTACATACCCACAAAAAATCCTGCAGCGCTTATAATGTTATGTCAGCATCACCACTGCCATTGTAAGAGTAAGCCAATGCATTGAAGGTGGGTAAGTAAAGCCCCACCAATGGATTGCCTAAAGGCCTCTGACAGGTCATCTTATCAGAAGTTCTAATTGGAAAAGATCAGCGATGTTTAAATTGAAATGAAAAACTAATTAACAAGTCAGTATTACTAACTAAATTCACAAATTTATGGTAAGAATTTATATCTGCTGAAATTCATTTCCAAGCTGTGCATAGGCCAATTGTTTCAGCTTTGTTATAATTTCCAGATGTTAGGAATTTTGTCCAGTGAATTCAAAGAATTTCTGATTCAATCTTCAGTTCATATTAAACTAAAAGGGATTTGGCTGGAAAAACTATTGTTATAATATTAGAGCTAAAGATAGAGGCAGTCAGAATTAGACAGATATTTTTCCAACTCTCCTCCATCTCATTCAAAAAGAATATTCAAAGCTGTTATTGAGATGGCCCAAGGAGATATATTGACATATTGATCCTCTTTGTAGAAAAACATAACACAACAACTTAACACAGCAGTTCTTCCATAGAATATGGACCTCTCTGTGCTGTAAACCATGATGAAATAAAAAAAGTTAGGAAACAAGCTACTCAATAATTCCAGCTGTTAAAATGTTTTGTAATTTCATACCAAGTTTTTCCATTATCCTGGCACAAACAGCCCAAAATTAAATTATATAAAACATTATTTCATTAATACTGCTTTGCAATGCAAACATTTGTCATTATAAAAACATATCTGCTTCTTGGCTCCATGTTCTTCCATTAATAATGAGTAGGGAGGAAGCTGTTCTGGGAATAAAACTTAACCTTTATAATCCCATCTTTTAATTGAACAATTCAAAAATTACATAACTTTCAATTTCTCATAGAACTGATTCATATTAAGAAACTTACAATAGCAGGTTTAAAACACTAAAATACTCACAAGGCTATGGTCCACACGGAAAAAAGCCATTTGACATGGTTTGTTCAATAAATTAGCAAAGGCAATGAAGGCATCTGCAGTATCCAAGTTTAGAATCAGCACAGCAGCAATGAAAGACATTCCCTGAACCTTTTGAGGAATAAAGCTTAGAGTTACCATCCATCAATGGCTATAATTTAATCAAGTGAAGGAGAGGCATAGTGGTACAGTTTATACAGCTGCTGCTTCACAGTAGCAAAGACCAGGTTCAATCCTGACCTCAATTACTGTTGATACTAAATTTCCACATTCTCCCTGGGACTGTCTGGGATTCCTCGAGGTGCTCCTGCTCCCTCCTATATCCCAAAGAAATGCAGGTTATTATGTTCATTAATCCCTGTATTTTTTCCTCAAAAGTAAGTGAGTGGTAAACCTGGCCTGCAGCTGATGGGAATTGGGAGAATATAAAATAGGGCATTAATGTTGGGTTACTGAAAGTGGCTGGCTGATGAGTGATGTGGATGTGGTGGCCTGAAGGACCTGTTTCCATACTGTATCTCCATGACTACAAATAACATTCAGACAGAAAAAAATGACAAAAAAATTTAAGAGGGCCAAGAAACCAATTCTATTATTTTTACATAACTGAATTACTGACTCCTTATGAAGGGTCTTGCCCCAAAACATCGAATCTATTCTCATCCATAGATGCTGTTTGACCTGCTGAGTTCCTCCAGCATTTTGTGTGTTAAGCTGAAATACTACTGTTAATTATTCAACATCTTAAGGCATTTCAAGTAATTGATATAGATAGTTTTTCTCCAACCTTGTCAACAACACTAGCAGGAAGCAGATCATGAATTTTACTTTGGGTCAACATTAGATTTCTCAACGCTACTAAGGCAAATTAAAATAATTTAACACAATTGACACATTTGCCTGTGCATTCCATGGTATAACATAGTGTCACATTCACAATAAAAGAACCTGTTCACTACATAAGTAAAGACTGCACTGCTACAGCATTTGTACAGATAAGAGTTGGGTTGATGCAATCAAAAGATACATCTCCAAAATAATAATTTTGTAAACTTGACTTTCATAAATTTTCAGCAACTCTGATCTCAGAGTTTCAATCATTAGGAAATCTTTCAACTCTTCAACATTACCTACTCCTCATTCTCGTGATTCTTCGTTGTTCTCCTCTCTGCAGGCACATGCAATATTCACATTCATTTTGAGAAGAGTAGAATACAAGAGCAAGGATGTAATGCTGAGGCTTTTGAAGGCATTGATCAGATCACATTTGGAGCACAGAGCAGTCTGGAGCCCATTTCTAAAAAAGAATGTGGTGGCTTTAGAGAGGGTCCACAGGTGTTTATGAGAATGACCCCAGGAATGAAAAGGTTAACATATGGGGAGTGTTTGATGGTTCTGGGTTTGTACTCACTGGAGTTTATAAGAATGAGGGAGGATCTCAATCAAATCTTCAAATATTGAAAGGTCTAGAGTGGAAATGGAAAGGACGTTTCCAATAGCGGGACAGTCTAGGTCCAAAGGCAAAAGCCTCAGAATAGAAGGATATTCCTTTAGAATAGAGATGAGGAAGAATCTCCTCAGCCAGGGGTTGGTGAAGCTACAGAATTCTTTGCCAAAGACGACTGCAAAGTGGAGGTTGATAGGTTCTAGATTAGTAAGGGAGTCAAAGGTTGCAGGAAGGCAGGAGAATGGGATTATGAGGGATAATAAATCAGCCATGACCAAATGGCTGAGCAGCCTCAATGGGCCAAATGATCCAATTGTGCTCGATGCCCTTAAGATCTCCACTCGTCTTGACTCTACACAGGGATTACCATTCTGATCTCTCACAGATCAATTTTATCCCTTGTAATCCTTTTGCTCTTAACACATCTGTAGAATAACATAGGACTCTCCTTCACCTTGTCCGCCAAGACAACCTCATGCTTTCTTTTAGCCCTCCTGATTTCTTTTTAAGTATTCTCTTGCATTTCTTATACTTCATAAGCACCTCATTTGTCCCTTCCTGCCTACATCTGCTATGCACCCGTTTCTTTTTCCTTAACCAGGGTCTCATCTCTTGAAAGCCAAGGTTCCTCGCCTGTTATCTTTACCTTTTAATCTGACAGGCACATAAATCATTGTATTCTCAAAATTTCACCTTTGAAGGTCTCTCGCTTACCAAGTACACTTTTGCCAGAAAACAGCTTGTCCTAATCTATACTTGTCAGATCCTTTCTGATGCCATCAAAATTGGCCCTTCTCCAATTTAGAACTTCAACCTGCGGCCCACACCTATCTTTTTGCATATTTACTTTGAAACTAATGGCTGGCATTGTGATCACTAGATACAACGTGTTCTTCAACACAAACATCTGTCACGTGCCCTGACTCCTTCCTTAATAGGAGATCAAGTACTGTATTGCACACTCTCTCATTGGGAATTCTATGTATAGTTTAAGAAAATTTTCCTGAGTACATCTAACAAACTCTCTCATCTAGTCCTTCTACAATATGGGATTTCCAGTCAATATATGAAAAGTTAAAATCACCTACTATCACAACCTTGCGTTTCTTACAAAAGTCTACGATCTCTATACAAATCAGTTCCACTAAATCCCTCGGACTGTTGGGTGATCTGTAATATAGTCCCATTAACATAGTTATACCTTTATTACTCAGTTCCATCTATAACGTCTCACTAGATGAGTGCTCCAGTCTGTCCTTGACTAGTACTGTCACCCCCCTCTTAATTCCTCCCGCTCTGTCACGTCTAAAACCCTAGAACACGTGTTCCTAGAACACGGAACCCCAGAACATTGAGCTGCCAGTCCTGCCCCACCTGCAACCAAGTCTCACTAATGGTTACAGTATCATAATTCCAGGTACCAGAACATTAGAGAGAAAAACTCAACCAGAAACATTTATTTTCCTCTCTGCACATATGCTGTCTGTTTTAAACATTTCCTGCACTGCCTCAGATTAAACTAGCTTGCAATTATGGATAAGCAACTTCATCCTTCAACCTTGAGGTAGAATGGATTTTTCTCAGCTTACCATTTCAGACATAAATTTCAAAAATAAATGTTCACCATTGCATTTCATTTAATTAAACATCTTGCACTTAAAAAATGAAATTTGCAACTCAATATCTACAGTACAGTTGTGAGCTTCGTATTTTAAAATACACCTTGTAACAATGATACATTAAAACAGGCAAATAAAACCTTACTGAGATATGTTTTAAGCTGCAGTCAAAAGGGGCACATTAGGCACTGCTGTTAGATGTATGTGGAGGTAACTTACATATCCTACATCAGGCCTATAACAGGTGTATGCTCCGAGAACATTGTGTAGTATATCATAATAAGGCCCTCCCTGCAGGAAAAGATAGACAACAGTTTTATCAGAAAACTAAGTGGCATTGTAAAGTACTTAATCTTCATATAAAGAAAACACTACAAATAGTTTTCACTGAAGGCTTCTATTACATCACTAGCTTGCAGAAAGCTATCCACTTTTACAGTGAGCCTCCAAATGCATGTAAAAATTCTGGCTTTGTTTTTTTAAAAATAAAGATTGCACTTACAAAGCATGAATGATGGCATTTTTTATTGATCTTGTAACACTGCCAAAATTGTTCACAATGGTACCAAAATTGTTAAAGCTTCGTAATTTAATACTGTAAAATCAGAGAGCCTGCACCTTTGGAAGATTCAATACATTTCAAGTTGTATAATAAAGCTCAGTATTTAATTTTAAGATTTACATAATTCTGTAATGATCAGCAAGTTGCTTTCAATCACATATTTTACCGCAAAGATGCATATAATTATAGGAAATTATGTTCATATTCTGTAATATTGCATATTAGTCATTCATTAGAAATGACTAAACCTTGGGATGTAACCAAACTGTAAATGGTTAAACTAATTAAAAATCAATCTGTTTTCAGTACGTTATAACAATAGTTTAGGTATAGCAATAATTAATGATTTTTAGATTATTCTGCAGAAAATAACCTTTCAGTTTTATATTTACCTGCTGAAAAATGCAAAGGTTAGGAAATGTACGTGAAATATCCAACTTTATGAGCTCTAAACTGGCTTCCCTGTCTGCTGCAGATAACCCTTGATCTGGAATTTATAAAGACATACACTGCTTAGTAAAAAATAACAATTGTTTAAATTGAGATGCACCAAATGAAAACTTTAAATGAGCAACTATCTGACCAACAGCAATACCCGAAAGAATTTAATTTTCTTCAAACCACTCAATAACTCCATGGTACCAACTATTTCAAAAGAATAGCGATTTTTCTGTCATATTTCTCTAAATTAAATAAAATAACCATTTGATATTGTTGACCTTAAAGGATTGCATGAGGCTAATTTGAACTAAGGGGAGGGGGTTGAAGGGGTCAGATTTAAAATCAAGCAATGCTTGTGACTAGACAGCTAATCTGAGCAAAATAATAGGCCATGAACCCACTCTCTTGGACACCCATCACAAACAGGAAAGAGTCAGCAAATCTTAAAAGGGGTACTTGATAAAATTTGAGAAATAGAAGGCACAAAGGACCAACTTTCCCTCACATCAAATGGTTGAAATAGTGGCAAGAAATTGTATTTGAAAGAAGAGAATTTCAATCAGTATCAAGTTAAGTTTGAGTGATTTTGGTTGCATCAATATCAGGTACAAGACACATATTGTTTTCTGCATGAAAGTCCAAGTCCAATTTTTCCCTGACATTTCTCCCAATCACTAAGCATCGAGAACTTGGACAAGCCCAAAGCAGCCTTTAATACCATCCGCAAAATTTACAATTGTTAATTGGTATTGACTATGCAAAGGTACATTAATGAGGTTATTAGATGCAAAAGTAATCTGGAATCAGGTCCATTCAAGCCTCTCAATTAGCACCAAAGTTTCAAAACAAATACCTTCATTGTCTATGTCGGAGTGTGCTGTACTGAGAGATCTACATTTGTCTTTAGCTCGAGATAAACAAATTTCATAAAGCTCTGAAAGAGAACGTTATTTGAAAAGTTTAAATTGTCCATGAAGAAATTCTAAAATTGTAAGTAAAATTTAAAATGAGAAATGTTCTAGTGTAGCAATTTTAAGTAAAATGAAGAAAAATGCCTTAAGGAAGATTTATCATTTTGTAAATGAATTCAAGTTTGTTCTTGCATAATTACTTAACTTGCCATAAGGAATAGATGTTTGTTGAAAAGGAAAGTCAAATTATATGAACTGACAGCATTAAAAGTTTCTTTGAGGAGAAATAACACTGTTAACAGAGGATCTAAACAGTAAAAATCAAATTCACAACAAAAAATTTTCACCATTAGGAAATTGTGCTAAGGATTTAACTGTAGTCTAAGTGATGCTCTAGATCTTTGCTTACAAGTGTGAAGGACAGTACAGTTTAAATATTATTTCATAATTAGGATATTGAGAAATCTGATACATTTTGCAAGGTGAAAGGCAAAGAAAAATTAATTATTTTTAAAAAGTTAACGAGATCAGCAAATACAACATAAGTAATTACCCGTAGATGTCAGATTATAAGCCGCTACTTTTTCCCCACATTTTGAACAGCTTTGAACACTGCGGCCTTTACTACAGTGCGGCTAATGCATGATTTTTTTTCATGCCGCCAAAAACATTTTGCCTCGTAACAGTAGACCAATAAAATTGATGAGTAGTTCACAGAGGTCCAATGAAATTGTACGATAAATCAAGCGCACTTTCACAATTAAATTATTGTAAATCAGTCATTTGTACTCACCCTCATCAACTTGGAAAACACTCGAAGAAAAGCATTGTGCTGCCTTTATGGCAGTTATTTAGTTTATAATATTTTCGCTTAGTAATTCATTTTCTAGTTAAAGTTAGAAGTGTTTTAACTATATTTGTTTTCTGTACTACATCGCGGGATGCTATGACGTCACACCCGGTTTCGCCGCGTCTTGTGGGAAAAATACCGGTTTGCGATAAACGGGAAGGAGGGGGGCGAGCGCATTACGCGAGCGGCATTAGATCTGAGCGAACGCTGCTTTTAAGTTAAAGGCGATCAATAACTTTTCCTGGTAGGCTGCAGTATATATATTTTTTACCAGTCGTTAGGAGATATTGGAATGTTGTTCAGTAAAAAAGTATACGCCAACGTATATTTAAAAGTAGCCGCGTTACAGGCACGGTTCGAAAAAAAGCATTTGCAATATGTATTTGTTTATGTTACCATATGGATTTAATTAAAAGTTAAAAAATCCTCACGTGTAATATCTTTCTGTGTAAATATCTCATATTACAACGTGGGACACCTGCGGCCGAAAATCCGGTGCGGCCTAAAATCCGGTGCGGCTTGTACAAGTACAAAATTGATTTTCTTTCTAAAATTAGAGCCAGCGGCTTTTAATCAGGTGCGCTCTGTAGTGCGAAATCTACGGTAATTGTTCAGGGTTTTAATCCATCAAACTGTAGTCATAGAATATTAGCCATTTGTAAATCTAAACTTTTAGCAATAATTTAGTGGATGCCTTCAAAATCAGCAATTGGAAAGGTGGAAGCAGAAGAACAAGTAGGGAAAAAGTACGTCATTCATAGAGGAGGGAAAAAACCTGTTCTGATGCTTGGGAAGGGAGAGTAAAGGAAACAGGATCTTGGATTTTGCTACAAGATCCTAAAATATCAGGTAAAAAAAATCACTTCCTTTCACTCCCATCAATTATTTCATTCCATCACTTTCAGTAGGCAATTTCAACTATAGCAAATAAAACTCTTGAAATCAATACATAGAAGTTTACTGACTTGTACTTGTAAAAATTGAGACAGCTTATGCAGAAAGTTCTAATTCAGTAAACCCATTATAAGATGATTAACTATGCAGACTCACCGTGAGTAATGTTTAGATCATTGCCAATGGCCAAGCTCCATACCTTCCCTCGCACACTAGGAGGAATTCCTTGCCACCAGAGATCACGGACTTTACGAGAATTACACCTTAATTTATTTTATAAATAGACAATAGATAATTCAAGTCAGTATCTACAAAATAGCATACAGGCTTTAAAAATTGATTTAAAATGAATTCAATAAACTCAAGGATAAATTTTGAATAAATTTAGATCAATAGTGCTTAGCTAAAAATTAATCCTATAGGTGATCCAAAGGATGTGAACCAATTCAGGGAAATCCACCAGAGTTGCACATACAAAAAACAGAAAATGCCAGGGAAAAAAACTCATGTCAGGCAGCATCCATGAGCTGGAAAAGTGAGAAAACAAATGCTTTAAACTGCAGATGGTGGTGGGTTGAGTAGGCTGGAGAGGACCAAGGGAATGACTGTCAGGGTGCAGACTAAAATTAAAGGATCATTAATTTATATTCTAATGTTTATTATATCACTTTTCTGGTTTTGATGTAGAATTGCTGACTAGAAAAATAACTGCCTGCTGCTAAAATCGAACAAAATACTGTACTCATCCTGCCTGAGCTTTGCCTACTAAACTGGACAGCACTTTCAGTTCTTTCAATGAAATTACATTGAGACCAAACAATAAAAAGGCTTAAGCCCATCACACAGCAAGAATATAGAGAAACATCGAACGTAGGTACAAGAATAAACCACTGAGGTGTGTGCGTCTGTGCACGCGTGCGTGCCCACCACATTAAACTACACAACCTTATGTCTCCCAGCCCCACATACACATCCACCAGCCCTACCCTCAAACCTAATCCTAAAGTCCAAGGAAGCACCCCCACTAACCTGATGACTTGTGTAAGGAGGAGCAGGATCCAATAAAGGCAAGTATTGGACCTGGTTAATGAAGGTGTGTGCCAGATCAAAGTGGCAGGGTTGCGTGACACTAAATTTCAAGTGACCAGATAAAGAAGCAAAAGAGGGATGATTCTCCCACTGCCCGCATACTCTCAACCCAACCTCACAGTGATACACTCTTCATTCTCCCAGTCCACATAAAAAAGCTGAGATACCCACAAGGCGAGGGAGAACCAATAAGTTAAACCCAAGCTGGGTCCACAGAAAACAAGTCACCACTAAACTCATTCCCGGGTGGAGTGACACTGAATCTCCAGTAAACGCTTAATTTAACCTATACAATCCCAGGCATATAGATGCCAGGCAGTGAGGTCTAAACTACCATAAACCACAGCATTACATTCCTCTCATTACGTTGGTCCATGGGATAAACACAAGACGGGCCTGATCAACCCTGGCTGGGTTGCCTGAGAGTGTCTAATGATTAAAGACCCGAAACACCCAATGACCCCAGGTTGCATTTCTGATGATGTGTCCCAGTGCACACCCGGTTCATTTAAGTCATGTGGTGTTGGACCAGGTTAATGAAAGGCATCAACCAGATTAAGGTGGCTCCACAACCAACACACACACACACACAATCTTCTCCATGCCCCTCAATATTTTTACGTCTATCTCTATGGACATATTCTGTGACTTAGCCTACGTAGCCTCAGAGGCCATAGATTAACCACCTCAAATTTCTCATCCAGATCCTAATTTCTTGCTCTGCAACCCTGAACTAGGACCCATTGTTCCAGGCGGCCCAAGCTATGAAAGAGGTTTTCATGTTTGTTCAAGACCACTTGTGCTCGTTTTAGCATCTTTCACTTAGCCAAGTGAAATTTTCTCTATTCACACATGTAGATTGGCCAAGTACAGCCATTAAATTGTGCCTGATTAACAGCTTAATTCATTTACAAAGAAGGGGAGACATTGAGGAAAAGGAAATGCACATCTAATTAGTGCTGGTATCACGTGAGAGTACATACTAACTACAGAATTTTCTTTAAAATACATATTATATCAATCCAATGCAAAAAGCTTAAAAATATAAACACACAAAAAATTGTCTTTTTCTTACAATGTAGAATATTTGTTTCTCTCACTCACATAGTCTCCCAGTTGGGTAGGACTTCATTATTCCAGGTCATCACAGCATTACCAATGGTATCCTCCAGTTTACATCTGTCTTCCAACAGCTTTCTCCGCCGCTGGGCATCTTTTTGTTCTACAAAAGGAAAATACTCCAAACTGAATATGGATTTCTGTGACCTGAAGACATCACGATCATAGGATATTCCATACTGCATCTCCATGTATCTTGCCACTCCCCTTTAATTCAACCCCACTACCAACAAGAGTTTAAGTGTCAAAAGCCCTAAACCTATATTATATATTCATGGTAGACAATATTTAACTGCAGGAATTGAGTATGCATTACACAAACTTTAACAAGGTCTTTGATCAGATCCTGGATGGTAGGTTAGAACATATGGGACTTAAGGTGAAGTAGCGATTTGGATACAAAATTGGCTTGGTGAAGACAGCAGAGTGTGGTAGTGAAGGGTTTTTTTTCAGATTGTATATCTGTGACCACTGATGTGCCTTGGGAATTGTTGCTGGGTCCACTGCTGCTTGTCATTTTGATGAATGATTTGGATAGAAATATATAGGTAACATGATTAATAATTCTGCCGATGACATCAAAATTGATAGCATAATGGACAGTGTGAATTTGTCCAAGGCCATAAAGGAGCCATATCAACTAAGGAAGTGGACAAGGTGGTGAACACTACATATGGCATGCTTGCCTTTATCATTCATGGAAATGAATACAAGAGTTGGGAATGTCATGTGACAATTGTACAAAATATTGAAATATCATGTGGAGTTCTGGTTCCCGCTCCACAGAGAAGTTGTGATTCAATTAGAGAAAGTGCAGAAAAGATTCACAAGGGCAGTGCCTATACTGGAGGGCTTGAATCATAACAAGAGATGGATGCACTGGATCTGTTTTCCCTTGCAGAAAGCAGACAGAGGTGAAATGAGGGAGGTATATAAAATTCTGAGAGACACAGACAGGGCAGATAGCCAGAGCCCATTTGCCATGGTAGGGGCTACTAAAATTAGAGGGCAAAGGTTTAAGGTGGTTTTAAAGAAGATCTGAGGAGCAAATGTTTCCACACAATAGTTATTATCTTGGACAAGCTGCCAGGTGAATGAGGAGGCACAACTTGTAATATTTAAGAGACATCTGGAGAAGTACTTGAATGAACAGGGTGTAGAAGGATATGGAATTCATACAGGCAGGTGGGGTTCATATGGATAGGTATGATGGCCAGCATTGACACTATAGGCCAAGGGGCCTGTTTCTATGCTGCACAACTCTGTGCAGTTTTATTTTCTGTTGTCATTTGGTAGAAAATCATCCTCTGGCTCCTATCAGGCTAATTACATTAAAATTATATGCATTTTGTTTTTGAAACCAGCTTAGCTCTACTTTCAAAGAAAAGAAACATATGGGAAATGTAAGTAAGATGAGATGGTGAGAACCGGAAGGGAAAACAAAACTGGTAAGAAATCTCTAATAAGAGCAGAGCTGCACTATATTGTCAAAAAAACTCAATACTAAGAAACCATTTACTAATATTATATCAATACAACAAGTTGTATTTAACCTCGTTTTTTCACTTGAGCCACCATCTCTGCATATTGCTGCCTATGCTTTTCAGCTTCTTCGGCTGGTTTTGCAGGGAGATTTCTGAGGAGAAATTGAAGTATTTATTAATTTGCTGACTTTGGCAACAGCTCAAACTACAAAAGAGTTCACAGGTCTAAAGTATACAAAATAACTATTCAATGATATAACTGATTCAGCCAAGTGACAGACCCTAGGGATGCAGTACACCAAGAATTGCTCTGTTATTCCAGCACGATCTCAGCATTTTCTCAAAATAACAACAATTTGAATGTTGATTAAATGTAGCAAAGTTCTGTTCAGGGCTTGTTTTAATTTCACTTAAATTCATTCAACCCTCTTCGATGAAAAGCTGCAATACCAACCTAGAATGCACACCCAGCTTCTACAGTTGGCCTTCAATTAGTGATCATCCCTTTCCTAATCCTTTAGGTTTACAAGAAGTTTCCTTCTAGTTAAGACTGTAACAGCTACTCATTTTCCAACTTGCCTTTCTGTCATTTCCTACACAAATTTAGACAGAAGATATTCTAGATTTAGGCTAAAACCATTCCAGTGGGCGTTGCTCTTCAAAATCTGATGTTGTTCAAAGAATTTAGCAAGAACTTCTTTCCAAATGCATTATTCACACTGAGACAATGGGATTTTAATCACCAGTTGAAAATTGATCATTTTTCACACACCAGGGATCAATCTGAGTTTCTCTTCTTTTGTTTGACAGGATCAGCCTCAGTCATGATTTACGCAAGTTATTTAGCATAAGGTTAGCATTTCTCCCCTGCTCACCCACCTACTGATACCATTGAGTCCTCACTGGAAACTAACAAACTGTAGCGGTGTGCTACACGCAGCGCTGAAATAACGACACGGAGTCGATAAACTGCAGCCAAAGAATGTTTATTTCAAATTCACAGTCTTGCTTTAAAGCCTGTCTCCCCCACCCGATACCTCAAGAGGCACGTACCGAAACCCCTTGAGGCTATCTTCCTTTGTGCCTGCACTCTGGCTAATTGTCAGCCGGTTCGAGTGTGCTAGTAATTGGGTCGCCACATAACCCCCCCCAGAACCGGCGGTACAACCCCCAATGTTCACAGTCTGGGCCGGGCCCTGTTTGGGAGGTCGGCCTCTGCGCCGCGGTGCTGGAAACTCGAACGGTTGCGCCAAGTCCACATGGGCCGGTTTGAGTCGGTCCACCGTGAAAACCTCCTCTCTCCCCCCAACGTCCAGCACGAACGTGGACCCGTCGTTTCTGATCACTGTAAACGGCCCCTCGTAGGGCCGTTGCAGCGGTGGCCGATGCCCGCCCCGTCGTACAAACACAAACTTACAGTTCTGCAGGTCTTTGGGTACGCAGGTCGGGTGCTGCCCATGCTGCGAAGTGGGTATGGGGGCCAGGGCACCGAGCCTCTCGCGTAGTCTGCCCAGGACTGCTGCAGGTTCTTCCTCTCGCCCCCTTGGGGCTGGTATGAACTCCCCGGGAACGTCCAGGGGTGCGCCATACACCAACTCGGCCGACGAAGCGTGCAGATCGTCTTTGGGCGCCGTGCGGATGCCGAGTAGGACCCAGGGAAGCTCGTCCGCCCAGTTAGCTCCTCGCAGGCGTGCCATGAGAGCCGACTTCAGGTGACGGTGGAAACGCTCCACCAGTCCGTTCGACTGTGGGTGGTAGGCAGTGGTGTGGTGCAGCTGAGTCCCCAGCAGGCTGGCCATCGCTGACCACAGGCTGGAGGTGAACTGGACGCCTCTGTTGGAGGTAATGTGGGCCAGTACTCCAAAGCGGGACACCCAGGTGGCAATCAGTGCCCGGGCGCAAGATTCAGAGGTGGTGTTGGTGAGTGGGACCCCCTCTGGCCATCTTGTGAACCGGTCCACGATAGTGAGGAGGTGCCGCGCCCCGCGCGACACTGGCAGGGGGCCCACGATATCCACATGAATGTGGTCGAAATGCCGGTGGGTGGGGTGGAACTGCTGCGGCGGGGCCTTGGTGTGTCGCTGCACCTTGGCCGTCTGGCAGTGCATGCACGTTCTGGCCCAGTCACGGACCTGCTTGCGGAGTCCGTGCCAAACGAACCTGCTGGAGACCATCCGGAAGGTAGTGCGGATGGAGGGGTGGGCCAAGTTATGAATGGAGTCGAACACACGTCGTCGCCAAGGTGCCGGGACGACGAGACGGGGCTGGCCGGTGGCGACGTCACAGAGTAGGGTCCTCTCACCTGGGCCTACGGGGAGGTCCTGGAGCTGCAAACCGGAGACTGCGGTTCTGTAACACGGGATCTCCTCATCTGCCAGCTGTGCCTCAGCCAGTGCCTCAAAGTCTACCCCTTGGGAAAGGGCGTGAATGTTAGGGCGAGAGAGCGCATCCGCCACGACATTGTCCTTACCCGAGACATGCCGGACGTCCGTCGTGTATTCAGAGATGTAGGACAGATGGCGCTGCTGGCGGGATGACCAGGGATCGGACACCTTTGTGAATGTAAAGGTAAGCGGTTTGTGGTCCGTGAACGCGGTGAAGGGCCTACCTTCTAAGAAGTACCTGAAATGCTGGATTGCCAGGTATAGCGCCAACAGCTCCCGGTCGAAAGCACTGTATTTGAGCTCGGGTGGCTGCAGGTGTTTGCTGAAAAATGCCAGGGGTTGCCAGCAGCCCACGATGAGCTGCTCCAGTATCCCACCGACTGCCATATTAGATGCGTCCACTGTGAGGGCGGTAGTGCCTTGTGCAGGAAGGCACAGAGTCGACTGTACTTCCTTAGAAGGTTGGCGTCATTCAATGTCTGCAGTGAGATGCTGAAGATGTTCTATAGGTCAGTTGTTGAGAGCGCCCTCTTCTTTGTGGTGGCGTGTTGGGGAGGAAGCATTAAGAAGAAGGACGCCTCACGTCTTAATAAGCTGATAAGGAAGGCGGGCTCTGTCGTGGGCAAAGTACTGGAGAGTTTAACATCGGTAGCTGAGCGAAGGGCGCTGAGTAGGCTACGGTCAATTATGGAAAACCCTGAACATCCTCTACATAGCACCATCCAGAGACAGAGAAGCAGCTTCAGCGACAGGTTACTGTCGATGCAATGCTCCTCAGACAGGATGAAGAGGTCAATACTCCCCAATGCCATTAGGCTTTACAATTCAACTGCCAGAACCTAAGAACTTTTTTTTTTAAAGCTATTATTAATGCTTTTTGAGTTAGTGATTTAGATGCATATCATATTATTACTGAGTTAAGTATTGTATGTAATGAGTTTTTGCTACAACAAGTGTATGGGACATTGGAAAAAATGTTGAATTTCCCCATGGGGATGAATAAAGTATCTATCTATCTATCTATCTATCATTCTGGGGTGCACTAGCATCGTGGCGTTCGCCAAGGCATCCTTCGTTTGAATGAAAGCGGCGGCGGACACCTCGTCCCAGGTAATGTCCTTGCCTGGACCGGACAGCATGGGGCGCATGATCCGGGCAGCTGAAGGGAGGAAGCGGTGGTAGAAATTGACCATACCTACGAATTCCTGGAGGCCTTTGATCGTGGTGGGTCAGGGGAAATGGCGGACCGCATCTACCTTAGCGGGCAGAGGGGTTGCCCCGTCTGTGGTAATCCTGTGGCCCAGGAAGTCAATGGTGTCGAGCCCGAACTGGCATTTGGCCAGGTTGATTGTTAGACCGTAGTCACTCAGCCGGGCATAGAGTTGTCGGAGGTGGGACAGATGCTCCTGACGACTGCTGCTGGCTATGAGGATGTCGTCCAAATAGATGAATGCGAAGTCCAGGTCGCGTCCCACCGCGTCCATCAACCGCTGGAACGTCTGTGCGGCATTCTTCAGGCCGAACAGCATGCGGAGGAACTCAAAAAGACCAAACTGGGTGATGAGAGCCGTTTTGGGGACGTCGTCCGGATGCATCGGGATTTGACGGTATCCGCGGATGAGGTCTACCTTGGAGAAGATCCGTGCGCCGTGCAGGTTTGCTGCAAAGTCCTGAAAGTGCGGCACAGGGTAGCGGTCCGGTGTTGTAGCCTCGTTCAGCCTGCGGTAGTCGCCGCACGGTCTCCAGCTCCCTGTCGCTTTGGGCACCATGTGCAGGGGGGAGGCCCATGGGCTGTCGGACCGCCGAATGATCCCCAATTCCTCCATCCTCTTGAACTCCTCTTTCGCCAGTCAGAGCTTGTCCGGGGGAAGCCGCCGAGCGCGGGCATGGAGGGGTGGTCCCTGGGTCAGGATGTGGTGCTGTACACCGTGTCGGGGCATGGCTGCCGCGAACTGCGGTGCCAGAACCGATGGGAAATCCGCCAGGACCCTGGTGAAGTCATTGTCGGACAGCGTGATGGAGCCGAGGTGAGGGGCTGGCAACTGGGCTGCACCCAGGGAGAACGTCTGAAAGGTCTCGGCGTGAACCAGTCTCTTCCTGGGCAGGTCGACCAGTAGGCTGTGAGCCCGCAAGAAATCCGCACCCAGAAGCGGTTGGGCTACGTCGGCCAGTGTGAAGTCCCACGTAAACTGGCTAACCGGCGCCCTGCTGCGGGTGTCGTAACTCGTTGGAGGTAAGACGCTGATCTCCGTACTGGTGTCGACCAAAAACCGGCGTCCCGACTGCTTGTCCCAGACATACAGGAGGCTATCCCGATGGCCAGCCGTCGTAGCCATCAGCAACGGCTGGCCCTGCCGTTTCCCGGGAACTGGCAGGGCAGGCGACAACGGCGGGCTTCTGCGCCCCACCGCTGGTGGTAGAAACACCATTGCTCGTTGGGCTCCACACCCCGGCCTCTGGGTTTAGCGGGCTCTGCGGCCGGGCCTGGACTGGTTTGCTGCTGGGAGCGTGGCCGGGTGATCAGTGAGATGGACGCCCCACTCACCTTCTTGGCTTTCCACAGCACGTCCGCCCGGGTTGCCACCTTCCGGGGGTCGCTGAAATCCGCGTCGGACAGCAGCAGGCGTATGTCCTCGGGCAGCTGCTCCAGGAATGCCTGCTCAAACAAGAGGCAGGGTGTGTGTCTGTCGGCCAGAGACAACATCTCATTCATTAAAGCTGATGGGAGCCTGTCTCCCAAGCCATCCAGGTGCAGTAAACAGGCAGCTCGCTCACGGCGGGAGAGCCCGAAAGTCCCTATGAGCAGGGCTTTGAATGCCGTGTACTTGCCATCTGCCGGGGGAGACTGTACGAACTCCGCGACCTGGGCCGCTGTGTTCTGGTCGAGGGAGCTCACCACGTAGTAGTAACGGGTGTCCTCTGAGGTTATTTGCCGAACATGGAATTGGGCTTCTGCTTGCTGAAACCATAGGTGAGGTTGTAGCGTCCAGAAGCTTGGCAGCTTCAAGGAAACCGCATTAACAAATGCAGCATCTGTCATCTCCGGTCCAAAAACGTTTGGACCGTCGGGGTCACCAATTGTAGCGGTGTGCTACACGCAGCGCTGAAATAACGACACGGAGTCGATAAACTGCAGCCAAAGAATAAGTTTATTTCAAATTCACAGTCTTGCTTTAAAGCCTCTCTCCCCCACCCGATACCTCGAGAGGCACGTACTGAAACCCCTTGAGGCTATCTTCCTTTGTGCCTGCACTCTGGCTAATTGTCAGCCGGTTCGAGTGTGCTAGTAATTGGGTCACCACAAAACTGTGTTAAAAAAATCAATATACACTTACAGCAGAGGGAAAGGGTATTTGGCTAATTGTGTCCTTGCTGTCTCTCTCCACCTAAATCTCATAAATAGATAGATAGATAGATAGATACTTTATTCATCCCCATGGGGAAATTCAACTTTTTTTCCAATGTCCCATACACTTGTTGTAGCAAAACTAATTACATACAATACTTAACTCAGTAAAAAAATATGATATGCATCTAAATCACCATCTCAAAAAGCATTAATAATAGCTTTTAAAAAGTTCTTAAGTCCTGGCGGTAATTGTAAAGCCTAATGGCATTGGGGAGTATTGACCTCTTCATCCTGTCTGAGGAGCATTGCATCGATAGTAACCTGTCACTGAAACTGCTTCTCTGTCTCTGGATGGTGCTATGTAGAGGATGTTCAGAGTTATCCATAATTGACCGTAGCTTACTCAGCGCCCTTCGCTCAGCTACCAATGTTAAACTCTCCAGTACTTTGCCCACGACAGAGCCCGCCTTCCTTACCAGCTTAATAAGACGTGAGGCGTCCCTCTTCTTAATGCTTCCTCCCCAACACGCCACCACAAAGAAGAGGGCGCTCTCCACAACTGACCTATAGAACATCTTCAGCATCTCACTACAGACATTGAATGACGCCAACCTTCTTAGGAAGTACATTCGACTCTGTGCCTTCCTGCACAAGGCATCTGTGTTGGCAGTCCAGTCAAGCTTCTCGTCTAACTGTACTCCCAGATACTTGTAGGTCTTAACCTGCTCCACACATTCTCCATTAATGATCACTGGCTCCATATGAGGCCTAGATCTCCTAAAGTCCACCACCATCTCCTTATCCATATCCAAATGTGTAGTCTTGTACAACTTTCTTTTCAATATGTTTATCCAAGTCCCTTGTTAAGGTCACAATGTAACTGATTCCTACCACATCTGCAGGTAGAACATTTCAGATTCCAAGCACAACATAAAAAAAAGTTCTTTCTCATGTCATTCTTAGTTATCTTATTTTATGCCGATGACTTCTGTACCTTGATCCATCCAATAACCAACTTCCATTTTATACTGACCATCATATTTTATCAAATATTCTCACAGCCTTTTCCAAATTAAATAGTCTATAGCACACTAATCTATCCTTGTAACAATAATTTCTTGTGAACATACTCCAGGATGATTAACCATGGGACTATCATAGCTACTCACCCACACCTACATACAGATACTGGCAGCTATAATCAAAGTTTTGTATTGATTTACCAATTCTGTCTCTAGTCACCATGTACAATATAGCAAAATAGAGCCTGGCCCACAGTATTTTATATTAATATGCACTGAATTTCAATGACAACAGATAACTTGACTTTTAACCTCAAGGAACTTAACATTCACCTCATAGCCATGAGGAGGCAGAAAAACAGATTCACAGATAACCTTTGCTGCAGTTTTCAAGTAACATCAAAACAGATTGATCAGCTAAGTATATAGAAAATGCAATTTACCATCAAGTCAGAAAATATGAATCATTTGTAACTTAATTCTACCTCATTTCTATTGCATAGACGAGGCACGACAGGAGAACCAAGTATTTTGGGGTGCATAAGCTCGTTTGTGACAAAAAGGTTAAATAATAAGAAAATAGTGCTTAATACTTACGCTGGCCTGTCCTCAAGAATTAGTGCTGTTGTGGAGAGGGGTTCAAAGTCTAGATTTTTCCTTACACATTGATTAGGAGAGGGAGACTTCTGGGCTCTCCTCGATCCTTCTTCATATTCCTGTAAGAACAGATAATTTACTTTTATTTCCAAGGCTACTAATTGTAAAATTGTATGGATTATGAAATACATACAAACTTCAAATCAAACAGATTTTGTGAAGTAGCAGAAAGATTGAAGATTCACTTCTCCATTTTTGGCTTTAGCATCTTGAATTTACACCACTGTCCACACTCAAAACATTAGAAGCCCTTTACTAAACTCAGCCCTCAAAAATGCCACTTCATATACTATTTCAGTTAACATGACAGGAAAACACCTACCACCAACACCTCCTCCACAACCACCACACCCCCCCCCCCCCCCCCCACAATGAAGTCTGGGAATTGCGTATCACAAGCCATTAATTCCTACTGGGCAAAAGATAATACTGGCACATACACAAATAACTGAAAGCAGCTGGAAGGGTAAAGTAAGATTCAAGATTTTACAAGACTGCCTTGCTCAACCCTGCAACTCACATCACCATCACTGGCTGAGTCTCTATGGCAAACCTTCAAGCTCTAGAATACAAACACATCTTTAACTTTAAAGATGTTGCTTAAAAATTTCATTAAAACTTCTCATAGTTTGTTATCAAATTCTGTTAACCTAATATTTTTGTGAGATGTGCAAGTATAAAGAGGGAAATTAGATTTTCTAAGGGCAAAGCATCATCATTTGTGAATCAATTTTTCAATATAAATTTAGTCTGGCTACTTGTACTGCTCTTTTGGCAGAATTTGGGCTAAATATACAAGATCATGGGACATTGCATGAAGCTCAAATTATGCTTCAGTGATTCTTCTCAATGCAAATAGAGTTTTAAATAGATTTTACTATAATTCATCAATTATGGGACTGCCTACTCTACAGCAATTTGACGAATTGCTTTTAATAAATAACTTGCAGCAATTAAAAAATAGGTTAATTTTAGGTGGTAGACAGAATTGGTCAACACTGTTTCCAGCCCTTCATCGACCGCGGTCGACCACAGGAGGTACATCCTAGCTGTCTATGTCAAAGCTGATATGCAAGCCAGGGCAGTACCATATGGAGAACAAGCTGTTGCCCATGCAGCAGGTTCTCACTCTCCACATAGCTGGTGAATTTAAAAGGATTGGCAGAAACCGAAACAGTCTGGCACCAGTGGCATTGTAGGAGTTGCCACTCAGTGTTGAACTCAATGTAGGACTGCCTTAGGGACTCCAGCTCCAGATTTTTCCTTGGGGTTTACTCCTGAAGTCTGAAGTAGGCATAGCTGCAAGGGAGCAGTGGTTTGAGATCAGAGCTTTCCTTCTCCGAGATGGGCTGCCAACCATGGCTGATGAGCCCCATCTGCCCGAAGTGAGTGGTTTTAAGGTGCAAGTAACCTGCCTTTCGCCCTTCTCTTATTAGTAGAAGTTGTTCCGCCAAGTTTAATATCTAAGCCATACATGAAGTCCAGGAGCTGGACTTGGTAGTCAGAGGCTATTTGAGGCATAAACCATTGAGTGCACATAATATGTAGTGGGAGCTTATCCCCACCCTTCCACTGCCCTGCCCCCTGACTACGACAACCTTAAGGAACCTCAAAACAGTTTACATACATCAAAATGCAACTCAAATGACTGAGTTTTCCATTGACAGCAGAACGATAAACTACGTAAGGCTGATGTCTTGGAGCTTCAACAATCTGGGTTTGATCCTGATCTCTGGTGCTGTGCATGATTTGAACATTTTCCCCTTGTGATCACATAGGGTTTGCCCCAAGTGCCCACCTTTGCCATATGCCAAAGGCATGTGAAATAATGGGTTAACTGGCTGCTGCAGTGTAGATGTGTTTTAGGAGAATCAAAGTGATATTGATGGGCATAAGGGACAGATTAGACTACAGTGAAATAAGTCGGAGGATGAGATTTCTGAGCCAACATGGATTTGATGTGCTATATTGAAAGAAAATGAGAAACCTAAAACTATGAGGAATTTGGTGAGGGAGTTGGGCAACATTTTTTGAAACAGGTGCATAAACGAGAATTGCTTATAATGCAAAAAGAATGCTTAACAGTTCCAGAAAGACCAGTAGTCTGTACTACCAAACATCCTGCTGTGATGTCTTAAAATAGAGCATGTTTATTTCAACGTTATTCTCAGATTCACAAAAAAGAGATTGGAAATAGTAAATCATTTTAGGAGGCTTATGAGGCAATTTTGTCAGCAGCGGAACAATAACAATGTTGCAAGGTCAGATTGGTTATTACAATTTAACACGTCAAAGGAAATGAAATGCAGAAGTAGAAAAAGGCGAAACTGAAGAATGAGACAAGATTTGGTGCCAAAAATTAAGGGCAGTAGAGTTATCAACCTGAATTTCCAAAAGTGATTAACTTATTGAATTTTCAGATGAAATGAAAACAGTTAAACCAGATGTTCTCAAACTCCGAATGAAATACAGCCACTGCAATGCCTTCTTTGTAGCTGCATCAATATGTTGGGCCCAGGATAGATCCTGAGAGATGTTGGGATCCAGGAACTTGAAATTGCTCACTCTTTCCACTTCTGACTCCTCTACAAGGGCAGGTGTGTGTTCCCCTCATCTTATCCTTTCTGAAATCCACAATCAATTATTTTGTCTTACTGACATTGAGCACAAAATTGTTGCTGTAACACCACTCAACTAGCTGATATATTATCATTCCCATATGCCTTTGTGTCACCATCTAAAATTCTACCAACGATAGCTGTGTCATCAGCAAATTTATAGATGCCATTTGAGCTGTGCCTAGCTACACAGTCACTGGTGTAGAGAGACTAGAACAGTAGAATAAGCACACCTCCCTGAGATGCATTTGTCAGCAAGGTAGAGATATTATCAACGATCTTCACAGACTATGGCCTTCAGGTTAGGAAGCTGATGATCCACTTGCAAGGGGAGGTATAAGGCTTTGGCACTTTTCAATCAGAACTGTAGGAATGATTGTGCTAAATGCTGAACTGTAGTCAATAAGCAGCACCCTAACATAAGTATTACCACTGTCCAAGTGATCCACGGCTGTGCGAAGAGCCAATGAGATCACATCAGCTGCGGACCTATTATAGTGATGGACAAATTGCAGTGGGTTCAGATCCTGGTTGAGACAGAAGTTAATTCTAGCCATCACCAACCTCTGAAAGCACTTCTGTTACTGGGTGATAGTTGTTAAGGTAGCTCACCCTGCTCTTCTTGGGCATTGGTAGATTGTTGCCCTTTTGAAGTACAAACCCCATTTCCAGAAAAGTTGGGATATTTTCCAAAATGCAATAAAAACAAAAATCTGTGATATGTTAATTCACGTGAACCTTTATTTAACTGACAAAAGTACAAAGAAAAGACTTTCAATAGTTTTACTGACCAACTTAATTGTATTTTGTAAATATACACAAATTTAGAATTTGATGGCTGCAACACACTCAACAAAAGTTGGGACAGAGTTAAAATAAGTTTGAAAAGTGCACAGAATATTCAAGTAACACCGGTTTGGAAGACTCCACATTAAGCAGGCTAATTGGTAGCAGGTGAGGTATCATGACTGGGTATAAAAGGAGCGTCCATCAAAGACTCAGTCTTTGCAAGCAACGATGGGTCTTGGCTCACCCCTTTGTGCCAAAATTCGTGAGAGAATTGTTAGTCAGTTCAAAAGGAACATTTCCCAATGCAAGATTGCAGAGAATTTAGGTCTTTCAACATCTACAGTACATAATATTGTGAAAAGATTCAGAGAATTCAGAGACATCTCAGTGCATAAAGGGCAAGGTCGGAAACCACTGTTGAATGCGCGTGATTTCCAGCCCTCAGGCGGCACTGCCTAAGAAACCGTCATGCTACTGTGACAATTATAGCCACCTGGGCTCGGGAGTACTTTGGAAAACCATTGTCACTTAACACAGTCCGTCGCTGCATCCAGAAATGCAACTTGAAACTGTATTACGCAAGGAGGAAGCCATACATCAACTCTATGCAGAAACGCCGGTGAGTTCTCTAGGCCCGAGTTCATCTCAGATGGACCGAAAGACTGTGGAACCGTGTGCTGTGGTCAGATGAGTCCACAATTCAGCTAGTTTTTGGAAAAAATGGGTGTCGAGTTCTCCGTGCCAAAGATGGAAACGACTATCCTGATTGTTATCAGCGAAAGGTGCAAAAGCCAGCATCTGTGATGGTATGGGGGTGCATCAGTGCCCACAGCATGGGTGAGTTGCATGTATGTGAAGGTACCATTGACTCTGAGGCGTATATTAGGATTTTAGAAAGACATATGTTGCCATCAAGGCAACGTCTCTTCCCGGGACGTCCATGCTTATTTCAGCAGGACAATGCCAGACCACATTCTGCACGGGCTACAACAGCGTGGCTTTGTAGACACAGAGTGCGTGTGCTTGACTGGCCTGCTGCCAGTCCAGATCTATCTCCTACTGAAAATGTATGGCGCATAATGAAGAGGAGAATCAGACAACGGAGACCACGGACTGCTGAGCAGCTGAAGTCTTATATCAAGCAAGAATGGACAAAATTTCCAAATGCAAATCTATTGAAAATCGTTTCTTCGTACTTTTGTCAGTCAAATAAAGGTTCACTTGAATTAACATATCACAGATTTTTGTTTTTATTGCATTTTGGAAAATATCCCAACTTTTCTGGAAATGGGGTTTGTAGATAGGAACTTCCAACTGTAGTCATGAGAAATAAAAAATTTCTTTGAACACACCGACCAGCTGGTTGGTACAGGTATTCAGAACTGCACCAGATACTCTATCTTGGCCTGTTGCCTTGCAAGGGTTCAGCACCCTGAGAGACAATCTGACATCGGCCTCCAAGACAGAGATCACAGGGATCAAGTTGAGGAGAGTAGCTAGAAGTGCAAGGCATGGTATATGACATACTGGTTTGGAGATATGGAATGGAACTGGTAAAGTGCAAGTACAAATATTGCTCTCTACCAGTGAGTTCATCAGCAGTAAACATTACCAGCTCTGATCCAGTAATCTGCACCATTGTTAAGGGATCAGCAATTCAGAATCTGTAAACAGGATTTGAAAACATATTTTAGTGTTTACATCCTAAGTCATGGCTTAAACATGGTATTATTTCTATTACTGAAATTTTAAAATTACTCTGCAAAATAACAAATCAGAGGTCAATATAGCAAAACTAACTAAAAGGCAGAGATACTTCCGTGTATTCTTCAAGAATTGCTGAGAACTGCGGCTCCTTGGTTTGTAACTATGACTACAAATTACAGCTTTGGACTATATTGAATGTCTATTGCAATACTCAACAGGTTTAAATTATATGAACTGTCAATGGCATTGAACATTGCGAACTAAACAGTAGGTGTTATCAGTTATCTGAAGACTTTGAGACTCACATTGAGAAATATTACCAAGTACAAGTCAAGTACTCCTTATCCAAAATGCTTGGGGCCAGAAGTGTTTTAGATTTTTTTGGATTTTGGAATATATCTTGGAATTGTCATTGTTCCAACCCTGAATCTACATGCTATCAGTAAACAGTCTTTGTCTTATGCTTGTTCACACACATGCACTTAAAGTAAAATTACATACAATATAATGAAAATAAGGGTGCAGGCTAACAAAAGCAACACAGCAGCAGCGGGAGAGTATCTGAATCTGCTGTTGAACAACGACAACAATAGCAGTCTTTCAGTCTCCACATACAATGCCACGTTTTGATTAAAAGGTTACAGTACACGTTATTTCTATATTCTATATACGGATTATACTTAGTAAACTGTGGCCATACTATGTTGACACTGAAAGCACGGTGACAATTCTCAAAACTGTTTTGGGCGTTGACACAAATGGCAGATCTCATTGTATTATACAATGTGACAAATAAAGCTAATCAATCTGTATCTTTGACTCGAGCATTCAGAGCAGTGTGGCCACTAGGGTTGATTATAGAGGAATTAATCAATCATTATTTCTTAGTGAATAACCACACACCCATCTGGTTCACACAAAAGAATCATGAAATAGCAGCAACCCAAAAAATTTTCTCATTCTGTTTTAGAATTTACAGTATATATCATGTTGCAGTGACTTGTTGTATATAGACAAATCTACATTTAATGCTTTTCTTTCAATATTTTCTTATTTAAGCTACAGTTTTATAATTTCTTGCCTTTCTGCAGCTTTTCTATCAATGCATTCATTTGTTGTATTAATTCACTGCACAGAATGTCTTCCACTTTACTTTTTATAACATTCAGAAGGGATGCATTTCATTAAATAGAATCCAATTAAACAGAGATTAGTAGATTAGCCAAGATGAACACTTAAATATGACAAAAGTGAAGAATGAAAGTAGAATCAAAAAGATCCAAGTGGGAACCAAATATATGATCTCCTTAGAAATATATTTGATTCCAGTCAGAAAATGGAGTCAATTTTATAAGTCCGGGTGTGACCTACAGAAGGCTTTTAAGAGCGAGAAAGCAATTTCAAGTGAAGTTGGAGACAGAAACAGGTGCATGTCAGCTCTGGCAGGATTTGCAGGTTATTATTTCCTGCAAGGCAAAACCTATCATAAATGCCTGTGATGCTTCACTCCCAGATGATCTGAACGCCTTTTAAACATGCTTTGATTCTATGTGAATCTCTGCAGTATCTGGCAACACTATGATATCTCCCTCTCTCTGAGGCCAATGTCAGTACACCTTCAAGAGGGTGAACCCTTGCAAGGTGCCAGGTTCCAGTGCTGTACCTAGTAGGACACTGAAAACCCGTGCTGACCAATTGGCGGGAGTGTTCAAGGACATGCTTAATCTCTCACTGCTGCAATCGGAGTTTCCCACCTGCTTCCCAAGGACATCGATCCTACTGATGCCCAAATAGTGCAGGGAGAGCTACCTCAATGACTTTCACCCAGTTGCACTCATCTACTGTGATGAAGTGTTTTGAGAGGTTGGTCATGGCTAGAATTAACTCCTCCTTAAGCAAGAACCTAGACCCACTACCACAATAAGTCTACAGCAGATGCAATCTCACTGACTCTACACTTGGCCTTTGACCACCTGGACAAAAGCAAAATCTACATCAAGTTGATTTTTGTTCATTACAATGCAGTATTATAATCCTCTCAGTACTAACCAATAAACTTCAAAACCTGGCCCTCTGTAACTCCCTCTGAAACTGGATCCTTTGACTACAGTCGACAGAGATCGAAATAGCATCTTCTCCTCGATGACAATCAACACCGGTGCACCTCAAGAATGCGTGCTCTGCCCAGTGCTCTACTCTCTCTACAACCATGACTACATGGCACAACTCAAACACGATCTATAAATTTGCAGATGACATAATTGTTGTCAGCAGAATCTCAGATAGTGAGGATGAGGCATACAGGAATCAGTTAGATCGTCTGGTTGAGTGGGCACTGAAGTGTTCCTGCACTCAGCGTCAGTAAGACCAAGGAATTGATTGTAGACTTCAGGAAGGGGAAGTCGAGGGAACACACGACAGTCCTCATCAAGGGGTCAGCAGTGGAATGGATGAGTGAGCAGTTTCAAGTACCTGGGTGTTAACAGTTCTAAAGATCTATCCTGGGTCCACTATACAAAAGCAATTACGAAGATGGCACCCCAGCAGCTATACTTCATTAGTCTGAGGAAATTTGGTATGCCACCAAAGACACCATCAAATTTCTGCAGAGGTACCATGCAGAGCATTCTAACTGGTTGCATCATTGTTTAATATGGAGGCACCAAAGCACAGAATCAGAAAAAGCTGCAGAGAGTTTAAACTCAGCCAGCCCATCATGGACACAAACCTTCCTGTTATCAAAGACATCATCATTAAGACCCCCACCACTCAGAAATTGCCCTCTTCTCATTTCTATCATCAGAGAAGTGGTGCAGCAGCCTGAAGAGAGGCAACCTTTCAGGAACAGCTACTTCTCCTTTGCCATCAGAATTCGGAACACAGTGAACCTGTGAACACTACCTCATTATTTTTTTTGCACTATTTATAGTCTTAAATGTTTATTAAGATTTTCTAAATTACAATTATTGCACAGTATCAGTGATAATAAACCTGATTCTGAAGATGGCAATGCTGTAACTATGAAACTAACAACTTGGTCAACTCTGGTAAACTCATGTGGCATGAAATGGATTATTCCTTTTTCTGAAAAAAGCACAGAATTTACATCTGAAGATATATCTTAAAATATTTACTGAAAAATGCTAAATTGAAAGAGAATGAAAATATTGTACTCAAGCACAATTTGCTAGAGCTCTCGGAAGTGTTTTTTGTAAATGGGGTTGTGAGCCTCAAGTCTTACACATGAATAGCCTACAATCTTAAAAAATGCATAAATTCTCAGAATGGTGCCACATTGCTAGCATTATGATCAATTCTTACATTTCTAGTTAAAAGACAACTCTATAACAAAGAAAAAAGATTAAAATTAATTTAATTTTGGGAATACAAAAAAGGCTTCTTGATAAAGAATTCAAGAACATTAGTGTCCAATCATTTTAAAGCCAACGAATACCTTGCGCAGAGGGAGTAGTCCACCAGCTGCCATGATCACTGAAACAGCTACTGTATGGACAGGGTTACTTGAACATAAGAATCCAAGGCCATCAGTTCCATTAGTTGCATATAGCACAATACATTTACACACTGCCATTTAATGAGATACACCGTAAGATGTTAAGAGTTGCAGCTATGTGCATCTGTCCAATGCAAATGCAAAGTTGATTACAGAATGCTCTATGAATGCTCACAAAATAAATTTCAGGGTAATACGTGGTGACATTTATGTACACTGAAAATAAATTTACTTTGAACTTTGAATGTTCTTGAATTAGAAGTAAAAAACACAGTAATTGCAATTCTTTAAGCCTTGGTCCCAGAACAAACTACTGGCCATTTCCTTTCAAATATTTCCTATCTCAGCAATAACAATTGGAAGATTGTGATATTCACCAGTACTGATTTATGGTCATATTTAAACTTCAGTACAACCAACTTTGATTGGTCTCAAGAGGTCATGTTCCCTTGACAAAACGCAGTGACCACAACTAATATTTTCTAGTAACTGATATTATCCAGGACATGTTCCAAAACATTAAATCAATTGGAAATGACCCTACTCAGTACAACCGAAAATACAGGCATTTCTAATGAAAACATGTGCCACTCAAATGCATTTAATCATAGTTGACCAAATATTAACATGTCAATGTAACTGAAATATTAATGCCAGATCCCCTTTTGAGTAACTGATATTTACCCTTAGCTGCACAGCATTCAGTACTTTTATTATAACTTTATGGTTGTGTGTATGCACTGATAAATGCATACAAGTAAACAAATTAACTCACTCACCTGTCAAGCACAAATGCATGTGACATCTACTTTAGTAATCTAATTTCCATTCTACCATATGGTTTTGAAATATATGCAAATCAACATACTTTAAATAAACCACCCGGTTCTTTTTATATTATCTCCCTTTACTTTCTTATTCATACAATACTGCTCCATGGTGCAATAAACAATGTCAACCTAACTATTAAACCTATCTGATTTCTCCTTTAGGCAGCAAATTTCTCATGCTCATTGAAGCATGGAAATTTTTTTAAAATACATTTGGTGGTGATAGTGTACAAACCCTCTGCTAAAATCAATGCTGAAAATTATTAAATCATCCCAATGTGGAGATCTGAACTTGAACTAAAATATGACGCAAAGTAACATGGTGAATCAACATGTACACTTGAATAATGACTGGCTTTCAAAACAAAGAAAATGCATGGTGTCCTGCTGAAAGCATTTTGATTTTAAAAAAAATTCACCCGTGCAAAATCTGACAATGATCCCTCAGTTTACAACATTTCAACAAACATTTGAGCGACGCTAGTTCATTATGCAAAACAAAGATTCCTTTCCCCACAGAAGCACGACGAACACTGTAGCACAGGTTACAGATCCTTCATGAAAACAGTGCTAGTTATAGCGTAGTTCACAATTACATTGTGTGCCAATCAGAACAAAGAAGACTGCATCAATAAAAATACCAAGGCATCAAGCATATTATAATTATATACTTTAAAGCAAATCTGAATAAAATACTTATTTATTCAACTTAATGCCACAGCTTTAAGGTGTGTTCTTACCATGAAAGCTGGCCTGACAACAATCCAAGGGACAGCAAGAATGAAAAGACTTCATTATATATCTTAAAGCTCAAGCTGCTTTTTCCTGCAAAGGATACTACAGTACGTCAGGTTTACTAATTTAGCAGTTATGACCTTCTCTCCAAATCCTTACTACTGCATACAGAATATCACTGAGGTCTGCAGTTAACCACCGTCAGTGAAAAAGGCTGCAGCCATATTAATCATCTGCAGAGTGCAAACATCCAATCAGTTTTCTCAGACTCCTCTATTATGCCTCAATAGCAAATCACTGATGCTGCTGGGCAGGAACAAGTTTCGAATTAAATTAGTCATGGCCTCCTAGGTTTATAAACAATTACTCAGGTTGTACTGCAGCACAGCAAAGGATGAAGCTAAAATATGCACTATTGAACAAACAGCCAAATTACCAGTTAAAGAATCTTCTGGAGATTGTAATAAACTATTTTTAAAATCAAAATCAGGTTTATTATCACTGGTATGTGTCATGACTTAGCAGCAGCAATTCAACATAATACATACTACAGAAGAAAAAAATAATACATAAATCAATTACAGTAAGTATATTGAATAGATTAAAAATCGTGCACAAACAGAAATAATATATTAAAAAACTGAGGTAGTATTCTCGAGTTCAATGCCCATTTAGGAATTGGATGGCAGAGGGGAAGAAGCTGTTCCTGAATCACTGAGTCTGTGCCTTCAGGCTTCTGTACCTCCTACCTGATGGTAACAGTGAGAAAAAGGGCAATGAGACCATCCTGACGAGCTGCATCACTGCAGGACTCTGCAGATAGTGGTGTGGACAGCCCAGCACATCTGTAGTTGTGAACTTCTCATGATCCAGGACACTTAGAAGGACAGGTGTGTAAAAAGGGCCCCTAGGATCATCGGGGACCCAAGCCATCCCAAGCCAGGACCACAGACTCCGGGACAACTTCTTCCACCAGGCCATCAGACTGATGAATTCACGCTGACTTGAGTGTACTCTATATTACATTCTCTGTTCTATTTATTATAAATTACTCTGATTGCACATTGCACATTTAGATAGAGATGCAACAAAAAGATTTTTACTCATGTATCTGAAGGATGTGTCAATTCAATTCAATGCCCTGAGTACTAAAGGTCCTTAATAATGGATGGTGCCTTTCTGAGACACCAATTCTTGAAGATGTCCTGGGTACTTAGTAGACTAGTACACAAAATGGAGTTGACTAACTTTACAATTCTCTGCAGCTTCTTTAAAAATCCTGTACAGTAGTCCCCCCACCCCCACCCCATCCCAGACAGTGATGCAGCCTGTCAGAATGCTCTCCATGGTACATCTATAGAAATTTTATAGTGTTATTGTTGACATAGATAATCTCTTTAAACTCCTAATGAAGTCTCGTTGCTGTCTTGCCTTCTTTATAGCTGCATTAATATGTTGGGACCAGATTAGATCCTCAGAGACCTTGAGACGCAGGAACTTGAAACTGCTCACACTCTCCACTTCTGATCCCTCTGAGGATTGGTATGTGTTCCTTTGTCTTATCCTTCCTGAAATCCACAATCAGCTCTTTCGTCTTACTGATGTTGAGTGCAAGGTTGCTGCTGTGGCATCACTCCACTAGTTAGCATATCTCGCTCATCTCCATCTGAGATTCTATCAACAATGGTTGTATCATCAGCAAATTTATAGACGGCATTTGAGCTATGCCTAGCCACACAGTCATAGGTATAGAGAGGGTAGAGCAGTGGGCTACACACCCTGAGGTGCACCAGTGTTGGTCGTCAGTGAGGAGGAAATATTATCACTAATCCACACAGATTGTGGTTTACGGTTAGGAAGTTGAGGATCCAATTGTAGAGCGAGGTACCGAGGCCCAGGTTCTGCAATTTCTCAGTCAGGTCTATGAGAATGATAGTGTTAAAAGCTGAGTTATAGTCAATGAACAGCATCCTGACATAGGTGTTTGTATTGTCCAGCTGGTCCAAGGCCGAGTGAAGAGCCACTCAGATTGTGTCTGCCATTGACCTATTGTAGCGATAGACAAATTGCAGTGGGACCAGGTCCTTGCTGAGGCAGGAGTCTAGTTATGACCGGCCTCTCAAAGCATTTCATCACTGTAGACATGAGTGTTACTGGACAATAGTCATTAAGGCACATTATTCTTCTTAGGCACTGGTATAATTGTTGCCTTTTTGAAACAAGTGGGAACAATGAGGTTGAAACTGTCTTTGAATACTCCCACAATTGGTTAGCACAAGTTCTCAGAGTCTTACCAGGTACTCCATCCAGTTTCCGGTCTCTCAAACTTTTCCCAAAAATAAAAATAAGTTGTGGAAACCCAATCAAATTTTATACAGATCAGTACAAGGTACAAACCCCATTTCCAGAAAAATTGTGATATTTTCCAAAATGCAATAGAAACAAAAATCTGTGATATGTTAATTCACGTGAACCTTTATTTAACTGACAAAAGTACAAAGAAAAGATTTTCAATAGTTTTACTGACCAACTTAATTGTACTTTGTAAATATACACAAATTTAGAATTTGATGGCTGCAACACACTCAACAAAAGTTGGGACAGAGGCATGTTTACCATTGTGTTATATCACCTTTCCTTTTAATAACACTTTTTAATCGTTTTGGAACTGAGGATACTAATTGTAGTAGATTTGCAATTGGAAATTTTGTCCATTCTTGCTTGATATAAGACTTCAGCTGCTCAACAGTCCGTGGTCTCCGTTGTCTGATTCTCCTCTTCATGATGCGCCATACATTTTCAATAGGAGATAGATCTGGACTGGCAGCAGGCCAGTCAAGCACACGCACTCTGGTCTACAAAGCCACGCTGTTGTAGCCGTGCAGAACGTGGTCTGGCATTGTCCTGCTGAAATAAGCATGGACATCCCGGGAAGAGATGTCGCCTTGATGGCAACATATGTCTCTCTAAAATCCTAATATACGCCTCAGAGTCAATGGTACCTTCACATACATGCAACTCACCCATGCTGTGGGCACTGATGCACCCCCATACCATCACAGATGCTGGCTTTTGCACCTTTCGCTGATGACAATCAGGATGGTCGTTTTCATCTTTGGCACGGAGAACTCAACACCCATTTTTTCCAAAAACTAGCTGAAATGTGGACTCAGATGACCACAGCACACGGTTCCACAGTCTTTCGGTCCATCTGAGATGAGCTCGGGCCTAGAGAACTCACCGGCGTTTCTGCATAGTGTTGATGTATGGCTTCCTCCTTGCGTAATACAGTTTCAAGTTGCATTTCAGGATGCAGCGACGGACTGTGTTAAGTGACAATGGTTTTCCGAAGTACTCCCGAGCCCAGGTGGCTATAATTGTCACAGTAGCATGACGGTTTCTTAGGCAGTGCCGCCTGAGGGCTCGAAATCACGCGCATTCAACAGTGGTTTCCGACCTTGCCCTTTATGCACTGAGATGTCTCTGAATTCTCTGAATCTTTTCACAATATTATGTACTGTAGATGTTGAAAGACCTAAATTCTCTGCAATCTTGCATTGGGAAATGTTCCTTTTGAACTGACTAACAATTCTCTCACGAATTTTGGCACAAAGGGGTGAGCCAAGACCCATCGTTGCTTGCAAAGACTGAGTCTTTGATGGACGCTCCTTTTATACCCAGTCATGATACCTCACCTGCTACCAATTAGCCTGCTTAATGTGGAGTCTTCCAAACTGGTGTTACTTGAATATTCTGTGCACTTTTCAAACTTATTTTAACTCTGTCCCAACTTTTGTTGAGTGTGTTGCAGCCATCAAATTCTAAATTTGTGTATATTTACAAAATACAATTAAGTTGGTCAGTAAAACTATTGAAAGTCTTTTCTTTGTACTTTTGTCAGTTAAATAAAGGTTCACGTGAATTAACATATCACAGATTTTTGTTTTTATTGCATTTTGGAAAATATCCCAACTTTTCTGGAAATGGGGTTTGTACTTTATAAATCATTTGTTGTGTGTCTCTGAAAGGTAAATACACAAATACATGCAATTGATGCTATTTAAAACTGTTCACTCTAAGCCAGCCACACAAGTGCACAGGACTGACACTAGTTAGAAAGTATTCAGCCATAGTCTTCTGTCCAATTAACTGGCATAGTGCCCCAAATAAACTAAGGGAATCCCAGTTATTTTCTTGATTAGATTTTGTTCTGTCTGAGTTGCCCCAAGTAACTGGCTGCCCCAATTAAATGATGGCATAATTAACTGGAATTCACTGTACATTGAAGCAGCCCCAGTTTTTAAACCCATTGACAATTGTAAATGAATTTTTTTGCATCATTCAACCAAATTTTATTCAAAGTATCCCCCCCCCTCACCTTAACAAATATTGTATGTATACATCATTCAACCTGTGAATCCACTTTACTACCTTCCCCAAGGTTAGGCTATAGAAATTACCCTAAAACTCATTAAGCTTGTCTTCCATCTTCAGCCTTGGTTTAACATTTCCTACTAACAAATCCATAGAACATGCAAATAGTCCATAGTGTTTCAAGTACCAATAACTTCATTCAATAATACAGTCTGGAGACTTAATATTATTCAGGCAGGTGGGGCTCGTCAATCTTGGACGGCAGCCCACCTAGGAGAAGCAGAACTCTGGTTTTTAACCTACGTTGCCTTGTGGTCATACCAACCGATGGGAAAGGCTTCGGGAGTAAACTCAGAGGAAGAAATCCGAAGCTGGGATCCCAAAGGCAGTTTGATGCTCTTTACAATTTCACTCTGACAACCACTGTGACCACAATGGTGCCGAGCTGTATCGGTGCTTGCCCTTCCCTTGGACTACATCAGTGACATGGAGAGGGGGAACCTGCTGCATAGGCAACAGCTTCTCGCCCAGGCTTGCGCCCTGAAGACGACACAGTCCACCAGAGGCTCAAACCCATGATCCCCTGGGACCGACGGCTGCCTGCTCAAGAGACTTGTACACAAGTGGTCTACGTTCCAAGTTATCTATTCATATTCTCTTTTGGAAAATAATTTCATGCCTCATATTTCCTTCACAATTCTGCTGTGTAAACTTTGCAGTTGATGACTATAAATACAGATTATTACTCCAAGTTATTTTCAACTCATTTTGTAAAAATCCATGACATACTGAACTCCACCACCTCCATCCAACCCCTTAATCATGTAGTAAAGAATCTTTGACAACAGCCTCTATCTGATTGGCCGAGTGTGGGACTGAGGTGCATGGCGTAAAGGAAAGAAGGTTTTACATACACTTCTCGCTGGATTTAGTATGATTTCTGTTGAAACTGTGGAAGAGACTAAAATAACATTCAAAAAAGAGCATGCCAATTTTAAATCAAATATTTGAATAATTAAATACTGAAAAGTTAATTCTAAGACTGGAAGGACTTAGACATGCAACTAGAAAAATAAATAGCAGCAAGATCAGAAACCAAAATTAAAAGCTTTTGATATGGGGCAGGTAAACAGATAAGGTGAGAGAGGGAAATGGAAATAGGGAATGGTGTGGGGGGGGGGGGGGGTGGGGGGGAAGGCATTACCAGAAGTTCAAGAAATTGATGTTCGTGCCATCAGGTTGGAGGCTACCCAGATGGAATACAAGTTGTTGTTTCTCCAGCCTGAGTGTGGCCTCATCACAGCAGTAGAGGAGGCCATGAATGGACATATAGGAATGGGAAGTGGAATTAAAATGAGTGGCCACTGGCAGATCCTGCTTTCTCTGGCAGTCGGAACATAGGTGCTCGGCGAAGCAGTCTCCCAATCTACGTCAAGTCTCACCGATATACAGGAGGCCACACTGGGAGCATGAGATGCAGTTGATGACCAACAGACTTACAGGTGAAGCGCCATCGCACATCATCACCACCATGAGGCATGGTAGTGGCTGCTTCACTGCATCAGCCCCCGGAAGGTTTGTGAAGGTAGGTGGGCAAAATGAATGCAGCGAAATACATGGAAATCCTGGAGGAAATCCTAATGCAGTCTGCAAGATAACTGCGACTTGGGAGAAGATCTGTTTTCCAGCCAAACAATGACCCCAAGCACAAGGCCAAAGCTGCATAGGCATGGCTTAAAAACAAAGTTAATGTCCTGGAATGGCCAAATCAGAGTCCAGACCTCAACCAATTGAGAATTTGTGCTAGACTTGAAAAAGCTGTTCACTCATGATCCCCATGCAATCCTACAGAACTTGAGCAGTTTTGAAAAGAATGGAGGAAAATTGCAGTGTCCAGATGTGCTAAGCTAATACAGATCTATTCACACAGACTCAAACCTGTAATTGCTGCCAAAAGTACATCTATTAAATACTGACGAGGGTGGTGAATACATATGCAATTGTGTTGTGTTTTATATTTGTAATTAATTTAGATCACTTTGTGGAGATCTGCTTTCACTTTGACATAAAAGAGTATTTTCCTGTGGATCAGTGTCAAAAAAAAAGACAAATTAAATCCACTGTGATTCAATGTTGTAAAATAATAAAACATGAAAACTTCCGAGGAGGGTGAATACTTTTTAGAGGTACTGTACTTCTATCAGGGCAGTGGAATATCTAACACTATATTTCTGGTGCCTCTTTTCCTCAAACCACAACATTAATTTGATTTCATGTTAAACTCCCAATTTCACCAGTAATACAAACAGAATGCACGCAGTTTACTTCCTCATATCTGAATTTCTGTGGCTCAGTGAAGCAATTCAGCACATGTAATTTCAAAGCTCAATCAGAGTAGATTCAACTTTATTGTCATTGTGCGAGTACAGATACAAAGTCAAATGAAATGCAGTTAGCATATAACCAGAAATGCAAAGAATAGTGTTATTTACAAAATAACTGCGAATAAAAAGTGCTATAGCACACAAATATAAAAATACTAAGACAGTACAATATGGGTGCAACACTGCTTAGCACTGTGACGTGAGGTTCAGCAGGGTCACAGCCTCGGGGAAGCTCTTCCTGTGCCTGCTGGTGCGGGAGCGGAGACTCCTGTAGCACATACCGGATGGGAGGAGAGTAAAAAGTCCATGGTCAGGGTAAGATGCGTCCTTGATAATGATTTTCGCCCTGCCCAGGCAGTGCTTATGGTAGATGTTCTCAATGGTGGGGAATTGGGTGCCGATAATCCACTGGGCAGTTTTCACCATATGCTGGAGTGCTTTGTGGTCCAATACGAGACAATTGCCATACCACACTGAGATGCAGTTGGTGAGTATGCTCTCAATGGTACAGTCAGTGTGTCAGTATCCTGGGACAGAGGTGAGCTTTCTTGATGCTCTGCAGGAAATAAAGGTGCTGTTGTGCCTTTTTGATCAGGATGGAGGAGTTCAGGGACCAAGTGATATCCTTGGAAATGTGGACACCAAGGAATTTGAAGCTTGATAGATGCTTCACTACAGCTCCATTGATGTAGATGGGGATGTGAGTGTGGCTCCTAGCATGCCTGAAGTCCACAATGATCGTGGTCTTCTGGGTGTTAAGGGCCAGGTTGTTGTCGGTACACCACGCAACCAGGTGCTGTACCTCATCCCTGTAGGCCATCTCATCATCCCCTCTGATCAGGCCAAACACCTTGGTGTCATCTGCGAACTTGATTATGGAGTTAGAACCATGTACAGGAATGCAGTCATAGGTGAAAAGGGAGTACAGAAGAGGGCTCAGCACACGGCCTTGAGGCACGCCGGTGTTCAGAGTGAGAGTGGAGGAGGAGAGGTTGTCTAATTTAACAGATGGGGTCTGTTAGTCAGATATAGATACTGTTTCAGAATAAAATATTCTCATCCTAATGACGAGCTAGATTTACAACTATTAAGATGGAATTCACAATTTTGCAGTGGTTGATATAGGAACCACAAAAATAAAATATTATACCTCAAGTTTCCACACCTTTATTACCTAGGAATGAGCTATATTGCATGAAGGCAAAATATATCCAACAAAATTGTCCCCTAGAAACTTGGAACATTTTCTGTAAATAAGAATCAACCAAGAAAGACTTTGTTAACTGTATAATTGTTTTTTAAATGAAAAGGTTATGAAAAAATTACCATTTGTTAAAGGTGTTATCAGAGAGCCATACTGAGAATTCACAGCCACAATGACTTCAGTTAAATTCATGCAACACTAGGCTTTCTTCATATTCACTCCAAAGTGTCAACCCCTCCTTTACTCCTTGTACACCCATGACTGTATCACCACCCACAACTCCAATCTGCTAATTAAATTTGCCAATGACACTAGATTGATTGGCCTTACCTCAGACAATAACAAGGAGGCCTACAGGGAAGAAGTCATCTGACACAGTGGAGTCCAGAAAACAACCTCTCCCTCAATGTCACAAAAACAAAGGAGGTGGTTGTGAACCACAGGAGGAATGGAGGCAGGTTAACCTTATTGACATCAATGGATCTGGGGTTGAGAGGGTAAACAGCTTCAAGTTCCTCGGCATCCACATCACTGAGGACCTCACGTGGTCTGTACACACAAGATGTGTGGTGAAAAAGGCACAACAGCGCCTCTTTCACCTCAGACAGTTGAAGTTTGGTATGGGCCCTCAAATCTTAAGAACTTTCTGCAGGGGCACAATTGAGAGCATCCTAACTGGCTGCATCACTGCCTGGTATGGGAACTGTACCTTCCTTAATCGCAAGACTCTACAGAGAGTGGTGCGGATAGCCTAGCACATCTGTAGTTGTGAACTTCCCATGATTCAGGACATTTACAATGATTAGTGTGTAAAAAGGGCCCGTAGGATCTTTGGGGACCCAAACCACCCCAACCACAATCTATTCCAGCTGCTACCATCTGGGAAGCGGTACTGCAGCATAAAAGCCAGGACCAACAGGCTCTGGGACACCTTCTTCCACCAGGTCATCTGATGAACTCACACTGACTTGAGTGTACTCTAAATTACATTGACTGTTCTATTTATTATAAATTACTGTAAATTACTATGATTGCACATTCAGATGGAGACAAAGAATTTTACTCATGTGAAGGATGCAAGAAATAAATTCAGTTCATTAATTCTTAGGCAGAATAAAAATCTTCAGGTTAAAATAGCGCCACATTTAATCAGATTTCATGTTAAAGAAGAAACAATACAGTATCAATTTGTGCTATGGATAACTCTCCACACCTTTTAATAATTACTTAATATATCTGGAAAACAGGGAAATTTTTACTTGCTTCATTAAATCCCAGGCAATTATCACAAATAACAGGTCCACATACATTTCAACCATAAGGATTTTCCTGCAAGCGATAAACATGGAAAAACTGAGACCAAAAAGAGTAATTGCATCATACAAAGCAACACACACAAAATGCTGAAGAAACTCAGCAGGCCAGGCTATGGAAAAGAGTAAACAGTCGACATTTCTGGCCGAGACCCTTCATCACAAGCCTATAGGTGCTCACTGCCCTGCTGAGTTCCTCCAGCATATTGTGTGTGTAGCTTTGAAGAATTTCTCATGTTTGTGATTTATGTCATACAATATATTTTTAAAACCAGGGCATGCATAATGATTCTTAATATCACCAATACCTGCTGAATCTTCTTGGAATCTTTATGAGGGCTTTCCTTGGCAGGCATTCTCCCAAATAATTTCCAGCTTGGAGCATTCTGCTCTAATGGTACGGAATCTTTGAGTTTCTTCGCAAACAAATTCCTAAAAAAGTAAAACCAAACAGCTATTAACTGGAATTTTTCCTATTTCTAAAGTGTGTCGAGCATACTGCGTGAGTATTATTACTTCATAGAGTGAGGGTTCCCAACCTGGAGTCCATCAACCCCTTGGTTGATTACAGGCATCTATGGCATAAGAAATGCCTGTCATAGAAGATAAAAATCCTGTTGTCATCATACCATTCAGAAGGTCTGCATATTAAAGAAATGGCCCTCTTGCTTCTGGTATTAACCCTAACCCCATGCCTCTCATTATCTTAGACCCTGGGAAAAACACAAGCAGTGTCTGAGCCGGACACTGTTGGGCCACCTCGGGGAGGATAATAGTGTTTAAAGGCCCGAAACACCTGACGATCCGAGGATGCATTACTGACGATGTGTCCCAGTGCACACCCGGTTCATTGAACCAAGTGGTGTCGGACCACGATAATGAAAGGCATGGGCCAGATTAACCTGGCTTCACCATACTAGCCCATCCGCCATAGCACCTCAGACATCACCACTCAAAACTCTGCAGCCTAACATCTCCCAGCCAAACATATACATCCACCAGCCCAAAACTCAAACCTAATCCTAAAGTCCAAAAGGGGCGCACAGACCCCCACAAACCCTGGGCACTTCCCGATTAACCCTGGCTTCAGCCCCACAAATAACATCCAGCACTCCAAATAACCCAATCCACACCACACAAGAAGGCTTACATAACAGTCCTTTACCCTATCCCTAAACCTAACATCTCCAACCATGCTACACACCCCCATAAACCCATGCCACCAAGGAGCCAGATTCACCCAAGATCACCAGCAGTTAGGCTCCCAGTCCAGTCCTCCCCCCTACTGAAAAGGAACAACCCCCACCCCGCGCAATGCCATTTGCCACCCTGCCCCACCTCCCTTTGCCGGGAATCCTCAACCCCCATTATTTAACTCTATACCCCGGCTGGTCCCTCCCCCAAAAACACCCTTCAATTAGTTGCTGCACAACCCCCAGATCACAGCACCCAGTCACAAAAAAAAACCCAAATCCAAAGCACTATCCATAAATAATAACTCCACCAATTTAACTTAAACTCCAGAATGGAGGTTAACAAGGAGGAAGATCTCAATAAAGGCAAGTCGGGGACCTAGATGATGACAACGTGGGCCAAAAAACAAAGTGGCAGGGTGAAGTGATAGGCATCTCCTGTATCTCCACAAACACTAGAGGGTTATTTTGCCCACTGCCTGCATCCTAACCCTAACCCACAGAAACTCCAGCTATTTCTGCTCTGCTGACCTTCCTGCTAGTGTCCCTTTCCAGTCAACCTTGGCCAGTTTTCCTCTCATGCCTCTGTAATTTCCTTTATTCCACTGAAATACCAACAAATTGGAATTTAGTTTCTCCATCTCAAATTTCAAAGTGAACTTGATCATATTGTGATCACTGTTCCCTAAGTGTTCCTTAACCTTAAGCTCTCTGGATCATTGCACAACACCCAATTCAGCACAGCCAATCCCCTAGTGGGCTTAACAACAAGCTGTTCTAAAGCCATCCCTATCTTTCTCATTCAAAATGAGTTTTGAATGAAACTCATTCAAAAGGCAATTGCTTAGGATTCACAAAGTACAAAAAAATCAAGTAGGCTCCTGGTGCTGAAAATTTGAAATCAATAACCAGAACATGGTTGAACTACACCATGGTTTATTTAACATCGTAGAGAGAAGACAGATTAAAATTATAACATATTACATCAAGCAGGATTTGTAATAAAGATAAATTAAATAAAACAAGCCTGGCAACAATCAGAGTGAGGAGTAGGTCAATCACTGCTCCACTGAGCAGTGTCTGATCTGCTGAGTATTTCAGTATTTTGAGTTTTTTTTTAAAATAAAATTTTCATTTACCAACTATTTGTATTCATTGAAGAGAAATCAAACGGCATGAAAAGAGACTCCTACTGCTTAGATTTGACATCTGTTACTCTTGGTGGTGTCTAATTTACTTGAGTAGATCAGTCCAGTTTGCTTTTATCAACTATATCTACTTTCTGGTCAGAACAGACTTACCAAAAGATTCAGACTCAGAAATAACAATAGTTCAATAGTTTATAACAGATTATTTATGCATGGAATGTGCATACATCATTGATCACCATTACCAGCGGTCTAGAAAATGAAATAAGATTCCAACATTGTATGCTTTAATTCATTACAAATGTTTCTACCTTTTTAAATGGGTGCATGAAATAGTGTATACTTTCTTTGGCACAATTCGCAACATCTTTCATCTGTCAAAAAAATCATGCTTATTTTAGCAGATACCAATTCAGAGAACAGAGGATGATACTGAGATACTTAATTTTGATTGAAATAGCTTCACATTTTAGTCGAATTTTCTGTTTTTTACTGGAAAACTTTGTGAATGTGATTTGATGACTATCAGTGCATGCCAATTATTTGAAAAATAATGTAGATTACCACTTGAAAAATCAATGGAAACATCTTGAAACATTCCACCAATAAAAGGATGCTTTTAAATAAATATTGATAAAGGAACTAAGATTTCAAATACATTGGATTATATTGTTGACCAATGAAACCCATAAACAAATCCATTACTCTATTACCTTGTATTGTTATCTCAAATGTTTTGCTAATCTATTGCCATATTTATAAACTATTTTGAGAGTAGCTTCCTAAGGCAGGACTCCAGGTATTCTTGGCAGTGCATATGAGATGTAGAAATACTTTTTTTTAAACCAAAGATCAGATCTATAAACCAACATTCAACAATAGCTACAACTTGCATTTATATACTTGCAGAATCACATGGCGTTCAGTTCAATTTACTTTGGTGTTGTTATGTAAGAAAAGCAGCACACGATTAGTACACAATAAGAGTCACAAACAACATGATCAGATACAAGTATACACTGTTGAGAGAACTATTACCCAGCATTTGCATTTTGTGCTGAAACAAGAGCATACTCCACTAATCTTAAAATAAATTTCCAAACAAATCTGAAAAATGTTGCTTGAAAACTCAAAACACAGGTAAACAGGTTGGTGAGGAACGTTTATGACATGCTTGCTTTTGTCAGCTGAGGTACTAAGTAGAGCTGGTACGTCATGTTGTAGCTATGCAAAATACTGTGTGTGCATGTCCGGTTGCCCCATGACTGGAAAGATGTATTTAAGATATAGCTTGCAGAAAAAAATTTCACGGGGATGTTGAGGGGCTTGAGTTGCCAGGAGAGAATGGATAGATTGGGTTCGAGGAAGTGCATCTGTGCAAAGGAGGTTGAGAAGTGACTCGATAAAATTAAGAGGAACATAGACAGGGGAGGCAGCAAATGTCTGTTGCCCATGGTTTTCCAGTTCTAAATCTAGAAGACATTGAATTAAGGAGAGAGGGAGAAAGTTTAGAAGTTATGAGGGGTACATTTTCTATATAGAGTGGTTGGTATCTGGAATGAGCTGCCAAAGATAGTGGAGACAGGAACAGTGGCAATAAGAGGCCCTGGACAAAAGCATGATGATCAGTTCATAAACGGTTATTAAATTTATGCAGACAAGTGAGATTAGTACAGGCAGGCATGATGGTCAATATAGACAATATGGTCAAAGGGCTGTTTCTATACCACACAACTATTTACTGACCTCAGCCTTCTAAGACAATAGACATGGTTTGGTACAAGTTCAAAAGGTACTTCTGGTGGGCAAACTTACCCAGTCGGCTAATTAACCATATTTTTGTGTACACATAGCACCCGAGGAAACAGATTTTAAACATGCCACAATGTTGTTTGGATTGGAAAATCTGTAAAATATACAGACTAAAACATTGTTTTCAAATATCATGCCTTATTCTAAAATGATAAAAAGTGAATATTAAGTTTTACGTCCAAAATGTTTGCTGACCAGTCATAACAGCTTATTATGGCACTAAAATTGACATTGAATTCAGGGAATTAAAACATATTTGGAAGAGGAAGCAATGCAAAAATGCAGATCAATTCAACTAAATTTCCCTTGGCCACAGTGGAGAAAGTTAGCAACAGCACAGTCTGTACATGATGAGTGCTGAAGAGATTTGGGATTCTTGTATTCTTGTGACAGGTTGGTGCAGCAATTAATGTTGCTGCCTGCTACCTCCAGGGAGAAGGGTTCGATTCTTTTCTTATGCGTAGTTTGCACTGCAACCAGGTCGCAAAGACATGCTCGTAAGTTACTAAGTAGCGTTGGCTATAGGCAGAAAAAAAAAGAGCAGTTGAATGGACTTGGGCACGAGTTGAAAGGATTCTGAGAAATGAGGGTGGCAGGTATTAATTTAATAGGATTGGTACCTTAAGAGCCTACTGGACCAGATGGGCAGAGCAGCCTCCTAAAATATTGTTCTAAGCATGAAGTAAGACCTCTCAAATTCTGTGAATTGCACAAATTAATGATAATGTTAATGAATGTTCATAATTTCAACTTCATTATCACTGCAATACAAGACTTGTGAGAAATGCCCACATTCTTCTTTGAACACAGCCATTGGATGTAGACCTCCATATTATGCCTCAGCCAAAAATCTTTGCACATGACTGTAGTCAAAATATCTCTTCTGCCCCACAGTGCACCTCACTGCCGTACAGTACATTCTAATTTTCTGTTGCATTCAAATGGCCCATTCAAATTAAGGACAAATTTCAAACTGCAATATTTGTAAGTTAAAAGTATATCCTTATTATCCTTTCAACTATATTTCAACAGGAGGAAATACAATCTACATTTTGAGTGTAGGCACAATGTCACATGACATTATAAAATCATCTGTGTGAAACAAACCAATAGCAGACTTAGATTCAAAGCAGCAGGTTTCAGCCCAGGAGTTACTGAATATAATTTCTTAAAAACCTGCAGGAAATACAATTTATAATTTACTTTTAGCTTTTATGTAAAGCCCCATGGTGAGTATGAAAACAGCATTCAGCTATGTACAACATAACTGGACATAATGTTCCAAATTGAATGAAGTTAGCATTTAATACTATCCAATTCTTTAGACACAGAAATAGAAAACCTACAGCTCAATACAGGCCCTTCTGCCCACAAAGCTGTGCCGAACATGTCCCTACCTTAGAAATTACTAGGTTTACCTACAGCCCTCTGTTTTACTAAGCTCCATGTACCTATCTAAAAGCCTCTTAAAAGACCCTATCGTATCCGACTCCACCACCATTGCCAGCAGCACATTCCACACACTCACCACCCTCTGAGTAAAAAAGCTTACCCCTGATATCTCCTCTGTACCTACTCCCCAGCACCTTAAACCTGTGTCCTCTTGTGGCAACCATTTCAGCCCTGGGAAAAAGCCTCTGATTATCCACACGATCAATGCCTCTCATCATCCTATACACCTCTATCAGGTCACCTCTCATCCTCCGTCATTCCAAGGAGAAAAGGCCAAGTTCACTCAACCTATTCTCATAAGGCATGCTCCCCAATCCAAGCAACATCCTTGTAAATTTCCTTTGCACCCTTTCTATGGCTTCCACATCCTTCCTGTAGTGAGGTGACCAGAACTGAGTACAGTACTCCAAGTGGGGTCTGACCAGGGTCCTACATAGCAGCAACATTACCTCTCGGCTCCAAACTTCAATTCCATGATTGATGAAGGCCAATAGACCGTGTGCCTTCTTAACCACAGAGTCAACCTGCACAGCTGCTTTGAGTGTTATTTTAACCCTATCTGTGAAGGATTCCACAGTCCAATTAAACAACTTAAATGTGCCTTTAAAGTTTAAAAATGTATCTCAATTTTACTCCAAGACTGTCTTAACATATTTTAAGATCTTCCCAGCAATGGAATGGCATATAGATAATTAGGTTGAAGCAATTCAACTACAATAGATGTATTCTCAGTTATTATTTCCTGGCCAACAAAAATCCCACCAGCTCTTCTATCAAGATTTAATGGGGAAATGTGCACTATGCATTTACAAAATATTCCTGGTCAAAAATATTAGACACGGGACAGTTAGACCTGAAATAATCATCTACATCTTGCCTTGCCAGCAATCTAGAACAGCAATAATACAGTGGACAACCTCAAGGAGGGACAGATTACAGTCAAATCTGTACACATTTTTTAAAGCAATTCACAAGTATTAAATTACAGGCCAGAATTCTAAAATTATCATAAGTTCTTCACCACAAGTCTCAAATACCGGGAGAACGGAGGCTTTCTAGGATTCAATCCTCTAAAACGGGGAGTTTGGATTTACCAATGCCTAAATGTAAAAGCTAGCAATAAAAGCCAAGCTTAGTAATAGCTGCCAAAACAAACCCTGCACTTTCAGTGAAGGAAGTTGCATATTAAATTAATTTCCTGCAAGAACTCTATCTTAACACTACAGTTATACAAATAACAAGTGTTGTCAACTAAAAGGCAGCTAATCTAAAGACACATAAGCAGGTCATTTTATTTCCTAGAATGAACAATGGCCCATTCATAAAGGAATGTCAATGTTCTGATCACACTGCCATACAGCAGTACTGAAAATTGTCTAACAAACTGTGGGTTGTTGTATCAATTCTAGTGGAGCTACTATAATTCCATCTTTGTTTTCTGTTTCTGATAACAGTATTACTGTACATTTATTCTAAACATATTTATACATTATGTACAATTCTTAAGTGATACTGCAGGGATGACTTGAATAGTTATTCTTTCTTCTAATAATTCTGCTGACTCAATAGAAGCATTTTATTTTAATTTATATTTAGAGATACAGTGTGGAACAGGTCCTTCTGGCCAATGAGCCACATTGCCCAGCAAATCATCTATTTCACACTAGCCTAATCACAGGACAATGTACAATAACCAATTAACCTACTAACTGAAACGTCTTTGGACTGTGGGAGGAAACACACATAGTCATGGGGAAAATATCAAATTCCTTACAGATGGTGCTGGAATTGAACCCCGAACTCCAGTATGCCTTGAGCTGCATAGCCTCACACTAACTGCTATGCTACCGTAGCACCCATAATTTGCCATTTAGATTTAATTTCTAAATGGGAATTAAGATTATTTCATTGTGAATATAATTTAAGGGTCCAGAATGTCAAGTCATGATCACAAGATTCAAACAGAAACATCTGGCACACAAGAATAAATGTAGGACATCAATGGATCTAGGGATGAGAGGGTGAACAGCTTTAAGTTCCTCGGCATAAACATCACCAAGGATCTTACGTGGTCTGTACAAACTGGCTGTGTGGTGAAAAAGGCACAACGCCTCTTTCACCTCAGACGGTTAAAGAAGTTTGGTATGGGCCCTCAAATTCTAAGAACTTTCTGCAGGGGCACAATTAAGATCCTGACTGACTGCATCACTGCTTGGTATGGGAACTGTACTTCCCTCAATTGCAGGACTCTGCAGAGAGTGGTGCGAACAGCCCAGTGCATCTGTAGATGTGATCCCCACTATTCAGGACATTTACAAAGACAGTGAGTAAAAAGGGTCTGAAGGATCATTGGGGCCCTGAGTCACCCCAACCACAAACTGTTCCAATGGCTACCATGTGGGAAGCAGTATCGCAGCAAAAAAGCCAGGACCAACAGGCTCCAGGACAGCTTCTTCCAACAGGTCATCAGACTGCTTAATTCATGCTAATGCAACTGTATTTCCATGTTATGCTGACTGTCCAGTTGCACGTACTATTATAAATTTCTATAAATTGCACATTGCGCATTCAGGCGGAGACACAACAAAGATTTTTACTCCCCATGTATATGAAGAATGGAAGTAATAAAATCAATTCAATACCTTGGACCTTCTCTGCAAAATTCCAAATTATGAATCAAACTTAAATTGCAACAGTGGTCAAGAAGGCAGCTTAGATTCTCAAATTATATGACTGAAAAAAGTACAAACTAAAATGCACAAGCCAAATACAGGAGAGAAAAAAGAGAAAAACATTAATATTCCCCAATAGTTTGACGAATGCAGATAGAGGAAGAAAGGAAAGGAGCATGTATAGAATCAGGGCTTATTAACCCAATTAATTCACTACTGCACCACCACCTTAACTAAATGTTATCACTCGTCGTCGTGGCAATCCCTCAAGGTCGAGGATGATGGTCTTCGTTCTGTTGATCTATTTATGGGCTCTCAAGTGACTTATGAGTCCAATCTTGGCTTTGAAAGTTCTTCTGCATTCAGGACAGGTAGTTCCAGGTGGCAGATCAGGCTTTGGTTGTTGCTGCCTCTCTTTCATTTTCTTCTCTTTTCTTCTAATTCTGCACATCTGTTGGGTTTGAAAGTTGCTGTTCCTTCTGGGATGATGGCTTGCCAGAGTTTCCTGTCCTTGGCATTGGTTTCCCAATTGTTGATGTTGACGTTATATTTCTTCATGTTGGCTTTTAAGACGTCTTTGAACTTCTTCTGTTGTCTGCCTCTTTTACGTTTGCCTTCTTTAAGCTGGGAGTAGAAGATTTGTTTTGGCAGACATTCGTCTTTCATCCAAACAACACGACTGCTCCATCTTAGTTGGAGCTTGATGATGAAGGCTTCAATTCTTGTTATTTTTGCTTCATTTAGCACACTGACTTTGGTTCTTCTATCTTCCCAGCTGATATTTAAGATGCTTCGAAGACAGTGTTGATGGAACTTTTCAAGTGCCTTCAGATGTCGTCAGTATGTTGTCTAGGTTTCGGATGCATACAGGAGTGTTGAGATTACCACAGCTTTGTACACTAACATTTTGATGTCTGTTCGGATGTCATGATCATGAAAGACTCTTGTTTGGAGACGTCCAAAAGCTGTTCCAGTGCATTTAAGACAATGTTGGATCTCGTCATTAAGATCGACATTGGAGGAGAGGTGACTTCTAAGATACGGAAAGTGGTCCACGTTTTCCAGGGTTATTTCACCAAGTTGAATTGATGGTTCAATCCGATTTGTCTCAGTTGGTGATGGTTGATAGATGATCTGAGTCTTCTTGGAATTGATGGTAAGTCCAAGTTTCATGTATGCACGGTTGAAGGCAGTCAGAATCTGTTGCAGGTGGTTTTCTGAAAGAGCTGCAACACTGTTGTCATCTGCATATTGGAACTCGATGAGGGAACTTGTGGAAACCTTGTTTTTGGACTTCAGACGGGCAAAATTGAAAAATCGGCCATCTGTTCTGTAGACAATTTCGATTCCTGGGGGTAGGTCGTCCTTGATAATGTGGATGATTGTCGCAATGAAGATGGTGAACAAAGTTGGGACAATCACACATAAAGCCAAGGGCAAGAAAAACTTCATAAAGACTTGAGGCTGTGAAATTCATTTCAATGATTAGTGAATGAAGAAAAGCTTAGGCAATCTTAATATTATCCCACATTTATCAACGGTGCTTGAGAGCTTCAAGTTCAGGTGTAAATATCACCAATAGCTTGAGCTGGTCTAATGAGGGAGACACTATGCCATAGTGACTATAGTGTAGAAAGTGCACTAGTCTTTATTGCTGCAGGAAGCTCAAAAATTCAGCATCTCCATTAACCATCACCAACATTTATAGACTGAAAGTATCCTAACCAGTTGCATCAAAGTATGACAGCTACTCTGCCCAAGACTAAGAAATTGCAGAGAGCCGTGAACACGGGTCAGGTTCATTATGAACACTAGCCTAGCCTCCATGGACTACTACACATTTTGCTGCTTCAGAACAGCAGCCATAATCAAAATCCCCTCTTGCCCTGAACATTCTCGCTTCTCTCCGCCCCCCCCCCCCCCCCCACCATGCAGAAAAGGGAAAAGCTTGAAAACACACACCACCAGGCTCAAGGGCAGCTTCCATTCCACTGTTAGGACTCTACATTGACCTCTTGCACATAAAGATGAACTCATCCTCACAATTTACCTTATTATGGCCCTTTGCACCTTACTGTCTACCTGCACTGCACGTTCTTTGTATTGAAACACTATATTTAGCTTTTCCTTAGTATCGTTTTGATGTAGTTATGTTTTAAATAATCTGTAAGGATGCATGCAAAACTAAGCTTCTCACGGTTTCTCCATGTGATAAAAAAACAATACCCCAAAATATGAATGATGAAAGAAAAATGAAATGGTTAAGCAGACAATTCAAGTTACATCCATTAATTCAGTTTTGGACAAATTGCAACAGACTGAAAGCCCTGCTTCTATATCTATTATATTCTATATCTAATGCAATATTCAAATTACTTCAACCAAAAAGATTTAAGTGATCCCAAGCTTTAGTTTGGAAGCAGCAGAACCACCAGCTACCCCGTTAAAAGAATAAGCAGCATACAGAAAATACTGAGGGACTCAGGCAGCTTCTATGGAGGGGATTAAAGAGTCAACATCTTAGGCCAAGACCCTTCATCAGGACTGGAAAGAGGGAAGAAATCAGAAAAAGAAGGTGGGAGGTGGGGAAGGAGTACAAACTAGCAAGTGATAGGTGAAGCCAGGTGGATGGGGGGGGGGGGGGTGAAGTGAGAAGCTGGGATGTGATAAGTGGAAGAAGAATAGGATGAAGGAGTCTGATAGGGGAGGACCACGGAAATAAAGGAAGGGGGAGGGAGGTGATGGGCAGGTGAGAAGAGAAGAGGTGAGAAGGAAAGCAAACTGGGAAATGGAAAAAGAGAGAAGGAGAGGAGGAAAATTACCAGATGTTAGAGAACTCAATGTTTATGCCATCAGCTTGAAGGCTATCCAGGAGGAATACGAGATGTTGAGATTTCATTTAAAATTACTGGAAATCCTGTTTCATACCATCTGTTCAAATATTCCCAAGACTTATGAAGAAGCTTATTTAATCCTAAATCAAATCAAACATTTCTAGGACATTTTTTTGAATTATCAGTAATACTTATAAATGGGAAATTATCTATTAATAACATGTCATCTTGTTTTAGATGAAGATCCCAATGCAAAGAAAGTTGTCGTTCTCCAACAGTTCTTAACTAGTTTCCATATTCTTTAAATATGCAGTTACTCAATCAAAGCAGAGACATCCTCAATTTTATCTACATATTTAAAAACTACCAGTAACTGTTAAATTTAATTTTTGAGAATGTATAATATCAGAATAGAGGTTGATCATCTTGTAAATATGATTACCCCCAAGGCTATCAGTAAGGCAAGTTACTCAAAATTATCTGACAGAAACGGCTGGCAGAAAACCAAAAATTAATAATTTAATTCAGTTTTCATTCGTAGCACAGAAGGTCACTATTCAGGATTTTGATTATATATTGTGCAGTTAAAAGAGAAAGTTCAGAAAAAAGTGTTGACGGAAACAGGGACAATCAAACCACAACAAAATCTGAACTCAACAGGTTAAACAGCAGCTGTCTGGTGAGGGAGATAATTATCAAAACCACTGAACCTGCAGGGTTCCTCCAGCAGATAGTTTGTTACTCCAGATTCCAGCATCTGCACTCTCTGTTCCAAATTGAACCCACTGAAGCCTGAATGCACCAAATTTGGGCTGGATATTTATCTGATAAACCATGCAAGTTTAGCCTAGCCAGCATTGGCTAGATCTGATCACAGTATTTTCAAGATTTGGATTGTTTGGCCAGTACGCTGTATGTACCTCTATCCTCAATCAATATTTAGTATTTCATCCTCATACAGATCAATAGTATGTCTGCATTACTATTTTTACTGCAACGGTCATTGCATAGAAAATAATTTAAAATACTTGCATGTGAGACTCTTTTGGATTGGCTGTAGTTGGGCCATATTTTAATTTTGCATCGGGCCTCTTAAAAAGTCAGTGAGCCACCAGGAGGTACTTCTGCACCATCTTGTGGTGGTTTAATGATTCTTTATTAAAAAAATATTTGAGCAGTATTTGAGGGATTCAATTCTAACTGTGATTTAAGGTATAAGTTACATTTTTAATAGCAGATAAGCTATTTAAGTGAACTGATTATCTATGTATTTTTCTAAGCCTTGTCCATTTAAGTGTCTAATTGTTGATTAAATATAGTGATTGTATCGAATTCCAATACATCCTCTGGTAACGAGTTTCAGATATCAACCACTCTGTAAAAAGTTCCCTTGGATCCCCTCAAACTCCTTCCTTTCACCTTAAACCTACACTCTCATTCTAGATGAATTTTCCATGGGAGAAAAGAATCTGACCATCTATATCTGTGCACCTGTATCAAATCATGTTTCAGCCTCCTTTATTTCAGGAAAAACCTAGCTTATCCAATCAAATCTCTCTCTATAATAAAAGTTCTCTTATCCAAGCAACAATCTGATGAATCTCCTACTCTATCCAGTGGATCCACACTTTTCCTACAGTCTGGCAATCACAAATGTACATAGTAATTCAAATACAGTCTAACTAGTGCTTTATAAAGTTGCAACATAATACCTAACTTTTATATTCTTTGCCTAGATGTATGAAGGCAAACATGCTATATATGCCTTCTACACCACCTGATCTAGCTTGTCAACACTTTCAGAGTCACAAAGACCATCAACATTCCACAGAGCGCTATCATTTGCTGAACATGTCTTTTCCCCATTTGCCTTCCCAAAATGCATATTGCACTCTCTGCTTTCTGCAGGGATCACTCCAATCCCAAATCCCATTCTGACATATCCATCATGGTCTCCTCCTGCACCACGATTAGGACACTCTCACGGTGGAAGTGCAACACCTCATATTCCGTCTAGGTAGCTTCCAACCTGACGGCATGAACATTGATTTCTCTTTCTTCCCTTTTTCCCGTTGTCCACTCTCCCTTCCTATCAGATTCCTTTGAAAGCCTTTTACTTTTCCCACACTCCAGACTTCACCTATCACCTTAGCTTGTCATTGTTCTCCTCACGTTCCCCCCCCCCCCCACTTTTATTCTGGTGTCTTCCCCCTTTCTTTCCAGACCTGATGAAGGGTGTCAGCCTAAAACATTTTCAGATTTATTCATTTTCACATCTGCTAACTGACCTGCTGAGCTCCTCCAGCATTTTAACTGTTGCGTCTTGCACTTGATGGCTTTAAATTCTACCTACAATTAACCCACTTGTCCATCTGACTTGTATCCAGCTCTAAAATGAAACAACTTTCCTTGCTATCCAGAATACCACCAGCATCATCATGCCTCTGACATTCACATCCAAGTCATTAACATACATCACAGACAACAAAGGTCACAGGATCAGTTCATGGTACACCACTGGTCACAAACTTCCAATTAGAAAGGCATTCTTCCACCTACTTTCTATCAAATCAATTTTGAAACCAATCAGCTGGTTCACCTTTGATCCCACGCACTTTAACATTTTGGACTGGCCTACTACATACAACCTTCTCATATGCCTTATTGAAGTCCACAGACTGTCTACCATCCTGCCACCATCAACCTTCCTAGTCACATCCTTAATAAAAAAAATAGATTTCCCCAAAAGTCATGCTGACTATCCCAGGTCATTTCCTGCCTTTCCAACTGTACACAAATCCTATCTTTAGGATATTCTCCATTAATTTCCCAATTTCTTACCCAAGACTCACCAACCTGCAGTTTCCTGGCGCTTTTTTAAAAATACAGGAATAACAACTGCTAACTTCCAATCTTCTGGCACAACACCTTTGGTAAACAAACATGCAGAAAATCCATCAGGGCCCCGGTTATCTTCTTGCTTGCTTTCCATGGCAATGTAGGATAGATTTCAACTGGCCCTAAAAAACCCTTACACTTCCCATGACATTCAAAGCCTTGTTAATAGTGACCACTCCAGATTATCTATGTATCCTTCCCTGAACTCACAATCTTCCATATGCTTCTTTGTGATATGAGCCGAGAAATATCCCTCTAGATACGTCACTCACATCAACTAGATCCACATATAGATTACTCTTGATTCCTTCAGGTATCCACTTTTTCCTCTGGCTCCACATAGACTGAAACAAAGTTCTGGGATTTTTTTTATTATGCATATTGTTTACAAAGGTAAAAAGAAACTGCTGCACATGGTGACCCTGTGATCCCTGTCTCGGAGGCTGATGTTAGGTCATCTTTAAAGAGGGTGAACCCTCGCAAGGCAGAAGGTCCTGACGCACTACCTGGTAAGGCTCTGAAAACATGTGCCAAACAACCAGCGGGAGTATTCAAGGATATTTTCAACCCCTCACTGCTACGGGTGCAAATTCCCCCTTGCTTCAAAAGAGCAACAATTATGCCAGTGCCCAAGAAGAATAATGTGCGCTGTCATAATGACTATTGCCCAGTAGCACTCACACCTACAGTGATGAAATGCTTTGAGAGGTTGATCATGACTAGACTGAACTCCTGCCTCAGCAAGGACCTGGACCATTGCAATTTGTCTATTGCCATAACAGATCAACGGCAGATGCAATCTCAATGGCTCTTCACACGGCCTTAGACCACCTAGACAATTCAAACAGCCATGTCAGGATGCTGTTCATCAACTACAGATCAACACCTTAACACCTGCTTATTTAACACCTTAATTCCCACAGTCCTGATTGAGAAGTAGCAGAACCTGGGCCTCTGTACATCCCTCTGCAATTGGATCCTCAACTTCCTCACCAGAAGACCACAATCTGTGCGGATTGGTGATAATATCTCCTCCTCACTGACGATCAACACTGGTGTACCTCAAAGGTGTGTGCTTAACCCATGCTCTACTCTCTCTATACCCATGACTGTGTGGCTAGGCACAGCTCAAATACCATCAACAAATTTGTTGCTGAAACAACCATTGCTGGTAGAATCTCAGATGGAGACGAGACAGCATATGCCAAGGCATGCCAACTAGTGGAGTGGTGTTGCAGCAACAACCTTACAGTCAATGTCAGTAATACAAAAGAGCTGACTGTGGACTTCAGAAAGACAATGACAAAGGAACACATACCAATCCTCAGAGGGATCAAAAGTGGAGAGAGGGAGTAGTTTCACGATCTGAATATTGATGCAGCTATAAAAAAGGCAAGACAGCGACTATACTTCATTAGGAATTTGAAGACATTTGCTATGTCCACAAAAACACTCAAAAACTTCTATAGATGTACTGTGGAGAGCATTCTGACAGGCTGCATCTCTGTCCAGGATGTGGGGGGGGGGGGGCTACTGCGCAGGACCAAAAGAAGCTGCGGAAGGTCATAAATTTAGTCAGCTCCATCTTGATGCCTACTAAGTACCCAGGGCATCTTCAGGGAGCGGTGTCTCAGAAAGACAGCGTTCTTTATTAAGAACACCCAGCACCCAGAGCGTGCCCTTTGTTCAATGTTACTATCAGGTAGAAGGTACAGAAGCTTCAGGAATGCAGCAATTCAGGAATAGCTTCTTCCTCTCTGCCAGCCGATCCTGAAATAGACATTGAATTTGTGAATTCTACCTCACTTTTGAAATATATATTATTTGTTTTTGCACGATTTTAATCTATTCAACTTTTTTCATCTATCTTATGTATTGCACTAAACTGCTGCTAAGATAACAAAATTTCACAACCCATACCAGTAATAATAAACCTGATTCTGATTCTAATCAAATATACTTACATTGACACCAAGTAAAAATAATTCTCAAATTTGATTTTGATGGCTTTCTGAAAAAGTCTATAAAAATAATGCTGTATGGCTCAATGTTAAGTAATGCACAAAGAGAATGATGCAGAAAGTTTCAAAGATGACAGATAAAACTTTCCTGAAGGTATTCAGTACTCACTCATTTACCCACCAGCTATGCACACAAACCTACTGTCCCAAAGATGCAGGCAGTTTTCTCAAAACTCCTGCAGTTATTTCACTAATGAAGCTTCTACAATAGTAGCTGAAAGACCATTTCAGTATTTTAATTCAGTAAGTTGCGTTGGTTTAACTTTGTTGAACACTTCCTGTGATGGGGCTTTGTCGAGAGGGAAACAGGATATACATTTAATAATTTAATGTTAGAAATTTAATATTTCACATAGTTCTTCTCCAATAGCTGCACTGTTGAAACTTAATCCATTCTGGAAGACGTACAGTGACTACTTTTTTAAAAAAAGGTATAGGAGTGGAATCCTGTGTGGTCTTCTGTTGCCCATCCACTTCAAGTTTGGACATGTTTAGAGATGCTCTTCTGCACAACATTATTTGAGTTACTGCTGCCTTCTTGTTGGCTTAAAGCAGTCTGCTCTGACCTCTCTCATTAACAAGGTGTTTTGCTCACAGAACTGACACTGATTGAATGTTTTCTGTTTTTCACATCATACTCTAAATTCTAGAGACTATTGTGTGTGAAAATCCCAGGAAGTCAGCAGTTTCTTTGAAACTCCGACCATCCCATCTGGCACCAAAAATCATTCCACTGTCAGTCACTTTGACTTCATTGCTTCCCCATTCTGATGTTTGATCTAAATAACAAGTGAACCTCTGCATGCTTTTTTACATTGAGTTGCTGCCATATGATTGGCTGATTAGGTGTACCAAATAAATTTACCACTGAGTGTAGAAATTCTGAATGAGCATCAAAATGAATCAGCTATCTTGTAGAAGTCACTTATGCATTAGTTGAATTGTTTTTAAAAAGCATCTTATATTATCTATTGGTTTTGCCTCGCTGTCTAGGCAACTTCACAAACAAAACAATGAATTTTGTTCACAAGACAGGCTATACGCAATATAGAGGAATTCTGAGAATTGAGCACTGAGAAACCACACAAGATCTCCTTGGATATGTGCCTATAAGTTTAAACAAGTGAATACATTAGTATAGTTCTCTGACTTTTCCTGTAAACATTTTTTCATTACTTCCATAATTTGCTACAATGTTCATATCCATTATCTTTATAGCAGATCTAATTTTCTTTAGGCTGTCCCTAACCAATGTTTCATAACTCTGTGGCCAAGTAATGTTTAATTTGGATTAGATGACTGCAGATACCTTTATTTTACGAGATTTGGGTTTAAATCAAAGTGATCTAATGACGTAGAAGATGATTGAGAAAGATAATGTGCAGAAGCAGTACAAACACCATTCCTGCCACTAAATTTCAAGTGAGCAGGCAATCCTACTATCTCTCCCTGGAGAGAGAAAGCACTATATCTAACAATTACGTATTGCATAAGCACCATAATAAGAAATAGTATGTGGCAAAAGTAAGGCATGCTTTTGTTTGGGATTGGAGTGTCAAAATCAAGAGACTAAAACAAAAATAAAAGGACTACAGCTTTAAATTTAACTTAAATGAAATGAAGAAATTTATTGTAGAACCTAGAGTAGGAACTTAAGAAAATCTAGAGAAATAGTTACAAACACTAGTTTTCCAACATCCAACAGATATACCTCAGATCTAAATATTACTATATTTACATTTGCTATAATTACAGGAAAAGCCGTTATCTCAGTACAAAACAGGCATGTGTAGTGCCCAAATTCTGTGAAATGTGACTCGAAAATAACAAGACAAGTTAGTCTAACAAACATAACAAGCTTGCACGAGAGATATGTCAATTCAGTTAAATAAGAGTCATACAAAATGTGCAATATTGTTGCCTAAAAAGAAATACAACTTGATCCCAAGGGTAACACAATGACAGTATATATTCTCCTCCAGGCCCACATGACCTACTGTCACTATTGTTTGCATTCTTAATGATAATCCAAATTAATTCCTTGTAAACTTCTCTTTATATGATGTACAAAGCTGCGAAGCATGTTAAAAATCAAAATACACCATCAAAGCCACTCCGCTGTCCAGAAAGAACAGAAAATTCAACCCCATCGGTTAACATACTTTCAATCAACTCATTATCAAAACACTAATGGAAAGAGATTAACACAATCAAGCAACATTTATTTAATAATAACCTTGTCAAGTAAATAGTTGGGTTCCACTAGGACAACTCCACTGTCGTCACTGTTATGGCCTTGTGCTAAATGTGAATGTACAAAATGAACACCAGGGGCTAAGTGAAAGTAATTAACCTTGAGCTAAATGTCAGACTTTGAGATCCAGGGAATATTTAACAGAATGTAGCACTAAGAGGTCATAGCATGTCGAAAGTGAATAATACCCGGGGAAAATGCCCCACAAATGACTAGATTTTATTTGCAATTGTCAGAAAACATCTCAATGTCAGGACAGTGGTGAAGATGGTCATCAGGGCAACAATCTCAGCCCTACCACCTTCAGCTGTAAAGAACTTCTTTCCAATACAAGTTCAAAAATGAGGATTTGTTGAAGAATTGAGCCATAAAGTATCCTCACAAGGAATCCTAAGTATGTCATTAATATTCACAGAGTCCCAAGCATGTCATCAGACTTGCAATACTGTAGTCATTGTATCTCCCACACAAATGTCCTGGATACAAATTATTAAAGTTGCCCTAAAGAAAATTCATATTTACTATTAAGTCACCTCTCAATTCTGCAGCAGCTGGAAGGCATCAGAAGTGCAACAAAAGTACTCTCCAGTTAGATGAATGGACAGACCCACAGCAATATTTGAGCACTGGAACTTGCTGGCAATTCATTCAATTATCTAAATGCCCATTTGCGCCAAGTGCCATGCAGCTTTACCATATACTAGTTATTTTTTCAGAGAAACAGGAGTATATCATTTGACCCACTAAGCTTTGATCGAGGTTGAACCGCTTTCTGAACATTCATAATTTCTCCTGAAACCTCTTGATACATTGTATTCAGACGTCTATCACTTTAAATAGATTATGCCAATTGGCCTTCACAGCTTAATCATCTGAGTGAACAAATTTCTTCTCATCTAACTCTAGTGTTTCCCTGCCACTGATGTAGGCAAACCTGTTTTTCCTCTCCTTTCTTTGTTTAAATAGAATTACATTTACTATTCTCCAATCTGCAGGAATAAACTCACAACTTTATGAAAGATGACAAAATGCATCCACCATTTCCATGACCATCTCTTTCAGTGCTCTGTGATGCAGATTACTAGACACTGGATATTTATTAGTTTTTTGTCCCATTAAGCAGTTTTTAAAATTAATAATAATTTACTTCAAGTCCTCCTTTTCATCAGGCTCTTGGTTCCCTTCCATTTCTGTGGAATTATTCATATTGCCTTCTGTCAGGAAAGAATATATTTTTCTAAATGATCTGCTATTTCTGTCTTGTTATAAATTCTCCTATTTTTGACTGCAAGAGACTTAGATTTTTTTTTATTAATTTTGCCTACTTGTAGAAGCTTTTACAATCTGATTGCGTTGCCCTCAATCTCCATATCTTTTTGTGGAACTTAACTTCTCAACCATCAGGGAATACATCATTCACTTTATTTTATTAACCACTGGTGGGTTGCTCTTACTTTAGTTTTTATGCCAGAAAGGAATGAAAAACTATTGCAATACTACATTCATTGTTAGCCACTGCCTCTCCACCATCATGTTGACCAATGAATCACCCGAACCTATCCTGACCAACTTACTACTCACATATTCATAGTTTACTGTTTACATTTAGAACCGCAGTTTCAGATTCAAATCCACCCATTTCTATCTTAATGACATACTTGATATGGAAAACCTTTCATAAAGGGCACTGAACAATAAGATAAAAATCAGAATTATGACACCACAGAAAAAGGACATTCAGTCCATTATGTTCATGCCAGCTCATTAATTAACACCACTTTACTGCACAAAATAAAGTTTAAAATAGCCTTATCCTCAATGGATTGCTCAATATATTGATCAGATAATCAGTTCATCTACATTCAATGACCATTCCCATTATCTTATTACAATTAATGCAACATATTTTGTCTTGAAGTCATCCATTGTTTTTATATCTTTTTATATCAAGAAATAGTGGATGCATTAGTGATAATTTTTCAAAACTCTTTAGATTCTGGATTAGTTCCTGAGGATTGGAGGGTGGCTAATGTAACCCCACTTTTTAAAAAAGGAGGGAGAGAGAAACCGGGGAATTATAGACCAGATAGCCTGACATCGGTGGTGGGGAAAATGCTGGAGTCAGTTATCAAAGATGTGATAACAGCACATTTGGAAAGCGGTGAAATCATCGGACAAAGTCAGCATGGATTTGTTGAAAGGGAGATCATGTCTGACGAATCTTATAGAATTTTTTGAGGATGTAACTAGTAGAGTGGATGTGGTATATTTGGATTTTCAAAAGGCTCTTGACAAGGTCCCACACAGGAGATTAGCGTCCAAACTTAAAGCACATGGTATTGGGGGTATGGTATTGATGTGGATAGAGAATTGGTTGGCAGACAGGAAGCAAAGACTGGGAATAAACGGGACCTTTTCAGAATGGCAGGCAGTGACTAGTGGGGTACCGTAAGGCTCAGTGCTGGGACCCCAGTTGTTTACAATATATATATTAATGATTTAGACAAGGGAATTAAATGCAGCATCTCCAAGTTTGCGGATGACACGAAGCTGGGCAGCAGTGTTAGCTGTGAGGAGGATGCTAAGAGGATGCAGGGTGACTTGGATAGGTTAAGTGAGTGGACAAATTCATGGCAGATGCAATTTAATGTGGATAAATGTGAGGTTATCCACTTTGGTGGTATGAACAGGAAAACAGATTATTATCTGAATGATGGCCGATTAGGAAAAGGGGAGGTGCAACGAGACCTGGGTGTCATTGTACACCAGTCATTGAAAGTGGGCATGCAGGTACAGCAGGCAGTGGAAAAAGGCAAATGGTATGTTGGCATTCATAGCAAGAGGATTCAAGTACAGGAGCAGGGAGGTTCTACTGCAGTTGTACAAGGCCTTGGTGAAACCACACCTGGAGTATTGTGTGCAGTTTTGGTCCCCTAATCTGAGGAAAGACATTCTTGCCATTGAGGGAGCACAAACTAGGTTCACCAGATTGATTCCTGGGATGGCAGGACTTTCATATGAAGAAAGACTGGATTGACTAGGCTTATACTCACTGGAATTTAAAAGATTTGAGGGGGGATCTTATTGAAACGTACAAAATTCTAAAGGGATTGGACAGACTAGATGCAGGAAGATTGTTCTTGATGTTGGGGAAATCCAGAACGAGGGGTCACAGTTTAAGGATAAAGGGGAAACCTTTTAGGACCGAGGCGAGGAGAAACTTCTTCACACAGAGAGTGGTGAATCTGTGGAATTCTCTGCCACAGGAAACAGTTGAGGCCAGTTCATTGGCTATATTTAAGAGGGAGTTAGATATGGCCCTTGTGGCTAAAGGGATCAGGGGGAATGGAGAGAAAGCAGGTACGGGGTTCTGAGTTGGATGATCAGCCATGATCATACTGAATGGCGGTGCAGGCTCGAAGGGCTGAATGGCCTACTCCTGCACCTATTTTCTGTTATGTTTCTATCTTACGAAGCTAATAATACAATTATGGAGGCCTGTAATTGACTACCACCCTTTATTTTCTGCAAACCCAAATTAATTTTAATTCCATGTAATGATTTACCAAACTATGATCATTTCTTATCACTGCACTGACCTTCATCAAAACAGAAGCATCTTATTTGATTGATTTTTCCTGATCTTCCCAAATGTCATATTCTCATGAATATTTAGGTCCCAGCTGTAGTCACCTTTCAGCCTTGTTTCCATAATGATAATTAGATCATTACTCTTTATTTGTGCCATTAATTTGCCTTGTGGCAAATGCTGCAAGGATTTTCATATTGTACTTTCAACCCAAGAATATAACCATCATGCTAATACAAATTAGAAACATTCAGACCACTCACTCTCTAATAGAAGAGAAATGTTTTAAAAAGTATATTATACCTGGCAAAAAAGCTGGCAAGGGTACCCAACCTTTTGTATTTGGTCTCTTGTTCCGATGAACTGTCTGCTTGCAAGTATGTGTCTCTGGAAGAATTTAGACTTATGTCAGTGAACTGTGCCTCATCAGTTTCCAGAGTTACAATTGCACTCGACTCACTGGTCACCAAACTATCTAAGATATCCTCATTGCTAACAGACAGGGTTGTGGAGAGTTCTGTGCTCAGGCTTGAAATACTGCTTACAGATATCTCATCAGCTTTGTTTACTCCTCTAGCAGATGGACTGTAGAGCTTCACGTTGTCATAACCAGAACGAGGGAATGTGGAGGATTTTCGTATTGCGTTGTCATTTTCCAGTCGTATAGCTGGTGAACACATGCCAGGTGGGAGACTACCTGAACCTTGTCCAAGTTTGTCATTTGAAAATCCAGCACACTGGGATGGATCAACATTGTTCGTTCTGACATTTAACACACCACAATGGATGGGTTCTGGATTTCCAACTTCTAGTGTCGGAATACCCGAGTCCTCAGAATTAAGGCTGTTACTGTCTTCATACCTAGAACAGTGCAAATTGTGCTTATATGTTGGAACGGACAAAGACCACCTTGTTTTTACTTCACAGTTTTGAAAATTCACAACTTCAGAACTTTCAACACACTGTCCAGCAGGAGTCGAGAAGTCGGTCCAAACTTTGTCCTCCAATATCTTAGGTGCGCTGCTGTATGTACCTTAAAAAAAGTAAAAATAACATTGAATTTTGAGGACTAAAAGCTATGATTAAAAAAAAAACATTATATGTAGAAAAACAAGGATTGTAAAAACAGGTTTTCAGACCAAATGGAAAAAGCACAAGAATGATAAGAAAACCATTAAGTCAAGCTGTTAAATGGAGAAATCATCAACATTATGCTTTTAGAAAATAAATTTGCCCTGGCTTGGAGCCAAAACTGAGAGTATTTCTAATATCTTTTGTTGTTCAGTACGGGAGTCCAATGATGACTAACAATATTACGCACAGACAGTTTATAAAGTTACTAAAATGTTTTATCAAGACAAAAAAAATCACAAGCAGAGCATATTAACACAGATTAATGAGACACCATTATCAGACATGATCAAAACAAGATTATGTAACACGAGGAAATGTCTCACTACAGTCATCTTGGTACAAAATAACCAAACTTAAAGAGATGACAAAGATCACTGTAGATATCTTAAAACTCAAAATGTCTCTTGTCCTAGATAACTAAGTTTATTTACTTATCTAACTGGCAGTAGCTTGGAGATTAACATGCAAACATGGATCTCTAAAAAGCTGCTGTCAGTTGCTTGTGGTATTTTCCATTGACTACAAGCTCCTTGTGGAGTACAGCACCAGGGAGTAAAGTTGTGGCCAGCATCTAAGCTGAGAATTTCACTCAGACTGTGCTGCAACCGATTGCATTGCCATTTCCATAGATGAATAGAGTTGGCTACAAGGGACAAAAGCAAGCTTTATTTGGCTTCCACCATTAAAAATGTTCTGGCATGCTTAAAGATTTAAGGGTCTCTCAACATTGTGTGTGTTTAAATGAATTTTATTATGTTGTAATATTGAAGTTTATGCTCAGCTAACAACATTCAAGAACACAAGGTTCTACCATCACATAAAGCTGCACTACCAAGGGTCAAACAATCTTGAAAACACATTGACATAAGGAATCTACTAAAAATGATTATTGCATTTGTGCATAAGTGAAGAACAGTGGATCACTGCTCACAAGCAATCCCTGAATCAATACATTTAGAAAATCACACCTGATGGATACCAGTGTGCCCAGTTAAACCACAGCCAATGAGAAATGCTGAATATGGTTTGCCAGTAGATGTTCTATTTCCCCCACCCTCAACATTATCATCTACTAAAAGCATTCTTTAAAGAATCAACCACAAAGTTTGATGCCAAATATAATGAACTTCTGTTCATCAGAAGCACTGAAGAGCATCAATTTTTGCCCTTCTGTTGACCTACTATTTGAACTCTTATTACTTTAAAGTATTACTAAACTTTTTTTTGCCACTCTGAACTTCAGCTGTACAATATTAAAGATTTTGATTGCAAAACAGAGAAGAAAAACATTAATCTCAAACCCCTGCTATTTGCAGCTATACCTCCAAGCAACCGCACCCCCCCCCCCCCCAAGGAAAAATCTGGAGCTGCAGTCCCTAAGGCAGTTCTATGAAGAGTTCATCACTGACTGGGAACTTCTGCCACACAGCTGGTGCCAAAGTGTATCAGTCTCTGCAGTTCCTTTGCATTCAGCAACTATGTGGAGCTGGGGAGTCTGTGCACAGGCAAAGAATGCCCTCTATATCGTGCTGTTCTGACATGTGTATCAGCTAGGACACAACATCCATGAACAACCCAACCAACGGAGGGCCTCGACTGTAAAGTACTTCCTCTATTTCTGTGACAATGAGGAACTTAGTCCCATGATTTATTTCCTTCCTTCAAATTAAAGCTTACAAAAATTCTATCAATCTGTCCTTGACGTTCAATGGTATCACTATCACTGAATAGTGCAATCATCAGTAGCATGCGGTTTGCTACTGATTAAAATACAAGCAGACAAGCCATATAAATATTTTGCTGATCAGAGCAAATTCTGTATTCTGTGGCAAGAAGACTCATCTTCTAACACCCCAAAATCTTTCAACAAGGCATAAATCAGCAGCACAATAACACAGTTGTCACTTATCTGGATGAGTGTAACTCTACCTTTATTCAAGCAGCTCGAAGTCCTCCAGGACAAAGCAGCCAACTTGGCTGGAATTCAATCAACCACCCGAAACACTATTCCTTCCAACATCAGTGCATTGCATCTGCAATGCATGCCATTTACAAAGTGAAGTCACTAACCAGTTATTCCAACTGTGCCTTCCAAAATCATAACTTCAACAACCAAACAGCAATAGATGCATGAGAATGTCACCAGCTGAAGATTTCTTCCAAGTTATGCACTATCCTGACTTGTAAATATTATTCAACTTTCTTTCCACACAGCTATTTGGGTTCAATTTTGTTATGGACCTTTGAAAATGCCTTAATTAACTTAACTTAAAGAGCAATGTTGGAACCCCCAATATTCTGTAGAAGTACCCACACCAGAAGGACTTCAGTGGTTCAAGGTAGCACCTCACCACCACCTTCAAACCAAGCAGAGATCAGAAACAAATACTGCTCTTGTTAGTGACACCCACACAACCTCAGAAATTGCATCAAAATAATTAGTATCCCTCCTTGTATCCTCAACAGGACACTTACATCTTTCCTTAAGACTGACTTTCACCTCTGACTTCTTATCCCAATCAATTCTAACCTTACCTTCACTACCACTGACTGACACAACCACAGGCAAAAGTTTCCGAGTGTTTTCACATACAGCTGAAGAGGCTTATCTGCTGGGGTGAAGGTTTGGTGCTGGATGGGGAGGATGGCAGGGTGAAAAGGGAAAGAAAGATTCCGGGGAGAGGAGAGGGAGGAGTAGGAAAGGAAGTCACTCCGGGGGGGGGGGGGGGGACGGAGGGGGGGGGGGGGGAGTGTAAGGAGACTCCGAGAAGGGGGTTGGAAAGTAGGAGCTATGGGGCGGCGCCGACCAGCGGCAGGTGTGAACGGTGCGCACATAACCTGTACAGCACCGTCGACCAAAAGACGAAGGCTGGGCGGCTGCCTCCCTCGACCAACGACTCCGGACTCACCGGCTCTGGCCCTGGCAAGGACGCGGACCCTCCGAGAGGGGGACGGACCCTGAACGGAACCGTGCGCATCTCTCTGCTCGCCATTTAGTTGGGCTGCAGGTGGCGCGGCCCCATCACTGACTTCGTCGGCTTTAGCTTGGTCCTGGGAGCGACGTTCCATCAGCTGCGGTCCGGCGGCCGGCGCTCAGCCCCGAACCATACCGCGGAAGTATCGCAGCCTCGCCGCCGCCGCCGCCATTTTGAAATATAATGATGTCACAAGTCAAGCACGATCAGTCCAGCTTGATCAATCCTTTCAGACCAAAGCAACCGAGAGCGGCAAGTGGCGACCTCTGCGCATGTGCCCTTGGTACCCGTCAGGGCACTGAGCTGCTCATGACCTCAGTTTGGACAATGTGGAATAGTAAGATACCAAGCATTGCCAGTTGGTATCAGAGGTAACCGATAGTAAGTCAGCTCAGCATTTTCACATGTCACAGCTGTAGCCTTGTTGGTGAATAGTTCCAGTATTCGCTCTTGTTTCAAATTTCCAGGTACTGTACCCCAGTGTTTTGTATCTCAGTCATCATCTATCCCTTTCTAATTACTTCTTCAGACAGCCGTGATCCGGACCATGCCATCTGCATGCAGCAACCACGGGGCTGATATTCCATACCACCAGGTTCAAAAGCAGCTACTGCCCTTGAATCATGCGATTCTAGATCCACTCTGCACAACTGTAATCACTGACTCAGGATTGCAACACTGTGGCCACTTTCACTCCAGTAAACTTTGCTTTTGTGTACTGTACTTTCTTGTAAAGTTGTGTTTATGTTTTATTTGTGAATGCTGTGTATTTGGTGCTGTGTGCCTGTGATGCTGCTCCAAGTAAGTTTGTCGTTGTAAATGTGCTTACATGTGTATATGACAATAAATTCGAGTTTGACTTTTGACTTTGACCTATCAGCGAGCACAAACACCATCTGTGTCACTCAGTTTATCCAGATCTTCATCTATTCATCTCTTTCCCTTCTCTGTCAAATCTTTGATACCTAAATGTTATGTTTTGTAACTGCAAAAACTAATTGAAAGAAAAACAGGGGAACTGGGAAATTTGTCTATTTAGTATTTGGTTTTTTTTAGTGAAGCACTCACATATGACATGGTGTTGTAATGATGTATGCCATTCACATACTTCTTACGTATAACCCAAAATGAGTTATGTAAACAAAGAGCTTCCACCCTGCCCTCAAATTTACCTGGGCCATTTCTGACCCCACCTTCCCCTTTTCGATCTCTCTGTCTCTGGAGACAGCTTATCTACTGATATCATTTATAAACCCACTGATTCTCACCGTTACCTGGGCTATACTTCTTCACACCACCTTACTTGTGAAAATGCCATACCCTTCTCTCAATTCCTCCTTCTCCACCACATCCGGAATTAAGGAGATTGAGAGGGGATCTGATTGAAACATATAAGATTATTAAGGGATTGGACAAGATAGAGGCAGGAAATATGTTCCAGATGCTGGGAGAGTCCAGTACCAGAGGGCATGGTTTGAGAATAAGGGGTAGGTCATTTAGGACAGAGTTAAGGAAAAACTTCTTCTCCCAGAGAGTTGTGGGGGTCTGGAATGCACTGCCTCGGAAGGTAGTGGAGGCCAAATCTCTGGATGCTTTTAAGAAGGAGCTAGATAGGTATCTTATGGATAGGGGAATCAAGGGATATGGGGACAAGGCAGGAACCGGGTATTGATAGGAATTGATCAGCCATGATCTCAAAATGGCGGTGCAGGCTTGAAGGGCCGAATGGTCTACTTCTGCACCTATTGTCTATTGTCTATCTGCTCTCAGGATGAAGCTTTTTATTCCATAACTAAGGAAATGTCCTCCATCAAAGAAAGGGGCTTCCCTTCCTCTACCATTAACACTGCCCTCTCCCACATCCTCCCGCCACCCCACCATGGATAGGGTTCTTCTTGTCCTACCCTACCACCCCACCAGACTCCGCATCCAGCACATAATTCTCTGTAACTTCTGCCACCACCAAGCACATCTTTCCCTCACCCCCTTCCCACCCCCACTTTCTGCTTTCCACAGGCGTTCCTCCCTATGCAACTCCCTTGTCCGTTCATCCCTCCCCACTGATCCTTGCAGCGGAACATGTGCCACATCTGCCCCGCACCATTCAGGGCCCCAAACTTTCCTTCCAGGTGAGGCAACACTTCACCTGTGAGTCTGTTAGGGTCATTTACTGTGTTTGGTGTGGCCTCTTGTATATTGGTGAGACCTGACATAGATTGGAAGACCATTTCGCCGAGCACCTACTCTCCGTCCACCAGAAAAATGGAATTGAATGGAGTTGTTTTATTTCTTTCATCCTTCACATACGTGAGGAGTAAAAATCCTAATGTTACATCTCCATCTAAATGTGTAATTTATAGTAATTTGTAATAAATAGTATGTACAGTCAATAATACATGGAAATACAGTTGTGTCAGCATGAATTAATCAGTCTGATGGCCTGGTGGAAGAAGCTGTCCCGGAGCCTTTTGGTCCTGGCTTTAAGGTTGCAGTATTGCTTCCCAGATGGTAGCAGCTGGAACAGTTTGTGGTTGGGGTGACTCAGGTCCCCAATGATCCTGCGGGCCCTTTTTACACACCTGTCTCTGTAAATGTCCTGGATAGTGGTAAGTTCACATCTACAGATGTGCTGGGCTGTCCACACCACTCTCTATAGAGTCCTATGATTGAAGAAAGTACAGTTCCCATACCAGGCAGTGATGCAGCCAGTCAGGATGCTCTTAATTGTGCCCCTGCAGAAAGCCCTTATGATTTGGAGGCTCGTGCCAAACTTCTTTAACCATCTGAGGTGAAAGAGGATCTGTTGTGCTTTTTTCACCACACAGCCAGTATCTACAGACCACATGAAATCCTCAGTGATGTTTATGCTGAGGAACTTAAAGCTATTCACCCTCTCAACCCCAGACCCATTGGTGTCAATAGGGTTAGCCTGTCTGTATTCCTCCTGTAGTCCACAACCTGCTCCTTTGTTTTTACGACATTGAGGGATTTTCCCAGTGGCCACCCATTTTAATTCTACTTCCTATTCCCATTGCAATATGTCAGTCCTTGGACTCCTATACTGCCACGATGAGGCCAAACTCAGGTTGGAGGTGCAACACCGTCAATTCTGTATTGGTAGCCTCCAACCTAATCGCATGAATGTTGATTTGTCTAACATCCGGTGATGCCCCCCGCCCCCAACTCCTTCACCACTCCCCATTCCCATTTCTCTTTCTCACCTTAGCCCTCCTTACCTGCCCATCACCTCCCTCTAGTCCTTACCCCCCCACCCTTTTCCAGCCCTTTATCTCTTTCCCCAATTGACTTCCCAATTCTTTACTTCACCTCTCCCAAGTTTCACCTGTCACCTGCTAGCTCATATTTCTTCCTCCCCTCCCTACCACCTTCTTACAATAACTTCTTATCTTTTTTTCTCCATTCCTGGTGTATGGTCTCGGACCAAAATGTCAGTTGTTTACTCTTTTCCATAGATGCTGCCTGGCCTGCTGAGTTCCTCCAGCATTTTGTGTATGATGCTTAATCAAGCACTATATTTACAATATTACTCAAATATTAAATAAACTACATGTCTCCCTGTTTAGCTATAAGTAAGCTCCAACTCAATATAGAATGCATCCAACTCAAATATGTAACATATTGCTTTCTTGTCACCTTATAAAGTATTATGTATACACTGTATACTATATAATACTACAACTATATAGACATCCACAGCATAGTAAATTTTAAATTGTCCCATTCAGGCCTAAGCATTTAATTTTTGAGGAGGACTTCTACTCTTGTAGGATAAAACCTTTCTTGACCTGCTTGGCAAGTGAGACTTGCTGATGTGAAACAATCTCAGGTTCTAGGGCCTCCTTCATGGTAGTTGGAGGACTTGACTCTGGGACTGCAGCATGTGCTTCTGACAAATGACTGCTCTCCTCAACTGATCACCAGTGATATTAGACACAATCTCTACAGTGTAGAACAGTGGTCCAGTTCTGTCCTTAATCTTTCTGAGTACCCACTTCTGACCATCTTTGTAGTCCCTCGCCAGGACTGCTTGTCCAGGAGTGAAACATGGAATATGCTTGTTTAAGGAACCATGAATTTGTCTCAGTTGTTTGTCCCACATCTCTGTCTGAGAGTGGGTTTAAGGAGATCCAAGCATTATCGTTGGTGAATTGTTGCTTGTGGATTGTGTTCCACTGCGATATACAAAGAGGAAATTGACGAGCTTCTGACTCAGTGTAGTGTGTTCCGCTGACATTACTTGCAGAGCTTTCTTTAGTCTCTAGACAAATCTTTTTTGCCGAGCTATCTATAGTTGGGTTGAATGATGCAGATGTAAAATGTCTTATTTCATTAATTTTCAGCAATGACAGAAACTGTTCTGCAACAGACTGTAATCCATTGTCACTTACTAAATGTTCTAGAACACTAGTCCTTGAGAAGAGGTTTCCCAACACATGGACAGTATGTGAGGCTGTAGCGGAGACTATTGAGAACACTTCTGGCCACTTTGTAGCTGTATCCACTATTACCAAGAAATTTGTACCCATGAATGCCATCATCCCCTCAGAACTAATCAATAAGAGACAAGAAGTTGGCCTCAATAGCTCCTTGTGCAGTTGGTTCCTCGATTTCCTCACTTGCAGACCCCAGTCAGTTTGGATTGACAGCAATATTTCCTCCACAATCTCCAACAGCACAGGTGCACCACAAGGTTGTGTGCTTCGCTTTCTGCTCTACTCACTTTACATTTATGACTGCATGACTAAGCACAGCTCCAAAGCCATATTCAAATTTGCTGAAGACACCATTATTGTAGGCTGAATAAAAGGTGGTGACAAATCAGAAGAGAAGGAGGGGTATTGAAAATCTGGCTCAGTGGTACTATAGCAACAACCTCTTACTCAATGTCAGTAAGACCAAGGAGCTGATTATTGACTTCAGAGGTCCATGACGCTGTGCTCATCAGAGGATCAGCGGTGGAGAGGGTTAGCAAGTTTAAATTCCTCGACGAACCTGTCCTGGGCGCTTACAAAACGCAAGTATGAAGAAAGCACGGCAGCGCCTCTACTTCCTTTAGAGTTTACAAAATTTTAGCATGACACCTAAAATTTTGACAAACTTCTATAGATGTGTAATGGAGAGTATATTGAATGGCTGCATCACAGCCTAGTGTGGAAACACCAATGCCCTTGAATGAAAAATCCCACAAAAAGTAGTGGATACAGTCCAGTCCATCAGGGGTAAAGCCCTCCCCATCATTGAGCATATCCACCCGAAACATTGTCACAGGAAAACAGCATCCATCATCAGAGACCCCCACCACCCAGAACATGCTGTCTTCACACAGCTGCCATCAGGAAGAAGGCTCATGTGCCTCTGGATTCACAGCACCAGCTTCAGGAACAATTATTACCCCTCAACCATCAGGCTCTTGAACCAAAGGGGAGAACTTCACTCAGTTTCATTTGCCCCATCATTGTAATGTTCCCACAACCTATGGATTCACTTTACTGTGGCACGTGGCCAAGTGGTTAAGGTGTCGGTCTAGTGATCTGAAGGTTGCTAGTTTGAGCCTCAGCTGAGGCAGTGTGCTGTGTCCTTGAGCAAGGCACTCAACCACACATTGCTCTGCGACAACACCGGTGCCAAGCTGTATGGGTCCTAATGCCCTTCCCTTGGACAACATCGGTGGTGTGGAGAAGGGAGACTTGCAGCTTGGGAAACTGCCGGTCTTCCATACAACCTTGCCCAGGCCTCAGTCATCATCAAAAATCGATGGACAGCTGAAGAAGAATTCACTTTCAAGGACTCTTCATCTCATGTTCTCAATATTTATTGTTTATTTATCTATTAATATTATTTCTTATTTTTTGTAATTGTACAGTTTGTTGTCTTTTGCACACTGGTTGAAGCCCAAATTGGTATGGTCTTTCATTAATTCTATAATGGTTATTAATCTAGCAAGATAATGAATCTCAGGTTGTAGATGTTCTCATATATGAACTTTGATAATAAATTTACTTTGAACTTTCACGTTTGAATGGTCAGGCAAAATCTACATGAATTCTGTGCCTGGTGAATTCAGGCAATCCCCAGGGATAGAGAGGGGTGTTGGCATCTTGAATAGTACAAGGCAAGCTGCTCAATCTGCTAATCTATCCCAGGCTACCAGCCAAAGCTTCGAGTCAGCATTTTTATTTTGACCAAGCCCAGATGACCCACATACAGCTCCTCCAACGCTTTGGAATATTGTTCTGTGGTTTTGGAGATGTTCCATATCATCTTCACTGGTAACAGTGATGTCATCCAGGGAACACAGTGTGCCTGGACAGCCTTGCAGCACCTGGTTCATAACTTTCTGCCGGAGTGCAGGTGCTGATGCTACTCCAAAAATAAGACAATAATTTGCGCTTCGTGAGTTTTTATGGACGTTGGACTCTTCTTCTGTTTCCATCTGTTTGTAGGCAAGTCCACTTTGCTGAAGTGTTTCCCTCCAGAAAGGTTTTCAAAGGTATCCTTTAACCTGGACAGAGGGCATTGATCTACTTTCAGTCCTGGGTTGATGGTGACCTTAAGATCACCACAAATCATTAAGACCCATTCTTCATGGCTACTGGGACTCCTTGCTCATGGGCTCCATTCAACCTTGGTAAGAATTCCTTCAGTCCCCATGCAATCTAGTTTACTGGCTACTTTGTCATGATTGATATAAGGAAGCAGACAGGTTTTAGAAAACTTGGTGTGGCATTTTCATTCAACACTATTTTACCCTTAATATGTTTCAGTTTTCCAATGCCATCCTTGAACACTGCTGTGGCATCATTCAGATGACTCTATTGCAGGGGATGTGGTATCCAAGTAGCGGATGGATCTCCAATCAAGTTGTAGTTGTCTCAGCCAATCATGGCCCCACAATGCTGGCCCTCCTGTTTTTACCACATACAAGCCTAATCTGGCTTGTTGGTTGTTGTATTTCACTGTTATGAGTGTCATTCTCATGAGTTATCTTCTCTCCAGTTCTTAGTTGGATATCTGCAGGCTTCGCTTCATTATCTTTGACATGCCTTTCAAACCAGTAACCCATTCCATTTAAATTAATTTGCTGTTCACTTCTGGTGTAAGCCATATTGTTTATCGTTATCACTTCCTGGTGCAGTCCATTTATTTTTGTCTGCCTGACATTCTCTTAATATATATCCAACTTTTTGCAAGTTTCGCCTTTAAACCTGCATTAGTCTGATGTATGTGATCCCATGCCACAACAGTAACACGATTTGTTCGGCCAGGCAGATTTCTGTTTAGACATTGCAATTTTGTTTATGCTACCTTTCAATCCTGACTGTATCTCAGTTTCGTGTCTGGCTGCTGTTTCCATTGATACAGTGATTTCAATTGCTCTTTTAAATGTGAGTTGCGCTTCAGTTTGGAGCCCTTTCTGACTGCTTTCTTGTAAGATTCAATAAACTAAACAAACTCTCAGTGTGCCATTAAGCCTATCACAGAACCGAGAATGCTCAGACAACTCCTTCAGTTCAGCCACATAAGCTAAAGTGGACTCCCCTTCCTTTTGATACCACTTGTGAAACCTAAAGTGTCTTGCAATCAATGATAGTTTCAGTTCTGAATGTTCCTGCATTATGTTCACAGTTCAGCAAGCTAATTTCAGCAGTTTGTTTGGAGCAGTTAAACTTCTAAGCAAACGTTATGCTTTTCCACCCATTGCATTCAGTAAAACTGGCACTTATTTTCATTGGCTATTTCATTTGCTTCAAAATACGTCTCAATTCATTCAGCATACATAAGTCAGTTATCTGTTGTGAAAACAACTGCATCTGTCTTTCTGATGAAGCAAGCTATTTCTGCTTTTTTTATTTATTATAATTATCTCCCTGTACTTACTGTTTATGAAACTGTGGCCATACTCATTGCTTGTTAACTTCACCTGTTTTCTGCCTTTTATTTAACTTGAACGTCACTCTCCCCTTCAGTAAAAAAAACCTGTGCTTCAACAGGTCGTCAACTTGGGTTTGTTTTAAAACTTGCTCATTGCCACTGTTTTGTTTTGTAACTCCAGGGATTATTTGAAAGAAAAACAAAGGAACCAGGATACTTGTCCTAATAGTTTTTCTTTCCTTTTTTTTAGTGTGGCATTCATATATGATGTGGTGGCATAATGATGTATGCCATTCACATTCTTTTTAAATATAACCCATAATGAATTATATAAACAAACAAAGGATGCTTTATCAAACAATATGTATACTTAGGATATTACTCAAATATTATTAATTCATAAATACACTCCATTAACATTTCTTAAGTTTGATGAAGTCATTGATTAGAAGCATTCTATTTCTCCTTACAGATGCTGGATATTTCCAGTATTTCCTGTTTTTATTTCAGATTTCCAAAATCTGCCATTTTTTTTTGCTTTTTGTTTAATTAGATTACACAGTGCACATCACATGCCATTGCCAGCAGAATTTAGAGCTATTAGGGAAAGCTTAATTATTCACTTGCAAAGCTGTGCAAATCCTACTCATTAGTATCTTGTGCTCATCTCCTGTTAACATTGTCTTCTTTGTAGAGAATTAATCATTGGGGCTTCTATTTCTGACCGAACCATTTGTTTAAATTAATTGAGAACATTAGAAATAGAAGTTGTAGATTTTTCAGCCACATATAGATGCATCAACATCCAGTAAGATCATGCTTTGCTTTCCTGCGCAGGCTTCGATGCCCATAAAAGCTGTTGATTTCCATCTTGAATCTCTCAAGCTCTCTTGGGATGAGAATACCAAAGATTCTTTGCCCCCTGGATGAAGGAATTTTATCTAGTCCTAATGTCAGATGGCAATCTCTAGTTCCAGATTTCTCAGTTCAGGAAAGATTCATCTCTGCATTTACCCTGTCATGTTCAATCAGAATTAAGTATATTTCAATGAGATCAACTGACTTTCTTCAAAGTGCCAAAGAGTATAGACTGGACTGCTTAATCCACCTTAATAGGGCAATTTTCCCATCCTAGGGATGAACTGGTGACCTTTCGTTACATTCCTACCACAAGTATACCCTTCATCATCACATCAGTCATTTCAGAGGTGGGGGTGTGGATGTGCAGCATGGCAGCACAATGCTTTACAGTACTTGCGACGGGGGTTCAATTCCTGCCGCTGGCTGTAAGAGGTTTATACACTCTCCCCATGACCGTGTGGGCTTCCTCTGGGTGCTCCAGTTTCCTCCCATAATCCAAAGGCAAGTTGGTTGGTAGGTTAATCGGTCTTTCTAAGTTGTCCCATGATGATGCTAGGGTTGAATTGGGGTTGCTGGACAGCACAGTTCAAAGGGAATGTTCTGCGTTGTATCTCAATAAATAAATAAATACAAGAGAAAAGCAATAACACAGTGCAGAATAAAGTTTAACAGTAACAGAGAAAGTGCAGTGCAGGCAGACAATAATGTGCAAGGCCAGTTAGGTGGGTTGTGAGGTCAAGAATTCATCTTGTCGTTCTAGGGGACCATTCAACAGCAGGATACAAGCTGTCCTTGAGCCTGGTGGTGCATACTTTCAGCCTTTTGTATCTTCTGCTTGTTGGAAAAAGGAAGAGAGAATGTCCAGTGTCTGGGGTGTTTAGCTGCTTTCCCGAGGCTGCAAGAAGAAATTGGGTAAATCAGGAGGAGAGAGAAAAAGGTCAGGGGGGAGAGGTTACTGAAATTAATATGAGTAGGAGTAGCCTATTTGCCACCAAAAGCCGCTCGACAATTCGGTACATCATGGCTGACTCTCTACCTCAGTACCATATTCTCACATCATTTCAAGTATCTTTAGATTTTTATTTTTATTTTCAATCACTACATTGTCCCCCACATTCATTTTTGTTTACACCACTGTGGCTTCTATTAATGAGTTCATAAAACACTAATTGCTTCCCTACCTGTTAAAAATAGGTTCCAAATAGCCTTAACGAATTGGGAGATATGAAAAAAAGCCTTCAAAAAGCATTTTGGTAAGCAAGCAAACAAAAAATAGATCAAATGAGAGCTGAGAGAATGGAGAACAGGCACCGAGGAATTTTTAAGGTTTTTATTTCTTCTCCTACAATCTACTCCATTGCAAATGTATATTTCCTGTCAGACTGTCTTTCTGGTTAAAACTTGATTGAACTAAAGTGAACACCAGTGTGAGCACAAACTGTGTTTGACCACCTTGAAAGTAATGCTGAATTATGACATTATAACTTGAAAAATTGCACCAAGTAACTGATACAGATAATTCCAGTTCCAGCTTCCTCAAACAGAAAGGAGGAAGTGGACTTAGCATTGTTTGTTCAGCTAGCAGCGGAAGGGGAGTGTGAAACTTAGGGGTTAAAGAGGAAGCTGCAATTTCAATTATTTATGGCTGTTGGAGTTTTAAATTAAAACAAAGAGCTCGCAGTCACAATTGTACTCAAGGAAAAGAAGCACGTGGTTGGTCACCAAATTTCATGTCTCGTTGGAACATTGGCAAATTGGCCACCCCACCACCAACCAAAAGGATAGTTTTGAGTGTACACAAGTTTAACTCACAGAATAGGCTAGAGAGAATTTAAAAAATATCATTGCAACAGCTGTAACAATTAAATTATAATTTTTCAACCTCAGTTAAGGGTTTTCCACCTCAGAATAAGGAAATTCTATTTAGTGATATCTTCAGGTGCTTGGTGATAGAAATTGACTACCTAATCAGGTTTCATGAACACATAATCCAGTGTTTTACAGCTGATCTGGTGCTGCATACAGCTTGGTGTGTGTCTGTGGTTTCAACAGCTAATCTGAAATAAATGTGGGATAACCAAATGAAACAGGATATTCGCCTTTCAGCAGCAACATTGACTGCTTAGGTCAATTCAATGTTCGTCATCTTTAAGATAAAGAAATCATTGTATTTATGCTTCATTACTAAAGCCTTGAGTAAATCTATTAAAAATAGACCATCAGCCCTGCTGGTGATGGAAGATGTTACATACCTACATTTCTATGATTTTAGAAAATTGAAAGGAATTTTGGTACATGATTTTAGAAGAATAGCTATTATGTTCAGTTACTTTCTATGGACCCTTTGGAAGGTTCTGCTCAAAGCGTCTGCCTTTACCCATGCCAGACGTCTTCAAAAGGAAAATACGCAAGTTGGTAACAAAAAGTTGCAGGTAATAAAAGTCATTCGTGATGAATATATAGACATGGATTTTAGAGAGAAGTTAGAAGAAGCAATACAAAATGATAACAAAACATTTTGAAATATTTCTTCTAAGGTGCAATGAGTGTGAAGTAGAGGTAAATGAAGGAATGCCTTTTTAGGAAAGTGGTTCATTTAACTGGACATTGTGTCATCAGCTAAAGGCTTTATAAAGAATGAGATGTGGCAGGGATCCAGTATTTGAGGGGCCATTCAGTATCTGAGTAAGTTCCTTCTTTGTTCATTGAAAATAGCGATGTTTCTCAGAGATTTAATTAGAAAAGATACAGAAAGGTTCTGGGAAGAATTTCAAGAAGTGACACTAAGATTAGTTGAAGTAATAAAATCACTGATACACCAATTCACAGAAATTATAACATATGGAAGTAATATTTTAAAATTGTTATTATCTCTACCTGGACTTGGAGTTACAGTAGTGCAGAATGGATGGATGCCTCTGCATCAAAGACAGTTAAGAAAGCAAAGATGAAAAGGGTAAAAATTGAGAAAGAATCCTTGGCAACTGTATTGGCATGAGACATTTAAGTCACATTTCTACAGAAAGAATATTATGAATGTTGAAGGTAGGTGGTTAGACCTGGTCAGCACCTGCTACAGTGCCTATAAAAAGTTTTCATGTTTTATTGTTTTACAACACTGAATCACAGTGGATTTAATTTGTCTTTATTTTTGACACTGATCAACAGAAAAAGACTCTGTCCTGTCAAAGTGAAAACAGATATCTACAAAGTGATCTAAATTAATTACAAATATAAAACACAAATTAATTGATTAGTTCTCCCCCTCCCCCTTTAATATGACACACCAAATCATCACTGGGGCAGCCATTTGGTTTTAGAAGTCACAGAATTCGTTATATGGAGATCACCATGTGCAGTTGAGGTGTTTCGATTGATTATACTAAAAATACACCTGTATTTGGAAGGTCCAACTGCTGGTGAGTCAGTATCCTGGCAAAAACTACATCATGAAGACAAAAGAACACGCCAAGCAACTCCGCAAAAAGGTTATTGAAAAGCACAAGAAAATGGCCAAGTCGCTGAATTTCCGTTGGAGTACAGTTAAGTCAATCATCAAAAAATGGAAAGAATATGGCACAGCTGTAAATCTGCCTAGAGCAGGTCATCCTCAAAAAATGAGTGACTGTACAAGAAGGGGACCAGTATGGGAGGCCACCAAGAGACCTATGACAACTCTGGAGGAGTTACAAACTTTGGAAGCTGAGATGGAAGAGAATGCGCATACAACAACTGTTGCCCGTGTGCTTTGCCAGTCGCAGCTTTATGGGAGAGCGGTAAAGAGAAACCACTGTTGAAAAAAAACTCATATTAAATCTCACTTAGAGTTTGTCAGAAGGCACGTGGGAGACTCTGAAGACAGCTGGAAGAAGGTTCTATGGTCGGATGAAACCAAGATTAAGCTTTTTGGCCATCAGACTAAACGCTATGTTTAGCATAAGCCAAACACTGCACATCATCAAAAACACACCATCCCTACCATGAAGTATGATGGTGGTAGCATCATGCTGTGGGGATGCTTCACTGCAGTTGGCCCTGGAAGGCTTGTGAAGGTAGACGGTAAAATGAATGCAGCAAACTACAGGGAACTCGTGGAGGAAAACCTGATGCAGTCTGCAAGAGAACTGTGACTTGGGAGAAGATTAGTTTTCTAGCAAGACAATGACCCCAAGCATAAAGCCAATGCTACACAGGCATAACTTAAAAACAAAAAAAAAATTAATGTTTTGGAGTGGCCAAGTCAGAGTCTTGGCCACTGAGCATCACCACGCATAATGTTGGTAATTGGTTTATTCTCGTCACATGTACAGAGATGCAATGAAAACTTTGTTTTGCACACCATCCATAAAGATCATTCCAAAACATGTACATTGAGACAGTTCAGAATGCAAAATACAGTGTTAAACTCACGGGTGTTAACATATTGGTTAACTTATCCTGGGCCTAATACATTGAGGCAATATAAGGAAGGCACGCCAGAGTCTTTACTTTCGTTGAAGGTTAAGAAGCTTCAGCATGTCATCAAAGAAGTGTACTAATTATGGTCTGATACTTAAAGTTAAATATGCAGGAACATAAGAAGCTGCTGGGAGCAGTGAACTCTGCCCAATACGTATCCTATGTGCTTGCAATCCTATCCTAACACATTTTGTGCACATTTTGAACAAAAGGGAATGTGTGTGTCACCACCCACCTGACAGTCTGCAGTGCACCTGAAAATACAGTGACCCTTGTGGGTGTAAAATCTGTCTTCCAGAGGGTGAACTCATGGAAAGCATTAAGCTAGAGGATAGTATGCCTGATGGGTTCCTGAAATCCTTTGCAGATTAACTGGAAGAGTTATTGCAGACATTTTTAACCTTTCCCTGCTTCAGACCGTGGTATCCTCCTGTGCTAAAAGGACCTGTGTTATGCCAGTACCCATGAGAAACAAGATAATATGCCTTAATGACTACCACCCAGTGGCCCTTTCATCTACCATCATGAAGTGTTTTGAGAGGCGGTCATGACATGCATCAACTCAAACCTTCCAATCTCAACCCGTTGCAATTTCTCTCCCATGAAACAGGTGGATGGGGTCTCAGAATCAGAATCAGGTTTATTATCGCTGGCATGTGACGTGAAATTTGTTAACTTAGCAGCAGCAGTTCAATGCAATACATAGTCAAGAAGAGAAAAAAAATAAACAAGTAAATCAATTACAGTATTCATGGTCTTTTTTTTATCAATTATGCTATTGTTTGCATTGTTGTAACTATATGTTGTAAATATGTGGTTTTGTGCAGGTCTTGTAGCTTTAGTTTTTGGTCTTGTTTGCCTGGTGGGATTGGAGCTCCTTTCCGGGGAATGCGCTGTTACGTTCCCTGTAACCGGGTGACTTACCAGCAAAGATAGAGAGGTCCGCTGAAGTCTGATGGTACTATTTTCAAACGTTTTTTATTTATAAAGGGGCACAAACGTATGGTTAATACAAAACATTCAGATCATATACGTCGTCAAAACTCAATCTAAAGCACAGGTATAGTAGTAATCAATCAGAATTAAGCTCTATCATTGTCTAGGGGATAATACTGAGTCCAATGGAATATAAAAGTCACTCAAAAATCTGCAGGCTTTTCCGTTTGGGAACTGCTGGCATTTCACGGGTTGGAGAGAGAGATTGGTGAGAAAAAGGAACACTTGCCCGTCGTCTTTGCGAAGCAAATCCCTGTTGTTAGTTAAAACGGTTTTCCTTTGGTTTCAGCCACAGACTCCCGATCCAGAATCTAACGCACGTGGCTTCCTTCAAAATGGCTTCCTGCTCTGACGGGAAGCGCTATCGTGTCTTCCTAGTGTGTCTCCTTGGTGAGTCTGAGGGGCCGCCTCGGCAGCCCACCTTTTTATCGGGACTTGCAGGGTTGTAGCTGTCAATCAGGGTGGGGTGTGGCAATCTTTCCCCATCACCCAGCCCACGTTGCCCTGAGGGTTTGCACGTAGTCCAGTCCCCATTTCACAAAGGTGTCTCCAAGAGACAATGGCTATGTCCATGGCTTTTGTCTGGCTGAGAGGCCAGACCACATTCCAAACCTTAAGGCTTCTCTCTCTCTCTTGCGATTCTCACAAAGGAGGGGGCTGGGGTCATAACACCTCCCCTCTTAAAAGTTTTTTTACCAGCGGTTAAAAACAAGTTGGTACAGAGTCGTACAGGATTTTTGGAATCTAACACACTACACAAGCTTTCCTTTTCACAGAGTACGACCGTTATACATTCAAGTCAGTATCTAAATAGGTAACAATTACAGTGTCCCTTTCTTTAATATCTTAACATCGCGTACTGTACTAAAGTCTTGTAGCATCAAACTTCAGCAACAAAACTAAGGAGGTGTGATCTTAGCTTAGGTGCATCTACAAAAGTTTATACAAATACTAATCGTTTCGGTCGTTTTACTTCACCGGCAGGTCTCCAAAGGGGTTGTCTTTATTATTCACAGGCTTTGGCGCAAACCCGTACAACCGGCGTTGCTGTTTAAAAATGGCAGTTCTATTAACCATCGCCTCTTTTCCGGTGAGTCCCCCCGTGGGGAACTTGAGTAATTTGGCGAGGTACTCTCCCGCCTTTCCTTTCCACAAGGGTTATTCTCTTAACTCCGCGTCCCCAACCTAGTCCATCATGGGAATTTCCACCCAATTCTTTAATGCTACACAGGTAGTTAACCCTTTTGTCAAGACCATGCAGGCTGATGTGTTTCAGTTCGAACCTTTTTCTCTGGCCGCATTTAAATTTCGGCTTCCTCACAGCGCTTTCTTGAATAACAATAGCGTGTGGGGCACCTTTACAGTCCAAATCAACCTGTAATCGATGCGCAGGCATCAATCTAGACTTTAATTTTTTTTCATTCGATTTGGGAACTACAGATTTACCGTTCTCCTCCACAACAACAGTTATTTCCCCATTCGTAAACTCCACATTAACTCTGAACACCCCTTTCAGCACAACCATCTGGGAATTCACACTTCCCAAGGTTAACCCTTTCTTCCCCGAACCAAGTCTATCTGATCCAAAAGAACGGCCGTCTCGTCCAGCTGAGTCAAATACCTCAGACTTTTTCTGAGCTCCGTGACTAGGTTCAGGACCACGTGCATCCCCATCTTGGACACACTCAAACGGGGCATTGGCCTCTTCCAGGCTTTCAATACCCGTACCCTTTTCAAATTCTAAATTCCCCTGATCCTCCCAGTTACTCTTTGGGCAACTCACTTCCGGAGTAAACTCAACCCCGCGGGCTGAAACAACCTCATCTGCCAACCCAGCAGACTTCTTCAAGGTAATGGCATCCTTTTCATCTAGGACTGCCCTCATTTCATTATCGGGAACACCTTTAGAATTTTCAACTTCTTCAAACAGTTCTGCCAAACCAGACAGATCATCCATGTCCAACCCTGGACCTTTTAACAGCTTTATCTGTTTCTCATCTTTATTTCCTACCTCTAGGACCTTTTTCTTCGCTAAGGGAAGATCTACCTTCTCTCCCTTACCCCCTTTTACGTTACTATTCCTCGTTTTACCACCCTCGAAACCCTCGTGGCACAGGGTCGGTAAAGACGTCTGGGCCAAATCAAAACTGGCCAATTTTAAACTGCTCTCGTTCTCAGATGCCGTTCTCGACAGGCTGCGAGTGACTGCGCATGCGGGATAGATTTTTGGATCTGAGGTAGGGTCCTCAACTCTCACGGGCTGGGTTGTCAGCTTCACGGCTGCACCCATCTTCCCACCCGCTAGGTCGTTACCCAGAAGGACGTCCACGCCTTCCCCCGGCAACTTCGGCAGGACCCCCAGTTCCACTGGTCCTGACACCAACTCACAATCTAGAAGGACCCTATGCAAAGGCACTACCTCGGTCCTGTTTCCTATGCCTCTCAGGGCTACCTCTCCCGTCCGAGGTCCGAATTGTAATACGTTACGGCTAATTAATGATAGCTCCGCCCCCGTGTCTCTCCAAATCCGTACGGGAATTGGCGGGTCCCCCTTCCTCACAGACACGGTTCCGTGTGACAGATAAATCTCCGACCCCTCGCGCTCTCTGCTTACCTGGGACCCTCTTGCCGATTTTCTGATTACCACGGCACACCCGATCGGGACCGCTGCCTTCCCTCTCTCTGGCTCCTTTCTCGGAGCAAAGCACTTAGATGCAATATGACCCACCTTTCCACAATTAAAACAGGTCAAGCCAGGACCTCTCCTGCCGTCTTGCCTCTCCTCCTCAATTTTACCACTAGCTCCCAGCGGGATCTCCGCCTCAGCCGGCGGGCTTTCTCTACCGTTCCCACGGTCTCTCTGGTAACTTTTTGGTGAGGAAAACTTTGTCTTGTGGGTTAGGGCATATTCATCTGCGAACCTAGCAATTTCTGAGATGGACTGATTCGTCCTCTCATTCAAATACATCCGGATCTCTCCCAGAACACAACCTTTAAATTCCTCAATCAAAAATAACTCCCTGAGACGCCCATAATTCTCGGCCACCTTTTCCGCGGTGCACCAACGGTCCAAGAGCACACCCTTCTCATGGGCTAGCTCGGTATACGTTTGATTCCACCCTTTCCTTAAATTTCTGAACCTTTGTCTATACGCTTCAGGTACTAACTCGTAACCCCGGAGAATGGCCTCCTTTACTTGGTCATAATTCCCTTCCCCTTCCGGGGGCAATGCTGCATATGCCCGCTGTGCTTTCCCTCATAACACACTTTGTAACAACGCCACCCACTGCTCTCTGGGCCACTTCTGATTCACTGCCACCTTTTCAAAAAGCAAGAAATAACTATCAACATCCGTCTCCTCGAACGGGGGGACCAACCTCAACGCCCGACTAAGATCAAACCCCTCCTCTCTCTCTACCCCTTTCTCTCTTCGCTCTTGCCTTCGCCTGTCCAGCTCCAATTCATGGCTCCGTTGTTTCTCTTTCTCAGCTGCTTCCAGCTGCTTTAACTGGAGCTCATGACCCCGTTTCACCTCTAATTCCTTTAGTTTGAACACCTGCTCCCTTTCCTTTTCCTTTTCCTTCTCGGCCCGTTCCTTTTCCTTCTCGGCTCGTTCCTTTTCCTTCTCAGCTGCTTCTAGCTGCTTTACTTTAAATTCATGTTCCAACCTTACTTTCTCCAACTCTAACTGATCTGTCCCACTCGATAATCTCTTTTCGGGGATATTTTCCAAATCCTCAGCTGCAAACACCTTCTTCCCAATGTAATACTGAGTTATGACCCTTCGCACTTCCTGCTTTTTCATTGATGACCTCACCTCTGTGAGGTCTAACCCCTTTGCCAGATTTACCAAGTCTAATTTGGTAGCCGCTCCTAGCGCCCCCGGAGTTGGGTTTCTCATAAATTCATCCACATCCATCTTTGCTGGTTTTCTGTCTGGCTACCTGCGTACCCAGATTCAAGTTTGGACTTACAGCCCGATTCACTGACCCTCCCCTTTTGGTTTCAAATCCCGAGACGAGTACCCCACTTGTTACGTTCCCTGTAACCGGGTGACTTACCAGCAAAGATAGAGAGGTCCGCTGAAGTCTGATGGTACTATTTTCAAACGTTTTTTATTTATAAAGGGGCACAAACGTATGGTTAATACAAAACATTCAGATCATATACGTCATCAAAACTCAATCTAAAGCACAGGTATAGTAATAATCAATCAGAATTAAGCTCTATCATTGTCTAGGGGATAATACTGAGTCCAATGGAATATAAAAGTCACTCAAAAATCTGCAGGGTTTTCCGTTTGGGAACCACTGGCATTTCACGGGTTGGAGAGAGAGATTGGTGAGAAAAAGGAACACTTGCCCGTTGTCTTTGCGAAGCAAATCCCGGTTGTTAGTTAAAACGGTTTTCCTTTGGTTTCAGCCACAGACTCCCGATCCGGAGTCTAACGCACGTGGCTTCCTTCAAAATGGCTTCCCGCTCTGACGGGAAGCGCTATCGTGTCTTCCTAGTGTGTCTCCTTGGTGAGTCTGAGGGGCCGCCTCGGCAGCCCACCTTTTTATCGGGACTTGCAGGGTTGTAGCTGTCAATCAGGGTGGGGTGTGGCAATCTTTCCCCATCACCCAGCCCACGTTGCCCTGAGGGTTTGCACGTAGTCCAGTCCCCATTTCACAAAGTTGTCTCCAAGAGACAATGGCTATGTCCATGGCTTTTGTCTGGCTGAGAGGCCAGACCACATTCCAAACCTTAAGGCTTCTCTCTCTCTCTTGCGATTCTCACAAAGGAGGGGGCTGGGGTCATAACAGCGCTAAGATGGTAGCACGATATTAATACACAGCAGCCTGTCCGGACTCTGGATTGGGGATTGCCAAACGTTATGTGGATTTTCTGGTGTAGTCTGTTTTGTCATATGCTTTTGTGATATCATTCTGGAGGAACGTTGTCTCATTTTTTTAACTACATTGCACTTGTGGTTTCTAAATGACAACAAACTGAATCTGAATCTGATATATTGAATACATTTTTAAAACGTACAAAAACAGGAATATTGTATATTAAAAAAAATGAGGTAGTGTCTAAAGGTTCAATGTCCATTTAGGAATTGGATGGCAGAGGGGAAGAAGCTGTTCCTGAATTGCTGAGTGTTTGCCTTCAGGCTTCTGTACCTCCTACCTGATGGTAACAGTGAGAAAAGGACATACCCTGCATGCTGGAGGTCATTAATAATGGACGCTGCCTTTCTGAGACACCACTCTTTGAAGATGTCCTGGGTACTTTGTAGGCTAGTACCCAAGATGGAGCTGACTGGATTTGCAATTCTTTTGGTCCTGTGCAGTAACCCCCCCCCCCCCCCCATAACAGTCAGTGATGCAGCCCATCAGAATGCTCTCCACAGTACATGTATAGAAATTTTTGAGTGTATTTGTTGACATGCCAAATCTCTTCAAACTCCTAATGAAGTATAGCCGCTGTCTTGCCTTCTTTATAACTACATCAATATGTTGGGACCAGGTTAGATCTTTAGAGATCTTGACACCCAGGAACTTGAAACTGCTCACTCTCTCCACTTCTAATCCCTCTGTGAGGATTGGTATGTGTTCCTTCGTCTTACGCTTTCTGAAGTCTACAATCAGCTCTTTCGTCTTAAATGCTTTGTTGTTGCTGTGACACCACTCCACTAGTTGGCATATCTCACTCCTGTCCGCCCTCATCTCCATCTGAGATTCTATCAACAATGGTTGAATTATCAGCAAATTTATAGATGGTATTGAGCTATGCCTAGCCACCTAGTCATGTTCATATAGAGAGTAGAGCATTCTCGATCGTCTTTCCATTTGTAAATCATCACTGTCAATGTGAGTGCTACCTGACAATAGTCATTAAGGCAGCCGACATTATTCTTTTTATGCACTGGTATAATTGTTGCCTATTTGAAGCAAGTGGGAACATCTGCCTGTAGCAGTGGGAAGTTGAAAATGTCCTTGAATCCTGCCGCTAGTTGGTTGGCACAGGTTTTCAGAGCCTTACTAGGAACTCCATCAGGACATTCCGCCTTTCGAGGGTTCACTGTCTTTAAAGACAGCCTAACATCAGCCTCTGAGACAGAGATCACAGGGTCATCAGGTGCAGCAGGGATCTTTGAAGTGGGCATAGAATGCGTTGAGTTCATCTGGTAGTGAAGCGTCACTGCCATTCATGCTACTGGGTTTTGCTTTGCAGGAAGTAATGTTGTGCAGGCCCTGCCAGAGTTGCCGTGCATCTGGTACAGGCCTGGGTCACCAGACTTGAATGCCACAGATCTAGCCTTCGGTAAATGATGTACCTCCTGGTTCATCCACAGCTTTTGGTTTGGGAATGTACAGTAAGTGTTTGTAGTCACACACTCATCCGCACAAGTTTTAATGAAGTCAATAACAATTACAGCATACTCATCCAGGTTCGAAGAGGAACCCCTGAATACAGTCCAGTCCACCGATTCAAAGCAGTCCTATAGGCACTTCTGTGCTTCCCTTGTCCATACCTTCATGTTCCTTACCACCGGTGCTGCAGTCTTCAGTCTCTGCCTATACTCAGGGAGTAGAAGTACAGCCAGGTGATCTGATTTCCCGAAGTGAGGGTGCGGAATAGCAGGATAGGCATTCTTGGTGGTGGTGTAGTAATGATCCATTGTGTTGTTTCCTCTAGTATTGCAAGTGATCTGTTGATGGTAATTGCTTAGTGATTTTTTTTTCCGACTGGCCTGGTTAAAATCTCCCAAAACGATGGTGATGGTGATGGTGAAGGTGTTAGGGTGCGTTGTTTTGTGCATGTTGTTCCCATTGCTCAGATCATCTAAAGCCTGATTGACATTGACCTGAAGTGGAATGTAAACTGCTACCAAAATGACCCCGGAGAACTCTTGTGGTAGGTAAAAAGGACGGTACTTAATTGCTAGATATTCCAGGTCTGGTGAGCAGAATTGGGACAGTATATTTGTGCACCAAGAAGAGTTGATCATGAGGCGTACTCCTCCACCTCTGCTTTTCAGAGACTCTATAGATCTATCCTGACGGCGTATAGTAAATCCGTCGATCTGAATCGCTGCATCCATATGGAAGGGGTTAACCAGGATTCCGTGAAACAAAGGACACACGCGGTCCTAATGTCCCTCTGATTCACCACCCTAGCTCTGATGTCGTCGATTTTATTCACCAGAGACTACACATTCACCAGCAAGGTAGTCAGTATCGGGAGTTTAAAACCCTGTTTCCTTAAACACACTTGTAACCCCACTCTACACCCGTGCTTTCTCTGAGGTGTCCTACACGGGCGCTTCCAACCACAATCGGTGTTGTTTCTGTCAGTTTTAATGAGCGATTAACATTATTAACTGTACTGACATGGAAGCAGTTGTGCTTTTTAGCTGTATCAGTCTGAAACGGGAATATTTAATTATATCCATTGAGAGTACTGCTGATACTCTCTGACCCTATGTTCATCTCTGGAGCATCTGCATTGTAAAGACGCCTACGTCAGACAGTTTATGGGTCACAACTCTGCCTTCATCACTATAATTCCTCATCATCAAACTCCAGACCCTGGAAGTCGATGCCTCCCTTTGCTACTGAATTCTTGACTTTCTGACCAACAGAGCACAGTCATTAGGAATTGTTAGCAACACCTCTGGCATGATTATTCTAAATAACTGATGCTCCACAAGGTTGTGTCCTCAGCCCCCTACTCTACTCCCTGAACACTCATGACTACATGGCCAGATTCCATTTTAACTCCATCTACAGGTTGCAGATGATATCACCATAGTGGGCTATATCTCAAATAACCATGAGTCAGAGTACAAGAAGGAAATAAAGATCTTAGTGACATGGTGTCATGACAACCATCCTCTCAGTATTAACAAAACAAAAAGCTGGTCATTGACTTCAGAAAGGGGGGGGGGTGCACTTGCCCTGTCTACATAAATGGTATTGAGGTTGAAAGGGTTGAGAGCTTCAAGTTCCTAGTTGTGAACATCACCAATAGCTTGTCCTGGCCAAACCACATACACAACAAGAAGGTTCACCAATGTTTCGACTTCGTCAGGAGGCAAAAGAATTTTGGCATGTCCCCTTTGACCCTTACCAATTTTTATTGATGCACCGTAGAAAGTTTCCTATTTGCATGCATAAAAGCTTGGTACAGTTGCTCTACGTTTGATCGCAAGGAACTGCAGAGAGTTGTGGATTCAGCTCAGCACATCATGTAAACTAGGTTCCCTTCTGTAGACTCTGTTTATACTTCCTGTTGCCTCAGTAAAGCAGCCACCATAATCAAAAACCCCAGCAAGCTGGACATTCTCTGTTCTCTCGTCTCTGATCCAGCAGAAGATACAAAAGCCTGAAAGCATGTACCACCAGATTCAAGAACAGCTTCTATCTTGAGTCAGACTTAAATGGACTTCTTTTACAATAAGATAGACCCTTGACCTCACAATTACCTCGTTATGATCTTGCACTTTATTGTTTATCTGTGCCACACTTTCTCTGTGGCTTTTACATTTTATTCTGCATTCTACCTGAATGCACTATCTTATGGTTTGATCTGTATGAACAGTATCCAAACCAGCTTTTCACTATATCTTGGTGCACCTGACATTTTGGCAAGAACAGGCAGAGTTTCTAAATAAGTTTCTAGCAAGTTGTTTGTTCCTCCTTCTTTTTCGATTAGAACATAGATAGTGTGTTGAGAATGGATCCAAAGTTAATGGTATGTTTAATGACTGAACTCAGCTTGGGCTTCCAGCTGGTTACAGGTATGGATTATAACCAACATTTTGATGACAAACTCCACTATCTTCATCAGGGATGTGGCCTGGACATGTCTAGTCCGGTGGTATTTTGACCCACATAGACCATCCATCCTCATTGGTTAGACCTCATCCAGTCAGGTTTCTGCTCTCCTATCTTGTTTACAATTGAAGTCCAGTTCTTACTTAGAGCAAGACTTTCATCTTTGTTTAAAATTCTTTTCCTCTAGTTTTATTTCAATGGCTTCTTTTACCAGGTGGTCCCAAAAGCCATTGGTAAGACCAAGTAGTTTTATGCCATCAAAGTCAATTCTATAGCCATTTCAAATGCAATGTTCTGCTACTGCCAATTTTGCTGGGTAACCCAAACAGGTACCTGTCCTGTGCTCCTTGATACAGGTTTCCACCATGCATCCTGTCTGCTGATACACGCTGCTCCATTCTCAGGGAATCCTGTAAATGCCAGCCGACCCAAGTCCCTGGTCATCTTTGACCCACATAAGCTGTGATTTGAGCTTCCTTAAGGGTTTGTGGATGGTATTCATCCAGTCTTTCTTCAGGATCCTGGCGATCCTTCCAGAAACTTTGGAAATATTGGGAAGACTGGCGGTGATGACAGGTTCCTTCTTGTTAGGTTTCTTGGTTTTTCCATTGGCCATTTAAAGGATTCGATTGAGTTCCTTCACCTTGTGGCCATTCTGTTGGAACATCAATTGTAATTGTCTTATTTTCTCAGGGAGACTGTCCGGGCCCGAAATAGTTTTTGCATGGTTAATCAAAGTAGAAAGAACCACTCTACATTGGGAGGCATGAGGTATAAGTCCATGTGAGTGAGTTTCCGGTGGATGCCACGTCTAAGGCTGCTGTCCAGTTTCCATCTTATTAGAATGTCCAGGAACGGGAGGCAACCATTCAAACAGTTAATTTACAATGAAGATCGAGAAGAATGGTTGGGAAATCTAGTGACCAGGTCTTTTTTGTTTAGTCTCCCTGTCTCCTCGATACTGTTGGGCTCCAAATTCTGCCCTGTGTTCGTTTGGAAGAGAGACAACCAACACCTGATTATAGTGAAGCGTGGCTTTATTGCAAAATCGTAACTGGCACAGCGAGTACACGGCGTCGCTGGAGAAGGCACGTTCTGCCTTCCCCTTACATTCTACTCTTATTTATACCCCTTTTCCCCATTCCAACCCCTCGCTACACATATTTGGTAAGGCCGAACTTTGTTGCACATATTAGGTAATATCGGGCACTTGTGTCCCCCTTATTGGCCCGATGCCATTCGCTCACGAGTTACCTGTTTCTTTTGTTTATTGAATCGCGTGACACTAGCAGTTTCGGTGTAGCGGAATCCCCAGTTTCGCTTCCTCCCTCCCTTGTACTCCTGTCTCCTAATATCACGTGAGCCACTTCCTGACCTGTAGTGGCAGTCTCGAATTAACCCTAACATTAACCCTAACAATACCTACATCTGTATGAAGTGCATTGAGCTGCAGCACCTTAGAGACCATGTTAAGGAACTGGAGCTGCAGCTGGATGACCTATGGCTCATATGGGAGAATGAGGAGGTGATAGATAGATGCTATAGGAGGTAATCATTCCTATGTTGCAGGAGGCAGGTAACTGGATAATTGTCAAGAGAGGGAAAGGAAATAGGCAGCCATTACAGAGTATCCTTTGGGCTGTTCCCCTCAATAACAAGTATACTTTTGTTACTGTTGAGAGGGACGATCTACTGGGAGAAGCTGCAGCAACCGGATCTCTGGTACTGATTCTGGCTCTGTGTCTCAGAAGGCAAGAGGGGAGAAGAGGAGTGCACTCATGATAAGAGATTCCATAGTTAGAAGAACATAGAGGATATTCTGCAGATGTGAAAGAGACATCTGGATGATATGTTGCCTCCCAGGTGCCATGGTCAGGGATGTCTCAGATCGGGTCGACAGCGTTCTAAAGATGAACAGCTGGAAGTCAGAGTACATACTGGTACCAACAACATAGGTAGGAAAAGGATGAGGCACTGAAGAGAAAAAATAGGGAGTTGGGTATGTAGGAGACATGTATCCATTTTCTGTCCTTTGGATCCATTTCTGTCACATGGTTTGGGGTGTGTTAGAAGCGATGAGTATAGTTCTGTACATATTCTTATTTCATTAGTTGTTTAGTTCAGTCTATTGGAGACTGATTGAGTCACGGAGAATTATATATATTTTGACTGTTCAGTTACCTTAATTGGATGTTATTAAACCGCAGAATTTACCTGCAGAATTTTACTTCTGATATAATTTCAATACACTATTTGATCACTAATTCTATCAATTGGAATGCTAATTTAGCTTGACCTCTTAGTTACGCTAATTGGAACACTAACTTTAGATCACTAACTTTGCTTAAACATGTTGGTTCAATGCTAGGAATGGACCCTTTTTGGCTTTGGAACTTCGTGTTTTCAAAGCACGTCATACAGTGTTGATCACCCGGCTTAGTCTCTCCGCGGTTTTGGTTTGTTTTAAAGTAAACACTATATTTTGTCAACAAAAATTAGTTGTCCCAAACGAATACCAGTCTATGACAAAGGATTGTCTCGGACCTCATGGTGAAATTACAATCACAACTCTGAGAAGCCAGAGCAGCTTGCAGCAAGTGAACGACCATTTTGTTGGTCATGCTGTACGTTTGTGGTTTGAACACAGTTTTGAATTGCTCGATCATGTGATGTTTGCTTAAGGGTTCATCACTTTCTTTTATTGAAGTGCTGAAATATTCTGGTTACCAATATTTGAATTGAAGGCTGTTTGTTCGGTCTGGTTTAGGCACTGTAGATGCATGGACAGTTTGTTGACTATGTTTATTGAATTGAATATTGCTGGTGCTATTGGCGAACAAAGAGTTATTTGGGAGTTGCACAACAAGTTAAAGTAACATAAGTGTATCAAAGCATGGAATTGGCACCAATGACTCTGCAGTTGGAACACGCAAAAGAGAAATCAAAGCTAAAGCTAAGGTCAATCCAATCAAAAGTCTTCCAAAGGAATATGAAACAATGTGAACAAAATTAAAGGTTTGATACCATCAATAAATGGTCTTATGAAAATTAAAGTAAATGCCTCACAGTGCAATCTTGTCTTGAGGATTTATTAATATCTGTGAAGCTGTTGCTAAGCAACATCACATGCTAATCTCATTACTTCCCAAGCTTGAGCAGGAAAGACAAAGTAGGTGTTTTTTCAGAAATTGATACCAAAGCTATTGTACATTCATAGGAATGTGAAACAATAGTTGAACCAAAGACATTCCATTGAAGGTCATGTTGCAGTAACAAGTGAATATGTGTCTCAGCTTCCATCAGATAATGTTTTTCAATGGCATGTTTTGACTACATATACAGCAGATGACCCACATGATGATGTGAAACCCAATGACAATATGTCTAATGTCAGCACTTGAGGTTCTGTTGCAGGAAGAAATTCTTCTGTATCTACTACCTCCTCTGCATCATTTTCCTCTTGTAATGGCTATGGTAAAGGAAGAAACAGTTTAAGTTAAAGGAATAAATTGTTATACATGTGGCCAAAGTTAATTTGCTAAGGGCTACGAGTGTGGTGAATGCTCAAAGCACTCCTGCAGGACAGTCCTATGGTGTGAGTTCCCATATTGAAAAGGTACAAGCAAAAACAAGAACACCTAATCTCAATGCTGATTTCTTTGTTCCTCAAGTGCCTGTGGAATATGAGGTTCAGGGTGGTTAATAAAGCCTGCACTAATGAGGCATTCTTAACCTATGTCATCTCCAACAGCTCAAAGTGCTTACGTGGGCATTCACTTAATGCAGGGGAACATTCTTTCTTCAGATGATAGATGTCAAGGCAGTACTATTGATTGAAAGAGGAAGCAAAGTGAAATAACAACCTTATTGGTGCTACAAATGTGTTGCTACACATTTCATCTTTGCCTAAAAAAAAGATTCAAATATTCAATGGAGACACGTTGCAGTATCATTCATCATGAGGGCTTTTGAAAACAGAGTTGAAGGCAAGACTGACAGCTATAGTGACTGCTTCTATCTCCTTGAACGCTACATTAGAGGTCACCCAAGCACATTTGTCAGAAATTGCCAGCATGTTGACCCTAAAAAAGGACACCTAAAAGCTAAGGCTTTACTACAGGAACATTTAGGTTAGGAACAGAAATTTGCATCCCCTTACATGCAAAAGGCTTGTTCTTGGGTACTGTGATAGAGTGGGTAAGACACCCCTCCCTGAAAATGGATGCAACAACAAACAGAATACATCAAACAATGTCACTGTCCTGGAGTGAGCAAGTACAAACAAAAGTGGCCATGCTGCACATTAGCCTGGCGTGTGCACCCGATAAGCATAATGTCACCACTGCTAAACAGGGAGAATGGGAATCACAGGTCTACTGGGGGGGGGGGGGGGGGAGAGAGGGGATGGGGAGAAGAAATTACTTGTGGCAGACCCAATCTATTGAAGAAAGCTCTTCAATATCAGTCTTTTTCTTAGAGGCTGTTGCAGTGCCTCGGAAGAAGTGCGGTACATACGTGAGCTGGACATGCAATTTCTTCATGACAATATGTAAATTGTCATAAATAAATTGCCCTCTATCCTTGGGGATAAATGGAGAATGGTGATCTGTGAACTGCACAACCATAAGATTACTTTTACTGATTTTATTGAAAGGCAAGTGAAGATTGCCACACACCCTGTGTTTGGGAATATGCAGGATGCTATGTCACGGGCAATAAGCAAAGGTGGAAATAAAACCAAGTCACAAGTTTGTTCTAAGGTTAAAGGAAGCAGCTTTGCCACTGCTGTGGCCAATGTGAGAAGTAAAGCTAAAAGTGAACTTGGAACTCATGGCAGGGAAATGGTCTTATCAGCTAAAATTGTTTGTTCTGTGAGGGTGAACTGTGCATTGGATTTTCTCAGCGAGAGAAAAGAGCTCACAGTGAGAAGGTTGCCTTCTTAACAGAAATGGTGTCTGCTTTGGCTTTTTGTGTACAGGACACATCAGCTAGGATTGAAGGAAGTGTCTTTCATGTGAGGTATGCAGTGGGAAGAATCCACACATGCTTCATATTCACTATAACGAAAAGGGTGCAGAATTAAAACAAATTGTGAAAGAATAAGGAACAGTGAGTAGTGCCCTGGTATCAAATGGCCTTACAGGGACAGGTGATTATGGTTGTAAATTCCCCGTAGTTACAGTACAAGTGAAGTCTAAGAAAGGTAACAAGACAGTAGTTGCTTATGTTTTCCTAGATCAAGGAAGTACAGCAGTGTCTGTACAGTGGGCTTCAGGAACAAGCTCAACCTCACAGGATAAAGGACACGCACTCTCTTATGCACTGTGGGTTAAGAGAAGGTCATAAGTAGCTACATTGTTTTGGGATTGGAAGTGGCTGGCTTAGATGGTGAAAACTATTGTGATCTACCTAACATCTATATGCAGGAAAGTGCCTTTCCACAAAGGGAACGTTCCACAACGGAGGGATCTCCAGGGATGGTCTCACCTCAAACATGTCCATTTGCCAGAGACTGATTTAGAAACTGAGCTGTCTATAAGCACAAATGTGCCTAAAATATTGGAGCCATTGCAAGTGATTCGTGGTGTTAATGATGGATCCTATGCAATTAGAACAATGTTGGGTTGGGCTGTGAATGGATCACTGAAAGAAGACATTGGTGATGGGTGAGACTGTGCAGAGCCAGAGCTGACAGTTAGTAGGATCTCATTTTTGAACTTGGATGAGCTTTGACAGCAGCAGTTTAAGGCAATCTTCTCTGAATGCAGTCACAGAAATGGCCACTACCAGATTAGTTTACTTTTGAGAAAGAAGGAGGTTAACATGCCAAATAATAGGAAGATTGCTGAACAGCATGCTCTAAAACTAAGGAACAGGTTAAAGAACGATTTGTCATTTCACACTGACTGCACAGTTTTCATGAAGGATGTCATCTCCAAAGGTGTCATGGTCTGGTCCGTGAAGTCTGCGTTCTGGTTCACGGTCCGGTCCATGGACTCCGGACTCCGGGTCTTCCGGCTGTCCCTTGTTTCATTTGGGCTCAGCCATAGGCACCTGATTCTCATCTTGAGGCTGGGAATATAATTGGCCCTGGGTTCAAGTGTGGTTGCGGGTTTGTCTCGTCGGTATCCTGTCCTTGCCTCTGTGGGGTAATCAGGCCGTTCTCCTGAGGCTGGACTGTACCCTTCCCTCCCTCTGAAGCCTTGCCAGCTATCCACGCCTGAAGCCTTGCCAGCAACCTCACCTGCGTCCTTGCCTGAATCACCGTCAACATCGGCCGCCAGAGTGAGACCAGAGCCTTGCCACGCCAACAGAAGAAACTGTCTATCGTTGAGCTTAGAACTGTCTCTTTGTGTCCGTGTATGAGTCCTGGCCCTATGTCCTGTCCCCAAGGAGGAGTCCTGACTCTGTGTAAAGCCCTGGCCCTATGTCCTGTTCTCAGGGAGGGGTCCCAGCTCTGTGTAAAGCCCTGGCCCTATGTCCTGTTCTCAGGGAGGGGTCCCGGCTCTGTGTTCTGTGTTCCTGTGCTCCAGTCCAAGGCTCTGTGGAGGTTCCATTCCGTGTCCAAGGCTCCGAGGAGGTTCCAGTCTGTGTCCAAGTTGTAGCCTAGGCCCTGAGTCCTAGTCTCATCCAGGGCTAGTGCCCGTGTCCAGCTATGCCTCTCCCCGCTCCTGCTTTGCTCTCCCTCAACCTAGGCTCTGCATTCCTGCTCTTCCTCAGCCTAGGCTCTGCGTACCACCTCTCCCTCGATCAACGCCACATCTGAGCTTCACGTCCTCGTCCAGCCCTGGAGTCCCGTGTCCTGCCCCCACGTCCAGTCCTCTCCTGGATCCGGAGTCCGAGCCCGAGTCAAGACTCAGGTTCCAGGTCCCTATCCAGTCTCTGTCTGGGAGCCCTTGTCCAGATTCCAAGTTCCTAGTTCCCAGTTCCTAGTTCCTCATCCAGGTCCCACTTTCCTATTCTAGTCCTAGCCCATGCCCTATCTCCTAGTCTTGTCCAGGGCCTGTGTCTTGTCCAGCATTGTTTCTTCCCCACTTCCCTTGCTTTCTGACACACCAGATCTCACTTTCCCTAGTACTTCAGTGTCTGTGCCTTGCATTTGGGTCCGCTCTCAACGCCCACCTCATGGCAAAAGGTTATGCTGAAGGAGTGACAACAGAAGATCAGGAATGCAGTGATGGGATGGGGATATATTCCACATTATGGTGCTTATGACCCCAGAAAAGGGAAACTTCGTGTTGTGACTATGGAGTGACTTTTCAGGGAATGTCACTTAACGCTCTGCTTTTACGGGGACCAGATCTTACAGCTCACTGATTGGAGTCATAACCAGTTTCAGAAAAGAACTAGTGGTGATCATGGCAGATATTGAACTAATGTTTCATCACATTAAAGTACCTGCAGAAGATGCAGATCTGATGAGGTTTCTCTGGTGGCCTGATCGTGACTTCAGCCAAGGTATGGTGGACTTTAGAATGGTGGTACATCTCTTTGGACAACTTTGTCACAAAGTATATACAGTATTTCTCCTGCATTAGATTGGCATCCATCAATTCCTTTCCTACCCAAGTGGGTGTCTAAATGTCTCTTTAATATAATGATTGTATCTGATGCCATCACATCCTCTGGCAGTTAGTTCCAGATATCAACCACTCTCTGTGTAAGAAAACTTTCCTCTCAGGTCCTTAAAACTGCTTCTTCTCACCTCACATCTATGCCCTATTGCTTTTGATAACCCTACTACAAAAAAAAAACTACCCCTATCCATAGCAACACAAACAAAATGCTGGAGGAACTCAGCAGGTCAGGCAGCATTTACGTAAATCAAAAACAGTTGACATTTGGGCCAAGTCCCTTCTTCAGGACTGGAAAGGAAGAAGGGAAGACAACAGAATAGAAAGATTGGTGAAGGGGATAGAAGATAATTAGAAGGTGATAGGTGAAGTCAGGTGAGTAGGAATGGTAAAGGGCTGGAGTGGAAGGAATCTGAGAGGAGAGGAGAGTGGAAAATAGGAGGAAGGGGAGAAGAAGGGGACCAGTGGAAGGTGATAGGCAGGCAAGAAGAGGTAAGGGGCCAGTGTGGGACTAGAAGAAGAGGGGAGGAGGAGGAGGAGGAATTTTTTTTTACCAGATTATGGAGAAAAGGCAGGTAAATGGAGATGAGTCCATGGTCAGATCAACCGTGATCTTATTGAATGGCAGAGCAGGCTCAACAGGCCGGATGGACTACTCCTGCTCTTGTTTAAGTTGTGCCAACTTCACTCTTAGGAAATGTGCAGAAGACAATGAACCACAGTTCAGCCATGCGATGGTGGGTAAGGTTTTGCATTGCTTCTATATCAATGACTGCCTCGTGTCAGTGTTCTCTGAGGAGGAAATGGTGTCTTTCTATCATGACCTTGTATCGATGTGTGTTAAAGGCGGCTTTTGACTCACTGAGTGGATAACACATGCAGAAGAGGATTATTTAGAGAGGGACTTTTAATACAAGTCAGCGGGGGAATTGGAGATTGCTTTGGAGGAAATAAAGCGACCAAAGGAAGAAGTGGTGTAGAAAGAAGTGAGAGTTAAGATACTGAAAGATAATATAAACACCACTGTTAAGAGACTGTTACCTGTCGATCAAGAGGGACCTTCATGCTGTTTTAGAGAACTACAAGAAGCTCCGAGATTGGATTGAAAGAAAATACTTAACTTCAAAGCAGGTATCGTCTTGGTGGTATGAATTGCTTCATTTCTAGGACTTGGAAAACAATCGGTTAAATAATTTTAATGCCCTGGTTAGGATTTTACTGCTAATGTTGTAGGGTATTTCATTTAATGGTTTTCTGTAGAAGCAGTGTGTTCTGTTGGTAGTGTTTAGGTTACCATTAAAGATAAGGGGTTGTGATGTTCAGCGTAGGAGTGTTGTGTCATCCAATCAAGATGGTAGAATTGGGAGAAAGTTCTAGAGAACGCTGGGCGGAGAGGTTTTTGTGACAGACACTGTGGTGGGTTGAGGTCTTTTCAGCGAGAAATGGAGAGAGAAGAAGCTCAAGAGAACCAGCTGTAAGATTCGATCCGACAGGAATGCGCGATTCAATGGAGTCTAAGAGGGAAAATCCGACCAGTGATTTGCGAATAAGGGTTGATGCCATGAGTACATCAGACACATCAGATTTTGGAAGATTTGAGCTCCAACCTGTGCACATTTGACTGTTTTAAATTATGTTGGGCCCTTTTGTTTTTTTTCTTTTTTTATCTTTCTTTAATAATGGTTTGGCTAAGTTAACATTCATAAATATACTTCCTTTATAATTGTATGCTGTGTACAGTCTGTTATTTCTTGCTGATGGGCGATTACATAGGGGCAATAATTACACAGTATTCACGCAGATCAGCGTTCAAGTGGGTGAATCATCCCAACTTCCTGGATTTAGTGGGACCCAAGTCATAGCGACCCTATGGAGCCTGGGAAATACGGAGGCATACGGAGCCTGGGAAAGGTGGTTTTCTCACTGCTGAGTCCAGTGGCTGTTAGCAAAGGGCTAATGAGCCGCATCCCTAGAGACACCTGGTAAAAAGGGGTTTCATAATCTGGAGGAGAAGTTGAAAACTGTAAAAAGAATGTTTCAGACTGTTATGCCCAAACAGCAAAGACACATTTTTCTTTTGTTTAAACAACTTTACTTCCAACGTCTCAGTTCAATCCCTGAGGGCAGCCACCTTTTCACCCCACAATTCCCCCTTTTTCCTCTGGCGTGTAAGAGGGAAAGTTTGCATGTCTTCTAAATACTTACATAGTCCAACTGAACAGAACTCAACAAATCCCATCTTATTATATATACACACACACACACACACACACACACACACACACACACACACACACACACACACACACACACACACACACACACACACACACACACACACACACACACACACACACACACACACACACACACACACACATATATATATATATATATACATAAATAAATAAAAGTTATTTAAAGACAGTTCAAATGTCCATTAGGATCTGAGAATTAGTTCTGACTCCTGATGTTAAAACAATTTTTAAGGTATCAAGTGCCTTTAACAGAACAGAAGCTGGAGCTCCCTTCTTTGTGAGTCAGTCAGCTGGTTGCTCTTTTGTAGCTGACCGTAGCACATGATGAATTTTCGGTTGTTGGACAAGTTCTTTGATGCTGCATATCTCTAGATGAAGTCTGTCCTCTATAATTGACTTGGTGGATTTGATGGCATCAACCAAAGAGTAGCTGTTAGTGACACAAGTTATTTGTAGACTGTTTTTCTTCGAGTCACCATGGAAAGTATAGAGTGTGACCAGAGAAACAGTATTGTCAATACCTTCAGACACTGCAAGGGTTTCTCCTGCCAGTGAACTGCATACAACTCTTTGGAACCTTTGTCATTGCCAGTAGAGAGGTGAAAATCTTCCCTCTTTTCCTATCAGTACAATAAAATGTCCTCCTTGAGCACCTCCATCAGGAAGATTTCCAAGTGAGGCATCACTGAAGACAAAGAGCCTCAGTGAGCCATCTTTTCCAAGCTGTTGAAACTTCAAGACAACTTTTTCAGATTGAATTCTGTGGACTATCTTGTTTGCCTCACATAAAGTTTGTATTGTGAATTTTTTTGTGCTGGATGCCAAGTTCAGGCTTCAAACGATGTCAGTTCTGCTCTGCCTTGCACCCACAGAATCTGACCTGTCTTTGACCTGTTGTTCAGCTTTAGCTTCACTGAGGGGTGCACCTGTTGTGTGGCATGTGAGGATTCCATGTGGATTGTCTAAAGATTCCTGATGTAGCTTTCTTGGTGCAGTTGTACTGTTCCATCAATGGCAAGGATATCCCTACATAGCAGAATCTGTCATGTTCGCCGCACCCAACCTGAAAGGCTGACTTTAGCTGGGGGAGGACTGTTGTGGCAAAGATTTGTGAGCCTCCCCATAAGAAGTCAGCTACATGACAGCCAAGTACAGTACACCAATCACATGATATCCTGAATCTTGCCAGTAAAAAACAGCTGGATCCATTTGTGACATCTTTCCACCTGTTGTCAACATTATCTCCTTGACTTTTATATACCAGTAGAGTGATGCACCTGTTAGACCATACACACACTTTCTGAGTTTCTACAGTGTTCCTTGGCTTCTGGCTTCAGGCGGGGGTTTAATGTAAATGTCATGTGACAGCTCCATTCCATGTAAGAATGTGGATTTTGACTGCTCGACCTGCTGAGTTTATCCAGCTTGTTTGTATGTACATGTTGAGAATGTGGATTTTATGTCCATGCAATGGGGTTGCCAATGCTCTTGACATGTTACTGAGAGAAGTAGTCGGAGAGACTCTGATGCAGATATTTGTGAATCTTTTCAGAGTTCTTCTATGTTCAGATCCTCAAAACCTTCAGCCACCAGTTGTGCTTTTGGTATAATTCCTGCCTTAGTTTTATTTCAGGGTGCACACAGACAGTCTTTTGGCAATGCCTCTGGCTTCGTCAAATCCTCCATTATTTCTCCAGCTTCTGGATTTCATCCTGTTTTGCAGATTCAAACAACACCTCCTTAGTTACTAGGACATCTTCATCTTGACACTTCTCAGATGACCAACCTGATCTGTACTTGGTTCAATATGAAGTCTGTCTACATGTATGTCGACTGACCCTGCAGTGCCAGCGAATGTGACTGGTTCTAGGTAATTCAAGTTGTACCAACTTTTGTTTCTCCCAGTAGCTTTGCCAGCTCATCCTAAGACCAGCTTTGTATGAGATACTAGGGTCTCGGTCTACAAATCTCAGTTTGTCCTGGTTTAAGACTGAAACTTCCATGTTGTTTTTGCATGTGTGATTACTTCTGTTCAGGCAAGTCTGTTGAGTTGCCAACCGAACTCTCTTCCACACTGTCTGTGCCCCTGTCGAGCAACTCTGTTGGGCCCTTAGCTGCACTCTCCTCATCCCTGTCTGTGCTGTGTGACTGTGTGCCAGGTAAGTGCTTTTTATTTTTTGTGTCATTGTCCACGGAGTTCTGATGGTCTTCAGTTTGTGTTTTACATAGTCTGGAATAATGCACTCTCACATATGTATCTCACGAATACCACAATTCCATCCTGACTGATGACAACTCCAGGACCTATCCATTCTGTACAGTCTGCTCTTTTGTAACACACTTTGTCCCCTGTGTCATAGTTGTCATTTATAGGACGGGCCTGTGCATTTGAATTCTCTCTGAACACTCTGCTTCAGTGAAAGCCTTCCCTGATGCATGCTGTGCTGAAATATGTTTCCCAACCCACTCCCTCCTTGTAGTGTCCTCTAGAGCAGGAGGTCTGTCAACCAGTATAGAGGGAAGGTTTGGATTCTGGCTGAACACCAACTGATACAGGCTATAGCCATGATCATTGTGCATGGTATTCTTCGCCATAAGGGTCCAACCCAGGGCTGTGTTCCTATCACAGACATTGTTTTTCTTTGCCTTCAGTATATTTCAGTAAGCATTTGATTGTGTCACTCCAGAAGTCCATTACTCCAAGGACTGTATGCCACAGTTGTCTTTGTTTCAATATTAAAGTTCTCTGCCATATCTCTGAATTCATCATTATTAAATTCATCACTGAATACTATATGATGTGGGCATGCGCACTTAACCAGGAATGGATGAAGTTTTGTATGGTCTCTGAGGGTCTCTTTGTATTTATGGTGCCATCAGCACTGAAACGTGTGAACTCATCAATGATGTAGAGATACCACACTCCTTGCTCCAGTTCACATCGGTCCAAGACTACATTGTACTCAGATGCTAATGGAAGACCAACCACAGGCTTGGGCTTGGGCTTTCCAGACTTTAGGCATGTCTCACCTCTGTCAATTATCTGCTCTAGAATGAAAAAATAATCTGCATCTTTGTTTCCTGAACTCCTGAGCAGTTTCCAAAGTCTATCAATTAAAGCATGTCCAAAATGCTTGTGAAGTTTGAGCAACACTTTGCATTTCTCATCTGTGGTCATGTGTTGCGTGATAGTTAGTACTTCATTCTCACATTGATTATTAGTAATGTCTGTATCTCGAATCTTCATACAGTGATGTTCAGAGCTGATGAACTCAGAGATGCTGCTGTTGAAACATCATTGCTTGGCCATTCTCCATATCCAGTACTGCTCCTGCTTTCTTTAGGGAAGTTTTACTCAATAGTAATGGAATGTTCACTGGTACCACCTCTGTTTCTTTTCAAATCTTTTTATTAGTTTTTTAAAAAAAAAACAGAAGAAAAATATTGTTACAAGACATTTGAGAGTACATAATAGATTGATAAACATTCAAATATATATTGATCCATACATAGAATCTCTCAAACTCATATAATAATATAAATGATTAAGAGAAACCCCCCCCCAAAAAAAAAACAACAACTAAATAGAAAAAAAACTAACCAACATGGGCAATCGCATAATGTTATATATATACAGTAGTGCCTATGACTCCCAACCTCCATCCACACAATTCAGGATAGTGACAATAAGGTTCAGGATCAGACCGTTTAATTCATATGAAAATGCTGAATAAATGGTCTCCAAGTTTCCTCAAATTTAACTGAAGGATCGAAAACCACACTTCTAATTTTTTCTAAACTTAAACAGGAAATAGTTTGGGAAAACCACTGAAATACTGTTGGAGGATTGGCTTCTTTCCAATTCAGTAAAATGGATCTTCTAGCCATTAGTGTAATAAATGCAATCATTCGTTGGAATGAAGCGGATAAACACTTATTATCTATCATTGGTAGGCCAAAAATTGCAGTAAAAGGGTGTGGTTGGAGATTAATATTTGAAACTCTTGAAATAATATTAAAAATATCTTTCCAATAGTTTTGTAAGCAAGGACAGGACCAAAACATATGAGTCAACGAAGCTATATCAGAATGACATCTATCACAGGTTGGATTAACATACGAGTAAAATCGAGCAAGTTTATCTTTAGACATATGAGCTCTGTGTACGACCTTAAATTGTATTAGAGTATGTTTAGCACATATAGAGGATGAGTTTACCAATAATAAAATTTTTTCCCATTGCTCAGTAGAAATAGGGCAATGCAGTTCTTCCTGCCATTCCTTCTTAATTTTTTCAGATATATCTGGTTGTAGATTCATAATCATATTATAAATGATAGCAACAAGACCCTTTTGACAAGGATTAAGAGCTAAAATTCTTTCTGTAATGTCCAATGGACATTCTTTCGAAAAAGACTTTAGTTCATTATATAAAAAATTTCTAACTTGTAGATATCTAAAAAAATGGGTTTTAGATAAATTATATTTATTAGATAATTGTTCGAAGGACATAATGTTATCATCCAAAAACAGATCACGAAAACATGTTATACCTTTTGTTTTCCATAAATAAAAGGCTTGATCTATGGAAGATGGTCGAAAAAAGTAATTAGCTGTTATAGGACTTGACAGTATAAACTTATTCAAACCAAAAAATTTACGAAATTGAAACCAGATTCGTAATGTATACTTGACTATAGGATTAGTTATCTGTTTATTCATTTTAAATAACGAAAAGGGAAGTGAAGATCCTAAGATTGAAATCAATGAGAAATCTTGCACAGATTTACATTCCAAATTTACCCATTGTGGGCCAGCAACTGTAGTCGATTCTTGTGTCCAAAATATCAAATACCGTATATTAACTGCCCAATAGTAAAATCTTAAGTTTGGTAGAGCCAAACCGCCCTCCTTCTTAGGCTTCTGTAAATATTTTTTAGCTAACCTAGGATTTTTGTTCTGCCACAAATACGACGATATTTTAGAATCAACTGTATCAAAAAAAGATTTAGGAATAAAAATTGGTAATGCTTGAAATAGGTATAAAAATTTAGGTAGTATCATCATCTTAATGGCATTAATTCTACCTACCAAAGACATAGATAGTGGGGACCACCTATTAGCAAGTTGCTTAATTTGATCTATTAAAGGCAAAAAATTAGTTTTAAATAAATCTTTATGTTTTTTAGTAATTTTAATACCTAAATAAGTAAAATAGTCTGTAACAATTCTATATGGTACCCGATTATGGTACATGGTACCCTCTGTTTCAAAGTAGCGTTTTGTCTGACCTATTTTTGCGGGAATTTTCACTCTTTTGTTAGAAGGTACAATCTTTCCATCTCCAAATTTGAATGCTTTATTACTAGGCATATCTGTGTTCACCAGTTTCTGCATTTCACTCTGGCTTAGTTCACCTACACAGCTTTCAGGCCTTTTCTCTCCACACACTGTATCAATAATAGCAAATCCTAGAGATTCTATCATCAAAGTGTCTCTGCATCAGTGATTCCTTTGCAAACAATGTGATATGGCACTCTTCTACATCTTTAGATTTGTTATTTTCTTCAGTTAGTCTAACTTGTTTGGTTCTGTGCTGAGAGTTCCTTGCCCAGTTGTAAATACTTTGACATACGGCACATTTTGTTCTCCTACCATGCTTGTTTATTGGATTTGTGCCAATCTGGGATCTACACTAGTTATACTCGGTGTTTCTGCTCAGTGAAGTATGCCATTTCCTGACTCAAACTAATTCCAACTGTTATTTTAGTGGCCTTTTCTCCAAAAATTCTCTTCAGTGCTGATTTCATAAATGCAAATGTAAATTCTGTGCATGCAGTTAACGTTAGCTGTCTGTGTTTTATGTCTAGACATGTAGTATCCAACAATTTAAAAGCAAATACAGTGTCAGGAAGTTCCATTTTGTATTTACAGGAATGGATGAAGTTTTGTACAGTCTCTGAGGGTCTCTTTGTATTTATGGTGCCACCAGCACTGAAACGTGTGAACTCATCAATGATGTAGAGATGCCACACTCCTTGCTCCAGTTCACATCGGTCCAAGACTACATTGTACTCAGATGCTAATGGAAGACCAATCACAGGCTTGGGCTTGGGCTTTCCAGACTTTAGGCATGTCTCACCTCTGTCAATTATCTGCTCTAGAATGAAAAAATAATCTGCATCTTTGTTTCCTGAACTCCTGAACAGTTTCCGAAGTCTATCAATTGAAGCATGTCCAAAATGCTTGTGACTGTACTTTTGTTCAATATCAATAATACAATCAGCCATATTTTTAGAATTTTCTCTGTAAATTTTGTCAAAGTCTCAATATGACTCATAAAATTGATCCTTTTCTTCCTTCAAAAAAACAGAGTCAAGTGTATTTATTAGCGTATTCATACCATCGTCTTTGTTTAAGTCTTCCACCGAAATTCCCATTGCGGTCTCTCTCACTTTTCCCAAAAGCGACAACGCAACAGCCAAGGCTTGCTTCATTTTTTCCACTTCTGTAACACAAATCCATATTCCAATTTCAATTTTCCAGCTGTCATAAGGCTTGCTCTCATCAAATGCTGGCGGGATCCTATAATTGGAAACCATCCTCTGCTACCACTGTTAACACTCAAGCAACAAAGACGCATGCCAACTAAATACTTAATAGAACAGAACTCAACTCAGACAACACCAAAGCTGTTAAAAATACCCTTGAGTCTTTGCTGAACCATCCTGCAGATCACCAAACACAGAACCGGGAACTAGGCCAGACATTGATGGATGGTGGAATTTTGTTTGAGCTATAGGTATTGCTCGATATGAAGAGCTTAATCACTAGGTTGTGAGAAAGCAGATTTTCTTGAACAGTGTTTACAAATGTTCCAAGAAAATGAACAGCAAATGTATTGCCTGCAGGAATCCTTTGGACAACTGGTTAAGGAATTAACTTTATATCTGACAGATCACACAGATGCCTTGCAGATAACCACAAAAAGCTCAGAAAATTCCAACAGATGTTGTCGCCCATGAAACCAGCTTGGAAGAATTGAAGATAATGTGGGAAGCCTTACATTAGTAGATAACAGACCCCATTCTTGAGATGGCATTCATTTGAATTTGCTTCAGAGGAAATTTTGAGAAGTATCAACAAAATTCCAGCTATTCCAGAAACCCACATGTTTTGCACAGCAAATGCTTGACTCTAAGTGTGACTTAGATGGTATTAACACTGAATTGCATGTACTGGATATGAGAAGAGTTAAGCCTGATGAAATAGTCACAATTGGATAACTATATGACATATGTGGATGAATTTCCAAATATTCTGTCCAATTTGACATCAATTAATGAAATTTAGGAGTCACTGAAGAAGCAGCCAGACCCAGTCATTTCTAATTCTGTGGCAACTCGCATAATAGACCATCAGGCATGATGGTACTAAGTGAAGAACCAGATTGTCTCAAAAGCTGAGATTATCTGAGGGCCAAGCAAAGCATTGAATTTTAAAAAAGATCTTGTGGCGATTTCACAGATAGATTTTTAAACTCCAGCTGGTTCACATCATGAGGACATGAGAGAGATTGATCAGGTGGATGTGAAAGGTCCTCAATTCCACCATGAAGATACCAAATCATGATAAAGAGGGCTTTCACATAGAACACTGAACACTAGACTACAGCACAGTACAGGCCCTTCAGCCCTCCATGTTGTGCCAACCTATATAATCCTTTAAAAAAAAGTACTAAACCCAGTTTCCCTCAGGATCAATAAAGTATGTCTGTCTGTCTGTCAGTCACTACCCCATAACCCTCCATTTTTCTTTCATCCATGTGCCTGTCCAAGAGGCTGTTAAATACCCCTAATGTTGTAGCCTCCACCACCATCCCTGGTAAGTCATTCCAGGCACTCCCAACCTTCTGTGTAAAAAAAAAACACTTACCCCTGGTGTCTCCCCTAAACTTCCCTCCCTTAATTTTGTACATATGCCCTCTGGTGTTTGCTATTAAGTGCCCTGGGAAAAAGGTACTGACTATCCACCCTATCTATGCCTCTCATAATCTTGTAGACCTCTATCAAGTCCCCTCTCATTCTTCTACACTCCAAAGAGAAAAGTCCCAGCTCTGCTAACCTTGCTTCATATGACTTGTTCTCCAATCCAGGCAACATCCTGGTAAATCTCCTCTGCACCCTCTCCATAGCTTCCACATCCTTCCTATAATGAGGTGACCAGAACTGATCACAATACTCTAAGTGCGGTCTCACCATGAAGTAGGGGCTATTATCATGGACTTGCAATTACTAAAGCATCCTCCGATCCCAATGATTTAGAAGCGTAAACACCCAGCCATTTGTTACTTCTGAATACTTCAACATCCTTACCACCAGGGAAGTTCCAAAGGTAGACTTTATGCTCATCGTAGATGGAAGCATATCAAATACATGTCAAACTTGTTTTGGAAACATTGGGTCAAGGAGTACTTACCACAGTTCCAGTAACATCAGAAATGGTCAGGTATAAAACGCCATTTCCACGCAGGAGATGTGCTTATAGTTGACGACACGGCACCTCAAAACTCATGGATCATTGGAAGAGTTATTTCCCGATAGAAGAGGGTTTGTGTGGCAAGTATGCATCAAGACCAAGACCAGCAGTCTGTACAGGCCTATAACCAAGGAGAGAGAGGTCTGAGGAGCTCGAGAAGCTTCATGATTTTGACTTGATTTACTGACTTGACAGAGAGTGGCAACAAAGATCACTCTGTACTGAGTTAAGTGCTAGAAACCTCTGGCCTAGATGACTGTTACATGACTGGAAGAAGAAAGAGAATATTTGCATTAAAGTTGAGATGTTTGTCCTTGAAGATTTCATGTCTCCTATTTTTAGCAGTATATAGTTGTAATTATTATAGTGTAGTAATTAAGGGTCAGGGATGCAGGAGCCCTGTATCTATTTTCTGTCACGTGGATTGGGGCATGGTAGAAGCAAATGTGTATAGTTATGCATTTGTGTTTCATTAGTTGTTTAATTCAGTCTAGTGGAGAGGGACTGAGTCACGGAGAATTATATATATTTTTTGTTGTTGACTGCTAATAGTACATTTGGTACCATTGAGAACACTAGTTAGTTTGCTTAGGTATGCTAACTGGAATGTTATTAGACCAGTTAAATACGTATATCGCGTTAATTCTGGTATCACTTAAATACGCTATTTTATCGCTAATTACATTAAGTAGAACACTAATTTAGTCTGACCGCTCAGTTACACTAATTGGGATGTTAGTGGAATGCTAACTAGATCACTGAACTTACTTAAATACGTTAGTTCGACCGCTATATTTGTTACTTCACTAAGTTGAACGCTATATCACGAATAGAGTTTTGTTAGTTTTTTATCACTACAAGATTATTCATCTTTGCTGGTTTTATAGACAATAGACAATAGGTGCAGAAGTAGACCATTCGGCCCTTCGAGCCTGCACTGCCATTCTGAGATCATGGCTGATCATTTACTATCAATACCCGGTTCCTGCCTTGTCCCCATATCCCTTGATTCCCCTATCCATAAGATATCTATCTAGCTCCTTCTTGAAAGCATCCAGAGAATTGGCCTCCACTGCCTTCCGAGGCAGTGCATTCCACACCCCCACAACTCTCTGGAAGAAGAAGGTTTTCCTTAACTCTGTCCTAAATGACCTACCCCTTATTCTTAAACCATGCCCTCTAGTACTGCACTCTCCCAGCATCTGGAACATATTTCCTGCCTCTATCTTGTCCAATCCCTTAATAATCTTATATGTTGCAATCAGATCCCCTCTGAATCTCCTTAATTCCAGCGTGTACAAGCCCAGTCTCTCTAACCTCTCTGCGTAAGACAGTCTGGACATCCCAGGAATTAACCTTGTGAATCTACACTGCACTTCCTCTACAGCCAGGATGTCCTTCCTTAACCCTGGAGACCAAAACTGTACACAATACTCCAGGTGTGGTCTCACCAGGGCCCTGTACAAATGCAAAAGGATTTCCTTGCTCTTGTACTCAATTCCCTTTGTAATAAAGGCCAACATTCCATTAGCCTTCTTCACTGACTGCTGCACTTGCTCATTCACCTTCAGTGACTGATGAACAAGGACTCCTAGATCTCTTTGTATTTTTCCTTTACCTAACTCTACACTGTTCAGATAATAATCTGCCTTCCTGTTCTTACTCCCAAAGTGGATAACCTCACACTTATTCACATTAAACGTCATCTGCCAAGTATCTGCCCACTCACCCAGCCTATCCAAGTCACCCTGAATTCTCCTAATATCCTCATCACATGTCACACTGCCACCCTGCTTAGTATCATCAGCAAACTTGCTGATGTTATTCTCAGTGCCTTCATCTAAATCGTTGATGTAAATCGTAAACAGCTGTGGTCCCAATACCGAGCCCTGTGGCACCCCACTAGTCACCACCTGTCATTCTGAGAAACACCCATTCACCGTTACCCTTTGCTTTCTATCTGCCAGCCAGTTTTCTATCCATGTCAATGTCTTCCCCCCGATGCCCTGAGCTTTGATTTTACCCACCAATCTCCTATGTGGGACCTTATCAAATGCCTTCTGAAAATCGAAGTACACTACATCCACTGGATCTCCCCTGTCTAACTTCCTGGTTACATCCTCGAAAAACTCCAACAGATTAGTCAAGCATGATTTACCCTTGGTAAATCCATGCTGGCTCGGCCCAATCCTTTGTAATAAAGGATTGAATAAACCTTTTTTGACTTTGGAACTACATTATTTAAATGTGCATCATACAGTGTCGACCTCATGGCCTCGTCTTTCAGCAGTTTTGGTTTGTTTTAAAGTGATCACTACAAGGTTGAAGGCTGAAAATCAGGACCTCAAGAATAATAATCTTTGGAATGATGCCTGTGCATGTCAGTAAGGGTAAGAATGGGATGAATTGGCAGATGAATGCATAGCTGAGGAATTGGTGTGGCATGCAGGGTTTCAAATTTCTGGATCATTGGGATCTCTTCTGGGGAGGGTATGAACTGTGCAAAAAAGATGGGTTACATCTGAATTCAAGAGGCACCAATCTACTTGTGGCAGGGGGATGGGAACCGGAGTGATAAGGATGAGGCTGGAGCATTTGGTATAAAAGTAGATGCAGTGTGTAGTGAGACTGTGAAAAAGGATAGCTAGATTCTTGTCACATTGGACACTCACCAATATGCTTACTAACAGAAGCATTCTATGATAAATGCTGTTGCATCTGTCATGCACTGGGCCCTGACTCACCTACAAAGAAAGACACTTATGTCTGAGTGCTGTTTCTGGATTTCATTTTGGCATTCAGCACTATTTTCCCACAGACCTAGGTGAACTCTTAATCCTAAATACACCACAATGCAACTGGGTGTTGGACTTCCTAACCAACAGACCTCAGGTGGTTAGGATGCACAACTGCTCCTCTTTCCCCATGATTCTCAAAATAGGTACCTCCACGGCTGTTTGCTGAGCCCATTGATGTACAATCTACTCACACGTGACTGCACAGCCAGTCATCCAGATCATCATATTGTCGAGTTCACCAAAGACACAACTGTGGTGGGGCTGATCAACGCTGAGACGAACTATAAAGGGGAGGTAGAAGAGCTCAAGGCCTGGTGCCAGGTAAATAACCTCTTCCTCCATGTCAATAAGACAAAGGAAATGGTTATTGGCTTGAGGAGAATGCACACCACTCATACCCCTCTTTACATTGGCAGCACAGCAGTGGAAACTGCGAGTAATTTTAAACTCCTGGGAGTGCACATCTCACACAACCTCTCATGGCCTCAGAACACACTGTACAAAATGAGGAAAGCTCACCAACGCCTCTCCTTTCTGAGGAGGCTGAAGAGAACTGGACTTTGCTCATCTGTACACACATCATTCTATAGATGCACAGTAAAGAGCAACCTCACAAGTTGCTTCACTGTGTGGCAGGGAATCTGGACTGCAGTGGATAGGAAGGCTCTACAGTAGGTAGTCAAAACTGCCCAACACATCACCAGCACCAGCCTGCCAACCATCCATATAGAAAGGTGCTGGAAAAGTGGGTCAAAGTCCAGCTGTCTTCAGTCTCGTCAGAAAGTAGAGGCGTTGGTGAGCTTTCTTGACTGTAGTAGAAGTGAATGAGTGTAGTTATATATTCACACTTTTTCTTAGTTAGTTGGTTTTAATCTTGTTGAGATTTAGAGGCAACCAGGGAATGATTGCTTATTTTGCTTATTATGCTATTTTATGCCTACGCTAATTATGCTAATTTAAATGCTAATTATTCTTATTTCCCTGTATCACTAATTTAATTTTATTAGTATTTTTATCACTATAAGATTGTTCATCTTTGCTGGTTTTGTAATGAAGGATTGAACATACTTTTTTTTGACTTGGAACTGAGTTATTTGGAAGTGTTGTACAGTGTGAACTCCCGTCTCTCAGAGGTTTTGGTTTGTTTTTAAGTAACCACTATACTGAGATCTGTTCATTACGAAATAACTAGCAGTTAGTCACTGCCTCCCACCGCAGTCATTCTCTCTTCTCTCCTCTGCCTTAGGTCAGTAGATACAGTACAAAAACTTTGCACAGTGCACCACCTGACTCAAGGATAGCTTCTTTCCAGCTGTTGTAAGACCTCTTGATGATAAAGATGAATTCCTGACCTTTCCATCTACCTTGTTATGGGGCTTGCACCTTATTTATCTCCCTGTGCTGCACTTTATCTTTAGCCGTAAATGTCAAAGTTAAGTTTATTGTCATACTCACAAGTACATGTATGTAGATACAATGAAAAAATTACTTGCAACACAATCATAGGCACATAGTATCAGAGACACAACATTCACAAGAGAAACATAAATTTTACAAAAATTACACTAAAATAAGAAAGAAAGAATATCATGTAGAACACCTCTAGTTACTGGCAGCCTACCAGAAAAGGCCCCTTTATTCCCATTCTTTGACTTTTGCCAGTCAGCCAATCTTCTTTCCACGCTAGATCTTTCCTATAATACCATGGACTCTTAACTTGTTAAACAGCCTCATGTGCAGCACCTTGTCAAAAACCTGAAAAACAAGTAAACAACATCACTGACTCGCCTTTGTCTATCCTGCCAATTTTTTCCTTAAAGAATTCCAACAGATTTGTCAGGTAAGATTTCTCCTAAAAAGATTTTGGTCTATTTTATCATGTTCCTCCAAGTACACTGAATCTTCATACTTAATAATGGACTCCCAACATCTTCCCAACCACTGAAGTCAGGCTAACTGGCTTATAATTTCCTTTTTTACTGCCTCCCTCCTTTCCTAAAGAGTGGAGTGACATTTGTAAATTTCTAGTCCTTTGGAACCATTCCAGAACCTTATGATTCTTGAAAGATCATCATGAATGCCTCCCACAATCTCTTCAACCACCTCTTTCAGAACCCTGGGGTGTAGTCCATCTGTTCCAGGTGACCTTTCAGCCTTCCAAGCACCTTCTCCATAGTAATAGCACCTACACTCATGTCTAGTCATCGAGTCATAGAAAAGTACAGCAGGCCCTCTGACCCATACCAAAACCATTTAAATTGCCTATTCCCATCGACCGGCAACAGGACCATAACCCTACCATCCATGTACCTATCCAAGCATCACTTAAATGTTGAAATCAAGCTCGTATGCACCACTTGTGCTGGCAGCTTGTTCCACAATCTCACCATCCTCTGAGTGCAGGATGCTGTCCCCTCAAACTTTACACCTTTCACCCTAAACCATAACCTCTCGTGTAGTCCCACTCAACCTCAGTGTAAAAAGCCTGCTTTCATTTACCCTATCCATACTTCCCATAATCTTGTATATCTCTATCATATCTCCTCTCAATCTTCCATATTTTAAGGAATGAAGTCCTAATCTATTCAATCTTAACTTATAACTCAGGTCCTCCAGACCCATCAACATCCTTGTTAAATTTCTCTCTACTCTTTCAACCTTATTTATATCTTTACTGTAGATAGGAAACTAAAACTGCACATAGTACTCCAAATTACGCCTCAGCAACATCTTATACAGCTTCAACATAGCATCTCAATACTTTAATTTATGAAGGCCAATGTGCCTTCAGAGTTAATAATGAAAGTTTTGTTGAGTTTTTTGCAGATTTATTGCATTGTGAATGAACTAAAAATGAATATTAGAATTCATTTTTAGCTCACGCACGTTGCAACAGAAACTAACACAGAAATTATGGTGCCCCTGAACTTTTTGCACTTTGAAGGATAGAATGCTAAATCACTTTGTGCATACTGTTTGTACAAAGCAAGCACAATTATAAACTAAAGAAAGACTTCTGATATTTTATATTTGTATCGCTGAGCTCAGAGCTTTGAGATACCATTTTCGCAGGAATTATATCTGAGTCAAAACATTCCAGTTGTTTATTCGGTGAAAGATATTTTTGACGCTTTTGAAAAGAATAATTAAAAATATAAAAGCTTTACTGTTTGTCAATCTTGGTTTTAAAACCTAAATGTCCACATTTAATGCCAACTATTTTCTGATTACATTGTCCAAATTCCTTCTCTCCTCAACTCCTTTTCCTGCTCACCCCTGCAGGATCAGACAGAGGCCGATTGTCAAAATTGAATGGTTGCCTAGTTGAACTCTGATAGTGCTGACTTAACTCTGTACTACTCCAATGTTTCACATTAATGGCCAATGCCAAAGTGCCTGCTGTGAATATAAATTAAAGATGCACAGTAAAATGTTGAAGACGGATTTATTCAGGAGGCTTAGAAACTGTGAAACAGTTCTCTGTCAATTCTCCATCACAGTGATGATTTGGTCTCCTTGTTCCTATGTTCATATCGGTGTTCAAATTGTTACTTAAGGAATCCCAGAAAGATTCTTGAGTCAACAGAATGGTTTTCTACATGAACATCTCCTGCAGTTATTGACTAATGTGGTTGCCACATTTCACTGACATGTTTCCCTCCTCCAATTCAGCTTCCTCTGTGGACTCTCTGAAATTTGCAACACAAAGTACAATGGAGAAAGCAGAACTGTGAACTCTGATAGCTTTGAGACATTACTCTATTGCTGGTCTTGGGAGCCAATGGCTTCCATTGTTCTACTCTCTGATCATTTTGACAGTGTTAACTTTTAGCTGAGGCAACTTTTTACACTCAATTGTCTGCTAAACATTGTTGGTACTTATTCCTACTCTTGAGGTAGCTTCTTTAGATCAATGATTCCTAATTGCTTTCTTCTGGCAGAAAACAAACCAAATGTTGAAATCAGTTTAGAAAAATAACTCCAAAAGGTAGCAACCCAATCTCCATTCTGAATATGTGATGAAGACTTTGGAAGAGGAAATGTTAATATCTATGAGTACAATTCAGTATTTTCTTCTGTAATGTTATAGCCAAATAAGGAGAGAACTATTTGCTTAATACTTTTTCTTAATACTCTTTTTATTGGCTAAATTAAACAGCCAATTTCAATTCTTGCACATATAATTTGGAATGGACAAATTTGAATCTTGCTGAGAAAAAATAATTCGGGTTCAGGGAGGTTATGTGCATATTCCCATGGCAAGTACCTGTAAATTATAATGACTTTTCTGCAGCTAGGGTTCTTTAAATCCTTACATCAAGACTTTTGATCACTATGGGTTCACAGATATCAAGCATAACTAAATTAATGGAATATTAGAGGAATGTGTCAGATTTCCAGATATAATATTCCAAAAATTGTAGGATTTGACTATTAATCTGCACACATTTAGACAGACTCCAGAGATGCTTCTTCGGTAGTAGATTTATATGGAACCAAGGCTTTTGCCTTCAGCCATTTCTACGTTTCAGTTGAATTATGGCTGCTCTGTATCTTAACTACATCTACTGTATTTATCTTTGTTCTATAATTCTAGATACTCATTTATAAAATATATATCAATCTCAGTCTTGTTATTTGTCATTAGATATAATCTCAACAACTTTTTGGGGGAATAGAGTTATAGATTTCCAATGTGAAGGCTTACTGTTTAACTCCAATTCTGTGGTTACACCCTCTTGTTCTGAATCTCCCATCAGAAGGGTTGTTCCCTCCATGCAGTCAAATCCTATAATCATTATAAAACCTCAAAAGATTGCTTCTTAATTTTCTTCCAACTTTAACCCTGTTATCCCATTACCATTCCAAACACAAAGTGACATTAGTCTCAAAGTATTATTGAAAGTCCATTGTCTTGATTAGCAAAATCATTCAGGAGAAAACAAAATTCTCTTGGTGGACCAACATCTCACTTGTGTCTTCATAAACATGTTTATGATCTTGCTACATTGTGTGCACAAAGACTTCTTATCTCCAGAGATTATTATATTAAATAGGCATAATGTGTTTGGATTTTCATTTTGTGTAACTGCATTCAAAGATCTGAAGAAATTGGTTTGTGTGGCACCTATTTTGAGTTTACCCAGAGATTGTGCTGGTAATCCTTTCAAAATAAAATGTTACTGGACACAAAATTAGATAGAACACCACAAAGCACTATTCATGTCAGGGCTGCACATGATGACCTTATTACTCATGAAATGAACTGTTCCACCTTGAAAGTAATGCCATTATTCCTGAAATTGGAGCAATAATCTAATACTACAACCGGTTTGGAACAATATCAGTAGAACTAAAATCACATTGTGCTAAGATACTGCTTTATTTTGCTAAGTAGTGGACATTTATTTTCCAACATTTATTCATTGTTATCTTAACAGTGATGTTGCCAGTAGCTTTCCATTATGGACAATGTGCAAGATATGGCCATTCAGTTTGTATCAGGGACTTTGAGGCAGGAAGTAAGAGCATTCCAGTTAATGAAGGACTAATCCCACAGAGACACCATCTCCTACTTAATTCTTTCTGATCAACTAACAGTTCGCAGGCGCTGGTAATCTACTGATACATGTGACCTTCAGCCAGGTTTTTGTGCCCAGAATCGAGTAAACAAGTTCGGAGAATTTATTTTTTCACATATGTTAAGATGTTGGGTTTTGACCACAGGAAAGAAAATCAGCTGGAGTCACTTAACACTTATTAGTTCAGACAAAAATCAAACTTACAAACATTAATGCAAATAGCGAAAACTGCCAATATTTACAAAAAGATATCTACTGAAAACACAATAAATAACTCCATACTATTTTCTCCAGTGTGAACTCCTGGCATCTTTCTCTGCTCCTGAGAGCCATGTGCCCCATTTTCTCTAGGCACCTGAACAAACCATCTTTAATTACCCACAGAGTTAACTTAAAACTACACATGAATTAGAATATGATGCACCCAACAATGTAGTTACAATCATATTACAAAATAAACTGAAATATCTACCTTAAATACAGTATACGAACAATATATACATGTTTACACCTTCCTATTGCTAAAGAAATGAAATATTCCACTGTGTATGGTGGGAAAGCACCACAAAGCCAAACTCTTTACCAGAATATACCAAGAGGAAGATATTGCAGTGTACACACTCAACACAACAACAGCAGAATGACAAAGCAATGTTTGTCTGGGTGTACAAGTGTGCATGTATGTGGAGTTTGTTTATCACGAGCTCTCCGCCACAGCATCTAATCGTGGTCAGCATTAGATAATTTTACTAGAGCAATATCTGACCTGCACTTGGGAACAATTGATTTGAAGCCAATAAAATGTCCTTAAGAAATTGTCACACCTTTCCCCTTATACTGCGATTTGTTGGAACAATGTAATCCACAATATAGTGACATTGCATTTTAGCCATAGGTGTGGTGTGCAGATGACTGGGCAATTCATCTGAAGACATGAGTCAAATCCTGCCATGACAGTTGAGGAACTATCACAAAGGTTGACTCTTACCTACCCCCAGAAATAACCCAGCTAGCAATTCAATTGAAGGACAAGTTGGAAAGTATTGTTGGATCACACCATACCACCTATCCCCTGTAGAAAACTATATGCAGAAAATTGATTGGTCAGTGGTCTTCATGGAAAATCCCCAAAGACCAGCAGGATCAGTAGATAGCAGACTTTCGTGGACAGTTTCCTGAGGAGGAGACTGACATTAGGCAGAATGCATTATCACCAAAACTTTCAGCATTTTGCTTGGTTGAAGGTGAAAGGACACTCTCTGTTAGTTCCCCTACATGACTAGTGTCTCAGCAGCTCTAAATGCTGCCCTTATAGTGACTGTTGAGGGAACAGACCATCATCCATCACTTCCAGGGTTGTGCATTTTCCAAAAAGGGCAGGTAAGAGATACAGAGCACATAATTGAGCTACATCCCAAATATTTGCTTAATACAGGCCACTGACCTCTAACAGAAGTTCCCTGGGATATTATTAGGAAATGTAGAGGAGGCTTGACCCAAAAGCAGAACAGCAGAAACAATTTTGCAGGAAACAATAGCAGTAAATTACAAAATATTAAGCAACAAAGGGCCACATAACAAGAGAGAACCGACATGAAGCACAACAGGCAACAATGTAGCTGAAGGCTAGAATCCAACTGGTTCAGGCTGGCTGGTTCAATCAGTGAACAAGAACTGTTGATGAGAGCTGGGTTTAAATAGGCTGCAGGTGATTAGTTAGAAATGAGTGGCAGTCAACTCCTGTTAGCTGGGCGAGGACTGAGAAGTGTCAGTTGACACTTGGTGTGTCAGTTGACATTGGTTGACAAGAAGACCATGGCTACAAACTTTGTGTCTTGTTCCTTAATGGTGGGAATAGAAGGTAGTACAATATATGGCACAAAATAATGGTAAGACAAATCCATCCAGTGAAGCTACCTTCCACTCCCCCCCACCCCTTTAGTTCTAACAGCATAGCCCTCAAACCGTTATATGTTTGACCAGCCTCACATTAAGTGTCTGTATTCTAATAGCTTGTACAATTTCCCAGTGTGGTGAGTTCCACATTCTCACACTCTCTAGATGTAATTATATTTCTTGTTGAAAGTTCAAAATGTGGTTGATTTAGTGAGCCAATCCCTTTAGAAAAAGGAAAAGTAATTCTGTTTAATGATCCTTAGCATGCCACAACCTTTTAATGGGAAGAATGCTGTGTTTATCTGCAGATTTGTGGACTGATGAATGAACTTCAATTTTTTACAATACAATGAGCTTTAACACTTCCAAAGGCTTTGTGGAAAAATCGATGGGGTTAGGATTGCTTTTTTCAGGATGTTTAAATTTTGTAGAGAGCCAGACACAGGGATTTGTTGGGTGCAACAGATGTTACAAATCAGTGACTTCATGTTTTTTTGCTTCTGCATGCAGACCTCCTCCAACGTCTGCTTTGGTGCACAGCCTGTTTTAAAAGTTCATTAAAAATCTTCTGATTTTTTTTGTGTCATTTTGAGTGGGACTACAACCAGAGATCATGGGTTAAGGGTGAAAGGTGAGAGGTTATGGGGACCATAAGGGGAAACTCTTCACTCAGACGGTCATGAGACTGTGGAATAAGCTGCCAGTACAGGTGGTGCCTGTGTCACGAGATCTGTGGATTATTAAATATGGACTGTTCCTTTAAAAAAAGAGAGAGAGAGAGCGGAGAGCGTGTGCTATTTCAAAGATGAGAGAGAGAACAACAAAAGCCTGTGAGTTGCCTTGGAAATGGCAAGGTGGAGCTCTATGAGGGATAGCTGGTGTTCAGCAGTTGTGGAATATATACAAGGTCAACTGCCTTTTTAATCAGACACACCAGAGACAAGGAAGACATTGAGCTTTGTGTGCCCACAACAAAGGTGGGGTTTTTGCTCACAGTGTGGACAAAGGGGTGACCAGTGGAAAACTATCGGTGTATTTAACCCTTGCCTGGGTTGATAGCTGTACCACGTGAAAACGGCATCCTCTTTTGTGTGGTCACAGTCGGTGACTTTAATAAGTTTCGGGAGCAGGAAGACGACGTGGAGGATTCAACCGCATCGGCACTGGGAAGACAAAACATCTCCCTCTCTCTCTCCAATCTACTCAATTCAATATCCAGATGTGGTGAACTACATATACCTGTCTGGACACGCCCCCTGCTGACTGCTCCTGTGGCTCCTCCCACAGACCCTGGTATAAAGGCGATTGAGGTCTGAGCCCGGCCTCTCTGTCTCCAGGATGTAGTATGGTGGTCAACTACTGCTTGTTCTTTCTTCCAGTCAATAAAAGCTGATATCTCGCCTTTACATCTCAGAGAGAGTTATTGATGGTGCATCACCAGAACTGAACTGATTTCATACCTATACCATTGTAAGACTGTATCATTTATCACCTGAGCTGGGAGAAGCTTGGGAACTTTATTTACTCACTTATATATGCATATACTCGGCAAACCTGTTTGCCTTATCTTGTTTTATATTACTTTATCATGTAGTTACTAATAAAATAGTGTTTATAATGGAAGACTCAGACTCCAGGTGTGTCCATTTCTGCTGGTCCTTTTTAACCCGTTACGGGGTATGTAACACCTATGAGCTCAATTTCAACATTTAAGGGAAGTTTGGATAGGTTCATGGATGGTAGGGATACAGAGGGCTGTGGTTCCGATGCAGTTTGAAGGGAGTAGGCAGTTAAAATAGTCTCAGCCTGGACTAGATGGACCAAAAGGCCTGTTTCTGTGCTATACTTCTCTGACTGTGACCCATGGCATTTTGGGATGTGAAGCTTAGTCATTTTTGTTGCTAAAACTGCTTGTGCAGTCCTATCCCTTTAGTATCAGTTCTGGGCAATAGTGTGTTTGCAAGTGTGTAGGGATGGGTGAAATTATGTATGTGCTAAGATATATAGTTTGTACTTGCCAGAACATCCATTTCATTTCTTTTTGGTTTACATATTGAAAAGCATAAGAGGCCAGCACTATTGAGCACAGAAACAAATAACAGTATCTTAATTGTCACTAATTTCATATCTTATATTCCTGTTTGAGCGGTAATATAGACTAAGTCAGAATGGGGTTGTCCAGTGCAGTAGTAGCATTAACACAAGAGGCTGAATTCTCGGCAATCCTCTATTTCAATCAGAATAAAGCTAACATTGTGCAAGATTATTAACATTTTATTGCATGCTCCATGATAAATAAAAATGAGCAGAAAATAATTTATCCTGAAGGATAATTCTATATAAACAAAATTTTTCCTGAAGGACAGTTCTATAAAAATACAATTTGTACATTTAAAAATGTTCAGTTAGCTGTGTTATGTATGACCTTTGACTGAGTTAAATGTATTATTTTTTGGAATCTGTTCTAAAGAATTGTACCTGAATTCTCAATAACATCGCCTGGCTCACCTGTTTTTTTTGTAAAATACCTTGGCTGTAAGTATTCTGTGAAACATGTTGACGGCATCATGACCTACCATAGTTCAATGAGTCTTGCAGTAAAGTTCACAGAGGAGTGGCACCCAGCAAATCTAAATATGTATAATGGGCCTTGGGTCTGCAATCCAACATAATCAACGTGAATGGTTGTGGTTCAGGTTATTGTGACTTAAACAACAAAGTAGAATATTCCTATTCAAGTGAATCATCCCCCCACACCTATCACTGGAGGAGGCAGAGGAGCAACCTGATAGAGGGCTAGAAAAATTATGAGGTGGATACATGGGGTAGTTAGTAAAAGTCTAATCTCTGAGGTGTGAATGTGTATGACAAGCATATACAGGTTTAAGATGAGTGTTTGGAGGTGTACAGGCAATATTAAAGGGAATTTGTTCACATGGATAGGGGTTGGAATCTGAAATGTGAAGCCTGATATTCTCACAATATCTAAGAAGCATCTAGACCAATGGTTCCCAAAGTGGGTGATATCACGCCCCTGAGGGCAGTGGGAGTTTCTAAGGGGGTGATAAAGATAAAGAGAACAGTGGGTGGGAGCACCAGAAGTGGGAGACAGATTGTGCGTTCTGGTCCAATATACTGTCCTGAGGGAAGCTGTGGAGTTGAACTACATCTTAGAGAACCAGGTTCACTATCTTAGCAGCTGATGGAAGCTTTGGGAGAGCAATCAAGTGGGCCAACTTGGAGAACCTCTGTCATGATCATGGTGGCCCCTTTGGAAGGTGACAAATCAATGATGAAATCCATGGTAATGTGGGACCATGGGTATCAAAGGATGATAGGGGCCACAGGAGATCAGAGGACTGCTGGTTGGAGAAATTGGACTGAGCCCATTGAAGCCAGGCAGTGACGAACTGCACAACCACAATCATGGTGAGCCACCAGAATCAGCATTGCAGAAAATCCAGGGTCCGCTAGAGAGGGGTGAGGAGTTGGCCCACTGGAGTGCCTCAGATCACATGGCTGCCAGATTTTCATGAAGGTTTGTTTTTGGATGATCTCTGTATTGTAGCAGTATCTGGCGATGGTAGATAGTCACTCTGTTATCCATTGCCCTGAACTCTAATTGTGCCTTAAAATTTAATTAAAAAACTAAATTAAAGTAGCACCAGATCCGAAAGGGCACTGCTGCCGTGTGCCATGCTGACTACCTGCAGGCTGCAGGGTGCCAGCTTCCTTTTTATTGAAGGTGATGGCTAAGAAATGATATTCCCAGGGGAGTTTGGTGAGATTGAAGATTTCTTCTGTCTCCACAGATTTACAGGGTGAAGTCAACTGAGGTTGCATGCAGGTTGGCCCCCAACTCAGCGGTGCACCGTATGAGCAAGAGAAGTGAGAGTCATGAGTGGAGAGCCAGGAGTAACCCAGGATGTCAGGAGTGTTGGGTGAGTCACTCAGAAGAGGTGAGAGGTAGTTTCGGTAGGTAGTCCAAGCTGCACACACACAGTTCGATCCAGAAAGGTGTTGTCACAACCAGGGGTCATTTTTAAATAGTTTTTTGTTGTCAGTTAGTATGCAGACTGTATTTTCTCTTTTTCTTGGTGTCACCTCATAGGCATGCTTTGTCCTTGGATTGTTTGCCTTTTATGTCTAATTGCTTTGCACTAGCTCTGGTTTTTCACTTTGTTTTGCAGATGTCTCATTTGGGATCATTGGCGGATTGTTAAACTTTGTTTTTATCACTTTGAGATAATTTAATTAGCACAGTGAAGTCAATGTCTGGAATTCCTATGTGCTCCAGCGTGTATTTCAGAGGGACATGCCAACCTCTCTTTGTTGGGTCACTGTGGTTCCTTGTTGGGTGAAATTCATAAGACCATAAAAGAGCAGAAGTTGGCCATTCGGCCCATTGAGTCTGCTCCACCATTTTATCATGAGCTCATCCATTCTCCCATTTAGTCCCACTCACCCGCCTTCTCACCATAACCTTTGATGCCCTGGCTACTCAGATATCTATCAATCTCTGCCTTAAATACACCCAATGACTTGACCTCCACTGCTGCCCGTGGCAACAAATTCCATAGATTCATCACCCTCTGGCTAAAAAAATTTCTTCGCATCTCTGTTCTGAATGGGGGCCCTTCAATCCTTAAGTCATGCCCTCTCGAACTAGACTCCCCCACCATGGGAAACAACTTTGCCACATCCACTCTGTCCATGCCTTTCAACATTTGAGATGTTTCTATGAGGTCCCACCTCATTCTTCTAAACTCCAAGGAGTACAATCCAAGAGTGGTCAAATGTTCCTCATATGTTAACCCTCTCATTCCCAGAATTATTCTAGTGAATCTTCTCCAATGTCAGTACATCCTTTCTTAAATAAGGAGCCCGAAACTGCGCACAGTACTCCAAGTGAGGTCTTACCGGTACCTTATAGAGCCTTAACATCACATCCCTGCTCCTATACTCTATTCCTCTAGAAATGAATGCCAACATTGCATTCACCTTCTTCACCACCGACTCAACCTGGAGATGAACCTTAAGGGTATCCTGCACGAGGACTCCCAAGTCCTGTTGCATCTCAGAACTTTGAATTCTCTCCCCACTTAAATAATAGCCTGCCCATTTATTTCTTCTACCAAAGTGCATGACCATACATTTTCCAACATTGTATTTCATTTGCCACTTCTTTGCCCATTCTCCAAATCTATCCAAGTCTCTCTGCAGACTCTCTGTTTCCTCAGCACTACTGGCCCCTCCGCCTATTTTATCATATGCCTCCAGGTACTCTGTAACCTCATCCTTGACAATCGACTCCCAACAACTTCCCAACCACCGATGTCAAGCTATCAGGTCTATAATTTGTATCACCAGCAAACTAGCCACAAAGCCATCTATTCCATAATCCAAATCATTGATATACAACGTAAAAAGAAGTGGCCCCAACACAGACCCCTGTGGAACAGTACTGGTAACCAGTAGCCAACCAGAACGGGATCCCTTTATTCCCACTCTCTGTTTCCTGCCAATCAGCCAACACTCTATCCATGTATGTAACTTTCCCGTAATTCCATGGACTCTTATCTTGTTTAGCAGCCTCATTTGCGGCACTTTGTCAAAGGTCTTCTGAAAATCCAAATACACAACATCCACTGCATCTCCCTTGTTTAGCCTACTTGTAATTTCCTCTGAAAATTGCAATAGGTCTGTCAGGCAGGATTTTCCTTTAAGGAAACTATGCTGAGTTCTGCCTATTTTGTCATATGCCTCCAGGTATTCTGTAACCTCATCCTTGACAATCGACTCCCAATAACCTCCCAACCACCGGTGTCAAGCTAACAGGTCTACAATTTCCTTTTTGCTTCCTTGCCCCCTTCTTAAATAGCAGAGTTACATTTGCAATCTTCCAGTCCTCTGGAACCAGGCCAGAATCTATTGACTTTTGAAAGCTCATTGCTAATGCCTCTGCAATCTCCACAGCTACTTCCTTCAGAACACGAGGGTGCATTCCATCTGGTCCAGGAGATTTATCTACCCTTAAACTATTCAGCTTCCTGAGTACTTTCTCTGTTGTAATTGTGACTGCGCACACTTCTCTTCCCTGACACCCTTGAATGTCCAGTATACTGCTGATGTCTTCCTCAGTGAAGACTGATGCACAATACTCGTTCAGTTCCTCTGCCATCTCCTTACCTCCCATTACAATTTCTCCAGCATAATTTTCTATCGGTCCTATATCTACTCTCACCTGTCTTTTACTCTTTATATTCTTGAAAAAGCTTTTAGAATCCTCATTGATATTATTTGCTAGCTTCCTTTCATAGTTCATCTTTTCCCTCTTAATGACCTTCTTAGTTTCCTTTTGTAAGCATTTAAAAACTTCCCAATCCTCTGTCTTCCCACTTATTTTTGCTTCCTTGTATACCCTCTCCTTTGCTTTTACTTTGGCTTTGACTTCTCTTGTCAGCCACAGTTGCATCCTTTTTCCATTTGAAAATTTCTTCTTCTTCGGAATATATTTGTCTTGCACCTTCCTCACTTCTCGCATAAACTCCAGCCACTGCTGCTCTGCCGTCCTTCCCGCTAGTGTCCCTTTCCACTCAACCTTGGCCAGTTCCTCTCTCATGCCACTGTAATTTCCTTTACTCCACTGAAATACCGACACATCGGATTTCGGCTTCTCTTTCTTAAATTTCACAGTGAACTCAATCATGTTATGATCACTGCCTCCTAAGGGTTCCTTCACTTCCATCTCTCTAATCACCTCTGGTTCATTACACAATACCCAATCCAGTACAGCCAATCCCCTAGTGGGCTCAACAACAAGCTGTTCTAAAAAGCCATCTCGTAGACATTCTACAAATTCTCTCTCTTGAGATCCAGTGCCGACCTGATTTTCCCAATCCACTCGCATGTTTAAATCCCCCACAATCATCATAACACTGCCCTTCTGGCAAGCCTTTTCTATTTCCTGTTGTAATTTGTAGTCCACATCACTGCAGCTGTTTGGAGGCCTGTATATAACTGCCATCAGGGTCCTTTTAACCCTGCGATTTCTTAGCTCAACCCATAAAGATTCTGCACCTTCCAATCCTATGTCATCTCTTCCTAATGATTTAATATCTTTTCTTACCAATAAAGCCACGCCACCCCCTCTCCCTACCTGCCTATCCTTCCGATACACCACGTATCCTTGGACGTTCAGCTCCCAGAGACATGCATCCTTTAGCCACGTCTCAGTGATGGCCACAATATCATACCTGCCGATCTGTAACTGTACAACAAGATCATCCACCTTATTCCTTATGCTGCATGCATTTAAGTATAACACCTTAAGTCCCGTATTTGGTACTTTTTGCATTGATTGCACTGCAACTCATCCCAATGGCTGCAAATTTGACCCATCACCTGCCTGTCCTTCCTGACATCTTTACTGCTCACTATCTTAGATTTATTTCTGTTTTCCCCCTACTCCGCTCTATCATTCCAGTTCCCATCCCCCTGCCAAATTAGTTTAAACCCTCCATAACAGCTCTATTAAACCTTCCCGCCAGGATATTGGTCCCCTTCAGGTTCAGGTGTAACCCGTCCTTTTTGAACTGGTCATACTTCCTCCAGAAGAGATCCCAATGATCCAAGAATCTGGAGCCCTGCCCCCTGCACCAGTCTCTCAGCCATGCATTCATCTGCCTGATCCTAGTATTCTTTCCTTTGCTAGCACGTGGCACGGGTAGCAATCCTGAGATTACTACCCTGGAGGTCCTGCTTCTCAGCTTCCTTCCTAACTCCCGGAAATCTCTCTTCAGGGCCTCCTCCCTTTTCCTATCTATGTCATTGGTGCCAAAATGTACCAAGACAGCTGGCTGCTCGCCCTCTCCCTTCAGAATATTCTGGACCCGATCCGAGACATCCCATACCCTGGCACCTGGGAGGCAACACACCGTGTGGGTATCTCTACCAGGCTCACAGAATCTCCTGTCTGTTCCCCTGACTATGGAATCCCCTATGACTACCGCATTCCTCTTCTCCCTCCTTCCCTCCTGCACAACAGCGCCAGGCTCAGTGCCAGAGACCCGGTCACTGTGGCCGTCCCGTCAGGTCATCCCCCTCAGCAGCATCCAAAACTATATACTTGTTGCTGGGGGGGCAGCCACAGGGGTGCTCTCCACTACCCGGGCATTTCCCTTCCCTCTCCTGACACCCAGTTTTCTGACCCCTGTAACCTAGGGATGACTACCTCCCTGTAGCTCCTGTCTATCACCTCTTCACTTCCCCTAATAAGCAGTAGGTCATCAAGCTGCAGCTCCAGATCCCTAACACGGTCTCTGAGGAGCTGCATCTCGGTGCACCTGGTGCAGATGTGGCCATCAGGGACGCTGGAGGTCTCCCAGGATTCCCACATCTGACACCCTGAACAAAGCACTATCCTGCTACCTAATTCTACAGGAGTGAAACAAGGAAAAATAAGTCTACTCACCCACTTACCTCAGCAAACACACAAACTTTTTAAACCGTTAGTTCGTACCGTTAGCTGTGTGAGCCCTGCTGTTCCTCCATCTGTCCGGGCTGATTCGCCAAGGGGAGAAAAAGAGTTGGTACCTCGCCTAAGCCTGTTGAGCCAAAGCCCTACACTTTGCTGCCACTCACTCCGCTGCCCGCTCCGACAGTGCCCGCTGTATAGGGTGGTCTTCTTTTTAAACTCTCCGCGCTGTCCTGTCGACGTCACGTGCCTGTGCGGGGGCAGGGATCCAGAATGTGAGAGAGGATAGCGAGAGGAAGAATAAAGGACAGGTGGGGTCTACACGGTTCCGGAATATTAAGTGTGTAGTAGAGAAAGGTGAGGTGGAACAAGTGATAAGGAGGACACATGTACAGAGGGATGGTCTGACGGAACATGGAGTTAAATGTGCAGAAAGAATAATTAAATTTAGGAAGGACAACAAAATTCAAGGGGCGTATAGCCTGATGGGAGTTCGGGGAGTTGGGTTAAGCACAATAGGCAGCGATTTAAACAGAGAGAGGAGAAATGGGTTAAAAATTCTATATCTGAATGCACGAAGTGTCAGAAATAAGGCGGATGAGCTTGAAGCTCAGGTGCGAATGGGTAACTATGATGTTGTTGGGATAATGGAGACATGACTGCAGGGAGATCAGACCTGGGAAATGAATGTACAAGGGTATACGTGCTATCGTAGGGACAGAAATGTGGGCAGAGGGGGTGGGGTGGCCCTGTTGGTGAGGAATGAGATTCAGTCCTTTGCAAGAGGGGACATAGGATCAGGAGAAATAGAGTCTGTGTGGATAGAACTGAGGAACAGTAAGGGCAAAAAGACCCTAATGGATGTTGTCTACAGGCCCCCAAACAGTAGCATGGATATTGGGTGCAAGTTGAATAGGGAGTTAACACTGGCATGTGGCAAAGGTAATGTTGCAGTAGTTATGGGGGATTTCAACATGCAGGTGAACTGGGAGAATCAGGTTGGTGCTGGACCCCAGGATAGGGAATTTGTAGAGTGCCTACGGGATGCATTCTTGGAACTGCTTGTACGAGAGCCGACCAGGGACAAGGCTATTCTGGATTTAGTGTTATGTAATGAACAGAATTTGATAAGCGATCTTGAAGTAAAGGAGCCATTAGGAGGTAGTGACCATAATATGATAAGCTTTTATCTGCAATTTGAGAAGGATAATGGCAGATCGGAGGTGTCAGTGTTGCAGTTGAACAAAGGAGACTATGGAGCCATGAGGGAGGAGCTGGCCAAAGTTAAATGGACAGATATCCTAGCAGAAAAGACAGTGGAACAGCAATGGCAGGTATTCTTGGGAATAATGCACAAGGTGCAAAATCAGTTCATCCCCCAGAGAAGGAAGGATTCAAAGGGGGGAAAGGGGCCACAGTGGTTGACAAAGGAAGTCAGAGATTGCATAGCATTAAAAAAAAAAGAAGTATGACAGAGTTAAGGTGAGTGGGAAGACAGATGATTGGGAAATTTTTAAGCAACAACAGAACTTAACTAAAAAGGCAATACGGGGAGAAAAAATGAGGTACGAACGTAAGCTAGCCAAGAATATAAAGGAGGATAGCAAAAGCTTTTTTAGTTATGTGAAGAGAAAGAAGATAGTTAAGAACAGTGTTGGGCCCTTGAAGAATGAATTTGGGTGAAATAGTTTTGGGAAATAGAGAAATGGCAGAAGAATTTAATAAGTACTTTAGATCTGTCTTCACTAGGGAAGACACAAGCAATCTCCCAGATGTATGGATGGGCCAAGGACATAGGGTAACAGAGGAAATGAAACAGATTGACATTAGGAAGGAAACGGTGATGAGTAGACTGATGGGACTGAAGGCTAACAAATCCCCAGGTCCAGATGGTCTGCATCCTAGGGTACTAAAGGAGGTGGCTCTGGAGATTGCAGATGCATTGGTAATCATTTTCCAATGTTCCTTAGATTTAGGATCAGTTCCTGAGGATTGGAGAATGGCTAATGTTATCCCACTTTTTAAGAAAGGAGGGAGGGAGAAAACAGAGAACTATCATCCTGTCAGCCTAACATCAGTAGTGGGGAAGATGCTAGAATTCATTATTAAAGATGAAATAGTGGCATATCTAGATAGCAGTGATAGGATTGGGCTGAGCCAGCATGGATTTACCAAGGGTAAATCATGCTTTATTAATCTATTGGAGTTTTTCGAGGATGTAACCAGGAAGTTAGACAAGGGAGATCCAGTGGATGTAGTGTACCTCGATTTTCAGAAGGCATTTGATAGGGTCCCACATAGGAGATTGGTGGGTAAAATCAGGGCTCATGGCATTGGGGGGAAGATACTGACATGGATAGAAAACTGGTTGGCAGATAGAAAGCAAAGGGTAGTGGTGAATGGGTGTTTCTCGGAATGGCAGGTGGTGACTAGTGGGGTGCCACAGGGCTCGGTATTGGGACCACAGCTGTTTACGATTTACATCACCGATTTAAATGAAGGCATTGAGAATAACATCAGCAAGTTTGCTGATGATACTAAGCTGGGTGGCAGTGTGACATGTGATGAGGATGTTAGGAGAATTCAGGGTGACTTGGATAGGCTGGGTGAGTGGGCAGATACTTGGCAGATGACGTTTAATGTGAATAAGTGTGAGGTTATCCACTTTGGGACTAAGAACAGGAAGGCAGATTATTATCTGAACAGTGTAGAGTTAGGTAAGGGAGAAATACAAAGAGATCTAGGAGTCCTTGTTCATCAGTCACTGAAGGTGAATGAGCAAGTGCAGCAGGCAGTGAAGAAGGCTAATGGAATGTTGGCCTTTATTACAAAGGGAATTGAGTACAAGAGCAAGGAAATCCTTTTGCATTTGTACAGGGCCCTGGTGAGACCACACCTGGAGTATTGTGTACAGTTTTGGTCTCCAGGGTTAAGGAAGGACATCCTGGCTGTTGAGGAAGTGCAGCGTAGATTCACGAGGTTAATTCCTGGGATGTCCGGACTGTCTTACGCAGAGAGGTTAGAGAGACTGGGCTTGTACACGCTGGAATTAAGGAGATTCAGAGGGGATCTGATTGCAACATATAAGATTATTAAGGGATTGGACAAGATAGAGGCAGGAAATATGTTCCAGATGCTGGGAGAGCCCAGTACCAGAGGGCATGGTTTAAGAATAAGGGGTAGGTCATTTAGGACAGAGTTAAGGAAAAACTTCTTCTCCCAGAAAGTTGTGGGGGTGTAGAATGCACTGCCTCAGAAGGTAGTGGAGGCCAATTCTCTGGATGCTTTCAAGAAGGAGCTAGATAGATATCTTATGGATAGGGGAATCAAGGGATATGGGGACAAGGCAGGAACCGGGTATTGATAGTAGATTATCAGCCATGATCTCAGAATGGCAGTGCAGGCTCGAAGGGCCGAATGGTCTACTTCTGCACCTATTGTCTATTGTGTGTAGAATGTACAGAGTGTGGAGAGGATAAGAAGAGTTTGCCATATAGGAGGACCCTTATCTCTAGATGACAGCACTGTTTTCTCAGACGCAGTGGCCATTTGATGCGTTGGTGATTGGCTGCTCTGCAGTATGCACAGAAGTTGTTCCTCCACCAATGCTCATGCTGTTGAGGGCTTGAGGAACCTCCCCCTAACTGCCTGGGTTCTGCAGGCACTAGTCTTGATCTGGAGAGTTATTGCATAAGACGCTTGTCAATATGGAGAGCCAGCATGATGAGGCTTTCAAGGTCGGTGGCCATCTCCGAGGTAAACAGCTATTTTTTTAAGCACTCCCAGAAGCAGTTATAGTAAAGGCCCTTGGTGCAGGCAAAGTATCAGATCCTCTTACTCCCTTTCACTTCCCAGCTGATCAAAAATCCAATGCATCTCAGCGGGGAAATCCTCATATTTGTTGTACATGGCCTTTTTTTAAAATCCGTTTCTTGGTGGCCCAGGTCAGAGCTCATCCAGACAAGAGAGAGATGAGGAAGATGCATAAACAACTGAGTTGACTGGAGCTTGAAGTGTAAGACGCACTGAGACAGGAAGTTGCGGTTTCGGTTTGGAGATCCATCGACGTGTTAGGTCTCAGGAATCCAGCGCTCAAATGGAGGAGCTGAACTGGCATGGAGTTGCTGTGATGGGACAGAGAGTTGGAAGAGGGTAGCAAGCAGATAGTCACTGGTTTCCTGCTACTTCTGGATTATGTACTCATGTCGGCGGATGACTTCCTTTATGTGAACATACTCTGCTGGGTCAATTGGAGGTTCACTCATCCTGCCAGGAAACGTAGAGGAGGCTTGAGCTAAAACAGGGCAGCAGAGACAATTCAGTGGTGAGAGATATCTTTCATAATAGACCACAAAAGTAACAAGTCATGAGAGGCCACAAAACAAGGGAGAAAAGGAATTCAACATAAATGTCAACCAGACAAACTGTAAGCAGAGAGAGTGAAAGCTAGGAACAACTGGTTCGATAAGTGAACAAGTATTGTGACTGAGAACAGGGTTAAATAGGCTGCAGGTGGTGAATGGAATGAGCAGCAGGTAAACCTATTAGCTGGGTGGAGACTGGGAGCTGTCTGCATGTGCAGGCCTGACAAAACCATAAAGGACAGTATAGTGTGGAGTTCTGAACAATGGATTTATGGTAAACCAGCACCAAATAACCAACAGCAGCCAATGTCTGTTGTGTGAAAATGTTTTTTTGTTTCAAACAAGGCAATGAAACCATCCAGGTGTCTTGACCATTTGAAAAGAATACTCTCTGATAAACCAAACAAGAACTTGGTTTATTTTCTTTTTTTTTTGTAATTTATTTTTTTATTGAAGTTCATCATCAAACAAACATTTCCATAAGATGTATTTCAGACATTATACCTATATATCATATTATCATATAATCATATATATCACAAATCTCCACAAAGTATTTATCTGGGGTACACACTTATAGAAAAGTGGAAAGAAAAAACAAGCAAAAGGAAAGAACTATGTACAAATAGGGAGTGATTTTTTTTTACAACAGATTCATTGATTTGTGAGAATAAAATCAGGCCTAGGAGGCATTATGTAGTTAAACCATTTCCCCAGTATGAATCAAATTGTTCCAAATTGGATAAAATTATCTTACGTTTGATTTTATTTAAATAGCCCATTGACATTAAAATAAATGAATTTTACCTTGTCCTTAGCCATCTGTATTTATCTGTCAATGTATCATTGAAATTAGAATAAAACTTAATCAATCTACTCCCTGAACAAATAAGAACCAAGAAACACAAATAATAACAAAAATGGCAACGAACGTGTGATTCCAAGGCTGAGGTCTCTAGTAGATGACCCTGTGTTGAGCTAGAGGAGATGTCTAGCTGTGGGGGATACCCCCTCCTACTTGTGAGTTGAGGGCCCCCATTGCAGTATTCATAAATGTCAGTGAACAAATCCATTACACAGAAAAAATTTCCCTGTGTACTCCTCCTATATATACATACACACAGAAATATATATATATATATATATACACAAACATGTATTACATACATATATACTCATTTTGGTGGGGGAAAAAGGAGTAAGTGAGTGAATAAAGAATAACAACTAAGTAATATAAAATCCACATTATAATAAGTATTTCTCAAGATAGGTATATCACAGTGTACTTTTGCTTCCGTTTAGTTTCTCAACATTTTTAAAGTTAGCCAAACCTTATGACTCTTCTGTAGGAGGTGAGGACTGTCTTTGAAAAACTCCCGGTCTCTTCCTGATATATTTCTCTTGGCCTCCTCCCGTCTCCTGCCTTCTCGATTCTCGCACTATTTCCCAAGCGGAGCGGGATAATTCCTCAGTCAGGCTTTCCCACTGTTTGGTCACGCTGATGGGCAACCCTCTGGCCTTCATGTCTGTAGTCGCCTCTTCCACTGTCTGGTACAACCACGTCCCATTGTCAAAAAATACTCGAAGTTTAGCAGAGTACGGAGTTTGAAATCTAATCTTTTTTTGCTTTAGTACTCGCTTTACTTCAGAGTATTCTTTGCATTTCTGCAGGACCGCTGGGGGGGGGGTAATCTTGGTCAAAATATATTAATTTATCGTTGAAAAACACTCCCTTCTTACCCCAGGCCCTTCGTAGAATCTCCGCCTTGGTGCTGTTCCGAAGGAATTTAATTATTATTGACCGTGGCTTTCTATCCTGGGTAGCTTTCGGGACTAATGCGCAGTGGACTCTTTCGACTTCCAGCTTCATAGCCGGGGTAAGATCCAGTGTGTCCCGCAGCAACTTTCCGACAAACTCCATCATAGACGAGCCCTCCGCTCCTTCGGGAACGTTGTAGATTCTGATATTTTTCCGCCATGATCTTCCCTCCAGGTCAAGCAGTTTACCTTCTTGGTGATGTAATATTTTTATTGTCTTACTCAGTATCTGTTCCACATTTTGAACATGATCTTCCACCTTCCCAATTCAAGTCTCTGCCACCGCTATTTTTTGATTGACGCTGGCGAGCTCTGACTTAATATCACGGAGCTACTGCTTTATTTCTTTCTGGACTTCCATTATTTCTTTCAGGATTTCGAAGATATTCGCCGCTTTGCCTGAAAGAGGCCCAGCGTCCGCCTCGCTAGCATGCAGTCGGGTAGGAGAGCCGCTTGCTGCACTCCTCTCCGACGCAGGCTCCGCAGTGTCGCTTTTTAAATTTCCATTCCTTTTCCCCATTCTTGCCCCTCTTTTCAGTTCAAATATTTTTTGAAAAATATTTTATTTGATGGGATAACTGGGCTTAATACGCGTTTTTCCGGAGGAGCTGGTGACTAAAGCTGCCATTCTCGACGATGACGTCACCGGAATCCAACTTGGTTTATTTTCAATCACTTTGTGAAAACTTTCAGAAACAGAAAACCTTTCAAAACATGTTTGCCAGCAATTCATAATAAAACAGTGATGGTTTGCATTCTTCATACACCATTTCATTGCTTGTTGCTAAACCTGGAAAGCCCCATTCAATTGGAGAAAACTGGATTCTGCCAATAGAATGGGAGGTTCTGACTACTGCTTGGCATAAGTCACCAGACCAATTAATGAAAGCGATTCCACTCAGCAACAGCTCTGTAACAAAGATGAATGGATGAAATGTCTCAGAATGTGGAAGACACGTTGTGCAACATACTTAGAACAACAGAATTTGCTCTTCAGTTGAATGAGTTAATTTTGCCAAGCAATGAGTCTTTGCTTCTTGGTAATGTTCACTTCATAACATATGAACGCATAGTTCAGGAGTTGTTATTTGCAATGCAACTAGAAATAGATACAAAAGAAGAGTTTCATGTTGAGCAATGTTTCAAAGAGAAGGACATTCTGCTCACCAACATTCTTGCTTCAGCAACATATGGGGCACTATCAATGACAGGACATCACCAGGGGATTATTACTTTCTTGAAAAAAACTGTACCTAACATATTTCACATTCACTGTGTAATTTGCAGACAACATCTTCCTACAAAATACCTACTCAGTCAACTGCACAAATCATTAAATACTGTTGTCACAGTGGTAACCAAAATAAAGTCCCATGATCTCAATTCTCGACTATTTTCAAAGCTTTATATTGTAAAAGATGAAGAGTGAACACTTACTGTTGCACACAGAAGTAAGATGATTCTGAAAAGGAAAATGGCTAAGACACTTTAATGTTCTTTTTGAAGCTTAGAGAAAATTCTTTGAAGACTCGAATGCTTCATTCAGTAATCAACTCAAAAATGTCAGGCATGACATAACTTATTTACCAGAATTAATTGCAAAGTTTAATGAAATCAATCTTCAATTGCAAAGAAGTGATGTGAATCTATCAAAGTCAAATGAGTTGTGTTCACATTTCTGTCCATGTTAACTACAACATGGCAATTGTGACCTTTTCCTATTTCTGAGGTGGAAAGGAAAGAAAAAATACCAGATGATAACCTTCAAGTATACTGTGCCTACCTGAATGAGCTGCATAAAGTCATATCAGGATTTCATATCAGTGATTTCAGGATCTCTCAATCCAAATTCAGACCGGGTAATAAATCAGTTCCTGAACACTAGTAATGAGAAATTAACAGGAAGGCTGGAGAAGAACTGATCTCGCTACAAAATGTAACACGGTTGCAGAAAAGGAAGAAGTCATGGAGGGATTGTCCACTGAATCATTGTGGGTGGAAGTTAGAAACAGGAGGGGGGCAATGATTCGACTGGGTGTTTTTTATAGAAACCCCAATAGTTGCAGAGACATTGAGGAGCAGGTAGGGAGGCAGATTCTGGAATGGTGCAATAATAATAGGGTTATTGTGTTGGGTGATTTTAACTGTCCTAATATTGACTGGCATCTCCTTAGAGCAAGAGGTTTAGATGGGGTTGAAACGTTGAAAACTGCAAAAACAGTGAGCTGGCTGCTGGCTATGTGCCCAGAGACCCGAGTTCATTGTGCACAGAACTCGGAAGAAGTGATGCCACAGACTTTCTCTGACATTAAATGTATCTACTGAATATTAATGGTAAGACTCTTGGCAGTGTGAAGGATCAGTGAGATCTTGGGGTTTGTATCCATAAGACACTCATAGCTGCTATGCAGGTTGACAATGTTGGGAAAAAAGGAGTCTTGTGTTTTGGCCTTCATCAACCATGAGACTGAGTTCAAGGACCATGAGGTAATGTTACAGCTATATAAGACCTTATTTAGAAACCACTTGGAGTACTGTGCTCAGTTCTGGTCACTTCACTACAGGAAGGATGTGGATACTCTCAAGAGAGTGCAGAAGAGATTTACAAGGATGTTGCCTGGATTGGGGAGCATGCCTTATGAGAATAGGTTGTGTGAACTTGGCCTTTTCTCCTTGGAGCGACAGAGGGTGAGAGGTGACCTGATAGAGCTGTATAAGATGATGAAAGCATTGATTGTGTGGATAGCCAGAGGCTTTTGTCCAGGGATGAAATGGCTAACATGAGGGGGCATGGTTTATGGTGCTTGGAAATAGGTACCAAGGGAATGTCAGGGGTAAGTTTTCCACATAGAGAGTGGTGGGTGCGTGGAACGCAATGCCAGTGACAATGGTAGAGGCGGATACAATAGGGTCTTTTAAGAGACTCTTAGATAGGTACATGGAGCTTAGAAAAATAGAGGGCTGTGTAGTAGGGACATTCTAGGCAGTTTCTAGAGTAGGTTAAATGGTCGGCATAACATCGTGGGCCGAATGGCCTGTGATGTGCTGTAGATTTGTATGTTCTATGTTCTAAAATAACTTTGAATTGACACCGAGGTTTAAAAAATCATATCAAGACTTTTGGTTGCAGAAAGGTATCTCTGAATGCTAACCTGCACTGTGGAAAATGTCAAGACGTTCTTTATTGTCTTTCCAGCATCACATGCAGTGGAGCGCAGTTTCAGGGCAGTTGCTCAACATCTTTCAAAGCAACGAAATAGACTGCAAATCTCTGAACGTGGGGATTTGGGACTCATTCTGAGTGGCATTCAGCCTGATGATGAGAAGCTGATATCACTACACCAAGCCCACCCATTTCATTGAAAGGTGAAAAAGCGATGAATAGTTGGACTTCTAATGAATGCTCTAAAATTGTTAATGAAAATTGTTTTTTACTGTAATTAAAGAAATAATTTTATTAGTAGCTTTAAGTAGATTTGTGTAATTTTTGCAATTGTTTGTCATTGCTTTAAATTAGCATTTCCTATTTTCTTTCATTGTGCATTGTAAACCAAAATTCTTTAGTTTTTCTGTAATGGCGGGAAGGATGTGGGGGGCTCAGGGGATGTGGTCTGGGATATAGTTAACCATCTGAATGACGAAGGCATAGAAAGCTACAGATATAATGCCCAAAAATAAATTATTATAGTTAAGGGTTATGATTGGCATGAACACAGTGGGCCAAGTGACCTGTTTTTCTGCTATACAACCTATGACGATGATCATTTTTCAATGCCTAAACTAACACAGCTGGTTTTCAGTGTGAAGTTCAAGAAATACTGAGGGTAAATAATTTGTAAAATATTTCATATTGAAAATGACCTTAATTAAAATTTTATTTTTTGTATTAAGTTATCTGAAACATTGTACAAATTTAGCATGCAAAACAATAAAATAACATTTTACCACTGGATGTTGCTCGCAAGCAAAATAAAGTTAACTCTTATTGCAGGTGGCTGAATATATTATAATTACTGCATTTTAATAATGTAAATTTCATGGAAATTTGACATTCACAAAGCAGATGGCAATGTATTTGGCAGACAGGATAGACAGGAGATGCCTGCCCAGGCAGTCAATTATTCCTATCATTTGTTTTAAGTACCTCAAGCTGTACCCAGCCAATTCTACCTTGCACCTACTCAACCGTATCTCCTCCACAACCTCCATCAGCACAGGTGCACCACGAGGCAGTCTGCTTACTTTACACCTATCACTGTGTGGCTAGGAACAATTTCAGTGCCATATTCAAGTCTGCAGATGACACCACGATCATAGGCTGGATGGAAGGTGGTGACGAATCAGTATATAATAGGGAGATTGAAAATCTGGCTGGGAGTTGCCAAAATATCAACCTCTTATTTAATGTCAACAAGACCAAGGAGCTGTTTATCAGCTTCAGGAGGAGGAGACCAGAAGTCCATGAGCCAGTTCTCATCGGAGGATCAAGGTGGAGAGGGTCAGCAACTTTAAATTCCTCGGTGTCATAATGTTGGAAGACTGTCCTGGCCCAATATCTAAGTGCAATTGTGAAGAAAGCATGGCAGCACCTCTACTTCCTTGGAGTTTGTGAAGATTTGGCATGACATCTAAATCTCTGACAAACTTCTATAGATGTGTGAGGGAAAGCATATTTACTGGCTGCATCACAAACTGGCATGGAAACACCAATACCCTTGAATGGAATATCCTATAAAAGGTAGTGGATTTGGCCCAGTCTATCACGGATATAGCCGTCCACACCATTGAGCATGTCCACATAGCGCACTGTCGCGGGAAAACAACATCCATCATCAGGGACCCCCACCACCCAGGGGTGCTCTCTTCTCACTGCTGTCATCAGGAAGAAATGTACAGGAGCCTCAGGACCTACACCATCAGACTCTTGAACCAAAGAAGATAATTTGTAGTTCACTTGCCCCAACACTGGAATGTTCCCACAACCTATGGATTCACTTTCAAGGATTCTTTATCTCGTTCTTGATATTTATTGCTTATTTATTTATTTTTTGTATTTGCAGTTTGTTGTCTTTTGCATACTGGTTGAATGCTTAAGTTCGTTGATACAATTATGGTTATTATTCTATTATGGATTTAATGAGTATGCCCACAAGAAAATAAATCTCAGGGCTTTGTATGGTGACATATATATACTTCAGTAATAAATTAATTTTGAACTTTGAACTATGTTGTGATTCATCAGTTAAAATGCCTCCCCAACCCTCTCAACAGCAGCCTTCTTGTGGTTCTAAAGCCACAGATAATGCCATTTTGACATAAATATCTACCTACTTCCTATTAATATTTCTTCTCAGCAGTCACTACAAATATGCTTTGGAACAAAGACACATGACAGATGTTTATATTTGTAACATGTAAATTCATTTTATCTATCACTGCATTTGAGGTTAGTGATTAGTTTTTCAAAAAATCTCTGCAGTGGAGATATGATCAGAATACAGGAAAAGCTTTCCTTGTGGATAACACTATATTTAGTGTGGTTTGCAATTGTGTTATGGTGCATTTACAGTTGAATTTACAGGACAGAAAGCCATTCATCTCAACAATAGCAATTTAATCATTCACAGCTTCTCCCCTAACCTACCCACTTCATCTACCTCAAACCTCTATCCAACTCCCTTTTTAAAGTGAAAACTGAACCTGTTTCCATCAACTTTCAGTAAATTCTAAATCATGACTATTCACTGCATTGTAAATTTATCCTCATGCCACCCCAGCTGTTCACATCCTTGTTCCTTGCATTTCAACATTTCAGACCAAGGATACACTGTTTTCCCACTCCAACTGGACTGTTTTGTACTTTTGAATAACTTCAATATTCTAACATATTATAAAATACTAGTCTTCTCTATGGGGTCTGAAAATTACGATCACAGAAAGTGATCATGAATAGCTTGAGACAATGTTGGTCATATTATAGAAGGGACTTATTCCTGATTTTGTGCAGATCTGGGTTTTGGAACCAGAGGCAAGAAAAATTTCAGTGCTGGTAAATAAAGTCCAAAAATGTAGCTTATTAGAGAGCACGGCCATGTACTGCCCACACAATGTGTACTCTGCTGCTGAAGCCACATCACTGTGTAATGAATGATTGGAGATAACAATGTTTAAAAGTGATCATGGGAGTTTAGTGAACTCAATGTTCCAGTTACACCCCTATTTGTATTTGGTTAAACAATTTCAGCATTTTCTTTATTTTTGCAATCTGTTTAAAAGTTTGTTATAGAGTCCTTGATTTCTCACAGCATAAGGAGGTAAGAAATTTTCTGTCCATAGCAACACCATCTGCTGGAGGAAGTCAGTGGATTAAGCAGTATCTATGGGAGGAAAGGAATTGCCCATGTTTTGGGTTGAAACTCAGGCATGCAGATTCAGTCATTAGTTTTAGTTCATTTTACCGTTTCAAATCACATGCCGGTGATAATAAACCTGATTCTGAGCTAAAAGAACATTTGCTGAAGATACTGTATGTTGCGTGTGGAATACATTTCTGTTAAGTATGTTACGAAAACCCCGTAACCAGGTAACTTACCAGCAAAGATGGATGGATCAGCTGAGTCGGATGCTACTATTTTCAAACGTTTTATTAATAAAGGGGCACAAAAATTAAGGTTAATACAAACATTCAGATAACATGCGTCAATACTCAATCTAAAACGCAGGTACATTAATAATCACTCAGAAATAAGCTCGTTCGTTGTCTAGGGTATATAATACTGAGTCCAATTGGAAATATAAAGAGTCACTCTGAAGTCTGCAGGCTTTTCTCTTTTGGTTTCACGTGTTGGAGAGAGAGAGAGATAAAACGGAAAAACTTGCCGTTTACATCCGTGTAATCAGGGGAGCGATCTTCCCCGTTGTTAGTTAAAAGCGATCTTCCGTTGGTTCCAGCCACAAACCCCGCATTCGGAATTTAACGCACGTGGCTTATTTCAAAATGGCTTCCCGTTCCCACGGGAAGCGTTATCGTGCTTCTTGATGTCTCCTTGGTGCGTCTGAGGGTCGTCCTCTTTCAGACCCTTCTTTATACTGCCTCACGGGATCTCAGGTGTCAATCAGGTTGCAGGTGATGCACTCTCTCTCTCAACCAGCCCACTTTGCCCGAGGGCTTTACAATGTCCCTGCGAGTTGGCACGTCTGCAGTTCCCAGGTGTCTCCTGAGAACAATGCCACAGTCTCCAGCTTTTGTCCCAGTGGAATGTCTTTCCATTTCCTGTGTCCATTCAGCCTGTCTCTCTCTCTCTCTTGGGTCATTGACCCCCCTTTGACTAGGGCTCTTGCAATTCTCACAAAGGAGGGGGCTGGTATCATAACACCTCCCCTCTTAAAAAGGTTTTTACCAGCGGTTAAAACCCAGAGTGGTACAGTCTTACAGAAATTTTGAATCTAATACAGAGTAATACAGTTATACATTCAAGTCAGCATCTAAACAGTTAACAAGTACAGTGCCCCTTTCCTTTAATACCTTAACCTCATGTGCCCTACTAACGCCTGGTAGCATCAAACTTCAGCTCAATAACCACCTTATTTATTTGCTTTCTTCGGCAACATAACTAAGGAGGTGTGATCTTAGCTTAGGTGCATCTACAAAAGTTTATGCGAATACTAATCGTTTCGGTCGGTTTACTTCGCCGGCAGGTCTCCAAAGGTCTGTCTTTATTATTCACAGGCTTTAGCGCAACCCGTAAAACCTGCTTTGCTGTTTAAAAAAAATGGCATCCCCATTAACCGTCACCTCTCTTCTGGCGAGTCCCCCCGTTGGGACTTTGAGTAATTTGGCGTGGTGAACTCCCGCCCGCCTCGTTCATCGGGGCTATTTTTTCAACACCATGCCTGAAACTGTCAAGACCCTTCAGGCTATTTGTTTTTAATTCCAACTCCTCTTTCAGGTAGCATTTCGAATGCAACCTCTTCACACCCCACCCTGGCGTAACAATAGAGTGGGGGGCCCCGCTATTTCCCGACTCACTCTGTGAGCGATCTGCCAGGTTTAAAATTTCTTCCTTCGACTTGGGAACTACAGACTTTCCGTTTCCTTCAATAACGATCCTCATTCCCCCCTTAAATTCGGCATTAACCTTGGCCCCACTCTCGAATACAAACACCGTGGAACTCACACTTCCCACGGTTACCAAAGTTAACCCTTTTCCTACTGAACCAACCCTATCTGATCCACAAAGACGGCCGCCCCGTCCCCCTGAATCAAACACCTCAGACTTCCCCTGAGCTCTGTTACCAGGTTCAGCACCACGTGCGCCCCCATCTTGGACACACTCAAACGGGACATTGGCCCCTTCCAGGCTTTCAATACCCGTACCTTTTTCAAATTCTAACGTCCCCCGATCCTTCCAGCTACTCTCTAGGCAGCCCCCCGTTGGGGAAGGCGCAACCCTGCGAGCTGAGACAACCTCCTCGGCCATTTCAGCTGACTTCTCCACAGCAAGGATACCCTTCCTCTCTAAGACTGCCCTCATTTCACTCTCGGGACCATCGAGAACACCATTAGAACTCTGAACTTCTTCAAACAATTCTGCCATACCAGACAGATTAACCATGTCCAACTCTGGACATTTTAACAACTTTATCCGTTTCTCAACTTTAGTTCCTACCTCTAGGACCTTTCTCTTCACTAAGGGCCGGGCTATTTCCTCTCCCTTACCCCCTTTTACTTTACTGCTTTCTGTTTTACCACCCTCGGAACCCTCATGGTACAGGGTCGGTAAAAACATCTTGGCCAGATCACCGCTGGCTTCATTTAAACTGTCCTCTTTCTCAGCCGCTTTTTCCGACAGGCTGCGAGTGACCGCGCATGCGCGATAGCTTTGGGACTCTAGGGGCGGGGCCACCGCACTCGCCGGTCGGCGGGTCGGCATCATGGCTGCCCAAATCCTCCCTCCTGCTAACACACTTTGTAACAACGCGACCCACTGCTCTTGTGGCCACTTCTGGTTCACTGCCACCGTTTCAAAAAACAAGAAATAACTATCAACATCCGTCTCTTCGAACGGAGGTACTACTCTCAGCTCCCGACTAACATTAAACCGCTCTCTCCTTAGCTCCTCCCTCTCTCTTTCTCTCCCCGCTGCCGCTCTCTTGGCTGCTGCTAACTCTCTGATCCGAATTTCATGCTGTCTTTGCCTCTCAGCTTGATTCTGCTCGTTTTCCACCTCTAACCCCTTCGCCAAATTTAACAAGTCTGCTTTGGCGCTCACCTCTAGCGCCGCCACAGTCGCGTTTTTCATAAATTCACACACGTCCATCTTTGCTGGTTTTCTGTCTGGCTACCTGCGAAACCAGATTTAAGTTTGGACTTACAGCCCGATTGACTGACCTCCCCCTTTTTGGTGTCAAATCCCGAGACGAGAACCCCACTTGTTACGAAAACCCCGTAACCAGGTAACTTACCAGCAAAGATGGATGGATCAGCTGAGTCGGATGCTACTATTTTCAAACGTTTTATTAATAAAGGGGCACAAAAATTAAGGTTAATACAAACATTCAGATAACATGCGTCAATACTCAATCTAAAACGCAGGTACATTAATAATCACTCAGAAATAAGCTCGTTCGTTGTCTAGGGTATATAATACTGAGTCCAATTGGAAATATAAAGAGTCACTCTGAAGTCTGCAGGCTTTTCTCTTTTGGTTTCACGTGTTGGAGAGAGAGAGAGATAAAACGGAAAAACTTGCCGTTTACATCCGTGTAATCAGGGGAGCGATCTTCCCCGTTGTTAGTTAAAAGCGATCTTCCGTTGGTTCCAGCCACAAACCCCGCATTCGGAATTTAACGCACGTGGCTTATTTCAAAATGGCTTCCCGTTCCCACGGGAAGCGTTATCGTGCTTCTTGATGTCTCCTTGGTGCGTCTGAGGGTCGTCCTCTTTCAGACCCTTCTTTATACTGCCTCACGGGATCTCAGGTGTCAATCAGGTTGCAGGTGATGCACTCTCTCTCTCAACCAGCCCACTTTGCCCGAGGGCTTTACAATGTCCCTGCGAGTTGGCACGTCTGCAGTTCCCAGGTGTCTCCTGAGAACAATGCCACAGTCTCCAGCTTTTGTCCCAGTGGAATGTCTTTCCATTTCCTGTGTCCATTCAGCCTGTCTCTCTCTCTCTCTTGGGTCATTGACCCCCCTTTGACTAGGGCTCTTGCAATTCTCACAAAGGAGGGGGCTGGTATCATAACAAGTATAACATTAAAAACAGCAGGAAGAGTGTTTTTAAGTTCATTCATGAATAGATTCTTTTTATTAAAATTTTCAGGTGATGGTGATCCACCTTCTAAATTCATTCAGTCCTTTGGTGAAGGTACTCAGTGTTCCAGAATTGAGACCAAATATCCATAACTGATTGGTGATGGATTTTCAGGTCAGCATGGTGTATGATAGGGAGGGAAACCTGCATGTGTTGGTATTCCGCAGCATATGCAGCCCTTGTCCTTCTTGGTGGTAAAAGATAGGGGTTTAGAAGGTGCCGTTGGAGTATCACAGATGAGTACTTCAGTGCATCTTGTAGGTGGTGCACCCTGCAGCTACTCTGCATTGCTGGTGGAGGGTATGATGGACTAGACTATTTGATCAAAACAACCAAATCAAGCAGTCCATTTTCTCATGCATGGTGCCAAGCTGCTTGCAAGTTTTTGCTGCATTCATCACAAACGGAGTAAATATTTGTATGCAGTGAAAAAAATTACAGATATTAGATACCGCAGGGAGAGCAGAATCATTTAAAATGATGCAGTCACTCTGTTGCTCATTATTAAAAGAATCAACACTAGAGTGAGCCATCAGACGTATGTCATTTCTCTTAAAGCTACCCACCATAGATCATCACACTTGTGTGAAAGACAGAAATTGGAGGAAAATTTTAATAGTACTCAGAATTCCTTAGAGAATGTTTGTAACTAAGTCTTTGTAAAAACAGACATATAAGTATTCAGAGCATTACAACTGAGTGCCACAGTAGTGTAGTGGTTAGCACAATGCTATTACAGTTCAGAGTTCAATTCTGGCATTGTTCTGTAAGGAGTCTGTACAACCTCCCCATGGAACTCTGGGTTCTCCAGTTTCCTCCCGCAGTCCAAAGATGTATCAGGTAGGTTAACTAGTCATTGTAAATTGTCTCGTGATTAGGTTAGGGTTAATCATGTTTGTCATGGGTTGTTGGGCCAGCATGGCTCAAAGGACTGACCACACTGTTTTGCTAAATAATTATAAAAAACAATTGTGTTTTTGCTTTGCAATTATTAAGCAGGTTGTTTTGTTCTATATCATTTGGAGTCTGCTACTGCTCAGGATTATTTCTCAATATGTAAAGTTATGAGTGCATGGACTCGAGTTCATAGTGCTTTGAAATATGTTCCAGATTTTGTAGTTTCTATCGAGAGGTATTCTGACACCAATTAGGGCATTATTGTTTGCTTCCAAAACAATCTCAGGCTCCATAATTCCCTTTCCAGATATGAACTTTATAACATTGTAAGTGTGCTATCATCAAACCTCAGTGGCATGGTCAAGAAATGAGCCTCTCTCAATAAGTCAGGGTTATTAATTAAAAACAGTACAAATAAATTAAAACTCTGTTAAACTAAATTTTACTTTTGAGTCTTTATTAGGTGTAAAGTAATTCCACAATGAAACAAAATCAGTTACTCTGGTGTACATGAAATTAGAGAACAATGCAACCACTTTAAGCAAAAAAAAATTAGAAAAAGGCTAACAACTGAGAAATGGGAAACTCAGGTTTCAGTACTATGGTGCATACTATTCCACAATGAGTTCTATGTTGTCTTTTCAAACTGCTTGTAGTAGATGACAAATAAAACACTCTTCCCTACTTTTCCTCAATAAATCACTCAGTTGAAAACCTGACCATAAGAAACTTGAAATCACATTTCTCAAACTATCCAAATTGAATGCTGCTTTTAATTTTTATTAATTATATAAGTATGGAAACTACTTCAGGTGACCTGTGTAAACATTTTATTATTCCCTAATCCACTTCTTCAGCCTTTTGTCTTTCCAAAGTTGACTTAGCATCTTAATACTCTTTACGACAAGTTTATGCATCACCTGACATTGTCCTTATATGTCTATATAAGCAGCTCAAAAAAAAGAAATCAATAACTTAAGCATATATGATTTACAGAAGGCTTTCAATTCTGTCCTTGTTAACATCCATGGCCATTCAAAAATTCTATAACCCTTTTTAAATATAATGGTTATGAATTTCTGAAAGCTGCAGCATTTGTTTTTGCTCATTTACATACTGTGTTGCTATTGAAATAACCCACAACCAAAAAAAAAATTCACAGAAAGGCCCTGTTAAATGGCATTGTAAAGCTTGAAATGTTAATAGTTAAAACTATTTCACTGAGCAACAGCAGCCATCTCTGACAAACTTACGTGCAAACTATTATTTTGCTTTTAATTTTACAACTGGCTCATGTACAAAAAAAAATGTTGCAGCTCAAAAATTATGGATGCTGAATTTATCTCTAAGATAAATTCAATTTAATCCTTCCACTTTCTTATTATAATTTTAATTATCACCATGATAAGTTCTGTGGTTACTCTGTTCCTAATAGAACTTCAAGTTTAGGAGAACTTAACTTGAATTTTAGATCTCCATTGTAACCAGCGATTATTGTCATGGGATTCAGGTAGCCAATCACTAAGTTGAAAAACTCTTGGCTGGCTGTGTACCTGGTGACCAGAATATTGTTCCCTTGGCTTTTTTTTTTATAAATCTTGCAAACTCGTAGCACAAGGGTGTGGCAGATATTCAACAAATGTCAAACTGATGTTTATGACACCAGTGTTTTAAAAAAAAGGAAAAAAAATCTCAAAGTCACATGAAGAAACAATCATTACTGCAGTCACACATGTTAATGAGATTCTCATGTTTTAAGTCTACACTTGGTTCTTGCAGTCAGCACGAGTAAAATGTCAGAATGGTTCCTCACACCATTCCAAAACACAAAATGAATTCTGCTAAGATCTATAAAAATCACAGCCACAACATGGAGTAACTGTAATTTGCTCAGGATTTCTCACACTACTAGAGCATACAGATTTACCAATCTTCTGTTTAATAGTGATGCCTAAAGTCAGTGTAAGAATCTCTTGCATTAACCCAATCCCTCACACTGAAACCTTTCCCACAACCTCAAAATCCTGGACATTCACAGTTAGCATTTCACAAGCCATACTCACTAAATTTATCTCAATTTTATGAAAACATATTTAGAATCATTCAGAAAAAATGTTATTTATACTTATTCTGATTCTAAAGCACAACCTTGTCGTTCCTACTTTGAACTGAGATAACAGGTTTCAATTAGATGATTTAAGTCTATTCATCCATGCTGTTGTCCTGCATTCAGAAAGGCACTGATCTAGTTATGTGAAGTTTAGTTGATGTACTTATCTCCCAATTCTTTTATAACAAAGCATTATAACTGTGCCATATGCCAAGAGCCTCTGAATAGCAGAAGTTGTAGTTGACAGAGTAGTCCTAATGAGAACAGTAGTTCTACAATAGTAATGGAAGCGGTTGTAATTAATCAGCAAAATAAGCATTGATGCTAGTAAGATAGACACATGCACAATCATTCTTTGACAAACACAACCTATACTAGTTGAAAAAGCCAAGGTTTCGATAAACTATTATTGTTAATTAGTTTTCCTGTCATGGGATTGCAGTCAATGCCTAACAGTGAAACCTACAAGAAGAGAAAGATAAAACCTATCTAAAGGAGTTAAATGAAAAGAAAACTGAAGTTTTTTTTCCCCCAAAGAGCAATAAGTTCTCAGCAAGAGAGTTGTGAACTTATTAAAAGTGGAGTTGCCTCTGCTGAGCAGAATTAAAGATGTGTGCGAGAAAAAAGCTCTTCATCTGGAGGGTCATCCCAGTCACTTCCGCCTTCTGAAGCAGTTTCATCTGAACTCGAACAGTCGCTGGAAAAAAGCTTTCTGCGGATGACAGCTGGCCTCCCTCTAGTGTCATGTTCTACTCTGCAATTCACATCACAGGCTGCTGTATTCTGCTGAGAGAGAAATGTGTTACAAGCTTTAAATATCACTACATTTACACATGTAATAATTTTGTTCTTTTAATAAATAAATTGGAAGTCAAAATAGGCTTTTGTCTCCAAAATTAGATTTTAAAATAAAGGATGATCATTTTATGCCAGGAATTTGATTGGTATGGTTACATTCACGCTAACACATTTCAATATTTGCTATTTGCATAAAGTCAGATTTTACTGAATTAAACTGACTCACAAAGTATAAAATATGAATCTAGTGACTCATTAAAACAAGGCTGATCTGGGCCAAATGTCTTGGGCAATTCTTTGACTACTGTTTATAATACTATTATACCGGTAGTTATTTAAGAAAGAATGTAAATGAATAACTTCCAAGGCAGAAGTTTTCTACACTAATGCCTAGAATGGATGAGCTTTCTTATAAGAAGTAGCTGGACAGGCTAGACTTGTCTCCATTGGAAATTTGAAAAGTAAAAATTGATTGGGCTTTTGACAGGGTGGACATGAAAAAGATGTTTCCTCACGTGGCAGAATCTACAACTTGAGAGCTACTTTTTAAAATAGTGGCTTGTCTAGTTACGATAGAAATTAGGTTTTTCTTCTCCCCAAGGACTCTAAGTGTTTGAAACCTTTTCTCAAAGGACTTTGAAAGGAATCTTTGAATATTTTTGGCAGTGGTAGATAAATTATTGATGAGTAAGTGGATAAAAGATTATTAAGCAGACAGGAATGTGTTAGAGGTAACAATCAGATCAACTGTGATCTTAAAAATGAAAGAGCAAGTTTGAGAGACTGGGTAGCCTGCTGCTGTTCTTAATTTAAGTATGTATAAATTCTTATACTTTGGAATAATTCAGGAGTGATAAGTTCCATTTGGGATTGATGGGATGTAATTTATTTCAGACCAAAAACAATGCACTAACCTGCCATACAGGCCATTCAGCTCATCTTTTAATAAATGCGATAAATAATATCTCAATTTTTTTTTAAAGTGATAAGATTAGATTGAACTGAATTGAACAGCTGGCTGTGGCCCACTTAAATTAGCTTTTATTAACATTCTAAAATGGGATTAGTTTGCATTGTGAAGTAAATGCTAAAGTAAACAATGTACTACCTTAACATTGTTTCATTTAGCAATAATTCTGGGGCAACACGTAATTTAGAACTTTATCTGAAAACAGTGAAAACGTAGATACAAGAGCTTCCTGTGGATTTTTTGTACAGATTTTTAAATTTTACAGACTTAAAATAGTGAAAGTAAGCATCTTGTGTTCACAAGCGAGTTAAAAATCATAGTTAAACAGCACATTTTGTAAACAACAAATCAATAAATACAGGCAAGTATTGATATGGGCCTCATAAAATGTTGTGCATTTTTTAGCAGATGAGAGACAGGATCAGGTACATTAAGAAACAGAATTTCAGCATTACACAACCATTCACATGAATTATAATCAGATTTTATCTGCCTAAAATTTTAGTTACACATTAGGTTTTGCAATTCTCCCCCAAGTTAACTCAGTCTGATACTGTACATTCAGTTCTCATATAAAAACAACTTAAAGAATACATTGTAATGATTGCTAAATGATAAAGGATTTCTGTTTCAGTGTAATACTGAAACTCCATCTTGGAAATGGATTTTTAATACCTGATTAACTTACCAGATCTAATGGGAGGAGACAATCTCCATTTTGTGAATGTCCTCTTAAAACTGGACAATGATTTCCATCTTTTCCCCTTGCATCAGTGTAGCATTCTTAAGAAAGAGTTGAGTGAAAATAATTTATAGATTTTTATTATAATACAAAATATAACTTTAAAAAACTACATCATATATTTTCACTTACAACTATTCAATAAATCAATAAATGGAGAGGTTTTTAAGCAAAAATCTTTTAATTGGTGTAACCATTGTTTTGTCTGAAACAATGCTTACTGTGATGCAACTGTAACTCTACACATCAATTATCAGAGAGTACAATCTGTCTTGCTAAATACAATATTGCATTTCAATTTCTGCAGTGGGTACAGAAATTGCTCTTGCTCACCTACTACAGTACAGAAATCATTGCTTGGCCCTTTATCAACTATGTAAGGAGACCAAGATCATGAAATAAGTGCAGCTCAGTGAAGCCATTCTGCACAGCTGGTTCTTACTTCAATACAAATCTATTATTTTCCCATCATATCATCCAAATGATTCTTTAAAGATTCTATAGTCCTATTGCATGCATTGGGCCCAAATCTCTCTAGACCAGTGGTCCCCAAAGTGGGCAATTTTATCACCCTCCAGAGGCAGTGGGTGTTTCTAAGGGCGGGGGGGGGGGGGGGTAAAGATAAAGCAAACAGCGGGGGGCACTTGGTGGCATGGGATTACAGGCTTAATTTTAAAAATGAACTTATTTTATATGCATTTGATTCTCAGTGCCACACAATCACCTCAGCTTTTGCTAACCCACCATTCTCTTAGACTTTGCTCAAAGTGTGTTGTAGTTGTTGAAAAGCAATGTGATGTTTCTTTATTTGCAGTATCATGAGAAATCTGGACTGAAGAAAGAGAGTTATTAATGGGCCTGGTTTATGCATTATTGCCATCCATTACTGTTGTACAATGTTAACTGGTACGATTCCCAAACTCTAATCATTTAGTGACGCAATTCCTGTGAATTAGGGTATGGCATTCAAGCCCTCCAATCCTGAATAAAATAACATTCCTCCAAGAGCATCTAACCAGAATTGCATGCAATATTCCATGTGTGGCCTCACCAATATCTTGTACGTGGTGTCCCAACTCTTGTACCCAATGTCCCATCTAATGATGCCCAACTCCATTTACCTTCTTCACTGCTTTGTCTACCCGTGTTGCCATTTTCAGGGAATCATATATCCTATCTGTTCTAAAATACTCAAAGATTCAAAGAACATTTATTATCAATGTTTACAGAATACAACTCTGAGATTTGTCTTCCCACAGATAGCCACAAAACCAAGAAACACATGAAACCTATTCAAAGAAAACATCAAACAGCCACTGCATAAAAAGACTGCAAATCGCGCAAATGGCAGAAAACAAGCAAGAACACAGAAAAATATAAAACATCAAACTACAGTCCTTAAAACAGTCTAGGAATGTTCAGTTTAGTTCAGTTCAGTTTAATTTTGCTTTGAGGTGTTTGTTGACTGCAGGCCGTAGAGCCAGTCTGCCCTGATCAAAATTGCACAAAATAGCAATTTTAAAAAACGGACTAAGCAGAAACCAGTAACACAGAACATGAACTGCGAGGTCATTCTACCAAGAGTCCGTCAGCAGTAAGCAAGAGGGAGAGAGATGGTCAAAAGCAAGCACTCGCCTTCCACTCTCTTCCTCAATGATTTCAGTTTAGCTTGACATTTTAAATCGATGAGATCAGTAAGAAATCTGGGATTTAGTCTCTGTGGTACAGGCCTCCAATCTGAACATCAAACCTCCACGACCTGCCTCTAACTCATTCCTCCAAACTAATTTTATGAGTGTGTTGCTCAAGATTTCCAGCATCTGCAGAACTTCTTATGTTTATAATTTTGTATCTAATTGGTCAGCACACCATGGATCCCATGTGATCTCACCCTCTGGGCCAGTCTATCATGTAAGATCTTGTCAAAGACCTTGCTAATGTTCATGCAGACATCTACTTACTCTGACCTTGTCAGTCCCCTTGGTCAACTTTTTGAAAAGCTCAGCTGAATCCTTGAGACACTATCTCCCATGTAAAAAGCTATATGCACTATCCATGTTAAGTCTTTGTCTTTCCAAATGCAGATACAGTAGATCCTGTTTCTCAGAAACCCCTCTAGAAACTTTCCCATGAGTGATGTACAGTCACCAGCCTGTAATTCCCTGGATGGTCCTTGCAGTCCTTTTTCCTTTACCAAGTCTTAGTATACATTTAGTTAGGTCCAGAGATCACCTCAAGAATGCCAACACAACATCATATGTAACATTGATATGTAACAGGCCTTCCCTAATTTCCATGATCTTCTTCACAGTAGAAGCAAAAGTATTAATTTAAGAGCTATTTATTAAGACCATTAAAGGGACCCATTTACTCTCTCTAGTTATCATTTTGCTGTTAATATGATTAAAGAATCTCACAGAATTCTCCTTTAACTTACCTGCCAACAGAATCTTATATCCTCGTTTACCCCTTCTGATTTCCTTCTAAATGGACTCTTAGCTATTTTTAAAGTATTACTTAGAAATTGAGTTTAATTATTGACTTGCCTGCACACTCGAGCCCAGTAAACGGCTGTGGGTACAGTGTATCTCGCCACCATTCTGGTTCTTCCTTGTAGTCACTCTTCTCTTCTTGGGTCAACTCTGTGAAGGGAACCTGACATAACAACATAAATAAATTTGCAAACCAATTTGAAAGGCCATAATTTTATGCCTACATTGGTGACTTGGAACAGATTTTACTGACATTTTGATTACTGTTTACAAATCATTGCTTGAACACAATGCTAAATATCTTGAGAGGTCACTATTTGCCACGGAAATGATGTGGAGAAAAAAATTAAAATTTACAAATTCACTCTGAAGATTAATTTTGCTCAACAGTTATAATCAAAGTATTGCATAACAACATTTAACTTGCATCTACAGAGTCTTGAAAAAGTATTCAGCCCCCAAGCTTTTGTCCACATAAATGAGTATTACAACCAGGGATTTTGATCAACTTAACAGAGAATTTTTATTTGTTAATCAAATGCGCTTTTTTTCCCACAGAACCCAAAATCAGGGAAGATTTGAAAACTAAAAATTCAAAAACTGAGTTATCAACAGATCAAAAGTATTCATCCCTTTTGCTCAGTACTTCAATAAACAACTTTTCACAGCTATTACAGCCAGTAGTCTTTTTTCTGTTAAGTCTCTATTAGTTTTGCACAATGTGATGGAACAAGAATTGCCCATTCCTCCTGGCAAAATTGCTCAAGCTGTGCCAGGTCATTTGGTAGCAGAGGATGGCAATCTTGAGGTCTTGTGGTCAGGACTCTGATAGGACCACTCGGGGATATAAATTTTCTTCATTTGAAGCCATTCTATGTTTGCTTTGGCAGTGTGCTTTGGGTCATTGTCCTGTTGAAGATGAACTTCACCCCATTTTCAGCTTTCTGGCAGAGGCTAGCAGGTTTTTATTCAGGATCTCTGTATTTAGCATCATTCTCTTTCCATCAATTCTGACCAAATTTCCAGTTCCTACTACTGAAAAGCATCTCTGTAACATGATGCTACCTCCACCATACTTTAAAGTAGGGATGACTGATGCACAGTGTTAGATTTACACCACATATACCACTAAGCGTTGAGACCAAAATGTTCCACTTTAGTCTCATTCAACCACAAGACTTTCTTCCACACAGGAACATAGAAAACCTACAGCACAATACAGGCCCTTCAGCCCACCAAGTTGTACTGAACATATATATATATATATATATGTGTGTGTGTGTGTGTGTATATATATATATATATATATATGTGTGTGTGTGTGTGTGTGTGTGTATATATATATATATATATGTGTGTGTGTGTGTATATATATATATATATGTGTGTGTGTGTGTGTGTGTATATGTATATATATATATGTATATATATATATATATATATGTATATATATATATATATATATATATATATATATATATATATATATATATATATATGTGTGTGTGTGTGTGTGTGTGTGTGTGTGTGTGTGTATATGTATATATATATATATATAGATAGACACACACATAAATACACACACCCAACATCTCATCAGCAACTTAATCCTTTGTCCTCTTGTGGCAACCATTTCAGCCCTGGGAAAAAGCCTCTATCCACAGGATCAATGCCTCTCATCATTTTATACACCTCTATCAGGTCACCTCTCATCCTCCATCGCTCCAAGGAGAAAAGGCCAAGTTCACTCAACCTATTCTCATAAGGCATGCTCCCCAATCCAGGCAACATCTTTGTAAATCTCATCTGCACTCTTTCTATGGCTTCCACATCCTTCCTGTAGTGAGGCAACCAGAACTGAGCACAGTACTCCAAATGGGGTCTGACCAGGGTCCTATATAGCTGCAACATTACCTCTCGGCTCCTAAATTCAGTTCCATGATTGATGAAGGTCAATACACCATACGCCTTCTTAACCACACATTCAACCTGCGTAGCTGCTTTGAGCGTCCTATGGACTCAGACCCCAAGATCCTTCTGATCCTCCACAATGCCAAGAGTCTTACCATTAACACTATATTCTGCCATCATATTTGACCAATCAAAATGAACCATTTCACACTTATCTGGGTTGAACTCCATCTGCCACTTCTTAGCCCAGTCTTGCATCCTATCAATGTCCCGCTGTAACCTCTGACAGCCCTCCACACTATCCACAACACCCCCAACCTTTGTGTCACCAGCAAACTTACTAACCTATCCCTCCACTTCCTCATCCAGGCCATTTATAAAAATCACGAAGAGTAAGGGTCCCAGAACAGATTCTTGAGGCACTCCACTGGTGACCAACCTCCATGCAGAATATGACCCGTCTACAACCACTCTTTGCCTTCTGTGGGCAAGCCAGCTGGATCCACAAAGCAATGTCCCCTTGGATCTTTGCAGGATCTTCTAAGTGATGCTTTGTAAAGTCTTTATGGGCAAGGTTATGCTTTTTTTAAGCCAGGGCTTCTTCTTTGCCACTCTTTCATAAAAAATCCTTTTTGTGCAAGGCCTTAGAGATTTGTGGAGCCATGAACTTCATCTCTAGTTGAGCCACTGACTTCTGCAGATCACCAAAAGAGACTGTTAGTGTCACAGTAGCCTCTCTTACAAGTGCCATTATTCTCTGGTGACTAATTTTAGAGAGCAGCCTGACTTAGGCAGTGTGGCATGGTTTCACAATGGACTACACTGAGCTCTGAGGCATGTTCAGTGCCTTTGAGATAGTCTCATACCCTTCCGCAGATTTGTGCTTCTCTATCAACATTTCCCTGACTTGTCTTGAATACCTTATTGTCTTCATTTTGGTTCAGCTTGTTGAAAATATACCATACTGCTCGAAATTACAGAGTGAATGAGTGAAGCCTCCATTGGTCATGGTCAATCATGGATGTTGCATTCTAGATGTCTAGACATGCCATCCTGGGCAGTACAAAGTGGAGAGCAATCTCTCCCTCTCCATGCATCTAATGAACCCAAAGGAATGGCAGTGACCAATACAGTCTGGCACCAGCAGTGTCGCAGGAGATGCAAGTCAGCGTTGAACTCAACGTAGGACTGCCTTAAGGACTCCAGCTCTGGATTTTTCCCTTGGGGTTTACTCCCGAAGCCTTCCCCTTGAGTGGATAGAGCCGTAAAGCAGCAAAGGATTGAGATTAGTGTATTCCTTCTCCTAGATGAGCTGCTAACCATGGCTGATGCAGCCCCATTTGGTTTTAAGGCACCAATAACCCACCTTTTCTTCTTCTCCTGTCAGTAGAAACGGTTCTGCCGGGCTTAGTTGCTAAGCCACACATGAAGGCCAACATGGACTTGGTTGTCAGAGACTATCTGAGGCATATGCCATTAGGAGCATTTAATAGGGGAGCATTTACAGTAGTCTTACAAATTCATTGAAAACAGGTGATCCTCCAATTTTCTACATCAACAAACTGGGTGAGTTGGTAAGGTAATACTGTATAATGAACCTGAGGTAAGTTAGTGTAGTAATTACAAAGGGGATGAATAGTTTTTCAGCCTCACAATTTTGGTTTTTAATTTTTAGTAAATTGTTGACAGGTTTTGGAATTTTTATTTTGCTTTGTTATGATGCACACTGTTTTGGAGATTAGCTCAAAGAATTCTACTTCAAATAATTTTAAATTTAGAATATGAGACAGTAAAATATGAAACTAGTTGTAGGGCCTGAATACTTTTTCAAGGGCATATACTTATGCCACTTATCACTTGTACTTAAATAAAAACTATAGTTCATTCTACAGCACTTAGATCCTTGTTATAAGATGCAAGTTAAGGAAACTAACTTGTTGATAGCAATTTGTAACAAAGTGGTTTAAATAAGGCTACATCGCATTTTAAGATGAACATTAGCCTTCAATTACTTGATTTCACAGTTGTGATGTACTATACACGTTTCTTACAGACAAGGCAGCAGTAACTAAATGGCATTTTAGTCTGAAATTTCTGATGAAAGATCATCAACGTGAAGCATTAAAGCCACTTCATTTTTGATTAATTGTGCCAGTCTGCTTAATATTTTCAGCAATGATTACTAAATAACCCAGAAAAAGCAGTAGACATTGCTACAATATTTACCTTGTGGATTTGGTCACTGTGAAACTAATACATGTTCTACAATTCATTCTATAGATTTCTGCATATTATAGCAAAACTATCTTCCATTTGCATAGGACTTTAACTCCAGTTCCAAGGCATTATTACAGAGGAAATAACAAAAAAAATTATCAATACTAAGCCACAAAGGCATGATGACTAAAATCCTGATCAAAATAGCATTTAAGAGGAGGATACAAAGATAAAGAGATTGAAGGTCCAGAGGACAGGCATAGTCATTAATAGTGGAGGAACTGAATTTGAGGATGATCAAGTTGTCAGAAATAAGGAAACCCCTAATTTTAGAGGGACAAAGGGCACAATTACAGACAAGGGAAATGCCTTGAGGAATCTGAAAAACAAGGTTGACAATTGTGGAATTCAGGTGTTTCTGAACATTAAGTTCACAAAGATCAGCAAGCACTGGACCAATAGGAAGGATGTGGAGACTATGGAAAGGGTACACAAGAGGTTTACCCTGATGCTCCCTGGATGAGAGGGAATAAGCTAAAAGGTTGGACAAACGTGAGTTGTTCTCCCGAGAGTGTCAGAGGCTAAGGGGAGACATGATAGAGGATTTTTAAAATTATGAGGGGCACAGATAGGGTAGACAGTCAGAATATTTTCCCCAGGTTAGAAATATCGAACACTGGAAGACATGCTTTTAAATTGGAGGAGGGGGGGGGGAATACAGGTACAGGTACTGGAATGGTCATCAGGGTAGTAGTGGAGGCTTTGAGAAAGACATGAATATGAAGGGAATGGAGAGATATGAATGATAGCCAGAGGATTTCTGGTATAAATAGGCATCAAAACCAGCAAAATATTGTGGGGAAAAATGGCCTGTTCAGTGCTATACTGTTCTATGTTCTATAAACAGACCTCAGTACAAGTTAGGACAAGAACACAATTTCAATGACCTCAGGTACCGTAGATTCCGGACTACAGAGCGCACCTGATTAAAAGCCGCTGGCTCTAATTTTAGAAATAAAATCAATTTTTTACTTGTACAGGCCGCACCGGATTTTAGGCCGCACCGGATTTTCGGCCGCAGGTGTCCCACGTTGTAATATGAGATATTTACACGTGAGGATTTTTTAACTTTTAATTAAATCCATATGGTAACATAAACAAATACATATTGCAAATGCTTTTTTTCGAACCGTGCCTGTAACGCGGCTACTTTTAAATATACGTTGCGTATACTTCTTTACTGAACAACATTCCAATATCTCCTAACGACTGGTAAAAAATATATATACTGCAGCCTACCAGGAAAAGTTATTGATCGCCTTTAACTTAAAAGCAGCGTTTTCGCTCCGCCGCTCGCCCCCCTCCTTCCCGTTTATCGCAAACCGGTATCCCACAAGACGCGGCGAAACCGGGTGTGACGTCATAGCATCCCGCGATGTAGTACAGAAAACAAATATAGTTAAAACAGTTCTAACTTTAACTAACAAATGAATTACTAAGCGAAAATATTATAAACTAAATAACTGCCATAAAGGCAGCACAATGCTTTTCTTCGAGTGTTTTCCATGTTGATGAGGGTGAGTACAAATGACTGATTTACAATAATTTAATTGTGAAAGTGCGCTTGATTTATCGTACAATTTCATTGGACCTCTGTGAACTACTCATCAATTTTATTGGTCTACTGTTACGAGGCAAAATGTTTTTGGCGGCATGAAAAAAAAACATGTATTAGCCGCTCTGTATTAAAGGCCGCAGAGTTCAAAGCTGTTCAAAATGTGGGAAAAAAGTAGCGGCTTAAAATCCGGAATCTACGGTACTTTAATTCGGTTTTCACCATTTTCAAAAATAGCTGTAAACAGGAATTCTAAAGGAGAAAGGAAAAGTTATATTAAGGAAATTTTGGAGCCCTTGGAGTCCTCATGGACTACATTGCTAGGACTTACAGTGCCTTGTAAAAAAGTATTCAGCTCCCAACCCTTTTGTTTACATAACCGAGTGTTACAACCAAATATTTTGATCAATTACAACTATCAGATACGAGCACAGAATTAGGCCATTTGACCCATCGTCTGCTTCACCATTTCACCATGGCTGATTCATTTCCCTCTCGGCCCTTCTCTCTGTAACATTTCATGTCCTGACTAATCAAGAATCCATGAATCTCTGCCTTAAATATACCCAATGTCCACAGCTGCCTGTGGCAATGAATTCCAGATTCACCATTTGTGAATCACATGCTCCCTTTTTTTTAACAGTAGAGCCCAAAAACCAGAAAATTGTAAAGCATGAAAAACTAAAAATTCAAAAACTGAAATCTCAGCAATTCAAAAGTATTCATCCATCCCTTTGCTCAGTAATTGGTTGAACCACCTCTCACATTAATTACAGCCAGTAGTCTTTTTGGATGTCTCTATTTGCTTTGCATAACATGATGAAGCAAGAATTGCCCATTGTCCTTGCAAGTTGTGACAGGTTAGTTGGGAAGAGGCGTGGACAGCAATCTTGAGGTCTTGCCAGTGATGTTTGATTGAGTTAAGGTCAGGAAACTGGGCGATTCAAGGATATCAATTTTCTTTATTTGGAGTCACTCCATGGTTGCTTTGGGTCATTGCCCTGCTGAAAGATGAACTTCCTCCCAAGCTTTGTGGGTGAGGCTAGCAGGTTTTTATCCAGCATCTCTCTGTATTTAGCAGTATCCATCCTCCCATCAATCCTGATCAGATTTTCAGACCCTGCTGTTGAAAAGCATCCCAATAGCATGATGCTATCTCCACTGTACGTTATAGTAGGGATGGTTGATACACAGTACTAGGTTTATGTCACATGTACTGCTTAGAGTTGAAGCCAAAAAGCTCCACTTTAAGTTTCATCCGAACTCAAGGCCTTCATCCACATCTTTGCAGTCTTTATGGGCAAGAATATGCTATTTTTTAAAGCCAGGGCTTCTTCCTTATGACCCTTCCATAAATACCCTTTTTGTGCAAGGCCTTAGAAATTATGGAGCCATGGATTTCATCTCCAGTTGCAGCCACTGACATTTGCAGCTCACTCAAAGTGAATGTTGGTGTCACAGTCACCTCCCTTACAAGTGCCATTCTTCTCTGTCAACAAAGTTTAGAGGGATCCAGGCTGTGGTTTCATATTTTTTTCCACTTGCTCCCTATGGTCTTGTACCCTTCCACAGATTTATGCTTCTCTATTATCACTTCCCTGATGTCTTGAAAGCTCTTTTGTCTTCATTTTGATTTGGTTTGTTTAAAATTTACCATACTATTGGACATTATAGAGAAGGGGGTATTTACAGTATTCCAATGAATTCAATTAAAGCAGGTGATCCTTCATTTTTATATCAACAAATTGGGTGAGTTGGTAATGTAACACAGGTTAAAGTTGAAAATATATATTATCAAAGTATGTATAAATTACACGACCTTCAATTTCTTTTGCTTAACAGACAGCCACAAAAGAAACATGAAAGAATCCAATTGGAAAAAAAAGACCAATGAGCAGAAAGAGAGAAAAACAATCAAATCAAATAATGCAAACAATAAGCAAGCATCAGCTCTCAAAATGAAAGCCAGGAGTAGCTGGAGTGGGCCCATAATCTCTCTCAGCCTATCAGGGGCAAATCGCTGTGAAGCTTGCAGACACTAAGCCTACAGCAGCCAGGGCACGACACAGCCTCAGCATTAAGGAAAGCGGTGTAAAATGTTGTTGACCAGAGAATCGAAGGGGCACAAATAAGTAAGAATACTGTTAAGCACAATTGTGAAAAAAGTGCATGGCCTGCCAGTCCTCATTGTCATACCACAGTGTGTAAGAGTTAATTCATCATGTTACAGTTGTACAGAACACTGGTTCTGCTGCATTGGAGAACTATATGCAATTCTAGCTACCACACTACAGGAAAACTGTGATTAAGCTGGAAAGGCTGCAGAAAATGTTTACAAGGATGGTGCCTGGAATGGAGAATTGCAGTTAGGAGTGATTGGATAGGCTGGTTCTATTCTCCCTGAAGCATAGGAGGCTGATAAGTGACAAAAGGAATGAATAGGGTGAATAGCCACATGGTCTAGTCTTAAACTAGACAGCATAACAGTGCCTCTTTCACCTCAGACAGATGAAGAAGTTTGGTGTGGGCCCCCAAGTGCTAAGAACTTTCTATAGGAGCACAATTGAGAGTATCCTGACTGGCTGCATCACAGCCTGGTATGGGAAACGTACTTTCCTCAATCGGAGGACTCTGCAGAGAGTGGTGCGGACAGCCCAATATTCAGGACATTTACAAAGACAGGTGTGTAAAAAGGGCCCAAAGGATCACTGGGGACCCAAGTCACTCCAAACACAAACTGTTCCAGCTGCTACCATCCGGGAAAAGGTACCGCAGCATAAAAGCCAGGACTAACAGGCTCCGGGACAGCTCCTTCCACCAGGCCATCAGACTGCTTAACTCATACTGACACAACTATATTTCTATGTTATATTGACTATTCTATCATACACACTATTTATTGTAAATTACTATAAATTGCACATTGTACATTGAGATAGAGACGTAACGTCAAGATTTTTACTCATGTATATAAAGGAAGTAAGTAATAAAGTCAATTCAATTCAATAAATTGAAAGGAAGGAAGTTTAAAGACTAGTTGGTACCTGGAATGAGTTGCCAGAGGTGGTAGTAGTAGAGGCAGCAACAATAACATTTCAGATGAGCAAGGCACAGAGGGACATGAAATGAATTCTGATGTAGATTACTGATAGGCACAATGGTTGACATAGACACAGTGTGCCAATGGGCCTACTTCTAAACGCACCAACTCTCTCTATAAATTTGGGATCTTAGTGTCCAAGTGCATGATTTACAAATGGCTAGATGCAGATATAGCATGCAATTAGGAAAGCAAATCAAATGTTATTATTTATTACAAGAACATTGAACAGAAAAGTAGGCAGAGACTGCAGATGCTGGAAGTCCCTAGACACACAAAAAGCTACAGAAACTCAGCTCGTCAGGCAGCATCTATGGAGGGAAACAGACACTAGATGTTTTGGGATAAGACCCTTCATCAGCACTGGAAATTAACAGGAGAGATAGCCAGTCTTAAAAAGGTGCAGGCCACGAGGGGTGGAGCAAATGCTGGTGGGTGATAGGTGGATTATTGCGAGGGGGTGATTCGTAGGCAAGGAAGGGAGGAGAGTGGGAATGATGTAAGAAACTAGGGGCTGAAGATGTAATATGATAGGAGAGGGCAGTGGACCATGGAATCAAGGAAAACAGGTAAGCAGGAGAACCAGTGGGAGGATCATGCAGGTGATGGCAAATGGAGAGGTTTGAAGAGGTGAAATGAATAGTGTGATTGGGGTCAGTGGGATCAGGAAACAAAAGAGACAGAGGGGAGTGGTTACCAGAAGTTAAAGAAATTGTTGCTCTTTCTGTCAAGTTAGAGCCTCCTAAGGTGCTGGAACTGGATGAACTCTGGACCATTTGGGAGGATTAAGGGGTGATAGATCAGATATATAGAGAGGTAGTTACACTCAAAGTGCAAGACACAGGAAACTGGACATCAGTCAGGAAGGGGAAAGGGATTAAGGAGCCAGTGCAGATGACCCCTGTGGCAATCCCATCAACAACAGGTATATCACTTTGGATACTGTGGGGGGGGTTCACCTAAACGACGAAAGTCACAGTGGTTGGGTATCTGCCACTGAGTCTGTTTCTGTGACTCAAGGGAGGCGGGGGGGGGGGGTGGGGGGAGAAGAGGCATGCTTCAGTGATAGGGGATTCTTCAGTTAGGAAAATGGACAGGAGGTTCTGTCGGCAAGAACGAGATTCCTGGGTGGTATGTTTCCTCCCGAGTGCCAAGGTCCTGAACATCTCGGATCGAGTCCTCAGCATTCTTAAGAGGAATTGCCGTTACCAATAACATGGGTAGGACGAGTAACGAGGTTCTGTACAGGGAATTCAGGGAGTTAGGTGCTAAGTTAAAGGGCAGGATCTCCAGGTTTATGATCTCAGGATTGCTATCCATGCCATTTGCCAGTGAGGCTAGAGCTAGGAAGATTATACTGTTTAATATGTGGCTAAGAAGTTGGTGTGGGAGGAAGGGCATAAGATTTTTGGATCATTGGGCCCTCTTCCAGGGAAGGTGGGATCTGTACAGAAGGGAGGGTTGACACCTGAACTAGAGGGGGACTAATATCCGAGCAGGAAGTTTTGTTGATGTTGCATGCTGGGGTTTAAACTAGAATTGCAGGGGAATGAGAACCGGAGTGCCAGAACATTTAGTGGAAAGGTTGTGGAGGCAGATGTTGGTAAGGCCTCAGACAAAGTTAGGAATCAAAAGGTTGAGCATGGTGCAATTAGTGGTCTGAGCTGTGTATATTTCAATCCAAGTACTATCGTAGGAAAGGCGGATGAGCTCAGGGCATAAATCAACACCTGGAATTACAGAATGACGTTGTAGCCATTAGTGAGACTTGGCTGCAGGAGGAGCAGGCCTAACAGGTCTGTATTCCGGGGTTCTGTTGTTTTAGGCGTGACAGAGCAGGAGGGATTAAAGGAGAAAGGGTGACATTACTAGTCAGGAAATATGTCATGGCAGTGCTCCGTCAGAACAGACTGGAGAACTCGACTAGTGAGGCATTATGGGTGGAACAGAGAAATAAGAAAGGTATGACCACGTTAATGGGACTAGATAACAGACCAGACTGGAACAAACTTGTAGAGACCACAGACTGTTGCAAGAAACATGAAGGTATAGTAGTAGGTGATTTTAGCTTTTCACATATTGACTGGGAATCACATACTATAAAAGGACTAGATTGGACAGTGTTTATCAAGTGTGTTCAGTACATAGAAGCCCCAACAGAGCGTGCAATACCAGATCTGCTATTAGGGAATGAGACGGGACAGGTGACAGAAGTTTATGCAGGGGAGCACATTTTCTTTTTGCATCCAGTGACCACAATGCCATTAGTTTCAAAGTAAATATGCAAAAAGATAGGTCCACTCCACAGGTTGGGGTTCTAAATTGGAGAAAGGCCAATTTTGATGATATCAGAAATAATCTGGCAAGTTTGGATTGGGACAGGCCGTTTCCTGGCAAAGGTGTACTCAGAAAGTGGGAGGCCTTCAAAAATAAAATTAAGAGTACAAAGTTTGTACTCTCAAAATTTGTGCCTGTCAGAATAAAAAGTAAAGATAACAAATGTAGAGAACCTCAGTTTTCAAGAGATATTGAGGCCCTGGCAAAGAGAAAATAGAGGTGCAGAGTAGGCAAAGGCAAGTAAGAACAAATGACATGCTTATGGAGTACAATACACGCAAGAGAAAACTTAAGAAATCAGGAAGTTACCAGGAAAGTGGATGCCATCTACATGGACTTTAGTAAGGCATTTGATAAGGCCCTGCGTAGGAGGAGGGTCAAGAAGGTTTAGTCGCTTGACATTCAGGATGAGGTAGTAAATTGGATTAGACATTGGCTTTGTGGGAGAAGCCAAAGAGTAGTAGTAGAGGGTTGCCTCTCTGACCAGAGGCCTGTGAATAGCGGTGTGCCAAAGGGATTGGTGCTGTGTCCTTTCCTGCTTGTCATCTATATCAATGATCTGGATAATAATGTGGTTAACTGGATATGCAAATTTGCAGATGACACCAAGATTGGGGGTGTAGTGGACAGTAAGGAAGTCTATCATGGCCTGCAGAGGGATCTGCATAAGCTGGAAAAATGGGCTGAAAAATGGCAGATGGAATTTAATGCAGAGAAGTGCAAGGTTTTGCACTTTGGTAGGACTTACACAGTAAAGTGGGGCACTGAGGAGTGCGACTGAACAAAGGGATCTGGGAATACAGGTAGATAGGGTCGTAGAGAAAGCTTTTGGCACATTGGCCTTCTTAAATCAATGTACTGAGTACAAAAAAATGGGATGTTATATTGAAGTTGCGTAAGATGTTGGTGATGCCAACATTTGGAGTATCATGTGCAGTTTTGGTCACCTACCTACAGGAAAGATGTACACAAGGCTGAAAAGAGTACAGAAAAAATTTACAAGGATGTTGCCTGATCTGGAGGACCTGAATTATAAGAAAAGATTGAATAGATTAGGACTGGGTTCTTTAGAACGTAGCAGACTGACAGGAGATTTGATAGAGGAATACAAGATTAAGAGGGATATAGGTTGGATAAATGCAAGCAGGCTTTTTCCACTGAGGTTGGGACTACAACCAGAAGTCATGGGTTTAGGGTGAAAAGTGAAAGGTGAGAAGTTTAAGAGGAATATGAGGGGATACTTCTTCATTCAGCAGGACATGAGAGTGTGGAATGAGCTGCCACCACAAGTGGTGCATGTGAGCTCAATCTCAACATTTAAGAGAAGTTTGGGTAGGTACATGGATAGTAGGGATATGAAGGGCTATAGTTCCAGTGCAAGTCAATGGAAGTAGGAAATTTAAATGATTTTGACTTGGACTAGATGGGCCAAAGGGCCTGTTTTTGTGCTGTACTTCTTTATGACTCGAAGGCAAGATATGATATACTGTTTCTATACTCTGCATCTATTCTCAAATTAACAGTGGAGGAGGCTGTAGACAGGCATGCAAATGTGAAAATGAGAAGTGGAATAAAGTTAAAAGTAGGAATGCACTGGAACAATTTCAATAAAAGTTTACAAGACAGATACCTGGAATAGGCCAGATTAGCTTATGATGAAAGATAGGCAGGCTAGGGTTATACCCACTGGAAGGAACAGTGTGAGGAAATGATTAAAACTTGCAAGATATAGGAGGGCCTTGACATAATGGATGTAGTGAATTATGTTACATTTTGTGGGAAACGTAACAGGTCACTGTTCAAAAATAAGTGGCTATTCATTTAAGATAAAGATGAGGTGAAACCTTTTCCTTACTGGAACACAAGTATTTGGAATTTTCTTCCTAAAAGCACAGTGGGGGTCCAGTCTAAGTATTTTGCGGCAGGGTTATATTAGATGTTTAAAAAAGTTAATGGGTAAAGGTAAGAATGTAGAGTTAAGGTTAGGATCAGATCATTAATAATCTAACTGAATGGCAGAGTATGCTCAAAGGGCCGAGTAAGCTTACAGACTAGCCTGATGCACATCTGAAGGGCTAAATCCAGGAAACCAAGGGTGTGGTTTGAGTTTCAAAAGCCAATGAACGTCCTTGTGCAAACTTCATCCAGGGAAAGAAAAAGTTATTTGAAATGCAAAGCAATTACAGAACAGGCAGAGCACCAGTTTATGTGAGATCCAACTAAACAGGTCAACCAATAGGGCTATAACACTAATTCAAGAGATCTTAAACTTTGGAAATAAAAATTGGAAGAGTGAGTTAATCAAGGTTTAATGAGGCATGTAAAAAAAAGTAAATTGATGTTTAAGAGATGGAGAAGAAAGAAAAATTTTAAAAAGATGATACACATGAAGAGTGTGGAAGGGCATGTGGAGCATTACATCAAGCATACAGGCAGTCCCCAGGTTACGAACGAGTTCTGTTCCTGAGTCTGTCTTTAAGTCGAATTTGTACGTAAGTTGGTACAAGTACATCCGGTATTATTTAGCATCAGTCAAACGTTTGTCTTAGTATAATGTATATATTTTACCTTTCTATGCACATAAAACACTTAAGAAATGTATGTATTCCAATAATTAAACCACTGCATTGCTTAGTAATAATTGTAGTTTTCATCGGGGCAGGGCCTTCACATGCTCCATTATTCTAACTTTATCCTTTACAATTGTTCCGCTCATTGACCGACTGTGGCCTAACGCTTTTCCAATGACCGATGATGTTTCACCTCTTTCCAAACGCTTTATTATTTCCACTTTATTTTCAATTGTGATCGCTTCTTGTCAACAAAACAGAAACACTGCAGGTAGCGGGTTTCAAGCTCCGCTGGGTCCTGAGAACCACCACACTGAATTCCCCAGGTTCCAAAGTCCACCGCACTGAGACAGGTTAAATGGGACAGTGGAGGCTGTGCTGGGTTTGGGTATTTGATCCTCCACAATATTCTGTGTGGGAATTTAAACTGGAGGTGGCAGTGTTTATTTTACAAGATCGAGTTGCGAGCTCGACATCAACCCAGCACAGATGGAGAGCACGCTCGGGAGCGGTCTGTCGCTGGATCAAACTCAGGAACCTCTGTTCTCGAGCCTGCCGCTGATCTCACTGCGCCACCAGCCGACTGGAAGGGGGGGGGGGGGTCAGGGTTAATATTGCTAAGAAAAATTTAAGCCAAATACAAAGTTACACGCTCAACATAGTGTCAACGGCAACAACTTAAAATGGCAGATAACGTCGCGATCCAACTTAAAATGACGGATGGCATCGCGATCTGACTTAAAATGACAGACGGCATTCTCCTTCCTCAGTTCGTAAGTACGAGTTGTTCGTAAGTCGGACATTCCTGACTTGGGGACTACCTCTACTTAAAAATAAGTTGACTGACTGGAGAAAGTGCAACAGACTTGTTTAAACATGTATTCAACAGCAAAAGCAATATGCAACAGACAAAACTGAACCCAAGGATCTGATCGAAGTTCTATCCTACCACATTTAGTTGTGGATGGTGGACGATTAAATGGCTTATGAAAAACTAAATCCAAGAACACCCTTAAACAGGATGTGAATGCTAAAGAAGGGACTAAGCATTTTTTTGGCTGCCCAAAATACCAAGTGGATAATCCAGCTCAACTTTTTTTTTTATGAGATTCCCAAATCTCAAAAGCCAATCTACAATTAATTTGATTCATGGCACTGGATATTGCAAAGGCGTTGAGATCAGATAATACTCTGGCTATTGCACTGAAAGTTCAGTCTAACGGAAGCTGCTCCTGTAGCTAAGATATTCCAATAATATCACAATACTGACATATACCCAGCAAAGTGAAGCAGAGCCCACGTTTACATTGTTCATAGTCAGTTGAATAAATCCAATTTGATTAACTACCACTCACTGAGTTTACTCTTAATTATCAGCAACGTACTGGAAATAGTTGTTAATAATACAAGTGGCACTTACTCTTCAATAATTTTCCCACTGTGGGTTCTACAAACATCACTCAGCTTCAAACCTCAATACAAATTGGGACCGTAGAGCTAAATACAACTGGTGAGGTGAGTGATTGATTTTGCTGCAATACACCATTTTACTGAGTGTGTCATGAAGGAGGTCTATTCTACAATGTTCCACGCAACAAGATCTAGTACAGTAAACATTCAGGCATTGCCAATAATAGGCATGTGTCATTGAATCCACAACAGTGTAAGGCAGTGATCATTCTGATCAGTCCAATCATCCACCTCTGATATTAAATAACAACACCCAAAAGCCCAGTAGTATCAACATTGATCAGAAACTTAATGGGACCAGTCACATAAATATTATGTCAAGAGCAGGTCAGAGCCTGGGTATCATGTGGCGAGTGAGCCACTTACAGCTACCCTAAAGCCTTTTACCTTCTGCAATGCACAAGACTGGAAAATTCTCCACATCCTTGGCTAAATGCAACACCGATGTTCAAGAGTCTTGAAATAATTTAGAACAAGTCAACCCATTTAATTGGAAATGTATAATCACTGAACTGCGATTCCTTTAGTCAATGACACACCAATAGCTGCAAATTATGTACCATCACTAAAATGCATGCCATTTACATATTTAGGGTATTCCGACAACACCTCCCAAACAGTGGCCTTTATCATTCAGATCGATAAGAGCAGTGGGCAATTTGGAATACTTTTATCTGCAGAAACCCCTGCAAATCATCCACTATCCTAAACTAGAATTTTAGTGCTATTATTTCATCCTTGCTGAATCTAAATCCTGGAACATCTTGATCATCAAAAATCTATGTGGTGGCTCTCCAGCACTTTCTCAAGAGCAATTAAGGTTCAACAAGTCCAACCCAACAAACCACTAATAATATAATAATAATAATCTGTGATAATCCATCAACAGTCACAGTTACCTAACTTCTTGATTATTGAAAAGGAATGTTTACTTCTGATCCAAGTTGCACTAAGTACAGAATATGTGATTTTGGGTATATTCATCAACAGTCGTGATAAAACAATTGGAATCAAAAATCTCAGATCTCTAGGATTTCAAGTTCATGAGCCATTTAGTATTTCCTGGAAGCAATGTGCTTCGGATGGATAAAAAAAAATACAAAACACAAAATGCCAGAAGCACTCAATAATTCAGGCAGTGCCTATGGGAAGAAAAAATGAATCAATGTTTCTGGTCAATGATTCTTCATCAGGGCTGGTCATTAGACTTATATTCAGTAGAGCAGGGGTGGTGAACCTTTTTGGGAGTGTGCTGACATTGGCAATAATCTTCTAAAATTTTTGAGTAGAGATTTTCATTGATTAATAAATTAGTAACAATAATTATGCACTTTAAGGAAAAATAACGAGCCATGTTGCTTATTTGTGTGTATTCATTGTTTTACTATTAATAAAAGTGTAACAGAGACAGATTGAAATAAATGAAGCATTTTAAAAACCCTGTTCAAAATTATTAATATTAATCTTTTAAAATATTTGTAAAATAACATTATTTCTGAATAGTATTCTTATTGTACCTCATATACAGCATAAGAACTTACTCAGCTTACATAACTTACTCAATGTCAACAAGACCATGAAGCTGATTATCGACACCCAGTGTTTTGCACACTGGTTGTCCATCCTGTTGGGTCCTGTCTTACATTGATTCTGCTATGGTTATTGGATTTATTAAGTATGCCCACAAGAAAATGAATCTCAGGTTTGTATATGGTGACAAATATGTACTTTTCAGTAATGAATTTATTGAACTTGGAAGAAACATAAATGTGAAATTACAAACGGTTGTATAAACTTTGGTGTATATTCATAAAAGAGCAACCAACGGAAAATAAAAAAATTACTCTCAGTGATCTGAGTTTTGTTACTACATTAATGATGACAATTGCTTGTATTTGGCTGTTTTGAGAGCTATGCAGCAAGCACTAGTTTTATCTGTATGTCTACTCTAATAATTAAGCTTGACCAAGTTCATCATTGAAAACAGTGACTCACATAAGCTTATAATGCATATATCATGAAAATACTGTTAATATTGCCTTAGCAATATTTTTCAGACAGTTAAAAGTTTCAGGAATGGAATTCCAGTTTTAGAACCTCATTTTCCTGATTTTTCATCTTTGATCCAGCACTTCACTGATTTTTAAAAAAATAGTTTCTTGTTCATCTCTTAACTCAATAAATGTTTGTCTCAAATTGAGCTACTTTGTAAATCAATCAATTGCATTTCAATATTATTCAAATCAATCCATTGTAACATTTCCAAATTCAATTTGTCTCATGTTACACTGCATACTTTGAATTTTGCAGTTTCTTCAAGTGACTGGAACCTAGTGAATCTTAAAGAAAATTGTTCAGTAGTTGAATCAATGATACTCAAAACCTGTACTAGAAGGCTCTAGATATTAAATACTTCCACCAGTCTAATTTTAGAGGCTTTTATATTATCAATATTTTACTTATATATTACTTAATATACAATAATATATTACTTGGTGTTCAAGTAATTTAAATGTGAGGAGAGATCTGAAGAAAGCATCAATCTATAAATCCACAAAATGTCATATAATTCCTGACAAGAAAATGCTTCATTTATCAAAAACAGGCAAATTTTATCTAATCACTTAGCAAATTGTTTAGACAGAACTTCTACTAAGCCATCAAACAACGTTGTACATAAGTACTCATGTACACTGAATTCACCTCACTTGATAAATTCTGAAATTGTCCTTTTTCGAAGCACACCCAGAAATAATTACCCCTACTTTCATCATTTCAAGTTCCTTAATGTCAGCATTTGTACATAGCCTCCTCATGTACTGTACAGTGAATGCCCATTTTGTCATTCTTCAAACAGAATGACAAAACCTGTCTCTTTACCATTCAAGCTGAGTACACTATCAGTTGACACAGACACTATTTTTGAAAGGTTAACTTGTTGACCAGACAATTCTTTTATGACTGCCTTACATATTTCACCCTGTAGTGCATTCAGATAATGTTGCCAAGTTAACCATTTCTTCGCATACTTCATCAATGAAAAAAGTAAATCGAGCAACAATGTCTAGCCTAGTGGATGTTAGTGTTCTCATCAATTCAAATGGAAAGCAATTTAACAAATTCAGATCTTTTGTTAATCGTTCTATGTTCCCTTCAGTAATATTCTTTACTGGGTTTCTGCTCACTGGCAAATCCTTAATGTGCTGAATAATTTTTCTGGAGAACAGTCAGGAGCACACTCTAGCCACGATTCTTTAACATGCTCCCCATCACCGAGTAGTTTTCCATGTTGCGCAAAAATTGTTGAGACCTCAAAACTAGCAGCAACTAAGTTGGAACTATCTGATATATCTTCAAAATATTTGACTGCATTTTTGTTGTCAGTTCTTGAGAACTGAGTCCCTTTTGTTCTTGCTTACTTTCTAAATGCAAAGCCAATTATGAAAAATTTCATAATGCTATTTTACAGAAGAGGTCCTACACAACACTGTTTCAGAACATAAGATGCATAATGCTTTATCATCCTTTTTAATGGCGATGAATCTCTGGAATTCATTGTCACAGATGTCTGTAGAGGTCGTCATTGAGTATATTTAAAACCGAGATTGAAAGGTTCTTGGTTAGTCAGGGCATCAAAGGTCACAGGGAGAAGGAAGAGAATGGAGTTGAGAGGGATAATAAATCAGACACGATGGAATGACAGAGCAGACTCAATCATGCCAAATCTTTCACTCCATCACTCTTAGAAATCTTTGCAGTTTCTCGCATCATTTGAACATTTTTCTTTTTTTACTGGTGTAAAACTGAAAAGATAAATACAATTTTAAAATATCTCACCAATAAAGTTAACAGTTCTACTCACGTAATAAAATGTTTACTGTGAAAAAAAATCATGGAACATTAAATTACTTACAGTATTTACCAATATTACTGAATATCCAGTGTTCACTCACAAACTGATCTGTGCACCAAGTCTGAAGATTTCAAAATGTATTATCCAATTTCATGTGTTCTCGCAACTGTCTAGCTTGTGCCAAGCTAGCATGGTAAGTTTCCTGTGAAAACAGCTCACTGCTCTCATGTTGTAAAAAAAATCATTGCTGTTGCATTTGGCAGCAAAAATAATCATTATATACCTTTTTATTATAGGTGGAGTTTAAAGAATCAAGGGGGACAGCAATGCATGTTGCATGCCAACAAAATTTTTGTGCATGTCATCTTCCATTCCCATTAAGAATGGACAGGATGTTCCCAATGGTAGACAAGTCCAAGACCAGGGATAAAATTGAAGGATAAGTGGCAAGTCATTTAAGACTCAGTCCAGAATTCTCCTGGAAAATCGTAAACATGCAGAATTCTCTATCTCAACGTAGTTGAAGTAAATATGTTCAAGAAGTTGGAGTATAGTTTTTTAAAAATGGTTGGAGCCAGGCACTCACAACCCTCTGTGTAAAAAACTTACCCCGATGTCTCCCCTAAACTTCCCTCCCTTAATTTTGTACCTATGCCCTCTGGTGTTTGCTACTGATGCCCTGGAGGGAGAATGGGAGAATGGTGCCCTGAAAGGGAGAATGAAACTACACATGCAAATTCCTGCAACATCTGACGACCCTGTCAGAAGCTGATGTCAATAGCTTTCACAAAGGTGAACCTTCACAAGGAGCCAAGCCCTGATGGTGTGCCTGTACCAACCAACTGGCTGGAGTGCTCGAAGACATCTTCAATCTCTCACTGCTGCAGTCAGAGATTCCCACCTGCTTCAAAAGGGTGACAATCATACCAATGCCCAAGAAAAGCAGGGTGAGCTGACTCAATGAAATTCGCCTATTGCACTCACATCTAGTGTTGAAATGCTTTGAGAGGTTGGTCATGGTCAGAATCAATTTCTGCTTAAGCAACAACATGGATATTGCTATTGCTACAATCTGTCTACAGTGAATGCAATCTCACTGGCTTTCTACTAGGCCTTGAATCACTTAGACAATACCAATACCTACGTCAGGCTGCTGTTTATTGATTACAACTCAGCATTCAACACAATCATACCCTCAGTACTAACAACAGCTTCAAAATCTGGGCCTCTATATCTCCCCTACAACTGGATCCTCTGCCTCCTCATCAGGAGACCAGAATCAGTGCATATCAGATATAACATCTCCCCACCCCCACCGAGTCGACACAAAAAACATTAATTAGCGCAACTCAAGGATCTGTTCTTGCCCCACTGCTTTTCTCTCTCTATGCTCATTACTGTGTAACTAGGCACAGCTCAAGCACCATCTGAAATTTGCCAGTGACAACTTTTGTTGGAGAATTTGAGATGATGACAAGGAGGTGTATAGGAGTGAGACAGATCAACTGGTTAAGTGGTATCGAAACAACAACCTTGCAGTGAACATCAGCAAGACCAAGAAATTGATAAAGGACTTCAAGAAGGGGAAGGTACAGAAGCTTGAAGGCACACACTCAGCAATTCAGAAACAGCCTACTACCCTCTGCCATCCAATTCCTAAATGGACATTGAACCTGTGAACACTACTTCACTTTTTAAAAAATATTATTTCTGTTTTTTGCATGATTTTAATCTATTCAATATACACATACTGTAATGGATTTATTTATTATTATATTCTTCTTCTTATTATATTATTATTATGTATTATATTATTATATATTACGTATTGCATTGAACTGCTACTGCCAAGTTAACATATGTCACGACACATGCTGGAGATAAACCTGATTCTGGTAACATGCACGAGTCCTCAATGAGGGATCAGCAGTGGAAAAGGTGAGCAGTTTCAAGTTCCTGGGTATCAACATCATTGAAGATCTAGCCTGTGCCCAACATATCGATGCAGTTACAAAGAAGGCACATCAGTGGCTATATTTTATTAAGAGTTTTTGGAGTCTTGGTATATCACCAAAGACTCTCGCAAATTTCTACAGATGACCATGGAGACATTCTAAGTGGTAGCATCACCATCTGGTATGGATGGGCCACTACACAGCATTGGAAAAGGCTGCAAAAAGTTGCAAACTCAGCCAGCTCCATCAAGGGCATTAGTCTCCCCAACATCAAAGACATCTTCAAAGATGACGCCTCAAAAGGCAGTATCCTTTGTTAAGGGCTCCCATTACCCAAGCCATGTCCTCTTTCTGCACTAATATATATATATATATTTCTTATTGTAATTTAATAGTTTTTTTATTCCGTATTGTAATGTACTGCAGCAGCAAAACAGCGTATTTCATGACCTGCTTATGCCAATGATATTAAATCTGACTGTGATTCTGATTTCTCCTCATCTGTTGTAAAATCTGAAGCTGTGCCCTCTGGTCCTCTCCCACTATTAAAAACATCCTTGATTGTGAGGCGCTAGCTATCTACAGGCCTATAATGATATTTTCCCTTCTTGGGCTAGATTCTTAAGTAAGTCATTTACAACCAACTAAACAAATTTCTAGGAAAGTTTTAGACAGATTTTAGAGCAAACCATAGCACAAAGATAGACCTTAACAAAATTATAGAAACCTAGAAAACATACAGCATAATACAGGCCCTTCAGCCCACAAAGCTGTGCTGAACATGTCCCTACCTCAGAACTAACTAGGCTTTACCCATAGCCCTCTATTTTTCTAAGCTCCATGTAGCCATCCAGAAGTCTCTTAAAAGACCCTATTGTTTCTGACTCCATCACCGCCGCCGGCAGCCCATTCCACGCACCCACCACTCTGCGTAAAAAACTTACTCCTGACATCTCCTCTGTACCTACTTCCAAGCACCTTAAAACTATGCCCTCTCATGCTAGCCATTTCAGCCCTGGGGAAAAGCCTCTGACTATGCACACGATCAATGCCTCTCATCATCTTGTACACCTCTATCAGGTCACCTCTCATCCTCCGTCGCTCCAAGGAGAAAAGGCCGCGCTCACTCAACCTATTCTCATAAGGCATGCTCCCCAATCCAGGCAACATCCTTGTAAATCTCCTCTGCACCCTTCCTATGACTTCCATGTCCTTCCTGTAATGAGGCGACCAGAACTGAGCACAGTACTCCAAGTGGGGTCTGACCAGGGTCCTATATAGCTGCAACATTACCTCTTGGCTCTTAAACTCAATCCCACGATTGATGAAGGCCTATGCACTGTATGCCTTTTTAACCAGACTCAACCTGCGCAGTAACTTTGAGTGTCCTATGGACTCGGACCCCAAGATCCCTCTGATCCTCCACACTGCCAAGAGTCTTACCATTACTGCTATATTCTACCATCATATTTGACCTACCAAAATGAACCACCTCACACTTATCTGGGTTGAACTCCATCTACCACTTCTCAGCCCAGTTTTGCATCCTATCATTGTGCTGCTGTAACCTCTGACAGCATTCCACACTATCTACAACACCCCCAACCTTTGCGTCATCAGCAATTTACAAACCCATCCCTCCACTTCCTCAGCTAGGTCATTCATAAAAATCACAAAGAGTAGGGGTCCCAGAACAGGGCCTTCATGCAGAATATGACCCATCTACAACCACTTTTTGCCTTTTGTGGGCAAGCCAGTTCTGGATCCACAAAGCAATGTCCCCTTGGATCCCATGCCTCCTTACTTTCTCAATAAGCCTTTCATGGAGTTCCTTATCAAATGCCTTGCTAAAATCCATATACACTACATCTACGGCTCTACCTTCATCAATGTGTTTAGTTAGTTGCATCCTCAAAAAATTATATCAAGCTCATAGGGCATGACCTGCCTTTGACAAAGCTATGCTGACTATTCCTAATCATATTATGCCTCTCCAAATGTTCATAAATCCTGCCTCACAAAATCTTTTCCATCAACTTACCAACCACTGAAGTAAGACTCACTGGCCTATAATTTCCTGGGCTATCTCTACTCCCTTTCTTGAGTAATGGAAGAACATCCACAACCCTCCAATCCTCCAGGATCTCTTCCGTCCTCATTGATGATGCAAAGATCATTGCCAGAGGCTCAGCAATCTCCTCCCTCGCTTCCCACAGTAGCCTGGGGTACATCCCGTCTGGTCCCGGTGACTTAACCAACTTGATGCTTTCCAAAAGCTCCAGCACATCCTATTCCTTAATATCTACATTCTCAAGCGTTTCAGTCCATTGCAAGTCATCCCTACAATTGCCAAGATCCTTTTCCATAGTGAATACTGAAGCAAAGTATTCATTAAGTACCTCTGCTATTTTCTCCAGTTCCATACACACTTTTCCACTGTACACTTGATTGGTCCTATTTTCTCACGTCTATCCTCTTGCTCTTCATATACTAATAGAATGCCTTGGGGTTTTCCTCAATCCCGTCCGCCAAGGCCTTCTCATTGTCCCTTCTGGCTCTCCTAATTTCTTAAGCTCTTTCTTAAACTCCTTCCTGCTAGCCTTATAATCTTCTGGATTCCTATCATTACCTAGTTTTTTTAACCTTTCGTAAGCTCCTCTTTTCTTCTTGAATAGATTTACAACAGCCTTTGTACACCACGGATCTTGTACCCTATTATCCTTTCCATGTCTTATTGGAATGTACCTACTCAGAATCCCACGCAAATATCCCCTGAACATTTGCCACATTTCTTCCGTATGTTTCCTTGAGAACATCTGTTTCCAATTTATGCTTCCAAGTTCCTGCCTGAGAGCCTCATATTTCCCCTTATTCTAATTAAACGTTTCCCTAACTTGTCTGTTCCTATCCCTCTCCAATGCTATGGTAAAGGAGATAGAATTGTGATCACTATCTCCAAAATACTCTCCCACTGAGAGACCTGACACCCGAACAGGTTCATTTCCCAATACCAGATCAAGTACAGCCTCTCATCCTGTAGGCTTATCTACAATATTGTGTAAAGAAACCTTCCTGAACACACCTAACGAACTCTACCCCATCTAAACCCCTCACTCTAGGAAGATGCCAATTGATATTTGGGAAATTAAAATCTCCCATCACGGCAACTCTGTGATTATTACTCCTTTCCAGAATCTGTCTCTCTATCTGCTCCTCCATGTCCCTATTACTATTGGGTGGTCTATAAAAAACACCTAGTAGAGTTATTGACCCCTTCCTATTCCTAACTTCTACCCACAGAGATTTCGTATGCAAGCCCTCCATGACTTACTCCTTTTCTGTAGCCGTGACACTATCTCTGTTCAACAGTGCCACACCCCCACCTCTTTTGCCTCCCTCCCTGTCCTTTCTGAAACATCTAAAGCCTGGCACTTGAAGTAGCCATTCCTGCCCCTGCACCATCCAAGTCTCTGTAATGGCCACAACATCATAGCTCCAAGTGCTGATCCACACTCTAAGCTCATCCACTTTATTCATAATACTCCTCACATTAAAATAGACACATCTCAAACCACTGGTCTGAGTGTGTCCCTTCTCTATCACGTGCCTATCCTGCCTTTCACACTGTCTCCAAGCTTTCTCTATTTGTAAGCCAACCTCCCTTTCCTCCGTCAGTTCAGTTCCCTGCCCCCAGCAATTCTAGTTTAAACTCTCCCCAATAGTTTTAGCAAACCTTCCCACCAGGATGTTGGTCCCCCTCGGATTCAAGTGTAACTCGTCCTTTTTGTACAGGTCACACCTGCCCCAGAAGACGTCTCAATGATCCAGAAAACTGAATCGCTGCCCCCTGCTCCAATCCCTCAGCCATGCATTTCTTCTATTCCTATACGCCTATATTCCTATTATCAGTATCCTTAGACTCAGGATTGATGCCAACAGGGTCTCAAGTTCTATTCGATTCTCTTCCCAGATCTAAGTGCTGCATTTGGTACAACTGACCACAACATTCTCCTAGATAGCCTTGAGAACTGTGCAGGTCTCTCTGATAGTGCCCTTAATTGGTTTTGCAAAAAAAAACTCAGTATTTTTTGTCTTTCTTGGAGACCATTTTCTAAGAGACATGATGTAACTTCTGGTATTTGTTTAGGGAAGCTGACTTGGTCCCCTACTCTTCCCCTTATACATGCTCCCCTTAGAAGACATCATTAGAGAGCACAGACTTGACTTCCATAGTTTTGCAGATGACACACAATTGTACATCTTGATTGAGCCTGATAATGAAAAAAAAATCTTTTCTGATCTCTGGTATGGCTGCAATAAACAAACAGATGAACAATCATTTCCTAAAACTAAATGAAGATAAAACTGTAATACTTTAATATGGTCCTAAAGAACTTGGGAAACTTAGTTCTCCTTATAAATTCAGAAGTAACAAGCCTGGATTTTATCCTTGATTCAGATTCAAATTTTAAATCCACCTAAAGAAAATGACCAGAACAGCATTTTTACATTTCAGAAATATTGCAAAGGTACATCAGTTTCTGTCACAAAATGATGCTGAAAAACTAATTCACACCTTTGTATTGAATAGAACAGATTACTGTAATGCACATTTTACTGACTTTCCAAAGTAATCCACTGACAAACTTCATATCATTCAGAAGGTTGCTGCTGGACTTTAACAGAAACCAGGATGAGGGAGCATATCACTCTCATCCTTATTACTCTGCATTGGCTTCCTCTATCTTTTAGCATTGATTTTAAAGTTCTCTTACTTGTTTTAAAAGCTCTCAATGGCCTGGGACCAGAGTACAGTGGTGCTAGAAAGTTTGTGAACCCTGTAGAAGTTTCTCTACTTCTGCATAAATATGACCTAAAATATGATCAGATCATAACACAAAAGGCCTAAAACTAGATAAAGAGAACCCAATTAAATAACATAAAAAACACTATACTTGTTCATTTATTGAGAATTATCCAATATTACATGTATTTGCTTGAAAATGTATGTGAACCTTCGCTTTCATTAACTGGTGTTACCCCCCCCCCCCCCACCCGCCCCCGTACAGCAATAACTTCAACCAAATATTTCCCGTAACTTGATCAGTTCTGCACATCGGCTTGGAGGAATTTCAGGCCATTCCTCCTTACAAAACTGCTTCAATCCTAGGATGTTGGTGGGCTTCCTTGCATGAACTGCTTCCTTCAAGTCCTTCCACAACAGTTCTATAGGATTAAAGGCAGGACTTCGACTCAGCCATTCCAAAACAAAAAAATTCTTCTTTTTAACCATTCTGCTGTTGACTTACTCTTGTCTTTCAGTTAATTGTCTGCTTGCTATATACAACTTTCATTAAGCTTCAGGTGATGGACTGCTATCCTGACATTCTCCTTAATACAACTTTGAATTCATTGTTCCTTCGATGATTGCAAGCTGTCCAGGCCCTGAGGTAGCAAAGCAGCCCACACCATGATGCTTCTTCCATCATACTACACAGTTGAGATGAGGTTTTGGTGTCCGTGTGCAGTACATTTTCTCCTCTAAACATAGCAATGAGCATTTCTGCCAAAAAGTTCAACTTTTGTCTCATCTTTCCACAGAACATTGTCCCAGAAGTGTTGTAGAATATCCCGGGGGTCTTTTGCAAACTTGAGACGTACAATGTTTTTTTGGAGAGCAGTGATTTTCTCCATGGTGTCCTTCCATGAACACCATTCTTGTTCAGTGATTTTTTGTACTGGACATTTGAACAGAAACTTCAACAAGTTTTAGGGATCTCTGCAGGTCATTTGCTGTTACCCTTGGGTTCTTTTTCACCTCCTTCAGCATTGTACATTGTGCTTTGTGTGATCTTTACAGATGCCTACTCCTAGGGAAAAAGAGTAGCAACAGTACAGATTTTCCTCCATATGTAGAGGATTTCTCTTACTGTGGACTGATGAACACTCAAGTCTTTAGAAATGCCTTTGTAGCCTTTTTCAGCTTCATGCATCTCTACAATTCTTCTTCTGAAGTCCTCTGAAAATTGTTTTGATCGAGGCATGGTCCACATAAACAGATCTTTCTTGAGAAGAGCAGACTCTGTCTGTAACTGGACTTCAGTATATCTTTTTTTAAAAGAGGGCATGGCACCTCTACAACTCACACCTCCAATATCAACTCACTAATTGGAACACCTGACTCCAAATAGCTTTTGTAGAAGGCATTAGCCCAGAAGTTCACATATACTTTTCCAACAATTACATGTAATATTGAATAATTTTTCTCAAACAAATGAGCAAGTATAATTTTTTGTGTTATTTAATTGAGTTCTCTTGATCTAGTTTTAGGACCTGCATGAAGATCTGATCACATTTTAGGTCATATTTATGCAGAAATTGAGAAAATTCTACAGGATTTAAAAACATTTAGTACCACTGTACATCACAGAAATGCTTTTGCTTTATAATCCTGCTTGACCTCTCAGGTCTTCCTCTGCCGGTCACTTTATATTTTTAACAATTACACTCAAAAGATAATTGGCAGGTCAGCTTTTTGAACTATGCTCATAAACTGTGGAACTTAATATCTAAAATGATAAGGAATACAGACTCATTTGACACTTCAACACCAGCTCATATTTATTTAACCTTGCTTTTAACTGACATCTTTTTGTCTTTTATTTTTGTATTTGCACTTCACCCCATTGTAAAGCACTTTGAACAAAATCATTTACATTAAAAGTGCTAAATAAATAAAATAGTTTTGTTATCCTCTCCACATCCAATCTAGGCCTTTCAGTATTTGGTAGGATTCAATGAGATTTCTCCCTCATTCGCCTAAATTCCAGCGAGTACAGGCCAAGAGCTATCAATGATACACATACATTAACCCTTTCATTCTTGGGATCATTCTCATGAATTTCCTTTGTACCCTCTCCAATGCCAGCACATCCTTTCTCAGATAGGGGCCCAAAACAATACTCCAAAAATGGTCTGACTAACATCTTATTGAGCATCAGCATTACATCCACTCCTCTCGAAATGACTGCTAATATTCCATTTGCCTTCCTTACTACCAACTCAACCAGCAAGTTTACCTTTAGGAAATCTTTCAGGAGGATTCCTAAGTCCCTTTGTACAACAGATTTCTGAACGTGCTCCCCATTTAGAAAAATCTATGCCTTTAATCCTTCTACCCAAGTGCAATGACCATACACTTCTTGATACTGTATTCCATCTGCCACTTCTTTGCCCATTCCTCTAATCTGTCCACTTCCTTCTGCAGACACCCTGCTTCCTCAACACCAACTGCCTCCCCACCTATCTTTGTATCAGCCACAAACCTGGCTACAAAGCAATCAATTCTGTCATTCATATCACTAATATATATATAATGTGAAAAAAACCAACACCACGTCACTGTCAGCCAACCAGAAAAGGCCCCCTTTAATTCCACTCTTCGCCTCTTGCCAGTCATCCAATCTTCAATTTATGCTCGTGTACCATTTAACAACTTCATGTGCAATATTTTGTTGAAGGCCTTCTGAAAATTCTCTCTCTATCCTGCCTGTTACTTCCTAAAAGAATTCAAACACATTTATCAGGCATGATATTCCACTTAAGGAAACAATGTTGATTTCAGCCTATTTTATCATGTGCCTCCTAGTACACCAAAACGGCATCCTTAATAATGGACACTAACACCTTGCCAATGACTGAAGACAAGGTAACTGGCCTAGAATTTCCATCTTTTGCCTCCCTTCTTAAAGAGTGGAGTGACATTTGTAATTTTCCAGTCAGTGAATAAATTATATGAGTTATAAATTTACAGCAAAAAAGATTTCTCAAACCCAGAGATTTAAAACAGGTTTATGAATAACTGTCAAGCTTTTAAATTAATATGTTACATGTATTTCATCTATTCAGTTTCTTCTACAAACTCAAAGTGTGAAATCCTCTTCAAATCAACTTGCAATATATGCATAATTTATGATCATTTTTACTGGTTAGTTTCTTTATAAACAGACTTCATGCATTTATCATATGTAAAGGAATAAATGGGCAGAAGGGGCTCATTAGCCGTGGTTGGTAGCTCATCTTGGAGAAGAAAAACTCTGATCTCAAGCCTCCGCTGCTTTGCGGTTTTACCCATTCATTGGGAGTAAAACCCAAGGGGAAAATCCAGAACGGGAGTCCCTAAGGCAATCCTACATTGAGTTCATTGTTGACTGACAGCTCTTGCGATACTGCTGGTACTAAATTGGATCAATCTCTGCCGTTCCTTTGGGTTCATCAAATGTGTGCAGAGGGGGAGCTTGCTACATGGGCAACAGCTTGCTCTCCATATCATACTGCGCAGACTTGTGTATCTAGACAACTGGGACGCAATATCCATGGTCACCTCTGACCGACGAAGGCCCTCATTCAGTCATTCAAAGGAACGAGTAACAACTTCAACTGCAAAAACATTATTTGTCACCACATTTTGTACAGAATGCTTTGTCAATGTCAAAAATGAATCTTATTTCTGTATTGCTTGGCTCTAACTATAGAATACGACAGTACAGCTGACCAGCTTCGATTACCTCTATATGCACATGCCCAGGGCACTCTTGTAAGGCTGCAAAAACTCTAATATTCATCTCTATTAGATAAAGTAAACAACTTCGTTAACTGAGTACAGCTCTTAAAGAGATTCTTCCAAAGCATCAGTACCTTTTTTGCAACAGCATAACCTCTGATTTGATGCAATTAGTTGAAGACAACATCAAATATATGAAAATGTGGGATTGATTTGACTGGTGAGATTGATTGACTGATTGAGGTTGTCCCAAAAGGTTAATTATTGCTTATTTTTTCCACAATAAAAATACTTTCGAAATACTGGAAAAATCTAACTTCTAATAATGTTGATAGCGAATACACTCCTGCTCGTTGTGAAAATGGGGAATACCTCCCTCTCCCTTGTCAGGGAGCAAGAGAACCTGTGGTTTGTCTAATGTCGGATGAAATGTGAAGCCTCTGGGGTAACCTTGGTCTGTGTCTTTATCACTTAGCTCACACTTGTGCTCAGTACCGGGTGCGCTTTTTGTTTTTCCAGTGGGGGGAGGGGGATTGTTGTTTGCCGCTGCTTACACACGGGAGGGGGAGCTTGGGTGTGCCTTTGGGGTTTTCACGTTTAACTGTTGTTCATTCTTTGGGGCACTTCTCTGTTTTTATGGATGTTTGCGAAGAAAAAGTATTTCAGGATGTATATTGTATACATTTCTCTGACATTAAATTTGACCTTTGAACCTTTAAAAGAAACTCATAAAAACAATAGTAACTCTTACCTCTTGTAGTGATGCTGCTGTGACACACGTTCCCTCGCTAAAGCCAGAAAAGCTCCTGCTTATTGTGCGATTCTGGAACATTTCCAATTTATCACATGGTACCTTTACCTTAAAATCCGTTTCACAACTATTCACACTGGTGCATCCCATTGATGCCTCTAAATGGCATTCCGGGCACTGCTGTTCTGACAGTAAAAGGCCGCCAGACCCTTCATGAGAATCTAATGAAGTCTGAGCACTCTTTTCCATTCCAGCTTTTTTTAATCGAGGCAGAAATTTCCCCGATTCCAGCTCTGATTTTCCATAGTAGTGTCCTTCTCGCTCAGCATCTTCTTCCAATGGCTTTAGATCAGCCTGTGGATCCTCAAATAAATCTATCTGAGACAGAATAGGTACGGTAACTTCCTCTTTTTCTGATTCAAATTCAGATTCACTTCCTCCACCTGGTGAAAGTTCAGAGGCAGGTATAGGTCGGAAATGAGTCCGTGGTGAGATTCGAATAGCTCTATACTGTGTTTTGTCAATACTATATATTTTAGGATGAAATGTTTCATTTTCCGAGTCTGAACACAATATAGATTTGGGTTTAAAGCTTGGACTGAATGTTGCAAGCCTTTCAGATTCAAATGAACATTCCACATGAAGAACTTGCGAGAAAGGATTGTTCAGGTCAAAGGAGGAAAATGAGTACTCAACACCAGGCTCCTGATTCTGATAATTACTGCAATTCCCAAATAAATCTTCATGGAAGATTAATGAGAACTCAGTATTTAACTTGTCTTCTCCTTTTCTCATTTGATCACACTGTGTGAATGAAGCACAAGATCTCCACAAAGGTTTATGGCCAGGAGCAAAATTACTTCCTGGAGTCATGAAAACATCTGTACCTGCTATGGTCACTACATCTGAAGATGCACATTGTAATAAAGTACCTTTTGCAGGATCAGGTGGAACCACTCCCCAGTCTCCACAATTGTCAAAGGTTGTCAGTTCTCCATAGACTCCACCAAGAATGAAAGCACTTTCTTTGTCAGCACCAATATCCCAAGGTTTAGAGGGTGCAGTGTAATCACCTACATCTATGTCTGCAAGTTCCCCAGTGGCAATAGCCTGGGCTTCCAAGTTTTCTTCCTGGCACTCCCATAAGTGATATTCTGATCTCTGTATTGCCTTTTCATGAGACCCTTGTAGAATGTCTTGTTTCATTGCCATGTCCAAACAACAGCAATGGCAACCATTCACCTCACCAGAAAAGAAGTCCTCTTCTGATCTCTCTACATCTAGTTTTGTTACAGCATCATTTTCAGCTATGGCTGTCCAAATGTCTTTTATAACTTCTGAGTCATAGCTATCTCCATGACTGGCCAGCTGCTCTTTGAAAATTTCTGCAGTTGTTTCATACTCCTTATTTTCTTCTTCTTCCAACTGAATTCCACAAATAGACTCCAACTTAGATTTCTGCTTGAAAGCCACATTTGTTATGTTTCGTAAAGCTCCATCTGTTTGCGAATGTGTCTCCTCATGCAACAAATCTAATAGATCTTCATCAAGAAGGCTGGTTGAAATGCCTGGAACAATGCAATCAATCTCATCTGCATTAAATTTAGTGGACTCCTCCATCTGAATACCAAAGGAGGCTTCATTATCTGAACGTGTTTCTTCAGAATGTGACCACGGGCTGCACGTTCGTGTTGAAAGATTTGAGCAGTGATCATTTTCATCAAAGGCACTATTTTTGGTCCATATAAGCAAACGAGACTGTGCTTTCCCAGGCAAATCTGCCCAGCCTCCAATATCATTATTCTGATTTCCCAAACTTAGCCCATCAAAACAGAATGGTGAAGCAGGGTTATCATATTGCACTTCAAACAGAGAAAAACAATTGGAGTTTAAACTTGACCCTTCATTTGCTTCTGAAAAGTGTTCTTCTTGATTGCCAGTACTACTACTTGCATCACACAGCGTGTTATCCACAATAGGAGAAAGAGTAATGGGGGATTCCCCAGCGAAGCTTTCCCCCTCTGCTTCATCAGAGCTAGAGCACTCCCAGAATTGAGCTATATTTGCAAGATCATGCAAGAGCAATCCTTCTGCACCAAGAGAAGGTTGTGAATCTGTCCATATTGCACTTTCCCTCGACAATTGTAGTCCATCTAATACTATACAACAGTCTGCCTCAAAATCAGTTTGCTCTGTACTTTTCCGTCGAATCATGCTTAAAATTCGACTCTCTCCTTGCAATGAATTTGAGGCACTAGGATCCAATATGGATTGATGAATATCTACTTCATAGAAGTGAGTAAATTCTGAAAGATGCATATCATCTAAAATATCACTGTCCTTGGGATTAGAACAGCTTGAGGTCCCAGTGAGGTCATTAGCCTCATCTAATAATGCAGGCATTTCAACAAAGTGACCATCGACGAAAGCACCTGCAGCGAGGTATGTTTGAAAATTATTGTTAATACAAAGACCCTGCATCGTCTCCGAAAGCTCTTCCAAAGTCAAAGATTCAGTATCATTAGCAGCTACACTATTTCGGTATGCAGTTTCCAGCTTGCTTCTTCTACTTGGAGGGAACCAATATTCCGCAATTGGTTCAGTGTACCACAATGGCTCTTCTTTAAATTCTTGTTCCCTTCCATTTTCATTGCCAAGATCCTTAGCACCATTGTTGCCATTTGTTTTCCTTCTTGTTTCTTTCATAAACTTTTTTCCTTTTTTGCACAGTTGCTTGGTATGTCCACTGCTGCTGCTTCCACAGGTGCTTCTTCGATCATCTTTGTCAACAGACTTCAGCGATAGCCTAACCTGTCCATTCCGCCCCTTTTTGTTCCGTGAAGTTTCTCTCACCTTATGTCGGACTTTGACCGCTTTTGTGGAACCTTTCAACTCATATTGGTTGCCACTAGAGCTTGAGCCTGCTTCACTGGAGCCAGAGGACCATGAACGAGGGCGGATCTTTCCTTCTGACCTGTGTCTGATCTTCTTTCCTGTTATGGGTTTTTCTTCCGGCATGCTGTTATTGTGCCTATTTTCTTTTTCCTTTTTACTTCTCCTGAATGTTCGATTGTTGGTTAAAGTGGAAGCCTCATTTGTTCGCTCTCTAGTACCTTCACCTTCACTGTTGCATTCTTTTGGAGATGATGTATCAGTGCTTGTCTGTGGAGCAGCAGATGAAGAAGAAGAACCAGAAAATGAACAAGCTTTGGTCTTATTCCACACGGTCATGATTTCTTGCAGACAGATTGGCTTTTCAGAAAGAGGTGGAAATGCTTCATAATACCTAAATGGAAAAAAAACATAATATTTGTTTGATTTATAAGCAAATCAATGTCAAACATCAATGTCAATTAACATCAACTCTATTAATTTTGAATTCATCAGGTAAATAACATTTTTAAAATATTAGAGTAGCTTCTGATGGAATACTGATCAGCCATCCAATAATAATACTTATACAAAGTTGGTACATTTTCTTTCCAAAGTTAAAAAAATTATAAAGTTTTCTTGCAATGCTTCAGTGTTCTGTCCACAATAGAGAGCAATCGTATGCTTCAATATGTCAATTGTTTTCCAATGCAGAATAATATTCTAAGAATATACATACATTTCTACCTGATCCTTGGTGGAAGGAGATCCTATTATTTCAGGAGATTGAGATCCTTCTGCTTTCTTACTATTTTGTTTCTCTTCTGTAATTTGGCAAGAGAGAAGATAAGTAAATTCAAATTAGAGTTGACAAATATTCCATAATCTTTATTTTCTTTATTATTTTTTCTACTTTGAATGACATAAAATGGAAACACAAAATTAGGCAAAATTGTGCTGCTTTATACCTTTGAACATTGATTTTAGAGCTCTGGTCTGATGTTAATATTTATTACCTGTGGGTTCTTCAATAAGGCACTGAGCAAATTGACAGAAGATTGTAAGGTATTAGTAGCATGCTTAAAAGTGAGCAAAACAGTTGGGAAGCTATCAATGGACAGACTAGGAAGTGCTGTTTTCTTTGAAACCAAGTACGCTAAGGAGAGATTTAACCAAGGTGGATAAAATCAAGTGTGGACAATGTGAACAGGAAGAAGCCATTTCCTATGAAAGAGACATAAAAAAGGCATAAAGATTTGAAGTAAAGGAAATATATAGGAACCATGGAATTTTTTTCGTCCAAAGATTGGTGCGGGTCAGGAACTATCTGAAAGAGTAATGAAGGTAGAGCTCCTCAATACATTTAATATTCTGCTGGATGACCACATTATAAATAACATACTGTATTTGAGAGCTGAGTCATGGAAATAACCTGAATAACCTGATTTCTACTTAACATGAATGCTCACCTTCCAAACAGTAACTGCCTAAAGATCCTGTAACTCCAAATATATAAAACCTTACAGGAAAAGACCTTAATGGCTTGGTTTTATCACCTTGTGCAAGCATTTTAGGCTTAGAATTATAAATTTTGGTTTTAAAACAAGTCTGGATGTTATAAAAACTCCAAAAGAAATGCTAAACATGTTTTCAGAAAATCTGTTATATATTTCCCACATCTCTTCTACTTGTTGGACATGGTTCATACATTTAAAGTTGAGAATTTCTGTGTGCTTGCTTTTGTGCATTAAACCCAAACTCCTTCACTTTTCATTTGTATTAATATCCGCTATATAGCACAATAACTAAAATCACAACTTAACAGCCATACTGCAACATGCTTGATCATCAAATTCATGTATATACTTCAAAGTGACTGCAATTTCTGAAACTCACAGCTAATATTCAGGTCAGATAGAATAACTTTCAAGTTCACTGTTGCAAGGAAATAATTCTCTGTGTCTTGATCAGTATTAATCCTCACCCATTGTTATTAATAAACTCAAATTCCTGGTCATTGTGACACTGTTATTTGTTAGAGGTTGTATATGTTTGCTGTTGTAGTTGCCACATTATAGGAACGACTAATGGTCTCATGACTATAATGCATTAGTTGTAAAGCTAATTGGGATTTCCTGCTATCATGAAAATGGTATACAATTGCAAAACATTTGATGTATTTTTCTTTCGGTTCTCACCAAGACCAATTCTTATCAGGTGTCTAAAATTTTACTGTCAGTACTTTATCTATTTCAGCCAGTACCTGCCAATGACACAGTAGCAGGAACACTTCCCATATCAAAATTTCCAAGATATTACTCGGGTAGGTTAACAGCAGCTTAGCTCCATATTTACAGCAACTATTTTAGAGTGTAAACAGATATAATTTTATCAATTATTTGTTATAAATTTATATTAAAATACATGGCTTTTTGTGTAAAAATTGATATTACTCCTATATCATGAGAAAGAAAATTCTTCCATGATAAGAGTTGTTCTTATGCTTACCTACCTCCCTAGGAGCCTCCGCAACTTTCACCATCTTATAAGGAATCTAAGACCTTACATCCCCCTCCTCCATTTTCCGCTAGGATTGCTCCCTCCATGATTCCCTTGTACATTTATCCCTCCCCACTAATCTCCCTCTCAGCACTTAGCCCTGCAAGTGGCCTAAGTGCTACACCTGACCATACATCCCCTCCTTCATCTGCAAATCTGCTAAGGTTTTCTATTATGTCCAATGTTCCCGATGATGCCTCCCCTACATTGGTGAGCCCCCCCCATCCTAAAATGGAGAATGCTTCATCGTGCATTTCTTGTCCATCTGCCAAAAGTGGAACTTCCCAGTGGCCAAATATTTTAATTCTGTTTCAAATTCTGACATGGTGGTGTTTGGCCTCCTTTTGTGCCAAGATAAAGCCCCCTCAGGGTGGAGGAGCAACACCATATATTCTGTGCAGGTAGCATCAACCTGATGGCATGAATATTGATTTCTCCCTTTGGTAAAATAATCCCTCCCCCTTTCTTCCTCTTCTATTCTGCACTCTGGCCTTTTGCTCTTCTCTGCTACCTATCACTTCCCTCTGGGTCCCCTCCTCCTTCCCTTTCTCCTATGGTCCACTCTCCTCTCTATTAGATTCTTTCTTCTCCAGACCTTTACCTTTCCCACCCACCTAACTTCACCTATCACCTTCTAGCTATCTTCCTTCCCCTCCCTCCACCTTTTTATTCCAGCATCCTTCCTCTTTGCCCTTCCTTTTCAGTACTGAAGAAGGGTCTCAGCCCAAAACATTGACTCGCCTGCTGAGTTCCTCTAACATTTTGTTTTATCTTTATTATCATTGAAACTCATTGACAATTTTCAGTTCAGTCATGCACAGCGTTAAAAATTACCCATCAGTTTTGATCTAGCTGATCAAGTGTTAGAGCACTCTCAATCCGTTAGGTTATGAACCTGCATTCTATGAATTTGAAAGGTGGTAATGTCAGAGTGCCCCAAACTAACATCTTTCTTTGCACTACAAAGAGATTAATCAGTTATTTTCAAAAGTTCTCCATGGAGAATCGCCCGTATAATACCAAAATGAATTACTGATTGCTTCACATTATGACATGGTTTGTACTTGAATGCTTATTGGAAATGAATTAGTACTTTAGGATCAGCAAAGCAGGCTAATGTTAAAACTTCCTAGGAGCTATATTAACATTTGAATTAACTATGAAACAACCTCTGATTTTGTACATTAATTTTGTAATGAACTCTAATACCATCATGGGAACTTATCCTAGGATCTTGAACATGACAAAATGGATTCATATCTTTGTTGTATACCTATCTAATGGTTTTCCAAAAACTATGATTGAGAATACTCAAAATCTTTAAAAAAAACTGTACAATGACATTCAACATGGAGAAAAACATACCTTTTTGCTTATTCTGCAGTTCTTTCAATTTGGAGCAAAGTTCTTCAACCAAGGTCTCAATTCCAGAACTCTAAGTGAAAAAGGAAAAAATAACCAAATCATTATGTTTGTTGACTTAATGCTTCAGAATGGTTTCAAACATGCAAGTGCTGACGCAACAGCTAATAGCACTTAACATAGCCCAATGTAATACACTTTTTCTTGTAAAGAAAGTAAAAAAAAACCTATTATTTAATATATTGAAAACAGTGTCCATATTTGGTCAAATATTACATATACTTTAAATACGAATGTGCTCTTAGCAAGTCTTGAGTAGCTACTACAATTATAAAAAATTCTTTTATTTTCTATTTCCATATATAAACAGAGAAAAAATACAGGTGGTTAGGTATTGTTGAAAAGAAATTACACCCTATTGACCTGACTCTGCACTTGATAAATCACTACGATCAAGGAAAATGTAACAGCAACCTGTATCTTACAAAGGTTTCAGAAATAGTAGAGCAACCAGATTAAATTTGAATTAAATTACTTCAAAGAATAAAATTACACAATAATAAAAGCAGATAGCTGACAAGTCAGACTAACTCAGACTTAGCATGTCAAAGAAATTAGTGGTACAGCAGATCAGCCATGTCATCACTCTTAATTGAAAAACCAACACATAATCCTCAAGCATACAAATTGCTTAATACTGATTTGCTATTTTCTTAAGAGGGTTCTCCACTGAGAACTAGCTGTTGGACCAGTAATATCAACAGTTTGGCCCATTTGACAACAATATCACCTCAGATTCATTAGATAATACTTACAGCTTTTGTCTCAGGTTTTGAATGGATAACAAAGCTGTTATTCTGGCCAATAATATCGATAGTCACATTGAATCAGAATGAAGTTTATCACCACTGACATATATCATAAAGTTTGTTAAGAAGCAACAGTAAAATGAAATATCAGAATCAGATTTATTATCACTGGCATGTGTTATGAAATTTGTTAACTTAGCAGCAGTTCAATGCAATACATAATATAAAAGAAAAAATAAATAATAGTATACATTTATTGAATAGATTATAAATCGTGCAAAAACAGAATATATATTAACAAAAAGTGGGGTTGTGTTCAAGGGTTCAATGTCTATTTAGGAATCGGATGGCAGAGGGGAAGAAGCCGTTCCCGAATTGCTGAGTGTTTGCCTTCAGGCTTCTGTACCTTCTACCTGATGGTAACAGTGAGAAAAAGGCATGCCCTCAGTGCTGGGGGTCCTTAATAATGTATGCTGCCTTCCTGAGACACCACTCCTTGAAGATGTCCTGGGTACTCTGTAGGCTAGTACCCAAGATGGAGCCGACTAAATTTACAACCCTCTTTCGGTCCTGTGCCGTTGCCCCCCCATACCAGACAGTGATGCAGCCTGTCAGAATGCTCTCCACGGTACATTTATAGAAGTTTTTGAGTGTACTTGTTGACATACCAAATCTCTTCAAACCCCTAATGAAGTATAGTTGCTGTCTTGCCTTCTTTATGACTGCATCAATAGGTTGGGATCAGGTTAGATTCTCTGAGATCTTGACACCCAGGAACTTAAAACTGTTCACTTTCTCCACTTCTGATCCCTCTGAGAATTGGTAAGTGTTCCTTTATCTTACCCTTTCTGAAGTCCACAATCAGCTCTTTCGTCTTACTGAAGTTGAGGAAGTCGAGGATCCAATTACAGATAAAGTTACAGAGGCCCAGATTCTGTAAGTTCTCAATCAGGGTTGTGGGAATGATGGTATTAAATGCTGAGCTGTCGTCGAACAGCATCCTGACAGAGGTGCTTGTGTTGTCCAGGTGGTGTAAAGCCGTGTGAAGAGCCATTGAGATTGCGTCTGCCGTTGATGCCATAAGCAATTGGCAATGGGTTCAGGTCCTTGCTGAGGCAGGAGTTCAGTCTAGTCAAAGCATTTCATCACTGTAGACGTGAGAGATACTAGGCGATAGTCATTAAGACAGCACACAACATTCTTCTTAGGTAATGATATAATTGTTGCCTTTTAGAAGCAAGAGGAACTTCTGCCCGTAGCGGTGAGAGGTTGAAAATGTCCTTGAATGCTCCTGCCAGTTGGTTGGCACAGGTTTTCAGAGCCTTACCAGGTACTCCATTGGGACCTTCTGCTTTGTGAGTGTTCACTCTCTTTAAAGACAGCCTAACACTGACCTCTGAGACAGAGATCACACAGTCATCAGGTGCAGCAGGGATCTTCACAGCTGTAGTTATATTCTCCCTTTTGAAGCATGCATAGAAGGTGTTGAGTTCATCTGGTAGTGAATCATCGCTGCCATTCATGCTATTGGGTTTTGCTTTGTAGGAAATAATGTCTTGCAAACCCTGCCAGAGTTGTCGTACATCCGATGTCGCCTCCAACCTTGTTCGAAATTGTCTCTTTACCCTTGAAATATCCCACTGCAAATCATATCTATTTTCTGGTACAGGCCTGGGTCACTAGTCTTGAATGCCACAGATCTAGCTTTCAGCAGATGATGTACCTCCTGGTTCATCCACAGCTTTTGGTTTGGGAATGTACAGTGTTACGAATGAGGAGCAACTCTGATGGGCAGAAGGGTGCAAAGTCGCTCCCCCCCCCCCCTTTGAGAATCGCAAAATCGCTATTATTTCGGGTCTGATACCCAGATACACAGCATGTCAGTAATGAGAGAGAGATTACTGCTATTGTCTCTTGAAGAAGGAATTGTGTATTGAGTACTGTTCTATTCATTGAAACCCCTCAGGGGGCAACCAGAGTGGTCTGGTTGAGGGATTGCATCATCCCAACCTGAGTGACACCTGAGACCCCGTGAGTGGGGATAAAAGTAGGGTCTGGGGAACACCCCTCAGACGCACCAGGAGAGATGCTACGAGACCGGTGGGGGCTTGTGTGTGTGTCCACCCTTGCCTGGGTGACGAGTCCTCCACGGAACGGTCTAGCTAAAGGACGGAGAGGTCATACGTGAATGGCCACAATAACAACGCATCGACGGAACAAGATCGTAAAAGGAAAGTAGGCAAGTTACTCTCTCTCTCTCTCCAACAACCGCAGCCTGCATGAACTGAACTTCATATTTCCATCGGAAAATTCATTATCCCCTAGACAACGATAGAGCTTATTGCTTATTGATTATTATTATACCCGCACTTTTAGGTTTAGTATTGATGTCGTATATTATCTGTATATTTGCATTGATATTATTTTTATGTATTTTTACTAATAAATACTGTTAAAAATAGTATCATCAGACTTCAACGGATACTCCTATCTTTGCTGGTAAGATACCCAGTTACGGGGTTCATAACAACAGTAAATCTTTGTAGATATACACATTATTAATGAAGTTGGCAAAAACTGCAGCATATTCATCTAGGTTTGAAGATGAATCCCTTAATACAGTCCAGTCCACCGATTCAAAGCAGTCCTGCAGGCGCTTCTGTGCTTCCCTTGTCCATACCTTCTTGGCCCTCGTGCATGTTGATGCCATTGCTCAGATCATCTAAAGCCTGAATGACATTAACCTGAGGTGAAATGTATACTGCTACTAACATGATCCCAGAAATCTCCTGTGGTAGGTAAAAAGAACGGCACTTAACTGCCAGATATTCCAGGTCTGGTGAACAGAATTGGGACAACACTGATATATTTGTGCACCAAGGAGAATTGATTATGAGGCATACTCCTCCACCTCTGCTTCTGAGAGACTCTATAGATCTATCCTGATAGTGTATAGTAAAACACACTTGTTTCCCCGACCTGCAGCCACACTTCCTGTGTGGAATCCTACGAGGACGAATGCATCCACAATCAGCATTGTTTCCGGCAGTTTTAAGCAGTAATAATTCGTTTAAATGCATTAAGACATTTTTGTTGACTGTACTGACCTTGGAAGCAGTTGTGCTTTTTAGCTCTATCATGCTGAAACAAAAATATTTAATTGTGTCCATTGAGAGTTCTGTTGCTACACGAGACACCCCTAGGCACCCCAGATATATAAAAAATTACTCTAATTTACAATAAGAAAAATCAGAAAAGTGCAAAATGTGAGCAAAATAGTGAGGTGATGTTCATGGGCAGTTCAGAAATTTGCTTGCAGAGGGGAAGAAGCTGTTCCAAAAACGTTAAGTGTGCATCTTCAAAGTCCTGTACCTCCTCCTTGATGGAAATAATTAGGTGATGTCCTTGAAATATTAAACCAAAGACCAAACCTATCCATCTTGGTTATTACTAAATTTTCCAGTGCACTCTTTTAGCAGAGTTCTCCCGTGACCTGCATTTCCAAAATCAAAATTCACCATTCATCTTCTCAATGCTGTTTGCAAAAACTTGAAAAAAATGTATAAATATGCGTAAACTAATTGCATGAACAAGAATAATCACATTTCAAATATTAGCTGTGATATATTCCAGAATCATAGTTCTGAATTCATTCTTGTCTGCAGGGCCAGTGTTCTGTATTGGGTGTCAGTTGTGGGATTTCCAGGAGATTCCCAGCCTCCCCAATGGCCACATTTACACCAGGTGCATCGAGATACAGCTCCTTAAGGACCGTGTTAGGGAACAGGAGCTGCAAGCTCGATGACCTTCAGCTTGTTAGGGTAAGTGAAACAGTGATAGACAGGAGCTACAGGGATGTAGCCACGCCAAGGCAGCAGGAGACAGATAAATGGGTGACTGTCAGGAAAGAGAACGTCAGATAGTTGAGAGCACCCCTGTAGCCATACCCCTCAACATTAAGTACCGTAGATTCCGGACTACAGAGCGCACCTGATTAAAAGCCGCTGGCTCTAATTTTAGAAAGAAAATCAATTTTTTACTTGTACAGGCCGCACCGGATTTTAGGCCGCACCGGATTTTCGGCTGCAGGTGTCCCACGTTGTAATATGAGATATTTACACAGAAAGATATTACACGTGAGGATTTTTTAACTTTTAATTAAATCCATATGGTAACATAAACAAATACATATTGCAAATGCTTTTTTTCGAACCGTGCCTGTAACGCGGCTACTTTTAAATATACGTTGCGTATACTTTTTTACTGAACAACATTCCAATATCTCCTAACGACTGGTAAAAAATATATATACTGCAGCCTACCAGGAAAAGTTATTGATCGCCTTTAACTTAAAAGCAGCGTTCGCTCAGATCCAATGCCGCTCGCCCCCCGCCGTCCCGTTTATCGCAAACTGGCATTTTTCCCACAAGACGCGGCGAAACCGGGTGTGACGTCATAGCATCCCGCGATGTAGTACAGAAAACAAATATAGTTAAAACAGTTCTAACTTTAACTAACAAATGAATTACTAAGCGAAAATATTATAAACTAAATAACTGCCATAAAGGCAGCACAATGCTTTTCTTCGAGTGTTTTCCATGTTGATGAGGGTGAGTACAAATGACTGATTTACAATAATTTAATTGTGAAAGTGCGCTTGATTTATCGTACAATTTCATTGGACCTCTGTGAACTACTCATCAATTTTATTGGTCTACTGTTACGAGGCAAAATGTTTTTGGCGGCATGAAAAAAATCATGTATTAGCCGCTCCGTATTAAAGGCCGCAGTGTTCAAAGCTGTTCAAAATGTGGGAAAAAAGTAGCGGCTTATAATCCGACATCTACGGTACTTAATTTTGAGTACTGTTGTGTGTGGGGGGGGGGGGGGGGGGGGGGAAGAGGGTGGAGAAACAACCTACCTGAGGGAATCAATAGTTGCCATGCCTCTGGCACAGAGTCTGGCCCTGTGGCTCAGAAGGGTAGGAAAGTGAAGAGAATGGCAGCAGTATTAGGGGTCTCTATAATGAGGGGACAGTTAGGCAATTCTGTGGACGCGAAAAGGAAACATGGATGGTAATTGGCCTCCTAGGTGCCAAGGTCCACAATGCTTCTGAATGGATTCACAATATTCTGGAAAGGGACGGTGAGCAGTCAGAAGTCATGGTACATATTGGTACCAACGACTTAGGTAGAAAAAGGGAGGAGATCCTGAAAACAGAATACAGGGAGTTAGGAAGGAAGCTGAGAAACAGGACCTCAAGGGTAGTAATCTTGGGATTGCTGCCTGTGCCACGTGATAGTAAGGACAGGAATAGAACGAGGTGGTCGATAAATGCGTGGCTGAAGAATTGGAGCAGAGGGCAGGGATTCAGATTTCTGGATCATTGGGACCTCTTTTTGGGTAGGTGCGACTTGTACAAAAGGGATGCATTGCACCTGAATGCGAGGGAGACCAAAATCCTTCCGGCCAGGTTTGTTAGAGCTGTTGCGAGTGCTTTAAACTAATATGGCCGAGGGAAGGGAACCAGTATGATAAAGCTGAGGATGAGCCAGCAGGTTTACAAGTAGATGAAGTAATATGTAATATGAATGTAAGGAAGGTCAAGCTAATGATTGAGTACAACTGCAGACAGAGCCAAGAGTTAAGTTGTGTACCACAGAGGCTAAATCCATAAGGGAGAAGAATGCAAGTCTAAAGGTGTTTATTTAAATGCATATAGCATTTGGAATAAGGTGGATGAACTTGTGGCGCAATCAGAGACTGGTCGATATGATGCTGTGGGCATCAATGAGTCGTGGCTGAAAGAAAGTTATAGTATGGTGTTTAACATCAAAGGATATACTTTGCACTGAATGTGGTGGTGTGACTATTAGTAAGAGACAGAATTACATCTTTAGTAAGAGGTGACATAGGAGCAGAGAATGCTGAATCTTTGTGGGTGAAGTTAAGAAACTCCAAGGTAAAAAAAACATTGAGAATCATATACAGGCCTCCAAATAATAGTCAAGATGTGTGGTTGAGATTGCAAAGGGAGATAGAACAGGCATGTTATTAGGGTAATGTCACAATTGTAATAGGGAACTTCAAAATTCAAGGGGATTGGTAAAATCAGGTTGGTGTCATATCACAAGAGAGGGAATTTGTTGAATGCCAACAAGATGGCTTTTTAGAGCAGCTTGTGCTTGAGACTACTAAGGGAAAGGCTATCTTAGATTGGGTGCTGTGTAATAACCTGGATTTTATTAGTCAGCTTAACATAAAAGAATCCTTAAGAGGCAGTGATCATAATATGATTGAATTCATACAATTCAGAGGGAGAAGCGCAAGCCAGATATGTCAGTATCGCAATGGAATAAAGGGAATTACAGAGGCATGAGAGAGGAGCTTGCCCAGGTGGATTGGAGGGGGATGCTGGCAGGGATGAAGGCAGATTAGAGGTGGCTGAAGATTCTGAGAACATTTCACAAGGCACAGGACAGAAGTTGTTCTCAAATGACAGGGCTAGGCATAAAAGGCAAGAAAAAGGCATATAAGGTAGAAAAAGCGAGTGGGAAGTTGGATGATTGGGAAGCTTTTAAAATCCAACAGAAGATAACTAAAAAAACTATTAAGAAATACAAGAAGGGAAATATGAGGGCAAACTAGCCAATAATATAAAGCAGGATCCTAAAAGATTTTTCAGCTATATAAAGAATAAAAGAGAAGTGAGAGTTGATATTGGACCACTGGAAAATGATGCTGGTGGGGTAGTAATGGAGGACAAATAAATAGCAGATGAACTTAATAAGTAAAAAACACAAAATGCTGGCAGAACTCAGCAGGCCAGACAGCATCGATGGGAGGAGGTAATAACGACGTTATGGGCCAAAACCCTTCATCAAGAGTGAAGTAACATGGGATGGTCGAGGGGGGGATAATAAGTAGGGGGAGGGATAAAGTAGAGAGCTGGGAAGTGATAGGCTGGGGGGAAATGGGCTAGGGGGAAGCTGGAGAATTATGAGAAATAAAAGAGAAAGAAAGGTAGGGCTGGTGGGGAGAGATTATAGTGAGGGAGGAAAAGAGAGAGAAAGAGAACCAGACTAAAATTATAGATAGGGATGGGGGTAAGGGTGGGGTGCAGGGGTATCAACGGTGGTCAGTGAGTTGGATGTTCATGCCGGCAGGAAGGAGGCTACCTAGGCGGGAGATAAGGTATTGCTCCATCGACCTGCGTGCGGCCTCATCTTGACAGTAGAGGAGGCCATGGACAGACATGTCGGAGTGGGAGTGGTCTGTGGAATTGAAGTGTGTGGCCACAGGGAGATCCCGCCACTGCTGGAAGACTGAGTGCCGGTGTTCGGCAAAACGGTCTCCCAGTCTGCGGCGGGTCTCCCCATGTATAAATGGCCACATCGGGAGCACCGGATACAGTATATTACCCCAGCTGACTCACAGGTGAAGTGGTGCCTCACCTGAAAGGACTGTCTGGGGCCTGGGATGGTGGTGAGGGAAGAAGTGTGGGGGCAGGTGTAGCACTTCTTCCGTTTGCAGGGATGACTGCCCGGAGGGAGGCCCGTGGGGAGGGATGGGGGGGGATGAATGGACAAGGGAGTCGTGTAGGGAGCGATCCCTGCGGAAAGCCGAGAGTGGGGGGGAGGGGAAGATGTGTTTGGTGGTGAGATCATGTAGGAGGTAGCGGAAGTTACGGAGGATTATGCGTTGGATCTGTAGGCTGGTAGGGTGATAGGTGAGGACCAGGGGGACTCTATCCCTGGTGGGCTGGCGGGGGGAATGGGGTGAGGGCAGAGGTGCGTAAAATACGGGAGATGCGATGGAGGGCAGGGTTGATAGTGGACGAAGGGAAGTCCCTTTCTTTAAAAAGAAAGACATCTCCTTTGTCCTAGAATGAAAGGCCTCATCCTGAGAGCAGATGCGGTGGAGGCGGAGGAATTGAGAGAAAGGGATAGTATTTTTGCAGGAGACAGGGTGGGAGGAGGAATAGTCTAGGTAGCTGTGGGAGTTAGTAGGTTTGTAGTAGACGTCGGTGGATAGGCTGTATCCAGAGATAGAAACAGAAAGATCTAGAAAGGGGAGGGAGGTGTCAGAAATAGAGCAGGTGAATTTGAGGGCGGGGTGAAAGTTGGAGGCGAAGTTAATGAAGTCGACGAGCTCAGCATGCGTGCAGGAAGCAGCACCGATGCAGTCGTCGATATAAAGCAAGAAAAGAGGAGGACAGATACTGGTGTAGGCTTGGAACATAGATTGCTCCGCATGGTCGACAAAAAGGCAGGCATAGCTAGGATCCATGCAGATGCCCATGGCTACACCTTTAGTTTGAAGGAAGTGGGAGGAGCCAAAGGAGAAATTGTTAAGGGTGAGGACTAATTCTGCGAGGCGGAGAAGAGTGGTGGTAGAGGGTGACTGGCTGGGTCTGGAATCCAGGAAGAAACGGAGAGCTTGGAGACCTTTCTGGTGGGGGATAGAGGTATATAGGGACTGGACGTCCATGATGAAAATGAGGCAGTAGGGGCCAGGGAACTTGAAATCTTTGAAGAGATATAAAGCATGGGAAGTATCACGGACATAGGTGGGGAGGGATTGAACAAGAAGAGATAAAACAGTTGAGATAGGCAGAAATGAGTTCAATGGGGCAGGAGCAAGCAGAGACAATGGGTCTGCCTGGACAGGCAGGTTTGTGAATCTTAGGTAGGAGGTAGAAAAGGGAAGTGCGGGGTGTGGGAACTATAAGTTTGGTGGCAGTGGATGGGAGATCTCCCGAGCTGATGAGATCAGAAATGGTTTGGGAGACAATGGACTGGTGCTCCCTAGTGGGGTCATGGTCCAGGGGTAGATAAGAGGAGGTGTCAGCAAGTTGCCGTCGTGCCTCCACTATGTACAGGTCAGTGCGCCAGACGACAACAGCACCCCACCTTATCAGCGGGTTTAATGGTAAGGTTGGGACTGTTGCGGAGGGAATGGAGAGCAAAGCGTTCAGAGGGGGTAAGGTTGGAATTGGAGCAAGGGGTGGTGAAGTCGAAACGGTTAATATCCTGACAGCAATTAGAGATGAACAGATCCAGGGCGGGTAGAAGTCCTGGGCGGGGAGTCCATGAGGAGGAGGAGGGTTGGAGACGGGAGAACGGGTCATCAGTGGGGGTGGGAGAGTCCCTACCGAAGGAGTGGGCTCGAAGAAGTACTTAATAAGTACTTTCTTTCAGTCTTTACTGTGGAAGACAATAGTTGTATGCCAGAGGTCTGTGAGTGTCAGGGAGGAGGAGTACCATTGTTATTACAAAGAAAAATATGGGAGGTGGATAAGTCACCTGAACCAGATGGACTATATCCCAAAGTCCAGAGAAAAGCTGCTGAAGAGATAACAGAGGCATTGGTTATAACCTTTCAAGAATCACTTCATTCTGGCATGGTCCTGGAGGACTGGCAGATTGCAAATGTCACTCACTCTTTAAAAAGGGAGGAAGATGAAAGGGAAGAAATTATTGGCCAGTTAACCTAACCTCAGTAGTTGGGAAAGTGTTGGAGTTCACTATTAAGGACGAGGTTTCAGGGTACATGGGAGACTAATGATAAAATAAGTCAAAGTCAGCATGGTTTCTGTAAAGGGAAATCTTACCTGACAAATCTGTTAGAACTCTTCAAGGAAGTAACAAGCAGGGTGGACTAAGGAGAGGCAGTGGATGTCGTTTACTTAGATTTTCAGAAAGTAATTGATAGGATGCTTCACGAGGCTACTTAACAAGATAAAGTCCAATGGTGTTAGAGGAGATGTATTGGCATGGATAGATGCATGGCTGACAGGCAGGGGCAGCAAGTGGGAATAAAGGGGCCACTACCAGTGACTAGTGCTGGTCCTCAGGGGTCAGTATTGGGACTGCTAGTTTTCACATTGTTTGTCAGTGATTTTGATAGTGGAATTGATGGCTTTGTGGCAAACGACTCCCAGAAGTTTAATTCACAGGCTGAGGCTGTGGTAAAGAAGGCAAATGCAATGTTGGCATTTATTTCAAGGGGAATAGAATATAAAAACAAGGATATAATGCTGAAGCTTATAAGACACTAGTCAGGCCGCATTGGAGAGTGTCCAGAGGAGGTTCACGAGGATAATTTTGGGAATGAAGGGGTTAACATACAAGGAGTGTTTGGCAGCTTTCGGTGTACTCACTGGAATTCAGAAGTATGCATGGGGATCTCACTGAAACCTACCAAATGTCGAAAGGACTAGATAAGGTGGATGTGGAGAGGATGCTTCCTCTGGTGGGGGTATCCAGAACTAGAGGGCACAGCCTCAAACTTAAGGGGCAACTGTTTGTCCCAGACGTACAAGAGGCTGTCCTGGTGGCCAGCCGCCATAGTCATTAGCGGCAGCTGGCCCTTGCAGGGCGGGCGACAACGGCGGGCTTTTGTGCCCCACCGCTGGTGGTAGAAACACCACTGTTCACTGGCCTCCTCACTCCTGCCTCTGTGTTGTGTGCACCCCCCTGCCGGGCCTGGTCTGGTCTGCTGTTGGGCGCGTGGCCTGGTAATCTGACCGACGGACGCCACGCTCTCCCTCTTGGCTTTCCACAGCACGTCTGCCCAGGCCGCCACCTTCCGGGGGTCGCTGAAATCTGCGTTGGCCAGCAGCAGATGTATGTCCTCGGGCAGTTGCTCTAAGAACGCTTGCTCGAACATGAGGCAGGGCTTGTGTCTGTCAGGCAGGGATTGTGTCCATCAGCCAGGGCCAGCATCTTGTTCATCAATGCTGATGGCAGTCTGTCCTCCCAAACAGTCCAGGTGAAGCAGGCGGGCACCCTGCTCACGCCATGAGAGGGCAAAGGTCCCAATGAGCCAGCCTTTTGAATGCTTCATATTTGCCTTCTTCCAGGGGTCGACTGTATGAAATCCGCAACCTGGGCGGCCGTTCTCCTGGTCAAGGGCGCTCACCACGTGGTGAGTAACGCGTGGAATCAGAAGATATCTGCCGAATCTGGAACTGGGCTTCTGCTTGGCTAAACCACACGCGTGGTCGCAGCGTCCAGAAAGTCGGCAGTTTTAGCGAAACTGCTGTGAACAGATGAAGAGTCGGTCATCCTTGATCCAAATCCCGTTTGGACCGTCGGGGGTCACCAATGTAGCGATGTGCTGCCCACAGCGCTGTGAAATAACGACACACAGTCAGTAAGTCGTTTCGAGACTAGTTTATTCAAACTTTGTGGCGCTGGCATTTTAATCCCTAGCGCCCACCCTCTCCGGGTGGAAATAACATCAGAGGTGCATTACCAAAGTCTCCCCCCATGCGCTGGCTATTTGTGAGCCGGTTCGCACTGCGCAGAAAGTGGTGTCGCCACAATTTGACATTATTAGGCTTTTACAGATGGCTGGGTAGTCAGGAGTGGGAAAAAATAAGAATACTCAGGCTGCATCAGGTTAAAATTGACTGTGCTCTGGGTTGGGTTTTAATTTTATTTTTGTTTTATATTGAGAAGATTGCAAAGTAATCCAGAACCTTGAAAGAAATGTTTGGACACACATTAAATGTCATGTTATGAATATAACTAAGCAAATTTGACTTTTTACATAATTAAATCAAAGTCTATTAAAACCAAAACATTCAAAAATATGAAATAGAATTTTTAATCCAGTGCTTTTAAACCTGTTGTTTCTTCAAGTGAGAAACTGCAATACATTTAAGAACTAAGTCCAGCACTGTTGGGCAATAAAGAATTAATACTGAAGTTGGGTATAAATGAATTATCGGCAAGTGCAATAGATCATAATTTATGCAGCATCAAGAGCAAAAGATGAAAATCAGCTTAAAATTTTAAGACAAACATTCACTTTTGAATTGCTAAAGTACAAAGCTTTACAAAGGAGACACAAGAGATTGCAGATGCTACAATGCAGAGCAAATAAATAAACCAACTGCTGGAGGAATTCGCTGGGTCAAACAACATCTGTGGATGGAAAGAAATTGCCAGTGTTTTACCTCAAAATTATTGAAATGTCAGCAATTCCTCCAACATGCCCCCCCCCCCCAATTAATGCTACTCAAGCTGCTGGATTCCTCCAGCAGTTTGTTTACGGCATACAAAACAAAATCAATGCCTTCTTTAGCATTACTTGCTTGTTTACAGAAGATTAACAAAGTAGACAGAGAATTATCAATGTGTGTGAGAAAAAGGGAAAAAGAGAAGAAAAAGGAAAGAAATTTTAATCTTACCATCCTTCTTTACCAGGTAAAAGTTTGACGGTTCTATGCACTGCATTTCCTCTTACATCACTAACATCAGCTGACAATCTGCATACTGAGTCACAGCAATTCAGTGCGGCCAGTTGTGCCAAAAATAGACCACAGTAGAGTATGCCAAACCATTAGTTATTCCACTTCTCAAGAGCGGTTGGTTAAATTGTATTCCTTAATTGGATGCTAAAACACTTGTTTTCTACAAATATTGCTGTGTTGATCCGTTGACACATTAACTACAGAAGTTGCAAAGTCATAACTAATGTGCTTGGCCATTCGTTTCCCCTTTCACTGAAGCTCTGTTCACTAAGAGCTACATTATTGACAGGTCACTGGCCTCAAAATTCAAGTAGAGCATGCTTTCTGCTCCATATAACTGTCGTAGCAGTATGCTGTGCAAGTTTTCTGCTCATGTACTTTAAGACACAATAGCTTTTACCTGTTGGTGTACCAGGCTCCTTTTCAATATATTATTCAAACTACTTTTTGATGCCCACTTGAACAGGTTCACGTGTTCTACGAATATCAGCAGGCATTTTATACACAATTTGAATATGAAAATGAGCTAACCTAAAATCTATGACAGAATTTATGTCAAAATCTGGAAGGACTGAGATCATGCCATAAGTATTCACTGCAGAATTCCCCAGATATCTAACAGTAATCAGAAAACACTGCACACCATCTTCCTCTGAACATTCAGTCTTATATATCCTGTATAATAAATGAACAACATCAATGGTTTTCAGAGGGATAAATGCAACTACTCTAAATTAAATGAGTTATCTTGAGCAATACTAAGGATGTCTGTTAATTAAAAGTCCTCTGCATGCTATTCACTTCCTATAGAAAGTAATCTACCTCTTGCTTTACAAGATGAAATGCATGAAACTATTTAGAGGGGAAAATCTAGCATCAATATTTTTTATAATGGAAAACTCATGATAAAAAGTTAAACTAGAAAATCCACTCGGAGTCAGATTTCACACATCCCCACCATCCTTTGTTTCCTGCAGAGGTACAGCGATTGATGAAAACATCTGGATTTACGTGTCTCAGTGATTCCCAACTGGGGGTCTGGGGGTTGGGGCTACCTGTCCTATGGGGACATTAGGGGAGTTTGTGGAAATAGAAGTCATCGGGGGGGGGGGGGGGGAGAGAGTAGAAACACTCTAACTTGAGGCATGAGACCTGACTAACTTTTAGTAGAGCAGACACTTCCAAACATAGGATGAGGCACTGGAACAGAAGAAGAACCATAGCTCTGCAAGTGGTGAGTACTCGTCACCAGAACACGCAAAAAGTTAAAGACAACAATCTATGACAAGCTCAAAATATATATTGAGGTTAAAAGTATGCCGATTAGGAACATGATTTCTTGTGCAAAAGGTGAAACACCTTATATGACAGGTCACCAAGCTGGTTTAGTGGCATTTATGAAAAAAGAAATTCCCAGTCAGTTCGCAATCCATTGTGTAATTCATCATCAGCATCTCACAGCCGAAAACCTCAGCCAGCGACTTTTTTCAAGCATAACTCCAGTAATATCTGCGATCAACAAAATTTAAACTTATCCATTAAACAGCAGAATATTTCAGCAGTTATGCTAAGATAATGATGAAGTTTGAACACGCTTCTTCACAATGAAGTGCATGGGTTGTTAAAATGGTGTTTAAAACATTTCTTTGACCTTTTTGACACCATGGTTGAAATTTGCTTAAAATTACCAAGAGCTTGAGAAACAAGATTGAACTTCTACGTGGAGATGTGGTATACCTAGCCAATCTGCATGACAAAATGAACATTCTAAATATGAAACAGCAGGTTGAGAATTTCAATTTAATCCAGGCAAAAAATGCAATATCTATTTTTATCCGAAAGTTGGAAATATATTAGCAAAATGTTGGGAGAGGAATGTTCTCACAATTTCCCTGCATGGTAAGTATGGAACCCTCTTTCAGACAATGATTTGCAAGAGTACTGCTTACACCTGCAGTTACTGAAGGAGGATTTTAAAGATGTGTTCAAGGATTTGAATGATCTGGAAATTCTGAAATGGGTAATTAATGCATTTCATTGCACGATGGAAGAACAGGAAGAAATCTTGCAAGAAGAAATTATTAAAATTTAGAATGATGAAGAAGCAAAAATGCTTTTCAAGAATGTTGGCTTTTGTGGTGTGTGTCTACACTGTCATACAATATTTCCTGGTCTTTGGAGAGAGCTAAAGTGCTCTTCATTGCATTTCCATCCTCCTACCTTGTTGAAAGAGGCTTCAGTGCAGTGAATCACATAGAAAAAACACAAATTGCCTGGGCATTGGAATGTGTAGGAATTTTTGCTGTCACAACTTGAATCAGACATTTCAACTCTTGCCAGAAACCACCAAGTTCAAGGATCACATTGACATTGAAAATGCTAAACAGCACACAGGTACTGTGCAAGCTTGATTTAAAGACAGAAATTTAAAACAGAATAATTTTTCTCACATTAGCATATTGTAGACATGTTTTTACACCATGAGGGTGCCAGAAAGTATATTGTGCCTAAGAGGGGCATTGGCAAATATGAAGGTGCTTTGAAGGTAAGTATGAAAGTGCTTTAGGAGGGCACTGGGCCAAAAAAAAAGGTTGGGAAACACTGACTAAGCTGATATGCAATTCAATAGTTTAATCGAATTCTAGCCATCATAAATACAAGCTAAATTGTTTCACTCATCTGTGAATTAAAACAAAAATTTAGCTTTTGCTATTCCCAATGTGTACTGAAAATACCCATCATAAATTGCTGCCCAAATCCATGAATGGCTGAAAAAAATTAATAAGCAGATTGGTGGTACTGCCTTTAATAGTGACAATCAATAACTTATCCATCTTCGATATAAGTATCTTCAAAAATGGAAATTTATACAAAGCTATAGAGTGAACAAGATCAAGAGTGATTTAATGCTAGACATAAATTGATTTTTGGGATGAATTTAATGAGGAAAATCATGTTGAACAAATAAAAGATGTATCAGGAGGCAAATTGAGACTGGTTTAGACCTGAAAGTGTTATGTGAAAGTGTTATGTTTGAACTCCAAAACATAAAACTCATTGAAAGGAAAACACAGAGCCAGGACTTAGTTTGCTTTCTTTAGTGAGGCCCTCAGATATGACGTTGTGATGTAATAACGCATGCCATTCATATACTTTTACTTATAACCTGTAATGAATTATGAAAACAAAGTATGCTTAATCAAGCAACACATTTACAAAGAAGAGAAAATCTGTAGATGCTGGAAAACCAAGCAACAAAGGTAAAGATCAGTCTGCCAGACTACTACAGCAGCCCTGTTACCTGCAGGTTTGATGGTGAGGCTACAATTAGTGCGGAAAGAGTGGAGAGCAGTGGTTCAAAAGCAGTGAGGTTAGAATTGGAGAGAGGAGTGGTAATGTCGAGACAGTTGATGTCTCGCCGACAGTTAGCAATGGAAAAATCCAGAGCAAACAGACCAGAGCTGGGTATCCAGGAAAGGAGGAGGGTTGAAGATGGGAAAAGGGGTAATCAGACTGGGCTGTAGAGTCCTTGGCGAAGAAATAGATATAAAGACCATAGGACAAAGGAGCAGAATTAGGCCGTTCAGCCCATTGAGTCTGCGCTGCCATTTCATCATGGCTGATCCCAGATCCCATTCAACCCTATACACCTGCCCTCTTACCATGTTCTTTGATGCACTGACCCATCAGGAAACTATCAACTTCTGGCTTAAATATACCTATGGACTTGGCCTCCATCATAGTCTGTGGCACAGTTTTCCACAGATTCACTACTCTTTGTCTAAAAAATAACTCCTCCTTACTTCTGTTCTAAAAGGTCACTCCTCAATTTTGAGGCTGTGCCCTCTAGTTCTGGATACCCCAACCAGAGGAAACATCTTCTCCACATCCACCTTATCCAGTCCTTTCAACATTCAGTAGGTTTCAAGCAGATCCCCATATATTCTTCTAGGTTCCAGTGAGTACAGGCCCAAAGTTGCCAAACGCTCTTCATATGTTAAACCCTTCATTCTCGGAATCTTCCGTGTACTTCCTCTGGACCCTCTCAAATGACAACACATCCTTTCTGAGATATGGGGCCCAAAACTATTGACAATACTCTGTGTGGCCTGACCACACAAAGCTTCAGCATTTCTCCTTGTTTTTATATTCTATTCCCCTTGAAATAAATGCCAACATTGCATTTGCCTTCTTTACCACAGACTCAGACTGTGAATTAACCTTCTAGGAGTCTTGCACAAGGATTCCCAAGTCCCTCTGCACCTCTGATGTTTGAACCTTCTCCTCATTTTGACAATAGTCTGCACTTTTGTTCCTTTTAGCAAAATGCATTAATGTACATTTCCCAACATTGTATTTCATCTGCCACTTTTTTTGCCCATTGATCTTCATATCATCTGTAAACTTTACCACAAAGCCATCAATTCTATTATCCAAATCACTGACAAACAATGTGAAAACTAGCAGTCCCAATACTGACCCCTGAGGAACAGCACTAGTCACTGGCAGAAAACCAGAAAAGGCCCCCTTTATTCCCTCTCGATGTCTCCTGTCTTTCAGCCATTCCTCTATCCATGCCAGTATCTTTCCTGTAAAGCCATAGGATTTTATCTTGTTAAGCAACCTCATGTGTGGTATCAAGTGCCTTCTGAAAAGCAAGTACAGTAAATGACATCCACTGTCTCTCCTTTGTCCACCCTGCATGTTACTTCCTCAAAGAACTCTAACAGATTTGTCAGGTAAAATTTCCCTTCACAGAAACCATGCTGACTTTGACTTATTTTATCATTAGTCTCCAAGTATCCTGAAACCTCATCCAGACTCCAACACTTTCCCAACCATTGAGGCTATGCTTACTCGCCTATTTTGTCTTCCTCCCTTCCTAAAGACTGGATTTGCAATTTTTCAGTCCTGTGGGACCATGCCAGAATCAAGTGATTCTTGAAAGATCATGACCAATGCTTCTGTTATCACTTCAGCAACCTCCCAGAAGAGGAGATCAGAGTCATGGCGGGCATAGAACTCACTGAGGTGTGGGTGCAGAGGTACAATGGTAAGGCCCTTACTGGGTACAGAACATTCTACCTCAGAAAGGGGAAGGTCAGAGGGAATAGTGAAGACCCAGCACAGATACAGCTGGGATCAGAGGGGGGGGGGGAAGAGGGTTGGTAGTGTCTGAGGAGAGGGTTAGGGTTTTCAGGGAAGGTGGGGCGGGAGAAAGATGGAGTCTCTGAGGACCCAAGAGCTGACGGTGGAACCTGAGACATAAGGTTGCAGAGTGATAGTGGGGGAAGGGGAGACTGGGGTTCCAGTGGTAGCACATAAAGCCCCAGCCTGGAGGTGCTGTCAATCAAGGTCCAGACTGGTGTCAGAGTTGGAGGTCGCACAATAGGTATTTTGAAAGGTTCTGAGGTTGTTGGAACTCACACTGATGGTAGTGGAGTTGGGTTTTGAATCTTCTTGGAACTGTTAAAACCATTAAGGTTGGCAGCAAGGGATCACGGTCTTGGGAGGTCTGTGCCTACCAGCTTTGGAGATGGCCAATTCTATAGTCTGTAAACAGGCATTCTTCTGATCCTTGATGTACATGAGAAAGGTGAAGAATCATCATTGAAAGTATGAATCTGATGGAAGATAAAGTATCGGATGGATCCATTGCTGGTGGCAGAGAGAATCACGGAGTTAAAGTAGCAATCAAGATAGGGTTCCCAGATACCTCCTCATGGCAGAATATCTACATACTTACAATGTTACTCAGATGTTACTGAAATACTAAATACTCAACATTTTTTTCCTGCTTAGCTGCAAACTCCAGCTCATTGTGGAATGTATCTCAACTACATACACAGCATACTACATAATACAACTACTGTACAGACATCCATAGCAGAGTAAATTTTAAGTTGTCACATTCAGACCTCCAGATTTAATCTATATGGAGAATTTCTTACTCTTGTTAGATAATGACTTTCCTGGCAAGGTGGGTCACTCTGCTGTGAAACAATCTCCAGTTCTGGGGCTTCCTCCACGGTGGTTGTAGAAGTTGATTCTTGGACTACAGGAAGTGGTTCTGACTGCGCTGGACATGTTTCTCTGGAACAATTGACTCTGCTCTCCTCAACTGATCAATTTCTCACCTCCAGACACAATCTCCACTGTGTAGGGAAGTTGTACTGTTCTGTCCTTAACCTTTCCGACTACTCACTTTCGATCACCTCTGTAGCCAGAACTGCTTGCTGAGGAGTGAAACATCAAACCTTCTTGTTTGAGGAGCCCCCAACTGTCTCAGCTGTAGATTGACAATGGATGCTAGTGATTGATGGTCAGAAATAAGGGTAAACACTCTCCCATACAGATACAGGTTGAAATGCTTTACAGCTCAAACCGGACTCAAGGCCTCTGTAAATCTGTGCACTTATTTTCTCTGCGATGTTAAAGGAATGCTTTACTAAAGACTAGTGACGTTCACTTCAGTCATGCGATATGACTGCTTCTATAGCAGAAGGCAAAGCATCACTGTCCACAAGCCAATGTGGATCAAAATGTGTGAGTATAGTGTTTGAAATTACCATTTCATTTACCTTTTTGAAAGCCACCTCACAATGCTTTGTCCATTCCCATTTCTTCCCGATCTGCAGTAATGAGGTCAAAGGGTAGAGCACAGGAGCCTATTAAAGTGATTGGCAAATCTTAAAAAGGACCTCAACTGTGACATGTCCTTTGGCCTTGGGCATCCATCACTGCTTGAATTGTCTCAGCACATTTATGTAAACCTTGTGCATCAATGGTGTGACCACGAAAAGGGATGCTTGGTTTAAAGAATTCACACTTGTTGCATCGTGATCTAAGCTCATAATTTTCTAATTTTTTTTAACACTGTCTTGAGATCTTCGAGATGCTCCTCGTCATTCTCACCAGTAACAATGATGTCATCCAGGTAACACTGAGTGTCTGGGCAACCTCACAGCACCTGGTCAATAGCTTTCTGCCAGACTACAGGTTCAGATGCTACTCCAAAAATAAGTCTATTATAGCGAGAAAGCCCTTTGTGAGTGTTTATGGTGAGAAACACTTTGGACTTTTCTTCCATCTCCACCTGTTGGTTGGCCTCAGCTAATTCCACTTTGCTGAAGTGCTTCCCTCCAGAAAAGTTTGCAAAAATATCCTCTATCCTGCGCACAGGGCATCAAACTACTTTCAGTACAAAGTTGATGGTGAACTTAAAATCCCCACAGATCCTACAATATCCATTTTTCTTGGCTTTACTAGGACAACTGGCATTGCCCATGGGTGCCACCCGGTCATGGAAAGAATTACTTCAGCTCCATGCGATCTAGCTCACTATAATTATCACAGAAGGTATAAGGAACAGGACGGGCTTTGTAAACTTGGGTGTGGCATTTTCATTTAACAATTTCACCCTTGATATGTGAGTCTTCCAATGCCATCCTTAAACACTGCTGTGGCATCATCCAGTACTTTCAATTCACTTTCAGTTGTCTCTGTTGCAGGAGGGATGTGTCATGCAAATGTTAGATGAATCTCCAATCAATTTGTAATTGTCAAAGCCTATCACAGCCCCATAAAGCAGGGCTTCCCGTTTTTACCACAATGGGGCTTGTTGGTTGTTGTATTTCATTGTTATGAATGTCATTCCTACGGAAGTCATCTTTTCTCCAAGATAAGTTCTTTGTTGGATATCTGCTGGCTTCAGTTCAGTATCTTTGAAATGCCGTTCAAACTCATTTTGAACTCCTAGGCTACACAGTCCTGTGTCACTCTTATCATTATCACATTTTCCATCAACAGCATGCAGATTAGTACTCTTTTTGAAACTGCAACTTATATTTTTAGCTTTTTCTTTTCCCTGTATAATCCATTTATTTTTGTCTGCCTTTTTGGATATGTCCTATTTTGTTGCTTTCTTATTTATTTTTATTTATTGAGAAACAGCGCAGAATAGCCCCTTTGAGCCTCACTGCCCAGCATTCCCCCAATTTAAACCTAGTTCTATCACGGGACAATTTACAATGACGAATTAACTTGCCAACTGGTACGTCTTCGGACTGTGAGAGAAAATTGGAGCATCTGGAGGGAACCCACGTGATCACATGGAGAACGCACAAACTCCTTACAGACAGCAGCGGAAATTGAACCCAAGTCACTGGTACTGTAAAGTGTTGTGCTAACCACTATACTACCTTGCCACCCCATATTTCTTGAATACAATGATTCATTTTAGGGTAGAGAACCAGTATATTAAATCTATTAATATTTATGCAGAAGCTCCACGCTTTGTGGCAGTCACACTTCTGAGGTACTACTATGACACAAAATGCCTTGGGAGATTACTCTGCGGTAAAATACAAGCATTTTATCCCTGCCCTCTCAACTCCTTTTAAATAAATAGTAAAGGGGGGGGGGTGCATTGCCATACCTTGACAACAGGTCCACAGATACTACTTCTGCACAAATTTCATTAAAAAAAACGTTAATATTAGCATGATTGAGCTACCAAGCTCAACCCTGTTTACATTAATTTTTACTGGAACAGAAATATTCAAAGCTAACCTAAAAAGAGCACAGAATATCCATTTTCACTTGTTTTTTTTAATTTGGTGAAGTGAACTTTAGAATAAACATGGTATGAAAATATATCCTCCATTAGAATTATTGAAGTGAAAGTATGAGAAGGTTGGAAGTCGTTGCATGAGATTGATTATGCTTCTAGCTAAAATGATAAGTGACATGAATCTCTGCCATGCTGCAGTTACAAGACCTCGAATCAAAGAAGACTGATTTCAAAATGGAATTTATAATTCACACCTGTTGGTAATTTCAAATTATGGCTCGATTCTCTTCAACAATCAAATTAGAGGCCTTAATTGTGAAATATAGTCACTGTTCAAAAAGCCAAAATAAGGAGCAAAGAAAGGATGATCAAAAGAGAGTTGACAATAAAGAAAATATGCTGCACAAGATAGCAAAGATCTTTTAAAGATTAAAGATTTAAAATACTAACTTTGTCACATACACATAGAAACAACAAAACACATAGTAACATGTATCATTTGCATCAACACATTGGAGGCACAGGTCCCAGGACCAATAGAATTGATGTATGAGGAGTATTTGATAGCTCCAGGCCTATACTCACTAGAGTTTAGAAAAATGAAGGGGACCTCATTGAAATCTATTAAATATTGGAAGGCCTACATGAGTTGACATGGAAAGGATGTTCCCAACATTGGGGGGGGGGGGGGGGGGGGGAGATGGTGGTTCAAGGACAAGAGGGCATAGCCTCCGAATAGAGGGACATCCATTCACAACAGAGATGAGAAAGAATTTCTTTAGCCAGAGGGTAGCGAACCTGTGAAATTCATTGTCCATGTTCACAAAATTCCAACAGCTAAACAGAAATCCAAAGCAGGCAAGGAGTTGCTCAGACCTGACAAAACCAAATCAAGGGTGATCAAGATCTTGATAAACAAAATATTTCACTGACATAAACTTCCAAAAAATTAAAACACAATGTAACAATCAGCCAGTAAAATCCAAGAGGGTGAACCATCTGAAAATTTGGTGGTTACAATTGAAAGTGAATGCAAGGAACAAATTATTTTCCTCCTTGTGCTTACACAATTAAGTAAACCTGTAAAGTACATATATAAGATGCTAAAAGAAAACAATTAATGCAAATAATAACACAAGGATTTGAAAAGCATGTCTATCACAACGAAACTTACATCTTTATCAAGGCATAATTCTGGGTGTTGGATAAGTCTGACTTTTGTGCTTCACTGCATCCAGTGGTGCCCTTGATCAGGGATAGCACTTGTGCAGCATGACAGATAAATGCCTTTAACATGAAGAATGTCAGAAGCAGATTAAACAGCTGTTATGAAGATCAGTTGCCAATCCACATGAAGTATCTTAAAGCAGAATGATTCCCTAAGGCTGCAGTTTGCATTGAGTCTAAAATATTTAAGTCTAAGTGCTTCTGTTACAATCAGAATGACAGCATGTTATACATTCCAATACTAACTATGCTCTCAAAGTGTTTCAGAATTTGTGAAATGCTTTGGGTTGTCTAAAAGTTGCAAAAGGGTATACATAAAACACTACATTTTTTAATGTTCCTCAAATCATGGCAAATTCAAATACATATGACAAGTTGAAAATTTTATTCACTTTCACAGTGAACACTACATGGTGAATATAAACAAGAATGAAACTGTCTCTCACAAATCACCTTCAAACGGGTATTTTATCTCCCTGACAAAACTAAAATATTGCAATATTCTAGAAAACAAAAAAAAGCACCACAATTATAGGACTTTGACTAGAAGAAAACAAATCATGATTCAAATTTTATCCAAATGTTCAAAAACAAAACTATTCACCTGCACATTATAGTAAATAGGAAAACTAAATGAAAACCAGCCAGTATCTCCCAGCCAACACTTTGAGGATGACTAAAATATTCACCAGAATATAAGGGAATGAACAACAAAAATGAAGCATTAACTGTTTTTCTTTCCAATACCTTCAAATAAGTCCCACAGATAATTTATTAAAATTTTAAAATGAAAATAATAAAATGAAAAGCAATTGAAACATACTAAGTATCAGAATAAAAGCTGTTTGGGATTTGAAAAGGTTTTCTCCATATTTTGTTGTGAAATATATCATGTCCAAAGTCAATGTTTTGTTAACAAGTATTGATAGAGACTGATCATGTTCTTTTCCTGCTACAATTAGGAAATACCATGCTCCTTTTAAGCAGCTGATTAAGTGATAAAAGATCATGGGATCACAAGATTGGGAGATTACTTAATTTATGATTCCATTCTATCTCATTATTATCATGGTTAACAATAGATATTAACAGAACTCTTCAAAAATAAAATTTTAAATAAACCCTGAATCAAAACCCTGCAATCCAAGCATTTCAGAGTTTAATACAATTTTCAATCACAATTGCCTCAAGATTCCAAAAAAATTAAAATGTTTTCTATCAGTTATAAGGTTAACAAAGCATAAATTGAATAAATTCTGCTTTAAAAGACAAAGCAAACATACAGGGGATTTTTATACAAACAGATGGGCAAGAGATGGTATCATGGCAGGAGATCACAGCATCAGTATAGGGGAAAGCTTCAAGGACTGAGTGAAACCTTTATTCATTCAGATGGTAGTGAATCTGAAATTCTTTACCTCAGATGTTGAAGATTCAAATGCTAAATATAAATTAAGAAGAGATGGACACAAGATGCATCAACAGGTATAGGGAGAGGGTTTGAAATGGTATAGAGAAGTAAGAGGATCAGCTGTTGAATAAGAGTAAATTCAAAAGAGCCACGTGGCTTTATCTTTCCTGTTTTGTTTCTGTGTGTGCAATTAAGAAAGAAATACTTCAAGTTGAGCAGAGCAGAATAAAAGTAAAATGTTTCTTTCAAAATTATGCTCTCACAGCAATTTTCTTAAGATTGTTGGTTTTGCAGTTGTACTTACTTCATCAGAGGCAGAACGCAGACACTGAACAGCAGCCTGTTTCTTCATTTCCTCAAGACTCAGGTCTGAACACTTTTTTTTCCCTTTTCCCCATTTCTTGGATGTTCCTTTCTCCCAACCCAAAAAGATGTCATTTTCCTGTTTCATAAAATCAGAGTGCGAGAATTAACGTATAGAAAACCCAACAGAATGATCTATCAGATTCAGGTTTATTATTATCAACAGATACCATGACATTTGTTGTTCTGTGGTAGCAGTTCAGTGTAAGACATAAAGAGTACAATAAGTTACAATCAAAATCTAGTAAATTATGCAAAAAATATATGACTAAGATATTTTCTGTAGTGGGATGGACAGGCAAAGGCAGAGGATTAAGCTAATCCCCAATGGTAGTAATGAGAAGAGGGCATTTCCTGGATGGTGACAGTCCTTAATGTCGGATGCTGCCTTCTGAAGACACCATTTTTTGAATATGTCCTCAATAGTGGGGAGGGTTGTGCTCCTGATGGAGCAAGCCAAGTCTCCAACCCTCTGCAGCCTGATTCGATCCTGTACACAGGAGCTTCCATGTCAGACAGCGATGCAACCAGACAGTATGTTCTCCACCATACATCTGCATAAATTTTACTTGAGGTTTTGGTGACATACCAAATGCCAACAAACTCCAAACAAAGTATAGCTGCTGGTATACCTTATTTGTGATTGCATCAATGTGTGGGGCCCGGCGTAGATCCTGTGAGGTCTTGAAGCTGCTCACCCTTTCTACTATTGACCGCTCAAACAAAAATGATGTGTTCTCCTGACATCCCCCTCCAGAAGTCCACAATCAATTCCTTAGTCTTCCTGATTTTTAGTGCATTATGATAGATGAAAGAGCAAGCATCATCAGAATTAAGTCCTATCCTCACACCAAGGACACCATTTACATTGATGATTTGGGAGAGGGGACTGAGTGTAGCATAGCAAAATTTGCTAATGACACTAAACTGAGTGGAAAAGCAAATTGTACAGAGGATGTGGAGAGTCTGCAGAGGGATACAGATAGGTTAAGTGAGTGGGCCAAGGTCTGGCAGATGGAATACAATGTTGGTAGATGTGAGATCACCCACTTTGGAAGGAATAATTGAAGAGCAGATTATTATTTAAATGGTGAAAGATTGCAGCATGCTGTTGTGCAGAGACCTGGGAGTGCTTGTTCATGAATCACAAAAAGTTGGCTTGCAGGTACATCAGGTTATTAAGAAAGCAAATGGAATGTTGGTCTTCATTGCCAGAGGGATTGAATTCAAGAGCAGGGAGGTCATGCTGCAACTATACAGGGTACTGGTGAGGCCGCACCTGGAGTACTGTGTGCAGTTCTGGTCTCTGTACTTGAGGAAGGATATACTGGCTTTGGAGGCAGTGCAGAGGTGGTTCACCAGTTGATTCCAGGGGTTAACCTATGAGGAGAGATTGAGTTGCCTGGGACTATACTCTCTGGAATTCAGAAGAATGAGAGGGGATCTTATAGAAACATACAAAATTTTGAAAGGGATAGATAAGATAGAAGCAGGAAAGTTGTTTTCATTGGTAGGTGAGACTAGAACTAGGGGACATTGCCACAAGATTCAGGGCAGAAGATTTAGGACGGAGATGAGGAGAAACTGTTTTTCCCCAGAGTATGGTGAACCTATGGCACTCTCTGGCCAGGGAAGCAGTTGAGGCTTCTTCACTAAACATATTTAAGATACAGTTAGATTGGTTTTTACATAGTAGGAGAATTAAGGGTTATGGGCAAAAGGCAGGTAGGTGGAGCTGAGTTCACGGACAGATCAGCCACGATCTTATTGAATGGCAGGGCAGGTTAGATGGGCCGGATGGCCTACTCCTGCTCCTATTTCTTACGTTCTTATGTTATGATCTTTTATGCTATGTAGCCCTATCATACTAAATACATTAGATACAAAATTGGCAGGTCAAACTGAAATCCATGAAGCACTGCTGGCCATAGTAGTAATGCAACCTTAATCTACAAAAATAATCTGACAATTTTATGACAAACCTTCTCTGTAATACAACCAAAACCATCAAACCAGGGGACCAAACTTGGTTCAATGAACGCTTTTGATCAGCATCAATGGACCTAAAATTACAGTGTCTATCTGTAACGCTAACTCAAACGTTAAATGCTTGCTAAATGAAACCACCAGTCAAAGGAAAAAGTTAAGTAATTCTACAATCAAAACTCTGCATTCTTGCTGCATCCAGTAGAAAATTAATCAGCTTAGAAGAAGTTCCAAGAATTTACCCATCTCAATAAGGCAAAGCCCTGAACGCAAGTGTAAAGGATAAAATTAACATATCTATGAAGATCTACAGTCCGAAATGCCAAATGGATGATTTATTTTAGTCTCCTCCCAAGCAAGTCAATCCAGTCATTTTCAAGAAATGGGTGAAAAAACTACATCCTGAAAGTCAAACTGAAAAAAAGATACTCTAGAATTAAACTCAACCTGTACAACAACTTGAGGAATGCCACAATGGGGCCACTCTCAGGCTGGAGGAGCAATTCCTCATTTTCCATCTGCATAGCCTTCAACCTGACAGTATGAACATTGATTTCTCTAACTTCCAGTATTTCTCTCCCCTCCCGCTTCTTGTTTTTCATTTCCCATTCTGGCTCCCCTCTTATCCATCCTCTTCCTCTCACCTGCCTATCCCTTCATTATGGTGCTCTTCCTTCCCACAGTCTCAAATCTGCCATATCTTGTATTCTGAGTTCTCATTCTAGTCTCCACTCTCCTTGCCATTCAAATTATGTGGCTGTGAATTTTCTAAGTTTTAATGTGATCTCAGTTAAATTTCACTAATTACCAATCTAGTTAAACCAATCTCTCCTCATACAACAATCCTGTCACCCCAACAATCAGTGTGATGAATTTTCTTTGTATTCCTTTTGGTAGGTATATCCCCTCTTCAGCACATACCTTCCAATCTTCCAAAAATCCTCAAGAACGTTTGTCAAATGTGATTGCCCTTTCATAAAGCCACGTTGACCATGTCGAATCCTGCTGATATTTTCCAAGTGTTCTTCCTTTTTAATAGAATGGTATCTTCACTAATGATGTGGCTGGTTGGTCTGCAGCTCCCCATTTTCCCTTTTCCACTTTTTCAAAGCAGTGTAGTTATATCTGCCAATTTCCAGTTGAAGGAACTCTTCCATAATCTTCACAAGTTTGTACACTGACAACAAATGCATCCACTATTTCCATCTCTACCTTTCTTACTGCCCTGCGATACTATTAGATCTTGAGGATAAATGGGCTTTCCATTCTATTAACTTCTCCAACGCTATTTCTAACACTATTTTTAATTCCTCCTTTTATTGGATTCTTGGTTCCCTACCATTCCTTTGCATTATTTGTATCCTCTTCTGTGAAAAGAGAACCAAAATGTTTATTCAAATACACACCCATTTCATTGTTTTCCATTATTTATTATCCCTTATTATGTCAGAGGGTTATATAGTACAAAACTGGACCCTTCGATCCACTATGTCTACAGTGAATGATATGCACACTTATACTAATCCAATTTGGGTCCATATCCTACTATGCCCTGCCTATTCAAATGCCTGTTTAAATATCGCTTAAACATTGTGATTCGACAGCCCGCATCACTTTCTTTGGAAAAATGTTCAAAATATCAACCACTGTGTGTGAAAAACTTTCTCCTCAGATCCACTTTAAACTGCCACCATCTTACCTTAAATCTATGAACTCGTTTACACAACTGTAAGCAAAAATATTTAGTACCTACCCTGTATATATCACTCCTAATTTTTTTTATACTTCTATCAGGTCACCCCTCAACCTCCTTCACTCCAGAGCAAATGCATCCTACCCGATCTCTCCAGAAAACTAAAGTCCTCTAGTCCAGGCAACATCCTGATAGATCTCCTCTGTATTCTCCCCAGAAGAATTACATCCTTCCAATGGTGTGGCAAGCAGTTCAGAAGCTATTTCTTCTAAAACCATTAATCCTAAGTCTACAGGGAACATACAAAATTCATTAAGCAAAAGCAAATTTTCAAAACTGAATTATTATTAAAACTGATTTCTTACATCCTTCGCATATGAGTAAAAATCTTTAGGTTACGAAGGGAGAATTACTGATCACAGAACTAACACTACCAGAACAACCTAATGAAAAAAAAATTATGCTTTAAGAATTCAGTGGGTCAAGCAGCATCTATGGAAACAGTCAACCTGATACACAGTCTGATCCAAAGCATCGAATTGCACGAGACCTTGAGATGATGACTTGTATCTTTTGTCTCCACAGATGTGACTTGATCCTTTGAGATACTTGTGTATTTTTTTTGTTCCAGATTCCAACATCTGCTGTCTTTCTGGTCTCAGATGAACACAACGACTGGTTAGGGGCCTAAATATTTTAGTGACTCACCTCCCATATCTTAAAGTTTAGAGAATGTCATCAAATTGTCTGGATGTCCACAGCTCCAAGAACTCTCAAAATGCTTGGACTCATCCAGGGCCAAGCACTCCCCATGATCTGGACCCCTATTCATCATCTTAAACATAGACGTCTTCCACCCACAAACCACCTGGCTACGTTACCAATCAGATATTACCATTACAACAGCTCCCAAAATACATAAGCTCTAATGGTATGATAACCAAGAACAGCAAGCATGTTTAATTTCCAACTACTGACTTGAAAAAAAAAGATCATCACTCTTTTATTTTATTCTTAATAGGTAAAAATTCTATAAGTCCACAAATGCTGCAGAGCTTGATTCAGCAACTCATTAAATCGTTCTCAAGGACAATGGATCTTAACATTACCATCAATATCCATTCTGTGAATTAAAACAAAATGCTTTAAGGTAGTCCAATAAATCAATAATGATCATAGCTCAATGATTACACATATACAAAAACAAACTTTTCATATAACAATAACAAGGTTATCAAAGAAGAACTGAAAACCAGTAAAGGTAGTAATGTGGTTAAAACTCAAAACAAATAACCAGCTTGTATCCAATTTGTTTTTCCTTTAGCACATTATAAGAAGCTCTAAACTGTCCACTGACATCTTCTATAAACCTACCGAATGGCGATCTTGACTATACCTCTTCCTACCCTGCCCCCAAATCCAACACAACATTCTCTGCAACCTATGCCACCTTCAAGGGGATTCTAACACCAAACATGTCTTTACACCTCACCACAACTCTCCACTTTCCACAGCAATCATTGCCTCTGTGAATGCCTTGTACATTCACACCCCACCCCACCACCCCCCCCGCACTAAGTTCCCACCTGGCACATATTGGGCAAGCGACTGCAATGCTACACCTGCCCATTCACCACCTCCCTTACCTCCGTACAGGGCACCAAACAGTTATTCCAGGTGAGGCAAAACTTTCTTATTGTACTCGAAAACCATTTAATTCTTATAACAGAGAGGATGAAGCTGATCTTAGGCCTACATGCTTTCAGACGTTTCTAATCTTCTGCCCAAGTCGAAAGAAAAGAAGACGGAATGTCCAGGGTGGATAGGGTTCTTCAATAGTGCTGGCTGTTTTACTGAGGCAGCAAGAGGTCAGGACAAAGTACACAGAGGAGAGGTTGGCTTCCATGATGTGCTGAGCTGTGCACACAACTCTCTACATTTCTTGCAGTCACAGGCAGAGCAGTTCCCATACCAAGCCATGATACACCAATAAAAATTGGTGTTTGTCAATGGGGCCTTGCCAAATTTCTTAAGCCTTCTGAGGAAGCAGAGGGACTGTTGCGTTTTCTTAGCTGTGGCGTCCATGTAATTTGACTAGGACAAGTTATTAGTGATGTTCACAACTAGAAACTTGAAGCTCTTAACCCTCTCAATTTAAGCACCATTGATGTTGATAAGAATATATGTATCATGTTCCTCCTTGAAGTCAACAAAGTTCATGACCAACTCTTTTGCTTTGGTAATATTGAGGGAAAGGTTGTTGTCATGACACCAAGTTACTAAATTCTCTTCCTCCTTCCTAAATAGACTCATTGTTATTTGAGATTTAGCCCATTATGGTGGTATCATTTGCAAAATTTTAGATGGAGTTAGAGCAGAATCTGGGCAGGCAGTTGTGAATGTACTGGGAGTAGGTTATGGGGCTGGGGAAACAATTGCACAGAGCTCCAGTGTTGACAAGTAATTGCGATAGAGGTAATTGCTGCCTATCTTTACTGACTGCCATCTATTGATCAGGAAGTCAAGAATCCAGTTGCAGAGGGATGTGTTGAGTCCCAGCTATTGATCAGGACGTCAAGAATCCAGTTGCAGAGGGATGTGTTGAGTCCCAGCTATTGATCAGGACGTCAAGAATCCAGTTGCAGAGGGATGTGTTGAGTCCCAGGTCTTGGAGCTTGGTGACGAGTTTGCTTGGATTATAGTTTTGAAGACAGAGCTGTAGTCAATAAACATGATGCATGAACCTTTACTGTTTAGATACTCTAGAGATGAGTGTTCGGTCAGGGAGGTACCCTCTGTTGAAGACCTGATTTGTTGGTAGGCAAATACCTCTGGGTCAAGGTTGTCTGGGAAGCTGGGGTAAATGCATACCAAAACCAACACTTAATAATGACAGATATCAGAGCCACTGGGCGGTAGTCATTAAAGTGCTTTGTTTTTCTTAGCTATGAGGATGATGGTGGTCTTCTTAAAGCAGGTGGGAAACTCAGATTGAAGCAGGGAGAGGTTAAAAATGTCTGCACATACCTCTGCTAGCTCATCTGTACAAGTGCTAAGGTTAAGGCTAAGGACTCCATATGAGCCAGTTGTTTTCCATCGATTCACACCAAAAGACTGATCTTACATTTGCAACAGTGAATGTACATTCAGATGCACTGCAGGCTGTTGGAGTGGGAGCTAACATAGCAATCCCTTTCTGTTCAAAATATGCATAGAATTTGTTAAGCTCATCGGGAAGGAATAATCTAACTTTTTTTGCGTAATATATTTGAACTACTATACTAATGAAATATTATTGCGCAAAAAAACAAGCTGCTGGAGGAACTCAGTGGTTTAGACAGCATCTGCTGAGCCAAAGTCAATCACAGGACTCTGCAGAGTGGTGGCCAGCCCAGCGCATCTGCAGATGTGAACTTCCCACTATTCAGGACATTTGCATTGGCAGGTGCCTAAAAAGGGCCCGAAGAGTCATTGGGAACCTGAGTCACCTCAACCACAAAGTGTTCCAGCTGCTACCATCCAGGAAATGGTACCACAGCATTAAAGCCAGGCCAACAGGCTCTGGGACAGCTACTTCCACAAGCGAATCAGACTGATTAATTCATGATGACACAACTGTATTTCTAAGCTATATTGACTGTTCTGTTGTATATCTTACTGTACATACTATTTATTACAAATTACTATAATTTGCACATTGCACATTAGGACAGAAACTTAAAGATTTTTACTCCTCATGTAAGAAATAAAGTCAATGCATTTCTAAGTCGACTATTGCTTACCACCACTGATGCTACCTGACCCGCTGAATCCTCCATATCCTCCAGCAGCTTAATTTTTTTGTTCCAGGGCTCACTACTTGTAGACATTTACATCTCAATATTAATGCAAGCTTATTTCTTAATCAGACCTCCTGCAGAAGCAATGGCAATAGCACTCACATCTACTGTGACGAAATACTGGGCTGGTTTCCTCCAGGTTTCTTCCACTTTCTAAAAAAATGTACAGGCAAGTGTAAACATACTATGTTGGCCCCAGAAGCATAGGGACACTTTTAGGCTAGCCCTAGCACATCCTTGGACACAAAATATTTTGCTGTACATTTCAATGTATATGTGGTAAATAAAGCTGATCTTTATTTTTGAGAGATTGGTCATGGCTCGAATTAACTCCTGCCTGAGTAAAGACCTAGATCTGCTCCAATTTACAGCGGACACAATCTCACTGCTCTCCACTCAGCCTTGGACCACCTGGACAACAGCAATACCTAAATCAGGCTGCTATTTAACGATTACAGCTCACTGTTCATCATCCCCCGTCAGTACAAATCAACAAGCTTCAAAACCCGGACCTTTATACCTCTAGTTGCCACTGATTTCTTGACTTTCTCATCAGGAAACCACAGTCAGTGTGGATCGGTGATAACATCTACCCCTCTCTGACAACTGACACCTTAAGGATGCGTGCTTAGTCCATTGCTCATTGGCCACCAACAGCAGCTTGCCAGAGTAGTCTGTCCTAGGCCAGTCTTTCAAATTACTCCAGGTCTCTAGGCGAAGATCCTTCCGCTCCCAGGGATGAGATTCTCGGAGCTTCTGTTGGTGTTTCTGTAGCTCTGAGTTTTTACAGGATGGGGTTGCTAACCTCATGACCAACCGTCCTCCTTTCACAGCCGGACTTGGGACCATCATGGTGGAGTTAGTTCACTGATGTAGGTGAAAAAGGCAAATGGTATATTGACATTCATAGCAAAAGGATTTGAGTACAGGAGCAGGGAGGTTCTACTGCAGTTATACAAGGCCTTGGTGAGACCGCACCTACAATATTGTGTGCAGTTTTGGTCCCCTAATCTGAGGAAAGACTTTCTTGCCACAGAGGGAGTACAGAGAAGATTCACCAGATTGATTCCTGGGATGGCAGGACTTTCATATGAAGAAAGACTGGATCGACTAGGCTTATAGTCACTGGAATTTAGAAGACTGAGGGGGGATCTTATTGAAACGTATAAAATTCTAAAGGGATTGGACAGGCTAGATACAGGAAGATTGTTTCCGATGTTGGGGAAGTCCAGAACGAGGGGTCACAGTTTAAGGATAAAGGGGAAACTTCTTCACACAGAGAGTGGTGAATCTGTGGAATTCTCTGCCACAGGAAACAGTTGAGGCCGGTTCATTGGTTATACTTAAGAGGAAGTTAGATATGGCCCTTGTGGCTAAAGGGATCAGGGGGTATGGAGAGAAAGAAGGTACAGGGTTCTGAGTTGGATGATCAGCCATGATCATACTGAATGGCGGTGCAGGCTCGAAGGGCCGAATGGCCTACTCCTGCACCTATTTTCTATGTTTCTATGTACTCATTCTAAACTCATTACTGTGTGGCTAGGCACAGCTCAAACAGCATCTATAAATTCTGCAATGACACTACAGCTGTTGGCCACATTCCAGATGGTGATGAGGAGGTGTACCCTGTACTCAACATCAACGAGACCAAGGAATCAATTGTGAACTTCAAGAAAGTCAGGGAAATACACAAATACTCATTGAGGAGTCAGCAGTGAAAGGACAAGCAGCTTCAAGTTACTGGGCATCAACGTCTCAGAGTATCTATCTTGGGTCCAACAGATTGATGCAATCACAACGGTGGTACACCTGCAATTATACTTCATTAGGAGTTTGACGAGATTTGGTATGTCACTAAACACTCTAGCAAATTTCTATAGACGTACGGTGGAGAGCATTCTGATTGGTTGCTTTACCAGCTGGTACGGAGAATCAAATGCACTGGATCGTAAGAGGTGGAAAAGGTTTGTAGACTCAGCCAGACTTTTGTGAAACTTTGCCCTGTTCCCCCCACCACCACTGAGGACACCTTCAAAAGGTCTGCCTCAAAAGATGGCATCCATCATTAAGAATCTCACAACCTGGGACATGCCCTCTTCTCATCACTACCATCAGGGAGAAGGTACAAGAGCCTGAAGACCCACATTCAATGTTTAGGAACAGCTTCTTCCCCTTTGCCATCAAATCTCTGAATGGTCCATGAACCTCGCTATTCCTCTTCTGCACTAATTATCTATTAACTTAGCTTATAATTTTTGGTGTCTTGCACCATATTTCTGCCATAAAACAACAAACATCATGTCATATGTCATTCATAATAAGCCTGATTCTCATTCTGACTAAGGAAGACAAAGAGCCACATGCAATCCTTGACATGTTTCATTGCTAAATTTAAGGGGTGTATTGTCACTTCTATGGCAGATGAAGACAGAGGCTCTGAGGCCGATGGCGGTTGTTACCAGGTCGGCGCAGTCACTCTTCATAGAAGGACTGAATTTGTATGACCGCTCTCCTCGCTGGTGTCAGGAGGATGCTTTCAAAATTATTAAATATATGTAATTACTGGACTGTAGTTTATATTGGTTTATACTGGTCTGCTGTGTTATCTTTTTTCTTGCTGATTGGCAGGTGGACGACATATTACTTTTTGTGCGGGGGAGGGGTTGGACATTTGGGGTCTGATGTTCTTGGTGTTTTCTGTGTGGGAAAATTGTTAGTTTTTGTGTGTGAGAGGGGTAGGGGTTTGATGCTATTGTTGCTATTCATTTTTACGATGGAAGGGATGGAAGTTTAGGGCTTTAACGTTCTAGCTGCCGTTTTCTGAATAGGCAATCTGTTTGTGCAAGGGAAGGGGTGAGGGCTTAGGGAATGCTAGTTTTGGTTCATTTTTTTCTTTTTTATGTGGAGGTTTGATGTCTTTTCTTTCAACAAATCTCATGGTTTTATTTATTTCATGGCTATTTGGAGAAGACAAATATCAGTACACGCATATTTTGACTGTAAAATGCACCTCTGAACCTTTAGTAGGGCTTTAAAATAATAAAATTGAGGATGATAGAGGTCCTTCCCCAATGTACGAATGCCTAGTTTATGCACCATCCTTACATACAAATAAGTGTGAGATACAAAGTATGGATTTGCAAGCTACTGCAGGGCTACTCGTATATTATGTCATGTGGGAACTCAGTTTGTGGCCTCATTTTCAACTTGCAAGCAATTTACAAGCAGTTAACAGAAAGGGAATCCTATAATAGCCTGGGGACAACATGTGTACAACTAAGGTGTCTACTTCAGGAGGGGATGCAATTAACAAATGCATCATGAGGGAGATAAAACATCTGAAGGAAGTGAATTCCCAAGCTGATTGTAGATAATAAAAAATAGCAAAAAATTACAACAGAAAATGCTGGAGGCACTCAGATTGCACCTCTGAAGAGAAAAAGACTAGTAACATTTTTGTTCAATGACCTTCCCTCAGATCTGAAAAAGTGAGGACATATGTATAGTTTTAATGAAGACACAGGAGACCGCAGATGCTGGAATCTGGAGCAACATACAAAAAGCTAGAGAAACTCAACAGGTCAGGCAGCACCTATAATGTAAATACAAAATTCTGCAGATGCTGGAAATCCAAAGCAACATATGCAAAATGCTAGACGAACTCAACATGTCAGGCAACATTTATGGAAATAAATAGTCAACATTTTGGACCAAGACTCTTCCTCAGGAAGTTCAATAAACTGTTGGAGGAATTTACTAGATCGTGCACTGGGGAAGACAGGAATTGTTGATGTTTCAGGTCAAGGCACTGTATAAGACTATTTTAAGATACAAGATTTGGGGGAAGCAGGAGACAGAGTGGAGTGGAAAATGTGAATGTGTGATACGATGTCCACCTAATACAAATATGTTGCCAATCCAACTGACAAACGCTTATGAATGCTTGTTCATCACCACTGATCTCTGTGCAAGAGTGTAAATACAGGGAAACGAATGAGCACAAAACAATCACGATACAATAATACAGTAAATCTTTTATTTCCTCTATAGATGTTAGCTAATTTAATTTTACAGGTGGATGACGTTACATCAAAACTACTGAGTTCTGACCCAAACAGGTTGCTCATCTAAAATTGTTGAACTTAATATCGAGTCACAAGAACTGCAACATGCTGATATAGAATCAGAGTTGCTGAACCTTGAGCTGACACTACGGTTCATTGAAAAAATTCAGGTCAAATAAAATGTAATGTCTGGTTAAGGACATGGTTTATTGTATTACTGCTTTGTTGTTAGGTATTGAAAATCTCAACATCAGCAAAATCAAAGAGCTGAATATGAACTACAGGAGAAAACCTGAGGTCCATAAGCCAGTCCTCAGAGATTTGAGGTGGAGAGGGTCAGTAACTTTAAATTCCTTGGTGTTATTTCCGAGTATCAGAGTACTGATCCTAAGACCAGCACACAAGTGCCATTATAAAGAAAGCACGGCAGCACCTCTACTTTCTTACAAGTTAGCACAAATTCAGCATGTCATATTGCTTGATTTTTGTATTTATCGCTCTTTGTTGGTGTGTAGCTTTTTATTGATTGTATTTCTTTGTTAAACTGTGAATGTCCTCAAGAAAATGAATCTTAGGGTACTATATGGTGACATAAAGTTAAATAATATATTCTTAGACCTTAGGAGCACAAAGTAAACATTCTACCTCGAAGATTTTCCAGCATTCATTAAGACAACTCCGTCTTAAGTAAAGAAAAAAATATTAACCTCTTTAGAAATTTTCAAAGGTTCTCTTCCCCTTTTCAGGAGAGATTCCCAAATTTCAGTGACTCTTGTATGATGAAGTCATTACTGACATTGCAGAAACAGCCAATGGAAGTCAACATTAACAGGTTCATACTCCAGCCAAAAATAAAGAAATCAGTCCTCTAAATAATGAAATAAATTGTTTCATCTTTGTTCATGAGAGGTTGCAGAAAATATAAAATTATGTAGTATGTACTTCAGGAAGTACTTGTAAAACTACAAAACAAATATAACATATGGTGAAAAGAATATTAAATCCCACAATTACTTTTCTTTCATAGTGAAGGCAATTCCTAAACAAATCACTTGCAACTCTGAAATCTGTATTATAACTTAATACATACTTTAAAAAATTACCTTACATACCTGTTCCTGCAAGTCATAGTCATAACTGTCATGGAGCAGAAGACTGAGGACATAGCGAGTGTAGATCATGGCATCAATCCCACATTTCTCTAACTCTTGTCCTAGCCAGGTCTGCACTGGACCCAAAGCTTGAAAGAGAGACATTTCAGGAGCAGATGAGAGGCTTTGGCAGGAGCTTGAAGATTCCTCAGATGGTCGGCCTTCCACAACAACTGCACAGGTTGGAAGCGTAAAGGTATGCTGTAGGCATTCTTAAATCTTGCAGCATTTTCCTGATATTGAAAAATTATCTGGAGTTATTCACTCCGGGTGTAATGGTCGACCAATTGCTTGGACTACCATTTATACTGGCTGCAAACAGTCAATAGATGGAAGTTTCATTCCACTGGCATGGCAGATGGCGAGAGAGGATCTCAATTAGCAAAACACTCTCCTGTGCTTGCAAACTTTCAGACAGATTAGACACCTTTCATGGTTCTGTTATTGCAGGACTACTTGTGGTAGAGCCTGAAAAATATGATAGAGGTACAAAAGTGTATTACTATTAAAAATTCCAAATGATGGACAACTTACATATTGTAATTATAATTCATCGTTAGCCAAATTATTTACTAAATTGACCAACTTCTGTATATTCCATGTAATTTGTCATCATCTGGCAATGCATTTCTACGTTGGACTACATCACAAATGATTTGGTTTTAGGTTATGCTACTGGGAATGCATTTCTACAACTAATCAAAAATGGACAACATCACAAATGATTTAGTTTTAGGTTATGCTACTGGGAATGATAAAATGGAATCAATTGTCATCCAGAGCTAATCAAGGCAATTTATAACATTTTCAACAAATTTCTCTTCACTTGAGAAGATTGGAAATTGTTGATAATATTAAAATTCCCTCTCATCTCCCTTGGCTCCCACAGCATAAGAATTGAACTCATATATGCTTGATCTGACAGTCTATTTTTAATAAACCTTAATGCTCTTGCCTGATTCAAATATTCAAGGCCCAGCTGTAATCACCTCAAAACGTGAAGAGAGGGCAGCACATCGCATATTGTGTTACCAGGGGTAATCCAATTTTATTGGCCCGATTTCTCAACTCCGTGCATTTTTAAGTATAAATTTACAAAAACGCAAATTATATGGTGAAACAGATTAACATTTTTGTTATTGAAAAAAATCTCATGGCACAAAAGTAACAAGTAACAATATAGGATGTGGTTTGATTTTACCTAGTACCAGCACATGGGTGAATTTATCCACGTTCATGTTATGCTGTGCATCCACAGTATAATTTGATAATATAGATATTGGATGCTAACAAATGTGTCGGGTTTGTGTAAAGGACTAATTAGAGATTTTGTTGAATTTTTATAACAAATGAAACAGAAACCTCAGAATAACAAAAAAAAATGAGAACACCTACTATTTAGTACACTGGTATCCTGCCTAGAGTTAGGCTGCGCCCTGCTGATTTAAAATAACAGTCCTCTCATCCAAACACACTAGCACAAACTCACTCCCTATCTATACCCCAACTTTGAAAATAAAATACTTCCTGGGACTAGACATTACTAGGGAAGGTAGTGTGAACAGCACTAAAATGTGGGGTAAAGGTGCACTGTGGCCTGGCATGATGAGTACAAGCCATAGCTGGGAACTAGCAACACCAATTCTACAGGCTGTCAGTACATCTTGGCTCAACAATCTCACTCAACACTACCTATGGATGAGATGGAAGTTGTTATCTTTCATTACCTTCACAGCTTTGCTCAGTGCAAGGCTTATCTACTGTAACAAACTTTACAGGAACCCTTTCCATACTGAGCAATGGGGTAATTCCTCATTAGATATGTACCAGGTTTTCACACAGCAACACACACAGTGGGAATGGGAGGTATTTACACCAGATTCCTGCTACAGGAGCTCTGAAAGTAACACATCTTTCTGCATTCAGTAAAATGCGATCACAATCCCTCTGAGTGATGATGCAGTATGCCTTATCGCTCCTTAAAACACATTCTATGCACCTCAAAACATTTTTAAGAATATTTGATTCACTAGAATCAAAAGTGATTGGTTTCATCACTCCCATCACCCCTAATTACACAATTATACATATAATTTTAAAAAATAGTCACATTTTTTCTGAAAATATTTGGAAAAGAAATGACCAGTTTCTCAAGTAATAGCTCATCAATAAGTATGTAGAGGTTAAGTTCAATCTTCCCTAAAAAAAAATTAACATTCCACATTTGACCATTTTCTGCAAATAGATACTAAAATATTTAGTTTATATCAGTTGAACCAGTGGACTGCTTAACATTCAGATTACATTCTCCTATTACAGTCATAGGTTGATCAGCAAGACCCCAATTCTTCTTGCCCATGCTGAAGAAATGATCACATACTACCAAACTGTGTTATTACCCTATATCCAACAAGTATGATCCATCCCTTATCTATCAAGGAAAATTACTCATTTTGTCAATCTTCCTCATTCAAGGGTGATGAGAAGCAATTTGATTTTGTCACCAAGAATTCTACATCATAATGCGAGTTATAATGTGTGTTTTACTGCAGCAAAATAGGTTGCATAGAAACTGGTTGGGGCCTATTAAAGATATATTGGCTGGTCTGCTCCTGGCAGAACAATCATTTTGTTAAACAATGCATTGCCTGGGAAAATTCAGCGACACAAGTTCAAAGCTGCCATGCAATATTGAAGAGGTCTTGCACACTCACAGATCCCTCCTTTTATCCACTTTGCCATTGCAAAGACATTAAAACTCATGAAGTAAGTCAGTCAGTCTAGGATTGTGGCTGCATTGAAGGTAGTTGTGAGGAAATGGTAGGGCAGGTAATGGAAGGCACAAAAATCCAAAAGACATTCTCAGTTGGTATTAAAAAAATCATGTGATCTGGTTATTGCGGTGGGGTAGGTACTGACTGACAGTTAAAAGAATGGAAAGAATGAAATCAGTGCACTAGAGGTAAAGGTTTCGTGGTGATATATCACCACTTTTCCTGAGATTTGTTCTATTATAGATTAGTTACAATTTCTGTACAGATAGTTCAGTTTCACTCTAAACAATACCTCATCACAAGAATTGAACTTCACTGAGGAAAAACACTGGAATTACCTCTCCCTAATTCTAAGTTTTCTGCCTGGAGATGAAAAATAATGAAGTTTACAAGTATGTGAGCTTTCTCCACATTCAAAGAACTATAATGGCATTTAACTTTCATGTTTAACTATTGGTAGAGAAGGAAGCCATTTCACCACATAGTTGTGGCAGCTCAATGAAAATGTATCCACTATACTTTATTCCCACTTTATAATACCCTTCTAAGGTTTTCGCAAACATACGTGGGTTTTACCCACATAATTCACATTCCCTGCATAAATTTCACGTCCATGACTATTCCAGCAGACCATTCTATCTTCCAAGAGTCAAAACCACTTCCTTTATCTTTTCATTGATTATGCAGCCTGTGATTAAAGAAGATCGTCATTTTCCTCTTCATAGCATCAGTTTCTACTATTTTAATCACATACTGTACTAAGTAAATCCCTTTTGGTCTCAATACATTCATTCTCAAGTAGAGAGTTGCTAACAAATAAGTATGTTAAGCTTAACCAATTATTTCTATATATTTATCCATCTCATTTCTTTTGGACAACATTCCTCCTTCATTAAATGTTTGTTCTTTACATTTCTCTGCATTGTCATGATATCCTTCTGCCAATCTGCTAGCTTTACAAATAGTGTCCTTCCACAATTAGCTACAGTCATTTCTTTTGACCCATATTTAAGTCCCAAGATAGTCTTAAGTTATTCAGAAGTTTCATGTAACTTAATTTTACCTTTTAAAATGTACAGATCAACACTTACTCACAAAATTCCTTTAAATTTAACTTATACAATCTGCTTTTTAAATATTCAGATTAACCATTTTATAAATAATGCTGAACACAGATTATATTTTGTTTTCACACTGGATGGTTGCCTTCATTCCCTGATAGGATCACTTGAATTGGGAATGCACCTATTTTGGATGCCTTTCCGCCCAATTCGGTTGAAGAGAGTGTTGATGTCAACAAATCGGTCTCTTGCTCCAATTTCCTTTCCAATTTAAGCACCTTGATGTTGAGTCATTGTTATCCATGTTATTTTTTATAAAATGTTATCATATGACTTGCTTGGTTTTTATAATTTCCCAATAATTCTTCCAGAAACACATCTAGTTGACATCTTAATCATCACGTTTATGAGCAGTAGCAATTATGGTATTGGTCAAAGAATAGTCAGGCTTTCTTTCTTATTTTTCTGAACTAGTTCCTCTCATCACAGAGAAATTGCAATCCCTTCACCCCCAAGTACTTGAGTATACATACATGCACACATGCCTGTCCAAACACACATACACACACAAAATTACAATCTTTGATAGCTTTCATTGTCAAATATAAAGTGTGTGAAAACTACCACTGAATATATTTGCATGTAATGCAATCCTCAAGACTTGTTAAACTGCCAAATGGAATTGGATGAACACCGATTCAGGAGGCTGAGATGTTGATAGGACATATAGAGAGGTAGCTACACCCAAGGTGCAATCCCATGCAGAGTACCCAAGGTCATTCCACTTAGGATACTATTGAGGGGCATGACCTCGCAGAGAAAAGTCACAGTGCTCAGGTCTCTGGGGCTGAGTCTGGCTCTCTGACTCAAGGTGAAGGGGGAGAAGAGTCAAGCTGTGGTGACTGGGGATTCGTTAGTTAGGGAAACAGAAAGGAGGTTCTGTAGATAAGAACAAAATTCTGTGAATAACAGTGGATGGTATGATGCCTCCTGGGTGCCAGGGTCCAGGACATTCTGAATCAAGTCTGCAGCAACCTTAAACGGAAGGGTGAGCAGCCAGCAGTCATGGTTCATGTAGGTACCAATGATATAGGTAGGAAGAGTGACAAGATTCTACAAAGTGATTTCAGGGAGTTAGGTGCTAAGTTAAAGAGCAGGACATCCAGGATTACAATTTCAGGATTGCTACCTGTGCCACATGCTAGTGAAGCCTGAAATAGGAAGATCATACTGTTTAACACGCGGCTAAGGAGTTGGTGTAGGAGAGAGGGTGTCAAGTTTTTGGATCATTGGGCTCTCTTCCAGGGAAGGTGACCTGTAAAGAAGACTGTTTGCACCTGAAATGGAGAAGGACTAATATCCAAGCGGGAATGTTTGCTCATGCTCAATGTGACAGAGTGGGATGGAATAAAGAGGGGAGGAGTGGCATTATTAGTCAGGAACAATGTCACTGCAGTACTCAGTCAAGACAGAATAGAGAACTTGTCTAATGAGACTTTATGGGTGGAACTGAGGAGCAAGAAATGTATGACCATGTTAATTGGACTAAATTATAGACCACTCACCAGCCTGCAAGATTTAGGGGAAGAAATCTGTAGAAAGATCAAAGATTTTTGCAAGAAGCATAAGATTCTGACAGCAGGTGATTTCAACTTTCCAGATATTGACTGGGACTCCCATACTGTAAAAGGGCTGGATGGGATAGAGTTTGTCAAATATGTTCAGGAAAGTTTCCTGAATCAGTACATAAGAAGGTCCAATGAGAGAGTATGCGATACTTGATCTCCCAATAGAGAATGTGACAAGGCAAGTGACAGAAGTCTGTGTTGGGGAACATTCTGCATCATAATACCATTAGTTTCAAAATAAATATGGAAAAAGATAGATATGGTCTGCAGGTTCAGATTCTAAGTTGAAGAAAGAGCAATTTTGATGGTTATCAGAAGGATCTAGCAACTGTAGATTGGGATCGGCTGTTTTCTGGTAAAGGTGTACTTGGTAAGTAGGAAGTCATCAAAAGTGAAATTTTGAGAGTACAAAGCTTGTATGTGCCTGTCAGACTAAAAACTAAAGGTAACAGGTTTAGGAACCTTTGTTTTCAAGAGCTATAGAGGCCCCAATTAAGAAAAAAGGTGTATAACAGATAGGAACAAATGAAGTACTTAAGGAGTATAAGAAATGCAAGAAAACACAAGAAAGAAATCAGGAGGGCTAAAAGAAGGCACGAGATTGCCCTAACAGATAAAATGAAGGAGAATCTTAAGCGATTCTACAGACATGTTATGAGCTAAAGGATTGTAAGGGACAAAATTGGTCCTCTGGAAGATAAGAATGGGTAATCTATCCTTAGAGCCAAAAGAGATGGGAGAGATCTTTAATGGATATTTTGCATCTGTATTTACTCTGGAGACAGACACAGACTATAGAAGTGAGGAAAAGCAGGAGTAAGGTTATGGAACCTATAAAGATGACGGAGGAGGATGTTTGCTGTCTTGATGCAAATTAGGGTGGATAAATCCCCACAGCCTGACAAAATGTTCCCTCGAACCTCGTAGGAGGCAAGTGCAGAAATTGCAGGGGCCTTAGCGAGATATTTAAATCATCCCTTGCAACAGGTGAGATATCAAAGAATTCTACTGGTTAAGAAAGGCTCTAAGAATAAACCTGGAAATTATAGGCCAGTAAGCCTGACATCAGCAGTGGGAAAGTTATTGCAAGGTATTCCAAGGGACCGGATATATGAGTTTTTGTACAGACGTGGACTAATTAGAGATAGTCAGCATGGCTTTGTGTGTGTTAAGTTGTAACCAACCAACCTCAGATTTTTAAGAAAGTTAACAGGAAAGTTGATGAAGGCAAGGTAGTAGATGTTGACTACATGGACTTAGCAAAGTCCCACATGGGAGGTTGTTCAAGAAGGTTCAGTCACTCGGCATTCAGGATGAGGTCATAAATTGGATTGGACATTGGTTTTGTGGGAGAAGCCAGAGAGTGGTAGTAGATGGTTGCCTCTGACTGGAGGCCAATAGCAAGTGGAGTGCTGCAGGGCTCAATGGTAGGTCTGTTGTTGTTTGCCATCTATATCAACTTGCAGATGACACCAAGACTGGGGGTGTAGTTGACTGCAAGGAAGACTATCAGCTTGCAGTACAATCTGAACTAGTTGGAAAAATGGGCTGAAAAATGGTAGATGGAATTTAATGCCAACAAAGTTTTGCCCTTGGTGGTAGGACCAACCAGGGTAGGTCTTACACAGTGAATGGTAGGGCTTTAAGGAGTGCGGTAAAACAAAGGGGTCTGGGAATACAGCTCCATTGAACGGGGCAACACAGGTAGATAAGGTCATAAAGAAAGCTTTTGCCACTTTGGCCTTCATAAATCAAAGTATAGAAAACCAGAGATGGGATGGTATGTTGAAGTTATGTTGCTGAGTACTTTGGAGTATCATGTGCAGTTTTGTCCACCCATCTACAGGAAAGATATTAAACATAAGTTGAAAGAGTACAGAGAAAATTTTACGAAGATGTTGACAGGACTGGAGGACCTCAGTTATAAGGAAAGATTGAATAAGTTATGACTTTATTCCTTGAAAAAGGTGAAAAATTTAAGGGAAACCTAAGGGGAAGCTTCTTCACTCAGAGGGTCGCAAAAGTGTGGAAGGAGCTGCCAATTCAAGTGGTGCATGCAAACCTGATTCTCAAGAGAAGTTTGGCAGTTACATTGTGGGTAGGGATATGGAAGGCTAAGGTCTGAGCGCAGGTCAACAGGAGTAGGCAGTTTAAATAGTTTGGCATGGACTAGATGAGCCAAAGGGCTCGTTTCTGTGCTTGTGTATTTCTATGACTCTAAGACCAGATTTACATACAAAATGCTGAGTCACTGTTGTTATGTGCAAATAGCAGATTGTATCTTAATGGCACTGAACAATCTAAATGTTGCTGTAACTACTGCAATATGAGAGACAAACACATTAACAAGGCAAAGACACAATTTTCAGAGAAAAATCGGGAACTCCAAGAGAATGGGTTCATACTAAAAGTAAGCGAATACACTTTTTAAATGAGTTAGTATCATTCATCATATTTACATAATCCAAAATTCTGGTTAGCCTCAGATACATTGACGGTACAGTCAATGATTTAACCAACAGACAACCCAAAAACACTCATCACATTGAGTGTAATGCTTAAGTACTTGAACAAACTGTATCAGTAAACTACACCAAAACATACCACACAGCTGCCTCAAAAAAAAATCAAAAGAAATTCTTTCAACTCAGGAAAATCATGTGGCTTGAGTACAATTATTGTACTTTCAAATATCCTAGAATAGGCTCCTACTACCTTGTAAATTTCTATGATTCTATGAAATGTTATACTACTCATTAACTGAATTTTATTTTGTGCTTGTTTTATCTGTTTTTAATCAAATTAAACAATCAAATACTTTTTTTAAATTGTCCTTAGCTCTTGAAAGTGAACGCAATGATGTTGCTGAAAATAAAATTTCAGCATAACAATGTTAAGAGATTTGTAATAAATGAATATATATAAATGAACGCAGATAAATCTACAATCAAACAGAGCTTGAGTTTAACAACTTATTTTCAAAATGTCACTGCTTGTACGGGAGTACCAGCCAAGATTTTGGTATTTGTGACTTTGGGATGGACTTGAACCCACAACCTGCTTACTAGTAAGACAAAAGCCCTTCTAACTAAGCCATAATTTGCATGATCTTTCAAAGCAATATATTTATGACAAAAGAGCAATTGAGTATTCATGGAAAATAGTACAGCCACTGGATTACTTGAGTCACGTACGATATCCCATCTCAATTCCACTTTCCATAAATCCCTTGATGCATTGAAATCTTAACTTCTTCTTTAATATCTTAAGCAACTTAGCGTCCACCATTTGTGGTACAGAATTCTTAGGATCTCTACCCTGTCAATAAAATATTTTCATCACAGTCTTAAATGCCTTGTTTTGTATTTTAGAACTGTAAATGATCAGTTTAATCCCGTGTCTCCCAGCAAGGAGAAACATCCTGCATCTAAACTGTCAGAATTTTATATGGTTCAACAACAACCCCTCTCATTGTTCTAATTCAGACAGAATACAGGTCTCATCAGGTCTCATTCATTCCATGAATGAGTTTGAATAGATCGTTGCAAATGTATGCCATATTAAGTAAGGAGAGCAAAACTACACATACTTCAGATGCAACTTCACTAAGGCCCAATAAAATAAAATTCAATGGGTCAATCATTTTGCTTCAAAAATATAAATCAGCATTTAATATTTTGAAGGTTCTCAAAAATAATTAATTTGAAAAATAGCACTGAGTAAGTTTTAACTTATTTTACCTAATTTTAGCTGGCAGTGGCAAAGAAGGATTTTAGATTACTGACAAAAATAAGAAAAGACATTTAGGACAAAGGGCCAAGACAGGATGAGTATTCCCTGTCACTGCTCTGTGTCAAAGAGTTTGATGCAATAGATGACATTTGGACATCACCAGCAGTAATAGATTATATTCCAGTAAGGAGTTAATATCACCTTGTTTTAGAGGTTACTTCTTTTTAAAATTGTATGTTGTATTAATACAAATACAAGAGATTCTACAGATTCTGGAAATTCAGAGGAACACACACACACACACACACACACACACACACACAATGCTGGGGGAGCTCAACAGGTCAGGCAGCATCTATGGAAATATATAAACAAATAATGTTTCAGGCAGAGACCTGCTGTATAATTATATCATTACTTTGTTCAATAGATTTCTTTACCATTTCCTACAGGATTGCAAAGATCAGCTGAGTTTATTCATTAATTTGCTTCCTAATCTGAGCAAAAATCATTTTGCAGATCATCACATACATTTCACCATAAACCAAGTATTAGCTGCTAATGATATAACCAGGCTTTTTAAACATCCTATTATCAATGGTCCTGAAGATCAACTGAGAAATGTATAACCTGGAAAAGAATAGAAACCATGCTGCAGCATCTGATACGATGTTCCAATTGTAAATCATGTTTTTCTCCAACTTAAATTCATGTAGACAATCAAAAGCATAATCTACAAGTAATGTCTCATGAAGTACTTGTAAATAGTAACTAATGTAGGTTCAATTCAAAAATTCATGAGGACTCATTATTTGTATCTGTGTCTGATTGGCATATCACAAGGTCCACTTACATTACCAACACAAAAAAAACATTAATGTCAATCTATAGCTTAATTTCCTGAAGATTACATGTACTATAATGAATATTGTTGAAATGTTATAAAATAATGTGATCCATTATGAACAGAAATGGCACTGCCAAATTCAAAATACAGTCCAAAGACAATAACATGATGCAGTAAGCTACTTAATTTCTTATTTAGAGCAATTCTCAACATAGTGTCCCCCGCTTTTCGAACATTCGTTTTACGACAACTCGCTGTTACCTGTTTTCGTTAACCAAAGAGGATTTTCGCTTTTACGATAAAAAGACGCTCACTTTATACGTGTGCTTACCCCAAGAAAGACTACAATGACCATGAAGCCTTGTGTGGGCAGTTGTTTGCGCATGCGTGTACGTGCACATATGTGTATGTGCGTAGGCGTGTACGTGCCAATTTTTTTCTCCAAATCGATTTTGGCTCACTGTCTTCCCAATTTTGATAAGTGAAACTACACCGTACCTACAATATTTCTACTTTATATAGGGTGTATATTTATCATCTCATTCCTGCTTTTACTATATGTTAGTGTTATTTTAGGTTTTATGTGTTATTTGGTTTGATATGGTAGGTTATTTTTTGGGTCTCAGAATGCTCAAAAACTTTTCCCCATATAAATTAATGGTAATTGCTTCTTCGCTTTACGACAAACGGTTTCATAGGAATGCTCTACCTTCGGATTGCGGGGGAAACCTGTAACTGAAAAAAAATTACAATTCATGCTACTCTCTTTAACATTAAACCAAGATTTGCACCTTAAACTCAAACTTGGTTATTCATAATGGATACTTTTTTCTTGTCACAAATGAAAAATGTTTATCTGGTTTAATATCACAGCAATGAGACCGTGGTCACAGAAAGAGCAGTTATTATGATGTAGCTCTATTCACTGGTCATACAGCTACCAATTAGACAGTCATCAGTGATATATGCTGCTATAGGCCCTTGTCTCTGCTTGCAAAAGCATGTACTTATTAGTCCAGAAGAGGCAGGTTAACATCAATAAGACTTGTTATTGAACTAACAAGATTGTCTGCACACTAAGCAATGGATGGTACTAAGGTAATCATAAAGGTTCTGAGATTTGCAAATCTGGATTACCTGGTAACAGCTTTCCAACATCGATAATACCAATGATCGTCAATACATTTAAAAGTCATGAGAAACTTGTGTGAAGCATGCTAAACAGAAATTTATTTGGAAAAGGCTAAAAGAGGCAGTGAATCTTTAAAATACCCTACAGAACATGGCCTACTAACTTCCTGGGAGCATTTGGAGAAGCTCTAGAAGCACACTTATACAGCTGCGCTTCACATCAAATCAAAAGAGAAACCGGCTATAACTATTGCTCCACTGACTTCTATCATTAACAAAGAGAAGATGACAGAAATCATGTTTGAAAGCCTGAATGTACAATGTACATGGCTATTCCTGCAACTCTGGCACTCCATGCATCAAGAACGCAGGATATAGTTCTAACAGTGGCTTTGGATTAACTGATGCTGTCCTGTTTATGAAGACTACTACCTGCCCAATGCTGTTAAAAGACTTAAATTATCAGGAAATTATATTACCAAAAATATAGAAAGATTCCTGTATGAAAGTGAATATCCTAAATACAATCCTTAAAGAAACTTTTGATAACATTAAGGAAACACTGTTATGTTGCTCCTGACGATGAACTAGAGGAGAAATATTAGATGGGCAATCAACAACAGGAATACACACTTCCTGAAGAAAGTCCAATCACAATCCAAAAGGAGCTCCTCCAGATATCAGGACTAGGTTTATAAAATGAGATACATTGATCGTGTGGATATCCAGAGGCTTTTTCCCAGGGCTAAAATGGTTAATACGAGAGGGTGTAGTGTTATTTTTAAATCACTAATTTTTATTGCAACACCAACAAATTACATTCAATACAACCAGTTACCAATTACATTTTGACTGTTTAACCCAACCACCCCTCAACCCTCATCCCCATCCCCCCTCCACCTCTCTCCCCTCCCAACCAACTGAATAGTACTGCATACACAGACAGAGCATTCTTATTTTAATAGAAGATCTTTTAAGTTAGATATCAAGTTTGTCCACATTGAGATTGTTTGGTCAAGCATCATTTGCTCTTACTGATGATAATTCCAGGTAAGAAATGTCCAAAAAGCTCCAAAGCCAGTGAGTACTTGAAATATCATCAGGAGATTTCCAACACTGGACTACAAATCTTCTTATCTGCAGTTGAGCCTGCCAAGCCAGATTTTGTGTTTTTTCCCCCATAAGGGAAAGGTGGGAGTCATCATTTAGAATATGTACAGCGGGGTGTGTAATTGTACCCCCGTTAGTTCTGTAAGAGTACTGATAACCTTCCCCCACAAACCAAAAACCGCTGGACATTCCCATACAACATGTATAAAAGAGCCAACAATTCCGTGGGGGCAAAATGAGCAATAGGGGTCAGGAACCAGTCCCATTTGATATCTAATTCTTGATGTTAGGTATGCTCTATGACAACATTTCAAGTGTATATACCAAATGATTTGGGTTTTTCAAAGCACCAGCAGCATATGAACTTCCAGTAGAAGTGGTAGAGGCAGGTTCGGTATTGTCATTTAAAGTAAAATTGGATAGGTATATGGATAGGAAAGGAATGGAGGGTTATAGGCTGAGTGCAGGCCAGTGGGACTAGGTGAGTGTAAGCGTTGGCACGGACTAGAAGGGCCGAGATGGCCTGTTTCCGTGCTGTAATTGTTATATTGCAATTATCCCAAATTGCATCCCAGTCTAAGTCTTGTCCCAATTCAGATATGCCCCTACCCCAGGCTTTCATTTCTGATGTGGGCAAATATTTCTGGGAGTTTAATTTATCATAGATAGAGAGGGTGTCCTTTTAAGGTGTTTGGAAGTAGGTACAGTGTGGACGTCAGGGGTAAATTTTTCACTCAGAGAGTGGTGGGTGCATAGAATGCACTGCTAGAGATGATGGTGGAAGTGAATACAATAGGGTTTTTTAAAGAGACTCTTAGATAGGTACATAGAGCTTAGAAAAATAGAGGGCTATGCAGCAGGGTAATTCTAGGTAGTTTCTAGAGTAGATCACATGGTCGGCATGACATTGTGGGCCTAAGGGCCTGTAATGTGCTGTAGATTTCTAGCCTCTATGTTCTATGTATGCTTAACAATAACCAGTGCATGTTTGCAAGAAACCAGAATTCATGAACTGATCTGCAAAAGTATTTAAAGATGCGATAAATACCTGAGGAAAGACCTAATTAGCAATGTAATGCTCTCTAGTGGTTCCACACTTTTCCCAGGAATGCAAGGAAGATTGCTCAACAAGAGTACCCGGTAAGTGTCAAGTACCCAATGGACTACAAATTAATGTCTTTGCACCACCAAACATGAATTATTCTGCTTTGATGGGTGCATCAGTTTTATCTAGCTTGCCAACATTTAAGAATATGTAGGTCACTTGTAATGATTATAGAGAATTATGGGCGAACCACAATTAACAAAAAGGGTTTTTAGGAATTAAACAATGAATTGAAATTTGCCTGGAGATGATCAAATACATTAATAAACAGCCCAAAATTGTGTTTTAGTCAAACTTAAAGAATTAAATAATTTACACAGAGAGTAGCTAGTACCTGAAGTGAGCTTCCAGAGATCATTGGAGCAACATTTAAAAGGGATTTGGATAGGTACATGAAGGGGAGGGACTTAAGACATTTATAGGCCGAACCCAGGTTTCTGGAACCAGCAGGAAAGATGCTATAGTTGGCATAAACCATTTGGTCTGAAGAGCCTGTTTCATGCTTTTTCACTCTACAGCTCCCATTTGAACTTCTCCAATTGGATTACTGACATTGCAAAAAAAAGGTAACATCCTGCTTGATAAAAGAATAATCTCTCTCCTCAGCTTGCCATTCTCCTCAAATGCTTTTTCTTTCATTTTCAAGCTGACTGTGGCTTCCCCTTGCCTAGTTGTATTCTGATCTATCGTGTTATTCCAGAAAATCCCTGCAAGTGTTTCTCAAACTCTTACACCAGCATCACCAGAAGGTCCTCATGGATTCTTACCTGCCTGGATATTTCTTTTACACAACAGCACCATATTGTTCAAAAGTTATCATCCAAAGTCATTGGTTTCTATATGTATGCTAAGAAACTCCCAACAGATACTCAGAAAATTGAAAGGAGGCTACATTTTAGTATCCAACTTTAAAGACTGTTCTTTTGAATAATCATAACTGATTTGAATAAACATCTTCAGATGAATACAGCTGTATTTCAGGTGTGAACCAACAAGATTTCAGAATCAGAATCAAGTTAAATATCACTGGCATAGAAGTCCTGCTGAAGGGTCTTAGCCCAAAATGTCAACTGTACTCTTTTCCATTGATGCTGCCTGTCCTGCTTAATCGTCCAGCATTTCACGTGTGTTGCTTGGATTTCCAGTATCTGCAGATTTTCTCTTGTTTGTGTAGTGAAATTTGTTGTTTTGTGGCAGCAGTACTTTGCACTACATAATAAAAAACATATAAATCACAACAAGTATATATAAAAAAGATTAAATAAATAGTGCAAAAAAAGAACAAAAATAGTGAACACGAGGAAATCTGCAGATGCTGGAAATTCAAGCAACACACACAAAATGCTGGTAGAACGCAGCAGGCCAGGCAGCATCTCTAGGAAGTACAGTCGACATTTCAGGCTGAGACATCGACTGTACTTCTTCCTATAGATGCTGCCTGGCCTGCTGCATTCTACCAGCATTTTGTGTGTGTTACAAAAATAGTGAGGTAGTGTACATGGATTCGTTGTACATTCAGAAATCTGTTGGCAGAGGGGAAGAAGCTATACCTACAATGCTCAGTGTGTGTCTTCAGGCTAATGTACCTCCTCCTCAATGATAGCAATGAGAAAAAAGCACAGCCTGGGTGATGTGCGTCCTTAACAATGGGTGCCACTTTTTTGGTCTATAGACAGCTGTTGATAGATCATTTTTACCTTCCATTTTATCTGTTTGCAAATCTCAGAATTACCACAAGATTTAACATTCAATATCTACAGATTGAAATGCCAAATCACAAGTAGATTTTAAAGCATTCTCAAGTGACTTAAATCACTGAAAATGCTTCCTGAAATGTATCTCCCTTTCTCCCCCCCCCCCCCCCGTAAATGAAAATGTTAAACATGAAAAAGTCAGCAGATGCTGGAAATCCAAAGCAACAGACACAAAATGCTGGAGGAACTCAGCAGGTCAGACAGCATCTATGGAAATGAATAGATGGGCGTCATTTCGTGGTGAGACCCTTCTTCAGTTCTAAGGAAGGGGAGAAAAGCTAGATGGAAGGTGATAGATGAAGCTGGCTAGGTGGGAGGGAAAGGTCAAGGGCTGGAGAAAAAAAGAACGATAGAAGAAGAGATGACAGTAGGAGAAAAGGAAAGAGGGGACCCAGGGGGAAATTATGAGCAAATGAGTAGTAGTAAAAGGTCAGAGGGGGTAATGGGGGGGGGGGAGGGGGCAGAACTTGTTCGCCGGGAGGGGACGAGGTCTTCCCTTTTCTCAGTTTCTTCACCTCCTCCTTGAAGCAACAGCGTTTCCCTTTCTCTACTACTGATGCTGCCCTCAGCTGCATCCCCTCCATTTCCCATACATCCGTGCTCACCCCATCTTCTCCTGCCCTAATCATGACAGTCACTCTTGTCCTTACCTACCATCCCATCAGACTCTGCATCCAACAAATTATCACCTCCAAGTTCCATCATCACTTAGAGATCCCACCATTAAACGTATCTTTACCTTTCTCCCCCACCCCAGCTGTCTCCACTTTCCACAGAGATCACTCCCTCCACGAGTCTTGTCCATTTGTCCCTCCCCATTCATCTCCCTCAGATACTTATCCCCTCAAACAACTAAAGTGCTCGAGCTGCCCATACACCTCCTCTCCCACCTCCATTCAGGGACCCAAATAAGTCATACTAGGTTCACCTGCGAATCTGCTGGGGTTGTTCATTGAGACCGGCGCTTCTGATGCAGCTTCCCCTACATTACTGAAACCAGACATAAATCAGGGGAACGCATGCTGTGCTATATTAAATTTTGTAAAAAAATATGAAAATCTGAACAATTCCAAGTGACATTTAAGCTCTTGTGAGCTTGCAGCACATAAGGAGTCTGTACCAGTTAGTTAAACACTGTAGGTTTGTTAAATGCTTGTTAATAGTGGCTGTATTCTTACACTATAGGCTGTTAAGTGTTTGCTAATTATCTCTGAATTCTTTCTTAACCTCAAGCGCTAGTGTCACAAGAACAATAGGCCCAAGAATTTAACTGTCTATGCGCATCTCTCAATGCTTGTGGACTGAACCCCTACTATTGAGGCACCTTTTGCTCAGTTCTTGGGACTTCACTCAGACCAGGGATTACGAATGATAGGTCCCGAGGACGGACCCAGGATAATTCCAAGAGTCAGAATTTAGAGTTCCCCTGACAACGGTGACAATCATGTGGCAGCTGAGAAGTAAGAGTCCTGAAATGTTTATGAAAATCTTTGCAACTTACAACATGGTATCTAGTGTGGTTTATTTGTGCTTTGTTTCATGATAATAAATTACGCTTAAACTACTTTGTTGTGCTTCTTTGCTTATTACTACATTTCCTAGATACTCAAATTGGTTTGGGACTGATCAACCCAGCCCGTTACACTGCTTTGTTGAGCACCTCCGCACCAGCTGCCACAAGCGGGTCTTCCCGTTGGTCAAACATTTTAATTCTGCTTCCCATTCCAAAGTGTTGATCCACGGCCTGCTCAAGTGTCAAGATAAGATCACTTTCAGGGTGGAAGAGCAATACCATATTTTCCATGTGGGTACTCTCCAAGCTGATGGCATGAGTATTTTCCCCTTCTGGTAAACAAATTCAACCCCATTCCCCACTCTGACCTTTTACATCTTTACACCTGCCTATTACTTCCTCGTGTCTCCTCCTCCTCCCCTTTCTCCTATGGTCCACTCACCTCTCCTATCAGATTCTTTCTGCTTCATCCCTCGGCCTTTCCCACCTAGCTGGCTTCACCTGACACTTTCCAGCTAGCAAAGCACAAATAAATTACATACTTAATTTCATTACATATTTCACCATTAAACATCTATTGAAGATAGCTTTTAAAGTTTAGGTCCTAAAAGTCTAGATTTAGATTTTTATCTATACATTCACAAAGACAGAAACCTTGCAAAAACATCTCGGTCTGCATTGTTACTTTGGTAGTGTCACCACAATCTTTTCTAGGTCCTCACCAAGACCTCCTACTTCCTCCTTTTTAATGTTGCGTGCTTCTATCCCTACCTCAATCTAACAACTGGTAAAACTCTCATCCACACTTTTGTTACTTTCAGAATCAATAATTCTAATGGTCACATCGAGTGTTCATCATTAATCCATCCTCTGAAGACTGAAGTTGAACCAGAACTTATGAAATCAAATTAAAAGGTATCAAATACAAACTGAAGTTCCATTTCCCAAGTACTGCTCAGTTGGCTCACCAACAGAACAATAATATCACAAAAAAGGAAGATTTGCCAATAAAATTATTTGCATTTAAGTTACATTTAATCCATTTTTTCTATTGAATAACATTTTAGCAAACTGAAGATGTTTTTGAAAGTCCAACAAAATCTACCTGGCTAATCTACAAAACAATTTCTGGAAAGCAAACAGCAATATGGATTTTATGTTATATCCAGATAGCATTTACATTGAAATGCATTTCTAAACAATGATTATACATGCTCTTTGTACGTTTGCCAGGTTAGGAGAAAAATAATATTTGTACAGATTGAGTACAGATCAAATTGAGACATTTTGGTTGAAACTTATTTCATGTCCTTAGGATGTTCAAAACAAATTTATAATAAAATGTTGTATGGCACATACTTTCTCATCTATCTAGCAAATTAGTCACTCACTCACCACACCATCCAATTGTTCAAGGCATCACAAACTCACTGCCACAAATATCTTACGTAATATATTACAAATACCAACATCTCTGAATAATTTCTCACCATTTATTTAATTTTGAATTATGTCTTTATTCTGTCTGTGTTCAAATGTGATAGATCAATAGCACAGACACTGCTGCAAATCTTTTTTTAGTTAATGTAAATTATAAAATTAATTATCAACCAAGTAAAACACTTAAAGCAAGAGTAATCTCCATAAAATCCTGCACAGAAATATCTAATTTTTTTTTTAATTTACCATTTGTTTGAGAGATAATTGTTAACACCAAAATATATTATTCAAAGTTAAAGTTATGAACCAAGACACAAATAACCGAAAATAACTAACATTCTTCCCCTTTTCTCATGCCCAAAACTCCACTTTCAAATGAATGAGCTTAGGGATCTTGTGCCAAGTCTAATCTGGCAAAGGGTCTGAAAACAGATTCCTCAGTGTGAATAGAGAGGAGTGTCATCAAGATTCTGTTCTGAATTCCATAGGGAGAACAATAAAGAAACACGGCAAAGAAGCAGCCAGCAGAGCTAGTACAAAAGTTTCAGAGCTTCTGAGAAATTATGGCAGTCTTGTGCAGAACTGTTGGCAAAACCAATAAAATCTGTTCCAACATGCGTAACCGCACAAAGGAAAGATGAAAAAATATTTACAGAAACAAGGTGAGTAGAGTGAATATTTTCTACTGTATTTACTTAAAGGGTGAAATAATTGTTTTATGTGCCCAACATATATTGAATAATCTACTGAAACTTCACTTCTATATTATTTGAATTTTACTCAATTTAATCGTTTTAATCTGGCACTGAATTAAATAACATTGGAATATCAGAAACAAGCCATTTTGCCCCAGATGTCTGTTCTCTCAACCACCTGATCTTTTACTTCAGTCATTTTCCCCCACACTAATCCTACAATTTCTCAATACCCTAATATCTAAAAACCTATCAAGCTTTGTTTTGAATACACTCAGCAAATGAGTTTCTAGAGCCTTCTTGAATTGTGAATTTCAAAAGTTTCACTACCTTCCAGAGCAAAAAATTTCTGATTTTAGCCCTGAATACTCTACCACTATACCTCAGGCTCCAGACATCCTAGAAAAGGAAAGTACCAAATCTGCATGTACCTTGTCAAACTCCTTGAAAATGTTGTATTGTGGCGACCCACTTTCTGCGCAGGCGAACCGGCTCACAAATAGCCAGCACGCGGGGAGAGACTTTGGTAATGCACCTCTGATGTTATTTCCACCCGGAGAGGGTGGGCGCTAGGGATTAAATGCCAGCGCCACAAAGTTTGAATAAACTAGTCTCGAAACGACTTACTGACTGTGTGTCATTATTTCAGCGCTGTGTGCAGCACATCGCTACATTGGTGACCCCGACGGTCCAAATGGGATTTGGACCAAAGATGACCGACTCTTCATCTGTTCACGCAGTTTCGCTAACACTGCCGACTTTCTGGACTCTGCGACCACGCGTGTGGTTTAGCCAAGCAGAAGCCCAGTTCCAGATTCGGCAGATAACCTCTGATTCCACGCGTTACTACCACGTGGTGAGCGCCCTTGACCAGGAGACAGACGCACAGGTTGCGGATATCATACAGTTGCCCCCGGCAGAAGGCAAATATGAAGCATTCAAAGCGCTGCTCATTGGGACCTTTGGCCTCTCGCGGCGTGCGCAGGGTGCCCGCCTGCTTCACCTGGACGGTTTGGGAGAAAGACTGCCGTCAGCATTGATGAACAAGATGCTGGCCCTGGCTGACGGACACAAGCCCCGCCTCATGTACGAGCAGGCGTTCCTAGAGCAGCTGCCCGAGGACATACATCTGCTGCTGGCCGACGCAGATTTCAGCGACCCCCGGAAGGTGGTGGCCCGGGCAGACGTGCTGTGGAAAGCCAAGAGGGAGTGTGGCTTCCGTTGGTCAGATTACCAGGCCACGCGCTCAACAGCGGAGCGGACCAGGACCGGCAGGGGGGCGCACACAACACAGAGGCAGGAGTAAGGACGACAATGAACAGTGGTGTTTCTACCAATAGCGGTGGGGCACAGAAGCCCGCCATTGTCGCCCGCCCTGCAAGGGCAAGGGCCAGGGCCAGCAGCTGCTAATGACTATGGCAGCTGGCCACCAAGACAGCCTCTTGTACGTCTGGGACAAACAGTTGGGATGCCGCTTCTTGGTCGACACCGGAGCAGAAATCAGCGTCTTGCCCCCGACGGGGTACAACACCCGCAACAGGAAGCCAGGATCCACCCTGGGGGCCGCAAACGGCAGCACGATACTGACCTACGGCACCCGCACAGTGCAGCTGCAGTTCGGCGCCAGCCAGTTCACGTGGGACTTCACACTGGGCACGCTGGCCCAACCACTCCTGGGGGCGGACTTCGTGCGAGCTCACAGCCTGCTGGTCAACTTGCAAGGGAAAAAAACTGGTACATGCCAAGACTTTCCAGACGTTCTCCCTGGATGAAGCCAAGTTGCCGGCCCCACACCTGGACTCCATCACGCTGTCGGACAACGAATTCACCAGAATCCTGGCGGACTTGCCATCGATTCTGGCACCGCAGTTCACGGCAACCATGCCCAGACGCGGGGTACAGCACCACATCCCAACCCAGGGACCACCCCTCCATGCCCGCGCACGAAGGCTGCCCCCGGAAAAGCTCCCCCTGGCAAAGGAGGAGTTCAAAAGGATGGAGGAATTGGGGATTGCATGGAGGTCCGACAGCCCATGGGTCTCCCCCCTGCACATGGTGCCCAAAACAGCAGGACTTTCTCGTAGGCCCAGGTGAGAGGACCCTCCTGTGCGACGTGGCTACCGGCCAACCTCGCCCCATCGTCCCGGCAGCCTGGAGGCAGTGAGTTTTCAACTCCATAAATGGTTTGGCACACCCATCTATCAGGACAACCATCCGGCTGGTCTCCAGCAAGTTCGCGTGGCAAGGACTTCGCAAGCAGGTCAGTGAATGGGCCAGAATGTGCGCACAGTGCCAAACAGCCAAGGTGCAGCGGCACACAAAAGCCCAGCCGCAGCAGTTCCAACCCACCCACCGGAGTTTCGACCACATTCATGTGGATATCGTGGGCCCCCTACCAGTGTCCCGAGGAGCACGGTACCTCCTAACTATGGTAGGCCAGTTCACGAGGTGGCCAGAGGCTCACGGACACATCTGCCAATTCCTGCGCCCAAGCACTGACTGCAACCTGGGTAGCATGTTTCGGGGTACTGGCCCACATTACCTCCGTCACAAGCGCCCAGTTCACCTCCAGCCTGTGGTCGGCTGTGGCCAGCCTGTTAGGAACGCAGCTACACCACACTATTGCCTACCACCCACAGTCGAACGGACTAGAGGAACGCTGCCACCGTCACTTGAAGTCGGCTCTCATGCCCCGCCTGAGAGGACCTAACTGGATGGACGAGCTTCCTTGGGTCCTGCTTGGAATTCGCACAGCGCCCAAAGAGGATCTGCATGCCTCATCAGCTGAGTTGGTATATGGCACACCCCTGGCCATCCCAGGAGAGTTCATAGCAGCCCCAAGGGGGCAAGAGGAAGAACCCACAGCAGTCCTGGACAGACTACGCAAAAGGCTCGGCAACCTGGCCCCCGTGCCTACTTCACAGCACGGACAGACCCCGACCCATGTACCCAAAGACCTGCAGGACTGTAAGTTTGTGTTTGTATGAAGGGGCAGATGGCAGCGCTACAGCGGCCGTACAAGGGGCCGTTCAACGTGGAACAACAATGGGTCCACGTACGTTCTGAACATTGGGGGGAAAGAGGAGGTTTTCACGGTGGACCGACTCAAACCAGCCCATGTGGACTTGGCGCAGCTGGTCGAGGTTCAGGCACCGCGGCGGAAAGGCAGACCTCCCACACAGAGGCTGATCCAGACTGTGGACATTGGGGGGTGTATCGCCGGTTCTGGGGGGGGGGGTTATGTGGCAACCCACTTTCTGCGCAGGCGAACCGGCTCACAAGTAGCCAGTGCACGGGGAGAGACTTTGGTAATGCACCTCTGATGTCATTTCCGCCCAGAGAGGGCGAGCGCTAGGGATTAAATGCCAGCGCCGCGAAGTTTGAATAGACTAGTCTCGAAACAACTTACCGACTGCGTGTCGTCTCTAGCTCTGTATGTAGTACATCGCTACAGTATCTTTTACTTAGTTTATGCCCAATCTTCTTAACCTCTCTTTATACAAGTCTTCTATCTGAGGAATCAATCTGGTGAATAATTATTGCAACTCCCCTCTTGCAAGTACAGGTAGTCCCTGAGTTACGAACGTCTGACATACGGACAACTCGTACTTGCGAACCGAGGGAGGAGAATGCTGTCTGCCATTTACACTGTGTTGAGTGTTTAACTTTGTATTTGGCTTAAATTTTTCTTAGTAAGATGACCCCGCGCCTCCCCCCCCCCCCCCCCCCGTTCTGATTGGATGCTGGCGCAGTGAGATCAGCGCTGGGCTCAAGAACAGAGGTTCAATCCAATGACAGTCCGCTCCCGTGCCGGGTTGATGTCGCAATTCGACCGCTTAAAAAAAAAACACTGCCACCTCCAGTTTAAATACCTGTGCGGAATATTGTGGAGGATCAAATGCCCAAACCCAGCACAGCCCCCACTTGTCCTATTTAGCCTGTCTCAGTGCAGTGGTCCTTGGGACCCAGCGGGCCTCAGGAGCCGGCACAGCTCGGGACCCTCCGCCCGCAGTGTTTCTGTTCCATTGAAGGGATGCGATCGTGATTGAAAATAAAGTGGAAATAATAAAGCGTTTGGAAAGAGGTGAAACGCCATCGGTCATTGGAAAAGTGTTGGGCTACAGTCAACGATCGGAATAATTTTAAAGGATAACGGATAAAGTGAGAATAATGGAGCGTGTGAAATGCCCTGCCCCGATGAAAGCTACAATTATTACTAAGCAACACAGTGGCTTAATTATTAGAATACACACATTTTATATGCATGGAAAGGTAAAATATATAATATATATTAAGACAAACGTTTGACGAACTGATGCTAAATAATACTGGATGGACTTGTTCCGATTTACGTACAAATCTAACTTAAAGATGGACTCAGGAACGGAACTCGTACATAACCCGGGGGACTGCATGTACATTATTGTTTTCTGTAGAACTGAACATGATCTTTCTATTGTAGTTCTAGATATGACTGTCAATTGCTCTGTCCAGTGTGTTTTTTATATATTCTTACAGACATTCACACTTGGTTATTAGGTCTGGACAAATTTAATTTCGTGAAAATACAGGATGTTCCAAGGTTTTGTAAAACGTATGAAAATCTGATTTTTTGCAAACACCCCTCCTCCAACTCTGCTCTTGGGTATAGCACTCAAATCTCTTTTCCAGGAAACAATGCAAAGATCATCCACATAAGGTTAAACATTACAAACCCTAAACCACCACTCAATAGCATTTACTTGTTTTTCTTAAAACTTCCAATAGTTTTCTTGCTAATTAGCAGATCAACTCCCTGGCACACCACCCAGGTTACATTTAGACAAATATTTATCAGATTAAGGTACGATCTTCCCCAGACTACACTTTGCATATTAGTCCCTGAAGGCTGTGGAAGCTGAAGATTTTCATCACATGACCATTTTGGGGGAAATTAAATCAGAAGACTTAGGGAAAATTCAGTTCATGAACAATTTTTGACCATGGAATCCTAATGTAAGTTAGGGAACCCCGTATGCTGAGATGATACCTTTTACAAGTAATTTTGTATCTGCATTCTTTAATTTTACCAACTACATGCTATATGAATTATATTAAGAATGGGGCCTTAAATATAGGTCCTCAGTCTTCATCTAGATACATGGACATGTGGTATGAGAAAGCAAAATTCAAACCATTATGCTTGGCTGTAATCTTCTGTCTTCATAAATTCTCTCCATGTACTTTCACTCCATTTTCCTTAAATCTTAAATTCTTGTGTTATACACCTTCCACAATCCCAAGCTCACTGCCCATGCTGTCAAAAATACATAGTGACTATTCATTGATTACTCCACTGTAATTAGTTTTTCTATATTCTACAGCAGATCACAATAACACCGAGTAAAATAGAGATCAACTCCTGGTTCATCATTGTACCTTCAAACTCACATTACCTCCAGAACAGTTATTAAAAACTGTATTAATGAAAAAGTAACTTTTTTTGCATCATTCATTTTGTTGCAGTGCTCATGGAATAAAGATCACATTATCTTTTTCACAAAAGCCCTGGTGTGGTTTGAAACAAATGACACCCAGGCAAAGGTGTTTGGTGGAGAGGTGTTATTGAGGTAGGTTTAATACTTAAAAAGCAGATGCCCTTGGATTTGATCATTTTCAAGTACTTAATTAGTTGAAAGCTCAGAACTGCAGACTGAAGTGCAGCCTTCTGTTCCATTTAAGCATCAAACCAGCAAAATGATATCAAGGTCCCTATGGACTGCAATTGGGCAGCACAAATTTTCTCATCTTCCTCACCTTCTTAGCTGGGAAATCTGCCTACTAAATTAAGCAAATAAAACTACCCTCTCTGAAATCAATGGAAAGAAATTACTGTTCACAAGGTAAGCAAACTACTGTATGGTTTTTGCATATGCAATGGGATTATCAAGTGCCCCATAAAAGTCTCTGGACCACCCCCACCCCCCAGGAAAATTATTATGGCTAAGATTTGTTCCCCCGGGGAGATTTGGTGTTTATTTTTTATTCCAGGCAACAAGGAAGCAATAACATTCCTAAAAAAAATACAAGTCTTTGTTAAAGTCTGATGTGATAGCTGATGTGGTGAGAAAGCAATAGATTCTGGAAAAGGATCATCAATACACCACTGGGGATCTGTTCTACAGATTGTGGCAGTGGCGTACAGTAATACAGATTAAATGGATAAAATGGGGGTGGATATTGGGAAATTCTCTTCAACTTTGTTATTTAGTGACCCTCACATCCACATCAAGGTTATTGTGTTTATTTTTATTCAGTTAATTTAAATAAATTCATTTATTTAGGTGTATGTCTTCTATTTTAACAGTGCTTGAGACATTAAGAATGGGGACTTAAATATAGGTCCTCTGTCTTCATTGAGATACATGGATATGGATACATGGAGTTACATGGAATCTCATGTGGATAGGGTGGTGAAGAAAACTTTTGGTATGTTGGCCTTTATAAATCAGCGCATTGAGTATAGGAGTTGGGATATAATGTTAAAATTGTACAAGGCATTGGTGAGGCCAAATTTGAAGTATTGTGTACAGTTCTGGTCACCGAATTATAGGAAAGATGTCAACAAAATAGCAAGAGTACAGAGAAGATTTACTAGAATGTTACCTGGGTTTCAGCACCTAAGTTACAGAGAAAGGTTGAACAAGTTCGGACTTTATTCTTTGGAGCGTAGAAGTTGAGGGGGGACTTGATAGAGGTATCTAAAATTATGAGGGGGATAGACAGAGTTGACGTGGATAGGTTTCTTCCATTGAGAGTAGGGGAGATTCAAACAAGAGGCATGAGTTGAGAGTTAAGGGGCAAAAGTTTAGGGGTAACACGAGGGAGAACTTCTTTACTCAGAGAGTGGTAGCTGTGTGGAATGAGCTTCCAGTAGAAGTGATAGAGGCAGGTTCAATTTTGACATTTAAAAAAAAAATTGGATAGGTATACGGACATGAAAGGAATGGAGGGTTATGGGCTGAGTGCAGGTAGGTGGGACTAGGTGAGAGTAAGCATTCAGCACGGACTAGAAGGGCCGAGATGGCCTGTTTCCGTGCTGTAATTGTTATATGGTTAATAACAGGGTTTTTGTGGTGGGAGATTTTAATTTCCCAAATATTGATGGGCATGTCCCTAAAGCAAGGGGTTTAGATGGGGTAGGTTTGTTAAGTGTGTTCAAGAAGGTTTCTTGACACAATACAAGAGCAGAGGCTGTACTTGATATGGTTTTGGGAAATGAACCTGGTCAGGTGTCAGATCTCTCAGTGGAAGAGCATTTTGGAGATAGTGATCACAATTCTATCTCCTTTACCACAGCAGTGCAGAGGGATAGGAACAGACAAGTTAGGAAAGTGTTTAATTGGATAAGGGGAAATATGAGCCTACCAGGCAAGAACTTGGAAGCATAAATTAGGAACAGATGGTCTCAGGGAAACATACAGAAGAAATGTGGCAAATGCTCAGGGGATATTTGCCTGGAGTTCTGCATTGATACATTCCAATGACACAGGGAAAGGATGGTAGGGTATAGGAACCGTGCTGTACAAAGGCTGTTGTAAATCTAGTCAAGAAGAAAACAGCTTACGAAAGGTTCAAAAATAAGATTATGAGGGTAGCAGGAAGGAGCTTAAGAAAGAAATTAGGAGAGTCAGAAGGGGCCATGAGAAGGACTTGGTGGACAGGATTAAGGAAAACCCCAAGGCATTCTACAAGTATGTGAAGAGCAAGAGGATAAGATATGAGAGAATAGGACCAATCAAGTGTGACAGTGGAAAAGGGTGTATGGAACTGGAGGAGATAGCAGAGGTACTTAATGAGTACTTTGCTTCAGTATTCACTATGGAAAAGGATCCTGGCGATTGTACGGATTACTTGCAGTGGACTGAAAAACTTGAGCATGTAGATATTAAGAAAGAGGATGTGCTGGAGCTTTTGGAAGCATTAAGTTGGATAAGTCACCGGGACCGGACTCTGTGGTTAAGAAAGCATACAGTGCATTGGCCTTCATCAATTGTGGGATTGAGTTTAGGAGCCAAGAGGCAATATTGTAGCTATATAGGACCCTGGTCAGTCCCCACTTGGAGTACTGTGCTCAGTTCTAGTCGCCTCACTACAGGAAGGATGTGGAAACCATAGAAAGGGTGCAAAGGAGATTTACAATGATGTTGACTGGATTGAGGAGTATGCCTATGGGAATAGGTTGAGTGAACTTGGCCTTTTCTCCTTGGAGCGACAGAGGATGAGAGGTGACCTGATACAGGTGTGTAAGATGTTGAGAGGCATTGATCATGTGGATAGTCAGAGGCTTTTACTCAGGGCTGAAATGGCCAACACAAGAGGGAACTTTGTCACATGGTGCAAGCAGAATCATCTGCAACTTAATGTGAAAAAGACTAAGGAGCTGGTGGTGGACCTGAGGAGGGCTAAGGCACCGGTGACCCCCGTTTCCATCCAAGGGGTCAGTGTGGACATGGTGGAGGATTACAAATACCTGGGGATACAAACGGACAATAAACTGGACTGGTCAAAGAACACTGAGGCTGTCTACAAGAAGGGTCAGAGCCATCTCTATTTCCTGAGGAGACTGAGGTCCTTTAACATCTGCTGGACGATGCTGAGGATGTTCTACGAGGCTGTGGTGGCCACTGCTATCATGTTTGCTGTTGTGTGCTGGGGCAGCAGGCTGAGGGTAGCAGACACCAACAGAATCAACAAACTCATTCGTAAGGCCAGTGATGTTGTGGGGTTGGAACTGGACTTTCTGACTGTGGTGTCTGAAAAGAGGATACTGGCCAAGTTGCATGCCATCTTGGACAATGACTCCCATCCACTCCATAATGTACTGGTTAGGCACAGGAGTACATTCAGCCAGAGACTCATTCCACCGAGAATAGGAAGTCATAGGAAGTCATTCCTACCTGTGGCCATCAAACTTTACAACTCCTCCCTCGGAGTGTCAGACACCCTGAGCCAATAGGCTGGTCCTGGACTTATTTCCACTGGGCATGATTAACCTATTATTATTTATGGTTTTATATTGCTATATTTCTTCACTATTCTTGGTTGGTGCGGCTGTAACGAAACCCAATTTCCCTCGGGATCAATAAAGTATGTCTGTCTGTTTAAGATGCTTGGAAGTAGGTACAGAGATGTCAGGGGCAAGTTGTTTTTTTTTAAAAAACACTAAATGTGGTGAGTGCTTGGAATGGGCTGCCAGCGATGGCAACAGAGGCGGATATGATAGGGTCTTTTAAGATTAAAGACTCCTGGACAGGTACGTGGAGCTCAGAAAAATAGAAAGCTATGGGTAACCCTAGGTAATTTCTAACTCAGCTTTGTGGGCTGGAGGGCCTGTATTGTGCTGTAGGTTTTCTATGTCTCTAAATATCATATACCTTCAATCTCAGAAATGGTTTCATAACTGACAAACCTATGGTTAGGCCTCCCCAACTTGCTAAGCCATTTTGGGAGGTTGAGCCAGCGTGTTCTAAGTATAGTCAATGGGCATTGTATCACCTGGTTTGCTCACCAATCAGCAGAAGATCTATCTGATTTTTAACCACCAATGCTACCCAATTCCAAGTACAGCTGTAATATGTAACTACAGCTTTCAACAGTTTTTTAAAAAAAATGACAATTGCCTTGCCTGCATTCAATGAAGTCTGCTTCAAAAGTTGAGAAAATTGTTGAAGAAAATTATGCAGTCAGGAAAAAAAATGACCCTGCTTTTCTCCTTCAGAATACAGTTCCTGAAACTGATAACTGTTGAACCTAACAACTGCCAACACCAATGTCACAACATGGCAAATCTCAAGAAGGAACACAGACAAAATGCTGGTGGAACGCAGGAGGCCAGGCAGCATCTATAGGAAGAAGTACAGTCAACATTTCAGGTTGAGACCCTTCGTCCTAGATCTCCGCCCGAAACGTCGACTGTACTTCTTTCTATAGATGCTACCTGGTCTGCTGCGTTCCACAAGCATTTTGCATATGTTGCTTAAATTTCCAGCATCTGCAGATTTCGTGTTTGCAGTTTTAAAATCTCAATAAGGAACCTGCTAATTGCCTTAAAAGACCTCAGCATCTTTCAATCAGTGTTTCAGGATGCACCTTTACAATTACGATTTTCATCTGAACTCCTAGTGCAAAATATTAAGTGTACTTTCACAAGCTATTTCTGCATAAAGGAAGCAGCCCTAAAGTGGAAATATTACCTTGTTGCATGGCATTTACAATCAATTCAATTTTGAGCAAACTGCAAGCAGATAGCTATCTAGGTAATGAACCGGCTCTTCCCGTTAAAAGGCTGACAGCTGAGGATAGACTTGCCATCTTCCCAGATAGGCAGTCCTAGAATGACATAAAAGATGGCACTGCCATCAATAGAAAAAAAATGAAACACATCAAAGTAAAAACTGAAAGTCAAAGTTGTGTTTGTCATATGCAAAATCATGTCTCACAGGTGAAATGCAAACATACAGCAGCATCACAAGCACATAGCATCACAGAACATAGACCTACACAGTACAGTACAGACCCCTTGGCCCAAGATGTTGTACAAACAGGCCGATCTATACAAGTGACAAATAGGACAATTAAAAATTATACTCAATTTTTGCAAGAAAACACAATAGAACAGAAAAATTAAGCCCACTTTAGTGTAAAGAGGTCAAAATATTCATTCTGCTGCACAGCTTTTGTACCTCCTACCCAATGATAAAAGATAGCACGATCCAGGTTGTGGAGATCGTTGATGATAGGTTTGGCCTTCTTGAGGCATCACCTCCTCCATATACTACCGAGCATGGGGAAGGATTTGTCTGTGAGCAGTACCAGACCATGTTGCAACCAGTCAGGATACTTTCAACTCCATCTCCCTCTGGTGCTCCTCTCCCACTTTCTTTCTCCCTAGGCCTCCTCCCGTCCCATGATCCTTTCCCTTCTCTAGTTCTGTATCCCTTTTGCCAATCACCTTTCTGGTTCTCAGCTTTACCCCACCCCCTCCGGTCTTCTATCATTTCTCATTTTCCTCTCCCCCTCCTACTTTCAAATCTCTTACTATCTTTCCTTTCAGTTAGTCCTGACGAAGCGTCCCGAAACGTCGACAGCACTTCTCCCTATAGATGCTGCCTGGCCTGGTGCGTTCCACCAGCATTTTGTGTGTGTTGCTTGAATTTCCAGCATCTGCAGATTTCCTCGTGTTTACTTTCAACAGTACATGTGAAGAAGTTCATTAGAGTAAAAACGCCGAAGAGCTTTTCTCATAATTACACTTTACATACTGGTCCCAGGACAATCTATCCAGTATGTTAACATCAGGGAATTTAAAGCTGCTAACCCTCCCCTCTACCATTTCCACAATATAAACTGCCTCATGTTCGCATCCTGCCCCTTCCTTCAGTCAAAAATCAGCTCTTTAGTTTTGCTGACTTCCAAGTCAGTGTTGACCATCAAGCACCAATTCAGAGTAACTCATTCCTAATCCTATATTTTTCTCCACGTAATCCCACTATCACTCCTCAAATTCCGCCAATCCCAAGATATTCATTCTATACATACATCAAGAGCATGAGGATAACCAGAGAGGGGGTAGGACCACTGAAGGATAAAGGGGGAACATTTACTTGGGTGTGAAGGGTCTGGTTGAGGTCCTTAATGAGTACATTACATCAGTATTTACCAAGGAGATGGGCGTGCAGGATAAGAAGATCCACGTCAAACTCATTAATATGCTAGGACATTTCGGGGTAAAGGCAGAGGTAGTGGTGGGTCTCTGAAGAGTATTAAGGTGGATGTCCCCATATACACTGAAGGGATATAATCCAGGTTATTGAGAAAATCATGAGATGAGATTTCTGGGACCATGACCAATATTTTTGTGTCTACTCTAGCCCCAGGCCAGCTCCCAGAGGACTGGCAAGTAATTAATGATGTTCCATTATTCAAGGCAGCAACCAGGGATAATCCTGGAAACCATAGACCAGTGAGTCTCATGCAAATTACTGGACAGAATCCTTAGAAATAGGATTTATGGGCATTTGGATGACCATGGCCCAATTTAGAGGCTTTGTGTGGGGTAAGTTGTGCCTTACTAATTTGAGTTTTTTGACAAGGTGATAAGGGAGATGGATGAAGGTAGAGCTGTGGATGTTGTCTACATATCTATATGGATTTTAGTAAGGTGTTTGACAAGGTCCCTTGTGGGAAGCTCATCCAAAAGATGAAGCATTGAGTCCATGGTGAATTGGCCAGTTGGATTTAGAACTGGTTTGCCCATGGAAGACAGAGGGTAGTGGTCAATGGGATTTATTCTAGTTGGAGGTCTATGATTAGCAATGTTCCACAGGGATCTGTACTGGGACCTCTTCTGTTGTGACGTCTATAAATGACTTGGATGAAAAATACAGCCGAACAGATCAGTTGCAACTATGGGTGGAGAATTGGCAGACAGAGTTGAACCCCTCCAAATGTGAAATGTCGCTGCTTGGTAGGTCAAATGTAAAGGGACAGTACACTGAAGGGCAAGACGATTAACAGTGTTGATGTGCAGAGAGATCTTGGGGTCCAAGTTCATTGCTTGCTCTAAATGGCTACACAGATTGATAAGGTAGTTAAGAAAGCATATGGCATGCTTGCCTTCAATAGTCAAGGCACTGAGTTCAAATCATTGTTCCACAGAAAGTGAATTGAAATAGACCTTTTGTGAAAAACGGTTTGCAAAACAGAGCACTTCTATGCCCTCTCTCTTATGTGCAACCCTGCCACTAACATCTACACTGCAACTCCATAACGTCCTATACAATTAGACTAATATCTTCAGATCAGATTCAGATTTATTTTTATCAAATGTACATTTAAAACAAACAGTGAAATGTACCATTTGCATTAACAACCAAGGATGTGTTAGGGCAGCCCACAATTGTAACCACACGTGCAATAATTATCAAAAGACTAAAGCTGCAAAACAAACAATTTTGACAAATACATATTTAAAATCACTCCTATTATAAAACCTGTACAAAACTTCAAAGCATTATGATTATTTCCTGCTCTGTGGGTAAACAAAAGGCTTTGTGGTCTCCATCACAGCCGCAAGTCTTTTGGAAATAGTACTCAGCTTTACTATTTACTTAAGTTCATCGTATTTACATCTAAAATTGGAATTCATGAAATAATTTAACAAATTTCCTACTATTTGTTATGAATCTGTATTTCAATTGATATCCCAAATTATAAAACTAACGTCATTTCATCATGAATAAATAAAGAATCATGATAAAATGATGTGAGTTTTATAATTTGGGATATCACTTGAAATACAGATTCCTAACAAATGGTAGGAAATTTGTTAAATTTCAGTACATCATTTTATCATGATTCTTTATTTATTCTAGCCAGCTGGTGGCATAGTGGCATCAGCGCTGGACTTTGGGGCGAAAGGTCCCAAGTTCAAATCCAGCCGCCTCCCATTAAGAGCTGGTGATCTCTTAAAAAAAACCTCACTCGGCAGAAGGCAATGGCAAACCACTGCTGTAACTTGCCTAGTACGCGATTTCCCAATACGTCAGAGCGGTATGGAAGGAAATCATCTGCTACCTGGAATAATATTTACAATATAATATTTATTCACTAATCTACTGTGAATTCTTTCTCGTTGTAATTTATGAGGATATTTAGACAATGTGATTTGTTTCACAATGATTATTTAAAGTTATTTGCTTTGCAGTGAGTGAATGATGCTCTGCAGCAATAGCATGATGCTCTTTTCACTGCAGTTTGCCATCTTTAACAGTAAATGCAAAATCTTATCATTCTGGCTTAAAATTAAAGACAGGCTACTAATGCAGTAGATTCTGGTAAATTGGGACAGATCAGAACCAGTACATTTTGGCCCAATGAAGGAGCTGCCCCAATTAGTCGAAGTTTCATATAGATTAAATAAAAGGAATAAAAAAGCCAAAATAGACTGAGTAACAAATTATGTAGTTAATTGAAATTAGAACATTCAGACTACTACCAATAGTACTACGGTATTATAAAACAGTATTAGTTCCTACTAGTTATCAAGAGGACTTCATTCAGTGTAAACAATTGAGCAAAACAAGTGCAGGCACCAAGTGCAATAATAGTATCATACAATTGTATCCTCCAAATCTTCATTTTCATTATAACTTTCAATATGACCGTTGACACCTTCAAATTATTCATAGTTCCTAACTTAAAGTAGTGAAATAGTTTCACTCCAGCCGTCTCCAGCATTACCATGCCCGAATGTTTGAAAGCACAGAGAGCAAAACAGATCTGTATTATCTTACTGTTTATTTCTCGCTATCAGTGACAAAAACCACTACTTTTTGAATACAAATACATGCAACTGATGCTATTTAAAAACTGTTTGCTCTAAGCACAGTGCGAGATCCAATGGCCACACAAGTGCTCATGATTGACACTCGATAAAAGCTGTTTGACAATGGTCTCCTACCCCAATTAAGCAGCTGAGTGTCCCAAATAATCAAAGGGAATCCAGCAATTTTCTATATTAGTTTTTGTTATTTAAGAGTTATCCCCCCCCAAAAAAAACCCAGCTGACCCATTTAACCGGAGTCTCCTTACTACACTAGTAACCTATGAACAGACCACATCGGCTGCATTACACAGGTGGTTGTTGTGCAATGTAGAAATATTCTTCAGGAAAATTTCAGACATACCATAAATATGCAACAAAGTCAGATTGCCAGCACCTGACCTCATTGTCCCTTGATCTTTTACTACACAATTTTTCATGAACTGTTATTTGATAGAACACAACATGTGCTTGACATCATAGCCCTAGTTACAGTATATGTATTGGACAGCAGTACACAGATAAGTTAAACACCAAGTGTGTCTGCCATGTTCTCAGTCCTGTGTTTCTTGAACTACAAGAACCACATGAAGCTTTAAATAAATGAACATTCTGTGACCAATACGTGCATTTTTAGATTAAGTTGGCAATCTCCAGAGTGTAGTGCAGTAAAGTAAAATTGCAACAAAGGCGAGTTCCCTTGAAATAATGCTGCATACTCTTTCCACCTACGATCCCTAAATGAGGACTGATTCATAGACCTCTGGTTTCTTTCTCCTGTAACCAATAATTAGGTCTTTGGTTTTGCTGTCAGAGTGAGAAGTTGTTGTGGTACAATTCAACCAGATTTTCAAAATCCCTCCTACAATTTGCACTTTTATTCCTTTTTAATGGTTTTTCCACCTGTTCACCACAACTTTATCCTACTGGAGGCATCTCCCCCTCCCCTACTTGTGCTGCAGCTTAATAAGCTTCTTCTCTCCTTCCCAATTCTGGTAAAGGGTCTTCAACTTGAAAATGTTAACTGTTTCTCTTCTCAGGATGACCTGCTGAGTATTTACAGTGTATCTTTTCTTTATTTTAGACTTCCAGCATCTGCAGTTTATTTTCAGTTACTTATTTTACCACCTGAATGACCAAAAGCTGAAACACGAGGATAGAGTCTAGCAAAACAGAACACGATCAAATCTGAACCAGAAGAACTGCAAAATGTATTGGGATGGCAAACCTTGTTGACTGTATAACCAAATTGTCGATAAGCTTCAAAAAAGCTTCTCTTGCAAGCCATTTGAGTAGAGATTATCACTGATTAATGAATTAGTAACAATAACTATGGACAAGGAAAAAATGTCCCTGCTCAATTACATGAATTATTGGTTTTACTATTAATAAATGCATGAGACAGATTGAAATAAATGAAGCATTAAAAAAGTTCAAATATTGCTACTAATAATCCTTTAAAAATACCACTGAACAATAGCATTATTTCTAAATAGTATTGCTTTTGTAACTATTTACTATCCACATTCTAATGTGTACAGCCAGTCTGCAAGTATTTTAAAAGGGATCATCCAATGTCACATGTTTTCACACCTATCTAGCTGGCGCCAAACCAGTGCGAAAGTTTCTTATGGAAACATCTCACTGTTCTCGGGTTGTAAAAATTCATTCACTGCTTCAGCTGGCAATAAAGATAATCATTATGCATATTATTAGGCATGTGATTTGAAGAATCAAAGAGTAGCACTGCTTGTGGCATGCCAACAAATTTTCTGCACGTGTTAACTTCCCACTTCCAATGCTTTTTAAAAAGTAAATACATAGGAATAACAATGAGAAAATTCAAAGAACTTTAACAACAATACAAATAACCTGCAATAAAATTTTACAAATTGTTTACAGTCGGCCCTCCTTATCTGCTCAGATTGGTTCAAGGACACCCCCCACCCCCCCTGCGGATACCAAAAAAAGCGGATGTTGAAGTCAGTGGACTTTAGGACCTGGGGGAGCTCCAGATATTATTTAACATGCTTCACTTCAGTGGACTTTAAGACCTGATGGAACTCGGGACCCGTCGTCTGCAGTGTTTCTGTTCTGGAAAATGATCGTGATTGAAAATAAAGTGGAAATAATAAAGCGATTTTTTTTCCCGATTCCCGATCCACGGTAACCTATGCACATCCTCCCATATACTTCAAATCATCTCTAGATTACTTATAATACCTAATACAACGTAAATGCTATGTAAATAGTTGTTATACTGTATTGTTTAGGGAATAATGACAAGAAAAAAAAGTCCGTACATGCTCAAACAACAAGTGCTGGAGAGAGAACTTCCGGGTTTTCCTGACCCGCGGTTGGTTGAATCCATACATGCAGAACCCGCAGATAAGGAGGGCCGGCTGTATACAAAGAATCAAACAGTGTGATCATTTTGATCTATTGCATCCTGGCAATAGTGATTTTAAGGTACAGAATAGCAGTATCCGGGTGATCACAAACAAGGTTTTATTTTATGCATAAACAAACAATGTGATCTCAAATAATGAAGCATTACATCACAGAAAAAAACTTGGATGAATATATTCCTTGTCATATCTTTCAAATCGACCAAAATACCTCACAGCAAGAACATATTTAAAGTCAGTCACAGATGATATGTAGGAAAATATGGTACCATTTTAGGTTTGTGGCTCCACAGGAAATAATGGGAAACATTAACAGAAAATGGTGTTTTATCGACAATGGCCGAAAAATATGTTTTAGCTAGGTAGGACTGTGGCAGAAATTCCTAATTTCAAACAGTGAAGTAGACTGTTTACACTACAAAGAGAAGACCGATATAGTTAATTTACATTTCATCACATACAATAAAACATTTCCTCAGTAATGTCAAAATATCATTTGCTAATTCAAAATCTACTACAGAAACAAGCAAAGTATTAACTTGGAGGGCAGAAAAATGACAGAAGTTGAACTAGTGCATTCAGTACACTAGGAAAAATAATTATGGGGTAAAAAGTCATAAAATTCTCCAAATTCAACACTCAAAACAATCTCGAGGATACCTACCTCTTGTAAACAATTATTTCTACCGCAATCATATGCATATTGAACCATTTGAGTATCCCTGCCAACATCAATTACATTGGCTTAAACTTCAACAAAAGTACAGAATACTTTGCTCGTAAGTATTTAAGAACCTTCCTTGATAAATCTATGCACTGTTAAAGTACAATGATTATATCCAAGACTGAGCCAAACTGACCCTACTTTGGTTAACTGACTCAACTTTCTTGTTCCTTCCTCACTCTGCATACAATCACACTTAGAATCCTTTAAGACCTGCCTGTTAGAGGATCTTCTCCTATTTCTCATCGAAATTTGCCTTGTGGCAATGTCATTTGAAAACAAGTTTCTAAATACGAACTGAGTGCAGTCAGTTCTTCCTTTGCATGAAATCCCTAATTCCACCTGGTTTTGTGTGCATTCTCTGGTTATTCCTCCCTTAAGAATCCTCAAGAAAATAAAAACTATCTTAAACTCTTTAATTTCTTCAACACAGATTCTGCAGATGCTGGAAACCAGAGCAACACACACAAAAATGCTGGAAGAACTCATCAACTATTTCTTCCTTTTGCTCAGTGCTAATTTATGCCTAATGACACAGATATGAAAAAAATTAGTTGTCATAAGAAAACTAAACCATTATCTTTTAATTTATTTTCTTTTATTTCACTATCTATTTATTCCAAATCAGAATCAGGTTTATTATCAATACCTATGTAGTAAATTTTCTTGCATTGTGCTACTGCAAATCAAGACATAAAAGTTACAAAGACAAATAAATTGTGCAAAAAAAAACAAATACTGAGGTGATAGACTATTCAGAACTCAGATGGCGGAGGAGGAAAAAGCTAATCAGAAGATCTTGTGTATGGTTCTTCAAGCTCCTTTACTTCCTCCCTGATGGTAGTAAAACAAAGAAGTTATGCCCTTTAATGATGGATGCCACCTTGAGGTGTCCTCAACAGCAGGGAGTGTTGCACTGTGATGAAACTCTGAGTCTACTCTCCAGCCTCTTGTGATCTTGCACACTAAAGCCTCCAGACCAGGCTGTGAATCAACCTGTCAGAATATTCTCCACCATAAATCTGAAGTTTTCAAGAGCCTTTGATGATATACCAAAGCTCCTGAAACTCCTAATAAAGCCACCTCCATGCCTTCTTTGAAAATTGCACTGGGTCCAGGTTTTTGCTTGTGCAAGAGCTAATTCTTGCCATGATGAACTTCTCAAAGCATTTATCACAGTGGATGCAAGTGCTACTGGTAGATAGTCATCGAGGCTGCTGACCCTACTGTGGGTACTGGCATGATTGATGCCTTTTTAAAGTTGGTGGGAACGTCTGACTGAGAGGTCTAAGATGTCCTTGAACACTAGTCAGATGATCAATCGGCTTGATCAAATAAAAATTCCACTTCAGCTAATGCTTTATTTGAACCAGCCCTTCATTCTTTTGGAACTCAAATTAAAGTTATGTTCTTTCTTCAGCAATTTACGAACTAGTACAGATGTGGGGGAGGGCAATTATTTAACTCAATGTTGACCTTCACACCTTTTCAAGCAACTTGTTCATATTACAAAAGCACGTTACAAAAGCTGCTTTAACTACATAAAAAGGAACAGATCAGTGAGGGCAAAAATGGGTCCCGTGCAGATGGAGAAAGAAGTGATAACAGGGAATAGGTAAATGTCAGAAGAATCAAAGAAATACTTTGTGCCCATCTTTGTGGAATATACTTCAAATGCCTTGCTTTCACTGTTTGCATAATGTTTTCTCTATTTCTTTGAGGATTCTGTACGCTATTCACAACTTTCTTGCTCTCTTTTCATTGAATCACCACCAAATCTGGATATTATACACTCAGCTTCTTCATCCAAGTCATCAAAAGAGATTGTAAATAAGCAAGGTCCCAGCATTGACTGTACTGGCAGCCCACAAAATAAAAATGTCAGGCTACACTCTATATTTTCTGCTTTCCCTGTTCCTGGAAGATGGATATTCATGGTCTTCCAAACAAACTGTGACTATTCCATAATCCAGGGAATATTGCAAGATCTCAACCAACAAATCCATCATCTCTTCTGCCACTCGTTTAAGAAACTTCGATTCAGATTGCAAGAAATTAGGAATATATTGTCCTTGAGTCCTCCTGGTCTACATAGTGTATCATCTGATATACCCATTATCAGCCCTCAATCCCCTGCAGTTTGCTTACCAGCAGCACATTGGAGTCAATGATGCTTTCATCTATCTGTTGAACACAGCCCACTCCGATTTGGACAAGCAGAGCAGCACTGACTGTGAGGATTATGTTTTTTGATATCTCAAATGCCTTCAATACCATACAGTCCTCATTGCTGGAGGAAAGCTCCATTCAATACAGATTGGTGCTTCCATTGTATCCTGAATAATGGACTACCTGACTGGCAGACCAGTTTGTGTGGCTTCAGAGTTGCAGGGCAGACACTGCCAAAAGTAGCACTGGGGCCTCACAGGGGAATGTAGTGGTTCCCTTCCTGTTTACCTCGGACTTGAGATACAACACTGAGTCATGTCCTCTGCAGAAATTCTCTGATGACTCTGCAATAGTTGGGCATATAAAAGGAGGACTGGAGGATAAATATAGGGTCTCCTTGATGGAGGACTTTGGCAAATGGTGCAAGTTGAATCATCTGCAGCTCAACATCAGTCAGACAAAGGAGATGGTGATGGACTTGAGGAAGAGTAAGGAAAACAACTGCACTGCTCCCTGTTACTTTTGATGTCGAGGACGTGGATGTGGTAAGGACCTACATGTACCTAGATGACAGACGAGTGGAGAACGAACACAGAGGTTGTGTACACGACAGGCCAGAGTCTCCTCTACTCCCTGAAGAGATTGAGGCCCCACAGAGTACGCAGACCTCTCCATCATATGTTCTAACAGTCTACTGTCGCCAGTATAAAATTCTATATGGTGGTGTGAGGAAGGAATGGCATCTACACAGGTAATGCCAACAGACTCAATAAACTGATTGGAAAGGCTGGCTCTGTTATAGAAGTCAAACTCCACGCACTGGAGGCTGTGGTAGAACAAAGGATCTTACGGAAATCTTGGCAATTCTGAACAATGTTTCTCACCCTCTGTGTGCTATCTTGGCTGACACACACAGCAGCACTTAACACAGACCAACAACTGCGCTGCTCCAAAGAGCACCATGAGGTCATTCTTACCCTCGGCCATTAGGCTCTATAATGAGTCAACCTATAGCCAGGGAAATAATGATTCCCCCCCACCCATCAGACTGTTTGAGGTAACTTACTTTTTCTTTCTTAATTCTCTTCTAATATTTGTATATCTGTGCACTTCTAATGCTATTGTGACACTAATTTCCTTTGGGATCAATAAAGTACCTATCTCTAGATTAAGTAGTTGTTTTAAATTCTTTCCTTATTTTTGCCCCTGAAATATCTTGCTATTCTTGTGAAGCTAAATATATTTGCTCGAAGTCTCTCTAACATTTGATTTATAATACCGTAGATTCCGGACTACAAAGCGCACCTGATTAAAAGCCGCTGGCTCTAATTTTAGAAATAAAATCTATTTTATAAATGTACAGGCCGCACCGGATTTTAGGCCGCACCGAATTTCCGACGGAACGGATTTTCGGCGCACTGGATTTCCGGCGGACCGGATTTTCGGCGCACTGGATTTCCGGCGGACCGGATTTTCGGCCGCTTGTAATATGAGATATTTACACAGAAAGATATTACACGTGTTGGGCTTCAAATTCTGCCCTGTGTTCGTTTTGGAAGAGAGACAACCAACACCGGATTACAGTGCAGCGTGGCTTTATTGCAGAACGCGTTTTGCCTTCCCCTTACATTCTGCTCTTATTTATACTCCTTTTTCCCCCAAACCAAACCCTCGCTACACATATTTGGTAAGGCTAAACTTTGTTATACCTACCGGTATTTGGTAACATCGGACACTTGTGTCCTTATTGGCCCGATACCATTCACACACGAGTTTTACTGTTTTTTTGTTTACTGAATCGCTAGCAGTTTCGGTGCAGCGGAATCCTCAGTTTCGCTCCCTCCCTCCCTTGTACTGCTGTCTAATATCACGTGAGCCATTCCTGACCTGAAGCGGCAGTCCCAAATTAAATCTCCACCGTCTCACCATCGATTCATGTATGCCAAGATTACGCGCAGCAGCTCGATTTCCTTGTTCAACCGCCAGATTGATTGCCTTTAACTTAAAAGCTGCATCATACGCTTTTCTTCGAGTGTTTTCCATGTTGATGAGGGTGAGTACAAATGGCTGATTTACAATAATTTGTGAAGTGCGCTTGATTTATCGTACAATTTCATTGGACCTCTGTGAACTACTCATCAATTTTATTGGTCTACTGTTACGAGGCAAAATGTTTTGGCGGCATGGGAAAAAACCTTATATTAGCCGCACCTTATTATAAGCCGCTATGTTCAATGCTGTTCAAAGCATGGGAAAAAAGTAGCGGCTTATAATCCGACATCTACGGTAATCAGTTCTCCAGTCTGAACTTCTTAGGAACTTCATTACTTTTTCCTGTTAACAAACTTCCAAATTTCATAATTTATTCTTTCCCTGCACTGCTTTTTAAAAGTTATTTTCCCAATCTTCTGGATGATCACTGGTTATCACAACATTGCACACTTTTCAATTTGATAGCACTTATAATTGCCTTGCTTATCGAAGTTTAGATTATTTTTCTAGGAATTATTCTAGGAATATATTCTAGGAATAATGATTCATAGTGGAATCTCATTTGGATAGGGTGGTGAAGAAAGCTTTTGGTATGCTGATCTTTATAAATCAGAGCATTGAGTATAGGAGTTGGGATGTAATGTTAAAATTGTACAAGGCATTGGTGAGGCCAAATTTGGAGTATTGTGTACAGTTCTGGTCACCAAATTATAGAAAAGATGTCAACAAAATAGAGAGAGTACAGAGAAGGCTTACTAGAATGTTACCTGGGTTTCAGTACCTAAGTTACAGAGAAAGGTTGAACAAGTTAGGTCTGTATTCTTTGGAGTGTAGAAGGTTGAGGGGGGACTTGATAGAGGCATTTAAAATTATGAGGGGGATAGATAGAGTTGACGTGGATAGGCTTTTTCCATTGAGAGTAGGGGAGATTCAAACAAGAGGACATGAGTTGAGAGTTAAGGGGCAAAAGTTTAGGGGTAACACGAGGGGGAACTTCTTTACTAAGAGAGTGGTAGCTGTGTGGAACGAGCTTCCAGTAGAAGTGGTAGAGACAGGTTCGGTATTGTCATTTAAAGTAAAATCGGATAGGTATATGGACAGGAAAGGAATGGAGGGTTATGGGCTGAGTGCAGGTCAGTGGGACTAGGTGAGAGTAAGAGTTCGGCACGGACTAGAAGGGCTGAGATGGCCTGTTTCCGTGCTGTAATTGTTATATGGTTATTTTTCAATGGAGTCCTTATTTTTGAATGGACTATTTGTTCATTTTGATAAAACTTAATTTTCAACCACTGTATCTATAATATCTTCGTATTAATTTATGTTGATTTCTGCTTAAGATGCCATTTTATGTGCAGAACAAGATATGACCATTATAGGGTCCATTAGGATTTTGTGTATGATAAATAAACCAACTTTGGAGCTATAGTAAGAAATTCATATTGTTTGAACATGAAACTTAAATGGCTGTCAAACTAGGGAATAATGACTGGCAGAGAAAGAGAAGAATAAACACACATAGGACAAACATGTCAAAATGATAAGCAAAATGTTAATTGCAGAGATATTGCTGCAAACCGACTAAATAGTTGAGAGCATGAAAGTGCAAGACAGTAGAAATTTTACCTTGGGATACAATGATCAAGTCAAATTTCTAAGTACACTGATGTATACAGTACACAACCTTGAAATTTGTCTTCTTGCTGACAGCTACAAAACAAACACTTTAGAAATCATTTAAAGAAACCCCAAGAATATCAGACATGCAAAATAAAAGAACAAATTAAGCAAACAGCAAAAAGTGAATAAATAACACGCAAAACATTAAACATTTAACCATGGGAGTTCCCAAAAGTGAATACACAGCCACAAGCCACCGAGGCAAGTAAAGCCAATACAGGAGCCAACACCCACAGCCACCAAGTCAGTCAGTTCAGCACTATGTCAATGGCTTCAGACCACAGTCACAGATCGTTGATGCGTTTTAATGAAATTGTGCAAATAATAAAGCACGCTCAACATCAAGGACATTAAACATCATCCTCAACAGAAAATGAGTCCTCAGCCACAAGCAGCTGTGGTGATCAAACCTTGCAACATGGGACCCAAGACTCATGCACTTTCTGCTGCAGCAGCAAGAGGTAGATCAGTCAAACCCAGGCAAACAGCACTGAACACCCATTAATTTTCCACTCTCATCCTCGTCGATTTTAATCTGGCTTGCCGATTTAATTGGTGCAGAGCCGAACACAGGTTCATATTCCATCATTATAGCCAGAAGCGCCAGATTGTATTTTTGGGCTGACTGAACAATCTTAAATGGAGGAATAAAAGGAAACCAAGGAATTGGGAGGATTAAGGTTACTAAAAGGAGGATTAATTTGCTCTTTCAGGTAATTGAGACCAGGAATCTGGAGAAATTATTCGAGAATAGCAAGAATAAAAGTAGGAATCTTTCAGAAGTCATAGAGGCAATGAATATAAAAGAGAGCAGATTAAATGCATTAAAATCCAAGTTTCTGAAGATGGGAAATCATGGGCTGCAAGATCTGATAATGAATATCTCAGAACAAAATAAGCCCAGGACAGAAGATGGGAAAAACTAGGGTGGTATGCAATCTGAAGTCCAAAATGGGAAGGGCTGAAAGATGAGTGGTACTCTAAAAGGTGAGAGGGATGTTTGTTTCAAATTACCAAACTAACAGAAGTTATAGTCAGCTGCAGATGTTATAGTAAGAGGTAAGATACCACTACCTGAGAACCAAGTTTCAATGACGCCCGAACATTACTGCAACCATGCTGACAATGTATCTTAATTCCATGCTGACAATGTATCTTAATTTTAAGATGATTCCCCAAACAACTTTAGTAAACATTATAAACACTTCTGTATAATAATTACATATTTAAAATATGTATAATATGTACAAATCTTCACTAAACTACATGTCAAGCATCTATTGGTTTTGTTTTACTTTTATGCTTGAAATACTCTCCGAAGGCAAGTATTCCTTTGTTTCAGTCCCAATGAAAGGTAATCAACCTGAAAAGTTAACTGCTTATCTCTCTATATATGCTGCCTAATCTGCAGAGTATAATTTGAGAATTTTCAGTTTTGTCACAATTCCAGCATCTGCAGTTTCTTGCTTTCTGTTCCTTTTCATGCATTGTTTCAGTCTATATTTCAGTAGTTATGTAATTTATAATTCTCATTCTTATGTTTCTTAATTACTTTTCTTAATATTCTAGAACTAAAGAAGTTTCTTCCTCCGAACCGAATACATTCAGTCTTTAAAGCCTCAGCACACTAACATAATTTTCTGCTTTTCATTGCTTTGAAGTTAATTTTTTTTTTAAAACTGAGCTTTATCTTATCAAACACAATTGAAAAGCAGATCCAAGAAACAAATTTGTTGTCGATGGGCACGAATTCTGAGATAGCACATGTAAAGTGTATTCCTGGTTTGATATTCTAAGTTAAAGAATCTGAAAAGTGTTAAGTTATAAGAATCTCTCCACCATACCTGTTACTTTAGTTTTATAAAACATTCTATTAAACAAGTTATAAACTATAATTATTTCCTCTAATAGCTCATTCCAGCAACATTGTTTAAGTCAAACTGAAACAAAAATGATGTTTCCTAGATTCAATAAAAATAGAACTATAAACTTATTGCAGTTCCCTATTTACAAAGATTTGCAATTATATGTAGCTCATTTGTTCTGAAACACAGCATACATGAAATACATGGAACTTGATATATTTTAATAAAGAGATTATCCATGAAGATTCACCTCTGACTAGCCATCAAACAAATATTTCCATACAACCTCTGCTAAGTCTTCTTCACATAGAAATAATTGTGTTCCTTAAAAGTCAAAACAAAGTGCAAATAATTATTTTCATTTGGCCTACTTTGTAACTTCTACCATTAACCCAAGTGTTAAGATTCAAGTATGTTCAAAAAAATAGCAAGATCATCTTGGATTCATTTATTGTTCCAAAAGAAACTGAATAGATAAATATATTGGTATGTACCAGCAAAATAAACTTGTAACACATTAGCTTAGCTTACGTCAAATACAGTGTATGAAAATATATATCTAAATGAAAACCATTAATGTTCCTTTAATAAATTATCCAAAAAATTCATGCAGATAGTTCCAAGACAAGCTCCGCAACATTGCTGGCAACTCCCACATATTTCCCATCAACTGCAGTGCTGATGACAAAATGACGCTGTACACACAAATGTGCTTTGGGCAACTGAACACCACAAATAAAACCTGCAAAACCCAAATTAAAACAAATCTGCTGATAAAATTCTACCCTATAGTTAAACTTCTGGTCCACTACTGCAATGCTTCAACCACTTATGAATGTCAGCCCTTAATCTGTGGTTTTATCTTTAATATATAAGCTTTTTTTCCAGTAACAGCTTGAAATTTATTCCAGCAAGCCCAGGCGAATGAAACCATAGGCAAAATCATCCTGGCAAGATCAGGTGTAACATTTCATATACGGGGTTGTTTATAAGTGCAAGAAAATTCTGCCAATCGACTTCATACACCTATATTCAAACACAGCATCCTTCCCAAGTAGCTGTTATCAGTCCTCTACCAGTTCAGTGCTCTCTATCGGAAATAATTATTCTAGAGTATATTGATTTTAAAAGAGACGAGTTTACACATCGAAACAGATGTCACCACCATACTTCGCAAACGTAGTTGCAATTTAGCCACAAGCCTTCAGTCACTAAAGAGCGAGTGGTTTTGCATAGTTTCTGTAATTCCGCCAACCACGCCCCGATCCCGGTACGTTCAATGGCAAAGCATGTAAAAGATAGAACTATCATCCATTTAATATTCTTACAAATGGCGCATATAACTAGAACTAACATGTACGATCGATTTTTTTTCCACTCAACATTAAAATGTTATTGACACTTAGATTTTTGGTTACCATTCATCTTCCACACGACTACGATTTTTATATTTTAAAAAAATCAAAGTTAAATGAAGGTTGGCCTGAACGATCTAATTTCGTATAAACCCCTACATCGCAAATTGATTCAGAAGTTAAACCTAAATGTTTCATTTAAGAGTTATGTTATAACAGTAAAATTAATCGGACGACGATTGCAGTGCAGAATTAGCATGCAGCATGATCTACATTAAATAAGATTTATGGAGGCTTAAAATAAAATAATATGACTACGGCTGTAGCCCGAGTCACAAGGTTGCATCCTATACCTGAAAACGCTAGGTTAGGATGAATCATTTTAAAGCTGGGGTATCAAAATAATGCCCCCGTATTTAATTGAAATAAATGATAACGGGATCATTCTTAATACAGTACTGATTAAAAGCCTCAAGTCTGAAATCTAAACTATTGTTTAGGATAACAAAATCTCACTCTTCTCAGAATGACAACCAACTTTGCATCAGGTGGACCCAAAACCAAAATCTTACTCCGATTCGACATACCTTTCTTACTCAATCGCAAAAGGGGGTAGAGAAATTCAAGTTTTCTCATCTTTAGTTTTAATTTGGGTTACACGGATAAATTTGGCGGCCAAGTGGCAGAGCAATTATAAAGTGAGAGAAGTAATACGGACAGAAAAATAATTATCGTAACCAAAACATAATAATGTTTGAATCAAAAAGTCACACAAAGCAGTTTACTAAATACCGTTCAAAATCCAAGAGATCGTTGGAAATGCGCAGAAATGAATGCACCAAAAAGCATGCAACCCGTTTTTGAACTTGACCTTTAGCTCAACTTATACGACAAACTATAAAAGAGGCTATTTCGAAGAATTATTCATGCAGTTCTTACACGAGCATTCACAGAAGGCGGGAGAGCTAGTACAATCGATTCAATATTTACATGGAATGAGGTGAACGATTGAAATCGATCTGATTCCTCTTGCCCCCCACCATTCCCCGCCTCTCGCTTCTCCCTGTGACCACTCCACCTAACCTGACCAGAAGGCAGCGCCTACTCCTTCACCATTGGATGAAACCCGCCAGCAACGCCCTGACGCAGCAGGTCAGAGTTCCAGCCCACTTTCCCACTTGCCAACGTCCCCGTCAATCATTTACGTCACAATAGTTAAGGCGGACATCAAGTCAGGTTGCCGTGAATTCGGAGGCTCAGAGGTTTAAGGACAAACTAGCGGGGGGAGGGTGGAAGAGAGGGAGGGAGATGATGAAATATATGCACTTGCCCTTATTCCAAACCAAATCACTTATTGACAATCTAAAAGAGAAGGCGCTTGCGTTCATAAATGATGCCCGTTTGGAAAAGGGGGAGGGGGAATTAAATCAAACGCTGCGGAGCTGTCACTCTGAATAAGACGATGGTTGTTTTTTGAATTTTAAACTGTTCCCCATTCTGACGCAGCTCGAGGGCGCCGGCTGACATTTAAAAAACACGCACACACACACACACACACACCCGGCGCTTTGTACAAGCCGGCTACTAGCTAGCATTCACACACACCAGCCAGGGCCCCCGCCCCCTCTTTCTGCTCCTCGTTCCCCATTGCTTAAAACGGCGGCAAGCGTGTCACCACGAAAGACGCACAACAGATGAGCCGGTAAAAAGCGCCGCTCCCGGGATCTCAGCGATCACCGAGCAAGGGTCGCGTCAATTTGTTCAGCTTCCCCACAGTTGATGTGACTTGCCTGGTTTTCCCCCGCAGCTGCAGGAGGAGGAGGAGGCGCGGCCCTGGTCGCTCTGTCCGGCGCTGGCAGCACGATCGCCCTCCCTGTCTCGCTAGCGTGCGCCCAGGATCCGATTAACGTCCCCCAAGCCGCAGCCGCACAGCGCGAGGGCCCCGTCGCCAAGGGAAGCACGTAGTCAGGCGACAGACCGCAGCACGCCGTCCCCGAAACGCGATCACTCCGCCACCGCGTCACCCTCCCACCTCGCGCGCACGAGTACACGCCGAGGCCTGGAGGGCACGAGCAATGTAGGTCGCTCGCGTCGCGCCACGCCTCCCTCCGCCGGCCCAGCGAGGGCGAAGACAGGTGCGAGCACCGGCTGAGCCAAGAAACGACTACCGGGGCCGGGAGTCAATTATAAATCTACCAAAATATTCCATTAAATGCGCAAGTTATTGGCTTATGAAATATATTTGCATCCTCACTGATTATAATTCCTATATTAGAAAAGTAATCATATATGAGAAGTACTTCATCGATCTTTAAAAGTGACCATAAAGGTGCTACACAAATGCATATGTTTCTAATTGATTTAAAGTATTTAGATAGGGCAGGCTCTCTTAAAAATCCTCCTAGGGTAAGCAAATATAACATCCTTAACAACTCGTGGGCTATGACTGCTGAAAATAGAGTATGAGCACCCGGACGAGGAATGAAATTGTTAATTCTTGTTCATGGAAACATACGAAGGTCGGGCATGAATATTGCAGAGAGCGTACAACATCCCCCCCACCCCCAAATAAAACCATTGAAGAGCCTTTGGCGCTGTCAGCCACCTCACAACTGGGATGGAAGCAAATCACCCAAAACTGTAAAAAGTTGCTAAAGAAGACTACTTAAATGGAATTTATTTGGCTGTCTGTAACTATGGAACAGGTATTTGCGAATTGTATGTATAAATATGGTATCTGTTTCCACAATACAATGACAAGAAATATTCAGTTATATCAGATCATAAGTACACGCAAATACCTCAAAGCACATTCCATACTTTTAGGAATAATGACTTTAAGCTTTCATAACTGATAAGGGTGAGTTAAACTGGTCTATTACACTGTTGACTATTTAAGAATAGTTTGTTATCTGAGTTACAGAGTGAGTGGTGCAAGTCAGTATGCACGGTGTCTTACCTTTCGTTGTAAAGTTCTGTCCCGGTATGATATGATTTTCTTGTGCCAAATGGATACCGCAGCCGGTAGTTATAGGGCGAGAGCCGCTGTGGCTCTAACTACGAATTCACGTGCTCAATGCCATTTGACCAGGGTCTGATTTTTTTTTTAACTTTTCGTGACTTCTGGGAAATGAAAGTTGTAAAGCTGTAAACTGTTATCTCACAGAAGGGGCAAACTCTACATTCCAAAGCTGACAGCAGTTTACTGCGTGGGTTAATTGGGTCATTGTCTTGTGCATCATAACTGCAGCAGGTTGTCAACTTTTTATCATGACAGGAAAGCTTTGATTTACACACAGTTGAAATTCAGATCGTTCAAATAGTAACATTGATAACTAGACTACCATTGTTTTTTTTTGAAGTTTTTCGTCACTATTAGGTTTACTTGAGTATAGAGCAGCATTGTTAATAAGATCACTATCATTTTTGCAGCATAACAATGGGCATTTAAAGTTAGTATCTGTTTTTCAGTGTATCATTGAATTTATTATCTAAGCATATTGTGTTATGGGTTTTTGAATAATTTGCATTTGAGCATTTAAGGAGTTAAGCAATCAACCTATTAGTTAACTTTACACAGAAAAATACATGTAAATACGCACATTTAACATACATGTAAATAGCTGATTTGTGACCCAACTCTGTAAATTTTCCTTTACTGATATCCCTTAATTATTTTGGTTAAACTCAGGATTGAAATTTGCAGTTGACCAAGTAACAATTTGCAGTTGTGGAAGAGGATTTCTGGCTTCTCCTACTCTTAATGTGTAAAGATATTTCTAAACCTTGCTTCTGAATGGTCTATTCATCATTTTTTGACAGTATGCTTCTAATCCTAGGTGATAAGTTTTTCTTTATCTAACATGTTGGTTTCCCTTTAATATCTTGAAGACTTCAACAGACAGCCACTTAATCTTATGAATTACATGGAATGCAACCTTAGTTTGTGAAATCATTTTACCTTTAGATTTCATGTTATTGGTAAATCAATGTGTCTAATGAATGGTGTATTGTTTATGCATTCTTTAGACTGTTAATAGTCAAAGTTAATATTCATATAAGTTAATAGATATTTTCAGAAGTCTTTTGATAATTAGCATTAAATGTGGAATAGAATTACTTTAACTGAAGTTGCAAAGTTCGTTTCCTTTTTTGATCAATAAAGGAGAAAAGGGATATATTTTAAACTAGTGGTCACCAACCTTTTTAAGCCCAAGATCCCCTACCTCAGCCTTATTAAAAGGCAAGATTGACCCCAGATCAATTAGTTACACGCATGCGCACTGGGGCCGAAAAGACTGGAAGTAAAACCCCTCAACCCAGAAGTAGAAATAATGCATTTCTACATAATGTATTTCTACAGGGGTACCCACCCTTTTTTTGCACCACGGACAGGTTTAATATTGACAATATTCTTGCAGATGGGCCGACGGGGAAGGGGTGTTAAACACGACGGGAATACAGCGATACTCGAAGCAGGTTCCTTATGTCCAGTCTATTCTGCAATATAGTTTTTGCGGCTGTCGGCACTTAGCTTCTGTCCCGTGCTGCTCACGTTTTTTCCGCTGAAAAAACTCAGCGAGTTTGTCTTTAAGTGCAGGGTGCCTGGACTCAGGGTACCGAAGCAGTTTTGAGGGCTTCATTGCCTCATTAGACAGCCTCCGGGCCCGAACTCCAGCCTCCCGCCCACCCGCCGCCAGATGCCTTGGCCAGGTGCGGCTGGTTGTGGGTAGGGTGAGAGGACAAGATCAGGGCCGGAGGTCCCCGTGCCAGGGCCGCGGTCGTCACAGTCAGGAGAGAGTGAGCGACCGAGCGGGGAGTGCGACAGAGCACCAGCCCGCCGCCCTTGTAGGATCTATCAGCCGACAAAAGTTTGTTTCAGTAGATCGCATCGAGGTCGCTGCTCTGATACTTACAAAACCCTGAGCCCAAGTTAGGTTGTCTGCGAATATTTTAGCACCGGGTTCCCCACAAACATTCGGTGTGCTAAACAGGTTTAGAGCAGCACTGTAGGCCAGTAGCGACGGCACTTTCAGCTGGCCGCCCAAGGCCAACCAGTGATCCCTGGCACGAGGGTATCGCTGCGTTTAGGCGACTGATGACCTCGCGTGGGTTCAAGTTCAACAGAGGGCTGACAGGGAATGAGGAAAGGTGCAGCTGACTGACATCGTTTCCTCTCGGCCTGGTGGTTGGGGATCACTGAAGTACATTGTGTAGTGCGGGGGAGCTACACGCATGTGCACTGCACAGAAAGAACGGAACTAAACCCCCGCAACCCAGAAACAATCTCTCAACAGTACTTGTGTATTTATTTTTCTTTTTTTTCAGGATCTACTGGGAAAGTCTCGGGATCTACTGGGAAAGTCTCAAAGATCGACGGGTTGGCGACCACTATTTTAAACTATTGCAGTTGTGTAACATAAACTGGAGTGACTGCTAGACATAAAGATAGAAGAGCAAAAAAAGTTTCCAAATCTTGGAGTTCCAGCTTCCTGGCTGCAAGTGTTTTTAGCCTTTCAATATTTTTCCAGCTAGTACTTCTGTTGAACACTGACCTCACGTTACAAAGTTTTCACTGTTATCCAAGCAGGGATTATTTGAAGATAGCGACTCTGGCAAACAAATTAGAAATAGGTACAATTTCTGTGCCTTTTTAAAAGTAATGAAAGTGTGAATGCATTTATATTTGCTTTTTATGTTTATGATTAATTACCTGGAAAAGGAACATGCTTCAGCAGCAAAATTAAAATTTCAGTTAATAATTTAGACACCAAAAACTTTTGATTAGGTGACACATAAGGGATGTCATTCATTTATTTATTTATTTATTTACTGATACAGCGTGGAGTGGGCTCTTCTGCCACGCCACTGCAGCTGCCTCAGTTAACCCGAACTTAATCACAAGGAATCTGGATAAATCAAATGGTGGATGCTTGATTTGGCAGCAAATTGGTTGGTTGCCTGCAGATTATTGGTGCTTATGGAAATGTTTTGCATAGAGACATTTAAAAAAAAATTGGGTCAATAAGAATCTCTCATAAAGGGCAAATATGGTAGTGGCATAAATTATTTTATACAATTCCAGGAAAAGTAGCATCTTTTACAAGAGTCAAGTAGATCTCATCTCAAATATTTCATTCTGTTTTGGATGTAAGTTATACAACGAAAGTAATATGCAATGGCATCATTTTACTCTTTGTGAACTTCGAAGAAGCAGCCAGCCATTTAGCTTCTTAAGCTAATTCTCATTTCTTTTGAAGGCAGTGAATGATGCATCGCTCACCCTCACATTGGAATCAGGTTTATTATCACAATCTTGGATTTGTGCCAGTGGTACAAAACCAAATTAAAATTACTACAGATTTCAAAATAAATAGTGCAAAAAGAAGCATAGTGAGGTCATGTTCATGGACTGCTCAGTCACAAACAAGAGAAAATCTGCAGATGCTGGAAATCCAAGCAACACACACAAAATGCTGGAGGAACTAAGCAGGCCAGGCAGCATCTAGGAAAGAATACAGTCAACGTTTCGGACCAAAGCCCTTTGGCAGGACTGGAGAAAAAAGCTGAGGAGTAGAAAGATGGGGGGTGGAAGCTCAAGGTGATAGGGGAAACCTGGAGGGTGAAGGACGAAGTAAGAAGCTGGGAAGTCAATTAGTGAAAGAGACAGAAGGCCATTGAAGAAAGAAAAGGCAGAGGAGCACCAGAGGGAGATGATGAGAGGACAAGGAGATAAGGTGAGAAAGGGAAAAGACAATGGGAAACAGTGAAGGAGGGGTAGTGGGAGGCATTACCAGAAGTTTGAAAAATTGATGTTCATGCCATCAGGTTGGAGGCTACCCAAACAGAATACAGGGCGCTCCTCCAACCAATGTGTGGCCTCATCATGACAGTGGGGGAGGCTATGGATGGCCATTTCAGAAAGGGAATGAGATGTGTACTTAAAATGGGTGGCAACTGAGTGATCCCACTTTTTTCTAGTGAACTGAGCATAAGTGCTTGGCGAAGCGGTCTCGCAACCTACATCAGGACTCACTGATATCCAGGAAGCCACACCGGAAGCACCAAACACAATATATGACCTCAACAGACTCACAGGTGAAGTGTCACCTCACCTGGAAGAACTGTTCAGGACCCTGAATGGTAGTGAGGGAAGAGGTGTGGGGGCAGGTGTCGCACTCCCCCAACTCCCACCTTCTGCAGGGATCACTCCCTACAAGACTCCCTTGTCCATTCATCCCTCCCCACTGATCGCCCTCCTGGAACTTACCCTTACAAGCAGAACAAATGCTACACCTGCCCCTATATCTCCTCCTTCACTATCATTCAGGGCCCTAAACAGTCCTTCCACTTCACCTGTGAGTCTGCTGGGGTCATATACTGTGTTTGGTGCTCCCGGTGTGGCCTCCTGTATATTGTTGAGACCTTACGTAGATTAGGAGACCGCTTTGCCGAGCACCTACGCTCCATCCGCCAGAAAAAGTGGGATCTCCCAGTGGTCACTCATTTTAATTCCACTTCCCATTTTGATATGTCCATCCATTGCTGCCTCCACTGTTGTGATGAAGCCACACTTCGGTTGGAGGAACACCACCTTATATTCTGTTTGGGTAGCCTCCAACCTGATGGCATGAACACCAATTTCTCAAGGCCAGGTAATGCCCCCTCACTCCCCAATCCCCCTTCAGAGTTTCCTATCCTCTTTTCCCTCTTTCACTTTATCTCCTTGCCAGCATATTGCCTCCTTCTCTCTGGTGCTCCTCCCCCTTTTCTTTCTTTCATGGCCTTCTGTCTCTTTCACTAATCAACTTTCCAGCTCTTTACTTCATCCTTCCCCTTCCAGGTTTCACCTATCACTCTGTGTTTCTCTCTCCCCTCCCCCACTTTTTAAATCTACTCCTCAGCTTTTTTCTTCAGCCCTGCCGAAGGTTTTCAGCCCAAAATGTGGACTGTACTCTTTTCCTTAATGCTGATGGACTGCTCAGTAATCTGATGGCCAAGAGGGAGAAGGTGGTCCTGAAATGGAAGTGCACCTAGTTGATAGTCACTGAGATGTTATGGTCTCCCAATAAGGAAATCAAGGACTGTACAAATATTATAGGTTATCTAATACTATAAATTAAAAATGTTAGATATTTAATCGAGAGATCTATTTAAGAACAAGGGAGGTCAGAGAGCACATGCACAAAACTGAATGACATTTCATGGGGTGCTTTTAAGAAAGAGGATGCAAAATGTGGTGCTCACCGTTGCTCAAGGCTTGCGAACACAGGGAAGAGTACAAAGTGGGAGATTACACTGCAATAAACGTTCTAAGGTTAGATGTAATATTGGGATTGTCAGGGTTCTGTGATGGCTTTACCAGAAGATTTGTGTCATTAATTATGAAGAGAGCATTCACCATGGTCTAAAGTGTTATTTACTTATGCCATGGTTAGCATGCCATGGTTAGCGTGCCCTGCTAAATCCCTATATCCTAACCTCCACTCATATTACTCTGACAACCCAGACTATAGCTAGAACAAAACAAATCACATTGCCCAATGTCAATTATTGCACACAGTTCAGTGTTAGACCACAATAAATGCATGCAGCCAGAAATAACAATGTACTTCTAATTATGTTCATACTACTTAATTGGCCATAAAGTAAGGAACATCAGAAAATATTTGACTGGAGTTAAATTTAAAAGTAAGAAATCAACAGGATCACCACCTAAGCCATGTACTAACTAGCAAAGGGACAAACAGATCAGAAAGGTGAACAAGTTTTGCTATTTTATGAGATATTGGCACCAATCACTACAGGTTCAGAATGGAACTGAACTTTTATGGAGTTCACCTAAACTAAGCTGGAACAAAGTCCTTTCAGAAAGGATAAATGACAGAGGACGTGGAGCTAATAAATAAAGCAGAACCTAGTTGAAAACATTACAAAAGGGAGATTAACGATTAAAAACATGAGAATTTAACTTAGAAATAATATATAGACTCCAAGTGAAAAGGATACAAAAATAATTTATTTACTACAGGAGTGACAAATTTTTTAAAAAAATAATTTAAATGTGAGAAAGAGATTATCAGGAAGAAGAACAGCCAAGATCAACATATCTGTTAGATGAGGAATATGACGCCAGACCAGGCACACTTGTCCTACTGCATCTGTACTTAGCCCTCTGCTCTACTCTCTCTACACTCATAGTTGTGTGAATAAGCATGACTGAAACACCACTTAGAAGTTTCAAATATCACCATTGTTGGTAATAAAATCTCAGATGGCAATAAAGAGGCTTACAGGAGTGAGATAGATCAGCTGGTTAAGTGGTGTCACAACATCAACCTTGCACTCAACGTTAGCAACAATAAGGAACTGATCATGGGCTTCAGGAAATGAAAGTCAGGAGAACACATACCTGTCCTTTAGGGGTCAGCAGTGGAAAGGGTGAGTAGCTTCAGTTCCTGAGTGTCAACATCTTGGATGATCTATCCTGGGGTCAATAGATTGATGCAATCACAAAGAAGGCATGCCAGTGCCTTTACCTCATAAGGAGTAGATTTGGTGTGTCAAAGTTCAAAATACATGCATTAAAGTATGTATACTAGATCCAACCTTGAGATTTGTCACCTTAAAGGCAGCCACAAAACAAAGAGACACAATAGAACCCATTTAAAAAGAGACCAAAAACACCCAAAGTGCTGAAAAAAAATCACGCAAACATTTAAAGTAACAAATAGCATTCAGAACCGAAGTTCACGAAGTGAGTTCATAGTCGATTCAAGAGCCTATTAGTTGCAGACCAAAGGCACAAACAAATTTATATAGGTATGCTGTTGAGAGCATTCTGATAGGTTGCGTCACAGCCTGGTATGAAGGCTCCAATGCATAGGACTGCAAGAATCTACCAAGGGCTATATCTCAGCCGGATCTATTATGGGCACAACCCACCCCACCATGGAGGACATGTTCAAGAGATGGTGCCTTAAGAAGGCAGCATGCATCAGTAAGGAACCCCATCATCCAGAACATGCCCTCTTCTCACCACAGAGAGGAGGTTATCAGCCTGAAGACCCACAATCAATGATCTTAGGAACATCTTCCCATCAGCCATCAGATTTCTGAATGGTCTGACACTTCCTCATTATCCTTTTTTGTGCTGTTTATTTATTGTTTGGAATTTAAAAAAAATTTAGAACATAAGAAATAGAAGCTGGAGTAGGTCATCTGGCTTGTCGAGCCTGCTCTGCCATTCAATAAGATCATGGCTGACCTGGCCATAGACTCATCTCCACCTACTGACCTTTTCCCCATAACCCTAAATTCCCCTACTATGCAAAAATCTGACCAACCTTGTCTCAAATATATTTACTGAGATAGCCTCCAGTGCCTCATTGGGCAGAGAATTCCACAGAATCACCACCCTCTGGGAAAAGCAGTTCCTCCTCATCTCCATCCGAAATTTTCTCCCCCGAATCATGAACCTATGTCCCCTAGTTCTAGTTTCACCTATGAGTGGAAACTGGAACTCCTGCCTCTATATTATCTATCCCATTCATAATTTTATATGTTCCTTTAAGATCTCTCAATCTTCTAAACTCCAGCAAGTACAATCCCAGGCAATTCAATCTCTCCTCATAGTCTAAACCCTCAATCTCTGGAATCAACCTGGTGAAACTCCTCTGCATGACCTCCAAAGCCAGTATATCTTTTCTCAAGTAAGGGGACCAGAACTGCACACAGTACTCCAAATATGGCTTCACCAGTACCCTGTACAGTTGCAGCATAACCTCCCTGCTCCTGAATTCAATCTCTCTAACAATGAAGGCCAACATTTCATTTGCCTTCCTGGTAGCCTGCTGCACCTGCAAATTAACCTTTTGTGATTCATGTGCAAACACTCTGAAGTCCATCTGCACTGCAGTATACTGCAGTCTTATACCATTTAAATAATAATATGATCTTCCAGTTTTTTCTTCCAAATGGATGACCTCCCATTTACCAACATTGTGCTCCATCTGTCAGACCCTTGCCCTTTCACTTAACCTATCTATATCTCTCTGCAGACTCTATCTTCTGGACAATTTGCTTTTCCACTCAATTTACTGTCATCAGCACACTTAGATACACTACATTCGGTCCTCTCTTCCAGATCATTAATGTATATTGTGAACATTTGGGGGGCCCAGCACCAACCCCTGCGGCATACTGCTCACCACTGATTGCCAACCAGAGAAACACTCATGTATCCCAACTCTCTGCTTTTTATTGGTTAACTAATCCTCTATCCATGCCAATACATCACTTCCAACTTCCTTATCTTATGGATAAGTCTTTTATGTGGCACCTTATCAAACGCTTTCTGGGAAATCCGAGTAAATAGTATCTATCTGTTCCCCTTTATTCACTGTGCTCATTATATCCTGAAAGAACTCCAGTAAGTTTGTGAAACAGGACTTGCCTTCGATTAATCCTTGCTGCATCTGCCTGATGGATCTATTTCTTTCCGGATGCCTCACTATTTCTTCTTTAATGATAGCTTTCAAGCATTTTCCCAATTTCAGATGTTAAACTAACTGGTCTATAGTTACCTGCTTTTTGTATGCATCCTTTTTTGAACAGTGGCATGACTTTTGCCGTCTTCCAATCCTTTTCCGCTTTATATAATTATAAAAAATTTTACTATCTTTTTATACCTTGTGCTAGTTTATTTTCATGATCTATCTTCCCTTTCTTTATTGCTTGCTTAGTGTTTCTTTGTTGCCTTTTAAAGTTTTCCCAGTCTTCCAGTTTCCCATGACTCTTGGTGACTTTGTACACACAACCTTTTAGTTTGATAGACAATAGACAGTAGCTGCAGGAGTAGGCCATTCAGCCCTTCTAGCCAGCACCGCCATTCACTGTGATCATGGCTGATCATACACAATCAGTACCCCGTTCCTGCCCTCTCCCCATATCCCTTGACCCCGCTACCTATAAGAGCTCTATCTAACTCTCTCTTGAATGCATCCAGAGACTTGGCTTCCACTGCCTTCTGGGGCAGAGCATTCCACATATTCACCACTCTCTGGGTGAAAAAGTTTTTCCGCATCTCTGTTTTAAATGGCCTACCCCTTATTCTTAAACTGTGGCCTCTAGTTCTGGACTCACCCATCAGCGGGAACATGCTTCCTGCCTCCAGTGTGTCCAACCCCTTGATGCCTTCCTTTATTTCCTTAGTTATCCAAGGCTGGCTCTCCCCACCCTTATGGTCCTTGCTTTTAACTGGAATATACTTTTGTTGAGCACCATGAAAAATCTCTTTGAAAGTCTTCAGCTGTTCCTCAACTATCCAATCGTATAACCTGTGTTCCCAGTCTACATTGGCCAACTCCTCCCTCATCCTGTTGTAGTCTCTCTTGTTTAGATATAATACACTAGTTTCATATCAAACTATTGCACCCTCCATTTGAATGAGAAACTCCAGCATACTATGATCACTCTTTCGGACTACAAGATCGCTAATTTTACCTGTCTCATTGCACAGGACCAGATGCAAGATAGCACGTCTCCTTGTAGGTTCAGTAACATGCTGTTCAAGAAAGCCATCATGAATACATTCTATGAAGTCTTCCTCAAGGCTGCCGCAAGCAACTTGATTCACCCAATCTATGTGCAAGTTAAAGTTCCCCCACGATAACTGCTATTTCATTCTTACACGCCTCAGATACTTGGTTTATTGCCTGTGCCACTGAAATGTTGTTATTCAGTAGTCTATAGACAACTCCCACCAGTGACTTCTTCCCTTTACTATTCCTAATCTCTACCCAGATGGATTCAACTTCCTGCTCCTAAGATCTTATATTGTCTCTCACTATCACCCTGATCTCTCCTTTAATTAAAAGTGCTATTCCACTTCCCTTACCTTCCTGCCTATCCTTCCATGTAACCTGATGTTCTTGGATATTTAATTCCCAATTCTCTCCACCCTGCAACCATGCTTCTGTAATGGCCAACTAATCATACCTCTTTATACTGATTTGTGCCACAAGTTCACTGACCTTATTTCAAATACTGTGGGCATTCAGATAAAGTGCCCTTACATCATTGTACTTTTAAAATCTAATAATCTTTGTCTCTTTTGCACAACTTTTCTGCACTCCACCCTTACTTTTTACCAACATTTGCCTTTGCTTTATCTTTATCCACATTTTTCACTCTTACTTTATCCATACTTCTCCAATCTGTTGAACCTACCCCACTGCTATTTAGTTTAAACCCCTATCCACAGCCCTAGTTACGCAATTTGCTAGGATCCAGGTCCCATCACGGTTCAGGTGGAGGCAGTCCCAATGGAACAGCTCCCTCTTTCCCCAATATTGGTGCCAATTTCCTACAAATTCAACCACTTCTCCAACACCAATCCTTGAGCCACACATTTAACATTCTAATCTTCTTGCCCTTGTGCCAGTTTGCACGTGGCTCAGTTAGTAATTCAGAGATTACCACCTTTTTGGTTCTGCTTTTTAATTTAGTCCCTAGCTGCTCAAATTCCCTCAGCCGAATCTCTTTCTTCATTCTACCTACATTGTTGGTACCCACATGGGCCGTGACAACTGGATCTTTCCTCTCCCATTTAAGTCACTGTACTGCTGCTGTAAACCAACAAATTTCACATCTTCAGACAGTGATAATACTGACTCTGATTCAGTACACGTTATATGGTTCATACTTATTATTCAGCCAATGCAGCAAGAACCACACCAAATCATGACAAATGATAGCCCAAATTAAAATCTGTATTTACACTAAAGGGTATTTCACACATTTTATATCTTCATCCTGGGAGAGTGATCACAGTGATCATTGATTTTTTTCCCTGCCAGGTAAACAAGCAGTAGTGGATAAGAGGTCCCAGGACTTTAGGCATTGACATATAAATGAAGTTGATTACTCATCTGTTCTAAGTGATTCAACAACATAATATAAAGGATCTAGTCAAGGGTCATATTTTCTATGAAGTTGGGCGAATAGTGGGGCTACATTAATGCAGGTTTGTTGCTCGGAGAACTTTTCTGTATTGAATTTATCCTTGAATATTTATTCATTTAATAAAATAAAATAAAATAAAATAAAACTATTCAATTCAATTAATCAGATGTTGGTATAAGTAACATCAATTTTGTACCCAAGTCAAGTGATTATAAGGAAGCACAGTAGTTGGACATCAGCCTTTCTCTGTTATTCCAGTGAATATAGAAACCATTAAAATCACTGCTGTTTTAAAGGAGCACTAAATCATCAATTGGCAAATGCTGAAGTAATATATTCTGATTATAATGAGCAGTAAATATGAGCAACTGGTTATCTGACAATCTCAATCAAAATAGGCATATCATCAGTCAATAGGTACTGAATTGGAAAGTTTTTAAAATCAGTTATGAGTTTATCTAGTGGCTAATTGATCACTGGATCATTTAAATTTCAAGCTAACAATTATTGAGAATTTTTGATCTCTTTAATCTATTGCTCGTGAAATTAGATTACACTATTTGGTAAATGGATAGTTTTATACCAAATCATTTTTATTAATTGCTTTGGATTTTGTCTTATCAAGAACATAACTAATCAATAATTTTCAAATGATAAACGAGGCTTTGAAATCGTTCATGAAATTGTTCAAGCAGAAATTTTGCAGACCAGCCAAATATGTTATTTAACAAATATCATCCAGTGTTTCATTCTTTATCAAGACTTGAGAATCAGAATGGAAAGATCCTTTGACCCTCTCCAAATTGGCTTACAGAATGCAAGTTTGGAGTTGGTGCAACAGAAGTGCATTGTTTCCAAGTATGCAATACAACACACAATTTAATGAAGAATACTGTGTTGCAGCAAGGGCAGTCTTCAGCACGGACTATATTTCAAAGATGGTGTTGACAGTTTATTACCAGTGCCAATGATGTCTATGAGGAAATATGCGTCCCTGTGGAAGTTATCATGCCCAGATTAAGAAGATTTGTCTGATCAAATTGTCCAATCCAAACTTTTATATTGCTTCTACGTACTTTCTGCTTTCTGCTTCACAATTCCTCAGACAAAATTATGGCATTCCTCCCACAACTTTTGTCTTTAAGACTTTCAGTCTTTTTTTTCTCTAATCTCCCTGCGCTGCTGACAGATTGTTCTTTTCCCTCTTGCTGCACTTGTTTCCTAAATCCCACCCTTTCCCACAAGTATTGGAGTGCGTCTATTTTGTATTTCTAGTTACTCTCACTAAATACTCCAAAGAAAGCTGTTTGGTTAAAGATAATTTCATTTTTTCACTTACACAATGATTTTAAGTGAATATTATTTTGGGATATAAATAAACATGGTCTTTGTATGTCTTTGAATTGTGAATTGCATAGCCTTGGTCATGAAAAGTGTAAGATGTCTTCATTAATGGTGTTGTATTCATGTGAAATAAAAATAAGTTCAAAACTAATTTACTACTAAATCCCTCGGCTTTTTCTAGGTGGCAGACACACAAGCACTGTGATGTCGTTACTGAAAATCAGAGCTGTTGCCTCTGGTCTTGTGCATGTGCACAGATGTCTCTATGCATGGAATGTTATATGAATGTCATTCTTACTGATCATGCCAAACAATAGAGCTATTTATATGGCAACATTAAACATCAGTGTTTTCTTTGGTAATGTATTAGTGAAGATCATTGAAGAATCAGCTTGTTATTGTTCCCTAAATCCTTGGGCATGAGATGGATTTCTATTGAAAGTTCTACATTCTTTCTGGTTGATACATGGATTAGAATGTTTCTATTTTCATCTTTGGGACTTGGATTCGTAGCCAACCTTAATATGAAACTCTCCTTTCTTTATTGACTGAAAGAAGCCAAAATGAAATGAGTTTTCAAACTCCCAGCCAAAATTGTGCTGGGCAGCTGAATAAAGTACAGACAATACTTATCTGGAAATTGCTTGTAGATTGTGCCAAAGAAATATTACATAAACAGATATCTAAGTGAGTAAGTAGGTTGGGATTTTTACATTTCTAATTGCAGCATTTAAACATTATGTAGAAAATTAATAATTTAAGGGAATAAAAGCAACAACTAAAACAATGCTATGTTGTTAATAACATGATGATTGGTACCTATGACAATGTTGTACATAGTACACTGGCTTCCCAGAGCAGCAGATAAGGGTCATTGTCTGCTTTTGGAATTGACAATATATGCAGAGATTGATGATCTAACGGACAAAAACCCTCCTTGGATAGAACTATAACTAAATAAAGTCTTAATTTTCTAAATTTTTCTCAAATCAGGATGTCTAATATTACAAATAAACAGCCAAAAACATATTGCAGCAACTTCTATTTAAGTGGTGCCACAAGTGTTCAAAATAAATGAGACATTTCCATGGGCTCATGCAACTGAAGGCTGGACTGTCGATACTTTTCACAAGTCAGAAGGACAGAGATTAGGAGAACCTGACAAATTAGGTGAAAGTTGTCAATGGTCATGGAGGGATTTGGAAATATGAATTTAATATTTAAGGTTCCGGTGGCAACTAAAAGCAAAGTAGATTGGCAAAGACTGGGATTGCCAGACAGTCAAAACTTACAGCAAGATAGAAAGTGGTTCTACAAATGTTGAAGGCATATGTGAGAATTTCAATAGGTGAAGAAATGAAGGTAAATGAAAAGATTTTGATGTTATGCAAATAGAATTGAGATCTTTGTGGGAGAATTTTGGGACTGAAATGAATCCAGAGTTTGTTAACTGCAGGTTCACCTGAGAAGATGGCCAGTGACAGTGACAGAATTTGCAAAAGGAGCCAAAAAATTAATGTCCATTATGAAAATATGAATGATTCAAAATTTGTTTGTTTGAGCAGATTCACAGTACAGCTGTAAATTAGTTTGTGAGTAATGGTGAAGAGATAAAGTTGAGTATCTTTTTACTTGATGTATGTAACAATATAAAGCTCATTAAAGATTGCACGTTATATCTTCAGAGGGGCATTTGCAAGCATAAAAGCCTAACTTTGAGAAATTAAAATGAAGATTAGAAGATGCTCATGTGACGTGCTGGAGTGTTCAACGTTGTAAAAATATACAGAAGAATACTGACAGTTACTTGACTCTGTTATTTTCCTTTAGCTTATTCATCCCTCAGTATAATCTTAACTAGATGTAGTCATGATGTTTCTGAAATTTTTTTTGTGTTGTCAAGTGAACTTTGCTTGGGAGAGATTAGTTTCATCATATTAGATATTAACATAAGCTTTCTTTAAATTAATTCTAATTTTTTTCTAGCTTATCTGAATCCCATAATTAAGTTCAACGTAACAGGAGCCACTACAAGCCAAATGGTATTAAGAAGAAACTATATTAACAAGTGTGCAATTTGACGTATGAATTGTTTGCAAATGCACCTTTATTAACTAGAAAACTAAAAGCACAGATTTTTATGAAATGTGTAGCTGTATCAACCGTTAATGCATGAGTCATTCAAATTTCAAAATGCCTCATATACGTGTCTCATATACAGTACAACTGTTAGAAAATACTGATATTAGAGTTACAGAGCACTTTTTAACCCTTCACTACAAACAAGGAATTTAACGATCCTTGTGACTATGCTGCACTGAGCATGACAAATGCCATGTTCCTTCATTAGAATTATCCGTAATAGATTTGATTGAAAACTTTCTATGTAAACTGAGTATAAATGAGATTAGACTCAAAGCAGTCACAGAAAACAGCAATGCCTTAAATAGACGCATCAGCTAAATTTCTGAGACAGCTTGAAAACCTAATCCAGAATTAAATGAATTGATATTTGGAAAAACTCACGTTAGTAAATGACAGACAAATAGATCATTTGATTGACTTATTTGAAGTAACTACAGTAGCCAGGGATGGCAGGGGGGTGGGGTGGTTGCAGTGGGGAGTGCTGGTGGTTGGGGAGTGGGGGATGGGGGGTGGGGTGGTTGTGGTGGGGAGTGCTGGTGGAGGGGAGTGGGGGATAGCAGTGGGGTGGGGTGGTTGTGATGGTGGGGTGCTGGTGGAGGGGAGTGGGGATAGCAGGGGGGTGGGTGGTTGTGGTGGGGGGTGCTGGTGGAGGGGAGTGGGGGATATCAGGGGAGTGGGGGATGGCGGTGGGGTGGTTGTGGTGGGAAGTGCTGGTGGTTGGGGTGCTGGTGGAGGGGAGTGGGCGATAGCAGGGTTTGAAGAAGAGTTTGGGAATACAATCAGGCTTACTGAAGCATTTATACCTATTCACTGAAGGGAACAATTAAGTGGAATCACCGATCTTTTACTTGAACCACATATCAATCCTGAAGGGAATAATTTAATATACAGTAAAATGTGTTGAGTTTTACTAACTTTATAGTTATATTTCTAGGGGAGGGTTTTATTATGAAGTGATATAAAGTATTTATATGCTTTTGGTAATACTTCATGACAAAACGACAGGTTACTCTGCATAACATTTGAGCTGGAATATCAAGGGGTAGTTTCAGCTATGCTGTTGCGCATCTTTGACTAACAGTCAGGACACCCATGAATTCCTGCCCACTAAGCTAAAAAAAAAGGGCATTTGTGTATTGAAGGTAGTTCTTTTTCTCCTGTTGTGTTTCTTTTTAGCAAATAGACTGAGAAGATGATGAGAAATACATTTCTATTGACGCACATCATAACTTGGGCTTACTTACTTGCCATTGTTCAAGACAGGATTTTTGTCTTGGAATTTTAAACTGATTCATGTGGTATTCTTTATACCCATTCTCCTGTGACTTGTTATTTGGTATAACTTATCATGTGTAAATTTAAGAGGTTGAGGAAATAAGTGATGAGTCATATTTTTTTAAAGTGAAACATTTGAAGGGGATTATCATGAAAAAAGGCAGCAAAAAAGACAGTCAAAAAGCTCAGCAAGATCCAAAAATGACTCTAATTTGGGATAACATTTGGTAGCATGGCAGGGATAAGGGAATGACAGGCTAAAAGATAAGAATAGCTAAGTATCAAACACAAGACAAAGTACCCAAATCTCACATCTTCTTAGTTGCTACTGAGGTGGAGGGTGCATGCACCAAGTGGTTGCAGACAGAGATGTATCACATGTGTTAACTCATGCCACTGTCTCCACTAGTCATTATTATAACATGAATCAACCCATAACTGGCCTTGACTGAATAAGCAAACTGTTAGAATGTATCTGAAAATGGCATAGTAATAATCTGCTTTTTTAATGAGCCAAATGATTAAAGTTCACTTGGTGAATACAGTGGCCAGTAAATTGCCACTGGATGTCATAAGGAACAGGAACAGAAACAGGGTAAAGACCATTCAAGTATGCATAAGGTCTTTCAATAAGATTATAATTGATCTGATCTTTGCTCAGTTCCACTTCTGCTCATTCCCCATATCCTTTCATTCACCTATAGAGCAAAACTCATTAATATATTCCTCTATAGTTGTGCAACAAGGGCTTCAGTCTCACTCTCTTCAGTTCCAATAAGCCAACCTTAACTTTTACCAGTTTTTTTCTCAGAGCTAAAGTTTTCTTGACCTGACAACATCCTCATAACTCTCCTATATTCTCATATGATTCTGTTTCCTAACTCTACACTAGTGCAATCACATCTTTCTTGTAACATGGAAAATGAAACTGCACATAATACCCGAGCTGTTGTCTCACATGCATAACATAATTATCATGTAACATTTCTGCTTCTTTGAATCAAAGCCTGAGCTAACTTAGTTAAAGCAGCCAATTTGCCATTTTACCAAATCTTGGACAGTTCTGCTAACTTCCAGGATATGTGGATATATGTGCCCAAGACCCTCTGTTTTCCTGTGTCATGTAATAGGACATAGAACATAGAAAACCTACAGCACAATGCAGGCTCTTCAGCCCACAAAGCTGTGCCAAACATGTCCTTACCTTAGAAATTACCTAGGGTTACCCATAGCCCTCTATTTTTCTGAGCTCCATGTAGTAGTATGTGTGTAGGCCTCCATTAGTCTCGATAGACCATGGACTTGCACCTTGGAAAGTTTCCAGGGCACAAACCTGAGCAAGTTTTTTTTTTAATGGAAGACTGACAGTTGTCCAAGCTGCAAGTCTCCCCTCTCCATGCCACCGATGTTGTCCAAGGGAAGGGCATTAGGACCCATACAGCTTGGCACCAGTGTCGTTGCAGAGCAATGTGTGGTTCAGTGCCTTGCTCAAGGACACACACGCAGCCTCAGCCAAGGCTCAGACTAGCGACCTTCAGATAGCTAGACGAATACCTTAACCACTTGGCCATGCACCAACACTGAGCTCCATGTACCAAGAGTCTCTTAAAAGACCCTATCGTATCTGCCTTCATGACCGTCACCAGCAGCCCATTCCATGCACTCACCACTCTCTGTGTAAAAAAAACCAAGATCCTTTTTTGTAGTGAATACTGAAGCAAAGTACTCATTAAGTACCTCTGTGTCTCCTCCAGTTCCATACACACTTTTCCACTGTCACACTTGATTGGTCCTATTCTCTCATGTCTTATTCTCTTGCTCTTCACATACTTGTAGAATGCCTTGGGATTTTCCTTAATCCTGTCCACTAAGTCCTTCTCATGGCCCCTTCTGACTCTCCTAATTTCTTTCTTAGGCTCTTTCCTACTAGCCTTACAATCTTCTAGATTACTATCATTACCTAGTTTTTTTGAACCTTTTATTAGCTTTACTTTTCTTCTTGACTAGATTTACAACAGCCTTTTTACAGCATGGTTCCTGTACTCTGCCATCCTGTCCCTGTCTCATTGGAATGTACCTAAGCAGAACTCCACACAAAATCCCCTGAATATTTTCCACATTTCTTCCGTACATTTCCCTGAGAACATCTGTTCCCAACACCGTGCTTTACCTGCACCTCCCAAGTGCATTACCATGGATTAAATTCCATTTGCTGTTTTCTGTTTAAGAATGTTTCTATTTCCTACCTCTCCAAATTTGATGCCGAAGTAGCATAGCGGTGTAGCATAGCGGTTAGCACGATGCTATATCAGCTGGGGTCATCAGAGTTCAATTTCAGCTTCCTCTGTTAGGAGTCTATACGTCCTCCTCATGGAATGCGTGGGTCTTCCATTTCCATCAAAAATGGCAAAAATCTAACAATGGAGAACATGAAACTATTTTATTTTGCAAGACTTTTTTAAAAAAACATGGTGAGAGATTGGAGAGGTTTAGGATGTATAAGGATCTGGATGTCCTAATACATGATTTGCAAAAGGCTAGTACTGTATGCAGATATGCCAAGAAATTTAGAAAGCTAACAGGACGCTATTGTTAATTGCTAAAGTAATTAACAATACAAAATGTGTCGATCATACTTCAGCTTTACAGTATTAGTGTGACCCATATGAATGACTGTAAACTGTGTTCATCTCCTTGTATTAAGAACGGATGTTAATGCATGGAAGTCGTTCAGGGAAATTTTAGGTTTAACCTGTGTAGGTTTCCTATGAGGAAAATGTTGGACAGGATGGGTTTGCATCCAGTGGAGTTTAAGAGTGAGAGGTAACTTGATTGTCCTGAAGGGTCTTGACAGAGGAAATGTGAAGAGGCTTTTATTCTTTTGTGGGAAAATCTAGAACAAGGATTACTATTTAAAAATAGGGTTGTCTATTTCAGACAGGTGAGATTATTTTTTTCTTAAAGCTTGTGAATATTTGGAATGGTTAAGGTCCAGAGAAATGGATGCTTGAGAAGCATTGAGGTGAAAGGTTATCATTGCGTAGCAGCAATGTTGTGTTGCGGTTACAATAGTCAGATCAGCAATATGTTATTAAATGCTGGAGTGGGTTACTGCTCCTACTGTTCCTAATTTGAATGTCACTTATTTTTACACTAACACCTTGCCCCTCAGCTGTACTTTGTCCACCTCATCCCACTCTACTAAGCAAAACTAAACTACTATTTTCATCCCTAGTTATTCAGTCCCCCAGGATACCTCCAGATGCATAGCTTCTCAAGTGCAATTACTGAAGGCTATGAAATGCAGACTTAAAAGAATGCCAATGTGGAGTCTGAGGTAACAGTAATATACTGGAGGAAATCAGTGTGTTATGCAGGCACAGGATTTCAATCCAAAACATGACTTCATAACCTCCTTCTCCCCCGTCACCTCTTACACCCCACCATCCCCCACACACACACACACTGCTTGATTAGTTATCAGTTTCTCCAGTGGATTGTTTGTTGCATTGAAAATAAATGCTGGCTCAGTTACTGAAAATTGAACAAGTAAAACAATATAAAGATATCTCCTTACTAATTAGTCATATGCTTCACACAGAGTGATAAGTACTGTATTGGTGAAACTCTATTCATGTTTATAAACTCTAATTAAGGACGTAAACTTTTTATTTGCTTTAGCATCAGACTTGACTTAACCACATTGTTCTGAGTCATCGCAGTAGACAAAGGTTTGATCCATGTTACAATATTAATCAGTTTAGTGCCTAATCTTGCAATGATGGTTTTGCGCATAGTAAAAACAGTCCAGTAATTGGGCATTTTAGATTATTATAACTGAGAAACAAAGCAAGGACTGAAAATAAATTAATAATGTCAAGATGAACAAATAATGATTAACCTAGTTACAAAGGCTTAGGAAAAATGCATTTCTCTTGGAATATGATTAACCTGTATATCTAAAACAAGATTTTTAATGTTCACTTATTGTATTTCTAGCATGATGACAAAATTTATTGTGTTTTCCTGTTAACAGATTGATTTTCACTTACTTTATAAATAAAAATGTCTCTAAAAATAGAGTGGCAGGTAGTGTTGAGGAAACAGGTAGGATGCAGAATGATTTAGACAGATTAGGAGAATGGGTAAGAAAGTGGCAAATTAAATAAAATGTTGTAATATGCATGGTCATGAACTTTGGTAGTAGAAATAAATGTGAGGAATATTCTCTAAACAGGGAGGAAATCCAGGAATCTGAGATGCAGAGGGACTTGGAAGTCCTTGTTCAGGACACCCTGAAGGTTAACTTGCAGGTTGAGTCTGTGGTGAGTAAGGCAAATGCAATGTTGGCATTCATTTCAAGAGGTCTAGAATACAAGACCATGGATGTGATACTGCAACTTTAGAAGGCACTGGTGAGGCCTCACCTTGAGTATTATGAACAGGTTTGTTAAGTCGAGTCAAGTCATTTTTTATTGTCATTTCGACCATAACTGCTGGTACAGTACACAGTAAAAACGAGATGTTTTTCAGGACCATGGTAATACATGAAACAGTACAAAAACTACACTGAACTATGTAAAAACAACTCAGAAAAAAACTACACTAGACTACAGACCTACCCAGGACTGCATAAAGTGCACAAAACAGTGCAGGCATGACAATAAATAATAAGCAAGACAATAGGCACAGTAGAGGGCAGTAAGCTGGTGTCAGTGCAGGCTCTGGGTATTGAGGAGTCTGATGGCTTGGGGGAAGAAACGGTTACATAGTCTGGTCGTGACAGCCCGAATGCTTTGGTGCCTTTTCCCAGATGGCAAGAGAGAGAAGAGTTTGTATGAGGGGTGCGTGGGGTCCTTCATAATGCTGTTTGCTTTGCGGATGCAGCGTGTGGTGTAAATGTCTGTAAAAGCGGGAAGAGAGACCCCGATGATCTCAGCTGACCTCACTATCCGCTGCAGGGTCTTGCGATCTGAGATGGTGCAATTTCCGAACCAGGCAGTGATGCAGCTGCTCAGGATCCTCCCAATACAACCTCTGTAGAATGTGCAAACACGAGGAAATCTGCAGATGCTGGAAATTCAAACAACAACACACACAAAATGCTGGTAGAACACAGCAGGCCAGGCAGCATCTATAGGAGAAGTACTGTCGACGTTTCGGGCTGAGACCCTTCGTCAGGACTAACCGAAAGGAACGATAGTAAGAGATTTGAAAGTAGTGGGGGGAGGGGGAAATGCGAAATGATAGGAGAAGACCGGAGGGGGTGGGATGAAGCTAAGAGCTGGAAAGGTGATTGGCGAAAGTGATACAGAGCTGGAGAAGGGAAAGGATCATGGGACGGGAGGCCTCGGGAGAAAGAAGGGGGGGGGGGGAAGCACCAGAGGGAGATGGAGAACAGGCAAACAACTAAATATGTCAGGGATGGGGTAAAAAGGGGAGGGTCATTAACGGAAGTTAGAGAAGTCAATGTTCATGCCATCAGGTTGGAGGCTACCCAGCCGGTATATAAGGTGTTGTTCCTCCAACCTGAGTTTGGATTCATTTTGACAGTAGAGGAGGCCATGGATAGACATATCAGAATGGGAATGGGATGAGGAATTAAAATGTGTGGCCACTGGGAGATCCTGCTTTTTCTGGTGGACCGAGCGTAGGTGTTCAGTGAAACGGTCTCCCAGTCTGCATCGGGTCTCACCAATATATAAAAGGCCACACCGGGAGCACCGGATGCAGTATACCACACCAGCCGACTCACAGGTGAAGTGTCGCCTCACCTGGAAGGACTGTCTGGGGCCCTGACTGGTGACGAGGGAGGAAGTGTATGGGCAGGTGTAGCACTTGTTCTGTTTACAAGGATAAGTGCCAGGAAGGAGATCGGTGGGAAGGGGTGGGCTCTGTAGAATGTGAATGTGGGCCCCTTATCTTAGAAAAGATGTGCTAGCATTGAAGAGGGTTCAGAGGAGGTTCACAAAATGATTCCAGGAATGAAAGGGTTATCATATGAGGAACATTTGATGGCTCTGGATCTGTACTCACTGGAATTCAGAAGGATGAGGGGGGATCTCATTGAAACCTTCTGAATGTTGAAAGGCCTAGACAGAGATATGGAAAGGATACTTCCCATGGTGGGAGAGTCTAGAACAGGGGTGGGCAAACTTTTTGACTTGTGGGCCACAAAGGGTTCTAAAATTTGACAGGGGGGCCGGACCAGGAGCAGATGGACGGAGTGTTTTGGTAATACACCTCATAAGAGAAAATAAAATATCATGGGATATGTAGAAAACATGTGCTTTAATTTCAATTGAAAATGAACAAATGCATTACAACAAAATATCTGTCTTTGAAGTCCCATGGTATTTAGCTATTTATTGAAATGACTTTTAAAACACTGAAAATTAAATGAATAAAATACAGCTTTTTTAATAGTAACAGTTATTATTTTAAAGCACTGAAAATTCTGTTATCCTTCAAGATATTATCATCATCACTCTCCTCCTGACTGTCTTTATTTCAAAAACGGTAGGAGATGCAGGTCTACTTGTCCTGCTCTTTCTTATTCAATTGTCCCCTGTGCCAAAACTCAACAACGACCAGTGTCACTGACAGAACAGTGACAGCGCACCAGTATGCGAAGCGCGTTATTTGATCTGGAGCGCATTTTTTATTTTGAGAACGTACGTGCACCTGCGCACTACTCATGTCCATCACTTAACAGAAATGACATGTAACATGTAAGGCTTATTGAAAAAAATATTTTCAAATGCATTTTTTACATAACACAATGAAGAAACTTATTTTTAATTTAAGTGGGAACAGTGTTGTTGGTCTCCCTTTTTAGCCAGCGCATCAAAGTCTGGATTTAGTTTTGTTGTGGCGATTCTCAGGATGGATCTGAGGTGTTAACAAGGTTTATTAATATAATTTCATCAAGTTCTGCGGGCCGGATTAAAAAGCTTAACGGGCCGCATATGGCCCGCGGGCCGTAGTTTGCCCATGCCTGGTCTAGAACAAGAGGGCACAGCCTCAGAACAGAGGGGTGCCCCTTCAAAACAGAGGCGGATAAATTTCTTTAGCCAAAGGGTGGCGAATTTATGGAATTTGTTGCCACATGCAGCTGTGGAGGCCAGGTCGTAGGGTGTATTTAAGGCAGAAATTGATAGGTTCTTCATTGGACATCGCATCAAAGGTTACGGGGAGAAGGCCAGCTTGAGGAGGAGATAGTAAAAAGGATCAGCCACGATTGAATGGCGGAGCAGACTTGATGGGCTAGATGGCCTAATTCTGCTCCTATGTCTTGTGGTCTTATGCTCTCAATGTTTTAAAAAAAGCTGCAAATTGTATATGACAATTTATCAATTCTAATGCAGTATACAGCCTGAAAAGTTTATTTGATTTTTGTGACACAGTGTGGTGTAGGGCCTTTGAGTTGCACCATCCCAGCAACCCCCGACAGCCCCAATTTAGCCCTAACCTAATCACAATTTACAATGACCAGTTAACCCACCCGGTACGTCGTCGGATTGTGAGAGGAAACTGAAGCACCCTGTGAAAACCCATGCATTTCCTGGGGAGGACATCCTGACAGATAACTCCAGAATTAAACTCAAACTCCAACACCCCGAGCTATAATAATGTTGCTTTCACTGCTACACTACAGTGGTGCCTGTCATGAATGATAAAGTTCAAAGTACACTTATTATCGAAGTATGTATACGATATATAACATTAAAATATGTCTTCTTAAAGACAGCCACATGAGAAAGAATCACAATAGAGCCCATTAAAAAACATCATCAAACACCCAGTTTGTGAACAAATCAAGCCATACAAAGTAAACACATAATACTCACAAATAAAGTTCACAAAAGTGAGTCCACAGCCACGAAGCCAGTTCATTGCTGTAGCCAGTTCAGGAGCTCATTAATTGTAGGCCACAGCCTCAGCTCAGTACAAAGATGATAAATCTCTTGAAGCAACAAGCTGAAAACTGGTCCATCCCTTGCCTCCAGCCCCAACACCTTCAACCGTACCCTCAAGTTTGCTGAACATTCCTCCTGTTGGGCTCAGGCCCTGCAGGTTCAAGTCAGTTACAGTCTGCTCCAGCATTGGCCAGACATTGGCTGTTCCTTGCTCCTGGGCCTTACCACCTCAATTCAGCCTGTACCCACCACACCGCAACCTTACTGCACCTTTGAGATTCCAGTTCACATCACAGAAATGCCAGGTCATGCAGGGGGTTCAAAAGCATAACTCCGAAAGAAAAGTTACAGGCTATTGATTGCAGTGATCGTTGTCCAGAATAAAACATGACTAATAGAGTAGTTAACAGATTTGTTTGCTGCCAGTAAGGCATTGCTGTGTCTCACCAGCACCATCTTAAACTTGAACAGGACCATAAGACCATAACCTGAAAGAACATTTTTGTGTTTCTTTATGTGAACTAAATCTGCTAAAACCATTCTGAAATGATCATTTAGAAGTGTTTGATCAGAAGTTGGCAAACTGTGTGCAATAAACAACTGAGATGAAATGATGTCAATTTGGATGCAAACCAAGGGTCAATTGGTAACAGTTTGCATCAGAAAGATTTGGGTTCAAGAGAAAATTCTTTGCTTTTTGCAAATTATTTAGTCCTTTGAGATTAATTACAACTTACTCTAAATGATTTTCAAAACATTTTCTTCCTCCTTTTTTCCATCAGATGAAGTTTTTCTCTATTTCACTGAAACAATTTTCTCTAAGTATAACCAAATTGGTGAAATATACTTTCCTGTATTTTTCAGAAATAAACATGAATGTTAATTGATTCTGATACCATGCAGAGTTTGGAATGGAAAGCAACATTCATTGCATGAAATTATTTTACTTCCAAATACACAAATGTACCAAAAAGCAGACAATAGATTTTGAGGAAAGTTCAGCAAAACAATGGGTGGAAAATTGATAAAAATGGATGGATTTCTTCCTTTGCAATTCCCAAAGCCACTTCCTCTCTCAAGCCCGCTCCTTCCTCACTCAACCCTACAGCCAAGTAGTGTTGCTGTTGTATTAAAAGGAAAGGGGAAAGCAGTGACACAAGACATTGCATATATTGAAAACCAGAGCAAAAGCAAACAAACTGTTGCAGGAACTCAGCAAATCGAGACATTGCACAGAACTGAGAGTGGACAGGGAAGATGGCCAGTATAAAGAGGAAAAGGGGAGAATAGGTTTGACATGGGGGCTGGTTGGACCAAAGAGGAGTGAAGGACAATGGCAGCCTGAGCCAGGAGGGACAGGGGTGGAATTCCATGACAGAGGCAAGTGGATAATAAGTGGCATATCTACACCTCCTCCCTCACCACCATCCAAGAACCAAAGCAGCTTTACCAAGTGAAGTAAACATTCAGCTCCTTCAGTGTCATCTACTGTATTCACTGTTCCCAGTGTGGTCCTCTCTACATTGCTGTGACCAAGTGCAGACTATGTGATTACTTTGCAGAGGTGGCTATAATAGCCATCCCAAGATCCCAGTTGCATGTTGTTTCAACTTCTCTTCCCATTCCCACACCAAGCTGTCTGCCCTTAGCCTTCTTCACAGACATGGTGAGGCACAACTCAAATAAGAAGAACAACAGCTCACATTCCACCAATGGCATGAACATTGAATTTTCCACTTTTATGTAACTCTTACCTCATGTGTTCCTCATCCCCCACTCTCTCTGATCCATCTAATTTTCTTTGCTTTTCTATTCCAGCTCCCACCCCCACAGTCCCAATCACCCATTATCTCCCAACCCTTCTGTTGTCTAACTCCACCTGCCTTAATAGCTTCCTTAATTGTTCCTATCATCACTTCCCCTACAAGATTCCACCATGTGTCCTCTCTCTTCATCTTACAGCAGCTGTCCACGTTCATCTTTCCCTCAGCTGGCTCCATCTGCCTTCTTTTTTTCTTTGCTTGCCCGCTTTACCTATCACACTCCTGCCTCTGTCTCCCAATTCCACACTTACCCTTCCCATAGTTGCCTCCATCTGCCCATCATATATAACCCCTGTCCACCTATCGCCTATCAGTTGCTACTTCACACCTCGCATTCTCTTTATACCTGCTATTTTCCTGAGTGTTGACCTGGAATATCAACCATTCCTTGTCTCCTCACAGATGCTGCACAACCCATTGGGTTCCTCCAGTGTGTGTGTTTTCTTTTGCCGAAGGAAGTAATATGCTGGAAGCTATTTTGTTATGATGTAGCTCAGTTTCCAGACATAAGAAAGAAAATGAAAAAAGTTTTGGCAGCACTGTCACATTTTTCATCTTTTTTAAGGTCTTGATCTCGACAGGGTATGTACATGGAGGATGTATTGTCTGGTTGAAAAGTATAGAACTAGAGATCACAGTCTCAAAATAAGGAGTGGGGCAATTAGCACAGGCATATGGAGAAACCTCATGTAAATATGGAAAAAAAAACAGTTTCAAATTAAACCTGCCCGTATGTGCTATAAAACAAGAAATACAATACATTTGGAAAGATTCTAAAAAGCTTTTGTATATGAAGAAGTATTGGAGAAATTCTGTAAAAGACTTACAAGTTAACAAGCTACGGTCAGTTATTAACCTACAGAACATAAAACTACATTTTCATTAGAGGCCTTTTTGATACATAATTCTCTTGCAGTGACCTCCTTCCTGAAACAACTACTTTTGCAAAGTGAAAATGACCTATACTGCTTGCACATTTCAAGCACAGAATTTTTTGGGAAGTTTTTACCCTAATGTTCATTAATTAGCCCAAATTCATGTTCCCGTACAGATGTCCATTATGCCTCTAAGGAGAATGTAGTTTGTTTATCAACAGTGAGTTGTTAAACCAATTTCCAGGTTTCTGTATTTTACTCTCATGTACATAATCCTGCTTCACTGTCAGTTTTGCAGGCTGATTATGAAAGAACACCAGCAGTTATGCATAAACAGGCTATCACAAGATACTTGCCATCATTTGCATTACGTTTTTGCTTTGATCGTGGCCAGGTTTCATCCTATTCCCCATATGCTTTAATGCAGAGAATGAGAAAATGAGGACAGGAGCTCCGGCTAAATTTTTTGTCTCTGTCCCAGAAAACGTCGTCAATTGTTTTCAATAGAAATAGCTGCAGCAAGAAAATCGCACAATTCCAGATTGTACTTTCAAAAGTCTTTTTGGAATGTGTGTACAGTTTTTTTGTATGCACCTGCAAGATCTGCAGAAGTATACTGCCTTGAAGAGTTGCAGCATAGCAGCCTGTATAGTGGTACTTTGAATTTGAATGACTACCATCTGGTTTGCATGCTTGTTTTTGGGAGCAAATGAGCAGACAATAATTAGATGGACTCTAACCAACAGAATTTTGGTCACCCATTTCAATTCTACTTCCCATTCCTACTCCCACATGTCAGTCCATGGCCTCTTCAACTGCCAGGATGAGGCCACACTCAGGTTGGAGGAGCAACAACTTGTGTAGCCTCCAACCTGATGGCATGAACATCAACTTCTCGAACTTCCAGTAATTGCCCCTCACCTCCTCTCCTCTCCTTCACCATTCCCTATTCTTGTTTCCCTCTTACACCTTCTTTTCTTACCCACACATCACCTATCTCTGTTGCTTCTCCCCTTCCCTTTCTTCCATAGTCTTCTGTCCTCTCCTATCAGATTCCCCCTTCTCCAGCCCTTTATCTCTTTCACAATTGACTCCCCAGCTCTTTAATTCACCCCTTCCCCTCTCTTGGCTTCGTCTATAATCTGCCACCTTGTACTTCTTCCTCCCATCCCCCTACCTTCTTAGTCTGACTTCTCCCCTTCCTTTCCAGTTCTGATGAAGGACCTTGGCCTAAATGTCAACTGTTTACTCTTTTCCATAGATGATGTCTGGCCTGCCGAGTTCCTGCAGTATTTTGTGCATGTCACTTTTGGTCACTCTTTCCTTCATTCTATTATTATGTCTTACAATTCATATTAGTAGCACTTTACTGAAAGGCCGTTGGAATGTCACAGTGAAAGGTGCATTCTACTGTGGCAATAGTCCAGCTGCTTTCCATATGAGAGCAATTTTCCTTCAAATTAAGATTAGAATTTAAGAAAGCATTCAATGAAATGAAAACAGCATCCACAAGTAGGCAATTTGCTCAGCACATTATTGTCCAGAGACCAATGCTTAAACTAAATAGCCAACCCAACCACAATGCCTGACCTCACCCTCCCTCTGTCTCAGATAATTCCCAATAAACTGGAGAGAGTAGCGGACCAAAAGGTTTTTGCTGCCCTTGTGCTTTTGAATGATGTAAAGTGAACCAGTTAAAGATCTACAGGTCCGAATGAGGAAATATGATGGCCTGCCAGTAGCAATGAAAAAGCACTCACTGTTCTTCTGTACTTATGGAAGCCACAAACACTTTGCAGTTTTTAAACTGCGGAGTAAGATTCTGAGAGATCAATTTATCAACGTGTTATCCTCTGCAGGGATCTGGAGCATGTATGAATGTGACAAGTAAATGTGCCTTTTCATCCAATCAGACCGAAGGTTTCTTGTCCAGGAAGTATAATTTGAAATAATTATTTATGCAGAATGATATAAAAAGGTGAAATAACAAAAATGAAAGATTAGAACAACATATAAAGCATCACTTCAAAATTAGCAAGATTTATGCATTTGACCTGATGTCGGAGAACTGTATTTAGATGTCTCAATGCTTGCGGAATAGGAGGGTTGGATGGAGGGTGGTGGTGGTTAATCACAATTTCATATCTTCGGCAGTAACCTCAATGCCACGTTTCACGGTGAGGTACCACACCATGTAGTAAGTCATGAGAAGGAATAGAGAAAATTGCCCTATAATTGTGCATGAAAGGATGCCAGAATGTACTATGTTCTGATAGATTTACTGACAAACTCTTATTTTTAATCAAAATTAAGACTGATGTTTGCCGTTGAATTATTTATACTTTCTAATCGTGACAATATAATTATTTGGAATAAAAATCCTTCTTTGCTTACCATGATGTTTTGCAGATTTTTAAAATATAATTTGATAAGGTAACTTCTTGGTATACAGGCAAGATAGGTTTCTTAGAGACAAAATCTAAATTGCTACAATACCCTAATAATTTATTTTCCTTTGCCACTCTTTCTTTTTCTAAAAAACTATCCTTACCTTGAACTCTGCAGCTTCAAACTTCCTACCAATGAAATGTTTACATTATTTCCTTTACTCCCCAGAAAAATTGCTGGTTCGATTCAACATTTCCCATCGTCTCTATGGCTTTGCTTTTGAACCCATTGATATCTATATATTAGTGTTCAACCTTCAAGTTCAAGTTCATTTTATTGTCATTGAACCGTACCCGTGCATACCGTCAAATGAAACAAAGTTCCTTCAGACCAAAGTGCACAACACAGTATATATAACTCACACACAACACATAAGTAATATTCCCACAAATAAATTAACAAAAATTGTGCATATACAATAAAAAGTAAACAGTATAACATTACTGATGCTTCATACATGATGAGACCTGGGTTGTGATAACAAGTGGTCTTATGTCCTGGGGAGGAAGCTGTTTCCTATCCTAATAGTTTTTATCCTAATGATATAGTACCTCCTGCATGATGGTGGGGTGTCAAAGAGATTGTTGGCCAGATAGGAGGCATCATTGACAATGCCAAGGGCCCTGTGTATGCAGCACTTCTGATAAATATCTCTAATGGGTGGAAGAGAGACCCTAATGATCCTCTAAGCAGTCCTTGCAATCCTTTGTAGGAATTTGCAGTAGGATGCCTTGCAATTTCTGTTTCAGATGGTGATGCAGCTGGTCAGGACAATCGCAATGCTACTCCTGTAGAAGTTGGTTAGAACAGTGGAGAGCCTTGCTCACCTCAATTTCCTCAGGAAGTGGAGACGTTGCTGTGCTTTCTTGACCTAAGAGGTGGTGATGAGGAACCAGGTGAAGCATCTGTTATGTGCACGCCCAGAAACTTGGTACACCTAACTCTCTCCACAGAGGAGTCATGTGCTGTGTATGTTCCATGAGACAAAGTGAGCCTGCACCTTCATGAAGTCCACAATCATCTCTTTGGTCTTGTGCACATCGAGACTCAAGTAGTTGTGCTCGCACCATTCTACCAGCCACTCTACCTCCTGTCTGTACGCCTTCTTCTTGTCACTGTTGATGAGGCCAACCACTGTTGTGTCATTAGCGAACTTGATGATGCTGTTTCAACTGGATCTAGTAAAGTAGTTATGCGTCAGCAATGCGAACAACAGTGGGCTGTTGTTAACTTGTTAACATATAGCATCATGTAGATTTAATGTTCGTTATTCACTCTTTTAGGTTTTCTTAAGTATTCATGGGTAGAGTGCTGCCAGCAAGGCTCATCAAAAGGTAATGATAAAATGCTGTACTGGGAGTTCTATAACAGTGCTTTGAAGAGGGAGGGTGTAGATCCAAGAATGCCAAAAATAGACGTATTTTTCCAAGTCAGATGGCATGTAACTTGATGGTGGTAATGCTTCTATCCACTCTTGTCTGGCTTGTGGTTCTAAACAGAAGATAAGGAAGTTCACCACAAAGAACCTCGATGAATTGCTATAGGACACCTTGTATATGGTACACATTGCAATTGAAGTGTAACAACAGTGAACTGGATGAGAATCAAGAAAGTTGATTTGTCCAAGGTTGCATTTAGCTTACTGTGTCATAGGAAGTGTATTCAGTCAAGCAGCTAGAAAGTATACTATCACATTCCTGATGTGTATTTGGGGATTAGCAAATGAATCACGTTCTGCCGTTAACCTACTTTCTGTTAAACATTTTTTGTGACGATAGTGAAACAATTCAGTCCTTTAAATGAATCATTAATTCATTTAAATTAATCTGATCAATATGGGTAGTAAATTAACAAAGTAATTTTGTTATCAGATTGATCCAGGTCTTTCATTTCAAAAATATATATCCTCTTCTAAACAAAATATCTGCAAAGGAATGTAGTTCAAGATGTAAATATATCTTTGACCCTCCCAGAATATGCTATTTTTGACAAAGGACAAATGGAATATTTGCAATCAGATAATTACTTCTAGAAATCCCAATCCTAAATCTGGAATTCTGTCAATGCCTTGTTTAAATATTTAAGGAATTCTTGTCACACAAGTATAATAGAAATGTCATTTTAATTATAGTGTGCATTGCCAACCATGCCGTTTAGACAAGTTATAATTAGATGCTGAAAGCTTAAAAAAAAGCTACTATCATTGGCTTCTTGTGATCTCTCTCTTTCTCTGAGTGTTGCTTTTATCTTAGAGAGTGGATCTCCTCCAGTTTTCGAGAGATGGATATTGACCCTTGTATGGTAGTCCCTCAGCCTCCACTTGCATTGCAAGACAGAGAACTATGTGTCATACAATGTGTTTTGGGTGATGCGGCTGCAATGATTGAATAACTTTTTACAAGCTAGGAATTTGAATGAGAATGTGAGTCTAATGCTTGCTGCAAAGTGTGCAGAGTTTTAGTCATACACCACTTACTTATACTCAGAATCAGAATCCTTTATTATCGCCAAGTACGAGGACACATACAGGGAATTTGATGCCGGTTTCCCTGAGCTCTCTCTGTACAGAATTAAAAACAAACAAAAATAATAGTGCAAATAATCATAAACTATATACAATGAGGTCCACCTCATTGAATGTACAGGTGGACTTGATTTATAATAGATTAAAATTCAAGTGTTCATAAGACTGATGGCATACGGAAAGATACTGTTCTTGTACCTATTTGTCCTGGCATACAGTGATCTAAAGTGCCAACCAGAAGGAAGGAGTTGGAACAGGTGATGTCCAGGGTGTGATGAGTCTACAATAATGCTGCTTGCTCGCTTCCTGACTCTAGATGCATATAAGTCCTGGATCGAGGGCAGCTTCACACCAATAATCCTTTCCACAGCCCTGACGGTTCTTTGGAGTTTATTCTTGTCTTGTTTGGTAGCTGATCCAAACCAGACAGTGATGGATGAACAGACTGGATTATTCCTGAACAGAATTGAATCAGCAGCTCCTGAAGCAGGTAGTACTTCCTGAGTTGATGTAGGAAATACAACCTCTGCTGAGCCTTTTTGATAAGAGTGTCCGCATTGGGTGTCCACTTCAGGTCCTGGGAGATTGTGACACCCAGAAATCTGAAGGTCTCCACAGCAGACACAGTACTGTTGAGTATAGTGAGTGGGGGGAGTATTGGGGGGCTCCTCCTGAAGTCCACTGTCATCTCCACAGTCTTGAGCGTATTTAGCTCCAGATTGTTCTGACCACATCATGTATTTTCATCCCATTTTTTCTAATTTCTTTCCATCCCACCATCTCTGACCCTTTCCAACCACTCTCCCAGATGTTTCACTAACCTACACCACAATCTAGAGTGGCCAATTAACCTACCAACTTGCATGTCTGAAATGTGTGAGGAAACTGTACCACCCAGCATGACCAGCTGTGTCACTAAGGAAGTGGTGAGAATGTATGAATGTTCATTTAACTCCAAATTCTGACTGTTGGCACACGTGGAACAGAGATGTGGTGAATTGAGCAGTGCCTGAGGCTAGGGCTGCTTTTTGTAACAACATACTTGAATAGGTAGTCATCTAATTGGTCACTCGTGTCAAATTATTGAATTGACAATGGTATTTCAACAATGTAACCAAGGTTTGACTCATGGTATTGGCCTCTATATGACAATTTGTTCTCATGTGCTCCTCTGCAGATGCTTCTGTTTTCCACTTTCTTCACCAAGACTTCATTGCAGCCACAGAAAACCTTAAAACCCTTGCTATCCTTTGCATTATTCTTCAATAATTCCCAGATAGAATTTTCTCCCTAGATAGCTGTCAGCTACTGTTTCAGTCACAAAAGGCACCTCCTTTTTTATGAGGTGAGGACTGGGTCACAAGAGCTAAATGCTGAGGGTATTGGAAATATGGAATAAAAACAGAAAGTACAAGAAATACTTGGCAGATCAAGCTACATCAGTGGTTAGAGAACCAGTGACAATGTTTCAAGTTAATGACCTGTCATCAGAACTCAAACTTTAAGTAATGTAGTATAATGTAGACTAACTTTTTCTGTAGATTATAAGCTGTGGTACTGGGTTATGGTAGATCAGATGTATCAGATCTATCCCAGTCTTGGAACAGATAGGAGGTAGAATAAGCCAGACATATAAACAGAATATTGATGTGTAATAAGTGATATTTTTCACCCTTTGGATTACTTAAGCTATCAGTGAATTTGTAAACTCTGACAAGTTACTAATTCAGAATACCATTTGCCCAATTATGCCAACTAAACTGTAAATAAATTCAGGAGCTTGAGTTTTTAATCACACTTGTGAGGATACAATTTATTGAGTTTTGTTACTTATGTTTATGAAGTCAGCATTGTACTTAATTCCAATGTCAACACGTTAGTTTCTGTGATGAGTTCCTGCATGTCCCAGTTGAGTTACCTGAATGACTGGTTTTGAAGTTCATTTCTTATGACAGCAAAGTGTAGTGCTTTAATCTTAGCATTTGAATTACTGCTTTGCAAGGAGATCTGAAATATGTTAAAAAAACAATTTTCAGCCCTGTCATGTGATGGAAAATTAGAACACAAAATATGAGTAGGAATCAGCTGCACTTGGTTTCTTGTCTGACCCACCTCATGACCAACCTGTACCAGACCATAACTCCACTTTTGTGCCAGTTACCCATTGCCCTAAATTCCTTAATCTTTCAAAATTGTATCTAATACTTTGTTTATTACTTTCCTTTCTATCAATTACTTTATGAGAATACAGTCAGTCATGCCACAAAGTAAAAATCTCTATACCTCAAAGGACAAGAGGAAATATTTTCACCCTGTACAGTAATGACATAGGAATCTTAACACTTACATGAGAGTGAAAAAAAAAATGCTTGAAGTTTCCTCTGAAACATGGCACCACCAGCAAACACCCCATGCGGACTTCAGTGGGGCCTCTTTTGAAGTCCAACATTGCAAACTGGTCCAAAAGGTTAGGGCCCTGTGAACCCAAATTCGACATGGTAATAGGTGGCAGAGGATGATGTGTAGAGTTGTTTCTGTGATTGGAAGACACTGACTGTAGTGCTAGGGCCTTTTTCTGTTTGCTATATACATCAACCATTTGATTATTGATGTAGAATCATAAAGAGATGCAGCACAGAAACAGGCCTTCCAAGTACTAAGTCCACAACACTTATCAAGTACTCATTTTTTTTCCAATCCACACCCAACCCATTTTATTCTCCCAGCATTCCCACCATCTCACCCCTAAATTCAGAGACTCACCTACACACTTAATTTCCAGTTTACACATCTCTGGGATATGTGAGAAAACTGGATCAACCAGAGGACACCTCTATGGTCACATGGTAGAAGTTCCATACCAAATATCAGGACTGAACATGGGTAGAATTATTAAGTTTGCAAATAGCTCAAAAATTGATGGTGGTTTTGATCATGAGAATAGTCATAGACAACAGGTTGACTTTGATCAGTTGCTCAAATGGAACTTAGTCTTGGTAAGTGTGAAGTGATGCACTTTGAGAGGATTAATAGGGGTAGGATATGAACAAGGAATGGTACGGCCTTTGGGAGTATTAAGAATCAGAGGAACCTTGGTGTACGCATCCCAGGGCCCTTGATAATAGCTGAACACAGATAGGGTGGTGAAGAAGGCTTAAGATTTATTTCCCTTCATTATCAAGGGTATTTGAATATAAGAACAGGGTGATTATAACCATCTTTATAAAATATTGGGTTTGCCACATTTGAAGTAATTTGTCTATTTCTGTTTGCCACACAGTAGGAAGGACTTCGTTGTGCTGAAGAGGGTGTAAAGAGGATGCTGCCTGGTACAGAGTTTTTTGGTTTTGAGGAGAGCCTGAACAAGCTGGGCTTGTCTTCCTGGAGCCAGAGGAAGCCAAGGGGGTATTTAATATAGGTATACAAAATAATGAGGTGCATAGGTAGGTTAGATAGTGGAAACTTTCCTCTACAGCAAACTTATGGCCATTGTTTTATAATAATGGATGAGTTTTAGAGGAAATCCAAGGAAATTTTTTTTCACCAGAGGACAGTTGGAACCTGGAATGCAGTCTGAGTTAGTGATAGTAATGGGTACTTTCACAATATTTAAGAAATGCAGTAAAACTCTGATAATCCAGCATTTGATTATTTCATTTAAGTATTTGAAAATCCTGATGGTCTCATCATTGATTTACTCAATAGTTTATAATGGGGTCAGGAGTCCAGAACATAAGTGGTTTGTTTGGTCAGAGCTGTGAGTAATGTTCCCTCTAAGGTGTGCGCACACATCCATCTTCTGCTACTAGCGCACAAAGGAATTTAAACTGCACACAAAATTTGGTCAGCCTCTACCTCATTGCATGTTAAATATATTTCACAATTGTGCACAACCATATTTTCTTTTCTGGTTTCTGTTGTGGACAGTATTGACAATGTAGAGTTTGCAATGATTCATCTTCAGATTTTAGAGCTGGCTTATTTATACTATTTTTTATTGAAGAATTGTTGATTAACTATGTTAAACTCCAAAGAAGCAAAGGGCTTGAAGCGCAAAAGAACTGCTAGTTCATTTAAAGCGGAAAGGCTCTAAAAGTAATCTGGGAAATTATAGGCCGGTAAGTTTGAGGTCAGTAGTAGATAAATTATTGGAAGGAGTACTAAGAGATAGGATCTACAAATATTTGGATAGACAGGGACTTATTAGGGAGAGTCAACATGGCTTTGTACGTGGTAGGTCATGTTTAACCAATCTACTAGGGTTTTTTGAGGAGGTTACCAGGAAAGTGGATGAAGGGAAGGCAGTGGATGTTGTCAACATGGACTTCAGTAAGGCCTTTGACAAGGTCCCGCTTGGGAGGTTAGTTAGGAAGATTCAGTTGCTAGGTATATGTGGTGAGGTAGTAAATTGGATTACACATTGGCTCAGTGGGAGAAGCCAGAGAGTGGTAGTGGAGGATTGCTTCTCTGAGTGGAGGCCTGTGACTAGTGGTGTGCCACAGGGATCAGTGCTGGGTCCATTGTTATTTGTCATCTATGTCAATGATCTGGATGGTAATGTGGTAAATTGGATCAGCAAATTTGCTGATGATACAAAGATTGGAGGTGTAGTGGACAGTGAGGAGCTTGCAGAGGGATTTGGACCTGCTGGAAAATGGGCTGAAAAATGGCAGATGGAGTTTAATGTAGACAAGTGTAAGGTATTGCACTTTGGAAGGACAAACCAAGGTAGAACATACAAGGTAAATGGTAGGACACTGAGGAGTGCAGTAGAACAGAGGGATCTGGGAATACAGATGCATAATTCCCTATAAGTGGCATCACAAGTAGATAGGGTTGTAAAGAGAGCTTTTTGTACATTGGCCTTTATAAATCAAAATATTGAGTATAAGAGTTGGAATGTTATGTTGAGGTTGTATAAGACATTTATTTGTGTGCAGTTTTGGTCACCTAATTTACAGGAAGGATATTAATAATGTTGAAAGAGTGCAGAGAAGGTTTACAAGGATGTTGCCGGGACTTGAGAAACTGAGTTACAGAGAAAGGTTGAAAAGATTAGGACTTTATTCTGTGCAGTGTAGAAAAATGAGGGGAGATTTGATAGAGGTATATAAAATTATGGTGGGTATAGATAGAGTGAATGCAGGCAGGCTTTTTCCACTGAGGCTAGGGGAGACATACATTCCTAGAATTTGATCTTTAATTTAATTTACAACAGTTTGAATTTTGAGCAGGCAATCTGTAACCTTTGTGGTAAGATCAAAACAAAGTGACTAACAAGGACAAATGTGGGCTCATTAGTGACTGAGATTAGAGAATATATGAAGGGGAAGTAAAGGAATTCAAAAGGGTTTAAAGAAATACTTTGCATCTCTCTTCTTTGGAAGTAATGCAGAAGAACTTGGGGGATCACTGCAAATGAGTAAATAAAGAACGTTGATAATAGATTTAATAATCTGCTAGAGAAGAAGAGTGAGTGAAGCAAAGATTCGCCAGACTTTTTACTGGGATGACTGATCCATTATATTAGGTTAGACCAGCAATCCCTAAGTTTAGTAGAATGAGACATGACCTAATTGTAGCATATATAATTATTAGGGAGCTCTGTAGGCTATCTGCAAGAAAGATATTTCATTTCCCTGAGTCTAGAACTTGGAGTCACAAAAGAAGTGTTAAGCCTTGCTGACTGAAATAAGGAAAATTTCTTTAATCAAAAGTGGTGAATCATCGGAATTACTTAAATATCCTGAAAGGATTTTCAGAGAGAAGGCATTTTACTACTCGGGATAAAGAGTGGCTAGACTGCACAGGTGCGTGATGTCAGCCAGTAGAGAGTGGGAAGAGTTTAAAAAGAAGACTGCCGTATACAGCGGGCAGTGGAGTGAGAGGGCTTTGGCTCAAACGGGGCTTCGGCAAAGAAAGGTCAAGGCAAAGAACTGATTCGCAGAGATTCAGTGGTAACGGTCTTTGACTACTCCAGCGGGCTCTTCCCTTTCTCCCATGGTCCTCTTCCACTAACTTCCATTGCTCTGACATGGCAGGTGAGCTCAGACCCGTGCCATGTGGGAACTCAGGGAGGCTGACAGTGTCCCTGAAGACTATATGTGAGGAAGTGTGTCCAGCTGCAGCTCCTGATAGACCGCATGGCGACACTGGAGCTGCACATGGACTCACTTTGGAGAATCCGAGACGCTGAGAGTGTTGTGGATAGCACATTTAGTGAGTTGGTCACACCGCAGTTTAAGGATCTAAAGAAAGATGGGGAATGGGTGACCAACAGGAAGAGTAGTCGCAGGAAGGTAGTACAGGAGTCTTTTACAGTCATCTCCCTCCAAAACATATATACCGCTTTGGAGTCTGTTGGGGGAGATGGCTCATCAGGTGAAGGCAGCAGTAGCCAGGATCATGGCACCGTGGGTGACTCTGCTGCGCATCAGGGCAAGAAAAAGAGTGGCGGAGCTGTTATGGGAGGGGATTCCATGGTGAGGGGAATAGAGCGGAGCTTCTGTGGCCGCAAACGGGACTCCCGTATGGTGTGTTGCCTCCTGGGTGCAAGGGTCAGAGATGTCTTGGAGAGGCTGCAGGGCATTCTGAAAGGGGATGGTGAGCAGCCAGCTGTCGTGGTGCATATAGTACTAATGATATAGGGAGAAAGCGGGATGAGGTCCTACAAGCTAAATTTAGGGAGCTAGGAGATAAATTAAAGAGTAGGACCTCAAAGGTAATAATCCCTGGATTATTACTGGTGCCACGTGCTAGCCAGAGTTGGAATAGCAAGATAGCTAGAATGAATAGAAATAGCTAGAATAGAAATAGCTAGAAATGTGGTTTGAGCGGTGGTGCAGGAGGGAGGGTTTCAGATTCTTGGGGCATTGGAACCGCTTCTGGGGGAGGTGGGACCAGTACCATCCGGATGGTCTACATCTGGGCAGGGCCAGGATCAATGTCTTAGGGAGATTGTTTGCTAGTGCTGTTGGGGAGGTTTTAAGCTAATATGGCAGGGGGATAGGAACCCACACAGAAAAGAAGAGGGAAGTGATGCAGAGACCAAAGCTAGAGTTAGTGAAGGAAAAAATAAGAGTAGAGTGCATAAAAGTAAAAAGCAGAAATCGCATAGGTCACTAGATTCTAAAAGGACAATGAGTATAAGGGCATTTTATCTAAATGCCCATAGTATTAGAAACAAGGTTAGTGAACTTGTGGCACAGATCAGTACCAAGGCATTTGATTTGGTGGCTATTACAGAAACCTGGTTGCAAGGTGGAGATGACTAGGAATTAAATATCCAAGGCTATCAGGTAATACAGAAAAAAAGGCAGGAAGGCAGAGGAGGTGGTGTGGCACTCTTAATTAGGGATGAGATCAGGGTGATTGTGAGAGACAATATAAGATCTACGGAGCAGAATGTTGAGTCCATCTGGGTAGCGATTAAGGATAGTAAAGGGAAAAAAAATCACTGGTGGGTTTTGTCTAAAAGCCACCTAATAAAAATATTGCAGTGGCAGAGGCGATTAACCAAGAAATAACTGAAGCTTGTAAGAACGGAACGGCATTTGTCATGGGGATTTTAACTTCCACATAGATTGGATGGATCAGGTTGGTCAAGGAAGTCTTGAGGAGGACTTCATAGAATGCATCCGTGATGGCTTTCCTGAGAAGCATGTTAGTGAACCTACAAGGGAAAATACTATCTTAGATCTAGTCCTGTGCAATGTGACAGGTAAGGTGAACGATCTTGGAGTCAGGGATCCTCTTGGAAAGAGTGATCATGGTATGATTGAATTTTGCATTCAGATGGAGGATGAAATAGTTAGATCTAAAACTAGTGTGTTATGCTTGAACAAGGAAGACTACAACGGGATGAGGGAGGAGTTGGCTAATGTGGATTGGGAGCACAGGGTATTTGGTAGGACAGTTGAGGAACAGTGGAATACTTTCAAAGAGATTTTTCACAGTGCTCAACAAAAGTACATTCCAGTCAAAAGTAAGGACAGTAAGAGTGGGGAGAGCCAGCCTTGGATAACCAAGGAAATAAAAGATAATAACAAATTAAAAGCACGTGTGTACAAAGTCGCAAAGAGTAGTGGGGGACTGGAGGATTGGGAAAACCTTAAAAAGCAACAGAAAACAACTAAACAAGAAATAAGGAAAGGGAAGATAGAGTATGAAAGTAAATTAGCACAAAATATAAAAACAGATAGCAAAAGCAAAATTTTATAAATATATAAAGCAGAAGAGGGTGGCTAAAAACAACTTAGGTCCCTGGGAAGACAAGAAGGGGAAATTGATATTGGGTGATAAGGAAATGTCTGAGGCATTGAATGACTATTTTGTGTCAGTCTTCACGGTGGAGGATATGTCTAATATGTCAAAGAAGGACGTTATGGACAAAATGGGAGGTGAGAACCTCGATAAAATTACTGTCAGTAAAGAGATAGTGATGAGTAAACTAGAGGGCTTGAAGGTAGATAAGTCCCCTGGTCCTGATGGGATGCCTCCCAGGGTGCTGAAGGAATTGGCGGAGGTTATAGTAGACGCATTGGTAATCATTTATCAAAATTCTCTAGGCTCTGGGCAGGTCCCGGCAGGTTAGAAGACAGCAAATGTCACGCCACTTTTTAAAAAAGGATCTAGGCAAAAGACAGGCAACTATAGGCCAGTTAGCTTAACATCTGTAGTTGGGAAAATGCTTGAAGCTGTCATTAAGGAAGAAATAGAGAAACATTTAGAAAGGAGTGGTTCCATTAGACAGACACAGCATGGATTCAGAAAGGGCAGGTCCTGTTTGACAAACTTACTGGAGTTCTTTGAGGACATAATGAGTGCAGTGGATAGAGAGGAACAGGTGGATGTTGTATACTTGGATTTCTAGAAGACGTTCGATAACGTGCGGCACAAGAGACTTATAAATAAGATACGGAGGAAGTTTATTGGCATGGATAGTGGATTGGTTAACCAATAGAAGGCAGAAAGTTGGTATAAATGGGTGTTTCTCCAGTTGACAGTCAGTGGTGAGTGGGGTGCCGCAGGGGTCGGTGCTGGGCCTGCAGCTGTTTACCATTTACATTAATGATTTGGAAAAAGGGACTGAGCATAGCGTAGCAAAATTTGCTGATGACACTAAACTGAGTGGAAAAGCAAATTCTACAGAGGATGTGGAGAGTCTGCAGTGGGATATGGATAGGTTAAGTGAGTGGGCCAAGGTCTGGCAGATGGAATACAATGTTGTTAAATGTGAGATCACCCACTTTGGAAGGAATAATAGAAGAGCAGATTATTATTTAAATGGTGAAATGTTGCAGAATGCCGTTGTGCAGAGGGGCTTGGGAGTGCTTGTTCATGAATCACAAAAAGTTGGCTTGCAGGTATAATAGGTTATTCAGAAGGCAAATGGAATGTTGGCCTTCATTGCTAGAGGGATTGAATTCAAGAGCAGGGAGGTCTTGCTGCAACTATGCAGGGTACCTGGAGTACTGTGTGTAGTTCTGGTCTCTGTACTTGAGGAAGGATATACTGGCTTTGGAGGCAGTGCAGAGGAGGCTCACCAGGTTGATTTCAGGAATGAAGGGGTTAACCTATGAGGAGAGATTGAGTCACCTGGGACTATACTTTCTGGAGTTCAGAAGAATGAGAGAGGATCTTACAGAAGCATACAAAATTTTGAAAGGGATAAATAAGATAGAAGTAGGAAAGTTCCATTGGTAGGTGAGACTAGCACTAGAGGACATTGCCTCAAGATTCAGGGGAGAAGATTTAGGACGGAGATGAGGAGAAACTGTTTTTCCCCAGAGAGTGGTGAATCTGTGAAATTCTCTGCCCAGAGAAGCAGTTGAGGCTTCCTCACTAAATATATTTAAGATACAGTTAGATAGGTTTTTACATAGTAGGGGAATTAAGGGTTATGTGGAAAAGGCATGTAGATGGAGCTAAGTTTACAGACAGATCAGCCATGACCTTATTGAATGGCAGGCAGGCTCAATGCGTTGGATGGCCTACTGTTGCTCCTATTTCTTATCTTCTTATGTTTACGCAACATAGGTGTGGAGGCTCTGGAATTTAAAATCATATTCAAAACAGATTTCTCTAGCTTCCACTATTCTAAAAGAATCAAGAGACATTAGGATTGGAATGATGGAATTAGAGGCAAAAGACCAGGCATGATTTTGTTGAATGACAGTGCAGGCTCAAGGTGATGATTGGCCTACTCTTTATCTAATTATTATGCCCTTGTTGACATTCCAACAGCTCCTCCTTAGAATTGAAGTTAATTTTGTAACATAAGTAAATATGCTAATTAATTGCTCTGGACTTTAAAGTTGAAGCATGGGCTAAAATATTCCAGCTGTTAAATAAATTATTTGCAAATTGGTTTTGTTTTAAATTAAATGGTTGAAACTGAACTAGATTTTTAAGAATAAATGAAAGCAAAATTGCTTCTGGTTTAAGAGGGCACTACTAAAGGAATGCAGCAACTTACTGGTAGTTTGGAAGTAAAGAATTCAATTAAAAACCTTACCAATAATACTTTTTTTGAGGTAAGTTGTGGTAAACTATCACTGCAAACAATGACGAATCCAGTGAAGGCGAAGCCGATTCGAGAGGTGTGCCTTGCTGGTATGCTGCAAAATTGGTGCACTTGGCCAGTGATTTGGATTCCATGCTGGTTGGAGTGAATAATTTGGAGAAGAGAAGCTAAGGCAGAAGAATTCAGATGCCCATCGCTCTGAGTGCCAAGCCAATTTGAAGAAATTAAGAACAGCTTCTTTGCTGGGTGACGTGTTTGAGGACCAGAGCGATTCAATGTGGTAGAGCCTGGGTCCTAATGTGGGGCACGATCCGCCGTTTGGATAATTTAAACGCTGGCCTAGATAGTCTGGAAAGGTAGAGTGTCAAGAGTTGGCCGAGATTCAGTCACTTTCAGCGCTGAGCCGATTTGAAGAGGTTGAGAACAGCTTCTTTGGCAGCAAAGTCTAGGCCTGGAGTGATTCGCAGGGCAGAGTTTCCTAGGCCTGGAGCAAAACACAGTGGCGGAGCCTGGGTCCTAATGCGAGGTACAATCCACTGTATGGACAATTTAAACTCTGGCCCAGATAGATTGAGGGCTCCTCTCTCTGTGACACTGAGGCTATGAGACTACCCCCATCTGCTGTGCTTTGTTTCTGTAAAATTTGCGCCAATTTGCCCTGATAAAGATATGAACTGAACTCCAAGGCTTTGGGCCTACTCTGGAGATTTGGATCTAAGGACTCATTTTGGATTGGAACGCTGTTGCTTTCTTCTGTTGTTTGCAAGATTTGTGGATTTTTTTCTTTTTCTCTTTGCATTGACACCTGGTCTTTATTTTTTGTTTAATTGGATTCTTTTGGGTTTCTTGCTTTGTAACAGCCTGTAAGAAGACAAATCTTAAGATGTATAATTTATGCATTCTTTGATTATAAATGTACTTTGAAACTTTGAATCTTTTGCGTTTTTATTCATGGATGTTTATTGCATATAGGAAATTTAGAAATTAGGTTATCACTGCTAACCACCAGAATTAGCTGTGGTTCTGCAATCATATATATACAGCTTATGACAAAAGGCAAACACGAGGAAATCTGCAGATGCTGTAAATTCAAACAACAACACACACAAAATGCTGGTGGAACACAGCAGGCCAGGCAGCATCTATAGGGAGAAGCGCTGTCGACGTTTAGGGCCGAGACCCTTCGTCAGGTCTAACCGAAAGGAAAGATAGAAAGAGATTTGAAAGATATGACAAAAGGCACCTGAATTGCTTCTGACATCTTCCTTAACTTTGAATTTTTTATCCTTTATGCCAGTGACAAAAAGCCTGAAATTGGCACTAATCTAATTCTCCAGAGATGGCAGCATCAATAAATTGTGCTTAAATAAGACCATAAGACATAGGAGCAGATTTAGGCTATTCAGCCCATCGAGTCTGCTCTGCCATTCCATCTCAACCTCATACCCCTGCCTTCTCCCCATTGTCACCCTTGTTGTGTATTTAATATTTCCTTTGCATATATTTTGGTTGAGCATTCTTGTTTGTTTGAATAATTCAGTACGGGTTTTATGTATAAATACATGAATTACATACGTCATCATGCTACCATGTGATACATCCATGCCTCGCTTAAAGTAAACTAAAAGTTGGACCCATATTTTCGACTCCCATGTCTTCCTTTGAATTAATTTAATGTTTTGAAGTGACAAAACATAACAACCCTGACTAATTAAGATCAACAGATTCACTATCCTCTGGCTAAAGAAATTGTTTCTGATCTCTGTTCTAAATTCTGTGGCTGTGCACTCTGATCCTAGATTCCCTCACTATAGCGAACATCCACTCCATCTCGACCATTTAATATTCAGTAAGTTTCAATGAGATCTCCCTCATTCTTCTAAACTCCACTGAGTACAGGTCCAAAGCCATCAAACACTCCTCATACATTCATCCTTTCATTCCCAGAATTATTCCGTGAACCTCCTCTAGACCATCTCCAATGCCACACATCTTAGAAAAGGGGACCAAAACTGCTCACAAAACTCCAAGTGAGCCCTCACCAATGCCTTATAAAGCCTCAGCATTACATCCTTGCTTTCATATTCCAGTCCTCTTGAAATAAATGTGAACATTGCATTTATCTTCCTTACCACCGACTCAACCTGAAGTTAACCTGCAGGAAATCCTGCACAAGGACTCCCAAGTCCCTTTGCACCTCTGATTTCTGACTTTATTCCTTGTTTAGAGAATAGTCTATGCCTTTGTTTCATATACCAAAATGTATGACCACACATTTCCCTACACTTAATTCCATCTGCCACTTATTTGCCCATTCTCCCAATCTAAGTCCTTCTGCAGACTCTTTGCTTTCTCAGCACCACCAGATCCTCTGCCTATCTTTGTATTCTCCACAAACCTGGCCACTGGGCATCAATTCCATCATTCAAATCATTGACATATAATGTGAAAAGTAGCATCCCAACACCAATCCTTGGGAATAATACTAGTCACTTGTGGCCAACCGGAAAAGTCTCCCTTCATTCTCACTCTTTGCCTCCTGCCATTCAGCCAATTTTCTATCGATGCTACAATCTTACATGTAATACCATGGATTCTCATCTTGTTAAGCAGTCTCATGTACGGCACCTTGTCAAAGGCCTTCTGAACATCCAAGTAAACACCCATTGATTCTCTTTTGTCTATCCTTGTGTTTCAGCCCAGAAAGACATCCGACAACGCAACTCTGTGGCCATCAGTGTTACAAAAGCACATTCATAACATGTCTGCAGTGGTTCAGGAAAGGAAATCAGCTACAGCTTATGCACACTGTAGGTTGGGCAGCAAATCTAACATTTCTGCACCTCATAAATAAATAAATAAAACTCCACTCTCCACGTCATGATATGCAGTTATGGCAATATATGTCACTTTGATATTCATCATTAAAGATTAGCTTTATTTGTCACATGTACGTCAAAATATACAGTGGAGTAGGTGTTTGCATCAAATAAAATTAGTAAGGATTGTGCTGGGGGCAGTCTACAAGTTTTGCCACACTTCCAGCATCCGCATAACTTGCCTACAACCGACTCGCCCTAACCCATGCTTCTTTGGAATGTGGGAGTTAATCGGAGCACAGGGAGAACGTTAAAACTCCTCATAGGCAGCAGCATGGATCCAAGCTGCTGGTTGCTGTCACTATGAAGTGATTGTGCTAACCACTGAGTTACTGTACTCCTCCAGACTGCTGAGGCCCTACCAATTTGCATCTGAGTGAACCTGGGTAAAAAGAGTTAACATTTTCCAGATCTGCTCTGGGTTCGATAAATTTACGTTTTTAAATGACCAACTTTGATACCGTAACACTCACATTTCCAGCACCTGCAGATTTTCTCTTGTTTGAACTTTGATACTGCAATTGCCAGTACTAAAATGAATCTTCATGTGTAACCTTTGTGTCTACTTTATTTCTTCTGGTAGGAAGATCTGTTTAACCTTATTATACTGCTGCAAATTTCCTCTCCTGTTCCCAGGACGGGTGTCCTAGAATCGCTATATGTGGCACATATGTCTGTAGAAAATAGTCAAACCCTTTAGTTGTCAAAGTATGAATTCGGATTAAATAGCTGAGATAAAGGTAAATTATCTCACAGGACTTCCTCACCTTTATGGTTTAAAAGAAAATATGTTTACCGCAAGCAAATGAAGGCAATAAAACACTGCAGATGCTGGAAATCTGAAATAAAACCAGGGAAGTGCTCATAAAGTGAGGATCCACCTGGATGGGAATCTAAGAATTGAAAATAGTGTAAGAGTTAACCCTCTTTCTCTTCCCATTGATTTGGTCTGATAAACTGAGTATTTACAGTATTTTCTGATGTTATATTTACTAAAATTCCCTGTTTGCTAAAAAGGCCAAAACTAACAGTAAGTCTGTCATTCTTGAAATGAGTTAATCAGTGGGCTGTTGGGTATCATCTTGCAAATCTGGAGTGCTTCTCATGTATGTGATGACTAGAAAAATCAATCAAAATCTTACCTGTTGATGAGCTGGTTATTCAGCATGCTTTTATTAATCAGCCTTTAAAACATGATGAGGAATTTCTGGAGGCCATTGAATCAGGAAGTGAATTGTAAATTAAGTCTTCCAATGACTCAGTGAATATCTGAAATACCCACTGAATAATTCACAACATAGACAAGTAAGATCTTACATGCAGTTTCCTATTTGTGCTAAGCTATCTTAGCTCAACAAATAGATATTACAATTAATTTTAATGCCCTGTAGCGATGTACTACATACAGGGCTAGAGACGACACGCAGTCGGTAGGTCGTTTTGAGACTAGTTTATTCAAACTTCGCAGCGCTGGCACTTAATCGCTAGCGCCCGCCCTCTCCGGGCGGAAATGACATCAGAGGTGCATTACCAAAGTCTCTCGCCGCGCGCTGGCTATTTGTGAGCCGGTTCGCCTGCGCAGAAAGTGGGTCGCCACATAACCCCCTCCCTCCCCCCCGCCGAACCGGCGATACACCCCCCAATGTCGACAGTCTGGATCAGCCTCTGCTTGGGAGGTCTGCCTCTGCGCTGCGGTGCCTGAACCTCGACCGGCTGCGCCGTCCACATGGGCTGGTTTGAGTCAGTCCACCATGAAAACCTCCTCTTTCCCCCCAATGTCCAGAATGTACGTGGACCCGTTGTTGTTGATCACCTTGAATGGCCCCTCATACGGCCGCTGTAGCGCTGCCCGGTGTCTGCCCCTTCATACAAACACAAACTTACAGTTCTGCAGGTCTTTGGGTACATGGGTCGGGGTCCGTCCGTGCTGTGAAGTAGGCACGGGGCCCAGGTTGCCGAGCCTTTTGCGGAGTCTGTCCAGGACTGCTGCGGGTTCTTCCTCGCCCCCTTGGGGCTGCTATGAACTCTCCCAGGACGGCCAGGGGTGTGCCATATACCAACTCAGCTGATGAGGCGTGCAGATCCTCTTTGGGCGCTGGGCGAATTCCAAGCAGGACCCAAGGAAGCTCGTCCATCCAGTTAGGTCCTCTCAGGCGGGGCATGAGAGCCGACTTCAAGTGACGGTTGCAGCGTTCCTCTAGTCCGTTCGACTGTGGGTGGTAGGCAGTAGTGTGGTGTAGCTGCGTTCCCAACAGGCTGGCCACAGCCAACCACAGGCTGGAGGTGAACTGGGCGCCTGTGTCAGAGGTAATGTGGGCCGGTACCCCGAAACGTGCTACCCAGGTTGCAATCAGTGCTCGGGCGCAGGAATCGGCAGATGTGTCGGTGAGTGGGACCGCCTCTGGCCACCTCGTGAACCGGTCTACCATAGTTAGGAGGTACCGCACTCCTCAGGACACGGGTAGGGGGCCCACGATATCCACATGAATGTGGTTGAACCTCCGGTGGGTGGGTTCGAACTGCTGCGGCGGGGCTTTAGTGTGGCGCTGCACCTTGGCTGTTTGGCACTGTACGCACATTCTGGCCCATTCACTGACCTGCTTGCGAAGTCCGTGCCACGCGAACTTGCTGGAGACCAGCCGGACAGTTGTCCTGATAGATGGATGCGCCAAACCATGTATGGAGTCGAAAACTCACCACCTCCAGGTTGCCGGGACGATGGGGCGAGATTGCCATGTCGCACAGGAGGGTCTTCTCACCTGGGCCTACGAGAAAGTCCTGCAGCTGCAAACCCGAGACTGCGGTCCTGTAGCTGGGCATCTCGTCGTCTGCCTGCTGCGCCTCTGCCAGTGCTGCATAGACCACCTCCAGGGACAGGGCCTGGACAGCTGGTCTAGAGAGTGCGTCCGCCACGACGTTGTCCTTTCCCAAGACATGCTGGATGTCTGTCGTGTACTCAGATATGTAGGACAGATGTCGCTGCTGGCGAGCCGACCAGGGATCGGACACCTTTGTGAACGTGAAGGTCAACGGTTTGTGGTCCGTGAACGCGGTGAACGGCCTGCCTTCTAAGAAGTACCTGAAATGCCGGATTGCCAGATACAGTGCCAACAGCTCCTGGTCGAAAGCACTGTACTTGAGCTCGGGTGGTCGTAGGTGCTTGCTGAAAAACGCCAGGGGTTGCCAGCGCCCCTCGATGAGCTGCTCCAGCACCCCACCGACTGCTGTGTCCGATGCGTCCACCGTGAGGGCAGTCGGAACATCCGTTCTGGGGTGCACCAGCATCGCGGCATCTGCCAAGGCTTCTTTGGCTTTGACGAAAGCGGCTGCGGCCTCCTCCTCCCAAGTAATGTCCTTGCCTTTACCCAACATCAGGGTGTACAAAGGGCACAAGATACGGGCTGCTGAGGGGAGGAAACGGTGGTAGAAGTTCACCATACCAATGAACTCCTGCAGGCCTTTGACCATGTTGGGCCGGGCAAAGTGGCGGATCGCGTCTACCTTGGCGAGCAGAGGTGTTGCCCCGTCTTTGGTAATCCTGTGGCCCAGGAAGTCAATGGTATCAAGACCGAACTGGCATTTGGCCGGGTTGATCGTGAGGCCGAAATTACTCAGGCGGGAGTAGAGCTGGCAGAGGTGGGACAGATGCTCCTGGCGACTACTGCTGGCTATAAGGATGTCATCCAAATAGATGAACGCAAAGTCCAGGTCGTGTCCCACTGCATCCATTAGCCGCTGGAACGTCTGTGTGGCATTCTTCAGGCCGAACGGCATTCAGAAGAACTCGAACAGGCCGAACGGAGTGATGAGTGCTGTTTTGGGGCTGTCTTCAGGGTGCACCGGGATTTGATGGTATCCCCGGACGAGGTCTACTTTGGAAAGGATTCTTGCCCCGTGCAGGTTTGCTGCAAAGTCCTGTATGTGCAGCACGGGGTAGCGGTCTGGAGTTGCAGCCTCGTTCAGTCTGCGGTAGTCGCCGCATGGTCTCCAACCCCCGGCTGCTTTGGGCACCATGCGCAGGGGCGAGGCCCATGGGCTGTCGGACCTCCGTACGATCCCCAATTCCTCCATCCTTTTGAACTCCTTCGCCAGACGGAGCTTTTCCGGGGGGAGCCTTCGTGTGTAGGCGTGGAGGGGTGGTCCCTGGGTCAGAATGTGGTGCTGTACCCCGTGTCTGGGCATGGCTGCCGTGAACTACGGTACCAGAATCGATGGAAAGTCCGCCAGGATTCCGGTGAATTCGTTGTCCGACGGCATGATGGAGTCCAGGTGTGGGGCCGGCAACTTGGCTTCACCCAGGGAGAACGTCTGGAAAGTCTCAGCATGTACCAGTCTTTTCCCTTGCAAGTCAACCAGAAGGCTGTGAGCTCGCAAGAAGTCCACCCCTAGGAGTGGTTGGGCCACCGCAGCCAGTGTGAAGTCCCACGTGAACTGGCTGGTGCCGAACTGCAGCTGCACTGTGCGGGTGCCGTAGATCCATATCGTGCTGCTGTTTGTGGCCCTCAGGGTGGGTCCTGGCTTCCTGTTGCGGGTGTCGTACCCCGTCAGGGGCAGACGCTGATCTCCGCTCTGGTGTCGACCAAGAAGCGGCATCCCGACTGTTTGTCCCAGACGTACAAGAGGCTGTCCTAGTGGCCAGCCGCCATAGTCATTAGCGGCAGCTGGCCCTGGCCCTTGCAGGGTGGGCGACAATGGCAGGCTTCTGTGCCCCACCGTTGGTGGTAGAAACACCACTGTTCACTGTCCTCCTCACTCCTACCTCTGTGTTGTGTGCACCCCCCTGCCGGGCCTGGTCTGGTCTGCTGTTGGGCACGTGGCCTGGTAATCTGACCGACGGATGCCACACTCTCCCTCTTGGCTTTCCACAGCACGTCTGCCCGGGCCACCACCTTCCGGGGGTCGCTGAAATCTGCGTTGACCAGCAGCAGATGTATGTCCTCGGGCAGTTGCTCTAAGAACGCTTGCTCGTACATGAGGCGGGGCTTGTGTCCGTCAGCCAGGGCCAGCATCTTGTTCATCAATGCTGACGGCAGTCTTTCTCCCAAACCGTCCAGGTGAAGCAGGCGGGCACCCTGCGCACGCCGCGAGAGGCCAAAGGTCCCAATGAGCAGCGCTTTGAATGCTTCATATTTGCCTTCTGCCGGGGGCAACTGTATGAAATCCGCAACCTGGGTGGCCGTCTCCTGGTCAAGGGCGCTCACCACGTGGTAGTAACGCGTGGAATCAGAGGTTATCTGCCGAATCTGGAACTGGGCTTCTGCTTGGCTAAACCACACGCGTGGTCGCAGCGTCCAGAAAGTCGGCAGTGTTAGCGAAACTGCGTGAACAGATGAAGAGTCGGTCATCTTTGGTCCAAATCCCGTTTGGACCATCGGGGTCACCAATATAGTGATGTACTACATACAGAGCTGGAGACGACACGCAGTTGGTAAGTCATTTCGAGACTCGTTTATTCAAACTTCGCGGCACTGGCATTTAATCCCTAGCGCCCGCCCTCTCCGGGCGGAAATGATGTCAGAGGTGCATTACCAAAGTCTCTCCTTGCGCGATGGCTATTCGTGAGCCGGTTCGCCTGCGCAGAAAGTGGGTCGCCACAGCCCTTTGATTATGAGGTGATTAATAGTGGTGAATGTTACTCAGTGAAACTATTCAGTGTCTGAAATCCCAGAGACTTCAGAGGCTGGAATCTGGAGCAACAAACAACCTGCTGGAGGAGCTCAGCGTGTCCAGCAAGCTCTGCGGGGCAGAAAGAAACTATCGAAACCCAGAATCAGGACTGAGAGTGGAGTTGGCCAATATAAAAAGAAGAAAGGGAATGGCAAGACAGGAGCTTGAGTGAACGGTGGACTGAGGAGGGACGAGAGATGACATGCACATTGCAAAACAGCAGGGGGCGCAATGAGATAGAGTCTCACAGAACCCTCAATAAAGGGAGGAGGAAGACCACTTCAAAGTCAGCACACCTTATAGAGGTTTTGCAGTGGAGTGGTAAAATGGAGACACAAGCAACTGCAGATATTGGAATCTGGAGCAACAATCTGCTGAAGGAACTCACTGTGTTAAGTCATATTGGGGGTGGGGGTGGCAGAAATTGTTGACATTTTGGGCTGAAACTCTGCATCAGTTCGAACTCCCTACTCCTTTTCAACTTCATTCTTGACTCCCCAGCTCACTCATCCATCCCCATTGACCCTCCCCCAACCCTTGGCACTTTCCCATGCAATTACAGAAAGTGTTTTTACACTTTCTCCCTCATCACCCTCCAGGGACCTAAACAGCCATTCCAGGTGAGGCAAAGACTTACATGTGCCTCCTCCTATCTTGTCTACTGAATTTGGTGCGTCCCCTATTTTGACAAGTTCAAGCAGAGACTGGGGCGATCCTAAGATACTGGTTGTATGCCATTTAAATTCCCCTTTCCATTCCAGCACTGATCGGCCCATCTCTGGCCTTCTCCACTGTCAGGGCGAGGACTAACACAATGCCATCTTGCCCCAGCTTTCTTCTGAGCTTCACCCGGATGATTAATGTAACATAAGGGGAAGCTGTGAATACTATTGACTCTCAAATGGACAAGTGATGCTCTTTTACAGAAGATCATTTATGGAAGAGCCTGTATTTTAAGTTGGATCTCATTGTTGATTAGATAAGAAAAAGGACAATAGATATAACTTCTAAGAATATAGGGAAAGGTGACTTATTGGATTTGCACTTTGGAAAAGCTGGCATACGTAGATACAATAGACCATATTGCCACCTGTTCCACTGTATTATTCTTGAACATTGGTTCATCAGGGAGTAGAATAGTATAGTAGTCTCAGGAGTGTTGTCAAACAAATTAATTTTTTTTATGTGGCGATAAACTGGAAGATCTAAGTTACAGCAAAGGAGATGGTATGATTTTATTTTCATTTCTATTTGTTCTTAAGCTATTTTCCTTCCTAATTTTTGTTTGCTTTCTTGCATAAGCAAGAAATTATTTTTTGAGCAAACACGAGGAAATCTGCAGATGCTGGAAATTCAAACAACACACACAAAATGCTGGTGGAACACAGCAGGCCAGGCAGCATCTATAAGGAGAAGCACTGTCGACGTTTCGGGCCGAGACCCTTCGTTTTTTGTTTGTTTTTGAAGATCTTGTATGACAAAAATCAGATTACAAGACAGCAGTTAGAATTCTGATAATTACCAATCAATGTTGCAGTTTTTAAACTGCTACATTTTTCAAAAGCAAGGAAATTCCAAAATCAAAGGAAACTAAGGCTGGGTATTTCCCTCCCTTCTGGAAGGGAAGAGATAGAAAGCAGCAGCTAACCTCTTGCCCGAGTGAACAAGGTTTGAAAGCATTTAAGGGCCCAAGGTTTGAGAACTTACCTGACCTAGTGAATCATACACATGGAGCAGTGATCCAGAGAAACAAGTCCAAATTTGCCTAAAATTTAAACTTTCTTAATTAGATAACCTTGCATAAAATGGTTGTATCTCTAATGAAAAATATGTAATGATAAAACTGCATAATTGATTTGTTACATTGAGTTATTCCTTTGTGGAAGGGAATCTTCACTTACATCCTATATCTGACTGTAGCTCCCATAGTAAGTGTTTGATTTCAAACTGTCATTTGGAATAGCTCTGTAGTTCATTCAATTGCAACGACAACAGACAAAAATGACAATGAAGTTGATCAGGCCATCTAGTGCCAAACCAGGAACTAAATTTGGATGCACAAGGTGCAGTCAGTCCTGTCAAACCTGTATATGCTTCTTGCAAGCATATGCAAATGACCTACATTGGTCTAGTCCATTCCATAGACCATAAGATCATAAGATATAGGAGCAGAGTTAGGCCCATTGAGTCTACTCGGCTGTTTCGTTTTTCTTCTCTGCCCCAATCCCCTTCTCTGTATCCCTTCATGCCCAGACCAAACAAGAATCCATAACCTCTGCCTTAAATATACGTAGACTTGGTCTCCACAGCTGCCTGTGGCAATGAATTCCACAGATTCACCACTCCCTCACAAAAGAAATTCCTCCTCATCTCTGTTCTAAAAGAACTACCCTCAATTTTGAGGCTGTGTCCTCTGGTCTTAGACTCTCCTATCATAGGAAACATCCTTTCCACATTCACTCTGTCAAGGCCTTTAACCTTTCAATAGGTTTCAATTAGGTCACCCCTTTTTCTTATAAATTCCAGTGAATACAGGCCCAGTACAAAGTCAGGTTTTTGTACTTTCTCACCATTTAGAAAATAGTCAAACCTGTCACTTCTTCTACCAAAATGCATGACCATACACTTCCCAACACTGTATTCCTTCGACCACTCCTTTGCCCATTCTAATATGTCAAAATCCTTCTGTAGCTTCCCTATTCCCTCAAAACTACCTGCCCCTCCACCTATCTGCAAATTTTGCAACAAAGCCATCAATTTCATCATCCAAATCATTGACATAAAACGTGAAACGAATTGGTCCCAACACAGACCCCTGTGGAACATCACTAATCACTGGCAGCCTACCAAAAGAGGCTCCCTTTATTCCCACTCTTTACCTCTTGCCAATCAGCCACTGCTTTATCCATGATAGAATCTTTCCTGTAATACTATGGGCTCGTAGCCTGTTAAACAGCCTCATGTGTGGCACCTTGTCAAAGGTCTTCTGAAAAACTAAGTACACAACATCAACCAATTCTCCTTTGCCTATCTTGCTTGTTATTTCCTCAAAGAATTCCAACAGATTTGTCAGGCAAGATTTTCCCCTGAGAAAACAATGCTGCCTACAGCCCATTTTATCATGTTCCTCCAATTACCCAGAAGCCACATCCTTAACAATACACTCCAACTTCTTCCCAACTACTGAATTTGGACTAACTGGCCTATAGTTTCCTTTCTTCTGCCTCTCTCCCTTCTTGAAGAGTAGAGTGACATTTGCAATTTTCCAGTCTTCCTGAACCATTACAGAATCTACTGATTCTTGAAAGATCATTACTGATGCCTCCAAAATCTCTTTAGCCACCTCTTTCAGAACTTTGGGGTGTACACCATCTGGTCCAGGTGACTTATCTACCTTCACACTTTTCAGTTACCCAAGAACCTTGTCTCTAGTAATGGTAACTTCACACGCTTCATGACCCTCAACTCTTGGAACATCCACCATATTGCTAGTGTTCTTCATTGTAAAGCCTGATACAAATACTTATTCAGTTCATCTACCATTTCCTTGTTCTCCATTGCTACCTCTCCAGCATCATTTTCCAATGGTGCAATATCCACTCTTGTCTCTCTTTTACACTTTATGTATCTGAAGAAACTTCTGGTATCCTCTGTAATATTATTGGCTAGCTTACATTTGTATTCCATTTTTACCCTCTTAATGACTTTCTAATGATTTAATGATATAATCATTAATGATAATGATATAATCTTCTTTCAGCCACGATTCAGTGAAGCCTATACCATCATACTTGCAGAACTGTAACTGTTCTACAAGTTCATCGACCTTATTCCATATATTGCGCGCAGTCAAATATAACTCTTTTAATCCTATATTCACTCTTACGTTGCAGCTCATCATATTGACTGCAATTTTGCCCTATCTTCAGCCTCTCCTTCCTATGAGCTTCACTATATATTGCCTGTGTTTGTAAACCAACTATCTCACCTTCAGTACTATCACTTCAGTTCCCATCCCCCTGCCAAGTTAGTTTAAACCCACCTGAACAACTCTAGCCAACCTGCCCACAAGGATATTGGATCCCTTCGGGTTCAGGTGTAACCCATCTCTTTTGTACAAGTCATACCTTCCCCAGAAGAGATTCCAATGATCCATAAATCTGAACCCCTGCCCCCGCACCAATTCGTCAGCCACACATTCATCTGCCAAATCATCCTATTCTTACCCTCCATGGCATGTGGAACCAGAGATTACTACCTTGGAGGTCCTGTTTCTCATCTTTCTACCTAACTTCTTAAAATATCTTTTCTGGGCCTCCTCACGTTGTCTAACTGTGTCATTGGTGCCAATATGTAGCAAGATTTCTGGCTGCTCACCCTTGCCCTTGAGAATGCCATGAACCTAATCCAAAAGACCCCCATCCTGGCACCAGGGAGGCAACACACCCACAGAACCTCGATCCAGTTCCTCTGACTAGGGAATCTCCTATCTTCCTCTTCACTTCTCTGCTCTTCTGAGCCACAGCACTCGGTGCCAGATCCTCAGTCACTGTGCGCCCCCCCATAGGTTGTCCCCCTGAATAGTACCTAAAGTTATATACTTATCATTGAGGGGATTGGGATTGGCCACACGTGTACTCTGCATTGGCAGTACATTTCTCCTTTTTTTCCTGACAGTCACGCAGTTACCTGTCTCCTGCAACTTAGGGATGACTACCTCCCTGTACCTCCTGTCTATCACCTCCTCATTCTCCTGTACGAGTTGAAGGTCATTGAGCTGGCATTCCAGTTCCTTGATATGGTCTGTCAGGAGCTGCAACTCACTGCACCTGGTGCAGATGTGTTTATCTGGGAGACTGGAGGCCTCCCAGACTGGGCACATTACACACAGAGTACAAAACACTGCCCCTGGAACCATTCTCACTGACCTACTATGTGCTAACAGATGAGGTCTCTCCCCCTCTTCCCCTCTCCCCTCTCTCCCTCTCTCCCTCTCTCTCTACCTCTACCTCTCTTTCTCTCTCTATCTCGCCTAAGCCTGATGAGCTAAAGCCACTCTAAACACTGGCACACCCCAAAGGAACGGCTGCTCAAAATATAGCTGCTCCGCTTCTCCTGTATTATTCTAAATGGCCCGTTCTAATGAATCCCTCTTGCTGATTGGTCACTCCTCGAATCAGAAAAAACTGCCACGGATCTGGAGGAACAGTTTTAGTTCTCAAGGCCAACATTAGCTTGGTAATATCACTAAACAAGCTGACTAATTCCTGAAAGTCATAGCTGACTGATTTGATCTGTGAGAGAACTAACCAAGAAAGATCCTTCTTTCCATTGATCTGCCTGTTGCAACTGTTTGTTATACACTGGTAAGAACAACCAGCGATATGTTGTGTGACATTACAATTGTGCCAAGCTAAAAAATATTCAGAACAGACTGAATAGCTCTAAACCAGGTGCCCCTTTAACAATGTGAGCTATTAACAGCAACAGAAATATATTTGATAACAAACTAACTTTATGGCCTGTCACATTCTTACTATTAATAAGGCAGTAGTAATAGTTCTCATTCTGCAACAGACCTATGTCAGTTTGGATTGGTAACAACATCTCCTCCACAATCTCCCTTAGCACAGGTGTACCTGTGCTTAACTCTCTGCTCTTCATCTGAAACCCATCACACCTACCAGGACATAAGCCACTGACTGACAGCAGCTCACCAGAGTCCTCTGTCCTGGGCCAGCCTTTCAATTTGTCCCCATGTGTAGTCCATCTTCTTGATCCTTCCTCTCCCTGGGATGAAGTCACTGGAGCATCAGTTGACATTTCTGTGGCTCTGGGTTTTTACGGGATGGGATTGCTACCCCCGTGCTCAAACGTCTTCCTTTCTCAGCCAGGCTTGGGACCGTCCTTGGCAAAGTTAGCCCCCTGCTCTACTTGCTTTAAACTTATTACTAAGAGGCTAAGCACAGCTCCAATGCCAATCTTAAGTCTGCCAATGACACCAATGTTGTAGGCTGAATCAAATGTGGCGACAAATCAGCAATTTGGAGGGAGATTGGAAATCTGACTGCATGGTGCCAGAACAACAACCTCTCACTCAATATCAGCAAGACCAAGCAGATGATTATTGACTTCAGGATAAGGAAATCACAGCTCCATGAGCCAGTCCTCATTGGGGGATCAAAGAAAGAAAGGATCAGCAACTTCAAATTCCTTTGTGTTATCTTTTCATGGGATCTGTCCTGGGTTCAGCACATAAGTGGCATTATGAAGAAAACACAGCAATGCCCCTACTTCCCAAGAAGTTTATCAAGATTCAATATGTCAGCTCAAACTTTGACAGACTTCTATAAATGTCTGGTGGAGAGTATATTGACTGATTGCATCACAGCCTGCTATGGAAACATCAATGCCCTTGTATGGAAGAACCTTCAAAAGGTAGTGGATATGGCCCAGTTCCCCACAGGTAAGGCCCATGCGTGATCACAACTACATGGAGTGCTGGCTGATGTAGGAAAGCAGTATCCATCAAAGAGGACCCCCACCATCCAGGCCATGCTCTCTACTAGCTGTTGACATTAGGAAGAAGATACAGGGTTCTCAAGACCTGCACCATCAGGTTCAGGAACAGTTATTATCCCTCATCCATCAGGCTCTTGAACCAAAGGGGATAACTACACCCAATTTCACTTGCCCCATCATCAAACCATCTTACAATACATGCAGTTACTTTCAAGGGCTCTTCATCTCATGTTCTCCATATATACTGATTATTTTTTTATATATTGTTATTATTGTTTCAATCTCTTTTTGCATTTGCACAGTTGGTTGTCTTTTGCGCATTGATTGGTGTCTGTCCTGTTGGGTGCTGCCTTTCATTGATTGTTTCTTCTAGGTACTGTGATTAATGGCAAAAAAATGAATCTCAGGATTGTATATAGAAACATAGAAAATAGGTGCAGGAGTAGGCCATTTGGCCCTTCGAGCCTGCACCGCCATTCAGTATGATCATGGCTGATCATCCAACTCAGAACCCTGTACCTGCTTTCTCTCCATACCCCCGATCCCTTTAGCCACAAGGGCCATATCTAACTTCCTCTTAAATATAGCCAATGAACCGGCCTCAACTGTTTCCTGTGGCAGAGAATTCCACAGATTCACCACTCTCTATGTGAAGAAGTTTTTCCTCATCTCAGTCCTAAAAGGCTTCCCCTTTATCCTTAAACTGTGACCCCTCATTCTGGACTTCCCCAACATCGGAAACAATATTCCTGCATCTAGCCTGTCCAAGCCCTTTAGAATTTTATACGTTTCAGTAAGATCCCCCCTCAATATTCTAAATTCCAGTGAGCATAAGCCTAGTCGATCCAGTCTTTCTTCATATGAAAGTCCTGCCATCCCAGGAATCAATCTGGTGAACCTTCTCTGTACTCCCTCTATGGCAAGAATGTCTTTCCTCAGATTAGGGGACCAAAACTGCACACAATACTCCAGCTGTGGTCTCACCAAGGCCTTGTACAACTGCAGTAGAACTTCCCTGCTCCTGTACTCAAATTCTTTTGCTATGAATGCCAACATACCATTTGCCTTTTTCACCGCCTGCTGTACCTGCATGCCCACCTTCAATGACTGGTGTACAATGACACCCAGGTCTCATTGCATCTCCCCTTTTCCTAATTGGCCACCGTTCAGATAATAACCTGTTTTCCTGTTCTTACAACCAAAGTGGATAACCTCACATTTATCCACATTAAATTGCATCTGCCATGAATTTGCCCACTCACCTAACCTATCCAAGTCACCCTGCATCCCCTTAGCATGCTCCTCACAGCTAACACTGCCGCCCAACTTCGTGTCATCCGCAAACTTGGAGATGCTGCATTTAATTCCCTCGTCTAAATCATTAATATATATTGTAAACAACTGGGGTCCCAGCACTGAACCTTGCGGTACCCCACTAGTCACTACCTGCCATTCTGAAAAGGTCCCACTTACTTCCACTCTTTGCTTCCTGTCTGCCAACCAATTCTCTATCCACATCAATACCATACCCCTTATACTGTGTGCTTTAAGCTTGCACACTAATCTCCTGTGTGGGACCTTGTCAAAAGCCTTTTGAAAATCTAAATATACCACATCCACTGGCTCTCCCCATCCATTCTACTAGTTACATCTTCAAAAAATTCTAAAAGATTCGTCAGACATGATTTTCCTTTCATAAATCCATGCTGACTTTGTCCTATTTCACCTCTTTCCAAATGTGCTGTTATCACATCTTTGATAACCGACTCTAGCATTTTCCCCACCACCGATGTCAGACTAACCGGTCTATAATTCCCCAGTTTCTCTCTTCCTCCTTTTTTAAAAAGTGGGGTTACATTAGCCACCCTCCAATCCTCAGGAACTAATCCAGAATCTAAGGAGTTTTGAAAAATTATCACTAATGCATCCACTATTTCTTGGGCTACTTCCTTAAGCACTCTGGGATGCAGACCATCTGGCCCTGGGGATTTATCTGCCTTTAATCCCTTCAATTTACCTAACACCACTTCCCTTTCCTAATTAAACCCTTTGTCCTCCTCTGCTGGTCTCTGAATTTCTCCCAGTCCTCAGGTGTGCCGCTTTTTTTCTCGCAAATTTATTTGTTTCTTCTTTGGACTTGATACTATCCCTAATTTCCCTTGTCAGCCATGGGTGCACTACCTTCCCTGGTTTATTCTTTTGCCAAACTGGGATGAACAATTGTTGTAGTTCATCCATGCAATCTTTAAATGCTTGCCATTGCATATCCACCTTCAACCCTTGAAGTATCATTTGCCAGTCTATCTTAGCTAATTCACATCTCATACCTTCAAAGTTACCCTTCTTTAAGTTCAGAACCTTTGTTTCTGAATTAACTATGTCACTCTCCATCTTAATGAAGAATTCCACCATATTATAGTCACTCTTACCCAAGGGGCCTCGCACGACAAGATTGCTAACTAACCCTTCCTCATTGCTTAATACCCAATCTAGAATGGCCTGCTCTCTAGTTGGTTCATCAACATGTTGGTTCAGAAAACCATCCCGCATACATTCTAAGAAATCCTCTTCCTCAGCACCCTTACCAATTTGGTTCACCCAATCTATATGTAGATTGAAGTCACCCATTATAACTACTGTTCCTTTATTGCACGCATTTCTAATTTCCTGTTTAATGCCATCCCCATCCTCACTACTACTGTTAGGTGGCCTGTACACAACTCCCACCAGTGTTTTCTGCCCCTTAGTGTTATGCAGCTCTACCCATATCGATTCCACATCCTCCAGGCTAATGTCCTTCCTTTCTATTGCGTTAATCTCCTCTCTAACCAGCAATGCTACCCCACCTCCTTTTCTTTCCTGTCTATCCCTCCTGAATATTGAATATCCCTGGATGTTGAGCTCCCATCCTTGGTCACCCTGGAGCCATGTCTCTGTGATCCCAACTATATCATATTCATAGAAACATAGAAAATAGGTGCAGGAGTAGGCCATTCGGCCCTTCGAGCCTGCACCGCCATTCAGTATGATCATGGCTGATCATCCAACTCAGAACCCTGTACCTGCTTTCTCTCCATACCCCCTGATCCCTTTAGCCACAAGGGCCATATCTAACTTCCTCTTAAATATAGCCAATAAACCGGCCTCAACTGTTTCCTGTGGCAGAGAATTCTCTGTGTGAAAAAGTTTTTCCTCATCTTGGTCCTAAAAGGCTTCCCCTTTATCCTTAATCTGTGACCCCTCGTTCTGGACTTCCCCAACATCGGAAACAATATTCCTGCATCTAGCCTGTCCAATCCCTTTAGAATTTTATACGTTTCAGTAAGATCCCCCCTCAATATTCTAAATTCCAGTGAGTATAAGCCTAGTCAATCCAGTCTTTCTTCATATGAAAGTCCTGCCATCCCAGGAATCAATCTGGTGAACCTTCTCTGTACTCCCTCTATGGCAAGAATGTCTTTCCTCAGATTGGGGGACCAAAACTGCACACAATATTGTAGGTGCAGTCTCACCAAGGCCTTGTACAACTGCAGTAGAACCTCCCTGTTCCTTGATGCACCATCAATAACTCTCCGAGACGTGAGGTGAGATATTGGCTTTTATCGACTGGAAGAAAGAACAAGCAGCAATTGACCACCATGCTACCTCCTGGAGACTGAGAGACAGAGCTCAGGCCCCAATCGCCTTTATACCGGGGTCTGTGGGAGGAGCCACAGGAGCAGTCAGCAGGGGGGGCCTGTCCAGACAGGTATATGTAGTTCACCACACTCCTGTACTCAAATCCTTTTGCTATGAATGCCAACATACCATTTGCCTTTTTCACCGCCTGCTGTACCTGCATGCCCACCTTCAATGACTGGTGTACGATGACACTCAGGTCTCGTTGCACCTCCCCTTTTCCTAATCGGCCACCGTTCAGATAATAATCTGTTTTCCTGTTCTTGCAACCAAAGTGGATAACCTCATTATTCATTAATAACTATCTGCACATTCAATTCATCCACCTTATTACGAATGCTCCTCGCATTGACACACAAAGCCTTCAGGCTTGTTTTTACAACACTCTTAGCCCTTATACAATTATGTTGAAAAGTGGCTCTTTTTGCTTTTTGCCCTGGATTTGCCTGCCTGCCACTTTTACTTTTCACCTTACTACTTTTTGCTTCTACCCTCATTTTACACCCCTCTGTCTCTCTGCACTTATTCCCATCCCCCTGCCATATTAGTTTAAAACTTCCTGAACAGCAGTAGCAAACGCTCCCCCTAGGACATTGGTTCCAGTCCAGCCCAGGTGCGGACCGTCCTGTTTATACCGGTCCCACCTCCCCCAGAACTGGGTCCAATGCCCCAGAAATTTGAATCCCTCCCCCTTGCACCATTTTTCAAGCCACGTATTCACGTATATGGTGACATACATGTACTTTGATAACAAATTTGAACTTTGAAAAATGTGCATCGGTCAGGATTGTTCAGGTAACTTTGCCTATATATATCTTTAAAGGAACACTCTAAATGTAATGACTTTCATGAGAATAAAAAGTGATAAAAAAATTACAAATATTACTTTTGTGGAGTTTTGTCTCATCTGTTCCTCTTGGGCTGTGTCAAATCAATTCTATTTCTGCACCTCAACAGCAGAGGGCACTCGTATCCAACAACTGAATGCAAGAATGAAAGCTTTTCTCCCCCAAGGTCACAATTTTGTACAATCATCCCATGCATCTAAATTTCAAATAACTTGATCATCACCTTCACAAGGAACAAATTGCAAGTAATAGTGCACTCTATCAGGAACTCTCATTCTAAAGTATATTATAAATTCAGAATTCTGTAAATATTTCCTTAAAAAGGTAAGTATTTCTCATAACAGTTGAATGCTTTCATCAGGATTTTAAACAATGTCAGTTCAGAACATTGCACTAATTACACAAGCAATAGAGGCTGAAAGAAAAGAGAGATAAACTGCAGGTGTTGCAAATCTAAAATTTTTTTAAAAAACTGATGCCTTTGTCCATAGGCTCAGTCTCACCTCTGTTATATTTCTAGCATTTTCTCCTTTCATTATGATACAGATTTTCTTTTATTTCTGATTTCTTTTTGGAATAAAACTGCAGTGAAAAAGCACATTATAGTCATTATACCAGCTTGAATCTACCATTTCACCTGGGCAATAACACACAGGCTATATTTAGATTCTATAAAGAACTAATTATATCAGTTAGCAAGCGATGCAAGTCCTGGCACAAAATCTAAGAATTAGCCAATGCAAAGGAGAGATCCTCTCTCTACTTTTAGGGCAGTCTCAAGTGATCAAGGCTGACTTGTTTCCTCTCCAATTGTGTGGGTTCTCAGATGGCTGATAGGGCACACGTGGGCATTATCAAATCTACCACAGGTGAAACGGGGGGTTGCTGAAAGACAAGGACTTTTTATTTTGTGAAGTCTGGCATCCCTCCTCTGCTTATGTTTGCTTCCAATGCCTGTTCTTAAGGCACTCAGTACCATCTCAAATGCTCCTTTTCCACTTTGAGCAGTTGTGCAATATTTTTCCAGCATTATCTACAATAAGGATCAGCAGAATAGAATGTCTTTATTATCTTTTCCCCCAGTGGTGAATTTGTGAAAACATGCACCCATCTCTGAACAAGGGGTGCAGGCCAAACCTGCTGAGGGCAAGAGGCACTTCACAGCCTTTTCACTAGTTCATCAATTTACGTCTTTTCCCCACAAATCTAATGCAGTGCCTCTACTTGAACTGCTGCAATCAGTCTGCATGATTTCACTTTCTAAGAGGTGATAGTGTAGGGAAATGTAATTGGTGAAAATGTACATAATTCACAAATACCAACATTGAGTTGGGGTTTTACTTTATGAGGCTGGTCTGACCTGATGATGTAGTTACGTGAAGGCCTTTCCACCGCACTTTGTTTTTCAGTGTTTGGAGTACAAGTAATGAGTTGCTGCAGCTTTGTTTTAACATAAAATGACTCACACCATTTTATTTGTGAAAACCTGCATTGGTGACACCAATGCCGCAGGATGATTCCAGAGTTATTAAACATCTCAGCCAATGCAAAAATTTTGGGAGCAAAATGTAGTCGCTTGGTGTGTACAGGCCGAGACCCAATTCATGCTTTGAGAAATCCCCGCCAACAACATCAAATATTTCTATGTGGTATCATTGCTCAGTATTTCCACAGTTGTGAGAGTGGAGAGTCTACTACAATACCCGCCTGAACATGATAAATACCAGTCGCTGAAAACTCACCCTTTACAGACTTTTGTACTATCAAAGTTTGAGCATGCTCTCCTTGCCTGGCCTCAGCGATGCTAATTCTTTGGAGCAAATGGACCACATGTTGTCTCTTCTGGGAAATCACCATCCTTGTTTTATTTTTAAAGATCTCTTCATGCAGCAGATACCTGATCAGATTCACACAGCCCTCACTAATGCACCCGTGAAGGACTATAGGGAGCTTGCTAAAATGGCTGATAGTCTATACTCAGCTGGGCAGCAGACCATCGTTCCTCCTCCTTTCTTTACTTCAATAAACGTCAGCAAGGCCCCCATCATAAGGATGCCTGTGGCTGCGAAGCAGATGATGCCGTGCCTGTGTTTTTACCACGCTCGCTTTGGTACAAACGCAGGGAAGTGCCGACCACCTTGCAGCTTCGACTGTGGCCAGCAAATCGGGATATCAGAGATCTGTGAATGGAGCAGTGTAGGTTTCTAATCACAAGCTATACAGATTCTATTCGCTCTTACAGCTGAAACTTGCTTCATCATCTGTGAATGTGCTTCAGCAGTGCAGTTGATGATATTCAAGAGCTTTTGAACACCTGGTAACACAGCTTCCACCATAACTCTGGTCAGAGATCATCAGAAGCCCATGGTATTAGCCTCTTTTCTCTCTCACTCTTCACAGAATGGATGATAAGGGCAATCTTCCCTGCTTTGTAAAGTTTCAAGGCCAGAATTTGATGTAAAAATTGGAGCAGATTGAAGTTTCTGGACAGCGATTTGATAAAGAGCTATATAGAAACCATTTAGTGTTTCTCCCATTTACTAATATGTGGCCCTGTATGTATTTTGCTGGAATTTTCTATCAATGGCATTAATCATTTTCTAAAAATAATCGTTTAGTTGTTATCATGGTATAATGGAGGTGGAATAATAGGCTTTAGGTAGGGAGTCAGGAATTGGATCCATTTGCTCTACGCAGCATCTGTAGTGCAGTCAAGGTTGAGAAACAGATAACTTCGCCTGAAAAGTCGACTGTTTATTCATTTCCATAGATGCTGTATGACCTGCTGAGTTCCTCCAGCATTTTGTGTGTGTTGCTTTGAATTTCCAGGATCTGCAGAGTTTGTCATATTTAAGAACTCCCCATCAGGCAGGGTAGCAGACTCTTCCCTGCCTTGTCTGTGTGCTGCATAGAACCCTTTGCCAAAACCATCAGGAAGGACAAGAACATAAGTGGGTGACTTTGCTAGGCATTGGAGGGGTCCAAGTGAAAACTTCCCTGTATACAGACAATGTCACAGTCTTCATACTCAGATCTAAGGTTGCTTTGCAAATTGGTCAACATCTGCAACTAGTTTGAGTTGGCGTCGGGGTCAAAGTCAACCGCATGAAGAGTGTGGCCATGCTCTTCAGCAACTGGCCCAACCAATCCAATGTCCCTTTCACGAACAGATCTGATTATCAGAAGGTGCTGGGGATCTGGCTCAGAGAGGCCAATGCATGCAACAAGGTAAAACAGAAATTTGGACTGTGGGAGGATGCTCCCTATTGATAACTGGGCAGAAGCTGGTTATCAGATGTGAGGTACTCTCTGGCATGCTCTAGCTTGAAGCAGGTGTGGCCCACCCTCAGCTCCTTCACCCGAGCTGTCTTCAGGTTCATCTGGGGATCCTTGATAGTGCAGGTTAGATGGGTCACAATGTAGAAAAATATGTACCAACTCTGCCTTCACCCTGATTACCACCTCTGTGTGTAGCTGCATCAGGCTGTATATGGAACCTAAATTTGTGGGCACCAAGTACCACTAGGTGCAGAGGTTCTATCTGTGCCCAGTGCTGCGAAGGTTGGCCCAGACACTGTGCAACGTACCAGTCAATTGCTCTTTGCCACACTAGCTGTCCAATGTGGAAAATTTCTTCTGGACCAACATTTTTGACCACGTCCCTCAGACAGTGGTCAGTATGGAATGCCCTACAGACACTGCAGGAAAAGGATTTGATAACACAGTGGGGTGGTTCTCTGAACAAAGACTGTCCAGACCATCTAGCAGAATGCTTCCTTGCCAGACATCTCAACTGCAGTCACCAAGACATTGCCCTCCCAATCATATCCTGCCTTCAGAGCAATTGCTCAGTGAACAATGTCCTTTGGTCTGCCAGCACATCAAGACAGCTGTGGAGGAACACTGCTGAATGTCACAGTCCAGCCTGCAAATGTACATGCTCAGAGGTACACAGAAACTTGTCCGGGGAAAGGCCACAGAATAGAGTTCTTTCCCTACTACAAAGGGAAGGGCCAGGTTGGGTGAGAAAATCCCTCAATTATTGTAGTAGTGTATCGCCCAAAGGGGCCACTGGAGAGGGAACAGTCCTATTGGGTTTCAAGGAATGTAATAGAACGGAGCTGTAAATATTGACTGTGAGTATAAGAACAAAAAGACATAAATACAAGAGTTTCTGCAGATGCTGGAGAATCCAGAATAACACACTCAAAATGCTGGACAAACTCAGCATGTCAGGCAACATCTACAGAGAGGAATAAAGGCCCACAATGCCAGCCCTTTATTCCTCTCCATTGATGCTGCCTGACTTGCTCAGTTCCTCCAGAGTTTTATGCACGTTACATGAGAATGAAAAGGCATTGCTATTATTCTTGTAAATAATTTTTTCCTGTGAATAAAGTTTATTTTGATAAAATAATGCAGATTCACCAGAATGATACCATGCTTAGTGGGTTAAATTAAGAACTTGAGAAATTGCACACATTTGGTTTGTATTACGTTAAATGCAGTAGACTAAGATGCTTAAAATGTTAAAGAATCCAACAGATTAGATAACCAAGAAACTGTTTTCTGTATAAAGAATCAAGAATAAAAGCAAATAACCTTGAAATTAGAATTTCACTGTTTCAAGAGAATCAGAATAAAAATTACAAGGCACTTTTAAAAATATAAATTCAATCCCCTAAACACCTATCATTGTTGGGTCAGATCTTAATACATTTGGATCATAAGCCAGATACCTATTGGATTTTAGGACTGAGAATAATAAGATTTTTGGTTGGTGGGCTGCACAAGAGCTAAAATAGGTAATTGGAATTGAGGTATAGATCAGCCATGATCTAGTTGCATGGCTGAACAAAGTCTGCAGATGGGGAGGACTACTCCTCTTCCTTTACCAATCCTATCAAATCAAATTCAAATGATCCCCTTGCAAGCAAGCCTCATGGACAATTATGCAACATTATTCCCTAATGATGAATGACTAATATTATTAGAAAATATCTGCAGTTTTTAAAATGTTGTTTAATGTTGTTTTTTTATTGTAATGCAATTTTGAAGAAAAAAAGTTAGCTTCGACTTCAAAGATTGAAATTATTAAATCGTGCCATGGAAACCATACTTCTTCCGGTTGGTTGACTCAATATGTCAACTGATTGCCTGATACAGAATGCAGAAATGTTCCATTTCCTGTGAAGATATGTATGTGGGTTGTTGCAGTCTGCTTTGAATTGTTATGCTAATAACACTTTGGGAATGGTTTATTGGATTAATAAATCTTCTAATTATGATGCCAGCAAGATACATAATGAAATATTAGAAGTTATCCCACCAATGTTGGAAATAAATCTCAAACTTATCTCTTTGTTTGCAGTTTATTTGCATTCCTGCCCACAACTCCAGTGAATTGAGATTGATCTTGACACTGGATGCTGCCTATGAGGACTTTACACATTCTCCCTGTGACTGGGTTGAGTTTCTTCACTTGTTGAGTAACAGGAGAATAAGAGGGAATCAACATGAGAAGAATTAGATGACAGCGATATATATGTGGGAACAGGATTGACAGGAAATCCGTGAGAGTCAGCATATATATATGTAGAATGGCTTCCCTCTGTGTGATTAAAAAATTATGTGTGTGTGTTTGTGAGTGTGTATATATAAAATAACAAAAATATAATTATAAGTTCATCATTTATTTATGTCATCATTTTAAGAGAAAACCAAGAAGGTGTCCTTACTGCCAAACCTGGTGCCAATTTACTTTTAAATTAATGTCTGCAACTTGAAAATTACATATATCCATGACTTATTTTATCTTTTTCCTTAAATTTCCCATCTTTATCCTTTCCTCACAAAGGAAACCCTTAGCTTCTCCATCATTAAACATTAATGATCCATTTCTAACCTCCACTAATTCAGAGCGTCCTATATTCCTATAACCCCTTTTAGAAATTCCAGTTTAGATCCATCCTATTGAGATTTTGGTCCTGCAAACTTTTCAAATCCTGTGATCAAAGTAACAAACTGCATGTAACTGCAATAAAAGTAATGCAATATTCATCATCCCTCTCCAGTTCTTTGTAATCTATGAAGAAATTCTCCACACCATCCACCTCCAATGTTCCCTACCAGCTGGTCAGAGAGACATTCACCTGGTTCCATCTTCCAATGTCTTCTCATCACATAGCTGAATCCTTGTACCTGATGTCCTCTAAGGATCTATCTGCCAACCTCTCTTATTTTTAGCCACCTGGTATCCATTCTCACTATTATCCAACAACATATCATTTGTTTTTACATGTATATGGACAATACCCAGCTTATTCTCACATCACCTCTTTGACCCTGTGCACTGCCTTTTAACTGCCAGTCTACTTGTCCAACATGTAGTATAGGATGAGCAGAATATTGAGAAAGTAAAAACTGTTGCTCCCAGTTCCATGCATTCACCACCTTCAATTCCATTCTTCTTTCTGATTTTTAAAAAATGAACCAAACAATTCACAATCCCAGGATTACTTTGGATCACATGCTGTACATGCACCACTTCTAAGTCACCCAGTTTCCACCTCTTTAACGCTGCTTATCTTCATTCCTGTCATGGCTAATCTACTGCTGAAACTTCATTCATATTTTGCTGTAGGGTTGATTTCAGTATTGGCCTCTTGCCCTCATTCTGTTCTGTTAAATTACTTTAGTTGCTCTTGTGAAATGCATTGATTTTTTTTTACTTAAAGATGCTTAGGCGGGATAAAAGTACAAGTTATTGCTGTCGATTTCCTCGCTATCCCATAATAAAGTCCCCCTGTCTCCGTTTGGGTGCCATTTTCTCAAAACACAACACAGCAAAGAAATTCAGATGGAGAACATCCAACCTTTTTATAAAACTGTTCAAATCCACACTACTACTGAAGCTATTCTATCATCTTATTTGAATAAAATGCAAACTATAGCAAACAAAATGAAATGGTGGAAAACTCTCACAACCCATAAACCCTCTATTGTGAGGGTGTCCTACACAGTTTTATTTACTCTCTGATTTTCTCCTTTACAGGTTCCCCCACATTACAAAATTCTTCCATCTAAAAGTCTAATCCCATGCCATTCCTAAACTCCTTCAGAGAACATAGTCCTGCATCATTTGGTGTTGGCTCCATAAAACATTTGAAAGCAATAAGAAGGAGAATGGTATATTAACACTTTTGTCCTTCAGCTTCATGGTCAAGCAAATTGTAGCACTTATTACCAGATATCAGATTCTTCTCCAAGAATGCACATGACAAGGCAAACCTTTCAGGAGGTTTGTAATTTAGACTTAATCTGAAATTGTGAAAAGCCAAAACACAAATTCAGTCTTGAAAATGTTTCTTCTTTGTAATCAACTGTCCGATGCATTACAACATGTTTCTTCATTTTCTTCTTGTTTGATCGTGAAGTAATCAAAAGATTCATAAAGTGATGAAGTCAGCTGGAAAAACAATTTGTTATTTGTTAGTTACTGGATCTCTTGTAATAATCATAATTTTCTTTTGCTCAGACTGCTTTGAGAACACAAATTACTCATTCACAATCAATAGGAGAAAGTCCATTAATGCTGATACTGGCTTTACAACCATAAGATTTTGCAACCCCAAGCCTTCCTAACATATTTTGTAAATTTTCATATAATTCAGAACATGGCATGAGCATTACTAAGGATTTGAGCCAATCACAATTTGCATTATACTTTGGACTGTTCACCCTGTAACCAAGAATTGAGCGGACTAGTCCACACTATAGCGCGCTATCATACTGCCCTCTTTTTTCTTGTGAAGTGGTTTCAGTTCCTTTATGAGATTGTGACCGATTGTTTCTTATCACATTATTTGTTAGTGATCTGGATGACAGAATTAATGTGGTCAAGTTTGTGGACAATATAGAGATAGGTAGAGGGGCAGGAAGCATTGGGGAAGCAGGGAGTGTGCAGAAGGACTTGAACACCCCTTAAGTCCCTTTCTCTTTGATTTGGCTACAGAACTTCTGGCGATAGCATTTCGAAACTGTCCTGAATTGACCGGGATTTGGAGAGGGGGTGTTGAGCATAAAGTTTCTCTCTATGCTGATGACTTATTACTCTTTCTCTCAAATCCGTCTACATCCTTGCCTCTAATGTTTTCACTTCTTGACTAGTTTAGCCAGATCTCTGGCTATAAACTTAATTTACATAAGAGTGAACTTTTCCCAATTAATAAAGAAGCACAAGAACTAATATTTCGTGATCTCCCTTTTAAAGTAGTCCATAATCAATTTACTTATCTTGGAATTACAGTCACAAGGAAGTTTAAAGATCTCTTTCGTGAAAACTTTGTCAATCTTTCATATGCTATAAAACAGAGTCTGGTACAATGGTCACCTCTATCTATGTCTTTGGTAGGTCGTATTAATGTTGTTAAAATGTATGTTGTCCCCAAATTTTTATATTTATTTCAATCTATCCCAATTTTTATTCCTAAATCTTTTTTTGATTCCTTAGACTCTATTATTTTGTCATATCTGTGGCAGAATAAGCACTCTAGAATTAATAAAATCCACCTGCAAAAATCTAAAAAAGAGGGTGGCATGGCTTTACCTAACTTTCGCTTATATTATTGGGCAGCTAATATACGTTGTGCTACTTCTGGTCCTTCTTCCACGGCCAACCCAAGTGCCCTAACTGGGTGGCAATGGAGTTGAGCTCCACTAAAGAATTATCTATATCTGCACTTCTTGGCTCTGCACTCCCTAGTAGTCTGTCCAGATTAATAGCTAATCCTCTTGTTAGACACACTTTGCGTATATGGGCTCAGTTCAGGAAATGCTATAGTTTCCAGGGGTTTTCCGTTTCTAGTCCTGTCGCATACAATCACCTTTTTTTACCTACTACGTACTATTCAGCATTCCATGTTTGGTATAGGAAGAGCATTAGACATTTTGAAGATCTCTTCATTGATAATGGCTTCGCTTCTTTTCAGCAGCTCTCTGTTAAGTTCAACCTGCCTAACGCTCACTTTTTCAGATATCTCCAAATCCGACACTTTATTGCTCCTTTAATTCCTAACTTTCCTGAAATGCCTGCGAAAAATGCTATGGACCTGTTTCTTTCCAGTAATCCACTAGGTAAAGGTTTAATATCAATTATCTGAGATAAACTAGCAGCCTTACGATGGGCCCCTGTGGATAAAATTAAATTGGCCTGGGAGCAGGATTTAAATATCTCCTTATCCGAGGAGAGCTGGTACTCAGTTCTCAAATCGGTTAATTCAACCTCTCTTTGTGCTCGCCATTGCCTTTTACAGTTTAAGATTGTTCATAGAGCCCATATGTCTAAATCTAAACTATCTCGATTCTACCCTGGCATTAGTCCGCTCTGTGATAAATGCAAGAGGGGCGTAAATCTCTCATCCATATGTACTGGCTCTGTCCTAGCTTGGAGAAATTCTGGAAAGATGTCTTCACTACATTATCGGGTATTCTGAATCAGCACCTAGAACCAAACCCCTTAATTGCTCTGTTCGGTTTTTGGGGCGAGACAGATTTATGTCTGGGTCCGACCAAATGCCGAATACTATCCTTTGCCTCTCTCCTGGCTAGACACTTGATCCTCCTTAGATGGAGAGATGTTGCCCCGCCCACTCATGCGCAATGGCTTAACGACGTTATGGCCTGCTTGGACCTCGAAAAAATTCATTATTCAGTTCTTAACTCGGATCTAAAGTTCCATAAGGTCTGGGGACCTTTTATCGAGTACTTTCATAACCTTCCTCTTGACTAGGGTTTTTTTTTCTTTTTTTTTCTTCTTTTCGGTCCCTTGCTTTCAGCTCCCTTTTTTTTTCTGGTAGTAGGCATTATTATCCTCTGTTGCTAAGTGTATTCACAGTCTGGGAGTTTGACTGTCCTGACCTATACTCTTTATATTGTGTTGTGGTCGGTCTGGAGTTGTTGTTTTTTTTCTTGTGTTGTGGGGCTTGGGGAGGACACTAAGCTTACTTGTCTTTAATTTAGGTGCTTTTTTGTTAAATTCTCTTCCTTTGTAGCATATTGTTATTGCATGCTTAATTTTGCACTGTATTAATGCTCCTCATTGGGATTTGGGGTTTTTAATTTGTAAAATGTTTTGAAAAACTAATAAAAAATTTTTTTTTAAAAAGAAGGACTTGGACAGATTAGCAGAATGGGCAAAGAAGTGGCAGATGGAATACAGTGCAGGGAAGTGTATAGTTGTGCACTTTATTAGAAGAAATAAAGGCTTTGACTATTTTCTTGGCTATCTATCCTATCTATATCTCTTATCATCGCTAACAAGTCTCCTTTCATCCTTCTTTGCTCCAAAGAGAAAAAGCCTAGCTCACTCAACCTTTCCTCACAAGAACAAGAAAATTTGAAGATGCTGGGAATCCAAGCAACACACACAAAATGCTGGAGGTACTCAGCAGGCCAGGCAGCATCTATGGAAAAGAGTAATCAGTCAATACTTTTGGTTGAGACCATTCATCAGAAATCATGACCCATGCTCTATAATCCATGCAACATCCTGGTATATCTCCTCTGCTCCACATCTTTCACATCCTTCCTATAATGAGGCGATCAGAACTGAATATAATATTCCAAGTGTGGTCTAACCAGAGTTTTATAGAGCTGCAACATTACCTCGTGGCTCATGAATTCAATTCCTCAATTAATGAAGTCAAACACATCATATCTTTATTAACTTCCCTATCAATTTGCGCAGCAACTTTGCAGATGTATGGATGTGGCCCCCGAGATCCTTCTGTTTCTACACACTGCTAAGAATCTTGTACTGAGCCTTTAGGTTCAACCTTCCAAAGCTCACACTTTTCCAAATTGAATGACATTTGCCACTTCTTGGCCCAGCTCTGCATCATACAAACATACATCATTTCCACGACTTGAAAAATATTATCTTGCTCCACACTTTAAGTATTCTTTTCACTCTGCAATTTCCTGATTCAATTATTCCATTCTACTATGCATCTGAGATGTAGCACCTACCATTTACTCTGCTTCTTACACCACAGATGATGAACATCTCCAGACTTTCTGTTTATTTTATTGTCCTTTTTCTATTTTTCAAAATGACTAACCTGTAATATTTATGGGTCAATGAACCAAAGCAATTTTTTCAAAGGATCCAAATAACCCAAGGAAATTGGTAATATGATTGAATTGGTTTCCAGTTCTCCAACGTACCCAATGAGATGAGCCTCTTGAGGATGAGCTTTCCTCATGTCCTTCCTCATGTCCTTCATTCTCTGGATTTTCTTCATTGATTACTTCTGCCACATCACCAACTGACACAAAATGCATAAATTAATGAATCAGTGACTATTAATTTAATGGAACATTAATGCAATTAATGCAATAAGTGACACTAAGATTCTATGGAATCAAATGTAAGCCCGTCCAACACAATCAGCAAATATCAGTGTTTTTAGCTTACAGATTATTTGCAAATCCAGTGAGTGTATCTGATGAGAAGCAATGAAAATGCAATATATTATTAAATGATATGTTAAATACTAAGAAAATAATTAAAAATTCTCTAAATTCTGTAATTCCACCAGCTCATATAAATGTAAACAGCATTATTGTCTGTTATTTTACTGATGTCTAAAATTATTTGAAAGTGCTTGACCAAAGTAAGTTAGAATACATTAAAAATTAGATATCCTTTGTCAATGAGAAATTATTTTTACTTTTAATTCATAGGAAAATAAATAATGTTGATATCTTGTTAGTGGAAGCACAAACATGGCCTCTTTTTATCCTCATTTAGTGGACAGAGAAAGATACAAACATACCCAAACTCAATGCATACAAAGTTCACCATTTCCATACATCTTGCACTACTTGTATTTGTTGCATTGGTGTACAGCTGCTAACATCAATACTAGAAAGGTTGGCTGACCACACCGTGAGACCTCCATTTCCTGTCCTAGCTACTTCATTTGAATTCAATGTGTCCTCAGACATAATTTGTAATATCCGGCCACATCACATTCGATAAACAATGCCTAGGGAGAAAGAACGGGGGAGGGGAGCACCAGAGGGAGATGGAGAACAGGCAAGGAATGATTATGAGAGGGGCAGAGAGAGAAAAAAAGGAGAGAGGAAAAAAAGTGGGGGGAAAGGAATAATTAATTAATTCATAGATAAATAGGGGATGGGGTAAGAAGGGGAAGAGGGGCATTAACGGAAGTTAGAGAAATCAATGTTCATGCCATTAGGTTGGAGGCTACCCAGACAGAATATAAGGTGTTGTTCCTCCAACCTGAGTTTGGATTCATTTTAACAGTAGAGGAGGCCATGGATAGACATATCAGAATGGGAATGGGACGTGGAATTAAAATGTGTGGCCACTGGGAGATCCTGCTTTTTCTGGCGGACCGAGCGTAGGTGTTCAGCAAAACGGTCTCCCAGTCTGCGTCGGGTCTCACCAATATATAAAAGGCCACACCGGGAGCACCGGACGCAGTATACCACACCAGCCGACTCACAGGTGAAGTGTCGCCTCACCTGGTAGGACTGTCTGGGGCCCTGAATGGTGGTGAGGGAGGAAGTGTAAGCGCAGGTGTAGCACTTGTTCAGCTTACAAGGGTTAGTGCCAGGAGGGAGATCAGTGGGAAGGGATGGGGGGGACAGCACCTCCCCTTGTCAGCAAGGTAGAGGTCAGTACGCCAGACTACAACAGCAACCCCTTGTCAGCGGGTTTTATAGTGAGGTTGGGATTGGTGCGGAGGGAGTGAAGTTAGAATTGGAACAAGGTGTGGTGAAGTTGAGACATACGACCATTTGCAATATTGGTGTGCCCTGTAATTGAACTGATGTTAGAAGGCTGGATTTTCCTGAGAAATCCCAGTGGTTCTTTGCAAAACCAGTGGCATTTACCAGCTGAGTGTTCAGGATTCCCATGTCTATAGACGTAGTGCAGAAATCCTGAAAGGTAATTGATGTTTTTTTTTCTGACTAAGCTCTGCCATTGAACACTAGTGGAATCCAAGACAGTATTAACTTCTTGCAACTTCCCAGCAATTTCAACTGAGGAATTTGGTTGCCTCACGTCTGCTAGGTGATAAAATTAATTTGAAAAGAAAGGAACACGTGCAAGGGAGAAAGGTATATTTTATCAAAATTTCATTTTTTTCATATTACAGTAATTAGTTTTACTTAAACTTCTAATTGTTTAAATGGGCTATTTTTAGTTTCTACGATTATTTCTTAATAGTTTTGTTACATTTCTGAATGTCAGAGAGTTTGCATGTTAGCTAAGACTCAGATTGTGAATTGACCAGCTGCCAATTTGTTTTCCCTGTTCAGATCCTGTTCCACAATACCACTTATTTCCATACAGATCCAGAATAGATTTTCATCAAGATGCTCATTGTGGAAAATCTGCTTCTAGCAGCTTAACTGAAGATAAGTGCAGGCTAAATAGGTCAAGAGAGTAGAGTTGAATGGAAAATGCAGGCAGCTTACTGTTGGGAATTAGTTCTGGTCTAGAGAAAGAGAGTCATACAGCACAGAATCAGGCCCTTTGGCCCATCTTGTCTATGCTGACTCTTTTGCACAATGAACTAATCCCATCTGTCTGCATTTGGATAAGGGCCCTCTAAACTTCTCCTATCTGTGTCTTTATCCAGATGGCTTTTAAATGTTGCTAATGTGCCCACCTCAACCATTATTTCTGGTGGCTCATTCCAAATATATACCACCTTTACTAATTGTCTAATGATCTCTGAAAGATTATTTTCAGTATGAGTATAGTAAAACATTTTTGAAAGGTGTTGTATCTCTGTCTAATTTTTTTCTGAAGTTTTTAACCATTCCATTGCTGTTGCTTTGCCGTAAATCTGTTGGAAGCCCTGTTCATACAGGGAAACAAGGGTTCAGTGGCATTTCTGCCAATGTTACATCAGCTGAGCAGAAACAGCTCTGATGTGATAGAAATTCCCAGTGATCATATCCAGGTAGTTGTGCCAATGAGATAATAATGAAATACTCTGTAGTAATCCCAAAGAATTGGGAATGTAAGGGAGTTCGTCACAGAGTACCTTTAACCCATGTTTCTGATCTTGGGTGCTATCTGTATGAAATCTGTGTGTTTTTGCTGAGTCTATGTGAATTTCTCCTGGTGGCTCCTGCTATCTCAACCTAAAGGTTCGTTAGTAACTGTGAATATAATTAGCTGAGAAACAGATTATTGCTGAGGGTGGTAGGACAGCAGAAGTTCTCAGGCATGGGACGAAAAATAGATAAGTGGGCCAAATGGCTCCTTCTGTATTATAAGGAAGTATGAAATATCAGACCTCCACAGTCCAGTTAAAGAATGTTCAATATTAAAAGTGATCTCATCCATTGGGCACCATGGGACAACCAAAACAAAGTACAGTTAATTGCAATTCCACCACTACAAACTCAATGCCTTCATTTGCATTGTGCCTCAAAAGTAATCTAAGGATATAAATCAATGGATAGGGAAGATATTGTATCAAGTCAATGCATTTTAGGCTCTACATCTGAATTCAGTTCTGATACAGTTTGAATACCACATTCTTAACAGTCACATACCTGACAGACTTGCATTTCTTTTCCTTCTCCGCTGTTGCTTGTAACATAAAATTGCAAGACCCAGTATCACCAACAGTGCCAATGCAGCAAGTTTATGCCTGTAGTTGTGATACACTAGATAAAAAATAATTGTTTCAGATTTAGCAAATTAAATGAAATTAATCTTAACTGCTGAAGGAGGAACAAAATACTGTCAGAGAATGAAATCATTGTTGCTCTGGATCTGATGCAGCACACAAAAAAACCAACAAAAGATAAAGAATACCATAATAATAATAATAATAATAATGAAAAACACAATAAATATAAATACATAAGATAGCTTATATACGTATAGATTGACTGTAGGTCCATAAAGTGATAGTACTGGATGTCCATAAAGGAGTGTCTGTACATAAGGTGACAGGAAATAATAACATAGTGGTGGTTGGGGATGTGGAGGTGCAGGTTAGTAGATGAAGCCTTTGATCAGCCTTACTGCTTGGAAAAAGTGACTGTGAGTCTGATGTTCCTGGGGACAAACAGTTTATGAGCAGGGTGGATGGAATGACGTGAGTACAGATGGGCATAGTACATCTCTCTGCAGCCTCCTCAGAAAGAAGAGGCATTGCTGCGTTTTCTGGACTGTGTAGGATGTGTTCTGAGGCCATGAGAGGTTGTGTGAGATGTGCACTCACAGGAGTTTGAAACAGCTTGCAGTTTCCACTGCTGTGCCAACACATTTTGAATATCATGATATTTCAAAAACAGGATTTCTTTTAAAGTTAAAATTTGTGTGATAATTTTAAATTTGTGATGATTTAAAATATTGCTTCTCATTGAAATGTGAATATTGATGAAAATAGCAACAGTGTGAGAGAACTTATTTAACATCATGTCTAAGAAGATGTATCCTAATAGATTAACCAGTTTATGCTGAAAACATTGTAGGTCTCTCAAATTATTTTGTGATCTTCCATCTTATGTGTAAAGCAACAATTTGATCTTACATTTCATGAGCTGCTGTAAAATTATAATTATTCTGCGTGCCTTTCGTACGTACAATATATGTCAATTCTCCAGCCTCTTAAAGTTGCCAAAGAGGAACAGAGCTGAATGCATTAAGTGGAGGAATTCATAGATTAAATTTATTTTGTTTTTGTAGAAAATCTAATGGTCTTTGAATTATTTAATAGCATGTTGACAAGACAGAGATACAACTTCATTCAGTGGGACAGTCAGAATAGGAACTGATCTTAAAATTAGTGTTGGATGCTTAAGAGTGGCACTCAGGAATATTTCTTCATGGAAAAGATAGTGGAAATATAGCAATCTCCTTACAAAATGTTGCTGCATTCAGAGTTTATTCTGGATCTTAAAACTGAGATTGAGAGATTTTTGTTAAACAAAAGTACTTAATGGTTATGGAACTAAAAACCACAATGTGGAATTGAGTTCTGATCCAAAAGGCAAACTTGACAATGGTCATTAACATTATGGACAGACTTGCTTAAACATAAAGCAATATTTTCAGTAAAGCATAATCAGAATAAGATTATATTCTGTGATATTGATCAGTAATTATTTTATAAGAATAAGATAATCACAAATAATATCACAGAATACTGGATTACAAGTCATGCCCAGAGAATAATACTCACCGGTATGGGAACAGGAGCACTAATTATTTAAAGAGCAGATTGATACATACATAATACATACCTCCATATGCCTTAAGTAAACTCCTGGTTTTATATATCTCTATTATGTTGCCTCTCAGCCTCTTTGCCCAAGGGAAAACAGATCCAGCCTATCCTAACTCAAGACCTCCATCTAGGCAATTCTTGTGTGTTTTTTTCTGCACCCTCTCCCGCCTAATCACATTTTTTTATAGTGTGATAACTGAAATTGCATACAATACTCCAAGTGCAAACTAACCAATGTTTTCTGCAACTATAATATGGTGTCCTAACTCTTGAACACATTACCTCATCAATATGGACAGGTAAACATATGTCTTCTTCATCTCCATTTCTACTATGTTGCCACTTTCAGGAAATACGTACTTGCACATCCCAGGTCTCTCTTTTCAACAATGGCCTGAACTTTCACTGTTCATGTCTTGCCTTGGTTAAACTTCCCAAAATGCAGCATTTCCCACTGACAAGTTAAATTCCACCTGATATTCTTTTGCCCACTTTCCCAGTTGATTGCAAACCTTTTTTGGGCTTTGTTTCTTGGAGGACAAAAGTACGTTCGAATTCAAGAGGATGACTAATCATGAAAATGCTGATGGATTGTTCTGTTTGCCCTTGGAAAAGCAAATACCTAAAAAATTTACAAAAGAGGACATTTGTCTTGAGGTGTTCTCCCTGCCTCAGGTCTCCTTGGCAACCCAAACTGGCTGGAATGTGCAGCAGAAATTCCAGTTCACCTATTTTTACCAGTGCCAGGATAAACTTGCCCTTGAAAGGGGTTGCCTTACATGGGGTTTGAAAGTTTTTGTACCATCCATGCTGAGAGCAAAAATGTCAGAAGAGTTACATACCAGTCATCTGGACATGGTTAAAGTGAAAGCATTGGCTGAAAAGTTTGTCTGGTGACTTGGGATAGATCGGTGGATTGAACAGCTTGCCACGCACTGTTCAGGATGCTAACACGTCCTGAAAAAAGGTGTCCAGAGCTAACAGAACCACTTATGCGGTCCCATAATCAACTCCCACAATCACCACGGAGTAGGCCCCAGAATCTGAGATTGTTTCACAGTCTCTCCTGCCAAGCAGTGTGCTACCTCCCCTTCCTTGTCAGGAAAGACCTTACCAAACAAGAGTTAGAAGCCCTTCATAGTGATGAAATCTTTAGGCCTGCATGGGACAATTGAAAATTTGCTGTGCCATGGATGTCTAAATAGTCATTGTATTATAGCGTATTGTAGCGTATTGTATATATATGATGACTAGAGAGCAGAATGTTACATATTTGAGTTGAGATGCATTCTATATTGAATTGGATTTTATAGCTAAGCAAGGAGAAGTGTTGTGTATTTGATAGTTCATTAAGGATTATCTGTAAAAGTATTTGAATGGCACATGCAATTACACCACCATGTCGTTTGAGTGCACCTCACTAAAGAAGCAAAACGAAGTAGACACGTTTTCTCAGCCTCCCATGTTTTTCTTTCGATTAATTTCCGGAGTTACAAAACGTAACAGTTTACTACTTTATTAAGTCCTTCTGCAATCACCATGCTGTTATCATAATGTAGTTTTACTGGTAAATCCATCAACTGAGAATGCAAAAGCTGCATCAAATTCATGCTCAGGTAGACCAGCTTTGACTGGTCTCCTGGTGTGCACCAATGTTTAATAAATCGGCCCCGTCCCCCACCAATTCTGTCTGATCTTTCAGTTTGCTCCTACAGTAATTAAAGAATGCCATGGCACCTCTGGAATCAGAATCAGAATTAGGTTTATTACCACTGACATATGTTATGAAATTTGTTGTTTTGTAGTAGAAATACTGTGCAAGACATAAAAAAAATTACTATGTTACAAGAAGAAATAAAATAATTAAATAGTGCAATGGAGGAATGATGAGTTAATGTTCATGGGTTCATGGATCATCAGAAATTAGATGGCAGAGTGGAAGAAGATGTTTTTAAAACATTGCGTGTGTATCTTCAGGCTCCTATCCCTTGACCTTATGGTAGTAATGAGGAAGAGGGCATGCCTTGCATGGTGAGGGTCCTTAATGATGGGCGTAGCCCTTTTGAGGCATCATCTTTTGAAGATGTCCTCGTTGGTGAGGAGGCTTGTGTCCTGGCTGAATCTACAACCCTCTGCAGCCTCTTTTGATCTTGTGTAATGGAGCTTCCATATCAGGCGGTGATGCAACTCATCAGAATGTTCTCCAGCATGCTCCTGAGGAAATTTGTAACGATTGGTGACATACCAAATCCCTTCAAACTTCTAATGAGGTATAGCCACTGGCATGCCTTCTTCATGATTGCGTCAATATATTGGACCCAGGATAGATACTCTGAAATGTTGACATGCAGGAACGTGAAACTGCTCACCCTTTCCACTGCTGATCCTTCCTCTTCCTGAAGTCCACTAACAATTCCTTGGGATTACTGACATTGAGTGCAACAATGTTGTTGTGACACTACTCAACCCAGCTGATCTGTCTCACTCCTGTACACCTCTCGAGCACTGAAGCATTCATGTAATCTACCCAAACAACTTCTCTTAAAAACGTCACTAAGAAAAATCAACTGATGGCTCATGTTGGCAGAACTTTGCTGAATGCTAATTGACTGTTGCAGATCATCATAAATAGTGATTTTGCTTAAACGTAATTAATTTGTCATGGTGTGGATTTCATGAAGAATCTAAACATGTTAATTTCACAGCTTTTTCCATCATAATTGCAATTTTAGTTTTAAAATGTTTTCCTTTTTCATAGCCATGAACTTGACAATTAAAATATCTGATGCATGCTTATTCAGCTGATTGGTGCCTTGCAAAATTATCCATGAAATTGTAGGGATTATATCATTTAGTTTTTAATGGTCCGTGCACATTTGAGATAAAGTTTTGGAGACATTAAAAACTTCATGGCTCGGAGAAAAGGTTCTTAGATGTTAAATAGATAAGAGACACAAAAATGTTTTGAAGCTTTTGTTAATATTTTTAGTTAATATTTTAATTCCTTAAATATAAAGAATAAAGGCTATATCAACTAGGGGATAATTAAGGTCAAATAAAAAGATATATTGAATAAAGAGAGATTTTAACTTAACTTGACCGTTATGAAATTGATTAAATCAGATAACTGTTGGTTTTACATACCTTCAAATATAAAACTTCAGTCAGCTATTAGCCTGCCTGGTAAGAATAAAATTATTTGGAAAGGACCAAATGACAAACTGAAACAGCAATCCCAAAGGAAGCCCAAGCATTTTAAAGTAAATTTATCAAGAGCCCAAAATCCCAGCAACTAACTTATTTCATGAAATGGTTACGTTTTGACTTTGCTGTGATGGAGAGTGTGTGTGTGTGTGTGTGTGTGTGTGTGTGTGTGTGTGTGTGTGTGTGTGTGTGTGTGTGTGTGTGTGTGTGTGTGTGTGTGTGTGTGTGTGTGTGTGTGTGTGTGTGTGTGTGTGTGTGTGTGTGTGTGTATCGATCTTTTTGGTGATTGCTCATCATACGGCATGCCTTGGGCATCTGAAACCCAGCTGAGCCCATCCCTCTGCAGGTTTTTGGAGCCAGCTAGATCCGAACTCGGGAGCCTTCACTCTGAGGTCTGGCGCTGCTGCCACTACGCCACCGGCCAGCCTGTTTAATGGCATTAATTGAATTCTAACTGGAGTCATAGAGAAGTACAGAACAGAAACAGGCCCTTTGGCCCATCTAGTCCATGCCAAAACCATTTAAACTGCCTACTCCCATCAACATGCACGGGAACCATAGCCCTCTTTACCCTTACCATCCATGTACCAATCCAAATTTTTCTTGAATGTTGAAATTGAGTTTACATGCACCACTTGTGTTGGCAGCTCGTTCCACACTCTCATGACCCTCTGAGTGAAGAGGTTTCCCCTCATTTCCCTTTAAACTTCTCACCTTTCACCCTTAAACATGACCTTGGGTGGTAGTCCCACCCAATCTCAGTGGAAAAATCCTGCTTGCATTTACCTTATCTATACCCCTCCTCATTTTGTATGCCTCTATCAAATCTCCTCTCAATCTTTTGTACTCTAAGGGATACAGTGTTAACCTACTCAATCTTTTCTTATAACTCAGGTCCTCCAGATTGAGCAACATCATTGTAAATTTTCCCTGTACACTTTCAACTTTGCTTACATCTTTCCTGTAGGTAGGTGACCAAAACTGCACTCAAAACTCCAAATTAGGCCTCACCAACGTCTCATACAATTTCAATATAGCATCCCATCTCCTGTGCTCAATATATTGACTTAAGAAGGCCAATGTGCCAAAAGCTTTCTTTACGATCATATCTACCTATGACACCACTTTCGATGAATTATGGACCTGTTTTCCCAGATCCCTTTGTTCAATCGCACTCCTCAGTGCCCCACCGTTCACTGTGTGTAAGACCTACCCTGGTTGTTCCTACCAAAGTACAAAACCTTGTACTTGTCTGCATTAAGTTCCATCTGCCCATTTTCTTTTAGCCCATTTTCTTCCAGCTGATGCAGATCCCTTAACAAGCTATGGTAGCCTTCCTTGCTGTCCACTGCACCCCCAATTTCAGTGTCATCAGCAAATTTGCTGATCCAGTTAACCCGATTATCATCCAGATCATTAATATCCATTACAAACAATTAAGGACCCAGCACTGATTCCTGCAGCACACCATTAGTTACAGGTCTCCAGTCAGAGAGGCAATCATCTACTATCACTCTCTGGCTTCTTCCACAAAGCCAATGTCTAATCCAATTTACTACCTCATCTTGAATGCTGAGTGACTGAACCTCCTTGACTTTCTTGTCAAATACCTTGCTAAAGTCCATGTAGAGAACATCCACTGCCTTGCCTTCATTCACTTTCCTGGTAAATTCCCTAAAAATTCAATAAGATTATCAAGACATGACCAACCATGCACAAAGCTATGCTGACTATCCTTAATTAGTCCACGCCTATCCAAATGCTTGTATATCTGGTACCTTAGAACATCTTCCAATATCTTTCCCGCAACTGATGTCAGACTCACCAGCCTATAATTTCATGGTTTATGTTTAGAGCTTTTTTTAAACAGTGCAACAACATTGGCTCTCCTCCAATCTTCTGGAATCTCTCCTGTCACTAAGGATGTTTTAAATATCTCTGCTGGAACCTCGGCGATCTCTGCACTTGCCTCCACTAGAGCCTAAAGGGACACCTTGACAGGCCCTGAGGATTTATTTTAACTAATTCCAACTAAATTGATATTTAAAAATTTTGTAATACCAATCATAATTTAAATACCTGGATTAATGGTAGATATTTATTCATGGACAATGTAATTATCACATTTCAGTTTTTTGGTTTTAAATAGTTGTATTTAAATGAATCAGTGAAATGTAGTATTTGCATCTAAATTCATTTTTGATGACTCTAAAGTCTAATTTTATTCCTCCAATTGTTATGTCATGATACTGCAAAAATATTGTGATGGTTTGGCTAAGGTAAGTACTGATATGTTTAAAATTGAGTTGTATCAGGCAATTCACACTTGATTTCATTTAGTCCTCTGATGAACCTCGAAAATGATTGGAGGATTATCATCCAAATTTTCAAAATGTTCATAGCTGAAAGTGGGAAAAAGTTTCAACTCATCAAGGGCCATTTGATACTCACTGATGAAACGTTTAGGACATACAAGTTTTCTGTGTTACAATAGGAAATAGAACTGCATTAAACAGAATTCTCCCTCTGAGCCATAAGTATTTATCTTAAACATGAGAAAATCTGCAGATACAGGTACTGGAAATCCAAAGCAACACACAAAAAATGCTGGAGGAACTCAGCAGCCCAGGAAAAGAGTACTGTCAATGTTACGGCCTGAAATATCAACTGTTCATCTTTTCCATAGTTTTCTCCTGGCCTGCTGAGTATCTCCAGCATTTTGTGTATGTTATTTATCTTATATTCTGTCTCCTGATGTTACAAATGAATTGATGACAGAAACTGGCCAATAAAAATATTTTTTTACAAAACCTGATCCCAGCATACATCTGAAAACAAAAAAAAAAGTAATCTTAATCTGTCATAATTGGAACTGGAGGATGCACTGGCTAAATGTTGATATGACCTAGCCACACTATCATAGTGTAATCTTGTTGAATCCTCAAAGTTCTCATATCTACTAACCAGAGAAACAAACAACAAACGGCAAATATGTTTGTTCTGACCACAGTGCATTCGCAAACTTGGGTAACCAATGTCCATAATAAAAATGCATAAAGTAATAATGTGTATCAAGGTCTAACAGAATAATTAATACCAGCATTTTGTCACAAAAATTTTGGAACTGAATTTCATTTCATATCAATATTTAGAAATTTGGATTTTAATTTACCTTGCCACATGCTCAGTTTGCGAGATAGCTCATGTGATAAAGTTGATTCTGATAAGTGACCACAGGTCTGCATTCTAAAGTAAGCAATAGATTAAAACTCCCAACGTTCTGATGAAAAATTCTGGCCAAGGTTGCAAAAAAAAATCATGATGATCATCAAAGTCCAAGATGCATGACAAACCTTGAGATGGGTAGAGATGCTGCAGTTCACCAGCAAAGATGTTGAATCATGCATTGAACAAAAAGCAACATTTAAAGTCAGTACTGTACAGTAACAGGCCCTTCAGCCCATCTAATCCATTAAACTGCCTACTCCCATGGATTTGCACTGGGACCATAGCCCTCCATACCTCGACCATCTATATACCTAGCCAAACTTTTCTTAAATGTTGAAATCAAGCTCTTGTGCACCACCTGTGCTGGCTGTTCATTCTCATGACCCTCTGAGTGACAAAGTTTCCTCTCATTTTCCCCTTAAACTTTTCAACTTTCGCCTTTAACCCATGACCTCTGGTTGTAGTCTCACCCAACCTCAGTGGAAAAAGCCTGTTTGCATTTACCCTAACCATACCCCTCATAATTCTGTATACCTGAATTAAATCTCTTTTCAATCTTCTCAGTTCTAAAGAATACAGTCCTAACCTATTCAATCTTATAACTCAGGTCCTCAAGACCCAGCAACATCCTTGTAAATTTTCTTTGCACTTTTTCAACCATATTTACATCTTTGCTGTAGGTAGGTGAACAAAAGTAAACATTATACTCCAAATTAGGCCATTCCAACATCTTATACAACCTCAATATAACATTCCATCTTCTGACATTGATTTAGGAAGGCTAATGTACCAAAAGCTTTCTTTCCAACCCTATCTACATGAGATGCCACTATCAATGAATTATATATTTGTATTCCCAGATCCCACCGATCTAACACACTCCCAAGTACCCTACTGTTCACTGTCCTCCTGAAGTACAAACCTCGAACTTATCTGCATTAAACTCCATCTGCCATTTTTCAGCCCATTTTCCAGCTGATGCAGGTCCCTCTGCAAGCTATGATAGCCTTCCACACTGTCCACTACACCCCCAATATTGGTGTCATCTGCAAGTTTGCTGATCCAGTTAACCACATTAACATCCAGATCATTGATATAGATGACAAACAAAAAAGGACCCATTACTGATCCCCGCGGCACATCACTAGTCACAGGCCTCCAGTCAGAGAGGCAACCCTCGACTACCACTCTCTGGCTTCTCCCACAAAGCTAATGTCTAATCTAATTTAATGCCTCATTCAAATGCTGAGCAACTGAATCTTCTTGACCTGCCTCCCATGCGGGACCTTGTCAAGTACCTTGCTAAAGTCCATGTAGACAACATCCACTGCCTTGCCTTCATCCACTTTCCCGGTAACTTCCTCTAAAAACTGGTTTGGCATGACCTACCATGCACAAAAACTCTATGAGATTGGTTAGACATGACCTACTATCTCTGCTAGGTCACCGGCAATTTCTGTACTTGCCTCCCATAGGATCTGGGGAAACAACTTGTCAGACTCTGAGGATTTATCCACCCTAATTTACCCCAGGATAGCAAATCTCTCCTCTTCTGTAATTTGTATAGGGTTCATGAAGTTGATACCGCTTTGCCTCACTTCTATAGACACTGTGTCAGTCTCCTGACTAAATACAGATGCAAAAGATTCACTTAAAATCCCCCTCATCTCTTTTGGCGTCATGCATGGATTACCGTTCTGATCTGGTCCCTTGCAATCCTTTTGCTCACAATAAACTATTTAAAGTTGTTAATGTTTCTTTTGTTGAAATATTTGTCATTTTTTGTGTATTAATTTTTTGCAGGATGTTCTGAATCCTTATAAACTTCTATTTGAAAATGTTTCTCTTTATCTCTCACCTTGTAATTTTGTTTATTGAAGTTTATTCTTATCCCTACATGTGTTATATCTCCTTCATTAAAACAGGCAACGTATTGAATATTTGTGTGCTAACGTATTTGTGTCTGAATACAGTTTAAATTTCAGCCATTTAATATTATCCTGAAAGTCTAATCATACTAGCAAGATGGGTGTGTAAATAAATTACAAATCTGCCTATCTCTTGCTGAGTAACTTATTTTACTTCTTTAGTATATCTCTCTGATATATTTCGGGGCATGACGAGATCAGGTATGCCAGTTTGTTCTGTCATGACCGGCAGCCAAGGAATAGTCTTCGTACAAAGCAAGTCCACCATCATTCAGAAGTAAACTAATTTACAACAGGGGAATTTTCTTGTCTAATTTGAATTTTATCAAAGAATCTGTGTTTACTTAATCTGTGTAGCCTTATTCTGTTTTAGCTTTCTGCTGACTGCTACATATTTATGTCATATGCAAACTAAAGATGAAAGCTTTTTTATTTGATCAGTTGCAACTTCCCAGTTTAATCCCCATTTACAGTAATCACAGTGCTTTATTGAAGTTCACTTCTCAATCCAAAAATCTTGGCATAACAGTACATAAAGAATACTAGATGATTGTTTGTGTTAGCATGTTAATTGTATTTGAGTTCCTCAAATTCCCAAGGTTTTCGTTGGACATAGTGAAATGGCCAATGCCATTCAGATAATGCCATGGATGCGACTGACAAATAAACAAAGCTTAATTGTTTTAATAATTTCCCACTCAAAGAAATCCCTCGGAAACATCTTCAAGGCAATCATAAAGGTACAGCACAAATCACTTTGTGCACAGCACAGCATTGGTCTAGTATCTAAAAAATGCCAGTCTCCCTTCTCTTGTGATCTTTAGTTTTTCATGTTTCCTTTCACTTTCTTCAATTTTAAGTAATAATCTCATTACTCTTGTGAATGTCTCTTACTCTTTACCCATTTGTGATAAAATAATCAATGTTCTAATCAAAATGGTGAATGGTGTCGTGTAAATATATCTATGTATCCTGCTTATGTGAATTTAGTTTTTCCCATGGTATTGTTAATTCTTTGCAAACCAACATTTTAAGATAATGCGTACACAGAGACTGTAACTACTGATATCTGGAGCAACATACAAAGTGCTGCAGAAACTCAGTGGATCAGGCGACATTGATGGAGGAAAGTGGATAGGTTCAAGACCTTAGGTGAGATGAAACTCCCCATTTCCATCCCTTGAATGCTGCCTAACCCTCTAAGTTTCTCTGCACTTTGTGTGTTGTTTTAAGATAACGCACTAGAGAATACATTGTACAATTTAATATAACGTTTATAGTACTGAATATTGATGCTGCATTATAAGGCATGTGAATTAAGTTTATTGTGTTTGTTGTTTGTAATTTTCACTGGTTTTGCCCTGAGATTTTCAAAGGATCATATAATCATCAACACTGACTAGAAGCTACCGTTTATCCTCATCCTACACGAATCCAATTTAATTCCCACTGAGCTGCTATCAACTCCTCTCTTTTGTGATATCACTTTATCTGTAAAATCAATATTACAAAGAAAAATAGGAATTGCTGGAAATATTCATAGGTCTTCCACTCAAATTAACACACACAAATGCTGGAGGAACTCAGCTTCTATGGAAAATAATATTTAGTCGAAGTTTCAGGCTGAGACCCTTCGTCAGGACTGGGAAAAAAATGGGAAGATGAGAAGTCACCTTTGTTCCACTGAAATTACTCTATCCTAACTTTTCCTATTAAGCATCCCATTTTTATTTCAAATTTATGACATTCATACATACAAGAGGTGATTTATAAGTTCATGGCTTAAGTTAGAAGGAGTTAATTTTAGAAAACCTAGCACATTTAATTTTCAACATAGTCCCCTCCTACATTTACACACTTAATCCAGCGGTCGTGGAGCATACTGATCCCTTCTTTGTAGAAATCGGCGTCTTGGACCTCCAGAAGTGGTCCGCAGCATGGGGTGATTAACAAATTTGTGGCCTAAGGTAGATGAGTTATACAGCTCTCGTTATATGCACATGCAGTTCAACTCTTTAAGTGATTATGCAGAAAGTTTGAAGTTAATAACTCATATCCTTCCACCTTAGGCCATGAACTTACTTATCAATTACCCCTGCTGTGGCACACTTCCGGAGGTCCAAGACGCCGACTTCTACAAAGAAGGGATCCATATCCTCCATGACCGCTGGACTAAGTGTGTAAATGTAGGAGGCGACTATGTTGAAAAATAAATGTGCTAGGTTTTCTAAAATTGACTCCTTCTACCTTAGGCCGTGAACATATCAATCACCCTTCGTGTTACTGTAGTTCCTCATGTTCATTTAATATAACCAATAGATATGATACTACTTTCATTATGCATATATGTGTGATTTCCCAGACTGAGACTAGCATAAACAATACTGAAATGGGTACTAGGAAGTTTACACTGTTAATCCCAAGTCCTGCTGCTACCATTTTAAACAAAAGATATTGATATGACAATTATTGATTGATCTCACATTTGCAAAGCAATTGGTTACGTTATTCTACTTCCAAAAATCAGAGACCGCATTTTAATAAAAAAGATTAAAAGTATTTGTTTGAGAATTGTGTGTGAAATTATACTTAGAAAATTTTAATGGCTATTTACCTTGCACAGTTAATTTTGTTCCATTCCCTTGGCCTTTTCGAACTGGTGCTGGTATTTCAACAGATATTTCACAGAGGTACATTCCTGAATCACTCCGAATGATATTTTCAATAGTAAGCTTTGCAGTTGTTTCGTTAATTGAAGAATAACTTCTGTTGACATGAGCTGAAGCCATTGTAGTTGCCCCAATTAATGGCATTGAGTCTTTGGTCCAATCTACCCTGATACTTTCAATTGTTTTGTCCTGTTCACAAGAGCAATGCATATTTATTGTGTCTCCTTCAAAAGCCTTTATTTCAGGAGGGGTCTGAAAGACTTTGATCTTCTCTGTGACTACTGTTAAGTGAAAAGAATAATCAATTTGGAACAATCAACTGCTTATGCCTCAGATAATGAAGATAAATTCGCTACCAACAAGCAACGTTACAAGTGTAAGGTAGGATCTCTATTACAGTATTTACCCAACCAAATTCATTAAAATAATACTATTAGAAAAGCAAATTTAGAAGCAGTTTTATTTTTGAGAAAGTAAAACATAAACGTACCTTCAGTTACTTGAGTTAATGTTTGGATGCAATGTAATGCCCACATCAAGTGTAAATAATCCTGATTAAGATTCATTTTAGCAGCAGTGAGAACCAGCTTCATCTACATTCAATGCAGCAGCTCTTTGGTTGAGTCACATAAAGGCAAGTTGTGCTGCAGATTTCCGTTTCTACGTCAAAACCACGTCTAGTTGATATCTGTCATTACATCAAAGGTACTAACCTTTCAAAAGTTCCAAGTTTTTGAAATAAATCCCTCTGATGCACAAAACTGACATTCAGCTTTGAAGCTCCTGATAAGGTCTGCTCAGTGATATTATTTGGGAGTAGTATGTTCAAATTAAATCACAAAGCTAAACTAATGCACTAGGCTGTTCTATAAATTATGCTAATAATTATGCTAAAAATTATTTAGCATAATTATTCTATAAATTATGCTAAAAATTATGCTAATAATAGTAGAAATGAGAGACATTCATGAAATGCTCTTAGCATAATCCATTTCTATCTTGGCACATATTTTCCTGAAAGCATTGGTCTATCATAAAAGTTGATTTAAAAAAACTGGTTTTCATCATAAGCAAATGATGCCTAGAAAATGAAGTTCACGTTATTTTGGTGTAATGCATATTTGCTGCATGGGCATACTTCAAGCTGCTGTTCATCAATTACAGTCAGCGCTCAATACTGTCATCCCCTCAGTGTTAATCGCCAAGCTTTTGAATGTGGATCTTTGTACTTCTCTCTGCAATTGGATCTGCAATTTTGTCATCGGGAGACCCGTCAGTAAGGATCGGTAATAATCTCCTCCTCACTGATAATCACGTTGATTGATCAGCTCATTGCTCTACTCTCTCTAACTCATGACTGTATGGCTAAGCACAGCTCAAATACCATTTTTAAATTTCCAGATGACAACACTAATGTCAGTAAAATAGCAGATGGCAGCGAGAAGGCATACAAGAGTGAAATAGACTGGCTAGTTAAATGGTGTCGCAACAACAACTTCGTACTCAAAGTCTGCAAGATCAAGGGATTGATTGTGAACTTCAGGAAGGGAAATTTGGGAGAACACACAGCAGTCCTCATTAAGGAAACTGCACTAGAAGGGGTGTGCAGATTTAAGATCTGTTAACATCTCTGTAGATCATTGATGCCTTCACGAAGAAGGCATACCAGCAGCTGTACTTCAGTGGCTCTACTCCATTAGGAGTTTGAGGAGATTTGGTATGTCACCAAAGACTCAAGCAAATTTCTATTGATGTGTCTTTGACAACATTCTGACTGGTCACATCGCTATCTGGCATGCGGGCTCCAACGCATAGGATCTCAAAAGGCCGCTGCGGGTTGTCGACTCCACCTGCTCCATCACAGTCATACTTTCCCTGCCATCAGTGAATCTTCCTGATACCTCACGAAAGCAGCATCCATTATTAAGGACCCTCAGCATCTGGGATATGCTCTCTTCCCATTACTACTGTCAGGAAGGAGATACAGGAACCTGAAGACCCCCAATCTGTGTGAATGTTGAGTTGGGTGGTCTTTTATTGAGTCTGTTATAGTTCTTACTCAATAGATTTATTGAGTATGCCCACAAGCAAATGAATCTCAGGATTTAATGTGATGCCATATATGTACTTTGATAATAAAATTTACTTTGGATTTTGAATTCAGGAACACCCCCTTATCCGCTTTCATGAGATTACATTCACGTGATTGGCTAAGTCTCTTAAATTTATTTTGTAGTTTATAATAATTTCATGTCTTTGCACTGCACTGTTTCTGCAATGCAACAATTTTCTCATTATATAAGATGGTGATAAAAAGGCCAATTCTGAATCTGACTTTGGAATGGATACATCCATTTTGATTGCCTAAAATTGTAAAATAAGTGAAGGCAGTTAAAATTAAACCATTGGCACTTAGCTGCTTCATGTACTGAAACACATCTCACATAGTCTCTTCCTGGAACTATGTGCAGATCTTGCACCTGCAACACCTTTGCCACAGTAACTTATGCTAAATGAGTTGACAGTTAAAGAGCATTTCTAACAAAAAAAATAATGTCACCATGGTTGTGAGAAAAATTGCAGCAAAGAAGGGATGAACACTTGAATTGTCAAGGCAATGGATCAAAAGCCAGTAAATGGGACTAGAATGGGACTCATAGGTCAGCCACTGCAAACTATGGGATTGATCAAGGGGCCAGTATTAATGCATATCACTCAATGTTCTTTTTTAAAGCAGACTATCATCCATAAAGGGAAACATAGAAACATAGAAAACCTACAGTACAATACAGGCCCTTTGGCCCACAAAGTTGTGCCAAACATGTCCCTACCCTAGAAATTACTAGGCTTACCTATAGCCCTCTATTTTTCTAAGCTTCATGTACCTGTCTAAAAGTCTCTTAAAAGACCCTATCGTATCGGCTTCCACCACAGTTGATGACAGCCCAATTCCACGCACTCACCACTCTCTGAGTAAAAAGCTTACCCTTGACATCTCCTCTGTACCTATTCCCCAGCACCTTAAACCTGTGTCCTCTTCTGGCAACCATTTCAGCCCTGGGAAAAAGCCTCTGACTATCCACGCGATCAATGCCTCTCATCAGGTCACCATCCTCCTTTGCTCCAAGGAGAAAAGGCCGAGTTCATAAGACAAGCTCCCCAATCCAGGCAACATCCTTGTAAATCTCCTCTGCACCCTTTCTATGGCTTTCACATCCTTCCTGTGGTGAGGTGTCCAAAACTGAGCACAGTACTCCAAGTGGGGTCTGACCAGGGTCCTATATAGCTGCAACATTACCTCTCGGCTAACTAAATTCAATTCCATGATTGATGAACGCCAATACACCATATGCCTTCTTAACCACAGAGTCAACCTGTACAGCTGCTTTGAGAGTCCTATGGACTCAGACCCTAAGATCCCTCTGATCCTCCACACTGCCAAGAGTCTTACCATTAATACAATATTCTGCCATCATATTTGACCTACCAAAATGAACCAATTCACACTTATCTGGGTTGAACTCCATCTGCCACTTCTCAACCCAGTTTTGCATCCTATCAATGTCCCGTTGTAACCTCTGACAGCCCTTCACACTATCCACAACACCTCCAACCTTAGTGTCATCAGCAAACTTACTAAACCATCCTCCATTTCCTCATCCAGGTCATTTATAAGAATCACGAAGAGTAAGTGTCCCAGAACAGATCCGTGAGGCACTCCACTGGTGACCGACCTCCATGCAGAATATGACCTGTCTACAACAACTCTTTGCCTTCTGTGGGCAAGCCAGTTCTGGATCCACAAAGCAATGTTGCCTTGGATCACATGCCTCCTTACTTTCTCAATAAGCCTTTTGCATGGGGTACCAGTAAATAAAGGGAGCTCCAGTAAATTATTTCACATAGTTGCAGCACTGAAAAATGAAGCTGAAAGATGTAATGCAAGCAGGACGGACCCTTTAATTGCATTCTCACCTCAAATCCAGATGTTGTGCTCCTGATTTTTTTTTTGTAAGTGAACAGCTAAGGTTTTAAGGAGATACAAGAAACTGCAAATGCTGGAAGCTGGATCAACAAATAATCTTCTGAAGGAAATCAGCAGTTCGAGCAACATCTGACATTTCAGTCTGAAGCCCTGCATCAAGATTAAGGTTTTATGTTTCCCCAAAGAGCTCCAGTTTCTGGGCGCAATTGAGAAAGTATGCACATCATGTCAGTTGATATCATTAGTGATGGAAATGAAGCCAGGCCAATATGAATCATGCAATGAAGCCAGGACAATCTCACAATGGTTGCTGGTTGAGCTGGTTGATTTCTTAAACTTGGCAGGACAGATTAGAGGGCTTGTCTACCGAGGCCATATGGGTGGAGCTGAGAAACAGGAAAGGTATGATGACCACATTACTGGGGTTGTATTATAGACCACCCAATAGTCAGCGAGAATTGGAGGAGCAAATCTGCAGAGAGATAGCAGACAACTGCAGGAAACATAAAGCTGTGATAGTAGGGGATTTTAATTTTCCACTTATTGATTGGGACTCCCATACTGTTAAAGGTCTAGAGGGCTTAGAGTTTGTAAAATGTGTTCAGGAATGTTTTCAAGATCAAAAAAGAGGTACCGACTAGAGAGGATGCAATATTAGATCTCCTATTAGGAAATGAGTTAGGACAGGTGACAGAAGTGTGTGTAGGGGAACACTTTGGTTCCAGTGATCGTAACACCATTAGTTTCAACTTGATCATGGATAAAGATAGATCTGGTCCTCGGGTTGAGGTTCAAAGCTGGAAAAAGGCCAAATTTGAAGAAGTGAGATGTGGCGGCCCACACACGCGGGACTCCAACCGCCATCAGGAGCCACAGGCAGACATGTAGTGGTGCGTTTGGAACTACCCACTCGGGGCGGAACTTCCGGGGACAGTCTGATGTCACGTCCGCCCCGCGGATCACAGGGGCCCATGGGAGGGGAGTATTAAGCGTACAATTTTGAATCAGTAAAGGCATTCTGAGTTCAGCTCTCTCTGCCTCCGTGTGGTTCTTTAGTAGCGTGTTGCGCACGACTACGTTGGTGACCCCGAAGTTCCAGACGGCATCTGGAGCCAGTGATTCAGTCATGAATTCCAGCAACTCACACAGCGCGGTCTCTCTGAAGCTTCCAACTTTCTAGGCCACTCAGCCCCACGTTTGGTTCGAACAGGCTGAGGCCCAGTTCAATATCAGAGACATTACAGCCGACGCCACGCGGTACTACTACCTGGTCAGCACGCTCGACCAGGAGACGGCAGGCTGGATCATCGACTTCCTAAGCCAGCCACTAATGGAGGACAGGTACACTAAGCTTAAGGCGCTCCTGATCCGTACCTTCGGACTCTCCCGCCGTGAACAAGCCACGTGGCTCCTACACATGGACGGCCTGGGCGACCGCACGCCATCCGAGCTCATGAATGATATGCTGGCGCTCATGGACGGCCATAAGCCGTGCCTTTTATTTGAACAGTTGTTCCTCGAGCAAATGCCAGAAGACATTCGCCGCCTCCTCGCGTGTGAGGATTTCAGCGACCCACACAGGGTCACGGCTAAAGCAAACGTTCTTTGGCAGAGCAAGCAACACAGAGCAGCCTCCATTGGCCTAGCCACAATCGCACGCCCCAAAGCCCAGGCCCGGGAACTAAAGCCACCGAGACCCATGTGGGGACAAGACAAAAGTTCAGAACAATAGTGTTTCTATCACCAAAGATGGGGCTCAGGCGCGCGCCGCTGCCATCCACCTTGTACTTTTCTGGGAAACGCCACGGCCAACCGTCGCTAATGGCTACGATGGCTGGCCACCGAGACAGCCTCCTGTACCTCTGGGACCGACACTCCAGGCGGCGCTTCCTGGTAAACACCGGATCCGAAGTCAGAGTAGTCCCCCCCTTAAACATGGACACTCGTAACGCGGTCCGAGGCCCCGAACTCACCGCTGCAAATGGCACCAGTATTCAAACGTACAGCCTGTGAACTATCGCACTGCATTTCAGGTCCAGCCGTTTCACTTGGACTTTCACGTTGGCAGCGGTGTCACAGCCACTACTAGGGGCAGACTTCCTACGAGCCATCTGCCTCCTGGTCGACTTGAAAGGCCGATGTTTGGTCCACGCCGAGACATTCCAGACTTTCCAGCTCAGTGAAGCCAAGCTACCGGCCCACCACCTGGACTCTGTGACCCTTTTGGGTAACAAATTTGCCAGGGTGTTGGCGGAATTCCCCTCCATAGTCACCCCGCAGTTCTCCACAGCCGACCCCAAACACGGCGTGCAGCACCACATCCCCACGCAAGGACCGCTGCTGAACGCCCGAGCTCGCAGGCTCCCACCCGACAAGCTCCACCTCGCCAAGGAGGAGTTCCGTAAAATGGAAGAGCTGGAATCGTACGCAGCTCAGCCAGCCCGTGGACATCCCCGCTGCACATGGTGCCCAAGTCCGCAGGAGGATGGAGGCCCTGCGGAGACGACAGAAGGCTCAACAATGCCACAACCTCTGACAGATACCCGGTACCCCACATCCAGGACTTCACGGCGAATCTGCACGGAGCGACCATCTTCTCGAAAATCGACCTGGTCAGGGGATAACATCAGATCCCAGTGCACCCTGACAACGTGCCCAAGACAGCCCTCATCACCCCGTTCGGCTTGTTCAAATTCCTGAGGATGCCTTTCGGTCTCAAGAATGCAGCCCAAACTTTCCAGAGGCTCATGGACTCGGTGGGATGTGGCCTGGATTTCATTTTCATTTACTTGGACAATATCCTGGTGGCCAGTAGTTCACACCAAGAGCATGTGGCACATTTGCACCAGCTCTGCCAACACCTGAGCGACCACGGACTGGCTATCAATCCGGCAAAGTACCAGTTCGGGCCGACGGAGATCGACTTCTTGGGCCACAGAGTCAACCGACATGGTGCAGTTCCCCTACAGACAAGGTCCAGGCCGTTCGCCAATTCCCCAAGCCCAGCACGGTCAAGGGCCTGCAGGAGTTTGTAAGGATGGTCAACTTTTATCATCGGTTCGTGCCGGCGGCGGCCCACATCATGAGACCCTTGTTCAGCCTGATGGCCGGCAAGGCCAAAGAAGTGACATGGGACGTGGAGTCCACGGAGGCATTCGAGCAGACCAAGGAGGCGCTGGCGAAGGCGGCCATCCTAGTGCAGCCGAGAGTCGATGTACCCATGGCACTCACAGTCGACGCTTCCGACACAACAGTTGGCAGAGTCCTGGAGCAGCTCGTTGAGGGCCAGTGGCGACCACTCGCTTTCTTCAGCCGGCACCTACATTCACCAGAGGTGAAGTACAGCGCTTTCGACAGAGAGTTGCTAGTGCTCTACCTGGCTGTCCGGCATTTCCGGTACTTCCTCGAGGGAAGGGGGTTCACTGTGTATATGGACCACAAGCCCCTCACTTCGCACTGGCCAAGGTATCGGACCCATGGTTGGCTCGGCAGCAGAGGCACCTGTCCTTTATTTCAGAATTCACCACGGACGCCCGCCACATCGCAGGGAAGAGCAATGTTGTCGCCGACACACTGTCTCGCCCCTGCCTCCACTCAGTAGGCATATCGTCCTCAGGAATAGACTACGCAGCACTGGCGGAAGCACAACGGTCGGACACCGAGATCCTGGTTTATCGCACCGCCATTTCAGGGCTCCAGTTGGAGGACGTCTCCATCGGCCCGGCAGCAGATCGACTCCTGTGCGACATGTCTACCGGCAAAACCTAACCCGTGCTACCAGCGGCGTGGAGGCACCGGGTGTTTGACATGCTGCACGACCAGGCCCACCCGTCCATCTGGGCAGATAGCGGACAGATTCGTCTGGCACAGTTTGCACAAACAGGTCGGACACTGGGCCAGGACCTGCGTACACTGCCAGACCGCCAAAGTCCAGCGGCACGTGAAGGCTCCCCTCCAGCAGTTCCAGCCGATGCACAGGAGGTTCCAACACATCCACGTGGACATCGTCGGCCCCCTGCCAGTCTCCCGGGGTGCCAGGTATATCTTTACCGTGGTAGACAGGTTCACCAGATGCCCGGAAGCCATACCGCTCGCAGACACGTCCACTGAGTCCTGCGTCAGGATGCTCATTGCAAACTGGATCACCAGGTTCGGCCTCCCAACGGACATCACCTCCGACAGAGGGGTGCAGTTCACGTCTGGTTTGTGGACAGCACTGGCGGAGCTCCTGGGCACCCAGCTGCATCACACCACAGCGTACCATCCCCAGTCCAATGGTTTGGCAGAGCGATTCCACCCCCAGCATCTCACGTCGGCCCTGATGGCGTGCCTCAGGGGCCCCAACTGGACAGACAAGCTTCCCTGGGTCCTACTGGGCATCCTCACAGCCCCCAAAGAGGACCCGGTCACCTCCTTGGTGGAATTGGTCTACGGCGCCCCCCTGACGGTCCCGGGCGAGTTCGTACCAGAGGCCCAAGGTTTGGAAGAAACTCCAGCTGCAGTTCTAATGAGGCTGCGAGACAAGGTAGGGACACTGGCACCAGTCCCAACCTCCAGGCATGATCCCATGCCATCCTTCACCCCTAAAGACCTCTGAGACTGTGAGTATGTTTTTATTCACAGGGGCATGCACAGGTCACCTCTACAGCGGCCGTACGAGGGACCCTTCAAGGTGATCCGGCACAACGGAACCACGTGTGTCATGGAGGTGGGTGGCCGGGAAGAGGCTTTTACAGTGGACGGCCTCAAACCGGCGCACTTGGACACTGAGCAACCAGTGAGGGTACCCACACCGCGCCAGCAAGGCCGGCCACCGAGGTAAGCCACACAGACTGGGGGCTCCACTCCCCCGATGGATGGTTCGGGGGGGGGGGGGTGTTGTGGTGGTCCGCACACACGGGACTTGAACCACCATCGGGAGCCGCGGGCAGACACGTGGTAGCACATTTGGAACTACCCTCTCGGGGTGGTCCTTCCGGGGACAGTCTGACGTCACGTCCGCCCCACGGGTCACAGGGGACAATGGGAGGGGAGTTTCAAGCACACGATTTTGTATCAGTAAAGGCATTCTGAGTTCAGCTCTCTCTGCCTTCGTGTGTTTCTTTAGTAGCGTGTTGCGTGCGACTACGAAGGATCTAAAAAGTGTGGATTGGGACAGGTTGTTCTCTGGCAATGATGTCGTTGGTAAGTGGGAGGCCTTCAAAGGAGAAATTTTGAGAGTGCAGAGTTTGTATGTTCCTGTTAGGATTAAAGGCAAAGTGAATAAGAATAAGGAACTTTGGTTCTCAAGGGATATTGGAATTCTGATAAAGAAGAAGAGAGAGATGTATAACATGTATAGGCAACAGGGAGCAAGTAAGGTACTTGAGGAGTATAAAACGTGCAATAAAATACTTAAGAAAGAAGTCAGTTAGCTTTGGCAGTCAAGGTGAAGGATAATCCAAAGAACTTCTAGAGGTATATTAAGAGCAAAAGGATAGTAAGGGATAAAATTGGTCCTCTTGAAGATCAGAGTGGTCGGCTATGTATGAAACCAAAAGAAATTGGTGAGATCTTAAATGGGTTTTTTGTGTCTGTATTTACTCAGGAAACTGGCATGGAGTCGATGGAAATAAGGCAAACAAGTAGTGAGGTCGTGAAACCTATACAGATTGAAGAGGAGGAGGTGCTTGTTATCTTGAGGCAAATCAGAGTAGATAAATCCCCAGGACCTGACAGGGTATTCCCTTGGACTTTGAAGGAGACTAGTGTTGAAATTCCAGGGACCCTGGCAAATATATTTAAAATGTTGGTATCTACGGGTGAGGTGCCGGAGGATTGGAGGATAGCTCATGTTGTACCATTGTTTAAAAAAGGCTCTAAAAGTAGTCTGGGAAATTATAGGCCGGTCAGTTTGATGTCTGTAGTAGGTAAATTATTGGAAGGAGTACTAAGAGATAGGATCTACAAGTATTTAGATAGACAGGGACTTATTGGGGAGAGTCAACACGGCTTTGTGTATGGTAGGTCATGTTTAACAAATCTATTAGAATTTTTTGAGGAGGTTACAAAGGACGTGGATGAAGGAAAGGCAGTGGATGTCATCTACATGGACTTCAGTAAGGCCTTTGACAAGGTCCCGCATGGGAGGTTAGTTAGGAAGATTCATTCACTGGGTATACATGGTGAGGTAGTAAATTGGATTAGACATTGGCTCAATGGGAGAAGCCAGAGAGTGGTAGTGGAGGATTGATTGTTACTCTGAGTGGAGGCCTGTGACTAGTGGTGTGCCACAGGGATCAGTGCTGGGTCTATTGTTATTTGTCGTCTATATCAATGATCTGGATGATAATGTGGTAAATTGGATAAGCAAATTTGCTGATGATACAAAGATTGGAGGTGTAGTGGACAGTGAGGAGCTTGCAGAGGGATTTGGACCTGCTGGAAAAATGGATTGAAAAATGGCAGATGGAGTTTAATGTAGACAAGTGTGAGGTATTGCGCTTTGGAAGGAAAAACCAAGGTAGAACATACAAGTTAAGTGGTAGGGCACTGAGGAGTGCAGTAGAACAGAGGGAACTGGGAATAAAGATACAAAATTCCCTAAAAGTGGCGTCACAGATAGATAGGTTAGTAAAGAGAGCTTTTGGTACATTGGCCTTAATAAATCAAAGTATTGAGTATAAGATTTGGAATGTTATGGTGAGGTTGTATAAGGCATTGGTGAGGCCAAATTTGGAGTATTGTGTGCAGTTTTGGTCACCAAATTACAGGAAGGATATTAATAAGGTTGAAAGAGTGCAGAGAAGGTTTACAAGGATGTTGCTGGGACTTGAGAAACTGAGTTACAGAGAATGGTTGAAAAGATTAGGACTTTATTCCCTGGAGTGTAGAAGAATGAGGGGAGATTTGATAGAGGTTTATAAAATTATGATGGGTATAGATAGAGTGAATGCAAGTAGGCTTTTTCCATTGAGGCTAGGGGAGAAAAAAAAACAGAGGACATGGGTTAAGGGTGAAGTGGGGAACAGTTTAAAGGGAACATTGGGGTGGGGCTTCTTCTCTCAGAGAGTGGTGGGAGTGTGGAATGAGCTGCCAGCTGTAGTGGTAAATGCAGGCTCACTTTTAACATTTAAAAAACTGCCAAGTTAAGATGACAGGAGTGAACTTAGAACACTGATGCAATATGCTCCCAGGTCCTAAAACTACTTCCTATGTTCTCCAAGTAAGAAAGTTGAATGAGCTACAGGAGTCTCAGAACCTGCACCACCAGGTTCAGGAAAAGTTGTTAAACTCTCAACCATCAGGCTCTTGAAGCAGGAATAACTTCTCTCAGCTCACTCACCCCATCACTGAACTATTCCCACTGAACTAGACTCACTTTCAAAGATTCTTCATCTCACATTTTTGATATTGATTGCTTACTTATTTATTATTATTTTCTCTTTTTGTATTTGTACAATTGGTTGTCTTTTGCACAGTGCTTGTTTGTCTGTCCTATTGGGTGTGCTCTTTCATTGATTCCATTGTGTTTCTTGTATTTGCTGTGAATGCCCACAAGAAAATGAATTTCAGGATTGTGTATGACGACATTTATGTACTTCGATAATAAATTTACTTTCAACTTAGAAAGCAATTAATCCATTACCTTGAAGTGGATAATTCAGCTGTATTTATGGAATTGCAGCACAGATTGATTCAACGATCTTGAGCAATGTAAGCAGAGTCCCTTTTAAATAAGTCTAGAACAGTCTTTCACAACATTCAGGGCATGTTCCTGAGCAGTAAATGTGCAGCAGAATTTCATAATAGTGTCATTAGTTATGTGCTATGAGCCAATTGACAGCAGTAAGCACGCCAAGTAGATTCCTTGCAAACATTTGAGAACTACTAAAGGACTGTTCTACAACTTCACAAATTACACTATGCACTCAAAGAATTAATGATTACTTTTTAGCTTTCAGCACTGAGATGAAATATCACATTAAAATATAACACTTCATGTTAGAAGTTCTAAGTCTTTGGCATCAATAAACATATACTGGGGGAAAATGTTATTTTTGGTGCATCAAAATACGGTGTCCTACACATATCTGTTGTGTAGTTTCCTTCTGGACACATACACCCTTCTCCACAAAGGTACTGCCTTTGAACTATTAAAATTGCCATCCAACTGATTTTTTTGATTAATAATGTTAAAAAGGTTTGGCCGTAAATGTAATCTCAGGATAACACTGAGTTAGTTGAAGAGAGAGTTTAGTGAGCTCAGATGTATGGATCTTTCAAGGTAAGTTGTAGTGCCAATATCCAACCACCAAATAAGATGCTGCATTGCCTTTATAAGTTATTAACTGAAGATAAAGCTCACTTTTTTGTCCCTGCCCAGGATGTTGTTCATGACAAGACACCCAGGCCTAGATTTGATCTCCTCACAGATGAACAATATTGAGAATATGAGAAGGATCTCTATGAAAGCCTGCTGCTGCTTGTGAATGTCTTCCATTGTGAAGCTTCAAGGAACTCAGTTCTTTTCCAGATGTTGAGCAGATAGAGGCCAGGGATTATTGCAATGTGACTTTGAGCAAGATTTTTTATCTGTTCTGCTGGAAATCTGCTCATGACGGAGCTTGGAGCAGATTGCTTGTTTGGGGAGACTGCTGTTGGGTATGTGACTCAGTCTTTCCTGCCAACAAATTTGGAGAATGTTGCAAAGACATTTGTCATGTTTGCTGTACTTTATCAAACTATTCCAAGCAAGGGCAGTAATCACTGCTACTTGGTTGAGCAGGAACCTGGTACTGGATTCAAGGTCTGAGTCTTTGAAAACCGTTTTCCTGAATTGACTGAACACAATATGAATTTCATTGTTGGTTTTTGACTTTGTGGTTAATTACTAAAATGAGGAATTAAGATACACTCTACAGTATGACTTTCAGAAACACGGAGGATTATACTATGTACCATAATCCCCAGGGAACATAGTTTTGAGATAAGACAAGTTGGTTGAGAACCTTTGTCTTTGATCTGATTAGTACAAGACTATTTTTTCAGATGCATATTTTGAGTTTAGTCATCGGGTGTAATCACAGCCACAATATGTCTGTAGACTGTAATTTCATAACTGAGATTTGGATGACATTTGGAGGTAGAGACAATAAAGCCTAGACAGTTTCCTGCTTGTTCTGTCAATTAACTTCATTTGTGTGGGAAGCTTGTTGGAGGTGAGCTGAAGTAACCAACGTTGACTAAAAGGTTAGTAAAGTATGAACGCCTATTGTTGGATGGATTTGGTGCTGTGATGCATGGTTTTGACCTGAAGCATAACCATTTCTTTGCCTCCAGAAATGCTGCCAGGCTCACTGTTTACTTTTCTTTAACTCCAATCTTCATTTATAAATTCAAATCAAATTTATTTTTCTTCTTAAACTCATCGAAGTTTCCTTTTTGCTCCAGATTCAAGCATCTGCAGTCCCTGGTGTTGCTTGTGATGGATAATTAATTAGGATCACAGTTTCCATGGCACAATGTAGCTGGCTCTGATTGGTGATGAATTTCAGTTAGGTTTGTCACACTGTTTCTCTTTGGTCGGCTGCTGACTAGCCTGATGAGCATTTCCAACATTTCCCAACTTCTGGTTTACATTCTCCACATTCTGTCTCAGCTAACACAATCAAAGGCGCTTGAGGCATTGATAAAGCCCTTGAACCTTGGCTGACCATGTCCTCCAGATCCTTCCTAAATTTATGGTACATCATGTCTGTTATACCTCTTGATGGATGGAATCCATGATTTTGGCTCAGAGGGGAGCTACTGGGGGGAGGCAGTATAATCACGATGATAGCAGTTACCTTTGAGTTCCACTGGGATGCATATCTCTTCCAGGACAAGGAAGATGAATTCATACCAGATATAGTTTTATGTTACACTACGTTTTACTACTCAGCAATGATTTCATCTGCTTATTTGTTTTTCAATTGTTGGATGGTTTTTCTGTCTCTGGGCTAGAAATAATTATGATTAAAATGTGAAAACCATTAAATCAGAAAGCCTGGAACAGAACCAGTGCAATAAAGTACTAGAAACAAACTGAAGTATGATGCATGATGCAGCAGATGGGATATGTTATAGTCATGGACACTCCCATTAAAGTCAGAGTGTAGAGCAATTCAAAATTCCTCTGGGGACTCACATGATGGAAATGGAAATGTCCTGTCTGAAATGTCTAAAATTGGTGGCCACAGTCTCAAAATAAATAGTTGGGCATACAGGATAAAGAGATGTCTTCACAAAGAGGGCAATGAAATACTGGAATTCTCTATCCAAGAGGGCTGCGGAGGCTGAATCATATGTGTACTCAAGACGCAGATATTAGGAGCATTACGGGATCTGGATTTAGTGCAGGAAAGCTAGTCATTTGCACAGCAGGCTCAGATGGCCTACTCCTGCTTCTTTGTCCCATGTTTACAAGACTTTATCCAGAATTTGCCAAATATGGCATTGACCAAGCCTGTGTTTGAAGTAGCACTTCATCCAAATAGCTTTCTGCATTCCCTCGTTGTCGTCTAGCACCCTCATAAGTCCTTTTCCACTGTCTACCTCAGAAGTTTTGTCTTTTCTGGCTCTAGCATTGATGTCTTCTTACTTAGGGGGTCCAATTATCTCCTGTTGGAATTGTGCCCAGGGAATATTCAAAACTGGAATAGAATTCCCCTTTGGTCCTATCTGCTGCTTCATGTATCATATCTCAGTTTGTTTCTAGTACTTTATTGTAATGATCCTGTTCCAGGCTTTCTGATTTAAAGATTTTCACATTTTAATCATAATTATTTCAGTTTATTCTTTGTAACTAGCATTATTTTTGAGTTAACAGACCATTATTCTTTGCTTCTCAATTTTACTTTGCTTTAACGTCAAACTATCCATGTTGTACTTTCTTTAATGACCTTTACAACGATGTTCCATTACAACAATATTAACATAGAGACACATTGGAAACAAAGCTACATTTTACAGTTTACTGGATAAACCTCTGAAACACTACTCACCTTCTAACCTGCCACCACCCTCTCCCCACCCAGCATCCTCATTCCCAATCTTCCAGTCCTCCATTCTCCAGCTGCCAAATCTCGCTTTAGCCCATTGCTGCTGTCTGATCTCCACCATCTCTGGTCACCTTGTCCCCAGTCACCAATCATCCTCACTCTATGCCCGATCACAGCATAACCTGAGGTTTGTTACCAGGCAGAAGCTCAGATGCCATCCACTACATCACTCAAGCAGCACAATCCAGGAGTAAGAGGCTGGATGGGCACAAAGTTCTTTTCCCTGTCTCCCATTATGTTTCAGTTCCTGAAGACAGACCCAAAATGCTAAATTTAGTACCCAAAATCAATACACTGCACCAACCACTTTGTATTCTTCACAGTACAGTAGTTGCATCAAAGCAAGAAATATTAAAGAGAAAGACATACAAGTTCTGGGAGGGTAAGCGGTAATTGTATTTTATCTGTGAATAATTATCAAATGTGTTACCCATCCTTTTCTGTTTTGACTCACTGGTGAACAGATTCATAGAGTGCTACAGCCACACACACAAAAAGCCCGAGGAACTCAGCAGGCCGGGCAGCACCATTGGAAATGAGTAAACAGTCAATGTTTCGGGCTGAGATCCTTCATCAGACTGAAAAGAAAGAGGATGTTGATGTCATAGAACATTTGAAAGATCAATGCTCAGAATTCTAGATCAATGACTAGAACTCCAGCTACCGTCAGAGTAATTTAACCACTATGCTGTTGTATCCTCAATCTAATCAAAAATTACATTCAAAGTTCCCAACTGCAGAAGTAAGATTTGAGTTTGAGTGACCTGATCTGTAGCCCACGCCTTTTTATTAATCTCCATTGACATAACCACTATCCCACCACACTTCATTATCACGCACATAATGACCCAAACTAAATACTGTGTGGTTTACTTTGTGCAAGCAAGTTATGTACAGCAGTAACTAGTAAGCAAAAGGGATGTCAAATGAGAAAGCATGAATTCTTGGACCTTTAATGAGGCCACTGCAGTTTCTATGTCAATGGTTTTACACGTTCAACTCGCTTAAGACTTCCTGTTGATGACCACTGTCTGTTTAAGATCAAATTGGTTCTCATGTTATTTTAATAAGACACCAAATCTTTCGCTTAACTTGGGCATCTTTAAAAATAGCAGTTCAGTTGATTTTCCACTTGAAGATGGGAACAGAGTTCAGAATCAGGTTTAATATCAACCAGCGTGTAACAAAATTTGTTAACTTAGCAGCAGCAGTACAATGGAATACATGATAATATAGAAAAAAATCAATTGCAGTAAGTTTATAAATGTATATTTAAAAATAAGTTAATAATAGTGCAAAAACAGAAGTAACTTTAAGTGAGATAGTGTTCATAAACAATGTCCATTTAGAAATCAGATGGCAGATGGCAGAGAGGAAAATGTTGAATTAATGAAAATAGCCCTGGATTTCTGGTCTCACTAAGACTTCAACTTTGGACATTAATTTGGCTCTGTGACTTCTGAGAATTTCTCACTGGAAAACCCAGAAGGAAAAATATAAAAAGTGTTAAGTTATCTGATGAATCAACTATTTGGCTTGATTATTAATAAGGCTGTGCTGCTGAAGAATAATTGAAAAGCTTGGACTACACATCTGCCATGAGTTCAAATCCCACCATTGCCTCTGGAAAATAAAATTATTGGGTAGATTAACAGTACAGCAAAATAACTGTTAAAGGACTGAACTAGCAGCCAATGCTCTGGCCATTAGTTCTGAAATATGAGCTGGAGGAATTGAAACTCAGGTGATTAAAGAGAACTTGAATGAAAGATAGTTTCATATACAATACTGTGCAAAAATCTTAGGCATGTATATATAGCTAGGGTGCCTATGACTCTGCACAGTACCATAATGATTTTATGTATTGCAGTGTACTGCTGCAAAAAAACCCAAATTTCATAACATATGAAACAAGAAATAGTCTCCGACCGGTCTTCAAATGAGAAATAGCCCATCCCGGCATATTTCAAATCATAATCAGGGACTTCAACCAGGCTTGTTTTAAGAAAACTCTGCCTAGTTACCATCAGTATACAACCTGAGGTCCCAACACACTGGACCACTGTAAACTAAGTTCAGGAATGCCTACTTTTCCATGCCCAGACTGCATTTTGGTAAATTGGATCACTTGGCTGTCCTTCTCATACCTGCATACAGGCAGAGGCTAAAGAGCAGGACAACAAAGCGGTAGTCACGGGAAGCAGGGGATCAGCTAAATGACTGCTTTGAATTAGTGGACTGATCTGTGTTCAAGGACACACCTGTGGATCTGAACGAATACACTTTGGTTGTCACGGACTTTATTAAAGCAGTTATAGTTATAGTTATAGTTTTGTGTATCCCCACAAAATCATTCAGAGTCTTCCCTAACCAGAAGCCTTAGATGAATAATGAGATCTGCAGTCTGCTAAGAGCCAGATCAGAGGCATTCAAGTCTGATGACCATGACCAAGAGATCCAGGTACAATCTTCAGAAAACCATCTTACAGGTGAAGTGGCAATTCTGGACTAAACTTGCATTAACAAAGGATGCTAGACCATTGTGGTGAACTACATATACCTGTCTGGACTGCTCCTGTGACTCCTCCCACAGACCCCTGTATAAAGGCGATTGAGGCCTGAGCCAGGCCTCATTCTCCAGGATGTAGTGTTGTTCATTCTTCCAGTCAATAAAAGCTGATATCTCGCTTCTTACGTCTCAGAGTGAGTTATTGATGGTGCATCAACCGTTGTGCCAGGACTTGAATACTATCATCCCTTATAACATTAAATCAAGTGACAAAGGCAACAGCAGGGCATCACTTCCAAATAGTTGACAAGTTAGGCAGTGTCCCTGGAATATGAAACAGAGATAACAATTCAAATCCAAGATGGCACCTGAACTGGTTGGTGTTACCAGCAGTTTTTTTTTGTTTTTAGCTCAGGACTGTCAGTAGGTTTAATATTCTTAAGAGAAAGGACTCCGTATTCTTATCGACTTTGGCATAAATGAACTCCCTCCCACAAGTCTTGTTGAGGGCAGCCAGGTCCTGTGAATGAATGTATTGACAAGATGATTGTTTGACATTACTGAGCTGTTCCAATACAAGTCTAATTTTATTATGGCAGGATTCATAGTCCTGAGCTGATAAAAAGGATCTTTTGTGGATCATGTTGATAAAGGTTATAAATTAACCCACGTGTAACAGATGTGTCTATTCTGTTCACCTTTGACAAATGAGCAAAGAGATTTCATACCTATATTGAAGGTGTGGTCCAGTATGTGAATGTGAAAAACTAAGCTTAAATCTATGTAGTCATCATCAGATCTTTTTCCAGTTCGATGATCTCACAGGTATGAACAAATTTAGTGAATGTTTCTTAATATGTCATTTCTGATCAAATCCAAAAAAAGCCTCAGGTAATTTCTTCTGCTCAGTTCCAGAACTCACCTATCAATATCTCAATCAATCAATCAGTCAATCAACAAAAATATGCTAATCAAACTAATTCTATTCCCAGGTTCCAGTAAGGAGTCTTTAGGGTGAGGCATACCTTATACATATCCTGCCTGTTTCTGTATCAAGATTCAAGATTCAAAAACTTTATTGTCATTCCAACCGTACGTCAGCTCTGCAGGGCCGAATGAGACAACGTTTCCCAAGGGCAGTGCAATCATAACATAACAAACGCAACACTAAATAATAAACACAACAATAAATAGTAAAACACAACAGCCACATGTCAGTTAAAATCAAGTTATAAGTGTCCAGTGCAAGTTAAAAGTGTCCAAAGCAGAGTCAGGTAGAGCAGCTATTTAGCAGTCTGACTGCCTGTGGGAGGAAGCTGTTTAGTAGCCTTGTGGTTTTTGTTTTGATGCTCCTGCAACGTTTGCCTGATGGCAGAAGAACTAACAGTTTATGGAGAGGGTGTGAGGGGTCTTTAATGATGTACTGTGTTTCTGGAGGCATCAACTCTGAAAGAGGTCTTGGACAGAAGGTAGGGAGACCCCAATAACCTTCTCTGCTCCCCTAACCACCCTCTGCAAGGCTTTTTTGTCGGGAGCACTGCAGCTGGAGTACCAGGTTGTGATGCAAAAGGTCAGCACACTCTCAACCACGCCTCTGTAGAATGTAGTTAAGATGTTAGTGGGGAGTGATGCTTGTTTAAGTTTCCTCAGAATGTGCAATCTCTGCTGGGCCTGTTTCACAATCCCAGTGGTGTTCTTGGACCAGGTGAGATTGTCTGAGATCTGCACCCCAAGGAACTTGATGTTTTCCACTCTTTCCACTGTGGAGCCGCTGATGCTAAGGGGTCTGTGCTCAGGCTGAGACCGTCTGAAATTGACGATCATCTGTCCTTTCAGGCAGACAGACCCAGATCCCAACAGCTCTTCAAGTGAAAAGATTATCTGTAAACTTCCTTCTAACCTTTCTATCATTTACCTAAAATTTATATCCGGAAATGATTGGCCATTGTACAATTCATTCAATTCCCTTGACAGATCCTTGAACAAGGCCCAGTCCACTGATTCAAAGCAGTCCTGTATTCATTCCTCTGCTCCCCTTAATCGGCTCTTCATAGCCCTAACTTCCAGTGCTGCTCTCTTTAGTTTCTGCAGAAAAGGAAGCTGGTTGGACTTACCGAAGTCCACGCAAGAGATGGATTGAAAGGTGCTCCTGGTGGTAGTGATGGTACCTCAGCAATGAAAATCTTCAGACTATCTCTTGCCCTACTATAGACCTGTCTCTAATTGCATCTTTTATTTGTATTCAAGTCTTTGTTCTGCACAAATCTTTTCTTCATTCTCTCTTTATTGTCCGTATAATTTACATTCTGTGTCTTGTATGTACCAACATGCCTGTGATGCTGTTGCAAGTATTTCATTGTACCTGTACCTCATCATAGTTGCGCACATGACTATCCTATAAAATTGACTTACTTTCCTTCCTGCTGGAAGGAATAGATCTTTCTTCATCAGCCTGACCAAACCTCTAATGATTTTATACAGCATGATTAAATATGCCACCCCAGCCTCTCCTGTTCTAGAAGTTTAAAAAGGTTCACCTAATCATTCTTTCATAATAACTAAATTTCAACAGCCCTGGCAACATCCTTATACATTTCTTCTGCAGATTCTGTCTGGTAGCCAGGTTTGTAACAACCCTAGCAGCAGTCTAGATCATAAAACCATAAAACATAGGAGCAGAATTAGGCCATTTGGTCCGTCAAATCTGCTCCACCATTGCACCATGGCTGAAATAGTGTTTGTGAGTTTAGGAATGGCTCTTCATTCAGTTCCACATCAACCTTGCCATGGGCAATAATTATTCCCTATAGACCCTTAACCACTTCTTGCCCAGAAATCTGCAGGCTTAAATCAAAAGTGGGACAGAAAACAGACAACTGCCCAGCTGCATGCAGATCCTTCAACCTCTGGAAGTCTGTCACTATTTGGGAACCAAACTTCTGCAGCACTCATCCATCATCCTCTGCGTTTGTTACTCAGCACCACGGCACAGTTGGTGCAACGTGTGTCACCTTCAAAATGCACTGCATCAAATCGCCAAGGCTTTGCACCACTTCCAGAATAAGGAGGATAACAGAAGCAGATACCATTCTGACATGGAAATATTTGCTTTTTTCATTAATCACCACAAATTCACAATTTGCGTTCTCTTCTGAAGCATAATGTGGAAGAATCTTCACCAAATGGGTGGAAGGTTCAGGAAGGAGGCCTACCACATCCTCTCAGGGGAAGCCACAGAGGACAATCAATGCTGTAGTTGCCATTAGTGTTTCCATTCCACGGGTGGATGAAAAGTAAGTAGCTGACTGTCCAGCTGACTGTACTACTCAAGATCAATATGAACTTGTCAAACTACACGCATTGGCATGACTTCCACTTGAAGCTGTTGCTTTGTAAGTACGTTACAAAAGGAATTGAGTAAATATGAGAGGTATATTGAGCTCACCAAATCCATTCAGCTGACCTCATACAATCTCAACACATTTTATTTCTGATGAAACAAAATGAAATAGGTGAAAATTCAAACAGGAACCAACATATTATAGGTCACAAACACAAAATACACTGCAGATGCTGTGGTCAAAGCAACACGTATAACACACTGGAGGAACTCAGCAGGTTGGGCAGCATCCGTGGAAACAAACAGTCAGCGGTTCAGGCCGAGACCCTTTGTCAGGACTGAAGAGGGAGGGGCAGGGGCCCTATAAAGAAGGTGGGGGGAGGGTGGGAAGGAGAAGGCTGGTAGATGCCAGATGAAAGACCAATAAATCAAGTCAAGTCACTTTTTTTTTGTCATTTTGACCATTACTACCAGTACAGTACACAGTAAAAATGAGACAACTTTTTCAGGACCATGGTGCTACATGAAACAATACAAAAACTACACAGAAAAAAAAAACTACACTAGACTACAGACCTACCCAGGACTGCATAAAGTGCACAAAACAGTGCAGGCATTACAATAAATAATAAACAAGACAATAGGCACAGTAGAGGGCAGTAAGTTGGTATCAGTCCAGGCTGTGGGTATTGAGGAGTCTGATAGCTTGGGGGAAGAAACTGTTACATAGTCTGGTCAAGAGAACCCGAATGCTTCAGTGCCTTTTCCCAGACAGCAGGAGGGAGAAAAGTTTGTATGAGGGGTGCATGGGGTCCTTCATAATGCTGTTTGCTTTGCGGATGCAGCGTGTAGTGTAAATATCCGTAATGGCGGGAAGAAAGACCCCAATGATCTTCTCAACTGACCTCACTATCCGCTGCAGGGTCTTGCGATCCAAGATAGTGCAATTTCCTAACCAGGCAGTGATGCAGCTGCTCAGGATGCTCTCAATACAACCCCTGTAGAATGTGATGAGGATGGGCGGTGGGAGATGGACTTTCCTCAGCCTTCGCAGAAAGCAGAGACGCTGCTGGGCTTTCTTTGCTATGGAGCTGGTGTTGAGCGACCAGGTGAGATTCTCTGCCAGGTGAACACCAAGAAATTTGCTGCTCTTAACAATCTCTACCGAGGAGCCGTCATGTTCAGCGGAGAGTGGTCGCTCCGTGCCCTCCTGAAGTCAACAACCATTTCTTTTGTTTTGTTCACATTAAGGGACAAGTTATTGGCTCTGCATCAGTCCATTAGCCGCTGCACCTCCACTCTGTATGCTGACTTGTTGTTCTTGCTGATGAGACCCACCACGGTCGTGTCATCGGCGAACTTGATGATATGGTTTGAGCTGAGTGTTGCAGCACAGTCATGGGTCAGCAGAGTGAACAGCAGTGGACTGAGCACACAGCCCTGGGGAGCCCCCGTGCTCAGTGTGATAGTGTTGGAGATGCTGCTCCCGATACGGACTGACTGAGGTCTCCCAGTCAGGAAGTCTAGGATCCAGTTCCAAAGGGAAGTGTTTAGGCCCAGTAGGCTCAGCTTTCCAATCAGTTTCTGAGGGATGATTGTGTTGAATGCTGAACTGAAATCTATGAACAGCATTCGAAAGGGAAAGTAAGGGGCAAGATCAAGGGGTGGGGGAGGGGATAGGCAGGAAAGGTGAAGAAGGAATGTAAGGGGAAAGTACTATGGGTAGTAGAAGGAGGCGGAACCATGATTGAGGTGATAGGCAGCTGGAGGAGGAGGCAGAGTGAAACTGATATGGAGGAAGGGAGTGGGAGGGAATTGCCAAAAGTTGGAGAATTCAATGTTCAAATATTGTAGGTGAAATTCACAGAACTACCTTTCAATTGTACAAGGTAGTTAAGTAAACTGTTGAGAGTGTATTTTTTTTTATTTGTTGTAAATAGGTCTGGACACTGATACGGTTTTCAGACAGATGGCCAAGAGCAGCCTGGCAGTAGGGGGTGTTAGACCTTATTAATGGTAACAGGTTGGCAGCATTGACCATGCTGTTCATCCTGAAAGGATGGTGACATTCACAGCAGGCTCCTCTCAAAAGCTGTTCTGGGTTTTAATGGAGTATCAGAGCCACCTGACACTCAGCCCTTGTGCAGCCTGCAGCAACCCCAAAGAAAGCTTGCCTGATTTTCTAAGGCTGGAGAAACTGTCCCATTAATAGGCTTTGCTGTGATCAGTCTTGGCAACTCTTTTAAGTTTTCTCTGGGATTGCTGTCAAATGTATATGAGCCAGCAATTAGCCTAACACCATCCCTAAAACCAATATAAAAAGGAACTGCTGTGCTTTCCTAGATCCCTTTGATCTTTGTTCCCATTTTCCCAACATTTGGAATTCACTTTATCATTTGATTCGGTTATTCTAAGATTGTGTTTGGCATGTTTGCCAGCACTGGCATTCTTTCAACTTGCAAGTAAAATCTGTCAGAATTTCCGAAGAATGAACAGTTAAGTACTACTACATGAACATTAGCCTGTTCTCAAATCTTCTAAAAATTACACAAACATTAACTGTGCTATGAAATGGGCTTTACATCAGTAAAATTAATTTGACAAAGGGAAAATGACTGTGGTGGAGGAGCCTAGGACTGGACGGCACAGCTGCAGGATTGAGGGACATCATTTCGAACAGCAGTGAGGAGGAATTTCTTTAGCTGGAGGGTGGTGGATCTGTGGAATTCATTGCCAGAGGTAGACGTGGAGGCCAGGTCATTGGGTGCTTTTAAGGCAAATGTTGATAGGTTAGTTTTTGATTAGCCAGGACATGAAAGACTATGGGGAGAAGTCAGGAGAATGGGGTTGAGAAGGAAATGGATCAACCATGATGAAATGTTGGAGCAGACTCGAAGGCCTCTTATGTCTTATGGTCTTATAGACTCTATTAAGGTACTTTGTTTAAACAGTATCAGAGAAGCCAATGTCCTTTAATAATATGTCTTTACTCCTCTTTCCTCTCCATTCTTCAAATTCCTTGCTCAGGAAAATAACACAGAATCCAGAGTGAAGCACAAGAGTTCAATCACCTCTGTAACTGAATATACAAACAGTGGCCACTTTATTAGGTTCATCTGTACACCTGCTCGTTAATGCAAATATCTAAATGGCCAATCATTTGGCAACAGCTCAATGCATAAGAGCATGCAGACATGGTAAAGAGGTTCAGTTGTTGTTCAGACCATATACCAGAATGGGGGAGAAATATGATCTAAGTAACTTTGACTGTGGAATGAGGGTTAGAGCCGGATGGGGTGGTTTGATTATCTCAGAAACTCAGATCTGGGATTTTCACACAAAACATTTCTAGAGCTTTTTTTGTGTGATAAACAAAAAAAATAAATCCAATGCACAGTGTATTCCCAGATCCCTTTGTTCAACCACATTCCTCAGTGCCCTGCCATTCACTGTTTAAGACCTGTGCTGGTTGGTCCTACCGAAGTGCAAAACCTTAGGCACTTGTTTGCATTAAATTCTATCTGCCATTTTTTAGCCCATTTTTCCAGCTGATGCAGATTCCCCTGCAAACTATCAAAACCTTCCTCACTGTCCACTACAGCCCCCCATCTTGGTGTCATCGAGATTTGCTGATTCATGGCCTAGAAGGTGTCTGCTTTTTCCAATGTGACAATCCAAGGAGACACTTCAGAAACTCCTGGTAACCGTGAGATTCGGATTTTGACTCCTTCGGATCCAACTATCCTGGCTCACAGAGGTGTGAACTTTATATACTATTCTAATTTTAGAAAAGGCAGCTCCAGGTAAACCAAGAACTCATGGCACACTTGTTAAGAGAAGTGCCATTAGCCACCTATATTAATTTCATGCCTTGGATTGGCTGCTTCCAAATGAATTCCTTTTGCTGACATTCAAGATTGACTTCCCATTGTTTATCATTCAAAATTGTTCCCTCTGTGGGATTTTGGAGCTTCAATTTCAGACTTTCTAATCTTCTCATGATTTTGTTACCACAACCTACTTTGCTAATCTTAGAGAAGTAATCTTGCTACCAAATGAGAAAACCACAGATGACTTGGCTTAAAAATAAAACCTGCAGATCTACATAGAAAGGTATTATTTTCACCAATTCCGTTTCAGAATCCAGTACATGCTTTTAATATGCAAGATTCTGAACAATCCCATTTGTTGTGGGATGAGCTGGTAAATGGCTGATGGTGCAGAAAGAATAAAGTGTATGTAGGAAAAGGGCAACAGAAAAGTGTGGGCGATCATGCAAAACAAAATGAAGATTTTTTCCACAGTAGCCATCCTAGGCGATTTTGTTCCACAAGCTATTTTGCCTAAGACAAATTCTGTGAACAGTCTCTAATATTCAATCAAGCAACTAATAACTATGATACAAGCTATCTAATTAGATGCTGGGAAAGAAGGGATAACCTTTGGTATGCCAAAACAGATATACAAGAGACTGCAAATTGGAGCAATAGGTAAGTATCTAGAGGAACCCAAAGGATCAGGTAGCATCTGTGGAGGGAAATATGTAGTCAGTGTTACAGACTGAGATAACCTTTGGTATGAAACTGGTAGAATACTGTGTAGGCTGACATCAGCTCTTGTGCATGTTTAATGAAATCCGAGTATGAACAAAATCTAATCTCTCCTTAGAAGAAATGTTGAGGGCAGCCATTATCATCAGCTCGAAGCAATGGTAGGGATTTTGCTCCTGTATTCCTCTAAAATCAGGATAAGTACATTTCAGAATGCTGGGGCAGCTAAACAGGTCAAGCAGCACCTGTGAAGGGAGAAGATCCAAGTCAATGTCTCAGTTCGTGTCATGATACAGGGTTTCAGTCTAAAATGTTGGTTTACACATCAAAACCAGCACAGATCAGGACTGGTCCCCACCCCCACCCCCTCCCCAGATCAACGAGTTGTCAGTGTGTGCCGGAGTTAGGCTTCCATGTGGGTTGGACAAACAAGGTCCAAAGGCCATCTAAGTTTGTGAACTGGTGAGACCAGAGTTCAAGGCCTAGTGATCGGTGTTGGGCAGGTCCAGGAATTGATGCTAAGGCTCAAGGCCTGAGTGTCGAATCAGAAGTCAAGGCCTGTTGGCCGGGGCCTGAGTCTTCAAATTTCTGCAAGTGCGCTGGGGGAAATTGAAGGACCAATGACTGTGAGCCCAAGTCCAAGTCCACTGGAGGATGGAGGCTCAGTACAGCTTGTCTTGAGGTTGAGAGGCTGAGTATGCACGTGAGTGGGAAAGAGGATTGGGGCTTCTGTTGCTGTTGTTGTTTTGTTGCTTATCATGTTCTGCATTGCTCTATGGAATATTGCTTGGCGCTGAAAGGTACAGCAACACTTGAGGGCTGCCCCAGCATACCTTCAGATATGTTGGTCATTAACACAAATGATGCATTTCACAAATGATGTACGTCTTTACACCTGCTCATTAATGCAAATATCTAAACAGCCAATTATGTGGCAGCAGATCAGTGTATAAAAGCATGCAGACATGGTCACGAGATTCAGTTGTTGTTTAGACCAAACATCAAAATAGGGAAGCAATGTGATCTTCGTGACTCTGACCATGGAATGAAGGGATGGTGTTAGTATTTCAGAACCTGCTGAAATTTCCATATAATAGTCTCTAGAGATATATAGTCTAGTACGAAAAACAAAGAAACATCAAGTGAGCAGCAATTCTGTTGGTGAAAACATTTTGTTAATGAGAGAGTTCAGAGGAGAATAGCCTCTGTATAATCTGACAGGAGGGCAACACTAACTCAAATAACTATGTATTACAACAGTAGTGTGTAGAACAGCTTCATTAAATGCACAACACATCAAACCTTGAAGGGGGTGGGCTACAATAGAAGAAGAGCACGAATATACACACAATGGCCTCTTGGTTAGATGCAGGAAGTACCTAATAAAGTGGCCACAGTGTGTAGGCATATTTCAATGTACACGTGCTAAGTCAATTTGAATCTTGAAGGCCCTGTTAAAGTTGTATTTTTTTTTTGGATGAGGTCTTAAACTCTCCACCTTCTGTGGCATAAAAGATCCCATGCCCTATTTCCGAGAACTGTGATCTCCCCAGTTCTATAAACAATGTTTGCTCTTTATACAAAATTACATACAGATTGTCTTGTCACTTACCACATAGTCATAAGTAAAAACATATCTGTGTTCAAATTGTCTGCTGTTTTGTCTACGCTACAATAGTGTAAAAACATTCTCTATTTTAATGTCAATTATAATACATGATTTTTTTTCCCTTTCAACAATGACTATATTTATATAATCCAAAAATTCCTTTTTACCCAATTTTTCTTACTTTGTGATCCCAAGACCATGCACATCTCTTAAATCCCCAACATACTTGTTCTTTTTTGTAACTTAAAAATATTAAGCTTATTCAAAGGAAGACACAGGAGTCCAAAATAAGGGTCTAACTTTGAGTTTACTTTAAGCAAGGGGCACATGTAGTACATAACCCATAATGAATTATTTAAACAAACAAGAATGCTTAATCAAACAATATTCAAACAGACTACTCAAATATTAAGTACACACCATTCCTTACTTAGCTATAAACTCCAACTCAATACATACACTCAACTATACACACAGTATTTTATACAATACAATTACTATGTACAGGCACCCACAGCACAGTAAGTTTTAAGTTGTCCCATTCAGGCCTAAAGATTTAATCACTGTGGAGGATTTCTTACTCTTGTGGGATAAAGACTTTCCTGATGAGGGGGTCACTCTGCTTGGCAGGTGAGACTTGTGGCTGTGAAACAATCTCAGGTTCCTGAATCTCCTCATGGTGGTTGTAGGAACTGACTTTGAGACTGCAGGAAGTAGTTCTGATACCACCTTTCTTCTTCCAGTTTGTGCATCTTGATCTTGGGGAGGTGAATTTAGTTCACTGGAGTATTCTCTTAATTCTTTTATTGATCCCTTTACGATATGATCCCCCTTGGTTTCCTCATCCACAACATCATCTCACTAATTCTCTGTTTTCATATCTCTGTTGATTCTTTTCTTTTTGATTCATTCATCCAGCTGGGCTTTGGTCTTTGCATCTACTTTTACAAGCGGCTTTTTGTCTCCCACTTGAAGTTCATGCAATAACCTTAACTCACACAGAGTAGATTCTGGTTCTTTATACCCACAGAAGCTGAATGCTTTCAACTTTCCTGAAGCTCTTTGAACTCTCTTCCAGCTTAAAACCAAGCCACATTTCACAAATAAATGCCTAATAAACATATCAGAAGCTTTTTCAGATATGATGCCTACAAAAACTGTTGTAGTTGGACCACTGCTTTCGTCACTTACATGCTTCCTCAGAGCAGTATGGCCCATCCTTGTCCAATATGCTTCCCAACCAACATCTGTTTGACCTTTAATGGGCACCATTTCATGGTGTTCGGCATGGAGATAGCTGTGGTATCATCCAGTACCTTTTTTAATTCTCTTTCAGTTGATGTCATTGCAGGGGATGTGACATGCAAATTGCAGTTGGATCTCCAATCAAGTTGCAGTTGTCCCAGCCAGTCACGCCCCCACAATGCTGGTCCTCCCATTTTTACCACTTGTTGGTTGTTGTATTTCACTGTTATGAATATCAATCCCACAGGAGTTATCTTTTCTATTGTATAAGTTCTTAGCTGGATATCTGCAGGCTTCAGTATTTGAAAAGCCATTCAAACTCATTTTGTGGAATGATTGAAACGACTGAACCAGTGTCCGATTCCATTTTAATTATTTGTCGTTCACTTCTGGCGTAAGCTACATTGCTCGATTTCTGTTGGTTTTAAAATTGTAAATTTCAAGGTTAGCCAGTCCAGATTTGTAAGGGCTCTGAATCAGCAAACCTCAGGCAGAACTAATTTACTTCATGTTAAATTCCATGTTTAGTTCAGAGTAGACATTGACATCACAGATATAAAATAAATTTTAATTCAAAACCCATAGATGAAAGGAAAGTATTCCACCCCATCTACATAACAATTCAATGCTGGAACTATACATATGTTCATTATTACATTTTGCTCTTTACTTCATCATTGGATCCAGGTAAACTCATCTTGTGTGAATAACTTGCACATAAACTGTGACTAATTATTATGCCAAATGTGTATAAATATTTCTGCCTCTTTATCTAAATGTGTGATGGAGTAAGGGTGGATTATCATTATAAGCACTGCAGATAGTTTCTAGACAGTACCAGGACCTTTAAATGATGATAAAGTTCTGTTTTAGAAGATAACACCCATGATCAGAAATTAATTTCTGGTACCACAGGCTTGTTTTAATCACTGTCAGCCATAGGGAAGACTACTGCTTTGTTTTTCTTCATTTCTGTGCTGTGGGCACAATTGGCGAGACATCATTTAATGATCCTTAAGCAACATTCCTTGAATCAATGTCGCCTTGGTGGCTAAGGCACCCTCAGTTTGTTGTTTGGTAAGGAGATCCACAATTTAACCCCAAAGAAACAGCAATAAATTTTTAAGTCATTTTGACAGATGGAAGTTTAAGGGTATTTTCAAGGCTTTTTTTTTTTGCATTACCTGCTTTAGAGGCAATTGATAAAGTTATCAAAAAATTCGTACAAGAGTTAATGGTTTGGCCAAAGATCAGAACAAGATGGACCTAGCAAAGTTAGCAAGAGTATTTAGCAGGCTGTGAACTGGTTGCAGGGATGTATCCTTCTCAAATGTGAGTGCTGAATTAATAACAAAATCATAAAATGGTGAGTGTTGAACCCATGTATCTCACTTGTGTCTCGTGAATCAATCACTGCAACAAGCAGGTCAATGAAATGCATCAAAATGTGGAGCAGTAACTGACCTATTTTGCAGCGAGTTTATGAATGGAGAAAGGATGTACCTATGCTGCAGAAAGGAAAGAGAGAGAAGAAGGGAGTGGTAGTGATAGGGGACTCGATAGAGAGGGGGACAGACAGGAGATTCTGTGGATGTGAATGAGACACCCGGATGGTATGTTGCCTCCCAGGTGCCAGGGTCAGGGATGTCTCAGATGGCATTCACAACATTTTGGAGAGGGAGGGGGAGCAGCCAGATATCTTGGTACCAATGACATAGGAAGGAAAAGCAATGAGATCCTGAAAAGAGAATTAAGAGAGCTAGATACAAAGCTGATAAGCAGGATCTCCCGGGTAGTAATTTCTGGATTGCTGCCTGTGCCACTCACCAGTGAGGGTAGAAACAGGATGATTTGGCAAATATATTCATGGCTGAGAAGCTGGTGCAGGGGGAAGAGCTTCAGGTTCTTGGATATCAAATCATTAGGGATGCAGAATCAGAAAGGATAGCAAACAGAGTACTCAGGGTGTTCCACCTAAATGTGCGTAGTATAAGAAATAAGCTGGATGATCTTGTTGCAATATTACAGATTGCCAGGTATGATGTTGTGGCCATCACTGAATTGTGGCTGAAGGATGGTTGTAGTTGGGAGCTGAATGTCTGAGGCTACACATTATATTGGAGGGATAGGAAGGTAGGCAGAGGGGTGGTGTGGCTCTACTAGTAAAGAATAGCATCAAATCAGTAGAAAGATGTGACATAGGATCAGAAGATGTTGTATCCTTGTGGGTTGAGTTAAGAAACTGCATGGGTAAAAGGACATTGATAGTAGTTACATACAGGCTTCCCAACAGTGGCTGGGAGGTGGACCACAGGTTAATAGGTGTGTCAAAAGGGCAATGTTATAGTAGTCATGGGAAATTTTAACATGCAGGTTAATTGGGGAAATCAGGTTGGTAATGGATTTCAAGAGAGTGAGTTTGTTGAATGCCTAAGAGCTAGCTTTTAAAGCAGTTTATTGTTGAGCCTACTAGGTGATCAACTATACTGGATTGGGTGTTATGTAATGAACTGGAGGCAATTAGGAAGCATAAGGTTAAAGAACCCTTCGGAACCAATGACCACAATATGATTGTATTCTACTTGAAATTTGATAGGGAGAAAGTAAAGTCTGATGTGTCGGTATTTCAGTGGAGTGAGGGAAATCACAGTGATATGAGAGAGGAGTTGATCAAAGTAAATTGGAAGGATCTGCTGGCAGGGATGTCAGGAGAGCAGCAATGGTGTGCATTACTGGGAAAAATGAGGAAGGTGCAGGACATGTGTATTCCAAAAACGAAGAAATACTCAAATGACAAAATAGTACAACCGTGGCTGACAAGGGGAGTCAAAGCTATTGTAAAAGCAAAAGAAAGAGCATACAACAAAGCAAAAATTAGTGGGAAGATAGAGGATTGGGAAGTTTTTAAAAACCTACAGAGAGCAATAAAAAATCATTAGAAAGGAAAAGATGAAATATGAAAGCAAGCTAGCAAATAATATCAAAGTGGAGAGTAAAAGTTTTTTCAAATATGTTCAAAATAAAAGAGAAGTGAGAGTGGATTTAGGACTGCTAGATAATGAGGCAGGGGAAATAATGACACAGGACAAGGAGATGGCTGATGAACTAAATGAGTCACTATTAAAAAAGAGGTGCTCAAAAAGCTGAAAGACCTAAAGGTACATAAGTCACACGGACCAGAGGAACTGCACCATAGGGATCTGAAAGAGGTAGTGTTGGAGATTGTGGTGGCATTAGAAATGATCTTTCAAAAATCATTGGACTCTGGTATGGTGCCAGAGGACTGGAAAATTGCAAATGTCACTCCACTCTTTAAGAAAGGAGGAAGGCAGCAGAAAGGAAATTATAGACCAGTTAGTCTGACCTCAGTGGCTGGGAAAGCGTTAGAGTCAATTGTTAAGGATGAGGTGATGGAGTACTTGGTGACACAGGACAAGATAGGGCAAAGTCAGCATGGTTTCCTTCTGGGAAAATCCTGCATGACAAACCTGTTGGAATTCTTTGAGGAGATTACAAGTAGGATAGATAAAGGGGATGCAGTGGATGTTGTATATTTGGACTTTCAGAAGGCCTTTGACAAGGTGCCACGCATGAGGCTGCTTACCAAGTTAAGAGCCCACGGTATTACAGGAAAGTTACTAACATGGTAGGATGCAGTGAGTGGGAATAAAAGGATCCTTTTCTGGTTGGCTGCCAGTACCTAGTAGTGTTTTGCAGGGGTCAGTATTGGGACCACTTCTTTTTATGCTGTATTTTAATGATTTAGATGATGAAATAGGAGGCTTGGTTGCCAAGTTTGCAGATGATACAAAGATTGGTGGGTGGGGGGGGGGGGATAATGTTGAGGAAACAGGTAGGATGCAGAAGGACTTAGACAGATTAGGAGAATGAGCAAGAAAGTGGCAAATGAAATATAACATTGGAAAATGCATGGTCATGCACTTTGATAGTAGAAATAAATGCGCAGACTATTTTCTAAATGTGGAGAAAATCCAAAAATCTGAGATGCAAAGGGAGTTGGGAGTCCCTGTGCAGAATACCCTACAGGTTAACTTGCAGGTTGTGTTGGTGGTGATGAAGGCAAATGCAATGTTAGCATTCATTTCAAGAGGTCTAGAATACAACAGTAAGGATGTGATGCTGAGGCTTTATAAGGCACTGGTGAGGCCTCACCTTGAGTATTAACAGTTTTGGGCCCCTCACCTTAGAAAGGATGTGCTGGCATTGGAGAGAGTTCAGAAGAAGTTCACAAGTTTGAAAGGGTTATCATAGATAGATAGATACTTTATTCATCCCCATGGGGAAATTCAACTTTTTTTCCAATGTCCCATACACTTGTTGTAGCATATGAGGAATGTTTAATGGCTCTGGGTCTGTACTCACTGGAATTCAGAAGGATGAGGGGGGATCTCATTGAAAGTTTTTGAATGTTAAAAGGCCTAGACAGAGATGTGGAAAGGATGTTTCCCATGGTGGGAGAGTCTGGAACAAGAGGACACAGCCTCAGGACAAAGGGGTGCCCTTTCAAAACAGAGATGCAGAGAAATTTCTTTAGCCAAAGGGTGGTGAATTTGTGGTATTTGTTGCTACATGCAGCTGTGGAGGCCAGGTCGTTGGGTGTATTTAAGGCAGAGATTGATAGGTTTTTGATTGGACATGGCATCGAAGGCTATGGGGAGAAGGCCGGGAACTGGGGTTGAGGTGGAGATATAAAAAAAGGATCAGCCATGATTGAATGGCAGAGCAGACTCGATGGGCCAGATGGCCTAATTCTGCTCCTATGTCTTATTATCAGTATTGGCTTTTTACAGCAGCTTGTGGTTAAGCCCACTAGGGATTCAGCTATTCTGGATTGGGTGTCGTGTAAAGAAACAGATTTGATTTAGGAGCTTAAGGTAAAGTAACCCTTAGGAAGTAATGATCATAATATGATGGAATTCATCTTACAATTTGAAAGAGAGGAGCTTAGGTCAGATATATCAGTATTACAGTGGAGAAAATGGAATTACAGAGGAATGGGAGAAGAGCTGGCCAAACATGACTGGAATGGGGCACTAGCAGGGATGATAGCAGAGCAGCAATGACTGGAATTTCTGGGAGTAATTGCAGGAATTAGTATTCTAAAGGCAGGATTACACAATGTGGTTGACAAGGAAAATAGAAGAAAGAGATAGGGCATATAATGGAACAAAAGTTAGTGAAAACGTAGAGGATTTAAGAACTTTAAGAAACCTACAGAAAGCAACTATAAAAGCTATGGGGTGGGGGGGGGGGGGGGGGAGAGATGAAATTTGAAGTTAGGCTAGCCAACAGTATCAAAGAGAATACCAGAAGTTTTTCCAGCTACATAAAGTGTAAAAGAGAGGCAAGAGTAGATATTGGACTGCTTGAAAATGACACTGGAGAAGTAGTAATGAGAGACAAGGAAATGGTGGACGAACTGAATAAGTATGTTGCATCAGTCTTCACTGTGGGAGACACTAGTACTATGCTGGAAATTCTGGAGTGTCAGGGAGCAGAAGTGAGTGCAGTTACTATTACTAGGGAGAAGGTGTTTGGGAAGCTGAAAGTAGACAAGTCACTCAGACCAGATAAGTCACACCCCAGAGTTCTGAAAGGAGTAGCTAAGTGATTCTGGAGGCATTAGTAATGATCTTTCAAGAATCACTTGATACTGGAATGGATCCAAAGAATGGGAAACTTGAAAACGTCACTTCATCCTTCAAAAAGGGAGGTAAAATAGGCCAAAGTCAGCATAGTTTCCTTAAGGGAAAATCTTAACTGACAAATCTGTTAGAATTCTTTAAGGAAATAACAAGCAGGATAGACAAAGGAGAATTGGTGGATATTGTATACTTTGATTTTCAAAAGGCCTTTGAAAGATGCCACATTTGAGGCTGCTTAACAAGAGATGATATTACAGGAAAGGTACTAGCATTGACAGAGTATTGTCTGGTCGGTAGGAGGAAAAGAATCGGAATAAAGAGAGCCTTCTCTGATTGGCTGCCTGTGACTAGTAGTATTCTGCAGGGGTCAGTGTTGGGACCAATTTGTTTTACATTGTATATCAATGATTTGGATGATGGAATTGATGGCTTTATGGCCCAGTTTGCAGGGATATGAAGATATGTGGAGGCACAGGTGGTATTGAGGATGCAGGGAGGCTGCAAAATGACTTGGACTTATGAGATATAAGAGCAGAATTAGGCTATTTGGCCCGTTGAATCTGGTCCGCCAAGAAGGGCAAAGGGTGTGGCAAATGGAACACAGTGTCAGGAAGTGGATGGTCATGCACTTTGATAGAAGGAGTAAAAGCACAGACTATTTTCCAAGTAAAAGACCAGAATATAAAAGCATTATCTAATGCTGAGGCTTTATAAGATTCTGATGAGGACTCACTTAGGTATTGTGACCAGATTTGAGCACCTTATCTAAGAAATGATGTGCTGACATTGGAGAGGGTGCAGTAGAAATTCATGTGAATGATTTCTGGAATGACGGACCTATTCTATGAGGAGCGATTGATGACTCTGGGCCTTTACTCACTGGAATTTAGAAGAATAAAGGGGGACCTCATTGAAACCTATCAAATGTTGAAAGGCCTAGATAGAGTGGATATGGAGAGGATGTTTCCAATGGTGATGGAGTCTAAGACCAGTGGGCACAGCCTCAGAATAGAGGGTGATTGAGGAATTTTTTAAGGAAGAGGGTGGTGAATCTGTGGAATGCATTGCCATAGGCAGCAGTGGAGGCCAGGTCATTGGGTGTATTTAAGGCAGAGGTTGTTAGGTTCTTAATTAGTCAGGCTGTGAAAGGTTCCGGGGAGAAGGCAGGGGAATATGGTTGAGATTGAAATGAATCAGCCATGATGAAATGGTGCAGCGGAGCAGGCCAGAGGGGCCGAATGGCCTAATTCTCCTCCTGAGTCTTATGGTCTTGATAATTCACAATGACAGAAAGGATCAGTGATCTGAAATGTTAACAAACTCTTTCTGCAGAGATGCCTGTTTGCCTGAGTATATCCAGTGTTTTCTGTATGACGTATTATAGCTCACAGCTTTTCCATCAATGATCTCACCCAGACAGAAATCTCAGTCACCAGCCCACCTGACCCTTCTTACCAAACCCACTTGGAAATGCTCATGTTTCTCCTATCATGGTATCATTCAGCACAGAATCAAGGACTTCAGCCCATCAATCCCATGCCAACTATAAGGACCTTTATTTTATGATAACCCATTTTATTCCCTCCATATGCCCATTGACTCTCTCCCCCCCTGATTTTATCACTCATCTACACTCCAGTGGCAACTTGCAAAGGGCAATCTTTGATTTTTTGGGGACTGGAATAATGTGTTTCTTAAAACATGCGAGAATAGTGTATGGTTTAAAAGACTGATTGAAAATGTCGGTGAAGGTTGTAGACAGCAGATTAGCACAGAGCTTAAAGGTGGCAAGAGAAACCAAGTCAGGGCTAGTAGCCGTCTCAATATTTTGCTTCCTTAACGCCTTTCTCAAGACCTCTTCCTGTGTGATCGGTGAGTCAAATCTGCAGTAGATATTGTTTAACGAATTTGGAAGGAGTTGGTCATCTGGGGTGGGCTGGGTGGAGTGCCCTCTTTTTGTAGTTGGTAATGGATTGAAAGTCTTTTCAAATTGAAGAACTGTCATTTGCAGAAAACTGGTTGACAGTCGGCTGAATAGTGCTGTGAGATTGCGTTGAACAGAGCCTAGATAGGGAGAATAATAATCAGAGAAACTTACTTAGACAGAGAGGCAAGAATGTGGATCCCATTAGAGACAGAAGAAAGGAGGAAGGTATAGGAATATATTTTTTAAGTCTTACGGCCTCTGACGAATTGTACCATGCACAGACCACCCTTCTGTCTGAAAGTGTTACCCCTTAGGCCTCTTTTAAACTTTTCTCCTCTCACCTTAAAACTATACCCAAAGATAAATATTCAGGCAGTTGACAATCCTCTGATCTGCCACTCAGCAGTGATAATACTAACTTTCTTATTTAGAACTGAATCAGTTTATATTTAGCTTTAGTTACAGTTGCACCTGTTTATAACAAAAGATATTATCCATCCATCTATAATTTGTCTCATGCTGCTGTGCATTATCTTGCTTACCAGCCCAGAAATTTTTACCGACAGCAACACTTAACATGTTCTAGCACCATGTGATCTGATTTTCGAAAGAACAAAACATTGGTTCATTCGTTTATCACTATGTTTACATTTTTCATCAGACAATGTGTGAGATTTTAACTATTCTTTACTGCCTGATAGATTCACTGTGATAAAGCAATGGGTGAAATCGAACCAGATTCAGCCTATTGCCTGGACTTTCAAGTCAGCCACATTTGGTCTGGGTTAAATGCTGACGGCTGGAGCTGGCCCTCTATCCAGGAGTTACAAAGTGAGGCTGGTGAGGTCTCAGCAAAGAGCGGGCTTCAGATAGTGTTACGGTGAGAACCTTGACAAGAGGCAAGAGTGAGGTCAGAGAGCCACTCCAAGAGCACGGGGCTTTGTTTGGGTTATAATGCCTTTAAAATTGCTGTAATCAATGAAGAAAACTTCAATCCATTAAAAAAGTGAAAATTAATTAAAACATTAAAAACTAAAAATTATTAATTGCATTAATTTAACTAAGATAATATTCGTTAGTCAACCATTTTAATCCCTATTTCCACTCCTGTTCGGACGTGTGAGTCCATGGCCTCTTGTGCCACAATGAGGCCACTCTCAGGATGCTCTCCTACCTACCATCTCGACCTGCAAGTTAGCCTTTAGGGAATTCTGCACTAGGAGTTCTAAGTCTCTTTGCGCCTCAAATTTTTGAATTTACTCCCCATTTAGAAAATAATCTACAACTTTGTTCCTTCTATCAAGGTGCATCTGCCACTTTGCCCGCTCTCTAATCTGTCCCAGTCCTTCTGTAGACTCCCTGCCCCTCCAGCTATTTTTGTATTATCCACAAACTTGAGGAAATGGTAGAGGCAAGTTAAATTATATTATTTAATAGAAAATGTTTAGAAAGATATAGGCCAAACACAAGCAAATGGAAATAGGTCAGCAATGCAACTTGGTTTCATGGTGTATAACCCATGACTTTTTGTTGTAATGGAGACATTCTGCTCAGGGTGTCCACTATAGTCTGGACAATTGCCCCCAAGGGTCAAACAACTGACTCACAGGGGTGTGGTGAGGTGTGCATAGGATGGGATCAAAACTCTAGCAGGAAATAGGATCTAGTGCTTTCCCAGAGTATATGAGTATAAACTCTTTTTGGACTGCCACCCAGATCCAGCTGTTGATTTTAGCTGATATCTTGATGACAAACTCCGCCCTGTTCATCAGGGATGGTGCCTGGACAAGTCCAGTCCGGTGGTATACATACTCAACTCCCGTTGTTCATCCCTCCTGACTGGTTAGTCCTCAACGAATCAGATTTCTGCGGGTTTCTTCAAGAAGGATAGGAAGTGCATCCGTTTGGGCTACCTGGAGAAATTCAGCGGTATCAGAACATTGCATTCGCAATGACCACATTTTGACTTTGGCAGCACAGAACTACTGTGCCGCACCAATAGCTTTTGGGGCCGTCTGGTGAAGGAAGCCATTGAAATGAGACTAGAGAATAAAAATTTCAAAACAAAACAAAAGGTCTTGCTCAAAGTAAGAACTGGAATATGATTTTGGACGGGCGTTAGGCGGAAAAATTATCAAATGAGCTGGATAATGCAGAGAGGGTTAACAGTTCTTCTTATAAAGTTCAGCCATCACTTCCCGATATTTAATTCTTTCTGCATAAACCTCAGGGGCAAAATCTTCAACTATACGAAACTCTACTCCATTATAAATTAGCTTCCCCTGCTTCCTAGCATCTCGAAGAATTGCTTTTTTAGTAGCAAAGTAATGCAGACATAGAATCACAGGACGCGACTTCATCTCGACCGAAGACTTCGGGCGGGGGATTCGTTGAGCTCTATTATTAACGGAGAAGTTTCGAGAATCTCACTAAAAAGTGAGTATAACATATTCGTAAAAAACTTTAATGGCTCACCGGTTTCCATATTTTCAGGCAAACCCAGTATACGTAAATTCATCCTTTGACTTCTGCTTTCCAGGTTGATAGTTTTCTTAAATCTTGATAATTCCGAAGAAACCTCAACAATTTTATTTTCCATGGTAGAAATCTTTAATTCCTGTTTTTTAATCACTTGATGGATTGATCCCTGTTGTCTTCCAATTCTATTGGTGTCCTTTTTAAGTGTTTGATATTGAGATTCCAGATTCCTCAAAGATTTCTGGACAGCAGTGACAGTTTTTTCAAGCTTCTCATTAGCATTCGTCAGTTTATCAATTTTAGAGTCCACCATTCCAATCTTGGTATTAATATCTTGCATCAAAGAAAACATTCTTTCTGAAGTAAAGGCATTTTCTGTCTCCTTTGTTTGTTCAGTTTCAGAAACAATTTTGCCACGTCTTAATTCCATTCCAGTTTGGGTTCCAGCCATCATAATTAAATCGTAAATCCTTCACTAAAAGTAGTAAATCTTCAAAGTTTAAACAAAAGTAGCAGTGGAAAGTTGGTTGTAAAAGGAAGGAGTAAAGCCAACACGTGTCTTACTCCTTGAGCAGCTGGAATACAATTTTAAAGCAAGGTGGGACAGCAGAATTCTGATTAGTTGAGGACTAACCAATCAGAAGGGATGGATGACGGGAGTTGAGCATATATACCACTGGACTAGACATAACTAGGCATCATCCCTGATGAAGATGGTGGAGATTGTAATCAAAATGTCCATTAAAATCAATACCTGGACCCAGCTGGAAGCAACTAAGAAGAGGTTACACGTCTAGCAGAAAACGTTATCTGGTACTCAATATCCTTGGATATAGAAGTTAGCAGTCAGTTATGATTGACCTAGAGATTTCTGATTCGTGGTTTCTAATCCTGAAATGTATAAAATAACTGAGATGTGCAAGGTTATATAGACATACAAATACAAAAATACACTACTTAGGAACAAGGGTAGGCAAATTAGCCTCTCAAGCCTGCTCTACGTTTCGATGAACTCTATAATGCGTATACTTTTTAAGCACTCTGCTGAATAATATCCACCTATAAATCTCAATCAACCAAGAGTTTTGGACTGCATTCACACTTACCCAAGAACAATGCTGAAAAGGCAAACAACAATTAACTGGGAGCAATATAAAAAAATACAATATATGGATGACGTATTTGTCTTAAATACTGAAGTGTGGAGAAATTGGTGTTCCAATATCTGCTAACTGTGGTCTTGATTCTCATCAATAGAAAAGTTATGGAAACTCAAGGCATATAAATTGCCGTATCTGGAGGTTCTTGCAGCAATAAAGGATGAAGTTACCATCAGAACATGCTTTATTGAAGGCAGTTACCTCTCAACTGATGGCACTCAAGTGCCAAAATCATTTATCAAACAACTTGTCCTCCATTCCTTCAGGTACAATCACATTTATATAAAAAAATTTACACATTAATTTTGAATCAAATACCTAAAAAAAACAAGTTAGTATTAAAATCTTCAATGGTAAACTTCTAGATAAGGCTGCCGGCTTCATCTTGATGTATTTTTAAAAATTTTCACTTGTAAACAAGAATTTTATTTTAAGGTTGGAGACAGAAGATCCTGCAGATGCTGGAGTTTGGAGCAACAAACAATCTGGGAAGGAACTCAAATGATTAAGCAGCATCCGTGAGGGGAGATTGGTTTTAAAACATCACTTGTCTTTTTTTTCACTTTTTGAAGTGCACGAAAAAAGTTCTCAGCTCCTTGGGATGAATGGTGACAGTAAATCCTTCAGTCGGACTTGTAGAATTGTGAAGATCTGTGAGAAAATGAAATTAGCCGTCAGAACATGTCATTATGTTTTCTTTTGGCAGGATTAATACCATCAGAAGATGAAACAAGGTCAACGTGTTTTTATATTATAAAATATATTTAGTTATATGTGTGAAGAAGGAGAAGAGGCGAGAGAGAGAAATCATGGGTGAGAGAGCAGGTGGAAAAGAGAATGGGTGGGAGGTGGAAGAGGAATATTATGGGATGAAGGGAGAGCTTTTTGGGGTGATAGAACAGTTGAGTTGTTGGGACAATAAATATAGATGGTGGGTGGTGAGGAAGAGCACAGAGACAAATGGAAAGTGCCAGGAGTTTAGGAGGGAAGGGGGCTCAGAGAAAGGGTTACTTAAAGAGATGGTCAACAGAGAATGGCTCAGGAAAGAGAGCTGAGTGAAAAACAGCATCTATGTCTGTCTCAGAACGTGACATTCTGTATGCATGTGTGTGTTTCTGTGGGTGCAGATGTGCAAGTATGACTTTCTGTATATGTCTGTGGCACATGTAAAAGAATTCTGTGAAGCAAATATACTTTCAAAAATAATGAAATGAAAAGTTTCTACGTATAAAAAAAACTATAAAGAGCAGTAAACAGTAAAAAAAACTAAAACAAATCAATATTTGGTGTGACCACTCTTAGCCTTTAAAACAGCATCAATTCACTTAGGTACACTGTCATGCAGTTTTATAAGAAAATTGGCTGGTAGGTAATTCCAAGCATCTTGGAGAACTTGCCACAGTGTTTCTGCAGAATTTGGCTGTCTCACTTTTTTCTGTCTCACCAAGTAATTCCAGACATCCTTGATGATGTTGAGATCAGGGCTCCGTGGAGGCCACTATCAGGCTGAAACCATATGAAACATCTAATGTACCAAACACTTCTGCACAGCACTGTATATCCACTCCACGGAGCAGAACTTCATCCTAACTGTGCTTGATTTCCTCACCACTGGACCGAGACCTCACTATTTCACTATATGATAGCTGGTGTTCAAAGGCTGCCCCATGTCAAAAGAAATTACATCTAGTCATCTTCCACTTTTCCTTGAGCAAAGTAAGTCATTCATAACCCCAAGAAGAAAAGAAGAGCAGCATTTGTTCAGGAATTTATCTATTATAGTGGGAGGGAAATATACAATTAGAGGATAGATTTGTTGCCTCAAATTTCACACTCTGCTCCAGTAAACCTATGCAAGTAATTTAGCATTTCAGTTTTGCATTTGGCTTTTTAAAAGAAAGGTACAGATGTTTGATTATAATTTTTTTTGCTTAATTATTTCCCACAGGATGAATTGCACTTAAATAGAACCTATTAGCTAGGGCTCTTGTCATAGTAGGTAATATTTGTTCTTTTATACAAAGGAAATATGCTTTCCTCCACCAATCACAGGGCTTCACCAACATCAAGAAGTATTTTTTCTAAATAGCCAACTTGTCCCATGGCAATTGAGCATAGTTTTGTTTTCTTTTGGCATGTAACTAAAGACACTTTCCACTGGACATCCTCACATAGTAATTAGAGATCACTAAATTTCCCTTTTGGCTTTGGTTAATCCCTGGCCATACTTCATGATATTGCAAGATTATTTTATCCTTTAACTTTGTCAATATTATCTTAATTTGTCATTCTAAAGGTTAATCTGCATCAGAAAATAACTGGGAATAGCAGAACCACTGATAGTGTTTCTGCTGTTCCCACACACCTCCTCTCACCCGACCTTTTGCTTCCTTGCTCATTTTAAGGTCATCTCCTTTTGTTTGCAATATCATTCCCTTTGCTATTTATTCTCTCCTGTCTGCCACCCTATCAGATGGGGGTTGAGAGGGAAAATAAATTGACCATGGTCACATGATAGAACAGACTCAATTCTGCTCCTACACTCAGTGGCTATTTCATGAGTTCCAACAATGCAATTATCTAATCAGCCAATCATGTGGCAGCAACTCCAAGCATAAAAGCATGCCGGCATGGTCAAGAGGTTCAGTTGTTGGTTCAGACCAAACACCAAAATGGGGAAGGAATGTGATCCAAGTGATTTTGACCGTGTAATGATTGATGCTGCTAGGCAGGGTGGTTTGAGTATCTCAGAAACTGCTGATCTCCTGCCATTTTCACAGGCACCCGAGAATGGTGTGGAAAACAACAAGCATCTAGTGAGTGTCACTTCTGTGTACGAAAATGCCTTGCTAATGAGAGAGGTCCGAAGAGAATGGCCAGACTGGATCAGGTTGACAGGAAGGAGGCAGTAGCTTAAATAACCACACGTTACAACAGTGCTGTGTAGGAGAGCATCTCTGAATGGAAAACAAGTTGAAGCTTGAAGTGGATGGGCTACAGCAGCAGAAGACCACAAATGTACACTCCGTTGCCATTTTATTAGGTACTTCCTGTGCCTAATGAAGTGATCACCGGGAGTATGACTTGTGGTCTAAACAGCTTACCTTATTCTTACTGTTCAGCCTTTCACTGCTGCTGGACATGTTTCAAACCTGAAATTTCCAATGATGGCCAATTCAGATCTCAGCGAATATATATGAAGACAAGGATGGATAAATTTTTGCATAGTAGGGGAATTAAGGGTTATGGGGAAAAGGCAGGTAGATGGAGATGAGTCGATGACCAGATCAGCCGTGGTCATATTGAACAGCGGAGCAGGCTCGATGGGCCAGATGGCCTACTCATGCTCCTATTTCTTATGTTCTTTTGCAAGGGTGCCATGCCAGTGTAGTGGTTAGCAGAACGCCATTACAGCTTGGGGTGGCGGAGAACTGAATTCATTTCCAGTGCTGTCTGTAAGGAGTTTGTACGTTCTGTCTGTGACTGTGTGTGTTTCCTCTGGGTGCTCGGGTTTCCCCCCACAGCCCAAAGATGTAGCAGTTAGTAGGTTAATTGATCATTATCCTGTGATTAGGCTAGGGTTAAATAGATGGGTTGCAGGGCTGGTAGTGCTTACTCCTTGCTGCATCTCTAAATAAACATTAACCTGAAATATTACCTACTCCTCAATCCACAGACTATTTGACTTGCTGAGTATTTCTTCAATACTAATTTTCTTTTAGTCTGCTTAACAAATTAAGCCAGTTTCTCTGAAGCAAAACACAACCACCCCACTGCCAACTTTCCCTATTGTTTCCATAATGAGCTGCACATTACGATATTTTTTCCATCAAGAAAATACAGACTGAAAACAAATTAACTGCCACCACAAACCAAACATTTTGACTTATAAAGAAATGACAATGAGAGGCATAATTTTCAAAGGCATCCCATGAATGGCTGATCTTGAGGTGTGCTCCAGATTCTCCCACAGATACAAATGAACTTAATTATGACTTCTAACTGAATGCATAAAAATCAGTGCATTCATTGCAATGTAAGTCCCATTTTCAATGGCAAATTCTCAGCTACGCGAGATTCAAGACAGTTGCTGAAAATTTGTTTGAAAAATCTTGAATGAATTGATTCATTCACAGCTTCCACTGAGCTGTGAAACTGGCTTTTCATTTTAATTGGAAAGGTTTATAATGCATAAACAGATGGCAGAGGCAGCAGGAGAACGTTCAGCTATTCAAGATTTAATGACCAAGACCACAAGAGCACCGACAAGGGCAGGCAGAGTACCACCAGCAAAGGAGGAAGCCCAGAGAGTGGATGATGCTGTATGGAATGAATGGAGGCCATAGGAATGACACTTCAAAACCCACGATGATGCAAGACACTAAGATATCAGTGGTCAAAATTTGTAATGGCATTAGTGGTTGACAGGGTTGGGAGGCCAGCCACTGAAACAGGCAGAGGTTCTGTACAGATGGTCTCTGATACCAGCTGATCCAAAGTGCCAGACCAGTTGAGGTGATTGAGCCAGGAGGAAATATAGCCAAGTCTCCATGTTAGACAGATGGGATAGGGGAGGTGGCTGATTTCACAAGAGTTTGTTCTGTCTGGCAAAAGCAAGACTAAGATAAATCGAGTAAGCACCATGAAAAATTTATACTTCATACAGCGTGCTTCATAATGAATGATTTATTCTGAAACACTCACTTCTCCGATATACACAGGAAAAGACAGTTACATGCACAAACAGCACACCCAGATAGCAGTGAAATGGCCAAATATATACTAACTACCTGTACCAATAATAGGCAAAGTTACATTTTACTGGAATGCTAAAAAAAGTAATTTATTTCATCACCCATGATCTCACAATCTACCCCATCCATGAACTGGTGACAGAATCAGCATGTATCTCTCACTACCTTTCACCCTGACCCTCTCGCTTCCTTTCACCCCGACCCTCTCGCTACCTTTCACCCCGACCCTCTCGCTACCTTTAACCCCGACTCTCTCACTTCCTTTCACCCCGACCCTCTCGCTTCCTTTCACCCTGACCCTCTCGCTACCTTTAACCCCGACTCTCTCGCTTCCTTTCACCCCGACCCTCTCGCTTCCTTTCACCCCGACCCTCTCGCTTCCTTTAACCCCGACCCTCTCGCTTCCTTTCACCCCGACCCTCTCGCTACCTTTCACCCCAACCCTCTCGCTTCCTTTCACCCCGACCCTCTCGCTTCCTTTCACCCCGACCCTCTCGCTACCTTTAACCCCGACCCTCTCACTTCCTTTCACCCCGACCCTCTCGCTACCTTTAACCCCGACCCTCTCACTTCCTTTCACCCCGACCCTCTCAATTCCTTTCAATAGACAATACGTGCAGGAGTAGGCCATTCGGCCCTTTGATTCAGCACTGCCATTCACTGTGATCCTGGCTGATCATCCACAATCAGTACCCCATTCCTGCCTTTTCCCCATATCCCTTGACTCTGCTATCTTTAAGAGCTCTATCTAACTCTTTCTTGAAAGCTTTCAGAGAATTGGCCTCCACTGCCTTCTGAGGCAGAGCATTCCACTGATCCACAACTCTCTGGGTGAAAAGGTTTTTCCACAACTCCGTTCTAAATGGCCTACACCTTATTCTTAAACTGTGGCCTCTTGTTCTGGACTCCCCCAACATCGGGAACATGTTTCCTGCCTCTAGCGTGTCCAATCCCTTAATAATTTTATATGTTTCAATCAGATCCCCTCTCATCCTTCTAAATTCCAGAGTATACAAGCCCAGTCGCTCCAATCTTTCAACATATGACTGTCCCGCCATTCCGGGAATTAACCTTGTGAACCTATGCTGCATTGCCTCAATAGCAAGAATGTCCTTCCTCAAATTTGGAGACCAAAACTGCACAAAATACTCCAGGTGTGGACTCACTAGGGCCCTGTACAACTGCAGAAGGACCTCTTTGTTCCTATACTCAACTCCCCTTGTTATGAAGGCCAACATGCCATTAGCTTTCTTCACTGCCTGCTGTACCTGCATGCTTACGTTCAGTGACTGATGAACAAGGACACCTAGATCTATTGTACTTCCCCTTTTCCTAACCAGAAACCATTCAGATAGTAATCTGCCTTCCTGTTCTTGCCACCAAAGTGGATAACTTCACATTTATCCACATTAAACTGCATCTGCCCACTCACCCAACCTGTCCAAGTCACCCTGCATTCTCCTAACATCCTCCTGACATTTCACACTGCCACCCAGCTTTGTGTCATCTGCAAATTTGCTAATGTTACTTTTAATCCCTTCATCTAAATCAATAATGTATATTGTAAATAGCTGCGGTCCCAGCACTGAGCCTTGCGGTACCCCACTAGTCACCATTCTGAAAAGGACCCGTTAATCCCTACTCTTTGTTTCCTGTCTGCCAACCAATTTTCTATCCATGTCAGTACGCTACCATGTGCTCTAATTTTGCCCACTAATCTCCTATGCGGGACCTTATCAAAGGCTTTCTGAAAGTCAGCTTCTAAGAGGGTGAACCTTGTTTCAAGAGGTACATCCCCCTAACCCTCTCACTTCCTTTCACCATAACCCTGTCTTTAAGCCTTCCACTTTTCAGGAAGCACATCTCCTTCTGTGCCAGAGTTTACAACGGGCAGCACCAGCACCACTATGACTAAGCTCAGTGCTGACAGCAAGGACAAAGGCACCCCGTCTAGAACATGGCACAGACACCACTTCAGATAGTGTCTTCACACACTGCAGAGGCGAACTGAGAGGCAGGACCTTGAATAAGGAGTGTTAACAGGCACCAGCCAACAGTAGCCAGGGCAGAAGTAACCCTACTCCCTGGAATGCAATGCAAAGTCACACACTATTTTTCTGCTGAGGATCCAGATTAGGGTCAATGGGCAACTCATAAAATAAGGCTGATGACAATGTACAATGTGATGCTTTGCATATTGACAGGCCAACCTGAAAGCATGCATAGAATCCATGGACCAAAGTCCCATTCCTTTTCCATGGAGCCTGATACAGAGCCTGGAGATCACTCCTTCCAACATCAAAGTGGTGGCCAGTTCTCTTTCAATTCACGTTGTTATGAACCCCACAACTGGGTCACTTACCAGCAAAGATAGAGAGGTCCGCTGAAGTCTGATGATACCATTTTTTAAAAACGTTTTTATTTATAAAGGGGCACGAAAGTAAGGTTAATACAAACATTCAGATAATATACGTCATGTCATGACCTCAGCCCCCTCCTTTGTGAGAATCGCAAGAGAGAGAGAGAGAGCCTTATGGTTTGGAATGTGGGCTGGTCGCTCAACAAGACAAAAGCCTCGGACATAGCCATTGTCTTGGGAGACAACTTTGTGGGATAAGGAACTGGCCTACGTGCAAAATCTCAGGGCAATGTGAGATGGGTGATGGGGGAAGGATTGCCTCGCCCCCCACCCTGATGGACATCTACAACCCTGCCAGTCCAGATAAAAGGTGGGCTGCCGAGGCGGGGCGCGAGACGCACCAGAAGACGTGCTTGAGATCCTGTGACAGCGTTTTGATAGCGACAGCCGGTGGTGGGGTTCGTGTGCGTCTTTTCCTTGCCTGGGATTGGTGACCCCACAACGGAAGAACGGCTTAGCTACAGGGGAGGCCACAGATGAGCGTTCATTCCCCCAACGAGGCTCCGACAAACCGAACTCCTCCAGGTTGGAAAACCTGTCGGGTAACTCTTTCATCCCCCCCCTCTCTCTCTGTCTAACAAAAGTGCACCAACGCGACACCACAACGACGGCAGCGGGTGGAACTGCAGTGACCGCAAAAAGACTTTTAGATATCCAGTAAACAATATATATCTACATTACCCCTAGACAACAATAGAGCTTATTTCTGATTGATTATTACTATACCTGTGCTTTAGATTGAGTTGTGACGATGTATATGATCTGAATGTTCTGTATTAACCATACGTTTGTGCCCCTTTATAAATAAAAACGTTTGAAAATAGTAGCATCAGGCTTCGGTGGACCCATCTATCTTTGCTGGAAAACTACCCGGTTACTGGGGAACGTAACAGTCGTCAATACTCAATCTAAAGCACGGGTATAGTAATAATCAACAATTCGAAGTAGCTCTGTCGTTTGTCTAGGGGTAAAACTATTGTCCGATGGGAATATAAAAAGTCTCGCCAGTTCATGAAGGCTTTTAGCCGTTTGAGGGACCACTGGGTGTTCACGGGTTGGAGAGAGAAAATAAACTTGCCAGCCTGTTGGCCTCAAATCGTGGAATCAAGAACGTGAGTTCCCCGTTGTCAGTTCCGAATCCTTTTCGGGGTTATTAGCCACTCGATTCCCTAGCTAGGGGAACCAAATCACTCGTGGTTCCCGAGCAGCTTCCTGTTCTTACGGGAGCGATCAGCGATGGTGTCTCCGTCTGGTGCGTCGCTGGAGTACCGCCTCCTGCAGTCTCCGTTTTATCATGGCTGGCAAATTTGTAAATGTCAATCAAGGTAGGGTGATACAATCCTCACACCACATGGCCCGAGGGGGTCCATGTCCCTGATAGCTGGCACGTACTATAGAGTTGCAATTCACACAGGTGCCTCTAAGAACAATGGTCAAATCCGTTGCATTGTCTCTCATTTCCTGGGTCCAAGACCCGAATTAATAGCGATCTTGCGATTCTCCGGAAGGAGGGGGCTGGTCCCGCACCCTTCGGCCCCTCAGAGCTGTGGTACATTCATAACAACATGGAGACAGCATGTGATGGTCAACACATCAGCTTCCATTGCATGTCTATGTATGTAGATCAGAGATGCTTCCGGATGCTCTGTAAATTCCTCACCCCGTTCTCACCTGCACCCAGACCCATCTGCCCCAAAAGATTAAAATTCAGTCCAAGAGAAACAAAAGTTCAAATGGAAAACGAGCAAAAGAGAATAACCAAAAGGAAAAAAAAACAATAGGCTCCAGTCAAAGGAAAACTCAGCCTGTCTACTGACATAGGCCACTGCAGGTTTAATGACTAGAGTCATTAGCACTAACCCCAGAGTCCCGAAAGAGGTTGCTGAAGAGATAAAGGATGCAGTGGTCATGGTTGTTCAAGAATCACTTAATTCTGGCGTGGTCCAGGAGAACTCCACTCTTTAAGAAGGGAGGAAGACAAAGGAAAGGAAATCATAGGCCAGTTAGCCTAAGCTCTGTGGCTGGGAACGTGTTGGAGACCATTATTACATATGAGGTACTTGGAGACTAATGATAAAATAAGTCAAAGTCAACATGGTTTCTGTACAGGGAAATCTTGCTTGACAAATCTGTTGGAATTTTTTTAAAGAAGTAACAAGCAGGGTGGACAAAGGAGAAGTAGTGGATGTCATTTACTTAAATTTTCAGAAGGCATTTGATAAGGTGCCTCACATGAGGCTGCTTAACAAGATAAAATCCTATGGTGTTACAGGAGACATACTGGCATGGATAGAGGAATGGCTGACAGGCGGGACGCAGTGAGTGGGAATAAAGGGGCCTTTTCTGGTTGGCTGCCGGTGACTAGTGGTGTTCCACAGGGATCAATATTGGGACCACTACTTTTCACATTGTTTGTCAATGATTTAGACAGTAGAATTGATGGCTTTGTTGCAAAGTTTACAGATGATACGAAGATAGGTGGAGGGGTAGCTAGTGCTGAGGAAGCAATGCGATTACAGCAGGACTTAGACAAGTTGGAAGAATGGACAAAGATGTGGCAGATGGAATACACTGTTGGGAAATGTATGATACTGCATTTCGGTAAAAGGAACAATAGTGCAGACTATTATCTAAATGGGGAGAAAATTCAAACATCAGAGGTGCAAAGGGACTTAGGAGTCCTCATGCAAGACTCCCAGAAGGTTAATTTACAGGCTGAGTCTGTGGCAAAGAAGGCAAATGCAATGTTGGCATTTATTTCAAGGGGAATAGAATATAAAAACAAGGAGATAATGCTGAAGCTTTATAAGACACTAGTCAGGCTGCACTTGGAGTATTGTCAGCAGTTTTGGGCCCCTTATCTCAGAAAGGATGTACTGTCATTGGAGAGTTCAGAGGAGGTTGATTCTGGGAGTGAAGGGGTTAACACAAGAGGAGCATCTGCCAGCTTTGGGCCTGTACTCACTGGAATTTAGAAGAATGTGTGGGGATCTCATTCAAACCTACCAAATGTTGAAAGGACTAGATAAGGTGGATGTGAAGAGTATATGTCCTATGGTGGGAGCATCCCGGACTAAAGGGCACAGCTTGAAATTCAGGGGCAACCTTTTAGAACAGAGGATTTTTTTTAGTCAAAGAATGGTGAATCTGTGAAGTGCTCTGCTACAGACTGTGGTGGAGGCCAAGTCTGTGGGTATATTTAAAGTGGAACTTGATAGCTTCCTGATTGGTTGGGGCATTAAGTGAGAGGGCAGGTATATGGGGTTGAACAGGATCCAGGATCAGCCATGATGAAATGGTGAAGCGGACTCAATGGGCTGAATGGCCTAATTCTGCTCCTATGTCTTATTGATACAGGGTATTATAACAAACTAGGTAAGACGTGGGGAGGGCGGAAAAGTCAAGCAGTAGAGAAGTATAATTATTTGGGTCATTATATTTATTTTGCCATGGAAGTTGTGTATAATATATGTTAACTTAAGATTGTGTTACCTTATGTTTGTCATGCATATAATGTACTACTGTGCTGTTTCTGGTGTCAAAAGATAACCTTCATGATATATATACCCAATATATGTTTATCTGTGAGAACAGATATGAACTTGAGAGGTCAACTACTCAAGTGATAGAGAACCCTTTCATGGTGGCTTGTTTATTCTGTTTTATATACCGAAGGAGTTCACTATAATTGTGTTGGTAGCTACATATATCCCCCTCCCCGAGCTAATGCCAGTGAGGCACTGCATGAGCGCCATCAGTGACTTTCAAACCAAACACCCTGATGGTATCTTCATTGTCGCTGGTGATTTTAACCACGTAACCTTCAAAACAATTCTGTCTAAATTCCACCAGCATGTTGGTTTTTCTTACCAGAAGTGAAAACACACTAGACCTGGTTTAAACTAACTTATCAGGTGCATATAAACCAGTTTCCCAATCCTATATTGGGCTCTCAGATCACTAATCTGTTATGCTAATTCCAGCATACAAACCACTGATTAAAGGGGCCAAACCAGCTCTAAAGGTGGTGAAAACCTGGCCTGAGGGGGCAATCTCAGCATTGTAGGACTGCTTTGAAAACACAAACTGGAGAACGTTCAGGGAGGCTGCTACCTATGGCAACCATGTTAACATCGAGGAATGTGTGACTGCTGTGACCAGCTACACAGAGAAGTGTACTGAGGATGTTACCTCACGAAACACATCCCTGTGAGGGCAAATCAGAAGCCATGTCTTACTGCAGAGGTCCAGGCACGGCTAAGGAATCATGATAATGCCCTTAGATGGGGGATGTGAAGGCACTTAGGGAAGCAAGAACTGTGCTTTCCACGAAACAGGAGCAATCTCACAGAATATACAACCATTTCTGTGATACCAGAGACACGAGGTGCTTGTGGCAGGGAATTTAGAGGATTTCAGACCACAAGTCTGCCCTGTGCATCAGTGAACAGAACACCTCCCTCCCCAACAAGCTAATTCTCTTTTACACCTAGTGTGACAAACAAAACAAAGTGCTGGCAAGGAAGGCCCCCTCTCCTCCAGGGGAGCAGACATTCCATCCGAAGCAAAGGTGAGGAAGACCCTGGTCAAGATCAACACACGCAAAGCTGTAGGTCCTGATAACATACTAGGTTGGTTCTGAAAGAATGTGCAGCCCAGCTATCTGAGGTCCTGACAGATACATTCAACATCTCTCTGGAACAGTCCATTGTCTCTTCGGTAGTCATGGCGGCAACCGTCATTCCAGTGCCTAAGAAGGTGACAGTAACTTGTCTAAATGACTATTGTCCAGTGGCATTAACATCAGCCATTATGAAATGTTTTGACTGGCTGGTCATAGAGAACATTCAAGTCTTTCTCCCGGATACATGGGACACTTATTGCTCAAATTGATCCACTGAAAAAGCCATAGCCTCTGCCCTCCACTTAGTCCTGCCCCACCTGGAAAGTGGTCTCAGTAACTGGATCCTGCACCTCTTAACAGTAAGGCCACAGTCAGTCAGCACGGGCAGCAACATCCCTAGTTCCATTACACTGAGCACTAGTGCTCCCCAGGGCCATGTGCTCAGCCCACTGCTGATGCACGATTGTGTTCAGGATTCAGCTCAAACTGTGTCATCAAGTGTGCGGATGACACAACAGTGGATTGCTTCATCAACAACATTGATGAGTCGGAGTACAGAGAGGAAGTGGAGCAGCTGGTGGATTGGTGTGAGAACAGCAACCTCAGTCTGAACATGCAGAAGACAAAGGAAATGACTGTGAACTTTGTGCAGAGAAGCATCCCCCTCTGCACATACTGAGAGAGTTATGTGCACCAAGTTCCTGGCAGGTCACATCACAAACAGCCTCATCTGGTCCCTCAATATCACCTCTGAATAAGGCAACACTGCAGCACCTCAACTTCCTGAGGAGATTGAGGGAAGTGAGGCTCCACCACCACCATTCCCCTCCCCATTTTAACTGAATTTTACAGGAGCACCATTGAGAGCATCCTGACAAGCTACATCTCCATCTGGTATGGGAGCAGCAGAGCATCAGACCGGAAGTCCCCACAAAGAACTGCAAGGAGGGCTGAGAGAATCATAGGGGTCTCCCTACCATCCATCGGGGATGTTTATCAGGAATGCAGCGCCCTTAGCGTTATTAAGGATCCAACCCATTAAACCAGCATCCTCTTTGACTTTCTCCCATCAGGTAGGAGACTCCAATGCATAAGAACAAGAACGGTCAGGATGGGAAACAGTTTCTTCCCTCAGGCCATTAGGCTTCTGAATGCCCTGCCACGTCGCATTCAAATGTCATTGGATAATTTGTACTGTACCCTATGATATTTAACTTAAGCACGTGATTTTGTTTATCTATGCGTAGTTCATTTGTAAATTTAATTCTTATTTTCCTAAGCTACTGTGTGTTATACGTGTGCTTGTGTACGACTGTGCTTTGTAAGGTATTTTTTTTGACACAAGAACAGAATATGTTCATTGTGTGAAAATGTATGAATTCCCAAGATACAAACCTAGTTGATGTTTCTACAGCATCAATAGTATTTGTTATTATCAGAATGATTTTGTTACCAGTGCATTTTGGTAGGAATTCTTTATCGAGTATAGCTTGGCATTCAATACCATCATTCCCTCAAAACTAATCGATAAGCTCTTAGACTTTGGCCTCGATACCTCCTTGTGCAAATGGATCCTCGATTCCTCACCTATAGATCCCATTCAGTTCAGATCGGCAACAACATTTCCTTCACAACCTCCATCAGCACAGGCGCAGTACAAGTTTGTGTTCAGAGCCTCCACCTCTACTCACTTTACACTTACGATTAAGCCCAGCTCCAACGCCATATTTACATTTGCTGACACTGTCCAGATCAAAGGTAGTGATGCATCCGGATACAAAAGGGAGATTGAAAATCTGGCTGGGTGGCCCCTAACAACAACCTCTTACTCAATGTCATCAAGGCCAAAGAACTGATTTCTGAAGTCAGGAGGAGGAAACTAGAGGTCCATGAGCCAGTTCTCATCGGAGGATCAGGTGTGCAACTTTAAACTCCTCAGTGTTTTTATTCCAGAGAATCTGCCCTGGGCCCAGCATGTAAGTGCAATTACAAAGAAAGCACGGCAGCGCCTCTTCTTCCTGAGGAGTTTGTGAAAAATCCAAAAGACATGTAAAACTTTGACAAACTTCTATAAATGTGTAGTGGAGAGTATATTGACTGGCTGCATCACAGCCTGTATGGCAGCATCAATGCTCTTGAATGGAACATCCTATGAAAAGTAGTGGATACGGCCCAGTCCTCCCAACCACTGAGCACATCCTCATGAAATGCTGTGGCAACAGAGCAGCATCTATCAATAGGGACCCCCAAACACCCAGAACATGATCTCTCGTCATTGCTGCCATCAGGAAGTCAGGACTCAAACCACCGGATTTAGGAGCAGTTATTACCTCTCAATCATCAGGCTCTTGAACCAAAGGAGATACATTCGGCCTTCCTTATCCGCGGGGGATTGGTTCCAGGACCTCTCGCGGATACTCAAGTCCCTTATTCAACCTGACTCATGCGGTGGACCTTAGGACCCAGCGGAACCCCAGATCTTATTTAACCTGTCTCAGTGCGGTAGACATTAAGACCTGGCGGTAAAGATCTGAATCTGCAGTGTTTCTGTTCACGAAAATAATCACGAACATGATTGAAAATAAAGTGGAAATAATAAACCGATCGGAAAGAGGTGAAACACCATCGGTCATTGGAAAAGCATTAGGTTACGTCGGTCAATGATCGGAAAAATTTTAAAGGATAAAGTGAGAAAGGCTCTGCCCCGATGAAAGCTACAATTATTACTAAGCAACTAAGCAACGCAGTGGTTTAATTATTGGGTTTTGGGGTTTTGGGTTTTTGATCCTCCACATCAACCCGGCACGGTGAAGAGCGCACTCGGGAGTGGCCTGTCACTAGATTGAATAAGGGAACTTCCGTTCCCGAGCCCGGCGCTGAAACATACTTTCTTAAGTGTTTTATGTGCATAGAAAGGTAAAATATATACACTATACACTAAGGCAAATGTTTGACTAACTGACGCTAAATAATACCGGATGTACCTGTTCCCTCTTACTTAGTAAGAGAACTTCCGATTTTTTTCGATCCCAATGCACGATAACCCACGCACATCCTCCCGTATACTTTAAATCATCTCTAGATTACTTATAATACCTAATACAATGTAAATACTAAGTAAAATGGTTGTTATACTGCATTGTTTAGGGAATAATGATAAGAAAAAAAGGCTGTACATGCTCAAACAACAAGTGCTGGAAGAGCGCTTCTGGGTTTTCGCAATTCGCGGTTGGCTGAATTCGCGCATGCGGAACAGCGGATAAGGAGGGCCGAATGTACTTAATTCAACTTCACTTGCCCCATCATTGAAATGTTCCCACAACCTATGGACTCAATTTCACAGACTCTTCAGCTCATGCTCCTGATATTATTGCATATTTATTTCTAATTATTTCCCTTTTTTACATACTTTGACTGTCTTCTGCTCTCTGGTTGAATGCTCTAGTTAGGCAGTCTTTCACTGATTCTGTTATGGTTATTATTCTATAGATTTAATGAGTATCTAGAGTATTATGTCTTAGTGAATCCAAAGTTCAAAGTAAACTTATTATCAAAGTACACGTGTCACTGGATTCGCACCACTGGTTTGAGGAACAGTCATTACCTCTCAATCATCAGGCTCTTGAACCAAAAGGGATAACTTCACTCAACTTCACTAGCCCCATCATTGAAATGGTCTCACAACCAATGGACCCACTTCCAAGGAATCTTTATTTCATGTTCTCGATATTTATTGCTTATTTATTTATTATTTCTTTCTTTTTGTATTTGCACAGTTTGTTGTCTCTTGCACACTGTCTGAATGCCCAAGTTGGTTCCATCTTTCATTGATTCTATTATGGTTACTGTTCTATTATAGACTTATTGAGCATACCCACAAGAAAATGAATCTCAGGTTTGCATCTGGTGACACATATGTACTTTGATAATAAATTTACTGTGAACTTTGAATTCACTAAGACATAATACCCTGAAGAGTATTATATTAAGAGGAATAGACAGAGTGGACAGCCAGTGCCTCTTCCCCACGGCACCACTGCTCAGTACAAGAGGACATGGCTTTAAGGTAAGGGGAGGGAAGTTCAAGGGGGATATTAGAGGAAGGTTTTTTACTCAGACAGTGGTTGGTGCGTGGAATGTACTGCCTGAGTCAGTGGTGGAGGCAGATATACTAGTGAAGTTTAAGAGACTACTAGACAGGTATATGGAGGAATTTAAGGTGGGGGGTTATATGGGAGGCAGGGTTTAAGGGCCGGCATAACATTGTGGGCCGAAGGGCATGTACTGGGCTGTACTATTCGATGTTCTATGTTCTAAATATACAATAATCAGATAATTATGTTAACGCTGAGATAAAGGGAGGGGATAAGCAGAAGAAAGATTTCATGGTTCCCAATAAACCTCTAATTTAGATGTGAAATCTGCAGTGCACTCAAACCAAAGCTTTGCAACCGTCAAACTTAAAAATGGCCGAGTTAACATAGAAAAGACGTGATCTTAAAGTGATATAAAAGTACTGCCAGCTCATTTGTACCAAAATTTATCTCCCAGATGTAACCCCTTCAAACATAGATTTGCTGACAAGAATGTAAGAGTAGAAGCTTCAGTCGTATCACTCTGTCACTATGACTGATCCTATGTCTCAGATCGATTTCCCTGACAATTTCCCTCATTTATCTCTGAATAAATTCTCATCTACAAATCTAGCGATGGCAGCTTTGAATATATACACTGGCTACTAGCCACAGCCTGTCACTCTGCTCAAGGGGGGGATCCCAATATTTTATCTGCATCACCAACCCCTCATCCTGACATTCTGCCTCTAATTTCCAGATCTCCAGCTGGAGAAACCAACTTCTTCATGTCAATCTTACAAAACTCTCTCAGAATCTTTAATATTTCAAGGAGGTCATCTCTCATTCTTCTCACCTTTAACCTGAGTAGACCAATCTTACTTCATTTCTCTTCAGAGGAATCCCTTACTACTGAAATCATATTGTACTTTCGCCAGACAAGCATATTCTTCTTTCAGTATGGTGACCAAAGCTACACGTTGCACTCATATAGAGATCTCACAGAGGGCGTGCATAACGGATCTTGGAGTGTTTATTAAGGATAATAACATCAAAAATAATAGAAATGTTCCATTGCATGGTGTATCTTATTCTCAGAATCTTAAAATTAGTTCCAAAAATCATAACTCACCCATGTCATGTTGCTGTGCCGTTCTCCACTTCCAACGTTGGAGGGCATCAACATTCCAGGTTCCTGTGAGCGAGCGCTCTTCTACAGATACCACTGTTCCCAACGGTTTCAGCAAATCCTGACAAGTTCCATTTGAAAAGAGAACTTAGGCTTTATTAGGTCTGGGTAGGCCCAGTGTTTCTGCCTGCTCCTGCCCACTGAACCAATGTCCACGTACCTTGGCTCTATTTTGTCCTCCTCGATTCAGTTCCTTCCTACCTACATCCATGAGACTTCACATGCTCCCTGGCACTTTTCTCAATTCCTCTGTCTCAGTCACATCTGTTTTCAGGATGAGGCTTTCCATTCTAGGACATCTAAGATGTCCCTTCTTCATCCTTCCTCTCCCCCACCTTCGTTTTCTTCCTTCTTCCCCCTTTCCTTCCAAATTTGGTGCATCATTCATCTGCATTTCGATGCATTTACATCTGCAGCACCTTATATCACATTGTCATGGACTTCACAATAGCAGTTTGCACAGAGCTAACATTATCTTCAGTCAATTAAAATCTATTTCATAGTTTGTGTTGTTATAAATCATTTTCTTTTGGCACAATATTTTTAAAATTTTTAACTGTGTTTACATTACTTTGAATAGTTGTGAGCGAGAAACTTCACCAGCTGCTAAGTCATTCTGCTAGCTTAGCTATTCACTTGCATTTGGCGAAGCTGTGCACTGTGGTGGGCTACACTGATCACACAGTGGCTGGTGTCCCACATGAAAGAGCAGAGTCCAGAGAACAGGTAACCAACCATTTCAGGGCAGCGGAAGGTCTCACAGTGAGTAGAATGACAGGGAAGGGGAAAATATGACATAGGAAAGCTTAATAGCTAGAAAAGTCTTTGGCTCGAGGTCTTTGGCGAGGAGGCTGAGGGAGGAGACTGTGCCAGGCACAATTGGAGAGGGTGAAGACATGATTGCTAAGCTGATTCAGTGTGCTACGTGCATGATGTGGGAGGTCAGGGACACTGATGGTGCCCCCATCTGCTACAGCTGTGGAAAGTGTGTCCAGATTCAGCTTCTGAAGGAGCATGTTGCAGCACTGAAGAAAGAACTGGATGACCTCAGGTTTATCCACGGAAACGAGTGTTTTCTGGACAGGACCTACAGTGAGGTCATTACACCGAGGATACCGGAAGAGAGAAAGGGGGCGATGATGAGGAAGGAAAGGATGCTTGAAGTACAGGAGACCCCAGGGGATGTACCTCTCATAAACAGGTTCACCCTCTTGGAAGCTGTCAGGACAGGAGATACTGCCAGTCTGAGAGGCGGACAGGTTTGCGAGCCGAAAATTGGTGCAGAAGCAGAGCCGAGGAGTCAGACATCAGGAAGAGCTGTGGTAGTAGGGGACTCCATAGTAAGAGGTACAGAAAGGGGTTTTTGCAGCAACAGGCGAGATTTAAGGATGGTGTGTTGTCTCCCTGGTGCTAGGATCCAGGACATCACGGACCGATTGCAGGGAATCCTCAAGGGTGAAGGTGAACAGCCGGAAGTGGTAGTGCATGTTGGCACAAATGACATTGGGAAGAAGAGGAAGGACATTCTGCAGCAGGACTTCAGAGAACTCGGAAGAAGGCTGAAAAGCAGGACTTCCAGGGTGGTTATCTCTGGTTTGCTTCCAATTCCTTCGGCTGGAGAGGGTAGGGACAGGGAGATAATGGATCTGAATGTGTGGCTGAGGAACTGATGCAGGAAGCAAGGATTTACATTCTTGGACCACTGGGATCTGTTTTGGGGTAGGGATGAATTGTACAAAAGGGACGGGTTGCACCTTAATAGGCGGGGGACCAGCATTCTGGCAGACAGGTTTGCCACTGCAACACGGATGTGTTCAAACTAAGTAGTGGGGGGGAGGGGATGAACTGGAAATATAAGGATGGAGATAAAGGGAAAGTGAAAATAAGAAAAGTTAAAAAGGACAACAGAATCAATGGAGTAGAAAGCTCAAGAAGAGATCATACAGTATGGCCAAGTGAAATAGGAATTGATATGAAAGGAGAGGGGAGTAACAAATTAAAAGTATTATATATGAATGCACGAAGTATAAGGAATAAAGTAGATGAGCTTGAGGCTCAGTTGGAAATTGGCAAGTACGATGTTGTGGGAATAACAGAGACATAGCTTCAAGTGGACAGGGCCTGGGAAATGAATATTCAAAAATATACATCTTATCGAAAGGACAGACTAATTGGCAGAGGGGGTGGGGTGGCTCTGTTGGTGAGGAATGATATTCAGTCCCTTGCGAGGGGGGGGGGACATAGAATCAGGGGATATAGAGTCAGTATGGATAGAACTGAGAAATTCTAAGGGTAGAAAGACCCTAATGGGAGTTATCTACAGGCCCCCAAACAGCAGTCTGGATGTAGGGTGTAAGTTGAGTGAAGAGTTAAAATTGGCATGACACAAAGGTAATGATACAGTTGTCATGGGGGATTTCAACATGCAGGTAGACTGGGAGAATCAGGATGGTACTGGACCCCAAGAAAGGGAGTTTGTGGAGTGCCTCTGAGATGGATTCTTAGAACAGCTTGTACTGGAGCCTACCAGGGAGAAGGCAATTTTAGATTTAGTATTGTGAAATGAACCAGATTTGATCAGGGACCTCGAGGTAAAGGAACCATTAGGAGGTAGTGACCATAATATGATATGTTTTAACCTACAATTTGAGAAGGAGAAGGGAAAATCAGATGTGTCAGTATTACAGTTGAACAAAGGGAACTATGGAGCTATGAGGGAGGAGCTGGCCAAAGTTCAATGGAACAATACCCTAGCAGGGAAGACAGTGGAACAACAATGGCAAGTATTTCTGGGAATTATGCAGAAGGTGGAGGATCGGTTCATTCCAAAGAGGAAGAAAGATCCTAAGGGGAGTAAGGGGCAGCCGTGGCTGACGAGGGAAGTAAAGGGCAGTATAAAAATAAAAGAGAAGAAGTATAACATAGCAAAGATGAGCGGGAAACCAGAGGACTGGGAAGATTTAAAGAGCAACAGAAGATAACAAAAAAGGCAATACGCCAAGAAAAAATGAGGTACGAAGGTAAACTAGCCAAGAATATAAAGGAGGATAGTAAAAGCTTCTTTAGGTATGTGAAAACCAAAAAATAGTTAAGACCAAAATTGGGCCATTGAAGACAAGAAACGGGTGAATTTATTATGGGGAACAAGGAAATGGCAGACGAGTTGAACAGGTACTTTGGATCTGTCTTCACTAGGGAAGACACAATCTCCCAGATGTAATAGTGGCCAAAGGAACCAGGGTAAAGGATGAACTGAAGGAAATTTATATTAGGCAAGATACAGTGTTGGATAGACTGTTGAGTCTGAAGGCTGATAAGTCCCCGGGACCTGATGGTCTGCATCCCAGGGTACTTAAAGAGGTGGCTCTAGAAATCGTGGATGCACTGGTAATCATTTTCCAATGTTCTATAGATTCAGGAACAGTTCATGCTGATTGGAGGGTGGCTAATGTTGTCCTACTTTTCAAGAAAGGAGGGAGAGAGAAAACAGGGAATTATAGACCGGTTAGCCTGACGTCAGTGGTGGGAAAGATGCTGGAGTCAATTATAAAAGAGGGAATTACGACACATTTGGATAGCAGTAGAAGGATCAGTCCGAGTCGGCATGGATTTATGAAGGGAAAATCATGCTTGACTAATCTTCCGGAGTTTTTTGAGGATGTAACTATGAAAGTGGACAAGGGAGAGCCATTGGATGTAGTGTACCTGGACTTCCAGAAAGCTTTTGATAAAGTCCCACATAGGAGATTAGTGGGCAAAATTAGGGCACATGGTATTGGGGGCAGAGTACTGACATGGATTGGCTGGCTGACAAGAAACAAAGATTAGCGATTAACAGGTCCCTTTCGGAATGGCAGGCTGTGACCAGTGGGGTACTGCAAGGTTCGGTGCTGGGACCACAGCTGTTTACAATATACATTAATGATTTAGATGAAGGGATTAAAAGTAACATTAGCAAATTTGCTGATGACACAAAGCTGGGTGGCAGTGTGAAATGTCAGGAGGATGTTATGAGAATGCAGGGTGACTTGGACAGGTTGGGTGAGTGGGAAAATGTATGGCAGATGCAGTTTAATATGGATAAATGTGAGGTTATCCACTTTGGTGGTAAGAACAGTAAGGCAGATTACTATCTAAATCGAGTCAAGTTAGGAAAAGGAGAAGTACAACGAGATCTAGGTGTTCTTGTACATCAGTCAATGAAAGCAAGCATGCAGGTACAGCAGGCAGTGAAGAAAGCTAATGGCATGCTGGCCTTTATAACAAGAGGAATTGAGTATAGGAGTAAAGAGGTCCTTCTGCAGCTGTACAGGGCCCTGGTGAGACCCCACCTGGAGTATCGTGTGGAGTTTTGGTCTCCAAATTTGAGGAAGGACATTCTTGCTATTGAGAGAGTGCAGCGTAGGTTCACAAGGTTAATTCCCGGAATGGCGGGACTGTCATATGTTGAAAGATTGGAGCAACTGGGCTTGTATACACTGGAATTTAGAAGGATGAGAGGGGATCTGATTGAAACATATAAGATTATTAAGGGATTGGACACGCTGGAGGCAGGAAGCATGTTCCTGCTGATGGGTGAGTCCAGAACTACAGTTTAAGAATAAGGGGTAGGCCATTTAGAACAGAGATATGGAAAAACATTTTCACCCAGAGAGTGGTGGAAATGTGGAATGCTCTGCCCCAGAAGGCAGCGGAGGCCAAGTCTCTGGATGCATTCAAGACAGAGTTAGATAGAGCTCTTATAGATAGCGGGGTCAAGCGATATAGGGAGAGGGCAGGAACGGGATACTGATTGTGTATGATCAGACATGATCACAGAGAATGGCGGTGCTGGCTAGAAGGGCCGAATGGCCTACTCCTGCACCTACTGTCTATTGTCTATTAAAAGGAAGTGGTAAGCCTAAGGATAAAGATACTTAATCATTATTAATTTACTTTATGTGAGGCAGCAAGGTACAACACTGACCACTTTGACCGGATATCCTTATGGGTGTGAGGAACAATGCAACAAGACCATGTTACAGAGTGTTTAATTAATTAATTAATGTATTTAGAGATACAGCATAACAACAGGCTCTACTGGCCCAACAAGCCCATGCCATCCAATTACACCCATCTGGCCAAGTAACCTACGAATCTGCCCGTCATTTTGGAACGTGGGAGGAAACCGGAGCACCAAGAGGAAACTCACGCAGTCACGGAGAGAATGTACAAACTCCTAACAGACAGTGGTGGGAAATAGTAAATGAATTGGGTGTGAGCATGTTTATAGAGGTGCACAGGGAGAGAAGTAAAATGCAAAAGAGGAGGGGAGAAAGAGAATAAGTGAAAAGGAAAATACAAGGTGTGCTCATACTCGAGCGCTGAGAATGTAAAAGCAGGCTTAAATGTCTGAGACACCATCTTTTGAAAGTTTCTACACCTTACATGAGACATTGTTATTGTCTGTATTTCATGTAATACTGTTCCAAATAAAAATGATAACAGACCTTCAAATTGACTGTCACAGGTTGGGATAGCACACGGTCTTCTCCCACCTCATATAAATGCAGAATTCTCAGCAGAACCCGGCTTAAGTCTGGTTTAGACCGTTTACCTTGAAAGGCAGAAAGCTACATCAGTGATTCCAAATTAGCGATTTAAAATAAAAACAATTTCAAAAAAAAAATCAAATTGTATGCAAGATTTTATTAAGCACAGTAGAAGCCTTTCATGAAGTCCAGAATTGATTGATCTACCATAAGAAACAAAAACATCAAAGACCTACATTAGTCCAGTACAAAAGACCATGGAAATAGATATAAAAAGACTATTAAGTTCGCTGCTATTTTATTTAGTCACCACATTCTGAAAGAATATATTTGGTTTGGGGGTGCATAGGAAATGAAAAATAAGAGGATGATTTTGTTGTTTCTCAACCTGCTCAGCAGAAGCTGAAGTTTGCAGATACAGTACCTTGTAAAAGTATTCAGCCCCCAACCCTTTCTTCATGAGGGATCTTGATTATTTTAACTGAGAATTTTTATTTGTGAATCACGTACTCTTTTTTTCACAGTACAGCCCAAATACACTGGGGAAATTATAAAAAAGGGAAAACTGAAAAATTCAAAAACTGAAACGTCAGCAGTTCAAAAGTCTTCAGCCCCCTTTGCTCAGCACTTAGTTGAACCACCTCTTGCAGCTATTACAGCCAGTTGTCTTTTTAGATAAATCCCTATCAGCTTTGCACAACGTGATGGAGCAAGATTTGTCCATTCCTCCTTGAAAAATTTCTGAAGCTGTGCCACGTTAGTTGGAGAGTGGCAGTGGACATCATTCTTGAGGTCTTGCCAGAGATGCTCGATCAAGGTCAGGACTCTGACTGGGCTATTCAAGGGCATCAATTTTCTTCATTTGAAGCCCCTCCATGTTTGCTCTGGCAATGTGCTTTGGGTCGTCGTCCAGCTGAAAGATTAACTTTCTCCCCAGTTTAACCTTACTGGCAGAGGCCAACAGGTTTTTATCCAGGACCTCACTGTATTTAGCAGCATTCATCTTCCCATTAATCCTGACCAGATTCCCGGTTTCTGCTGCTAAAAAACATCCCCACAGCATGATATTAACTCCACGATACTTTACAGTCGACATGGTGTTACCCAGTTGTTGCACGGTATTAGATTTTACACCACACGTACCGCCTAGTGTAGAGACCAAAATGTTTCACTTTAGTCTCATCCGCCTACACGAACTTCTTCCACATTTTTACAGTACCTTCTAAGTGACGATTTGTGAAGTATTTACAGGTAAGCATACTTTTTTTTAACCAAGGCATCCTCCTTGTCACGCTTCCATAAATACCCTTTCTGTACAAGGCCTTAGAGATTGTAGAAACAGGACTTTTGGACCTTCTTGGTTGTGCCGAACCATTTTTCTGCCTAGTCCCACTGACCTGCACCTGGACCATATCCCTCCAAACCCCTCTCATCCATGTACCTGTCCAAGTTTTGCTTAAATGTTAAAAGTGAGCCCGCATTTACCACTTCATCTAACAGCTCATTCCACATTCCCACCACTCCCTGTGTGAAGAAGCCCCACCCCAATGTTCCCTTTAAACTGTTCCCCCCTTTACCCTTAACCCATGTCCTCTGTTTTCTTTTCTCCCCTAGCCTCAGTGGAAAAAGCCTGCTTGCATTCATTCTATCTATACCCATCATAATTTTATATACCTCTATCAAATCTCCCCTCATTCTTCTATGCTCCAGGGAATAAAGTCCTAAACTATTCAACCTTTCTTTGTAACTCAGTTTCTCAAGTCCCGGCAACATCCTTGTAAACCTTCTCTGCACTCTTTCAACCTTATTAATATCCTTCCTGTAATTCAGTGACCAAAACTGAACACAATACTCCAAATTTGGCCTCACCAATGCCTTATACAACCTCACAATAACAATCCAACTCTATACTCAATACTTTGATTTATAAAGGCCAATGTACCAAAAGCTCTCTTTACTACCCTATCTACATGTGACGCCACTTTTAGGGAATTTTGTATCTGTATTCCCAGATCCCTCTGTTCTACTGCACTCCTCAGTGTTCTACCATTTACCTTGTATGTTCTACCTTGGTTTTTCCTTCCAAAGTGCAATACCTCACACTTGTCTGTATTAAACTCCATCTGCCATTTTTCAGACCATTTTTCCTGCAGGTCCAAATCCCTCTGCAAGCTTTCAAAACCTTCCTCACTGTCCACTACAACTCCAATCTTTGTATCATCAGCAAATTTGCTGATCCATTTTACCACAGATCATTGATATAGATGACAAATAACAATAGACCCAGCACTAATCCCTGTGGCACACTACTAGTCACAGGCCTCCACTCAGAGAAGCAATCCTCCACGACCACTCTCTGGTTCTCCCATTGAGCCAATGTCTAATCCAATTTACTACCTCTCCATGTATACCTAGTGACTGAATCTTCCTAACTAACCTCCCATGCGGGACCTTGTCAAAGGCCTTACTGAAGTCCATGTAGACAACATCCACTGCCTTCCCTTCATCCACTTTCCTTGTAACCTCCTTGAAAAATTCTAATAGATTGGTTAAACATGACCTACCACACACAAAGCCATGTTGACTCTCCCTAATAAGTCCCTGTCCATCCAAATACTTATAGATCCTATCTCTTAGTACTCCTTCCAATAATTTACCTACTACTGACATCAAATTTATCAACCTATAATTTCCCGGATTACTTTTAGAGCCTTTTTTAAACAATGGAACAACATGAGCTATCCTCCAATCCTCCGGCACCTCACCCATATATACCAACATTTAAAATATATCTGCCAGGGCCCCTGCAATTTCAATACTAGTCTCCTTCAAGGTCTGAGGGAATACCCTGTCAGGTCCTGGAGATTTATCTACTCTGAGTTGCCTCAAGATAGCAAGCACCTCCTCCTCTTCAATCTGTATAGGTTCCATGACCTCATTTGCATTGAAAATTAAAATCCCCTACTATCACAACTTTAAGTTTCCTGCAGTTGTCTGCTATCTCTCTGCAGATTTGCTCCTCCAATTCTCGCTGACTATTGGGTGGTCTATAATACAACCCCGTTATTGTGGTCATACCTTTCCTGTTTCTCAGCTCCACCCATGTGGCCTCTAATCTGTCCTGCCTGAGCACTGCTGTAACATTTTCCCTGACTAGCAATGACACCCACCCCACCCTTCATTCCTCTGCCTCTATCACGTCTGAAACATCAGAACCCTGGAACATTAAGCTGCCAGTCCTGCCCCTCCTGTAGCCAAGTTTCACTAATAGCTACAATGTCATAATTACACGTGTCAATCCACGTCCTCAGCTCATCAGCCTTCCCCACAATACTCCTCGCATTGAAATAGACACACCTCACCACCACACAACCCCTCTATTTGTGACTTTGCATGAACCTTTAACATCATTTAATTTCACCCCCACTCCACTATTTACTCTGGCACTCTGGTTCCAAAACCCCCTACAAATCTAGTTTAAACCCCCCAATAGCACTCCCTGAAAGAATATTGGTCCCCCTGTAGTTCAGGTGTAACCCGTCTCTCTTGTATAGGTCCCACCTGCCCCCTACACCAGTTTCTCAGCCACATGTTCATCCTCCAGAGCATCCTATTCTTACCCTCACTGGCACATGGCACAGGTAGCAATCCTGAGATTACCACCCTCGAGGTCCTGCTTTTTAACTTCCTACCAAGCTCTCTATACTCACTCTTCAGGACCTCCTCAATCTTTCTTCCTAAGTCATTGGTACCGATGTGTACCATGACATCTGGCTGCTCACCCTCCCATTTCAGAATGCTGTGCACGCGGCCTGACCCTGGCACCCAGGAGGCAACAAACCATCCGGGAGTCTCTGTCGCGACCACAGAACCTCCTGAATGTACCTCTAACTATCGAGTCCCCAATCACTACCGCTCTCCTCTTCTTTCCCCCTCCCTCCTGAACTGCAGAACCAGACTCAGTGCCAGAGATCCGGCTGCTGCAGCTTGTCCCAGGTAAGCCATCCCCCCCAATAGTATCAAAATCAGTATACTTGTTGTTGAGAGGAATGGCCACAGGGGAGCCTTGATCTACCTGCCCTTTCCCCTTCCCTCAACTGATGGTAACCCAATTACCTGTGCCCTGCTCCTTTGGTGTAGCTACCTCCCTGAAACTACTATCCATAAACTCCTCATTCTCCCAGATGATCCCGAGGTCATCCAGCTCCTGCTCCAGTTCCCTAACACAGTTTGTTAGGAGCTGCAGCTGGATGCACTTCTTGCAGGCATCGTTGTCAGGGACACCAGAGGTCTCCCTGACTTCCCACATCCTGCAAGAGGAGCATTCCAACATCCTGCCTGGCATTCTTTCTACTCTAAACGAACAAAACAAAACTTACCGGAACCTAACCTTGCCTCTGCTTGTTGAGCCAAAGCCGTCCCATTCTGACTCAGTCTGCTCCGACGATGGCCGCTGTATATGGCAGTCTTTTTTTAAACCTTTTCATCTCCAGTTGCAGCCACTGATTTTTGCATCTCACTCAGAGTGACTGTTGGTGTCACAGTAGCCCCTCTTAGAAGTGCCATTCTTCTCCAGCAACTACTAAATTTTAGGGTGTCTGCCTAACCTAAGCAGTGTGGCAAAATGTTTCCACTTCTTCTCGATGGACCGCACTGAGCTCCGAGGTATGTTCAGTGCCTGTGAGATGGTCTTGTACACATCGCCAGACTTGCGCTTCTCTGTTCATTTCCCTGACATATCTTGAATGTTCTTTTGTCTTCATTTTGGTTTGGTCTGTTGAAAATCTACCATTCTACTGGAACTTACTGAGAGAGGAGGTATTTACAGTAGTCTTATGAATTCTTGAAAACAAATGGTCCTCCAATTTTCTACATCAACAAATTGGGTGAACCGGGTAAGATAAATGATGAGAGTTAGCCTAGAAATTACAAAGGGGATGAAGACTTTTTTGCAGCCTTACAATCTAGATTTTTCATGTTTAGTAGATTGTTGACAGGTTTTGGAATTCTTCTTTCGATTTGACATTGTGCACAAAAAAACCCGACTTCAATATATTTGAAATTTAGAAAACGAGACAGTAAAATGTGAAAAGAAGTTGTGGAGGCCGAAGACTTTTTTCAAGGCACTGTGATATGCATCAGGGCAACTCCAATGCACAAGTTCTTACAGTCACCTTGTGATCACCCACCTGTAAACATTGACGAAACCTCCCCTCACCAAAGATCAATGTAATCAATCTACTGAAGACCCTCTATAATCATGTGAAGGCTAATGGAAATTAAGCAATTTAAACTAATACAATAGTATCAACACATCTTTTGAAAACCTCCTGTAATTATAACGTGCTGATGGAGAACCTATATAATTGCCACCTAGAGTTCCTGTAAACACTGATGCATAGATAAAATGCTGCTCGATACTATCAAAGGATCAACTTTATTCACCAGATGCATTTACACATATTAGGAATTTGCTATGGTGTATTGGAGCAACATGCAACAAAATAACAACAAAGAATAAAGAATTTTATAAAAAATGAATTTTAGAAGTTAATGTAGATAGGGCAATAAAAAGTGCTTAAAAGCATTTACAATGCGTACAGCATTATAAAGAGTAGTTGAACGTGTTACAATGCAGTGCAGTCACTGTGATATTAGACAGAAGGGGTGGTTAACTAGAATGGTTTATCAGATTAACTGCCTGGGGGAAGGAGGTTTTAAGATAGTGTTATTTTTTTTTTGTTTTAATAGCCCTATAACACTTTCTAAAAGCGAGCTGCAATGATATTTTCTGCCCACTTCTTTGTCCTGAACACCTAAGAGTCCTCCAATGATCTATTCTGCAGATCAGACAGTTAGCTATAGCTTTTTGTGCACTGTGAGAGGATGCTGCAGCAAACCAGACAGTCATGGCTGATGCAAGAATACTCTATGATGGCTGTGTAGAATTGCACCAGTATGCTCTGAGGAAGATGGAATTCTGCCAACTGTCACAAGAAGCACATCCCCTGCGGAGTATTTTGTTAATGAAGGAGACACGGTTCTCTGACAAACACAGAAAAGCCGCAGCTATTCGCCAATAACATGAAATACAGAGCTTTCCTGACACTCCTCAAGGATTCCTGATAAATACTTGGGCTCCTACTTTGAAATCCTGTGGTCAGTGTGATAGTGTCTGAGCCCTAAATCAAATAATGGCTCACGTTCCAGAGTTCCGAGTATTATTAAAAGGAATTTAATAATTCCTTTTATTAAATTAACTGTTAACTGTTAATTAACTGTTTGTTTAAGTATGTAAAAGAGCATAATCCTTGTCAATTCATTGGTGGTGTCCAACTCCTGATGGTGTGCTGCATGTTTATTTCTGCCCGGATACAGGATATACCACTTCCTCTCGAGCTAACTCAAATGGACATGGTGTCAGTAGCAGGGATTCAAGTTTTTGATTGGCTTTTTAGCTGGTTCGGCACAACATTGTAGGCCAAACAGTCTGTCCTGTGCTGTACTCTTCTACATTCTAAATCGGAGCATGGAGACGGAGAGCAAGGTATCTGTTTGGCCCTCGGAAATGGCCTGCACTTGCAGGGGGCAGAGTTCTTTGGGTTCCTGGAAAATCCGCAAAATTGATGAACTTTGACAATAAGGTACAGGGACTGAGTAGGCACGTTGGGTCCAAGTTAGTCAGAACTCAAGACAGTCACCATTAATATTTTACCCAATTTCAGCTAAAAAAGCCAAGCTGCCTTGAGTACCCCATGGAAGGCATACCATTGTTCAAGAATCCTGTACACAAGACATAGCCACACAACTGAACTGTAACCTCTGTTTTCTAGCCTCTTGAAGATAAAACTCTGACATTTATTAGCTGTGCTTTTTGTATATGTCTACAAGTTCTGAATAATTTGTTTATGAACTGCCAAATAATGGTAGCTTTGCACGTTACCAATTTGTGGTTTCTCAGCTATTCAGAAAATACTCCCATTACCTAAATTAACTACAAAGTTGATGATCTTACACTTACCACATTAAATGCCAAACCCTGTTGTTTTACCCTCTTACTTAATCTGCACATGTCCTTTGGCAACTTCCTGCTCTGTCTGCAATCGATCTACTGTATATTTTTTTGATGGCATTTTCAAATTTGTATGAACATGACAAAAAACATTTTAACGTCAACTAAATTCAAACTCTCAAACACTTCATCAACTCACTGAATATGTTAACACATCAAATAGACTGTAAATCAGTCATGTGGTTTACCTCGAATTAAATTTTGTAGATGTTCATTGTGGTTTGAATTGTATCGCCACCCAGGCACGGAAAGTGTTAGAAGATGAAGGTTGGATGGCAGAGAGAAGGAATTTGCTTCATTGTCACCATGTGATTTGTTTGGTTGGATAAGTACTGCTTTACCTGTGGAATGCATCACAATATTAACAAAATGATAAAAACAATAATAACAGACCTTTTTTTTTGCTTATGTATTTCCAAACTTCAAACACTAATTTTAAAAGAGCAAGAAAAAGAAAATTATAGGCTGGCTTGCACCCAAGCAACTTATTACTGACTGTACGTATAACAGAGTGCTGGAGAACACAAAAGGAGCTGTAAACCATTTTGTAGTCAGAAGCAGGATCACGTTTATTACCACTATCTTATTACTGTTCCATGCTTGGAATGCATTTCAGGAAATCTGATCACTTGACTATCCTTCTGCTACAGATGGAGGCTAAAGAGCGAGGCTTCAGAGATAAGGACAACAAAGAGGTGGTTGTGGGAGGAGCAGGAGTGGCTATGGGATTGCTTCAAGTCTGTGGTCTGGGCAGTGTTCAAGGGCTCAACAGAGAATCTGAATGCATACACCATGGCTGTCATGAACTTTATGAAAACAGTCATAGAGGAGTGTATCCTCACAATATCATTCAGTCTTCCCCAACTAGAAGTCCTCGATCAACCATGAGAATTGCAATCAGCTGAGGGTTTGATCAGTGGGATTCACCACCAGTGACCAGGAACGATATAAGAGATCCAGATTCGATCTCTGGAAAGTCACCTCAAGTGTGAAGTGGCAATTTCAGACCGAACATGAGTCACTGAGGGATGCCCAACAGCTGTGGTAGGGCTCGAGTGCCATTACCACTTACAAATTGAAACCAGGCGACATAGCTGATAACAAAGCTTTGCTTCCAGATGATCTTAATCATTTCAATCTGGACAGCAAAGATGCATAAACAAGAGAAAATCTGCATATGCCGGAAATCCGAGCAACACAGACAAAATGCTGGAGAAACTCAAGCAGTCTAACTAGCATCTCTGGAAAAAAGTACAGTTGATGTTTCTGGTCGAAACGTCGACTGTACTTTTTTCCATAGATACTGCCTGGCCTGCTTGAGTATCTCCAGCATTTTGTGAGCAAAGTTGCGTATGACAGCAGCTTGGCATCCAATACCAACATCCCCTCAAAACTAACCAATAAGCTTCAAGATCTAGACTTCAGTTTCTCCTTATGCAACTGGATCCTCGATTCCCCCACCTGCAGACCGCAATCTGTTCGGACTGGCAACAAAATATCCTCCACAATCTCCATCAGCACAGGTGCACCACAACCCACTGCTCTACTCACTTTAAACTTATTGCTGTGAAGCTAAGCGTAGCTATAATGCCATATTTAAGTTTGCCGACAAGACCACTGTCATGGCGGATTCAAATGTGGCAATGGATCAGCATATAGGAAAGAGACTGAAAACCTGGCTGAATGGTGCCACAACAATAACCTCTCACTCAATGTCAGCAGGACCAAGGAGAAGATTATTGACTTCGGTAGGTGGAAACCAGAGGTGCATATGCTAATCTTCATCAAGGCATCGGAGGTGGAGAGCGTAAATCCCTTGGTGTTATAATTTCAGAGGACCTGGCCTAGGCCCAGCTTGTAAGTGCAATTATGCAGAAAGCACCGCAGCATGTCTACTTCCTTAGAGGTTTGCGAAGATTTGGCATGACATCTAAAACTCTAACCAGCTGAGATAGATGTGTGGTGGAGAGTACATTGACTGGTTGAATCGTGGCCTGATATGGAAGTGCCAACGCCTTTGAGCAGAAAATCCTACAGAAAGTAGTGAATATGGCCTAGTCCATCACAGGTAAAGCCCTCCTCATCCAGCACCGTTGCAGGAAAGCAGCATCATCATCAAGGACCCGACCATCCAGGCCATGCTGAACCGTTTCCTTAACCAAAGGGCTCACTTTCAAGGACTCTTGGTCTTGATATTTATTGCTTATTTATTTAATTTTTCATTCCTCTTTTGCATTAGCAGCTTGTTGTCTTTTGTTTGACCATCCTATTGGGTGTGGTTTTCATTGATTCTATTGTGTTTTTTGGATTTATTGTGAATGCCCACCAAGAAAACAAATCTCGGGGTTGTATATGGTGACATAATATGTATTTACATTTACTTTGAACTTATGTAACGTGAAATTTATTGTTTTGCGGCAGCAAATCATTAAAATTACTTTAGATTACAAGATAGACCAATAGTGTATAAACAAAAGGAATAATAACAGTTTGTAAACTGGAGAGGACACTACCTAAATACCCAAATTACGCACAACCCATATGTGTAAACAACCATTTCTAGGCTGTATTTCCGACTTGCAAACGACCTGGGTTCTGAAAAGTTCAAAGGAATGAAACCCTTCTGTAACCTGGTGAGAACCTACACCTGGATTTCTATACGACTAAAATCACAAGTACTATCATTTGGTTCATTTATAACTGTGGTTGAATTGACCGGGATTTGGAGAGGGGGTGTTGAGCATAAAGTTTCTCTCTATGCTGATGACTTATTACTCTTTCTCTCAAATCCGTCTACATCCTTACCTCCAATGTTTTCACTTCTTGACCAGTTTAGCCAGATCTCTGGCTATAAACTTAATTTACATTGTGAACTTTTCCCAATTAATAAAGAAGCACAAGAACTAATATTTCGTGATCTCCCTTTTAAAGTAGTCCATAATCAATTTACTTATCTTGGAATTACAGTCACAAGGAAGTTTAAAGATCTCTTTCGTCAAAACTTTGTCAATCTTTCATATGCTATAAAACAGAGTCTGGTACAATGGTCACCTCTATCTATGTCTTTGGTAGGTCGTATTAATGTTGTTAAAATGTATGTTGTCCCCAAATTTTTATACTTATTTCAATCTTCAATTTTTATTCCTAAATCTTTTTTTGATTCCTTAGACTCTATTATTTTGTCATATCTGTGGCAGAATAAGCGCTCTAGAATTAATAAAATCCACCTCCAAAAATCTAAAAAAGAGGGTGGCATGGCTTTACCTAACTTTCGCTTATATTATTGGGCAGCTAATATACGTTGTGCTACCTTCTGGTCTTTCTTCCACGGCCAACCCGAGTGCCCTAATTGGGTGGCAATGGAGTTGAGCCCCACTAAAGAATTATCTATATCTGCATTTCTTGGCTCTGCACTCCCTAGTAGTCTGCCCAGATCAATAGCTAATCCTCTTGTTAGACACACTTTGCGTATATGGGCTCAGTTCAGGAAATGCAGTGGTTTCCAGGGGTTTTCTGTTTCTAGCCCTGTCGCACATAATCACCTTTTTTTACCTACTACGTACGATTCAGCATTCCATGTTTGGTATAGGAAGGGCATTAGACATTTTGAAGATCTCTTCATTGATAATTGCTTCGCTTCTTTTCAGCAGCTCTCTGTTAAGTTCAACCTACCTAATGCTCACTTTTTCAGATATCTCCAAATCCGACACTTTATTGCTCCTTTGATTCCCAACTTTCCTGAAATGCCTGTGAAAAATGCTATGGACCTATTTCCTTCCATTAATCCACTAGGTAAAGGTTTAATATCAATTATCCGAGATAAACTAGCAGCCTTACGATGGGCCCCTGTGGATAAAATCAAATTGGCCTGGGAGCAGGATTTAAATATCTCCTTATCCGAGGAGAGCTGGTACTCAGTTCTCAAATCAGTTAACTCAACCTCTCTTTGTGCTCGCCATTGCCTTTTACAGTTTAAGATTGTTCATAGAGCCCATATGTCTAAATCTAAACTATCTCGATTCTACCCTGGCATTAGTCCGCTCTGTGATAAATGCAAGAGGGGCGTAAATCTCTCATCCATATGTACTGGCTCTGTCCTAGCTTGGAGAAATTCTGGAAAGATGTCTTCACTACATTATCGGGTATTCTGAATCAGCACCTAGAACCAAACCTCTTAATTGCTCTGTTCGGTTTTTGGGGCGAGACAGATTTATGTCTGGGTCCGACCAAATGCCGAATACTATCCTTTGCCTCTCTCCTGGCTAGACGCTTGATCCTCCTTAGATGGAGAGATGTTGCCCCGCCCACTCATGCGCAATGGCTTAACGACATTATGGCCTGATTGGACCTCGAAAAAATTCATTATTCAGTTCTTAATTCGGATCTAAAGTTCCATAAGGTCTGGGGACCTTTTATCGAGTACTTTCATAACCTTCCTCTTGACTAGGGTTTTTTTTCTTTTTTTTTCTTCTTTTCGGTCCCTTGCTTTCAGCTCCCTTTTTTTTCTGGTAGTAGGCATTATTATCCTCTGTTGCTAAGTGTATTCACAGTCTGGGAGTTTGACTGTCCTGACCTATACTCTTTATATTGTGTTGTGGTCGGTCTGGAGTTGTTGATTTTTTTCTTGTGTTGTGGGACACTATGCTTACTTGTCTTTAATTTAGGTGCTTTTTTGTTAAATTCTCTTCCTTTGTAGCATATTGTTATTGTATGCTTAATTTTGCACTGTATTAATGCTCCTCATTGGGATTTGGGGTTTTTAATTTGTAAAATGTTTTGAAAAACTAATAAAAAAAACCAAAAAAAACTGTGCTTGACAGGTTCATGATTACCAAGGGCGTTAAAGGTTACAGGAAGAAGGCGGGTGAAAGGTGTTGAGAGAGATGATTACTGTAATACTGAAGCTTTGTAAGACATTGGCCAGACTGCACTTGGAGTGTTGTAAACTGTTTTAGGCCCCTTATTGAAGAAAGGGTGTGCTGGCATTGGACAAGATCCAGAGGAGATTCATAAGAATGATCCCAGGAATGACAGGGTTAACATATGAGGAGCATTTGGTGGCTTAGTGACTATACTCACTGAAATTTAGAAAAATGAGGGGAGAGCTCAAGTGAAATCTATCGAATATTGAAAGGTATAGTTACAGCATATGTGGAGAGGATGTTTCCTATAGAGGAGGAGTCTAGGACCAGGAGGCACAGCCTCAGAATATAAGGACATGGCTTTAGGACAGAGATGAGGAGGAATTTCTTTAGGCAGAGGGTAGTGAAACTGTGGAATTTATTGCCACAGATAGCTGGGAAAGCCAAATAATTAGGTATATGGTGTTGTACAGCTGGGGAACTTATCTCTTTAGGACATATGTCCAGCACTTCATGTGGTTCGATACTGGCAATAAAAAAATCTCAAGACCTCAAGAGCAGATGGTATCTCTGATGAAGCTCTAAAACACAGTGGTGAGGAATTTCAGCTATGAGTCCACAACGTCACTGCCCACATTTGGTAAGAGTATATAACAAGAGACCTCACAACCGCTGTAATTCTGAGCATCATCAAGAAAGGAGATAAATCAAACTGCAGTAACTATAAAATGGTCTCCCAGCTGTCTGCAGCAGAGAAGGTCATGCCAGAATCCTCCTCAACTGTCTCAAACCAGTGGCTGAAGAGAAACTTCTCAAACTCTAGAGTGGATTCTGTTTCAGAACTTCATTGGGATAATGAAGTGATTTTCTCCTTTATTTCAGGAGAAAAGTAGGGAGCAGAAGCAACCATCATAAATGGCCTTTTACAACCTCACTAAAACCCTTGTCTTCACCAGCTGGGACACCTTTTCAAATATGGCTGTGCACAGAAGCTCATCACCATCACGTCTGCCTCACGATGGTACAGAAGCCATGATAGTAATCAACAGATCTTGATTAGACCAATTTTAGATTGGAATTAGATAAGGCAGTGCTGTTGAACTGATGCTTTTCTTAATCTTTCTTGTTACAGTGCTCCATCTCACCTCCAACAACCTTCCCACTTGAGCAAACCTGCTAAACCTACAGATTCCTGAACCAATGTTACTCAAAACTCATATTCAAACAGGTTATGCTCATCACTTGTCCTCTGAAAATCCAGAATATAAAATGATTTACATTTCATCCCACGTACAGATTCAGTCACACATACCCGAGGCAGGCCCAAATGCAACGACAGGTCTAAACTCGAGAGCCAGCCCGCTCTGATACAAGGAAGAGGTTGTGGACTTTGAACCGACCATTAGCCAGAAAAGTGGACGTACAATAGAGGTGTCATTCAGTGTAAGGTTGTAGGCCAGGTTCCACTCCTTGTTGTTCCACAATCTTCGATGAAGCATTATCTGTAAGTGTTTTTAGGGGAACAGCAAACTGTCAAGATTACAGAATTAAGGGAGCAGGAACATTCTCTCATAGAAATCAGAATCCTAACTGAAGGTATATTTATATTATGACTGAGTTCTGTGGAGGACAGTTAAGTAAAATTCTGTAGAAGGAACAATGAGGTAGAGAGTTGCCTTGCATGTTTTTAAGTTTGACAGCTCTCCTGCAAAGCTATGGTACTATATATGCAAGTGAAAAAACCCAAATGTGGCATCATTGTAAACAGGAAGAGATTTTGAAATAGCACCTTTGATGTACACAATGATTAATTTTAGTTACAAATTTTAACCATTTAAGTGCCATTGAAGTTATTTAGCACTTAGATGACAAAACCTGTACTTATGAAAAGATGGACTGTTGCGGACAGTTTCAAAAACCTATCACATTTTTCAAATAAATTTATAAATCTCTGTTGGCTATAGTCCTTTCATCTCTATAACTTCAAAGATTCAACAATTTGAATTATGGCTTTAGATACTGGAATAACTTATGCAATTACTTGTCCAGTCCTTTCTTGGAATATGTAGGTATTCTTCAGTTTCAGGACACATTTTAACACTCAGAAAGCAAAGCTAAGATTGCTTTTCAGATTCCCTGATGTATCTGCTCTCAATAGACATGAGAGCCCTGGGAGCTTGTGATTGAACCACCCATTTTGTTCATTGCCATTCTGCAATAAACTTTGGAAATTGATCCACTTCCTCCTTCTTGCCACATTTATACCCATCATTTGTAAAGATTATTATATTTGCAGTAATTCTACCTCATTCATGAAAAATCTGTCCAATAACTACATTTTGTATTTGCTGATAAGAACTATGTATTACTTTTCATATTGTCTGGTAGCCTGGATGTCAATTGTTCATATTTTCCACATTCACAGTACACTGCAAAGTACTGTATTGCTGGTGCTGCGAAGAAAATCTCATTTTCATCACACTTATATCCTGCCATCTATAGTTGTATCATGGAGAGCATTCTGACAGGCTGTATCACTGTCTGGTATGGGTGGATTACTGCACAGGACCAAAAGAAGCAGAAGAAGGTTGCAAATCTAGTCAGCTCCATTGGGCACTAGTCTACAAAGTACCCAGGAAATCTTTAGGGAGCGGTGTCTCAGAAAGGCAGCGTCCATTATTAAGCACCTCCAGCACTCAGGGCATGCCTTTTTCTCACTGTTACCATCAGGTAGGAGATACAGAAGCCTAAAGGCACACACTCAGTGATTCAGGAACAGCTTCTTCCCCTCTGCCATCTGATTCCTAAATGGACATTGAAGCTTTGGACACTACCTCACTTTTTTAAATATATAGTATTTCTGTTTTTTGCACATTTAAAAAAATCTATTCAATATACATAATTGATTTACTTGTTTATTATTATGTTTTATTTTATTATTATTTTTTCTCTCTCTGCTAGATTATGTATTGCATTGAACTGCTACTGTTAAGTTAACACATTTCTCATCACATGCAGGTGATAATAAACCTGATTCTTATTCTGGGTATGTCTGCCTATGACAATAAATCTCAACTTGAAAATTGAACTTTTCTTTAGTATTCTGTTACTTTAGTTTAAATCTCCCTACTGCACGATTCAGCTTGTCATGAAGAATTGTAATAGTAGTTCCCTAATACAGTTGTTCCTACAAAAAAAAGTTAATCTATTATATTTTAACAGCCTTACATTGGTATTTTGCCCTTCCTATTTTTCCTTTTCCTTAAACAGCAAAAAAGACTACCTGATTAACGTCACACTTGGGATCCTATGTACGCTTAAGTCACTGTAGGCTCTGAAGCACAATTCCAGTGAGATTATTCCTACTTCAATTGCAAAGTTTCACAAAACACTGGTAGTTATTGTCATTTCATCTTTAAATTGTAAATGCAAAGACCAGCTGATGTTTTAAATCATCCTGGTAAAATATCTGCTCTGCAGGACTTTTTGATTATACAGGTTTAAAAAAAAATCAATGAATAATGAATTGCCAATTTATTTTTAAAAAGCAGCAGAAAAGACTTACGCACCTCCACTTGCCCATCAGCCTGGCTGGAAATACCATGTGCTCTCTCAGATATCATAATGAGCCTTGTGCCATTTTCCTCAATATAAGCTGTCCTTACAAGAGGGTAGTAGTTCTGAAAAGACCAAGGGGAACATCTATTACAATACCCCAATTGCAATATTCTGGAGGAAAAATGTTGTTCTTAATGTTCAAACTTTGATAAATTATTAATCTTCATACAATTTTTCAAGAGTTCACTATTTCCATTTGCATGATTAGCTTTTTCAAAAGGAATAGCATAAAACCGACACAAATTTGACTTGCACATTCATGCACGTTTTAATAATTTCCTATCAGGACAATGAACAAAATCCAAAAGTTCTACTATAATTTCCAATAGTTGTATGAAATCAGAATCTTTTTCCATTTACAACAAAAACAAATGGAATATAATTAAATACACTTACCCTGGCCAGAGTATTGTTTGTGTGAACCTTATACTGTCTCTTCATCATCTGGTAACCATTACCATCAGTGAAAATGGTCCTATCTGTTTTCAGATCTGTAGTCATCCTTAAAATTGCTTCTTTGTTTAAGTCTAGTGGCCCAACAATATACTCCTGCTCAATTCTACGGCACAATTGTGATCCATCATACCCTTTGGGTACGTTATAGATCCTCGTGAATATTGCATACTGGTATTCATTTGCCAGGGCAGACTCATGGCTGTTTTAAAACAAAATGTCATTAGCATTTAATGTCCCCTTTTGGCAGATTTTTTTTCATTTGGCTGCTCCAAAACACTCTCATTTATAAAGAGCGGACATGAGCATCTGTGCCAATGAAAAAATACACAACACACAAGATGACAGTTCTCTCACACCTATATAATCAAGAGTTTGCTTTAATCATGAATTGGAATCAGGAACAAAATTATGACTGAGATGTAAAGCATGGGTAAAAAATAGACTACTCTATTCAGGAGTTCTGGATTAATCTTCATTGACTATTAAAAACACACAATTCCACCCTTCATTTTGTAAGCTCTATTCGCTTACCCTTTTATGTAACCCTGCTCTGCACCCCATTCCTTAACTACAATAGCAGCCCCATGATTTGGTTCTGGACCACTGACAATGCTAATGTCAAGATAAAAACTAAACAAAAGATTAACTTAAGTGTATCTTTAACACTCATTTATAAAGAGCAGACATGAGCATCTATGCCAATGAAAAAATACACAACACAACTAATGAAATATTAGTACAGATATTTCACTAATTTTTCTCCTTTCTTTAGGGTGATCTATTAGGGAGGTTCTAGATTAGAAGTTGATGGTTTACCACTTGTAGGCATTAAGACATTGTGCTGTGTCAATAACCCGCTCATATACAGATTATTGCTTCCACAGTGACTTTGGCTTGCGTCAGCCACGTGCAATTTGTGTGCCACAGTCGGATTGTTCTGATCACATTTATATGAGGCTTGGAGAACAGAATACAGGTGAATACCTCACGGAGGTATGATGGCACTGTGGTACAACATTTGCATCTTTTCAGCTCCAGGTGCAGACTTCACCTCTGATGCTATTGATGTGAAGTCTGCACATTCTCAACACACACAAAATGCTGGTGGAACGCACCAGGCCAGGCAGCATCTATAGGGAGAAACGCTGTCGACGTTTCAGGCCAAGACCCTTCGTCCGAACTAACCGAAAGGAAAGACAGTAAGAGATTTGAAAGTAGTGGGGGGAGGGGGAAATGCGAAATGATAGGAGAAGACCAGAGGGGGTGGGATGAAGCTAAGAGCTGGAAAGGTGATTGGCGAAAGTGATACAGAGCCGGAGAAGGGAAAGGATCATGGGACGGGAGGCCTAGGGAGAAAGAAAGGGGGAGCGGGGGATGGCAAACAACTAAATATGTCAGGGATGGGGTAAGAAGTGGAGGAGGGGCATTAACGGAAGTTAGAGAAGTCAATGTTCATGCCATCAGGTTGGAGGCTACCCAGCCGGTATATAAGGTGTTGTTCCTCCAACCTGAGTTTGGATTCATTTTGACAATAGAGGGTGCCATGGATAGACATATCAGAATGGGAATGGGACGTGGAATTAAAATGTGTGGCCACTGGGAGATCCTGCTTTTTCTGGCGGACCGAGCGTAGTTGTTCAGCGAAACGGTCTCCCAGTCTGCGTCGGGTTTCACCAATATATAAAAGGCCACACCGGGAGCACCGGACGCAGTATACCACACCAGCCGACTCACAGGTGAAGTGTCGCCTCACCTGGAAGGACTGTCTGGGCCCTGAATGGTGGTGAGGGAGGAAGTGTAAGGGCAGGTGTAGCACTTGTTCCGTTTACAAGGATAAGTGCCAGGAGGGAGATCGGTGGGAAGGGATGGGGGGGACGAGTGGACAAGGAAGTCGTGTAGGGACCGATCCCTGCAAAAAGCAGAAAGGGGGGGGGGGAGGGAAAAATGTGTTTGGTAGTGGTATCCCGTTGGAGGTGGCGGAAGGGTCTCGGCCCAAAACATTGATTGTATTCTTTTCCATAGATGCTGCCTGGCCTGCTGAGTTCCTCCAGCATTTTGTGTCTGATGGGAATAACTTGCTAAGAGCGAGCATGGAACCAATGGGCTAAATCCTTCTCTGTCCCAATGAGTGAGAAAGAATGTTTTACTGATGGAGATGTTCATGTTTAGATCAGAATGAAACTGAGAAAGCATTGACCTCCACATTGGGGATATAAGATCCCACAGTACTATTTAAAAAGAAGCCTTTCAACAAGCAAGATTGTATTGATTTTATATACAGACAAGTTAGTCTACATTGGCATTTTAAATTTTTCATCCTTGATTAGAAAATCATTAATTAAGGTCCTTGCAGTTCAACATACATACCTATAAAAGTATTGCCTCACTTCGGTTACTAGTGTTCCAGTAATGATTTCTATTCCAACAGACTTTGACACTGCCACTGCGGGTCCATTTGGTGTGAATATGTAATTATCGGAAATTGGGCCCCGTTTTACATCTCCATTAGCATGGTACTCCAAGAATTCCTGCTTTATTTTGACAGTTTTCTGGGAGGACCTGCCATTTGCACAAAAAGCCAATGAGTATTATAAAAACTGGTTGATGAAATACACCCACCTGGTATTTTCTCATGGCAACTTGCAACCACGCACTTCAGAACAGCAAAGCACGAAGCAACAAAATTTAAATTAACCCTCAGTGTTCAATACGAATGCAAGATTTATTAAATATGTGTTTCTTTCAATGAGGAAGGAACTACATGCAATTCAGTTTCAATGTGTTGTAAAATTTGAATCCTCTTCAGAAAACAATGTTTTCTAGATAATTCCCTTCAAGATAAGAAGAGCATGCAGAAAAATATTTTTTTTGACCAAGCATCTGCATTTTTGGTTGGGCTAAAATAAAATGGGGAGTGTTTGAACAATGGAGACGAAGGAACCCAATGGTGAAGGAGGTGCATTAATGAGTCATCACACAATGGGCCTATCAGCATCCAGCTTATGGGACTGCCAGCACTGCTGAATGTTCCTTGCATGTCTGAGGTCAGATCGAGAAGTCAGGAAGCAAACAAACATGGGGGGTGACTAGTTGGAGTGAGTTCACTAGGCTGTGGCAGGAGGGGAGTAACCATGTGCATCTGATGTAGATCATGCCTCATCAATGTGTGCTGCCCATGATCCAAAGTTCCTGGTTAAATTTCAATAATGGCATGATTTGATCTGTAAATCATTGCAGTCTCAAGCCGCTCCATTATAGGGAACTGAAAACAAAGTAACCTGGGTAAGGACTTCCTGGCCACTGTGTTTACTATTTGATCTGGCTATTATCAACCAGCCCAGCAGGACAGGGCACTCAAATTATACAGAATGGTCACAGGTAACATTCTGAAGCAGAGGAAGGAGAGAACGATAAATGCTAACAAAAACAATTCAATTTCCTTAGCTGGATTGCGAGTTGCAATTTTTGAGTTAAAAGATCAATATTTTATAAATGCATTATAGGACAGCTTTTGTACTGTGCTACAGGCTGTTTTCTACACAGAACAATCATCATTTATATTCATAATTACACCATGTAGAGGTTTCCAAGAGAAAAAAGCTGTTATTTCATTTTATGCAAATGCAGAAAGAAAAGTTTGTTATTGCACACTACATCAAATTCTGAACCACATTTCCACTGTTCAACACATTGGAGTTTAAATGAAAAAAGGCTATTTCTGTAAAGCTTGATTTACACATACCTGTCGGTGATGCTGTGCAACAGGTTAGTATCTTTGTTGAGCAACAATAAATAGCACTCATTCATCAATGGGAACAGTCTAAGGCCTCGATTTTTCAATTTGCCAACCAATTTTCTGTCAAATGCAATCTCTTTCCCTATGTACGAGGTTGGTTCTTTAGTACATTGGCCTTCTAGTCCCTTGGTGCAAATCGATTTTGTTGCTTTTACTAAGTACCTGCGATAACTGAGAGCACCCAGCCTTACGAGAACATACAGATCAAAGGAGCTGTTAGAGCCGGCAGATTTCTGAATCTGCAACAGAAATGGAACAAGGCATCATTTAATTATGTCATCAACTATCAATTATTTCAGTGTTTACTTACTTAAGGAAATTCATTTTTCAAAAAATGAAAGACAAAATTATTACAAATTCACCGAAAGTTTACTTATTTCAACCCTTTCTCAGCCAGATCCACCTCTTGCTTACCAGCACTTGTGCCACCCGTTCCCCCTCACCTCTTTATGGTGACTATGTCCTCGCTATTATTTCAGCCCAGATGAAGGGTTTCAACCCGGAACATCGACTGTCCACTTCCCGCCACTGATGCTGCCTCCAGCAGTTCAACATCTGGTTATTTACTTGCTAGTTTTACTCCAGGTCATTTAACCCTCAAGTTTAAGTGAGCGCTGATGCTCCAAAGCTCTGGTGTGAGCGAGCAGGTGTGCAACTTGTTCCCAGGCTAGTTCCATTTTATGTTCACCTATTTCAGGGAAGTACTACAAGACATAATTCTCTACTCTGAACTTAACTTCCCTACGCTTAGCATGACTCAAAGCTGAAGAGGACAAAGCTGAACAAGGAATCACTATCAAGTCCATTTTAGTGTACGGAGCACATAACTTGATCCTCTGGGGGCGGCCTGTGGTTCTCCGAGTACTTAGCCTGAAGCCCCATTTCAACAATGCTGATAAAGGCTCAAGAGACTGCTGTCAAAGAGGACATTAGATATAGACCACTGCTAACATCACGTAACACTCAGGTGACTGCTCTGAGGTATTTGGGTCTGTGCGGTGATAAAAAGGCATTACTGGTGCCATCAAGAGCGGATGCTGCCGTAAGAGTTCAGATTAGAGATGGAGAGCAAGCACTGAAATATGGTTCTACGTCCCAGGAACTGCAAATGCCAAGCTGGTCCTTTCATTGGGGGGGGGGGGGGGGGGGAGAAGCACTCTCCTCCCCCTCCACTCGCAACCTTTCAATTGCAGATGATTTTGCTAATAGAGCCCTTTAGTAAGACTACACCAGGTCAGACTCATTTTGTAGAGGAGCTTCTCAGACACAGAGCTGATGCTTGACTTACGTCTGGGCAATGGGTGTCTCTTGTTTGCCTGTGTGGTATGGTGATGCACAGCTTTGCCTCCTATCCTTCATACTGAGCACTCAGCTCCCAAAAATTTGTTACTCAATCACATAAAACGCAAACTCCTTCACGCTGTGTGGGCCTCATTGACGGGGTCAATGTTTATTGCCCATCCTTACTGCTTTTTTTAAAATAGCTTTTCGAGCTGTTTCAGAGCTCAGAAGTCAGAGCTGTCAAGAGTCAGACACTGTTGTGGCATGGAGTCACAAACTAGATCCCTACCCCACCTTCTCTACTACTGAAAACTTGCTTGTGTCTCTCTTTCCCAATTCCGACAATGGCTTTCTCTTTTCACAGATCCCTCCTGACCTGCTGGCTTATTTTCAGCAACATCAGTTTTTGTTTAAAAAAACTGATGTTGCTCCTAGCAACACCTGTGAAACAAATAACTGATTTATCTGCTTCCTGCTGGCATTGTTTGGGAGCCAAATTTTAGCATATACACCAGGAAAATATCATTTCTTCACCTCATTCAGTACCATGCCATCCTCTACATCAAGCACGTAAAACTGACTCAGTCCTACATCTGTTAAAGCAGCCTGCCCACTCTGCAGACCTTGAAGGGAAGTTTGACACACTTTCATCTGGCTCAGACGTGTAAGTGGTTTTACTTGCGTTAATGGAAAACAAAGATCATCTATTCTTAAAAAGCAATTTCAAATGCGGATTTCTCTCAGAATTTAGACAGCAGAAATATGAACCCCTTTTTGTCACATGCTTTGCATATCTATAATTTACTTATTGTAATCACATCAATGCTCTTAGCAAAAAGTATCTAATACCTGCGATGGTACAGCATTTCCAGCATCGTCATACACATTGACCACTGAATCAGCAACTGTGATATTAACAATCGTTGTGATGTTCCATCCAAGAGGATTGTATACTGTGATCTCTAAAGAATCATCCTCTTTCAAAATAGGGAGAAAAAGAATAAATCAGACTTTCAGGAGAAATGTGAACACGGTTGATTGCTATTCACGGTCAATTATGCTGATCAACCATCACTAATTATTTTTTAAAATTACCAAAATGACCCAAGTCATGAAATAATTATAATGTTACCATTATATGTCCAAAACTACATCTTTGACACGGTAGGATTACGAACATGAAAAGTTATAGAATCACGATTACTAAGCTTTTAAATGGGTATTCTTGAAGTTATTTTTTCGTCAGTAGCCCTATATTGACCAGATCAAAATGAAAAGAACTTGCCTCACTATGCCATGAATCTAAATTTTAAAAAGCAAGTGTTTTTACTACAGCTTTCCTGGTGAATCTGTACATATCTTTTGCCCAGTTAACACCGAATACTTGTCGCCAGTTAAAATGAAAGCTATCATTAATCTTCAAAAAGACTTTGCTTCTTGGTTACGGAGCCAGCCATACCTCTATTTCTGGTGTCCTGTCTGTAAGGAAGAGAATAATCAAATTTACTCTTCCCACCATTCAGAGTTTCTTGAAATATGGCAGCCATTACCAATTTCACAGCGCTCATCCCTTGCAGTAGGTGATCCATGTACATATCTCTCACTTTGGGAGATTCTGTTCCAGTTATACCATCATGATGTTGTACCTAGCACAGAAATGTCAACATTTCCATTCAGATAAAACAAAAATACATGATTTTTGATGAGAGTACAATCATCTTTTACTTTAATTTCAGTAGAGGAGATTCTACAATTCAGCACACATTACAAAGCAATGTATGTTTTTTTGTTTATTGGATGGTAAATATTTTCACTGCAGATCAGCAGCTTACACCCTGTGGGCAAATAATTTTCAGTGATATAGAGCGGTTCATGCAAACATTATGAGAAGATCCACCCTGTTTCTTTGTCACCAGTTGGTTTCCAAACGTTTAGATATGAAAATACTCTTACTTTCTATATTAAAGAACAACCACTCCTTCATTAATTACTAACCTCTCCAACCATTGTTTTTGTCCCAGATACAGTCTGATGACATTCAGCACCTTGGGATGCTTTATTCCAATAGCTATCTAATGGTAGCAGCATTTCCTCTCGCTTTTAGTATGCTCAAATAAATAAATACAGATTCTATTCAACAGACGCTGCCACTAATTTTTAGATTGTTGTTGCAAATTAAATTATAATAATTTTAACATCAGCATTGTTCACTTAAAACACACATCAGTGCATTTTCTGGAAACTTACAGAATTTAAAGGATGGTGGCATAGCAACGCAAGTTTATATCTGATACAAATCACTTAAATCTCAGTTCAATTAGCACCCAGTAATTTACAAAGCATCCCATTATTTGTTATGCTATCATCTGACTACATTAGGCTGTGTGCTTAGTCCCTGCTCTACTCACTTGACACTTATTACTGTGTGGGTAAGCACAGCTCCAATACCAGATTCGAGTTTCCTGATGAAACCGTCATAGGCCAAATCAACATATCGGAGGGAGAGTGAGAATCTGGCTGAGTGGTGCCAGATATTCGATGTTAGCAATACCAAGGAGCTGACTGTTGATTGCAGAAGAAGAAAACCAGAGGTCCATGAGCCAGTTCTCATCACAGAATCAGAGGTGGAGGGTCAGGAACCCTAAATTCCTCAGTGTTATTATTTTGTCCTGGGAACGACACTTAAGTGCAAATATAAAGAAAGCAAGGCAGCACCACCACCTCTTTAGGAGTTTGCAGAGGTTCGGAATGATATCTAAAACTCTGTCAAACTTCAACAGACGTGTAGTGGAGAGTATACTGACTGGCTGCATCACAGCCTGTATGGCAGCATCAATGCTCTTGAATGGAACATCCTATGAAAAGTAGTGGATACGGCCCAGTCCTCCCAAACACTGAGCACATCCTCATGAAATGCTGTGGCAACAGAGCAGCATCTATCAATAGGGACCCCCAAACACCCAGAACATGATCTCTCCTCATTGCTGCCATCAGGAAGTCAGGACTCAAACCACCGGATTTAGGAGCAGTTATTACCTCTCAATCATCAGGCTCTTGAACCAAAGGAGATACTTCATTCAACTTCACTTGCCCCATCATTGAAATGTTCCCACAACCTATGGACTTAATTTCATAGACTCCTCAGCTTATGCTCCTGATATTATTGCATTTTTTAAAATTATTTCCCTTTTTTATATACTCTGTTTGTTGTCTTCTGCACTCTGGTTGAATGCCCTCTCATTGATCTGGGTGGTCTCTCATTGATTCTGTTATGGTTATTATTCTATAGATTTAATGAGTATGCCCACAAGAAAATGAATCTCAGGGCTGCATATGGTGACATATATGTACTTTGATAATAAATTTACTTTGAACTTTTAATTTCTTTACATCTACACCAGTTAATAACAATAGGTCTGTGAAAAAAGACAGATGTAACAGCTGAATGTCATCAAAAAACAATTTTTATTCCTTCATAGAGTACTTTCCTTTGGGGTATTGGCACAATTTCATAAAATCGTCCACATTCCTCAGGAAAAGTTAGTGTTCCCCATCTCAAGCAATCATTTCATTTAAAGTTCCATGCTACTTCTCAACAATATATTTTATAATAACATACAGGCGTCCCAAAGTTATGAGCACCCCGACATGTACAACTTGTACATAGAAACCAGGAGAGTGGATTTGCTGGATGCTGTGGGGCTGCACGCATCTTCCGCTGTGTGGGAAATTGGTCTGGGGCAATATATGAATGGCGGAGTTAATCATCCTGCTTTAACTATATGTTGCTTCTGGGCAGTCTGCGTGTTCATTCAAATAACCGCTGCTCAGTCTCATTTTCCACATGCAATCTGTCTGTGTTACGAACAGTTCTCTGTAACAGAACCCTACTGTAAGGTCATGTTAAATGTATCCTTTTGGAAAGTGTGAGAAAAATTACTGGAGTGGAAATTCAACCTTAGCAGGCAAAACAGTAGTAAATGCATGTTGAATCTTGTTTGTGAAATAAGCAAGAGTTATACACAATTTCACATGTGGGCGAGGATGAATTTCTGCCTTACTGTTTGCTATAATGTTCATTATTCTTTTTAAAAGACAACAATTTGGAACATTTACATCCCAAGAAAATACCATACCATGTTCACCATACCTCTGATACAGCCCATCTTAGCTGCTGAATTTTGTGAAGGGCCCAGAATTTATCAATAGATCCAAATGGGTATTTCATGAGATACAAAGTGAAAAGAGATTCACAAGCGTAAAGGAAAGAATTTGCTCTTCGGGCCAATCCTTTAAGCATGTTCCGGGAGGCATAAAATCCAGTCCAGGCCTGAAATGGCTCTGAAATTAGATAGGTGACATACTTCAACATCAGTAGTAAAATAATTATATAAAGTTTTAATTTACAGTGTGGAAAGAATTCATCAATAAACAAAATATGTAGAGTGGCCTATATTTTTGTGTTAACACTCTATGCTAGGCAAATTTGGATACTGTTGGGGCAGGTGACTTACCTGGGACAAGCTGCGGCAGCTGGATCTCTGGCACTGAGTCTGGTTCTGCAGTTCAGAAGTTAGGGGGGAAGAAGAGGAGAGCGGTAGTGATAGGGGACTCGATAGTTAGAGGTACAGACAGGAGGTTCTGTGGTTGTGACAGAGACTCCCGGATGGTTTGTTGCCTCCTGGGTGCCAGGGTCAGGCCGCGTGCACAGCATTCTGAAATGGGAGGGTGAGCAGCCAGATGTCATGGTACACATCGGTAGCAATGACGTAGGAAGAAAAAGTGAGGAGGTCCTGAAGAGTGAGTATAGAGAGCTTGGTAGGAAGTTAAAAAGCAGGACCTCGAGGGTGGTAATCTCAGGATTGCTACCTGTGCCACATGCCAGTGAGGGTAAGAATAGGATGCTCTGGAGGATGAATATGTGGCTGAGGAACTGGTGTATGGGGCAGGATTTCAGATTTCAGGATCATTGGGACCTCTTCTGGGGCAAGTAGGACCTGTACAAGAGAGACGGATTACACCTGAACTACAGGGGGACCAATATCCTTGCAGGGAGGTTTGTTAGTGCTATTGGGGGGGGGGGGGGGGCGGGGTTTAAACTAGATTTGTAGGGGGATGGGAACCAGAGTGCCAGAGTAGATAGTGGAGCGGGGGTGAAAATAATTGATGTTAAAGGTTCATGCAAAGTCACAAACAGAAGGGTTGTGTGTGGTGGTAATAATCTTCTGAGGTGTGTCTATTTCAATGTGAGGAGTATTGTGGGGAAGGCTGATGAGCTGAGGATGTGGATTGACACGTGTAATTATGACATTGTAGCCATTAGTGAAACTTGGCTACAGGAGGGGCAGGACTGGCAGCTTAATGTTCCAGGGTTCCGATGTTTCAGATGTGATAGAGGCAGAGGGATGGGGGGGCGGAGAGTGGCATTGCTAGTCAGGGAAAATGTTACAGCAGTGCTCAGGCAGGACAAATTAGAGGGCTTGTCAGTAGAGGCCACCTGGGTGGAGCTGAGAAACAGGAAAGGTATGACCACTTAATGGGGTTGTATTATAGACCACCCAATAGTCAGCGAGAATTGGAGGAGCAAATCTGCAGAGAGAAAGCAGACAACTGCAGGAAACATAGAGTTGTGATAGTAGGAGATTTTAATTTGCCACGTATTGATTGGGACTCCCATACTGTTAAAGTTTTAGATGGGTTAGAGTTTGTAAAATGTGTTCAGTAAAGTTTTCTAAATCAATATATAGAGGTACCGACTAGGGAGAATGCAATATTAGATTTCCTATTAGGAAACGAGTTAGGACAGGTGATGGAAGTGTGTGTAGAGGAACACTCTGGTTCCAGTGATCATAACACCATTAGTTTCAACTTGATCATGGACAAAGATAGATCTGGTCCTTGGGTTGAGGTTCTAAACTGGAAAAAGGCCAAATTTGAAGAAATCAGAAAGGATCTAAAAAGTGTGGATTGGGACAGGTTGTTCTCTGGCAAGGATGTGATTGGTAAGTGGGAGGCCTTCAAAGGAGAAATTTTGAGAGTGCAGAGTTTGTATGTTCCTGTCGGGAATAAAGGCAAAGTGAATAAGAATAAAGAAGCTTGGTTCTCTAGGGATATTGGAACTCTGATAAAGAAGAAGAGAGATGTATGACATGTATAGGAAATGGAGCAAATAAGGTACTTGAGGAGTATAAAAAGTGTGAAAAAAATACTTAAGAAAGAAATCAAGAGGGTTAAAAGAAAACATGAGGTTGCTTTGGCAGTCAAGGTGAAGGATAATCCAAAGAGCTTCTACAGGTATATTAAGAGCAAAAGGATAGAAAGGGATAAAATTGGTCCTCTTGAAGATCAGAGTGGTCGGCTATGTATGAAACCAAAAGAAACGGGGGAGATCTTAAATGGGATTTTTGTGTCTATATTTACTAAGGAAATTGGCATGGAGTCAATGGAAATAAGGCAAGCGAGTAGTGAGGTCATGGAACCTATACAGATTGAAGAGGAGGAGGTGCTTGTTACCTTGAGGCAAATCAGAGTAGAATAATCCCCAGGAACTGACAGGGTATTCCCTCAGACCTTGAAGGAGACTAGTGTTGAAATTGCAGGGGCCCTGGCAGATATATTTAAAATGTCAGTATCTACAGGTGAGGTGCCGGAGGATTGGATGCTCATGATGTTCCATTGTTTAAAAAAGGCTCTAAAAGTAATCCGGGAAATGATAGGCCAGTAAGTTTGACGTCGGTAGTAGGTAAATTATTGGAAGGAGTACTACGAGATAGGGTCTACAAATGTGAGGTATTGCACTTTGGAAGGAAACACCAAGGTAGAACATACAAGGTAAATGGTAGGACACTGAGGAGTGCAGTAGAACAGAGGAATCTAGGAATACAGATACAAAATTCCCTAAAAGTGGCATCACATGTAGATAGGGTAGTAAAGAGAGCTTTTGGTACATTGGCCTTTATAAATCAAACTATTGAACATAAGAGTTGGAATGTTATGGTGAGGTTGTATAAGGCATTGGTGAGGTCGAATTTGGATTATTGTGTGCAGTTTTGGTCACCGAATTACAGGAAGGATATTAATAAAGTTGAAAGAGTGCAGAGAAGGTTTACAAGGATGTTGCTGGGACATGAGAAACTGAGTTACAGAGAAAGGTTGAATAGGTTAGGACTTTATTCCCTACAGCGTAGAAGAATGAGAGGAGACTTGATAGAGGTATATAAAATTATGATGGGTATAGATAGAGTGAATGCAAGCAGGCTTTTTCCAGAGGCTAGGGGTGAAAAAACCAGAGGACATGAGTTAAGGGTGAAGGGGGAATGTTTAAAGGGAACATTAGGGGGGGCTTTTTCACACAGAGTGGTGGGAGTGTGGAATGAGCTGCCAGATGAAGTGGTAAATGCAGGCTCACTTTTAACATATAAGACAAACTTGAACAGGTATATGGATGAGAGGTGTATGGAGGGATATAGTCCAGGTGCAGGTCAGAGGGACTAGGCAGAAAAATGGTTTGGCACAGCCAAGAAGGGCAAAAGGCCTGTTTCTGTGTTGTAATGTTCTATGGTTCTAAATGGTTGGATCTCAGCTCTATCAATGTCAATAAGGAGGAATAATTCACTTATTCACAGAAAGAAGCTAGGAAATAACATGGATTATACAGTACTGTATACTTAACCCAAAATAAAATTCAAGTATTTTCATAGAAACATAGAAATCCTACAGCACAATACAGGCCCTTCGGCCCACAAAGTTGTGCCAAACATGTCCCTACCTTAGAAATTACTAGGCTTGCCCATAGACCTCTATTTTTCTAAGCTCCATGTACCTATTTAAAAGCCTCTTAAAAGATCCTATTGTATATGCCTCCACCACCGTTGCCAGCAGCCCATTCCACGCACTCACCACCCTCTGCGTGAAAAACTTACCCCTGACATCTCCTCTGTACTTACTCCCCAGCACCTTAAACCTGTGTAATCTTGTGGCAACAATTTCAGCCCTGGGAAAAAGCCTCTGACTATCCACACGATCAATGCCTCTCATCATCTTGTACACCTCTATCAGGTCACCTCTCATCCTCCTTTGCTCCAAGGAAAAAAGACCAAGTTCACTCAATCTGTTTTCATAAGGCATGTTCCCAAATCCAAGCAACATCCTTGTAAATCTCCTCTGCACCCTTTCCATGGCTTCCACATCCTTCCCATAGTGAGGCAACCAGAACTGAGCACAGTACTCCAAGTGGGTCTGACCAGGGTCCTATGTAGATGCAATATTACCTTTCGGCTCCTAAATTCAATTCCACGATTGATGAAGGCCAATACACCATATGCCTTCTTAACCACAGAGTCAACCTGCGCAGCTGCTTTCAGTGTCCTATGGAATCGGACCCCAAGATCCCTCTGATCCTTCACACTGCCAAGAGTCTTACCATTAATAATCTGGCATAATATTTGACCTACCAAAATGAACCACTTCACACTTATCTGGGTTGAACTCCATCTGCCACTTCTCAGCCAAGTTTTGCATCTTATCAATGTCTCGCTGTAATCTCTGACAGCCCTCCACACTATCAACAACACTTGTGTCATCAGCAAACTTACTAACCCATCCCTCCACTTCCTCATCCAGGTCATTTATAAAAATCACGAAGAGTAAGGGTCCCAGAACATATCACTGAGGCACTCCACTGGTAACCGAATGCCATGCAGGATATGACCCGTCTACAACCACTCTTTGCCTTCTGTAGGCAAGCCAGTTTTGGATCCACCAAGCAATGTCCCCTTGGATCCCATGCCTCCTTAATTTCTAAATAAGCCTTGCATGGGGTACCTTATCAAATGTTTTGCTGAAATCCATATATACTACATCTACTACTCTTCCTTCATCAATGTGTTTAGTCACATCCTCAAACAATTCAATCAGGCTCGTAAGGCATGCCCTGCCCTTGACAAAGCTGGGCTGACTACCGGTCTAAATGTTCATAAATCCTGCCTCTCAGGATCTTCTCCATCAACTTACCAACCACTGAAGTAAGACTCACTGCTCTATAATTTCCTGGGCTATCTCTACTCCCTTTCTTGAATAAAGGAACAACATCCGCAACCCTCCAATCCTCCGGAACCTCTACCGACCCCATTGATGATGCAAAGATCATTGCCAGAGGCTCAGTAATTTCCTCCCTCGCTTCCCACTGTAGCCTGGGGTACATTTCGTCCGGTCCCGGTGACTTATCCAACTTGATGCTTTCCAAAAGCTCCAGCACATCCTCTTTCTTAATATCTACATGCTCAAGCTTTTCAGTCTGCTGCAAGTCACCACTACAATCACTAAGATCCTCTTCCATAGTGAACACTGAAGTAAAGTATTTATTAAGTACCTCTGCTATTTCCTCCGATTCCATACATACTTTCCCACTGTCACATTTGAAAGGTCCTATTCTTTCACATTTTATCCTCTTGCTCTTCACATACTTGTAAAATGCCTTGAGCTTTTCCTTAATCCTGCCCACCAAGGCCTTCTCATGGCCCCTTCTGGCTCTCCTAATTTCCTTCTTAAGCTCCTTCCTGTTAGCCTTGTAATCTCCTAGATCTCTAACATTGCCTAGCTCTCTGAACCTTTTGTAAGCTTTTCTTTTCTTCTTGACTAGTTTTATTACAGCCTTTGTACACCACGGTTCCTGTACCCTCCCATAACTTCCCTGTCTCATTGGAATGCACCTATGCAGAACTCCACACAAATATCCCCTGAACATATGCCGCATTTCTTCCCTACTTCTCTGAGAACATCTGTTCCCAATTTATGCTTCAAAGTTCCTGCCTGATAGCTTCATATTTCCCCTTACTCCAATTAAGCACTTTCCTAACTTGTCTGTTCCTATCTCTCTCCAATGCGATTGTAAAGGAGATAGAATTATGATCACTATCTCCAAAATGCTCTCCCACTGAGAGATCTGACACTTGACCAGGTTCATTTCCCAATACCAAATCAAGTACAGCCTCTCCTCTTGTAAGCTTATCCACATATTGTGTCAAGAAACCTTCCTGAACACACCTAACAAACTCCCACCCCATCTAAACCCCTTGCTCTAGGGCAGGGGTGTCAAACTCATTTTAGGTCACGGGCCGGATTGAGCAAAATGCAGCTTCATGCGGGCCGGATCAGTCGGACACGTGCGAACGCAGCTTTCGTTGCCTCCGTTTTTTCAGCCTGCTCTCATGTGTCTCAATCTCTGCTATAACTACAAAGTGTTTCACTTTACAAATTCCGTTTCTTATGAAGAAGACTGCCGAGCAAGACTGCTGAATAAACACTAAAAACCCTGAAAACCTGGTACCTGAATAAACTCAGCATTAGCCATATCATACGCCATAGGCGCTTCGATTACTGGGGCCAGCTTTAATAGTAATTAGATATTATCTCGCGGGCCAAAGATAATTCCACCGTGGGCCGGATTTGGCCCGCGGGCCTTGAGTTTGACATATATGCTCTAGGGAGATGCCAATCTATATTTGGGAAATAAAAATCTCCCATCACGACAACTCTGTTATTATTACACCTTTCCAGGATCTGTTTCCCTATCTGCTCCTCGATATTCCTGTTATTATTGGGCGGCCTATAAAAAACACCCAGTAAAGTTATTGACCCCTTCCTGTTCCTAACCTCTACCCACAGAGACTCTCTAGACAATCCCTCCATGACGTCCACCTTTTCTGCAGCTGTGACACTATCTCTGATTAACAGTGCCATGCCCCCACCTCTTATGCCTCCCTCCCTCTCCTTTCTGAAACTTCTAAAACCCGGCACTTGAAGTAACCAATCCTGGCCCTGAGCCATCCAAGTCTCTGTAATGGCCACCACATCATATCTACACGTACTGATCCACGCTCTAAGCTCATCTGGTTTGTTCACAACACTCCTTGCATTAAAATAGACACATCTCAAACCTTCGGTCTGAGCACGTCCCTTCTCTATCACCTGCCTATCCTCCCTCACACGCTGTCTCCTATCTTTCTCTATTTGAGAGCCAGACACCTCTTCCCCAGTCTCTTCAGTTCAGTTCCCATCCCCCCCCCCCAAAACAATTCTAGTTTAAACTCTCCCCTGGTAGCCTTAGCAAACCTCCCTGCCAGGATATTTTTCAAGTGGGCCATTTTGAGGTGTTTAGATTCCAATTCTTGTGAGCAATTTTTTGGATGGTCTAACTACAGCCAAATCTATTGGGATTTTAATTCTAAGACCATTTGTAACCAGGGGGTGGCAAAGGAACACATCTAACAGGTTCTTTCCTGAGCTCTGATGCTGTCCATTTGGAGTTAACGTGTTCTCCCTTTGACTGTGTGCATTTACCCCAGTGTGGCTTCCCCTCCCACATCCCAAAGACTGGATGGATAATAAGCTGCCGTAAATTGCTGCTACTGGTAGAATAGTTTTTGGGAATGTGGGGGAAATAGGTTACAGGAAAGAGTTGAGGAATGGGATTTTTCTGTGAGCAATCAAAGTGCTCTTCTATGTCAAATGGAAGTATTAAATATAAATTGCTTGCCCTTGTCTGCTAGATTTTTACTTGAATGGAATTGCTAGCCATAACAATAAATTAATACAATAAGGTTTTGTTCGTGACAAATACTCATCACCCAGAACTGTTTGAAAGTCAGAAATGAACACCAACAGCAAGATGCAGAGATTCACAGAGATATGATGGGTGAGCGAGCAGTAGGGGAAAGAGCAGCCGCCACTCAGCCTCACAGACTAAAGGACTGAGTGAATGAGTGAGTCTGCTCACTTAATTCTGCAAAGGCTCATTCCCACCTGGCAGAAGATCCCTGCCACCCCAGGGGAGCCGGCAAGTTCATGCCCATCTTTGAAGAGCCATTCGGGTGTGCAGTGTGTGCTTCTAGCCCAGGAATGACACGCAATTCCTTTCCGTGTGTCAACGAGAAGCAAAAAGAAAGTCAATGACCAACATAGCAAAGATTTCTACATCGCCCTTGATGCTGGAGCTTGTCTACCTGTTGGGCAAATATGGCAGCAGGCAGAAGGGACAGTATTTCAAACAATTCCCACTTTCTGCACCAGGGATGAGCATCTAGTTTCAAATCCACAACAATTAAGTGTACTAAACCACAATGGGAAGTCCATCAATTAAATAGTAAAAAGCAAGAGTATTCGTATCTAAAACAGGGAATTCAAATCCAGTTAAGGTGGACATTTTGGCATGAACTGGTGCAGAAGGTGTTTAATGGTGTTCAGATCAATGAAATGAGTCTGCAGCTCACTGTAATATACTGAGTACCACACTCATATACCTCAAAAGCTAACCAGACTAGTTAAAACCATTCAGCCACCAGTAATCCACTTTATAAAAAGATCCTTGTAAAGATGGATTTTGTATTTGTAATTTATTGTCATGGTTTACATGTTTCAACAGTGAATTCCTTTGACTGCTTTCAAGCAATTATACAGGAAGACTAATTGGTCTTAAGTGTTTGGCAGTGAAGATCATCAACAACCCAAATTCAGCCACTCACACTGGGTCAACATTGGCGAGCCCTTCAACCATTAGCTAACTTCCACCTACAATCTTCCTCAATGAACGGTAAATTGATAAACTGGTTTACTATTGTCACAAGTACCAAGGTACAGTGAATTGCAAGTGGGTCATGGTTGTTTGGAAGGCTGGAGTTAACATGTGCCATGAGCGGCATCTCAAAGCACTTCATGGGGGTGACTGTCAGAGCCATCGAGCAATATTCATTAAGGCACTCTGTAATCGGATGCTATTTGTCTTTTTAAAGCAGATGAAAACCTCAGATTGAAGCAGGGAAAGGTTAAAAGTGTCTGCAGATACCTCTGCCAGCTGATCCGCACAGGATCTAAGGATACGGCCAGGGACATCATCCAGGTCAGATGGTTTGCATAGGTTCACTCTCCAGGTTCCTTAAGATTGTTACAGCCGGGTTTAGCGGGTGGTAATGGGGTCAAGCTCCTACCACCCATTAAATGCTCCTGCCTTTCACTTGTAGCTTAGCTACTAAGCCCAGCAGAACCATTTCTACTGACAGGAGAAGGGGCACAGTTGGGTTACTGGTGCCTTAAAACCAGTTGCTTCGGGCAGATGGAGGAGCTTGTCAATCATGGTTAGCAGCTCATCTAGGTGAAGGAAAACTTACCTCAAACCTCCGTTGTCTTGCACTATACCTACTCATGGGGAAGGCTTCAGGAGTAAACCCCGAGGGAAAAGTCCAGAGCTGGAGTCCCTAAGGCAGTCTTGTATTGAGTTCACTGGTGACTGGCAACTCCTACGCTGCCGTTGGTGCCAAACTAAATCCGTCTCTGCCATTTCCTTTGGGTTCCTCAGGTGTGTGGAGAGGAGGAGCTTGCTACATGGGCAACAGCTTGCTCTCCATATCGTACTGCCCATGCTTGTCTATCTAGACAGCTAGGATGCAATCTCCATGGTCAACTCTGACCAACGGAGGCCCTCCAGAAGACTGATCTTATGTCCACAACTGTGACTGCGCACCTTACGCAAACCCAAAATTTGCAAGTTAATCAATTCTTTTTATGACAGCAAAATTTGCCATTTCAGATAAATGAACTTGTTAAAAAATATATTTATGACTTCACTTCATACATAACCTGGAACAGCTCTAAATTGCAAAATAAAAACCTTAAACAATTTTGTGAACAATGACTTTGCATTTATTTTGTTGCAGTCACTAATCAGTCTTAGAATGTGTTTCAAGAATCTTCTATATAAAGTGTTCTTCTTGTAAGGTGGCAACAAAACAACTCTTAAAATTGCGTTCATGCTATTATTACCAGTACGTGAATAGAATGAATGTGCACAATGGCTCCCTCTGCAGGAACTAGCAGGATTCAGCAGAGCCAACAAAATGAATAGCAAGAGATGCCAAGAATGATGCTTCACAATTTTTGTAGTGTTTACAGTAAACTAATCAGCATCATTTTCTGACTTAAAAAGTCCTGAAATTACCTCACAACACATAATCCCAAATAATAAATGACTCATGTCACTATCTTGAGTACTTTTGTAATATTAGGCAATTACATCAATATAATAAGTACTTTGTATTAAACAACACTCTACAGAAAGAAATGTGGGCTCATTAGACTGATTTCTAGGATGGAAGTGTGCTAACCTAAACAAGAAAAGCTGGTCTGCTTTCACCAGAGTTTAGGCAAAGGAAGGAGACCTACAACATTCTTCCTCCAAGCTATCAGACTCCTCAATACCCAGAGCCTGGACTGACACCTTGCCCTATTGTCCTGTTTATTATTTATTGTAATGCCTGCACTGTTTTGTGCACTTTACACAGTCCTGTGTAGGTCTGTAGTCTAGTATAGCTTTCTCCGTGTTTTTTTTTTCACATAGTTCAGTCTAGTTTTGTGTACTGTGTCATGTAACACCATAGTCCTGAAAAACGTTGTCTCATTTGTACTGTACCAGCAGTTATGGTTGAAATGACAATAAAAGTGACTTGACTTGACTTGACTTGAAGGAATGACAGGCTGAAAGGCTATTTTCACCAGATGAACTGAAGAAGATAGACATTTAGGACAGTGATGAAAATAAATTTCTTTATTCAGGGAATTGCAATTCTTTAGATTTTTTTTTACCAGTGAAGGACTCAGTTACTTAGGACAAAAAAAAAGGATCTTCAAAACAAAGGAAAGCAGAGGATCTGAGGATGTAGCAAGAAAGCAGTAAGCTGCCATCTTACCAAGTGATCGATCGGGCTTCGGCGCTATGATCTATTCCTGATTCTATCTCATTCTTAAATTTTTATTAGTATTAGATGAAAAGAGTCACACTTCTAAAGATTTCCTTAGCATTGGAATACATTTTAAATGACTGAACTTAATTAAGAGCAATATTTTTGCACACTAACTTTAGATTAAAATATGACTTTGGCAACTCACAGATGGTGCCTTTTCTATGGGTTGCCGTGGAATACCGCAAATTAACCTAATCAATATTGCTATCTCACACTGACCCAGATATTGTTTAAGGGATCATTGCACAAGCATTGGAAAAGTTTCAAAAGTTACTGTGGTGAACTACATATACCTGTCTGGACACGCCCCCCCCTGCTGACTGCTCCTGTGGCCCCTCCCACAGACCGTGGCTCCTCCCACAGACCCCGGTATAAAGGCGATTGGGGCCTGAGCCCTGCCTCTCAGTCTCCAGGATGTAGCATGGTGGTCAATTGCTGCTTGTTCTTTCTTCCAGTCAATAAAAGCCGATATCTCGCCTCACGTCTCAAGAGAGTTATTGATGGTGCATCAGTTACGAGCCAAATGCTGGCAAATGGGACTAGCTTGGATGGGGCATCCTGGTCAGTATGGGCCATATGGGCTGAAGAGTCTTTTTTCTTGCTGTATAACTCTGTGAATCAAAGATTGATTGTTCCGAGAGCAAACCCCAATGAAAGAAAGAAGCAACATAAGGCATAAGGCATCACCACAACAAACTGCTGAGATTCCTTCATTAGATCATTGATACATTTGATATTTTACTTAATTCAGCACAGTAACAAGAGTTTTCACATGAATATAAATTGTTTCCTCCAAAATGAGTACCTGAGGAGTAAGGGAGAAAATCCTGACTCTTTCGGATGTCCCAAGTCAGGTTTGCATTGTGAATTGCTTGAAAATATTCACTCAATGTTGCATATTGCACTGTGACTCCAAATTTATCTCCATGTTGGTTGACATAATCCATTAATGGATCCATGTTCTCAAACTGTACAGAGGCATTGAAAAACTGCTTGTCACAGCCCTGTGAGCAAAACGATAGGAGGCAAAGATAAAAGAAGCAGTTTCGCACAAACTGCTAATATTGTTTCATGTATCAGTAACTTGAACTCCTGAACAGGGAAATCTTTACAGCTTAATGAACAAGTGAGATTGCTACTGTGATAAATTAATGCAGATGTAGAGTTTATGCAAAGACAAGGAGAAAGCTTACTGAAAAACTGTGTAAGGGAGAATAGAGTTTTGAAAGGATGGGAGGGGTAGTTGAGTCCATCGTGTCGAAGGAACAGCCGCCGATGGTGAAAATAAATCGTATAAGCTAGCGCCGGTAAGCTAAAAGGACACATTATTAAGATAGGAGTATGGATGAATTAGTGGGTGAGAATAATGACTTTGAATTTGATGCACGAGGACACAGCAAGCCAGATGGCAAAGACGGGTCATGAGAAGACTGAAACCCGACAGGATTACAAAGAAATAATGTTAAGTTTTGGGGACTTAAAAAGAGAGACAACCAGATGTGGAAAATCTTTTGGTTAAGGGGTTGCTTTTGGAAAAGATAGGATAAATAGATAAATGGAAATTGTGTTCAATCCAAGCAGAAACACCAATGTGCCACCACAAGACTTGAGCTAAAGGTTCCAACCAGGCCAATGGAAAAGAGCTGATGCTGGAGATGTAAAGGAGATGAAAGGAACCAAATCAGACTCTTTCAGTTTTCTGACATTTAGAAGAGGAAATAACAACTTATCAGGTTTTGTCAGACACTGTTTTAACAATTCAGTGATTCAAACCTGATAATGTCAACAGAACCTTCATGCACGACTGACTGTTTGACACTGAAGCAAAAAGGTAGAAACCAGTCAACAGAAATGAGAATTAGATAGAAAAGGAACGAATTATACTTAGTCAGCTACTTCATCAGTGACCTTCCTTCCATCATAAGGGGAGGTTGACTGATAATTGCATCATTTTAAATTGATTTCAGATCTCCTCAGCAAATGGAAGACCAGGACATCATTCAAGCATGTGCTGACGAAGTGAAAAGTGGATTCACCCATCCTATCAATGGCATTACCACTGTTGAGTGCCCACCAGGGATATCTTGGGGGTAACCCAACCAGCCAGCCACACATATACAGGGCAGATCAGACACTGGGTAACCTTCCATGAACGTTTTGCTTCCTGGCACCCCAAGACCTTTCTACCATCTGCAAGGCACTCTAACCAGATCTGTGGAAGGAACTGCAGTGTCAACAAGTCAAAAGAACCTTAACACCAAGCAGGACAAAGTAACCCATTTGATTGGCAATCCCATCGACCACTCTGAACATTTATTTCCTCCATCATCTACACAAAGAGGCTGCAATAGACAGCATTTACCAAATGTATTGATGTTACTCAACGCTGACATCCCTTCCCCAACCTCCACCCGAGGGCAGCAAATGCTGGGCCACAGCAGCATCTGCAGGTTCTCCTCCAAGCCACACTGCATCTTGACTTAGCAATATAGTCCGTCCTGTAACCGTGGCTGGTTTTAAATCCCAGAACACTCTTCCCAAAATCATCACTGTGGTACCTTCGCCAGAGGGGATGCAGTACTTCAAAATGGCAGCTTACTGCCACCTTCTCAAGTACCACTACAGGATGAGCAATAATTACTGGCCTCTGACCATCCTTCAATCCAAAAGGTAATTAAGTATCAACAAAACTGACTTGTTCACCTATAAATTACATGAAATGAACTCAATCTCCCACTTATTAGAATTTATTTACTTTTACATGTAAGTTATTTAAGTATCAACTCTCTAAATAAGTCACAAAGCACATAACTACATGTCAAATATACACAAATCATTCAGGATTTTGAAACAATCATCTTGTTTATATATTTCAGTACTTACCCACGGCCACAGAACGTGATTGGATCTGAACCAGGCTGCCCTCTGCTTTATGTTTGCTACCATGGTCTCTGCATAGGCGCGAATTGTCTGAGCGGTCACTGGGAGACTCATATTAGGGTAAATTCCATCTTTAGGAGGGTCAGGAAACACTGCAATTCCATTCCAATAAAAGCCAGATCTAAACCACATCAACAAAGTTACATAATCCTTCACGGCAAACCGATCAGCAGTAACATTTTTCCTTCTGTATTACAAGGTGATATTTTACCACCTAACCAGTGGGTACAAAGTCAAGTCAAATTTATTCAGAAAGCATATTTAAAAACAACCCATGTTGACCAAAGTGCTGTACAAACCATAATAGGTAGCTAAAATCACAAATACAGGAAACACAGATATAAACAACAAGGCGAGTACTCAGCTTTTAGGCACAAAGTGAACAACACATGAGCCTAGGCACGAGCCAAAATCAGCCACATCAGGAAGATTCAAATGCTAGTAAATAAAGGTAAGTTTTGAGTCTGGACTTAAAAGAGTCGATGGAGGGGACAGTTCTGATAGGGAGGGGAATGCCATTCCACAGTCTAGGGGGCTGCAATAGCAAAGGCGCTGTCACCCCTGAACCTAAATTTAGATCGTGGGACAGCAGGAGCCCCAAGTCAACTGACCTGTGACAGCAGGGACGTAGGCCCTTCAGCCCATCTAGTCCATGCTAATCATGCTGCCCACCATATATTCCTGTGTTTGGCCCACCCTACCCACATACATCTCAAAACATCTTTAAATGCTGTTACTGTACCTGCCTCTACCACGCCCTCTGGCAGACTCACTCCACATCTGCAGACTTTCTTGTGTTTATGATTTGCCATTCCATATACCCATCACCCTCTGAATAAAGAATTTTCTCCTCAGGTCCCTATTAAATCTTTCAACTCTCACGTTAAACCTGTCCCCTCTAGTTCCATGTTCCCTTTTCATAGGAAAAAGACTATGTGTGTGTTTATCCTATTTATACTCTCCATGATTGTATATCTAGGCCAGGAAGCAACCTCGCAAATTTTCTCTATACTCTTACCAGTTTAATGATGTCTTTTCTCCAACAGAACAAACAAAACTGTATACCATAGTTTAAAAGTAGTTTCACCAAAATCTTGTACAAATAGAACTTGATGTCCAAACTCCTACACTTAATGCCGATTAATGAAGGCCCGTGTGACGAATGTTTTCTTCATCATCTGTCTACCTATAATGCTGCTTTCGACACACTACATACATATTCCCTCCATGAGATGATAAGACACAGGAGCAGAATTAGGCCACTCGGTCCATCAGATCTGCTTTGCCGTTCCATCGTGGTGGTTCATTATCCCTCTCAACTCCGTTCTCCTGCTTTCCTCCTATAACCTTTGATGCCCTGACTGATTAAGAACCTATCAACTTCTGTGACTTGGCCTCCAAAACTGTCAGTGACAATGAATTCCACAGATTTGCCACCCTCTGGCAAAAGAACGTCCTCATTTCTGTTTTAAATGGATGTCCCTCTTTTCTGAGGCTGTGCACTCAGGTCCTACTCATCCTCTTCACATCCACTCAGTCTCAGACCTTTAACGGGTTTCAATTAGATACCCCCTTCATTCTTCTAAACTCCAGTGACTACAGGCCTAGAGCCATGAATTGCTCAACCATTAACCCTTTCATTCCCAGAATCATTCTCATGAATCTCCTCTGGACCCTCTCCAATGCCAGAACATCCTTCTTGGACCAAAGCTCCAATACTCCAAGTGCATTCTGAGCAATGCCTGATAAAGCCTCAGCATCACATCCTTGCTCTTATATTCTAGCCCTCTCAAAATGCTACCATTATATTTGCTTTTCTTACCACCAACTTAACATGCAAGTTAAGCTTTAAGGAATCCTGCACAAGTACTCCCAAGTTCCTCTGCACCTCAGGTTTTTCAATTTTCTCCATTTAGAAAATAGTCTACACCTTTATTCCTTCTAACAAAGTGCATGACGATACACTTCCCTACACTATATTCAATCTCCCATTTCTGTGCCTATTCTCCCAATCTAAGTCTGAAGACTTCTTGCTTCTTCAACACTATCTGCCTCTCCACCCATCTTTGCATCATCTGCAAACTTGGCCACAAAGCCATCAATTCTGTCATCCAAATTGTTTATATATAACATGAAAAGAAGCGGTCCCAACACCAATCCCTGCAGAACACTACTAGTCACCAACAGCTAACCAGAAAAGACCCCTTTTATTCACAGTCTTTGCCTCCTCCAACCTATCCACACTAGTATCTTTCCTGTAATACCAAGGGCTCTTATCTTGTTAAGCAGCCTCATGTGAAGCAGCTTGTCAAAGGCCCTCTGAAAATCTAGGTAAACAACCTCTACTGACTCTCCTTTGTCTATCCTGCCTATTATTTCCCTCAAGAATTTCAACACTTTACCCTTCTCTGCTGAGCCTCAGAGCCGACTACAGTGCCACTGGCCTGACTGCTGCTGCTGTGCAGAAATATACAAAGGGGTATACATGTTGCTGAGGGAAAATAGCCACAGGAGAAGCATACAATGACTGCTTACTCCTCTTACTTCTCCTGGTGGTCACCCATCTACATTCTGAAGCCTGCACTCTGGGTGTGACCACCTCAATAAAGGTCTCATGAGGTTTTCAGTCTCCTGGATGAACCTCACTACATCCAGCTCCACGTCTTGTTCCCTGACCTTGTCACCCAGGAGCTGAAGCTGAGTGCACTTCCTGCAGATATAGTCATCAGGGAGGATAAAAATACCACTTCTTACAGGAGGAGCGTTCCACTGCTTGATTTACCATTTTGCCTACACTTGTTAGATCTTTAAGTCTCAAGATTAATTTCTAGCCTGCACCCGTTCTCGCCCATGCCTGTCGGGCCAAAGCCTGACCACTCTAACACTGGCCCACTCCAATAATGGCCATTCTGCTTATATCTTGCTCCTTTTTATTGGCTCCTGCCAAGTGCCTAAAAGGTCACGATGAATTCATCCCGCTGAAAAGTTCCAAAAGGCCTCAAACTTCTTTTATATCTCGTGCAGCCTCACCAACAAACAACCTCTCATGATGATTGCAGCCAGCCTTTGTATTTCTGTTCCAAAAAACTCCCCAGGGCACAACCATTCACTGTGTAAGTCCTACCTTGGTTTGACTTCCCAAAGTACAACAATTCTCACTTATCCCAATTGAAAGCAATTTGCCAATTCTTTACCCGCTTACCAATCTGATGAAGTCCCCTCTTTAATATTTTTATAGCCTTCTTCATAAAAGGAAGCAATACAGTCGGCCCTCCTTATTTGCGAATTCTGCATCCGCAAATTCAACCAACCGCGAATCATGAAAACCCGGAAGTGCTCTTCCAGCATTTGTTGTTCGAGCAGACTTTTTTTACTTGTCATTATTCCCTAAACGATGCAGTATAACAACTATTTTACCTAGCATTTACATTGTATTAGGCATGTTATGTAATCTAGAGATGATTTAAAGTATACGGGCGGATGTGCGTGGGTTATCGTGGATCGGGATCGAAAAAAATCGGAAGTTCTCTTACTAAGTAAGTCGGAACAGGTACATCCGGTTTTATTTAGCGTCAGTTGGTCAAACATTTGTCTTAGTATATAGTATATATTTTACCTTTCTATGCATATAAAACACTTAAGAACGTATGTTTCAGCGCCGGGCTCGGGAACGGAAGTTCCCTTAATCAATCTAGTGACAGGCCACTCCCAAGTACGCTCTTCACCGTGCCGGGTTGATGTGGAGGATCAAAAACCCAAAACCCCAAAACCCAATAATTAAACCACTGTGTTGTTTAGTAATAATTGTAGCTTTCATTGGGGCACAGCCTTTCTCACTTTATCTTTTAAAACTGTTCTGACCGTTGACCGACGTAGCCTAATGCTTTTCCAATGACCGAAGGCTCTTTCCAATTGCTTTATTATTTCCCCTTTATTTTCAATCGCGATTGTGATTACTTTCATGAACAGAAACACTGCGGATTCAGATCTCTGCCGCCGGGTCCTAATGTCCCCCGCACTGAGACAGATTAAATAAGGGACTTGAGCATCTGCGAATTTTGGTATCCATGAGGGGTCCCGAAACCAATCCCTCACAGATAAGGAGGGCCGACTGCACTTTATATCGGTTTCCTTCATTTTTTTGGCGTTTTCTTTCTTGTGTCCGATTGGTGGGTGGGTGATCTGTTTATTTTTTGTGTGTAAGAGCGGAGGTTGAGGGTTTGGTACTACTGTCGCTGTACTTTTCTGTGAGTGACAAAGTCGGGGACTGTTATTGTTCTTTTTGTTTGCTGCAGGGAGGGGGGATTTTTGGGGTCTGCAAGTTTTGTTCCTTTTCTTTTTCATCCCGGGGGGGGGGAGAAAGGGTTATCTTTTCTTTCATCACCATCCATGGCCTTTTTGCAATTAATGGCTAGCTGGAGTAGACAATTATCAGAGTTGTATTGCACACGCACACTTTCACAATAAAATGAACCTTTCAACCTTGGGAAAGATTTAAAGAAGACCTGAGACCTGAAGGGCAACATCTTCACAGAAAGAGTGATGAGTATATGGAGCAAGCTACCAGAGCAAGTGGTTGAGGCAGGTACAATATTTAAAAGACACTTAGATTGATACATGGATCGGAAGGTTGGGTTATGGGTCAAGTGCAGGCAAACGGACACCTTGTTTGGCATGGATGAGTTTCAATGCGGTACTATTCCATGATAACCGATTACTGGTTGTGAATTCTGCGAGATATGCTCATTTTTTTGCGTGTTGGGTGCTTGATATTTTCTTTTGAGTGGGTTCCATGGTATTTCTTTGTTTCATGGCTGCCTGCAGGAAAACAAGTCTCAGGTTGTATACTGCATACATATTTTGACTTTGCTGATAGACAAAGCTTAGTTGTTGCTTCCTCAGTATTATATCTGTGCATGCGTGGAATTTATTCAGTGCTTCCCCATTAGCACTATGAAGGATAGCAAAAGTCAAATCAATATTGCTCCATCGTGCTTGCATGTACAGAAGCATTTCATTTCATACTGCAATGCAGTATTTAATTAAACAATACCTAATAGTTGGCCATTTTAGTTATTATTGTGAAAATTACTCTAATACCTGTTGGAAAATGGCAGGGAAGCAGGAACACAGTAACTGTATTGATCCATTGTATGAGTGAAGATCTCCTGTTTCTCAGCCAAAGAGGGAGAACCTTGCCAGACAAACTGAAGTTTCTGTATGGAAGGAGAAAAGCAGTGAGAGAAAAGTAATTCAGCAATGCTCATTTGAATATTCTATAAGGAATACTTTATTTTTATTAAGATGGCATGCACTTTAGTAACATCTCATGACTTAAAATCCAACAGAAAGAGGGCTGTCTGATTAATTATTCAACCACTCATCATTGTTTTCTTGTAGGAGCTTTAGAAAAGGGCAAAGGTACTTAGGTGTGGAATTTCCCCATTAAAACCTCCAAGAGCATCATTAAAATTCATCAACTAACAGAATCAACACAATCTCAGCAATTAGCCCAGAAATTGCAATAAACACTAATGTTATGTTCTGTCTTTCAATATGAAATTTATTCCATCAACTTCAACAGAATTAATTTCAGATGCAGCATACAAAATGCTGATGCCTCTATTCAGCATATTCAACATAACTAGCAAGGTGAATTTTGAGCCAATTGTCTGTTAACAGTCTACAGTGTACAGCAATGAAGTGTGATGATACCTCTGGAATACTGAAAACAGCTCAGGCCTCTTATGGTTGCATTCTCTTGCCTTGGACTCAGTGCACAGAAGGCTCACTGAATTGGTAACTGGGATGAGATCATGTTACGGTGGACAACTGAGCAGTCTGAGCCTCAGTTCTCTGAGCTGAGATCAGGTAATTCTGCTGAGGTAAATGAGGTTGTGGGAGATGGGTACAATAGATGCTCAGAGGATGTTTCTCCTGTTTGAAGTAAAACAATTAGAGGTCATAGTTCTCTCGGCCACATGACAGGGATTGTTGAGTTCTTCCATCCCAAGTGCTTTGTATGTTGAGCCACTAGGTTTATTCAAGCTGAGCTGGACTTCTGGACTGTAGAGAAATTAGTTGGGAAAGTGCAGTTGAAGCCAAGACAAAATCAGCCATGATTTTGTATTATGAACAGGCTTGAGGGAATACATAGCTTATGCCAGCTCTTACTTCTCAAGTTCCTTGGACACAAAATTTAGTCATGATCTTATGCACTTTCCAGTGCTACCGATCTTGACAGCCAATATGTCATACCATTCAGACACAGGGAGAAATTTCTGACAGTTCAAAATCTGATGCCAGCATTTCTTGCCACAATGTCATTGGATAAGCTTCTAGTTAATCGAAACTGCTGTGTGATTAAATGTAGTATATAGATTGAGAAACTTTTGAGATGTTCACTTCACAAAACTAGAACACTGAGGACTAACTGGTCAGAATAGAGACAGGCAGGAGTCAAGGTTTGAATAATGTCTGTAAATTGCATTGCCCCTGGGGTTTTCCTTTCCTCTACTTTACCTTCTTTTTCTGCATCATGTCCTTTTCATCATAGTCAATGCGAGAGATGAGGTGAGCATTAAAACCAGCCAAAGCAAATACTATGGGTGTGGTGGCTGAGGCACCAAAGGGATCCACATGCCACGAAAACTGAGGTCGCTTTCCAAATGTTTCGTATAGGAAGCCGTGCCCTTCTGTAAAGATATAGAGTTTCATCAAAACTCCTTCAAAATCATAAAGGTAATGACAACTGCACATATTAATGCAACAGAAATAGGCAGGGATGTCTCTAATCCAACATGGCTCTAGAACCATATAGTTTCAATAAATTTAGTCAAATTATTAAATACTAGGAAAACAATAATAGTGAATTTTAGTTAATTGGGTTATCTGTTCATCAGGGCAGCTGCTTATTTGGGACAACTTTTAAAAAACATAATCAAGGAAATAGCTGGGATTCCCTTTGTTTATTTGAGACACTATGCTACTTAACTGAGATAGAAGACCGTTGATGAATAATTTCTAACTACATCAGTCATGTGCATTTGTGTGGCCATTAGACACTATATTGTACTTAGCCCAAACAGTTTTTAGATAGCATCAGTTGCATGTACTTGTGAACAAAAGCAGTGATTTTTATCACTGATAGTTGGCAAGAAATCAGCAGTAAGCTAATTGAGAACTGTTTTACTCACCACAGGTTCAAGCATTCAGGCTTGAAGATGCCAGAAAATGCTGAGAGTGACAATTGAATAATTTCACAACAGTTAGGAACTATGAGTTATTTGAAGGTATCGACAATCATTTTGAATGTTCCAATGAAAATGAAGATTTGAAGGACGCAATTGTCAGGTGCTTTGTATCAAGGTAGTCCACTATCTACATTAGGTGCCTGTGATGATCTTGTTCATTTGGTGGCAGATGTCCATCGTATCCAATGATGACAGGAAAACCTGCATAAGAGTGTTTTTAAAGCAGAAAAGCCGTTGCACTAGGGCAGTTCTACTCTTTTGACCTCGTAAGTAGTACAAGCAGTCATCACAGCTGGGGTCTTCATTGTTTGCAGTGGAAGAAGCCATTCCTGAATCATTGTGTTTGTGCGTTCAGGCTTCAGTACTTCCTCCTTGACGGTAGCAATGAGAAAAGGGCATGTTCTGGTTGATGAGGGTCCTTAATGATGGATGCTGCCTTTTTGAGGCATCGATCCTTGAGGATATTAGCTGGGGAAGCTAATACCCATGATGGAGTTGAGTGAGCCACAACTTGCTGCGTTTTATTTTGATCCTGTGCAGTGCCTCTATACTATTACAGTTAGAAAACTCACTATGGCACATCTGTTGACACCTGCAAGTGTCTTTGGTGGCATACCAAATCTCCTCAAATTCCCAATGAAATATAGTTGACGTCATGCCTTCTTTGTAACTGCATCAATATGTTGGGCCTCAGAGATGTTGACACCCAGGAACTTGATATTGCTCACCCTTTCCACTTCTGATCCCTCAATGAGGACTGGTGTGTGTGCCCTCGTCTTACCCTTTCTGAAGTCCACAATCAGTTCTTTGGTCTCACCTGACCTCAGTGAAAACAGCCCACTTGCATTTACCCAATCTGCACCCCTCATAATTTTGTAAACCCCAATCGAATCTCCCCTCTTTCTCCCACACTCTAGGGAATAAAGTCCTAACCTACTCAACCGTTCTCTCTTCTTCAGGTCCTCCAAGTCCTGGCACAATCCTTGTAAATTTTCTCTGTACTCTTTCAATCTTTTTGGTATCTTTCTTGTATGCAGGTGAATAGAAATGTACACAATACAAATTAGGCACTACCAATGTCTTATACAACTTAAACATTACATCCCAGCTCCTGTACTCAATGCTTTGATTGATGAAGGCCAATGTGCCAAAAGCTCTCTTTACAACACTATCTACTTATGACAACACTTTCAAGGAATTATGAATCTGTATTCCAGATCCTCTCTGTTCTAACACACTCCTCAGTGCCCTATTACTCACTGTGTAAGTTCTAGCCTGACTTGTCCTCCCAAAGTGTAACACCTCACACTTGTCTGCATTAAATTTCATCCACTTTTTTTCAGCCCATTTTTCTAACTGGTCCAGATCCCATTGCAAACTTTGAAAGCCTTCCATACTGTCTAATATTCTCCCTGTCTTGTTGTCAACTACAAATTTGCTAATCCAGTTAAGCATATTATCATCCAGATTATTGATACAGATAACAAAAAACAATGGACAGAACACCAATCCCTGTGGAACACCACCAGTCACAGGCACCCAGTCAGAGAGGTGCACGTGGATAAAAAGGAATACAGGAAAGAGCTGGAGACCAAGCTTGGGCAGAGTAGCACACGGGAGGTATGGAGAAGCATGAAGAACATCATTGGCTTCAATCAGTCTAGCTGCAGAGCCTCGGAATGCAGCCATGAATGGGTTAATGAGTTAAACCAATTCTTTAATAGGTTTGATAATTGCCCTCCCATTCAAACGCCCTCAGCACAACAGTCCAGGTGCCGGGGCACCCAATACTCTCTCAGGATCAACATCTCCCTTCCTTCCTCCTCCCCCCCCCCCCCAGTTAAAGATGTAGATGAACAACACAGGCTACCACTGTCTACATCCCTTCTTTGCCCTGCACCTACCATCCATACCTCCACATACCAACTGCTATTATCCCAATCTTCACCCACCCCCTATCTTCCACCAACTCCCCAGTCATCATGGACTCACCTTCACTACTGAGCAGCTGAAAAGGGCCCTGGGGAAACTCAGGCATGGCAAAGCACTGGGACCAGATGGGGTGAACCCCAAGTTGCTGAAGGAATATGCTGAGCAGTTATACGGAATTCTCCAGGCTATTTTCAATCCGAATCTCAACCCAAGCAGAGCAACCAAAAGTCTTGAATGACGACCCTCCAGTGGCCCTGACCTCACACATCATGAAGACCCCAGAGAGGTTGGTCTCGGCTCACCTCCGACCTCTGGTCAGATCAGCCCTCATGCCCTGCAGTTTGCCCACCAGGAGTCAACGAAGCTGTCCTCTACCTGCTGAACAGAGCCTACTCTCATATGGGTAAGCAGGGCCGCATGGTGAGGATCATGTTTTTTGATTTCTCAAGTGTCTTCAATACCATACAGTCCTCATTGCTGGGGGGAAAGCTCTTCTCAATACAGATCGGCACTTTCATTGTATCCTGGTTAATGGACTACCTGACTGGCAGATCACAGTTTGTGCAGCTTCAGAGCTGTGTATCAGACATGGCTACAAGCAACATTGGGGCCCCACAGGGGACTATATTGGCTCCCCTTCTGCTTACTCTGTATACCTCGGACTTTAGATACAACACTGAGTCATGTCATCTGCAGAAATTCTCCGATGACTCAGCAATAGTTGGGTGTACAAAGGGAGGATGGGAGGATGAGTACAGGACCCTGGTAGATGACTTTGTCGAATTGTGCAAGCTGAATCATCTGCAGCTCAACATCAGTAAGACAAAGGAGATGGTGATGGATTTCAGGAAGACTAAGCCTGCACTGCTCCCTGTTACTATTGATGGTGAGGATGTGGATGTAGTGAGGACCTACAAGTTCTTGGGCATGCAACTGGATGCCAGATGAGTGGAGCACCAACACAGACGGTGTGTACAAGAAGGGCCAGAGTCGTCTCTACTTCCTGAGGAAACTGAGGTCCTTTGGAGTATGCAGGCCTCTCCTTCACATGTTCTCCAGTCTGTTGTCACCAGTACAATCTTCTTTGCGGTGGTGTGTTGGGGCAATGGCATCAACACAGGTGATGCCAACAGGCTCAATAAACTGATTGGAAAGGCTGGCTCTGTTATAGAAGTCAAAATGGACACACTGGAGGCTGTGGTAGAACAAAGGACCCTACAGAAAATCCTGGCAATTCTGACCAATTTCTCACCTTCTATGTGCCACCTTAACTGAACAGAGGAACACCTTTAGTAATAGATTAAGACAACTGCACTGCTCAAAGAGCGCTATATGAGATCATTGTTACCCTTGGCCGTTAGGCTCCATAATGAGTCAACCTATAGCTGGAGAAGTGATGATCTCCTCCTGTTAGATGTTTGAGGTAATGTATTTTTAATTCTTCTTACTTCTCTTCTAATATTTGTATATCTGTGCCTGTGACACTGTAATTTCCTTTGGGATCAATAAAGTATCGATGTGTGACTACTCCCATGAAACCTACATCTAATCCAAATTACTACTTCATCCTGAATTTCAAGTGACTGAACCTTCTTTACCAACCTCCTATGTGGGATCTTGTCAAAAGCCTTGCTAAAGTCCATGTAGACAACAGCCACTGGTTTGGTGTCATCAACTCTCCTGGTAACTCTCTCAATAGATTCAGTAAGATTGATTAGATACGACCTACCACACACAAAGCCATGCTGACCATTCCTAATCAGTCCATCTATCCAAACACTTACATATCCAGTCCCTTAGAATAACTTCCAGTAACTTTCCCACTACTGATGTCAAGCTCATTGGCCTCCCTATAATTTTCCATCTTATATTAAGAGTCTTTCTTAAACAACATAACATTAGTTACTCTCCAATCCTCTGCCACCTCACCCGTTGCTAAGGATGCTTTAAATATCTCCGCTAGGGCCCCTGCAAATTCTACAACAGCCTTCTACAATGTCCAGGGGAACATCTTTTTAGGCCCTGGGGATTTATCCACCCTAAATTAGCCTCAGGACAGCAAACACTTTCTCCTCTGTAATCTGTATACAGTCCATGACCTTACTGCTGTTTTGCCTCATTTCTATAAACTTTGTGTTTGTTTCGTGAGTAAATACAGATGCAAAAAATCCATTCCAGATCTCCCCTATCTCTTGCAACTCCATGTAGAAATGACCACTTTGACCTTCCAGTAAGAACATAGCAGCCTCTCAAGGGTCAACCAAAGGTACTTTTCTCTTTGTAAAATTTATTTTTTTATGAACCAAAGACAACTCTTCTCCAAGAAAATCAGCTACTACAGGGCTACTCCATCAGTGAGCTGCTCATTGATGGAGGTAGCCGAACTGGTGTCGGCGGCAGAGCTGGCTGAGGTATTGAAGGATATCGGAGCAGACGTGCCGATGTGTCAGAGGAGCTGACCTGGCTGCAAACCGTGTTGCTGCCCGCTCGGAAGGATCGGAATTGGTGCAGTATAACCATGGGAGATTGTCTCAGACATTTCACTTGTGATCTATCGTCTGTTGGGCAGTGATAATGTAAGGTGCCACAGACCTGGTACCCTTGCCTGGTGGAGGGACAGTGGACATGGGAACTGTGTAGCCTCAGTTGTAGCGAGAACTAGGCCTCAAGCCTTGGTCTTGCCTGCTGCTGCAGAGCAGAGAGAATCAGAATTCTCTCTGATTTGGCTGAGCTCAGCTGGGGCCTGGCCTTGTCCATCAGTGCTGCCCTCCCATGTCCGAGCAGTGGAATGACAGGCTGGATTACGTGCATCTGTACGCTCTGGGAGACTGTAACATCAATCGCAGGACATTGTCGCTCAGGGTCTTGGACTATACAGTATATGATTTTTTTTCAATGAATCTGCTTCTTTGCTCGATATTTTTAATTTCAGGTTTCCCCCACTATTCGAAGGTAGAGCGTTCCTATGACACGGTTCGTAAGCCGGACTGTCATAAAGTGAAGAAGCAATTACCATTTATTTATGTGGATAAAATTTGTGAGCGTTCGCAGACCCAAAAAATAACCTACCAAATCATGCCAAATAACACATAAAACCTAAAATAACAGTAATATATAGTAAAAGCAGGAATGATCTGATAAATACACAGCCTATATAATGTAGGAATACTTTTCTGCAATTATTGCAGCACCATCCACCGCAGCGAAAATCTCACACAAGCACTCTCGGCAGCACTCGTGGCAAAAACACTCAGCGCAAGCGCTCTCAGCAGAAGCACTCTTTCCAGTAACCTTTAAGCTATGAAGCTGCCAAATCATACCAAATAACACATAAAAATACACAGCCTGTATAAAGTAGAGATAATGTATGTACAGTGTAGTTTCACTTACTGGAATTGGGAAGACAGTGAGCACACTGATGATTGTGTGTTAGGCTGAGTCGTCGGAGGTTGGGGTGGTGGGAGACTTGGGTGTCATCTCATCGTCGTCTGTTTCCATCAGGGCAGGCAGGTCACCTTCCTCAATGTCTGCCTGCCTTGATGTCGAAGGTCGGGGTTCGTTGTCTGCTGTGGCTGATGTGGAGGCTTGAAAAACGACAGTATGCTTGACTGCTTAGCCTCGCGTATTTTTCTATCGTACTGTTCTTTGTAAGCACTCAAACCATCCTGCAAATATGCCCTAAACCTACGCAGCCTTTCAAAATTAAAGTCGTACTTTTCTGCAATCATTGCAGCGTTGTCAATCGCAGCGAAAATCTCACGCAATTGCTTCACATTCAGTTCCTGGACGACTTGACTTTCGGGCCGTTCGCTACTGTGTTCAGTTTCAATTGTTACCCTTTCCTCTTCATCAGCTCTTCATCTATCAGTTCTTGGTCATGGGATGCCAAAACCTCTTCAACATCATCTTCGTCAACTTCCACAAACCCAACCTCCTTAGCCAAACTCACTATATCCTTACTTCGTTCACCACGATCAAAATGCTTAATTATGTCTAGTTTTACGCAGTGTAACACCCTTAGGCGCCCTTTTAGGCTTTTCCGATACCTTAGAACTCATCTTGCTAACGGATGCACAAAATAAACCGACATAAAGCACAGATGCTCACAGGCACGTGTTTAAGCAATGCCAGCTAGAATGCAGTTCCGGGAGAGGAGCTTGGCTGCTCGGGGCACGCTGCCTTTTTTCCTAACAGTGAAAACACCTTCTGTTAGCGAAAACAGGTAACTAATGTAGGTCTTTCGTAACAGCGAGGTGTGGTAGAGCGAACGTTCCAAAAACGGGGGACACTTGTATGTTACTTGCTATTTTTGAATATTTGCTTGCTATTTTGAATGTTTTGCACCTTGGCCCCAGAGGAACACTGTCTCATTCAGCTGTATCTATGTATAGTTTGAATGATAATTAAACTTGATTTGATTTGATTTCAAGAGGACCAACCTTGTCCTTTGCAATCTTTTTGCTCTTAATATATCTAGAGAAGCCTTTGGGATTCTCCTTCACTTTGTCTGCTCAAACAAACTCATGCCTTCTCTTAGCCCTCCCAATTTCTGTAAGTGTTCTCTTGCATTTCCCCATGTACCTTATTGGTCCTTCCTGTCTGTACCTGCAGTATACTTTTCTTCTTCTTAACCAGAGTCTCAATATTTCCAAAAACCAAGGTTCCCTTGCCTTATAATCTGACAGAGATATACAAACTCTGTATTCCCAGAATTTCACATTTGAATGCCAACTTACCAAGCACACTTTTGCCTGAAAACAGCATGTCCCAACCCACATTGGCCAGATCCTTTCTGAGTACATCACAATTGGCCTTTCTCCAATTTACAATCTCAATCCGAGGACCAGAACTATCCTTCTCTATAATTATATTGAAACTAATGTCATTGTGACTATTGAATTCAAAGTGTACCCTCAGACAAACTTCTGCCCTGTCACATTCCCCAATAGGAGATCCAGTATCACACTCTCTCTAGTAGGGACAACAATGTATTGATGAAGAAAACTTCCCTGAACACATTTGACAAACTTTTTCTCATTCAGCCCTTTTACGATATGGGAGTCCCAATTGATCTGTGGTAAGTTAAAATCACCACTTATAACAACCTTATACTTTTTGCAAGTCTGTAATTTTTCTACAAATTTTCTCCTCTAAATTCCGCAGACTGATGGATGTGTTATAATATAATCCCATTAACATGGTCATACCTTTCTTATTCCTTAGTTCTACCCATAAAGCCTCACTAAACGAGCGCTGTGGTCCGTCCTTTCTGAGCACTGCCAGGACATTTTCCCAGGTGGATAATGTCACCCGGGGAGGGTGACATTTAATCTCTTTAGCTCTATCATGTCTAAAACAGAGAAAGCTCAGAACATTGAGCTGCCAGTCCTGCCCCTCCTGCAACCAAGTCTCACCAATGGCTACAATATCATAATTCCACCCACTGATCTATGCCCTACGCTCTTCTAATTTTCCGACAATACTCCTTGTATTGAAATATACACAACTCAGAAGATTAGTCCCACCGTGCCCATTCCTTTCAATTTCTGACTTTGTATGCTGGTATCTTTTCCCACAACCAGTCCACTATATGCTCTGGCACTCTGGCTCCCATCCTCCTGCAACTCAAAATTAAACCATCCCCCACCCTGCCAATCACTAGCAAACCTTCCCACAAGGATAGTCATCAGGGATATGGAGGTCTCCCACCTTCCCACACAGTCTGAAGATACCTGATGTCATAGACCAAATAACCAGCTTCTGTCCAGAGAAAGTTTGGCTTCCTGCAGCTTCTGTAGCTGGTACATCATCAGAACCAAACCTCTCCATGAAGGCAGGGTTCAATAATAAGGAAAAGACCAAGCAGAAAACCAGTGTCATATGGGGCGGCAATGATTCTTATCCATCTACATCAGAATCAGAATCTCGCTTAATATCTCCGGCATATAAGTTCATTAACCTTAATGCAGCAGTACAATAAAATACATGATAAATAGATATAGAGACAAAAATCTGAGTTACGTTAAGTCTATTAACTAGTTAAGTTAAAATAAGTAGTGCAAAAAGAGAAAAATAAAAAATAGTAATGATGTAGTGTTCATGGGTGCAATGTCTATTCTGAAATCGGATGGCAGAGGGGAAGAAGCTGTCCCTGATTCACTGAGTGTGTGCCTTCAGGCTTATAACAATGAGAACAGGGCATGTCCTCGATGGTGGGCATCCTTAATGACGGCCGCTGCCTTCCTAAGGCACCTCTCCTTGAAGATATCTTGGATACTACAGATGGTGGAGCTGACTCATTTCACAAGTTTCTGCAACTTATGGATCTTGAGCTGTGGCCCCTCCCTCACCATACCAGACTGTGATGCAGCCAGTCAGAATGCTCTCCATTTGTAGAGGTTTTTGAGAGTTTTATTTGACAAACCAAATCGCCTCAAACTCAGAATGAAATATAGTCACTGTCTTGTCTTTATAGCTGCATCAATATGCTGCGTCCAGGTTAAGTACTCAGAGATATTGACACCCAGGAGCTTGAAATTGCTCACTTTCTCCACCTCTGATCCCTCTGTGAGGATTGGTTCATGTTCCCTCATCTTACCTTTCCTGAAGGCCACAATCAGCTCTTTATAATATAGATTCTATATCATAAACATGAGGAAGTCTATAGGTGGTGGAAATGCACATGGAAAATGCACTTAATTCATAGGACTGTCATAAATGTCTGCATATCACTTCCAATGTCAATATAGGTACTGGGGAAAAATCAAAAGCCTTTGGAGTAGGGTTATGTGCTAGCATATTTTAGAGATGATATTCAGCTTTTGAAAAGAGAAAAAGAATAATAGCATATTCAGACATATTACATCATATGTTCTGGAGGTTAGAGCGTGTAAAAGTAGTCATTTAAGACCAGATTTGGAAAGGACAGTTCCCCACCTGTGAGTTGCAAGATCTGGGAACTGAGTTCTGTTACTGCTTCATCATGCATTACTTGTCCTCCAATGATAAACTCTAACTGCCCCTCCTCCAGCAACTGATGCACCTGAAATTAATAAGCAGTAGAACTTCATACTTCAAGCAGGACTGAATAACTTTTATAAAACAACAAAATTAGTTAAATCAACGCACATTGGAATGAGAAACAGAAAATAAAGAACTAATACTCTCAAATCAGTATTCACTGCTATATGAAGTTTTAACATGATTTTACAAAAAAAACAACTGCCGTCTATAATCCTGTAATTCAGTGAAATTGAATTTGAAAGAGCTCTAAGCTTTTTGGGTGATACAGATTCAATGCTATGACATTGTTGTATCAATAAATATTTCACTATTTAAATATTAACACAGAATTAACATTGGTTCTTGATTAAATAGGCTACTTCTTGTGAAAAACATTTGCAACTGATGTTTATGACAGTTATCTTGTTTTTCCTCAAGTGACACCTTTTTCTTTTTCTTATAAGATCTATTTTCTTCCCTTATTAAGCATTTCTTTCTACACAAGTAAACATTTAAAGTATGTCTGAATAACACAACAGAACTGTAGATTCAGTGGTGACGAAAACTAGTTGGTGAAGCCATATTGACTAGGATAATCCTAAACTCAATTCGTAGTCTGTGGTCAGTGGTTTCATTTCAGCTGAAGCATTATCAAGGCTTCAAAAACTAAATCCCAGGACTGAAATGGAAAGAAACGTCAATAAGCCAGGATTCAAGATCAGTGCTAGTTGGTGGAGGATAGAGCCATGGTGAAATTTAGTTTTAATTCCTGCCACGCTGAAGTAGCTTATTAACAAATCTTATAAAGATTTCTGCAAGACTCTCTCAGTAGCAATACCTCATCATTATCTCAAAAACTTTAATAAGTAATAAAACAGAACACAATAATAGGCAAGTACCGTGAGGTAGTAACATTTCATCAATTCCGAATACCCATCCCAGATAGTGATAGGTGGTCATTTCTTAAAATATGTTAAGTATTTTAATGAAGTTGCATTATTCCGTTTTAATGGTTAGAGGGTGGGCTTCCAGTGCTCAGGAAACCCAGCACCTGAAGGCCATGAGAAGGCAAAATCAAGTCAGCAAGTGTCTTTCCAGTGCTTCTGAGTTACACAATTGGAAGTGCTTCACCCTGCACCCTGCTTCTCACACAATCTTCCTACCCACTCAACAGTCTCCTTCCAACAAGCAATGGCTGCCCTTTATTCCAACAGGAAACACAAAAGAAAAAACTAAATGAGGGTCATGTGTTAAATTCGCTAATGCTCCTCCCTGTAAAAATCACATCCATATAATGAACCCACTCAAAACAACAATGAAAAGAAATAGGAACAACAGCGATGTTCATTACAGTTAGGAAAATGAGTCTCAAATCTAATTCAAAACAATAGTAAACAACCCAATATTGATCTCACTTCAACAGTAATCCATCAGTTGTTTACAGCCTGAGAGATGTCGACCGCTGTTCCATGAAGAACCATTTAGCACACAGAAAAGGCCAACAAAAACAGTGATATACTTTATCAGATAATGTTTATTTCTGGAAAAGAAACTAAGATTGGTTGGGGTATAAAGATTAGCCTATGGTGATGAGACCCATTCCTTCCCATTTTCAAATAGTATCCTGGGAGTGGCTGCACTTTAGTTCCACATCAAAAAACAGTGAAATGGCAATTATGCTACACAACTCTATGTCATTGGCCATTTTTAAGAACATATAAATTATTCTGCACAATCCCAGTGGCTGTAAATGTTTTCTTTCTTTTAAACAAATTTATTTAAAAAAATTAAAAGGGCGATATTTGAGTAGATGAGATGGCATAAGCTGAGAATTACTGAATCCTACAATAAAGAAGCGATCAAATAACCATATAAACAATTACAGCACGGAAACAGGCCATTCAGCCCTTCTAGTCTGTGCCGAACGCTTACTCTCACCTAATCCCACTGACCTGCACTCAGCCCATAACCCTCCATTCCTTTCCTGTCCATATCCCTATCCAATTTTGCTTTAAATGACAATACCGAACTTGCCTCTACCACTTCTACTGGAAGCTCATTCCACACAGCTACCACTCTCTGAATAAAGAAATTCCCCCTCATGTTACCCTTAAACTTTTGCCCCCATCTCAACTCATGTCCTCTTGTTTGAATCTCCCCTACTCTCAATGGAAAAAGCCTATCAATGTCAACTCTATCAATCCCCCTCCTAATTTTAAATGCCTCTCAACCTCAACCTTCTACACTCATTTGCCCAATGCCAGACTGCCTTTATGAAAGCTCCCCATACTTTCCCTATTACCCTGCTATTTTGCCCCTTCAATATTTATTCTCCTGAGGGAAGTTACAATTGCATTTTTCTCCATGATATAATGTCTTGATTTAATGACTGCAGCAGAGGAAACATTTGAAAAACATTCTCAAAGTCTCCTTGGCTCCCACCAGCTTGTGGAAGTCCCTGGCAATAATGATTTGAATAATACCCTGGACAGCTCCGAGGCCTTTGATCTATTTATTGGCAGAAACTGAAAAAGAAACACACATTTCCCACACCCCTGATTCACTTTCCCTGTTGAGCATCTCATACCCCACCCGTGGAAGCGTCAGTAGAGATTAAGTTCACCTAAACAGCAAGCACAGAGCCCAAAAGCTGAGTGGAAACAAATACTCCTTAACTGAGTAAAAAAAAAAGAAAAATATAAGTATAGTCATAACAGTATCTATTACCTGCTTTTTCTGTGTATCAGTGGCTACCTTATCCCACCAGAGTCGAAAGAACTCTTGCTCTACAGCAATAAATTTGTGCTGTTTCTTCTTTATCAGTTCCTCCACAACAGTGGTGTAAACATTGGCTGCATATGCATGCATACTCTCCTGTAAAGAGACAATAAATCAAATTAAAGGATATTTTTATCAGATTGTTCCCTTGTAGCAGAAGCTATTTTCCATACATTCCTTTCCAATCCACTAATTACGTAACGATTTAACCGCAGATGATCTTATAATTATCTCCACACAACTGGGCCACTGAGTCACCAATGACATCCATTGTGGATATCATCAAGTAAACCTAAGAAATGAATTTACCGAGATTCAAATCTGAGTAAGGCACAGGAGCAGTCTTGTAAATATAACACAAAGAATTACCGTAGATTCCGGACTACAGAGCGCACCTGATTAAAAGCCGCTGGCTCTAATTTTAGAAATAAAATCAATTTTTTACTTGTACAGGCCGCACCGGATTTTAGGTCGCACCGGATTTTCGGCCGCACCGGATTTTCGGCCGCAGGTGTCCCACGTTGTAATATGAGATATTTACACAGAAAGATATTACACGTGAGGATTTTTTAACTTTTAATTAAATCCATATGGTAACATAAACAAATACATATTGCAAATGCTTTTTTTTGAACCGTGCCTGTAACGCGGCTACTTTTAAATATACGTTGCGTATACTTCTTTACTGAACAACATTCCAATATCTCCTAACGACTGGTAAAAAATATATATACTGCAGCCTACCAGGAAAAGTTATTGATCGCCTTTAACTTAAAAGCAGCGTTTTCGCTCCGCCGCTCGCCCCCCTCCTTCCCGTTTATCGCAAACCGGTATTTTTCCCACAAGACGCGGCGAAACCGGGTGTGACGTCATAGCATCCCGCGATGTAGTACAGAAAACAAATATAGTTAAAACAGTTCTAACTTTAACTAACAAATGAATTACTAAGCGAAAATATTATAAACTAAATAACTGCCATAAAGGCAGCACAATGCTTTTCTTCGAGTGTTTTCCATGTTGATGAGGGTGAGTACAAATGACTGATTTACAATAATTTAATTGTGAAAGTGCGCTTGATTTATCGTACAATTTCATTGGACCTCTGTGAACTACTCATCAATTTTATTGGTCTACTGTTACGAGGCAAAATGTTTTTGGCGGCATGAAAAAAAACCATGTATTAGCCGCTCTGTATTAAAGGCCGCAGAGTTCAAAGCTGTTCAAAATGTGGGAAAAAAGTAGCGGCTTAAAATCCGGAATCTACGGTACCTAATGGCTGAACCTAGCTACAAAACCAATCCTCCAGTTAAACTAGGCTAATATGGACAGTAATGTACTAATATTTAAAATAAAATTAAGCACGCAAGGACTCGGTAAAATTGATAATTATTACAATTTGAAAAAGGATATCATGATTTTGACATACCTCATTCTTGCTCAGAAGACATCACATAGAGGAGTGTCCCCACACTCAGTTTTTAAGATTTTTACAGAATGGAACAAATATATTATTTAAATCTTTATTATTTTTGTGCTGTGAATGAAAAATGTCAATGTTGTAAAATGGAAAACTTTCATTTTAAGTTCACATGTCAAATTAGCTCATACAATAAAGAGCTATCTTTTTAGGCCAGCAGATATGGATTTGACTGCAATGGTTAAGGGAAATTTGGATAAGTACATGGATGGGAGGAGGGGTATGGAGGGCTATGGTCCAGGTGAGGGGCAGAATAACAATTTGGCATGGACTAGACGTGTCGAATGGCGTGTTCCTGTGCTGTAGTTGTATTGTAGGCCTCTGTTAGTCTCCATAGACCATGGATTTGCGCCTTGGAAAATTTCCAGGGCGCAAGCCTGGGCAAGGTTTTTTTTTATGCAAGACCAGCAGTTACCCAAGCTGCAAGTCTCCCCTCTCCACACCACCAATGTTGTCCAAGGGAAGGACATTAGGACTGTAGTACTGTATGACTCAATGACTTCGTGCCGTGTATCATACCAGTTGGTGGAACTGTCTGTTATTCCTGGAGACTTCAGAAAGCAAAAGAAAAGTCTTGTATTATCGTAGTTATTTGCCTAGTTAAGATGCATTCTATTTGTCTTAATGGCATTATTCATATAATTGCAGCTCTAGAAGAAAAGATAACTGTAGTGTTAGCCCATTGCTGCAGCATGAATGAAGGCTAACTGTAGAAAGCAAAAGCCATTTTCTGAGAGTTAGAGTTGTTTGAACAGGATGTATCACCTTGATGTATCTGACTAAGTGATGAAATTTCCTCAGTGAGTCTTACAATTAAACAGCATCCGTATGGTTCTCTTACTACTGTGCTTCAGACCCTTCTAGAGGTAGCTTAGGCAGGCTGCCTGCCTCCCCCCTCACACACACACAGCTCAACCCACTGAGTTCCCTCGGCAGACTTCTGTTGTTGTGTTCTCTTGCTCTCTATACAAAGCAGATCCTTTCTTCCTTCAGTTCTTTCCACCGGGCTTCCACATCCCTCTGAGAAGCTTAGGCACATTGCATTGTCACCACTGTTGGTGAAGCATTCTCCTGAAAGCATTGCAACTCGTATTGTTTGGCTGTTTAACCAAGCGCAACGAGGCTTCAATATTGGAATGCCAGTGTGGTTTCACAGCAACATTTGCTAAATAAGGAAGCAGTTGCCATTTTAAGCACAATACAATTTTAAAATCAAATCTTTGAATGTGGTTTTGGAATGGTACCTCTGTAATTAATCTTTAACACACAAAAAACCTTAATGTATTTTCTTCAGCTGCATCCAATGCTTTAAATACTTTACAGTAGCTAGTGTTTCCAGAGAATTGTAGACCAACACTGACCATATTTAGATGTTTACTATTATTACTCATGGCCCCTTTCGACATGACATTGCCACGGAACTGGTTTACTGCATTTAAACTCGTTATAATGAATTAGAATGCTGAATTGTCGAACTATTGACTTGAGCTGGGTCTTTGGGACATAATGAATAACTGGGGGTGGGGTAGGGAGTTAGTTGGAAGCTTAGACTCCAATACCTCATTAAATTACACCCAAGGGGTTTCAATACGTGGAGAGAAATGTGCCCAAAGATTCTCAGAGGGACGTTTAAGCTCCGGTCAATGTCAAAGTAAATTTATTATTCACGTATGTATTTCTCACCGTGTACTATCCTGAGATTCATTTCCTTACGTGCACTTCATTGGGACACATTGGGACCAGTATATTTTGGCCAATTAGGCTACCTCAATTAGCAGAAGTTTCATGGAAATAGTTAAAACCGTATAAAAAAGACTATTTAACTGATTAACACATTATGTATTTAAATAAAAAAAGAACAAATTTGAAAATTAACAATACCAATACAGTACTAAAAAACTGTAATTCCTAATCGTTATTGACGGAGGAAGTAATCCAGTGCACGTTGCCATGTTCTTTTGATTGAACGTAAATGAATAAAATCATTGTTCATGGTTTCAGACTCTATGAGAGTAGTGTCTATATGAAAAGGAAGATTGTACGATTAGCCAAAGGCAGCTTTTGCAGTGGTTGGCAACCTCTCAGCACCGAGCGACTGATCGGGCAAAGGTTAGAATCCCTTTTGCTGTTCTACGACAGGTGAACGCAGCGGATGTGCAGTGCATTAGAAAACAGGAACCTTTTCAAATCCAAAGTTACCTTAGTGAACTCTGTCTCTTTTTTGACTCTGAGGGTCTGCAGTGGAGGATGTATGAAAGAGAGTACAACCTACTTCAGAGGTATCTCACTCAATCATCATTCTGGAAATGCACCATGTCACCTGTCAGCTCATCAGACTTCACCATGAGCAAGAATGTCATCACGGACGACCATTCAGAGCGAGAACGATTAAAGACTGTGCAGTAAGACTGTTTCAAGACTAGTTTCTGAGATGTCCAAAGATTTAATGAAATGATCATTCGACTTTCTGTTAAAGTAATTATGTTTGACATGGATGTCAGGCGGGAGTGTTCTGCCCCCAGAGCTGCTGTTCATTTTGTATGAAGTTTGTTTTGCACAAACCACTTCATGTTCATAAACTGTTTTTTTTTTAACATCATTTCCTGCGTGGGTTAATTTTGGATTTTGACTTGAAACACATACGATAGAAAGCCATCCATTGCCATCCACTCTTTATTTGCCTTTGAAACAGCAGTTATCTTTTCAAAAGGGTTTCTCATTAAAAATCCTGAAGAAAGCTTCTGGCTTGGGTGATTTTTCTGATTTTTGAGAAGGTGTGTAACTCCCTGCCTCGCTTTGTTCACAACGCTTTGCAGGGGCAGTAGAACAAGGGAAGTAAAGAGAATGCCTAGGGTGGGAGACATCCTTGATTATCTTGGCTGTCATATTCCAGCAAACTGAATTAAAGGCAAGGTTGGGGCATGCTCATTGAAGAATTTCAGAGCTCCCACTTAAATAGTAAAAATATATGAAGTGTCTAGTAATCTAAGAGCTACCCAACGGAAATAACTAATACCTGTCTAATTTGTATTATGCATTGGTTTGAAATATCCCTCGTTTTACTGTGGTTAACTGAGATTAAAAGTAAAAAAGGGGATAATTGAGATCTATAGCAGATCATAACAATGAACTTGCTTCGTGTTTTGGATTGTATATTTTCCTTGTGTCAGATTTATTCAAAAAGAATCATTTGTACGACAGCTGGTTCACTCACAGAAGAGATAACGATTCTCTGTTCCATCAGCAGTCAGTCATTTCTGTTTGGTCCTGGTGTCACAAAGCATCAGAGGCAAAATCAGAATAAAACCAAGCCATGAGATAGTTCTGTGCCTATGGTAACATTATTGTCACCTTATTCATGTGACAGAAAATCGTAGGAACAGAATAATAAACAGTGGTTTACATAGCCAGGGAACCCTATCCCCTTATCCCATCCAACTCTACCCTGTTACTTGACACTTCTGACAATGCCACAATGCTACTTAAAGGTCAACAAAATATATATATATATTAACATTGTGGGAGGAAGAAGCTTACATGTCACAAGCCAAGCTACCCACGCTTTGCTAACAAATACACTTCACCTCACCTTGCTCGTTATCATCTGAGGATATTTGAAATGCCTTTATCAACCGGACCTATTAGAGGAAAACCTTTGCAAGCTGGTCACAGAATGGCCCAGTGTCTTGGAAATCGCTGACACAATGCTTTTTCTATATCAGGACAACCTCACTTAACAGACTCACTGTTGGAAAGAATCTTGTAAGGTTATGAGGGCACTCTGCAGTAACATTATCTATTATAATTCAGCATTCAATAAAACTGATAATCTGGCACACTTGGGACTTTAGTGATGTTGGAATGGCAGATTTTCCAGACCATTGAATGCTATTCCTATTAAAACTCCTAAGGCATTGCAAATTAAATTGTTTAAAATGGCAGCAGTACTATAATACATTTTCCAGTGAACTCGATTAATTGAAAGGGAGCATAGTAGCTGGGGCCCCAGTCGGTGGAAAGTGAGCACAGGGACAGGGGCCGAAGTGAGCGGAAGGAGAGTGCTTTAAAAGGGCAACGATCATACCAGTGCCCAAAAAGAGCAGGATGAGATGCCTTAACAATTGTTGCTAGCAGTGTTCACATCTACGGTGATGAAGTGCTTTGCAGGTCTAGTTATGGCTAGAATCATTTTCTGTCTCAGCAAAGACCTTGACCCACTGCAGTTTGCCTATCACCACAACAGGTCCACAGATGAGATCTCATTTGGAGTTTCAGAAGGTTTGGTATGTCACCAAATTCAGTCACATAGTTCTACAGGTGTACTGCTGCATCACCTTCTGGTATGTGGGGGAGAGGGGTTACTACACAGGATCAAAAGAAGCCGTAGAAAGTTGTGAACTTCGTCAGCACCATCAGGAGCACTCGCTTCCATAATATCCAGGGCATCTTCAAGCAGCCATGCCTCAAAAAGGCAGCATCCATAATTAAGGACCCATATCACCCAAGACATCACATACAAAATGCTGGAGGAACTCAGCAGGCCAGGGAGCATCTATAGAAAAGGAGCACTGTCGATATTTTGGGCCGAAACCCTTCGGCAGGACTGGAGAAAAATAATCTGAGGAGTAGATTTAAAAGGTAGTGTGAGGGGAGAGAGAATCACCAGGTGATAGGTGAAACCTGGAGTGGAGGGATGAAGTAAAGATCTGGGAAGCTGATTGGTGAAAGAGATAGAAGGCCATGGAAGAAAGGAAAGGGGGAAGGAACAACAGAGGGAGGCGATGGGCGGGGAAGGAGATGAGGTGAGAGAGGGAAAAGGGGGGATGGGAAACGGTGAAGGGGGTGTGGAGACATAACGAGAGGTTTGAGAAATCGATGTTCATGCCATCAGGTTGGAGGCTACCCAGATGAAATATAAGGTATTATATTTTATATATAAGATCTTCCTTAATACAATATGTTTTATACATATATATATAATTTATATATAAGATCTTCTTGCAAGCTAACTGTGGCCTCATCACGATAGTGGAGGAGACCATGGATGGACATATCGGAATGGGATGGGAAGTGGAATTAAAATGAACCCAACCTAGAACATGCCCTCTTCTCATTGCTACCATCAGGAAGGAGGTACAGGAGCCTGAAGGAACACAGTCAGCAATTCAGGAACAGCTTCTTCCCCTCTGCCATCCGACTGCTGAATGGACATTGAAGCTTTGAATACTACCTCACTACTTCTGTGCTCTATTTATTTATTTTAACTAATATATATATTTACTGTAATTCACAGCTTCTATTGTTATGTATTGCAATGTACTGCTGCTGTAAACCAAAAACAAATTTCACAACATATGCCAGTGATATGAAACCTGATTATGATTCTAAACAGGAACCAGGACCCTGGTGAGTGGAAGGGGAATGCAGCAAACCATATTTAGTGAAGCAGGTGCCAACCCATCAGGATTTCCAAATAGTCACACAACAGACTGGCTCTATAGTTATAACACAGACTTAAACTCTTTGAGGAAGTGGTGAAGGGAGAAGATGATTTTTTTTTAGCACCCAGAGAGTGACAGAAATCTGGAACACCGACTGAAATAAAGAGAGGCAGAAATTGTTGTGTCACATATAAAGAGAAAAAGCACTTGAGTGGTACAGATGGATAACTAGACAGGAGGCAGAAGAGAATTCAGATGCTGGAATCTGGAGCAACAATCTCTTGAAGTCAGTGGGTCAGGCAGTATATGTAGGGTTTAAAAATTCACCCCACAGATGCTGCTCCTGACGCAGGGTTTTATTGACAATTCCTCTCCCCACCCTCACAGATGTTACTCCACTCACTGAGTCCCTCCAGCAGAAGGTTTATTGCTGCAGCTGGAGAGGAGGATCTCCTCCAACTAGGCTGCAAATTATTAGCTTATGTGATGTGTTACAGCCACAATTTTGCAACTATCATTCAGTGCTATTTGAACTGCAGTGGTTGCACATTTGCTATATAAGACAGCTTTTCTGCACAATATTGAGTCTAAATTATTCTGGTATATAACAATTACAGCACGGAAACAGGCTATCTCAGTCCTTCTAGTCCGTGCGGAATGCTTATATCATATCACGAGGGTGGAATTTGGACAACCTACTCCACCTGAATTGCTTGCTTGATATTTAAATTGCTTGCGTGACGCTTTTATGCTGCTCTGGGGTCCAATCGATTGCCTGGGGAAACCGTAGTCCCTCTATGTTAAATGGCCTTAACGTTTATAGTGGCTTGAAGGTCTTAGTTCCTGGGCTGTATCACTTTGAAAAAGAAGGGGTATAGGAGTGCTGGACATGGGGCACAAGAGAATGCCCCATTACTAGAGGTTTGAGAAATCTGAAGCAACAACCTAGTGAAGGAACTCAGTGGATTCCTCACACTCCGAATGCCACTGTCTTATCTGAGCAATAACTGACATCTGCGTCATGTCGCACTTCTGTGCATGAACTCCTTGCTTTGCATTTTAGGTTTGGTACAATTTACACGAGCTACAACGAAATCTCCAAACAAATTAAATTTAAAACATCGTTAATGACCAAGAAGCTAGTTTGCCAGAGGTTCAATGACATTCATTTGACTTCTGCTGAAACAAGGAATCACAAGGCAAAGGTCGTGGTATACGCTAATCCAGTTAATTAATACTTCCACACTCATTCATTTTGCTTCAATCATCTAACAAGAGATGAGCTGAGACAAAAGGTCATAGAACTTGCACATCAAGATGTGCTTTATGATTTTTTAAAAAGAGAATGCACCTGCTTATTCTGCACTACACATTGGCATGTTTCCACTCCCCTACCTCCACGGTGTAAACCCAGCCAACGTCCATGTGACTGTGAGGAACCACGAATGCCTGGATGACATTATTTTTGCCCGAGTGTCCGCCAAGCCGCCGCGTCGCCCCTCGAACGCCGAGACACAGCAGAGTTCCAAAAACTGTTACAGTAACAAACACTCCAAAGCCTTTCATTGTTGCAACATTCCTTCCGCCTTTCTGGGGAAGCGCAAAATTGAATACGGAAAGAGAACGCGCCCAATTGTTCAGTGCCAAAGAGACACAGACCAGTTTATCGAAAAAGTAATCAAAGGACAATGTTTCTGACCCGTTACGAAGCAAATGGTATTAATGTTTAACCTAGTGTGATGCCCCCATGTTGTATAGGTGACATGGCATGTATGCATGAGTTTATTTCGAAATCCATTTTGTTATGGTTTGTAACTCCGGAAACTAATCAAAAGAAAAACACAGGAGCCGGAATGTTTGTCTATATAGTTTTTCTTTCTGTTCCCCCCCCCCCCCCCCAGCAAGGCGCTCATATATGACGTCGTGGCGTAATGACGTAGACATGTACGTACTTCTTATATTTAACTCATGATTTATGTAAACAAACAAAGGGAATGCTTTATCAAACAATATATTTACAATATTGCAGACACATTAAATACACGATACCTTTTCCCTGTCACATGTTTGACGTTTCGACAACTGTTGGGAGGTGGAGTTATGTACAGAATGTCCAGTTGTCAGATGGAGTGAAGCAAATCCAAAAAAATCCATAAAATTGAACAATTAGTTTTATTTTGAAGGATAATTTTAAAATAAAAATGTACAGGGATAGTCCTCAGTGTGTACTTCTGTTGCTCCCTTCTTGAGCGATGAGGTATTGATAGGAATCAGAATCTGATATATCATCACTGACATGTTGTGAAATCTGTGTGGCAGCAAAGACATAAAAACAAATAACTTACAGAAGTAAACAAATGAGGTAGTGTAATGGGTTCATGGACTGTTCAGAAATAAGATCGTAAAACATAGAAGCAGAACTAGGCCATTTGGCGCATTGGGTCTGCTCCACCATTCCATCAGGGACATTTATTGTCCCTCACAACCCCATTTACCTGTGTGCTCCCTGTAACATTTGAGATCCTGATTAATCAAGAACGTATCAACCTCCACCTTTTATATGCTCAATGACTTGACCTGCGTAGCCCTCTGTGGCAATGAATTCCACTGATTCACCACTCTCTAGCGAAAGAAATTCATCCTCACCTGTGTTCAAAACTCTCAGTTCTGAGGCTGTCCCCTCTGGTCCTAGAATCCTCCATTATTGGAACCAATCCCTCCACATCCACTCTATCTAGGCCTTTCAATATTCGATAATTTTCAATAAGATCCCCCTCATTCTTCTAAACTCCAGTAAGTACAGACCTAGAGCCATCAAATGCTTCCAATCCTAGGATCATACTCATGGCCCTCTTCAATGCCAGCACATCCTTCCTTAGATAAGGCACCCAAAATTGCTCACAGTACTCCAAGACTGGTCTGACCAATGTCTCATAAAACCTCAGCAATACATCCTTGCTCTGATATTCTCTCTCTAAATGAATGCTAACAATGCACTTGCCTTCCTTACCATTGACTCAACTTGCAAGTTAACCTTCAGGGAATCCTGCGCAAGTATTTCAAAGTCACTGTACACCTCTGATTTTTGAATTTTCTCAAATCTAGAGAAGGACCTTTCTTGTAATAACATGAGCTCTTATCTTGTTAAGCAGCCTTATCTGTGGCACCTTGTCAAAGGCCTTCTAAAAACCGAAACAAACAGCATACACTGACTGTCCTTCGTCTATCCAGCCTGTTACTTCCTCAAAGAACTCCAACAGATTTGTCAGGCAAGATATCCCCTTTCAAAATACATGTTGATTTTTGGACTATTTTAGCATCTGCCTCCTAGTACTCCAAAACCTCATCCTTATTAATAGATTCCAAGATCTTCCCAATCAGGCTAAATGGCCTATAATTTCCTTTCTTCTGTCTCCCTCCCTGTGGTGAACTACATATACTTGTCTGGACACCCCCCCCCCCCCCCCCCCGCACTGACTGCTCCTGTGGCTCCTCCCACAGACCCCAGTATAAAGGCGATTGGAGACACTGCTCTTTCCTCAGTCTCCAGGATGTTGTGTGGTGGCCGCTTGCTGCTTGTGCTTTCTTCCAGCCAATAAAAGCCTACCTTAACTCACATCTCCGAGAGTTATTGATGGTGCATCACTCCCTTAAAAAGTGGAGTGACATTTGCAATGTTCAGCCTCAGGAACAATTCCAGAATCTAGTGATTCTTGAAACATCATTCCAAATGCCTCCACAATCTCTTCAGCTACCCTTTTCAGAACTCTGGGCTGTAGTCCTTCTGACTCAGATGACATTTATCTTCAGACTTTTCAGCTTCCCAAGCACCTTCTCCTTAATAATAGTAAAACATTCCCTTCTTTCCCCTGGCACTCTCACAGTTCTGGCAGTCTGCTAGTGTCTTCCAGAGTGAAGCCTGACAGAAAATATTTAGCAGTTTGTCCACCATTTATTTTCCCCCCATTACTATATCTCCAGTCTCATTTTCCGGTTATCCAATATTCACTCTCATTTCTCTGTTACTTTAGACAGTATTGTATATATGAAAAAACTTACTGTATCCTTGCTTATATTATTGGCTATCTTCCCTTCATATTTCATCTTTTCTCTCTTTATGGCTCTTTTAGTTCCCTTCTGTTGGTTTTTAAAAGCTTGCCAATCCTTTGCTTACACACTAATTTTTGCAATATTGCATGCCCTCTCTTTTGCTTTTATGCTGTCTTTGATTTTCCTTGTCAGCCACGGTTGTGTCATCCTCCCTTTAGAACACTTCTTCATCTTTGGGATATTTCTTTCCTGCACCTTCCAAATCTCCCCCAGAAACACCAGCCATTGCTGTTCTGCTGTCATCCCTGCTGATATCCCATTCCAATCAATTTTGGCCAGCTCCTCTCTCATGCATACTAAATTCCCTTTACCCCATGATAATACTGATACATCCGATTTGGCTTCTACTTTGCAAACTGCGCAGTGAATCCTGTCATATTAAGATCACTGTCTTCTAAGAATTCCCGTATCTTAAGCTCTCTAATCAAATCTGAGTCATTACATAAAACCCAGTCCAGTACTGCTGCTTCCCTATTGGGTTCAACCACACGCTGCTCTAAAAAGGCATCTCATACCCATTCTGCACATTTGCTCTCTTGGTATCCAGCACCAACCTGATTTTCTCAATCTACCTGCATATTGAAATCCCCCATGATTATCACAACATTTCCCTTTTAACATCTTTTCTATCTCCTATTGTAATTTGTAGTCAGTATCCTGGCTACTGTTTGGAAGCCTGTGTATAACTCCCATCAAGGTCCTTTTACGCTTGCAGTTTCATAACTCTATCCACAATGACTCTACATCTTCCAATCCTGTGTCACCACTTTCCAAGTATTTGATTTCATTGTTTACCAACAGAGCCACCCCACCCACTGCCTGTCCTTTTGATACTATGTGTATCCTTGGATGATAATTCCCAGTTATGATCTTCTTACAGCTGTGATTCAGAGATTTCCACAATCTCATACCTGCCAATTTCTAACTGTGCTACAAGGTTATCTACCTTATTCCATCTACTGCGTGCTTTCAAATATAACAACTTCAGTCCTATATACATCTTCCTTTTTGATGATGACCCTATGTAACACTTTAATTCATTCCACTGACTGTAATTTCCCCCCCATCAACTGCCTGTCCTTCCTCAGAATCTCACTATACAGTACATTGTAAGTAGTTGTACACCAAGTGCCCCAGTCTTAGCCCGATCACTCTAGTTCCCATCCTCTTGCAAAATTAGTTTCAACCCTCCCCAACACTTCTAGCAAAGCTGCCCACGGGGTTATTGGTACCCCTTGGGTTCATCAACCCATTCCCTCCCCAGAAGAGATCCCAATGAAGCAGAAACCGGAAACCCTGTTCCCTACAGCTATTCTTCAGCCATGCATTCATCTGCCAAATCACCCTCTTCTTACCCTCACTGCACATGGCACAGGCAGCAATCCAGAGATTACTACCCTGGAAGTCCTGCTTTTCAGCTTTTACTTCACCCCTTATACTCTCTCTTCAGGACCTCCTCCCTTTTCCTTCCTGTGTCACTGGTATCAACACGTGCCACAACTTCCGGCTATTCACCCTCCCCCTTGAGAATGGTGTGGACCCAATGATTGAGGGGAAAGGTGATAGAGGGGAAGAAGCTGCTTCTGAATTGTTGCTTGTATCACTTCCCTGATAGCAACGAGAAGAGGGCATGTGTCGGATGGTGAGAGGGTCCTTAAAGATGGATGTTGTGTTATCGAGGCACTGTCTCTTGAATATGCCCTACATGATAGATGGCTTGTGCCTGTGATGGAGCTGACTAAGTCTATACTCCTCAGAGCCCCTTGCAATTTTGTGCACTGTTGTCTCCATACCAGGCCAAAATGCTGCCAGTCAGAAGGGTTTCCACCACATATCTATAAAAATAAATGTATGGCAGAGAGTCTTTGATGACATACCAAATCTACTCAAATTCCTAATGAAATAGAATCATTGTTTGTGATTGCATCAACGTGTGGGATAGATGCATTTCATTCATTAACAATGGTGATGCTCATGGTAAATTAGAGAATATTGTCACTTTTCTGTTCCTCTCATGTCTTAATGTTACTGAGTTGTATTTCCTTCCTTATTTGTCACATTCTCTTTTCTGCTTCCTTTTTTATCTTTGAATATAGGAGGCCACAAATTTTTGTGACAGTCTTGAGTGAAATGTGGCCTGTAACACCTCCCTGCTTGTTCTCTCCAAAAGCTCTCTTAGCTCCTGTCATATCCAGCAATTGTTCACTTCCCCACCCAGCCTTTCCTACCCTAATGCTTCCTCTTCAAAAGGACACTCAACTCCTTTTTCAGCTCACATCAAGACTCAGTCTACTCACTCATAGTCTTCAATTAGAATTCCCTTTCAAAATGTAACATTTTAATATACAAAAACTGCAAAAAAATGTACAAGATGCTGGTGAGGCCTCAATTGCAGATTTATGTTCTATTTTTGTCACCACGTCATAGGAAAGATGCCATCCAACTGGAAAGAGTGCAGGAAATTCACAAGGATATTGACAGGATTTGAGGGTTTGAGTTTTTGGAGAGGCCGAGCAAACAATCACATTATTTTTTGGAGCATGGGGCATTGAAGCTTATTGAAAATTAAAAGGCTTAGGTAGAGTAGGTGTACAGAGAACATTTCCTATAGTGGGTGAGACCAGGACCAGAGGGCACAGCCTCAGAATATAAGGCTGTCCGTTTAGAACAGAGATAAAGAGGCATGTGGAATTCATTGCCACAGATGCTTGCACAAGCCAAGCCATTGGGTGTATTTAAAACGGAGTTTGATAGGTTCCTGATTTATTAAAGGATTACAAGGAGAAGGCAAGAGAATGGGGTTGAGAGAGAGCAGAATGTGCTGAATGTCTTATGGTCTTAAATCTTGCACCTTACACCCATGCCTTCTAGTTGTTGTTTCCTCAACCCTGTGAAAAAGACAGAGTGCATCTTCACACAGAGGGTGGAATGTATATGGAACAAACTGATAAAGGAAGTGGTTAACGCACGTACAATATCACCATTTAAATAACATATGGACAGGTACATGAATAGGAAATACTTAAAAGGAAATGGGCCAAATTAGAGGAAAAAGGAGTAGTTTAGATGGGCACCTTGGTTGGCATGGACGTGTTATCATTTGAGAGGATCTCTCCTGTGTCCAGCACGTAAGTGCCATTATAAAGAAAGCTCGGCAGTGTGTGAACTTTCTTTGTGAAGATTTGGCATGTCACCTAAAATTTTGATTAACTTCTATAGATGTGTGGTGGAGAGTATATTGGCTGGCTGCATCGCGAACCAGAATAGAAACATCAATGCCGTTGATTGGAAAGGCCTACAAAAATTAGTGGATATGGCCCAATCCTTCATGGGTAAAGCCTTCCCCACCATTTAAAAAAACATCTACACAGAGCGTTGTTGCAGGAAAGCAGCACCCATCATCAAGGACCCCCAACGTCCAGACCATGCTCACGTCTCACTGCTGCTATCAGGAAGGAGGTACAGGAGCCTCAGACCCACACCACCAGGTTCAGAAACACTTATTACCCCTCGACCACCAGGAAGGAGGTACAGGAGTCTCAGACCCACACCACCAGGTTCAAGAACAGTTATTACCTCTCACCCATCAGAGGGATAACTTCATTCAGCTTCCTCAGCCCGTCACTGAAGTGTTACCACAATTTACCTTCAATGACTCTTCATCTCATGTTCTTGCATGTTTATTGCAAATGCAATGTTAGCATTGATCTCAAGAGGTCTAGAATACAAGAGCAGAGATGTGATGCTGAGGCTTTACAAGGTACTGGTGAGGCCTCACCTTCAACATTGTGAACAGCTTTGGGCTGCTTAGAAAGGATGTGCTGGCATTGGAGAGGGTTCAGATGAGGTTCACAAGGATGATTCTGGGAATGAAAGGGTTATCATTCGATGAACATTTGATAGCTCTGGATCTGTACTCGCTGGAATTTAGAAGGATGAGGAGGATCTCATTGAAACTTTTTGGATGTTGAAAAGCCTAGGCAGAGTAGATGTGGAAAGGATGTTTCCCATAGTGGGGCAGTCTAGGACAAGAGCGCACAGCTTCAGTATAGAGAGATGTCCATTTAGAACAGAGATGTGGAGAAATTTCATTAGCCAGAGGGTGGGGTGTATTTAAGGCAGCAATTGATAGGTTCTTGATTAGACACGGCATCAAAGGTTATTGTGAGTAGGTTGGGGAGTGGGGCTGAGGAGGGGAAAAATGGATCAGCCATGATTGAATGGCAGAGCAGACTTGATGGGTCAAATGGCCTAATTCTGCTTCTATGTCTTATGGTCTTTATTTATTTATTATTATTTCTTGTTTTTTTTTCATTTTGCATTTGCAGTTTGCTGGCTTTTGCAAATTTGTTGTCTGTCCATCCTGTTGGGTGTGGTTTTTCATTGATTGCATTGTGTTTCTTGTACTTACTGTGAATGTCCACAAGAAAATGGATCACAGGCTTGTGTATGGTGACATATGTGTTTTGATAATAAATTTACTTTGAAACTTTGAACAAGATCAAAGACCCAAGAGCAAGATTGCTGTACTGGAAGGAAATGAGGGATTGTTGCATTCTGTATTTCAGAGAGACATGGCTCACTTCAGATATATCAAATACATTGGTAAGACTCAAGGGATTCTCGATACACTTGATGGACTGGACTTCTCATTCAAAGAGGGGAAAAGGTGTGGGTCTGTGTTTCATGATAAATTCTTCGTGGTGCTCAGTCTCTTGTTGCACTCTTCTTTCCCCAACCTGTAACATTTTATGATTAAGTGCTGTCCATTCTACTTACCAAGAGAGTCCTGTTCCATGTGCACTTTACATACCACCAAAGGCCAATGTTGAGCAAGCACTCGAGGTATAGAATGCAGGCTACCTGGGCACCTTTCAAATCATTGCCGAGGAATTCTATCAGGCTTGTTTGAAGAAATCTTTGCCCAGATATCAGCAACATATTACCTGCAGCACAAGGGGTCCCGACACACTCGACCACTGCTACACTACGAGAAAGAGTGCCTACCATTCCATGCCGAGAACGCATTTCAGGATATCTGACCCCTTGGCATACAGGCAGAGGCTGAAGAGCACGGCTCCAGTGAAAAGGACAGCAAAGTGGCAGAGGAGTGGCTACAGGATTGCTTCAAGTTGGTGACTTGGCCGTGTTCCACAGCTCATCAGAAAATCTGAATGAATGTGCTACTGTTGTCACAGACTATAGAAAAACTTTATAAAAAGATGAGTGTGACCCCACAAAATTATTCAGAGTCTTCCCCAGGCTGAAGCCCTGGATGAACGGAGATATCCACAATCAGCTGAGAGCCGTATCAATGGTGTTCAGATCTGGTAACCAGATTTGATACATGAGGTCCAGGTATGACCTCCAGAAAGCAATCTCCATGCGAAGTGGGAATTCTGGCCCAAGCCTAAATCACTGAAAGTTGCCTAATAGCTGTGGCAGGGCTTAAACACTATCATCTCCTCCAAAGAGAAACCAAGTGACATGCGTGACAACAAGGTTTTGCTCCCTGATAAGCTCGGACTCCATTTGAACAACAGATCAAGGAGGCTTCTTCACAAACTCCAACATCCCCGATGACCCTGTGAGTTTGGTCTTTAAGGCTGATGTGAGAGCATCTTTTAGGAGGGTGAACCCCACGGAAAGGGTACCTGGTCGAGTATTCAAGACCCGTGCTGATCAACAGGCTGGAGTGATCACTGAGATCTTTAACCTCTCACTTTGGCAGTCTGAGGTCTCCACCGGTTTCAAGCAGGCTTGTTCTACTGGCACCTAAGAAGAATGTGGTAAACTGCTCAATGACTACGTCCAGTAGGACTTACAGCCACTGTGATGAAGTGCTTTAAGAATTTGGTGATGAAACGTATCAATTCCTGCCTAAGGAGTGACCTACTTCCACTGCAGTTTGCTTACTGTCACAATAGGTCAACAACAGATACCACTTCATTGGCTCTTCTTTCAACCTTGGAACATCTAGACTGTGAATATACATACATCAGGATGTTCTTCATTGACTACAGCTTATCTGTTATCAAATGCTGTTCTCCCCTCAACGTTAATCAATAAGCTACACGATCTTGGTCTCAAAACCTCCTTGTTCAACTTCATTCTCGATTTCCTCACTTGCAGACCCAGTCAGTTTTGAATGGCCACATGACTTCCTCCACAATCACCAATAGCACACGTGCACCACAAGGCTGTGTGCTTACCCCTGCTCTACTCACTTTACACTTATGACTTTGAGGGTAAGCACAGCTCCATTGTTATATTTAAGTTTGCTGATGACACCACTGTCGTCATCTGAATTGGTGACATATCAGCATATAGGAGGAAGATTGGAAATCTGGCTGAGCGGAGCCACAACAATCACCTCTCACTTAATGTCAGCAAGACTTGGGGGCTGATAGTTGTCTACAAGAGGGGGAAACTGGAGGTCTATGAGCCACTCCTCATCAGTGGATCAGAGGTGAAGAGGGTCAGCACAAAGACATAAACTTACTTTAAATTACATAATAAATAAACAAAGAGTGCAAAAATATTGAAAAGAAATTTGGTGGCAGAAGGAAAAAAGCTGTCCTGGAGATGCTGGAAATCCAAAGCAACACATACAAAATGCTAGAGGAACTCTGACAGCGCCTGACCTATTGAGTTCCTCCAGCATTGTTGAGTGTTGTTTTTCAGGCTCCTGTACCTCCTCCCTGATAGTAGTAACAAGAAGAGGGCACGTCCCAGATGGTGATGGTCCCTAACAATAGATGCTACCTCCTTGAGGCACTGCCTCTTGAAGATGTCCTTGATAGTAGGGACGGTTGTGCCTATGATAGAGCTGGCTAAGTCTGTAACCCTCTGCAGCCTCTTGCAATCCTGTGCATTGAAGACTCCATACCAAGATGTGATATAATGAATGTGAATGATCTCCAGATGTTGACATTTGCGAGTTTTTGATAACATATCGAATCGCAAATCACCTTATGGGTGATGGTTGAACAAAGGTTGTTTCTTGGAATGGAGGCTGATGAATAGTGGTCTCTGCTGGGACCCCTGTTTTTCATTGTTTATACAAATCATTTGGGTGCAAATGATCAAGGCTTGACCAGTAAATTTGTGAACGATACAAAATTAGGTGTGGTAAATTGTTAAGAAGGTTACTGTAGATTGCCAGGGGATCTTGATCAGTTAGGGAAGAGGGCTAAGGCATGGCAAATGGATTTCAATACTGATAAGTGTGAGGTGATCCAATTTGTAGATAACTTATACTGTGAATGGTAGGGTGCTAAGAAATGTAATGAAACAGAGGAACAAAAGGATTCAACTGCATAGTTCATTGAATGCAACATACAAGGTGGCAACAATTTGGCCTTCATCAGTCAGGGCAATGAGTATAGGGGTTATGTCATTATTTTACAGTTGTATAAGCCATTGGTGAAGCTGCACTTGGAATACCATGCACAGTTTTCATTACCCTGTAATCGAAAAAACATGGTTAAACTGGAAAGAGTACAGAAAAGATTTATGAGGACATTGTCAGGCCCGAGTTTAAGGCGAAGTTGGCCAGGCTAGGTTTTCATTCCGTGGAACCTGGAAAAATGAGGGGTTGACCTTATAGACAAGCTTCAAATTATGAGAGGCATAGAAAAGATGGACGGCAACAACCCTTTCCCCATGATGGTGGAAACCTAAACTAGGGGCCATAGATTTAGGGTGAAAAGGGAAAGATGTAAAAGGGATCAAAGGGGCAACTTTTGCAAGTGAAAGGTGTTGAGTGTATGGAATGTGCTGCCAGAAGGAATGGTTGAGGCAGTGACTATCATGTCATTTTTTAAGCAATTGCATAGATACATGGGCACATGGAGGGGTAGGGCTTAGCGAGATATAGGCTAAACTCAGGAACTGGGACTACTTGTGTAGCAGAGTGGTCTCCATGGACCTGATAGACTGAAGGGCATGTATCTGTGCTGTATTGTACTATCACTCTCTGTCTCCCCCCACTCTCCTTCCCTCCCTTTCTCTCTCTCACCAACACCCTCTCTCTCTTTCTCTCACCAACACCCTCTCTCTCTCTTTCTCTCTCTCCCTCCCTTTCTCTCTCTCACCAACACCCACCATCCTTCAATTAATAGGTGTTAGCAAGCATAAACTATCTTTGCATGTATGATGTTAACAGTAACTTTTTTCTTAATTGCTGTGGAGAAATAATTAGATGAGTTCAAAGGCTCTTCTATGAATATTTAACTGACACTAAGTAAAGTACATTCTCTCATTATTTTCTCACTTTCTCACTTCGTGCTTTTTAGCCATCTTTTAAACGTTTGTAAAACCTTTAATGGTTGTAGACTCAAAACTTTTAATTTCTCTCTCATTCACAACACACAAGCTCTTTGAACAAAAATCTAGAATCGCTGATTACACAGGGCAAAGCTCCTGTTCTGCAGGCAGGTGCCTGGACTGTGCTCCTTTCCCACGATGCCTTTGTGCTACCTGTATTGAGCTTCAATGCATCTTACAACACATATCCCTGCATTCTTATGTACCAGTCAGCAGCAGCATTGACTTCAGACATCTCCATACACTGGAAGATCTACACATACTGGCAGACCACAGTGCATCTTTCACTGAATTTATGATCTTGCAGCAACAGGTGATCTTTTTGAAAGTTGCATGCAAATTGGGCATTGCATTTCCTATGTGACAATGATGACTGTGCCTCAAAAAGCCCTTTATTGATTATAAAGTGCTTTGCAATGTTTCAGGGTTGTGAGAACACCATTTAAGAATCTTTCCCTGAATTTTCTGAATTTGTCTTTATTTGCATTGTTACAATTATTATTTTTATATTTACTAAATAAACAACACAATAGCTAGCCTTGTTATAAAACTATCTTACCGTGAAAATATTATCATTATGCAATAGCTTCATAACTTCTCAATGCATACCATATTTCATTCCTTAATTATTACAAACATGCAACGATATTTGTATCTTTTTCTATGCTTGCATTGTACTTACTAGTGTTTGATTCTGAACCAAATGTTATGAATGTAATGGTTCTTTACCTAGAAATTAAATTCTAATGTTCTCTGAATTAAATAGAAACCTTATCACATGTTTTGTAGAGACTCAGTTCTGTCTCTTTTTTTGGCCTATTGAGGCAATTCAGTAGAGATTGATTTGGCAATTGACATGAATTAGCAACACTGAAAATCAAAACAAACAGAATAAGACAGCACAGAAAAGATACATAACAGCGATAAGATTCCTATTTAGCCTTTGGAGAAAATCAGTGTTTAATCAACGTATAAAACCATTACGTTAATCACATTTTGCAACACTATTCAGAATGAAACATTTGAGCTATACATTATGAACAGGGCAAATGGAGATAAGAATTTACTTGTGCATATAGAGTGCGTGAATTGAAATGTAATACACGCCTGAGTTTGTAAAGCATCACAGAAACGAGTGGTGAAGTTCCCCAATGCAAAGAACATGATAAAATAGAGCAATTCTCCCTGGCTGCACCAATAGAGTGATAAAGTGATCACTTTTAGAGTGATAAATGATACCAAACACCAGATTTTGGCTTTCTGTGCTTATTGACTTCTTGCTGCTCTCATGGGTTTACCATTGAATTGGGAAGGTAATGTCAGAGAGAAGCTGTGATATTAAATGTCATTAACTAAAACACACAGTAGGTGGACATTGTTGGCATAATCTATTTGTTAAAGTTGGATTGGGTGCCATATTTTCAAAGATGCTTAAGACAAAATGAGCAAATTAACATTTTCTATTGTGAAGGGTAAATTAAGAGATAGAAAGTGTCAAAATTATGAACGTTGTCTAAAAATTGTACATTCATCTGAGATTTCAAGCATAAGACATCCATTACTAGAATAAATGATAAATCACCGAAGGAAAATTTCAAAATGATTGCAATATTTTGACAGGATGATCTGTAGGAAGCGAACGTTGGTTTGTAATTATTACAAGAATAGATGGGATGAAATTTAAGTATATTTCCTACCCATTAAAATGTGCATTTATTTACCTTTCACAACACCCCACAATGCCATCCAGCCAATGAAATGCTAATGGATGTTATATAAGACCACTGTTGAAGATTTGCATAAAGCTCCCATAACCAATGCTGTGATAGATTGTCTGTTTACAACAGGTTTATTACATACAAATCTCAAGCAGCATATTAAAATAATTCCTTGCTCTTCTTCAAAAGGCTATATTGATATCTTTGATGTTCATTTGAAAAAACTGGCAGGGTGAAAGGTAGCACCTCTACAAGCTCAGAGCTGCAATGCAGCACCGGCCTATATTTTTCTTGCTCAAATCTTTCAACCAGAAATAAAACCCAGAACCTTCTGGCTCAGAATTAAAGAACTACCAACTGAGCTGCAGCTGACACAAAGAATGATTTACTGTAGGTAGTGAATGAAGATACTGTTCTATTATCGAAAGAAATCGAATGAAAAAAAAGAAATAGTATGCAGTCTGTCAATTCTGTGCACTCTTGCTTGCGTTTGAACTAATGGTGCTTTTTTGGAAGTACCCTCTCTGTTTTGGTATTTTACTTTGAGAGAATTAATAGAGGAAAGATAAAGACAACTCAGCATGACTGGCATCATCTATGGCAAGAGAAGCTATACCATTCCACTCCACAGATTCTGCACAATATGCTGAGTAGCTCTGTTTTATTTCAGATTCGCAGCATCTGCATTATCATTCTGTCCAGGAAATTAAATTATTTAGGGATTGGTGGGGGGGGGGGTGAGAAATTTTTTTTGGTAGCTGGTATCTTTCCAGATTTTGTGGTTATTTGCTTCAGAACAGCCTCCGTTATTTGTCTCCTTGTATGTGAGGATTATATTAAAACAAAAGTGATAAGGCATTGAATCTGCTCACCTGTTAGGTAGTCCCACACTGGTCTCTCAGAACCAGGCAGGGGGCAAGTCAACATCCCAGCAAATATCTGACAAACGCAGAGATTCGTAGGGGACCGGCTGACACTACAGGGACAAAATGTTTTAAATTCCAACAGGTGTTCTGCAAGTAAACGGAGTTTAACTTTTCTCTGACTAGCATAATACCGGAGAGACTGGAGCCAGTGGACTTTTCACCGATCTAAGTGTTAATTTTAAAGAATAGTTCACTGTGAGATGATAAACACCACACTATTTTAATCGGAAAATCACTTTAAATTTGGTAAATCTTCAAAATCTCCACCATGAGTCAACGGAATGGTAACCTGCTTCGCTTTGTCTGATTGGGCAATCGAAAGCTCCTCACCAGGGAATCGCCCCGTTAGTCCTGGCGCGATTGGCTCGAATGGCTGTCAATCAGGACAGCCCCATTCATGGCCAAACCAAGACGATCAGCCAACAGATGATTAAGGGACATCGCTTTGGGGTGTGACCGAGTGTTGGCTCCAGTCTCCCGCTTGTAACGGTGGGGCGAACTCGCAGCCATGAGAAGTAAGATGCAGCAAGACATACTCGGAGCGGCATAGCGTAACATAAGGCTAGTTTGTATTTGTCGAAATACTAGATGCACGTTGAATTGATGCGCTGTTGATGAATTTATCTTTTAGGAGTCGGAGGATGTGGGAACGATGTTCAGTGGTGCTTTACCCAAGTGAAAGGTACCTCGGACCTTGATATATCTGAAGGTAGGATTTAAATTTGTCATCCTCTCCTGTGTGGTGGAAGTGGTATGTTTATCTTTATACACACACCCAACCCCTCTTGAATTACAGGCTTCTCATTCTTTCCTCACATACGTGTTTTATAGTTGTCTTCTAACCTGTTTAAAACGTGAGGATGGGAAATCTGCGTGTGTAGTTATTTAAATTATTTGACCTGTAAAATGGAGTGTGGGTGCTCAAATATTAATTTAGTGTGTTAGGCATTGAATTATCTATCTAGATTTTTAAAAATAATCCCAAGGAATTTGTTGTATCCAGACTGTGTCAAAAAATAATTTAGCAGTTTATCATTTGTGTTAATGAGGTTTTGGAGAATGAAAAGAAGTGTTGTGCTAGAGAAATTTAGGAGTATGGCTACAATGCTATTTTGCCCTTTTTTTGGTCTGCTCTGAGTTTAGTGTCTGGCAGTCAAGTATGAATGTCTGGTATTAACTGGTTTCCTCAGAGCCATTTTTGAAAAAAAGGATTGGAAGGTAGCAATAAATTTAAATTTTATAAATGTCTTCAGTAAAATACAGCTGTGACTTCATCATCCAGAATTATTTTAGTGTAGGTGAGTCAACCAAATTCCATTGATCCAAGTGAAGAGCACTTGGAAATGAGTGATAACACATGACCAAAAACAACTGCTTTTCCTCCTCAAATTTATTTAAAGTAGGACCTATGCATTTCTGTGACTCATTCACTGGGAGTATTATTTTATTAGACTTTATAATTTGATTTTGTTTTCCTACTGCTTGGTTTTGATCTCCCCAACAGAACAGTTCCTAGCCATGCTTGAACTATACCATCTGAAACAGACTTTTATGTTGTTTTACAATTCTCCATTATCAAGAAAGTGACTGTCCAGGGTATCAAAAGTTGTTTGTGTGGGAAGTCCAAGGCATTAATGCTCAAATGTCAGCCTGTGTATAGCCAACTTCATGGGTTGTGTCCTTTTGTAGCAGTCTATTGAACTTGACTTTTTTCTTTTTTAAAATGTGATCACAATCCCATAAATATGTAGTTTCCTTGATCACAAATGTTTGGATGATTGAAGGTCTTAACTCTGTAAAGTTTTACATTGTTCTATGGGGAAGTAAGTATGGGTCACCAACATTAGTGTCTAGTTGATTATGGAGTTGCATCTGCATTCCTGGACAATGGAATTGTTCATGATGAACAGATTTGCTTGTAGTATACCCACAGTTCTATTTGAATATCTACTTCTATATTGTTACAATTGATTACTTGCTTCTGTAGGTTATAACCTTTATTTGACATGTTTAATTGCTTCAAGGGTGAACTTTTCATTGGTATTGGAAGTTCAGATGCATTTCTTTAATCAGCTATTGTATTTAAATTCTGATAAAAGGCTGTACATGGACTGCTGAAGAAATGTTTTGGATCATTTCTTAATATCTGATCATTATTTTGTTTTTGAAATAATGATTTTTTTTCCTAACCTTAATTTGTTAACAGATAATTGAATGTGCAACATAAGTTTGACTTGAGGCACATGCAATGACTTCAATGGATGTAAAATGGAAGGTTCTTCTCAGAAGTACAATTATTTTGTTTGCCAAATGTGTTACTGAGAGGATCCTGAAAAATTCAAGATGGGAGAGCATTCCATTGTTTAGGGGACAGGCAATTGAAGACATCACTGTGATTGTCTAGGATACAAGAATAATTATGTTCTAATGTGATTATAGGAATAGAGGGTATGAAATTAACAATTAAAGAACTTGAGTAGAATGTTGAGCATTGTAAGAAATGTTACATTGATCGATGTGGAACTTGCGTTGTCCGGTGAACAATATGGGGATTTAGGCTTGGCTTTACCGAGGTTTGAAATGGGGAGGCAAGTTGAACCCAGAATTCTTTTTATCTTCAAGAGCTTGGATGAGAGGCTTGGGACTAGCCAACGTAGGCTCAGAGCTGGTTGCTGTTGTCAGGACTGGAATTTAGAAGATTGAGGGGGGATCTTATTCTCACTGGAATTTAGAAGATTGAGGGGGGATCTTATTGAAACATATAAAATTCTAAAGGGATTGGACAGGCTAGATGCAGGAAGATTGTTTCCGATGTTGGGGAAGTCCAGAACGAGGGGTCACAGTTTAAGGATAAAGGGGAAGCCTTCTGTGAAGAATATTGGAACTATTATGCTCTTGTTTGAGGAAATTATTTTTTCAAGAAATTGCTTTTGAAGTGAGAATAAAATAATTTAAAGCAACTTTTTAAGTTTGTGCTTAAAGGTAAACTTTTGTAAGTACTAAAATGCAATCCTTGTGCACTATCAACTACATTTTCCGTAAAGAATTACAAATATGGTAATTAGTGTCAGGTTAGTATTAGTTTCATTTATTGTATGTTTAATTTCAAATGGAGCTGACTTGCAGACTACCAGGAATCTGAGACAGGAACTCTCTCATAAATTGGACGAAGGTGGTGAGGGCATTACAGATGTGAAGAGAGAAAATAATGAAATGATGTATGATTTGTTGGAGAAGGTGGTTCCCGAATGCTTGCATTTGGTGACCTATGTTCTTGAGGTCCTCTTTGCTTTTGGTTGTGATTTTTATGTTAGAGTCCTGGAAGAGAAGCTTAACTGGGTAGATGCAAAGCTGAAACCATGTCTAGCTGATGGTCAGGAATAATTTTTTTCCCATAAAGGCTGGTATATTTTTATTAAACTTGGTATGCAAGAAGACTATGGAGATTTAGGTCTTGAGTGCATTCAAAGTACAGACTCTTGGGTTATTCCAATGGTGAAAGGAAGATTGAAATGAGAATCATGATGGTGGAGGCAAGACGCTGAATGGCTTGCTACTTTTGCATAAATTCTTTGGAGGCTATGACTATGATATTCTCAATTACCTCATGCAGAATATTTTTACATGATATATAGTAATCACACTTTGATCTTAAAACAGACAAATGTCTGTGGATCCCCTTGTGATGGCAGAGTTAATTACTGGTTATTCAAACATCATGCTTGTACATACACTACTGAGGGAGATAAGTCACCAAACATGCTGACTTTCATCTCTCCAGAACATGCTAATGAAACCTAATTTGAAAACCTTGCCAAACAACTTTGTTTATCCAAAGAGTAGGAGATTAAAAAGTGAAGAATACCTTTTATTATGGATTGGGGAAATTGCAAAGTGTTATGTTTTGTCCAAATTTGGAGTGGCATGTGAATGAATGATCTGAATTTTTTCCTTTTGCTAACAGTCCAGTACAAAGGGTGTAGCTTTTCAAATGATCTTTGATCACCAGAGAAAGGTTACAGGTACCCTTCTGCAATCGTAGTGATAATGTCTTGTGCTAATAATAATGGTTCATTCTTCTATACTGGGCAAAAACAAATAATCTGCTTGTATGAAATTCTGGCAGGGATACTCTTATTTTACTGTGGATAGTAACAATTGGCTACTTCATTATTTGATACTAAACTTACACATTTTAAACTTGTTTCATAGTCCTGGTTAGATGATACAGCTGATAATTTGTACGCCCTTAAGTGTTGTTTTTATAAATGGGAATGTTTTGACTATGATTCCAAACATTTCCTCATTATCTATTGTCTGCAAACTTTAAATTGATCATAAAATATAATTAGAGTGTTTACTCTCTCAACAATATCTGTAATGAAGGTCATGGATTTAGCTTAATTGTTGACTATTCCAGTACATTATAACACAAAGTATCATTTAGAATCGGGTAGCTTTCTACAATGGGAATGGAGCTGCAGTAATTTTCATGTTTGTCTATTTATAGTTTCCTGGAGAGGTTTTGTGTGTGTGTGTGTGTCACATTTAATGGAAATTTTTTGTCTGTTCATCTCTAACAACTCCATTGGAGGTAGTTTTTTAACCTTCTGTTGTTTGAACCATCTGCCTATCACTTGCAGTTTAATGTTTCACCAAATGTTCCTATTTAATTGTTTTGATAATGTAGCACTTGTGTAACAGTACATTAGCTAGCAGCAGGATGATGTAGCTTATTGCGCACAATAGGAAACTCTCTCACTTAATTTTCCTGTACACTCGAATAGAGGACGAAAGGCAGATTATCACCTCATCTTTCTGTGATGCAGGGGCTGGACACTTTTTTCTTCAAAAAGTCTTGATATTTAGTTAAGTTCATTTCAAACTGCTCATGATTTTTAAGCTATGGTTGCATTTTGTCTTGTTCACCATTTCTTTAAAGGGCTCAAATGCTGCAAGTATGACATCTCATTGCATTGGACCATTTGTGTCAAAAGCTTTTCCTGGCTTATTCATAGAAAACATCATTGGATCGAAAAGAATTTAACCAGAATTGATTATAGTATGGATTCAGCTGAAAATGTATGCCAGAATCTCCCAAATCATCGAATTTAATGTCACTATTTTAAGGATGCTTGTCACGTGGAAGAGAGTATCTGCAATGTAGCATACAACAGAATGGTGGCAACTGAAGGTAGAGATGAAAATCAGGAAATGCTCAGCAATTGCAGGCAGCAATTGGTAGAGAGAAAATAAATTTAACTTCAATTGTCTTTCATTAGGACTGTGCTTAGAATGGCTCAAAAATGGGCCCCTGAGTGCTTTGTAATTCATCGTTGAGAGCTGAGTTTATATTTCGCATGTTTTGAACTGAAAATAGCCTAAATTTTCAGCTTGCTTTAAAACTGGCAGCCGCATTTGGAAGAACTTCCACAAATAGTATCTCAACTCAAAACAAGCTAAAGAACTGATTACTTGGAATGTTGATTTTTTTTTTGCTGCTGTTGCTTCTTATCACCATTTGTCAGGGAAAGCAATTGTAACTTGTTGCAAGGTTTCACAGCTTCGTTAGCAGTATCTGGTCTCTGACATCACTACACCCCCACAATTACTATATTTTATCTAGCTAGTGTCTGTAAAAAGCAAGCAAATGTACAGAGAAGTAGTTTATTGAGGAGAATGAGTTTTGCATCATCCAACGCTAGTTTATATATAGTTTTTGAATATTAAGACCCATTATTCACATAGGAAAAAAAAATAACATTATGCAAGGATTATTCTTTCACCTGATTTCTGAGATGTGTGATACAATTACACTGCCGGAATTGGGCTGGGTTTCCGCGATTAACAATGCCATTTTGTCACATTTGTTCCTGATTACTGAGTGCTTGATGAATCTTCAAAGGCAAGGATTGCTTCCACTCTGCTTCTGAGGTGGCTCTTTAGCCCATGTGAGATTCATTGAAGGAGTTTGCAGTGCTTTATGGGGCAAACGGTTGGATAATTTGAGAGTTGGTATTGTTGGAGATCATTTACCTTGCTGAATCCACATTAATTGTCAAGCACCCATTCACAATAACACTGCATGGATCCCATTCTATCCACATTCTCTTCTTCCCCCCCCCCCCCCCGCCCCATCTCATCAAAACACCAATTTAATTGGTCAGTTAATTTGTCATCTATCGTACATGTATATAGCTTGGGTGCCTGAGACCTTTGCACACTACCGCGGTAATTTTATGTATTGCACTGTACTGCTGCAAAAACAAAATTTCATGACGTGTGAATGATTAAACCTGATTCTGATGGGGGGGGGGGTCTCCATTGTGGACTGAGAGTGGGAAAGGGTCGGGGAGAGAAAATATCATTGTTGGGAAAAGAGGGAGGGAGAGGGAAGCCCAAGAGAATTTCTGTAATGATCAATAAACCAGTTGTTCATAATCAAATGACCTTGCCTGATGTCTCGGGGTTGGGTGTGTCTGCACCTGCCCCCGACACCCCTTCTCTGCCACCTATCCCACATCCCCACCCCACGGCGTTCCACCCCCCTCCATACAGCTCAGCTCTCCATACAACAGTTGTTTTGGTAGTCGACTGTCAGACATCCTGACGACATGGCCAGCCCATCTGGCTTGGGCTTTCTGTAGGAGGGTGTAGACGCTGTGGGTGCTAGCCCGCTCCAGGACCTCCGTGTCTGGGACTTTGTCCTGCCGTCGTACGTGGAGAAGTCTGCGGAGGCAGTTGAAGTGGAAGTGGTTGAGCTGTTTAGTGTGTCTGCTGTAGACAGTCCGGGTCTCGCTGGCATAGAGGATTAATCTCACTCCAGTCAAAAACGTGTTGGTTTGTGAGGCAAGATTCTCGTTAGGAAGGTTGAGGAGCAGATTGGCCTGCGCCTGTGGCAGATCCACTGACAGTTGGGACCTTCAATCTACAGACATTAAATGGAGATAGATTAATTATTGAGGAAGCCAAATTTTGGAAGTTGTTTTCACTAGAAAGTAGAAGGAGGTTGCTATGAAGGCTTTTAAGGTTATGTAAGTATTTGACGTGAAGATTATTTACATGTGTGGACGAGAATCTTGGCATTTATGTAAGCAAGCCACCAGTAAATCCAAAAGAATTCTGGAGAAGCTTTGGAACCTGAAGTGCATTAAGAAATAAATTTATTGCCACACAACTGAAGGCAAATAGCAAGGAAGCATTTGACTAGCTACCTAGGATCCAGCAGGAGAAGGAAATGGAAGATGTATTCAAGGTGTTGGTTGATATGGAATGGAGTACTAACATGAACATAAATTGCCTTTGCTGAAAAGCCTGTTCCTGTACTTGGCAGCAACAGTTCAGTTTTACTGGTGCTCTCTACAGCAACTTCAAGTGGAATTTTAACCATTTTAGATTTAAATGCAGAGATAGTTATTGGGGGGTAGGAGAACTCATTAGCTAACTGATTTGGAAGTAGACAAGCCACTATGAATAGAAAACCTATCTTTAAGTTAAAGAGTCAATAATTAAAAGCATTTGGAACAAATGGCACTGAATCATGAGATCAAGTGGCTAAATGCAAGTTCCAAAAAAGCGTATCACCCCAATAAACACATGCAGTAAAATCAGTTGGAATCTTGTTCCATGAATTGAGCTGATTTGATAGCCCATAATGATAGTGATTTGAAATATAGACACTAAGCTAATTTGTGAGCAGAAATACTTTATTGTGCGAGGATGTGACGAAGACATTAGATGAAAGCTGGCAGTCTTGTGTAGTTTTGTGTATTTTCTTGAGAGAATTTGAAGATTGACAGGACTCCAAAGAAGGTATGATGACATCAATGACAAACAGTTATAGGTAAGATTTTTTAAAATCTTCCTCACTAACAGTATTTAAATTAAGTCAGTGTAACACAGTCTGAGGGAAATGAAGAAATTAGGTTTGCAATGATCACTTTAAAGTGAGTATATATCTAGTAACAAAGGGGAGTTGAAAATGTTCTTCCAAAGTCCATTTCAGAGGTTGTTAGAATACTTAAAAATTGGAAATGGCCTTTGAACCTGAGGTGACAGTGGAGTTTGGATGTATATGAAGTGCGACATCTGAAGGTGTAGTAAAGAAACTGGTAAATGTATGTGACCAGTGGTGTTCCACAGGGATAAGAGCAGGAACGTCATGTATGTAAATAATTTCAGAGGGTGTGGAGAAAGATGGAAGGGTCTGTATCGCAATTCATCCTGAGCAGCTGAGTGACAGGGGGCTCTCTGATCTACAGACTGTTCCCAGAGACACCCACAGAAACGGACATCAAATGCTGCTGGCACATCATTAACTCGGTAAAAGATGCTCTTTTGTCTGCCCGAAAGTTGTTGATCTGACAACAGGTCGAGATGTCCATTGAGGAATGCTGCTGTCTGGCACATTCCAGGCTGCAGGAATACGTGCTGAGGGATGCACTGAAGCTTGGTACAGCCACCACAAGGGCTCAGTGGGGAAGGACCATGGTGTAGGGTTCTTCTACTGGAGAAGGTGGTGCTGGGTTGGGTGAGGGAGTCTCTCATTTAATGTAGAATAGTATGCCACCCCAGTGGATATGAGTGGAAGCAGTGCTATTGATGTATAAGAATATAATAGAACAGTATTGAAAGCATTGATTATGAATGTAAAAATGGCACTGTATGGTTTATTGTAAATATTTTTTATTATGAATAAAGCTTATTTTGATTAAAAAGGATTTGGATGAAAACGCAGGTGGATGGACAAGTCTGAAAGATCTAGATAGAGTGGGTGTGTAGAGAATGTTTCCAATAGAGGAAGAATTTAAGAACAGAGGATGTAGTATCAAGATAGCAATACATCCTGTTGTTGCATGAATGCAATCACCGGAGAGAGTTACTGGTAGATACAAAGCAGCTTCTTTATTTGACAGAAGCAGGTACAGCAGGCATCATATGGAGGCGCTTTCACGGGAAAAGTCCACTGGCCCAACATGGGGCTCGATAGTTATTTGCTAAACACAAAGGACAATTCCATATTTACAAAGTATAGACAATGCTTTCTTCTGAAGCTACATACAAACTTCACACTACCTGATTCCCATCCATCCCACAGGCGCCAGCAGTGTCTGGACTGGGACCCACAGCTTTTAGGAAAAGCATTGTTCAAAATTAAATCCGCAGTACAATACCAAGGAACAGAAGACCGGTGGCCAAAGCCATTTGTTAAATGTAAATGACCTAAACCCAGAAATCACTCTCACACATCCATTAAGAATAGAGATGAGGAGGAATTTACTTGGCAGAGGGTGGTGAATCTGTGGAGTTCATTTCCGCAGACAGCTGTAGAGCCCAAGTCGTTGGGTATATTTAAAGTGGAAGTTGACAGGTTCTTGATTAGTCAGGGCATCAACTGTCATGGGGAGAAGGCAGGAAAATAGCGCTAAAAGGGAAAATAAATCGGCAATGATTTGCTGATGAAGAGCAGACTAGATGGGCTGAATAGCCTAATTCTGCTCCTATGTCTTATTGTTTTTAAGCTTGAAGAAGAAAATGATTGGAGTTGTAAACAGTGTAGAGGGCTATCAAAGGCAACAGTAGAATATAGATTAGTTACAGATAAGACACGAATAGATGGAGATTAATCCAAGTAACTGAGACATTATACTGAGAGGTCAAATGTAAGAGTAAAGTGTACAGTTAATGGCAGAACTTAGAGCTTTGTAGTACAGAGGACTCCAAGTTCGTAGCTCTGTGTAAGTAGGTGCACAAAGTAGTGTAGTGCAGGGTTGTAAATGCATATGTGCATATGGCATACTTGCCTTTAATAGTGGGGGTGCTGAGTATAAAAGTAAAGAAGTCATATTGCAGCTATGTAAGTCTTTCGGTTAGATTACACTTTGAGTATCACATTCATTTCTCGATGTCCCATTACAAGAAGGATTTGCAGATTTTGGATAGAGTACAGAAGAGGTTTACAAGAATGCTGCTTGGATTAGAGGTTATGAGCTATTCCAAGAAGTTGGACAAATTTAGGTTATTTTCTCCCGAATGTTGGAGACTTTGAGGGCAAGACCTGACGAAAATGTATCTCTGCACCCCATAATTTTGTAGGGTAGATGGTCAAAATGTTTTCCTCAGTAATGTCAAGTACTAGAAGAAATCCATTTAAGGTGAATGTTTCAAAGTTTAAAGAAGATATGAGGCAAGACTTTCTTCTTGTTTCAGAAAGTAGATGTTTCAAATGGGCTTCTGGGATAGTGGTAGGAGCAACTCTGATAATTCCCACTTATGTCCGTTGCGGTGGCATACTACTCTGTGATAAATGAGGCAGAGATCGATAGGTTCTTGATTAGCCAGGGCATCAAAGGGTATGGGGTGAAAGCAGGGGAGTGGGGATGACTGGAAGAATTGGATCAGCCCATGATTGAATGGCGGGGCAGACTCGATGGGCTGAATGGCCTACTTCTGCTCCTATACCTTGTGGTTTTGTGATGGTGGCATTTTCAGAGGCAGTTAGATAGACATGAATATGGAAGGGCATGGATCATGTGCAGGGTTTAATTTGGCATAGTGTTTGGTGCAGACATGAGGGACTATGGGACTTGTATCAAATGGGTATATTGACACAAGAATAATCGACTCATTGTGCTGAAGTAGTTGCCATTGTTCTTGACTGGCATTCCATGATACTTGAGAGCTGTAATACTTTATCCGTACTTGTTAAAGATGGATTTTACAAATGTGTATGTTGGAGCAGTGTTCCATTTCAGATCATTGTTATATGCACTTTAAACTTGGGTCGGTACTTCATTGAAAAGGTACAACATTGCAAGAGGATTGTAAGATCCAGTTATTTAATTGTGCATCTTTACTAGCCAATGTTAAGGAAACATCTAATTAATGAGATCCTGGACCAAATCACCTTGGACCTTACAGTTGTAAGCTAATGAATGGAATACGAAACTTGCAGAAAATGCCTGTTTTTATACAAATAGTCAATAAAAAAAAAACTCTGTAGATCCATTTTGGAGAAAAATATGTTATCAAATAATTTTGTGTTGGTCAAATTTGAGGATGCAGGTTGAGTACCTCTTAACTGAAATTTCAAAATCTGAAAACCTCCAAAATCCAAAATTGTTTTGAGCATTGACATGACATCACAAATGGAAAATTCCCGAAGGCACTAGGAAGGTCTTTATGCACCACAGACAGTTCTGAGAAGTGACCTTGTATGTAACGAACAGAAATTAATGAAAAATAGAAAAACACTGCATAAAGCAAATAATGAACATCTCAATCGTGTATCAAAAGAGTGGATTCATCAGTGTCAGTGGGCGTATGCTGCTTAATATTATGCTTATCATGAAACGAGTAAAGAGCTATCACAATGAACTGAGAATTGAAGTAGTTGTGAATATTCAGCAGACTGCAGAAATTTAAGAAAAGGCACAACATTAAATTTTTAATGATTTGTGGTGCTAAAGCGTCTGCTGATCATGAAGCAGCAGAGAAATTCATTGAGTTTGCCAAGATCATTGCTAATGAAAATCTAGCATGCTGAATGGCTACATCAGTGCATGTGTGTGATGAACAACTGTAAGACAGACTGCTAACCCATGGCACATAAATTCATTCGGAAATTATAGTGATCCCAAGCTATCTCATTATATATTCCAAAATTCAAAGCTTCTATCCCCAAGCATTTTGGATAATAGGTACTCAAAGTGTAATTCTTTGAACAAAGTATAAATAACTATATGGAAAGAGTTGGACTTGTTGCCTATACCCATGTAATTGGATACCTGAATGCAAAGATCAGATAATTTGATGTTGGTATCCATCTGCCTCTGAAGTGAGATATAAATTGATAGTAAAGAAGGCATATTGAAGCAACATTTGAACAACTTCCCTGGATGAATCTGTCTTGTAGAAGTCAGACTTGGTGCTCTATCCACTAGTTGTCACTTTCAGGGAGCTATGGACTTGGGAACTTAACTACCTTAATGTTCCTCAAGAGTCCACGTCATGTTACCACCACCACCACCTTTATCAACACACCTTAGCATATCAGCATGTCCCAACTTGATCTTGCTATCCTCTGTGTTCTGTCCTTGGTAAATACTGATGTAAGTACTCTTATAGTATTCCACCCACTAATGCTCCAGCATAAATTCCCTTCTCTGTCTGTCAGTGGCTCTACCTCATGTTTTTAACGTATAAATAAAATGCTTTGGGGATTTCTTTCAATCCGATTCACCAAAGACGTTTTATGGTTCCTTTTTAGCCTTCCTGATTCACTTCTCTCCTTTAATTCCTGAAGTCCTGACCAATTCTGTATTCCTTTTTTGACTAAATTTGCAATACCACTTGTCATTCAAGCTTCCTGAATCTTGCCATCTTTGTATGACTTCCTCACTGGAACATGTTGATCCTGAATTCTATATAGTGGGCTGTTAAGCAACTCTCGTGTGTTGGTTGTGGACTTAACCAATAACAGCTGCTCACAATCTCATCTCCCCAGCTCCTTTGGTCTTGACGGTAGTTGTAGTGTGAACGGAGTTACCAGAGAGACTCAGTTAGCAGATATGAAGTAGGTGTACACTTTTATTTGACAAAATGAGACACGGTAGGCATCATATTAAGACCCTTTCAGAGGAGGAGGAGGCTTATTTGACCCAATATTACATGGCATTTTATATGCTGAGGATCAAAGGGCAATTCTATATTTACAATACATCTACAATGCTTCCTTTGAATTTAACGTTCGCATTTGCCTTCTTTGCACCCACACTACAGATACCCAAAATGAATGTTAACTGAAAAACCAGACTATGCTGATTTAACTGTGGCTCACAGCTCAAGGAACCAGTTGTCCAGTGCTGCATTTTAATTTTGGTCTACAATCTATATTCAGATCTGAAGGTTTGTTGCTGAAGTTAATATTTTGCTATACACCTCAAGTCCAGAAAATCCTCTAACGTAGGTCACGGGGAGAAGGCTGAAGTATGGGGTTGAGAGGATTAGTAAATCAACCATGATGGAATGGCAGATGGCCTAATTCTGCTTCTATGTCTTATTGTCTAACGGTCTCCTGCCTAGTACTGTAGTAATCTCCTCCTGCTAATTTAGCCATCATCCTTGCCCATGGCTTTGCACCGTCATCCTCTTACCCATGGCTAGCTTAAAACTTGAAGTTGTGATCACTGTTCCCGAAAAGGTCTTCTGCTGTAGCTCCAGTTACCTGGCTAAGTTCATATTCTAGTAAAAGTTACAGGGCTCTTTTCCTGGTTAGGCATTTTACAGTGTGTTCATAAACCCTCCTGGATGTACCTAACAAATTCTGCCCTATCGAAGCATTTGGCAGAAAGGAGGTCTTAGACAATATTGGAAGAATTAGTCACCCACTAGCTACCCTTTGCTTGTGCATCTTCCTGTAAGGGTGGTTCCTTAAGCTTGTCATAGCTGTTGGGGTGGGGGTGGGGGGGGAGAAGTAGTGCAGATAAGCTCCTACTATCTTTTAAATGGCATGCATCTCAACTAGCCCCTGACAACCAAGTCCTGATCCTGAGCCTTGGGTGTAGCTTAGCAACTAAAAACCTACTGACCGAAGGGGCAAAGGCGGGTTACTGGCGCCTAAGAAAAACTGGTCACTAGGGCTCTTCAACAATAGGTGGCAGCTCATTTAGGATAAGGAAAACCTCTGCTGCTTTTCAGCTGTACACATTCAAGGAGAAGGCTTTGGGAGTAATCTCCGGGGGAAACTCTGGAGCTCGAGTCCCTAAGGTGTTCCTACGATGAGTTCAATGCTGACTGGTATCTCCTGCGATGCCACTGGTGCAGAACTGTATTAGTCTCTGCTGTTTTTTGGATTCACTCATGAGTGGAGAGGGAAAGCTTGCTGCATGGGCACAGCTTGCTTTTTCTTATTGTACTTCCCTGGTTTGCGTACTGGCTTGCATAGACATCTAGGATGCAATATCCATGGTCGATCCCAATCCATGGAGAGCCTAATTGTCCCATAATCTCCTGATATATCTTTTCCTTTGTAACCCACTGGCTGTTGGAGGGCCTGTTCTTATTTCTGAGTTCTACTCCAATTGCCAAACTGGATGAACCATCCAAGATGATGTCTCTAAGTAGAGCTGTGATGTTCTCTCTGATCAGATCTGCAGGTACTCACCCCTCTTTATTGTACCTGAAACATCTGAATCCTGCAATGTACAGCTGTCAGCCTTGCCCTTCTCTCAGCCTTGTCTCTGCCTTGACTAAAGCACTTGTTCCATGTATTAAACCAGGTTCTAATTTCCTTTCTTCCCTGTTATGCTCCTTGTATTGAAACAAATGGTTTCAGCCCCTCAGTCCCACTGACTCCATTAACCCGAGCCTGACTGTTCTTGCTTTCAACCTTGATCTAACCTCTGTTTTCCCCTCTATTCCTCCACTTACTGACCTGCTGTGGTTTCTAGCCCCTGCCATTATATTCTGTACCCTCCCTAGTAGCATTTGCAAGCTTTCTTGCTGCTCCAGTTCAGGTGCAACTCTTCCTGATAAAAGGCCCATCCACCCCATTAGACAGCCCAATGACCATAGATATGAAGCCCTACCCCAAGTGACTCTCTGTACCAGTTGCTTAGCAACACATTCAACTGTACTATCCTATTGCTTGTCTCAAGCATGTGACATGGTGTGTAATCTTGAGATTGCAACCCTGAAGGTACTGTATTTTTAGCTCTACTTGAATTCTCTTTGTAGGGTGATGGTCATCTTTCTGTCTAAAATTTTGATTCCAATGTGAGCAGAGAACTCTTTCTGGTCACCTCCACTTACTGAATGCCCTGTGCCCCATCGGAGACATCCTTGACCCTGGCACTAGGGAGGCAACAAACCATCCTGAAGTCTTACAGCCACAGAAATGCTTGCCTGTGCCCCGACTATTGAGTCCCCTGTCAGTATTGCTTGCCTTGACTTAGCCAGATCTTCCTGAACAACAGTACCAAATGTGGTGCCACTGCTTAGACTGTTGCTGTCATTGTCCACTGAGAGGAAAGATGCAACATGTCCCAGCACTACTTGCCTATCCCTCCTGTTGGCCAGCCATCAAAATAGCTAAATCTTTTGGACCACCTTCCTGACACTCCATCTAGAACACAATCTCTTTCCTCCATGCTCCTCTGAGTCCAAATAACAGTCCACCCAATTAGCACTAAGTTGTAGTTGGACACATTTCCTGCAAACAGTCATCAGGAACACAATTGCTTCCTGATCCTCCACATTTCACAGGAGGAGCATACCATTCCATTAGCTGCGATAACTCTACTTAAACCATTGGACTTTAACTTTCTCCGCTTTCTTCCTGTAGACCTTCACGCTCTGCCAAATCAAGAATCTATCAACCTCTGGTTTAAATATACTTAAAGCCTTGGCCTCCAAGCTACCCATGGTAATGAATTACATAGATTCATCACTTGCTGGCTAAAGAAATTCCTCCTCATCTCTGTACTAAAAAGATGCACCTCTATTCTGAAGCTGTGCCCTCTGGTCCTAGATTCTCCCACCATATGAAACATACTCTCCAAATCTACTCCAATAAGGCCTTTCTCTGTTCGAAAGGTTTCAATTAGGTCACCCCTCATTCTTCTGGATTCTGGTGAATACAGGCCCAGAGCCATAAAATGCTCTTCATGTGACAAACCATTCACGCCTGGAATCATTTTCATGAACCTCCATTGAATCCTCTCCAGTGTCAACACATTGTTTGAAAGATAAAGGGCTCTAAACTGTTCACAATACTCCAAGTGAGGCCTCACCAGTGCTTTATAAAGCCTCAACATTACATCCTTGCTTTTATATTCTAGTCCTCTTGAAATGAATGCTACATTGCATTTGCTTTCCTAGCTCAGACTTAACCTGCAATTTAATTTTTAGGGAATCCTGTGCAAGGACTCCCAAGTTGCTTTACTCTTCAGATTTTTAATTTTCTCTCCATTTAGAAAATAGTCAACCCTTTCCTTTCTTCTACCAAAGTACATGACCATAGACTTCCTGACACTGTATTCCATCTGCCATTTTTTGCCCATTCTCCTAATCTAAGTTCTTTTGTAGCCCCTCTACTTCCTCAAAACTACCTGCCCCTCCAGCTGTCTTTGTATCATCCCCAAATTTTTGCAATAAAGTGATCAATTCCATTATCCAACTCATTGACATATAATGTAAAAAGAATCAGTCCCAACACAGACCCTTGTGAAACACAACTAGTCACCAGTAGTCAGCCAGAAAAGGTTTCCTTTATTCCCACTCTTTGTCTCCTGCCAATTAGCCAGTGCTTTTTCCATGCTAGTATCTTTCTTGTAATACCATGGAGTCTTGTTAAACAGCCTCTTGTGGCACCTTGTCGAAGGCTTTCTGAAAATCCAAGTACACAACATCAACTGCTTCTCCTTTGTCTATCCTGCTTGTTATTTCCTCAAAGAATTCCAGCAGCTTTGTTAGGCAAGATTTTCCCTTGAGGAAACCATACTGATTATTGCCTATTTTATCTGTGCATCCAAGCACCCTGAAACCACATTCTTATCAATTGACTCTAACATCTTACTGGCTACTGAGTTTGGGCTAACTAGCCTATAGTTTCCTTTCTTCTGCCTCTCTCCTTTTTTTTTTGAAGAGAGGAGAGACATTTGCAATCTTCCAGTCTTCCAGAACCATTCCAGAAACTGCTGATTCTTGAAAGATCATTACTAATGACTTCACAATCTCTTCAGCCATCTCTGTCAGAACCCTGGGGTGTAGGCCATCTGGTCCAGGTGACTTACCAGACCTTTCAGTTTCCCAAGAGTGTTCTCAACTTCACACACTTTTGACCACTGACACTCTGAAACTTACATGATACTGCTCATGCATTCCTTAGTGAAGACTGATGCAAAATACTTAGTCAGTTCGTCTGCCATTTCCTTGTCCCCCATTACTACCTCTCCGACATAGTTTTCCAGCAATCCAGTAAGCACTCTTACCTCTTTTGCACCTGACATAACTGAAGAAACTTTTGGTATCCTCTTTAATATTGGCTAGCTTACTTTTACATTCTATCTTTTTCCTAATGACTTTTTAGTTGCCTTCTGTTGGTTTTCAAAAGCTTCCCAATCCTCTAACTTCCTACTAATTTCTGCTCTAGTATGTGCCCTCTCTTTGACATTTAGATTGGCTTTGATTTCTCTTGTTAGCCATGGTTGTGTCACTTTTCCTTTAGAATACTTCTTCCTCTTTGGCATGTATATATCCTGTGCTTTCTGAATTGCTTCCAGAAATTCTAGCCATTGCTGCTCTGCTATCATCCCTGCCGGTATTCTTTTCCAATCAATTTTGGCCAACTCCTCTCTCGTGCCTCTGTAATTCCCTTTACTCCACTATATTACTGATACACCTGACTTCAGCTTCTCCTTCTCAAATTTCAGGGTGAATTTGACCATGTTATGATTGCTTGCTCCTCAAGGTTCTTTAAGCTATCTAATCAATTCTGGTTCATTGCACAACACCCAGTCCAGAAGAGCTGATCCCCTAGTGGGCTCAACCACAAGCTGCTCTAAAAAGCCAACTCGCAGGCGTTGTAGAAAATCCCCCTGCTGGGATCCAGTACCAACCTGATTTTTCCAATCTATCTGCATATAGAAATCCCCCATGAGAATTGTAACATTGCCCTTTTGGCATGCATTTTCTATCTCCCATTTTAAATTTGTACACCACATCCTTACTACTGGTAGGGGATCTGTATACAACTCCTATCAGGGTCTTTTAACCCTTACAGTTCTTTAGTTTTACCTACAATGATTCAATACCTTCCAACCCTATGTCGCCTCTTTCTAATGATTTGACCATTTTTTTAAATCAAAAGCCATGCCACCCCCTCTGCCTAACTACCTGTCCTTTCAATACGATGTGTATTCTTGGACGTTAAGCTCCCAGCTGTAATCTTCTTTCAGCCATGATTCAGTGATGCCTACAACATCATGCATACCAATCTGCGTCTCTGCAACAAGCTCATCGACCTTATTCCATATACTGCATGCATTCAAATTTAATACCTTCAGTCAAATTGTCTCCCTTTTTTGCTTTGCCTTAATGCTGTTTCTTTCTCACTTAAGCCTGATGTTCACCATCCTTGACTTAGCAGCCTCTCTTGGACCTCAAGGCTATCCTCCTCAAAATAGCTACTCCATTATTTCATTTTATTCTAAGTATGTTGGAAAGAAAACTACTGGCTTCACCTACTATAGACTTTTCAAACTCACACTGCCTCTCCTTGCTGCTAAGCCTAATTTGAATCGTGGCTGAAATGGGTCAAACGGGTATATCTGAAACCACATGTATTTCCCTGAAATTGTGTTAGTACTTCAGCAAAACCATGGGAAAGTGTCAAAGTTTCTGTGGCCACATTGTTTCAAGATGTGGAAAATTAGTGTTAAATAAGTTCATTTCCTCCTTCATTTGTAGAGTTTAAACACTGAAATCTGAACTTTAACTGAGATCATCTCATGCCTAAAAAATCTCTGCAGATAGATATTTTAGAATTGGGCGAGTTCTAAATTCTATTATGCTCTTATTTTACTCCTTGCAATATTTTTTGTTCTGTCTGAGGTGATCAGTTTTTTTTTTGAATCTTCTTTTAAAAGAAATATTCATTTAATATGGAAATGATTTGGTAGGCATTTAGGTTGTATCCCAAGGCTGCACTGTCTGTCAACAAGTTTGTATGTTGGCTGATATCTCTCTTCCTCTGCAACTTGTCACTGGTTTCCAGAGTAACTACCAAGAAATATGTACTGTTCTTACTTCAGTGACCATATGAGGCGAGCCGTGTTGAATCAATAATCAGCTACAAGGAAGTTGGAGGCTTCCACATTCTTACATGGTTCTGTGTGGGTTTCAAACCTCCTCAGGTTTACAGCTGGCAGTTCCATTTTAAAATGCTTGTAATTACCTATCTACTTTGAGCAATTTCAAGCAATATGATTTTAATTGGGTTATTTCGTTTACATTTACTTACAATTTGACGTTCATTATTTTTGTTTTGCTATAGAAAAGCATGAAGGAATTGGTTCAACTGATATTCTAATACCAATTGCCTAAAATAATTGATCGAACAAGAGAAAATCTGCAGATGCTGGAAATTCAAGCAACACACAAAAATGTGAGAGGTACTCAGCAGTCCGGGCCAGGCAGCATCTATGGTAAAAAGTAAACAGTTGACATTTCAGGCTGAGACCCTTCGTCAGGAGTCTTGATCAAGGGTTTCTGCCTGAAATGTTGACTGTTTACTCTTTTCCATGGATGCTATCTGGCCTGCTGAGTTCCTGCAGAAGAGTGAGTGTGTGAGTGTGTGAGTGTGTGAGTGTGTGAGTGTGTGAGTGTGTGAGTGTGTGTGTGTATTTATTGGCAGTGAGCAAATCTCTTAGTTTTAGTTTGAAGTATGACACTGTTCTGTCACAATGCATATACACATTACGTGTTGGCACGCGGCCAAGTGGTTAACGCGTTCATCTAGTGATCGCTAGTTCATCTAGTGGTCACTAGTTCGAACTTTGGCTGAGGCTGCGTGTGTGTCCTTGAGCAAGGCACTTAACCACACATTGCTCTGCGGTGACACCAGTGCCAAGCTGTATGGGTCCTAATGCCCTTCCCTTGGACAACATCGGTGGCATGGAGAGGGGAGACTTGTAGCTTGGGCAACTGCCGGTCTTCCATTTTAAAAAAAACCTTGACCAGGCTTGCGCCCTGGAAACTTTCCAAGGCACAAATCCATGGTCTATCGAGACTAACGGAGGCCTACTACGACTACTACACATTAATGTGCTTAAGCCATTAATTTCAATGTGTTGCGTGGAATCGTGTTCAGTTTAAGTAGATGGTTATAAATTACCTCTGCATCCAAATTTGGTGGCAGGAAACAACATTTGAGGTATTATGGATCTTGTGGTTATATATTGTCAGGTTTGACATAGAGCTGATTTTTTAAAAACTAGTTTAGCATTGAGATTCGGTTGCTAATTTTTAGTGCATAATTTCAGTTCATGAAACTTTGTTGTGCAAAGTAGTGCTTCTCATCGCACTTTGAGGTGTGAAGAATAGCTTTATGCTGCAAATGAGGTTTCTTAAAAGTGATTAATTACAACTTGAATTTAAATGGAATTACTACTTTAGAACGCACATAATTTTTAATTTAATAAGCACGTGCATTGAGCTGATTAAAAAGGAATGAAGCGGAGCTGCATGGGATTGTATGGAAAGAAGCCCTTCATCAAAGATGCAACAATGATTTATTTTGATGATTTAGTGTTAAATTTTGAATCTCAAACGTAATTTTCTTACCAGAAGAAACTTATTCCCAATATAAAGAAATAAACCAATGCTGGAAATTTTTGAGAGCTTGAAAGGGTTACTGAATTATGAATTAACGAGCAAACTCTTCAAACAGTTCTCTTTGTGTAGTGTCATGATGTGGACAGTTTTGAGTTTTCCAAGACCACGATTGTTCTTGGCAAATTTTTCTACAGTAGTGGTTTCCATCGCTGCCTTCCAGGAAGTGTCTTAATCAAGTGGGTGTTCCCAGCCATTATCAATACCCTTCAGAGATTGTCTGTCTGGTGTCAGTGGTCACATAACCAGGACTTGTGATATGCACCGGTTGTTCAAACTCCCATCCACTACCTGTTCCCATGACTTTGGGTTTCCCTGATGGAGAGCTAAGCAGGTGCTACACCTTGCCCAAAGGTGACCTCCACCTGAACACCCGCTTTTGAAGAGTAATATAGGTCACATCACTTCTCTGTCTATGTTTGTGCATCTTTGTATGGGTGCAAATGCATGGTCTGATTCATATTGCCTGCATGAACATTGGAGTCCATTGCAATTGTTGCAAATGGTCAAATTTAATTATTGATCATAGCCATGCAGAAAATGGCCATTGTCAAACCATTCTATGACTGTATTAATTAATCTTTTTAATCTAATCATTACCTTCCAAGCTAAGCTGCCTGATTTGATTTTTCAGCACATAAAGGATTAGAGCAGTTTTTAGACTGATTTTTCCATTAAATTAGTTTTAATATGTTAGCAGTTACTAAATATTATAAATGGGGTCTCTTGTAGTACTGTATATGGATAGCTCATAGCATCATGGCTAGCATAACACTTCACAGTCCAGCAGTCGGGCTTCAATTGCAAACATGGTCTAAGGCAGGGATTCCCAATCTGGGGTCCATAGACCCCTTGGTTAATGGTGGGGGTCCATGGCACAAAAACTTTTGAGAGCCCCTGCTCTAAGAAGTTTGTACATTCTCCCATGACTGCTCAGGTTTCTGGTTTAATTCCATGTTCCAAAGATGTATGGGTTAGTAAGTTGTGGGAATGCTATATTGGAGCCGGAAACATGGTGACACTTGCAGGCGGTACCTGGCACAACTTAGATTGCATTGGTTTCTGATGCAAAGCAGCACTTGCCTTTCACTGTTTTCATGTTTAGAACGACACATGATAATAAAACTAATCTCCTTTTCAAAGGATGCTGGGTTTTGTTTAGTGTGAAAGGCTCACTGATTAGTAATTTTTGGTCCATTTTGGTCATTAAGTGACTGATCGTATCTGGCCACAGCTGCATGTGACACTGACATCCATGCATGCAGGGAGCTTCATTGGAGTTGCTAAATGGTCTGTGCACTTGCATTTCCTTGTAGAGGTACATACTTTCTAAAATGGTGTATATGCTGCTTGTGATGTTTCCTTTGCGGCTCTGAGGGACTCTCCAATCTGCAAATATGATATGAGCCACTTGTCATTCTGATTCTTCATCACAGTTCCAATCGAGCCTCTGTCTTCTGCCTCCTTACCCTGTTCCAAAGAGTACAAAAGCTTGAGTGACAGATTGTATCCTGGCGAAGTACATTACAGCCTCTGGATCTGACAATGTATTCACTAAATTCAGGCAATTAGCATTCCCAGCATTTTGAAAATTTCTACTTCCTTTATTTGTTCACCTTCCAGACTTGCCTCTGTTCTCTTGAATGCTGCATTAATTATGTCACCTTTATTTTGTATCTCACCCAGTTATCATTAATCCCTTCTCTCCATTCTTGCTGATCAGGAGCATCAATCTGCAATGTTCCCCCCTCCAATACTATCTGACCAGAGTATTTCCAGCATTTTCTGCTGCTTTTTAATTTTTATTTCAGTATCTGTTGCACATGCTTGAGGACTACTACCAACTCCTTCACCTTTTGTTAACTGCTCCCCTTTCCTGCATCTTCAAAGCTGTTTCCTGAATTAAACATTATTTGGTTATGCAGCAGGTAAGTAGACTTTTCAGCCAACAGAGCCTACCCCAGTATCGAGTGTACTTTTTTTTAAAACCAGAAGTTTTTCCAGTATCCTTCTCCCCACATACCATTAACATGTATACATGAGCAAGTTACAGTTACTTGTTAACCAACCAACCTGTACAACTCTGGGAAAGCAGGGCATCGACAAGAAATCCATCTACCCCTCCCCGACAAGGGGTTCAACACTTGACCCTATGCCTCCTCTTTCACTGAGGACCCAAACAGCCTTTTCAGGGTAGAGGAAGATTAACATGCACCTCTTCTGCATTTGGTACTCTTGGTGTCCTCCTGGCAAGGTCAAGTCCAGAATAGAAAGCCACTTTTTATGGAGTGTCTACGTTTAATCTGCAGTGCTTGCAGTTGCATGATATTTCAACTCCCCTTTCTCACACCAATTTGTCAGTCTTCCCCACTGCTAGGGTGAAGCCAATTACAAACTAGAAGGGCGCAGCTCATTCTGCCTGGGTAATCTCCAACCTAGTGGTGTGAACATTGGATTTCCCAACTGCACAGCTCTCCACTCACCTGCTCAGATACAGTGGCATGCAAAAGTTTGGGCACACCTGGTCAAAATTCCTGTTACCATGAATTGCTAAGTGAGTAAAAGATGACTTGATTTCCAAAAGGCATAAAGTTAAAGATGACACATTTCTTTAATATTTTAAACAAGATTATTTTTTTTATTTCCATCTTTTACAGTTTCAAAATAACAAAAAAGGAAAAGGGCCTGAAGCAAAAGTTTGGGCACCCTGCATGGTCAGTACTTAGTAACACCCCCTTGGCAAGTATCGCAGCTCGAAAAAGCTTTCTGTAACCAGCTAAGAGTCTTTCAATTCTTGTTTGGGGGATTTTCATCCATTCTTCCTTGCAAAAGGCTTGCAGTTCTGTGAGATTCTTGGGTCGTCTTGCATGCACTGCTTGTTTGAGGTCTATTCACAGATTTTCGATGATGTTTAGGTCGGGGGGATTGTGAGGGCCATGGCAAAATCTTCAGCTCGCGCCTCTTGAAGTAGTCCATTGTGGATTTTGAGGTGAGTTTAGGATCATTATCCTGTTGTAGAAGCCATCCTCTTCTCATCTCCAGCTTTTTTACAGATGGTGTGATGTTTGCTTCCAGAATTTGCTGGTATTTAATTGAATTCATTCTTTCCTCTACCAGTGAAATGTTCCATGTGCCACTGGCTGCAACACAAGCCCAAAGCATGATCGATCCACCCCCATCTTTAACAGTTGGAGAGGTGTTCTTTTCATGAAATTCTGCACCCTTTTTTCTCCAAACATACCTTTGCTCATTGTGGCCAAAAAGTTCTATTTTAACTTCATCAGTCCACAGGACTTGTTTCTAAAATGCATCAGGCTTGTTTAGATGTTCCTTTGCAAACTTCTGATACTGAATTTTGTGGTGAGGACACAGGAAAGGTTTTCTTCTGATAACTCTTCCATGAATGTCATATTTGTGTAGGTGTCACTGCACAGTAGAACAGTGACTTCAGAGTCTGCTAAATCTTACTGAAGGTCTTTTGCAGTCAAACGGGGGTTTTGATTTGCCTTTCTAGCAATCCTATGAGCAGTTCTCTCGGAAAGTTTTCTTGGTCTACCAGACCTCAACTTGACCTCCACTGTTCATGTTAACTGCCATTTCTTAATTACATTACAAACTCAAAATGCTTTGCTATCTTCTTATAGCCTTCTCCTGCTTTGTGGGCATCATTTATTTTAATTTTCAGAGTGCTAGGCAGCTGCTTAGAGGAACCCATGGCTGCTGATTGTTGGGACAAGGTTTGAGGAGTCAGGGTATTTATAAAGCTTCGAAATTTGTGTAGCATCTGTGTCCCCAATTTTCCGCCGTTGCCCTGCCAATAGTGCAGTACTTCAGTGTAAGTACGTTGTAATGCCACTCCCCCAGTACATGCAACACAAATACCAGACCATATAACCATATAACAATTACAGCATGGAAACAGGCCATCTTGGCCCTTCTAGTCCATGCCGAATGCTTACTCTCACCTAGTTCCACCTACCTGAACTCAGCCCATAACCCTCCATTCCTTTCCTGTCCGTATACCTATCCAATTTTTTTTTTTTTTAAATGACAATATCGAACCTGCCTCTACCACTTCTACTGGAAGCTCGTTCCACACAGCTACCACTCTCTGAGTAAAGAAGTTCCCCCTCGTGTTACCCCTGAACTTTTGCCCCTTGACTCTCAACTCAAGACAATACACCAAAGGTGAGTAAATAATTGCAACTTTATTAGTTATTTCTTAGTGATGGGTTCGTAGAAACAGATGACCTAAAGGCGCCAAATCAGTAAGTTTATCAGTTTGTGCACATAATAATTTAATACGATGGAGTTCACACCTCCAGTTCCATCCACAACGACCTTCCGAGCCTTCGGCCATCATCTGAACCGCTGACTTCAAGTATCCGCCACCCTGGAACTGCTGTCCACTCCTCACACATCCATCGTCCTTGCTCGCCCCCTGAAAAAGACCATGAACTCCCGCCCAGCTCACGCATACAAGATAGCATAGCAATTCTCCATTGGGTAGTTCCCCCCTCATCTGCAGTCATAACCCAAACCTTCCAGACACAGAAACCCATTACAGCATTAAATAACATTAGAGAGAAGCCATCTCATTATAACAATATAAAGAAGCCATTTTGTTAGCCTGAACAGTTAACACCACAGTTACTGGTACTGAGAGCCCTACATTTGCATCACCTGGCCTTTCCTACCGATGACTGTGAACAAGCCATAGCCCTAACAAGCTAATTAAGGTCTGAGTCCTTCGTAAAAGTTATCTGACAGCTCAAATCTCTTGGGGTGCCCAAACTTTTGCATGGTGCTCCTTTCCTTTTTTTTTCACCCTAAAATTGTACAAAACAAAAATAATACACTAATCTTGCTTAAAGCATTGAAAAGAATGTTTCATCTTTAACTTTATGACTTTTGGAGATCAGTTAATCTTCTACTCAACTATTCACAATAACAGAAATTTTGACCGGGGTGCCCAAACTTTTGCATGCCACTGTAACTTGGAATTTTTTAAAAAAACAAACTAATGGTGAGTTCCAAGTTAGCCAAACCTGATTAACCTAGGCATCATATCCCCTGGTTAAGCTAAATGGGAGAGCTGCTGCCTCTTGGCTCCAGCAGCCTGGGTTCAATCCTGCCCTGTGGATTTTGTGCATCCTTCCTATGATGGCATGGTTGACGTCTGGGTGTTGTAGTTCCCTCCCACATATCGAGGTTGTGTGGATTGGTATACTACTGGGTCATGAGAAATGGTCTTGTGTGTAGGGAAATGATAGAATTGAAGGTTAGCTCATAGCAATGAGGGAATAAAATGTGATTAGTTCAATTGGCAGAGACTTGACGGACCGAAGGGCCTGTCTCTCTGCTGTGTGACTCTTAAAACACCCCTTTTTGCTCTCATTTTTGTTGGCCTTCGTCTCATGTGAGAACTTGTCAAAAGTCTTGTTAAAATCCAAGTGTACTACATGTACCTCTTCAATTTATTCCATCAGCTACATCTTCAAAGAACTCAAGTAGATTGGCCAAATGTTATTTTTTTTCACAAAACTAAGCTAATTTTGCTCCTCTTGTAATTATTTTTAATCTTTCAGTTGTGGAGTGGATGCGAGTACAGAAGTTCGGGTGTGGGTCTAATCGAACAAGGTTTTTGAAAAGACGGTGTTTCAAATGGATTGATTGCACTGAAGGACATTGAGGCTTTCCCAAAACCAACGACGCTAACATGTCAAAATGTGCTTTGAGGATTTAACTGCATGTATTGTGTGTAAGTGCGCGTGGCACCACAGTTATGACGATGCGCTTACAACTGGGGGCATCGGCATTCAATTCCAGCACCACCTGTAAGGAGTTTGTATGTCTTCGCCTTGAATGCCTGGGTTTCCTCCAGTGCTCCAATTTCCTCCCATGTTCCAGAGATGTGCTGGTTAGTAGATTAATGGGCAGTTGTAAATTGAACTGTGTTGAGGTTAGGGTTAAACAGGTGTGATGCTGCATGGTACAGCTCATTGGGCCGGAATGGCCTGTTCAGCTGTGTATCTACTGTATAAACATACTGTACTCAGTGCCTATTCCAAGAGGTTTTATTGCAAAACAGGGCCCCCTGCTGACAGATGTAGTAAAAGCAATGGACTCATTTAGTTCACCTGAAGCATCAGAGCAAGCTGCTAAATTGTACTGGTTTTTAAGGATTAGGGCACATGGCATCCCATTTAGACTTGTTAGTGTACATTCAGGATTTAAAATATTTCTGTTCTCAATTGTTCTGCCCTGTCACTGCATGGACAATAACATTTAGGATCTGAGCAAAATTTTGGACCAACAGCAATGGCAAGAAATTTATTTTTCACAAAGCCCTGCACGGTGAAATTAGCTGCACGTCTAACCCAAGGTCTTCCAAGATTTTTGGATTGGCTTTTTATACTGAAGTATTGTTGGGTTTTCTTTTATTAAATCTGCATTGGGTAAATGATTGGCCTCAGTCAATAATGCTATGAATAGTGAAGTGAGATTATCTAATGATGAGGTGCAAGAATATAATGGATGGAATAATAGTGGTTGGATGCTCATCTTTGAGATGAGGTGTGGTGGGGTTAACACTAGAGTGAAGAAGGGTCTACGTGTAAGATACTAGAGGACCTGCGCATCACAATGTCCAGATATGGTTGATCCCCTTTGCCTAATGTGAAGCAGACTTCAGTTCTCCATTTTAAATTCTGTTTCAGTATGAGAGAACTGCACCATTAAGGGGGCTTTTTTAAAACAAGTGTCATCAAGGTAATTGTCTATCGTTTCATGTTACTCTCCAAGTCTGACAGTGTTGAAGATGATCTGGTTGAGTTGCAAAGTCATATTTGTGACAATATACTGTGCATTGCAATTAGTAAGTAAATTTGCTTTTACAAGTGAAACTTTAACTTTGAGCTGCACAAAAGAAAAGTTGTTAAGGGTGAGGAAGAACAAGAGTTGGCAAATTCAATGTCAAATCATGCTCAGCAACAAAAGGAGAATGTGGATGAAGAGGCTACACACAAAGGAGCTGGAGGAACTTTGTAGCTTAAGCATCATCTGTGGAGGTAAATGGACAGTTGATGAGTCAGGTTGAGTCTGTCAGCTGAAACATTGACTGTCCGTTTCACCCCACAGCAGCTCCTTGACCTGCTGAGTTCCTGCAGCTCCTTTGTGTGCTGCACCACACTCGCAGCATTTGCAGCCTTCTGCCTCCATTTGAGGTCAGGGGTAGACTTTAAAACTGAAACATCAAAAATGAGAACTTGCTTCAAAATGAAACTTCTTTAAAACTCAGAAGAATTCAACCTCCATGAAACTCCACACTTGTAAACCTTTCTCTCAGTAAAGAGATTTATTGAAAATTAGGAGGGCAGACAGGAGATTCCATGGTGTAGAAGAGATGAGGATGGTGTCGGTCAAGGATGTGTGAGTGGCTGTAGGAAAATTCCTCAAGGGGGAGGGCAAACGCTCAGAGGTCATTGTACATGTTGGCACAAGGGATGAGGTTCTGCAAAATGACTAGGGATTTGGGTAAGAAATTAAAATGTAGAAACTTGATGTTATGTTTTGTAACCCAAGAATCTAATTGAAAGAAATACACGGGAGCTGGGACACTTGTCCACGAAGATTGTATTTTGTCCTTTCTTTAGTGAGGTGTTAACATAATGTGATGGTGTCACGTACGACTTGCATATAACTCGTAATGAATTGTGTAAAGAAAGAATGCTTATCAAAAATATATTTACAATATTACTGAAATATTGACTATAAATTCCAACTCAATATAGAAAGCATCTGAACTTAAATATGTAACGTACTGCTGTGTGTGTTTTACTTATCTACATCCGTAGATTAAATTTTCAATTGTCCCATTCAGGCCTAACGGTCCAAGTAAGTATTTCTTACTGCAGTGGGATAATGCCTTTCCTGATTTGGCGGGGGTGGAGGTGGTCACTTTGCTTGGCAGGTGAGACTTGTGGCTGAAACAATCTCAGGCTCTGAGGCCTCCTCTGTGGTAGTGAAACGAGTTGATTCTGGGACTGCAGGAAGTGGCTCTGGCAGCTCTGGACCCCTTCTGTAACAAATGATTCTGCTCTGCTCAGCTGATCAATGTTTTGTCTCCAGGTGATATCAGACTGTGTAGGAGATTTGTTTTGTTCTGTCCTTAATCTTCCAAGTAGCCACTTCTGATCACCTCCACTCCCTCGCCACGACTGCTTGTCCAGGAGTGGAATATTGAACCTCCTTGTCTGAGGAGCTGTTTGTCCTGCATACTAGTTCTGAGATTGGGTTTGATGAGGTCCAAGCGTGAAAGCAAGGGGCAACTTAAGAACAGCATAGCTGATGAGTTGCTGGTTGTGGAGTGTGCTGCACGGAGGATATTGGCGAGCTTCTGATTCAGTTTCATTGTAGTGTTCTGACATTGCTTGCAGTACATTCCTTAAACTCTGGATAAACCTTTCTGCGAAGCCATTTGCAGTGGGTGGTGCGTTACATTGCTCAGTTAGCCTCTCCCATGTGGGAGGAGTTCACATGATACAAGCAAGGTATCAATAAAGTTCAGTTGAGTATTGTGCAAGGCTGGTGTCTTGATGTGCTCTGCACTATCTCAATATCAAATACAACATGGCGTCAAAAGTGATTGATCATTGGTGAATTGGTGCTACAGAGCAAGTGAAAGCCCCAACAAGCAAACAACGTACAGTAAGACTGTTCTTGTTTGCATATAATCTATGAAAAATATCCAGAGACTTGTCAACCTAAACTGCCTGTGCTAGTTACTAATTGTATGCACTGCATGAGCTGAGTACTGGCCAAGTTTGCCAGGCAATGCCTTCAAGTCGCACCCAAAGGTGGGTATTAATCTGTGGGCCACTGCCCTGGGCAAGTGCATAGAGGCATAAGTACAGCAGAAATGTCAATTTCTCGGGGAGAGAAAAGACTTTTGTAGTCCTAATAAATATACAAACAGGAAAATGGAGCAAATTACTTGCATCTACTTAACTAATAAAGCTCCCACCCAAGACTTTTTGATTTCTCCAAACAAGGGGCCTTTGATAGATGGCTCAGACACTTTGAAACAATTAGGGTTGCAAGCAGTCTCACTCTGGCTTCCGAAGAGCATCAAGTAAGCACACTGATATACTGCATGGGTGACAAAAGCACTGGTGGATTAGGACTGGCAGATGCTCAGAGAGGAGTACAAAACAGTGCAGGACAAATTTGAAAAATAATTCACAGGAAGGCAAGATGTGATATGAGAGGGCAAAGTTCAACTCCAGAAAACAGGAGCCAAGTGAAACATAGAAACATAGGTGCAGGAGTAGGCCATTCGGCCCTTCGAGCCTACACCGCCATTCAGTATGATCATGGCTGATCATCCAACTCAGAATCCTGTACTTGCTTTCTCTCCATACCCCCTGATCCCTTTAGCCACAAGGGCCATATCTAACTTCCTCTTAAATATAGCCAATAAACCGGCCTCAACTGTTTCCTGTGGCAGAGAATTCTCTGTGTGAAAAAGTTTTTCCTCATCTTGGTCCTAATAGGCTTCCCCTTTATCCTTAAACTGTGACCCCTCGTTCTGGACTTCCCCAACATCGGAAACAATGTGAAAGTGTCAATGACCTCATCACAACATTGTATGCCCTGTCAGACAACTGTGCATATGGAAATCTGAGTGACGGGCTCATTGGAGACAAGATTGCTGGGCTACAAGCCACCATATTGTCAGAAAGACTTCAAGTGCAGGAAAATCTCACACTGGAGAAAGCTATTACAGTGGTCAAGCAGAGTAAGAATGTTTGTCAACAGCCAGAACTCGGGCATGAAAACAATGCTGCGGTAAAGCCAGAAGCTGTTCAAAAAGAAAGGTACAAACAAGATGCAGTCACAGAGACTACTGCAAGAGGTGACAGTAAATCTTGGCTCAAACAAAGCAGACAAGAGAAGCAAAGTGAGTGTAAAATGTCCAACTGCAAGAGATGGGTCACGTCTTTATTCCATGTCAAACAGCTGTCCAGTAAAAGTGAAATGCCATCAGTGCAGTGGAGTTGGCCATTGTAAAAGTCAGTGTTACTCAGACAGTTCTTCAGGAGGCCAAAGAATGCCATGATTCAGATGAAGGGAGCTTTTCTTGGTGCTCCAGATACAAATAGACAAGGCTGGTGTACTATGGCTCAGTTGCAAAATGAGGCGGTGATGTTCAAAATGGGGCAGATGTCACAGCCATCCCTGAATGTCTGTTCACAAAGCTGGTGAAGAAAACAGTCATTATGCTAAACCCGACAAAGAAAGTGCTCCTGGGGCCAGGGAAGCACAAGCTCAGTGTGAAAGGAATATTTACTACTTCCATCCTTTAAAATGAGAAATAGTTGAAGATGATGTTGATGTTGTTCAGGATCTCTTCCCAATACTACTGGGATAACATGCCATCAAGAAGCTGAATCTCTTTGCAAGGTTGGATTTGCTAAACAATGTTCAATGGCTGGACAAGTGTCCAGGGTTGTTCACAGGCCTGGGGGTACTGAAGAAGAGTACCTTATCCAACAGAGGCCAGAAGTGACTCCTTACTCTCTGACCATGGCAGGGCATATACTAGTCCCATTGATGAGCAAAGTCGAAGTTAAACTTGAAGGAATGGAGTGCTTGACCTCATAGCTAGAGTGAATAGATCTACTAACTGATGTATGAGTATTGTTCCAAGCTAGAAGGTACAGTGAGGATCTGTGCTGATTTAACAAAATTGAATGATGCAGTGAGGTTGGAGAATCTTATTCTGCCCTCTGAGTACATTAGGTATGCTGGGTGGAGCAAAGTTCATCAGCAAACTAGATGCAAACTCGTGGTTTTGGCAGATCTGTTTAGCTCCCAAGTCACAGAAGCCCACAACCTTTATCACGCCATATGGACACTATACCATCAAGAGACTCCCTTTTGGCATATCATCAGCCCCCGAACTTCAAATGAGGAACCAGATTGTGGATAAACTGGGAGGAGTAGTCTGCCACGTGGATGATATTCTCATCTTTGGAGGCACAGGTGAGGGAACTGACAAGAGTGGAAGCTGCCTTGGAGAAACTGAAACAGACTGGAATCACCCTGAACAAAAAGAAATGCAAATTCAAAGTTGGAGGTGATGTTCTTGGGCCAACAACTGTCTTCAAAGGGAGTGCAACCAGAATCAGACAAACTGGCAGAAGTTCAGAACTTGGAACAACCTACGAATGCATCAGAGATCTGCAGCTTCCTTATGGTAAACCAGCTGGAAAAGTTCATTCCAGACTTGGCAGAGAAAACAAAGCCACTACGTGACCTCCTCTCTCAGAGAAAACATTTGGACCTGAGATGTATCACAGGAGAAGTCATTCTCATCACTTAAAGCAGAACTTATAAAAGAGAAAGGATTAGTGGGAAGTTAGAGGATTGGAAAGTTTTTAAAAACCAACAGAAGACTACTTATTTAAAAAAAAATTAAGAAGGTAAAGATGGAATATGAAAGTAAGCTAGCCAATAATATTCAAACATGAGGAGATCTGCAGATGCTGGAAATTCAAGCAACACACACAAAATGCTGGTGGAATGCAGCAGGCCAGACAGCATCTATAGGGAGAAGCACTGTCGACGTTTCGGGCCGAGACCCTTCGTCAGGACTAACTGAAAGAAAAGATAGTAAGAAATTTGTAAGTAGGAGGGGGAGAGGGGAAATCTGAAATGATAGAAGACTGGAGGGGGTGGGGTGAAGCTAAGAGCTGGAAAGGTGATTGGCGAAAGTGATACAGAGCTGGAGAAGGGAAAGGATCATGGGATGGGAGGCCTGGGGAGAAAGAAAGGGGGAGGGGGGAGCACCAGAGGGAGATGGAGAACAGGCAGAGAGTGATGGGCAGAGACAAAAAAAGGGGAGGAGGGAGGAGGGGCATTAATGGAAGTTAGAGAAATCAATGTTCATGCCATCAGGTTGGAGGCTACTCAGACGGAATATCAGGTGTTGTTTCTCCAACCTGAGTGTGGCTTCTTGACAGTAGAGGAGGCCATGGATAGACATATCAGAATGGGAATGGGACGTGGAATTAAAATGTGTAGCCACTGGGAGATCCTGCTTTTTCTGACGGACAGAGTGTAGGTGTTCAGCGAAATGCAGACTGGAGACTGTTTCGCTGAACACCTATGCTCTGTCCGCCAGAGAAAGCAGGATCTCCCAGTGGCTACACATTTTAATTCTACGTCCCATTCCCATTCTGATATGTCTATCCATGGCCTCCTCTACTATCAAGATGAAGCCACACTCAGGTTGGAGGAGCAACACCTGATATTCTGTCTGGGTAGCCTCCAACCTGATGGCATGAACATTGATTTCTGTAACTTCCGTTAATGCCCCCCTCCCCTTGCCCCATCCCTTATTTATTTATCCCCCCTTTTTTTCTCTCTCTCTGCTCCTCTCACAATCACTCTTTGCCTGTTCTTCATCTCCTTCTGATGCTCCCCTCCCCCTTTCTCTCTAGGCCTCCTGTCCCATGATCCTTTCCCTTCTCCAGCTCTGTATCCCTTTTGCCAATCACCTTTCCAGCTCTTAGCTTCACCCCACCCCCAATGGTCTTCTCCTATCATTTCACATTTTTCCCTCCCCCTCCTACTTACAAATCTCTTGCTATCTTTTCTTTCAGTTAGTCCTGACAAAGGGTCTCGGCCGGAAATGTTGACAGTGCTTCTTCCTATCGATGCTGCCTGGCCTGCTGCATTCCACCAGCATTTTGTGTGTGTGTGTAGCCAATAATATTGAAAGGGATACCAAAGTTTCTTCAGACACCTAGTGTAAAAGAGAAGCAGGAGTGGATATTAGACTGCTGGAAAACAATGCTGGAGAGGTATAATCGGGTATAAGGAAATGGTGGCTGAACTGAGTAAGTATTTTGCATCAGTCTTCACTGTGGAAGACACTTAGGAGTATGCTGGAAGATTCAGGTGTTAGGGGTCATGAAGTGTGTGAAGTTTCCAAAACTAGAAAGAAGGTTCTTGGGGAAACTGCGGGGTCTGAAGGTAGATAAGTCACCTGGACCAGATGGTGTGTACCCCAGAGTTCTGAAAGGGGTGGCTGAAGAGACTGTAGAGGCATTAGTCATGATCTTTCAAGAATCACTAGATTCTGGAATGCTTCTGGAAGACTGGAAAATTACAAATGTCACTCCACTCTTCAAGAAGGGAGAGGCAGAAGAAAGGAAATTATAGGCCAGTTAGTCCGACCTCAGTGGTTGGGAAGGTGTTGGAGTCGATCATTAAGAAAGAGGTCTCGGAGTACATGGAAGAACATGATAAAATAGGCCATAGTCAGCATAGCTTCCTCGAGGGAAAATCTTGCCAGAGAAATCTGTTGGAATTCTTTGAAGAAGCAACAAGCAGGATAGACAAAGGAGAATCACTTGATAGTGTGTACTTGGATTTTCAGAGGGCCTTTGACAAGGTGCCATACATAAGACTACTTAACTGTATAACAGGAAAGATTCTAGCATGGATTAAGTGGCTGACTGGCAATAGGCAAAGAGTGGGAATAAAGGGAGCCTTTTTTTTGACTGGCTACTGGTGATTAGTGGTGTTCCACAGGGGTTTGTGTTGGGACCAATTCCTTTTATATTATATGTCAATGATTTGAATGAAGGAATTGATGGCTTTATTGCACAAGTTAGTAAATGATATGAAGATGGGTGGAGGGGCAGGTAGTTTAGAGGGAGTAGAGAGGCTACCGAAGAACTCAGATGGATTAGGAAAATGGGCAAAAATATGACTAGAATACAGTGTTGGGAAATGTATGGTCATGCACCTTGATAAAGAATTGCAAGAGTTGTCTATATTCTAAATGGAGAGAAAATACAAAAAACTGTGGTGGAAAAGGACATGTGAGTCCCTGTACAGGATTCCCTAAGGTTAATTGGCAGGTTGAGCCTGGTGAGGAAGGCAAATGTGATGCTAACATTCATTTCAAGAGGAATGGAATATAAAAGGAAGGATGTAATGTTGAGGCGTTGGAGATCACTGGTGATGCTTCACATGGAGTATTGTGAAAAGGTTTGGGCCCCTTATCTCAGAAAGCATGTACTGACACTGGAAAGGGTTCAAAGTTGGTTTGCGAAAATGATTCCAGGGTTGAATGACTTATGTGTAGAGCGTTTGATGGCTCTGAGCCTGTATTCTCTAGAATTCAGAAGAATGAGGGGTGACCTCACTGAAACTAACCGAATAGTGAAAGGCCTTGACTGTGGAGGCAAGTCTCTATGTATATTTAAAGCAGAGGCTGATAAGTTCTTGGTTAGGAAGGGCTGCGGGGAGAAGGCAGAAGATTGGGGCTGGGAAGATCAGCCACAATGCAGTCGCTGAGTAACTCAATGGGCCAGATGACCAAATTCTGCTCCTATATCTTATCTCTATCAACATTGGCATTCTTTGATATGAACAAAATGACCAAGGACTCAGCAGATGCCTCTCCCTGTGTCCTGGGGGAGTAGCGCCATGTAAAACTGTAGTGGTGTATGGAAACTGGTGACATGTGCATCAACAACATTGCACCCAAATTGAAAAGGAGATGCTTGCTCTTGTGTAGGCTTCTGAACACTTCAGCTGCTACTTGAAAGGCACTAAATTTCTACTTGAAATAGACTAGTATGTGTGTAGGCCTCCATTAGTCTTGATAAACCATGGATTTGCACCTTGGAAAGTTTCCAGGGTGCAAGCCTGGGCAAGGTTTTTTTTATGGAAGACTGGCAGTTGCCCAAGCTGCAAGTCTCCCCTCTCCACATCACGGATGTTGTCCAAGGGAGGGGCATTAGGACCCATACAGCTTGGCACTGGTGACACTGGCACTGGTGTCATCGCAGAGCAATGTGTGGTTAAGTGCCTTCCTCAAGGACACACACGTAGCCTTAGCCAAGGCTCGAACTAGTGACCTTCAGATAACTAGACAAATGCCTTAACCACCTGGCCATGCGCCAATACATTTGAAACAGACTACAAGCCACTTGTCAGCCTCCTCAGCTCAAAACGCTTGGATGACTTGCCTCCACATCATGCAAGTCTCATTCTGAATCTTTGCAGATACGGTTATGACATCAAATATGTCCCCAGCAAATCTTTCACAACACCAGGCACTGTGTTGAGGATGCCATGCAGAAATGAGTGGACGGAATCTGACTCCGCTCTGATGGAAGATAACAACATCTACTTTGTTCAGGTACAAAGTTTTCCTGCCTCAGAGTAAACTGGCCAAAATTCACACTGAGTTGAGAAAGGACCAAATCTGTGGCAAGGTCATGCAGTGCTGTGAGCATGGATGGCCAGCTGTTCCAAAGGAGCTCACAAGCTCAGACCTTACTGGGTTGAAAGAGACTCACTCACCATTCAGGCTTGCTGCTAAAGGGCTCCAGACTCGTTATTCCTGCTTCTGTGCACATCAAAATCATTAGTCAAATCCAAAGAAAATCAAGGCATCAGAGTGTCATCTAAGACCAAAGCAATCTGTATGGTCCCCTGGGCTGAGAGCACAATTGGGAGAGTGCGTAAAGCAATGTGAAGCAGGCAGGAAACTGCACCAAAATCATGCTGAACTTTTCTGTCCCACCACATTCCCAGTCTTTTGCAGGCATAGATGTTGTCGAGCTGAAAAGAGACAAATATTTTCTGACTGTGGATTACTATTCACGAATTGTTGAGGTGCCCAAGCTGTCCTCTACATCCTCAGCAGCAGTTATGCAGCACCTGAAAGCTGTGTTCACACACCATGGAATACCAGAGACAGTTGTGTCGGACAATGGTCCACAATTCAGCTGCTTAGAATTCAAAGTACTTGCTAGAAACTGAGCTCAAACTCCAGACAAATAATCCACACTACCCACAGGCAAGCGAAGCAGAAAGAGCAGTGCAAACTGTTCCAAGTGTCCTCCTGAAGACAAAAGACCGCTTTCAAAGCACGGCTAGCTTATTCCTCCGTACATCCAGTGAATGCCTACAGTCCATTAAAGCTGTCAAAGGGCTGGAGGGTGAGAACAAGCCTGTCCATTCTTCCTCCCCTTCTCCAACCTCACTTACCAGACTTGGACAAACTGAGTAATTTTAAGACAATACAGGGTGAGAAAGCCAAGCACACATGAACTCGGACACAGAACAAAATCTTTGTCGCTGCTCAGGAATGGTGAAGCTGTTTGGGTTTCAGACCAATTCACCAAAGGAACAATAGTCTGGCAGCATAAACCATGATCATTTGTGATCATAACATCACAGGGTGAATTCAGGTGGAACTGGTATGCACTTGTGAGTCTTCAAAGTCCATGGAAGATAGAGAAATAATGGCTTGATCCATATGACGAGGACCACTTACCTGAGGTGGGCACACCTGTTCAGAATCTCCATCTGCTCCACTACTATCAAGAACCTGTACCAGATCAAGTCACTTATCTGTCGTCATCCCCCCCCACCTCCAAAGAGCCTAATAGCTTAGGGCAAATGATTAAAGAGACAAAATAATCCTCTGACTTTGCTGGAGTGTTCAGGTAGTCTACCCTGATCTGCAATGGACTTTTTAAAAAAGAGTTCTAATGTTGAAAACATTTCATAAATGAGACTGTTCTTGTATTTTGAAAAAGGAGGAAAACAGAACATTAAGCACATAGACAGTTATAATGCTGGCAATTCTTTGTTATGTAAGGAGCATCAGTTACGTGCTATGGATAAAGTGAATTGAGTCACTCAATTTATTTCAATGTAGTTCTATTGTAAAGAAGTACATAATTTTTTCTGGGGAGATGTTGTGGTTGTTAGTAATGTTATTCCTACGTCACTCAGTTAGCCACTCCTACATGGGAGGTATTCACATTGTATAAGCAAGTTTATCAATAAAGTTTATTTGAATATCCTACAAGGCTCCTGTCTTAGTGTGTTCTGCACTTTCCTTCAATATCAAACACAACAGGTGGTTTGGTGCAGATGTAATGCATTTGTCTTATTCCATTCATTTTCAGGAATATCTGAAACTGTTCCACACCAAACTGTAGTTCATTGTCACTAAATGTTCTGGAACACCAGTCCTTGAAGAGGCTTTACAAAAGTCAACGGTGTGTGAGGCTGATGGGAAGGCTATTGGGAACAATAGTGACCACATTGTAGATACACTCCCAGCTACAAAGAAATCTTGACCATGAATGGTCTGGCAAAAGCCACAAGAATCCTCTGCCAGGGCAATGAAGGCCATTCCCAGGGATGGAGACAAGCTTCTCTTAGCATCTTCTAGATGTCTTGGCATCCTAAACAGCTTGATCTGCTGATCTGTCCCAGGCCACCAGATAAAGCTTTGAGCCAACACTTACAGTTTGACCATGCCTAGATGACTGGCATGTAGCCCCACCAACACTTTAGCTCCCAGCTTGGATTCCCACATAAGGCAAATCCCTTCAAGGGCAAATCATCCATGCCCTTGTATATAGCCTCTGTGTTGGTGCTGCACTCAAGACTGTCATCCAGGTGTACCCCCAGGTACTTGTAGGACTTCACCATATCCTCGTCCTCACTATCAATAATAACAGGGAGCAGTGCAGGCTTAGTCTTCGTAAAGTCCATCACCATCTCCTTTGTCTTTCTGATGTTGAGTTGCAGGTGATTCAGCTTGCACCATTTGACAAAGTCCCTCACCAGGGCCCTGTATTCATCCTCCCATCCACTCTTTTTACACCCAACTATTACAGAGTCATTAGAGAATTTCTGCAGATGACATGACTCAGTGTTGTATCTAAAGTCTGAGGTACACAGGGTAAACAGGAAGGGAGCCAATAGAGTTCCCTACGAGACCTCAGTGCTGCTTTCAGCCATGTCTGGCACACAGCTCTGAAGCTGCACAAACTGAGATCTGCCAGTCAGGTAGGTAGTCCATTATTCGGGGTACAGTGAAGTGCCATCGTCATTGAATGGAACTTTCCCCCAACAGTGAGGGCTGTATTGTATTGAAGGCCCTTGAGAAATCAAAAAAACATGATCCCCTCAATGCTGCCCTGCTTAACCAAATGGGAGTAGCCTCTGTCAGCAGGTAGATGACAGCGTCGTCTACTCCAACGTGCTTCTGGTAGGCAAACTCCAGGGACTGAGGGATGATCTGATTGGGGGTTGGAGAAGAGACTGGACCACTGGATGGTCGTCATTAAAGACCTTCGGCCCTTCTTGGGTACTGGGGTCATGCATGATGTATTCCGCACAGTTGAGGCTCTTTCTAGGCTGAGACTTGGATTGAAAGTGTGCTGGAGATCTCTACACAGCTCCTAAGCACACACCTTCAGGACATTGGGGTTCATGGCATCCTGTCCCAGTGCTTTGCTGTGACTGAGTTTCCCCAGAGTCATCCTCACATGCTCAATATTGAAGGTAAGTCCACGATGACTGTGTAGTTGGTGGAAGGTGGGGGCCAGTGAAGATCGGGATGATAGCAGTTGGTATGGGGGGGGAGGGGTAACAAATTGGATCTTGAGAGTGAGTTTGCTGAGTACCTATGAGATTGCCTTTTAGAGCAGCTTGTTGTTGGGCCTGCTAGGGAATCAGCTATGCTGGGTTGGGTGTTACGTAATGAACCGGGGAGATAATTCAGCTTAAAGTAAAGGAACCCTTGGGAGGCAGTGGTCACAATATATTTGAGTTCAACTTGAAATTTGATAGGGAGAAAGTAAAGTCTGATGTAGCAGCATTTCAGTGGAGTAAAGGAAATTAGTGATATGAGAGAGGAGTTGGCTGAAGTAAATTGGAAGGAGATGCTGGCAGGAATGACAGCAGAGCATCAATGGGGTGAGTTTCTGGGAAAAATGAGGAAGGTGCAGGATAGATGTATTCCAAAAATGAAGAGATACTCAAATGTTCAAACACTGATAACTATTGGTGGCAAGGGAAATCAAAGCTAATGTAAAAACAAAAGAGAGGGCATATAACAAAGCAAAAATTAGTAGGAAGACAGAGGATTGGGAAGCTTTTAAAAATTTATAGAAAGCAACTAAAAGAATCATTAAGAGGGAAAGCAAAATATGAGAGCAAACTATCAAGTGATTTCAAGTTGGATAGAAAAATCTTTTTCAAGTATGTTTTGAAGAAAAAAAAGATGAAAGTGGATACAGGACTGCTAGAATATGAGGCTGGAGAAATGGTGGGGATCAAGGACATGCAGATGAACTACATGAGTATTTTGCATTGGTCTTCACTGTGAAAGACACTAGCAATGTGCCAGGTGTTTAAGGGAGTGAGGGAAGAGAAGTGGGTGCAGTTGCTATTACAAGGGAGAAGATGCCCAGTGAGCTGAAAGACCTAAAGGTGCACAAGTTACCTGGACCAGATGAACTGCAGCCTGAGGTTCTGAAAGAGGTAGCAGTAGAGACTGTGGAGGGATTACTAATGATCTTTCAAGTCATTGGACTCTGAATGGTTCTGGAAGACTGGAAAATTGCAAATGTCACTCCACTCTTTAAGAAAGGAGGAAGGCAGCAGAAGGGAAATTGTGGACCTTTAGCCTGAACTCAGTGGTTGGGAAGATGTTGGAGTCAATTATTAAGAATGAGGACATGCTGTACTTGGTGACACAGGACAAGATAGGACAAAGTCAGCATGATTTCTTTAAGGGAAAATCTTCGCTGACAGACCTGTTGGAATTCATTGAGGAGATTACAAGTAGGATAGATAAAAAGGATGCAGTGGATGTTGAATATTTGGACTTCGTAAGGCCTTTGACAAGGTGTCACACATGAAACTGCTTACGAAGTTCAGAGCCCATCGCATTACAAGAAAGTTACTGGCCTGGCTAGAGCATTAGCTGACCAGTAGGAGGCAGCATGGGAAGAAAAGCATCCTTTTCTGGTTGACAGCCAGTGACCAGTCATGTTCCACGGGGTCTGTGTTGGGACCACTTCTTTTTATGCTGTATATCAATGATTTACATAATGGAATAGATGCTTTTTTTGTCAAGTTTGCAGATGATACCAAGATTGGTGAGGGGCAGGTAGTGTAGGCTGCAGAAGGACTTGGGCAGATTAGGAGAATGGGTGAGAGGGTGACAAATGAAATACAATGTTGGAAAATGCATGGTCATGCACTTTGGTAGTAGAAATAAATGTGCATACTATTTTCTAAACAGGGAGAAAATCAAATATCTGAGATGCAAAGGGGCTTGGGAGTCCTTGTGCAGAAGACCCTGAAGGTTAACTTGCAGGTTGAGTTGATGGTGAAGAAGGCAAATGAAACATTCTCTTTAATTTCAAGAGGTCTAGAATGTAAGAGCAGGTATGTAATGCTGAGACATTGTATGGCACTGCTATCGCCTTACCTTGAGTATTGTGAACAGTTTTGGCCTCCTTGTAAAAGAAAAAATGCGCAGGTATTGGAGAAGGTTCAGACGAGGTTCACAAGGATGATTCCAGGAATGAAAGGGTTATCATACAGTGGTGCGCGGAAGTTTGTGAACATTTTAGAATATTCTCTAGTTCTGTATAAATATGACCTAAAATGTGATCAGATGTTCATGCAAGCCCTAAAACTAGATAAAGAGAACCCAATTAAACAAATAACTGGTGACAAAGGACATTAGTGTGAGGGTAGATTGGAAGCCGAGGCCTAATGGCTGAAGCTTGGAGGACTGTCTGTGAGTGAGTGGGAGGGTGACAAGGGGCTGTTTGTTGCTTTGATTTGGCTGCTCTTGTTATTTTGCTCTGATGAGCATTGTGGACGACTGACAGTGACGTCTTGCAAGACAGTCCACAAAACTACTAGGTACTTTTCTTCTAAATATACTACACCTGAACTGTGGTTGATTGAAGCCCGTAATTTCCTTTTTTAAGGATGTATTTTTGAGCTGACTAAATGATCTAGTACTTTTGCGACCTTTAGGGATTTGGCATGGATATTAGTAGAGTTGCCGTCACTGGGGGTTAAATCAGAGTCACAGAGAAGTACAGCACAGAACAGGCCTTTTGGCCCATTTAGTCCATGCTGAAACCATTGAAACTGCCTACTCCCACTGACCTGCCCAGGGACCATAGACCTCCATATCTATATCTATATATATATATATATATAGCTCTTTGTTTTACCACGCTTCGCAGTGCCCTACCACTCGCTGTGTAAGACATACCCTGGTTGGTCTTAACAAAATGCGAAACTTCTCGCTTATCTGAGTGTCTATTTGTAATGATTGAATATGAACCTGTGGTTGGCTCCATTACTCCGTGCCGATGAAAGCATCAAGCAAGATTACAGTCGTCGAGGAGAAGAGTGGAAAATGAACAGGTGTTCAGTGCCTCCGCCTGCGTTTGACTGGTCACCCCCTCGCTGCTGTTGTTGCAGGAGACTTGGGTCCCATGGCGCTGGGTTTGGGAGCAGCTGTTACCGTATACCTATCAGGCTCCTGGACAGGCTTCACTGGCCTCGATGCTGAATGCGCTCTGCAGCTGTGGACTCACTTTTGGTACTCTGCAGTTCATGTTCCATGTGTTTTTGTTTACTATCTGCACGACTTGATCAAGGTGCTTCAACCATCGGCACAGTGCTGGCCTGACTCCATGGCTTGACCTGCAGCCAGCAGACTCCTGGGCTTGCTTCACTCACCTCAGCAGCTTCATGGCTGTGGAATCCCGTTCAGTGACATAACGATTAATATTATTTGTTTAGTTTTTATTGTTTGCATTATTTGTTTTTTTCCCCCCCCCCACATATTGGATACTTGGTGGTCTTGTGGGTTTTTTTGTTTAATGTGTTCTATTATTTCTTTGTTATGTGACTGCCTGGAAGAACATGATTTTCAAGATTGTATATTGTATACATATTTTTATAATGAATGTACTTAGAACTTTAAAATTTGAAAGTTCCCCGACTAAAATCGTGAATTAATGACGATTGAGAAATCTGCGTTTTATAACTCGAGATCATAATGGTGGTAAAGTTGGATGTAAAAATGTTTTATTTCCTTTGGGATCTCTTTGAAGGCCCAGTTCCTGGGGATTACTGATTAAATTGAGTTTTAAATTGAAATAATCTATGCTCAGGTGCCTCTGTCCAGAGTTATGTTGGAATAGAAAGATTTATTAAAATTGTCACTTTTTATTTTTAAGTTTGTTGCCTTGACAGGATGGTACCATGCATCCCTCCCCGAATAGTGATAATAAAAACTGACAGCCACAAGCCATTGTCCATGTCCCTTTGATTGCTTTCCTTTATTGTTTCGTTTGTGGATACTTAGAGAAGATGCCTCTCATCTATTCTGTATCCTAGCATATAGATATTTTAGTGCCCTTGGAGGGAATTTCTGCTTTATCTTTGGCATTGACCTTCAGTACTGCATATTATAGCAAGCGAACATTGTCATTTCCCAGACACTCAGTTATCAGTCACTTCACATGGAATTATAGAAAAGCAGAATTCTAGAGAGAAAATATATGGGCCTAGACTTCATTGGAAGTCTGTCTGAATTTGCTGTTATTAATACTTCATTATGTTACAGCTTCTAGAGTCTTTGTGCCTAGTGAGATGTAGCTATCAGTAAGTTGTTATTGCACTGGAGATTTTTGAAGCTACTTCAGTATCCTGCTGAGAGACTGTGTTCAAATACATAAAGGATATGAGTTTACAATATTGGTAGGCTATTCCCCCTCCCCCCCCCCCCCCACACTCTTTTTAAAAAAAAAAAACACTAATTCAACAAAGTCCTCACTTCCAGTTGTGTATCTGCTGACATCCGTTTCTGCTCAGGGTTTACATCTGCCTCCAATTCTATTATTTGTTTTCACCTGAGGGTTGTACATTTGTGTGCGTGGGTAGGGGAGGTGAAATGGATGGTGCAGGCAAGGTAATTTTCAACCAAAACTGACTGTTACAGATTATAAAATATTTTTCCTAGATCAGTAGTCTGACTACAAATGAAATAGAAAGATCATCTGAAGGCCTCTGGTAACTCTCCCCCTCTTCCTGCTCAGATTTGAAAAGAACTACTTATTTGTGGGATGTTGCTATGGCTGACACAACCAACATTTATTGCCCTTTGCTTTCAAAAATATGCCCTTTTGAACTCCTGCAATCCTTTTAGTGAACACGGTGCCAGGGTATGGTTGGGCTTTGAGTTCCAGCTCTGAAATTCGGCACAATAAAGGAACAGCAATATATTATATATTACCACACGAGGACACTGAACCATGGTGGAGTTTCCTCCTATTGGTGGAAATTGTCATCTTGCTCAGTGTGGTCAAACGAGTTTTCGTGAGTTCCACTGGTTCATTTTGTATCAGGTATCTACTGCCCCAATGCATATGTCGTGGAGGAAGTGAGTATTTAGAGGTGGATTAGGAGGCAATTAAGTGGCTTTGATAGAAAAGAAACTAATGATGAAGCTCAGTAGTTGATGTTCTTGGTGCTAACTATAACCATTTTCCTTTCACATTGGCATGTCTGGTTTGTCAATGAAAATTGGGTATTCGACTAATTTTCCCATTCCAACCATTGGTAATGCCATCAACAGTTTACTTTTGCTCTGCAGATGTTTGTTTCCACCCCCACCCAGGGCCTTCCTTCCAAGGTAACCATCAAAATTGCTTGTATACTTATTGCCATTTAACCGTTGTCCCAAATTAAATTTGGGATTAATTTCATGAAGCAGCCTGCAAATTAACTTGTAGTCTTCAAATGAACCTGTATAAGTGGAGTGATTCTGTTTTATGAATTGTCTGAGCACTGATTTTCAACTTCTCATTTTAATAGATGCACTGTGTTGTTCTGTGGTATCAGAGCTACTAATTGCACTTAAGCATGCTTCTGAGGGAGAAGTTTTTTTTATGTGGGCCAAAACAAGGAGTGGCGTCTTTAGCCTTGCCACCTGTACTGCAGTGGTAGACTTCCCATAATGTCAGGTGACGCAGCATGTACTTTATATCAGCATCGTTCAATAAAACTTAATTCAGCTCATTTTTTTCCTGCTGCTTAGAAGTTTATAATAAGGTTAGCTGAAAAGAGACTTGTTCATCCACCTGTTTTGCAACTGCAGTGCAGATTTTCAGCCTTGTTAGCAAGCATAGCAATAAATTCCTGTTTCCCTGGAATTGTAAGATTTCTGACCAATTGCAAGGAAGCACAAGACAGTCAGTGGTCTAAAAATAGGAACCAGCCACATTCTGAGCCTGTCAAGTATAAGACACAAAATCAAATGATGTATTTTGCTCTCTAGCTTAACTTTTTGGATTGGGAAAACGAGCATTCTGCATCAGAGCCCCAGAACAGCTGAACAGGTGTCCTTGTTGAATATAATGACTGTATTACTTGGCAGATGTTATGGAAATGTATTACATTGGGGAAAATATCACTTTGTTTTCCTGGTTTATTTGCTACTTAAGCTAATAATCCAGAAGGAGGACAATTTGTTTCGGAGCAACACTCAAGATGCTGGGGAAACTCAGCAAGTCAGGTGGTATCTATGGAAATGAATAAACAGTCAATGTTTCAGGCCAAGGACCATCAGGACTCCTTTTATTTCAGATTCTTTATTCACTGTAATTTCAGAAGTATTCTCTCCTCACCGTTTTTATTTTGGGCTAGTTATGAACACATGAGCTTCTTTAATCAAGACACTAGCCTTTGTCAAATTCCACTTTGCTTAGTTCTGGAAATTTTCTCAATCCACGTATTTAGTAGAGGATTTAATCCATGATGAGGTTCAATCCCAGCCATCTGCTGTGTCCCTGTCTGGTGGACATGATCTAGATTGTTCGTAGCCCTTGTCATAATTAACTAAGATCTTCTAAACATTCATCTGTGGCATCAGGGACTTTCTGCTTTATCTCGATAGTACATCCATTTCTGCCACCATCAACTTCTGAAATCCTTGTTACATTAGTTCTGTCTACGTTTCTATTTGAAGCCACTCCTGGTCAGACGAACATCCCACCCTCCATGAAAGCTAAAACCCAATGTAACACAAGGATAAGGCAGTGATGTTTACTATACATCTGTGCTCATCATTTATCATTCGTTTCTGGCTCAACTTTAAAATCCTAAACCTTTTCTGTTTCTGTGACTGTGCCCTTGCTAAATCTACAATCTTCAGACAAACACCCGTCTGTGGTTTCTCAACTGATCTTTTGTGCATTCCTGAGTTGATTGCTATGGATTGAACTTCAGAATTCTCCAAGTTCACCTGTACCCGCTTCCTTCGAAGATGCCTCTGGCTTGCTTTGTTTTAATCCTTTACAATGTTTGTGCGTAGTAGGGAGGGTAATATTTGTTCATTTCTGCAGCTCATGTCGGAGTCCTGAAACTTCCCAAGGAATTTTAACTTCCATTGGAGGATTTAATCGAGGACATGAGCTTGGTTGAGGCTGACTACCTCTCTGACAAAACATAGAAGCATTGCCTGGAGAAGTAATAGTAACCAATTGAATATTGTTATTGATTTAAATATGTACTGTATGTATATTGAGCAAGAAAGCATAGGGAAGGTCTAATCATGAACCTTTTAATTCTTTTTTTTTCTTATCAACTCTCAGTATCACATCTAATAAATCTTTAATCTCTCTTTCCACTGACACTCTTTCCAGCCCTCTTTTATTTCAGGCTTTCAACATCTGCATTTAAAAAAAATTTAATGGTAATGATCAGTGGTGCACCTCTGAACAATGTAATCTAACTTCCTGGGCAAAAGTTGTGAAAAGTGTTAAATAAGGGAATTTGTACTTTGCAAATAGAATAGTCCAGAGTGTCACAGTTTTGATTCAGAAATAATTATAATTGCATTGCATTTGTACTGATTTTCATTTGTGAAATGCTGCCTTTTTTCAGAACAGCATTGTATATGAATTCCTAGGCCGTGATTTCTTGGTATTCAAGAACAGACGTTGAGTAGCTTTTAATTTGTAACTATTAAAATGGATCTATTTACCGATATAAAAACTTTTTCATTTAGACGGTGCTTGTTTGGAAATGGGCATCACACACACAGAGGGAGCACTTGAGCTGTTTTTCCCAATCTTGGTTTGGGAAATGAATAATCTCGCCATGGGAATTAGATTTCACTTCAGTGTGCAAAAGCAGTGTTGTGTTTGCTGCCAGAGCCAAATTGCGTATTGCTCAAAAAACTGAAGTTTGAAATTGGTCAGAAAGACATTGAAACTGCTTTTGGGCCATTTGCACCCAGAAGGAAGAGCAGACAATGCTTGTGGTTCTGCACTCTGTTTAGTGCTGCTGCTGAAGCTTTGTAGCACAGCAATCAGGAAAGTGTTCGCTCTTAAAGCTGCACTCTGGTTGCCATGGAGAGAAAAATGGCTGCAGAGGGAGGAAAAAGCACAGTGATTTTCAGAGAGATATATAAGTGAGTTTAATAATCAGGAGGAAGATTATTTTTGCTAGTTTCCTGCAAAAGCCACTGTAAGGAGAATGTGTTAAGATGTCTTGAGTAGAAGTGAGAAGTCATTGATAAGGGGAATGTTGCATGGAATTTCATGGTTGAGGTGTCAAGATGAACAGGGTGACCCTGGATCTCATGCACAAACATAATTACCCAACCACACTCAGACTTATATTTTAAACTCATGGAGTCATCTATGCACAGTGTTTGGACAAGAGTGTAGCAAAGATGAATGATTAAGGGGTAGAAGGTCAGATGTCATCCCTACAAATGTTCAGTGATGGAAAGTTACTGTGTTCTCAATGTTTTCCACCTCTGTCCCATTGTATAGAGAAGGAGGGAAGACAGCAGTGACTAGCTTGGTTATCTTTATACCTTCTGGTTTCAGATGTTCATACACTGGTAGTGGGACTTTCAGCAAACCGTTGTATATTGCTGTGTCAGTTCTCGGCGAGATCTTGTGGTCAGCAAATTCAGGACATTGAATATCAATACGTCTCCTACTATGTCCTCTTGGGCAAGATGGTCTTGGCACTCAGTCATCGCAGATTGCTCTTTCCTTGGCCTTCAGCAGCAGTCTGAAGCCAGCCAGCCCATCTGGGGCAGCAGATTCTCCTGCAACTTCATGGACACCTGTTTGAATGAAGGGAACAAATTTCGCCATCTATTTTGCAGCCACACAAGAAAATGCTCAGACATCAAGACCCGCAATCAAGATTGTGAAAATGAAAAGCAGTGTCATGTGTTACTTTATAGAAACTTGTCATGAATTTTCACTGATTTTATTTAATGTGTGCTTTAAGAGCAATTCAAATGTATTCTAATTTGTATCCACTAACAACTGTGAAGGCAAAACATTAAGGCAGGTGAGAGAGAGTGCAAAGTGGTTGTACAATGCATTTACTGAACTCTTGCTACTGCATATCCTCGAATATTTTGTTAAGGAAGAATACAACGCCACGTGGATGTGTTTGTTCAGAAGCTGCATTATCTCCAGATGTTGATTCTTCTCTTTAAAGCTTCTAATATCACTGTAGTGGAGGATGTGATTGTGAAGGCAACTATTGCAGCTTAAATCTGTTAATCTAATAAATTGTAAATGATGACTCTCTCCTGGTTATTCTCGCTTTTATCTGTTTGTGACACTTACCATGCAACCTCCGAAAGTGGTACTCCAATGAGAAGCTGAGCAAAGTCACGTAGTGCAAAGAAACTTCTGAGTCATGTTCTCTTAGAGTATCTTTTCTCCCTGCAAAATAGAGGGTTGTTTTGCTCCTATTGTAGTGTTTGTTGCTTTAGCTGCTGTTGTGTTGTAATGACTGTGGTTCTGTTGAAAATCTTTGGAATGCAATGTTGGCACCTTCCCACAATAATCCAGAAACAGAGAACCCATTGAGATGACCAGTGAAGTTAGAGGTGCAGAGGATCTGTACATCAATGATGAGGTGAACTGGTTGTTCACATGGAATTGGAAATTGTCAGTGAGTCAGGGCACCTGAATATTCATGGACATAAATAGGAAGATATCAAGAAGAATGGATGGGGTTGAAGTAGGAAGCAAGGTTGGGCAAAATTAGGCCACAGCAATGAGTTTGCCTGGATGGTGTTCCTAGTAGATATTGGGCAGAAGCAGGTTGCGTGGGACGAGGGCTGTGGAGGAAAGATTTAAGGAATTGGGTCTTTATCTGTGTGGAAGATAATGGCTTGATGATTCATGTGGTTCAATAGTGTGCTCTCAGAGGGATCAGTCAATTGAACTCGCAGAACATGTATAATGTTGGGATTGGCTCTAAGTGAGCAGATAAGGAGTGAGGTTAGAGTGTGTGAGTGGAGTGGAATGATCAAGGTGGTCTGTCCTATCAGAGGTTTTTAATGGATGCAGAGGCTTTTACACTACTTTGACCTGACTATTATGTGGGCTGGACCATGCTTGACTCAAGCACTGCCTCGTATTTGCCTCCAACTTAGTAGCCACAATAATTTTTGGGAGCCATGCCATCTCCAGTGTACTGGAGGCATGGTCACATAGCAATGTTGGAAGTAGTTGAAATACAATAATAAAATCAATATAATTCTACATGTAAATAATTTAAGCACTAACCTCCATTAAAATTCAAAGTATGCTGGATGGACCAGGAATAGCTGGTGTAAGGTTGAGCGTTTGTCCACAAAGCCTGTGGAACTGTCTGTTGATTTAAAAAAAAATCAATGCTATCTGCGTCCAGTTTAAGCACTTTGTTGCAGTAGTGTCAATAATGATCACCAGCACTCAAAAGGGTTAACTTGCCTGATGTTTAGACCTAAAAAATATGGTTCTCATTGTATTGGTCCTTGGCTCTTGTGTTGGAGAACTTGTGGAGCTGTGGAAGGAGGGAAATCCTTGTTCCCAAGGATCAAGATCTACTTGTCAAGCAGGCTGTTGAAAATGTCTGTCAGAATACACTCCTTCGGGAGGGTGCCGTTGGGGATGCTACCAGTAAACAAGACATTAAGTATTAGATTCATATTGTTGAGAATTAGCTGTACATTAAGGGAGTAGAGAAGCTTTCTAATAACAAAAAGGTTTGGGTTAGTAACCAGAGTCTTTGTTGACCTGTACCAATCAGGGGTAGTCAAAATGCATAACCTGGGGAATTCTGTAACATCCCAGTGCCCAAGGAGTCATTTTATCCTTGCTGAAATAAAATAAAATCTTTTTGTATTGTGTGTTAGGGTGACCACTCAATGCCATGAGCTGCACATTGACATAATCTTAAAATCTACAGGTTGTCTCTGTTAATCCAGTTACCAAGAAGTTGAGGGCTGCAAACATTTTGCCCTGGATAGGGTTGCCCAAGCAAGAGAGGCTGTGCATGTCTGACTGCATTAGATAGCTAGAGCCTTCAAACGAATTGTTCACCAGTGACACTCGGTAGGATATGAAGGCCTGAAACAATCTTTGGGGAAAAGAAGTTTTGCAGGAAGGTATATAGGTTTTTCTTTCTGCTCAGGTAACCTACCTTCATTATGCAGTCTGCAAACTTTGGAAGCTAATTAAGCAGTCAGTAAGGAAGATGTCCATTATAGTCGTCATATCTCATCAGACTGCTTCTGAAAATAGTGAGGGAAAAGTGAGAACTGAGCTGGGATATGCTCCTTATCACAACAAGAAATCATGTTCCCAATTGGGGTACTCATATCCTCTATATATTTTGAGCTTGTCATAGATTGGTTCTGTGATAGTTCTCTTTTTACAAAAGAGAATCTTTTCATAAATTTTTCCATTTTTGATAAAGTATACATATGCCATTGGCAATGCCTCATTACCTTGCACAGTTGACTCATCATGTTGTATCCCAAATTCTGTTTTTTTGTAGCTCTGTGCAAAGTTGATATTCAATGACTTTGCTTATTTTGTCAATATGTCAAGTTACAGAGTTATTACTCGGAGAAATTGATTTTAAAATACCGGCATCCATTTTGAGAACAGTGGTGATCACTTCTGATGCAGTAAGCATTATTAATCTTTCATCAGTTGTATGAGATTTTCCACACTTTGCTTCTTCTGATATTCCAAAATTATAGCAATGAACCCGCCATCAAGGTTGTTTTTAGCTTTCTTGGCAAATGGCTTGAGTGTGTAACACTATTCAAATGCTTTCATCTTCTGGAACTGAGTAATTCCACAAGTAATCTTCCAGGCTATCTTTTATGGAAGTGTTCCTGCAAGCTTGGTGGCTTCATGGCTTTATTACAGTACAATATTACAAATCAGGCACATGGGGCTTCTCCGATCCGATGGGAAGGAATGAAACCATACTCCTGGTACGTAGTTTTGTATTGATGCACTTTCTGTAGTTTCTGTTTCTTAGCGAGATTAGAATTCAAGGCTTCACCAGCTTCAGACTTGGAGATTGCACTGTGCATATTTATCCATCATTAACAAGACTAAATTAAAGTTTTTTTTTGGAAAAAAGCACCAACTGGGAATGCCAATCAGATGCTGACGATGCCAAAAGATTGACACGGTCGGTCAGATCTTGTGCCTCAATTTAGGGTGCCACTTACCACTCCCCCACCCAGAATTTTGAATGCCCTCCAATGACTCTATTTCCCCTAACATCCCCTTAGGACACGTATCCACCCCTTTGGTATCATCTAGCTAATACCAGCAAATTTGGAATTTTAATCGATTGTGCTTGCGTGCAATGCAATTGTCCAAATCTCGTGTAGCAAAAATGTGGGGGGGGAAAATATATTCACCTTTCTTGTATTGAACACTGAATGCCACTGGGAAACTAAGATCTTGTGCAGCTCCAAGGAGATTTGGGTTCACATGTGACCTACTGATTTCTTATTCTTATCCCTTGGCTACACAAGACACTCATTACCTAGCAACCACTGAATCTGCAGAAAATATTCAAATTTCAGTCAAGCAAATTTTGTGTTATGGAAGTACTTTAATATTGTGCAATGTGTTAAGTAAAGGCTAAAAGCTGTGCTTAAGGACGTGTGTGTGTGTGTGTTGATAAAGATTTTCTGCTCCTGCACAATCCCTGTTGTTCTGTCGGTAAGATTGTCCTGTTGCTCTTGCTTCTCTGTCACTTGCAGAAGGCTGTTGCAGCACAGAACCCTGCCTCTGAGGGCTTCCCACCTTTGTCTAATAAATTCTCACAAATGGCATCAAGTCAATACCTAGCTCTGTCTTGAGTTGGTAGGAAGCAGATGGCTCACGGCTTGACTGCAAATTGCAGGCTGTGTATCTTGCCATTTAAAAAAAAAAATTGTAATTGGATTAATTTTAAGATTCCAGTGTGTTAACTGTAGATAAACACAATATGAATCAACTTGTTGTAAGTGCATAAGTAGATTAGAATTCTACTCGCATCAAGGGTAATATCCCTTTTAGACTTTGGTTGATGCAAGAAAAATTGACTCTTTTATTTAGCTAGTTTTATGTTTTGCCCTTCATATTCTGGTAAGATTAAGATCATAACAGATGGCATATTTCATTTAATAGTGTATTAGTAACGTTATTAAATCTACTGGGTTCTAACTCATAATACATAAAAATAGAAATGCCAAAATTTACTTGTGTAATTCTTTGAAAAGTAAAAAATCACATTCTGACATGGTGACAAATTAGTGCAATCTCGCTGGGGTAACAAAAAGCATTTCTCGCATCCTTAGAGCAAAATCCCAAAAGCTAGCTTGTTTAATGATAACAAATATCTGAACTAGGGGTGGAGTTGGAGATGACTCTTCGTAGCTCTTTAGCTCTTTTGTTTAACTGATTAAAACATTTTTCCAGCAGCTATCTGAGAATTTTTTTTTAAATTCCAACTCTGCACAGAAAGCACTTTCAATGTCCCCATTAAAGCTGATGAAGAATCCTGAGTTGACTCGTTCTTCTCTTCCATAGATGCATGACCTGCTCGGTTTCTCCAGCACTTTGACAAATATAGTGTCTATGCCCTGGGTCACATTACTGCTCCTTTCATCTATAACCCCTCTTTAAATGAATAAATTGCCAACTTTAACAAATGGTAATAAAATTTTATCCCATGAATCCATGGAAATGGCCATTTATTTTTCTTAGACTTCAAAGCTAAGTTGAGATGAAAATTCTACTTCAGCCAATTTTTATCTTAAAATGCATCTTAGAGCCTCAGAGCAAATTAATCTTCCAGTCTCTCCCATCATGGAACTTGTACCCATAGGAATCTTGAAGTCCAAGTCCATTGATCCCTCAAAGTTACTGCGCAAGTTGAGAGAGTGGTTAAGAAGGTGTTGGCCTTGTTACTTGGGACACTGAGTTAAAGAGCTGCAAAGTAATGTTGCAGCTCTAAAACCTCCTGGTTAGTGCACACTTGTACTATTGTGTTCTGTTCTTGTCGCCTCATTATAGCAGGGATGTGGCACCTTTAGAGATGGTGTTCAGGTTTACTAGGATGCTACCTGCATTAGAGTCGATTAGATTAGAATACATTGGATTAGAGTCACTGAGCAAGCTAGGGCTTTTCTCTTCAAAGAAAATTAGAATGAGAGTTGACTTGATAGAGGTGTATAAAATTCAAGACATCAAAAGAATGGGCAGCTACCTCCTTTTTTCCCCTCAGAGCGATGATAGCTAGTATGAGAGCACATGCTTTTAAGTTGATTAGAAGCAAGTATAGCAGGGATATCGGGTAGTGTTTTTCTCTCTCTCTCTCTCTCTCTCTCTCTACAGATCAGTAGGTGCCTGGAATAACTGCCAGGAATGGTAGTAGAGATTAATACAAAAGGAGCATTTAAGAGACTCCTAGATATGCACACGAGTGGAAGAAAATGCAAGTTGTTGGATGTGTAGAAGGGAAGAGTTAAATTGATCATGAGTAGGTTTATACAGATTGATAAAACATAATGGGCCAAAGGGCTTGTACTGTACTTTCTCATGTTCTATACCAAAGGTTCACAACCTGATAAAAGAGACAGTTTCAGCTGATATTTAATATAGCAGACTTTCAGTCTGGTAGTTGAAGTGCAAAGGCATTCACAATGTAATTTATGTGCACAAGTAGGTACATGTATACACAGGTACAATAAAATATTTACTTGCAGTAGCATCACAGGCACATAGTATCAGAAGCAGCATTCACAAGAAAAAACAAATTGTACTGTTTCTTAACAAAAAACACAATTAGAAGAAAAAAATATGAAGGTCATTTTAGTGCTGAGTGGTCAGTGTTACTTGACGTTAGAGATTAGGGGTTTCAGAAGCAACTCTTCCTGAACCAGTGGTGCGGGAGTGGCTTCTGTGCCTCCTCTCCTGTAGTAATAAGGAGGAGATGGCTTGTCCTGAATGGTGGGGATCATTATTGCCTTTATGCTGTAGTATCTCCTGCAGATACTATCGATGGTGGGAGGGATGTGCCTGTGATGTATTGGGTAGAGTCCACTACTTACTGAAGCTGCTTGCATTCCTGCACATTCAAATTTGCCATTCCAGACCATGATACAACTACTGAGTATATTTTTGATGGTATATCTGTAGAAGTTGGCTGGTGTTTGATTATAACCTCCTAGGGAAGACACTGGTATCCTTTTCTTGTGATTACATCTATGTGCTGGGCCCAGGATAAATGATCCAATATGTTAACACCTGGGAATTTAAAGTGCTGACTCTCTCCACTCTGCTTTCCCCCGACTGAAGGCTGCTACATATTTACTGTCCTTCCCTTTCAGAAAGTCAACAATCAGCTCTTTGTTTTCTAGTGTTGAATGAGGGTTGGTTGATGTGGCACCATTGAACCAGGACTGTTATTTTGTCTGGGTAGGCTGACTGCTCACCTGTGGTTTGTCCAACAATAGTATCATTGTCAAATTTGAAGATAGCATTGGAGATGTGCTTAGCCTCGCAATCATATGTAGATAGAGATGAGAGAAAGTGTGTTGTTCCCATGTTATAGTTTCATTTTTTTCTGTTTACTTATTCAGCTTTCCAAATGATGTAGTCATTTTTCAATACCTATTCATGGTAGTAAATTCTTCCTTTCCATTTTCGTCCTGGTGCTGGCTATGGCCCTGCAATTCCCTTTTTGAAGTAGAAAATGTTACAATTGGTATGAAACTACTTGAGCTGTGAGCTCTGTGTTAGCATCAACTGACTAACATCAACTAACCCACCCTCCCCCCCCAAACTCCTCACTTTTCAGTCCTGATGAAGAGTCTCAGACCAAAACGTTGACTGTTTATTCTTTTGCATAGATGCTGCCTGGCCTGCTGAGATCCTCCAGCATTTTGAGTGTTGCTTTGGATCTCCGGCATCTGCAGAATTTCTCATGTTAGTGACCCCACATTTTTGTTAAATTGGTATAATGCAGACAGATCTGGAGTTCTAATATTTTAGAGATTTGTAGTTTATGGAAATGGACCTTGTACAAAGGATTGGTGATCTGTTCTTCCTGTGACATTGCTGCTCAAGGTTTGGATTTCATCTAATCCTTTGTCAGCTGAAACTCACGGCAAAACGCAATTAATTGCTCTGCTTCCATATTCCATGTACTGGTGCCATGCTTGTCAGCACTGATCCAGCCAATACAAAAGGCACAACAGTTCATGTGCCTTGTTTGCTGAGCTCGTCAGTTTTATTGCTTGCGTCCCTCAAGAAAGTAAAGACCCCATATATTTATTTTGAATCTGTTAATTTTGCCATTTATTAACACTGATTCAAACTGTTCCTTTTAAATTGTTGAAGGAAAAATGGAGGGCTCTGTGAGGGAAATGGTTAGATGGATTCAGCAAAACACTGGCCTGAAAGAGCTGTACTGTGTCGTACTGTGTTCCTAAGGTATTGATATACTGCCTATTTATATTCCATGGATAATGATGTAGTTTATGCATATACTGGAAATCAATGAAAATGTATCAAACTGAAACCCAAATGCATTCTGACAAAATGATGCTTGAAAGTCAAAGACCATTAAATAAGAGTCACATTTTTTTATCTTGTGCTTTGGGAAATCTCATGCCAAATTCTGTTGTTCTTTTTCCCCCTGATTCATTTAAATGTATAATATTCAAAGTAGTGTTGCAAATCCCTAAATGATCATTAGTTGGAAAAGGTTCTCCCAATCAAATGCCATAATTTAAGGTAAAGGTAAATCTGGAAATTGCCACAATTTATCTTGGTTACCCGAACAAACTTTGCAGTTTTCTTGACCTTTTACCTCGGTTAGTGGACCTACTGTCTCCAGCTTTTCTTTTTGGAATCTTGAAAAGAATGGAATATTGACAGCCATGTTGTTAATATTGTTAACCGTAACTTGGTATGGAGAATTACTAATTCACTCAAATTAAAATTACATTTATCAATATCAGCTACAAGCTTAAAATTGTGGTACATTTTGCAACTGAATGTATCCATATCCTATATTGGAAAAGAGCCATAAATGTGTCTCATTTAGTTAACCCATTTAAAGTTGGCCAGAAATGTGATATATGATTTGTCCAAAATCAAGTTTGCTTTGATTTGTCATCAGTCCCTCAGAAAGCTAACATGGTGCATGTTCTTAAATGCATGCTTAACAGAATTATTTCAGAGATCTGATTTTTTGTGTCAGAAAAATCACACGTGACATTTTTGATATCTGCCTAAAATCAAATCTTAAGTCGTTATTTTAGTTAGTATTGATGAACTGAAAATTTAAATTTTATTTTTTAAAATCACTCCTTGAGTAGAGAACAAAAATCAAGAACTTGGAACACTTGAATTTCATTCAGTAATCTGGCAGATTAATTCCAGAAGACAACTTCAGAAATAATAATTGCATTTATAAATAGTTCTAAGTGCTAGAAAAGCAATTTCAAGTTTGTCGTCTGGCTGTACATACGAAAAGAAACAATGCTGCACAAACCACAGTGCACCAACAGCATCATATCACACGAGACACAATATTACCACAAATAAGTTACTGAAGTTAATTCAAAATGCATGTGAAGTGCACGGCACAGGTAAACAGTACAATAAACAGCTTGCCCTAGTAATGAGATCTCGGAGGTGGTAGGGTATTTATTAGTTGGCCTGGGGTAAGGAGCTGTTACCTAGACTGGCAGTCCTAGTCCTTATGCTCCTGAACCACCACCCTTATGGTAGTGGGTCAAAGAACTTGTAGGATGGGTGGCAGGGATCCTCAACAATGCTCAGGCCCTTTGTCTGCAATGTTCCCGGTAAATGTCACACATTGGGGTGAGGAACACCCTGGTAAAATGGGAATTGTATTGTTTACAAAGGGTTGAATCTTTTCTCCATACTCTTCATATTGGTTTCGAGGTGGTATTCCAGTGTGCCTGTGACCTACTTTACACCTCTATCATTCTCTTAACGCTTGACTAAAGCAGTTCTATTTCAGTGTTTCAAGTCAATGATTTAGTTGGCATTCTGACTAATATAACAGCAAATGTGTAAAAATGAGTTCCTTAAGTGCTTCATAAGCCCTAATCACAGCACTGGAAGCAGAATACTGGATATGTAAGGGAACAAGCCCTTGGCTGGTCAGGCAACACCTGTGGAGAGATTAATGACCTTCTGTCAGAATGGAGAGAGATTTACAAATGAACAGCTCATAATTAAAGAAATCAGCCTTGGAACCCGAGTTTATAAAGTACTCTGTAATCAGTCTGTTTCTCTTGTTGCAGATGCTGCTGGACCATAGTTATTCCAGCATTTTGTTTTAATCTAACTCGAAGTTATGATGCAAATGAGAAGAATGTACAGTTAGTTTGGCCTCATGGTGACTTTATTCCAGATGCTGATTGTAAAGTAGTTACTATAATAAACTCTTTATGTTCACAACAGTGACAGCACCTTGGTGAGGCCGATCAAGGTCAGAATCGGAAGTCCAGAAGTTGAAGCCCGATGGCTGGTGATGGATGACTGTCCTTGTGTAGTTTGGGAGGGAGGACAGTAGTTTATTTTGCTGTTCTTGCTCGTTTGTGTTTAGTTATGTTCTTTGTTGTTCTGCTGAGCATTGTGGGCATGGTATTCTGGTGCCGGAATGTGTGGCAACATCGCTGTGTTGCCCCCAGCACATCTCCAGTGTGATAAACAAATCTGAATGTAATACTGTAGTACTGATAGGCTGTGCTGTTGTGTGATGACCTGTGCTTTAAATTTTCAATTGTCTGGAAGTACATTTAAAAATGCATAATGATTAAAACAAAAAAATGTAAGTTTTTAAATAAAAATTACTATTTAATTGCTTAAATTAAGTTACACTGTGGTTCATAATCCCCTCTTAGTGCATAGAGCATGAAACAATACAGCATGGGGAAAGGTCCTTCAGCTCACGATGTTGTACTGAGCTGAAAGGATGCAAAACTTGGAAAGCAAAGTTGTTTTAGATTGTTTTTGTTTATTTGGTACAAAGTTTAAGTAAACTGTTGCGTTAATCATTTTGTATTAAAATTGACCTTTAATAAGTTGTGTACATGTTGCATTAATGTCATTGCCAGTTTAAGGCAAGAAAGGAATATCTTGCAATTGCAATTTCCCTGACGCTGACACTTAAAGCAAAAATTGAAAATACTAGTTTTATCCAAAACTGCACACATGTAATGGTACTGTTTTGTGAAGACTGCTCTTGTTCTTAAAATTTCTTGTGTTTAAAAGGTCTTCCCTTGATACTCTGGCCTCTGGGAATAGTCGTTAAAGGATTATACAAATCATATACAACATTGCACTCTTCCAGCAACTGGAAATAGTTGGTAAAAGAATAGTTGCGTGCCACACTAGGCAGTGGTTAGGGTAGTGGAACATTGCAGGAAAAGCTCTATTGGCAATGTGCGAGAAAAGATGACTCTTAGATTTGTGTGAAGAAGGTAGTTTTTCAAATGCACTGCATTCCTAAACATGAAAATGTTGTTTGAGAGTACTTGGTATACAAATGGGTATAGCATAATGACATGCCTTTCACATACTACTTTCATTATAAACCCATAATGAATTATGTAAATAAGGCTTAATCAAAATATTTGCAATATTACTCAAATATTACTGAAATATTAAATACATTACACTCCTTCCTGCTTAGCTATAAACTCCTACTCAATATAGAATGCATCTTAACTACATGGTGGCATCCGTTAGTCTCGTGAGACCATGGATCTGCACCTGGAATGGTTTCCAGGGCACAGGCCTGGGCAAGGTTGTATGGAAGACCAGCAGTTGCCCATGCAGCAAGTCTCCTCTCCACGACACCGATGTTGTCCAAGGGAAGGGCAAGGGCCGATGCAGCTTGGCACCAGTGACGTTATAGGAGTTGCCAGAACGAGGTTGAAGGCAACGTCAGATTGCCTTAGGGACTCCAGCTCTGGATTTGTCCTCAGGGTTTACTCCCGAAGCCTTTCCCATGAGTGGGTATGGCCGCAAGGCAGCAGAGATTTGAAATCAGAGTTTTCCCTCTCAACTACATACACTGTATAATATATAGGTGTTCCTCCCCCTTTACAAAGGTAGAGCATTCCTTTCTTAAGCCAAAATGGCGTAAAGTGAAGAACCATTAATTTATATGGGAAAAAAATTTCGTAAAAGCGAAAATCCTCTTTGTAATATGAAAACAGGTTACTAATGTAGGTCTTTTGTAAAAGCGAAGCGGTGTAAAGTGAGCATTTTTAAAGTGGGGGGCGCCTGTAATACAACTACTATATAGACATCCATAGCATAGTAAATTTTTAACTTGTCCCATTCAGGCCTAAAGATTTAATTGATGATTTCTTACTCTTGTGGAATACTGTCTTTCCTGATGAGGGGGTCAGTCTGCTTGGCAGGTGAGACTTGTGGCTGTGAAACTATCTGAGGCATCCACCACTGCTTGAATTTTCTCAGCACACTTGTGAGCTTGTGTGTCAATAGTGTGACTGCAATAAGTGATGCTTGTTATGAAGATTACACACTTGTCATGTTGTGGTCTGAGTCCATAAGCTCATCTTTTTAACACCGTCTTGAGATTTTGGAGATGTTCCTTGTCATCTTCACTGGTAAAAATGGCATTATCCAGGTAACACTGGTACATAGCTTTCTGCCAGTGTACAGGTGCAGATGTTACTCCAAAAAATAAAGGTGTTATATCAATAAGACCTTTGAGTGTTTATGGTGAGAAACACTTTGGACTCTTCTACCCTTTCCATCTGTAGGTAGGCCTCAGCTAAGTCCACTTTGCTGAAGTATTTCCCCTCCAGAAAGGTTTGCAAAGATATCCTCTACCCTAGGCAGAAGCTATTGATCTACTTTCAGTACTGGGTTGATGGTAGCCTCAAAATATCATAGATCCTGACAGACCCATTCTTCCTGGCTACTGGAACCACTGGTATTGCCCATGTGCTCCACTCAAACTTAGAAAGAATTCCTTCAGCCTTCCTGTGATCTAGCTCACCAGCTACCTTATCACAGATGGTATATGGAACTGGATGACTTTGTAAAACTTGAGTGTTTGTACTTTCATGTAGCACTATTTTCCCCTTGATATGTTTGAGTTTTCCAATGCCTTGCTAAAGTCACGTATACAACATCCACTGCCTTACCTTCATCAACTTTCCTGGTAAGTCCCTCAAAACTCGATAAGATTGGTAGATGTGACCAACCACGCACAAAGCCATGCTAACTACCCTTAATCAGTCCTTGTCTATCCAAATACTCCTATATTGAGTCTCTTAGGATATCTTACAACGATTTTCTCCCTACTGATGTCAGACCTACTGGCCTATAATTTCCTGGTTTGTTTTTAGAGCATTTCTTAAACAGCAGAATGACAATAAGCTACTCTCCAATACTCCAGTACCTCATATGTCACCAAGAATGATTTAAACACCTCTGCTCGGGGCCCTGCAATTTTGGCATTTCCATCCCACATGGTCTGAAGGAACACCTTGTCAGTCCATGGGGATTAGACCACCCTAGTTTGCCTCAAGACAGCAAACTTTTCCTCCTCTCTAATCTGTGTAGGGTCCATGACCTCACTGATGCTTTGCTTTACTTCAATAGACCTCGCAAGTAAATACAGCTGCAAAAAATCCATTTAAAATCTCCCCCATCTCTTATGGCTCCAAGCACAGATGACCACTCTGATCTTCCAGAGGACCAATTTTATCCCTTGGAATCCTTTTGCTCTTAACACATCTTTAGAAGTGTTTGGGGTTGTCCTTCACCTTGTCTGCTCAGGTAACCTTGTAGCCCTCCTGATTTCTTTGTGTACTCTTGCATATCTTACTCAAGTACTTCATTTGTTCCTACCTGCCTATATTGTGCTATGCACCTCCCTTTTTTCTTTAATAACAATAAAAAAATACTTTATTGATCCCAAGTGGGAAATTCTTTTGTTATAGCAGTAACATTTGAAAAGACACTTGGCAGTGTGTAGATTTGACTAAAAATAAAGTACAGAGTAATATACAATAATAATTTACCAATGTACAATAATATATGAAATAATAGACTATTGTACTATGATGTGTGTTCTCCTGTTGCACAGATAAACTGCTGTATATGCTTATTGCATTTGATAGGAAAGATTTTCTGTAATGATCTTTGTAACAACAGAGCTGAATGAATCTGTTCAAAAATGTGCTCTGCAGCTTATTCAGTCGGTCATGGAGAGGCTGTGCCAGATTGTCCATAATGGATAACAGTTCGTTAAGTGAACTCCTCTCCACCATTAACTCAAGAAATTCTGGGTTGTAGCCAAGGATGGACCCAACCTTTTTGTGTTTATTTAGTCTTCTTGTATCACCAGCTCTCCCAACATAAAGCAGCAAAGAAGACTGCTCTTGCCACAACAGACTGGTAAAAGATCTCCAACATCCTGCTGCACTCATTGAAGGATCTCTGCTTCCTTAGAAAATAGCCTGCTCCTCCCCTTGTAAATGGCCTTGGTACTGGTTTTCCAGTCAAGTCTGTTGTTGAGGAGAACACCCTAGTATTTGTATTACTCCACCACCACAACTTCTCGCAGAACGTATACTGGACTCAGCACAGACCTCTTCCTCCTAAAATGAACCACCATCTCCAAACTCTTGGCCACATTCAGGAGCTGGTGATCCCTCCCACACCACTCCACAAACTTGTCCACCATTCCTCTGTACTTCTGCCCACCTCTGATACACCCAACCACCAGAGTCATCAGACCTTCTGTAAGTGACAGGACTCAGATTTGTACTGAAAGTCTGAGCTGTACAGTGTGAACGGAGACAGACAGTCTCTTGGTACACTCCAGTGCCACTCACCACCATCTCAAACAGACAACACCCGGCTGTACAAACTGGGGTTTCTGTCAGGTAGTCAGTAATCCAGGAGATGGTAGATTTTGTCCACAATCCTTTGTAGCTTCTTGGTCAGAAGTAGCTGGATTGTATTGAAGGCACTGGAGAAATCAAAAAAGTGAATCACTCAATGCCATCAGCATCATGTATGTGGGAGTGAGCTCTCTGCAACAGGTGGATGATGGCATCATCTATTCCTACGAGAGGCTGGTAGGCAAATTATAGAGGGCCCAATGGAGATCTTGCCTGTGGTCCAGAGGGTCCAATGGAGATCTTGCCTGCGGTCCAGAGGGTCCAATGGAGATCTTGCCTGCGCTCCAGAGGGTCGAATGGAGATCTTGTCTGCGGTCCAGAAGGTCCAATGGAGATCTTGCCTGCGGTCCAGAGGGTCCAATGGAGATCTTGCCTGCGCTCCAGAGGGTCCAATGGAGATCTTGCCTGCGCTCCAGAGGGTCCAATGGAGATCTTGCCTGCGCTCCAGAGGGTCGAATGGAGATCTTGCCTGCGCTCCAGAGGGTCGAATGGAGATCTTGCCTGCGCTCCAGAGGGTCGAATGGAGATCTTGCCTGCGCTCCAGAGGGTCCAATGGAGATCTTGCCTGCGGTCCAGAGGGTCGAATGGAGATCTTGCCTGCGGTCCAAGGTAGGTCAGGACTAGCCTCTCCAGCACCTTCATCACATGACATGTGAGGGCAATTGGTCTGTAGCAGGAAGTTCAGATGGAGTTTCCTTCTTGGGTACAGGAACCAAGCAGGAAGTCTTCCACTGCGCTGGTATCCTTTCCTGAGTCAGACTCTGACTCAGATTGTAAAGGTGCGACAAAATACCGGACAGCTGGCTTGCACAGGCCGTCAGTATTCTGCTGCTGATACCATCCAGTCCAGCAGCGTCTTGCCTTGATGTCGTCTCTTCAGCTGATGCAGTCACAGTCAGGTGGGGAGGAGGGAGGTGGTCATCCCCATGAAGGCAGGATACTCCAAAGTTGGAGGTTTTGGAACACAAGCATTCACCAGAAGAGAGGGAGGGGTGGACTGAGAAGGTTTGAAGGGCAGGGAGGGTGTGCGGTTTGGTCCCGTGCTGAACCTGTTGGAAAAACAAGTTCTATTTGTTGGCTTTATCCAGGCAGCCCTCGATCTTCCTTTCCATAACCTTGAAGCCATTGATCTGCTTCATGCCCAACCACATGTCCCCTATGCTATTCTCATTCCCTCAACTTTACCCACAGTTCACTCTGTACTCGCCTCAGTACTTGTCTATCTCCAGACTGAAGGCTTTCTTCATATTCGAAAGGACTTTCAAAGTGATCTCGGGCTTATTGGGGAAGCAGCGAACGGTCCTGGCTGGCAAGGTGGTGCTCTTGCAGAATTTGATAGTCTGTGATACAGTCAGTCATTTTGTTAATGTCCTCCCTGCTTGGCTCATGTAACACATCTCTGTCGATCCGCTCAAATAATTCCTGCAGTGCCTCATTAATCTGAGTCCACCTCCTTACAATCCTTGTTGACACAGGCTGCTGCTGGACAAGAGGCACGTACCTGGGTGTTAGCAGGACCACAGTATCCCTTGAAAACAAAAGTTCCCTAAACCTTTTGGCTTTTATTCTGTACTTTTAACTTTGTACTCAGAATTTCATTTTTGAAGGCCTCCCACTTACAAAGTACATCTTTGTCAGGAAAAAAAAACATGTCTCTATCCACATTTGTCAGATCCTTCTGATACTATCAAATTTGGCCTTTCGTCAATTTAGAATCTCAGAGGACCAGACCTATCCTTTTCCATAATTACCTTGAAACGAACAGCATTATGATCACTAGATGCAGTGTCCCTGGACTCAGACTTCTGTCACCTGTCCTGTCTCATTTCCTAGTGGGAGATCAAATATTGGAGATCTAGTATTGTACACTCTTCTGTTGGAACTTCTATGTACTGATTAAGAAAGCTTTCCAAAACACATCTGACAAACTCTGACCTGTCTAGTCCTGTTACAGTATGAATGGGATAGAAATTTTGGTCAGTTTTTAGTCTTAGTTTGAATTGAGTTAACTGTATTGCGAGTTTGGTTACAGCTCTGACAAAGTGAACAAGCTTATTTACTTTATGCAATCATTTTCAGCATTGACTGAGAATCACATGGTCATTTTCCATTTATAACCAATGTTGCGTGTGTGTGTGTATGTATGTATATACACACACACACACACACACACACACACACACACACACACACACACACACACACACACACACACACACACACACACACACACACACACACACACACACACACACACACACACAGATACCCACTCAACTTGCTGCATTGCACTGTTCTTATCAGAGTTGAATATTTACTGAAATTTGTTTCATTCTCTTGGTTAAATGTCTTTACTGAAATCTCTGCTTCTCACTTGCACAAATATAGGCAAATCCTTATGACATGATGTGCCTTTTTAGGTTTAGGGAACTTTTGTTTTCAAGGGATACTGTGGTCCTGCTAACACCCAGGTACGTGCCTCTTGTCCAGCAGCAGCCTGTGTCAACAAGGATCATACTATGTACTTCAGTTGGATCATAACTATGTAAAATAGTTGAGAATAATTGCTTGTGTGATTCTACCCCAATCATGTTACGAGTGAGCAGGAAAAGAGGGAGGACAATGGTTGAAATTTAATAAAGATTCCTAAAGTTTTTCAGAATGTGTGCCCACATAAAACTTGGATATGAAAACTGTGTTGCAAATTAGCTGGATGATTGACCAATAGGTGACAGCAATAAATTAGTTCCCAAAGGAATTCCCAAGGCTGTGCAGTGTCCCAATGTTCAGTGCAAGGTGCCCAAATTCATGTTTAAAAACATGAAGCTGAAATCTATATTTAGAGATAATTGCAAGACGAGTTAAGATGTTGAAGGCAAATGGATTAAAGCATGATTTGAACATCAAATGGTCCCAAAATGGCTTTTATTTTACATAGATAAACTGCACTATTATACAAACAGGTATAATTTTCCAATAGTAGTTGGATTTGGTGTGAATAAGGGACAAAAGCCTAAAGTGATCATTGATTATTACATAAAATTGTAAATAAATGGTTCATATTATTACTGTAGTGAGTGCTGGGTAGTATTGCTTTGGCTCGTGCACTATTACTTTTACTGTATCACCAGTGGAAGCCTATGTCACAAGAATAACAATGTATAGAGAAATTTTGGCTACCAGTCAATGATCTGGAACTATTAAATTCTTGAAATACTGGATGGAACATGACCAAAATTCCAAACAGCAATATGTGCCATTCAGTATCTGGTTGTAACGTTTTGTGCCTTTTTTCTAAAGGAAACTAAGGGGGAAACTTGGTCTGGAGAGAAGATTTGAATGGATTTCAGTAGGTCAACACGTAAATTGTTAGAAGTATCCTTGTGGAATAATATAATGATTCTAGTATCTTTTTATCATTCAATAACACATTTCTTCAGAATTTTAAAGTATTGGCTGAAACTTAAGATATAGGTTTAAAAAGTGGGCTTTATTTGTATTGAATTCTTTATACGGGTAAACAGGCAAAAAGTCCTTTAAGATCTTCCTGGACAACCTGATATATTGAAATTGATTAACTGCATCATAAAACACTGAGTGTTGTTTTTTTTTAGAAAAACAATTTGCCAATATAAATGCCTCTTGAGTATCCTTGACTACTTTCCACTTAAAAGGTAATTAATTCCACACAAATTCTTTTAACCTAAAACTGCAACAGTTCATCAATTTTCTGCATAATCCACTTTTTGACTCTTCTTGATATTGATCAAGTGACCTTTGGCTCAACAAACTTTATGATTGTTGGCAGCTATGTTATCTAGAAGAGTTTTTTCCCCCAAGAAGCTAGTTTAATAGTAATTACTGTTTCACTTTTGTCAGCTTACAACTTGCAAGGAAAAAGGGGAAAGAAAACTATTTCACAACATGGTAATAAATGCTTGAGTTTGAGTTCTATCGATTCAATTTTTCCAACAAAAGCAATAGCATTAAAACAGTTCCTTTTATTTGCATCGTACTGGCATTGTAAACAATACTTGCTGTAAGATTCTAAGATATGGTTTTTAAAAAGCTCTTGAGAACCTAGCAAATGATTCGCTTTATTTCCCTTTTCTTGAATTCCGGGCAAAGATTACACAGAGAGAACTCACCATAATATGCAAGCTATTTAGAAACATTTAAAAGCATGCCAATCTGTCAAACCAGATAATGACTAAATGTCTTAAATCAGTCAATAACTTCTCTATCAGAGCTCAAATCAAATTAAGTTTAATTATAATTCAAGACATACATAGATACAGCTGAACGAGACAGCCTTCCTCTGGGGCCAAGGTACAAATCAGTCACAAATGAGCAAATGTTTACTAAAACAAAAAGCGAGTAACGAATTCAAAGAAGCATATTTACTCAAAAAACCTGTGTGTGTGTGTGTGTGTGTGTGTCCGTCCGTCCGTCCAAACCAGCTCCTTCGATACGCCTGTCCCAGCCTTGGCCAGCTCCTTCAACACCTCTGCCACTGACGCCAGTCCAGTCAATGAGCAGCTCACTAGAGTAGTCCTGCAGTACCCGATGTTCTTGGAATAGAATTGTCTTCGGATTGTAAAAAAAAAAAACAAATTTTACAAAGAACAGAGTACCTTTGGTTGGCCCCTGAGAGGCCACTGCTTTCGCATCTTAACGGAAATAGCCACTTTGACTGAGGCAATTGCATTTGTTGGAAATAGTAACTGGAAAGGTTCAGCAGTTTAGCCCGTCCATACTGAATTATTTCTGCACCGAAAATGTAATATTCTGCTTTGAGTAAGTAATTCAAATCATTAGCAACAACAAAATTCACACATGCAAAGTGGGACTGAAAGCTCTTTCTTATCTTTATTTCGATAAGGGGTCAGCTGACCTCATGTAAGTGTTAATGCTTGAGCCATGAAAGAAAAGTTTCATTTCAACAATTCTGTTTATATAACCTCTTGTTGAATCTGACAGTGTTCCCTAAAAGGGAAGTATAGTGACCCAAAGACAAGAAGGCAACAGTTCCCTTGAATACACAATGTATGCAGGGAGTAACACTGATATTACTTTCTATGTAGTTTGGCAGAGATGTTGAAATTGTGGAATTTTGCCTCTGCCAGAAATAGATAAAATTCTTTAAGTAAATGTGAAAAGGTCTGTATGCTAAAATACAATATGCACAAATTTGGAATTGTTATAAAAACTAAGTTTTTGTGCAAGCTACTGTTCATAATTTAATAGCACTGTTCCAAAACCACACTAAACATTGGAATTCAGCTTCCTTTGGGAACTTGGAGAAATAATCTTCAGAAGGGATTTGTCTTTAATGCTTCTATCTGTACTCAGTAGCATTATATCAGGCACAGGAGTGGAACCTGGTGTGGTCTGCTGCTGTAGCCTATCCACATTAAGGTTCGACATGCTATGCATTCAGAGATGCTCTTTTTTGCAGGAGACTATGGTAATGCATGGTTTTTTGAGTTACTGTCCCCTTGTTAGCTTGTGCCAGTCCAGTCATTCTCCTCTGATCTCTCTCATTAGCAAGGCATTCTCTGCCACAGAACTGTTGCTCACTGGGTGTGTTTTGTTCTGTAAACTCTCGAGACGGTGTGTGAAAATCCCAGGAGATCAGTTTCTGAGATGCACAAACCACCCCATCTGGCACCAACAATCAATCCACGGGGTCAAAGTCACTTTGATCACACTTCTTCCCCGCTTTGATGTTCGGCCTGAACAGAAACTAAATGAGCTGACCATGCCTGCGTGCTTTTATCCATAGAGCTGCTCTCAAATGGTTGGCTTATTAGATATTTGCATTAATAAGTAAGTGTACTTAATAAAGTGGTAACTGTGTGTATATTGGGCAGAAAAGCTGCAAAATATACAGCCAAATTTGATCTAAGTAATTTAGACAAATTGGCAAAGGCAAAGCATGGAAGGCTATGGCCTTAATGCAGGCAAATGACAGCAGAGAAGAGGAAGAAGAGTGTCATGAGAAGTGACTAATTAAATATTTGGAGGGAAACGTAACATCCAGAAATGATCAATAACCTGTTTTTTAATATTGAGATTGTCAAATTTTAGTTTCTGGAGGTGTGGGGGTGGGAGCAGCATTACTTGATTGAATTTCCATATCTTGGGAATGGATGTGGTGCCCTTACAAATAGAGTGGAATGTTGATGCATTCTGATTCCAGCTGGTACCAGCAAAACCATTTCCAAACTTGAGAATGTTGGTGCATATTTGGGTTGTATTTGCCACTTGAATTGGGTGAAATTATTACGTTTATTACATGTTTATAAGCAGCTACAAAGCAGATCGTCCTAAAGGAGTGCTGCTCATTGATGTTTTGATATATGCCTGGGGGGGAGGAATGGCTTAAATGATGGTTTATATGCAAAACTCACTTAATTTTTCAATGTATATATGTATTTCCACTCTCCATCGAAAGGCGAATACAAAATGATGGGTGTTTACAGTGATGCTACTGCTTCAAGAAAGGATGACAGCACAGAACTGTAGTATATGGCTGACTAGTGTAATGTGATGCTAATGGTAGTAAATACTTCCCCTCCCATTCCTTTTGCTGTGCGTTTCAATTAAGTTTTAATTAAGTCACAATAAGCTGTGTTGGATCACTCCATCACTAAAATGCTGTTAAAATAAACAAGCATCTCAGTTATGAAATGGCGGCATCTATTGTAAAGCCTGCAGCTGCTCTACCCCCGACATTCATACTCCCACAGTGACTTGTGACTGGCAGTCAGGATGGAAGCACTTGACCTGGTCATGTGCTCCTACTGTTGGGCTACTTGCCAGTTATGAAGAATTCAAAGCAACTGGGAGGCGAGGATCTGTCTCCAGTCATAGCAGCAGCTTGCAGGTAATGGCACATCCTTTTGCGGAGAGATGAGCCAACACTTCTCAACTCTGAGGCCAGTCAAACTGTTGAGTGTGCATCCAAAAAGCAGTCACATGATTGGTTAAGGTGCGGAGTTGATGAAGCCCTTATTATCGCGTTTGATTAAAATCTTCAACTTAATATCTGCAGTTATTTTTATCAGTCAGAAACCTCTGTACTTCCTAAAAGCAGCTGGTTTGAAAGTAAGAATCCACATGAAATTGAGGGGTTTATTTATGGACAAATAAATTTAAGAAATTGTTTCCCTTTAATGTTAATTTCCTTTGCAGTTTTAATTTGACTTGTAAAAGATAAAATACACTAATATCAATGCCATGATCTCAAAGAGCACTAATAAAATAACCTGTCAATTAAGTGGTGTCAGCACATCCTGACGAACATTTGTCACAAGCATGATGTAGCATGAGAATTAACTAAAGTCAAGACAGATGTGATGCCTGAGGGGTTTTTTTCTCCACAAAGCCTGATGTAAGTTGGAGTTGTCTGTTGAGATGCTTGCTGGCGAATGTTCATGGGGCTAATTTCACCGTGGCACTTGGGGACCGTCAGGTTTCTCCCATGTAAGCTGAAGTATTTTGTTCTGGTGAGGTTAGCTTCTTGGGTGATAGCTTGGATGCTCACTGAAGCCTTGCTTATTTTGGTGCAGTAACAGATTCTAATGCTAGTAGATAAAAAAAAACAAGTTATTGTACTGCATTGAAATGCATGGTGAATTGATCAATTGAATCTTTATACTGAATGATGGCCTCCGCACAATCTAACATTGAATAAACATAGCTATTGTAATGACTGTGGCAGGTTAATATTGCTTCTCCAATATATTTTTAAAACTCCCTACTGATAGTTTTATATCCCTGGCTAATACAGTTATGACTATTGGCTTGTTTTCATGCTGGCATAACCCTTTGTGCTCTGTGGAAGACTGAAAAGAGCAGGTTTAAAAATAAGAATGCTGTTCTTAACTCCTGGATTTCACGTTTGCCTCTTTTTGGATTTCAAATTTGTTTTTGGTGTGTACTGTTGAGAACTCTGCTAATTTTCCACTTAGATCTTCAGCAGAGAATGAGACCGACCCGAAATTCTGTAAGTTGGTGGTTTATTTCCATAATTGTGAGCTAAAATGTTTCTTTGCCATTACTGTTGAGGCCTGGCTCAGTTTTGCACTGTTTCAGCACTTTGTGGCATGTGGTCTGACAAGGCGGCTGCCCTCAAATGTGTACTGCATATTGCAACGACGGCGTGTGAGCTACAGTTCTTCAACTGCCAAGGCAAGGGTGGGAGCAAGATGAAAAGGAAAGAAACCCCTGATTTAGTCACATAAATGCATGCTGCTTCTCTGAGACAGGATGCTGTCTTTGATTAACAGGTTGTGCAGTCCATGAGGAAAAAGTCACTGCATCTATTTGATACGTCCTGCTAGGCGTCCTTAACTGATACAGCTGCTGACATCTCACTTTAAGAGGGCATGTGGCATTTTCTGTATGAATTGAAGACTTGTACGGCTCCTGGTGCTGAGGAGCTCCAGAAGAATGGTGAATTATTGCCTGGAAAATAGAGGGTGTTAGTTGCGCAGTAGGAGCTTTCCCTCTGTCTGGTCAATTGTAGGAATGACCCATCGTGCATGGGAAACATGGCGTTCGTCATCAGGAAAATCTTATGATCTGCAACTACTCGGGGATTGCAAGTTTTCCTGTTGATATGAAGTCTTGGTTATTAATAGGAATCCTCCTGGGCATGTCAGTGATGGCTTGTACTCATGGTAAGTCAGCAATGCTGGCAAATCCCAGTGCCTGAGATGCCACCTGCTCCTTGTTGAAACTAAAGCAGATGGAAACATCCCTCTGAGCACTGTGCCTGTGTGTCCTCTTTGATACTAATGTGAGCATCATGCTGTACGACAGGGGTCGGCAACCTTTTTGCCTCTGTGGGCCAGATCGCATATTAATGAGCGGTCGGTGGGTCAGATAAATGCCATAAAAAAACTTGAAGTATGGGAGTTATCCATTTAAATACATCTAGTTATGTTTTGCCTCAAATTAACGAATAACGCATGCTAGAAAATCATTTGTGCTTAAGGTTGTCTACCCCTGCAAGACATGGCTGAGATGTTCAGTAATATCTTGGAAAAATCCTTGACAAGGAAGTTGATTGTGAAGGTGACCTTGACCTCTGTGTAGAGAACCGTCAGCACAAGAGAGTACATCTGAACTTCCATCCCACATTACATGTGTTTTACAGACTTGGAAGCCAGGAGTACGTTGCACTTCAGAGAAATCCAGATGAGATGTGTTTCCTCTGCAGGTACTGAGAACAGAGTCTTCAACATGAGAAATAGGAGCAGGAGTAGGCCACTTGAGCCTGTCCCGCCATTCAATAAGATCATGGCTGATCTGTCCATAAACTAAGCTCCATCTATCTGCCTTTTCCTCATAACCTTTAATTCCCCTACTATGTAAAAACTGTATCTTAAATATATTTAGTGAGGAAGCCTCAACTGCTTCCCTGGGCAAAGAATTCCACAGATTCACCACTCTCTGGGAAAAACAGTTTCTCCTTATCTCTGTCCTAAATCTTGTCCCCTGTGTCTTGAGGCAATGTCCTCTAGTGCTAGTCTCACCTGCCAATGGAAACAACTTTCCTACTTCTATCTATCCCTTTCGAAATTTTATGTTTCCATAAGATTCCCTCTCATTCTTCTGAACTCCAGAGAGTATAGTCCCAGGTGACTCAATCTCTCCTCATGGGTTAACCCATTTATCCCTGGAATCAACCTGGTGAACCTCCTCTACACTGCCTCCAAAGCCAGTATATCCTTCCCCAAGATGGTTATGTCTTTGACTGTGGTATGACCAGTTTTCTTCCATTATGGTTTCTCCAGTACAGGAGTGCTGGTGGCGGTGTCACACCTGAGGGACCAGTTGAATGAATGTCAGGAGAAAATGGCCATTGCTCATTCAAAGGCAGTCTGCGGACTAGAATGTGTTTCAGCAGCCTGTAATAAGTTTGACGCAATCCAGTCATGTTTCCTGAGGTCAGCAAAGGCCCATGTGATGATGTGGCACTATGTAAATGCTGTACTGAGTACTGCAGGACTACTCTGGATTATACCTGCAAGATCAAATTTATTCCCATCAGACAGGAAGGATGTGATGCACAATTTGACATTCTGTGTGAGTCAGGTATCTTGGGGTGAATAGTATTTAACCCAAAGTTCTGACCAGTGTGATTAAAATTTGTAATAACTTGTGTGATATTATCTGGATTAAAGTTTTTCTGCATTTTTATGCAAAAAAGAAAATAGGCCATTGGCTCCCAGGTTATTGTAAATAAAGACAAAACCTTTCTCATCTGGAGGAAAAAGTAAATTGTTCAGGAACACACTGCATACAGGGTTAATAATAATAAAATCTTGCTGGATTGAATAAGTGATTGAATTAAAATGAAATTATTGTATCTAGAATGGCAAAAACTTGATTTATGATTCTAGCAATGAAATAATAAAGGAGTTAATGGAAAAGGTGAAAATCTCAAACAAGATAATTTGGGACACTAGATCCATGCCAACCTTATTGCCCATCTATATGTGTTCTGCCATTAGGACTGGATTCTTCAATGACTTGCCTATTATTAGTATTAGCCTAAATTGTCCGAGTTATTAGGAACAGGACTTTGGATTCATTTTGTGAAAGCTAAGCAGGCACTTTTCAAACATGGGACTTGATATTAGATCTTTTTAAACTTTGAAAATATCTTTTATAGTCACAATAAAAAAGCTTTTGTGATCCTTGATCAATTGGTATTAGAAGTATGGCAACTGATTTATTAGGTGAAATCTCAAATGGGCAAAAAAAAGAATTACTATGCAAACAGCTTATTTGTGACTGTAAAAATGCAAACAAGAGGAAATCTGCAGATGCTGGAAATTCAAGCAACACACACACAAAATGTTGGTGGAATGCAGCAGGCCAGGTAGCATCTATAGGAAGTACAGTCGGTCTCGGCCCAAAACGTCCACTGTACTTCTTCCTCTAGATCATATATGTCAAACTCAAGGCCCGCGGGCCAAATCCGGCCCGCAGTGGAATTATCTTTGACCAGCGAGATAATATCTAATTACTATTAAAGCTGGCCCCAGTAATCGAAGCGCCTATGGCGTATGATATGGCTAATGCTGAGTTTATTCAGGTACCAGGTTTTCAGGGTTTTTAGTGTTTATTCGGCAGTCTTGCTCGGCAGTCTTCTTCATAAGAAACGGAATTTGTAAAGTGAAACACTTTGTAGTTATAGCAGAGACTGAGACACATGAGAGCAGGCTGAAAAAACGGAGGCAACGAAAGCTGTGTTCGCACGCGTCCGACTGATCCGGCCCGCATGAAGCTGCATTTTGCTCAATCCGGCCCGTGACCTAAAATGAGTTTGACACCCCTGCCCTAGATGCTGCCTGGCCTGCTGCATTCCACCAGCATTTTGTGTTATTTGTGACTGTAGTTTTATTTAGCAATTTGCAGTGTCATTTATTTCCCTTTAACATAGTAGGACTCTTCAAGCTGGGTCTATATCCTGTTTAACCTTGACTTCAGCCTTCCCAATATCTTAATCTTCAGATCAGCCCTGATAAATTTAATTTTCCCCCACACTTGAATACTGTCCTTTTCTATTGGCAGCTCAAGCTTGGTAGGGCACTAGCCTCCAAGCCAAAGATTTTTGTCCATGCCTCAAATGAGTGGAACTACAGGCTCATGTTCCAGTGCCAAACTGTCAGAGGAAATATGATCTCAGTTGCTCCGTGAATGTAAAGTATCTTGTACCAATACTCTAACAAGCAGCACAGGAGGAGACATCTGCATGGTCCTAGCCAAATTGCAGTATATCGTCCTCTGGCAGCACAGGAACAATGATCATCTGTCACCACCACATTTTTCTTGGTGGGAACTTGCAGCCTATATTATATATACTTAAATAGTCAGGCTACTTTAAATGTCTTTAGCACATTAGAGGACAAGTTTTTTCAATTGAAATCTAACTTTGTCTCTTTAGTTATTTTACAATTTAAATGCTGTACATAATTCAATAGGACCAGTTTGGAGGCAGGGCTGGAGGATGGGAATAGTACTGAAGACACCGATTGCTGATGGTTTTCAGAAATTAACCATGTCTATAATCTGTTTTCCCACATGCCCCTTAATAGTTGGTAATGAAGTATGAAATTCATAGTTAGGATTTGAAGGATCTTACTTAATCCAAGAGAATTGCTAACTTCATAATCCCCTGACGATGGCGGCATCCATCATTAAGGACCCCCATCACCCAGGAGACGCCCTCTTCTCATTGTGGCTATTGAGGAGGACGAGGTACAGGAACCTGAAGACTCGCACACAATGTTTTTGGAACAGCTTCTTCCCCTCTGCCATCAACTTTCTGTATGGATAGTAAACTCACTCTTGTTCTCTTTCAGTCCCTTTTTTCACTAATTTAATTTATTTTTTTTTACGCACATAATAGATTCTTCATTGATCCCATAAGAAATTAACGTCACCGTAGCATTAAGAGTGCACAGATATACAAATAATAGAAGAGAAGTAAGAATAGAAAATAACTATTCTAATATAGTGTTTACTATCCATGGCAATGTAGTGCTGCAAAACAACAAATTTCACGACATATGTCAGTGATACTGAATCTGATTCTGATTCCTAGTCTCTGGAGCACGTTGTATGACACTTAATTAGAAACATAATTTTAGAACCTTCTGTCCATCTCTAAGTTATGACATTAATTTTGAAATGCGGAAGTAAAGATTACAGTGCAAGGTTGAACTGCAATCAATGGCGTTAGATGGCAAGGAGCTTTCTAATAATCAGTTTTGAGTGCATGCTGTTGTGGCAAATCCCGAGTGGTGTAAGCATGGAGAGGCAATCAATTAGAGCATGTTAGAGGTCAGGGCCCTTCACCTTCATTCTGTAGGAGTTGTATCTCTGTCTCTCGGTTTCTTGCCTTGTGTTGAGGATGCCTGGAACGATGTTCAATAGGATTATTCTAATTTTAGGGTTTGATAGTTTTTTTTGTTCAGCATCATTGGACTTCAAAATGTTATAACTCTAATCATGAAAATGGAATTGAAGAAGCCTTGAAGAAATGGTAAAGCATCCAATCCGACTGCAGATAGCAAGGTCCTGTATCCCTCAGTAACGTGGTGTCAGATACTGATCCCTCCACAACTGTGTACATTGGGTGTCATTTTGGAGCTGCTAGAAGACTGCTAGAGCCCAAAATAAGAACGTTAATAGGTAGGACATAGAATATTGGACAGCACCGCACAGAAAAAGGCCCTTTGGCCCACAAAACTAATTAAACCCAGTATCTAAATTAGTCCTTTCCATCTGTGCAAGGTCACATCCTTCCAATCTTTGCTCATTTACAGTATGTGCATTTCTAAGAGCTTCCAACAATTTTACTGTATTTGACTCCAACCCCACCCCTGGCAGCATATTCTAGGTGCCTTGCCCTTCACACCTCCTTTGAACTCTCCTTCCCGTGTTAAATGCATGTCCAGTAGTATTAGACATTTTGACCTAGTCTGCCCTACCTGCAATGGAGTGACCAGAACTGAATGCAATACTCCAGATACAACCTAACCAGAGGTTTATAAAGCTGCAACACAACTTCCAGACTTTTGAACTCGGTGTTTTCACTAATAAAGGCAAGCATGTCCTGTGTTTTCTTTGCCACTCCTTTGTGCAATAACTTTTGAGGAGCTTTGATGTATACAGGGGCATTGGGTTCAAACGCAATGTTGTGGAGGGTCTTGCCATTAATAGTGTACTATCCTGTTACATTTGATCTTCCAAAGTGTAATACCTTACATTTGGCCAGATTAAACTCCCATCTGCCCATATCTGCAACTAATTTATTTCCTGTTCGATTCTTTGGTGATCTTCTACACCATCCACAAGGCCATCGATCTTGATCATCTGCAAGCTTCATAACCCGCCCAGCAACATTTTTGTCCAAGTCACATCTCAAACCAGTTGATGATTCCAGTTTTTATATTAAGTACAGTATCTGCAATGAAAACTGTCTAGTCTTTGAATATTGTGGCACCAGGTTGTAAACTCATCATGTCAACTTGATGTATGTGATTCAGTGCTTTACTCAATGAAAAGTTATTGGAACATTTTAGATACAAGCTAGGTTATTAACAGGCATTTCGTTTTATTGTTGATTTATAATGTTTCATGTAACCTAATCTAATATGGCACATCACAAAATATAATTTTTAAACAGAACAAGTTTATGGAGAAATTACTGACCCTTAAAGCCAATATCAAAAGATATTAAAATCTCAATTAACAATGGAAATGATCAGTGGGTCAGGCATCCTTGATGGAAAGTGAAATGGCAAAATAGTTCAGACTGGTAAAGGCTCTTAACCTGGAAAGTTAACTATTTCTCCTACAGCCTTGAGCCTATCCCTACCTGGCAGGAGACTAGGGAAATGGTGCTGCTACTCCAATGCAAGTACAAATCATATTGCCTTTTGAGTGGAATTGTGTGCAACTGACGACTCAAGCTCCTCTGACAAGTTGCTTGAAAGTAAAATGTGAGTCAGCGAGTGAAATACATACTTCCATTTCCATGGATGAGGAAATACGGCGTTTAATGGTGGCAAGTTGTGTATTATATTTACACAACTGATGATGGCTTAACTGTCAATTAAAACATTTTTGAGTGTTGACCCAACCTGCTTTTAAACCACTCAATGACATGAAAATTCACACAGAACAAGCTGTGTTGTGTCAATTTCATAGAAAATGAAACGTTCCATTTCTTTATTTAAAAAAAATTATGAAAAGTTATCTGGTGAGCAATAGTATTTAATTCTTGATTGGGCCAAATTTTCCTGATCTTTTAAGAGTTTTCTACATGAAAATGGTCTTTATTTCTTGTTAAATTGTGCTGGTAAATTAGGGCAAATTGATGGAAATCTCCATTTTAAGATGGAGGATTATAAATTCAAGGTGTTTTAATTTTTAACTTTCAGTTCTTAGGTTATTTTAACGTGCCAGTCAGATGTCATTGTCTTAATAACAGATGAGAAATTCTAGGTATCAATCCTTGCCGACAATGAACATTTTGGATATCCCAACTTCTTCAATGAATGTTTGCTGTAATCTTAAACAAGACAGATCAGCTTCTCATTCTAGCTTGCATTTCCCAGAAGCTGTAACTTGTGGTTTGAGTTATTTTGTGAACTGAACATTTTGCTTTAAACAACAAAGTAGATTTATTGGCAAATAGTCAGCCAAACCAATCTTTGCGAGGCACAGTTATGACATGCAACTTGCTGCAATTTTGGACTGTAGTTTTGGAAGCTCAGTGGGTTTTGTTCTTGCTTTGTTGAATCCAGTGTAAATGGGCCCATTCATCACCAACAAAGAATCTGATAATGGTGCAGTTGCATTTGAAACAGCTTAATTTAGAAAGGGCATTGGAATCTCGAAGAAGAAAGTCACCTGAGCTTTGAAATTGTTCAAACTTTCAGGGTTGGCATGGATTTAACATGCCTCCAATTTGTTTTGCATTCATCAGCTGCAAATTTCTCTTGGTTTATTGCTACAGAGGATATCTCTGTAACTTACTGAACAGATTTCATAATTAAGTGCATTCCATAAAGTAGAGGAATTAGGCCATTATCTCCATCAAGCCGGCTCCACTATTTCATCATGGCTGATTCATTTTCCCTCTCAGCTCCAGTCACCTGCCTTCTTCCCATATCCCTTCATATACTGACCAATCAAGAATCTATCAACCTCGGCCTTAAATGTACATAAGTACTTGGCCTCCACTGCTGCCTGTGCCAAAGAATTCCACAGATTCACCACTCTCTGGCTAAAGAAATTCCTCCTCATATGTTCTAAAAAGACGCCCCCTATTCTGAGGCTGTGTCCTCTGGTCTTAGACTCTCCCACCATAGGAAACATCCTATCCATGTCCATTCCAACAAGGCCTTTACCATTCGATAGGTTTCAATGAGGTCACCCCTCAATCTTCTGAATTCTAGTGAATACAGGCCCACAGCCATCAAATGCTCTTCATATGACAAGCCATTCAATCCTGGAATTATTTTCATGAATCTCCTTTGAACTCTGTCCAGAGTTAAAGCTTTCCAAATCGGTGTTATGATCATTGAATGATTAGAAGACTTAGGAAGTTATACACAATAGATGTAATTGGGAGAGGAAATGTTTTCTGCTGTTTAAGCATAAACAATGTGTTATGTAATTAAATTTTTAAGTATTTGGTAGAAGGAAAATTTTAAAGTGGAGGTGATTGAACCACCAAGTTAAATGGCCTCCTAAGTACGATGGTTTAAAAGGTCTTTCTGTTGTGTGAATTTTTTACTCACTGTTAGTTAGCGACAGAGCACAGATGAACGCCCTTGAGCTCAACTGGTCCATGCTGACAGAAATACCCATCCAATTCAGACCCATTAGGTAAACATCGACAGGTCTGCTGGAAGTTACCCAAGTTTAACCTGGTCCAGGCAGGGATGTTTGACCTGTGGTATATTTGTATCCAAATGTCGAACTGTGGAACCTGACAGACTTTACTGACTGCCATGTTTAGATGTCTAGCCTTGTGGATTCAACCAGGCAAGTGAGGGAATGGAAGTGGTGGATGTAGGCAGTGGGTCCAGGCAAAATTCAGACTAACATGATCCCATGATGGGTAATTTATTGTTGAATGTTATTCTTTGTATGCTGTGCCAACACACCACAACAACTTCCTATCCATAAGATTGCAAATAAAGTTGATGATGTGGGGATGAGTGACGGGAACTAATTACTTGCCACGTTACTGCATTATTTCCCCAACACCTGGTGCGGAATTGAGTTCAGCCTTTGAAAATAACATGGCTGAATATACATCAGAAGTCCTTGGCTTAGTAAATTTGTGTACTGACTGTCCACACAACGAAAGCGTGAATGTCTTTGAGTTGGCGGATCTCAGTGAACTGGAGCAGTGCTGACTTTGGTCTCGGTCTCCCTTGGTGTAGGAGGAGGAGGGTATCATCCAAAGCTGCAGTTCCTGCTCATACAACAACTGTTGTTGGAAGAGTCTCAGATGGTGACAAGATGTACAGAACAGAAGAGAGATTGGCTGGGTGAGAGGTGTCCCAACCACAACCTTACACTCAACGTCAGTAAGACCAAGGAATTGATTGTAGACTTCAGGATGGGGACTTTGAAGCAACTCACACCAGTCCTCATAGATGCGATAACAGTGGAAAAGATAAGCAACAAAGACCCAAGAAAATTCCTACAAATATGCCGTGGAGAGCATTCTAACTGGTTGCATCATTGTGAGGTATGGAGAGATCACTGTACAGAATTGTAAAAGGCTGCAGAAAGTTGTAAACTTAGCCAGCTCCATCATGGGTACGAACCTCTGCAGCATCAAGGACATCTCAGAAACACGGTATCCATTATTAAGCCCCCCCCCCCCCACAATTCAATATGTGGTATGTGCTCTGCTATTGCTGTAGAGGAGCCTGAAGACACACAATCAGTGTTTGAGAAACATCATTTCCCCTCTGTCATCGGATTTCTGAATGGATAATGCACTAACCCATGAATACCACCTTCCTATTTTGCTCTCTCTTTGACCTAATTTAATTTTTTTTAAAGTATATATATTGTAAGGTAGTATTTTGCTGCAAACAAATTTCATAATGTATATCAGTGATATTAAATCTGATTCTGATCTTAAATATTGTCAACTGGAGTGCAGACATTGAACTTGCCCCCTTGCAATCAAACATGGCCCAGATGCACCGGGGTCATGCTTAGTCCTGAGTACTTGCTGTATGGGATTGCCTCTATAATTGAATGTCCACGCAATCATAATTGCTGGTGAGAGAAACAATATAATTATTGTATTTTACCTGATGTTAGGAGAAATTACAAGAGTCAAAATGAAGCCTAGCCAATAGTCCATGGTTTCAGGAAGGGTGAGAGGAAGTGAGCTGTATTTCTCTGAAGGCTTTGGGACCTGTTAATCTTAAATATCCAAGACCCCTTAGTTAAAAATGACTTACCTTAAATTTCAAGTTTGCTTTGGAATATTTATTTTTTCCATTTATGTTTTTCATTTTCAAAAATGGCTGCTTTTTGTTCTCTGGAAAAATTGATTAGTTTACCAAATTGAAATCAGGTCATAGAATCACAGCTTCATCAGAGACCATTTAGTCCACTTTGCTAATGCTGCCTCCAAGAAATACTATATCTCAAACTCATTTGCTCTTGATAATTTAGCATACTTCCATCACCATGTGTAATAGACAGTATATTCCAGACACTATGGCAAAAATACTTACTCTGATCAGGTGTCCAATCAGATTGGAGATTCAAGCAAGAATTTTTGACTATTGATTATGTATTGGCTTCCACACTAACTCATCAGGGTGGTGCATAATTTAAATGAGCTGCTGGAAATAGTGGTTGAAATGGGTATAATTAAAAGCCATCTTGGTAGGTACATAGGAGCTTGAAAGGGCTATGGGCCAAAAGCAGGCAGATGGCACTCATTCCTTAGGCAATACAGTAGGCATGGATGAGTTGGGTCAAAGAATCTCTGACTCTACATAGGTAATGGCAGGACCCTGCACAGTGATCTGCAGAGAGATGTTAGGATCAAAGTCTATGGTTCCCATAAAGAAGCTCCATTGGCTCATGAGATGGTAAAGATGTGTACAGCTTCCTTGCTCTTGTTAGTCAGGGTACTGAGTTTGAGTTGGGAAGGTACATTGCAGCTTTATTAAAACTCTTGTTAAGCTGCTATTTGCCTATGCAGTCAGGAAGGAGTTGCTTAATTAGTTCTGGACAACTTCGTGGGCTCAAGGGACTGTTGCGGTGCCGCACCGACATTGATGTAAGCAGAACCACTGATTGTTTAGTACCTGAGGCACCTCTGCATAACATCGCCAGCCCATGCATTATTGCATGTGAATCTACCATTTGTATGATGATTAGTGTAGAAACATAGAAAATAGGTGCAGGAGTAGGCCATTCGGCCCTTCGAGCCTGCACCGCCATTCAGTATGATCATGGCTGATCATCCAACTCAGAACCCTGTACCTGCTTTCTCTCCGTACCCCCTGATCCCTTTAGCCACAAGGACCATATCTAACTTCCTCTTAAATATAGCCAATGAACCGTCCTCAACTGTTTCCTGTGGCAGAGAATTCTTCAGATTCACCACTCTCTGTGTGAAGAAGTTTTTCCTCATCTTGGTCCTAAAAGGCTTCCCCTTTATCCTTAAACTGTGACCCCTCGTTCTGGACTTCCCCAACATCGGAAACAATCTTCCTGCATCTAGCCTGTCCAATCCCTTTAGAATTTTATACGTTTCAGTAAGATCCCCTCTCAATCTTCTAAATTCCAGTGAGTATAAGCCTAGTCGATCCAGTCTTTCTTCATATGAAAGTCCTTTACATTTGTGAGCTTCTGTGGTCCAAACATAAAAAGATAGTTTAAATCCATCATGTACATGTAGAGTAAAAATCTTTACATTACATCTCAGTTCAAATGTGTGATTATGGTAATTTATAATAAATATTTTGTACAACAGGCCAGTCAATAAAATATAGAAATACAGTTGCGTCAGCATGAATTAATCAGTCTGATGGCCTGGTGGAAGAAGCTGTCCTGGAGCCTGTTGGTCCTGACTTTAATGCAGTGGTACAGCTTCCCAGATGGTAGTGGCTGGGACAGTTTGTGGTTGGGGTGACTTGGGTCCCCAATGATCCTTTTTACATGCCTGTCTTTATAAATGTTTGCATCTACAGATGAACTGGGCTGTCTGCACCACTCTCTGCAGAGTCCTGCGACTGAAGGAAGTACGGTTCCCATACCAGGTAGTGATGCAGCCAGTCAGGATGCTCTCAATCGTGTCCCTTTAGAAAGTTCTTAGAATTTGAGGGACCATACCAAACTTATTCAACCGTCTCAGGTGAAAGAGGCACTGTTGTGCCTTTCTCACTACACAGCCAGTATGTACAGACCACGTGAGATCCTGGGTGATATTTATGCTGAGGAACATAAAGCTGTTCACCCTCTTAACCCCAGATCCATTGATGTCAATAGGGGTTAGCCTGTCTCCATTCCTCCTGTAATCCACAACCTGCTCCTTTGTTTTTGTGACATTGAGGGAGAGGTAGTTTTCTTGACACCACTGTGATGACTTTTTCTCTGTAGGCAGCCTCATTATTATTTGAGATTAGGCCAATCAATGTAGTGTCATCTGTAAATGTAATTAGCAGATTGGAGCTGTGGGTGGTGACGCAGTCATGGGTGTACAGAGAGTAAAGGAGGGGGCTTATTACACAGCCCTGAGGGGCAGAGGTGAGGGAGCCCATTCTTGCCACCTGCCGGCAATCTGGCAGGAAGTCCAGGATCCAGCTGCACAAGGCAGGGTGAAGGTTGAGGTCTCTGACTTTCTTGTCGAGCCTGGAGGGAATTATGGTGTTGAATGCCGAACTGTAGTCCAAGAACAGCTTTCTCACATAAGCATCCCTCTTCTCCAGATGTGTAAGGATGGTGTGTAGATCTGTGGCTATTGTGTCATCTGTCGATTGGTTGTACTGGTAGGTGAATTGTAGGGCATACAGCGTGCTGCAGATGTAGCCCTTGACCAGCCTCTCAAAGCATTTGCTTATTATTGAGGTGAGTGCGACAGGACGCCAGGCGTTCAGACATGTTACCTTGGTCTTTTTAGGTATTTAGGTACAGGAACAATGGTGGATATTTTGAAGCAGGAGAATACTCTACACTGGGAGAGGGAGAGATTAAAAATGTCTGTAAGCATACCTGCCAGTTGTGCCGAGCACATCCTGAGTAATCGCCCTGGGACGCCGTCTGGTCCCGCAGCCTTGTGACTGTCCACCCGTTGGAAACACACTCCGGCCTCAGAGATGACCAACCTGCTGGTCGTATCATCTGCAGGTCTCCTCAGTTTTGGTGACATTGAATCAAGAGTAAAAAAGAAAGATTTGGCTCGTCTGGGGGAGAGGCATCGATGTTAGAAACACCACTGTGTTTAGCTTTGAAGTCTGTGATGGTGTCAGGCCTTGCCTTAAGCTGTTTGTGTTGTTGGTGGAAAGTTGGGTCTGAATCTTGTCTCTGTATTGTTGTTTCACTGCTTTGATGACTTTGTGCAGATTGTAGTCGTATTTCTTGAGTTCATGTTGGTTACCGGCAATGTAAGCTCTGTCTTGTGCAATAAGTGCTGCTCGCACGGAACTGTTGATTGAGGATTTCTGATTTGGAAAGACCCTGACCAATTTCTGGGGGACAACATCCTCGATGCAATTCCGGATGGAACTCATGACCCCATCCACAAACTCGGATACCTTCTCATCATGGAAGACATTCCAGTCGGCATCATCAAAGCAGTCCTGCAGCATGGAGGCCGATTGATCAGACCAACAGTGGGTGGTTTTAACTATGGCCACCTCTTGTTTCAGCTTCTGCCTGTACTTTGGCACCAGAAAAATGGAGGAGTGATCTGATTTTCCAACTGGAGGGCGAAAGAGCGCTTTGTAAGCATTGCGGAAGGGAGAGTAGCAGTGGTCGATTTTGACTTTGAGAATAAGTGCTAGACCTACACCATGAATGAAAAATAACATTAATTGCTTTGGAATGAGTAAATTTTTCATTGTTTTGTAAAGCCAGAGCTTTGCTTTAAAGTCTTAATTATTTCATTAAAAATATTTAGAGTAATTATACCTACTCTATGACCATGCTGGTGTCAGAGGTGGGGCTTTACTGTAATTTAAAAAAACTTCCAGAAATCTTATTCTTTTCGCTTTACTTGATAAGAATGTCAGTAATTTTTTTAATTCGGTTTTGGCCTGAGCCTAAAATGTACTACAACTTGATGTCAACAGGCTTTAAGCAGGACCTACTGACAAAATTCCAGCTTTGATAATTTCAATGGTTTCAGCATTGTTTTCACACTCTGGCTGACAATTGAAGCAAACTGTTGAACCTGTTGTGCTGTTCTCTCCTCCTCCTCCTCTTCAGTCCCCCCCCTTCCCATATTTTTGTTAATAACGTGTTATTAGGATCAACAGCACGGAGTAGTTTTACTCGGCTGCTGAATTATAATGCAATATCTTCCTTTAATCACCTGCATTGCCATATTTCATCTCGCAGAAATGCGGACTAACATGGTTGGATGCTGACAGCATGACTGGGAGGAGCTTGCCCTGATGCAGCCTGCACATACGATAGCAGCAGCAGCCACCACACGGTCCCCCGCTTTACTGAGTCTCTCCACAGGCAGCTAAAGCAGCAGAGCACTTGGATTCCAAGTGCTGCTCAAACCTGCCACTTCCTCAGCAATTGTTTTAGGATTCTGCGGCAGTACTCGAACATATTCTGCACAGGATTTTGTGTGGGGAGTTCTTGACTGAAAGATTGGCTCTTTTCACTGCAGAAGTGTTACGGTACTGTGAAACGCCCCCTCTACAATAGACCACCTTTTGCTTGATTTTTTTTACACTGTCACTTTGGCAGCTATTTTCTCCTCATTTCTCTTTCCCTTTTGGCTTTTTGTTTTAAACTACTCCCTTTTTTTGCAAAGCTGTGCTGCATCACTAAACCACATTATGCTGTGCCCTGCACCCTTTGCCTTCCTCCTCCACCTCTGCTAGGCAGTGGGAGTATGGATGCTGCTGTTGTGACGACCTCTCCTTCTTTTAGTCCACTGCGGATCGGCATGCTGAATAACCCTGCTGTCAATGGGTGAGGACATTGATGCACGAAAAATCAACAACAGCTTCCTCCGAGACCATAACTATGTGACAGAAGGTATTGTATTTTTTATTTTGTTTTAATTCTATAGCTTTTTAACCTCTGCTAATAATTTACAATGCGTTCAAGAGTTGGCTGTAATCTTGCAGAATAGCAGCATGATCAGTGAAGTCATGTGTTGAATACCTTATCAGATCAGAAATGAAGTAATGAGTCAGCAGATTTGCTTCAAATGTTCGCCAGGGAGAAGCCTTTCAAATGCTGTTTAAAAGAAAAACCTGAGCAGGGTACAAAAAAGCTTCGTCCTGATTTAGTTGAATTTTTAAATCAGATGTTAAATGTTGCCTCCTCTGACCTGTATTTGATAGAGGCCTGTTCCTTTAGAACTCGCATTTGGAAATTTCTAGTATTTTCTATTTCTATATCATGAATTTTGTCAATGTTTAGACTGCAGAGATTTGGCTCACTTGAGGGCTCCTCTACTTTGACATTTTAATTGAAGCTACTGTTCATTTTTGTCAGGTTTCTCAGTAGTAAGAGCTTTGAACAAAAGCTGTAATAAAAGACAATACTAGATCACCATGGTGTGGTTTTTCTGTTTCTCGATACGTAACACAAAATGATGTGAAATGTTAAATTCTAAAACTGTTGTAAAAGTCTGTGGGTTAATTTGTGGTAATTTTTTTTCTGATTCATTAGAAATCTGTTGCATCTATGTTTGTTCTTAACTGTGATTTTGCTCAAAAGTCTGTTGTGTGGTAGTACTAATTTGTCTCATTGAAGGTGGGATGCACTTTCGTGCACTTAGTGTTTCATTTCTGTTGACTTGCTGATGAGATGAAACCCACAGGCCAGCCAGGTGCTGCTTTCCAAACAGGGGAGTTTCAAGCCCTTGCTTGCTCTTGCACACCTCCTTGTGGCCAGAATGAAGAAAGAAATGCTTGTTTTCTTCAGAATATGAGTGTGCAGGAAGAGAAAGCTAATAAATGGATTTAATGAAGTTCTCCATCAATATCAATGTGGAATTGGTGAGGAAAGAGTACAATTCTAAGTTGTGTAGAGTTGAGAATATTGATTGATTTGATACCACTGTGTAAATAGAGACCTTTTATTAAGCTCAGTGTTCCTTTGTTTAGGTGGCGTCTTTTACCAATGTGTTCAAACTTTCATCCCATTGCATTGCAGTTGGAGAGGGATGAGTCTAATATCCTGCTTCTAACATAATGGTCAAGTATTTTGGCTAAAATGCAAAATTGCCCAGAGATGAGACTGTTGTGATAGACTAAAACTGAGTCACAAGGACGTTGTAAATGGGAAGTATAGAAGTCTTGTTTGACACAACAAACTTCCAGGAGAAAGACAGTCTGGGAGAATCCAGGAGAATCTCATTCTCCCAGTATGTCTTATACTTCAACACAAGGGATAAACAAGTAACTACTTCATCTACTTAAACTACTTAACCTAATTGACTTTAACATTTGTGATGGGTAAACTTACAGAATTTATAATAGTAGCACATCTCAACTGGAAAAACAGTTTTTAGTATTGATTACAGGTGTCTGTTCCAAAAGCCCCTGAGTACATACTCCAGACACTCAAAATATACCCATTTTATTGCAGTGTTGAAGGATGTCTTCAGGAATATCCAACTAACCAGAAGGTTAAATAACAAAGCGGATCTCTCCTGAACTGTGCCCTAATGTGCTGATAACAGGAACATTAATTGATTATCAGTAGTTTCATTGGGACAGAATCAAAATGTCCCATACAAATAATTGGTTTCACTAGTTACAATGTATCAGTTGGAAGTTAAATTGTTTCCAGATTTTATTTTCAGAAGACTTTTGGTTCTTATTTCAGTTAATTGTCCCAACTACAGAATGATCTCTAATGGAGACAATATACTTGGTTGTAATCCAAATGTTATGTCCATTCTAGGAATAACTTCAATTGGGCAAACTACAATAATGTGCAACATTTTGCTCAATCATTCAACATACATCCACAAGTAATTTATATATATTAGCATTATTTAAAGTAAAGGATCAGAGTTAGGAAGAGCAATCCGGGGGGTGGGGGGGGGTGGTGTGTGTCTGTGTGTCTGTCGCAAAAGTTTGGCAACAAGCTTTCTTAGAGTCAGTGGCAACTGAAGGCATGGCCGTGAGTGTCAAAAGATCATGGGCGGTAGGGCTGTCTCACTGTAGGTCAGTGTCTTGTAGAGCTGGACGAGTGTGGTATCAGTGCAGCATGATGTGTTTTGCAATACTGGAAGAGGATGGTGTCAGTGTAGCATGAGGAGTTTTGACACGTCAGTGACAAAGTTGCAACATCTGTTTAAATTTTCCTTTAACATATGCCCACCTTTATGAATACCATTGCTTTTGGGAAGACAGGTTTTATCTGGTAGGGAATAGCCCACATCTTCCCGTAGAGATCTTAGAAAAACCTACTAGCCTTAAAATAAATAGTAATGTTAGTCTGTTCACTCGTGCCGAACAGCTTGAAGAGTTGCTGTGTGACATTGTCTGAAAGGACAGAATATGGATATAAGTTTGAGCAGCATTTGCGATGCTTTGCTTCCTATGAAATGGGAAGGAATTTTTAGCTGCGATGCATGATATAAATAAAATGGCTAAATTAATTAAGTCGTGCAACAACAGGGGGGAAAAAAAAGTAGTGAGGTAGTGTTCATGGGCTGTATTCAGAAACTGGATGCCAGAAGGGAAGAAACTGGTGTTGAGTGCCTTCAGACTTCTGTACCTCCTCCCTGATGGGAGCAATGAGAAGAGAGCAGGTCCTGGGTGATGGGGGTCCTTAATGATGAGTGTCACCTTTCTGAAGATGTTCTGCATGCCCCAGAGACTACTGCCCGTGATGGAGCCGACTAATTTTACAACTCTCTGCTGCTTACTTCGAACCTGTGCTTTTTGGGTTTATCAATTTAAGTCTGTAAAATGTAGATAATTTTATTGCTGCATCGGTGCTTTTTGCTATGGTAAGTTTTTGTCAGCTTCGAGCTGTTCTTTATTCCTTCAGTAAAATGCTGAATATTCAGTATCTGAAATGGAAAGTGACCTTTTGAGAGAGAGGAAACATCTGTATGGCTTGTCCAAAAGTAATGGTGCTGTGTGTTTTGTTATGAATAGCATATCCAGTAGAGCCCTTCAAATAAATAAGCATTGTACTAAGTGCAGTTTGAAATGATTTTCTGCTTTATTTTTTGCTCCTAGACCAGCAGTGCAGTTCTTGTTGAGGCAGATTGCCATACTTGGTAATGACTCTGCAAATTGCAATACCGGGTGATGAAAAGCACTGACTGCATTAATGATATATTTCCAGTTCAATGTGAGAGTTATTGGTTTCAGGATTCAGATAGGACTAATCTCAAATTACAGCCCGAGATACTGTAAATGGAGTGTATTCATCTGATAATAATGGATGTCTTGGGATTAGTCTCCATAATGAATTCTAGCGGTGAACAGACCATTGTAGGCCATGTCACGTTGTTGACCAGCTTTGCTGAATTATTAATTCGTTATAGATGCTGGTTTTAACACTCTCCTCAAATAGTTCAGTATCACTTGCTTTTGCTGTGTAAGTGTCTACCACAAAACATTACAGATGAATTGAAGGGTAGAGAGACTGTTCCGCAATTTCAACGAATCAGTTTCTGTAAACTGTCACGTTGATTTATAATTGCTCAGAAGGCCCATGCTATATCGTCAGAAAAACACGTGGCTTTTTCAACTCTCAATTGTGGAGACTGCATCTATTGTAGTTAGTCCTTGACTAGTATGCAAGCTCAGGAACAAAAGTAGTCACGTTCATTGATTCTGTATAAAAAGTAATGTAAAATGACTGATGTAAGCAACAATGCCCTGTGGGACTGTAACATTATTTTTTTCTAATGAACATATAGAAGTTTTTAGAGTGCAAGCCATGAAGCAATCGTGCAATTAACTTGTACTAAGTGAGAACTTCTGTTTCTCAGTGGCACGTACAAAGCCTCAGTGTCTTGGTAATTGGTCAGAAATTGTAGCAGTTGAAGTGGTCTTGCTTACTTGGTGTCCCCTGGCCAAAGAAAGGAACAAGTCTGTGTTGTTGCTGTGTAGGTAGGGGGCAGACATCAAGCATTGAGATGTCATTGTGATGACTCTCTGATAGTTGTGGATTTTGCTTTCATTGATTTCCACAGCCTGCTTGTAGCCCGTATTGCTGTCACCTTAATCTTGCAGCTCATGGCTTGATTTCCTGGAAATCTTTACAGGCACGTGCCCAGGCATCTGTAGGGTACAATTCTGTAGTGATTTGGCAGAAAGCATGCAATGAACCTAGCATCATGAAAAGACGTGATGCTCTGATCCAGCAGTAAATAATTTTGGTCTGGTTGCTCCTAAAGAAAGCTCCAAATGGGATTGTTATCATTAAAGACCTTTGTGGTCTCTTTATAGCAAATTGCATTGCATGGCAGTGGTGAAGTGGATTGTGATGGTGGTCAGTGTAAATCAGTAAGTTTGCAGGTATTATGGAAAATGGTGGCTGTGGACCACGAAGGTTGCCTAAGGCTCGAGCTGGGTATAAATCGGATGAAAAATTGGGCAGAGTTTTCACAGGTGGGATTTCATCGTGACAAGTATGAGGTGATGTATTTTCAGAAAGGAAACCTTCTACGCTGCCAGTGTAGTGATTTGTGCTGCTGCCTGAGTGAGGTGAGCTTGATCCCAGTCTTGGGTGTTGTCTGTGTGCAGTTCCCACAGCTGCTGTGGTTTCCTCCAACATCCCAGAGATGTGTTTGCTTCTCTCAATTGCCCCTGAGTGTTGTTGAGTAGTAAAGAAGGCATATCAAAGGGCGTAAGTTGCAAGGAAATTGAGGGCAGAGATTATACAAGTAGGATAGGTCTGGTGGACTGTGTGACAGCCTCCTCTGTCATAATAAATAAGTAGAGAGCAAATACAGAGGACAAGTGGAAATGTAAGGTGAAATGCAAGAGTTCAATAGACAGTGGAATCCTAACCTGCATCTTCACTTCACTTCAAATATGAGCAATGGTCATGATCCGAAATTGCTGAATTTGACATGGACGAAAGCAGCTCTTCTACTAACATGATTACTCCCAAAAAAAGTTCCAGTTCTGACAAAAAATTAATTGGAAGTCAATTGCTTCATTCATGAGTAGTGCTTTGTAAGATGTCTGGTGCTTCTAGCCTTTGGTGTGAAAAGATGACTTGCAATAGGCCAGGTTGAGTTTTGTTATGTTTTATCGTGCTCTGCTGTCATGTATATAACCCTATGGTGTAGCGTATGTGTGTGAAAGTGATGAGGCATGTGTGCTTGCTGCTGGCGTTTCGGGCAGCAATGAGCGTCCTCCATCTTACTGTCGCTCACAAATGTGGAAGGACTCTTCATTGCTGTTACAATAATAGTTTGTTTGACCAGTCAAGGATTGTTAGCCTTGAGCTGAACCTCCGTATCTGGAGGAGTGGTGGACCACTCTTAGTCTGGCCTCTACCCTTTAACCTGTTTGGCATGGGTGGCCCTACCAAGAGCCAAAGCATAAAGCTCTCCCCGTCATTAAGGGACTCAAATCTCATAACCATGACAAGGTTGTGGTCCTCTTTAAGGGGAGTCATCTGTACTGATGATCAAATAACAAGGTGTGAAGTTGCTCTGTGCGGGCTGAAACGGAATCAGATCAATACGTATAAAAACACAAAATGCTGGCAGAACTCAGCAGGCCAGACAGCGTCTATGGGAGGAGGTAGTGACGACGTTTCGGGCCGAAACCCTTCATCAGGAGTTGTGTGTTTGCAGGTGATGCAAATTTGTGGTGGTGTTGCGAAAGGAGGATAATTTGAGCTACAGGACAGCATTGGTTTGTGAAGCCTAGTGCCAAATCAGTATCACATGGAATTTACTCCTCATAATTACAGTGATGCACACTTGGAGGTCTTAAAAAGGCATAAACAATGGTAGGATGCAGATAATAGTGAGGAACAAGGACCTTAGCAACCATACCCTAGGATTCCTGAAGACAACTTCGTGGGTAGATTAAGGAACATTCTTTAATTATCTAGGGCAAGGGTCACAAGTGGGGAGTTCCTGGCACAACTTTTAAATGTTGGTTAGGCCGCAGCTGTGGTACTGTATTCATTTCTGTTGTTGCAGCATAGCAAGGATGTGATTATACAGGAGAGCTGCAGACAAGATTCACCATGGTGTTGTCTGGGCTGGATCACACAAAGGTGAGGTTTATTTTCAATAGAGGAAGCTGAAGGGTGGGAGTGAAGAGGATGAGCAGAAAGTGATGCACAAAACAATTGCATAAGGTATTTAGAAACATTTTCCCATAACGTGCATAAAACAGGGTGTAAGTTAAAGGCAAGGGGTTTAGAGGGGATGTTTTACTCGGGTAGATTGTAATCTGGAACACATTGCCTGAGTGGCTGGTACAAGAATTTGAGTTTCAATATTGAAGAATTATCTAGACATATGCTTGAATTGTCAAGGTGCAGATTGGTGTAAATTAGATGTTAAATGGGATTAGTATAAAGATTGATGTTGACATGGTGGATAGAGGGATCGTTTCCGTGCTGCTTGACTGACTTTGACTGAATCCAGTGTTGAGTCTGGAAGGCTGTAATGTGCCCAGACTGAAGATGAGTTGCTGCTCCAGCTTGCATTGTTCCTCGGTCTAAGTGCAGGAAGCCACAGGCAGCTCAGTCAGGCTTGTAAATGAAGTGGGAGGCCAAAGAGTACAAGAACCTTGTGTGTAGACTGAATGCAGGTGCATTCAACCAGTCTGCACTGGGCTTTTCCAGGGCAGAGGTGAACACAGGGTGAACATTGAATGCAGTACACTGGATTGGAAGATGTACAACTGAATTGCCACAAAGAACATTTAGGTCTCCTTGTAGCGGAAAGAGAAAAATGTAGAAGGGCAGATGTGGCATCTTTGGTAGTTGCATGGGTAAGCACTATAGGTAGGGAGTTGGCTGGTGAGGCTCAAGGTACAAACCATTCAAGTGCAAAGGGAAATGGTCCCTTAAAATTTGGGGGAAGAGGAGGAAAAGATTTACATTGTGGTGAAATCTGGCTAAAGGTTGTAGAAATTGTCAATGATCTGTTGCATGTAGAGGCTATTGGGGTGGTTGAAGTTCAGGGAAGGATTGAGAGCTGGAAATTAACGGGTAGGATTGACAAAGTTAGTGGATGCTGCTTAGTTGGATTTTCAGAAGGCCTTTGACAAGGTCTGAACATGAGGCTGCTGAATATCCCTCTACTATCAGGTAGAAGGTACTGTAGCATTAGGACAAAAACTAATAAGATAGGAAACAGCTTCTTCCTCCGGGCCATAGCACTACTGAGTTCCCTGTCATCACCATCTTTTAGCATGCAAGAAACACTAGTAGTGTTACACTATTCATTTTTTTAGCTTGTATCATATATGCACCTTATTACCACAACCAAATTAACAAATACTGTTTCTGTTGTGTGTGTCAGTTGTACGTATGTACTATGTTGTGCACCTTGGTCTGGAGGAACGTTTTGTTTGGCGGTATATGTATATAATTGAGTGACTGTAAATTGAACTTGAAGAGTTTGTGGTGTTTTAGGAAGGATATTAGCATGGTATGAAGATCGGCTGACTGGCAGGAGGCAAAGGACCTTTACTGATTGGCTGCTGGTGACTAGTGGCATTCTGCAGGGTTTGACGCTGGGATCACATTTCATGTTGTACAATAAGTCAATGATTTGGATGATGGAATTAACTCTCTGGCTATGGTTGCAGACGATGCAAAGATATGTGGAGAGGCAGGTAGTGTGGCTGAAGCAGGAAATCTGCAGAAGGACTTGGATTAGGAGAAAGAGAAAAGAACTGGTAGATGGAATATAGTGTAGGGAACTGTATGATCATGCACTTTGCTATAAGGAATAAAGGTGTAGACTACTTCCTAAATAGGAAGAGAAGTCAGAGGTTCAAAGGGACTTGGGAGTCCTTGTGCAGATTCCCAGAAAGTTAACTTGCAGGTTGAGTCAGTGGTAAGGAAGGTTGAATTCACTTCTAGAGGACTAGAAAATAAAAACAAGGATGTAATGCTGTGGTTTCATAAGGCATTCGTCAGACTGACTTTGGGGGATTGTGAGTAATTTTGGGCCTCTTATCTAAGAAAGGTTGTGCTGGATTTGGAGAGGGTCCAGAGGAGGTTCACAAGAGTGATCCTGGGGTTGAAAGGATTTAACATGGTGCTTGATGACTCTGGGCCTGTACTCACTACAGGTTAGAAGAATGAGAATGGAACCTCATTGAAACTAGCCGAATATTGAAAGGAAAGATGGAGTGGACATGGAGATGAGGTTTCCAAAAGTGGGGGAGTCTAGGACTGGAGGGCACAGCCTCAGAATCGAAAGCTGTTCACTTGGAACAGTTAAGGAATTTCTATAGCCCGCAGGTTGTGGATCTGTGAAATTTATTGATACAGACTGTGGAGGCAAAGTCATTGGGCATATTTAAAATGGATGTTGATATGTTCTTTATTAGTAAAGGTGGCAAAGGTTGCAGGAAGAAGCCAGGAGAATGGGGTTTCAAAGGATAATAAGATCAGCCATGATTGAATGGTGGAGCAGACTAGATGGGCTGAATGCCCTAATTATGTGCCTATGTTTTATAGAAATCTGAGAGATGCCGTCAAGGGCTCTGTCAACAATAGCGGGGGGGGGTGGCAGGGGGAGGGGGTAATGTTGGTGCCTTCCATTGGGGAGGAGTAAAATATTTCAGAGGCATGTGCTTTTTGGTCTCAATGGCAAGTCATCATTAGAGTAAGTGCAATGGAGATGGGAGAATGGATTGTCATTGGAGAAAGTAAAATCAGATAGGTGTGTTTGTGGCTGGCTGCACCTAAAATGTGATGAAATGATCCAGAAAAAGTCAGGGGTAGTGATTTCAGAATGAGTGCAGGAAGCAGCACCTGTTCAGTCTTGTGCTGGAAGAATAGCTGAGGAGAGAGACTATTCCATTGTACTAACAAAAAGGGACGCTTGGCTTGGACTAAGTCAAGTTCACAGCGCTTCACCTTTTCCCATTGGAGAAAGTAGGTGGAGTTGAAGATAAAGTTCTCCAGTGTGAAGATGAGTTCAGGCAAACAAATCTGTTGGACCAGGGGAACTGGTTATGGCTCTATGAAAGGAATAAGCCACAAAATGAAGGTGATGCAAGATTCTGCATCCATGGCAGAGATGACCAGGTTGGGACCAAAGAACTGGAAACTGTCAAAGTGGAGGAGTGCATCAGAGAAATGATGGATAGGGGAGGGAAGGTCCTAAACCAGGGAAGGTAAGATGGAGTCAAGGGAATAAGAAAAATAGTTCAGCAGGCAGGAGCAAGCTGAACCAAAAGGCGTGCCTGGGCTATACTAATGATGCATCTTGGGCAGGAGAGGGAAGAGGCCTGTGCAGGCACCACTGAAGCAGTGTATGGCACAAGCTGTCCTCTAGACTGACATATTGGACCCTCCAGTCACCATTTCACATCTTTTGCATTCTACTTTGTCTATACTCTCACCCTAACTGTTCTCATCTCGTAGCCTAAATCCCTGTCTATCTGGTCCCATTGACTGAGTGATCTTGCCCCACAACAGCCTTGGTCTTAGCTGATCAGAGAGATTTTCTCTGTATTATTCAATTTCCACCAGAATCAGGTTTAATGTCACTGGCATTTGTTGTGAAATTTGTTATTTTGCAGCAGCAGTACAGTGCAATATATAATAAAAAGAAAACGATAAATTACAATTAGAAATAAAAGTTACTAGTTTAATGAGAGCAAAAAAAATAGAGAATGTACATGGGTTCATTATCCATTCAGCAATCTGCTGGTGAAGAAGCTGTTCCTAAAATGTTGTGTGTCTTCAAGCTCCTGTGCCACCTCCCTGATGGTAGTAATGAGAAGAGGGAATGTCCTGGGTGATGGGGGAGGGTTTCTTAATGATGGATACCACCTTTTTTGCTTTGGCATCACCTTTTGAAGATGTTCTTAATGCTGGGGAAGCAAGTGCCCGTACTGGAGCTGGCCAAGGTTTACAACCTGATGCAGCTTTTTCCTGATCCTGTACAGTGGCTCCTTCATGTCAAACAGTGATGCAACCAGTTAGAATGCTCTCCACGGTACATCTATAGAAATTTGCTGGAGTCTTTGGTGATGTATCAAGTCTCCTCAAACTCTAGAGAAAATTGTTGCTGTCATGCTTTTTGATGGCATCAATATATTGAGTCCAAGATAGACTTTCAGAGACGTTGACACCCAGGAACTTAAAACTGCTGATCCCTCAATGAGGACTGGTATGAGCTCCCTCAACCTTCTCTTCTTGAAGTCCGCATTCAGTTCCTTGTTCTTACAGACATTGACTGTAAGGTTTTTGTTGCGAAAACATTCAACCAGCTGATCTACCTCAATCCTGTATGCCTCCTCATTAAATCTGAAATTCTCCCAATAATAGTTGTGACATTGGCAAATTTGCAAATGGCGTTTGAGCTTTGCCTAGCCACACAGCAGTGGATTCAACATGCATACTTGCAGTGTGCAACATACTTGTCAGCGATGTTATTTAAGAATGCACTGACTGTGGTCTCCTGATGAAGAAATCAAGGATCCAGTTGCAGGGAAGTCCAGAGCCCCAGGTTTGGAACTTGTTGATTAGAACTCAGGGTGTGATGGTGGTGAACACTGAGCTGTTGTCCAACGCTGAATGGAGAGCCAGTAAGGTTGCATCTGGAATAGAACTATTGTGAGAACTATTATACAATACGATGCATATTGTATATCATACTATTGTATCTGCTGTAGTCTCCCTCTGAAATTTAAAGCTAGCTTTTTACTCCCACCCTTTTTATCTGACTGTCTTTAAAATGAAATGTTATCTTGGTTCTTTTTCCACAGATGCTACCTGATCTGATGTGTTCCCAGAATATTTAGTTTTATTGCCATAAATGAAATATATTTTATCTAGCAATATGCACTTGTACAGCTTTGCGTTGGTGGCTGTTATAGATTTTTTTCAGCGTTGATGAGGATAAATGAAATTTGTTTCTAAATTCTTGTTTTTTGCAGATTGTTTGAGCCCCACGTGTGACCGCTGGATTGAGATGAAATGTCTGAATCAATCTAAGGCATTTTTTGAGGCATTTTAGTGACTGGTCTTAGCAGCAAGATGTAATCTACCACCATTATTTTAACCAGGAGGTTTTCCTGCTGCCAAAGCAATGTTGTGCATGAACAAGCCTGATACAAATGTTGCTGCGTGATTTCGGCAGAATGCTCAGTATTGTGATACAGACATAAGCTTTGCGTAGGATTGCTGGTAAGCTTCCAGTTTATTAAATCAATGCATAAGACAGCTGCCAGGAATTGCCTGTGTGCATGGTTAGCTAATGGGCTATGTAGTTCTTTGCTGAATGATGAATTCAAATTAATCAAATTTTATTAAGTTTGAGTCTCTCTCTCTTGCTCTCACTCCCTCACGCGCTCTCTTTCTCTCTCCCCTCTCTCTCGCTGAGCATTGGGTTGAATCAGAACTTGACACTGCAATCACTATCTATAAGACATAGGAGCAGAAATAGGCCATTTGGACTATTAAGTCTGCTCCACTGTATCATCATGGCCGATCCATATCTTTCTCAACCCTATTCTCCTGCCTTCTCCTCATAACCTTTCATGCCCTGACTAATGAAGCAACAATCAACCTCTGCCTTAAATACACCCAGTGAGCTGGCCTCCGCAGCTGCCTGTGGCAACGACTTTCACAAATTTATCAGCCTCTGGCTAAAGAAATTCCTCCTCATCTCTGTCTTAAATAGACATCCCTTATTTTTGAGGCTCTACCCTCTGGTCCTAGACTCCCCCACCAAAGGAATCATTATCTTTACATTCACTCTCTTTAGGCCTTTCAATATTTGATAGGTTTAAGAGAGATTCCGCTCCCCCCCACATTCTTTTCAATTCCAGCAGGTACAGGCCCAGTGCATTCAATCGTTGCTCATATAATCTTTCATTCCTGGAATCATTCTTGTGAAGCTCTTCTGAGCCCTCTCCAGTGTCAGCACATCCCTAAGTAAAGGGCCCAAAACTGTTCACAATACTCCAAATGAGGCCTCACCAATGTATTATACAGCCTCAGCATTACTCTTGAAAGATTGCTAAGACTACATTCACCTTCCAACCACTGATCCAACCTGAAAGTTTTCCTTGAGGGAATCCTGCACAAGGATTCCCAAGTCCCTTTGCACATTGGATTTTTGAATTTCCTCTATTTAGAAAATAGTCTGTGCTTGTATACTTTCTACCAAGGTGCATGGCATACACTTCCTGACACTGTATTCCAACTGCCACCTCTTTACCCATTCTCCTAATCTGTAGTTCTGCAGCCTCCCTGCTTCCTCACCCTACCTACCCCTCCACCTATCCTCCTACCATCCACAAATGTAACCACAAAACCATAAATTTCATCATCCAAATCGCTGACATACAACAAAAGAAGCAGTCCCAAAACAGACCCCTATGGAACACCGTTAGTCACCTGCAGCCAACACAAGGAGGATCCCACTCTTTTCCTTCTGCCAATCAGCCAGTGGTCTATCCATGCTAGTATCTTTACTGTAAGTACTCTGAGCTCTTACCTTGTTTAGCGGCCTCATGTGTAGCACCTTGTCAAAGGCCTTCTGAAAATCCAAGTACACAATATCCACTGATTCTCCTTTGTCTATCCAGCTTGTTATTTCTTCAAAGAATTCCAACAGATTTGTCAGGTAAGAGTTTCCCTTAAGGGAACCATGCTGACTGCGGTCTGATTTATCATGGGCCTCCAGTTACCACGAAACTACATCCTTAGTAATTGGCTCCAACGTCTTCCCAACCACTGAGGTCAGGCTAACTGGCCTATAATTTCCTTTCTTTTGCTTCCCTCCCTTGATGAGTGGAGTGAGATTTGCAATTTTTCACTCCTCCAGAACCATGCCAGACCTTGATTCCTGAAAGATTATTACGAAAGCCTCCACAATCTCTTCAGCCATCTCTTTCAGATCCCTGCGGTGCAACCAATCATGTCCAGGTGACTTACCTACCTTCAGACCTTCCAGTTTCCCCATACACCATCTCCCTAGTATTAGTAACTGCACTCACTTATGCCCCCAATGCTCTAGAACTTGTGGCATAGTACTGTGTCTTCCACAGCGAAGACTGATGCAAAATACTTATTCAGATTGTTCACCATTTTCCTGTCCCATGTTACTATCTCTTCAGTGCCATTTTTCCAAAGGTCCAATATCTACTCTCGCCTCCCTTTACTCTTTATATATCTGGAAAAAAACTTTGATACCACTTTTGATGTTATTGGCTAGCTTATCTTCATATTTAAGTTTCCCCCCTTCCCCTATTTTTTTAGTTGCCTTTGTTGTTTTTAAAATTTCTCAATCCTCTAACTTTTGATCTATTATATGTCCTATCTTTTTCTTTTATGTAGCCATGGTTGTGTCATCCTGCCTTTAGAATACTACGTTGGGATGTATATATCCTGAGCCTTCTGAATTGCTTCCAGAAACTCTGGCCATTGCTGCTCTGCCATTATCCCTGCTTGTGTTTCTTTTCCATCAACTTTGGCCAGCTCCTCTTTTGTGCCTCTGTAATTCCCTTTACTCCACTGAAATACTGATCCATCTGATTTTAGCTTCTCCTTCCAAATTTCAGGGTGAACTTGATTATGTTATGATCACTGTTTCCCAAGGGTTCCATTACCTTAAACTCCCTAATCAAATTTGGTTCTTTATACAACACCCAATCCAGAAAGCCATCTTGGAGGCATTCCATAAATACTCCGGGGATCCAGCATCAACTTGATTATCCCAATCTATCTGGATATTGAAATACCCCATGACTATCGTAGAATTGCCTTTTTGGCATGCTTTTTCTGTCACCCACTGTAATTTGTAGAGCACATTCTGGCTACTTTACAGTTTATGGTCCCTTTTCTACAGATTTGCTAAGTATGCCCACAGAAAAAAAAATCTCAGGATTGTATGACAATCTTGGTGATATGTACTCTAATAATAAATTTTATATTGAACTTTTGAACTTTCAGCTGCTTGGAGGCCTCTGAACAACTCCTTACAGGGTCTTCTTGCCCTGGTACTTTCTTAACTCTATCCACAAGGATTCTACATCTTCTGATCTTATATTATCTCCTTGTAAAGATTTGTTTTCACTTTTTTTTACCAGCAGAACCACTCCTCTGCCTACCTGCCTGTTGTTTTGATAGATTGTGTATCCTTAGCTACTAAGCTCTCAATTGCAATTGTCTTTCAGCCATGACTCCATGATACCTACAACATAATACCTGCCAATCTCTAACTGTGCTACAAGATCTACCTTATTTTGCATATTACATGCATTCAAGTATAACATCTTGTCACCCTTTATCAATTTTGTTGCCCTTTTACGTTGCAACCCAATCCTTTTATGTAACTCTGTAATGGATGTAATAATAGGACACTGAAAAAGATCGTAGGATTGACTGATGTAAGGCAAATCGCGTTTGAATCTGGTGGAATTCTTGGAGGATGTGAATTGTAGAGTAGATGGGGGGGGGGGGGGTGAGACCAGTGCATGTGGTCCTTTTGGACTTAAAAAAAAAATTTTTTTTATTAGTTTTTCAAAACATTTTACAAATTAAAAACCCCAAATCCCAATGAGGAACATTAATACAGTGCAAAATTAAGCATACAATAACAATATGCTACAAAGGAAGAGAATTTAACAAAAAAGCACCTAAATTAAAGACAAATAAGCTTAGTATCCTCCCCAAGCCCCACAACACAAGAAAAAAAACAGCAACAACTCCAGACCGACCACAACACAATATAGAGAGTATAAGTCAGGACAGTCAAACTCCCAGACTGTGAATACACTTAGCAACAGAGGATAATAATGCCTACTACCAGAAAAAAAAGGAGCTGAAAGCAAGGGACCGAAAAGAAGGGGGAAAAAAAAACCCCTAGTCAGGAGGAAGGTTATGAAAGTACTCGATAAGAGGTCCCCAGACCTTATAGAACTTTAGATCCAAATTAAGAACTGAATAATGAATTTTTTCGAGGTCCAAGCAGGCCATAATGTCGTTAAGCCATTGCGCATGAGTGGGCGGGGCAACATCTCTCCATCTAAGGAGGATCAAGCGTCTAGCCAGGAGAGAGGCAAAGGATAGTATTCGGCATTTGGTCGGACCCAGACATAAATCTGTCTCGCCCCAAAAACCGAACAGAGCAATTAAGGGGTTTGGTTCTAGGTGCTGATTCAGAATACACGATAACGTAGTGAAGACATCTTTCCAGAATTTCTCCAAGCTAGGACAGAACCAGTACATATGGATGAGAGAGGCCACGCCCCTCTTGCATTTATCACAGAGTGGACTAATGCCAGGGTAGAATCGAGATAGTTTAGATTTAGACATATGGGCTCTATGAACAATCTTAAACTGTAAAAGGCAATGGCGAGCACAAAGAGAGGTTGAGTTAACCGATTTGAGAACTGAGTCCCAGCTCTCCTCAGATAAGGAGATATTTAAATCCTGCTCCCAGGCCATTTTAATTTTATCCACAGGGGCCCGTCGTAAGGCTGCTAGTTTATCTCAGATAATTGATATTAAACCTTTACCTAGTGGATTAATGGAAAGAAATAGGTCCATAGCATTTTTCGCAGGCATTTCAGGAAAGTTAGGAATTAAAGGAGCAATAAAGTGTTGGATTTGGAGATATCTGAAAAAATGAGCGTTAGGCAGATTGAACTTAACAGAGAGCTGCTGAAAAGAAGCGAAGCGATTATCAATGAAAAGATCTTCAAAATGTCTAATGCCCTTCCTATACCAAACATGGAATGCTGAATCGTACGTAGTAGGTAAAAAAAGGTGATTATGTGCGACAGGGCTAGAAACGGAAAACCCCTGGAAACTATAGCATTTCCTGAACTGAGCCCATATACGCAAAGTGTGTCTAACAAGAGGATTAGCTATTGATCTGGGCAGACTACTAGGGAGTGCAGAGCCAAGAAGTGCAGAGTTAGATAATTCTTTAGTGGAGCTCAACTCCATTGCCACCCAGTTAGGGCACTCGGGTTGGCCGTGGAAGAAAGACCAAAAGGTAGCACAACGTATATTAGCTGCCCAATAATATAAACGAAAGTTAGGTAAAGCCATGCCACCCTCTTTTTTAGATTTTTGGAGATGGATTTTATTAATTCTAGAGTGCTTATTCTGCCACAGATATGACAAAATAAGGACTTTTTTTTAAGGCTTCCAGTGAAGTCCTGCAAATAAGGTTGATCAGTAATACAAGAACCTGAATTCAGGGTATTGTATTGACGTGGTTGAGAGCTAGATGTTTGACAAAGTGGCAGGCGGTCCATCTTTTGTTGGTGTTGATTAAGAGGGTGTCTTTGGGTTTGTTGCTTGGGTCCTGCCTGTTAACCATTCAGATCCACAACTTAGCTAAGACAATCTTATTTCATATTTCAGTGTTTGCTTAGGAAACTAGATGGGCTGTGAATAGAGAGGAGAATGTTAGAAAGCTTCAATGGTATGTTGAAAATCTGAATGAGGGGACACTGTTGGGGGGTGGGGCGTTGTGCAAGGGCACAAAACTGAAAAGCTGCAGTGAACAATTAGGTATTGTTGGTGTTCAAAGGATCTGAGTGATCTAATGCATGAGCCTCTAAAACAAAACATGCGGGAGAAGCAAGCACTTTGGATGAGAAATGTTTTGGCTTTTATTCAAGTAAAGTTCATTATCATCTGACTGTACAACCAAATGAAACAAAGCAAACACCAACAAAATATAAATCACACACAGCACATCAAACAAAATATTACCACAAATAAGTTAGTAAAGATAATTCAAAGCGCATGTAATGCGCAACACAGGTAAAAGGTACAGTAAATAGCTCACTGACCAAGTGAAGAGACATTGGTGATGGCAGGGTATTCACTGGTCTCCAGCCTGAGGGGAAAAAGCTGTTACCCAGCCTAGCAGTCTTAGTCCTGATGCTCCTGTACCTCTTTTCTGGCAGTAGTGGGTCAAATGTATTGTGGGATGGGTGGTAGGGATCCTTAACAAAGTTTGGGTCCTTCATATACAGCACTCCCAGTGAATCAACAAATCGGTGAGGATTTTGTAACTTGGTGCTCTTCATTCTTCATGGTAGAGCCATTGATGTGGAATCGAGAGTGGTTGACCTGTGCCTTCCTGAAGTTTGCAATCATCTCTTCTGTCTTGTCCACCTTGAGACTCCAGTTGTTCTCACACTATTTGTCAAGTTTCTGTACCTTTTCTCTGTATTCTGACTCATGTTTGTTGTGATGAAGCCACCACTACTGTATCAACAGCTGACCTGATGCGGCTTGAGCTGGATCTGGCAGTGTAGTCATAAGGCTACAGCATGAACAACAGTGGGTTGAGCAGATTTCAGGAGACACCAGGGCTGAACATGATGGAGCTTGAGATGTTGCTGCCAACCTGGACACATTGTGGTCTTTCCATCAAGAAGTCCAAGATCCAGTTACAGCAAAGGGTGTTCAGTTCCAATAAGAGCAGTTTACCAATCAATCTCTGAGGGATGATTGTGCTAAACACCAAGCTAAAGGCGATGAACAACATCCTGCCTGAGGTATCATTTGTGGGTATGCAAGGACAGTGTGGAGGGCCAAGGCTATGGCATCATTGCTCCACTGGTTTGAGAGGTGGGCAAAATGGAAAAGGTCCAATGTAGATGGAAGGTGGGGATTTTATACGATCCATTACCAACCACTCAAATGATAATTGAGGTCAATGCTACTGGGTGGTATTTGTTCACACCAGTTACTGTTGTTCTCTTGGGCACAGGAATGATGGTGGCTGCCTTGAAGCTTGCAGTGACAGTGGACTGTTGCAAAGGGATAAAAGATGCCCGTTAAGACTATTTTAGCAGGGCCGCACAATCCCTCAGCGCCCAAGCAGGTATATTGTCTGGCTCCAGAGCTTTCCATGGGTTTACTCCGGCTCAGATCCTCTTCACCTCAGTTGTGGCCAGACAGCATGTCTGTCCCTTGGAGGGAAGGGTGGCGGGGGGGTCCCTCGACATCACATAATTCATTGCATCAAATCGTGCATAGAAGGCATTTAGCCTTTCGGGGAGGGAGGCATTGCCATTGTTGACGCACAGGGTGGACTTGCAATCTGTTATGGTTTGTATACCCTGCCAGTTGTCTCTGATATCAAAAAGGTGCAGTGAGTATCTTTGCTTTGCCTTGATGTCATGGGAGAATGTGGCTCTTGCTCACCTTTAGAATCGTCCTGTCCCTCTATTTGAAGGCAGCATTCTGATCCTTGTTATAGAGCATTAGAAATCTGACTGCAATTGAGTAGGGCCTGCTGAGGCTGTATACTTGGAATGTTTTGTACATCTTTGGCCTCCTTGCCTGGAAAAGGTTATACTTGCCACAGATAAATTTCAATGAGGAATCACTTGATTACTTAGAGGGATGATGGGTATTGTGTGAGAAGAGAGTTTTGTTGTTCTGTGTCTGAAAGATAACAACTTGCCTTGTAAATTTGCTTTTAAACCTTTCTTGTCTTTCCTCTAAATCCATGCCCAGCAGTGTTTGACATTTCCACTCTGAAGTTGGGGGAGTGGGGTGGGGACTGGGGGTTGAAAACTGGCTCTCCATCCTACTTGTGTCTCTCAATTTTATATACTTCTGTCAGGTTGTTTCTCAGCTTCTCAACGTACAAATAAATAATTTCAGGTTTCTCCAACCTCTCACTGTGCTAATGCCCTCTAATCCAGACAACATCTTGGTTTACCTGTTCCACATCTTCTCCAGACTTCCACATCCTTCCTGTAATGTATTGACAAAAACTGCATGTAATATTCCAAACAATGATGAATCTTTGGAATTCTCCACTTCCATAGAAAATTACTGAGGCTTAGTTATGAATTTAATTCAAAAGATTGTTTGGAATTAATGCAATCCAGTCATATAGGGATACTGAAGAACAGTGGTGCTAAAGTACAAGGTAAGCCATGATTAAATATTGGAGAAAATTGAAGGGCCAGGTGGCTGCCTCCTGTTCATTTATGAACTATTTATTTCTAAATTTTATCTCTTGCCACCAAGCACCCGATTATTTGTTCAGTTGTATGACTTTGTACAGGGAAGTTGCATCATATGGACTTAGTGAGCTTTTTGAGATGATGTAGCTGATTAATGAGTAGCACATTTGTTTTTGTCTACATGAACTTTAAAGCATTCAACACGCTCATGGCAGATTGATCCAAATTAATGGGAATTGAATCCACAGTGACATGCTGTGTGGAATCCAGAATTAGCTTGGTCATAGAAGTGATGGAGTGTTAATAACTCATTTATAGAGCACTTTACATTCAGATGATGTACATCGAAGTCCTTTACAATTGCATAAAGTGCAAATGTGAAAATTTTTAAAAGCATGACAATAAAAGACAAAGTATTAGGCAAAACCAAGTCTTTGAGGTTTTTGAAGTGTCAACTGAATCTGCATCCATTGTAGATTTAGGAATTTCACACTTGAGGAGTATAGTTCAAAGAAGATAACCTGCCAGTTGAGGGAGATTGTTTGAGACCGGCAGAAGAAGACCTGAGATCTTGAGAAAGGTTATAAAAAGAAAATGATTCTGCGATGTACTCCCCTCCCAGACCATTAACAGTTTTAAAAACAAGGAAGAAGTTTCAGGATGTCAAGCTGAGTGATATGTTAACCTAGCAGAGGAAAGTGACAGTGGTCAGGTCTTTGGAACTGAGTCTGCCTCTGACTCAGAAGGGAAAAGGGGAGAAGAGGCATGCTGTGATGATGGGAGATTCGTTAGTTAAGATTACGGACAGGAGGTTCTGTGGGCATGAGTGAGATTCCCAGATGGCATGTTGCCTTCCAGGTGCCAGGGTCTGGGATTTCTTGCATCAAGTCCTCGGCATTCTTAAGTGGGAGGGTGAACAGCTAGAAGATGTGGACAAGGTAGGTACCAATGACATGGGCAGGACAATTGACAAGAATCAGCAAAGGGAGTTCAGAAATTACGTGCTAAGTTAAGGGGCAGGACCTGTAGGGTTGTGATTGCAGGATTGCAACCCGTGCTACGTGCTAGTGAGCGCAGAACTAGGAAGATTATATAGTTTACTACATGGCAAAGGAGTTGGTATGGGAGGGTGATCATTGGGCTCTCTTCCAGGAAAGATGGGATCTGTATAGAAGAGATGATTTGCACTTGAATTGGAGGGGGTCGGGGTGAATAACCTCACAGGAAGACTAGTTTATGCTACATGGTGGGATTTAAACTAGAGCTGTAGGAGGATGGCAACTAGAGTACCAGAGCAGTTAGTGGAGAGGTGGTGGAGGCAGGTGTTGGTAAGACCCCAGACAAAGTTAGGAATCAAAAAGCTTGAGCATGGTGTGACTAGAGCCCTGAGCTGTGTAAATTTCAATGCAAGAAATATTGTAGGAAATGCAGATGATAGTGGTGAAGATATGGTAGCTGGTTTATAAACAGTGGCAATGTCTATTGAGGAAAGGCTGTTGATGGAGCAAAATTGCAGTCAACAGGATGAATTGCAATGTAAAAGGCAGGCAAAATCAAATGGTGAATACAAGACTGAAGGTGTTGTATTTGAATGTGCACATATACAGAATAAGGTAGATGAAATTGTAACACAGATGCAGATTGGCATGTATGATGACATAGGCATCACTTAATCATGGCTGAAAGAAGATTATAGCTGGGAGCTTAGTGTCCAAGGATACACGTTGTATTGCAAGGCCAGTCAGGAAGGAAGAGGGGGTGGCATTGCTCTGGTAAACAATAAAATCATGAGAAAGAGGTAACATAGGGAATTGGATACAGACCCCACCCCCCAAAGCAGTAGTGAAGATGTGGTTGACAAATTACAACTGGAGATAGAAAATTCATGCCAAAAGGCCAATGTTACATTAGTTAGGGGGGATTTCAATATGCAGGTAGATTGGGGAAAATCAGGTTGGTGCTACATTCCATGAGGGGGGATTTCTAGAGTGCTTACAAGATGGCTTTAGAGCAGCTTGTGGTTGAGCACACTAGAGGATCAGCTATTCTGAATTGGGTGTTGTGGAATGAATCGGATTGATTAGAGAACTTGAGGTAAAATAACCCTTAAGGGAAAGTGATCATAATATGATCAAATTCACCCTACAATTGGAGAAGAAGTTGAAGTCAGGTGTCTCAGTTCTACAGTGGAGTAAATTACAGAGGCATGAGAGAGGAGTTGGCCAGAATTGATTGGAAAAGAACATCGGTAGGAATTATGGCAGTGCAGCAATGGCTGAAATTTCTGGAAGCAATTTGGAAGGCACAGGATGTATGCATCCCAAAGAGGAACAAGTATTCTAAAGGAAAGATGACACAACCCTGGTTAACAAGAGAAGTCAAAGCCAGCATAAAAACCAAAGAGAGGGCAGATAATAGAGCAAAAAATAGTGGGAAGCTGGAGGATTGGGAAGCTTTTAACCAACAGAAGGCAACTAAAGTCATTAAAAAGGTGAAGATTGAATAAGAAAGTAAGCTTGCAAATAATAAAGATACTAGAAGTTTCTTCAGATACATAGTGTAAAAGACAGGTGAGAGTGGATATCCAACCGCTGGAAAAAGATGCTGAAGAGGTAGTAATGGGGACAGTGAAATGGCAGATGAACTGAACAAGTAATTTGCATCAGTTTTCACTGTGGAAGATGTTTGCAGTACAGTGGAAGTTCCAGGAGTCAGGGGCCATGAGGTGTGCAAAGTTATCATTACTAAAGAGAAGGTTCTTGGAACTGAAAGGTCTGAAAATAGTCACCTGGACCAGATGATGTACACTCGAGGGTTCTGAAAGAGGTGGCTGAAGTGATTGTGCAGGTATTAGTAATGATCTTTCAAGAATCACTAGATTCGGGAATGGTTTTGGAAGGCTGGAAAGTTGCAAATTTCACTCAACTCTTCAAAAAGAGAAAGAGGCAGATGAAAGAAAATTCTACACCAGTCAGTCTGACCTCAGTGGTTGGAAAGGTGTTGGAGTCTGTCATTAAGTTTGAGGTCTCAGGGTACTTGGAGGCACATGATAAAATAGGCCGTGAGTCTGCACGATTTCCTCAAGGGGAAAATTTTGCCTGACAAATCTGTTGGAATTCTTTGAGGAAATAACAAGCAGGGTAGACAAAGGAGCATCAGTTGATGTTGTGTACTTGGATTTTCAACAGGCCTTTGACTAAGTGCCACATGTGAGGCTGATTAACAAACAACAAGCCAATGGAACTACAGGAAAGATTCTGGCATGGTTGGAGCTTTGGTTGATTGGCAGGAGGCAAAAAGTGGGAATAAAAGGAGCCTTTTCTGGTTGGCTGCCGGTGATTAGTGATTTTCCATGGAGGTCTGTGTTGGGACTGATTCTTTTACATCATGTCAGAGATTTGGAAGATTCAATTAATGGCTTTGTAAAGTTTGCAGATGATATGAAGACATGTGGAGGGGCAGTTATTTTTGAGGAAGTAGAGAGTCTACAGAAGGACAAATAGATCAGGAGAATGGGCAGTGAAATGGCAGATGGAATACATTGTTGGGAAGTCATGCACTTCGGTAGAAGAAATGAAAGGGTTGATTATTTTCTAAATGGAGAGAAAATACAAAAAAAACTGAGACAGAAAGGGACTTGAGAGTCCTTGTGCAGGATTCCCTAAAGATTAGCTTGCAGGTTGAGTCCGGTGAGGAAAGCAAATGCAATGTTGGTGTTCATTTCGAGAGGACGAGAATATAAAAGCAAGGATATAATGTTGAAACTTTATAAAACACTGCTGAGGCCTCACCTGAAGTATTGTGAACAGTTTTGGGCCCTTTATCTGAGTAAGGATGTGCTAAAACTGGAGAGGGTTCAAAGGAGATTCACAAATGATTCCAGGATTGAATGGCTTGTATATGGAGAGCGTCTGATCACCCTGTACCTGTATTCACTAGAATTCAGATTTCAATGAGGTCACCCCTCATTCTTCTATCAAATGGTGAAAGGCAATGATAGAGTGGAAGTGGAGAGGATGTTTCCTACGGTGGGATAGTCTGAGATCAGAGGACATGGCTTCAGAATAGAGGGGCTTCCTTTTAGAATGGACGTGAGGAAGAATTCCTTCAGCATGAGAGTAGTGACTTTAAGGAATTCTTAGCCACAGGCATCTGTGGAGTCTAGGTCTTTATGTATTTTTAAGGCAGAAGTTGATTGATTCCTGATTGGTCAGGGCATGAAGGGATACAGGGAGAAGGCAGGAGATTGGGGCTGAGATCAGTCATGATGAAATGGTGGAGCAGGCTCGATGGGCTCAATGACCCAATTCTGCTCCTAGCAACACGGGGGGATGAAAGCACAGTCGATATTTCAGGCCAAAACCCTTTGGGACCTGCTGAAATGTCGACTGTGCTTTTTTCTATAGATGCTGCCTGGCCTGCTGAGTTCCTCCAACATTTTGTGTGTGTTGCTCAGATTTCCAGCATCTACAGATTTTCTCTTGTTTGCAATTCTGCTACTATATCTTGTGTTGTAAGTTTGTCAATTGGTTGCTTTGGAAGGCCAGTTAAAAGTACATTGTAGTATTCTGTTCTATACATTATTAAGGCATAAATTAATTTTTAGCTTCATTACGTGATAGGTATGGACATAACTTTACAATATTTCTTAAGTGTAGAAATGCTGCTCTGATCATTTTCTAGATGTGGGATTAAAAATTCAAATCAAGGCTTGCTACTTATTTTGCAAGGGGAGCCAAGTTGAAGATGTTTATCTCTGTCGGCTTTGGGACCAACCAAAATTATTCCAGTTCTTTTAGTTTAAAGAAATTAATGCACATCCATCTGTTTATTACAGCCATATCAGAAGTCAGAGGACAGGGTGTTATCATCATCAGGCTTTAATGAAATGTTGTATTGTCAGGTGTATAACTGTGGAAATTAAGTGTATACACTCTAATGATAGCTCCTTAAAGGAGTATGTATAAGGGGAAGAGTAGGAGACCAAGGCAGCTTCTCTGATCAACACCAAAAAGTACATTGTAGCTCTTAGACAAAAATAAAATTCTGTCTTGGAAACCATTTTTCTGTGATATGAGTGAAACCAATTAAGAGTACTACTGGCGAGGCCATCCCAGTTTTCAAGGCAATTTAGGAGAACTTTGTGGTCAATTGTGTCAAAGACAGCACTTACTTAAATCTAAAAACTGGAACTGAGACTCTTGGCATCAGTGCTGAGCTTAAGGTCACTGGCAGTTTTGGTAAGGGCTATTTCTGTGCTGTGGTTTGCTCTAAAATGTCACTAAAGCTTTTATAGAATATTGTTCTCATTCAAACAACTCAACAAGTTTCTGGAAGTTACTTTCTCAGTCTTGCCTAGGAAGGGAAGATTTAATTGTAGGCTTGCAGTTAGTTAGTCCCTTCTTTGTGGTGGCGTGTTGGGGAGGAAGCATTAAGAAGAGGGACGCCTCACGTCTTAATAAGCTGGTAAGGAAGGCGGGCTCTGTCGTGGGCAAAGTACTGGAGAGTTTAACATCGGTAGCTGAGCGAAGGGCGCTGAGTAGGCTACGGTCAATTATGGAAAACTCTGAACATCCTCTACATAGCACCATCCAGAGACAGAGAAGCAGTTTCAGCGACAGGTTACTATCGATGCAATGCTCCTCAGACAGGATGAAGAGGTCAATACTCCCCAATGCCATTAGGCTTTACAATTCAACCGCCAGGACTTAAGAACTTTTTAAAAGCTATTATTAATGCTTTTTGAGATAGTGATTTAGATGCATATCATATTTTTTTACTGAGTTAAGTATTGTATGTAATTAGTTTTGCTACAACAAGTGTATGGGACAGTGGAAAAAAAGTTGAATTTCCCCATGGGGATGAATAAAGTATCTATCTATCTATCTATCTATCTGGAAAGGCTTCAATTTCAAGGGATATGTTAATAATTTTCCCAACAGAATTGAAAACACTTACGAGTCCTTTAAACATGTTAGGGGCAGGGTCAGGACAGCAAATAGACATTTTGCTCCTTATTACAAAGTTGGAAATACTTGTACATTTGGACATGGTTGCTTTGTTTTTAATGATGTTGGCTACAGAGGGCAACAGTATCTGTAGCTATACTCTCCCTAATGGAAGTAACTTCAGTGATGTGAAAAAAATAATGCAGACACCTCACATTTTGTGGAAGATGCTTGACTGAGGACATTTTTGGTTGGAGCAGAGTTCAACAGTTGGTTTATAGTTGAGAACAATGTTCTTGAATTGCCAATATTCACTGTAATCATCTTGGAAAATTGAGCTCTTCTAGCAGAGCGTATAACAGTGTTAAAGGAGGCCTGTTTTACCTTGAAAACTACTGTGGACTTCAAGCCCAGTCTTCCCCCAATTTTTTTTCCATCTTGGAGGCACTCTACATGATCTGGAGTTCGTAGACAGAATTGTTTGACCATGACGATATTTTACGAAGTGATCTAATGACAAGCAAGAAAAAATCTGTACATGTTGGAAATCCAAACAACACACACAAAATACTGGAGGAACTCAGCACGCTAGACAGCATCTAGGAAAAGAGTACAGTCGACTTTTTGAGTCTACTCCTCAAGCTTTTCTTCTCCAGTCCTACTGAAGGTTTTTGGCCAGAAACATTGACTGGCCTGCTGAGTTCCTCCAGCATCTTGTGTGTTTTACTAAGTGATTTATTTTTATCACAAGTAGGGCCACTGTGTTTAACATATTTGTCAAGTTATTGTTGAAATAATCAACCATTGAAACTGAAAATCTGACCAGACATCAGCACTGGGATGACTTTTAGTTGTGATTTAGGCTGACAATAAAAATGCTGGAAGGTTAAATGTTTGAGAAAAGTCTACAGTAAATGGCAGAAGACTGGTGTGTTGTGGAAGATAGGAGATAAAAGATTGTGTTTCCAGAGACCCGAGATCTTTGGGCACAGAGCTCAGAAAAAGTGACACAACAGACTTTTAATATTGTAAACCAGCGAGTTGTTTGCTATGTCTTCCTTCTGTCTGTGAAACGGAGACACCTCTTTATCCCTTATTAGGGAGAGAGAGCCTGTGGTATGTCGAATGCCGGGTGAACAATGTAGTCTTTGGAGTACTGCAAGTCTGTGTCTTTGCTGATGCTTTGCTCGTGCTCGGTGGCGGGTGTCGATGCTTGTTTTTTGCCCGTGGGTGGAGGGGGATTATTGCTTGCTGCTACTTATGTGCAGAAGGGTGGGGACTTTGGGGTTCTAACATTTAACTGTCGTTCATTCCTTGGGGCACTCCTCTGTTTTCATGGATGGTTGCGAAGAAAGAGCATTTCAGGATGTATATTGTACCCATTTCTCTGATATTAAAATGTACCTTTGAAACCTTTGCGGTGTATTGAAAGTATTACTGAGGCACAGAGTGCAAGTCTGCAGCTTCCTGAAAGCAGCGATAGAAGAAGGCACGTAGCATTTCTGCCTTTGTCAGTGGGGGCATTGATTACAAAAACTGGGAAGTTGTGTTGCAGCTGTATGAAACTTGGGCCACATTTGGAATATTATCTGCAGTTTTGTTGGCCTCAATATAGGAACAATATGGAGGCTTTGGGGAGGGTGCTGAAGAGGTTTCCCAGAATGTTGCTTGGATTTAAGTATGTAAAGGTTGGGCAGACTTGAATCGTTCTTTCTGAAGCATCAGTGGCTGAGGAGATAACCTAGTACAACTTCCTCAGCATTGTTTTGTGATCCCATTCTGTTGGTGCACACAATGGATTGGAACTGTTAGTGACTTTTCTCCTCTTGGGGTGGGGGTGTGGTGAGGAAGTTTCCTTTTCAGCCCAGTCTGATGTGATTCGCGCCTTATCTTGACACTGACCACTGGTTTTAAACACTGCAGCCAGCAGAATCAATAGTCCTGCATTTATGCAGTTGAAACCCTTGTGAATTGTGGTGGAACCAGTTCATGAGAATGAATAGATTATGTCTGTTAGAAAAAGTCATGGATATGGTCCAGTCCATCATGGGTAAATCCCTTTCCACCATTGCTGCAGGATCCATCATCATCAGGGAACCCTACCAACCAGGTTCAGGAACTGTTACTACTCCTCAATCACCGGGTTCTTGAACCAGAGGGGATAACTACACTCAACTTCACTTGCTCCATCACTGAAATGTTCCCACAACCTATGGACTCACTTTAAGGATCCTTCATCTCATTTTCTTTATATATTGTTATTATTTCTGTATTTACAGTTTGTCTTTTGCACACTAGTTGAATGCCCACATTATGCCATCTTTCATCGATTCTACGATGGTTATTATTCTATTAAGGGTTTATTCAGTTGTATATCTGTACTTTGATAATCAATTTGATTTGAACTTTGAATCCCTGTCACTTTATTTCTGAGAGGGACTTCTTGTCCAGTAACGCAGTTGGAATTTTTTTGGCCTAAGTGAAACATCTGGCTGCTGCAAGTATCCTGACTGATAGATATCAAAAGCCTTGATAACAATCTTCATGTGAAATGTCAGTAAGGTAGTGAGGCGGGGCATATGAGGGATGTACATGCAAAACTGAGGATATTTGTATTTTGCTCTGTGAAACGTATTAACAACAGAAAATTCATGCTTAATCAGATGAAATGTACTATTTATAATTTATGGGCATCATTTAGTTAAACTATTGATTTAGGATTCCATGGTGAACTTGTATGTGTACTGTACATACGTGTTAATCAGGTGAAGTCTGTTGATCCTTATTCTGTTTACACAGTTGTGTTCTGGACAGATCCGATATCTCATTGACAGGCCAAATCCATCTGCATTTAAGGAATATTTTACTGCAAACTTCCCTGACAGGTTCACTGAAGGAACTGTACATAATAATGAAAAGCATCATGGTAAATATTTCAGTAGCAATCAAATTCCATTTCATTTTGATAAAGATAATAAAAATGATTTGTAATTTCCTCTTGTATTTCTTCTACCTAATATGCAGTATATGTGCTAAGCATGGATTAAAGTATAAAGTCTATCGCAAAACAATTACACTGAAACACTGACTGCATGGTGTGCTTCAGCATGGAGTCTCCTGGGCAGGCGTCTGAGATGTTAGTTGGTGAGCAGTGCACGTTTGACTTCGCAGCTGCAATAATTAAGTGTATAGTTGCATGGAGGAAATCATGTATGTCTGAATTAGAAGAATAGGTATTAATAGGAGGAAAAGATGTTCAGAAGAGATCTCGCTATCACTGGCAGTGAATTTGCCACTTAAAATCATAAATCTTCTCTCAGTAACCAGATGATACGGGTAAGCTGACACTCCAGGGAGAGTTCTGACAATTTCACGAAGTGCCACCCCTGGTACTATATGACTAGTTGAAAGAGTGGGCTTTTGTTGATGTGTTTTTTTGCCAGTCCATCACCCATACTGAGACTGTCCTGCTTGCTTAAACATTAGTTTCTGTTGAGGGATACTGTTGTGAACTGCTACTCTAATGGAACCGTAGTAGTACTAGGGGAGATTTTTAAACGTTCTGCACTTTATCATGAGTTACCATGCCACAGGCAAAGAATCCTTGCATGTATGCACTCGTGTATAAGCAAGAAAATCCCTTCATGAACCTGATGTGCAGTACTGTTTTGTGCAAGTGAGAATTTCTAGAACATTTAATTTTCAAGCACTTGCTGTCATCTAGGCAATGTTGATGCCACTTGGCCATTCAAAAGTTTCTCGGAACAGTTGCATAGTTTTCTTGAATGTGCTGACGTATTGCTTTAGAATTGAAATTATTTAAGTTTGAATTGTCTTTGTGCCATTCAGCTAAGACATTTATTCCTGTTTAGTCCTAGATGACTGAGCCCCCAGTTACCAGGGATTAGTTACTCATTATGCAGTCACCAGGTAGACAGTAGAACCTTTTCCAGTGAAAGAGCAGACAGACCAAACTAATTAATTTTAGTGCATTAGTTTTCTGTGTTATTTGTTTGTTGTTCCTCATCCTCTAAAGTGAAATGGGTTACAAGATTAAAGAAAGTATGATTGCTTGCTGGGTAGCTGATGGTCTTCGAGGATTATCACCTTGTCATGGTGCCCATTCGCCTTGGATGCCGTGCTACTGGCCTCTGACCTCTAGTGTCAAGAACCACATGGTGGCTGCCTGTGCATCAGCCTCCCCATGTTTAACAGTCACTCACAGGCTTTCTTCATTTAAGGAATAACCCTTTGGGAGAACATTAAACTTGAGTAATCGCTTTACTTGATGACGAGCTTATGCATAGTCTGTCAGTGATTGCCCACGCTCACACTTGGGTATTAAAGGAATAACCTCAGCTTCTACACTTCTTATGTCAAGCCCCTCTCATCATAGAGTGACCCAACATTGTTGAAAGCATGGTCACAAAAGGATGCTGTTGTTTTTGTTGTCGTTCAACATATATGATTGAGCATGTGAAGATTGTGACTGAATCCCAAGTGTAATGAAAGATATTAACATGTGAAATTAATTCCAATGATCTGTGATACAGTGAACAGCTTGTCTTGCATACTGTTCATTTAGATCAATTCATTGGAGTGCATTGAGGTAGAACAAGGTAAAATAATAACAATGCTAAACCTATTAAGATGTCTTTAGTAAGCACAAAATACAGTAAAACTTTGTGTATTAGTTAATGATAAGCAGCAATCAATATAAATGATAGCAATTTGTCAGATAAGTAGTGTTAATAGTGGAATCCTCCCTTTCATTTGTACTGTTATTTTTTCCAACTGTTAGTTATGGACCTTGAACATATTCTATGAGTTGGTTGTCTTCTGCTTAATGAAGTTTCTATTCTGTAAGTATGTGACTGGAGAGCATTTGTCAAAACCATGAGGGAACCTTCAGAGCCTGCAGAAATCTGTTCATTTGTGAAATGATGCAAGACCTTTATTCTTTTCATCAGTCAATATTTATTCAAACCTTGTATGAAGGTATAGTACAGGCATTATTTGCAGAAGTAATATGATTTTATATGCCCTAGGCGATCTTAAAAGGTTTAATAAGTGCTCTGGATGAGAGCTTCATTTTCTGTATCTCAGTTCAGCCAAATAACTAATCTTTCCTCTTTACTTTTGCCTGGAATTGTAGCTGCCACATCCGGTCATGTTCAATATAAAGATGATGAATAATGTATTTGATATTTAATGGCATCATGTGGTCCAGTGTCAGGAAGAGAGCATAAATAAGGTTTGGCTTAACAGTTACATTTGTAAGATATTTAAGGCACTTGCTTCAATATGATTAGAGTATTCCAGTTAATCAGAATCTATTTGATGCTACAGTACATTCCTTTGTCATTAACTAGCATGGTCTAAAGCTTCCTAATACACTTTGAAAATCATTTGCTTAGAAAATTGATGTTGCTGACTGCAACAATAGCTCAAACATTACTTGAAATACTTTTACTGACTTTTACTTCTATTTCGTGAATCACAATCTTAAAATTCATAAAAACATATGCTTGTGGCAACATTAATAATGTTTATATATATTGGATAAATTCCTGTTTGTTTGCATGTGCTTCAATTCACAATTTTCATTTGTCAGCTGTCTAAATGTATCTGTAAGTAACAACGATTGAAAACTGCACATAGTGTATAGGTCTGTGATCCTTGGATATGTTTAGTATAAAAGTGTTCTTGGAGGTGGGTACAGAATTGAATTCCTTAACAGGTCCTTTTATCTTTAAATGGAGATTTAAGAGATTCTGGATGCTCTAACCTGGAATCATAAGTCAACTGCTTGCTGGAGGAAGTCTTAAGATCCAGGCAGTATCTGTAGAGGTAGAGGGATAGTTGCTGTTTCTGCTCAGTGTCTGCATCCTTTGCCTTCACAAGTGTTGCCTGACCCTCTGTGTTGTTTTTGCAGCTTTTCTATGATTTCAATACCCATTTTTCATAATAACTATCTTTGTCACTAAAAGTACATGAGCACAGTAGTCAGAATTGTGTTTTCAGCACTGGATTCAAGACTTCACTCGTGACTTAAATCCAAACTGCTCTTAAGATGAATTTTTTATGTTCTTGTTGCACTTTCGCTCAAAAATCTTATCTAATATTAATAGATTTGCTACCACATTTAGGAGCAAACTGATCTAAATTAATCATTGGAAGCATTTATCCTGTCATAGGTCCATTTTTCCTTTGTTCATCTTGTATGTTGCACTGTAATGGCATTAACATCCAACTTGGGAGGTCTGTTAATTACAACATTAAGAATTCCTGAACACTGTTCGTGAGCAATCAAAAATACTTATTGATGGCTAAATGTAAATTATTTCTGATAGGTTTGGAACAACAAATGTTGCATGAGATCAAAAGATTCATGTACATGAAATTTACATGTCAACTCAGTGAATTAAATTAACACACAGTAAATCATAGAAATGAGTTTGAGCTTTCCCCTCCTGGATTATTCATTATTTTCCTAGCTAATGACAAATATCATAGTGTTTTAAATTAGTGGAACATTAGCAATGCTCTTTACTCTGCAATTAAAATTGGGAAATGTTTTTTTTTTCACATTGCATTCCTCTGTATAGAAACGCAATTGCAACTATTACTCATTGCTTCCACAACCTTGGTGTCCTTCAGAAGGTTGAAAGGACCCATTCTCAATGTAGAAGATAAGGCCATGAAGGAAATTGAGATGCATTGATTCAGGCTTTATACAAGGTAATTAGCACTTGGAATTGTCATTGAGAATGAGTAAGTTGAATTTTGAATCGAGGTCATTGAGCGGAAGAAGAGAGTCTGTGAGTGGAAAGACTACTGGGAGGCCACAATCTATAGAAAGAACAGAATGAATCTTAAATTTTGAAAGGTTTAGTCTTTTCAAGAGAAATTTCAAAAAGGAAGTCAAGTTAGTCAAACTTTTCAAAAGCTATATGACAGAAGAACCACAAGTAGGTCAGAATTGTTTTGAATAAATATGATTATGAAAGCCATAGTAGTGATTATAGATTGCTACAAATAATGGATGCCTCATTATAAAAGTAGCTTCCATGAGTATGTATGTAAGGACATGTCAAAGGGTGAAATAAAATGGTAGTAATTCAAACATAATAGCTGTTACGTGGAGATGGCCGAGAAGCAATGGTTTATTGGCACATGTATTGAGGTTCAGTGCAAACCTTTAGTGTGCCATCCTGTCAGATGGCATACATAATTATATTGGGCAGAAAAATGAAAATAGTGCAAAAAATAGTGTTGCAGTTGTACAAAGTTTGGTTAAAAAACACATACAAAAGCTAACTTTAAATGCCAATAAGCTTAACTGATCACATAGCAACCAGCATATCTTTAAATATCTTTGAAGATAAATGCAAGATCTTTAAGATTGCTCTACATTGTGTATTTGGTGTTAAAATAGTGTTGTGGGCCACCTTCTTGCCCCTTCTGAACACCCCATGAAAATTGAAATTGATCATTGAGGTTCACAGGTGAATGGGTTCAGTTTTGAAGAGCTTTCACTTATTAACATGCTTCAAATTCACACTGATGTTTTATCTCGGTAGCTTTAAAAGGAGCATACTGCAATAAAGCAACACTCTGAGCCGCAGGAGGACGTTGCTACCAGATCAATTGTTGCTTCAATGGTGAATGGTGGGAGTGTGATCTGAGACACAGTGGACACGTACAGATCGAGTATAGTACACATAGGAAGTCTTTGTGTATAGCAGTTGGAGAGCACATGCAGGTTTATAACCAGGAGTATGTGTAGGAATAAAACCAAACTTAGCCAAACAAACAGCATCTGTGGGAAGCAAAATTACTTCTGACCTTTAAATTGAGTAGTTAACGGCTTTCTCTTTATGCAGATGCTGACTGACTGGCTGAGTTCTTCCAACATTAGTGTTTTTGTTTCAGGCTTCATTACCTTTCAGGAGTTGCAAGTAGAAAATCACTGCACTGTATGAACTTTGGAAAAGCTTGCAGTTCAGGCAAAGATCTATGCCCACTTTGTCTCCTGTGCACTGGAGGAGAAGCTGAAATCTCTCCTTGAAAATGGAGTTTGAGCATTTTACCTCATGCAGCAGTGAGAAGCCAGTTGTGAGTCATGGTCACTAACAGCTGCCTGGAATGATCCTGTGGTTAAGCTGAGAATGACGATGATTCTGATCTGAGGTGAAGCAGGGAAAATGCTTATGGGGTAGGAATTAAGGCTGCTGAAGACCACAAATTAATAATGAGGGTAAAGAAAGCAGTTTAACTCCCTCAAATAATAGCTTCAGGCAATATTGTGTTAGCTTTCTGTTTGCCAGATCAGAGAATTTTGCATATAGCATATGGTTGATATTGTATTATGCAGATAGGAAGACTCCTTGCAAGAATTATCAATGAAAGGACAAAGATCCCTGCAAAGATCTAGTACAAGTAATAATTTCTTGCACTTCAGCAATGCAAATCAAACGAGTACAGTTGGTCCTCCTTATCCGTGAGTTCCGCATTTGCGAATTCAACCAACCGTGAATCGAGAAAACCCAGAAGTGCTCTTCCAGCACTCGTTGCTGGAGCATTATTCGCGTCGCATCTCATTCATTCGCTACTTTGTTCCTGTGGAAAAAATGGCTCCTAGAAAGCAACTACGTGGTCAAAGCAATTCCTCAAAGGCTAAGAGGGAGCATCAAGTGCTATCTCTCGCCGCAAAAGTAGAAATATTAGATCTTTTGAGAAGTGGCATGTCACTTTCCGAAGTGGGCCGTAAGGTCGGTAAGAACGAATCGAGCATTCGCACAATAAGGCAGAAAGAAGCTGAAATTCGTGGAAGTGTTAGTGCTGCCCCTACAACAGCAAAAATGGTCTCTCTGGTTCGTGATAAAGTGCTTGCGAAGACTGAGAAAGCATTAAGTGTGTGGCTAGAGGACATGTCACAGAAGCATATCCCTGTCGATGGCCAAATTATATGTGAAAAAGCTCAGTCTCTATGAGCACTACTGTGACGGGGTTGATGAGAGCGAGAGAAAAGAGTTTAAGGCTGGTAAGGGATGGCTGGCTGGCTATGTAAAGCGCTACAGCCTCAAGAACGTAAAGATCACGGGAGATTCAGCATCTCGTTCGTTCGCTGTTTGTGTTGTGAGCAAGAGGAATATGTACAGTTTTTGTTTCTTGTCAATATTCCCCAAAAAAGACAGTGTAACAACTATTTGCATAGCATTTACATTGTATTAGGTATTATAAGTGATTTAGAGATGATTTAAAGTATACAGGAGGATGTGCGTAGGTTATATGCAAATACTACGCCAGTTTATATAAGGGACTTGAGCATCTGCATGTTTTGGTATCTGCGGAAGGTCCCGGAACCAATCCCTCGCGGATAAGGAGGGCCGACTGTAGTTTATTTACAAAAACATAAACATGATTGGATTTTTCTGATCACATTTTGGGAGGACATTTTTCCTTTGCTTCTTTAGTATAAACTTGCAGAAGGAATAGACTTTTCAAGACCAAGATGATTTTGAGTTTAATGTTGAATCAAATTGTTTTTTCTCTTGCTGCAAAATTTATTTTATTTTAACACGATTAAGTGTTTTTATGTACTGCTGAAACAATACAACAAATTTCATGATATATGTCAGTGATAATAAACTTAATGCTAATATTCTCCATGAAGGTTTTGAATTCATTTTCAGTCAAGGTTTGGCAATCATATTATAGTCTACAGTGAGGTGACAATTCAAAGTGGCATAAAGTGGTCGAATCTGCCTGCTGATGATGACTGTACTGATACCCAACAGACATCCCCATAATGACCAAGGAGAAAAATTGTTATCTTCCATCATTGTCTTGAATCAAATTGAATTTCCTCTAATTAGTTAGTCGCTGTATCAGCACAGATCAGACAGGCTCTTTGTTATCTTTAGAGGAAGGGAATTAATACTATTCAATCTCTTATCAAGTAAACAATAGCAGCAGATGCAAGGAAAAATCTGAGTACGTTGTGTAAAAGAGTTGTCAAATGGATTTGATTGACATTGTATTATGTCTTCCAGCGCTTGATATTTCCAATAGTCCTCAGTAGTTCACTTGAGATTTTGGTCTGAAATTTATAAAATGGGTGACACATTGCAGCCAAGTGTTTTTATATGCGCAGGTTCAGGAGAGCGGAGAGCTGCAAAAATAATGTCCTGGCTAGATAGGTAATCTTCTAAATCATTGTAGTAGTGACAGTTTGTTCCTTGTGGAGTAGTTGAGCATTCTGAAGGAGATTGGCATCAATAATTTTATCACATGACAGGATTGTATTTTGTTAAGGCACAGGAATAGTACAGATTTAGTACAGTACAGCAGCACCAAGTGCTCCCAAGTTTATTAGGTGATTTGGTGCAGAGCAAGGCTTTCATTTCTGCATTATTTTCTTGATTGGACATGGCATCAGAGGTTACAGGGAGAAGGCCAGGAACAGGGGCTGAGGAGGAGATTTTCTTAAAAAAAGGGGATCATGATTGAACGGCAGAGGTGACTCGATGGGCCAGATGGCCTAATTCTGCTCTTATGTTTTATCGTCTTATTCAGCCATATCTGTTGAGTTATTTCAGTTGTGCTGTTTAGTTAGCTCCCTCTTCCTGAACAAGCTGTAGTTTAGAAACTTTCTTTGTCTCATAACTTCTAATACATAGGATGTAATATGGTGTGGATTAAGAAACACTTAATTGAGGTCATCCAAACTTCTTTCATCCACATGGCCAGGAAAAAGCACCAATGAAAATGTACCGGAGGTAAAAGTACACGCTTTTGCCTTTGCTTATAACCTGCTGTGAATCTGAGCATGTAATCTAAGGTGATACTTGAAAGCATCATGACAAAATCCTGCATTTTTTTTCCAGGGCTTGCCTTTTAGTTCGCCAGACTGAAGCCCGTCATTCTGTATAGTTCAACTTGTAGCACGGTTGCGAAACAGTTTTTCCACGTGCGCTAATGCTGTTCATCCAATAACATGACTAATGCGATTACTTCTTCCATTTGCATTATGTGCAGCCTTAATTTGCATGCTAACATCAGCTTGGCATGTTGGTAATCAAAGTATATAAACCAGGTAAGGGTCTACATAAAGGCAAATTGAGAGTTGGTTTTCTCTTTCAGCTGCAATATGTAATAGAGTGGAAGTGAAATTTTGACCTTGCACACTGCTTAACTGAGTAGTGTCATGGGGTACAGATCATTAAAATTTGATCCATTCACTATCTGGGATCACTGTTTGGATAAATGAATGCAGTTGTTCCTTGTATCCCTGAAGTAAACCAAGCATTGTACTTGGATTAGAGACAGTATGTAAATCATTTTCAATGCGGAATGATGGGTATTCATAATGAATCAGAAGTGTTAGATGTGTTGCATTGAGAAACATAGTTTATTTTATATTGAGGACATATGCTGGATGAAAAACCAATTCTTCATAGTTCATTATTTTACAATGCCTTGAAAAAAATATTCGGCCCTCAATCCTTTGTTCACATAAATGAGTATTACAACCAAGTATTTTGATAAATTTAACCGAGAACTTTTCTTTATGAATCACATGCTCTTTTTCACAATAGAGCCCAAAAAAGCAGGGAAACTTGTAAAGCATGAAAAACTAAAAATTCAATACTGTATCTGAAATGTCAGCAGTTCAAAACTATTCCTCCCCCTTTGCTCAGTACTTAGTTGAACCACCTCTCGCACCTAATACAGCCAGTTCTCTTTTTTATGGCTAAGTCTCTAATAGCTTTACACACAGGATGGAGCTAGAATTGCCCATTCCTTACAAAATTGCTCAAGCTGTGCCAGCAATCTTGAGGTACTGTCTAGGCCACTCAAGGGCATTAATTTTCTTCATTTGAATTCACTCCAGAGTTGCTCAGGCAGTGTGCTTTGGGTCGTTGACCTGTGGAAAGACCAGCTTCCTCCTCAGTTTAAGCTTTCTGGCAAAGACTGATGCGTTTTTATTCAGATCTCTCTCTATTTAGCAGCATTCATCTTCTCATCAATCCTGACCATACTTCTTGATGAAACACACAAATTTTGCCTGAGAAGCGACTTGGATCTGCTCTAGTTTGCCTACAGGCACAACAGGTCCAGAGCAGATGCCATTTCATTGGCTTGTCACTCAACCCTGAAACATCTGGACATTGAAGATGCTCTTCAGAGACTACAGCTCAGCATTCAATGCTATCACCTCCTTGAAACTAATCATTAAGTTCCAAGACATGCTTCAATACCTCATGCAAATAGATTCTCAATTTCCTCACTGGTTATTTTGGTTTGGCAACAGTATCTCCTCCATAATTGTGGATAATGAAGTAGGTTTTCAAAGCTTGCAGAGAGATTTAGGCCAGTTAGAAGAGTGGGCTGAACGATGGCAGATGGAGTTTAATGCTGATAAGTGTGAGGTGCTACATTTTGGTAGGAATAATCCAAATAAGACATACATGGTAAATGGTAGGGCATTGAAGAATGCAGTAGAACAGAGTGATCCTGAAATAATGGTGCATAGTTCCCTGAAGGTGGAATCTCATGGTGATAGGATGTGAAGAAAGCTTTTGGTATGCTGGCCTTAATAAATCAGAGCATTGAGTATAGGAGTTGGGATGTAATGTTAAAATTGTACAAGGCATTGGTAGGGCCGAATTTGGAGTATTGTGTACAGTTCTGGTCACCGAATTATAGGAAAGATGTCAAAAAAAAATAGAGAAAGTACAGAGGAGATTTACTAGAATGTTACCTGGGTTTCAGCACCTAAGTTACAAGGAAAGGTTGAACAAGTAGGAGGGCCGGCGGCATGGACTAGGAGGGCCAGAATGGCCTGTTTCCGTGCTGTGATTGTTATATGGTTATATAAGTTAGGTATTTATTCTTTGGAGCGTAGAAGGTTGAGGAGGGACTTGATAGAGGTATTTAAAATTATGAGGGGGATAGATAGAGTTGATGTGGATAGGCTTTTTCCATTGAGAGTAGGGGAGATTCAAGCAAGAGGACATGAGTTGAGAGTTAGGGGGCAACAGTTTAAGGGTAACTCGAGGGGGGAATTTCTTTACTCAGAGAGTGGTAGCTGTGTGGAACGAGCTTCCAGTAGAAGTGGTAGAGGCAGGTTCGGTATTGTCATTTAAAGTAAAATTGGATAGGCATATGGACTGGAAAGGAATGAAGGGTTATGGGCTGAGTGTGGGTCAGTGGGACTAGGTGAGAGTAAGCGTTCGGCATGGACTAGAAGGACCAAGATGGCCTGTTTCCGCACTGTAATGGTTATAAGGTTATAATCATTTCAGCACCAGCGTAGGGGGTCGTGTGCTTGGTTCCCTGCTTTGTTCAGCTCACTTTATACTCACAATTCTGAGGCTAACCACAACTTCATTGTTATTCTGAGTTTGCTGGTATCACTGTTGTAGGCCGCAAACCAATCTTTCATCCTTGGACTCACTTTACACTGCACACTGTTGGAGCAGTGCTGCCAGGGTAATCAAGGACACAACCCACCCAGCCAACACACTTCTTGTCCCTCTTCCCTCCGGGAGAAGGTTCAGGAGCTTGAAGATTCATACGGTCAGATTTGGGAACAGCTTCTTTCCAACTGTGATAAGACTGCTGAACAGATCCTGACCTGGATCTGGGCCGTACCTTCCAAATATCCGGACCTGACTTGCACCACCTTACTTTCCCTTTTCTATTTTCTAATTATGATTTATAATTAAAATTTTTATTATATTTACTTCAATTTGTGCAGAATCAAATATCGCTGTGATGATTGTACACTCTAGTATCAATTGTTTGGTGACAATAAAGTAAAGTTAAAGGCCAAGCCAAAGGCAGTGACAAATCAGCATATAAGAGGGAGATTGAAAACCTGGCTGAGTGGTGCCACAACAACCTGTCACTCAATGTCAGCAAGACCAAAGAGCTGATTATTGACTACAGGAGAAGGAACCCGTCCTCTTCGGGGAATTGGATCTGGCCTCCACCCCAGTCTGTGGCAGAGCATTTCACAGATTCAGTACTCTCTGGTCTCCTTGACCTCTGTTCTAAAAGATCACCCTTCAATTTTGAGGCTGTGCCTTCTAGTTCTGGACAACCCCTCCATAGGAAACCTTCTCTCCACATCCACCCTTTCTAGTCCTTTCAACATTCGGTAGGTTTCCCTCCCCCCCAACCCTTCCCCCCCCCCCAACATTCTTCTAAATTCCAGTGAGTACAAGCCCAAAGCTGCCAAATGCTTCTTGTATATTAACCCCCTTTTTCCCAGAATCATGCTCATGAGCCTCCTCTACACTCTCACCAATGACAACACATCCTTTCTGAGATATGGGGCCCAAAACTGTTGACAATATTCCAGGTGCAGCCTCACTCGTGCTTTTTTAAAGGCTCGGCATTATATTTTTGCTTTTATATTCTATTTTCCTTGAAATAAATGCCAACATTGAATTTGCCATTTGTACCACAGACTTGACCTATTAAATTAATCTTCTGGGAGTCTTGCACAAGGATTCCAAAGACCCTCTGCACCACTAATGTTTGAACCTTCTTCCTATTTAGATAATAGTCCACACTATTGTTCTTTTCACCAAGTTGCATTGTCATACATTTCCCAACACTGTATTCCATCTGCCACTGTTTTGCCCATTCTTCCAATTTGTCCAAGTCCTACTTCCTCAGCAGTACCTACCCCTCCACCTATCTTCGTATCATCTGCAAACTTTGCCATAAAGCCACCAATTCCATTATCTAAATCATTGACAAACAACGAAAAGTAACAGTCCTAATACTGACCCCTGAGGAACACCACTAGTCACTGGCAGCCAAACAGAAAAGGCCCCTTTTATTCCCACTCGCTGCCTCCTGCCTGTCAGCCATTCCCCTATCTTTCCTGTAAAGCCATGGGATTTTATCTTGTTCAGCAGCCTCGTGTGTGGCACCTTATCAAATGACTTCTGAAAATCCAAGTAAATGACATCCAATGCCTCTTTTTCATCCACCCTGCTTGTCACTCCTAAAAAGAGTTCTAACAGATTTGAGAAGTAAGATGCTGACTTCGACTTAATTTTAATCTTGAAACCTCATCCTTAATAATAGACTCCAACACTTTCCCAACTTCTGAGGTTAGGTTAACTGGCCTATAATTTCCTCTTTTGTCTTCCTCCCTTAACGAGTGGAGGGACATTTGCAATCTTCCAGTCTTGCAGGACCATGCCAGAATTATTGTAAGATCATGGCCAATGCATCCGTTATCTCTTCAGCAACCTCTCTCAGGACCCTGGGATGTGGTCCATCCAGCCCAGGTGACTTCATCCACCTTAAGACCTTTGAGTTTGCTTGGCACTTTTTCCTTTGTAATATCAATGGCACTCACTCCTGCTCCCTGACACTCATGGACCTCTGCATCTGTCTTCACTGTGGAAGACACTAGCAATGTGCCAAAGTACCCATTAAGTTCATCTGCCATTTCTTTGTCCTCCATTACTCCCTCCCTAGTATCATTTTCCAGAGGTCCAAAATCAACACTTAACTCCCTTTTACTCTTTATATAACTGAAAAAACTTTTGGTATCCTGCTTTATAATATTAGTTTGTTTGCCCTTGTCTTTCATCTTTTCCATTCTTGTGGCTTTTTTAATTGCCTTTTGTTGGATTTTAAAAGCTTCCCAATCATCCAACTTCCCACTCACTTTTGCTACATCATATGCCCTTTCCTTGGCTTTTATGCAGTCTTTAAATTCCTTTGTCCTCGCTTACCTACATCTGCAATTTGAGAACTTCTTCCTCTGTGGGACTTACCTATCCTGTGCCTTGTGAACTATTCCCAGAAACTTCAGCCATCATCTCATCCCTGCCCGTATCCACCTGGGCAAGCTCCTTTCTCGTGCCTCTGTAATTCCCTTTATTCCATTGAGTTACTGATACTTGTTCCGCTTGCAAGCCTAAGTGCTGGGAGGGAGATCAGTGGGGAGGGATGAAAGGACAAGGGAATCACGTACGCAGTGATCCCTTTCAAAGGGGGGGGGGAGGAGAGGGAAAGATGTGCTTGGTGGTGGGATCCTGCTGGAGGTGGCAGAAGTTACACTGAATTATGTGCTGGAGGCAGGTGGGATGGTAGGTGAGGACGAGGAACCCTATCCCTGGTGGGGTGGTGAGAGGATGGGGTGAAGGCAGAAATGCGTGAAATGGAAGAGATGCCGTTGAGGGCAGCATTGATGGTGGAGGAAGAGAAGCCCCATTCTTTGAAGGAGGATGACATCTCCTTCATTCTGAAATGAAAAGCCCTGTCTTGAGAGCAGTTGTGGCAGAGATGGAGGAAATGAGAGAAGGGGATTGCATGTTTACAAGTAACAGGGTGGGAAGAAGTATCGTCCAGGTAGCTGTGAGAGTCGGTGAGTTTGTAATAGACACAAAATGCTGGAGGAACTCAACAGGCCAGGCAGCATCCATATGGTCCTGTTCATTGTGGGCAAAGCCATCCCTACAGTTGAGCACACCTATAGGGAGTGCTGTCACAAGCAAGCAACATCCATCACAGATCCCCACTATGCAGAACCTGTTCTCTTCTCACTGTTGCCATCAGAAAGAAAGTACAGGAACCTCAGGACTCACAGCACCAGGTTCAGGAGCAGTTATTACCCCTCACCTTCAGGCTCTTCAACCAGAGGGGATAATTTCACTCACCCATCAACGAACCGTTCCCACAACCTAAGGGCTCACTTTCAAGGATTCTTCATCTTGTGTTCTCGATACTTTTTGTTTACTTGCCCATTTTTCTTTCTTCATTTCATATTTGCAGAGTTTATCTTTGCACATTGGTTGTTTGTCCGTCCTGTTGGGTGTGGTGTTTCATTGATTCTGTTGTTTTACTTGGACTTGCTGTGTAAGCCCATAAGAAAATAAGCCTCAGGTTTCTGTATGGTGACGTGTACGTACCTGGATAATAAATTTGCTTTGAACTTTGAAACGGGTTATTTTCTCTGGAGCGGCAGAGGCTGTGGGAAGATCAGCCGGGTTTATAAGATTTAGAGGCTTAGATAGACGCACTATGTCTTTTTGCTAGGGCGGAAATGTCTAATGTCAGAGGGCATGCATTTAACGTGAGGGGTAATTTCAAAGGAGACATGAGGGACAACTTTGTTTGTGGTTTTATTTTAGAAAGTGGTTGGTGCCTGGAACCCACTGCCTGGGGTGTGGTAGTAACAGATATGTTAGGGATTTTTAAGAGACATTTAGATAGGCACATGAATGAGGGGAAAATGGAAGGATAATGGACATTGTGTAGACTGAAAAGATCAGTTGGCCATTTGATTATTAATTTAATTAGTTCAGCACAATGTGGGCTGAAGGTCTTTTTCCATTGCTGTCCTCTGTTCTGTATTGTGACATGTACGTACTTGTATAATCAATTTACTTTGAACATAACTTTGCAATGTGGGGGTCACCAGCATTATTTCAGTTGTTCCGTTAAAGTGAGGCAAGGTAAGTTTAAATTGATGTTGGCAGGACAATTTTCCATTAGTGTTTTTAATCCATACTACCATGAAATTTGGAATAAGTGATGCAATAATGAGTCAGGAAGAGTATGGAGAATACTCTTCATGCTGCGTAATATATGGGAGAGAGACATTCAGCAAACAAAACGTGTTCTCTGTGCAGCTTAGCGACCTTCAATTAAATGATGTTGATTGATGTACTGAATGTCTGGAAATATCAGAGCTATGATATCAAAAAAAATTATTGCAATAGCCCCACAAATCAATGAAACATGTCATAGATTTCATTTTCTCCAGTACTCTGTAAAAATCATTAGGTCTGTGTTGGAAGATCCCTGAAAATAACACATGACATTGGTTTTTCTGTTTGAAACTTTAGCATCTGTCATTATGGATAAGATCCACTGATAATAGGAATTGAGTAATTATAAACTTGCCAGATTTTTTGTATTTCACATGTGATGTAGCAGCGTGTCAGATAAGATATGTAAATTACACACATTATTTTTGCCAACAAGCAATGCACAATTCAAATGTGCTTGCTAAAGAAAACACTGCTATATAAAGCTTGAACCTTTTCAAAGGTAATATGCAGAGCTGCAATAAAAGGTGTGGATTATCTGTTGCCCCACACTGCATCTCAATTTTCAGAAAAATATTATCAAGGGAGCCTCTAGATTTTATCTTCTTCATTAAGGAGATTTTAGTGGTGAACCATTTAAAATGGATAAGCTGCTGAAAGAATAGAAACTTATTTATCAGTGGATTATATTAGTTGTAGAAACAAATTTTATATCTCTTGTCTTCCTGTGAGAATATTGTGTGTTTATTTGAAGCTTCGGCTAGAATGTTGAAATCCACTATTGTCTTCAATGTGTCAGCAGAGCCTTTAGTTGATTGACAAACAGGGCCTTTAAGGTGCAACACCGCAGATTTGACACAAAACTCATGGTCATCCAGGTTAAGATATAGATACTGAATAGTAAGCCTCTGAGATGTGTGGTAGAAAAAAGGGAATGGGAAATGCGGATCTATAATTCCTTGAAAGTGACATCACTGGTAAATAGGGTCATGAAGAGAGCATTTGACATAAATTTAGCTTCCCAACTCCTGTATTCAATGCTTTAATTTAAATTGCATAAGATGTTGATAAAGCCGTTCTTTGAGTATTTTATGAAGTTCCGGTCTCCTGTATACAGGGAAAAAGATCAGTAGGCTTGAAATAGTACAGAGAAAATTTTACAAGGATGTTCACAGGACTTGAAGACCTGAGTTATAGGGAAAGGTCGATTAAGTTAGGACTTCATTCCCTAGGGTGAATGCAAGTAGGCTTTTCTCCCGAGGTTGGGTGAGAGTCGAACTAAGGGTGGGAACTTGAGGGGAACCTCACTCTGAGTGAGTGTCGAACAAGATGCCCGCAGAAGTAGTAGATGCAGATTCAATTGTAACATTTAAGAAAAATTTGGATAGATATATGGATGAGTTGGGCATGGAGGGCTGTGGTCTAGGTGCTGGTAGATGGAACTAGGTAGAAGATGGGGTCAGCATGATTTAGATGGTCTTCTGTGCTGTTGTACTCTTTTAAAAACTCAGATTAGGTAGTATTGATCCTTCTCCTTTTATTTGCTTTGGAGATTTGGAGGACTTGCAGCAAGGATCAAAAGGCACTGGAAAAATATCACTAACAAATCTTCTGCAAAATCCTCCACATTCACTAGAAGGATATATACACATACCAACGTTAGTGGAACAAGCACAAAATCCTGAAGGAACTCGCTAGATCAGGCAGCATCTATGGAGAGGAATGAACAGTCAGAGTTTTGGGCTGAGGTCCTTCATCAGAACCTGTTCATTCCTCTCAATAGATACTGCCTGACCTGCTGAGTTCCTCCAGCATTTTGTGATTGTTCCTATGCAGAATCTCCAGTGTTTATACAAATGTTATTTTCCAGTCCCCATCCTTTTTCACAGCTCCGAGATAGCAACTATTCTCCATGCCATGCTCCTGAAGCTGACGTTCTGTTCCTAATAGAAAAATTCTTTGGGAATATGTTTACTTTCCTGGAAGAAATCCAACATTTTGTCTGTGGGATATAGACCACGTGAAGGCAGATAGAATGAGTTTAAACTGGCATCTTGATCAGCACAGGCAATAGATAATGAAGGATTGCTCCTTTGCTGTACTGTTCCCCAGGAGCCTCCTGGCACAACTCGACCTCTAAGTGGAGAAGAGGCAATCAAAGTGACATTGTGAAACATTTCTGTGTATCAAGAGCACACAAATTCCTGTGTCTGCAGTGGAAGGAATGGACCACTTATGCTACCTACCTGTTTAACCTTATCTGCTTACTTCCCTCTTCTGTGCAAGTGTCTAGATTTCCCACGTTTGCACCTCAGAAATTTAAACCCTATGTTAAGGATTAACCATAAAGTCGTCTAAGGAGGTAGTTACAAGTTAAATAAGTTAATATTTTTGAAGATATAACTTTTAATTTTAAAACATCTGTTACTGAATTGTAAATAATTTTATTTCCTAAGCCTAATGAAGTAACTTTTCAAAATGGAGTTTCATCCTTTGCCATTATTATTTCAAAAAACCATTATCTGCCATTATTATCTTCATCATTATCTCAAAAAACATTTTATTTCTGGTACCCCTTGATGGATCTTGGCAAAGTTATGGTTTTGCACTGTATATCCATACACAAGGCAATGATGCAAGAGAATCTGTTCTATTGCAGCATTGTGGAAATTCTTAGAGAATTAATAAAGGGTCAAGTGGCCATGCCATCTTTACTTGTTGACTTGGTACATTATTTTTCATGTATATACTCTCACTCCATTCTTGCACTCATGAAAATACCCAGAGTAAATAAATAACTGCTCATTGAGACCAGAGGCAAGATACTGATAGTGTATTGAATGTCAGCTTTGGAAATTGACCAATACAGAGAGTTAGTGAAAATTTGCTCACGATATGAGGGGAACAGATGTAAATGTTGAAAAATCCTGCAAATCTGGAGAAAATGAAAAAGTTGAAGCAATATCTCAAATAACTCATTGAGGCTTATAAGGAATTCATAACAAACACGAATAAAAATTCCTTGGTTTTGCTTGAGATACTGACATACAAATGTTCAGAATACAAGGATGTTGGGGGGTGGGGGCACGAATTGCAGGTAGGGAAGAGAACCTATTGCTGAGTTTTCTATAATGCAAGAAGGTGGTGGTGGGGTGGGGTGTGGGTAGGGAGAAGTACCTGCTCCTAGTTTCTGAGAGTCGATGCTGTTCCTGATTTGTGGTTTCCAAATAACTTGGAACACAGCCAGGCTTCCAGAGTCAAAAGAAAATCCTCCTCATCTTGAAGAATGGTTTCTGTCATGAATAATGATACAAGGTGAGCCATTATAACATTTCATTATTGCAATGGGCTTTGTGCTGAAATTGCCAATACTTCACTAAGCTTTTTAAGTGCCAAATTGTGCAGATTAATTTTGCCTTAAGTTAGCAAAATATCAGAGGCTAAGGAGATGTCTTTAATTGTTGAGTCTCCTAAGAACTGAAAGAAACTTGACACCAATGTCACTGAGTGCAGATAAATGAACACCAATAATTTTGAGTAATAGTTTCTCCATGACTTTTGTTTTTTTTTTAAAAAAAAGCAACGAATATGGATTTTGTGCAGTGCTACTTCGGCTATTGAATGAAATCTTTAAAAATGACCTGTTCTACCATCATAAAAACTATTGATTTCTGTATTCAATGTTTGTGGGAAAGGCATAGAAAAATTACAATGAATTTGTTAGATTCATGGTGTTGTTGAACAGGATGCATGGCTGGCTTGTATTTAAGTTAAATCTCCAGTGATCCCTCACTTATTACCAAAGTGCTCTGCCGATTATTTGCATTACAGAACACAGAAGTGCTGTGAAGTCAGTGAAAGTATACTTAATAGGACAGGGTTGAACGTGTGTGAGAATCTATAGGGATCTGTATTTTAATTTAGCCTTATGTTGTCTGCAGTCTAGTGTGAACCTGACATCTCTGGAACTCTTCTATGAGCACACAGAGGAACGTCATCGGAACACTTAAAATGGCTTTCATTTCCTTCTGAATAGACTTAGTCATTTTTAATAGAACAATGACACTGGAGGATATTGCTGTTGAACAGTGAGTAAAGTTTGGGTAATAGGAGATGATGATCAAGTGACTGGAACCATTGTGGATAGGCCCACAGGAAAATAAATCTCAGGATTGTATATGGTGACATATATGCTCTTTAATAAATGTACTTTTAATTTTGAAGTCTGTTCATTTAGCAACTAAAAGGGAAGTGGAGAAGATCAGAGATCTTCAAGTTTCCTGTATCAATTCTATTAATGTCTTCATTGTCAGCCTTTGTCGAACGTTTATTGAGATACGGCTTGAAATAGACCCTTTTGACCCTTTGAGCCATGCTGCCCATGGATTTAACCCTACCCTAATCAATGATCAGTTAGCCTTCTAACCTGTGTGCCTTTGGACTGTGGGATAAGACGGGAGCATCTGGAGAAAAGCCATGTATTCTGTGGGGAGGATGTACAGAGTTTGCTGGAATTGAACTCTAAGTTCCGACGCCTTGTGCACACTAGTTACAGTGCTACCTACCTTAGAGCCCATCCAGAGTTGTCCAGCCATCCACTGTTATTCAGTATTCCCAATGTTATGTGTGTTTCTTGTTGGAGAAGCTTGGAGTCAGAGGAAATAAGGAGTGAAGTAAATTTGTTATTTAGTGGTGAATACACTAAGTAAACCACATTTTTAATTGAAATGGCAATGAATATGTTACCTAAATTGCAAATTAATTCTGTCTGTTTGATCTCCTATTGTTCATTGTACAATATGCTTTACTTTCAATGACTGCTTTCATCTTTTCCTTCATTTGAATTGGTATTGAGTATCCTGGATGAATGTTTGTAATCAGTGAGTGCCTGAAAAATCTTTATTTATCTGTTTAAGTGCAAGTGAGCAATGGAATATATTTTAAGAATGTATTTAGGAATATATTGGGTTATTTTCAGGAATGAAGCTAATCCACTCTACCCCATTGGTGTATTGCTAATGCATCAGAGTTGATTACACTTGCTAGCCTGTAATACTGTACATGGTCCAGAGAACAAATGACTTCCCTTGTGGGGATTGTTCTTATTTTATTCTGGGAAGGAGTAAATCTTATTTTCTTTCATGCAGTGCCTTAACTGCAATGTTGCAGTGCTAGTGATTGGAGAGAGATTTCCGTGAAGCATGAATGACAGTAATAATTTCTTGACTGTCACATATGGGAATATTTATAAAAACCATCTTTAGATAAGTAAGCATTTTCCATTTTGCTTTCTATTTCCTCCTCCACCCATGATTGGAATTGCTGTGTTCCATTTGCTACTGAATATTTTCGTTCCTTCCTGCTCCTCTGCAACTTCTGCCTTCAAGCTTTTCTTTTTATTTTGCTCTCCCACCTCCCCTTTTCTATTTTCAAGCACACACGCTTCTCTCTCGACTGAACTTCCTTTCCTTGCACTCAGTTCACTGAATTCTCATCCTCTGTGAATTCACTGTGTACTTCCCATTCACCTTGTTCACTTCTCCACTGATGTCACTGACTCTGTCTACTTGCATCATAAATAGAGGCAATTTTTATCCCTCAGTTGTATTTCTCACCTTCCTCCAATCACCACCTTGCCCATACCACCCCAATGGGTCAGCATTTATAAATCTGTTTAGTGTAGTTTTAAGATTCTAAAAAATGCACAGGTATTTGGTTTTCCGTCTTCTGTTCTTCCAAGTAACCTGAATGAGCTCCTCATGGTTCAGCAAAAAGGCACAAATACTTGAGACAACATGATATTGGAAGATAACAACAACACACACAAAATGCTGGTGGAACACAGCAGGCCAGGCAGCATCTATAAGGAGAAGCACTGTCGATGTTTCGGGCCGAGACCCTTCGTAGGACCCTTGGAAGATAATGTTGCTGCAAAAAACAATGGCAGTTTGAGGCATCTTTCCTCCTCAATTCTGAGGGACTTGTGAGGTGTGGGGACAATTAAACTGCAAATTTCATTTAATTTTATTTCAGACTCAGATGAAAATTTACAATACCAATGACACTAAAAGTAATCATTCCATTAATTGATTTTTTAATTTCTTTATCCTGTTATTCCAATCTATTATTACGTGATCAATATATTTAAATATTAAAAATAGACTTTTTCCAAAACATTAATCATTCTATGCTGCAAAGTAATTTAACATATATTATTTTACAAATTTTTGTGCTAAGATTGTCACAGCAAAGAAAAGTCCACCAAAATAGGTGAATGAATTTATGGGAAAAATATTGTAGAAGATAAGAACATAGAAGCAGTGATTTTTTTTTTGTGTGTGTGTGGTAGTGCCCTTTACAAAATTCCGTGAACAATCAATTCTATGGGAGTTCGGCTCTCCGGCATCGTGATGGATCAGATATTTCATCCAGCTTGTAGTAAGGTTGAGGGTCGGTTTCTGCACACAAGATAGAATTCTATCTATCACAACCACATTGATGAACTCATCACAAAGCTGCAAAGAAACACGCCTCTGATTGATAATGGCGAAACATCATTAGTTTGACTACAGCGACCCACGAGACTACAGATAGCAACATCTCATTACTTGTTTCGTCGTATATTTTTAGGAGCTCGGTGACATTTTCAACAGTACGACAGATAACATTTGAAGAAACTGGAGGCTGATACAATTTTAATCTGCCGTGTTCCCTTTTCTGTTCTGCAGACAGCTGGTATGATTGGATGAGTTCATGTCATGGCCTACTGTAATAAGTCAATTTACCTGGTGCTCCCGGCAAAAAGAAATGTTTCTTTGTCTTGAACCAGTGCAAATAATTTGTGGTAAAAGATTTATATGCCTTTTTAAAATTGCCAGTGAATATTTTTTTAAAATCTTCTTCTTGAGGGGTAAATTGACCTAGCCAAAGAAAAACTGCCTGACACTGAAAATTTTCATAGATATGGCACTGGATATAGTTCAGTGACATTTCTTACACTTAATACTATGGGTCTTGATTGAATATATAATATTATGAAAGGCATAAATAGGGTAGAAGTTGCATTTTGCTATCATTCTTTCTAGTCACAAACTAGGGCAATTTTTTACACGTTTAGAATGTACTTCAAACAGCAATTACCTTCAAACCAATTACTACTTTAACATAAAATTAATAAATGCTTGCTAGTCTTGGATGTGAGGGTTTGTGGGCAAAGGTTCTGGAGTTGCATCACATCAGCCATGTTATTAAATAGCCGAGCAGGCTCATTGACTGTGTTCCTGTTTCCTGTCCAGGAACCTCAAGCAAATGTTGCTTCAACTTCATTTTCAGATGAAAACCGCAAGAAATGTGCCAATTTTGTGGAATGTTTTAATATCAGAATAGTTGCATTTATTCCAACTAACTCCTGCCGGTGAATTTTTTTTTTGATTTTGGGTAGATGCTGATATAGCGTCAGCTATTTACTGAATGTTTCATTGAAATAGAGATTAGTTCTTTGCAGGGCAATAGATGAGTACTGGTTAGATCTGAAAGCACTCTAAACTATTTTAATAAATTAATAATATGCTTTTCTTCCAGTCCTGTTGAAGGGTCTCAGCCCAAAACATCGGCTATTTATTCCTTTCCATAGATACTGCCTGGCCTGCTTAGTTTCTCCAGCATTTCTTTGTGTGTGTGTGTGTTTTGCTTGGATTTTCAACATCTGCAGATTTCCCTGTCTTTATGCTGTGAAAAATTCTTAGTTTTGAACGAATCTTGATAGAGGCATGGATGAAAACATCAGCTTACTGTGTTCCATGGATGTGCAGGAGTTACTGGGCCGAATGGATATTCAAAAGGGTGCATTCCTTCTGTTTATGCAGAGCCTCTGTGTGCTTTTGATGCAGGTTTACAGTTCTCTATCATCCTGAATACTGGTCCTTTGCTTAGAATGGTCGTGGGTCAGGAGACAGTGAGCTGTTGTCTTTCTTCAAGGGATATTTCAAGCAAGTTCTTGATTTTTTTTTCCTGTCTGTCTCAGAACTTGGATTAGTCTGTTTGAGGTTTGTCAGGTTTGCGATGCAACCTGTCCAATGTAGCCAAATGAGTGGAATAACGGCCTCAGTGCTGGGGACAGGATGCTGGGAAAGGTTCACTAACATTTCAGTCAAGTTGAAGGATTGCATGGAGACAATGTCAGTGATACCTTTTTGAAGCAGAGAACATGGCAGTGGGTCATTGTTGCCCCATATACCATATTTGTATACTTACCACAAGTTTTGGTAACATTAGCCCAATTTTACTTGATTCAGGTTTTACTTAATCAACTGGTACCCAAGTTGATATTAGATTCATTAATGGAGAGTGATGACAACTGCATTGAAGGTGACAAGTTTTCACCGAGTCAGTTTTGGGAAGCGTGTATGTTGTTCTTGAACAATCAGGTGCATTTTGGAGGCAGATTGTAGGTGTTTTTTTGAAAGGTGGGAAGAGAACAAAAGACAAGTTACACTCCTTAGCCTTGATAACTTCACTTTAAACAAAGGATAGTGATTGCTCATCTCACTTGTTAATTTCTTGGGAACAAAAGACTATGCCGTTAGAAAGATTTAACGGATGTAAATAAATTTTGACTGCTGAAATGGGCAAATGCAAATTGTTTGCCAAGTTTGGATCCTGTGCACTTAATTTATCCACTGTGTGATCAAAGACTTTCAAATAACTTCATAGCAATAATATTAAACCAAGGAAAAATCTGATATATAAAATTCTTCCACATTGGACGATAGCTGGCTTGCAGTTTTATAACATCCTGGCCGTATTCTTACGAATTTTGAGCTTCACCACAAATTGGTATTTTCTTGCTGCATTCTGCCTCTTATAGCAAGTCCTTCAAATGATATCACAGTATAAAACCACACCATAGAAGCAACTTGGTTGTTAATTGTAACTAAACTTTATAAATAGGTCTTGGGGTTGGGATTTGGAACAGTATGATGTTTTCAGTGCTGTAGAGTAGCTTAAATTGTTACCATAGTGACGTGAGCTGCTTGGTTGTTGCTGAAAATGAGATTCTCTGTGATATATTCAAGTGGGTTGAAGCTGCCATGCACAGTTTCTATTTTGGAACGTTGCACAATGGCAATCCTCCCGTAATAACTCATGACTTGCAAACACCTTTTTTTAAGCACAGGATTTATAAGTGTTTCACAGACACATGCAGAATCCACAGCTTTCTAAAGGAGGGTGAACAGCGAGAAGTCACGGTACATATTGGTAACAGTGACATAGTAAGAAAAGGGAGGAGGTCCTGAAAAGAGAATTTTGTGAGTTAGGTGAAAAGCAGGACCTCCAGGGTACTAATCTTTGTATAGCTGCCTTTACCAAATGCCAGTGAGGGTAAGAATGGGATAATTTGGCAGATGAATGTGTGGCTGAGGAATTGGTGTGAGGGGGACAATGTTTCATATTTCTAGATCATTGGGATATCTTCTGGGGAAAGTATCGCTTGTTCAGAAAAGGTGGGTTACACAGAGTTGGGATCAGGAGATGTAGCATCCTGGTGGGTAGAGTTAAGAAACTGCAAGGGTAAAAACACCCTGATAGGAGTTGTATCCAGACCACTGGGCAGAAGCCAGGATGTGGGCTACAAATTACAGTGGGGAAACAGAAAACTCACATGAAAAGGACAATGGTGCAGTAATCATAGGGGATTTCAGTATTCAGGTAAATCAGGTTGGTGCTGGATTCCAAGAGAGGAAATTTGTGGAATACCTATACGATGGCTTTTCGGTGAAGCTTGTGCTTGAGCCCTCTGGGGGAGCAGCAATTCTGGACTGAGTGTTATGTCATGACCCAGCTTTGATTAGGAAGCTTAAGATAACAGAACCCTTAGGAGATGGTGATCATAATATGATTGAATTCACTCTGCAGTTTGAGACGGAGAAATCGGATGTATCAGTATAACAGCGGAGCAAGGAGAATTAGAGACATGAGACTCGTACACTTTGGCAGAAGGAATAATGGTGTAGACTATTTTTTAAGTGAGGAGAAAATTCAAAAATCACAAGTGCAGAGGGACTTGGGACACCTCGTGCAAGATTCCCGAAAGATTAACTTGGTTGAGTCAGTGGTAAGGAAGGCAAATCCAATGTTTTCTTTTGAGAGGACTAGAATACAAAGGCAAGGATGTAATGCTGAGGCTTTAGAAGGCATTGGTTAGACTGCACTTGGAGTATTGCAAGTAGTTTTGGGCCCCTTGTCTGAGAAGAGATGTGTTGGCATTGGAGAAGGTCAGGAGGAGGTTCACAAGAATTATCCCAGGAATTAAATGGTTAACATATGAGCAGCTTTTGACAGCTCAGAGCCTCTGCTTGCTGGAGTTTAGGAGGATCTCATTGTAACCTATTGAATATTGAATTGTCTGGATAAAATGGACGTGGAGAGGATGTTCCCTGTATTTGGGGAGTCTGTGTCCATGCAGATTGTGGTCTACTGGTAACTGTAGGAATGATTGTGTTAAATGCTGAGCTGTAGTCATACACAGCTTCCTGGTACAGGTATTTGTATTGTCCAAGAATGGTGGGCCAGACCCGATGGGCCAAATTGCTTAATTCTGCTCCTGTGTTTCAAAATGGGAGCAGAGCAGGACATTTGGTCCTTCATCCTGAATTTACTCGATAATACGATCATGGTTTCTCTTTCTCAACACTATATTCCTTGTCTATCCATGCTTCTTGATGCCTTTTGTCTCTAAGTGTAGTGAAAGGAGCAAATTGGATCCTTGAAGAAATCACAAAGAATTCCAAGTAATCTAACCTTAGCATCACCTGTCCATCCTGTTTGCAAACAATCAGTTGGGAAATGTTATACCATGTTATCAAATAACCGAACAATTAAAAGTCATTTATTTGGTGCAACATTCTGCCCAAAACACATTTTGCTGTATGTTTTGATGCACACTTGACAAAAATGTGGTACGTCCTGGGGGAGCCGAGGGGAATGTGGACTGAATTGGTTACCAGCAAAACCAGCAGAGATTCAACTGGCCCAAAATGGTCTCATAGAATGATAGTAAAATGCAGTACAATTCGGATCGGCAACAACATCTCCTGCACCATCTGCATCAGTCAAGTGCTTAGCCTCCTGCTTTATTCACTTTATACCTTTGATTCAGCTCCAGCTCCGTATTCAGGTTTGCTGATGACACCAGTGTCATTGGCTGAATCAAAGGTGGTGGTGAATCGTCATACAGGAGGGAGATTGAAAATTTGGCTTAGCGGTCTCATAGCAATAACCTGTCACTCAATGTCAGCAAGATTGTAGACATCAGGAGAAGGAACCCAGAGGCCCATGAGCCAGTTCTCATTGGAGGATCAGAGGAGGAGAGGGTCGGCAACTTTAAATTCCTGGGTGTCACTATCTCAGAGGACCAGTCCTGGATTCAGTACATAAGTGCAATTGTGAAAAAACACGGCTACATCCTTGCTTCCTTAGGAGTCTGTGGAGATTTGGCATGACATCAAAACTTGGACGAACTTCTATAGATGTGTTGTGAAGGGTATATTGACTGGTTGCAACACAGCCAGGTTATGGAAGCACCAATGCCCTTGAGTAGAAATACCTACCATAGGTTCTGGGCTGAATCCACTACATCATGAGTAAAGCCCTCCAAACCACTGAGCACAACTACATGAAATGCCGTCATCAGAAAGCAGCATCCACCATCAGAGGTCCGCACCAACTAGGCCATGCTGTTTTCTCACTGCTGCCATCAGGCAGAAAGTACAAGAGCCTCAGGACTCGCACAACCATGTTCAAGAACAATTACTACCACTCCACCACCAGGCTCCTGAATAAAAAGAGATAACTACACTCACTTGCCCATCCATTGAGATGTTCCCACAACCAATGATCTCAGGTTAAGGACTCCTTATTATCTCATGTTCTTGTTAGTTATTTATGTTTGCATTTGCACAGTTTGTAATCTTCTGCAATCTTGTTGATCTTTCCTTGATCCTGCTATAGTTACTAATCTATAAAATTGCTGAGGATGCCTGTGAAAAATGTAGTTCAGGGTTGTATCTGATGACGTATATACTTGGATAATAAAATTTACTTAGAACTTTGAACTTCGAAGTCTTTATTCACTCACTGTATTGCCTCACTCCGCGGATCTCATTCACCTGCATTAGGCATGTTTCCCTTTAATAATTTGCCATCAAGATATCTGTCTAAATACATTTTTAAGTGTTATAATAATATCTACCTCCATTATTTCCTGCAGCTCATTGCAAATAGCTGTTTATTTCTCTCCTCAGAGTTCGAACAGATCTCTACCCTACTGTATACTTTGACAATCTTCCTTGCTATCCATTGCTCCACCATTTAATCTTGAATAAAATACTCAACATCTATTTTCAAATTTTATTGATGTTCATGCTGCCATTGTAGTTTAACAAATGAGAATAGAGGCTCTCCAATTTTACTCCAGAACTGAGAGCAGCCATTTGAGCCATCAGCTTTCCTTTTAACAAAAGAGCTTCTTGCAACATTATTGATTTTTTTCCAGATTGAAGCAGCAGAGAACCTAATTTATATTCTAAAATGAGATCTGATCTTTGGTTTTGAAATGCTGGATTAAACAAATATAAAGGTTTATTTCACAGTGCCTTTTTACCATCACATTGAAACAATCATCAACTTTCCTGTTGTGCTATGGTGTGTGTGCCCCTTTTCCAAGAAGTAAGCAAGTTGGTCATCAGTACCAAAGCCAATTGTCTAATTTCTGGTGAATACAGACATCTGACTTCAAAACTTTTATCTCAATTGTTTCTTTCAAAATTAACAAGAAAATTGTTTCTAAACTGTGTTGTTTTAATAGCTCCAACTTGGGTTAAGTAAGTAGTCAACTACCGACTGTTCCCTGAGCTTAAATGCAATGAAAATCCCAAGTGTCTTCATTTTGATTTTGTTCTTTAGCTATGACTAATTTTTTCCCAAGGAAGCTGAAAACAGTTGTCCGGGTGATTTATCTTTATTCTATCTTAACTTCTCTTGGTTTAAGATGGCTCTATGAACATGGGCGACAGCTTGATGGTGGTTCGCAAAGCAAGAAATTTGACTGATTGCTTCTTTAGTAATAGTTTATATGGAAAATTGTGGTAAACGATCACTGCAAACAATGAAGAGGCAAGTGAAGGCAAGCCTGATCCAAGGACAGAGGTATGCGAGAGGGCTAGTGCAAGGTCGAGGCATGTTCCAGGAGAAGATGGAGTCAGAGTAGGAATTGGAGACGTTGTTGGAGCAGAGCAGAGTGGAGAAAAGCTGAAGTGGAGCTGTTGCAGAGCCCATCCACTTAAACCAGGAGTGAGGTTTGATCCATCCAAGTGCTGCACTGATTTGTATGGGTCAAGAATGGGCTGCAAACAGCCCAGAGCGTATTGCTGTAGCAGAGTGAGGGTCCGAGGGATGGCCCAATGCTTGGACAATTTAAACACCAGTCCAGATGGTCTGAAAAGGGAGGTGTCAGGACCAGAGGTGAGGGTCCAGCTGGTTCTGCTCCACAACATTTTACTCTGCTGTCCTCAGCACGGAGGCTGTGTCCTGCCCTGGCTGCTCCGGGCTTGTTGTCTGTGAACTTTGGGGCGATTTGTGTGATAGACAGTGACTATAGGTCCTCTCCAGTTCCTCCCAGCTTCAGGGTTTATGGACTCCATTTTTTTCTGAATTCTGATGCATTTTTGTTTTACTGTTTGCTTGATTTGATTTTTTTTTTCTTGCAGCGCATTGGGTGTTGATCTTTTTTAACTTGGGAGTTTTTTCAGCTTTCTTCTTTTGTGGCTGCCTGTAAGCAGACAAATCTCAAGGTTGTATAATCTGCACATACTTTGATAATAAAATGTACTTTGATCTAAGTGTTATTCAGTATGTATTTTGATTCCTTCCAGTAATATGACCATTAATTTGAAAGTTTTGCTTTCAACTGGCCCAGAATTTCTTCTCAAGGTTACGGCAAGGCCAAGAGAATGTGTCTTCTGCTATCACTTGAAGCAAAAGATTATTAGTTAAATTCTGACAGAAATACATTGCTTTTTCATGGCTTTTCAAATTCTACCTCACTGTCAGTTATGGATGGTACAAAGTTGCTAAATACTGTTGCAGATAATTAAAAGTCATAGAATGTTTAAGTTCATTTTTATAGTCTCAGCAGTGCAATAATTATTTTACTACAAAACAGCTTTCCCTTCTCTTTTCTCCTTTAATTCAATCTTTCTTTCCTTTGTGCGTGATAGAACATGAAAGTTACCTAATTTAATTTAAATACCTCATTATTTATACTTATAATTCCGAGTGACAACTATTTGCTTGTATTGACCCTATTACCCCACTTAGCTGTGCCAACTCATATATTTCACAGTGGCCTCCTAAAAGCAGGGCTTGGATGAATTTCTTAAATGTATTTCTCTGAAAAATCAGTAGATTAAAGTACATATCAACAAACCTTGTTACCAAAAGATCTGGGCTATCATGTATGATCCACTTCTCTCTCAGTTCCAATTTCTTGCCTTTTCCCAGTATCCCTACATGCACTGACTAATCAACCTTTGCCTTAACTATACTCACTAGTTTGGCCTCCACAGCCGTCTATGGCAACAAATTCCACAGATTACCACTCTCTGACTAAAGAATTCCTCAGTTCTAAATGGCCGTCACTCTATTCTGAGCCTGTATCCTCTGGTCTGAGACTCCCCCACCATACGATTCATCATCTCTACATCCACTCTATCAAGGCTTCACCATTCAATTTCTATGAGATCTCTGTGTCCCCCATTCTTTTGAATTCCATTGAGCTCAGAGCTATCAAATGCTCCTCATTTGATAAAACTTTCAATCCCAGAGTCACTTTCATGAACCTCCTTTGAACCCTTTCTAATGTTAGAACATCCTTCCTTAGATAAGGGGCCAACAACTGCTCAGAGTACTCCAAGTGAGGCAACAGCAGTGCTTTATAGAGCCTTGAAATTACATCCTTGCTTTAATATTCCAGTCCTCTTGAAATCGATACTAACATCGTATTTGTCTTTCTCACCACCGATTCAAACTGCAAATTATCATTTGGGGAATCCTGCATGAGGACTCCCAAGTCTCTTTTGCACCTCAGATTTTTTTTAATTGTCTCTCCGTTTAGAAAACAGTCTGCACTTTTATTTCTTCTACCAAAGTGCATGACTGAACACTTTAGTTTTTAATGAGATACTTTATTCATATCCCTCCTTTAGCCACAAGAACAAAATTTAATATAAATAGAAGTTGTTCTCATGGTTCTAATCAACATTTAAGATATATTTAAGGCCAGTGACTATATTTCCTGGAGAAATTTGAAATGGTTGCTTCATTTATGCAACAATGTATTCCAACTGCTGTTTAATAGTACAGATGTGAAAGAAACTTTTAGAAGACTGGTCAGTGTGGTCTGGGAGCTAATGAGTGCATGGAGTGACAGGATGGAATGGTCCTTGAAGAGACTTTTAAATTCTGTTTGAAAAGCTGCTGTTAAATAATGGTTCCCAATGCCACACTTACTCACGACCTCCCATCAATCTCCCTCCTTCCGCTCATGGCCGAGTTGAAAGAGTGCTGACTCTTTCCCAGTAGGTGACGTGCCCTTTCCCAATAATGAAGGATAAAGTGAAAAGGAAAGATCCCCTAGGAGTTCTGGTCTCTGAGAAGTGACCCTCCTTGAAAACCAGAATAAAAAAAAAGTCGATTGTAATTATCCGGGATCTAGTCGGTACTTGCTAATTTATTTCATAGTCTGATCCCAGAGATTTTTTTTTCGGTCTCCCTAAAGGCTTTGCTTGAGTGCTTTTAGCCCCAAGGTTTTGGTGATCTTTTCAACCAAAGTTATGCAGAAGTTGACTTGGACGTTGTTTTGCTGAGCTAAAGCATAATTGCATTTAGCATTGCTGACTAATCTGAGTCTTGGCACAAAGACCAAAATGCAGTTTGAAACAGCATTTGTGTGCTTTATGCTGAGAAATGAGCACACAAAAAGACATCTGTGATCTTGGATAGTTTCATTTGTGCTACTTAAAAGTGCACACAGACAATCATACCAAGGCAACAAACTCGGTCTACTATGTTGGGGGAGTAGGAAAGATCCCAGATTCTTGCTTCACATTCACCCTGGGAAGTGCAAACTCAACACCTCACCTGGCTGGAGGAAACTTCCTTTATGGGCAATGAGAATAGAGGCCCAAATCACTGGAAGGGCAGATGGTATATGGAATCTGTCAAGTATTCTCACAAATGGTGTTTCATTGTGATTACTAGATATCACTTAATTTTCAGTAGAACCCTCTTATACTATTTTTTTTTGCTACTACATCATAAAAGTATTTCTGTTGCAAGCTGACTCCAATATCTTGTTAGACCAGACGCGTTCACATTGCAATTTTTGGTGGAAGTTGCGAGGAATGTAGAGCAAAGTCTTACTGCATCCAAGTGTCAATGAATCTATACTATCATGGGCTCCAGTATGGACCTTGATTGGGATGCTTTTGTGGTGAAGTTGATGTTGTTACGTATTGAGCGAGACTTACCTGGCTGAATATACTAATCCTCCTCTGCTATTACAGCAGGTTTTATAGAGCCTGGAAGCAATGACCTCTATTATGGAAGTTAATGCACATTTCTTGGCGAGACCATGATGGGACCATTGCCTTACTGATGTTGGTGACTGCAGCTGGGTAAGCTCAGGTAGAGCATGGTCTTGGCCTGATCCACCTAAAGGACAGGTCACTATCACAAAGGAGAAGCTTGAATCTCCAAGGAAGTACAGATAATCCAGGAAGCAGCTTGATATCCTTCTGGATCAGAGATGCCACGAGACTGCAGATTGCTGTCATTTATTGAGCTACATTGAAGTGCAAGTTAAATTTGAGATCCCAAGAGAATCATGGTAATGGGTTAGGCTAGGGTGAATGAGTTTGATGGAAGGGGGCCATTTCAATCCATGAATCGTCCAAAAAGTAGCAACAAAAAAATAACAGCCAGAACTAGAGTACAAACCTGAAATGGAATCCATCTTCCGACAGCGTTAAGGAGAGAGATCACTCAAACGCAAGGACCTTCCCCTGAGAGCAGTGAGGGAGAGGGGACGAAAGACCGCCACACACAGACAGTTTCTCTGGCAGCAGTGAGCAAGAAGCAGGTAGACTTGAGCAAAAGTGAACCAGGAACTTCCCTTACTGCTGACAGAATCAGCCCTTCTCCAATTGTATGGGGCTTTCCAGATTTAGCAATGAGCATTGAAGTGCTGTGTGACCCAGGCAAACATAGAAAACCTACAGCACAATACAGGCCCTTCGGCCCACAGAGTTGTGCCAAACATGTCCCTACCTTAGAAATAACTAGAGTTACCCATTACCCTCTATTTTTCTAAGCTCCAAGTACCTATCCAAAATTCTCTTAAAAGACCCTATCATATATGCCCCCACCACTGTTGCCAGCAGCCCATTCTACGCACTCACCACTCTCGGCATAAAAAAACTTGCCCCTACATTTCCTCTGTACCTACTCCCCAGCACCTTAAACCTATGCCCTCTTGTGGCAGCTATTTCAGCCCTGGGGAAAAAGCCTTTCCACACGACCAATGCCTCTCATCATCTTATACACCTCTATCAGGTCACCTCTCATCCTCCGTCACTCCAAGGAGAAAAGGCCGAGTTCACTCAGCCTGTTCTCATAAGGCATGCTCCCCAATCCAGGCAACATCCTTGTAAATCTCCTCTGCACCCTTTCCGTGGCTTCCACATCCTTCCTGCAGTGAGGCGAGCAGAACTGAGCACAGTTTTGTTGGGAAGTGCTGGGAAACATGTTTTGAAGTGTTTTCCCTTTCTGAAAGTTTTCACAAAGTAACTGCAAATAAGCCAGGTTCTTGTTTGCTTTATCAGAGTGTATACCTTTCAAATCTTCGAGGAGCCTGGAAGGCTTCATGGCTTCATTTGAATTTTAAAAAAAAACTTTTTCATCCAATAGACACATTGAGTGCTGTTGGTTGCTTGGTGCTAGTATAAATCCATATTTCAGATACTCCACACTATACTCACTACACTACTTTTTCCATTTAGTCTGCTTCGAAAGATTAGTGACCACGGTCAATCGACTGTTGTTAAGTCCAAACTGAAACCTGAAGTCTCTGCTTGGAGGTACATAAGTAGGGCAGCAACATCTCGGTTGGGTCACAGGCTGCTGAAATGAGGTCAAGACCATTTGGGTAGGTTCTGAACTTTACCCCATTGAACACCATACCCTAATTCACAGGAGTTGTGTAACTGTGATTGGAATATGGGAATTGTATTAGTTAATACTGTACTGTACTACAGTAGTGAATGACAATGGGCGGCTGGTCCCAGAAGTAACACTATTTCAGTCCAGATTTCTCATGATGTGTCAAATTGCTATGACGTGCTTCGAACAAAGTCTGAGAGAATGGTGCGTTAGCATGAGGTGATTACATGATAATTGTAACCAATTATGAAACATTGAGGATCAAATGCTTATTATAAGTAAGTAATTTCTTAAGTTTGGTCTGTAATCCCTTAGCTGCTTCTTTTGCTACTGAGTATCCCTCTCCCACTGCCCTCTTTATCTTTATCGCTCCCCCCTTAGAAGCTCACACCACCCCCAAGGGGGTGATACTGCCTACTTTGGGAACCACTGCATTAAAATTATTTAACTAAGCTTGGCCTCCTTTCCAATATTAGTTTGAGAATACCCTTGTGATCTAACTCAGTCAATGTTGCAATGTTAAATTTTATTTGTTGATCTGGTTGATGTATTTTGAGGCAAGTTCTCAGTGTGAAATACTATGGCATGGAGCACTGGGATACTAAAATAAATTCCAGTTCATTTCGAGCTGTATTTTCAGTTTGACTTGACAACCTTGTTAAAATCCAGTTGTTTGCCTCAATGACCAATGTTTGTAGCAGGTGCAAGCACTGATAATATTGAACTGTAATACAGAGACTCATTCATTAAGTTGTGTGAGAATTAACACCCCTAATTTGATATGAACAGCCAAAATGTCTGTCAACATAAAAATGTAATTAAAACATGTAAAATTTCATTCTCCCTCAGTTTGTGTTGTGCAGCAGACAAGTTTAATTGGTCTCTATAGTAATGCACAGATGTTCAGTGGTGAATAAACAAGTATTTTCTTGTATTCAATGAACAATTGCATGTGCATCGGCAATAGGGGTGGGGGTTAAGTGTTTATACAAATGCTGACTATTGAACCGTTTGGCAATTGTCTCCTAAATAGGGTTTTAAACTTACATTTTCTGTCCAAGAAACAATATCAGTTGGCAGCGCCTTGGTATTTTGCAAATCAAATGTTCAGTGCACATGAAATTAAAGTTTTTAGTTTCTTGTCATTCAACCATTCACATAGATACAATTCTTGTCTTATTTCTGTGGTACTGCCTGTATGATGGTAGGGGGACAAAGATTGTTGGACAGATGGAACAAACCATTGTCAATGCTAAGGGCCCTGCATGCAGAAAGCTCCTGATTAAATATCTCTGGATGGTGGAACAGAGATCTCAATGATCCTATTTGGATTGATTTGTAGTCTGTTGTTCTTCCTTTAATGACAATTATTGCTCTGCGTTCTGTCACATCTTGAGGTGTTTATTTTGGTAAATGGCTGTGCAGTCTTCCTATTTTAAAATAAGATTTAGTTGGTGATGGTGAAATTAATAGCATATATAAGAAAATGTGAATTAAACATCATAAAGTTAAACTATAACAAACTGCATTTTATGTTGGCAGCAGTAAATGAATATTCTTGGATTCTGTGTTCAGTTTTTTAATTGTTTTTTAAATTGATTGTACTGACAATGGATTGAGAGCATAAGATTTTAAGTTTGAAATTTAATTATGGCATTTAGACATTGTAGAAAATTTACATCCAGTTTAACAACTTTATTTAGCTACTTGGCAATTCACAAAATCAAATTTGTTCTCTGTTTCAGTTATATCTGTTTATAATGTTTGTGTACCAAATTACATTTGTCTTGATTATTGTAATCTTAATAGAATTTGCCATTTAATTCTATAAATAGTTACTATTAACCTTCAATTTGTCCATGCTATTTTCTGTCTGCCTTTACAGCAAGTAACTTGGTTAAGTTCTTTGTCTGAGCAATGTGACTCACAGATATATTATGTCTGTCTTGTCTTTGGGCAGGTTCTCCCAGTTTAACCATTTTAAGAGGATAATTTTGTTTTGGCTGACTGTTATTTCCATGTGCAGCTGGTATTCTAACGTCCATGAGTTATAAATTATTTGCTATTTTAAAAGTGTAAGTCTATATTTTAAAGAAAAAGTCATTTTTAAAAATAAATCTGTCCATGCACAAATTTTTTGTGCAAACATATTGAAGATAAGGATATCTTAATTCCAAAGCAAACATGTGAAAATCTGCAGATGCTGGAAATTGAAGCAACACACACAAAATGCTGGTGGAATGCAGCAGGCCAGGCAGCATCTATAGGAAGAAGCACTGTCAACGTTTCAGACCGAGACCCTTCGTCAGAACTCAATTTTTAATTTTTATTCCAATTTCCTTGTGATAATGCCTTTTATTTATGATTCTTCCTTTTGAATTTTATCAGTTTTTCGTTCATTTCTGTGAAACATCTTTGTTTTGTGATCAAGATAATTTTTCCATCATTGTGTTCTTTGTGGAGGAAAGAAAGTCTGTAGTTGTTGTGCTCGCCTACTGCTTAAGATGTGCTGATGTGAAAGAATTTCAAGATGAGAACGTGGGTGCTTTATGTGACCTATAAGGCACCTATGAGAGGATAGTTCTTAAGTTAGTTTATAGCAGACTACAAAGCTTATGAGACATCAACAGATAAGATGTGTCTTTGGTGCATGAAAGCCTTTGATGTAAAAATATAACTCCAATTTGTTATTTGAAGGAAATTGTGTAAGTAATCAAGTAGTAAATTGGATTAGACATTGGAATTGCGGGAGAAGCCGGAGAGTGGTAGTAGCTGGTTGCCTCTCTAACTGGAGGCCTGTGACTAATGGAGATGCAGGGAGGAGTGCTGGGTTCATGTTGTTTGTCATCTGTATCAATGATCTGGATGATAATATAGTTACCTAGATCAGCAAATTTGTGGATGTCACCAAGATCTGAGGTGTAGTGAACAGGGGGAAAAAAAGACTATCAAACCTTGCAGCAGGATCTGGACCAGCTAGAAAAATGGCGGATGTAATTTAATGCAGGCATATGTGAGGCGTCCCACTTTGGGAGGCCTAACCAGGGTAGCTCTTGCACAGTAAGCAATAGGGCTCTGAGTATGGAAGAACAAAGGGATCAGGGAATACAAGTCCAGGATTCATGAAAAGAGCGTCAGAGGTACATATTGTACATAAGGTTGTAAAGAAAGCTTTTGGCACATTGGCCTTCATAGATCACAGTACTGAGTACAGGAGATGGGATGTTATGAAGATGTATAAGATGCTGGCGAAGCCTAGTTTGGAGTATTTTGTGTGGTCGACGTTGCGGGCTGAGACCTTTCACCAGGAGGGTCGACGTTGCGGGCTGAAACCCTCCAGGTCTTGATGAAGGGTCTTGGGCCCGCAACATCGACTGTTTACTCTTTTCCATAGATGCTGCCTGACTTGAGTTCCTCCAGCATTTTGTGTGTGTCAACATTGATATCAATGGTCTAAATTAGATCATCATGTGGTTGAGTACCAGAGAAAATCATTTGCTTTTCAGGGAAGTGTAACTTTATTTTTACAGTGTACCCAGTACTGGATACCTGAATGTGTAAGTCCCTCCTTGCCAGTACGTAGCCTCTCCAACAGCAAACCTCATGTAGTTGTCCTCACTGGCAACCCATGGAAATGGACTCCTTTTGCACTCAGGCTGAACTACACAGGTTTGGCCCCTGCACATGTACCATGCAAGCCCACCGGTGTGTGGACACACCTTGGTGCTTGTGCACCTGATCCCTAGCTAGGGGTAAATAGCCCCACCGCCTTTTGGGCAGCTTTGAGAGAGACGAAGTCTAGGGGAGTAAACCCAGACAGCAGATCTGGAGTGGAGCCCTGAAGGCGGCTGGACAGCATTGAGCATCGTTCCAGCAGCTCCTGCAACCGAGCTGCTGCCAGACTTATTGCTTCATAAGCTATCTTTTGGACTACTCCGGTGAGGCTGGGGATCTTGACAGCTGGGCATCTCAGGATCTCCATACCTTCTGCCCAGTCTTGTGGTGATGTCCTTTGAGACAGATGGATGCCAACCAGTGCTGGATAACCACAATATTCACAGTCTGGGCAACTCCACAGCACTCAGTGGGCAACTGCCCAGCCAATTGGGATGAGTCATCCGCTCTTAGACTCGTTCCCTTTCTCCACCACTACCCACTCAGAGCAAAGTAAAAGTGCTTCAGTTTTATCTTTTCCCAATAGCATTGAAAGGTCATCAATCTGAAATCTTAACTGTCTGCTGGACTTCCCGAGTGCTATTTTCTACTTTTCTTTTGGTTCTCCTTACCTGGATTTTGAGCACAAAGTTGAAGTTGTTTGTGCTGTTCTGATATTTGGTAACTCCATCATACACACGGTGTAAACAAAATTCTGATTGCATCTTCGTTTGACATCTGAAAGTTCATATGGTCTTGTCCTTGCAGTTCAATGTTACAATTTTATTTATGAGCCATTGATTTGTTAAATTGCTGACTGTTGTGTAAGAAAATCAACATTGATCAGGCAAGGAATGGAGCAATTCTAGACTATGTGCAGACTGATGGGGGGTTTGATTCAGCACAGGGATGAAAGCCCTGTGCCTGTGCTCTACTTCTCCATGTTCTCTTGAATCAAGCTATAGAAAGCTTGGCGAAGACATTGCATCAATGATGTTACTGAAGAGTTAGTTAATTAAATACAATTTGAGCTATAGCTGGTCATTTACTATGCATTAACAGGTATCAACTTGATCTAAATGTTCCAAAGTGTCTAGTCTTTGCAAAATCTCAAGCTGAGCCAAGACACTTCCATTCAATCTCCCCTCACAACATACTTATTTTATTACAACAATTATTTCACTTTGTCACCATTGAATTATGTTCTTTTTACTTCGATCATATCACCAAAACATTGCATGATCTTGAGGTGCAGTCTCTTTGAAGCCATACATAATTAAAGTAAGATCTCCTTATCTTAAAAACATTCATAAAGTATTACCCTAATTTGTCTTAATTGTGTATCTGTCTGACTTCCTATCATTAGCTGGCATATATTTTATGTGGAATATTCTGTTATAGGAATTCAAAGCATTATTTCTTAACTTTCTCACTGTTGAATGAGACAGATTCAGAAAAAAAAACTTCAGCGTGTAAGTAGAAATGATTAAAATCCCAGGAGACTGCCACATAGCCAAAGATGGTCGTTCAAGAACAGCAGCAGGGATAAGCCAGATCATGAAAAGATGGTGAGCTTTGCAGCAGTGGTAGGGAAATGATCAGAGAAGATTCTTGGGGACAAGATTTAATCACCATTTAGGAACAGATTGACTTGTTAGAGATGGCCATCGGGTTGAAGATACAGGAGCCTCGGGACTCTCACCTTCAGGTTCAGAAACAGTTATTACCCCTCAACCATCAGGCTTTTGAACCGGAAGGGATAACTTCACTCAACTTCACTTGCTCCATCATTGAACTGTTCACACAACCTATAGACTCACTTTCAAAGACTCTTCATCTCGTGTTCTCTATTTATTACTGATATATTTATTATTATTATTTTTTTTAAAATATTTTTTGTCGTTTGCACTCTGGTTGTCTGCCCTGTTGGTGCTGTTTTTCATTAATTCTATAATGCTTATTGGATTTATTGAGTATGCCCCTAAGAAAATGAATCTTGGGTTTGTATTTGCTGATATACTTGTACATTGATAATAAGTTGACTTTGAACTTTAATTTTTGTGACAAAGGTCATCCCTCAAATTTGACTTTTTTGAGGAGATGACAGAGATGTGAGGGTAACATAGTGGATGTTGTCTACATGGACTAAGCATTTGATAAGGTCCCTTATGGTAGCCTGGTTCACAAGACTAAGTCCCTTGAGATCTGTGGTGAGTTGGTAACATAGATACTAAATTGGCTTGCACATTGAGTGTGGTGGTGGAGTTTTGTGACTAGTGGTGTTCTGGAAGATTTTGTGATGGAACCTCTGTGATTGTATATTAATAATCTGGATGTAAACAGAGAAGATCTGATTGGTAAATTTGCAGACAAAAAATGAGAAGTTTGAGTTATGAATGCTGAAGAAGGTTGTCAAAGGATGGAAATATTTTTGGATAGGTGTCAGCTGATGTACACCAAAACAAACCACATGAATCTCACTTTTCAGCTGTACATTGGTACAGACAGTGTTGCATTCTTCAAAGCACGCCCATTGACTTTATTTGAAGATGGGCTTGTGGCTTATTTCATTCAACTGCATACATTAATTGTTTCTTGAAAAAAGTAACTGCAGTGGTTTCTGATTATTTGGGGCATATCGGATCAGTGTATTTTGGCCCAATTAAGGAGCTGCATTGTTTAGCCGAAATTTCATAGAAGTAGTTAAAAAGGAATAAAGATGACAACTTAACTCAGAAACAAATTATATATTTAAGTAGAATACAGAACATATTAGAACCCAGTACTGTAAAACTATTAGTTCCTGATAGTTATTGACAGAGGAATTCATTCCGTATACTGCCATGTTCTTTTGACTGTAAGTGAACAAAATCATTGCAGACACCTAGTACAGATAATAGACTGCCTTTGCATCCTCAATCTTGATTTTCATTGTAACATTCAAGATGATTGTCAATGCCTTCAAATTCTTCGTAGTTCCTAATTTGAAGTGGTGAAATAGTTTCATTCTCATTCCCAGCTGTTTCTGGCATCTTGAAGCCTGAATGCTTGAAACTACAGTGAGTAAAACAGTTCTAAATTGTCTTACTGCTTATTTACCACCATGTATCATTGTCAAAAATCACTGCTTTTTTTAACACAAACACACAAACTATGCTATTTAAAAACTGTTTGCTCTCAGCACTATGTAGTGGCTAAATGAAGGAAATCCAGGCAATATTCTGAATTACTTTTTGTTCTTTATGATTTGTCCCAATTCAGCAACTACCCCAATTAACCAATGACCCAAATAATTGTAATTCACTGCATATCTATTTATATAGTGGCTTTCATAAAATGATGTTCAAATGTTTTGCAGATAATGCAGTGTGTTTGAAATGAGGCTACTGTTGGAATGGCTAAAACCATTCAAATTTGCAGCTTACATACTTTTAATAGTGATTTGGATCAGGCAAGAAACATTTTAACCAATGAGAACACTGGTCAGTGTCTTTCACTTGAGTGCATACTTGATGAGTGACAGAGGTCTTGATTTTGAGAACTGCCGTATAAATGAAAGCAGTCTCTTTCTTCAAGTTACTCATTGATGGGCAGGAGGATGATATGGGTGACCAAGACTTCTCAAAGTATTGTGATGTTGCCAAAACACACACATTTAAAATTTACACAAGTAATGAGATGAGTGAATACTGTGCACAATGAACAACCGAAGTTGGTTGATATCACCCTTTAGTGGGTGACTGCTCCACCATAAGTCATGCACTTGAACCAGAGGATATTGGAAAATGTATTACTTAAGCCTTTGATTTGGAAAGTGGCTAACAAATGAGGGGCAAGAACTGGATTGATTAGATACTGGAATTATATTTTTGATAGTTGGGGTACGCAAAGCCAGCAATTGCAGTGGAAGGATAAGGGATAGCCCTTTTAAGACTTGGGTGAATAAATTTCTTCTCCCTGATAATGGTGCAAGTCTGCTGTCTGTGACAGAGGATTCCATTGAAGCCAAATTATAAAGTATGTTCATAAAAGATTTTGAGTCCTGATGAAGAGTCTTGGCCCAAAACATTGACTGTTTACTCTTTTCCATAAATGCTGTCTGGCCTGCTGAGTTCCTTTAGTACTTCGTGTGTTCCTTGGATTTCCAGCATCTGCAGATTTTTTTTCTTGTTCAAGAAAGATTTGTGCATTTTGTATCACAGCTGTCGGTGGTAAAGGGTATTATAATTGGAGAATTGTCATGGTCGTAATGAATCGTGGAGCAAATTTTGGTTCAAGTGGCCTACTCTTAGTTTTCAATACTTCTAAGGCAGTTTTGGTGAATGGTGTTATACCAGGCCACAACAGTTTTCAAAAGGGAAACTGATGGAAGAGAAGTGGAGAAGCAAGTATATTTTAACAACTAGAATGGCTTGTTCATCAGGTCAAAATTGTGTTTTCATCCCAGTTTTCTTTTACCTGGACATATTTGGAGTGTAACTTAATTTTACCTGTAAGATTGTTGTTAGGTTATTTGACTGCCTAATTGGGTAAATATTCTTTACCCAATGGTCATTCATAGATTCCTCCTGCAAAAATTCACTAAATTCATCAACATACTGATGACTCTGGACATCTAAGGTTTTGCTTTTTGAATACTTCTGGGTGCATCTTCTGGATTCTGGGCTGCTGGTCATGAAAGTCAGCATGAAATTTCTCTATCATGCATCATTTTTGTAATCTCTATTTACTTCAACTCATTCAAGTCAATTAAATGTTGTCCACAATGTAAGCTGACAAGTTTCTATCATGTCCGGGCACAGCAGATACCGCATGGCAGGACAGATTTTAGAAAGTCACACACATTGCATTGCATTTCCATGTATATGTTTGCATTTACATTGATGTGCATGCTCTATGCTGGCTGATTATTGTTGGACACTTACACAAGAACCCTCAAACACTGAGTACGAACAAAAACAATCAACAAAACATTTTTAGTTTAGTTAAGCTATTACAAAGCATCAGCATCATTATACCATTAAACGCATTGTTCAATAAAAGTTCATATCTTGTTTCTCCAAATTCTGAAGTGGTACAAGTGGTCTGAAAAATGTGTTTAGCTTCAAGTGCTCCAGCATAGCCACAAAACATTACTGAGGAAGCAACAATTTCAAAGAAACTTGCTGTCCAGTGTAATATTATTTAATTTTGTTCTCTCTCAACTGCATCTGTCCCTCATCATTCTCAACTGACGAACATGGAGGTGAAGGACATCTGATTGTAGTTGAAATAAAATAAAACTATGAAGTTGTTTTGGTGATGGGCTCTGAACCTGAAGCATTAATTAATCTCTCCTCCCATAGATGCTGTCTGGCCCACTGAGATCTAGAGATATTTTCTGTTCTTTATATCAATAAAATAGCTGGATAATCTGTCGGGAAATGGAAACAATTGAGTCCCTTTTTGAAAAAAGCACTGATAAGTTGGGCTGAAGGACCTGTGTCATTTCTATGCTGATATAAATTTGCCCAACCTGCAGGTCCAATGATCTATCTGCTTCAACTACTCTTATCAGCAATTTCCCCAGTCAATGGGAGAGCAAGCAGAATTTGGTGTTTAAAATCTATGCTGAGGATTTTTCAAGCTACAGATGCGACTACAGTATAAAATAGATTTAAGTACTGAAGATCAAGTTCAGTTTTGGTTCACTGTACAGATTAAATGGGAGAGAAAGGCCTCTAAATCAGATATGGTTGTACCAGTTGTAAATGTAATTTATGTCTTAATTTTTTTTGAAGAATATTGATAGTAATGTTTGTAAATTTCCTCAGTATGCAAGTCTTCATTGTGAATTTGTTTCTAAAATTAGCTTGTGACAGTGCAGCATTGCCAGTATCTAAATTTAATATATTGAGACTTTGAAAAGAATTACATTCTCTGCATGCTGTTATTAGTGAGCAATCTGCTTGTCTAAATTACTCACTAGGTAGCCTCACAAGACTATGCTAATAAGTGTCAGGCATGTGTGAAATGAAGTTTATATTATTGCAAGCAAATAACTGTTAACAGTTAAATGTACAAAGTCATGATTGTTACTAATGACAGGCATTGAAAAGTATGGACTCCCTATGGTGGTTTGGTACTTGATTGGCAATTAGTAAGATTAATGTAAAATTATATTACTTTTAATTACACAGTGCGTTTTTGGTCAGGTGAATGTTAAAGCAAAAGTGTTGATGTGTGCCAGGCATTTAGTCTGTGTTAATGCTTAAATATAGTTGTGACAATTTAGAGGGCCTTTTGAAAGGCTGCTCCTTTACTTCAACTCAAAGTGGAAGTGGAGTAAATGGTGAAGTTGAGTTCAGTGATTTGGAGAAATTATTTCCTCAGTGCCTTTGTCTCTTGGCTTAAGTGTCCAAACAACCCATTTGATATTGAATTTGTACCGTGAGTGCTTTTGCAAGCTTTGCCAAAGATTAATGAAATTGTCAAGTATAAAAGGAACATTGATTCTAAATGTAGCGATGAGTAAAGTAAATTTAAAATCAGCTACTGAGTGAGAAGGAGGCTTTCAAAGAAGCTATGAAATCATACTCCTGTTTTAGAAGTTTGCATTTCCAGTATTTCCACCATTTGCTGGCATGCACCATATGCATTAATGATGCTTGAACATTTTATGCTGGCAGCAGGAAACGTCGCCATAACTCTGTCCTTGCTTACAATCTCAGTGTTTACAACCTCTTCTGTGACTCTGATTTTGAGGCTATTTCACCAAGGACATGGAGAGGAAAGAAAAACAATGTCTCTGCATGTACTTAGCCTTTGGCTATTTTTCCAGTCATAGTAGGCCAGAGAGAGGCAGTTATGTTGTGGGTGTCACTGGGTCGTGCCTTAAAGAAGATCATAATTGGGAGCTTAACATCCAAAGATACACATTGTATCGAAAGGACAGGCACGTAGGCAGAAGGGATGGTGTGGCTCTTGGTTTTTAAAAGAAGAAATCAAATCCTTAAGAGTTGAAATTGGGTCAGAAGATGTAGAATCACTAATGGGTGGAGTTTAGAAACTGCAAAGATATAACCAGTTTCATACATGCCTCTGAACAGTAGCCAGGATGTGGGATACAAATTACAATGGGAGTTGGAAAAGGCGTGTAGAAATGGCAATGTTATGATAGTCATGGTGGATTTCAACCTGCAGGTAGATTGGGGGAAAAACAGGTTAGTGCTGGATCACAAGAGAACAAATTCATAGAATGCTACAAGATGGCTTTTTAGAGCAACTTGTGGTTGAACCTACTAGGAGAAAGGTAATTGAGAATTGGGTGTTGTGTAATGAACCAGATGTAATGAGGGAGCTCGAGGGAAAGGAACACTTAGGAGACAGTGATAATAATGATAGATTTCATGTTGCATTTTGAGAGGGAGAAGATGAAGTCGATTGTATTAATATTGTAGTGGTATAAAGGGAATTACAAAAGGAGCTTGCCAAAGTTGTTTGGACAACAGAACAGCAATGTCTGGAGTTTCTGGGGGCAATTTGGAAGGTGCACAATAGATGCATTCCAAAGATGAAGCATTCTAAAGGGGAGGATGAGGCAATTGTGGGTGACAAGGGAAGTCAGAGACAGCGCAGAAGGAAAAGAGATGGCATATAATGTATTAAAAATGAGTGGGCTTTATTGGGCTTTAAAAATGAGACTGGCAGGAGGAAAAGTGTGGCGGAACAAAGGGGGCCTTTTCTGCTAATGACAGGTTGTGTGCCACAGGTTGGTACTGGGACCACTTCTTTTCACATTATGTTTCAACACTTGATGACAGAATTGATGGCTTGGTGGCCAAGTTATGGATGGTAGAAGATGGGTGAAGGGGCAGGTGGTGTTGAAGAAGCGGGATGTCTGCAGATGGACTTGGATAGATTGCCAGAATGGACAAAGAAGTGGAAGGTGTAGTCATTCACTTTGGTAGAAAAATCAGAGGCGTAGGCTATTTTCTAAACATGGGGAAGATTCAAAAATCAGAATTGCAAAGGGACTTGGGTGTCCTTGTTCCAGATTCCGTAAAGGTAAACTTGCAGATAGTCGATGATAATGAAGCCTAAAACAATGTTAGCATTCATTTTGAGAGGATTGGAATATAAGAGCAAGGGTAAAATCCTGATGCTTTAAAAGGCATTGATTATACGAGTATCGTGATCAGTTTTGAGCCCCTTAGCTGAGAAAAGATGTGCTGGCATCAGAGTGAGTCCAGAGAAGATACACAAGAATGAATCTGAGAGTGAAAGGATTAACATATTTGGAGTGTTTGCTGGCTCTGGATCTGTACTCGTCGGAGTTTAATAGAATGTGGGGAAACGTATTGAATATTGAAAGGCCTAGAAGTGGATGTGGAGAGGATGTTTCCTATAGCTGGTGAGTCTAGCACTAGAGGGCACAGCCTCGACCTATCTAGAACCAAGATGGCAAGGAATTTCTTTAGCCAGAGAGTGGTGAATCTGTGGAATTCATTGTCATGGACAGCTGTGGAGGCCGTGTCATTTGGTATATTTAAAAGAGAGGTTGATAGAATCATGATTAATCAGGGTGTCAGGCATTATGGGGAGAAAGCAGGACAAGTGGGTTGAGAGGGATAATAAATCAGCCATGATGGAATGGCAGAGCAGACTCAATGGGCTAAATGGCCTAATTCTGCTCCTATGTCTTGTGGTCGAATAGATATGTGAATAAACCTGGGGACATGAGGGTAAAATGTTGGTTTAAACAACAGGTTACCATAAAATATAATAAATCCAAGGTATTGTTAATACTTGGGGACACGGATTAATTAGTGTGGTCTGCACCATAGAACAAAATTTGCAATAACACGGTATTGTAAGAGGGATCCATGTTCAAGTTTTAGTGCTGAATTTTCTGGATATACTGAGTCTTACATTAAGTATAGGACTACTTGAGAATGCCAGAGTTTATTGAATCCTTAAATTAATCATTTAGAAGTTGCTCTTAATTGTCTTGGAAAGTGCACTCATTATGTACTTCAGAATTAAGTAGATTTCTCAATTTTTGAGTGTAGTAAATGCTGTCTCTATAGATCGTTTTACTGCTGCTCAAAGTGGTCATTAAGTTCTGAATTGTTAGACAAAGCATTTCTTAATAATGCAGCACACTTCTGAGTCATACTGTGACTGAGACTCTCCCTCCCTCCAACCACCTCCCCACTCATCATTCCCAAATTGTCAAACCTGTGACTGTTTAATGACACATAAATGCATTTTAATACATTTGTCAATAACAATGTGCTGTAATGCTGAGGATGTGCAGGGAGACTCTTGTGCCACACATTGAGTTTAGGGGACTGGGCAAGGGACAGGGATGGGTGGTATCTCATGCAATGAGCTAATAACCTGACTTTTTAAGACTGGTGTTTATAACTGAATTACAAATGGAATACAAAATTATTTTTATGTACCAAAAATAAAGCATTGGTAATTACTGTTTGCTCAAAGGATAGCATGATTAAATAAGAACCCTTTGAAAATGTCATTAATTTTGCATAATGTACTAATTAGGAATGTACAGAAATAACTTCTGCAGCTGCATTTTGACAGCCCTATTCCAAGTTACTCTGCTAAAGAATTGGTCAATTCGTAGGTGAATAATGAAAGGATGCTTAGTGTCCAACAGCAAATAAAATCTGAATTGACGCTTAATTGATTTCTGCTATTGGCACCCTCCCCATCTATTTAGTTCCTTTCTTTCTTAACTTGCTGCTTTGCTCAACTGCATCATCTGAGTTAACACTCGGCCGGTGTATAACGCCTTTTTCAATCTTGCACTGGCCGATAGGAGCAGAATGGTAATTCTCCTCATTTTTCTTTATAAAATAACAGATGAGGATCAAGATGAGCGCTTCAACCCATTGACTCCACATTGACCGCCAGTTGCCCACTAATGCTAATCCTATATGAACCCTTCATCCCAGATCCTTTCAAACTCAGTCCAGATTTTGCCACTCACCTACACACTGGAGGCAATTTACAGCCTACAGTTTGCCTACCAAGTTGCGTTTTTTGGATGTGGGATGAAAGAAACCCACTTGGTTATAGGGAGAACATTCACACTCAACACATTGCATTGGAGGTAGGGATTGAACTAGCATCTTTGGATCTGTGGGGTAACAGCTCTACTAGCTGCACCCCTAATGTACTGTGCCACTGTGCTTGCTACACAATGTGATTGACACAAATGTTTTAAAAATGCAGCTTTGTTATACCTTTTGTAGTTTACAAATATTATAAACAAAAGATTTGATTAAAATGCTTGAAGTCACTGAGCACGACAACACAAAGACTATAAGACAGGAGTAGAATTTGGCTATTTGGCCCATTGAGTCTGCTCCACCATTTAATCATGGCTGATCATTTTTTCCCCTCCTCAGCCCCACTCATCAGCCTTCTCCCCTTAATCATTGATGCCATTAGAAATAGGCCCTTCATCCCTTCTAGTCCATGCTGACCTGTTTATCTGCAGAATCCCATTAGCTCTTACCCAGACCATAGCCTTCTACACCCCTCTCATCCATGTACAGTGCCTTGAAAAAGTATTCAACCCTCAACCCCTTCACTCACATAAATGAGTATTACAACCTGGGATTGTGTATCACATGCTCCTTTTTACACAAAACCAATAAAACAGGGAAAATATTGAAGGATGAAAAACAAAAAGTTGAAAATCTGAAATGTATTCATCCCCTTTGCTCAGGACCACCTCTGTCTTTTTGGAAAAGTCTCTATTAGCTTTGCATGAGCAAGATTTGCCCAATCCTCTTTGCCAAATTGCTCAAACTGTACCAGTTTAGTTAGAGTGCGGCAATGGACAGCAGTCTTCAGGTCTTGCCAGAGACGTCCGATCGGGTTAAGGTTAGGCCTCTGACTAGACATCAGTCTTCTTCGTTTGAAGCCACTCCACTCTTGCTCTAACAGTGTGTTTTGGGTTATTGTCCTGTTGAGAGATTAACTTCCTTCCCAGTTTAAGCTTTCTGACAGAGGCTAGCAGGTCTTTATCCAGGATTTCTATGTATGTGGCAGCATTCTCTTCCCATCAATCCTGACCAGGTTTCCAGTTCCTGCTGCTGAAAAGCATCCCCCATAGCATGATACTACCTCCTCATCATTTTATAGTCAGGATGGCTGATGCACAGTTTTAGATTTATGCCACACATACTGCTTGGTGTTGAGGCGAAAAAGTTCCTCTTTAGTCTCATCCAACCACAAAACCTTCTTCCATTTCTTTACCATATCTTCTAAGTGATGCTTTGTGGAGTCTTCATGGGCAAGGATACACACTTTTTTTTGGCCTGGGCTTCTTCCTTGCTACTTTTCCATTAATACCCTTTTCGTGCAAGGCCTTAGAGATTGTGAAGCCATGAACTTCATCTCCAGTTGCAGCTATTGACTTCTATAGCTCACTCAAAGTGACTGCTGGCTTCATAGTCACCCGTCTTGCAAGTGCCATTCTTTGGCGACTAAGTTTAGAGGGGACTATGCTGTGGTTTCATATTTTCTTCCACTTTTTCATCATGGACCACACTGACCACATCCGAAGTATGTTCCGTGCCTTTTGAGATGGTCTTGTACCTTTCCCCAGATTTGTGTATCTCTATTATTATTTCTCTGACTTGTCCTAAATACTCTTCTGTCTTCATTTTGATTAGGTCTGTTTAAAATCTACCATATTGTTGGACCTTATAGAGATGGTGGGGAGGGGTTACAATATTCTAATGAATTCATTGAAAACAGGTCTTCCTTCAATTTTCTACATCAAATTGGGTGAGTTGGTAAGGTAATACAGTATTGCACCTGAGGGAATTTAGTGTAGTAATTACAAAGGAGATGAATACTTTTTCAGTCTCACAATTTCAGTTTTTAATTTTTAGCAAATTGTTGACAGGCTTTGGGGTTTTTCTTTTGATTTGACAATTATGCAAAATATTATAGATGAGCTTAAAACTCCTACTTGAATATATTTTAAATTTATAAAATGAGGCAGCATAATATGAAAATAGTTGTGGGGACTGATCGTGTTTTCAAGGCACTGTACCTATCCAAACTTTTCTTAAATGTTGCAGTTGAACCCACATCCACCACTTATGCCAGCAGCTCGTTCCGTACTATCACCACTCTCAGGTACTCCTTAAATATTTAAACTTCACCCTAAACCTATAACCTCTAATTCTTGTCTTTCCCAACCTTGGTGGGGGGGGGGGGAGGGGGTGGGAAGGATCCCTGCTTGTATTGACCCAATCTATACTAATCCTAATTTTGCATGCCTCCATAAAATCTCCCTTGTTCTACTACGCACCTTTGTTCCCTTCCATTCACTGTAGTCTTATCTTGGTTAGTCCTGTCAAAGTGCAATGCCTCGCACTTGCTACATGAAATGCTGGCTCTCCTTTTTCAGCCCATTTTTCCATCTCGTTCAGATCACGCTGCAAGCTTTAGACTTCCTTGCCATGTACCATGCCCCATTCATGGTATCACCCGCAAATTTGCTAATCCAGTTTACCACCTTATGAAAGTCATTAATATGGATGATAAACAACAACACCAATTCTTGTGGCATGCTGCTATTCACAGGTTTCCAGTCACAGAGGCAGCCATCTACTAGCAGTAGCAATACTGCTACCACTGTGATTTCATCTTTAAGCCATTAAAGCCCCTGTAGCTGTATAATAATGCTAATTCTGGTTGCTCAATTTTACTTTGAAGGAAGAAGTTGCTAATATCTTGGTTGTGGTTCTTTACATAACTTTCTGCTATAATTTACCAAATTGATAGTACCACCCTTGTCTTTGTCATACTGATAAATCTGTCTCATTGAAGACATTAGTTTTTTGTTACCATAGAACATATATGTCAAACTCAAGGCCCGTGGGCCAAATCCGGCCCGCGGTGGAATTATCTTTGGCCCACGAGATAATATCTAATTACTATTAAAGCTGGCCCCAGTAATCGAAGCGCCTATGGCGTATGATATGGCTAATGCTGAGTTTATTCAGGTACCAGGTTTTCAGGGTTTTTAGTGTTTATTCGGCAGTCTTGCTCGGCAGTCTTCTTCATAAGAAACGGAATTTGTAAAGTGAAACACTTTGTAGTTATAGCAGAGACTGAGACACATGAGAGCAGGCTGAAATAACGGAAGCAACGAAAGCTGCGTTCGCACACGTCCGACTGATCCGGCCCGCATGAAGCTGCATTTTGCTCAATCCGGCCCGTGACCTAAAATGAGTTTAACACCCCTGCGATAGAACCATAGAACATTACAGCACAGAAACAGGCCTTTTGGCCCTTCTTGGCTGTGCCGAACCATTTTTCTGCCTAGTTCCACTGACCTGCACCTGGGCCATATCCCGCCATACACCTCTCATCCATATACCTGTCCAAGTTTTTCTTAAATGTTAAAAGTGAGCCCGCATTCACCACTTCATCTGGCATCTCATTCCACACTCCCACCAATCTCTGCGTGAAGAAGCCCCCCCCCATGTTCCCTTTAAACTTTTCCCCCTTCACCCTTAACCCATGACCTCTTTTTTTTTTTCTCCCCTGGCCTCAGTGGAAAAAGCCTGCTTGCATTCACTCTATACCCATCATAATTTTATACACCTTGTTATTTGCCTTGCAGCTGTATTTTCTGTAGGTTTGTATATTAAGAGTTTAGGTTTGTTTCTGTACAGTGGTGCAGTTATTGACTTAATAGTTCTGATGTCTGGAATAGCAATCTGAATTCAGTAAATAATTTGGAACTGATCTAAAAAAGCACCTTTTATTTAGTAGTGACAAACACAAGACCATGTTGTTGTACAAAACTAACTAGTTCACTAATGTACCTCGTGAGAGGAGATTTGCCATTCTTAGACAATTTCAAGTTCCCGGTTAATGACATCTCTAAAGACCTATCCTGAGCCCAGCGTATTGATGCAATTACAATGAAGGCATGTCAGCCGCCATATTTTAGTAGGAGTTTGAGGCGATTTGCTATGTCACCAAAGACTCTAGGATATTCCGATGTACCATGGAGAGCATTGTAACTTGTTGCATTACTGTTGTGTATGGAAGGGCCACTGCACAAGATAGGCAAAAGCCACAGACGGTTGCAAGCTCAACTAGCTTCATTATAGGCACTAGGCTCTCTAGCAACAAAGACTCTTCAAAAGGAGAACTCAAAAAGGTGGGGTCCATCATTAAGGGGCCCCATCACTCAAGCCATGCTCTTTTCTCATTGCTACAATCAGGGAGGGGAAACAGGTGCCTGAAGACAAGCATTAAATGTTTTAGGAACAGCTGCTTCTCTTCCATCACAATCAAAGTTTTGAACCGACAATAAACCAATTCATGGACATAACTTCACTATTTTTTATGTGTGTACGTATATAAAGCTAAATATATTCCTTATTGTAACTTATAGTTTTTAATGTAGTGCACTGTACTACTGCTGCAAAACAACAAATTTCATGCCATGTGTCCATGATATTAAATCTGATTCCGTCTGACTTGCACCTGAACACAGACCCAATTCAGTGATTTACTCAGTTCTCAGAAATGGGTGTAAAAGCCAATCAGTTCAAGATCAGTGAAGGAGAAGCACTGTTGTTTTTGTGGTTTTGTAACATGTCATGAGAATGATTTAATGTAACTGGAAGTGGAGCTTGATAAATTATAAAACATAGTTGCCTTCCACATTTAGATAAAGGAATTTAAGTATCTACAGTAACAAGCTGACATTGTGTGTTTAGTGAGTATTTTTGTAAATTCACTTTTGGGTATCTTCATGTCATTGATACCACCAACATTTGTTGCCCATACCTAATTATCCTTGAGAAGGGGTTGTTGAGCTGCTGTGTTGAATCACTTGAGTTCTTCTGGTGTTTTTCACTGCTTCTTGCATTTAAACCAGTGACGATTGAAAATTTGGAGTTGGTTCTGAAAGAAGATGGTGGTATTCCTATGTATCCTCTGCCCCTTAATATAGGTTATGGGTTTAGGAAATACTTTTGGAGAAGCCTGAGCAAGTGACTGCTGAGCATCGTAGAGATGGGGCACCCTATTGAACCACTTATTCCTTCCACTACTTGTGGTTTTAGTGGACCGTCGCATTCTGGATGATGCTGAGGTGATTTCCATCACATCTGTGTCTTGCAGGTGAAGGCCTTATTGGGTGGCGAATCACTCTCAACAGGAAACCCAGCTTCTAAGTTGCTCTTGTTGCTCTGAAATTTGTGTTTATTCCTGTTGATCTTCAGGTCCAGGGTGGTGAGGTACTGTAATGGTATTACTACTGAATGTCAATGGCAGGTGTTTGGACTTCCTCATTATAACACAGCACTGGGCTTGTCAGTAGTGTTGGATCCTGATGCTTTTGTAATCTAAAGTTTTTTTCAGAAGTTAAGAATGAGTCATATAATGAGTTGCTTATGATTGTTTTATTAGCAAGAGCAAAGGTGAAGGGAGAAGAAACACGGTGAGAGAAGAACAGGGCAGGCACAATAAAGACTCTGTATTCTGGTTAATATTATCAGTGGAGTTTTGGTATTAGACCAATCAGATAGCCAGATTCAAGTAATATGATACCTATCATTGAAACCAACAAGTTTCCAAAGAGGCAACTGTAACCACTGAAAAGCTCCCTGAATGATTACATGTAGAGTTGATTCCAATTAATTGGGCCATCAGTTAATTGGAACAGCTGCTTATTTGAGACAACTCTTAAAGAACAAAAACTAATTGAGGAAATAGCCAGGATTCCCTTTGTTTATTTGGGACACTGCGCAACTTAATTGGGACAGGAGAGAGTTGCCCAACTGTTTCTAATTAGTGCCAGTGATACGAACTTGTGTGGCTTTTAGGCACTGCACAATGCTTAGAGCGAGCAGTTTTATAGTGTCAGTTGTGTGTGTTTCTCTTCAAAAAGCAGTAATATTTATCAGTGATAGTTTGTGAGAAATAAGCAGTAAGACAATTCAGAACTGTTTTGGTCACCGCAGTTTCAAACATTCAGGCTTTAACAGGTGGGAGTGAAAATGAAACTATTTCACTACTTCAAGTTAGGAACTAAGAAGAATTTGAAGGTATTGGAAATCATCTTGATTGTTAACATGGAAGTGAAAGTTAGGAGGACAGTCATCGAAAACATCATCCTGATGAGGGATCTTGGCCCAAAACATCAACTGTTTGCTCTTTTCCATAAATGCTGCCTGGCCTGTTGAGTTCCTCTGGCATTATGTGTGTGTTGGCTGTAAAGAACACAGTTGCATGTTGGTTGTCCATTGAATCTGGTGATGATAATGAAACCTGTGCAGGAGGGTTTTTAAAAGTGTAAAGTGTAGTTGTCCCAAGTTGTTGTCTACCTTGCTTGCAGTGGATAAGCATAACTTTATCATGCCCTTTGCTCTCCACCAAGTGCTGAAGAAACACCTTCTTGGCCTTTGGATCTCGCTGTTGATCTCATCACCCAGTATCCCTTAGTTGACCACGTGCTGCAGTAGGCATGTCTCCATTATGAGGCCAGTTGATTTAGCCCACCTGTTGAAGCAGCGTACTGGTGTGTGGCTGCTGGTGTATGCAGACAAATACTTGGAGCTGTGTGTCTGATGGGGGATCAGATTTGAGTGAGCTCCCTAGAATGGGTATGACAAGCTCTTCACCAGGGTACTACCCATCCCTGTATACCCCAAACACGGCAGCATACAGACAGACATACTTTATTGATCTCAAGGGAAATTGGGTTTTGTTACAGTCGCACCAACCAAGAATAGTGTAGAAATATAGCAATATAAAGCCATAAATAATTAAATAATAATAAGTAAATTATTCCAAGTGGAAATAAGTCCAGGACCAGCCTATTGGCTCAGGGTGTCTGACACTCCGAGGGAGGAGTTGTAAAGTTTGATGACCACAGGCAGGAATGACTTCCTATACACCAGATTAATTCCTCCATCAATACCTATTAGGTACCAGTACAGTTTTATAGTACTCTAGTAGCACTGGTGGTGTTCCAATTTTTCTGTATTTCATTTAAATACATAATTTGTCAGTTAGTTAAGCAGTAGTTCGTTTTTTCAAAATTCCTTTTTAACTATTTCCATATAATTTCAGCTAATTGGAGCAGCTGCTTAATTTGGCCAAAATGTGTGGGTCACAATATGTCCCAATCAACTGGAATTTACTGTATATAGGTGATTATATAAAAACCAAGCATAAGAAAGTTAAACTACAAGAAAAAGTAACAACTGTCAGTCCAATCCAACAATAGCTACAACAGGACTTGTGCTGTAGATTTTATTTTGCATAAAATTCAACTCAGTGATGCTGAATATTTGTCTTGGATATTGTGTGATTGTCTCCCTAATTTCAGGATCATTTGCCTTCAATATCAATGATTTTTCTTCAATGATTTTTGTTTTATTTCCTGTGGAATTTTCTCTGGTGCTTTACTATATCAGAGAAGGGTTTAATCCTGATCTTGGCTATTGTCTGTGTTGAATTTGCATGTTTGCCCTGTAACTGTGTAGGTTTCCTTTAGATACTCTATTTCCTCCCACATGTTAAATGTTTAGTTGGTTTCAGCTGCCGTACATTTTTCGTGGCGTGTACATGGGCAATAGAATTAGGGAGCAGTTGTTGAGAACATGAGGGGAAAATGGAAAGTGGAGATACTGTAGGATTAGTGGAATAAGTGTTTGACGTTCTGAGTGGACTGCAGCCTAGGGCCTGTAATCTGTGACAGGAATTGAGCTAACTGAAGAAATGGCAAAAATTTTTGTAAATAATTTCATGTCAAATAGAAGATCTTGGATTCTTAGAAAACAAATCTTAAAAACAAAAATATGGCTCATTAGAAAAAAATCAATTTAATGTTTCAGCACTGAGGTGAATATTGTACAATATTCCTTGCGTATTTTCAAAATGCTGAATTATTTATGACCACTGCAGATGATAAATGATAGAGCTGCACTACAGTAATTTTTAAATCTTTGTTTGCTTTAAAGTGTCATTTCTCATCTCTGTAGCTACTTTACCATTCATTATCAATAAGACCTTGACTGAGAGGAGACGATTAAGGGGTTGGATATTTCATGCCATAACTATACAGGCCTTGGACACTACGTGCAAAACTCAACTGTGTCCAGGATATTTCAGGAACCAAATCAGGTTTGTTGCCACAAACGTGCTGTGAAATTGGTCTGTGGCAGCAGCACAATGCCAGACATAAAAATTAATGTAATTTACAAAATCATGCTGAAGACAAATAATGAGATGGTGTTCATGGATTTGGGAATTGTTCAGAAATCTGATGATGGAGGGAAAGAATCTGTTTGTTGACTGCGTGTCTTTGGGCTTCTGTGCCGCCACCGCCGCGATGGTAGTAATGCAAAAGCAGCACGTCCCAACTGGCTGAGGGTCTTTAATGATATATGCTGTCCTGCCAAGAGGCCGCTGAAGACTTAGGGCAACATTTTGCAAACTGCTTACAAAACTACCAGATAACCTACTCGATATACTTCTGAACTATGATATCTACAATCTGCAGCCTATAATTTCCCTTCAAGAAATGTACTCTTGAGCCGTCTAAATGAACAAGCAATGAAGGATATGATGAACTTGACTCTCGAGAACACTGGTAGTCAGTCACTGGGAGCAGGCATTGAGGCATGAGATCTTAAAACATACCTGTGCTCAGCTCCACTACTGTGCTTTGATCTTGCTATATGACTTAATTGTCGCAGAGTGTAAAACGAGCCGGTGTTCTCCGTGCCAGCCAAGTTTCCCCACCTGAACCCGTCGTCTGACCCGTCTGCCTCTCCTTGCTACTGCCATCTGGTGGGAGGGACAGGAATCTCGGGCCCCACGCCGCTAGGTTCAAGAGCAGATGTTGCCCTGCAGTCACTGGCTTCGCTCACCTCAGTGCTGAACTGACTCCACACCCTTTGAGGACTCTGCAGTTCATGTTCTATGTCTTACTGGTTTATTTTTTAATTGCACGATTTGTCTCCTTCTGCTCACTGAACGTTTGTCGGTCTTTGTGTGGCATTTTTCATGGATTCTGTTCTTGTGTTGTGGCTGCCTGCAGGAAGATGACCCTCAAGGTTGTATACGGTATACATACTTTGATAACCAGTTTGAATTGTGATCTTGGAGCCACTTGATGATATCCTCCAGCAGAGGATTGTGCCAGTGATGGGACTGATTGAGTCCTTAACCCTGTGCAGCCTCTTGTGATTCTGTGCTTTGGAGACTATACCAGACTGTAAGGAAACCAGCCAGAATGTTCTCAGAGTGCAGGGGATTCAGTGCACTCAGCCACTTCACGATGGGAAGAAAAAAAAAGTTTGAAGATTTGCATTTAGTTGTGTCTTATCAAGATAAGGGAGTAAAACCCTTGACCAATCAGTGAGACCTGAGTTGAGCTTCTTCATCATATCGCTGCAGTAGCTGATCTTAAGTTTCCATTAAGTATGCAAAATTATATTTATTTTGTGTACACTAGGACATCTAGAGCCCTCTGAGTTTAACAGATTTGCAATGGCTTACCCAGAAATTTATTGTTAGTTTAAAATGTTCAAACCTTTGTAATGAAACCATATCCTAGTTCTAGAAGACACGACTTCTCACCATTCTTAATCCATCTTTGTTGAATATGTCACCCAATAATGGATGCCGTCTTCCCCAGCATCAAGACAAATTTGTCACCTTTTTCCCTCTTCTGCCTTACACCCACTGGCATGCCAACTTTCATTGTACTAAATTCATAGCAAACAGTTTTTGATATTATACATGATCATTAAGAAATCAAAAGTTTCTAAATCCATCATTGCAAAATTACATTTGAATATCATTTAGTAGCACACCATTACACTATGTAAAATTACTGAAAGTAATCAAAATTAACATAGTATTACTGCAGGCAGAGTTTCTTGCCACTTTTGTTTTTTTTCCCCACAAGTCGCTTTCATATTTTTCAGCATTCTACTGCCTTTGATTTTTTTTTAGTTGTGGACCACCTGACTCCAATTCTCATCTCCTTTTATGGCTTTCATATTTGTAAAGTGTTTATTTTCTTCTAAGGCTTCTCCTCTCTTTGTGTTGCACTGTATGCCAGAGGTACTGAGATTGGCTCCTCTTCTGGATTTGTCTGCTTCCCTGGTCATTTCTTTAACATCCAAGGCACGCCCTGATCCTTCTGTCTCTCCTTCCAACATAAATGCCATTATGGGTTTCCATGGTGACAAAAATGACACCTATGGTCTGGAGCTCATTAATGTTGATAATAAGCACTGATATCCTGATGGTGTGGATGATATGAATTCTCCTCTATTGCCTTGAGGCTTGAAGTAATAGGTTTCTGTCCTCTGTCAATATTCGTAACAGTGAAGTTTGTATTAAAATATTTTTTTTCTGTTCATTTTCAAGTAAATAATTGGTTGCTTTTGATGGAAATCTTTTGCAACTGAATCAGGGACAATCTAAAAGCTTTGTTCAGTTTTTGTTTTTGGAAGTAAATGATGCTTCTCACAAGTAACAATTCTAAAATATATACTTTATCAAAAGTACGACCCAAAGCTTCCTCAGAATGTTAATAAACGTTATTTGTTGTTTGCATTCAGGATGAATTTTGTATTCTGATTCCAGAGATGAGTCTTGAGATAATTTTGGATTTTGATAATGGTGCAAAAGGAGCTATGTTGTAGCCCTGGTGAATAGGCATCACAGATTTTTGCATTGGATGTAGTGTTAGGTTAAAGTTGGTCTGCTGTTGACCATCTGGTACTAGTAAATTTCAAGCTTCCAGTGAATGGTGCTCACTCAGTAAATGTTGAAGGCTTTCCAAATGAAATTTTAAATTAAAAATAAAAATATCCTTCCTCTTTGTTCACCTTGGCATGCACTATGTAAACATTCAATGTTAAATAGAAAAATATATTAATGTTGGCATCTGCACAAATGCTTCAATTGTCCTCCTTTAAAAAAAGTTGTTTATGTTCTGTAACTCCAGAACAAAAACTCCTTGCAAGAAAAAAAGATGAGAGATAAAGATGTGTACTTTGTCTTACTTTAACGAGACCTGCATGAATGATATGTTGGTGTGATGACGTATGCCATTTACATACTTTTACAGGTAACTCACAAAGCATTATGTATACAACCAAGAATGTTTAATCAAACATATTTTCAATATTATTCAAATATTACTGAAAAAGCCAAGCCAGTATCCAGTTCTATTTTAATTAACTCAAGCAACACAGTTGGGTTACATGCAAAACTCTGCAGTTCTTGTCATACCAGAGGTACTAATTCATCATGGGCCTGATATCTAACAGGGGAAAGAGTGACTATAGAAGTCCTCAACATGGGTTCCCATCTTCATAAAGTCTCATGGCATCAGGTGAAACGTGGCTAAAGAAGCCCCTGAGTTACCACAGAATCTGTGCTGTCCCATGGTGGAAAGGTTGGGAGAAATATTAAATGTAACAAGGACATGGAATGTAATTTTCCTCGACGACTTCAGTGTCCATCACCAAGAATGACTTGGTAGCAACTGAATGGATTGAGTTGGCTGTGTTCTGAAGGATGTAGCTGGCAGCCTGGGACCACAGCTGATATTAACTGAAGCAACATGAGCGGTGAACTCGTTCAGCATTATTCCTAGCAAACCATGTGAGGTACATGCATCTGCAAATGATAGAGGCCAACATTACACAGTCCTTGTGGAGTCAAAGTTGTGCACATGAAGGAGCCCTCCATTGTAAAACGCAAACACGAGGAAATCTGCAGTTGCTGGAAATTCAAGCAACACACACAAAATGCTGGTGGAAACCAGCATTTTGTGTGATGCTGCCTGGGCTGCTGTGTTCCACCAGCATTTTATGTGTGTTGCTTGAGCCTCCATTGTGTTGGGTGGCATGTCATTAATATTGTATGGGATTGTCTCAGAACAGATATGACAGCTCAAAAGTAGGCATTTGCGTGGTCTTGGGGGCATCAGGAGATTCAGGCATGCTCCCCATCTGTAACTTTATGGTCTGGCATATCCCTTGCTCAGCTGTTGAAGTAGAGGATCAGTGAGGAGAGCACAGGGGCTGGGAGCATCACTTCTAAATTAAAATCCATGACAGAGAGCAAATGTACTTCAGGAGTGAACTGGTTCTGTACTTGTATGCGTTGTTCTCAAATTGTGGCTCCATTCGATAATTCATTTCAATCTGACCATGATTCTGCTTCACCCCTCAACCATTTAAAATCCTACATTAATTATCAGGATTTAGTTTTTAAAAGAAACTCTCAGAAATGTGATTTTTTTTTCCATTTTGAGCAAGTCCTCTGTAAAATGTGCTTGTTCAGTGTGCTACCTTTTTTTGTTGACATAGTAATTTTTAAGTCCGATTCTAATTGTTCTAAGTCGCAGAAAGTGATATATAAAAAGAGTGCAAAAGAGCTAAGTACTGAGATAGTGGTCATGGACGGGGAAGAAGCTGTTCCTAAATCATTGAGTATACATCTTCAGGCTCCTGTCCCACCTCCCTGATAGCAGTAATGAGAAGGAGGCATGTCCTGGATGGTGAGAGTCCTTAACGATAAATGCTGCCTTTTTTTGGGATTGTGCTTTTTGAAGATGCTCTCTATGGCACCTATGATTCGTTAATTTTTATTAATAACTTCTCATTTATTATTTCTCCCCTACAATGAGGAGGTGATTGTTAGCACAACAAAATTAATAATGCAGTTAAGAGCCATCATCAAAATTTCAATGTTCCAAGGATATCAATGTCACTCAGCATGTCATCACTGTCTTTGCTCTCTTCAAATGAGTAACTTTGGTCTGTTTTGCTTGAATGGAAACTAGTCTTCAAATCTACTGAAACATGTGCTGTGCATCTTAGTTCAAGTGTATCACTTTAGTGTGTGTAAGATGAATAAATGTACCTTTTGAGTTCCAACTTGGTTTTAGTTTGAACTTGTGTTTTCATGTCTTCCAGCTGATATCATTTCTACTGTAGAATTCAACCACACTGGAGAATTGCTGGCTACAGGGGACAAGGGGGGTCGTGTTGTAATATTTCAGAGAGAGCAAGAGGTAAGCATTGACAAATTGTAAGACAGTACTCCATTGCCATTTCTGGTGTCTAATTCTTTTGAATGATATTACATTTATTCCCTGAGTGCAGTAGGTGAAACAGTTGATTAAATTCCCTCTCATGAATTCTGTGCGCTGAAGCTTGCTTCTGTGACTTAGAACAATAAATATTTTGCTTTAGATTGAAAATGTATTTAGCCTTTCCTAGTAATATACACACACAATGCTAAAGGAATTGAGCAGGCCTTGCAAAGAATAAATAGTCCTTACTATGGAAAAGAGTAAACAGTTGATATTTTGGGCCGAGACCCTTCATAGGTCCTGATTTTGTGTGTGTGGTTTTGATTTCCAGCATCTGCAGATTGCCTTGTTTGGTTTGTTTTCCGAGCTTAGTTTATTTGACAAGTTAGCAACCTGAATGAGAGTGAAACTTGGCTAGTTTCTTTCCTGAAAGCAGTGCTCACATTAATTTTCAATGTTTGTTAAAATACATGAATATTTTTCACTTCAGTTTGTTCTCCACTCTGGGAAATATAGATGAAAATTGGTTATGGTGAAGCTCAAAACAATGTTCCCAATTTTTTTGATAATGTTAATACCTAGTTTACTGAATTGAGTTCAGGTTTGGTACGTGATTCAGAATAGAACTCCAAAGGTTCATTTTACATGTTCCATAGTTAATCATCTAAATGCAACCTCAGAGCCTTCTCTGAGAATGTGTAGGTGGCCTGGAGAAATTTTCCTTGCGTTCTACAGAATTTTGAGGGAAATCTGCTGTGTGGCTTGACTCCAAAAAAAAAGTAATTGAACATTTTGCATATTATTATTTTGTAATTCAAATATACTGATTTAAAATGCAAGGTATCAATCATAGATAAAATACATCTGCAAGATATTTTCCATTATGTAATTGGATAAAGGTCTGAATATTTCATGTTTAGAGGTCCCAGTGCAAAATAAATTTTCCATTAAACCAAACAATCTGCTTGGAGTAACAATCAGCAAAGGAACTGGTTTGCATCACTGATAGGAATTTCACAGTTTTTTAATAGATGTTGCTAGCAACAATTTTATCAAGTTCAGGAAATGATAAGGTAGCAATGAAATTAAATAAAAATAGGCAAAACAATTGCAAAATGCTTAATTTCCCCAGCACTAAGTTTAGTGCATTGGCAGCTGTTGGCTTGTTTTCTTTAGGAATTCCTCCATCCTTCCAGTTCTTGTGAAGGGTTTTCAACCTGAAATGCTTGTTTTTCCTCTTTCCCTGACCAGCTGAGTGTTTTCAGCATTCTGCTTTTTAAGATTTCCGTTGTCTATAGCTTACTGATTCTGTGTAACATTCTTGTTTGTCGGTAACATCGTTATTAACGAACTGTTGCATTCAATTGAATCAGTTATATTCTTCAACACACCATCTCCTTTTCAGCCACTCATTTTCTCCCCTGAAGATGCAAACTTGAGTTGGAATAGGGGCACCTGACCAGTTTTGCTCATCTGGTGTCTCATTTTAGCTGATATTTTTGGCATCTTTTCATCGATTATGAAGTACATCCAAATGACCCAATTTTAGCAGCAGTTAAAGAATAGTATTTCCAAGTGTAAGAATGGGATGACTTTTTCCCTCAAAAAGTGTTGTGAGGCCATTAACTTGTATAACTATTCAGTCGAGATGAATTATCAAAGTTGAGAATATTCTGGTTTGTGTTGCTACTTCCTTCCATCAGATTACTGAGGGGCTTTCCTACAATCCAATCATCTATGGTCTACAAAATTCTAATTTGTCATGGCTCCTACACTATAGCTCTTGATCTATGGACGGCGTGCAAATGCTTTTCACTGTACCTCAGTACATGTGACAAAAATAAATCAACTAACAGATCAGGTTTGATTCCAGATCGCTGAAGCATTGCAGCTACTGCTTTATCGGCTAAAAGGTAGTCTTTGGGCACACTCGGTATATATTGGCTCTGTATCAATCCCGCAAATTGCTATTTCTTAACACTTACCCATAATCCATATACTTAAACGATCGTTTTATTCCCTCTATTTTCTCCCCTCAACCACCTGCACTTGCGGCAACTTACAGTAGCCATTACACTAACAGCTTGAACACCTCCAAAATGTGGGAGGAAGCTAGAGCCTCTGGAAGAAATCTTTGTTCACATGGAGAGCCTGCAAACTCCACACAGTCAACACTAGCGGTCACAATTGAAAATTATTAATAATGCTGCTTTCCCCTGGCCAAAAGTATTCCTCTAATCTCTTCTGTTCACCTTTACAGTTACTGTTTCTTTTCTTTTTAGACAAAAAGCCAGCCTCACCACCAAGGTGAGTATAATGTTTACAGCACTTTCCAGAGTCATGAACCTGAATTTGATTACTTAAAAAGTCTGGAAATAGAAGAAAAGATAAACAAGATTCGGTGGCTGCCGCAACAGAATGCAGCCCATTTCCTCCTCTCTACCAATGGTGAGTGAACTCAGACTCTCTTCCTTCGATTTTTCTGCCTGGTGGTGTTATCCTAGTGCAGCAACTTCAGGTTGGTCAAATAGATTCTGAGTACCTTTCTTTTTTAAAGAAATTAGATCTTTGAAACTGTCAAATCATACAATCTACTGAAACACATGGATCATTAGGCACTCACTTACATTGATTCCATTTTATTCTTCTCCCTTCCTCATCATTTTGCCCCAGATTCGATCACTTGTAGACATTAAAAGAAATCTACTGGCCAGTTAACCTACTCACCCGTACACATTTGGGATATGGATTTGGGTGGAAACTGAACAACCCAGAGGTCATGGGACAATGTGCAACCCACAGAGCTCTTGTTTGTTTATTGAGATACAGCGTGCCTTTAAATTGGCAATCCACCAATTTAATCCTAGACTAATCATGGGGCCACTTATAATAACAAGTTAACCTACCAACTGGTACATCTTCGGATTGTGGGAGGAAGCTAGAGCATCTGGAGGAAAGCCACGTTTTCACAGGGAGAACGTACAAACTTCTTAAAGGCTGCGTGGGAATTGAACCTGGATTTCCTGTACTGTAAAGCGTTGTGCTAACCACTACACTACCATGTCACCCTACTGTCCGCTACACTATGCCTGTGTGTATCTGCAGAGTGTACCACAAATACAGTGTATTGTGTTAACTTTCCAGCATTCCTTCAGTAACACTACCAAATCTTCACCATCTTGAAGGCCACAGGATTTGAATTAAAATGGATATTTCCACAACGTGTCACGCTCTCTGCTTGAAATGTATAGCCATTTCTTAACTATTGCTGAACCAATATTCAGACACTCCCTCTCCTGGACAATTATGAATGAGTTTTAAATGCTGGTCTTGCCATTACCCCCACCCCTTGTATTTAATGTATGGTGTGAGATGTGGGATATATTTTGCTGCTTGTTTTATGGCCTTTGAAACATTACTTTGTACAGTTAACCTATTGCCACAGAACAGGAGTGCATACTGTACGGCTTTCACCCAAAGAATGAATTGGAATCAAAATGGAATGGGAACTGGAGTGATAGGACTATGGATGGGACAGTTGGTATACAAGTGGATGCAATCTGTAGCGAGACTGAGGAAGGACAGGCAAATGATGGGGCAAACTTGCAGTCAGTGGGATTAGTTGAAGTGTGAGGCCAAAATCAAAAGGGTGATGAATACGGGACTGAAAATGTTATATTTGAGTACATTCAGCATATGGAGTAAGGTAGGCGATCTTGTAGTGTAGTTAGAGATTGACAGGTATGATGTTGTGGGCATCTGAGTCGTGGCCGGAAGATACTAGTTTGGAGCTTAACATCCAGTGATACATCTTGTATCACCAGGACAGGCAGATAGGCAGAGGAGGTGGGGTAGCTCTATTGGTTCAGAAAAAATGAAACCAAATCAAGAATAAAATGACCCTGATGGATGTTACTGTATAGCGAGCCTCTGAACAGTAGCCAGGATATGGGCTACCAATTACAATAGGAGTTAGCGAAAGTGTGTAAAAAGGGAAATGTTGCAATAATCATTGGAGAAAATTTGGTTGGTGCAGGATCCCAAGCTAAAGAATTTTTAGAATGCCTACAATACGGCTCTTTGGGGCAACTTGTGGTTGAGCCCCACTTGGGGAATATCATTTCTGGGCTGGGTGTTATGTAATGACCCAGATTTGATTAGGAAGCTTAAGGCAAAGGAACCCTTGGGAAAGTGATTATAATATGAAAGAACTCGCCCTGCAGTTTGAGAAGAAGCTAAAATCAGACGTGTCTGTATTACAGTGGAATAAAGGGAATTACAGAGGCATGAGAGAGGAGCAGGCCAAAGTTGATTGTAAGGAGACACTAGAAGGGATGACAGCAGAACAGCAATGGCTGGTGTTCCTGGGGGAAATTGGTAAGGTGCAGGAAAGATACATCCCAAAGATGAAGTTTTCTAAAGGGAATATGAGGCAACCATGGCTGACAAGGGCAGTCAAATTCAGCATAAAAGCTAAAGAGAAGGCCTATAATTTAGCCAAAATTAATGGGATGTTGGAGGATTGAGGAGCTATTAAAAATCAAGAGAAGGTATCTTTTAAAAAAAAAAGCCATAGAGAAAAGATTAAATATGAAGAAAAGCAGGTCAATAATGTAAGAGGATACAAAATGTTTTTTTTCAGATATATAAAAAGTAAAAGAGATGAGAGTGGATAATAATGCTGGAAGGGAATAATGGGGGACAAAGAAATGGCAGATGAACTGAATAAGTATTTTGCGTCAGTCTTCACTGTGGAAGATGCTGGCAGAATACCAGAAATTCTGGAGTGTCGGTGGGGGGCAGGGTGCAGAAGTGAGTGTAGTTGAAGTTACTAAGGAGAAGGCATGAGTGGAATACCAGAAGTTCAAGAGTGTCAGGGGGCAGAAGTGAGTATAGTTGGGAACTTGGAGGAGCTGAAAGGTCTGGAGGTAGATCAGCAACATAGACTCGATGGACTACATGGCAGGGTTCTGAACGTTGTATCTGAAGAGGCAATAATAATGATCTTTCAAGAATCAATAGATTCTGGAATGGTTCCAGAGGACTGAAAAATTGCAAGTGTCTCTCCACTGTCAGAAGGGGAGGAGGCAGAAAAAAGAAAATCACAGACCAGTTAGCCTGACTTCAGTGGTCGGGAAGACGTTGGAATCCAACATCTCATTAAGGATGAGGTTTCGGGGTACTTGGAGGCACATGATAAAAGAAGAGAAAATCAGCATGGTTCCCTTAACGACAAAGCTGTCATAGTTTTGAAAGGGGAATCTTGCCTGACAAATCGGTTGTATATTTTTTTTTGAGGAAATAACAAGCAAGGTAGATGAGGGAGAATCAGTGGATGTTGTGTACTTGGATTATCAGAGGGCATTTGACATGCTGCCGCACATGAGGCTGCTTAACAAGATAAGAGCCCATGGTATTACAGGAAAGGGACGAGCATGGAGGGAAGCTTGGCTAGCTGACAGGATACAGAGTCGGAATGAAGGGGATGATTTCAGGTTGGCTGCCGGTGACTAGTGGTGTACTGCAGGGGAGGGTGTTGGTACAGCTTCTTTTCATGTTTTATGTCAATGATTTAGATGAAGGAATTGATGGCTTTGTGGCCAAGTTTGAGGATAATATGAAGATAGGTGGAGGGCAGGTAGTGTTGAGGAAGCAAGGTGTCTACAGAAGGATTTAGACAGATTGGGGGAATGGATAAAGAAACAGCAGATGGAATATAGGGTAAGAAAAGGAATAAAGGTGTGGACTGTTTGTAAATGCAGAGAAAATTCTAAAATCAGAGGTGCAGATGGACATGGGAGTCTTCGTGCAGGATTTCCAAAAGATTAACTTGCAGGTTGAGTCGATAATAAGGAGAGCAAATGTAAGGCTTGTGTTCGTTTCAAGAGGACTAGAATACAAAAGCAAGGATGAAATGCTGAGGGTTTAAAAGGCATTGGTTAGAATGTCCTTGGAGCATTATGAGTAGTTTTGGGCCCCTTATTTAAGAAAAGATGTGCTAGCATTGGAGAGGTTCCAAAGAAGTTTCACATGAATGATCCTGCGAATGAAAGGATTAATGTTTGAGGAGTGTTTGGCTCTGAGCCTGTACTGGAGTTTAGAAGAATGAGGAGGGATCTCATTGAAACCTTTTTAATATTGAAAGGCTTGGGTAGAGTGGATGCGGAAAGGATGTTTCCTATATTGGGTGAGTCAAGGGCCAGAGGGCATAACCTCAGATTAGAGGGATATCCATTTAGAGCAGAAATAAGAAGGAATTCCTTTAGCCCAGAGGGTGGAGAATCTGTGGAATTCTTTGCTACAGATGGCTGTGGAAGCCAAGTTGTTTGGCTATATTTAAAGTACATGATGATTGTTTCTTGATTAGTCAGGACATCAAACATTATGGGGAGAAGGCAGGAGAATGGAGTTGCAAGGGATAATAATCAGCCAAGATGGAATGGTGGAGCTGACTTGAGGGGCCAAATGATCTAATTCTCCTTCCATCTGATGGTCTTGCTGCTTGCACGTCATTCCTGTAATGAGTGAACAGAATTGAACACAGCACTGCAGTCGAAATGGGATCAATGCTTTATTAAGGTTCAATGTGACTTCTCTGTTCGTGTTGACAAAGCTAATGATTGCTTATGCTTTCTTAACCTGCCTGGCATATATAATAATTTAAACACCCCTCCCCGTCCCTCTCTTCCTGCACCCCTTTTACAACAGGAGTCTTTGTTTCTTGGAATCATTTTTATTTCCAAATAGATATTTTTCAACATTGCTTCTCATCTGTGACAGGTTTGCTCATTCTATCAGTTTCTATCCTGCTGTGGTTATTATTAAGCTCCACATTTCACAAAGCTGCCAAATTTTGTGTTATCTGCAAATGTAGAAATGGTCCCTTTTAGCCAGTATATATTCAGTAACACTGCTGTTCTATGGCACCTGATCAAAAGCTCTGGAGGTCCTGTGCACATGTTGGGAATTAGTGTTCAACTGTTCCTTGTTCTTTTGCCAAGAAACTCACCTTGTGCCTAAACTGGAAACACAAGTTGTTGTGTGCTCTGTACCACTGCCTGACATGGGTCTATAAAAGCCATTATCTCAAGTGTTCAAGCTGCAGATGATGCTTGTATTTGTGGTGATTCACTCCATTCAGATAGTGTCCATTTGGTCGGCTGTTTCAGCTGATTAGTGAAATAATGCAGTGCATGTGATATTGAAAAAATGTGCTTCTCCTGTTATGCAGCTCTTATTGTGCATTGCTAACCGATTGTAATGTACTCTGGTTTGCACAGATAAAACCATTAAATTGTGGAAGGTCAGTGAAAGGGATAAGAGGCCAGAAGGTTATAACCTCAAAGATGAAGAAGGTAGAATGAAGGATTTATCAACAGTTACAGTGTTGCAGGTGAGCAACTACTTCACATGTTTAGCAGACTTTTAACAAGTGGTTATACTTGTTATACAAACTTCATTATGTCTTGATTAAAAGCAGAACTGAACCGTAACATCTTCCTTTAAGAGATTTTGAAACAGTGTTGGAATGGAGTTGATCTCATTATCTTGTAAAATGTGTAGCATGATTGTGTTCATGAAGGAATTACCTTTTCCAAGAGAAACTACTTATGTTGAGATTTGTTTTCCCTTTGTTAGCGCAGTTTATGCACTGAGACCAAGGAAAACAGCCATACACAATATTGAAACATGAGAGGGCTAAGTAACATGACTCTGATCAGGTTAAAACCTTTCAAATTGTTATTGAAGAATGTTTTCTAAAATGTGTTGTTGCAGTTATGTATATTGTCCTCGTATCCCTCATGATATGGTTCTATGCAGAATCTGAAACCTGTTTGATTTCAATGGATTATAGCCCAAGTAATTAGAAGCAAGGGAATTATTTATAGCGTTTGATGTTTTAAGTAATGCCAGACCCTGGAAGACATTACAAAGCATCCCTCTGTGTATTGAAAACAGATGGCATACTTTTCAGAAGATGGACAAAAAAGGCCATCCAATGAGATGAATCCAATTGTAGACTCATCTGATTCAGTTTGCCTGAATGAACCCTCAACAGATTGCTTTTGCAGTTTATTCACTTAAGTTGTCAACCTCTAAATTGACAATTATATTTTAATGTGCAGACCTCAAAACAATAGTGAATATCCTAATCTGGTCGTCTGCATCTGAGAGACAAACACTGCCACGTACTTATGCAGGCAAGGATTGACCTCTTGCCTACTTGCCAGCTGTCTTGCAAAATTGCTGCTCATTGAGATTCGTAAACAACATCTCCCTGTAAATGAGTAACTGTTCTTTGTGTGGAGCTGAGTAAACTGCACAAGAATTGTGGGGCGAACAAAAAATACTTTGGCACGTGGTGCATTTTAAAGAGCAATAACAAAATCATGTTTGAGGCCAGCTTGCTCTGGGCTTTATTTTAATTGTTCATATTCTGTAGTCTGCCTCCTAGCTATTTTTAAGGGTTTTTTTGGTGACATGAAACACACTGGAGGTTAAATATTAATACTGTATGAAGTTGTTTAGATGTAATTTTTTTTGCCCTGGAAGAAGCACTTGAATGTGGTTGTGCAGGGAATCAGGAGCCTTGAAATTAAACACGTTGCTGCACATGTCAGTTGTTTCAGAATGAAATTGATATTTCAAACTAATCACACTTGATAAAGTGATATCCTAGTTTTATCCCATTAGGAGCAAGGTATATTAGAATATTGGTTCAAGAATTTTTCTTTCTTGTTTATTAATGTGTTTGCAAATCTAATCTAGATTTTCTTGGTTCAAAGTAAATTTATTATAAAAGGACATGTATGTCACCATTTACAACCCTGAGATTTGTTTTCTTGTGGGCATTCACAGTAAATCCAAGAACCATTATAGAATCAAAGAAAGACTGTACCCAATGACAGACAAGCAACCTGTGTGCAAATACAAAAGAAAGAAATAAGCAATAACTATTGAGAGCATGAGCTTAAGAGTCCTTGAAAGTAAGTCCATAGTTTGTAGGAACTATTTAATGATGGGGCAAGTAGAGTTGAATGATTTTATCCCCTCTGGTTGAAGAGCATGATGGCTAAGGAGTAATAACTTCCTGAACCCGGCAGTGTGGGTCCTAAGGCTCCTGTACCACCTTCCTGTTGGCAGTGGCAAGAAGAGAGCATGACCTGGGGCGTGGGGCCACTGATGATAGATGTTCCTTTCCTGTGGCAGTTCTCCATGTAGATGTGCGTAATGGTGAGGAGAGCTTTACCCATGATGGAATGGGCCGTATCCACTGCTTTCTGTAGTATTTTCAGTTAAGGGCGTTGGTGTTTTCATACCAGGCTGTGATGCTCTTCACAACATATCTACAGAAGTTTGTCAGAAAGTTAGATGTCATGCTAAATCTTTGCAAACTCCCAAGGAAGTAGAGGTGCTGCCATGGTTTCTTTGTAATTGCACTTGGGTGCTGAGCCCAGAACTGATCCTCTGAAGTGATGACACCAAGGAATTTAAGCTTGCTGACCCTCTCCGCCTCTGATCCCCTCAATGAAGACTGTCTCATGAACCCGTGATTTCCTCTTCCTGAAGTCAATAATCAGCTCCTTGGTCTTGCTAACACTGAGTGAGAGGTTGTTGTGGCACCACTCAGTCACATGTTCAATCTCGCTCCTATATGCTGATTTGTCACCACCTTTGACAGAGTCCTTTGACAGAGGTGTTGTCACCAAGCTTAAATATAAGAAGATATAGACAGCAATTGATTCAGAAAATTAAGTACCTTGAAGTTCAGTAAGATTAGATTTTTTAGGCACAGATTAGCGTAAATATTTGGAAATTGAATTTGTGCTTAATTTCATTGTTCACATAAATCATATGTGATGAAAAAGCCATTTCCAGATTGCTTGTCAGTGTAAAGCTAAATAAGACACAATATTATGGCAAGTTACAGTTTTGAGAGCAAGTCCTTATTCAAAAGCTGTTTTTAATTATGAGGGGTGATTGACAAGTTCGTGGCCCAAGGTAGAAGGAGTCAATTTCAGAAAACCTAGCACATTTATTTTTCAGCATAGTCCCCTCCTACATTTACTCACTTAGTCCAGCGGTCGTGGAGCATATGGATCTTGGATCTCCAGAAAGTATCCACAGCAGGGGTGATTGATAAGTTTGTGGCCGAAGGTAGAAGGAGATGAGTTATACAGCTCTCGTTGCATGCACATGCAGTTCAACTCTTTGAGTGATTATGCAGAAAGTTTGAAGTTAATAACTCATCTCCTTCTACCTTAGACCACGAACATATGAACCATCCCTGATGAGTTATTTAGCCATTTCCCTGAGTGGGGTGAGCAGAATGGATCCTAAATGGGGCTGCTGAGTTGTGGGTGCAGCTGCTGAAGTGCTCTTCCTGCCTCATTCCAAGAGCTCAGCGACTGACACCCACCATCCAATGTGCAGCTGGTCACTAGGGGCTTGCAGACCTCACAACCCTGCCCCCTTCTCCACTTGCTGATCGCCATGGGACTGCAGTAAATCTAGATGTTATAATGGACTGCCTTAATAGAAAACCCCTGTGTGTGACTTTGTTTAACGAGGGGAGGCTGATACATGGGCTGGCACCACATGATCCTTGGCAGGTGGGTGGGGTTCAGGGTCAATGGGATGCAGTGCAAGGTGACTGACCATTTACCGTTGCATTCTTTCTCCTCCACTGGCGTTGTGAAAAGTCCTCATCTTCCACCAGCTCCACCAATGCGGTCTTGGTTGAATCGGTCTTTGTTTGGAGCCTCTCTCCCTTGACCTTACTGCCAAGCATGACCCTACCAGAAGCTAAACTCCTCCAGACGGCGTCGCTCTTGGGATCTCAGGAACTCACGAGCCTCTCCATCATGATAAAGTGACAACCCTCAGAGAAGGATTTTACTTGGGCATCAGTCAGTAGAACTGAGGCAAGAGTAGTGAGGTAATGGACATCATCTGGATGACATAAGGGGAGGTCTTTGCTGTCTTGAGGATAAACCCCAAGGGCCTAATAAGGTGTCCCCTCAGACCTTGTGAGAGGCTAGTGCAGAAGTTTCATTGGCTCTAGCAGATGTACTTAAGCTATCCTTCAATTCTCTGGCACCTCCCCCATAGCTAAGAATATTTTATGTTGTCACATTGTTTCAGAAAGGCTCTAAGAATCAGCTGGGAAATTATAGTCCAGTGAGTCTGATATCAGTCATGGATAAATTATTCAGAAGGTATTCTAAGTGATAGTAAGCATTTAGATCGACAGGGCCTGATTATGAATAGTCATTATGGGTTTGTGCAGCTCATGTCTAATAGAACCTAGAACAGTACAGCACAGAAGCCAGCCTCTTGGCCCATAATGTAGTGCTGAAACAATTAAATTAGTAATGAAAAGGCCACCTAAATTAATCCCTTCTGCCTGCACATTGTCCATATCCTTCTGCTTTCCTCTCATCCATGTGCCTATCTAAACGTCTCTTAAAAGTCCCCAATGTGTCTGCCTCGACCATCCCAGGCAACGTATTTCAGGCACCCGCACTCTGTTTTTAAAAAGAAAAAAAATTGCCCCCAAGTCCCCTTTGAATTTGCCCCCTCTCACTTTAAATGCCTGTCATCTGGTCTTAGAAATTTCTACTCTGAGAAGAAGATGCTGTTACTCTGTCTATGCCTCTCATGATTTATAAACCTCTATCAGATCTCATCTCAGCCTCCACTGCTCCAGGGAAAAAAAACAACCCAAGTTTGTCCAACCTCTTGTTATAGCATGTGCCATCTAATCCAGGCAGAAAACCGATAAACATCTTCTGCACCCTCTCCAAAACCTCAACAGCCTTCGTTTAATGGGGAGACCAGAACTGTATGTAATACTCCATATGCAGCGTAACTAGAGTTTTATAAAGCTGTAGCATAACCTCCTGACTTTGACCTTAACAGTATATTGTCTCTTCACATTTGACCTACCAATGTGCAACATCTCAAATTCAGCAGGGTTAATCTCCATCTGCCATTTCTCCAACTGTATATTCGACTGATCGATATCCCGCCGTTTTCTTTGCCAGTCTTCTATGCTTTGCACAACACTATCAATCTTCATTTCATTTGCAGACTTACTACCCTTTGTCTTGAGCCCATTGCCCCTACTGGGCAGAGTCTGCCAACAACAGCCTACCAGGGTCCTCCATCCTGACCGAAGGTTAATTGGCCCTGTGACTTCCACTTTCAACACACGAGTTTGTATGTCTTCTAAGCAAAGATCAATCCCCTCCCAGGAATGAGGTCTTTGGAGCTTCCATTGCTGTTTCTGTAGCTTTGGGTTATTTGGGATGAGGTTGCTAGCCCCATGGTCAGTCCTCTTGCTTTTTCAGCCAGGCTAGGGTTTACTAACCACCCATGTACATTTTCATCCAGGTCATCCAGATAATTACAAACAACAGATGTTCCGATACCGATTCCTGTGGAACATCACTTACAGATCTCCAGCTAGCTCTCTTTGACCTCTACCCTCTTTACTATGGGCAAGCTAGTTCTGAATCCAAACTGCCAATTCATCATGGATCCCATGCTATCTAATCTTCTGGATGAGCCTCCTATGAGGGAGCTGGTCAGACACCTTACTAAAATCCATACAGACAAAATCCAGAGCACTGCTTTCATCAATCACTCATGTCAACTCTTCAAAAACTCAACTGTTAGCAAGACACGACTTGCCTTGCACAAAACTATGCTGGCTCTCTCTAATTAGGCCATAGATTTTCGTAAATTCATAAGTGCTATCCTTAAGGATTCTCTCCTGTAACTTCCCTACCATTGATGTGAAACTCACTTATCTATAGTTTCTATGATTATCCCCGGCTTCCTTCCTGAATAATGCAACAGCATTAGCTACTTGCCAGTCCTCCAGGATCTCACCTGTGGTGAGAAAGGATTCAAAGATATTGGTCAAGGCACCAGCAATTTTCTTCTCTGGCCTCTCTTAAAAACCTTGGGTATATCCCATCAAGTTCTGGGGACTTATCCACCTTAATGCACCCAGCACCACCTCTTCCCTTGTCTCCATCAAGATGGCACCTGCGTACAACACACCTTTGGTCAACATCTTCTGGATAAATCACGAAACCATCTTTTTTCACTTTTGTTTTCCTTTTACATTTGTTTCTCATCTTGGACATGATTCTGGAACTGTTGGAGCCCGTGTTTTGCTGTTCAGAGATCATTTAGGGGCTTCAGTGCTCTGAGTCTCCAAGAGGATTCTAGGAGGTGGAAGCAGCATGCGTGGACCTCGTAGTGGGTGAGCTATAGGGCAGGGTGCAAGCCGATGCTTGGCTTCGTTTCACAGAGTATAGCTTCCATTGCTCGCTGATTGAAGCGATGAGGGAGGTTGAAGCATCAAAACGATTGCAGTGGGCGAGCGATGGCTGCTTGCCTTTTGATTGGTTGCTCCATACTGGAGAAGGGAGAGCCTGCTGCTGCACTCGGAGAGTATTCCCCAGGTTTTTTCTGCATTTTGTATGTGGACTTGGACTATAGTCCCTTTTTTTTCTAGTCTTAGAGTCCTTATATATTTTTTGCCCAATCCTCATTTTTTTGTGTGGGTAGAGGGATATGGAGGACAATATGGATGAAACATTTTTGTTCATTTTCTTTTGTGCAGGAGGAAGGATTTGGGGGTTGATGCGCCTGTTCCAATTTTATTCGTTTTTTTTGTGGGGAGGTGGGATTTGGAGGTTGATGATCATGCTTCTTTTCTTTCTTGGTTTCATGGCTAACTGGAGAACTGAAGAATTTTAGAGTTGTAAACTTTGATAATAAATGAACCTTTGCACCTCAATGATTTAGCATATCAATATGCTTGGCATTAATCTCCATATTCTCCATGTCTTCTCTTTGTTAAATAGTGATTTTTAAGTAATCATTAAAGACCTCACCCACATTCTCTATATCCAAGTAAATGCTTTCCCCTTTATCCTTGAATGGCCCTATCCTCTCCCTAAGTATTCTCTAATCTTAATGTAAGCATCAAATGCCTTGGGATTCTGGTTAATCCTACTTTAACTGGCCCCTCCTGGCTTTCTTAATTCCCTTAGTTTTTTTTTCTGACTTGTTTATAATCCTCAAAAGCTCTGTTTGATTCTCAGCTTTGCATACTTAAACTTATTCTTCTTGACTAATTTTATTTCCTCTCTTACCTTACCATCCTTGCCCTTCCTCTGACTGGAACATACCTGTCCTGTACTTTGTACAGAAGAGTCAATCCTGCTGAGTTTCTCTAGGAGTTTACCAAGAAGGTTAATGAAGGGAAGGCAGTGAATGTTGTCTCCAAGGCCTTTGACTAAGTTCTTCATGGGAGGTGGGCCCAGAAGGTTAAGTTGCTTAGCATTAATAATGAAGTAGTCAAATGGATTTAATATTGCCTTAGTGGAAGAAGCTAAAGGCTGGAAGTAGTGGCTTGTCTCTCTGACTGGAGGTCTGTGACTTTTGGCGTGCCAGTGACTGGTGCTGGCTCCATCATTGTTTATCATCTATATTAATGATTTAATATAAACTATATCAACAAATTTTCAGATGACACCAAGATTTTGTGGTTTCATAAGCAGTAAGGAAGGCTATCAAAGCTTGCTGTGTGATCTGGAGCAGCTGGCAAAATAGGTTGAAAAATTGTTACTTGGAATTTAGTGCAGCAAGTGTGTGATGTTGCACTTTGACAGGACAAACCAGGGAAAGTCTTACAGTGAATGATAGGGCAGTACGAGACGTACAGTAGAACAAAGGGACCTGGTAGGGCAGTACGAGACGTACAGTAGAACAAAGGGAGCTGGTAGGGCAGTACGAGACGTACAGTAGAACAAAGGGACCTGGTAGGGCAGTACGAGACGTACAGTAGAACAAAGGGACCTGGTAGGGCAGTACGAGACGTACAGTAGAACAAAGGGACCTGGTAGGGCAGTATGAGACGTACAGTAGAACAAAGGGAGCTGGTAGGGCAGTACGAGACGTACAGTAGAACAAAGGGACCTGGTAGGGCAGTATGAGATCTGCAGTAGAACAAAGGGACCTGGTAGGGCAGTACGAGACGTACAGTAGAACAAAGGGAGCTGGTAGGGCAGTACGAGACGTACAGTAGAACAAAGGGAGCTGGTAGGGCAGTACGAGACGTACAGTAGAACAAAGGGACCTGGTAGGGCAGTACGAGACGTACAGTAGAACAAAGGGACCTGGTAGGGCAGTATGAGACGTACAGTAGAACAAAGGGAGCTGGTAGGGCAGTACGAGACGTACAGTAGAACAAAGGGACCTGGTAGGGCAGTATGAGATCTGCAGTAGAACAAAGGGACCTGGTAGGGCAGTACGAGACGTACAGTAGAACAAAGGGACCTGGTAGGGCAGTATGAGACATACAGTAGAACAAAGGGACCTGGTAGGGCAGTACGAGACGTACAGTAGAACAAAGGGACCTGGTAGGGCAGTACGAGACGTACAGTAGAACAAAGGGACCTGGTAGGGCAGTATGAGACGTACAGTAGAACAAAGGGAGCTGGTAGGGCAGTACGAGACGTACAGTAGAACAAAGGGAGCTGGTAGGGCAGTAGGAGACGTACAGTAGAACAAAGGGACCTGGTAGGGCAGTACGAGACGTACAGTAGAACAAAGGGAGCTGGTAGGGCAGTACGAGACGTACAGTAGAACAAAGGGAGCTGGTAGGGCAGTACGAGACGTACAGTAGAACAAAGGGACCTGGTAGGGCAGTACGAGACGTACAGTAGAACAAAGGGACCTGGTAGGGCAGTAGGAGACGTACAGTAGAAGAAAGGGACCTGGTAGGGCAGTACGAGACGTACAGTAGAACAAAGGGAGCTGGTAGGGCAGTACGAGACGTACAGTAGAACAAAGGGAGCTGGTAGGGCAGTACGAGACGTACAGTAGAACAAAGGGACCTGGTAGGGCAGTAGGAGACGTACAGTAGAACAAAGGGAGCTGGTAGGGCAGTACGAGACGTACAGTAGAACAAAGGGACCTGGTAGGGCAGTACGAGATCTGCAGTAGAACAAAGGGAGCTGGTAGGGCAGTACGAGACGTACAGTAGAACAAAGGGACCTGGTAGGGCAGTACGAGACGTACAGTAGAACAAAGGGACCTGGTAGGGCAGTACGAGATGTACAGTAGAACAAAGGGACCTGGTAGGGCAGTACGAGACGTACAGTAGAACAAAGGGACCTGGTTGGGCAGTAGGAGACGTACAGTAGAACAAAGGGACCTGGTTGGGCAGTAGGAGACGTACAGTAGAACAAAGGGACCTGGTAGGGCAGTACGAGATGTACAGTAGAACAAAGGGACCTGGTAGGGCAGTACGAGACGTACAGTAGAACAGAGGGACCTGGTTGGGCAGTAGGAGACGTACAGTAGAACAAAGGGACCTGGTTGGGCAGTAGGAGACGTACAGTAGAACAAAGGGACCTGGTAGGGCAGTACGAGACGTACAGTAGAACAAAGGGACCTGGTAGGGCAGTACGAGACGTACAGTAGAACAGAGGGACCTGGTTGGGCAGTAGGAGACGTACAGTAGAACAAAGGGACCTGGTTGGGCAGTAGGAGACGTACAGTAGAACAAAGGGACCTGGTAGGGCAGTATGAGACGTACAGTAGAGCAAAGGGACCTGGGGGTGCAGATTTATAATTTCAGATAGATAGGGTCATAAAAAGAGCTTTTGGCACATAGGCCTTCATAACTCAGGGAATTGACTACAGGAGCTATGGTGTTATGTTGAAGTTGTATGAGACGGTGGTGAGGCTGAATTTGGAGTATCGTGTGCAGTTCTAGTCACCAATTTGCAGGAAAGGTGTCAATAAACTTGAAAGAGTGCAGAGAAAATTTACAAGGATGTTGGTAGGACTTGAGCACCTCAGTTGTAAGGAAAGGTTGAATAGGTGAGGGCTTTATTCATGAGAGGGCAAGAGAATGGGGTGTGATCTTATAGAGGTGTAGATAGGGTGACGGCGTGCAGGTTTTTCCTTTCCGGTTGTGTGAGGAAGAACTAGAAGTCAGAGGTTTAGGTGAAAGGTGGAACAATTGAGGGGAATCTGAGGGGAGCTGCTCAGAGTGGAGAATGAGGAAATGGTAGATGCAGGTGCAATTGTAACATTTGAGAGAAATTTGGATATGTACATGAATGAGAGGGGTATTTAAGTCTGTGGTCCAGGTGTTGGCAGATGGAACAAGTCAGAAAATAAAGTCACATAGACTTGATAGGCTGAATAGCCATCTTGTGTGCTGTAGTGCTCTGAATCTAGTTTTAACAATTACTACCTACTTCAGCAATCAGATCAAAAGGTTTTGAATTTACTTTATTTTTCTAGGCATGGGGTAGAACTATATATAGTTTAATGAGGAAGGAATTGTGGCTGATTCTCCAGGAAGAGGGGGCCTTGAACATATGAGGCTGCTTCTATCATTTCAGATTCATACATAGGAAGTCAATGTTCTTCTGAAAATGAAAATGTACATTTAAGCCCTAGTGCTGCACAAGGAAACGTGTCCTATTTCTGTGTGGGCTGCTGGGGATTGATTTTCTTAAGTACAGAGTGCAAGGCATGAGCTCCTAAAGCAGCAATTTTCCGTGGATGTATTGCTTCAAATGGCTCAGCTGTTGCTCAGTTGCAGGTTGGAAATGAATGAGGAAAGTTTACAGTTCTGATGGAGGGTGGAACATTCTCGCTTTGGAGGTGGGCACTCGGGGAAAAGGTCAAAGTTACTAATTGCTTCCTCTAAAAGCAGTGGAAGACCTTGGCCTACTTTTGGTACTGCATGGACTCTTATGGTTTCCCATGAATGTGTATTTGTATATTGCACCAGAGGCAGCAAATGTGCATAGCTGTTGCTGTATCGGTTGCTGCAAATGTATCGTATCTGAGGAAGGTGATAATGTTTCCTGTTGTGTTTTGTGCAGAAATAAATGCAATCGAATCTCGCTTTCAAATGTGTCATGCAGCATGACACCCAAATTAAACAACTGAATTTCAAAATGTAGTCAAGTATGAGCTCCTTATCCGAGTCAAATGGACAATTAAGCGGTGAACTATCTATTCATTATATCACATCTCTTATATCTTATTCCGAGTATTTATAAATATTCAGTTATGCATAGACATGTTCTTCGACTGACAAAGGAAGACAGTTCTTAATTGCAAAGAAAGCACGACAGTGCCCCTACTTCCTCAGTCTGCAGAGATTCGGTATGTCATCAGAAACCTTGGCAAACTTACACAGGCGTTTGGTGGAAAGTGTGCTGACTGGCTGCATTACGGCTTTGAGTGGAAAATCCTACAGAAATAGTGGATTCAGCCCAGTACATCATGGGTAAAACCCTCCCAAACATTGAACATATCTGCATGAAACGTTGCCATAGAAAAGCAGCATCCATCATCGGAAATCCTCACCGCCCAGGCCATGTTCGTTTCTCACTGCTGCCATCAAATGCCTCGGGACTCGCATCACTGTGGTGAACTACATATACCTGTCTGGACTGCTCCTGTGGCTCCTCCCACAGACCCCTGTATAAAGGCGATTGAGTCCTGAGCCCGGCCTCATTCTCCAGGATGTAGTGTTGTTCATTCTTCCAGTCAATAAAAGCCGATATCTCGCTTCTTACGTCTCAGAGTGAGTTATTGATGGTGCATCAATTTTATTGACTGGAAGTTAAAACATGGAAACTGTTTTACATCCGGAAAGATTGGATTTGGACCCCCAAGCCCCTGAAGCAGCTCTTGCCTTTGAACTCTGGCTTGCATGCTTCCAATCGTACTTGGAGGAGGTTCGTGCAACTGACCCCGCTGTTAGGCACAGAATTCTCCTCTCGAGAGTTTACTCATTCATCAGGGACCTCTCGACCTACGAAGGGGCGCTTGCGCCCTCAAAAGACAGTACCTGCGGCCGGTGAACGCCGTCTACGCCAGACATCGCTTGGCCACGCGCAGACAGCGCCCTGCGGAGTCGTCCGCTGAATTTCTCCGAGCTCTACAGGCACTCGTGCGGACTTGTGACTGCAAAACGCTCACGGCAGAACAGCATGCGGAACTCTTGGTACGAGATGCCTTTGTGACCGGAATTAGGTCAGTGTACGTGCGCCAGCGGCTGCTGGAAAATGCTGATCTTACCTTACGCTCGGTGATCGAGACGGCCGACACGCTGGAGGCTGCTCTGCACAACGCTGACGCTGTCCAGCCGCGTGATTCCCCGCCGGTTCCGTGGACACCTCTGACCCCGCCGCCGCCGGTTCCCGCGAGCGAATTTGCCAATGCCGCTGCCAGTCACGGTTCCACGCACTCCCTGAACCCGCCCAAGCGAAAGCTGTGTTATTTCTGTGGGTTTGAGAAACATCCTCGAAACCGTTGCTCAGCTCGAGAAGCGACCTTCTCCAGCTGTGGAAAACTGGGCCATTTCGCCAGAGGCTGTAAGTCTAAACCGCGTGCGGGATCGAGCAGCGCTGCGTTTGAGACGTGGGGGCCGCCATCTTGCATGCCCGGATGTGAACGGCCATCTTTGCCGGCGTCACCATGCCCCTACCTACCTACCCATGTGAGACGTGGGGGCCGTCATCTTCCATGCCGGGATGTGGGCGGCCATCTTTGCCGGCGTCACCATGCCCCGCCCCCGGCTCGCCGGTGTTTACCGGGCACCAAGACGGCATTTCAACTCTGGCCACCGTAACCCTCGACCAAAGTGCCCTGCACCAGCTCACAAGGTCAATGATGGACATCTTGGTGGAGGGACACAAGACTAGCTGCCTGTTTGACACGGGCAGCACTGAGAGTTTTATTGACCCGGACACAGTGCAACGCTGCGGACTCGTGACACGGCCGGTAAGTCACAGGATCACCTTGGCTTCTGGGTCGCATTCCACAGACATCCGGGTGGGTTGTGTAGTGACATTGATAGTGCAGGGCAAAGAATATCGGAACTTTGCACTACTGGTCCTGCCTCGACTGTGCGCGCCTGTGCTATTGGGGCTGGACTTCCAGAGCCACCTCGAAAGTGTGACAATGGCATATGATGGGCCCCTCCCACCGCTCACTGTCAGGAATCCTCAGTTTGGTGGGACTTCGCCACATACCCCGCTACTGACCACACACACACACCGAACCACACGTCCCGCCCAGCACCATGTTGATAGCTGTGCTACTGACACTACTTGCAGCCTCTCCACCCTCAAGATCCCTCCCCATCGCTGTTCGCCAACCTGACCCCCGACTGTAAACCAGTGGCGACTAAAAGCAGGAGGTACAGCGCAGGGGACAGGGCCTTCATTCAGTCAGAGGTGCAGCGGCTGCTTGGGGAGGGGATCATCAAGCCAAGCACAAGCCCTTGGCGGTCCCAGGTGGTTGTTGTTCGGAACGGACAGAAAAATAGGATGGTCGTGGACTATAGCCAGACCATCAATAGGTTCATGCAGCTTGACGCGTACCCCCTACCCCACATCGCGGATATAGTCAACCAGATAGCTCAGTACAAGGTATACTCGACAATAGATCTGAAATCCACATCACCAGTTTCCCATCCGCCCAGAGGACCGCCCCTACGCCGCCTTCAAGGCGGGCGGCAGGCTCTATCACTTCCTGCGCGTCCCATTTGGTGTCACCGATGGTGTCTCAGTCTTCCAGAGGGAAATGGACCGGATGGTGGACCAGTACAACCTGAAGGCCATATTTCCCTATCTGGATAACATCACCATCTGTGGTCGCGACTTGTCGGATCTCGACTCCAACCTCCAACGACTTTTTCCAAGTGGCCGAAGCTTTGAACCTTACTTACAACAGGGACAAGTGTGTGTTCAGAACCACCCGACTCGCTATCCTTGGGTATCTCGTGGAAAACGGGGTCATTGGCCCTGATCCCGACCGTATGCGCCCCCTGTTAGAACTCCCTCTTCCCACCACCCTCAAAGCCCTCAGACGGTGCCTGGGTTTTTTTTTCTATTACGCCCAATGGGTCCCCCATTACGCAGACAAGGCCCGCCCCCTGGTCAAGTCTACCACTTTTCCCCTCTCTGCTGAGGCCTGCGCGGCCTTCAGCTGCATTAAAGGGGACATTATTAAAGCAACGATGCATGCGGTGGACGAGACCATTCCCTTCTAAGTAGAGAGTGACGCCTCCGATTTCGCGCTTGCCGCTACCCTCAATCAGGAAGGCAGGCCAGTAGCATTCTTTTCTCGTACCCTTCAAGGCTCTGAACTTCAGCACTCCGTGGTGGAGAAAGAAGCCCAGGCCATAGTGGAAGCTATTAGGCACTGATCTCGCCGGCAAAAGGTTCACCTTGCTAACCGACCAGCGCTCGGTTGCGTTCATGTTCAGCAACCAACAGCGGGGCAAAATCAAAAATGATAAAATTTTGCAGTGGAGAATAGAACTCTCCACCTACAATTATGATATCCTGTATCGGCCTGGCAGACTCAATGAGCCCCCTGATGCCCTATCCCGGGGAACGTGTGCTAGCGCACAGCTCGACCAGCTGTATGCCCTTCATGCACATCTTTGCCATCCGGGGGTCACCTGATTTTACCATTTCGTTAAAGCCCAGAACCTGCCGTACTCCCTGGAGGACATCAGGACGATGACCAGGAACTGCCAAGTCTGCGCTGAGTGCAAACCGCACTTCTACCGTCCTGACACGGCGCAACTTGTCAAGGCCACCCGCCCCTTTGAGCAACTGAGTGTTGACTTTAAGGGCCGCCTTCCCTCCACCGACCGCAATGTCTATTTTCTCAATATTATTGACAAGTACTCGCGATTCCCCTTTGCCATTCCCTGCCCCGACACCACTACCACGTCCGTCATAAAAGCCCTGCGCCAGCTCTTCACTCTGTTCGGATATCCCTGCTATATCCACAGTGATAGAGGGTCCTCATTTATGAGTGACGAGCTGTGCCGGTACCTGCTAGCTAGGGGCATTGCTACTAGTAGGACCACGAGCTATAATCCCTGGGGGAATGGACAGGTGGAGAGGGAGAATGCCACAGTGTGGAAGGCCACACTTTTAGCCCTTAAGTCTAAAGGGTTGCCGGTCTCCCGATGGCAGGAGGTCCTCCCTGAGGCACTCCACTCTATCTGCTCCCTGTTATGCACGTCCACCAATGCCACCCCTCACGAACGCCTATTTTCTTTTCCCAGGAAGTCTGTCACTGGGACCACCTTACCAGTTTGGCTGATGTCCCCGGGGCCAGTGCTGCTACGAAAACATGTGAGGAGTAATAAATACTCCCCGCTGGTCGAGAGGGTTCACCTTTTGCATGCTAATCCCCAGTATGCCTACGTGGTCTTGCCTGATGGGCGGGAGGACACGGTCTCTGTCCGCGACCTGGTGCCCACAGGAGCAGCGGACCACTACCCCGTACACTCCACGGTGACTATGAACCCTGTACCTGAGGTGACACTGCGCACACCGTGCCCCACACAGATTCCTCACGATGCTCATGTACCAGGCATCTCGTACGCGTATATTCCGGGCGCCTCACACACACGTGAGGGATCCCTGACACCTCCAGTTAGGCCAGAACCAGCACAACCTCCGTCTCCTGTGCAATCACCACCTCCGGCACCTGTGCAATCACAGCCGGAGCTACGTAGATTGCAGCGACAGATTCGACCACCTGATAGACTTAACCTGTAAATACACTTGTAAGAAACTTCGCCACCTGGGGACTCTTTTTAAAACAAAGGGGGGGGTGAATGTGGTGAACTACATATACCTGTCTGGACTGCTGCTGTGGCTCCTCCCACAGACCCCTGCTGACTGCTCCTGTGGCTCCTCCCACAGACCCCTGTATAAAGGCGATTGAGGCCTGAGCCCGGCCTCCTTCTCCAGGATGTAGTGTTGTTCGTTCTTCCAGTCAATAAAAGCCGATATCTCGCTTCTTACGTCTCAGAGTGAGTTATTGATGGTGCACCAATCACCAGGTTCAAGAACAGTTACTACCCCGCAACCATCAAGGTCTGGAACAAAAGGATAACCACACTCATTCTATTTCTGGTGTTCCCACAACCAGTAGTCTCACTTTAAGGATTCCTTATCTTGTTATTTATTGCTATTATATTTGCATTTGCACAGTTTGTTCATTGATCCTGTTTACAGTTACTCTTCTAGAGATTGGATAAGTATGCCAGTAGAAAAGAAGCTCAGGTTTGTATATGGTGACGTGTGTGCACTCTGATAATAAATTTTACTTTCAACTTTGAGGTTATTCCTCTCTGTCATCTTTTAGGGTCCTCTTGGATCTTTTGACAAGTTGCCTTGGTATGATTTGATGTGTACAAGGTACTAGGAAAAATAACCCTAAAACTAATTTGCTGAGACTGACTGTAAGCATACTAGTATTACAAAGAACATCAAAGGGAATTGTTCTTTTCTGTTTTTAAGTTACTGAATTCCTGTTCTTTAGTGGTGATTTAATATCTTTGAATTCTTGACCAGTTTAGCAAGGATTTTGACTACTTCATTTTCAGTGTAAGTGTGAGACAAGATTAATTACTGTTTTTGTACTATTCTTGTCCATAAACACTTCCAAATGCTTCTCTTCAGTTTGATTGTGAGTGTTTAATTCTATCATATCTTTATCCCAAATTGGTTGGTTTCTAAACTTTGGCTGCATTCCTCTTGGATCTCAGACACATTAATTTGGCTTTAGGAAAAATGAAAGAGTTCCTCTTGGAAAAACAATGAGGCAGATATTCATGAATTTCAGATAATTTGAAAGAGGAGAGATTACCTTTTCAATTCATTTAATCAACTTTTAACATTTGGCATATATTTATTATGTTTGAAAGAAATTCCATTTTTCCCTTTTGGTTTGGTCTCCCCTACTGCTTAATGCATGGCAATGTTTGTCATTGCAAAAAGATTAATTTTGTCTTGCATCTTGGAAAATTGCATCCATTATTTTGTGAGGTAGCAAGACATAGATAACAGCCCCCATGTAGGCCACTGTTGTAATAATTTTCTCCAGTTGAAGGGGATTAATTTTGATTAAACCATCCAGTTTATTAACCAAGCTGTATGTTAAGCATTGAAATGTAACATTTTGCCCATAAATCCATCGCACGGGTCATAAATCTCAAAATTTAAAAGAGGCTGATGTACTCTTGCTCTGCAGGCTCTGGTATAATAAAAACTGTTGCCATATCACTCCAGTGGATTTTACAATGCCTTTGAGCTTTCAAGGCAAACAGCAATTGCATTTTTGAGATAATTAGAACAGAGGCAGAGGACAATAAAGAAGATAAATTAATGACCACATTTTTCAACAAAGAGTTTACAGAAATACCGGTAACTAACTTTATTTACAGTCATAAGATTGAACTAGTATTTGCCAACCATGGAGACAGTCAGTTTATGCCATCTGCTCATTGGAGAAACTGGCCCTTCACTGCACTCCACTGGTATATGGGCTTTCTTCAGCCTTTGGTCAATGGCCCTGCAGTTACACGCTACAGCTTTGCTGAGACTGTACACTTAACCACTGAATGGCAGGAGATCTGTTTGTGTCAGACTTTGGGAAAGATAACTATCTTTCCCAAGATGGTGCTGCAACAAACAGCGACGTTTTGCAGAGAGTTCACAAAGCTGCAAGATACTCTAATGCATATACATCTTCTGAACTGCAATCGCTACAGTCTGCAATTTCCCTTTTAGGGATGTACTTTTGAATCGACTTAGCGATCTGGCACTTGTACAGTCTCTTATGGGATTCAGCAAACTAGACTCTACTGCAGGCGTGGCCAGCGTGGCTGTTGCTGGCGGTGGATGCTGCATCAAAGCCTGATGGTGGAAGATCATCTAAGGCAAGAGGAGAGAACAGGTGTTCAGCGTTGTTTGCTTGTGTTTGACAGTGTCCCCCTCTCCTCGCTACTACCTCCGGGTGGGAAGTGCAAGAGTCGTGGGTTTCAGACCACCAGGCTCTCAAGCAGTTATTACCCAGCAGCCACTGGGTTCCTGGAATGGTGCTGAACAAGTTCCATAGCTGTGGACTCACTTCCGGGGATTCTGCGGTTCATGTCCAATGTGTTACTATTTACTTTTTTTTTACTATTTGCGCAATTGGATATATGGCGGTCGTCTGTGGTTTATTTTGGTGAATTCCATTGTGCTTCTTTGTGAGCACTTGCAAGAAGGTGAATCTCAAGGTTATAGATAATATACATGCTTCGACAATTTGGGATTGGAGTCTTTGTGGGGCATGGTACAAGGCCATTCTGCTCTTCAAAAATTGATGTATTAGAGAAATGTCATGTGTTCCTCTGTCTGTCAGCTGTCCAAAACAGAATGAGATATTATCAATGCACAAGTGGTGTTCAGTGTTTTACAGCTGAATAGTTTGGTTCTGTTGGAAGTTGTATATCTCTGCCGGCCTTGGGTGGATTGGTTTCAACTTGATTGTAGTTGACTAAAGGCCTCTAAATGCTTGTGTTGTCAATTACATGTTAGGAGTACTTCTGACTTTCCCGGTACACTGAATCCTACTGTTGCACAAACCTCTTGCAACCTGATGTTTCTGGAAAAATTGATACTATGCCCCAAGAAGTAGAGCGTTTTATGAATGACAACTTGGCTTTATTTGACAGATCCTGTGGACCTTCCTTTGGATTATCTTTGCATAGCTATCAAAAGTTGTTGATTTGAATCCCAAGTACTGCTTTCTGCGTCCACGCGACTGCAAATCTGAAACAACGCACAAAAAATTCTGGAGGAGCTCAGTATATCGGCAGCATCTTTGGAGGGAAACGGGCAGTGAGTGTTCAGGGCCAAGACTCTTCATCAGAACTGGAAATAAAAATGCAAAAGCCAGGAGGTGACAGGATTCAGCTCTTCCTTTTCATTCCTGATGAGCGAATTCAGCTCGAGTCATTGATGGTCTATTTCCCTCTATAGATGCTACCTGACCTACCGAGCTCCCCCAGCTTCAACTGACTTTCCTTCTGTAAAGTACACATTCTAAATTGCTTTGATTGAATTTTGATATGGGAACTTGTACTCAAGTCGAGGACCCAGAGTTTGGTAATTACCACCAATGGGACACATCTCCCAAAGCCTGATGTGGATGCAGTGAGATTATGTTGATAGAAATGATTTGAAGGAGAGGTTCGGGTGGGAAGGAGCATGTAGGTGGTAGAGTACGAGAAGGGGTAATGATGAGAGAGACTGATGCCTGGAGGCTGTTATGTCTCAAGAGATGTGATTATTCTAGTATTCTCACCATCCTACTGCAATTATTTTGGGCTGTTTGCAATTAGCATATAAAATTATCACTCGTATTGAATTAACATTATTGATGTGTCATATTTTCCTCTAAATTTGAATTATTATGTCTCCTGATTGGAGTATGAATCCTGGAAACAAGATGCTGATGCTTAATGTTTTGCTGCTGAACAGGTCTCAGTTGTATTTAAACTGGGCTCAGTTAATTGAAAGTTTATTAAAACCAAAATGTATTTCCAATCCCACTCTTCCTAGAAGTGCCTATTAAAAATACTTATTAACTGATTTAGGCAACTGACCAGACATTTGAAATAAGGCTGTGTTCAATCTTGCAGAGGATCTAATTCTGCAGTGATGTAGTTCAAGCAGTGTCACTGATAAATTAATTTGTCCTGCACCTGTTTTTCTCTCTCATTTTCACAAAGATTATGTTAGTCATGGAGATACAGCGTTATAAATGGGCTACTCAATTAGAATCTGTGCCAATGATCAAGCACCTATTTACACTAATCATATCCTTTTACCGATTTAATTTTCCTCTGTGCGCACTAACTCCTCCCAGATTCTACCAGTCATTCTCACGACATGATAGTCAATCCAGTACAAACTGGGCCCTGCTAAAGGGTCTTGGCCCGAAATGTCAGCTGTACTCTTTTCCATAGATGCTGCCTGGCCTGCTGAGTTCCTCCAGCATTTTGTGTGTTGCTTCAATAGTCAATCCAATCCCACTTCCAAGCTACGTCCCACTATTCCCATCATGACCTTTGGGCTTTTCAATGTAGCAGAGCAGAAGTGTAACCTTATTTCCAAGTGTATTTCCAGGCTTCTAGCACCTTCCCTGAGTTTTCCCCAGTCTCATGCACTATCTGAAGTTACTATGGAAGCCAGTCAAACCCACAGATGAGTTTACTTCCTCATCCATCTAACACATCTTATTCTGACAGCTCTTTTTTAAACACGTCTGATAGGATGGTCAAATTGTGCTACCTAATGATTTTTTTAATGTATTTGTTTGACTAAATGGAATAATCTTAAATGAGGAAGATTGAATTTAGTTAGAATATTTTTCTTGGGTTACCATTTTTTTCATGTCCGAAGCCACAGATTGACTCATGGGAATATGGATGAATCAATTTCTCCCAAAATAATTCCAAGTAAGCGAAGGAGATTTTGATTTGCTAATTCTGGTAAATCAGTGACTCTCATTATAACCTTTTTTCAAGAAGTGAATTGATGAGTAATTGGGCCTAATATTTTGAATATGCAAGTAAGGATATGTAGAACAGTAAAACACAGGAGCAAGCCCTTCGGACTACAATGTTGTGCCAAGCTAATTAAAATCAGTAATCAAATGCCCAACTAAATTAATCCCTCCCACTTACACAATGTTCATGTCCTTCCATTTCTTGTACATTTAGGTGCCTACCCAAGAACCTCTTGAACACCACCTATTGTATTTGTCTTTACAATCAACACAAGCAGCACAGTGCAGGGGGCTTCAAATCTCTTGTGTGTTTTGTAAAACAAATTTGCCCTGCACATTTCCTTTAAGGTTAGCCCCTTGCACCTTAAACACGTGCAATCTGGTATTAGATATTTCAACCCTGGAGAAAAGTCACTAACTGTCAACTTTATATCTTTGATAATCTTTCAAACCTTGATCAGATATTTTCTCAGCCTCTGCTGTTCCAGAGAAAAGCCAAGTTTGTCCAACCCTCCCTTAAAGCACATACTTTCTAATACTGTTAAACCTCTTCTGCACCCCTCACCAAAGCCCAGGTATCCTTCCTATAATGGGACGACCAGAATAGAGTAATACTCCAGATGTGGCTTTACCTGAGCTTTATAAAGCTGTTACATAATTTACTGACTTCTGAACTCAATACCACAACTAATAAAGGCAAGCATGCCATATGCAATCTTTACCACCCTGTCAATCTGTGTAGCCATCTTCAGGGAGCACAAGATCCCTCTGCTCATCGACACTGTTAAGGATTTTGCCTTTAACAGTGTACTGCCCCTTCTCATTTGTTTTTCCAAAGTGCAATGCTTTACATTTGGCCGGGTTAGACTCAATCTGCCTTTTCTCTGCTCATAACTGCAGCTGATAAATATCCTGCTTTTTACTTTGCCAGTTTTCTACACATCATTCCAGAAATTATGAATGGGGAAAAAGTGTAATGGCAGTTGGTGAGAAAATCAATATTTGGTTTTAAATTAGAGCCCTGCACCCCCAAAAGGGAGAGGGGAAGTTGGAAAAGAACATTGAACTGTTGTTGTGATTGCTTAGGACAATGAGGAATGGTGCATACAGCAATAAGCTATTAAAATAGATATGAACAACAAAGCAATAAAACAGTTTTCCGTGGCACCATCTTGCCCCATTAATCCTCCAATATGAGAGAAATCTATCAATTAAAGCCATTTGTTTGCAGTCACATATTAGTGGAACCACCAAAATTTTTCATTCATTTTTTTAACTGAATTATGGTCATTTCCACAATTCATCTTGTGCAGGAATGAGACTTTAAATCAGTCGTTAGCTGAAATGATCATGCGAATGCAGCAAAGCTCTTGGGGATATGTAGCAGTGTGAAATACAGTGCCTGTCAGTGGATTTCAGAGAAAAGGTCATAAACATTGACGGATAACATGTCTGCATGATATTGTGAAAAAGCTTCGAATGATGCAGCTTCACGGCCGACTGACAAGTGCGCTACTGCACTTTGTGGAGCTGGAGTAAACTACCTCAATGATGAAATTCTTGAGAAATACACAATGAAAGCTTTTTTTGTAGTACATTGCATTTATAAGATAACCAGTTGATCAGTAAACCTGCAAATATTTTCTCTTTGCTAAGCATTTGAATCATATAACTGAGCATTGCTAATGGAGGTTTCTTTACAAAATAAAACAGAAAGGGTGTGCTGACATTGGAGAGGGTTCAAAGGAGGTTCATGAAAATGACTCCAGCATTGAAAAGCTTATCATCTGAGGGGCGTTTGATGGCTCCAAGCCTGTAGTCACTGGAATTCAGAAGATTGGTGGGGGGAAACGTGGAATCTCATTGATACCTATTGAGTGGTGAAAGGCTTTGATAGTGGATATGGAGAGGATGTTTCCTATGGTGGGAGAGCCTAAGACCAGAGGACACGGCCTCAGAATAGAGGGGTGTCCTTTTAGAATGGAGAAGAAGAGAAGTTTCTTTAGCCAGAGAGTGGTGAATCTGTGGAATTCATTGCTACGGGCAGCTGTGGAGGCTGAGACATGAGGTATTTTTAAGGTAGAGGTTGATAGATTCTTGATTAGTCAGGGCATGAAGGGATATAGGGAGAAGTCGAGAGATGGGGGATGAGAGGGAAAATGGATCAACCATGATGGAATGGTGGAGCAGGCTCGATGGGCCAAATGGCCTAATTCTGCTCCAGTATCTTGTGGTATTAATAGTACTTATTAATTGATTTAGGCAACTGACCAGACATCTGAAATAAGCCTGTGTTGAATCTAATTCTACAGTGGTTTGGTTCAAGCTGTGTCACTGCCAAGTTAATTTAATTTTTTTAAATTGATATATAGCACAGAGTAGGTCCTTCTGGCTCTTTGAGCTGTGCACAGAAAACACCCAGTTTAATCCTAGCCTAATCATGGGACAATTTACAATGATATGGTCTTGTAATTGAATATCGAATTTGTTCATGTTGTATGACCCTTTGGTTATTGTTCTAGACCTCTCTATGCATTTGATGTTCTAACTCAGATATGTCCACTGCTGAGATAGGAAGTAGAATAAGCAGGTTTAAGATGGATCTTATAGAAGGATAGCAGTAGATACAGTTTTGAGGGATAATTAAGAGAAGTGGGGGAGCCCATGACCAGGTGATGAATTAGGCCACCAAAAATGGGACAATAGGGGTGGCACAGGTGAATGGGAGAATTCAGGCAGACACACAAATGATTTGGAGAGCAGCAGAAAACTGAGTCGTATGGGGATTCTATATATTTCTCCATCCAATTAAGAGATCGGAAGGGCCAGGATAAGAATATCATGAAGCCTGGTTCCATTGACTTTGATTAAACTCAAAATGCCCTAGTATAAGAGGACAACCAAATTTATTTTGAGCTTAAAACCTGAGGTTACTTTTGGCTCCGTGTTGATAGAGAATTGTTGTAGAATAAACATTTTATTATGTTGTATAGTTTATTATATTTCTGTACCTTCTTAATATGACATTGTTGTGCCATAGATAATTTTTTCTTCAGTCCTGGATATCTGACATGGACTGACACTCAATGCCAACTTTACATATTCAAGTCAAACAGAAGATTTCATTATTTGTGCTCTGGCATTTCCTCCTACCTTATGGGAATGCAGTTTACTAAACCCATGCAGAGAATCTTGATGTAGTTGTAAAGGTATGAGTTTAACTGACTTGGAAATGTTGCTTAAAATGTGAACCAACTAAAGATGTGCAGGTTGCGAATACAGACTATTGAGAGTCCCACTGCTTTCCCAGTTGGTGCCAGGGCTTTTAAAGGAATTCATTTATAACTATTTGAATCTGAAGACTACTCTTTGGTTTATACTTCAGCTACCTGGACTGCTGACATCAATAGAACCTTTTGCTTAATACACTGAGAAGTATAAAGTTGTTGAAGTTGATTGCAAGTGATTGAATAACGCACATTTGTTTTTCTCTGCAGGTCCCAGTACTGAAGCCTATGGATCTGATGGTGGAGGTGACTCCACGGAAGATCTTCGCTAATGCTCATACCTATCACATCAACTCAATTTCAGTTAACAGTGACTGTGAGACGTATATGTCAGCCGATGACCTCAGGATAAACCTCTGGCACTTAGGAATAACAGACAGGAGTTTCAGTATCCTTTCACTGTGCTTTGTATGTGATTGTTGTTACTGAAATTAAGTGTTTTAAGGATCTTGTACCTTGAGGCACTGATTAATCATAGGATGTTTAGAGATATGCACATCTTTCTTGCACATGTTCGTGTGTCTAAGTTATTATGGCTGGGTATATGCAAATATTACAATGACAATACCCCTTCCAGATTTTTTTGTGACTCATACTAAACTTTTTGCAGTTCTACATAAGCTCTTTTTATTTTTACCTATGCTATTCTCATCCAAGTTTATTGTCATGGGCATTCATACCCATGGCATAAATACCATGAAAATTAAGTTTTTGTAGTGGCAGAACTGACCATTGCAAATATGATGAGAAGAAATTACGTAAGTCAAAGTAAGTTACCAGACAAAATAAACCTAATTCTATCTCGGAAAATGTTTTTTTTATAGTCTGTTGAAGAACCTCATGGCAGTGGGGAAGGAGCTACTGTTGAACTTCGGGGTTGGGTCTTCAGCCGCCCGTATCTCCTGCTTCATAGCAGCAGTGAGACGAGGATGTGGTCTGAATGGTGGCAGGCCTCAATGATGGATGTTATCTCCTGGAGATAACATCTCTTGTTGATGTCCTCAGTAGTGGGAGAGCTGTGCCCGTGATGGTTCTGGCCAAGTCCACCATTCTCTGTAGCCTCCTTGAGTTCCCTTGTTAGGTCATGGTGCATCCAGTTAGAATGCTTTCCACTAAACATCTGGAGAAGTTGGTCAGAGATTAGGACATACTGAATTTCCTTAAACTTGTGAGAGATGCTGGTGTGCTGCCTTCAGGGTTGCATCTATGTGCTCAGCCCAGGAGAGATTCTTAGCTGCTAACATCCAGGAAACTGAACCTTTTCTAACATAGACCCTTCAATGAGGGCTGGTGCTAGTTTGCCTAATTTTCCCTTCCTAAAGTTCACAATCGAAGTTATGGCTGATATTGAGGCCCCACTCTACCAGCTGACCTATCTTACTCCTTTACCGCCTTGTCACCATCTGTGATTGGGCCAACAACATTGGTGTCACTGGCAAGCTTGGAGATGGTGTGAACCATGCTTAGCTGCACAGTAGTTGGTAAAGGTTAAAGCAGGGTCTAAGCATACAGCCTTGTGATGTGTTGATGGTCAATGACAAGGTTAAGTTTCTGATCCATAATGATTGCAAGTGAGGAGACTGAGGATCTAATTGCTGAGGGAGATTGAAACCCAGGTCCTTGTAATTCTCATTGAATTACTGATTCAATGAAATGAAGCACAAAATGATAGTGACCGCAAAAGTTGTTGTTTATCTCTGAAATGCTTGGGACCTTGAAGGAAGTGACTTCACTTGGTGCTTGCTTGCATCAGTTGTTTTGGTTTATGATGTCACATTGGCCTGGCCAAATGATAGTATCACTTTCTGAGGCAGACTGCTGTAACTGTAGATTAATTTACTGAATGCAATAAGGAGCAGGCTGCCAACAGAGACTTATTTGTATGGCAAGCTGATGTGTTTTAATATGATGAAACACCAAGCTTGTTCAGCTGGACCTAGAAAGTGCAATACTGTTGTCTGCTCTTAACTAAGTATGTTACCCACTACAAATAACTAGCTGGAAACTGGTCACATTTGATGTTAATAGAGTAAATTTGCTCCTGGTTATGTTTGAAAAGAAGGAATTGTATAAATAAATTATTTCCTTTATTATGGAACATTTTGGCACTTGTGGCTAAATTAATGTTTCCCCCTCTTAGTTTCTCTAAGAAAGAAACTAAGGGAGGGTGCTCTGCGCACCATTGTGTATGCCAGTTGCTATCCCACACCAGTATATATGACAACAGCTGAGTAGGCTTCCCTCAGAAAGTGGAGTACTCTACTAACATGCTTGCATCAAATACACACCCAATGACGTGCACCCTGAGTTAAGTATAATAAGTTTCCCCAAATGGTTGGAAAGCAAAACAGACAGAGACAAGATTTTGATGGCTCACTGTGGTCATCTTGTAGGTTCGGACAGTAAAATCATAGACTGTCTCTGGGTTAAGCACACCCAACTTATGAACACATCTGTATGTTTAATTCAAAAATCGGACATAATTATTTATGTTAATTCTTATGAATGGCAGACCTACAGTTCTAGGAATTGTTCTCATCAGTCTTGTGTGATTTTGATGTCATTCATTACAATACTATGGAAATCATTTTGCCCTGTCGATTCCTTTAATGCATATTTTCTGACTGGTGGACAAATCAATATTCAAAATAGTTTGGGACTCCTTGGTTATCAGGGCTGACCTGCCTGTGCTTTCTTGCACACTCCCATCCCCTCCACCACCAGCTTTCTACTTGCTCAAGTCTTTAGCTTTCTTCTCATCAATTGTACTGTTTTTCTTCTTGATAAGTAGCAATCTTATTCCCTTCTGCTTCTGAGAAACCTTCATTTACCAACTCAATCCCATAATGGCCTATTTTTCTCTGCCCTCCCCTCAAAGCCTATGGCATCTGCTGTAAATCATCAAAGTTCACACTAGCACTGATAATAAATATAATTCTGATAGTTCCTTGCCACAGTGGCATGTCACCTGACACACCTTAACCCCTATCACCTCTCCCCCGTTCTTACTGCTCCTTCCCTACAAACCCATAAGGATCAGTGACAGATCATCTTCAAGAACATTGTATAAATGGAAGCCTGTTTGCTGAAATTTTGGTGAATTTATTTTGTAGTAAGTCCTGTATAATGTTTAAACATGTGTAGTATTATTCTTGAGTGAGATATGGACATTGCAGATGATATGTTTATAAGAAGCATATGGAAGCACAAATACACTGTACTTCCAGATTTTAGATTGGAGTGTTTGGATTCCACTGCAGTGTTCAAATGCAAACGATGTTTGCTTTGACATGATTTGCACAAAATCCAACTCACCGATGTCTGTGATGTTCAGTCCTCGGATGGCCAAGAAAATCTTAATTAATAACTTCAGTGTTATAGGACCCATGCCCTCTTCTTTAGTTCTGCTAGAATGTGTTTTGTTAAGTCCCTCCTGTATGTGGTTATAGGGCAACTCATACGCTATACTACTCCCTCCAATGTCCTCCACTCGGATTTCCTGATAATTTTTCTGATCTTATTATCTCCTATCGCCAAGAGTTGTAGAATCTTAATATGTGGGAGTGGGCCCTTTGGCCCGCTGTGTCTGTGCTGACCATCCAATATCTATGTATACTAATCCCATTTCTCAGTGCTCAGTCCATGGTGAGCTGTGCCTTGGTGATTCTATTACTCATCTAGATATCTCAATGGTGTGAGAATACTCTCAATCCTGAAGCTGCTGAAAATGGCTGGATATTCAGCATTTCTCTGACATCTGAGGCTGAAATGAATGGTTCTGAACAATATTATTCCCTTTTGTATTAGATGTGACCCCAGCCAGTGCAGCGGCTTGCCATTCCACTACCGTCCTGCTGAATGAGTTTCACTCTTTCCCCTTGAAGGCACGTATGATTGTATGCTAAAGGAAGTTGCTTTAACCTCAAACTAGGAATTTAGCTTTTCTTAAAATTCATAGTTTGATGTATCTTGCTGGTGGAGCCCAACATAAAACTTGAACAGGTTATTAAGAACTATCTCACTTGATGTCATGTTCCATGACTTTGGTGATAAAGAGTTGGTCAAAGGTGCTATAATCAAGTGGATAGATTTGCCCTGCTTTTTTGTGATCAGAGCAGACCTGTTATGGGGAATATGAAGTCAACTTAATTGCATGGTTAATGGTAATTGGTGTTGCAATTGAAGTACAGTAGACTTGGGTGCAGCAAAATATCTTGCACCCAGTTATTGATGTTGATAAATGACGTATCAGAGCAGCTGTACATCAGAAAAAAGAACCCCAAGGCATCCTGTACATACATCATGAGGGAGAGGGGTTAGAACCACTCAAGGATAAAGGAGGGAGCATCTGCTTTGGAGGTGGAGGATGTGGATGAGATCAGAAATTAAAACTTAGCACAAGTATTCAAGGAGAAGTATGTAGATGGTAGGGAGAGCATGCTAATTTGCTGGTGCATTTCAGGTTAAAGGTTACAGTTCTGAAAGAACATTAAGATGGATAAGTCTCCAGGGCCTGATGGAGAATCAGGATAATCCAAGAAACTGTAGACTAGTGAGTCTGATGTTAATGCTAGGAAGCTGGTGTAAAGGATTCATAAGGATAGGATCTATAAGCATTTGGAGAACCATGAGATAGTCAACATGTCTTTGTCAGGGCAAATCATGTTTTGATAACTTGATTGCACTTTCTGAGGTGATGTGGAAGCTGTGGTAAGGCAAGGGTTAAAGACAACATCCAGGCAAGGTTAGCCTGGGGCAGTTGTAGTCAAGTGAGATCACCAGAAACACCACTGCTTACTACAGATGAGAACGGCTGGGTTGACTGGGGCAGGGTGTCCTCAAGTGAGACCTCTGTCATGAGGCTTTTTCAGAAATGTCTTCCTAAAACATAGCACCCCTTTACCACAAGGGGGTGCTGGAGGCAGACAATATGGGAATACCAGAAGGCTGTGAAACACACCGAGCAAAGGGACAATTGCTTTACCATCTTCAAAATATCATCGGTTGCCATCTTGAAGTTTCGGTTGACTGTTAACGCCTATTGTGAATGGCAATTGATCTTGCAAGTAAGGAATTCAAACACATGATTTACCAAATATTCAATATCTGTAATTGATAAGCCAATTTTATATATCAGTGACAGAGATGATGAAAGGAAGAGCTGCAGATGTTGTATTATTTGGATTTTAGTAAGGTATCTGTTAAAAGTCCCTCCTGAGGGATTCATAGAGAAGATTGGGTTGTATGAGATTCACGGTGAATTGGACATTTATATTTAGAATTGGCTTGCCCATAGAAGACAGATGGTGGTAGTCGATGGGAATTATTCTGGCTGGAGATCTGTGATGAGCAGTGTTACACAGGGTTCTGTACTGAGCTCTGTGCTGTTTATGATGTATATAAATAACCTGGATGAAAACTTAAAAGGGAGAGTTAGTAAATTTGCAGATGTTACAAAGATGGGTGTTGTGGATAGCATAGAAGATTGGCAAAGGATACAGTTGGGGGTATAGATAAGTTGAAGAAATGGCAGGTGAAGTTTAACCCAGCTAAATGTGAAGTGTAGGACTTTGGGAGATCAAATGTGTTAGTGGAGACAGATGCAATCAAAATGTTCAAGGCTCCTGGATAGGCAGATTAATGTGCTGTAAATGGATGGATATGGATACTGTGGAAGCAGAAGTGATTAGCTTTGTTGGCCATTTCATTACTAATTAGTTCAGCACAACCTTGTGGGCCAAACAGACTGTTCTTGCGTTGTATTTTTCGATATTCTGTTCTACTGATCTTTAAGATTCTGATATGCATGGAGTTCTCGCTGTCTGTAGCTGCAAATTAAAAATGTCCTAAATAGAGAAATAGAAACATGAGCAAGCTGTGTATTCCATTTTTAATAATTTAATGAAGCTATAATTTGTAATCTAATTTTTCACTTACTGTACTTTTGCTCCTCCTGTTAGTACATTGGTTAGCAAAAATCAACCAGCCTTGTATTTAAATAAACCACTGATTAAGTGTCAATTGCAATTTGCAGAACAAAATTGCAAAACTCAGCCATTCTGTAGAGGTCTTCAATAACTTTACTGATTTGTATTTGTCCCTATTTTCAGGAGCAAAATGGACAGATGCAGTTTCCCCACACAGCTCTCTACACTTCAATCCATCTGCCAATTGCCCCTCTTCACCTAGATCCACCTCTGCTTGCCAGCTCTTTCCCCACTGCTTTCCCTTCAGCTCTTTGTACTGGCTACGACTCCTCTACTCTTCCAGAATTGACAAAGGGCATCAACCCAAAATGTTGACAATCCATTACCCTCTGCAGATGCTGCCTGACCTGCTGAAATCATACAGCAGCTTTTTATTTGCTCCAGATTCTAGCAACAGCCATCTTGTTTGAGTGATCTTTTCCTGTAATTTAGTCCTTGAAGGCTACGAAGCATCTAAAAGAGAAATACGGAAATTTTCTTTGAGTCCAAGCTAGAAGCTGAGATATGGTCTCAAAGCACTTTAGTCCATAATCATAAACTGAGTTTGAATCTTGGTTTGCCTTGATACCTACTGAATTCAAATTGCAGGTCTTTATCAAAGTGTCCAAATCTCATCTGCTTTTTTAAGAGATTGAGGTTACAGTGGGCTAATGCAAAGGAAATTAGCATTAATGATGACTGACGTTACAACAGATTTATTTTTTTGCTTAGTATCTTGACCGGAGTGATTTAAGCAGCCTTATGATCAACGTGCTGGAAGTGATTTCAGAGTTTATTGGCTGTATGCAGCGCAGTAATTTAAATGACACCTGCAGTAACCTGGGAGTTGATTTGAGTGTAATTTCATTTTCAGTGCAGTGATTTAGAACAACAGCTGTGTGAATTCTGTACTTAATATCTGCTCAGTGTTTCATCTGAGTAGAAAATGTGATTATTAATAGTTGGTCACACTCCCTATTGTGCTTTTGAGCATGGCAGGGTAACTGCAAGTTTCCAGAAAAAATATAGGTTTATTGCACCTGTTTTTGTTGTTGAAGAATGATCCTACTGTTTCGGGTAAGGTAGAATAAAGTCTGAAGCTTATGTCAGAATAATAGAACTGAAAAGCAAAGGGTTTGTTATTAGCGAAGTGTGCAGGATTTTATTGTGTCCAAAATGTCCTCTTTCAAACTGTCCAATCGTGACTTTGCTTTTTGGGTGCTATGGCAGTGTAGCGAGTTGCGTGACACTATTACAGCTCGGGGCACTCCAGAGTTTGGAGTTCAATTCCAGCACCGTTCTGAAAGGAATCTCTATATGTCTTCCCCATAGAATATGTGGGTTTCCCCTGGGCGCTCTGGTGACCACCCACAGTCCAAAGATGTGCCAGGTAGGTTAATTGGTCATTGTAACTTGTCCCGTGATAGGTTAGGGTTATCGGGATGCTGGGGTGGCATGGCTCAAATGCCCAGAAGGGCCTACTCCGTGCTGTATTGCAAAATAAAATAAAGCAATCTTCTTCTGTCTACAGTTTTGTATGTGAAAGATCTTGGGGGAAATAAACTGCTGCTCATGCTTATACTTTACACAAATGCTGAACCAAATTAGCTTATCTGCTGAATGCTTGTGTATTCAAGAGGTTATGTCAAACTGTGAGCAAAATCTACAGAGAAAATTGATTGGTTGCCAGTATGTTACACTGTAATCTGCGGTTCGTGCTTAAAAAAAGATGCATGTAATTGATGCAGTTCCTTGTTTCAATAAAATCTATGCTCTTATGTCAACTAGCTCCTGTTGCTATAGCCAAGTGCTCCGGTTCCAATGTTAATGTGAAGGAAGGACGGAGCAGCTGAAGAATATGCAGATTTGGCTGTTGGGTGTCAAGAAATGGCTAGGGATGAAGAGAAGAATAGTTGATGTAGGCTGATGTCAGGATACAGAGATTTTGGGCACAAGGAGCTGACTATGGGGATACTGACAGAAATGGTAGTGGGGATGTGAAAAGTGGTAATCTTCATGGGAAGTTGAACTTTTTGTATGGAGAGGAGGACATTGGAGGTTATGGGGGAAGAGGCAGGCAAGTTAATTTGGTGGTTCTGGCAGGATAAATCTGGCCCTAACCAGTGAAACAGTAGACACGTGTCTTGCCCATACTACTTTGTCTACTGTAATTGTGATCCAAAACGAAGTTGAGCAAGGGTTAAACCCAAGATGGAAAAACAAAATCAAAACCAGGAGCTTGAACAAAATATTTTGAATTGGGCTTTGTCTCCAGAGAAAGGATTGGCAGCCTGTCCTAGCCCTTAAAACAGGAAATGAGTGACAAATAATAAACACGAGAGATTCTTCAGAAGATGGAAATTTTGAGCAACACAAAATGCTGGAGGATCTCAGCAAGTCGGGCAGCATTTATGGAGGAGAATAAACAGCCGATGCTTTTGGCTGAAACTCTTCATCGGGACTGGAGAGGAAGGCGACAGAAGCCAGAATAAAGTGGGATGAGAGGAAGGAATAAAAGCTGGCAGGTGATAGGTGAGACCAAGTGAAGAGGACATTGGATGGTTGGCTGGGGGAGGCAAATGAATTGAGAAGTGGGGAGTTGAAATTGAAGCAAGTGTAGATTAATCATTTCTACTCCTTGAACCTGCTCTAACGTTCAACAATGTCATGGCTGATCTTTCTCAGCATCATTTTCCTGCTCTAGCTCATATTTCCTGATTCTGCTAACATCCAGAAATCCATTCATCTGTTTTGTATTCCTCCAGAATATGGAATTGTAAAGATTCACCACCTTTGTGGGAAGTGTTACATACCCCGTAACTGGGTCACTTACCAGCAAAGATAGAGAGGTCCGTTGAAGTCTGATGGGACTATTTTTAACAGTATTTATTGATAAAAATACACAAAAATAATATCAATGCAAACATACAGATAATATACGTCGTCAATACTAAATCTAAAAGCGCGGGTATAATAATAATCAATAAGAAATAGCTCTATCGTTGTCTAGGGGATAATGTATTGTCCGATGGAAATATAAAAGTCACTCAAGTTCATTTAGGCTGCCGCTTTTGGTTGGAGAGAGAGAGAGACGGAGTTTAGAACTTGCCCGTTTTCCTTTCTATGATGTCGATCCTTCGAAATGTCATCGGTGTCCTTTTCCTTTTAGCTAAGCTGTCTTCCATGGTCAGTCCCACCAATTCCGAGGCAAATGGAAAAGGACACACATGGGCTTTCCACCGGCTGCCGCTATTACGCTGTCACGGGATTTCTAGCGTTTCTCCTGGTGCGTCTAAAGGGGTTGTTCCCCAGACCTTCTTTTATCCTTACTCACGGGGTCTCAGATGTCAATCATGTTGGGAGGATGCCATCCCCCCAACCAGCCCACGTTGCTCATTCCTTGAGGACGTCGATGAATAGCACAGTGCTCAATACACAATTCCGTCTCCAAGAGACAATGGCCGTTTCCCGTGGCTTTGTATCGTTGAGGGGCCAGGACATTCCAAACCCCCTGTGGATTCTGCGTCTCTCTCTCTCATTTCCTGGGTCTCCTGACCTGAATTAATAGCGATCTTGCGATTCTTAAAAAGGAGGGGGCTACTTTGTACCCTTCGGCCCCTCAGAGTTGGGGCACAGGCGTAACAGAAGAAATTCCTCATTTCAGTCACAAATGGCCTACCTTTTACTTTAAGATCTGTCATCTTTGCTTCTTCACTTTCAGCAAAGGAAAGTATCTTCCCCATATTTACCTTCAGTAACACACCAAGAATTCTTGGTGGCCTTCTCGACATTAGTGGCACCAGAAGCAGACACATTGGCTGACAGTTTTATTGAGCACCTTTGTTCCATTTGTCATGGCTGTCTGGATCTCTTGGTTGCCAGCCATTGTAATTCTCCTTCCCATTCCCACTCTGACATATCTGTCATCTGCCTCCTCCACTGTCAGCATGAGGCTAAACACAAATTACAGGAACAGCATCTTAATCTGACTTGGTAATCTGTAAACTGGTAGGATGGACATTGAATTCTCCAACCTCTGGTAACTACTCCAACTCTGTCCATCCTTCCTCTCCTCCTGATCCATCTGAACCCCATTATCATTTATTTTCTATTCGCCACCCTCACCTTCTGCATTCTCTAACCACCGGTTTCCCTCCCCACCATTCTCATTGAATTCCATGCTCCACCTTCCTCTCATGGGATTCCATCAACCTTCATCTCCATTCCTCCCTTTGTCACTTCTCATCATAGAACCATAGAACATTACAGCACAGAAACAGGCCCTTCGGCCCTTCTTGGCTATGCTGAACCATTTTTCTGCCTAGTCACACTGACCTGCACCTGGACCATATCCCTCCATACCCCTCTCATCCATGTACCTGTCCAAGTTTTTCTGAAATGTTAAAAGTGAGCCACTTCAAATGGCAGCTCATTCCACACTCCTACCACTCTCTGTGTGAAGAAGCCTCTCCTAATGTTCCCTTTAAACTTTTCCCCCTTCACCCTTAACCCATATCCTCTGGGGTATTTTTTCTACCCTAGCCTCATCTCATACCTTCTGATGCAAATCTCACTCTCACGCCTCACTCATCTCCATTTCCCTTCACCTTTAGTAGATCAACCTAATATCTGCCAGATTTTGATCCACCAGTTCCCTTCACAAGTGTACACAGCAATCTCTCACAAGTCTCGACCCTAAACATCAACTATCCATTCCCATAGATGATGCTTGACCCCCATTCTTCCAGCTTATTGTGATTGCCCCAAATGCCAGCATCTGTATTCTCTTGTGTCTCCACTAAGAATTCTGTAAACTTCAACAATTAGCTCACTTAGAAAAATAATAGAGGCATAGCCTACTTAATCTCTCCATACTTGATAGACTAGTTATACCAAAAACTAGTCTGCTGAATCTTTGCTGCATTTACTCTGTATTTTTTTAAGGGCATGAAGGAGGAAGTATATGGTTTCCATAACAATCATGTCACACTTTTTGCTGTACATCATCCTTTGGCTGTTGAATGTAAAGTGACTGTTTCATTTTCTGACAGATGTGGACTTGGCTTTAGTAGGATAAGTTAGCGATGAACTGCAACTTCCATTGTTCCTGTGAGATTAACTTAGTGGAAGTGAACCACTGTGAATTAGCATGAGCTGACTAAATGTTATACTTTGAAAGGGAGTTACACATCCATTCATTCTGAATTTTAAACCATGTTTGTGCTGCGAAGCTGTAATTTTATGCAACAACTTTATCAAAATCTGGGTCAGGACATTTTAATGAATGTACTGCATATTGTGAACAGTATTTTGAGTGAAAATCCAGAAGATTTCAGCAGAAGCAAGCTTTAGTTGACGGCTTCTGTGAGGTCAGAACATGTTGATGTGCCTGTCAGCATTTCAAATTGTTCTTTTTGCTTTTTACTTTATTACTAGGCCAGAGAGGCTGGGGGTGGAAGACCACAGCGCTTCTGTTTATGTTAGAAATGGGAAAGGGAGAGATTTTGGGGAGTGGGGGTGGTGAAGAGTGTTCAGATAAGACTCGGCATGGGTAACTGGCAGGGGCAAAGTGGAAATCAATTGCTGTCGGTGGAATCTCTCTCCTGTACTTCTAGACCCATTCAATGCTTGCAAGAAAATATAAAGAGTGTGACCTAAACTTTTTAAGTGACAAATAAAGTACAGAAATTTTAAGCAATCTTATTCCACAATTTTGGAATAAGCAACCATTTCATTCAGATTAATTTAAGCAATCTTATCCCCCAGTTTTTAGATTAAGCAACTATTTCATTTATGTGAGAATTGAATGGATATCAATAAAAAAGATATCAATAAATTAGAGAGAGTGCAGAGACGATTTACTAGGATGTTACCTGGGTTTCAGCACTTAAGTTACAGAGAAAGGTTGAACAAGTTAGGTCTCTATTCATTGGAGCGTAGAAGGTTGAGGGGGGATTTGATCGAGGTATTTAAAATTTTGAGAGGGATAGATAGAGTTGACGTGAATAGGCTGTTTCCATTGAGAGTAGGGGAGATTCAAATGAGAGGACATGATTTAAGAGTTAGGGGGCAAAAGTTTAAGGGAAACACGAGGGGGTATTTCTTTACTCAGAGAGTGATAGCTGTGTGGAATGAGCTTCCTGTAGAAGTAGTAGAGGCCAGTTCAGTTGTGTCATTTAAGGTAAAATTGGATAGGTATATGGACAGGAAAGGAGTGGAGGGTTATGGGCTGAGTGCGGGTAGGTGGGACTAGGTGAGATTAAGAGTTCGGCATGGACTAGGAGGGCCGGAATGGCCTGTTTCCGTGCTGTGATGGTTATATGGTTATATGGTTATAACTGATGGGTCCTCGGCACCTGATGGTGTGCAAGTTTGGTGTGAATACCCTCATCATTATGGTAGTTTTGCAGATATGTGGTAATTAGATTAAAACAAAAGGATCTTTATGAATATCACATGAACATCTGGGTACGTTTTAGCACATTTGATGATAAATCCTGCAAAATTACTTTTATAGGTAGTGTTTTAATTCTTCAGGGGTGAATGCATTTATGATCAAGTTTGTGGAAGTTGTACTCTTAGCGAAGTACCCTGCCTTCGGAGTCCAATCATTACAAGAGCTAAGATTAACAGCGGTTAAAGTTTCCGTAAAGGATTCTGTGGGCATATGCAAAAGCAGAATAATTCAGAATTTTAATCAGCACAGTGCTGGATGAGCTCAGTAGGCCAGGTGACATACATGGAGTGGAATAAGCAGTCAACATTTTGGGCCGACACCTATGTTCCCTCTGATCTGTGCCTGTGTGCACGCGCACGCATTTTCCAACCAGCACAAAGGAAATTAATGTGCGCACAAAAGGTTAGTTACCTAAAATAATGTAGTAATTAATAATTATACTTATTGAAAATAATCTTTTAGCTGAATGTTTCTGTTAACTAGTTGGTCGGTTTTTCAAATACCACAATGCACGTCACTAATTTACCTCACCTCACCTTTCCTGTTCCAGTTTGTACAGCTGCATCACGGCGGCAGCCATCTTTGGCCGACAATGTTCATATCATAAAGTTTACAAAGATTTGTCTGAAATCCTGTAGATAGCTTACTAAGTTTTTACTGAAAAAATATTGATTCACTATGTCGAATTCAAAAGAAGCAAAGGGCGTGAAGTGCAGAAGAACTGCAAATTTGTTTGAAGTTGAATGGCTTAACAAAATAGTAGAAACTGCTACACCAAAAGCTCATGAGGCCATGAACATTCAGCTATGAAAAATATTTATTATGATTCGGAAACTGGAGTTATCTGTTTGTATTGTCGTGATGTGAAAGTTGCTGGAGAATTTGCTAGTGGAAAGAAATGGGATGATATTTGGAAACTTGACTTTTTGAAGCGTCATTTGGCAAGTAAATCGCATTTGGATGATGTACAAAAGATCAGGCAACAGAACCCGTCATTACCTGTTACAGGAGTGCTACGCATGTTACGGTTGAGTGCAGATGAACAAGAGCGAAAACGATCAAACCCAGAGGAGATCAAAGTCTAAAATGTCTAAAATATTGTGATTTTCTAGCTGAAAATACTGTAATAGTTAGACAGTTTAATGATTTCAAATTTTCCATGCAAGAAAAAATTAAGTCCAAACTGATTTCAAACTTTGCTCGAATGGTGGCATTTGTGCTTCAAAATGAACAGTTTTGTGACCTTGTGCAGTTGATGGACATTGGGGGAACCTTTCTTGTGTCTAGTGCGGACTGTGAGCGAGGTTTTAGCCTAATGAATCAACTCAAAAACAAGCTGAGAAACCGTTTAGGTGAATGTCATTTGGATATGTTAATGAGAATCAAAAGCTATCAATTGGATGGAAGTTCTATTAGTCTAGATAGAGTTTACAAAGAATGGGTAAATGCCAAAGACAGGAGAGAGAAAAAATAACTTAGTGACTTAAATATGTTATTTTGTTGTTATTCTGTGCAGTTTTATGTCAAATATTTTGTAAACCTACATAAACTGTGCCATGTGTGCATTCAGTGCGCACATAATTTTGTCACAGGAAAAAAATTTGCACAACATAAGATTTTGCGCACACTGACTACTAAAAGTTAGAGGGAACATTGGCCGACACCCTTCTTCAGGACTGGAAAGGAATGCAGAAGGCACCAGAGTATAAAGGTGGGGGGAGGGGAAAAGGGCAAGCGAGATTGTGATGGGTGAAGCCGGGTGGGTGGGAAAGGGCTGGAGATGAAAGAATCTTGAAGAAGGAAAATGAAGAAAAAGGAGGAGGGACTCCAGAGGGAGATGATGGGCAGGTGAGAAGACATGAGGCCAGAGTGGAGAAGATAAGAAGAGGGGAGGGGGAGGGAATTTTTTACCAGAAGGTAACTGAATGTCTATAGTGTCTAGACTAGTGATTCACGATGGGGGCAGTTGCATGTCTTAAGGGGGCATTAGGGGAAATAGAAATGGTCAGGTGGCATTCAAGATTTTTGGGGGTGGGGGGGCAGTAAGTGACTTGAAGCATGAGACCTGACTGACCGTTAGAGCAGGAACTTCCCAGGAAAAGATGAGGCACTGGAACACAGGAAAAACCCGGCTCCGCACGTGGTGAGCACTTGTCGTCACAACGCATCCGCGACTCAGCAATCTCATCTGACGTCACCAACCAAACAGACATTATTATGAGTGCATAAATTAGCAACCAGGGTGCCCAACAGTTCCCCTTAACTCGCGGCATGGAACAAGTTCATGCGACCTTTAACTGTTGGTATGTCAAGTACACCTCTCAACTTCCTCTACAGATTCACTGAATACGGGTCGCGCAATGATACAACGCTGGCCTGAACCAAGCGGTGAAATAGAACCAATCAGTGAACCTATTGACCCAGAGGATTCCTCTTAAAGGTGTTCAAAGCAACTTCGGCTTCATATATGCAGTCAAGAACCATCTTTGGGGATTATGAGACCTTGCATGATTCTTCAATCACACTAACTGGGATAGTATAAAGGTAGCTTGCCGAACACCAGCTCTATCCCATCTAACATTCAAATTTCAATCTGGATCTTTGTCAATGTAATTTTCAGTGTTGTGAGCATCTTCATCTTTGCCTCGCCATTCTTTTGCATGCTGCTACTATCGATCCATCTGTGTTAACTCACTGCTGTTGTCAACATTCAGTAGGCATTCCCAGTTGGGAAAATTTTTTATTTTAATTTAGCCCCATTAATGATGGATAAAAATGTATGGTGAGACTCCTATGGGTCTGATGTCAGTGAAGCCTTGAATTCTAATCCTGGTAGGAAACAGGATCTACAGAAAATGCATCAGTACAATATTACATACCTGGAGTATGGTTTTATAACGTTCCCATCAGATCAGTGATACCCATGTGTTTTACTTGTAAAACTGTACTCTCCAATGAAGCCATGAGGCTATCAAGATTGCAGGAGCAGTCCCATAAACGATACCCTGAAGAGGCTACTTATGGTATTTCTCAGTCCCAGAAGGTGAAAGAAGCATTTGATAAGCGTTGCACACTCGAATCATTTGCCAAGAAAACTAAAAAAAATTACCTCGATGGTGGTCTCATTGCCTTTCGTAATGTTTCCAAAATGACAGCAAAGTGTGGAAAATCTCATACAATTGGTGAGAGATTAATCATGTCTGCTGTATCAGAAGTGCTCACCACTGTTCTCAAAATGGATCCCAGTATTTTAAAATCAATTCCTTTGAGTAACATCTGTGCTGCTCGTCATATTGACGAAATGAGTGAAGACATTGTGTATCAACTATGAACAGAGCTACAAAAAACAGAATTTGGGATACAACTGGATGAGTCAACTGTGTGAGACAACAAGGCATTGCCAATGGCATATCTATGGTTTATCAAAAATGGAAAAGTTTATGAAGAGTTTATTTCGTTTATACAAAGACAAAAACAAATGTTAATGGATAATCAATCTACAATAAGCTCAAAATATATATTGATGATGAAATTATTCCAATTAGGGATATAATTTCTTGTGCAACATATGGAGCATCATTTATGACAGGTCGCCATGCTGGTTTAGTGGCATTTATGAAAAACAAATTCCAAGTCCGTTTGCAATCCATTGTGTAATTCATCATCAACATCCTGCAGCCAAAAACCTGAGCCAGCAATATTTTTGAAGCATGACTCTGGTAAGATCTGTTGTCAATAAAATTAAAGCTTATCTATTAAATAGCAGAATATTTTGTGAGTTATGCCAAGATAACGATGAGTTTGAATGCTTGTTTCTTCATGCAGATGTGCGTTGGCTGTCAGGCAACTGCCTAAGACGTTTCTCTGATCCTTCCGACACTGGTTGAATTTTTGCTCAAAGTTGACGGAGCTTGGGAAACAAGATTGAACTTGTATGTGGAGATGTGGCATACCTAGCGGATCTGCAAGACAGAATGAACATTCTAAATGTGAGCAACACACACATAATGCTGGTGGAACGCAGCAGGCCAGGCAACATCTATAGGAAGAAGTACAGTCGACATTTCGGGCCGAGACCCTTCGTCAGGACTAACTGAAAGAAAAGATAGTAAGAGATTTGAAAGTGGGAGGGGGAGGGAGAGATCCAAAATGATAGGAGAAACCAGAAGGGGGAGGGATGAAGCCAAGAACTTGAAAGTTGATTGCAAATGGGATACAGAGCTGGAGAAGGGAGAGGATCATGGGACGGGAGGCCTAGGGAGAAAGTAAGGGGGAGGGGAGCAGCAGGCAAGGAGTGATTGTGAGAGGCCCCCATCAACTCTGCTCTCAAACGCATCTCTCCCATTTCATGCACATCTACTCTCACCCCATCCTTCCTCCATCCCACTTGTCCTCACCTACCACCCCACCAGCCTCTGGGTCCAACATATAATTCTCCGTAACTTCCGCCACCTCCAATGGGATCCCACCACCAAACACATCTTTCCCTCCCTCCCTCTCTCTACTTTCTGCAGGGATTGCTCCCTACGCGACTCCCTTGTCCACTCGTCCCCCCCATCCCTTCCCACCGATCTCCCTCCTGGCACTTATCCTTATAAGCAGACCAAGTGCTACACCTGCCCTTACACTTCCTCCCTCACCACCATTCAGGGCCCCAGACAGTCCTTCCAGGTGAGGCGACACTTCACCTGTGAGTTGGCTCGTGTGATATACTGCGTCCGGTGCAGCCTTCTATATATTGGTGAGACCCGACGCAGTCTGGGAGACCATTTTGCTGAACACCTACACTCTGTCTGCCAGAGAAAGCAGGATCTCCCAGTGGCCACACATTTTAATTCCACATCCTATTCCCATTCTGATGTGTCTATCCACGGCCGCCTCTACTGTCAAGATAAAGCCACACTCAGGTTGGAGGAACAACACTTTATATTCTGTCTGGGTAGCCTCCAACCTGATGGCATGAACATTGATTTCTCTAACTTCCGTTACCCCACCCTGTATTTATTTATTTATCTCCCCCCTTTTTTCCTTTCTTTTCTCTCTCTGCCCTTCTCACAATCACTCCTTTCCTGCTTTCCATCCTCCTCCAGTGCTCCCCTCCCCCTTTCTTTCTCCCTAGGCCTCCAATCCCATGATCCTTTCCCTTCTCCAGCTGTGTATCCCTTTTGCCAATCAACTTTCCAGCTCTTAGCTTCACCCCTCCACCTCCTGTCCCTTACTATCTTTTCTTTCAGTTAGTCCTGACGAAGGGTCTCGGCTCGAAACGTCAACTGTACTTCTTCCTATAGATGCTGCCTGGCCTGCTGCATTCCACCAGCATTATGTGTGTGTTGCTCACATTTAGAATGTTCATTCTGTCTTACAGATCAGCTTGAATTTCCAGCATCTGCAGATTTCCTCGTGTTTGCGATTCTAAATATGAAACTGCAGGATGAGAATTTCAAGTTAATCCAGGCAAACAATGCAGTGTTTATTTTTATTGGGAAAGTGAAAATATATAACCAAAACTTTGGGAGAAGAATGTTCTCACAGTTTCACTCCATGGAAAGTATGGTATTTTTTCACAGAAGGTGATTTGCCAGAGTACTGCTTACACCTACTGTTACTGAAGAAGTATTTTCAGAACCGATTCAAGGATTTGAATGGTCTGGAGATTTTGGACTGGGTAATTAATCCATTTCTTTGCAAGGTGGAAGTACAAGTAGAGAGCTTGCAAGAAGAAATGACTAAATTTAGAATGAAGAATCAAAAATGCTTTTCAAAAAAATGTCAGCTTTTGTAGTACATGACTACATTATCATAAGATGTTTCTTGGTCTTTGGAGAAAAGTCAAACTGTTCTTCTTTGTATTTCCATCCTCCTGTCTTGCTGAAAGAGGCTTCAGTGCAGTGAACCACACACCTACAAAGCACAAATGACTTGGACATTGTTATGCATGGGGACTTAAGGCTTTTGCTGTCACAACTTGAACCGGATATTTCAACTCTTCCTAAAAACTATCAAGTTCAAGGATCACATTGTTGTTGAATCTGCTGTGCAGCACACAGGTGCTATGTAAGCTAGATTTAAAGACAAATAAAAATTTAAAGCAGAATGATATTTCTCACATTAGTATATGGCAGACATGTCTTTACACTATGGGGGTGCCAGAAAGTATATTGTGTCTAAGCGGGGTGTTAGCAAGTGCGAAAGTGCTTTAGGGCTGGAAAAGTTTGTGAAGCATTGAGCTAGAATGTCTACAACAGGAATAGCTCTTGTGAATGACCAATGTGAATGGTTATTCAAAGGAAACTTTTTTCTGAACTACAAGGGAAGATGAGGAGAAAGTGACTGGGTTGGATTTATTGGACAAAATGGCTGACTTCCATCTTAATTCGGTGAAACCTGTGTTAGTTGCTTTTGGAAACTTTACTCAAACATTACTGTTAAAATAATCCAACTATATGTTTAGTGATTTGTGTATAGAAAAATTCAGCTCTCTGCCTGAGATTGGATGCATTGTATTCCATGATCAAGCTGTTTGAACTTTAATCTGGCTAAACTTTACTGATTCACTACACATGCAAAAACTGCTGATGTGAGAAACTTGCATTATTCCTTTTTACTTGTACCATATCTATAAACAATGATGTGTTTGTCTGATCTAGGCACAAGAATTATTCACTGGATATCCATTAAGCAGCCATGAAATTCCATGCTATTATTACATAGATTTAAAAAGAATAAAAGCAGGAAAAATTGCTACCAAGACACACAAAATGCTGGAGAAACTCAGCAGGCCAGGCAGCATCTATGGAAAAGAGTACAGACAAAGTTTCGGGACAAAGGGTCATCTGTACTCTTTTCCATAGATGCTACCTGGCCTGCAGAGTTTCTCCGGGGGAGGGGGGTGGGTGTGTGTGTGTGTGTGTTTTGCTTGGATTTCCAGCAGCTGCAGATTTTCTTTCGTTCAAAATTGCTGATCCTCACTTTGCAGTAATTCCTCTTTTGAAGTGTTCATGGAAGTGTCAGATTATTTTAGAAATACAAGTTTGCCCCATAATTCAGCTATCTATGGTGCTTCCAGACACATGCTCGCATAATGCCATGGAAACAGCTTCATTATCAGTGATGTTGGGTGAATGGTGGCAAATAAGATAAACTTAATTTTTTAAACTTCTATTTGGCTCCTCAGATAATCAACTAATTGTATTTCAGTGTGTTGTGCATTAGTTGCAATTCGCTGTTATTGAAACATCTGTGACTTCTGGAAATGCTTTAATGTGGTCATCAATACAGAATACTTGTTGAATTGGTGTTGACCTTTGTGTCCACCATCTGTTTTGTTAACGTTATCATAGTTACTTACAATGAGTTAGTGTTAGCGCTCTGACTATTAGTCCCATTGTTTTGCAATGCACCACACGTCTGTGATGGATAAACTGGATGCAAGTTATATGGAAATTCAAATAGCAACAGTACTTAACTCTAAATGCTTTGCTTTATACTGATTGTTAATCAGCAATGGCTTGAAATTGGATCATGTACTTCATTTTTAAATACTAATTAGACTATTTGTCTCTACCAAGGGTAGATCATACTCGCTACAACATGATCTTGCCACCAGCCACCCTCCATCCTGCACCCTTTTCTGCTTAACATAAGAATCATTTTCTTTGTGACTTCCTGGTTTTCTCATCTCTACCCACCCATCTCGCCCTCTTCCCCTCCCTTTCCCCAACCCCAGGCTCTTTCCCTTGCAACCATAGGAGGTGTACTGTAACTTTTTCACCATGATCCAGAGCCATAAATAGTCCTTCCAGGTGCAGAGGAGACTGGCACATAACCACTCTGGCCTTTACTGTACTTGGTGCTCTTGATATGCAGTTCACGTTCCATGTGTTTTCGGTTACTTTTTTTAAACTATTGACGCAATTTGATCAAGGTGTCAAGGTTGAGAGCAGAGGATGGACTGGAGTTCAGCTCCCTACTCATTGAGGTTTACTCACCTCAGCACTGAACTGGCTCTGTGCCTGTGGCCTGCAGGCATCGGGCTCCAGGACCAGCTTCATTCCCCTCAGAGCTGAACTAGTTTCATGGCTGTGGACTCAATTTTGGAGACCCTGCAGTTAATATTCTCTGTGTTATTTGTTTACTTTTTATTGTTTGCACATTTTTTTCACATGGGTGTTTGGCAGACTTTGTGTGGGTTTTTTTTTTAGTGGGTTCTATTGTGTTTCCTTGAGGCTGCCCTCAAGAAGATGAATCTCAAGGTTGTTTACAGTATACTACATATATTGGTAACGTACTTTGAACTTGATTTGTTCTCATGTATGTCTGTGAGACTAGGCGAATGTTTTGCTGGGCACCAACACTCTGCCTGTTGTGGTAGTCTGGATCTCTCAGTTGGAAGCCATTTTAATTTTCTTCCCCATTCCCACATTAACCTGTCATTCCACTATTGCCAGGGCAAGATTAAACATAAACTAGAGGAATAGCAACTCGTATTCTGTAGTCTACAAATTCCCAGTATGAACATTGAATTCTGTAATTTCAGGTAACCTGTTCTCTCTATATCCTACTCCTGTTTAACCCAGTTCCTCCTATGCCCAGTCAAGCATCCTAACACTTTTTCCCCCCTCTCCACTTACTCCATCTGCCTTGCTGTAGATCAGGATTTCCCAACCTGGGGTCCATGACACCTTGGTTAATGATGGGAGTCTATTTGGCATTAAAAAAAGGTTGGGAGCCCCTACTCCAGATCATGATGGTGACAATTTCTGGATGAAATTGCAAAACTGGACCGGGAACTTCCATACCTGATACATGGGAAGACAGCTGATCTTTATTCAGCCTGTGCCGAAGGGCGCCTTTATCTGCGTAACATCTGCTTCTGCCCATACAGGCATAATTTGGAGTTCAAAGTTCCAAAGTATTTTGTATATTGGAGCAGTCCCAGTAGAACTAGGAATGCGTCACACTGGTTTATTGCTTCAGTTTGCTATTTAAAGGAGCAAACTGCTGATGTGAGGAGATCTTTCAAAATTCTTTCAAAATGACTGTCAAGGTCATCATTCCTAATACAGGCTGAGAGATTCTCTCTCCAGTAGGACTGTTACTATCAGTGGAGTTACCGATAATCAGTGGTGGGGGGGCCGGAAATCAGATGGCACACCTATTCTCTAGGTTACTTGCTTTGATTATAACATGATTGAATGTATGCAACACACACAAAATGCTGGTGGAACACAGCAGGCCCGGCAGCATCTATTGGAAGAAGCACAGTCGACGTTTCGGGCCGAGACCCTTCGTCAGGCCTAACTAAAAGAAGAGATAGTAAGAGATTTGAGAGGGGAGGGGGAAATCCGAAATGATAGGAGAAGACAGGAGGGGGTGGGGTGAAGCTAAGAGCTGGAAAGTTGATAGGAAAAAGGGTTACACAGCTGGAGAGGGAGGGGATCATGGGACGGGAGGCCTAAGGAGAAAGAAAGGGGGAGGGGAGCACCAGAGGGAGATGGAGAGCAGGCAAGGAGTTATTGTGAGAGGGACAGAGAGAGAAAGGAGCACCAGCCCATTGTCTCCCACACCATCACCAACCTTATCAGCTCTGGGGATCTCCCATCCACTGCCACCAACCTCATAGTTCACACACTCCGCACATCCCATTTCTACCTCCTACCCAAGATCCACAAACCTGCCTGTCCAGATAGACCCATTGTCTCATCTTACTCCTGCCCCACTGAACTCATTTCTGCATACCTTGACACTGTTTTATCCCCTGTTGTTCAATCCCTTCCCACCTATGTTTATGACACTTCTCACGCTTCAAATTTTTTCAATGATTTTAAGTTCCCTGGCCCCCACCGCCTTATTTTCACCATGGACGTCCAGTCCCTATATACCTCCATCCCCCACCAGGAAGGTCTCAAAGCTCTCCACTTCTTTTTGGATTTCAGACCTAACCAGTTACCCTCTACCACCACTCTCTTTCGTCTAGCGGAATTGGTCCTTGCTCTTAATAATTTCTCCTTTGGCTCCTCCCACTTCTTCCATACCAAAGGTGTAACCATGGGCACCCGTATGGGTCCCAGCTATGCCTGCCTTTTTGTTGGCTTTGTGGAACAGTCCATGTTCCAAGCCTATATGGGTATCCATCCCCCACTTTTCCTTCTCTACATTGACGACTACATTGGCGCTGCTTCCTGCACACATGCTGAGCTCATTGATTTCACTAACTTTGCCTCCAACTTTCACCCTGCCCTCAAATTTACCTGGCCCATTTCTGACACCTCCCTCCCCTTTCTTGATCTTTCTGTCTCTACCTCTGCAGACGGCTTATCTACTGATAACTACTATAAACCTATGGACTCTCACAGCTACCTGGACTATTCCTCTTCCCACCCTGTCTCTTGCAAAAATGCTATCCCTTTCTCACAATTCCTCCGTCTCCACCACATCTGCTCTCAGGATGAGTCTTTTCATTCCAGGATGAAGAAGATGTCTTCCTTTTTTAAAGAATGGGCATCCCTTCCTCCACCATCAACTCTGCTCTCAAACGCATCTCTCCCATTTCACGCACATCTGCTCTCACCCCATCCTCCTGCCACCCGACTAGGGATAGGGTTCCCCTTGTCTTCACCTATCACCCCACCAGCCTCCAGGTCCAACATATAATTCTCCGCAATTTCCACCACCTCCAACGGGATCCTACCACCAAGCACATCTTTCCCTCCCCTCCACCTTTCTGCTTTCCTCAAGAATCGCTCCCTACACGACTCCCTTGTCCATTCGTTCCCCCCATCCCTTCCCACCAATCTCTTTCCTGGCACTTATCCTTGTAAGTGGAACTAGTGCTACACCTGCCCTTATACTTCCTCCCTCACTACCATTCAGGGCCCCAGACAGTCCTTCCAGGTGAGGCAACACTTCACCTGTGAGTCAGCTGGTGTGGTATACTGTGTCCTGTGCTCCTGGTGTGGCCTTTTATATATTGGTGAGATCCAACGCAGACTGGGAGATCGTTTCGCTGAACACCTACCTATGCTCTGTCCGCCAGAGAAAGCAGGATCTCCCAGTGGCCACGCATTTTAATTCCACGTCCCATTCCCATTCTGATATGTCTATCCATGGCCTCCTCTACTGTCAAGATGAAGCCACACTCAGGTTGGAGGAACAACACCTTATATTCTGTCTTGGTAGCCTCCAACCTGACGGCACGAACATTGATTTCTCTAACTTCCATGAATGCCCCCCTCCCCTTCTTGCCCCATCCCTTATTTATTTATTTATTTATTTATTTATCTATTTTATCTATCTATCTATCTATCTATCTATTTATTTATTCCCTTTTTTCTCTCTCACAATAACTCCTTGCTTGCTCTCCATCTTCTTCTGGTGCTCCCCTCCCCCTTTCTTTCTCCTATGATCCTCTCTCTATCCAGCTCAGTATCCCTTTTGCCAATCAACTTTCCAGCTCTTGGCTTCATCCCTCACCCTCCTGTCTTCTCCCATCATTTTGGATCTCTCCCGCCCCCTCCCACTTTCAAATCTCTTACTATCTCTTCTTTCAGTTAGTCCTGATGAAGGGTCTCAGCCCAAGACATTGACTGTTCTTCTTCCTATAGATGCCGCCTGACCTGCTGCGTTCCACCAGCATTTTGTGTGCGTTGCTTGAATTTCCAGCATCTGTAAATTTCCGTGTGTTTGTGATTGAATGTATTCCTGCTACTTGAGGCTTGCTGCAATATCCTTATATTTGGTGAAGGGTGATAACGTATTTTGAACTCTCCATACCTCTTTGGACCGCTACTGTGCTGGCGAAACAGTGCTGTTCAGATCTCCTCAGTGTATCTCACAAAGACAGGACATTTCTTTTGTATTCATCCATTGTCCAGGGATTCCTACAGCAGATGGACTTGAACACCCTTTTAATTAGCTTGCCACGTGTACATTGAAAGATACAGTGAAATGCATCATTTGCATCAAATCAATTAATTGAAGATGGTGCTAGGGGCAGTTTGCAAGTGTCGCCATGCTTTCAGAGCTACGCACAAATCCTAACCGTACGTCCTTGGAGTGTGGGAGGAATTGGGAGCATCGAGAGGAAACGCAAGGTCTCAGGGAGAATGTGTTTGTACATCCTTAGTCATAGGGTCATGGAACACTACAGCCCAGAAACAGGCCCTTTGGTCCTTCTAGTCAATGCCAAACTCTTAATCTGCCTAGTCCCATTGACCTGCACCCGAACCATAGCCCTCCATACCCCACCCATCCATGTACCTATCCAAATTTCTTAAATTTTGAAATCGAACCCGCATCCATCACTTCTGCTTGCAGCTTTTTTCACACACTCTCACCCTTTGAGTGAAGAAGATCCCCCTCGTGTTTCCCTTAAATATTTCAGCTTTCGCCCTTAACCCATAAGAGTTCTACTCTCACTCAACCTTAGTGGAAAAGGCCTGCTTGCATTTATCCTATCAATAATTTAGTTTTCCTCTTAGTAAATCTTCCCTCATTCTCCTACACTCTAGAGAATAAACTCCTCACCTATTCAACCATTCCCTTTAACTCAGGTCCTCAAATCCTGGCAGCATCTTTGAAAATTGCCTGTACTCATTTAATCTTAAATGAGATTTAAGATTTCCTGTAAGTAGGCGACTCAACTGGAACATAATACTCCAAATCAGGCCTCACCAATGTCCTAAACAATTTCAATATAACATAGAAACATAGAAAACCTACATTGCAATTCGGGCCCTTCGGCCCACAAAGTTGTGCCGAACATGTCCCTACCTTAGAAATTACTAGGCTTACCCATAGCCCTCTAGTTTTCTAAGCTCCATGTACCTATCCAAAAGTCTCTTAAAAGACCCTATCATATCCGCCTCCACCACCGTTGCTGGCAGCCCATTCCACGCACTCACCACTCCCTGCATTTAAAAAAACTTACCCTGACATCTCCTCAGTACCTACTCCCCAGCACCTTAAACCTCTGTCCACTTGTGGCAATCATTTCAGCCCTGAGGGAAAAAGCCTCTGACTATCCACATGATCAATGCCTCTCATCATCTTATACACCTCTATCAGGTCACCTCTCGTCCTCTCAACATCCCAATTCCTGAAATCAGTACTTTGATTCATGAAAGCCAGTATACTAAAAAGCTCTCTTTATGACTCTGTTTACTTGCGACACTACTTTCATGGAATTATGAATCTGTATTCCCAGGTCCCTCTGTTCTACCACACTGCCATTTACTGTGCAAGTCCTACTCTGACTTGTCCTCTCAAAGTGCAACACCTCACATGTGTGCATTAACTTCCATCTGCCATTGTTCAGCCCTTTTTTCCAGCTGGTCTGGGTCTGGGTCCTGCTGCAAGCTTTGAAAGTCTCCCCGTACAGAGAGTGGTGGGTATCAAACCCCGAATGGTGATTGCTGGTGTTGTAAATTGATTGCACTAACTGCTTTTCTTTTCAAATCTTTTTATTATTATTATTATTATTATTATTCAAAAATAGCACAAGTACATCGAAGTAACAACACTTACAATGCCTCAAAAAAGAAGAAATTATCTTAAAGATTGAAAATTTTTATGAATTGAAAAAAAATCCTACTAAGCAAGAAAAGTGAGGGGGAAAAAAAGAAACCCATTGGAGGTACAACCCCGGAGCCATGCGTCATACAAAAAGCTTCTAAAAATAAACATCAAGCCGCCAACAAGAAGGAAAGATATATCAAAAAAAAATTACATTTAGATCGTGGAGGAAATCTATCAGTTAACTGAAATGATAATAACGAGCAAATGAGCCCCATCTCTTCTCAAAATCAAATAAAGGTTCAAAGGTTCGACTTCTAATTTTCTCCAAGCTAAGACACAGCATCACTTGAGAGAACCATTGTGACAAAGTAGGAGCTGATATATCCTTCCATTTCAACAAGATGGCCCTCCTAGCTATCAATGTAACAAAAGAAATAACATGTTGGTCAGACACAGAAGTACCAGGGATATTTTGAGGAATTATTCCAAAAAGCACAGTCAATTTATTAGGTTGTAAGTTGATTGTGAGTGCTTTAGAAATTGTTGAAAAGACTGAATTCCAAAACTGTTTTAATATAGAACATGACCAGAACATATGTGTCAGTGTAGCTATCTCAATTTTACATCTATCACAATACTTGTCAACATTGGGAAATATTTTAGAAAGTCTCTCCTTTGTCAAATGGTAACGATGTACAATTTAAAATTGAATCAGTGAATGACTAGCACTGATCGAAGAAGAGTTAACCAGCTTCAGAATCCATGTCCAATCTCCCATACAAAAGTCAAATTAAGTTCCTTCTCCCAATCCTGTTTAATCTTAGGTAAAGGACACTTATCCCATCGTAATAATAAATTATAAATTCTTCCAATAGAACCTTTCATCGAGGGGTTCATATTCATAATAGTATCTAACAAGTCAGCCTCCAATATGTAAGGAAAATTACTTAAATATTTCTGTAAAAAATGTCTAACTTGAAGATGTTGTAAAAAGTGTGAAAATGAGAGAGAATACTTATCGACTAATTGTTCAAAAGACATCAATCTGCCTTCTTTGAATAAATCCAAAAAAGAATTAATACCTTTATTTTTCCAAACTAAAAAAATTGGATCACTCCAAGAAGGTTTAAAAAAGTAATTATGATAAATTATACTACAAAGTTTGCACTAACTGCTTAGGCTACCATGTTGCCCCTGTGTCACCTACAACATGCTATCCTTAATGTGAAATGTGGGAGCTTTCCCCCTCTCCCCTGTCACCTCTGGTTGCTCCTTGGCACCCATATAGGTAGATGTTGCTGTTATATAGCTGCATTGGAAATTGTGATTTTATTTTTAGGGCAACCAGCCTTCTGATTGTTGTGCAGAAACATAATGGAATCTGTATTAAGTCAGTGAGATCATAGTTCTGTGCTTGTTTCTGGGTTGAAAGCACCATAACAATTTCACATGGATTTTTGACCTACTCCATGATGTTTTTGAGGGGAACATGATTTATCATTAGCACTATTGCAGCATGATTAAAGGTGAAGGGTCTCGGCCTGAAATATCGACAATTTATTCTTCTCCATAGATGCTGCCTTACCTGCTGAGTTCCTCCAGCATTTTCTATGTATTGCTCTGGATTTCCAGCATATGCAGAATCTCTTAATTTTATGAAACGCAGCAGTGTTTTTATGCACTAAAATTAAGTGTAGTCAAGTTTCTAGGCATGAATACTTGCTCTCTCACCCATTAACCTCAATACTTTGGCACCTCTTCGGTACTTATCAAGGCCTCAGTAAAGCAGCCAGTGTAATCAAGGCTATTCTTTTTCCTCTCTCTCTCACATGAAGATGAAGATACTAAACCTGAAAGCATATAGCACCAACCTGAAAAACAACTTATATTCCACTATTATCCCACTCTTGAATGGACACGTTATACGATAAGATGAACTCTTGACCTGACGGTCTATGTCGTTATGATTGTGCATTTTTATTGTTTGCCTGCACTGCAATCATTTGGTAACTTTGCACTTAATTTTGCATTGTTATTGTTTTTTCATCTTGTTCTAGCTAATGTTTTGAGCTGTATGAACAGGATGCAAGACAAGCTTTTCAGTGTATCACGCTTGAGGGGTGATTTTCTCGAGCAGTAGGGATATTGAAATCAAAGTCTCATTGTAAATGGACAGTGTCGTCACTTTCTGTTCAGGCACTATTAGTCTGTAGATCATCTTCTGCAGTTAATTCAAATCTACAGAACCAGTTCAGGAGAGAAAAGTGAGGCCGTGTTCTTTGATAACTGGTCACTTATCCTTTTCACTGTCAAGACTATTCACCCAAAGATGCTGGGAAACTGGGATGAAGGAATAGGGGGTGGATGGAGTGAATACTCGGGTGGAAAGAAGTTGGGACTTTGAGAGAAGCTTTTGTTCAGTGATAGAAAAGCACATGATCATCAGATGGGAGATGCTATTAATATGACTGTAGGTGTGGATGGCCCACTCTTGCATCTAAGCAGTTGGAGAAGATGGAAAGTGCCCCTTAAAGTATCCTTTGTAACCTTTGTGTGTGGGTGCATCAAGATGTGCATAAGGTCGAAGTGTACAAATGCCAGATGTCACCATGTGCTGCCACTTTACCTTTCCTGGAGCTGTGGATAGCCTGGTCATGCTCTTTCAGAACATCACATTCTATTAGACCATGCAACATCGCCTGTCCCTTTGGGGGGGGAAATCTTTTTTTTCGTGATCAAGTGTTTTTATGCAGTTAGGCAGTTTTTTGTGTGTGAAATGTTGCTGAGATCCTGTGGAAGAAGACACTAGTTGCTTCTGATCTTTATAACTTGCCTGCACTTCTACATGAACTTCAGCAAGTGGACTGAATGAATTTCCAAGGTGTAAGATGTTACTTCCTGATTCACGATTGTTTAATGTCATTTCCACTACACAAGTGTAAAGAAGAACAAAATAATTGTTACTCGAGCTCCAATGCACCAAAACAAGTAAGATAATTCAACAATAATTAGGAAAAAAACACATAAGGTAGCTTATATACATTGGATGTCCATGAATTACGCTGGGCACAAGTGTGTCTGTAAATAAGGTGATTACAGGAAATGATAAAGTAGTGGCGTTTGCAGGGATGGGTTCTTCGGGGATAGTGACTGTTTTTGAGTTTTGTAATCCTGGTGTGGATGTGACTTGGCCTCCACCCTAATGATAGTGGGACAAACAGTCAATGAGCAGGGTGAGTAGGATCCTTCATTATGTTACTGGCCCTTTTTCCACACCTTTCTGTATGTCGTTGTATGATTATCCAGATGTTTCCTGATCAGTTAGTTCAGACATTGCTTACAGGTGCATGGGGCAATTCAGAGTCAGTCAAAAACATTTGTTTCACTGTTTCTTCATTACTTTAATGTTCTGTTGTCAATTTGTATTGTTATTCACATCTTTAAATTGTTGGCCTTAATGGTGTTTTTAACCAGACATTGTAGATATTAAACCAGTAGACATGGAAGAATTGACTGAAGTTATCACAGCAGCTGAGTTTCACCCTCACCACTGTAACCTCTTGGTCTACAGCAGCAGCAAGGGAACTCTGCGGCTCTGCGACATGAGGACAGCTGCTCTGTGCGACAAACATGCCAAATGTACGTGTCCGATCCCAAATCCCAGCTGTAGTCTTGATTGGCGTACTTCCGTGATTGTGTAATTTTTTGGTGTAAATGTACACTTTTACTTAACAGTTTGCTCAGCAGTTTAACCAGTCAAGTGGAAGGCAATTCCAGTGGTTTTGTTTGGGAAAGGAAGCTTTTCATTTATTAAATGGTTCTCTCAACAGCCGCTGAATTTGATGAGCATGAACTTTTAGAGTCTGCTGTCGAAGAAAGATAACCTTCAATGTTAACTGTTTCTTTTTCACTATTTCTCCTAGCTTAGCTTGCTATGAAACCGGGGGAGAGAAGAATTGGAGAAGCTGTGCCATATTAATCATGTTTGGGAAGATTTTTTTTCTTTACCAAAAAAGGATCTATAAAGTAACTTGAGATTGTTTTCATTATCTTTCAAAATGCTAGAGTGAGCTGGGTATCTGCATACCATTTGGGATTTTCAAATCTGGTTACATACAAATATTGGATAAACATTAATTTCATGGTTGAATTTACATGCAAACAGTACAAAGGGATTTGCATTATTCTGTTATACAGTTATACAATATATACTGAAAAGTTTACACTCCAGTTGAACCATTCCTGTCTTGCTGTTAAAGTCATTCCAGGGGTGTGCTCTGCTGTGAACACCAACACACAGACTGTTCTGTGCTTCCTGCATCCATCTGTTGTTGAATTGAGAAAGGTGTGATCGGAAGTCTGTATTTCCATTGCACTCCATTAGAAACCTGTGTACATTAGTGTGGCCACATTTAGGCAGCATGTCAAATATTTAAATACTGTTTGGACAGGTGAGGAGCTAGTAATAAATAAGTAAAAGCTTGAGAGTGGTTTTAACACCCAGTAAATCCACCCAGACTGTGATGGGTGGGGATAATAATTATATTTGAAAACCCTGGTTTTAATCCTCAAAATCAATCTATTTCCATTGTAAACTGAATGTGTAAGTCCAAGTGTATTTGTCTGATGGTAAACACTTTCCATTTTACTCATTTTGACCAGGACTCCCATATTGTAAAAGGGCTGGATGGGAAAGAGTTTGTCAAATGTGATCAGGAAGGTTTCCTTAATTAGTACACAGAGGTCACACCTAGAGAGTGTGATATCAGAGCTCCCTTTAGGAAATGAGATGGAGCAGGTCATAGAAGAGTGTGCTGGCGAACATTTTGGATATAATTATCATAATTCCATTAGTTTCAAGATAATTATGGAGAAAGAAAGATCGGGTTCTCAGGTCGGATTCTAAACTGGAGTAAGGCCAAATGTGATGGCATCAGAAAGGATCTCATGAGAGTGGATTGGGACAGGCTGTTTTCTGGCAAAGGAGTGCCTAATAAGTGGGAGGCCTTCAAAATTGAAATTTTGTGAGTATGGAGTTTGTACATTCCTGTCAGAATAGAAGGCAAGGATAACACTTTAGGAAACCTAGGTTTTTGAGAGATTTTGAGGCCCTGTTTCAGAAGAAGAATGAGGTACGTAGCAGGTAAAGGCAGGAAGGAACAAATGAGACATTTGAATATAAGAAATGTAAGAGAACACTTAAGGAAATTGGGAGGGCTGAAAGAAGGCATGAAGTTGCCCAACCAGACAAGGGAAGGAGAATCCCAAAGTCTTGTATACATATATTAAGAATAAAAGGATTACAAAGGACAAAATTGGCCCTCTTGAAGATCAGAGTGGTCATTTATGCACGGGGTTGCAAGATATGGAGGAGATCTTAAAGGGAGCTTACGCATCATTATTTTCTCCAGAGATGAGCGCAGTCTAGAACTGAGACAAAATAGCAATGAGGTCATGGATTGTATACAGATTAGAGGAGGAGAAAGTGCTTGTTGCTTGAGACAAATTAGGATGGATAAATCCTCAAGTCCTGACGGCATGTTCCCATGGACTTTGTGGGAAGGTAGTGTAGAAATTGCGGGGGCCCTAACAGCGGAATTTAAAATGTCCTTAGCTGCAGGTGAGGCGCCGGAGGACTGGAAGGTAGCTAATGTTGTTCCATTATTTAAGAAAAGCTCGAAGAATAAGCCAGAAAGCTTTAGGCTGGTGAGTCTGACATCAGTAGTGAGTAAGTTATTGACACGTGTATTCTGTGTAGCAGTGACCTGAAAACAAACCAAAACTGCTCAGAGACTGAGTATGGGGGTTGACACTACGAAATGCTTTCCACAATAACCAAGTTCAAAAGAGTATGTGCAATCCTTTATTAGAAACTAGCAAAGTTAAACAATCTTGTAGCAAAAAAAATCTAACAAAACTAGTGATATAGTGAAATTAACAAAGTTTGCGGTACTAAGCAGTAGCAAAAATAACAATCTTAGCGTAATAGAGAAATTAATGATCTTGGTGTTCCAATTAATGATTGAACAGCAATCTTAAGCTGTAGCAGTCAACAAAAAAAATCACCCAGTGGTTCACTCCTGGCTCTATCGAGACTAAACTGAGCCTGAAGACAAAGTGTGAATACATAACTATGTTCCTTTACTTCTACCATGCTTCAAACTACATGACATAATGCCCAGAATAAATTTGCAACACAATACAATATAGACAGACAGAAAAATAGATATATAGCTCCTACACTATGGGACTGGATATGTAAGTATTTGGATAGACAGGTTTGGTGAGACTAGAGCTAGAGGTGATGGCTCAAGCCTAAAATGTGAAATGGTTAAGGGGGACGTGAGAGGGAGCATCTTAATGCAGAGAGTGGTAGAGTGTGGAATGAGCTGCCAGTGGAAGTAGTGGATGTAGGTGGATTTGATTTCACTATTTTAAGAGAAATTTGATCGTGTATGGATGAGAGGGCTATGGTCCAGATGCAGGTTGATGGAACAAGGCAGAGTGATAGGCACAGGCTGGATGGGCCAAAGGGTCTCTGTGTTGTAGTGTTGTAAGACTCCAGAGTTAGAGGATCATAAAGATTATGCAAATGTAGCCCTTCCCTGAAATTTTGGCAGCTAGTTGAAATTTCATGCCTGCCTTGAATCAATTGCAAAGCAGCTTTTCTGTAATTCACCAAACTTAATGAATGCACTCACGATGTTTGATTTCATTAATAGTTAACATGAAATCGCCTCTTGCAGCTACCTATTCAAAGTGATATTAAAACCTGCAAATCTCAAAACCAGGGTGTGGCATTCAGGACTGAGCTCAGAAGAAATTTCTTGATGCTGTGGTAGTGAATCTTCGTAGTTTTCTGCCAACAGGGGTGTTGAGGCTCAGTTGTTGAATTCAAGACAATTTTTTAGATATAAGACCATAACACATAGGAGCAGAATTAGGCCATTCAGCCCAGTGAGTCTGCTCTGCTATTCCATCATGGCTGATCCCAGATCCCATTCAACCCCATACACTTGCCTTCTCGCCATATCCTTTGACACCATGACCAATCAGGAAACAATCAACTTCTGCCGTGAATATAGCCATGGACTTGGCCTCCACCGCAGTCTGTGGCAGAGCATTCCACAGATTCACTACTCTCTGGCTAAAAGAAATTCTTCTTTACCTCTGTTCCAAAAGATCCCCGCTCAATTTTAAGGCTGTGCCCTCTAGTTTTGGATACTCCAACCATAGGAAACATCCTTTCCATATCCACCCTATCTAGTCCGTTTCAATGAAATACCCACACCACCTTCTAAATTCCAATGAGTACAGGCCCAAAGCTGCCAAATGCTCTTCGTATTTTAACTCCTTCATTCCTGGAATTGTCTTTGTGAACCCCCTCTAGACTCTAGTGACAACAGATCCTTTCTGAGATATGGGGTCCAAAACTGTTGACAATACTCCAAGTGCAGTTTGACTAGTGTCTTATAAAGGCTCAACATTATCTCCTTGCTTTTATATTCTATTCCCCTTGAAATACCAAAATGCATTATCATACATTTTCCAACACTGTATTCCATCTGCCACTTTTTTGCCCATTCTTCCAATTTGTCTAAGTCCTGCTGCAATCACATTGCTTCCTTATCACTGCCTACCCATCCACCCAACTTCATATCATCCACAGACTTTGCCACAAAGCCATCAATTCCATTATCCGTTGACAAACAATGTGAAAAGCAGCGGTCCCAATACTGACCCCTGATGAACACCACTAGTCACTGGCAGCCGACCAGAAAAGGCCCCCTTTACTCCCCCTCGCTGCCTCCTGCCTGTCAGCCATTCCTCTATCCATGCCAGGATCTTTCCTGTTACATGATGGGATTTTATCTTGTTAAGCAGCTTCAGGTGTGGTACCTTGTCAAATATAAAGTGAGTTGAGAGGTATGGGCTTCATAGAGTGAGGTGATGCTGAAGTAAAAGATAAAAGATCAGCCAATATCTTGTTGAATGACAGAGTAGACACAAAGAGCCAAACGGTTGACTTTTGCTTCTGTCTCAAGTTGTTAGTTAAAGTGATGGTTATCTCTGGAACTTACTGTTTCATATTTAACGTCTGCATTTGCACCATACTCTAGTCAGTTACTACACTGTCATTAATATCGACCATTGTTGTTGAGCAATGTATGTGTCCTTTAAAAATCCAGAAACTTATTTCAATTTTATAGGCTTATTTCTAGATCTTTTCATGCTTTATATTTGCTATAGATATCAAATAATGTTGGAAACAATATGGCTAAAAATTCTGCTTAGCTTTAAGTTGCTTTTTTGGCAAGGATTATAATTATTAAATCAGTGCTGCTCTTTTTGGTGGAGTAGGATGATTATTGGATTTGCTAGTGTTAAAGTACATGAAAACTTGTGTCACCATCTGAGTGTCCTAGCAACCTTTTTCACAGTGACCTTGATAAAGCCAATGATATTGTGTGCTTTTTCCAAAGGGTTAGATGGTAATAATTATTTATAAAAATAACAAATGCTGAACTAAGTTAAATCAGCAAAGGTTGGTGATCAGGGATTATTTGGAAATTGTGAAGAACAAAAGGAGTTTAGTGTGGTGGATCCAAGAAAGATAAGAATATTTCCAAAGTATCTGGAGGCGAGGTAGTGTGCAAGTGTCCTTTTAGTGAGATAATACTTTGGCATCTTTGTCAGAGTTTGTACTTTTAAGTCCCACTGTAGAGGTGAGAGCACAAAAAAAAGTTTTTACTCCAGGGCAGTGCTGAGGAGCTGCTGAACTACTTAATGTTTTTGTTTTAATGTGTTTGTTTGAATTTCCAGCATCTGCAGATTTCCTCATGTGAGAACTACTTAATGGCTGTGTTTGTCAATGAGATGTTAAATTCTCCTTTGTGTGGAGGTATTATTTCAAAACTAAGCAGAGGTCTGTATATTCCTTAGCTAACTCCTAAAGAATGTAATTTTCTCATAAGTAAATTTTATTGTTTATACTATACTGTGAAAATTGCCTGCCATGTTCTTTGGCTTCATCTTGTCCATCCCCACAACCTGTTCCAGACACCCCTACTTTTAGAGATTTGCCCTGCACTTGCTTTCCATTGGGGTAGAGGTCACACCCCACTCCAATAATTTCCTTGGGGATCTCTCCTCTGCTTCTCTTATTCCTTTCCTTCCCCTTTCTCTTTTTTTGTCCTCCTCCTCTCCTTCACGTTTGCTTTTACTGGAGGTATTTCACCCAATTAATAATCTAGTATTAATTCACAGTTTATATTTAGTTTCAGTATAAAAGAGCACTTTTTGATCTCTAAAACATGTTTTCATCCTGCATTGGTAATTATATATTATTAATGAGGGCCCCCTCACAGCATTCCCACCACCCCATCCCCCTCCTGTATAAGCATTCTCTACTTTGTTTTACTTTGAAAAGTCAGATGTAACAGTGTTCTGCAGTTATTTTCCTAATTGGCTTTCTCCTGCTTTATTGCAGATGGAGGAGAATTGCCCTCCTTATCTAATAGATTTTTCAGTCTTTTTGCTTCAGCACAAGAAAATGTATTTTTTGGATTTCAAACTATGAAAACATCAATAATGCTTATTGAAAATGCTTTGATTGTATGTTAAGCATTTTGGCTTTTCTATTGTGTAACATTGATTTTATGCAGACAGGAGGCACAAAAATGCAATAGACTTATTATCGACATGGGATCACATACAGGCTATTTGCTGTTTAGAACTGCAATGACATTCATCTATCCTTATGATTTGGATGGTCATAAATAAAACATGGTTTGATATGTATAATCCATTTGGTGCCTAAAAGTATAATAAAGTCTTATCATTGATTTAAAGTCCATTTTCCAGATCTGCGAGTTGGAAAATAGCCGTTTAATGTAGCAGAGCTTTACTGAGCAAGTTCAAGGTTCATGTAGTGTGCAACCTGTGGGCGATGCTATCAGGTAACAAAGAAAATAGTATCGGTGGTGAATGACATCAATCTAATTAGCATGTGTCTGATAGAGTATTAAATCTGGTATTTAATATAATAGTTAAATTTCAGTGTGCATTTTACTACTTGAATTTTTATGCCAAGAACCTGACAGTTTAACAGCAGACTTTCATATTTCTTTTAAAATTGTGGTTGGTTGTGTCAATCACAGAATATTTGTGGCATAGAAAGAGCTTGTTCAACCTGCTGTCCATACTAACAGTTTGTAAGAGTCATGCAGCTCAACTTTTACCACAATTCTATATTTGTTTGTATTCTGATGCTATAGTTTCAACAAGTAACTAGATAATTAATCCTGCCTCTGCAGCTACCTCTGCCAGTACATCTCTGATCCTATGTATACTTAAAAAAAAATCTTTTCCTCTTATCACTTTTGGTCCTGTTGACAATCACCTTCACCTTTATTTCATGGCCCATGGAGCTTTACCACTAGTCGGTGGGAAGTTTTTCTCCGTGGTCCGTCTGTATCTTTCAAGCTCCTCAGCAGCTATGCTTACAAATAAAATAATTGGGCTTCTCCACTACACGCTTCAGCTCTGAAATCATTTCAGTAACTTGTTACTGCATCCTCTCCAAGGACTTCAGATCAGTGTTTAGAGTGTTAATTATAATTTCCATGTTCTTGTATTTCTGCCTTTATTATATAGAGCCCAAATACTATTTAAACAATTTTCTCACATTGCTGTCGATTTTAACAAACTATATACACCTTCCCCTTCTCTGTTCTTGTACCAATTATTTGGATCCTCCTGGTTGTACAGCAAAGAAATGTGACCTTCAGCCCATGTTCTTACTGACCTTTTGGCGGTCCATATTTTATCTATTTAAATGTCTGAGTAAATGCTTCTTCAATGCCACTGATTCCACCATCTCCTGTAGCAGTGTGTTCAAGACTCTAGTTGGGGGAGAAGACTTGCCCCTTCAGTCCCCTTTAAAACTTCTACCTTTCATCTAAAAACTGTGCCCTCCTGTTTTTGATACCTCTTCCACTCGGGAAAGATTTTGACTATATATCTTTTCATTTCAATCTTTTATTCTTCAATCAAGTCACCCTTCAGACTCCTTCATGCCAGGGAAAAGAAAACCAGTCTCTGACACAATATACTTTTAGGAAAATAGGAAGCAGTGCTCTCTAAACCCAGTCTAAACCATGAATATGCAGTATATCAAGAAAATCAGTGGTGTTTGTGCCAATTCCCAGAGACTCTGTGCAAGTCCCTCTAGAGGGGGATGGGGTTGGAGGTGGAGAAATTGTAACCTTTCATCATATTTCCTGTGGCTTATTGACTGATCTTTGGGATTGAAAAGTTTCTGAACTTCAATGTAACAAAGCAATAACGGGAATCAAAGAAATGGTTTGCTGAAACATTTGAACTTGAGGTATATTATCAAACCCGAGGTACTCTTTTGACTTGGTGAGACTGATTTGAAAGTGGTTAATAAAGTGGGTGACTTGGCAGATAAATTAGATGTGACGCTAAATGACTCATTGCCACTCTTGAAGCACATGTAGAAATGACACCCTGTGGATCATTGAGTTTTTTTTAATGCTGTTAATGAACCTATCATCTGATTATGTTGTCAATACACAGTATCACTTGTCTTATTAAGCTGGTTTTCTCTGATATTAAAACAAAACATGAATCATGTTGGGGGCATAATCATTGTCATAGTCATTAGCTGCTTCCTCCTGCCTTGTTTTATTAGAAGAACTAATAATTCCCAACTCGTTTGGTTCTGATTGACCCATAATCCATATCAGAAGAAATTATACTCCGCTCATTTTGGCTGGTTTATGCAGCTCATTTGTGGGATGCACATTACAATAATAACAGCAACTTGCAATTGCTTATCTTTTTTTAATATACTGAAATGTCCAAAGGTAGTTATGGGCTCTGAAAATGGCTTAAAATATAATTTGAATAAAGCCATTTGTGTATTCTTTTTTCATCTGCCAGGAGTAAGCTTGAGCGGTATTCTTACAGGAACGGTTTTCTAGATATACTCTTAATTGAGTGAAACCCCTTTTACCAGGCATCTCCAGAGACATGGCTCATTAACCCCTCGCTAACAGCTACTGGACTCAGAGGTGAGAAAACCAGCTTTCAAACTCCATACGTCTAGAGTCGGTATGACTTGGATCCCACCAAAACCAGGAAGCTGGGATGTCTCGATCACCTGAACCCCGATCTGCATTAATGCTGTGTAAATACTGCCCCCGTGCATTTAGCCGTCAGCAAGAAATAACAGATCATACACTGCATACAATTATAAAGAAAGTATATTTATAAATGTCATCTTTATGGAACAGTTAGTAGGAAAAAGAAAAGAAATAAGAAGGGCTCATTACAGTTAACCCAGTACAAATAAGTTGGAGCTCATCTTGAAATTGTCTTTAACTCGCACACTGGAGCCACGGTCGTGTGATATCACACACCACCTTGTGAATCTCGCTCAAAATCCACCTCGAACAAACAGGCTCCCCCATGGGAGTATTGGTCCTTCCTCCTTGAAACCATTCATCTGCAACAAGGACAGCATCCTCAGTCATCTTCCCTCCTGTCTGCTCCCAGCTCCTGCCAAAAAGACCTCAACCCATGATGCACCATCAATAACTCACTCTGAGACGTAAGAAGCGAGGTATCGGCTTTTATTGACTGGAAGAATGAACAACACTACATCCTGGGGAATGAGGCTGGGCAACAGGCCTCAGTCGCCTTTATACAGGGGTCTGTGGGAGGAGCCACAGGAGCAGTCCAGACAGGTATATGTAGTTCACCACAACCCACGCCAGTGTCCATCACAAAAACCTTTCCACCCAGTGTTCTCTAGAGCCTTCTCCCAATTCCACCATCCTGACTGGCTGATACAACATCCCTAAGTTGAATAACATAGCCCCTTATCTTCTGCTCAAACCCAAACATGTTAAAAGCAGAACAGAGTGTTCTTACAGAACTGCTAAAATGAAATAACTACCGCATTGCAGTAAAAATCTTAACCAGGGCGTTATACAAGTATGGTGCATAGCAGTAGGAATGTAATATTGAGGGAAGGGTGTAATATTGTCAGGAATGTGTGAGGAAGGAGACAAGGATGCAAAGTGTCTTTAAACTTGATAGGAAAAGCAAATTATTTGAAGTTAAGTTTTCATTTTTCTTTAAGGGGGGAAGTACCGTAGATAAGTGCTGAAAATAGTTGTTGCCTTCGTTGTTGTCAGAAGATGATAGTTCAGGGTTGTTTTTTTCCAGAGTGGAGGCCTATGGCCGGTGGTATTCCACTAGGATCTAGACTGGTTCCCTCTTGTAGTGATTTTTAATGTTGACTTGGATGAGAAGTTTGGTGATGTGGTTGGTAAGTTAGTGGATGACAACACAATTGTTAGTATAGTGGACAGTTAAAGGACAGTTAAAGATTACCTTGTATAACCTTTGATAAGAATCTAGTCAGCTAGGAAGGTGGGCAGCATGGCAGATGGAACTTAACCCTGACAAGGGCAAAGAGATAGATTTTAGCAAGTTAAAACAGAGCAGGGCTCTGGAGAATGTCACAGAAGAAAGAGAACAAGTGAAACAAGTACAGTTTGCTGGAAATGAGAGGGTCTTACAGACATTTTGGCAAACTTGCCTTGATCAATCAGGACACTAAGTACAAGAATTTAGATGTCCTGTTACAGTTGCACAAATACTTGATTATCAGGTGTAGTTCTGGTTGCCCAGCTATGGGAAGGATATTTTTAAACTGGAAAGGGTATGGAAAAGATTCATAAGGATGCTTGTGTTATAAGGAGAGGTCTGATAGGCTTGGGGCTGTTTTCCCTTGAGTGTAGGATGCTGAAAAGTGACCTTGGCATCCTGTATGCCAGGGATAATATATGTAAAATCACAAGCGGCACAGGTAAGGTGGATAGTTCCAGGCAAAGGAAGTTTAAAATCAAGGGATAGGTTTAAGGTGAGAGGAGAAAGCTTTAAAGGTGGCCCAAAAAGTAAGTTTATCCAATTAAGGTGGTGGATATATGAAATGAGCTCCCAGAGGAAGGAATAGAGGAGGGTACAATTACAATGTTTAAAAGATATTTTAATAGAGCAGAAATAGAAACAGGTTAGAGGGAAATAGGCCCAACGCAGTCAAATGGAAATCTTGCTCAGGTAGCTACCTTGGTTGACATGGGCCAGTAGGACCTAAAGACCTTTTCCTGTGCTCTATAACTCTTCCTCTGTGACTTGTAAAGTAAAATGTCAGCTTGTATTTAAGAGGTCAGAATCATGCAACATTAACTTTGACATGGTGTATTTCAATATTCACAATCAAGCCAAGATCTATCCCCAATTACACAGGTAAACGTTGTATACTGTAAGTAGATTAAGTGGATTGGAACCACAAAGAGACACTTATTTCCTTTCTAAACAAAAAAAACAGATAAACTTTATCTAACATTACAGATGCTGTCAAAATTAAATTGCTTCATTTGGATGCAATATGAGTAAGCTTCTTCCAGATGCAAATTAAAATGGCATAATACAAATAACCAATATAGTAACACAAAGTTTAGTTAGTACCCATTTTAGATGGAGACAAAGGATGTTTTTGTTGAGGTGCTTTAGTGTTTGAGATATTTGAATTGGACTTTTATCGTTCAAGAAGGTGGCTCACTAACCACTCCACAGGGGCAATTAGGAATGGGCAATAAATGTTGCACTTGCCAGTGACACCCATATCCTGAAGAATTATTAAATAAATCCTTTCCCAATGATAATGCACGATGCTCATTGATAGAAGGATGTCACCAAGAAGCTTGATCACAAGCTCTAATTATGTATTATATGATTAAAATAAACTTTGGGTTAAGTGGGACATGAAAATGATCATTTCAGGTTATGTTGCATTACTCAGCTAACTTCCTAGCATCAGATCAATTGTAGTGTTAAACAAAATAATTGTGTAAACATCATGCCCCAATTTCTCAGCAATGGTATTTAAGTAATTTCAGATTCAGTTTATTATCATTTAGAAACCACAAATGCAATGCAGTTAAAAAATGAGACAACGTTCCTCCAGAATGATATCACAAAAGCATATGACAAAACAGACTACACCAGAAAATCCACATAATGTTTGGCAATCCCCAATCCAGAGTCCGGAAAGGCTGCTACGTATTAATATTGCGCTACCATCTTAGTGCGTTCCCCAGAAAGGAGGTCCAAATCCACCAGACAAACAAGACCAAAAACTAAAGCTACAAGACCTGCACAAAACCACATAGTTACAACAGTGCAAACAATAGCATAATTGATTAAAAAAAAAACAGACCATGGGCACAGTAAAAATAGTCCAAAGATGTTAAAGGACTATAAGTAATATGGTAACATTTTCTCTAATACTATCAAATATTAGAACTGAAAGATAATACCATGCAGGCTGACTAAGAGTGACATTCCTGTTGACTGACCTGCATGAATAATTGGGCTGAGTCTCTTCGAACAGGACCAAAATTGGTATTATTTAGTAAGTTAGCAATCTTATTCATTGAATTTTAAAGAAGGGATATTTGTGGTAAATGGAAAATAATTTGTTGCTTTCCTAGAGTAGAAATTAAGGTTTATCAGTTTCAGTGATAAGTGTAAAAGTTTTTCCCTTTACTTTCAGTATTACTTCCTCATACTGCCTTCTTTAATAATTGTTTACAAGAACTTTGATTAATCACTGAGACAGATTTTCAGTTCCCCTGTGATATTTTCCTTTCAGGGTCAGTGCATTGCATTATTAGTAGCTTTTCTGTAGGGGCACACTTGTCAAGTAGCAGAATCTTGTGAAAATTACAAACCTTTTGCAGGTGCACTGGCTTGAGAGTGTCTTGACATTTCTGTTTAAGAACGGACCAAAGGAACCAATTGCTAATGTGCCATGGTAGCAGATCTTGAAATGAATAGGGGCCTTGTGTGAGTTATGAGAGGGAAACTGGCCAGTGATCATGCTCCTGGGTTGCTACCATGATTCGTATAGAATCTGCTCACTTGTGAGGTTCTGCAATTGAATACCAAATTCACTTTTCTAAGAATATAACTTCTGAGGAAGCTATGGATTAATGTTGTAATGGGGGAAATATTTTCCAGGCTTCTAAGTCTTTGGTTGGAGACCAGGAAAAGAGTTGTATTTCTGCAGGAGCAAATGCTTTTCCATCCCATTTTGATTTGTGTGTGCAATTTGCCTCTGAGGAAAGTGGAGAAAATCTGTGGAGAAAAAAAAATGTGAAAGCAATTACTTCCCAGTGTATTGAGTAGAAATCTGTACTTCCGTAGAAGGTGAAATTGCACAAAATCTTGTAAGATATTTGGAAGTGGAGGGAAGTTTTATTTTGAAGATTTTCATAGAAGCTAAGTGGGGCTTCTTGAGTAGTATAATTTGTATTATTACTTGGCCATTTAATAAGATGTTTTATTTACTGTTGCATTTGCTTATTTTATCTAGGATTAAAAGGCTAGAATTGAATGGTCAGAGTATAATTGTGCATCATTGTTCAAAGTTAGTTTATTAGAGACCATTCTAAGCTTATCTTCTGAAACAGATTTGAACTATCTTTGGTATACTTATGGTATAACGAAATAATAAAACAGAACCAGACAGAAGTTAATACTGTTGTTTAAAAGGATCATAGACATATTGTGTCAACAGATAACGAATCTCTACTCTTAGCACTATTTTTACCAGGCTTATGGTATAACTGAATTTTATTTCAGGTTACTTGTGATCTAATAGATGAGAAAGGTGCAAGTCATTTCTTTCTCAGATAGAAATGCGTTGGTATTGGGTTAACTGTCCTCAAAGCCCTGAATTGAAAAGATTTTAAACCCCATCTGATACAGATATCTATGGGTAACCTCACTGTCAGAAGGTTATACTGTATCCACCTACTCTCCAAGTTAAGTGCAGTCTCTGGTGAGGTCTAGCTGCCAGTAACACCTGCTTGAGTACTGGGTCCCCCCCCCCCCCCACCAGCTAACAAAGTAGCTTAAACACAGTTTGATTTATTTTTTAATGATACGCATTTAAATTTAGACAAATAATCCTTAGCATATATTTAACACTCAGATGATTTTTGATTATAAAAGATTTCCAAATTACAAAGGGTTCACAAAATACAAACTACTAAACGCAGATATGATTACGAACGCAAAGAATATACCAATGAGTTACAGATGAACAAGGTGTCTGTCAGAAACTGAAGGCTGAGGAATGAATTCTAGTTCTTTCTGTCACCCTGTCTTCCTGTCATTCTCCTTGTCACGCTGAACAATCCCCAATGCTTTCAAACATTAAGATAGTTTTGCTGCTAGTTGATATTACTTGCACTCTGTTTTCCAGATACCTTTGCTGTGACAGTAATACACACAGGTGGTTCAGGGATCCCAGCTATCTAAAATTAATGCTGTGAGAGCTGGCTCTGATTACACAAATAACCCAGCTATTGATTGATCATACCTGCGACTATGCTTGTGAACTAAGTGACTAAAGAAGCCCAGTCTGGAACCTTCCCTGATCACAATGTTGTAAATAACTTGTGTAGCTGTAGTTGCCTGGTTTGATGTAAGCCAATTACCATGACCACATTTTCTTACACTTAGCTAATGCGGACAAGAAGTTTCATAGTCCCTTCACTTTGCAAACCACATCTCTTAGCAGCCAACCTCCTGCTATGGTCCAGAGCCTGTACACTGTAACCATGTTTGCAAAGCTGTACCTTAACTTCAAACTGATAACTGCTTGCAATTTGCATTAAGAACTGAAGGCTGGGTCCTGTTCGCAACAAGAAGCTGAGCAAGGAATATTTGTTTGAAATTTAACAGCTCTGACCCTTTGGAAAGGTCATGCTGCAGGTCTGGAAAGCTGAGGTCAGCTTTCTTGGACACTGGAAAGTGCACATCCATTACAGAGAAGGCTATGTTCCTCGCTGCTAAATCTGCATTTCAATCTCGGTCGCTTTATCTGACATTTCAAAAGTTCACTCTAAATTATTTACAACAGCACTTCAAAATTCCCAGTTCTCTAACTTGAAGCCCCAAGATCAGATCAACCAGTTCATCTGTAAAATATATTTAAATACATCTCTATAATGTTTTTTAAAAAACTGGCAACTTGTATGAAGTTGTACAGTTTTATCATGAAACAAATGGTTGTAATATTTTGTGGAGGGGGTGTGAACTTTCCCAGAGGAAAGTGTTTAGTTAAGCATGCACCGAGAGCCTCTAATATCAAAGAGCATTTGTACTGAGTGCTTTCTTTAGCAATTGCATTATTCCATATGTTACACTTCTCTCCATCACAAGACAATTCTATTTTGGCTTCATTCCTTTATCAGTAAAGTTAGAATCTTGTCATCAATCAAAGTATGCTTGGTTAGTTACTGTATTTTTGTACAGCAACTGGTTTGCAGTAGTACAAGTCTGCTGAAATGTTATTAAAGCATGATGGATGATGGCAAAGGGCAGAAATTTCATAACAATTAACCTGAAGCAGAATAATGTTCACAATTTTTTTTGTAAAGCATACACTGTAGCTGAACAGCTGTATCCCTAAAAATGGTTCAATTTTGTCGGGTAGAGGGAGACTGATTTAAAGGTCATTAGCCATCGCATGCATGTTGCTTCACTTTATAAGCATTACTATTTACTCTAAATGTATTCAACCTTCCTCATGGTCCATCAGAAGATGGTAGTGATTTGCTGCCATCCTTGGCGAAGTGCTCTCAAGGATCAGGCTCGAATGGGAATAACTTGGTGAGTTATCTGTATGGTGCACAGTACAACCACAACATGTGCAGTCAAAGCTGTGACTATTCAAAGTGCCAGTCGGACTTGAGTTAATTGTCTGCCTTGGCTGCTACTGAGCTGCTTTCATGTTGCTGGGTGTGTGGGCATCCAGCAAGAGGGCAGTATTCCATCATTCCCCTTCCTTACAAATGGTAAATGGTTGACAGGTTTTGTTCAGTTGTGCAGTGATTTGTTTCAAAGCCGAGTCGCTAATCCATTTTACTAAGATTATTTATGTGACTTTTCAAGTTCTGGTCAGTGGGGACCCTCATAAAGCATTGGTGCTTTATGGCAGGTGAATCAATGATGCTAATTATGTTGCCATTGAATATCAAGGAGACATACTTCTACTGTCTCATAGCAGATGGACAGTGCTTGTGTCTTGTGTGCTGCAAGTATTATTTACAACTTAATGCTGCCTTGAATGTTGTCCAGATTTGGATGTATGTGATCAAGGGCTTTTTCATTATTTGATTGGAGCTGGCCATGTGTAAACTTGAGCAAAAGAAAGTGTACTTTTGATCTTATGAAAAAGGGGACATTCTTGGAAATGGTTGGGCCTTGGATGCTGCGCTGAAGAACCTTGGCAATGACTCGAGTTGTGGTCATTGACAAGTGTCATCTCAATACGGTGAGAATATAATTAATTCCAGAATATTTTTTTTAACTGCAGATGGAGTATCTTTGAAGCTATTCTTTCTTGACTTTGTCACATGTGCTCCTAGTTCCTTGCTGTTAATGTAGAACAGCACAGTACAAGCTCTTTGGCCCATTATGTTGTCCCAACCTGTTAACCTACTTCAAAGTCAATCTAATGCTTGCCTTCCATTTTTCTTTAATCCATGTGCCTATCTAAGAGACTCCGAAATGTTTCTGATGTATCTGCCTCTACCACCACCCCAAGGTAACATGACCCACTCCTCCACCACTCTGTATATTTAAAAAAAAAATTCTCTGACATCCCCTCCATACATTTCCCCAATCACCTTAAAATGATGTCCTCTCATATTAACCATTTCCACCCTGGGGAAAGAGGTGGTATCTGTCTACTTTACCCAATCCAGGCAGCGTCCACTTCACCTTTTCTAAAAGTTCCACATTCTTCCTATAATGATGTAACTGACCACAATACTCCAAGCATGGTCTAATCAGGGCTTTATAGAGCTGGAATGTTATCTCAATCCTCCGACTAATGAAGGCCAACACACCATATGCCTTCTTAATCTATCAATTTGCTGAGCATTTTGAGGGATCCATTAATGTGGACCCCAACCAAGGTCCCTTTGTTTCTCCATACTGTTAAGAATTCTGCCATTAACCCTGAAATCCATGATCAAATTTGACCTTCCAAGGTGAATTACTTCACACTTTTCTAGATTGAACTCCATCTGTCACTTCTCCATCCAGCTCTGCATCCTGTCACATCACACTGTAACCTACAACAATCTTCTCTATTATCCACAACTCCACCAACCTTTGTATCATCTGCAAACTTACTAACCCACCCCTTCCACTTCTTTATCCAAGTCGTTTTTAAAAAATCCACAGAGATTCCAAGCAGATACCTGCAGGTTACTACTAGTCACAGACAGCCAGTCAGATTAAGATGGTGCTCCTGTAATTTGTGTTTAGCCTCAACTGGCAGTGGAGGAGGCAGATGACAGATATGTCAGAGTGGGAATGGGAAGGAGAATTACAATGGCTGGCAACCAAGAGATCCAGACAGCCATGACAAATGGAACAAAGGTGCTCAATAAAACTGTCAGCCAATGTGTCTGCTTCTGGTGCCACTAATGTCGAGAAGGCTGCCAAGAATTTTTGATGTGTTACTGAAGGTAAATATGGAGAAGATATTTTCCTTCACTGAAAGTGAAGAACCAAAGATGACAAATCTTAAAGTAAAAGGTAGGCCATGTGTGACTGAGGAATTTCTTCCCAAAGAAGTGGTGAATCTTTACAATTCCCCATTTTGGAGGAATACAAAACAGATGATTATATTTCTGGATGTTAGTGGAATCAGGAAATATGTGCTTCAACAGGAAAATGATAGAAACATAGAAAAACTACAGCACAATACAGGCCCTTCAGCCCACAAAGCTGTGCCAAGCATGTACTTACTTTAGAAATTACCTAGAGTTACCCATAGCCCTCTATTTTTCTAAGCTCCATGTACCCATCCAAGAGTTTCTTAAAAGACCCTCTTGTATCCACCTCCACTACCGTAGCCAGCAGCCCATTCCACATACTCACCACTTTTTGTGTGTAATTAAAAAAACTTGCCCTTTATATCTCCTCTGTACCTACTTCCAAGCACCTTAAAACTGTGCCCTCTCATGTTAGCCATTTCAGCCCTGCGAATGCCTTTCATCATCTTATATGCCTCTATCAGTTTGCCTCTCATCCTCCGTCACTCCAAGGAGAAAAGGCCAAGTTCACACAACCTATTCTCATAAGGCATGCGGTCCAATCAGGCAACATCCTTGTAAATCTCCTCTGCACTCCCACATCCTTCCTGTAGTGAGGTGACCAGAACTGAGCAGAGTACTCCCAAGTGGGGTCTGACCAGGGTCATATATAGCTGTAACATTACCTCTCAGCTCTTGAACTCACTCCCACGGTTGATGAAGGCCAAAATGCCATACGCCTTCTTAACCACACAGTGAATCTGTACAGCAGTTTTGAGTGTCCAATAGACTCGGACCCCAAGATCCCACTTACCTCCACACTGGCAACTGTCTTGCCATTAATACTATATTCTGCCATCATATTTGACCTACCAAAATGAACCACTTCACCCTTATCTGAATTGAACTCCATATGCCACTTCTCAGCCCAGTTTTGCATCCTATCAATGTCCTGCTGTAACCTTTGACAGCCCTCCACCCTATCCACAACACCCCCAACCTCTGTGTCATCAGCAAATTTATGAACCCATCCCTCCACTTCCTCATCCAGGTCATTTATAAAAATCACAAAGTGTAAGGGTCCCAGAACAGATCCCCAAGGCACACCACTGGTCACCAACCTCCATGCAGAATATGACCCACCTACAACCACTCTTTGCCTTCTGTGAGTAAGCCAATTCTGGATCCACAAAGCAAGGTCCCCTTGGATCCCATGCCTCCTTACTTTCTCAAAAATCTTTGCATGGGTTACTTTATCAAATGTCTTGCTGAAATCCATATACACTACACCTACTGCTCTGCCTTCATCAATGTGTTTAGTCACATCCTCAAAAAATTCAATCAGGCTCATAAGGCACGACCTACCTTTCACAAAGCCATGCTGACTATTCCTAATCATATTATGCCTCTCCAAATGTTCATAAATCCTGCCTCTCAGGATCTTCTCCATCAACTTACTAACCACTGAAGTAAGACTCACTGGTCTATAATTTCCTGGGTTATCTTTATTCCCTTTCTTGAATAAGGGAACAACATCTGCAACCCTCCAATCCTTCGGAACCTCTCCCATCCCCATTGATGATGCAAAGGTCATTGCCAGAGGCTCAGCAATCTCCTCCCTCACCTCCCACAGTAGTCTGGGCTACATCTCATCCAGACCCGGTGACTTATCCACCTTGATGTTTTTCAAAAGCTCCAGCACATCGTCTTTCTTAATGTTTATATGCTGAAGCATTTCAGTGCACTGTAAATCAACCCAACAATCGCCAAGGTCCTTTTCTGTACTGAATACTGAAGCAAAGTATTCATTAAGTACCTCCGCTACCACCTCCAGTTCCATACACGCTTTTCCACTGTCACAGTTGATTGGTCCTATTCTCTCACGCCTTATCCTCTTGCTCTTCACATACTTGGAGAATGCCTTGGGGTTTTCCTTAATCCTGCTCACCTGCATGCCCCTTCTGGCTCTCCTAATTTCTGGCTCCTTCCTGCTAGCCTTATAATTTTCTAGATCACTGTCATTACCTAGTTTTTTTGAAGCTTTCTTTCTTCTTGACTAGATATTCTACAGCCTTTGTACACCATGGTTCCTGTACCCTACCATTCTTTACCTGTCTCATTGGAATGTACCTACGTAGAAAGCCACACAAATATCCTCTGAACATTTGCCACATGTTTGCTGTACATTTCCCTGAGAACATCTGCTCCCAATTTATGCATCCAAGTTCCTACCTGATAGCTGCATATTTCCCCTTACTCCAATTAAATGTTTCCTTAACTTGTTTGTACATATCCCTCTCCAATGCTATGGTAAAGGAGATAGAATTGTGATCACTATCTCCAAAATGCTGTCCCACTGAGAGACCTGACACCTGACCAGGTTCATTTCCCAATACCAGATCAAGTACTGCCTCTCCTCTTGTAGGCTTACCTTCATATTATGTCAGGAAACCTTCCTGAACACACCTAACAAATTCCACCCCATCTAAACCCCTCGCTCTAGGGAGATGCCAATCAGTATTAGGGAAATTAAAATCTCCTATCATGACAACCCTGTTATTATTGCACCTTTCCAGAATCTGTCTCCCTATCTGCTCCTTGATGTCCCTATTACTATTGGATGGTCTATTTTAAACAAAAAAAAAGCCAGTTGTTATTGACCCCTTCCTGTTTCTAACTTCCATCCGCAGAGATGCAGTAGACAATTCCTCCATGATTTCCTCCTTTATAAAGTATATGAAGTAACTTGCATAAAAAGAGAACAAAAAACAGTGAGGTAGATAAGCCTACAAGAGGAGAGGCTGTATTTGATCTGGTATTGGGAAATGAACCTGGTCAGGTGTCAGGTCTCTCAGTGGAAGAGCATTTTGGAGATAGTGATGACAATTCTATCTCCTTTACCATAGCATCGGAGAGGGATAGGAGCAGTGAGGTACTGTTCTTGGCTTTACTGTCCATTCAGAAATCTGATGGTAAATATGAAGAAGCTGTTCCTAAACATTGAGTGTGTGTTTTCAGGCTCTTGTGCTATGTCCTTGATGGTAGCAATGACAAGAAGGTATGTCCAGAATTACCATATCTGTGCACCACGATTACCTCTACCTTTAAAATAAAAATCTTATTATTTTAAAAGTTTGAGGTAATCGTTATGCGCAGACATGGTGATTCTGTCTCAGTCCTGCTCAGTGGACTTGGAACATCTAGCGGACAAATGTCTTCCATCTTATCTGCTGAGGAAATCTAATGTTATATGCCCAAGAGGGAAACCAAGCAAAGAGAATGGGGAAACAATGTTTTCTCGAGTTCCTTTTGCTTTGAAAATCTGCAATTAAGTCTGCAATTGTGGTCTGATAGCATCTGCACTTTCACCAACAAATATTGCAATTTATCCCACTGAATGACTGTTATTTCTCACACACATGCATCTTGATCGCCTGCAGAAATTGGGATTTTAGAGATGATAAATGGTCTGTGCTCAATATACTCCCAATTGAAATGTGATGAAATTATTACATTCTGGAAGACAAAAGTTTCAGATAGGCTTTGAAAGCTACATTTTAAGAAAGAGAAAGGTATATTATCATTTAAGTACTGCCTCTAAAAAGATAACAATGGATTTCTGAATGTCATCTTTTGCAATAAATATAGTTTTGGTATTCATTGTGTAATTACTTTCCCTATCCACATTGTTTAAAAATTTATTCATTCTCATTTTGAACTGAAATAAATTTTGCCCCTTTTCGCAGATTATAATTTTAATGCTCGTTAACTGATTGGGTCGAGTTGTGCTGCATGTGGCCCATGATTTGCCTCATAGGGGTCAATGAAAGTGCAAAGTCACAAAGCTTCTGCATATGGCAACCACAGTGGGCTCCCCAACAAGTGGCTACCGGGCCCCAGGCAACAGAAGCTAATGAACCACCCAAATAACTTCCTGACTTCTCATTTGCCAGTGTCTTTTCCTCTGTCTGGTCTTTACAAATGTTGGACAAGCCTTTCCGATGATTAGACACATTTGAAACAAGTATGGAAGAAATCTAAAAATTCAATCAAACACTTAACTGATGTAAATTGATTAAAGCATTCATGTTAATTAAAATTTGTTTTGATGGTTTTGTTTGTTTCCCTTGGGGGGGAAAAAATGACACTGGAAAGCAGGAGGAGTAGGCCATCAGGCCACATCCCCCCTCCCCCCAAGCCTGTCTTGCTATTCATTGTAATCCTTATTGCTCTTTGTCCTCTGTTCCATTTCTCTCTGTTTTTATCTCTACTGTTAAAGATCTCTAATGATTGGATCTCCTGTTCCCTCTGAGTCAGAGAATTCAAGAGTTCCGTTGATCTATGTGAGAAGAAATTCAATTGGCCTCTGTTTTAAATGACTGGCCTGTTACCTTGTTTTTGACGCTCCCACCAGTGGAAAATATCTTAACATCTACCCTGTTAAAACCTCCTTAAGATCTTATTGTTTGAGAAAGGTCACCCCTTATTCTGCTAAATTCCATCAAGTACAGGTGCTAACTGTCTAATATTAATTGGTAGGGTAGTCCTTTCATTCTAATTTTTAGTCTCCTGAATTTCCTTCAAAATGCCTTGAATGCTACTTTATCATTTTCTTTGGATAAGAGAATTGAAACTCAGCAATTTAGAAGGAAAAGGTCTTTGAGTCGTATTTCAGGACATAGGTTACAATATGAAAGCCTTTTCAATTTTGTCTTCACCATTGATGTTATAAATCTATGTTATAGTGACATAATAACAAATACATGTTCTAATGCAAACTTTGACTTTTATTCTATAAATCTGGTAGGAATTCCTCAGATAGTATTATAGTTTAGTATTAAGCATTTTTTTTTGCTTATAGTGATTCAGCATTGCCCATAAAAAGAGAATACACCTGGGAGTACAGGTCAGACAAGGCAGCTGTAATTTAAATTTATAGGGAAATCAAACAGATTTATTGGAACAAAAGATGTAATACTGTACACGCAGTGTAAAACTTAAGGAGACAAAATCAATAGAAATGTTGCAGACTGCTACATGGTACTGCAGTAGTTTATTATAAAATTTAATCAATACAAATATGTAGTGTGTTGTAATGCAGCAGTACCATCTATAAAGTTTGTGAAAGGTTGAAATTTATGATCAGGTTAACACCACGGTGGAAAATCAACTGTGTTTGAAAGTGTATCATAGTCTAGTGATATTTGTAGAGTGTTCAGAATGTTGTTGTTGAAGCCTTGTGTACAGTAAATAAATGTTGCAGTTTCCCTCCCAATAGTTGTAAGTTTGCAAGGAATAAAGTTCTTGGTGTACGGCCTCAGATTGGGGCTATGATGGAGGACAAGGGGCTGTGAATGCCATGAGTGAATGGGTAATCTTGATGCCTAGGTGTGCTTTGCTATATCATTGGGTCTAACATGCATGGGTTGTATGAAAGAACTTTACTTCCTTCTAGCAAGTATCCTGGTCAGCTGCTCAAAAAGGACTGCAAATTAAAATGGAGTTGAGCAGATTCATCAGAGGGGAAGATGTGCAGTAAATGACATACATTACATAAATTGCTCTGTCTCCAACCATTTACCAGTTGAGGATATTTAAAATTATTCTCCAAGTGCTTCTGACCAGCTCAGTGTTTTCCTCATAGTATTTTCTGTAACTATAATTTTTTCTTTATCTTCCAGTTTGCTAATTTGTTACAAGAATAAGACTTGTGGAGTTTAGTTTTTTTAAACAAAGGCCTTATGTGATGTCTGAGGGCCTAGTTCAGATCACGTGTAGTCCAAAGGGGAATGAAACATCAGTATAATTGAAATGATCTCATACTTGATCAGAGTACTTGCCATTTAAGATTGCATTGAATCCAAGCAAATTTAGGAAGGATCAATAAACCACCAGAAAGTAAATTTTATAGAAAGAAAATTAAACTATATTATTTATTTTAGATTCAATCAACATTTGCATGCATTTTGCTGGTATTGACTACTTGGGCTTTGTGCATTTGCCTATTGTTGATATGTAATATGTAGAAATACTGTAGACTTTTACAAAATGATTAAGTAATAGACTGCATAATTTGAGCTTTATTTTTAATGATAGAACAGGTTATTTATTTTAGCCATGCAGCACAGAGCAGGCCTTTCTGGTATTTGAACCTCCCCACCCCAGCAACTCCCAACAAATCTGAGTAACCCCGACCTAACCACGTAACAACTTACAATGACCAATTAACCTACCTGCTACATCGTAGGACTGTGGAAGGAAACCAGGGGATTTGGAGAAAACCCACACGCTGCACGGGGAGAACGGAAAGAGACTGCATACAGAACGGTGCCAGAATTGAACTCTGAAGTCTGGAACATGCCAAGCTGTAATAGCATCGTGCGAACTACTTTGCTACAGTGGAGCTCATTGAAACATACAGTCAAATGTGTTGTTCTGCATCAAGTCAAATCATTGAGGATTGTGCTGGGCAGCCCAGCAGGTGGGGCCACTCTTCTGGCACCAACGTAACAACCCTAACCCCATACCTTTTTGGACTGTGGGAGGAAATCCACGTGGTCAAGGGGAGAATGGACTGAAGTCCCTACAGGTAGTGGGGGGAATTGGACTCCGATGGTGATCGCTACCACTAATGTGCTAATCTCTATGCCACAATCCACCCCATGGTTCCGTGGTATGATTCCATATTCACAGGATATACTGTGTTAGGAATTCACATTGCGATTCTTCCAGAGCATGTAACTTAAAAACTATTTTAAGACAGCTGAAAAAAGTTTAATCACTTTCGGACATGAACTAAGTCTGCAAGAAACTAGTCTGCCACTGAAGCAAAACTGTTGCTATTTTTAGAAACATGGGAAACGTACAGCACAATACAGACCCTTTGGCCCACAAAGCTGTGCCGAACATGTCCCTACCTTAGAACAGCCTGGGCTTACCCATAGTGCTCTATTTTTCTAAACTCCATGTACCTATCCAGGAGCCTCTCAAAACACCCCATCGTTTCCGCCTCCACCACTGCCGCTGGCAGCTCATTCCATGCACTCACCACTCTCTATATGAAAAAAAACTTACCCTTGACATCTCCACTGTACCTTCTTCCAAGCACCTTAAGACTATGCCCTCTTGTGTTAGCCATTTCAGCCCTGGGGAAAAGCTTCTGGCTGTCCACATGATCAATGCCTCTGATCATCTTATACACCTCTATCAGGTCACCTCTCATCCTCCGTTGCTCCAAGGAGAAAAGGCCAAGTTCACGCAACCTATTCTCATAAGGTATGCTCCCCAATGCAGGCAACATTTCTGTAAACCTCCTGAGTTCTTTGAGGCAAAACTTCTTTAACCTGCCTTGAAATGCATTATCACATTGATAGGGATATGAAGTTGTTTGAATTCACATTTTGAAAGTTGAACTTCAGATATGCTAATTTAATACAATGAATTAATTTGATAGATTTACTCCCAAAACTTGTTGAATTAAGTCTAAGTAATTCTGAATTTAGATCTGTCCATGTAACATTGAGCTAGTGCAGTTTGAATGTGATCACTTTTGAATCAGTGCACAAGCTACTTTGGCTGTAGGATGGTAACCTGCAAAACCTTAGTAATGATGAGACTGCTTTTCTGTTGGGATTCTTTAAGCTCCACTACTTAGCTGAAATTGGCATATATTCTTGTGGAATTTCAAAACATACACTCTGTTTATTAAAATATAAAAACCTGAGACCAATATAATTATTTCAGTACACAAAGGTTGGTTTGGATTAGCATCCCAGTGGGAAATCAGCTTGGAGAGAAAGCAAGCTAATAAATAGCCTGAAGTTAATACAATACCAGACATGATTGCTGCTCATGCTGCCTTCTATGAAATAATTTTGGAAATGTTCTTACTGCTAATTTATAAAATCACTAATTTGTATTTTCTGTGAAACTAAATATTCATTTACTGTATCTCAAGCTAACAGTGGGATAACCATAAAATGAATTTGGATATTTATTTAGTTCATCCTAGAGTTAAGCATGTAATTAAATCAATTCAAAAAGATCATCAAATAATGTATTGCAGCATTCTTATTGGAAAAACTGCCTTCAGAAATAGTTTTACAATACGTGCACAGCTTCTGTACCATTGCTACTGGCTGGTTAATATTATGAGTGGACACATGGACTCAGAAAGTAATTTATATAACCTTGAATGAATAGTGTATTTTTTAAAAATGCTTCTCCCTGAACTATCTAAAATCTTAGGGATTTTGGGACACAACTTTTAATACTACTTCATTTATTTTGCCTTGCAGTGTTTGAGGAGCCAGAGGATCCCAGTAATAGGTTCTTCTTCTCAGAAATAACCTCTTCCGTGTCCGATGTGAAGTTCAGTCACAGTGGCCGGTATATGATGACACGAGATTACCTCACTGTCAAAGTCTGGGATCTCAATATGGAAACCAAGCCTATAGAAACATATCAGGTATTTCGTGTTCAAAACAGTTGTATTCATTTACTATCATTTGCTGTTAATTTGCATATTGTGGGCTACCTTTTTGCCAGTTAGTACTATTACAAAGTTTTGGTTGTAATTTATAAAAAAGTTCTAAAATCACCAGAGATTTGCAGCTCATGAAGTTATTGAAAAAGACATAGACTTTCTTCTCAAGGCCAGCATTTACTGTGCAACACTGATTTTTCTTTTGTCCTTGAAAAGGTGGTGGTGAAACAGCACTGTCCTCCCAGTTAGGGTACTCCCACAGTAACGTCAGGAAGGGAGCACCAGGATTTAGACATAGTAATACTAATAATGATGATACAATGCTGTATGATTTGGGGGAAAAAACTTGCAGATGGTGATGTTTTCAGACCCCTGAAGGTCACCCTTTTTGAGGATGCAGATTGTAATTTGGGAAGTACTGCTATTAATACAGAGTGCTGTCACTTTGTGCAGGTGGTAGACAGAATTTCAGTTGGGTGAACTGCTTTGTCATTAAAGCTCTGAAGCTTTTTGAATTGCAATGGAGCTGCACATGTTCTAGTGCAGCGAGCGTAGTGTTTCAGATCCCAGCATCAGCAGTTTTATTTTCAATTGTTAAAATTGCATTCCCTGAAATAAAAATGTTAACCATTCACATGGGTACTTGTAACAGTCGTGGGACAAGAGTACTGGTTTTGACTTTAGCACTCTTTTAATAAATTTAAGGTTTTTGCCTTTATTTTCATTCGGTTTGTGGTTCTCTCATAAAAAGAGCTCCTAGGTAATCCACTGTATGCTGAGTGATGTGTGCTGCGGAGAACTGGGAGTTTGTAGAAAAGGTGACAGAATAAATCTTGTTGGAGACCTTACTGGAACAAATCTCTCTGTATTGCATTTCAACATTTGCTGGGAATTCATGCAAGATTTGCACAGTAATTCAACCAAACTAGCCCCTCATCGCGCTATGTCTGTAGCTATTTCTTCTAAAAAGAAAATTGCTTTGCAAAGGACATATTTGGAGGGCATCTTGGTTCACATTATTCCTGAAGAACAAATTTTTATACAATGAATTCAAACATTTTGAAATGTGTGGCGGAATGTGGGCTGGGGATAGGTGGAGAGGGGAGTGGTGTAAGGTGCTGGCCTTTCAACGAAAGTTATTTGTAACCTTCAACCTTGATTATAAAAAATCTGTCACCTCTCTTTGCAAGTTTTTCAAAAATTCTGCTCATTGCTCTTTAAGGAAAGGAGTAGCAGAGGGAAAAAATGCATGGGATATCACCTCCACGTAAAATGCTGGAGGACCTCAACAGGTTAGGCAAAATCTAAAGAAGAAATTCGGTCGTCAAGATTTCGAGGGGAGTTTTTAGCACATGTATTCTTCCCTTAAGCAATGGAGTTTTCTTAACCCTTATCTATTAGCAGTTCAAAGACTATTGTTATAAATATCAGATTTTATAATATACTGGCTTTTCACTTCCAGAAGACTTTTATTTCCAGTTATCTTCATCTATCCTTTAACGTGCAGTTCCTTGTTTGCTCTCCTGTTACCTGATAAAGTAACCATAGCCTTTAGCCAGGGGTAGATGTGGCAGGTGGTGCCCAACCTTCATGGAGTGTTTCAACCCTTAACCACTACACTCTCCCATGTCACTGCCCTTCTGCTCCTGACTTCCAGCTCAACTCCTCTCGCCTGCTCCATATCCAGCAAGGGGCTCTTTCTGCTTCCCCCCCCATCCTGCAAGCTGCTTGGCTCTTGCTCTTTGCATCAAGGCCCTGTGACCTCCATGCTGACCTTGCTGGGAACCCTCTACAACCGATCTTTATGGAGAATAGTCACGTCTGCCATCCTTTGTCCCTACACTCCTGGACTAAGGACTGGTACTTCAGGGTCTTCCTCTAGTGAGCCTCCTCACCTCCTTCTTCCCATGATGCTGTGATCTCCACCAGGATGATTTTCTTGTCTTCGGTGGAGCACAGAATGATGTCTGGTCGAAGTGTGGTTTGCATCACCTCCAGGAGCTGCAGCTTCCTCCTCACATCGAGCCTCAGCTCCCGTGATTTGGCAGTTAGCAGCAGATTGGATTTGGGCCTCTTTGATGTGGCTGGCGTGGTCCTCTCCCTGATGAAAATTACTGCCGTGTTTACCTCTCAGCCAGTTGGTCTCTTTTTACACTCTCCCGCTCCAGTGTGTCAGCAAAGGTCATGTTGTACAGCCTGTCCTAAACTTACCAGGGAGTCCGGTTTTGTCGATCATCTCCAGCGACTCTTCAGAATGCATTATAGTGTTGGTGATGTTGGCGCTGTCCATCATTGCCGCATTAAACCACTTTCCAAGACACTTTACTGGGTTGTCCTATTGATAGAATGACTTCTCCCTGTATTTGAAGACTGAACTTACTAGTAACCTTGCCCATTTTGATCACTTTGCAGCATATTCACGCTGACCAGGTAGTGTATGTCACTTCATCCCATTTTCCTGCATTTGACTCGTATCCCTCTAAATCTGTTGGAGGATTGCACTATAAAGTTCATTTAGTTACAAGCAGAACTCTAGAAATGACTGTCACTCATATTTTGACTGTCAGCTACCATTAGGATAGTGTGACCCCTGTGCATGGCACGCCATCTGTCAGCATAATCTCCTTTACCATCTATACACAGTTGTTGCAGTGTGGATCATCTACCAAATGCACTGTGATTACTCATCTAAGCTCTGCCAATAGCATCTCCCAAACCTGCGACTTCTACCATCAAGAAAGGCAGCAGGAATGTAACTGTGTCAGTCACTATTATGATCGAAAAGTTGAAGGGCCGAAGGAATTATAGATGGGGAGCAGCGAGAGAGGGTTTCACTGAACTCCCGTCGAAGAGAAGATTTAAACTTCATCAGTGTAGGCATCACTGGCAGAGGCTTCGCAGTCGGCTGGTGTGGTATACTGCGTCCGGTGCTCCCAGTGTGGCCTTTTATATATCGGTGAGACCCGACGCAGACTGGGAGACCGTTTCGCTGAACACCTATGCTCGGTCCGCCAGAAAAAGCAGGATCTCCCAGTTGCCACACATTTTAATTCCACGTCCCATTTCCATTCTGATATGTTTATCCATGGCCTCCTCTAATTTCAAAATGAATCCAAACTCAGGTTGGAGGAACAACACCTTATATTCTGTCTGGGTAGCCTCCAACCTGATGGCATGAACATTGACTTCTCTAACTTCCGTTAATGCCCCTCCTCCCCTTCTTACCCCATCCCTGACATATTTAGTTGTTTGCCTGTTCCCCATCTCCCTCTAGTGCTCCCCCCCACTCCTTTCTTTCTCCTGAGGCCTCCCATCCCATGATCCTTTCCCTTCTCCAGCTCTATATCACTTTTGCCAATCACCTTTCCAGCTCTTAGCTTCATCCCACCCCCTCCGGTCTTCTCCTATCATTTCGCATTTCCCCCTCCCCCCCACTACTTTCAAATCTCTTACTATCTTTCCTTTCGGTTAGTCCTGACGAAGGGTCTCAGCCCGAAACATCGACAGCACTTCTCCCTATAGATGCTGCCTGGCCTGCTGTGTTCCACCAGCATTTTGTGTGTGCAGTCACTATTATGGTTGTTTTCTACAGATTGCACTTGATTCTGAGTTCATAATATATTGCTGATCTTTCAGCATCACTGGAGCTCAATTCTGGTGTGCTTCCTATCTAATAAATACCTTCACCAAGCAAACTGCAGCAGTTTAAGAAAATGGCTCCCCACCTCTTAAGGACTTTTAGGTCAGTTGATAAATCCTGCCTTGACACACACATTCTGAAAAATTAATTAAAAGGTGGTTTTTACAAACTAACTAAAGCAATTTCAGTTATTCTTTCTAACAGAATGTCATTCCTAATCTTCCCCTGCTATTCAGATTCAGTTTATTGTCATTTAGAAACCACAAATGCAATGCAGTTAAAAAATGAGACAACATTCTCCGGAATGATATCACAAAAAAAGCACACGACAAAACAGACTACACAAGAAAATCCACATAACGTTTGGCAATCCCCAATCCAGAGTCTGGAGAGGCTGCTGCGTATTAATATCACGCTACCATCTTAGCGCGTTCCCCAGAAAGGAGCTCCAATCCCACCAGACAAAACAAGACTACCCAGACACACCAAGTCAAGAGACCAGCACTACCACCCAACAAACCAAAAACCTACACAAAACCACATAGTTATAGATAACATTTAGTTGCAACAGTGCAGACAATACCGTAATTGATAAAAGACTGACAAAAATCACATAATTATAACATTTAGTTACAATAGTGCAAAGCAGTACCGTAATCTGATAAAGAGCAGACCATGGCACAGTAAAAAGACTCAAAGTCTCCAGTGCGCCACTGCTCCAGTGGCAGTTATAAAGTCATACAATTTCATGTTCCAGAGTTCACAGACAGTTTATTACATTTGTTGTCTGTAAAATGAAGTGGAGCATTTAATTTACAGCAAAATTACATTATCAGGATTTTTTGGTACCAGCAGCTTATAAGACCAGTAGGTGTCTATTGACAAGCTACTGACTGAACTCAGGAGGCTAATCATCTCTTGTGCATTGTCTACATCCAATGAAATTATTTTCCTTGCTTGTATTCAATGTTCATATTTTTTCGAAGGAATTGATTTGAAACTGTTGATCCACGTTGTAATATGGCTGTCAATACATGACATTTGAAGGGCTTCAAGAAAAGATTATGGTGGTTTTGAATCTGACTGTGAAAAGATGCGTATCCCATTCATTACCAGCTAATGTAAAAACTAAAGAGTACATACAGCAAAGCAAAAATTAGTGAGAAGAAAGAGGATTGGAAAGCTTTTAAAAACCTACAGAGAGCAGCCAAAAGAATCATTAGAAAGGAAAAGATGAAAAATGAAAGCAAGCAATATCAAAGTGGATAGTAAAAGCTTTTTCAAGTAGGTAAAAAAAAATAAGAGATGAGAGTGGATTTAGGACTGGTAGAAAATGAGGCTGGAGAAATAATAACAGGGGCCAAGTAGATGGCAGGTGAGCTAAGTGTGTGGTTTGCATCAGTCTTCTCTGTGGAAGACACTAGCAGTGTGCCAGATGTTGAAGGGTGTGAGGGGAGAGAAGTGAGTGTAGTTACTATGACAAGGGAGAAGGTGCTCAAAAAGCTGAAAGACCTAAGGATACATAAATCACCGGACCAGAGGAACTGCACCCTCAGGTTCTGAAAGAGGTAGTGTCTGAGATTGTGGCAGCTTTAGAAATGATCTTTCACAAATCATTGGACTCTGGCGTGGTGCCAGAGGACTGTAAAATTGCAAATGTCACTCCACACTTTAAGAAAAGAGGAAGGCAGCAGAAAGGAAATCATAGACCTGTTCACCTGACCTCAGTCATTGGGAAGATGTTGAAGTCAATTATTAAACATGAGGTGATGGAGTACTTGGGGACACAGGACAAGATAGGACAAAGTCGGCATGGTTTTCTTGAGGGAAAATCTTGCCTGATGAACCTGTTGGAATTTGAGGAGATTACAGGTTGGATAGATAAAAGGGATGCAGTGGATGTTGTATATTTGGACTTTCAGAAGGCTTCTGCCACACATGAAGCTGCTTACCAAGTTAAGAGCCCATGGTATTACAGGAAAGTTACTGGCATGGTTAGAGCATTGGCTGATTGGTAAAAGGCAGCAAGTGGGAATAAAAGGATCCTTGTCTGGTTAGCTGCCAGTGACTAGTGGTGTTCCACAGGGGTCAGTGTTGGGACCGCTTCTTTTTATACTGTATATAAATGATTTAGATGTTGGAATTGATGGTTTAGTTGCCAAGTTTACAGATGATATGAAGATTGGTGGAGGGGCAGGTAGTGTTCAGGAAACAGGTAGGATGCAGAAGGACTTAGACAGATTAGGAGAATGGGCAAGAAAGTGGCAAATAAAATATAATGTTGGAAAATGCGTGGTCGTGCACTTTGGTAGTGGAAATAAATGTGCAGACAATTTTCTAAATGGGGTGAAAAATCCCAAAATCTGAGATGCAAAGGGACTTGGGAGTCCTTCTGCAGAACACCCTGAAGGTTAACTTGCACGTGGAGTTGGTGGTGAGGAAGGCAAATGCAATGTTAGCATTCATTTCAAGACATCTAGAATATAAGAGCGGGATGTGATGCTGAGGCTTTATAAGGCACTGCACTGCTGAGTTGCAACTTGAGTATTGTGAAGAGTTTTGGGTTCCTCATCTTAGAAGAGATGTGCTAGCATTGGAGAGAGTCCCGAAATGAAAGGATTATCATATGAGGAACGTTTGGCTCTGGGTCTGTACTCACTGAAATCTAGAAGGATGGTGGGGGGAGGATCTGATTGAAACCTTTCAAATGTTGAAAGGCATAGAGAGAGTAGATGTGATAAGGATGTTTCCCATGGTGGGGGTGACCAGGACAAGAGAGCACAGCTTCAGGATAGAGGCACATCCATTTAAAACAGAGATGTGGAGAAATATCTTTAGCCAGAGGCTGGTGAATTTGTTACCACAGGCAGCTGCGGAGACCAGCTTGTTAGATGTATTTATGGCAGAAATTGATAGGTTCTTGATTGGACATGGCATCAAACGTTATGGGGAGAAGGCCAAGAAATGGGGTTAAGGAGGGGAAGAAAGGATCAGCCATGATGGAATGGCAGAGCAGATTCTATGGGCCAAATGGCCTAATTCTGCTCCTATGTCTTATGGTCTATAGTCTTATTACATTCTGAAATTATATTTTACCTTTTGTTAACTACTTACTGCTTCATTTTAAGATTATTTCTGGGTTCTCATCTTTTTTGTTGCCCCTATTCTAGAAGTTTGTTTTTAGCCTATCAGCATTGTCTGTAGTTTATTTAGCATACATTCACAGCTTAAAATTGGTACTATGTCACACATATTTACTGATCATTTTTCAGCCTAACACACTGAAAGGTTCAGTCTATAAAATTTTACAATTACTAGAAGAGTCTGCAAAGTATCTCATGAACATGATTTGAAGTAATGAAAATAATAAGTAGCATGCATTCATTGTCACAAGGTGGATTATATCTCAAATATGTTCATGGTTGGTCTTTTCATTACGTTCTGCATTCGGGGGAGGCTGACTGGTCTATGGTTGAATGATTGTCATAATTTCTTGCATCGAATTGTCATTCACCATTGCAATACCTGATATGTACATAGATATAATGCCATATTTTTATATCCTAGGAATGCAGTTAGATTTTCAGCAAATAATAATTGTATACTTTGTGCAGAAAGGATTACCTAATAAAAAGCTATGACAGGCAAATGAAGAATTCAGTTATTCAGATTCTAATTTTGGCAGTGCTGTATTTCACAAGAAGGAATGTATTGATTATCCTTTCAATTTTGCTAACTGTAATTGGTTTAAGATCTTCTATTTCTATTATGTTGCTAATAACAGTAATTTCATGTTACCATGGTATTCTTTCAATTGCTAATTATGGTTAATTTTTTTACAACAGGTTCATGATTACCTCCGGAGCAAGCTTTGTTCTCTTTACGAGAATGATTGCATCTTTGACAAGTTTGAATGTGCGTGGAATGGCTCAGACAGGTCTGTAGCTCTGGTGTTTCACTGAATTCAAGAGCCCCTATGTTCCACTGTAGAGTGGATGTTCACCTTGGTAATGAAAGGGAACTCTGACGTCTTCAATAGCCCCAGTGGAAATCCAAGATCAGGAAAATCCCAAACAAAATTTGAATTTGTTTCTCTAATTATTTTTTAAAAATGTACTTTCAAAATTGAACCTGCTCTGAGACTTGTTGACAACTGCCACTTAATCATGTTACAGTAATGGAAAATAGTAGAAAAACTCAGCAGATCAGGTAAGATTTTGAAAAGAACAACACTGTATTTCTGGCCTTTGACAAAGGATCACAAACTGGAAACAGTAACTGTTTCACTTTCACCGTAACTGCCTGACCCACTAAGTTTCTCCAGGATTTTCTGTTGTTCTATCAGATTTTCAGCATCAGCAGGATGTTTGATTTTTCTCACCCCCCCCCCCCCCCCCCTCCACTTGGCCACCCTGACTGAGACTGCCCATGTACTGAACCGGCTCTGGCTCTGCATGTCACAAGAGTCCTACATTAGGAATGGTAAGTAGTTCCCAACTGTGTCAGGTCTCACCAATGTAGAGGAGGTTGCATCTGGAGCACTGGAAACAGTAGGCTACCCCAAAAGATTTGCAGGTGATGTGTTGCCCAACAGATTCACAGGTGAAGTGTTGAACTCTTGTGTTAATAATTACAGAAACCTGTGCTTAATCAACATCTTACCAACTGGCAGACCAGAGCCTACAGAGAAGCTGATATTCTTTTAATAGTTTGGTTACAAGCATCAGTCTTTCATGAAATTCAGTAAGGTTATCGAAAACGTATGCTTGATTCACAGCAGATGTATTATCCTTATGCAGACTTGTGTCTGTTTCATGGCAGCCTAGACTATATCTTACATTCTGTTGCTCTTGCACAATCCATTCTTTACTGCAGCGAATTTCTCTGCTCCCAATCTCTGAAGTCCTATTACAATGTTTTCAGATTTAGTTAAGCATGAATAGTCCTACACTTGACTAATTTACAACTGACCCTAACTTAATATGCATTTTGGCTACTATTCATGAATCCCTTTGATCCTCTGGATGTTTTTCCAAACAGGCTTAAGATGCAACACCAGGATCATGTCTGCTGGTTTCATGCTCTGTAATTGCCTTGCTAGAAATTGTCAAGTCAATAGAAAGATACATGGAGTTGCAAGGCTTTGGCACCTTGTTGAGTACATCTTTGATGCCCCTGATGTGTTGTCTATTATATGATGGCAGTTGTATCTGTGCAGTTCATGATGTGAACTGCGTGAAGAAATCTGTGCAGGGAAGTGGAAAAGCTATTGTACTGGGACAGTTCATTCTTTTGATCTTGGAATTCTGAGTTCAGTGGTAAATAGTCATCACAACTGGGGTTATCTTTGGCTGCAGTGGATGACTACAAATACTTCTGTGCTCTTCACAAAACACCGCAGAACCACCTCCCTGGCTGTTGGATTTCAGTGCTGATCCCATTCTCCCAGTCCGCTGGAGCAGATTTTCCGTGCAGGAACAGGAATGTTCCTGTCTCAATGGAGTATGAGGCCCACGGGCTACCCTTGCCTGGTTTAGCCTGCCTGTTGAAGTGATATACTGAGGTGTGGCTACTGTCGCATATGAACAGCTACTTGGAGACGCAGGTGAGAGCTGAGTGTCCAGTGGGGATCAAAGGTTAGTGAGTTGGCCCCGAGTGGGCATGACCCTCATAAGAGGTGATCCCTCCCTGGACTACCCATACAGAATCTGAAATAGAATTATAGTAATTCCATAATGCAAAAAAAAAATCTGTTCAGCCGCATCCCCTCAGCCTTCAAGGCGGCCATCATCATCCTGATGCCCGAGAAGGCAACAGTAACCTGCCTCAATGACTACTTTCCAATGTACTGACCTCAACAATAATGAAGTGCTTTGAGCGAGTGGTTATGGATCGCATCAAATCCCATCATCCTGCTACACTGGACTCTTTCCAGTTCACTTATTGGTCAAATCAGTCCTTTGATGCCATAGCCTCTACCCTCCGCTCCATCTTGTTCCACCTGGAAAATGGTACCTTGTACGCCAGCATGATGTTTATTGAAATTCAGCTCTGCATTCAATACAATTATACTCAAGAATATGGTGGGTGAACTATCCTCATTAGGTCTCAGCACTTCTCTCTGTAACTAGATCCTAGAGTTTTTGACCGAAAGGCCATAGTTAGTCTGTATTGGCAAAAACATTTCTAGCTGTCTGAGCACAGTGCTCCCCAGCATCGCGTGCTGAACACACTGCCATTCACGCTGCTGACGCATGACTGCACTGCTAGATCCAGTTCATACCAAATCCAGTTCATACAGCGATCCAAGTTCGCTGATGACACAACAGCAGTTGGCTTCGTCTACACTGATGATCAGACGGTGTCCAGAGAGGAGGTAGAGCGACTGGTAGAATGGTGTGAGCATAACAACTTGAACCTCAACATAAACGAGACCAAAGAAATGATTGTGGACTTTAGGAAGGTGCAGGTTGACCACTGTACATAAACGGTTCCTCCGTGGAGAGAGTTTGGAGCACCAAGTTTCTAAGGGTTCACACAAAGAAAGCTCCCACCTGGATCCTCAATACCACCTCTTTGGTCAAAAATGCACACCAGTATCTCCACTTCCTGAGGATATTGAGGCAAGTGAGCCCCAATTAAATAGTGAGGACTGCTGAGGGGATCAGGGTCTCTTTTCCATACATTGGAGATATTTATCAGAAGTGCTGCATATGCAGGATTCTTAGCATTGCCCGTGATCCCTCACACCGGTCCAACAATCTCTTCGATCCCCTACCAGCAGGCAGGAAGACAAGAACAGTTAAGATGGGAAATAGCTTCTTCCCATAGGCCCTAAGACTACTGAACTCCCCGCCACCACCCAGTTTTCATCATGTATGAAGAGCCAGTAGCATTATACTATTTTACTTTAAACTTGTATCAAACAGTATGTCACATTTATGGTAATATTATTTTGTGTTGTATGTGTGAGTTATATGTACTGTGTTGTGCACCTGGGTCCAGAGGAACAGTGTCTTATTTGATGGTGTAGATGTATACGGTTGAATGACAATAAACTAGATCCTGTACCAATCCTTATAAAAGGGAGCAAGAGTAAGCAGGTTCAAGTTCCTGAGTGTCAGTATCTCTGAGGACTTGACCTGGACGCAATACATTGACGTAGCTATAAAGAAGACGACAGAGGCTACATTTCATTCGGAGTTTGAGGAGATTTGGAATGTCACTTAAAATACTCTAACTTCTACAAAGATACTGTGGAGGTCATTCTGACTGGCTGCATCATCGTCTGGTATGGTTGTGGAAGGGGTGCTACTGCACAAGATTGAAGGAAGCTATAGGGACCTCAGTCATGGGTACTAACCTCCATAGTATCCAACATATGTTTATGGTGCGATGCCTCAAAAAGGTGGTGTCCATCATCAAGGATCCCCACCACCCAGGACATGCCCTCTTCACACTTACATCAGGAAGGAGGTACAGAAGCCTGGAGCACACACTCAATGATACAGGAACAGCTTCTTCCCCTCTGCCATCACATTTCTAAATGGACATTGAACCCATGAATATTACCTCACTACTTTTTAATGTTTTTGCTCTACTTATTTAACTATTTGATGCATTTATATATATATACACTATAATTCAGTTTTTTCCTATATTTATCATGTTTTGCATTGTTCTGCTGCTGCAAAGTTAACAAATTTCATGACATATGCTTGTGATGTTAAAGCTAATTCCTATTCTGACATTCTGGTACTAGGCCCTTTCCCACACAAACCATATTATCTTCAAGTACACATTCAAGCTCTTTATAACTGTGATGAGGGTGTCAGCCGCTACCACTTTTTCAGACAATGAATTCTAGACCTCTACCATTCTTCAATTCTTCAAATTAAAATTTAAGTCTCTTGGTTTTGACATGACGCCTCTATTAATGAGGAAAATGGCCTTTCCTATATACTTAATCTGGAGCCTTTATGATTTTATGCCCCTCATCTAAGTCACTCCTCAATTTCCCTTGTTTCAAAGGAAACAACCTGAGCTTACCTAATCTTTCCTTACAGCTAAACTTTTCCAGTCCTGGCAAAGCCACCTCAAATCTCCTGTGCACCTTCTCTGGTGCAATTATCTCTTTCTCATTGCAGTGACCAAAATAGTTCATGCATCAGCCTTGAGCCTCTGGGGTACTACGAAATCTTTGTAAAGTACCTGATGCGTAGAATTTTCTGCTCATCAAGACAATATGTCGCAGCTCATCTGAGGTGCAATCAATGGATTCAGACTTTAGGCACAGTACTTCAACATATTCAGCTCCCTCCGCCTTCTTATAGTAGTTTCTTTCTCCATTCTCTCCAGTCCAATTGAAGGGTCTCAGCCCAAAACGCCATCTTCTTCCTTTCCATTGATGCTGCTTGATCTGCTGAGTTCCTCCAGCATTTTATGTGTGTTACTTCAGCATAGTACAGCCCCTTAGTCTATGTAAAAGTGGGCCCTGGACTCTACGGTTGATAAAAGTGACTATTCATTTATTCCTTTTAAGCAAACTAATGTACCATTGAAAGTGAAATTGGATTAATTTTGCATTCAGTTCTCACTTTAGCTTTGAGCATGAAGTAACAATTGAGATAGGTTAAAAATAAAACATTGATATGGTGCTTCTAAATTGCTAATAAAAGCACATTCTGCCTTTTAAATCCAATTTTAATCTGAGTGTTATTCTTTCAAAATATTTGAAAATTCTGCTTTTTTGTTATGAAAATTAATTTTCAGCTATTATCCATGTGATCAAAAAATTTCTGATTTTTAAAAAAGTTGCAAATTAACGTAATTATTATGAGATTATTTTAATTGAATTAGCCACAAGTCCTCTTTAGATGGTACTGAAGTGCAGCACGTTAGGAAAGTGTAAATCCACACCACAAAGTCTTTGTGGTTAGTGGCAAGTGCTGATGTTCCACCGTGGTCCAGGAAATCTGACCCATCATCTCGGAGTTCAGATTATCAAGTTGCAGTATGCAGAGATATACAGAGTACTTTTAAATCCCTTAACTCAAACTAATAGTGACACAAACATTCGTGTGCAATGCCAATGAGTTTAACAAAAATACCTACCTTTGTTTATTTCTTTCCCTGAAATATGCAGATTGTGCATAGCTTCCAAATTAAATAGACATGATATATTTCGTTTTTAAATTTCTGGAGAAATATGTGATGCTTTTTAATTATTTTGAATGATTTGGAGACAGTTCTGCAGAAGTAATAAAAAAGGATTTGCATCTCTTTCAAGGATGCTGTTCAGTGAGATTTTTGTACAATTGGATCCCCGGTTTCCTCACTTGCAGTCCCCAGTCACTTCTGATTGGCAAGCATTTCCACAATCTCTATCAGCACAGATGCACCACAATGTTCTGTGCTTAGTCCCTGCTCTACTCACTCTACACTTGAGTGTGTGGCTAAGCATAGCTTCGATGTCATATTCAAGATTGCTAATGACACCTTTTTCATAGACTGAATTAGCATATAGAAGGCAGATTAAATATCTGGCTGAGTGGTGCCATAACAACAACCTCTTACTCAATGTCAGTAAGACCAAGGAACTGATTTTTTGACTTCAGGAGAAGGAAACCAAAGGTCCATGAACCAGTCCTTATTGGATGATTGAAGGTAGAGAGGGTCAACAACTTTAAATGCTTTGGTGTTATTATTTTGGATGACCTGTCGTGGGCCCAGCATGTAAGTATAATTACGAAGAAAGCACAACAGTGCCTCTACTTAGGAGTCTGTAAGTATTTAGTGTGACATCTAAAACTTTGACAAACCTCTATACTGTGCAGTGAAAAGTATATTATCTGGCTGGATTACAGCCTGCTGTGATAAACACCGATGCTCTTGATGGATGCAGTCTTCCCAAGACACCATTCCTTGAAGATGTCTTGGATGCTACAGAAGCTGGTACCATGATAGGCTGACCAATCTTACAAGTTCCTGCAACTGATTTTAATCTTGTGCGGTAACCTTCCCCCCAAAACAAATCAGATAGTGATTATAGCCTGTCAGAATGCTCTCCATGGTACATCTGCAGATGTTTTCAAGTGTTTCAGTTAACAAACCAAATCTCCTCAAACTCCTAAGAAGGCCACTGTCTTGCCGCCTTTATAGTTGCATCAGTGTGTTGCGTCCAGGTTAAGTCCTCAGAGATCCTGACACCCAGGATCTTGAAATTGGTCACTCCCTCGACTTCTGATCTCTCTTAGGATTGGTTTGTGTTCCCTCATCTTACCCTTCCTGAAGTCCACAAACAGCTCTTCAGTCTTGCTTACGCTGAGTGCAAGATTGTTGCTGTGGCACCACTCAACTAACTGCTAAATCTCACTTGCGTTTGCCCTTTTGTCACCATCTGAAATTCTGCAGATGAAGTCCGCTTTGGAGTATCAGTAGGTTTAGTGGAGAGTAGCTCTGTGGCTGTTGTGCAATGGCTCAGATCATTTCAGAATCAGCTTTACTTTCACTTTTATCTGATGTGAAATGTGTTCTTTTGTGGCAGCAGTGGAGTGCAACGCCATAAGATTACTAATTGTAAATAGTGCAAAAAAAGACGAGCTCACAGGCATGTGGAGTGCTCAGAAATATGATGACGGGGAAAGAAGCTCTTCCTGAATCGTGGAGTAAGTCTTCAGGCTCCTGTACGTCCCCTCTAACAAAAAGTTACAAGAAGAGGGCATGTTCCAGGTAGTGAGGGCCCTTAACGATAGTGCTTTTTGAGGTACCACCTCTTGAAGATGTCCTTGATACTTGGGAGGGTTGTTCCATTGGAGCTGACAGTCTACAATTCTATAGCATCTTGTAATCCTGTGCATTGGAGGCTCTGAAGCAGTCTGATGCAAAGGTCAGAATGCTCTCCACTATGTTGAAATTTGCTAGAGATTTTGTTGTCATAGCAACCTGCTCAAATTACTAATGAAGTATAGCATTGATTGCCTTTGTAATTGTTTCAATGTGTTGGGCCCAGGCCAGAACCTTGGAGATGTTGACACCGAGGAACTTAAAGCAGTTCATCCTTTTCTCCTGCTGACCACTGTGTTTTTCATAAAGTCATCTGTGTACGCCAGCAAAGACGAATTGTGGCTGGTGTTACTAATTCTCACTTGGGGTTCAAGTGAACTATCTAAGGAGCCATGAATAACGGGCACTCCATCAGTCCGAACGCTCAGCAATCACACTGATTCTTTCTGAAAACTGGGTTCAGATGATCTTGGGTGTTCAATCAATGGCTGCAACTGCAAATTAATGAAAAGTAAACAATTTTAACACAGAAAGGCAAAATTGGTTTGATATTTCTATTGGCGCTCTCACCACAGAAGTGGAGAAGGAAGTTTTAAGATGGAATTTTGATTGACAGATTGAATAAGATTAAAGCTTCCCTTTGATTTGACCATTTGAACAGATGTTGCATTAAGCTTTGCATAGCAGGTGGTAAAGTCTGTTACTGACAGTTTATATGATGATAGATGCATTTGTTCCAGAAAAGACACCTTTCAGAAATCAACTCATTAAATTCCAGAATTTATGTACCGTTGAAGATAACTAATTTGAACAGGCAAATATTGGAACTGCATGTACTGTATGAGTCATCTTCAGCCGAGAATTTCGAAGCAAAAAAGAATGAATGTAGGTCGTTTAAAAATGCATTGGAATCATCTTCCTTGTCAATGAACTCGAAAGTATTTCCAGATACTTTCTTTTTGAGTAAGCAAAATCATTCATTGGATTCATAAAAGACAAGAGATTCTGCAGATGCTGGAAATCCAGAGCAAAACACAAAAAATGTTGGAGGAACTTTGCAGGTCAGGCAGCTTCCGTGGAGAGGAGTAAACGGTCAGTGTTTCATGCTGAGATCCTTCATTGTGTATGTAGCTCTGGTTTATTGGGTTAGCTGAATTGGCTGGACCCATATCATTCCTGAAGGCATGAGTTAAGTTGCAGTACAATATTTGTTTGTCATGGTCATCAGTTAGACTTATTTATTGTGGCTGCAGTTATGTTGGCTCATTGTGATGGTCATTGTAACTCAACTGCAAAGGATTAAATTTTATTAGCACATGAGCTTAAACTTCAAATGAGACAATTCAAAAGTATTGTCCAGATTGGCATGGCTATATAATTGATTGCTTATGTCATGTGCAAGGGCAGCCTATGAGACATTCTGTGCTGAGACAGTGGATCTTGGTGGATTTTACTGAATTCTTGTACACTTTGGAGATGCAAATCAAGAAAAGGTTCCACCTTCTGATCATGACTCAATGATTTCTAATTGTACACTCTGGCATTTAGGATGAAATCAGCTGTGTTTTTTGTAAAACCCTCTCTAATTATATGCATTTGTCTGGGTCTCAAACTTTTATTTCAGATTCTTATGACTGAATGGAAGAAATATTTGCTCTGTTATAGATGGCGTATGACTGAATGGAAAAGATATTTGCTCTGCTGTAATGCAATATCAAACTGTTTAAAGATTGTAGTGGGTCTCTTGGAACTGGACTTTTTGTTAGGACTGTATTTTTAGTACAGATACTGCCATTCACACACTTTGAAAAATAAACTTGAACCTCAAAAGGAAAATTATGGTGAGAAGAATAACATTTTATGGTGGTAGAAATTAAGTGGAAGCCATCCTGCAGCCTGAACCTGGATATCACTGGTAGCTATCAGAAAGGTGTGTCATCCGACCTGTGAAGCTTAGTGACTGTCACCTCTCAAACGGCGGGGAAAAATACTAGAAGTTGTGACCTAGATGATTTCTAACATCCTAGAAACTGTGTTTGAACACTTTCAGTGGCATTTAGTAATCCAAATATATTTAAGCATATTTTGTTGAGGACACTAAACTCACTAAAGGTACCATAAGGTGAAGCTGATATTTTACATTTTGGAGCACAGTGCAACTATATGAGGAATAGATACGTACACAATGAAACTGTACACATTGAAGGAAATATTGTTTGAAAATCCATTTGCTAAAAAATTTACTCTGAAGCATGTGCATTCATTGATACAATTCAAACTAGATGTTGTCCTGTTTATCTGATCATATTAATTAACTAAATACACTGGACTAAAGCTTTAATGCCTGTTTCTCCACAGTGTTATTATGACTGGTGCCTACAATAACTTCTTCAGGATGTTTGACCGGAACACAAAACGAGACGTCACGCTGGAAGCTTCCAGAGAGAACAGTAAACCACGGGCAGTGCTTAAACCACGCAGAGTCTGCACGGGAGGCAAGAGGAGAAAAGATGAAATTAGTGTTGACAGTTTAGACTTTAACAAGAAGATCCTGCACATGGCCTGGCACCCAACAGAGAACATAATAGCAGTGGCCGCGACAAACAATCTCTACATATTTCAGGATAAAGTGAACTCTGAGATGCACTAGGTTTATAAATACCTTGGCGTAATTATAAACCGGCCTTTTTTTCTGACCTTTCTGCCAATGATCTTCACAAGGTTGAATTCATCTTAGTGGAATTGTGGAGTGTGATTTCTCATTAATATGTATCACTTGTCAGTCAGAATTGATTTTTGTCTGTCACTGGGGGTGAGCTGAGCACTTCAAAGGGGCAGGTGTGACTACCATCAACACAGTTACACCTCTTCTCCAGCCAATGCTTCAGGCTTCTTAGAGAATTTACCGGTTGAAATCTTTTTCACCTAACATCTCCAAATTAATAGACAAAGACACAAACAGGATCTAATTACCATTTAATTCCTGATACATTTTTGGTCTTTTTGGTGGATTCATATGGCCAAGTATCAGTAAATAGTTTGAGCTGGAACCTGAAAGATTTTTAAAAAACAGTCTTTGTTGTGTCAGTCTGCCCACAATCCAATTTAATAGATTGCTAGCCAAATTTATGGCAATTTTAAAAAAATTTGTTTTGTTTGTTAGATAATTTGCAACAGAATATGGTGGAAATGTATAGCTGGTCAGGCAGCATCTGTAGAAAGAAGCATAATTAAAATTTCAGGTTGATTCAGCAGAATAGTTCTCTACTTTAATCTCTGTAGGTGCTGCCTATGTTTCCAGCATTTTGTTATTATTTCAAACTTCTAGCATCTGCAGTTTTTGCTTTTCTAAGGACAAATGGATTCCAATAGTATTCTCTTGCCAATTAGCTTGAATATTTGGGAAATGATCCATCTTTCCTTTCAGATTGCTGAGAATTGTTGGAAGCAAAGTAGGTTTGCTTATTTGCACACTGAAAATATGAACCAAAAAATAACAATTGCTGTCAGATTTGGCATAAATGATAGTAATTTGGCAGTCTGATTCAAAGGCATTTAAGTTAAAATCTGACAGTACAAGGAACATTGTTTTGAAGTTGCAGTTGAGGTGAAAATTTATGAATATTTCATTGAACGTAAATAATTTTACAGCTGATTCCAAAACTCTTTGTCAGTGTCATACTGCCAAATATGAAAATTGTCCATAATTCAGCACAGCATTTGGGGGAGAAATCCAAGGTTATGCAATTTTATTTCAAAAAATATCTTCAGAATTTTGAAACAAAAATCCTTACGTTAATAATTCTTCAAACAGCTGAAAATCTATTTGTACTCTGATCAAACAGAACCATTGAACGAATCATTAGATAAATCGAGACAAAGCTGCAATTTTTAGAAACTGTTTAAGTTGAATTTTTTGTGACCAGTTATAAATTTTTAGATGGCCTTCAAAGATATTAGGTGGAATGTTAGATATTTGTACAGACTTCAGAAATGGAGCACATCATTATTTGGAATATCCCTGATATAACCATTGATCTCTGTATTGAGTCTGAGGGCAGAAAGGACAGTATTGTTACTTTTTCATTTTGCAGATGCTTGAAATAAAGCAGAAGGATAAAGTATCAGCTGATAGTGCCTCTATTGAACCTGTTGTGTGCTGACAATACCAGTTTTTGTGTTATGGTTAACCAGACGGAAAGATAAAATAATGGAAGTCATTACAATTTAAACACTATTTAATTCTTATGTCCATAGTTCAGCATTGAAAAGCCACAAGACTTGATGTGTTTTTATATTTTACTAAATTTCTCAATAACCTGAAATGACATGCTTAAAAGTGGACAGTGTTAGGTTGGGGAGGGTGGGGGGAGTGATGGATTGGGAACGGAGGATAATGAGTGTTGTGATGCAGAAGGCACAAGTACTTTGTCTTTATTCTTATCCTTTATTAAAGATTCTGAAATATCATTGAGTTTTGGAGATGTTCATTGAGAAAATTGGCCCTGAATCATAAAGCACAATACAGTTTAAGTGAATTGGTTAACCTTGTCAAAATGTAATGGATGTGTGAAAATTCATTGTGTTCTGGTACTCTTCTTGACTCCCTGCTTCATTGGACAGACTCATGATCACTAACACTAACTTCTTGGAGAAAGAACTGAATAAAAACTATTAAAGATTGAGGAGATTGTATTGAATATCAAAAATAAACCCACTGGAGCTTCAACTTGAAGCTATTTTAAGAACTAACTTTGACATTTGCTTGAAAAAAAATCTCTTGAACCTGTTGCTTGTCTATATCCAAGTGATGCTTTTTATTTAAATATAAAATTGGTAAAAATGTTTGTCCATGAGAGTGAGGATCAGGTTTTCAAATAAAATCTAATGTCAGCCACTGCATCCTTTACCTTTGCCTAAATGTGTACTTTGCTATTTAGGGCATTCTTTATGTGTACACAGTTCCTGCAGAAAAGTATCTTTATGCTGGCCCCAGGTGCTGTAACTGGTTTTAAAGAGCTCCCAAGAAATTTTTTAAAAACTGATCTTTTTATGACTGATGTCATTTGACAATTTGAACAAGGTATTACAGCATGAAATTGTGATGTCTTGTATTCATATTTTCATTAGAGCTTCATGCAGTGCTGTTGAATAATATCAGCTGTGAACAATAATATCTCTCCATTGAAAGAACCTATGAACTGTGCCATGTGCCTTGCTTCATCTGTGTTGATATATGATATCTACTCAATCCATTATCATACTGTACATTTTCTGAATGTCAGTCTCAACTAATGAAACTTTATACACAATTAAAATAATTCAACATAATGACATACTGATAAATCAAAATTAGTTATAAAATTTCAAGAAAAAATTATGTAATAAGATAGAAAAATATCTTAGTTTGCAATGTTTTCTGAAGAGCAGTAGGGAATTCTTCAGAATTTAGTGTGGAAACTAAGAGTTTAGAAGCACAGTTTAGGGCAGGGATCCATAACCTTTTTTATGCCATGGACCAATACTTGCATTTTTAAAATTGACATTCCCTATCAATGTGGCAGATGAGGGCAAACATTTTAGTGACAAGGAATAGATGTTGAATGTTAATGACATCCGTAGACGGAGTTGTTGGCAAACAGTTTGCATCTACTGAGCCTGGACATTACTAACATTTTCAAAAATGCCAAGCCAGAGAAAAAGGTGTTGAAACTTTAATCTCACAGTTTAGCCAGCTAATGTTTAGCACCTAGTCTAATGTCTCCTCTCCGTAATGTGTCCAGTAATATCAACTTGATGTTCTAAGGATGAATAGAGAAAGTGAAGACAGGGATTCTCACAATGTTTAAATGTGCAAATGAATACTTGAATTCCCAGTGCATTAAAGACTACACAGCAAATGGGTGAGGTAAATGGGTGTAGTATAGATAACTGCTTGATGGTCACCATCTGAAGGTGGTGGGCTGAAGGGCCTGTTTCTGTGCTGGATAATTCTATGACTGTAAGCAAGTATACAGAATCACAGTTTAGAGAATGATTTCCAGAAATCTGACACTGAACTGCTGAAGGCAAAGTCACTCCTATGGCTGAAGAGACAGGGAAGAATAAAAGCAGAAAGATGTAAGGATGAGAATGCATACTTTTCATGACAGTTGTTGATTAACTGGGCACCAGTACACATCACTAAGCAGAGAACTGATGAATAGACAGGAATTAGTCGTTGCCTGTCATTGACAAGCAAGAATTTTGAATGAGCGGGTTTTGGTTGAGGCTGGAGCATAGAAGGTCAGGCTTGAAAGTGTTGGCATGGTCACATTTTGAGACGAATAGAACACTGGTAAACTCTTGAGCAGATGTATTAAGATAAGTTAGGATGGGGATGATAACTGTTATTAAATTCTTTGTCCATTCCCAATTTCCCTGAAATATGGCGGAGAGCCAAGGCAATCCTTAGGAAGGTTCTGCTTTATTGGTGTTGGTCAGAAAGTTCTTGAGCATAGATCAAGTGAAGACAGAGAGGGTAACAAATGTTCAAGTCATGATCTGTTTTGATGGAGGAAAATGGCAGTAGGGGAATAAAGAAGCTGGTTGGTTGCTTATAACATTGTAATTTCCAATATTTTATCAGTTTAGCAATGTTCTGAGTTTACTTTGAATCAGCCATAAGTACACAATCCTTATGCTATCTATTAAGTACTTGGATGATAAAATCAGACAAGTTTTTATTCTGTGTAACTAATATCAGAATATTACTGTACTTTTATTTTGGCAAGTCCTCACTGTAGTTAGTGATAATTGCACATCTGATGCACCATCAATAACTCACGCCGAGACTTAGGAAGTGAGATATCGGCTTTTATTGACTGAAGAACAACACTACATCCTGGGAAAATGAGGGAGAGCAGCAGGCCACAGTCGCCTTTATACAGGGGTCTGTGGGAGGAGCCACAGGGGCAGTCAGCAGGGTCTTGGGAGGAGCCACAGGAGCAGTCAGACAGGTATATCTAGTTCACCACAACATCATACAATTTGACCTTCTGGCACTGTGATGTTCTGCAGTTAATTTAAATCAGAAATCACAAGTTTTTGAATTGTTCTAATTTGCTATCAATGAGAACTTGTGTCAGGAACTGTTGCAGAATGATCCTTAACTTGGCTAAATTCCTTGCAAGACCTTAAAACAGGATATAATCAATCATGCAGGTGACAATTGATTGTCTCACTGGCTCCCTGGTGTACTTGGAATAATCAATTTGCTTTATATGAGAGAAAGCAATCTACATGGTAAACAAAAAAAAACTATTTCTTTGGAGGGCAAACATTCATCCATACATGATATTTGGAAGGAATTGTTAAATAACTTTTACCTATTAAATACTTCAGTCCTTCCTGTACATTAATATTCCAATAGATTAAGACCCTCATCATACATTCTAAGACAAAGGAGCAGAATTAGACCATTCAGATCATCAAGTCTGCTCTGCCATTCCTTCGTGGCTGGTTTCTTATTCCTCTCAACCCCATTCTCTCACTTTCTCCCTGTAACCTTTGATGCCTTGACTAATCAAGAAACTTTAAACCTCCACTTTAAGTATACCCAATGACTTGGCCTCCACAGCCATCTGTGGCAATGAATTCCGTAAATCCACCACTCTGGCTAAAGATATCCCTCCTCATTTGCAGTCTAAATAGACATCCCTCTATTCTTAAACTGTGCCCTTTGGTGCTAGGCTCAGCCACTATAGGAAACATCCTCTCCACATCTGGTGTTTCAAGTTCCGTGGTGACGTGACTGAGAAGCACCGTGGGGAGATTTTACAGTTAAAGCTCTATAAGTAGTGTACGCACACGCATGCACGCATGCACCTAATGATGGAGGAGCTCAGCAGGTCAGGCAGCATCTATGGAGGGATCTTTTCATGAATTTCAAGGAATTCTGTTTCTTGTAACTTGCCCTGTTCGCATTAATCTTGATTGATAGTCACAGAGCACTACAACACAGAAATGGGTTCTTTGGCCCATCCAGACTATTATACTGCCTAATCCCTTCGACATGCACCTGGACCATAGCCTCCATATCCCTCCCATCCAAGTAGTTATGTGAACTTCTCTTGAGTGTTGCAGTCGAACCCACATTCACCACTTCTGCTGGCAGCTTATTCCACACTCACACTACCCAATGAATGAAGATCCCCAAGATATTTCTTTTTTCATCCTTGACCTATAACCTTTAGTCTCACCCACCCTTAGTTGATCAATCAACCATAATTGATTTATCCTATCTGTACCTGTCATAATTTTCTATACCTCTATCAAATCTTCCCTCATCCTCCTATGCTCCAGGAAATGAAGTCCTTACCTATCTCTATAAAAGTCCCAGCAACATCCTTGTGAATTTTCTCTCTTATTGATATCTTTCCTGTAGGCAGGTGACCAGAACTCCACATACGGTGAATTGTCCTTCCCTACCCCAGATTTGTCCTTCAAAATGTCTGCACTTGTTTGCATTAAATCCATCTGCCATGTTTCCAACTGGTCCAGATTCCACTGCTGGCTTTGCTGTCCACTACACCCCCAATCTTGTCATCTACAAATTTGCTGATCCAGTTTACCATATTATCATCCAGATCATTGATATAAATGACAAACAACAGACCCAGCAGCAATCCCTGCGGCAATTCATTAGTCACAGTCCTCCATTCAGACAGGCAACTGTCTCTAGTGAAGCTAATGTTGAATCCAATTTACTACCTCATTCTGAATGCCAAGTGACTGAACCTTCTTGACCAGCTTTCCATGTGGGACATTGTTTATGTGGACTTTGTCAAAGCCCTTGCTAATGTCCACTGCCTTTTCTTCATCAGCTTTCCTGATAACCACTTCAAAAAACTTCACAGAATTAGTTAGACATAATCAACCACTCTATTTATCCAATCTATTTCCCAGCTGTGAACTCTGCCCTTCTCCCTTTCCCACTGACAATTGTTTCATCAATTGTGTGTATGGTATTCCCTCTCACTTGCTTATTCTCCATCCATTTACCGATTTAGAATTGTCTAAAGGGAAGTTATATTTTTGAAAAATTGTCCCTTTCTACTTTTGTCAGTGCCTTTCTGCAAATTATCATTTGCTATATCCATGCTGTTTTTAAACACATGATTGAGCTATGGAAGAGGTCTCTTTAAGTAGATAATGCTTAATGTAGAAGATGTGAGCCATCTCAGTTGTTTTTAGAAACAATGTGGTTTAGGGGAAGGAAGTCCTGCCTGCAGCATGTTCCCTGTCCCAGAACTGCCAACTTAACTGTCTGTATACCCACTTTGATCTTGCACATGCAAACATTTTTCTTTAAGCTATTTCCAGCTTTTAAGGAAAATATGTTTTGCAATGCACATAGATAAACTGTTAGCTTCTGTTCTAAGAAATCCTCATAATGCATTCAAAATTTAGAGCTATTTTCACTCATCACAGGTTTGGCAGGGAAGTTGGCATTGTAATTAATTTGTTTTAACAGTAAAACAACCTACTTCAAAATCACCAGTGACCTGCGGCATGCCTCTGTATTGAGACAGAAGATTGCAGACCTGAATGTTTCATAATCTTATTTTGTGTAATAGATCGGCGGTGGGTGGGTTTTAGGAAGAAGGAAACTGGGGCTAGTGAAGAAATGAGGAAGAGATGGTGGTATAATTGCAGTTCCAATCTTTTAATTCACTAAATGGGGGAAATGTTTTGAAGTTACTGTTGTAAAAGCTCTATTCACACTCCTGTATGCTTTGTGTATTAAACCAGAAGATGCAGCCTGTGGTAAGGCCAATTAGAAGATGTACAGAAGATTGTTGGTAGGCTCCTCCATGCAGAATCTCAATTATATTCATTCAAACTAAGTATTATGGTGCCATCTTGTGGCATGTACTGCAAGGTGTTGCAGAAGAAATCATGGCTAGCATGGAATCAGTCCCCTTGGCCCAATTTGTCCATCACCATTTGCCTGCATTTGGCCCAAATTCCTTGATTCCTCCTGTCTTAATGTATTTAAAATTTTATTATGGTACACGCTTCAATCACTTCCTCTGGTAGCTCATTCTGTACATGCATCACCCCTTGTGTGAAGTTCAAAGTTCAAAATACTGTAGATTTATTCTCAATATTGTATATTTATATATTTTGATAAGTTGATTTTGAACTCTGAACTTCACACAAAGAGGAAGTGGTTGAAGTGGGTAATAATAAAATATGTATGTTATACTACCTAGAGATTCATTTTCTTGTAGGCATTTACAGGAAAAGTACGATAGAATTTTGTGAAAAGCTATACGTAAACAGACTGGAAACACCTGTTCAAAAGTCAATTGTGAAAATAAAAGTTACACTGAGAACATCAGTTACAAAGAACCCTTGACAGTCAGGCTGCTGATTATAGATTCAGTTTAGAGTAATGGTGAATAAAGTTAACTATGCTGGTGCAGGAGCCTGGTAGTTGTAGGGTAATATTCCTTCATAAACTTGGGTCTACCTGATAACTCCTACCTAATGGTAGTAGTGAAGAGAGGTCATGGATGGGGTCTTTGTTAATGAATGATGCCTTGTGACAATGCTCCATGTAAATACTCGGTGATGAGGAGGACTTTGCCTGTGACGGACAGAGCTGCATCCATCACTTTCTGTAGACTTTTCTGTTCCTCGGCATTGGTGCTTTCATTACCAGGCTGTGATGCAACCAGTTAGGATACTCTCCACTGTTCATCTATGGAAATTTGTCAATGTTTTTGGTGATGTACCAAATCTACACAAACCTCTAAGAAATTAGAGATGCTATCATGCTTCCTTTGCGAAGACACTTACTTCCTAGTCTCAGGACAAATCCTCAGGTATATTACACCAAGGACTTTAAAGCTATTGACCATCTCCAGCTCTGTTTCCCTAATGAGGACTAGCTCATGGGCTTCAAGTCAAACTTCAAAGTAAATTTATTATCAAAACATATATACATCACCATACACTATGAAGTGATTCATTTTCTTGTGGGTATTCACAGCAAAGAAGCAATAGAATAAAAAAACTGGACACAATGACAGAAAAACACCCAATGTGCAAAAGACAAACTGGGCAAGTGCAAAAGAAAAAATAATAATAATAAATAAGCAATAAATATTGATATGAGTTGAAGAGTCCTTAAATGCAAGTCCATGGTGTGTGGAGTAAGTGTTAGGGTGAAATGGAGTAACCCCCTCTGGTTCAGGAGCAATATGGTTGAGGGGTAATAACTGTTCTTAAACCTGGTGGAGTGAATCTGAATTAGGTGTCTCCCTCCTAATGGCAGCAGTGGGAAGAGAGAATAGCTTAGATGGTTGGGGGGGGGGCGTCACTTACAATGGATGCTGCTTTCTTGTGACCATGCTCCTTGTTTAAAGGGCCTCAGTGGTGGGGAGGGCTTTATCTGTGATGGACAGGCCGTATCCACTTTTCGTCCGTTTTTCTGTCAAAGAGCTTCAGTGTTCCCATACCAGGCCATGATGCAACCAGTCAACACACACTCCACCACGTATCTATAGAAGTTTGTCAAAGTTTTAGATGACGTGCTGAATCTGCACAAACTTCTAAGAAAGCAGAGGTGTTGCTGTGCTTTCTTTGTAATGGCACTTACCTGCTAGACCCAGGATAGATTCTTTGAAATGATAACGCTAAGGAATTTTAAAGTTACTGACACTATCCACTTCCGATCCCCTGATAAAGACTGGCTCATGGACCTCTGATTTCCTCCTCCTCAAGTCTATAATCATCCTTTTGGTTCTGCTGATATTGTGTGAGAGGTTGCTGTGACACCAATCAGCCATATTTTCAGTCTCTCTCCTATATGCTGATGCATTCCCCATCTTTGATTCGGCCAACAACAGTGGTGTCATTAGCAAACTTTCACTGAGATTGGAGCTGCACTTAACCTGTCATAAGTATACAGTGAGTAGAGCAGGGGTCTAAGCAGACACCTGTGCTGCTGGAGATTGTGGAGGAGGTGTTGCTGCCAATCTGAACTGACTGGGGTCTGCAAGTGAGGAAATCAAGGATCCAGTTACACAAGGAGGTATTGAAGCCCAGGTCTTGGAGCTTATAAAGGGGTGATAGTGTTGAATGCAGAGGTGCAGCCTGTTGTAAGCATCTTCACTATCCAGATGTTCCAGTGTTGAATGAAGAGCCAATGAAATGGCACCTGATGTTGACTTGTTGTAAACTGGAATGGATCCAAGTCAATTCTCAGGCAGGAGTTGAAATGGTTCGTCACCAACCTCCCAAAGCACGTAATTACAGTGGATGTACAGTAAGTGTTGTTGTACCATGTTACCATGGGCACCAGTATAATTGAAGCAGGTGAGTACCTCAGACTGTCAATGCAAGAGGTTAAAGATGACAGTAACCACATCAGCCAGTTGAATAGAACAGGTCTTCAGTACTCGGCCAGGTACCGAGTGGGCCAGATGCTTTCTGTGGGTGTGCCCTCCGGAAGGATACTCTCATGTTGCCCTCAGATACTGAAATCACAGGGTCATTGGTGGCTGTGAGAGTTTGTGAAGGTGTCTCCATGTTTTGTCGGTCAAAGCCAGTGTAAAAAGGCATTGAGCTCATCTGGGAGTGAAACATCATCACAGATGTTGCTGTTTCACTTTGTCGGAGTTGACAACATTCAAGCTCTATGATTGAAGTTTGGCCCACAGTTGCCATCTTGCATATGACATGGCTTACCAGAAGTTATACCTGTATATCTTGTATTTTACTTGGTTGCCAGACATGAACACCACTGATCTGGCCCTCAGCAGATTGTGGATGTCTTGTTTCATCCAGGGCTTCTAGTTAGGGAAGTCTCATCCATGACTATCTTTATGAAGACCATGACAACCGTGGCATATTCGCCCAAATCCTTTGAGTTCTTGAACACAGCCCAGTCCATCGAATCAAAGCAATCCGTAGCCAGCTTCTTCATTCTGTAGTCAATAATCAGTTCATGGGTTTTCTGATGTAAAGAGAGAGGGTATTGTGGTATCACTCAACCAGACTCAATCTCCCTCTATATGCTGATTCATCACCACCTTTGAAGCAGCCAACAACTTGGTATCATCAACAAACAGAGCATTGGAGCTGTACTTAACCACACAATTATATGTATAAAGTGAATAAAGTGGGGGTTAAGCACACAAAAGTGCCTCAGGGTCCTTCTTAAATATTTCACATCTCAACAAAAACCCATGCCACCTGGTTTTTAGTTCGCTATTTTTACCTAAATATATTTGTATTAAATTGTTCTCTTTAATGCTGTTCTGAATACTAAACCACAACAGCCAAAATAAATAGCTTTGGATTTCAAATTTCTCCTAAAAAAAAATTAAGCAAATTATAAACCAAGGGAATTAAATAAGTTTTATTTCAAAATCAAAATTACAAAAGCATCTAAATTCAATCAAAGGAAATGTGATTATTTATTACTTTCAATTTTATTGCAAAATACTAAGCTGCTTCAAAGACTAAAAATATTTATTATCAAAATACGTATGCACTATACAACCCTGAAGTTAGTCTTCCTCACATTCATTTTCATTGCATTTTTAAATTATTTGGTCCCATACTTTTTCATATTTTAGTAATGAAAGCATTATTAATTGTAGAGTGTGCTACTTAGCCCTTACTACCTCTCTCATTTATCAAGATCAGAATTCCATGCCATTTTTCTGCAACATCCAGATTCTGTATTGCCTTGATATTGAGGAATCACCATTTGTTTGGAATGAACAGTGTCTGAACCTCTGCTGCCATCCAGGACAGAGTTTTCCAAGGATTCACTACCCTTTCCTGTCAAAAAGTGTCTCGTCTTTAGCTCAAAATAACCTTGCCTTTGTTCTGAAATACCAACTCTTGGTTCTAGATTCTTCAAGCCAGGTAAAACATCCTCCCTGTATCCCAAATACCAAGTTTCAATATGATATGTCTGAATAGACTTGGAATGCACTCCAAACCTTCTTTACCCTTCAGAACTATCATCCTTGGAACCAATCTTGACCACACTCCTTCAAAATGACGTGGTTTTTTTTCCCCAAAAGGGAAGATGATGACAATTCTACAAACTTTGCACAAAGTTCATTTTGTTGTCAGCGTATGCATGTATAATACATCTCTGATATTTGTCTTCTCCAGTTAGCCATGATATACACGTGAAAAAGAAACAAACAGAACTCAGACCCCAGTATCCCCCACCCACTCCCCACAGAACAGTGACAACAGTCCCCGACCCCCTCTCCGGAGAAACAAGACAGCAACGATACCCAACTCCCTCTCTGGCAGGGAAAAAAGAACAGCAACAATAACAATTCCCAACCACCTCTCCCACAGAAAAAAAACACAATAATAATCTTCCACCCCCCCCCCCCATTTGCAGAAAAAGACAGCGACAATAGCAACTTATCCCCAGCCCCTCCCCCACAGAAAAGCAAACAGCAACAAAACCTGTCACATGCAAACAGCAGTGATGGCAGTATAAAAACCTCCCCACTCCCCCCACAGATCACCCACCCACCAATCAGCTTCAAGAAAGAAAACACTGAAAAAATGGAGATCAATATAAAGGATAAATCTCAGAATATCAAACAGTTCTTCCATGACCCGTAACTCACGCTGCATCCTAACAGTGGCCTCCATTGGGTGCGATCTTTGACCAACTGGCCTCAATTGGGAGCGATCACGTGCATTGCAACCCCAAAGTGATAAGAACTGCTTGTCCATTCAGCTCTAATCAAAGGTACACGGGCAATAATTCTAAAATCCTATAAAAACCAAAATGAAATTCTTTCTTCACTATGACTAATCACACAGATGGAAAAAATATTATTATCCATGGGGGAGTCTACTTGTCCTATGGGTCTGGCAAACACCATTTCCTCCAGCTATAGGCAAATGTATCTCTGTATGCCCGAAGACAAATTCTGCGGTTCTGCATGGATGAAAGTAATTACCAATTCTTTTGCCTCTTGACAATCCAAATTCTGTCATTGTTTTGAGATGGATAATTCCATGAAGAAATTTGATGCAAGTTCTAAATTCATTATAAAAAACACTAACCCATTATTTGTACAGTCCAGTTGCTTGTGTCTATTCCCACATTGAAGCTGAAATATTTAGGGAAAAAATATTGTAATGTATCACTTTCCATCCCACTTTATCCCCAAAGATGGACTCTTTACTAGAGTATACAATTCTATCTTAATTCCTTGTACCAATGATTTTTTTTTATGTTTGCAAATGTAACAAGAATAAAAGACTGGAACTAAACAGGTCAATAAGTACCTTTATTTAAGAACACCAGAAGTTTAAGGTTCTTTGGTAATACATCAATACAAGCATTTAATACAATGCCCATACAAGTTTTTGTGCAGATGTTACTCAAGCTGATATGAACTGTCACAATATTTTAAATAAATGGTAAAGCTTAAGAAAATAACCATCAATAGTGAACTTAAGTTCATGTAAGACTTTTGCTATAAAAAAAATATTTCAGTTCAATGACAACTCCATAGGCACCAGGTTTTATTTCTCAGGATTCTAGTGTTGATCCTTATGCAACAGAAAGTACCACTTCAACAATATTACCCCAAATGTATTATCTGCTTATCTATTCTGTTTAAACTCATGAATACTTAATAACAGGGTTACAGAGCCACAGTGAAAGGTCAGCATCAGGCATTTCAAAGTAAAAACTGATTACTCAATGGACTGTGATTTATAGTAAAAGCAGCATGAAACAAATTCAATTCCTGTGAAGCATTTGACTAATTAGGTCAAGAAACATTTTAAATTATTACAAAGGGTCATGAGTTACAAGCCTATGTTGGGAAACAGTGCATGCATTTAGCTTTTAATTAAGTTTTAACTCAAAACATTAATAGTGTCCGACAAACAGATGTCAAAATCATTCACAAAAGAGTAGTCTTCTGTCGATTTGGAATTTGTATTACAGAAATAGTTTAAAAGTAACATTTATGAAAAAAGGATTTTATTACTTTAAGTTCAGCTACATAATTTTGTGAATTAATTTCAGCATTTCACGTCTCCCTGCAAAGATATGGTAGATCTAATCATACTGAACGCAATGTCCAAGTGTTCGTACGAAATATTGTCCCATTTCCATTATGCTAACCTTATTACTTATGACTACTTCTAGAACCAGAAATGTATGACCAAGTATATTGTTGTAGTAGTTAACAACTTCTCATGCTAGTTTATCTTTTACTCTTCCCCCTCGTCTTACATAGAAAAGGGTTTTCATAAAACCAGTGAAAACTGCTGGCTAAGTAACGTTCAAAGTAATGTTCCAACTGTAATGAAAGGTTAAAACTCTACTTTAAATTCTGGTTTTCTATTTAGAAACTATAAAATCAAATGGCTTAACATTTGTTTTTTTTCCAACCATGTTTAGCTTTTAAACATTTATAATATTTCACAAAAGATTGATCTTTGGAAATCAATACCTCATACTGTTTGGCATGATTATGCAATTAATAATGCTGGCAAGAGGCAGCATCTTTCTGTGCACATACATCATACTATTTAGTTGGAGGCAAATAAGCTTCATGAACAAGAAGTCTGATTAAAGGTGATTAAAATACTCACGTAAGATCCAATTAATAATTGCATAAACCAAGATGGTAGTAAACTAATTTTATTGAGATCAACAGTTTTTGAACTGTCTGTTATTAATACCCAAATCTTGGTCAATTTCTCAGTAATTTGAGACTTAAGGTGCTAAGTCCAAGAATGGACCAATTTCTTGTTAATCATAACTTATTCCTTCATTGGTCATCACCACAATCCTATGCTCAGAGAATATTACAATGAAATTTATTGGTTAAAGGTTTAACAACAGGTATGCTACAATTATTTTGCCCATGTTACATTACAGTGTACCTGTCTGGCAGAGTTTGGAGGGATGAGAAATATTTCCCAGCTCATTAAATGTATTTTTTTAAAAAACAGAAGTGGATCCTCATATCCTCATTGTGATGGAATTCAATTTCTGGCATTCAAGTTCTGTGTTCTCAAATTAATTTTGTAAAATAACTTCAGTGATCTCTGAGCATCTCCAATGGTGCAACATCATAGGTTGACTATATTATCTTAGGTCTTTAACAAGAAATAAAATATACCATCTTTTAAAAATGCAAATTTAAGTACCCTTTATAGAATCCAGTGATCTTTCAGTAGTATACAAGTACAGTTCCAGATGAAAATAATACACGTGATGCAAAGTATGATTATTCAATAAAAACCTTGTGTGGATAGAGTAATTTTTCTTTAAATGTGACTGAAGTCTTCCCCTGCATTTTAAATCCAGGTGACATTACTTAAATTCAAACTTCTTTCATGCAAAGGCAAAAGCAGAGGAAGCTTAAAATGCCATTTCACTGAGACCTCTTACAGTATATTTTCTAGTAAATAGGTATGGCCACACATGTACATTCCAGTAATCTATGGAACTGTAGCAAACATATTAAGTACATGATTTGTTATTTAGCATTCTTTTTTAAATCAACTCTTTTGCATAATGATAGATTAGTACCTTACTAGTTAACAGTTTTAAGTACCTTGTTCAAAATCATTCACAACCATCTAATCTCCCATTTAGTTAAAGTTGCCCAGACTGAAAGAGTAGATTGTAGCAGCACAGTCATTTAAGATCATATGAAGCACAAGTCCCAAGTATTGCAAGCTTCCTTTCCTACATAACCATGATGACTTGGTCCAGATAACATTTAGATTGAACTAGGTAATGTGCATTTTATTGCCTTATGCGTATTCATTCATTCCAATGAGTTGGAGGTTCAGGTTCGTGGCATAAATGTGCTGCAGCATACCCCTCAAAGAGAAGAAAGCAGGAGCTTATCCGGCAAGAATAGATTGAAAGGCAAAATTGAGGTTTATAAAGCACAGATGACTGGCTCGAAGAAAAAATTGAAAGCAAATTTGAAAGCTTGCTTTACTGTGCCTCTCCAATCGTGTTCAATTTTAAACTGCCTTGCTGATGGTGGTATTAACTTCGACATGCAGTTGAGGCATCTGATGGCTTTCAGCTCAAAGACTGGCCATTTACTACCCAATTTGCCCTCCAAAATGGTACTGAATTCCACCACACTTCCTTGCACTAAGTTCAGCAGAACATTCTTGAACTCATTGCTAGCTCTCAGTACAATATCTTTAGTTGCATCATCTTGAGATGCCTCATTTCCATTTGTACTGAATAGCATGCCAACAGTAATTTCAAACTTATAATAACAAAATCTTTTAAGATGGCAGGTGTGCTTTGCGAGGAATTTGAGACGACAAAGGTCATCCTCGACTGCTGACACATTTTGGGAATCACACTCAGGATATGGCTCGCCATACAAGCACCTCATCCAATCACCTATGAAGTATGGAAGCAAATTTATCACAGACTCTGCACTGTTGTCAATGTCTACAACACGAACATACTTGAATCTTCCAGTCCATGTGACTCTGTGTCCCTCAAGATGGCCACAAAGCATCTGAACTCTGGCCATGTTAGTCTCTTTCCAGGCACGAGGGCCACAAACCAAGCTGTACTGTTGCCAAGTCAAGGTGGAGTTATACACCTTCATTCCCTCAGATCTATACACATACACCCAGCAGAACATCATTATGGCAGTGAGCCAAACCAGGATGAGTTTTACAATTGAGCTCCTAGTCAGAGACCTAACTAGTCCCAGTAAGGTGCCCGTTGATTTTGTCCACATGTGGAGGACAACAGGAATAACGCACAAAACAATGGTGACAATGATCTTGATCAAGTCCATAGAAATAAACCATTTTATTACCTGGATCACAAACATTAATGCAAGTCCTAGCAAGAGGATGGGCAGGGCAAAGAGAAACAGGAAGTAGCCAACTGATGCCCTTATCAGACCTATTCCTGTGGATATCTTAAGTAAAACTACTGCAAGTTCACACCACATAAAGCAGACAAGGTAAGGAATCAAGAAGCAGTAGGTACCTTTAAAGTTCCTCAGATGTGCCATTCTGAAGAACAAGTAGAACAAGAAACAGTATAAGACACAGGGCAGACCTATATTCAGTACAAAGTTTTTACCTATCGTGATGGTTGTAATATCTTCCCCAAGGACCTTTAGATAGTACCAACCATCAGGAAGAGATCGAAAGAAACCCAATATTGACCATGAAATTTCTGAAATGAGAGCCCACCGAGTGTATGGCTCTGCACATGAACTCAAGCTCATATAAGATGTTATCAAGAAGAAAATTGCAATGATTGCGAGCTCTGAACAAGGAATCCAATTTTTGTCTGCTACCGGAAACGAAAGAATCACGAAGAACACGGACAGCATGAAGTGTATATGTGGTTCCAAATGACTCCAACTAAAATTTACCTCAGCCTGTTCTACGTCTAGATCTGGCTCAAAGCGCAGCAGCAGGTCAGTCATTGTCCTGAAATTGTCCCATGCTTTACTGTCCTGAAAGACTTTCAAAGTGCAGATCACCATGGAAATAAAGGAAAGGTAAAAGACGACTAGAGGGATAATGAAAGCAAAAAAATCTATTGTCAAGTTGCTAATTATGAAAAAAAAGATAAGGGCATTTACATGATGGAATGGAATAATTGTCTGCAACCAATGCATTCCCGCTTTGGAGGCTATTTCAATTAGATGTTCCTTTATTTCCATTAAGGCATGAAGTGGGTATTTCAGAATCTGTAAAAGATGATAGAAAATCTTCATTATATTAAAATATTAAACCTGTATACAATTGGAAACAAAAACTACTCATCAAGCTATAACCCCAACTACTGACGAAAGCTGATTATATTAATTGCAACAAGGCAATGTCACCATTGACAAATTATAAGATAATACTACAGTTCAATAGGTCAGTAAAATGATCAGAAACCCATTGATGTGAATTTAAAGGATTAATTGCAATGTTTACTTGAAGTCACTTAAAGAAAAATACATAATCTGTAGGAATTCAATTCAATCTGTTTAGTTGGTGCTGCTATTATTTGAAAAAAAAAGGAAGATTTTAGAATGAACCATTCACCTGTATTCAAATGAACCATGGAACCATTTATAATTGACTGCTCACCCGCCCTTTTTCCTTTTATAAAACTGCAATTTTGATAATTCACCAAATAATAAATGTGATTGCAAAATCAGGATATTGCAAAACTGAGTGTCAAAGTCTGAACTCTACTTCCTTTCTGAGACTGCAGTTTGCCAAAATCAACTATAGAATACACTAGGCACATTCTTAATTTTACCTTCTGTTGCATGGGCATGTCTTCAGGCGGATTCCCTTCAATGCTGTCATCTTCTCCTTGGGCTAACAAGCCAGACGGTAAAATACCCTTGGCATAATTCTTAGTCATGTCAACAAAATCATCTACCTTCAGGTCCTTGTTGCCTGAAATAGCAGGATCAATTTTTGTTAATACATCCGGATGCACCAGAAAGGCAACTAAAACACTGCACCACTGCAACAAAAGTGGCAGACTCTGCGGCATTTACTTTCATGCTTGGAGAAAGGGCTTTAACAATGACCAACAGAACCAGCCCGTGTTTCCGGCACTTGACCACTTACAGTCAAGTTCAAATTGAATATCACTCTTAGCTCAAGCATGATGTGTAATCTAATAAGATCTTAATTATCTCAGCGTCTTATGTCCCAGCATGTCATTTTATGCCAAATTATGAACAAGTTGTCTAATTATAACTTTGCCACATGAAAATTAGAGGCAGTGAAGCTTTCTTACAAGGCCAGAAAGCTTCTCTCCCATCAACATTAACAGAATTAATACTCAGATGCATTTTAATTGAATGGATGAACTGGATGAGTCTATTGTATAGATGAGTATACAAATGGGTATTGTATGGATGAGTCTTTGCTTGGAGGACTGTACTGGGTGGGTGGGTGGGAGCAGAATTGTCATGATATTAATTTTTTTGTATCTATGGATAACTTACAATCCAGGCAAAAAAAAAGCCTTTCAGGCCTAAGGATATATCTTCTAATTAGCAGTATCCTGGCATATTGAACTGTCTAATCTTCAAAATAGGTACAATTAAATCTAATCAGGCACTTCTGCTGTATAAAATGTCTTACAATGGCATCATAGAACATAAACTACAAAGCTGACAGAGGTGACACTCAGTGATGTGTATATTGTGGTAGTGGGGAATGCTGAAGTGGGTTATTGAGTGGAGATGTTGATCAGCCTGTTGGCTTGGGGAAGTAATGGTTTTTGAGTTTACTGGTCTTGGTGCATATCCTGTGTACCTCCTTCCTGATGGGAGTGGGACAAACAGTCCATAAGTAAGGAGGGTGGGATCCTTCATAATATTGTTGGCCTTTTTCAACACCTTTCTGTATAAATGTCCTTCACGCGGGTAGGCTGTTACCCAGTGATGCGTTGGGCAGTTCTAACTGTCCACTGTCTGCCATAGCGCAGTTTCCACACCACACAATGATGCAATGTGCTGGGATGCATCTGTAGACGTGCTCTCCCCGGGATTGAAACTGCTTGCCGTTTCTACTGCTGTACTGCTGATGTAAAAGGTGGGGCGGGGGGTGCAGGCTTTCCTGAAGTGAATAGCCATCTCCTTTGTCTTGTTGACACTGAGGCAGAGATTATTGGCCTGGCCCCAGACCACTATCCCATTGTTGCTTGAAAGTTGTTTGAGAACTACTTATACTCAGCGGTGACTTGGCACACGGACATGGACTTCAACTGTTTCCAAATTTTAAGAGTTAAGAGTTTTCCTTGAAACTTCAGGTTTTCTTTAGTTCTAATGGATTTTCATGTAATCATCCAAACAGTAGTTACTCTTGGATGCAGCGAACAACCTCAAAAAATCTGTAATATACAATGGAACCTGATTGCAAGCTGCCTTTTTGATGATGCTATTTGGCAGCTCATGGAAAATTATGGTGAAATCCGGTTTTAACATCCATGATGCAGCATTTATGAGGGAATTATTCTTCAAACATGTGGAAAGTTGTGTTAATAATGAAATTGCTTAAAAAAATTCCATTAGAATATTAAACTGGTTTTTAAGATACTAAAACTGAAATGGCTAGCAACTTTTGCTCTTACTTTGAACACTGACCAGTCGTTCAAGCACTCGTCTCTCTTTTTGCAGCACTGTTGGGACAGGGCCTGGTTCAGCCATGGTCTCTGCATTATAATAAAGCCAAAGTTAATTTATCATAAACCATGCAACACACACAAAATGCTGGGGGAACTCAGTAGGCCAGGCAGCATTTATGGAAAAGAGTACAGTCGACGTTTAAGGCCGACACCCTTCAGCAGTACTGGAGAAGAGTAGGTGAGGAGTCAGAGTTAAAAGGTGGGGAGGGGGGGAGGTGGGAGAAACACAAGGTGACAGGTTAAACTGAGAGGGGAAGAGTGAAGTAAAGAGCTGGGAAGTTGATTGGTGAAGGAGATAGAGGGCTGGAGAAGGGGGAATCTGATAGAAGAAAACAGAAGACCATGGATGAAAGAGAAGTGGAAGGAGCACCAGGAGGTGATGGGCAGGAAAGGATTTAAGGTGAGAGAGGGAAAAAGGAATGGGGAATGGTGAGGGTGGAACATTACCATAAGTTCAAGAAATCGATGTTCATGCCATCAGGTTGGAGGCTACCCAGATGGAATACAAGAGGAATACAAGATGGAGTTCAACCCGGAAAAGTGTGAGGTGGTACACTTTGGAAGGACAAACTCCAAGGTAGAGTACAAAGTAAATGGCAGGATACTTGGCAGTGTGGAGGAGCAGAGGGATCTGGGGGTACATGTCCACAGATCCCTGAAAGTCGCCTCACAGGTAGATAGGGTAGTTAAGAAAGCTTATGGGGTGTTAGCTTTCATAAGTCGAGGGATAGAGTTTAAGAGTCACAAGGTAATGATGCAGCTCTGTAAAACTCTGTTTAGGCCACACTTGGAGTACTGTGTCCAGTTCTGGTCGCCTCACTATGGGAAGGATGTGGAAGCATTGGAAAGGGTACAGAGGAGATTTACCAGGATGCTGACTGGTTTAGAGAGTATGCATTATGATCAGAGATTAAGGGAGCTAGGGCTTTACTCTTTGGAGAGGAGGAGGATGAGAGGAGACATGATAGAGGTATACAAGATATTAGGAGGAATAGACAGAGTGGACAGCCAGCGCCTTTTCCCCAGGGCACCACTGCTCAATACAAGAGGACATGGCTTTAAGGTAAGGGGAGGGAAGTTGAAGGGGGATATTAGAGGAAGGTTTTTTTACTCAGACAGTGGTTGGTGCGTGGAAAGCACTGCCTGAGTCAGTGGTGGAGGCAGATACACTAGTGAAATTTAAGAGACTACTAGACAGGTATATGGAGGAATTTAAGGTGGGGGGGGTTATATGGGAGGCAGGGTTTAAGGGTCAGTACAACATTGTGGGCTGAAGGGCCTATTCTGTGCTGTACTACTCTATGTTCCTCCAACCTGAGTGTGGCCTCATCGCAACACTAGACGAAGGCCATGGATAGACTTATTGGAATGGGAATGGAAAGTGAAATTAAACTGGGAGATCCCGCTTTTTCTGTTGGATGGATGGAGCATAGGTGCTCAGCGAAGCGGTCTCCCAATCTACGTTGGTCTCACCGATATACACGAGGCCACACCAGGAGCACAGGACACAGTATATGATCTCAACAAACTCACAGATGAAGGGGAGCCTCACCTGGAGGATTGTTTGGGGCCCTGTACGGTAGTGAGGGAGGAGGTATAGGGGCAGCTGGAGCACTTGTTTGTCTTGCAAGGATAATTGCCAGGAAGGAGATCAGTGGGGAGGGACAAGTGGACCAGGGAGTCCCTGTGGAAAGCAGAAAGGTGGGGAGCAGAGGGAAAGATATGCTTGGTGGTGGGATTCCATTGGAGATGGCGGAAGTTGCGGGGAATTATGTGCTGGATGAAGAGGCCAGTAGGGTGGGTAGGTGAGGTCAAGAGGAATCCTATCCCTGGTAAGGTGGCGGGAAGATGGGGTGAGAGCAGACTTGTGTGAAATGGCAGAGATATGGTTGAGGGTGGCATTGATAGCGGAGGAAGGGAAGCCCCTTTCTTTAGAGGAGGCCATCTTCTTTGTTCTGGAATGAAACGTCTCATCCTGAGAGCAGGTGTTTCGGAGACGGAGAAATTGAGAGAACGGGATAGCATTTTTTTTCCACAAGTGACAGGGTCCAGGTAGCTGTGAGAGTCTGTGAGTAGAAAGAGAAGCCCCTTTCTTTGAAGGAGGAGGACATCTCCTTTGTTCTGGAATGGAAAAACTTCAACTATGTGAGCATAAAACATGTTCCTTTTAAATCTGAAAGCCTGTCATCTCTCCAAGAACAAAAAAGGCCCAGCCGTTTTGTTTTCTTTTATCCTACCTTCAGCATTGATCTGGCTGACATTTTCCAGGAGTTCAGAAACAGCAACCTGTTTCTTTCGCTTTGGATTAAGCTTCCAGTACATAACTAAAGTAGCCTTCCGCACAATCCGCTCAAAATCGCTTTCACTTGTAAGCTGTTTCACTTCTTGCTCATTTTCTGAAGTGATTCCTTTGTAGTGGAGTGTGGGGGGGGGGGGGTCAGGAAGTGTGAGAAGACAATTATTTAATCAATGGGAACCAAACATCTTGTACAACATTTTCTAACAAGATTCTTCTCAAGATGAAGATTTTTAGTCTTTGACAACCCATCTACAAGTCAATTTCAGAACGGCATCAGCTCATTAAGTCACTTTTACCAATTATTCCCATCCTCACCTTCAGAGTTGCAACTAATTTTTGTATTAGGGTAAGCAAGTGAATACATGTTGCTGTATTGCAAGATAGAGCGAGAACTCTGTAGCAGGAAGATGCAGACAACATACATGATTGTTTTTATAGTCTGAGCAGCAAACTAGGCCAAAACGTGCGTCAATTATGGTATTAAGTACATCAGGAAACCAAGTTCATAGAATATTAATGGATAAGACTTCAAAGTCAAAAATTTTGTATCAGTATAAATGGAAAACAAGTTTTAAACTGTCTTTAAATATTGATCAAAAGAGTTTAAAAGCTAGTCATGAAAGTAGCAACTACCTGATCCCAGCCAAGTCAGCCCAGGTAGATTACACAGAGTAGTGTTAGCCATGGTATCTTCCTTTACCATTCCTCACCTCATCCCCTTTGACTCTCAACACAAGAGCCCCTCAGAACTGTGTACTAAGTCCCCTCCTTTACTCCCTGTATACCCATGACTGTGTCGCCACTCACAGCTCTCATCTGCTAATTAGACAATAGACAGTAGGTGCAGGAGTAGGCCATTCGGCCCTTCTAGCCAGCACCGCCATTCACTGTGATCATGGCTGATCATACATAATCAGTACCCCGTTCCTGCCCTCTCCCCATATCCCTTGACCCCACTATCTATAAGAGCTCTATCTAACTCTCTCTTGAAAGCATCCAGAGACTTGGCCTCCACTGCCTTCTGGGGCAGAGCATTCCACATATCCACCACTCTCTGGGTGAAAAAACTTTTCCGCATCTCTGTTCTAAATGACCTACCCCTTATTCTTAAATTTGCCGATGACACTACATTGATTGGCCTAATCTAAAACAATAATGAGGTGGCCTACAGGGAAGAAGTCATCTCTCTGACACAGTGGTGTCAGGTAAACAACCTCTCCCTCAGTGTTGCAAAAACAAAGGAAACTGGTTGTGGATTACAGGAGGAATGGAGTTGGGCTAGTCCCTATTGACATAAATGGATCTGGGGTTGAGAGGGTAAACAGCTTTAAATTCCTTAGCATCCACATCATCAAGGACATCACATACACTCCAGCTGTGTGGTGAAAAAGGCACAACAATGCCTCTTTCGCCTCAGATGGTTGAAGAAGTTTGGTGTGGCCCCCAAATCCTAAGAACTTTCTACAGGGGCACAATTGAGAGCATCCTGACTGACAGCATCACTGCCTGGTATGGGAATTGTACCTCCCTTAATTGCAGCATTCTGCAGAGAGTGGTGCGGACAGCCCAGTATATCTGTAGATGTGAACTTCCCATGATTCAGGACATTTACAAAGACGGGTGTGTAAAAAGGGCCCGTAGGATCATTGTGGACCTGAGTCACCCCAACCACAATCTATTCCAGCTGCTACCATCCGGGAAACAGCATCGCAGCATAAAAGCCAGGACCACCAAGCTCTGGGGCAGCTTCTGCCGCCAGGCCATCAGGCTGATTAACTCACGCTGATTTGAGCATATTTCTATGTTATATTAACTGTTCTATTTATTATAAATTACTATGATTGCACATTTAGACAGAGACGTAACAAAGATTTTTTACTCCTATTGTATGTGAAGGATGCAAGAAATAAAGTAAATTCAATTCAATTTCCTGTCCTTTTGCCAATCATATCAATTCCCATCTTCAATGTTATACTCCCACCAAATTTATGCTTGGATGGGAAAACAGGTTTAATTTCAATAGATTTTAAGCTTTTGTTTCAGATACTGTATTGTTATAAAGTTCTCGCTTTAGCCTTCTTCTTAAAAGGTAGTAGTTCAGCTGCTTTGGTCTTTAATGTCAGTATAGTCTCATTATGTAGAATAATATTTTACACCTAGAGTTCACAAACAAGTTACTCAGCGAGGCTGTGTCTATTAATTTTTCTCCCATTACATGTTGGTCTCCCTTAAGCATTTCTTTTATTCTCTTCAATCATTACTTGTGCTAACATGCCCCACACCCATAATCACTCTGCGTTTATTTATTCTTTTATTCGATTTATTGCCTTACATTCATGGCTCCCAATTTTACTGAAAAAAACCTGAACTTTTAATAGTCTTTCAGATTCTCTCAGTTTTAAAGATCTATCAGGTGAAAATGAGAATCAGCCTGTTTAAGCTTTTGTGATATACAGATCTTTGATAATTTCTGATTAACTAAATTTAAAGACATTTCCAATGACTGAAACAAAACTTGTTTGTGAAAAGTTGAGTGACAGATAGAAGATGGTACAGAATATAAAACTGAAGAATGAGTAAAAGATTAATGAGAAAGGAAAAGTTAGAAAATGTGACAGGTAGAAAGTGACAAAGTGACCAGTGGTCCCTGTTGAAAAGAGAATCTGGGGAATTAATGAACAATAAGGTCACAGTGGATTATGCACTGGAAGATAATAAGTAACATCCCAAAAATAATTGGGGGTGGTGGGGGAGGAGGAGGATTAGAAGTAACAAGGGAAATAGTACTGTCTAAATTAAAAGTGTGAGCAAGCAAGTTCCCAGATCTTATAGACTTCAAACTAAGATCTCAAAAGAAGTGACCAATGAGACAACTGATGCCTTCATTTTAATTTTTTCCAAAATTTATTGAAGTTTCCATTAAATTGGAAAATAAGGGAACACAATTCAAAAAGGGAGACAAAGTAGGTAACTACACTCCATCCTTGTTATCTATCAATTTGCCACACGTACATCTGCATTCTAGTGGGGTTTTCCCATCCTGACTTTTCCCAAACAGGTTAAGCAACCAATTACTGCCATATAAATAGGGATTGGTTTCCAGGCAATTTGCATCAAGTGGCTTCCTACTATGTGCTGTTTTAACAATAATGTAAACTGCTAGTTACAAAACTAACCACTACTTTTAAATATCAATGGAATTGTTTTGTTAGCTAATATTATTTCCTTCGGGTATTTAAATGCTTTAGTGTTTATTGTGCTCTTAGAATACTGTGGGTAGGCTGTACTGAGTGCAGAGGAAGAGATTTTTTGATATCCCCATTTTTATTGTCCACAAGAAGTTTGCACCCTTCCTGATTATAAATAAAAGTCTTAATGTACAGACCGGTTAACTCCGTGTTTTCATTGCGAGAATGTTAGAAATTAAAGACATTTTAGCAGTGTACCTAAAATAAAATCTAAGGCAAGTCATGTATTGCCAAGTTATCGGAATTCTTTCAAGTTACATGCTGAGGATTAAGGAAAACCGAAAGGTGTACCAAGATTTCCAGAAGGCTACTTGAAAGGTTATTGTGGGAAATGAAACCCAGAGTGTTGATAATATTAAATTGGAATGGATGAAATATTGTCTAACGAGCAAAATAGGCATGAATGGACCTGACTTGGCAAGGTGTCATGAGTGATGTGCCAAGGGATTTATGTGCCCTAGTGCACGATTTGTTCAAGACTATTCTGGAGCTTCAGCACATAGTTAGGAAACTTATTGCTTATTGCTCTGAGAAGGAATGCTTTCGTTATATATAAACACTGCGGCATCGTGCACAGTACTGGTCTTAAAGAATATTTTGCTTGCCATAAGTAAAAGGTACAATGGACTAATAGCTGGATTATCAAAGTTCAAATTAAAAAATTCAAAGACTTTATTTGCAGATGTTTTTCGGTAGATGTATTTAGTTTTGTTCAAAACTGCATAAATATTTAAATTGTAGCCTGTGTAGGCAGTATTTTATTATGAGTAGGCTACTTACTGTGATTATGCAATGAATGACCTTTCCTTGTTTAATATTATTTGTTTTAGAGTGGTATTGGCAGAATACTTCTGAATCAACTACAGTTCTGCCTTTAGCACCATACTCCCCAACAAGTTGACTGTTAAACTACATAATCTGGGACTGAATACATCAAATTGTAACTGGATTCTGGACCTTCCTACCAATCGCACCCAGACTAGGCAAGTACACATCAAACTCACTGACCCTGAACAGCACGGGGATGTGTACTGACAGTCACTCCTTTATACACTTTCTCACCCATGACTGTGCCTTCGCCTCTGCCACCAACCCCATCTTCAAATTTGCAGACGACACTGCAGTGATTGGATTAATTACAACTAACAATGAAACAGCACACACAGAGAGGAGGTGCAGAAACTGTCCGAACAGTGCAAGAACCACAACCTCTCACTCAACACCAAAGAAATTATTATAGATTTCAGAAATCGAAGTAGTATAATAAAGCTCCACTACTCAAAAGGCGAAGCAGTGGAAAGGGTCTTCAGCTTTAATTTCTTGGGTGTGAACAGCACAGAGGAGCTCTTGTTGACCAACACCACCCAAGTACGGAAGGCTAAGCAGTGCCTATACCATTTTAGGAGTTTAAAAAGAGCAAATCCGCCCCAAAAGTTGCTAATAAATCTTTATCGATGTGTAATGGAGAGCATATTGACCTCGTGCATGACAGTATGGTAGACCAGCTGAAACAAAATCAACCACTTCAGTGAGTGAGCAGGGCTGCACTGGGACACAACTACCAGATATGAAACCATCCGCAACTCATGATGTTTACATTGCGGTGGCATAATCGTGGGGGACTCATCCCACCCTAGTAATCACCTGTTCAATCTCCTACAGGAGATACGGAAACTTGTCTGCACAGGACGCTTTTTCCCTATGGCTGTCATGCAACATCTTAGAGTTGCCCCATCTTAGAGTTGTTTGTTTTAAATTCAGTTGCAACTTAGAAGTCAGTCTAAATAACTCAGACGCTACTTTAGATTTAGTCATTGTGTTTTTAGTAATTGAATTGTCAGTGTGCTGCTTTGTACTAAATGGAATAGCGCTGCAATCTTGTCCTGAGCTCAATTTTCAATTTCAGTCACAAATAGTAACTTGCTCTTCTCAGTTAAGGAAACTCACCTTTCCTTTCTGCAAGACAAGTTTTCAGGATTTTCACTGCTTCCTTCCTGCCCTGTTTAGCAGCTTGGAGCAACCACTCTACGGCTGTACAGTTATTCAATTCTTCATCCTCTTCATCAGCCAGCTTCAGATAATATTTACCAACCTAGTTGCAACAGGAAAATCAGTCTGCAATGTTTTCCAAAAACTTGACATCATGATTAAGAAATGCACACATTTTGTAGACAAGATGGAGCAGCTTTCAAAACAGAGGCAGCATTTAAATTAAAATTGCAAGATATGTAGCATTCCAATATGTTGCTCAATATTAACCTGGAGTGGGAAACTTTATGACTTGCCTCAAAATGCAAACTGGCAGGTCAGAAGGGAAAGTTTCACTAATAAGAAAGCCAGTATGTATGCAACTCTGTCACACTGAAAGGTTGACAATAGCTTTTGTTCAAAGCTGACATCTTTGCAGAATACAACTGTACAGGTTGATGGGGGCAAGTGGGTCGGAATAAGGCGTTGAGAAACAGCATGTGCAGAAAGCAGGGAGGAGGAGTAAGTGTGAATTTTCAGCAGTTCCTGAAGTAGGAAAAAGGGAACATTTAGTAGTCCACAAACAGAGACATAAGAACTATGAGTAAGCAAAAGGCACCAATAATCACCTTATTTTCAATTAGAACAATCATAGTGCGGCACAATGCAATAAATGTATTGTCACAGAACCTAAATTTAAAGGAGGATATCCAATCTAAACAAGAGAAAATCTGCAGATGCTGGAAATCCAAGCAACACACACAAAATGCTGGAAGAACTCAGCAGGCCAGGCAGCATCTATGGAAAAAAAAAGTCTTCCATAGATGCTGCCTGGCCTGGCGAGTTGTTCCAACATTTTGTGTGTTGTTTTGTGTTTAAGAGGAAGATAGATATCAGCTGACAGGACATAGCCATGGAAACCACACTCAAGAAAGCTATCAGAGCCAAGTGTTACCGAAGTGCTACTGTTCTTACTTATCTCTGTACTACACGATAAACTCTGACTTGATTTAAGAACAAATTGGTAAATAGAGAAACCGTTTGGGTTGAAGGAGTTGACTTTTAAAGAAAAACCAAGCAAGCTGAGCCTCTACTTATTGACATTTAGAAGAATGAGAGGTGATCATTTTGAAACAAAAAACTGAGGGGCCTGACAGCGTGGATACTTGGAGTGAGGGTATGTAAGACAAGGGGCACAGTTTCAGAATAAAGGAGTTGCCCATGTAGACTGAGGCAAAGAGTGATTTCTTCTCTCAGAGGGCTCCTATATCTTTGGAATCTCTACCTGAGCAATGGAGGCAGTATGAAGAATCACATTCAAGTACAGAGCTAGACATTTAAGCTACAACAAGAGTGGAAAAGACCGGATAAGCCCTGTTTGAGAAATCAAATGGGTTTCTGTTACTTCCGTTTCTTATGTTCCTACATCAAACTGGTCAAGAATCCTAAGAGATGGGTTGTCTTCTACATTAAGGCCTTTTTGCCCGATGAGGAAAATTCTCCCCATTTTAAAGTTACGAGGAAGTCGCAATGAACATTGTGTTGGCCCTAGTTTACTGTAACTAATAACGAATTGAAGCAGTCTATTGCAGAGATATTTTTTGATTACCGTAGTTACAATACCAGTTTCACTTCCCACTAGTACCAGCAGCTGTCACTATCGAGAGATATGGCAACCACATACAAATTATCAGCTGCACTGATTAACAGTTAAGCAGAAGGCCTGAAGACTTCAAACATTCTTGTTGACTCTAGTCAGCTTCTTCAATTGTAAAAGACCATTTAAAATGTGCAATCAATGTGAAGACCCAAGTCCATGTGTCAGAGACTGCTTCAATTAAGGTGAATTCATACTGAATGTGCACATTCAGATAAACTGTACCAGTCTTGTCTGCCCCAAAGCAAAACACATCACCAACTTTCCTCAATTTCCCTGAAAAAGCTGGGAATAATGTGTAAAATAAGAATTCCATTACATATAATTTAACTAAGAGTGTGTGTGCGTTTATCTTGTGCCACGGTAGCACAACACTATGACAGCTTGGGCGGTTCCAGAATTCAGAGTTCAACTGCGGTGCCCTCTGAAGGAATTTGTGCCTCCGCCCCATGAATTACATGGGTTTTCTCCGGGTGCTTCGTTTTCCTACCACAGTCCAAAACATACGGATTAGTAAGTTAATCGATCATTGTAAAGAGCTACACCGCCCCGTTCACCAGTGGAAACGAGCCTCACCAGGGCAGCCTACAGATCTGACTTTCAGCTGATTACTGAAACCAGCTGGGACATTGGCAGGCACAGCCGGCTGTAACGGGCTCTCACTAACTAATGCCACACATCACTGGTAGGTCATGAATCCATTCTGGCTTTATTCAATCTAGGCTGCATAAATGGCCTTGCCGAACAAGAATCTATCCAATCACTGTTTTGATAAACACAAGAGATTCTGCAGATGCTGGATATCTTGTGTTAAACACACACAAACTGCTGGATGAAATAAGAAGTCAAGCATCATCTATGGAGTGAAATATGAGTGTTTCTCCTCCAAGCCGAGTGTGGCAGTGAAGGCGGAGATGGACAGACACGTCAGAGCGGGAATGGGAAGCCAAACTGAAACGGGTAGCCACTGGGGGATGCTGCCTTTTGCAACGTACAGAGTGAAGATGCTTGATGAAGCTATTCCCTATCTACCTCACAAACGTAAAGGAGGCTGCACCAGGAGCACCAGGTACACAGATGTTTCTGACAGACTCACAGGAGAAGAGCGCCTCACCTGGAAGGACTGCTTAGGGCTCTGAATGGTGGTGAGGGAAGAGGTATAGATGCAGGTGTAGCACTTATCCTGTTTGCAGGGATAAATGCCAGAAGGAATATCAAAGGAGATGGACTAGCGCATAAGGGAGTCACGCACAGAGTGATCTCAATGGAAAGCAAAGGGGGTGGGGGAAATGTGCTTAGTAGCTAGAATGGAAAGCCTTACACTGAGAACAGATGCAGTAGGGACAAAGGAACTAAGGGATTAGATTTTTTACAAGTGAGAGTAGGAAGAGGTAAAGTGATGTCTCTCATATTAGATTCCTTCTTCTTGAGCTCTTTACCCCTTCCATGTGTCACCTCCCAGCTTCTTATTTCATCCCCCTTTGCCCACCCACACACCCAACTCCCCTGTCACCAGGTCTCCCTATCACTGGCCAGCTTGTAGTCATTCCCCTCCCCCACAATCTCATTCTTGCTTCTGCCCCCTTCCTTTCCACTCTTAAGGGTCTCAGCCTGAAAAGTTGACTATTTATTCCCCTCCATGGATGCTGCCCGACCTGCTGAGTTCCTCCAGCATTTTTTGCATGTTGTTGTTTTGATAACTTTGACTGACCCATATACAGCTTTCTCAGGCACAAGAGGGGTGAACAGATACTAGCTGACATCGCCTGTGTAAAAAAAAAATCTCTAAATTTAAGGCTATTCAGGTAAATCTCCAAAGTCCATCTATCAACTGCTTTAATCTTAAATTACTGAAATATACTGTTTCTAAAGTATTCAAATATAAATATTAACTGTCTTCAAAATTTAATTTTGTTCTGGTATCATTCCAGTGAATGGAATAGCAGACCCCCTCAGGCCTATATACACTTTCAAGGTGAGTATCCAGAACATAAAGAATCATAAGATGGCAAACAACTAGCCTGAAAAAATATCCCAAAAAAATGGTAAAATATTCCTTTGACTCTGCAAAGTTTTTTTTTATTATTTTGTGAGTAAAGATATATTTTTCTTCCTGTTGAATGTACCGGTATATAAATATATTTTAGGTTCTTCCTGTTGAATGTATATAAATATATTTTAGGTTCTACTAGGAATTGCAAATGATTATATCATTTTGTACCTCTACAGTGCAAATCATCTCCTTTCTACATAACAGAAGCAGCCGGAAGACTCCTTTGCTGTGTCTTGGCATGCAGGAAGCAGATCACTACTGCACTGCAGTGTCATGTTACACAGACGTGCTTACCAAGATATTTCTAGATTGCTGTGCCACTTTGAACATTTAGTTTAGTATATCTCTGTACTGAAATCAAGGGTCCTTTATATCCAAGTTCACCAATAACACTAAATTGGATGACACAGAAAATGATGTTGCTGGGATCAGAAGAGATCTGATCAAGTGTGTCCACAAAATTGTTACTGATAATTTTTTTTAAAAAGAGAAAGATTAGAAGATAAAACAAAACAGAAATACTCTGAAGGTTAGAGAGTATCCATGCAGAAGGAAATAGAAAGGTTATTTTGAAGCTTATCACAAGTACAGAAATTCAAACAAGAGTAAATCTGTTGAATGCTGGAAATCTGAGCAACACACACAAAATGCTGGAGGAACTCAGCAGGCCAGGCAGCATCTATGGAAAGAAAAGAGTACGGGCGACGTTTCCGGCCAAAACCCTTCAGCAGGACTGGGCAAAAAAAGCTGAAGAGTAGATTTAAAAGGTGGGGTTGGGGGAGAGAGAACCACTGAAACCTGGAGGGGGAGGGATGAAGTAAAGAGCTGGGAAGTAGATTGGTGAAAGAGATAGAAGGCCATGGAAGAAAGAAAAAGAGGGAAGGAGCGACAGAGGGAGGCGATTGGAGGGGAGGGAATGAGGTGAGAGAGGGAAAAGGGGATGGGAAATGGAGAAGGAGGGGTTGGGTTGGGGGACATTACCGGAAGCTTGAGAAATTGATGTTGATGCCAAGAGGTTGGAGGCAACCCAAATGGAATTACTTGTTAGATGATACAGCACAGAACAGGCCCTTCTGCCCAATGAGCTGCACTGCCTAGCAACCCACATTTCATCAGAGGACAACTTACAATGATCAACTAACCTACTAACTGGTACGTCTTTGATCCGTGGAAGGAAACCTACAGGATTCACAGGGAGAACACACAAACTGCTTACAGACAGCACTGGAATTGAACTCTGCACTCAGGAACACTCCCAAGCTATAATCAGGGAATGTTATGTTGCAACTTTACCAAACGCTGATTAGTCTGCATTTAGAGTATTGTATGCAGCTCTTGTTGCTGCACTGCAGGACAAGAAGAAGATTATGCCAGAAAGAGCACAGAAGTTATGGACAACTTTAGTGATGGGGAGAAAATGAATACACCTGGGCTGTTTTCCCCTGAGGCTAAGTAGTTGAGGGATGATCTGATAAAGGTATAAAATCATGGAAATATAAATAGGGTAGAATGTCAGAATTTTTATCTAATGGAAGGGGTTTTTAAAAAAAGTACATAGATTTAAAGTGTGAGGAGTTTAAAATTTGGCAGAGAAATGTATACTAGTTGATATCTGGAACTCACTACCAGAGAAAGCATTCATATCACATACAGTCACTATAATAGTAAAACATTCGGACAGGCATTTGAAAAGGCAAGGCATAGAACAGACCTAATACAAGCAAAATAGATTTGTGCAGCTGGGCATAAAGATTGGTATAGATGTGGTGGGTCAAAGGGCTCAGATCTGTGCTACAATTATAAATCATGGGGTGGTTGAGGCATGGGTGAAGTCACTCACTGCATCAAATCCTCTCCATCTATCAGACATATTGAATAATTTTTCACTGTTAAAGTAAACCTGCCATTCTACAATTGCACCGGAATCAAATTACATTTAAAATCCAAGTAGTTACATCAAAAGTAACAAACTGAGTATTTTTCAAGCAGAAGTACAGAACAGCCTTAAAACTCATATTGAGATCAGCAAGTGCAGGGCCTTGCAGATATCCTACAACTAGGAACAAACTGGCTAGTTGGATGAGCTCAAAACAAGAGCTTCAGCTTCATTTCAAAGGCATAAAGACACTTTTACACTGCAGTTATCTCAACTTCAATTGCTCAAGGTATCAGCAATTCAACAAACGTGAAACTTCCTCCAGTACAGCTCTTGCCAGTTTGGCTCTTTGGTTGTCTCCAATTATCTCTCCCTGCAGTGGCTTGGCTAATCTCACTGGCTACAAAATGCTTTTTCACATTATGGCTACCACATTGAGTAACAGCTGAATGATACTGGGAATGGAACAAATGAAGTATCATATTCAATATTATCTAGTAGCAAGGCATGCTGTCTGCTGCAAGCCCCACACTGGACTCCCTACAAGTCACCTACCAACACAACTGATTGATAGATGACACAACAGCCACAGCTCTACACACCGTCCATATACGTCTGGAGAAGAGGAATGCTTATGTGAGAATGCTGTTCTTGGACTACAGTTCAGCAATCAGCACCATAATTCCCTACAAGCTTGACAAGAAGCTGACAGACCTCAGCCTTCACCCTGCCTTGTGTAGCTGGATCCTGGACTTCCTGTCAGATCACCAACAGGTGGTAAAAGTGGGCTCCCTCACCTCTGCCCCTCTTATCCTCAACACAGGTGCCCCTTAGGGCTGTGTCCTAAGCCCCCTCCTTTACTGTCTGTATACCCATGACTGTGGCACCACCCACAGCTCTAAAATGCTAATTAAATTTTCTGATGACACTACACTGATTGCCTAATCTCAAATAATAATGAGGCAGCCTACAGAGAAGTCATCACCCTGACACAGTGGTGTCAAGAAAACAACCTCTCCCTCAGTGTTGTAAAAACAAAGTTGCTGGTTGTGGATTACAGGAGGAATGGAGACAGGCTAACCCCTATTGACATCAATGGATCTGGGGTTAAGAGGGTGAACAGCTTTAAGTTCCTCAGCATAAACATCACCCAGGATCTCACGTGGTCTGTACATACCGGCTGTGTGGTGAGAAAGGCACAATAGTGCCTCTTTCACCTCAGATGGCTGAAGAAGTTTGGTAAGGGCCCCCAAATCCTAAGAAATTTCCACAGCAGCACGATTGAGAGCATCCTGGCTGGTATGGGAATGTAATCCCCTCAATCTCAGGACCCTGCAGAGAGTGGTGCGGACAGCCCAGCGCATCTATAGATGTGAACTTCCCACTATTCAGGACATTTACAAAGACAGGTGTGTAAAAAAAGGCCTGAAGGATCATTGGGGACCCAAGTCACCCCAACCACAAACTGTTCCAGCTGGTACCATCTGGGAAGTCGTACCGCAACTTAAAAGTCAGGACCAACAGGCTCTGGGACAGCTTCTTCCGTCAGACCATCAGACTACTTAATTCATGCTGACACAACTGTATTTCTACAGTTATATTGTTGTACATACTATTTATTATAAATGACTATAAATTGCACATTTAGACAGAGACGTAACGTAAAGATTTTTTACTCCTCATGTGTATGAAGGATGGAAATAATAAAGACAATTCAATTCAATAAACATTTACAACAGCAGCTGAGCAATACAAATACAATTATAGTAAAATGTCACACTTAAAGAATAATATATCCCCTATATATACTACCCCAGCCACGTTTGTGAAATTAAATGAAGCTTCAAATTGACTAAAAGGCAGATAAGATGGTCCAGTCAAAAGAAAGTTTCTGAACACACACAGTATACACATAAAAAATATTGCTAAGTGACTATGCTCATCCACATAGTGTAGGTGGGCAAACAACATGGATAATTCCACAATAATTCTCAAGTATTTGATTATTTCCTTTCTTAATCATGTAAAATATATGGAGGCAGTTGACATGAAGGAAGATTGAGATTATATGAGCATTAGCTGAGTACATTTCAATCACCAAATTTCTTTGCATAAAGTTCATAATTCCACCTCAGTCTGTGCTGCTGCATCACCATCTCTGGCTTTCTGTTTCTGTTCCTCTATTGAAATGTTTTCTTCCTCATTTAGTGGTTCCTCTAAAAAAAATTAGAACAGACAAAAAGGAATTCAATAATTTCATTGATCAGCTTCATCTTCCTTTAGTGCAAAGCCAATCATTATGCAACTGTTCTGGCACAATAAAACTATAGGTTATACAAGACACACCATATTGCGAAGGGGCTCATGAAGTACTAAGCATCTGAATAGTTAAGATAATACATTACATCCATGTGATAATATCCTGCCAGCTGTGCATGGCATCTATTACATCAGGAGCACTAGAGATGACAACAGTGGATTATCATAGGCCAATAGTGAATAATGAGAACTCACAAGCGGGAATTGCTTTTTTCTCCTTAGTCAGTATGGTGGCGATCTTGCTCTATTGAATCATTTGTAACTCTATCAAAGAATAGAGGATTTTAATCAAGAAAATACCTTTCAACTGACAAAGATCAAGATCAGGTAATGCACAAAACAAAAGAACCTAATGAGAATCTAAAGGGCGAAAAATACAGAAAATAAGAAGCTGCCTGCAAAGACAGGGCAAATGCTTGAAGAGTTATTCAAACTTGGAAAAAAAGAGTTTTAAATTATTTTTGGTGAAGGTTTCTTATGGTATGCAAAGACAATCTAGACCCAAGAATTGTAGGTCAGTTTAAAAAATTGCAAATACTACTGTTTTTTTTTTTGAAAACAGGTTGCCAGGTGTGGTTAATACAGATCAAGACAACATATTAATAATATTGAAGAATGTAGATTTAATTTGTAATTAAACTTCAAAACAGACCAGCACCAGATTGCACCTTTTTGGATAAATAAATAAAACCTGGATTTATCTTAGGATGGAGATGTTTAAGTGTTTATCTATTTGAAGACAGGGTTGCATGATTCAACAAATGCACAAAAAATGGCAGTATAAAATCTTCTAAGACAGTCTCTTAAAATAGGGGATGACTCGTTTCCACTCTGGTTTTGTGGCTTACGAAATGGTTGATGAGACCCATGTGGAAATCAGAGGCTCTTCTGCAGATGAGACATACCGTGCCTGACTAAGCACGCAAGTAGCTGGGTAGTTGTGATGCTTTGCATTCTCTCTGCCCATTATACAAGGCTCCTTCAGTACCAGCCCTGATGTACCTTCTCCACCTTGAACCACCAGATATTCCTGAGAACCAGTAGGACTGTTTTACTAATGAGGCTTTGAATCATTTCTTTCCTTCACCTGGAAATCTCTTCTATGCAGTGAGCTCAGAGCAGCTGATTTCTAGAGTCTGGTGGTGAGCATGCAAATGATGTGATCTGTCCAACAATGCTGGCTAAGTTAACAAGGGTCTCAATGCTGAGGATATTGGTTTGAGGTATTAGATAAGTGATCCAGTATATGCATATTGAATAAATTAAAAATTGTGCAAAAAGAAAACCCAGAAGTAATATATCGGTTATCCTTCCATTGAGTTCAGAGAACTTTGCAGAGATACAATTGATGGTAACTGTTTGGCATCTGCTGTAGATATTCTAGAACTTGTAAGTATACAAGAGGCAGCAATCACTGCTGTATGTGAATCATGAGTTTTGTGAGGTCAGAGGTCTTGATCTTCAGACATTATTTTGAGTGACCAGAGGTTGTTCTGGCACATCACAAACAATAGCAAATTTCATCACTGGGGTCTTTCTTTGCTAAGTGACACCCATGATATGAGTAGTAGTGTGAATTTTCCAAAGTCTTGGCATGAATTGTTACCATAAAAATACATGGTTGAACAGTGGGTCAGGTTGGTGAAGAGCCTCTAACTTGTAGATGTTGCTTGTACAAGCTAGCCTCTTGTATGCTTCAGTAAATGAGTTGATAACTTGGAACTCTCACTCCAGGCTTACACAATCATAAGCTTAGTAATTTTATAAATTGGTTTATTATTGTAACATCAGAATTAGGTTTATTATCACCGGCACGTGTCGTGAAGTTTAACTTGGTAGCAGCAGTTCAATCCAATAAATAATATAGAAGGGGGAAAAAATGAAATAATAATAAGTAAATCAATTATAATATATGCATATTGAATTGATTAAAAATCATGTAAAAAACAGAAATAATATGCATTTAAAAAGTGAGGTATTATTCAAGGGTTCATTGTCCATTTAGGAATCGGATGGCAGAGGGGAAGAAGCTGTTCCTGAATCACTGAGTGTGTGCCTTCTGGCTTCTGTACCTTTTACCTGATGGCAACAGTGAGAAAAGGGCATGCCCTAGGTGCTGGAACTCCTTAATAATGGACATTGTCTTTCTGAGACACCGCTGCTTGAAGATGTCCTGGGTACTTTGTAGGCTCATACCCAAAATGTAGCCAACTAAATTTACAACCCTCTGCAGCTTCTTTCAGTCCTGTGCAGTAGCCCCACCTCCATACCAGACAATGATGCAGCCTGTCAGAATGCTCTCCACGGTACATCTATAGAAGCTTTTGAGTGTACTTGCTGACATAGCAAATCTCTTCAAATTCCTAATGAAGTATAGTCGCTGTCTTGTATTCTTTATAACTGCATCGATATGTTGGGACCAGGTTAGATCCTCAGAGATCTTGACATCCAGGAATTTGAAACTGCTCACTCTCTCCATTTCTGATCCTTCTGTGAGGATTGGTACGTGTTCCTCCGTCTTACTCTTCCTGAAGTCCACAATCAGCTCTTTCGTCTTACTGACGTTGAGTGCCAGGTTGTTGCTGTGACACCACTCTGCTAGTTGGCATATCTCGCTCCTGTACTCCTCATCTCCATCTGAGATTCTACCAACAATGGTTGTATCATCAGCAAATCTATAGATGGTATTTGAGCTATGCCTAGCCACATGGTCATGGGTATATAGAGAGCAGAGCAGTGGGCGAAGCACACACCCCTGAGGTGCACGGGTGTCAATCATCAGTGAAGAGGATATGTTATCACCAATCCGCACAGACTGTGGTCCTCTGGTTAGGAAGTCGAGGATCCAATTGCAGAGGGAGGTACAGAGACCCAGGTTCTGCAACTTCTCAATCAGGATTGTGAGAATGATGGTATTAAATGCTGAGCTATAGTCGATAAGCAGCTTCCTGACGTACTTGTTTGTGTTGTCCAGGTGGTCTAAAGCCATGTGAAGAGCCATTGAGATTGCATCTGCCATTGACCTATTGTGGCAATAGGCAAACTGCAATGGGTCCAGGTCCTTGCTGAGTCAGGAGCTCAGTCTAGTCATGACCAACCCCTCAAAGCATTTCATCACTGTAGATGTGAGTGCTACCGTGCGATAGTCATTAAGGCAGCTCACATTGTTCTTCTTAGGCACCGGTATAATTGTTGCCTTTTTGAAGTGGGAAGCATGTACCAAGGTATATTGAAGAGCTTTTGTTTAGCATGCAATCCGTACAGCACATTTCAATACAGAAGTATACTGATGTAGTACCAGATAAAATAATGACAGTACAGAATTTTTGTTACAGTTACAGAGAAAGTACAGTGCAGGTAGAGAATAAAGTAACACACACAAAATGCTGGAGGAATTCAGCAGGTCAGGCAGCATCTATGGAAGTGAATAAGCAGTTGACATTTCAGACCGAGACCCTTCATCAGGATCATATTATGACCTTGCACTTTATTGGAATGCAAGGTCATGACAAAGTAGATTGCAAGGATAATCTTACACGGAGACTGTTGAGTAGTTTTACAACAGTCGGTTAGCAGCTCTCCTTAAGCATCATCATACATGCTCTCAGGTTTTGTATCTTCTGTCTGATGGGAAGGTGTGAAGAGGGAACGTTCAGGCTAGGTGGGGCCTTTGATTACATTGGCTGCATCACTGAGGAAGCAAGAAGTGGAGGAGTCCATGGAGGGAAGGCTGAGTTCCATGATACACATACTACCGAAGTTCTGAACATTTGCTCACTGCTGTGGAATGTTTGTTGGACAGGAGATGGACAATTGAGGCCAGAAAGTCTTTAAAAAAAGTGATGGAGCAACAACGCTGGTCTTATTTGGCCTGATTTTCAACATCATTTGTAAGGGCCACTGCTCATATGTCATCTTAAAATTTATGAAGGAGTCCAATTTATGTGGGCAGCCAAATTTGAGAATACTCCACTTCTCCTCACTGTTAATGGGAACCAATATTTAAGTGAGGTCAAAAGTTGCTCTCTGTACTCCTAAGAGTTGTAGTGCGGTGAAGATTATGCCCACGACCCTTTACTTTCAATGGTGAATGTGCATTGAGGTGCAGAACCAGGCCTTCAGACAATGGGTTGTGGTGGTTTTGGATGGTCCTGACAACAGTCGTTACCACAATTAATTTGTCTCTTTCCTTGAGGCTAATTAGGATTGTGACTTCTCAAAGGTTTACTGGTAAATCCTCTTCTTCATGAATATGGATGATTGTGGATTCAAGACTGAAGTTTTTCAACGGTAGATTTGCATTAAGGAGGTAGCATGGTCCTAAGGTGGCTTGGGTTGTTGAGCTGTGGGCCTTTTGACGTTCAGTTGTCAGAAGTGGTGGCCAGGCTGGACTGGATAAGCTGCTGTAGAATTTCTAGGAGACTCATATCAAAGCAATATTTGAGGTGTTGAGGTATTGACTACCTGTCCTTAACAATACTTCCCCGATTCATGGCCCTCAGTGGCGTGGGCCTCGCATGCTTAACAACGAAATCAGCATCAGGTTTACTATCACTGACATATATTGTGAAATTTGTTATGTTGCAGAAGAACAGTGCAATACATAAACAATTAAATTACAATAAGAAATATTCATAAAATTAAATACGTAGTGCAAAAAGAGAGCAAAAATAGTTAGTGTTCATGGGTTGGTTCACTGACCATTCAGAAACCTGATAGTGGAGGGGAAGAATCTAAAACATTGAGCATGTATCATTAAGCTCCTCTACCTCATCTCTGATGGTAGTAATGAGAAGAGGTCATGTCCAAAATGATGAGGTCCTTAAGGATGGACGCTGCCTTTTTCAGGCATTGGCTTCTGAAGATGTCCTCAATGCTGGTGTGGCTACTGCCTACGAAGAAGCCAGCTAAGTTCACAACTGTCTGCAGCCTTTTCCTGATCCTGTGCAGTGGCCCCTCCATATTAGCATTGAGGCATTCTCACACACTGTGCTTGTTAGTAAGTTACTGAGCATCCAGTGATTTTTCTACCCCAAATATTCTTCAAGTAATCGATTTTCTGCTGGAGAATAGCTTGTTTTCCCTTGAGGAATGAGCAATTTCCAATTCAGAAATATCCTCTTAATCTCCTGATGATTCTCATTAAACTCGTCCTGCTTATCTTGTAGAGAAGCCAAGAGTTTTAGTACACGTGATAATCAAGACTGAATAGAAGGGCAGCTCAAAAATTACACTCTAACTTGCTGGTTCCTGTCAGATGGGTATTAACATATTTTTTGTGTGAGGGACCATCTAAGAAGATCTACCTTTATGGCACACCTGAAAACTGATCAATCGATCTTCTTGTAACAATATTTCCAGTATTGCAGAGGATCTGCAGCCCGGTTAATGGAAATAACAAAACAGACTAAACACTGATCAATCCAGCAATCACCACAAAATAACTAGGTAATTAAAAGAACACTTAAGGTCACTTATGGAATGAATATCAATCATGGGTTGACTTAGATTTTCAGAAGATATTTGACAAAGTTCCACATCAAAGATTGCTGAGCTCACAGTGTTGGAGAACACTAGGGCATCAACAGAAAATTGGCTAGCCAACAAAAATTAATTAGGTGTAGCTTGGTCTGCTCCTAGTCAATAAAGTGAAGATCCTATTGTTCAAAAAACAAACTAGAGCATTATCTTAGAACTTAATCAAATGAATCTTGCAATTTTTGATCAAGGTTCTCGGCTCAAAGCATCGACTGTTTAGTCTTTTCCATAGATGTTGCCTGGTTTGCTGAGCTCCTCCAGCATTTGGTGTGTGTTTCTTGCAGTATCTAATGGGTTTTAATGTAAAGGATGCTTTACAAGCTACATATTTGCCAAGATAATCTAAAACTTCATATCCTCCTAATTGCACAAGATCATTTGCTTTCAGAGGGTATCTGATTATTTTTAGCTACATAACTTATTGTTAGACAAAAACCAAATAATAATCCTATTCCCTTGCATTAATAAAACAATCTGTGTGAGGGAATGACAAGCCAAATAGATTCAGCATAGGTCTAATGGAAAAGCTTAGATTTTAGTTGACAGAGATTTATTTTTACTGTTGGTGAGTAATGTCATTGGAATCTCACCAGAACCTGAACAGAAGTACTGGGAAAGCATGCAGCTGATTGGACTGTGCCACGCCAGGGGTGAACTACTTCTGCAACCAGCTTGTTTTCATTCGAACATTGTAAGCAAACTAAACAGAAATCAAACTGACGTAAGAAAGCAGATGCATTTAAAGTGATTTCTATAAGATGAGCAATGAGAAGATGTAGTTTCAGTGTGATATGATAGCTTTTAAAATCTTTAATGTAGTTTTCTTTAAAACAAGTAATTTGAAACAATTATCAATACCACAAGATATTTGGCAGATGTTGGAAATCCACTGGAACACACGCAAAATGTTGGGAGATCCAAATAAAAACACAATTAACTCCTGCAACCCAACAGAAGCAAATGAAAAGGAATAACAAGTCTCATTTGACAAACACCATCAAGCACAAAGTCCAAGCATGATCCATTGGTATTTCACTACAATAATCCACTCGAATACTTGAGACAGGCAAAGCAAACATCAACCAAGCTTCATTGCTAACATTTGAGGATGTGATTAGCTCTTGAAGAACATCTGTTAATGTTGGATTCATTCAAATGATTAAAGACATTCTTTTTCAAAAGCCACGGACAAAGTTAAAACAAAACCAATCACTGGAGGAGTTTGTGGAGTATGAACATGCCAACACTAATACTCTTGCCAACTATTCTCCACCACCATGAGACAGAAAGCTGCACTGGTGCACACACAAATGTCTAAGCATATCGGAGACTTGACGAAGGGCCTCAGCCTGAAACATTGCCTGTTCCTTCCGTGCTGTAGATGCTGCCTGACCTGCTGAGTTCCTCCAGCATTTAGTGTGTGTGGCAACAATTATCAATGCTGGTTTGGCTTGTTCAAATATCTCTAACTCTACAAAACAGTTCTTCGATCAATTTTAACATTGCTTCCCCTGCCCTTTTTTCATCACCATCATCACTCACCCCACTTCCTCAGTTACCCTTAAATCACTTGTTAGGGTGCACTACTGCATGCCAATTGATGCCAGTGAAGATACAGACAAAAAAACATCTATTACCTATAAAATCTTATTTCCATTACTTTCTATTTATTCAGCTTCAGTTACATTAAGTGCAACTGGAAATTATTAATCAGTGTTAGATAGGGTTGAACACTAAATAAGGCCTTGGTCTGTGTTTTTGAAGCATGCTTTCAAAATTCTTTGTTTTAATTGCAAACTGCTATTACTTTCCCCTTAAAACCTTCAGGAGATTTTGTCAAATGTTTTGACAACATAGCATTGTTTAACAGCATTTTTCACATCCTTCATCCAAGAAATCCCAAACATCCTGGATCATTCAAGTCTTGCTTATCTAGAGTCATGCTACAGTGCCTGATGCCCAGTTTGAAAGGGGCGGGTTGGGACAGGGATGGGGAGAAACAGGCACAGTGCCATCATAGCTGCACCCTTTTAAGTACCCAATTCCGTTGAAGAAGGTTTACATTGATTGCAATCTCCTTTCACAAATGCTGTTTGAGTGTGTGTGGCTCATTTTGAATATCCTGATGTTTAGCTTGGGAAAAAAATGAACTAATAGTTAGGTTTGCAAACCAAGAACTTTAGGTAAATAGGGAACCTATTGCTGTACGAACATTATGTTTTTAAAAAAAGCGTACCACACCTTTCTCCTTACAAGGGCTTTCCCGCTTACAAGCAATAAAGATTTGTCAAACCGACAAAGTTTTTATGGTCACAGAAGCCGTGTCCTTATATTCTGCATGTTGTATAGAAGAATATGTTCCACTTGTGATTAGGACAGACTACTAACACATTTGGAGTCGGCCAACTGTTGATGAAGCGTTTTAGGTGGACAAGGTGCAAAATACTAACCATTTTCTGCTGCCGATTCCGTAAGGGTCACTGCCTCTGATCCATCCCGATGCACATCTTCAGCAGCGGCATTCAGCTGTGACTTGCCCTGCGGTGGGACTGCCAGCGGCTCTGGGTCCATCTCGGCAAGCACCGCAGAACCTCCGCCCGCCGTGCCCGCTGCGGCAGTCTGCCCGATCCTGTCAGACCGACGTATTCCGGACCGCTGATTGGTGCGCTCATCGGAGCCCGGCGTTCCGCTGACGTCATTCATCGGCGTAGTCCCCAGGCATAATTTCAGCCAATCGCGCAAAATAGTTCCCGCGAGTGGCAAATATATAAAATATATAGTCAGGAAAATACAAGCAGCCAGCTATTAATGAAGTAGATGAATTGGAATGTCGGTGGGGACTTGAAACTTCTGTTACAAAGATTCAAGTTATTTGTTTTTTTTCTAAAAGGAACTTTACACCTACAATTGATCTCAAATTTAAGCAAAACTTAAACTAGAGCCAATGGTAACGTTTCTAGATGCTCAGTTACTTAGTTGGACGTGATTGGATTACAGGTGGGAGGCCACTTAAACCAATATATATTGCTTTAATCAGATCTGCCTTTGATTGTGAATGTGTTACTTTGCCTGCAATCTTAAGGCCTCTAGAGAAAGTTCAAGTCCAAGCATTGAGATTATGTTGTGGTGGCATTACTGGTAGAAATGGGTAAAGTACCCTTACATTTACTCACGTTACAGTTAGCAATTGTTTATTGCTCTAATGTAAGAGAACATAAAGTTGGTCATCCAGTATTGGCAACATTAGTAGTTTTTGGAGCACCATATTGATAAGGTTTTCAGAATTGGGTGGATGGAAAATGAATGGGCACAAAATCTTGGGTTGTTTAATGTGGAAGGTGGCCCCTTTCTGTCACTCCATGGTTTTTCCCTTTGCCTGTCGTTGAATTTGGGCTTTCAGGGAAAGGTCACACTGACAAGTGATTGTATATCAGTGGGACAGGAAGTTCAGCAATATATGCAAGGCAGGTATTATGAATTTTTACTTATCTACACAGATGGTTCAAAAGATCCAGTGACAGGTCATTCCAATGTTTATTTATATTCCAAAGTTCTGGGTGACTATTCAGAAAAGATTATTAGATAAAGTATCAGTAGTCATGTGGTGAACTACATATACCTGTCTGGACACACCCCCTGATGACTGCTCCTGTGGCTCCTCCCACAGACCCCTGTATATAGGTGATGGAGGTCTGAGCCCGGCCTCTCAGTCTCCAGGATGTAGTATGGTGGTCACTCACTGCTCGTTCCTTCTTCCAGTCAATAACAGCCGATACCTCGCTTTTACGTCTCAGAGTGAGTTATTGATGGTGCATCAAGTCACATCTGAGATGATTGCTGTCATTTTAGCCATGGAATAGGATGACAAAGTATGCTCTGATTATGTACTTCGGTGCTCTGATTCATTCTCGGTCTTGACATTTATTACAATAGGTATTTCAAACTGTTTCGGACAGGTATGTCAGACATCCTTCATGAGATTGGACAACATCTGTTGAGGCTGGGTTCAGGATCGTGTATTCATTTCTTATGGGTCCCTGCCTGTGCTGGAGTTGAAGGAAACTAGGTGCAGACATTCTAGCCAAGCAAACACTTAAAATTGTGGATATAAATGCAGTCGTTCATTTGCACAAGGGGGAGGTGAAAGCCATAATTAAAAGGTCTATTTTATCACTGAGGCAGCAAAGTTGGGATAAGGAAGAAAAGACAGCATTGATATAAAATTCGGAGAATGGTGGGAAGTCAGCTGGGAGATAACTATGAAAGGAGGGGGAACTTAAACACTTATGTATTGCACACACTAGGCTGCATACTTCTTTGTCCTGACGAAGGGTTTCGGCCCGAAACGTCAACAGCGCTTCTCCCTATAGATGCTGCCTGGCCTGTTGTGTTCCACCATTTTGTGTGTGTTGTTTGAATTTCCAGCTGATGACACGGCCATAGTGGGGTGTGTCAGGAATGGACAGGAGGAGGAGTATAGGAAACTGATACAGGACTTTGTGATATGGTGCAACTCAAACTACCTGCGTCTCAATATCACCAAGACCAAGGAGATGGTGGTGGACTTTAGGAGATCTAGGCCTCATATGGAGCCAGTGATCATTAATGGAGAATGTGTGGAGCAGGTTAAGACCTGCAAGTATCTGGGAGTACAGTTAGACGAGAAGCTAGACTGGACTGCCAACACAGATGCCTTGTGCAGGAAGGCACAGAGTCGACCGTACTTCCTTAGAAGGTTGGCGTCATTCAATGTCTGTAGTGAGATGCTGAAGATGTTCTATAGGTCAGTTGTGGAGAGCGCCCTCTTCTTTGTGGTGGCGTGTTGGGGAGGAAGCATTAAGAAGAGGGACGCCTCAATTCTTAATAAGCTGGTAAGGAAGGCGGGCTCTGTCGTGGGCAAAGTACTGGAGAGTTTAACATCGGTAGCTGAGCGAAGGGCGCTGAGTAGGCTACGGTCAATTATGGAAAACTCTGAACATCCTCTACATAGCACCATCCAGAGACAGAGAAGCAGTTTCAGCGACAGGTTACTGTCGATGCAATGCTCCTCAGACAGGATGAAGAGGTCAATACTCCCCAATGCCATTAGGCTTTACAATTCTACCGCCAGGACTTAAGAACTTTTTAAAAGCTATTATTAATGCTTTTTGAGATAGTGATTTAGATGCATATCATATTTTTTACTGAGTTAAGTATTGTATGTAATTAGTTTTGCTACAACAAGTGTATGGGACATTGGAAAAAAGTTGAATTTCCCCATGGGGATGAATAAAGTATCTATCTATCTGCAGATTTCTTGGTGTTTGCATACTTCTTTGTTCGGAATAAATATGCATGATGTGGCCATTTGTAGGGAGTGCACTAATCAAGAAACGGTGCAGCATATATTGTTTGAATGCAGTTCCTCTGAGGTGAAAGGGAACATCTAGTTGCTAAATTGAGATATTTGGGACAAACACAGTGGAAACATGGAAAATTTGTTAGTGTCATCCATCATAAGTGCGTATTTGACTTTTTGAAATTTCGATAGTACTTAAGATTTTTGGGAGGCGGGGGAGTTTAGTGACTATACATCCTCTTTTTCACAGATGATGCCTGGTCTGCATTTTGTGTGTGTAGGTTGCTATACGTCCTGTCTCTTTGTTCCACGCTTAAACTCAGTAGGTGGCGGTAATGCACTTTATGATGTTCTGTCAACCGCCATTAAACTTTACAAGAACTGGCTTCCGAGACCCTTGCATGGTTCCACTTCCACGGGGAAAAGTGCCGTGAATTGGGCTTTTCACCAAAGCTACATGGGACTTTTATCGCCACGAGGATGGCGAATACAATCGGGCGGCCGGGATGGCACTCAGGCGCTCGCCGTCACGTCCTCCTGCTCGCTCGCTCGCTCGCTGTAGTTCCACTTGGGGTCGCTGGGTGTGCTCGCGGTCCGGGTCCCGGGCTCAGTCTCCCGCTCCCGCTCCCGATCCGCGTTCGCGCGAATATGGATCTGGAAGCGGGCGGCAGCGAAGGCTCCGGAGCTCGGGACCCGCAGGCCTTACCCCAGCCCGATTACACGGTGTCTCCCTTGGCAGCACAGCTGTGCCAGAAAGCCGCACCGGTAGTCAGGACGGACCCGGTGGCCGACGCCAGAGGAGGGAGAGGCGGCGATGTGTCGACCTGCGGCGGCAGTACTGGAGCCCGAGAGTCGGACTCCTTCATCGGGACCGTACCCGTTACCGTCTCCCTGGAGAACGTCGACGGTCAGCACAGGTACGGCATTGAGAGTGCCGCTAGCTTTGTAGCATCCGTAAGGACCAACGTGGAACGGAGTCCATTCGGCCCGACTATTCTTTGTTGATATTGCTATTTCATAATTGTCCCTCTGTTCCGTGTACTCTTGGCAAGATCTTCCTATCGTTTGAGTGCAGGATCCGGTTTATTTACCACCCACCATCTAAGTGAATTGCTAAGTGCCGGTTTCAGTTTCCATTCGAGAAACTTAAGCTCAAAGATCTGAGCTGATGAAATGCTGTCTTGGATGACAGCCCACACTGAGATTTTGTCTACTCTCACGGGTTCCAAATATAATTAATAAAAGAAACCAATGCCAATATTTCAAGGGGAAGGGAGGTAGTTGACAATAGGGCACCAAGCACAAAATGCTGGAGGAACTCGGCAGGCCAGGCAGCATCTATGGATAAAAATAATCAACGTTTCCGGCCAAAATCCTTTGGCAGGACTGGAGAAAAAAAGCTGAGGAATAGATTTAAAAGGTGGGGGTGGGGGGAGTGGGTGAAACACCAGGTGATGGGTGAAAAGTGAAGGGGGAGAATTGAAGTAAAGAGATAAGTTGATTGGTGAAAGAGACGGAAGGCCATGGAAAAAAGAAAAAAGGGAGAGAAGTACCAGAGGGAGGTGATGGGTGGGTAAGGAGATAAGGGGAAAGGGGATGGGGAATGGTGAAGGGGTGGTGGTGGGGGGGCATTACCGGAAGTTTGGTGGTGGGATTCAGTTGGAGGTGGCGGAATTTTCAGAGAATTATGTACTGGACGCAGAGGCTGGTGGGGACAAGAGGAACCCTATCCCTGGTAGTGTGATGGGAAAATGGGATAGGAAGATGGATGAAATACTGTAGAAGAGATGCAGTTGAGGGCAGTGTTGATGGTGGAGGAAGGGGAGCACCTTTCTTTGAAAAAGGAGCACATCTCCTTCATTCTAGAATGAAAAGCCTCATCCTGAGAGCAGATGTGGTGGAGTCGGAGGAATTCGGAGAAGGGGATGGTGTTTTTACAAGTAGGGTGGTGTAAGGTGTAATCCAGGTAGCTGTGAGAGTCTGTGGGTTTGTAATAGATATCAGTGGATAAGCTGTCTGGGGAGATAGAGACAGTGAGATCGAGAAAAGGAAGGGAGGTGTTGGAAATTGACCAGGTGAATCTGAGGGCCAGGTGGATGTTGGAGGCAAAGTGGATGAAGTCGACAAGTTCAGCATGGGTGAAGGAAGCAGCACCAATTCAGTCGTTGATGTAGCATAGGAAATGTGCAGCAGGGTCACCAGTGTAGGCTTGGAACATAGACAGTTCCATGTAGCTGACAAACAGGCAGGCATAGCTGGTACCCATGGCTACCCCTTTTGTTTGAAGGAAGTGGAAGGAGCCAAAGGAGAAATTATTTCAAGAGAGGACAAGTTCTGCTAGGCAAAAGAGAGTGGTGGTGGACGGGAACTGGTTAGATCTGGTGTTCAGAAAAAAATGCAGAATTTTGAGGCCTTCCTGGCAGGTGATAGATGTGTATAGTGTTACGTAACCCAGTAACCAGGTAACTTACCAGCAAAGATAGATGGATCAGCTGAGTCGGATGCTACTATTTTCAAACGTTTTATTCAAAAAGGGGCACAAGCGTATGGTTAATACAAAACATTCAGATCATATACATCATCAAAACTCAATCCAAAACACCGGTGTAATAATAATCAATCAGAAATAAGCTCTATAGTTGTCTAGGGGTAATACTGAGTCCAATTGAAATATAAAGAGTCACTCAGAAGTTTGCAGGCTTTTCCCTTTCGGGAACCGCTGGGGTTTTCACGTTGTAGAGAGAGAGAGGGATGATTTAGAAAAGATGAACACTTGCCCGTTGTCTTTGCAGAGCAAATCCTTGGAATCAGGGGAGCAGACTTCCCCGTTGTTCGTTAAAAGCAGTCTTTCGTTGGCTCTAGCCACAGATTCAGAATTTGGAATCTAACGCACGTGGCTTCCTTCAAAATGGCTTCCTGCTCCCACGGGAATCGGTATCGTGCTTCCTTGGTGCGTCTGAGGGTTTCCCCCCCTCAGACCCTCCTTTATACTTCTTCACGGGATCGCAGGTGTCAGTCAAGGTTGCAGGTAATGCGATCTCTCTCTCAACCAGCCCACTTTGCCCGAGGGCTTTTCACGTGGTCTCCATGAGACAATAGTCAATGTCGCCTTTATTCTGCTTCTTGGGAGAATGTGGTCTTCCGCACGTCCCCCTCTCTCTCTCCCATTTTCCTGTGTCTATTCAGCACGTCTCTTTCTCTCTTGGGTCAGTTGACCCCCCCTCGACTATGGCTCTTGCGATTCTCACAAAGGAGGGGGCCGAGGGCATAACAATAGAGACTGGATATCCATCGTAAAAATAAGGTGATGAGGGCTACGGAACTTGAAGTCCTTGAAAAGATAAAGAGTGTGTGTGTGTGGTGTCATGGATGTAGCTAGGAAGGGTCTGAACTAGGGGGATAAAACAAAGTCAAGGTATACCAATTATGAGTTCAGTGGGGCAATAGGGCATAGATGTACGTACAAGTACAATCTATACAATGATGCTTATACGCGGTCATATCTGCACCTGGAGCATTAAGATCAACGTGGCATCATAGACACCTCCATCAGTGACTAACCTGAATGCTGCTCTGTTATCATAGCGTGGGAACAAAGTTATTTTGCCATCAGTGCCCTGAATGGTACATGGCAGGCAGGAGATGTCCAGTTCAAAAACAAGGCGATTGGTTTGCCTCTATGGCTTTGCTGTCATGAATGAATAATCTGATGTCTTGACAGCTACTGCTTTGCTATATATGAACATCTCATGACATGTTGGCACACTCAAATAAGGAAATAGCATTCTATGCTGAGAATCAGGTTTATTATCACTGATACATGTTGTAAAATTTGTTGTTTTGCAGCAGCAGTATAGTGCAATGCAAAAAAAAATATAAGTTACAATAAGAAAGATAATAAGTAATACAAAAATAGAGCAAAATAGTGAAGTAGTGTTTGTAGGTTCATGGACAGTTCAGAAATCTGATGGTGGAGGGGAAGAAGCTTTTCCTAAAGTGTTGAGTGTGTGTCTTCAGGCTTTTATACCTCCTCCCTGATGGTAGTAATGAGAAGGAAATGTCTTGGATCGTGAGGGTCCTTAATAATGGATGCTATCTTCTTGAGGCATTGACTTGTAAAGATATTCTCTTCAGTACATGCATTCCAACTCTGAAAGTTGTGGATGTAGTCAGGGAGTTTTCTACATTGGCTTTGGGGGTGTGGGGACTTTTGGCCAGCGTTTCAAAGGAAGATGCTGCACAACATAAAAGGCAGGGTTTGAAAAGATGCAACTCTCTGGCAAGGCGTGATTGGTCAGTAAGGAATAGGGAACATTAACTCTAATGGGGTGTCCTCTTGACTTAATGCCTGCAGCATGACCTTATCATAGTTTATTCATCAGAGATACAGGAATAACAAAATAAACAGGGGTTGTATTGAGAGTATCCTGAGCAGCTGCATCACTGCCTGGTTCGGAAATTGCACCATCTTGGATTGCAAGACCCTGCAGCGGATAATGAGGTCAGCTGAGAAGATCATCAGGGTCTCTCTTCCCACCATTACAGGCATTTACACTACACGCGGCATCCGCAAAGCAAACAGCATTATGAAGGACCCCATGCACCCCTCATACAAACTCTTCTCCCTCCTGCCATCTGGGAAAAGGCACCGAAGCATTCAGGCTCTCACGACCAGACTGTGTAACAGTTTCTTCCCCCAAGCTATCAGACTCCTCAATACCCAGAGCCTGGACTGACACCTTACTGCTCTATTGTCTTGTTTATTATTTATTGTCATGCCTGCACTGTTTTGTGCACTTTATGCAGTCCTGGGTAGGTCTGTAGTCTAGTGTAGTTTTTATGTGTTGTTTTTTATGTGGTTCAGTCTAGGTTTTGTACTGTGTCATGTAACACCATGGTCCTGAAAAAAGTCTCATTTTTACTATATACTGTACCAGCAGTTATGGTCGTAATGACAATAAAAAGTGACGACTTGAAATCAGGGCAACTGAGCCAAACACTGGTATGTATTAGATTATATTATTGTTTGAGAAAGAGGCTGCATTACCCATGCTATGACATTTAACAATGTCTCTTGGATGGACTACCATCTTATTAACTTTGTTAACTCAATCAATCTGGGCCCAAAGCATCAACAACAGAAATAATCAATATAAGAAGATTGTTGTTGAAGGTCCAAAGCATTATAAAGAGAGCTCCTGGGACATAATGTTCTAACCTTCTGACCTCCACCAACAGGAACCATAAAGTGGCCACAACATCTGAACTTTCCTAAAGTCCATCATAATTAGCATCAACAAAGAGACTCTTAAGATTCTGCATCAGAAAGAACCAGAACTGATTTGATAAGTATGAACCGACTTCAGATGCCGGCAGTATCTGGCCTAAAGTTCTTTGATTTAGCAATGAGGAAATTCGGTCTTAAATTCATTATTGCTTCTCCTATGTTTGGGAAGAAGTAGATATTCCACAGGACTTTGAGAAATGCCATAATTGAGACCACTATCAAAAAAGGAAACAAGTATGACTGCCTATAGTCTGCCATGGAAAATCATTGCCAAGATCCTCCTCGACTGCTTCTTGAAGTGGACAGACAGCTGTTCCCTGAATCACATAATGGGTTCTGTTTATCTGGGGGCTTTGAGAAATGCAGGGAACAATGCTAACCATTATACTGGCTTATTAAAGCTGTTGATTCTGTCAGTCAAGAGAGACTCTGGGTCATATGCCTCAAACTTGGCTGCTTGCAGAAGTTTGTTTCTAGTTTATGTCAGTGCCTTGCTGGCATGCGAACTGTGATCCTAATCAGTTCTGCAATCAATTCAATCTCTGTGCAGTGTGCTGTCAAGCCTGGCTTTTTTGAATCTTTCATTTTGCTAATGTATTCTCCAGTTAGCTTCCTGCTGGAGTGAAGCTAATCTGCAGGAATGATGGGAGACTGTTCAATCTACACTGTCTTCATTTAAGGTGCAAAGGCACTACAACCTCTGCACTGTAATCTAGCTGCAATATTTAGACTGGCCTGTATTTGGAGGCTGAGCTCCAAGTCATCATTAACTTATTATCTGAAGTACACCATTGTCCTTGCACTTGAAATTCACAAAGCAAAGCAATACATGGCCAGATTCTCTTCTAACTCCATCTACAAGTTTGTAGATGGTACCACTGTCATGCGCCATAGCTCAAATAACGATGAGTTGGAGTACAGGAAGGAGATAGAGAGCTTAGGAGCATGGTATTATGACAACAACCTTTCCCTCAATGTCAACAGAACAAACGAATTGGCAATTGAATTCAGGGAGGAGAGCAGTACACATGTTCCTGTCTATATCAACAATGTTGAGGTTGAGACTTCAAATTTCTAGGAGCCTGTAGCCTGTCCTGGTCCAGCAACATAGATGCCATGACCAAGAAAATTCATCAATGCCTGTACTTCCTCAGGAGGCTATAGAAATTTAGTATGTCCCCATTCACTCTCCAATTTTTGTCAATGTACCATAGAAAGAATCGATACAAATCTGTTGACAAGCCCTAACAGAGGGTTGTGTACACAACTCTGCTCATCAAGGGAACCAGCTCCCTTCTATGGACTCTGTACGTACTTCTTGCTGCCGCAGTAAAGCAACCAACATAATTATAGACCCACCCATCCTGGATATTCTTTCTTCTCCCCTCTTCCATTGGGGAAAAGATACTAAAGCCTGAAAGGCTTTACACCACTGTTGTAAGATTTAACTGGCTTCCTAGTGTGATAAAATGGAGTCTTGACCTCACAATCTTCTGTATCTCGTTATGAGTTTGCAGCTTATTGATTACCTGCACTGTACTCTCTCTATATCTGTTGCATTTTATTCTGCATTGTTATTGTTTTTTGTTCTACCTCAATGTACTGTGTGATGAGTGATCTGTAAGGACAGTGTACAAGGCTAGCTTTTCACTGCATCTTGGTACATATAACAATGATAAACCAATTCCGGTGCCACTTTCTGACTAGGATGGTCTACAGTGAGATCTGGTAACGTGAACCTTATCTTGCAACACCATACAAAGCGCTGGAGGAACTCAGCAAGTCAGCAAGCGTCTGTAGAGAGGAGTAAACTTTTGACATTTCAGGCCGAGACCCATCTCAACAAAATGGACACTGATGAGGAGATTCAGCATTCATAAAGGGATTCTACATGGTCTTCAGTTTAGAGCATATCCCTTAACCATCTGAGGATGGAATGTTTGGAGATCAGATCTCAAACATGATACAAAGCTTTGGTCTATGTGGCAGCAGTGTTCTTGTTTTTCCTATTTCTAGTAGGCACATCAAAGCACTGGAGAGAGAGTACTGGCAATGTATCTAGTCAGTCCTCTAACTACACTGGCAAGATTAATGAGTCATTGAGGCCCTGGTTACACTCATTTGGCTTCAATGGGCTGGCTATGTGGTTTAAGCATCTCACACCAGGTTCTTAAGATATGCTATTTTGATTTTATTCCAGCAAGGGCTTGCCAAGTTGATGGGCAAATAACTGAAGCTTTCTTGGAAAGAGTGCCACATCCCCAGTAACTCAGGAATTACCGTTCATTGACTGCTTGAAGTGGATAAGAGTTCAGGCTGGCACTGAGAACCCGAGGCCATGCATTGGAAACCCAACTTTAACAGCAAAAAGGATCTCAATTCTCCCAAATTGGTGAGAATGGGGTCAGGGAGCCTCGCTTGCCTCATTTTCATCAGTAAGTAGAGGTGCTACTCTCCACAGAGGAGCTGTTGTTGTACAGTAGTGAGTGGTCAGCCTGCACCTTCTTAAAGTCCACAGTCATCTCTTTGGTCTTTTCTAGGTTGTGACTCAAGTTGTTGTGCTAGCATCAGTCCACAAGCCGTTCTACCGCCGCTCTGTATGCCAGCTCACAATTGTTGCTGATGAGGCCAGTTGTCATCAGTGAACTTAATGATGTGGTTAGAGCTGGATCTGGCAGTGGAGTCATGCACCAACAGTGGGCTGAGCACATAGCCCCGTTAGGGCAATGGTGCTCAGTGTGATGGAGCTAGAGAGGTTGCTGCCTACGTGGATTGTCTGAGGTCTATGTCAAACCCAAGCTCCAATTACAGAAGGAGATGTTGGGACCCAACAAAGACAGTTTACACACCAGCTTCTGAGGGATGATTGTCACTGAAGAGATTTTGGGAATGATTAGTTACTTTGAATAAAACAATTTTTTTTTAAATTCCATGAGCTAGTCTCTCATTTGTCAGTTGGAAGATGAAGTAACTAGCCTCTCCTGAATTGCAAATTTAGTATGTATATGAGCCATGTAGTAAGCATGTCTTTCAAGATGATGTTATATTTGGCTGAACATTGGTATTATTTTCCTGAAGTTAAGGAATCTCAAAACAGGTGCTATAATACCACAATAATGAACAGGCCTTTTGGGACTGAGATGAGGAGGAATATATTTACATACAAGATGTTGAATCTTCATGATCCTCTACTCTTGAAAGTTGCAGATGCCTAGTTGTTGAGGTCATTCAACATGGTGATCAATAAACCTTTGAATAACAAGGGAATCAAGGGTATGAGAAAGTGGTATTGAGTTAAATCAGGGATGGGGTTGATGGATGGTGGTGTTAGCTATTTGGAAGACAATATCCTTAAGGTTGACTTTGGTAATCATTGAGCATGTCCTTTGAATTGGTTCTCAGTTGTGCAAGCCACTCTTTTGTCACTTGTTTGACATACTCATTTCCATCAACAATTATTGGGATTGTGTTTGTCCTAAACTTTAAGCTCACCATGCTCCTTTTAAAGGTGATTAAACTGTTTGTTTTGGGTACCTTCCCTATAATGGAGCAATTTGCAAATGTGTTAGTTCTGTATTACTGATAACTTTGTTAATTAGTATTGAACTTAAAATTGTCATGCACTAAGTAAGATGCTATGGAAATCAGCAGCAGTTGCAATAATAAGATTTGTATTTTCTGAGAAATCCTTCTCTCTGTGCTAGGTATAGGAGTAAGTAAAACTGCTCACATTTATTGCCTTTTTGTTGCAGCTATTTATAATTTCATTTGATGCAAATAGCACTTAGATTATCTAATAGAATCACTTTGAAATGACTGCTGGCATACCTTGAACATTGTCCTGTTCCTCTGTTACTGTCCCAGTTTCTGAACCTTATGTTTTCGTATTTGTACGTTGGAAGTCACACTTATGTTTGTGACTGGAAAGGAACTGAATTCTTGATGCATTGGTCTGCCATCTTCATGAAGTCACAGTTATGCAAGCAAAATCAGATGAGGTGCCTATTGGCTTTGTCTCCTTAGACCATACATAATTTTGTCTCGATGTGCAATCTAAAATCTTGCTAAGTTGCAATACTGTGATTGTAATAATATCATCACTCATTGTTCACCCAATTTTCTCTTTGTATTTTCTTTTTCTATTGAAAACATGAGTTGACATATCCTAGTAAACAGGCTGACTGCAGAACTGCAAACTGAGTGAGTGGGCAAATGTTTTGGAGCCTATTTCAGAGTACAGCTGCCTCGCTGTGTACCCTCACTGTAACCTTTACTGAGTAAGTTATGTTTTTCAACTCTAGGTTGTCTATGAAGCATACTTGTGCCTGAACTCTTATACTCTTTTACTTTTCTACAAATGGTGGCACTATATTCAAGTAGTGTTTCTGTTTTACAGCAAGCATCTCCTGCTATGGTCCAAAGTACAGTACCTTGTGCTAATTCCTTAAATCGGTTGGTTCAGCTCTTTCAGTGATTGCTGCCACACTTCTCTGTTTGGCCCCTGAGTTGATGTGTCATTACCTACACACAAATGGACTCTTTGACTTTTCATGCTAATGATGTTTTCTACCATTTCTGATGCTCGTACCTTACCAACACAGTTTTTTTTAAAGAATACCACAAGGAGCACAATGTAGCAGTGGTCCTTTGAAGATGGTCCTGATGAAGGTTCTCAGCCTGAAACATCGACTGTTTATTCTTTCCCATAGCTGCTGTCTGACCTGTTGAGATCCTCCAGCATTTTGTGTATGTTGCTTTGAAGATGCAACATTGATGACTTTTCTCACTAGTGCCTTTATCTTTGCCTTCTTTAAAAAGGATACACCGTGGATTCTGGTTAATTGTGTCATTGGTTAATCAGGGCTGCTGCTCATTTGAGACAACTCTAAGAACAAAAGCAGATCGAGAAAATAGCTGGGATTCCTTTTGTTTTTTGGGACACTGCTGCTTAATTGAGACAGAAGACAAACAATTTCTAACTAGCATCAGTCACATGCACTAGTTTGGCCATTAGACACTATACCATGCTTAGAGCAAGCGGTTTGTGATAAAAAAGCAGTGATTATTGTCACTGATAGTTGGCAAGAAATAGCAGCAAGACAATTCCAAATTTTCTTGCTTTAAGCATTCAGGCTTGGAGATGCCAGAAGTGGTTGTGACTGAAAATGAAATGATTTCTCTACTTCAACAAGATAGTAACTACGAATAATTTGAAGGACAATCATTTATTTAGTGATGTAGTGCAAAGTAGGCCCTTCAAGGCATGTTCCCTCAGAAACCCTAACCTAATCATGGGACAATTCACAATGACCTATAAACCAACCTGGTACAGGTGTCTCTCCCCCCCCCCTTACAAAGGTAGAGCGTTCCTATGAAACCTTTCTTGAGTTGAAACGGCGTAAAGCGAAGAACCATTAATTTATATGGGAAAACTTTTTGTAAAAGCGAAAATCCTCTTTGTAATGTGAAAACAGGTTACTAATGTAGGTCTTTTGCAAAAGTGAAGTGGCGTAAAGTGAACAATCATAAAGTGGGGGACACCTGTATGTCTTTGTACTAGTTCTGTATTTCATTTAAATACATAATCTGTTACTCATTTTGTCTTTTTTATACCTTTTTAATTTTTAATTAATTCCACGAAACTTCAGCTGATTGGGACAGCCACTTAATTGGGCCAAAATTAGTCCTGATGTGTCCCAGTTAACTGGAATCCAGTATAGCAGCATTGGAGGCACAACAAAGGAGATTTACCAGGATAATTCATGTGATGAGAAGGTTGTCCTATCAAGGAGCTAGATAGTTTGGAGTTTAAAAGAATGGAAGATGATCATATTCAAACATAATATCCTAAAGAGACTTGATTAGGTAATTGTTGAGATTCAGACTTGTAGCAGAATCAGGAACAAAAGACATGTCATTTTAAAAGGGGGACAGTCATTTTAAACTGGAGCTTGGATATGTTTTTGCCGACAGTGAATCTCTGACATTCCGTGCCACTGAGAATGGTAGGGGAAAGGTCATTAAATATATTTAAGGTGGAGATAGGTCAACATTTGAAATGTCAAGGAATTAAGGATAATTTGAAATTAAAGCTGAAGAGTTGAGGCCAACTTAAATCAGCATTGATCCTATTAAGTGCTGGTGTATGGAGTGTCAAGTGACTTACTCCTGCTTGTACTTGTGCTTTTGTGCCAATTAATTTCAGTACTGAAACTTGATTTCATCACACAATTGCAGTGTAGTTGTGGGTTGATCTTGTGTTTGAAAAGTTGCATCCTCAAACCATGATAATGTACTGAACATTAGGATTTTCAACGCAAAGATGTTTATATATCGGAAAAGCATGGCATAAGCATCACATGATATTAAGTTTTAAAAAGTGATGACATCATTAAATGAACTATTTGCATTATGTCAAAAAACCATTAATAAATTAATTGTTTCAAGATTTATGAAAATAATTTTGTTAATGTATACTGTTGAGGTTGAAATTGTAGAAATACAGAAGTGATCTTTTTTCTTAACTTTTTAGTGTATAAGTCACAAGGTAATTTAATTGTCAACTAATAACACTTCTGGTAATGCTTTTTACATTGCTTTAATATTTGCAACTCTTTCAATTTTGTTGCCATTGATAAAATGTATCTCTCTTGGCTCTCTTTTTTAAAGGTTTTTAACTTGATTTCTAAGCATTTGATTTTAATTTATAATCAGGTATAAAACTCTCTAATTTTATCAACACAAAATATTTAATTTCTAATACATAAATACCTTTGATTCATCATTCTTGTTCTTTTGTGCCACATCTGCCTTTGATTTGTCCTTCCAGAATAACTTTTGTAGTTGTTGTGACTTGTACTAATAAGTAACAGTTAAGAATTCCGTACTGTTGGTAAAATTTCTGAAGTAGTTCCCATCATAGCATCATTTAGTACATTTTTAGATGTGTTTATATTGAAATGACTAAAATCAATATTTTTTCTGTTAAATGTATTATTTGTTCCAAGTTTGTATTAAGAACACTGTTAACTATAGAACTTGAATCATAAATGATGTTTGCCCAACTCACACAATATGAATTGCCAGGAGCCAAACATTAGGCATTGTTTGGAGGGAAGAACCAATACATCCTCTTAATCTACATCCTAATAGATTTAATAGTGTTGGAGTTCTTTGCCCTGAGTTTGTCATTTTATTAATTCATTGTTTGATTTTTTTTTAATATTTCCATAAAATTCCATGGACCCTCCAACCTAAGTTACAAATCTGATCCTTGGTTTATAATGATCAGGAAAGAGTACTTCAAAATGGTAAAGCATAAAATAGAAATATATTTGCTTGATTTCCTAATAACCAAGAATAGTTTTTATCAAGCTTTTGGGATTATGATTATTGGATCTGAATAATTTTAACAAGTATGCATATTTTTTGATGGAATGAGGGGTCAAATGCACAAGGGTTATTAACAGGTTATAAATATTTGTTATTGCTACACATATAAGCCACAGTTATAGCAAAATATTACGGACATTTTTAATACAAAAACTATTAGACTATTCAAGTAACTTCTTAATCAAAAACACAAGGACATTAATTTTCCATTTTCCTTTTTAAAATTTAATTTTTCTGCATTTTAAAATTTCAGGATAGTTTGTTTGGCGACAGATGCTAACGGTGGTACATTGTCTTATGTTGGCCAGCTCAATTCAGATGTGAATTTGGAACTGCAGGCTGCAGGTAAGGCACTTATACATTGTGACAGAAGATATACTTTTCATCAGGCAAGTTTTAATCTGTGGGCATTTTGTTAGGGCAATTCCACTAGAACTAATATAGACTGACTGTTAAGAAATAATAATAGGTAAAATAAAATAAAATGAACAGGTGGAAGAGTGGCCGACTTTTGTCCTAAAATAGAAAGCTTTGGGTTCAAATAGTTCAGTACATTGTTAATATTTTAAAATTCAGTGCATTCATTGTTTTGACAACTGACTAAGGTAAGGTATAATTCAGTCAGTTATCAGGTTTCTTTCACCCGCGTTCTCTCTAAGTTCCCTCTAGACTAGGGATTCCCAACCATTTTTATGCCATGAACCTCTACCATTAACCAAGGGGTCAGTTGACCCAAGGTGGGAACACCTGCCTTACACAATCTCTGCTGGGCAAGTATGAATTTTTTTTGGGAGGTTTGATTTCTGAAAGGATTTGGAATTGGGTTTAATATCACTGGGAGATGTCATGAAATCTGTTGTTTTGCAGCAGCAGTGCATTGCAATACATAATAATAATTTAAAAAACGATTACACTACAATAAGAAATGAAATTACCCGGTAAGTAAGTAGTGCAAAAATAGAGCACAAAATGGTGAGATGGTGTTCATGGGTTCATTGTCTATTCAGAAATCTGATGACGGAGGGGAAGAAGTTGTTCTTGAAACATTGACTGTGTTTCTTCAGGTCCTGTACCACCTTGATGATAACAATGAAAAGAGGGCAGGTCCTGGGTGAAGGGAGTTCTTAACGATGGATGCTCCCTCTTGAGCCCTTGCCTTTTGAAGATGTCCTCGATGCTGTGGAGGTTAGTGCCCATGATGGAGCGGACTGAGTTTGCAACTTTCTGCAGCTTTTTCCGATCCTGTGCAGTGGCCCCTCCATAGTGTACAGTGCAAACAGTTAGAATGCTCTCCACAGTACATCTGTAGAAATTTGTGAGTGTCTTTGGTGATATACCAAGTCTCCTCAAACTCTCTATGAAATATAGCCGCTGTCATGCCTTCTTTGTAAATGCATTAATATGTTGTGCCTGGATAGATCTTCAGAGATGTTGACATGCAGGAACTTGAAACTGCCTGCCCTTTTGACTTCTGATCCCTTGACGAGGACTGGTGAGCGTTCCACTGACTTGCCCTTCCTGAAATCCACAATCAGTTCCTTGGTCTTACTGACATCAAGTGCAAGATTGTTGTTGCAAAACCACTCAACCAGCTGATCTACCTTGCTCCTGTGCACCACCTTGTCACCATCTGAAATTCTGCCAACAATAGTATCAAAGCATATTTATAGATGGCATTTGAGCTGTGTCTAGCCCAGGCATGGGCAAACTACGGCCCGGGGGCCATATGCGGCCCGTTAAGCTTTTTAATCCGGCCCGCAGAACTTGATGAAATTATATTAATAAACCTTGTTAACGTTTTTCTCCCCGCAATTCTGGCATTTTCGCCACAACAAAACTAAATCCAGACTTTGATGCGCTGGCTAAAAAGGGAGACCAACAACACTGTTCCCACTGAAATTAAAAATAAGTTTCTTCGTTGTGTTATGTAAAAAATGCATTTGAAAATATTTTTTTCAATAAGCCTTACATGTTACATGTCATTTCTGTTAAGTGATGGACATGAGTAGTGCGCAGGTGCATGTACGTTCTCAAAATAAAAAATGCGCTCCAGATCAAATAACGCGCTCCGCATACTGGCGCGCTGTCACTGTTCTGTCCTTGTGCTGGTCGTTGTTGAGTTTTGGCACAGGGGACAATTGAATAAGAAGGAGCAGGACAAGTAGACCTGCATCTCCTACCGTTTTTGAAGTAAAGACAGTCAGGAGGAGAGTGATATGATAATATCTTGAAGGATAACAGAATTTTCAGTGCTTTAAAATAATAACTGTTACTATTAAAAAAAAGCTGTATTTTATTCATTTAATTTTCAGTGTTTTAAAAGTCATTTCAATAAATAGCTAAATACCATGGGACTTCAAAGAAAGATATTTTGTTGTAATGCATTTGTTCATTTTCAATTGAAATTCAATTGATATGTTTTCTACATATCCCATGATATTTTATTTTCTCTTATGAGGTGTATTACCAAAACACTCCGTCCATCTGCTCCTGGTCCGGCCCCCCTGTCAAATTTTAGAACCCTTTGTGGCCCACAAGTCAAAAAGTTTGCCCACCCCTGGTCTAGCCACACGTCGCTCAAAGGTTCATTTATTATCAAACCATTTATCCATTTATCTGACATTTGTCTTCTCTAAATAGCCACAAAACAAAGAAAGAGCATGAAAGTCGTTCAGAGAGAAACATCAAACCCACCCCTCCCCTGCACAAAACAGAGCAAGAACATTGACCCCCCCCGCAAACAACCTCTCCCCCACACAAATAACCAACAGAACATCAACCCCCAAACATCCTGCCCTTGCACAACATGGGTATAGAGAGAGTAGAGCAGTGGGCTAAGAGTGCATCCTTGAGGTATGCCAGTGTTGATGGTCGGTGAGGAGATGTTATTTCCGACCCGCACATTGTATGGTCTCCGGGTGAGGAAGTTAAGGATCCAGTTGCAGCGCGAGGTACAGAGGTGCAGGTTTTGGAGCTTGTTGATTAGAACTTGGGGTATGATTGTGTTGAGCACTGAACTGCAACCAGTAAACATTAGCCTGATGTAGGTATTGCTGTTGTCTAGGTGATCCAAGGCTGAATAGAGAGCCAGTGAGATTGCATCTGTTGTAGACCTATTATGGTGGTGGGTAAATTGCAGTAGGTCCAGGTTCTTGCTTAGGCCATGACCAGATTCTCAAAGCGACTGGGCAATAGTCATTGGGCACTGCTTTGATTGTTGTACTTTTTAGCAGGGGAGCCTACAACTGTAGCAGTGAGAGATTGAAGAGGCCCTTGAACACTCCTGCTAATTGGTTGGCACAGGTCTTCAGTACCTTACCTGGTACACCATCTGGGCCTGACACCAATTCTCCTGTGATCTTTAAGTTCTTGAGGCTGTAGCGTTTTACATAGCTAGCCAGCCATCCCTTACTAGACTTAAACTCCTTCCTCTCGCTCACAACACAATAGTGAATGAACGAGACACGAGGGAAACAATGCTCAACTTCCGGGTTTTCCTGATCCACGGTTGGTTGAATCCGAGCATGCGGAACCCACGATTAAGGAGGGCCGACTGTATATGAAGAGTAAACAGTTCATGTTTCCTTGGCACTGACCTTTCCTTGGCAAAACTCTACATCCAGCTCTTTCTGCTCTTTTAGCAGGAGCTATCTCGGATTGCAGGTTACTAACTCTTTGTACGAAGATTAAATAAGGTCGAACCTGTTTTACCACCGACATCAACTTTCCTCGATCCTTCAGCTTCCGGAACTTCGATAATTCTTCACTCTCCGACTGGAGTTTAACTGGCAGTGATTTTCAGAACTGCTGGCACAACGATTCTTACAGTAGAAATTAAAACTCCACTTTTAAAACGAAACTGCGTCATAAAATCAAATACACAGCAGAACGGAGTCACTGACAACTTAAGCCACGAAACTGACCTGCGTCACAGGGAGGGGTTCTCCTTTTATACCCTGTTTGGGAAAAAAACCATCACATGACCTCTCACTGGCAGGAAAATCACATCACTCCACCATCACAAAACCATTACAACATGCCCAGCAGACCCTCAATTACATCATGGTCATGTGACAGTCACAAGATACCCACTGGTACGTAACACTAGACAAGGCAAAAATATCGCATTCACGTGGGTTCCAGCACATTCGGGTATTATGGGAAATGAGATAGCAGATAAGCTGGCAAAAGCAGCAGTCAAAAAAAGATCTGTAGAGGTCAACATTAAACTATCAAAATCAGAGGGGAAGAGCATAGTGTGGAGAAGGATAAATCAACAGTGGCAGCAGCATTGGGATAGAGCAATAAAAGGAAGACATTTACATTCAATTCTGAACAGAGTAGATATGGGAAGGAGTAGGGGAGTAAAGCGGAAAGAACAAGTAATTATAAGCAGACTGAGAATTGGGCACAGCAACCTTAATGGTACTCCGGCCATCATAAATAAACATCCGACAGGTTTTTGCGATTTATGTCAGGAGACTGAAACAGTAGAGCATATCCTTATTTCATGCAGGAAATTTGCACAGGAAAGACAACAAATGCTACAACAATTACGCAAAATAGGACTGGTAGAAAACAGTGTTAAAGGTTTATTGGAATGTGGGGAGAGTGATCGGGGAGGAAATGGTTGTTTAGTTTTTTTAAGGACGACAGGACTGGAAAGACAACTTTAGGCAGTCAAGTGAATGGACACTGAGGGACAGTAAATCCTGAAGATGGCAGTAATGCAGCAGTGTGGATGCCAACTGCTGTGAAAACTCAAGGAAGAAGAAGAAGTCTTATCAGCAGACCTCGAATGTGCAAGAATGTGTGAAGCTTAAGAGTTGCAGACGCTCAGGTCTTGGAGCTTGATGATGAGTTTGAATGGGATAATGTTGAACAGCAGTAGTCCATGAAAGAAGTCTGACTCACAAGTTTCTGTTAGCATATGGTCCAGAACAGAGTGAGGAGCCAGAGAAACTGCACCTGACTCTTTCAAACGAAGTAGAATTTAATCAAAATTTGACACAAGCCCAGTGTTAATAAAGTTAAGTAAGATGAGGGTTAATCTGTCCCATAATGTTTTAGATTTTTTTTCATTTTTGAGGTATTTGATCTTGCTCTATAACTATTCATTTCTGGGTGTCAGACTCAGTGATATGGCTTTAGAATCACATGATTACCATGTATGGATGGTAGGTTATCTCCCTATAGTAGAATTGTGAATCAGAAGTGTTTTCGCATTATTATGGTGGTTTCAAGATAATTTTTCAAACTTGCCTTTCCAGATTTCTCTGATTCACTAAATTTCCCAGCTGCCTTGGTGAGAATTGAGCTCTGAATGACTTGAAATATAACCATTATTTGACTTTATGCATGACATGGCAGCTTTGCTCTTAATTGTGTATTTGTTTTTCTTGTCTAGCTGTTAATAGCAAACTTGCATAAGCACATAACCTCAACTCTGATCTTCAAATTTATATGCAATGACTGATCATGTGGTGTAGTTACAGTTTGCCTGATTTAAGTCAGGGAATTCCTTGCTTGGGAGCAACCGAATGCTGGAAGTTCCTTTTGGAACTGCTGGCTATTCTGCAGAATATTTTTTCATGTGTAATTGTTTAATCTCTCATAGTGTTTACGTTCAAGTTGAGCACATGTTTTATCCAGTATGTGGTTAGCTTGATCATGTGCATTTGAACTGTAGAATCAGGTCTGTGTCTCACAGCAGCTGAAAATACAGAACTTTACTTACGTTATAGAACATTTTAGAAATTAAACACAGTTTTTGCTTTTGATGAAAATTATTGTGATTCTTGGCAGACTAGTTGGATATTTTATTACTTATGCATTCTGAAAATATACAGCTGTGTTTTTCAGGAATCCTGGCAGATCATTTTATCTTCATTGTGTGTGATTCAAATTGTAGGGCCTTCCAGATGCAAGTACAATTTATTTTTCACTCTTCAAATTACAGCTTGCATGTACTGTGACAGCCAGTGGCATACAATGACAAAACTTGTACAAAGGAGCATGTGCAGATCAGGTCTATAATTTGGATGTGTCTAAATAAAAATCATTATAAATATGTTTTAGTGTCTCCACAGCCTTTGCTGCAGCAAGATGGTTTGAGTGCTATTTCAGCAGGCAGTCCCCTTCTTCAGATTCGTCCCCTGGATGCAGGATCACAACAACTACAAAATGTTATTCTGGAAGGACAAATCGAAGGTAACAGTGGCACAAAAGAACTGGAGAATGATGAGCCAAAGGTATTTGCATTAGAAATTTAATAACTTTGTTTAGACAAAGTTTTATTCCCAATCAAACACTTAAGTGATAGCAGAATGAGGTTACATTTTATGGTGCATTCATTAATATAATGAAATCCTATGTCACATTTTGGACACTAGTTGATTCTTTGTCAAGATTAAAGAAGCAGAGCTATAGCGAGCTCTTTGCTTTTGAATTCATTGCCAAATGTATTTGTCCATAAAACTTAATTGTTTTAAAAGAGAGTAACTTTTAAAAGAAAGTCTGTGGATGAGTAAGCATTTTGAAGGAATATTTTACATTATGCTGCAGTTTACAATAAAATTTTGAGGAATCTTTAAGCCTGATAAATTAGCAGAGGCTAATTAGATGTTTGCATTAGTTAAAATGTAATGGTTTTAATTTTCCATTTGCTCTACCTATTGACAAACCCATAAATTTCATGCCACTTGTAGAATCATGCTTGACTTCCTCATTTTTCAAACATTTTAGCAAGGATGACTGAATACCAAAAGCTAGTGACCATATGAAGGTGGTGGTAAGCTAACTTGCATTGCTGCTATCTTTCTGTGTAAAGTGGGCAGTGAAGGCTTATTAATTGCATGGCTGGTACCACCACCATTTGTGTCATTCAGTTGTGCACAGGACTGAAAAATGCAGGTTGTAAATCTAATCAGCTCCATCTTGGGCACTAGCCTACAAATTACCCAGGACATCTTTAGGGAGCAGTGTCTCAGAAAGGCAGCATCCATTATTAAAGACCTCCAACACTCAGGGGATGCCCTTTTCTCACTGTTACCATCAGGTAGGAGATACAGAAACTTGAAAGCACACACTCATTTTTCAGTATTTTCAATGTGTTTTGTCTTTGTCTCAGATTTCCATCCTTAGCAGATTTTAGTTTTAATCAGTGAGAAAGTTATTGTGAATAAGTGCAGGTTGAAAGCATTCTGTACAAAACCTGTGATGATTGCGGAATGACTGATGTTAAAAGTGAATTGGATTAGTCCTGTTGATAGTGAGCATTTGGCCATTTTTCCACATTTTCCAATAGAGTCGGTGTTGTAGCTTGACTAGAACTGTGGCTAGTTCTGAAATACATACCACAATTATAACTGGAATATTGCCCGGTACCATAGATTATCCTGTATCCCATATGTTAGTTTAGCTTTTGATATCATGTGAACTGGTTGAACACTGATATCACTGAAGGTGGCAATCTTAAAAAGAAGCCTAGACAGATTATTCACTCAGCATTTCTGGTAGAGCATAGGCTTTAGACCTGTCTGTAACACTCATATGCTATGCCTTGACATTGTTAAGAATTGGATGGTCTTGGAGGTACCTTGGCTCGGACCTCAAAGACGAGCAAGTTCTGACATCTCATGGCAAATTTACCCTTCAGCCTGAGGAACTGACTTGTTGAAATGTGATCCACTGTTTGATTTGCTTTTAGTAATTAGAATTAATTATATTGTCAGGTAAATTGAAAACAGTATTTTGCTGAAATGTGACTTGGCTCCTGGTGTAACTAATTATTTTGATTTCGGGGGTTGGAGTTCCTTTCATACAGGAAGAGACTTGGAGGCCCTGCCCCCAGGGCCTCAGAATAAAATGATGAGCTCTTCACAGCTTCCCAAGATCAAATAAATTGTTAACCTATTGTTATTCCAAATGTTACTAAAATAATATGTGTATTGTGATGTCTGAAATTGGCAAAACACACTACGGTAAGTGCTTTAGAGTTGAGTCTTCCCATTTGTTGCTACAGTCAACCTTCACTAATCCGATTACCTGTAATCCGGTTCCTTTGATAATCCGGCACTGATTTCAAATTTTCTGCGCAACTATAATTTCAAATTTCCTGGTCCACCGTACCAATCTGTTGCACATTGTTTTGGTTGCGCTAGATCTGTTCACGTGTTGGCGCGCTCTTGTAAGCACAGACAGGCGATTCCTGCTTGTTTTCCTGCATTTGTCAATATCATTTGTGTGAGGCGCGGCTGCCCGGCACCCACCCGTCTCATCCGCCAGCGGCGGGGAGCTGCAGCGTGCTGGGTCGGTCCGCCTTCTCACCCGCCTGCTGGCAGTCGCGCACTACCCTCCAGCATTGCCCGCCTGGCGCTCCGTTCTCTTCCACCTACAATCTCAGATCAGTCGTGGCGACCCACTGAATTTAAGCATATTACTTAGCGGAGGAGAATAAACTAACGAGGATTCCCTCAGTTACTGCAAGTGAAGAGGGAAGAGCCCAGCGCCGAATTCCCTGCCGCCTGAAATGTGGCGTATAGAAGACCTCCTTTCTCTGACTTCTGCTTCTGCTCAACCGGATGTGCTGCCACCAACATCAACAGTTTTTGAAGAAACTGTTGTGCCAGTTTCAGCACCAGTTCCTGATGCTTCACTCATTTTTCAAGATGAAGATGTTGATGACCCTGAAAACCTCACACTTGCAAACATGTAACTTTGCCTGAAGGTATATTAAATGTCTCACTTTAGAAGCGGAAGTGCTCAACTGTTCTGTATAAGTTAATTCCTGTACATTTACCTGTACCCTTTATGTGTGCCTGTACAGTATATTACTTTATTAAAATTTCATTTGCTACTCATTCAATATTTCTGTTTCATTATTATCTAATGTACTGATTTGCATGATATTTTAAAGGTATGATGAAGCGGTTAACTATTGCATAATGTAATCCTTCTGTAATTTTGCATTTTCACTAATCCGACACTCTGCAAGTCCCAGTGATGCCGAATTAGTGAAGGTCGACTTGTATGATGTAAAGGCGACAGCTAATTTTTACACATCAAGCTTTCTCAACAAATAATATGAAATTTAACAGGCAATATGCTTTTGCTAATATTGATTAAGAAATAAATGTTGAATAGGTGAAAGGAAGAACTTGTGTTTAATAATAATGGCTAGTATCTTTTGCATTCACCTGCGTTTTGATCATTCTACTTTATATCTGGCATTACTGATATATTTCAGGATGGCTCTGAAACATTCCTTTTTGTGACAGGAAAGTGTTGTTGTGTGAATGAAATCACCGGGGAGAGAGAGAGAGTTACTGGTAGATACAAAGCAGCTTCTTTATTCGACAAAACAAGGTACAGCAGGCATCATCGTACCGAGACGCTTTCAGTGGAAAGGCCTGTTGGCCCAGTGTGGGGCTCGATAGTTATTTGCTAAACACAAAGGGCAATCCATATTTACAAAGTATAGACAATGCTTTCTTTTGAAGCTACATACAAACTTCACACCTTCTGATTATATCCATCCCACTGGCATCAGCAGTGTCTGGACTGGGATCCACAGCTTTTAGGAAAAGCATTGTTCCAAATTAAATCCACAATACATTATCAAGGAACAATGTAAATTACCTAAACCCAGAAATCACTCTAACAGAAGGAATATTTGCAGTAAGTTTTGTCAAGTGCTGAAAAATTGACTTGATAATTTCTGTTAGAAAGCCAGTTTGATTTGAATTAGTAAGGTTGTAAATCATAAGACATAGAAAAAGAGAAATAGTAATTAGAAAATATCAGACTTTCATGAATTTTTCACAGGTCCATGTGCTTCACCGTGTAATCACTTACAGTATCAACTATAATAAATTTTAAGATGTGAAGTCTAAATTTTCTTAAAACATTGTTTTCTTGTATGGTGCTTATACCAAGTTTACAAAGTATATTCAAGACATCCAAAATTGTCTTAAACTCCCCTACCTCTTTCAAATTCAGAAACGGAAAGGTGGTTGGCCCAAAGGAAAGAAGAGAAAGCCACCTAAAGATTTCACTCCTCCACGTGCTCCAACCACAGGGTAAGCAAATAATGTTGAATGTCAGTTGTGGTTCTGCTCTCTATATACAGTCATGTTTGAAGTACTAACTTTTAATGAGTTAACCAGCGACATATCTTATAAATGTGACAACTCTATAATTCTAGAATAATGCTGATGTTAATTGACAAATCCCCAATGATGTATGTTTCTTGTCTGAAATTAAATACATTTTTGTAAGGGATTTCCTGATTTTTGGATAAACCAGTGTTTTATTATAAATGCAAATTAGCCTATTTCAGTAATTTAGGGTATCGCCTTCATAACAAGCAAAATCCTCAAAGTATATACTCAGTGGTTACTTCATTAGGTACACCTGTATACTTGCTCGTTAATGCAAAAAATCTAGTCAATCATGTGGCAGTGACTCAGTGCATAAAAGCATGCAGCCATTGTCAAAGATGTTCAGTAGTTGTTCAGACAGAACACCAGAATGGGGAAGAAATGTGATCTACATGACTTAGATTGGAATAATTGTTGGTGCCAGATGCGGTGGTTTATGTATCTTAGAAACTGCTGATTTCCTGAGATTTTCACAAACATAGGTCTTTAGAGTTCAGAGAGGATGGTGTGAAAATCAAAACAACATCTAAAGAACAGTTCTGCGGGCAAAATGCTTATCAATGAGAGAAGTCAAAGGAGAATGGCCAGACTGTTTCAAGCTGGCAGGAAGACGACATTTCTGAATATACAAAACGTCAAACCTTGAAGTGGATGGGCTACAGCAGCAGAAGACCACACTGGGTTCCATTCCTGTCCCTAATAAAATGGCCACTGAGTGTATATATGCTTCTGAATATATCATTGTGATTAAATATATCTGTGTATGTACTGTGCCTATAAAAGGTATTCACCCCCTTAGAAGCTTTCATGTTTTAATGTTTTTCGACATTGAATCACAGTGGATTTAATTTGGGTTTTTTTGACGTTGATCAACAGAAAAAGACTCTTTTATTTCAAAGTGAAAACAAATCTCTACAAAGTGATCTAAATTAATTACAAATATTAAACACAAAATAATTGATTGCTTAAATATTCATCGTCTTTTAATATGACACACCAAATCATCACTGATGCAGCCAATTGGCTTTAGAAGTCACATAATTAGTTAAATGGAGATGTGTTTTTAGTGACCTGTGTGCAGTCAAGGTGTTTCAATTGATTGTAGTAAAAATACACCTGTATCTGGAAGGTCCAACAGCTGTAAGTCAGTATCCTGGCAAAAACTACACCTTGAAGACAAAAGAACATGCCAAGCAATCCCGCAAAAAGGTTATCAAAAACTGAGTGACTGAGCAAGAAGGGGACTAGTCAGGGAGGCCACCAAGTGAACTATGACAACTCTGGAGGAGTTACAGGCTTCAGTAGCTGAGTTGAGAGAGACTGTGCATTCAGCAACGGTTATCAAGTGCTTTACCAGTCGTAGCTTTGTGGGAGATTGGCAAAGAGAAAGCCAACGTTTTTTAAAAACTCTCATGAAATCTTGACTAGAGTTTGCCAGAAGACATGTGGGAGACTCTGAAGTCAGCTGGAAGAAGGTTCTATGGTCGGATGAAATCAAAATTGAGCTTTTTGGCCATCAAACTAACCGCTATGTTTGTTGTAAGCCAAACACTGCACATCAAAAACACAACATTCCTACAGTGAAGCATGGTGGTGGCTGCATCATGCTGTGGGGATGCTTCACTACAGCAGACCCAGGAAAACTTATGAAGGTAGAGAATAAAATGAATGCAGCAAAATATAGGGAAATTGTGGAGGAAAACCTGATGCAGTCTGCAAGAGAACTGTGACTAGGGAGAAAATTTGTTTTCCATCAAGAGAATGACCCCAGGCATAAAGCCAAAGCTACACAGGAATACCTGAACAACAACAAAGTTAATGTCCTGGAGTGGCCAAGTCAGTGTCCAGACATTGATCCAATTTAAAAGTTCTGGCTGGACTTGAAAAGAGCTGTTCACTCATGATCCCCATGCAAACTGTCAGAGCTTGAGCAGTTTTGTAAAGAAGAATGAGGAAAAATTGCAGTTTCCAAACGTGTAAATCTGATAGAGAGACCTATCCACGCAGACTTAAAGCTGTAATTGCTGCCAAAGGTGTATCTTCTAAATACTGGCTTCAAGGGAGTGAGTAATTATGCAATCAATTATTTTCTGTTTAATAATTGTAATTAATTTAGACCAATTTGTTTTCACTTTGACGCAAAAGAGTCAAAAGCCAAATTAAATCCAGTGTGATTCAATGTTGTAAAACAAGCATGCAAACTTAATGGGGGGTGGGGATGGGGTGGGCAAATACTTTTTATGGGCACTGTATATGTAAATACATGTTATCAAATGTAATTTATGAATTTCATTGATATCACCTCTTGCCTAAGTTATTATGTGTAGTTGCCACATCACAGGACCTATTCCTTTGAAAGTTTTTTTTATTTTTATAAACCTTGTGGCACTGATTTTTAAGAATTTGTTCCTTAAATTCCTTGTAACTATCTGACAGGTATGTGTTATTCCTGAATGAACAAAGAGCCAAGCTGAAAATTGAACATCCAGAACTTCCTTTTACAGAGATAACTAAATTGCTGGGTACTCAGTGGTCACAGCTGCCTCAGGAGGGTAAACAGGTGAGAAGTCCCATGCCATTATTTTTCTCACTAAACTGTTAAAAACCAATATTTAGGTCATTATTTTCTTTAAAAACTGTTGCATCCTTTGCTCTCCACCCAAATGTCTGGAAGGAAAATGGCTAGGGAGAAAGTAGAAAGTGTTTCTCTTGATTTTTCCTTAGGTGTATAATGTGAAGCTTTGAATGTTACTTTTTCATGTAGAGTTTATTTTTGTGCTTCTATTGACTAACATATATCTTGGTGCTGATGGAAACAAATATTGGTGTTCACGGATGTAACAGTAGCAGTAAAACTCCCTTTCGAATCTCTAGGTATATACGATTCTTAAAAATTGAAGAAATAGAAACACAAGCAGATTGATCTTTTACCATCTGCTCCTTTGTTGTACTAGTCCACTTTTGGATTTTCTGCTTTTTCATTTAATAGTCCAGATATTTATTGAATTCTCCTAAAACAAAAAAAACACTAACAGCTATAAATACTAAGATAGGTCTTTAGTAATCTCTTTAAGGTAGTTTATAAACAGCCAAGAACCTATTATTAGTTGTAATCTTAAACTTCAGCTCTCACTTCAGTTTTAATTGGCTATCATACTCTGAGCCATTGTTGTACCATTTTCACTGTAGTGGACTGATGTGAATCTGAGCCACCTTGGTATATTGTATATGTCATTGGAATTCCATGTCATAAAAACAAGGTTTAACTTTTCAGTTATGGTTTGATAATTTTAGAGTATTTTTATTAGAAATTTTGTCTGACAAATTTTGCAATGTTGGTTTTACGATTGAAGTCTCAATGTGCCAGAATAATCTTGGCTCAAGCATTAAACATGCTCCAGGTTTCTGTTTAAATAATGTATAAATAGTCTGGCCCTGTGATAAGATTTCTAATGTTAAGTTTAAAAAAAAAATTAATACAAACTCCTACATCTAACTTGGTTTGAAGTAGATAAATGTACTCTGCAGCAATGGGCATTACTTCCACTAAGGGCTGCTTCATCTTTCCGGACAGAAGTACATTAATGAAGCAGAAAAAGACAAGCGCCGATATATTGAAGAGCTGAAAGCATATCAAAATTCAGAGGCTTACCAAGCTTTCCTGAAAAGAAAGGCAATGAGCAAAGTGAAAAACCTGTGTGGTAAGAGAAAATATTATTTTCTTTATACTTACACTGTTTTAATCAGGTAAGCTCTGTTTACGAAGGTAAACTTAGAGTTTACTCAAACAGAAAATAATTTTGCTGGTAAGGGTGTAGATGGAAAAACAACAATAAATTAAAGATAAAACGCTGGAAATGTTCAGCAGGTCAAGTAGTATTTGTAGAGAGAAAAACTAAAACACAGTTACCATTTCAGGTCCATGTAATGTGGATTGCTATTTACTTACAACTTCATTACTGAAGAGTTTCAAATTTTATTTTTTTCAGCCGAATAAAGGTTTAGGCTTTTCACAGATTAGCTGATTTTAGTTCAGAGAAATTGAAATATATTTGTCAGTTTGCAGCTTCAGTTTAGGAGATTGTTTGGTGTTTATACTTGTGATATGTACAAGAGCAGACATACTACTAATGCTATAATTAAAAATACACGTTAATTTTAGCACTCTTTTTTTATTGTGTAAAACAGATCAAAATGTATTGTCAGATTCCTGTTGGAAGTTTTTCATTTTAGTTATGAGTGGAAACTATTTTGAAGATATCTTAAGACTAGCAGTGTTTAACTATTTCACTGTTAACATGGAAGCCAAAACCATGCAATGTGAACTAATATTGAATTCATCAGCAGTGGAGATTATGGTGTTTAATTTGCTGAGTAGGAGATGTCTTCTTGTTTCTGGTGAGCCATTAGATTGTTGAGAATTCAAATTGAGCTTAATGTAAAATTGTACTCCAATTAGGTGTCGAATCTCTGGACACTGAATGTGAAGATGAAGCTGTTAAATCAATGTCAGAAATAGGTGTAAGTAGAGAATTTATTACACTTAATCTATTTTAAATTATTCATATGTAATGATGAAAGGAGAGTAGAAATATATTAATGAAGCCATCTGTACGGTAAAAGGAAGTTTTTTTTTAAACCAGAGTGTGGTCTTATTACCACTGGTACCTGAAGAGCAAATTAATATTTTTGAAGTATATATATTTCAAAGTAAGGTAGGGAAATTTAATAGTACCTAACACAGATTGGCTGCTATAAAATAGGAACTAGACAGGTTATTATTTTTACAGTTTTTAGGACATCAGTGCTGGTCAGGTAAACTTCTCTGCTACTTTCCAAACAGACTTGTAAATTGTGTTATATCCACCTGGGAAGGTTTTCTCAAAACTGAATTTTTCAGTGCTGTACAGATGCGCTGGTTGTTTCATTCAGCATGACTCTAGAACAGCTACTTAGCCAAGTCTAGTTTATTACTTGAATAACAACCTCTACAGTCATGATAACGTTGGACAAAAATAATTTGTGAAGATTATCCCAAGGTGGCCCTTACAGTTTAAGATCTTCATTAGTTAGATGTAAAAACCTTTGAGTTTGCAAATGTAAAACTATCAGCTGCAGTGATTTTTTTTGCAACAGATGGAAGTGAAGTTTCTGGTGGTTTGTTAGTCTTGTCTTACGAGCAGTGGTCATTGTTCTAAAAACTAGGGAAAGTTTTTCAGGAATGATTTTAGGAAAGACCTCTACATGTGGAAGGTGATAAATAATATTGAAATCCTTTTGAAATAACAGTTTATGCCATGTTATTTACTTTCATATTTGATGTTATTAAGGCAGTTATGCTGTTGGCCCAACACCATTGAAGAGTGGCACAATCCTGAGGCTCCAAAAACTTAATTGTATTACTACATATTTCAACGCATTCCTTGTAATCCTGAATAGTCATGAATGGATTGGGTGTTGGTGGAAGTTATTATTGAGTAATTATTACTTCGCATTTGCTATCACATTCACTCTTTCACATTGCATATGTGTAATGTCACTCGATACTTTATCTACTTGAATGTCAATGCAAACTACACCAGAAGAATGTTTTATATTCTTTTAGCCAACATTAACCTCTTGACCCTTGAATTGACATTGTTTTAAATGCTGATAGTATCGATGGAAATGAGTCAACAATTTGGTTTAATTTGTATCCTGGATCTATAGTACTGCTTTTAAGTTGAAAATAATTTGTCAAGAAATGGTGCACGTCAGCATTAGTTTTGTTTCAAATTGATTCATTAACTGGATGTGTTTGCTTAAGCAGGATGAGGGAAACAATGACCTGTACTGCAAAACATGTAATCAGTATTTTAGTTCACTACATAACAAAAAGGAACATCTTTTTGGAAGACAACATCTTCAGAATTTGACAGGTAATAGAATTCTGTGTTTCATGATCATGGCCATTAACAACTAGAAAATATATCATTGAAATAATAACATCAGGACCTTCAGCATACTAGTGATTTCAACATAGCAATTAAACAAGATTTTTTACTATTAAATTATGAATTTTCAATTTGTGTTATAACTGCATACGATGACTTTAAAAATATATCTTTAAGTCCATTGCAGGCTGAATAGGTTTTTCTTGATGTTATTAATCAATAAACTTTTTTAAATGACATAACATGCAAGTGTTCAAATAAAATTACTTTTGGTGTATTCTGAAAATTCAAACTTCTAAAATAGCTATGATATTTTCTGTGTAACTATTGTAATTAAAATATGCATAAATATATTTATTTATATTCTATGTGGACTCTGCATGAAAATTTTAATAAATATATGAATTTGGAGCTTGAATGGGAAGACATATTGGAAAGTAGAACTTTTACATGATAGGAAATCACTAAATCTTTGTAGTTGGAGAGCGCAATTTGCAAAGGTTTATGTACAACTAGAGAAATTGATCAGTACACCGAATGCAGTATTGTTTATTTCAATTAGATTGAACTACAAAAAGAAATCACTCTTGTTGAAATTGTACAGAGTCTCCTTGGGAACACAGCATGTGTTACGGGTCTCTCGCTAAAGAACTAACTTGGCTTAAAAGTAGTGTGGTGTAGATTCATCTCATTGTTTCTTTGAATAAGATAGCTCTCCCAAAAACTCTGGTCCTTTTGAGTTCCTCTAGCATTTTGTGTGTGTTTCTCTCATTTCCCCATCTGCAGATTTTCTCTTGTTTGTTTCTTCTGACAGGATAGTCTAGTACTAGAATTAGGGCAAGGTGTTGGTTATTTAAGACGAGGTTAAGAAATTGCTTCACAGATTGTCATTTGTGTGGAAAGTGCATTTTCTCCCAGCGACTGTGGGGCTTTCCTGAGCTTTTCAGTTTCCTTTTACATCCTAAGGAAATGACAGTAAATTCACCTCATATGTAGATGAGAAACAGGAGCATGGAGGACACTTGATGGACATGAGTTAAATAATTAATTACAGAGAGATGACAGGGAATAGGACTGACGGAGTGCATTTTCCTGCATTATTATTTAAGGGCTAAAGTTGTGGCAGAACAGATCACTTGTGGGATCAAGCAGTGGGGTCATACTCTGAATGGTGAGACTGTCAAGAAATATGAATAGTGTGAAGTTTGAGAATTCACTATCTAATTGAGCAGTGGAAAATCTCTCATGAATACATTCAACCTGATGTACAGATTTTTTAAAATTTGGATTTGAGATGGAGTATCAGCCTATTTTACCTAATGATATGGATAGATACTTTATTGATCCAAAAGGAAATTACAGTGGCACGGTTGCATTACAAGTGCACAGATATCCAAATATACAAATATTAGAAGAGAAGTAAGAAAGAATAAAAATTAATTTACCTCAAACAGTCTAACAGGAGGGGTCATCACTTCCCTGGCTATAGGTTGACTCGTTGTAGAGCCGAATGGCTGAGGGTAAGAATAACCTCATATTGTGCTCTTTGGAACTTCGCATTTGTCTTAATCTTTTACTAAAAGTTCTGCTCTGTTCAACCAAGGTGGCATGCAGAGAGTGAGAATCATTGTCCAGAATTGCCAGGATTTTCTGTAGGGTCATTTGTTCTACCACAGCTTCTCGTGTGTTCAGTTTGACACCTATAACAGAGCCAGCCTTTCTAATCAGTTTATTGAGCGTGTTGGCATCACCCATGTTGATGTTATTGCCCCAGCACATCACCGCATAGAAGATTGTGCTGGTGACAACAGACTGGTAGAACATGTGAAACGGAGGCCTGCATACTCCAAAGGACCTCAGTCTCCTTAGGAAGTAGAGGTGACTCTGGCCCTTCTACACGGCCATTGTGTTAGTGCTCCACTCAAGTCTGTCATCCAGATGCGCTTCCAGTACTTGTAAGTCCATCAACAGTAACAGGGCAGTGCAGGCTTAGTCTTCCTCAAGTCCATCACCACCTCCTTTGTCTTACTGATGTTGAGCTTGCACCATTTGACAAAGTCCTCCACCAGGGCCCTGTATTCGCCCACCCTTTATACACCCAACTATTGCTCAGTCATCAGAGAATTTCTGCAGAAGACATGACTCAGTAATATATCTAAAGTACGAGGTATGCAGGGTAAACAGGAAGGGAGCTAATCCAGTCTCCTGTGGGGCCCCAGTGTTACTTATAGCCACGTCTGACACACAAACTGTGTTTGCCAGTCAGGATACAATGGAAGTACCAACCTGCACTGAATGGAGCTTTTCCTCCAGCACTGAGGGCTGTATGGTATTGAAGGCACTTAAAAAATCAAAAAATATGATTGAAGGCACTTGAGAAATCAAAAAATAGTGTTGCCCTGCTTATCCAAATGGGTGTGGGCTCTATTCAGCAGATAGATGACAGCATCGTTGACTCCAATGTGCTCCTTGTACACTAACTGCTAGGGATTGACGATGAGCTGACCAGGGTTCGGAGGTGAGCCAGCACCAGCCTCTCTGGGGTCTTCATGATGCGTGAGGTCAGGGCCACTGGACGGTAGTCATTCAAGACATTCAGGATTTTAAAGTGTCTTGAAAAACTATATATAGTTTACATTTTCTCCTGTATCTATTATGTTTCTTTACTTACAGAAATAGGTGCTCTAGTTTTTTCTAGTCATATTAAAACATGCAAGATCTTGTATACTGGAAGTAAGCCAAGCTACTCTTGAAAAAAGGGCAGAATTTTTGACATTTTCTGAGAACACAATGCACAATACTAGGCTTCAACTTGTGAGACAATCAACTACTGTGGGCTTTGTCAGGTAATTCACAGCTCTAAACAGGGACTCATAGTATTTGGACTGAGGGACTTCTCTGCTGAACTGTGCTGAATTAGACATGGGACAGAGAGCCCTGTTGATGTGAATAGAGAAATAGTTTGATGGAGGTGGAAGGTAATTGTTACATAGCTTGTGTTTACTTTGAGTTTTTTAAGTGATTTACCCTTCCTGTTAATCTTTTTAAAAGCTTTAATTGATTTTTATATCGTCTATGAATAGAAGAGAAATCCGGAGGTATGGTCTTCGCAGCTGTATGACATTTTGTTCCAGCTATTTTGTATGCTGGGGCTTCACCATGGACCAACCACTACTTGTTCCCAGAAGTGACCTGTGTTGCTACAGCTTTAGCCCTTGAATATTAAAGCAGGACAGTGGAAAAGTGATATAGACAATAGTATTTATTCAAAGGGCAGCAGACAGACAAACACTTGCAACCTCTCATACTATTACAGATTGTCAGCATCAGTTATTCTGGCTGTGCTACAAACTGGCACTGAGTTCTCAACTTGTGATCCTTGGTTCACGCTGCAGGACCAGATTGAGTTCCCTGTTTTTTATTCACCATAATTGCAAGCTTTGAGCTTACACATGTATAGCGTTACACAGGTTGTGCTGCGTCATTATTAATCTTAGTTTATTCCCTGTATATTTCTCAGGCATCTCTCTCTCAGTCCGAATCAGGAGGCATACAGTGGCATACAAAAGTTTGGGCACCCCTGGTCAAAATTTCTGTTACTGTGATTAGTTTAATGAGTAGAAGATGAACTGATCTCCAAAAGTCATAAAGTTAAAGATGAAACATTCTTTTCAACATTTTAAGCAAGATTAGTGTGTTATTTTTGTTTTGTACAATTTTAGAGTGGGAAAAAAAAAGGAGCACCACGCAAAAGTTTGGGCACCCCAAGAGCTTTGAGCTCTCAGATAACTTTTACCAAGGTCTCAGACCTTAATTAGCTTGTTAGGGCTATGGCTTGTTCACAGTCATCGTTAGGAAAGGCCAGGTGATGCAAATTTCAAAGCTTTATAAATACCCTGACTCCTCAGACCTTGTCCCAACAATCAGCAGCCATGGCTCCTCTAAGCAGCTGCTTAGCCTCTGAAAATTAAAGTAAATGATGCCCACAAAGCAGGAGAAGCCTATAAGAAGACAGCAAAGTGTTTTCAGGTAGCCATTTGTAATGTAATTAAGACATGGAAGTTAACAGGAGTGGTGGAGGTTAGGTTGAGATCTGGAAGACCAAGAAAATTTTCCGAGAGAACTGCTGATAGTATTGCTAGAAAGGCAAATCAAAACCCCTGTTTGACTGCAAAAGACCTTCAGGAAGATTTAGCAGACTGGAGTGTGGTGGTGCACTGTTCCACTGTGCAGCAACACCTGCACAAATGTGACCTTCATAGAAGAGTCATCAGAAGAAAACCTTTCCTGCGTCCTCACCACAAAATGCAGCATCAGAAGTTTGCAAAGGAACATCTAAACAAGCCTGGTGCATTTTGGAAACTAGTCCTGAGGACTGATGAAGTTAAAATAGAACTTTTTGGCTGCAATGAGCAAAGGTATGTTTGGAGAAAAAAGGGTGCAGAATTTCATGAAAAGAACACCTCTCCAACTGTTAAATATGAGGGTGGATCAATCATGCTTTGGGATTGTGTTGCAGGCAGTGGCACATGGAACATTTCACTGGTAGAGGGAAGAATGAATTCAATTAAATACCAGCAAATTCTGGAAGCAAACATCGCACCATCTGTAAAAAAAAGCTGAAGATGAAAGGAGGATGGCTTCTACAACAGGATAATAATCCTAAACACACCTCAAAATCCACAACGGACTACCTCAAGAGGTGCAAGCTGAAGGTTTTGCCATGGCCCTCACAGTCACCCGACCTAAACATCATTGAAAATCTGTGGATAGGCCTCAAAAGAGTAGTGCATGCAAGACGGCCCAAGAATCTTACAGAACTAGAAGCCTTTTGCAAGGAAAAATGGGTGAAAATCCCACAAAGAAGAATTGAAAGACTCTTAGCTGGCTACAGAAAGTGTTTACAAGCTGTGATACTTGCCAAAGGGGGGGGTTACTAAGTACTGACCATACAGGATGCTCAAACTTTTGCTTTGGGCCCTTGTCCTTTTTTGTTATTTTGAAACTGTAAAAGATGGAAATTAATAAAAGTAATCTTGCTTAAAATATTAAAGAAATGTGTCATCTTTAACTTCATGCCTTTTGGAAATCAGGTCATCTTTTACTCGCTTCGCTATTCACAGTAACAGAAATTTTGACCGGGGTGCTCAAACTTTTGCATACCACTGTATACTCCCTCCTAATTTCCATCCTTCTCAACATTTCTCGTCTTGCTTACATTGGTTCAAACTTTGTTTGTTCATTGCTCATCGTCAGTGTGGCCTTTCTACTTGGTTCTGCTACCTTCTTTAAGCTTTGTTGCTGTAACTAATTAGGTTTTGGTGCACTGGACTAACAAAGTTTTCATGCAGTTCAAAAGTAAATACATTCTCATGAACTTGGCTGCATTCTTAGACTAAATATCTGCTTACTACACTTGCACTTGCTGTTTCAGCTAGGGTCTACACCTGGGCCATGTGTGTCACTGCTGAATAGCTGCTTCACTCAGCCCTGCACCAGGGACAGGGATTCAGAATGGATTACTGGCACTACAATGCACAGCCAGAACAAATGGTTGTTTTAGATTACTGGGCAGTTTTTCTTATTAAGAAGAAAGGTCTTCCAAGTCAGTTGAAATTTTTGGCAAGTGCGGACAGATCTTAACTTATCTTTGCATTCCCTGTGAATCACCAGCATCCCCTTAGCATTTTTCAAGTTCTTTTCACCATCATGCTTGCATGTAATACATTAAAAACTCAAGCTACTTTAGGTTATCTGCTCCAGAGGATCTCTTTTGGACTCTGTTCAGATTTCAGTGACAGTCATACTATAAATGTAAAAATACAACTGCAGATTCTGTGGATCAAAGAATATGAACACAACACTGGAAGAACTCAGCAGGTCAGGCAGCATCCGTGAGAAAAGAGTAGTCAACGTTTCGGGCCGAGACCCTTCATCAGGATACTGGGCTTCGGTCCTCTCTTCCCCCCCATTCCTGATGAAGGGTCTCGGCCCGAAACGTTGGCTACTCTTTTCTCACGGATGCTGCCTGACCTGCTGATTTCTTCCAGCATTGTGTTCGTATACTATAAATGTAATGCTTTTGCAAAACATTTAAGAAGTTGATCTGTGTTAGTAGAACTTAAAATAATTTTCGTTATCATCACAACTTGATTTGATTTAAAAAATATGGGAAATATATATTGCATTCACTGTGCCCTCGAGATCCCACTCAAATTGGATGTTTAGATGTAACAACTGTAACTTTAAATTTAAACAGGGGACTTTGAGAAGGAGGCAGCTGAACTCTCAAAACAGCAGCAAGAGCAGCAGAAGGATGATGAAGATTCAGCTGATGACATTGGCATGGCAGAGTTCTCCCATTTATGTGGCCTGACTTCAAGGCATAACTATTCATCACTGAATTTAAGTTTTCTGGAGGAATATGTCTTCAAGCAGGTAAAATGTAAGTAAATAAATTATTTATTTCTGTTATTTATGTGTTGTTTATAAATTCATAGCTAAGATAATCTCACTTCAATTAACTGCTGTATTTTAACCAATAAAGGATAAATGACTGGTGATGCTTAGCTCTCATATAGATTTAGCTTAACGTCATGTACTCTTTGCAAAAAGTTTCCAGTCGAAATCTATTCCCAGTCTTGACTACAGTATTATAGGAACATCAGTTTCCTACAATTTGATACAGTTGGCATTAATTGAATTTTTGTGAATTGCATTGATGACAGTTTGCATCCAGGGTCCAAAAGCTTTATTCACATAGAGTGATATAGAGGCATTATTCTTCATTTGATCTGGTTAGTACTTGATTTATGAGTACAAAATGATAATCCATGTTGCCTGAAATAGAAAAAAGTATTCTGATTCTATGGGCTTATCTTTCTTTGAGGCTGGTGTTGCTGTTGTCTGCCCACTTGACCAGTCTCACAGACATCAGACTTCAACATGGGCATATCTCATATCTCCTGGACGAACATGCCACCCCCAAACTTCAGGCCATTGTCACCAGGCAGTCACAAATGCTGTACTTCCTTGCACTACCTGTTTCTATCTTCTGCACAGATAGACCCATTGTTTTATCCTCCTATTTTCCACCAAACCTATTTCTTCCTATCTTGAATCTATCCTTTCATCCTGGTTCAGCCTCTTCCCATATATATCCATGACATCCTTGAAGGTCTCTGCTACTTTGACAGCTTCCAGTTTTTTTTTGTCCCATTGCCACATCTTCATGATAAGTACATTTATACCTATATCCCACATCAGGAGAATCTGAGGGTCCTCTATTTCTTCCTTGAACATAGGTCTTACTAGTTCATCTCCAGCAACAAATTAATTTGCTTGACTGAGCCTATTTTCATGTTGAACAATTGTTTCAACCATTGGCTGTCTTTCTTTTTAAATCTTTTTATTAGTTTTCAAACAAACAAGAGAAGAGAAACATCAAATACAGAGAGCTTGAGAGTATATAATTAGGCTAAAATACAAATATAAACAGTTAATAACCCAAATATAATAACCTTCCAAACTCATAGTGTGTTACAAAAAATGGAAAAATGAAAAAAAAACCTCAAAAAAATTTTTTTTTTAACTAACCTAACCGACATGGGCTATTGTATCATATCAAATATACACAGTAGTGTCAATAACTCCACACCTCTATCCAAATAATTAAGATGATAAGGGAATGGTTTGGGAAAGGTCAGTTTAACTCGTATGAAAATATTGAATAAATGGTCTCCAGGTTTCTTCAAATTTGACTGAAGGGTCAAAAATGACAGTTCTAATTTTTTCTAAACTCAAACAAGAAATAGTTTGGGAAAACCACTGAAATGCAGTTGGAGGATTAATTTCTTTCCAGTTCAGTAGAATAGATCTTCTAGCCATTAGTGTGGCAAATGCAATCATCTGCTGAGCTGAGGGGGATAAACAACTGTTATCCACTATTGGTAAGCCAAAAATTGCAGTAATAGGATGAAGTTGCAAGTTAATATTCAAAACTGTTGAAATAATACCAAAAATATCTTTACAGTATTTTTGCAAGCAAGGGCAAGACCAAAACATGTGAGTCAATGAGGCTACTTCAGAGTGACATCTGTCACAGATTGGATTAACATGAGAATAAAATTGAGCAAGTTTGTCCTTGGACGTATGAGCCCTATGTACCACCTTGAATTGTATTAGGGCATGTTTGGCACAAATAGAACAGGAGTTAACTAACTGTAAGATTTCTCCCATTGCTCTGTAGGTAAAGGACATTGAAGTTCTTTTTCCCATTCATTCTTAATTTTGTCTGACATCCCTGGTTGTATTTTCATGATCATATTATAAATGATGGCTACTAAACCCTTCTGATAGGGATTTAAACCTAGAATTTTTTCCATAATATCAATTGGGAATGAATTCGGAAAGGACTGTAACATATTATTCAAAAAATTTCTAATTTGTAAATAGCTAAAAAAATGGGCTCTAAACAAATTATATTTATTGGACAGCTGTTCAAAGGACATAAAACAATTATCAGAAAATAAATCACAAAAACATGTTATACCCCTCGTTTTCCATAGCACAAAGGCTTGGTCCATAAGAGGGCTGAAAAAGAAAGTTAGATATAATAGGGCTTAATAAGATGAACTTATTCAAACCAAAAAATTTACGGAATTGAAACCATATTCAAATGTATATTTAACTATAGGGTTAGTTATTTGTTTATTCAGTTTAGATAGGACAAAGGGAAGCGAAGATCCTAAGATAGAGACAATGAAAAGCCATGTACAGATTTGCACTCCAAATTTACCTATTGTGGGCTTTGTAATGCCGCCGATTCCTGTGTCTAAAATATTAAATATCGGATGTTAACTGCCCAGTAGTAAAATCTTAGGTTTGGTAAAGCCAAACCTCCTTCCTTCTTAGGCTTCTGTAAGTATTTTTTTTTACTTAATCTAGGATTTTTATTCTGCCATACATACGAGGATATTTTGGAATCAATAATATCAAAAAAAGATTTAGGAATAAAAATTGGTAATGCTTGAAATAAATATAAAAAATTAGGTAAAACTATCATCTTAATAGCATTGTTTCGACCAACCAATGACAAAGACAATGGGGACCATCTAGTACAAGTTGCTTAATTTGGTCAATTAAAGGTAAAAAGTTAACTTTAAATAACTCCTTATGTTTCTTGGTAATTTTAATACCCAAATAAGTAAAGGTATCTGTAACTACTTTAAATGGTAGATGTTTATAGATTGGAACTTGCGTATTTAATGGGAATAATTCACTCTTATTAAAATTCAGTTTATAGCTAGAAAAACTGCTAAACTGAGCAAGCAAAGATAAAATAACAGGAATGGATCTCTCGGGATCAGAGATATATAGTAACAAATCATCAGCATATAGTGATAGCTTATATGTCCCTTCCCCATGGGTAATACCAAAAATGTTAGGTGAGTCAGGAATAGCAATGGCTAAGGGTTCCAAAGCAATGTCAAATAGTAGAGGACTAAAAGGGCAGCCTTGCCTCGTGCCACGAAACAGCTGAAAAAAGGGAGATCCTTGATTATTGCTAAGAACCGAAGCCAAAGGCTTATAATATATTAATTTAATCCATGATATAAATGTCGGGCTAAAGTTAAAATTCTGAAGGGTATTAAATATATATGGCCATTCAACTCTGTCAAACGCTTTTTCAGTGTCTAAGGAAATGACACATTCTGGGATTCTAGATGAAGGAGTGTAAGCTATATTAATTTTCTAATGTTAAAAGATGAACAACGATTTTTAATAAATCCGGTCTGGTCCTCAGAAATTATTTGAGGTAATATATTTTCCAATCTAGTGGCCAAAATTTTGGTACAAATCTTGGAATCCATATTCAGCAAAAATATAGGCCGATAGGATGCACATTCAATAGGGTCTTTGTCTTTTTTAAGAATTCAAGAAATGGAGGCGTCATAAAAAGATTGTGGTAATTTACCTATAGTTAATACGTCCTTAAAAATTTTACATAACCAAGGAGAGAGTATAGAAGAAAAAGATTTTAAAAATTCCGCAGAATAACAGTCCAGACCAGGGGCTTTACCTGAATTCATTGAAAAAAATAGCCTCTTTTATTTCGGTTTCCGTAATGGGTGCATCTAATAATACACAATCCTCGGTTGTTAATTTCGGGATATTCAGTTTCCTTAAAAATTCATCCATTATGGAAGAATCAACAGAAGATTCTGATTGATATAAAGAGTTATAAAAGTCTTGAAAGGCTTTATTTATCTCTTTATGATCAATCGGCAAAGTACCATCTCATTTATGAATCTTAATGATCTGCCGTTTAACCGAAGCAGTTTTCAATTGATTAACCAATAATTTACCAGATTTGTCCCCATGAAAACTGAGTCCTAGATTTAATTAATTGATTTTCAATCGAAGAGGATAATAGTAAACTGTGCTCCATTTGAAGTTCAATTTTCTTTTTATAAAGCTCCTTACTAGGAGTCACAGAGTAAGTCTTATCAATTTCTTTAATTTTATCAACCAACATAAGTATTTCAGTGTTAATTCATTTTCTGACTCCAGCAGAGTATAAAATAATTTGTCCATGGATAAATGCTTTAAATGTGTTCCATAATAATCCACTAGAAATCTCTTCTGTAAAGTTTGTTGAAAAGAACAAATCAATTTGTTGTTTAATAAAGTTGAGAAAGTCTGAGTCCTGAAGTAGAGTAGAGTTGAACCGCCATGATTTAACACTTGAGGATGAATCCGTTGTCTTAATAGATAGCTTCAAATGTGCGTTGTCAGAGATAGTAGTAGAGTCATAGTTACAACCAATAACGTCTGTAAGTAAATGATGATCAATAAAGAAATAGTCAATTCTTGAGTAATTATGATAAACATGAGAGAAATATGAAAATTCTTTATCCTTGGGGTGTAGAAATCGCCAAATTTCAGAAATCCCAGCATCAGCCATAAAGGAGTTACCGTAGATGTCGGATTATAAGCCGCTACTTTTTTCCCACATTTTGAACAGCTTTGAACACTGCGGCCTTTACTACGGTGCGGCTAATGCATGATTTTATTTCATGCCGCCAAAAACATTTTGCCTCGTAACAGTAGACCAATAAAATTGATGAGTAGTTCACAGAGGTCCAATGAAATTGTACGATAAATCAAGCGCACTTTCACAATTAAATTATTGTAAATCAGTCATTTGTACTCACCCTCATCAACATGGAAAACACTCGAAGAAAAGCATTGTGCTGCCTTTCTGGCAGTTATTTAGTTTATAATATTTTCGCTTAGTAATTCATTTGTTAGTTAAAGTTAGAAGTGTTTTAACTATATTTGTTTTCTGTACTACATCCCGGGATGCTATGACGTCACACCCGGTTTCGCCGCGTCTTGTGGGAAATACCGGTTTGCGATAAACGGGAAGGCGGGGGGCGAGCGGCGGAGCCAAAACGCTGCTTTTAAGTTAAAGGCGATCAATAACTTTTCCTGGTAGGCTGCAGTATATATATTTTTTACCAGTCGTTAGGAGATATTGGAATGTTGTTCAGTAAAAAAGTATACGCAACGTATATTTAAAAGTAGCCGCGTTACAGGCACGGTTCGAAAAAAAGCATTTGCAATATGTATTTGTTTATGTTACCATATGGATTTAATTAAAAGTTAAAAAATCCTCACGTGTAATATCTTTCTGTGTAAATATCTCATATTACAACGTGGGACACCTGCAGCCGAAAATCCGGTGCGGCCGAAAATCCGGTGCGGCCTAAAATCCGGTGCGGCTTGTACAAGTACAAAATTGATTTTCTTTCTAAAATTAGAGCCAGCGGCTTTTAATCAGGTGCGCTCTGTAGTGCGAAATCTACGGTAATAAGAGAGGCCGATTTATTCGGAAGAACCTGAATAGATCTATCCATCGGGGGATTTTAACAGCAGTTAAAATCCCCACCCGTTATCAGCATATACTCATTTTAAATTAGGAGGGATGTAAATGAACACTTAAAAAATTTGGGACAGTCAATATTCGGAGCATAAACATTAACTGAAACAACTTTTTGGTTAAGAAGTAAACCAGTGAGGAGCAAAAATCTACCTTGTGGGTCTGAAATTGTTTCATAATGTATATAAGAGGTTGAGGAGTCTATAAAAATAGAAACGCCTCTTACTTTGGCTTGGAAATTCGAATGATACTGTTTGGCCTTCCAAAACCTAAAAAAAAATGTTGACTGTCCTCCTTCCACACATGAGTCTCTTGTGCAAAAATAATATTAGCATTCATTCTATGGAATACTTTAAATATTTTTTTCCATTTGATCGGATGATTTAAACCATTTGTATTCTAAGAAACAAAGTTAATAACCTTATCAATATTGCTAATATTTATCATAGTAAACGCACAAGGTTAAACAGAAAATAAACTCATGAATCTGGAAGAGGAGAGCAGGTTCAAAGAGGAACCAGAAGTTACGACACTTCAGCCATTTTGGTAGTTTGAAGTCAGCTCGTGAAGGAAAAACTAAGTGAAAAGCAAAAGAGAAACCCCCTCCCCCCACCTATGAAATCCCAAGGAAAAAGCCAGAGAAAGGTGAGCAGGCAAAATAACACTAATTTTACCCCCATCTCTCAAGATGGCGGCTCAAAAAAAAGAAAATAAAGAAGACACAAAGAAGCCTCTCCGATCGAATTCCGACATCACCGGTTCAAAAGCCATTCTTCCCCTCAAAACTTCAGGGCTAAAATCTTCCACAATACAAAATTTGGAATCTTGAAAGTCGATCATGCCCTTCTGTCGGGCGGCTCGAATCAGGCGATCTTTAATATGAGCATAGTGAAGACGGAGGATTACTGGCCATGGTCTCTCGCCTGGAGCTGGTTTTAAGCGAAAAATACGGTGTGCGTGGTTGGCTACTGGAGGGGTATCCAGAACATCTGAGCTGAACACATCCATTAAGAATTTAGAGAAAAATTCAACCAGATCTCCCTTCTCGACATTTTCCATGAGCCCTATTATCCGCAGGTTCTGTCTTCGAGATCAGTTTTCAAGATCAATGATTTTGGATTTGTAGTGTTCCAGCACTTGATAAGTTGAGGACATCTTTTGTTCCAAAGTTTCAATTTTACTATCTCTCTGATGGGCTACTTCTTCAAGAGCTGAAATTCTAGCTTCTTGTTGTTGAATTTCTGATTTAAGTGATTGAAGACTTATGTCAACCGTCTTTGAAGTTTCATCAAGCTAGGAAAACTTTGGGCCGAGTTTATCCTCCAGTCTCTCATCCATAAGTTTCCCGATTGCGTCCAGAGTTAACGGTTCTTTAGCCGGTCTTGCTTCTTTAGTTTCTCGTGATCTCCCAGCCATTTTCACAAGTTGAAAATATAATTCAAAAAGTTGAGGTATATCTTAAATATCAACCCCTTTAGTGTAGGTATAAATAAGTCAGTTAGGGGCTGATTGCAGGTAGAAAAAGTAAAAGAATTGGAGCGAAGCCTAATTCAGCCTCACCCCAGGAGCACCATCTTGAGAGTTCAACCATTGGCTTTCTTCTCATCAAAGGTGTTGTTGTGGGAATTTGCGTGAGACCAAGGTTGGTTTATGTTCTTGTAGGATATGTGCACAATATTTGTTTCAAGCTTACCCTGGACCCCCACTTAATTAATTATTCCAGTACACTGAATTAGTGCAGCTTCCTGCAATTTTCATTTGACTTCGACTCCCCCAGCGATCTTTACCTTCTTGTACCTGGCCTTTTTTTTAAAACTTTTTTTATTGTTTTCAAATAGTTACTGAATAAATGTGCATGAAAAAAAAAGTGTTACCCAGCCCCCCTCCCCTTAACCCCTCCCCCCTAACATCCCTATTAAAAAAATAAGAAAGAAAAAAAAAGGAATGCCTGGAAGTTGGAAGATCCCCACATGCTCCACGGAGTTCTCATTTTTTTAAATATATGTTAAAATGCTTTTTCTTTTTACTGGCCCATTAAGCCCATTAACATTAAAACTTAAAAAATTTAGTAGATTAGTCATTATTTTTTTTATTATATTACTCCAATCTATAATAATACCTAATCTTTCCACTTTCGTGGTATCCTGGGAAATCTTTATAAAAATCTCCATGTTGCTATGTGTGTCCCCACCAATCATCCAGGCAAAAAGATAGAAAAAAAATTAAAATATAAAGGAAAAAAAAAATACCCCCCTACTAATGCTGTGGAAAAAAGACACAACATTACCCCCCTCTGCTGTACGGGTCATGGCAACCGCCATGATTACACACGTGAATCCCGCAGTAACCGATCCACAGCCTCCCAGCCCCCCCGCAACATAAAAAAGTATATGTATTGTTAACTGGTTTCACTTACCAGCAAAGATAGATATGTCAGTTGAAGTCCAATGGTACTATTTTCAAAAGTTTTATTAATAAAGGGGCACAAAAATTAAGGTTAATACAAACATTCAGATAACATGCGTCAATACTCAATCTAAAACGCAGGTACATTAATAATCACTCAGAAATAAGCTCTTTCGTTGTCTAGGGTATATAATACTGAGTCCAATTGGAAATATAAAGAGTCACTCTGAAGTCTGCAGGCTTTTCTCTTTTGGTTTCACGTGTTGGAGAGAGAGAGAGATAAAACGGAAAAACTTGCCCAAAACATCCGTGGAATCAGGGGAGCGATCTTCCCCGTTGTTAGTTAAAAAGCGATCTTCCGTTGGTTCCAGCCACAAACCCCGCATTCGGAATTTAACGCACGTGGCTTATTTCAAAATGGCTTCCCGTTCCCACGGGAAGCGTTATCGTGCTTCTTGGTGTTTCTTCTTGGTGCGTCTGAGGGTCGTCCTCTTTCAGACCCTTCTTTATACTGCCTCACGGGATCTCAGGTGTCAATCAGGTTGCAGGTGATGCAATCTCTCTCTCAACCAGCCCACTTTGCCCGAGGGCTTTACAATGTCCCTGCGAGTTGGCACGTCTGCAGTTCCCAGGTGTCTCCTGAGAACAATGCCACAGTCACCAGCTTTTGTCCCAGTGGAATGTCTTTCCATTTCCTGTGTCCATTCAGCCTGTCTCTCTCTCTCTCTTGGGTCATTGACCCCCCTTTCACTAGGGCTCTTGCAATTCTCACAAAGGAGGGGGCTGGTATCATAACAGTATAAGAAGAGAAAAAAAAATACTATTCTCATTTAGTATTTCTAAAATTTTGCTTTTCTCTTCTATAATATCCATAAATGTCCATCACTTCTGTTCCTTGGGTCTATCTTCATCTTTAATCCATTACGTTTGGAAGCCTCTATGTGTAATTAGCGAATAGATGGAAGTTCTTGTACAAACTCCTCCACTTTTCGATAATCGGAAAAAAATTTTTTTCTCTCCTCCAAAAAAATTATCAGTGTTGCTGGATGACGCATTGTAAATTTATAACCCTTTTCCCATAAGGCTTTTTTCGCTGGGTTAAATTCCTTCTTTCTCTTCAACAGGTTGTAACTTATATCAGGATAAAAAAGAATTGGTTTCCCTGCTATCATCAGTGGCCCGTTTCTATTTTTGGCACTTTGGGCAGCGGCCTTCAGGATCTTTTCTTTGTCTTGGTATCGTAAGCATTTTATCAAAATTGATCGTGGGTTTTGATCAGCTCGAGGTCTTAACCTTAAAGATCTATGCACCCTTTCAATCTCAATTGGAGTTTCTCTTTCCATTTCCAATTTTTCAGGAATCCATTTTTGAAAAAAATTTATTGGATCTTCTCCTTCTATATCTTCTTTAAGTCCAACAATTTTAATATTATTTCGTCTACTGAGATTTTCAAGCTTATCAATTTTTTCCATAAATTGTTTTCTTTCTGATGTCCAAGCAGTATTTTCCTTTTCCATTTTGTCCATTCTTTCAACCATGTCTTCCGTTGTAGTTTCCAAGTCCGTAATTCTTTTTTCCATTTTTTCCTGTCTCTTTGTCATTTTATCAAGCATAATCTCCATATTGGTCATTTTTTTTTCGAGTATTTTTTGATTATTTTTAATTACTTTTAATGTGTCTAATTTACGCATTATTTGCCTCAAAGTCTTTTCTATATTTCTAGAAGGACTTTTACCTCTTTCTTCATCTGATCCTTCCGAGAGATTTGACTTTCCCTCCGATTCGCTATCACTTTCAGTTGCAGTGGTAGCTGGGCTTTGTAGTTCTTGTTGCTCCCGTTTGCGCATGCTCCATCCTTCGCGTTTGCGCAGTTCACGATATTTTTTTCCTTTGGAAGTGGCCAGTGTTGCCACAATCTCCTGTTCCGTATCGCCGGTGATATAATGTACCTGAGACCGCAGTTCCTCGGTAGACGTGGGCCTTGTTCTTGGTCCAACTTGCGTAGTCTTCCCGGTATTAGTTTTCTTCATCTTCCTTCCTTGAGGCATAGCTTGACACAGTCCGGAGTCGTTTATAAGTAACTTTTAGAAAGTATTGACTAACTTTTCTTCATTTAAACATTAATTTATTAACTTTTTACGGGAGAGCTGGGTCCCTGCGTCTCGATCCTACGTCATCACGTGATGTCCCCCCCGTACCTGGCCTTCTTTAAATTCCTCCATCTTCATCATATGTGCTCTGATAATGAAACTTTTCACACAGATACTCTATTAATGGGCAGAACCAGTGACTATGTCTCAACTATTTCCCACACATCTGCCCTCACCCCATCTGCCCTGGACAGAGCAAGGATAGAGTTCTTCTGTCTTCACCATCAGTCCTATCAATTTCCTTATTCAACAGATCATCAAATACATTTTTTCCAGCTGCAACAAGATTCTACCATCAATCATGAACATACTTCAACCCTACCCACCAACCTCCAACCTTCCAATTCAGTATTTCAAAGGGACTTTTCCCTTTTGAGGCTCCCTCGTCCATCCTACTGATTCCACCAACCATTCTCCAACCTTTGGCACTTTCAAAGGCAGCCACAGCAATGCAACATGTATCCTTTCACTTCTTTCCTTCCCATCAATCAGAGACACCAACGGTCTTTCCCTGTGATGCCGCAGTCTTGTCTATTGCATTACAAGTTCATAATATGATCACCTCTGCACTGGAGAAACCCAAAGCAGACTGGGTGACCACTTTGGAAAATAACTGTGTTCAGTTCATAGGGTTATATCTAAACAGGATCTCTGTTCAGATAAAACAACAGAACATGATAAACTCCTTAAAATAATACAATCTGGAATAGCTATCTGTGGTGAAAATGTAATGAATCTAGTTTTGTGATGTTATACTGTATATGAGTGAGAATAATGCTTCCTTCTTATGACTTATAAAGCATTTACTGAGCTGACATCTGTTTATTGAGTGGTGCATCATCAGAGCTGGTTTGACTTCATAAATTTTGTGAGCTATCTTTTGTTTTACTTTGCATCATTATGGAGAGATCTTCAATGATGCACAGCAGAAATTTGAGTGTATGCCACCACTATCTGTAAACCCATTTCAACTAATGATACATGAAATCATTCATAATTCTTCATAATGGACAAAGGAGAGCCAGTGGATGTAGTGTACCTGGACTTCCAGAAAGCTTTTGATAAAGTCCCACATAGGAGATTAGTGGGCAAAATTAGGGTACATGGTATTGGGGGCAGAGTACTGACATGGATTGAAAGTAGTCTGGCTGACAGGAAACAAAGAGCAGCGATTAATGGGTTGCTTTCGGAAGGCAGGCTGTGACCAGTGGGGTACCGCAAGGTTCAGTGCTGGGACTGCAGCTGTTTACAATATACATTAATGATTTACATGAAGGGATTAAAAGTAACATTTGCAAATTTGCCGATGACACAAAGCTGGGTGGCAGTGTGAAATGTCAGGAGGATGTTATGAGAATGCAGGGTGACTTGGACAGGTTGGATGAGTGGGCAAATGTATGGCAGATGCAGTTTAATGTGGATAAATGTGAGGTTATCCACTTTGGTGGCAAGAACAGGAAGGCAGATTACTATCTAAATGGAGTCAAGTTAGGAAAAGGGGAAGTACAACGAGATCTAGGTGTTCTTGTACATCAGTCAATGAAAGCAAGCATGCAGGTACAGCAGGCATTGAAGAAAGCTAATGGCATGCTGGCCTTTATAACAAGAGGAATTGAGTATAGGTCCTTCTACAGCTGTACAGGGCCCTGGTGAGACCCCACCTGGAGTATTGTGTGCAGTTTTGGTCTCCAAATTTGAGGAAGGACATTCTTGCTATTGAGGGAGTGCAGCGCAGGTTCACAAGGTTAATTCCCGGAATGGCGGGACTGTCATATGTTGAAAGATTGGAGCGACTGGGCTTGTATACACTGGAATTTAGAAGGATGAGAGGGGATCTGATTGAAACATATAAGATTATTAAGGGATTGGACACGCTGGAGGCAGGAAGCATGTTTCCGCTGATGGGTGAGTCCAGAACTAGAGGCCACAGTTTAAGAATAAGGGGTAGGCCATTTAGAACAGAGATGCGGAAAAACATTTTCACCCAGAGAGTGGTGGATATGTGGAATGCTCTGCCCCAGAAGGCAGTGAAGGCCAAGTCTCTGGATGCATTCAAGAGAGAGTTAGATAGAGCTCTTATAGATAGTGGGGTCAAGGGATATAGGGAGAGGGCAGGAACGGGGTACTGATTGTGTATGATCAGCCATGATCACGGTGAATGGTGGTGCTGGCTAGAAGGGCTGAATGGCCTATTCCTGCACGTACTGTCTATTGTCTTGAATTTCTTGTGTTTGCTCCCAGCAGATGTGCTGTGTCATGCATCACTTGAAAATTACCTGAGTTGTGTATTATTTACAGGATTTTATATTTGTAATTCTCTTTTTAAGCAGCTGCAGTAATTTGCTTTTGTTGAAAAGTAAACTTTTAGTTCTCTTGTTTAAGTAAGTTCATCAAAGAATGTTTTCACATAATTGGATTTAATGAGAGTATTGGACAGGAGGAAACAAAATAAAATAAAATCCTTTTTGACAGTTCCATTGTTTTTGTGTTGGTGGTTGTGTTGGGTGGGCTGTGACGTTGGTGATATGGTCTCCTTTTCCTTTTTGTCAAAAATTCAGTTACAGATTAATGTGAGATAGCTTTTGAATTGCTTGAAACATTTCCTTTGGTCGTGATACCGAACGTTAATACTGCAGCTTACAGTCCATTGCTAGTAAATGCAGAGGTGAAGGTGAGGTTAAATTACCTTGTGTCATATTTCATTAATGTGATTGCTTTTCCTGATGTTGTTTGGCATTAGCTTTAAAATAAACTGTAGTTAATAATTTTTACACCCTGGAATCATTGTAATTTTGAGTCTTTGTTTTGCAGTTGCAAGAGAAAGTTTGTGAACCATTTGCAATTACCCAATTTTCTGCATTGATTACTCAAAATGTGGTCTGTTCTTCATCTAAGTCACAATAATAGACACAATCTGTTTAAACTAATAACATACAAATATTTGTACTTTTCATGTCTTTATTGAACACATTGTTTAATCATTTACAGTCCTGGCTGGAAAAAGTATGTGAACCCTTGTATATAATAACTAGTAGAACCTCCTTTAGCAGCAATAACCTCCACCAAATGTTTCCTGTAGCTGTTGATTAGACTTGCACAATGGCAAGGAGGAATTTTAGACCATTACTCCATACAAAACTGTTTCAGCTCATCAATATTTCTTGGATACCTTGTATGAACAGCTTCTTCAGGTCATGCCACAGCATCTCAATTCTATTAAGGTCTGGACGCTGACTTGGTCAGTCCAAGGCACGAATTTTCTTCTTTTGAAACCACTCTGTTGTTGATTTACTCCTGTGTTTGGGATCACTGTTTTGTTGCATCACCCAATTTCTATTAAGCTTCAGGTGACGGTCTGCTACCCTGGCATTCTCCTGTAAAATACCTTGATACAATTTTTAATTCATTGTTCCCTCAACGATTGCAAGCTCTCCAGGCCTTGAAGCAGCAAAGGAGCCCCAAACCATGATGCTCTTTCCACCATGCATCGCAGTTGGGATGACGTTTTGGTGTTGGTGTGCAGTACCCTTTTTCCTCCAAACATAGCAGTGTGCATTTCTGCCACAAAGTTCAATGGTTGTCTCATCTGTCCACAGAAAATTGCCCCAAAAGTGTTGTGGAACATCCAGCTGATCTTTTGCAAACTTGAGATGTGCAGCAATGATTTTCTTTTGGGGAGCAGTGGTTTCCTCCATGGTGTCTTTCCAAGAACACCATTCTTCTTCATTGTTTTTCATATAGTGGATGCATGAACAGAGACTTTGGTATGTTCGAGAGATTTCTGCAGGTCTTTTGCTACCCTTGTGTTCTTTTTCACCTCCTTCAGCATTGCATCTTGGTGTGATCTTTACAGGATGCCCTCTGCTAGGGAGAGTAGCAACACTACTGAATTTCCTCCATCTGTAGTCAGTTTCTCTTACTGTGGACTGATCAACACTCAGGTCTTTAGAAATGCTTTTGTAGCCTTTTTCAGCTTCATGCATCTCTACAATTCTTCTAAAGTCCTCTGAAAGCTGTTTTGATTGAGGCATGGTCCACATAAATAGATCTTTCTTGAGAAGAGCCTATTAATAACCAGACTTTGATTGACTTTTTTTATATAGGGCAGGGCACCTCTACAAACCACACATCCAATCTCATCTTATTGATTAGAACACAACACCTGACTCCAAATAGCTTTTGTAGAAGGCATTATCCCAGAGATTTACATACTTTTTTGAACCAAGACTATGATTATTTAAATGGTTTACTCAGTACAGGCAGTCCCTGGGTTACGAACAAGATCTGTTCCTGAGTCCGTCTTTAAGTCAGATTTGTACGTAAGTCAGAACAGGTACATCTGGTATTATTTAGCATCAGTTAGTCAAACGTTTGTCTTAATATAAAGTCTATATTTTACCTTTCTATGCATATAAAACACTTAAGAAACGTATGTATTTCAATAATTAAACCAATGCGTTGCTTAGTAATAATTGTAGCTTTCATCGGGGCAGGGCCTTTCACATGCTCCATTATTCTCACTTTATCCTTTACCTGTATCCTTTAAAGGTGTTCTGATCGTTGATCGACTGTAGCCTAAAGCTTTTCCAGTGACCGATGGCATTTCACCTCTTTCCAATCGCTTTATTATTTTCACTTTATTTTTAATCGCAATCGTTTTCCATCAACGGGACAGAAAACTGCGCACTTTATGTTCTATTGCTGAGCAGCAGTGGACCGTCTGATTGGCCTATCAGAGTTTTCTTTGGGAACTAGTTAACTTGATCAGCATTTCTGATATGGCTATTGTTCATGATCGTACTTAATAAAAAAAATACAGCAGCAGCCGCGGGCGATGGGTCTTGTGCTGCTCCAGGTCCTAAAGTCCACCTGCACTGAGACAGGTTAAATGGGACAAGTGGGGCGGTGCTGACTGGAAAAAGGGGGGGGGGGGTCAGGGTGAATCTTGCTAAGAAATATTTAAGGCAAGTACAAAGTTACACAACACAGTGTTAACGGCAACGACTTAAAATGGCGGATGGTGTCGTGATCCGACTTAAAAAGGCAGACAGAGTTCTCCCTCCATTTGTAAGTACGAGTTGTCTGTAAGTCGGACGTTCGTAACTCGGGGACTGCCTATATTGATGAAAAGAAGTACATTAGTTCGTGTGTTAATAGTTTAGGCAGATTATGTTTGTATTATTGTGTCTTAGATGAAGATCAGACCATACTTAATGAGTAATTAATGCAGAAAACCAGGTAATTGCAAAGGGTTTCACAAAATGTTTCTTGCAGCTGTACCTATAGATTCATTCTTACATGATATCACTGTCATGTTGCCTTGTGCTAATTACTATTGTGACTGAGAATTTGAAACCTTGGTCGATGAATAGAAAGCTTTTCTGCTCCAAATTTTGATGCATCACCACCAGGCATGTTTAATGACCAAATAAATAACTGCAGTTTAACGACAGACATTGGAATTCTCAAGTGTCAATTTATATTTTGTCTCACATGATCCTGAAATCTAACCACATAAAGAATTAAGAGGGAATATTTCATACTCAATGAAAACACTATTGAATTATTTCCTGTCCTTCACTCTTCGTATTAATTTATTTTTTAAAATTATGATTAATTCTAATTTATTCACCCTATCAGGTAGCACATTCCAGAAAACTAACTGAAACATTAAAGAATAACCTTAATATTTTTCAAAACCTCAACTTTTCTTAACTCTCCTTGTAATATTCCTGTTTTGTGGAAATATCCACTTCTGGTTTCTCCATATTACTCAAATCCCCCAATTCTGATACCAGTCTGCTAGATTTTCCCGCATTCTCTTACCTCAAGTGTGCTGACTGATATTCAAGATCAATCAGTGATGTACAAATATTTACCTTATCTTCCTTTGTTTGTATTATGCCTTTTTATTAGACCAAGAGAGCTACATATTATTTTACCAGCTTTATCAACCCCACTGGAAACTTCAAAGTTTTAGATTCTAGAACTTTAGGCCTGTCTTCCTGCCCTACCTTTTAAGTTGGTATCATGCATGTCTCTGCACTCTGTACACTTTGTCGATCCATTCCCTCCTGACATCGGCCTCAGTTGTCCTCACTGTTACTGCGTTTCCTTAGTTCCTCTGCCAATTTTGTAAGTATGTTGCCAGAACCTGTGTTCAGATTACTAACAAAAAAGAACACTGCTCTTTAAGTCCTCAGGAGTACTTTTACACTTTATTCCGCTGTGAAGAACAGAGGTTCACTGAGTTGTCAGCTTACAGACTCCATACTGCCAGAGTCACTTCAAATCTTACATTGTTCCACTATAATACTCTTCAAACATTTTAAAAGTCTACATCAAAACTTTCCATTTTGGTCAGAATGCTAATTGTAAACTGCAAATGGCTGATATGCATTTGTACGCAGAATAGGAAAGAGAACAGTATGACATTAAACAGGCCAGTTGGCCTGCAATTTTGTGCTAATCTCAATGCCAATTTATATTAAATGTCCTTACTTGTATGTCTCTCCATTCTCTTCATATTCATGTGTTGATCTAAAAGCCTCTTAAACTCACCAAACTGCTTGATCTGCTACCATCCCTGATAACTTATTTTGGGCACTACTACTCTTTCCGTTTTTTTTAAAAAAAGCCTTGCCCCCTACATCAGCTTTAAACTACTTCCACCTCTGAAGACAACTGTTGCTCTAAAGAGCATGATATGAGGTCATTCTTACCTTCGGTCATTCGGCTTTATAATGAGTCAACCTATAGCCAGGTAAATGATGACCCGCTCCTGTTAGACTGGTTGAGGTAACTTATTTTTTATTTTTACTTATTTCTTTTTTAATATTTGTATATCTGTGCATTTGCAATGCTACTGTGACATCATCATTTCCTTTGGGATCAATAAAGTATCTATCTATCTAACTTGAAAAACAAGTCTTCTGGTATTTGATATTTCTACCCAGGAAAAGAATCTGACTATTTATCTATGTTACTTATAATTTTAAGAGCCTCTGTCAGGTCTTCCCTCAGCCCAAGTTTGTCCGACCTTGCCTGTGGGTCATACCCTCTAATCCAGGTAGCATTATGGTAAATCTCTTTGACACAGTCTCCACATCCTTCCTATAATGGGGCGAAAAGAATTGCATGCACGACTCCAAGTGTGGTCTGTCTAATTTTTTATATAACTGCAGCATGACTTCCTTACTCTTATATTCAACACCCCTACTAATGGATGCAAGGATAATCATATGCCATATTTACCACATGCAGATGCTTACTTTTTTTTCCTGACTAAATGTTGGATTATCTTGGGTCATTCAAGATTCTCTTTCCTTACCATCTCTGTCATAACTTCTTATGGGAACATGCCAATCCTGAACTCTGATCTTTAAACAATTTCACGCATTTCAGACACACACTTGTCTGACAGCAGCTGCTCCCAATCAACATCCTTTACCTCCTGTACCTTTCCACAAGATCCAATTTTATCCTTATACATAATAGTCTTAAAATATAATGAGTTTTGGTCAATATTCCCAAAATATTCCACCACCATCAGATCTGTTCCCTGACCTGACTCATTTCCCAGGTCCAGTGTATCTTCTCCTCACATTGGACCCTTCTTGGATGCACTGAAGAAATCCTAACCCATCTAAGCCTCTTGTGTTCAGGAAGTTCTAGTCAATACTGGGAAAGTTAAAGCCACCCACTATGACAATCCTGTTGTTTCTATGCCGTTCCATAATCTGTCTATATATGTTCCTTCACCTCTTGCTGGTTGTTGGGAGTATTATGATATAATCCTATCAGCATAATTGTGACCTTTTTGATTTCATAGCTCCACCCAAATTGCGTCTGCTGATGAGCCCTCCTGTGCGTCTTCTCTGAGTACTGCCGTAACTCCCCCTTATCAGTAATGCTATCCCTCCACCTCTCTTGCCCCCCTCTCTATCACATCTGAAGCAACAAAATTCAGGAATGTTGAGCCACCAGTCCTGTCCTGTTTGCAACCATGTCTTTGTATAGCAACAACATCATAATTTCATGTATTGATCCAGACTCCAAATTCATTACTTTCCCCATAATACTCCTAGAATGAAAATAAACACATTGCAGACCATCAATCCCACCATCTTTATTAGCTAGTACCTTGCTATTCTTCTTTTCAGTCTTGCTTAGTGTATCATCTTTCTTCCCCCTAACCCTATCAACTATTGCCTTGCTGCTGTGGGTCCCATTCCCCTGCTACTGTAGTTTAAGCCTTTCCAAGTAGCACTAGCTAATCTCCCATTAATATATTCGTTCCCTTCAAGTTCGGGTGCGAACCGTACAGGTCCTACCTGCCCTGGAAGAGATCCCCTATGATCTAAATCTGAAGGTCTCCCACCTACACCAGCAACTTTGTGAGGTATTGAACTACACTATATTGTATGCTTCTCACTTCAATGACACATTGCACAAGCAGTAATCCTGAGATCACAACCCTGACAGTTGTACTCTTTAACTTTCTACTGAGCTCCCTAAAACCCCTTGGCAGTTTCTCATCCCTGCTCCTGCCTGTGTTATTAATACTTGTATATACTACGACCTCTGACTGCTCACCCTTCCTCCTCAGAGTGTACTGGACCCATTAGTCTCCTGTCTGCTCTGAAATTTGATGAAACATCTCTTACTCCATTGAAGAACTCAGCTGAGTTTGTTAGATACTTTAATAAGTTACTTTCATTGGTCAGCCATGTTTTAACATGGACTTTTAAAAAGTATTTGTAGTTTTTTCAAGAATTCTAATAAGGAGTAAGTGTGTAGCCCAGGCATGACCAAAGATTTTTGTGTTAAAGATTGTTTTCTTTGATCCCTAGTAAGAGAGTTTGAGCTTGATGAACTTGCAAAATCGTTGGAGCACGTACAAGATAAGCATAAAAATTTAAATAAGCAGTTGGACATATTGAAGGTAATTTATATTTTCTCTTTAGTGTTCAGCTATTACTTTTAAGTAATTGTCTAGAAGGGTACATTCTTGAAAAGAGAAATATATTTGTTTATTAAGAGTGAAAGTACTGTCATACTGTGTATGCCAAATGATTAATATTGAATGTAAATAAATTCATGATGATTTGGTAAAAATTCCTAAGATTCTCAACCATCTAAATAAAGAACGCTTTCCTCAACTCAATCAAACTATTCAATCATTTATTGAACAATATTTGGTTAAAGATTCATAGCCAAAGAAAGCAACTTCTGAATATTGCATCTAGCCGATCGCTTTCAAATATTAAGTTTTGTAGTGAATGTAAGCTCATTGTATTCTGTAGTTCCTCAGATGACGACTCCTTCATCCCCTGTACGTAATGAATCTACCTGCACCACCTTCAGCATTAGCAGTGTATCAGATGTAATCTGATCAAACCCCTGTATAATTGCAGTGAGAATTTTCTATATTGGGCTCCAAGCTGTTGCCATTAAATAAATATAGGTTGTTGAACTCGTATATTAACATTGTAATCATGCCTGGATCCCTCTGACCACACGTTTTATTTTTCTACCAGCCTCCTTGGCAGCTGGATGTGTGTAAATCATCTTACACATTGTACTCCAGATTGGATAATCATGACCAGAGTTCACCGATTTTTCTGTTCCTTTTTCAGCTCTTGAGTAGCTTCAGATCATTTTCCGTATGTGTTTATTTATATTTAGTTAGAGAGTGCAGAACCAATGAGCAACCCACCTACTTAACCCTAGCCTAATCACAGCACAGTTTACAATGGCCAATTAATCCACTAATCTGTACTTCTGTAGACTGTGGGAGGAAACCGTTAAACCACATGGTCACGCAGAGAATGTACAAAGTCCTTACGGACGATGTTGGAATTGAACTCTGATGCCCTGAGCTGTAATAACATCATGCTGACAGCTACGCTACCTTGGCATGACTGTAGTCATGGAGAACTACAGTGCACAGACGGGTCCTTTGGCCCATCTTCTCTGTGCCAACCTGTTTTTCTGCCTAGTCCTATCTACCGGCACTTGGATCATAGTCCTCCGTATTCCTCTTATCCATCTACCTATCTAAACTTCTTTTAAATGTTGCAGTTGAACCCATACCTGCAGCTTCCCCGGCAGCTCATCTGCACCAACCTCTGAGTGAAGAAATTCCCCCTCAGGTTACCCTTAAATATTTCACTTTTCACTCTAAACCTATGCCCTCTAGTCGTAGTCTCACCCAAGTTCAGGGGAAAAGACCTGCTTGTATTTATCTTATCTATACCCCTTATAATTTTGTTAATCTCTATAAGATCTCCCCCTATTCTCCAGGGAATAACTCCCTATAACTCAGGTTTTCAAGTCCCAGCAACGCCCTTTTAAATTTACTCTGCTGTCTAGGTGACCAAGAACTGCATGTTTTAAATTATTAGCAAACTACGATACCCTTTGACCTTTTATCTCGTCTTAAATATAGGTTATAGAAGGTTTGAGTCCCAACTACAGATTATTATGGCATCCTCCGTGCCTGCCCAAGTTGATTTATCTCTCCACTTTCTTCTACCAACCATATTAAAATGTTAGAACATTAAGGTTAATTCTGCTTTTGTATCATTGCATTTATTTTTCATTGTATTTAAGATCTACGTATATAAAACAAAAATGTGTTTCATCAAATGTTTACATGACATCTTAACTGTCATTTACCATGATATATCTAAATATTTTCTGTCTTAGAATCAGAAGATAAAATTGGAAACTGACCTTGTGAATTTGAAAGCATATGGAGCATCACTGGATGAACAGTTGGAAAGTTTAAAAATGGTTCCATTGCTCTTTCAGTTCCACATCCAAGTAACGGATAATGGTGAGCTATAAATCACTTCTATTATCACACCAACTTCTCAGTGTCAGGTTTAATATCAACAGCATATGTCGTGAAATAATAAAATTAAATTACAATAAGAAGTATGTATAAAAATAAATGAGTAGTGCAAAAAGAGGAAGATGAAAGAAATAGTGAGGTAGTGTTCAAGAATTCAGTGTCCATTCAGAAATCTAATGGTGGGGGGAGGTGGGAGGAAGCTCTTCCTGAAATGGTGAGTCTGTGTCTTCAGGCTCCTGTAGCTCCCCCTTGAGAAGAGGGCATGTCCTGTGTGATGAGGGTCCTTAATGATGGATGCTATCTAATTGAGGCACCTTTTGAAGGTGTTCTTTATGCTGGGGAGGCTAGTGCCCTTGATGGAGTTGGCTGAGTTTACAACTTTCTGCAGCTTTTTCAGATCCTCTGCAGTAGCTCCTTCATAACTAACAGTGATGCAACAAGTTAGAATGCTTTCCATGGTACATATGAAGAAATTTGCAAGAGTCTTTGGTGACATACCAAATCTCCTCAAACTTCTAATGTAATACAGCTGTTGATGTTGCTTTTCTGAATTGCATTGATATGTTGGGCCCAGAATAGATCTTCAGAGCTTTTGACACCCAGGAACTTGAAAATGCTCACCCTTTCCACTGCTGATCCCCTGATGAGGTCTTACTGATGTTGAGCACAAGATTGTTGTTGCAACACCACTCGACCAGATCTGTCTCACTCCCATACACTTTCTTGTCACCATCTGAAATTCTGCCAACAATAATTATCATCAGCAAATCTAGAGATGCCATTTGAGCTGTGCCTAGCCACACAGTCATGGATGTAGAGAAAGTAAAACAGTGGGCTAAGCACATATCCTTGTGGTGCACCAGTGTTGGTTGTCAGCGAGGAGGAGATGTTATTTTCAGTCCATACATATTATGGTTTCCTAGTGAGGAAGTCAAGAATCCAGTTGAAGAGGGAGGTACAGAGGCCCAGTTTTGGAGTGTGTTGAATCTAATGGCATATTCTAAGCAATTCTTAATTTTCTTTTTGTTAATGTTGTTTTGGCTTTTGTGGAGTGTTTATTTTATACTCTGTAAAATTGAGCACTGATTTATAATATTAGCTCAACATACCAGCACTGTTCTATTTAGCATGAGTTTAATGAGGACATTAGTGGGCGGGGATTGTTTGCCTTGCCGATTATGAAATCTCAGAAGTCAGTCCAAGCATTATCTTGGAGGATAAAAGGTGAAAACAATATTACAAAATAAACTAAAGTCATCTGCCATTATGAATCTAATTTGTACACCAACTGGTGGAGAATAGGAGACATCAGCCCTGAGGCTCTGGATCTGTTAAGACATGTTCCCTAACATGCTTTTCCAGAGAACCTGGTTATTACAAAATGGCATTCTTTAGCATAAAATGGATTCCTTTCTTCACACTCTTATTCATATCATTGCTTTGTTTACTTTTGCCCTTTGTCAGTATTGTAACTTATTTCAAGTGTTTGCTTAGAATATCACACATCTGTATCTCTCATAGTCCTTTTTTTTGATGGCTGAAATAAGTCCAAGTTTTGTGGTTGCGAGTCAAGGGCTACTTTCCCTTTCAGGGTACTGTTTCCAGATTCTTGGTAGACTGATCCTGAGGGTCTCCAGGACTCCTACATGTGTTCAGTGACTGGTCAAGCATAGCCATGTAACTAAAACCCTTTCTTAAATGCAAGAGCAAAATTGTCAGATCAGTGTTTTTGAATTTGCTGTTGGTGATCTGGTCAGCCGTCATAGTTGGTTCTTTCCTTAGGTGTCAGGCAGTAAGCTTTGTAATACCCTCACTGAAACTCGTGTACTCTCTGCTTCAGAACATGATCTAAAGCCAAACAGTCTGATTGTGCTTTTAGTTACTGAGTGTGCCCACAGTGCCTATAAAAAGTTTTCAGCACCCCTCCCCGAAAGTTTTCATGTTTTATTGTTTTACAACATTGAATCACAGTGGATTTAATTTGGCTTTTTTTTTTGACACTGATCAACAGAAAAAGACTCTTTCATGTCAAAGTGAAAACGGATCTCCACAAAGTAATCTAAATTACAAATATAAAACACAAAATAATTGATTGCATAAGTATTCACCCCCTTTAATGTGACACACCAAATCATCATTGGTGCAGCCAGCTGGTTTTAGAAGTCACATAAATAGTTAAATGGAGATCTGTTTTTGGAGACCTGTGTGCAGTCAAGGTGTCTCAATTGGTTGTAGTAAAAATACACCTGTATCTGGAAGGATCAACTACTGGTGAGTTAGTATCCTGGCAAAACCTACACCATGAAGACAAAAGAACACTCCAAGCAACTCCATAAAAAGGTTATTAAAAAGCCCAAGTCAGGAGATGGATACAGGAAAATTTCTAAGTCAGTGAATATCCCTTGGTGTACAGTTAAGTCATTCATCAAGAAATGGAAAGAATATGGCACAGCTGTAAATCTGCCTAGAGCAGGTCATCCTCAAAAACTGAGTGACTGTGCAAGTGAGGGAGGCCACCAAAAGACCTATAACAACTCTGTAGGAGTTACAAGCCTCAGTGGCTGAGATGGGAGAGACTGCGCATACTACAGCTGATGCCCGAGTGGTTCACCAGTCACAGCTTTATGAGAGAGAGGCAAAGAGAAAGCCACTGTTGGGGGGAAAAAAAAAGCTTACATGAAATCTCGGCTAGAGTTTTCCAGAAGGCATTTGGGAAACTTTGAAGTCAGCTGGAAGAAGGTTCTATGATCTGATAAAACCAAAATTGAGTGTTTTGGCCATCAGACTAAACGCTATATTTGGTGTAAACCAAACACCGCACATCATCAAAAACACACCATCCTTACTGTGAAGAATGGTGGTGGCTGAGTCATGCTGTGGGGATGCTTCATTGCAGCAAGCCCTGGAAAGCTTGTGAAGGTAGAGGGTAAAGTGAACACAGCAAAATACAGGGAAAACCTGATGCAGTCTGCAAGAGAACTGCGACTTGGGAGATTTGTTTTCTAACAAGATAATGACCCTGTGCATATAGCGTACACAGGAATGGTTTAAAAATCAACAAAGTTAATGTCCTGGAATGGCCAAGTCAGAGTCCAGACCTCAATCCCATTGAGAATTTGTGGCTGGACTTAAAAAGGGCTGTTCACTCATGATCCCCATGCAATCTGACAGAGCTTGAGCAGTTTTGTAAAGAAGAACGGGGGAAAATTTGCAGTCTCCAGCTGTGCAAAGATGTGCAAAGAGACCTATCCACACAGACACAAGGCTGTAATTGCTGCCAAAGGGCATCTCCTAAAATCTGACTTGAAGGGGGTGAATATTTATGCAATCAATTATTTTGTATTTGTAATTAAATTAGATCACTTGGTAGAAATCTCTTTTCACTTTGACACAAAAGAATCTTTTTCTGTTGATCAGTGTCCAAAAAAGCCGAATTAAATCCACTGTGATCCAATGCTGTAAAACAATAAAATAAGAAAACTGTCAAAGAGATGAATACTTTTTATAGGCACTGTATAAAGGGACTGAAATTGTTTACTAATTTAACAAGTAATAGTATTATTGTAGTTTCAATGTCATTAATTGACAATTTTATGCAGTAAATCCTGCTATTTTGTTCAAATGTCAGTGAATCGTGTAATAAAACAAATCATCACTGGTCTGGGAGAACTTCCAGTAATTTTTATTTTGACCAGTCATTAAGTAGGAAAATTTGCTTTTTGGTATATGTTATTTTGATCATTAAGTAAGCCTGACAAATAGTTCAGCTTTCACAAAAATACACTGCAGATCAAAAGGATGCAACAATAATTCTGATGTATAGCTACTATTGTCACTACAGGAAATGCTCAGCAATGCAATAATTGCCAGATAACCTATTTTTGTTATGACTGTGATATTTATGAAATTTTAAGGATACCGTAGATTTGTTTTGTTATATCTCTCAATCTTTGGAAATTATTGCTGAAATTTATAGTTAAAGTACCATTTTTGTGTGATAAATATTAGTAAACAGCATAACTAGTGATTGCTGGTACAGCATTAAACATTGTGAAGATTCTAGGATAATCTTAATTTGTCTTCATAACTGTTTTAGTAGCGATAAGCTTAATCATGGCAAACATTTGAATGCCATTGCTTATACACATTATTCTTGTAGCTGTGAGTGATAAAATAAATTCTGAAAATATTCAGGTAAGAAAAGGCAGACTTTGGCATTAGTCTTTCCAGAAAAGGGATAAATTGCTGTCCAGTCAATCAGTTGTGAGGATTTAAAATCTTTTATGAGCTTTGGCAAATTAAAATGCATGGATGTTGTAAAATGCTGTTTATATTCTGAGTACAAAGATCTGAGGCTAACATGATGACAGAATTGGCTTGTTTTTGATTTATTGTCAAGAAATACTAAAACATTCTAATGATTTAGAGAAAGATATTGTTCTGTTTGAATTGACTTTTAGCTTTTCAACCAAAGCTTATTACCATTTGGTATGGAGCAATTCAGTCACTCTATCATGAAAATCTCAGACCCTATCCTTCCTCTTTGTTGATTTTTGATAATTTTGATGCAAATTCATTTTCTTGGTTTAAGGATGGGAAAGTTAGCCTGGGTTTTTTCTTGTAATCTTTCCTGGTAGTACATGTGTGCATATACAATGAAAAAGATATATGATTAGCTGTGATTTTTTTAAAAAATCTCTTTGTGGTTCAGTAGCCATTCAATGTTTATCATCAATAAAATGTAAAGATGCTATAAATATTATTGGTTAGGCAACATCTGTGATGAAAGATCAGAATTCAGAATTTGGTTAATGAAATGGAAACATCAGTTCTTTGTCTCCACAGAACGTCCCTGACCTGTCAAGTTTTCTCCAATGTTTTCTTTGTTTCTTTTAATTTAAATTTTCAGCATCTCTATTTTTTGCTTTTTACTTATCAATGCTTGCCTGTGAAAGATAGCTATGTGAGTACTCTCTTTTGAATGTCTTTAGTATACTTTGCTGTATTAATCAAAAGTAATGAGCAGCTAAAATTATAATGCAATAATGATTGTAAAAAGAATTTAGATGTAACTAATTATGTGTGATTTTGCAGGAACACTTCCACTCACAAAAATCCTTTGTTAAAATTTGAAGAAAATAAGTGAATAATGAAGAAAGAGTTAAAGCTGCAAATCAGGTCAGATGTGAACATTGAATGTTGATCTGTTAGAGACTTTGACTGTCAAATTTGACTTTCATGGAACAGAACTATTGTTTTTAAATGCTCTCTCACTGCTGAGTATGTCTTTATTGTGCTCTGTATCAGGTAGTCAAAGCATGTTGAAAGAAATATGTTCACACTGTGGTCTAGGTTGTATTTAATTATTGCACATGCTGAGAGTAAGCAAACAGCATTTTTCTCACTTATTTTATGATGGGTTTAAATTTGCTGATTTACAATTTATTGGATAGTTGAAATACAATAAGGAAAGATATTTGGCATGGTTATGTAATTCCTAAGCGTAGTTCAAGTCATTATTTTTCTCCTTCCCCTTTTTTTTTCTTTCTAACACTCTTTTGTGTTTAAACATGTTATATTCTGAATGTACCAAACATCACATCAATTTTTATATCTGACGATGTACATAGTGTAGGGGAAAATGGTCTCCATATATGTGGTTTCTACACATTCTGACCTGTGGCTTGCTTTTCATTTGAAAGAAATGATGTATTTTAATGGAAAACTACTTTGCCCTCTTATTTTTTTGAAGTAGCAAAAGTGATTTTCAAAGTTGCTGGTGTTTTTTGTTTCCAGCCATTTATCATGTTGACTTATGTTATGTACAAATGTACATGTGTATCATACTAGCTTTTTTAAAAAGGTAAATTAGATGGTGATTTTTAAAGCATATATTTTGCTGAATAATATTATTTTCATTTGATGCCAATCTCATGAAGACCAGATTTCCTATAAATGGCTTTTGTCTTAACATCCATCATTGGTGCTAGGGTAGTGAAACTTTTTAATTGCACTTTCATATATGAATCATATTGTAGAATGTGTATTTTTAGATGACACTACACAAATCTATGAACTCTTGTTTTATAGATATAAGATACATCATTGTTTTGGTGTTACAAGTGTTACTAAATCATTGAGAACAGTGTTTTCTATATAGTAATTCTACATTTGGACAAAAAGTACTGTATATTTATTTTTTTGTGAAACTGTCAAATGAAATAAACGTTTTTAAAATCACACTTTTATTTCCTGTTTATTTGTAAGGTAAAACTTCAAAATTGGTATTTGTCTTTTGCCGTCCTTACCATAGTAATGTACAGATTTCCAATGGCCTTTGCAGAAAATCTGACTGGCACAGGGAGAAAAGTATCTGTCATTATTGGAAAGACTGATTAATTTGCAGGAATTTGGTTTGTAGAAGGGACAGACAGTCTTGGATTAATTTTCATTCAAATTTCTTTCACTTTAATGACATGTTCAGTGAACTTGAATGATCTCATTGCTATAGAACATAATATTTTAATATATAGTACAGCATAGAAAATTCTTAATTTATAATTTGAGATAGTATATATTTAGAATTGTCTTGGTTACCCAAACACAGTTAACACAGAGGTTTTGAAGGTTGGTCTTTTCATAATCAATAATATGAATGATGATCAGATGTTTGTAATATTTGACAAAACCAATTTGACAGAATATTTCAGGTAAATGATACATGAGAAAATGTAGCAACATAAGTAGAAATTATTTAGAAACATGAGAAGCCTGAGTATAATTTCAAGAAATTGAACTTTGGATACAAATTTAACCAAACCTAATGTAGTGCAAGTTGCAAAATATAACTGAATAATGTAGCAATTTGTTGTAATTTAAGTAATTAAGAAGTTACATTGTTAATATTCATTGATAATGCAATGACAGTCATCTTTGCTTCTGCATGCCAGCATTACCCATTTGTGGTCTAAAAGATAATGTGCTAATTTTTTTTTGGTGATTCTACAAATGCAAAGCTAATTACATGAATTTATTAACATTAGCCAGCATAACTGGATTGCAATTAGCAATCTTCTACCTCATTATGTTGCACTTTGACGAGTTTCAATTATTTTTCAGAATACTTGATTCACATTGAGGTCTGCTGTTAATGGAGGATTGAACAGCTTTAGACTTGTATACTGCATGACAATATAAATCTCAATCTCTCCCCCCTCTTACATTGTTCTAAGAATTCCTGTTTTCTTTTTTTTTCTAAGTCTACAGCCACTTTACCATTATAAATAAATTTTTGAATACATTCTAGATCACAACATTGGATAGCTGCTTTAAAAACAATTTTTCCAAATTTCTTCCTGGATTTTTCTTAAATCTGTGTACCCTGTTTGTCACTTCTTCCAGAGTAAATAGTTCCTTCTGAGTCTATCAAAACTTTTCATAACCTGGGTTAACTTTATTTTGTCTCCCTTTAACTTTTGTATTAAGGAGCACAACCTACCAACTCCTTAGCTTTAATGTTTTCTCATCTTTAGTAAATCCTTACATCTGCATCAGAACCTTCCTAAAGTGGACACAGTACTAAATAAGAGGCCTGGTTATTGTTGTTCAAAGGCTATGGTATACCTTTTTGATTCTACTAATAAGTTGACTATAGATTTTCAGCATTTATGGTTATAGTTATGTCTGTACTTTTGTAAATGAAATACTCAAATTCACCAGTAGATGGCAATGCTTTGTGCTTTATAACCACATAGCTGATCAGATTGAAATTGTGAATTAGAAACATAGAACACCCACAGCACAATACAGCCCCTTCGGCTGACTAAGCTGTGCCGACCATGTCCCTACCTTAGAAATACCTAGGCTGTACCCATAGCCCTCTACTTTTCTAAGCTCCATGTAGCAATCCAGGAGCCTCTTAAAGGACCCTATTGTTTCTGCCTCCACCGCCACTGCTGGCAGCCCATTCCACGCACCCACCACTCTCTGCGTTTATATAAAAAAAACCAACAACTTACCCCTGATATCTCCTCTGTACCTACTTCCAAGCATCTTAAAACTATGCCCTCTAATGCTAGCCATTTCAGTCCTGGGGAAAAGCCTCTGACTGTCCACACGATCAATGCCTCTCATCATCTTGTACACCTCTATTGGGTCACCTCTCATTCTCCGTTGCTCCAAGGAGAAAAGGCTGAATTCACTCAGCCTATTCTCATAAGGCATGCTCCCCAATCCAGGCAACATCCTTGTAAATCTCCTCTGCACCTTTTCTATGGTTTCCACATCCTTCCTGTAGTGAGGCAACCAGAATTGAGCACAGTATTCCAAGTGGGGTCTGACCAGGGTCCTTTATAGCTGCAACACTCCCTCTTGGCTCTTAATCTCAATCCCACAATTGATGAAGGCCAATGCACTGTATGCCTTCTTAACCACAGAATCAACCTGCACAGCAGTTATGAGTGTCCTATGGACTCGGACCCCAAGATCCCTCTGATCCTCCACACTGCCAAGAGTCTTACCATTAATACTATATTCTGCCATCATATTTGACCTACCAAACTGAACCACCTCACACTTATCTGGGTTGAACTCCATCTGCCACTTCTCAGCCCAGTTTTGCATCCTATCAATGTTGCATTGTAACCTCTGACAGCCCTCCACACTATTCACAACACCCCCAACCTTTGTGTCATCAGCAAATTTACAAGCCCGTCCCTCCACTTCCTCATCTAGGTCATTTATCAAAATCACAAAGAGTAGGGGTCCCAGAACAGATCCCTGAGGCATACCACTGGTCACCAGCCTCCATGCAGAATATGACCCATCTACAACCACTCTTTGCCTTCTGTGGGCAAGCCAGATGCACAAAGCAATGGCCCCTTGGATTCCATCCCTCCTTACTTTCTCAATAAGCCTTGCATGGGGTACCTTATCAAATGCCTTGCTAAAATCCATATACACTACATCTACGGTTCTACCTTCATCAATGTGTTTAGTCACATCCTCAAAAATTTCAATCAGGCTCGTAAGGCACAACCTACCTTTCACAAAGCCATGCTGACTATTCCTAATCATATTATGCCTCTCCAAATGTTCATAAATCCTGCCTCACAAGATCTTTTCTATCAACTTACCAACCACTGAAGTAAGACTCACTGGCCTATAATTTCCTGGGCTATCCCTACTCCCTTTCTTGAATAAGGGAACAACATCCACTACCCTCCAACCCTCTGGAACATCTTCTGTCCTCATTGATGATGCAAAGATCATCGCCAGAGGCTCAGCAATCTCCTCCCTCATTTCCCACAGTAGCCTAGGGTACATCCCGGTAACTTATCCAACTTGATGCTTTCCAAAAGCTCCAGCACATCCTCTTCCTTAATATCTACATGTTCAAGCTTTTCAGTCGACTGCAAGTCATCCCTACAATCGCCAAGATCCTTTTCTGTAGTGAATACTGAAGGAAAGTGTTCATTAAGTACCTCCGCTATTTCCTCCGGTTCCATACACACTTTTCCACTGTCACACTTGATTGGTCCTATGCTCTCACGTCTTATCCTCCTGCTCTTCACATACTTGAAGAATGCCTTGGGGTTTTCCTTAATCCTGTCTGCCAAGGCCTTCTCATGGCCCCTACTGGCTATCCTAATTTCATTCTTAAGCTTCTTCCTGCTAGCCTTATAATCTTCTAGATTCCTATCATTACTTAGTTTTTTGAAACTTTCGTAAGCTCTTCTTTTCTTGACTAGATTTACAATGGCCTTTGTACACCACGGATCTTGTACCCTACCATCCTTTACATGTCTCTTTGAAATGTACCTATTCAGAACCCCACGCAAATATCCCCTGAACATTTGCCACATTTCTTCCGTACATTTCCCTGAGACCATCTGTTTCCAATTTATGCTTCCAAGTTCCTGCCTGATAGCTTCATATTTCCCCTTACTCCAATTAAATGTTTCCCTAACTTAGCTGTTCCTATCCCTCTCCAATGCTATTGTAAAGGAGATAGAATTATGATCACTATCTCCAAAATGCACTCCCACCGAGAGACCTGACACCTGATCAGGTTCATTTCCCAGTACCAGATCAAGTACAGCCTCTCCTCTTGTAGGCTTATCTACATATTGTGTCAAGAAACCTTTCTGAACACACCTAATAAACTCCACCCCATCTAAACCCCTCACTCTAGGGAGATGCCAATCAATATTTGAGAAATTGAAATCTCCCACCATAACAGCCCTGTTATTATTACTCCTTTCCAGAATCTGTCCCCCTATCTGCTCCTCGATGCCCCTCTTAGTATTGGGTGGTCTATAAAAAACACCCAGCGGAGTTATTGACCCCTTCCTATTCCTAACTTCCACCCACAGAGACTCCGTAGACAACCCCTCCATGACTTCCTCCTTTTCTGCAGACATGACATTATCTCTGATCAACAGTCCCACACCCCCCTCTTTTGCCTCCCTCCCTTTCCTTTCTGAAACACCTAAAGCCTGGCACTTGAAGTAGCCATTCCTGCCCCTGCACCATCCAAGTCTGTGTAATGGCCACAATATCATATCTCCAAGTGCTGATCCACGCTCTAAACTCATCCGCTTTATTCATAATACTCCTCACATTAAAGTAGATTCATCTCAAACCATTGGTCTGAGCGAGTCCGTCCTCTATCACCTGCCTATCCTCTCTTTCGTACTGTCTCCAGACTCAATTTAGTCTCAGTGAAAGTAGTTAGGCACTCGCAGAACACTTCTTCAGCATGCCCCTCTCACAGCAAGCAAAGTGGGTTGTAAAAGGACATTTTCATTGGCCTCAGATGTCTTCTTGCTCCAAGTAGTGGATCTGATCCACATCCTTTTTTAATATTACAAATTGGAAGTTCTACAATTTCAAAGTGTACAAAGTAAATGTTATTATCAAAGTACATGTATATTACTATATACAACATTGATATTCATTTTCCTGTGGGCATACTCAGCAAATCTATAGAATAGTAACTAACAAGATCAATGAAAGATCAACTAGAGTGCTGAAGACAACATATGGTGCAAATGCAAATATAAATAAATAGTAGTAAATAAAGAGAACATAAGATAATGTGATAAAGATCATTGGTTGTAGAAATATTTCAATGATGAGGCAAGTGAGTGTAGTTATCCCCTTTTATTCAACAGCCTGATGGCTGAGGGGTTGTAACTGTTCTTGAACCTGGTGGTGTGAGTCCTGAGTCTCTTGTACCACCTTCCTGATGGCAGCAGCAAGGAGAGGCCATGACCTTGGGTGGTGGTGATTTCTGATGTTGGATGCTTGCTGCCTTCCTATGACAGCGTTTCATGTTCATGTGCTCAGTGGTTGGGAGGGCTTTACCTATGATGTACTGGGCAGAATCCACTACCTTTTGTAGGATTTTCCTTTTAAAGGTATTGGTGTTTCCATACCAGGCTGTGATGCAGCCAGTCAATATACTCTCGACCACACATCTATAGAAGATTGTTAAAGTTTTAGATGCCATGTCGACTCTCCGCAGACTCCAAAGGATGTAGGGGCGTTGCTGTGCTTTCTTCGCAATTACACTTATGTGCTGGGTCCAGGACAGGTCCTCTGAGATAGTGACACCCAGGAATTTAAAGTTGCCGACCCTCTCCACCTCCGATCCTCCAATGAAGACTGGCTCATGAACTTCTGGTTTCCCTCTCCTGAAGTCTACAATCAGTTCTGGAAACGTGCTGTTAATGCGGTCACAAGTTAGTGCTGTGATAATGCATACCTGCATAATTTTGGGTATTGCATCAAAATGATTTTCTGCCCATAATTGTTTATTGATACAAACCAAGAATTAGGATAAACTTGTTGGGATAAATGGGTGTTTTTCTGCTTGGCAGTCTGAGGTGAGCAGAGAACTGCAGGAATCAATGCTGAGCACAATATACATTAATGATTTGGAAGATGGGACTGAGTGTATTGTATCTAAGTTTGCTGATAGTTTTAAACTGAGTGGAAAAACGAATTGTGCAGAGAATATGAAGAGTCCGCAGAGATATATAGATAGGTTAAGTGAGTGTTCAAACGTCTGGGAAGTGAAGTACAACATTGGTAATGGAAAGAAAGAAAGAAAAATGGAGGATTTATTATTTAAATTGTGAAGGACTGCAGCATGATGCTGTGCAGAAGGATCTGGGAGTGCTTATGCATGAATCTCAAATGGTTAGTTTGTAGGTGCAACAGGTTATCAAGCAGGCATTCATTGGCCTTCATTGCTAGAGCAATTGAACTTAAGAGGTGGGTGGTTATGCTGCAACTGTACAGTGTACTGGTGAGACCACACCTGGAAAACTGTGTGCATTTCTGATCTCCTTAAGGAGAGGTTTGAAGGCAATGCAGAGGAGATTCACCAGGTTGATTCCAGAGGTGAGGACCTTAGTCTATGAGAAGAGGTTAAGTTGCCTGGGACTATAGTCACTAGAATGCAGAAGAATTAAAAGGGATCATAGAAATATTTAAAATTATGAAAGTGATAGGTAAGATAGAGGTAAGTAAGTTGGTTCCACTGGTAATGAGACTAGAACTAGGGGACATAGCCTGAAAATCTTGGGGAATGGATTTAAGATGAAGATAAGGAGGAACTGCTTTTCCCAGAGAGTAGTGAGTCTGTGGAATTCTTTGCTCAGGGAAGCAGTTAAGGCTACCTCATTAAATATAGGTACTGTTTTTACATAGCTGGGGAATTAAGGGTTATGAGGTAAAGGCAGGCAGATTGAGCTGTGTCTATGGCCAGATCAGCCATGATCTTCCTGAATGGTGAAACAGACTTGAATGGCCAGGTGGCTTACTCCTACTACTATTCCTTACGTTTTCCAGTTTTCCGGTTTGAGTTTCATGTCAATCATACTAGCAACTGCATCAACTAATCTGAAAATATCCATCAATTTCCATTTATTGGAAAATGAAGTAATAAATAGAAGCAGGATTTAACTACCAACCCATCAGGCCTCCTTTGTCATTCATCAAGATCATGGTTTTTCTTCTGCCGGCATGTCCTTTTATGATACTTTTCTCTTGTCAATTGATTCCCTGAGTATTAAAATCAATGTTTTGACTGAGGGTTCTTGTCCTTTGGGACAGAAAATTCCTAAACTTTGCCAGACTCTGCTTCAGGAATTCCCCCTCATCTCTGCTGAACAGCTCCTGGCTCAAAAATTCTCAGCCAGGGGAAATACCCTCCCTGTGCAGCCTGTCAAGCCCTCTTAAAATTGTAAATTTCCAGGAAATCTTTCTTTTAAACTCTAGAAAAGTCCGTCTTTGTCAATTCCTTCTGATATAGTAAGTTTGCCATCCTTCAGTTCAACTTCAAATTTTGTCTATGCAGTCCTTCCTATGAAGCACATTTCCTCCATTTTACACCAATTTGTATATTCTTTTACATTTTCTGAAATTGCTCATCTTTTGATGTCCTTGAGATTTGTGCTGTCATGTCTCATCTAGATAGTGTTTTATCAAGTTAGGGAGCAGCCTTCATCCAACCATTAATATGATACTTATGCATTGAAGATCTTAAACAGGAATCATGGGATAGGAATCAGGAATCAAACAATTAATCAATCAGCCATATTGTGCCACAGGATATTCAATTATAGTATTCCATTTGTTCTGACTAATACAGCAAAGAGTAATAATTAAATCTATAAGCACTAATCTATACTTCTTGCATGTCAACCAACAAAACCATTGGATGCCATGTTTTGTATTTTTAAAATTTGCTTTGGTATTATCATTATGGAAGCAAATCAGTTGCAACAGGAATGTTTAACAACAATTAATTCTTGGGGCTATTGTATTTATGATGCTTAATTTCTCAGTAATACACCGTGCAATTGTCATCTACAGACACATTACATCTGTCACAGTAATTTACTAGCATGGTACCTTCAGTATAATGTGAATTCATGAAGATATCAAGGTAAATGTAACATGCTTTTTAATAGACTGCTTATTTTACAAAGGTTAATTATCTTCATTCATGGTTAAGGTACCAAAAGGGATTATTACAAAAAGTGTATCATTACCAAGAGATAAGAGCAGTCATTAAAAGCTGAATATTGCTTATTGAACTAAATGCTTTGTAGTTTAACTGATGCAGGAAGGTAGAGTACATATACCTATAATTCTGAAGAGGATTTTATAAGATACTGCAAAATATCTTACTCAACAATGTACTATTCTGGATTGGATTGAAGAATTGACTTTATTCCCCTAGACCAACTGGGGTGAGTGTGGGTGGTAAAGTTATTAATGGTGACAAATAATCAGTAATGTCCCACAGGAAATTTTGTGAAGCTCATGGGTTTTTACAATCTTTATTATTGATATGGGTCAGGTTATTATGATAGCTGTCTGCAATTTGCATAGTATATTAAGCTCTATTGACAAAGGCATTTAACAAAAATCTACACATAGATTGGACCAGATATACTAGTGAATGCCTACAGGATACATAAGTAAAGTCTTTTGGGAAAGATGATGATGATTTCTGTGTCAGTATTCATTTTTAATGCTCATAGCCACTGTTGTGAAACAATAGAGTACTATTAGGTTGTGTTTCTAGGAAGATTCATTATAAATCAAAAAGCTCCACAGTCTCCTTGAGTTATTTATAAGTTGGGCTCCATTTAGAATACAGAGTCCAGTTTTGATAGCCTTAAGTGGATGATAATGTTTAAGAAAAGGTTCAGATGATGCCTCTGGAAATAATGGAGTTTTTCATGGTTGCCCTTAAGTGTTGAGTCTAGTTAGTCAATAGAATTAAATACACAAAGTAGAAAATAAAACTGACTGAGAATGTAACTGAGCTGTAAAAAATAAGTAGACTAACGACTGATTATTTTGGTTTTGTAGCTTAGGGAGAACCTGGGGTTGCTTGTAAAATTTAGTAAATGGTGGTTAAAGTTATATTTTAGGAGATTCTTCTTTTCCTGGAATAAAGCGGATCTGTGGAACGTCATTTTTCAAACATTGCACGGATTGTGCACTCCTACAAATTTTCAATAAGGTTGTAGGAATTTCTAGCCTGGCTAGACAACAAATGTATAAAGTATAGGTGAGATACTGAAGAAAATAAATTATGGCTAATATGGTCTCATAAATGATCTTGATTGCTAGTGTGTGTCCACAGGAATTCTGGTGCTAATGACTATGTGCAGAACGCAATGGATCATATTTTCTCATCATCATTACCATATATTCTAACAAATAAGTATGGTCAGGAAGATGAGAAAAATCTTTGAAGCTGTTTATTGGCCTTGACGTAGAATATGAGAATTGGGTTCTCGTGTTTCAGCTTTACAAAACAGTAGTGGACTGCAGTTCCATTTGCCATACTACAGAAAGGGTGTGATTGTGCTGAAGAAAGTGCGGAGGAAATTCACTATGTTGTTTCCTGGATTGGAAGACTTCTGTTATAAGGAGATTTTGGAGTAGATGGATTTGTTTTCACTGAAGTGAAGGAGGCTGAGGGTTGACCTGATAGAGGTATATAATATTATGAGTTGCATAGATAAGATGGTCAAAATCTTTTTCTCTTTGTGGTTATATCAAAAACAACAGAACTTAGTTTTAAGGTGGCTTTTAAGGGGCATCTGAAAAAATATAGAGGAAATCTGCTGTCAGAGAAGGTAATGTAATACATACAATTGTCAAGTATCCAGAATTTAGACAGGCACTTGTGTAGGCAAGGTTTACAAGGATACCGATATAACACAAGCAAATGCGATTAGTATAGGTAGGTGCATTGGACCGCATGGATGTGGAGGCCAAGGAGACCTTTATAATGCAATATGACTCCATGGCTCTATAAATTAGCTAAACTATAAACTTGTTCTAGGTTGGCTTTTCTGGAGTAATTGCTAATATACTTCTGGTTAAAACTGAATCTCACTGTTGATTAGCGCAAATTTATTGCAGATCTGGAATGTATTTTCCATACATTGTTAATGCCTTCATGAATATTATTAGAATACTTGGGTTTTTAATATATACTATAGATCTTTTATTGTAGTTAGACTACTAATATTCCCAATATTATTACCTCCATTCTATTATTAAATTTATTACTTTGAATGATAAAAAACAGAATAAGCAAGAAAATCCGTGAAATTAATGGTAATTCAAAGCAGAAATTTGAAATCATTTAAAAACTTAAGAGGTACTGTGGCAAGGAGACAGGTCAGCATTGTATTTGAATTAGTAATCTGTATCAGCAGAAATCTTCATTTGTGCATATGGATGAGAAACTTATTAAGCTTAGTTTATAAATTAGCTTAGTGGTGGAGCAGCACTGGAAATACAGATTAATAAAGGAGTTGCTGGCTTAGTTAGCAGGACTGTCAGTTAAAGAAAGGGCATTTTGCTTGGAGGCTGTTAAGGAAGTAGTTGGGGCCATTACCAAAGAATAAATATAGCACTAAACTGATTGGAAATGTTGACAAGGATTACGAATAGAGTGAAATAAGATGGGCAAGTCTCTCTCTGTGCTGTTTTGGCAATCTATTTGATTATATACAGGGCATGACTTAGAAATTAATCACCCTTTCCTGAATGTTTTCTATTTCTTATTAATGTTCCTTTACATAATGATAATAGGATTGTGGCAGAAAAGAAACGTTTGTGACAAAAGGAAAAAATGTTTGATATAAGGCACTATAGGTATTTTATTTATTTTGTTTAACCAAAACTCATACTGATATGTGTCTGTGCTGCATATAACAATAACTGTTCAACAGCAACGGAATTACATTAGAGTAGAAATTCACTCTTGTTATGAAACATATGTCTTTGGAATAAATCTAGTGTTGGCACTATGATGTAAAACCAGACCTTTGCCAAATAAAAATGACATGACACTCAGTAATGATCTTGACTTGATCTACTTTTTTTTTTAATGAAGATTGTACTTTTGGTATACCTATCCACTGATATAAAGATAGTTTATATGTCTGCTGTCTGTTTTATGGCTTTTTGAATCTTTTTTGCAACACATAATAACTAAAAGGTCAATAAGATTCTTCTTCAGAGGACAGAGGTAAGCTCATTGTACATGAAATGCCACTTAGGAAGTGTTTTGAGAGAGCAGGAAGGTACTTGTACCATTTTTTAAAAATTATATTGTAACAAAAATAAAAATATTACAAAATTTGGTCTATTTTTACCATTCCCTAGCTGATAAATTGACGTACATAAATACATTACTAATTTTCTCTGCTTAGTCTGTTTCTGGACACTGACTGCATCTTTCTTTCAATACTGAGACCAAAGATGCTTTCTGTTTTACAGTAGGTTATGCAGCATTTCTGTAGAACAATCTGAGCACTTCTAAAATGAAATCTTCAAAAATTGAAAAATTCATTTTTTTATTTTTCCCTCTATAGTTTTGTTTAAGCTATCAATTTTAACTCTTAAAATTGTTTGAAGTGGAAATGCTACATTATTATAACATTAGTTCTTTATGCAGTCACTTTTCAGTTAACTGTCACATTTGTGTGCCTTTCTTAGATGATCCCCATTATTGAGGATGGGAGAATGTTACTTCCCACTGATTCCTCCTCGTCATGTCTTCAGGGCTGTTAACTCCATGCTACACAGACATTGATTTGAATACTATCATTTATTTCAGCTCCCTGCTGTCTTTGCCATAACCTCCAGCATCTGACTTGCCTTTCAGCTTTATATTCCTACTCAAAGAATGTGCCTGACTTCCTGAGTATTACTAAGTCTGGCATTCTGGCCTATTTAAATATGACTTAACTGTTCTTGTATGTTATGACAACATTGATGGGAGCAAGCTGGGAAGAGGTCAAGATAATTCTTGATTCCTCTGTATATGGCTGAGGAAACATTTATTCAATTGTGTTTTTTTCTGGGTCGTTTCTAGTGTACCTAAATATATCATAACATGACTAGTTTTTTTGTGATTTGTTGTAGAAAGGGATAACGGGAACTGGATCCAATTATGAACTGAAATATTACTTTTCAATAATTTAACATCTATATTACACTTATGGAGAAGCAAAGGGATTTTAATGACATGCACTATTACAACTCTAATGTACTGAAACAAAAAGCTATATGAGGAGGTAAAAAGGCTGTTGAGTGACTTGGGAAATCTGGGTTAGTAACTAGCTTTGATGAATGGTTAGTGACTAAAATTTGATGAGTTGGAATGGCCGTTAAAGAGAAAGATAGGTAGTGTGGAAGAAGTTTAGGAAGAAAATTCCATTACTTTGAGAAAGTTAGAGGTAACAGAAATTGGCAATGGTCTTGGTGTGAGACACAGCTCCATGAAGGTTAGACAAGGCTGTGAAATGCTTATAACACAAGAATTTTAACTGGAGGCTTGGATTTCATTGGGTGAATGGGAAATGTCGCAAGCTAAGATACAAATAATAGATTAGCTGAGTAAATGGAGTAACATATAACAATTACAGCACGGAAACAGGCCATCTCAGCCCTTCTGTGCCGAACGCTTACTCTCACCTAGTCCCACCGACCTGCACTCAGCCCATAACCCTCCATTCCTTTCCTGTCCATATACCTATCTAATTTTTTTTAAATGACAAAATCAAATCTGCCTCTACCACTTCTACTGGAAGCTCGTTCCACACAGCTACCACTCTCTGAGTAAAGAAGTTGCCCCTCGTGTTACCCCTAAACTTTTGCCCCTTAACTCTCAACTCATGTCCTCTTGTTTGAATCTCCCCTACTTTCAATGGAAAAAGCCTATCCACGTCAACTCTATCTATTCCCCTCATAATTTTAAATGCCTCTATCAAGTCCCCTCTCAACCTTCTACGCTCCAAAGAATAAAGACCTAACTTGTTCAACCTTTCTCTGTAACTTAGGTGCTGAAACCCAGGTAACATTCTAGTAAATCTCCTCTGTACTCTCTCTATTTTGTTGACATCTTTCCTTTAATTCAGTGACCAGTATGAAAGTATGGGAGTCTGGCCAGGTGATCCAAAAGTGTGGGCAAGTCTAGAGGTAATACAAATGTGTAAGACCACTGCAGCACTAGATGAGTTGGCAGCTCTTGGGCTGTATTCCCTGGAACTCAGGAGAATGAGGGGAGATCTCTTAGAAACATTTCGAATGTTAAAAGGCATGAACAGATTAGATATGGCAAAGTTATTTCCCATGGTAGGGGATTCTAGGACAAGAGGGCACTTATCAGGATTGAAGGACGTCCTTTTAGAACCTAGATGCTGAGAAATTACTTTAGTCAGAGGGTAGTAAATCTGTGGACTTTGTTGCCATGAGCGGCTGTGGAGACCAAGTCATTGGGTGTATTTAAGGCAGAGATAGATAGGTTCTTTATTAGCTTGGGCATTAAAGGATATGGGGTGAAGTCAGTGGAGTGGGGATGACTGGAAGAATTGGATCAGCCCATGATTGAATGGTGGAGCAGACTCGATTGGCCAAATGGCCTACTTCTGCTCCTATATCTTATAGTCTTATGATACATGATAGATATGTGAGTGCTCCAGACTTAAAGGCAATACACCAGGCATTTAATGTGTTTATCATCATGTTGTTCGTAATATTCTAAGATACATATGTTCTCCATTCAACTCTGGAACCACTGGATAGCAAAATTGCATACAGGATGCTCTTTATGAACTCAGCATTTCAATACCACCATCCCCTCAAAGCTAATCACTAAGCTCCTAGCTCTTGGCTTCAATACCTTCTTGTGCAATTGGATCCTCAACTTCCTTACTTGCAAAGCCTAGTCAGTTCAGATTGGCAACAAAGTCTCCTCCATGATCTCCATCAGCAAAGGTGCATCGTAAGGCCGTTTGCATAGCCCCTGCTCTACTTGCTTTACACGTATGACTGTGTAGAAACAGTATCTAAGAGGGAGATTGAAAGCAGTGGATACGGCCAAGTCTATCACAGGTAAAGCCCTCCCCACCATTCATCACATCTACAAAGAACGCTGTCACCTGGAGGCAGCATCCAACAGGAACCCTCACCCAACATACTCTGCTCTCACTGCTGCCATCAGCAACATTTTAGACTGGTGCCCAAATTTTGGGCTGAATATCATGAACATTTTAACCTCAGTTTTTAATTCTGTATTTGTGCAATTCACATTCCACAGTCAAACATTTCCTAATATTGACAGGCCCAAATGATAAGATTTACCTCCTTATTGTCAGCAGCTAAGGTATGTCAGCATTATGTTTGCCTTCAAGTTTTGTATGAGGTTTGCCTTGTAAGGGTTCTTTCTTCTTGGTGTCATATCTGCTTTCCTGAAATGTTGGTTTGCCTGCCAACATAATATTTCAAAGCTGATAAGCAATGTCAGCATTCCTTGAAAGTGAATTGGTGCATATGTCACCCCCTTTGGGAGAGGAGAGGTTAAAAGGCAAAATGAAGTCAGTATTGTCTGAAGTGGAGAGAAATGCTTCAGTTTTATCTTGGCATCAAATAATTAATTTAAAGCATTTATTAGAAATGATAAAAACAAGTGAAATGTAGATAAAAATTTCAAAGTTTTAATCATTTTATTTATAATGTAATTTCATGCAACTTACCTTATTTTACTAGGAAGTACAAGGAACACCAACCCACATGCTTGGTCTTCATTTTCATCTTGCACATACATTTTGCCTATGTTTCTGTGGGTGTCCTTTTCTTAGTAAATACTATATGCAAGGATGAAGAATCTTAGTCATTTTTTATATTTCTACCTTGTAAATTGCATAAAAAGAGATTTCATAGTATTCCAGTTAATGCAATGTTAGGTTGGACAATTTGCTAGTATTTTCTATTTCATTTTCCAAGTTGAAAGTGAAAGTTATTTTGTTAGAAGGGAACATTCATATTTATGTGACACTGGTACATATATTTACCTCATTCAACTAAATTATTTTGGACTACAGTCATAAGAAAAAGATATTAGTCACTTTAGCAGTATGTTGCTACAGCAACATGGAGGTGAGCTTAATAACATTTCCTCTTCAGCGGAAGATAGAAGCTCTATCAGGAATAGTGTATGTGAAAATCCAATGGTAATGACTAAGTGCAATCAAATGACTATATGGATACTTCTGAAGGTATGAAAGAAAGCAATTGAAAATTTAAGAAAGAAATTGGAAAATATTTAATATTGTATCTACAAAATCATTCTTTTCCTAATTAATCAAGAATACAGTAATCTGTTTCCTTTCAAAGATAAATTCTGAGGAAAAATACTGAATTGTGGAAGTTTGCAATTTTATGTTCTTGGTAAAGAAAGTTAACAGATGTGTAATAGTCTGTTCCTGATCTGTGGAATATTATTCTATAAATAATTAGATTTCTTTTGATTTTGTTGTAAATCATTTTTACTCTCTTACAGATTAATCCATACCACCACTGATTTTCTGACTACTGCCCGTTTTCCTGTCTTTCACTCTCTCACATGTACTATATTCAGCAGGCATTATTGCATATTGGCTGGATGCCTTTGGACATCTCTCCCCAAATGTCTCTGCCCTCTCCTATCCTTTAAGACAAATTTAAAGTCCTCTACTTTGTTTACTGGTAAATGTGTATTCTAATATAGGTCATTGCAATTTTTTGACCAAATATGGGTCTCTAGCACTTTGGGGCATTTTTCTATGATGAATTCTATAAATGCTGGTAGTCATTGTTAGTTCTCTTACCTTTCCTTTCCATCCAGACATCCCCATTCTTAATATCTATATCCCATGTGATGTAGCATTGTTGTTTCTGCTGTATTACCTTTCCAGTCTGCATAACATTATCTATGCTTTTTTAAATGAATGTTTCATTAAATGGTGCAAATATTTCTCAGCCACTTTGCAATAAAATACTAAATGATAAATGACTTCGAAGTGACCCAGAGCAGTCACTTTTTAAAAGTATTTGCAATGACAGACTAGGGATCACTCTATGTGACTCCCTTGTCCTCTCGTCCCTCCCCACTGATCTCCCTCCTGGCACTAATCCTTGTAAGAGGAGCAAGTGGTACACCTGCCCCTGCACCTCCTCCCTCACTACCATTCATGGCCCCAAACAGTCCTTCCAGATGAAGCGACATCACCTGTGACTCTGTTGGGGTCATATACTGTGTCCGATGATCCCGGTGTGGCCTCCGGTATATCAGTGAGACCGGACATAGATTAGGAGACTGCTACCTGGTCTTCTGAGTTCCTCCAGCATTTTGTGTATGTCGCTTGGATTTCCAACCCCTGCAGATTTTCCCTTGTTTTAGAAAATAGAATAAATGGTTTGAAATCCGAATAACTCTACTAGCTCTATCGTGAGCACTAACCTCTCCAGCATCCAATATGTCATCAAAAGGTGATGCCTCAAAAAGGTGGTATCCGTGATTAAGGACCCTCATCACCTAGGGCATGCTCTCATTGATACCACCAAGGAGGAGATATAGAAGTGTGAAGACACACACTCAACATTTCAGGAATAGGTTCTTCCCCTCTGCCATCAGATTTCTGAAAGGGCAATAAATTAATGAACACTACCTCAGTATTTTTCTCCCTCTTTTTGCACCACTTATTTAATTTAATTTTCTTGTATTATATATACTTAATATAATCTGTAGTTTTTATTATTACGTATTGCAACTTATCAATATCACAAAACAAATTCATAACATTTGCCAGTGATATTTTAAACCTGATTCTGAAATTAAAATATATATTGAAAAAGGTCAAATTACAAATCAATTTTGGGCATTAAATAGCTTTGTGACAGCTGTTGGGCTAATAGCCTTGCTTTATTTCTTGCTGAAGTCACTTTAATTAATGCTTTTGCCTGCTGATGTTAATTAGCAGCTATAGTTATAGATTTTTCCCCATATTCCTCTTCAACTATTTTTGTCTGCTATTTTAAGAAAAATTGTATGTTAATGAATTATTTTAAATAATTATTATCAGCTGGACATCAGCATTTCAGTGTTATTTGTTGTGAAATTAATATTTTGTACCTAGTAAATATTTGTACAAGCTCCAACTATTAAAGTTCAATGTAAATTTATTATCAAAGTTCCTATATGATTCTATATGCAATCCTGAGATACATTTTCTTGAAGACATATACAATAAATCCATAGAATAATAATCAAAACAAAATCAATGAAATATCGCACCACCAAGGGCATTCACGCAGTGTGCAAAAGCAAACAAACTGTGCAAATGCAAAAAGAAGAAAAATTAAAAATAGATATCGAGAACATGAGATGAAGAGTCCTCGAAGGTGAGTCCATAAGTAGTAGGAATATTTCAGTGATGGGGCAAGTGAAGTTGTTTCAGGAGCCTGATAGTTGAAGGGTAATAACTGGTCCTGAACTTGCTGTTGTGAGTGCTGAGGCTCCTGATGGCAGCAGTGAGAACAGAGTATGTTGTGAGTGGTGAGGGTTCCTGTTGGATGCTGCCTCCAGGTGACAGCGTTCTTTGTAGATGTGATGAATGGTGGGGAGGGCTTTACCTGTGATGGACTTCGCAGTATCAACTGCTTTCAATCTCCCTCTTATATACTGTTTCCACACAGTCATACGTGTAAAGCAAGTAGAACAGGGGCTACGCACTTGGCTTTACGGTGCACTTTTGCTGATGGAGATCATGGAGGAGACGTTGTTGCCAATCTGAACTGACTAGGCTCTGCAAGTAAGGAAATAGAGGATCCAATTGCACAAGAAGGTATTGAAGCCAAGGTCTAGGAGCTTAGTGATTAGCTTTGAGGGGATGGTGGTATTGATTGCTGAGATCATAAAGAGTATCCTGATGTATGCAACTTCGCTATCCAATGGTTCCAGAGTTGAATGACAAGCAAATGAGATGACGTCTGCTGTGGACCTAGTGCCCCAGTAGGCAAATTGGGGTGCATCCAAGTCGCTCTCAGGCAGGAGTTGATGTTTCATCACCAACCTCTCAAAACACTTCATTACTGCAGATGTAAGCACTACTAGACCATAATCATCAAGGAAGATCACCAAATTCTTCTTGGGCAGCAGTATAATTGAAGTCTGCTTGAAGCAGGTCGATACCTCAGACTGTCAAAGCAAGAGGTTAAAGATCTCAGTGAACACTACAGATAGTTGATCAGCACCGGTCTTTAGTATTTGGCCACATACCCCATCCGGGCCAGATGCTTTTCGTGGGTTCACACTCCTAAAGGATGCCTGCAGGTCAGCCTCAGATACTGAAATCGTAGGATTATCAGGGGCTGAGGGAGTTCATGATGATTCATCAATGTTTTGATGGTCAGGGCAAGCTTAGAAGGCATTGAGCTCATTTGGAAGCAAAGCCCTGCTGTCGCCTATGTTGCTTGAATTAACTTGTTAAGAGGTGATGGTTTTCAAGCCCTGCCATAATTGTCGAGCATTCTTTGTTGATTCAAGTTTAATCCCATGTTGCTACTTTGACTGTGAAAAGGCTTTCCAGATATTGTACCTGGACCTCTTGTAACTTTCTTGGTCACAAGACTTGAATGCCTCTAATCTGACTCTCAGAAGACTGCAGATCTCATGATTCATCCAGGGCTTCTGGTTGGAGAGGACTCTGAATGATTTTGTGGGAACACACTCGTTTACAACTGTTTTAATAAAGTAATATTAAAGAACTTTTATAATGTTTAGTGTACATAGATATTTCAAACATTGTTTGTATTTGAAGGTTAGATGCCTTCATGATGGTTTTGTGCATTATAGCTGTTGCTTAATCATTTACAACAGAATTAAAATCCATCTTGGCACCAGGCCTTTCAGAATGTAGCTGCTACTTTAGTTTTATGTCTGGTAGCATTGTCATTCTCTATTCTAAATAATTGTAAATATTTGAAAGACAAACATAGGTCTTGCTTTTTTAACAGAGAATGTTTTATGTGACAGTGGATTTGGTTAATTGCACAATCGATTAATTGGGGCTTTGGGTAATTTGGGCCAACTCTTAAAGAACAAAAACTAATTGCAAAAATAGCTGGGCTTTCTTTCATTTATTTGGGACACCATGCTGCTTAATTGGGGCAGGAAACTGTTGCTGAGCTGTTTTTAACTAACATCAGTCACATATGCTTGTGCAGCTGTTAGACACTAAATTGTGCTTAGAGTGAACAGTTTTAAATAGCATCAGTTGCATGTGTTTATGTTACGTGATTTTTGTCACTGTTAGTTGGTGAGACATAAGCAGTAAGACAATTCAGGACTGTTTGGCTCACTGCATTTTCAACTATTCAGGCTTGGAGATGCTAGAAACGGCTGGGAATGAAAATGAAACTATTTCACTACTTCAACAAGTCATGAACTACAGAGAATTTGAATTTATCGACAATCATCTTGAATGTTATAATGAAAGTAAAGATTTGGAGGATGCAAACCTCAAAAAGATTGTATGAAGACAATCCATTATCTACACTAGGTGTCTGCACTGATTTTGTTCATTTTACAGTCAATCATAAGAACACAGCAGCATACACTGGATGAATTTCTCTGTCAATAATTGTTAGAAATAATACATGGCTTTATAGTATTGTAGTAGTATTGATAATGTTTTAATTTGCTCAGTTTTTCCATTTAAATGCATAATTAGTTGTTCAGTTAAATGTTAGTTTTTTTTAAATCTTTTTAACTATTTCCCTGATACTTCGGCTTATTTGGTCAGTTGCTTAATTGGGCCAAAATGTACTGGTCCAGATGTGTCCCAATTAACTGAATCCACTGAATTTGCAATAGAATTTTTTTTTAGTAATAGATTCTGTAGCAATCAGAAAATGCTCTATTATTAGAAATTTTGTTTACATGGAAGAAAATTAGATATGCCAGAGTGTACACAAATGCTTTACATTATTCATTGCTTGACAGTATTCTGCTTTTTTTAAACAATATTTTGATATGTGACTTTAAAATGGTGTTATAGGAATAAATTTCATTGAATTATCCACAGTTTGTATATTAATAAATACCCAAGAATAATTGCATTAAGAATTACTGTTTGCATTGGCATTTTGTGGAGAATGAACAGATATTTGAGAGTGACTTAAATGACAATTATGCATAAAGTGATTCCATTTTGGAAATAAATTGCATAGAAATTATGCATTGCTGCAGGCAGTTAAACCAAATGAAGGATTTCATTTGAATGATGTCAAAGCCGTGAAAATGAAACTGATTTGTTTTCTATCAGCCTTTGGTCCTCAGATTTTGATTATACCCTTGGTGTCTATTATACTATCGACAGTATTTAAATTTAATACAGTTCAGTTTGTCTACAACAGTAACTCTGCATCTGAGTGATGATTTGCATACTATCTGTGATGACGCTTAAGAGCTGAAAATAGTGATGCAGTTGCTGTTGGCTTCCAAAGGAAAATAAGATGCAGCTCTTAAACTGCAGAAGTCTACTGTACACTCAATTTGGAAAATAATCAGTGATGAACTATAGTAATTATTTACCCATCCCTGTAAGATTTACAGAATTCATTCAGGCTTGGGTTCCTTGTCAGTTATGAGACTAATCACATTTTGTGTTCACAGATCCTGGCTAAGTCTACTTCAGTTTCTTCTGTCTGTGAATCATACAGATTAAATCAACTGTTCAATTCAACCAGACATGTCACTTTTGTAATTCAGAACTTACTTTTTATTCAAATGCTGAATAAAATGTACTTCTTATTCTTATGCAATCTGCTGAGAGGCATATTCAGAATTTACTTTGATAGTATTGGAGTGTCATTGTGTTAGAAAACATGATTCAATAAAGCAAATGCTTTTTCAGCACCATGGTTTTTACTTTCTTCATAGTGATTTCCTGATTAAATTAAAATGATAATAATATTAATGCATAAATCATTTATAATCACATAATATTCTTGAACATGAAAATGACACCGAGCAACACTATGTTTGTATGAGCAGTGTGTGGTGAACTACATATACCTGTCTGGACACGCCCCCCGCTGACTGCTCCTGTGGCTCCTCCCACAGACCCCTGTATAAAGGCGATTGGAGGCACTGCTCCTCCCTCAGTCTCCAGGATGTTGTGTGATGGTCTCTTGCTGCTGACAGTGCTTTCTTCCAGCTAATAAAAGCCTATCTCTCGCCTCACGTCTCCGACAGTTATTGATGGTGCATCACAGTGTTAAAAAGTCGATTGATCCAGAGTTTGTCCCTTGTATGTGTAACACTGTAAATTGTTCAAAGTGGAGGGCCCTGTTATAGTTATGAATCAGAAAATAACAAACTTTTACAGAATTGTTCCAATTAAATATCACCTGTACTTCAAGGGTGTGTTAGATTCATGGATTATCAAGAGAAAGAATTACACACGGGGTGAGGTTAGGTTATTCTAAAGCACTGAAAGAAGTCTCTTCCTAAACATTTTGGTTGCTTGCTGGTGAAAGGATCCACATGATCTGCCCTTCATTAGCCAGCACAAATGACTATTGTTCATTTGGGGGTAAAAGATAGTTGACTAAATCTATTTATGGGCATTAGAATTGATTTTGTACCCATTTCACTTTACCTTGTCTTCTGGTAGTTGCACATAGATATATCCACAGGTGTACCACATAGCAATCTCATTCTGGAACTTCGGCAGTTTAAGTTCCCATTTAGGTAACTTCTAACTTCATCACTGCCACCCAATGCCCCATAGACTGAATCTAGAATGTTTAGTATGATGTCATTATATCAGCTAGCTAATACACTACAATAATTTATTTTTCCCTTTTAAAGATCCTAATGTATGTTCCACAAATTGTCATTGTAAACATAATTATCATGTTGGTTACCTTTTGGTATGTGGAATACTTAGCCCAGACTGTAACAGCTGAAAGGCTTTTTTTTTTGTTTTTAAGATTTGTGACTGAAATAATGCTTTTTATCAATACTAACTAGTGTGAAAAATCTGATGAACTCTCAGTAAAATTCAAAAATTCAAAAAGACTCTCAGTGATTTCCTGCTCCTTCACTGGGAGTGCTATCATGGCCTTCTCCAGTCTTGGGTAATAAGTGAGCTGACTATAGTGTGTGCTATGAGCAGACAATGCTTACTGTGAAGATCACAGGAAGTATTGTTTTGGTTAGATAAGTTGATACTGTTTTAATGATTTATTAAATCATATTTTAATCATCTTTCTCATCCAAAACACCATTTATAATTGTTATTCATTACTTCCTCAAAAGAAAAATCCTTGAATTTTATTAAGTTTAAATCTGATAAAATATTTTAATGAAGTATTAAATTGCTTTTTAACTTCCTGATTGGTTGCCTGTGAGATTCTTCATTATGGTTGGCTGTTCAGCCAGCTGGATGACATCTCCGGACACAGAGATGCCCTACAGCTGTGCCTTGACAGCAACTGATGTCAGTGGTCAGTGTAATCACATTGCTAATAACTGTGAAGTCTAATATTTGTAGCATATTAGTCATTGGTAACAGAAGCAATTTGTGGGGATGAATTAAGTACTGTATTATGCATAAACACAAGAGACTCTGCAGATACTGAAAATCCAGAGTAACACACACAAAATGTTGGAGGAATTCAGCAGGTCAGGCAGCATCTAAAGCATGGAAGAAACAGTCAATGTTTCAGGCTGTGGCCTTTCATCAAGTCTCCGATATGCTTACTGATGCACCTTCAATAACTCTCGGAGACGTGAGGCAAGATATAGGCTTTCATTGGCTGGAAGAAAGAACAAGCAGCAACTGACCACCACACTACATCCTGGAGACTGAGGCCGGGGCTGTGTCTCCAATCGCCTTTATATTAGGGTCCGTGGGAGGAGCCACAATCTGTGGGAGGAGCCACAGGAGCAGTCAGCAGGGGGAGCGTGTCCAGACAGGTATATGTAGTTCACCACATTTACACATTTGTGTGTGAACCAGTGCAACTTTCTGTCTCATGGTGATGGAGAATAGTTGGCAAGAGTATTAGTGTTGTCATGTTCATACTCCACAAACTCCTCCAGTGACTGTTTTTAAGTTTGTCCGTGGCTTTTGGAAAAAAAAGTCTTTAATCATTTGAATGAATCCAACATTAATAAATGTTCTTCCAGAGCTAATCACATCCTCAAATGTTAGCAATGGAGCTTGGTTGATGTTTGCTTTGCCTGTCCAAGTATTCAAGTGGATTATTGTAGTGAAATACCAATGGACAAATGCCACTTAATCATGCTTGGACTTTGTGTGTGACAGTGTTTGTCAAATAAGAATTGTCGTTCATTTTCATTTGCTTTTGTTGGGCTACAGGAGTTAATTGTGTTTTTATTTGAATCTTAATACAAAGTTTCTATCAAGAAAAGAGATTTTGTAAAGTGGTTTAGGAATTTTATATTCAAATATTCCTTGAGAAGAGTTTTGCCAATACTGGTACAAATTTTTCTCACTTATATTTGAAAACCAAAATGTTAAACCTGCCAGCAAACAACTTCTTGCTCCATCTGTTGTTATTTTTTTTCACCTCTCTCTCTAGTCTTCCAACTAACCCTACTGACCTCCCATACCTGTCATCCTGCACCCCTCTTGAGTGCAACAATCACCTTGGAATCCTTTCTTGCTATTCCTCTTCTTTGTGCTGGTTATTTTGCTTGTCCACTCCTGGTCCTGTTGCAGGTTTTGTCTTGAAGTGTCAACAATTTCTTCTCTGCCCCCGATGCTGCTTGACCTGCTAAGTTCCTCCATCAATTGGTGACCATGAGTTTGGAGAAAATGGGAGGAGCCGAAAGAGAAATCGTTAAGGGTGAGAACCAGTTCTGCCAGATGGATTGGGGTGGTGGTGGAGGGAAATTGGTTAGGCCTGGAGTCCAGAAAGAAACAGAGAACTTCAAGGCCTTCCTCATGGGGGATAGAAGTTTTTGAGACTGGACATCCATAGTAAAAATTAAGATATCAGGGTCAGGAAACTTAAAGTAATTGAAGTGATCAAGATCACGTGAAGTGTTGCTGAAGGGACACTTCACACCCTCTTGGTCACTTTAGGAAGAGACTGAACTAAGGGAAACAAAATGGAGTAGAGGTATGCAGACACAATTTCAGCGAAGCAGGAGCAGGCACAAATAATGGGCCTACTGGGGTGGTTAGATTTGTGTATCTTGGGTAGGAATATCTTCCATATACTTGTCTTCACTCACCTGTTATTTCTCTTTTGTCCAATTCACTTATTTTTGTAATTATAGTAATTTTTATGTCCTGCATTGTACTGCTGCAGCAAAACCACAAATTTCACAATGTACGTCAATCATAATAAACCTGCTTCTGAAATTTATCTAATGATCTGGCTTTCACCACCAGAGAATTCCAGAGCTCCCCTCTGAGAGGAAAAAAATTTGCACAGCTCCGTTTTAAATGACTAACCCCTTATTCTTCAGCTATGTCCCCTTGTTCACGACTCCTGCTAGAGAAATCACCTCAAAACCTACCCTCATGCTCCTTCAAGTTCTTATATGTTTGAATAAGGTCACCCTCATTGCTCGAAACTTTAAGGAATACAGATAAAGTTGTCTAACCTGCCTTGAAAGAACAACCTTCTTATCCCAGTAATTTAAGATAACAGGATGCTGGAAGAACTTCCCTGGTTGAGCACCAACAGTGAAGAGAAATTTACAGTTAATATCTCAGGCCCATTTCCCTCCAAAGATGCTTAGATACTGCCTGATCCACTGAGTTCCAACAGCAATTTTATTTTGCTCCAGATACCAGCATCTGCAGTCTCTGTGTGCCCCAGGAATTTACTTCGTTAAACCTGCCTTCTAACTTTTTATGATTTATGCACTAAAACCTAGAACATTGTGACCTTATTTGAATTCTTTCTCCATTTAGTTTATTTATTTTTGATTCCTCACATTGCCCCACATTAAGCTTCATTTAACAGGTTTTTTTGCCCAATTGCTCAGTCAAATATATCCCTTTACAGAATCAAACATCCTCATGACCACCTGTCCTTCCACATCATTGCTGAACTTGAAAACCTTACACTTCACTCTAGCTGGTGTGTGTCACAACTGAAAGTAGGATATACCTGGGGATGAAGACCCAGTTCCTGGATTTCTTTTTGGGAAGTTTTCCCACCAAGAACAGGTGAGGGTATAGATAGATTAACCAAATGACCATTGATGAGGAAAATTCAGTATTCTCTGTGAGTATGTGAAATTTTTGCAGGGTAAATAAAAAAGAACATCATCTAAATAGTGAGAAATTACAGAACTCTGAGATGTAGAAAGGTCTTTTAGAACAGAAGTAAGGGGGAATTTTTTTTTAGCCGAAGAGTGCTGAATCTCTGGAATGCTATGCCACAGACTTCACTGGAGGTCAAGTCCATGGGTATATTCAAAGCGGAAGTTGATAATTTCCTGATTGATCAGGGCAACAAGGGATATGGTGAGAGGACAGGTGTATGGGATTGAATGGGATCTGGGATCAGCCATGATGAAATGGCGGAGCGGACTCAATGGGCTGAATGGCCTAATTCTACTCCTATGTCTTATGGTCTTATGGTCCAGGTGTCCTAGTAAATGATTCACAAAAGTCTGGTATGCAGATATAGCAAACAATAAATGTTATTATTTATCAGAGATGAACTGAACATATGAGTGGCTAAGTTATGCTTCAATTATATGGAGCACTGGTGATACCATATATGATGTCAAGTGTACAGTATTGAGCACCCTAATTGAGGAAGGGTGACAATATGTTAGAAGCAGTTCATGAAGAATTATTAGATCAATACCTTGCATGGGCTGATTGTCTTGTGAAGCAAGGTTGAACACAGTAGACTTAAACCAGCTGGGATTTGGTAGATGCGAATTTATTGCGACCTAAGGTCTGAAAAGGTTTTGACAGGTGGGGGTCTTGCTGAGGATTTTCCGTTTTGTAGGAGAATTTATAACTAGATGCTACTGTTTTTAAAATAAGGAGTTGAGCGGTTAATGTGAAAAGCTTTCTTGTAGAGGGGGAGTAAGGGTTTCTGATACAGAACCTTTGAATATTGTTTAGGGAGTGGTAGATACTTGATAAAGCAGGATGTTAAAGATTAGCATGGCCAGACAGAAATGCAGAATTGAAGCTGCAATCCTTTCAGTCTAGAATCATATTAAAACAGATTGGCATGAACTGCATGGGCCAAGGGGCATGTTTCTGTGCTGTGGTGTTCAGTGGCTCTATGGTGAAGCAGGCCAGCATGGACAAGTGACCTACTCCAGTGCATAATTTGTATGTGTCAGTACATTCGGTGTGGGCAGAATTAGTTGTCTCAGAATGGAGGCAGGTAGATCTTACGTGGCAGATGGAATACATATCACTTGCTGGTATGCGGATCAATCTCTCAAAATGTGAACATAGCGTGGTAAGTGTATGCTCATGCACTTCAGAGGAAGAAATGAAAGAAATGGAGAGAAAATTCAAAAATTCAAGGTGCAAAGGGATTTGGAAGTCCTCTTGCAAGATTTCCTGAAGGTTAATTTGCAGGTTGAGTCACTGGTGAGGAAGGCAAATGCAATGTTAGCATTCATTTTGAGAGAATTAGGATATACAGTAAATACAACGAGCAATGTTAAGGCTTTGTAAGGCACTGGTGAGGCCTCATTTGAAGTATTGCAAGCAGCTTTGGGCCCATTATCTGAAAAACGACGTACTTACGTTGGAGAAGGTTTAAAGGAGGTTCACAAAAATTGACAGGCTTATTACACGAGGAGCATTTGATGGCTCTTGGTGTTAGTGGAGTTCAGAAGAATGAGGGGGGATCTCATTGAAACTTATCAAATGTTGAAAAGCCTCAGTAGAATAGATATGGAGAGGATGTTTCCTATGGTGGGGTAGTCCAAGAACCTAGAACACAGCCTCAGAAGAGAGGGACTTCCATTTAGCATGGAGAAGAGGAGGAATTCATTGAGTGATGAATCTGTTGAATTCCTTGCCACAGATGGCAGTGGAGGCCATTATATTTAAGGCAGAGGTTGATAGATTCTTGATTGGTCAGGATATGGGGAAAATGCAGGAATTGGGCTGAGAAGGAAAATGGATCAGCCATGATGAAATGGCTGAGCAGACTCGATGGGCCAAATGGCCCAATTTCTGTGCCTATATCTTATTATGGTCTTATTTAGTACACCCAGTACAGCAGGAAGGAAACTGATTACTTCCCTTGTGGCATTAAGGTAATGCCATATCAGATAAGGGTTTGCCTCAGGGCAGTGAAATAACTATCGGCTTTGCTTCTGATATCTCCATCATAGGAATGGAAGTATGCCTGATTTTGGACCTAAAACAATAGAAAATAATCAAAAAGTGCTGCCTACAAAGGTTGGTATTTTGTGGTCTCTTTACCATCTGATATTTACTCTTCCAGGTGATCTGTTTAAACTCTGCGCTAATTATGGGGACTCATATTTTAAAACATAAATCGGCTTAAAACTTTTTATTTTACTGTGTAGCAGGTAAGTGCATTTTCAAAGAAGGTTTATGTTGAAACATCCATACATTCTGTTGGACCCCATATATTAAAGCATAATTATCTTTTTTTGCCTTTTTGGTCCTTGCCGATTTTAAAAACATACTTGTGTGCCACGCAGTATTTTCTCCTTAACACCGTTCACTAGATGTGCAATGTACTGGAAAGAGGTGTGTGCTGCTGCTGAAGGTAGAGTTTCCTCTTTAAGGAGAGCAGCCTGACGCTGTGCGGATAGAGGGAGTCAGATGGCTATGGGCTGCGTCGCGCTCTCTCAGCTGCGCCAGGAGCTGTCCAAACGGTACGACCTGATAGCACATTCTACAACGGGAGAGCGCTAAAGAGAAACAGACACGAAAATCACTTGAATTGCGACAAGGAAAAGGCAACTGCAAAATATACATTACATGTATATATAAAGAGTTCCATAATGAAAGTGCAACAAGATTTTCTCCCAGTCCGGAAGCTGGTCGCGACACGAGGTTATTTTCTTCTATAAGAAAACATTGAAGTGATTGCAGTTTAATCTCTCAAAACGTGAAGACAGCATGGCAAGTGAGTACCGACATACCTGAACACTCTTAGCCCTCTCAATGCAGACAGACAAAAAAAATGAGGCAGAAATTCTTCAGCTAGTGCACCATGCCTGCAGAACAGCAACACGTATTTCATTAAATCGCTTGGGTGTGTTTTATCGCTGTATTATTTGCTGATTCTTTATGTAATACATAAAACTACTTGTGCGTGTTAGATTAAACACACTGTGGAGATTTGTCAGCATAACTGTCGTTAAGGTTAAGTAACGTTCGAAACATTTGCATGAGGGGAAGCTGACTTGCTTTTTCGGTTTCCTGTGTCATGCGGTTTGGTTTTATCAATTGCAAGAGGGCATTTAAAGAAGAATTCTCATTGAATGTGGTCTCAAATCCCACGCTGCTTCCCAGGCCCGTGATGCTGTAGTTAGTACTGCAGAGGATGTGCCTTTTGCAGGCTGGCATGAAGGTAGGGTGGGGCAACTCCTTCCACTCACATCTTTTCTCATAAATAGCTGAAAATGCTTTGACATCCTGTTACTGATGTTACATGTAACCTCTTCCGAGAGCATTGTCTCTTTTTGTAGTCACTCGCACGCTTTATTTATCAGTTCTCAATCGGAGTTCTCAATCTCAATCGCTCAGCGCTAGTTGGAGCATCTTTACCCACAGAAGTTTTTTTTTCAAATTAATGGTTTTGCTGATTACAACACGAAATCGTTGGTTTACATTTCAAACAAAAAAAAATGGCTATTGGTTTCAACAGTTGGCATCAGTATTGTGATTAAAATTTTGTTTATGAAACTTAAAAAAATAGCGCTGTTTACTCCCATTGTCGTATCCTCACGCTTTCAACAAATTTCATTTAATTTACAAGGTTTGTATCTGCATAATTAGTTAAGGAATGTGAAGAGATAAATCGCTGTGCCTGGAAAAGAAAAAAAAAGCATTAGAAATGGCTGTGCATCTTATAATCATGTTATATTTTTGTGGTTAGCTTTAACATAGGTTTCATTGCACTATATGTTAAATATGGCACATAGTTACCAAAAAATCTTAAATCATGTATTGATCCAAATTAAGATAAAACTTATAAACGTATAAGAAATAATCTCGCGAGTTCAAAGACCTGTACCTTTATTATTAACTCCAGTGTAAGTGAATTTTGTTTTGGTTATATTGCATATGAAAAAAATAATTTATTTTAGTAAGAGGAGTTGCAGTGTTCACTGCTGATAACATTATTGGATAAAAATTAATTGGATTCCATCCTACTTATGGGAAAATTACGGAGCATGAAAGCTTTTTGGATAGATACCAATATTGTCAGATTAGCAAGTTTAAAAAGGGTGAGTTTAATACTAGACATAAATCACTGTTATATCTAAATAAAAATCTATATTTTATTCCAACATGTTGTGCAGTAGTGAAGTATTCTCAGGAGAGTAAAGTAATCTGCTATGAATATGCTGGGATACTTGCTTGCACCATTGATAACAGGCATCATATATGTTTTGAAGAAATATTAGGGTAGGGAAATTATCATCCATATTGTTTTCAGTTGATCCAGAATGAAGAAGAATTTGAAAACAATTTAAGTCCAAAAATTACCATCTATTCAGTTTTATTTAGAACTGTATTTCTTTACCTCAGTACAACTTTAGCCTATTATTTCCATTTTGTATATTAAATGGTTTTAATGATCTGATGTTTAAATAATTACTGGGCTTCAGTTACCGTAGTTGCCATCAGTGATGTTCAGCTCACTTCAAAGCACTTTAATGCTCCATGCTCCTATGTCTTTGGAAATAGGACATATGTTATTCAGAGCCACCTTTTTTTCTGCAAAAGTATAAGTCAGAAATCTGAGAATTTACTATGAAGAAAAGTTTCCTTTCAATCATATTGAGCTAAGTGCATTGAATGCTACCAATGAACTTAATGAAGATCTATTTTGTGAGGTAGCCATGCTATAAGAAAGTAAGTCCTTTGGCCCATTAAGTCTGTGCTAATCTCCAAGCACTCACCTATACTGCTCTGACTTGTGTTCTCCTCATAATCCTATCAATTATCCTGGGATTCTACTCTTCAGGCCCACTCTATGGGCAATTTGCTGTGGCCAAATAACCTACTGGTGGATCCTCAGGATGTGGGAAGAAACCTTAGGATCCAGAGGAAATCCCTTCACAGGAAATTATGCAATGTTTTGTCAATTTTAATATTTTAAAAATTGAACTGTGCATCTATTATGTGCAAATAAACTGCAGGAAGAAAGAATGGTCATTTGCAGAGCCTGTCATAAAAACTATTTGTGATATTTTATGTAAGGCATATTGTTGCTTTGTTTTCATAATTTTTGTTAGTCAGATTGAGTGTTTAAAATTTTAACACATACAAAATGGAATTAAGAATGGGTTTTGTGGATAAAATGTGTCCGATAAGAACATTGTTTCACTGGGAAAGAGAATGAGTCACACACATGAAGTGGATTATATTATTAATTTGCTTATCTCAGTGAGCAGTTGTCCAGCTTTAAATATTTATTATACTACCTAGTAGGAATAAGATGTGATGTTTGTGCATTTCCCATGTTTTTTTTCAAAGTATGATGTGTAAAATGTCTTTGCTAGCAACAAGTAGAGGAGCGCAGAGTGAGATCAAATGCAATATGGTCATTATATTCGTGCGTCACACAATTAGCACTGTACATCTTCCCAAATCTTATTGTCAGCTACTACGTATTTCCTATGCATCCCAGTGATTGCCTCACATGTTACTTGTGTTGCAACTCAAAAATACCTGTTTCAATTAAATATTAAATTAAATTAAACCTATCAAGCAAGCTCTTGAAGCAGCACAATCTGCTTGAGTAGCTCTTGGAATAAATACCAGCAAGGCTCTGTTTGTACCATAATTTGTTATCTCAGAATTGCATTTTCCCCAAAAGGATGTGAAAAAACAGACAGATCATTCAGCAAGCATGACTGTTTCTATCCACAGTGCAGCTAGTTGAAAAGTTGTACAGCTGGGTGCATCCATTTGATAAAGAAGTTGTGATACTTTTAGAATTATACACTCCTGAAAAGTTTATGAAATGGCCATTGCATGTATATTTGCCTTTTCACTGGTTAGATTTTTCTTAGTTAAAATGAAGAGCACAATGGAAGTTTGCACAAGAATATTACATGACTCATTTTGACTTGTGTAAGATAAATATTGAGAGTGGACAAGGCATTTGAATCATAATTCTGCATCTTTAAAAATAAATGAAGTAAAATTTCTTAGAAGTATCAAGTAATGGGTAGTTTGGTCCTTCAAGCCTCACTTGCCATTAAATACATGGCTGATTCCTTATCTCAATCAATAGAGTATTTGCACTCTCTTTAGGAGCCTATTGCACCTAGAAATGTATCTAACTTCAAAAAATATTTAACCACATAGTTTCTACTGCTCTCTGTGCAGAATGTTTCTCAGGTCATCTTTTTTGAACTGTGGAATTTCCCTTTACCTCAAGCCTAGACTTTCTGCCCCAAGAATGTTATCCTTCCTTCTCTACATTCCAGCCATGGGATCTCCCTTCTCTTTGTCCACTTTGTAGCACTGTGAGAATGCTTTAAATTTCAGTGGATCACTTCTCATTATTTTAGACTGAGCTGAGTTAGCATTACCACTCTCCATGAAGCATTCCCATCATTCCAGGAAAGTTAAGTATCCTTTCTTGGATAAGGGAATCAAACTGCAATGCAGAGGCCCTGTCTAATTGTATTTCCTTGAGCTAAGATCTCAAGTTATACAAAACTATCAATGCATTCAAAAAGGGATGCCAATTCTATTTTAGTCATTTATCTAAAACAGTAGCATGGTAGCTTGGTGATTAAGTTGTTGGTTTAACAGGTGGGATATTGAACATTGATGCAGAGACGTGCATTCAAATCCTACTAAAGTGTGCTAGGAAGTAAAATTCAAATAATTAAATAGATCTGTAATATAAAAACCTGACCTCCGTAAAGGTCTACAGGAAATGTCTTGCATGGAAGTACTATACCATCCTTCTGGCTCCAGTCCCACCAACCAACATTCTTAATTGCCTCCTGAGTTCAGGAGCATTAGCAAAGAACAATAAATGGTAACGTGTATACGCACACACACAAACACCTCCAACCCCAAGACAAGCTGCCTCCAGGCCTCCTGTCCTTGACCAGATAGTCAGACTTGTAACCTTGGGCCTCCAACTTCTGACCACCTCTAAACTTGCTGATCGCAGATTTGAACTTTGGGACTAGACCTCAGGACTCACTGATCACAAGTTTAAACTTCGGGCCTTGACTTTTAGACTTGCATAAACCTCAAACCCTGAAGACCTGGGTGATTTGGGAGGGGGGGCAGTGGCCCTTGTGACTCCTAGCTGTACCCAAAACTTACTGCTTGTATAAACCTCTGACCTGGAATCTGGACTCGCTGGGGATTGTTAGTCTCCTCAACACCTGGTGACTCAACCTCTAGTATCAATGAAGTTCAACAAACAGTGCACCAACCTGGCCTCTTACTGCCCCTATCCCTGTCCCAAAACCGAAACCACCCCCCCCCCCCGAACTGCCGTGAACCATCCCTACAAATGAAAAAACAACTGTCTGAGCCATGACGTCGATGGACATCACAGCTCTGCATCATCTTGACCCAACCTGTATATGAATAGTATTAAAATTATAGAACTGTTGGCGTGTGCGATGGATAATAGCAAAAATGTCATATGCACACAAAGCTGCTGCATTTGCTACCTGCTCATAATACAAAGACTATTTGTATATGCTGATACACTCTGGATATTTTGAATAAGATAGCCATTGGTAATATTATTTGAGAGGGAACATTACACTTGTTTTTAACAATCACTTATCTCTCAAGGTATGAAGATTTATCATCTCTGGTGAAGAGTAGATTAATGTTGTGCTGAGATTAGTTTTGTGCCCCTTCTCCCTGAGGTTTTTAAGTTCAGAGGAACCCCCTTCATGACTATGTCATCTCTTGGCCAGAACAATGGCTACAGCGGCCTTTCTGTCTTCTCAAATTGTGGCATCTTTCTCTGCTATTTCATTTTATTCTTAAAAAGTTCATTCTGAACATTTCTAGATGCAACACATTCTCCTTGTGCTTTTTTGATTCCTCAGTACTCTCCTGCTTAAGTAATCAGTATTATTGGTTTACTATTGTCGTATCTGCAGATATGAAGCACCAATAGAGTTACACTGTGTTATTTTTAACTTCTGTCGTAAATGCACCTTATTACTTGTTAATTCATTTATGGTAATATTACATCGTCTTGTGTTTGTGAGTTATATGTACTGTGTTGTACAACTTGGTCCAGAGCAACGTTTTGTTTGGCGGTATAACTCTGTACAGTTGAATGACAATAAACTGAACTTGAACTTGTGTATTGCGATGCAGTTAAATAGTCTTTTGTGTGTCATCCCTATAGAATGTGTAATATAGAAGTATATTGTGCCATATATAATTTTCTCCAAATAATCGAGCTCTCTTAAAAAAGACTCAGAAAATTTTGATAAAGTTCACCTCAGAATTTTCACCTTCTGTGAACTGTTGTCTCAGAGCTGCTTTACTATGTACATTTAGCAGCTATAAAAAAACAATGTTTGAACATGAATGATGTGGATGCTTTATAGCAATAGTTAATCTGACTCTCCCAAGTGACGTGAAGCATTTTTTTTGTACATTGTTTTAGATTGTTGTGGTGGTAATAATATCAGTAGATGGGTTTGTTGTAGATAAATGAATATATTCAGTCCACATTAGACTTGGAAATAAAGCTCACTGTTTAATTAGTGTTCAATGCATTGAACTTCTGAGAGAATTGTTGAAGGACAAGAAGGAAAATGGCAACTTGAAAGAGGAAATTCCCAGAGGTGAATCTTGCAGTTGCTATTCTTTCACTGCATCTACTTTATGAGGACCCGTATTTCCCTACGTGCCCTTTGCTGTAATCTTAACATTCTCATGTTCAAAGGCCTCCTCCTTAACGAGGGATTTTCATTTCTCTGTGGTATGCTAAGGTGGTAAACCTTACAGAGGCTATTAATTTCTGGCATAATCTACAGATGTTTGACATTGTTAAACTTGAAGAGTTATGTACAATTGGTTAGATTTAACGTGGAAGTAGCCTCCTTTCAAACTATCATTAGGACTTCAGTCCAGAAATGTTTTGATTCGAAGACCTACAATTCTGTCGGAAGTACAGATGTTTAGATCTGAAGTCCCAGTTTACACAGAGTAGCATGTTCCAGTTTTACATTACTAACAGCTGCAATAATCAAAGTGTAAATGCTTCTAGACCTATACAGGTGTCAGTAAATCTGTGTGATTAATCTGAGTAATAGGATTGCCCAATGTATGGTCTTTAAGAATCCCCTATTATGTACCCTTAATTCTGAATGGAAACACAGTGCAAACCTGAAGTTTACAGTGATTTGTCAAGGGAAGAAAGGGGAAAGTATATGCCATTACTCTAGGAAAATCTCATTTTGAGCATGTTTGATTTCATGCCCTTCTCCTGACTTACAGTGAGACTGCCAAAGTTTAGTCCGAAAATGCTCTGCCTCCGATAGGAGAAAAGCATGCATGCCTGTATTTTCCAAAGAGATCAGAATTAGTAGGAAGATTCAAGATTGTTTAATGTAATTTCCTGTACACAAGTGTAAAGGAGAATGAAATAATTGTTACTCTGGATCTGATGCACCACAAAAAAAGACACAGGATAAAGAACAATAATTTTAAAACTCAATAAATACAAATACATATTTAGACTATATACATAAATTGTATTCCATAAAGTGATGCTGGGCACAGGAGTGTCTATATGGGTAACTGACAGCAAATAATAAAATAGCGGTGGTGGGTGTATAGAGCGATGTGTTAGTGGGAGGAGGTGTTGATCAGTCTTACTGCTTGGGGCAAGTTACTGTTTTTGACTGGTATAATGGTATGGGTGCTATGTAGCTTCCTCCCTGATGAGAGTGGAACAAACAGTTCATGGGCAGGGTAGGTGAGATCCTTCATGATGATGTTGGCCCTTTTCCTGCACCTTTTGTATATATGTCCTTGATAGTGGGTAGGCTGATGCCAGTGATGTGTTGGACAATTTTGTCTACCTATTAGAGTTTCCCTGTCCACCGCAATGTAGCTTCCATATGAAGTAGACTTGCAGCTTGTTAGAATGCTCTCTCCTGTGCATCTGTAGAATGACGTGAGTATGGATGTGTAATGTCCAGCTCTCTTCAGCCTCCTCAGAAAGTAGAGGCATTGCTAAACTTCCCTGACTGTGTAGGATTTGTTCTGGGTCTGTGAGAGGTTGTTCAAGATGTACCCTCCTAGGAGTTTGAAACTTTTTGTAGTCTCCACTGCTGTGCCGCTGATATAAAGGGGGATGTGACTGGTGCAAGTTCTCCTGAAGTCAATAACACTCTCCTTTGTCTTGTAGTCATTGATGATGAGGTTATTTACCTGGCACCAGATCTTGAGTTCTCCCATCTGCTTTCTGTAAGCAGTCTCATCATTGTTGGTGATGAGCCCCACCGCTATCATGTCATCATCGAATAATTGTCTATCAAGTTGGAGTCCTAATCCAATCACGTGAACGTTGCTTTACATAAACATGTAACATTGACAAATGTGAAGTCATTTGTGAAGTAGAACTCTTGACTTGTGGGTCTCTAAATTCCTGAGAGCTTTACTGTTCCTGGATAACTCATTAAATCAAGGAAAAATGAGAAATCATTTCTTCTTCTACAGTATGTTAGATTCATAGAGCTATGAGCTGTTCCTGTCTGATGTTACCTAAGAGATGCTTGCAGTTAGCACAGGAGACCATTTAGTCCATTGGGTTTGTATCTGCTTGCATCAGTCGATCTCATTCCTTTGCATAGTCCTGGAATTTATCTCTCAAGTATCTAACTGGTTCTCATTTGAAAGCAATGATTCAATCTGCTTCTGCCACCCATTCAGACAGTGATTTCCAAATAATGATTATTCACGATGTGAAAAAGGTTTTCTTTCTCAACAACAGAATAGTGTACCCTGCATTACAGATGGTTTGTGTTCCTCAAACTGTCCGTATAATGGCTTACTCTCAACAGTAATGTCCTTGTGGGTGTGCCCTCAACAATTCTGATTGGATTGTAGACAGAAGAGTAAGTGGTTAATTTACTTAACTAGAAATGGGTTGTTAGATAAAATATCATTATACAGATTTCAATAGAAGAGATTGTCTTGCCAGTTTCCAAAGCAATCCTTTAAGTAACATTCTGTTGTGAACGGGCAGCCTGTGATCATTGTCCTTGGGGGAAACTAATTCTGTTCTGTATATAAACTTTATTTATTTATTTATTTATCTCCACATCGATTCTGTAACAGTTTTTATTCCATGACTCATAAGTATTTAACCTGTAAATTCCATAAGAGCTGTTTTCTGTAACCCAAACCATCATTATGCCGGGGTATAATATATGCAGAAAAGTTCATCGGGCCAGGCAGTATCTGTGGAAAGAGAAACAGAGTTAATGTCACAGGTCTTGAGCCATTGTTGGAGTTTTGACAAGATATTATCTGTGGAACGAGAAACAACCTGAGTTACTGGTGGTTTTGGTTTTATTTCAGATTTGTAGCATCTGCAGCTTTTGATTTTTTGCTTTGTTATATGTTACTCTCTAGTTGTTTATTAAATCTGTTATAGTTGAGCTTTGCCTAAATTGGAACCAGATGGATTTCACGGAGCACTCTGTCTGCAGGGTAAAGATGAAAAAGGGCAGCAGGAAAAAAGCCATCTAAGTTACTTGAGCTGTAAACTGATGTGCTTAAGACAGTAAGACATAGGAGCCGAATTAGTCCATTTGGCCCATCGAGTCTGCTCCGCTATTCCATCATGCAGATTTGTTATGCTTCTCAAACCCATTCTCCTGCCTTCTCCCCGTAATCTTTGATGTCTCAATAATGAAGAACCTATCAACCTCTACTTTAATGACTTTGCCTTCACAGCCAAGTCATGACCTGTAACCTACATGAAGCAGCTACTCAAACCAACCAACACTGCTGTTAGAAACTAAGCACGAGGTGGTGGGGGAGGTTAATCATGTATGACGCACCTTCCATTCAAATCCAATAATAAGGCTTCAAAGTCAAAGAAATAAACTTGATCCTTTATTAAGCAACTAGTAAAATAAGCAATCATGAAGCAATAAAGCTAATGAAACTAAAACTCGTGATTATAACAAAATAAACAGTCGTAGTGTAATAAAAGAACCTAAGCTTTCTTCAACATAATTAAGTTAACTTGCATGTTTTTAAGTGTACTTAAGAGAATTTAAATGTAATTAAGAGGTGAACAAAAAGGATATCATTCCCAACTGTCTCTTACTGACGCTAACCAAACTGTAACTGAACTAAAGATGAAAGCATGAATACATAATTTAAAACAGTCACATGACTAACTACCATAATAAACCTCACAAACACGCAACACAAGATACAATGCCAATAGAAAGCAGATACATGGCTCCTTCACAGCAGGAAGCTCTTGTTATGGTACAGGTGGAGAAGGTGTAGCCCTGACCCACTATAGATATCAGTGTATTAATGAAGCCTCTACGTCAGGCAGCACAAGTAGGTGCAGTAATTGATCATGTGTCTGCCACTGGCTGTGGTTGCAGCTTGTGCTCACAGCTCTTAGCCAGGATCAGCACAATATTTCTTCTTCTGGTGCACAAATCTGCTTTAGTCTCTGATTAGCTGTGAGATTTCCAGCGCTAGTTAACCCCAGTTCTAATGAAGGATCAGCTTGAAATCTTCACTCTTCCACAGATGTTGCTGCATTCTTTCAGTATTTCCTGCATTTTGGAATTCCATTTTTATTATCCTTTGAAGCACCTGATGGGGTGCATCTGTGCTCGGTGTGTTTCTGCACATGCTTCCTTTGATGTATGCTTTGTCTTCTACTTTCTATATCAATGTAACAGCTTATCCAGACCTGTGCATTTTCTGGCATAACTGAAAAACATTCAGTGGGGTGGTACATTATATGACCACCAGGCAGCTAAGGGAAACTTCATCATTAACGTTAAATCCTCCTGGCCCAGTATAAACTGGCCTTGCACAATGCATAGCTAAAGATCTGTCAGGAGCAAGGCATCAGTGCGGCCTGAATCTGATTGTCTAACCTGATCATCTGAACAGGACATACTGTAGTGAATAGGAATCCAAAGGCAAGAATCAGAATGTGCCAGCCTGCATTTGGTAAGTTCTGAGCTGCCAACTGTTGCTTTCCTATAAAAGATTGCCACACGCCATTACTGCCATACATCATTTACCCTTGCATTAAGTTTTTGGAGTACGGAATAATTAGATATTTATTGTAATACTTTCATGTTAAATAGTTGATCTGATAGAACTCAACTAAAGGTACCACAATTAACATCAACATTGAAGCTCCCAGTGCGTAATTTTTGATTATGTATATAAGACAAATGTGACAGCTGGATGTCATCACTTTGTGTCTATTTCTATTAATAAGATTGGTGCTAACAACTTATTGTGTAAATTCTTGATTATCTGTGTTATGTACTTCATAAGCACACATTGGTCTTCTATAGCACGTATCTGACTTTGTTTTTATGACCAAAGTACGTACTTTCTTAAAATAAGTGGAGATACATATAATATATTAAATATTCCTCTGATTATTCTACTCATAAAGTTTATAGTTTAAATGAGCAGTTGAAAAATACTAGCATTAGTTCTACAGATCCAAAGGGAATTGTGTGTGTGGGGGGGGGGGGGGGAGTGGGAGAGCAAACACTAGTTCTGCAGTTCATGTGGATTAACACATGTACATATACTAGGCTTCTGAATTTAATAATATTGTATATGTAGGAATTTGGATATCCCTAACCCACAAATGGCCTGAATCACTGATCGTTTGGCATGGCAGAAGGTTCTTTTTCTGTGCTGTCTGACTGTCAGTAACATGGGTGCAATCAGTGACACGCGGCATGATGGAGAAGCTTACAACCCTGGACAAGCCACTTGCTGATTTTGCCAGCTACATATTTGTAATGGAAAATGAGATGTATTCCCTTTTGTACATTATGTTCTGATGGAAGAAAGCACTTTGGTGTGACTTGTTTCTAAATATTGATCTCATTAAGGAGGGAAAAGTGGATGTACATTTGACCAACTCTTTACCAACCTTGGGTGCTTTGTGCATTTCATACCTATTGGTATTTTTGAAAATTTTACTTAGCTGCCACAGTGTTTAACAGTTTTAATAGCTGTTAATGGAGACCAGCATTAATATATTATATCTGAAATAAATCAGTTTATCGTATTTTAATATACTTTAGCCTGTACATTTATTGGAAGAAGAATATAATTATGCATGTAGTGTTGATAGATTTCACATCTTTACTATATTGTAGAAAAGTTGCCATTTTGTCAAAACAAAGCAGTTGTTAATGGCAAGAAGAGTTTGATATACAATGGGCTGTGAAATCCTAATTTGGGTAGAAATTACTGCCGTTGATTTTATTTCATTAGGCCTTAGTATGTTTGTACCAAATCTCTTTCTGCAATTTCAATAGTAGCATTAACATACTTAAAACAGAGCAATCGCCCAGTTAAAATTGCAGAGGAAGAAGTTTAATAGAAACTGATTAAGTGTTCACACAGTGACAGTTCTAATCTGTACTATTCTTCAAAGTGGTATTCCACATAATGGCAATAAAATATTTAAATCAAATGGAATGAACTGAACCAATGTGGGTAGAATGGAGTCGTGGTTATTAATGCATCATTTGCATTAACAATCAACACAACCTAAGGAAGTGCTGAACGCAGCCCAAAGTGTTGCCGTAGATTCCATTACCAAGATAGCATGGTCACAGTGTTCAGCAGAACAACATGAGCAACAACTCCAGAACAAAACAAAACAACAACAGCCCTTTTCTCATCCGCCCACCCATTCATGCACGTAGACTGGTGTCCAGTCCCAGGACAGGCTGCATCCAGGCTTTCAACCTCTAGTCCTCGGCCTTGGACTTTGAGACTTGCAGACATCTGGTCACCGACCTCTAGTCCCTGGCTCAGACTTGCAGACGTTCCACTTCTGACCTCTGGACAGGCCGTCCCAGGGGTTTTGACCTTTGTGCTGTGATCTCTGGACTCGCTGACTTCAGCTTTTGATCTTCAGGCTTTGACCTCTGTACTTAGTGATATCTAGATTTTTACCTCCAGCTTTGAGCTCTAGACTTTGCGTACCCCTGGGTAGACTCCAGGACTCATTGTTCACGAGACTTTGACCTCTGACCCTGGGACGCTGACTGGTGGGAGGGGGAGGTGTTGTCACTGGTCCTCTTGCAAGCAAGTATCTTAAATCCTAGGACTCGCTGAACTGGGGTGTCATCAGCAGAATGTCCTCAGTGCACACTGACCTTTGTCCTGAATGAAAGGGATCACTGCTATTCATTTTAATCACCTGCTGACCTATATTTGCGTCCTTAGGGATTGCTAACGTTTCATTGCAGGGTACCCCGATCCGGACTCTGATCTCCTGCTCCTGTCCATGAGTCCTCATTATTGTCCCTATAACTCCTCCTCATCCATGTCGGTAAACAATAACCTGACTACTAAATCCGTGTGGTGTCGCAAAACCATCCCTATGACCTGCATGAAATTATGCAATACTGTACCCTATTTTATTTCATAGTCATAGAAAAGTACAGCACAGAAACAGGCTCTTTGGCCCATCTATGTCCATGCAGAACCATTTAAACTGCAAAGTCCCATTGACCTGCACCATAGCCCTCCATACCCCTGTCATCCATGTACCTATCCAAACTTCTCGCCATACCCCTGCCATCTACGAACATATCCAAATCTCTCTTAAATATTGAAACAGAGCTCGCATGCACCGCTTGTGCTGGCAGCTTGTTTCACCCTCTCAGAATCCCATGATTGAAGATTTCAGTTATGTTCCCTTTTACCCCCTAACCATGACCTCTAGTTGCAGTCCCATCCAACCTCAGCAGAAAAAGCCTACTTGCATTGGCTCTGTCTATACCCCTCATAATTTTGTATAGCTCTATCAAATTTCCCCTCAGTGTTCTACATTCGAAGAAATACAGTTGTAACGTATTCACTGTTTCCATATAATTCAGGTCCCTCAGTCCCGGCAAAATCCTTGTAAATTTTCTTTGTACTCTTTCAACCTTATTTACCTCTTGTCTATAGGTAGGTGACCAAAGGTGTACATAGTATTCCAAATTAGGCCTCACGAATTCAACATAACATTGTAGGATACAATTTATTGTAAGTATTCATTGACAAACTTTCAGAACAAATGGCGTCACGAAGAACTAGAAGGGAATAAAATAAATATTCAAGGCCTAAAAAGCTTTTAAAAGAGCAAAGTTTTGATATTGTTAAATGTACTTTCAGGAAGAGAGATCAGGACCATTAAGAATTTATGGCATAGCCCATCACTGCTATATTATATAACTTATTGTTCATCATACTGCTGTTTATAATTTAGCTTGGGCTAATTTTTATCCTTTTTTGTTACTGATCTTTTATTTAATAATCTGAATTTTTGATTATTAATGATAGATCTTTCAATTAATATTAGCAAAGGCTTGGAAATACTACACAGCTAGTGTAAAAACAAACTTTGCAATAAATGTAACAATTTATAACATAAGGAACTGAGACAGGAGTAAGCTATTTTATCTTTCATTCCTGTGCTGCCCTTGAGGAAGATCATTGCTGTTCTTCTATCTCGGTGCCAACTTCCTCCACTAAACACAGATCCCTTAAGATATAGGGATATACTTAGTTCCATCTTTTGGTACTGGCTGTATTCATACCTTGTTTGGAAGCAAGAGGAACAGAAATGTGGAATAGAGCACATTTCCTGGCTTGATTATATTCTGCCAAAGTGGTTAAATGTCCTCTGTGAATACAGTAATGAAATAGTGTTAGTGAGCTTTTAAATTTCATGGATTATTTCTATTTAATCAAAAAATGCACCACATTTGGTGTCTAAATGAAGCAAACAGAGAAAGATTAAGCGGAGAAATAACGAAGGATTTTTTTTTTTTAAAAAAGCTGAATCTTAACAAACATATGGATACAGTTGAGTCACGATGGCCTTGGAAAATCTACTGGTTCTAATGCTTTGCCTTCTTCCCATTGCCATGGATACTTTAGTATTGTAATTATATTTAGTGTTTATTTCTAAGTGTCACTGTTGAATCTCATTCTATAATTGTTGTGCTTTCTAGATCATCTCAGTTCAATAAAACTATTAATCTTTCCTCTGCTTCTGCCAAATACTCCAGATTTACCTGTACTACCTCTGGTGGTTGACTCTATTGCCAGTGGAAGTGCTTTCCCCTTGCTTGTACTATTAAAATGTTCTCAAGATTTTGAAGCTTTTGTTAAATCTGCCTTCCTGCTCAAAGAAGGAAAGGTATTCTAACCTTTTGCTGCTGTCCATAGACTGAATTCCCTTTATGTGTGGCACTAGATCTTCTCTGCATCCTCTTAAAGATATGTAATATTGCATGATTTGAGGATGATTCTGCTTAATCCTTGTTCATTTAACAACTTTTTTCAATGATAAAAATATCAAAACAACATGATATAGTGAGAGCCTTTGGCCATTATAGGTATTTGAAAAATTTATTTGATTGTGTTATACATTTTCTTTGTCTCCCAGGGCATGTTCAATTCTGGAAAAACATTCAGGCTTTTTTTCTTTGAAAAGCATACTTCAGATTTGAGATTTTTTTTCCCTATTGGTGCTATAGGCAGATTCTTGTAATCTTTCATTAAACTTGCATGTTCTCCATTCAGATTTGATTAAGGAGCTTAAGGCAAAGGAACCCTTGGGAGACAATGATCATCATATGATAGAATTCACCCCGCGGTTTGAGAGGGACAGAGGTGAAGTCAGGTGTATCAGTATTACAGTGGAGTAAAGGGAATTATAGAGGCATGAGAGAGGAACTGGTCAAAGCTGATTGAAAGGGGGCACTAGCAGGATGACAGCAGAGCAGTAATGGCTGGATTTTCTGGGGGCAATTCGGTAGGTGTAGGAGAGATGCATCCCAGAGATGAACAAGTATTCTAAAAGGAGGACAAGGCAACATCAGGTGACAAGGGAAGTCAAAGACAGCATAAAAGCCAAAGAGAGGGTATATAATAGAGCAAACATTAGTGGGAAGTTAGAGGATTGGGAAGCTTTTAAAAACCAACAGAAGGCAACTAAAAAACATCATAAAGAAGGAAAAGATGGAATAGGTAGGTAAGATAGCCAATAATAAAGAGGATACTAAAATATTCTTCAGATGTATAAACTGTAAAAGAGGCGAGAGTGGATATTGGACCACTGGAAAATGATGGGGGAGAAAAAAAACCTTTTTGACAAATCTATTGCAATGCTTTGAGGAAATAGCAGGCAGGATAGACAAAGGAGGGTCAAAGAATGTTGTTTATTTGGATTTTCAGAAGGCCCTTGACAAGGTGCTGCACATGAGGCTGCTTAACAAAATTAGACCCTATGGTTGATTGGCAGAAAGTAAAGTGTCGGAATAAAGGGGGCCTATTCTGTTTGACTGCCAGTCCATTTAGAATAGAGATTAGAAGCAATTTATTTAACCAGTGGGTGGTGAATCTGTGGAATTCATTGCCATGGACAGCTGTGGAAGCCAAGTCATTGAGCCTAATTAGGGCATCAAAGTTTACAGGAAGAAGGCAGGAGAATTGGTTGAGTGAGATAATAAATCAGCCATAATAGAATGGTGGAGCAGACATGGTGGGCTGAATGGCCTAATTCTGCCCCTATGTCTTGTGGTCCATTCATTTTGCATGTGATTTTTAGGTGGATGTTCAATGGATCCATCAAAGACTTGTTCCATGATTGAGATTTATTAAGTTAGTAATGTATATTTTAAAGAAAATGAATGTGGTTTGTTTTTCAAACTACTCATGGGTACCTTTAATATGAAATGCAATTGTAAATTATATTATTGTGTAGTCATCATTACTGTATGCAATAGACAGTCCTATTTTATGTTAAATCGGGTTTATTAGTGTATTAAGTTTATGACTGCAGCAAAGGCTACATTATCACATTTTTATTGAATGCATCATTTGCTTCAATACATAAGATCTAATGTTTCATAAACTGTTCAAGTTAATAGTGTCTTTGGCAATGGCTAGTAGCTTTCTATTCATTGATATTAAATTATTAATATTGTTGCGATATAATTGAAGGATAGTTTTTGCCAGCTGACTTCTGGGAAAGTCAGTGGGATATGTGGCATATATTATTGATTTGTTCAACACTTTAACTTTCTACCTTGAAGCTTACTGGTTTTATCCTCCTTAGTTTATAACTCTTGGTTTTTGGATGTATTGGACCTGCAAAGCTTGATTTAGTGATGAATCTGTCTGCACAGATGCACATCACAATGCTACCCCCAAATTGCCATCAAATCAAAATCTGATTTCTTCCTTTTTTCTAACAATCAGCTTGTGCACATGTGGAATTAATCATGTTACTTCAGTCATGCAGGTAGGGTTATCTCAGCTCCATTTTATTCTCTCAATAATTACGGTCAGTTGATGTGCTGGGAGAAAGAACCCTGTCTGCACATATTGAAAATGATATGGTGTGACATTTAAAAGGTTCCTTTTGGTCCATAGTAGGAGGTTGAACGCCAACACATTGTCTCCTTGAAGTTTACTGTAAGAGTGATGCTAATAACGTCCAGGGTTGAAAACAGTTGTGTATTTCCAGTTTAAGATGGCATTACTGAATGCATGTGACTGCTCACTGATAGTTCAAAAGGCAAGAATTTTGGCTAAAAACATTACTAATAACACCTTTTTGAAGTAACTTGTGGTAAATTATCAGCACAAACAATGAAAGTGAAATGAATTCAAGGGATGAACTGTGCTGGTATGTTGCAGAATTGATGCAGATGGAGTGAGCTTTTTGTTGAGGCGAAGTTGAGGCAGAGGAGCTCCAATACGCATACAGGTGTGAGGCTGGATCACTCTGGGTGCTAAGCCAGTTTGGAGAAATCTGAGTGGCTTTGGGCTGGGCAGCAAAATGTGGGCCTGGAGCCAGTCGCCATGCCTTGGCCCATGTCTTAGTGCAAGGTACAATATGCTGTTCGGATAATTTAAATGCCAGCCCAGATGGACTGGAAAGACATGGCTCGTTCTCCCACGATGTTCTGTCCTCTCTCCACGGTGCTGAGGCTATGAAGACTGCCCCAACTGCTGTGCTCCGTTCCTGCTAATATGATGGATTGATACTGATGCTTTGGACCTCCTCCGGGGTCTGGCTCTTAACACTCACTTGCGTTTGGAATGTTGTTATTTGCTCTTATTGTTTGCATGGTTTGTACAGTCTTTCCCTTTTTCTGCACATCAGGTGTTGGTCTTTATTATTTTTAATTGGTTTCTTTTGGGTTTCTTGCTTTGTGGCTGCCTATAAGCAAACACATCTCATGATATGTGTAATTATAACTTATACATTCTTTGATAACAAATGTACTTTGAACTGAATAAAAAGAGCTTTTGACAGGAATATGATGTTAGAGACATTTGTAAATCTTGATGTAATCTTTATAGTAATATGTCGTTTCATGGTGAATTATTGTTCTGTGCTTTGTACTAGGATGTGACTAGGATGTTGAGTATTTATTGAACCAGGAACCAATAATTCATGAGGACTTAACCTCTGTTTCTGGGAACAATGTAATTGATTGCTTGTAATAATAGCCTCCCTCCTTCGATAGAGAAATATTTCCAAGTACAATTGGTCTTCCAACCAATGCCAAAACATCTAATGCTTCATCCATTCCCATCAGTCCTTCTGCCTGTTGTGCATCTGGTCCCTAGATATTCAGCTCTATCTACTGGCAGTTTTCCATGTGAGTGTACACCTACTAATCTTTACATTCAATTCTCCAAATTACTATCTGTTTAAATGGGTTGATCTATAATAATTTCACCAAACGTGGAGAATGGATTTGTGCATTTGGATGTTGTTGAGGGCCTGAAGATAGGAGTGCACCACAGGTAAATGTTTGTGGAATGCTGGAATTGGCTAGAATCAGACAGAGCAGCCCATTGCGTTGGCCAGCAAGCACCCACATTTACACTAATCCTATACCAAGCTATGCCATTAACTCTCCCACATTCTGCTTCTTGTATACCAAAGACCGTTTACTTACCAACCTGCACATTTGGGATGGCTGAAGAAACCATGCAGTCACAGGAAGGATTTCATTTCATACTGTGGGGGTGGGGCGTAAAATGTTATTGCCGTCTGACCTTCATATCAAATCAACTTAAGCACTGATTGGTGTCTCAGTCTCTTACCTTAGTGCAATCAATAACTGCTGGTATAAATTGCTTTTGCAGTTCAGTGATAAAATGTGGTAGCTCGTTTATTGCTGCAGTCTGAAACACGGTGAAATAATATTTCTGAATTCAGGATGTTCGCAGTATATTTCACCACTAATGCTGCAGTTAATGCAGATATCTAAACTTAAGGTTTTAGTAACTCTAAACTTCATCATTTTGCTTCATAGTTTTAAAAGGGCCCTTCTGATAATTCACAAAAATGGCTATCAGCCAATTGTATTCCTAACCTCGCCATCAAACCCACAGATGGTGTTGGGGGGGTGGGGTGGTGTTGTGGTAGTCTGGCAGATTGACTTGTACCTTGCTGAGGCCCAATGACAACTCTCAGTCATCTCCTCTTACTTGCCTCTCCAACAGAACCCCACTTAGGAGCATTGTCACCCGCACCATCAGTGACTTTATTAACTCTGGGGATCTCCCATCCATTGCCATGAACCTGATAGTTCCCTTACCTTGCACCTCCCGTTTCCATGTCCTATCCAAGATCCACAAGCCTGCCTGACCAGGTAGACCTATTGTTTCTGCTTGTTCCTGCTCCACTGAACTTGTATCTACATACCTCGACTCTGTTTTATCCCCCTGGTTCAGCCCCTTCTAACTTACCTGAGTGACTCTTCACATGTTCTGGATCTTTTCGAAGACTTCTTCCCTGGCCTGGATAGTCTCATTTTCACAGTGGATGTTGAGTCATCATACATCTCTATCCCCAATCAGGAAGGCCTTAAAGCTCTCTGCTTCTTTCTAGACAATAAACCCAACCTGTAACCCTCTACCACCACTCTACTCTACTCCATCAGATGGAACTGGTCCTCACTCTCAATAATTTCTACTTTGGCTCCTTCCACTTCCTTTAAAGCAAAGATGTAACCATGGGCACTCGTATGGACCCCAGCCATGCCTGCCTTTTTGTAAGCTACATGGAATACGTAGTGTATGTTCCAAGCCTACACCAGTATCCCTCTCGAACTTCTCTAAGCTACATTAGTGCTGGTTCCTGCACCCATGTTGAGCTCATCGACTTTATCAACTTTGCATCCTATTTCCATCCTGCTCTCAAATTTACCTGGTCCATTTCTGACTCCTCCCTCCCCCTTCTCGATCTCTCTGTGTCTATCTCTGGAGACAGTTTATCTACTGATATCTTTTATAACTGATTCTCACAGCTACCTGGACTATACCCCTTCCCACCCTGTTACTTGTAAAAGGACTACTCCCTTCTCTCAATTCCTCCACCTTCATCACATTTGCTTTCAGGATGAGTCTTTTCATTCCAGAACTAAGGAGATGTCCTCCTCCTCCAAAGAAAAGAGCTTTCCTTCCTTCACCATCAACGTTGTCCTCATCTGCATCTCTTTCATTTCATACACATCCGCCCACACTCAATCCTCCTGCCATCCCACCAGGGATCGGGTTCCTCTTGTCCTCACTTACCACCACCATCAACCATCGCGTCCAGCACATAATTCTCCGTAACTTCTGCCATCTCCAATGGGATTGACCCATCAAGCACATCTTTCCCTTCCTTCCTCCCAGTTTCTGCTTTCTGCATGGATTGCTCCCTACACAACTTCCTTGTCCATTCGTCCCTCCCCATTGATCTCCCTCCAGTTACTTACCCTTGCAAGCGGAACACCTGCCCCTACACCACCTCCCTCACTACCATTCAGGGCCCCAAACAGTCCTTCCAGGTGAGACGACAATTCACCTATGAGTCTGTTGGGGTCATTTACTGTATTTGCTGCTCCTGTATATTGGTGAGACCCAAAATAGATTGGGAGACCACTTTGCTGAGCACCTCTCTCTCCACTAGAAAAAGTGGGATCACCCAGTGGCCACCCATTTCAATTCTACTTCCCATTCCCATACCGACATGTCAGTCTATGCCTTCTCCACTGCTGTGATGAGGCCACGTTTAGGTTGGACAGAACACCTTGTATTCTGTCTGGGTAGCCTCCAACCTAATGGCATGAAGATTGATTTCTTGAACTTCTGGTAATTGCCCTTCCTTTCACCCTTCTCCATTCCCATTTTCCCACTCTCACCTTATCTCCTTATCTTCCCATCATCTCCCTCTGATGCTCCTCCCCTTCCCTTTTTTCCATGGTCTTCTACCCTATCCTATTGGATTCCTCCTTTTCTAGCCTTTTATCTCTTTCATCAATCAATTTCCCAGCTCTTACTTTACCCCTTTCCCTCTCCCACTTTTATCTATCACCTACCACTTTGTACTACTTCCTCCCTTCCCTCCATCTTCTTATTCTGACTTCTCATCTTTTATTCACACTCCTGATGAAGGATCTTGGCCTGAAATGTTCGATAGTTTACTCTTTTCTATAGATGTTGCCTGGCCTGCTGAGTTCCTCCAGCATTTTGTGTGTGTTGCTTGGATTTCCAGCATCTGCATATTTTCTCTCTTTTGTGAGTCAATTGTATTTGTTTAATTGAGGCTTTACTACATAATATTAAAATATTACTCTGAACTGGAGCACTGGTGTCAATCTATTGTGCTTTATTGGAATAGTAAGAATAAAAATCTGTGTTTTGTTTGGATACTTGTTTGCATCTCTAAGATAAGAGAGTTCTAGCTGAAGACTACCCAGCAATGAATTGGTTAAACCACAGAAGTTGATACCTTTCCTTCAATTTTGGTCAAATGGACAAACTTTTTGATGTTGCAAAGGATGACAAAAACTTGAGTACCTGTTGGGATAGGTATCTGATATTTTTACTTTGGTTCCAGAATGTAGTAAACAGACAGTCATTCATCAGCTAACTTTCCCAGAAGTGCAGGGCAGCTTTGGCTGTTCAGATTGTTTTATGGGAAGTTACAAAAGGTAGTTATGATGGGTTTCTTTGATGTTGTATCATGAGCACCTTTGAGTGATGTGCAAAATTCTGTGTGTATGACTGTATACATGTGTTTGACTCCGTCGACCTTCCTGCGTTCATCCACTGGCAGTTTTTAATCAATTAAGCAATGGCTTACATGCAAAAATGTAGTACCTTAAGATGGTTATCTTCTGTTTGAATTGAATATTTCAAGATCTCCTGTGTTTTCTTCAGAACATTATTATAGCAGTGTGCCACTTCAATTTGTACTTGACTTGCCTCATCCTCTCTCAACCAACTCCCAATAACATGAAATTAGAATTAGAGTCTTCTCTGCAATCTTCTTTCTCCAAGCCTTAGTGTTAGTTAGGACAAAGACAACTTCCTGCTGGATTATGGAGAGGGCAAGGGGTGCTGGTAGAGAAATTGAGGGTGGATGGGAATGCAATGGAACAGTCATCAGTGGTGGAAGCTAATTATAATGGGAGCATTTTGGAAGAAACAGTACATTTTCAGTGGTGTGTAACTGGCAGACCTGAGCACTTTGCTGATCATGAAGATGTGGTCTGAAGAGAGTTTCACCAGCCAGTCAGTAAAGATGGGCATGGTTTGGGTATTGGTATGGGTTACGAAGGTGGAAGTATATGGTCATAATAGGCTTGGATGTGTGCTCTGAGCTAATGTAAGAACGTGTTAATTCAGTTTCCAGGGTGAGCAATGGTCTTGGAACAGGAGTGGAGCTGGGACCATGTATGGAAAACAGCCACTTCATCTCTTTCAGTATGCAGTTAAGAAAATTTTTGCTTGTCCATCACCAGGTCATTGCTCTTGAAGTCTCATACTTAAGCAACAACGATGTGTCATGAGTGATGTATTGAGCTGCGACCAGCTTTCGTTAGCATGCATGTGGAACCAGAATTTTTGTTTTTGATGAATGTTGCCTAGGGATGGCATATTGAGGCATAGGAGAGGGCAAGTATATATCCTGGAAAGAAGAAAGAGCTAATTGTCTTTACATTCAGAGAGAAGCTATTTTTGCTTTGATAAGATTACTAAAAGTAGAACCGCAGGGCAGTGTGGGAGAGATGTTGATGAAAAGTAATGTGGGCAGTCAGTCAAGTGGATGGGGGGGGGTTGATGGGAGGGCGAGAAGTAGATTATTATTATTAACAGGACATGGTAAACAGGATCCTGGAGATGAGTAGGAGACTGGAGATGGGCTGCATGTTTCAAGTATAGAGAAGTATACATTTACTTTGCTGAGAAGAAGAGGGACCTGATAATATTTTCAGCTAAGATTGAAGTGGCAGAGGGGTTGTGAGAAATTTAAATGTGGAGTGAAGTAGCAGCAGAATCTCATGGAGTAGAGATAAATCAGAGATGGAAGTTTAGGGTAGAACACATGGAATTGTAGTGTGGGTTGACCAAGGACAGCCAATGAGACTACTCATTGAACTGCAGCCACTGTTGTAGTGTGGAATATATGATGGGTAATTTGCACACTAAAACCTCCCATAAACTGCATAGAAATAATAATCAGTTTTGTGATAATTGAGCAATAAATGTTGGCCAAGATAATGGAGAAAAATTTACAGATCCTCTTGACTAATGTTCTAAAATATTTAAGGTCCATCTGAAATGGTGGATATGACCTTAGTTTAATGTCTAATCCCAAAAAATGCAACATCTTGACTTTGACACCCATCCTAGATAATCTGTGCTAAATTCCTGAACATGCTAGGACAAAACCAAGATTATTATTATCATAAAGCAAAGGTTGACACAGGCTGATAAAGATTCAAGAAGTATCAGTTGGATTTACAGACTTGAGTTGCTGATAGCATTATGGAGGAAATGGAAGGAGGATGCTTCCTCAATGTTTTTCATTGACTAATGCAAAAAAAGGTCATGCTCCAAAATGTGCATGAATGAAGTAAAGATTCTTATTGTAACGTCTTCATCATTGAACTTTCCACATTCTCACAGACCTGAACTACTGGTGTTACGAACCCCGTAACTGGGTCACTTACCAGCAAAGATGGAGATGTCCGTTGAAGTCTGATGATACTATTTTTAACAGTATTTATTAGTAAAAATACACAAAAATAATATCAATGCAAATATACAGATAATATACGTCGTCAATACTAAATCTAAAAGTGCGGGTATAATAATAATCAATAAGAAATAAGCTCTATTGTTGTCTAGGGGATAATGTATTGTCCGATGGAAATATAAAGTTCACTCAGTTCCTGCAGGCTGCAGCCGTTGGGGACCGCTGTGTGGCAATGGTTGGAGAGAGAGAGAGAGATTTGGAGAAAAACTTGCCGACTTTCCTTTTATGATTTTGATCCATCAGGAGTCTCGTTGTCGTGGCCTTTCACTTGTGGCCTCTCCTTTAGCTAAACCGTTCTTCCGTGATGAGCCCGCCACCCAGGCAAGGGAGGACGCACACGAGCTCTTACCGGCTTTTGCTATAAAACGCTGTCACGGGATTTCTAGCGTTTCTCCTGGTGCGTCTGAAGGGGTTGTTCCCCAGACCCTCTTTTATTCCTTTTATCCTCAGATGTCAATCAGGTTGGGATGATGCAATCCTTCAACCAGACCACTCTGGTTGTCCCCTGAGGGGTTTCAATGAATAGTACAGTACTTAATACACAATTCCGTCTCCAAGAGACAATAGCCGTTATCAGTGGTTCCGTTTCGCTGAGGCCAGGACACATTCCAAACCTTGTGGATTCTGCATGTCTCTCTCTCATTTCCTGGGTCCCAGACCCAAATTAATATTGATCTTGCGATTCTCAAAAAGGAGGGGGCGACTTTGTACCCTTCGGCCCCTCAGAGTTGCTTCACCTTCATAACACTGGACAAAGGCAAAAAGCATGGGGGAGTGGAATATGTCTGGGTTCCATTTTACAATATCAACAAGAGAACATTTGGGGGAAAAATAAAATCAATCCATTTTGTATTTTAATATTGATCTGTATTTTTAGACAGGTCTTACTCTGAAAAATTATGCAGGTAGTGTAGCATTAAGGGGATCTTGCCTGCATGGATTCCCTTGCTGTATTATTTCCTCTCACCATCATTGCTAGGTCTCACATTATTTACACAGGAATATGTCTGGGTCTTCTCTTTGGAGAATGCAGGCATCACCAGTTGGCCAGCTGCAGTATTCAAGTGCATTTTTTTATTAACTGTTATTAGATTTGTGGCATGAGTATTTAAATATGCCAGCCCATGTGATTTAGAAGGCGTGCTATTAATTAATGCATAGTTAATAATATTTCTGTACACTTAAGGTTCCCTCGCAGAGCATTGTTGAGCAGCATTTTAATATCACCAAAGGGTGTCCTTTTATTGCATTTATCTTAAATGTCCAATGCCCTGCTAAAGAGGATAGTAATGTTGTACTCAAAAAACACTGATTATTTTCACTTATTGAAGGATAAGTTGAAGAATTACGTGGTTTTTGTATGTATCTAGCTATTGTCATTCATAGAACTATAATGGGCTTTCGTTTAGTGCTACTTCAAAGTTCAAAGTAAATTTATTATCAAAGTACATATATATCACCATATAAAACCCTGGGATTTTGTGGGCATGCACTATAAATTCAAGGAACACAATAGAATCAATGAAAGACTGCACTCAACAGGACAGACAAGCAACCAACTTGCGAAAGACAACAAACTATGCAAATACAATGTAAAAAAAAGTAAGCGATAAATAAAAAGAATACAAAATGAAGAGCCCTTGAAAGTGAGTCCGGATCCGGGCTGTGGGAATGAGTGGTGGGATGTGTGGTTATCCCCTCTGGTTCAAGTGCCTGATGGTTGAGGGGCACTAACTATTTAGTTAACATATAGGATATAAAAATGCCATATGATAGAAATGGTACTTTAAAGAGGTAAGTAGTAAAAAGAACGAGTAAACTAAATCTTTTGTTTAGTAGAGCGCTATCTTCCAATAGATTCCCACTGATTATTGAGATGAAGGAAATCTATTTGGGATTCTTTGTTAAATCATAAAGTGAAACACTATTAAATCTTCTAGGTGTAGTTTTATTTCAAAGATGTGAATTTGCATTTGGGTCCAAGATTTTTTAATCTCCTCGGCATAAACAGTAATATCGAGCATACAACGATGTGTGACACAAAATGACTTGGCAAGCAAGTTGCAAAACTGCATATGAGCAGTGCTGTGATTGAAATTAATGATCTAGACATTGCTGAAAAATTAACAGTATGTGATTGTTAAACATGGTTACAATGTAAAAATGCCAGCAATTGAATAAAGGGAATATAGAAACCTTGTCATTGATTTCTATCACAATGTCTATGTATTTGTCAGAAATGGAACCAGATTGTAACAATGTTGATACTGTAGTTGACTCCAGAGTAAGTTTTAGATAATAAATCCTCATTGCTTCCATGTTTGTTTTTCTACCAGTGGCCAACCTCATCTGCTGAATCCTCGACCTTCTCTTTTCTGTTCAGTCCATGCCTTAGCCTTGTTTCTACACTTTTCTGCCTTTGTCTTAATTTGCACTATCTCATTCACCCACCTTCTCCATTCTTGAACAATAATTTATCTCGATTAAGCAATGCCATGATTTAAAATATCTTGCTTATGGTTTAAATTTCTTCCATATTCCCCTTACAACAAAGAATGATACCCTTTAATTATGGTCTTGTAATCATCCCTGAATTACAGCCATTGTTGACTTGTCATCAAATGCAAAGATTAAGGGCTGTGGAATTCCTGCCTTAAACCCCTCTGGTTCCCCACTCATTTTGTCATTCAAAGCCATTCTGAGAACATCTGTTTGATCAAATGTTTGTTTATTTGTTATAGAAACATGTTTTTAAATTTTGTTTGGTAACCTGGGGGAGAAATGTTTTGGGTCAATTTGTCTTATTAACAATGCTGGATAACTACAAGTTGTTGTGTAAGTGAACTGTGTTGCCCCGAATATAAGTTCAGCAAAGTAAATTTCCATTCCCAGGAATGCACAAAAATTGAGAAGAAAAATAATGACAAAGCTCAGAGAGACTGTTGGAGATCCAAGAGCTGATTTCTCAAAATGAGACTGAATACTGGGGGGAAAATCCAGCATGATGAAATTTGAGTTCTTCAAAAGAGCAAATGGAAACTTGGGACACCTGTGTCATTAGTTCATTATACTTGGGACCACTGCTCTAGATTTTGCATACAAAAAAATTCTTGGGCTTGAATTTAAATGGTTAAATGCTGATGGTTCCATTCAGATCAACATTGGCTAGCAAAATCGAGGAAGATTTAGGAATCTTAAAACTTTAGTTGTGGGATATGAGCAGGGTTGTCCATCCCCATTTGCTCTTGAGTTGAAGCATTGTAAGTCAATCACAAGGTAAGTTGGGTTTTTGTTGTCATGTGTATCAATGTCAGTAGAAAAACTTTGTTCTACATGCTATCCATACTGAGAATTTCATTGCACAGAACATTAAGATAGCACAAGGGAAACCAAGCACAAGGATAACACAATGAAGAAGAGCCTTATAGTTAGAGAGAAAGTGCAGTGCGGGCAGACAATAAGGTGCAATGTCATAGTGAGATAGATTGTGAGGTCAATAGGCCCATCTTAATGTAGTACAGGACTGTTCAATAGATATTGTCCTTAGTCCTGGTGGTATGTGCTTTCAGGTCCTTGTATTTTGTTGTCTGCTGTGATTGGGGGGTGGGGGGTGGGGGGGGGGGAGAGCAACTGCCTGGGATGAGTATGTCCTTTGATTATGTTCACTATTTTTCCAAGGTACCAAGAAGTGTAAACAGAGACCATGGAGGAAAGACTGGTTTCTATGATATGCTGAGCTGTGTCCACAACCCTTGGTTGCTTTCCATGGTTTCATGCAAAGCAGTTGCCATAGCAAGCTGTGACGCATTTGAGTTGGATGCTTTCTTAAGGTGCATTGATTAAAAATGAGGGTCACAGTGAACATGCCAAATTTCTTTAGCTTCCTGAGGAAGCAGAGGCACTGGTGAGCTTTCTTGGCCGTGGCATCGAAGTGCTTGGACCAGGGCAGGTTTTTGGTGTTGTTTGCTCCAAGGAACTTGAAGCTTTTCAACCCTCTCAACCTCAACATTATTGATGTAACAGCAGTGCAGACATCACCCACCTCCCTTCCTGAACTCAATGACCAGCTCTCAATCTGGACTATTGGTATTAGCCAGACTAGGTGAGAAGATCATTTCCTTCCATGAAGGATATTAGTGAATTATAGAGATATTTTGATATACAGTGAGAAATTTCATGATTATTGTTGAGGAAACAATCTTTTTCCATATTTCCAGTTTTAATTAATTACTTAAATTTATGTTCCTCTGTTTATTTGAACGCTTACTTCTAGATAAATAGTTCTGATACTGGCTCCTAATTCAATAAATTAATCATTGTACTACCATAGCTGGCAGTGTCAGAAGGGATCACAAGTATTCATTTTGTGAACACTTACAGAATTCTGACATTTCTGGCTGAGGAACTAGAGAAGAACCCGTGTAGATATCCTACAGGGTTCAGTGACATAACAGATCCATGTGCATTGTACAATGACTTAATTTCACTTGCAAAGTGGTTTAGAGCTCTGGTGCCAGAAGTATTAATATCCTGGTGGAGCATATGAGAGAAAGTGATGGATTTTCATAAATGTGTGCTTGATATCAAGGGCAACATGCTGAGGAAACAGGTGCACTCTGCTACAGACTTTTATACAATTTACTTCAGATGGCATGAATGTGGTTGAAACCACAATTCACAGATGACCGGTAGAAATCAGCCATTTAAGGAGAAGTAGAAATTTTATCAGCTGTATGAAAATAACCAAACTCTTACAGGAAGGTGAAACCCATTGAGCCTGCGCCAACCCTCTGAAAGAGTAACCTGTCTCTCGCACTCTTCAGTCACGGTATTGTTATCTTCTATCCAATTTGTTTTTGAAACCCAGGATTGAATCTGTTTCCATCACCCTTTCACCAGTGTATCCAGATCTTGACGCCTGGTGCATTAAAAAAGGTTTCTTCATTTGACCAGTCACTTCCAAATACAGTATGTGCTCTAACTCTCAGTGCTATAACCACTGGGAACAGATTCCCTTTATTCGCTTTTTCTGAACCTTTCCTGATTTTTCAAAGTTGCTATTGAATAGAATCTTCACATTTGCTGCTGTAAGAATTTTCCGTCTATTAATTAGCTCAGAGATTCAGATTACCTAACCAAAAAAAGACAAACCTAACTTTAGGCTCTTAAATTTTGCAGTTTAGCTGTAAGCTGATTTAGCTTTGAATTGCTACGGAAATGCATTTTGATTGATTTGGGTTTTTGGGCTGTTTTGGTCATTAAAAGTATATATTTTTTAAAACTTCCCTGTTTTGTTTGAGGTTCCAAATGAAATGGATGGTAATCTAGTGACTGTGGATGTCTTTTGTGTGTGGAATGAAAGATTTATTGATCACTTCTCTGGCAATTCCCTAGCTGGCTGTGACGTTTTTCACTTTAAAGTTTACAAATGAGTTCCTGTCTGCAGTTCACCCTGAGGTGTTGGTTAGAAGCTTCTGCAATTGTGTGATGTTGTTTGGCATAGTTCAGATCTGCTGTAATTTCCGTAATAGTTCAGTAAATGGTTTTAATTGCTGCCTACTGCAAGATGCATAAATTATTTGCCCACTTATCATATGTTTCTATAAATATATTTTATATGCACATTCTTTTCAGTAATGTAGTAAACATTATCAAAATTTCCTTCATAGCATATTAAACCCTGGGAATATATGAGAATTAACTTGAATATAATTTATAATGGACTAAATGTACTTACAAATGTCTTTTTTCGGTAATGACTTTGATTCTGCCATGGATGGGATTATCTTTCAATTTGATACAAACAGATCTGTATCTGGCTGAAGAGTTTATTTGTGGCACAATCTTAAATCTTAGTAACACTGGTTAATTACTAGATTTTCATATTAATATAGATTGGAAGATTTGTTCCATGAGATCAGTGAAAAATAAATATCCAGCTATATTTGCATCTTCTGCCAGGTGGAAGATGGGTAATAAGTTAATCTTACATGTATACAGATCCATTCACGACCTCAGCATATCCTGGGGGCTTTGCAGGTGACAATGTGCTTTTTGAATTACAGTCAACATTGCCCTTTGGGAAATGCAGCACAAAATTTGTTTGCAAGATGCTACAAAGAGCAGCTGAATGACAACCAGGGAATGGTCTAATCTTCCAGTCTGCAAAGGCTTTGCAGTCATCAGGTGTCATTCCATCTCGTCTGGTGCAGATCGGAAATGTATGTGAGCAGATGAAATGACGGTGAGCTCTTCGACCAATCAGATTAGCGTATATTCATTTTAACCATGTGTTTGAGAATGACAAAAAGAAAGATATTGGAAAATGCAGGCCAAAAATTAGCACAAACAAATTACGTTCTGAAAAAAAGACACTAAAACTTTATATTTCAAGTGACTTATATCTTGACCAATTCCTCCAGCTTTTAATTCTGGCCTTATTTCATTGTAAAGGAATAAACATTGTAGTCTGTGTTATAATGCAGGTTTGTTCCACAGAATCAACATTTTGTACTGATGCATATTTTGAGACTTGCCAATGTGTATGTGTTCTGCTTTGAGATTACAATTCAAATTAATTTATCATCTCTGGTCCTAGGTTCTCCCACTATTGGAAACCTCTTCTTATACATCCACTCTACCTAGTCCTAAGAACATAAGAAAACATAAGAAATAGGAGCAGGAGTCGGCCATCTGGTCTGTCGAGTCTGCTCCGCCATTCAATAAGATCATGGCTCATCTCCACCTACCTCCCTTTTTTCCATAACCCTTAATTCCCCTACTATGCAAAAATTTATCCATCCTTGTCTTAAAGATACTTACTGAGGTAGCCTTCACTGCTATATTGGGCAGAGAATTCCACAGATTCACCACCCTCTGGGAAAAACAGCTCCTCCTCATCTCCGTCCTAAATTTACTCTCCCAAATCTTCAGGCTATGTCCCTTTTATGTCCTTTCAGTATTCAATAGGTTTCAATGATATTGCCAATTATTCTCCTGAACTCCAGCAAGTATAGGCCTAGAGCCATCAAACACCCCTCATACATTAAAGCTCATTCATTCTCGGGATTACTTCTGTAAACCTCGCCTGCACCCTTTCCAATGCAAGCACATAATTTTTTTTAAAAATGAGGTCCAAAACTGCTCACAATATTTAAAATGTAGTCAGAGGTTTCAAAGGTACATTTAATGTCTGAGAAATGTATATAATATACATTCTGAAATGCTTTTTCTTCGCAACCACCCACGGAAACAGAGGAGTGCCCCAAAGAATGAATGACAGTTGACGTTAGAACCCCTAAGTCCCCACCCCAGCCCCCCTCCCTCCCGAGCGTAAGTGGCAGCAAGCAACAATCTCCTCTCCCCTCCCCCCACTGGCAAAAAAAAACATCGGTACCCACCACTGAGCACTCAAGCATGAGCAAAGCAACAGCAAAGATACAGACTTGCAGTTACCCCAAGGACTACTTGTTCCTTCTGGTATTCAACATACCACAGGTTCTCTCTCTCTCCCTAATAAGGGAGAAAGAGGTGCCTCCATTTCACAGCGAGAGGGGAGGCACAACCAACAACTCGCTAGTTTACGATGTTAAAAGTCTGTTGCATCACTTTACCTGAGCTCTGTGCCCAAAGATCTCAGGTCTCTGGACACACAGCTGTAGATCTTCCATCTCCCACGACACACCTGTCTTCTGTCTGGATACCGACCTCTGATCGCCCCCATCTCCAGAGCCACAAAATCTCAGTCCTCTGAAGGTGAGCGAAGCTCTTAGGCCGAGCCCTCGGTGCAGCTGAATGACGGCCATTCGTGAAACCCCGAGAGCAGGTCCCATTCCGGCAAAGAACCGCAGTCAAGGTGTAACACTAGGTCAGGGTCTTCAAAAACACTGAAAGGGAAAAATAGAGATATTAAAGAGCTGTTTCCGAAGATTCCTGAATGGACATTGAAGCTTTGGACACTACCTCACTTTTTTTAATATACAGTATTTCTGTTTTTACACATTTTAAAATAATCTATTCAATATATGTAATTGATTTACGTTTATTTATTTTTATGTTTCATTTTATTTATTATTATTATTTTTTCTCTCTCTGTATTGTATTGAACTGCTGCTGCTAAGTTAACAAATTTCAGGTCACATGTCGGTGATAATAAACCGGATTCTGATTCTGATCATCCACAAACTTAACCAGCACCACCCCAGTAAAGTAAGAGTAAAATCAAGCTGACACTTAAAATGCTCATTGTTCTCCAGTGTCATTTTTCAGGTGACAGATTACATCCTTTCTTTCTCCTCCGGTGAACATCATGGCCTCCCTAGTGAAGCCAAAGTTCACACCCCAGTGAATATCACAAAAGCAGATAATCTGGTGCTGATCACATTGCTGTTTGCAAATAGATCATCAGAATCTCTACAATTCCAACTGTGACTAATCATCCAAGATCACTCTTTGCTCAGTCGTAATAGGGGGCACATAAACGCAAGGGCATTATTTTTATAATGTTCTGTGGTATGCTATATTTGGCAGAACATAGATATCCTGGTTACTCAGACCCTCCATTCTGTGATTTATTATAACAGCTGCCACCTTTTTATCTATGTCATTGCTTCTATTGCATCTGTCTGAGAATTAATTAATGTAGCTTGAGCACCAAATTATATTCGCTAACATCCCATGAAACACCTTGAAACATTGTAATAGGCACTATGCAAATGCAGTTTGTCTAAGAAGGTTAGGAAGTGAATGATTCTGCTGGGAGATAGTCTCAGGGCAGATGGTATTGATCTGTCCATTAAAAAAAGCTTGGGTATCTTGATATACTGTATACTGTCCTATAAGCTAATTGTTTCCCCAGTGCTCAGAGTCTGGTTGATTCGTAGTCATTGTGTGTCACCTTATTTTGGAAAAACCTGAGTCTTTATTCAGGCCATGATTCCAAACTATAGAAAGGAGAAATTCCCTTTTAATGGGATTCCACCTTTGGTAGTAGTTCTTCATTTAATTCACACTTGCATTGCTTGAAAGAAGTGGAAATATATACATGTGCATCCATCTGGGAACTCGCTGTTAGGAAGCCCTTCTGAGCGTTATTGAAGGGTGGAAAAAGAGCTCAGTTTGCCTGCAGCACTTTGACTGAGACAGTCACCTGAGGAAAAGATCTGTGCTTTTGAAAATGATTGAACATCATTGGCCAAAATAATCCCTTTGCCATTGTGTGCTCCACTGTGAATAGATATGCTGAATGTAAAGTGTTTTGCTTTCAATCTATATTGTGAAGATGTTTTGAAGACCTGCACCAAATAAATTTGTAATAAAGTTGTTAATTAGAAGAATTCCCAAGAGCCCAGACTCATTGGTTAGTAAGAACATCAGATCAGAAAAAAATAGGAGCAAGACTATCTGGCCCTGCTTCACTGTTCATTAGGATCATGTTTCAACTACCTTGGTTTTATTTTTCGCTCTGTCCCTAATAACCCTTGAGCATCCAGAAATCTATTCATGTCTACTTTGATTGAAGACGATAATTGATCTTTCCTGGACTCCTGGGTAGAGAATTCTAAAGGTTTACTCCCTTAAGTGTGAAGATGATTCTTCTTTCTTAGAACATCCACCCTGCATCAGCCCTGTTAATTTTAAGAACTGTGTTGGTCTTGATGAGATCTCCTCTCATTCTTCTAAAAAGAGCTCTGACTGTCTGGAGCACTTTGAGAGGGTCACCTGAGGAAAAAATCTGTGACTTTGAAAATGTTGAATATCATTGTCCAAATTAATCCCTGAAAGATGAAGTCTCAGTGATATTCTCAGAAAGTTAACGGACCCTAGCAATGAGGGCAATATGTGTATGCATTGGGTAATCACAGATTCCCCACAGGGTGTCTAGATGGTGCCTCCTGTATCAAAAATTGTTCAACATCACCAGACAGCAAGTGAACCAAAAGAAAGACTAAATTATTCTTGGAAGCATGGCTTCCAGACATTAACAGTCAGTGACAATAAAATTTAATTTCTTTTGCTGTTAATGACTAATGTTGATGGATAGGAAACAAAGGTGTAGTGAAGGTGCTGTTTTGTAATGTTCATAAACTCCAGGAAAATGGGTCTCCCTTGGAGACCAGCAAATATAATACCAATACCATCACCATTTTTGGAATCAGTTTCTGGATCTCAGCAAGCCAGATTGTGAGGGGGATTAGATGGCAGGTGGGGGAAAACTGGAAGAAAGAGAGATTGGAGGATATGTTATGGAGAACTCAAGTTTAGAGATTGTAGCATTTAGTATGGTATATTGGGAGGGGCCAGGAGAGAGTGTGTGGAAGCGAAGAATTGTTCGCAAGCCATGGAAGGGTATCAGAAGGCATCAGATTGTGGGTGATTGAATAACTGGAAAGGCTAAAGGGAAAGTTTGATGTGCTGGAGAAAAAATCTTCTCTTCTACCTGGCACACTGCAACTACTGGAAGTGCAGTTGTCTCACTTCCTTCAGCAGTCAGGTCCACGTGAAGCACATTATAAACATGAGTATGTCTGCAGATACTGGAAATCCAAAGCAACACACAAAATGCTGCAGGAACTCAGCAGGTGAAGTAGCATTGATGGAAATGAATAAACAGTCAATGTTTAGGGGCCGAACAGGACTAAGAATGAAGGGGGAAGATTCCAGAATCAAAAGGGGGGGAGGGGAAGGAAGGCTTGCTAGAAGGTGATAGGTGAAGCCAGGTGGGTGGGGAAGATCAAGAGCTGGAGAAGAATAAATCTGATAGGAGGGAAGAGTGAGTGGACAACAGGAGAAAGGGAAAGAGGAGAGGACCTGGGGGGGGGGGGGGGGGCAGTAATAGGCAGGTGAGAAGAGGTAAAAGGTCAGAGTGAGGAATAGTTGGGGGGGGGAAGAAATCAATATTCATGCCATCCAGTTGGGGGCTACTCAGATGGAATATAAGGCATTGCTCCTCCACTTGAGGGTGGCCTCATCTTGGCATGAGATGTACCAACATGTCGGAATCAGAATTAAGATGTTTGCCCACCAGGAAGTACCACTTGTGGCGGAAGGAGCAGAGGTGCTCAACAAAACAGTTTCCTAATGCCTCAGGGTCACTCCTTAAAGCTGATTGGTTGTACATATCTCACTGTGTCTCCTTCAAAACCAAAAGTGAGTGGGTTGAGTTCCTTTTTGAAAAATATTAGCATTTAGCTTTCATTTCAACCTAAATCTGCCTATTCGATGAATTTCAATCAGTGTTTCTTATCATCTGGATGTAGATCACAATGTTCATATTTACTCAAGGTGAGTAGTACGTTTTTCCTTTTGGCCTAACTGTTCCAGTTTAGATGTGGATTTTTCAGATTATTAAAATCTTGAGGCCAGGGCAATTATAGTGCCAAAGCAGCATCTTAAGTGAGGCATCAGTGTAGCTTTTAGTGGTCTGTGTGCTTTGTTTTCAGCAACCATGATTTGGTTGACGTTAAGATGAAATTGCTGTAGTGAACATTTTGAAGTAAGTGGCTCTCCTTTGGAGCAGTTATAAAAGGGAAATTGTCAAGCTTTAAGAATGAGTGTTCAGTCATGATCCAACTGATTGTGTGGCTGAATTATATGTCATAAGACAGAAAATTACAAATTTTACTACAAATTACAATAGGAGATAGAAAATGCATATCAAAATGCAATGTTGCAATAGTCATGGGGGATTTTAATATGCAGGTAGATTGGGAAAATCAGGTTGGTGCTGATTTTGGATCCCGAGAGAGCGAATTTGTGGAATGCCTATCACATGGCTTTTTAGAACAGTTTCTGGTGGAACCTACATTAAGTGGATGTGGAGACTATGTTTCCTACAGGGAGTTTAGGACCAGAGGGCACAACCTCAGAATAGAAGGATGTCCATTTAGAACGGAGGTAAGTGGAATTTCATTCGCCAGAGGGTGGTGAATCTGTGGCATTTGTTATCACAGGCGGCTGTGGGAGACAGGTCATTAAATATATTTAAAGTGGAGATTGATGGATTTTTGATAGGTCAGGGCGTGAATGGCCTAATTCTGCTCCTGTGTCTTAGAGTCTAAAATTGTAGTGAATGAAGGTGAAAAATCCAGTCTGGAGAAATGCAGCATGGTTGGAGGAGGTACCGAATTACCTTTAAACCCAACACATTATTCTGTTAAAGCTATTAAAGATGCACATGTGGAGACTTGCACCTCTCCAGATTCCTGAACAGGTCCCAGAAAGTACCTTAACACTGCTCCTCATCTTGGATAAATGTTGTGACCAATTCCTATTGCCACTAATTTGTAGTTATTGTTGTATAGTCTGAACATGTTACAAAAGCATTGTCTGATTGCAGTGGAAACTAATTGTTGCAAATAGGATGTGATGTGAGGTTAGCCACGGTGTACTTATAATTCCCTTACAGATCTAGTTCTACATTTCTCATAAGTACTGTTTCATCCTTCGTGTCACCATGCGTCCTAAAGCAATCCCAAAGAAATTCAGAACTTAAGGGCGCTGTGGATCAAAGAAAGAAAGTAATTTAAACTGCTATTATATCAATTCTTGAGGTAGCAACCTACTATGAATGATCTATTAAATAAATTTATCACTACAATCAAATGACTCAAATTGTGTTTTGAAGAAATTGCCACACTTTTCTTAAATAGAAATTTCTACAATCTACAATGTCTGATTTTCTTGAAAATGTGATTGAAGCTATCTATTAAATGATTTCATCCTTCACCCGAGTTATTTGCAAGCAGTCTTGGTTGGAAATGCTCAAAGACACGATGTTAGCCGAAGTCAGGTCCTGCATCACTGCGCAGTGGCGGCTAGCTTCCAAAGAGGCATCACCTAATATGAGACAGTCCTCCTTTTTATTCTCTAGTAGTATCTGTTCGGCTACTTCTGAAGGACAATTTCCCAAACCTTTATTAAGGGAAATATCACTTGTGACAGCTCTGCTTGTAAATGAGTGGGTAAGAAATTAAGTTCATCATCCTTAATATGATGTAAATACTGCCATCATTGTATTGTCTCAAACATACAATGAGTGAATCTTTTGTTCAATGTTCCAGTACAACTTTAGTGACCCAACATCCGATTGTTTAGAAATCCTGGCAGTCTGAGATAGAGTCGAGGACACTATAGCACAGAAACAGGCACCTTGGCCGACCTAGTCTGTGCTGACCTGTTATTCTGCCGAGACCAATGATCTGCACCTGGTTTATTCATTAATCTGGTTTACTCTTTATCTGTTTTACTCATTTGTCTGGAATTTGAGCCGGGATCCACAGTGGAATTAGTGTGTGCGGTACAGGTGGGCCTAGTGTGTGCCTGAGGCCAGTGTTGGGATCTGGAACTCCAGGGGTCAGTGAAGTGGTTAGGTTGTGGCTCAAACTGGGACCAGAATATTTGTGTATTCCCTGCTCTTTTAACCTCACTGGAAGATTTAATATTCTGCTATGTACTTTGCAAGAAATTGGCAGGGGGATGGGAACCAGAGTGATAGGACTGAAGGTGGGGCAGTTGTTGAACTAGATGCTGTGTTCAGTAAGACTGTCTGGAAGGACAGGCAGATGACAGGGCAAAATTGGAGTCAATGGGATGAGTTGCAGTGCAGAAGGGAGACAAAATCAAAAAGGGTACTTGATATGGGATTGAAGGTTTTATATTTGAATACACACAGTATGTGGTATAAAGTAAATGATCTTGTCACATAGTCAGAGATCGGCAAGTGTAATATTGTGAGCATCACTGAGTTGTGGCTGAAAGATTATAGTTGGGAGCTTAACATCCAAGGATACACATTGTATTGAATGGACAGGCAGGTAGGCAGAGGAGGTGTGATGGCTCAGTTAGGAAAAATTAAATCAAATCCTTATAAAGAGGTGACATAGGATTAGAAGAGGACGTGAGAAAAGCAATGGCCGAAGTTTCTGGGAGCAATTCAGAAGGTGCAGGATAGATATATCCCAAAGAAGAGGAAGTATTCTAAAGGGAGGATGACAAGGAGAGTTAAAGCCAACATAAATGCAAAAGACTTCCGGTAAGATGGTGGCATGTTCATGTGCAGTGGCTTCTCGGGGGCTAGCCAAAAGTGCACTTTTCTTCTTGAAATGCGATTTTTATGATTGTAAGACTATTCTGGACTCCAAAAACTACAGGTAGAGCAGGTCTGCCACATCAGTGATCTGCTCATTGGTCAGAGCAGCTGGCAGTCGGCTGGGCTTGGAGAAGCCAGCGGACAGACTGGAGATGGAGAAGCTGGTTGGATGGGTCGGAGATTTTTTAAACTTATGTCTTGCTGCACTTTTTTAAAAACTTGAATGTCTCACTGTGCTTCAACAGGTAGGGAGTCATCTTGGACTCATTTTAAAAATACCTCATCACCAGTGTTATGTTTTGTAACTCTAAGACATAAACTCTATTTGAAATATAAAACAAAGGAGCCCAGACTTCCCATTTACTTTAACTGAGGCAGACATGTATCATATAGTAACATCATGATGTATGTAATTTACTTAATGTAATGACTTATTTAGATAAACAATGCTTAATCAAAAATATATATAATATATTAAATACTACTGAAATATTAAATTCACAGCATAAACAGGCTAGACAGTCTTAACCAATCACAAGCATGTCCAAATCAAAGCTATTTTTTGAAAGATGCACTAGAAGCAGAGCACAAGGATGAATTATTGTTCTTTTCTGTAGACTTTATGAAGTGGAAGCTATTTTAAGAAAATATATTGTCACAACAAAATGGTGGCACTTGCAGCAAATCACTCCTAGAACAGAGCACAAAATGATAAAATTGTGCTGATGAAAGAATGGTGTGGATAGTCACGCAGTAAGCAAGATACAAAATCTCACTAGTTGACCTTTAAAATGCATGCAATTCAAAATACTGTTAAAATCACATGACACCTATCTCAAGCTGCATGTTTTTCAACACTGTCTTTTCAAGTTCAAGTTTGGATTTAATTGTCATTCAACCAAAAGTGAATATACATAGATTCAGCCACATAAAACAATGTTCCGCAGAGGCCAACCCCAGTACCAACTGTCATGCACATATAAGGCACATATAGCACATCAAAGATACCAGGAAACATACAGTCACACAAAAAAATAAACAACCAAGTTCCTGAGTATCATGTCTGTAGGTGGATGCTATATGTGATGGTGTCCACAAGAAAAAGCCTGCGGCAGTCCAATTATCAAGCACAAAAAAGTGCACCTGCAGAAGTAGGAAATTCAACTTGTGCTTCACCGAGCAGACATTGGAAGGCAGCACCAATGGGAGGGGCCAGCCTTTCAGCTTCCCAAGCACCTTCTTCCTGCAAGTAGCAATTGCACTCACTTCTGCACCCTAACACTCTTGAACTTCCAGCATAAGACCGTAAGACAAAGGAGCAGAATTAAGCTATCAGAATTAAGCTACCTCCCCCACATGAATCCACCACGGTGAGCTTCACAGCTGAACAGGTGAGAAGACAGCTGAAACGTCTCCACCCAAGCAAGGGTGCAGGCCCGGATGGTGTCAGCCCCAGTGTGCTCAAAGCCTGTGCCCCCCAGCTATGTGGAGTACTTCACCATGTCTTCAACCTGAGCCTGAGTCTCCAGAGGGTTCCTGTGCTGTGGAAGACGTCCTGCCTCGTTCCTGTACCGAAGACGCCGCGCCCAGTGGTTCCAATGACTACAGACCGGTGGCACTGACCTCCCACATCATGAAGACCCTGGAGAGAGTTGTTCTAGAGCAGCTCCAGCCCATGCTTAGGCCACACTTAGACCCCCTCCAGTTCACCTACCAGCCCCGACTAGGAGTTGAGGATTCCATCGTCTACCTGCTGAACCGTGTCTATGCCCACCTGGACAAGCCGGTGAGTACTGTGAGGGTCATGTTTTTTGACTTCTCCAGTGCATCCAACACCATCTGCCCTGCTCTGCTGGGTGAGAAGCTGACAGTGATGCAGGTGGATGCTTCCCTGGTGTCATGGATTATTGATTACCTGACTGGTAGACCACAGTATGTGCGCTTGCAACACTGTGTGTCAGACAGAGTGGTCAGCAGCTCTGGGGCTCCACAGGGGACTGTCCTGTCTCCCTTTCTCTTCACCATCTACACCTCAGACTTCAACTACTGCACAGAGTCTTGCCATCTTCAGAAGTTTTCTGATGACTCTGCCATAGTTGGATGCATCAGCAAGGGAGATGAGGCTGAGTACAAGACTACGGTGGGAAACTTTGTCACATGGTGCGAGCAGAATCATCTGCAGCTTAATGTGAAAAATACTAAGGAGCTGGTGGTGGACCTGAGGAGGGCTAAGGCACCGGTGACCCCTGTTTCCATCCAAGGAGTCAATGTGGACATGTTGGAGGATTACAAATACCTGGGGATACGAATTGACAATAAACTGGACTGGTCAAAGAATACTGAGGCTGTCTACAAGAAGGGTCAGAGCCGTCTCTATTTCCTGAGCAGACTGTGGTCCTTTAACATCTGCTGGATGATGCTGAGGATGTTCTATGAGTCTGTGGTGGCCAGTGCTATCATGTTTGCTGTTGTGTGCTGGGGCAGCAGGCTGAGGGTAGCATACACCAACAGAATCAACAAACTCATTCGTAAGGCCGGTGATGTTGTGGGGGTGGAACTGGACTCTCTGACGGTGGTGTCTGAAAAGCGGATGCTGTCCAAGTTGCATGCCATCTTGGACAATGTTTCCCATCCACTCCATAATGTACTGGTTAGGCACAGGAGTACATTCAGCCAGAGACTCATTCCACCGAGATGCGACACTGAGCGTCACAGGAAGTCATTCCTGCCTGTGGCCATCAAACTTTACAACTCCTCCCTCGGAGTGTCAGACACCCTGAGCCAATAGGCTGGTCCTGGACTTATTTCCACTAGGCATAATTTACTTATTATTATTTAATTATTTATGGTTTTATATTGCTATATTCTACACTCTTCTTGGTTGGTGCGACTGTAACGAAACCCAATTTCCCTCGGGATCAGTAAAGTATGTCTGTCTGTCTGTATACGGCCCATCGAGTCTACTCCACCATTTCATCATGGCTGATCCATTTCCCTCTCAACCCCATTCCCCTGCCTTCTCCCCATAACCTTTCACACCCTGAGTAATCAAGAACCTATCAACCTCCGCCTCAATGCATCCAGTGACCTGCCCTCCAAAGCTTCCTGTGGGAACAAATTCCACAGGTACATCATCCTCTGGGTAAAGAAATTCCTCCTCATCTCTTTTTAAATGGATGTTCTCTATTTTGAGGTTGTGCCCTCTAGCCCTAAACTCCCCTACCAAAGGAAATATCCTCTTCACATCCACTCTGTCTAGGCCTTTCAACATTCGCTAGGATTCAATTAAATTCCCTCCCCCCCCCCCCCCCATTCTTCTAAGTTCCATTCTTCAATTGCTGCTTGTATGATAACCTTTAACCTTTCATTCTTGGAATCAGTCTCAGGAACCTCCTCTGAACCTTCTCCAATGTCAGCTTATCCTCTCTTAAAATAGAGACCCAAAACTGCTCTCGATACTTCAAGTGAGGCCTCACCAGTGCCTTTTTTAGCCTCAACATTACATCCTTGCTATTATATTTTGGTTCTCTTGAAATTAATGCTATCTTTACATTCACCATTCCTCACCATCGTTTCAACCTGTAAATTAACCTTCAGAGAATCCTGCACAATGATTCCCAAATCCCTTCGTACTTCCAATTTTTATATTCTCTCCCCGTTTACAAAAGTAATCTATGTTTTTATTCAAACAACATATGAAAAATGCTGGAGGAACACAGCAGACCAGGTAGCATCTATGGAAAAAAAGTAGAGTTGACGTTTTGGGTTATGTTTTTATTCCTTCTACCAAAGTGCATGACCATACAATTCTTGACACGTTCATTCTGCCCATCTTTTGCCCATTATCCTAACATTTCTAAGTTCTTCTGCAGCCTCTCTGCTTCCTCAACACTACCGGCCCCTTCAGCTGTCTTTGTATTATCCGCTAACCTGGCCACAAAACTATCAATTTCATCATCCAAATCATTGACATACAACGCAAAAAGAAGCAGACCCTACACCAACCCCTGTGAAACACTAGCCACTGGTAGCTAATCCAGAAGTGATCCATTATTCCCACTCTTTGCCTCCTGCCAGTCAGCCAATGCTCTATCCATCCTAGAATCTTTCCTGTAATACCACAGGCTCGTATCTGGTTTAGCAGCCTCATGTGCAGCACTTGGTCTTCTGAAAATCCAAGCACACAACATCTATGAATTCTTCCTTGTCTATCCTGCTTGATATTTCTTCAAAGAATTCCAACAGGTTTGGCAGGCAAGATTTTCCCTTAATGCAACTATGCTAACTTAGGCCTATTTTATCATGTGCCCCCAAGTGCCCTGAAACCACATCCTTAACAATCAACTACAAAATTTCCTAACCAGTGAGGTCAGGCTAACTGGCCAATAATTTCCTTTCTTAAAGAGTGGAGCAACATTTGCAATTTTCTGGTCCTCTGAAAACATGCCAGAATCTACTGACTCTTTAAAGATTACTACTAATTCCTCCACAACTGCTTCAGTTACCTTTTTTTAGAACCTTGGATTGTAGTCCATCAGGTCCAGGAGATCTATCTACTTTCAGATCTTTCAGTTTTCCAAGCACCATCTCCCTTGTAATATCAACTGCACCCATTTCTGCCCTTTGACCCTCTTGAACATTCAGCATACCACCAATGTCTTCCACAGTGAACACTGATGTAAATTACTCATTCAATTCATCCACCATTTCCTTATCCCCCATTGCTACCTCTTCAGTGTCGTTTTCCAGCTGTCCAATATCTACTCTCACTTCTCTTTTACTCTTAAATATATGTGAAAAAGCTTTTGGAATCATATTTTATATTATTGGCTAGCTTACCTTCATATTTCATCTTTTCACCCCTTATGGTTTTCTTAGTTGCCTTTTGTTGTTTTTTAAAATTTTCAAATCCACTAACTTCCCACTTTTTTTCTTTGTTATATGTCTTCCCAAATCAAATCAAAGTCAAATTAAGTTTAATTATCATTCAAACCATGCATAGATACAGTCAAACAAGACAGCATTCTCCTGGGGGCAAGGTGCACAACATACATTCAAAATATCAAGGGAAAAAAAACAAACATCATTACGCAAGAAAACACATGTATAGTGCAAGATCCTGAGCAACATGCAAACTGATGTTACACTTCCTGGCAATCCAGCCTGTCATTACACCAGTTGAACACTGGAGGGCAGCACCCAACCGAGCACAGATGCCACGCAACATCACCTCCAGCATCTCTTCACTTGAACTGCAGCATTGGGCAAGCCCGTGGCTCTAGGCCTAGTCCGCACTACAACCGAGACCATGCTGCTGCCTCGTCACCTGTCTTGTCAAAAAAATGTGAAACAGGCCTGCAGCCTCTTATATTATCAATGTCCAACAGGGTCTTGCAATTGCAAGAGAACCATCAAAGTCAGTTACTCGCAGTTACACTGTACACTGCTTTTGTGCACCAACACCAATGCCTTTGAGTAGCGGGCGATACAGTCTGCACTTAGGTCAGTTCCTCTGAACGCTCTCCGACCTGTCCGCTGGCTTCCCCATCACTGACCCATCCACCATCTTCTCCATCTCTGACCTGCCCACTGGCTTCCCCGTCACTGAACCATCCACTACCTTCTCCATCTCCAACCCGTCTGCTGGCTTCCCCATCTCTAACCCATCCACCATCTTCTCCATCTCTGACCAGCCCGCTGGCTTCCCCGTCTCTGACCCACTCACCATCTTCTCCAACTCCGACCCGTCCGCTGGCTTCCCCATCCCTGACCCATCCACCATCTTCTCCATCTCTGACCTGCCCGCTGGCTTCCCCATCACTGAACCATCCACTATCTTCTCCATCTCCAACCCGTCTGCTGGCTTCCCCGTCTCTGACCCACCCACCATCTTCTCCAACTCCGACCTGTCCGCTGGCTTCCCCATCCCTGACCCATCCACCATCTTCTCCATGTTTCTTTTCTTTAGAGCAGCATGTTTTCTTCACAAAAGGAAAGATGATCCTGTTAAAAAAAAACAGAAAATGGAACAATTCACAGGTTCATAAACAGTCAGTACAGGGTAATAATAATCATTAAAAAGAGCAGAAATTGCTGACTGCATTGGAGAGAGTGATGCATTTGATAACACAAAGATAACTGGATTTTGTTTACTGAACAGATTGAGCAGTAATTTAGAGCATGAGTAATAGGCGATGAGAAGCGAGTGCCAGTTTTGCTGAGTGCATTGGATTTAAAGGCATACAGTTTGCTTAGGAGTTTGACTACTCCAACTACCCAATTTCCCTCAGGATCAATAAAGTATGTCTGTCTGTCTGTCTGTCTGTCTGTCTAAATCAGCTGAAACAGGCTTTGCTGATATTGCAAAAGTAATGGAGGAACATTTAGAAACGAAGCCATTGTTGATTGCAGAATGCTTTAGGTTTCATAAGCGGAATCAAATGGAAGGGGAGTCCATTTCAGCTCGTGGCTCAATTGAAGAGATTGTCTGAGCATTGTCAGTTCAATGATGGGCTTAGTGATGCACTAAGGGATCGTTTGTGGAATCGTACAAGAGAACACTCAAAAACAGCTCCTAACAGAAGCACAAGCTACATTTAAAAGAGCAGTTGAAATTGCCGTATCAATGGAAACAGCAGACAGAGATGTGATAGTTGTTGTCAGGAATGAAATTGACCATGTACAAAATTACAGTGTCAAAACAGAGGCATGCCTGGCCGAACAAGTTATATTACTGTTGTGGCAAGGGCCTACGTAAGCCAGACTAATGCTGATTTAAACTCAAAACATGCAGAAAATATAACAGAGTAGACACACACAAAGAGCATGTCGGACAGACAAAAATAAATGGACTGCATAGGGAAGAGAAAAAGCTAAAAGTCAAGTTGCAGTTTCAGGAAGAGTACCTGCATGCTGTTGATTTTCAGTTAGTGGACAAATATGACCTATCTAATGCACACTTTTTTAGATATTTACAAATTAGGAATTTTCTACATAGTTTACTTCCAAATTTTCCCTCGGTTTATTCACCCAATATAATAGATACTCTTTTTCAGGTTAAACCATTTCAGAAAGGACTGATAGCTATAACTTATAAATGGTTATTGAATTTGCATATGTTATCTAATGATAAAATTAAAACTGCATGGGAATTGAAATTTCGAGAGTCACTTTCAGCTAATCAATGGGATAAAATTTTTCATTTGTTTAAATACTTCATCTATTTGTGCCCATCATTCCTCGATACAGTTCAAGGTAATGCATCGGGTGCAGATGTCAAAGGACAAATCAGCCTGTATCTTTTCCAATATTACATCTATTTGCGATAGATGTAATATTGAGGTGGCTACTTTAACACGTATATTTTGGTCTTGTATCAAGATAGATAATTTTTGGAAAGAAGTCTTTAAAACTTTATCATAAGTCTTGAATTTGGATCTACAACCGAATTTACTTACAGCAATTTTTGGGATCATTCCATTGGAAGCAGGATATATTCCTGTTTCCGCTCAACGGATGATAGCTTTTACAAATTTACTGGCTAGGAGAGTCATTATGATTAAATGGAAGGATTCTAATCCACCTACTGCTCTTTATTGGCTTACTTCCATTATGTCCTGTTTAAGTTTAGAGAAAATAAGAAGTCGGACATTTGATACATCCTTTAAATTTGAGGAAACTTGGCGATCTTTTATTCAATATTTTCATATGCTTTGATTTATGACTCTTCCAGTTACCTTCTCGAAAAGTTAGATTTGATCAGAAAGTTTTTCTTTTTTCTTGCTTTCACCCTCAGTTTGAGCTGCCCAGTTCCCTATTTTTCTCTTTTGTTGCTTTTTTATTTGTTTAGTGGGGTTTTTTATGTATATTAAAATTATAAAAGTTTCTTTATCTTTTTCTTCTTTTCATGGATAAGAGGAGAATCAATGATCTTTTTCTTCATTACAAACTATTAGATTAATACTATGAATGATCTTGATAATGTTTATTTTACCTTTTATATGAATTATTATTGATATAGATATTTGAGATAATTCTCTTGTTTATATCTATGTACTCTTTAATTAATAAAAAGATTGATAAAGAAAGAAAGATGTTTTAAAAAGTCTGATAGTGAAAATGACTGAGGACTGCGTAGCTTTGAGATATGTAATGTGAAAACTAGCAATAGACAAGCAATGTGGCTTTCACCAGAAGTGACCTTGAAATTAATTAAAATGGAATTGGACACTGGCTTGGCTGTTTCAGTCATTCCACAAAATGAGCTTGCACGGCTTTTCAAAGATACAGAACTGAAGCTTGTAGATATCCAGTTAAGTACCTATACTGGAGAAAAGAATACCCCTCTGGGAATGATGTTCGTAAAAGTGAAATACAGCAACCAGCAAGCCACATTGGCTTGTATGCGGTAAAAACAAACGGCCCAGCATTGTGAGATCATGAGTAGCTGAGACAACTACAGCTTGATTGATGATCCGTGCACTATTTGCGTGCCTCATCCCCCTGCAATAAAGTCAACTGAAAGTGAATTAGGAAAGATACTTGATGATGCTACAGCTGTCTCCATGCTTGTAAACCATGAACCACTGCCCAACAGAGGACAAACAGATGTTAGTGGAAACCTCTGTGCCTCTGGTTGAAAGGAAGGACCATACTGCTCAAAGGAGTGTGAAAGTGATAAAAGCAGTAATCCGATTACACCAGTTTTTGTTGGGAACATCTGTAAAAGCCTCTGTTATGTTAATCAGGCAGTTACTTGTGAAATGTGGCTTTGTTTAAAGCTGGAAGGGAGTTCAAGGAGCTTAAGGAAAGTTGGTAACATTCAGCATGTGTAAGTATAACAAACTAAAATCTACTCTGTATGCATTAAGGTTATTGCATGAATTTCAATTGGGAGAAAAAATACTGCTTGCAAAAGTAGAAGCAAAGACCAAAGCCCAGCGGGATGAATGGAAGGCCAAAAGAAAGGAGGCGATGGAGATATGAAAACAGAGGATTTGTCAGATGATGTTGTGGATGAGGAAACCAAGAGGAAAGATCAGATTGTAAGGGGAGAAATAGAAGGATTAATAAGAGAACACTCCAGTGAATGAAATGCACCTTCCCAAGATCAAGATGCACAAACTAGAAAGAAAATAAAGGAAAAGAAAGAGGAAGATGACATAAGTGCTATAGGAACGGAAGAGGATAAACACGATCTAATTTCTCGAGAAATTAGCAAACTCAGTGATGCTCCAAGAAACTAGCAGAAGAAAAAGGGACCTGAGAAAAAGGAAGACGTGAAGTTGAAAAGCAGAGAAGCAAGGATCAAAGGATCCAGAGAGATAGAACCCCTCACTGTCTCAGGTCTACATGGCTACCCAAAATGGCTGGCAGGTGGAGCACATGCTGCAGTTCCCCTACTTTTACCAGCGCTAGGAAGGACTTAAAGGAGGTTGCCTTGTGTGAGGATTGAGAGTTGTAACATCCAAGCTGAGAGCTAAAGTGTTAGAGGAGCTACTTCCAGGTCATCTTGGCATAGTCAAAATGAAAGCGTTGGCTCAAAGCTTTGCCTGATGGCTTGGGATGGATCAGCAGATCGAGCAGCTTGCCACGCACTGTTCAGGATGCCATGCACTGTTCAGGATGCCATGCACTGTTCAGGATGCCACACACTGTTCAGGATGCCATGCACTGTTCAGGATGCCACGCACTGTTCAGGATGCCACGCATTGTTCAGGATGCCACACACTGTTCAGGATGCCACGCATTGTTCAGGATGCCACGCACTGTTCAGGATGCCACGCACTGTTCAGGATGCCACGCACTGTTCAGGATGCCACACATTGTTCAGGATGCCACTCACTGTTCAGGATGCCACACACTGTTCAGGATGCCACGCACTGTTCAGGATGCCACACACTGTTCAGGATGCCACGCACTGTTCAGGATGCCACACACTGTTCAGGATGCCACACACTGTTCAGGATGCCACGCACTGTTCAGGATACCACGCACTGTTCAGGATGCCACACACTGTTCAGGATGCCACGCACTGTTCAGGATGCCACACACTGTTCAGGATGCCACGCACTGTTCAGGATGCCACGCACTGTTCAGGATGCCACACACTGTTCAGGATGCCACGCACTGTTCAGGATGCCACACACTGTTCAGGATGCCATGCACTGTTCAGGATGCCACGCACTGTTCAGGATGCCACTCACTGTTCAGGATGCCACACACTGTTCAGGATGCCACACACTGTTCAGGATGCCACACACTGTTCAGGATGCCATGCACTGTTCAGGATACCACGCATTGTTCAGGATGCCACGCACTGTTCAGGATGCCACGCACTGTTCAGGATGCCACGCACTGTTCAGGATGCCACGCACTGTTCAGGATGCCACGCACTGTTCAGGATGCCACGCACTGTTCAGGATGCCACGCACTGTTCAGGATGCCACGCACTGTTCAGGATGCCACTCACTGTTCAGGATGCCACACACTGTTCAGGATGCCACACACTGTTCAGGATGCCACGCACTGTTCAGGATGCCACGCACTGTTCAGGATGCCACACACTGTTCAGGATGCCACGCACTGTTCAGGATGCCATGCACTGTTCAGGATGCCACGCACTGTTCAGGATGCCACACACTGTTCAGGATGCCACGCACTGTTCAGGATGCCACGCACTGTTCAGGATGCCATGCACTGTTCAGGATGCCACGCACTGTTCAGGATGCCACGCACTGTTCAGGATGCCACGCACTGTTCAGGATGCCACGCACTGTTCGGGATCCAACACATCTAGAAGATGCCAAGAGCAGCACCTCTCCATTCCAGGAAATGGCCTGTATTACCCTGGCAGATGATTCTTGTGGATTTTGCCAGACCATTCTTGGGCACAAATTTTTTGGTAGTAGTTTATGAAGTTACAAAGTGGCCAGAAGTGTTCCCAACAGCCTACACTACAATCTTGCAAACTGTTGATGCGTTGAGAAGCTTCTTCTCAAGGACAAGTGTTCCAGAACACTTAGTCAGTGACCATTAACCACCGATTGTTCCAGAACAGTTCATTCCTGAAAGTGAATGCTCGATAGAATGGTTAGTCCCGAGCCTAAAGAACACTCTACGATCAATGTTAGCAGAACATACCACAACGACACAGCATGAGAAGCTCGCCAACCTTGCATATCGCAATGCAGCACACTTCACAACCAGTAGCTCACCAGCCATGCTTTTCTTGGGTCATCCCTTGTGTTCATGCTTGGATCTCCTCAGAATCAGTCTCAGAAGGAGCATGCAGGTCAAATAGTTGCGACAAATTGAAGGCTCCTCAAATAATGAGGTTCAGTGTTTCACTGCTGGACAAGCAGCCTTGGCGAGGGACTACAGAGTTGATCAAAAGTAGGTAGTCCAAAAGATTGAGAACAAAGCTGAACCACCACCTACGCAGTGGAGATTGTTTAATGATATCATCTGCAGATGACACATTAATTAGTTGAGGAGAGCAGAGTCAATTGTCAGAGAAGAAGTTGGCCAGAGCTGCCAGAACTATTTCCTACAGTCTCAGAGTCAACTTCTACAACTACCATGAAGAAGGCCCCAGAACCTGAGATTGTTTTCACAGACACAAGTGTCACCTGCCAAGCAGAGTGATTCCTGCTTGTTAGGAAAGACATTGAGCCTCAAGATTAAGAAAACCTCCACAACAATTAAATCCTTGGGTCTAAATAGGACAATTTAAAAGTTACTGTGCTGTGGCTGTCTACAGAGTAGTTATATAATGTGGTATACTTTGTATGTAGTTGAGGTGCATTCTATATTGAGTTGGAGTTTATAACTAAGCAGGGAGTAGTGTTGTGTATTTAATATTTCAGTAGTATTTGAGTAATGTTGGAAATAAATTTGTTTAAGCATTCTTTTTCATTTAAACCTTTCATTATGAGTTATATGTAAAAATAATTAAATTGTGTATGTCATGAAGTTACCACATGATATGCATGTGCTACGCTTAAAGTAAACACAAAGTACATTATTCCAGGCTCCCTTAATTTTATTTCAATTAGTTTTTATGTATTGCAGACACAAAACATTAACAGTTTACAGTGGGTACATTAAATAGTGTGAATTCTTAGGTTTTTTGATGAATGGACAATTGCTCTGAATCAGAATCAGGGTTATTATCACCAGCATGTGATGTGAAATTGGTTAACCTAGTAGCAGCAGTCCAATGCAACACAGAATATAGAAGGAAAGAAATAAAATAATAATAATAATAAATAAATAAGTAAATCTTATTCGGTATACTTTATACAGTATATGTATATTGAATAGATTAAAAATCATACAAAAATTATTTTTTTTTAAAAAGTCAGGTAGTGTCCAAGGGTTCAATGTCCTTTTAGGAATAGGATGGCAGATGGGAAGAAGCTATTCCTCAATCACTGTGTGTGTGCCTTCAGGCTTCTGCGCCTCCTACCTGATGGTAACAGTGAGAAATGGGCATGCCCTGGGTGCTGGAGATACTTAATAATGGACGCTGCCTTTCTGAGACACCGCGCCTTGAAGATGTCCTGGGTACTTTGTAGGCTAGTACCCAAGATGGAGCAGACTAAATTTAAAACCCTCTGCAGCTTCTTTTGGTCCTTTGCAGTAGCTCCCCCCCACCCCTCCATACCAGACAGTGATGCAGCCTGTCAGAATGCTCTCCACGGTACATCTATAGAAGTTTTTGAGTGTATTTGTTGACATGCCAAATATCTTCAAACTCCTAATGAAGTATAGCTCCTGTCTTGCTTTCTTTATAATTGCATCAATATGTTGGGACCAGGTTAGATCCTCAGAGATCTTGACACCCAGGAATTTGAAACTGCTCATTCTCTCCACTTCTGATCCCTCTATGAGGATTGGTATGTGTTCCTTCGACTTACCCTTCCAGAAGTCCACAATCAGCTGTTTCATCTTACTGACGTTGAGTGCCATTTTGTTGCTGTCACTCCTGTATGCCCTCTCGTCACTACCTGAGATTCAACCAACAATGGCTGTATCATCAGCAAATTTATAGATGGTATTTGAGCTATGCCTAGCCACACAGTCATGGGTATATAAAGAGTAGAGCAGTGGGCTAAGCACACACCAGTGTTGATCGTCAGTGAGGAGGAAATGTTATCACCAATCCGCACGGACTGTGGTCTTCCGGTTAGGAAGTTGAGGATTCAATTGCAGATGGAGATACAGAGGCCCAGGTTCTGCAACTTCTCAATCAGGATTGTGGAAATGATGGTATTAAATGCTGAGCTATAGTCGATGAACAGCATCCTGACATAGGTGTTTGTGTTGTCCAGGTGGTCTAAAGCTGCATGGAGAGCCATTGAGATTGCATCTGCCATTGACCTATTGTAACGACAGGCAAATTGCAATGGTCCAGGTCCTTGCTGAGACAGGAATTCAGTCTAGTCATGATCAACCCCTCAAAGCATTTCATCACTGTAGATGTGAGTGCTACCAGGTAACAGTCATTAAGGCAGCTCACGTTATTCTTCTTAGGCACTTGTATAATTATTGCCTTTTTGAAGCAAGTGGGAATTCCTGCCCGTAGCAGTGAGAGTTTGAAAATGTCCTTGAATAGTCCTGCTAGTTGGTTGGCGCAGGTTTTCAGAGCCTTACCAGGTACCCCAGCAGAACTGTAACTTTCAGTTCATCATTTGCTTATTGTAGGTTGTAGTGTTTCACGTGTAAAGTGATTTAAAGAAACTGCTGATGCTGAAATCTGAAATAAAAAGAAATTCTGGAGGAACTCAGCCAGTCAAGCAGCATTTGGGGAAAGAGAAACCACATCCAATGAAGGGTCTTCAACTCAATGTTAGCTGAATTCTTCCAGTGTTTTTGTTGGTAACATTTCATATGATTGATTTCAAATGTCCTTGAATGTGCCTAAAGCTTATCCATCACTTTCATACATACTTTATTTAGAACTTGGTTATAATCATCTGGGAGCATACGAATCAAATCCCACCTTTCAGAGGAGCTGGGGCAAGTGGAGTACTGACATTCAAGGGGGCAGAAAGGACTGTCCAGTTGACAAGATATGGCTAAGAAGGTTTTAAAAAATCAGATTAAAGAGTAGACTTGCTTTAAGTGCAGCAAGTTTGAAGTTTGGAATGTGCCAAGTTTGCCGAAGTTGCCAAATTTAATGCTCTGTTTGCAAGTATGGCTTAATATGGAAAGCAGATTGTCATGGTTTAATTTGATTTATAGACTCAAATCCAAGGGCACCTTATGAAATGAAGGAAAAAGAGTACATCAACTCTTCCCTTAAAATTATACATATATTCCCATAGAGATTTTCCAGCATCGGTGTACAAATATGCTCTTAGATTGTCCCTTTATCTGAACATCTATAATTACAGTGAATTAGTGAAGGCATTTTCAGCAATAGAAGCAAATTATACTGTGCTGAAAATAGGCGATTAAAGCAGAAAAATGTAAAAGATACTCAGCAGATGAGGCTCGAGAGAGAAATGGTTAATGATTAGGGTCAATGATTTTTCATCGGAACTAGGAGAAGTTAGGGATAAAACATTTTAAGATGCAGAAAGGAAGGAAGAGGGTAAAGAAAAAAAGGAGACCTGATATTTTGCAGAGTATGTTACATGATAACAGGTATTATAGTGCCAGGTAAAATGTGGTAATCATGGAACAGAGCAGTACAGTACAGAAATGGGCCATTCAGCCCACAACATCTGCACTAGACACGATACTGATTTAAAGAAAAGATTAGCATTATTAGAACAGACACCTTATAGACAGTGGTGGGAATTGAAACTCATTCAATGATTGCTGTAGATTAATTGTGCTAACCCCTACTGTACCTCTATATGATCCATATCCCTGATCAGAGTATAAGATATAAAAGATGCTCCAGAGCATGTAAAATCTGGAATAGCAGAATCATTACCTGAATCCAAAATCATGTATTGCATGAATCATTGTGTGTACTGCTTAAGTTGAATGGTATTGGATATTTTCAGTACTTTATACCCTTTCAGGAATAATGATTGGGTGGTGAGTATAACTGTAGCAAAATGCGAGGAGTACTGGTGTGTACACCATATCAGTACTAGCAGCAGTTATAGAATATGGGACATAGAAATCTATAGCACATTACAGGCCCTTCAGCCCACAATGTTGTGCTGACCATGTAATCTACTCTAGAAACTGCCTTGAATTTCTCTACCGCATAGCCCCCTATTTTTCTAAGCTCCAACACCTGAAACACCTTTATGAATAAAATGTGTAAAATACTATAATATTATATAATACTCTTCCTTTCTCTCTGCATCTTAAGATGTTTTATCCCTAACTTCTCCCAGTTCTGATGAAAAATCATTGACCCTAATCATTAACCATTTCTCTCTCGAGCCTCATCTGCTGAGTATCTTTTACATTTTTCTGCTTTAATCGCCTATTTTCAGCACAGTATAATTTGCTTCTATTGCTGAAAATGCCTTCACTAATTCACTGTAATTATAGATGCTCAGATAAAGGGACAATGTAAATACTAAAGAGAAGGATGTGCATATAACTGGTTGCTTCATTTGAAGCACCTTAGCTGCCCCATAAAAGCTGTTCCTTCACTGAGTGAAAGGATGTCTTTGTAATGTTTTTGGGAATTGGTCACAGGTTCAAAAATAATTTTTTTTGTCAGCACTCTTACCAGTGTTTTAGTTGCATCTCACATGGGACTTGGCATCTTGCAATGACGCACTCTGAATATTGTAGCCAGTTCTGCTGGCATTGCACTTCCTGTACATGATAGATGCAATACTTGTGCATAATAAGTAAATCTTTTTAAAAATAATTTCTCAGTAGCTTTGGATTTTTCATATTTATATAAACTGGTTTGATTTCTATTGTGTACTTCTAATAGAAGAAAGGAAAATATTATTTACTAACCAACTAAATTTGAATAATTCAGAAGATTCCATTGGTTTTATTCTACCTGAAAGTAAATTTGAAAATCAAATAAAGAGGCAGAAATATTACTGGAAAACTTTAAAATAGTAGGCGGAGTAATATCTGTGAAGAAAGGAACAAGATATAACTAAATTAAGAATAAAATATCTCTGGACACTGGAAATCTGAAATAAAAATGGGAAATGCTGAGAAAATCCAGGTCTGAGACACAGAAGCGTTCACAGGATCTTCAACCAGAAATGTTAACAGTTCTTATCTCCACAGATGCTGCCTAACCTGCTGTGTGTTTTTTTTAAAAATTGAGATTGTTGGGATCTGCCTAAAATCTGAGTGAGGGAACTATGATGTGAGGAAGCGCAGTGAGGGTCAAGTTCTCATTGTGAGTGTTTTTCCTGGTCTGTAAGTCAATCCCTGCAGGAATATAAGGAAGTTTGAAGTGTATTGAAGATGGAAATCAGGAGGGAAAAGGGGGGGGGGGGGGCGGTGGTGAGGTAACTCTAGCAGAGAGGTAAAGGAAGAGTAAGGCCAGTAGTTTCTTTGAATATTAAAGGGAAGGCTCGGACTTTATTCCTTGGAGCATAGGAAGCTGAGAGGTGATCTTATAGAGGTCTATAAAGTCATGAAGGACATAAATAGGGCAGAAAGTGTTTTATTTCTCCCCCCTAGAATTAGGAAATTAAGAATCGGGAACATAGGTGAAAGGAGAAAGATTTAAGAGGAATTTGAATGAGAACTTTTATACACGAAGGGTGGTATCTGCAGTATGTGGAATCAGCTGCCTGGGGAAATGGTTGTGGCAGGTACAGTAGTGACTTTTAAAAGGCATTGGTACATGGATTGGAAAGGATTAGAACATAGAACATAGAAGAGTACAGCACATTACAGGCCCTTCGGCCCACAATGTTGTGCCAACCTTCAAACCCTGCCTCCCATATAACCCCCCACCTTAAATTCCTCCATGTATCTGTCTAGTAGTCTCTTAAACTTCACTAGTGTATCTGCCTCCACCACTGACTCAGGCAGTGCATTCCACGTGCCAACCACTCTCTGAGTGAAAAACCTTCCTCTAATATCCCCCTTGAACTTCCCTGCCCTTACGTTAAAGCCATGTCTTCTTGTACTGAGCTGTGGTGCCCTGGGGAAGAGGCGCTGGCTGTCCACTCTGCCTATTCCTTTTAATATCTTGTACACCTCTATCATGTCTCCTCTCATCCTCTTTCTCTCCAAAGAGTAAAGCCCTAGCTCCCTTAATCTCTGATCATAATCCATACTCTCTAAACCAGGCAGCCTCCTGGTAAATCTCCTCTGTACCCTTTCCAATGCTTCCACATCCTTCCTGTAGTGAGGCGACCAGAACTGGACACAGTACTCTAAGTGTGGCCTAACTAGAGTTTTATACAACTGCATCATTACATCGCGACTCTTAAACTCTATACCTCGACTTATGAAAGCTAACACCCCATAAGCTTTCTTAACTACCCTATCTACCTGTGAGGCAACTTTCAGGGATTTATGGACATGTACCCCCAGATCCTTCTGCTCCTCCACACTACCAAGTATCCTGCCATTTACTTTGTACTCTGCCTTGGAGTTTGTCCTTCCAAAGTGTACCACCTCACACTTCTCTGGGTTGAACTCCATCTGCCATTTCTCAGCCCACTTCTGCATCCTATCAATGTCTCTCTGCAATCTTTGACAATCCTCTACACTATCTACAACACCACCAACCTTTGTGTTGTCTGCAATCTTGCCAACCCACCCTTCTACCCCCACATCCAAGTCGTTAATAAAAATCACAAAAAGTAGAGGTCCCAGAACAGATCCTTGTGGGACACCACTAGTCACAACCCTCCAATCTGAATGTGCTCCCTCCACCACGACCCTCTGCCTTCTGCAGGCAAGCCAGTTCTGAATCCACCTGGCCAAACTTCTCTGGATCCCATGCCTTCTGACTTTCTGAATAAGCCTACCATGTGGAACCTTGTCAAAACCCTTACTAAAATCCATGTAGATCACATCCACTGCACTACCCTCATCTATATGCCTGGTCACCTCCTCAAAGAACTCTATCAGGCTTGTTAGACATGATCTGCCCTTCACAAAGCCATGCTGACTGTCCCTGATCAGACCATGATTCTCTAAATGCCCATAGATCCTATCTCTAAGAATCTTTTCCAACAGCTTTCCCACCACAGACATAAGGCTCACTGGTCTATAATTACCTGGACTATCCCTACTACCTTTTTTGAACAAGGGGACAACATTCACCTCCCTCCAATCCTCCGGTACCATTCCCGTGGACAACGAGGACATAAAGATCCTAGCCAAAAGTTCAGCAATCTCTTCCCTTGCCTCGTGGAGCAGCCTGGGGAATATTCCGTCAGGCCCCAGGGACTTATCTGTCCTAATGTATTTTAACAACTCCAACACCTCCTCTCCCTTAATATCAACATGCTCCAGAACATCAACCTCCCTCATATTGTCCTCACCGTCATCAAGTTCCCTCTCAGTGGTGAATACCGAAGAGAAGTATTCATTGAGGACCTCGCTCACTTCCACCACCTCCAGGCACGTCTTCCCACTTTTATCTCTAATTGGTCCTACCTTCACTCCTGTCATCCTTTTGTTCTTCACATAATTGAAGAATGCCTTGGGGTTTTCCTTTACCCTACTCGCCAAGGTCTTCTCATGCCCCCTTCTTGCTCTTCTCAGCCCCTTCTTAAGCTCCTTTCTTGCTACCCTATTTTCCTCAATAGACCCATCTGATCCTTGCTTCCTAAACCTCGTGTATGCTGCCTTCTTCCACCTGACTAGATTTTCCACTTCACTTGTCACCCATGGTTCCTTCACCCTACCATTCTTTATCTTCCTCACCGGGACAAATTTATCCCTAACATCCTGCAAGAGATCCCTAAACATCGACCATATGTCCATAGTACATTTCCCTGCAAAAACATCATCCCAATTCACACCCGCAAGTTCTAGCCTTATAGCCTGATAATTTGCCCTTCCCCAATTAAAAATTTTCCTGTCCTCTCTGATTCTATCCTTTTCCATGATAATGCTAAAGGTCAGGGAGCGGTGATCACTGTCCCCCAGATGCTCACCCACTGACAGATCTGTGACCTGACCCGGTTCGTTACCTAATACTAGATCTAGTATGGCATTCCCCCTAGTCAGCCTGTCAACATACTGTGACAGGAATCCATCCTGGACACACTTAACAAATTCTGCCCCATCTAAACCCTTGGAACTAATCAAGTGCCAATCAATATTAGGGAAGTTAAAGTCACCCATGATAACAACCCTGTTATTTTTGCACCTTTCCAAAATCTGCCTCCTAATCTGCTCCTCGGTATCTCTGCTGCTACCAGGGGGCCTATAGAATACCCCCAGTAGAGTAACTGCTCCTTTCCTGTTCCTGACTTCCACCCATACTGACTCCAAAGAGGATCCTGCTACATTACCCACCCTTTCTGCAGCTGTAATAGTATCCCTGACCAGTAATGCCACCCCTCCTCCCCTTTCCCCCCCTCTCTATCCCTTTTAAAACACTGAAATCCAGGAATATTGAGAATCCATTCCTGCCCTGGTGCCAGCCAAGTCTCCGTAATGGCCACTACATCATAATTCCATGTATGTATCCAAGCTCTCAGTTCATCACTTTTGTTCCTGATGCTTCTTGCATTGAAGTACACGCACTTTAGCCCTTCTACCTTACTACCTTTACACCCTTTATTCTGCTTCTCTTTCCTCAAAGCCTCTCTATTTATTGGATCTGGCTTTACTCCATGCACTTCCTTCACTGCTGTATCGCTCTGGGTCCCATCCCCCTTGCAAATTAGTTTAAACCCTCCCGAACCATGCTAGCAAACCTACCAGCAAGGATATTGCTCCCCCTCGAGTTCAGGTGCAACCCATCCAATCTGTACAGGTCCCACCTTCCCCAGAAGAGATCCCAATGGTCCAAAAATCTAAAACCCTGCCCCCTGCACCAACTCCTCAGCCAAGCATTCAACTGCCATCTCCTCCAATTCTTACCATCACTATCATGTCATACTGGCAGCAATCCTGAGAACGACACCCTTGAGGTCCTGTTCTTCAGCCTTCTGCGTAGTTCCCAAAACTCATACTTCAGGACCTCATCCCTCTTCCTGCCTATGTCGTTGGTCCCAACATGTATCACGACTTCTGGTTGCTTTCCCTCTCATACCAGGATGTCATGCACCTGGTCAGAGACAACCTGGACCCTGGCACCCGGGAGGCAACAAACCATGCGGGTTTCCTTCTCATGTCCACAAAATCTCCTGTCTGCTCCCCTGACTATAGAGTCTCCAATGACGACAGCTCTCCTCTTCTCCGTCCCATCCTTCTGCACCACAGGGTCAGACTCATTGCCAGAGGCCCTGCCACCGTGGCTCACACCTGGTCGGTCATCCCCGCCAACAGTATCCAGGACAGTAAACTTATTATTCAGGGGAATGGCTACAGGGTTGCTCTGCACTACCTGTCTACTCTCCTTCGCTTTCCCCCCTCGGACTGTCACCCAACGACCTGCTTCCGGCAGCCTAGCTGTGACTACCTCTCTGTAGCTCTCATCTATGACTGCCTCATTCTCCCTTATGAGTCAAAGGTCATCCAGTTGCTGCTCCAGATTCCTCACACGGTCTTCCAGACCGCCCAGCCGCAAGCACTTCTGGCAGATGTGACTCTGCGGGAGAGGGGAGTTCCCCCAAGACTACTACATCTCACAGGAGAGGCACATCACCGTCTCAGGAGGCATTGTAAAGACTAACTGGGAAGGCTATAAGCCAAACATTAGCAAATGGGAGAAGCATGGTGTAACAAAAATTATTTCTAAATTTATTCTGTGTTCTTTCATGATTCAGGAAGAGGCATTTATATATGCATTTGCAAACAAAGGAGACACTGTACACATGTTAAACCACAGGAAATCACTGCAATATATAAAACACACAATACAAAAAGGGAAACAAAATGTTAATGAAGTAGCAATAAAGAAAACATACTGAAACTTGTCATCCATTAAAAAAGCTGATCTGTCTGGTTTCCCACCTATGTCATAGGCTTTCCCATCGTTAAGGTTGTATGTATCATTCCCACAGTAAACTGTCCAATTTCACTAGCTAAGCAGCTACATTGCACTTATTTCATCAATTGTAGCCAACCCCACCCCTCTGATGATATTGAGTTTGCTGACTGCAAAGTTCTCAATTCATACTAAGACCTGAAACCCTATCTGATATAAATAACTATGAGTACTCCCACTAAACAGAGATTATACTGTAACTACCCAATCTTTGAAGATTAATTTACTTCCCTGTTACTGTGTGTTTAGCTACCAATGCCCACTATTCGAGTGGTGGGTCCCTTCTCCCTACCAAGGAGAAGGTACTTACAGCTAACAAAGTAGTTTAAAACACTGTTAATTTATTTCAGTGATACACTTCTCACAGAGTATATGTGCTCAAAACATAGCTTCTTTGCAAACCTGTATTTTTAACTACAGGCTGATTACTGCCTTCCATTTACATTTTAAGAACTGACTCCAACTTACAACTAGAAGCTAAGCAAAGCAATACTAGTTGTAAGTTGTAATTCTTGTGGCAAGTCCGTCGCAGCCCCCACAACATTAAAACAAATGTTTTAATTTTAGTTTGTGTTCTACGCCTTTAAACACATTTTAGTCTGTGTTCCTGCCTGCAAGATTAAACTCATTAAAGAAACAAAACTGCAGATGATAGAAGTATCTGTTCTGATGAAATGTCTTTGACCTCTTTCTCTTTCTGATCTGCCAATTGTTTCCAATAGTTTCTGGTTTAATAATTTGGAGTCTTTTTAGTTCACTGTTCTAACCATCCTTCTATGAGAAAAATGCTGCTAAGATCCAAGGTATCCCATAGGAAAGATGTTGCTAAGATGGAAAGATTGCAGAGGAGATTTACAAAGATGTTGCTGGGATTCAGGACTGAATTATTGACAGAAGTTGAACAGTTGGGATTTTATTAATTGGAGCATAGGAGAATGAGGGGTGATCTTACAGAGGAGTAAAAAGTGTTGAGGCGCACAAATAGTGTCAATGCACGCAGTCTTTTTCCCAGGGTTGGCAGGGTTGGTTGGCAAAGGGGAGAGATTTAATGGGTTCTGGAGGGTGGTCAGTATATGGAATGAGGTGCTAGAGTAGTTGTATGGTTCGGGAATGTTCAGGGGGTAGCAGACAAATGGGATGGAACTTATGTGGAGAATTTTGGTCCACATGGACTAGTTAGGCTGAAAGGCCTGTTTCCATGTTGAGTGAATCTATGACTAACAGCTCACAAAAGCCTATATGGCATCAGTAGTATATACAATAGGTGTTTGTTTTAAACAGCCTTAGTGATTTAACTTTGTTATTTGTAGCAGACAGGTGTACTGGCAAGTCAGCATTTATTAGCCATCCGTAAATTCCCCTGAAGATTGTCCAATAGAGCTGTTATAAGTCCCAAGATTTTGACACAAAGATGATGTGGGAATGCTGACGTACTTTGAAGTCAGGTGGAAGTGTGTGTATTGTGGAGGCTGATGGAGTGGAAGGTGAGATCCAGGAGATCTGGAAAATGGAGGTGTGGGAATTGAGGTGGGCTTATGGAAGAGATAAGCCAGTGTAACATGAAACATTAAAGCTGTTTCCTTTGCTGCAGAGAACATGCTGAATGTTTCCAGCATTTGCTGCTATCACCATAAAGTTTGAATGTTCTTTTGTTCCATTTGTTGTTTATATGGCTTTGTTTTGTGTAATTTTCTGCTAAGCTTGCCGACACAACAATAGCTGCACTTATAAAAATGCTCTGTTGGTTTCTCCAATTTGATGAAATGTAGAGGTGAGCTTGAGTATTGAGTCTGGATGTGGCCTGGAGCGTTGGTGAAGTATCAGTATAGTCATTATTATTTAACAGAAGGAGACAAAACTAATCTGGAAATTATAACCCAATGCATCTATTGTAGGAAATCTGTAAGATTCTGACAAAACACGACAGGGGAAAATGAAAGTATATAGGACTGGAAGATATAAAATGTGTTGGAAGGCAAAAATCAAAGGATTGCTATTAGAGATTATCTTTTCACAATGTCTGGGATAGAATCTCCCTCATACTAGTCTTTTTTTTTACTAATTCAGATAAAGTCTTCAGGGGAAGCTGTACAATCTTTATGGAAAGAAGGTGACTCAGTTAATTCAAATCAAAGAGGATGTTTCTTGGATTTCATTTAGGATATTGTGTGCTGTGTTTCTCAAAAATACAGATAGGGTTTACTACAATTATGCTAGTATGCTGTCTGATATGCAAAAAAGCCAACAGAATAGGCCTTGAAAAATGGTTCTTTATTAGAACAGTGAGGTTAATTGCAATATGGTGCCAATGTTTTAAAATCGTGCATTGCTTAGATTGCACTTGCTTCAAGTTGTTCAAAACAATTTATTGTCAAAGTACATATATGTCACCATATATTACCTTGAGTTTCAAATCATGCAAAGAATAATAAAAAAATAAATAACACTGAGATCATGAGTTGTAGAGTCCTTCAGAGTCTATAGGCTATGGAGTCAGTTCAGTGTTAACATGAGTGAAGTTATTCACGTTGTTTCAGAAGCCTGATGATTGTAGCATAATGACTTTTTTATTGAACCTGGTAGTATGGTACCTAAGGCTCTTGTACCTCCTGAGATGATGGGAGTGCTTGATGATGGATGCTGCTTTCTTGTGGCAATGTTCCTTGTAGTTGTGCTCAACAGAGGGGAGGGCTTTCCCCATAGACTGGGCTGTATCCACCACTTTCTGTAGATTTTTCCATTCCTGGGCATTGGTGTTTCCGTACTAAGCCATGGTGGAATGTCTGAAATCTCTTCACTGTGCATCCATAGACATTTGACAAATTTTTAGATGGCATTGTAAATCTACACAAACTAAGGCTACATGCACACTAGACCGGATAATTTTGAAAATGCCGGTTTTGCGTAAAAACGATAGGCGTCCACACTATGCGTTTTTAAAAATATCTCTATCCACATTGAAACAGAGATTTCATTGAATCTCCTCCTACTGCGCGTGCGCGGGACACATCTACTGAAAACAAGCGACATGTTTGGTGTTGAATCTCGCTGTGAAAAACGATGCGTGTTTGTTCAGTTACAGACTAAAAGAACTTAAACGACGGGCAGCTGTTGGCTGTCACGCAGGAAGATTTAAAAGTAAAAAAAAACAAATACTGAAGCGTATGGAGGCAACCGATGGGGAGTTCACGGACTGTATGACCTGGCTGACAACGAACATTTAAAAACTGACCAACTCTGTTGCATTAATAAAGCACCTTGTTAAATGTGTAAAATATGTCTGTATCAGTGTTATCTTGTATTTCCATACAATGTTACATTAAGCTGTTACACATCTATTGTCAGAGAAGTACTTGCATAAATAGGTAAACCACCTTCATACGAGCAAGGACAGAAAACAGGGCAAAGTGAGTATACTTATTTATTCAGTAAGTTATGGGTTCAAAGTATTTGGTGAGTACATTTCTAACTGTTCTGGCTTCAGTCTCGTTGCCGTCTGTTCTGAAATTGTTAGGTTGTGTTCAAGAAAACAATGAAATAGCGTGCTGCCGTCTGACAGCGTTTTCAGAAGTCTCCAGTTACCCCGTCCACACTGATCTGCCCGAGCAGCATTTTCAAAAATATCCACCTTGGAAAGCGTTTCTGAAAAGCTCCGGTTTTGGGGGACGAAAACGCTATTTTAGTGTGGATGGAGGGTAAAATCAAAAAGAGAAAGCTTCGGTTACAGATTTATCTGGCGTAGTGTGGACGTAGCCTAAAGTAGAGACCCTGTTGCACCACCTTTGTGATGGCATTTACATGCTGGTCCTCTGATATGGTAAAGACAAGGAATTTGAAGTTACTGACCCTCTCCATCTCTGATCCCCTATTGAGGACAGGCCCATGCACCACTGGCTTCTTCCTCCTATTGTCACTTATCATCTCTTTGGTTTTGCTGCCACGAACTGAGGGGTTGTTACTATGGCACCATTCACCCTTTATTCTGATTCATCACCACCTTGGACTTGGCCGACAACAGTGGTGTCATCAGCATACTTAAATATGGCGTTGGTGGTGTACTTAGCCACACAATCAAAGGTATAAAGTGAGTAGAGCGTGGGACCAAACACACAGCCTTGTGAAGATTGTGATGTGGAGGAGATGTTGTTGCCAATCTGTACTGAGGTCTGCAAGTAAGGAAATTAAGAATTCAGTTGCACAGGAAGGTATCTAGGCCTGGGTCTAGGAGTTTAGTAATTACTTTCGAGGGGATGATAGTGACGAATGCTGAACTGTAGTCCTGATGTATGCATCTTCATTGTCCGGATGTTCCAGAGCTGAGTGAAGAGTCAATGAAGTGCCTTTTGCCCCTGTGATGGTAGGCAAATAGGAGTGGATCCAAGTCAGTCCTCAGGCAGGAGTTGATATGTTTCATCACCATCCTCTCAAAACATTTCGTCACACTAGACGTAAGTGCTCCTGGATGATTATCATCGAGGCAGGTTACCACACTCTTCTTGGGCACCAGTATGATTGAAGCCTGCTAGAAGCAGCATACCACTGAAGCAAGAGGTTGAAGATATCAGTTGATTAGCACAGGGCATTTTGTACTCAACAAGGTACAGTGGGCCAGATGCTTTTTATTGGTTCCTCTTCCTGAAGAGTGCTCTCATATCAGCCTCAGAAACTGAAGTCACAGGGCAATCATGGGTGGTGCAGATTATTGAAGGTACCTCCATGTTCATTTAGTCAAAGCAAGCATTGAGCTCATCTGGGAGCGAAACCTTGTTGTCAATTATGATGGAGTCCTGACGAAGGGTCTCGGCCCGAAACGTCGACAGTGCTTCTCCTTATAGATGCTGCCTGGCCTGCTGTGTTCCACCAGCATTTTGTGTGTGTTGTTGTTTGAATTTCCAGCATCTGCAGATTTCCTCATGTTTGCTCTGTCAATTATGATGCTTGGTTTTGCTTTGCAGGAGGTCCACTGGTTCACTGATGCAAAGCTAACTCGGCAAGCTTTTGAAAAGCATAAAAAATTATGACTTGGGAAGTTAGCTTTCATGATTATAGATGGACCTGGAATTCTGCCAACATTCAATATCAGGTTGGGCATGTGGATTAACTGGAAGAATATAACAGGCTCTGAGCAGTTAACATTTGGTAATTAGCCTTGTTTGCTTGGAGGGCAAATAACAAGCAAGAGACCAGTTGAATCAATTTCTACCTTTCCACATTGTACCATGTATTTTTAATCACCTCCAGTAAAGACTTTCTACAGGTCTGTATCTCTTCCATATGTACTGAATAGGTACATTACTTAAGTAACAAGGATTTCAAGAAAAAAATAAAACTTAAAACTTTATTAGAGCAAAAGAAATAAAAAGCACACTAAATAACATTAAGAATGGTTAAAAATCATATGTTAATAATATCAGGAAAGTCAGATAAAAAAGAGATCCATAAAATAGAATTAGAATTTGTTCATATGAGACCATTTTACACAACCCATTAAAGGATACCAAGGGAAATTAAACACAACGTTCAGCTGTATTTGCTTTATGCTAGATACAGGCATGGTATCATTCTCTAAAGGGTAATAAGGACTGATTAGCTTCTAAGGACTAGGAAATGTCAGATTCATTAAACACCTGCTTAGGTAAATGTATGTAAGTGTCAACCAAAATGAAGAAACGACACGGACCTGCAGGAAAAATCAGAGGTTGTAAATTAAATGGTTTAAAAAAAATTGAAATAAGAGGCTGACTAATATGATTAGTTAACAGAATATGTAACTTGGAAGACTGCCAACAAATTTTTGATTGATGAAACTATTCTTTCTTTCATTCCTTGTTCTGAAGAAAGGTCTTATACCCTTGTTTTGCTTAATGCAAATGCTTCCTGACTTGCTGAGCCTTTCCAGCATTTTTACATTTGAGGTTTTTGTTTTATTTCAAGGACTGTTGATAAGTTGTGGGTTTTGAGAGTCTCACTAAGGTGAAGTGATTGTTAATGCTAAGAGGTTGTTGATCTTAGACCTTTAAAAAGAAAGTGAAAAGTGTGTGTGTGTGTGTGTGTGTGTGTGTGTGTGTGTGTGTGTGTGTGTGTGTGTGTGTGTGTGTGTGTGTGTGTGTGTGTGTGTGTGTGTGTGTGTGTGTGTGTATTTAGCTTACTTTTCCCCCTACCATCTCTACTCCTCACGTGTAGTGAGGGAAGATTTTTGGAGCAGCGCCCAAGTTCCATGTGCAGTTCCGCTTGTATCTTTCATGTACAATGGCAAGCTTCCAATGTGGAGTTTTACAAAGCCATTGCTAGGCTAGCACCCAGACAGGAGTTCAGTATAGTTCACTTTAGCCTGCAGTTTGTGGCTTGGGTCCGTTGAACCTGTTAACGGTTTTCTCTGCCTGGTGCAAGCCATGTAACGACCACCCCCCTTTATCTCATTACTACATGCTGAGCCCCCCATCTCTCTCCGCTGTGCTACAGGACAAGACTTCACTATTCTCTACAATGAATTTACTATCCCCTACTATAAACCTCAATAGTCAACAAGGACCTGAAGGACCTATTTCTGTGCTCTATGACTTTCTGATTAAATGCCCTTTCTCTCCAAGGCACTGTCATTTAGTGTACAATATTAATTGCACTGGAAATTCTATCTGACTATGTTTTCCTTCCTTTTTTGTTGCCAAGTGATCTGACGTCAGAATAAGTTTTCACAGGGCAACTTTACTTAGCACTCTTCCATCTGTTGTGTAGGAGTTAGCTGCAAGCCCTTGCTTTGCCTAGCCCTCAGCAGAATTCAGCAGAGATGTAAGCCATGTTTTCCTTTCCGTGAGTTGCTCAGTATTATTTGCCTAGATAAGAATGTTTAGTCTGGTCAGTAACCTTTCAGCAAATGTTATTAAAGTCATTCAATTGTAAATTATTAAGTGGCTGGTAGATGAAGGAATTTGTATTCATAGCATTTTATACATCATATAAGTCTTGATTAGTCTACTTTAAGTCAAATACTTTGCAGTATTTCACAATGATCAGAGGCCAGGTTTTGGTACTGATGAACCTCAAAGCTGTTTATTATTCATATTTATCATGACATTAAATGAGACCATTCAGACCATCAAGTCTGTACAAGCTCTCAGCATTCCCACCAGTCTGTTCCCTCATTTATTACCATGTAAAATACTAATCACACCAAATCTCCTCCGGTCCACTGTGGCAGCAAGCTATGGTAATTTATTAGCCTACCATACGTGCAGTTCGAATGAGAGAGTGGGGGCTGAAACGTCCAGTGGAAAGTCATGCATCACAGAGAAGATGTTCAAACGCCACACAGATAGACCTGAAATCAGGATCAAAACTAGGTTGCTGGAGTGATAGAGTAAGACTGTAGTAACTGTGCCATTGTGGTTGAGGATAAATTAGAAGATCCAATAGGGTATACTCAGCAGTATTCAACATGAGAAAAAAATGAAGAGAGATAATTATACATCTCTTCTCTCAAGTTACAGCTCTCATTACAATGGAGAGAAATCAATGATTTGATGAACTTGGTATATTATGTATCAACTGTGCCTCAAGCTATTGGAGAAATAGTGCACAGAATTTTCTTCCATTAATACAGTGCTCTTCTGGTATCTGACACATACACTTTTTTTAAAGCCATTACTGAGATGGGACCCAGACAGTGACTTGTATAGATTTTTATCCTCTTCCTTTAGTCTGCCAAGTCTGAGCTCAGTTTCACATCTACTCTGAGGTGATGATTTTGTGGTTAAGTGTGCTTGGATAGACAGCAAATATTAGCTAAATAATTTGAGAATGCTTAAGGGAGGAACAAATGTTTCATCAAAAAGTTGAAAATAATTTTTAAAAACACATTTACATAAATGCAAGTCTGGAATGGCATCTATGAGCAACTTGTATAAACAGGATTTCTTTCAATGCAAGAAGTCAACGGCTATCCTTTGCCAATTTAACTCTGAGAAGGCATTTTTCAGTATGGACTTTTGCAAGGAAAAGAAATATAGTCACCTTCACTTAATGAGAAAGGCATCTTATCTAGCATTTAGAAAAGAATAACAAAAGCAATTTAATTTCAGATAAAAGGTACTTCGATTGATTTGTGGAATTGCATTCCAGATCATTAAAATGGACATACTAGACTTTATCTTTGATAATAATGAGTCAAAATCAGCTCTTACTGGTCTAATTGGCTGAATCTGAAAGTCAAAGCAAATGCATTATGTGATGTGTTTCTTGTCCTTTGTCCATCTCAGGGCACTTTCCTCGTAATAAGTATGGATTCTTCTGGGAAATGCAGAATAAGCCTCATGTAGCAAAATACCACAAATAGCAGCGAGATTGATGATTTTGCCGTCTGCTTTGGAAGGACTGCCAATATCTGAGCACTGCATTCTGTCACTGCACCCTCATACCTGTCCAGCTCCTACCTCCCAGTCCTGGAGTGGGATCTAAATCCATAGCCTTCCAATGAACAGTGGGCAGGATGGCAGTCATCAGATCACATTGGTTTTGAGGATTATACCAATAAGAAACTACAGGTAATGTGAATTTGCTTTCTTAGCAATGTTCACCATTTATTAGAAAGATTATATGATCAGTGGACATTAAAATTAAACAAGACTAACAGTCATAATTTATGCATTAATCAACTTTAAGCACTGAAAAGATCAGCACAGCCTTTGTTTTCTGGTGGTAAAGATTAACAGACACTTTAGTGAGAGTGATCCCACTAAAGGAATGTTTTCTCAGTACATTTCGTATCTAGATAACATCTGAAGTTGTGTGCATTTTATGGAATGGCCCCTCTGAACGTTTGCTGGTACTTCAATTTGAAGCTAAGAGTAAAAATAATAAACTTGGGGATTATTGGTGCAAATTCAGAATTCATTTTATTTCTACATAATAATAACTTGCTTAGTCTGGGGAGTTTATAAAGGAGGTAATATGAAGGTCAATTAGTCGAATGTGACCAGTTGGACTTATTCCTCTATCCTTAAAAACTCAAATATGTTTCTAAGTTTCTGATGGTGCCTTTGAGGCAGTGGGCTTTAACAATAGGCAGACTTGATGTTGTAAGTAACCTCATAGTTAATTAGATTTAAAGCTTCATAAATTTATAGAGGGATTGTGTTAGGACGGAGATTTTTAGTGGATGAATTCAATGTCAAATGAACCACAGAAACTGAGTTTTAAAAAAAAATTATAAAATGATTGAATTAAGGAAGGGTAAAAGTAAATAGGAAAGGTAAGATTTTGCAAATGATCAAATCTCTAGCAATTCATAGACTGAAGGTATTGAGAATTTAGTCTTGGACTGATCGCTTTCAGAGAGCTGGGAAGTTTAATTGGCAATCAATATTGTGATATTATATGTCACATATAGTTTAATTATTAGATACAGCAGAGTAATAGTTTAATGAGTAGCTAAATTGAGACACACAAGGTGGCTAAGAGCAAGATGCATTTATTGTGATGCTGCCGACAAATTATTGAGTCCAAGACACTCAACAATTGGTGGCAGTTGACACTCTAGTCTCACTCTTCCTCCCTAGGAGTTCTTGGTCAATTTGCACTTTAATGATGTCATCCATTTTCTGGTAAATTTGAGTCCAACATGTTTCTGCAATTCTATTGAAGAGCATTGCTTTTCCATTTCACTGCCCTAATTTCTGCTTGACAGTGGAGTGAAGGAGGCATGCTTTCTGGTTTTCTGTTCATTGATCACAATTGCATAGTCACTGGCAGGTTAATTTGCTGCAAGCTTATCCGACCGAGCAGACAAACTTTGAATGTGTATGATTGCTATTACAGAAACGGTGTCTTCAGCAGCTTATTTTTATGATGTAGTTAAATGCCACCAAATGACTCTGTTGTACTTGAAGTTCTAGTTCAAACATTCATGGGAAAATCTTCATTTCTGTCAGGTTATCTCTGGAATGAAAACAAACTCAATAAAACAGTTTCTGAGCTTGTTTCACTCTAATTGATTTCTACCTACGAGTGATGTGTACATTCTGATGTGTTCACTCAACAGAATAACATAGATGTGCTTATCAGTATGTATTGCAAAGTGTTCTCCAATAAATTTGAACAGAATTGATTGTATTAAATCTTTTCAGGTGATGAGGATTTAATAGAGCTTTATAGTAACCCATCATAATATGAAAGGGGACAGATCTATCTGATCATTTTCAATTCTTATTATGTACCTGGCTTCAGTCAATGTCTATCTTTGTGTGTCTGTTATAGCCCTGTCATCCTTTCCCACTAGAGTTAATGCCTCCTGCACTATTTTCTTTCCCTCAGAATACCAGATTCTACCATCTGGCACCTAAATCCTGCCCATGACATTTGTTAGAGAAATGATACATTTTGTTAACTGCCCATGAATGTGCTATAGCAACACGAGTCATTTCTTGTTACTTACTTCACATCAAATCTTGGCAGAGGGAGCGATAATCCTGTTGCTTTTGTGCAATTCTGGGTGAAAACTTCGATTCCTAGTTGCATAATTAGACTTTCAAAAATTTAGTGGTAGACTTTAAAAAGGTCTTCTGAGGAGTTTGTCTATGGTGAGTAATGCTGTCTGCAATGATTCAGTGTTCTCAGCACACTCAAAGCCTTTTCAACCTGTATGTATATGTGGTACAGTTTCTTTTAACCTGATTAAATGATGTAATAATCCATATCTTTGAATAATGTCTACCTTAACTGTTTTATAACATTGGCAAGTTTTCGTCTTCGTCATCCTGACGAAGGGTCTCAGCCCGAAACGTCGACAGCGCTTCACCCTATAGATGCTGCCTGGCCTGCTGCGTTCCACCAGCATTTTGTGTGTGTTGCTTGAGTTTTCAAATAAATTGACTTTGTTCACTACTTATTTGAAAAGCACTGAGTCTTAATATCTCCTAGAACTCAACCAGTTCTTGTTAAAGTCTTAGCAACACACACAAGAAGTCATTCAAGAAGTCACACAAGAAGCAACACAGGAAGTCATTCGTGCCTGTGGCCATCAAACTTTACAACTCCTCCCTCGGAGTGTCAGACACCCTGAGCCAGTAGGCTGGTCCTGGACTTGTTTCCACTTGGCATGATTAACTTATTATTATTTAATTATTTATGGTTTTATATTGCTATATCTCTACACTATTCTTGGTTGGTGTGGCTGTAACAAAACCTAATTTCCCTCAGGATCAATAAAGTATGTCTGTCTGTCTGTCTGTCTGTCAAAATGCTGGAGGAACTCAGCAGGCTAGGCAGCATCTATGGAAAAGTGTACAGCTGACGTTTCAGGCCAAAGCCCTTCAGTCCTGTTGTTGCTTGGAATTCCAGCATCTGTGGATTTCCTCTTGTTTGTGATTGTTAAAGTCTTCATAATTGAAATCAGTTCTACTGCTAATCAATTTGGTTAATCAAGTGCTTGCCTATTTCTTGACTTAAATCTACACTTCCAATCCCTTATGAGGTATGTTACCGAATATGTCTTGGAATTCCCAGTGTGTATCAAAACATTGAAATCAGAATTTTGAAAGCAACATGGGATTGGGGGATGGAGGATTGGTGGAACTTGTTAGCTTTCACCTTTAGTAAGTTGAAGTACTTGCATGTTTGAGCCCCTTCCTAAGTATTATATCTCCAACTCTAATTTCATATCCGTGGAAGGCAAATTAAGAGCGAGGTAAAATGGATGGTTTGTATAGTAGCACTATTTTAATACTTCCCCTCCCAGGAATGAAAGTTATTCATTGCTTAATCCAATTGATTTTGGCATGGCATTGCAAGTTTAGAACAAATCAATATTTAAAATTATATTTTAGCAGAAAAATATTCAGTGAGTTGGCCAATGTTAATCAATCTACAGTACATGAAATTACAGAATTAAAAATAAAAGTTTTTGTTTGGCAATATGTTGAATTAACATTGAAAGAAGAGTTATAAGCTGCTTGCTATTTTGATCCATTCACCTTATTTGATTTTTATTGTTTCACAAATGAAACTGTTGACGTCAAGTGGAGGTTTATGTGTTTCAAGGGCTCCATCAGGCGATGTCAACTCAAGACCACCCATGTTTCAATGGCTGAGGACTGGATGCAAAACGAAGACTGATCCAACCCTGGCTGCTGAATGGACGGATTTCCATCTGCTACTCTCAGGCCAAGCCGCAGTGAGAAGTGTGAATGCCATACGAAACAACAACAATAAACAAAATGATAGATTTTCCAGCACCTTCAAAAATTATGTTTTGGTTCCCTCATTGCTTAAGGTCTACTCTTTACAGTGCACTTGCATTTGATGTTTGGAGGCAAATATGGAAATTACTTTCATACTAGCACATTTTTCTACCATTCCGAAAGGGGCCCTTATTAATTAGTGTTAATGTCTTGTGTGCATTTAGATTAATGAATGGCATTGGTCAGAGCGAAGTGACTTGCTTCAGTGCGATTGTTACAGGCTATTGCTTTGCTCTCACCTTTGCTTGGTGCTGATGGATTGTGGGCATCAGAAAGTCCTCACTTCTCCTTGGACTAGAGAATGTCATATGAGTATTTCAATGTCACAAAAGCACAAGCTTGTCTATTGCTCATTTTATAGATTCTCTACAGTGGATATTTGTGGACAAAGGCTCATAGCATGTTAGAAATAAATAATAATTATAGCTCCTTGTGCTTGCTGAAGATTGTGTGGAATGTACTTATTCCTAGCTGTCCTATTGACATAAAAATAATGACTTAGACTTAGTGTAAATCTCTTGACCTTTGCATACTAAATTTAATTTGCAGCAAATTAAATTATAAATAGCAAATCCTGTGAAATGTACTGAAGACAAGGTGACAAAGAAATGCCAAGGGATTTAGCCTCTCTGGATTACAAAATCATTTCTGTGCAAAAAACCAGGTGGATCAGAATCAGATTTATTTTCACAGATATATGACATGAAATTAATTTTCTGGTAGCCTAACAGTGCAAGACAAAAAATTCCTCTAAGTTATGATAAAAGATGAATAATAATGCAGAAGAGGAATAACAAGGTCTTGTTCATGGACTGTTCAGAAATCTAATGGTAGAGGAGAAGAAGCTGATCCTAAATGTTGAGTGTGGGTCTTCAGACTCCTGTACCTCCTCCCTGACGGTGGTATTGAGAGACGGGCATGTCCTGGATGATGGGGGCCCTTAATGATGGATGCCATCCTCTTGTGGCATCATCTTTTGAAGATGTACCCAATGGTGGGGAGGGTTGAGCCCATGATGGAGCTGGCAGAGTCTGCAGCCTCTTTCGTTTCTGCATATTGGTGCCTCTATACCAGGCAGAATGCACTCCATGATGCATCAGTAGAAATTTCCTAGTCTTTGGTGAAAAGCCAAATCTCCATAAACTTTGTGATTAAATCAATGTGTTAGTTCCAGGATAAATTCTCTGAGGTGAATAAGAATAACAATATGGTTACATTGTGCTTCAGTGTAATCCTTAAAAATCCTCTTATGCTGATCTGTTTTTTCCATGCTGATCTGTTTTTTCCATACCCACTGTACAAGGATGCAGATATTGCACCTATATCTGCAGCAATCAATATACTATGGGCTATCAAGAACCCGAATTTCAACTTTGATGTCGTTGGAGATAAAAGCTGCTCTGACAATTTTAAATGATACTTTGACACATTGGTCAGTTGCCTGTAGATTATATTTCAACCTGAAAAGGGTTCGTTCAGATAGCAGTTGCTAAGGGCATGCATCAGTCAGCATGATAAGAATCACTTCACAGGAGCTTATCCTTCATATGTGGCTGTTGTGAACAGTTCTCATGTTATAAAATACTAAAGCATCTTTTATTTTGCAAGTGCTTAGACTATCAATAACGTGCATTAATAATGGAGATGAGGACAATTTCTTTAGTGAGAAAGTAGTGAATCTTGAATTTGTTGCTACAGGCAGCTGTGAAGGCCAGGTCATTGGGTATGTTTAAGGTGGTGGCTGACAGGTTCTTGATTAGAAAGGTTACATGGAGAAGGCAGGAGAATGGGTTGAGAGGGAAAATGGATCAGCCAGGTTGAAATGACAGAGCAGACTTGATGGGCTGAATGGCCTAATTCTACTCCTATCTCTTATGGTCTTATGATCTATTGGTCCTAAACTTGCTTTTCCTTTGTTTTCTAAATGCAAGTTTTACAAACAAAGAAATTGGAAGCAAGAGAAGGCCACTCATCCCTCGATCATGGCTAATTTGACAGAAGACTCAATTCTACATCCCTGACTCCTTGCAGTTCAATTTATACCCTTGCTTATCAAGGTTCAACCCTTGATTTTAAAGTACTGAGCATTTAAAGTGATCATTAATGGAGAATGTGTGGAGCAGGTTAAGACCTACAAGTATCTGGGAGTACAGTTAGATGAGAAGTTAGACTGGACTGCCAACACAGATGCCTTGTGCAGGAAGGCACAGAGTCGACTGTACTTCCTAAGAAGGTTGGCGTCATTCAATGTCTGTAGTGAGATGCTGAAGATGTTCTATAGGTCAGTTGTGGAGAGCGCCCTCTTCTTTGTGGTGGCGTGTTGGGGAGGAAGCATTAAGAAGAGGGACGCCTCACGTCTTAATAAGCTGGTAAGGAAGGCGGGCTCTGTCGTGGGCAAAGTACTGGAGAGTTTAACATCGGTAGCTGAGCGAAGGGCGCTGAGTAGGCTACGGTCAATTATGGATAACTCTGAACATCCTCTACATAGCACCATCCAGAGACAGAGAAGCAGTTTCAGCGACAGGTTACTATCGATGCAATGCTCCTCAGACAGGATGAAGAGGTCAATACTCCCCAATGCCATTAGGCTTTACAATTCTACCGCCAGGACTTAAGAACTTTTTAAAAGCTATTATTAATGCTTTTTGAGATAGTGATTTAGATGCATATCATATTTTTTTACTGAGTTAAGTATTGTATGTAATTAGTTTTGCTACAACAAGTGTATGGGACATTGGAAAAAAGTTGAATTTCCCCATGGGGATGAATAAAGTATCTATCTATCTATAACGTACTACTTGTTGACAATTGAAACTGTGAAAATAGAATTACAATGCTTGACTGGAATGCAGATCATGGTACAGTTTTCTCTGCATGTGGGCCAACATAGCCTCAGGATCAGCAGTCATTGAGAATTAGATTTTCTCTCTGTACACACGATGAGCTGTGAGTGCTGGACACACTTCCAAAGGCAGCTCAATTAAAAGCCAAGGGGCTTTACCAGAAACGTCAATTGTCCGTTTCTCTCCGTGGATGCCGCCTGATCTGTGTTTTCTGTGTTGCTGCAGATTTCCATCATCTGCAGTGTCTGTATCACAATGATGCATTTGGGGTTTGTCCTAATATGGTGTTGGGTATTAGCTATGGAGGCAATTGTGTTTGACCACAGTGTCTGTAGCAATTCATCTGCTTATTCCTGCAAACATAAATAAACTGAATGGAAACCCTATTATTTGTTGGTGTACGCTGATGTTGCTTGAAAATGCTGATGGGGTAGGCCTGATATTTCCTACTTTTCATAAGCTAACTTCAGTGAAGAATGCCACATCAAGGCACTGAGCATTGGCCTCCCACTCTGCCCAACATTTACAATTGTGATTTGGTCCAACATGTAGAAGATGGCGAAGACAAATTGAACAGCAGACTAGGCAGATGTCAGGTTATTTGCAGGCCATCTTAATGCTAATTCCCTTGTGTGCTTCTCTCCCTTTGTGCTGGTAACAGTGCATAATTTGGCTGTGTGTTTCTATGGAAGGGCACCTGATCCCAGGGTTTATAAGACCCCAAGACATAGGAGCAGAATTAGGCCATCTGGCCCATCAAGTCTGCTCCGCCATTCAATCATGGCTGATAAGCTTTTTTTCTCCTCCTCAACCCCAGTTCCGACCTTCTCCCCATAACCTGTAAGACCTTAAGACATAGAAGCAGAATTAGGCCATCTAGCCCATATAATGGGTCTAACCCTATGGCCATACAAAAATGTAATCTCAGTGTTTATTATAAAGTAAGATCAAAATAATTTTCAAATTCTATCATTTTTGTGAATTTCAATTCATGTCAAAGCTGAGAGGTTATTTTTCCAGCTGGTATAAAGTGTAGTTTAATGGTTTAAGTTGTAGTAGAGAATGGAGAGGGATTGACATCAAAGTTCAAACTAATCAAACTAAACTATTACAAGCAGAAGCCATTGAAGGGATGAGCAATGCTAAATGTATTGTAATATTAGTGTGACTGAAATATAGCCTTTGTTTACTTGGTATTATTACCAAATTTGATATAAAATTAGAGATTTTTTTTGAGTAAATAAAGCAATAATAGATGTAAGTGACCATGCACCTATATATTTACCTGTTGATTTTGACCTACAACCAAAGAATACTATTTGGAAACTAAATTCAAGTCTACTCAATGATTCGTACTTTAAGGAACAAATTAAAAAAGAAATTGGTCTCTACTTAGAATTTAATGATAATGGAGAGGTTTCACCTCCCATTTTATGGGATACTCCGAAGGCGGTCTTAAGAGAGAAAATTATAGCGATATCTTCATATAAGAAAAAAAAGGATTAAAACATTAGAGGAATTACAAAATAGGCTGAAGGAACTAGAGAAAAAACACAAATTGAATTTGGCACAGGATACATTAGGGGAAATTAAAAGAATTAGGAATGAAATAAATAATTTGGCTACGCAAGAAATCAGGAAAATCTTAATGTTTCTGAAACAGAGACATTATGAAAGTGGGTCGAAATCTATGAAAATACTGGCATGGAAACTGGAAAGAAAGATAGCAGAAAATACAATTCATAGAATTGGGGACCCAAGAACGAAAATAATAAAAAATAAGCTAAGTGAAATTCAAGAAGCTTTTGAAGTGTTTTACAAAACTCTATATTCCAGAGTTCCAGGGGGAAGCATAACCCAAATTGACACCTTCTTGAATTCTCTAGAGTTACCCACTTTAAGCGAAGAACAAAATAGAACGATGACTGCTGACGTAACTGAAGTTGAATTAAAAGCTGCAATTAATAGGCTTAAATTAAGCAAGTCACCAGGATCAGATGGGTATACGAGTGGTACAAAGAATTTAAAAATGAGTTAATTCCTGTTTTACTCCCCACACTGAACTGGGCTCTAAAAAAGGCACAAATGCCACCCAGTTGGAAGGAAGCGATAATCTCAGCTATACCGAAAGAAGGCAAGGATAAAATGAAATGCGGGTCATTTAGACCAATATCCGTTCTTAATGTAGATTATAGGTTATTTACCTCCATCATGGCCAAATGATTAGAGGAGTTTCTACCCATACTGATACATAACGATCAGACAGGTTTTATATGACAACGCCAGACACAAGACAATATATGAAGGACACTTCACATTATGGATCATATACAAAGAAATAAAATCGAAGCAATAGTGATAAGCGTGGACGCTGAAAAAGCATTTGATTCCGTTAATTGGAATTTTCTTTACAGAGTTTTACATAGATTTGGTTTCCAAGACACAATTATTAAAACTATACAGACACTATATGACAATCCTACTGCTAGGATTAAAATCAATGGATATTTATCAAATAGTCTTACCCTGGAAAGGGGCAAGAGATAGGGTTGTGCATGGTCACCACTACTCTTTGCGCTATATCTGGAACCATTAGCTCAATACATCAGACAAAATGAAGATATCAGTGGAATTACTATTAAAGGGACAGAACATAAATCGGCTTGTTATGCAGATGACATTTTGATCTATCTAGGGCAACCAACATACTCTTTACCTAAATTGATGCAATCCTTTGAACAATATGGTCAATTATCAGGATACAAGATCAACATAGATAAAACCCAATTACTTTCATATTACTATAGCCCACCAAGAGAAATTGAAAGTCGATACCCCTGGGCATGGCACACAGAGTCTTTCAAATATTTGGGCATCATTATGCCAAAAGATTTGGCAAAATTATCAGAATGTAATTATCAGCCTTTATATAAAAAAATTAATGAAGATGTGGCAAGATGGAACCTGATTCCTTTTTTCAGTCTCAGTTCAAGGATTGAGTCTATTAAAATGAATATACTGCCCAGACTGCTATATCTCTTTCAGACCCTTCCAATAGAGATTAATCAAAATCAATTCAATGAATGGAACAAGATGCTATCAAGGTATATTTGGCAGGGTAAAAGGCCTAGAGTTTGTCTCAAAACTTTGCAATTAGCAAAGGAAAAGCGGGGGATGGGGCTTGCCTTCTCTCAGAGATTATTATTTTGCAGCACAGTTGAGAGCTGTGATATGTTGGTGAAACCCATCATATGACGCTCAATGGAAAAACATTGAGGAGCGGGTACTTCCCATCCCCATACAAGCAATTTTGGCTGATAACAACCTGCAAAGGTACAAAAATACTATTGATAACCCATGGGTGAAATTAACTCTTAAAATATGGAAAACTACTATAAAAGAATATAATCTAGAGGGAGATATTGCAATTCTTAAATGGTGTGCATATGACTCAGATTTTACACCAAATAAATTGGATGCTAGATTTAAGGACTGGACAGCTAAAGGAATAACAGTTCTTTGCAACATAATGAAAGAAGGAACACTGTTCAGTTTTGAAATGCTTAAAGAGAAACACTTATTAGAAAACAAGATTTTTATCGGTATTTACAGATGTGACAATATGTTAATAAGATGCTTAAAAATGGAACCAAGGCAAATACATTCTTGATAGAGCTTTTTAGAAAAGCATATAATTCAGATAATGGTAGTAGAATCATTTCAAGAATGTATAAGGGGTTGTCAAATCTTAAAACACATTTGACTTCATACACTAAAACAAAATGGGAGAAGGAAGGAGGGATAATTATATCTGAGGAAGAATGGACAACAATATGGAGATATCGATGGAAGTGTACCAGTTCACAGAAATGGAGGGAGTTTGGATGGAAAAACTTGATAAGATATTTTATTACACCCTCTCAGAAATCCCATTATGATAGTAACCTCCCTGTTTTCTGGAGAAATTGTGGAAATCAAAATGCAAATTATCATGTTTTTTGGGACTGCCCTGTTATCAAAAACCGTTGGAGGGGGATTCACAATGCCCTACAAGACATCTTTAAATGTGAAATACCCTTAGAGAGTAAGACCATATATTTTGGATATATACCTCAAGAATGGTTGAAAAGAGATAAATATTTAATGAATATACTGTTGGTGGCTGGTAAAAGGACTCTTACTATGAAATGGTTATCACAGGAGAGCCCAACTTTAAATACATGGATGGAAATTACAATGGACATTTACAAAATGGACAAGATAACAGCATCTGTTAACATAAGCTGGAACAATTTGATTCATACTGGGAAAAATGGTTTAACTACATAATGCCTCATAGGCCTGATTTTATTCTCACAAATCAATGAATCTGTTGTAAAAAAAAAGTTCACTCCCTACTTGTACATAGTTCTTTCCTTTTGCTTGTTTTTTCTTTCCACTCTTTTCTATAAATGTATACCTCAGATAAATGCTTTGTGGAGATTTGTGATATATATGATCATATGATATATATGTACAATGTCTGAAATACATCTTCTCCCTATAGATGCTGCCTGGCCTGCTGTGTTCCACCAGCATTTTGTGTGTGTTGTTGTTTGAATTTCCAGCATCTGCAGATTTCCTCGTGTTTGCACTTATGGAAATGTTTGATGATGAACTTCAATAAAAAAATAAATTACAAAAAAAAGAATTTAACCTTTGAAGAGTAAGCAAGGGACGAAGGTGTGCAAGATGGGGCAAGCTAGGATATAGATTCACCAGAAAATGGACAAATGTTTGGCCTGTAACAATCAAAATTAAATTCCTTGCACGACCTTGAATTTTTCAAATATTGTTATCTCATGATGTTTAATAATGAATATTTGTTGCCTGATGTTTTAGTTTGAGTTCCTCTTACACTTGCAACAGCTTACAGGCACTCTCAAGGCACTTGTGAGTGAGATCCCAGAGGGTGCCTTGCACTCATAGAAACATAGCCTAATTTAAATGAGAGGGAGAAAATTAGGTGGGTAAAATTTTCACGTCCTTAATAACCAGTTTCCTCTGCCTATTCCCAATGCACATTGAGTCTCAAACAGTAATTGGCAGTCTTCTATATTGTGGGGCTGTCACTACCACCTACAGACCTATAAAAAGTGAGCTTCTTTCTATAGGTCAGCTGGGAAAACTCAGCTCTTGCTTTTTTTAAAATTAGTATCGTAATGTGTAATCTCTAATTTGTTATATAAAAAAATACCCATAGCAGAGCTGTGTTTTCTCATCCCTCCTATTGTGACAGTCTGCTCACAATATTCTGGACCTTGGCGATGCTTCTGCTGTGCTTTCATTGCGAAACTGAAGGACTACAAACTTGCTTTCTCTTTTACTTTTATGGCAGGAGTCCAATAAGTTCAGAAGTGTTTGAATTATTTGTCTTGTCTCACATTGGCTTTAAAAGGATGCAGTCAGGTCTGCAGAGATTAACTATCAACAGCTAAGTTTAATCTGTGATTTTAGTTAGCTTATTACCTACGACTGGTGAACTGAAATCTGGGGTTTCATTCAGATTGGAAGTAAAACGGGATTTGGGTAGCAACTCAGGTGACTGCAGGAAGCCATATACCTGTTTGACAAAATGTCAGGCATCTCATATGGCTAGGATCAAATACTTTTTCATTGTTCACCATTCCGGATGAGTATTTTCACTGGCGTTTCCAAATATTGATTAGGCCATTTCTCGAGTCTCCAACTTCAAACAAAAAAAAAATCCGTATATTGTCCATTCAGCCCTATATTTGTATTCCAATTTGATCAAGAGCACTGTTCCTTCCTCCATCTTTTCAGTGCCATAAGCACCATTCTAGATTTGCTTTCTCTGTGCAGTTTGTCTTGGAGTTTCATCACTGCTGTCCTGTCCAGTGTAAAAAGCCTTGGATATTCCAGATTTGCTCGGAACCCAGTCCTCTGTTGGAGCTGCACTTTGGATTATGCAGTCTCAGTAATGTCGCCTGTGACCTATTTCCCACCTCCTTTCTTTTATCCCATTGTCTATGGTCCTATCCTATCGATTCCATCTCATTCAACTCTTTGCCTCTTCCACCTATTACCTCCCAGCTCCTCAGAACATTTCCCTCCCCCTACCTTCTCACCTAGAGTCACCTATCATTCACCAGCTTCTCTCCCTCCTCTCTCCCTTTTATTCTGGCTTCTGCCCTCTATCTTTCCAGTTCTGATGAGGGTGTCAGCCTGAAAGGTCAATTGCTCGTTTCCTTCGAGAGATGTCTCCAGATTTTGTGTGTGATGTCTATTTCCAGCATCTGCAGTTTCTCTTGTGTCACTGACTTGGCTACTGATACATTATGTGCCCTGTTTGACTTTTTGGTTTCCGCTTCATAATGATTATGGATATTAAGCACTGCTATCTAAAATCTGTTTCATATTTACAATTCCAGTTTTGCACCATACATTAAATTTGCCACACTTTAATTTTTAATTTGATCACTGGAGTCATGACAGGTGCCATTACAGATTCACATCTTTCCATTTATTTAATTTATGGACATACTTACTGAATATAATCTGTCACTGTTTTAAGAGATTTTATCTAGTGTAACTTGAATGTTGAAGGTTACTTCATCAATTGTGATCTGTTATCTATTCCACTTGTCTGCTTCCCAACTGGGAAGGTTGGGGATGATAATGTGACTCTCAGCAAAGTTTATTTTGTCCAGCAAATGTTAATTTACTCAAGAAATAAAGCCCAAGGGAAAGTGTCTGCCCAAAGGATCTGTGGAGTTAGGGGTCTTAAGTGTATTTATGGCTAAGACTGATAGATATTTGAATTGCAAAGGAATGAGATTGGTCAAGAAATTTGAGTTGAGACCAAATGTCTAATCAGCCATGATCTTGCTGAATGGTGAAACAGGCTTGAAGAGCAAAATAGTTGATTCCTGCTCCCATTTTTATGTTCTGGCCTTCATCAGAGTCAATGTCCCACATTTCGTCTCTCTGACATCCAAAATAAGACTCATTGTGATACTTCCAGAGCTCAGTTCCACCCTGCAATGTTGCTGGACTCCTGCAGGGGCAATGCTCTTCTGCTGTCTCTTTCCTGTTCCCCATCCCTCATTATATTCCTCTTATTTATTCTGCAACCTGTTCTCCCTCAAAGCTTATCCACCCCTTACTGTGATTGAGTCTCCTGCCACTGGGCTAATCTAGAATAGATAATAAACTTACCGGCCCAGGCCATGACAGCTGTGCAGCGAGTGTCAGCACTAATGCACCAGGGTCATGCCTAATCTAAGTGGTAGTGAGGCATTCAAATAAGTTGTATTTAATTACTACAGAACTGAGCAGAGCTCTTAACTTGACATGGGAACCTGGCTTGAGATAAAATGAGTGCCTATATATTTACATTTTTCATTAGAAGCTGAATAATATTTTGTAGTTTAATAAAGAACTGGATGAGCAGAGATTAGGCTGGTTCGCCAAAGAATCAATTTATTTTTAAAAAAGTGATGTCACCAGAATAAGCAGCTGAACATGGGGATGATGAAGGTTCATCTGAAACTGATTCTGAAAATATCAACGAGACATAATAAAAGGTCGCATTTTTCAGATTATGGCAGGCAATATTTTATTGCTAGTTTATGATGACCTGAGGAGACATGGAGGAAAACAAATGATGTTGCTAACTAACCTGAAGGTTAGTCTCTATTGTGAAACAGATGTCTGGAACGACTGCTCGGCTACTATAGTCATTGGTTGTCTGACTTACATCATCAGCACAGCTTGCCTAAGGATCCACAGGTGGTTTTAGCAATATGCTTTACAAAACCCCACCAAGAGAAGCAACTCCCACAGATAACAGAAATGCTGAGTAATAGAAATGAAATTTCAGTCCTGTGTGTTAGCTTAATATCAGCCTGAAAGCACACTGCATTGGCAAGTTGGATTCTTCAAGCAGTAAGAATTCTTTTTCTTACTCACTGAATCTTTTTACCAAAGGCTGTCTGTGAGAAATTAAATAATTCTCTGTATCCTTAAGTACATAGCCATCAAAGGATTAACACTTGGGGAAACAGATAATAAATAAACTTGGTTCTTGAATGAAGGTTTAAACATGAGGCATGAATCTCTTGCCCCAGCTGTTAATCCTCTGATGCTTATATACTTAAGGATACATAGAATTATTTAATTTCTTACAAATAATTTTGGCAATAGGATTCAGGGAGTTTAAAAAAAAGAAACCAACTTGCTTATGCAGGGTGCTTTGAGGCTGATATTCAGCAAATATAAGAGATTCAAATTAAATTTTTATTATTCAGAATTTCTGGTAACTGGGAGTTGCTTCTCTTGGTGTTTTATAAACTGTGTTTCTAAAACCACCTGTGAATCCTGAGGCAAGCTATGTTGATCATGTAAGTCAGACAAGCAATGATTAGCAAAGTAGCAGTTTTATACATCTGTTTCACAACAGAGACTAACTTAACATTATCTAATTGGTCCAGGTTTATTATGTAAACACTGGCTTTTTCCTTTGCAACGGACAAATACCTGATGTAATGAAGCTAACTGTATTAGATGAGAACCAATGATTGTGCTTTGCAAGAAACTCTAGGACGTGCAGAGACATTGGAATTTTGGTGAATGGTATAAGAATATATAGGGTGCATTTGTAAATATTAAGTGTGATTTAAATATCTTTATCCCCTTTGCAGTTTGTTACTACATATTGAAATAAGAAAGGAGAAAACATGATGGATAGAAAATGGCATTTATGGAGTTGTATCAGTATAATCTTTTACCTTTGCTTGATCATATATGGATTGCTTCATAACCTTTATCAGAAGAAAATGTATATCCCCTTGATCAGAGACTAATTGACACAGATGTCATCCATTTGAAAAAATAGAAGCTTGTAATTAATTCCCTGAACTCTATAGATTATCATCAGGTCAGAGGTTAAAATTCAAACAACCTCAAACATGAGTTCAGTGCTCAAAATATTACTTTCTACTGCTTAAGTAAAGGTGTGAATAGGGTAACAGGAGGTGGCTTGGAAGTCATCTGGTGATGGGCTGAGTTAAGTGAATTGACAGTCAGAAACATTTTTTCCAGACACAATAAGACACATTTTGACAATACTGATGCTCTCGTGCTCTGACTGTTATGACTATCCCCTCCAGACTCGATTAACATCATCCCACAGTCGGAAACATCTCCCTGCACAACAGTGTACTTGCCTGCACTCCCGTGTTGTGGATTTCTAAGCCTAACAGACTAAGAGACTGTAAAATTTCCATAGGAAAGGAACTAGTAAAAACTTAATTTCTTTAGACATTTCTAAAATCCATTCTTTTGCAGCTGCCAAATACAGCACCCCTATCCCTTGTCCAACATTATTTCAGTCTAAAATCTAGGCCACAAATCAATGGGTCTGTTATTGTGTCAAAGGTCAATGATTAAATAGGAAATAACAAGGAAAGCAAAAGAAAACTTGGCAGGGAAGGTGATTTGAAGGGAAAAGGAGAAAACCCTTCCCAATGAATAGAGGAAAACAAAGCCTTAAGTGTGAAAAATTACCCAGATACTTCTTTGCCAAAAGAATAAACTAAAATGAAAAAGGTGGCTTATCACAGGTCATGGCACAGTAATGGACATTTCTATTGTGTTGCACTCAGTCAACATTAACCTAAGCAATCTGGACTTTGTTCATCTATGGATCTCATCACAATCTTCATTCAAACATGGACATTGAATTGAATTTCTGTGCCAAGAGGCTGCCTTAGAAATGAAACTGAAACTTGAAGTCCGGGTTCAAGGAACAAAACTGAATTCATTGAGAAAGAGTTGGGGGCAAGGTGAATAAGCCTGGTTTGGCTGGAATTGTAATTGGCAAAAAAGGTTGCTAAAACACAAAAGAAGCCTATAAATATTGAATCAAATTGTTTCTGGAGTTACCAAGAGCTCCTCTAGTGAACCTATGACATTCTGTTTTTTTTAGGAAGACAAAACTTTTATGCCGTTCTCCAAGTATGATCTCAACAAAGCTTAATATAATTGTACTCAAGTCTCTTACTGTGAAAACCAAAATCATATGTGCCTTATTAATTTTCTCCCACCCTTCCTATTAGCTTTCAGTGGTTTACATACAAGGTCACTCTGATACCTTAGAATACCAATCTTTCTCACTCACTTACCATTTTAAAAACATACTCAGCATTTGTGATATTTTTTCTGTCAAAGTGGATAAACTCTGATTTTTCCTGCATTGTCCTCCATTCACCATGTTACTCACTCACTTAGCAAGTTTGGGTCTCTATGAAGCCTTTTTATGTTCTCTTTGTTAATAGCATTCGTATTTACTTTCACGTTAAATTTGGAAAAGTTACATTTTGAGCTGTCTGGAAAAATTTTAATTAATACTCAGTCAAAGCTGGCATATTAATTAAATTCAATTGAAATTTAATTGTCATTCAATCATACACAAATACTCATGAATACAGTCAAATGAGACAGTGTTACTCTGGGGTCAAGGTGCAAAACACCTTACCATCCTCTTTTCTGGGACTTTATAGGAAGTTTTCTGAAAAAAGGAAACACCACATCTACTGGTTGTCCTCACCTAATCTTTGTCCTATAAGATCATGACCTATATCAATGAAGAGAATGTAACAACCACCTCCCCTCGATTCACTATTGCACAACCTTCAAATTCTTCATCATCAATATTCAGGAGTCACCATTAACCAGAGGGTTAACTGGACCAGTCACATCAATGCTGTGGTAACAAGAGCACAACAGCAGCTGGATGATCTGTGCTGAAAGAGAGATTCCTCAATATCCTTCCACTTTTCCCAAAATTAAGATGGGTGCAATGGAATTCACTACTCGCTTGGAGAGTTCAGCTCCAGCAACAGTCAAGAAGCTCAGCACCATCCAAGACAAAGCAGGCTGCTTGGTTGACACTCCATAAATCATATTAATTCTACTCCATAATGCACTGAATCATAGGGACATCAAACCTGCAGTCTGTCTCATCAATCTGCAATGCAGTGATGTATTTCAAAGCACTTTCCTGGTGTCCCCAAAGTTTATGACCTCTGCAGTCTTGAAGCCACTAGTAGCAAGTTCCGCTCCAACTTGCACACCATCCTGATTTGGAAATTCTTCATCACCAAGGAGTCACAATCTCAGAACCGTCTAGGAACTAACTCTTCCCATTTTCTCAAGGACAGTCAGGAATGATCAATAAATAAAGGCATTGTCAACATCATATTTTGTGGTAAAGAGAAAAAAAGCACTGAATATGCATGTTAGATATTGTATCCGCTTTTGTTTACTGAGATATAATGAAGACATTCAAGGACTGGTAAGAAGGCATAGTGAAATGCAAGATGACTTTCTGCTGATAGAGATTGTGCTTATGAGAATAGGATTAAGAAATTTGGTTATGGCACCCTCGAGCTGATGTTACAAAGATATGATAGATTGAAAATAATGCAGAATATATCCAGAAATTTAATTAAACTAAAGTGGAACTGAGAGAAAAGACTAATGCAAATTAGAGATTTATATCAAGAATGAGCAATATATGAGATCACATTTCAATAGAGCTAAAAATTATGAGATAATTTCAGAATTGGTTTAATGCTGCCATTTACTTTTTGGGATCAGTCTATCAATGTAATGGCCATTTTCAGTCATGGATTTAGAAGTGAATTTTGACTGCTCCACTGTGAAGGAAAGAGTTGCAAAATCTGAATAGCAGCTTTTTAACCAATTAATCTTAAGAAAACTTCTTGGTTAATACCAATTTGTGTTTTTTGTTGGGCATACCCTTCAGTACAGATCTTCCTCTATCCATACACAACTCTGAATGATTTGACCTTACTTTGCTTGAGTAGAAATAACTTTTTAATCCATGCTGTAATTATTTCCTTCGCTGAGTGAGTATAATGTTATTACTTCATACTTTAATATTAAAATATTTAACTTTAATATGTGAAGTACTTCCTTTTTAAGTTGCTGCTGGTACAGATTTAGCTTATTCCTTAACCTGACTTTACCATAGACTGGAGTTCAACACAATGGATCAAGCGCAGAGCCCGAACCAGCACAGAGCAGCAAACCCTTAATGTTCAGCATTGCAGTGGATATGACACTTCTGACCTTCTGATGATTTTGCCCTCCTGCCTCTATAAATAGAAGGGTGTTTAATTGAGTATCTACAAATATAAATATCATTTTCCTGATAGTAGTGGTAGAATGTGCATTGTCATTCAGTTACTGCGGCTTCTCTAAGGCCTCCTCATGACACACCATAGCCATTCACTACAGAGTATGGCCTAGTTGTAGACTGACCTCAGTCTTGGTATCTGCTAAACCTGATGGTCTTTTTGAAGTGATGGTTGCTGTCACACTGGTGTTTGCTTGTACTAGAATAATATAAATAAATGCTTGGGAGGGGAAAAAAGACAAAATCTAATATATGTAACAAACACAAAATGCTGGAGGAACTCAGCAGATCAGGCATAATCAATGAAGAGAAATAAACAGCAGACATTGGAAAGACCCTTCTACAGCAAAAAGGATCTCAGCCCATGAAGTTGGCTGATAATTTATGTCCATAGATGTGCCTGATCTGCTGGCTTCCTCCAAAGTTTTCTGTGTGTTATTCTGGATTTCTGGCATCTGCAGAATCCCTTGTGTTTATGATCTGGTCTATGTATTTGAATTGCCTTACTAGAATAGGGACTTTCTATCAGGACAGAAGCAGTTAATCAGGACAATCAGCTGTTCTCCATAATGCACAAAGCTGACCGCTTAAGTTATTTGTAGCAGCTTAAAACTCAAGAACCTTATCATTTTGTCTAGCTGTATTTACATTGCAGATCTTGCTGTGCTTCAGTGTGAAATGAGACTTCTCTATATTGTCTTGACTTGATGTCAAATGCAGTTGGTGTCAGCTGTGGAGACACTAGAGACGAGACTGCAGATGTTGGAATGTGGAGCAACATACAATCTCCTGGAGGAAATCAGCTGTCGAGCAGCAGCTGTTGGCATTGAGTGAGGGAAGGATGTGTAGCAAAGGAATTGTTGACCCTCCAGTCCAGAATCCTGCTTTAGGACTTGTGTCAACTGTGGCTGGGTTAACCTTTAACTTACAATGTTTTGGATTCAAGATTCAATACAGAGGTTTGGACATAAAAGTCAAAACTTGATATGCCACTACAGTTCTGAGGGAGTGCCTCATTGCTTGGACGTAATGTCAATCTTTGAGAGCAAATGATAAATTTGCTGTCACAGATGGATGTAAAAGATATCATGGATCTATTTAGATAAATAGCAGAGATATTCTTCATGTCTTAACCAATATTTGCCTTCCAGTCACAAAATTCCTGTCTATTTGGTCATTATCACATTGGTCTCTGGGAGCATACTGTATACAAATTGGCTGTCATGCTTCTTACATTGAAACCATGCCATGGAGTAGTTCAATGACTGTAAGGGGAATGAAGACAGAATTCCTTTTAAAGTAAGACACCATTCTCCAAAGAGGCGACATCTGATAGTGACAAATTAACCCGAGAGAAAGTAAATATTGCCTCATCCAGCTATTCTCCAGTGCATGTATTGAAAATGATGAAGGAAAAAAAAGACCTAATTTATTATTATAGCACTTTTGGGTCAGATCAGCACTTGTCTTGGTAACGATCCGGCCTCAAATTGACATGTCCTTCAGAAGTGAGTGATCCTCTCAGTCATTACAGGGATGTGCTCCAATGGAGCAGGCCACCATTTTCTTTAAGGGAAATCAAAATCTGGTCTATTAATTATTCCTATTCTGCAGAACCTCTGACAATGCTTTATTTAAAAACTGCTTGCCTTAACTTCCTGTGGCATGGTCTCATTAAATATATACGAGTTTATTTCTTCTTGGATAAATTGCAGTAGCATTTCTGTTTACTGCTTTTGGCAAGCTAATATTGATTGAAATCTGGAATATGTGCAGATTTATGACTTTTTCATACTAAATTGATTTGTTTCAGTGTGAATTGAGAAGGACTAAATTGTTATTTTGTGATTGTGGAGCAGTGGTAGATGGGGGGTTGTGCGTGTTGGGTGTTCATATGAGGCAAATAGCTGATTTGCTGTACATGTTTGTCTTAAAGTGGCCACATACTTATTATGTGCTATTTCATAATATGTTAAGTAAATGCACAATGCAGGATTGTATCAATCTGTTTTGAAGATATTCCTGTAAATTTTACTAACTGCAAGTTTTGGGCACTGGTTGAGAGAAATCATTTTGGGGGACTGGCCTTGGTGACATCTGGGTCACTACAGTATTAGCCAGTGAAGTCAACTTGCAGGCATGTTCACTGGTTAGGAGAGTGGAGGAAGAGTGGGCATATTGTGACCATCTATGCACTTCTGTCCCTAAGTATTTTCCAGCCAATGACATACGTTGTAGGAAATTCATCTGTTAGTTGGCAGTCAGCAAACCCACTACAATATGTAATGCTATAAGATTTATAGAATAATACAGGACAGAAACAGGCTCTTCGGCCAACCCGCCCATGCTGACCACAGCATTCTCCCTCCTAGTGCCAGTGGCCTGTGTATGGCCCATAACCCTCCACACTCCTCCCTTCCATTTACCTGAGTATCTTTAAAGTATTGAGAAATATGGTAAACATTTGCATTTTTGTTTTGTTTGGGGGTACTCCAGGTCGAGTATATAAATACATAGGTACAACAGGCCACTGGAAATGCAAGTGGCATGAGCATTTTTATTACAAGAGGGTTGGAATGTGGTCTTGCTGAGTTGCACAGGTCTTTGGTGAGATACCATTCAGAGAATTATGTAAAATTTTACTTTGTCTCTCTACCTGACTTTCTGCTACTTTTAAAATCCATGAAGTGCATAGTTACAGGATTAATTCCTGGGATAAGATTCCATCTAGTGCAGAGTGGTTGAGGAAAGTTGGGCTATGTTTATTGGGACTGACAGGATGTCAGAGAGATTGTTTCTAAGAGGACTGGAAAGGATTAGGCACAGGACAAGATGCTGGGACTGAGATGAGGACATTTTCTATGTAGAGACCTGTAAATCATTGAAATGTAGTAATTTAGAGAGGTAAGTGGATGCTCAGTTATTGAGTATAATTCATCAGTAGACATGGAATTAGAGATTTGGCGAGATAATGTAGAAACGTAGATTTGAGGCAAAAGGTTAGGCAGGATATAAGTGAGTTGGGGGGGGGGGGGCAGGCTCAGAGAACCATAGGCTTTCCCTGCTTCTGCTTATTATGTTTTTGTCCTCTTTTAACACACATATATAATAATTAACACACACAACACACTGGAGGAACTCAGCGGGTTGGGCAGCATCCGTGGAAACGAGCAGTCAACGTTTCGGGCCGAGACCCTTCATCAGGACTGAAGAGGGAGGGGGCAGGGGCCCTATAAAGAAGATGGGGGGAGGGGGGGAAGGAGAATGCTGTTAGGTGCCAGGTGAAAAACCAGTAAGGGGAAAGATCAAGGGATGGGGGAGGGGAATCAGGCAGGGGATAGGCAGGAGAGGTGAAGAAGTAATGTAAGGAGAAAACACTATAGGTAGTAGACGGAGGCGGAACCATGAGGGAAGTGATAGGCAGCTGGAGGAGGAGGCAGAGTGAAACTGGGATGGGGGAAGGGAGGGGGATTTAATTACCAGAAGCTGGAGAATTCAATGTTCATGCCAAGGGGCTGGAGACTACCCAGACGGTATATGAGGTGTTGCTCCACCAACCTGAGTTTGGCCTCATCATGGCAGTAGAGGAGGCCACTTATGGACATATCCGAATTGGAATGTGAAGCAGAGTTGAAGTGGGTGGCAACCGGGAGATCCTGTCTGCTGTGGTAGATGGAGCGGAGGTGCTCGACGAAGCGGTCCCCCAATCTGCATCGGGTCTCATGGTTCTGCCTCCTTCTGCTACCCCATAGTGCTTTCCCCTTACATTCCTCCTTCACCTTTCCTGCCTATCCCCCTCCCCCACCCCTTGATCTTTCCCCTTACTAGTTTTTCACCTGGCACCTACCAGCCTTCTCCTTCCCACCCTCCCCCCACCTTCCTTAAAGGGCCCCTGTCTCTCCCTCTTCAGTCCTGACGAAGGGTTCGTTTCCACGGATGCTGCCCGACTTGCTGAGTTCCACCAGCGTGTTGTGCGTGTTGCTTTGACCCCAGCATCTGCAGAGTATTTTGTGTTTATAATAATTAACAGCTTTGCTCCTTTTGAAAACATTGTTTCATCATGAAGACTTTTTGCCTTCAATGAAAGATAAGCAAAATAGTAACACCATCCTGATGGCCATCAAATTTTTGAATGTTTTCAAGTACTAAATATGCATGTCCATGGGCAATCTTTGCCCTCACCAAATGGTCAGCTGCCTGAGATTTTATTTTGAAGTTGCTCTCACTGTATGGCTTAGCATTATTGGGGGGGGGGGGGGGGAATACAGTGGAATTCACATTATCACAAAGCAGTGTCAAGAGAAACTGCTGGTGCCAAGTCTAATTATGGATTTTCAAAAATTTGAACTAATGCTTAAAAACAAAAACACAAAATGCTGGCAGAACTCAGCAGGCCAGACAGCATCTATGGGAGGAGGTAGTGACGACGTTTCGGGCCGAAACCCTTCATCGTCACGTCGTCACTACCTCCTCCCATAGATGCTGTCTGGCCTGCTGAGTTCTGCCAGCATTTTGTGTTTTTATTTATTTTCAGCATCTGCAGATTCACTCGAGTTGCCTTAAAAACAATCCAGTTGTAAGAATGGATTGGTTACCTTAAACAAGAACATTGTTTAGTAAAGAAAGCTCCTGTATAATCATTCTAGCACTTTTCTCAAGGGAATTTATTGGTACCTGTCTATAATATCAGATACAAACTACTGTTCAAGATGTCCATAGTTTTAAATGACAAACAACTGCTGTCACTGTAAGGTATCACTCTTCCACTCAGTTCTTTAAAAATGTCTTTACCAACTGCTTGTCATGATAAATACCAGGACTGCTTTGAATGGAGGTCAAAGGGATTGCATGGTTAATCTTTTGTAAGCAAATATATTTTAGAGGTACAATGACAGATAGAAATACAATCTATTGTAAAAGATTGATGTCAAAGAGAATATATGTGTTGCTAAGGGAGAAATAACAAGTATCTGTAGCAATTCCAGAACAATATGACATCGTACTGATCAGATCATTGTAGTTGAAGGCCAAATAATTACGGTAATATGTAGTGTTTGGGACCATTTCATTATTGGTCCTTCAAACTAAAAGATCCACATCAACAGAATAAAGAATGGCTAAACAGTGGTCACATTTTCATTGACCTTTTTGTATTTGACTAGTTTTACAAACTCAAATGTTGTATTTGTAAGTGAAGTAAATCATCCTGTGCATCTTGTAAGGAAGTAGCTAGTTTTTACATTGGCTGAGAACAGCCTGTTCCAATGGGGCACACAGGATATTTTAGTAAGGAATTATTTTACTGTACTCAGAATTTGTGAGAGTAATGATTCATTTATGAAATCCCACTTTGCCACTTTAAACATCATATTTGGGGATCAATTGTATTCTGGATTCCAACCTCTAATTAAGGGTTGTGGAGCGAGTGCACTTAAATTGCATTGCTGCTTTGGGTGATCTTGGTAGTAATAAATTAGATGATAGAGCTAATCACTAGAGGCACGCTAAATATTCAGCTCTGGAAACAGATTCATTTTAAATGTAAAGTCGGTCGATTTTGTCAGTTCCCTGTCGCTAATGAACTGGTAAATTGTTAAAAACGCCCTGTGCAGACGAGGCTACCTGTGGAGAAGGCGAATGATTAGCAGGGAGGAGAGAGTGGCTTTCCATCAATGTGAAGCAGAGGAAATGAATAGGAACAGATCACCCACAGCAAAATGTAGTGGCTTAAGTCTTGTGAGAATAGAGACCTGTCAGCAGGAACATGCAGCAAATTAATGCGCATGTTCTTAGTTTGAAGTAAAGAATGCTGTTTGAAGACAATTTACATTTTTAATTCAGAGTTTCAAAGGTTCATTTATAATCAATGTATACAACTGAAATTCTTCTTCTCCAGAGGGCACAAAGCCAAGAAAGAAAAGAACAGCAGCATGACCATCAACCCCCATATCCCTCCTGCCTGCACAAAAATGAACTAAAATGAAACAGGCACATCGACCCCCAAATCCCCCCTCCCCCACACACAAAAAACGAGAAAGATCAGGTGAAAAACACAGAATATAAAAAATCTATTAAGACTAAAAACAGGCTATAGTCCATGTCCAAATCACAGAAAAACTGGGTAACATTCTCTGGGCACAGTGATAGAACTTCCCTTCTGCAGCAGCAGAACGATCCCACCAGTGATCAAAAGGCAGTCTCCCCTCTCCAGTGGCAGAGTGATCCCACCCAGCGATCAAAAGGCAGTCTCACCTCTCCAGTGGCAGAGTGATCCCACCCAGCGATCAAAAAGCAGGGAGCCAGTCCTCTCCTTTCTCATTCGTCTCTATGTTTCAATCCCCCTTGTTGCTTTAATCAGTGAACAATGGAAGTTTTAATCAGTAAAATGGAGTCGAACATTGGCTGGAGCCCCATCTGCAGTCTCCTTGCCACCAGGTTCGCACACGCTGCCTCTGTCTCCGGGAATCTTCTTGGAGAATGCAGAGTGCTGAAACACCCAAATGATCTCCAAGCTGCAGATCACAGGCTCCTGCAGTTCCAGAATCACATTCAAGATGAACAACAAATGTAAAAGACATAAAAGAGGTGAAGTATGTGGTTCTGTGATCTATCCAGAAGATGTTGACTGAAGGAGCATTGTATACAAGTGCCACCTTGACTGGAAGATTTCAGTCAATCTAAAATAGTTCTCCCAACAAACATCATTATTAGCACAGGCAGATATCAGCAAAATGGCAGTAACCATTTACCCCTACAATGAAATTCAAATAAAAAGCTCTGAGTTATATTTTATGGATACTAGCTAGTTTAAGTAATTTTTCTGAGAGATGCTTTTTTTATACTTGAGACCTAGTCTGTTCTCACAAGGAAATATGCAAGATCCCATAGACATACAAGAGTTACTAATCTCTTAACAATATTTCCAAAAGCAAATGGCTTAACTAGCCATAATCACATACTATTTATAAGATCTTACTGTGTGATCATCACTATTGCATTAATCATTATATTTTAACACTGCTTCCATAGTTGCAAAGCATCATGATTTGGTGTGACAGGAATACAAAATACACAACTGAAATGATGCACTATAATAGACATTTTATTGAAAAGTTAAAGCAAAGGTGGAGAATTATTGAAATATTATTACACAAAGCATCCTAGATGTTACAGTTATGCAAGTCCTTGTGCAGTTTTGAATGTTCACCCCACTGATTTTTGGAATGGCAAGACAATTTTGTGAGATTGGGTCAAGGAGGCAATTACTTACTAGGGTACAGAAGAACAAGAAGTGATCTCATTGACAAGAACAAAATTCTGGTAGGATTAGACAGATTGGATGTGAGATGTATGTTTTCCCTAGCTGGGTGGATCCAGATCAAAGTTCATTACTCAGTGGGCAATAAAACTCTAGAATTCTTTAACCAGGATGTGGTGGAGACAAAATCGCTAAATAACTGAGGAAGAAGATTGATTTTGAATCATAAAAGGGATCTTGAGGAGCAAATTTGTAGAGATTGCAGATTGTTGCAAGAAACATAGGTTGTGATATTAAGTAATTTTAACTTTCCACATATTGACTGGTTCTCCCATACTGTAAAATGGCTGTATGGAATAGATTTTGTCAAGTGTGTTTAGGAAAGTTTCATTAATCGATACATAGAGGCTCCAGACAGAGAGAATTTGATACTGGATATCTTATTAGGGAGCAAGACAGGGCAGGTGACAGAAGAGTGTATAGGGGAACATTGTGCTTCTTGTGATCATAATGCCATTAGTTTCAATATAATTATGCAGAAGGATAGGTCTGGTCCTCAGATTGAGATTCTAAGTTGGAGAAAAGCCAACTTTGATGGTATCAGTAAGGATCTGGCAATTGTACATTGTACAGGTCATTTTCTGGTAAAGGTGTACAGTAGTTAAGTGGCAGGCCTTCAGAAAGTGAAATATTGAGAGTACAGGGTTTGTACGTTCCTGTGAGAATAAAAAGCAAGGGACTATTGAGGTGATCCCTTGGACCCTATGGCAGGTTAGTGCAGAAATTGCAGGAGACCTAACAGAAATATATAAATGTCCTTAGACATAGTTGAGGTGCCGAAGGATTTGAGGATAGCTAATGTTGTTTCTTTGTTTAAGAAAGGCTCTTAGAATAAGGCAAGAAATCATAGGCTGGTGAACCTGACATCAGTAGTGGATAATTATTGGAAGGTAGTCTAAGGGACCAGATAGGTAAGTATTTGGATAGAAGGGGGCTAATTAGGGATAAACAACATAGTTTTGCGCATGGTAAGTTGAGTTTAACCAATCTTATAAAGACTTTTGAGGAAGTTAACAGAAAAGTTGATAAAGGCAAGGCAGTGGATGTTGCCTGCACGGACTTTCTTTGACAAAGTCCATTGTGGATAGTTGGTCAAGAAGTTTCAGTCGCTTGGCATTCAAGATGAGGAAGTAAAGTGGATTAGATATTGGCTTTGTGGAAAAGCCAGAGGGTGGTAGCAGCTGGTTGCCTGTCTGACTGGAGGCCTGTGACTAGTGGAGTGCTGCAAGGGTCGGTGCTGGGTCCATTGTTTCATTGTATCAGTGCTTCAGGATGGCGTCAGTGAATAATGCGACCATCTGCGATGTCCTGTAAACAGTTCACAAAACTACTTTTTCTTTCAAATATGATTCTACTACTAAGCTGTGTGTGATTAGAACCTGCGATTTCTATTTTGTTGCTGTGTTTTTGGGCTGATGAGCTTTCTGGCACTTTGACGGCACTGAGGGAGTTCGGTGAGATTTGGAGCGGAGTGTGCAGCCTGGAGACTGGATGCGAGGCTGTGATCGACTCCATTGCTTCACTCTGATTGAGGTATCAAGCAAGATTGAAGTCGATGAATGCGAGAGTGGAGAACAGGTGGGTGCTCAGTGCTACCTTCCTGCATTTGACTGTTCCTCCTCTCCGTCTCGCTGGCTGCTGGCGGAGGAAGCTGCCAGGGTTTTGGGATCCACATTGCAAGGATTGATCGGTGGACTATGGACATGGACTCATTTTGGAGGACTTTGAGGTTCATGTTGCATGTGTTCCTGGATTCTGGTTTCTCTTTTTTGCTGTTTCTGAGCGGTTTGATCAGGACGATTGATGCGGACTGGGGTGCTTTGGCAAAGAATGGCTCTGTGGCCTGCAATGTGGCACTGAACTGAACTAACCTGAATACCACTGCTCTACTTGTTTGATGTTTAATATTGTATGTGTTGATCACTCGCTTCTTGCTGTTTGAACAGTTTGTTCTTTTTTCGTGCATTGGGGGTTTGATGTTTTCTTGAGCAGTTTCTATGGTGTTTCTTTGTTTTGTGGCTGCCTGTGGGAGGACGAATCTCAGCATTGTATTCTGTATACATACTTTGATAATAAATGTACTTTGAATCTTTGAATTGTTTGTCATCTATGTCAACAATCCAGATGAAAGTGTGCTAAATTGGATCAGCAAATTTGCAGATGACACCAACTTTGGGGGTGTAGTGGATAGTGAGAAAGACTATCAAAGCTTGCAGTGGGTTCTGGACCAGCTGGAAAAATGGGGCTGAAAAATGGCAGATGGAACTTAATGCAGACAAGTATGAGGAGTTGCACTTTTGGGGGTCAAACCAGGGTAGGACTTCCATAGTGAGCTGTAGGGCACTGAGGAGTGCAGTAGAATGGAGAAATCTGGGAATACAGATCTATAATTCCTTAAAAGTGGCATCACAGGTAGATAGGGTCTTAAAGAAAGCTTTTAGCACGTTGGCCATCATAAATCAAAGTATTGAATATCGGATTTGGTTGTATAAAAAGTTGTTGAGGATTAATTTAGAGTACTAGTCACCTGACTACAGGAGCGATGTCAATAAGATTAAAAGAGAGCAAAGATAATTTACAAGGCTATTGCCAGGACTTGAGGACCTGAGTTATAGGAAAAGGTTGAATAGATTAGGACTTTATTCCTTAGAGTGTAGAAGAATGAGGAGAAATTTAATAGAGGTATACAAAATAATGAGGGATATAGATAGGGTAAATGCAAGCAGTCTCTTTTACTGAGTTTGGATGAAGCTCGAACAAGAGGTCATGTGTTAAGGGTGAAATGTTAAGTATTTAAAGGGAACGTGACCGGGAATTGCTTCACTCAGAAGGTGGTGAGAATGTGGAATGAGCTACCAGTGAAAGTGGTAGATGCGAGTTTGATTTCAACGTTAAGAGAAATTTGGATAGGCGCATAGATTAGAGGGGTATGGAGGGGCTGTGGTCTGGGTGCAGGTCGATGGGATTAAGCAGATAAATAGTTTGCAATGGAATAGCTGGGCCAAAGGGCTTGCCTCTGTGCTATGAGTCTATTCTGTGATTCTGTTTCTGTCCTTTCAGGTTGGGAACTGAAAAGTACCCGTGGCTTTGAATGAAGTATCCGGGTTCATTAAAATACATCTCTACACACTAACCCTAGATGGTTAGCAATTGATGACTAGAAACCATGATAAACAACACCCACTCACTCACTAACCTTCCCTCTCACCTGGCTTCACCTATCATTTGCCTGCTTTTACTCCTCCTCTTCCCTCACCAACTTACGCTGGCTTCTTCTCTCTTCTTTTCCTGACCTGTTGAAGAGTCTTGGCTCCAAGTCTCACTGTTTATTCCCCTCCATAGATGCTGTGTGACCTGCTAAATTCCTCTAGCCTTTCGCGTATTGCTCTGGATTTCCAGCATTTGCAGGATCTCTTGTGTTTATCATATTTTTTTCAAATTGTGAAATCATTTGTCAATGTGGTAATGAACAACTTTTGAACTTGAAAATGTTTAATCGATATTAGTTTAGCACCCCATCTCCAACCCATGGAATATATGATAAAGCTTTTATTTTGCAATAATTAATCGAGGAGTTTAGGGTGTTTAGAGCTCAAGTTAAAAAATCATTGAGATGGAAATAATCAGAAAACGGTTGATCAGGAATTCTTTATCTTCTCTTAGAGAAACTGAGTAAAAATGTCACACTAAGTTTGGAGACACAAGAGAGACTGCAGGTACTGAAATTTGGCGCAATACACAAAATGATGGGGGAACTCAACAGGTCAGGTAACATTTATGGAGGGAAATGAGCATTTGCATTTCTGGGCCAGACATTGTGTTACTGGCTCCAATTCTAATTTCAGTTGTTTTCACCTGTTACGCCTGTGGCCCCCTCCTTTTTGAGAATCGCAGGATCGCTATTGATTCGGGTCAGGAGACCCAGGAAATGAGAGAGAGACACGCAGATTCCTCAATGTTTGGAATGTGTCCTGGGCCTCCGAGAGACAAAGCCATGGATAACAGCCATTATCTCTTGGAGACGGAATTGTGTATTAAGTACTGTACAATTCATCGAAGCCCCCAGGCAATGAACCGAGGGGGGTTGGTGGAGGGCTGGCATCATTCCACCCTGATTGACATCTGAGACCCTGTGAGTCAGGATAAAAGAGGGTCTGTGGGAACAGCCCCTCAGACGCACCAGAAGAAATGCTAGAAATCCTGTAACAGCGTAATAGCAAAAGCCGGTGGAAAGCCACGTGCGTCCTTTTCCATTTGCCTCGGAATTGGTGAGCCTTGCCACAGGAGAACGGCTTTAGCTAGCAACAAAGGAGAAATCAGCCCCCAACGACTCTCGAAGGGTTGACATCATAAAAGGAATGGGCAAGTTTTAATCCGTCTCTCACTCTCTCTCCAACCAAAAGCTGCAGCTTGAATGAACTTGAGTGACTTTTATATTTCCATCGGACAATACATTATCCCCTAGACAATGATAGAGTTATTTCTTATTGATTATTATTATACCCGCGCTTTTAGATTTAGTATTGATCACGTATATTATCTGTATGGTTGCATTGATATTATTTTTGTGCATTTTTATCAATAAATACTGTTAAAAATAGTACCATCAGACTTCAACGGACCTCTCTATCTTTGCTGGTAAGTGACCCAGTTACGGGGTACGTAACACACCATTCCCGGGCTCATTCTTAGAGTCTTCAATATTGTTTTGGTTATTTCTAGTCTTTAAGGTTGGGAATTGAAAAGTACCCATGGCTTTGAACAAACCAGCTGGATTCACTAAACTACATATCTGCATAGTATATAGTAACCCCAATTAAAAGAGTCACTGAAGTACGTGGCTGTCAGATATGTATTGCTGAATGCAGGTTTGAATTGCAGACTGTGACAGTAATGGATTTCAATTAAGGAAAATGTTTTGTGCCTCTTTGAAATAGTATTTAAAGATCTGAAGATGAACAAATGTAGTTATTGATGTTTGGAAGCATAATCAAAATCTTAATGCGGTTCGGAATATTGCCTCATTTTATCATGTTGCTGCAGTAATTCTATTTAATTTTGAACATAATTAACACTGGCAGCATGTATAATGTTATCTGTACATTTCAATCTTTTACTTTTTTGCTGGAAGAACAAGTTGATGATGGCACGATGCAAGAAGTAGGGAGTCTTGGGCCTGAATGAACAGTACAAACAACTGTATCTTAAAAATCAAATTACAAAGACAGAATGCTATTAAATCTTGTGTGTTGCTCAGATTTCCAGCTTCTGCATGTTTTCTCTTGTTTGTGATTTAAGTCTTGTATAACCAATTGCCAAAATATAAAGTAAAATGTATGTAGTTTAATATAAGACATAGGAGAATTAGGCTATTTGACCCATCAAATGTCTCCATCACTCAATCATGATTGATTTATTTTCCCTTTCAACCCCATTCTCCTGACTTCTCCCCATATCCATTGATGCCCTTTCTGATTAAGTACCTATCAACCTCCACTTTAAATACACCGAATGACTTGGTCTCCAGTCATCTGTGGCAATGAATTCCATCGATTCACCACACTCTGTCTGAAGAAGTCCTCATCTCTTTTCCAAAGTGACACCCTTCTATTCTGAGGCTGTGCCCTCTGGACCTAGGCTCTTCCACTATTGGTAACATCCTCTGCGTGCCCACTCTATCTTGGCCTTTCAATATTTGGTATGTTTCAGTGAGATTCCCCATCCACCATTTTTCTAAACTCCAGTGATTATAAGCCCAGAGCCCTCAAATGCTCTTCATGTGTCAACCCTTTTCATTCCCAGGATCATTCTCCTAAACCTTCTCTAGACCCTCACTCGTGCCCACTTGGGATAACTGTCATTCAATCCTTTAACCTCACTGCATTTAAGTCATCACTTTTATTTGAATATGATATATTTTTTAAAATGCTAAGATGATCATCTTGAGCTATTGGCTCCATTCTAAGAGTCTAATGGTCAATTTATTATTCCACTCTAATTATTCAATGTGGAACTGTTTCTTCATTGATCTCTGAGTGTGGAGTGAAATTGACATTTCCAGATAAAATCACAGCTGGTCAAATATGAAGGATTATCCCATTATTGAAAGGATCCTTGAACTGAAATGGACAAGGCTTGACTTGCTGTGCAGATACAGCAAATTAATATTGTTCAGCTCAATCCAGTGGTGAGCTAGGCAATGAGATAACATTTCATAATGGCAGTTTTGGAGCAGTGCATCTCAGAAGGTGAAATTTGAATCCCTGCATTTCACTTCCTTGCATCTGCCTTGCCTGAAAAAGCAATAGCCTTGCTGTTAATTCGACTGGGATGCACAGACCATTTCATATTGTGAAGGAGAAAGAATGTGATGCAAGAAAATGCATCTTCCTATTGCTTTGGTTCCAGGTGCTCTTCCTCTGTTTGTAATGTATTTTGATTTATGTGCTAATGTTTCTGGTATCATCCAAAAATTTGGGATCAAATTTATTTTGTATCAAATTCTGTGTGGGCAAGGGCCACACGTTCTAATGATGCCCTGGGTTCACAAAACGATGAGACTGGAGTTCGAGGCCTTGTGTTCAGTCAACAGCGGGTCCTGGGGTCAATGGTGAGGGTTGAATGGGAAGTTCAAAAATTGAGGCCTGTTGGCTGTGGATCTCTGTGAGTCCACTCGGTAAGTCAAAGACCCAATGTCTGGAAGACTGATTCTGCTGAAGATGGCCTCAGCTGGGCTTGGCAGACTGTTTACGTGCATGGGTGGGAGGGAGAACGGGGCTTGTTTTGCTGTAATTGTTTTGTTGCTTGTTGCGCTTTGCATTGTTTTTCTGAGCATTGTGGGTATGTTATGTTGGCCCTAGAATGTGTGGTGACACTGGCAGCCTGCTCCCAGTACACCCACAGGTGCGTTAGTTGTTAATGCAAATGATGCACTTCAATGTATGTTTCAATGTACACATGATAAATAAATTTCAAACTTGAATCTGACTCACTCTTTAAATAAAGTTAACAGGATGGCACAATAGTTAGTACTGCTGCCTCACAACCCCAATCATCTGAATTTTATTCTGCTCTCTTATTGGAGTTTGCGTGTTTTTCCTGAGAGCTCTTGACTTACCCTCAAGTCCTCCTGGGTTTTTCCTAAATTCCAAAGACATGCTGGTAGGTGAGTTAACTACCTACTGAAAACTGATCAAAGAATAGGCTGGCATTAGGAAAATCACTGTGAAGTCAATGGGCACATGAGAGGGAGTAAGTTACCACAAAATGAGTGCATAGGATTGTGATAGGAGACTCAAAAGTTAAGGGAATAGACAGGAGATTCTATGGAAGTGATGAAGATGAGAGGATGGTGTGTTGCCTCCCAGGTGCTGGGGTCTAGGATGTCTCAGACCAGCTTCAGAATATTCTCGAGAGAGGGTGAGCAGGCAGGGGTCATGGTTGGCACCAATGACATTTAGTAGAAAGGAAGAGGTCCTGCACAGTAAGTATAGGGAGTAGAAAAGAGGCTAAAGAGCAAGACCTCCAAGATGATTTCTGGAGTACTTCCAGTGCCACAAGCTAGATAGGGCAGTAAAAGAATGATAGTAGAGATGAATGAGTGGCTGAGGAACTGGCGCAGGGGACAAGGTTTCAGGTCCTTGGACAATTGGACCCTTTTCCAGGATAGGGGTCATTTGTACAAGAGGGATGATTTGCAACGATATCCTGGCCAGGCAGCTTACTAAAATAGAAATAGAAACAGGTCAGTAAAACCAGGCAGCAGTAATAGATTTGATGGGATGGATAGTTTGAAGTTTGCATATGTTAATGGGTAAAGGTGATGAACTTGGAGTATGGATCAGTACATGGAACTATGATGTTGTGGCTATTGCAAAGACTTGGGAGGGAGGGGAAGAGAGAGAGAGAGAGAAAAGAAGTGCTGATGTCCTGGAGTTTCTATGTTTCAGAAAAGACAGATTGTGGGGGAGTTTCCCTACTAATCAGAGACAATATCACAGCTGCACTCAGTAGGGACATATCGCAGGGCTCTCCACACAGTTTTTGGGTAGGGTGTAATCACTCGGGTGGGATTGTACCACAGATCCCCCAATATGCACACGGGCATTGTGGAACAGATACGCAGGCAGATTAAAGAAAGTTGTAAAATCAATAGAGTTGTTGACATAGGCAGCAACTTCCCTAATATAAACTGGGACCTTTTGAGTGCAAGAGGTTGAGGTGGGGCAGAAATTGTTAGGTGCATCCAGGAGGGTTTCATAACTCAAGATGTAGATAGTCCAACAAGAGGAGAGATTGTACTGGACCTGACCTTGGGTAATGAGCCTGGCCAAGTTATCACCCTTTCAGTGGAGGGGCAGCTATGGAACAGTAATCATAACTCCTTAAGTTTTAAGATGGCTACAGATAAGGATCAGTAGATTGCAGAAGAGTATTAGACATAAAACGGACCAGGAGCAGACTAAGGCCACTGTGTCCATCAAGTCTACTCTGCCATTCCATCATTTATTATTCCTCTCAACCCCATTCTCCTGCCTTCTCCCCGTAACCTTTGACACCCTGACTAACCAAGAACCTATCAAATTCTGCTTTAAATGTACTCAATTAATTGGCCTCCACGGTCATCTGTGGCATTAAATTCCACAGATTCATCACACTCAGGCTAAAGAAATTCCTTCTCATCTCTGTTCTAAATGGACGTCCCTCTGTTCTGAAGCTGGTCTTACACTCACTCATTATGGGAAACATCCTCTCCCCATCCACACTGTTTCGGCCTTTCAATGTTTGATAGGTTTCAATGAGATCCCCCTCATTCTTCTAAACTCTAGCAATTAGAGGCCAAGAGCCATCAAACGCATCTCATACGTTAACCCTTTCATTCCTGGAATCATTTTCTTTAACCTCCTCTGGACTCTGTCTTTGACTTCCCTGGTCAGCCACAGTCATCTAATCCTCCCTTTAGAGTACTTCTTTGTTATTGGGATGTGTCTATCCTATGCCTTCCCGTTTGCCCTAGAAACTCCAGCCATTGCTGCTCTACCATCATCGCTTCCAACAAACTTCGGCTAACTCCTCTTTCATGTCTCTGTAATTCCCTTTATTCCACTTTAATACTGATACATTTGACTTTACCTTCTCCCTTTCGAACTGCAGGGTGAATTCTATCATATTATGCTGACTGCCTCCCGAAGATACTTTACCTTAAGCTTCCTAATCAAATCCGGTTGATTACCCAACAGCCGAACCAGAATTGCCTTTCCCCAAGTGGGTACACCTACAAGCTGCTCTGCTAAGCCATCTCATAGGCATTCTACAACTTCCTTCCCTTGGGATCTTGGGAAACTGAAAGGTCTGAAGGTAGATAGTCATCTGGACCAGATGTTGTATATCCCAGAGTTCTGAAAGTGGTGGCTGAAGAGATTGTGGAGGCATTAGTAATGATCTTTCAAGAATCACTAGATTCTGGAATGGTTCTGGAAGACTGGAAAATTGCAAATGTCAGTCTACTGTTCAAGAATGGAGAGTGGCAGAAGAAAGGAAATGGTAGAGCAGTTCGTCTGACCTTAATGGTTGGGAAGATGTTGGAGTTGATTATTAAGGATGAGGTCTTGGAGTACTTGGAGGCACATGATAAAATCGACTGTAGTCAGCATGGTTTCCTCAAGGGAAAACCTTGCCTCACAAATCGATTGGAATTTTTTGAAGAAGCAACAATCAGGATAGACGAAGCAGAATTAGTTTGTTTTGTATACTTGGATTTTCAGAAGGCCCTTAACAAGGTGCCACACATGAGGCTGCTTAATAAGCTACTAGCCCATGGTATTACAGGAAGGATTCTAGCATGGACAAACCAGTGGTTGATTTTCTAATACCACAAGGCATGTGTTTAACATAAGGAGATGTGAGGGGCAAGTTTTTGCTTACACAGAGTGGTGAGTGCCTGGAATGAGCTGCCTGGGTTGGTAGAGGCAGAAACTTTGAGGACTTGTAAGAGATGTTTAGATTGGCACATGAATGTGAGGAAAATGGAATGATATTGACATTATGTAGGCAGAAGAGAGGTAAGTTTAGTTAGTCATTTCATTACTAATTTAATTGGTGGCACTATATTGTGTTCGGAATGGCCTGTTCATCTGCTTTGTTCTGTGTTCGCTAAGACATAAAAGCAGAATTGGGCCATTTGGCTCATCAAGTCTGCTCCACCATTCAATCACAGCTGATTTGCTTTCCCTCCTCAACCTCATTCTCCTGCCTTTTCTCCTTAACCTTTGACATTTTTACTAATCAAGTACCTGTCAAACTTGGCTTCAAATATACCCAATGTATTGGCTTTCATAGCCATTTGTGGGAATGAATTCCATAGATTCACCACCTTTTACCAAAAAAATCCTCCTCTAAGGCTGTGCCCTCCACTCTTCAGTGCTCCTGTTATTGGAAACATCCTCCACAACTACATCCAGGTCTTAAATGTTCGGTTTCAATGGGATTTCTCGTCATCCTTCTAAATTCCATTGGCTGCAGGCCCAGAGCCATCAAACGCTTACTTTACATGATTTATTTAATCTGGGATTATCTTTAAACCCTCCTCTGGACCCTCTCCAATGCCGGCACATTTTGTCTTGAATAAGGGACCCAAAGCTGCTCATCATATTCCAAATGCAGTCTGATAAGCACTTTATAATTCCTTGAACATCTCATTATTGCTTTTATAGTCTAATCTTCTCAAAATGAATGAATGAATGAAGTTTCCAAGATAGCATTGGTGAATCATAGCAATTGCTTACAAAACTTAAAAAATCCCTCTTCTGAATTCTCTCATTGCAATCTGAAACCTGTAACTTCCCTTTAAGAAAGGTACTCTTGAACATGTTAATGTACTAGTGACTTCACGATCTTCTGAAGGATTTAGCTGACTTAATTCTCAAGCATACAAGTACAGCACCTTTAAGTGGATGAAGGCTCATTGCCACGGCTGCATGAGAAGGAGGGAGGGCTCCAAGCCAGGCTGAAACAGATTAATGAAAGTTCCTCTACCCAGCATTTTTTTTTAGCAAATGTACTGTCATTGGAGAACAAGATTGAGGACCTAAGGGCCAGGTTGCTCTTTCAGAGGGAGATGAAGAATAGCTGCATTTTGTGTTTCAGGGAGACGTAGCTCACTCTGAACACCCCAGATATGCCGGTAAGACCTGAAGGCTTCGTGATAGACAGGATTGACCAGACTGCTGATTTGGAGAAGGCAAAAGGTGGGGGTCAGTGTTAACTTGTGGTGCTCGGATGTAGTAGTCTTGTCGCACTCTTTTTCCCCCAACCTGTAACATCTAACAGTTAAGTGCCTGTTGTTCTACTTACTAAGAGAGTTCTCCTCCATGATCCTGACTAGTTTACATATCACCCAAAACTGATGTTAATAGGCATTCGAGATATTGAATGCTGCTGTCACCAAATAAGAAACCATCATCCCTGATACATTTCAAATGTTAATCAGGGACTTCCAACAGGTTTGTTTGAAGAAATCTTTGTCCAGTTATTATCAGCATATAATCTGCAGCACCAGGGATCCCAGCTCACTCAACCACTGATAAACTATGATTAGGAATGCCTACTGTCCATGCCTAGACCACATTTTGTGAAATCTGATCAGTTGGCTGTCCTTCTCCTACCTGCATACAGGCAGAGGCTAAAGAACAAGGCTGTAGAGATAAGGACAACAGAGAGATGGTCACAGGAGGCAGAGGAACATCTACGGGATTACATTGTCAGCCCCCAGGACTCATCAGAGGATCTGAATGAATACACCACAGTTGTCACAGACTTTATAAAAACAGTCATAGACGAGTGTGACTCCAAAAAATCATTCAGAGTCTTTGAGAAGCAAAAGCCTGGTTCTGCAATCTGCTGAGGATTAGATGTGTGGCACTCAGATCTGGCAACCAAGAAAGACACAAGAGGTCCAGGTGAGATTTCTGGAAATCCATCACATGTGCAAAGTGCCAATTCCGGACCAAACTTGAATCACTGAAGGACGCCTGACAGTTGTGTCAGGGCGTGAATTTGCAATTACCTCCTACAAAGTGAAACCAAGCTACATAGGTAACAACAACACTTCACTCCCAGATGAGCTCAATGCCTTCTCTGCTCGCTTTGACTACCAACAGATGGAGGAACCTTCACGAACTCCTATAGCCCCCGATGATGCAATGATATCAGTCTCCAACGTGAGAACATCCTTCAGGAAAATGAACTGATGGAAAACATCCAGCCCAGATGAGGTACCTGGCCAAGTATTAAAGACCTGTACTTTTCAACTGGCTGGAGTATTCACTGCTATCTTTAAACTTTCACTTGGGCAGTCTGAGGTACCCACTTGCTTTAGGCAATGCTCAGTTATACTAGTATCTCAGAAGAACATGGTAACCTGCCTCAATGACTATTATCCAGTAGCACTTACATCCACTGTGATGATGTGTTTTGAAATGTTGGTGGTGAAACATATCAACTACTGCCAGAGAAAGGACTTGGATCTGCTCCAATTTGCCTACAGGTCCACAGCAGATGTCATTCCATTAGCTCATCAATTCACCCTGGAACATCTGAACAGGAAAGATGCATGCAACAAGATGCTCTTTATCGACTACAGCTTGGCATTCAATACTATCATCCCTCAGAACTAATCAATAAGCTTCAAGACTTTGGCTTTAATACCTCTTTGTGCAATTGGATCAAAGATACCCTTACTTATAGACCTCAGTCATTTCGGATTGGCAAAAATATCTCCTCCACAATCTCCATCAAAACAGGTGCACCACAAGCTGTATGTTTAGCTCCCTGCTCTACTTGCATTATACTTATGACTGTGAGGCTAAGCACAGCTCCAGTGTCATACTTAGGTTTTCTGGTAACACCACTGTTGTTGGCCGAATCAAAGTTGGTGATGGATCAGTTATAAAGGAGGGAGATTGAAAATCTTGTTGAGTGGTGCCACAACTTCTTCCCCTAGGCTATGAGACTAATGAAAACCCTGCCACCACTAAGGTCTCATCATTTGACCGCAAGCCTTTACTTAACCGTTTACTGTTTACCTGTCCTGTGCATTTCACATGCATTTTGAATTACATTTTACTGACTTATGCATGATGGAGAGCATATTGACTGGTTGAATAATGGTGTGGAATGGAAACACAAATGCCCTTGAATGGAAAATCCTACAAAATTTAGTGGATAAAGCTCAATCCATCATGGGTAAAGCCCTACCCTCCATCAAGCACATCTGTACAGAGCACTGTCACAGGAAAGCAGCATCCATCATCAAGGACCCCTGCAGTCTAGGCCATGCTCTCTTCTCACTGCTGTCACCAGGAAGGAGGTACAGGAGCCTCAGGAGCCACACCACCATGTTCAGGAACAGTTACTGCCCCTGAAACAGAAGGAATAACTTCACTCAGCATCACTCACCCCATCACTGAACTGTTCCCACAACCTATGAACTTACTTTCAAGAACTCTTCATCTCATGTTCTTGATATTTATTGCTTATTTATTGCTTTTTTCTCTTTTGTATTTGCAGTTTGTTGTCTTTTGCACACTGGTTGCTTGTCCATCCTGTTGGGTGTGGTCTTTCATTGATTCTATTGTGTTTTTTGGATTTACTGTGTATGCCTGCAAGCGAATGAATCTCAGGATGGTATATGGTGACATATATGTACTTTGGTAATAAATTAGCTTTGAACACTGAACATTGAATACTGCACTTGCCTTGCTCACTACTGACTCAACCTTGGAAGAATCCTGCACTAGGACTCCAAAGTCCCTTTGCACTTCTGGTTTCTGAATTCTCTCCCTATTAAGAAAGTAGTCCATGGCTTTATTCCTTCTACCAAAATGCATGAAAATACACTTTCCTACATTGCATTCCATCTGCCACCTCTTCGGGCTCTCTTCCAACCTGTCCAGATCCTTCAGCACACTCCCGCTTTTCTCAAAACTACCTGCCCCTCCACCTGTCTTGATATCATCCACAAATATGGCAACGAAACCACCAATTCTGTCACTTATATCATTGACATATAATGTAAAAGCAGCGGACCCAATATTGACCTCTGCAGAACTTAACTAGTCACTGGTAGCTAACCAGAAAATGATCCCATTATTCTCACTATTGGCCTTCTGCCAGTCAGTCAATCTATCTGTTGTAATACCTTTCCTGTACTACCATGGGCAACTATCTTGCTTAGTAGAGTGCAGTAGGTCTTAGAAGCAGCATAGTTTCAATGAACCAAATAGCACCCTCCTTTACTGTAAGAAAATATGAGTCCAAAAAAGAACAAATTAGAAGGCAGGACATTAGAAATATCCATCAAATACAGAAACCAGCTGAATCCATAGCTCCATACTGAGAAATGTGTGGGCTATTGATGTGGTTCATTAGTAGCCAATGAATCCAGGAGCTGATTCATTGGTTTTCAAGTGTCTCTTTAATGCTGCTTATGTTGGTTCACTGCCTGCACTGTTTATGTAACAGTCCAAAGAGAATTCAGCACCAAAACATCTAAACCAGTCCAGAATGGAAAGACTTAGGGGTAATTCTCACAATGAAATGCATGTGCAAGCTAGAAACATTTGAAATAAAGCTTCTGAATTTGAGGCTCTAAAAAACAACTCATGCCATATTTGAAGAAATGTGGGAAGACCTCCAGCAGGAAGAGTGAATTATAAAAATAAAGTTTTTCTTTCTTGTGATTGCCTATATATGGTAAGCGATTAGCAATACACCATAAATTTGAAAACTATAATGCATCTTGAAATATGGTATGGTGTTGCATACAAAGTGTTTGAAACATTGTTGAGGATCCCTACCACCTAACCCTCAATCTCCATGACCCACTACGGTCAGGAAGGAGGCACAGGTGAATCAGGATGAGGATTGCCAGACTGGGTTTCAGCTTCTTTCCCTAGGCTGTGAGACTAATGAATACCCTGCCTACGACAAGGTCTCGTCACTGGACAGCGTGCTTTTACTCAACTGTTTATTGTTTACCTGTGCTGTGCATTTCATGTACATTTTGAATTATATTTTGCTAACTTGTTTGTGGTATTATTTTGTTTTACGTGCTGTGTGATATGTGTATTGTGAGTGCACTGTGGTCCAGAAGAACATTGTTTCATTTGGTTGTACAATACAATGACAATACACTTCAACTTGAAATTGAACTTGGATCGTGCTCTTTATTCTCTATCTGTGCATGCTTGTGTACTCATGTTGTGAACCTGTTGGATAGCAGAGTCAAGCAATGTGCCTGCTTCTTAGGCAATGTAACACAGATGTAGTGTTTGCAGGAGCAGCTCAGAAACTCAGCATACAATGCTCTCTTCAGAATAAACCTCCACTTCATTGGATACATTGTATATTTGCTCTGTCTTAATGCACTCTGAAGTCATTGCAACAAGCAATGAGTATGGAAAATAATTGAGAAAGCAGGATTTCATGTACTTCATAAGGAGTACATGTACTTAATGAGAAAATCTGTGGAAATATCAGGCAGATGTATGCATTGTACTGATTCATTTTGGACCATTGCAGTTGAAACACAATGACTAATGTGTGCTTTCAGAGACCATCTCATAAAATATTCAATAGGGCCTTAAAATAAAAGATCAACATAAATGGTGCTGAGTGAATGAAATGAAATAAACCTTCTGAATTCCACTGGTGTAAGGAGCATGATTCAATGACATGTTTTGACCCGAGTTAACGACATGACTTTCCAAGTGTATGCTCCAAATTAGCTTGCAAAATACCATTAGAAGTTTGACCTGGCAGTTACTAAGACAAAAGCAAGTCAATATTGTGATAAGTAGCCTACAGCAGAGCTAGATGGAGATGGATTTCTGTGGGTGGTTGGTAAGTGAGGGATTGATCCCACAATTCAGCAAGCTAAAACCACAAGAAGAGTATGTTAATTCAATATTTAATGTGTTTTTGCAGAAGGTCAACAACCTAAATCATCGACACTTTATCTTTCTGCTAATACTGCCTGACATGCTGTGTACTCTAAATGTTTTTTTTTCTGTTTTCACCATTCAGGTGACTACTTTTGAAAATGTTATTTGTGTGTTTTTATTAATTAAGAATGCCAGTTAGAGATAATGTAGAGATAGAGTTCATACATGAAGTGTATTGAGTTTCAAATTTTTGATAATCTAACATTAGTTTTGACCTGGTTTATAAAGCACAATATAGTTCAAATTAGTAATCGATTTCGGTGTGTGCTGTGTCTGCGAGGCTGAGTTGGGCGGCGCCGTGGAAGTCCATAGCGGGGGTATTCCCTTCTGCCGCTGGCGTGGGATGGCGAGTCTGTCGGGACCCTGGGGACTTGTGGAAACTGTGGTGATTTCTTTCGAACTTACAGTCCTTTAACATCTTGGACTATTTTTACCATGCCCATAGTCTGTTTTTTATCAATTATGCTATTGTTTGCACTGTTGTAACTATATGTTGTAATTATGTGGTTTTGTGCAGGTCTTGTAGCTTTAGTTTTTGGTCTTGTTTGTCTGGTGGATTTGGAGCTCCTTTCCGGGGAACGCGCTAGACGGTAGCGCAATATTAATACGCAGCAGCCTCTCCGGACTCTAGATTGGGGATTGCCAAACGTTATGTGGATTTTCTAGTGTAGTCTGTTTTGTCATATGCTTTTGTGATATCATTCTGGGGGAACGTTGTCTCATTTTTTAACTGCATTGCATTTGTGGTTTCTAAATGACAATAAACTGAATCTGAAATCTGAAATCTGAATCTGAATTATTTTAATTGTAGGAAAATGAAATAAATCTTCAATTTGATATTTATTATTACAGATAGACTGCAAAATTCAGACACAGAATGAGTGCTGAACTGGTTCCACTATGATGAATAATGTAGCATGTTTGTATTGTGAATGTTATTGACTACCATGTTGGTCAAGTTACTAGTGTGTGTAGGATGTGAGCAGGGTTGGCAGATGATGACATTTGTAAGCTGATGTTTTTATGTGGCTTACAGCAGCACTCTGTGTGAGGGAATGAAGATGTTCTGACAGATTCGGCCTATTAGTTAGGGGGTAATAGGAGGTTGGTGTGTTGAGGATACAGGCATTTGAAGGTGTCACACTCATGAGGTAATTGAACTTCTTGCAAATGTGTATCCATCTCTGGAATTGACTATGGCAGCTATACTGTATCTCGAGGACCTCCTAAATCTCAGCAGAAAGGAACATCTCTTGTCGAGTCTTCAAACTCCTATATGTGAGGTTGGAAAACACTGCAGCTTGCTTTCAATCCTACCATCACACGAAGACTAATTTCAGTATTAGGAACTCTGCCACTAATTACTGGCTTTAAATACAGCAGTCCACTTTTAATAAATGCTGGGCAATCACATTGGTCCCACTGCTGAGGCAATAAGCCAATTTGCAGCCTGAATATTGTTGGCTGACCCTGGCAATCATAAAAATCATCAGACAGAACAGTGCTCCCACATGGTTGTGTGTCTTGCTGCTTTCAAGGGCATTTCAATTCAATCATTATAAGATTTTGGTATTTAAAAAAAAAAGCATTCTGGAAAGAAACAGAAATGCTTCTCATTTCTCTATTCTGGTGCAGTGTACTTCTGTTTACGATTGAATACATATCAATTTCTCATTGGGCGTTACTGTCTGGGGTTAAATATATTATTGCTAGCTATAAAAAGCAACCCAAAAAGCTATGTTACAAGTTTAGACATGACTTACTGTGTTCAGCATTAATCCCCACTCTGTCTACGCTTCCTGCTGCCTTGGGAAAACTGCCAACACAATCGAGAATCCCTCTCACTCTGGTCATTCTCAAAATTCAAAAATACAAAGTAAGTTTATAATCAAACTTATACAGTATATATCATTGTATACAACCCTGCGATTCATTTTCTTGCAGGCTTTCACATTAGAACAAAGAAATACAATAGAATCAATGAAAAAACTACACACAAAAGACTGACCAGCAACCAATATGTAAAAGAAGAAAAACTGTGCAAATACAAAAAAATTAAGTAAGCAAATAATACCGAGCCCTTGATAGTGAGTCCGTAGGTTGTGTTTAGTGACCAGTTCAATGTTAGGTGAGTGAAGTTATCCTGCTGGTTCAGGAGCTTGAAGATTTAAGGGTAATAACTGTTCCTGAACCTGGCGATGTGGGATCTGAAACTCTTGTACCTCCTTCCCGATGGCAGCAGCAAAAAGAGAGCATGGCTTGTATGTTGGGGATCCTTGATGGATGGAGATTTCTTGTGGCAGTTTTTCTTGGAGATGTGCTCAATGGTGGCCATTGCTTTACCCATGATGGAATGGGCTGTATCTATCACTTTTTGTAGGCTTTTCCATTCTTGGGTTATTCGTCTTTCCATATCAGGCCATGATACGATCAGTCAGGATATTCTCCATTGTGCGTCTATAGAAGTTTGACAAAGTTTTAGGTGACATGTTCAATCTGAACTTATTAGAAAGCAGAGACGCTGTCATGCCATTTTTGAAATGGCACTTACGTGCTGAAAGGGGTCTTTTCTTCCTCCTCCAATGAGCAGAAGATAGAAGCTTGAGACTTGTACCAGCAGCCTTAAGGACAGCTTCTATCTGATTGTTAAATGACTCCGGAGTGGATCTCTTATATTATAAAGATGTAGGCAAACTTTGATCTCTCAACATACCTTTGTCACGGCCTTTGCACTGCATGTTCTCTGTACCAAACCCTCTATTCTGCATTTGGTTGTGTTTTCCTTTTGTATTAACTTGCAATCTTTGACATGCAAATCAAAGCTTTCACTGTATCTTGGTACATGGGACAGTAATAAGCCAATTTCTAATTACCAGGACCATGTCAGACTAAATAAATATTGCTGGAATATTAATATTATTAGTTTTATTTCAGAAGCCTCTGTAGGTTCCTGAATTATTCTCTCATTATATAAATATTGTTTGATTTATCGCTGAAAGAAAATTATTTTAATTTATTCAGCAGTGAAGAAATTTGACTCAATGTCAGCATTATATGGTATATCATGCATTAATTAACCAACACATTATTGCTTAGTTAAGAGCTCTTGTGAGTTGCTTTCAAAATTATTCTCAGTATATAAATTGTTGACAAATAGATAAAATTATATGCAGTTAATATATTTTAATGGGGCTGGTCATTTATGGTGGACACTTGACTCGGGTACTAATTGATTTCCAATGCTTATTAAAAAGACTAATGGGATTTGTCTAATGTGGGGTGAGTAGATAAATTGGGTAGTTTCATTTCCATTATTTAGGGCTAATTAAAAAATTAACATTGTTATTACAGAGGATCTTTCTTTTCTGGTCTGCTCACGTCCAGAATTGGTCCTCCAGTTAAACAGAATGCATAGTGTACAGTAGAGTGTTCAGTGTGTCTGAGAGCTGTACCGCTGAAACGGTGCAAGCAGTTTTCTGCATTGTTGGTCATCTTTTATAAACGAGAAGGCAACCAGTTAGGCTAGACAGGCTACTATTATAAAATCTGTAATGCACAATACCTGGACATTCCATATACAATTGGCAGCACAGTCCATTTAATCATAGTCCTCTGTGGGGTACGTATCCCTATAGAATTTATTCTCATTTAGCACAATTTAGTCCTGTTAATTAGGACATTCTGATGGATATGAAGTCCCTCCACCTTACACAATCCTGAGGTTCATTTTCTTGTAGACATAAATTCAATAACCGTTATAGAATCAATGAAAGCCCACACCAACTGTGCATACAACCAGTGTGCAAAAATTAATCATCTGTGCAAATACAAAAAGAAAGAATAATAAATAAATAAATAAGCAACTAATATTGAGAACATGAGATGAAGAATCTTTGAAAGCGAGTCCATAGATTGTGGGAACATTTCAGTGAAGGGTCAAGTGAAGCTGAGTGAAGTTCAAGAGAATAATGGTTACTGGGTAATGATTATTACTGTTCCTGAACCTGGTAGTGTGAGTCCTCAGGCAACTGTACCTCCTTCCTGATGGCAGTAGCAAGAAGAGAGCATGGCCTGGGTGGTGGGGGTCCCTGATGATGGATGCTGCTTTCCTGCAAAAAAGCACCATGTAGATGTGCTCAGCAGTGGGGAGGGCTTCACCAGTGATGGACTGGGCTGTATATTCTACTTTTTGTAGGATTTTCCATTCAAGGGCTTTGATGTTTCCACGCTAGGCTCTGATGCAGCCAGTCAATTTACTCTCCACCACACATTTGTAGTAGTTTGTCAGAGTTTTAGATGCCATGCCGAATCTTCTGCAAGCTCCAAAAGAAGTAAAGGCACTGCTGTACTTTCTCCGTAATTGCACTAAAGTGCTGGGCCCTGCACAGATCCTCTGAAATGATTACACCAAGGAATTTAATGTTGTTGACCCTCTCCATCTCTGATCCCCTGATGGGGACTGGCTCATGGATCTCTGGTTTCCTCCTCCTAAAGTCAATAATCAACTTTTTGGTCTTGCTGCCATTGAGTAAGAGGTTGTTGTTGTGGTACCTCTCAGCCAGATTTTCAATCTCCCTCCTACATGTTGATACATCACCACGACGACAGTGGTATCATCAGCATGGCTATTGGAGCTGTGCTTAGCCACACACTCATATGTGTACAGTAATAGAGTAGGGGCTAAGCATATATAGCCTTGTGGTGCATATGTGCTGATGGAGATTATGGAGGAGATGCTGCCAATCCGAACTGACTGAGGTCTGCAAGTGAGGAAATCCAGGATCCAGTTGCACAAGGAGATATTGAGGCCAAGGTTTTGAAGCTTGGGGATTCTTTTTGAGGGGAGGTTGGTATTGAATGCTGATCTGTAGTCGATAAGGTGCATTCTGATGCATGCACCTTTGCTGTCCTGATGTTCCATGGTTGAGTGACGAGCCAATGAAATGGCATCTGCTGTGGGCCTTTTGTTCTGGTTGGCAAATTGGAATGGATCCATGTCACTTCTCAGGCAGGAGTTGATGTGTTTCATCGTCAACCTCTCAAACCACTTCATCACTGGGATGTATGTGTAACTGGATGATAGTCATTGAGGCAGATTACCACGCTCTTAGGCACTGGTATAAACGAAGCATGTTTGAAGCAGGTGAGCACCACAGACCGCTGAAGTGAGAGGTTAACGATCTTAGTGAACACTCCGGCCAGTTGTTCAGCACGGATCTTTAGAACTTGGTCAGGTACCCCATCTGGGCCAGATGCTTTCCATGGGTTCACCTTCCTGAAGGATGCTTACATGTCGGCCTTAGAAACAGAAATCACAGGATCATCAGGTGATGTGGAGGTTCCCCATTTTGACAGTCAAATCGAGCATAGAAGTCATTGAGCTTATCTTGAGGTGAAGCTCTGTTGTCACCTATGTCGCCTGGTTTTATTTGATAAGATATGATAGCATTCAAACGCAGCCACAGCTCTCAAGCATCCTTCATTGATTCACTTGCCACTTTGCCCATGAGATGGCTTTCTGGAAATCATAGCTAGACCTCTTGCAACTGGCCCTCAACAGGTTGCAGATCTCATGGTTTATCCAGGGCTTTTGGTTGGGGATAACTGATTGGACTGGTTGGGGATTTTTGTGGAGGTACACTCCTCGACAACTGAGCTGCTATTGTTAACTGCAGTATTTATTCTGGTGGTTCAGTAAGTTTCTGGTCTATAGTAAACCTCAGGTTATTAATGGTGAGAAATATAGTGATAGTAATGTAATGGAAAGTCAAGGTGGGTGGTTAGATCCTCTCATTGGAGATGGCCATTGCCTGACACTTCCGTGCAGTAATTATCAGTCCATGCCAGAGTGTTTCCAGTCTTGTTGATGACTTGTGAATAGAATTGGGCATTTGTGAGTTTAGACATTATAGTCGAAGGAAGTTTATTGATGAAGCATTTGAAGATGGTTGGGCCTTGGTGCCCAGAGGAACTTTTGCAGGCATGCACTTGAGCTGAGCTAAGTGATCATTAAAGCCACAACCATCTTCTTTTATACAAGGTATGACTCCAGCTGCTTGGTTTTCCACGGATTCCCTTTGATGCTACATTTAGTTGAACGGTACCTTGATGTTAAGAGCAGTCAGCCTGACCTCACCTCATGATACATTATTAGAGAAAGCTGTTAGGTCTTGTATTCTGAGCCATAATTAAGCTTAAGAGGATTGTTATCTAACAATGACGGGGAATTTATAACCCTGGGTTAGTTTTCAACATAAAGAAAAGAAACATATTGATAAGCAGTTTGATTGACTGTATCTCTCAGCATCTGATATTTTTTGAAATTACCAGTGGAGTTACAAAGATTTTGGAATTAAGCATCAGTGTTTGTGATTGCCCAGGGGAGCCAAAGGAACCAAATGCACAATGTCAACACACTGAATCCCAAACACAACTATTCATAAATGCTGCTTGACCTGCTGAGTTCCTCCAGCATTTTGAGTATGTTACAATAGATCTCCATTTTGCTTTTCCCTTTTAGACAGTTCTTGATGTTTCAGTAATTCCAGTATTTGCAATTATGAGTGTCCACTTTGGATGTAAACAGAAGTAAGATGTAGACATTCACCTCCATAATGCTACAGTTGATGTTGGTTGCGCAGAAATTTGTCCCAGATTCTCCTGACTGACAGTGTAGCTAAGAAGCACCTTAACGGGTGGAAATACAATGCACTGTTAAATTAGTTATGATGATAACCCAGCTTAAGGGCTTTTGATTAATATTCAAAGATTTGTGTGAGTCTACTGTAAGGAAGTTTGTGCAGTTTGAGTTCTGCATGGATAATAATTCATTTAGACTATATGACCATAAGGCATAGGAGCAGAATTAAACCATTTGGCCCATCGAGTCTACTCATCATGGCTGACTCATTTTTCTCTCAAACCCATCCTCCTGCTTTCTTCCCATATCCTTGTACACCCTGACTACTCAAGAACCAATCAACCTCCGCCTTAAATACACCCAGTGATCTCATCTCCATAGCTGCCTATGGCAAAAAACTCCACAGATTCACTATCCTCTGGCTAAAAAAAAATTCCTTCTCCACTGTTCTAAGTGGATATCCCTCTATTCTGAGGCTGTGCCCTTTGGTCCTAGACTCCGCCCCACTATAGGAAGCATCCTCTTTGCATACACTCTATCAAAGCCTTTCAACATTCGATAGGTTTCAATGAGATCAACTCCTCATTCTTCTAAACTCCATCCAGTACAGGCACAGAGCCATCATATGCTCTTCATAGGATTACTTTTTCATTCCCAGAATCATTCTCGTGAGCCTCCTCTGAACACTCTCCAATTTCAGCATATCCTTTCTTAGGTAATGAGCCCAAAACTCACAGTACTCCAAATGAGGCCTCTTCACTGCCTTAAAAGCCTCATCATTACATTGTTGCTTTTATGTTCTTGTCCTCTCGAAATGAAGGCTAACATTGCATTGCTTTCCTCACCACTGACTCAACCTACAAGTTAACCTTAAGGGATTGCTACAAAATGACTCCCAAGTCCCTTTACACCTCTGATTTTTCTTCCCATTTAGAAAATAGTTTTTTCTTTCTACCACACTGCATGACCATACACTTCCCTACACTATATTCCATCTGCCACTTCTTTGCCCATTGTCCAAATCTATTTAAGTCCATCTGCAGCCTCCCTTCTTCCTTAGCACTAGCTGCCCCTCCACCTACCATCATATCATCCTCAAACTTGGCCACAAAGCCATCAATTCTGTATCCAAATCATTAAAATCATTTTATCACGTACTTCTAAATCTTCATCATTAACAATCAACTCCAACATCTTCCCAACCACTGAGGTCAGGCTAACTGGCCTATAATTTCCTTTTTTTCTGCCTCCCTTTCTTGAAGAGTGGAGTGGCATTTGCAACTTTCCAGTTCACCGGAACCATGCCAGAATCTAATGATTCTTGAAAGGTCATTACTGATTCCTCCACAATCTCTTCAGATATCTCTTTCAGAACCCTGCGGTGTAGTCCACCTGATCCAGATAACATGATCCTTCAGATTTTTCAGCTTCCTAAGCACTCTCTCTCTAGTAATAGCAACAATACTCACTTCTGTCCCCTGACACTCTCAAACTTCATGCACGCTGCTAGTGTCTTCCACAGTGAAGACTGATGCATTATACTTAATTCAATAAATTCACTATTTCCTTGTCCTCCATTGCTATCTCTCCAACATCATTTTCCAGCAGTCTGATATTTACTCCCGCCTCTCTTTTACTCTTTATATATCTGAAGAAATTCTTGGTATCCTTGTTGATATTATTGGCTTGTTTACTTTCATATTTTTATCTTTTCTCTCCTTATGGCTTTTTAGTTGCCTTCTGTTGGTTTTTCAAGCTTCCTAATCTTCTCACTTCCCATTCATTTTTGCTCTCTTATATGCTTTCTCTTTTGCTTTTGTGTTGGCTTTGACCTCCCTTGTCAGCCTGCCTTTAGAATGCTACTTTTTCTTTGGGATGTATACGTTCTGCACCTTCTGAATTGTTTCCAGGAACTCTGGCATTTGCTGGTCAGCTGTCATCCCTGCTAGTGTCACCTTCTACTCGACTTTATTCAGATCCTCTCTCATGCCTCTCTAATTCCCTTTACTCCACAGTAATACTGATACATCTGACTTTTATTTCTCCCTCTCATTTAGGAGTGATTTTTATTCTGTGTGGTCTTTTGTTAAATCAATCAATTGTTCTTTTATTGTTGCCTTTCTACAGTATTATAATACATAATATTTATGAACTTTGCAATTAAGGTTCAGTCAACTGACCAGTGATCCCATATCTTCCTTCAGAAATGAATTTCTAGAGCTGACTATCGGAAGAGAGATCAAATCCTTTGCCTTATCTTGTCCCAGAGAAGTCCGTGGAAGAAGATTGCTTTTGGTAAGTGAGGTTCAGTGTTACCAGACAAAATGATTAGGTGACTTGTATTTGCATTTGCATCGCTGAATATGAGTAAAATGCTCAGTAAAATTGTCATAAAACCAAGCAATTGTATGGGCTCTTTCAATGCTGTAGAGCCAGTTAAACTATTTCTGCTTTGGAAATGATTGTAATCACTGCCATGTTAACAATTGTTTCCCTGTAGGGAGGCCTAACCTAGTCTACAATCATTTCTGAATCCATTCCTATGAAGGATCAAGGTCAGTGTCAGCCCCAAGGCCATTGTGATAACTTAAATGCATTGCAATTTATGTGATTTACAGGCAAACTGTTGGCACCTCTTTCCTCTCTAGATAGCTGCTGTTGGGAGGTCTTAAATCCAAATACTAACCCAAATCCTGGATCAGATAGTTTCAGGCATTTCCAAAATTGTCGTATCAATAATCATTGTGAGTGTTTATGTTGTTCAGTATTAGACTGTGCTAAGATGAGGTCATTAAACATTTTATTGTCACATGCTAGTTGTGTGAAATTTCCCTGAAAACCTCTCATTGTCTCTTCATCTTTGACGTGGAGATTATACTGGGGCTCCTGAACAAGCGGGACCTCTCTCCTAGGAGCAACACTTGCAAAATGCTCAAGGAACATAGTCTCAGCCCAAACATTGACTGTAGATTTCCCCCTATAGATGCTGCATGGCCTGCTGGGTTCTCCCAGCATTTTGTGTGTGTGTGTTGCTGCCTCTCTCTAGGTGTTCTCCTCTTTCATCAGGATCTCAAGGGCTGTGCCCAATTCCATGCCTGTCGTTCCATTTTACTGAAGAGTTTTCCTCATTCTGATCAAAGTCCCTCTGGCTTCCAACAGTGATTTGATGCAATAAGGAGTCCTTTAAGAGAGACATACAGTACGTGTCAGATCACTGCAAGCCACTCCACCAGACTCTTGAAACCGCACCCTATTAAGTGAGATGGGAACATCACCAGGCAACAAGGCTGGTTCCCATGTGCATTGACATTTTACCCATTATTTACATAACAAATTTACCTCCTTGTTTTGGTACACATTTGCACTCTTCGTAAAATAAATGCACATAATTATTGGGTAGATAGTGAATTATTAATGTGACATTATCCGCTCCATAATTCCTATCTCAGCCTGTGACCTTGATCTGAAATAACATGCACATTACTCAACCATCCCTTCTCTATTTCTTTCTTCTCCCAATGTCAGATCTCAAATTACTTCCTCTGTTAATCTATTGTAGCGAGTGGGAATTACTGCAACTGAGGTTTAATAAAGGTGGAACCAGAAAGGGTTCTGGCACTTTAAATCACAACCTAAAGCTAATGTCTCAAAATAATTAAAGCAGTCAGCAGTTCTAGCCATACTTTATCTTAATCTACAGAGTATGCCATTTAATTGGGGACTTTAAATATGTACCTAATATTTCAACCTCGGGCTCATCAAGAATGACTTTGCTGTCATATTCAATTAAAGATTTCTATTGAAGATGGTAGGTCATTTTTTCTTCTCTCTCTTAAAGATATGCTATAGATGGTGAATGCTAAATGAATAAACAATCATCAAAGTTAATATTTAAAGGATTCTGGAATTGTTGAAGCAGTCCAAATCTGAAAGGTGTAACTAAATTATTATTGATCAAAAAATTATGCATGGATGCTAACATGATCAGTTTAATCTCATCCTGCGCATTCACAGAGATAATATGTAGACTCCAAATGGAGAGAACTAGTGTGAGGTCAGGGGTTTAACCTGGCTTGCTGAAGCTGTGAGGCAGCATCTCTGTTAACTGCATCACACTGCTGAGCATGGGCTGACCTGATCTGAACTTGCGTTTTCTGTTAGAGTATACAACTGACCTGACTTGACTTAAGGCAGACACACTTAGTCTTGTACTCTTTGGTAAGGTCGAGTTCCGAAATACGGAGTTCAGCCCTCCAGGGGAAGAATGAAGTTTTATTGATTTAGGGAAGAAGATGGCACCAGCAAACAACACAGCTAATGGCAACATCCTTCAGATGGCTCACAAAAACCATTATTTTCATTTCTTTTACATCTTTCTGCTTCAAATGGGGTTCTGCTACTGTGGGAGTCTGTGATCTACATTTTGGTGGTGTGTTCTCAGGCCGAATGAGCGATCTGGTGCTTTGCTGTCTCCGAGTGAGTTCAGGGAGGCCTAGAGCAAAGTGTGCGACCTCGAGGCCAAGAAGCCTGGAGCTGGGGTGTGAGCCCATGTTCAAATCAATTTCTCACCATCCTGCCAATTAAAGCATGAAGGAAGATTGAAAATGATCAAGGATGAGAGAGGAAGGCAGGCAGGTGTTCAGCACTGTCTACCTGTGTTTGAATGGTCTCTCTCTCTCTCCCCCCCCCTCGCTTGTTACTTCCAGAGGAATATCCCTGCATTTCTCTCTCCCCTTCATTCTGGGAGTGAGTGCCAGAGTCCTGGGACTTGGGCAAGGTTTTAATCAATGTCCTTTGTGGATTGGACTCTGTAGTTCACATTATGATGTGTTTCTGGTGTCTGGTCACTTTTTTTTGTTACTATTTTGTGCTGTTTTGATTGGGGTGGACTGGATCTGCTGGCTGAGTTAATGAACGACAGTGCTAGATTGAATTAAACTGAGCTAAACTGAATATGTATGTATCTTTCGACGACTTTGGGTGTTTTATATTCTGTCTTTTTCACTCATTTTTGTTTCCATTTGCATGATTAGTTTTTTTTGCATTGGGGTTTGATGTTTTTCTTTGTTTCGTGGCTGTCTGTGGTAAGCTGAATCTCAGGGTTGTATACTGCATACCTACTTTGAAAATAAGTGTACTTTGAATCTTTGAAAAAGAGGTATTACCACTTGGTGGCCCAAAGCATATTTGCAACCAGATGGATATCTTTTCATCAATGTCATTCAGCTGAATACTGAAGGCATGGGGTCACATGATACCCTGGAAACTGTTTCATATAGAATTACTCATAACCGTGGGCTCATCAATGTAAGTGGGCTTACAGGGCATACAAAGCTTGCGTGTGTATCACTTAAGAGTGAACTTGCCTGGGGAGGTCTTAATCCTGGGGTCCAGCACTCAAACTGCATCAGGAGATGATCTTTAAGATAAATATATGATTCTTGTTTTCCCAAGGTCATGCCACCCACCATAAAAGTAGATTTGATTCTGAGCTCACTCTCAAACATCAAACCATTGCAAACCTCCCCAGCTCCCATTACCTGATCCAGTCTGGAGGATCACTCATTCGACTGTTAGATCTTCTCTACATCAGAGGTTCTCTTTGCCCTCGTTATCATCTGTGCACTCTGCTTTTGCAGATAGGGTTGTCAGCTCGCGTGCGCAGGGGTATTGTACCCGAATTTTTATCATGGCTCGTTGATTAAAACCAGTATTGATCACATCCCCCACAGCCTATATAACACACTATACCAGTTGTTGTAAAGTTTCTTGACCAACTGGGTTACACTGATTCAATGTGGTTATAAATTCCTACCACATAATTTGGTAACGTAGGTTTAGTTGAAAAATGGAGTCTTATATCAGGAGGAATTGTGGGTGGGAAATAACACAGGATGGGCTCCAACTGGTGAATGATATCTGCAGATATCTGTCCCATAACAGACTGGCAATTGAGTGACAGTTTGTGCTGCTGGGCTTCTATGTGATTCTGCACAGCTTTGAACTAGGCAATTCGCTGTGTTTTACATTGAAAGCATTTTCTTGTAAGATGAAGAATGAGTCACGTACCTTGCTTAACTTATTGTTGGTTTATTCAAATCCATCTAAATAGGTGGATGGAATTAATTGGTACAACATGGAACACACACAAAATGCTGAAGGAACTCAGCAAGTTAGGCAGCTTCCATAGAAGTGAATAAATAGTTGACATTTCAGGCCATCAGGACTGGAAAGGAAAGTGAAGAAGCCAAATAAGAAAGTGGGAAGAGGGGAAAAAGTACATGTTGGAAGATGATAGGTGAAAGCAGGTGAGGGGGTTGGTAGATGGATGGAGGAGGGGGATAAAGTAAGAAGCAGAGAGGTGATAGATGGAAGAGGTAAAGGGCTGAAGGAGAAGGAATCTGCTAGGAGAATACAGAGAAGTCCGGGAGAAAGTAAGGAGGAGAGCAGCAGCGGGAGATGATGAGCAGGTGAGGAGAAGAAAAGTGGTAATAGGTGAGTAAGAATTGGGAATTGAAAAAGAGAGAAGGGGAAGGGGGAGAAGTTAGACAAATCAATGTCAATGCCATCAGGTTGGAGGCTACATTAATGGAATAAGTAATGTTGCTCCTTCAACTTTGGTATGGCCTTATTGTGGCAGTAGAAGAGGCCATGGTCCAAGATGTCAGAATGGGAACTTGAATTGAAATGGATGGCCACCAGGAAACCCTGCCTATTCTGGTGGATTGAGCACAGGTGCTTAATGAAGCAATCCCCTGATCTACATTAGGTCTCACTGATGTAGAGGAGGCTACACCAGGAGCACTATATGCAATAGATGACCCGACAGACTCACAGGGTAAGTGTTGCCTCACCTGGAAGAACTTTTTGGGACTCTGAATGGGGTTGAGGGAGTATATGTAGGGGCATGTGTAGCACTTGTCTCCCTTACAGGGGTAAGTGGCGAGAGTGAGATCCGTTGGGGAGAGATGAGTAGACATGGAAAACAGATAGAAAGCAATCTCTGTGTAAAGTAGAGAGTGGGGTGGGAGGGAAAGATGTGCTTAGTAGGATTCCTTTGTAGATGGCGGAAATTTTGCAGAATGAGGTACTGGATATGGAGGCTTGTGGGGTGGTAGATAAGGACAAGAGGAACCCTATCCCTGTTATGGTGGCGGGATGATAGGGTGAGTGCAGATGTGCAAGAATTGGGGGAGATGTGCGAGAGGGAAGCATTGATGGTGGTGGAAAGGAAATCCTATTCATTGAAGGAGAACCTTTCAGATGTTCTAGAAGGGAAAGCCTCATCCTGAGAATAGATGCGCCAGAGATGGAGGAACAGAGAGAAGGAAATAGCATTGTTACAAGTGACAGGGTGGGAAGAGGTATAATCAAGATAGGTGTGAGAGTCAGTAGGTTTGTAGAAAATATCAGAAGATAGTCTATCTCTGGAGTTGGACACAAGAGATAAAGGGGAGAGAGATGTCAGAGATGGACATTTAGAAAGTCAGAACAACATTTAATATTATTAAATGCTCTGCTGACTTTCTAAATTATCATCCATGTTAGGCAAGAATCACTAGACATGCAAAGTAATTAGTAAACTAGTGCTGCATGTGTAAAATCATGGAAATGAGAGTTTGGTGGTTAGACTGACTCAGTACAACTGAATCTCAAAGTTTCCTTTGAAACTTGAGCAAAATTCTCAATTCCCTTATCCAGTGCCAACCAATTAATGCATTTTTCAAGGTATAAATTTCTCAGCTTTCAAAGCTGTTGAATCATTTAATAATAAATAATTAATTGAGCTGGTAGCATTTTTAAAATATTAATCAATCTCTCTTCAATAGAGATTTTGAAGAAAATGAGCCACAAGGTAATAAAACATGAATAAACAATTAATATTGTCCTCCAAGAGGAACAAAGGGAGTGTACCAACTTGATTCCAAGGGAGGCAGACCTTTTCCTTCTCACATACAATTGTTTGGGCAGGTGGAAGATCAGCTAAGTGCCTTTAACTGAGACTGCATGGACAGACCTTGTTCCACCACAGAAGGATCATTCAAACCAAGAATTCTGGTTTAGCAGACCCGTAGTGTCAATGTAGATGGAAACAGAGTTAACATTTCAGGTCAATAATGTTTCATTAGAACTGTTAATTTTGTTTCCTCTCCACTGATGCTGCCTGACCAGCCGAGTATTTCCAGCATTTCTCCTTTTACTTTGTTCTAATGTGGCTATGATCATAGCTGGGAATTTTTATTTTCTTCCTGACATATAGTAGGCAGCCACATTTTTCTTGAACCATTCCCAAATTTTCTAGGTTGATTAGATTTACATGGGAATCCAAACCTGGTACCTCCATTCCCAGATCCTATAATAGAGCATGGTTTGTGTACAGAACCAGTATGCTCCTCAAAATCTGATCAATGTTTTTAAGGGTTCCCTCTATTACTCTTTGAGTGACATCAGCAGCATCATTAATGAAAGGTGTTCGCTGTGCATTTGCCATGTTCATAAGACAACACTTTAACCAGGCCAAGTGACAGGCATCTTACTGGCATATTTACTGGCATCATGGTCAGGTGTGGCAATTTGAATGCATGGGAATGTATGAAGCTGCAGTGAGCCGTAAACTCAGTCCAATATATCACTGGCACTTCCCTCCCCACCATCGGCAATGTCTGCAGATCACCTTCCTGCAGCTACCTTTGGAAAGAAGGCACAAAAGCCCGAAGTCCCACAGCACCAGGTTCAAGAACAGCTACTTCCCTTCAGCGGTTGGGTTCTTGAACCACATTGCATAATCCTAATCACTACCCCAGTGGAGCAACACTATGACAACTTTGCTCTACAAAGGATTTATTTTTGGTTTTAATTGTGCTTTTTCTTGTATTATTTTTGCATAAATTTGCATGAGTGTTTTGTATTTTAATTTGCTTCTAATTTGCTCTTTGAGGGGAACTGCTGCACTCAGTGTTCCCGGAGTTCATCCTTGAATACTGCTGTAAGTTTTTCATTACACTTGTGACTCCATGCACTTTTGCATATGTCAGTAAACTTGATTTTGGAGTAAGCAAAGCCACGTATTGTGTTAGCTTTGTTTTCAAGTACAATCGAAGGGCAAATGGTCATTTTCTCGGTATACTGGTGATGTTATTGACATATCAACTCAGATCAAGGGTGATCTCTGGGTATTTTGGTATTAGGTTGTGGGTAGCAAGTTTGCATCCATAACTGTATGTGGAATTTCAAGTATTTCCATTTCTCGGGTAGTTTCTATCAAAGGCTTCATTTTTGGAAATGGGTTTCGAGTGATACTATAGATTCCCATCAGCAATATATAACACCATAAGACATAGATTATGCAGATGATTACCCTGGGTTGCTAGGGTGATGGTGGAAAAAAGGTTCATGGCAAAAATGTCACTGTGGAGTTGCAACCTGAAAATAGTTACTCTGTAATTTGTTCAGCAATGTCCCTAGAAAAAAAGTTCTTTCAAACAGGCAGAGGTCAGAGGATCTCACCACTCAGGGAGATGAGAACATTGGTAGGAAACTGGTATGATACGATTCCATGATAATTTATCTTCCAAAATTTTCTTTCTACAAGCCTTCCAGACCACTAAGCTCACACAAGGTGGGTACCCAAGGAAAGCTTATAGAGTTCTGTATATTCACATAGGATCTAATTCCTTGGCAACAGTTTCTTGAAAACCAAGAAAAATGCTATTAAAATGCAAAACTGATGTCAAAACTCTACAGAATATGATTTCTTGAAAGCTAAGTTTTCTGCATAATTACTCATAGATCACACGTACTTTGAGATGGAGAGATTTCTTCTATCTTGTGTATGCTGCATTGCAGCATTCTGATTTACTACCATTCTAATTTGCTGTTTGTGGGGGACTGCTGCACTCAGTGTTCCCAAAGTTTATCTACAAGCAAACAATCTTACTCTTTTAACAGGGGAGCTCCTGAAGATGTGAAAACAGCGTGAACACAAACATCACTTTGACCAGAATGCTGGAAAATTTGCACATTTTTACTGTCTGGGTTTAGCTTCTTTACATTTAAACTCCAACACCATTGCAGTAGAAGTCAGTGTGTCATTAAATTGCTGGTGTGCCTGCATGTTTATTCCCAGCACAACCAGATCCCATGGCAGACCAGAACTTCATGCCTTCGCTTGTGGGTATTTAGATCCACTGAACAACAACTAGACAACATGGATCTTTGCAAATCTTTGCAAAATCGGTTCTAACAAGAGTGAAGTAAACTCGACACATAATTTACAGTGATATAATTATGACAGTCATTTTATTTACATTGTGGTTATCTCTGGGACACAACTATGTACTTCACATGCTTTGAGTTACTTTGATATACCAACACTGCTGTTGTGCAGACAGACATTGGAAACACTTCATATGAAGCGAATTGCCACAGACACCAAACTAAAAGAGCAATAACATGGAGTGTGGAGAGTTGGGCTGGACAAATGGACAGCTGCAACTCTACAAAGGTTTCCATGACCTATGGGCAGTTGTGCATGAAAGTCACACTTTGAAGAATAACATACAGGTTCAAAAGACTTAAGAACAAAAGGTTTCCAAATCAGTTCTTATGGTAAAGCTTATTGTAACCAGCATTCCAAAATACAATTAAAGCACTCTTCCATTCACGCAAGAGTAACAATCAATGAATGTGAAGGTTTGATCTCTATCTGTTACAAGAATTCTACAAGCTCCAGAGAAATTAACAAGTGATCCATTACCTGACTCCAGTTCATGAGGATCTCCCTGAGGGAATGTTGATGAATTTATTTCTTGTATTGTGAAGTAAAATGACTTAAAGCCATTTAGGGAATATGGCTGTGCAGGGACAAAAGCTAGTGGGCTACAACAGCCTGCTGTGCTCTCAGAGTTTCATAACGCAGGAATCGTGATGAATTGCAAACATAAGTAACTGCAGCCTTACTGCTGAATACAGATGAACATGATTTATAATCACAGTGCGGTAGTACAGCTACTAAACTGGCACTCGGCACCACTGATCCGGAATTCGCTGATCGTTGAATTCAAATTTGTAAAAATGTTGGTTTTCATAAGAGTAACTGTGAAACTATCCAAATGTTTATAAACCCCTTCTGGTTCACTAATGTACTTCAGTGAAGGAGAATTTCTGTCCTTCCATTGTCTAGTCTATATGACTGCAGAGCCACCAATATGCTAATTGACAGAACTCCTCTACGACTGATGCCATAACATCTGTCATGCACCTGGCCCTGATCCACCTAGAAAACAAGGACCTTATATCAGAATGCTGTTTCAGAATTTCAGTTCAACGTTCAACACCATTGTCCTAGAGACCTTGGTGAACAAATTCCCACTCTTCAGTCTAACTACACCACTGTGCAACTGTGTGTTGTACTTCCTAACCAACAGACCTCAGATAGTCAGATGCACAGTCGCTCCTCCCTCTCCATAATTCTCCATACGAGTGCCCCCCAGGGCTGTGTGCTGATCCCATTGCTGTACACTCTGCACGGCCGTACACCTGAGTAATCACATTATCATGTTCGCCGATGACATGTCAGTGGCGGGTCTCAATGGTAGCAATGACGAGGTGGCCTGCAGATACGAGGTTGTGTAATCACATCGAGGCCTGGTGCCAGTCAAATAACCTCTTCTTCAATGTCAACAAGACAAAGGAGATGGTTATTGACTTCACACTGCCCTTTACATCAGCAGCAAAGCAGTGAAAACTGAGCAGTCTCGAAACTCCTGAGAGAGCACATCTCGCATACCTCAAGATACCCGACCACATTCTACACAATCAAGAAAGCTCATCAATGCCTCTACTTTCCGAGGCTAAAGACAGCTGATTATGCACACCTAAACTCATGTCATCCTACAGATGCACAGTCAAGAGCATCCTAACAAGCTGCATCACTGAATGGTACAGAAACTGCACTGTGGCAGATAGGGAGGCTCTGCCACAGGCAGTCCCACTGCCGAATGCATCAACGCACCAGCCTACCCACCATCAAGTGCGTATATACAGAGAGCTGCTGTAAAAAAGGTGCGGGTAACAGAGGTTCATGTAGGGAAACTCCTATCTAGTAATCACATGCCATTGGTTTTAGATAACTATGCAATAAGATAGGTCTTGTTTGCGAGTTGAAATTCTAAATTGGTGAAAAGCCAATTTTTATAGTATCAGAAAGGATCTGGCAAGTGTAGAACGGGACAGCCTGTTTTCCGGCAAAGGTGTACTTGGTAAGTGGGAGGCCTTCAAAAGTGAAATTTTGAGAGGACAAATCTTGTATGTGCTTGTCCGAAAAAAAGGTAAAGATAACAGGTGTAGGGAACCTGGTTTTCAAATGATAATGAGGTCCTGGTTAAGGGGGAAAAAAGAAGGCAGTGCATATAGGCCAGTAGGAACAAATGAGGTGCTAATGGAGTAGAAGAAATGCAAAGGTACACTTGAGAAAGAAATCAGGAAGGCAAAAAGAATCAATCTATGTAAGCTACTGTATGTAATTATTGTGCTTTTGATAATTGTATTCTTTATCTTATTGTGTTTTTTGTGTTACCTCAGATTCAGGGTAACAATTATTATGTTCTCCTTTATACTAGTATACTGGAAATGACATTAAACAATCATGAGATTTAAATCTCAGTTCGAAGGCAAACAGGAATGGACAGTAAATGTCAATATTGCGAGTGATAACTCAGTTTTATAACAAATAAAACAAAATCATGATAATTCATTGCAACACACAGAATTGGAGAAGCTTAGCATGTCAGGCAGCATCTTTGGAGGGATCAGGATATGAGTTCAATGTCGCTCCAAGGCCATAGGCTGCAAAGATTCAGCATGTCTTTTTTTAAACAGTGAATGAAGTTACAAATCTAAGAATCCTGGAATGTTAAAGACAGAAGGTCTTTTGCATATCAGGTTATTTGAAAGAATCGTCAAATTAGTTCCACTCCCTGAAGTTCTCTGCATTTTTCCCCCTTTTTAAATGTATACTCAAGTCTATTTTGAGAATTGAATTTGCTTTTGACACACTTGCAATGATTACATCCCAATCTCACCAATTCTTTGTGTAATTCAACCAACTAGGGATTATTTTGTCAAACCAAGAGTTTTGCTTCACAAGTAATAACATTATTAATTTCACGGTGATTACAGGTTCTTAGCCCAGTGCACAAAGCAGAATAAGAGCAATTGAACAATGATGGAATTAGATTTGTCAGTAGTGATGAAAAGATGATTACTATTTAAGAACCAATGTTGGAATAGTGATAGAACCCCTTAGTTGCAAGAGGAATCTGGGAGCACATCTCTCGTATCTTTATTCAGTGTGGTAAACTATGTATACCTGTCTGGACACGCCCCTCTGCTGACTGCTCCTGTGGCTCCTCCCACAGACCCCGGTATAAAGGCGATTGGAGGCACTGCTCCTCGCTCAGTCTCCGAGATGCCGTGCTACGTTTTGCTGCTAATAAAAGCCTATCGTTCACCTCCCGTCTCCGAGAGTTATTGATGGTGCATCAATTTCATTAGCAGCAATTTTAAAACATGGAGAGCATTTTACGACCCGACAGATTGGATCTTGACCCACAATCCCAGGAAGCCAGTGACACTTTCGAACTCTGGCTAGCCTGCTTCGAATCGTACCTGGAGGAGATTCAAGTGACCGAGCCTGCCACGATGCGCAGGGTTCTCCTCTCCAGAGTCAGTGCAAGGGTCTACTCCATGATCAGAGTCCAAACAGACTACCAGGGTGCGATGGATGCCTTCAAAATACAATACCGGCGGCCGGTGAACACCATCTACGCAAGACATCGCTTAGCGACACAGCGGCAGCAGGCCGAAGAGTTGAGCGCTGCGTTTGTCCGGGCCCTACAGACACTCGTGCGGGCCTGCGACTGCAGGGGGCTGACGGCGAAACAGCATGCGGAGCTGCTAGTAAGAGACACCTTCGTTACGGGGATCAGGTCAATGTACGTGCGCCAGCGGCTGCTGGAACACGCCGATCTTACCTTAAATTCGGCGATTGAGCTGGCCGACACGCTGGAGGCCGCTCTGCACGATGCTGACGCTGTCCAGGCACGCAATCTCCCGCCGGCCCTGTGGACGCTGCAGACCCTGCCACCCAGCCAATCGACCTCAGCTGCTGCCAGTCGCGAGCCTGTGCAATCCCTGAAATCCTCCGGCGAATCGACCATAGCTGCTGCCAGTTGCAAGTCCGTGAAGTCCCCACAACCCACCGGCGAGTTGACCACGGCTGCTGCCAGTCGCAAGTCCGCACAGTGTTACTTCTGCGGACTCGAAAAGCACCCCCGAAAATGCTGCCCGGCCCGAGAAGCTACCTGCTCCAGCTGCGGAAAGAAGGGCCACTTCGCCAAGGCCTGTAAGTCCAAACCACGAGCAGGGTCAAGCAGCGCCACGTGCAAGGCATGGGGGTCGCCATCTTGGTCGCCGCCATCTTGCCTGCCCGCCTCGTGCGAGGCATGGGGGCGGCCATCTTTGTCGGCACTACCTAACCCGCCTCCGACCCACGGGTGCTTACCGGGCACCAAGATGGCGATTCAACTCTGGCCTCCGTGACCCTCGACCAAAGCACTCCACACCAGCTCGCGAGGTCAATGATGGACATCCTGGTGGAGGGGCACAGGACTAGCTGCCTGTTTGACACGTGCAGCACTGAGAGTTTTATTCACCTGGACACAGTGCAACGCTGCGGACTCGTGACACGGCCGGTAAGCCAGAGGGTCACCATGGCTTCTGGATCGCATTCCACAGACATCTGTGGGGGTTGTGTAGTGACATTGGTGGTGCAGGGCACAGAATATCAGAACTTTGCGTTACTGGTCATGCCTCAACTGTGTGCCCCTGTGCTATTGGGGCTTGACTTCCAGAGCCACCTGAAAAGTGTGCAATGGAGTATGACGGGCCCCTCCCATCAATCACTGTCAGAAATCCTCAGTTTTGTGGGACTTCATCATATACCCCGCTACTGACCACACACACACACCGACCCGCACATCCCACCCAGCACCATGCCGACAGCTGCGCTACTGACACCACTTGCAGCCTCTCCACCCTCAAGATCCCTCCCCCACCACTGTTCGCCAACCTGACCCCCGACTGTAAACCTGTGGCAACTAAAAGCAGGAGGTACAGCGCGGGGGACAGGGCCTTCATTCTGTCGGAGGTGCAGCGGCTACTCAGGGAGGGGATCATTGAGCCAAGCACAAGTCCTTGGAGGACCCAGGTGGTCGTTGTTCAGACCGGGCAGAAAAATAGGATGGTCGTGGACTATAGCCAGACCATCAATAGATTCACGCAGCTTGACGCGTACCCCCTACCCCACATTGCGGATATGGTCAACCAGATAGCTCAGTACAAGGTGTACTCAACCATAGATCTGAAATCCGCTTACCATCAGCTCCCCATCCACCCAGAGGACTGCCCCTACAGCGCCTTCGAGGCGGGAGGCAGGCTCTATCACTTCCTGCGCGTCCCCTCCAGTGTCACAAATGGTGTCTCTGTCTTCCAGAGGGAAATGGACCGGATGGTGGACCAGTGCCAACTGAAGGCCACTTTCCCATATCTGGATAACATCACCATCTATGGTCACGACTGGCAGGATCACGACACCAACCTCCAATGATTTTTCCAAGCAGCCAAAGCTCTTAACCTTACCTATAACAGGGACAAGTGTGTGTTCGGAACCACCCGACTTGCTATCCTTGGGTATGTCGTGGAGAACGGGGTCATTGGCCCTGACCCCGACTGTATGCGCCCCCTGTTGGAACTCCCTCTTCCCACCACCCTCAGAGCTCTCAAACGGTGCCTGGGCTTCTTTTCCTATTATGCCCAATGGGTCCCCCATTACGCAGACAATGCCCGCCCCGCCCCCTGGTCAAGTCCACCGCATTTCCCCTTTCAGCCGAGGCCTGCGTGGCATTCAGCCGCGTTAAAGGGGACATTGCCAAAGCAACAATGCATGTGGTGGACGAGACCATTCCCTTCCAAATAGAGAGTGGCGCCTCCGACTTCGCGCTAGCTGCTACCCTCAATCAGGCAGGAAGGCCAGTAGCATTCTTTTCTCGTACCCTTCAAAGCCCTGAAATTCGGCACACCGGGGTGGAGAAAGAAGCCCAGGCCATAGTGGAAGCTATTAGGCACTGGAGGCACTATCTCGCCCGCAAAAGGTTCACCTTACTGACTGACCAGCGCTCAGTTGCGTTCATGTTCAGCAACCAACAGCGGGGCAAAATCAAAAATGATAAAATTTTGCGGTGGAGAATAGAACTCTCCACCTACAACTATGATATCCTGTACCGGCCTGGAAGGCTCAATGAGCCCCCCGATGCCCTATCCCGGGGAACGTGTGCCAGCACACAGCTCGACCGGCTATACGCCCTCCATGCACATCTTTGCCACCCGAGGGTCACCCGAATTTACCATTTTGTGAAAGCCCGGAACCTGCCTTACTCCCTTGAGGAAATCAGGACGATGACCAGGGACTGTCAAGTCTGCGCTGAGTGCAAACCGCACTTCTACCATCCTGAAAAGGCACAACTTATCAAGGTGACTGAGTGTCGACTTTAAGGGCCTCCTTCCCTCCACCGACCGCAATGTCTACTTTCTCAACATAATCGACGAGTACTCACGGTTCCCCTTTGCCATCCCCTGTCCCGATACCACTGCTACGTCTGTCATAAGAGCCCTGTGCCAGCTGTTCACTCTGTTCGGTTATCCCTGCTAAATCCACAGTGATAGAGGGTCCTCATTTATGAGTGACGAGCTGCGCCAGTACCTGCTGGCTAGGGGTATTGCTACTAGTAGGACCACGAGCTATAATCCCCGGGGGAATGGACAGACGAAGAGGGAGAATGCCACTGTGTGGAAGGCCACACTCTTAGCCCTTAGGTCAAAGGGATTGCTGGTCTCTCGATGGCAGGAGGTCCTCCCCGAGGCACTCCACTCCATCCGCTCCCTGTTATGCACATCCACCAATGCCACCCCTCATGAGGAACTTTTTTCTTTTCCCAGGAAGTCTGCCACTGGGACCACCCTACCGGCTTGGCTGACGTCCCCAGGGCCAGTGCTGCTCCGGAAACATGCGAGGAGCAGTAAATGCTCCCCGATGGTCGAGAGGGTTCACCTACTTCATGCGAACCCCCAGTATGCCTACGTGGTCTTACCTGATGGGCGGGAGGACACTGTCTCCGTCCGTGACCTGGCGCCCGCAGGAGCACCAGACCCCTACCCCGAACACTCCAGGGTGACTATGAACCCCGTACCCACTGATGTATATACCCACGAGACACCGCGCACACCAAGCCCTACACAGACTCCTCACAACACTCCCATACCGGGCGCCACGGTATGATCATACACAATCAGTACCCCATTCCAGCCCTCTCCCCATATCCCTTGACCCCGCTATCTATAAGAGCTCTATCTAACTCTCTCTTGAATACATCCAGAGACTTGGCCTCCACTGCCTTCTGGGGCAGAGCATTCCACATAGCCACCACTCTCTGGGTGAAAAAGTTTTTCCAGATCTCTGTTCTAAATGGCCTACCCCTTATTCTTAAACTGTGGCCTCTAGTTCTGGACTCACCCATCAGCGGGAACATGCTTCCTGCCTCCAGCATGTCCAATCCCTTAATAATCTTATATGTTTCAATCAGATCCCCTCTCATCCTTCTAAATTCCAGTGTGTACAAGCCCAGTCGCTCCAATCTTTCAACATATGACAGTCCTGCCATTCCGGGAATTAACCTTGTGAACCTACGCTGCACTCCCTCAATAGCAAGAATGTCCTTCCTCAAATTTGGAGACCAAAACTGCACACAGTTCTCCAGGTGGGGTCTCACCAGGGCTCTGTACAGCTGTGGAAGGACCTCTTTACTCCTATACTCAATTCCTCTTGTTATAAAGGCCAGCATGCCATTAGCTTTCTTCACTGCCTGCTGTACCTGCATGCTTGCTTTCATTGACTGATGTACAACAACACCGAGATCTCATTGTATTTCCCCTTTTCCTAACTTGACTCCATTTAGATATAAATCTGCCTTCCTGTTCTTGCCACCAAAGTGGATAACCTCACATTTATCCACATTAAACTACATCTGCCATACATTTGCCCACTCACCCAACCTGTCCAAGTCACCTTGCATTCTCATAACATCCTCCTGACATTTCACACTGCCACCCAGCTTTGTGTCATCGGCAAATTTGCTAATGTTACTTTTAATCCCTTCATCTAAATCATTAATGTATATTGTAAACAGCTGCGATCCCAGCACCGAACCTTGCGGTACCCCACTGGTCACAGCCTGCCATTCCGAAAGGGACCCATTAATTGCTACTCTTTGTTTCCTGTCAGCCAGCCAATTTTCAATCCATGTCAGTACTCTGCCGCCAATACCATGTGCCCTAATTTTGCCCACTAATCTCCTATGTGGGACTTTATCAAAAGCTTTCTGGAAGTCCAGGTACACTACATCCACTGGCTCTCCCTTGTCCATTTTCATAGTTACATCCTCAAAAAACTCCAGAAGATTAGTCAAGCATGATTTTCCCTTCATAAATCCATGCTGACTCGGACTAATCCTTCTACTGCTATCCAAATGTGTCATAATTTCCTCTTTCATAATTGACTCCAGCATCTTTTCCACCACTGACGTCAAGCTAACCAGTCTATAATTTCCTGTTTTCTCTCTCCCTCCTTTCTTGAAAAGTGGGACAACATTAGCCACCCTCCAATCAGCAGGAACTGTTCCTGAATCTATAGAACATTGGAAAATGATTACCAATGCGTCCACGATTTCTAGAGCCACCTCTTTAAGTACCCTGGGATGCAGACCATCAGGTCCCGGGGACTAATCGGCCTTCAGACTCAACAGTCTATCCAACACCATTTCTTTCCTAATATAAATTTCCTTCAGTTCATCCTTTACCCTAGTTCCTTTGGCCACTATTACATCTGGGAGATTGTTTGTGTCTTCCCTAGTGAAGACACATCCAAAGTACCTGTTCAACTCATCTGCCATTTCCTTGTTCCCCATAATAAATTCACCTGTTTCTGTCTTCAATGGCCCAATTTTGGTCTTAACTATTTTTTTGCTATTCACATACCTAAAGAAGCTTTTACTATCCTCCTTTATATTCTTGGCTAGTTTATCTTCGTACCTCATTTTTCTTGGCGTATTGCCTTTTTTGTTATCTTCTGTTGCTCTTTAAATCTTCCCAGTCCTCCGGTTTCCCGCTCACCTTTGCTATGTTATACTTCTCTTTTATTTTTATACTGTCATTTACTTCCCTCATCAGCCACGGCAGCCCCTTACTCCCCTTAGGATCTTTCTTCCTCTTTGGAATGAACCGATCCTGTGCCTTCTGCATTATTCCCAGAAATACCTGCCATTCCCTGTCTCCCCTGCTAGGGTATTGTTCCATTGAATTTTGGCCAGCTCCTCCCTCATAGCTCCATAGTTCCCTTTGTTCAAAATAATATCTCAAAATATTCATGGTATTTCTTTGTCTAACAAACATGTTATTGCATTTGTTATATTGATAGCGAGGAAGGTCATTTTGTTGAAGTGGAAGGATACGTCAGCTCCCACTCTGTCACAATGGTTCTCTCAAGTGATGTTATGTCGTAGTTTGGAGAAAATTAGAAGTTGAACCTTTGATCCTATGTTTGATTTTGAGAAAAGATGGGGTTCATTCGCTCATTACTACCATTTGAGTTAATTGATTGATTTTCTCCACGATCTAATTGTAAATTTTGGTATAATTTTTTTTGCTGGCGGTTTGATGTTTATCTTTAGAAGCTTTTTGTATGACGCATGGCTCCGGGGTTGAACACCTAATGGGTTCTTTTTTTTCTCACTATTTTTCTTGCTTTAGTAGAGTTTTTTTTTTCTTTTCTTCTCTTTTATTGTGTCAGCATATTTTTCAATCCTTAACATTGTTTTTTCTCTTTTGAGATATTGTAAGTGTTTCTTACTTTGATGTACTCTTGTATTTTGGATAATAATAATAATAAAAAGATTTGAAAGAAGAAATAAAAGAATGAACCGTTTTCTAAATGAAGAGAAAATACAAAGGTCTGAGTTGCAAAGGGACTTGGGAGTCCCTGTGCAAAGTTCCCTGAAGATTAATTTGAAGGTTGAGCCTGTGGTGAGTAAGGCAAATGCAACACTTTTGCATCCACTTCGAGAGGACTAGATTATAAAAGAAAGGATGTAATGTTGAAGCTTTATACAGCATTGATGAGGCTTCATTTAGCGTATTGTGTGCAATTTTAGACACTTTATTTAAGAAGGGATGTGCTGACATTGGAGGGGGTTCAGATGAGGTTCATGAAAATGATTCCTGGATTGAAAGGCTTGTCATATGAGGAGTGTTCAGTGGCTGTGGGCCTCTATTCACTGGAAGTCAGAATGAGAAGGGGACTCATTGAAATTTATCGAATGTTGAAAGGCCTCGATAGAGTCGATGTGGAGAGGATATTTCCTGTGGAGGGTGAGTCTAAGACCAGAGGATACCGCTTCAGAATGGAGAGATGAGATGAACAGAGATGAGGAATTTCTTTAGCAAGAGGGTGGTTAATCTGTGGAATTCATTGCTGCAGGTGGCTGTGGAGGCAAGTCTTTGGGGTACATTTAAGGCAGAGGGTGATAGATTCTTGATTGGTCATGGCATGAAGGGATATGGGGAGAAGGCAAGAGATTGGGGCTGGAGAGAAAATGGATCAGCCACGATGAAATGGCGGAGCAGACTTGATCAGCCAAATGGCTGAATTCTGTTCCTATATCTTATGGTCTTATGGTTTTAAGCACCCTTAATACATGATGTCTTGTCCTGGTCTCATCCAGCCTCAGTAAAAATAAAGCCTGCTTACATTTACCCTATTTTGATCCAAACCTATTCAGCCTTTCCCTATAACTCAGGTCCTCAAGTATTGGCAACATTTTTGTAAATTTTCTCCATATTCGTTCAATCTTACTGATATCGTTCCTATAGGTAGGTAATCGGAACAGCACACAATGCTTCACATATGGCCTCATCAATTTCAACATAGCATTCTAACTTCTGTACTCAATGTAGGCCAATGAGCCAAAAACTCTCTTTACACCAAGAAGACCATTAAGATATTTTAACAGTTTCAAGGTCACTTCACTCCTCAGCATTCATGCCGGAGTAGAGGATATTTCCAAGCTTATATAATCACGATTATATTTCAATAGTACTTTGCCTGAAAAGTGTTATTATATGAATTAAGAGAACTTTTGGAAAGTATCCATGAATCAGAGCTGATGATGTTTGATTCTCTTCTTCCATAAGTAAATAAATAATTCTTTGAAAAGCATCATTAATTACACAATATTCTATCTGTACTGGGTGCTAGTTTTGCACGAAGCTTTTCATCCCACTCAGGACATGCTCTCTTCTCACTGCTGCCATCAGGAACAAGGTACAGGAGCCTCGGGACTCACACCAGGTTCAGAAACAGATATTAGGCCTCAACCTTCAGGCTCTTCAACCATATTTCTCTTGACCCATCACTGAAATGTTCACACAATCAATGGACTCACATTCAAGGACTCTTCATATTTTTTGCTTCTATTGTTATTTTTTTCTTTATTTTTTGTATTTGCACAGTTGTCTTTTTCAGACTGGTTGGTGTGGTCTTTCATTAGTTCTATTATAGTTATTATTCTATGATGTATTTATTGAGTATGCCAGCAAGAAAATGAAACTCAGGGTTGTATATAGTGACTATGTACTTTGATAATAAATTTACTTTGAACTTTGAATTTGTATGGATTATGGCCTAAGAGAATCAGTAACTGTTATTTACTGGTTTCATTTTTGGTGGAGTTGGCTGTCACATGTTTCAGACTGTAAACTCGAGGAATAATCACACAGTAAACAGGATGAAGTATTGGCCATCAAAATGTTCCCCTCTAAATGTGTTCAGACTGAATAATCAACTGTCAGCCTTTAATTCATTTTTATAACTTGTAATTTTGTTTAAAGAAACTCCTTGTATATAGGACTGTAAATCTTTTGAACATTTGAATTATTTTGCATTGTAAAAGTAGATGACCTATATTGGATTAAGGTTGATTATGATATGCTCTACATTTTTTACAGGTTTGTTAAATTCTTTCACATTTAGTATGATCTGCTTTCCTGCACTGCATTCTGTGCTATGCAATATATCTAAAACTGGCTAGTGCTTCATCTTGTTTTGAAATCAGCTGATGTCTTTCTTTGAAACCCTGGAAAACTATTCTTGCTTTTTCCATGAGGAGAAAATCATGGTTGCTCAAGAGATGAAGGAAACAAATCTGAGCGATGTTTAGGGACATTGACATCATCAGGGAGGATATTTTTGCAGTCTTACTGCATGTATGTGAAGGATGTAAGTAATAAAGTCAATTCAATTCAATTCATTGACATGAACTTATAAGATTATAAGACATAGGAGCAGAATTAGCCCATCTGGCCCATCGAGTCCGGTCCACCACTTAACCATGGCTGATCCTTTTTATTTTCTGCTCCTCAACCCGAGTTCCTGGCCTTCTCCCTGTAACCTTTGATGCCGTCCAATCAAGAACCTATCAATATCTGCCTTAAACACACCCAATGACCTGGCCTCCCCATCTGCATATGACAACGAATTCCACAAATTCACCGCTCTTGGCTAACGAAATTTCTCCACAGCTTTGTTTTGAAAGGGTGCCCCTCTATCCTGAGGCTGTGCCTTCTTGTCCTAGACTCTCCCACCATGGGAAATATCTCCAAGGTTTGTCCAAGCAGGCTACAGAGAGGAGGTGGAAGTGTCTGAGACTTGGTGCCAGGCAAGTAACCTCTTCCTCAATGTCAACAGGTCAAAGGAGAACTCGTATCAACTTTTAGCCTTCTTCACATTGGCAGCTCTGCACTTCGAGCTATTTCAAACTCTTGAGAGTACACATCTTGCAGAACCGCTGATGGTCCCAGAATGCATTCTATACAATCCTAAAACCTCATCAATGCCTCTACTTTCTGAGGAGGCTGAAGAGAGCTGGACAATGCACATCTGTACTCACATCATTCTACAGATGTGCAGTAGAGAATATCCTAATAAGCTGCATCACTGCCTGGTACAGAAACTGCATTGCAGTGGACAGGAATGAACGGTTGGTCAAAAGTGCCCAACGCAGTACTGGCACCAACCTACCGACTATCAAGGACATGTACAAAATGGTGCCGGAAAATGGCCAGTAACATCGTGAAGGATCCCACCAACCCTGCTCATGGTTAACAGTCTTTTCCTAGGATAGGGAAGACCAAAACTAGGGGGCAGGAGAAAGATTTAAAATGGTCCTGAGGGGCTATTTTTTCTGCACAGATGGTGGTGAGTATATGGAATGAGTTGTCAGAGGAACTGGTTGAGGCAGGTACAATAGTATCTTTTAAGAAGCACTTGGATAGGTACGTGGAAGAGCAGCTCTTAGGGAAAACGGAGCAAGTGGAGAAGGTTAGGACTAGCTGGATGTGTACCATGGTCAGCATGGACTCATTGTGTTGGAGGGCTTGTATCCATGCTGTATTGTTCTATGACTAAAACTTCAGACTACTTTATGGCTCACAACTAGACTGTTCATCGTAGGGACCGTGCTTTCCAGCTAACTGGCCCTAGCAGCAGTTTTCAATATCACTGAAATACACAGCCTTCTAAGCTTAGAACACGCAGTGCCAAGGAACAATAATGGAGGCTAATGAATAATAGATGATGACCTGTGTTGCATTATAAATCACTGTGAAATTCCTGGCTGCTTTACTGAATTAGAACAGAGAACAGAAAACATATCTGTAAAATATTACATCACAGTACAGGCCCTTCGGCCCATTATGTCATTACCAACCTTTTAATCTATTCTAAAATCAATCTAATCCTTCCTTCCTGCATAACCCTCCATTTTTCTTTCATCCATGTGCCTATCTAAGAGTTCGTTAATGCCCCTAATGTGTTTCCTATCACCCACCACCCTGACAAGGTGTTCCATGCACCCTCCAATCTCTGTGTATAGAACGTACATCTGACATTGCCCCTATATTTTCCTCCAATCACCTTAAAATGTATTAAACATTTCTACCCTGAGAAAAAGTCTCTGGCTATCCACTCTATCTATGCCTCTTGCCATCTAGTACACCTCTCATCCTCCTTTACTCCAAAGAGAAGAACCCTAGCTCACTCAGCCTATCCTCAGAAGACATACTCTCTAGACCAGGCAGCATTCGGGTAAATAATCTTTCCCCCTTGTTCTCTTCATTGTTTTTACAACAGCTAGTTTACTTAATCAGCTTCTATTACTGCAACCAAAACTATTGCATTGTGACTCTTCATTGACTTGCTGGGGTAGTTTCATTAGAAAGGAAATAATATTCAGTGCTTCACAAATAGAATAACACTTCCTTATCTAAAAATTTAATATGTTAATATTAAATTGTGTTGACTCCCTCCATTCAGTCAATCAGATTAAGATCTTTTAGTCTCAAACTACTTTTGGCAATATTTATCTATTTAGTCCCTTTTTCAAATGTCAGAACTCTTAATTGGTAATTTACAGTTCTGTTTACAGAGCTATGATTACAAAGAGCAACCACTGAGCAGTTTGACTCTTGCTGAAGAAGCTGGGATAATGGCTGTGGATTATATACACAGGAGTTTGGATAGTAACTTGCTGTTTGAAACATTGATGTCATAACTAACGGGAGTATCAGACTTGAACAGTTAATTCATCTTCAAAGGTGTGGTGAACTACATATACCTGTCTGGACACGCCCCCCACTGACTGCTCCTGTGGCCCCTCCCACTGACCGTGGCTCCTCCCACAGACCCCGGTATAAAGGCGATTGGGGCCTGAGCCCTGCCCTCAGTCTCCAGGATGTAGCATGGTGGTCAATTGCTGCTTGTTCTTTCTTCCAGCCAATAAAAGCCTATATCTTGCCTCACATCTCAGAGAGTTATTGATGGTGCATCAAAAGGTGATAGAGAACAGAGCTTTGGCATAAAAGGCTGAAACATTTACAGCCATCTTTGGTCTGAACTGCCATGCACTAAACAGCTGAGTTGTAGGGGACCTTTGCATTGCAGTTATTGGGAGGAGATCACTTCAGTGCCCTACCCCAGGAGGCACAACGCTACACACTGGAGCAGATCTGAAAGGAGTATCACAAACTCACAACATTGACATGGTGATCTTCACATCTCAGCTTACATTAACAGAGTCAAGGCCCTCACAAAAATATTCCTTTATTTCCGAGGCCTGAATTCATTAAGTTAGGTACCAGCCATTAGGAGATACAGAAATAACACAGCAGCCCATTTAAGTGATTGGAGCATGGTATTATTAATTCATATGTTATAAGTCAGTGCATGATGGCCCTCAAAATAAATTCTGCAGGAGTTCATGCATCATTTGGCTCTCCTGCTCGATTATTGAAAAACTCAGCTTTTGTGCACATTCACAATTGCAATTTGCCTGTTGCAACTCAACTACAGAGATTGGGATGACCTAGGCTTAGGACTTGAGGTGGCATGAATTAAGTAGATTGCCGTTGCTCCTGTAATTAGCTCCACTCCAAAAGGAAGCTTGTCAAAGTCAAAATGCAGTGTTGAAACAAAAAGGTTTGAGAAAAGTATTGGAGCGATAATGTAGCACTTGCAGATACTCTCTATCCAAAGATCCAGCCTGTTTTTTAGCCTGTAGATTGGGAGCATGGCTTGGATGCCATCATAAAGCAGGGGCAAAGGTGGGAATGAACTTCAATGGGCAGGTGAATTTGAGGTGGATACTGTACAATCCCTCTGATAACAAAATCAAAGACTTCAATGGGGTTGGGACTGGTTGGTCCTAATGCCTGCATTTATAAGGTGAAGCTGCACAGTGAAGTCAGATTCACTGTGCCTCCTGATGAACAGAATCATGTTGCTATTTGGGGAGCAGCCTTTTTGACTGCTAGGAGAAGGCAGTTGAGGAGGTGGTGACCTCCCTTATGGCAAGTAGTAGATGAATCTTTAGTAATCACAGCAGATTTGTCAAAGGCTATCAAGATTATAGTATCACTGAGATTCCACAGCTTATCTTTCTCCTCATGTTGGGAGGTGAAGTGGTGGATCTGACTAAAGCTCCTCTCTGCTAATATGTGGTCTTTAAACTTTTCTGAAAAACTTGACTCTGTTGATCTGGAGGCATGTGAAACAATCACCACAAATTCAGCTGCCCACAGAATCCCATTTCCACTTTATGCCATCTTTACAATAGCATTCAAGCCACGATCTTTACCAATTAACCAATAACAGGCTGATTCTCAGGGTGGAGAGCATCATCAAGTGCTATATTATCACTCTAATACTTTTCTCAAACTTTAGAATTTCAGGAATACCATCTACTTTCCACATCTCATTGTTTCTTTGTTGGACGGGGAAGATGTAAGGCTGGACCAGATAAGTTACTTTGGGATGGAGTGAGGGCACTTATGACACAAGATCTTCAAAATATTCCTTCCAATGGGAATTGACAGCTTCCTTCTTCTTGAAGAATTCCTCTTTTTTTTAATCTCATTGGGAAGTTCCTTGGATGTTTGGCCATGAATGTCTTTGAAAGCAATGAAGAATCCATGTATGTCACAGTTTTGGGTGCATTGCTGGATTTTCTGCAGACTTTTTGTCTACTAGCTGTCCATTGGGCTTACTGTTGGATCTCAATATTTGGATTGCTATGGAGCTGTTAGTTTTCTTTAGGATTACTGCAGTTTGCAATACTGGAATGCCTCATGTTTTGGATTAATTAGCATCTGAATTTAATCAAACAGGAGTCAAAAAGAACCACGAGTCTCCTCTTAAGTGTTAATTATGGCGGATTTAAGGATACTGCAGACTCTATTGTCCTGTTGGTAGGGATTATCAGGTGACCTGTGTGACATTGTCTAATATGAGCCACCATTGTAATCATAGACACAAGAAATTCTATTGATGTGAGAAATCTTGCGCAACACACACACACACACACAAAATGCCGGAGGAACTCAGCAGGCCAGGCAGCTTCTATGGAAGGAAATAACCAGTTGACATTTTGGATTAAAAGTTGCCTGCCTGAAACATTGACTGTCCAATTCCCTCCGTAAATGCCATCTGACCTGCTGGAGTTCCTGCAGCATTTTGAGTCTGTTGTTTATGAGGTTAAAATAATCACTGAAGCATAAAAATGATAAGCTTTCCACTTTACATCTGCAGCACTAAAATCCACTAACCTTTACAAGATGTTTCTCCAACAATAAAGATCTGGGATGAGACTTGGAAAACCTGGACTGCTTCCCATATCTCACAGTGAAAGCAGGCATTTCTGAGGAAACTCACCAGACCTTTTAGTGCACTTTGGCTGTCTGAGGTAAAGTGTGCCAGATAAGCAAAACTTCAAGCACAGTTTAAGGTCTACTGGTTGTCCGTGATCCTTGTCATTCTGTCTGCTTCTGAGATCTGGTTTACTTACCTTCAAAGCACTGGAGAGATGCCACCAATGCCGTTTCTCCAGACCCAATCTTGATGTCTCTCCTAAGCTACCATTCCCAGCAATGATGCCCTAATTATATTTAATTGGCTCTGTAGGCAGGCCACGCCATTCATATGTTCATAACCAGGCTCCCAAGCTACAGTATGTCATTGACAAGAGCCTGCCAGGTACACAGAGAAAATATTTCAAGATATTCTCAAAGCATTTTCTTGGGAAAAGTCTGTCACTCTCACTGATTGTTAGAAATGTGCGATCCATGACCATTTAATGAGGGGAAGGAGCATTTGTGATGGCACTGACAACCTTGAGTTCATACATCTAGCAGGCACAGAGGCTGAGCACAAGTGCAGGATGCGATGCACCATACCTAATAACTGACTCCGTCATAGAAGATCACAGTTTACCAGTTGGCAATGTCAGCCACCACAATATTCTGAGACCTGGAGCGGAAGCAGATTATCCTGGGTCCCAAGGGGCAGCCTATGAAAAAGAGGGAAAAAATACGTTAAAATTTAATTTTGTGCAATTAGTGACTAAAAACAGATACAATAGAATCTAATTTCTCTGCTGCTGAGAGCTGTGAATGAGACCACATGATGTGGAACAGGACATTATAATCTTTTGATGTGCTCACTGAAGGATTGTACAGTCAAGCGAATGCCAGAGGGTTTTTATCGGGTTGTTAGTTTTGGAAGAAAGAATTACGGATTATTTACAGCTCTGTGAAGAATGTTTAATCTTGTTTTTTTCTGTATTTATGAAAAACCAACAGAACCACTCTCCAGTAAGATGGTGAATAATTGCTGTTGCTTTTTTTTAAACATTCAGCTCATTTTTTTTTTCTGACTCAGCTCTTGATATTTAACTCCCTGGCTATAGTAACACATATTTCTCACTGGCCAAGTGTAACCAGCAATGTGGAGAGTTACACACAATGGTCATTTGGGTTTGTTACTGGTCTGGAAGTTTTTCTCAGGAGGGACAGCTTGGTGCAATACATTTCAGACTACTGGGTAGCTGGAGAAGGAAGTGATCTGATTCCAATGATTGCTGAGTGGCTGTTACCAACATTAATTTCCATGCACACATTTGGGACTTGACCTTTCTTTAAAGCAGGGGTTCCCAACTTTTTTTATGCCATGGACTCAAACCATTAACCAAGGGGTCTGTGGACCCCAGGTTGGAGGTGGTGGGAACCTCTGCTTTAAAGTCTAGGATGTTTGCTCTTTCTTTCTCCGTGGAAAGTGGTTGGCCTGTTGAACATTTCTAATCATTTTTGTTGTTTTTTTTAAATTCTAGGTATCTTAACAATGCTATTAGGTTTCATTACTCAAACCCTCATTCAAATCCCCCTAAAAGGAAAATGCATCTTTTTGTCTATAAGATACATAGTCATAGAGAGATACAGCATGGTAACAGGCCATTCTGCCCATTGAGTCAATCTCAACTATCAAATACCTCTTTGCACTAATTCTACATTCATTTCATTCTTTATTCTCACAACATTTCTCAGTAGCTCTCAGATTTTGCTGCTCCCATGCACACTGGGGGCAATTTACAGTGTCCAGTTAATTACCATCCTGCATGCCTTTGGGTGGAAACCCATGTGGTCATGGAGGGAGCACACTAACTCCATGCAGCCAGCACCCAAATTTGGCATTAAACTCAAGTCTCTAGTGTTCGGAGTGAATTTAATCATTCTCTTTCTGAAAGCGGCAGTTCATGGTGAGACTGCCTTAGCAGTCAGTATAACACATCACAGATAACATCAGCATGATGTACATGTAGATGATGTTCTTTTGGTCCAGGAGGACTTTGCTCTCTATCCTACCTCCATTGAATGAACAAGATATTGTCATGAAAATGCTCACTTTTGGATCTCTGGTCCAAAGCTTATTCTATTAATTAAACATTAAAAAAAGAAAAGTTTGGTATTAATTCCAATTGGTTTAACATCATGGTCTTACATCAATTTTTATTGTAGTTTATAAGTGTATGAATTATAATTTAAGTGAAATTACTTGAAGTACAAGTGGACCCTTATCTAGATTTTAATTTGTTGCCAATTGGTTTGATATATTTGTCTCTACTGAATTTATAGGTGAGCAATCTTCTGTTCATGAAACCATGAGAAAGACTGGAATGAAAGCAAAAACAAATTAACAGAATGGTTAAGAAGTTATCTTTGTATAAATTAATTCTTTATTTGTGAAGAGAATGGCATTTTATCTTTTTGTTATCATTATACTTCGTGGGAAGCTAGGGAAGAGGGGAAGAGAATTCAGTGAGACAGAGGGAAATTTTATACAATGTGACTTTGATTCAGAATCGACTGCCTGTAGTTAGATTTCATTGTGACCTTCAGGAGAGAAATAGATAAACAGTGAGGGAAATTTTGCAAGGATGCAGTGAAGGGCTGGTGGGTGGAACTAGTGAGTTGCTATGATAAAAGAGGCAGTGTAAGTACATTGACTGAATAACCTTCTGAATTCTGTGCTTAGAACTGGCAAATACCAAATAAATTCCTTGAGAAGGCTTGAGTCATTGCCATGATGGATCTCAAACATTTACTGTCCATTTCCCTCCATAAATGCTGCCTGACCTGCTGAGTTCCTTCATCGCTGTGTGCATTTCTCTATCATTTGTGATCTCTTTTCAGTCTGCTAGAATGGCTAAACTCATCACTCTGGTGGCTTGGCTATGTGTTGGCTGCTCAGGACTTGACTTAGCACACAGAACATAGAATGGTACAGCATAGTACAGGCCCTTCACCCATTTTGTTGTGCTGACATTTTAACCTGCTTACTCTAAGATCAGTTTAACTTTTTCCTCCCACCTAGCCCTCCAATTTTTTTTTTACATCCATGTGATTTTCTAAAAGTCTCCTAAATGTCCCTAATGAATCTGCCTCTGTGATCATCCCCGCAGCTTGTTCCACTCACCCATCCCAATCTGTGTTTTTAAAAAAAAAAACTGTATCTGACATCTCCCCTCCCTTTATATTCCTTCAATCTCCTTAAAAAATTGATCCTCGTAATAGCCATTTCTGTCATAGGGAAAAAAAGTTTCTGACTGTCCACTCTATTGACTTTTATCTTCTTGTACACCTCCATCAAGTCACCTCACATCTTCCTTTGCTATAAAGAGAAAAAACTCAAGCTCACTCAACCTATCCTTATAAGAAATGTTCACTGATCCAGGCAGCATCCTGCTAAATTTAATTTGCATCCTCTCCAAAGCTTCTACTTTCTTCCTAAAAAGAGAGGACAAAAACCGAACACAATACTTCAAGATTTTTATACAACTGCAACATTACCTTGTGGCTCTTGAATTTAATATCTTGAATAATGAAGGCCAACACATTGTATGTGTTCTTAATTACCCTAACGATTTGTGCGGCAACTTTGAGGGATATGGACCCCAAGATTCCACACTGAAAAATCCTGCCATTAACCCTGGCCATTAATTCTGGCTGTAAATAAGAACTTCCAAAGTGTACTAGTTCACTTTTCCAGATTGAATTCCATCTGCTACTTCTCAGCCTCCGTTAGTCTCGATAGACCATGGATTTGCGCCTTGGAAAGTTTCAAGCCTGGGCAAGGATTTTTTTTAATGGAAGACCAGCAGTTTCCCAAGCCCCTCCCCACACCACTGATGTTGTCCAAGGGAAGGGCATTAGGACCCATACAGCTTAGCACTGGTGTTGTCGTAGAGCAGTGTCTGGTTAAGTGCCTTGCTGAAGGACACACACGCAGCCTCAGCCAAGGCTCGAACTAGCGACCATCAGGTCACTAGACGAAAGCCTTAACCAATTGGCCACATGCCAACACACTCAGCCCAGTATTGCACCTATCAATGTCCATTTTCCCTTTGAGCACCCTCAGTGGCACTAAAAGTTTTGAAGTGCAAACTTGAAAGTTTCTAGTATATAGCTCAATCCTTCATGCTTGTTTCCTACGTCATGCCTACAAGTAGCTTCCTCACAGCTTGAAAGAGCCTTGTTCAATTCTGACTACTGGTGCAGTCTGTTGGAAGTGTGTGTGTTCTTCCTGTGACCACATGCCTTTCCCCTGGATGATCTGGTTTCTAACCAGGTCCCAAAAACTTTGTAGGTTGGTAGGTTAGTGGGTTGGCCACTGTAAATTGACCCTCGTGCAGATCAATGGTTGAACAGGGGGAGTTGATGGGAGTGTGGGGAAAATAAAATGGACTAGCGTAGGTGTTGTGTATTTAATATTTGAGTAATATTGTAAATATGTTTGATTAAGCATTTTTGTTGTTTACATAATTCATTATGGGTTTAATGTAAATGTATGTGAATGGCATATGTCATTACACCTACACGTCATAAGTGAGCACCTCACTAAAAGTAAAACGAAGAGTGTACATGAGTTATCCCGCTTCCACATTTTTTTCAACTATTTTTATGGTTACAAAAGTTACAAAACATAACAACGATGATGAAGTTTTCAAATGAACTCGACATGACCACCTACCTATTGAAGTGCAGTGCATTTTTATCTTTGCAAGGGGGAGAGAAGGACAGATGAGTGAAGGAAAAAAGGCAGAAAACAGATTTATTCATAAATTTAAAAAATAGAAATGTTCAGTATATCAGAAAGATAGACATGTTCGATTGCACAAGAGATAACTTGATACTATACTGAGTGAATTGAACAGTATTGTGAAGTTAATTGAAATAGCTAATGCAAAGTGAGTGCCAGTTTTGCTGAGGACAACAGGTGGAAAGGCATGCAGCTTGCTCAGATGTTTAACTGCTCCAACCAAAGCAGCTGAAATGAGCTTTGCTGATATTGTGAAGGTAATGCAGGAACACTTAGAACCAAAGCCATTGTTGATTAGGTTTTATAATCTGAATCAAAAGGAAGAGGAGTTCATTTCAGCTTATGTGGCTAATTTGAAGAAACTGTCCGAGCATGGTGAGTTCAGTGATAGGCTTAATGATGCATGGAGAAACAATTTTGTTTATGAAATCTTACAAGAAAGCATTGAAAAACATTCCCAACTGAAGCACAATTGACATTTTAAAAAGCAGTTAAAATTGCGGTATCAATGGAAACGGTAGAGAGGGATGCAGTCAGGAATGAAAGGGAATATGAACAAAATTGCAATGTCTAATAAGAAACCTGCATAGCTGAACAAATTGTGTTGCTGTTGTGGCATTGCTCACATATACCAAGCCAATGCAGGTTTAAAGGCAAAACGCAGAAAATGAAACAATGTAGGACACATACAAAGAGCATGTCAGGTATACAAAATAAATGAACTGCAGGGAGGGAAAAAGATAAAAATTCAAGTTGCAGTTTCAAAAAGAGCTCTAATCTTCATGCTGCTAATGAAAAATCTGATACTGATGATAATGACACAGGACTGAGCAGCCTTGAGATTTACAATGTGAAAACTAACAGGAGACAAGCAATATGGCTTACAACAGAAGTGAATGGCAAATTTATTAAAATGGATTTGGACACTGGCTCAGCTATTTCAGTCATTCCACAAAATGAGTTTTGAATGGCATTTCAAAGATACTGAACTGAAGCCTGCAAACATCCAGCTAAGAACTCATTCTGGAGAAAATATCACTAACATCAGAATGACAGTTAAACAGTGAAAGTCAACAACCAACAAGCCATTATATGGTAAAAACAGGAGGGCCAGTGTTGTGAGGCCGTCACTGGCTGAAACAACTGTAATTTGATTGGAGATCCATCCACCATCTGCATGCCATTTTCCCTGCAATAGAGTCAACCGAAAGTAAATTATGTAAAGATTTAGGATGGCACTGGAAAACTCAAACATATCAAGGGTAAAATGGTGTTAAATGAAAATGACACACCCAAGTTTTGCAAAGTTACTTTTACCATCCATGATAAAGTAGCCAGTGAACTGGATCACATGGAGGCTGAAGGATTTTTTCCAAGGTTGAGTAGAGCCCATGGGCAACACCAGTGTTCACAATAGCCAAGAAGAATGGCTCAGTCAGGATCTGTGGTGATTTTAAGGTCACCATCAAACCAGTACTGCAAGTAGATCAAAACCCTCTGTGCAGGATAGAGAATATCTTTGCAAACCTGTGTGGAGGGTAAACATTTCAGCAAAGTGGACCAAGCTGAGGCCTGCTTACAGATGGAGATGGAAGAAGTCCGAAGTGTTTCTCAACATAAACATTCACAAAGGAATTTATCACTATAATACATTTATTTTTGGAGTAGTATCTGCACCTGTACTCTGGTGGAAAGCTATGGATCAGGTTACCTGGTTGGACACAATTATTACCTGTAAAGATGACAAGTGAAAGCCCAATAGCTTTTGTATCACGTTCCCTTACAGCTGCAGAGAAAACTAATGCACAGATTGACGGAGAGGTCTTGAGTCTGGTTTGAGGCGTAAGCATTTCAACTAGTACTTGCATGGGAGATTGTTTAGCCTCGTTACTGATTATCAATCACTGGTGTCCATTTTCAATCCACTGAAGTGTGTTCCACTCACAGCAGCAGCATGAATGCAGAAATAGGCTCTGTTTCTTGGAGGACATAATTACAAGATCAAATTCAAAAGAACAACTAGTCATAGAAAACCTACAGCACAATACAGGCCCTTTGGCCCACAGAGTTGTGCCGAACATATCCCTACCTTAGAAATTACTAGACTTCCCCATAGCCCTCTATTTTTCTAAGCTCCATGTACCTATCCAAAAGTCTCTTAAAAGACCCTATCGTATCCAACTCCACCACTGTTGCTGGCAGCCCATTCCACACACTCACCACTCTCTGCATAAAAAACTTACCCCTGACATCTCCTGTGTACCTACTCCCCAGCACCTTAAACCTTTGTCCTCTTGGGACAATCATTTCAGCCCTGGGAAAAAGCCTCTGACTATCCACATGATCAATACCTCTCATCATTTTATACACCTCTATCAGGTCACCTCTCATCTTCCGTCGTTCCAAGGAGAAAAGGCTGAATTCACTCAATCATGGAAATGTTGATGATTTGTCCTGTCTACTCTTGGAAAAGAAGATAATCTGAACATTTTTACAAAAGAGGACCTCCCTGATAAACCAAAAGTCTCTCTGTTTATGCAGAGTTGATCCAAAGTGAAACCAGGAAAGACTCCACACTGCCTCAGGTCCACATGGCAACCCAAAATTGCTGGAATGTGCAGCAGAAATTCCAGTTACCCCATTTTTACCACCACCGGGATGATTTTGCCCTAGATGTAGATTGCCGTAAGTGTGAATTGAGAGTTGTTGTGCCATCCAAGTCGAGAACTAAAGTGTTGTAGGAGTTACCTACGAGTCATCTAGGTATGCTGAAAATGAATGTGCTGGCTTGAAGCTTTGTCTGTTGGCCTGAGATAGACAGCAGATTGAGCAGCTTGCCATGCACTGTTCAGGATGTTAACACATTTAGAAGATGCTAAGAGCAGTGTTTCTCCATCCCTGGGAATGTGGATTTTGCCAGATGATTCATGGGCACAAATTTCTTGGTAGTAGTGGATGCAGCTACAAAGAGGCTTGAAGTGTTCAACAATACCTTCCGCTACAGCCTCACACATTGTATCCACTACAGAGGTGATCAAAAGTGGATACTTGGGAAGATTAAGGACAGAACTGGACCACTCTTACACAGTAGAGGTTATGTTTGATGTCATCTGGAGATGACTCATTAATTGGTTGAGAAGAGAGTCAATCAGCGAAGAAAGGTGTCCAGAGCTGTCAGGACCAGTTCTGGCAGTCCCAGGATCAACTCCTACAAGCACCACGGAAGAGGCCTCAGGACCTGAGGTTATTTTACAGCCATAAGTCTCACTTGCCAAGCAGAGCAATTCCCCTTGTTAGGAAGCACAAGAGTAAGAAATCCTCCACAACGAGTAAATCTTTAGGCCTGAATGGGACAATTTTCTATGCTGTGGATGTCTATATAGTGGTTGTATTATATAGTATGTAGTAATGATCAGTTAAGCACATAGGATCTGTATTTACTGACAAGTACTTTTGTTGTCTCAACTGAGGGGCACATGAATTTCCACAGCTGAATACCTCTTTGCACACCTACTAAGTTTGCCTGACCCGCCATGTACTGTCTAATAATAATAGAAAAGGTAATACCTGGGAAAGGCGTCTACACTGGTCAGATGTTTCTCATGCTCCAGATCTCCATGTGTGGGGGTCCTCCACATCCTCAGTGGTTAGTCTCTGGAGATTTGTTGTTGCTTTGCATTACTTTTAAACACTTCCTATCAGTTCAAATGTTGCATTTTCATCTCGTTGGCTCGAGGTCACCTGACTGACCTGGGTCCCTCCTTATTGGTTCTGGTCCAGGATTACAGCTGGTGTTGTCCTATGACCTTTGCCCTCAGCCTCATTCCTTTTGTTCTTTTCAACTTCGACTTGGTCAAACCAGTTAAACCAGATGCTAATGAGATTAGAGTTTCCTACTCCTGCAAACCTGCCACTTTACATATTAAATAGCTGCCTGTTTTAGTAGGTCATTAGCTGAAACTCCTTGTGTCTACATTCAATTGCTTTGATTAAGTTTTACCCAGAGCAAGAATTACTTCATCAAATAGTTCACAAAATGGCGGCTGCAAGGCTTATCTCACAAAATGGCCACATCATCTCTATTCACTGATTGCTGTTCTTTCCAGCTAACAGTATTTGTATATATATATGTGTACATAATGGACAAATACATATGTGTGTGTGTGTGTGTGTGTGTATTTATGGGTTATATGCAAAAATACATGAATGGCACGCGTCATTATGCCACCACATCATAAGTGACTGCCTCGCTAAAAGTGAAATGAAGAATGTACACGAGTTAGCCTTGGCTCAAATAGTTTTTGTGTTTTGGAGTTACAGAACATAACAGTCGGATTCGGTTGTAAAAGCATACTTGATGGTCGGCACAGATTTGGTGGGATGAAAGTCCAGCTTGCATGCTGTATTTCTCAATGACTCTATTACAAAATTAAAAGCAACAGTGTTGAAAAGTTAAACTTTAAATGTCCTTTAAGAGAATTGTCGTGGTCTTTTCCTGCGGAGGGTTCATGAGACTATTAAAGCTTAATGAGCATAAAAGCTCATTGTGTTATTTCAGTCTCATTCTGGGGATGGCTGGATCAGCATAGCCTTCAGTGTTCAGCCCACATTGGACTAATGTGAGGGGAAATGAAGCAAAAAATATAGGTCATGTCAGCTTTTTGATATGTTGGTTTGAGAATAATACGCTTCTGGCTGGCTGCTTTCAAACATAGTTTAATTGAGCTATTTGTAGGGAACAAGAGATCTGGTAACGCTTTTGTAGGACATTGTCATTTAAGTGGATTAAATAGTGATGTGAAAGGACAACGATTAACACTTTTTGGTATCTCCAGTGACGAATGATAAACAAGAAAAGAGTCCATCTAGCTTCATACATGGTTAAAACAATAATTAAGGGATGTTAGACAGATTGTTTCATCTCATCCCTGTTGCAAAATGTACTTACACACTGTTATATTCCAGGTTTGGTATGTACAATGGAGGCCACTTGAACATAAATATATTGTCAAATTATCCACACTTGGAAAACTAGATCAAGAAGTTCTGAGAAGTGAGGGGGTGGAGGGGGGAGAGTGGGCATTGAGGCAGGTTTTTCTCATAGTTTACCACCAAGCTGTGGGATATCAGTAGCAATTCTGCAGACACAGTATAATTCAAATTTTTAGCATAGCTGTAATATTCTGTTAGAATGTTGAGTGATCATTTTTCTCTTGGATGGGTTAGAAGGATGTTGATATACTGCAGATAGACAATATTGATTTATTCAAAGCAATTGCATCATTTTCAGAAATGAAACACACAGAGCCATGCTGAATTGTGTTCAATATTCTTTTACTTTTGGGGAATCAGGATCCTTTTTAAAATGTATCCATCTTTGCTTTTTGGTACCTTGACACATTTGTCAAGGGAGCAATATGGATACCGTATACCCAGGCCTTTGACAGTCTGCCTGAATCTCAGGTGGTAAAAATTTACCTTAGATAACTATTTCAACTAGTCTTTTTAATTTACAGTGAGAAAATTTGTCACTGCCCAACACAACAAAACTGTAGAGAATGGGATTATGAGTCATCATTTGTATCATTGCTTGTTTTGTCTTGTGAGCTTTTAGTCTACTGATAACCACTTATGTGATTCATATTTTTCTCTTGTTTAATGTTGAAATTGCCTCAATCTGAGTTTGTACATGATGCACCATCAATAACTCTCGGAGACGGGAGGCGAACGACAGGCTTTTATTAGCTGCAAGAAACGACCACACAACATCCTGGAGACTGAGGGAGGAGCAGTGCCTCCAACCGCCTTTATACAGGGGTCTGTGGGAGGAGCCACAGGAGCAGTCAGCAGAGGGGGCGTGTCCAGACAGGTATATGTAGTTCACCACAGTACACAAATAATTAAATAACCAGCACAGAGGTGTTTTGAGCCATTTGTATAATTGCTGAGTTCCTCAGTGTTTAGAACTCAAAAGCACATATTTTTGAAAATGTTCGATATTGTTCAATAGTCTCAAGGTGTTCTGGTGTAAACTCATTCGAAGCACATACTCATAGCAAATGACAAATTATTTGCCTATGTGAGCTCCTGTAAGATTTTTAGAAAGGTTTTTTATTACTTGCTTCGGAAGGGTATTGAACTAGATTTTTTATATTGCTGCACAGAAGCTAACCTTTAATTAATAGATTATTTTACTGCTATTGTTTTCACCCATTACTATCTACACTGTTAATGGAATGGCTTTAGCAAGTTTGTGAGGCCCAAATTCTGAAGCAGGTACATGGGTAGAGGCCTGAAAGTAGAGGTCAGATATGCATCCTACACTGATCTTTGAACCTAATTCCATTAAGTTACAAGTTTCATCCAATCTTAGGCCTGTAGAAACAGTAAGGATGGAGACCTTCACTTGATTCAGTGAAGAGAAATAGTAAAATTTAATGATTGTTTGATAACATATAAAAGCAGATTTTAGGGCATTATTTGTAAAAGGCTTTAGTGTGGACAGGTTAGAGGGCAATATGGGTATTTAGACAAATGAAATAAACTAGAAAGACATTTCAGGAAGAGGCTTAAAGAAGTTTGGAGAGGATTGGATTTGCCGTTTTTGGGTTGGAGGAGCATAACCTCTATTTGGGTAGACTCCAACTTGATGGCATTAACATTGATTTCTCTAACTTCCAGTAATTTCTCCCCTTCCCTTCGCTCTTCTTTTCTATTCCCCATTCTGGTTTCCTTCTCACCCTTTCTCTTCTCCTCACCTGTCCTCTCCTATTAGATTCCTCCTTCAGCCCTTTACCTCACCACCGACTACTTCTTCTCCCAGCCACTCACCTTCCCCCTCACCTATCACCTGCCAGCTTGTACTCCTCCTTCTCCTCCATCTTATTCTGGCTTCTGCCCCCTTCCTTTCCAGTGCTGATGGAGGGCATTATATTTGGTCATGATGGTTAGTATAGACATTGTGGGCCGAAGGGCCTGTTTCAACTTTATGACTGTATAACTTGAAAAGCTGGAAGGAGCATCAACCAGGCTTCGTTATGAGGCTGTACTTTTTCTTCTTACAATGCCTTTACACTAAGACCTCCCATTAAAGCAAGGTACAAAAGAAAAATGTTTCCCTTATGGTGCAATTTTAAGAACATTCATCAGAAAAATTCGACCATTTTAAGCCTTACCTTGGATGAATATTTCCTTTTATAATTTGTTCTGACCTGTTTTGAGGCTTATGTAATGAGCTAAAATGGGTGCCTTTCTTTTAATTTTAATGATTTTGAGTATGTATTTTTAAATTATGTACAATTATGCACAATTTTCTATTATAACAACCTTGCCCATAAGCTTTGATTAACTCAACACTAGCCCCTGCTAGCTTTACCATCTGGAGCAAATGATGGTTGGAAGAAGCTTGCGTCTGTTGATTGATTTATATTGGTTACTATTACAACCTCTGAGGCATTTGATAGTTGTAATGAGACATGGTTTTTAATACCAGCACATCAGATAAGATCAAATAGTGATTTTGATTTCTGATTAGATGTGCCAAGTGCTTGGAAAATTATCAGACTGTTGGCTTTTGATGATTAGTTTTCTAAATGTGCCTTCACCATTTAAAACTTTATCCTTAGTTGTTCCATTTGGTATTCAAATCCTCTTGAAAACTCAGCAAAATGGCCTCAGTTGATCTTCATAGTATTAGGAGGCTCAGTAAAAGTAATATCCCTTCCACGCTGTTGTCTGATGAAGATTTAACTTCAAACATAAGGAATAGTTTTTCTGGACTTCCTGTGTTTCTTCAGACTTTCTGATTTGATGCATTTTCTTCCATCACTGAAATCTCATCAATGTCATCACGTCAGCAGGAATTCTTTCAGAGTTCTATTACTATTTGGATATCCCTATAAATGTACTTAACCTCCTTGGCTCTGTCTCTGTGGTGAACTACATATACCTGCCTGGACACGCCCCTCTGCTGACTGCTCCTGTGGCTCCTCCCACAGACTCCTGTATAAGGGCAATTGGAGGCACTGCTCCTCCCTCAGTCTCCAGGATGCTGTGTGGTGGTCTCTTGCTGCTGACAGTGCTTTCTTCCAGCTAATAAAAGCCTATCTCTCACCTCACATCTCCGAGAGTTATTGATGGTGCATCAGTCTCGCAACAGGTTTCTCACACTGTTTGATTCCAGAGCTTATCTCCTGTAGTTGATTTGGGGAGGCTGTTTCTGATAGATAGATAGATAGATAGATAGATAGATAGATAGATACTTTATTCATCCCCATGGGGAAATTCAACTTTTTTCCAATGTCCCATACACTTGTTGTAGCAAAACTAATTACATACAATACTTAACTCAGTAAAAAATATGATATGCATCTAAATCACTATCTCAAAAAGCATTAATAATAGCTTTTAAAAAGTTCTTAAGTCCTGGCGGTAGAATTGTAAAGCCTAATGGCATTAGGGAGTATTGACCTCTTCATCCTGTCTGAGGAGCATTGCATCGATAGTAACCTGTCGCTGAAACTGCTTCTCTGTCTCTGGATGGTGCTATGTGGAGGATGTTCAGAGTTATCCATAATTGACCGTAGCCTACTCAGCGCCCTTCGCTCAGCTACCGATGTTAAACTCTCCAGTACTTTGCCCACGACAGAGCCCGCCTTCCTTACCAGCTTATTAAGACGTGAGGCGTCCCTCTTCTTAATGCTTCCTCCCCAACACGCCACCACAAAGAAGAGGGCGCTCTCCACAACTGACCTATAGAACATCTTCAGCATCTCACTACAGACATTGAATGACGCCAACCTTCTTAGGAAGTACAGTCGACTCTGTGCCTTCCTGCACAAGGCATCTGTGTTGGCAGTCCAGTCTAGCTTCTCGTCTAACTGTACTCCCAGATACTTGTAGGTCTTAACCTGCTCCACACATTCTCCATTAATGATCACTGGCTCCATATGAGGCCTAGATCTCCTAAAGTCCACCACCATCTCCTTGGTCTTGGTGATATTGAGACGCAGGTAGTTTGAGTTGCACCATATCACAAAGTCCTGTATCAGTTTCCTATACTCCTCCTCCTGTCCATTCCTGACACACCCCACTATGGCCATGTCAACAGCGAACTTCTGCACATGGCAGGACTCCGAGTTATATTGGAAGTCTGATGTGTACAGGGTGAACAGGACCGGAGAGAGTACGGTTCCCTGTGGCGCCCCTGTGCTGCTGACCACCGTGTCAGACCTACAGTCTCCCAACCGCACATACTGAGGTCTATCTGTCAAGTAGTCCACTATCCAATCCAGCATGTGAGAGTCTACTCCCATCTCCGTTAGTTTGTGCCTTAAGATCTTGGGCTGGATGGTGTTAAAGGCACTAGAGAAGTCAAGGAATGTAATCCTCACAGCACAACTGACCCCTCTAGGTGAGAGAGTGATTTGTGCAGCAAATACGTGATAGCATCCTCCACTCCCACCTTCTCCTTATACGCAAACTGAAGAGGATCCTGGGCGTGCTGATTGAACTGATTGAGACTTCAGGTTCGAAGAATAAGGTGATAAAATCTGTGGTTTCATTGAGCAGATGATGTGCAGTTGGCTGGAAATGAGGAAGTCATGAATGAACTCGAGGGAGGATAAATGAGGGCTTCAGCTGGTAGTGGAAAATTCAAGTTACTGTACTGTATTATTCATGTCCTTGAGCAAGCTATGTAATGTTTTTGAAATGCTAATGTTTTATAAGTAGGGGTTAATATTCAGGCAACATTTTGAGATGGGAAATGTAGTACAAACAGGATAACAAAATGGAATGAAATAATGGACACTCAACCTATGCAAAGTAGAACCATCAGACCAGAAAATGATCTGAATCACAGAGTTACACAGCAGAGAAATGGGCCCTTTGGCCCACTCTGTCGATGCCAATCATCGTGCTTATCTATTGTTATGTCCCAGGAATAATAACCTGCAGCAACTAAATTGCATTTTATTGTGACTGCACTTTACCAGGGTCATGTTTCAATGTAGAATATTTTAAAGACACAAGTTGAAACTTAAATGCTGCCATTTGCAGTTAGTATTCATACGATGAATGTTAAAAATAGACATCAAATAAATATATACCACATTTCCAAGTGTCAGGTGTAAATTCGCCTGCAATATTCTTGGTTCTGCATTTCCTATGTTAAATTTTCACTTGCATTTCAATGGCTTAATTTTGTTCACTATATTCATTGGATAAGGAATCTATTTAGACCAATAGCAGCAGCTCTGTATAAGCTAAGGGCTCGGTGAAGGAGGGTATTCAGAATAAATCTTTCACACGCCTTTTGGAATGCCAGAAAGGTTGAGAGGCATTATTTTGTCCTACACTCACTGGTATCTCATAAAGTAGCCACTGAGTATATGTGTCTATGCTCATGGTCTTCTGCTGCTGTAGCCCATCTACTTCAAGGTTGGGCATGTTGTGCATTCAGAGATGCTCTTCTGCACATCACTGTTGTAAGGTGTGGCTATCTGTGTTACTGTCACCTTCTTGTCAGCTTGAAACAATTTGGCCCTTCTCCTCTGAACACTTTCGTTAACAAAGTGTTTTCCTCCACAGAACTGCTGCTTACTGGATTTTTTTTTTGTATTTTGCACTATTCTCTGTAAACTCTAGGGATTATCATGCTTGAAAATCCCAGGAGATCAGCAGTTTCTGAGTTACTCGGAACACCCCGTCTGGCACCAACAATCATTTCATGATCAAAGCCACCTAGATCACACTTCTTCCCCCTTTTGATGTTTGGTCTGAATTACAGCTGAACCTCTTAACAATGTCTGCATGCTTTTATGCTTTGAGTTGCTGCTACATGATTGGCTAATTTGATATTTGCATTAATGAGCACAGGTATATCTAATAAAGTGGCCCTTGAGTGTATTTTACTGTTGTAATGTGGAGCATGTACCAGCCAAGTAACCCATAGTATTAACAAACTCAATGAAATAATGACCAGATTATCTGTTTCAGTGATTGTCAGTGGAATGATAACTGTTATTCAGGACAGACCTAGAGAGAACTCTCCTCTTTTCCAAAGAGTGCCTCATTCTGTTGCGTCACCCAAAGGGTCAGGTTCTGCTATTATGCTGCTCACTTGGTATAGCACCAAATGTTAGCCTAGATTTCTGTGCTTATTTTTGTCATATGGTTTGTTGTTGAGTGACTTGCTTGCAAGATTGTCACTGTAAGGGTGCTGTCCACTGAGCCACGTCTGACTCAGAAGTGAAAGATGCCAGCAGAGCATGTTTTCAAAACCACAGAGAGTAGAAGGATTTGGAGAGTTGGCAAGATTGTGGATCCCCATTCTATAGATGCTGAAGAAATGTCACTACCACCAACACTGGAGGACACATTAGATCAATTTCAGAATCAGTTTTACTTTCATTGATGTGTGTCATGAAATTTGTTGTTTTGTGGCAGCAGTACAGTGCAAAGATTAAGACAGACAGACAAACATACTTTATTGATCCCGAGGGGAAATTGGGTTTCGTTACAGTCGCACCAACCAAGAATAGTGTAGAAATATAGCAATATAAAGCCATAAATAATTAAATAATAATAAGTAAATTATTCCAAGTGGAAATAAGTCCAGGACCAGCCTATTGGCTCAGGGTGTCTGACACTCCGAGGGAGGAGTTGTAAAGTTTGATGGCCACCGGCAGGAATGACTTCCTATGACGCTCAGTGTTGCATCTTGGTGGAATGAGTCTCTGGCTGAACGTACTCCTGTGCCTAACCAGTACATTATTGAGTGGATGGGAGACATTGTCCAAGATGGCATGCAACTTGGACAGCATCCTCTTTTCAGACACCACCCTCAGAGAGTCCAGTTCCACCCCCACAACATCACTGGCCTTACGAATGAGTTTGTTGATTCTGTTGGTGTCTACTACCCTCAGCCTGCTGCCCCAGCACTCAACAGCAAACATGATAGTACTGGCCACCACAGCCTCGTAGAACATCCTCAGCATCGTCCGGCAAATGTTGAAGGACCTCAGTTTCCTCAGGAAGTAGAGACTGCTCAGACACTTCTTGTAGACAGCCTCAGTGTTCTTTGACCAGTCCAGTTAATTGTCAATTCGTATCCCCAGGTACAAAAATTACGAAAAATACAAATTTAAGCATTTCTTGGACCTTTCAGAAATCTGATGATGGAGGAAATAAGCTCTTAGTGAATCATTGAGTGTGAGTCTTCAGATTCCCAAACTACCTCCCTGATGATAGTAACAAGAAGAGGGCATGTCCCAGATGGTGAAGGTCCTTGGAGATAGATGCCACCTCTTGAGGTACTACCTCTTGATGATGGTGGAGAAGATTGTGCTGTGATAGAGTTGGCTGATTCTACAATCCGTTGTGCATTGGATCCTCTATACCAGGCTCTGATACTCCCTGAGTACTCCCTGTTGTACTTCAATAGATATTTGTAACAGAGTTTGCTGATATTCTAAATCTCTTTCACAACGTACACAAAATGCTGGAGGAACTCAACAGGCTAAGCTGCATCAGTTAACGTTTTGGACTGAGACTCTCCTTCAGTACTACATCTCCTTCCACTCTTAATGAAGTAGAGCCTAAAAGGACTAGTATCTATAGGATAGACTGAAGAAGGGAAAACAGTCGGAAAAAAACGTGCATCTGCTGTTCTTTAAATAGTAAGATAATGGACTGGATTGCCTTGGTGCCTGTTATTAGTAATCAGCTAACTCTTAGGATGTAAATGTTCCTTCAATAACATAAAACGTGACAGAAGTTCTCAATACTTATTGGATAAAACATGCATAATTAATTTTGGTTACCAGTCATTTATTTTTTCAAGTGACAAAGAGCCAGCATCACAAAATGACTATTGCCTTTAGTCATAAATTCCATATGTCAGTTCTTCAATTTATAATTGAACAAAATTACAAGAAATATTTTGATCAGCCAGCTCTTTCAGTTTAAACATCATGCCTACAGAATTTGAAACAATGCATCCTTTAAGGAAGGTTGCGCATCAGTTGATGAAGTACCATTCCATTCTATTTTATAATTAATTTTCCATTCTATGGTATTTTAATATTTGAATTCACCGATCAGAACTGAAATTTATATGGTCTGAATGAACCAAAATTGAAATTACTCATAGATTTATGGTATATCTAGAGACCGTTTGACTTGTTAGGTTCCTGTTGTCAAATTTGTCAAAATCCTCACAGTAATCCAAATATGCTTACTTTAGTCATAGAAACCAATATTTATTACAATATATCTTCATTTAATCAGTAATGAGTAGATTTCTACCTATTCAACATTTAACCAAATAAGTTGAACCTTATTACAAAGCATTAATATGAATGTAGTCAATGTTTTAATGATTAGGATTGTTCATTTTCACCTTTTTCTCAAGCCCGTGGATTCAAATTTTACCATGACATAAAAATAACCAGTACTTTAGCATTACCCTGTCAGAAATACACTTTCATTTTTCTGAGGTCGTAAATAGATGTTCAAGTTGATGCAGGTTGGAGTAAACAAACCCAGGGAAATATCCTTACTATTGCAAAACTAAAAATCAAACCTCATCACTTATCTTGTTTCACCTTGTACCTCACATAATTAACCATAAGGTACCGTACTTTCAAGATATTTGAAAGATGCACAGTCCATTATGTAAAAATGTAAGTTATTTCTTGATTTCTTCCCCCAGTCTAGATTGGGGGACAACAGTGTGGTAAATTGGTTTATTATTGTCATAGTATGGAGAAAGTGTAGTACAGTTAGGCAGTAAGGTGCAAGCTCACAATGAGGTAGATTGTGAGAATCCATCCAATTGCAGGAATCATTCATAGTTTTATAACAGTGGGGTAGAGCTGCCTTGAGCTTGGTGGTTTGTGATTTCAGGCTTTAGTATGTTCTCCCTGTTAGAAGGACACCCCCACTCCTCCTCCCCCACTCCCTCTCCCCTCTCCCTCTCCCCGTCTCCCTCTTCCCCTCTTCCCCCTCCTCCTCTCACCTCTCTCACCTCCCTCACCTCTCACCCCACTCCTTGCCTTCACTCTCCTGCATTCTGACTCATCTTCATTTGAGATCTGGCCCACTATGATGATGCCATCTGCAAACACATAGATGGAGTTGGAGCAGAATCTGTCCATGTAGTCATGAGTGTTCAGGGAGTAGAGTGTCCGGCTGAGGATGCATCCTTTCAAGGCAGTAGCCTTGAGAGCCAACATACTTACAGAAACGTCAGCCCAGATAGACTGGAAGCCCGAGAGTCAGGTACAGAGGTGAGCTTCAGGCTGATTTCTTTCGCTTACCTACGCATGTTTATTCTTTTCTCCGTGGCGCTGAGGCTGTGAATTGATTAGGCTGCTGTATGTTTCTGCCCCGATGTTGTGCTGAACTGGGAACTGAGGCTTGGGCCTACTCCGGCTGCTCCAGGAGTGTTTCTGGGACTCAGTCTGGTTCGGTTGCTGTTAGCTTGCTTCTGTTGTTTGTATGATGTGTGTGTTTTTTGTTTCTTTCTCTCCCGTTCTCTGTACAGTGGTTTTTAGTCTTTTTTTTTAAATTGCGTTATTTGAGTTTTTTTGCTTTGTGGCTGCCTGTAGCAGACAACTTTCAAGGTACATAATTTACACATTCTCTGATAATAAATATGCTTTGAATCTTATATCTTGCATCCATAACAGTGACTGTGATTTCAGGTGCATTACAGGCTGTCGGGATTGGTGATGCCATTCTAATCCCCTTCTGTTCAATATGCTCATTGAATGTATTAACGGCAACAGGAAGTGATGTGATGTTGTCAGCAACGCTGTCTGAATTTGTATTATAGCCTGGAACAGCATGTAAACCCTGCCACAACTGATCGTTGGTCTGAGAGTCGATCTTGGACAGCTATTGCGTCTTTGCATCCCTGACAGCTTTACCGTGTTCTTGTCTCAATTTCTCATAAAGGTCATGGTCACCTGATTTAAACATGACAATCAGTAGTGAGTGGATCTCCCAGTTCACCTATAGTTTGGGTTGGGAACACCCAGATTATCCTCTTGACAGTTATTTAGAAATAAAAATGATACGATATTTGACTACTGTATTTTATAATTTATTGCCTTTAAGTATAAACAAATTGATTTGGTTGTTCTGGTTTAAAACCTTTAAGAATCTCTTCTAACTATAGTCAGCTCTCCTTATCCGCGGATTCCATATGCGCGGATTCAACCAACCGCGGATCGGGAAAACCCCGAAGTTCTCTCTCCAGCACTCGTTGTTTGAGCATGTACAGAATTTTTTCTTGTCATTATTCCCTAAACAATACAGTATAACAACTATTTACATAGCATTAACATTGTATTAGGTATTATAAGTAATCTAGAAATGACTTAAAAGTACAGGCAGTCCCCGGGTTATGAATGAGTTCCATTCCTGAGTCTGTCTTTAGGTCGGATTTGAAGTCGGAACAGGTACATCCGGTATTATTTAGCGTCAGTTAGTCAAATGTTTTCCTTAGTATATAGTACATATTTTACATTTCTATGCATATAAAACACTTAAGAAACATACATATTTCAATAATTTAACCACTGCATTGCTTAGTAATAATTGTAGCTTTCATCGGGGCAGGGCCTTTCACATTCTCCATTAAAATTGTTCCGATCATTGACCGACGTAGCCTAACGATTTTCCAATGACCGATGGCATTTCACCTCTTTCCGAATGCTTTATTACTGCCACCTTATTTTCAATTGCGATCGTGATTATTTTCGTGAACAGAAACACTGCGGATTCAGAGCTTACCGCCAGGTCCTAATGTCCACCGCACAGAGACATGTTAAATAAAGTCCGGGGTTCCGCTGGGTCCTAAAGACCACTACATTGATACATGTTAAATAAGGGACTTGAGCATCCGCAAATTTTGGTATCTGCGGGGGGTCCCGGAACCAATCACTCGCGAATAAGGAGGGCTGACTGTACTATATTTCTTTGTAGTTCAGGATAATAATGACTAGTGGTGTACTGGACATTAAGATATAATAAAAAAATCATTCTTTTATTAATCTTTGGTTAAACCATAAACATGCATGTGTATGTGAGTTACAATCCAGAATATAAATGAGGATGAATATAGAAAAATTTTGCAATGTCTAGCATTTTGATACATTAGGGTAAAAATAAACAGACATAGAAATAAACAGGCACTTGTTCAGGGTGGCAGGATTTGTATTTAGATTGGTTAACTTGTATGGAATCAGAAAGTTAATGTTGTCTTTCAAATGTTTAAAAGATTGCCAAAGTATTATCATGTGGCGACCTACTTCCTAGCGCACTCAAACCGGCTCACAAATAGCCAGCGCGCCGGCACAAAGGCCAGTCCCAAAAGGGCACCAGGTCTGCTTCACCAGCAAGGGGAAAAGCCCGCGCGCGGGACAGGACTGTGAATTCGTGCCCCCTACAGCATCCGCGCCCGGGGAGGGCGGGATCAGGAAGGCTTTAAAGCGAGGCCGCGAAGTTCGAATAAAATCTCTTTTGTAACCACAGTTCATCCACTACGTGTCGTTATTTCAGTGCTGCGTGTAGCACACTGCTACAATTGGTGACCCTGACGGCCCGAACGATATTTGGGCCGAAGATGAACGACGCCACATCTGTTCATGCAGTTTCGTTGAAACTGCCAAGCTTCTGGACGCTGCGACCTCAACTATGGTTCCAGCAAGCAGAAGCCCAATTCCACGTTCGGCAGATAACCTCGGAGGACACACGTTACTACTACGTGGTGAGCTCCCTCGACCAGGACACAGCGGCCCAGGTTGCGGAGTTCATACAATCACCCCCGGTGGACGGCAAGTACACGGAATTCAAAGCCCTGCTCATTAGGACTTTTGGACTCACGGCGCGAGCGAGCTGCCCGTTTACTGCACCTGGATGGTTTGGGAGACAGACCGCCATCAGCTTTAATGAATGAGATGCTGTCCCTGGCCGGAGGACACAAGCCCTGCCTCATGTTTGAGCAGGCATTCCTGGAACAGCTGCCCGAGGACATACGCCTGCTGCTGTCCGATGTGGATTTCAGCGACCCCCGGAAGGTGGCAGCCCGGGCAGACGTGCTGTGGAAAGCCAAGAAGGAGAGTGGGGTGTCGGTCGCACAGATCACCAGGCCACGCTCCCAGCAGCAAACCAGACCCAGCCCGGCAGCAGAGCCCACTAACCCCAGAGGCAGGGGTGAGGAGACCAACGAACAATGGTGCTTCTACCACTAGCGATGGGGCGCAGAAGACCGCCACTGTAGCCCGCCCTGCAAGTTCCCGGGAAACGCCAGGGCCAGCCGCCGCTGATGGCTACGGCGGCTGGCCATCGGGATAGCCTCCTGTATGTGTGGGACAAGCGGTCGGGACGCCGCTTTTTGGTCGACACCACAGCCGAGATCAGCGTCTTACCTCCGACGAGTTACGACACCCGCAACAGGGCACCGGGTCCCACCCTGAGGGCCGCGAACGGCAGCACAGTAAGGACCTATGGCACCCGTACGGTGCAGCTACAGTTCGGCTCCAGCCGGTTCACGTGGGACTTCACACTGGCTGCCGTTGCCCAACCGCTCCTGGGCGCAGATTTTGCGAGCTCACAGCCTACTGGTTGACCTGCCGAGGCAGAGACTGGTCCACGCCGAGACCTTTCAGACGTTCTCCCTGGGTGAAGCCCAGTTGCCAGCCCCACACCTAGACTCCATCACGCTGTCCGACAACGACTTCACCAGAGTCCTGGTGGATTTCCCATTGGTTCTGGCGCCACAGTTCACAGCAGTCATGCCCAGACACGGCATAGAGCACCACATCCCAACACAGGGACCACCCTCCACGCCCGTACTCTAAGGCTTCCCCTGGACAAGCTCCGACTGGCGAAGGAGGAGTTCAAGAGGATGGAGGAATTGGGGATCATACGGAGGTCCGACAGCCCATGGGCCTCCCCCCTGCACATGGTGCCCAAAGCATCATGGGGCTGGAGACCATGTGGTGACTACCGCAGGCTGAACGAGGCTACAACACCGGACCGCTACCCTGTGCCGCACATTCAGGACTTTGCAGTAAACCTGCACGGCGCACGGATCTTCTCCAAGGTAGACCTCGTCCGAGGATACCATCAAATCCCGATGCATCCTGACGACGTCCCCAAAACGGCACTCATCACCCCTTTCAGCCTTTTCGAGTTCCTCCACATGCCGTTCGGCCTGAAGAATGCCGCACAGACGTTCCAGCGGTTAATGGACGCGGTGGGACGCGACCTGGACTTCGCTTTCATCTATTTGGACGACATCCTCATAACCAGCAGCAGTCGTCAGGAGCATCTGTCCCATCTCCGTCAACTCTATGCCCGACTGAGTGAATACGGCCTGACAATCAACCCGGCCAAATGCCAGTTCGGGCTCGACACCATCGACTTCCTGGGCCACAGGATCACTACAGACGGGGCAACCCCTCTGCCCGCTAAGGTAGACGCTGTCCGCCATTTCCCCCGACCCAACACAATCAAAGGCCTTCAGGAATTCGTGAGTATGGTAAATTTCTACCACCGCTTCCTCCCTTCAGCTGCCCGAATCATGCGCCCCCTGTTCGCCCTGATGTTGGGGCCGGGCAAGGACATTACCTGGGATGAGGAGTCCGCCGCCGCTTTCATTCAAACGAAGGAAGCCTTGGCAAACGCCGTGATGCTAGTGCACCCCAGAATGGACGTCCCTACCGCCCTCACAGTGGACGCATCTAACACGGCAGTCGGTGGGGTGCTGGAGCAACTCATCGAGGGTCGCTGGCAACCCCTGGCGTTTTTCAGCAAACACCTGCGACCACCCGAGCTCAAATACAGTGCTTTCGACCGGGAACTGTTGGCGCTGTACCTGGCAATCCGGCATTTCAGGTACTTCTTAGAAGGTAGGCCTTTCACCGCGTTCACGGACCACAAACCTCTTACCTTTGCGTTCAAGAAAGCATCCAACCCCTGGTCATCCCGCCAGCAACTACATCTGTCCTACATCTCTGAATACACGACGGATGTCCGGCATGTCTTGGGAAAGGACAATGTCGTGGCGGAAGCCCTCTCCCGCCCTAACATCCAAGCCCTGCCCCAGGGGGTAGACTATGAAGCACTAGTGGAGGCGCAGCAGGCAGACGAGGAGATCCCTAGTTACAGAACTGCAGTCTCCGGTTTGCAGCTCCAGGACCTCCCCGTAAGCCCAGGTGAGAGGACCCTACTCTGTGACGTCACCACCGGCCAACCCCGTCCCGTCGTCCCGGCAGCCTGGCAGCGGCGCATTTTCGAATCCATTCACAACTTAGCGCACCCCTCCATCAGGACAACCGTCCGAATGGTGGCCAACAGGTTCGTTTGGCACGGACTCCGCAAGCAGGTCAGTGAATGGGCCAGAACGTGCATGCACTGCCAGATGGCCAAGGTGCAGCGGCACACCAAAGCTCTGCAGCAGCAGTTCCACCCCACCCACCGGCGTTTCGACCACATTCATGTGGATATCGTGGGCCCCTTGCCAGTGTCACGAGGAGCGCGGCACCTCCTGACTATCATGGACCGGTTCACAAGATGGCCAGAGGCGATCCTGCTCACCGACACCACCTCCGAATCTTGTGCCCGGGCACTGATCGCCACCTGGGTATCTCGCTTTGGTGTACCAGCCCACATTACCTCCTACAGAGGCGCCCAGTTCACCTCCAGCCTGTGGTCAGCTATGGCCAGCCTTTTAGGGACACAGCTGCACCACACAACTGCCTACCACCCACAGTCGAACGGGCTGGTGGAGCGTTTCCACCGTCACCTAAAGTCGGCTCTCATGGCCCGCCTGAGAGGAGCTAACTGGGTGGACGAGCTTCCCTGGGTCCTACTCGGCATCCACACGGCGCCCAAAGACGATCTGCACGCCTCGTCAGCCGAGTTGGTGTACGGCGCACCCCTGGTCGTCCCAGGGGAGTTCATACCAACCCCAAGGGGGCACGAGGAAGAACCCACAGCAGTCCTGGGCAGACTACGCGAGAGGCTCGGCAACCTGGCCCCCATACCCACTTCGCAGCATGGGCAGAACCCGACCTGCGTACCCAAAGACCTGCAGCACTGTAAGTTTGTGTTTGTATGAGGGGCCGTTTACGGTGATCAGAAACAACGGGTCCACGTTCGTGCTGGACGTTGGGGGGAGAGAGGAGGTTTTCACGGTGGACCGACTCAAACCGGCCCATGTGGACGTGGCGCAACCGGTCGAGTTTCCGGCACCACGGTGCAGAGGCTGACCTCCCAAACAGGGTCCGGCCCAGACTGTGGACATTGGGGGGGTGAATCGCCGGTTCTGGGGGGGGGGGGGGTTATGTGGCAACCCACTTCCTAGTGCACTTGAACCGGCTCACAAATAGCCAGCGCGCCGGCATAAAGGCCAGTCCCAAAAGGGCGCCAAGTCTGCTTCACCAACAAGGGGAAAAGCTCGTGCGCAGGACAGGACTGTGAATACGTGCCCCCTACAGCATCCGCGCCCGGGGAGGGCAGGATCAGGAAGGCTTTAAAGCAAGGCCGCGAAGTTCGAATAAAATCTCTTTTGTAACCGCAGTTCATCGACTACGTATCGTTATTTCAGCGCTGCGTGTGGCACACCGCTACAATCAGTTGTATAGTGAGGAACGACATGATTTATAGATATATTTCAGTGTCTAAGGTTAATGAGCCATATACAAAATATGCTTTCATAAGTCTTGAACAGCTTTTATTATGTATCTGCTCCTTCCAGAATGTTTTCGAAATGTTGGTCAGAATGTGTGGTGACCCTTGCAGCTTTGCCCCCAGCACATCCTTGGGTGTTAATGCAAATTACACATTTCACTTGTACAGTTTCAATGTACATAAATAAATCTAAATCCATATGTAATGTGCCCTTGTGTCAGGAAGGTGCCTTTCCAGCGTTGCAACTACCATATGCTGTTGCTTGTTTTCCAGTAGCAGGCCATGATACCCGTGTTACAGCTTTAGCTCCAAAAGACTGGAAGCTGTTGAGCATTTGTTCAGCATCTGAAGCTGCCTTTTGATCACTGGCTTTGTATGAACTTAACCTGATAAGAGAAAGGTAGGGGAGAGTTTAGGAATAAACTCTTACTGTCCCCCACCACAGAAATAAACACGCCCACATTAAGTTTCACCTTGTAGAAATAAGAGGCAGAATATGCAACCAGAAGTCGTCATTGATGTGCACATCAAGATTGAAAGCATCTGTTATCTATCCACTGATGTCAGCTTGCAAGTACGTGCTGCCCTTCTCATAAACGGCAGAGATCTTGCTCAATGGAAGAACAAAGCCTACCCACAAAATGGCCGAATAAAAGCATATTGACAATCAGACTTTGAATACCTTTGAATATCCTAAACATTCAGAAAAAAAATCAATAATCCTTTAAAAGCAATTAAGGTGAAAAAATCATTTAAAAATAAAAAAAACAATTAAAACATGAACATGAGAACGTCTGTGGAAGCTGCTGAGATTGCCCTGTTACGGAGAGGGAGAATGTTACACAGGTATTCTGTATCTTGGATATGGACCTGGACTGTAGACTCTTTTGTAGCCATAGTTCTTTTCTATTCTGTGTTTTTCATCCCATCCTTCTCATTTTGTTGTGTGCAGGGGTGGGGGATTTGGGGCTCGATGTGTCTTTTCTGTTTTTGGCGGGAGAGGGATTTGGGGGTTGATGATCATACTGCCATATTTTTCTTTCGCTACCTGGAGAAGAAGAATTTCAGAGTTGTTTACTTTGATAATAAGTGAACCTTTGAACCTTTGAAGCCCAGAGAAACACACACAAAATGCTGGAGGAACTAGCATCTATGGAAATGAATAAGCAGTCCACATTTCACCCCAAAATTCATCTTCAGGACTGAGAAGTAAGGGTAAAGATAACAGAAAGAATAAGGTGAAGAGAGCGGAAGGAGTATCAGCTAGAAGGTGATAGGTGAGGCCAGAGGGTGGGAAAAGTATAGGGCTAGAGAAGAAGGAATCTGTTAAGAGAGGAGAGTAGAGCATAGGTAAAAGGGAAGGAAGAGGGCATCCAGGGGGCAAGTGTTAGGCAGGAGAGAAGAGGCAAAAAGCCAGAGTGGAGAATAGAAGAAAAGAGAAGGGGATGAGAATTTTTTTTACTGGAAAGAGAAACTGATATTCATACCATCAGGTTGGAGGCTACCCAGACGGAATATAAATTGTTGCTCTGAGGTGGCCCCATCTTGGCACTGGCATGTCGGATTGGGAATGGGAATGGGAATTAAAATGTTTGACCCCCAGGAAAGCTTACTGTGCTCAGTTCTGGTTGCCTCACAGCAGGAAGGATGTGGAAGCCATAGAAAGGGTGCAGAGGAGATTTACAAGGATGTTGCCTAGATTGGGGAGCATGCCTTATGAGAATAGGCTGAGTGAACTCGGCCTTTTCTCCTTGCAGCAAGAGAGGATGAGAGGTGACCTGATAGAGGTGTATAAGATGTTGAGAGGCATTGGTCATGTGGATAGTCAGAGGCTTTTTCCCAGGGCTGAAATGGTTGCCACAAGAGGACACAGGTTTAAGGTGCTGAGGAGTAGGTACAAAGGAGATGTTGGGGTAAGTTTTTTACTCAGTGGGTGGTGAGTGCGTGGAATGGGCTGCCAGCAACAATGGTGGAACCGTATGCGATAGGGTCTTTTAAGAGACTTTTAGATAGGTACATTCAGCTTAAGAAGGCTTAAAACTTAAAATATTTAAAACATTTTTGAACAGTTAAATTGTTAAACACAATTTGTTTTAAAGGAACAACTTATTTTACACTTGGTCTTTTCCTTGGCAATCATTCCTCTGCATTCCAGTGAATAGGCTTGCTGTTCAGATGCCAGGTCTAACATAGCACAGGTTTAATGTGAGTGCAATAGAACTGCAATAATTTGCATCCCACCGTTAGATTCCAGAGGCTGTTTGGTTTGGAGTGACAACATTTTCTTGCATGATGCAGCCCAAGATGTTAGACTGAAGGAGGGGATGAGCTTGTGACATTCCACTGGCTGCAGCTTTGACTCATAAGGATTTTTCTTTAAATAATTTATACATTTTTAAAGATTGAAATTTCTGATGTCAGGTGCAAATGAAGATTGTATGGAATTATTTTTCTTAGGAGGGCATTGATTGTCAGCTTGCAGTGGAATTTCAGCAAGAGTCCTATTGATCAGCCAACACACAGTCCACACAAGCATGACATTAACCTGGTGATACAGAGTAAATGAAACAGTGCTATCTGGGGAGACTGGGCAAAGCCTGGATTTACATTGTTGGTTTCCACTGCAGCAATAGTTGGAGATTTTGAGATAGGTTTTTATTATGTATTTTTAGGCAACATCTGAGTAAGGTACGTAGTGGTATATAGGGAATTGGAATGCGCTTGGCACAGAAGGAAATGAAGTAGTGTTCCTTTAGAATATGTGACAAATCAGGAGAATTTTCTGCAGAAATTCCAGGCACATATGTGTTTCAAGCATTTCTCCTTTCAATAATCCAGCCGTAATTGACAGTCTAGCAGAGAATGGCTCAGAATAAAACAGTATTACAAACTACAAGATTCACTTGAGGGAAGAGTTGTGCCGTCATGGTTCTGGAGGAATGTAGTATTGTACTACAGGTTTTGAAAAGCTAGATGATCAGTTTATTTCCACAGAAGATTAAGGAAATAAAGCCAAGAATGTGGCAGGAATTTAGACTGCAACACAGACTGCATTTCTGAATCAGAAAAACTTTTATCCTGTGTAGTTTAGATTTAATTCAGAGCACTCCTCATACTGAATATTTTAAGAGCTGGCTTTTGCATTGTTTGACAAATTTGCAGGTCTCACTGTCCCTGAGGCATTTTTCATCTGTGTCAAGGGAGTTAACTATTTGCTAAACATACAGCTGCACTCTTTATTCTTGTATAGTGTCGATCCAGTGTAGAGTTAATGGATTACTTTAATGGTGGTACTTTTTAATCCCATCCATCAAAGCACATTGCATTAGAGATTGTGCGGAAAAAAAAGTCATTAGCACTGGCGGCTCTCTCAACACCAACCGAATGTGAAAACTCATGAAATACAAAGCCCACACAGGAACTGGCAGTTTTACTTTGGAAGATGTGATGGCGCAGCATTGATGTTTGCAGGGATAAATTGGATTATAACAATAAAGGGGCAAGCAGTTCACAGCATTATGCAGGTGCAAGGCAGAAAAAGAAGCTGCACATTTGTTATGCCAGCCCCCACCATGTTGCAGTGTTTCTGCATGAATCATTGCTCGAGCCTCACTGTTAATCTGTGTAGCCAATGTACGGTTACTCAAAGGGGAACAAGTAATTGATATAATAGTATGTGCACTTTGTTACTTGTTTATGGGATTTGCTGCCAATATCTAATTGTACAGAATGGTTTTCTTGTCCATTTCATGAGGCAGCTAAGAATGAACAACTTTGTTGCAGCAACACACACAAAATGCTGGTGGAACGCAGCAGGCCAGGCAGCATCTATAGGGAGAAGCACTGTCGATGTTCCGGGCCGAGACCCTTCATCAGGGCAGCGCTTCTCCCTTTAGATGCTGCCTGGCCTGCTGCGTTCCACCAACGTTTTGTGTGTGTTGCTTGAATTTCCAACATCTGCAGATTTCCCCGTGTTAACTTTGTTGCAGACCTATTCAGACCAGAATGCATAAGGGTGCTTTTTTGTGTGAGACTGATGGTTTCACAGTCCCCTATCATTGATGCTGACTTCTTAAATCTGGATTTATTTAGGAAATGAACTTTAATTTCATGGATTGTGCTTTGAACTTATTTTACCAAATCACTCACCTTGCCTCTGGATTACTGCTCGGTGACCATCCCCTTGCGCCTTGCACATAAGGGCCCCTGTATAGAGAATGTTTGTTGTACTTGAGTGGAAGGCTTTAGGTAATCAAAATGTTAGCCACTTGTTGCCAAGTATTCAACCTCTAAACTGTTATGGACATAGTCCATATTTATGTGATTGTTCAACTGGAGCCTCTGCATGGATATTGGTGGGACTCAGTAATGAAAAACCTTTGAAAAACCAGTTGTCCATCAGGGGCAACTGGTCAGACTTCGGATAACAATTGTCATGTGTACTGAAGTACAGTGAAAAACTTTTGAGTGTCATCCAAGCAGACCATGCCATGCATGAATACATCATGGTAGTAAAAAGAAAACAGAATATTGAATATAGTGTAGCAGCTGCAGAGAAAGTATATTGCAGGTGAACAAGCAAAATGCAAGAGGCACAGGGGAGAGGACTGGGAAATAAAGAATTAATTTTCAGCGCATGAGAAGTCCCTTTAAGAGTCTGATAACAGCAGGATAGAAATAGTTATGAGTATTACTTGCTGCTTAACAATGTAGATTGTGATGCTACTTGGAGTTCATTACATTAGGTTTTGAATTGCTTTGTTGTCTGAGATTTGTGAATGAAGTATTTGATCTGATGAATAAATAGCCTACTTTTGACTCTCATTGGAAGTGTAAGACATTTTCATCTTATTGAGCTTTAGCCCAAAAATTACAAAGGTAATGAGTCAGTCAACAGAGGAAGTTAAGTTAAAAGGCAAAGACTCCTTGCTCCCCTCACCCCACCTTTTTATTCTTGCATCTTCTCCCTTCCTTCTCAATCCAGGAGAATATTTTGGCCCGAAAAGTTGATTGTTTATTATTTTCCATGGGTGCTGCCTGACCTGCTGAGTTCCTGCAATATTTTGTGTGTGTTGATTAGTTCGTTTTTTTCAATCAGTAACACATTTTAAGAAAGTGCCAACAAAAAAGGCCATCTAGCAATAACTGCCCGAAAAATGGGATTACAGAGCCCCCAATTGACTATACATACAGACTCCCTCTGCTGGTTGATTCAGTTTGGTTCAACACACAAATTGCTGGAGGAATTCAGCAGATCAGGCAAGTTCTGTAGAGGGAAATGAACAGTCAACATTTCGGGCTGAGACCCTTCATCAGGATTTGGACCACGAAGAAATAGCTGTTTATTTCCCTCCATACACACTGCTTGACCTGCTAATGTCCTACTGCATTTTGTGTGTGAGGCAAGATTTCCAGGATCTGCAGTCTCCCCTATGTGTAGGTTGGTTGTAGGTTCTTTGAATCCAATTGAATGATGAGCATCTGACTACAGTAACAAGCAAGCCTAGAACAAGTGGTCACTTCATCTAAATCAAACAGTCCTTTTCCAACTGACAAAAGATAGCACCCACCTACAATGTGTTGATACCAAATGATACTGTTACAATATAAGACCTTTCTGCAGTATTGTTCACACTTGGGACATCAGAATTGAAAATACACGTGGACTAAGATGTTAACTGTCCTGTGCTATCATCAGTGGGATCATCAGTTGATCTACCACCTGTCTTCAGGAGTTTCGGCCCGCTTATGATCAAGACCCCCTCGAGGCGGTGGGCCAGCAGTGCTAAAGCACCACCTCCCACTGATGAGCTTAACATCTTGGCATCTGCCTCTATCAGAGTTGTTGGTCGCTTCCATCCAACAGATAGGTTACTCTTCAGGTGTCTCATCATGCCTCATCATGCCTATAGTATCCTTACCCTGAAGTTCCTGTAGGTAATTCTTTGGATCAATCACAGGCTTTCAAAATTGGATTTCCCTGTCAAATACGTATATAACATAGTAGTCATCTTTCTTGATCATGTTAATTTCTGGTCCCACAAGTCATTGAATAGTCCCTTGATATGTCAAAGACGAACATAAATGATTTAATTCTATTGAATATGCCTAACTGTTGTTACATAAGTGGTTAATGGGGCTGATTTCCATGGGCATTTGATGAATAATGAGTAGGTTACTGTTCATTTGGATGTTTTGTTATTGGCATCTCTAGGAAGCTAGTATGTACCTGTACAGCCTCACAGTGAATGGGAAATTAACTGCTATTTTTCTCATCTGGTGGAAATCCCACTAATAAGTTAGTTCTAGGGTTAAAATATTTAGAAGCCCAATTTTAGTGCAACTAAACCTGATCTCTTTTATTTTGGTAAAGCCAGATCTTGAAGTAATAAATCTAATTTCATAAATGTCAGGACAATACCCATGTAAACACTCATGGAAACTCAAACCATATTCAAAAGGTTACAGGAGATGCTAGGTCAAAAGTTACCATGCATTTGAAATGCAAGTCCAGATTCAAGTATAACAGTTGTATAATAGCAAGTCCCATTTTTGTTTATACATTTCTCTAGAAATGTATTCATCTATGGAATATTATCACTCAGTACAAGTTATGCTTAGTCATTAACTGTATATTTAAACTACTGTCTTCCTTCCTTTCCAATGATGGAAACCATCAGGTTAGTTTATCTGCAGTGTATCAGTGTTTTGATGATTAAAAATACTATGTTATTATTTGAATTTATATTAATCCTCCTAATGATGCTGCTTCTCGATATTTGTGCCATATGTGAGACCCCTACATCAATACAAATTAAATGCATGCTGATTAACCAATCATATTTGCACTCCCTGTGGTCTTCCTGTATCAGGCCTCAGGAGTCAGCTGACACAGGTCATCCTACAGCTTTTAAGAGATTTTGGAGATCCGGGTATCAGGTGATTTTTTTTTATCCCATCTTGCTCCTAATATTTTGAGAGGAAACAGGTTTATCAAATGCATTTTCTTGAAATAGAATGTTTTTCAGTAATGCAAAACATTCTCAAGGAAAGTTGCCAGGTATCTTTCCCTAATTACACTTTGTCGAGATTCTTTAGAATGTATTTGCGTGTGCTTCCAGCTAGCTGCTGAGTGAACCCAGACCTCATTTGGTAGATTTATTTTCCAGACATTATCTAGAAATGGCTTTCATCATATCGCAAATATTCATTCCCCCCTCCCCGTCCCTCACAAGCCCTGGAAGAATTTTGCTATTAACTACAAAGTTATAAGAGTCCACATAATAGCCCAATGAACGAAATTCCACCCAGTCACCATTCATGTAAGTATGAATGCATGCAGTCTGTTGCCTCAGCTTTTATGAATTGCTTATCCTGGTATATCAAATTTGTCCACACACCTCCCTGGTAAGACCCTTTTCCTTGCTGACAGTAAACTATTGATGAGGCAGCTAAAGGAAGTTACGCTCGGAGACTGCCCTGAGGAACTGCAGCCATATATTAAGACTGAGATGAAATGTCATGCTCTGTAAGATGCTGTTCTGTGATGAATTACAATGTTGAATTTACTTTCTACTTTGTCTTAACTGTATTTTCTCCAGGGTCCAGAGAATGGAGCCGGCGATGGGAGGAATATTCATAGGGTGTGAAGCCCTGACGGTTAGGAATTATTGATTTCCCATCCAATCTACAGAGAAGAACTGCTGGACAAAAAAATGTCAAAGAAAGGACGAGGAAAGGGCGAGAAGCCTGAGGCGCTAATAGATGCATTACAAGCTGCCAATGAAGAACTCCGAGCCAAATTGACTGATATTCAGATAGAGCTTCACCAGGAAAAGAGCAAGGTAGGAACACTGAAGGATACGGGACAGTACCAGAGCTTACACAGTTATCTTCATAGAACAACTGAATGCTGCCATGTCTATTAAAGAAAAAATATACTTTCATTTGTCTTTCAAGATCCCTGAAGTGTTTCATAGTCAATGAAGTACTTGTTAAAAACAATTCCTATGCGGTCATGTGGGGAACATGACAATTGCTTCCACCCAACAATGATGTGATTGAGAGCTCAGAATCAGGTTTGTATTGGTTAAGAGTTAAATGTTAGTCAGAACCCTTGGATAACTTTATTGCTGGGCCTTGAAATAGTATCATGGAGTCCTTTCTGTTCACTTTGGAGACTAGATACTTCATCAGAAACATGACATCTCTGATTAGGTACCACTGGAGTGTCAGTCTAGAATTTTATGCTTACTTCTCACGTCTCAATCTTCAGAGACAGTAATGTGGTGGAATAGTTGAAGTGTAACGTGTAATGTCATCTTGGCTCTGTCAGTTCAGGTTATATTACTCTTTATAGTTTGTACATAATGTACAGGCTTACAGAAACTCTGCCTCTTTTACAATTCTTTCAGGCAGTCAAGACAATTTGTAACTGAGAAAGTATTAAAGTTCAAAGTAAATTTATTATCAAAGTACATCTATGTCACTATGTACAACCCTGAGATTTGTTCTTTTGCGGGCATGCGCAGAAATCCAAGCAGAACAATAGAAAGACCACACCCAGCAGGACAGACAAACAGCCAACAAACTGTACAAATAAAATTAGAAAAAGGAAAACAAAGAAATAATAATAAATAAATCAATAAATAAGTAATAAATACCAAGAATATGAGATGAAGAATCTTGAAAGTGAGTCCACAGGCTGTGGAGCAGTTCAGTGATGGGGTAAATGAAGTTATTGCATCTGGTTCAAAAAAACCTGATGCTTGAAGGATCATTACTGTTCCTTAAACTGGTGTTCCTGAGCCTCCTGTATCCTCCTGAAGACAGCAGTGAGATGGCCTAGATGGAAGGGTCCTTGATGATGGATGCTGCTTTCCTGTGACAGTGCTCACTGTAGGTGTGCTTAATGGTGGGGAGGGCTTTACCCATGATGGACTAGGCCATATACACTGGTTTTAGTAGGCTTTTTTGTACAAGGGCACGTGTTTCCATACCAGGCTGTGATGCAACCAGTCAATATACTCTCCACCACATAATGATAGAAGTTTGTCAAAGTTTTAGATGACATAATGAATCTTCACAAACTTCTCAGAAAGTAGAGGCATTGCCGTGCTTTCTTCAGAATGACACTTGCGTGCTGGACACTGAGGAACTGAAAGTTGCTGACCCACTCCACCTTGGATCCCCTGATGAGGACCGTCTCATGGACCCCTGGTTTCCTCCTTCTGAACTCAATAATCAGCTCCTTGGTCTTGCTGACTTTGAGTAAGAGGTCGTTGTTGTGGCACCACTCAGCCAGATTTTCAAGCTCCCTCGTATATGCTGATCTGTCACCACTTGTGATTCGGCCAGTGACAGAGGTCTTGTCGGCAAACTTAAATATGGCGTTGGAGCTACAGTATGGTTAGCCTTGCAGTCGTAAGTATAAATCAAGTAGAGCAGACGGCTAAGCACATAGCCTTATGTACCATCTGTGCTGATGGAGATTGTGGAGAAGCTATAGTGCAGCCAATTCAAACTGACTGGGGCTGCAAATGAGAAAATCAAGGATCCAGTCACACAAGGTGGAATTGAGGCCTAGGTCTTGAAGCTTATTGATTAGTTTTGAGGGGATGATAGTATTGAATGCCAGGCTGCAGTCAATGCAGGGTATCCTGATGTAAACATGAGGAAATCTGCAGATGCTGGAAATTCAAACAACAACACACACAAAATGCTGGTGGAACACAGCAGGCCAGGCAGCATCTATAAGGAGAAGCACTGTCGACGTTTCGGGCTGAGACCCTTCGTCAGGACTGACTGAAAGGAAAGATAGTAAGAGATTTGAAAGTAGTGGGGGGAGGGGGAAATGCGAAATGATAGGAGAAGACCGGAGGGGGTGGGATGAAGCTAAGAGCTGGAAAGGTGATTGGCAAAAGTGATACAGAGCTGGAGAAGGGAAAGGATCATGGGAGGGGAGGCCTCGGGAGAAAGAGGGTGGGGGGGAAGCACCAGAGGGAGATGGAGAACAGGCAAACAACTAAATATGTCAGGGATGGGGTAAGAAGGGGAGGAGGGGCATTAACGGAAGTTAGAGAAGTCAATGTTCATGCCATCAGGTTGGAGGCTACCCAGCCGGTATATAAGGTGTTGTTCCTCCAACCTGAGTTTGGATTCATTTTGACAGTGGAGGAGGCCATGGATAGACATATCAGAATGGGAATGGGACGTGGAATTAAAATGTGTGGCCACTGGGAGATCCTGCTTTCTCTGGCGGACCGAGCATAGGTGTTCAGCAAAACGGTCTCCCAGTCTGCATCGGGTCTTACCAATATATAAAAGGCCGCACCGGGAGTACTGGGCGCAGTATACCACACCAGCCGACTCACAGGTGAAGTGTCACCTCACCTGGAAGGACTGTCTGGGGCCCTGAATGGCGGTGAGGGAGGAAGTGTAAGGGCGTGTGTAGCACTTGTTCCGTTTACAAGGATAAGTGCCAGGAGGGAGATCAGTGGGAAGGGATGGGGGGGACGAGTGGACAAGGGAGTTGCGTAGGGAGCGATCCCTGCGGAAAGCAGAAAGGTGGGGGAGGGAAAGATGTGCTTGGTAGTAGGATCCCGTTGGAGGTGGTGGAAGTCCAGATGTTACAGATGTTGAGTGAAGAGTAAATGAAGAGGCATCTGCTGTTGACTGTTGTGACGGTAGGCAAATTGGAGCAGATCTAAGTCGTTTCTCAGGCAGGAGTTGATATGCTTCATCTTCAACCTCTCAGAGCACTTTATAACTGTAAGTACTACTGGACAATAATCGTTGAGGGAGGTTACCACAGGCTGCGGTATAATTGAAACCTGCTTGAAGCAGGTGGGTAACTCACCCTGCCTCCTGAGAGGTTAAAGATATTAGTGAGCACTCTAGCCAGTTGATCAGCATAGGTCTTTAGTACTCGGTCAGATACCCTGGTTTGGCCGGCTGCTTTCCATCGGTTCACCCTCCTGAAGGATCCTTTCATGTTGGCCTCAGAGACTGAAATCATAGGGCCATTGGGAGCTGTGGGAGTTCATTGCTGAAACCAGTAACAGTACCCTCTTTCTCAACAGCCATGGACATAATGTAAGGAAAAGAAAAACTTCCACTGTTGCACAAATAATTTAGTAGTGGTGGGCTCTGGACACCAGTGTTTGAAAATTCATGTTTGTGCTGAAGTGGGGAGTTAGAACCAACTCTAGCTAAGGTAGGATTGTTGTTAACTGCCCACCTTAATGCTTCTTGTATATTAAGATTGCTGGATTCTATTATTGTTGTTTTGTACTTCAGTTAAGGTGATGGAAATGATTGAATGGCTGCCTATTCATAGTTATGAGACTTAAGACGTGGGTAAAGTAATCAATTTTTATTGAATTGCAGATGTAAACCCATGAAGAGTGCCTGGGCATGCTCAAAGTAGGAATGAAAATCTATAAATGAGCCAATTGCTGAAGTATAAAGGCATATTCCTGCAGATTCTAATACTGCTATTGCTTAGACCAAAGAAGAATTGTTTTATAAATGCAGAGGATTTGTCAGCTAGAATTGGATTGTTACTTGCAACTTCAAAATCCATTTGATGTGTGCCAAGGTACGTGATCAAAGCAAAGCTGGCATAGGATTTCTGTTAAATGTAACAGATGGAAGCTTTTTATTCCCTTTACGTTGCCCAATGGACTGTGAAGGAAGGACACAGTCAGGTAGAGGGTGGGAGGAATGTTATAGGTCAGCTCACTTGGGTCTTCTGGATGGGAGCATACACTGAGAGGCTAGGAGAAGTTGTTCCATAAGTTTACACCTGGTTTTTCCAGATCCTTAGGTGGGACATGCAACAGATCCAAGAAAATAAGGAAAATGTTTAGTTTTGCAACCTGAAGGCTGCTGTTTTTGGTCAAAGATGGATGATTGCCAACACTACCACGGAGTGCTCTGGTTATGATTCAGAGGGGAAGCAGCTCACACTGACTGTTCATCAAGACAAGCAGATAACCTGAACTGCCAAACAGATCATTGCATGCAACAAGAACATTGCATCCAATTTGTTTCTAACCTGAACGTTGTGCAGTATTGAGGCTAAAAGTGTTTCAAATATTCTTTTTTATTATAGAATATTCTCATTGTGTTGAACAGAACACAGTGTTCATGCTGTGTTGATCTGTAATTCAGTAAGGTCATATCTATAGTCTGTTCCAAATTCTCCATCATACATTTCATACTTACGACAGAGAAGGAGGCATTTTGTCAAATTAATTCACAGCTTCTAGCTCACAGATCAATGCGAAATGGCATGGTGCCAAGTTGCATTTTCAGTTGAGGTGATTTTTTATGTTTGTAGGAATGGTGTTGGGGACAGCACAGATTTTAGGGACAGGAATGAGGAGGAAATAGAGGTCAAGTCCGAGTCCTGGTCAGAGTGCTCAGTAGATCTCTATAGACAGATGATGGGTCGGCAAGCGTAGTGGATGAAGACCAGCAGTCCCTTTGTCAATGAACTGAGGTTGCTGGTCCCAGCGACTCCTCCCCCTAAGGTCTGTGAGTCCGTGTTGGTTGACAGGATCTGGCATTGGAGATCCTTGTGGGCAGGAGGCATGAGGGCCAATAAACCTCAGGTCAGCATTCTGGGGTGTAGGTCCATGCGAGTCTGAAGATCGAAGCCTGAAGGTCAAAGACCAAAGTCAGTGAGTCCATATACGCACTGACTTTTGTTTTCGACCTTCAGGCCCGATATCTGCAATACTACTGGGGAAGTCAGAGGCATTATATATGTGAGTTCACTGGTGGCTGGAGACCTGGAGGCAGCCTGACCCTGGGGTTGGAGGCTTGTGTATGTGTGTGAGTGTTAGAGAGAAAAGGGGCTTGTTTATTCTCTCGTTGTTTTGTTTTATTGCTGCTGCTGTTGTTGCTTGTGTTATTTGCTAAACTTTGAGTTATTCTGTGCTGGAATATGTGGTGATCCTTAGGTTGTGTTAACTCAAGCGATGCATTGAACTGTATGCTTAATGTACATGCGATAAATACATTAATCTGAATTTCCCCACTATTTCTCTCTGAAACCTTCTCTCTCCACGTTCCTGTCAATTCTGCCAGTCAGCTACACTAAGGCTGTTAATGGTGTTCAACTAGCCGACCTGCCTGCGCATATTTGGGATGTGGGTGTAGACTAGAGCTTTGTGGAAGCCCGCAGGGTTACGGGAGAATGTGTGAACCTCACACACACGGTACTGGGAATGAGGATGGAACCCAGGAGGCTGGAGCTGTGCAGCAGCAGCTCCACTGTGCTGCTCTTATTTTCTATTATACTGCCGAAATTGAATAGTTCAGATGCAAATGTATAATTTTATCTTGTAATGGCTTATAAGATTGAGTTAAAGCTTCTGTCAGCTTTTTTATTGCACTATCTCTCACAGGAGATGTATTTGAGTTGAGTTAAAGTATTTGACTGGGTTGTAATGGGATTAGTCGAATGTTGGTAGCTGTAATAAAACCCCATATTGTCTTCAAAGCCTACTAGACCCGTGGGAGAGAAATGACTTCCATCTGTATCTGGATGATATTTTACTTGAGAAGAACAAAGTGGTTTGTAAGTTTATTAAGGATTGTATTCTACATGTTTGTTTTTATTATGAGATACAATAATTATGAATGATAGCAAATTTTTGCTGAGAGATTAGAACGGTCGTGCATCAGAGAAACTTTAGTGTAGGATTTTGCTTGCAAGTATGAGACTTTGTGATTGCTCATGCTGCACCAAAATGCATAACTGTATGCTAATCCAGTCTTATTGAGAACTTAGTTGAATTATTGACCAACGGTCAGAAAGGGGATCAGAACCCCAAATAGGAGAAAATCTGCAGATGCTAGAAATCCAAAGCAACACAGAGAAAATGCTGGGGGAACTCAGCAGGCCAGGCAGCATCTATGGAAAAGAGTAAACAGTTGACATATCAGGCAGGGACCCTGCATCAGGACTGGAAAAACGAAGACAAATCAGAGTAAGAAGATTGGAAGAGGGAAGGAAGAAGTGCAAGGTGGTAGGAGATAGGTGAATCAAGAGGTGGAGAGGGGTGAAATAAAGAGCTGGGAAGTTGACTGGTGAAAGAGGTAAAGGCTGGAGGAGCAGGAATCTGATAGGAGAGGGGAGAAGACCATGGATGAAAGGGAAGGAGGAGGAGCACCAGAGGCAGATGATGGGCAGGTAAAAGAGATGAGGTGAGAAAAGGGAACAGGAATGGGGAATGGTGAAGGAGAGTAGGGTGGTCTGGTCATTTTCTGGAAGTTCAAGTAATCAACGTACATGCTATCAGGTTGGAGGCTATCCAAATGGAATATAAGGCGTTGCTCTTCCAACTTAAGTGTGGCTTCACTGCAGCAGTAGAGGTGGATGTGGACTGACATGTCGGAATAGGAATGGGAACTGGAAGTTGATTTGAAATGAGTGGCAACTGGGAGGTCCCGCTTTTTCTGCCAGACAGAGCGTAGGTGCTCAGCAAAGCAGTTTCCTAATCTACGTCTGGTCTTACCAATAAACAGGAGGCTGCACCAGGTACAGTAGATGACCCCAACAGACTCAGGGGTGAAAGGTCACCTCACCTGGAAAAACTGTTTAGGGCCCTGAAAGGTAGTGAGGGAGGAGGTGTAGGGGCAAATGTGGTACTTGCTCTGCTTGCAAGGATAAGTACCAGGAGGGAGATCAGTGGGGAGGGATGAGTGGACAGGGGAATTGCTTAGGGAGTGGTCCCTGTGGAAAGTGGGGGGAGGAATGCGCAAGATGTGCTTGTCGATGCGATCCTGTTGAAGATGGTGGAAGTTATGGAGAATTGTGTGCTGAATGTGAAGGCTAGTGGGGTGGTAGGTGTGGACAAGAGGAACCCTATCACTGGTGTGTCGGTGGGTGGATGGGCTGAGGGCAGATGTACAATAGGCACTTTGAAGGTGTTCTGGGTCATTGGACCCAGGACTCAGTTCTACCTGTATTCTGTCATTTTATATTCAAGTTAATTTTCTGCTGTCTGGTCAGTGGATGAAGGAGGACATGTAACAGAAGTTTTCAGCTTGTACTTTTCTTTAAAGCTGTACAGTTAAAGAGAATAAAATTGACTTTGCTTTCCAATACTGAGTATTGGGAGCTGCTTGCATTCACCTGTCAAATTTCAGTTGCTTTGGAGTGAATGGATTCAAACATGCAGAGGAAACACACAGGGTGAGCTCCTCCTCATGAAAGTTTCAATATGGACTTTCAGGATCATGAGGGACTTCACTGAGGTCAGATAAGGAAAAAAGCAAGCTCTACTGGAAAACCAATCTCCCACAGATCATCCCACACCAATCTCATCAATAAACTTCAGATGATGCTTATCATCTAGAGAACTTCTGACAGAACCATTTCCACATCTCCCAACCTGTTCAGTATTGTTCCCCTTCACACGAGACTGGAGATTGCAACTGGAAAACTACTGGAGTGGTTACAAACTACAGATGTTTTATATTCATCTCATTGGCTCTTCACTCAAGCTTGGAACATCTGGACAGCAAAGATACGTACATCAGGATGCTGCTTATCAACTCTAGCTCAGCATTCAAGTTCATCATCCCCTCAAAACTAATCAGTACGTTCCAAGAAATTAGCTTAAATACCTACCCCTTTGTGCAATTGGATCCTGGATTTCCTCACTTGTAAACTCCGGTCAGTTCAAACTGGCAACAACATCTCCTCCACGATGTCCATCAGCACAGGTTCTCCCCTGCTCTACTCACTTTACATTTATGTGTGGCCAAGCATAGCTCCAGTGCCATTTTCAAGTTTGCAGATGACGCCACATTCAGTTGCCGAATCAAAGGTGGTGACCAATCAGCACATAGGAGGGAGATTGAAAATCTGACTGTGTGGTGCCACAACTATTTCTCAATGTCAGCAGGACCAAGGAGTTGGTTTTTGAATTCAGATTTACCCATCAAGCATCAGGCTCTTGACTAGAGGGGATAACTTCACTCAACTTCTCTTGCCCCATCATTGAAACATTCCCAGAACCAATGCAATCACTTTTAAGGACTCTTCATCTGGTGTTGTCGATACTTATTTGCTTTTTTATTGATTAATATTATTTCCTCCTTTTTGGTTTTGCACCATTTGTTGTCTTTTGCACACTGGTTGAACGCCCAGCTTGGTGCAGTCTTTCACTGATTCTGTCATGGTTATTATTGTATAGATTTATTGAGTATGCCTGCAATAAAATGAATTTTAGGGTTGTATATGGTGATACACACACACACACACACACACACACACACACACACACACACACACACACACACACACACACACACCATATATACAAAGAATGTGTGTGTGTGTGTGTGTGTGTGTGTGTGTATATATACTTTGAACTTTTGAACTTCATCCATTGCATAGTTGTGGTTGAAACTATCTCGGCCAAACTCCAGTTGTTGATCCTTTGACATGAGGAATAGAGGTCAGCATTATGACCAATAAAGTTCCTTTTATAGTCCCTACATGCTTCAGCCTGATAGAGCATCTTACTGAGTAGGTAGCATTCAGTGCAAAGCCTTTGCATGCCAGTCTTCTCTGCCAGGGTCTTTGGAACAGCCCAGATGGTAGCCAGGGCAGGGTAATGCACAAATGGTATTTTATCAATAACTACTTGCTGACTAGGCTCTTCACTGGGCTATAAGAACTACATACTGTATGTTCACTGAAGATTTCATCTTGAGGCTCATAAAAATCACTCTTGTGTTGAGCAACACACTAGTTGGTTAGTGTGAGGTATATTCTCAAGATTGTCACTTCAAGGATAAGGCAAAAGCTGAGGAGTTTTATTTAAGATAAAATAGCAGGAAAATGTGCTATGATGAAATTGGGGTTCCAAAATGGCATTTAAAATGTAAAGTACGTCAAATGTCATATTGGTAGACAGAACATTTGCTTGCACTTAGCACTTAACAGAAGCATGCAAAGCAGACAGGTATAGCGTCAGTCAGTGTGCAAAATTGCTTTGATCCCTATACAGCCATTTGAAAGCTCCATGTTTTAATCTGAACATATGCTTAAAGGCATAAGGGATCTCCCATTAGTGCTGCTTAAAAGATTCATGGCTAATTACATATTGGTAGCTAGTTGATTTCTTCAGGCTGTGACTCTAATTCTGTGAGTTTTGGATGCTTTGTATGATTGGCTGGAGTTTTAGTGGTCTGCAGGGAGTTGTATGGCAGGCGCTGTTAAAGTTTCATGCTGACTAAAAGCTTCACAGCTCTTGACATACGATGAGCAGAAGGTCAGCTTCTTGGTATTGAACATGACTGGAAGAATGAACAAAATTCAGGCAGGGCAAGGTGAGTTACTGTAAGAGAAGAATGAGAAGGGAAGAGGGTCTTTAGATGGTAGATCTATTGTAATATTGCTGTATTATTGGGAAACCATAGACGTTGTTTTAATTTGACATTTTTGGATTGTGTTCACCGACCTTGATCACCTTTGAGGTTACTAAAGACTTTTATGTTTTCTTAGAGTTAAGTATTTGATATTGCCCTCTTTCACAATCTTCTGCACTGAGCATCTCTGGAGGGCAATCTGATCTTCATAGTCAAAAATATCTTGTTTTTGTTCAATCTCTTATAAATGAGCACACAGTTTGTAAAATGGTGCTTATTCTCTCTTGGGGTTGTAGGCTGTGGCACTTCTCCCAATGATCAAGCAACTCCTGTATCATAATGCAAATCTCTTTTCAGACAAAATAGAAAAAACAGAAAACGCTAGAAATACTCAGCATGGCAGGCAACATCTGTGGAAAGAGAGACAGTGATAAAATTTAGGGTTGAAGACCCAAAGAGGGCAAGGAAGGGATGGAACTACTTATGGTATGAGGCCAGAGTTGTTATGGGCATAAGGTGTTGATGATGTTTTCTGGTTGCTATCTAAGGTTGCTATATATCTGGAGTAGTCAGAGAAGATTCATGAAAGAAATGAATGTAAACTCTGTGAAATGAGAACAGTTAGAGAATACAAACAAAGGGGCACAAATCTGGGAATGTAGATCCTTCAACTATAGTTCAGGGGAAGAAGAAAGATATCAGAGACAATGTTTGGAAAATCTTATCGATAAAGCAGATGAAATGGAGATAGGTGGAGGAACTGCAAAAATGGAAAGGTGTCCTGACAGGTAGCATTGTGGGAGCAAGTATGGTAGTGGCCACTGTGGGAGTCTGTGGCTTTGTAATCAATATTTGTTGCTAATCTATTTACTGATTCCTTTAGTATTCTTCATTTTTCTTTTAGGATGTGCAGCTTAGCCTTTGAATGTACGGCTTGGCTTTATTTTGTGCAGGCTAGCTTTCAGGTATGGAGGCCATCTTAAGGATGGCCTAAAGACTAACTGTGTTGACAAAGTAATTGTCTTGAGCATTGTCTGTATGCAAAAAAGATATAATGTATATGATATGAATGTTTACTGTAAGGTCATGTTTTGAATTTATTGCTCAATTTTCCTTTCTAATAATTTGTGTATTACTTGCTGCTTTTGGATACACTGTTCTAAAGTGCCCATCATGCATTCTGACCACCTTTTTTGATTTACAAGTTCTTTCTTTGTGCAACATTTTCACTGGTAAATTGAAGAAGAGCTTGGTAACATGCAGGCAGCAGGAAGTGGACGTGCTGCTTGCACTGCTAGGATGCCACATGCATGGACCGACGGAGGCCTCACTCATTTACATGTATCAAACAGTTTTGATCTTGGCAGAACACCACTAATCACAGACCTCCAGGCAGAAAAGTCCTATCGACCATGTAACGTTCTCGCTCGGGTGTAACGTAACGCCGAGTTAAATGTCGAGATAAACCGGAGTCAATGAAAACAAGGTCGCAGTAAGATTAACCATTTACTGTTCACTCTTCACATTAATGTATGGTGAAAACTGTTGATAAAACAATACAAGATTGGTACAGTGTTTGTTTCCTTCTAAATATCACATTTACATTGTGAATACTTGCAAAGGTAAAACTACAATAACTACATTACATTAAAGTGCAGCATACAGTCAGAATCTAGCTGCTCCATTGACTGCTTTAAATACACTTCAACACAAACTATCCCAACTCTTTAACTAACGAAAACATAAACCTTATCGACCGTCGTTACTTTTAACAGAATCGGCGTTAACATTTCAACTCAACATATCGATTATCTAATGACTTACAGCGTTGCTTTCACTGTGTCTTTGGTGCATAGAGAACTACCTGCCTGCACTGGACTGCCACATGTGAGCGACCCCCACCCTTGCGTTTATCCCAAACCGGTATTTTCCCACAAGACGCGGCGAACCCGGATGTGACGTCATCGCAGCCGCGATATATTACAGACAAATAAATTGACTTAAACAATCCTAACTTTAACTAAAAAATGCTAACAAATTACTAAGCGAAAATATTATAAACTAAATAACTGCCCTAAAGGCAGCACACTCCCCGCTTGACCTTCGTAAGGTCACAATGAACATACTACAAACTTCAGTCTCTAAATCAGTCATTAGGTAGAAGTAGAATGACTTCTGTAACTGGCCTTTGGTAAATTTTCACATCGCCTTGGTCGGTAGTTTTCAACTCGACTTTCCTGACATGTCCTTCCTGTTATGATACCAGCCCCCTCCTTTGTGAGAATTGCAAGAGCCCTAGTGAAGGGGGGGTCAATGACCCGAGAGAGCGAGCAAGAGAGAGAGAGAGAGACAGGCTGAATGGACACAGGAAATGGAAAGACATTCCACTGGGACAAAAGCTGGTGACTGTGGCATTGTTCTCAGGAGACACCTGGGAACTGCAGACGTGCCAACTCGCAGGGACATTGTAAAGCCCTCGGGCAAAGTGGGCTGGTTGAGAGAGAGAGGTTGCATCACCTGCAACCTGATTGACACCTGAGATCCCGTGAGGCAGTATAAAGAAGGGTCTGAAAGAGGACGACCCTCAGACGCACCAAGGAGACACCAAGAAGCACGATAACGCTTCCCGTGGGAACGGGAAGCCATTTTGAAGTAAGCCACGTGCGTTAAATTCCGAATGCGGGGTTTGTGGCTGGAACCAACGGAAGATCGCTTTTAACTAACAACGGGGAAGCCAAATCCTCTGAGGCTGAGGATTTGATTCATAAAGACAACGGCAAGTGTTCTCTTTTCCTAACAATCTCTCTTCTCTCTCTCCAACACGTGAAACCAAAAAGGGAAAAGCCTGCAGACTTCAGAGTGACTCTTTATATTTCCAATTGGACTCAGTATTATACCCTAGACAACGAAAGAGCTTATTTCGGAATGATTATTAATGTACCTGCGTTTTAGATTGAGTATTGACGCATGTTATCTGAATGTTTGTATTAACCTTAATTTTTGTGCCCCTTTATTAATAAAACTTTTGAAAATAGTAGCATCCGACTCAGCTGATCCATCTATCTTTGCTGGTAAGTTACCTGGTTACGGGGTGTTCGTAACAAGTGGGGGCTCGTCCGGGATTTGACACCAAAAAGGGGGAGGTCAGTCAATCGGGATTGTAAGTCAAAAAAAAATAATTTGGATCTGGTACGCAGGTAGCCAGACAGAAAAACCAGCAAAGATGGACGTGTGTGAATTTATGAAAAACGCGACTGTGGCGGCGCTAGAGGTGAGCACCAAATCAGACTTGTTAAATTTGGCGAAGGGGTTAGAGGTGGAAAACGAGCAGAATCAAGCTGAGAGGCAAAGACAGCATGAAATTCGGATCAGAGAGTTAGCAGCAGCCAAGAGAGCGGCAGCGGGGAGAGAAAGAGAGAGGGAGGAGCTAAGGAGAGAGCGGTTTAATGTTAGTCGGGAGCTGAGAGTAGTACCTCCGTTCGAAGAGACGGATGTTGATAGTTATTTCTTGTTTTTTGAAAAGGTGGCAGTGAACCAGAAGTGGCCACAAGAGCAGTGGGTCGCGTTGTTACAAAGTGTGTTAGCAGGAGGGAGGATTTGGGCAGCCATGATGCCGACCCGCCGACCGGCGAGTACGGTGGCCCCGCCCCTAGAGTCCCAAAGCTATCGCGCATGCGCGGTCACACGCAGCCTGTCCAGAAAAGCAGTGAGCAGTTTAAATCGGGCCAGCAGTAATCTGGCCAAGATGTTTTTACCGACCCTGTACCATGAGGGTTCCGAGGGTGGTAAAACAGAAAGCAGTAAAGTAAAGGGGGGTAAGGGAGAGGAAATAGCCCTGCCCTTAGTGAAGAGAAAGGTCCTAGAGGTAGGAACTAAAGTTGAGAAACGGATAAAGTTGTTAAAATGTCCAGAGTTGGACATGGTTAATCTGTCTGGTTTGGCAGAATTGTTTGAAGAAGTTCAGAGTTCTAAAGGTGTTCTCGATTGTCCCGAGAGTGAAATGAGGGCAGTCTTAGAGAGGAAGGGTATCCTTGCTGTGGAGAAGTCAGCTGAAATGGCCGAGGAGGTTGTTTCAGCTCGCAGGGTTGCGCCTTCCCCAACAGGGGGCTGCCTAGAGAGTAGCTGGAAGGATCGGGGGACGTTAGAATTTGAAAAAGGTACGGGTATTGAAAGCCTGGAAGGGGCCAATGTCCCGTTTGAGTGTGTCCAAGATGGGGGCGCACGTGGTGCTGAACCTGGTAACAGAGCTCAGAGGAAGTCTGAGGTGTTTGATTCAGGGGGACGGGGCGGCCGTCTTCGTGGATCAGATAGGGTTGGTTCAGTAGGAAAAGGGTTAACCTTGGTAACCGTGGGAAGTGTGAGTTCCACGGTGTTTGTATTCGAGAGTGGGGCCAAGGTTAATGCCGAATTTAAGGGGGGAATGAGGATTGTTATTGAAGGAAACGGAAAGTCTGTAGTTCCCAAGTCGAAGGAAGAAATTTTAAACCTGGCAGATCGCTCACAGAGTGAGTCGGGAAATAGCGGGGCCCCCCACTCTATTGTTACGCCAGGGTGGGGTGTGAAGAGGTTGCATTCGAAATGCTACCTGAAAGAGGAGTTGGAATTAAAAACAAATAGCCTGAAGGGTCTTGACAGTTTGGGGCATGGTGTTGAAAAAAATAGCCCCGATGAACGAGGCGGGCGGGAGTTCACCACGCCAAATTACTCAAAGTCCCAACGGGGGGACTCGCCAGAAAAGAGGTGACGGTTAATGGGGATGCCATTTTTTTTAAACAGCAAAGCAGGTTTTACGGGTTGCGCCAAAGCCTGTGAATAATAAAGACAGACCTTTGGAGACCTGCCGGCGAAGTAAACCGACCGAAACGATTAGTATTCGCATAAACTTTTGTAGATGCACCTAAGCTAAGATCACACCTCCGCAGTTTTGTTGCTGAAAACAATAAATAAATAGGTGGTTATTGAATTGAAGTCTGATGCTACAAGACTTTAAGATATTAAGATGTTAAGATATTAACTAAAGGGGCACTGTACTTGTTAACTGTTTAGATGCTGACTTGAATGTATAACTGTATTACTCTGTAGTGAAAAGAAAAGCTTCTGTATTGTATTAGATTCAAAAATTTCTGTAAGACTGTACCACTCTGGGTTTTAACCGCTGGTAAAAACCTTTTTAAGAGGGGAGGTGTTATGATACCAGCCCCCTCCTTTGTGAGAATTGCAAGAGCCCTAGTGAAGGGGGGGTCAATGACCCGAGAGAGCGAGCAAGAGAGAGAGAGAGAGACAGGCTGAATGGACACAGGAAATGGAAAGACATTCCACTGGGACAAAAGCTGGTGACTGTGGCATTGTTCTCAGGAGACACCTGGGAACTGCAGACGTGCCAACTCGCAGGGACATTGTAAAGCCCTCGGGCAAAGTGGGCTGGTTGAGAGAGAGAGGTTGCATCACCTGCAACCTGATTGACACCTGAGATCCCGTGAGGCAGTATAAAGAAGGGTCTGAAAGAGGACGACCCTCAGACGCACCAAGGAGACACCAAGAAGCACGATAACGCTTCCCGTGGGAACGGGAAGCCATTTTGAAGTAAGCCACGTGCGTTAAATTCCGAATGCGGGGTTTGTGGCTGGAACCAACGGAAGATCGCTTTTAACTAACAACGGGGAAGCCAAATCCTCTGAGGCTGAGGATTTGATTCATAAAGACAACGGCAAGTGTTCTCTTTTCCTAACAATCTCTCTTCTCTCTCTCCAACACGTGAAACCAAAAAGGGAAAAGCCTGCAGACTTCAGAGTGACTCTTTATATTTCCAATTGGACTCAGTATTATACCCTAGACAACGAAAGAGCTTATTTCGGAGTGATTATTAATGTACCTGCGTTTTAGATTGAGTATTGACGCATGTTATCTGAATGTTTGTATTAACCTTAATTTTTGTGCCCCTTTATTAATAAAACTTTTGAAAATAGTAGCATCCGACTCAGCTGATCCATCTATCTTTGCTGGTAAGTTACCTGGTTACGGGGTGTTCGTAACATTCCCGACTAGGGAATGTGGCAGTGATTCTGGCCATTGGCCAGCAGTTGCGGGCGATTTGCTTGTCCCTGAGCAGGACTAAATCTCCAACTTGCAGGTTCCTGCGGGGTTCTGTCCACTTTTGTCTGTGTTGCAACAAAGGTAGATATTCCTGTCTCCATTGCTTTGCGTACAGATCCTTATCGGAGAAGTCCCCTGGTGGAGGGGCAGCTCCTGCCTTCTGCGTAAGGAACATTGATGGCGAGAGTATGAAGGGGTTTTCCGGGTCGGAAGACACGGGTAGGAGTGGTCGTGCATTTATAATGGCTGTGACCTCTGCCATTAGTGTGCACAGTACCTCGTGGGTCGATCGGGTGCGTTGCTGCATCTCAGGTTTCCTTTTCAGGGTTTTTTGCAAGGGCGTGAACCGCTTGACTGCCTGCTCTTTGTTGTTTGGCAAGCACTGGCGTGGTTCTCTGAAAGGTAGTGGGGCGACCCCACTATTTGCTTTGTCTCTGAAGACCTTGGTGTCCTCTGTTTTCAAGAAGATGGCGTCTTGAGCCGATGGAGCAAGTTTATTATCATGCTCCTTTTGAGCGAAGACTGACTGACCCAGCATCTCGTCAGTTACTTTGCGCTTGTTAAAGCCTTGTTGTGCTTCCTGGACACACATAGAATTTGTGCGGGGTTGAAGAATCGAATGGCAGCTACTCTCTAGCACATTGGTCTTGAGTGTGCTAACTGTCGGTTTGTGTACATTGCCAGGGCACACCTCTCCTATCACCACCCAGCCCAGATCCAGGCGTTGCACAAAGGGGGCGTCGTGTGGTCCATTGACCTGCTGCCTAACCTTGTGTACCCGGAGAACATCTCTTCCTAATAGCAGGAGTATTTCTGCTTTTGGATCCAGCTCTGGGATGTATTTGGCGATGTGGTGGAGATGTGGCTGGTGTAGCACCGCACTTGGCGTCGGGATCTCAGTGCGGTTATTCAAAATTTCATTGCACTCTAAGAGTGGAGGGAGACAGATGACAACTTTACCATCCAGCGACTTGATCTGGAAGCCTTCAGCCCTCCTTCCGTAAGTTTTCGTGTTGCCTGAGCAAGTTCTAAGGTAGTATGGGAACTGCTCACTCTCAATGTTGAACAAGTTAAAGAACTCTGGACTGACTAGCGAGCGATTGCTCTGATCATCCAGAATTACGTAGGTTTTGATGGCCTTGTCTTTGGCTCCCTTAGGGTACACCTTAGTGAGACAGATCTTTGAACAAGAACGGCTTGACTGAGCTTGACCGCAAACTTCTGTACAGCTCGAGCTGACAACAGTTGTCCTGGAGTGAGCTTTTCCCTCCCCGCCGTCCTGTTGTTGGGGTGAAGGAGCGTTGTCGGTTCGCGGTAACGGACCAGGATGCATGGCCCCGTCGTGATTAGTGCTATTACATTCCGGGCACTTCACGGCGATCGTACACTCTCTAGCACAGTGAGAGGTCGAGGAACAGCATTTAAAACATATTCTTTTCTCCTCGAGAAGGGCCTTCCTCTCTTCAAGGGGTTTTTCCCTAAACGTTCTGCATTTCTTGAGGGGGTGGGGTTTGTCATGCAATGGACAATTCTTGCTAGGGTCGTTGTTAGTTGTAAAGACTTCAGTCTTAAGCGCTGAGACTGGTTTAGTAATGTTGGAATTATTCGAAGAGGATTTATCTGGCTTGGTGTAAATTGTACTGCTTCCTGGACCTATGAGGCTAGGATCATTTCGCTTCTTCGCCTCCTTGCACACAAACCTAGTGAAATACTCGAAGGGAGGAAATCGACCTCTGTGTTCATCCTTGTACTCTGAGGCAACGGACAACCACCTGTCCTGCAGCCCAAATGGAAGTTTGTCCATGAGTTGTCTAATCCCGGTTGGAGTGTCTAGGTATACTAGACCAGCTGAGTAGCCATCTTCTTTGGCGCCTTGAATCTCCATGAGTAAATCTCCAAATTCTCTTAGCTTGGTGTGGTCCTTGGCTGACACCTTAGGAAAATTTTCCAAACGTTGGCATAGCGCCGCTTCAATAATTTCGGGGGCTCCATAGCCCTCCTGAAGTCTCTCCCATGCTTTCTTCAATGCTAGCTCGGGTTTGTTGATGTACACTGAACGTATGCGTCTCACCTGTTCGCATGATTCTTTTCCCAGCCATTTTGCCATAAGATCCAACTCCTGGGTTGCTCTGAGCTGGACTCCGTCGATAGCGTTGGTGAATGTGGAGTGCCATGCACGGTAATTTTCAGGTTTATCGTTGAACTGGTATAGTCCTGAAGTGACGAGATCCCGTCGTGCAAAATACCATGCTACGGGTTCGTCTGCAAGTGGCGTGCGGGCTGAGGGAACATGTCCGCAGGTACACGACTGAGGGCGTACATCTGTTATGGAATTTGCTGGTCTGGACTCGGTCTTTGCCTCTCTTCTCCCCAAATCTGGTAAGTTCAGTGTCGAGAAGTACTTGTCGTGAGCCCTTGCATTCCTGGATTCATCGCGGAGTTGCGAGGGTAAATTATCTTCCTCGGATGGATGTGATGCAGTCGGGCCCCTCTGAGCCTCCTCGTGAAGTGGGACGTTATCAAATAAGTAAGGAGAGGAAGAAAGAGTCTTCCATTCTATTTGAGATTGGACATAGTCGCTTGTGCGTTCCAATCTGATCTTTTCTGAAGTAGATTTTCCGTCAACCGGATCATGCATTTTTTCAGCATCTTCTATTAACTCTGCTTCCACCCTGGCAGCGGCTGCTTCTCGTTCTAGTTTCAGCACTTCTAACTCTGCCTCTACCCTTTTTCTTTCCAACTCGCTTTCGGCTTTTCTCCTCTGGTTTTCGGCTTCTCTGGCAGCCTCTTCCTTCTGGTTTTCGGCTTCTCTGGCAGCCGCTTTCATTTTTACTTCTACTTCTTGTTTGGCAAAGCACGCTCGCACATTGGCGAGTTCTGCTTTAGCTCTTGCTTGGGTGGCTTTACTTGATGCCCTACTGCCCCTGTCGCAGGATGGCGACGACTTTGGCAACGACTTGATGCTGGACCGAGTTGACATTGCTGCGCTTTAAACACCTGATAATGCCACTTTTTCACTGTAACGTTCTCACTCGGGTGTAACGTAACGCCGAGTTAAACGTCGAGATAAGCTGGAGTCAATGAAAACAAGGTCGCAGTAAGATTAACCATTTACTGTTCACTCTTCACATTAACGTATGGTGAAAACTGTTGATAAAACAATACAAGATTGGTACAGTGTTTGTTTCCTTCTAAATATCACATTTACATTGTGAATACTTGCAAAGGTAAAACTACAATAACTACATTACATTAAAGTGCAGCATACAGTCAGAATCTAGCTGCTCCATTGACTGCTTTAAATACACTTCAATACAAACTATCCCGACTCTTTAACTAACGAAAACATAAACCTTATCGACCGTCGTTACTTTTAACAGAATCGGCGTTAACATTTCAACTCAACATATCGATTATCTAATGACTTACAGCGTTGCTTTCACTGTGTCTTTGGTGCGTAGAGAACTACCTGCCTGCGCTGGACTGCCACATGTGAGTGACCCCCACCCTTGCGTTTATCCCAAACCGGTATTTTCCCACAAGACGCGGCGAACCCGGATGTGACATCATCGCAGCCGCGATATATTACAGACAAATAAATTGACTTAAACAATCCTAACTTTAACTAAAAAATGCTAACAAATTACTAAGCGAAAATATTATAAACTAAATAACTGCCCTAAAGGCAGCACAGACCACTACCCTCTGCCTTCTATGGGCAAGGCAATTCTGTAATTTAGTGAAATGATAAATGACACACATGTGATAGTTCAAAGTAGCTGGAAGTTTTGAAATACAGGAATAAATTAAGACAAACTCCTGATACAGCTGGATGTTCTGAACCTTAATGATTTAGGACATGGAAAGTGGTGGTTCATTTTAAGAACATACTTCCAAATTCAACTTCGTCCTTCAATAAAGAAGATGTTTTTTATACCTATCCTGAGTAAAGTATGAATGAACTAGTGCCAGAGCAGGTTTTAGTTTTGGGCTTGCACTGCACTTAGCATCTAGCATGGGCATACACAAGATCACAAGACAAAGGAGCAGAAGTAGGCCATTCGGCCCATCGAGTCTGCTCCGCCATTCCACCATGAGCTAAACTATTCTCCCATTTAGTTCCAATTTCCTGCTTTCTCCCCATATCCCTTGATACCCTGACTAATTAGATACCTATCAATCTTCTCCTTAAATACCCTCAATGATCAGGCCTCCACAGTTGTATGCGGCAACGAATTCCATAAATCCACGACCCTCTGGCTAAAAAAATTTCTCCTCATCTCTGTTTTAAACGGGTACCCCCTAATTCTAAGACTGTGGCCCCTTGTCCTGGACTCACCCACCAAGGGAAATAGCCTTTCCACATCTACTCTGTCCAACCCTTTCAACATTCGAAATGTTTCTATGAGATCTCCTCTCATTCTTCTATATTCTGATGAATACAGTGCAAGAGCCGACAAACACTCCTCATATATTAGCCCCTGCATTCCAGGAATCATCCTCGTAAATCTTCTCTGAACTCTCTCCAACATCAGTACATCCCTTCTAAGATAGGGGGCCCAAAACTGCACATAGTAGTCTAAATGAGGTCTCACAAGTGCCCCATAGAGCCTCATCAACACCTCATTACTCTTATACACTATTCCTCTTGAAATGAATGCCAACATAGCATTCGTTGTCCTTACAGCCGATCCAACCTTGTGGTTGATCTTTAGGATATCCTGCACAAGGACCCCCAAGTCCCTTTGCACTTCCGATTTTTGAATTTTCTCCCCATCTAAATAATAATCTGCCTGATTATTTCTTCTTCCAAAATGTACAACCATACATTTCTCAACATTGTATCTCATCTGCCATTGCTTTGCCCACTCTCCTAAACTGACCAAGTCTCTCTGCAACCTTACACACAAGAATATTTTAGTCGGTGCAGATTTGTACTTGTAGAGCTGATGTAAGCAGTTTATTGACAATCGGATTGAAAGCATTTCATGCATCTTGTTGCACCAGAAAGATAAACTTCATACAAAATGGGTGTGTAACATCATGAGGGGCATTGATAGGGTGAATGGAAGCAGTCTTTCCCCCAGAGAGTGGCAATGAAAGACTAGAAGGCGTAGCTGTAAGGTGAGATGGGAAAGATTTAAAAGGAATATCAGGGGCAGCTTCTGCAGGCAGAGGGTGTTGTGTATATAGAGCTGCCATTTTGGAGGAATCATTACAGAAGATGTCTGGATGCTGCAGTTAGTCTGTTTCATTCTGTTAAGGGGACTACAAACTCTGGCATACATGAAGTTCAGCATTTATTCAAAAATGGCAGTGCTGCAATGAAGACAATGTAAAGCTGTCACTGGGAAAGGAGTTCATTAGCAGAAACAAAAGGGAACTGCAGCCAATCTGTCAGGATCTCTTATGGAGCAATGCTTTTGGCATTCTTTGTCATTTCATGCCCTTATACAGACCCGGTACTCCCTGTGAGTAGCCATTTTCCTGCATGAATATGCTCCACCAGTTCAGACTCACTGGTTTGTAACATATGAGATATATTGTGACAACTGCTGTATTGTTCTTTCTTGATCATTTGAGACATTCATGAAAGTGGCAAAGAGAAGCAGAAAAGAATGTGTGTATGTCACCCAGACAGGTCTACAAATTAAACTCTGATATTTCTTCCTTGCTCATGCTGCGTGATGTAACTTGACTTTGAATGTGATGGATGACTTCTGTAATTGTGCACTAAAACAGGCAGAGTTGAACAGTATCAAGACTTCCCTACCCGCCAAAGAGTAATGAACTCTTTTGTTTGAGTCCATCTTTAACTGTTTGTTTCAAAGATGGATATTGCTTGAGAGTTGAGAGGACCCAGTCTGGTTCAGAAGATGAGTACATCAGAGTAAAAGACAGGGTGGATTTAATCTTTAACATTGGACAGTTACCCACGTGAAGGAAGGTAGAAGCTTTGGAAGCTCTGGTAGCAGTGCAGGAGTCTTTTAGCAGAAGGAAACGCAGACTGCAACCAACCTGTCAGGATCTCCTGTCGAGCAAAGCTTTTGGCATCGTTTGGTATTTGATACCCCTTGCAGACCCAGTACTCCCTGTAAGTAACCATCTTCCTACATGAATATGGCCCATCAGCCATTTTTGTCTGGTGCCCTGGACTTGGCCATCCTTTCTTTTTAGTTAAGGTTCGAGAATTGGGTCTCAGCAGAGGCTGGGTAGAAATATTTAACTACGGAGATTTCGCTAGAAGCATCAATAGGCCAAAAAACCACGGGGCATATTAGAGACCGTAGGTCATAGTACGTTTGTAGAAGAATTAGGCCATTCAGCTCATCGGTTGGCTCCACGATTTCATCATGGCTGATTTATTATTCCTCTTAACCCCATACTCCTTTCTTCACCTGGTAACCTTTAACATGAAGCGCCTGAAGAGTCTAATCCACACTGTATCTCAGTAAATAAATATATAATCTGGAACCTATCAACCTCCACTTCAAATATATCCAATTACTTGGCCTCAACATTAAAAGGTGGAAATGAATTCGACAGATTTACCACCTCCTGGCTGAAGAAATTCCTCCTCATCTCTGTTCAAAAGGGATGTCTCTCTATTCTGAAGTTATGTTCTTCGATTCTAGACTCCCCCACTATAGGAAACATTCCCTCCATATGCACACTATCTAGAGTTTTCAATATTCAATAGGTTTCAATGAGGTGTCTCATCATTCTTCTAAACTTCAGAGAGTTCAGGCCCAGAGCCATCAAATGCTCCACATACATAAACATTTCATTGTTGGAATCATTCTCGTAAATCTCCTCTGGACCCTCTCTGAAGCCAGCACATCCATAAAGAGCCCAAAATTGTTTACAATGCTCTAGGTGTGGTCTGACCAATACCTTATAAAGCCTCTGCTTTACATCCTAGCTTTGATATTCTAGTCCTCTCGAAATTAATGCTAACATTGCATTTGCCCTCCTTATTAATAGTTTCAATAGGTACATTTAATGTCAGAGAAATGTATACAATATACATCCTGAAATTCTTTTTCTTCACAAATATCCATGAAAACAGAGGAGTGCCCCAAAGAATGAACGACGGTTAAATGTTAGGACCCCAAAGTCTTCACTCAGCTCCCCACTCCCACACATAATCAGCAGCAAAGCAATGAACCCCACACCAGCAAAAAAGCATCTGCACCCCCCACCGAGCAGTGAAACATGCAGCAAGCATCAATAAAGACTCAAACTTGCATTACCCAAAGACTACTCATTTACCTAGTAATTTGACATACCACAGGCTCTCTCACTCTCCCTAATAAGGGAAAAAGAGGTGTCACCATTTCACAGCAAGAGGGGAGACATAACAAAACAACTCAATGATTTGTGGTGTTATCGCTGACTCAACCTGCAAGTTAGCCTTTAGAGAATCTTATATGAGGACTCCAAAGTCCTTTTGCATCTCTGAGTTTTGAATTTATTCTCCATTTAGAAAACAGTCTGTGATTTTATTCTTTCTTCCAAAGTGCATGACTATACACTTCTCTACACTATATTCCATCTGCCACTTCTTTTCCCAATCTCTTAATCTAAGTCCTTCTGCAGACTCCCTCAACACTACCTGCCCCTCCACCTATCTTTGTTTCATCTGCAAACTGGCCCCAAGCCATCAATTCCATCATCCAAATCATTGACATATAACGTGAAAAGAAGCAGTCTCACAGCGACCTCTGCGGAACACCGCTAGTCACTGGCAGCCAACCAGAAAAGGCCCCCTTTATACCCAATCTCTGACTCCTGGCAGTCAGCCAATACTCTACCCATGCTAGTATCTTTTCTGTAATACCATGGGCTCTTGTCTTATTTAGCAGCCTCATATGCAGCACCTTGTCAAATGCTTTCTTAAAATCCAAGTAAGCAACATCCACTGATTCTCCTTAGGCTGTCCTGCCTGTTATTTTCTCAAAAAATTGCAACAGATTTGTCAGGCAACTTCTCCCCTTAAGTAAATTATGCTGACTTTGACCTATTTTATCATGTGCTTCTAAGTACTCTGAAATCTCATCTTTTTTTTTGTAATTCTAATTTTTATTATTATTTATTCTTATTTTATAAAGCAGCACAGCATATCATAGAGAAGATACAGGACAGCATATTTATACAGCCATCCCATGACAGAGAAACATATAAAACTAAGAAACAGAAAAAAAGACTTCTAATTTAAGTTTAAATTAACATACAACCAAAATTGATCCCACGCGTCTTGCAGTTTTCCCTCACTTAATTCTTCCCAACATGTGTTCATATGATGAAATCTTAACCATTTCCTCAGTCCATTCCCTCACAGTGCGACGTTCGGGTTTTTTTCCAGTTTTGCAATATAATTCTTGCAGCTGTGATGAGACCCACCTTTAAAATAGTAAATTTGTCATTGTTTACATTAGGTATCTTTGTCCTGTCACCCAGGAGACAAAGCCGTGGGCACAAGGGCAGTGTTGATCCCGACCAATTCCCCAACAAATCAAGAACTTTACACCAAAATGGACAAACCATGGAACACTCCCAAATCATATGAAAATATGTGCCCACCTCATTTTTACATTTCCAGCATAAATGATTATCAGCAATCCCTATTTTGTAGAGTTTAGTTGGTGTCCAGTAATATCTGTGTACTATCTTATGCAGAATAAATTTCCCTCTCGCTTTGAAATCTCATCTTAATAATGAACTCCAACATCTTCCCAACGACTAAAGTCAGGCATTTTTTTGTTTTTTGCCTTCCTCGCTTCTTAAAGAGTGGAGTGACATTTTCAATTTTCCATTCCAGAATCTAGCAATTTTTGGAAGATCACTACTAATGTCTCCACAGCTATCTCTTTCAGGACACTGGGCTGTAGTTCATCTGGTCTTGCTCACCTTCATATTTCATCTTTTCTCTCCTTATTGCTTTTGTAGTCGCCTTCTGTTAGTTTTTAAAAGCTCCCCGGTCCTCCAACTTCCCACTAATTTGTTTTGTATTATATGCCCTCTTTTTTGCTTTTATGCTGTCTTTGACTTCTCTTATCAGCCACAGATACCTTATCCTCCCTTTAGAATATTATTTCTTCTTTGAGATATATCTATCCATTACCTTCTGAATTGCTTGTAGAAGCTCCAACCATTGCTGTTCTTCTGCCACCACTGATGGTATCCCTTTCCTCTCAAATTTGGCCAGCTCCTCTCTTGTGCTTTTATAATTCCCTTTACTCCTTTATAACACTGATATATCTGCATTTAGCTTCTCCCCCTCAAATTGCAGGGTGAATTCAATCATTTTGCCACCTCTGCAGTGCGTGTTTACACAACTATGCAGTGAGTTAAGCAACTTCTCAAAAATTACCCCTAGATGGAAGTTTTCTCAGGAGTTTTAATGACATTTCCCACTTGTGAAACTGCAGAAAGTTATGTAAAACATGTATGAAGTTCAACATAGAATCGTTCTGCACTTAAGATATTAATACTGTCGATTATTCTCACAATTTGTGTTAACCAAGGTAATAAACATACACGATACTCCAAAACTGTGCTGTGTAAATAAGAGTAAAGAGTAAATTTGTGGCACAACAATACTTTAATAATGATAAACATAATACTTCATTCAAAATATACCTATTGGATGTTTACCAATATGAGCAAAAGCTTAAGACTCATAGATATTGCTGTTTCAAGGGCAAATAATGAGAGGATAAAGATTAATGTTTTTTTCCCACCATGTGCTTCAAATCAAATCAAAATTAACCCATGCAGGAAATTATACAAAAACAGCTTGCATCCAAGAAGTGATGTTCATGCAAAACAAATAGCAACTCTAGAAGTCAGAACAATCATATTATGATCACTATCTCTTAAGGGTTCCTTTACCTTAAGCTCCCTAATAAAACTGTTCATTGCGTAACACCTAGTCCAGTGTCTTTTTCCTCATGGGCTCAACCACAAGCTGCTTGAAAAAGCAATTTCATGGGCTTTAGACAAATTCTCTCTTTTGAGATCCAGTACCAATCTAATTTTTTTTAATCTACCTGCCTATTTAAATCCCCACTGACTATTGTAACATTGCCCTTTTTACATGCCTTTAATTTGTTTCAATAGGTACATGTAATGTCAGAGAAATGTATGCAATATACATCCTGAAATTCTTTTCCTCTTCAAAATTCACAAAAACAGAGGAGTGTCCCAAAGAATGAATGACAATTAAATGTTAGAACCCCAAAGTCTCCCCCGTTCCCCCCCACACATAAACAGCAGCAAAGTGACGACCTCCCCCACCAGCAAAAATGCATTGGCAACCCCCACCGAGCACTCAAGCATGCAGCAAAGCATCAATAAAGACACAGTCTTGTAGAACCCCAAAGACTACTTGTTCACCTGGTATTCGACATACCACAGGCTCTCTGTCTCCCTAATAAGGGAAAAAGAGGTGTCCCCATTTCACAGCGAGAGGGGAGACATAAAAAAGCAACTCGCTGATTTACGATGTTAAAAGTCTGTTGCGTCGCTTTTTCCGAGCTCTCTGCCCGAAGGTCTCGGGTCTCCGGGCAAAAAGCCAGCAGCCAGCTTGCTGCTTTCGATCTTCCGTGTACTCCCATGACACACCAGTTTTCTGCAGCGGCACTGACCTTGAATCCGCCCGCCTCCATGAAAATCTGTGCACCCTGAAGGTGCACTAGACTTCTAGGCTGCATCCTTGGCATATCAAAAAGCAGCCGGTCATGAGACCCTGAGAGTAGGTCCCGTTCCCGCAAAGGACCGAAGTCAGCATGTAACTCCAGGTCAGGGTCTTCAAAAGAACCTTGAAAAGGAAAAAAAGAGATATTGAAGATAGAAATAGAGCTGTTTCCCAAGATGCAAGCAAAGGAGTCACCGTTAGGTGCTATCATTCTAAGCTCTGCCCTCCGCCTGTTTCGCATCCTGGAGCTATTGTTCGGAAGCTTGCATATAATTCCCATCAGGGTCTTTTTGCCCTTGCAGTTTGCTAACTCTACTCACTTCTGTTGAAACTCTCTTTCAAAGGACTTGATTTTGGTTTTTCCCAACAGAGCAACTCCTCCCAACCCCTTCTACATACCTGCCTGCCTTTTTGATGCAATGTATATCCTTGGATGTAAAGCTCCTAACTATGATTGTTTTTCAGCCATGAATCAGCAATGCCCTCAACATCGTACCTGCCAATCTCTAACTGTGCTACAGGAGGAAATGAATCAGACTAGCTGCACCACTTCAACAAGAATTGCCCTTAGCATCTGCCAAAAAGATGTATGGTGGAGAGAGAGCATTCTAACTGGTTGCATCACGGAGCATGGAGGCTCTAATGCTCAAGATTACAAGAGGCTGTAAATTCAGCCAACCCTCACAGACAGAACTACTTGCATGTTTGAGGACATCTTCAAGAGCTGCCTCAAGGTGATGTCCATCATTAAGGAATGTCACCATTCGGAACCCGCACTCTTTTTTTGTTCCGATGTTTGGGGAGGAGGTACAGGAGCCAGAAGATCATACTCAACAATTCTTCCCCTCTGCCTTCAGATTTCTGAATGGTTCATGAACACTGCCTCATAACTTCCATAAATTACAAAATAAACAAATTTTTTTTTGCGCACCATTTTTTAAATTTTGTAATTTATAGTAATTTCATGTCTTTGCACTGTACTGCTGTTGCAAAGCAAATTTCGCATCAGATAAGACAGTGATAATAAATTTGGTTGAATTTTGTTTTTCAACAGCAGTCTAATTACACTGTGAAGTCTAACCACAAGAATTAATTGAGGCATAAGGCCCATTACAGCTATTGGCTTAAGTGCAGCACAGAGTCTAATCAGAGGTTCATTGTGTCATGAGGCCCAGTTGTGGCACTTGACGCCATTGTAGCGCAGGACTTGATCATAACATGGGGTTGGATAGCAGTATGGGGCTACTTCATGGAACCCTGTCATAGCCTAAGGCCCAACATGGAGTCTAATCACATCAGGAGGTCCAACTGTAGAACAGTTTCAGATTGTATCATGGGAGTCAGGCCTGGCACAGGTGTATTTGAAATACCATACTAGACTGCAGCATAGATTAGGATGGAGGCACAAGACATCTCATGACCTGGGCTAATTGGACTGCTCCATAGCTAGCCATGCTCCATTTACGGTTCCCCCATCCAAATCCCCTCCCTCCTCCATCTTTCCTCCTGTTTCCCTCTTCGTCCATGGTTATGATTAGATCAGTTGTTGAAAAGGCAACCTCAATGAACGGAATAGCCCACTCCTGATCATTGTTGACATGCTTATACATTTGTGTAAACACTTTCTTCCACCCCTCTGAGAAGCAGTAAGTTCCAGATCGCAACTGTCCACCGCATTAAAATTTTCCATCACATATCCCTTGTATCTTTTACTCAGAGCTTGTCTGTGTCCTCTGAAACCCCTTGAGCCACCCTCCTTTTATTTAGCCCTACTAAAGCAGTCATGATCTTGTCTACCTCCATTAAATCTCTTCTCAACCTTGCTGAAATATTTAGAATATGCAATATAGAAAACCAGGTTATTTCTTAAAATAATGCATTACTCCGGTACAGTAATTTTTTTTTATTTGGATGAAGCTACAATTAAGATGTAAAATAAAGCTTTGACTGTGGTGACTCAGGAGAAAATGTCTGCAGGATGCTATCCGGCCTATTTTTAATCAGCTTAGTTTGACATCTTGGACTCAATATTGACGATGTGCGCTAGCTTAAGGCGTCTGCATGCTAATTAGAATTAGATTCTGGCCAACTTCCACTGAGCCAAGTCCACTTTAGTCAAAAATAGCTGCAGGCATTATTATTATTCCACTTGGGATTAAATGAACTGGTCCTGAGCTCTTGAATTGCATGTAATCCTGGCTGATAAAACCAATCACTTCTGTTGTTTGACTGTGATTTAGAACTTTCAGTAGTAAGGTAAGTGGAATATTTTTAGAAGTAATTCATGTTTTCTCCTTTACTGTGTAATTTGGTTTGTTGAAATAGGAGTGTTTTGCACTTACTGTTTGGCCAGTGGTGGGGAGGGGATATGCTGCTTCCAGTTACATTGAAAAATCTATTTAAGCTTTCCTCTTAACTTAATCCAACAAACCTAATCATCATAACAACCAATTTCAATTGGTGAATGTGTCACATTTGTCTTACTAATTTGAATTTTTAAGCTGGTTAGGACAGATTTCATCTGACTAATACAAAATTAGGAAAATAAACTCATATATTTCAAATCAAGGTAAATAAGAATGAGGAATATTAATAGGAAAATGACTTCATTTATTTCTCTGGTCTTTCACTGGTGATTTAATGAGTTTATGATATAATCTGTTGTACTAAGCAGAAAGACTATCAATGCATAATGAGACTGACACCGTAGACTTCTCTATATCCTGCCTTACACGGTTTACTTGAAACATTCACTCATTCATTCTTACTTCTGGGATCACTGAAAGGGTATAATAATCTCTCAACTGATGCGAAGTGGCTTAGCCCACATTACTGCCCAGTGCAACAGGTCAGGCATCAGACTCACCAGAAGCATTTTTAAGAGGCTTCTTCATGCCAGTTCATTGTAGAAACAATACAACATTAGAACATTGATTCTGAGTATTGGTACTGGTGGCGCTGTAGTGTAGCAGCGAGGACAATTACTTTAGAACGCCAGTGATCACTGGAGTTCAATTCCCTGTAAGGAGTTTATAAGTCCTTCCCATGACCCCATGGGTTTCCCCCAGCTGCTCCAGCTTCCTGCCATATTTCAAAGATGTATGGTTAAGGTCAGTGATTTGCGAACGTGTTATGTTGGGCTAAAAGCTCGGGGGCACTTGCAGGATGTCCCCAGTACAATCCCCGGAATGCTTTAGTTGTTGACGTAAAAAAAACACACATTTCACTGTAAGTTTTGATGTTTCAATATACATGTGATAAATAAAGCTAATCGTAACCAATTTTTATCCTTATCTTTATTGGGTATTGTACTAGTTCAGCTTAAAACTGCGGAGTTACAACACTGCTGATGCTGGATAGCTGAAATAATAAAGAAACTGCTTAAAATCATAATCAAACAGCATCTTTAGAGAAAGATTAATGTTCATGTTCTAGGTCAGGAAATTTCAACAGTTCTGTCATCCAACTTTGTTTTTCTCTTACCATTTGCAGCTCAACCTGCAGAGTATATCCATGTAACATTTATTTACAGGAACTTTTTGAAAGGCTTTTAAATTGCAATTTATATGTTTGTGTTTGAACAATAGGTTATTAAATACTCATCAGTACCTTTGAAGGTTAACAGCAGAACTTAATGTTTTGATCCTGATGGTTGAATGGTTTCCGTAGCATGAATTCTAACATAACTCTGAAGTGGAAGCTTGGAGCAGTGAGGAACTGTTCAAGAATTAATTTACAAGAAAGCTTGGTGATTGTTTTAGGTCATAGATCCATTTAAATCTTGTAACATTACCAATTCTGATACGGTGGGTGTGAAGAGAGCTTAGGGTTAACTCTAAGCTTGCGATGCTGATTGTCTTATGTTTGTCTCACAGCTGGAAACATGGGATCAGTGAGTCTCACTAACCTTCTCCTTGTATGGAGGTCCCTTCAATTTTATTTTGCTTTTGAGGATCCTCAATCTCTCCAGTTACGAAGTGAGGTACATGGGTGTGCCCACATTATGTGCCGATTGTCTGTTTTATTTCACTTTATTTAGAGACAGAGTGGAGTAGGCCCTTCCAGACCTTTGAGCAGCTCCGTGCCACAACCCTTGACTGATCTGCCTTTAAGGATGTTAATAGTTGTATTCATCAAGTCAGTTTGAAATCTTTACCCCACTGTTGATGCATGACCTGCTGAGCAATTCCAGAACTTTTGTGTTGTCATTAGTATACCTTTTTCCATGGTATTATGAGATTTTTAGCTGAAGACAATCGTTGTAATCCACATAGAGCACTTAAAGTGATTTGCTGCCAAACTGTTCCATGTGGCAGTCTGAAAACATTGAAATTCATCATTCTTTCCATTCGGGTTTATTTGCAGGAGGATCTGTCACACGTGCAATATGCTTGATGCCATCCCTTTCAATCATAGCAATGGAGGGTTAACCAGTCTCAGAAAGTTGAAGTACTTTAAACATAAGGGTGCATGGTAGTATAATACTTTATAGTGATCAGCGTTCAATTCCCGTCGCTGCATGTAAGGCGTTTGGCCTGTGGGTGTTTCAAGATTGTTTATTGTGATTCTTCAGTACGTGAGTGTAAAGGAGATCAAAATGATTGTAATGGTCCTCCGAGTGCTCCAGTTTCCTCCCACTTTCCAAAGATGTACGGGTTAGTAATTTGTATGCATGTTACATTGGCGCCGGAAACATGGTGACACTTGTGGGCTGCCCCCAGTATATCTATGGTCAGTGAAAGTTGATGGAAATTATGCATTTTTCTTTTTGTTTTATGCTTCAATGTAGATGTGACAAATAAAGCTAATCATAGATCTTAATCTGCCAGACCACTATCCCTAAATTCCTGTGCCATTTGCATTAGGGCACCAATGGGACAATGTGAGTGTTTCTGATCTACCTGAGTCATATTTACACCTTGCTATAACTGGTCACTGTAGACATTGTCGACCCAAACCTTTCCTAGTTTTCCACAGCTTCTTGTTCATGGGCCATGAAAGTCATTTCAACCATTGTCCTCAACTGAATCTCCTAATTCTACTGTGGCATTGCCAATGAGAAGGTATAAAGTCCTGGAAATGCTCAGGAGGTCTGTCCACATCCGTGGAATAAAATGCAGGGTTAACATTTTAATATGAACTATGTTTCCCTTTCCAGAGATGCTGCCCAACCAGCTGAGTATTTTCATCACTTTCTGGTTTGACTTAAAATTTCCAGCATCTGCAGATTTTTCCTTTTTAATCAATGAGAAGGTAATACTTGAGATGTGCCTTTTTTTTAACTCTTCATCTCTTTTTGTTCTCCAGGTGAACAAACTGGAAAGGGAAAAGGTGCAAGAAGTGAAACAGGTGCGAGAGCTGGAGCAGCACAAGCACACGGTGCTCACCACCGACCTCAAGTCCAAGCTCCACGAAGAGAAAATGAAAGAGCTGCAAACCGTGCGAGAGATCCTGTTGAAGCAGCACGAGCAGGAGCTCGCCCGTGCAATCAAAATTAAGGACAGTGAAATCCAAAGGCTCCAGTCCACTGTGAATGTATTAAGGGATGGGGCAGCTGACAAGGTCAAAACCGCCCTGCTCAATGAAGCCAGAGAAGAGGCTCGGAAGGCATTTGACACTGAGCGCATCAAACTCCAGCAGGAAATCGTCGAACTGAAGTCCGCCAAGAAGCAGGTGGAAGAAACCCTAAACAACACAGTCCAGGCTGATAAGAAGAAAGCCGCTGATCTCAGGAGCGCATATCAGTCCCATCAGGACGAGATAACCAGAATAAAGAAAGAATGTGAGAGAGATATCCGCAGGCTGGTAAGTGGGAAACGGGAGCTCAATTCCTGCTGCAATTTTGAAGAATGGCTGGTGTTTATGGTGGAATTTTGGAAGGTGTAGGAAAGATATGTCCCAAAGGTGAATAAGTATTCTAAAGAAAGAATGAAGCAACCCATGGCTGACAAGGGAAGTTAAAGGTAGCATAAAAGCAAAAGGGTGGGCATATAATAGAGCAAAAATTAGTGGGAAGATAGAGGATTGGGAAGCTTTTGAAAACCAACAGAAGGCAACTATAAAAGCCATAAAGAGAGAAAAGATGAAACATGAAGGCAAGATAGCCAATAATATAAAAGAGAATAGGAAAAGTATTTTCAGATATATAAAGAGAAAAAGAAAACTGAGAGTGGATATTGGCCTGGTGGAAAATGACGATAGAGAGGTAGTAATGGAGGAGAAAGAAATGGCGGAGGAGCTTAATAAGTATTTTGTATCAGTCTTCGCTGTGGAAGACGCTAGCAGAATGCCAGAAACATGAGAGTGTCATAGGACAAGTGAGTGTCATTGCTGTTACTAAGGAGAAGGTACTTGAGAAATTGAAAAGCCTGAAGGTAGATAAGTCACCTGGACCACTTAGACCACACCCCAGGGTTCTGAAAGAGATTGCTGAAGAATTTCTCTCTCTCATGCTTTATTGTTTACCAGAATACAAAAGAATGAGGGGTGACCTAATTGAAACCTATCAAAGAGTGAAAGGCCTTGATAGAGTTGATGTGGAGAGGATGTTTCCTATGGTGGGAGAGTTTAAGATGAGAGGGCACAGTCTCAGAATAGAGGGGCATCCTTTTAGAATGAAAGTGAGGAGGGATTTTTTTTAGCCAGAATTGGTGAATCTGGCACTTGTGGAGACCAAGTCCTTATGTATATTCAGGCAGGGGTTGATAGATTCTTGATTGGTCAGGGCCTGAAGAGACGCAGGGAGAAGGTGGAATATTGGGGATGATAGGAAAAATTGGATCAGCCATGATGAAATGTAGTGCAAAATCAAAGGGCAAAATGGCATAATTCTGCTTCTATATTTTATGGTCTTATGGTATTCCAGTTGCCAGGGTCTGGGACATCTTCTATCGAGTCCTCAGTATTCTGAAATGGGAGGTTGAGCAACCAGAAGTCGTGGTCCATGTAGGTACCAATGACATAGGTAGAAAGAGCGACGAGGTTCTGCAAAGTGAATTCAGAAGTTAGGTGCTAAGTTAAATGACAGGACCTTGAGGGTTATGATCTCAAAATTGTTACTCAAGCCACATGCTAGTGAGGTCAGAAATAGGAAGATCGTACAGTATAGCATGAGGCCGAGGAATTGTAGCAGGAAGGGTGTCAGATTTTTGCGTCATTGGTCTCTCTTCTAGAGAAGGTGAGACCCATATAGAATCAAAATCAGAATCAGGTTGAATGTCACCAGCATATGTCGTGCAGAGATGGTTTGTAACTGTACAAAGGAGGGGACGAATGTAGCCGGAATGTTTGGTAGTGCTGCATGGTGGTGGTGGGGGGGGGGGGGGCAAGTGTGGGGGTTTAAACTAAAATTGCAGGGGCATGGGAACCAGAGTGCCAGGACAGATAGTGGAGAGGTTATGTAGACAGGTGTTGATATGATCCCAGACACAGTCAGGAATCAAAAGCTTGAGCAGGGTATGACTAATATTCTGAGCTGTGTATATTTCAATGCAAGAGGTATTGTAGGCAAAGCAGATGAGCTCAGGCCATGGATCAGCACATGGAATTATGGCATTGCAGCCATTAGTGAGACTTGGTTGCAGGAGAGGCGGGACTGGCAGCTCAATGTTTCAGGTTTCCATTAGACATGACAGAGCGGGAGGTATTAAAGGGGGAGGGCCAGCTGACTAGTCAGGGAAAAAGTCACGGCAGTGCTCAATCAGAACAATTCAACTAGTGCGGCTTTATGGGTGGAACTGAGTAATAAGAAAAGTATGAGCACATTTAATGGGCTGGCAAAGGTGTACTTAGGAAGGGGGAGGCCTTCAGAGTGAAAAATGGAGAGTACAAGGCTTGTATATATGCCTGTCAAAATAAAAGGTAAAAATACCAGGTTTAGGGACCCTTGGTTTTCAAGGGATATTGAAGTCCTGGTTAAGAAAAAAAAGGTGTATAGCAGGTATAGACAGGTAGGAACAAATGGGCTACTTATGGAGTATAAGTAATGCAAGAGAATACATGAGAAAGAAATTGGAGGGCTAAAGGAAGGAAGGCATGAGGTTTCCCTAGCAGACAAGGTGAAGGAGAAATCTAAGATCCTATTGATATGTTACGAGCAAAAGGATTGCAAGGGACGAAATTTATCTTCTGGGAGATCAGAATGGTAATCTATGTGTGAAGTAATAAGAGATGGATTTTTTGCATCTGTATTTGCGCTGGAGAGTCAACAGAAGTGAGGCAGAACACCAGCAAGGTCAGGGACCCTATACAGAATACAGAGGAGGATGTGTTTGCTGTCCTGAGGCAAATTAGGGTGGATAAATCCCCAGGGTCTGACAAGGTGTTTGCATGGACCTTATGGGAGGCAAGTGTAGAAGTTGCAGGGGCCCTAGCAGAGATACTTAACTCATCATTAATGACAGGTAGGGTACCGGAAGACTGGGGGATAGCTAATTTTGTCTGCTGTTTCAGAATGGCTCGAAAAGTAAATCAGGAAATTATAGGCCAGTGAACCTGACATCAGTAGTGGGAAAGTTACTGTAAGTTATTCTTACTGGAAGGGACCAGATATTTGAGTATTTGGAGAGACAGGGACTGATTAGAGATAGTTAGCATAGCTTTGTGCATGTTTAACCAATCTTAGAGTTTTTTGAGGAAGTTAACAAGAAAGTTGATGAAGGCAAGGAGGTGGATGTTGTCCACATGAACTTTACCAAGGGAATTGAACTAAATTGACTTAATTTCTTACATCCTCCACATACACAAGGAGTAAAATACTTTACATTATGTCTCCATCTAAATGTGCAATGTGCAATCATAGTAACTTATCATAGTAACTTAGGTACCAACGATATAGGTAAAAAACGTGATGAGGTCCTACAAGGTGAATTTAGGGAGTTAGGAGATAAACTAAAAAGTAGGACCACAAAGGTAATAATCTCTGGATTATTACCAATGCCACATGCTAGTCAGAGTAGAAATAGGAAGATATTTCAGATGAATACGTGGCTTGAAAAATGGTGCAAGGAGGAGGGATTCAATTTTTGGGGGCATTGGAACCAGTTCTGGGGGAGGTGGGACCGGTATAAACAGGATGGTCTGCACCTGGGCTGGACTGGAACCAATGTCCTAGGGGGAGCATTTGCTACTGCTGTTCAGGAGGCTTTAAACTAATGTGGCAGGGGGATGGGAGCAAGTGCAGAGAGACAGAGGGGTGTAAAATGAGGGTAGAAGCAAAAAGTAGTAAGGTGAAAAGTAAAAGTGGCAGGCAGGCAAATCCAGGGCAAAAAGCAAAAAGACCTACTTTTCAACATAATTGTATCAGGGCTAAGAGTGTTGTAAAAACAAGCCTGAAGGCTTTGTGTGTCAATGCGAGGAGCAATCGTAACAAGGTGGATGAATTGAATGTGCAGATAGTTATTAATGAATATGATACAGTTGGGATCACAGAGACATGGCTCCAGGGTGACCAAGAATGGGAGCTCAACATCCAGGGATATTCAATATTCAGGAGGAATAGACAGGAAAGAAAAGGAGGTGGGGTAGCATTGCTGGTTAGAGAGGAGACTAATGCAATAGAAAGGAAGGACATTAGCCTGGAGGATGTGGAATCGATATGGGTAGAACTGCATAACACTTAGGGGCAGAAAACGCTGGTGGGAGTTGTGTACAGGCCACCTAACAGTAGTAGTGAGGTTGGGGATGGCATTAAACAGGAAATTAGAAATGTGTGCAAAAAAGGAACAGTAGTTATAATGGGTGACTTCAATCTACATATAGATTGGGTGAACCAAATTGGTAAGGGTGCTGAGGAAGAGGATTTCTTGGAATGTATGCAGGATGGTTTTCTGAACCAACATGTTGATGAACCAACTAGAGAGCAGGCCATTCTAGATTGGGTATTGAGCAATGAGAAAGGGTTAGTTAGCAATCTTGTCGTGCGAGGCCCCTTGGGTAAGAGTGACCATAATATGGTGGAATTCTTCATTAAGATGGAGAGTGACATAGTTAATTCAGAAACAAAGGCTCTGAACTTAAAGAAGGGTAACTTTGAAGGTATGAGACGTGAATTAGCTAAGATAGACTGGCAAATGATACTTAAAGGGTTGACGGTGGATATGCAATGGCAAGCATTTAAAGATCGCATGGATGAACTACAACAATTGTTCATCCCAGTTTGGCAAAAGAATAAACCAGGGAAGGTAGTGCACCCGTGGCTGACAAGGGAAATTAGGGATAGTATCAAGTCCAAAGAAGAAACATATAAATTAGCAAAAAAAATCAGCACACACCTGAGGACTGGGAGAAATTCAGAGACCAGCAGAGGAGGACAAAGGGCTTAATTAGGAAAGGGAAAAAAGATTATGAGAGAAAGCTGTCAGGGAACATAAAAACTGACTAAAAGCTTTTATAGAGACGTGAAAAGAAAAAGATTGGTCAAGACAAATGTTGGTCCCTTACAGTCAGAAACAGGTGAATTGATCATAGGGAACAAAGACATGGCAGACCAATTGAATAACTACTTTGGTTCTGTCTTCACTAAGGAGGACATAAATAATCTTCCAGAAATAGTAAGGGACCGAGGGTCTAGTGAGATGGAGGAACTGAGGGAAATACATGTTAGTAGGGAAGTGGTGTTAGGTAAATTGAAGGGATTAAAGGCAGATAAATCCCCAGGGCCAGATGGTCTGCATCCCAGAGTGCTTAAGGAAGTAGCCCAAGAAATAGTGGATGCATTAGTGATAATTTTTCAAAACTGGATTAGTTTCTAGATTCTGGATTAGTTCCTGAGGATTGGAGTGTGGCTAATGTAACCCCACTTTTTAAAAAAGGAGGGAGAGAGAAACCAGGGAATTATAGACCGGTTAGTCTGACATCGGTGGTGGGGAAAATGCTAGAGTCGGTTATCAAAGATGTGATAACAGCACATTTGGAAAGAGGTGAAATCATCGGACAAAGTCAGCATGGATTTGTGAAAGGAAAATCATGTCTGACAAATCTTATAGAATTTTTTGAAGATGTAACTAGTAGAGTGGATAGGGGAGAGCCAGTGGATGTGGTATATTTAAATTTTCAAAAGGCTTTTGACAAGGTCCCACACAGGAGATTAGTGTGCAAACTTAAAGCACACGGTATTAGGGGTATGGTATTGATGTGGATAGAGAATTGGTTGGCAGACAGGAAGCAAAGAGTGGGAGTAAATGGGACCTTTTTAGAATGGCAGGCAGTGACTAGTGGGGTACCGCAAGGCTCAGTGCTGGGACCCCAGTTGTTTACAATATATATTAATGATTTAGACGAGGGAATTAAATGCAGCATCTCCAAGTTTGCGGATGACACGAAGCTGGGTGGCGGTGTTAGCTGTGAGGAGGATGCTAAGAGGATGCAGGGTGACTTGGATAGGTTAGGTGAGTGGGCAAATTCATGGCAGATGCAGTTTAATGTGGATAAATGTGAGGTTATCCACTTTGATTGCAAGAACAGGAAAACAGATTATTATTTGAATGGTGGCCGATTAGGAAAAGGGGAGGTGCAAGGAGTCCTGGGTGTCGTTGTACACCAGTCATTGAAGGTGGGCATGCAGGTACAGCAGGCGGTGAAAAAGGCAAATGGTATGTTGGCATTCATAGTAAAAGGATTTGAGTACAGGAGCAGGGAGGTTCTCCTGCAGTTGTACAAGGCCTTGGTGAGACCACACCTAGAGTATTGTGTGCAGTTTTGGTCCCCTAATCTGAGGAAAGACATTCTTGCCATAGAGGGAGTACAAAGAAGGTTCAGCAGATTGATTCCTGGGATGGCAGGACTTTCATATGAAGAAAGATTGGATCGACTAGGCTTATACTCACTGGAATTGAGAAGATTGAGGGGGGATCTTATTGAAACGTATAAAATTCTAAAGGGATTGGACAGGCGAGATGCAGGAAGATTGTTTCCGATGTTGGGGAAGTCCAGAACGAGGGGTCACAGTTTAAGGATAAAGGGGAAGCCTTTTAGGACCGAGATGAGGAAAAACTTCTTCACACAGAGAGTGGTGAATCTGTGGAATTCTCTGCCACAGGAAATAGTTGAGGCCGGTTCATTGGGTATATTTAAGAGGAAGTTAGATATGGCCCTTGTGGCTAAAGGGATCAGGGGGTATGGAGAGAAAGCAGGTACAGGGTTCTGAGTTGGATGATCAGCCATGATAATACTGAATGGCGGTGCAGGCCCAAAGGGCCGAATGGCCTACTCCTGCACCTATTTTCTATGTTTCTATGTTTCTATAATAAGTTATAATAAATGGAGCAGTCAATGTAATATAGAGTATACTTAAATCAGTGTGAGTTCATCAGTCTGATGGCCTGGTGGAAGAAGCTGTCCCGGAGCCTGTTGACCCTGACTTTTATGCTGCAGTACCGCTTCCCAGATTGTAGCAGCTGGAATAGATTGTGGTTGGGGTGGTTTGGGTCCCCAAGGTTCCTTCGGGCTCTTTTTCACACCTGTTCTTGTAAATGTCCTGAATCACGGGAAGTTCACAACTACAGATTCACTGGGCTATCCGCACCACTCTCTGCAGAGTCCTGTGATTAACGGAGGTACAGTTCCCATACCAGGCAGAGATGCAGCCAGTTAGGATGCTCTCAATTGTGCCCCTGTAGAAAGTTCTTAGGAATTGGAAGCCCATACCAAACTTCCTCAACCGTCTGAGGTGAAAGAGGCGCTGTTGTGCCTTTTGCACCACACAGCTGGTGTGTACAGACCACGTGAGGTGGTGACGTGGATGCTGAGGAACTTGAAGCTGATTACCCTCTCAACTCCAGAAGGGGTTATCCCATCTCCATTTCTCCTGTAATCCACAACCAGCTCCCACATGGATAAGGTCCCACTTGGGAAGTTAGTCAGGAAGGTTCAATCACCTGTCATTTAAGATGAGGTAGTAATTTGAATTAGACATTGCCTTTGAGGGAGAAACCAGGGAATGGTAGAAGATGGTTGCCTCTCTGACTGGAGGCCTGTGACTAGTTGAGTGCTGCAGGGATCAGTGCTGGGTCTATTGTTGCTTGCCATCTGTGTCAACAATCTAGATGATAATGTGATTTGTGGATGACACCAAGGTTGGGGGTGTAATGGACAGCAAGGAAGACTATCTGAGCTTGTAGTGGGATCTGGACCAGCTGGAAACATGAGCTGAAAAATCGCAGCTGGAACTTAATGTAGACTTGTGAGGGGTGTTGCACTTCAGTAGGACCGATCAAGATAGGCCTTACACAGTGAACAGTAGGGCGCTGAGGAGTATAGTAGAACAAAGGGATCTGGGAATACAGCTCCATAATTCACTGAAAGGGGTGGCACGATAGATAGTGTCATAAAGAAAGCTTTTGGTGCATTGGCCTTCATTAATCAAAGTATTGAGTACAGGAGATTGGATGTTATGTTGAAGTTGTATAAGACTTTGGTAAGACCTAATTTGGAGTATTGTATGCAATTTTGGTCACCTACCTAAAGCAAAGTGTAAATAAGATTGAAAGAGTACAGAGAAAATTTACAAGAGTCTAGAGGACCTGAGTTATAAGGAAAGATTGAGTAGGTTAGGACTTTATTCCTTGGAATGTAGAAGACTGAGGGATGATTTGATAGAGGCATGCAAAACTGTGCTGGGTATAAATGGGTTAAATGCAAGCAGGCTTTTTTCCATTGAGGTTGGGTGGTACTACAACTTGTCTTGTGTTAATGGTGAAAACTGAAATGTTTAATGGGAACCTGAGGGGAAACTTCTTCAGTCAGAGGATGGTGAGAGTGTGGAACAAGCTGCCAGCACAAGTGGTGCAAGCAAACTCAATTTCAACGTAGAAGAGAAGTTGATAGGTACGTGAATGGGAGGAGCACGGAGGGCCGTGGTCATTGTGCGGGTTGATGGGACTCGGCAGCTTAAATGGTTTGACATAGAGTAAATGGGCCAAAGGATCTGTTTCTCTGCTGTATTTTTCATTTACCCTTAGACTTAGACAGACTTGGGGACTGGGCAAAGATGGAATACAGTGTAAGGAAGTGCGTGGTCATGCATTTTTGCAGAAGGAATATAGGCAGGGACTATTTTCTAAATGGAGCGAAAATTCAAAAAATCAGAGGTGCAGAGGGACTCATGCAGATTCCCTAAAGGAGAACTTGCAGGTTGAGTCAGTGTAAGTCAGGCCAATGAAATGTTAGCATTCATTTTGAGAGGACTAGAATGCAAAAGCAAGGGTGTAATGATGGTCAGACCATACTTGGTATAGTATGAACAGATTTTGGCCCGACTTCTGAGAAAAGGTTTGCTGGCATTGGCGAGAGTCCAGAGGAGGTTCGTGAGAGTGATCCCAGGAATGAAAGGGTTAACATATGAGGCACGTTTGATGCCTTCAGGCCTGTGCTCACTGGAGTTCAGGAGTATGGGGGGAGGGGACCTTATTGAAACCTACTGGATGTTGAAAGGAAATATCGCTCCCTACGCGACTCCCTTGTCCACTCGGCCCCCCCATCTCTTCCCACCGATCTTCCTTCTGGCACTTATCCTTGTAAGCGGAACAAGTGCTACACCTGCCCTTATACTTCCTCCCTCACCACCATTCAGGGTCCCAGACAGTACTTCCAGGTGAGGCAACACTTCACCTGTGAGTCGGCTGGTGTGGTATACTGCGTCTGGTGCTCCTGGTGTGGCCTTTTATATATTGGTGAGACCCAATACAGACTGGGAGACCGTTTTGCTGAACACCTACGCTCGGTCTGCCAGAGAAAGCAGGATCTCCCAGTGGCCACACATTTTAATTCCACGTCCCATTCCCATTCTGATATGTCTATCCATGGCCTCCTCTATTGTCAAAATGAATCCAAACTGAGGTTGGAGGACCAACACCTTATATACCGGCTGGGTAGCCTCCAACCTGATGGCAAGAGCATTGACTTCTCTAACTTCCGTTAATGCCCCTCCTCCCCTTCTTACCCCATCCCTGACATATTTAGTTGTTTGCCTTCCCGCCCCTTTCTTTCTCCCAAGGCCTCCCGTCCCATGATCCTTTCCCTTCTCCAGCTCTGTATCACTTTTGCCAATCACCTTTCCAGCTCTTAACTTCATCCCACCCCCTCTGGTCTTCTCCTATCATTTTGCACTTCCCCCTCCCCTCACTACTTTCAAATCTCTAAGTATCTCTCCTTTCAGTTAGTCTTGACGAAGGGTCTCGGCCCGAAACATCGACAGTGCTTCTCCTGATAGATGCTGCCTGGCCTGCTGTGTTCCACCAGCATTTTGGGTGTGTTGTTTGAATTTCCAGCATCTGCAGATTTCCTTGTGTTTGCTCGGATATTGAAAGACTAAGAGAGAGTGGGTGTGGAGAGGATGTTCTCTATAGTGGGGGAGTCTAGAACCCAATGGCACAGACTTAGAATTGAGGGATGTCCATTTAAAACAGAGATGAGGAAAAATTTCTTTAGCCAGAGGTTGCTGAATCTGTGGCATTCATTGCTACAGATGGCTGTACAGTCCAAGTCATTGGGTATATTTAAGGTGGATGTTGTTGGGTTCTTGATTAATCAGGGTGTCAAACGTTATAGGGAAAAGGCAGGAGAATGGGGTTTAAAGGGTTAATTATTTGGCCATTATGGAAAGGCGGAGCACATTCAGTGGGTTGAATGGCCTAATTCTGCTCCTATTATTTTATGGTCTTATGCTCTAAATGGAATTCACTGAGAGTGAAAGTTGCTAAAGGAAAGCTGAGTGATTAAGGCTTATTCATAACTTGTATGCCTCTCCCCAGACTGAAAATATTTGCTATCATATTAAACATTCACTGTGCTTCATTATATTTTGATTTTCAAGTTGCACAAGATATTTTGCATCATGATATGATTGAATACCATGAATTGGTGAAAATGATAGGATTGTGGAAGGTATATTATTTTTAAAGCCAATTTACATGATTATGATTCATGTTACATTTCATGAAAGTGATATATGGTATAAATAACTATGTTAAGAATAACTATGTCCTTTCAATTGAATAAGATAACCTCACAAATCTAAAGGAAAATAATAATTAAGCCTTTGCTTAGATTTCTAAGAAATGTTTATTTCAGATATTGCCCTGAATGTCCCTAGCAGCCTGGGCAATAGAAATAGGTACACCTTTCTTAATACAGTAGATTCCAGTTAATAGAACCATTGGTTATTTGGGGCAACTGCTTCTTTGGGATAGCTCTTAAAGAACAAAAAGTAATTGAGAAAATACATTTCTCAATGGTTCCCTTCATTAGGACACTCACCACTTAATTAGGACAGGAGACTGTTAAACCTGACTGTTTCTAACTAGCAGGAGTTGTGTGCGCTTGTGTGGCCGTTAGACACTTCGCTGTGCTTACAGCCAACAGTTTTAAAATAGCTCAGCTTCATGTGTTTGTGTTCGAAAATCAGTGATTTTTGTCACTGATAGTTGGCGAGAAACAAGCCGTAAGACAAATCAGAACTAATTAGCTCACTGCGCTTTCAAGCATTCAGGCGTGGAAATGCCAGAATCTGCCAGGAGTGAAAATGACACAATTTCACTGCTTCAATAAGTTAGGAACTATGAAGGATTTCAAAGGTATCAACAATCATCTATCTTTAATCCCCACTGGACACTCAGCTCTCACCTGTGGCTCCAAATATCTGTTCCCATGCAATAGCAACCACACACTAGTACACTGCTTTGACAGGTGGGCTAAACCAGGTGAAACCATTGGGTCTCATACCCCAGTGAGATTAGGTCATGCCTGTTCTAGCATGCAAAGTCAGCTCAGGTGGACTGGCTGATGAGATCTACAATGGGATCTAACAGCCAGGAAGGTGGTTCTGCAAAGTTTCATTGAAAGGAAAGGGCTTGATGAGACACCGAAGAAGTAATGGTTATCCATAGCAACCAAGGTAGATCCCAGTTGTGACTACAGGACCCAAATTTCTGAGTTTTAGAGAGTGTCACTACCCCAGTGCAATGGCTTTTCCGCTTTAAAAACTCTCCCACATAGATTTCCTGGCATTGTTGGATATGATGGACAAGCACCAGTAGAATTAGTATTGTTTTAATTTGTTCTGTATTTCATTGAAATACATAACTTGTTACTGAGTTAAATGGTAGTTTCACTTTTTGTACCATTTTAACTTTTCCCACGAAAATTCATCTCATTGGGGCAGCTGCTCAATTGGGCCGAAATGTACTAGTCCCAATGTATCCCAATTAATCTTTAAAGGATATTAACCTTGCACTACATTTTGCATTTGCCAAAACAGTGAGAAGCCATTTATCATAATTTTAGCAAATAGATTTAGCAATTTTCCTATCTTCAGTCCATTTTTAAAACAACAGCATGATCGATTGCTCCAGGGTTGAGTTTAAATCAAAAATGTATTACATAGAATAAACAACCAGGATGGCAAGCATTTAGTTCATGCATTTTAGATATTTCATACTAATACCTCACTTACAGTCCGGAGCAGAATCAACAAATGAAATTGTGTTCAGAATTTAAAAATATTGTTTTCTACTCATTAAAGCCAGAAACACAAGTATTTGTACTATAACTATTGCTATTATTCACAGTTGTTCTAATCAGTTCCAAGTAAATTTTGAGGTTTATATGCTCAGGAGAAAATCAGCAAAATACATGCTCTATAAAAATGTTCAACATTTAGCCTCAAACTCCAGAACCATTGAACAATATTTCCATAAGACCATAAGACATAGAAGAAGGATTAGGCCACTTGGCCCATTGAGTCTTCAACCCTTGTGGAAAGCTTTAGTTTGATTTGTTGCAAGGCATATGTAGCTCCAGCTCCTTAAGGGTTGTCTGGTGTGGGGATTTTAACACACATTGTTCACCGTGGGGTTCTTTGAGGAATGATGGTAATGGTTTGACGGTAGAAGAATTTTTAGATACTTCCCAACTTTTGTGCCTTAATGATGGAGAGGTATGAGATTTGATGTTCATCATAGTTCTGAAACTGTTATTTAACTTTGGTTTTGAACATTCTGTCTGGAGTGAGTGAGTGGGATGTTATGGGAGGTGAAACACTAGGAAGTGATCATTTTCCTGTATTTATAAGCTTGGGTTTAGATTTATATTGGGGACAAGAGGCCACTTTTAGGAGGTGGAATTTTGGTAAAGCAAATTGGGAGGTTTAAGGTTTTATGTGATGAATGTTTGTCTGGGCTAAATGTTGAGGATGATGTGGATTTATGCAATGAAAGGTTATGTCACATGATTTATCAAACTGCAGAGAGAAGTGATTCCTATTAAAAAGGACTATAATCGGATAAAGGCTACACCATAGTGGACTGAGGAATGTACAGAGGCAATTGGGGTGAGAAACAAGGCAGTTAGGACAGATAAGAAGTACCACTCTGCGAGTGACCTTATTAAGTATAAAAGGGCACAGGCTGTGGTGAGGTTGCGATAAAAGTTTACTGGCAGTCATATTGTGATAGTATCGGAAAAGAAGTTAAACTTAGAGATGTTTGGGGATTGATTAAAAAATGGGGGAGGGGGGATTCATTGGGCTAATAGCATTCCAGTATTGATTAAAGAAGGTATCACAAGGTAGTAGGAACATAGAAAACATACATGTGTAGGGGAACACTTTGGTTCCAGTGATCATAACACCATTAGTTTCAAGTTGATTATGGACAAAGATAGATCTGGTCCTCAGGTTGAGGTTCTCAACTGGAAAAAGGCCAAATTTGAAGAAATGAGAAAGGATCTAAAAAGCGTGGATTGGGACAGGTTGTTCTCTGGCAAGGATGTGATTGGTAAGTGGGAGGCCTTCAAAGGAGAAATTTTGAGAGTACGGAGTTTGTATGTTCCTTTCAGGATTAAAGGCAAAGTGAATATGAATAAGGAACCTTGGTTCTCAAGGGATATTGGAACTCAGATAAAGGCGAAGAGAGAGATGTATAGCATGTATAGGCAACAGGGAGCAAATAAGGTGCTTGAGGAGTTTAAAAAGTGCAAAAAAGTACTTAAGAAAGAAATCAGGAGGGCTAAAAGAAGACATGACGTTGCTTTGGCAGTCAAGGTGAAGGATAATCCAAAGAGCTTCTAGAGGTATATTAAGAACAAAAGGATAGAAAGGGATAAAATTGGTCCTCTTGAAGATCAGAGTGGTCGGCTATGTATGGAAACAAAAAAAATGGGGGAGATCTTAAATGGGTTTTTTGCATCTGTATTTACTAAGGAAACTGGCATGGAGTCTGTGGAAATAAGGCAAACAGGTAGTGAGGTCATGGAACCTATACAGATTGAAGAGGAGGAGGTGCTTGCTGTCTTGAGGCAAATCAGAGTAGATAAATCCCCGGGAACTGACAGGGTATTCTCTCGGACCTTGAAGGAGACTAGTGTCGAAATTGCAGGAGCCCTGGCAGATATATTTAAAATGTCGGTATCTACGGGTGAGGTGCCGGAGGATTGGAGGATAGCTCATGTTGTTCCGTTGTTTAAAAAAGGCTCTAAAAGTAATCCGGGAAATTATAGGCCGGTAAGTTTGATGTCAGTAGTAGGTAAATTTTTGGAAGGAGTGCTAAGAGATAGGATCTTCAAGTGTTTGGGTAGACAGGGACTTACTAGGTAGAGTCAACATGGCTTTGTGTGTGGTAGTTCATGTTTAACCAATCTATTAGAGTTTTTTGAGGAGGTTATCAGGAAAGTGGATGAAGGGAAGGCAGTGGATGTTGTCTACATGGACTTCAGTAAGGCCTTTGACAAGGTCCCGCATGGGAGGTTAGTTAGGAAGATTCAGTCGCTAGGTATACATGGTGAGGTAGTAAATTGGATTAGACATTGGCTCAATGGGAGAAGCCAGAGAGTGGTAGTAAAGGATTGCTTCTCTGAGTAGAGTCCTGCGATTAGTGGTGTGCCACAGGGATCAGTGCTGGGTCCATTGTTATTTGTCATCTATGTCAATGATCTGGATGATAATGTGGTAAATTGGATCAGCAAATTGCTGATGATACAAAGATTGGAGGTGTAGTGGACAGTGCGGAAGGTTTTCAAAGCTTGCAGAGGTATTTGGATCAGCTGGAAAAATGGGCTAAAACATGGCAGATGGAGTTTAATGCAGACAAGTATGAGGTATTGCACTTTGGAAGGACAAACCAAGGTAGAACGTACAAGGTAAATGGTAGGACACTGAGGAGTGCAGTTGAACAGAGGGATCTGGAACACAGATACATAATTCCCTAAAAGTGGTGTCATAGGTAGATAGGGTCGTAAAGAGAGCTTTTTGTACATTGGCCTTTATAAATCAAAGTATTGAGTATAAGAGTTGGAATGTTATGGTGAGGTTGTATAAGACATTGGTGAGGCCGAATTTGGAGTGTTGTGTGCAGTTTTGGTCACCGAATTACAGGAAGGATATTAATAAGGTTGAAAGATTGCAGAGAAGGTTTACAAGGATGTTGCTGGGACTTGAGAAATTGAGTTACAGAGAAAGGTTGAATAGGTTAGGACTTTATTCTGTGGAGCGTAAAAGAATGAGGGGAGATTTGATAGAAGTGTATAAAATTATGACGGGTATAGATAGAGTGAATGCAAGCAGGCTTTTTCCACTGAGGCTAGGGGATAAAGAAACCAGAGGACATGGGTTAAGTGTGAAGGGGGAAAAGTTTAAAGGGAACATTAGGGGGTTTTCTTCACACAGAGAGTGGTGGGAGTGGAATGAGCTGTCAGATGAAGTGGTAAATGCCAGCTCACTTTAAACATTTAAGAAAAACTTGGACAGGTACATGGATGAGAGGTGTATGGAGGGATATGGGCCATGTGCAGGTCATTGGGACTATGTGGAAAAATGGTTCAGCACATCCAAGAAGGGCCAAAGGGCCTGTTTCTGTGCGGTAATGTTTTATGGTTCTACAGCACAATATAGGCCTTTCAGCCCACAAAGTTGTGCCGAACTTTACCTATAGCCCTCTATACTTCTGAGCTCCATTGAGCCATCCAGGAGACTCTTAAAAGACCCTATCATATCCACCTCCACCACCGCTGCCGGCAGCCCATTCCACGCATTCACCAATCTCTGCGTAAAAAATCTTACCCCTGACATCTCCTCTGTACCTACTTCCACACACCTTAAAACTATGCCCTCTCGTGCTAACCATTTCAGCCCTGGGGAAAAGCCTCTGACTATCCACACAATCAATGCTTCTCATTATCTTGTACACCTCTATCAAGTCACCTCTCATCCTCTGTCACTCCAAGGAGAAAAGGCCAAGTTCACTCAACCTATTCTTATAAGGTATGCTCCCCAATCCAGACAACATCCTTGTAAATCTCCTCTATGGTTTCTATGGTTTCCATGTCCTTCCTATAGTGAGGTGACCAGAATTGAGCACAGTACTCCAAGTGGGGTCTGACCAGGGTCCTCTATAGCTGCAACATTACCTCTGGGCTCCTAAACTCAATCCCACGATTGATGAAGGCCAATACACCGCATGCCTTCTTAACCACAGAGTCAACCTGCGTAGCAGCTTTGAGTGTCCTATGGACTCGGACCCCAAGATCCCTCTGATCCTCCACACTGCCAAGAGTCTTATCGTTAATAAGATTGTTACTGAAATCAGAAGGTTTAGTTATTGGGTTGGTCATTTGCTGCAATTCATAATCAAGATAGTTTAAGTGAAGAGGCTAAACAATGTAGCGATAAGGTTTTAAGTGAATACCCTGATGTGTTGGAACCCAGCTGTAGCAATGTAAGTATTAGAGATGTAGGGTTTTCTTTGTGTGTACTTAAGAAAGCTATTAATTGCACTGGTCAGACGGCTTCAGGAAAATATGTTATTGTATGTTTAAACATATTGCTGACAACTCTCTGGAAATAATATTAAAATTTTTGAATCATATTTGGAGTTTAGGCCATCTTCCCTCCTCATGGAAAATGGTAGTAGTAGTACCTATTCTAAATCTAGGGAAACCCCCATCAGATCCTTCTAGTTATAGACTAACATCATTCAGGTCACATTTGTGTAAACTTATTGAACGTATGATAATAGAGCGGTTGAATTATATTTTGGAATAAAGAGATGATATAGTGTTTTATCAGAGCAGCTTTTGGAAGGGCAGAATAACATTGGATTCAGTTTTATGTTTGGTAGATGATATTAGGAAAGCACAGGTGAATAAAGAAGTTGTAATCGTATTTTTTGATGTTGAAAAAGCATATTGTATGTGAGGGAGGGAAGGTCTTTTGATTACGTTTTGGAAATTAGGAGTGAGAGGAAGGCTATGTAATATTTTTCCTGAGTTTTTCATTTGGATGGTCTATGCAGGTAAGGGTAGATAAGGTATATTTGGGCTTCTGTGAGATAGAGGATGGGACCCCACAAGGTGGTATTTGTAGACATTTATTGTTTAATATTATGATAATGATATTTTCTCTGGGACAGGTACTGGGATAGGTGAATCACTTTTTGCAGCTGATGGTGCTTTATGGATCAGAGGAACAAATTTCAATTTGACTGTAAATAGGATGCAATTAGCAATTAATAAAGTTGTACATTGGACAAATAGATGGGGTTTTAAGTTTTCAATAGCTAAAACACAAGTTTTGTGTTCCATAAAGAGTATCAGTAGACCTGCACCATTTGAAATTATATGGTCAAACACTTGAAGTGTCAGTGGTAAGATTTCTCGGCATATGGCTGGATAATAAGCTGACATGGAAGCACCATATCTGTGAAACAATTGATAAATGTAAAGGGGCATTAAATAGCATCAGATGTCTGTGTGGGTATTCTTGGGGTGCTACACAAAAGTCTATGTTGACCACTTATATTTGTTCAGTGAGATTGGTACTTGACTATGGCGGTGTGGCTTATGGATCAGCTTAATCTTTAACATTAAAATGTTTGGATGTGATACAAACACAGGCTTTAAGATTGTGTTGTGGTGTAGTTAGATCATCCCCTGTTTTGGCTTTGCTGGTTGAAGTTGGACAATTATTCTCACAGTTGCAGAGGTTGAAGTTGATGTTAATGTACTGGATTAATTTGGGGGGGGGGCAGAAAAACGATCACCCTGTTAAAAGTGTTTTGGAAGACTGTTAGGAACATCACAAGAAGTGTTTTTTAGTTTTGGATGGATGGGTTTTTATCATGCTAGGAATATGGGTTTGCTGGATTATGCAATATGTTCCACTGTAGCCTTTTCAGTAACCTCACCTTGTTTTTTTCCAATGACTTGAGTTGATTTTAGGTTGCATGATTTTATGAAACCCAAGGATCCTGGTATGCCTGAGATTCTGTTGGTTCATCGATATGTTAAGGAAAATTATTGTGATTTGTTAACCATTTTTACTAATGGCTCAAAAAATCATTTAACTGGAATATGGGTGTGGCTGTTTTTGTGCCGAAATTTCAGGAAACAATAAAGAAACATCTTACTAACCATTTATCAGTATATACAGCAGAACTGGTTGCCATCATTTTGGGCTGACAGTGGGTAGACAAAATTTGCCCCTCCAAAGTTGTCATTTGTTCAGATTCTTTTTTGGTTTTGGCTCACCTTAGAACAGGTCTTTCTAACAGTAGGTTGGATTTACTGCTGGAAGCTCTTCAAGGTTTATTTCATATTCAAAATATTGGTCTACATGTCTATTTCTAATGGATCTCTGAACATAGAGGTTTGAGGGGAATGAACGGGTTGATTGTTTGGCCAAAAAAAATGTTAGCAGTTCAACTGTGGATGTAGGCCTTCTACTTAGCACATCAGAAGCTAAGGGGTTGGTGGGGCTAAGAATTTGAGGATTATGACAAGACCTGTGGAATAATGGGCATAAGGGGAAACACCCTTACAGAATATATAAAACTGTTGGATTGAAGGGGGGTGAAAGGGGTTAAACAAGAATACAAGAAGGGAAGGAATTATGTTGACTCAACTTAGAATTGGGGATACTATGCTTAATTTTTCCTTCTATCTTGTTGGAAAACACCACTCCATGTGTGTAGGTTTTGTCATCGTTATGAAACAGTTGAACATATTCTTTTACAATGTGAAGCATACGAGATTGAAATAAAGCAAATGCAGTCTGCGCTACTATCTTTGGGGGTTGATGGTTTTCGTTTTGCTTTACTAAGTTATGGAAGTGACTTTAATTCACAATATTGTCTTTCATTACTTACGATCTATAGGGCCTTTGGGGGTAATTAGTTTTCATTTGATAAAGAACTTGTAGGGTTTTATTTCCCAGCTCTTTACACCACACTGCAGTCCAGCTGGTGGTGATAATGCACCTTCAATTTGGACTGCCAAACATCATTAAAAGTCAGAAGAAGAAGCGTCTGCTCTGCATTATGATTATGGCCAATTTATTACCCCTCTCAACCCCATTATCCTGCCTAAAATGTAAAAGTGCCAATGAGTTCAAGATGGTGCTGGAGAATCAGGGCGAGGTGTTGGGGGCTGTCTAAAAAAATTCTAAATATGCCTCTTTCAAATTACTCTCACTACAATCTGCAGCCTGTAATTTCCCTTTAAGGAACATCTTAATGAACTAGCGATTTCACCATCTTCTAAAGGATTTGGTGGATTTAACTCTCAGATGTTTAAGCAGATGAAGATTCATTGCCATGGGTGCAAGTGGGAGGAGGGGAGGACTCCAAGCCAGGCTGAAACCCAGCATCTTGTTAACAAATATATGAAGAACAGGATTGAGGACAAAAGTGCGTTATTGCTGTATCTGAGGGAAATGAGGAATTGCTGTGTTCTGAGTTTCAAGGAGACATGGCTCACTCTGAACCTGTTGGATAAGTTGATAAGGCCTGAAGTGTTCTTGATACACAGGATTGACCAAACTGCTGATTCAGAGAAGGCAATAGCTGGGATATCTGTCTTTCATGATATATAGTTTGTGCTGCTCAGACACAGTGGTCTTGTCATACTCTTGTTCTCCCCACCTGAAACATCTAATAATTCAGTGCCAATTGTTCTCATTTTAAGAGGGTTCTCCTTCATGACCCTGTCTGCAGTTTACATACTACCAGAAGCCAATGTTAATTGGGCACTCAAGATATTGAATGCTGTGATCACGAAATAAGAAACCGCCTACTCTAATCCTATTCGAATCATAGTCAAGGATTCAATTCGGGTTGCTCAAAGAAATCTCTGCCCGATTATCGGCAACTTATAACCTGCAGCATCAGGGATCCCAACATATTCAGCTACTGCTACACTACAATCAGGAATGCCTACCATTCCATACTTATATCATATTTCAGGAAATCTGATCACTTGGCTGTCCTTCTACCTGCATACAGGCAGAGGTTAAAGAACAAGGCTCCCAAGATAAGGACAAAAAAGAGGTTGTTGTGGGAAGCAAATGAGTGTCTATGGGGTGTCTCAAGTCAGCAGACTGGGCCATGTTCGAGGACTCATCAGAGGATTGAATGGCCCTCTGAATGCCAATTGTCAAGACTCCATAAAAAATAGTTGTAGACGAACGTAACCTCGCAAAATCATTCAGCATGTTCCCCAACCAGAAGCCATGGATGAATTTTGAGATCCACAATGTGCTGAGGACCAGGGTCAGTGGCATTTAAGTCTGGCGACCAAAGTAAGATACATGAGATCCTGGCATGATCTCTGGAAAGCCACCTTACCTGCAAAGTGACAATTCCAGACCAAACTTGGTTCAGGATGCCTTTGTTCTCTTTTACTTCTATTGCTTTATATGATTTGTTTTGTGTTTTTTTTCCCTCTTTCTCTGTGGGCACTGGGGGTTTGTCATATTTTTTAAATTGTGTTATTTCTGATTCCTTGCCTTGTGACTGCCTGTAAGCAATCAAGTCTCAGCGTATATAATTTCTACGTTCTTTGACAATAAATGTACTTTGAAACTTTGAAACTTGAATCACTAAAGGATGCTCAACATCTGTGGCAGGGCTTGAATGCTATTACCTCCTACAAAGAGAAACCAAGTGACATAGGTGACAACAAGGCTTCATTCCCAGACAAGATCAATGCCGTTGATCATGAAAACATGAAGAAGCCTTCATGAACTCCCACAGCCCCAATGGCTCTGTGATTGTAGTCTCTGAGGCCAACGTGAGAGCATCCTTCAGGACGGTGAAACCAGGGAAAGCATCTGGCCCAGATGGGGTAACTGGCTGGGTAGTAAAGACGTGGAGTGTTTACTGAGATCCTTAACCTCTCTCTTTGACAGTCTGAGGTAGCCACCTGCTTCAAGCAGGCTTCAATTATACTGGCGCCTAAGAAGAAAGTGGTAACCTGCCTCAATGACTGTGTCCAGTAGCACTTACATCTACTATGATCAAGTGATCTGAGAGGTTGGTGATGAAACCTGTCAACTCCTGAGTGAGATGCGACTTGGATCCACTCTAATTTGCCTACTGTCACAACAGATCCACAGCAGGTGCCACTTCACTGGCTCTTCAGTCAACCCTGAAGCAGCGGGACGGTGAAGAAGCAAACAACATGATGTCTTTTATTGACTATAGCTTAGTATTCAATACTATCATCCCTCAAAACTAGCTTCAGGACCTTTGCCTCAATACCTCTTTATCCAATTGAATCCTCGATTTCCTTACTTGCAGCCCCAAGTCAGGCAAAAACATCCCCTCCACAATCTCCATCAGCATAGGTGCCCTACAAGGCTCTGTGCTTAACTCGCTAATCTATTTACTTTATACTTCTTCCTGGGAGGCAAAGCACAGCTCCAATCCCATTTTTAATTTTACTGATGACATCACTGTCATTGCCCGAATCAAAAGTGGTGACAAATCAGTATATAGGAAGGAGATTGAAAATCTAGCAGAGTGGAGCCATAACAACAACCTCAGACTCAATGTCAGCAAGACCAAGGAGATGATTATTAACTTCAGGAGGAGGAAACCGGAGATCCGTGAGCCAGTCCTCATCGGGGGAGGGGGGGGGGGGTAAGAGGTGAAGAGGGTCAACAACTTTAACTTCCTTTGTGTTATTATATCAGAGGACCTGTCCTGGGCTCAGCATGTGTGCCATTATGAAAAAAGCATGGACATGGCTCTACTTCCTTAGAAGTTTGAGAAGACTTAATATGGCATCTAAAATTTTGGCAAACTTCCATAGATGTGTGGTGGAGGGTATATTGACTGCTTGCATCACGGCTGGTAAGAAAGCACCAATGTTCTTGAATGGAAAAATCATACAAAAAGTAATGTATATGACACAGTCCATCGCAGGCAAAGCTCTCCCCATCACTGAGCACATCTTCACTGAATACTGTTGTAGGAAATCAGCACCCATCATCAAGGACCCCCTCCACCCTGGTCATGCTCTCTTCTTGTTGCTGCCTTCAAGAAGGTGGCACAGGAGCCTTGGGACTCACATAATCAAATTCAGGAACATTCATAGTTATTACCCCTCAACTATCAGGCTCTTGAACCTGGGGGGATGACCACTCACCCCCATCGGTGAACTGTTCCCACATCCTATGGACTCCCTTTCAAGGACTCTTCATCTTGTATTCTTGATATTTATTGCTTATTTATTTATTATTATTTTTTTCTTTTATATTTGCATGTTTTTGTTGTCTTTTGCACATTGACTGTTTGTCTTCTTGGATGTGATCTGTTAGAGCAATGTCTCCACATCTGAATATGTATTGTGGATTTAATTTGGAGTGCAGCTCTGAACAATGGGTTCCTAAAAGCCGTGAATCCAGACCAGACAATGCTAATTAAAATTCATTTGGATGTCTGTGGTGTGGAGGTGAATGGGGAGGAGTGAAGGTTTTGTGTAGTTTCAAAGAAAGCGTTGTCCATACATTGTAAATATGGAATTGTCCTTTGATGTTTAGCATATAAAAAATATTGAGCACCATGTTGGGCCAGCCAGACCTTTCGACTGAAGGCATCTCCATATGATGCTTGCTGTACATTGTTTTGCCGAGATGCTGGGGATTGAACCTGCGACCTCATACAGTGTGTTGGCACGTGGCCAAGTGGCTAAGGCATTGGCCTAGTGATCTGAAAGCTGCTATTTCGAGTCTCAGCTGAGGCAGCGTGTTGTGTCCTTGAGCAAGGCACTTAACCACACATTGCTCTGCGATGACACCAGTGCCAAGCTGCATTGGCCTAGAGCCCTTCCCTTGGACGACATCAATGGCGTGGAGAGGGGCAACTTGCAGCATGGGCAACTGCCGGTCTTCCATACAATCTTGCCCAGGCCTCAGTCAACATCAAAATCGATGGGGAGCTGAAGAAGAGGTGTTTTGCTGAATAAAGAAGCTGCTTTGTATCTACCTGTAATTTTCTCCAGTGGCTTCATTCACGCAACAACATGGTCTTTCAATAATCCTACAGTCTTTCTTGCATTTACTGTGTATTCTTGCAAGAAAATGGATCTCCAGGTTGTATAAGGTGACATATATGTACTTTATAATAAATTTACTTTAAACTTTGAACTTCTCCCTGTTATCATTGATACCCTTACAAATTGAAAACCTATCAACCTCTGGTTCAAATACATCCAATAACTTGGCTTCCATAGCCACCTGTGGCAATGAATTCCGCAGATTCATCACCCTCTAGCTAAGCAATTCCTCCTCACCTTTGCTCTAAAGGAATGTCCTTATATTCCGAGGCTGTGCCCTATCATTGGAAACATCCTCACAGTGTCCACTCTATCTAGGTCTTTCAATATTCAGAATCAAAATCAGCTTTACTATCACTGGCATATGTCATAAGTAGTTCCGAAAGAGAGCAAACAAAATTAAAAATACAGGTAGTGTACATGGCTTTGTTGTCCATTCAGAAATCTGATGGGTGTGGGGAAGAAGCTGTTCCTAAAATATTGAGTGTGTGTCTTTAGGCCCCTGTGCTACATCTTAGATGGTAGCAATGAAAAGAGGTCATCTTTTGTGTAACAGGGGTCCTAAATGAGTTAATAAGGAGAGGGAGGTGCTATTTCTGACACCTCCCTCTTCTTTCTCGATCCCTTTGTCTGCATCTCTGGAGACAAACTGTCGACTGGCATCTTTTATAAACCAACCGATTCCCACAGCTATCTTGTCTATACCTCTTTCCACCCTGTCTCCTTTAAAACAATTATTCCTTTTTCTCAGTTCTTTCGTCTCCGCTGCATCATTTCCCAGGATGAGGCTTTCCTGTTCAGGACATCAGAGATGTCTTGCTTTTTCAAAGAACAGGGTTTTCCTTCCTCCTCCATTGGAGCTGCCTTCACCTGCATCTCTTCAATTTCCCGGAAATCTGTGCTCACCCCATCCTCCTACCACTTTCACTGTGATAGAGTTCCTCTTGTCCTAACCTACTGCCCCATGAGCCTCTGCATCCAAAAAAAACATCATTCACCTCAGCATCTGCTATCTCCAAAAGGCCCCTACTGCCAAACTCATCTCTATCTCCTGCCCTCTGCCACTTTCTGTGGGGATCATTCCGTCTGCAGTTCCCTTGTCCTTTCGTCCCTCCCCACTAATCTCACTCCCGGCACTTATTCCTGCAAGCAGTGAAGGTGCTATACCTGCCCATTCACCTCTATTCTGGGTCCCAAACAGCCCTTCCAGCTGGGGCAACACTTCACCAGTGAATCTGCCGGGGTTGTCAATTGCATCCGGTGCTCCTCTATATTCGTGAGATCTGTCATAAACTTGGGGGGGGGGGGAGCACTTCATCAAGCACCTCTACTTCATCCGCCAAAAGTGGAACAACCCTGTGGCCAAACGTGTTAATTCTGATTTCCATTCTCATTCTGACATGTTGGTCCATGGCCGCCTCTGGTGCCGTGATGAGGCCTCCCTCAGGGTGGTGGAGCAACACCTCATATAATGTCCATGTAGCGTCCAACCTGATGACATGACTATTAATTTCTCCCTTTGGTTAAAAAAATCCCTAATGAAACTGCTTGAAACTGCTCACCCTCTCTATTGCTGATCCCTCGATGATGTGTGTTCCTTCGACTTACCCTTCCTGAAGTTCACAGTCATTTCCTTGGTCTTACTGACCTGACGTTGAGTGCAAGATTGTTGTTTCAACTCTTGTTCAACCAGCAGTTCTGTCTTTCTCCTGTACGCCTCCTTGTCACTATCTGAAATTCTGCCAACCATAGTTATGTCATTGACAAATTTACAGATGGTGTTTAAGCTGTGCTGAGCCACACAGTCATGGGTGTGGAGGGAGTAGAGCAGTGGGCTTAGCAGTGTCGATTGTCACTGAGAAGATGTAAACCGAGTTTTTGGAACTTGTTAATGCTGATATAGGTATTGCTATTGTTTAGGTAATCCAAGACCAATACATTTCAATGAGATCCTCCCTCATTCTTCTAAATTTCAGTGAGTACAGGCCCAGAGCTATACCCATTCGATGTATTCATTCATCTTATGCCCATATATTCTACAGAATATATCGTCACAATCGTTCAACGGCAGACGCAATCTCCATGGCTCTTCACATGGCTTTAGACCACCTAAACAACACAAACACCTGTGTCAGGATGCTGTTCGTCGACTATAGCTCAGCATTCAATACCATCATTCGCACAATCCTAATTGAGAAGTTGCAGAACCTGGCCCTCTGTACCCCCCTCTATAATTGGATCCTCAACTTCCTAACCGGAAGACCACAGTCTGTGCGGATTGGTGATAACATATCCTCTTCACTGACGATCAAAACTGATGCACCTCAGGGGTGTGTGCTTAGCCCACAGCTCTAATCCTTGTATACAAATGACTGTGTGGCTAGGCAAAGCTCAAACACCATCTACAAATTTGCTGACGATACAACCATTGTTGGTAGAATCTCAGGTGGTGACGAGAATGTGTACAGGAGTGAGATATGCCAACAAGTGGAATGGTGCCGCAGCAACAACCTGGCACTCAACGTCAGTAAGATGAAAGAGCTGATTGTGGACTTCAGGAAGGGAAAGATGAAGGAACATGTACCAATCCTCACAGAGGGATCAGAAGTGGAGAGAGTGAGCAGATTCAAGTTCCTGGGTGTCAAGATCTCTGAGGATCTAACCTGGTCCCAACATATTGATGGAGTCATAAAGAAGGCAAGACAGCGGCTATACTTTATTAGGAGTTTGAAGCAATTTGGCATGCCAACAAATACACTCAAGAACTTCTATAGTTGCACCGTGGAGAGCATTCTGACAGGCTGCATCACTGTCTGGTATGGAGGGGCTGCTGCACAGGACCGAAAGAAGCTGCAGAGGGTTGTAAATCTAGTCAGCTCCATCTTGGGTACTAGCCTACAAAGTATCCAGGACATCTTTAGGAAGCGGTGTCTCAGAAAGGCAGCATCCATTTTTAAAGACCTCTAGCACCCAGGGCATGCACTTTTCTCGCTGTTACCATCAGGTAGGAGATACAGAAGCCTGAAGGCACACACTCAGCGATTCAGGAACAGCTTCTTCCCCTCTGTCATCCGATTCCTAAATGGACATTGAAGCTTTGGACACAACCTCACTATTTTAATATATAGTATTTCTGTTTTTGCACATTTTGTAATAATCTATTCAATATATGTAATTGATTTAGTTGTTTGTTTATTATGTCTTATTTTATTTATTATTATTTTTCTCTCTCTCTCTCTCTCTCTCTGCTAGATTATGTATTGCATTCAACTGCTGCTGCTAAGTTAACAAATGTTACATCGCATGCCGGTGATAATAAACCTGATTCTGATTCTGATTCTGAAATAAATGTCAAAATTTTACTTCCAAGTTTTTCCTGAGATATAATTAATAACTTTGAATGGCTTGAAATGCAAAGGGAAAGATCTTCAAACTCAAAAGATGGGTTTCAACATCTTGAATTGCAAGGTAATTTTCGATCTTTTGACCCTTAGCAACCGGACTTCAGCAGTATTTGAAAGAATCTAGCAATAGTAAGATTGTATATTTATTACAGCCATATTGATCATGGAGTAAGTGCCTGGAAAAAGATGTTTCAAGTAAGTTACTAGAAGATCTGATAATCAATAACAGATCAAACTAGGGCTCCTGTTTTCTAAAGAAGAGAAACTTAAGGTTAACTTTCCAGAAGCCTTTAAATTTATAGGGAAATAAAGAGGTTTCCAATTATGGGAAATTCAAAATTAGGATCTATAAATGTAAGAATGTTATCATTAAGTAATTGGAGAAACATTTTTTCTCAGAGAATGGCAAGTGTTATTTTCTGTAGTCCATGGCATTTATTTCTCTGATTTTGCCTTTGGATCCATTATCCTGCTGTTTTCTTTACTGGCTGCACCTCAATTTACTCTGTAGAGCAAAGAATAAACTGACTGCTGGAGGATTTCAGCGTGTCACGCAGCATCTCTACAGATGTTGCCTTGATCCCTCCAGCAGTCTGTTTCTTCCTCCGGATTCCTGCAGCAACAGTCCCTTATGTCTCAAATACTCCATACTGCTCTCATTAAACAATTCCACCTTTAGTCATTTTATTCCTTTCTTCAAAAATGTACAGAAATGCTGTCATCATTATTTTCCTTGTCTGCTTTTCCATTGTTCAGTGCCATTTTCTCAGTCGGGTTGCTGGGGATGCTTTCATGCAGCTTTACCTAACGTCATAAATGGCGGAGCTACTTCAGTCCCTGAGAAGCTGAATTTCTTTCATGCACACTTTGAAAGATAGAATAAAACTACACCTGTGCAAATCCCTGCAGCATCTGGTGACCCTGTGGCATCTGTCTGAGGTGCTGATGTTGTATTTTAAGAGGGTGAGCAAGATATCAGGCCCCAATGGTGTATCTGCTAGGGCGCGAAAAACCTGTACCAACCAATTGGCCATAATGTTCAAAAACATCTTTGGTCTCTGTAACACACACAAAATGCTGGTGGAATGCAGAAGGCCTGACGAAGGGTTTCGGCCCGAAACGTCGACTGTACTTCTTCCTATAGATGCTGCCTGGCCTGCTGTGTTCCACCAGCATTTTGTGTGTGTTGCTTGAATTTCCAGCATCTGCAGATTTCCTCGTGTTTGCATCTTTAATTTCTCACTGCTGCAGTTAGAGGCTCCCACCTGCTTCAAAAAGGCATCAATCATAGCGGTGCCCAGGAAGAGCAGGGTGAACTGCTTCAATGACTATAGGAGCAAAATTAGGTTATTTAACTCATTGAGTACGCTCTGCTATTTCACCTTGGCTGATCCATTTTCCTCTCAACTCCATTCTTCTGCCTTCTCCCACTACCTTTCATGCCCTGACTAATCAAGAGCATATCAGCCTCTGCTTTAAGCACATGCAATGACCCGTCCTCCACAGCCACCTGTGGCAATGAGTTCCACAGATTCACCACCCTCTGACAAAAGAAATTCCTCCTCATCTCTGTTCTAAATGGACATCCCTCTATTCTGAGGCAGTGCCCTCTGGTCCTACACTCACCCTCTATAGGAAGAATCCTCTGCACATCCATACTGTTGAGGCCTTTCAACATTTGATAGGTTTCTATGAGATTATAAGACCATAAGACATAGGAGCAGAATTAGGCCATCTGGTCCATCGGGTCTGCTCCGCCACTCAATTATGGCTGATCCTTTTTTCCTATCTCCGTTCAACTCCAGTTCCCAGCCTTCTCCCCGTGGCCTTTGATGCCATGCCCAGTCAAGAACCTATCAATCTCTGCCTTAAATACACCCAACAACCTGGCCTCCACAGCTGCATGTGGCAACAACTTCCACAAATTCACTACCCTTTGGCTAAAGAAATTTCTCTGCATCTCTATTTAGAATGGCTGTGCCCTCTTGTCCTAGACTTTCCCACCATGGGAAACATCCTCTCCACATCTACTCTGTCTAGGCCTCTGAACATTCAAAAGGTTTCAATGAGATCTCCCTCGTGCTTCTAAATCCCAGCAAATACAGTGCCAGAGCCATCAAACATTCCTCATATGATAACCCTTCATTCCTGGAGTCATTCTCATGAACATCCTCTGACCCCAATCCAAGGACAGCATATCCTTTCGTAGATAGGAGGCCCAAAACACCAACCGCTCACAATTCTCCAAGTGATGCCTTACTAGTGCCTTATAAAGCCTTAACATTACATCCTTGCTATTATAATCTAGTCCTCTTGAAATAAATGCTAACATGGCATTTGCCTTCCTCACCATCGACTCAACTCACAGGTTAACCTTCAGGCAATCTGCACAAGGATGCTCAAGTCCCTTTGCACCTTGGATTTTTGAACTTCCTCACTATTTAGAAAATAGCCTATGCTTTTATTTCTTCTACCAAAGTGCATGACCATACACTTCCCAATGCTGTGTTCCATTTCCCACTTCTTTACCTGTTCTCCTAATCTAAGTCCTTCTGTGGTCTCCCTGATTCCTCAACACTGCCTGTACCTTCACCTATCATTGTATCATCCAGAAACTTGGCTGCAAAGCCATTAATTCTGTCATTGAAATCATTGACATAGAACGAGAAAGGAGGCAGTCCCAATACCGGCACCTGTGGAACATCACTAGTGATTGGCAGAAAGCCCACTTTTTGCCACTTGCTAATCATCCATGCTGGAATATTTCCTGTAATCCCCTGGGCTTTCATCTTGCAAAGCAGCTTCATGTGCAGGACCTTGTCAAAGGCCTTCTGGAAATCCAAGTGCAGAACATCCACCATTTATCCTATGTCTATCCTGCTTGTTATTTCCTCAACGAATTCCAACTGATCTGTCAGACAAGATTTTCCCTTATGGAAACCATGCTGACTTTGGCCTATATTATCATGGACCTCTAAGTACCCAGAAACCTCATCCTTTATAATCACCTTCAACTTCTTCCCAACAACTAAGGTCAAGCTAACTAGCCTCTCCTTTCTTCTGCCTCTCTCCCTTCTTGAAGAGTGGGGTAACATTTGCAAATTAACAATCCTCTAGAACCATGCCAGGATCTATTGATTTCTGGAAAGATTATTACTAATGCCTCCACAATCTCTTCAGCTACCTCTTTCAGAACTCCAGGGTGTAGTCCATCTGGTCCATGTGGACCTTCAGACCTTTCAGCTTCCAAAGCACCTTCTCCCTAGTAATAGCAACTGCAGTTACTTCAGTCCACCACCATTCTTGAACTTCTGGCACACTATTAGTGTCTTCCACAGTGAAGACTGATGCAAAATACTCATACAATTCATCCACCATTTCCTTGTCTCCCATTACCTCCTCTGCAGCATCATTTTCTATTGGCCCAGTATTTACTCTCACCTCCCTTTTTATATATCTGAAAGTACTTTTGGTATCCTATTTGATATTACTGACTAGCTTGCCTTCATATTTCATCCTTTCCCTCCTTCTGACTTTTTTAGTTGCCTTTTGTTGATTTTTAAATGCTTCCCGCTAATGTCTCTTTTGCTTTTATGTTGGTTGACTTTTCTTCTTAGCCATGGTTGTGCCATATTGCCTTTAGAATACTTAGTCTTCTATGGAATGTATCTATCCTGTGCCTTTTGAATTGCTCTCAGAAATTCCAGCCTTTACTGCTCTGCTGTCATCCCTGCTAGTGTCCCCTTGCAATCAACTTCAGCTTCTGCTTTTCAAACTGTGTGGTGAATTCCAACATATTATGGTTACGACCTCCTTTACCTTAAGCTCCCTAAACAAATCCAGTTAGTTACATAACACCCAACCCCTAGTGGGCTCATCCTCAAGCCGCTCTAAAATTGTATCTCATAGGCATTCCACAAATCTTCTCTTAATATTTAGCACCAGCCTGATTTTCCCAATCTACCTGCATATTGAAATCTCCCATGACTATCATAACATTTCCCTTTTGATATGCCTTTTCTACCTCCCATCTTAATTTGTAGCCCACATCCTGGCTACTGTTTGAGGCCTGTATATAACTCTCACCGGGTCTTTTTACTCTTGCAGTTTCTTAACTCTATCCACAACAACTCTACACCTTCTAATCATATGTCACCTCCTTTTAAGGATTTGATTTCAGTGTTTGCAAACAGAGCCACACTACCCCCTCTGCCTACTGACCTGTCCTTTCCATACAATGTCTATTCTTGGATGTTAAGCTCCCAATTCTAATCTTCTTTCAGCCACAACACAATGTCATACCTGCTGATCTCTAATTTTGTTACAAAATCATTTACTATATTCTGCATATTATGTGCATTCAAATATAACACCTTAGTCCTGTATTCAATAGTTCAATAATTCCATTTAATATCAGAGAATGAATACAATATATAACATGAGATTCTTACTGTTCACAGACATCCACTAAAACAGAATAATATCCCAAATAATGAGTGACAGTAAAAACTTTAGAACCCCAAAGCTCCTTTCTCCCCCTTGCAGCAAGAGAGACCATGATCTGTAGTTATGGTAAATTAATCGTTCACCCAACAATTCAGCATGGCACAGGCTCACTCTTTCCCTAATAAAGTGGTAGAGAGGTGTCACATAGTGAGAGGGGAGACCAACTAATCAAAACAACTCACTGATTATGATGTTAATCCCTGCTGTGTTGCTGTTTTTTGAACTCTCTGACTCAAGAATTGGCCGCAAATTCTCCCCCATCAATGAGAGGGGAAGAGAGAGGGGGAGAAGGGAAGGGGGAGGGAGGGGGAGAAGGGAAGGGGGAGGGAGAGGGAGAGAGATTGAGATTGAGATTTGCCAAGCACAAAGACCTCTGCCAGCAGTTTTGTCACGTGATGCTTCAGTCAGTGACACTGGCATAGAATCAGCTCATCCTCAGAGCCCCAGAGGCACACTCACCTTCTAGGACATGCCCCTGGGATATTGAAAAATGACCATTTGGTGATCCAAGGGAACAGGTACCATCGTCATAAAGAACCACAGTTCGAGTGCAGCTGCAGGTCAGGGCTCTGACAGAACCCATCCACTTTGAAGGAGATAATAAAGAGACAGTAAAGACAGATGAGCTCGAAGAAGCTGCTCTCTAGTGCCATCATAGCTCCACCCACCATTCGTCACCCTTTTTGATCTTGTTCCTGTGTTACACTGCAACTCATCCCTCTGACTGCAATTTTGTTCTATCATCTGCTTGTCCCTCTTGACAATCTCACTGCACACTGCCTCTGCTTGTTTACCAAATGCCCCATCCTCAGCCCTATCACCCAGCACTCTTTGCATTCCCCAACCAAATTAGTTTAAACCCTCCCCCAGCAGTTCTAGCAAACCTGCCTGCAAAAATATCGGTCCCCCTCAGGTTTAGGTGTGACTCATCCCTTTTGTATAAGGTAGGTCATACCTTCCCCAGAAGAGACCGGAATGATCCAGAAATCTGAAGCCATAATCCATGCACCAGTTCCTCAGCCACACATTCATTTGCCAAACCATCCTCTTCTTAACTTCACTGCACGTGGCACAGACAGCAATCCAGAGATGACGACCCTGGAAGTCTTGTTTTCCAGCTTTCTACCTAACTCCCTACATTCTCTCTTCAGGATCTCCTCCCTTTTCCTATTTATGTTATTGGTGCCAATACTTCCCAGGACTTCTGGTTGCTCATCCTCCCCCTTTAGAATGCTGTGGACCTGATCCAAGATGCCCCTGACCCTGGCACCTGGGATGCAACATACCAAACAGGTATATCTATTGTGTCCGCAGAATCTCATGTCTACTCCTCTTTGAAATCCCCTGTCATTGCTGCAGTCCTCATCTCCCTCCTTCCCTTCTGAGCCACAGTGCCAGACTCAGTACCAGAGACATGATCGCTACAGTTTCCCCTGACAGGTCACCCCGTTTAATAATATCTAAAATGACGTACTTTCACTGAGGAAAATGGCCGGGGGGTACTCTGCACTGACTGATCATCTTACTGCCCTCTCCTGACAGTCATCCAGGTACCTGCCTCCTACAATTTAGGGGTGACTAACTCCCTGCAGCTCCTATCTATCACCTCCTCAGTTTTTCATATGAGCCGAAGGTCAATGAGCTGCAGCTACAGTTCCTTAACATGTTTTCTGAGGATCTGCAACTTGGTGCACCTGGTGCAAATCCGGTTATCCTGGAGGCTGGAGGTTCCTGAGAATTCCCATATCCCACAAAATAAAACAGCCACAAGCAGCCCCTGGAGCCATTCCCACTGCACAGACTGTGCCCTAATAGAGGAAGAATGAAGAATTAAGAAGAATAAACTTACTAAATACTTAACTTGCCCTAGCCTGTTGAACCAAAGTCACTCCACTAATCCACTCCAACAATAGCCGTCGCTTGTAGCTACTTTATTTTTATTTTCCCTTGCTAATGAATCACAATTTGATTAGGCCACTGGAAAAAGTTGAAAGCCCAAGGATGCTCCTTATTAAATCTCTCTTCCTGACCTGTGAGTCACTTTTTCTCTCACTCCTCATTTGAATGGGCAGCCACCGTGAATGCTCCTTTTTAATTTTGTCTCCCTGACATATGAATCATTTCCACTCTTGCTCCCGATTTTATTGGGCTGCCAGATTATCACCAATTAGTACTCACATCTACTGTCATAAAGTGCATTGTGAGCTTGATCTTGGCTAGAATTAACTCCTGCCTAAGCAAGGACATGAACCCACTAGAATTTGCATACTGCCACAACAGATCTACAGAGGATGTAATCTCACAGCTCTCCACTCAGCCTTGGACCACATGGACAAGAGCAATACCTTCATCAGGCTGCTGTTTATTGAGTACTCGTCAATTCCCTAAAGGTTAACATGCAGGTTGAATCAGTGTAAGGATGGCAAGTGCAGTTTGCATTCATTTCAAGAGGACTAGAATATAAAAGCAAGGTGTAATGCTAAGGCTTCCATGAGGCATTGGTCAGACCATATTTGGAGTATTGTGAGAAATTTTGGGCCCTTATCTGAGAAATGATTTGCTTGTGAGGGTCCAGAGGAGGTTCATGAGAATAATCCCAGGATTGAAATGGTTAATGTATAAGGAGTTTTTGATGGCTCTGGGCCTGTACTTGCTAGAATTTATAAGAATGAAGGGCTTCTAATTGAAACCTATCGAATATTGAAAGGACTAGATAGACTGGATGTGGAGAGGATATTTCCTATAGTGGGGGAATCCAGCACCAGAGGACACAACTGCAGAATAGGATGTACATTTTGGACAGAGGTGAGGAGGAATTTCTTTTGCCAGAGGGCGTTGAATCTGTGAAAATCAATGCCACAGACTGCCATGGAGGCCAAATCATTGGGTATATTTAAAGCATATGTTGATAGTTTCTTGATTAGTAAGAGCATCAATGGTTATGGGGACAAGGCAGAGAAATGGGGTTGAGAGGGATAAGAAATCATCCATGATGGAATGGCAAAGCAGACTTGATGGGCCAAATGGTCAAATACTGGTCCTACGGTCTTATGACATTATAGTCTCATCAGCTTCAAAACCTGGTCCACTGTACCTCTCCCTGCAATAGGATCTTCAGCTTTCACAGTTAATGGGGATCAGTAATAATGCTTTCTCCTCACTGACAATCAACATAAGCTGCAAGGATGCCTGTTTAGCCTGGTGCTCTACTCTCCCTACATTCATGACACTGTGCCTATGCATAGCTAAAATACCATCTATAAATTTGCCGATGATACAACTGTTGGCAAAATCTCAGATGGTAACAGGGAGACGTACAGGAGTGAGATTGATTGAGTGGTGTTGCAAAAACAACCTTACCCTCAGTGTCAGTCAGACCAAGGAATTGTTTGAGGATTTCGGGAAGGGGAAGTTGGGAGAACACACATCAGCCCCCTTTGAGGGGTGAGCAGTGGAAAGCTGGGCAGCTTCAATTTACTGGGAGTCAATATTTCTGAGCATCTGTCCAGAGCCCATTGGTTATATTTCATTAGGAGTTTGCGGAGATTTGTATGTCACCAAAGACTCTAGCAAATTTCCACAGAAGTACTGTGGTAAAGCATTCTTACTGGTGGTGTCAACTTCTGGTATGGAGGTGCCATTGCAAAGGGTTGGAAAAAGGCTGCAGAGTGTTGTAAACCCAGCCAGCTCCATCATGGGAACTAGCCTCCCCAGCATCAAGGATATCTTCAAAAAGTGATACCTGATGAAGGATCCATAATGAAGGGTTACCATACCAGATACATCATATCCTCCTCTTGGTACCACCATCGGGGAAGATGCACAGGAGCCTTAAGACACACACTCAACGTTTTAGGAACAGCTTTTTCCACTTCTCTGTAAGATTTCTGAATGGTCCATCAACCTGTAAACAATATTTCACTATTTAACTCTTTTTTTGCACTATTTATTCATTAAAAAAAAATTCTTTTTGCAACTTAGGTATTGTATTGCTACCATAAAATAACAAATCTCATGACATACAATGCCTATAAAAACTTTCCCCCTTGGAAGTTTTTGTGTTTTATTGTTCTACAACATTGAATTACAGTGTTTTTACAGTGAATTACATTGAATTAGCTTTTTTTGACACTGATCACTTTTGTGTCAAAGTGAAAATAGATCTCTACAAAGTGATCGAAATTAATTACAAATATAAAACAGAAAATAATCAATTACATAAATATTCATCCCCTTTAACATGACACACCAAATCATCAGTGATGCAGCTAATTTGTTGTAGAAGTCACAGAATTAGTTATATGAAGATCACCATGTGCATTTAAGGTGCTTCAATTGATTGTAGTAAAAATACACCTGATGCAACATAAATAACTCTCGGAGACGGGAGGCGAACGATAGGCTTTTATTAGCAGCAAAACAGAGCACAGCATCTCGAGACTGAGGTGGGGAGCAGTGCCTCCAATCGCCTTTATACAGGGGTCTGTGGGAGGAGCCACAGGAGCAGTCAGCAGAGGGGCGTGTCCAGACAGGTATACATAGTTTACCACAACACCTGTATCTAGAACAGGGGTGTCAAACTCATTTTAGGTCACGGGCCGGATTGAGCAGAATGCAGCTTCATGCGGGCTGGATCAGTCGGACGCGTGCGAACACAGCTTTCGTTGCCTCCGTTTTTTCAGCCTGCTCTCATGTGTCTCAGTCTCTGCTATAACTACAAAGTGTTTCACTTTACAAATTCCGTTTCTTATGAAGAAGACTGCCGAGCAAGACTGCCGAATAAACACTAAAAACCCTGAAAACCTGGTACCCGAATAAACTCAGCATTAGCCATATCATACGACATAGGCGCTTCGATTACTGGGGCCAGCTTTAATAGTAATTAGATATTATCTCGCGGGCCAAAGATAATTCCACCGCGGGCCGGATTTGGCTCGCGGGCCTTGAATTTGACATATATGATCTAGAAGGTCCAACTGCTGGTGAGTCAGTATCCTGGCAAAAACTACACCATGAAGACAGAAGGATACTCCAAGTAACTCTGCGACAAAGTTATTGAAAAGTGCGAGTCAGGAGATGGATACAAGAAAATTTCCAAGTCACTGAATATCCCTTGGAGTACAGTTAAGTCAGTCATCAAGAAGTGGAAAGAACATGGTGCAGCTGTAAATCTGCCTAGAGCAGGCCGTCCTCAAAAACTGAGTGACTGTGCAAGAAGGGGACTAGTGAGGGAGGTCACTAAGAGACCTATGACAGCTCTGGGGCAGTTACAAGCTTTAGTGGCTGAGATGCAGAGACTGCGCATACAACAACTGTTGCCCGAGTGCTTCACCAGTTGCAGGTTGATGGGAGAGTGGCAAAGAGAAAGCCACTGTTGAAGATTAGCTTTCCAGCAAGACGATGGCACCAAGCATAAAGCCAAAGCTACACAGGAATGGCTTAAAAACAACAAAGTGAATGTCCGAGACTGGCAAGTCAGAGTCCAGACCTCAGTCCAACTGAGAATTTGTGGCTGGACTTGAAAAGGGCTGTTCACTCTCAATCCCCATGCAATCTGACAGAACTTGAGCAGGTTTATAAAGAAGAATAGGGAAAAATTGCAGTGTCCAGATGTGCAAAGCTGATAGAAACCTGTCCACACAGACTCAAGTTTATAATTGCTACCAAAGGTGCATCTACTAAATACTGGCTTGAATGGGGTGAGTAATTATGCAATCAATTATTTTATATTTAATAATTGTAATAAATTTAGACCAATTTGTAGAAACTTGTTTTCATTTTGACATGAAAGAGTTATTTCTGTTGATCTGTGTCAAAAAAGCCATTTTAAATCCACTGTGATTCAATGTTGTGAAACAGTACAACATGAAGACTTCCAAGGTGGGGGTGAATACATTCCATAGGCAGTGATAACAAACCTGTTTCTGACTCTGGTGCAATTAATTATAAAGGTTGCCACACTCTTAATGAATGATGCTTTTACATAACTCATTTTATCTGAGAAACTTAGCAGCTCCTAAATAAGCAGGCAGCAAAAAATATTTACTCTGTTCCTGCAATGAAAGCGATGATTCAGTGAGTCAGCTGTTAATATTAGCCAAACATCTGTTCAAATTTACAACTCCGAATGCAATATTTCCTCACAATATGATGCGATAGGTCTACAGACCATTGAGCTTCTAGCAATATTGGTATTTTTAAATACATATTTGGAAGCTATTGGGCATGGTGTGTGAAGGAGGATAACATCAAGGCAGTAATTTTAATTGCTAGCACTATTCAAAAGGATTAATTGATCAGATACAGTAGGGAGCAAGAATAGATCTGATGCATTACTACCTGTCAAAAGGCATGTTGAACTTGCTTTCCAATTATATTCCTTCAAATCTGATTTTGTAATGGCACATAATATATAATTGACATAATTTGATTTTTATTAGCATAAGGTTGTTTCTACAGTTCAAATTCTTCTATGGTTTCTACCCTAGGAGCAGAGAGGAAGGTCAGATGGGGAGAACGATTATTGCTTTACATTCTAACTTAGAGTGTCTCCCTTTGCTCAGGACTGCAAAGATATCTGCTTATCCATGGCATGAAATGATATAATCCAGCACATGGAGCCATTGATTCTTCTGAATGTGAAAGTACTGGCATGCTGATGAATGCCACATTTTCTGTCCTGACCAGAAATGAAGCAATTTTGGAAATGAATTTTCAGTGGCAAATTCAGCTAATATCTGCATCGGAAGGATGCAAAAGGGGTCTTTCAGTTCAGGATCACAGAGGGATCTGTCTGAGCACTTGATTTTACATTCTTTTATAAATATCATATTTTTACTGAGTTAAGTATTGTATGTAATTAGTTTTGCTACAATAAGTGTATGGGACATTGGAAAAAATGTTGAATTTCCCCATGGGGATGAATAAAGTATCTATCTATCTATCTAAATCTCTGAAGAAAACCAAGAATTGGGATGCAAAATAGCTTTTGTGCACTTTCAGTGGCGGGTGTGTTTGGTCATGTAACTTCTCTGCAGATTCTGTGACACGATGGACAAGTGGCAGATGTTATGTTGTGCTCGATTATTTTGTTAGTGGCTTTGTTAATGATTCCTTCTAAATCTTGAGGCAATATTTCTCAGTGTTAGTGGGTAGTAGAGTGGGGGCTTTCATCCATTATAATACGGTTTTAAATTTGGCACTATTAGTGCATTAAGCCATATTGCAGGCATTATGCCTGCCAATTAGCCAAGCAGATTTCACAGATGAGAAAGAAAAAAGTAACATTATGGTTGGGACATACGTAGTGAATTAAATGAGAAGGTGAAATATTAGCTTATGACTTACTCAAATTCAAAGCAGTTCTTCTAAATGTCAAAGGATTTCAATTGTCCTGAAGGAATGAGAGTCCACTTTGTAAAGTTATTCTTTTGGCAACATAGGATGGTGTTCAGCAGTAACTGCAACTTGGTACATCATTTAAAAACCTAGTTACATCTCCTTTCCTGCCGAAGGCTTTTGACCCGAAACGTCGACTGTGCTTTTTTCCATAGATGCTACCTGGCCTGCTGAGTTCCTTCAGCATTTTATATGCATTACATCTCCTTTGATAAGACACGAAGACCTGATGTTTAAAGAATTTTCACAGTTAAAATAGAATGTTTAAAAAAATTGGTGTTCATTTGATTTTGCTGATACTATGTTTGTTGCATCAACAAAGATTGCGAAAGGATTTGTGAGATTAGCATTTCAAGTAATTAAAAATTGGGTCCTAAAATTAAATCCATAAATTAAAATTTTGATGAAATAGCAGAGTTTTAATATGGTAAATATATCAACAATTAGAAATGTTCTAGTCAGTTTCATTGGAAATAGAATTTAATTTGCACCCATTTAACCTTTGCTTGGAAAAAGTGTAATCTCAATGCAAGTGCTGCAGAAAGTGACAGGAATTCATTAAAAAATGCATCTGTTCTCACGCCTTTAGTGAGACAATTATCATCCTCCATAATTCATAGTCTCAAATCAGTCCTCTGGGCATGCCACGTTCTTCATTGTAATAGATTTATAATTGGAAAATAAATTCTTAAAAGCAGCTCCTTTCTCAGATACCCACAATATTACTGTGCCAAAATACTTGGTAAGGTTTGAGTGCTTTTGTGTTTTACATTTTCGTTACTGACTATTTGTTTGACATTGACGTCTAGTCAGAATCACATAAAGACAAAAAAAATTTAGGGGATAGGTTTTTCTCTGTAGGAGATGGATTCTTTAGTGTTATTCAATGCGTAACTTTTTTTCCTTTAGCCAAGAAGCTACTCACGTTTGTCATAGATTGTTAAATCATTCTCAGTAATATTCGTCTCACAAATAATTTGTCAATGGAACAACACCAGCATAAAAAAGTAAATGCCATTTTGTCTCCTTACCTTACAAAGTGAGGGGTTTAAACAGTTAAAGGCAAGTTACACATTGCAGACATTTTTAAAGAAAATAATTAAGCAATAACTTGCATTTGTTGCCCTCAACTTTGAAATGCCTATTAAAAGATATTGCTAGACAGGATGGGGGGTGGGCATGGTAACTAAACATTGTATTATAGTGATGGAACTTAAAGGATTTGGCAGTTGGAATATATAGAGGGATGTAAGGAGGGTTTCCATAGCCTTGAAACCAAATGGGTGAAGATGTAACCAGGAAAAATGAGACATGAAAATGTACAAGACATGAAAATTTAAAATAATTGCAGATGCTGAAAACTTGAAACTGAATCAGAAAATGCTGCAAATACTCAACACCGGGAGCATCTGCAGAAAGAGAAATATTCAAAGTCTATGAATTTTTGTCTGGATTGGGAAAGAGATGCAAGTTAGTTTTCAGTAGGAGAGAAGGTGGGGATGAATAGGTAGGACAAAGGGAAGGTATTGATAGGATAGCAGCAGTTAGCAGCTCATTAAACACTTTGTCTGTGTAATGTGACGTTGGTAAAGTTGTGGACGTGGCCAGCAGTCTAAAGTTAAATGAATTGAACGTAGAATAGTGCTGTACTAGACAGGCTATTCAACCCATGGTGTTGGAATAGAACTAGACAAACCGAGTCACCTGAAATAAAAACAGATAATGGAAGATGCTGGTAAAACTAAGCAGGTCAAGCAGCCCCCATCTAGCTGATTTCTGTAAGAGGGTAAGGGGATATCTCAGGTGAGATCAGGTTAAGCTACTATGATTGTGTAATTTGTTGTGACTCCAGCATTATGGAACATGTCCAGAGAGTCAGACTATACACAGAACTCTACGGATGCAGGAATTTGGAGCAAAAAAATGGAGAATTTCTATGGGTCAGGCAGCCTCTAAGTTAATAGTTGGTGTTTTGGGTGGAATCCCTTCATCTGGACCGAAAGATAGTGAGGTGATAGACGGTATAAAGAGGTGAAGGAAAGAGGTAGAGCAAGACCTGGCAAGTGGTAGGTGGGTCCAGCTAAGGAGAGATGAAAGTCATGATGAAGGGAAGAGTGTAAATTGTACAAGAAACTTGGAGGTAATAGGTGAAGCAACAAACGGGCTGCAGATGGAATCTGATGGGAAGAAAAGGTGGTGCATTGAACCAAATAAGGGAGGTAATGGGCAGAGGGGAACAGTAGAGGGGAAAAAGAAATAGTGGCTGAGGTCTGTGTAGGAGATCAGGAAGAGAGAGGAAAGGGACATACTGGGTGCTCTGTACCTGAGATTGGAGAATTCAAAATTTATGCTGTCAGGTTGTGAATGACTCATGCAGAATATGAGCAGTTTGTACTTAGCCTCATAGACAAGTTGGTGTGGGAATGGGGAGGGGAATTAAAATGGCTGGCAACTGGGAACTCCAGAAGGTCACAGCAGACAGAGTGCAGGTGCTCAGCAAAGTTATTGACTAGTCTGCATTTGGTCTCACCTACGTAGAAGATAGAAGGTACGTAGACACACTTGAGAACATTGAAGATGAGATGGAGAAATTGAAAGGAATTGTGTCCTTACAATTGGCAGGGTGGAAGTAGGTATAGTCCCGGTAGCAGTAGGCTTGTAATGAATATCACTAGATACTCTGCCTCCTGAGATGGAGACAGAGAGATTAAGAAAGGGTAGTTAGAAATGGACCAAATGAATTTGAGAGCAGGGTTGGTTTCAAAGTTGATGACATTGATGAGTTACAGGACGCAAAGGGAAAATATTGGTGTATGGGAGGCTAGGGTTGGAGAAATTGACATGGTTGCTATGGACAATTAAATGAGATATTTTGGTGTTGCAAACTATTGAAGAAATCAAAATTGATCTAGTTAAAATGTTATTTATTATATTTGTAGTGTTTGGTAGCATTAGAAGAAACAGCAGCTAAATAGATTTCTTGGCACCAAATTTCTTGGTGTTCACCTGGCGGAGAATCTCACCTGGTCCCTCAACACCAGATCCATAGCAAAGAAAGCCCAGCAGCGTCTCTACTTTCTGTGAAGGCTTTAGAAAGTCCATCTCCCATCCTCATCACATTCTACAGGGGTTGTATCGAGAGTATCCTGAGCAGCTGCTCACTGCCTGGTTCGGAAATTGCACCATCTCGGATTGCAAGACCCTGCAGCGGATAGTGAGGTCAGCTGAGAAGATCATCGCAGTCTCTCTTCCCGCCATCACGGACATTTACACTACATGCTGCATCCGAAAAGCAAACAGCATTATGAAGGACCCCATGCACCCCTCATACAATCTCTTCTCCCTCCTGCCATCTTGGAAAAGGCACCGAAGCATTCGGGCTCTTACGCCCAGACTATGTAACAGTTTCTTCCCCCAAGCTATCAGACTCCTCAATACCCAGAGCCTGGACTGACACCTTGCCCTATTGTCCTGTTTATTATTTATTGTAATGCTTACACTGTTTTGTGCACCTTATGCAGTCCTGGGTAGGTCTGTAGTCTAGTGTAGTTGTGCGTTTTTTTTTCTCTGTGTTGTTTTTTACGTAGTTCAGTCTAATTTTTGTACTGTGTCAGGTAACACCATGGTACTGAAAAACGTTGTCTCATTTTTACTATGTACTGTACTAGCAGTTATGGTCGAAATGACAATAAAAGTGACGACTTGAAAATCAAAAGACTGTAGATGCTGGAAACACTGAGTAAGTCAGGCAGCATCTGTGGAAGAGAAACAGAAAACGCTTTGGGTACTCAATGCTTCATCAGAATAAACAGTCTCTCTTTTGATTAGGTACCGTAACACATGAGGAACCTGCATCTCTCTGCAGTGGATGCCATTTAGATAGCTGTGCTTTAGAATAGATCAAATCATTAAAATTTGACATGATACTGAATCACCAACAGATTGATTTTGAGGAGTTGTTTTTGAAGTAGTTGAGCTTTTAAAATTTTTGAATTATTTTCAGTCAGCCGATAATATAAAATTAGTAATCAATTATAGTATCAGAATCAGATTTATTATCACTGATTTAGATGATGTAAATATTATTGTTTTGCAGCCGCAGCAGTAGATTTGAAAGACAAAGTCACTACAAAATGCAGAAATAAATAATGTAAGTAAAAGGAATAATGAGGCAGTGTTCATCAGTTTATGGACCATTCAGAAATCTGATGGTGGAATGGAAGAAGCTGACTCTGAATTGTTGAGTGTAGGTCTTCAGGATCCTGTGCCTCCTCCTTGACGGTAGTAATGAGAAGAGGGCATGTCCCAGGAGGGCGAGGGTCCTTAGTGATGGATGTCACCACCTTGTGGCAATGCCACTTGAAGATGTCCTCAATGGTGGGGGATTTGTGCTTTCATACATGGCTGTGATGTACACTCTGCAACAACACACATTGCACATTTCAAATGTAAGATCCTGTCTTAAGGGAAAGACTCTGTTATCCAACAGAAACCGCTTGATAACATCAGCCATTTATTAGCTTAGCAAATAACACAGCCAGTGATGATGTGGCTGCATTGCAATAAAATTTAATGGTCACAAAATGTAAGTAGTTTGACTGGAAATTAGATTAAGCAATTAATTATTTCAGCACTATTATTTGAAAATGTTCTTTGGAGGGCTGGAAGAATTATATTTTGGGAAGTTATGTAAAAATAGAACTTAAACAGGGAACTTCTCAGCTAGAGTTACACGTATGAATTTCATGCATTTTCCATGATATCTGTTCTTACATTACACTAGTCCACATGAAAAATTCCTTTTGGATATTTGAGGGAAACTTGGTGAAGGTTTCTAGCATGACCATTATTGGACACACGTGAGGCAGCTACACGTTCCTTTTCTCCCCCACCCACCACCATGTAACCAATATATTACACATCATATCTTCATTATGCTCCACTCACTCAGGTCCTTACCCTATCTCCCAACCAACCTCTGTTCAGCCAGACTGCAAGCTCACCCTTCAACCAACTCCTTCCATGATTGGCCCAAAACCTATTTATCCCCACCACCTTCCAACCTACTGATGTACATCCCAAGGACCCCGTTACCAATCATAAGTGTCCTAGTACCAACTCACTATTCTACTTCTGTTCCAACTGGAAGTTGGACCAGGGTCAGACTCCTCTCATGTCAAGCCCTCTTTCCAAACCAGTATTGTCGGAATTGCTATTATGTTTGAGCTTGATATTAAATGATAAGATAGAGTACAATAAAGAAAGCAGCAACCAGGAATTGTAAATCTGCACTCTAGTGGTTTGCTTAAAACTTTCAAATCCAATTCTGTTATTTATTTTATTTAGAGATCCAGCACAGAATAAGCCCTTCTGGCCCTTTAAACTGCGTCACCAACAACCCATGATTTAACTCTTGCCTAATCATAGGACAATTTACAGTGACCGATTATCCTGCTCACTAGTACATCTTTGGACTGTGGGAGGAAACTGGGACACCTGGAAGAAACCCACACATTCTACGGGGAGGATGCACAATTTCTTTACAGAGGTCACTGGAACTGAACTGCAAACTCCGATGCCCTGAGCTGTAATAGCATTGTGCTAATAACCACATTGTCAGCCTGTGAGGGATATATTTTTACCATTTATAGGCTAAGTACGGTGATAAATATTTGTTGTATGATACTTTAGGGATATGAGATGAGCAAGGCTCTAATCCTCTTTGGAGAGAAGGCAAGGTTGTTACAATTTTTATTTTGTTGTATTAGTAGTCTATAATCTTGTTCCACTGCTGAATGACTTTGCAAGCAGAAAAGATTAGCCTGTGCAGCAAGATTAGTTTATCAGAGTGAAAGGCATTCAGCCATTTAATTTTGACATTTAGTGAAAGGAATTGTCTGGAGGTTACTGGTCAAGGTCTGACAGATTACAAGAGGTGGAACTACCCAGTTATACTTGTGATAATCTGAACAATTTTCTTTCCATAGATGATTAGCATCTAGCTGTGCAGCACACATATCTCCTGACCCAGAAGTCCTTTCATCATAAAATGATAGAAAATTCATGACGTAGCAGGAGGATATCAAGCCCATTGTCTCTGTCCTGTTCAGAGTTATCCATCCTAATTGCACCACTTAACACTTGGTTAAATGTGTGCAGAGCACAACCCTAATTACCACAATCTGTTTAGGGAACGGCCTTGGGACAACAGAGCAACTGCTCTGCCCCTTGACCACACCTCAGTTGGAGGGCAACGTGACCACATGTCTGAACATTCCTTCCCTTGCCAAGACCATCAGCAGAATGACAGGTACGGAGACTAACCACAGTAGGAGTTACAGGTCGGAAGGGCCACCTACCAGATAAAATAGACTCCTCCACCTGAAGATCTGCTAGTTCATCTGAGAGTACAGGTCCTGGAGTACTTAGTTTTACAAAGGAACCCTGAGGGATAGCAATAACCTGATGTCAGGTAGATTAGCCAAGGTCCATTAGTAGGCCTCCACTTGAACTGTAACTTTCACCAAGGTGGTGTTTTGTCATCACTTACATCAAGATGCAATGAAATTCCTTGCTTGTATGAAGTTCACAGAGTAAACACTATACATGGTAATAATTACTCAAGCAATACATACAGCGAGGAGAGCAAGACAACGGAATGGTGCATAGTATTGCAGTGGGAAAAGAATTACGAAGTGACAGTACAGAAGATGTAGGATTAAGGGTTCACAAAGGTACCTGCAGCACTAGGGAGGGGATATGAAAGAGGGTGATTGGATCAGAAGTCTGATAGTAGTGGGGAAGAAGCTGTCTTCAGCCTGTTTGTCATTCAGACTCCTGTATCTTCTCCTTTGAGGTAGAAAAGAGAAAAAGCAATGTCCAGGATGACAGGCATTGTTGATAATACTGTTAGGCTTACTGTTACAATGTACTGTATGGATTGATGTAGTGAGCCTATTGTGGACTGTGTTTACCATTCTCTGCAGGTTCAAACAGCCTAGAGCAGAGCAGCTGCCATACCAGACTGAGATGTAACCTGTTAGGATACTTCCTGTAGCTCGTCTGTAGAAATGTGTGAGAGAAATGCATCAATCTGTTTGATACATTTTATAAGTACATAGTATTCACAAGTCAATAAGCATTGAAGAGGTTCCAGATTTGAGGATTTTGACCCAAACACTGACAATTCCTTTCCTCCCACAGATGTTGCTTGACCTACTGTCTTCCAGCAGATTATTTGTTGTTATTGCTCAACCAAAGAAAACAACTAAAAAGATGATAACTTAGAATTGCTCTTCTTTAGGCTTCCATACGTGCATTGTTACTTATTTGACAAATTAGAACAATATACTGTATATTTCTGACCTTTACTGTGGGAATCTTTTGAATGATATTCTGTACTTCCAAGAAAGTGTAAATGTGCAAAGATACTTGATTTTCTGACTGTTTAGACCCAGAAGTACTTTTGCATCTAGTCCCATTTATAAACAATTGGAAAGTAATAGCCGCTTCATGCCAACATTCTGTTATTTTTGGAGCAGCAGGGGGAGTTGTCCTTTTAAAAATTCCTAAAACAAAATGCATTCTTATAATAAACGCTACGTGGGTTGGTGTCTGTTTTTCCAGAAATGCTTGGAGTATAAGAGTAGAAAAGAAACTGAGAGTGTAGAGAGAGGATTTTCAGCATTAAGAGAGGAGAGGGTGAAGCAGGAGCTGAGGGATGATAGGAAGATCTGTTTGGAGTGAGAGATGATGAGCTAATTGGTTATTACCCTCCAACTTTTTAACGTTATCCTTCATTCTGCCCATCTGATTTGTTCTACCCTTTCTTTTATCGTTCACTATCACCCCTAGTCTCCTGACTCTCAACTTTACCACCTCCCCCCCCCCCCCCCATTCTCCTCCACCTGGCTTCATCCAACTCTACCTCCCTCGCTTTAGAGGGTCCAACACTGATAAGTGTTGGGACATCGGGGACCTAGCCGGACTCGCCGGTCAGAGTTCAGGTAGTCCACCTCTTGCTGCAGCACATCCAGACATCCCTGGAGGGTGTGGGGTGGGGTCAATAGCTTCATCTGTTGGTTCAACAACCTGTTCACGTGTTCAGTCGGCCTCACCATCTGCGGGAAATAATGGATGTGAAACACCCATGAAATGCAGGCTCTTACAGGGGGAGGTGGCAAGGTGAAGGAATCCCTCCCTGCAAAAGGGCTTCTGCAGTCTCCTGAATCTCCTTGGTGCCTCCCAGGATCCTGTACTGTTCGGTGTTGTCTACCCTTGAGGGGAGTGGAATCACCCAAGGCTCCCATTTGGCCAATCCCACCAGTACCTTCTCCCAGGCTACCCCCAAATGCAAAATGACCCTTGTTTGCAGGGATCTAGCCCACAGCACATTCATACCCTGAATGCCCCGCCGAGACAGTCATGACTCCTGGCTGTCCTGGTCTGATGGCCGCCTGCAGGATGAATGGAATGGCCTAAAACCCTTTATCGTAGCCCTGCGTCCCCCACCAATAGTCGGGGTTACCTGGAGTCCGCATTCCCTTGGCACCGGTGTCCACATTCCCTTTAGCCCAATGCACCACAGAAGGAGGCCCTCAAGCTCCCTGGCCAGAAAAGCATCACTGACATATCCGCCATGAGCCCTGACCCCATCCCTATGTGAATGGGGTGGGAGGGCACCACCCACTGCCCAACCCTGCTGCTGCTGGAGACCCATTAGTGCCCTTTGCAGGGCCTTCATCAAGGGATATAAAACTACGACAATGAATGTTCAATCGCACTTCTAACTCAAACAGGTACTTTGTTAAGGCCCCACAAGTTACCCAACTATGATATTAACCATTCAAAAAGCGGGTACTTAACTAACTATGTGCAGAGGCCCTCCTTTCTGCAGCACACTTTCCCAGTGGTCCTTCAGCCTCGGTCACGACCCACTCTGAAGGGGAGGACTGAGCAAAATGAGAGCAAGGCTCTTGGATACTCTATTTTTGAACCCCAGGTGCCCAGAACCAGAAGCCAGTGCCATGCTGTGAAATCCAGTCCGTGGGAGAGAGCTGCCGCATTGTTCAAACGGGCACAGCAGAAGTGGCTTCTGAGCAGTTAACCCTTCATGTTATATCCCCTCAACCCCATTCTCATGGTTTCTCCCCATAACCTTTGACACCCTTACTAATCAAGATCAGGTGGGGTTAAAAAAGACACAGTGGTATAATAGAAGTACCAGTGGCAATGGATGACTGAGTGTTTAGGCATTATGGTTGGCATTACCATTTTAGATGCAAATTAGTATAAAATACAAAAGTTGATACAGTGGCCCAGTTTTTAATAACTGACATTCACTTTCACTGTAGTAACCTAAGAAAAACCTTTGAAGGATTTGACGTTCAAATTTCAATTGAAGCCCCAACTGGATTTAATGAGAAGTCAGGATCTAGTAGCAGCTTTGTTTCTCTTAAAGCATGCAATGGAGACATTAAAGTATAGCATGCACACTTCATGAAAAAGACAGCCCATCTGACACAGTTGACTAAGCCAACTATTCTTTAAAACTTACGTGATATTAAACGATGCAGCTGGATGCTTTTCTAGTTAGCTTACCAGAATCATTACTCAGTTAAGAAAATTAAACCAGACTATGGAATGAGATGCCATTTGCCAAGGCCCTACAACCTGACCAATATTTACTGCAAACAATCTGAATTTCAGAGCATGATGTTTTGGCAGCTCTATGTAACACCATGAATTAGTGAAATGGTTAAATTGAGGGATATCAATACACAGTACACAAATGTTTTCTTTGCAGAATTGATCATGTGTTTTTTTTTTGTAGCTGGTCATCTTGTAACTTAAAAGAATCTTCCTGAAACCCTACCAAAGTTAAACTTTGTTTTCCATGTGTGTAAGAGCTTGCTTTTAGTAGCAGTTGGAAGTTTGCCAATTCAAGTTAGCTACAGCAGCCATTGCTCTCTCAGTCCACCGGGATTCCAAATGGAGGGATACCACATCCTTCCTAGGTAACAAAGAAAGAGTGACTTGTACAAAGAAGTTAACTTTTTAAGCAAGGTACACACATTTAAATTTAGACAAAGTATTGGATGGGTGGATGGTTAATGCTCACCCAGCTCCTGACTTACTGCTTCTCTGGATTCATTCCTGTAAAGAGCAGTAAACCCTCCCTAAAAGGAATGGTCAAAACCAGAACTGCAGATGGATTCTAATCAAATTCTTTTTGGTTGAAGCATCATCATCTCATTTTTGAGCCATAATTCTCTTGAAATGAAGGTTAGCAATCCTTTGACGTTCTGAATAGTTTTTAATGTTTGAATGATTTGTCCACATGGACAGTACAAAGTATTTCCACATTTTGGGCTAATGATGTAACGGCAGAGATTTTTACCAACGAAAATAATATGAGGGAACTTATAATAAAAATGGAGGAGATTTAGATATTGGAGAAGTAAAAGAAATCATAAAGCACTTGCATTAGAATAGCTGGCTGTACTTAACGTTACTAAATCAGCGGATGGCAATGGAGTGCATCCTTGGTTGCTGAGGGGAATGAGGATGGAAGTTGCAGAGATGCTTGTAACTTCTCTTTTAATCATTCTCAGGTAAGTGGTGGTGTTAGATTATAGATTGACGATCTTTCACCATTTTTAAAAAAAGAAATGAAAAAATGAATCCATTGTCTACAAATGAGTCAGTGTAACAAACAGACAGACAGACAGACATACTTTATTGATCCCGAGGGAAATTGGGTTTCGTTACAGTCGCACCAACCAAGAATAGTGTAGAAATAGTATAGAAATATATATAGCAATATAAAACCATAAATAATTAAATAATAATAAGTAAATTATTCCAAGTGGAAATAAGTCCAGGACCAGCCTATTGGCTCAGGGTGTCTGACACTCTGAGGGAGGAGTTGTAAAGTTTGATGGCCACAGGCAGGAATGACTTCCTGTGACACTCAGTGTTGCATCTCGGTGGAATGAGTCTCTGGCTGAACGTACTCCTGTGCCTAACCAGTACATTATGGAGCGGATGGGAGACATTGTCCAAGATGGCATGCAACTTGGACAGCATCCTCTTTTCAGACACCGCCGTCAGAGAGTCCAGTTCCACCCCCACAACATCACTGGCCTTACGAATGAGTTTGTTGATTCTGTTGGTGTCTGCTACCCTCAGCCTGCTGCCCCAGCACACAACAGCAAACAGGATAGCACTGGCCACCACAGACTCGTAGAACATCCTCAGCGTCATCTGGCAGATGTTAAAGGACCTCAGTCTCCTCAGGAAGTAGAGACGGCTCTGACCCTTCTTGTAGACAGCCTCAGTGTTCTTTGACCAGTCCAGTTTATTGTCCATTCGTATCCCCAGGTATTTGTAATCCTCCACTATGTCCACACTGACCCCTTGGATGGAAACAGGGGTCACCGGTGCCTTAGCCCTCCTCAGGTCCACCACCAGCTCCTTAGTCTTTTTCACATTAAGCTGCAGATGATTCTGCTCACACCATGTGACAAAGTTCCCCACTGTAGCCCTGTTCTCCGCCTCATCTCGCTTGCTGATGCATCCAACTAACCACAGCAGTAGTGAATCTGCTTAAAAATACTGATCTGGAGCAAATTAATAGTCATTTGAACAAAATGAATTTGTTAAAATTGAATCATGCTTAACCAAATTGGAAATTAATTTTTCCAACTTGATTTCTCCAACTTCCTTTCCCTCTTCAATTCCCCACTCAGACCCCATCTCCTCAGCTGCCTATTACTTCCCCCTGCTGCCCCACATCCAGTGTGCCTTCTTTCAAGGTCCACTGTCCTGTCCTATCAAGTTCCTTCTTCTCTAGCCTTTTACCTTTTCCATCAATCAACTCCCAGCTTCTTACTTCATCATCCCTCCCCCACCCACCCGCTTCACCTATCACCTTCTAGCTTGTCCTCCTTCCTCTGCCCCCTCACCTCCTTATTCAGGCATCTTCTCCCTTCCCTTCCAGTCGTGAAGGGTCTCCATAGACGTTGCCTGCCCTTCCGAGTTCCTCCAGCATTTTGTGCATGTTGCTCTGGCTTTTCAGCATCTGCAGATCTCTTGTGTTTTTGAAAATGTATTTGTTGGGTTAACAGTTGATGAAGAACAATGCAGTTAATGTTGTGCACACGTTTACGGACTTTCAAAATGTACTTGATAAAGTGCTATGTAATATGCTGATCATTGAAGTTGAAGCTTATGCAATAAAAAGTAGCTGAGGCAGCATGGTTGTGAAATTGGCTTAATGTCAGCAGTGAGTCATGATGAATGGCTGCTTTTCAAACTGGAGAAAGGTAAACAGTGTTTCCCAGGGGCCTGTACTAGGACCACTGCTGTTCCTCATACATATTCATGTCTTGGGACTAGTGTGTACAAGGCCCCTTCCAGAATCTGCAGACAATAGAAAACTTGGAATTGTGGATAGTTTAGAAATAGATAAAGAGAATATACACAGGGTGATCGAAGAGGAAGACATAGTAAATCAAATATAACAGAAGTAGTAATAGTTTGAGGGAAGGCCGTGTAATGCAAAGGGTAAAATTCTGAAAGGAGTAAAAGAATACAGAGATCTCAGTAGTTATGTACAAAAATATTTGAAAGTGGCAAGTTAAGCTGTGAAAATTATTTTAAAAATAGACCAAAAAATCTTAGTGATCAAAAGCAAGGAAATTCTGTTGAACCTCTATAAAGCACTAGTTTTGCTGTTGCTAGGAAATTGCATCACTTCTGGTTAAACTACGATGAGATGGATGTGAAAATTCTAATCTGTGAGCGAAATATAATTAATGGAGTGGTTATGGGGATGTGAGATTTCAATTGTGTGGATAGTCTGGAGTAGCTGAGGCTGTTCCCCCTGAAGGGAAATTATTTAACTGCTGTATTCGAAACATAAAGGGCAGAATAGTAAAGAAAGCTGATTGTTCCTTTTCACTCCCTGCATTTGGACATTTACCAAGTGTAACAAATTGGAAGATCTGTCTTATTGAGTCATGCTGAGATGAGTTCCTAGACTCAATCCTACTATAAAGATAGGTGCTAAACAAAAAACAGTTTCTGGTCCATGTGTTAGTCTAAACACTTTATTTTCATAATTGGATTGCAATGTTGATGGTGGGAGAGATGGGATGCACATCCACAACTTACCCTCCCAAGCAAGAAACACATGGGAAGCAATGACAAGGTAGAGGGAATGGATAGGGAGAACTAAGCTGTCTGAAAAGGAAATAAAATGCCACACTGTGGTAAATCATGGGATCTTCTGAATAGTCAAATAAAAATTCTTTAATCACCATAAAAACTGCAGATGCTGGAAATCTGAAATAAAATCAGAAAATGATGGAATTGATCATCCACAGAAAAGAAAAACAGTTAAACCACAATCCATCCTCAGAAATAGGAAAGAGAGAAAAACAGATCGCAAACACAAATTAAAATTCTCCTTGATTTTAAACTCATGATGTACGATGAGTATTTATTTTTTTCCTTTGCTTTGGAGTGCCAGTGGTGGTGTTTTGTAAGTTTTACACTAACTTTGTGATGCACCATCAATAACTCACTCTGAGACGTAAAGGTGAGGTATTGGCTTTTATTGACTGGAAGAAGGAACAAGCAGTGATTGACCACCATACTACATCCTGGAGACAGAGAGGCCGGGCTCAGACCGCAATCACCTTCATCCAGGGGTCTGTGGGCCGAGCCACAGGAGCAGTCAGCAGGGGGCGTGTCCAGACAGGTATATGTAGTTCACCACACTTTGTTTTCTTTTTTCCCAGATGGATGAGATTAAAGGCAAAGACAGAGTCATCCTTGCCCTGGAAAAGGATCTTGGGGTTCAAGCAGGCCACACACAGAAGCTAATTCTGCAGAAGGAAGCCCTTGATGAGCAGTTAGTGCAAGTGAAAGAGGCAGAGCGATACCATAGCAGTCCCAAGCGAGAATTCCCCAGTGCTGCTGGGGACACCTCAGAACCAGCAGCTAACCACGTAAGAACTATTACCTATTTTGTTTTGATATTCTGAACAATGTTGCTTGTTGGTAACCTGAAAATAATACTCATTGTGTTGGTAAATCTACTGGACAAACAATTCCCTTGGCAAATTGGTTCTAGCTATAGATTTACAAATTAATAATCTATTCTTGGCATTGAGATTAATCTATTCAATATAATCCTAAAATTTTCTTCACTCTTACAATGCTTATGTGCTGGGAAAAGTACATGTTAAGTCTGTGAGTTAGCATCCAAGTTCATTTGAACTTCCACCTCATTAATCTTTGCTGTGACATCTTTCGTTACAAGTCTTTTCTCTGCATACCATCTGCCCAACCTTTTACGAGTACAAATAGCTCTGAATGTGGTGTTAGCTTGCTAAGAGCTGATGAAAAGAGTAAAACCACGTTCACTGTTTAAACTCTTGGAGAGAAAATCTTTGACAATCATGACTGCATCCTTAATGGGTGGTTATATGGACAGGTATCATTCTTCAAGTTTCTTAGAGCCAAACTGGAAACAAAGGAATTGCTGCAGCAGATACCTAGCTCCAGATATTTTTAAATTGCCTTCAAAATTGTAAGTAGTAAATGTCTAAACTAGTGAATATCAGTTTTGAATTATGCTACATATCATGACAGAAGGCATAGAGTCTGGTGCTAATACATATTTTTAGAATAATAACATTTGTAGTTTATCAATTAATAATCAGCAAAGATTTTGTAGTCTTTTCAAATATCTTGTATTATTTGCAGATTAAACCATTAAAGGAGCAGTATTCATTAAAGGGGAACTGTAGTGTCAGGGTAAGTACAATGAACAAAGTGTACTTACCTTTACATTAGTCCTTTAGCATCTGAAGTAAGTATTTGAATGACATGTACTTATCTCTACATTGACCCTTTAATGTAGGCTTAAGTGCAAGAAACGATGCGTATGATCTACATATACTGTTTATGCCAGGATGGTGCGTAGATGTGTATCTAACACAATATTTCTTACTCCAGTGCAGATTGATTATCTTTTGCGATTAATAATCGCCGAGCTGCTCTGGCAATCTCCTGCCACAAGTGGAGATTCAACTTGTGCTTCTTGTTTGCCTGAAAGCCTCTTGCAAATCCCCAGAGAGGAAGAGTCAGAAAGAGAGCACCTTCCTTACATTGAAGGAATCTAAACTTTTAGTTCTCCTGTACGTTCAGTAGCATTAATGAAGAGCACAAGTTCTGAGAGAAGCCTGTCTCCAATCCTCATGTTGGAGATTTGGGAGGGAAATGTAAATTAACAAATTAAAATTATGCATATAGTTTCAAGCACTATAACTTAGCTCATACCCTTTGATGGCCTCGTCCCTGTTGCCATATCCGGGGTAGCTTATTGTTCTGCAATAAAATTACTCTTTCTGTCATTTAAAGTGATTTGATGATTATATTAGCAATTCATCTGTGAAATTAAATATATTTTCAAAGTGGAAGATTTATTTTAAAAATAATATTCAAATAATGGATGTTTTAATTCTTTTAATCAAAAGTGAAGGATGATGAATGGTAGATGAGTAGGATGCCGTCTCACACCTCTGAGTGAAGGTCACGTGTTCTTTGTGCAGTCAAATGTGTTTACTCCAGGTGTGCTGGTTTCTTCCAATATTCCAAAGACTTCTGAATTTGTCTCTGCAGCTTGCCCTCAGCATTCACGTAAATGGTGGAATTTGGGGAAATGGATAGGAATGTGGGTAGAAAAAGCTGGGATTGGCTTATATTTGTGCTTGGTGACATAAACCTAACAGGCCACAGTGCTAGTTTCTGTACATGATTCTGTGATTTGAATCTTTCTGCTTCCTCACCAGTGTAACATGCAATAATCCAGTCTTAATAAGGATTTTGAGTGTGTGTATTTAGATTTCTGAGTTGCTGTACTAAACTTACAGTTCTTGTCAGCTTCCATTGGTTCCCCACCATCCAATGCATTAATTCCTGCTTCTCTCGCAGCGTATACTTTCCTGATGTGTTTTTTCTGACCTACTGGGTCTTCCCCTCTACTTATCATTAACAAAACGTGTGGTCTTCATATCCTCCATTTTAGAGAATTAGGCATCCTAACTTCTTTGAGTTCTACATTTTCTGCTTTAACAGATCTTCCTAAAGACTCACCTGATGATCTTTGTTCAATTATCAGCCTTAGCTAATCTCTTCATGCATGGATTTCATTGCCCTTCATTAGATGCCTTAATTAGGACATAACCAAGTGATTGTGTTTTTTTTTAAAGTTTGTCTCTTTAACTCCAATTTATAATCTATTTAAAAAATATTTTGTTACCCTGCAAGGTCAGTATTAATTTTCTACAGGTAAATGACTGAGTTACACCCATGACTAGTTACACCCATGACAGTCAGGATACATTTCAGTTAGGCAGTATCCACCTTGTAGAAAGAGGTAATACCCATATTTCTTATTGCTAATTTACCTATTATGTACATGCTATATTTCAAATATATTGAAGTGATATTCTTACTTCCAAGGGTAGTGAAGCCCATTGCATTACAAGAGCTATTTATCATTTAGGTTGCTTAGCCTTGAATTTAACAGTCTAGAAATTTGATCAAATAATATGAATTGCTGGTTTACCATTGCTTTGCTTCAGAAATTCAGCCAGCTCTTCCTAGAGTGAGCAATATTCGTATTTCTTATCTCAAGTCTTATAGTTGTACAGCATGGCTCACCAGCTCTGCACCAACCATCAAGCACCTGTTGAACTCGTTGTACACAAATCCCATTTTGACCTCCCTACATTCCTGAAACAAATTCCATATCAGGTGCCTATCAAATTGTGACACTGCATGTAATTCTTCCTTGCATAGTTTTATTCCATGTGTTCCCTGGCCTTATGACCTTCCTTCTCCGATCTACTCCTTCATCCAAGCAACCAATGATCCCACCCTAAATTGCTGCTCAATCAACTCGAACATAGTGATCTCAGTTCTTCCACCAATACCAACAGATTCTCTACATTGAAGAATGGTAGTTAATGGATAAATTATTAGGTCAACAGCATGAAATCTGGGGCATTGATTCAGAAACATGGGTTTGAATTTCATCATTTCAGCTGAGTAATCTAAATTCAAATAACTAAATATATATAGGATATATAAATACGGTTAGTCTCAGTACGTCAATCTACTGAATTGTCATCAAATCTCTTCAGGTTTGACAGCAACCTCTAAGGACATAAACCTAACTTTCTCCCTATGTGACTCAATATCAAACATTTTTAACAGTCTTTCCATCTAAGGCTATTGGATTTGGAAAAGAAACAGTGGGATTACCAGCAATGCCCAGCCCATAAGAAAGAATGCATTTAAAACCACATAATTCCCACATGACCACATGTAAGCCCTGATTTCCAGCCACCACAATTTCTCACCTAATCACTGACTCAACCTAGTCTGGAGCTAGGTCTGTTACCTGATTGCAGATACCTCCTCATCCCAGGCGCTAGTCCAGACCATCAGGCCATCTCCACTGCCCCAGATGCCCCAGAGTCATGAGCTATAAGGAGAGGTTGGACAAACTTGTGTTGTTTTCTCTGGAGTGGCAGATGTTGAGGGGAGATCTGATAGAGGTTAATAAGATTATGTAGGCCATAGATAGAGTTGATAGAATCTTTTTCCCCAGGGTCAAAATGTCTAATACCAGAGCACTTTTATTTAAGGTGAGAGGGAGTAATTTCACCTGCAGCAACTATCCATAACCAAAATGATTATAAGTGTGTCATGCAGGGACCATACGTTTCACTCATTCATGCACAAGAAGAATAAATTTTGTGAAATCTTTCACAATGTCTTTTGGGAGGAGGGGTAGGGCATTCAGTCACTCTAACCATTTCTGCTATGTCATTAGATCTGTAGCTCAACTCTGATCAGTTTCTATGAGTTCACAATGCTGGAGTATATCCTCTGATTTGTAAACATGCAACAAGTTAAGCAACCAATTTGGTATAAAAATGGAACCAGAAATTCTGGTGATGAATTTCCAAGCACAAATGCGTTTTAGTACAAGCAACCAGGTTTGGATTTCTCTTTCCTTACGTATTCTTCATTCTCTCAGCCAACAAAAATGTATGAATCTCAGCACTTTTTTTTGCGACTGAAACTTGTCATTTATTTGAATCACAAGGAGATCTAGAATATTGCTGCACTTATTCCCAAAGTGCAGCATAGTGACCTGTGGTCATGATAGCACATCCCTTGATACCTTAACACCTCTCAAACAATCCTTACAAATGTTAAAATAACAACCATCCTATAGATAAATTCACTAAGACAAACAAGCAATGTACTAATCTATCCAATCCAGTACTGTAATAGAGAGTACTGGATTGGACAGATAATCTGTGTCTAGATAATTAGGCAAAGTAACATTTTTCATACTGACAGCAAAGATTCCCAAATGAGTTCCATTATAATTGGGTACAATGAAATTGACAGAATAAGCCTAATTCCTTATCCCAGTCTCAGAAAGGTACTTCTTACAGTAGCTTCAAGATCTAACGTTGTCCACATCAGTCACTGTTATGCCCGCTTGGGTCAGGGTCTTTGTTAGGGGGAGAATTAACGAGTGAGCCTATGCCTTGTGGGGATTGGATGATTGGAGTTCATTTTATTTAAAACATGAGATGCAAAATTACTTTCTGATGGTGTGTAATGCTAAATAGGAGAAGGTAAGAATTCATCTGTCTCAAGAGATGGGCTTGTGACGTCAGCTTGAAACTAACTACCTGTAGCTGCAAAAGGGATTCATGCAAAGTATCTTCCGGGAGTGGTCCGAAGGTGATTCTAAAGAAAGTAGAAGGAAGTTGGAAGAATTGACTACCAATGTGATGATATTTGCCTTGGAGCCACTATTTACTTACTTGTGACACAGAAGGAGGCCATTTTGCCCATCAAGTCCATGCTAGCTTCCAAACAGCAGTCACATCAGTCTTATTACTCACCTAGGAATTTTGCTGCAGCCCTGCAATGTTTTCCATTTCACGTGCCAAGAGGACTACTCAATTTTATAAGGTTTAAGGATAAAGGGGAAGCCTTTTAGGATCGAGATGAGGAAAAACTTCTTCACATGGAGAGTGGCGAATCTGTGGAATTCTCTGCCACAGTAAACAGTTGAGGTCGGTTCATTGGCTATATTTAAGAGGAAGTTAGATATGGCCCTTGTGGCTAAAGGGATCACGGGGTATGGAGAGAAAGCAGGTACAGGGTTCTGAGTTGGATGATCAGCCATGATCATACTGAATGGCGGTGCAGGCTCAAAGGGCCGAATGGCCTACACCTGCACCTATTTTCTATGTTTCTATGTTTAATCACAGATTAAGGGCATTATAGGATAGCAATGCATTTGCTGGCCATCACTGGCTAACCTTCAGAACGTGGTGATGATGCAAACTTTGCACTTCACTGGCTTCTCTGTTTGTTCCCTGTTGGAGTCACACATAGACTGAACTGGATCAGGTCAACCCTTCTTAATGATGTGTTAGTGAGCTAGAAGAGAACCTTACAGAAATCTGATCATGCCTTTTAATTGCTGAATGTAACAACTTTGTTTTTAAAACATAGGACATAGAATAGTACAGCACAGTACAGGCCCTTCAGCCCACAATGTTATGCTGATCCTTAAACCCTGCCTCCCATATAACTCCCCACCTTAAATTCCTCCATATACCTGTCTAGTAGTCTCTTAAATTTCACTGGTGTATCTGCCTCCACCACTGACTCAGGCAGTGCATTGCACGCACCAACCACTCTGAGTATTTTATTTGTTGTTGCTGGCAGAATTCAAATTTACAACTGTGGATCATTGGTCTTGGCCTATGGATCAATATTTCAGTAAAAAAGAATAACAAGTATGCTGCCGTACGTATCCTTAGTGCGCCAATATCATCCTCCTTTATTTGGCACCTTACTGTGTAGGTTTCTTTGCAATGGGCATCAAGTCAAGTTGAGTTTATTGTGATGTGTCCACGTATGGTGAGGTTCGGGTACATCTACTCCCGGCAAAGCTTTTTGTGACAAACTTGCTGCTCAGTCTGTGCACTTTAAGCACTGTGATATTTAAGCAGTCATTTGTTGTCCCAGTAGCAGTTTATGGTGGTTCTATTGTCTGTTTAAGGTGGTTGCTAGGGTTGAATGAAAAATTGCCTGATGTAGTAGAGGATATTGTTCCAGTTTCTTTCTGATACAGCCATTATAAAACAAAACTGGTCCAAATTGTCATGAATGTGTACATAGAAAATAGATACAACTAGGATTAACGTCTCCATTTCCCCTTCCTCCTTCCACTCAGAGTTTGCTTACAGGATGGTCTGTTTTTTGACTTTAAACAGTTTCTGAGCCCAGCAGAAGGATCTATAGTATATAAGCAACTGTCCCTTCCCTTTTAATTAATAGAAGCTTGATTTGAAAATGATAAAATACAAACCATTTTTATGTAACCATATTAACATGTGTACTGATCATTAATCTTGGAAAGAGCACACGCAGTATGAATTGGTATAACTGAGATCACTGAAGCAGCTTAAAAGTATGAAATGATTAATGTTAATTGTGAGTGCTGATTGCCTTTCTTGGGTCTGGCAAATGTACATGGATCACTGAGAAACCTCTTTGTATTTACAACTTCCAAAAGTTGATATACAGGTGTCCCCCACTTTATGAATGTTCACTTTACGCCACTTCACTTTTACAAAAGACCTACATTAGTAACCTGTTTTCGCATTACAAAGAGGATTTTCGCTTTTACGAAAAAATGTTCCCATATAAATTAATGGTTCTTTGCTTTACGCCATTTCGGCTTAAGAAAGGTTTCATAAGAATGTTCTACCTTTGTAAAGTGGGGGCGGGGGGGACACCTGTATTTGTTTTGTTAACAGAAACATAATATGATTTCTCTTTGTCAACTTTGATTTAGGAGCCACCTCTGGATGAAAGGGATGTGCGACGTTTTCAGTTAAAGATCGCTGAATTGAATGCTGTGATTCGTAAGCTGGAAGACAGAAATACTTTGCTGGCGGATGAAAGGAACGAACTGGTAAACTCAATAACATGTCTTTCATTCACTTTAGGAAATGAATACATCTTGCAGCTATCTTACACTGGAGCAAAAAAAAGACATTCCAACTGAAGGAAAATTAAGAATTTGAAATCCATTCAGTTGCAAGGTAGTTATTTTATGTAATATTTGGATAATAAAGCAATCATTGCTACTGCCCAACAGCTTCAGAGATCCCAGTTTGATTCTGACCACGCTTGCTGCCAAGTGAAGCCTATACATTTTCTGTGAGTACTTAGGTTTTCATCAGGTCCTCTAGTTTCTTCTCAAATCTTAAAGATGTGCTTATAGATAATTTGGCTGCTGTGAATTATCCATTGGTGTGGGTAAATGGGGAAAAAATCAAAGGGAGTTGCTGGACTGGAAATAAGGAAAAGGGTGATGGGATTTTGGGAATTCAATTGCCAGGACACAGCTTGGGTATAATGGGCTCAATAGTTCCCTGTATCCTAGTACGTAAAATAAGATTAATTGCAGACAGTGAGCACTGTCAAAACCTTTCAATTCATTGTATGGTAGAAAGTTTTTTTTTGTGACAGGTTCCTCCAGGTGACTTTGAATTATTTTTCCAGTTGAAACGTGTACGAGAGACGGAGAGCCAGTTGAAACCACTCGTAGAGAAAAACAAACGGCTAACGAAGAAGAATGAGGATATCATGCATTCTGTACAGAGGATGGAAGATAAGCTGAAAACATTGACCAGAGAACATGCTGAAATGGTATATGTTGCAAATCCATGTCAGTTGTCTCTTTTTTATACAATTGAGGCCTCATTTTAATTTCCACTCTGATTGTGACTGACAAAATAATGGTGCAGCTCTTAGCTTTTACTGTTAATTATGCAATAATGTTGCAGTAGCTTCAGATAACTGGTAGATGTGCAGTTAAACATGAAATTGCAGACCTCCACAGTCACCAGACTAAAAGCGGCATCAAATCAGATTGCTCACAATTGAAATTAATTGAAAGTGAAGACGTTGCCATGGTAGATGTTACCACTAAAAATTTGTCTTAACAGTGTGAAAGTTCAGGCGTTATTGCCTCAAACTTTGGTACAATAATCTTTTGTTTGCCTACCAGAAGGAAAAGTTAGCATCACAAGGACAACTCAGACGACATACATCACTGAATGATCTGAGCCAAGGTCAAGATGAGCAAGAAATGGAATTCTTGAGACTCCAGGTTGTAGAGCAACAGCATATTATTGATGATTTAACAATGGTGAGATATTTTGTAATTCTATGTATCTATGCAGAATGAATTTTAGCTGCTGGTAGTGTAATATTACTGACTCATTTTGAACTTCTTAACATGTAGTTCATAAAATTTCCCAGTCAAAATTCTTTCTTCAGTTCATCAGTTTGATTTTTGAATTAAGTGCAGTTTAATTTCAGCCTGTAAGGCAAATTTATTCCATATTTTGGTCAATAAATCAGAAGTCAGATGTTAAAATTGGTGAGTAGAAAGTATGCAATTTTATCATGTCTGCATTCTACATGCAGGGATAAGATTGGGCTGCAAAATGGACTGTAAGTGTGCATTGATAAAGCATGCTTGCCTGGTAGTGAGATGGGGCCCTTTTTGTCAGATCTGTTAGGTAGAGTCAGGTCCTCAGTCCTACCACAAGCTGCCTATAAGATGATTGCAATGTAGATGAGATGGTAGTCCACCTCCTTACTGAATGTGCATTTGTCAAGAAAGTCTGGAAAGAGATGAATTATCCTGTTGAGGTATGCTCTGATTGTGTTTACAGTGGGCTATAACAAAGGGATGCATACTGACACAAGCAATAAATACTGCTGGAAGGTCATATTGGTTAAGGGGACACTATGGTCTGCCTGAAACCTAATGGTGTTACAGTGTAGTGAGCTGTGTACAAGAGATTGCTGCAGATTGGCATATTCCAAGGTGCAGGAGAAGGTGCCTTGGAACACACTGAAAGCCAGTGCAGCTACCACAAGTACTCTGTGGAGAAAGACCACAGTGTAAAGACTTACCACCGGTGGACATGTGGGGGCTGGTTCCAGTATAACAGTCCCTCAGTTACTGTATGGCTGCCTCCTTTAACGGGCAATCATGGTTGTTGTTGATGTGTGGTAGGAAAATGTATTGAATTGGTGGAATTATGAATAAAGGGAAAAACATGAATAAAGTATTGATTTCTAACAAAAGATGTTTATATAGCAAAATAAATGGCTTACAGGCTGATATCTTCTTATTTCTGACTTATTAGTGGAACCTATTGCAAGTGATTTAACTGATAGATTCATCACAATTGATCCCTAATGGTTGCTATTGAAGTTTTCAATTAATTAAATTAATCATTCATTTTAGATCTATACACTTCTGTTGCAATTTTATTTTATTTTTTGTTTCCTGCAGGAGCGGGAGAGATTTTTACGCTCTAAGAAATACAAAAGAAGAAGCACAAAGCCCCACAAGGTAAAATGGCCAAGTCCCAGAGTTACAGCTTTTGGCAAATTGAAATAAGTCAAAACAAAAAAGGGGCTGAGTAGAAGCAATTCTCTGAGCTTTAACAAATCTTTCCAAAGTTTTAAATTCCACTGTAAATGTATACATTTATTTTTGAGGGTGTAATTTATGAATTTATTTATTGAGGTACAGCATTGAATGGGCTCTTTGAACCATTCCTTCCAGCAACCCCTGATTAACCCTAGCCTAATCACAGGAAAATTTACATTATACAATTAACCTGCGAACTGGCACGTCTTTGGACTGTGGGAGGAAAGCGGAGAACTTGGAGAAAACCTGCACGTTCCACGGGGAGGACATACAGGTTCCTTATTGATAATGTCCAAACTGAACGGCGATGACTGAACTGTAATGGCATCACGCTAACCGCTACACTACAGTGGTACTACCATAGGGTATAGGCATTGTTTGGAAGGTCAGCATTTAATTCCTTCTACACCTATTCCTAACTGTGCTACATGTTATTTCAAAGGACAGTTAAAGGTCATCCACATTGATGGGTCTGCATTCATATACGGTATAGGGCAGATCCCAGAAATATAGTGGTATTTGTAAACTGGATGGGTTTTTACAACAATTACTGATGCCATGACTTGCTTTCAATTCTTGAGTTTGGTATATTTTCAAGTAATAATCCAAGCCTCTGAATGCTAATCCAGTAATACATTATGTTGATGTATCCCCCGATTGCAATTAATGAAACAAAAATGTGGAAGGGTTGTGGTCTTGTAATATCATGCATATTCAATGGCAGTGGAGAAACAATGGTTAATTCATATTCAATTATAATGAATTGCTGTCTTTGCATTAAGGAAGCACTTTTTAATGACTTTGTTCACTCTATTTTATGCTAATAGTTTGAATGTACACTGAAGAAGTTTGAAATATATTTGTTCACTATCTTCATTTTGACATTTCCATTATTCTGAGAACCAGGCAGGAGATCGGAGGTGCTACAGGCAAACCAAGGGATCTAGAGTGATTTTGCTTCAGGACTCATAATAATGGCTCTTCTGGAAGAATTGTAATTGTAATGGATTGAGTAAGTTATTGTTGGGCTAGGGTTTGTCAAGGGAGTGCCTTTTCTGAATGAAGATAATGTACAGACAACAGTGACATTGGATATTTATGTTTGAAGATGTTGCAACGACTGAATAAATGAAGTTCAGTATCTGTTGAATTTTGCGATAAGGTTCTACCACAGGATCACGTTGTTCGTGAGCTCACCACTGTGCTCAATGCTTCTCTTCAAGAGGCAGCTGTTTTTAAGCAGCCTCAGCTTAGTGGCAGGTGAGGCAGGTACCCAATTCTATGTCTGCACTTTATGTTGGGAATTCATGAATTTTTTTGAATGCATATTGAATGGTTGAAAGAAAAACAGTATTTTAAGTAACTGGAGCAAGCCAGGGATGGTTTAAATTTTATCAATTGCCTTGCAATTGATATTTGATTGACCACTATGTGAGATAGAGAGAATTAAAATGTAACATTTGTACTTGTGTCAGTTGATACGTCTGACTACACTCTAGTATGGGAAATGCTGTAGCAATATCTTTCCCAGGGTCCATTCCTACACAAACAACTCAACATAATGCTCAATGCCCACATCAGATTGTCATGCTAATCTCACCTTTCGATCACGTTCTTGGGTTAGAGCAAGGAGTTACATTGGTGGCCAAAAATCTTGCTCCCCTGGGAAAATGCAAGTCATGATTTTAATTCCATCATATCCAACTAATTAAAAAATTATTTAATGTAATTCCATTCTGAAATTTTATGCATTTTCAATGGGAAAATATGAGGTAAATATATTTCTATATCTGCAATGGCTATATGTATTTTATGATCAATTCCAATAAATGCAGAACGTGCAAAAGGTTAATAGGGTGCACATTTCTACTGAATGTACGTACAAATCTATAAACATAGAATCTGCTAATGCAGTTGAGCAGCATTTTAGAATTTTATCATATTTGTTTCTTATATTAAGGGAAATGTGCATGGAGGGAGTGCAGTGAAGATTCATCATTGTGGGCCCTGGTGTGTTTGCCATGTGAGTGAAGATTGAGTTGTCTTGGACTGTGTTCTCTAGAATGAATGTATTCTTTAGAAGATCTCAAGAGTTGATAGGCTAGACACAGGTAGGATGTTTTGCCCCAGTTAAAGAGTCAAGGACTCGGGACAAGGTTTGAGAATGATGGGTGATTGGGGATGGACAATCACCAATGGAGCAATGCCAACGGTGTTCACATCCCAAGAACATTTTTAAAAAAGGGTTAAAAACCAAAGAAGTACCAGAGCACCATTTGTGATTGTTTCCTTTGAGAATAGGGACTGCTTAGGACTGAGAGGAAGAGATTTTGTTTTTTAGTCAACCAGTAGTGAATCTTTTGGATTTTTTAACCCAGGAAATTTTGGAAGCTTCATTGTTATGGTCACTCAAAATGTACATCAGCAGATTTTTGATATTCAAGAGAATTAATAACTACATGGGCAGTGCAGGAAAATGAAGCTGAGATGGATGATCATGAATGATGGAACAGGTTCAAAGTTTCATATGGTATACTGCTGCCTCTATTTTTTATGTTATGTTCTTAACAGCAGCACTGCACAGCTGGAAAAGGGTTTATCACAAACACTTGTATGTTTAATAAGAGTCTGCTCCAATGCCTGATTTAAGATAGCTGTTTAAGAAAGAGCAATACTAGAGTCATCTGTGTATACTTATTAAAACAATATTTTAATAGTTTAAAGCAGTTTTAAGTGCAAATATACAATTGGCATCTGCAAAAGTGATTAATGTAATTTGTCCATCTGAAAAGTGTCAATAGGTGTTAATTAGTGGAACCTTTCTATTAAAATATTAAGTTGACTTGGGGACTAAATCATTGGGCATCAAGCATCATATTTATTTAAACCAGGACTCTGTGAATTCTAGTAAACTTCCAGCTCTTTTGGGTTTTAGCTTTATGCTGCTTTAGTAACAAGGCTCTTGCTTTGATCTCAATAAATTCAAAGGAAGAGATCATAAGTGCTGCTCTGGATAAATCCCCTTTTCAAATCATTTTTATTTGTTCTTGGTATTCAGGATTCATTTACGATCAGAGAACGTTTAAATTATACCACCTTGAGATTTGTTTGCTCACAGGTAGCCAGAAAGCAAGAAACCTGAAAGAACCCAAATAAAGAAAAAAAAAGACCAACACCCGATAAACAAGAGAAAGGAAGAAAAAATAGAAATCATGGAAACAATTGAAGCGAACAACAGCATTCCGAACTAGAATTGAGGTCACAGGTCCGAACCCTGGCGCTGCCCAGAGTTGGCCCAAGGTTTTGCTTATCATTTCATCATATTAGCGGCACAGGGCACAGCAGTTGGGACAGTCTTCATAGCCCAGTGTCAGAGATGATCGTCACGAATAATGAGTGAAATTGACTCTCACCCTGACCGACGTCCTGTCTTTTCAGTCAGTCTCGGCCGGTGTTTATAGTGACCCAGCAACAGAACAGTGAAAGGCTCTGTGCCCTGGAGACAGGAGTGAACATCGTTGAGAGCGAGCGAAATTGGCAGTCACCTCTGATCTGAACTGGTGTTTAGATTATCTAAGCAGGGTATCATACCTCACGGGGACCCGACTGCTGTGAAGGACTCGAGGCCTAGACCACACCGCCCAGTGACTCGCTCCAGGCCCAGATTTCACCACCCTGTCCGAAGCCAGTCTCAAGTTCTTCAAATCAGTTTGGTGCCAGAGTGATCCAACCTCACACTCAGGCCAGTTGTATGGGCACTAAACCTCCTCTGCCCTGACTTCTCCTTTCAGAGTCCAGAGTGATCGAACTTCACACCTGGGCAGGTTTAACAAGCATCAGAACTTCTCTATCCAGGCCCGGACTTCTCCTTTCAGTGCCCAGAGAGATCCACCCTCGCTCCTGGGCCAGCTGTATGGACATCGGAACTCCGTATTCAACGATTCTGTTACACACCATCTTAGCTTATCCGCTGAACTTGCCTCACCATCACTCTCGCCTTCACTGTTTGAGGTGATAATTTATCAGCATTTACTTCACGAAAGGTATTTTTACTGATGTTTTTGGTCAGATTTCTTAGCTTTTTGATTGCCAGAAGTTTTGCACAGGTTTGGAAATGCTATCTTAACTGGAAGTAACTTGGGATTTTCACAACTTTAGTATTGCAGGTATTTATTGTCTGAAAGCTAAATTGTTCCAGCCTTAAGGAGACAGTTAAGAGTCATATATAGGTGCACTAAGTAAAGATGGCAGATTTCTATACTTACTGGGCATCAGTGATGCAGATAGGCTTTTACAACCATCCGGTAGCTTTCCTGATTGCCATCTCTGATGCTATTTTTTTATTAAAATTCCATATTTATTCAATTATAATAAAACTCTGATAATCTGGCACTATTGGGACCTAGCCGCTGTACCAGCAGATTTTCCAGACCACTGAATATATTATTGCTATTAATACCCCACTACAATTATGATTCACTTTTAAAGGCATAAAACAGTGGGATAATACACATTTCAGTAAACCAGTTGAGTTTAAATGAATGTGAGGAGTACAGCACCAATTAGTTTAAAGGGAATCACGACTCCAGTGAATGTTGGAGACAGGACTCCGGTGAGTGTAGAGGGATTGTGAGGGACAGGACTCCGGTGAGTGTAGAGGGATTGTGAGGGACAGGACTCCGGTGAGTGTAGAGGGAGTGTGGGAGTCAGGACTCCAGTGAGTGTGGAGGGAGTGTGAGGGACAGGACTCCGGTGAGTGTAGAGGGATTGTGAGGGACAGGACTCCGGTGAGTGTAGAGAGATTGTGAGGGACAGGACTCCGGTGAGTGTAAATGGAGTGTGGGAGTCAGGACTCCAGTGAGTGTGGAGGGAGTGTGAGGGACAGGACTCCGGTGAGTGTAGAGGGAGTGTGGGAGTCAGGACTCCAGTGAGTGTGGAGTGAGTGTGAGGGACAGGACTCCAGTGAGTGTGGAGGGAGTGTGAGGGACAGGACTCCGGTGAGTGTAGAGGGATTGTGAGGGACAGGACTCCGGTGAGTGTAGAGAGATTGTGAGGGACAGGACTCCGGTGAGTGTAAATGGAGTGTGGAAGTCAGGACTCCAGTGAGTGTGGAGGGAGTGTGAGGGACAGGACTCCGGTGAGTGTAGAGGGATTGTGAGGGACAGGACTCCGGTGAGTGTAGAGGGAGTGTGGGAGTCAGGACTCCAGTGAGTGTGGAGGGAGTGTGAGGGACAGGACTCCGGTGAGTGTAGAGGGATTGTGAGGGACAGGACTCCGGTGAGTGTAGAGAGATTGTGAGGGACAGGACTCCGGTGAGTGTAAATGGAGTGTGGGAGTCAGGACTCCAGTGAGTGTGGAGGGAGTGTGAGGGACAGGACTCCGGTGAGTGTAGAGGGATTGTGAGGGACAGGACTCCGGTGAGTGTAGAGAGATTGTGAGGGACAGGACTCCGGTGAGTGTAGATGGAGTGTGAGGGACAGGACTCCGGTGAGTGTAGAGGGAGTGTGGGAGTCAGGACTCCAGTGAGTGTGGAGGGAGTGTGAGGGACAGGACTCCGGTGAGTGTAGAGGGATTGTGAGGGACAGGACTCCGGTGAGTGTAGAGAGATTGTGAGGGACAGGACTCCGGTGAGTGTAAATGGAGTGTGGGAGTCAGGACTCCAGTGAGTGTGGAGGGAGTGTGAGGGACAGGACTCCGGTGAGTGTAGAGGGATTGTGAGGGACAGGACTCCGGTGAGTGTAGAGAGATTGTGAGGGACAGGACTCCGGTGAGTGTAGAGGGAGTGTGGGAGTCAGGACTCCAGTGAGTGTGGAGTGAGTGTGAGGGACAGGACTCCAGTGAGTGTGGAGGGAGTGTGAGGGACAGGACTCCGGTGAGTGTAGAGGGATTGTGAGGGACAGGACTCCGGTGAGTGTAGAGAGATTGTGAGGGACAGGACTCCGGTGAGTGTAGATGGAGTGTGAGGGACAGGACTCTGGTGAGTGTAGAGGGAATGTGGGAGTCAGGACTCCAGTGAGTGTGGAGGGAGTGTGAGGGACAGGACTCCGGTGAGTGTAGATGGAGTGTGAGGGACAGGACTCCGGTGAGTGTAGAGGGATTGTGAGGGACAGGACTCCGGTGAGTGTAGAGAGATTGTGAGGGACAGGACTCCGGTGAGTGTAGATGGAGTGTGAGGGACAGGACTCCGGTGAGTGTAGAGGGAGTGTGGGAGTCAGGACTCCAGTGAGTGTGGAGTGAGTGTGAGGGACAGGACTCCAGTGAGTGTGGAGGGAGTGTGAGGGACAGGACTCCGGTGAGTGTAGAGGGATTGTGAGGGACAGGACTCCGGTGAGTGTAGAGAGATTGTGAGGGACAGGACTCCGGTGAGTGTAAATGGAGTGTGGGAGTCAGGACTCCAGTGAGTGTGGAGGGAGTGTGAGGGACAGGACTCCGGTGAGTGTAGAGGGATTGTGAGGGACAGGACTCCGGTGAGTGTAGAGGGAGTGTGAGGGACAGGACTCCGGTGAGTGTAGAGGGATTGTGAGGGACAGGACTCCGGTGAGTGTAGAGAGATTGTGAGGGACAGGACTCCGGTGAGTGTAAATGGAGTGTGGGAGTCAGGACTCCAGTGAGTGTGGAGGGAGTGTGAGGGACAGGACTCCGGTGAGTGTAGAGGGATTGTGAGGGACAGGACTCCGGTGAGTGTAGAGAGATTGTGAGGGACAGGACTCCGGTGAGTGTAGAGGGAGTGTGAGGGACAGGACTCTGGTGAGTGTAGAGGGAATGTGGGAGTCAGGACTCCAGTGAGTGTGGAGGGAGTGTGAGGGACAGGACTCCGGTGAGTGTCGATGGAGTGTGAGGGACAGGACTCCGGTGAGTGTAGAGGGATTGTGAGGGACAGGACTCCGGTGAGTGTAGAGAGATTGTGAGGGACAGGACTCCGGTGAGTGTAGATGGAGTGTGAGGGACAGGACTCCGGTGAGTGTAGAGGGAGTGTGGGAGTCAGGACTCCAGTGAGTGTGGAGTGAGTGTGAGGGACAGGACTCCAGTGAGTGTGGAGGGAGTGTGAGGGACAGGACTCCGGTGAGTGTAGAGGGATTGTGAGGGACAGGACTCCGGTGAGTGTAGAGAGATTGTGAGGGACAGGACTCCGGTGAGTGTAAATGGAGTGTGGGAGTCAGGACTCCAGTGAGTGTGGAGGGAGTGTGAGGGACAGGACTCCGGTGAGTGTAGAGGGATTGTGAGGGACAGGACTCCGGTGAGTGTAGAGGGAGTGTGGGAGTCAGGACTCCAGTGAGTGTGGAGGGAGTGTGAGGGACAGGACTCCGGTGAGTGTAGAGGGATTGTGAGGGACAGGACTCCGGTGAGTGTAGAGAGATTGTGAGGGACAGGACTCCGGTGAGTGTAGATGGAGTGTGAGGGACAGGACTCTGGTGAGTGTAGAGGGAATGTGGGAGTCAGGACTCCAGTGAGTGTGGAGGGAGTGTGAGGGACAGGACTCCGGTGAGTGTAGATGGAGTGTGAGGGACAGGACTCCGGTGAGTGTAGAGGGATTGTGAGGGACAGGACTCCGGTGAGTGTAGAGAGATTGTGAGGGACAGGACTCCGGTGAGTGTAGATGGAGTGTGAGGGACAGGACTCCGGTGAGTGTAGAGGGAGTGTGGGAGTCAGGACTCCAGTGAGTGTGGAGTGAGTGTGAGGGACAGGACTCCAGTGAGTGTGGATGGAGTGTGAGGGACAGGACTCCGGTGAGTGTAGAGGGATTGTGAGGGACAGGACTCCGGTGAGTGTAGAGATATTGTGAGGGACAGGACTCCGGTGAGTGTAAATGGAGTGTGGGAGTCAGGACTCCAGTGAGTGTGGAGGGAGTGTGAGGGACAGGACTCCGGTGAGTGTAGAGGGATTGTGAGGGACAGGACTCCGGTGAGTGTAGAGGGAGTGTGGGAGTCAGGACTCCAGTGAGTGTGGAGGGAGTGTGAGGGACAGGACTCCGGTGAGTGTAGAGGGATTGTGAGGGACAGGACTCCGGTGAGTGTAGAGAGATTGTGAGGGACAGGACTCCGGTGAGTGTAAATGGAGTGTGGGAGTCAGGACTCCAGTGAGTGTGGAGGGAGTGTGAGGGACAGGACTCTGGTGAGTGTAGAGGGATTGTGAGGGACAGGACTCCGGTGAGTGTAGAGAGATTGTGAGGGACAGGACTCCGGTGAGTGTAGATGGAGTGTGAGGGACAGGACTCCGGTGAGTGTAGAGGGAGTGTGGGAGTCAGGACTCCAGTGAGTGTGAGGGACAGGACTCCAGTGAGTGTGGAGGGAGTGTGAGGGACAGGACTCCGGTGAGTGTAGAGGGATTGTGAGGGACAGGACTCCGGTGAGTGTAGAGAGATTGTGAGGGACAGGACTCCGGTGAGTGTAAATGGAGTGTGGGAGTCAGGACTCCAGTGAGTGTGGAGGGAGTGTGAGGGACAGGACTCCGGTGAGTGTAGAGGGATTGTGAGGGACAGGACTCCGGTGAGTGTAGAGAGATTGTGAGGGACAGGACTCCGGTGAGTGTAGATGGAGTGTGAGGGACAGGACTCTGGTGAGTGTAGAGGGAATGTGGGAGTCAGGACTCCAGTGAGTGTGGAGGGAGTGTGAGGGACAGGACTCCGGTGAGTGTCGATGGAGTGTGAGGGACAGGACTCCGGTGAGTGTAGAGGGATTGTGAGGGACAGGACTCCGGTGAGTGTAGAGAGATTGTGAGGGACAGGACTCCGGTGAGTGTAGATGGAGTGTGAGGGACAGGACTCCGGTGAGTGTAGAGGGAATGTGGGAGTCAGGACTCCAGTGAGTGTGGAGTGAGTGTGAGGGACAGGACTCCAGTGAGTGTGGAGGGAGTGTGAGGGACAGGACTCCGGTGAGTGTAGAGGGATTGTGAGGGACAGGACTCCGGTGAGTGTAGAGAGATTGTGAGGGACAGGACTCCGGTGAGTGTAAATGGAGTGTGGGAGTCAGGACTCCAGTGAGTGTGGACGGAGTGTGAGGGACAGGACTCCGGTGAGTGTAGAGGGATTGTGAGGGACAGGACTCCGGTGAGTGTAGAGGGAGTGTGGGAGTCAGGACTCCAGTGAGTGTGGAGGGAGTGTGAGGGACAGGACTCCGGTGAGTGTAGAGGGATTGTGAGGGACAGGACTCCGGTGAGTGTAGAGAGATTGTGAGGGACAGGACTCCGGTGAGTGTAAATGGAGTGTGGGAGTCAGGACTCCAGTGAGTGTGGAGGGAGTGTGAGGGACAGGACTCTGGTGAGTGTAGAGGGATTGTGAGGGACAGGACTCCGGTGAGTGTAGAGAGATTGTGAGGGACAGGACTCCGGTGAGTGTAGATGGAGTGTGAGGGACAGGACTCCGGTGAGTGTAGAGGGAGTGTGGGAGTCAGGACTCCAGTGAGTGTGAGGGACAGGACTCCAGTGAGTGTGGAGGGAGTGTGAGGGACAGGACTCCGGTGAGTGTAGAGGGATTGTGAGGGACAGGACTCCGGTGAGTGTAGAGAGATTGTGAGGGACAGGACTCCGGTGAGTGTAAATGGAGTGTGGGAGTCAGGACTCCAGTGAGTGTGGAGGGAGTGTGAGGGACAGGACTCCGGTGAGTGTAGAGGGATTGTGAGGGACAGGACTCCGGTGAGTGTAGAGAGATTGTGAGGGACAGGACTCCGGTGAGTGTAGAGGGAGTGTGGGAGTCAGGACTCCAGTGAGTGTGGAGTGAGTGTGAGGGACAGGACTCCAGTGAGTGTAAGTGTACAATTAGGTACACAGATTCCTTAAGATTAAAGCAGGCTGAGGAACAGGCCCTGTTAGTTTAAATGGAGCACTGAAACAGGACATTATGTGGAGAGAGCATGGGAATTGGGCTTCCGGTGAGTTTAAAGGGGATGGGGGAAAGTGAAACAACAAATGAGACCCTGGAGGAACTTAGTGGGCCAGGCAGCATCTATGGAGGGAAAGAGATAGGCAAAGTTTTGAGTCAGTTGGGGCCAGATGAAGGGTTTCAACCTGGAACACCATCTGTCTGTTTCCCTCCACAGATATGCCTGACCAGCTGAGTTCATCCAACATCCTGTTTGTTGTTCCAGATTCCAGCATCTGCAGTTTCCTCTGTCTCCACGTAGGAAACTGTGCCCTGGCGAACCAAAAGCCCCCAGTACCTCTGAGCAATGAAATGGAACACTTTAAATTTTGTGATCAGCATTATGGTCATTTTCAGCACATGCTGTGTAAAGGGCCTTTTACTGTGCCACTTGAGTGTACACTTCATAAGCGTTTCTTCTGTCCTTAATTATTTTACATTTCCCACTGTGTTACTAAGGTGACTGTGGTGAATGGATTAAGAAAAGATTTTTGTTGGAGGGTCTGCTTCTATTATGTACAGATGCATTCCAGTTTGTTATTGGAGGGAAGGGAAGGCATTGTCTGTCCTCTGAGAGAGACTTTCTGACAGGCAAAGCACCCGGTAAGTGGAGGGCAGGAATGGTGCTACCTGTTTTGAAGGATGGCTGCTGAGACAGGCCAGGTATTTACAGGCCTTTGAGGTTTTCAAAATTTTAAAGTTCAAAGTAAAACTTACTATCAATGTATTCATATGGTACAACCCTGAGGTTCTTTTTCGGCCGGTATACTTAGCAAATCTATATAACAGTAACTGTAAACAGGATCAAACTATGCAAGATATAAGTGTAGATATAAGTACAGTCCCTATAAAAGTATTCAACCTCTTGGAAGTTTTCATGTTTTACTGTTTTACAACATTGAATAACAGTGGATTTAATCTGGCTTTTTATTTACACTGATCAACAGAAAAAGACTCTTTCGTGTCAAAGTGAAAACAAATCTTTTCAAAGTGATCGAACTTAGTTACAATTAAAATACAAAAATTAATTGATTGCATAAGTATTCACCCCCTTCAAGTCAGTTTTTAGTAGATACATCTTTGGTAGCAATTACAGCCTTCAGTCTGTGTGGAAAAGTCTCCATCAGCTTTGAACATCAGGACTCTGCAATTTTTCTCCATTCTTCTTTACAAAACTGCTCAGGCTCTGTCAGATTGCATGGGGATCATGAGCGAACAACACTTTTCAAGTCCAGTCTCAAATTCTCAGTTGAATTGAGGTCTGGACTCTGACTTGGCCACTCCAGGATATTAACTTTGTTGTTTTTAAACCAATCCTGTGTAGCTTTGTCTCTGTGTTTGGGGTCATTGTCTTGCTGGAAAACAAATCTTCTCTCAAGTCACAGTTTTCTTGTAGACTGCATCAGGTTTTCCTCTAGGATTTTATTGTATTTTGCTGCATTCATTTTACCCTCTACCTTCACAAGCCTTCCAGGGCCTGCTGCAGTGAAGCATCCCACAGCATGATGCAGCCAGCAACATGCTTCATGGTGAGGATGGTGTGTTTTTGATGATGAGCATTGTTTGGTTTACGCCAAACATAGTGTTTAGTCTGACGGCCAATAAGCTCAATTTTGTTTTCATCAGACCATGGAACCTTCTTCCAGCTGACTTCAGAGTCTCCTTCCCACGTGCCTTCTGGCAAACTCTAGCCAAGATTTCATGTGAGTTTTTTCAACAATGGCTGTCTCTTTGCCACTCTCCCTTAAAGCTGTGACTGGTGAAGCACCCGGGCAACAGTTGTTGTACGCACAGTCTCTCCCATCTCAGCCACTGAAGCTTGTAACTCCTCCAGAGTTGTCATAGGTCTCTTGGTGGCCTCCCTCACTAGACCCCTTCTTGCATTGTCACTCAGTTTTTGAGGACAGCCTGCTCTATGCAGATTTACATCTGTGCCATATTCTTTCCATTTCTTGATAATTGACTTGTATTCTTGATAATTGTATTCCAAGAATATTCAGTCACTTAGAAATTTTCTTGTAGCCATCTCCTGACCTGCGCTTTTCAATAAAATTTTTGCAGAGTTGCTTCGAGTGTTCTTTGGTCTTCATGGTGTAGTTTTTGCTAGGATACTGACTCATCAGCAATCGGACCTTCTGGATACAGGTGTATTTTTACTATATTCAATTGAACCACCTTGACTGCCTGCGGTGATCTCCATTTAATTAATTATGTGACTTTTAAAACCAACTGGCTGCACCAGTAATGATTTGGTATGTCATATTAAAGGGGCTGAACAATTATGTCATCAATTATTTGCATTTTATACTTGTAATTAATTTAGATCACTTTGTAGAGATCTGTTTTCACTTTGATACACAGGAGTCTTTTTCTGTTGATCAGTGTCAGAAAGAGCCAAATTAAATCCACTGTGATTCAATGTTGTCAAACAATAAAGCAGGAAAACTTCCAAGAGGTGGTGAATACTTTTTATAGGCACTATATATTGCAATAAGTAATGAGCATGAACTAACAAGAGTCCTTAAGGTGAGACCATTAGTTGTGGAAACACCAGAAGTAGAATGTAATTATTGTAGCGGTGTGCTACACGCAGCGCTGAAATAACGACACAGAGTCGGTGAGCTGCAGTTGCAAAAAGAGATTTATTCAAACTTCGCGGCCTCGCTTTAAAGCCTTCCTGATCCCGCCCTCCCCGGGCGGGAATGCTGTAGGGGGCACGTATTCACAGTCCCATCCCACACACGGGCTTTTCCCCTTGCTGGTGAAGCAGGCTTGGCGCCCTCTTTGGGACCGGCCTCAATGCTGGCGCGCGCCACTTTGTGAGCCGGTTTGAGTGCGCTGGGAAGTGGGTCGCCACATAACCCCCCCACAGAACCGGCGATACACCCCCCAATGTCCACAGTCTGGGTCGGACTCTGTTTGGGAGGTCTGCTTCTGCGCCGCAGTGCCTGAATCTTGACCGGCTGCGCCAAGTCCACATAGGCCGGTTTGAGTTGGTCCACCGTGAAAACCTCCTCTCTCCCCCCAACGTCCAGCACGAACGTGGACCCGTTGTTTCTGATCACTGTAAACGGCCCCTCGTAGGGCCACTGCAGCGGTGCCCGATGTCCGCCCCGTTCTACAAAAACGAACTTACAGTTTAGCAGGTCTTTGGGTACACAGGTCGGGTTCTGCCCATGCTGTGAAGTGGGTATGGGAGCCAGGTTACTGAGCCTCTCGCGTAGTCTGCCCAGGACTGCTGCGGGTTCTTCCTCTTGCCCCCTTGGGGCTGGTATGAACTCCCCTGGGACGGCCAGGGGTGCGCCATACAGCAACTCGGCCAACGAGGCGTGCAGATCTTCTTTGGGCGCCGTGCGGATTCCGAGTAGGACCCAGGGAAGCTCGTCCACCCAGTTAGGCCCTTTGAGGCGGGCCATGAGAGCCGACTTCAGGTGACGGTTTGATTATGTTGGGTCGGGGGAAATGGCGGACCGCGTCTACCTTGGCGGGCAGAAGGGTTGCCCCGTCTTTAGTAATCCTGTGGCCCAGGAATTCGATGATGTCGAGCTCGAACTGGCATTTGGCCGGGTTGATTGCTAGGCCGTATTCACTCAGTCGGGCGTAGAGTTGACGGAGGTGGGACAGATGCTCCTGACGACTGCTGCTGGCTATGAGGATGTTGTCCAAGTAGATGAAAGCGAAGTCCAGGTCGCGTCCCACCACGTCCATTAACCGCTGAAACGTCTGTGCGACATTCTTTAGGCTGAACGGCATGCGGAGGAACTCGAAAAGGCCGAAAGGGGTGATGAGTGCTGTTTTGGGGACGTCGTCTGGATGCATCGGGATTTGATGGTATCCCCAGACGAGGTCTACCTTGGAGAAGATCCGTGCGCCCGTGCAGGTTTGCTGCAAAGTCCTGAATGTGCGGCACAGGGTAGCGGTCTGGTGTTGTAGCCTCGTTCAGCCTGCGGTAGTCGCCGCATGGTCTCCAGCCCCCTGTTGGTTTGGGCACCATGTGCAGGGGGGAGGCCCATGGGCTGTCGGACCTCCGTATGATCCCCAATTCCTCCATCCTCTTGAACTCCTCCTTCGCCAGTCGGAGCTTGTCCGGGGGAAGCCTTCGAGCACGGGCGTGGAGGGGTGGTCCTTGTGTTGGGATGTGGTGCTCTATGCCGTGTCTGGGCATGACTGCTGTGAACTGTGGCACCAGAACCAATGGGAAATCCACCAGGACTCTGGTGAAGTCGTTGTCGGACAGCGTGATGGAGTCTAGGTGTGGGGCTGGCAACTGGGCTTCACCCAGGGAGAACGTTTGAAAGGTCTCGGCGTGGACCAGTCTTTTCCTTGGCAGGTCGACCAGTAGGCTGTGAGCTCGCAAAAAATCCGCGCCCAGGAGCGGTTGGGCTACGGTGGCCAGTGTGAAGTCCCACGTGAACCGGCTGGAGCCAAACTGTAGCCGCACCGTACGGGTGCCGTAGGTCCTTACTGTGCTGCCGTTCACAGCCCTCAGGGGGGGACCCGGTGCCCTGTTGCAGGTGTCGTAACTCGTCGGAGGTAAGATGCTGATCTCGGCTCCGGTGTCGACCAAAAAGCGGCGTCCCGACCGCTTGTCCCACACATACAGGAGGCTATCCCGATGGCCATCCACCGTAGCCATCAGCAGCGGCTGGCCCTGGTGTTTCCCGGGATTTTGCAGGGCGGGCTACAGCAGCGGGCTTCTGTGCCCCATCGCTAGTGGTAGAAGCACCATTTTTTGTTGGCCTCCTCACCCCTGCCTCTGGGGTTAGCAGGCTCTGCGGCTGGGCCTGGTCTGGTTTGCTGCTGGGAGTGTGGCCTGGTGATCTGTGCGACGGATGCCCCACTCACCTTCTTGGCTTTCCACAGCAAGTCCGCCTGGGCTGCCACCTTCCAGGGGTCGCTGAAATCCACGTTGGACAGCAGCAGGCGGATGTCCTCGGGCAGCTGCTCCAGGAATGCCTGCTCAAACATGAGGCAGGGCTTGTGTCCTCCGGCCAGGGAGAGCATCTCGTTCATCAAAGCCGACGGTGGCCTGTCCCCCAAACCATCCAGGTGCAGTAAGCGGGCAGCTCGCTCGCGCCGTGAGAGTCCAAAAGTCCTTATGAGCAAGGCTTTGAATTCTGTGTATTTGCCGTCCGCTGGGGGCGACTGTATGAACTCAACCTGGGCCGCTGTTTTCTGGTCGAGGGAGCTCACCACGTAGTAGTAACGTGTGGCATCCGAGGTTATCTGCTGAATGTGGAATTGGGCTTCTGCTTGCTGGAACCATAGGTGAGGTCGCAGCGTCCAGAAGCTTGGCAGTTTTAACGAAACTGCATGAACAGATGTGGCGTTGTTCATCTTCGGCCCAAATATCATTTGGGCTGTCGGGGTCACCAATCGTAGCGGTGTGCTACACGCAGCGCTGAAATAACGACACGGAGTCAGTGAGCTGCAGTTGCAAAAAGAGATTTATTCAAACTTTGCGGCTCACTTTAAAGCCTTCCTGATCCCGCCCTCCCCGGGCAGGAATGCTGTAGGGGACGCGTATTCACAGTCCCGTCCCGCGCGCGGGCTTTTCCCATTGCTGGTGAAGCAGACTTGGCGCCCTCTTTCGGACCTGCCTCAATTCCGGCGCGCGCCGCATTGTGAACCGGTTCGAGTGCGCTGGGAAGTGGGTCGCCACATTATCCCTTTTTGTTCAAGAGCCTGACTGTTGAAGGGTAGTAACTGTTCTTGAACCAGCATCTGGTGATGCAAGTCCTGAGATACTTGACCCTTCTATCTCATGGCAGCAGTGAGAAGAGTGCATGGCCTGGGATGTCAGGATCTTTGATGATGGATGCTGCTTTTCTATGGCAACGTTTCACTTAGATGTGCTAAATTGTTGGAAGATTTTTACCTGTGATGTACTGGGCTGAATCTTTTACGTTTGGTAGGATTTAATCACTGGTAAGGAATTTCACGTTGGGAGCACGACTTTTCACATAACACGTTTATGAATGATGAAACTGATCACCTTGTGGCCAAGTTTGCTGATGGAAAAATGGTATTACAGAGGCAGGGAGTTTGTAGAAGTACTGGAACACACATGGATGGAATACAGCAAATGGAAGAGTGGGATTATGCATTTTTGTTGGGAGAGACTATTTTCCAAATGTGGAGAATATCCAGAATTCAGACATACAAAGGGACTTGGATTTCTTCAAGGTTAACTTGCAGGTTGAGTAAGTAGTAAGGAAGACAAATGCAGTGTTCACATTAATTATGAGAGGACTAGACTATAAAAGCAAGAATGTGCTGCAGAGGCTGTATAAGGCTCTGATCAGACTACATTTGGAATGTTGTGAGCAACTCTGGGCTTCTTTTCTAGGGAAGAATGCTGGCCCTGGAGAGGGTCCAGAGTAGATTCACGTGGACGATCTCTGGAATGAAAGACTTAACACATGAGGAGTATTTGATTTCTCTTGCTTCATGATGATCTCATTGTAGTGCACAGACAGAGTTCAAAAAAATGATGCTGAGGAAGGGAGGTTTCATTGAAAATGATCAGATTCTGAGAGACCTGTATGGAGTGGTTGTGGTCAGGATGTTTTTATGAGAAGTAGAGTCTCGTAGTACGGCCTCAGAAAATAGGGATGTCTTTTTAAAACTGAGATGAGGAGCAGTTTCTTCAGACGGAGGGTGGTGGATCTGTAGAATTTATTGCTGCAGAGGACTGTGACAGTCAAGTTATATTTAAGGCAGAGATTGAAAAGTTCTTGACAGGTAACATGGATAAGGGTTCGAGGGAGAAACTAGGAGGATGGCATTGGAAAAAAAAAATCACCCATGAATGAATGGCAAAGCAGATTCAATGGACTGAATGGAATGGTCTAGTTCTGTTTCAAAATCTTATGGTATTGTAGCCTTAATGGGAAAAAATCCAAAGAGCAGGATTAATCTATCCTTAGAAAGATAAAGAGTAATGAAAGATAACAAATAATGTTTCATTAGGGGAAGACCTTGTATGACTAATATTGATTGATTAATTTAAAAGGTAACAAAATATACTGAGAAGGCAATGCATTTGATGTACTCCACATTGATTTAAGTAGGGTTTGACAAGGTTTCACATGGAAGATGGGTCCAAAAGATTTAGGACTGGTATTAATTAGTTCAAAGTTGGCTTGCTGATAGGAAACAGAGGATGATGGTGAAGAGCTCTTTCTATTTGGAAATACAGTATGGTAACAGGCCCTTCTAGCCCAGCGATCCCACACCACCCTATCACACCAATGTGACCAATTGTTTTTTGTGACTGTAAGCCTATCACAAATGGTGTCCTAAAAGGATAGGTTCTACAACCATTACACTTAAATAATTCACAATTTAGATGTGAATGTAGGATGGTTATTAAGTTTGCAAATTATCTGAAAATAGATAGCGTAGTTGATAATAAGGAGATTTAAGTTATTGGACCACTTTGAAGAGTTGGTAAAATGGGCAGATGGAATTTAATCCAGATATGTGAGGCAATGCATTTTGGGTGGGCATGCACGATGAATGGCAGGTCTTGGGGAGTATCGATGAAGAAATGGAGTTTGGAGTGCAAGTCCAAGGATTTCTGAAAGTGGCAGCATAGATTGATAAAGCTTACTTGTGTTCATTGGCCATGGTACAACCTAAGATCAGAGAAGTTATGTTGCAGCCTTATGAGACAGTTGTGAGGCCACAGCATGTATTTCTGATCAGCACTCAATGGGATGAGCATGATTGCACTGAAGAGTGAGCAGAAGAGATTCAACAGAATGTTGTCAGGGCTGGAGCTTTTATGTTATGAGGAAAGGCTTTTATGGGGAGAAGAAAGGAGGTTGAGGAGGGATCTGCTGAAGGTACTTCACAGCTAAAATGTATAAGAGACAATTAGAAAGCCTCTTACTCATGACAAGGGCATTGAGCATATTAATAAATCCCATCTCCCAATGCATACAGATGCTGCTCTTTGCTTTTGCATCCATCATTTGTCGACCTACAATATCTGCAAGTCAGGGTTCCCATCTGACATTAGTTTGCCAAACTAACCCTTATTCCTACATTAGCAGTCACATTCACAAACACGGGCCACAGCTTGCACTCAGTCAAAGTAATCACTCCACAGCACACTTTATGACAATACTGGTGAAAGAGTGCTGATAACTCTCTAACAGTACTTCGGGTGGAGCCTGTCCAACCCCATTGCTTCCCTCTCAGTTTATTCACATTAACTTGAGCGAAGACATGTATGACTGGGTAATGAGTGCATAATGACTATCTATTTTTAACAAGGAGGATATTCAGGTGCTGCCTCTGCTGAAGGAGTTCCTAAAGTGATGTTGTGTCAAAATAGAAAGTGGAATTGTTACAAACTTGAAATTACCTTGGAGGCATTAGGATACTCAAGTGATTGCTTCCCTTGTTTTAAGTGGTAAAGATCAAGTATTTCCTTGTTTCTGCCCAGGAAATACTGAACTGTTGAAATCCATCTGGGAGATTATCTTCAAGGTGCCAAACCTTTTTGACAGCATATGCCAAATTGGCAATAATCTTTGAAAAAAATTATCTTGTATGCCATGGTAATTTTGAACAGATTATTATAGATTCATGGATGATTAATAATAATTATGGACTTTAAGGAAAAAGGATAAGTCCTATTACTTATTTACATGTTTTACTAGTAATAAAAGTATACCAGAGGCAGATTGAAATAAATAAAGCAATTTTAGAAATCTTGTTCAAAAATTGATGTTAGTCTTTGAAAAGCACAATTGAAGAACAATAATACACAGCCCTCTGCCTGGACATTGTAATATGGTCAACTGAAGACCGGAAAATAATTCTGGTTGAGCTGACGGTGCCGTGGGAGGAGGGATGGGAAGAGGCCCACGAGAGAAAGGCCTTGAAGTACCAGCCCTTAGTGCAGGAGTGCAAAGACAAGGGATGGCAGGCATGGTTGTTCCCTGTGGAGATCGGCTGCAGAGGTTTCCCAGCCAAATCAGCATGGCGGCTGTTGTCAGCTCTGGGCCCGGACAGTTCATAGGATGGGGGAAAAGGCAGAATGAGCCTCTTATTGGATTTGGAGTAGGCGAGAGGAGGGAAACTGGAAGCCAGGAGCAGATGGGCAGTGATATGGCCACCACTGCCGGCCCACCAACTGGAGAGTGTCATAGTTAAGGGTTGAAACACTCTTTGAAGGTTGGGAACCACCTGATAACATCTGCTCCTGGCTGAAGGGTACGGTTACCTCATAAGGTATCTGGAGAATGCACCCTAACAGGTGTATGTAACAAGCTGAATACAGTATTATTTACTGTTCTTATCTCTGAATACCCAGTATCCACTCACAAATGACAGAAAAAAAACTATTTAAGCTGAGTAGAGCCAAAGCAAACCGCCCAACCATTTATATCCAAATACTGATGTGTACACCGGGTCTGCGAGGATTTCAGAACATGTCATTCAATATCATGTGTTTTTGCAAAGGTCCAATTATGCCAGGCCAAAATAAGACATCTCCTGTGAAACTAACTCACTGCACTTGGGTTATAAAATAATAATTTCTTCATTTGGCAGTAAAGATGATCAGAATCAAAATCAGGTGTGATGTCACTGACATACCTGTGTGTCGTGAAATGTGTTGTTTTCTCAAGTCAAGTCAAGTCACTTTTTATTGTCATTTTGACCATAACTGCTGGTACAGTACACAGTAAAAATGAGACAATGTTTTTTCAGGACCATGGTGCTACATGAAACAATACAAAAACTACACTGAACTACGTAAAACAACACAAAAACTACACTAAACTATAGACCTACCCAGGACTGCATAAAGTGCATAAAACAGTGCAGGCATTACAATAAATAATAAACAAGACAATAGGCACAGTAGAGGGCAGTAAGTTGGTGTCAGTCCAGGCTCTGGGTATTGAGGAGTCTAATGGCTTGGGGGAAGAAACTGTTACATAGTCTGTATGTGAGAGGCCAAATGGTTCGGTGCCTTTTCCCAGATGGCAGGAGGGAGAAGAGTTTTTATGAGGGGTGCATGGGGTCCTTCATAATGCTGTCTGCTTTGTGGATGCAGCATGTGGTGTAAATGTCCGTGATGGTGGGAAGAGAGACCCTGATGATCTTCTCAGCTGACCTCACTATCCACTGCAGGGTCTTGCGATCTGAGCTGGTGCAATTTCCGAAACAGGCAGTGATGCAGCTGCTCAGGATGCTCTCGATACAACCCCTGTAGAATGTGATGAGGATGGGGGGTGGGAGATGGACTTGCCTCAGCCTTCACAGAAAGTAGAGACGCTGCTGGGTTTTCTTTGCTATGGAGCTGGTGTTGAGGGACCAGGTGAGATTCTCCGTCAGGTGAACACCAAGAAATTTGGTGCTCTTTATGATCTGTACCGAGGTGCCATCGATGTTCAGTAGAGAGTGGTCGCTCTGTGCCCTCCTGAAGTCAACAACCATCTCTTTTGTTTTGTTCACATTCAGAGACAGGTTGTTGGCTCTGCACCAGTCCGTTAGCCGCTGCACCTCCTCTGTATGCTGACTCATTGTTCTTGCTGATGAGACCCACCATGGTCGTGTCATTGGCGAACTTGATGATGTGGTTCGAGTTTGTGTTGCAGCACAGTAGTGGGTCAGCAGAGTGAACAGCAGTGGACTGAGCACACAGCCCTGGGGGGCCCCCATGCTCAGTCTGATGATGTTGGAGATGCTGCCTCCGATCCGGACTGACTGAGGTCTCCCAGTCAGGAAGTCTAGGATCCAGTTGCAGAAGGAGGTATTCAGGCCCAATAGACTCAGCTTTCCAATCAGTTTCTGAGGAATGATTGTGTTGAATGCTGAACTGAAGTCTATGAACAGCATTTGAGCATACCTGTCTTTTTTGGCCAAGTGGGTTAGGGTCAGGTGGAGGGTGATGGCAATGGTGTTGTCTATTGAACAGTTGGGACAGTACGTGAACTGCAGGGGGTTCATTGAGGGAAGCATTACTGTGCAATACATAAAAAACTATAATTTACAATAAGAAATATATTTACATTCACTTAAATAGATGGTAGAAATAGAGAGCAAAAGTAGTGAGGTATTATTCATGAGTTGGCTTATTATCCAATCAGAAATCTGATAGCATTGATAATGTGTCTTCAGGATCCTGTATCTCTTCCCTGATGACAGCAATGAGAAAAGAGCATGTCCTGGGTGATGGGGACCCTTAGTGATGGATGCTTCCTTTTTGAAGCATCATCACCTTTTGAATATGTTCTCGATGCTAGGAAAGCTAGTGCCCACAATGGAGCTGGTTGAACTTACAACTTTCTACAGCTTTTTCTGAACCTGTGCAGTGGCCCCTACCATACCAGATGGTGCTGCAACCACTTAGAATGCTCCCCATTGTTCAGCTGCAAAACTTGCTGGAGTATTAGTAACGTACCAAGTGTCCTCAGACTCCTAATGAAATGTAGCTGCTGACGTGCTTTCTTTGTAATTGCACAGGATAGATCTTCAGAGAGGTTGACACCCAGGAGCTTGAAACTGCTCACTCTTTCCACTACTGATCCCTCAATGAGGACTGGTGTGTGCTCCCTCAGCTTCCCCTCTCTGAAGTCCACAATTAGTTCCTTGGTCTTACTGACATTGAGTGCAAAGTTGTTGTTGTGACACCTCTCAACCAGTTGATCTGTCTCACTCCTGTACGCCTTCTAATCACCATCTGAGATTCTGCCAACAAAGGTTTTGTCATCGCCAAATTTATAGATGGTGTTTGAACTGTGTCCAGCCACACAGTCAAGGGTGTAGAAAGAGTGGAGCAGTTGTCTGAGCATACATCCATAAGGTGCTTTGGTGTTGATTGCTGGTGAAGAGGAGATGTTATTTCACTGACTGTGAATTTTCCGTTCATGGGCATTGCTTTACCCATACCAGGCTGTGATGCAAGCAGTCAATATACTCTCCACCACATAGTTTCTGAGGATGTAGAGGTGTTGCTGTGCTTTCTTTGTAATTACACTTGCATGCTGGGCCCAGGGCAGGTCCACTGAAATTATAAAACTGAGGAATTTAAAGTTGCTGACCCTCTCCACCTCTGATCCCTAATAAGGACCGGCTCATGGACCCTTGGTTTCCTCCTCCTGGTCAATAGTCAGGTCCTCGTTCTTGCTGATGTTGACTAAGAGGATGTTGTCGTGGTACCACCATTCAGCCAGATTTCCCAACTCCCTTCTATATGCTGATTTGTCACTACCTTTGCTCCGGTCAATGACAATGTTGTCATCAGCAAACTTAAATATGGCATTGGAGCTGTGCTTAGCCTCACAGTCATAAGAGTCAGGCAAATAGATCGGGGGCTAAGCACGCAGCACTGTGGTGTACTCGTGCTGATGGAGATCATGGAGGAGATGTTGCCAATCTGAACTGACTGGGATCTGCAGTGAGAAAAGTGAGGATCCTATTACACAAAATCGTATTGGAGCTAAGGTCTTGAAGCTTATTGATTAGTTTTGATGGGCTGATAGTATTGAATGCCAAGCTGTAGTCGATGAAGTGCATCCTGATGTATGCATCTTTGCTGCCCAGATTTTCCAAGGTTGAGTGAAGAGCCAGTAAAATGGCATCTGTTATGGACCTGCTGTGGACCTATCTTGGAGTGGATCCAAGTACTTTTTCATGCAGGAATTGATGTGTTTCATCACCGATTTCTTAAAACACTTCATTACAGTGGATGTAAGTGCTACTGGACAATAGTAATTGAGGCAGGTTACCATGTTCTTCTTAGGCACCTGTATAATTGAAGCCTGCTTGAACCAGATGGATACCTCAGACTTCCAAAGTGAGTGGTTAAAGATAACATTGAACACTCCATCTAGCTGATCAGCACAGGTCTTTGGTACTCGACCAGGTACCCCATACTGGCTGGATGCCATCCATAAGATCACCCTTCTGAAGGATGCTCTTGTGTTGACTTCAGTGAAGAAATCACAGGATCATTATGTAGTGTGGGACTTGTGAAGTTTCTTCCATGTTCTGACAGTCAAAACATCAAATCCTCCTCACCTCCTACAAAAATGCTTATAGGTTATTCAGTATTTCTCTGCGCAAGGGCCTGGATTTTACACACACACGTGCTCTGAACTTTCACACGGTGAACCTGTTCTACCACACACACATGCACACAAAATGCTGGAAGAACTCAGCAGGCTAGGCAACATCTATGGTGTGTTCTACAATATTGGACACTTAGTGGAATGTAGAGGATTGGTTTGAACTTCCATAGATCTTCCAGTTGTTACACTAGAAATTCAGGACACTAAAGGTGCAATATAAAACATATTTTGATTTAATTGAGTCAGTTGAAACTCAGTTATGTTTTCTTGTACTGCATGTTTTAGCTTTTTATCTATTTTAACCAAGATTGGGGATGTAGTGGACAGTGAGGAGGGCTTTCATGGCTTACAGAGAAATCTGCATCAGCTGGAAAAATGGGCTGAAAAATAGCAGATGGAATTTAATGCAGACAAGTACGAAGTTTAGCACTTTGATAGGACCATTCAGGGCAGGTTTTACACAGGGCACTGAGGAATGTGGTAGAACAATTTGTTGAACGTGGTGTCACACGTAGATAAGGTTGTAAAGAAAGCTTTTGGCTCATTGGCCTTCATAAATCAATGTATTGAGTTCAGGAGATGGAATATTATGTTGAAGTTGTATAAGACATTGGTGAGGCTTAATTTGGAGTATTGTGTGCAGTTTTAGTCACCTACCAACATGAAAGATATAAACAAGGTTGAAAGAGTACAGAGAAAATTTACAAGGATGTTGCCGGGTCTGGAGGACCTGAGTTATAAGGAAAGATTAAATAGTTTAGTGCTGTATTCTTTAGAATGTAGAAGATAGAGAGAAAATTTGAAAGAGGTATGCAAAATTATGAGGGGTATATAATGCAAGCAGGCTTTTTCCACTGAAATTGGGTGGGACTACAACCATGGGTTACGGTTAAAAAGGTGAAAAATTCAAGTGGAACATGAGGAGAAATGTCTTCACTGAGAGGATCATGAGAATGTGGAATGAGTTGCCAGATCAAGTGGTGATGCGAGGTTGATTTCAATGTTTAAGAGAAGTGTGGATAGTAGGGTGTATGGAGAGCGATGGTCAGAGAGAGAAGGCAGTCTCAATAGTTTCGGCATGGATTGGATGGGCTGAAGGGCCTGTTTCTGTGTTGTCCTTCTCGATGACTCTAATGCTTGGCAATATCAGAGACATTCACCAACATGTAGTCTCTTTGGTACCTGAGACAGCTATCTGGGGGTTTGCTGAACCAGTTGTTACAGCAGTTCCACCTTTTACAATCAGAAAGGGCTTGTGCTTCACTGGACCTCATTATTTTTTTGGGAAGTGACCCGCTGCAGAAGTTTGCAGTTGGGAATCCATTCCAGGTAACTCGACGACCCAACAAGCAGTAAGTTGGGCACTCTGATCTTTTATAGTCTGCTCTATTACTATGTCATCTTGTTTGTCTCCCTGATGTACATTGATGCAAAGTGATTACTGCCATTTTATAGTCAGTGCCTGTGTGCTGATTTTAATCATTCCTTTGTGGCCTTTTATATTTCTTAGTTTTAATTGTCTGTATAAGACCATGCTGTTTTTTATATATAATGTCAATTGAACTACGTAGACCCTTTGCACCTTTCTTAACATTTTTTTCTGCAGATTTTTTTATGCTTTGTGGATCATTTTTTCTGTTGTAATCAAAAGCGACTAAAAGAAAAAGAAAATTTGATGCCTTTTTTCTGTTCTGAATGTTAAATGTAACATAATTTTCATATTACTCCTGTAAATCATGGAGCTCGCTGCTCTCGTTCATTGGAGTGGTGTGTGAAAAATTGGCCAGTAATGAGAGTTTTATTGCACAAAATCAGCAGTGCTAATGATGCTGTGAAACAGGAGGAGGAGCCAGAAGACCCAAGAGGGCGTTTCATGAAAGCCCTGAGTAGTATTGGCATTGCAAATGCATGCTTATATTTCCCTATGTTTTTAGTCTGAAGCAAGCAGCGCTAGAGCAGGGGTGATAAAAGACAAGAGCTGAATATTTTTGCAGTGATATTTGCAGTTAGAGAGAACTAGTTTTTTTCCCCTTCCCTCTTTGATATACATAAGATAGTAATTGATTTTTCCATCTTCCTTGTATTAATGCAGGCTGAACAATGTCTCAGTATTAGAGGCAGTGCAAACTATATCGAGCATTAAAATGGAATATTTACTGATAGTTCTGTATTTTTCCTGTTTCATCTGTTTATGTGCTTTGGTTTGTCTGTATTTCTCTGGCTGCCAAGAAATGACTTACAAGCATGAAGGTAAGATTGTCCTTCCAGCAAATGAATCATAAGTTATTCACTGAGTAACATGGGATGCAATTATTGAAGTGATTGTACAAATGAACTGGGTTTTTCTGAGAAAGTTTGCTCACACCAGCTAGCTGTGTGAAATGTTATCTTGTGATGTATTCTTGACTTTAAATAGAAATGTATCTTTTGGAGGCCATTAGTATGAATTAATTAGTATTTAAAATATCTTTATCTATTTGTATGTAATGCTTTTTCTTGTATTAAACGTAATACCAGCTGCACGGTTTGAGTTTCTTTTATTGAATGATATGATGTCAAAGTAAATTAAGAGCAAGAAATCGATGTTATGGAAGTAACACTTTGAAAATCAGAAATGGAAATTAGCTTTTTCACTTTGTTTGACATGACTGAAAATCCAAAGCAACATCTACAGTATTTGAATTTAAAACCACCTATACAGAGAATGCAAATGATTCTTTTAAAAAATGTATTTCACTGCGCCTCACCGATATACTTAGAAGTGCTAATCTTGTCTGAAATTGACTAGTGAAATCGCAATGCTGAGTGATTGATGTACAGTTGAGGCAAAGGGAAGCTATTTAATGAACAGCATTGCCTGTAGACCGGGTAATTTCAGTGCACTCAATCACGACCTCTGTCTGGCTCTTTTTATGGATGGGTTTAAACTTCAACTGGAAAAATCAGTATTCCCTTTGGTGGTTGTGATTGTGTGGGGACTTGACCTCTCAGGTCAGGTAGACTTTCAAGTAATACTCAAGTTAACATACATCTACGAGTTCTGACAGTGTCAAAGTCCATCATAACAGCTGGGACCCTGTATTATTTAATAGTTTTCCTCTGCTTACTGACATGAATTGTGTGGGAAATGAATAAATAATTGTCCTTAGATTCTGGATACAGAGTCCTGCATTTATGCTTTATGGCAAATTGTATATCCTTTAATTGTTAAACCATTCTGACAGCTAAAACCTGGAATGAGGAGGTTAAAATGAGACCAAGATCTAAGTTAATCATCAGTATGAATGCTGATACTGTCAGTCTGAGCTCAAAATGGTTGAGCTCTGTACGTTGAGGTAGCCTTTTGTTTCTGACATATAGACTTGTTAATCTATTTTAGAGAAGTGAGACATGATTCCTTTTGTCTGTTGGATGTTGAAATTCACTGCAGTGCAAGTTTTGTTGCCAAAAGTTGTAGTTGGCCAGGGCATACTTGCCATTAACTTTTCAGAGATTGCACTTGTGATGCAGAAGTTCAGGAGAAGGGATGCTTAATTTCCCTATGTGTCTTTACAATCTGTAAACCAGCAGTATAGCTCTGTTTGCTGATATGGGAAACTAGAGTTGTATTACGTTTATGGTTTACCGCATTGTATCTTTTAATCATGCTATCTGACGAGAACAATTACTACTGACACTCAACACTTCATTTTCAATACTGGCATCTCTCAATATGATGCCTGCAAAATTCAGATTAAAGCACATTCACCAATGCATATTATTCTGATTTTAAACAAATAAGATTAAATTAATGGCAATCAAAATGTTGCACCTGGCCTTAAAAACGTAAGGAGGGGGTGACAAAATCATTAGTCAAAAAGTTGTACACATACTCAAAATCAACAGGAATTATTCATTATATTAATATATAAATTGTGATGTTTTTCTATGACCCACCTGCCAATGGCGTTACAGGCAATGTCAATTTGCTGAGAACAAACTAATCTACATTTTATTATCCTAGCCTAGGTGAGAATGTCAAAGCGATATAATAAGCATTCATGGGTTAATTTCACAGGCAATTATATTATTGTAATTGTATATCTAATCTATAAAGCCATTTTAACACTGCTAGGTAAATGTAGGAAGGAAGTGGGATGTATGTGTATGTTAGAAGTATGAATAACCCTATGACATGCCACCTTTTGTGAAATAACATACTCATCTTCTTCTTTTTCCTATCAAAAATATACTTCATAAAAGATACCTATTGTGTAGGGGAGAAAAGCATTTGGCACTGTTAAACTGTGGAGAACAGAGCTGAGATTTCCCCAGTTGTACACTGTAACTTAATTCCCTGAACTCATCACTGAGCTGAATCCTCACTACATGACTCAGCATAGGATTGTTTTCTTTTGTCTTGTTTTGCTTCATCAGTTTTTCCTCCCTGCAGTTTTCTTCTCCTGACTGCCTCTTCACTAACGTGACTTTTACATATGGCTGGACGTTCACACTCCAACACGTTCCATCTTGAATCTGTCTATGAAAGTTTAGACATGAAATTATTGAACAGTTGTCTTTAGCACTCTGGAGGTAGATATTAAACTTTTCATGAAATATTAAATTATGTTTTGATAAGCAGAAATAAAGAACCTCTGATATTTAACAAGTTAAGATTTTCCTCAATATTATATGAATTATGTGTCCTGTGGTTTCCCAATTAAGTTCTCACTTTTTGTATTTGGCCATTCAAATGATTTGATAATTTTGACCATATTCACACGTTAGTTTTTAGAACAACTGCTGTGATGATAGATATTTTTAATCAATACAATTGCTGGCTGACAATATCTGATAAATTGCATTCATGAGAGCATGCTCTGATATTGTTATATACAGTATGCAGTATGTAAACCAAGTGACAAATAAATTAGCAGCCCCACAGTTTGTTTTTCTAATTTTAGTCTCATTGAAGTAAAAAAACACCTAATTAAATGTAAGTCCAATCAATGAAAGAGCTCAGAATTATTTTGAATGTCATTTATTTCTTCTTGTTCCTTCTGGAAAATTGCAGGCTATATAGTTTCAGCACCAAAATTAAACCTGATTTTTGTCTTTGTCTGCCTCATAGAGATACCTGGTGTTGTTTAAATTTAAGTCTGTTGTGTGATTGTTTTTCAAAAAATCTATTTTGTTTTGAAGCTATTTGGAATATTTTGTATTGTAGATTTTTTTTAACTTTTCTGATATAGGTCTGAATCTTAATTAAGTTGTTTACACTTTGGTCAATTACTCTATACAGTCATTATATAAGTTAAACAAGTTAGTTTCAAGGGATTTGTTGTTGAAAACTGCAGCCGGTGTTTACATTAATTATTCTTGCATGGCTCAAAAACCCTTTGAGTGGGCTGGCAAAATCCCAAGAGCCAAGCTAATGAAGTTTATATGATTATTGGAACCGCTGAGAGTACTGCCGACATTTAGCATAATCCTAAATGTGTTTGTTTGTTGGATGATTTAATGTTGGGCTTTTATTTTATTATGGAAACAATATTTGATTTCATGCTTTTCCAGTTCTTCAATGGAAATATGCAATCTAGCAATTTTATAGAAGTGTAAATATGCTTTAGTTTTGATTTATTATTCAGTGTGTTTCTTTCTTGATGTTCACTAAACTAATAAATTGCTTTTGGCCTGAAAGGAGTTCATAGTGTAATTATTGCTTGTAGTCTGGTTTCCCAAGGAAAAATTGAAATGAGATTTATGCATCATGCCGTAAATATATCTTTATTATTATATAAACAGTATTTCAATATTTTGCTTCAAGGCACACATTAGTTTTCCTGTTACATTAGAAACAAAAGGAATTCAACATTTATTGCTGCTTGCTCATAGAATGTGAACGTATGCAGATAATCTGTAAAGCAAAAGAAAACCGGTATTCTTTTTAATCCAATATTGACTAATTTTACCAGTACCTTAAATAGTTTATGTATGGAGTGGAATTGTAATTGCAATCTTGCTTAATCCAGCTGTGACTCCTACCATATCTCCTGTTATTTTCATCCCACTATTACAGTCGAATGAAGGAAAGGAAATTCGTCTTGTTAGGTCTACCTGATCAGATTATATCAGAGTCTGTCAGCAGAGGTGACACTGGAAGCAAAATCGCTTTGATCCAGAGATTGCTCCAGAGAAGTGAATTGTGGTTTTCAGAGGTTATCCACCTTGTGACAAACTAGGTTCTTTGTTTTAAACTTCAATGACTAGAGCACAATTCAACAGAAGTTTTAAACTTTCAGCTGAGTCTCTCCATAGTTCTTGCAATATAATAGAACTTCACTACAAGGTATCTGGTCTGTTCATCTACCTTACCTGTGGGGAAGAAATTTCTAGTCTGATCCTTGTCTGATAGTTTTGCTCCCCAGGGCTGCATGCTCAGTCCACTGCTGTTTACTCTGCTGACCCACGACTGTGCTGCAACACACAGCTCGAACCACATCATCAAGTTTGCCGATGACACAACCGTGGTGGGTCTCATCAGCAAGAACGACGAGTCATCTTACAGAGAGGAGGTGCAGCGGCTAACGGACTGGTGCAGAGCCAACAACCTGTCTCTGAATGTGAACAAAACAAAAGAGATGGTTGTTGACTTCAGGAGGGCACAGAGCGACCACTCCCCGCTGAACATTGATGGCTCCTCAGTAGACATCGTAAAGAGCACCAAATTTCTTGGTGTTCACCTGACGGAGAATCTCACCTGGTCTCTCAGCACCAGCTCCATAGCAAAGAAAGCCCAGCAGCATCTCTACTTTTTGTAAAGGCTGAGGAAAGTCCATCTCCCACCCCCCATCCTCATCACATTATACAGGGGTTGTATTGAGAGCATCCTGAGCAGCTGCATCACTGCCTGGTTTGGAAATTGCACCATCTCGGATTGCAAGACCCTGCAGCGGATAGTGAGGTCAGCTGAGAAGATCATCGCAGTCTCTCTTCCCGCCATCACGGACATTTACACTACACGCTGCATCCAAAAAGCAAACAGCATTATGAAGGACCCCATGCACCCTTCATACAATCTCTTCTTCCTCCTGCCATATTGGAAAAGGCTCCAAAGCATTCAGGCTGTCATGACCAGACTATATAACAGTTTCTTCCCCCAAGCTATTAGACTCCTCAATACCTGAAGCCTGGACTGACACCTTGCCCTATTGTCCTGTTTATTATTTATTGTAATGCCTGCACTGTTTTTGTGCATTTTATGCAGTCCAGTGTAGGTCTGTAGTCTAGTGTAGCTTTCTCTGTGTTTTTTTTTATTACATAGTTCAGTCTACTTTTTGTACTGTGTCATGTAACACCATGGTCCTGAGAAACGTTGTCTCATTTTTATTATGCACTGTACCAGCAGTTATGGTCGAAATGACAATAAAAATTGACTTGACTTGACTTGACTTCTGATTTCACTCAGTCATTGCTTAAGGTGTTAAGTTGAAGGAACCATTCTTTTGGTGAAGGTGGGAGAGAAGATTGACTGATTTAACTGATGAAGCCTGAACATTGTTGTCATGCTGGCTCATGGAACATCTTTCCATTCACCTGGACCAGAATCTCCAGGACATCAAAATGTAAAGCTCAGATATCGTTCATGTTTTCTCAATTTGCCTTTAAGTGAAAACAGCTGGACTGTATTACCAATTATCCTTTGCTGGATGCCCAACAATTTTTTCTCCCCCACCCTAACCTTTCTTTTGTGCCTCAAGTTCAGGCTGTTACTCTAATATGAAACAAACGAGTCATGCTTTTGAAGGATTTTGCCAAGAAACACGTGCTATAGCACACGATATTATAGTGATAGCATGCTGCCTTCCCTTTGTTAGGCAGCCCCTCATAATCAAGGTTAGGTTGCTTTCCACCCAGTTCCGAGGTGTCGGATATGCTGCTATAGCATGTCCCAACTCCAAAACCTCAGCCATAGAGAAGGACTGGAACAGTAAGGATCTTCAAGCTATTGTCCTTGGCTCGTAATTATTGAGACAAACTCCTATAATTTCCTATCTAATATGTTGTGAGGACTCCATCTGAAACCGATGAGGAGGAATTTCTTTAGCCAGAGAGTGGTGGATCTGTGGAATTCTTGGCTGGAGGTAGCTGTGGAGGCCAAGTCTCTATGTACATTTAGTGCAGAGCTTGATAGAGTCTTGTTTGATCAGAGTATGAAAGGATGTGGAGAGGAAGGCCGAGATTGTGGCTAAGAGGAAAGTTGGATCAGCCATGATGGTCTCGATGGGTAAAATGGCCTAGTTCTGCTCTTATATCTTATAGGCTCTACAATGAGTCAACAAAAAGCACCATCCACAAAATGCTGGAGGAACTCAGCAGGTCAGTCCTGATAAGGGGTCTCTGCCCAAAACGTCGACTTAGTTTTCCTCTCCATAGATGCTGCCTCAATGGCTGAGTTCCTCTAGAATTTTGTGTGATTTTGCTCTGGATTTCCAGCATGTGCAGAATCTCTCGTGCTGTAGAAAATGGTACAATTATATTTTCATCGCAACCAGAATTTGGCTGTGCTGCTTATATCCTGTAAAGGAATGTTAAAAATGTATCACACAATAGATTTCTAGACTTTTCTGTTTTCATTCTGAAATACGAGGCTTTCTCTGATTCATATAATGAAGGGGTCAAGTAGAGATAAATCATTGTTTGACTATCTGACAAAGCTCAAAGCCTTTGAGAGAGCACAGCTTATAAATTCCTGTGGCATAGTGTACAACCAGTTCATTAAAAATATATGAAATTGCTTTTAATTTTTCATGTAGAACAAAGGGAACAATAATCCTCTCTTGGCCTCTTGAGAGGCCAAGTATACCATTTGTTAAATGTAAAGAACAACTTCACTGATGCCTTTATCAGTTCTGAACTTGTCAGGTTTTCAAGTACTACTTACGGCCAGGAGATAGTTGCTAGAATTATTTTTGATGCTGTTCATAATGATGGCTTTACCATTCTGTTCATACGGGTGTGTTCTCACTGTTGTGAAGCTAGGCTGGTACTTTTAGACCTCTGACTGTTCAGAATCAGTCAACCAAAAGCATGTAATGGTAAACCAAATGTGTTGTCCAAACGTTATCTGCTCATTTCTAGAGATATTTGGAGGCTCATTTGCATTTGGAGTGAGAATACCAGAATATGTGATGGGAAGTTTTATATGGGGTGTAATATTATGTATTCAGTCTATTTAGGATCAACTTAAAAGTTTTGCACAAATGATTATTTTTTTTTAAATAAAATTATTTCTAAAATGATTGGACACTTTAATAGTTACTGTAGATGAAGTGGTATTCAGGTAAGTTTTGAAATGGTAGTTAAGGCCTCTGCATAATCTGAAATATGATGTAGCTAAATAATCATTGTATTCCTCACCTTTATAATACATCGTGAAAAAGACTGTTCAAAGAGGCTACTCAAAACATTCACTTTCATTGTTGTCTGTTGTGAAACCCATTTAATATCTCATCGCTGACATCTTCCTTTCTCAAGAATATATTTTATCCAATAGCAAACGATTACACCCCAACAGCTCTACTAAAACTACTTCTGAGCTAAGTAACGAGACAAATTGCCTGACATTACTTGCTCTACAATGTATTGATTTTGAGTTAGGAGCACAAAGGAGAGTTGAAGGACTGTGCAACCTAATTAATGATGCTCGGGAGCACCTTGCGAATGAGTAAACTTTTCTCATGTTTTATTTTCTTCTTTTTCAGAGGCATGTTGTAGAGACATTTTTTGGATTTGATGAAGAATCAGTAGATTCAGAAACCTCTTCATTAGCCTCGTGTACAACTGATAGGACACCAGCAACTCCGGAAGAAGAATTGGAAGAGGTGAGTGAATTTATTGTGTTTGTCTGGACATCTAGCTGGAATTGAATGGATACTAAAATGCATTCAGCAGTGAATTGGATTGAATGTTGGCCTGTAAAGGTTTTTAAAAATGAATTAAACTTCATTATGTATTTGCATTGCCAATAGGTTTACCACTTAGCTTAACAAAGAAAAGATCTCTGATTGACAACTGTACATGCTTAAAAGCAGTGCGAATTACTAGACTAAGGCAGAAAGTGCTGGAAATACATAACAATATTTGTGAACAATTGAAAACATTAAAGACTCTGAGAGAAACTCTGCTCTTTACAGAAGCTTGCCTTTTTCCTTCCAAGTGCTTGAAAATATTTTGCCTTTTGCATTCTTTTCATTGGTGGAATCAGTGGAAAGCTCAGCAATATCATTAACTCTACCTGAGGAGTTCCCAATCACTCACAAGGACACATGATCATTAGAAAATTGGAGCAGGAGTAGATCTTCACGCCACTCATGCCTGCTCCACCATACAGTTAGATTATGGATCATCTTCGCTGACCTCAACTTCTCTTCTGTGCCACTTCCCCACAATCCTCAATTCCTCGATTTTTGAAGTATTTATTTATCTTCACTTTAAATATTTCTAATAATCTGACCTCCACCATCCTCTGAATTCCAGAGAAGAAACTTCTATGCATCTCAGTGCACGGGCTCTAATTTTGTAGCTACATCTTATTGTTTGTGATTCTTCCACTGAAGAAAACATCTTGGCATTAATTCTGTCAAGCCTCTCTTATATCTATGTTCAAATAACTTCACCCTTTATTCTAAGCAAAAATTAATACAGACATAAATTGCCCAGGCTCTCTTGGCTCATCCTCATCCAGGAATTAGCCTGATGAATCTCTTTTGGACTGTCTCCAATGCTACTTTATGCTTTTTTAGTTGAGTGGATCAAATTTGTAGACTTCATTTATAGGTCTCTGCTGTTGTGGTCCTTTTTGTCACGTTGAGACAGCAGAGGGCATTCCAGGTAGTTCTTATCTCTTCTGACTCTTCAGGAAGCTGCACATTTGCTCTAATGCCTGTGCAGACACCAGGGTTGTACATCATACTTACCCCAATGGTGCTGGCTATCTTTATTGTTCTGAGGAGACTTCTGTGCAGCCTGATGAGACGACATTGAGGATATCTAGAATACCGTTTGCCATTTTCTATTTTTCTTGCCTCGCTGTTCCACTCAGGATACAGCCAATGCTGTTCTAAGAGGGCTGAGAAATTTTTGATGCGGCTGATTAAATTTGAAATAAACCTGACAGAAGAGCAGTGAAGTGATTAGACTACTCAGTCTTATTAACATGTGATTGGCCACTTGAGCTGGCTGTCGAGATGGAGGTGGAGATGGGGGATGTTGTAAGTGTAATTATAAATATGAGAGGGTTCAACTTGGAAGTAATGATGTGAGTAACATACTGCTCCTGATCTTGATGGGGAGAACTGGTTCATCATTTTTGCTGGTGTATGCCACCACATTGGCTTCAAATCTGCTCCTTTGCTTGCCTCATATCTTGCCAATCAACTTTTCTCATCGATCATCATTGTGTTATGCCCACTAAATCGTAAACGTGATGTTTATTTTATACATATTAGGAGTCCTGTGGGACAGGAAACAATGAGAGGCATACACACAAAGTGCCTGGGAAAATAAATTGTTCATCTTTTATTTACCCGGGACATGGATCAACAGACACAGTGCCCCAATTAATTGAAAGGGCTGTACAGACAGTGACATTGGATTCTGGTTAATTGGGCTGTTGGTTAATCACGCCACTTATTTGAGACAGCTCGTAAAGTTCAAGAGCTAAATCAAGAAAATATACAGGATTTCCCAGTTTTCAATTATTTGGGACACTACGCTGCTTAATTGGGGCAGGAGACTGTTGCCAAACAGTTTTTAACTAACAAGAGAATGTATGCAGGTGCTGGAACTCCAAGCAGCGCATGGAAAATGCTGGAGGATTTCAGCAGGCCAAGCAGCATCTATGGAAAAGAGTATAGTCAACGTTTTGGGCTGAGACCCTTCATCAGCCAGTCACGTGCACTTGCGTGGCTTTGAGATGCCACACCGTGCTTAGAGTAAATCAGCTTTTAAATAGTGTCAGTTGCATACTTCTCAGTTCAAAAAGCAGTGATTTTTGTCACTGATAGTTGGCGTGAATAAGCAGAGAGAAAATTCAGAAGGGTTTTGCTCGCCACAGTTTCTAGCATTCAGTCTTGGAAATACCAGAAACAGTTGGGAATGAAAATGAAATGATTCCATAACTTCAATAAGTTAGGAAATTTGAAGCTATTGACAATCATTTTGCATGTTACAATGAAAATGAAGATTTGGAGGATGCAATTGTCTGAAGCATTGTATGAAGGCAGTTAGTTATCTGCACCAGGCGTCTCTGTTGATGTTGTCCATTTACAATCAACAGAATCTGGCAGATGAATTCCTCCATTGATAACAATTAGGTACTAATGCACAGTCTTGTGTTACTGCGGGGTTATTGGTAGTGTTCTAAGTTGTTCAGTATTTCATTTAAATACATACATTGTTACTCAGTCAAACAGTAGTTTGTGTATTTTTTTTCTTTACTTTTAATTATTTCCATGAAACTGGCAAATCAGGGTGGCCTCTTAATTTGGCCAAAATGTACTGGTTCTGATGTGTCCCAGTTAATATATATATATAATATTTCAGAAATATTCTTAACTTTTAAAAAATTTATGAGTTTGACAGCCCACCTGGGGTTTGAAATTTAGCCAAACCACCTCCCCCAAACCACTCTCTTAACTCGGCCAACAATAGTGCTGGTGATTTGGAAGAAATTGACAACAACAGTTTGGGTGCACTGAGGTCCAGAAGAATATTGTTTGGTTTGGTTGTATATAGGTAGTCAAATGACAATAAATTTGAACATGAACTTGAATTTGATTTATTCCAAGTAAGCTTGGACTTGCACGATAGGTCAGATGTCTCACTAGCTGAAAATATAGAGTTAGAGAAACATAAATTTGGAAGAGGAATACAAAAGCTAATCACTATTACATGTTTTGCACTTGTTACTAAGGGTGCGTGGGATCAGGATAACCTGAAGAACCTTAAAGAAATCTTAAATACAAAGTACACTGCAGATGCTGTGGTCAAAGCAACACGTACAACACACTGAGGTCCTCAACAAGAGGAACTCAACAGGTCGGGCAGCATCCATGGAAACGAGCAGTCAACTTTTTGGGCTAAGACCCTTTGTCAGGACTGAAGGGGGGGGGGGGCGGGGGCAGGGGTCCCTGCCCCCTCCCTCTTCAGTCCTGACGATTTGTCTCGGCCTGAAACTTGACTGCTCGTTTCCACGGATGCTGCCCTACCTGCTGAGTTCTTCCAGTGTGTTGTACTTAAAGAACTCTTGATGGGTTCCATGAAGTTCAGGATTTCCTGAAACTGCCACGTAGCTGATTTCCTGATTTGACAAAGAATGAAGTGATACACATTAATGGTGGAAAACTCAGTTGTAGAAAATGATTAGGTGCAAAGACAAGAGAGTCAAACTAAAATAGCATAGAAATCTACAATACATTACAGGGCCTTCGACCCACAATATTGTGCTGACCATACAGCCTACTCATAAACTGCCTAGAATTTCCCTAGCACATAGTCCTCTATATTTCTAAGCTCCATGTACCTATGCAAGAGGCTCTTAAAAGACCCTATTGTATCCGCCTCCACCACCAGCAGTGCATTCCACACACCCACCACTCCCTGTGTGAAAAACTTACCCCTGACATCCCCTCGGTACCTATTTACAAGCACCTTAAAACTATGCCCCCTTGTGTAAGCTGTTTCAGCCCTGGGAAAAAGCCTCTGGCTATCCACACGATCAATGCCCCTTATCATCTTTTACACCTCTGTCAGGTCACCTCTCATCCTCCGTCACTCCAAGGAGAAAAGGCCAAATTTACTCAACCTATTCTCATAAGGTACACCCTTCAATCGAGGCAACATCTTTGTAAATCTCCTCTGCACTTTCTATAGTATCCACATCCTTCCTGTAGTGAGGTGACTAGAACTGAACACAGTACTCCAAGTGGGGTCTGACTAAGGTCTTATATATGTCTAACATTACCTCACAGCTCTTGAACTCAATCCCACGGTTGATAAAAGCCAACACACCATATGCCTTCTTAACAACTTTCTCCCAAATTGTTTTTTTTATATTAAATATGGGAAAGAGATGTTACTTCAGGTCTGTGATCTTTTGTCATCACTGGGGACGTAAAAAGATAAAAGTTAGTTATGAGTCAGTGAGAAGATTGGGAGGAAAGGTTGAATAAAAGGAATGTTTATTATAGGATGAGTCAAGATAGCTTAATGGGGGCAGTTGCAACAGACCAAGTTTCTAGGGTTTCTGTAACATATTCTGAAACCTCCTTGGCAGGCTAGAAGGATAAGAAAAAATGAGTTATCCTGATATAAAGACGGTAAATCAAAAAATGCTGAAAGATATGAGCACATCTTGGCAGTGTCTGGGAAAAAGATAATTAATATTTTAGATGAGTGTGTCGTCATTAGACGTGAGAAAGAGAAAAATCAGTTGGTCTAGGTAGCAGAGATGGTGACTGAGAATTTTCTACTTTTTATTTCAGATTTTCAGCAGCTGCACTCTTTTTCTTCATTTCCATTTGCTTCAGAAGAGTTGGCGAATTGCATACTTAAACCAAAAAATTTGCAAGTTTTGATTTCAATTAAAAATGAACAAACCCAGTTCCTGCATTTCTTTTTTTCTTCTTTTCTAGGTCCTAAACAGAGAAGAGTCCGAACTGAGGTTTCGCCAGCTTACTCAAGAATATCAGGCTCTTCAGAGAGCTTATGCACTGCTTCAGGAACAAGTTGGTGGGACACTAGATGTGGAGCGAGAAACCCGGGTAGGTTACAGAGGCAGAAATGTCTTGGAGAGATGCTGTTTCATCAGAAGCTCTCTGTCTTCATTTTCCAACTCTTCTCCCTTCTTAGCATAACATGGGTTTAGGAGCTCCTTTCAGCTATGTCGCATCACTCAAACCACCCAGCATGTAGCCACAAATAAATCCAGAAAACTTAGATCTTTTTTAACATCTAGGATGCACTTAATTTGCCTTATACTGTATATTGATATCTCTTAGAATTTTGCTGTGGTGTGTTGGTCACACGTGACTTACAATAAAAAGTAACATTCAACAATTATGAAGAATGCTGAATTATGTAAAAATTAAGTTAGAGGGTAAAGGATGGGTTTGTAATAAAATGTGCATAAAATACATAAACGCCAGCATATATAACCATATAACTATATAACAATTACAGTGTGGAAACAGGCCATCTCGGCTCTCCTAGTCCGTGCCAAATGCTTACTCTCACCTAGTCCCACTGACCTGCACTCAGCCCATAACCCTCCTTTCCTTTCCTGTCCATATACCTATCCAATTTTTTTTTTAAATGACAAAATCCAACCTGCCTCTACCACTTCTACTGGAAGCTCATTCCACACAGTTACCACTCTCGAGTAAAGAAGTTCCCCCTCCTGTTACCCCTAAACTTTTGCCCCTTAACTCTCAACTCATGTCCCCTTGTTTGAATCTCCCCTACTCTCAATGGAAAAAGCCTATCCACATCAACTGTATCTATCCCCTCATAATTTTAAATACCTCTGTCAAGTCCCCCCCCCCAACCTTCTACGCTCCAAAGTATAATTTACATGTATTTACAAAGTAATCAGCATTATAAAAAGTGAAATGAAGTGTCCACCGTGCAGTGACAGGCTAATTAGAATGGTTGATCCAATTAACTGTCTGGAGGAAGAAGCTTTTAGGATAGTGTGAACATTTTGTTTTAATAGTCCTATAGCCCTTTCCAGAAGGGAGCTTATGGAAATGTTAGTTTGCAGGATGGGTAATGTCTGTAATGACTTTCCTGCCCACTTCTTTGTCCTGGGCACATACGAGCCCTGCAGAGATGGTAGACTGTAGCCTATGATCTGTTGACCTAACAGTTCACTGTAGTTCTCATATATTGTGAGAGGGCGCTGCACCAAACCAGACTGGAATGGCTGATGTGAGGATACCCTCTATGTTGACATGAACCTGCAGGAAATACAGTGAAAGTACCAGTCATTCCAGAAACAAATCAGCCTGTGAAAGTGCATTGATGCATTCAGTGATAGAGCACAGAAAATGTCTTTCAGCACACCACCTCCATGCACTACTATTTTTTTGCCCATCTGCACTAATCCAATTTGCCTGCGTTAGGTCTGTGTCCTTCATACGTTTCCTATTCATGTGCCTATCTAAATATCCCCATCTCCTCCAGAAGAGAGTTCCATTTATCAACCATTCTTGTGTAAGAAAAAAATATTCCCCCCCAGGTCCCCTTTAAATTTAAAGCTGAGTTTTTTTTGTGTACGATTACATGAATGTGCAGGTGTAATGAAAAACCTACTTGCAGCAGCATCCCAAGCATGTAACGTCAGATACAAAACATTCACAAGACAAAAGGTAAGTTAACAACATAAATTGTACAAAATTATACAGGAAAGAACAGAATTAGGACAAGCAAGCAAAGCAAAGTCTATTGTAGTGGAAATGAAGTCTGTTGTAGTGTGTCACTTCTGAATTGGTGCAAAGCGAGGTTAGAAGACACTTGTGTTAGGTGAGATATTAAAGCGGAGAATATCTTCTGAGGAAGTAAAGCCGTTGCTTTCTCTGGAGGAAGAATGAATAACATTGTAAGGGAGTGGTGGGACTGGGGTTATTATTGCTCCAGTGGCAAATTAAAAGGAATACCTATTTACTAAATAGCTTAATTTTATACTGTAAATTTCTATAAAAATTTGCAATTGTATTTTAACAGACTCGTGAACAACTTCAAGCTGATCTTTTTCGCTGTCAAGCTAAAATTGAAGATCTGGAAAAATCCCTCGCAGAGAAAGGACAGGTAAAAGGCTCTGAGCAATACCACATGGAAGTGGCTGTAGTACTATAGTGCATTGGCATTCTGGGTCATGAACTACAGGTCTCAACTTGCTTGGAGACTTCATGAAATCTGCACCTTCCTTTTACTAAACACAGCTTCATCTTTCCCAAAATCATAATAGGTGTAATTGCATACGTCACAGCTGAACATACTTCAGAGAACGAATTCTGACAAATTATACAAAAGAAGCTAAATTATTTTATTAATTTCTAAAAACACATTTAACCTCTGTCCTTATTCTGCTTCCCTTGCTTATTAATGAACACTTTCCTTTTGTTAGTGATCTCATACCTGGCTCCAGAATGGCCGTTTAGCTTCTGGGAGTGAAGGTTTTGGCCACTGATGAGTTTTGTTGAATGCAAATATATCAGTGTCAGCCTGAACCTCCCTGGTTTCTGTTCAGATCAGTTTCAAAGCTGTAATATTAAATTAATTTGTTTCAACCATCCTTGTCTTGTTAACCCTGATACTGAGTAGGGTGCTCAGTGGTGCAACTCATGTTATTTTCATTTGCAGTTTGGCTTCTTTTCACATTGGTTACTTCTTGGTTTTCGTATGTTTATGTATAGTTTTTCATAGCATTTTATTGTAAATCCATTAGGGTTAGGGTTAATCTTAAGTTAATATGTAGTGACATAAACATACTTTAATAATAGATTTCATTTGAACTTTGCAGTGAGCTGATAAAGCTGCTGCCTTTTAGTATTCTTTGAGTTGGATTCAACCCTGACCTTTGATCCCGCCTGCCATTTTCCCTGAGACTGCTTGGGTTTTCTCCTGAATGTCTGGTTTCCTTCTATACGTAAAGGATTTGTGGATTAGACACTGTAAATTGCCTTTAGTTGATGGGTAGATGGGGACAATAAAATGTGATTAGTGCAAATGGGTGCTTGATGTTTGGTGCAGAGAAACCAAACATGGTGGGCTCAAAGACCTGTTTCTATGATGTTCAACTCTCTGAGAATTTCTAGTAACTATGATTTTTAAAGTAAGCCCAGGAATTGTGGCTGCTTATTATTTTTGGTTTCCCTTTGTTACTCTACATTTCTTTTCAAATAAAATTTAGGAAAAGAGGTACTTAAATAGTAAATGCGTAAGTTGGAAGCTGTCTTGTATTTAGTATGTTTGGTTGACAGGTTGTAGATTAAAGTTCTTGACTTATATTGCAGATCATTTGACAATGTCAAGTGCTTTGGTCATTTGTATAGGTGACATGATTTGAATCATTTCTAAGCAAAGTGAAGGGTAAACATTATGTACAGAACAGCTGTTGATAAGGGGTTGTTCATTACCTGGGAAAAATAGACCAGTATTATGTGCAAATGCGTGGCACTGACTTCAATGGAACTGAATCATGAAAATGTCCTAAAACACATGACGTCGACTGTGTGTGCTCATGTTGAGCAAGTGGCCAAAAACAAAACTCTGTCCCACTCAAATCTACATTGATGGAACCTCCTTATAAATGGGGGGGGGGGGGGGGGAACTGGTTAAGTAGAGAAATTATTTGGTGAAATAAATCTTGCATTTTGAAAAAGTGTAGGATTTTAATAATGGCATGAATCAAGGAATAGAAGTGTTCCACAGTTACAAAAATGTAGGGAGGCAATGGCACTCTGATAATACTGAACTCTATCCAGTGAGGATATAGCAAGGACATGTGGTGAACTAGATTCCTGATTTTATTTGTTGATCCCTCTCTACCAGCACAGTGATTTTGTTAAATCAGAACTGGGGCAAATTAGGTATAAACTTGTATGATGTACCACAGCACACTCTGTTTACTTTCTCAGTACACCAGGCAAAGGTACTGTATACTTATCTGTAAGAAGGTCATCCCTTATTTGTCCATTTTGAGGCTTGGACAAAAGCTGGATGTGATGTCTATTTTGTTGACAGTGTCAAGAATGTAATGATCCATTGCCATCAGTGCAGTCTCACATGTGCTTCATCATAGAATCACAGATTCATACTATACAGAAACAAGTCCAAATCAAAAAGGCAGTGTCCATCACTAAGGATTCTCATCACCCAGGACATGCCCTCTTCTCATTGCTACCATCAGGGAGAACGCACAGAAGCCTGATTCACACACTCAACAATTCAGAAACAGCTCATTTCCTTCTGCCATCTGATTTCTGAATGGGCATTGAACCCATGAACACTATCTCATGAGTTTTTAATTTCTATTTTTTTGCTCTCCTTATTTACTTTAACTGTTTAATATGGATATACTTACTGTAAATCAGGTTTTTCTCTATTACTATGCACTGCATTGTACTACTGCTACAAAGTTAATAAATTTCACAACATATGCCAGTGATATTAAACCGATTCTGTCTGAGCCCATCAAATATCTGCTCTCTGGCACCCATCTATGCTAGCCTGATTTTCCAGCTGATAGCCTCTCCTGACCTGGGCATCGGAGGCCATCGAAGTGTTTGCCTAAATGCAACTTAAATGTTGTGAGAATAGTTGCATGCACCACCCCCAGGCTGTACACTGCAGATTCTACCCTTTGTCTGGGTGAAGAAAACTCTTTCTTGTCTCCCATCCAAACCTTTTACCCCTTATCTTAAACCTATACCTTCCATTACAACCACCCCTATTACTGTGAAATATTTCTTACTGTCTAATTTAGGCAGTTTCTCATCAGAGCTGAAGTACTCCATTGTATGCAGCATCCTGGATAATCTCTGCACACTACACTCCACTTTAGCTGCGGTTTGTGCAATATATCATAATAGTAGTATTACTTCCCTGCTCAGACAAATGAAGACAAGTATCCCATAAGCTTTTATCACTATCTTATCTCCCTGTGCTGCCAACTACTGGTATCCTTGAAGTTGTACACCAAGGCCCATCTGTTCCTTAGTACTCTTAAGGGTCTTGGCATTCAATATATATGTGCTAGATTTATTGGTTCTCCCAAAAGAGAAATGATTGTTTCTGCTTTGAGGGGCAATATACAGTAAGTGTGCATGTTACAATGGCCAAGTTTTATAATGCAAGAGTGCCAGTTGTTCCATGGGAGCTTAGCAGTTAGCACAACGCTAATACAGCTAGGAGTCATCGGAATTCGGAGTTAAGTTCTGGCGCTGTCTCCAAGGAGTTTGTACTTTCTCCCCATGACTGCATGGGTATACTCCAGGTTTCCTGTGCTCTGGTTTCCTCCCACAGTCTAAAGATGTACCAGTTGGTAGGTTAACTGGTCATTGTAAATTAATCCTGTGATTGGATTAGCATTAAATAGGTGGGTTGCTGGGCAGCGTGGTGTGTTGGGCCGGAAAGGCCTGTTCTATGCTGTATCTCTAAATAAAATAAATTTAAAAATTAAATAAAATAAAATAAGAACCTTCCGTGCATAAACACCTTTCAAAGTGCTCCACAGGAGCAGCAGCAAATTAAATTTGATGATCATATAAGAAGTATATCATTGTTTAGGAATGTTATGCAGTTGTAACAATGAAGGGTAATTGACCTCTAAAATTCATGCCCAAAACAGGGTGTAAAATCCTTCCACTCCTCCAGCCCATGGTCAATGCGTGTCTAGTGACAGAAGTAGATAACCATTTTAATGTATATAGGTTTCATAGATCTATTTAGTTAATACACTGGGACCTTGCAACAGCTCTCATGTGAGAATGTGGAGGTGCCAACAGTATGAATGATGTGAATCCCAGTCAAAATCATGGGTGATGGGTGACCATTCCGAGACACTTAGTGTTCAGTAATGGCAGTTACCTCCATAGCAGGTTACCAGTGTGGAATGAACAACAAATGGAATGTAGCAATCCAATACAAGATGTGAAGTGGTTTTGCCTATTCCTTATTTTCTGGGGTCTATTGCCTAAAGCATTGAAAACATATCAAGCAATTTTAAACTAATCATTATTTATTAAGTTGCAGTTTGAAATTCTTACATTTTTCTAACTTTATTGAATTGGTTGTAGTTTTCTTATTCTGCATTAATACAATATTTTGGTTTGCCTTGTAATTTTATTTTGAGTATGTGTTAAACTATTTTAGTTTATGTATTGTGTTTCTCCCCCTCTACCTTCCTCACCACCCACATACTTCCAAAATTCTCCTTCTGTTTATTTGGAAGTGTAAGTAAAACTCTTTATTGAAACTTTAAAAAGAATCAATACGTAGAAAGAATACCTTCACTGATTAAAGTTCCCCTCTGTTCTTCGATAATTTAAAATCAGTTTTACTTTTAGTGACTGCAGACCCTGGATAGCTTCACTGGTTGTATTTCATAATGCTTTGCTCTTCTTTGTAACCTCATCTATCCAGGCTTATTCAGCTAAAACAAAATACAAAAAGAAAGAGGTTTTAACCTGCATAAAACCAACTTTCAAATATGGAGTTTGCATGTCATGGTTAAAAAATAAATTTCTTGTGATTGCAATGCAAAGTTAGATCAACAAAGAGACTGCATTTGGGATACAGCTTCGAAAAACAGGTTTTCTCTCATTCATTCAGACCTTCTGTAAAGAAGTTGTGCTGTGTAATATTAGCATGCTCTGTTCTTTCATGAAATTGCATTGGCTGCTGCCATTCTTATGTTTTAGCTCAAGAAATAGAAATAATGTCTTTGGTCACAAACACAAATGTATACATATTGTCATACTATAGCATACTATGTGCACAGTTTCATTAACTACAATAAATTCAACTGGGCAAGAGGTAACAATAACGTGATAATTCTTTTGTGCAGATAACAGTCAAAATATATATTTCTCTCAAAGAATTGTTTAGATTTTGCACATTAGTATCGTGCAGTTCAATTTAAACCTGTTTGTATTTCAGGGAACTTTTTTACAAAATAAAACGATCATAGATTTTTCAAATATTTCTTTGTTTGCACCCACAGTTAGATACAGCTCATCTTTAAAGATTTTGATTTGTTGTACTTTAATTTTTTAATGCATTTTTTTCTTGTTTCTTGCTATTCTGTATATTTTAGGATTCAAAATGGGTGGAAGATAAACAGTTCCTTTTTAGAAGCAACCAGGAACTGGTTGAGAAGGTAAGAAATATAATAATAATAGTATTTTCACACACTTCATTAATTGTACACTTTTCACTCCAGCCCTTGCTTAATCTCTTGTGCAGACAATTAGCATAATTGTGACAGACAGAATTAATGATTGGAAATGGCGTGAAAACCATTGAGAATCATGGTTGATTGAAATAAGATAGCTTGTCAATAGTGAACAGTTGCTTATATGAGCCATTTTAGTGTTTTTCTTATGGAGGTCTCACTTCTTGATGGTTTGCAATTGTCACTGGTCCTCTTCAGATTACATTGACTGACTGATGTGTACATATGAGCGAGTGTGGGATGAATTTCCTGCCTACTGTGGGGTTGCAGGCATCTTCTGCCAGGGTTGCTTGGGTGGCATGGCTTGATAGACCTACTCTGCACTGTATTGCGAAATAAATAAATTTAGGTAGGCTCTAACCTGATAACATGAACATTGAATTCTCCAACTTCTGATAATTTCTCCTTTCCTCCCCCCCCCCCCCACCTTTCCCCTCGCCATTTTCTCTCTTCAGCCATTCCATTCTGGTTACCACCTCACTCCCTCTCTTCTCCTCCCCCAGCCTCATGACTTGCCCATCACCTCTATCTAGTTCTCTTCCTCCTTCCTCCTATTCCTTTTATTCCATTCTCTCCTATTATTTTCCTCATTCTACAGGCCTTCTTCCATCTATTATCTCCCAGCTTCTTACATAATCCCCAACTTCTCACCTTCCCCTGCAACTGGTTTCACCCATCACCTACCAGTTTGCATTCCCCCCTTCTTATCCTAGCATCTGCCCCATTTCTTTCTAGCCCTGCTGAAGAGTCTTGGCCCGAAGTGTCAACTGGTTATTTCCCTCCACAGATGCTGTGTGACCTGCTGATTTGTTCCAATATTTTGTGTGTGTTATTTAACATTTTCAGTATCTGAAGTCTCTTTATGTGTCTGGGAATATCATTTTGTGCTGCTTTGTGCATTCAGTTTTCAGGATGTACCCAAAATGATCAAAGCCAATATTTCTTGTTCTTAAGAGGATAAAGGTTCTTATTCCAAGTCAACTAGCAGTTAGGAAGCAACTGAATGACTTACCAAACTATTCTAGAGTCAATTATATTCCTGAGGGGCCAGAGTCACATAATGACCATGCCTTGCAGAAGGTAACAAATTTTTCCCTTGAAAAACATCAGTGGACCACATAAATTTTTATGACTGTCTTCATGATTACCCTTACTGAAGCATGTTTTCTTTAACATTACAAATTATTTAACTGGTTGAAATTAAATTCTAAGGCTTCTCTGGTATGAGTAATCTGATCAATTAATTGATAGTTCAGTTTCCTTATTCTGATTGCTGTGACATCTATCCCCAAAATCTTTTACAGTGCCATAGATCTATTTTCCCCAGCTGTCATTACAAGCTGTGTGAAGGCATTGAATTTGAGTCTTTTATGTGTTATCTTCTGAGCATCAGGCAGGCTTATGGCACTCTTTTGAAACATATGTTGTTGAAAACCTGCTTGTGTTCTTTTTCGAGTTAATAACAACTGAACTTAAATGTAATATTTTTTTCAATTTATGGTGAATGAATGAAATACTGTTTTATGTCAAAGCATTTTTAATTATTTCTCTTGAATGATCCTTGGGAGATTTTCCAACCAAGAATAATTGGATAGCGATGTGATATAGCAGCATATAGACATACATGCACTGCAGACCATAGGTTCAAGGTCAGAGATGAAAGCTTCAAAATCAACCTTATTTTTGTGACTGAAAACAGATTCCAAGTATCTATTGTGAATCTTTTACTCATTTTATTGGTGCACACTGATCAGTGTCTTGGTAAGTTTAAGGGAAATCATACTGAATTTTTAAAAATTGGTATGAATTGCTGTTGTCACTTCAAAGGCTCCAACAAATTTTCCAAACTGTGAATGATTTTCCCTCTAACAGAATGTTTTTTAAAATTCCATCAAAGGTCATAGAAATTCAGTTATATCAGATTTCATTAAAGTTCTGGGTTATCATTGAACTAGATTTTCCAGCTTTATAAGAGCTGCATAATCAGGCTGGAGATTCATGCTTCAAAATCCTGAAGACCATTGATTATTATTATTACTGTGATTATGTGCAGGGAAATCCCCTTAAATTTTCATAGTGTCACATTTGGTGAATAAAGAATTAATGTAACCTGCATTAGATAGGTTCCAAATTATTTATATGTGCTTCTAATTTTCTTTCAGATTCATAAATTGGAACTTGAAGAACTCAGACTGCAGAATGAGGTGCAAGATGCAAAAGACCAGAATGAGTTGCTGGAGTTCAGAATCTTGGAGCTTGAAGTAAGGCATTCCATTGGTAAAGTGTCAAATGGAGCGGAAGTGTGTGAACCAAAAAGGAGAACCTTTGTGCTTTGATGCATTGTGCGGCCACTTGTCCCACAGCGTTAATGAACACTGCCTTTTATTGATGCACAGTTGTGTAATTTTGGAAGAGATGAAAAGCTGTTTTACTGCCTGGAGTTTTGATGCCAGAGGAAGTCTTTGAATATATTACAAGATTTTAGCAGACAATTGAGATGTATAAATAGATTATAATTTATATAAATAGATTATAATTTTTTTTGGAGATTTAATAAAGCTATTTTGTTTTTGCTACTACTTGCATTCATCATTTATGTTTCATAACCTTACATCGCTCATCATATTCACATACTTTGAATCTGCTTTTGTTATGCATATTATGTTTATAACACACTCATTTCACTTCAGGTTTTTATTTTACTTTGAAGAATCTGGTAGAAAACCAGGAGCTTCCTATCCTGGCCACATTGATCTATACATGACTGGAATGTATTCTATATTCCTTCCAGTGCTGGAGCTGCAAAGAGGCTGGGAAAGTATAATACGGCAATATAACCTATGAGTTTGGTGCAACTGCTTTAAAAATAACTGTGATGCTGAGAAAGAATGCTGCTGGCTTGTCAAAAGCAAAGAATATTTGATTCAACAACAAAAGGGTATCACTCTTTGTGATCCATATTTGGAATTCATGATCTGTTTGCACCAGAAGTTACTTTGCAGTATATCCATCACATTGTTTGATACCATCACTTCTCCAAATACGTTGTTTGATTGTTGATTTGTACTAATGTTGTTGCTCTGTACAATAAAATGAACATTCATTCTGACACAAACCATGTAGTTCAAAGCTATACAGGATCACTAACCTGAAAGATTTGTTTTATTTTTTTGTTGCATAAGCTTATGCGATCTATTATTTGGCAATCATTTTGGGAACCGCGCTGCTTTTCCAAGATTCTACCGAAATCCACTTAGTTCCAAAATCCTTGTTTTTCCATCTGGTTCATTTCAGTAGCACCATTCTTCCATAAGAAAGTTGCAAAGTAAGTATTGAAAGTAGAAATGAGATAATAGCATCAAGTATTTAGAAAATTACTGAAGCTGATGCTTCCAGTTATTGTTAAATCCTCAAACTACAGTTTCCAAATAATCTTGCTGAAAACTATGATTTTCTGTATTTAAAAAACTTATAATTATATGAGTTAGCTTTCTGTCAAGCTAGTGTGTTTAGAGCTGTGTTCTATTCTTTTAAATATCTACTGTTGTGTAAAATAGTCTATTTTTCAGGGAAACTGACCAGACCTTTTTTAATATTAATATTGTACAATATTATATTTCGTTTGAATTTGGAGTGAAATTTATTTCACAGCTGTTAGTATGTTTCAATGCTTTTTTGTAGAGTTCTAGTTCTTTGGCATGGCTTTCTTTCATCTCTATTTCTGTAATGTCAAATTGATCAGATGTATTTCCCCTTTGTAGGAGCGGGAGCGAAGGTCACCAGCTTACAACTTGCACATATCAGCTTTTTCCGAGAGTGGAAGTGCCCTTCAGCTTTATTGTCAGCAAGAAGGCATTAAGGTGAGCTCGATAGCTGTTAGAGTCTAATTTTGTGTATGGTCTGGAGACATTAACCTTGACTGCCCCATGCAGTTTGATGTGTGGAGACTTATACATTTCAACCATTTGCTAAGTGTGGCAAGAAAAGCTGCCTTTTGTATTATGCAAGACTTCGAGATATTCAGAGACTGTGTATATCCTGATCCTCTTAGAACTCAACTCAAATTCACATGAATTGGTTAGAATTTGTGTCCTATTAATGCATAGATATTTGACCGTGAACTATCAGGTGATCCTATATTAATCCAACAAGTCCACAAAAGATGTCAAAGTTCCTTCACCAGTTCCCCTAAGCCGACATGAGTGTTTATAACTAGTTGGTACCATACTTTGGGAGAAATTTGATGTGCTAATTAGCTGGCACATATCCTCACTATTAGTAGTGATTAGAGTCAAATGTACATCATTTGCTGCTTGCTTTGGGCTGACCAAAAGCCATGAAGGTGCTTTATAAATGTGAGTCCTTTTCCCTTCTTTATCCCTGACCAGGGGCCAGTAATGAGTGGACTGTCCAGGTGTAATTGGATTTTGGAGCCAGATCTCATTGCAACCAAATGGAGCTTAATGTGAAAGTTTGGTTGATAACACTACTGTGAAGCACCTTTGCACTTTTTCCTACTCTAAAGGATTTCTAAAAATATTAATGCTTTATTGATTCTGCCAATAATTTCTTCTCTGCTTTCTCCAGGAAGAGGGATGATACTTGACCCCTGCCCTCTAGCTGTTTGGGATACACTGAGAAGGTCCCTAGGTCATCCAGGGAAATCTTCCCTTGTGTCTTTGAAATTCTTTAGAAGAATAGAGAATTAACCAGCTCTTCTTTCATTTTTTTTAAATGCCAGAGGCTAAAGATTTCTGTGAGATGTTTCAATCCCTGGAGGATTAAGCTTTATATGGAGTGACAGCATGACATGATACAATATGAATGACTCACAATGTGATGTTCCCAATAAAAGAGTCTCTCACAGTTAGACCAAAAAAGGCATATATCAAAGAAAAAAACAATTAACATTAAATTCTCTGTCACACCATAAAGATTACCATTACATTACCCTTAGTTTTAATTAACTGATTAGTCCTTTTGATATTCCAGTCATTGCAAAGATCAAATTCTTTATTAATAATGTGAATCCTTTCTTTCAGGATGTAGTAATTCCTGACCTAATGAAGAAACTTGATATCCTAGGAGATAATGGGGTAAGACTAATTCAGACAGTTGAACTCTGCCTGGAGCTTTTACATCATGCTTAATTCCGAGCATTGTTTGTGCTTCCATGTCATCTGCGATCTCTTTGTTATTTAATTGGAGTTAAAGCAGGGTAAACGATATTGCAATACTGTCTTCTTAAATGCTCTCAAATAACTAAGTAAATAATTACATCTGAAGTGAAACACTTTAGTTTTACGACATTGAGGGTTTCTTAGGTCAAGCGTCATACAACAGCAATGGGTCAGAAATCTTTTTACTTTACCCAGTACATTTCCTACCCAACTTGCAAATGCTGACTTGTATACAGCTCATTCGTAGGAACAAGCATTTGGAAGGCTGGCAGTTTGGTTCAGCTAGTTGTTGTGGGACTGCAGGCATCTTCTGCCTTGTGATAATTTGGTTTCTGCTGCATTTCTTACTTGCAAACAGTCCGTTCTTTCAGCAGTCTGCAAGAAGAAACTGTGATCTTAACCTAGGGAGGACCTGCAATGTTGCTTTTCTATATATTTCCCTATTCTTGTTGCCCTCAAACCCTTAGCCCAGGTCACTGTGTTATTTTTGGACAGTCTTGACAGTGATTGAAAATTGTATTTTCTGATACTTTTTTAAAAGTTTTAAAGAATTTTCTAAACTCTCTCAGTTTGGTATAAAAGCTTAACTGGTATTTTTACAAAGAAGGATCCTGATTCACTTTGATCTGAAATTTGTTCCTCAAACAATATCATACAGCACATATTTTCTGGAGGTAATCTTATTGCTATTTCTGTGACTTGCACAAGTTATTTAATACTTATTTACTTATATTTAATATTTCTTGAGATACAGTACAGAATAGGCTTTTCTGGCCCTTTGAGCCACGCTGCCCAGCAATTCCTGATTTAATCCTAGTCTAACCATGGGACAATTTACTATGATCAATTAACCTACTAACCAGTACATCTTTGGACTGAGGAAGGAAACTGGAGCACCTGGAGGAAACCCACATGGTCACGGGGAAGATGTACAAACTCCTTACAAGCAGCTGCAGGAATTGAACCCAGATCGCCTGTACAGTAAAATATTGTGCTAACCGCTAAATTGCTTGAGACATTTCCTAGACAATAATAGTGACTTTTCTTTTGTGCAGTTTTCTGGACATATACCCCTTTAGGATGTCCTAATTTGTTTTCAATTGGACTTAAAGGACATACTTTGACATGTTATATGTATAATATGCATTTTTGCTCAGTTTATGTAGAGTTAAATTTGAGATGATCCATAGCAAAGACGAGCATCTAACTGAATGTTCATTTTGTTTGATCTTCTTGCCAAGTCACAAAGGCTGTGTCTTTAGAATCTGAATGATGCTCTGGTAAACTCAGTTTCAATCTTTTGTTGATCTTTTATATTTCAGAACCTGAGAAACGAAGAACAGGTTGCAGTAATTCAAGCTCGTACTGTGCTTTCACTCTGTGAGAAGGTACACATTCAATTCGTGATTGTTTAGGGAAGCAAGAGGTGCTTTTATCTCTTGGCACTGTTCAGCTTCGATTACTCTTTGTCCTAAAATAAAGGTTGACGATCCTTTATATCCATCATCAATCTCAGTAGAATACTATTTTGGAGGGGTTTTGAAAAGTATAATTGGTGATAATGAATAATGATGTAATTTTGTTTCCTTGTTTCCCACTGAGCAGACTGCTGAGCACTCAGCATCTTTAAATTATTTAAATAGATGAATATTCTTGAGAACTATTCCTGCGTTGACACCAAGGTTAATTGGGTTGCAGGCTAAGGATTCCTGTTGTTCCAATATCAACCCCTGACATTAGGTGCACATACAATTACCACCTGTGACCTGCAGGACCTGAGTTCAAGTTCGTACACACTTGTGCAAACCCGGGTGATTTGGAGGTCAACATTAAGTGCTGGGTGCACATTAATTTGTGTGTCAGGATTAAGTGTAATTTTTTGGTATGCAAGTAGAGGCTGAGGGCTGTACAGACTCTTAATTTGTGCAAACTACTGTATACAACAAATTGCTGATGAGTATACCACTGTTAACTCACGTTGAGTCTAAACGTCAGCTGCTTGGCTTCAGTGTTCAAGCACCTTTTTATGTTTTTGAATTTATGGATTAACCAGCTGCATGGGTTGTAATTGACCATTGGGTCATGGAGTGATGCTGGGAGCCAAGGACATTGGTCACCAACAAAACAGCCATTATTTTTATCATTTCACTACAAAACTCGATCAGCTCTGATCAGCAAGAGATCATGTTGGAATAAATATGCATGACCCAATTTGATGCGTTGTATGTTGAGTATTATTTTATTGACTATTTTCTATCTATTATGTGTCTGTTCATCCAACTCATGACTTCTAGTACTAGGTTTGAGAATAATTCCTGCTGTATGACCACTGGTTTCTACTCAACATCAAGGAATTGAATTCATCAGAAAGGTTTTGACAATGGCCCATTTGTAACTCTTTAATTCTTAAGCTTGTATTTTCATGATTACTGTCACTTTTCCTGCCTCAGCAGCTTTTAATGCAGTAAAGTATCCCAAGTCGCTAACTAGAGCATCATTGAACAAAATTTGACACTAAACCACATAAAGAAATATTAGCAAATGACCAAATATTCAATAAGAGAGCTGGATATGAAGGAATACCTTACAAAAGAGAGAAATGGAAATGTAGGGGGAGTTTTGGAGCCAGTTGTGGAAATTAAAGTACACGTACAGTGGTGGAATGTTCAGAAGTGATAAATCGAGGTAGCATAAGGAACAGTGAAGGTGGTAGGTTGTCTTGCTGGAGGAGGTTGTGGAAATAAAGAAGGATGTGAAAATTAGAATCAGTGCCATCCACAACATCCACCATAAGCATGACTACCTGGTGGTCAAGCATTTTAATTCTGATTTCTGTTCCGACGTGTTGATCCATAGCCACCCTCAGGCTGGAGGAACAACATCTTATATTTCATCCGGGTACCCTCCAATTGGATGGCATGAATATCAATTTCTCCTTCCAGTGAACAAGTATACCCCCCCATTCCTCTATTCCCCACACTGACTGTTCACTTCTTCTCACCTGCCTATTACTTACCCCAGGTCCACTCCTCATTCCCTTTCTCCTATTGTCCACTGGAGGTGGATTGGTGAATGGAAAAATGGAATGACTTAACTTCCCAGAATATAGGTTCAGCATATTTTTATCATAATAGTGGAGGCTGGGCAGGGAAGCTGAGGAAGTCCAATCTAGAAATGTAATAAAGGCATGGTTGGGAGTTTCAGCAGTAGACTTGTTGAGACAAAAGCATTCATATTGGGAGTCTTAGTGATTCAGAAGAATATATGGTCAATGGTTCAGCCTGGTCAATAGGACACAGAGTTTGCAAACTGCCTGGCTTAGCCTGGATAGATACTAGAGCCTTGTGGACCTTCTAGCTATGTTGGCTTTTGAATGAATACTTAACTTCTATTTGATTGATGCCAGCAAATTCATTTAAGCAGTTGGATGAAGTACACTAATTAAAGCAAAGCCCAGATATTTGGTTTCTTTATGATATTCATTTTGTTAAACCTTTCTATTACCCAGCTGAACAGCTTTACTGACCAGCTTTCTTATTGGTCTATGTGGCATAGTTTTTCTCCAAATATTGACATTACGAAGAGGTCAGATTCCAATCTTCAAGCAAAGAGTATCGATGATACACCATTTGTTTGTTAATCTGTTACAGAATGAAGCTCCATGCCATGAACCTCTCTTGGGTCAAATGCCCCAAACTTCTAGCATTGACATTCTACCTGTGCTCATCAAAAGTGTACAAGATGCAGTCATAGTTGCCAAGAATACATTAGAAGACATGGTAGTAATGAGTTTGTAGAGCTGTTGCCACAGTACTCCAGCAATCCAGACAATGGTGTTGTCTGTGTGGAGTTTGCATGTTCTCCCTGTGACCATATCAGTTTTACCCAGGTGCTCCAGTTTCCTCTCCACATCCTAAAGATGTGGGTTAATATATTAATTGGGTAACATAACTTATCCCTAGTGTGCAAGTGAATGAAGAATCTGGGCAGAGTAAAACTGGATTATTGTAAATGGATGCTTGATAGTTAGCATAGACTTGTTGGCCTAAAGACCTATTTTCCATACTGCATGACTCGATAACTAAGGGGATTTTTCTCCAATGGTCTGGTTAGAGGTTTGGTATGTGTTAAACATTGCTAGGAACTCTTAAATCCAACAATATTTACATATTTTTTTCTGTTCATTATCATGTTACCTTGTAGAGCACTTGTTGTGGAAGATTTTTAATCTTGATTATGACAGAAATTCTCAGTAGCAAGATTTGATATTCAGTAGAATTCAAGTTGTTGTTCTCTTCACCATTTTTTGTGTTAGTAGTCTTCCCAGGTCTTCTGGCGATTTATTATGATTCCTACTCCCTGCAAAAACTGCAAAGAAAAGTGGTGTAGATGAAAAAGTTCATGCCAACATTTGGATGCATAAAGTTGTGATTTAACCTTGAGCTAACTGTCATGTAATTCTCAATTACACACAACCAGAAAATTACCCCGTGCATTACTTTGGAAAATAAAATAATTTTGAAGGGGCAGGTCTTCTGTTGCCCCAAAAATAAGAGTGCCCCTGCATCTGTACCTCACACTTTCCACCATTAATCCCTCATTTAATTCCACTGGGAGTCCAGAGCAGGTGAGTTGTATGTTTTATCACAGAGTTGTATGTGTCATCATTGATACTCATGGATGCTTTGACAGCTGGTGTGTCTCCACATTCAGCCTCCTCCTCCCCAATTCCACAACCACCCAGCCATTAATGGTTAGGGTAATCGAATGTGAAAGTTTTTGACAGTAACAAATATTTAGTAACATTCAAGGGTATGTAAAGTATTAAAATATTATTTTCCACTCGACTAGAATGCATGCATATGTTGTAAGTTAAATGATTAAAAGTAACAGCTAAATAACAAGAAAATAATAACTTACCGTTCTACCGCTCATTTGCACTGCATTTGATCAAGCTTATGTCAGGTTTAAACTAGCCCAAAAGCTGGGAAACCAGTGGAGTGACACACTGCCAAATTGGTTTCAGTGCGAAGTTCATTGGTGCAGTATAGGAGCAGATGCTGCTGGCCTAGGTCAACATTGGTATGTGGAGTCTGGGACTGCTCATGGATTACACGGGTAAGTGCCTCAGTTATCAGAGGCATTGGGGCTGAAAACATCCAAATATTGCAAGAACATATTAAAGATCAGTGACTTTCATGAAGGTGGTTCAGCTCAAGGGTTAACGCTGAAACGTTGATTTTCAGCAAGATTTTCTGATCAACAGCAAAGCGATTGTGGTTACAGCTGACCTTGAAGGAAGATGGAAATGTGGAGATCTAGCCATTTCTGTAATATGGACTTATCAGTTTTCTAAATAAAATGTTGCCTGGTATCTGTTTAGTAAGATCCTGGATGTAGAGTAGTGGTGATGTCATCATGTCAAAGAATCAACAAATCTGGAGTGAAAATGCACAACATATTAAAATAACTATTAAAATATTATAAATAGCTCTAAATAAAGAAGGCAATTCTGAGCAAAAAACTGCAGTAGAACCTCAGTAGAATAAAGAGCGAGGAACTGGTGTTTTATCCCACCACGATTACACTAAATCTCTGATAGAGCAATTCTCTAGTTATATCCACTGACCCTTTCTATGTTGCCTTACAAATTTCCCTTGACCATATATTTATCAAATTGCCATTTCAAGGCCAATATGGAACCTGCCTCCAGCACATCCGCAAGCAGTATGTCACAGATTCCAACCAGAAACGCTGTAAAAAGAAACTTTCCCTCAGCTCTTTAGCTTTGTCTTCTATCTGTGGCTGCTCATCCTTGATCCTTCACCTGCCACTAGAGCAGTCGTTGTTTTAAATACTTCTATTCAATTTCCAGTCGGCCTTTTTAACAAGTAAAACAGTCCCAATCTGTCCAATCTCTTGTAACCACAGTTCCTCATCCTCAGAACCATTCTTGCAAGTCTGTTCTGGATTCTCTCTGATACCTATACAGGTATATCCTTCCTGTAATTTGGCAACCAACATTGAATACCAGTGTTTTGTAACAGTTCAGTATAGCTTCTCTATTTTTGTATGCTGCCTATATTGATAAACCAGAGTTGTGTATGCATTTGAAACTGTTTTCTTGACCTGCACTGCCCCAAAACTTTGTCCACAAATTTTGTCCCTTGCTATCCTTTTGCTCTTAGTATATCTGTAGGATCCCTTAGGATTCTCCTTCACCTTGTCTGCTAGAGCAACTGTGTGTCTTTTAGCCCTTCTGATTTCTTTCTTAAGTGTTCTCTTGCATTTCTAATACTCCAAAAGCCCCTTATTTGTTCCTACCTGCCTATACCTGAAATGCACCTTTTTTTTTTCTTAACCAGGGCCTCAATTTCTCATGAAAACCAAGGTTCCCTACACCTGTTATCTTTGCCTTTTATTCTGACAGGCACATACAAGCTTTGAACTCTCAGAATTTCACTTTTGAAGGCTTCCCACTTACCAAGTACACCATTGCCAGAAAAAGCCTGTCCCAATACACACTTTCCAGATCCTTTCTGCTGCCATAAAAATTGGACAATCTCCAATTTAGAATTGAAGATCAGACCTATTCTTTTCCATAATTACCTTGCAACTAATGGGATTATGATCACTATATACATAATGTTGCCCTACACAAACTTCTGTCACCTGCCTTGTCTCATTCCCTAATAGGAGATCTCGTACTGCACTCTTTCCATTTGGCACTTACAGTGCTTATAAAAAGTATTCAACCCCTTTGGAAGTTTTCATGTTTTATTGTTTTACACCATTGAATCTCAGTGCATTTAATTTAGCTTTTTTGACACTGATAAACAGAAAAAAATTCTTTCATATCAAAAGTGAAAATACTTCCCTACAAAGTGATCTAGATTAATTACAAATACAAACCACAAAATAATTGATTGCATACGTATTTATCCCCTTTAGTATGACAAACCAAATCATCACTGGTGCTGCCAATTCATTTTAGAAGTAACATAATTAGTTAAATGGAGATCACCGTGTGAAATCAAGGTTTTTCAATTGATTGTAGCAAAAATACACATGTATTTGGATGGTCCAATTGCTGGTGAGTCAGTATCCTGGCAAAAACTACACCATGATGACAAAAGAACACTCCAAGCAGCTCTGCAAAAAAGTTATTGAAAAGCACAAGTACAGTTAAGCCAATCATCAAGAAGTGGGAAGAATATGGCACAGCTGTAGATTTGCCTAGAGCATGTTGTCCTCAAAAACTGAGTGACCGTGCAAGAAGGGGACTAGTGAGGGAGACCTATGACAACTTTGGAGGAGTTACAAGCTTCAGTAGCTGAGATGGGAGAGACTACACATACAACATCTGTTGCCCAGGTGCTTCACCAGTGACAGCTTTATGAGAATGTGGCAAAGAGAAAGCCACTGTTAGAAAAAAACCTCACATGAAGCATAGTGTGGCTGCATCATGCTGTGGGATTGTTTCACTGCAGCAGGCTTGTGAAGGTAGAGGATAAAATGAATGCAGCAAAATCTAATGCAGTCTGCAAGAGAACTGCAACTTGAAAGAAGATTTGTTTTCCAGCATGGCAATGACTCCAAGCATAAAGCCAAAGTTACACAGGCATGGTTTAAAAACAACAAAGTTAATGTCCTGGAGTGGCGAAGTCAGAGTCCGGTCCTCGATCCAATTGAGAATTTGTGGCTGGACTTGAAAAAAGCTGTTCACTCAAGATCCTCATGCAATCTTACAGAGCTTGAGCAGTTTTGTAAAGAAGAATGAGGAAAAATTGCAGTGATCATATGTACAAAGATGATACAGACCTGTTATTCCCTGTTTCTGCATTTTCAAACAGTGAAATGAGGCCTTTCCAAACACAAGGTGACTTGATGACAAAATTAAGCCATTTCTCTTTCTATTACTGGATTACCTCAAACGAACACATTCGCATCACCCGATGAGATAAGCTTTAAGCACACCTTACACACCAGATTAGATCTCCAGCAGCTAACCATCCAGTAGCAAATTTACACAAAGCAAGAGGCCATGAAACATCAGGCTGTGGAAGTTTGCTGCCAAAGGCAAAGTCTACACGACCATCTCTCGGTAAGAAAACTGGCTACCGGCTATCATTCTGCATTGTCACAGTCAAGGAGCAGAGCAGAAGATGACAGACATATGAATTGTCAGGTGACATTTGGATCATATACATCAGTGAACTGTTGGGAATTCCAGGGAAACTATAGAAGTGTCCTCTGCCGATGAAGTCAACATTCCAGCAGGTGAACCAATGGACGCTTTATTAAGAGGAGATTCACAGTCCACTGACCTTGACATCAGCTAAACAGGAAGGCACAGACAAGGAAGATGTACCCCCCCCCCCCACCCCCAGCATGGTGTCCACAAGCGTGCACCAGCCAGTTGACCACTACCAAGCAGGATAGACATTGTGGTGAACTACATATACCTGTCTGGACACGCCCCCCTGCTGACTGCTCCTGTGGCTCCTCCCACTGACCGTGACTCCTCCCACAGACCCCGGTATAAATGCGATTGGGGCCTGAGCCTTGCCCGCAGTCTCCAGGATGTAGCATGGTGGTCAATTGCTGCTTGTTCTTTCTTCCAGTCAATAAAAGCCGATACCTTGCCTCACGTCTCAGAGAGTTATTGATGGTGCATCAATTTTATTGACTGGAAGTTTTAAAACATGGAAAGTATTTTACATCCAGAAAAATTAGATTTGGACCCCCAAACTCCAGAAGCAGCTCTTGTCTTTGTACTCTGGCTTGCATGCTTCCAATCATACTTGGAGGAGGTTCGTGCGACTGAGCCCGCTATTATGCACAGAATTCTCCTCTCGAGGGTCACCCCGAAAGTTTACTCACTTATCAGGGACCTGCCGACCTACCAAGGGGCACTGGATGCCCTCAAAAGACAGTACCTGCAGCCGGTGAACACCGTCTATGCAAGACATCGCTTAGCGACGCGGCACAGCGACCTGACGAGACGAGCGCAGTGTTTTTCCGAGCCCTACAGACACTCGTGCAAACTTGCGACTGCAGGGGACTGACGGCGGAACAACATGCGGAGCTGCTAGTACGAGACGCCTTCATTACGGGGATCAGGTCAGTGTACGTGCGCCAACAGCTGCTGGAAAATGCTGATCTTACCTTACGCTCGGCGATCGAGATGGCCGACATGCTGGAGGCTGCTCTGCACAACGCTGACGCTGTCCAGCTGCGCGATCCCCCGCCGGTCCCATGGACACCTCAGACCCCGCCACCCGTGAGTGAATTCACCAACACAGCTGCCAGTTGCGAGTCCACGAACTCCCTGAACCCGACCACAGCTGCTGCCAGTCGCAAGTCCGCGCAGTGTTACTTCTGCGGACTCGAAAAGCACCCCCGAAAACGCTGCCCGGCCCGAGAAGCGACCTGCTCCAGCTGCGGGAAGAAGGGTCTGTAAGTCTGAACCATGAGCGGGGACGGGCAGCGCTGCGTGTGAGGCATGGGGGCCGCCATCTTGCCTGCCCGCCTCGTGCGAGGCATGGGGGCCGCCATCTTTGTCGACACCACCTCGCACCGCCCCCTACCCACCGGTGCTTACCGGGCACCAAGACGGCGTTTCAACTCTGGCCTCCGTAACCCTCGACCAAAGCGCCCCACACCAGCTTGCAAGGTCAATGATGGACGTCCTGGTGGAGGGGCACAGGACTAGCTGCCTGTTTGACACGGGCAGCACTGAGAGTTTTACTCACCCGGACACGGTGCAACGCTGCGAACTCGTGACATGGCCGGTAAGCCAGAGGGTCACCATGGCTTCTGGGTCGCATTCCACAGACATCCGGGTGGGCTGTGTAGTGACATTGGTGGTGCAGGGCACAGAATATCAGAACTTTGCGCTACTGGTCATGCCTCAACTGTGCGCGCCTGTGCTATTGGGGCTCGACTTCCAGAGCCACCTCGAAAGTGTGACTATGGCATATGACGGGCCCCTCCCACGACTCACTGTCAGGAATCCTCAGTTTAGTGGGACTTCGTCATATACCCTGCTACTGAGCACACACACACACCAACCCGCGCATCCCACCCAACACCACGCCGACAGCTGTGCTACTGACACCACTTGCAGCCTCTCCACCCTCAAGATCCCTCCCCCACCGCTGTTTGCCAACCTGACCCCCGACTGTAAACCTGTGGCAACTAAAAGCAGGAGGTACAGCGCGGGGGACAGGGCCTTCATTCTGTCGGAGGTGCAGCGGCTACTCAGGGAGGGGATCATTGAGCCAAGCACAAGTCCTTGGAGGGCCCAGGTGGTTGTTGTTCGGACCGGGCAGAAAAATAGGATGGTTGTGAACTATAGTCAGACCATCAATAGGTTCATGCAGCTTGACGCGTACCTCCTACCCCGCATCGCGGATATGGTCAACCAGATAGCTCAGTACAAGGTGTACTCGACAATAGATCTGAAATCCGCTTACCATCAGCTCCCCATCCGCCCAGAGGACTGCCCCTACACCGCCTTCAAGGTGGGCGGCAGGCTCTATCACTTCCTGTGCGTCCCCTTCGGTGTCACAAATGGTGTCTCTGTCTTCCAGAGGGAAGTGGACCGGATGGTGGACCAGTCCCAACTGAAGGCCACATTTCCCTATCTGGATAATATCACCATCTGTGGTCGCGACTGGTGGGATCACAACGCCAACCTCCAACAATTTTTCCAAGTGTCCAAAGCCCTGAACCTTACTTATAACAGGGACAAGTGCATGTTCGGAACCACCCGACTCGCTATCCTTGGGTATGTTGTGGAAAACGGGGTCATTGGCCCTGATCCCGACCGTATGCGCCCCCTGTTAGAACTCCCTCTTCCCACCACCCTCAGAGCCCTCAGACGGTGCCTGGGCTTCTTTTCCTATTACACCCAATGGGTCCCCCATTACGCAGACAAGGCCCGCCCCCTGGTCAAGTCTACCACTTTTCCCCTCTCTGCTGAGGCCTGCGCGGCCTTCAGCTGCATTAAAGGGGACATTGCCAAAGCAATGATGCATGCGGTGGACGAGACCATTCCCTTCCAAGTAGAGAGTGACGCCTCTGATTTCGCGCTGGCTGCTACCCTCAATCAGGCAGGCAGGCCAGTAGCATTCTTCTCTCGTACCCTTTTAAGCCCTGAAATTCGGCACTCCGCGGTGGAGAAAGAAGCCCAGGCCATAGTGGAAGCTATTAGGCACTGGAGGCACTATCTCGCCGGCAAAAGGTTCACCTTGCTGACTGACCAGCGCTCAGTTGCGTTCGTGCTCAGCAACCAACAGCGGGGCAAATTCAAAAATGATAAAATTTTGCGGTGGAGAATAGAACTCTCCACCTATAACTATGATATCCTGTACTGGCCTGGAAGGCTCAATGAGCCCCCTGATGCTCTATCCCGGGGAGCGTGTGCCAGCGCACAGCTCGACCAGCTATACACCCTCCATGCACATCTTTGCCACCCGGGGGTCACCCGATTTTACCATTTCGTGAAAGCCCGGAACCTGCTGTACTCCCTTGAGGACATCAGGACGATGACCAGGGACTGCCAAGTCTGCGCAGAGTGCAAACCGTACTTCTACCGTCCTGAAAAGGCGCAACTTATCAAGGCCACCCGCCCCTTTGAGCGACTGAGTGTTGACTTTAAGGGCCCCCTTCCCTCCACCGACCGCAATGTCTACTTTCTCAACATTATCGACGAGTACTCGCGGTTCCCCTTTGTCATCCCCTGCCCCGACACCACTGCCACGTTCGTCATAAAAGCCCTGCGCCAGCTCTTCACTCTGTTCGAATATCCCTGCTATATCCACAGTGATAGAGGGTCCTCCTTTATGAGTGACGAGTTGCGCCGGTTCCTGCTAGCTAGGGGCATTGCTACTAGTAGGACCACGAGCTATAATCCCCAGGGAAATGGACAGCTGGAGAGGGAGAATGCCACAGTGTGGAAGGCGACACTTTTAGCCCTTAAGTCAAAAGGGTTGCCGGACTCTCGATTGCAGGAGGTCCTCCCCGAGGCACTCCACTCTATCCGCTCCCTGTTATGTACGTCCACCAATGCCACCCCTCACGAGCGCCTATTTTCTTTTCCCAGGAAATCTGCCATTGGGACCACCCTACCGGCTTGGCTGACATTCCCAGGGCCAGTGCTGCTCCGGAAACATGTGAGGAGCAATAAATACTCCCCGCTGGTCGAGAGGGTTCACCTTCTACATGCGAACCCCCAGTATGCCTACGTGGTCTTACCTGATGGGCGGGAGGACACGGTCTCCGTCCGCGACCTGGCGCCCGCAGGAGCAGCAGACCACTACCCCGAACACTCCACGGTAACTATGAACCCTGTACCTGAGGTGACACCACGCACACCGAGCCCTACACACACTCCTCACGACACTCCTATACCGGGCGTCTCGCACGCGCATATACCAGGCGCCTCACACATGCATGAGGGATCACTGATGCCTAGTGGGCTGACACCTCCAGTTAGGCCAGAACCAGCACAACCACCGTCTCCAGTGCAATCACCTCCGGCACCTGTGCAATCACCATCACCGGCACCTGTGCAATCACCACCACCGGCATCTGTGCAATCACCACCGGCACCTGTGCAATCACCACCTCCGGCACCTGTGCAATCACCACCGGCACCTGTGCAATCACCACCTCCGGCACCTGTGCAATCACCACCAGCACCTGTGCAATCACCACCACCGGCATCTGTGCAATCACAGCTGGTGCTACGTAGATCGCAGCGACAGATTCGACCACCTGATCGACTTAACCTGTAAATATACTTGTCAGAAACTTCGTCCCATGGGGACTCTCTTTTAAAACAAAGTGGGGGTGAATGTGGTGAACTACATATACCTGTCTGGACACGCCCCCCTGCTGACTGCTCCTGTGGCTCCTCCCACTGACCGTGGCTCCTCCCACAGACCCCGGTATAAAGGCGATTGGGGCCTGAGCCCTGCCTGTCAGTCTCCAGGATGTAGCATGGTGGTCAATTGCTGCTTGTTCTTTCTTCCAGTCAATAAAAGCCGGTATCTTGACTTCACGTCTCAGAGAGTTATTGATGGTGCATCAGACATTTTGTCATTTTTCTCAGTTTACCTTACTTATTCCCTTCATCTGTAGTTCCCATCAATACGGAGCAGGGACATTCCATATCATATCGATTGTGAAGTTGTGATGAATGCACACGTGGTCAATTGCTTGTGCGGCAAATTCAATGGGCCTCTGATGTGCAGGCGGGCACTCTCTTTTGGCAGCAGGCTTTCGAGTGCACATATCTTATGTCTTGGTGGGCCTGGCTTGTAGCGCCAACACTGCAAGTTACCCAATGTGTACCGTTACTAACATGACTCAGTAAAAGTGTTTAATCATACTGCTCCATTGTCATTCTTGCCCTGTGGATATGTAAAACAGATGACTGTAGATTCCCACAGCGGCCTGTGTGGAAAAACTGACTGCACACAGGCAGTGGCTAAAGAGTAGGGCTTTAGAGATAAGGACAACAAAGAAATGGTCACGGGAGACAGAGAAGTAGCTACGGGATTGCTTTGACTTGGTAAACTGGTCCACGTCCAAGGATCATCAGAGGACCTGAACAAGTATGCCACAGTTGTCTCAGACCTTATAAAAACAGTAGTACACAAGTGTGTCTCCACAAAATCATTCAAAGCCTTCCCTAACCAGAAGCCCTGGTTGAAACCTGAGATCTGCAATCTGCTGAGGACCAGATCAGTGCCATTCAGGTCTGCCAACCATGCTACAAACAAGAGGTCCAGGTACAATCTCCATCTTACTTCTGAAGTGCCAATTCCGGATCACATTTGAATCACTGAAGCATGCTCAACAGCTGTGGCAAGGCTTGAATGATATCACTTCCTACAAAGTGAAACCAAGAGACATTGGTGACAGCAAGGCTTCACTCCAGGTGAGCGCAATACTTTTATACTCGCTTTGATCATCAAAACATGTAGGTACCTTTACGAACTCCCACAGCCTCCGATGACCCTGTGAATTCAGTCTCTGAAGCTGACGTCAACTCCTGCTCCCGAGAAGTGACTTGGATCCACTCCAATTTGCCTATTGTCACAACATGTCAACACCAGATGCCATTTCATTGCCTCTTCACACAATCTGAGAACATCTGGACCATGAAGGTGCACATCAACATACGCTTCATTGACTAGAGCCTGGCATTCAATACTATCATCCCCTCAAAAGCTACAAGTCCCTGGATGTAAAATCCTCCTTGTTCCAATGGATCTTCAGTTTCCTCATTTGCACATCTCTGTCAGTTTGGATTGAATTCCAATTAGACTTTTATTTCTTACATCCTTCTCACAACATGGGGGAGTAAAAAATCTTATGTTGCATCTCTGTCAGAATGTACAAGCAATAAGGAAGAGAAATGCGGGAGGATATTGCCCAAACACTAGGACTATATACATTATATGCAATCAGGTCAATGTGTATTGACCAATCTGAGTGGCCTGGTGTAAGAAGCTGTCCTGGACCTTATTGGTCCTGGCTTTAATGCTGTGGTACTGCTCATCAGATGGAAATGCTGAACAGTTTGTGCTTGGGGTGGCTGGAGTCCCTCATGATCCTCCGGGCCCTTTTTATACACCTGCTCCTGTAAACGTCCTAAATTGAGGACAGTTTACATCCACAGATGCACAGATACATTCTTAGATTGGCAACATTTCCTCCAAAATCTCACCCAGCACAGATGCGCCACAAGGCTGTATGCTCAGCCACCTGTTCTACTCACTTTATGCTTATGACTGTGAGGTTAAGCACAACTTTAATAGCATATTTAAGTTTGCCAACAACACCACTGTGACATTGGCAAAAGTGGTGACAAATCAGCATATAGGAGGAAGATTGAAAATCTGGCTGTGTGGTGCCACAACAACTACCTCTCATTCAAGGTTAGCAAGATCAAAGAGATGATAATTGACTTCAAGAGGAGGAAACCAGAGGTCCATGAGCCAGACCTCATCAGGGGATCAGAGGTGGAAAGGATTAGCAACTTTAAATGCTCTGCTGTTATCATTTCAGAGTATCTGCCCTGGGCCCAGCACCTAAGTGCCATTACAAAGAAAGCATGGCAATGCCTCTACATTCTTAGAAGTTTGTGAAGATTTGGCATGTTATCTAAAACTTTGACAAACTTCTATAGGTGTGTGGTAGAGAGTATATTGACTGATTGCATCACAGCCTCATACAGAAAAGCCTATAAAAGCTGGTGGATATGGCTCAGTGCATCGCTGTTAAAGCCTTCCCACTACTGAGCACATCTATATGGAGCACTGTCACAAGAAGGCAGCATCCATCATTAAGGACCCCAACCATCCAGGCCATACCCTTTTCACATTGCTGACATCAAAAGGCAGCATAGGAGCCTCATGACCTGCTTCACAAGGTTCAGGAACATCTATTACCTCTCCTCTGTCAGGCACTTCAGCCAGAGGTTTTATCTTTACTCAACTTCACTTGCCCCATCAATGAACTCTTCCCATATTTTACAGACTGACCTTCATAGTCTCTTCTTCTCATGTTCTTGATACTTATGGCTCATTTACTTATTATTATTATTATTATTATTATTATTGTGATTATTTCTTTTTTTCTTTCTTTTTCTATTTGCATTTTGTTGTCTTCTGCACACTTTTCATTTGCCCTGTTCTTTCATTGATTCTATTATGGCTCCTAAATAAAGCATGACTTACATTTAAAAGAGCAGTTGAAATAGCTGTATTGATGGAAACTGCAGACAGAGATGCAATTGAGTTGCAGTCAAGAATGAAAGTGGCCGTGAACAAAATTGCAACATCTAAACAGAATTCTGCCTGGCCAAACAAATAGAGTTAACATTGTGGCAGGGGCACACATACACCAGAAAAATGCAGGTTTAAAGGCAAAACTTTCAGAAAATGCAAGAACGTAGGACACACACAAAGAGAATGTCAGGTAAATGAAAACAAATGGACTGCAGTTGGAAGAGAAAATGTTGCAGTTTCAAATAGAGCACTAATCTGCATGTTATTGATAAAAAATCTGATATTGATTTGAGAGACACAGGGCTGAGTAGCCTTAAGATTTACAATGTGAAAAGTAACAACAGACAAGCAATATGGCTTACATTAGAAGTGAATGACAAATTAACTGAAATGGAATTGGACACCGGCTCAGCTGTTTCAGCCATTCCACAAAATGAGCTTGATCGGCATTTCAAAGATTATGAACTGAAGCCTGCAGATATCCAGCTGAGAACTTATATTGGGAATGACATCTGTAAGAGTGAAATACAGCAACCAACTAGCCACATTGGGCTTGTATATGGTAAAAGCAGGACAGCCAGCATTGTGTGGCTGTGTTTGGATGAGACAAGTACAATGTGATTGGAGATCCACCCACCATTAATATGCCACATCCTTTGAAACAGAGTCAACAGAAAACAAATTCAGAAAGATACTGATGACACAGAAGCATTCAAGGGTGGCATTGGAAAATTCAAACATATCAAGGGTAAAATAATGTTAAATGAAAATGCCACACCCAAGTTTTACAAACCCATCCATTTCCTTATACCATCTGTGATAATGTAGCTACTGAGCTAGATCGCATGGAGGCTGAAGGAATTCTTTCCAGGGTTCTTTCCATGGGCAATGACAGTGGTTCCAAAAGCCACGAAGAAAGGGTCTGTCAGGATCTGTGGTGATTTTAAAGTCACTACCAACCAAGAACTGTAAGTTAATCAATATCCTCTGCTCAGGATAGAGGATGTCTTTGCAAATCTTTCAGCAAAGTGGATTTAGCTGAGATTTATCTACAGATGAAAACGGAAGAAGAGTCCAAAGTGTTCCTCATCATAAACACTCACAAAGGGCTTTACCACTGGAATAGGCTTATTTTTGGAGTGGCATCCGTACCTGCACTCTGGCAGAAAGCTGTGGACAAGGTGCAACAAGTTTGCAAGGCACTCAGTGTCACCAGAATGACATCATTGTCATCAGTATAGATGACAAGAAGCATTTCCAAACTCTCAAGACAGTGTTTAAAAGATTAGAAGATTAAGGGCTCAGAGCATGAAATGGCCACGTGTGAATTCTTTAAACCTAGCATCACTGACTGTGGTTGCACCATTGACCCACAAGAATTACTCAAGTGTGCGGAGAAAATTCAAGTAGTGGTGGATGCCCCAAGGCCAAAGGACGTGTCACAGTTGTGGTCTTTTTTTTAGGATTTGTCAACTTCTATAACAGGCTCCTGCCAAACCTGGCCACTGTGCTCAACCAGTACTTGTATGGTTTACCCACATTACTGATCATCAACCACTGGTGGCCATTTTCAATCCACAGAAGAGTGTTCCACCAAGATCAGCAGCACGAATGCAGAGATGGGCTCTGTTTCTTGGAGGACACAATTACAAGATCGAATTCAAGAGGATGACTAATCGTGGAAATGCTGACTGATTGTCCAGTTTAACCTTGGAAAAGCAAATACTTGAAAATATTACAAAAGAGGACACTTCTCTAGACATATTATCCCTCATGAAAATAAAAAATCTCCCTATGATGGCACAAATGATCCAAAGGGACACTAAAAAAGATCCCACACTGTCTTGGGTCTATATGGTAACTTAAAATGGCTGGAACATGCAGCAAAAATCCCAGTTCTCCATTTCTACTAGTACTCAGATGAAATTGTCCTAGATGGAGATTGCCTTATGTGGGGATTGATAGGTGTACCATTCAAGCTGGGAGCTAAAGTGTTGGAGGAGCTACATGCCAGTCATCTAGGCGTAGTCAAAATTAAAGTGTTGGCTCAAAGCTTTGTCTGGTGGCCTGAGATAGATTAGCAGGTTGAGCAACTTGTCACATACTGCTTGGAATTCCAACACGTCCAGAAGATGCCAAGAGCAGCATCTTTCCATCCCTGGGAATGGCCTGCACTGCCCTGGTGAAGGATTCATGTGGATTTTGCAAGAGTATTCAAGGTAGTTATGGGTGCAGCTACAAAGAGGCCAGAAGTGTTCCCCATAGCCTCCATACAGCCTTGCACACTGTTGATAAGTTGAGAAGCCTCTTTTCAAGGACTAAAGTTCCACAACACTCAGTCAGTGATAACAGACCGTAGTTGATTGTGAAACTATATTGTGTCCTATATACAGTAAGGAACATTGATTATCAGATCATCTGTCACAAAGGTGTTGCTAGAGTTTAAAATATTGTAACTCCTGATAATGGTACGGGAACTTTCATACCTCTCTGTAAGCATGAGTTTTGAAGGCTCAGATAAGAGGTCACATCTCCACCGATGCAGCACTCCGTCAATACTTTGCTAAAATATGAAACCTACGTAGGTCGAATCTCTAGAGAAGGCAGTGACTCATAGAGACTTGTGAGCTATTCAGAATATCAATGGACTGGTAATTTAGAAAGAGTCAGTGCCTTCGGTGGAAGAGAGGGAGAAGGGAAGGTTTTCAAAACAGCAATATGACAAGTAAAAAATAGAATATCGATCAGAATTTTTTGTTGTGATTCATTTCGTCTTGCTGATCTCTTTACACTCAGTTTGAGTTTTGTACTTGCGCACTTGAATCAGAAAGAAACAGAAGAGGAAAGATGTCTTTCAGGTAGCTGCTCTCATTGAGTCCATGGCTGACAATTTACCCATGCTATTTTCCTGTACTAATCTCATATCCCACTTCTACTCTGAACTCTTTGTTTTTAGCCTCTGACTGTGTTTCAATGAGGTCCAGGGTAATGTCAGGAAAAATTACTTCATCTTTTTAAGCATGTTGTCCAAATGGAAGTGGTAGCATTGTTCCTTAAACTCTTAAATAGATTATACTGATGTAGTACTGCATTCAGTCATGTCAGATAACCAGCCATTCTACTGCTGGTGTCAGTATTAACCATTTCTACATGAGACTCGCTCAGTTTGTTCCCTCTCCACAGAGGCTGCCTGATCTGCTTACTATTTCCAGCATCCTCTTTTATTTCAGATTTCCAGGAATTGCTTTGTTCTGTACAATACTATTTCACTGCTGTTGTTTCCCTCACTTACCTCTAATCAACCCCTCTTTTGGCATCTCCGCACATATCGGGAACATTCACTGCTCCATCTTTGATGGAATCAACAGCAAAGGGAAGACAACATTCAGTCCAACAAGCCCTTGCTAGATTTTAATAGAATTCTACCCTTTCCCTGCAGTGCCTCAGCTGCCTATATCACTTCCATTTGAATTAGCCACAATAATTAGGCACTCGGCTAGGGCTAATAAAAAGAAGCACGGTTTAAGCAGAGTGGCCATTTTGTGAGTGAGCCAGTGTTAATGTGGGAAGTTAAGGCTCGCCGAGGCTTTGGTGAGGAGAAAATAGTCCATAGGTAGATTTTTTTGTTATTTATTCTTTCTTACTTTCTTATTGCATATTTAGAGCAGGATAGTGGAACATTCATCTTGTGGGATGTGGGAGATCTCCCGGCTCCCTGACAACTACACCTACAAGTGCATCCAGCTGCAGCTTCTAATAGGACATGTTAAGGAGTAGGAGCTGGAACTGGATGAATTCCCGATCTTCCAAACGGGATTAATTGACAGGATATGTAGGGTGCCGGACACAGGTAACTGGAGGACCATCAGGAGGGTGAAAGGGGATAAGCAGCCAGTGCAACATATCCCTGTGGCCATTCCCTTCAACAACAGTTTTGAATATTGTTAGGGGTGAAGACTTAGAGGAGGAGAGCCACAGCAGTTAGATCTCTAGCTTGGTAGCTCAGAAGGGAAGAGAGGAGAAGAAGTGAGCTGTACTACGAGGGGATTCATTGGTTAGGGGAACAGAAAGGAGGTTCTGTGGATGAGAACAAAACTCCTGGACATTATGTTGCCTCCCAGGTGTTAGTGTTAGGGACATCTTGGATTGAGTCCACAAGATTCTTAAGTTGGAGGGTGAGCAGCCAGAAGTCATGGTCCACATCGGTACCAATGACATGGGGAGGAGAGATGGTGACGTCTTGCAAAGTGAGTTTGTGGAGTTAGGTGCTAAGTTAAAGGACAGGACCTCCAGGGTTGTGATCTCAGGACTGTTATCTATGCCACATGCTCATGAACCTAAACATAGAAAGATCATTCTGCTTGGCACATAGCTAAGGAGATGGTACAGGAGGAAGGGCCTCAGATTTTTGGATCATTAGGCTCTCTTCCAGGCAAGGTGGGATCTGTACAGAAGGGACAGTTTGAACAGAGGTGGGGGAGGGGAGTGGTAATATCCAAGTGAGAAGGTTTGCTAGTGCTGCATGGGGGGGACCTTAAACTAGAGTTGCAAGGGGATGAGAACCAGAGTGCCAGAACAGAGAGTAAAGAGGTTGTGGTGAATTACGTTGTTAACCCTACATAAAAAGACAGGAGTCAAATGGTTGAACATGGAGCATAGTACAAAAGGCGGATGAGCTTCGGGCATGGATCAGCAGGTGGAATTATGACACTGTAACCATTATTGAAACTTGGCTGCAGGAAAGGCAGAACTGACAGCTCCGTGTTCTGGGGTTCTGTTGTTTTACAAGTGAAAGAGTGAGAGGGACTGAAGGGGAGGAGGTGACATCACTAGTCAGGAAAAAAAGTCATGACAGTGCTCAGTCAGGACAAACTGGAGAGCTTGTCTCGTGACGCTTAATGGGTACAACTGAGGATAACTGGCATGGCCACATTAATGCAATTATATTATAAATCAGATAACAGTCCATGAGATTTAAAGGAGCAAATATGTACAAAGATTGCATAAGAAACATAAGACTGTGATAATAGGTGATTTTAACTTTCCACATATTGATTGGGACAGCAATTCTGTAAAATGACTAGATGGGAAAGAGTTTGTCAAATATGTTCAGGAAAGTTTCCTTAAGCAGAACATCTACAGTGCCTATAAAAAGTATTCACCCCTTGGCAGATTTCGAAATTTTATTGTTTTACAACATTGAATCACAGCACATTTAATTTGGCTATTTTTGATAACTGATCAACAGAAAACACTCTTTTATGTCAAAGTGAAAATAGATCTCTACAAAGTGATCTAAATTAATGGCAAAAATCAAACACAAAATAGTTGACTGCATAAGAGTATTACCCCTTTTCAAATCAGTATTTAGTAAATGCACCTTTGGCAGCAATTATAGTCTTGAGTTTGTGAGGATACACTTATTCAATGAGAGAGTATTTATGAAACTATTCTTTCTTCAGCAACTGTATTGTTAGTTCTAAGCAACCTCATGGAGCAATGCCTTGGTGTGAGTCGGTGCGTTTCTGTGATTCATTGGATTAAGTGGTTTATATTATATGTGCTCAAACCAAAATGTTGTTAAGTGCCTTTGTTTGAAGACAGTGCATCAAAGTTACTAACATCATCTGAAGCCACCTTTTCAAACAATGACCTAAAGATTGTTGATTTCTGAGACAAAGGGCATATTTACAAGTTTATGAAGAGGATGGACAGGGCGGGGTGTCACAGTTTATGGTGCTTGAGCATGATCTACAATACATGGGATCATCCCTAATCTGAATCTTCCCATTTGCTTTGGTATCGTATGGTACTGGATTGTTATATTCCATGAAACGTTGCCCTTCTATTTCGATCTTTTTGTTGAAAAAATAGTGTAATTATTTCTTCATTTGTTTTTGAACATAGCATGGTCCAACAAAATATCTTAACAATAACAAAATACCAATTAGTACTATAAGGTGTGTGAGTAAACCCAATTCTTCACCTTTCCCAAAGAAAAGTTCTGTCAAATATTGTTATTTTTTAAATCAGGTCAACATTCTTCACAGGGAAACAATATATACATTTTTAAATATATATGCTGTGTGTTTTATGTAGCAGGCTGTGTTGTGCTAAATTTCTCCAAGAATAAATCTGAAATGCTGTTTCCTGTAGGCAGTTTTCTGCTCTAAATAATGCCCATAATGTAGAAATGAAAAGCACAAGTGCCTTTCATATGCTTCTGATTTTGAATCAATCTTTTGTAAACATGCAGATGTCATCTCCGTTATCTGGTTTCAATTTTTTTGACCTTTTAGCTAATTATGTCTACTAGGATTAACATCATTGGTGTACTGACTCATTTCCTTTGATGTGCTTTGTTAAAAAAAATACAGTGGCTGAAACAGATTGAAGGTACAGAGGCTGCTCTTCATCAGAAGATGTTGGACCTGGAGAATGAAAAGGTACCGTTACATGTGTTAATGCAGAGCAGGATTATACTGTATTAGAAATCTGTTGGATCACTTTGAAAGGGTGAAAAGATGGGTGTTGCCAATGATTTAGCAATTATTAATTGGGTTAAATAAAACAAGCTTTACCAGCTGATATTCACAGAGTTTATAGGTTATACAGATAAGTCATTGCTCCTTGAATAGTAAATTGATTTAAATACATTGTTTCAAGTGCATTGCTGTCCATATTTTAAATAACTATTTTGTTCCTGCTAAGTAGAAAGTGCAGGATTTAGAAAATGTACAATATTTTTTAGTGCCTGTTGTTGGGTAGGGCTCTGTCAGCATGTTTGCTGCTGAGTGAGAAGTATCCAAGTTAAACTCTAATCTTCAACAGGATGACCACAAAAATCTGGGCTGATTCTCCAGGACACTACTGAAGGTGTTTTATTCTGCTGGATGTGGCTTTATTTTGATGAGATGTTGAAATGGAGACTCGTGTTCTCCCAAAAAATCCCTTGGCTGTATTTCCATGAGCAGCGGGGGAAACTGGTGTACCTACAAGACTATAAGGTATAGGGGGAGGAATAAGCCATTCAACCCATTGAGCCAGTTCTGCCATTCAATTATGGCTGACTTTTTTTCAACCCCATTCTCTTACCTTATCCGAATAATCCTTAAAACCATTTTACTAGTGAAGAATTTCTTCTACCTGAAGTAGTCCCTATGACTTGGCCACCTCAGCCCACTGTGGTAACAAGTTCCACAAATTCACCACTGTCTGACTGAAGAAATACTTTCTAATTTCAGTTCTTTTATTCCAAGGCTGTGCCTTCAGTTCCCAGATTCTGCATGCACTCTATCCAGGCATTAAAATATCCAGTAGGTTTCAATGAGATACCCCTCATCTTTCACAACTCCACTGAGTACAGACCCAGAGGCACCAAATGCTCCCTTTTATGAGCCTCCTCTGGACCATCAAGAAAGCTAGAACATCTTTCCTCAGATACAGGGCCCCAAAATTGCTCAACATATTCTAAATGTGTTTTCATCAATGCCTTATAACATCTTTGCTCTTTATGCCCTCTCAAAATGAATGCCAACATTGCATTTGCCTTCTTTACTACTGACTGAACCTGTGAGTTAACTTTAAAAGAATCTGATCAAGAACTCCCAAGTCTCTTTGTGCCTCTGATTAATTAATCTTCTTCCCATTGTTCTAATTTTCTAAGTTCTCTGCAAACTCCATGCCACTGCTATCCCAAATAATATTTGTTTCTTTTAAAATAAGTATCTGATCTGTATAATATTGGTATTTGTTGGAGCATCCCTTGTGGGAATTGATTTCATTAGAAGTAAAGAGATTCAAAATGTTCTGAAAATACTATGGCAGTGCATGTGCTTCTTCTAAGAAATTGGTTTATGATCAAAATCAAGATCAAGATTGTTCAATGTAAAGGAGAGTTAAATAATTGTTACCCCAGATCCAATGCAGCACAAAAAAAATTAAGATAAGAATACAATAAATATGGATACATAAGATAGCTTATATTCATAGATTGATTGTATGCCCATAAAGTGATGCTGGGTGACTTTACAGGAATTGATAAAGGTACTGGTGGTTGGGGGTTTGGAGGGATAGGTTAATGGGTGGAGGTATCGATCAGACTTACAAACAAATGTTTTTGAATCTGATGGTCCTAGCATGCATGTTAAATAGTCTTCTCTCTAAATGGGGTGAGACAAACTGTCCATGAGCAGGGTGGGAGGGATCCTTCATGACTTTGCTGGGCTTTTTCCAACACCCCTCTGTATATATGTCCTTGGTGGTGGGTAGGGTGGTGCTGGCAATGCGCTGGGCAGTTTTCACTACCCATTGTAGAGCCTTCCTGCCCACTGCAGTACAACTTCTGTACCATAATGTAGCTGTTAGGATGCTTCTACTGTACATCTCTAGACTGACATAACTATAGAGGTGCATATGAACAAACTGAGAGAGATTGGTCAATCAGATTCCTATATGATACTTAACCATGCAGATGATCAAAATATTTAAAAGAAATCTGGACAGATGCATGGATAAGACCACAAAACCATAAGATACAGGACCAAAATTTGTCACTCAGCCCATTGGACCTGCTCCACCATTCGATCATGGTTGATTTATTTTCTTCCTCAATCCCTATTCTCCTACCTTCTCCCCATGACCTTTGATATACTTACTAAACAACAACCTATTAACTTATACTTTAAATCTATCTAATAAGAGAGGGATATGGCTAAAAATAGACAAATAGAACAGACTTCAAATACCTACAATATTGCTTTGCCTCCTCTTCTCCTTGTCCACGCAGCCCTTAGGAGACATCTTTAGAGAACATAAACCTGATTTCCACTGTTATGCAGATGGCACACAATCAGTTGAGCCAAGTGATGATAACATCCGATCTTTCCTGACTTCTAGTATGGCTGCAGTAAGCAAAATTCAATGCTCAAAGTATACTATTATCAAAGTACATATTTTTCTCCATATACAACTCCAAGATTCATTTTCTTGCAGACATACTCAACAAATACAAAAACCATAATAGAATCAATGAAAGTCTGAACCAACAGGCTGGACAACTAGTGTGCAAAAGACAACAAACTGTGCAAATACAAAAAGAGAGAAAAAGAAGAAATAATAGCAATAATAATAGTAATAATAATAAATAGGTGATACATATCGATAGCATAAGATGAAGAATCCTTGAAAATGAGTCCATAAATTGTGGAAACAGTTCAATGATGAGGTAAGTGAAGTTGAGCGAAGTTACTCCCTTTGATTCAAGAGCCTGATGGTTGAGGGCTGGTAACTTTTCCTGAACCTGGTGGTGTGAGCCCTGAGGCTCCTGTTCCTTTTTCCTGATGGCAGCAACTAGAATGAGCATGCCCTGCAAGGTGGGGTTCCCTGATGATGTATGCTACTCTCTTGTACCATCACTTTGTGTAGATCTGCTCTGTGGTGGGGAGGGTTTTACCTGTGATGGACTGGGCTGTATCTGCCACTTTTTGTAGGGTTTTCCATTCAGAGGTATTGGTGTTTGAATTGGATGAGCAAGAATTTCCTAAAACTAAATGAGGATAAAACTAAAATATTTCTGGTTGGTCCCAAAGCCAAACGAGAGAAACCTCTTGATAAACTCAGGAACTTGGCTCACCTTATAAAATTAGAAGAAGCCTGGCTGTTATCCTTGATGCAGATTTGAATTTTATATCCCACATAAAGAAAGTGACCAGGGCAGCATTTCTACACTTAAGAAATATTGCAGTTACCTTTATTTCTGTCACGTATTGATACTGAAAAGCTAATTATCGCTATTATGTTAAATAACTAAATTACTGCAAAGCACTTTTTAATGACCTTCCAAAGCAATCTATTGACCTACCTCAACTCATTCAGAACACTGCTGCTAGACTTTTAGCCAAAACCAGGATGAGGGAACTTAGCAATCCAGTCCTCCAAGAAGCACAGTAATGCAAACATTTAGGTTCAATCACACCAGTTTGTTCCCAGGAACATTGAATCAGTTATCTGGTTGGATGACTGAACTGATTTTTCTAATCCAAATCCACTGCCCCTTCCTCTCACCAAAAGTTCTCAATGGCATTTAGCCATTTCTGTGATCTACATGATCAGTCTACAGCAGCTCACTATGAAGTATAGTTTGTGGGCTGTGGATATCATTGACAATGTCAACATTTACTGTCCATCAACATTTGCCCTGAGCAGTGGTGGTATTTACTGTGGAACCTCTTCACTGGGTCTGAAGTCACATAAAATCCAAACAAAGTAAAGAAAAGAGATTCCATCCCTGGAAGACAGGAGTAAACTAATGACATTTTTACAAAATCCAGTCATTTCATAGCTGTTGTAATTAACTTCCATTTTAAAAAAAACATCTAATTTCCCAGGTTTTGACTTTTATCTGTCAGATCAAATGTTCAGTACATAAACATTTCACTATCCTATTTATATAATGTGTTGGTACTGATGCCTGGAACTTATTGGTTTCACTCACTATGTGCACAGCGACCAAGACTTAATGAACTACTTGTTGAAAGAATAGCTTGGGTCAGTTTAGAACGGACAGAAGTGAAGGACTTGCATTGCACTGAGTGAAGCCTGGAGTTGGTAATTTGCTTTTAGTGAAATGCCTGTATAGAATGGAGAAGGTGAGAAGTCATCACAGATGAGGTGTCACTGGCAGATAGGGTCGGAAAGAGAGCTTTTGGCATGTTGGCCTTCATAAATCAAAGTATTGAGTACAGGATTTGGGATGTTATGTTGAAGTTGTATAAGATATTGGTGAGACCTAATTTGGAGTATTTTGTGCAGTCTGGTCACTTACCTACCAGAAAGGTATCAATAAGATTGAATGAGTGGAGAGAAAATTTACAAGGATGTTGCAGGATCAGTGGATCTGAGTTTTAGGGAAAGGTTGGATACATTAGGATTTTATTCCCTGGAACATAAGAAAATGAGGGGAAAATTGAAAGAGGTATACAAAATTAAGAAGGGTATAGATAGGTTAAATGTAAGCAGGCTTTTACCACTGAAGTTGGGTGAGCCTAGAGCTAGAGGTCATGGGTTAAGGGTGAAAGATGAAATGTTTAAAGGGATTGTGAGTAGGGACTTCTTCACTCAGAAGGTAATGAGAGTGTGGATTGATCTGCCAGTGAAAGTGGTGGCACTGGGTTCAACTTCAACATTTATGAGAAATCTGGATAGGTACATAGATGGGAGAGGTGCAGTCTGGGTGCAGGTCAATGGAAATAGTCAATTAATAGTTCAGCATAGACCAGATGACTTGAAGAGCAGTAGTGTTCTATGTCTCTACAATGCAAGGTATGAAACAATGGGCATAGTGGGGACATTAAATATCCCTCAGAAAGAGCTAATAGCAAGCACTTCCAGGCTAGCACAAGCCCTACCTGGGCTGCAAGCACCTGATCTGTGGATGCCTGCACATGTGAACAAACTCTCATAATGTAATTAGATTCAAAAGAAAACCAGTCTTTATAAAAAGCCTGTTTACATGGAACTCCCCATAGTGATCAGACGTCATTGCCTCTTAAAAGTACAGGCAGTCAGTTGTACCACATGAGGCCACTTAAGGGAGTTGTTTTGGAAATTTATAAGCAATTATTTCAGCCGATGTTTGTGATCCTTCAAGCCTATCCAAACTATCAATTGCGTGTGGGAATTCTATTCTTGTAGCATTATACCTGTTATGTTTTGTAACTCTGAAGCATAAAAACTAATTACTAGAAAAAGTCAGGAGCCCAGGAGAATGGGTCTTAGTTTTGTTTTTACTTTAAGCAAGATGCACGCTTGTGGTATCATCATGATGTATGTAATTCATGTATTTTTACATATAACCTGTAATGAATTAGTTAAATGAACAGAAACGCTTAATCAAACAATAAATTTACAACATTACTCAAATACTTCAGATAAACTGCATGCTCCCTGCTTAGCTATAAACTCCAACTCAATAGAGAATGCATCTCAACTATATACACAGTATATTATATATTAGAATTACTGTACAGATATTCACATATATGGTAAATATTAAAATATCTCATTCAGGCCTAAAATTTAATTGCTCCACAGGATTTCTTGGTCTTGTGGGATAATGTCTCACCTGATAAGGGAGGGCACTCTGCTTGGCAGGTGAGATTTGTGCCTGTGAAAACAATCTCAGGTTCTGGGGCCTCCTCCATGGTGGTTGTAGGAGCTGACTTGGAGATTGCAGGAAGTTGTTCAGATAGCTTTGGATATCTTTCTTCTTCTTTTTCTTCTTCTAGTTTCTGCCTCTTGATCTTGGGAAAGTGATTTAGTTCACTGGAGTATTCTCTTTTTAATCCTTCTTTTGCTCCTTTTATTTCTACTCTTGGTTTCCTCATCCATGACATAATCTGACAAATCTTCTGTCTTCGTATTCCCATTGACTGCTTTCTCATCCTGCTGGGCTTTGGTCTTTGCATCTACTTTTACAAGTAGCTTTTTGTCTCTCACTTGAAGTTCATGCAGTAACCTTAATGCACACAGAGAATATTCTGATTTTTAAAAAAATCTAAATCTGAATGCTTGCAACTTTCCTGAAGTTCCTTGAAGTCTCTTCCAGCTTAAAGCCAAGTCACATTTTGCAAGTAACTGCCTGATCAGAGGCTTCCTGAAATTTGTTACCCACAAAAACTGTTGTAGTCAGACCACTGCTTTTGTCACTTCCACACTTAATCTAAGCAGCATGGTCTTTCCTTGGTCCAATATGCTTTCCAACCAGAGGCACAGAAGATGGCACCAACATTTGTTTGTCCTCTGTTGGGCAACAGTTCATGGTGTATAGCATGGAGACAGGTGCCGCATCATCCAGTACCTTTCTTATTTAACTTTCAGTTGACAATATTACAAGGGATGTGACATACAAATGGTGGATGGATCTCCAATCAAGTTGCAGTTCTCTCAGCCAGTCATGTTCCTACAATGCTGCCCCTCCTGTTTTTACCCCATGTAAGCCCAATGTGGCTTGTTGGTTGTTGTATTTCACTGTTACAAATATGATTCCCAAAGGAGTTATATTTTCTCCTGTATAAGTTCTTAGTTGGATATCTGCAAGTTTCAGTTCAGTATCTTTGAAATGCTGTTGAAACTCATTTTGTGGAGTGTCTGAAACAGCTAAACCAGTGTCCAGTTCCATTTCAATTACTTTGCGGTTCACTTCTGGGGTAAGAAGTTTATATTTGTTTTCACATTGAAAAGCTCAAGGCTACCCAGTCTTGTGTCACTCTCATCGTTATCAGATTTTTCATCAATAGCATGCAGATTAGTGCTCTTTTTGAAACTGCAACTTGACTTTTTATCTTTTTTTCTTCCCTGTGCAGTCCATTTATTTTTGTCTGCTGGATTGCAAGAAAAAAAGCGGGAGCCCAGGAGAGCGGGATTTCGCTTTATTTTTACTTTAAGCAAGGCATGCATTTATCATGTGGTAGCGTCATGATGTATGCAATTCACATATCTTTATATAACTCATAATTATTTAAATGAACAGGAATGGTTAATCAAGCAATGTATTTGCAATGTTGCTACTGAAATATTAAATAGACAACAATATCCAAGTAGGAAATCACTATAAATAAATATTCATGTTTATTGTCCCCTCAAAAACAGTATTCATTACAATACTGTGGAGGTATGGTCCCTGTATTGAGTGATTTTGTGTATTTTCTGACTTGTGGACAAAATGATTTATGGACGTCTTAAAAAATGGAATCCATTGTAACTGAAGGACAACCTGTAAAAAGAAAAAGCCAAAATAGTTTCCTGATCTGCGGAAGATTTATTTCAAGTTTCCAGTAACTGCAATATCCCTGTCTCTTTGTTCTAATGCTTCATTGTTTTCTCTCTGCTTTTCTTCTCATTCATCTTCCATTTTCATCTGATCCTGACAGGTCAGCTCTGATTAACAAGTGTTCAACACACATTCTCAGCTGGCAGCACCGCCTTTCTTCTTATTCGCCTTGTCCCCCATTACATATGTTCTCTTTGGCCTCTTCATCTCTTTTCCTTTACTACAACTTGAAATGTTCAATTTCCAGTCTTTCCAAGTTTAGATGAAAGATTAACCTGAAACCCCTTTCTTCCCACATACAATATCTTACATACTGTGCATTTACACCATTTTTGTTTTTTATATACAAATGGCAGATTCAGTTATAAGCTGAATGTTTTTTTCTCTTTTACTAGGAACTGTTTAGCAAACAGAAGGGCTACCTAGAAGAGGAGCTGGATTACAGGAAACAAGCTCTGGATCATGCCTACATGGTAGGGACACCAATCAGCATTCTTCAGTGCATTGTCACTGTGCAGAGTCAGGATGCAATAAAGTTTGAATTATCATGTATCAGCTAGGTGGGATTCTGGCACTAAAGTAATAGGATGAGAAGGAAAGAATGCCCTGGGTTGATTAAATAATTCAAAAAAAGACGTGCACTATCACTACTTAAAAATGTAGAAAATTATTTGGGAATTCTATTCCTCAAGGGTTTTGGAAGCAGCCTTTAAATATTTGTAAGACAGAAGTAGGTATGTTCCCAATAAACAAGGAGGTTAAAGGCTATGATGGTAAGCAGGAAGGTAATTTTGACATTACAGTCAGATTACCCATGATCTTATTGACAGGCAGAGCTCCAAGTTTGTATGCTTATTGGCAACGTATGAGTTAACCCTATATTGTGAAACCATGGAAAATGGGAGGAGACTGACCAGACTGTCAGAAATAAAAAGAGAGCATGGCATGTCGAAATTTAACATTGTTCTATCTGTTTTATGAGTATATTATGAGCACATGGGCAACATTACAAGGAGAGGGTCCATTCCTGATTTGTGGATATGACTGGATTACTGCTACATTAAAATAAATTAAATTAAATCTTCCATAAGAAATATCAAGCATCAGATACTTCAAGGTTTAGCTTTTATCAACAAACATAGAGTTTTTCATTGTGACATGAAACCAGAAAATCTCCTTTGTATGGGACCAGAGCTTGTGAAAATAGCTGATTTTGACTTAGCTTGTGAAATTCAATCTCGCACGCCCTATTACTGACCATCTACAAGATGGTGTAGAGGCCCTGAAGGTATCCTTCAGTCAGCAAATACAGTTCTCCTATAGATATGTGGCTGTTGGTTATATCATGGAAAAACTCCACACATTAAGACCCCTTTTCCCTGGGTCAAGTGAAATGGATCAGATTTTCAATATTTGCTAAGTTTAGGAATACCGAAAAAGAATTATTGATTCAAAGGCTATCAGCTTGCAGCAGCCATGATCTTCCACTGGCCTCAGTGTACACCAAGTAACCTCAGGCCTCTGATTCCAAATGCAAGTGATGAAGCCATTCAGCTGATGAAGGACATACTGCAGCAGGACCCAATGAAGTGCCCAATCTCAAGCAAAGCACTGTGATATCCCTACTGCCACGTTGGTCAAGCTGTGAGAACTCCCCAACAAGTGCAAGAGCAGGGAAACTGCAAAGAGAAATGTGTAACAAATGCATGGTTAATCAGCTAAAGCCTGTACCATCACCTCATCCTCCATCCCTGCTTAACCCCATCCACCCTGAAGGCTGTTACAGTAAATTACTCCCTCTCAGTACTAATCTAGTGGGCAGCAAGCTAATACAACAGGCTCACGTGACAGTGGGAGCAACATTGAACAAGCAAAACAGCATCAAAATATTCTATCTCCAATAAACATCAAAATGTGTAAAAACATAATGAAAAGAGAAGATAATATCTTCAATAGCACCAAGCCAAAATGCAGTGCTCAATGATGGAAGTGTGCTATTTTGAAAGATTTCAGCAACTGGAATGTTTCTGGAGACTTGGAATTTGCTTCTTCAGCTAAAAATGCAAATTTGAATGATTTAAAAATGAGGCAGGAACTGCCATTGAAAACAGAAAGCTTTTTTGACCTGACTCCTTCAAGTACTAAATTGAGCAGTGATGATATCCCTACAGATAATCTTCCTCAAGCAAGTTCAACTTCCAGAGCTTCATTAGCCAAATATCACTATCTGAAATAATCAAGATATCTGCCAGTTATGTTCATCAACATTTCATAAGAAAAAGGTTGGATCTGCTGGTCAACGAGTGTAGTTCACACCAGTTGTGAAAACAGATTCTAATTATGCATCTTGGAAATCCATCCGATCAGAGTTAGGATTCAGCTATATAATTATTCAAGCAAAAGCATCGGTGGGTGAATGCCACACATGCATCAAATACATGGATGAATTGACTGGTTGTCCAAATATGAAGGACATAGATAAAAACAGATGTAAATAATATTTAGATGCAAGTCAGGAGTATTACTTTTTAGCATAATGTCTATTGAACATTAATTTTCTGTGTAAAGGCTAACACATTTAAAGATGATTTTCAAACAATTGCATTTGGTATAGTTGAGTTTGTTTCCATTATAATTCATATATTTCCTACCCCTAGAAAAATATTTTTCAAGAGCTTTTTTGAATATTTGCTGGTTAATAACTTAATGCTTTTTATCCCTTTGTATTTCTGTATATATTGAGCAATGTATATAACACATTTCAGGGTTTGTTTATTAAATTGCATTAAGCGTTGTGATAAAGGATAGGATAATAGACGTGCAGATATGTTTGCTTATGAAAGTGGAATTTATAGGATACTCAAGTTGGAGATGCACTACAAGTGTGAGTCATTGAAATTTTCCCGTAGCAATTAGGAGGTATTTTCTTAAAGTGAGAACTTACTGTAACATCTGCGGTATCCTTGACTAGCAAACTTGTTGAGTAATCCATTGTTACAAAATGGAGGATTAAAAACATTTGCATCACTTTATATCGTTAAGCACACGTTCTTCTCTTTGTTGGGAATAGACCACAGTTCTACCCTGGATGCTTCCTGATGTTACTGACCAAAAAAATAGCACTTCCCTTTCTTTGTATTGCGTATGAATTCCTTCCTCTAATGGTTCAAGTGAGTAAAAGTCTGCCAGATGGAAAATTCTAACCACTAACCTTTTATCCTGCCTCTAACTGACAACAGCACATTCACACCCGCACCCTGTACAACACCCCATTGATGCCCTTTCTTTCCACACCCAAACCCTCCTTTAATACCTTTCAGTTGGCATTGGAACTAATTTATAGGGTTATTTCCATCCAAGCTTGTTTTCACAATTTCCTTACAGCAATATAGTTGTGTTGCGCAGCAACATAGAGCATTTGGTATATGTTTTTATTGTCCATTTATCTAAAGAATTAAGTCACATATAAACGGCACCAATATTTTGTTAATATTTCCCTGGTAAGAAATGATCAGTAAGATTTTAATTAGCTTCCTTAAAACTGTTTGAGGCGTTTTCTTCCCATTTTTCTTCTGGGTTAATGGGTGACCTGATGCTCAGGTTTCCTCCCACAGTCCAAAGACCTTTTGGTCAGTAGGTTAATAGGTCCTCTTAAATTATCCTGTGGTTAGTCCAGGGCTAAGTAGGTGGTTTTCTGGGTGGTGCTACTCAAAGAGCCAGAATGGCTTGTTCTGCACTGTATCTCTAAGTAAATAAATACATTTATTGAGGGCTTAGAGCTCAGATCTTATTTGAATATAGAACAGAAACAAAATCTGGGCATTGCCAGGAAGATCAACATTTATTACCCTCTCCTAATTTAGAATTTAGACCCAGTGATGAAGAAGCCTGGATGATAATCTTTCAAATAAGGATTGTGTGCAATTTGGAGGGGAGCCTGGTGGTGGCTGAATGCTTCTTCTGCCTTGTCCTTCTTCATGGACGAGGTTCTGACTTTGAGACCTGATGTCCGAATAGTCTTGGCATGTCATAATAGTACATTTTGAAGATCATACACTATAGACACTTTGTGTGAAGATTAGGGTGACCGATGAGGTGTCATTCATGTGGGCTTCTTTGTCCTGGATGGTATTGAACCTCTTGAGAGTCATTGGTACTGCATTAATCCAGGTGAGTACAGAGTATTCAAAGAAGATGCTGACTTTTGCCTTGTGGAAAGAAGGCAGACGTCAGTATCAGGAAGTGAAGAATTCACAACTGGATACCTAGCCTATCTGACAATTAACTTGTGTGACTGGTCCAGTTGAGATTTTGTCAGGATGCTGATGGTGAGGCAATGCCATTGAATGTTAAAGGTAGGTGGTTAGACACTCTCTTGTTAGATAGAGACAGGCATTGCCTGATACTTTCATGGCCACATCAGTGCATTCCTGAACCATCCTTATGATGCTTCTGTCTGGAACAACATGGGCATAGACATAAAACCCAGTTCTGTTCAGCACTGTCTGCCACACGAGTTGCCCTGCAAAGAGACCTTGATAAGATAAGATAAATCTTTATTTATCCCGAAGTAAATTATTGTTGCAAGGTTTCTCAGTCAGAAATGTATACTTTAAAAATACAAAATGTAAGCAATGAGGTACAAAAAAATACAAAAAGTGCATTGAAAAGTAAAATACAGATGTGCAATGGAACCATATATTTATATTCTTAAGGAGGAGGAGTTGTAGAGTCTTATAGCCACAGGGAGAAAGGATCTCCTGTGGCGTTCAGAGGTGTAGTTCAGTGAAATCAGTCTGTTACTAAAGGAGCTCCTCTGTTTGTCCAGTATGTCATGGAGGGGTGAGAGGGATTGTCCATAATGCTCCGTAGCTTCTGCAGCATTTTCCCTTCAGACACAACCACCAGGGAATCCAGTTCCATCTCCAGAACAGAACCAGCCTTGCTGACGAGCTTTACTGATGAAAACCACCCGCTTTCTTGGCCCTTGCCCACCTCCCCACCCCACAACCCCCACTGTGCTACCTCACTGTACTGCACCATTGAAGCTGCTACCAATGCATGTTCAATTCTTTCACTTGTTTTACTCTTGCACACTGTTCCCAGAACAGGAGAATTGATATACATGATTTTGTAATGAATGTCTTAATGACATCAAACCACAGAGATAAGATTTGGCAAGGTCCAAATGCAGCTTCTTCTGATGGTTACACCAAAGCTCACGATTCAATTAAGACAGTTCTTGGGGTTCTCAGCTAGATGTGAACAGAAGGTGTGAAGGCTGTTATGTTTGTAAAAGTTGTTCATAGCTTATTATCCCTTATTAATGCCAGTGGTTAAATTATCTACATGAAAATATGATAAATATCAAATAGTTTTGAAGCACCATTTTATTATATGATACTAATTAATTTGCTGTGCTTTGCATAATTGGGAAAAAGAAGCAAACTGTCCCTTGTTTATACCTTTTCATTCACAATAAAATTACATTTATAAATTTTCTGATTTGAAATTAGTTGTGTAGCTTCTACATGTATCTGTAATGCAGTGCAATAATTTATATAACTTGCTTAAAAACTCAGATTCTTTGAACAATTTGAATAATTTGCATTAGCCAGCAGGTTGTGGGTTCAAGTTGTATGTCAGTACTTCATGCTGACTCTTCGGTGTAATATTGGAGATATGTTGTACTATCAAAGGTGCCATTTTGGGTTGCGACTCTTCATCGGAATTCACCTTTTCCTCGATAGATACTGCCTGAACCACTGTCTTGCTCTGGATACAGCACCTTGTGTCAGTCTCTTGTGTCTTCATTTAAACTGATGCCCTGTTAATCCTACAGATGGATATAAAAATCTCATTATACAATTCAAAGCCTGTGTTTCCTGGAGCTACACTTTTTGCTGTTTGACTTCATTGGATCATTGTCACTGAGGTCTGACATGGTCATTCTGTCAGAAACCTTGAAGCAGGTGGGCATGATAGAACTGACAGTGCCTTGGGAAGACTGGATTGAGGAGACGTTCAAGTGTAAGAAAGTCAAATACCAGCAGCTGGTAGAGCAGAGCCAGAGATGGGGGTGGAGGGCATGATGTGAGTCTATAGAGCTGAGGTGTAGAGGTTTTGCTGGCGGCTCGCTCTGCAGAATCTACTCTCTTCTGGGCATTATGGGGACTGCAAAGAAAAGAGCTACCAGGACCACCACAGAGGCTGCTGAGCAAGCCTCCAGATGACTATGGTCAAGACGTGTGATCTGTAGACCAATGCTGCTGGAACACACACTGGGGCTTGATCAACCGTGGCTGAGTCGCCTGGGCGAGGGTGTCTGATGTTGAAAGAGCCAAAGCACCCGATGAACCCAGGTTACATCACTAATGATGTGCCCCAGCACATCCTATGATGTATCTCAGCACCATGTGAGTCATTGCCATATGCCAGCTGCCTGCACATCTTCTCCAAGACAATAGAGATCACACTTCAGAAGTACTTCATTGGCCTTGTGCCATTTTGGGAGTTTTGTGAGCTCAGCATTGTCAGTTCATAGATGCAACCTGTTACTTCCTTTCAATGAATGGAACATTTTGTCTCATGGTTTAAAACCTTCCAAATATATTTTTCAGAGAATTAGCAAATGACTCATTGATCCCAAGTGTTGGGGTCAATATACCTTTTTAAAAAAAAAATTACAAGTCATAAACAATGATTTAAATATTTTTGATTTATTTTGTATGGAATGGGCAGGGAATATTGTATTACTTGGTTGAGGAGAACGTAAATTTGGTTTTCGATGTTAGTACCAACCATATGAAGAATATATAGGTTATAAATCTAAATGTTTATGTATTCTTGTCTGATGTAAAATTGTCATTTGTTTTCAAAGACAAATTATTTTAATAGCAAATAAAAAAACTGCAGATGCTAGAAATCTAAAATTAAAACATAGATAATTTTTATCTCACATTTCAATTATTTTTAACATAAACTGGCTGGAATTAAAGGAAAGGCTTGTGCGTTTGATGGCGCAAATATCAAAAGTATAATGCCTATAAAAAGTATTCACCCCCTTTGGAGGTTTTCATGTTTTATGGTCTTACAACATTATATCACAGTGAATTTAATTTAGCTTTTTTTTGACACTGATCACTTTTTTGTTAAACTGAAAACAGATCTCTACAAAGTGATCTAAATTAATTACAAATATAAAACAGAAAATAATTGATTGCATAACTATTCACCCCCTTTAATATGATACACCAAATCTTCACTGATGCAGCCAATTGGTTTTAGAAGTCACATAATTAGTTAAATGAAGATCACCTGTGTCCAGTCAAGGTGTTTCAATTGATTGTAGTAAAAATACACCTGTTATTAGAGGTTCAACTGCTGGTGAGTCAGTATCCTGGCAGAAACTACACCATGAAGACAAAAGAACACTCCAAGCAACTCCATAAAAGGTTATTGAAAAGCACAAGTCAAGAGATGGATATAAGAAAATTTCCAGGTCACTGAATATCCCTTGGTGTACAGTTAGGTCAATCATCAAGAAATGGAAAAAATATGGCACAGCTGTACATCTGCCTAGAGCAGGTCGTCCTCAAAAACTGAGTGACATGGAAGAAGGGGACTAGTGAGTGAGGCCATTGAGAAACCTATGACAACTCTGGAGGAGTTACAAGCTTCAGTGCCTCGTATGGGAGAGACTGCGCATGCAACAACTATTACCCAGGTGCTTCACCAATCGCAGCTTTATGGAAGAGAGGCAAAGAGAAAGCGACTGTTGGAAAAAAAACTCCATGAAATCTCAGCTAGAGTTTGTCAGAAGGCATGTGGGAGTCTCTGAAGTCAGCTGGAAGAAGGTTCTATGGTCTGATGAAACCAAAATTGAGTTTTTTGGCCATCAGACTAAATGTTATGTTTGGTGTAAGCAAAACGTCGCACATCATCAAAAACACACCATTTATACCAAGAAGCATGGTAGAGGCTGCATCATGCTGTGGGGATGCTTCACTGCAACAGGCATTGGAAAGCTTGTGAAGGTAGAGGGTATAGTGAATGCAGCAAAATACAGGGAAATCCTGATTCAGTATGCAAGAGAACTGCACTTGAGAGATTTGTTTTCCAGCAAGACAATGACTGCAAGCATAAAGACAAAGATACACAAGAAATGCTTAAAAACAACAAGGTTAATGTCTTGGAGTGGCCAAATCAGAGTCCAGACCTCAATCCAGTTTAGAATTTGTGGCTGGACATGAAAATGGCTGCTCACTCCCAATCCCTATGCAATCTGACAGAACTTGAGCAGTTTTGGAAGATAGAATGGAGAAAAATTGCAGAGTCCTGATGTTTAAAGCTGATGGAGACCTTTCCACACAGACTGAAGGCTGTAATTGCTGCCAAAGGTGCATGTACTAAATACTGACTTGAAGGAGGTGAATACTCATGAAATCAATTATTTTGTGTTTTATATTTGTAATTAATTATATCACTTTGTAGAGATGTTTTCACTTTGACACAAAGGAGTATTTTTCTTTCGATCAATGTCAAAAAAGCCAAATTAAATTCACTCTGATTCAATGTTGTAAAACAATAAAACATGAAAACTTCTAAGGGGTGTTGAATACTCTATAGGTGCTGTACACCTCTCAGACATAAAGACAACATCACACACAATTAATTGCTTTGAAATGCAGCACATAGAGCTTAGATTCCAATTTATGCACATGGAGACCCACATGCCTTAAGGTGAAGGTTTTATTTTTAAGTGATGTTTGTTGAGATTTGAGTATTTGCCTGGATATTGTGGTAAGTCTGAATTTCTGATACTGAGATTGAATAGTTACAGATATGAATCAGATTTATTGTTACTGACATACTGTATGAAGTGATAATTGTTGTGTTGCTGTAGAGTGCAAAGACCCAAAGATCTATAAATTACAGAAATAAGTAGAGCAAAAGAGTAACGGAATAATGAGGCAATGTTCATTGACTGTTCAGAAATCCGATGCTGGAAGGGAAGATGGTGTTTCTAAAGAGAGTGTGTGTGTGTGTGTGTGTGTGTGTTTGTGTGTGTCCCCGCTGTACCACCTCCCTGATGTTAGGCTCTGAGAGACTGACAGCTCCTTTTCAGTATAATGCGACATGTTGCTGCATAACTAACTATGTACAAGATGATAAGAGCCATATGTAAGTGGACATCCAGAGACTCTTCCCCACCCCCCCCCCCCCCCCAGAAGGAAATGGTTAAAACACAGAGGTATAACGTTAATGTGTTTGGAGAAATGTATAGGGAAGATGTCAGAGATAGGTTTTTTTTTTACACAGAAAGTGATAGGTGCATGGAGGTGCCAGGAGTAGTAGTAAAGGCAGACACATTAGGAATATTTAAGAGACTCCTAGAGAGGCAAATGGATGAAAGAAAAATGGATTGCTATGGGAAAAGGGAAGTGTGTGATTGATCTTAGAGTATGGCAAACGGTTGGCACAACATCGTGGGCCAAAGGGTCTATAACGTGCTGTACTGTTTGATTTGTATCTGACAACGCTGTTCATTTTGGTTGTGCTTTACAGGGTGGTTGTATAGATGTAAACTGAACCTTGTGTCTGCAGTTTTAGACATCCCACCAGTGGTGGCACTGTGGCACATGTAACCTAGGTTTTCCAAATCCATACAAAATCCACATCTGGGATTGAATTACAGTTTACCAAGAGGAGAGTCTGACTGCCCTAATCAAGCTATTGCTCATGCCAGGCATACTAGAATCAGAATTTATATAATAATAGGTCATCTTGCTAAAATATTCAAAATGTTTGCATTATTTAACAGAACAGAAGCATGAGCGATGTTTCACTTGGCTAGGATATCTAAAACTAGGGGGTCACCATGTAAAATTAAGTGTTCAGCTTTTAAGAAGAATATTTAGGGTTGTGAGTCTTCATTGCAAGAGGATTCTTGGTTCAGTCACTGAATATATTCAAGACACTGAGTTTTAGACATCCTAGCCAAATGAACCATTCTTTTCTGTTAAACAATGCAAGCATTTTGAATGTTTCAGCAAGATTGTCTATTATTATTTAAATTCTGGATAATAAAAGAGATAAAATAATATGGGACTCATTCAGAAAGGTGGGGCAAGGATGAGAGATTATGCATGATATTGAATAGTAGAGCCAGTTTAAGAGGCCAAACATCCCTCCTCCTCGTGCTTTTTAAATATTTTTGTGATTGAGTACCTCGGAGTATATATACACCTGAGAATCTCTATGTGAAATGTTCAAGCATATTGTCATGGGCATACATACCCAGAGTATAAATGTCATGAAAATTTGATTTTTGCAGCAAAGTATAGTACATTACAAACATAACATAAATTGCATAAGTTATCCTAGACACAGCCTAGCATCTAAACACCACATCTGCCTGGTCTTTTTCAAATATGCTAGAAGCTCTTTATTATGATGTTATAGCAGAAAATTTAGTGTAATCAGATAAAGTTAACATGGTTTAGTGAAAGGGAAATCATGTTCGATCTATTTATTTTTTATCTTTGAAGAAGTAATATGCTGTGGATAAAGGGAATATGTAATATACTAGGTTTCCAACAGGTTTTATTAAGTTGCTGAACAAAAGGCAATGTCTTCTTTTGAGAATGATGTTTTGGCAGATTGTAAAGATTCTTCTTGGTTTTAGTTGGAGTTGAGATGTGCTCTTGTCATCCCGAATCCTCTATCCCAAATCCAGAGGTAAATCCAGGGAAGAAAAAGAACTGCACATGTTGGAAATCTAAAAGAAAAAAAAACCAGAAAATGCTGGAAAAGTTGAGCAGTATTAAGGGAAAGAGAAACAGTTAATGTTTCAAGCATTCTTCATCAGAAACAGTAATTGCATTGATAGTGATTCCATCCAACCATTCCATTTTACCTTGAATTTGGTGCTGGATTGAAACAGAGTTAGGAAGTTTCTCTAGTTTTGTTACTTACTTAAACTAGTATATCTACTTATACAGACACATGAACAACTTGGAATTGGTGTGCCTTGGAGAATGTCAGCTCATGATAAATGATATATAGCAATTTTTCTTCATAACAGCAGCTATTTGGACAAGAGGTGTTTATTCCCTATACAGGCATTCTGCTTGCCTAATTGCATTCATACAGGTGTGATTGAAGAGCAACTTTAATGCTATAAAACCAGGGGTTCCCAACCTGGGGTTCATGGACCCCTTGCTTAATGGTATTGGTCCATTGCATAAAAAAAGGTTGGGAACCCTGCTGTAAAAGATCACATTCCGCTATCCTTGAGGAGTTATCAATCATAACTTGACAGTTCACTGATGAAGTAATACCAGGCCATTTAGCCAAAAGCTTGGCTTTAGAGAAAAACTTTAATTAACTACTTCAAACTAGGAAAGAGATGGTTAGATTTTGGAAAAATATTCCTGAGCTTAGAGCCTGAGGAGTCTTATTCAGGTATTGACGCTTAAAGGATGGGTGATTTTGAGAGGGTTATGGAGGGCATTATAGAGATGGATTAGGTTGAGACTGAGGAAAGGTTTGAAAACAAATGTGCTCTCTGACCTTCATCTGTCTTGCATTCACCTAACTTTCTTCTAAGTGCCCTCTTTTTTTTTTACCTCAGCTTCTCCACTGAGCAGTAAGATCTGCTATGGGAGCCAATATTTCAGCTGGATTCTTCACTAGCTTTTTGCTTAGTGAACACTTTACGTTTTCAGCCCATGTTTGTTTTCTGACCCAGACACCTTCTTCAAATCTAGCCTATCAAACACAGTTCCTTGTCTGACTTTTTATTTGTTTAAGTAGCTCCAGCTTATAGTTTCTCTCCTGATTATTATCTAAGTATATATACATTATACAACCTTGAGATTTGTCTCCTAACAGGCAGCCACGAAACAAAGAAACCCAAAAGAACCTATTAAAAAAAGACCACTAAACCCCATAATGTGCCTAGAAAGGGGGAAAAAAAAAACAAATCACGTAAACAATAACTCTGAAGTCCACAAAGAGAGTCCAAGACCCGTAGTTCAGCGCGGAACGGAGCAGTGATCTCTTCTGTCGCCTTGGGCCCCAACACCCTTACCTTTCTAACCTGGCCCGGCACCTATATCAATGTCATATTGGGTTCACTCACCTCAATATGCTCTGGGGTTCCTTTCAGCAACAGGTGTTAACAGTTTTCTTCAGGCAATAAAAAATATATAGAAAGATGTTTTATGATGAATAGATTGAAGACACAGATTAATAAGAGTAGCTGGAAAAAGTTGTGTAAAACTTGATTGGTAACACTGAACTGGCTCAGTCTTCCACCTCTGAAATTCATTCCACTAACTCAATAGAACTGAAGAATTTTGGTTGAAGTGGATAGTGAACTGATATCACTACAGAACCATTTATTCCTACTGATTAAATTAACCTAAAATCTGAATCCTGTGCAATTATTGTCATTACAATTGAATGCTGGGGATACTTAGAAAAGCAATGGTGATTCCAGCTGATTAAACTTGCTGATTAAAAGTTTTACACAAGCAGTAAAGGATGCTTCTGAGTGTCCACACTTAAAATTTTGGCCAAACATAATAAAATACAGTTAGATATACTTTCATCACAGTTACTAAGTTGATGAAGCAGTGTTGATGCAGCCATACATAAAATGAAGATAGCTGCACTGATATGTGTATTTATTCCAAATAAAAAAAATTCTGATCTGGACAAATCAAAGGCAGACATTATTTTTGGAATATGAACTGTGTATTCCATTCCTATTGAGAAAATAGCAAAATATCCAAGAGCTGCAGTGTCTGATCCCTTAGTAATGTGTTCAGAGTGAGTCGGGTTATTGATTTGCAGGGGTGGTAACTGTTGCCAAAGCATTCTTGCTGTCACTCTTCTTACAAAGTTACTACAGCAACGTTTGCAGAAACACAGAGGCTATTGAGAACCTTCAGTGCTGCATTTTTCAGATGGATTTGTGGTGAATGGGTTTCCTAGGCCAGATCTGCTTTAGTTATAGGTGGAATATTGCATTCTGGACTCCAGCCTGCAGGTCGGAATTGGATATGCTTGTTTAAAGTGGAGTGCTTCAAATTGCGTTATCTTACACCAGCTATCTGTGTCATTGGTTGCTAATAGCAACTAAAGTGCACTGTAAATTTTCAAACAAAACGCTGACATTCCATGGGACATAGGCTGTGTGGTGACCCGTCACAAAGTAGCACTAACTGTTCTGGATGATCAGAGCCTGGCAAAGCTCTAAATGAAGCCTGTTCCTGTGCCTAAGAGCTCCAAAACAATACCTTGCAATTGCGAAACACAGTTAATGCTCTCCTTCCAGATTGGTTGTTTTCTTTTAATGGGCTAGAAGTTTTACATGTAATATGTACATTCTCCTTCTCAGCAAATCCAGGAGCTGGAAGCCACACTGTACAATACCTTGCAGCAGTGCCCTGGAAACAGAGTAAGCGAGACACTGACTGAGAAACAAAAGGAAGAGTTGAAGTTGGCTGTTGAGAAGTGGCGACGTCAGGTCCTGAGGCAGAGCCGGGAATATGACGGTCAAATCTTACAGGAGCGTATGGAACTGCTGCAGCACGCTCATCAGGTACTATGCTGTCCCTTAGGTAACAGTGATACTCCCTTCCAATCGAACTATTATGCTTCCTTCTCTAAATTAATATTTTGGTTGTAGTAACGTTAATAGACTAATTATTCCCCATTAACGTTGACTCATTTTAATTATATTTTTTGCCCTTTACTCCTTTCATTTTCAGAATCAGTAAGGAACTAAAAGCATTTCCATCAAGTGCTTACATTTCCTCATTCAGAGCAGTATCTTTAACAATGCAAATTGGCTCCTTACAGTTCAGACAAAAACAAATGACAAAGTTCCATATTTTTAAACAATTACAAAATGCACATGCACAATGCAGAGGTCTTGCCTCTGTCTGGAACTGTCCACCCAGCAATACAATAATTAAACTTCTTGGTTTGCAAAGCATCTGGGCAGCACGTTTATCTTTTAAGTGAAACCCCCTTTGGCTGGACGTCTCCAGAAACGCTACCAGCCCCCGGACCCAGCGCTGAGAAAACCCACCTTCCTCTGGCTTTGTACGTCTCTATACAACTCCGGTCCTGCCAAATCCATGGGGTTGGGATGCCTCACTCACCCAAGCCCTGGTTTATGTGGATGCTGTGTGGTTTACTGCCCTGTTCCAGCAGAAAATAACAGATCACACAATTATAAAGTATATTTGTGAACATTATCTTAACTAAAGGGTTAGTAAAGAAAAGAAAAAAAACCAAAAAAGGACCATTGTAATTTAAACAGTCAAATGTGCACAATTTGCTGCTCAAACGCTCCAAAAACCTTATTCACCGATCCTGGGCAGACTCCTGTGCCTTGGCTCCTTCAAATTGTGTTTCACACCGGTTCGAATCCTATACGACCAGTTCTCTCCAGCGTCTTCTCTCTTTATCTCCCGCTGATCAAAGATCAAGACCAACCTTCATGTCCCTCACAAAACCTCTCCCCCCAGTGTTCTCTGGAACCTTCTCCGAGTTCCACCATCCCAAATGGATGACACACATTTCTAAGCATCCCTTATCTTCAATGGTAACTCAAGCAGCCTGAAAGCAGAACACTGCTCTTGCAAAACTGCTAAAGTGAAGCACCTACAGCATAGCAGTAAAATTGTGAGCCAGGGCATTGCATAAGGTTAGGTAGTTCCGTATGGAATTTGTTTTAGTTAATTGTACCTTAAAGGGAGCATAAGATTCGAGCTTATGGGTGGGGTGTGATTGATTGGGGAGAAGCAAAGAGAGTAGAGGATGGAGGGAGTCTTTCAATTATCTCAGATGCCATAGTTATGGTGCTCATGCAAAGAAGAAATGGGAGATACCTGGTCATTGAAGTAATTAAGAGACACAGGGATAGTGCTGGATATTACATTCTGGATGGACAGTCAGTCATAATAAGATCATAAGATATTGGAGCAGAATTAGGCCATTTGGCCTGTTGAAACTGTTCTGCCATTCAATCATGGCTGATCCCTTTTTCCCCTCCTCAGCCCCACTTCCTGGCCTTAGCCCCACTCCCTGGCCTTCTCCCCTTAGCCTTTAATGCCATGTCCAATAAAGAACCTATCAAGCTCTGCCTTAAATACGCTCAAAGACCTGGCCTCTATAGCTACCTCTGATAATAAATTCACTGCCCTCTTTCTAAAGAAATTTCCTCACATCTCTGTTTTAAATGGACACCCCTCTGTCCTGAGGCTGTGCCCTCTTGTCCTAGACTCCTCCATCATGAGCAACATTCTTTCCAGGCCTTTCAACTTCCGAAAAGTTTCAATGAGATTCCCCCCCTTACCCTTCAAAATTACACCAATTATAGGATACTAAAAGCTTTTTCAAGTATATAAAGAGTACAAGACAGGTGACAGTAGATACAGGACTGAAAGAAAATGATGCTGGATAAATTGTAATGGGAGATAAGGAGATGGCGGAGGAACTGAACGAGTATTTTGCATCAGTCTTCACTGAGGAAGACATCAGCAGTATACTGGACACTCAAGGGCGTCAGGGAAGAGAAATATGTGCAGTCATAATTATGACAGAGAAAGTACTCAGGAAGCTGAATAGTCTAAGGGTAGATAAATCTCCTGGAGCAGATGGAATGCACCCTCGTGTTCTGAAGGAAGTAGCTGTGGAGATTGCAGAGGCATTAGCAGTGATCTTTCAAAAGTCAATAGATTCTGGCCTGGTTCCAGAGGACTGGAAGATTGCAAATGTCACTCCGCTATTTAAGAAGGGGGCAAGGAAGCAAAAAGGAAATTATAGACCTGTTAGCTTGACACCGGTGGTTGGGAAGTTGTTGGAGTCGATTGTCAAGGATAAGGTTATGGAGTACCGGGTGGCATATGACAAGATAGGCAGAACTCAGCATGGTTTCCTTAAAGGAAAATCCTGCCTGACTAACCTAGTGCAATTTTTTGAGGAAATTATACGTAGGCTAGACAAGGGAGATGCAGTGGATGCTGTGTATTTGGATTTTCAGAAGGCCTTTGACAAGGTGCTGTATATGAGGCTGCTAAACAAGATAAGAGCCCATGGAATTATGGGAAAGTTACGTATGTGGATAGAGCATTGGCTGATTAGCAGGAAACAGAGAGTGGGAATAAAGGGATCCCGTTCTGGTTGGCTACTGGTTACCAGTAGTGTTCCACAGGGGTCCGTGTTGGGGCCGCTTCTTTTTACACTGTATATCAACGATTTGGATTATGGAATAGATGGCTTTGTGGCTAAGTTTGCTGATGATACAAAGATAGGTGGATGGGCCAATAGTGCTGAGGAAACAGAGAGTCTGCAGAGAGACTTGGATAGATTGGGGGAATGGGCAAAGAAGTGGCAAATGAATTACAAAGTTGGAAAGTGTACGGTCATGCACTTTGGTAGAAGAAATAAACGGGCAGACTATTATTTAAATGGGGAGAGAATTCAAAGTCCTCGTGCAGGATACCCTTAAGGTTAACCTCCAGGTTGAGTCAGTGGTGAAGAAGGCGAATGCAATGTTGGCATTCATTTCTAGAGGAATAGAGTATAGGAGCAGGGATGTGATGTTGAGGCTCTATAAGGCACTGGTAAGACCTCACTTGGAATGCTGTGTGCAGTTTTGGGCTCCTTATTTAAGAAAGGATATGCTGACATTGGAGAAGATTCACTAGAATAATTCTGGGAATGAGAGGGTTAACATATGAGGAACGTTTGAGCGCTCTTGGAATGTACTCCTTGGAGTTTAGAAGAATGAGGGGGGGCCTCATAGAAATGTTTTGAATGTTGAAAGGCATGGACAGAGTGGATGTAGTAAAGTTGTTTCCCATGGTGGGGGAGTCTAGTATGAGAGAACATGACTTGAGGATTGCAGGGCGCCCATTCAGAACAGAGATGTGAAAACATTTCTTTAGCCAGAGGGTGGTGAAACTATGGAATTTGTTGCCATGGGCAGCAGTGGAGGCTAAGTCATTGGGTGTATTTAAGGCAGAGATTGATAGGTATCTGAGTAGTCAGGGCATCAAAGGTTATGGTGAAAAGGCGGGGGAATGGGACTAAAGGGGAGATTGGATCAGCTCATGATGAAATAGCAGAGCAGACTCGATGGGCTGAATGACTGACTTCTGCTCCTTTGTCTTATGGTGTTATGGTCTTCTGCAGCCTATCTGTACCCTCAACATTACCTGCCCCTCCACCAATCTTCGTATCATCTGCAAACTTGGCAACAAAGCCATCTACTCCATCATCTAAATCATTGATATACAGCATAAAAAGAAGCGGTCCCAACACCGACCTTTGCAGAACACCACTTATCACTGGCAGCCAACCAGAAAAGGATCCTTTTATTCCCACTCGCTGCCTCCTACCAATCAGCCAATGCTACGTTAGTAACTTTTCTGTAATACCATGGGCTGTTAACTTGGTAAGCATATAGACAGTAAGAAAGAGGATGTGCTGGAGCTTTAAAAAAGCATTAAGTTAGATATGTCACTGGGACTGAATGAGATCTACCGCAGGCTACTGTGGGAAGTGAGGGAGATGCTGAGCCTCTTGCAATGATCTTTGCATCATCAATAGGGACGGGGGAAGTACCAGAGGATTGGAGGTTTGCAAATCTTGTTCCCTTGTTCAGGAAAGGCAGTAGAGATAACCCAGGACTTTATAGACCAGTGAGTCTGACTTCAGTGATGGGAAAGTTGTTGGAGAAGATCCTGAGAGGCAGAACTTATGAGCATTTGGAGAGACATAATCTGATAAGTGATAGTCAGCATGGCCTTGTCAAGGGCAGGTTGTGCCTTACGAGTATGATTGAATTCTTTAAGGATTTAACAAAGCACATTGATGAAGGTAGAGCAGTGGATGTAGTGTATGTGGATTTCAGTAAGACATTTGATAAGATTCCCCATGCTAGGCTCCTTCAGAAAGTAAGGAGACATGGGATCCAAGGAGACCTTGCATTGTGGATCCAGAATTGGCTTGCTAACAGAAGGCAAAGGGTGATTGTAGATAGTTCATATTCTGCATGGAGGTCGGTGACCAATGGTGTTCCTCAGGGATCTGTTCTGGGACCCCTCCTCTTTGTGATTTTTATAAATGACCTGGATGAAGAAGTAGAAGGGTGAGTTAGTAAGTTTGCTGATGACACAAAGGTTGTGGGTGTTGTGGATAGTCAGGAGGGTTGTCAGATGTTACAGCAGGATAACAATAGGATGTAGAACTGGGCTGAGAAGTGGCAGATGGAGTTCAAGCCAGATAAGTGTGAAGTGGTTCATTTTGGTAGGTCCAATTTGAAGACAGAATATAATATAAATGATAAAGCTCTTGGCAGTGTAGAGGATCTGAAAGATCTCAATAACACACTCAAAGCTGCTGCACAGGTTGACAGTGTTGTTAAGAAGGTGTATGGTGTGTTGGCATTCATCAACCATGGGATTGAGTTCAGGAGCCATGAGGTAATGTTACAGCTACATAGGACCCTGGTCAGACCCCACTTGTATTGTGTTCAGTTCTGATCACCTCATTACAGGAAGGATGTAGAAACTGTAGGGAGAGTGCAAAGGAGAAGTTTACAAGGCTGTTGCCTGGATTGGAGGGCATACCTATGAGAATAGTTTGAGTGAACTTGGCCTTTTCTCTTTGGAGCAACAGAGGATGAGAGCTGACCTGATAGAGGTGTATAAGATGATGAGGGGCATTGATCGTGTGGATAGTCAGAGGCTTTTCCCAGGACTGAAATGGCAAACATGAGGGGGCATAGTTTTAAGGTGCTTGGAAATAGGTATGGAGGCGATGTCGGGGTAAGTTTTTCACATGGAGAGTGCTGGGTACGTGGAATGCATTGCCAGTGGCAGTGGTGGAAGCGGATACAATAGGGTCTTTAACCTCTTAGTTAGGTACATGGAGCTTAGAAATATAGAGGACTATGCGCTAAGGAAATTCTAGGCAGTTTCTAGAGTAGGTTACATGGTTGGCAGTATATTGTGGGCCGAAGGGCCTGTAATTTTCTGTGAAATTTCTATGGCTGGCACCTTGTCAATGGCCTTCTGAAAGTTCAATTATACGAGGGGTGATTGATAAGTTTATGGCCTAAGGTAGATGGAGTCAATTTTAGAAAACCTCGCATATTTATTTTTCAACATAGTCCCCTCCTACATTTGCACACTTAGTTCAGTGGTCATGGAGCATATGGATCTTGAACCTCCAGAAAGTGTCCACAGCAGGGGTGCTTGATAAGTTCGTGGCCTAAGAAAGAAGGAAATGAGTTATACAGCTCTCATAACATGCACATGCAGTTTAACTCTTTTAAGTGATTATGCAGAAAGTTTGAAGTTAATAACTCATCAGTCAATAGCACATCGGGGTGATTGATAAGTTCATGGCCTAAGGTAGGAGAGGAGTTATGATTTGTTTGAAACTTCAAACTTTCTACATAATCACTCAAAGAATTGACCTGCATGTTGTTTGCCCTCTCTTTTGCTTTTACATTGGCTTTGATTTCCCTTGTCAGCCACGGTTGTACTATTTTGAGTATTTCTTTGGATTTTGAATACATCTATCCTGTACTTCATCATTTCCCCAGAAATTCATGGCATTGCTGCTCTGCTGTCATCTGTTTCCAATTTACTTTGGCCAACTCCTCTCTCACACCACTGTAATTTCTTTTACCCCACTGAAATGTTGCTACATCAGACTTAACTTTCTCCCTATCAAATTTCAAGTTAAACTCAATCATTATATTGTGATCACTATCTCGTAAGGGTTCTTTTACCTTAAGCTCCCTAATCTCCTCCGGTTCATTACATAACACCCAATCCAGTATAGCTGAACCTCTAGTAGGCTCAATGACAAACTACTCTAAAAAGCCATCTAATAGGCATTCAACAAACGCACTCTCTTGGGATCCATTTCCAACCCTAATTTTCCCAATCGACTTGCATGTTGAAATCTCCCATGTCCATCATAGTATTGTCCTTTTGACACATCTTTTCTATTTCCTCTTGTAATCTGTGGTCCCCATCTCAGCTACTATAAGGAGGCCTGTATACAACTGCTATCAGGGTCCTTTTACCCTTAAAAAGGTCTTCTGACAGTTTCTTACTCAACCCACAAAGATTCAACATCTTCCAATCCTATGTCACAAAACTTTCTACTGATTTGATGTCATTCTTTACCAGCAGAGCCAGGCCACCCCCTCTGCCTACCTTCCTATCCCTCTGATATTTAACTCCCAACTACAACCATCCTTCAGCCACGATTCAGTGATAGCCACAACATCATATCTGACAATCTGTAATAGTGCAATAAGATCATCCACCTTATTTCTTTTACTACGTGCATTGAGATGCAACACTTTGAGTACTGTAATCCTGATGAATGGCAAAGCAGGCTCCTATTCCTTATTTTGTTTTTCTTACTGAGCAGGGTGTGTTCAGTTGAAGGACCTGGCAGAGCTAAATCAATGAATTAGATTTACTCCTGATGAAGGTCACAACCTGAAGTGTGATTGTTTATTCTCCCTCTATAGATACTGCTTAGTGTGCTGAGTTCCTTCAGCACTTTGTGTTGCTCAAGATTTCCAGCATCTGCAGAATCTTTTGTGCTTGAGATCTAAATCAATGCAACAGTTTCTGTATTGAGCAAGCAAATGCTATCACAAAGTGTTGGTGTAAACTGTTTATGGGAGCATAAGCTGGCTCATTACAATAGTGACGGCTCACTAAAGTAATTAATTACTTTAACATTCAAAGCACTTTAAATGTCTGGTGTCTATGAAAGACATTACGTATACTGTAAATGCACGATGTAGCTAATATTTTGGAGCATGTTTTTCTTAGTTTTGTGGATTAAGAACTTTGCAATTACCATCACCAGTTTTGCTCTTTGCAAAGTTTTGGTTCCTGGGATGAGAACTGAAATTCAGCTGGGGGTTGATGGGATGAACACTCCTCTTTTCGCTTCACAGAGCTCTGTATGAGATGAGTTTTGTTGGCCCATTCATACTGCACGTGGCTCATGGCACAAAACTCATAATTTGGCCATAAACTGTCAGTCTCACCCTGAATCCACATGACTGAATGATGTGCAAAATTAAAATCATATCTGTACAGGGTGCTCCTTTGAGTTTCAAACTGAGGTGAGAAGTAGTGTTGTGGTATCATTGAGGGAGGGCCACAGAGGCGCTGGATTTTTATTCTCACTTTAATGTCCACAAAATTGGTTGTGTTGATTAAACTTAACAAATAAATATTATTGTTCCAATTTTGTTGGTTAGTCCTTGTTTGCCTCCTGACGCTAGAATAGGTTTTCTGTAAAATAACATTGATAAAGTGTTGGATCATGGTTGAAATAAACATAAAGGGTTGTTCAAGGTGATGTAGAAGTTTTATTTTGATTGATTTTTTTTGTCTACCTGCTCCCATTCAATCCTGGGCTTTGTATCTTAGTTATCCATGAACTGTGGCAAAACTAGATTTGCAGACTCTCTCCATCAGAAGTACTGTGCCGACAGTAGTCAAACAGGTCACCCTCTCACCCCAATGAAATGACTAACTGGATTATTTGGAGCTCCTTTGGAGGAGGTGGGAGCACATACACTCAGAGATTATTTTATTAGTTAGGGGATTGGAATAGAGTGTGATCTTCTACTGGATTTTTTTTTGTTGTTCACACCATTCTCTGTACACTCTAGAGACTGCTGTGCATGAAAATCCAGGAAATCAGCAGTTTCTGAGATACTCAAACCACTCCATCTGACAACAACAATTATTCCATGGTCAATTCACTTAGATCACGTTTCTTCCCCATTCTGATGTTTGGTCTTAACAATAATTCAATAGTTCCATTTAATATCAGAGAATGTATACAATATACAACCTGAAATTCTTACTCTCTACAGACATCCTCGAAACACAGGGAACCCCCCCAAAGAAAGACAGAAAAAACATAAGAACCCCAATCCCCCTGCCCTCTCCCACATGCAAGCAGCATCAACATCCTCCTCCTCCTTTTGCAAATTATTCTAGAATATAGCATCAGCATTTCCACCACCCACCATGCAAGCAAAAGTAAAGCCCCCAAAGAGAGACCGTAGTCTATAGTATGAGAGGTGATTGATAAGTTTGTGGCCTAAGGTAGAAGGAAATGAGTTATACAGCTCTTGTTACATACACATGCAGTTCAACTCTTTGAGTGATTATGCTTAATTTCTGCATAATCACTCAAAGAGTTGACTTGCATGTGCATGTAATGAGAGCTGTATAACTCATCTCCTTCTACCTTAGGCCACAAACTTATCAAGCACCCCTGCCGTGGACACTTTCTGGAGGTCCAAGATCCGTATGCTCCATGACCGCTGGACTAAGTGTGTAAATGTAGGAGGGGACTATGTTGAAAAATAAATGTGCTAGGTTTTCTAAAACTGACTCGTTCTACCTTAGGCCACAAACTTATCAATTACTCCTTGTACATCAAAACCTAACTGTTCACTCCAGCATTTCAACATCCCACAGTGTGTCTCTCACACTAACAAGAGAGAGACAGATATTACTCCTTCCACAGCGACAAGGAAGGCGAGTCACTAGTTTGATGTTATAGTCAGTCTGAAGTGTTGCTTGTTTATTTTGTGTTCCCTGACTTGGGAATTGGCAGATTGATTACTGAATGAAGAACCCTCCAACAACCACTCTTGCTGTCTTTGATGCACGGGCTTCCACTACGCTTCAGTACACGACACCAGCGAGAGTTTGTGTCCATAGGACCCCAACAACTCTGAAAAGGAAAATAGAAACGTTAGAATAGGAATAATTTTTCTGTTTCGCTAGTGAGCTGTGAGAGGTCACCCTCTGGCTCCATCTTTAGTTCTGCTGTCATGAGCCTCTTGACCATGTCTGCATGCTTTTATGTATTGCATTGTTGCCACATGATTGGCTGATAAGGTATTTGCATTAATGAGCAGGTATACTAATAAAGTGGCTACTAAGTGTATATACATATGCATGAATTAGGAACAGCAATAGGCTATTTGTCCTCTTGAGCTTACTCTGCCATTCAATAAGATCATAATCTAACTACAATCTTGTAGTTCTGTCTACCCACTATAACTTGTCAAATGAAGTGGAGTTAATTGTCATATGCACAAGTATGTTGAGGAACAGGTGCAATGTAAAACTTGTAGCAGCATCGCGGGCATAGATTCAGACAACAACACAGAGAATGTAAGTTATACATTCGTTTATATAAGACAGTGCAGAAGAATAAATAACTACAAAAGAAGGCATTAGTGCAAAAGAAAAACACTGAGAGAGGTCCATGGGAGTGCAAGATATGGTCTGTACTGTTGCTTTGCTGTAGTAGGATTATGCATATTGGTTCAAAAACCTGATGGCAGTAGGAAAGTTCCCAAAACTAGTGGTATAGGACTTCATGCTTCTGTAACTTCTGCCTGATGGTAGCAATGAGAAGGGGCATGATGACATGTGCAGTGGGGATCCTTGATGATAGATGCTGTCTTCTTGAGGCAGCACCTCATGTAGATGTTTTCAATAGTAATGGTGCTGTGTCCATGATTGACGAGACTGTGTCCACTAGCCTGAGCAGGCTCTTCTCTTCCTGTGCATAAGAATTACCATGTCGGGCCAATTTTTCTCCTTGAGCTCAGCAATAATGTTTCTATCTTCAACTTACAAATATTCAGTGATTTTGCTTCCACTGCTCTTTGAGAATGAGAGTTCAAAAGACTCACAGCAAATTATCTCACCTCTCTTTTCAGTTGGTGAGAAGATAGTGACCTTTATTGTTATTCTCCCAGAAGAAGAAATATCCATCTTGTAAAGACATCACAGAATCTTGTTTGTTTCAATCAAATCGCTTCTCCCAATTCCAGTGGGCACTCTAGTCTGATCAACCTGCCTATTTCAGGTTTAGTCCAATAAGCTATTTTGAAATATTTCCAACTCATTTTCATCCATTCTTAAGCATACTGTACACAAAACTGTAGACTTGGTCTCATGAATACCCATAGCACATAAACAAACTTCCCTACTTTGTAATGAGTTGCCATAGCAAATAATAACAACATTCTATCAGTTCTCATAACTGCTTATTGTACCTGCAGGCTTGCCTTCAGTGAATCGTTCACCAGGACATCTGAATCCCTCTGACTCTCGGAGCCCTACAGTCTCAGACATAAAATGCATCTTTTACTTTTCTGCCAGATTTCAAATTAACCAGCAAGTACATGTAACACCAGTCATCCAGCTGATGTATCAAGTAGTCGGTCGATGCATTGTTTGGCCTAAGTGGCTTGTACAGTACATCGGCTTATCCTAGAATGCCTCGTACAGATATAAGAAAACGCTCTAAGTCGATAATTTAATGAACATGAAGAGCTCATGAATCAGTGGTCTAACTGGGGTCAATGGACGTCTGTGCCACAAATCCCATAAAAGTAAAATGTTATGTTACATCTAGCAGTGATAGGCTGTTTTGATGGAGATAATGATTGCCTGCCACTTTTGTGACATGAATGTTACTTGATATTTATCAGACCATGTCTGAATGTTGCTGAGGTCCTGCAATGCATTCATGAGCAGCTTCATTTGCTGAGGAACTGCAAATTGAATTGAATTTTGTGCAGACATCAGTGAACATCCCCACTTTTGAGGGAAGGAAGATCACTGATGAGGCATTTGAAGATGATTCTGTCCCAGCTGTTATCCTGAACACGTTCTGCAGTGACGTTTGGGCTGGGTTAGTTGAACTACTGACGACCACAGTCATCTTCCTTGTTTCCAGCCATTGGAGAAAGTTCCCTTTTATGCCCATTGACTCCAGTTATACTAGGGCTCGGATAAATACTTTCTTGATGATGAAAGCAGTCTCTTTCCACCGTTGGAAACTAGCTCGTTAGTCCATGTTTAGTTCAAAGTGTGATGAGATCTAGAGCTGAATGATATTAGTGAATCCCAAATTTGGCACTGGTGAATATACTCTGTGGCCACTTTATTAGGTACACTTGTATACTTGCTTGTTAATGCAAATATCGTACTAGCCAATCATGTGGCAGCAACTCAATGCATTAAAGTTTGTAGGCATGGTCAAGACATTCATTTCTGGTTCAGATCAAACATTAAAATGGGGAAGAAATGTGATCTAAGTGACTATGATTGTTAGCGTCAGATGGGGTGGTTTGAGCATCTCGGAAACTGGTGATCTTCTGGGATTCTCACTCACAACACTCTCTAGAGTTTACAGAGAATGGTGCAACATCCAGCGAGCGGCAGTATCAGCAGCTCTGTACCAAAATGAGAGAGGTCAGAGGAAAATGGCCAGACTGGTTTAAGCTGACATGAAGGTGACAGTAAACCAAATAACCACACATTACAACAGTGGTGTGCAGAAGGCTGTCTCTGAATGCACGGCACACCGAATCTGTAAGTGAATGGACTACAGCAGCCAAAAGTCATGAGCATATACTCTGTTGCTACTTTATTAGGTACAAGAAATACCTAATCAAGTGGCCACCGACTATAAGGGACTGATAAGTAAGTGTCACTTGGTAGCACAGTTGATGAAAACTTCCATAACCAAGAGTAATTGATTAGGCAGTAATTATCCAGTTTGGATTTGACCTGCTTTGTTTTTTTGGGAGCAGAACATACCCGGGTGATTTTCCACATTGTTGGATTGATACCAGTGTTGTACCTGTACTGCATGGCTTGGGTCAGATAACTGGTAGTTCTGGAGCATCAGTTTGAAGTGCTACGGCTAGGATGTTGTCTAGCACCAAGCCCATTGCTTTTAGCAGTTTCTTGATATCATACGGAGAAAATCCAATTTGTTGTTGACTGGTCTCTATGATAGTAGGGATTCCCAGAGGAAGGTGAGGTAGATAATCTATTCAGCGCTTCTTGCTGAACGTGTTTGGAAATGCTTTGGCCTTTTCTTTAGCAATAGGGAGGGGCTCTTGCATTCTTAACAGTAGGGGTGTATCAATGCCCCATCATGTAATTAATTCACTTTTTCTTTCAATATGATACAGTAGAATGATAATTCATAATCAACCCCAGGCTTAAAAGAAGCACGGAATACATGGCTTCAAGTCTTAAAGGGAAATTGGGTAAGAGACCAGGTATGGTTCAAGGAAATGAGCTAATGACGCCAATGCCCTGGTGAGCAGAAAGGAGGGTAGGATCTAGGGTTGAGGTGAGTGGAAGGAGTACAGGACCTGGCAATCGAGACAGTGGAAAGGGAGAGCAGGAACCAGAGGCAGGTAAGGGAAGTATGGAATCCAGGACATGAGTGAATAAGAAGGGAGCTTGGGAAACAGGGCCCCTGCAAATGATCATGGATCTGGCAAATGTCACCTGGGGAATCAGAGGTCATCTATGATACCTTTTAAAATGCATCAATTTTTGGAGCTGCATCTGTCTATTTTTCACAGAGCTGGATGGCAAACCCTTGGGACTTCAGAGGGTGATCTGAAAACTGAGCAATTGGGAGCTTTTGAATTACGGACATCAGATTATCAGAGTTTTCATGCAGTCCTGTACTGCACTTTTACTAGCTTGAATCCTCATCTGGAGGTTTGTGTGATAGTGCTCCCACTACATCTTTCTGAACTGCTCATTGAAACGAGGTCAATTCCAAGGCTTGCTGCTAATGGTGGAGTCAGATATATGTGCCCATGAACCTACAGATAGTGGTGTTGTCTGTTTCTGTCTGCAGCATGTCATAGATGTCCAACTTTGAGCTGCCTGCTCTGTTCTGATTTTACCCCATTTAGCTGGTTTATTGTGCCACACAGTACAATGGAAAAAGTTCTCAGTATGAAGACAAAACTGTGTCTCCACAAATCCTGTCCAGTGGACAGTTCTACTAACATCACAGCCAGATGCACCTGCCCCAGTCAAATTGCATGGGACAAGTACATTTACCCTTTGCGTTCTTCACTAACTCCCTGCCACAGACTCAATCTAGCAGCTATGTCCTTCAGCACTGTGCTGTACTACGGTAGCAAAGGAAAAACCGTAGTGTGGGATTACTATATTGTATGGTTTAGCATGCTTTGATTTATAAATCTGGTTTGGTATGCTGAAATCAAATCTGGTTAATTATTGTCACATGCTCCAAGGTACTGTGAAAAACATGTCTTGAATACTGTTCATACAGATCGGTTCATTATACAGTGTACAAGCAGAATAAAGTATAGCAGCAACAGAGAAAGTTCAGTGCAGGTAGACTTCAGGTGCAAAGCCATAGTGAAGTGCAGTCCAAGGTCAAGATTCCACCTTATCTTATCAGGGAACCATTAAATAATTTATAACAGCAGGATTGAAGCTGTTCTTAAGCTTAATGTTATGTGCTTCCAGGTTTTGCTATCTTCTCCCCAAACTGAAGGGGGAAACCAGTGAGTATCCATGGTGGGTAGGCTTTAATTATGTTGGCTACTTTACCAAAGCAGTCCAAATATTCCTGTGATTCAGATTGTGCTGGACCTATCCCATGCCTTGTGCTCAATGAATGCCAGTAGTTGCTCTTAATTCTTATCGTTGCAGTGTTCCCAACATCTTACCAACAATGTTAATTTGGTAAGTTGCTTTATTATTTCCACATTTACTAAGGTAAAGGGAAAAACTTGTCTTCCATACAGTTCATACAAATCAATTCATTACAATAGTGCACTGAAATTGCACAGGGAAATATTCAGAATAAAGTTTTACATCTACAAAGAATGTGCTATATAGGTAGACAATCAGGTGCCAGATTACAACAAGGTAGACTTTGAGGTCAAGAGTCCATCTTATTGTAGTAAGAAATGTTTCAGTAGTCTTATGACGGTGAGGCAGAAGAGCATTGTGGTCTGTGCTTTCAGGCATTTGTATCTTCTGCCCGATAGGAGAAGGCATAATACAGAATATCTGGGGTGGTGGTATACTTAATTTTGCTGGCTGCTTCACTGAGACAGTGTGAAGTATAGACCATGGAGGGGAGGCTGGTTTCTGTGAGTGTGTCCATCACTCTCTGCAGTTTCTAGAGGTTGTGAGCAGAACAGTTGCCATACCCAGCTGTGATGCATCCAGACAGGATGCTTTCTTTGGTGCATTGATAAAAATTGGTAAAGGTCAATAGGAACATTGCCAAATTTCTTTAGCTTCTGAGGAAGTAGAGGCTTTCTTGCATATGGTTATGACTATTTTGTCTTGGCTTGTATCTCTGTATTGTGATCAAGTTAACACAAAGGTGACTAATGGACAAAGAAGAAACACAATGTATAAGGCATTGTGAGAGAGATGGGCCATGAAAATAACTAAATGTGATGGCTTGTGTTTTAGGGTAGAAGGTAAGAGTAACAGTCATCATTTCATCACTTGAGTCTTCATTCATTTAGTCTCCATTGCCCCAACAAACCATCACCCCCCTCCATCCCACAACCCCCCTGAGCTCTGTACTTGCTCATCTCCAGCATCTACCATTTTTAATGAAGTCTCATTGACTCCTAACATTAAAAGGAAATATCTCTAGTTCAGACCAGATCGCAAGGGTGTATTCAGTATCATTGCCACTATTGTTACAGCCTCATTGCAAAGTCAGTGTACCTCATATCTCTTCCTATTGTTTTGGTTTCAGAAGCAGAGGCAGAGAAACCAAGGGGCTCTTATCAATGTAGCTCAGCTCAACGACATGCCTTTCATGATTTTTCCACAGATGATGAATGATTGAAAGATCTCAAAGTAACCTAGCCAGTTGGTCATATGTCAAGTTGGTAATGGATCTTTTATTTTACTCAAATAGTGCTGCAGCAGTAATTTTTCTTTCCAATGGATGTGCACTGAGCAGTTTCATTGTTTTAGTATAAAAGGTAATTCTCATCAAAATCCTACCTAAGCAGTTTTATCACACACATCACTGAAACTAAAGAAATCAGTGGAGCTGGATTGATTGCTCTGCTTCTAATCCACAATTAACGCAGCACATGAAGGAGTGGGTTCAGCAGTAATCTAAGCTACTTGATCTTGTTTGAGGTTACAAAATCTTAGCAGGAAATACTATTTCGGAAGGGCTGTCATTATTGTTATTGTTATGGTGTTAAGAAACATGATACAACAATTAATTTTAAAGGCAATTAGTGTTACATAGTTGTAAATGAATGGAAAGAAAATGAATTTGAATTTGATTTCTAGGTGGTATACTTGTATTGTGAGGTAATGGACAAAAGGTAATATAATTCCAAATTAAATTACTGACCATTTGTTTCCAAAGCAGTACAATCAATCAGTAGCTAGATATGATCCTCCAAATTCAGAAGCTTAACTTTCAACATGCAAAAAAATAAATAGCAACATGAACCGAATTTCTGGGATGTGGATGAAGAAGGTAGTAACTCTGTTTCCCTGTTGAATGATTGGGGTTGTAAATCAGCATTGCAAGAACTCATCAGGGAGTGTTAATTATATTGGGTGAATTCAATGATCTATCAGGTATTGAAATAGAAATGAAACGAGAATGCATTTGGATTAACAGGCAGAAAGCAAAGTATATAAAAAAAATTTGATAGTTCTAAAGCCTCCAACAACAATTAATGCTTGAAGGGATGAGACTCTATATTTACAATGATGGTTAACCTATCGTGTGTTTAATGGTATTACCTCTCAAATACAGAAAGAGTGCCTTTCACAGGGCAAGATATATTTACCCAAAGCAGAAGGTGAAATAAGGTGAAACCAGTGTAAATGTTTGACATTGTAAATTTAATCTTAACCACATGCTGTGCCTTCCTTTGCCTGAAGCTTCTGTGCTAGTTTTACAAATGTATCAACAAGCACAATCAGACTCTTTATGCTGACAAATAAAGCAAAAGTAAGTATAATTCCTTCAGTAATAAATAAGAAAATTGTCATTAATTATGCTACCAAATTGATACGTGGTTCATTTTGTACTCAATAAACACAAGCTGTATTTTCCTATAACAGGTCACAATTAAAAGTCTATTGTGAAGTAGCTACTGGGCTTATTTAATTTTTTCACATTACAAAACAAGCATTTTGTTTTGTTTCCATCAATACAAAATAACATTGAATAATTCTTTCAGAAATTCTTTGATATGAGTTGCTGATAAATAGTCTTCCAATATTGATTTGAAATGTCCTATTGAAGCATAGCGGAAGATCATCTGCAGATTGGACAACTACATTGTGTAATAGCTCTGTTCAGTCTACAAGCATGGCACAGAGCTTCCACTCATCTGCAACCTTAATTATCCATCCCTCTACCCTTATGAACTTTTTTCCCTTGGTCTCTTACATTGTTCTTTGAAGTTCATCAGAAGCTCAATGGTAGCGATTCATCTTTTGAAAAAGGATACTACAATACTCCAAACTGAACCGTGACTTCAACAATAGTAGAGTATAGGCTGAATCATATTGGATTTGCCCAGTCCCTCATGGCATCACGATGTTAGCTCCGCAATTGTGCTCAAGGAGCTTGAGACCATGCCAGGCTTAATCTTGTGGCATTTGGGTGATCAGAGATACTTAGAAATGTTGAAACAATTAGTTTTTAACAATCTGAAAAAAAATCAAAATTTATTTAATTTATAAATTCTTTAAACCTTGACAATGTTATAAAGTAATTGAAACATTCTTATTAACTACAATAAATAATAACCAAATTACTGATCTTCACTTCCCTTTTTATTGAATGTTAGTGGCCCTTTGTGTCAACTATTTTACAATAAATATTTCAACCTTTGGCTTAGATAATTGCAGAACATTCCTGGTCTCAATGGAGAGTCCAGGGCATTGCAGGAGATTAGATGTGCCTGCATCAATCTCAAATGTATTTCATACTTCCACACTGCAGTACACATATGTGCAATTCCAATTGTATTCACTACAGTTAGTGAATCTCAACAGATTGAACAAATAGCTGTTAGTCAGTTCCTGCCCAGTGTTTTCATTGCTCCTATATACACCTCCATAGAACCCATTAATTCTTTACTATTGCATTGCCATCCTTTTCACCATTAACATTTTGTCATTGAATGCCTTGTATTCTATTCTAAATCTTGCTTTTGTTTCTTTTCCTTTTTTACCCTTTCTCTATATTCGCTATGCTTACCTTATCTCAAAAGTTCTTCAATTTCTTTTGATAGATCATCCATTTGAAATGTTAATTCTGTTTCTGTTTCCACAAATGCTGCCTGACCTGCTCAGTGTTTCCAGCATTTTCTGTATTTTATTTGAATCCTCAATTAGAAGTTGTTAATGCTCAGGTGATAGCATAAAATTGTGATTTCCAGTAATGTCCAAATAATCCTAGTGAGCAATGCTACTGTATTTCCAGAGAAATATTACTGAGTTTCCAGACTGGAGCTGGGTCCCATTGGCCAATCAATCTTCTAAGCAATTCCTCTAAGTAGCTATTCAACTCAAATTCTTTTGTCTTCTTCCTTGCCTGTTCTCATTGTCCCATCTTCCCTTGCTTGTCATTATTCATTATTGGATCTCATTGGGAAGACCATGTATTTTTTGTTTGTTCATAGTTAGCTCATAAAGCCTCCCACTGGCTTCTTCAAATTCTGTGGAACATGAGCTAAAGATGCTCCAAGTTTCAGGAATTTGGCTTAGATCCAAGGACAAATGGGAATGTTGTACAAGTCAGTGTGGTAAGTGACTTGGAGGGATTCCTGGAAGTGATGGTGTTCTCATACACCTTATGCCTTTCTAGATGGATGAAGCTGTGAGTTTTAGACTATAGACCATAAGATACAGGAACAAAATTAGTCTACTTGGCCCATTAAGTCTGCTCTGCCATTTCATAATGGCTGATCCATTTTTCCTCTCAGCCCCAATCTCCTGCCTCTGCCCCCCCGCCCCATATCCCATCATGCCCTGACCTATAACCATATAAACCATATAACAATTACAGCACGGAAAAAGGCCATCTCGGCCCTTCTAGTCAGTGCCGAACGCTTACCTATCAAGAATCATGGTTCATTTCAAATAAACTTCTAGTGAGAGCTTGTTAAAGACTTCCTATGCCTCTGCTCTATATTTAGCCACTTGAAACTGCAGGAGGAGGACTGAGCTGATTCTCATGTATTTATTCCATTCAAAGGAGATGTAAGAAATCTGACTCAGGCAGAAAATCCTTACAATCACAGTGTCAGACTTCTCAGACTCAGACTTGCACCTTCTCGATCAGTGATTTCCCACATTGGAATTCCAATGGGCTAGCTTATTTTCTATTTTAAATTAATGATATCAGCTTGACTAAGATATTTGAGGATATCACTAATAGAATAGATATGGGAGAACTAGTGGGTGTGATGCATTGAGATTTTCAGAAGGCTTTTAATGAAGTCCCACATGAGGTACACATGAATTATGCATCAATAGATTGAGAACTGGTTAATGGACAGATAGCAAAATGCCGGAAAAAGTGCATCTTTACCTTGGTTTGGCAGGTTCTATTTAGTGGTATACTGTAGTAATTGGTGCTTGGATGCCAACTATTAAAAAAATCATAAATATTTAAATAATTAAACCTATTTATAAACACACATCAGAATTTAACTACATCTGCACTGTAAGTCTGATAAAAGGTAAATTGTTGAAAGAACAGAGATTTGAGGGCTGCATGGAATTGCAACAGTAAAGATGAGGCCCAGAGTAGATCAGTCAGTTATTAGATAAATAGTGACTGTGATTACTTTAATGTGGTGACTGAAAATTTGATTCAACTGAGAGCGATAATGTGAAGAATATCAGGTTACAGATGACAATGATTAATGCCACATTAACTTTTCACAATTTGAAGCAGAGCACATCATATTAATAATGCATTGAGTACTTCCAAATAAAGCACTATGTCACTGAAATGGCTAAAGAGGTACAAAACTGTGTCCTTGTAAATCAAATGTTGTATTTCAAAGAGACAGGGGCATCCTGAGAGAACACTGTGCTCCACTGGCCATCTCCCTTCTGTTTGCTAAAGCTGGTTTAGTCTTACCTCAAAATGATCTGTTCAAGAGGCATGAATGGTGGATACATTGACAAATGTGAGACTATTAAGTACAATGCAATATTGATTCTTGGCTTGTGTTCAGTGACAGGCCATTTCCATTGAAGGCAGTCTCTCCTGAAAAAGATGTTGGCATCATCATCAGCCCCAATGTAACCCCTGAGATTCAAATGATTTCTGCTTCCCTATCACCTCTTCTGACTTCAGTACTTCCCCAGTACTCCAGGCTTGCTTTGCAGTGCTGCAGGAGGTTTTGTGGATTGTACTCACTGTAGCTGCAATGGATCATTGATAGCTGGAATGTCAATGGATCTGGTAACTTTGGTCTGGATGGTGTCATTGGGGCTGTACTCATCATTCAGACAATGTTATTTCATCACACTTCTGACTTGTGTTTTGTAGTTGGCTTTGTGGAATTAGAAGCGGGTCATCACTTTTATTGACAAATCATCACTCATAGAGAGAGCTCCATCATGGAAATAGGCCCTTTGGCCAACCTCAAGCATCCATTTTCACACTAATCTCACTGTAATCCTTTCTATTCTCACTGCACTCTAAAGGTGATTAACAGTGGCAAATTGATCTCCCAACACACAATGTTTTGGAAATGTGGGCGGAGTCAGAGCACCCGAAGTGAACCCAGCAGGAATGTAAAGGCAGCAGAGGTCAGGATTGAACTCCAGGTCACCGAAGCTATGCAGACACAGCTGTGTGACTCTGCAGCCCTATTTGTTAGGTTTCAATCCTGCAAACTACCTTCCTAATGGCATTGTGGGTATTTCCACATCTCAAGGACTGCAGCTGTTCAAGGAGGCAGCAAGGGTAGTCGGATAAGCAATTAAATGCTGGGTCAGTCTGTGAAACCCACATTCATCTATGAATAAAAATAAGACTTTAGAATTGTATGTTTGAGGTAAGGTAATGCATTCGAAGAAGGGGACACTACCTTGCTGTAAGGAAGTTAGTGTAGAAGATGAATCTGAACAATCTTTGATTAAACTAAGCACTGTTGAAACAGAAAACTATTGCTGTTGTGAACTTTACCTTTGATAATTTGACTTAGATGGAGCACAAAATCAGGGAAGTCTGGTTACAACTGTACAAGTCTCCAAGAGTATTGTATCCTTATTTAGGAAGGGTTATAGTTGTATTGGAGACAGTTAAGAGAAGGTTCACAAAGTTGCTTCCTGAAATAGGTATTGTGAGGAAAAGTTTTTTTTTTAACTTTTTTTATTGTTTTCAAATAGTTACAAAATAAAAGTGTATGAGAAAAAAAAATGTTACCCAGCCCCCCTCCCCTTAACCCCTCCCCCCTAACATCCCTAAAAAAAAAAGAAAGAGAAAAAAAAAAGGAATGCCTGGATATTGGAAGATCCCCACACGCTCCACGGAGTTCGTAATAACTTTGGTGTATGCATTTATTTCTTTCCCCAAGTAACCAATTATTTCATCTTCGGAGCACCTATATATTTAATCCTGTCTTTTGTAAATAAGGGCGCCAAATTTTCAAAAATGTTTCATATTTATCTCTTAAATTGTAAGTGATTTTTTCAAGTGGAATACAGCCATAAATTTCGTTCTTCCAATGATCTATACTTAGATATGTATCCGATTTCCAAGTCACTGCAATAGCTTTTTTGGCTACTGCCAATGCAATTTTTATAAATTCTTTCTGATATTTATTCAATCTGGATATCGGTTTTATCCCTTCAATATTAATACAATTTTTTACATCAACTATATATTACACCACAAAAAATAAACAAATTAAACCCAAATCTATCTGATCAGTGTTTTCGATGTAACCAAGAAATTGGTACTTTTTTACATTCTACTTGGTCTTGCTCCAAAATTCAACCTTTTTGGACAAATTTAAGAGTTTTACTGGAACAAATCATTGGAATACAACTTCCACACAACCCAACATTACTTTTACTAGGTAATATTGTGAGGAAAAGTTGAGCAGTTGTGCGTCTATTTATTGGAAATTACGAGACTGAGAGGTGATCTTATTGAAACATATATAGTTTTGAAGGGTTGGTTGGGTGATTGCAGCTTGACAAGGCAGATGTTGAAAGGACATTTCCCATCTGGACCAGGGGGAATGGTTTCAGAATAAGAGGTTGCCTATTTAAGTTAGAGATGAGAGTTTGGCTACCTTTGGAATCCTCAACTTCATGGAACAATGCGGAGTAAATCATTGGATGTATTCAAGATCAATGTAGATAGGTTAATAGGGGAGTTAAAGGAAATGGTAGTTAAGTAGAGCTGAGATCAAGATCAGATCAACCATGATCCTATTGAAAGGCAGGATAAGTTCAAAGGACCATATAGCCAACTCCTGCTCTAGTGTCTTATATTCCCTTATTAACATCCCAGTATGTTCCCACCTCAAACTACAACTGCCATGCCTCATTATACTCTTTCCTTACAACAATTCCACCAACCAGCGACAGTCACCAATTCATCATTGTCAGTCCTGAAAAAATTGCTCAGGATGTTTCACTAACTGCAAGTGGGTAAGGTTTGTACCTGTAAACATTAAATTGTTTTGAGTCTTAATTGTGACACATGATGATCAGTGTATGGGAAGAAAATTAGAACCCTGTGGTGGACTGCAGGGATTAGCATTGGTATCCTTACCGTGGATTATGGATTAATCCATATTATGTGTAATATGGATTAATAGTGTGGATATGAACATAGGAAACATGATTAGTAAGTTTGGCACAAAATTTGGTATTGCAAGGAGGGAATGGTCTTAGCTTAGATGTTTTGTTTGAGCTCTTGGCTTAAATTTTCATGCCTTATTGTCTGCGTAGGTTTTATACCAAAGTTCTCTAGACTTAAATTTCCCAGTTATCTAGCTCAGAGATGAGATTGCTACCATTGTCTGAATAATAACACCTAAACTGGAATTGGAATTGGTTTATTATTGTCAATATAGTGAGATTCATTAAGAAGCTGGCCTTGCATACTGTTCATACAGATCAGACCATTACATACTGCATTAATGAAGAACAAGGTAGAACATTATCAGAATGCAGGATTGAGTGGGAGTGTTACAGAGAAGGTGCAGTGTAAGTAAGCTAAGGTGCAAGATCACAAGCTAAGGTGAAGTAGGTTATGATGTCAAAAATATCATTTATCTTACTAGGGAACACTTTAATCATCTTATAATGGTAGGAGCTGTTCTTAAATCTGGTAATAAGTGCTTTCATCTTCCACCTTAAGAAAGAGGGAAGAAAAGAGAATGCCTGGGGTGGGCGGGATTTTTGATTATGCTGGCTGTTTTACTGATGCATAAAGGGGAGACTGGGTTCCCTGATGTGCAGAGCTGTATTCCCAACTTTCTGCAGTTTCTTGCAGTCACATGCAGAGCAGTTGCAATACCAAGCATATGATAGATGCACCCAGATACTTTCTATAGTGTATCAATGTAGTCGACTCAGATCCTAGCTCTTTCCACATTGTTCCCTGGTTCAGATCAGAGATCTGCCTCATTTTTGCTAACTACTTTCTCTGTTTTCTTACACCTTGAGGCCGTCTATCTGGTGTTGTTGACCATGTATCAACACTGGATTCTGATCCCCTTTCCCTACTATCAGACCCCATTTTCATTGTTCACCCACAGTGCTTAAAAAAAACCTAACACAACTAGTCATAACAACTTTGCATTTAAGCAATCTTTGACTTACAGTGAGATCTTATTTGCAATAGCATTTGTTAAAAATTATACTTTCAAATCTGACACTTACAAGTGTAAGATACTCAGAATTACAGAAGTGAAGGTAATTTGAAAAATACCTGGTTAATGTGTGATCTAACTGTTTTTGAAAACCATTAGCTTTTAAGAATTTACAAAGGTAAATCTATTGTGCATTGCAGAATGTGTTGCTAAATAATGGAATCCCCATTCCATTAAGAGCACCACAGCAGATCCATGTATAGGTCCAAAGTTGTAATGTAATGTTTCATTTAGGTGGATGATCAATGTCTAACACTTCCACACTGAGTGCAGCAGAGTTAAGACAAAAGTTGGGTCTCTTGTTGTTTATTATCTGTATTAATGATCCAGATGATAATGTGGTGAACTGGATTAGCAAATTTGTGGATGACACTGAGATTGAGGGCATAGTGGACAGCCTAGTAGGCTATCAATACTTGAACCAGCTGGAAAAATGGGCTGAAAAATAGCAGATGGAATTCAGTGCAGACAAGTGTGAGGTTTTGGACTTTGGCAGGACAAACCAAAGTAGGACTTGCAGAGTGAATGGTAGGGCACTGAGGTGTGCAGTAGAACAGAGGGATCTGGGAGGACAGATCTATAATTTGGCATCTTTTAATGCATTTGGCCTTCATGAATCAGAGCATTGAGTGCAGGAGTTAGACCATAAGATATAGAAGCAGAATTACATCATTTGGCCCATCAAGTCTTCTCTGCCATTTCATCATGGCTGATCTAATTTTCCACTCAACCCCAATCTGCTACCTTTTCCCCGTATGCCTTCATGCCCTGACTGATCAAGAATCTATCAAACTCTACCTTAAATACACATAAGATTTAGTCTCCATAGATGCCTGTGGCAAAGAATTCTACAGATTCACCACTCTCTGGCTAAAGAAATTCCTCCTCATCTTTGTCAGGCAAGAATTTCCCTTGAGGAAACCATGTTGACTACGGCCTATTTTATCACGTGCCTCCAAGTACCTCATCCTTAATAATCGATTCCAACATCTTCTCAACCACTGAGTTCAGATTAACTGGCCTATAGTTTCCTTTCTTCTGCCTCTCTCCCGTTTTGGAGTGACATTTGTAATTTTCCAGATTTCTGGAAGCAGTCCAGAATCTAGTGATTCTGGAAAGATCATTACGAATACCTCCACAATCCCTTCAGCCACCTCTTTCAGGATACTGGGGTGCACATCATCTGGGTAAGGTGACTTATCTAATTTTAGACCTTTCATTTTCCCAAGAACCTTCTCTCTAGTTACGGTAACTTCACACACTTCATGACCCCTGACACTTGCAACTTCCACTAAACTGCTAGTGTCTTCCACGGTGAAGACTGAAACAATATACTCATTCAGTTCATTCGCCATTGCCTTGTCCCCCATTACTGTTGCTCCAGCATCATTTTCCGGCAGTCTGATGTCCATTCTCACCTCTCTTTTACACTTTATGTATCTAAATATCATTGACTAGCTTACTTTTGCACTCCATCTTTACTGCCTTAGTGACTTTTTAGTTGCCTTCTGTTGGTTTTTAAATGCTTCCCAATCCTCTAACTTCCCATTAATTTTTTTCTATTATATGTTCTCTTTTTGACTTTTATGTTGGCTTTGATTTCTCTTGTTAGCCACGGTTGTGTCATTTTTCTTTTAGAATATTTCTTCCTCTTTGGGATGTATATATCTTGTGCCTTCCAAATTGCTTTCAGAAACTCCAGCTATTGCTGCTCTGCCATCATCCTTGCCAGTGTTCTTTTCCAATCAGTTCTGGCCAACTCCTCTCTCATGCCTCTGTAATTCACATTACTTCACCATAATATGGATACATATAGCTTCAGCCTAACTTTTTCAAATTTCCAAGTGAATTTGGTCATATTATGATCACTTTCCCTTAAGGGTTCTTTTACTTTAAGCTCTGTAATCAATTCTGGTTCATTGCACAACATCCAATCCAGAATAGCTGCTCCTCTCGTGGGCTCAACTATAAGCTGCTCCAAAAAGCCATCTCATATACACTCTAGAAATTCTCCCTTCTGGAACCTAGCACCGACCTGATTTCCCCAATTTACCTGCATATTGACATCCCCCATGACTGTTGTAACATTGCCCTTTTGGCATGCACTTTCTATTTCCTGTTGTAATTTGTAGGCCACATCCTTATTACTATTTGGAGGTCTGTATAAAACTCCAATCAGGGTCATTTTACCCATGAAGTTCCTTAGCTCTAGGATGTTCTGTTGAAGTTGTATAAGACATGTTGAGGCTGAATTTGGAGTATTATGTGCAGTTCTGATTACTTCTCTACAGGAAGTAAGAGTGCAGAGAAAATTTACAATGATGTTGGTAGGACTTGAGGAGCTGAGTTACAGGGAAAGATTAAATAGGTTAGGACTTCATTTCTTGGAGCGTAGGAGAATGGGGAAAATGATATGGAGGTGTACAGAATTATGAGGGGTACAGATAGCGTTTATGAAAACAGGCTTTTTTTCACTGAGGTTGGCTGAGAGTAGAACTAGAGGTCATAGGTTTAGGGTGAAAGGTGAAATATTTAAAGAGAACCTAAGGGAGAACTTCTTCAGTCAGAGGATGGTGCAAGTATGAAATGAGTTGTTAGTGGAGGAGAGAGATGTGGGTTCAATTACAACATCTGAAATGTTTGAGTGGGAGAGGTATGGAGGGCTAGGATCTAAGTGCAGGTAGGTGGGACTAGGCAGAAGAACAGGTCTGCTTGGATTAGATGGGCCAAAGGATTTGTTCCTGTGCTGTAGTGCACTATAACTGACTCTAAAAGGTTTTGTGACTGGAACCATGTGACTGGGCAGTACAATGGTGCATCTGGTAGAGCCATTGCCTCACAATGCCTGAGAGTCAAGTTCAATCCTGATTTTGTGGCAGATGGAGCATTCTCCCTGAGACGACATGGGTTTCCTTTGCGTGTTTATTTTTTTCTCCACATCTGAATAGAACGGGTTGGGAGATGAATTGGCCACCTCAAATTGCTTCTGGAGTGTCGGTGAATAGTAGAATGGGAGGTAGTTGAGGAAAATGTGGTGCAAATAACAAGAGAATTGATGCAGAATTAGTTTATATGTGTGGCTGATGGTTGGCAGTGACACAGATGGCCAGCGAGCCCTTTTATGGCTGGAATGACCACTGTTGTTAGTGGACATGTGGCTGTCATGTAGACACTTACTTTCGGTGTTCAACTCCCAAGGGCACAGTTGATGTATATTCATTTACTCATGGGTATTTCAAGTCAGACAAAGAAGAATTTATCTGTTGGCAAATGGCCAGACTGATGTAGTGATGACTGACAAAATTCAAAACCATACAACACACAAAATGCTGGTGGAACGCAACAGGCCAGGCAGCATGCTGCCTGGCCTGTTGCGTTCCACCAGCATTTTGTGTGTGTTGCTTGAATTTCCAGCAACTGCAGATTTCCTCGTGTTTGCAAATTCAAAACCATTATTTTTTTGACTCACAGAAGTAGAGCCGTGGTGAAGCCATCAGCAAAACCGAGAAATACACACAGATAAAATGCTCAAAAAGGATCATTTTTAAAAGTGCATTTTAATTGTTTACACATGCAGATATTTTATTGTGTTCCTATTGCAAGGTACAGTATGTATGTATTTGATGAAAAACCTTTATTCAAAAGCCAATGCAGAGTTTCAGTAACTCATAATAATATGCCATAGGGATTGCTGCAATACAGATCTGAAGAATTATAAGTAGCCTACATTTGTGGTTTAGTACAGTAAGTCTAATACGGTCGTAACCCATCATCTGCTGTTTAATTGCGCTTGCCTATTTCCAGGAATATGATTCTAACGCTTTCATTAATCCAAATTAATTCTTAGAACTGTAATGTTTGAGAAAGTGACCTTTCCTCTAAGCTTATGTTCCTATGGTGACTCTGTGCACACGAGCTTCCTGTTCTGGCAGTATACTAGGAGTTTGTTTGTGCTCGCGGCAGTTCCAGTAAAATGATCATTTGACACAAGGCTTGGAAGTAGAGGGAGAGAAAGCAGACTCTAAGAAAGGTCGGTTAGTTTAACTGTTTTGACAGGCAGATATGTTTTCTCCTCTTGTAAAGGGATGAGGGTTTTGCCTAATGAAGATGCTGTTTATTTTGTTATAAAGTATTAAGTTTGCTCCACTTGTCCAGCGAGTCTGAATGCTTTTTGAGACAGAAAGCAAAACACAAAGAACTTGAAACGTAATTGTGCATGTTTCAACACTTGAGTGGTCTGTAGCTAAGCAGCTGGCAAGAACATTGGCCTTCGTCCCCAGACAGATCATTAATTTAAATCTCCAATTGTCGGAACATCTAATGATTCTGACAACCTGGCAGGAACATCTTTTCATATCTGCATGTCCCTTGGTTGTATGATCTGTCTGTTTTTAATAAAAGTAGATTTCTTTTGGGATTCTGTGTCATTGGTTATTAATTAAACAGACTTTATAAAGTACTGCTTAAGAAGGAAAGTGTTAAAATTATAGAACATATTGAAAACTGATTTGCTGTGCTACATTTCTGAATGTTTGCTTGTAAGTCATTCTGTTGGCATTGAAAATGTTAGTTCATATCTTTGAATAAGAAAGTAGACCTTTAACTAGATTAACACTACTGTCAAGATATTGCCAGTTGCTTTGTAGTTTATCTAGATAATGGACAGTTTAATAAAACATATTTTATATATAATTATATGCTTACAGCATATTTTCCTTGCATACTCATTGGAATTATGATATAGAAATTGTATATTGCCATTGTTAAGTTGGCTTCCTTAAATTATAGAATCTGTTGTATAGACGTTAACAGGCTAATGTCTCCTGCAGAGAATTAGAGAACTGGAAGACAAGATAGAAATCCAGAAAAGGCAAATCAAAGAAATAGAAGAAAAGGTGAGCTTCTGATATTGTATAGTAATTTAATATTTTGATCTTATAAAATTAATTCTATGTTTTGACTGCTGTAAAATGCAATTTTCAATTTTAATTTTATTGTGGATATGTCTATTACAGTGAATATCTTAAAATATCCTTGGATTGTGTCAGCAGATGAGAAGTTTGATTATTTGCATACATTAACTGTCTTCCCCCTTGTACTAATATTTTTCTCTTCTTTAAACTTTTCCTCTCCATTTCCTTGCTCCCATTTGTTACCTTTATTTTCTGATTTATGTTTATGTTTTCAGTTTTTGTTTTTATTTCTGTTTTTCTCCTTAGCTTTTATCCTCTGGCCCTGAAGACCAGTCTTCAGAAGCACAGGTTAGTGGCCATTACTTATCATTTGTCAGTAGCAAACACTTTATGGAAAAATCCGTACTGATCACTCTGAACTTGAACAATTCTGTATTTAGAAACTTGCTTCTGTAAACTTACTGGCCATTGTAATGAGATTTTGGCCACTTAACAGATCTGAGGAAAATCAACTGCATTTAGGATATAATGTATTCAAAAAGGCCTTTTCCCTATTGAACTTGAATACGCATCTAATCACAGCCAAAATATTAGATTCCCCATTTGAGTTGTCTTTTGTTTCTGATATTTTTATAGCGGAGGTAACCCTTTTGAACAAATAATTATTGTCCTGAATTCCCTTTCTAATGAATATAGCTGTATAGGAAATACTTACACTCATAATTGATATATGGTAGGTTGCTTAGATGCAATCGTTAGGGCTGTTTGTTAATCAGCATCTTCACATTGGCAGGAGCAGGTCAGCTTTGGTTGGAATTAGCAAGGAGTGGTGATTAAAGACTTTGTTGTGAAAAATGTGACTCCAAAATGGGCAGCAGTATCTACCTGTTTGTTTGCAGTAGAAACCCAATGTCCCACCATTTGGTGGTGGAGAACGTTGTGAAGATGCTTTAATTGATTTGTATTGTTCAGTTGAGAGTCCAACTAAAATTCATTGCCACATATATAAAGTTGGGTCCTTTTCTTTATATATATATACTTCTTTGATACGTTCAAATTCCTGTTGGTTCCCCTAATTTCTTTAGCCAACTAGTCTGCAATTACCAGAGTTTAAATGTGGTCAATATCATCCACAGTACACAACATCTCAATGTTGTCTGTGTTTCTAAGTACCAAGGGAAAATTATTCACAGCACTGTCTCAGGTGGAAAATTACAATAGCTATTTTCACATACTGACAATAAGCAAACATTCCAATGTTATGGTGACGGCATTTTTCATCGTGCCTTCAGCTTTGTGCTGATCAAGTCTCTTCTGTTGTTTTCAATTCTTCCACTTAACTCTTTCTTTCATCAAGTGTCTAGAAGGAAATCTGAAAGCAGAGCAGAGGGTTATTTTTGCAGACAATTAGTTTTTTTCTGTACTCCTTGGGGGCCAGTAGGAAAACAAATTGATCCTGACTTCTCAGGAAAACCTTTGGACTCCCATGTTTCAAACTCTACCTCCACTGTCCACTTCCCTCCACCCCACCGTGGAGCTTGCATTGTTGGAATATACATCTCCCATCTCATGGTCCACTCACACCCACTCACCACTTACCTACAAGTATTAGTGATTTTACATTGTCTATGCAAAGATTTTATTGATAACATTGATATGTTCCAGTCATTTAAGTGAACTGGATTGCATAATTTAAAATTACCTCAATCAGTATTTACTAAGAACATTCTTTATTTCATATAGCTATAGATAAAAAAAGTTATCCTTAACACACTTAAATGAATAGTTGGATTTATAATTGTTTCTTTATAGACCTTTAATAAAAATCTGAAAAAAATTCCAGTTAAAAAAATATAGTACAAATTGTTCTGATGGTTCAGTCAGTACATGCAGTTGCCAGGCAGTAAATTGTGTTGGTTCATCATAATGAAGGGATTGTCAACAGTCCATGTATCTTGATGCTGTCCTTTTTGTGGAGTTCTTTGAAGCAGCTGTGCAATTAGTCTCACTTCTTTGCTCTTTTCTCACCGCCCAGCAGAGTTTTGTATGTAATTCCCTCTGGAAGTTACTATTCCAGTGCTGTTCATGGTGTGCATGTCAAATTATAAGAATTTGCTGCATAAAAGATTGCTCACTGTCCCGAGTCTTTTGCCTGTAATTTTAAATCTGTGTTGTATGGTTTCTGATTTTACTGCCTTGATGTCCTGAAGAGAGCTGGGTAGCGTTATGCACTAAGTTGGATTGTGCTGGACTAGGCTAACTGTTTGGCAGAACCACCACTTGGCCATGCTTACTCAGATGAACATGGAGGGATTACCTCACTAGCACGTCACTTCCTGGAGTTCTGCAGGATAGTCAGGTCATCAACTCTGGTGGGAAGTATCAAAATAATACTAATTTTATGTATATAGCACCTTTCATATATTAAGATGCAGATGCAAAATGCTTTACATAGATTGTAAAGGAACTGTAAATCAACATAGTCATATGAGACCAAATTAAAAGTAAATTAGAAGTAAAGACAAACATATAGAATAAAATGTAATTGAGTACCCCAAATTATATAAATATAATCAATGTTAACCGGCATTATCTAATCCCATAAGTAGGCCAAATTTAAAATGTAGGTTTTTTGAAGTGTTTTGGAGTGTTCCCTAGTACTAGCCTGGCATATCTCAGTTGGCAGAGTATTTCAGATTTTTGACGCATAAGAGTAAAAGGTCTCTCTCCCCTCCCCCCCCCCACTTTTAAAATCTACTCCTCAGCTTTTTCTCTCCAGTCCTGCCGAAGGGGTTTTGGCCTGAAACATCGACAATACTCTTTTCCATAGATGCTGCCTGGTCTGCTAAATTCCTCCAGCATTTTGTGTGTGTCGCTTAGATTCCTAACATCTGCGGATTTTCTCTTGTTTGTGAGCAAACGTGACAGGCTGATTGGTCTCCTGCTGATCCGCAGCTCTGTGGCATTATTGTAAGACTTTCTGGAACTAACCTTTCCCAGCTTATGCCCCTGCATCTGAAGGGTGACTTGTTTGGTGAAACCCTTCAAGACAGTGCACATCCCTGAGTGAACTGGTACTGGGTGTAAGCTTGGAGATGAAAAATGACTAAGCTTTGGGAAAATATTTTCCGCTTGATTCTGAATAAAGTAAATCATTTACAGTTTTGCAAAAAAAAAACTCATAAAATTTAGATATGTATTAATACTCAACTTGATTATACTTATTCATCCTTTCCATTATTAGATCACAAGGGAGCTCACAGAAGATAAAGCTAAGCCAACTGAGCAAATCTCAAAGTGTACAAAGCAACTGGAATATATTGAAGTGGAGGCATCGACCAAATTCCAAGCTTCTATTAGAGACAAACAAAAACACAAAAAGAAAATCGATTCATGTGCACATGCTAAATCCATATTGGAAGATTCCATTCAAAATTTTAAAATGCTTATCTGTTTAATGAATAGGAAGACCATTCTGACAACAATTTGTTTTTAAACTACCAAGAAGTATTATAAGAAAATTCAAAATAGCTGATTCAGGAATGATGGGGAGCAAACTTGAAAAAACCCAGAGTGGTCAGGACAAACGGCAAGATTCTGAAGATTCGAGCAGGATACAATTAGAGGAGTCACAGACTTCACAGGAGCAACTATTGGTTCCCCCAGAACCTGAGAAAAGAGAATATTTGGAGTCTTTTCCAGGCGAACAATTGACTGATTTAAATATCAAAACTTTACAAGAGCACCTGATCAAACTAAAAGAGGAAAACAAATACAGAGGTGATAGAATAGCAAAACTTGAAGATTATATTTTAAAATTAGTGAACTTACTAAGTTTAGCAGAGTCCAAATTCAAAGGGAGTGAAGCTGTTGACAATCAGAAAATTCTTGAAGAGAAATTAAAGGAGTATGTAATTCAACAGGAAGCTAGAAATGAGGAGGCAGCAGCTCTGAAGAAAAAGCTGAATGAGATGCAACTTTCATGCCATCAACTTCATTTTGAGTGTGATGCTCTTAAAGGCAAGCTGGCCTCTGTGAAAGAACTGGAATCACTAGATTCTCACAGCAGTGATGAGGAAGGTGATGGTAAACACAGTGCCAAAGTAGAGCTTCTTCAAAGAGTCAAAAATTTGGAAGGACTTTTGAAGCTTAAAGACATGAATGAGAAGGAGCTGACGGAAACTGTCAAGGATCTTGAAGCCCAACTTTTGCAAAGCCAAGAGAATCAAAGACAGCTTAGCTTGCGCTGTGCCAAAATGAACCAATTGACAAAGCAAAAGGAAGATATTGAAAGCAAGCTAGAGGAGCGGTACAACCAGGTAGAGCAGCTACAAATAGACAAGGAAAATTCTGAAGAAGAGTACCAAGAGCAAATCAAAATATTGCTTGATGAGATCAAGGAGCGAGATGAGGCTGATTCCCAGCTTGAGATGATGAACAAAGATTTGCTTCAAAAAAATGAAGTGTTAGAAGAATGCAGAACCACACTTGAATTAAAAATTGCCAAATTAAAGATGGACCTGGAAGAGAGAGTGAATTGTGAGCTGAAATTGAAAAAGCAATGTTCAGATCTGGAGAAAACAATCCGAGACTGGGAGCATTTTGAACAGCAAATGAATGAGCAGTTCAAGCAAGTAGAAAAGAAGAAAAATAACAAAATTAAAGATCTGAAGAAACAACTTATGGAGAAAGATGAAGTTTTGAGAAAGGCCTTGCAGGCAATGGAAGAACTCAAGAAAAGTGCCAAGAGTGCTGAGAGCATGGTTCATGAGAGACATGAAGTCTCTCCAGAGGTTCTCAAGGAAAAGGCAGAACTTGAAGCCGCGTTGAACAGAAAGACAGAGGCTGAAGTAGACCAAGCAGGATTCAATGTGAAAGTAAGAAGCAGGTTCGAAATGGAGTTGAGTGCAAAGAGCAAAGAACTGGAACACTTCAAAGATGAAGCCGAACGTTTGACCGCGGAGATTTGTGAATTGCAAGAGCAACAACGGCAGCAAAAAGAATCCGAGAGGAAGTTGCAGGAACGAAACAGGATGCTGGAAGGGCTGATAGAAGAGGTGCAGGAAGGAGAGACCAGGAACTTGCAGGAAAAAATAGCTCGGATGGAGAAGCTGCTCATTATGAAAGAAGAAACTGAGGAGAAATTTCAGGCAAGGATTTCTAATCAGGAGTCCCTTCTAAAAGAAATGGAAGAAACACAAGGAAAGCTGGCACAACGTAATGAAGAACTGGGTGCTAAACAACGTGGGATGAGTGAAGAACTGCATCGTTGGAAAATTAAGTGTTCCAACCTAGAAAGGTTTGAAAGGGAAGTTAAAGTTGAAACAAGATGTCAGAGAGATAAGATAAAGGAATTGGAGATTGCTAAAACTAATCTGGAGGCACAACTTCAAAAGAAAATTAGTGAGTTTAATGAGCTTGACATTTTGAGGAGAAAGGAGCAAGCAAATGTAACTGCAGAGCTCAACAAAAAGATTGAAGACCAAAATTTCCAAGTGTCTGTTTGCCAAGCAGCAAAGCAAACTCTTGAAATGCAGTTGAAAAAGAAGATTAAAGAATTAGAAATTTCTGAGGCGAGCATTAAGAGCCTTAAGAGAAAACTTGAGGAGGCAGAAGAAAATCAGTGTGAAATCAGGAAATTAGAAACCATTCTTCAGCAGGAAAAGAAAGTGCTTGAAACGCAACTTGCCAAAGAGTCTCAGATAGTTATCACTTTGGAGGCCATGGTTAAAGAGGACTGCCAACAGTTACAAACTTTGAAAGGAGATCTGCACAGGAAAGAAGCAGCTCTACAATCGCTACAGGAGGAGCACTTGCCGCTGCTGGCTAGAGTTCAAGATTTAGAACAGGTAGGGGCAGGGCGATGTTATTCAGCCTATAGCAAGTACTTGAAATATAGAAAGTGCTTTCTTTCTTTTCAAATTTTTAAAAAATTATTATTATTATCCAAACTACAAGAGTACATCAGAGTAAGAAACACTTACAATATCTCAAAAGAGAAAAAAAACAATATTAAGAATTAAAAAATATGGTGACACAAAAAAGAGAAGAAAAGAAAAAAACCCTACTAAAGCAAGAAAAATGGTGAGAAAAAAAAGAACCCATTAGGTGTTCAACCCTGGAGCCATGCGTCATACAAAAAGCTTCTAAAGATAAACATCAAACCGCCAGCAAAAAAAATTATACCAAAATTTACAATTAGATCGTGGAGAAAATCTATCAATTAACTCAAATGGTAGTAACAATCAAATGAACCCCATCTTTTCTCAAAATCAAATGTAGGTTTTGAAGGTTCAACTTCTAATTTTCTCCAAACTAAGACATAACATCACTTGAGAGAACCATTGTGACAGAGTGGGTGCCGACGTATCCTTCCACTTCAACAAAATGACCCTCCTAGCTATCAATGTTACAAATGCAATAACATGTTGGTCAGACAAAGAAATACCACGAATATTTTGAGGAATTATTCCAAAGAGCACAGTTAATTTGTTAGGTTGTAAATTAATTTTAAGTGCTTTAGAAATTGTAGAAAAAACTGACTTCCAAAACTGTTCCAGTATAGAACAAGACCAAAATGTGTGTCAGTGTAGCTGTCTCAGTTTTACATCTATAACAATAACTATCAACATTAGGAAAGATTTTAGACAATCTCTCCTTCGTCAAATAGTAACGATGTACAATTTTAAATTGAATCAATGAATGGCTAGCACAAATCAAGGAAGAGTTAACTAACCTCAAGATCCACATCCAGTCCTCTGTTATAAAAGTCAAATTAAGTTCCTTTTCCCAATCTTGTTTAATCTTAAAGAAAGGGCGCTTATACCATTGTAATAATAAATTATAAATTCTTCAAATGGAACCCTTCATCAAAGGGTTCATACTCATAATGGTATCTAACAGGTTGGCCTCTAATATGCAAGGAAAATTACTTAAATATTTTTGTAAGAAATGTCTAACTTGAAGATATTGTAAGAAGTGTGAATATGAAAGAGAATATTTATCAACTAATTGTTCAAAAGACATTAGTCTATCTTCTTTAAATAGATCCAAAAAGAATTAATACCTTTATTTTTCCACAATAAAAAAATTGGATCACTCAAAATAATAGTTATTATTAGTTAATAATAGTTTAATGGCTTAAAATAGTTTTGATAAATTAAACTACTAAGTTTAAATTTTTGAAATATTGAAAGTGCTGCCAAGATGTAAGAAAAATCAGCTAGATTTTATTGGATGACAGAGCTGTTACGTACCCCGTAACTGGGTCACTTACCAGCAAAGATAGAGAGGTCCGTTGAAGTCTGATGGGACTATTTTTAACAGTATTTATTGATAAAAATACACAAAAATAATATCAATGCAAACATACAGATAATATACGTCGTCAATACTAAATCTAAAAGTGTGGGTATAATAATAATCAATAAGAAATAGCTCTATCGTTGTCTCGGGGATAATGTATTGTCCGGTGGAAATATAAAAGTCACTCAAGTTTATTCAAGCTGCAGCTTTTGGTTGGAGAGAGAGGCGGAGTTTAGAACTTGCCCGTTTTCCTTTTTATGATGTCGATCCTTCGAAATGTCATCGGTGTCCTTTTCCTTTTAGCTAAGCTGTCTTCCGTGGTCAGTCCCACCAATTCCGAGGTAAATGGAAAAGGACACACATGGGCTTTCCACCGGCTGCCGCTATTACACTGTCACGGGATTTCTAGCATGTCTCCTGGTGCGTCTGAAAGAGGTTGTTCCCCAGACCCTCTTTTATCCTTACTCACGGGGTCTCAGATGTCAATCAGGTTGGGATGATGCCATCCCCCCAACCAGCCCACATTGCTCATTCCTTGAGGACATTGATGAATAGCGCAGTGCTCAATACACAATTCCGTCTCCAAGAGACAATGGCCGTTTCCCGTAGCTTTGTATCGTTGAGGGGCCAGGACATTCCAAACCCCCTGTGGATTCTGCGTCTCTCTCTCATTTCCTGGGTCTCCTGACCTGACTTAATAGCGATCTTGCGATTCTGAAAAAGGAGGGGGCACAGGCGTAACACCCCCTTTCTTCAACGCGTTTTTTACCATCGGAAAAAAACGAAGTAATACAGACTCTTACAGGATTTTAGAATCTAACACAATACAAAAGTTTTTTTTTTCCTCTACAGAGTAATACAGTTATACATTCAATTCAGTATCTAGATAGTTACTGATTACATTGTCACTTCCTTTAATATTGTCACATCTTGTACCTTACTAAAGTCTTGTAGCATCAGACTCCAATTTAATAACCACCTATATTTTAGTTCTTATTTTTCTTTAGCAAACAAAAACTAAAGAGTTGTGAGCTTAGCTTACGGGTATACTACAAAAGTTCATGCAAATATTAATCTTTATGTTACTTTCAAACTTAACAGGTAGGCTTCCATGGGGGTTGTCTTTTATTATTCACATGCTTTGTCGAAATCCCTTAAAACCAGCTTCTGCTATTTAAAAATGGCGTCCCCATTAACCCTCGCCTCTTTTCCGGTTAATTCCCACGTGGGGAGCTTGTGCACCCTGGCGAAATAGGCTTTCGTCCGTTCCTTTCATAGGAGTTATTTTATCAACAATGTGTTCCAGACTTAGACCATTTCCCGAATTTCCACCGAATTCTTTAATTTTATGCAAGTTGCTAGTTTTCTCTTCAGGACCCTTCAGGCTATTAGTTTTCAGTTTAAACTCTTTGTTTAAGCAGCATTTCAAATTCTGCCTTTTTACCCCACACTCTGGAATAACAATAGCGTGTGGGGCCCCTTTACCTTCCAACTCAACCTGTAATTGATTCACAGGCCTTGTGGTATCAAGCCATTGTCTCTGTAGCCTGGTTGCTGCTTCTGATATCAGTCCAGCCTTTAAATTTTCTTCATTCAATTTGGGAACTACACAGTTCCCTTTTCCTTCAATAATAATATTCACCCCACCACCTTTGATCTCCTCACTGACTTTTACCACACCTTCGAGCACAAACACCTGGGAACTCTCACTTCCCACTATTACCAAGGTTAACCCTTTCTTCACTGAACCAAGTCCATCTGACCCACAAGGACTGCATTCCTTTTCAACTGAATCAAATACCTCAGACTTTTTCTGAGCTCCATTACTAGGTTCAGTACCACGTGCATCCACATCTTGGACACACTCAAACGGGACATTTGCCTCTTCCAGGCTTTCAATACCCGTACCCTTTTCAAATTCTAAATTCCCCTGATCTTCCCAGCTACTCTCTGGGCAACTCCCTTCCCCCGGTAAACTCAACCCCGTGGGCTGAAACAACCTCATCTGCCAACCCAGCAGACTCCTTCAAGGTAAGGGCACCCTTTTCATCTAGAACTGCCCTCATTTCATTATCGGGAACACCTTTAGAATTTTCAGCTTCTTCAAACAGTTCTGCCAAACCAGACAGATCATCCATGTCCAACCCTGCACCTTTTAACAGCTTTATCTGTTTCTCATCTTTATTTCGTGCCTCTAGAACTTTTCTCCTCGCTAAAGGCAGGTCTACCTCCTCTCCCCTACTCTCTTTCACTTTACTACTCTTTGTTTTACCACCCTCTAAACCCTCGTGGTACAGGGTCGGTAAAAACGTCTCGGCCAAATCGATACTGGCCGGATTTAAACTGGTCTCGTTCTCAGCTGCCTTTCTCGACATGCTGCGAGTGATCGCGCATGCGGGATAGATCTTGGAATCTAGGGGCGGGACCTCAACACTCACCGGTGGTCTCGTCAGCTTCATTGCTGACCAAACCTTACCACTGGCTAAATCATTACCCAGAAGGACGTCCGCGTCAGTTCTCGGGAATTCTGATCGCACCCCCATTTCAACTGGTCCAGATACCAGCTCACAATTCATAATGATCCTATGCAAGGGCACCATTTCTGTCCCTTTTCCTATTCCTTTCACAGCTACCATTCCTGTCTTGCGACCAAAATCCAGTACCTTACTGTTAATCAATGACAGTTCAGCTCCCGTGTCTCTCCAGATTCGCATGGGAACTGGTGGGTCTCCCTCCTTCACAGACACGGTTCCATTTGACATACAAATCTCAGACCCTTCTTGTACCCTGTCTACTCGGGGCTCTCTTGTCGATTTATTGATTACCATGGCACATCCGATAGGGACTGCTGCGTCCCCTTTTCCTGTCTCCTTCCTCAGAGCAAAGCACCTAGATGCAATATGTCCCCCCTTTCCACAATTAAAACAGGTCAAGCCTGGAAATCTCTGGCCGTCTTGCCTCTCCTCCCCAACCTTACCACTAGCTCCCGGCGGGACCTCTGCCTCAGCCGGCGGGCTTTCTCTATCATTCCCACGGTCTCTCTGGGAACTTTTATTCAAGAAAACTTTGTCTTGTGGGTTAGGGCATATTCATCTGCGAACCTAGCAAATTTGGAGATGGACTTATTCGGCTACTCATTCAAATACATCCGGATATCCTCCGAAACACAACTTTTAAATTCCTCAATCAGAATTAACTCCCTGAGACGCCAAAAATCCTCTTCCACTATTTCTGCTGTACACCAACGATCCAAGAGCACACCCTTCTCATAGGCAAACTCGGTATACGTCTGATTCCAACCTTTCTTTAAATTTCTGAACTTTTGTCTATACGCCTCAGGTACCAATTCGTAAGTCCGGAGAATGGCCTCCTTTACTTGGGCATAATTCTCCGCTTCTCCCTCCTCCATGGACAACGCCACATATGCTCGTTGTGCCTTCCCCTTTAACACACTTTGTAACAGCGCCACCCACTGCTCTTTGGGCCACTTCTGATTCACTGCCACCTTCTCAAAAAGCAAAAAATAACTATCAACATCTGTCTCTTCGAACGGAGGTACTAACCTTAACTCCCGACTAACATTAAACCGCTCCTCTCGGTCTGACCCTTGAGCTCTTCGCTCTTGCCTTAACTTCCCAATATCCAAGTCATGTTGCCTCTGTTTCTCTGCCTCCTCATACTCTCTCTCCTTCTTGGCTCTTTCCTTTTCTTTCTCAGCTCTCTCCCTCTCTTTTTTAGCTGCTTCCAGCTGTTTTAACTGAATTTCATGCTCTCTTTGCTTCTCAGCTCGGTCCTGCTGTTTTTTCACCTCTAACCCCTTTAGCTGGAGCTCATGCTCCCGTTTCACCTCTAACTCCTTTAGCTGGAGCGCATGCTCCCTTTGTTTGTCGGCCCTTTCTTTCTCTCTCTTTCAGCCCTTTCTTTCTCCTTCTCAGCTGCTTCCAGCTGCTTTAATTTAATTTCATGTTCCAACCTTAATTTCTCCAACTCTAACTGAGCCGTCCCACTAGCTGGTACCTTTTCAGGGATATTTTCCAATACCTCAGCTGCAAACACATTCTTCTCGATATAATACTGAGTTATGGCCCTTCGCACCTCCAGCTTTTTCATTGACAACCTCACCTCTGCGAGGTTTAGCCCCTTCGGCATATTTATCAAGTCCAATTTGGTGGCCGCCTCTAGCGCCTCCAGAGTCAGGTTTTCTATAAATTCATCCACGTCCATCTTTGCTGGTTTCCCGTCTGGCTACCCGCGTAACCAGATCCAAGTTTGGACTTACAAGCGCAATTCACTGGCCTCCCAATTTGGTGTCAAATCTCGAGACGAGAACCCCAATTGTTACGTATTAATACCTTTATTTTTCCACAATAAAAAATTGGATCACTCAAAATAATAGTTATTATTAGTTAATAATAGTTTAATGGCTTAAAAATAGTTTTGATAAATTAAACTACAAAGTTTAAATTTTTGAAATCTAGAAAGTGCTGCCAAGATGTAAGAAAAATCAGCTAGATTTTATTGGATGACAGAGCTGTTACGTACCCCGTAACTGGGTCACTTACCAGCAAAGATAGAGAGGTCCGTTGAAGTCTGATGGGACTATTTTTAACAGTATTTATTGATACAAATACACAAAAATAATATCAATGCAAACATACAGATAATATACGTCATCAATACTAAATCTAAAAGCGCGGGTATAATAATAATCAATAAGAAATAGCTCTATCGTTGTCTCGGGGATAATGTATTGTCCGATGGAAATATAAAAGTCACTCAAGTTCATTCAAGCTGCAGCTTTTGGTTGGAGAGAGAGGCGGAGTTTAGAACTTGCCCGTTTTTCCTTTCTATGATGTTGATCCTTCGAAATGTCGTCGGTGTCCTTTTCCTTTTAGCTAAGCCGTCTTCCGTGGTCAGTCCCACCAATTCCGAGGCAAATGGAAAAGGACGCACGTGGGCTTTCCACCGGCTGTCGCTATTAAACGCTGTCACGGGATTTCTAGCATTTCTCCTGGTGCGTCTAAAGGGGTTGTTCCCCAGACCTTCTTTTATCCTTACTCACGGGGTCCCAGATGTCAATCAGGTTGGGGAGGATGCCATCCCTCAACCAGCCCACTTTGCTCATTCCTTGAGGACGTCGATGAATAGCACAGCGCTCAATACACAATTCCGTCTCCAAGAGACAATGACCGTTTCCCTTAGCTTTATATCGTTGAGCGGCCAGGACATTCCAAACCCCCTGTGGATTCTGCGTCTCTCTCTCATTTCCTGGGTCTCCTGACCTGACTTAATAGCGATCTTGCGATTCTCAAAAATGAGGGGGCACAGGCGTAACAAAGCAGACACAAAGGTTGAATGACCTAGTACTTTTCCTTCTATTTCTTTTGATCTCCTGAGACTTTGATTACCTGCTCAGTTGGGGTGAACTGTTAATCTCATAATTACATAATTTGGGCATTGATCCTGGTTTCCAGAACTTTAATGAGTCAAGGTTTTGTATACCTGAAGAAATCAGGCAGATTCTGGGGCCTGCACGATGCACTAGGATGCCACTGACCCTCACGGTGCACTAGGCTGCCACTGACCCTCACGGTGCACTAGGATGCCACTGACCCTCACGATGCACTAGGATGCCACTGACCTGCACGGTGCACTAGGATGCCACTGACCCTCACGGTGCACTAGGGTGCCACTGACCCTCATGATGCACTAGGATGCCACTGACCCTCCCGATGCACTAGGATGCCACTGACCCTCACGGTGCACTAGGATGCCACTGACCTGCACGGTGCACTAGGATGCCACTGACCCTCCCGATGCACTAGGATGCCACTGACCCTCACGGTGCACTAGGCTGCCACTGACCCTCACAGTGCACTAGGATGCCACTGACCCTCCCGATGCACTAGGATGCCACTGACCCTCACGGTGCACTAGGATGCCACTGACCCTCACGGTGCACTAGGATGCCACTGACCCGCACGGTGCACTAGGATGCCACTGACCCTCACAGTGTACTAGGATGCCATGATCCTCATGATGCACTAGGATGCCACTGATCCTCATGATGCACTAGGATGCCACTGACCCTCACGATGCACTAGGATGCCACTGACCCTCACGGTGCACTAGGATGCCACTGGCCTGCACGGTGCACTAGGATGCCACTGACCCTCACGGTGCACTAGGATGCCACTGACCCTCACGGTGTACTAGGATGCCACTGACCCTTACGGTGCACTAGGATGCCACTGACCCACATGATGCACTAGGATGCCACTGACCCTCACGGTGCACTAGGATGCCACTGACCCTCATGGTGCACTAGGATGCCACTGACCTGCATGGTGCACTAGGATGCCACCGACCCTCATGATGCACTAGGATGCCACCGACCCTTATGGTGCACTAGGATGCCACCGACCCTTATGGTGCACTAGGATGCCACTGACCCTCACGGTGCACTAGGATGCCACTGACCTGCATGGTGCACTAGGATGCCACTGACCCTCACGGTGCACTAGGATGCCACTGACCCTCATGGTGCACTAGGATGCCACTGACCCTCACGGTGCACTAGGATGCCACTGAACTGCACGATGCACTAGGATGCCACTGACCCTCACGATGCACTAGGATGCCACTGAACTGCACGATGCACTAGGATGCCACTGACCCTCATGATGCACTAGGATGCCACTGACCTGCACGGTGCACTAGGATGCCACTGACCCTCACGGTGCACTAGGATGCCACTGACCTGCACGGTGCACTAGGATGCCACTGACCCTCACGGTGCACTAGGATGCCACTGAACCTCATGACGCACTAGGATGCCGCTGACCCTCACGGTGCACTAGGATGCCGCTGACCTGTACGATGCACTAGGATGCCACTGACCCTCACGGTGCACTAGGATGCCACTGAACCTCATGACGCACTAGGATGCCACTGACCCTCACGGTGCACTAGGATGCCACTGAACCTCATGATGCACTAGGATGCCACTGACCCTCATGGTGCACTAGGATGCCACTGAACCTCATGACGCACTAGGATGCCACTGACCCTCACGGTGCACTAGGATGCCACTGACCTGCATGATGCACTAGGATGCCACTGACCCTCACGGTGCACTAGGATGCCACTGAACCTCATGACGCACTAGGATGCCACTGACCCTCACGATGCACTAGGATGCCGCTGACCCTCACGGTGCACTAGGATGCCACTGACCTGTACGATGCACTAGGATGCCACTGACCCTCACGGTGCACTAGGATGCCACTGAACCTCATGACGCACTAGGATGCCACTGACCCTCACGATGCACTAGGATGCCACTGACCCTCACGGTGCACTAGGATGCCACTGACCCTCACGGTGTACTAGGATGCCACTGACCCTCACGATGCACTAGGATGCCACTGACCCTCACGGTGCACTAGGATGCCACTGACCTGCATGATACACTTTGCCAGTGTTCACTGACCTGATGATTACAAAGGCTTGGTAGAGGAGAAACTCTCATGATTCTGACATTTAGGAATTTGTGACAGAACCTGTAAGGTGGCAAAAATGAGCCAGGGATGCCTACAATCTGTTCAGACATTGGGGACCTGGCCAGCTCGTTCCAAATATCTTAGAGGAAAGTAGCCTTGTAATTAATATGGACTGAAGATTTATGACATAGGCCCTGACGATCCATTTACTGGCTGAGGCAATGAAGTTCAGGGATAGAAGACCATAACATCTAGGAGCTGAACTAGGCCACTCAGGCTATCCTGCTTTCCTGTCATTTGATTATGGCTGAATTTTTATTAACCCCATTCTCCTGCCTTTTCCTTGTAGTGCTCAAACCCCTTATCAATCTCTACCTTAGATGGACCCAATGACTTGTTATCCACAGCTCTCTGTGGCAATGAATTCCACAGATTCATCACCCACTGACTAAAGAAGTTCCTCCTCATCTCAGTTTTAAATGGATGTCCCTTTATTCTGAGCTGTGTTCCTGAATCCTCGACTCTCTTACTAATTGAAACATCTTCTCCATGTCCACTCCATCCAAGCCTTTCAGTATTTGGTAAGTTTGAATGAGATCCTCCCTCATCCTTCTGAACTCCACTGAGTACAGACCCAGAAAGACCAGAAGTTGCTCATGTATAAAAGCCTTTCATACCTGGAACCATTTTCGATCTACCCCACACATGGACTGCAACAGCTCTGACATTTACTTCAGCAACCTGGCGCAGGAAGAAAGGACTGAAACTGCAAATAACATTAGAAAGGTGAGTATATCCTACGGACACTTAGTCCTTATTGGTTAGTCTCCATGAGGTGCAGTGGCACAACCAGTAGAGCTGTTCTCTCACTGCGCCAACCATTCAGTGACCTGAGGGACAACTTCTACATGAAGCAAGCTGCCGGAGGAAGCTGTAGAGGTGGGTACAATTATAAAGTTTAAAAGACAGTTGGTCAGGAACATGGATAGAAAAAGGTTTAGCTAGATGTAGGCAAATCGGACTAGACATCTTGTTATGCATGGATGAGTAAGGCTGAAGGGTTTGTTTTCATATTCTGTAATTCTCAAGTCAAGTCAACTTTTATTGTCATTTCGACCATAACTGCTGGTACAGTGCATAGTAAAAATGAGACAACGTTTTGCAGGACCATGGTGTTACATGACACAGTACAAAAAACTAGACTGAACTACGTATTTAAAAAAACAACAACACAGAGAAAGCTACAGTAGACTACAGACCTACACTGGACTGCATAAAGTGCACAAAAACAGTGCAGGCATTACAATATATAATAAACAGGACAGTAGGGCAAGGTGTCAGTCCAGGCTTCGGGTATTGAGGAGTCTGATAGCTTGGGGGAAGAAACTGTTACATAGTCTGGTCGTAAGAGCCCGAATGCTTCGGAGACTTTTCCCAGACAGCCGGAGGGAGAAGAGATTGTATGAGGGGTGTATGGGGTCCTTCATAATGCTGTTTCCTTTGCGGATGCAGTGTGTAGTGTAAATGTCCATGATGGTGGGAAGAGAGACCCCGATGATCTTCTCAGCTGACCTCACTATCCGCTGCAGGGTCTTGCGATCCAAAATGGTGCAATTTACGAACCAGGCAGTGATGCAGCTGCTCAGGATGCTCTCAATACAACCCCTGTAGAATGTGATGAGGATGGGGGGGGGGGGGGGGGGGTGGGAGATGGACTTCCCTCAGCCTTTGCAAAAAGTAGAGATGCTGCTGGGCTTTCTTTGCTATGGAGATGGTTTTGAGGGACCAGGTGATATTCTCTGTCTGGTGAACACCAAGAAATTTGGTGCTGTTTACGATCTCTACCGAGGAGCAGTCGATTTTCAGTGGGGAGTGGTCGCTCCGTGCCCTCCTGAAGTCAACAACCATCTCTTTTGTTTTGTTCACATTAAGAGACAGGATGTTAGGCTCTGCACCAGTCCATTAGCTGCTGCACCTCCTCTCTGTAAGCTGATTCGCCATTCTTGCTAATGAGACCCACCACGGTCTTGTCATCGGCGAACTTGATGATATGGTTCGAGCTGTGTGTTGCAGCACAGTCATGGATCAGAAGAGTGAACAGCAGTGGATTGAGCACACAGCCCTGGGGAGCCCCCGTGCTCAGTGTGATGGTGTTGGAGATGCTGCTCCCGATCCGGACTGACTGAGGTCTCCCAGTCAGGAAGTCTAGGATCCAGTTGCAGAGGGAGGTGTTCAGGCCCAGTAGGCTCAGCTTTCCAATCAGTTTATGAGGGATGATTGTGTCGAATGCTGAACTAAAGTCTATGAACAACATCCAAACGTATGTGTCTTTTTTGTCCCGGTAGGTTAGGGTTAGGTGAATTCTACAGTATCATTCAGACTCTCTTGGTCACCCTAGTACAGCCATATTTTGTGCTTACAAAATAATACAACATAGAACACTACAACATAGTACAGACCATTTGGCCCACAATGTTGTGCCAACATTTTAACTTACTCCAAGATCAGTATAATGTTTCCCTCCTGCATAGGGCTCCATTTCACTGTCATCCATGTGAGTCTCTTAAGTGTAAATTAAAGTAGTTAGAAGTTGGTTCCTAAATATCATTTCTTTCTAAATTCTGATACCAATAATATGAAACATTATAGAATAAAGGGTTTAATTGAAATCTTCCTTTGGGGTGAGAGGAGCAGTTCAGAAACTATTTCAGTGACTCCCTTTTTAAGATTTGAATATAAAGTCTGTGCTTTTATAATATTGACACCTGATAGAAGCCTTCGAGTTAACGTAATGTGAAAGCTGATTGTTGGAGTTTGCTGATGCTGTAATGTTAGAGCGTTGTATCAATTGCACATGCCAGTTTGCCCAGTGGAAAAAATAAAATCATGAATAATGGAAGGGCCTTTTTATGTCTTTGTTGGAAATGCCATTTAAACAGCAGGTGACCTCTAGTAAACCAGTAAAGGGTGAATCAGAATGAAAATAACATGTTGTTCAGAGGCAGGAAAGTCCTTGGCCAAACATCTTTCCTGGATTTAGTTGATTGCAATAATATCATAGGCAGAAAATGTGACACTGCAAATGGAGCCTTCTGTCAATACGCTGGAAAAGTTTAGTTACCATATTATCCCACCCAGGGAGGAAGGCAGAAATCTACTGAGCGTAGACATAACCATTGGTACCTCTTGCCAATTGCAGGAGCTGGAGGAGGCAAAGAAGGACGTGACACAACAAGGTGAATGGGAGACCAAGAAGCGTGAAATTGATGACTTTGACCAGAGGCTGGAAGACTTTATTCAGTCAGAGAAAATACTCAAAGAAACCATTGGCAACTTTGCAAAGACGGAGGCTGCTTTAAAAGAAAGGTAAAGAAAAGAGCCATGCCATTAATTCTGCTTCTCTTGTTTCTGATTGTTTCAGACTAATACCAATAAAGGGCCTGTGAGGAGGGGGAAAATAGCTACAAATAAGTTTCAGATAAAGGGGTGCTGTAGTAGTCTGGCAGACTGACCTCTACCTTGCTGAGACCCAGCGACAACTCTCAGACACCTCCTCTTACTTACCCCTCAAACAGGACCCCACTAAGGAGCACCAGACCATTGTCTCTCACACCATCACCAACATTAGCTCTGGGGGTCTCCCATCTACTGCCACCAACCTCATACTTCCTGAACCCCACACTGCCTGTTTCTACCTCCTACCCAAGAACCACAAACACACTTGTCTAGGTAGACCCATTGTTTCAGCTTTTTCCTGCCCCACTGAACTCATATCTGCATACCTCAACTCTGTTTTATACCCCCTAGTTTAGCCCCTTCCTACCTACATCCATACACTTCACATGCTCTTGATCTTTTCAATGATTCCCTGGCCCCGATCACTTTATTTTCACTATGGAGGTGTATTTGCTATACACCTCCATCCCCACCAGGAAGGCCTCAAAGCTCTCCGTTTTTTATTGGACACCAGACTCAAACAGTTCCCCTCCACCACCACCACTCTCCTTCGTTTTGTGGAACTTGTCCTCACTCTTAATAATTTCTCCTTTGGCTTCTCCCATTTCCTTCAAACTAAAGGTGTAGCCATGGGCACTCACATGGGTCCCAGCTATGTCTGCCTTTTTGCTGGCTACGTGGAAGTATGTTCCAAGCCTGCACTGGTGGCTGCCCCACTGTAGCTGTGATACATCTAAGACTGCATTGGTGCTGCTTCCTGCACCCATGCAGACCTTGCCAACTTCATCGATTTTGCCTCCAACATCCACCCTACCCTCTAATTTACCTGGTTCATTTCCGACACCTCCTCCCCTTTCTTGATCGCTCTGACTCTATCTACTGATATCTAATATAAACCCACGGACTCTCAAAGCTACCTGGACTATATCTCTTCCCACCCTCCTACTTGTGAAAACACCATCCCCTTCTCTCAATTCCGCTATCTCCATGGCATCTGCTCTCAGGATGAGGGTTTTCATTCTAGAAAGAAAGAGATGTCCTCCTTCTTCAAAGAAAGAGGTCTCCCTTCCTCCACCACCAAGGCTGTCCTCAACTGCATCCTTTCCATTTCATGCATGTCTGCTCTCACCCCATCCTCCCACCACCCTACCAGGGAAAGGGTTTCTCTTGTCCTCACTTACCACCCCACCAGCCTCCATGTCAAGGAAAAAGTGTAAGGCAGACTCAAAGATCTTAAGGTGGATAAGTCCGCTGGGTCAGATAGACTACATTCCAGAGTCCTGAGAGAAGTTGCTGAAGAGATAACAGATGCATTGTTAATGATCTTTCAAGAATCACTTGATTCTGGCATGGTCCCAGAGGACTGGAAGACTGCAAATGTCACTCCACTCTTTAAGAAGGGAAAAAGGCAAAAGAAAGGAAATTATAGTCCAGTTAGCCTAACCTCAGTAGTGGAAAAGTGTTGGAGTCTATTATTAAGGATGAGGTTCAAGGTACTTGGAAACTAATGATAAAATAAGTCAAAATCAGCATGGTTCTGTCAAGGGAAATCTTGCCTGACAAATCTATTAAGAGTTCTTTGAGGAAGTAACAAGCAGGGTGGACAAAGTTGAGGCAGTGAATGTCATTTACGTATTTTCAGAAAGTGTTTGATAAGATGCCACACATGAAGCTGCTTAACAAGATACAATCCCACGGCATTACAGGAAAGATACCGGCATGGATAGCAGAATGGCTGACAGGCGGGAAGCAGTGAGTGGGAATAAAGAGGGCCTTTTCTGTTTGGCTGCCAGTGACTAGTGGTGTTCCTCAGGGGTCAATATTGGGACTGCTACTTTTCATTGTTTGTCAATGATTTAGATAATGGAATTGATGACTGTGGCAATGTTGTGGTACGAAGATAGGTGGAGGGGTAGGTAATGCTGAGGAAGCAATGTGATTGCAGCAGGACTTAGACAAATTGAAAGTGTGAAATAAAGTGGCAGATGGAATACAGTGTTGGGAAATGTATGATAATGCATTTTGGTAAAAGGAACAATGGGGCAGACTATTATCTAAATGGGGAGAAGTTTCAAGCATCAGAAGTCCTTAGGACCTTAGGACTTAGGAGTCCTCATGCCAGATTCCTGGAAGGTTAATTTACAGGGTGAGTCTGTGGTAAAGAAGGCAAATGCAATGCTGGCATTTATTTCAAGGTGAATAGAATCTAAAAGCAAGAAGATAACACTGAGCCTTACAAGACCCTAGTCAGGCCGCATGGAGCATTGTCAACAGTTTTGGGTTCCATATCGCAGAAAGGATGTGATGTCATTGGAGAGAGTTCAGAGGAAGTTCACAAGGGAATGAAGGGGTTAACATACGAGGAGCGTTTGACAGCTTTGGGCCTGCACTTACTGGAACTTAGAAGAAAGCAGGGGTAATCTCATTGAAACTACCGAATGTTGAAAGGACTAGATAGGGTGGATGTGGAGAGGATGTGTCCTATGGTGGGGGTATCCAGAACTGGAGGGTACAGCCTCAAAACTGAGGGGTGACCCTTTAGAACAGAGGTAGGGAGGGAAATTTTTTTAGCCAGAGAGTAGCAAATCTGTGGAATGCTCTGCCACGGATTGCGGTGGAGGCCAAGTCCATGGGTGTATTTAATGTGGAAGTTGATCATTTCCTGATGAGTCAGGGCATCAAAAGATATGGCAAGAAGGCAGGTGTTTGGGGTTGAGTGGGATCCGGGATCAACCATGATGGAATGGCAGAGCAGACTCGATGGACTGAATGGCCTAATTCTGCTCCTACATCTTATGCTCTTATGAATTACTCCCTATGTGACTCCTTTGTCCGTTCGTCCCTCCCCACTGACCTCCCTCCTGACACTTAACTTTGCAAGTACTTTGTACTACACCCGTCCCTACACCACCTCCCTTGTTACCATTCAGGGCCCCAAACAGACTTACCAGGTGAGATGACCCTTCACCTGTGAGCCTGTTGGGGTCATATACTGTGTCCAGTGCTCCCGGTGTGGCCTCCTGTATATCGGTGAGACCCGACATAGATTGGGAGACCGCTTTGCTGAGCACCTGTGCTCCGTCTGCCAGAAAAAGTGGGATCTCCCAGTGGCCACCTGTTTTAATTCTACTTCCCATTTCCATTCCGATATGTCTATCCATGGTTTCCTCTACTGTCGCAGTGAGGTCACACTCAGGTTGGAGGAACAACACCTTATACTTTGGGTAGCCTCCAACCTGATGGCATGAACATTGATTTCTCGAATTTCCAGTAATGCCACCCTTCCCCTTCACCATTCCACATGTTCTTTTCCCTCTCTCTCCTTGTCTCCTTGGCTGCCCATCACCTCCCACTGGTGCTCCTCTCCCTTTCTCCGTGGCCTTCTGTCCTCTCCTATTAGATATCCCCTTCTCCAGCCCAGTAATCTCTTCCACCAATTAACTTCCCAGACCTTTACTTCATCCCTCCAGCTCACAGTTTCACCTATCTTGTTGTGTTTCTCCCTCCCTCCCTCCACTTTTTAACTCTACTCCTCATCTTTTCTTCTCCAGTCCTGCTGAAGGGTCTTGGCCTGAAACATTGTCTGTACTCTTTTCTATAGGTGCTGCCTGGCTTGCTGAGTTCCTCCAGCATTTTGTGTGTGTTGCTTGAATTTCCAGAATCTGCAGATTTTCTCTTGTTTCAGCTGTTCTTCTCTGCTTTTGGTTGGGAACAGCAGGTCAATTACATAAGCACTCCCATTTGAGACTTGTAGTGCAATTCCCTTGTTCAGACTGTAGTGGAAGCTAAAAGCGTCAGATTCCTGGGATCAATATAATCATATTGATAGTTAACTGTGGGGAATTTTCGAAAAGAATAATCTTATTTAATAAATAGATTTAGAATATCACAAAAATGGTTGAAACGTTCAGGCCAATGGAGAAATAAATATTTTTGGATGGCTTTTTCAGCAAGGCAGTGCAGGTGCAGTGGGCTGAGAGCCACCTTCTGCATGAGTTTATATTTTGTATATTAAAATGCCAAAGCAAAGCCATAATGATGCAGCTATAAGACCTGCTAGCTCACAACTCCGGTCTTAGGTTTGATCCTGATCTCCGGTAATATCTATGTGGAATTCACGTTCTTCCTGTGCCTGTCAATTTTAATTGGGTATTCCATTCCTTTGCGTAACATATCCCAACGACGTGCAGGTTGGTAGGTCAGTTGGTGGCAATAAGTTGCCGCTGTAGATGATTGATAGAATTGGAAAGGTATATGGAGAGTGGATGCTTGATGTGAAGCACTGACATAATGGCCTTTAATGTGCTGTTTTCATGACCTCTTGATTGATTTCATGACCTCTTAAATCCTTATAAAGTTAAATCTAACATTAATACATGAGGGGAGAATTAAGCTTTTGAGGGTAGGTTTAGGGCAAGTTTGTTAGAATAGTTAGTTTAATTGTCCAGCAATTAGGAGTGGCTACAGTGAATGCCATCAGTGATACTGCCAACTCAACTACGACAAGAATCTAACTTAAGAATTGATTAGTGTTTTTTTTTACTCATTGCAGTTTGTTATGACTGTTTGATTGTTTAGAATTCAAGATCTGGAATCGTCAAAGCAAAAGCTTCTGGATAAAATCAGCGAGTTGACTTCCAAGTCACAGCAATTGACCAGCAATGATTCACAGCTTATAGAAAAGCTCCGATGTCTACAGCTTTCAGAGAGGAACCTCAGAAATGTGGTAAGGCTAGCTGTAAATCTTGGGTCTCAGTTTTCTTGCTACTCTGATGTTTCTGCATTACAGCAGCTACCTTCACCCTGTGAACCATATGAAGGTTCTTCAGTTTTGGTTGCGGAGAGGGTTAATAGGCGTAGAACCATGTTTCATCCCCTGAACATTATAACCCCATCACCACCACCAAAATCTGTCCATGCTATCTACTGAGGAAGAGAAGAAAGTCTTCAGCTAATAGAAGGGAAAAAGAAGCTGTCACTTGATTGCAACTTCTTAAATTATTTTCCTGCCTCTAGTTTGAAGGCTGGCATAATGCATTTGCTTAACTGATTTCAGCAAACTCTGCACACACAAGGTTTATCTTCTCTGTGCAGTTCAGTTTCCCACTTTTACAATATCAGGTTGAGGTTAAACATGCATTAGAGGAACAGCACTTTATATTCTGCTGGAACAGTCTCCAACCTGGTGGTATGAGCACTGATCTCTCCAACTTTCCAGTAACAGCCTCCTCTGTCCCTTTTCCCTTTACTCTTTTCTCTCTCCTCTTAAACCTGGCCCCCAATCACCACACCACTTTGCTGCCCCCCATCTGCCCATTCCCCACATTCATCTCAGACCTATTCCCTTCCCACCTCCCTCACTTTATTCCATCCTCCACTTCCTCCTATCAAATTCCATCATCTTTAGCTCTTTGTCTCTTCTGCTTATCACCTTCTGTTCTCTGAATGATTCCTACTCCCCCTTCCTCCATTTGCCTTACTCCCCTCACCTGGATCCACCTATCACCTGCGAGCTCTGATCCTTCCCTCCACCTTAAAATACTGGCTAGATAAAGTATCCATTCCAGATGAAGGGCCTCAATCTGAAACATTGACTGTCTATTTCCCTCCATAGATGATGCCTGACCAACTGAGTTCCTCTAGTGTTTTGTGTGTTGATCCAAACTCCAGCATCTGCAGCGTTTGGCAGCATGGTAGCTTAGTGGTTAGCACAATACTTTACAACACCAGTGATCACCCATTGGGGCTCAACTCCCACTGCTTTCTGTAAGGAGTTTGTACATTCTCCCATTGACTGTGTCTGTTTTCTCCAAATGCTCCCATTTCCTCCACATTCTAAAGACATATGGGTTAGGGTTAGTATGTTGTGGCTATGCTATGTTGGCATCAGAAGCGTGGTGACACTTGCGGGCTGCCTCCAGCACATCCTCGTAGACTGTTGATCGTTGATGCAAAAGATGCATTTCACTGTATGGCATTTTTCAATGTTTCTATGTGCGTTTATCAAATCAAGCCAGTCTCTTTATCTCATTTGTGTCTCAAAGAAGTGCTCTGATTTTCAATAGAGCTTGCCTTTGGATCTATTCCATCTGCCTGATAGTTCAGCTGGTTTAGTACCTCATTAGAAATGGAAGCTCAGTAATGCAACACTCATTGAGTTACCGACCAGGATTTGTATCCACAACAATTTGACTCAGAGGAAGGAATGCTTTCCAATTGAAGAAAGAGAGTGCCACTCTTTTGACAGAAACAGTGACTTGGCACATTGGCAAATATTGCAGCCAATTTGCACACATCAAATTTCCTAAACAACAATGATATTAGTGACTAGCTAACCAAGAGTCGTGCAGAAATAGGCCCTTTAGCCCACTTCACTAATGCTGTAATGCAAGTAAGTATTTTATTGCACAAGTGCATTACTTGCATTACAGCATCACAGATGTATCATTCCAGTGATCCCGATCTAATCTTGACCTCCAGTGCTTCTATGTGGACTTTGCAAGTTCTATGTAGGTTTCCTTCAGGTGATCTTGTTTTCTTGCACATCCCAAAGAAGTGGGTATACTAACTGGTCACTGTAAATTGCCCCTAGTATGGGCAATTGAGAGACAGAATCTAAAGTGAATGTCAGGGAATGTGGAGAGAATAAAATGGGGGGAATGAAGTGTTAGTGTAAATGAGTGTATGATTGTTGGAACAGACCTTGTGGGCTGTTTCCATGATATAACTCTTGGCTAGCAGAGTTGCACAATTCTTTATAAGTCTTATCTATTTAAATCATGAGAGACTGCCTTATTTTTCATTCTTAATTTTCTTTGGAATCAGTGGATAAGTGCCCAGTTCTGTGCTGTATGCATGGAGTTAGAAACAAACTGGACCTGGAAATTTCTTTAAGGGATGTAAATGAACCAGATGTTTGCAGTTAAGATAATCCAGCCATCATTACTGATTCTTTTTTTAATTCTGGACTTGCTTTATTAATCAAGTTTAAATTTCTGTTCCAGTGTGGTGCTATTATGACCTCATATTTCTGGATGATTCTTCTAATGCGCAGATTACTTAAACAATAAATTATTCAACAATTTCAGTTTAACCTGCACCCTGACAGATGAACTGGACTAATGAGGTCTTACTCTATTCCTAGTAGTGTTAATAAACCAGAAGCTGAGTTTTCACAATATTAGTGGCTAGTAGTGTAAATCAATTTCCCTAATCTTTTTACAATGAAACTCCACTCACTAAAGTATGTTCCCCTCATCACCAACCAATTGGCATTGATATTGTGGGTTGTTGAGGTTGTCCCAGGGATTCCTAAACTTTGTTTGGTGTTTCATGGATCTGGGGCAGCTGGCAAGCTGAATGCACCTGTATTTATTTATATATAATCTTAAATTACCTTAATGTTATTAAAACCTCAAAGCCAGCTCTGTGTGAGCTGCAAGGGCTGTGCTCCCCAGGATGGAATCATCCACATAAGTAGTATGAGAAAAGCCAACATTTAAAATAGAAATATTTATTTCCAGTTATCTAATGAGAAGCTTCTGACTGGGAAAACAGATAAAGGCAATACTTGTTAAATGTATCTCCACATGTAGGACATCACGTGACAGGGCAATGGAGTTTCTCCAATGTTTTGTCTTATTTACAGTCAGAAAAATTTGAACAATAATAACAGCATAAGACTGGTTTTATTACTGCTGTTGTTTCTAACTTCACAAAATATAAGGGGAAATATTTACTGAATTCCAGAAGAATTTGATGAATCCTTTTAAGACCAATGAATAAAAAGCTAAAATAAAAGTTACAATCAAAAAATAAACAGACTAAAAATTATTTCAGCTAAGCATAAGGAAGTACCAAAATTAGAATCAGGTTTAATATCACTGACATATGTCATGAAGTATGTTGTTTTCTGGCAGGAGAACATTGTAATACATAATAAAAAACTATAAATTGCAATAAGAAATATATATATATATAATATTATAACAAGTACACTTATACATTTGTAATTCTTTATACATACACACACACGTATATAAATTAAATGTGTAGTGCAAAATAGAGAGCAAAAAATAGTGAGGTAGTGTTTCTCAGTTCATTGTTCATTCAGAAATCTGATGGCAGTAGGGTAGAGGTAGAAGTTGTTCCTCAAACATTGAGTGTGTGTCTTCAGGCTAGACTCCTGTACCTCACCTTGATGGTAGCAATGAGAAGAGGCCACGTCTTGGGTGATGGTGGGCCTTAATGATCGATGTCACCTTATCGAGGCATTGCCTTTTGAAAATGTCCTCAATGCTGGGGAAACTAGTACCCGTGATAGAGCTGGCTGACTTTGTAACTTTCTGCAGCTTTTTCCAGCCCCGTGCACTGGGCCCTCCATACCATCCACAGTGATACAACTCAGTCAGAATGCTCTCCACGAAACATCTGGGATGTTTGCATGGGTCTTTGGTGACATACCAAGTCTCCTCAAGCTCCTAATGAAATATTGCCACCATTATGGCTTCTTTGTTATCGCATCAATATATTGGGCCCAGGATAGATCTACAGAGATATTGGCACCCAGGAACTTGAAACTACTCACACTTTCCACTGTTAATCCCTCGGTGAGGACTGCTGTGTGTTCCCTCAACATCCCCTTCCCGAAGTCCACAATCTATTCCTTGCTCTTACTAGCATTGAGTGCAAGGTTGTTGTTATGATGCTACTCAACCAGCTGATCTGTTTCACCAATGTACTGTTGACCAGAAGGTTGGTAAAATATCTGTAATTTACAGCGGAATTTTAAGTATGTGTAAGAAAAGATAGGCTGTGGTCCTCTTTCTGAAAATCTTTTCCCTAGACTTCCACTGCAGTTTTATTGGTTCTGAATTGAATCTTCATATTTCTTCCACCGAGGGGCAGAAGGGATCTGATGGGAGAGTTGTGAGCAGTTTGTGATGAGGTCTGTTCCTTCCGCTGCTTTGTGGCTGTCAATGCATGGACTCTGTTTTAATCTCAATGCCACCCCAAACACTGCTCCTTCTGGCCATGTGTTAGAGATTCCCAGGAGTCAGGGAGGATAATGCATTCCTTCATGATGACTTTAAGCATGCCCATGAATCATTTCCTCTATCCACCTGGTAATTTCTTTCCATGTGTAATGACGGTCTCAGTGCTCGGGATGTTGGCCAGGGAGAGGACAAGAAATAGCAACCAAATCAGGGTTGCTGCCTCCAGCTTGACTGACCTAGATCCACTTGCCGTGAAGTTGGAGGATTTTGCAGAAACACCCTTGATTATACCTTTCCAGTGCTGATAATAACAGGATATATAAACCCTAATTGCTGCTTCCCCATCCCACCCACCACCTTTGCCACTGCTTCCAATTGGAGAACTAAATATTTTAGCACGTCCACGGTATTAGTTTGACTCCATCAATAATTGGAAGTCCACATAGTTCAAATAATGGTTAGCTAAAAGAGGAGATTCTTTAACACAAGCAATCATGAAGGTTTACCTTGTTTGAATATTAATGTTTAGCATCTACCAGTTTCAAATTATGTGGCTGATATTTGAATATTAGGCAGGCCAGCATCCAGGCTTCTCAATCTGCCAATTTCATGCTGTTCTTTCTATTTTTATGTGTCTGCTTCTCAGCATTACGTTTTTGTTTGCTTTTCCTGGTTTTGTCTCTCATGTAGAATCTAGAAGTAGATAAACATGCCAGTAAATTGGCTCAATGATTTTGTTCCTGGTGCTTACAACAATTCTTGTACAGAGTATCGCTCTTATTTATATTTTTCTTTTGACTTCAGATAATAGGTAGAAAGATGAAATATCTGTAAAAAGCAGATAATCATAACACCTTGTAATTATGATGAAGCTTTTCTTATGGTTTATTATTTGGTCTCAAAGATTTGATTAAAGTTACATACTGGAATTTTTTCATCATATCTTAAAGAAATGGTAACTAAACCAGGGCTGCTGCCTACAGCTCCATTGACCCCGACTTCTCCTTGCGACTACCTTAGGTCCCACAACTATTTCAGTTTCCTCTCACATCCCAAAGGCAGGTTAAATCACCACTGTAAATTAATGTAGGTAAGTGCTAACAGCATCAAAGAGAAAGAAATTAGTTGTAGTGTTGCAAAAATAAAAAGGAAAGGAAGAATTGGACTGATAGGACTGCTCCGTTGGTGGTATGCATGGATCTAGTGGGCTAAATATCCCTCCTGTGTCATAAACAGTTAAACTTGCTCAACAAAGCAAATAAAATCAGGGAACGATTGTAGAAAAATATTGGTAGAAATGACCACTGCATAGATCTTGTGCAGAATAAGTAACTTTGGATGAAAAATATCGCTGCCATATGATGGCAAATTGGATTAAAGAAAAGCAGATCTGATAGATGGAATTGAGGTAATATGAGCCATTAACAAGAGCCTGTTCTCCCTTCTAATCTCTAAACATATGGTCTATGTATCCTAGCAGTTGAAGTACATTCGTCTTCCAAATTCTCTGATGAGCATCAAATTATCACAAACAATTTCTGAATATCAGGAAAAAACAGCAATATTTGAGTGATTCTAATTTTGTGTTTCACATTTTGTTCTGACAGTAACTGTGAGGACAAATTTTGCAACCAGCCTTGTTTTACTTGTACTAATATTATGGCTAAATATGGTGTTTACCACAATGGATTGGTGTTGTGTTTGAACAATAATCATAAATCATTTCTTTTTAAAAGCTTACAGATAAAGAGAGTACTGAAGAGATGCTGAAAGGTAATGAAGGGATACTGAAAGGTAAACTCTGCCGCTTACAAAACCAATTGAGGATGAAGGTGGATGAAATGAATAAGCAGTCTGAATACTTTGAACACTACAAACAAAGGCAGCAACAGCTGACTATGAAGCTGAGAGAGCGCGAGCTGTCCTTGCAGAACCAACTCTTCAAACTGGAGAGAGAGAAAATTGATTTAAATGCCACCAGTATAGTCCTAAAAAGTGAGCTACACCAAGTCACTGCAAAGTTCACTAAGCTGGAGAAAGCACACATGAGGAGGAATAGAGATGGTTCAGAGCACGATGTGGATCTCACCAACATGGAAAGCTGCCTATTGAGTGGAGAGGATCACATTAAAGAGCAGATTCTGGTCCTTCAGAATGACTTAAAGAGTCTTTTAGAAAAAGAAGCAGCAAATAACCAGGAAAGGGAGCAATTCCAAGAAAGACTTCAACAAGCTGAGGAAAACGAGAGCTTCCTGACACATAAACTAGAAGACTTCCGCTCACGGATCCACGAACTGAAGTTATCAGAGAGCAGCCTGCAAGAGCAAATCGAGGACCTGGAAGAAGAGAACAAGAAACTCAGAAAAGATCTGAAAGAAGTACAAGAGCAAAAGAACTACCTGAATGTGCTGGACTGTGAAGAAAAGCTGGGGAATTTAGCGCAGGACGAGAGTACAGTGAATAAAACCTCAATTGTAAGTACCGTTGCTGCAAATTGTGAAAAGTCTTCACATGTGGTTTCTGTTTCCTGTTTGCAATGTTTCACATGAAATTCTGTTAACTTTAAAAAAAGTCTTGACTCTGAAAAGTGGACTTATTTTTATGTTTCTTTCTATGTCTGATCTTTGGAGATTGCTAATGATAGCTATGGTCCTCCTGTTGTTTAGAATAATCCTACCATTTGTTCACTAAGAATGTGAAGGAAGGTAGGAGAAGGAACAGAGGATGCAACAATTTAACCTCCGGCAGAATTTTAGAGTTAAAATTCAGAAGGACAAGTTCAAGTTTATTATCATTTAACTGTATACATGTATACCACCAAATGATACAATGTTCCTCTTGACCAATGGGCACAATACAGTACATATAACTCATATAATCACTTAAAGTGATATTTCCACAAATAAATTAATAAATAATAAAATATATTCCAGAATATTTACATTTAGCATAAGATGCATTTATGACAAAAATTAAGAAGTAAATAGTGTAACTCTACTGGTGCTTCATAAGTGATGAGACCTTGGTATTTGGGAGGGAGTTCAGTAGTCTCATGACCTTGGGAAAGAAGCTATTTCCCATCCTAACAACCCTTGTCCTGATGCTACACTACCTTCTGCCTGGTGTTTGGGGGTCAAAGAGCTTATGGGACAAGTGGGGGGGGGGTGATTCTTGACGATGCTAAGGGCCCTGCATATGCAGTGCCCTTGATGAATATCTCAGGTGGGTAGAAGAGAGAGACCCCAAGGATCCTCTTGGTAGTCCTCACAATCCTTTGTAGGACCTTGTGGTTAGATACCTTGTAATTCCCATAATGGACAGTGAGGCACCTGGTCAGAACATTTTCAATGCTGTTCCTGTAAGAATGGTGGTGGTGGTGGTGGGGTGGGGGGGGCCTCTTGCCTCAATCTCCACGGGAAATGGAGATATTACGTGAGTTTTCCTGATCGAAGAGATAGTGTTGAGGGACCAGATGAGATTGTGAGTAAGAATGCACATCAGATTCTGTTGAAGGTGGGGCATAGGGAGTGGGTACATGTGAAGTTCTGGGAGTGAGTACAAAATCTGATCTGGCAGGTCTTTAAGATTATGTACTTGAGTTGCTGAACTAATATGTAGTGAGAGTTGAATTACATTGCTGACTTACCAACCCCTGGAATAACTTAATATATGGGCCATAATAGTCTACAACCGTTTTGGGAAATTAGCTTCAAACGATGAGATTAGAAAGTTCTGTGGTCAGGTTTGCCGTGGAAGGGTTTGGGAGACGTGAGACTGCAGATGATGGAAATCGGGAGCGATGCACAAAGCACTGGAGGAACTCAACGGGTCAGGCAGCATCCGTAGAGGATGATGCACAGCCAATGTTTTGGATCGAGATCCTTCATCTGGAGTGAGTTAATTCAGTTGATTGTCAACTGTCCATTTCGCTCAATGGATGCTGCCTGACTACAGAGTTCATCCAACACTTTGTGTGCAGTGGCTTTGAGAGGTTGTCTTCCTGTGGTTTTGAGCCAGTAAGATTCTTTCTACCCATACATCAATGAAGGAACTCATACTCTAGTTCTCACATTGGCCAACACCAGAGGAGGTAGAATGAGCAGAGGGAGAGGAAATGGGAAGAGTCTTGCAGTTCAAAGCTGCTTCAAAGGAGAAGGAAACAAACTAGAAGGTATCCTTTCACTGAATGGTGCCTCTCCAAGTTATCAGGATGTGTTTGCTATTACCTTCTGCTTCAGCGGTTCACCAGGATTCGTGGTCACAATATGTCACATGGAGGCTCTGTTCTGGAGTTCTTTGTATTTTGGAGTAGAACAGTTTGTATATGTTCCTGCTTCTTTACTTGCTCTGGGGACAGGGCATGATAGGACTATTTTTGAGTCCTTGGGGAAAATAGGATGTCATTCATACTTTGTAGGAGGAGCTTTTGATTGATGCCTCTTGGCATTACAGTGGGAATTAGATGGAGGTTCATCTGTGAATGTTACATGGTAAGTTTGTGCTGCATTAGAGCAAACATGAGCTACCATATACTTACTTGCAGGGGAAAAATAGCTCCCCCCCCCCCCCCACTATGTCATAAGGAAATATGGATATCTGGAGTACAGTCGTAGAGGGGGAGAGGGAAACAAAGGCCCATGTAATCCTAGGGAGATTGTGAAAACACCTGTACCGTGCTGTAGTGTTCTACCACACAGACAGCACTCAATGCTAGGATGGAATCTAGGCCATTAGAGTGAGGCAGCAGTTGACTGTAGGGGAGCTACCTTAGCGTGAGCTGGAAGCCAGAATGAGAGACACAATTTGTTTCCAACAGGGTTGTTGGAATGTAACAGAAATTCTTGGAGGGAGGGGTTAAAGAAATAATTCTGGGAAAGAACACAGGACACTACAACCCAGTACAGGCTCTTTGACCCCAATGTTGTGCTGACCTTTTAATCTACTCTAAGATCAGTAGAGGGGAGGATAGGCAAGTTCCAAAAATGATTCTGACTCAAAAGCTGAGGCTGAAAATTGAGGAGAATTTTAACAGGATGAATAAAAGAGCTTAGTTTGGAACAACAAATGAATGGCAGGCCATTCAAAGCTCTGTGAAGCTATCCTTAGTGCTTTGCACCGAAAGTGCTACAGATTATGTTGGAAGGATAGTATCAAGAGACAGTTTGCAACAGTGATAATCATCTCTGGTGGGAGAGGTTAAGGGGCCAATAAGGGCTAAGAACGTGAAAGCATTTGAACAATGGATACAAATCTAAGGTGAGGTACTGCCAGAGTGGGAATTCAAGGTGGATATTTCTGTCTCACATTAGAGAGTTATTCATTGTTTTAATCAGCAATGAAGAATGCCATAATGACCATTGGTATTGAGCTAGGGCTCCAAGATATTCAGACATGGATGATACAGTTGTAATCTCTGTAAATGAGGGAATAACAATAGAAATTAAGAGTATAAAAGCCTGGGACTTCTGATCCCACACCAATATAAATGTCAGGATTTAACTGTGCTTCCCTGGTTTCTGGTGTTGGCGTGGGCCTGAGACAGATGCTGCATCTCCTATTGTGCGGCCAGTGCTGTTGAGCCCTTGCAAAGATCAACGCAGCAGCATGAACGTCCTCAGGCCTCCCAGTTCTCAAGTCGACTGCTCATTCTGCATGTTTAGACCTAGGCCAAACACACAAGAAAATAGAAGGAAGAGTAGGTCAGCAGGCTGCTCAAGTTGCCCCATCAGCCAATATATCATGGCTGATCTTTGCTGGCCTCAACCCATCTTCTGTGCCAGTTTCCTAGTTCCCTTTATTCCTTGGCAGTCCTATTTCAGTTAACTCCGAGGCATCTTGGTTGGTGTGGACTGAAGGGCCATTCATGAGCTGTACAACACCTTGACCTTGGATGCCATGAAGGAGTTTTGTGTTTATTGATTTTTTGATGGTTTCAATGTTTTTAATTGTTTTATATGGAGTTGCTGTGCAGCGCAGCTCAAAGGACCAGAAGGGGGCTATTCCACACTGTATCCCTAATATTCAAATAAAGTATTAATGAAGTAAGTAAATTTCTAGATATGTATTTAACAGGCTCCAAGATTTACTTGATTTTTTTTAATGTCCTGTTATGGCTTTAATAGATAATGATCCTGAGCATGGGCCCTAACAGGCTGTAAAAATCATTGTATGAGAGCAGCTAGTCCCTTTCCCTGAGCTAGCACCTGCAGTGCATTGGGCTACATTGAAATGCTGAGGTACCAGTGTTGGACCGCACTGAAACATTGTGATTCCAGGCCAACTGGTGATCTGCTCCTTAAATTGCTATTGCTGTATAATAACTTGAATTGTTCTTCTTGGCTCTGGGGAGGATGGCTTAAAAGCTGTAGGATTTAAATCATTGGAATAATCTTAGTTTGAACTCTCAAGAGTCTTTGACTCTGTCAATTAAGAGAGGTAAAGCATCGAGAGTGTTCAAGAATTTTATTTTGTATAGCCACGAGAGGCATATTAAACTGTTATGTATATAAGGATGACTTAAGATACAAGTGGATTGTTGAACTGCAAAGAAAATGACAATTAAACAGTCTAGTCGAAGAATTAAACAGTCATATCCAACAATAGAGAGACTTCCCAAAATTTGGCTACCCTTAGAAAGTCATTACCATTCTACTCCTGCTACGCATTGATGTGCAGATTGTAATCTCACAGAGATAATTTGAGTGTAGACCATGGTCAAGCAAGGTTATATCATTAAACCAAAGCTCTTAATATTTTGCACTGCAGTACAATTTCTCTCTTTAAGCAGGTTTCTAGTTGGGATGGTGTTATTCCTCGAATAAGCTGGAAACTGTTCAATGCCAAGGTCGCACCAGTTACAGCTGTTGATCATGCAGATGTTGCATGATTGTGTATACATTTGGAGGCCAAATCCATGTCATCATTGTCTCCTTCACCTTTGAAATTTAGGCCCCTTGTATTAGCCATTTCTGGCCTGGGACAAAGACTCTGAATGACAACTTGATCCATGTCTTTTATCACTTTGTACATCTTTATCATCAGTTTTCACCCCCCCCCCCCCCCATTCACTCAAAAGAGAGAAGCACTAGCTCACTCAATCTGTCTAATCAAGGCAGCATCCTGGTAAATCTCCTCTGTACCCCTTCAAAAGCTTCCACATCCTTTCCATAATGAGGTAACTAGAACTGAACTCAATATTCCAAGTTGTTTCTAACCAGGATTTTATAGAGCTGCAACATTATCTCGCAGCTCTTGAACTCAATCCCCTGACTAATAAAGGCTAACACACAAAGCACCATCTCAACAACCCCATTAACTTGTTAACTTTGTGGGATATATGGATAGAAGAGCTCTCAGAACAAAACCTCATCTAAGGCATCGAGGGCATTACTGACTACACAAGAAAAAACTGTATCAGCTATACCAGTACCACTGCCCTCCCTGATGCCCTGAACAACTTTTATGCATGCTTCAAGGCACGCAACAAATACCAGCCACAAAGCTACCCCCTCCCAGATAAGCAGCCACTGTCTGTAACAGCAGCAAGAGGAGGACTCTGAAGAGGAGTCTTACTGGGGTAAGACGGCAGGGCCAGACAACATCCCAGCCAGAGTATTCAGGAGTGTCCAAACCAGTTCACTAACATCTTCATGGACATCCTCAACACTTCACTCATCTAGGCTGCTGTCCCTACGTGCTTCAAATCAGCCACCATCATCTCTGTACCAAAGAATTCTCCACCCTCAGATTTAAATGACTCTCAGAGACCCTCAGAGTTAACAAGACAAAGGAGATGGTTATCATCTTCAGGAGAGCTTGCACCAATCATATCGCTCTTTACATCAGCAGCACAGCAGTGGAAACTGCGAGCGTGAATAGTGCAATGACCCGTGTTAAGCATTCCTAAGGAATAGTCCACCGGTGGGTCCTCAGTAGCAGTAGAGGCCAATCTGGGATCCACATATTCTGGTGCATTGTGGACACGAGTAAGTGGTGGCTGCAGTTAGTTGTTCGGCCTTTTGTTCATTCTCTCCTCTCACAGCTGCTGCTTGTTCTCTGTGGCACAGTGGAGGCTGCTCTCATATACTGTAGTTCCCTCTTGAACAGATTTCCTCCAAGTGCTTCCATTGAGTGCAATGTCTTCCCAGCTTTTAGATGCAATATTGAATTTCTTCAGACTGATTTTGATATAATCTTTGAAGAGTTTCCTTTGCCCACCAAGGACTGGCTGACCTTCCTACAACTGGGAGTAAAGGATCTGTTTGGGGAGACGGGAGTTAGGGATCCGAATAACATGACAATTCCAACGGAGTTGGTGATGCTTTGTCATGGTGGAGATACTGTTCATGTTGGCTTCCTCCAGTACGCTGGTGTTAGTATGTCTGTCCTTCCAGATGATCTTCAAAATCATCCATAAGGTTTCTGGTGGTATTGTTCCAGAGCTTTCAGATGTCTGCTGAAGGTGGTCCATGGTTCAGCTCCATACAATAATGTAGGAAAGATGGTTCTCAATCAACCAAAGGTTTTGTTTGGACCTGAGGGTAACAGTCTTCAAAAGACTCATTTCCTTAATCCTGCCTGGGCTCCACTAGCACTACTTGAGGTGGTTGATCTCTGAGTCGATGTCCTCTTTTGAGGAGAGAATGCTGCCAAGGTAGGGAAAGTGATCTACATTTTCAAGGGCAATATCATCAACTTCTATAAAGGTCTGGATAAATAGCTGGTTGGGTGGTGGCTGACGTAGGACCTGTGCCCTTTTTCTATATTCAAAACAAGACCCAGGGCTTTATATACTTTGGAGGTCTTCAGAGTGTGCTGCAATGGCATTGGCATCTATGTACTGAAGATCCGTGACAGTGGTAGTGCTGATCTTGTTCTTTGCCTTGAACCTGTTGAGGTTGAAAAGCTTGTTGTCCATTCTATACATGATTGGGATTTCCTGTGGCATGTCTTGGCCATTGAAGCAAAGGATGGCAGCAATAAAGGTGGCAAGTAGGGTAGGTGGAATGGTACAGTGGTTTTGTTGCTTTGCAGGCTCCTGATGTCATAGTGGACCTCGTTTATACTGGGAGGTTCCCCCATGTCTTCTCTCACAGGTCTCTGAAAGATTTGGTTAGTAAAAGACAGCATACTGTCACAGTTGGGGAACTTCCTGAAAGTGCTCTTTTCATCAACCATTGATATCCTTTCAATCCTTTCACAAGTTCTTTCCATCCTTTGGGTGCAGATGTTTTAGTCCAAAGTACCTTGGCCCATAGGCAGCTTTGGTTGCACTGAAAAAGTCACTCATGTCACCGGTGCTTTCTCAGTCCATCAATAATCCTGTAGCTCCTTCACCCTTCACTGGACAGTTGCCTTGGCTCTGGAGTAAGGTTCAGTTTTGGCCTTGCTGCCGATGTAATTCTGCCAGGCACGGAAGGCTTTTCTTTTCTGAGATAAGTTGTTCTATGTCCTTGTCATCATCATCAAGCCAATCCTGATGTTTTCTAGACTAGTACCCAAGGATGCTATTGTAGGTATGGAGAATGGTGGACTTGAGCAGACCCCAGTCTTCTTCAATATTCTTTGGATATTCCTGTTGGAGGCTTTCCCCAAATGAGGTGGTGTTGGGTGGCCATGTCAAGCAGACTCCTGAGATTTAGTCTTGGCATGGTCTGCTTTTTATGAACCCTCTTCTTTCTCATGAGTTTGATGGACATGGTGGAGTGGATCAGGAGATGATCTGTCTAGCATTCATCTGTCCCAATCATGGCCCTTGTGATATTCACATAACGGTGGTCCCTGGCTCTGATAATAGCAGTCAATGATATGTCTTTGTTTAGTTCAGGGGTACTGCCAAGGTGCCTCGAATTTGTTTTTCTGGTGGAAGAGAGTTTTATGATGATAAGATTGTGTTCAGCACATATAGTGAGGCATAGTACTCCATTTGAGTTGATCTTGTCAATATCTTCCTTTCCTATGGTACCCTTCCAAAGATTGAAGTCCCTGCCAACCCTGGCATTAATTTCCCTAAGAAAATTATCTTACCCTCCTTCAGGTTGCATCTACGCAAGTGTAGATGTGACATTCTTTTTCTTACTCATGTGAGTCCGGAGTTGATGCATAAGCACTCAAGAAGGTTGCTGTCAGGTTTTTGGCAAGAACCAAATGGATCGCCATGAGACATTCACTGATCCCCACAAGAAGTTCAGAGAGTTAACTGACGAGCTGTTTTTTATTGCAGACCCAACACCACGGTCCTGGGCTTGTCATATGCCTTCCCTTTCCAGAACCATGGAGCCGCACAGTAGCTTAGTGGTTAGCGCAACACTATTAAGTACTAAGTACACTTACTACCAAAGTATGTATGCAGAATACAACTCTGAGATTTGTCCTCCTGCAGGCAGTCATGAAACAGAGAAACACCGTGGAACTCATTCCTAGAAAATCATCAAACATCCAATGCACAACAAAAGAACAAATACAGCCAATGGCAAAAAAGGAGCAAACAACACGTAGAATATTAACATCAAACTAGGAGTATTCAGTTCAGTTCAGTGCCACTAGCTGACGGCAGGCCACAGAGCCAGTCTTCACCGAAGCACCCAAATCCGCCCTGATCAAACCGTTCAAAAAACAGAAAAACAGTAAGCAGAAACCTGTAGTACATGCAAAATGAACCTCAGAGTCCACAGCTATGAACTTCAATGGGTCAGTCCTTTCAATGTGGAACCCAAGACTCCTGCTCTTTCCTCTGACAGCAGCTAGTGAAAGGGAGAGGAAAACTGGACAGACGCGGACATTCGGCACCAAGCACATACACATCCTCTGCTCCTGTCTTCGCCGACTTCAACCTTGCTCAAAGCCTCAGCCAGAGAGAAGTAATAGAGTTGATCATTGACTCATGTTCTGTCTCCAGGCTGCACACGCTACTCCCAACCTCACCAAACTCCTTCGGAGACAGCAAAGTACCAGCGCACTAAATCATCTCAAAAACACACTATCTAAATAACACAAGCAATATGGTGGAAGTTCCAGGTGTCAGGGGTTATGAAGTGTGTGAAGTAGAGAAGGTACTTGGGAAACTGAAAGATCTGAAGGTAGATAAGTCACCTGGACCAGATGGTGTACACACCAGCTTTCTGAAAGAGGCGGCTGAAGAGATTGTGGAGGCATCAGTAATGAGATTTCAAAATTCACTAGATTCTGGAATGGTTCCGGAAGAGAAATGTCACTCCATTCTTCAAGAGGGGAGAGAGGCAGAAAAAGGAAATTATAGGCCAGTTAGTCTGACCTCAGTGGTTGGAGTCGATTATTAAGGATGAAGGTAATTGGAGGTACATGATAAATAGGCCATCATTGGCATGGTTTCCTCAAGGGAAAATCTTGCCTGACACATCTGTTGGAATTCTTTGAAGAAATATCAAGCAGGATAGACAAAGGAGAATCGGTTGATGTTGTGTACTTGGATTTTCAGAAGGCTTTTGACAAGGTGCCACTCATGAGATTGCTTAACAAGCATGAGCTCATGGTGTTACAGGAAGGATTCTAGTATGGATTAAAGAAGTGGCTGATTGGCAGGAGGCAAAGAGTTGGAATAAAGGGTGCCCTTTCTGGCTGGGTGCCAGTAACTAGTGGTGTACCACAGGGGTCTGTGTAGGGACTGATTCTTTTTACGTTATATGTTAATCATTTGGATAATGGAATTGTTGGTTCTGTTACAAAGTTTGCATACAATATGAAGATAGGTGGGGGAGCAAATAGTTTCGAGGAAATAGAGAGGCTACAGAAGGACTTAGATTAGGAGAATGTGCAAAGAACTGGCAGATGGAATACAATGTTGGGAAGTGTATGGTCATGCACTTTGGTAGAAGAAATGAAAGAGTTGTCTATTTTCTAAATGATCAGAAAATAGAAAGAACTGAGGTGCAGGTCAGGATGAAGGACGACGTCAGGAAGAAACATCGACAGAGCTTCTCCTTATAGATGCTGGCTGGCCTGCTGTGTTCCACCAGCATTTTGTGTGTGTGTTGTTTATAAGGAAAGGTGCTGGAAAAGGGCCAGTAACATCAGAAAGAATCCCACTCAACTGCTCACGGACTATTTGCCCTAATCCCATCAGGGCGGAGGCTACGTAGCAATACTACTAGGACCACCAGACTCTAAAACAGTTACTTCCCCAAGCTGTAAGGCTGATCCACCCACTAACCCATCCTCCAACACCCCTCCATACCCCAACCACCATTTGTTTATTATTTCATGTCTGTCACCTTATGCACAGACACTCCTGTGCCTAGTGTCGTTATATAGACATACAATCAATTTATGTCTATAAACTATCTTATTTATTTATACTTATTGTGTTTTTTTCTGCTGTAACAGAGCTGGAGTGGTAATTATTTCTTTCTCCTTTACACTTGTGTACTGGAAATGACATTAAACAATCTTGAATCTTGAATCTGTGGCAAAGCTTGCAATCCAACATTGAAATCCTTAGTCATCTCAGAACTCATGAAACTGGGGTGGAAAGCAAGTCATCCTCAATATTGATTGCCTTTGAAAAGAAAGCTGAATTGTGGTTTACAGTACAAATGTAGATCTTGGTTTCTGTTTCCATCTTTCCCTCTGTCTGCATTGGGCAACATTTTCATATTGTCTCTTTTTTTTTTTAAATTCTAGCAAAACTGTGAACTCCAGTTCAGTTCAGGTGAAATGTCAGAGGTGGGGATTACAATGGAGGTAAGAATAACTGCTCCGTATCTTCTCAGTCTAAAATTTTCTCTGAATTTAGTCTCTTGAAAATAAAGTTAAGTGTGAGATAAGAAAGCTGCTATTTTACCATGAACCTGTTTCACACTTCTATTTCTGATGTGTAGGACAGTGGCGAAAACATAATGGTGTAAATTTAGTTCTGTATGCACCCTCTCGACAAATTTAAAACTGATGAACAGAGTTGAATGGAAGAATAGGTGACTCAAACATGAACTCCAAATAAAAGTGAATGTGCTGTTTAAATGTAAAATACAACACCTTAACTCTCATAGATCTGAGTAACATGTGAATGGTTCTATTTAAAGCAATTCTCTCTGGTACCCTGAGTAATATATATACTCCCGCCAATATCACATAGGAAACCAAGATGAGACAATAGAATTCTGAGTAGTTTGGAATCTATGCCTTTTCTGGCAATAAGTGTAAAAAGGAATAGATATCCTTTAACTAAAACCAGTTATTTATCACTTTGCCATTTTTTTGATCTTGCTCTACTCAAGGAGGCTTTCTATCCTGAAGAAGGGTCTAGGCCAAAAACTTCGACTGTTTATTCATTTCCATGGATGCTGCCTGACTTGCTGAGCTCCTCCAGTACTTTGCATGTGTTGCCTTGCACTTCTAGCATCTGCAGACTTTCCTGTGTTGAGCATTTTCTACAATGCCACAATAATGACACTTCAAAGACATTAAATGATTTGAGATGTCATGAGTGGCTAAAAATCTTTCTTTCCTTCCATGAGAGATGTTGTTAATCTTTAATTCCCTATGGGTTGCTATGGAGTCCCAGTATATCACAACTTCCACCAAGTTTAGGGATGAAGGAGAGGCTGACCCATCTGTCCACCACGTAGTGAAGCAGAAATTATAATGGCTAGATATTTGGATGCTTATGACATCTGTCTAAATGGATTTGAGGTATCTCAAATGCTATCATAAATCTGAAACTTCTAACTTTACTGGCAGAACAATTGGTGCCTGAAAAAATGCTTGAGACTGCAAAGATTCTACTACTAATACCGATGTCAGCCCTACAGAGCAGGTCCAGAAACTAATGTTGCTATACCCTGAGGCCCAATTTAATTAGAAAGGCTTTTACAGTTACCTAGATGATTACAGGTGTGCCTTTTCTATGTTATTGAAAACAAATAGATTTTGAAATTCCTGTGTGAATGAATAGAACATTTTGTGGCCTATTGAAAACTCATTTCTGCATTCCCAGACAACAATTTGTTTCAGTAGTTGTACATTCCTTCTTTTCATGATCAGTTAGCTTGAGAGTGTCTGCAGCTCTTGCTGAGTTGGCCTCTTATCTGTAGTTAATTAGATCTTTAGTTAGAACATGTTGTGTAAAGTGGGTACAACAGCCTTCAAATCCTGTTGTTGCATTTGGATTGGATTAAGAATGCTTGCTATTTACAATTATAAAACACAGTTAAGATAGTTAAACACCCCACTGCCCATCACAGGGTCATTATCAAATAAATCTTGTTGTTCAGGTATTGAAGGAAAGATTCAAGTAGATGACTAAATGCCTTGGTCTTATAGGGGTTGGTTTTAAGGAACGTCTTAAGAAAGGGAAGAGAGGGGGAGAGATTTAGAGAGAATAGGATTTTGGTTGCCTGAGGCATGACTGCTAATAGTAGAAAGATTCAAATTGAATATGTACAAGAGACCAGAGTTTTTGGAATACAGTATCTTGGAGGATCCTAGGGCTGGAGAACTTTAGAAGAACAGGGAGGATAATGAACTTGTAATCAAGGATAATAATTTTAAAAACACCTGTTACTTAACCAAGAGCCATTGTGGGCCAGTGAGTATAGAAGAGATGGGGACTAGAACTTGGTATAAGTTAAGATATAAGCAAATAGAGTTGGAATAGATCTGTGTAAAAGTTATCAATAACAGTAATATAGGGTGAATGAGATAAAAACCTTAGAAGGAGGCTTTCATGTGTAGCTATGCATAAAAGAATTTTAGACTGCTGGCATCATTGATGCCACTTTATATAGTTTCTATAAAAATCGATGAAGGAATTATTTGAAAATTGAAGAAGTCAGTTCCTTCTTTGTGCTGCAGCAACTCAGTTATTGTTCAGTTGACAGCTTGTTTGTATTTACTTGTTGAGTATAGAAGATATCTTCCAACATTGTTAAAACTGCTATTGCCATCTCCTTCCCAGGTAAAAACAGAATGCACTGTCACATTTGGCATACTGTGGTCTCAGTATGGCTTTCCAAGCTGGATTGAATCAGATTATCTCATATCTTGCTTAAGAGTTTGCAGGAGTAGCATTAGATTTAAGTTCTATTCCAACAGTCCATGAGTCAGCATGGTTAGCAATGATAGAAAAATTGGAAGGTGCATGCCATTGACATCTGCTGTGGCACCTGGTTGCTAGCTGTTTATCACACGTGCTTTTTTCATGACCATTATAAAAAGTCATGGTACTGCTGATAATTGAGTGGCATCCCCCATACATTAATGAATGAATATGCACTGTCAAAACTACTATGTTATGGTATTGCAGTGAACTGGCAGATTTTCAGATTTTATGTTGCTTGTGATAGCCGAGATCTTCTAAGTATTTTAGTTTTGAAATAATTTTGTGTACCTTTTTACTGGTTAATCTCCACTTCAATATTCCAAAAACAGATGCTGATCTGCTGAATTGATCCAGAATTTTCTGTTGTGTTATAAATTGTTTTAGGTTTTTCTATCTTCTTGGCATCCTCTCCTATTGATGCTGGTCTACTGATGATTGCAGTTAATCTTTGGACAAATTTCTCAGTTCGGTCTGAACAATCAGTCGCAAGCAGCACCTTCAACAGTACTCTACTTCTTTAATGAAAGCCATTCCCAGATGAGCATAAGAGCATTTTCCTTTGCAAAGTGTTGGATGCAGCTTCCATATTAAGCAGTACTTTATTTGAGTTCATTTGGTTTTAGTGTGGCCTTTCACTTGATTTGACTGTGAAGCTCTCCGGTTCTACAACATTAGGAAAAAATGGAATGCATTATGCCACTGATGAACTTGCAATCTCAGTGCATACCAGATGTAGACCAGCAGCTGTCATTAAATATAAAATGCAAGGAAGAAATTCAGACTGTCATAATTAAGAGGAACCTCAATATCTCTATCCCATCATAGTAATGAAAGGAAAGAGGTACAGTTATATTGAACCTGCCAGTCTATTTAATCAAGTGCTTTAGAAATATAATCACCGTTGTAAAGTAGGAAATGTGGCAGCCTGACTCCACAAATGATAATCTCATAATGAGCAATAATCTTCTTAAATAATGTTTGCTGTGGGATAAATATTGGCCACAGAACTGTTTTCAAGGCTGCAGAGAATCCAGACAGCCTGAAGTTAATAACCTCAACCTGATTATCCTGATGATATTGACTGAGAGATAAGTAATAATTAGGCCACCAAGGAAAATGCTGGTCTTTCATTGATTAATGATTGGATCACTGACAACGAAAAATTACCTCCGTTCTGTCTGTGGATGTTGTGTTGGAAATCTGGTGTGGACCTCTGCCCTTCCCATTGCTATGCTGGGTGTTGGGAAGCTGAAACGAACCACTGCCCATTCTGCAGCTGTGCCTGGGGCATGGGCCTTGGGATTCTGATGAGCCACTGTTCTCCATTGCATTCCCACAGCAATGAATTGCCCATGGCTCTGTGTGATGAGGTTTTATGATGGCTAATTTTTGGGGAGCTGGGCCAAGCAGTGTGGAGATCTGTGGGATGAAGGGGAGAGGGCTCAGAGATGCATCCTTGTCAGTGTAGACTTCTGCAGGGGACTGGCAGTGACTGTTCCATGCGCCAACCTATTAGAAGCTGCTCATAGAGCATGGAAACATATCCTTTTCCTCACCAAATCCATGCCAGCTATCACCAACCCTCTTCCCATTTACATTAATTCTTTATCAATCTGCTTCTTATTCTTCGCACATTCCCATCAACTCTGCCAGATTCTCCCGCTCTCCCACACACTGGCGGCAATTTACAGTGGCCGTTAACTGATCGATATACACATATTTGGGATGGGGAGGAAACCCATACAGCCACAGGTAATACCAAGGTCAGCATTGAACTCAAGTCACTGGCATGGTGAAGCATCAACTCCACTATCTGTGCCACCGCTGTTGCAGTCACCTCTTCCTCTTTATTTGGCATAGCGTCTATCCCAGTACAGAGGTGCTTCTCTGGCAATAAGCTCGCTGTTGGTTGCTGGCCCTTGAGCTTGCTGCAGTACAGCAGAACATCAGCTTCGATCACATCCGTAAGGAGGGGATGTGGGAAACCGTGGATCCCGTGTGGCCTGTCAACGTCCAGCACAGGTGCTGGGTGCATCGTCCCCCTGACCTTCCTGACATTAGCCCCCACCAGCAACCTCTCTACACTGAACTGTGGAGTTGGAATGACATGGGAGGGCAGGAATTTGTGTCATTAGTATTAGTTATAAGGAGAGATTGGACAAACATGGATTCCTATCTATAGGGCATCAAAGTGTGAGGGGATACCTGATAGAATTCTATAGAAGTATGAGAGGCATAGATAGGGTAGATGATCAGAGTCTTTCTCCTAGGGTGGAATTGCCAAGTACTTGAGGGCAAAGCTTTAAGGTGAGAGGGGCAAAGTTTAAAGGAGATATACAAGGCAAGTTTTTTTTACACAGTGAGTGTTAGTGCAGGGAATGCGCTGTCAGGGGAAGTATTAGAAGCAACATTTAAGAGGCATTTAGACAGGCACAGGATTAGAGGGAGATGCGTTATGTGCAGTTTAAATTGGCATTCTGGGATGAAAGGCCTGTGCTGTACTGTTACATGTTCCCAGAGCAGCATTAGAGACAGTGAGAGTTGTGCAGGTTCCTGAACCTCCCATCCTTGTACAGCAGCCTGCAATGGTGGGTAGGACGAGAGTTTTGTGCCCACTTCCTGACACAGCAGCAGTGAGCAGGGCATAGGATATTGTGAAGATCTTGGCATGTCAGTATTTCATTCCACGTTTTCTAACCTTACTATAAACACCTTTCATAGAACATAGAAATTTACAGCACATTACAGGCCCTTCGGCCCACAATGTTGTGCCGACCATGTAATCTACTCTAGAGACTGCCTAGAATTTCCCTAGTGAATAGCCCTCTTCTTTTCTAAGCTCTTTTTATCTAAGAAGCTCTTAAAAGACCCTATTGTATCCGCTTCCAACACCGCTGCTGGCAGTGCATTCCACTAACCCACCACTTTCTGGGCAAAAATAACTTGACATCCCTGACATCCCCTCGGTGCCTATTTCCAAGCACCTTAAAACTATATCCCCTCTTGTTAGCCATTTCCGCCCTGGGAAAAAGCCTTTGGCTTTCAGTGCTGATATATATTTGCAATCTAGTTTACAGGAATGCATCCTGAGCTGTAAGTGCAGCGTAACTATACCTTATAAACTAGCAAATAAATGAGGAGCAATGTTGGTCCATGTTAGTTGAGCTGAATAGAAATCTACAGCCCTGGGAAAAAGCCTCTGGCTATCTACACAATCAAAGCCTCTCATCATCTTATACACCTCTATCAGGTCACCTCTCATCCTCTGTCGGTTCAAGGAGGAAAGGCCAAGTTTGCTCAGCCTATTCTCAAAAGACACACTTTCCAATCCAGGCAACATCCTTGCACTCCTCTGCACTCTTTCTATTGTAACCACACCTTTCCTGTAGTGAGGTGATCAGAACTGAACACAGTACTCAAAGTGGGATCTGACCAAGGACTTGCATATCAAATTAGCAACCCTTTTTAGCCCCAGTTTCAATTTTATTTTCTAGCCATTTAAACGTAACCAATGTTGAATTTACAGTTTAAATATTAAGAAGTAGTTATTGACATGAAATCCATTTTGTGTTGTACGACTCATCTGAAATACTGGTCCACTGAAGTCAATTGAATTTGAATTTCAGTCCAGTGCACAACCACTGCTGCACTGGTGTTTTGCAAAAGCAACTGAGAGGAATTTCCATGTGACCCTAACTCACACCAGTAATAATCCACAGCAGTGGAGCTTGAGGTCTGATTATATGTTTTACCAGTGTTGCTTGGGAAATAAACATTAGCCAGAACTGTGATCGTCAAGATAAGCAGGTAAACCAGACGACCTTGAGATCTCCGTTGATTGCACTATGCCCGTGCTTGTATATTTGAAATCAACTTGAAATGATACACAGCGGATTTGGAAAATATCAAAACATTTATCATTGGCTTCTATCAACATTTTGATGGTAGATTATTTCACTGTAAAATACAGATGATTCTGGATGTTGTGCTCACAATTCAGATAAGATTTAGCAAAACATTCCTTTATTGATACTCTGCTTGTTCAGGTTGTATCAGAAGCATGCAAAAATCGTAATTGAGTGATGAATTATTAACTTGTCAATAATTTATGCATGATAAAAAGAGAAATTCAAAGAACAAGGCTGGAACAGTGAGAGTAGACTCAGATGAGTTATGTTCAGGAGTGGAGTCACAGAATCTGAAACAATTAAACAGAGAAGAATCAATATCTGAGCGGAAAAAAGTTACAATTTTGAAATGTTATTTCAATAATAAATAAAGCATTACCTTCATGAGAATATGTTGAACTCCATGGACCCTTGAGACCCTGAGTGGATGTAGCTGACTCTGAAGGACTTGTTTGCTGTTGCAGGATATCCTGAAGTAGCTAGGGATAATGGCCCAAGCCATGATTATTAAGCAAGAATGAGCAAGAATTTTTAGATGAAGTCAAATTTGGTTGGTCTTCTATAATCCAGGTCATCAAATGCCACAAAGTATTAGCATGGAATAATCCAGCAACAGTGAATATTCAGTAATCCTACTACTATTTGTAAACAACAGGAAACATTTGTTTGCTCGAGCTATCCAGAAGAATCAGAATTGGAATCAGGTTCATCACAGCTGTTGCATATGATATGAAATGTGTTGATTTGCAGCACCTGTCATGTTATCTGGTGAAAACTATGTACCTGCAATGGCAGACTTGCTAAGTAGGTCAAACAGTAGTCCAGAACTTGCATTAGATCATCCCTCATCCTCTTTTAGCCAAAATGTTCATACCCAACACATTAACACATTCACATAACTTCTTAAAGCACAGTCCTCTTAAAAGATAGAAGCTCCTGCAAAATCGCTTCACCAAGTAGCAAAATACTTCAATCGATTCCCGCTTCTGCTGAAGGGTAGTGTGGTGAACTAGATATACCTGTCTGACTGCTCCTGTGGCTCCTCCCAAGACCCTGCTGACTACCCCTGTGGCTCCTCCCACAGACCCCTGTATAAAGGCGACTGTGGCCTGCTGCTCTCCCTCATTTTCCCCAGGATGTAGTGTTGTTCTTCAGTCAATAAAAGCCGATATCTCACTTCCTAAGTCTCGGCGTGAGTTATTGATGGTGCATCAATTTTATTGACTGAAAGTTACAACATGGAAACCGCTTTACGCCCAGAACGCCTAGACTTGGACCCCCGAGACCCTGGAGCAGCTCTTGCCTTTGAACACTGGCTGGTGTGCTTCCAATCGTACTTAGAGGAGGTTCGTGCCACCGACTCGGCTGTTCGGCTCAAACTTCTCTTCTCGAGGGTCGCCCCAAAAGTTTATTCGTTCATCAGGGACATATCCACCTACGAGGAGGCGCTTGCCGCCCTCCGAAGACAGTACCTGCGGCCAGTAAATCCAGTTTATGCACGGCACCGCTTGGCCACGCGAAAACAGCGGCCTACGGAGTCGACTGCTGAATTTCTTCGCGAGTTACAGATACTCGCGCGGGCCTGTGACTGCAAAGCGCTCACAGCGGAACAGCATAAGGAACTCTTGGTCCGAGACACTTTTGTGACTGGGGTTCGGTCAGTGTGTATCCGCCAGCGGCTGCTGGAAAAAGCTGATCTTACCTTACGCTCCGCGATAGAGACGGCCGATTCGATAGAGGCTGCGCAGTTGTACGCCGAAGCAGTCCAGCCGAGCGATTCCCCGGTTCCGAGCGAATTCGCCAACGCCGCTGCCAGTCACGGTATCTCAAACCCCACGAATTCGCCAGGTATGAAACTCTGTTACTTTTGTGAGCTTCGGAAACATGCCCGGGAAAGCTGCCCGGCGCGCGAAGCGACGTGTTCCAGCTGCGGGAAGAAGGGCCATTTCGCCAAGGTCTGTAAATCTAAACCGCGCCCGGGGTCGAGCAGCGCTGCGTCTGAGACCTGGGGGCCGCCATTTTGCATGACCGGATGTGGACAACCATCTTTGCCGGCGTCACCAGGCCCCGCCCCTACCTACCCGTGTGCGACCTGGGAGCCGCCATCTTGCATGCCCGGATGTGAGCGGCCATCTTTGCCGGCGTCACCAGGCCCCGCCCCCGACTCGCCCCGTTCAACGCTGGCTTCCGTGACCCTCGATCAAAGCGCTCCGCACCAGCTCGCAAGGTCGATGATGGACATCCTGGTGGAGGGACACAGGACTAGCTGCCTGTTTGACACGGGCAGCACTGAGAGTTTTATTGACCCGGCCACAGTGAAACGCTGCGGACTCGTTACACGGCCGGTCCGTCAGAAGATCACCTTGGCTTCAGGGTCGCATTCCACAGACATCCGGGTGGGTTGTGTAGCGACATTGGTGGTGCAGAGCACAGAGTATCGGAACTTTGCGTTCCTGGTCATGCCTCGGCTGTGCGCACCTGTGCTATTGGGGCTGGACTTCCAGAGCCATCTCGAAAGTGTGACTATGGCATATGACGGGCCCCACCCACCACTCACTGTCAGGAATCCTCAGTTTGGTGGGACTTCGCCATATACTCCGTTACCACACGCACATACACCCCGAACCCCACATCCCGCCCAGCACAATGTCGATAGCTGTGCTGCTGACACTATTTGCAACCTCTCCACCCTCAAGATCCCTCCCCCATCGCTGTTCACCAACCTGACCCCCGACTGTAAACCTGTGGCAACTAAAAGTCGGAGGTACAGTGCGGGGGACAGGGCCTTTATTCATTCAGAGGTGCAGCGGCTGCTCAGGGAGGGGATCATTGAGCCAAGCACAAGCCCATGGCGGTCCCAGGTGGTCGTTGTTCGGACTGGGCAGAAAAATAGGATGGTTGTGGACTACAGCCAGACCATCAATAGATTCACGCAGCTTGACGCGTACCCCCTACCCCGCATCACGGATATGGTCAACCAGATAGCTCAGTACAAGGTGTACTCGACAATTGATCTGAAATCCGCTTATCACCAGCTCCCCATCCGCCCAGAGGACCGCCCCTACACCGCCTTCGAGGCGGGTGGCAGGCTCTATCACTTTCTGCGCGTCCCGTTTGGTGTCACAAATGGGGTCTCGGTCTTCCAGAGGGAGATGGACCGGATGGTGGACCAGTACAAACTGACGGCCACATTTCCCTATCTAGATAACATCACCATCTGTGGTCGCGACTGGTCGGACCATGACGCCAACCTCCAACGTTTTTTCCAGGTGGCCGATGCTTTGAACCTGACTTATAACAAGGACAAGTGTGTGTTCAGAACCACACGACTCGCTATCCTTGGGTATGTCGTGGAGAACGGGGTCATTGGCCCTGACCCCGACCGTATGCGCCCCCTGTTAGAACTTCCTCTTCCCACTACTCTCAAGGCCCTCCGGCGGTGCCTGGGTTTTTTTTCCTATTACGCCCAATGGGTTCCCCATTACGTAGACAAGGCCCGCCCCCTGGTCAAGTCTACCACCTTTCCCCTCTCTGCCGAGGCCCGCGCGGCCTTCAGCTGCATTAAAGGGGACATTGCCAAAGCAACGATGCATGCGGTAGACGAGACCATTCCCTTCCAAGTAGAGAGTGACGCCTCTGACGTCGCGCTGGCTGCTACCCTCAATCAGGAAGGCAGGCCAGTGGCGTTTTTTTCTCGTACCCTTCAAGGCTCTGAACTTCGGCACTCCACGGTGGAGAAAGAAGCCCAAGCCATAGTGGAAGCTATTCGGCACTGGAGGCACTATCTCGCCGGCAGAAGGTTCACCTTGCTGACCGACCAGTGCTCGGTTGCGTTCATGTTCAGCAGCCAACAACGGGGCAAAATCAAAAATGATAAAATTTTGCGATGGAGAATAGAACTCTCCACCTATACTTACGATATCCTGTACCGGCCTGGCAGGCTCAATGAACCGTCTGATGCCCTATCCCGGGGACCGTGTGCTAGTGCCCAGCTCGACCAGCTGTATGCCCTTCATGCCCAACTTTGCCACCCGGGGGTCACCCGGTTTTATCACTTCATTAAAGCCCGGAACCTGCCGTACTCCCTGGAGGACATCAGGACGATGACCAGGGACTGCCAGATCTGCGCTGAGTGCAAACCGCACTTCTACCGTCCTGACACTGCGCAGCTTGTCAAGGCCACCCGCCCTTTTGAGCGACTGAGTATTGACTTTAAGGGCCCCCTTCCCTCCACCGACCGCAATGTCTACTTTCTCAGTATTATTGACGAGTACTCGCGATTCCCCTTTGCCGTTCCCTGCCCCGACACTACTACCACGTCGGTCATAAAAGTCCTGCGCCAGCTCTTCACTCTGTTCGGATATCCCTGCTATGTCCACAGTGATAGAGGGTCCTCCTTTATGAGTGTCGAGTTGCGCCGGTTCCTGCTTGCTAGGGGCATAGCTACTAGTCGCACCACGAGTTATAATCCCCGGGGGAATGGCCAGGTGGAGAGGGAGAATGCCACGGTGTGGAAGGCCATACTTTTAGCCCTTAAGTCACAAGGGTTGCCGGTCTCCCGATGGCAGGAGGTCCTCCCTGAGGCACTCCACTCTATCCGCTCCCTGTTGTGTACGTCCACTAATGCCACCCCTCACGAACGCTTATTCTCTTTTCCCAGGAAGTCTGTCACTGGGACCACCCTGCCAGTTTGGCTGACGTCCCCGGGGCCAGTGCTGCTGCGTAAACATGCGAGGAGTAATAAGTACTCACCACTGGTCGAGAAGGTTCACCTCCTGCATGCTAATCCCCAGTATGCTTACGTGGTCTTGCCTGATGGGCGGGAGGACACGGTCTCTGTCCGCGACCTGGCGCCCGCCGGGGCAGCAGACCACTACCCCGAGCAGTCCACGGTAACTATGCACCCTGTACCCGAGGTGACTCCGCACGCACCGTGCCCCACACAGACTCCGTATGCGTCTGTTCCAGGGCCCTCGCTCACACGCGAGGGGTCCCTGACACCTCCTGTTGGGACAGAATTAACCCACTCTCCGCCTTCGGAGCACACACCACCTCCGGCACCTGTGCCGTCATCACCTCCGGCTCCTGTGCAATTGCAGCCGGAGCTACGTAGATCGCAGCGAACGATTCGACCACCTGATCGACTTAACCTGTAAATATGCTTGGGAATTTTTTTTAAACAAAGGGGGGGTGAATGTGGTGAACTAGATATACCTGTCTGACTGCTCCTGTGGCTCCTCCCAAGACCCTGCTGACTACCCCTGTGGCTCCTCCCACAGACCCCTGTATAAAGGCGACTGTGGCCTGCTGCTCTCCCTCATTTTCCCCAGGATGTAGTGTTGTTCTTCAGTCAATAAAAGCCGATATCTCACTTCCTAAGTCTCGGCGTGAGTTATTGATGGTGCATCAGGTAGGATTAATTCAAACACCCTTCCAATACAGATTTAACAAACACATGACAGACTTAGCACTCATCTCTCTCTCTGTCTCTCTCTCTGCACATTTTTTTGAACTTAAGTGATTCACATTTTATTACAGGGGATGGTGCAGGGTGAATGGCAACTCCCCTCCTTAAGAGAGTGGGTCAGGAAGCCACAACCCACCAGCTGCTGCTGAAGTTCCCTCCAAACCTCTTGCAGAGCATCCACCGAGAGATAAAGGGAACCCAGAGAGCAGAATGCGAGGGATCCTTTGGACAGAAGGAGCCTTTATTGGGGGAGGGCTTGGAGAATGACCCTTCTCTCTTAATGGTTTCCTTGCCTCTCTTCATCCGGCAGTACTCCCTCCACAGGGCATAGAGGGTGGGGGTGGAAACCCCAGTTTCCTGCTCCTGCAGGACCCCGGCTCTGAGATACACCAAAAACTTCTCCTTACAGGTTATGCAGGGCCTTCCACTCCCATGCTGTCTGTCTAATTCGAGCACCCAATCACAGGGACCTTCCCCCACCTATACTATTCCCTTTAATTTTCTAATGTCTACAGTAACCCCTGTATCTTGTCTCATTAAGGGCTGCACCACTCCCTTTAAACTGAGAGCTGTTGCTTTAGGTAAATACTCCGCCATGGTCAAGGTGAGTCTATGGCCCTCCAGTGGGTCACTGTCACCACCGTATACACCTGTGACCAGGGCCCTCTGGTGGAGGGCTTTGGACCCTACCTCCACAGTGCTCCATTCCTCCCAGGGCTGCAAATCTCACTCAGAGAGTGAGAGATATCTTAACCACCACTGTCACTCTGCCCCGTATTGATTCATCAAGCCCATGGAAAGCAGGTGGCACGTTCAGGGCATTGTTAATTACGTGGTGGGATGACAAGTCCGCCCACCCCACCCAGGACACCCATCTCCCTGTTGGATGATCTTACTGTAGAGCTCCTCTCATCCCAGATCCTCAGCAACCACATGGACAGCAGCTCTCCTGGCTTTTGTCAATACTTGCCTCCCACCTCCACTCGTTCCTTAGCAGGGAGCTCTCTGATGGTAGTCTTCTCAGTGAGACACAGTGTGTTATCCTCCCCAGGCCCCTCTCCCTCACACTGTTCCTCTCCCCCAGCCTGTTGCTCTTCCTTACCCTGTTCCATAGCAGTGGCCCCCTTGCTGGGATTGGGATTGTGTAGCCAACAGTCTTTCCTGTACAGGTGCTGCTTCTGCACGCTTGCTATCTCTTCCTCTTTCTGTGAGATTGTCTTATACTGCTGCTTTTCGATGGCTGCTAGCACCCCTCCAGCTCCCCTTCATCTTAGGGAACCCAATCTCATTAAAGACAGACACGATGTGATGTTCCATTTTCACCCAGCGTGAGTTCAGCTTGTCTGAACAGTCTGTGGGTGTCCTGTAGCCTGCCAGTAGGTTGCAGGACTCCCAAATCCCACACTTCTCACACGGGGGGAGGTTGACTCTCTTATTTTTCCTTCTTAAGATATTCATCCTCTGATCAATCACTGAACCCTGCTTGCAGTGCCAGTAGGTTCTTGGATTCAGTGAGTGGGGACAGAAGGCACCCACTACCAGTAAAAGTAGGTTAACTATTTACCTACAAGACAAGACAGACACTATACATTCAGCAAACTCTTCAAGTTACGCTTGGTTACAAATACTCCTCTAAACTGAGCACCTGAAGTGACAGGACAAAGCAGACACTAAACATACACAGTGTAGGAAGTACTTATCTAAAGTGTGTGTCTGGGCCTTCTTTACTGCAGCACACCTCTACTATTTAATGTTTCCACGGTGCCAGCTGCCCATGGTGCCCCGGAGAGTGGAAAGAGAGCCATGATTTCCGCACGCTAGATTTAAACTCTCCCAGTGCCGTGACATCATCAGTTAAATAGCAGGTAGAGGGAGGGACTGCAATGCTCCTTAAACAGGCCAATACCTAGCTAGTACAGTGGATTGGCTTTTGATGAATGAGTAAGATGGACACCTACTGCGATAGTTCCCTGGTGCGGAGTCCAGCAAGCTTCTGACTTATAAACTAGACTACAGATGCTGAAATCTGAAGCAACGTTCAAGATGCTAAAGGAACTCAGCAGGTCAGGTTGCATCCATAGAGGATAATGTACAGTTGATATTTTGGTTCAAGACTCTTCATTTCAATCCAAAATATTGGCTATCAGTTCCCTCAGTAGATGCTGTCTGACCAGTTGAGTTCCTCCAGTGTCTTGCGTGTTGTTCTGGCTTTTATTGTTTGGATGTATGTTGCTAAGATGGGGTTTGTAGGAGACAGTCAGAGGAGACTGAGGAGAACCTAAGGATCTTTAGGTAAGCTAATCATATCCTTCATTCTTCAAATATTTAAAAATCCATCAATTTCTGATTTGAAATTAATCAGTACTGAGGCTCGACAACATTCCTAGTTGCAAAATTCTGAAGGTTCATCAGCTTCTGTCTAAACGATTTTCTCCATATTTCAGTCCTAAATGCCTACGCTTATTTGGAGACTGCAATCCTTGGGAACAATCACCTTCTCAAGCCCTTTATTTGTTTCAATGAGATATTAAGAATTGTTAGTCAAAAATCTAGACCTTGGTACAGGTCATATGTGCAATAGAAGTGCTAAGAAAGGCTACATCAAGTAAGACTCATTGATAGCACTTGTCACCATTTAGGCAAAGAATCTATTTGGTGGTTATTAAACCTAAGAGATTAATAGAATTGATGTGAATTTCAATAACAAACTTTCACATCAGTCAAATGTCCATTTGAGTTAGTGTTATGGACATATGGATAAGTCCATAACACTAGGTCCAGGTTTCAGATGCTTATGCATAAAGTTAATGTTAAAAGTATGAAGCAAATTTTCCCAGGGAACTGAGGGAGAAAGCCTCAGCCTGTGTTAATAACAATTGTTAAAATAATTATTTTGTTTCCCTTTTAGGCATCTTCAAAATATAAGCACCTGAGCAGCCTCTGCAATGCAGTGTTTCAACATATGGTAAATATTGTAATATTTCCTTTGCATGAATTTAATAACGTAGTCAAAATCTTCAAGGAGAAAAATCATAACGATTGCTGGTGTTTCTTCCAGATCATCTAATTGAACCTTTAAATGTATCAGACTGAAACAAAAAACATTTTAAACATCTACTGTGAATTCTGGTTAATTGGGGCATATCGGGACAAGAACATTTTGGCCTAATTAAGCAGCTGCCGCAATTAGCCGAAGCTTCATGGAAATACGTAGATAAAAAGGCATAAAAGTGACAAACTACCATTTATCTGAGTAACAAATTATGTATGTATTTAAATGTAATCTAAAACAAATTAGAACACCACTAACTCTACTACAGTATTACACAATTATGCATTAGTTCCCAGTAGTTCTCAATGGAGGAATTCATCCACTGTACGCTGCTGTGTTCTTTTGATTAACCATAAACAAACAAAATCACCACGGACATCTAGTGCGGATAATGCCTTCATACGATGCTTTCAATGTTCAAAGTAAATTCATTATCAAAGTACATATTTTTTCACCATATGCAACCTTCAGATTCATTTTCTTGCCAGCAATCATAGTAAATACAAGAAACACAACAGAAACAGTGAAGGCCCAGTCCCAACAGGATGGACAACAGCCAATGTGCAAAAGAAAACAACAAGCTGTGCAAATACAAAAAGAGGAATAAAAAAGAAATAATAATAATAAATAAATAAGAAATGAGTATCAAGAACATGAGATGAAGAATCCTCGAAAATAAGTCCATAGGTTGTGGGAACGGTTCAGTGATGGAGCGAGTGAGCTGAGTGACGCTATTGCCTCTAGTTCAAGAGCCTGATGGCTGAGGGGTAATAATTCTTACTGCATCTAGTGGTGTGGACCCTGAGGCTCCTGTAGTTCTTTCTGATTTCATCAGTGAGAAGAGAGCATGACCCGGATTTGCTGAGAGGTGGGTAAGTCTTTACTCGTGATGGACTGGGCTGTATCCATAAAATTTTTGTAGGCTTTTCTGTACAAGGGCATTGGCATTCCCATACCAGGTTGTGTTACAATCAGACAATATATTCTCCACCACACATTTACAGAAGTTAGTCAGAGTTTCAGATGACATGTCGAATTTTCACAAACTGTTAAGAAAGTAGAGGCGTTGCTTTACTTTCTTCATAAGGGCATGCATGTGCTGGATCTAGGACAGATCCTCTGAAAGGATAACGCCGAGGATTTTAAAGTTGCTGACCCCCTCCACCTCTAATCCCCTAATGAGGACTGGCTAATTGACCTCAGGTTTCCTCCTCCTGAAGTCAATAGTCATCTCCTTAGTCTTGCTGACATTGAGTGAGAGGTTGTTGTTGGCCAGATTTTCAATCTCCCTCCTATATGCTTTGTCACCACCTTTGATTCAGCCAACAAATCAATGATGATTCATACCATCAAGATGGCGGCGCGACGACGCAGGGCGCAGCGGCCACTCCAGTAAGGAATATCCGTTATCTGTAAGTAGGGGCCGTGCACAATCCTGATTTGATTGAGACGGATGTGTGAAGCACGGAGGAACATCTGGCGAAACTTCTGACATGCCTGTGCTGCTGACGCTGCTACTGAGCGATCGGAGAGATCTCCAGAGAGGAAGGCCCCGAATCCTCGGCTTTGCCTGTTGCTTGGTGGCCGGAGCCGGGGTTGAAGCACTCGGCAGAGATGGTGCTCGGTGCTCGGTGTCGGAGGGCTGGTCGGAGGCACGAAGTTGTCGGAAGTTTTCGGACGGACTCACAGTTGCCACGTTGGAGGTTTCTTCCTTCTGCCATCTGCGTGAGATGATGGGCTATCTGGGACTTTGAGACTTTTTTTTACCGTGCCCATGGTCTGCTCTTATCAAATTATGGTATTGCTTTGCACTGTTGTAACTGTATGTTATAATTATGTGGTTTTTTTGGTCAGTTAGTCTTGGTCTGTCTTGTGTTTATGTGATATCATACTGGAGGAACATTGAATTTCCCCTTGGGGATGAATAAAGTATCTATCTATCTATCTATCTATCTAACAACAGTGGTGTCATTGGTAAACTTAAATATGTCATTGGAGCTGTGCTCAGGCTCACAGTCATAGGTACAAAGCAAGCAGAGCAGGGGGCTAAGGGTGCACCTGTGCTGAGGGAGATTATGGAGGTGATGTTGCCAATCTGAACTAACTGGGGTCTGCAAGTGAAGAAATCCAGGATCCAGTTGCACAGCAAGGTATTGAGGTCTAGGACTTGATCGTTGAATCCTCCAAATTTTCATTGTAACATTCAAGATTATTTTCATTAACTCCAAATCCTTCATAGTTCCTTATTTGTTGAAATAGTGAAATCACTTCATTTTCACTCTTGGCTGTTTCTTGAATCTCCAAGCCCGAATATGTGAGATTACAGAGCTGTGTATCAGACACTGTGATTAGCAGCACAGGGGCACCTTGGGGGACTGTCCTGTTCCCCTTCCTGTCCATCATCTACACCTTGAACTTCAGATACAACTTGGATTCCTGCCACCTGCAGAAATGTTTGGATGATTCAGTAGCTGTGGGCCATAGCTGCTGGGGTCAAGAGGCTGAGTACAGAAGAGTGTTGTGGCTGAATCATCTGCAGATCAACAGCACTAGGACAAAGGAGTAAGTGGTGGACTACAGGAAACTGAAAACACCCTGCATTCCCATCTCCATCAAGGGAGAGGATGTGGAAGTCATCTGGGACTATAAATACCTGGGAACTCACCTGGACAATAAACTGGACTGGACTAAAAATAGAGAGGCTCTGTACAAGAAGGGACAGAGCAGACTGTACTTCCTGAGATGGCTCCAGCCTTTCAACATCTACAGTACTATGACTCAGTGGTGGCTAGCTTTCTGTTCTACTCTGTAGTCTGCTGGGGCAGCAGGGTGAGAGCAGCTGATGCCAGGAAGATCGATAAGCCTGTCATGAAGGCTGGTTCCATTCTGGGGGTGGAGGATAGATTCCCTGGTGGTTGTGTCTGAGGGGAGGATGCTACAGAAGCTATGGAGCATTATGGACAATCCCTCTCACCCCTCCATGACATACTGGACAAACAGAAAGCACCTTTAGTAACAGACTGATTCCACCAGGGGGCACCACTGAACGCCACAGGAGATCCTTTCTCCCTGTGGTTACAAGACTCTACAACCTCTCCTCCTCATTAAGAATCTAAGTGTATTGTTTCATCGCACATCTATATTTTGCACTATTACTTTTTAATGCACATTTTGTATTTTCATATTTTAAAGTATTTATTTCTGACTGAGCAACATCATGACAATAATTTCCTTTGGGATAAATAAAATTTTATCTTATCTTGAATACATGAAACCACAGTGAGCAAAACTATTGAATTGTCTTACTGCTTATTTCTCACAAACTATCAGTAATAAAAATTATTGCTATTTGAACACAAACACACACAACTGACTCTATTTAAAAACTGTTTGCTCTAAGCTTGGTGTAGTGTCTAATGGCCACACAAGTGTGCGCAACTGACACTCATTAGAAATTGTTCGGCAACAGTCTCCTGTCCCATTTAAGTGGCAGAATGTCCCAAGTAAACAAAAGGAATCCCATCCATTTTCTTGATTAGTTTTTGTTCTTTAAGAGCTGTCCCAAATGAGAGGCTGCCCTGATTAACCAATGGCCCAATTAACTGGAATTGCTCAAGGTTTGCAAAGCAGCTGAGTGGGAGTGAAACAAGGAAGTTGTCAGTTAATTTAATGTTCTGTTTCCTTCCATCACTAGGAGGATGAGAGCTCACCCAACAGGTACAGAGAACTAAAAAACTCCTTGACCCACTTGCGATCTCAGCTACAGGTAAAAGAATGCTGAAGTCAGTTAATGTACTCTCTACCTTTTAGTTTATGTCTGTCCTTTTAAAACAATTTAGACATGTGAATTGTTATAGATTCCTGTTTTAAGTGCAATTAGTAACTGAGCCGTCACTCCAGGGCAGATAATTCTAAAGATTCATCATTCATTGAAAAGGCCATTGTTTATTGCATATCAGTTATGATTGGCAATCATAATTGACATTAATGGTGATGAAATGCTTTGAGAGGTTGGTCATGGCTAGGATCAACACCTGCTTCAGCAAGGACCTGGTCCCACTGCAATTTCCCCATCACCAAAACAGGCAGACACAATCTCCAAGGCTTTTCACATGGCCTTAGATCAGCTGATTAATACAAACACCTATGTTGTAGAAATATAGAAACATAGAAAACCTACAGCACAATACAGGCCCTTTGGCCCACAAAGCTATGCTGAACATGACCTTACCTTAGAAATTACCTATTTTTCTAAGCTCTATGTACCTATCCACGAGTCTCTTAAAATAGCCTATCATTTCCACCTCCACCACCATCGCCAGCAGCCCATTCCATGCACTCACCACTCTCTGTGTAAAAAAAACTTATCCCTGACATCTCCTCTGTACCTACTTCCAAACACCTTAAAACTGTGCCCTCTCTTGCTAGCCATTTCAGCCCTGGGAAAAAGCCTCAGACTATCCACACGATCAATGCCTCTCATCATCTTATACACCTCTATCAGGTCACCTCTCATCCTCCGTTGCTCCAAGGAGAAAAGGCCGAGTTCACTCAACCTATTCTCATAAGGCATGCTCCCCAATCCAGGCAACATCCTTGTAAATCTCTGCACACTTTTAAAAGTTTCCACATCCTTCCTGTAGTGAGGCAACCAGAACTGAGCACAGTACTCCAAGTGGGGTCTGACCAGGGTCCTATATAGCAGCAACATTTTTAATTTAACTATTTAACGTGAGTGTGAGTGTGAGTGTGAGTGTGAGTGAGTGAGTGAGTGAGTGTGTGTGTGTGTGTGTGTGTGTGTGTGTGTGTGTGTGTGTGTGTGTGTGTGTGTGTGTGTGTGTGTGTATACACACTACTGTAATTGATTTACTTATTTTTTTCTTTCTATATTAGCATGTATTTCATTGTACTGCTACTGCAAAGTTAACACGTTTCATGACATATGCTGATGATATTAAACCTGATTCTGAATCTAACTGAGAAGGTGATGGTGAGCTGCTGCATTGCATCATCATATTCTCACGGTCAACCAGGGAAGAACAATAAATCCTGGTAGTATCAGAATGATTGATAACAGTAAAAGAGGAATGAAGAACTTTTTAAATGCGCTCTTCACTAGAAAAAATATAAACTGTAAATTAATGACATATATGGTAAAAAGTCAATAACATCATTTTGAAAATTTGTAAATCAATTGTCCAGAAACTGTGAAGTTACCACAATTGCTTCTGGACATTTTTAACTAAATGATAGCTTATTGGATCACAAGTAATACTGTCAGACGTTTGGGGAAAAAATATTAGTGATTGAATTGGTTTTGCATTTGTGTGGTCCTTATTTCTCATTGCTAATTTTCAAAGTTCAAAGTAAAATTTTTTTATCAGAGTACATACATGTCACTACATACAACACTGATATTCTTTTTCCTGCGGGCATACTTAGCAAATCTATAGAACAGTAACTGTAAACAGGATCAATGAACAACAAACTAATTTTGTTGATCACTTGAATGGGTTAGTTAAATGTTATTTGTTATTTGCATCAACAGGTGCTCAGTATAGCATTAATTTCAGATGCAATTGTGCTATGTATTTAATATTTCAGTAATATTGTAAACAGATTGTTTGACAAAGCACTCTTTGTTGTCCACATAATGCATTACAAGTTATATGTAAAAGACATTAGTCATTATGCCACCATGTCATATTTGCCTGCCTTACTTAAAGTACATACGGAGTTAGACTTGCATTTTGGCTTCATGTATTTGTTATTAATTAGTTTCATGCATTAGAGTTACGAAATATAACAAATTGATGTAGTTTTTACCTTTGTGCCTCGGAGAACATACTGTATATTTATTCATTCAAATATTTTGGTTACAAATAGAATGGAGACATCTTATTTCGAGAAGAGTTAATGCAGCAGAAGTGGACAGCTGTATTGGATTCAGCTCGGAACAAGAACACTCAAACTCCCTCCGTTGGACAATGTCTTCAAGAGGCCATGATTCTCGCAAGTGAGGCAATGCATTATGAAAGTTTGTAGTTAACCTCTCCCAACCTTTACTCAGTAACTCCCATGTTGACAAAGACAACTATCAATAAGAATTTGTTTTAACTGACTTAGATGTGTAAAGATATTTCAGATCTTGTCAGGATTGAGCAGGCATGGCTACTTCAAGTGCCAGGCTTTAGATGTTTCAGAAAGGATAGGGAGGGAGGCAAAAGAGGTGGGGGTGTGGCACTGTTGATTGGAGATAGTGTCACGGCTGCAGAAAAAGAAGAAGTCATGGAGGCGTTGTCTATGGAGTCTCTGTGGGTGGAGGTTAGGAATAGGAAGGGGTCAATAACTCTACTGGGTGTTTTTTATAGACCACCTAGTATTAACAGGAACATGGAGGAGCAGACAGGGAGACGGATTCTGGAAAGGAGTAATAATAACAGGGTTGTTGTGGTGGGAGATTTTACTTTCCCAAATATTGATTGGCATCTCCCTAGAGTGAGGGGTTTAGATGGGGTGGAGTTTGTTAGGTGTGTTCAGCAAGGTTTCTTGACACAATATGTAGATAAGCCTACAAGAGGAGAGGCTGTACTTGATCTGGTATTGGGAAATGAACCTGGTCAGGTGTCAGGTCTCTCAGTGGGAGAGCATTTTGGAGATAGTGATCTCAGTTCTATCTCCTTTACCATACCATTGGAGAGGGATAGGAACAGACAAGTTAGGGAAATGTTTAATTGGAGTAAGGGGAAATATGAGGCTATCAGGCAGGAACTTGGAAGCATAAACTGGAAACAGATGTTCTCAGGGAAACTTATCATAAAATGTGGAAATGTTCAGAGGATTTTGCGTGGGGTTCTGAGAAGGTACGTTCCAATGAGACCTGGAAAGGATGTTAGGGTACAAGATCTGTGGTACACAAAGGCTGTTGTAAATCTAGTCAAGAAGAAAAGAAAAGCGTATGAAATTTTCAAAAAACTAGGTAATGATATGAATCTAAAATATTATAAGGCTAGTATAAAGGAGCTTAAGAATGAATTTAGGAGAGCCAGAAGGGGCCATGAGAAGGCCTTGGTGGACAGGATTAAGGAAAACCCCAAGGCATTCTACAAGTATGTGAAGAGCAAGAGGATAAGATGTGAGAGAATAGGACCAATCAAGTGTGACAATGGAAAAGTGTGTATGGAACTGGAGGAAATAGCGGAGGTACTTAATGAATATTTTGCTTCAGTATTCACTATGGAAAAGGATCTTGACGATTGTAGGGATGACTTGCAGCGGACTGAAAAGCTTGAGAATGTAGATATTAAGGAAGAGGATGTGCTGAAGCTTTTGGAAGGCATCAAGTTGGATAAGTCACTGGGACCAGATGGGATGTACCCCAGGCTACTGTGGGAAGTGAGGTAGGAGATTGCTGAGCCTCTGGCAATGACCTTTGCATCATCAATGAGGACAGGAGAGGTTCCAGAGGATTTGAGGGTTGCAGATGTTGTTCCCTTAGTCAAGAAAGGGAGTAGGGATAGCCCAGGAAATTATAGGCCAGTGAGTCTTACTTCAGTGGTTGGTAAGTTGATGGGGAAGATCCTGAGAGGCAGGTAAGGCATTTCATAAGGTACCCCATGCAAGGGTTATTGAGAAAGTAAGGAGACATGGGATCCAAGGGGCTATTGCTTTGTGGATCCAGAACTGGCTTGCCCACAGAAGGCAAAGAGTGATTGTAGATGGGTCATATTCTGCATGGAGGTTGGTGACCAGTGGTGTGCCTCAGGGATCTGTTCTGGGACCCCTACTCTTTGTGATTTTTATAAATGACCTGGATGAGGAAGTGGAGGGATGGGTTAGTAAGTTTGCTGATGACACAAAGGTCGGGGGTGTTGTGGATAGTGTGGACGGCTGTCAGAGGTTACAGTGGGACATTGATAGGATGCAAAACTGAGCTGAGAAGTGGCAGATGGAGTTCAACCCAGGTAAGTGTGAAGTGGTTCTTTTTGGTAGGTCAAATATGATGGCAGAATGTATTATTAATGGTAAGACTCTTGGCAGTGTGGAGGATCAGAGGGATCTTGGGGTCTGAGTCCATAGGACACTCAAAGCTGCTACAAATGTTGACTCTGTGGTTAAGAAGGCATACGGTGCATTGGCCTTCATCAATCGTGGGATTGAGTTTAAGAGCTGAGAGGTAATGTTGTGGCTATACAGGACCCTGGTCCATCCCCAGTTGGAATACTGTGCTCAATCCTGGTTGCCTCACTATAGGAAGGATGTGGAAACCATACAAAGGGCGAAGAGGAGATTTACAAGGATGTTGCCTGGATTGGGGAGCATGCCTTATGAGAATAGGTTGAGTGAACTTGTCCTTTTCTTCTTGGAGCAACGGAGGATGAGAGGTGATTTGATAGAGGTATACAAGATAATGAGATGCATTGATCATGTAGATAGTCAGAGGCTTTTTTCCCCAGGGCTGAAGTGGTTAGCATGGTAGGGCATAGTTTTAAGGTGCTTGGAAATAGGTACAGAGGAGATGTCAGGGGTAATTTTTTATGCAGAGTGTGGTGAGTGCATGGAATGGGCTGCTGGTGGCGGCGGTGGAGGTGGAAACGATAGGGTCTTTTAAGAGACTCCTGGAAAAGTGCATGAGCTTAGAAGCATAGAGGGCTATGGGTAAAGCCTAGGTAGTTCTAAGGTAGGAACATGTTCAGCACAGCTTTGTGGGCCGAAGGACCTGTATTGTGCTGTAGGTTTTCTATGTTTCTGTGTTTCTATGATTCTGGCACAAGTATTTCAGATTTCTTCAGGCATCTGATTTATTTACTCCTTCCTTTAGTGTTGCAACTCATACCTCAACATATTGTAAAGTTCTTTCTTATAGAAGTTATGCCTTTTGCCTTCAGTTTTCGTTTTTGGGATTCACAGAACTTTGCTGTGACTCTCTGTACGCTACTGCGATGTGTCTGCTCGGTTAGATTCAATCAAAGATTGGATGTTAATAAGAAAAACAGTGGCTGATCTGAAATTATACTCAGGAATTTTCCCTATGGAGCAAGAACTGCTTAGTAATCAGTAGGAAAGGAAGCAAAAATACAAATATGCAGTGGGCCATGTGGTATTTCAATTTAAATAAACCCAAATTTCATTTGATTGATAAGGAAAACAAAATAAAGTCAAAATAGCTGAATCATGAAAGTTAATATTTAGCTAAATACTTTGAAAGCCTAGGAGTTTATACAAGCTTCTGCTAACCAAAATTTGCCACTACCGTGGTACAAAGCATGTATTCTCCATGATCCAATATAGGTAAATTGAACATAAAAGAATTGGTGCCCAAGGAAAGAAGAATATATTCCAGATGTGATGGAAATATTGTAACTGGGTTATTGCTCCTGTGCATTTGAAAAATTCAACGGAAAATGCTAAGTCCAAAGCTTTACAGAGTCCTTTCTAGGAAAGCAGAAAAACCTGCAGTCTTCAGCAACTAATCTTCATGGGTGTCCAAACTTTAACCTGTTATGACAATATTCAACTCTAAGACCATAGGATATAGGAGCAGAATTAGGCAATTTGGCTCATTGAGTCTGCTCCTCCATTTCATCGTGGTTGATCCATTTTTCTCTTGGCACCAATCTCCTGCCATCTCTCCATAACGTTTCATGCCCAGACTAATCAAGAATCTATCAACCTCTGCCTTAAACATACATAAGGACTTGGACTTCACAGCCGCCTCTGGCAAAGAATTTCACACATTGACACTCACTGGCTAAAGAATTTCTTCCTCATCTCCATTCTAAAAGGACGCCCCTCTATTCTGAAGCTGTGCCCTCCGGTCCTAGACTCTCTCACCATAGGAAACACCCTCTCCACATAGACTCTTTCAAGGCTTTTCACCATTCAATAGGTTTCGGTGAGGTCATCCCTCATTCTTCTGAATTCTAGTGAACACAGGCCCTGAGCCATCAAACACTCTTCATATGACAAGCCATTCAATCCTGGAATCATTTTTGTGAACCTCCTTCGAACCCTCTCCAATGTCAGCACATCCTTTCTAAGATAATGGGCCCAAAACTGCTCACAATACCCCAGGTGAGGCCTCATCAATGCTTTATAAAACCTCAACATAACATCCTTGCTTTTATATTCTAGTCCTCTTGAAATGAATGCTAACATTGCATTTGCCTTCTTCATCACTGACTCAACCTGCAAATTAACCTTTAGGCAATCTTGCACAAAGACTTCCAAGTCCTTTTGCACCTCAGATTTTTAAATTTTCTCTCCATTTAGAAAATAGTCAACATTTTTATTTCTTCTACCAAAGTGCATGACCATGTACTTCCCGACACTGTATTCCATCGGCCACTTCCTTGCCCATTCTCCTAATCAGTGTAATTCCTCTGTAGCCTCTCTACTTCCTCAAAGCTACCTGCCTCTCCACCTATCTTCATATTGTCCACAAACTTTGCAGCAAAGCCAACAATTCTGTCATCCAAGTCATTGACATATAACATAAAAAGAAGCAGTCCCAATACAGACACCTGTGGAACAGCACTAGTCACCAGCAGCCAAGCAGAAAAGGCTCGCTTAATTCCCACACTTTGCCCCCTGCCAATCAGCCACTGCCTTATCCATGCTAGAATCTTTACTGTGATACCATGGGCTCTTAATTTGTTAAGCAGCCTCATGTGTGGCACCTTGTCAAAGACATTCTGAAAAAGTACACAACATCCACCAATTCTCCTTTCTCTATCCTGTTTGTTATTTCTTCGAAGAAATCCAACAGATTAGTCAGATAAGGTTTTCCCTTAAGAAAACCGTGCTGACTACAGCCTATTTTATCATGTGTTTCCCAGTACCTGGAAACCGCATCCTTAACTATCAATTCCAATGTCTTCTCAACCACTGAGGTCAGATTAACTGGCCTATAATTTCCTTTCTTCTGCCTCTCTCCCTTCTTGAAGAGTGGACTGATGTGCAATTTTCAGAACCATGCCAGAGTCAATTGATTCTTGAAAGATCATTGCTAATGTCTCCACAATATCTTCAGCCACCTCTTTTGAACTCTGGGATGTACACCATCTGGTCCAGGTGACTTATCCCTCCCTCAGGACTCTGGGATGTACACCATCTGGTCCAGGTGACTTATCCCTCCCTCAGGACTCTGGGATGTACACCATCTGGTCCAGGTGACTTATCCCTCCCTCAGGACTCTGGGATGTACACCATCTGGTCCAGGTGACTTATCCCTCCCTCAGGACTCTGGGATGTACACCATCTGGTCCAGGTGACTTATCCCTCCCTCAGGACTCTGGGATGTACACCATCTGGTCCAGGTGACTTATCCCTCCCTCAGGACTCTGGGATGTACACCATCTTGTCCAGGTGACTTATCCCTCCCTCAGGACTCTGGGATGTACACCATCTGGTCCAGGTGACTTATCCACCTTCAGACCTTTCAATTTCACCAAGAACCTTCTCCCTACTAATGGCAACTTCACACACTTCTGACTCCTGACACTCTGGAACTTAGACCATACTGCTAGTATCTTCTACAGTGAAGACTGATGCAAAATACTTATTCAGTTCGTCTGCCATTTTCTCGTCCCCCATTACTACCTCTCCAGCATCATTTTCCAATGGTCGGAAATCCATTCTTGCCTCTCTTTTAATCTTAATTCATCTGAAGGAACTTTTGGTAGCCTCTTTATTAGCTAGCTTACTTCTGTATTCCATCATTACCTGCTTAATGACTTTTTCATTGCCTTCTGTTGGTTTTTAAAAGCTTCCCAATCCTCCAACTTCCCACAAATTTTGGCTCTATTATATGCCCTTTCTTTGGCTTTTATGTTGGCTTTGACTTTTCACCACGGTTGTGTCATCTTGCCCTTAGAACACTTATTCCTCTTTGGGATGTATATATCCTGCACCTTCTGAATTGCTGTCCAAGTTTTGAGTGTTCATTTTGTAGTTTCTTGGACCCTTAATCTCTTTTGCAGCTTTCTCTCATTATATAGTAAAACATGGAGTCATTCAATTATGTGACCCGTGTGGTTATAACAATGAAGTTAAATTTATCCTTGAGTGACCTGACTACCATAGTTTCAGTTGTTCTCTCATGGGCACAACCATTCTTTCAAAAGTTAAACTTTACACCGAGGCGTGTCTTTTTCAAACCGAATGCTTCATTCTTTGGGCATGTAATCGGTGTTTGGATTCGGTAGAGTGAATTTCATGAAGTACCTTATTACTCAGAATGACACAAAGCTGCCACGTGTTCCGAAAAAATGTGTTGCACGTTACTCATTAGTTATTCTTAAGGAATACCTAGACTGAAACTGAAGTGATTTTTTTTCCCTCTGTGTTTGATGCCTGCTACAGTTGTCAGTTGGGTCTCAACTTGGAAGAGTGATAAAGACACATTTACACCTTCCCCAGCTCTCTGTGTTACATTTTACCCATGCCACTGTCCAACAAGTTGTAGGTTTCTAACTGTTGTCGATGCACCCCCACTGCTCCCATTCCAGTACAATGTCTGTGATCACCTACAGGAAAATCTCGTCTAAACCTTACTGCCTGAATGTGATATGAGTTGCAAGATGCAACAGAATGCAGTTTATTCTCCTAGAATTCATGTATTGTGTAGATTAACTTCCTGATGAGCTAGGTTTGTTAATTGCAATATTTTAACAAAATTTAATTGATATCCATTCCATAGGTTTAGAAAATAGAAATGGGATAATTGACCTGACAAATACATTACGGTAATATGCTGGCGTACCATCTCTTTCCAACAGAGCTGGCTTCTGAATGTGCCTGTGGTTACCCTAAACTGTCTGAGGCTGTAAGGGAAGGGTGGCTTATATCACTGCTTCAAGCAAACTCGATTTCCTTGGCAGATCTGATGCAGATTGTTAGGACTGGAGATGTGGAGGAGGTGAGGAATCACAACTAAATACAATCAAATTATATTCTGTGTCATCAGGGCCAATTCCCACCCTCCCACTTTCACACCGGTGCCAGTTTCCGCTCTCTCTCTCCCACAGTGGGATCAGTTCCCAGTCTCCCTCTCCAGTCTCACACCAGAACCACTCCTGCCTTCCCTTCCCCACACTAGGACCACTATTCCCCTTATTCCCACTTGGACCAATTTGTACCATCCCTTTCTCACACCGGGGCCAATTCCCACCCTCTCATTCCCACAATGGGACAAATTCCTGCCCTCCCTTTCCCACACCGGAACCAATTCCCACTCTCCCTTTCCCACACTGGGATCAATTCATACCCTTCCTTTCCCATACTGTCTGTTTATTGTTCTTGCTGTCTACTTGTAGTGTATTTAGAGCTAAACATAATTTATCATTGTCTTAACCCTAGGTCAGAACAGTCCTCCGGTTACCTGAAACACAAAGAGAACTGGGCAAGTTGTTGAACCCTGAAGTAGGACATATTGTGTGTTGTGATCTATCTTCCCCTATGATTGAAAACCAAGAGACCAGGCAATCTAGAGATGGCCTAATAATGGTCAAGGAATCAGTAAGTGATGCTGCTATTCCCGAAGATACCATTATCAATGCATCACAGTCTGAACCTTTGGACCCTGGGAGCCAAGAAGTTGCAAAGTTGAACTTACTAAGCATACCTGAGCTTGTGGATTGCAGTGGCAGTGATGCAGCCAGTTGTACACTACCAAAGACCCCTTGCAGCATGAAAGGAGAATCCGTGAGTGAAGACACAAATGCTGTGCCTAAAGAAGTCATTGCAAACCTCAAAGCTGAAGTAGGAGAGCTTCAGGAAGAGAAAGCAGAGATGGATCGTCGCCTGCAGTGTGTGAACAATCAGTTACTCGATTCAACTGAAGAGAAAAGAAGATTGGAAGATGAATTATATGCTGCAGGGAGAGAAGTGAACCATTTGGCTCAGAAACTTGAGGCATTGACAAAAGGGAAGATACAAGAAGAAGAATCAATGAAAAACAACTTGAGAAAAGAAAATGAGGTTTTGGAGAAGAGAAATAAAGAGCTTCTAAATGAGATTACAAAACTGCAAACCAGCCAGCAAGCAACGGAAACAGAGTTTGAACAAAAGAGTGAAGAATATTTGCAGAAAATATCTCAATTGAAAGATGACAAGAAGAAGATGGAGGACAAGTTTAATTGCATGCAGCAAGAAAATGCAGAGAAACTAATAGAGTGTCATCAAAGTATTGAAACATTGAGCACGGAAAATGGGGAAATGAAGGGAAGATTATCAGAACTTAAATCCAAGGATAAAATTCTTAATAATATGGTGACAGAACTGAAAGAGAAAGTTGAAAAGACGATGAAAGAAAATGAACACCTGCTTAACAAAATTGACAAAATGGAGAGTGAGAAGACAAATATGGTTCACGAAACAATACATCACTTAACAAAAGAGAATGAACATCTTTTAGGAAAAGTCAGAGAACTGGAAAATGAACTAGAGAATTATTCCACTGCGAATACTGCAGCACAATATAAAATAAATCAAATAGAAAATGCAAATACCAATTTGATGAATGTGAAAGAAAATTTAATCAAAGAACCGAAAGTGCAGGGAGAAGGTGAAATAAATGAAAAGCCAGATGAGTTACAGAAAATGTCATCACAGCAAAGTGATGTTTTATTACAAGAAGCTACTGGCTGTGAGAATGACAGGAAGATAATGTTAAAAGCCAAGAAGAGGAGGGAAGTGGAAAAAAGCAAGAATTTGATGGAACGCCATGTTGAATTTAATGATGTATTGTCTGAGACATCTACAGTGAAAATCACTGGAAGATCTAATGAATACAAAACCTTGTCATCCAAAGAGAATGCAGAAGATGAAAGTCCACTCAGTGATGAAACAAGAATTGATGTCGAAGCATTTTTGGAAGAGATTGAGATGGTGAATGATGAGGCTTTAAAAACCATTAATTGTTCTGACATATCAAGTTATTGGGAAGTATTGTTAAGGGAGGAAGAGCCATAGAACACTACAGCACAGTACAGGCCCTTCAGCCCTCCATGTTGTGCCGACCCATATCAGTTCAGTTCAGTTTCAGTATATTGTCATTTAGAAACCACAAATGCAATGCAGTTAAAACAATGAGACAACGTTCCTCCAGAATGATATCACAAAAGCACATGACAAAACAGACTACACCAGAAAATCCACGTAACGTTTGGCAATCCCCAATCCAGAGTCCGGAGAGGCTGCTGCGTATTAATATCGTGCTACCATCTTAGCGCGTTCCCCAGAAAGGAGCTCCAAATCTACCAGACAAAACAAGACTACCCAGACACACCAAGTCAGGAGACCAACTCTGGCACCCAACAAACCAAACACTAAAGCTACAAGACCGGCACAAAACCACATAGTTACAACATATAGTTACAACAGTGCAAACAATAGCATAATTGATAAAAAAAAAAAGACCATGGGCACAGTAAAAACAGTCCTTTAAAAAAAGTACTAGACCCACAGTACCCCATAACCCTCTATTTTTCTTTCATCCATGTGTCTGTCCAAGAGGCTCTTAAATACCCCTAATATTTTAGCCTCCACCACCATTCCTGGCAAGTCATTCCAGGCACTCACAACCCTCTGTGTAAAAAAACTTACCCCTGATGTCTCCCCTAAACATCCCTCCCTTAATTTTGTACATATGCCCTCTGGTGTTTGCTATTGGTGCCCTGGGAAACAGGTACTGACTATCCACCCTATCTATGCCTCTCATGATCTTGTAGACCTCTATCAAGTCCCCTCTCATCCTTCTACGCTCCAAAGAGAAAAGCCCCAGCTCTGCTAACCTTGCTTCATATGACTCGTTCTCCAACCCAGGCAACATCCTGGTAAGTCTCCTCTGCACCCTCTTCATAGCTTCCACATCCTTCCTATAATGAGGTGACCAGAATTGAACACAATACTCCAAGTGTGGTCTCACCAGAGATTTGTAGAGTTACAACATGACCTCTCTACTCCTGAACTCAATTCCCCTGTTAATGAAGCCTAGCATCCCATAGGCCTTCTTAGCTTCCCTATCCTATGCAGAGACCTTGAGGGATGTATGAATTTGAACCCCCAAGGTCCCTTTGTTCATCCACACTCTTAAGTAACTGACTATTAATCCTGTACTCAGTCATCTGGTTTGTCCTTCCAAAATGCATCACCTCGCACTTATCCAGATTGAACTCCATCTGCCATTTTTCTGCCCAACTCTGCAGCCTGTCTATATCCTCTTGTAACCTTCGACAAACTGCGGCTCCATCCACAACTCCTCCAATCTTCGTGTCATCCGCAAACTTACTCACTCATCCTTCTGCCTCTACATCCAGGTCATTTATAAAAATCACAAATGGCAGGGGTCCCAGGACAGATCCCTGCGGCACTCCACTAGTTACCGACCTCCAAGCAGAATACTTTCCTTCCACAACTACCCTCTGCTTTCTTCCTTTAAGCCAATTTTTTATCCAAACAGCCAAGGTTCCACTTATCCCATGCCTCATGACTTTCTGGATGAGTCTCTCGTGAGGGACCTTGTCAAATGCCTTGCTAAAGTCCATGTAGACCACATCCACTGCCCTACCCTCATCAATTTCTTTTGTTACCTCTAACATGTGGGAGGAAGACTTTATTAGATAAATAAGAAAGCTTAAAAGAATATTTTAAAATCAAATATCAATTGTTTTATTCTCATTATTTTACAAGTTACATTTATTCTGCTGTATTAGTCTAATTTTTCTACCTATTTTAACAAAATATTAGCTTGATAGCAATGTATTTTAATAGGAATAATTTGCTATTTGGGTAAAGTGACACCTTTCCATTATAAATTGAAGTATTAATTAATCAATCCTGCACTTAAAGGAAGGAGACTCTTCCCCAGATGAGCTGCAGATGGGCTATGACGTTCTACCAAGCAAATCACAAGATGCTGATCAGTCACGAACTGTCATCAAGGTAAATTTTTATAAAACACTCAAGTAATGTCTTTACCTTCCATCACTTTATTAATCTAGTGAATTTAGAAAAACAATTATTTTAAATACCAGGCACAATTGACTAATGTGGAAGGGAAAAATCAATTTGAGGAACGATTTGTAAAAGCAGAATTGGAGCTGAAGTCTAAACGAACTGAGCTGGATGAGACAAAAGCTAAGGTACTTCTATGCCTTTTATCAGCCTCCTCAATTTATGGATAAGTGATTCTGAATGGACGCTCTGCACAGAATTTATTTTATCATTTATTCTTCTGCAGAAATTTGCTTGCAGCCACTTGCTCTAGATTTAGTTCCACTGAGAACAATAACCTGTATTTGGTGGGTGACTTGTGACATCTCCTGTCAGAAGTTCAGAGACATTTCCAGCTTTTGAGGGGAAGCATTGGTAGCCAGTCAAAATTTCTTCAGCTGCCTTTGTGAGTTGTGCCTCCACCATGGTATGGAGTACTTGATCTTGGTAGATTTGCACTCGTAAGTTCAGCCATCATGTACAAGACTGGAGTGAGCACACGTGTCTTGTCACCATCCACAAATTCTGGGCTAATGGTTTATCTCGCTCCTGGGTATTTTTTTGCTGCTATCCTAAAAAGCTAACCTTTCCTCTGTACCAACAAAACAGGTTGTCTCGTGAGGCAAAGCAATGGTTTATTTTCAAAAACTTTAAAAAGGAGGAGGAAAATAATCCACTGAGTATCATAGGGTCAAATATGTCATTAAGATTGTAAACAGTTAACTTAGTTTCAGATTGTTGTGGGATAGACGGATGGAGTGGATGGATAGAAATAAATTTTATGACAGAGACAGACAATGGCTAAGATCTTCTCAGTATTTTGTTTAAAAATTGCTGCTCATTTAGTATTGGATATTGGTCAAGTATTCTGTCAGTGCAGTGCAGTGGTGTTAGTGGCGTATGGCCCTTGGTGTGTGGAATCTGATGGCTGACTAGCAGTTTGGTAATGAAGAACAGGAGAGATCTTTGCAATAGTTCTCTCAATGGAGATCTTTGGTGGGGGTGTGGCTTTTCAGGGAAAATAGCACAGGCTCAAAAAGGGGAGATGATGCAGGTGATTTGTGGCTGCAGCTGGATGGTGGATGAGGGAAGTGGTATAGTCACGTGTTAAAGGCACAACAAGGGGAAACATGCCATATGAGTTTGCAGTGCAACAGAATCACAGTATGTACATTGATATACCACGTATAGATACATTGCAGTAAAACACAGAACGCTCGGGCGTATCTGATGAGGAGAGGGCAGAGGAGCGTTACATAGTACCAAGAGGGAAGCTGGATAGCTGATACTTATACCACGTGTACCTGTAGATACATTGCAGTAATGCACAGAACGCTCAGGGGTCATCTCTGTTTCCGTGATGAAGGCATACCTGAAGAAGAGGCCGTCACTGAGGACACTTACACAGGTACCAAGAGGGAAGCTGGATAGGTGATACTTCAGTGGGAGTAAGCTGAGGAAGTAGGAGTTGAGCATTATCGATAAAGGGAGCATGAACAGTGTTTAGAGAGAAACTGGAGAAGGGCGTGCCTAACACTAGGGTATGGGGACATTACTTTAGCCCAGTGGGTCAGAAATAGGGATGAAGCAGCAGAAGAAATTGCCAAGTAGTTTCATTCTCAGTGGCAAAGTCCACAAGATGCTTGCATGTTGGAACTGAGGATGGGGAAGCTTGGATTTAAGTCTGTATTCAGTAAAAGGTTGTTGGGTTATCTCTGGATTCTAGATTGTTACTGGAGCACCCAGCCGCTTCATCAGATTAGACCAGGGCTCCACATGGCCCAGCCATATCTACTGATGAATGTGTAGAATGATTATCCAGCATATTTATTCCAGATTGTATCCCTTGCATTTATAAAAACACAGATGGGCTGCATCATGTGGCGTGGCTGAAGTGAGAGAGAGCACATGTATACTGGCAGTGAATGTGTGACTGAACTGCAGCCAGCTTCTAATTAAAACCCATTGAAAAGTTTGCATGGCCCCTTCTTTCAAATGCAGCCTCAGGTGTCTTTCCTTTTGCTTCTGTAAAACTAGTAATCTGTGCTGTCACTTTGGCTCTGGAATACTTTGCAGGCTTCTTCTCTCCTCCTGGCTGCTGAAAGCCTTTCTCAATAAAACAAGCTCTTGGGCAACTAAGTGATGGAGTTTGTCTGGCAATACTTCACCGATGAGCTGTGGAAGATTTACTATATTGACAACAGTAATATATACAAATAAAAATATATTTAAATGTTGTATACCTGAATCTATGCACCAAATACTAGAAGAGTCTTCATTTATTGGAGGCATCCCAGTTGAGACTAACTTTATGCTCTCCCGATATCTGTGTGTGTGTGAATTCCAACAGGAGTTGTCGAATACCAGCGGTGAGTGTGATTGCATAGGATATGGTTTCTTAGCTGATTCTCCTGCTCCACATTTTATCATTTTTACATTTCACTCTACAAACCTGGGACATCTTGGTTTTTAAGGTTCAGTGAGACATGAGACCTCATCATTACCAACAGAACCATTGGCAAGGACCAGGAGGGAGAAAGTAGCTCATCATATGTAGTTTTGTATGCCAGAACACCAAGAGTAATTAGGGCAGGTGGATCATCCTGTAGCATATGGACATTGCAAATGGTGCTGTTGAAATACGATTGGTATGAAGAATTTTATAATTTTTTGTGGTCCGGCACATTAATCCTCGTTCACGTATTTATTACTCTGAAATATAAAAAGCAAAAGAGAAAATATCTTGCCACATCATATACACAGTATATTTTGAGCTGAAGCAGAAATGTCTTCTGTGGTTGGTTCCAGGCCCAGAAATGGCATTCAGGGGCAGGGTTGGCAGAAGATAGATCTGAAAAGATCAAGCAAGACCTAACGCAAATTGTAAGTGAGATGGAAAAGCTGCGTAGAACCACAGAAGAACAAGGACCTCCGCAAATGCAAACTAAAGTTATGGAAGAGGTAATACAAAATGGTTCATCTCTCACTGAAGAAGTTCCTTCTACTGTTGTAACCTCTCTGAAGGTGGCTAGAAGATCAATTTACATGAACCATATTCCTATCTTAAAGGAAAGTCTTGGCCTTCATTTTAAAATATATTCTGACAAGTTGTGAATTGTATTATGGCCGCAATTAAATCTTAATGTGAGATAGATTGAGCCTTGGATTCTCACTTAGTTTTGCCTCAGAATTGGATAGTGTGTACTATATTTCCATATATGATGGCATTTAATTTTGATGAAGTATTAAGCTGAAAAAGAAAACTTGCTGTGCTTAGCTGCAATAGTCTTTTCAGATTATGCATTTGACTTGCTAACACTTGGAGGACTCAGACATGTTTTGTGCTTCATTGCAAACAATTTCATTTTACCTCAGTGGAACATGATATTGGATTACACTTATAGTTGTCTGCAATTTACAATCAGTTCAATCAGGATGTCAACGGCTAAACCCAGGGGGATATATCATGAGGCCTTCATAGTCTTAACATTCACTTAGTTCAGTAGATTGCAATTCCGCAACAAACTGTGTAATTACTTTTTGTGCTATTCATTAATGCATATTTCTAGATTGAACTACAAAAAGAAGGAAATAGTTTTATAAGGTATTACATTTGCTAATAAATAAGGTTTAATTTTAAAAATGCTAATGATCTCCCACTATTGGTTATTAAAATGCAGCTGCCTGCTGTTTCCCACATTTAAGTCCCAGTTACTGTTGCAATAGCGCCCTCTATAGGAGGCAAGCTCATTAGCATCTGTGGGATATTCCAGTGCCTTTGTCAGGTGTAGGTTTCAATGTACCTCACACGTTAAAATCCAGATTCGTAGTTCACATTTTAAGTGCTGTTTGTAAAAACATGAGCAATAGAAACACGAGTAGGTTATTGGGTCCCTCACACCCTGCTTTACTGATCTTTACTGGGGTGTCTTTTTAAGATGAGATAAAATCTTATTTATCCCAAAGGACATTTTTGTTGCAAGGTTGCTCAGTCAGAAATATATACTTTAAAATACAAAATGCACATTAAAAAGTAATAGTGCAAAATACAGATGTGCAATGAAACCATATACTTAAGGAGGAGAAGGTGTAGAATCTTGTAGCCTCAGGCATTCAGGGGTGCACCATGGTGGAATCAGTCTGTTACTAAACGTGCTTTCTGTTTGTCCAGTATGTCATGGAGGGGTGAGAGGGATTGTCCATAATGCTCCGTAGCTTCTGCAGCATCCTCCCCTCAGACACAACCACCAGGGAATCCAGTTCCACCCCCAGAACAGAACCAGCCTTCATGACAGGCTTATCGATCTTCCTGGCATCAGCTGCTCTCACCCTACTGCCCCAGCAGACTAAAGCGTAGAATAGAATACAGGCCTCCACTGAGTCATTTATCTGCACAAATCCCATATCATATTGTTGCCTTCAAATTTCTGCCGTTGTCTACTATCTCTGTGACAGCAAAGTAAATATCTAATGCATTCAGATTAGTGAAATACAAAAGTAGCTTGAAGAGAAATTAAAGACATACATTCATATTTCCTTGTGGTGAGGAAGTAGGCCATTTGGTCCATCTTGCCTATACCAGCTTTTGAAAAAATTCCTACCAACCTCATTTCTCCAGTTATTTCCCTGTAAATTAGCATCCTCCGACCTACCTACAGAGTCAATTAACAAATCAAATGGCACCTCTTTGGGATGTGGGGGAAACTGGAGCACCTGGGTGAAACTGACAATATCACAAGGAGAACAGGGACAGAAAACACTGGAGGTTAGGATCAAACTCAGGATGCTGAACCTGTGAGGCAGCAGGTATACCTGCAGGACTGCTCTGTCACAGTTTGAGGATAGATTTCAGACTGTAACAGTATTTATAGCATCTAAATGTTAATCTGAAATATATTTTATTACTTGTTAATTTATTTGTGGTAATATTATGTTATGTGTTGTGTTTGAGTTAGATATATGCTGTTATCCTCTGTGGTCTGGAGAAACATTGTTCGTTTGGTGATCTTATGTCTATATGGCTGAGTGACAATAAACTCAAACTTGACCTCTGAATATTCTCATGTCAACAGAGGTTTTCACAATTGTTAAGTATTTATAGATTATTGTATTGATAAAAGGCATATTTTCAAGAAAACTATTTGCTCTCTTTCCACTTTCAGTTGACAAGAACAATTAATCACTAATTCTGGTTTGGTGTCTCTTTAAAAATAACTTAACCTAAAATTGGTCTGTTTATCTCCATTTAATTCAAGCATGTCTTGGCATGGTTGGTTCCTCTTCTCAGGCAGGTGAGAATGCAGATTCCACTCTCAGGCATTTTCCAGTAACATGGTGTGCCAGCCCTTACATGTTACCCAAGAGCAGTTTTTTTAACAGTTAGTCTCACTCTTGTAAATCTTTCCTCCCTTGTGAGCAAGACATTTGCCTCCATATTTCAGCTGAAATCAATGGCAACCATTTCCACTTTATAATGCTTTTTAATACTAACATGCAGATATGACTATAAGACCATAAGATATGGGAGCAGAAGTAGGCCATTCAGCCCATCGAGTCTGCTCCACCATTCAATCATGGGCTGATCCAATTCTTCCAGTCATCCCCACTCCCCTGCCTTCACCCCATACCCGGACTGCAAAAGAAATGGGGAGTGCAACAAAACCTGCCTTCCTCCCACCCACCTTAATAACTAGTAAGGAGAAGCATCAGTTTAATGTTTGAAATCCTCAATGTTGTCAGTCCACATATTATAAACTCTCAGATCATTTGATTTCTTTATGCCACACACATCATTCAGTTTGTTTTCTGTTTGATGGCTACTGTGCTACCTGTCAATTATATTGGGGAACCATTTCGTCAAGCACCTCTGCTCTGTCGGCTAAAAGCTGAACTTCCCGATGGCCAAACATTTTAACTCTGATTCCCATTCCTGCACTTTGTCACAAGAGGAGACCATGAACCGACATGTCGGAACAGGAATGTCAAATCTTTATGTTTTTTCCACACTAAAATCCAATTAGCCAGTACGGACAAATTAAGGAACAGCAAGCACTTGTGTTTTTAAAAAAAGCAAACAGCCATAAAACACAAGTCGGATTACTAGTAATACTTACTTAAGCCCTTCATCTCTGTGGTGGCCTAGGCTGCTGACAGCAGTTTGCCAGAGTCGTCTGTTCTGGGTCAGTGCTTCAAGTTGTCCCAGGTGTAACCCACATTCTTGCTGTCAGCTTCAAAGTTGCATTGCCAGGTGTGATTCAGTCGGCTGCTCTTCTGTTTCCCCTGGGGATTCCATTTTACTGCTTGCCTGGTGATGTCGGTACTTGGCTTATGCAGCATGTATCCTATCCATCCCCATCTTTTCCTTAATTCTTCTGCTGGTAGCTGGTGTGTTCTCTGCCATAGATCGATGCTGCTGATGGTTTCTTGCTAGTGGATCCAGAGGACTTTTCTCAGATAACTACAAAGCTCTGCACTTTCCTGTCCCCCAAGTCAGAAGAGCTGATTCACAATGGAGTTGAACAGCCTTGGTGTGCTGTGACTGCTCCTTGGAGCACCAGATGTTCCTGAACTGGGTAAAGGCTGCCCAGCTTTTGCCAGTCTTTGCCTTGACATCCACATTGGTGCCACCCTGTCTGACAATGACGCTACCCAGACAGACAAAGGCTTCTACCTCCCCCACTAATACTGTCTTTCCACTTTCATACATGGTCTTTACATTCTGTGCTCCAGTAGTGGTGGTCCGGGATGATAAAATGTTGATTTGCCCTGTGACTTCCACAGACTTGCTGCTTTCATTACACAAGTTCATTTGTCTTCTAGGCGAAGACTCTTTCTCTCCCAGGGATCAGGTTTTTGGAGCTTCTGTTGGCATTTCAGTAGCTCTGGGAAGAGGTTGCTAGGCCCACGTCCTACCCTCCTCCTTTCTCGGCCAGGCTTGGGACTGTTCATAGCAGAACTAATCATTAGCAAAAAAGATGTATTTACATCATGGCTACAGTTATGAGACAATTCATCCTGTAGAGGGAGCCACAAGGCCATTTTATGCACACAGACATAGAACAAATACTGTACATCCCTTGCATTATATTGTATGTGCTTATCTTGAGTTGTTGAAATGTATGTTTGTGCATTCATTGTGGTTGTGTAATTTGAGTGTGTGTGTGTGTGTGTGTGTGTGTGTGTGCGTGAGAGAGAGGGAGATGACTGTGTATGTATTTGTAGTCACATTATTTGTCCTTCTCCTGAAGTAAACTTCCCAGTCTGATTTTGACCATAAAACATGCAGTTGGTGAATGGTGAGACTATGGTTCATACCTATAAACAAAAAAAGTGGATTTTTAAAAATTAAATTGCATTGAAATGCACAATGACCTTTCAATGAATAGTTCAGTTCCAGAAATCTTTACTATTTGGTTAGAGATAATCTAAATCTGTGTCTCATTCTTCAATACCTTTGCTTCCATTTTTAAACATTTGTGTAGATCAACTGTGGGTATCGTTGGGAGGATGTGAATTTGTAATGTCTCCTCACTAGTCTTGTATTATGAACTCATAATTTTGGCATAACCTAGAGTGCTTGCCATATGTGTCACTGTGGTCACTTCTGGTTCACAATTTCAACATGAAATTCAAGGCAGTTGAATTACTATCAAAGAAAATGTCTGTTTCAACAGGGAAGCCTTTCTGTACAGTGTTTTGTGATTAATTGGGAAACAGTGACAAAAAGTGGAAGACTGAGAATAATGCTTATTGCCAGTAAAGAAAAGGATGCAAGTTTCAACTCTTAATTGTCTATCCCCTTTCAGCGTGTTCCAGTGAAATCTATTGGCCAAAAAGCAGACTTCAGCTCAATGGACATTACAACTCTTCAGCAGCAGATTGTGACATTGAATTCCCAGCTTAAAGATCAGATTGCTTTGGAGAGGAAGCTTCAGGAATTGCAATTTAAACTGGAACTCCTTCAGAACCAGCTTGACATAAAGGTATTCATGCCTAGAACGGAAGAGACTCTGCAGATGCTCGAAATCCAGAGTAACATATACAAAATGCTGGAGAAACTCAGCAGGTCAGGCAGCATATATAGAAAGGAATAAACAGTCAACATTTTGGGCTAAGACCCTTCATCAGGACTCAACCTAATGTAGATAGTCCCAATTATGAGTGACTGATGTTAAGTTTTTGTCCTCAAATATATTATGCATCCTCTAATATTAAAAGAAGTCCAAAAAGATTTACGGTAATATAATGATAATTGAACACTTGTGCGAAGAGACTCCACATTCCAGTATCTGCAGTGTCTTTTTGCGCTCTATACCAAGAAATTATATTTTTCCCTATTTTGGTGACTGATGGACACAGACTAAAGTAATGTAGTTATTTCCTTGTGGGGCAATAATGTGATGTTTTCCTCACAACTACAGAAGCTCCACCTTGGAATTAATTATTCTGTTTCTTTGACCAACAGTTGCATCATCTTTTCATTCACTCTGCAATTTCCCATTGGTGATAATCACTCCAACAACTTTCCTGATGTCTAATCAGGTGTGGTTCCGCCTGGTCAATTTGTCCTTTGTAGTCATGGTCCCTTGATCCTAAACTAACTTAAGGGATTGATCTGGGATTCTTATTGTTAATTACTTCCTCATTTAGAACAGTGCAAAAGAAAAGTCCTATTCATCTAGCTTCTTTCATACCCTTTAGTCTTCCACTTCAACAAATGAAGAACGTCTGAAAGAAAGATATAATTGTTAGCTGGGAAACATGGCAAGCCATTTGGACACAATGATACTCAGCAAACAGAAACAGATAAGGTGTCCTTAATTATATTGAATGATAAATATTGGATGGCCCTGTTCCTTTAATAAGTATCAAGAGATCTTATGCAATGAGAGAGAATCTGCAGATGCTGGAAATCTAAGCAACGCACACAAAATGCTGGAGGAACTCAGCAGGCCAGGCAGCATTATGGAAAAAAGTACAGTCGACGCTTTGGGCTGAGACCCTTCAGCAAGGACTGGAGAAAAAAAGATGAGGAGTGGAGTTAAAAGGTGGGTGGAGGGGAGAGCAAAACACAAGGTGATAGGTGAAACCGTGAGGGGGAGGGGTGAAGTAAAGAGCTGGGAAGTTGATTGGTGAAATAAATACAGGGCTGGAGAAGGGGGCATCTAACAGGAGAGGACAGAAGGCCATGGAAGAAAGAACAGGGGGAGGAGCACCAGAGGGAGATGATGGGTGGGCAAGGAGATAAGGTGAGGGAGGGAAAAGGAGATGGGAAATGGTGAAGGGGGGGGTGGGGGCATTAGCAGAGGTTCGAGAAATCAATGTTCATGACATCAAGTTGGAGGCTACCCAGAAAGAATATAAGGTGTTGTTCCTCCAACCTGAGTGTGGCCTCATTATGACAGTAGAGGAGGCCATGGATAGACATAGGAATAGTGAAGTGGAATTAAAATGGGTGGCCCCTGGGAGATCCCACTTTTTCTGATCTTTTGCAGCTACCAGAGAAGACAGAGAAAACTTTGGTTTAACTTCAGTGTGAAAGGCATCACTTCCAATAACGAGACAATTCATTGTTACCACACTTTAATGCTTGACTAGATCCTGTTCTCAAATCTCTGCTAGGAACTTTGACCCCATCGTATTTTCTATCAATTGAATCAGGACTAACATGAAAGTGCACTATTAAATGTATCCAGTGTTTGGAAAGTATTCAAAGAATCATAATCATTCGGAATGAAAATGGGCCCTTTGATCCTTCAAGTCCACATTGATCATCAAACATTAACACTACGCCAATAGCAATCTGTTCTCCCCACATTCCCCTCAAAATTCCCACCCCCACCGTTTTACACTCAGCTGCACACTTAGGGAATTTACAGCACCCAGTTAACCATAGCACATCTCTAGGACGTGGGAGGAAATTGGAGCACCTGGAGGACACCCACAGGAAAGTGTGCAAAGTCCACAGAGACAGCGCTAAGCTCAGGATTGAACCTCGTCACTGGAGCTGTGAGCAGCATATCTGCTGCTGCCTAGTTTTCCTCAGCAACAGATGAAAAGGGAAATGACTGAGCCTGCTTTGTTTCATCCCTTCATCGAAACCTACCTACAAAATCTGGAAGCCATATTGATAACAGATAACAGTATTTCAGTTCAAGAAACATTAAAGTTCTGGATATGAGCACTGAGGGAGTATCAACCTTTGCATTTCATTAAACCACCTGATTAAAAGCACAGAATAGCAAGTTGAAATGCATTTACTCTGTAGAAAGGTTGTTGCCACAACCAGATTAAAAGACAGGCTGGAATACATTCTCATATGTTTGCATCAATATAGAACCTGATACTGTTCCTATTGGGGAGCAGCAGGGAGCAATGTGTGATAGAATATTTTGTACCATATTGAATTTATTTAAGCAAGCATGGTTACTGAGTGAAAAGCTAATGTTCACTGTACTTGTGCATTGTTACTTTGTAGTCCAAAGCCGAAATGGATTTAAAGATGGAAAACTACTGCATGAAAGGTCAAATTGATGCTTTGGCAGAACACGTCAACAATGCAGAGAATTTCAGAGCAAGAGATAATGAAATGAAAAGTGGGACTGATGTAGTAAGTCAAATAATTATTTTTCCATTGCAGACCCACCAGCTTTAACGTTGTTTACAATCCAGCAAAATAATATCTTGGAAGAATATTCCATTTTATATAGAAACTCCGTGGCCGCTGATTGTCTGTTCATGATCTTCTGCTACTGTACCCCATCCACTTCGATGTGCATTCAGAGATGCTCTTCTGCACACCACACATTATAACACATGATTATTTGTTGCCTTCCTGTCAGGTTAAACCAGTTTGGCCATTCTTCTCTGACCTCTCTCGTTGACAAAGCATTTTCGCCTTAGAACTACCACACACTGCATTTTTTTTGTTTTTGCACCATTCTCTGTAAACCCTAGAGACTATTCTGTGTAAAAATCCCAAGAGATCAGCAGTTTCTGAGTTATTCAAATCACTTTGGCACCAACAATCATTCCATGGTTAAAGTCACAGATTACATTTCTTCCCCTTTGGTGTGTGGTCCAAAAACAACTGAACCTTTTGACAATATCTGCATGCTTTTATATGTTAAGCTGCTGTCACATGATAGGCTGATGAAATATTTATATTAATGAGCAGGTGTACATAATAAAGTGGCCACTGAGTGTATTTTTAAAAAGCACAAGATATTAAAAAAATCATTATTTTGTAACAATACTACAACATTTGATCAGAATTTTGATCTTTGCTGTAATGGATTACAGCTTCCAACTCTTTCAACACATCCCTTTCTGATTGTTAGTATTTCAGTTGTGTGGCTCTAGTGTTTTACTTCATCTTTAATATTTGAGTGAAGTACAAAGATTGAAAAGAAGTTGATTATCAGAAAGATTTATGCTTTTGTTCTGAAACAAAATCGGTTCAGAACATCATAAATCTTTCTCCCATAATTGAAAATATCCTCTAGCTACTCTCAGTAATGACATTTCCACAGATAGCAAACAGAGAGTTTGCCATTTGAAACATGTGGTTGAGTGTGAGTTATTTGTAACACTGAAATGATCTGAACCTCAAGACCTCCCAATGTTTTGTGAAGCTGCAGTTTATCAATGGAGCTTGCAATTCATGTTCTAATTTTCCCCTCCCCCAGTCCCCAGGCGCCTTGACTAGCTTAGTCTTCCGTCTGTGCACAACCTCACTGCAATTTGTACCGTGATTGATGATTGCTTCTTAAAGTTTACTCATTTTCTTTCAAACCACTTATAATGAATAAATCTTGTATCTAAAGTGACTTATTGATACTTAAGTATACTTATAGTATACTTACTAAAAGGCAGAAAAAGAAATTTACATTACACACTGCAAAAATATATTGCAGCCAAGTGAATAATTTGAAGTGTTGACATTATGCAGAATGGGGAATCCAGCTGCCTGTGTCAGAATAGAAGTCAGGCTTATTATCACTGTCTTTTATCACATGCAATTTGTTGCCTTGCTGCAGCAGTGCAATACAAAGAAATAAATAAATTGTGCAAAAAAGGGAATATTGAGGTAGTATTTGTGGACCATTCAGAAATCTGATGATGGAGAGGAAGAAGATTTTTCCTGAAAGATTGAGAGTGGGTCTTCAGACACCTATACTCTCACTCTCTGATGAGAAGAGGGTATGTCCTGGATGGTGAGGAGCATTGTGCCTATGAGGGAACTGGCTGAGTCTATAATCCTCTGCAGCCTTTTGCGATCTTGTGCAATGGAGCCGCTATACCAGGTTGTGGTGTAACCATTCAGTATGCTCTCCATCATACATCTATAGGAACTTGTAAGAGTCTTTGGTGACATACCAAATCTTCTCCAACTTCTCACAAAGTAGAGCCACATGTGCATTCTTTGTGATTGTATGAAGAATCACAGAGCCCAGAACAGATCCTCAGAGATGTTGACACCCAAGAACTTAAAGCTGCCTGGATGTGTGCAGCAGGGTCACAAATGAGGCGGATTGTCTAATGGGGAAAGGCTGGTGGGGCTAGAATTGTATCTAAGTAATACACACAAAATGCTAGAGGAATTCAGCAGGCCGGGCAGCATCTATGGAAAAGAGTATCGTCAATGTTTCAGGCCGGGATCCTTCAGCTGCCTGGCCTGCTGAGTTCCTCCAGGATTTTGTGTGTCTCACTTGGATTTCCAGCATCTGGGGATATTCTCTTGTGTGTAGATTTGTATCTATCTGTGTTTAAAGGAGTTAGAGGGCACTTGACTGAGATAGACAAGGTCCTGAGCATATTGACAGGGTGTGTATAACGGAATCTAGAACTAGAGACACGGTTGAAAAATAAAAGGCTGCTTTATTTTCTGAGAAGATCTTGAATCATAGGAAAACAAGTAAAACTGGAGATGCTTGAAATGGAAACAAAAACTGAAAATGTTGAGGAGCTTAGTCAATCAAACAGCATTTATGGAAAGACAAACATGCCAATACAATGGATCAAGGACCCTTCCTCAATACAGATCTTTGAAATTCTTTTCCTCAAAGGCTGATGGAAGCTGATTCATTTTTGAGGTAGCGTTAGAAAGAATCTTTATTTGCTAGGAGGTGAAATGTTACCATGGGTATATTGATGTTTGTAGCTGTTGTTAAAGTTAAATCAATATAAATTATACAGCATTGGAGTATGCCCTTTAACCCATGGTTTTCTGCTAACCATGATGCAAATATAATCGGAATCTGAATCAGCTTTAAGATCACTGGCATATGTTGTGAATTTTTGCTGTTATGTGGCTGCAGTACATTACAGCACATAATAATATAAAATGTAACTTATAATAAATAAATAAATATATATATATATATTTTTAAAAAAATCAATTAAATAATTACCGTATTATTTACCTGATTATTTACCTGGATTATTGATTACCTGACTGGCAGACCACAGTACGTGTGCTTGCAACACAGTGTGTCAGACAGAGTGGTCAGCAGCACTGGGACTCCACAGGGGACTGTCCTATCTCCCTTTCTCTTCACCATCTACACCTCGGACTTCAACTACTGCACAGAGTCTTGCCATCTTCAGAAGTTTTCTGATGACTCTGCCATAGTTGGATGCATCAGCAAGGGAGATGAGGCTGAGTACAGGGCTACGGTGGGAAACTTTGTCACATGGTGTGAGCAGAATCATCTGCAGCTTAATGTGAAAAAGACTAAGGAGCTGGTGGTGGACCTGCGGAGGGCTGGTGACCCCTGTTTCCATCCAAGGGGTCAGTGTGCACATGGTGGAGGATTACAAATACCTGGGGATACGAATCGACAATAAACTGGACTGGTCAAAGAACACTGAGGCTGTCTACAAGAAGGGTCAGAGCCGTCTCTATTTCCTGAGGAGACTGAGGTCCTTTACATCTGCCGGATGATGCTGAGGATGTTCTACGAGTCTGTGGTGGCCAGTGCTATCCTGTTTGCTGTTGTGTGCTGGGGCAGCAGGCTGAGGGTAGCAGACACCAACAGAATCAACAAATTCATTTGTAAGGCCAGTGATGTTGTGGGGGTGGAACTGGACTCTCTGACGGTGGTGTCTGAAAAGAGGATGCTGTCCAAGTTGCATGCCATCTTGGACAATGTCTCCCATCCGCTCCATAATGTACTCGTTAGGCACAGGAGTACGTTCAGCCGGAGACTCATTCCACCGAGATGCAACACTGAGTGTCATAGGAAGTCATTCCTGCCTGTGGCCATCAAACTTTACAACTCCTCCCTCAGAGTGTCAGACACCCTGAGCCAATAGGCTGGTCCTGGACTTATTTCCACTTGGCATGATTAACTTATTATTATTTAATTATTTACGGTTTTATATTGCTATGTTTCTACACTATTCTTGGTTGGCGCAGCTGCAACGAAACCCAATTTCCCTTGGGATCAATAAAGTATGTCTGTCTGTCTAAGAGCAAAAAGAGAAAAATGAAGTAGTGAAATAGTGTTCATAGGTTCAATGTCCATTCAGAAATCTGATGGAAGAAAGGAAGACGCTATTCCTGAATGTTGACTGTGTGCCTTTAGGGTCCTGTACCTCCTCTGTTATCAATGAGAAGAAGTGGTGGGGGTCCTCAATGATGTATACCACCTTTCTGAGGCATCGTTCCTTGAAGATTTCTAGGAAACTGGGTAGACTAGTGGCCATGATGGAGCTGACTGAGTTCTCAACTTTCTACAGATGTATACCACCTTTCTGAGGCATCGTTCCTTGAAGATTTCTAGGAAACTGGGTAGACTAGTGGCCATGATGGAGCTGACTGAGTTCTCAACTTTCTACAGCTTATTTCGATTCTGTGCAGTGACAACCCCCTCCCCTCATACTAGACAGTAATGCAGCTAGTTAGAATGTTCTCCATGGTACGTTTGTAGAAATTTGCGGGTGCCTTAGGTGACATACTAAATCTTCTCAAACTCCTAATGAAATATAGCCGTTGTTGTGCCTTCTTTGAAACTACATCAAAATGTGGGCCCAGGACAGATCCTCAGAAATTCTGACACCCAGGAATGTGAAATTACTCACCCTTTCCTCTTCTGATGCCTCAATGAATACAGGTGTGTGTCCCCTCATCTTACGCTTTCTGAAGTTCATATTCAATGTTTTGGTCTTACTGATGTTGAGTGCAAGGTTTTTACTGTGATGCCACTCAACCAGCTGATCCCATCTGCCAGCAAATGGACTATTGCCCTTCATCCCCTGCCTGTTCAATGCCAATTAAATGTTACTTCTGCCACCCCCTCTGGCAGTGCATTCCAAGCAGCTACCACTCTCCATATATATAAAAAAATGCCTTGTAAGTCTTCTTTAATCTTTCTTCCTTTCACCTTAAATATATGCTGTCTGTTATTTTATATTTCTACCCTGGAGAAAAAAAGACTCTGACTAATAACCCTATCTATGCCTCTCAGAATTTAGTATAGTTTATTGTGTTGCCCCTCAGCATTCCAACTGCCCAATGTCCTTCATTACTGCAGTTCAACTGACTTTAATATTTTGACCCATGCAGTTTTGATGACTCAAATTCTTTCAGTGCAGTTTCCCACCACTGGCAATACGTTTCTATGTTCCCTTTGAGTTACTGACTGAAAATCCCCCTAAGCTCTTCCTTTCCCTCTCAGATCTCCACATGTCTCACTTTGTCCTAGTTTTAATTTGTCTATTGTGATCTCCTCCTCCTTGGCATGGCATTCGTTTCTATGCAACCTAGGATTTTATTTTACATTAAGCATGTTTGTGTGGAAATTGCTATTTTTCAGAACAGTTTAGTGGGTTAGTAGGTCAGAAATTCAGGTTAGAAAACAACTCGTCTTATGCGGGTGAACTTTTTTCCCACCTTGCATATGGGCATAATGGGAGAATTGAGGTCATGTTGATCCCTGGAGCTGTTTGCCCTGCAGTTGTGCTATCTAAAGGGGACCTTGCTGACCATACTTTAGCCTGGTACTGAAAACTTGACTCAGGCAGGTACAGCCTTAGTTATGTATTATTACAGGGTCATGTTCAGACTTCAAAGTCCCCACATCATTCTATTACCATTGTACCAGTCTTCACAGTCTTGCTGTCCTTACCTGACTCATCCCAGGCACCAATCACTGAAGCCCACCCCTCATTACACAATGGTTCAATGATCATAACAATGGTTGGTGCACATGTAATGACTGATTAACACATCTCTTCCATAGACAAGGAAATTCTCAGTTTTTCCCACATCGCCTGTGCTGCAAATACTTCTTGAGAATGCAGAAACTTTGATGCTAACTTTTACCAATGTGATGTTTAATTCTTTAGAAACTTTACCAAGCCATGTTGCCTTCCTCCGTTTTGCAAGGGGCAACCTGAATGGACACAGCTGCTAGACAGCATATGTTCCCTGGTTTGTTAAGGCTCCATCAGTTCTCTGTGTGCTGCCTTTGTCCCCTTGTTCAAACACAGCAATTCTGCTTAATCATTGGACTCGGTTCACGGGTCAGTTGTTTCTTTCTCCTCAGTATATGAATACTTTGGGACATCATCCAATACATTATGAATATTATAGAAATATTGCAATTTAAGTCAATATTCATCAAATTAAAACAAAGTTTGTTTGTTTTTTTCAGTTTGAGAGACTACAGAATGAAAATGCAAATGCCAAGTTGCTGATAGCTCCACTCAAGGTATCTCATGGATTCAATAAGCAGTTCACAAAGCTGATGTTTTTATAGCATTTAATTTGGTATCACAAGATACATTTTTATTTGTTTCTGCTTTCCTCGGGCTTTTTTCTCCCATTTTCCCTGCAGTTTTACACAGTATTAAATCTGTCTTTTTTACTTATTCAATATTATATTTAAAATATCGCAATGGTTTGGAAAAGCCCACAATAAAAGTTCAAAGTAGATTTTTATATGTTACCTTGAGATTCAGTTTCTTACAAGCATTTATAGGGAAAAAAGAAATGCATTAGAATTCTATGAGAAACTATCCATAAACAGAAAAAGGCTGGCATGTAATATCTCACTTGTGCTTCACCTACAGGCGAAGCTGTCCTGCCTGATTCAGAAATGCCTTTGCAGAAACAGTCTGATTGTACATTTAGTGAGGGAACTTTACCAGCGTGGCCTTACCAGTGCCGGTTTGATTGAAGAGGCTGAAGATATGTTGAATGATACCGCAATCCTGGAGTACACCCGCATGTTTCTGCCACCACATTGCCAACAGGTAGGAGGCTGGGTGTGCACTGCAGGCAGCCTTCTGTCAATATGCATTTGTAAATCCTTTTTCTGAAGTATTTTGAGTCATTTCCATCCATTAGAGTCACATTATAAATTCAAATTATTGTTTTTGATAAGCAGAATTAATGCAAGAGCTATCAGTACTAATAATGTTGCATTAGAATGCCTTTTAATGTTACAGCTCCATATAAAAAAGACAGACTGCACCTTACTCTATGCCATACCAATGTTTTTACTCAGCAGAGCCTCCTCATATACTAAAAAACCCACTCACCATACTGTCATGTCCATTTATTCCCATTCCATCATGTGTATGTCATGTTTCCCTGTATCCCATGATTCAAATCTACTTCAGTCAATGCATGTGCCAATGAGCTTCACATCCTCACCACTCTGCACTGAAAATTCTCCTAAATTTTTTGTTTAGTTGGTGTCTTGTAGTCATGGTCATTTGTACGGATTCACTTGCAATGGAATTTTTCCATTACACTCGATAGTCTCTTAATAATAGAAAACTGATGTTTTTCTATTTTCCAGAGGAAAGATATATGTTCTGGTAAATTTTTGACCTAGTAGACAGTAAACATGTTTCAAAAGTTTCTTTTTTTGTAATTTAATTTTTCATTGAAGTTCATCAAACAAACATTTCCATAAGATGTATTTCAGACATTGTACATATATATCATATAATCATATATATCACAAAATCTCCACAAAGTATTTATCTAGGGTATACACTTACAGAAAAGAGTGGAAAGAAAAAACAAGCAAAAGGAAAGAGCTATGTACAAGTAGGGAGTGATTTTTTTTTACAACTCGATAGTCTCTTAATAATAGAAAACTGATGTTTTTCTATTTTTCCAGAGGAAAGATATATGTTCCGGTAAATTTTTGACCTAGTAGACAGTAAATACGTTTCAAAAGTTTCATGTCTGTAAAGTCTTTCATGATCTCTGGAAAAGCGATGCATAAAATGCCACATCAGTGCAAATCTTTATTTCCCTCCCTAATAGTTACATTCTTTCCATTCAGGATGGATTGGGTAAGAGAACAAAGTCTCCCAAATCATGTAGAAAAGGGCAGCTTGACTTATACTCTTCCCTAACTTAATTATGGTCCTTTGTTTTAGCGGAACTTGAACAATAATTCATCACCAGCTGGAATTTCTAAACAAGATCAAGGTCAGTAATGGGTATTTTAAATACATTAAAGAAAAATTATACTCTCTATAAAAAGAAGCTTAGTTCAAATTTAGTTCAAGATGAATAATTGGAATTTATATGTACGTAATCAACAAAGAGGGTTGACAGAGACTGATAATTTTCCTTAACCCACCTGCCCCCACTGTAACTAATGGCACATAATGCCATTCCACTTGTCATTACTGAGCCAGGCCAGAGAGGTAACCTATTCCCTGAGGTCACCCATTCCTAAGTGTTGGAAAGCATTGTACATTGCTTTGTAAGATTCTGAAGGTCTGCCTACCAGTGAAGAACTGTAGATAGCTGAGTCTCCCTCAGATCCTTCAGGAAATAATACCATGGCTACAAATTGGTTAGGCTGCATTATTCTATGACAAATGAAATGAAATGTTAGCAGCTGTGTAACTAATCTATTCAGAGATTGAAAACAAGTTGCTAGTGGATCTTAACAGGTTGAGCAGTATCTATGCAAGGTCTCAACCTGAAACATTTTTAATTCCTACCACCTCACCCCACCCTCATAGATGCAGGTTGGCCCACTGACTTTCTCCAGCAATTCATTTTATTGTGCTCCAGATTCCTGCAGTGGCTGTCTCTTGTGTCTCTATTCAGCAATTAAAGCAACTTTACTCCATCCCTGAGGTATGATAAGATAAACAAGTTTGACTTAATGAAGCATAAAGCAGAATAACTTCTGAGCAGTCAATAGCCAGAGTATTTTTTGTATATTTATTATCTTAGAACTGAGCTTTAAATCTTAGTACAAGAACACTTCCCTCTCCATTAGTGCATTTCACTCATTTACGTATATGGTTCAAGCTATATTCTTTAAATTATTGAAAAAGTTTTCAAAACTTTTTATAGTCACAGAGAAGTACAGCACAGGAACAGGCCCTTCAGCCCATCTAATTCATGCCAAAACTATTTAAACTACCTACTCCCATCAACCTGTACTGGGATCATAGCTCTCCACACCCCTACTATCAATGTACCTGTCCAAACTTCTCTTATATGTTGAAATCGAGCTCACATGCACCACTTATTCCACACTCTCATGACCCTCTGAGTGAAGAAGCTTCTCCTTATGTTTCCCTGAATCTTCCTACTTTTCACTCTTAACCTATGACCTGTGGTTGTAGTCCCACCCAACCTCAAGAGAAGAAGCCTGCTTGCATTTGCACTATGTATAACCCTTCTAAAAACATCTGGGGCTCAAAGAGTCATGTTTTGAGGAAGAAAAGTCGTGCTAGTTAAAGGTGCTATGCTCTGCTTCTAAAGTAGGGATATATCCTTTTCTTAGTGTGATACTGAGTGGTATAGGGCACAAAAGCATCACAGGTTTCTGAGCAACACACACAAAATGCTGGAAGAACTCAACAGGCCAGGCAGCATCTGTGGAGAAGAGTACGGTCCTGAGACCCTTCAATAGGACTGGAGAAAAGAAAATGAGAATCCAGAGTAAGAAGGTGGGGGGAGTAGAGGAAGAAATTCGAGTAGTAGGTGATAGGTGAATCCGGGAGAGAGGAGAGGTGAAATAAAGACCTGGGAAGCTGTTTGGTGAAAGAGATAAAGGGCTGGAGGAGGGGGAATCCAATAGGAGAAGAGAGGTAATCTTTTTCAGAATTGGCTGAGATTGTGTTTTGGGTAATGCATTAATACTTATGTTAAAGATTTATTTTAGCCTCATGTCTTGTATTCATAGCCTAATGCTCTAACTTCACTCCTACCAGAATTTCTTACACCACCCTTTAAAGCCCTCCCTTTTGCTCACGTTTCCTTAATGAATTAACTCTTTTCTAATTTCCAGAAAAAGTTTGCTCCTGTTCAGTTTTTGAAAGAATAGTTCAGCTATCACATTACTCTGATGTACTGGGTAGCTGGGAGTTGCATGGACAGCCTGTCTTAGATGTATTTTAACTTTCTCAGTGTTAAGCTGTAAGGGGAATGGAAAGGAAGCAACAATTTTCAGTGTAAAATTTATTTCAAAATATTGATGTATATGAAAATATAGTATTATTGAATGATTTGTTTTATAAATGCCTGTCCTGGCTCAGATTAAACTATTCAGCCAGGTGTTGGTTGGGTTGAGATTTTTGTTCTATACGTGTAACTAAGACCATAAGACATACGAGCAGAATTAAGCCATTTGGCCCATCGAGTCTGCTCTGCCATTTCATCATCGCTGATCCATTTTTCCTCTCAGCCTCAATCTCCTGCCTTCCTCTGTATCCCCTCATGCTCCGACCAATCAAGAACATATCAACCTCTGGTCTAAATATACATAAGGTCTTGGCCTCCACAACTACCTGTGACAATGAATTCCACAGATTCACTACTCTCTGGCTATAGGAATTCCTCATCATCTCTGTTCTAAAAGGACCCTCATCTATTCTGAGGCTGTGTCATCTGGTCTTAGACACTCCCACCATAGGAAATATCCTCTCCATATCCACTCTATCAAGGCCTTTCACCATTTGATAGGTTTCAATGAGGTCACCCCTCAATCTTCTGAATTCCGGTGAATACAGGCCCAGAGCCATCAAACACTCTTCATATGACAAGCCATCCAATCCTAGAATCATTTTTGTGAATTTCCTTTGAACCCTCTCCTGTTTCAGCACATCATTTCTAAGATAAAGGGCCCAAAACTGCTCACAATACTCCAAGTGAGGTGACATCAGTGCTTTATAAAGTCTCAATGTTACGTCCTTGCTTTTATAACCATATAACCATATAACAATTACAGCACAGAAACAGGCCACCTCGGCCCTTCTAGTCCGTGCTGAACACTTACTCTCACCTAGTCCCACCGACCTGCACTCAGCCCATAATCCTCCATTCCTTTCCTGTCCATATACCTATCCAATTTTTTTTAATTTTCCTTCCTTCCTTCCTCCCTCCCTCCCTCCCTCGTCCTCTTGAAATGAATGCTAACATCATATTTGCCTTCCTCACCACACACTCAACCTAAAAATTAACTTTTAGGGAATCCTGCACAAGGACTCCCAAATCCCTTTTCCAAAGTGCATGACCATACACTTCCCGATACTGTATTCCATCTGACAGTTCTTTGCCCATTTTCCTAATCTAAGTCCTTCTGTAGACTCTCTACTTCCTCAAAACTACCTGCCCCTCTACCTATCTTCGTATCGTCACAAACTTTGCAACAAAACCATCAATTCTCTCATCCAAATCATTGACATATAATGTAAAAAGAACTGGTCCCAACACAGACCCCTGTGGAACACCACTGGTCACTGGCAGCCAACTAGAAAAGGCTCCCTTTATTCCCACTTGTTGCCTCCCACCAACGAGCTAATATGCATAGCAATGAGAAAATATACAAAGCTAGAAATTCGATTGCATTGAGTTGTCAGGATTTTGCATTTGAAATTATTTTCTTTCATAGAGTAGATGGGGATTTTGGGCTGAATTGGTCTGCCTGTGTTTGCAAAAGATCTTTTCCCTATTTCTAAATATCTCAGATGACCAGAGACTTTAGAACACCTTTTTTTAAAGTTTTAAAGTGATAAGTTATTTCATAACACTATTTCAATTAATTAATAGCAGGTATATACTAAGATCATGAAAATTAAGCAAAAATCTAATTAAACATACCTGTTGATACTCAAAAACAAATGATGTGTGAAATATGGCTGGTGTAAATTTGAGGATCCAGATACATGTGTAAATATAGAATCCCTCCATGCATAGTACCTACCAGGTAATTCTCTATGGATCGATCAAATATCTTTTCTAGTGCATAGCTATTTTTGTGTCAATTTGCACACATTAGGATTATAATTTCCACGTAGGAAAATATGAGATGCTTTGTTATACTTTACTCCCTCTAGAGTGCTGCAGGGAACTTGGTCTAAGTTATCCCAGACCAACCAACAATGGTCATTCCCAGGAAAATTCAACCTTCTCAATGCAACAATGGATCTACTTGAGGTGATTCCCAGTACTCTCATCAATTCCTCCCACTCAAGCTTCTTCAGCCCTCCAGCAGCATAACCACCGAACTGCAGAATTCACCCAAGACTCATGTTGAAGTCCTCAATCTGCATTGCCCCTCTTCCAGATTTCACCTTATTTCCATTCCCAATCCTTGGCCAATCATTGACCTGACTACTTGTCTGATCGTTAGCTTAATTCTTCTTTCTTTCTCCTCTGCTTCTGATCATATGAGCATAGCTCTATTTCTCTTCCAGACCATCCGGTATACGGCTCCATTTTCCCTACCTTCAGGCCCAGGACGCACTCTGATTGAAGGCTAATTCTGACTGTGCATGTGCTTGTCAGACATACAGCCCCTTCTGAAACCAAACTTGGATAAACCCGTTTGCTTTCTAAATGATGTGCAGTGTTCATACTCAAAGCGTTTGGCCGACTATCATCAACCTTTGGCCTAAGACCTCCCTGCCTCATTTAATCTCATTTCTATCTGATTCTTTCACTGCCACCTCTGTTGTCTGTAGATAGTCAGTTTCAGCACCAGGTAGCATCTAGAACTAAAATAAAACAGACCATGTTGGGCAGAAAAACAGCATTTATATTTCAGATTAATGATGCTTGCTCTCTGCGCACTAACTGCCCTGCTGATTATTTCCAACATTTGCTGCTTTTATTTCAGAATTCCAGATTCTGTAGTATTTTGCTTTAGCATTCAGATGGGCCACTCTCCATTACATCACCAACCAGGGCACTGTAAACTTAGGTGTGGTTGTTGTTTAGAGTGGAACAGATTTCTTACCTTAAAAAGGCAGCTTTTCAGTATTAATTTAAAATACACAAAATAACTGACATAAAACTATTTTATGTTTCTGGAAGTCATAAAGAAAAACACACATTGAAAAATAGAATTAAATTAGGCATTTGTATTGAAGAGTTGTTGTCTATATATTAATTTTAGGTTTCAGTCCTTGTTTTTCAAGCTCTGTCTCTCATGGAAGCCAAGGCTTTGCTGATTACAGAACATCTTTGACCCACAGGGCATGTGTGGCCACTGCTGACTATCACCCTAATCCTAACATGCCCCACACTGTGCTGCCAGTGGTAAGTAATTCCGTTTACTCCTTCAGTTTCCTCAAGTCCTTCTTTATAACCACACGGAACAAAGCTAGTAAGGGGATCAGGACGACACTGGCTTCCAACAGTGCAATCTTATTAACCCTATTACGCCACTCCTACAAAAAGAAAATTAACAGTGACCAGTATTTCTTTATCCTCAGCCCACCTTCTTTCTACAAAGCAGCTAAAATAATTTTCTTGTGATGAATTGTGATGCATAATGATGAAATGCAATGGTGAGGGATAAAAATGTGGTTTGTTTATACCCCTCATGCTGCACAAAAATATGCCCTTATAGATCAGAAAATCTGCTGAATGAATTGAAAACTGCTCAGGCCAGCTGGTCAATGACTGGGTAATTGAAATGTTGGCAAGTACTGGGTTCTAAGCATGATCTTTGTAGCATAACATAGAACTTTTTGTATTTTTCATATGTTTTTCTCTTTCCAGTGGAAGCCTATTAGTACCTAATGTACTAATTAGATGTTAACAATATACAAGTTAGGCATAATTGTTCAGCCCACGGTAATCTTGGTCTGGTCACATTCCCCCTTTTTATAACCATATAACAATTACAGCACGGAAACAGGCCATCTCGCCCCTTCTAGTCCATGCCGAAAGCTTACTCTCACCTAGTTCCACCGACCTGCACTCAACCCATAACCCTCCATTCCTTTCCCGTCCATATACCTATCCAATTTTACTTTAAATGACAATACCGAACCTGCCTGTACCACATCTACTGGAAGCTCGTTCTACACAGCTACCACTCTCTGAGTAAAGAAATTCCCCCTCGCGTTACCCCTAAACTTTTGCCCCCTAACTCGCAACTCATGTCCTCTTGTTTGAATCTCCCCTACTGTCAGTGGAAAAAGCCTATCAATGTCAACTCTATCTATCCCCCTCATAATTTTAGATACCTCTATCAAGTCCCCCCTCAACCTTCTACGCTCCAAAGAATAAAGACCTAACTTGTTTAACCTTTGTCTGTAACTTAGGTGCTGAAACCCAGGTAACATTCTAGTAAATCTCCTCTGTACTCTCTCTATTTTGTTGACATCTTTCCTATAATTCAGTGACCAGAACTGTACACAATATTCCAAATTTGGCCTTACCAATGCCTTGTACAATTTTAACATTACATCCCAACTCCTGTACTCAATGCTCTGATTTATAAAGGCCAGCATACCAAAAGCTTTCTTCACCACCTTATCCACATGAGATTCCATCTTCAGGGAAATATGCACCATTATTCCTAGATCACTCTGTTCTCCTGAATTCCTCAATGCCCTACCATTTACCATGTATGTCCTATTTTGATTATTCCTACCAAAATGTAGCACCTCACTCTTATCAGCATTAAACTCCATCTGCCTTCTTTCAGCCAACTCTTCTAACTGGCCTAAATCTCTCTGCAAGCTTTGAAAACCTATTTCATTATCCACAATGCCACCTATCTTCGTATCATCTGTATACTTACTAATCCAATTTACCACCCCATCATCCAGATCATTAATGTATATGACAAACAACATTGGACCCAGTACAGATCCCTGAGGCACACCACTAGTCACTGGCCTCCAACCTGACAAACAGTTATCCACCACTACTCTCTGGCATCTCCCATCCAGCCACTGTTGAATCCATTTTACTACTTCAATATTAACACCTAAAGATTGAACCTTGACCCCATGGCAAGAACAAAGACAATTGGTCTGTCTGCTTCCACTGTCTTGATTCATTCAAATTCACTGATTTGTAGATTGCAGTTCTTTCTGGCCAACAGAAGGGAACTGATGCACTGAAGACCAGATGGCTGAAGGCAAGGACATTGAATGCAGGGGAATGAAGGCCCAAGCTAGTGAAAACCAGATTGGAGGAGGGGGAGTGGGGAAAGCAATGAAGGGTAGGAATTGGAAGGCCCAGGCATTCAACATTGGATCAATGAAGATGGTTAGATTGAAGACCAAAATATGAAAGGTCAGGGACATTGAGAATCAGGCATAAGGTATCAGGAGATTGAAGATCAGGACATGAGAGGTTGGACACACTGCCAGATGGTAAGGGAAGTCCAGGGATGTGATTGGGTGAAGGTCCATTGAAGAGGACAGAGAAGCAAGATGTCAGAGGAGCAATTGCTATCAGAAGGTGGGAGTGAGGGCTGGGATGGGAGCAAACACGAAGAAAAATTCTAAAGCAACTTTTACCTTCCAGAAGGTTAATGCCTCTGACTTTTCACTACTGACTGGATAGGCTGGTGCCTATCAAATAACTATTGCCAAGATCTGCATCTATGTGAGTGGCCTGTTCTGCTCTCAGCCTTGGAATGTGCATATCAATTTTGTACGTACACCCCACACTCCAACCACATGCAACTCGGGCAGATAGAGGAGTATATACACATTTTTGAAGATGAGTGGCCTCCACACAAAGCATCCACTCAGATTAATATTTGATTTTAGATTAAATTCTTTTGCGTACCACCCAAAGGCTCCGTTTGCTCTACAAAAGAATAATTTTACAACTGAATTGCTTAAAAGGCAGTCTTCAGTTTTTAGAATCCTGATTCAACACTTTACTTCATAGCTCCCAGTTCAACTGCAGGTCTTCAGCTCAGAGCCTTGAGGATATTCTTCACAGGGATCTTCAGAGCCATAAGGGGTTTTTTCCTTCTGTCTCAGAAAGGAAGATTTCAGCCAATTTTATAAGCTACACTCTACAAAAGAAAATGCCAGTTGTTTTCAGCTGCCACTTAGCTAATTAAATTTAACCTCAGACAGATATGAATTGAATGTATTTAAATGAATACAACAATAGGCTTTATTATGAGATGTCATGAAATGTAATTTTTCCCCTCTTTAGCTGAGTCTATCTGCTGGAGATATTGTGCATGTCACTGGGATGGCAGACAGCCATGGGATGTACCCTGCTGAAGTAAACGGGAGACTGGGATTGGTTCCAGTTGCTTTTGTTGAGGAGATGGACAAACTTCATCATCTGCCAAGTCCCAGAATGAGCAATCCAGGGAAAACCAAAGCAATGAGACAACCGCAGAGTCATAAATACCAGGTCAGTAATTCTCAAATGTCAAAATCTTTAATTGTGCTTCAAGATTGAAGGCAAACAACAAATAAAATTTGAAAGAAATAGTGGTTCAGATTTTATTTTCTCTCTGCTTCCCCCTTTGGGAAAGATCTTGGACCCCATTTGGTATCTCGGGGAATTGCAAAGCTGAAATTTTGCTACACCATGCCATCAATAATCAGTGTCAGCCTCCAGCACTGTAACTTTAGCAAGCCTGTAAGACCCCGGACAAGCAGAAAATAATACGAGGCTAATACTGGAATTCTTTGGAGGCTGAGGTTTCTATGATTTTGTGACACTTGAATTATTTTGTTACTTAATTTTTCAGATGTTGATTTCAATAAGTGAATTAGTAGCTTTGCAAGGACCTAGTAAGCTATTCAGAAAATAACACAAATACATCGGATTGCTTAGAGCTGATGTTTGCTTGCTACAGTATTCAAATTACAAATAAAAATAAAATATACTGTAAAATGGAAGCTTATTTTGAGTTGCACAAAGATCTTCCTTCTGGATTGATGCATCTGTTCTTTATTTTACTGTGATCTTCATAGGGAAGGCGTTAGAAGGATTGTAAATAAATGATGTATTATTTACTGCATCCTGAAATAGCAACAGGGATATCATGTAAGGGCTGTGCACTGGGTCTGATGTTAGGTCTCATCACTCAATGATACTCTAATATTATAGGGCAGTGAGTACCCTTTCCACGTGCAGGCCAAATACCTGAAAGCCTCTAATGCTATTCCTGAGGAAGGGTCTCGGACCAAAACATCAACTGTTCACTCTTTTCCATAGATGCTGCCTGGCCTGCTGAGATCCTCTAGCATTTTGTGTGTATTGCTTGGATTTCCAGCATCAACAGATTTTCCCTTGTTTCTGATGCTATTCCTCCTCATCTTCCTCTTCAGTCTGCCCCTCGTGATCATCTATTATAAGCAGCTTGTTCCTTGTCGTCGGTAGATTGTGAAGCAAGCCGTGAATCACCATAAAACTCTTCACTCCCGAGTATCACGGGTCCCTGCTGACCGAGGAAGCACCTAAACCTCAGTAGTTGACACATAGATTTGCCACATGAGTGTTCAGCTGCTGCTGGGACTACTCTTAGTCACTGTTAATTTTGTTAAACAAAGTGCAGAATTATACAAGTAAAAATGGTGTTTGTTACAGCTGTAATTATAAGTGTTTACCATATGGATGGTGCTAAATAACTTGTGAAAGACAATAGCATATGTGTTGCTGTGTTAATAACATAAAAGTAGAAACTCCTTGTTTAGTCATCTCAACAAATAACTTTTCATCATTAACTTCTCTGAATTGTATCTTACCTAGAACAATCCAATACTTATTTCCTATATCTAGTGTCATCATAGTTTAATTTCCATGGATAATAGAGACAAGACAAAGGTCTTACTGCGAATAATTTCCATGGATAATAGAGACAAGACAAAGGTCTTACTGCGAACCAGAGTAGGAGGAAGTGGGGTGGGGGGGAGGGGGTGGTGAGCAGAAGAAATCAGAAGGTCAATATTAGGAAAAATAGCAAAACTCTGTGTGAAAGGTGGAGATTCTAATGTGGGAGTCAATGAAGGAAGGTTCCTGTCTGCTTTGCATGACCATGAAAGCTATGATCCTGAAGCAGAAAGGGAGATATTCAGCACTGAATACAGGTAAACAACGGAACGGATAGGCAAATGTGCTAAATAACGTGGCAGGAAACAGCAAAAGACAAGTGAAAATGGAGTCAAGAGAATGGTAATCTCACTGTAAGATATGACTCTGTTTAGCTGACAGCCATTGAAGTATGAAGAATCAAACAAGACAGATGGATGGGTTAAAGCAGGCATTAGTATGTAGATGATATAACCGTTTTCACTGGAGACGGTACCTGTCACGTCACTAGGATATGGCACACGGACATGCACCCAGGCAGGGATGCTAACTGAACAAGTGTGTCACTAACAGGAAAGAAACCTAACAAGATGAGTAGAAGCAGTGATGCTGCAGTGCATTCATGTTTTATTTGTTTATAAGCTTGACCAGACTTGATGCTGTGGGAAGTTCTGGGAATGTAAGAGTGTATATGTGAGATGCTGATTTGTTTATAGTCTTGGGGAATAAATAAGTTTAGAAATGGGCATTAATGAAAGCACATTTTTTTGAAGGTGGTGACTGTAATTTAGAAGAATTTAAGAGGGATTGTAAGTGGTATACGTGTATATATGTACAATATCTGAAATACATCTTATGGAAATGTTTGATGATGAACTTCAATAAAAAAAAATTACAAAAAAAAAGGAAGTGGTATATGTGAAATTGAGAAAGGGAACTTGGGAGTATTGAAGCCAGCACCGATTAGGTCTTTGTGCATGGAAGTGTAATGGTTAGCACGAAGCTATTACAGATCAGGGTGCAGAGTTCAGAGTTCAATTCTGACCTCATCTCTCAGGAGTTTGTATGTTCCTCCCTGTGGTCGTGTGGGTAAATTCTGTGTGCTCCAGTTTCCATCCACAATCGAAAGGCCTACCAGCCAGTAGGTAAATTGGTCAATGTGAATTGACCAGCGATTAGGCCAGAGTTAAACAGGTGAGCTGCTGGGCTGTGCAGTTTGTCAGGTCAGACAGGTCTGTTCCACATTGTATCTCTAAATGCAGATAAAAAAAGTAAATAATTTTGGGAGGATCAGGAGGACAGAGTGTGAAGCATAGGGGAAGAGAAGGATTAGTAAAAGAAGTGGTGTTTGATTGGAGGTATATAGGATACAGATGGCCTTGAAACTATAGGCAACAAAGGCTTTTGGAAAGTGATATTTAAGGTGAGGTCAAGATTCATGAAGTTTAGAATTATTCATGATGTCAAAGACAGAGGTGAGTGTGGTGAACTACATATACCTGTCTGGACACGCCCCCTGCTGACTGCTCCTGTGGCTCCTCCCACAGACCCCTGTATAAAGGCGATTGAGGTCTGAGCCCGGCCTCTCTGTCTCCAGGATGTAGTATGGTGGTCAACCACTGCTTGTTCCTTCTTCCAGTCAATAAAAGCCGATATCTCGCCTTTACGTCTCGGAGAGAGTTATTGATGGTGCATCAGTGAGTCATTTCTTTCAATGGATAAGTAAAAACCTTCACCAAAAAGCTGATCAATTAAATACAGCTAAAGATGATTAACAGTTAATACAGTTAATCAAGGTGACAACTAAATTTAGGCATAGGCCAATATATTGCTCAGAGGCATTTATGTACTGTCACCTTCTGTTTCTGATTGAATGGCTGCTTGATGCAACCAGTTTAACATGAATTATCTTAAAACCATATCTTAAATATGTAATATCATCAGGTACTAATCTGATGATATTACATATTTAAGATACCTAAGGTCTTGTTACTGGAATCTTTATAAAATACCTTAGTTAATGAGATTTCAATTACAAAGAGGCAAGTAATATGGGAAGAGAGGGAGACCGTAGTGTTGAGCCTAAGATTGGATCAGCTATGACCTTATTGAATGGCAGAGCGCTCTCAATGGATTGCTTGGCCTACTTCAGTCATTGTTCCTCATCTTCTAATGTGACTCATATTCCCTCTGTAGGTGACCTCCACAAAAGCAAGTCCTGATTCACTATCCACTCCTGCTATACATACTTCTCAGCTCAGTGTATCAAGGTTACACAATGAAATGGAATATTCTAACTTTAAGGCTCAAAAGCAAGCTACGGAAAAGGGGAAGGAACAACTGTGCCCGTCAAAGTTTGCTGAGCAATTTTATTGCAGTTCTAAGGATTGCTTTGAGTTGCCATATGACCAGGCATACAATGATGCAAGTGACTTAAAAAGCATAATGACCTCTGGAGAGAGCGACACACATGTCGGATTGACAGCAACTGGCAACCTGTCAGATAGATGTGCATCAAATCATAAAGAGCACAGCAAGAAGCATCCGTCTGGGGAATGGCGACATTCAAAGATGGAACAAGGTAATTTTTTTCAGATTCAGTTTCAGTATTTTAATACATGTACAGGTTTCCTCCGCTACCCGAAAGTAGAGCATTACTATGAAACCTTTTGTAAGCCGAAATGCTGTAAAGCGAAGAAGTAATTACCATTAATTTATATGGGAAAAAATTCATGATCGTTGCCAGACCCAAAAAATAACCTACCAAATCATACCAAATAGCACATAAAACCTAAAATAACACAAACATATAGCAAAAGCAGGAATGATATGATAAATACACAGCCTATATAAAGTAGAAATAATGTATGTACAGTGTAGTTTCACTTATCAGAATTGGAAAGATTTAGCCAAAACCAATTTGTAGGAAAAAAATCAGCATGTGCATACATGCGCACACACCTGCCCGCGCAAGGCTTCACGGTCATGGTAGTCTTTCTCGGGGTAAACGCAAGTTTAAAGTGTGCGCCTTTTTTCGTAAAAGCAAAAATCCCCTTTGGATTTCTTTCAGTTAGCAAAAACAGGTACTAATGTAGATCTTTCGTAAAAGCGAAGTGGCGTAAAGAGAACTTTCATAAAGCGGGGGAACACCTGTATATCAAAACGTACAGGGAAGTGCATCATCTGCATTAGTAACCAACACAACTTAGGAATGTGCTGGGGATAGACCACAAATAAATGGATTCATTCTCATCTGTATGTAAGATTTATTATTTTCAATTCTTTAATTGACTAGACTTTTTCCTGATTTGTGATAACCAGTCTGATGAGAACTTTTTTTTAATTTATATCTTTTTTTTGCACTTCTTATTTGAACTTAACTATTTTAATATATACATACTGTATTTCAGTTTTTCTTTCTATATTTATCATGTATTATATTGTACAACAATCAGAAAGTTAACCAATTTCATTGCATATGCTGGTGATATTAAATCTGATTCCGATTCTGATTTTTCCAAAAATTTCCAGTTGGTTATACAGGAGTGGAGGCTCTTCCTATCTCTTATTAGACTTGTGATGGAAAAACGATGCAACTGGATAGTTAATAAATTTGGAATTTTCAAGTGGTGGGGCAGACTCTGGAGGCAGAATGGACCCTTGAAATAAATGTTTACTTTTTTTTACGGACTTAGCCCCTTTCCACACTGAGCTGCTCAGTCCAATTCTCACTAAACTGTGCTCCAACAGATTGCCATTGGAGAAGTATTCAGAGAGTTATAGTCAGGCTGCACTTGGAGTATATTGTTAACAGTGTTGGGCCCCATAGCTCAGAAAGGATGTGTTGTCATTGGAGAGAGTCGAGAGGAGGTTCACGACGATGATTCCGTGAATGAAGGGGTTAACATATGAGGAGCTTTTGGCAGCTTTGGGCCTGTGCTCACTGGAATTTAGAAGAATGGGGGGGGGAGTGAATCTCATTGACACTAACTGCATGTTGAAAGGACTAGTTAGGGTAGATGTGGAGAGAATGTTTCCTATGGTGGGGGTGTCCAGAACTGGCGAGCACAGCCTCAAAATTGAGGGGCGGCCCTTTAGGACAGAGGTAAGGAGTGATTTTTCTAGCCAGAGAGTAGTTAATCTATGGAATTCTCCACCACAGACAGCTGTGGAGGCCAAGACCCTGGGTATATTTAAAGCGAAAATTTGATAGTTTCTTGATTGGTCAGGGCATCAAAGGTTATGGAGAGATGGCAGATGTATGAGGTTGAGTGGGATCCGGGATCAGCCATGGTGGAATAGAAGAGCAGACTTGATGGGCCAAATGGCTTAATTCTGCTCCTGAGACTATGGTCTTAGTTATGACCGTCCTCTGGATCAGTGCAGTCTAAGTGTCCTACTACTGATCCAGCAGACTCAGCAGGGTTATCTAGCCTGTGGCTCCTCATACTTAGTAGGTGTAGATCAAACCTATAGTTGCTAAAAGCATCATATGGTGCAAAAAGTAAACCAAGTTAACAATGCATTCAGGGAAAAGTATGTCATCAGTTGTCAGTGAGCATGTAACTTTTTAAAAATATTCTTCTAACAGCTGAGTCTAGGATAGTTCACTTGATTTACGGAGCTTCTGTTTTATTCACAAGTTTTATACTGCCCTCTTTTCTCCAGAACCTCCTGCTCCAGTCGGCTCGGTGCGTATTACTGACCGAGTCGGCCAGAATGGCTTGATGATTGTCTGGGAGAAGCCTTCGATGGATGAAATGGGATGCAGCAATGGAACATTTGTTCAAGGTTACAGAGTACGTTGGGACCGAGACATGCAAAATAGTTAGAATTATTTAAATCTTAGATTTTAGAAAAATGGAAACTAATAGGCTAGAATATTGATGTTTTAAGGAAGCAGGCTGCCAATGAAAATGAATTTATTATTATTTCACATTAGTCAAACTTAGTTGACTCAGGTTTAAGATGTTGGATGATCAATGTAATATTAGTTGTGACCAACTGGTAATAATGTTAGGGGTTCTGCTTCTGTAGAAAAGGAGCAGCAAACAACATGTTGTGGGAACTCAATGAGCCATGCGACATCTGAGCAGGGTAATAGTTGACATTTCAGGTAATTTCTCTCAACAGATGCTATCAAACCTGCTGAGTTCCACCAGCATTTTGTTTGTTGCTCCGGATTCCAGCATCTGTAGTTTCTTATGCCTCTCCTGAGAAGGAGCCATCTACATTGTTTTTATTTACCTTGGATCACAGAGTAATGCCAAATGAGTTATTCTAGGCAAATGCTGAATTAGTGATGCAACCTTCCCTCAAGTATGGCAAATTAAAACAAAACCAAATATCAATTCAAACCTCAGTAAGTGCTCCTTATATTCTAACATATTGTTCTGGAATTTCATGTATTATGTAATAGGAGTTTTTTTATGTCTGGTCATGGAATGTCATGGAAACTACAGAGTTCAGGGAAGAGAACAGTGATGTTCTGAAACATATTGGTGTTAATGAAAGAGATGAGATTGGTAGTCTTGAGCATATACAGGTAGCTAAATCCCTGCAGCTTGACAAAGTGAATCCTAAAATGCTATTGGAAGCAAGGGAATAAACTGCTGAGACTGTGATGGAGGCGTTTGTATCTTCCTTATCCATGGATGTGGTACCAGAAAACAGAAAAATGTTGAACTGCAAAAGCAAGCCAGAAAAATACAGGCTGGTGAGCCTAATATTAGTGGTGAGAAGGTTATTGAAGGAGAGATTAAATGAAAGGATCTCTATGCAAGGACTGCTTAGGGACAGATGGCTTTATGTGTGGGAAATTATATCTCAAGCATTTGAGTGTGTTTTTGGAAAAGATGAGCAAAAGGATTAAGCATAACAGGACAGTAAACACAGTCTATGAGGAGTTTGGCTAGATTTTTGACAAGATCCCACAAGTTAGCAGATTGGAAAGGTTAGATCATATGGGATCTGGGGAGATTTAGCCAATCGAATTGGATGCAAGATTGCCTTGGTGGGAGGAGTCAGAGGGTGGAAGTAGAGGGTTGTTTCTCAGACCTGCAACAAGTGATCAACCACAGGGATCAATGCTGGGTTCCCTGCTGTTTGCCATACACAACAAATCAATGATTTGGATGAAAATATAAGTGGCATGATTAGTAAGTTTGCAGTTGTCACCAAAGTTGGTTGTGGGATGGACATTGAGGAAGATCGCCTAAGATCACAACAGGATCTAGGTTAACTGGGAGAGTGAGCCATAGAATTGCAGATGAAATTTAATTAAGGCAAGGGTCTTATTTAATTAATTGGTGATGGATTTTGGAACATTAAAGCAGTGCAAGACTTGCACAGTGAATGGCAAGAGAGTGTTGTGGACAGAGAGACTTGGGAGTATAAGTACATAGTTCCCTGAAAGTGGGGATACAGGTAAACATGTTGGTGAGGAAGCTATATGAAATACTTATTGTAGTGGCAAAACCAAAACACTTGCCACTGCCTGCAGCAACCTCACAGACCTGTCAAACTTGCATGGCGCGCCCCCAGCTTCTGTAATGATTGCTTCAAAAGTTGAGGAATATGTATGCAATCCTTTATTAGCAGTGAGCAAGCATACAATCTTGAAGCAATGAAATTTAAGTATACCCAAGCGTAAGCTAAGCATATCTGAATGTTATCGAGTGATCTTGAGTGGTCAGCAAAAGATACGATATCTGCCAGTCCCAAGCAAAAAACTGCCAAGAACAAAGCATGAATCCTTAAGTTATTCCGTTCACTTTTACCATGCCTCCACTCATGTGACTAGTTACTATAATAAACAAAATCAACGTACAGCACATAGAGAACAGATGCATGGCTCCTACACTTACCTTATATGGACAAAGCATGAGTATATGAGTTAAGAATTCATGATATAGCTGGATGAGGCATTGGTGAAAACACACCCTGGATTTATTTCATGCAGTCCTGGTTGCAATGCTACAGGAAAAATGTGATTAAGTTAGAGGAGGTACAGAAAAGATTCACAAGAATGTTTCAGAGAGTGGAAGGCTTGAGTAGTGAAGTGAGGACTAGATATGCTGGGACTAATCTTCCTGCAGGGACTGTAACATTATAGAGGTTTATAAAATCATGAAGGGCAAAGGTAGCGTGAAGGGTGAGTTTCCCGATGTGTGGGGACAGATTCAAAGAGGATCTGACAGGCAAGTTTTCCCTCACAGGGTTTAGTGTATATGTGGAACAAGCTACCAGTGAAAATGGTAGAAGTTTAATTAGATGTGGCTACACACAATGGAAGCTTCTCTACATATTGGCCTATAATGTAACTCTTGTATGTATTACTCTATGTAGATCAGACGATAATTACAAAGTTTAAAATACATTTGGACAGGTGCATGGTTAGAAATGGTATAGTGGGATTTGGGCCAAATGCAGGTGAATGGATTCAGTTTAGGAAGGCAACCTGGTCAGTACGGACAAGTTGGGTCAAAGGTACAGTTTCCATGCTGTGTAACTTAATGACTCTCAATTTAAAATTAGTTTTACTATCATACCTGGACAGAACTGAGAAGCACACTAACTTTTTCGAACCCACATTCTATCTGTGCCATTATGGTCGTCTTCCTCTGATTAAACTTCCTAATTACCTATTTTTAAAAATTATTCGTAGTGCATGCTCCTCGCTGCATTCCTCATTCTACTGAAACCAAGATTAATTGGTTTCTAACTTGACTTTTTTTTCTCAGGAATTTGAAGCAGAGTCATGCCTCACTCCTCCTTTCCTCCAACAATATTTATGTGTTTAATAATTAATTCTGGACCTATTGCCCTTTCAATTTCATGGTATTCTAAAGCATAGACCTCTGATATGCACAAATAATTTTCAATTTTGCCATAAATTGTTGAAATTTCCATAAAATTGAAATGTTTATTTTACTTGGCAGATATTCATCAATGGAGAGTTTCACAAGTCGGTAACAGGATCAATCTGCACAAAGGTGAGGCTTTTGTATTCACTTACACTCCTCACTGTTATGTCTAAGAAAGGACTGTTTATCTTTCCTTAAATTAAATATTTAATTCATGAGAGTGCTCCCAAAATGTATTTTAAACAGTCATTGTGTAATGTTTTTCGGTAATAAAAATCGGTGAGATTTCATTATGAAGAAAAATTATGTTTGAAATAGTACTGTATAATTTCAGTATATGATTGAGTAATTATGGTTCTGTTCTGTTCAATATGAAGCATTGTACATACAGAATTATCATCTTATCTACATAGAGTAATACATACAACATAGTTACATTACAGGGCAATATGTAGAGAAGCTTCCATTGTGTGTAGCCACATCTAATTAAACCTTTAACTGTGAAACTTAATCACCCAACATGTCTATATTTTATCAATGCCACTAAAGCTGTCATATTCTAATTATTTTCCCATTTATTCTTTGTTTGTCTCCTTCCTGTAAGCCAATAAGACATAGGAGCAGAATTAGGCCATAGGGACGATCAAGTCTGCTTCGCATTTCACCTTGACTGATTTATTATCCCTCTCAACCCCATTCTCCTGCCTTCCCCCCATAACCTTTGACACCCTATCTAATCAAGAACCTATCAACCTCAGTGTTAAATATACTCAATGACTGGGCCTCCACAGCCGACCATGGCAATGAATTCCACAGATTCACCAAACTCTGGCTAAAGAAACTCCTCTCTCATCTCTGTTCTAAGTGGACATCCCTCTATTCTGAGGCTGTGCTCTCTGATCCTAGCCTGTCCCACTCTATCTAAGCCATTCAATATTCAATTAGTTTCAATGAAATCCCCCCTCATTCTTCTGAAGACCAGCGAGTAAAAGACCAGAGCCATCAAATGCCATCTGTATGTTAAAAATCATTCCCAAAGTCATTCTTGTGAACCTCCTCAGGACCCTCTCCAATGTCAGCACATCCTTCCTTAGGTAAGGGGCTCAAAACTGATCACAATACTCCTAGTACGGCTGCTCAATTCCTTATAAAGCCTCAGCAATTAGATCCTTACTCTTCGCCCGCTCAAAATGAATGCTAACATTACATTTGCTTTCCTTACCACTGACTTAACCTGGAAGTTAATCTTTAAGGAATTTTGCACAAGAACTTCCAAGTCCCTTTGCACCTCTGACTTTTGAATTTTCTGTCCATTTAGAAAATAATCTACACCTCTTTTCCTTCTACCAAAGTGCCTGACCGTACACTATATTCCATTTGCCACTGCTTTGCCCATTCTCCCAATCTGTTTAGATCCCTCTGAAGACTCTCTGCTTCCTCAACACTCCACAGATCTTCATATCATCTGAAAGCTTGGCCTCAAACACATCAATTCTGTCACCCAAATTGTTGTATAATATGTTGTATAAAGAAGCGGGGACAATAACAACCCCTGTGGAACACCACTAGTCACCAGATGCCAACCAGAAAAGGCTCCTTTTATTCCCACTCTTTTCCTCCTGCCAGTGAGCCAAGCTTCTATCCATGCTAGTGTCTTTCCTGTAATACCATGGGCTGTTATCTTGTTAAGGAGCCTCGTGGTTGGCACCTTGTCAAAGGCCTTCTGAAAATCCAAGCAAATAACATCTACTGATTCTATCCTGCCTGTTATTTTCTCAAACAATTCTAATAGATTTGTCAAGCAAGACTTCCTCTTAAGGAATCCATACTGACTTTGACCTACTTTATCATGCTCCTAAAAGTACCCCGAAACTTCATCATTAATAATGGACTCCAGCATATTCCTAACCACTGAATTTAGGTTAACTGGCCTATAATTTCCTTTCTTCTGCCTCCCTCCCTTCTTAATGAGTTGCACGATATTTGTAATTTTCCTGTCCTCCAAAACCATTCCAGAATCTACAGATTCTAGAAAGATCATGAATAATGCCTCCACAAACTCGTCGGCCACCTGTTTCAGAATCCTAGGGTGTAGTCCGTCTGGTGACTTATTTACCTTCAGATCTTTCAGTTTCCCAAGCACCTTCTCTTTTGTAATAGGAACAACACTCACTTCTGCCCCCTGACACTCTTGAATTGTTGGCATATGGCTGGTTTCTTCCACAGTGAAAATACTTATTAAGTTTGTCTGTCATTTCTTTGTCTACCATTACTACCTCTCAGTGTCACTTTCCAGTGGTCCAATATCCACTCTTGCCTCTCTTTTACTCTTTATATGTCTGAAAGAAAACCTTCTGGTATCTTCTTTTATATTATTGGCTGGCTTACCTTCATATTTCATCTTTTCTCTCCTAATGGCTTTTTAGTTGTCTATTTTTGGTTTTTAAAAGCTTCCAATCCTTTAACTTCCCACTGCTATATTATATGCCCTTCCTTTTGCTTTTATGCTGTCTTTAACTTCCCTTGTAAGCCACAGTTACCTCATCCTCTCTTTAGAATACTACTTCATCTTCATCATTAGGTCGGGTCACTCGTCTGAGTGCTACTGGTACCATGTGACCCAGTGCTACCTGTCGCATGGTCGGGTGGTCGGCAACTAAACTGGCTCCCCCACCAGGCTTGCCTGGTGAGGAGGGTGGCTAGCCACCCTGTAGGACGAAAAACAAGACCTGTGAAAGGGCAGATGAACCCTCTTGTAGGGTCAACGGCCAACTAGCAAACACTTGCCGTGAAGTGCGGAAAAGGCATCCCATGCTTGGTCTGGCCGTTCACTGCAACAGAATTTCTCCCAGCCATCTTGCTGGATCCGGGAGGGGATGTTGAGAGCCTGGGTCTGGACCTGTGCAACCCTCATCATCCTATGGGATGGATAGCCAGAAGAAGAAGAAGAAGACTTCATCTTCAGGATGTATCTCTCCTTCAATTTCCCAGTTGCCACAGTAACTCCAGCCATTGCTGTTCTGCCATCATTCCTCTAGTGTCCCCTTTCAATCAACTTTGACCAGTTCCTCTCTCATGCTTCTGAAATTCCCTTACTCCACTATAATACTGATACATCTGACTTTATCTTCTCCCTCTCAAACTGCAGGATGTATTCTATCATATTATGATCACTGGCTCCTAAGGGTTCCTATACCTTAAACTGCCTTATCAAATCTGGTTCAGTATGCAGCATCTAATCCAGAATTGCCTTTACCCTAGGGGGTTGAACCACATCTGCTCTAAAAAGCCATCTCATAGGCATTCTACAAATTACCTCCATTAAGATCACATACTGACCTAATTTTCCCAAGCTGCCTGCACATTGAAATCCTTCATCACTGTCATAGTATTGCTCTTCTGTTACAATACTCTTCTCTCTCCCATTGTAATTTATATCCCATATCCAGTCTACTGTTTGGAGGCCTGTATATTATTCCCACCAGCGTCTGTTTACCTTGCAGTTCCTTAACTCTAGCCACATCTAAGGATTTGATTTTTTTTGTGAACAGAGCCACCTCACCACCTCTGTTACTTGTTTGTCCTTTCAATACAATGTGTATCCTTGAATGTTAAGCTCCCAACTATGATCTATGATGCACAGGATTGAAGTAATCTGCAGAGAATTGTAAAATTATTCATTTCCATCATGGGTACTAACCTCTGTAGTATCCAGGAAATCTTTAAGGAGCGGTGCCTCAGAAAAGCAGCTTCCATCATTAAGGACCCCACCACCCAGGGCATACCCTCTTCTCATTGCTTCCATCAGGATGGAGGTACAGAAACCTGAAGGTACACACTTAATGATTAAGGAATAGCTTCTTCCCCTCTGCCATCCAATTTCAGAAAGGACTTTGATCCCATGAACACTACCTCACACACGAGAAAATCTGCAGATGCTGGAAATCCAAGCAACACACACAAAATGCTGGAGGAACTCAGCAGGCCAGGCAACATCTATGGAAAAGAATAAACAGTCTATGTTTCAGACTGAAACCCTTCATTAGGACTTGAAAAAGAAGGGAAGTTAAAGCAAGAAAGTAGGAGGGAGGGGAGGAAGAAGTACAAGGTGGTAGGTGAAATCAGGAGAGGAACATTGATGTATCCTGTGCCTTTTGAAGAAAAGTCAAGCCAACCTGTAGACAGAGAATTTCCATACAAGGCAGAGGCAATCCATTCCATTATCATTATTTTTTATTAAAATATCATATGATATTATGTTTTCAAAATGTCACAAAAACAAGTGAATCATTTTTGATGTAGGCAATGGCAAATAAATTGAACCATTTGTTGGACACTGCATAGTCTACTAAAGCCCCAGTGCTGCACCAAGAGCTTACTGTAAAGCTTACAACTGAAAGGGAGAAAATAACTAAGCTGCTAAGAATGTACCAGAGTACTTACAAATTAATGTTCTGCATTTGAACTTTATTAATATTTGGCAGAATATAAAAGATTTTTGAAATCTAGAATTTGCACCCGAAACAGGGATATGAGAGCTTAGCTGTTTGTTAAATTGACCCTTTGCACAGGAATTGCAATGATATTTGGCACTGTCTCCAGTCTGCTGAAAGTGTGAGCTGCCAACAAAGGTTATAACTAACGCTGGGCATTTGAAAGCTGAGTGAGCAGGATAAACTAGCATGTAGCTCTTTATTAAATCAGACTGAAGGATTGAGATAGTGAGAGCATACAAAGGAAGTTTAAATTCAATATTGAGTAACTTACAGAGGACAAATACAGGAGGCAGAAGGAAGACTGAAAGGAAAGGGTTTTTTTTATACTTTAAATGTTACACTCTAAAACCTTCGACAATTGAAATATGAAAGAGTGAGATTCTATTGGAACCCATGTTAATTATAAAATAATAATTAATACTTTGCTGTGACTAACAGGGCACTAGCCTGAAAGGAACACCAGCCTCCGCATCCAGCACATAATTCTCTGGAACTTCCGCTATCTCCAAGGGGATCCCACCACCAAACATATCCTCCCCCTCCCCAACATTCTGCTTTCCACAGGGATCGCTCCCTATGTGATTCCCTTGTCCATTCGTCCCTCCCCACTGATCTCCCTCCTGGCACTTACCCTTGTAAGTGGAACAAGTGCTACACCTGCCCCTACACCTCCTCCCTCAGTACCATTCAGGGCCCCAAACAGTCCTTCTAGGTGAGCTGACACTTCACCTGTGAGTCTGTAGGGGTCATCTACTGTGTCCGGTGTAAATTAGGAGACCGCTTCGCCGAGCACCTACGTTCCGTCTGCCAGAAGAAGCAAGATCTCCCAGTGGCCACCCATTTTAATTCCACTTCCCATTCCCATTCTGATATGTCAATCAATGGCCTCCTCTACTCTCGTGATGAGGTTACACACATGTTGGAGGAACAACACCTTATATTCCCTCTGGGTAGTCTCCCAAGCTGATGGCATGAACATCGATTTCGTGAACTTCTGGTAATGCCCCCACCTCACCATTCCCCATCTCTTTTCCCTCTCTCACCTTATCCCTTTGCCTGCCTACTGCCTCCCTCTGCTGCTTCTCCCCACTTTCCTTACTTCCATGGCCTTTTGTCCTCTCCTATCAGATCTTCCCTTCTCCAGCCCTGTATCTCTTTCACCAATCAACTTCCCAGCTCTTTACTTTACCCCTCCCACTCCAGGTTTCTCCTATCACCTTGTGTTTCTTTCACGCCTCCCCCCACCTTTTAAATCTACTCCTCATCTTTTATTTCCTCCAGTCCTGCCAAAGGGTCTCAGCCCGAAACATCGACAGTACATTTTTTCATAGATGCTGCCAGGCCTGCTGAGTTCCTCCGGCATTTGTGTGAGTTGTTTGGATTTCCAGCACTGTAGTTTTTCTCTTGTTCGTGAAGAGTCCATTATCTCCCAGAAGTGTAGCGACTTCAGCATTCAGTTCATTGTAGCAGTGAGGCAGAGACTGAAGGTAAAAGCAGAGCTGTACATCTTGAAGAGTACATTTAGGATTTCTGTACGTGGCCAGACATCCTGCCTAGTCTGTAGTCATCACTTATTTGCAATGAGTTCCTGATAAGAGTCATTAGTCTCATTATGTTCTTCCCAAGCTTTGTGCTGGGCTTTAAATTGTTCCCACCGTTAAGAGCTACAACAGACTATTAAAAATTTAAATAGCTCAAAATCCAATTTAAGAAATGACTTAAGCATCCTGCCAATCTCTGAAGGAATAATGCAAAGCTATCATAGGCAAAAATATTCTCAGCTGGCATGTCTCCAATGGAGAATGCTGGCCTAAGATAATGACCCAGAGGTCAGAACACTAACCATTGTCAGAGGTATTTTCACATATTTGGTTAAGATAGTGCCAGGCCAAACGTGCCCTAATTCCAAAGAGTCCCTAATCTTCTATGTTGACAAGGCATAATCAACAGGTTATTTGGTTGATATTTGAATGTCGTTTTAATACACCCACCTGTAAATGGATCTGCAGACCGAACATTATTCCTAGGTTCTGATTGGAAAAGTGTAGATTAGAAAATAAATGAGTCTCCTTATTTTCTAGAATATCTAGGATAGTTAATATTACTAGGAAAGGAATTATTAAGCAATGAGTAGTAGTGTGGTATTTCGCCTCTTAAATATCAAAAAGAAACAACCAAAAGGGGATGAGTACCAATAAGGGGCTTCATATGGATGACATCACCTTCATATGCCATGAAGGATTTCAATACTATTCCATTGGCATCTTTCATTCTCTGAACTCTGTCTCATTGTTTGCAGTGAGACCTCCAAAGTTTCATCAGCTCTAATTTTAATCAAACCAAATGCCTTCAAATTGTGGTCTGTGCAGACATCCCACCTCTCCCAGAAGTTCCGGAGTCTCCCTTATATTGATAGCGGCTCTCTGACACCCGCAAATTATATACAATATCCCGGAAATTGATTTTTTTTTTTGAGAGAGAGAGCGAGAGAGTGCATCATGGCAGAGTGTTCCAAGAAAAAAGAAAATATAAAACGTACTTCACGGACATTTACACTACACACTGCATCCGCAAAGGAAATAGCATTATGAAGGACCTCACGCACCCCTCATACAATCTCTTCTCCCTCCTGCCGTCTGCGAAAAGGCTCCGAAGCATTCGGGCTCTCACGACCAGACTATGTAACAGTTTCTTCCCCCAAGCTATCAGACTCCTCAATACCCAGAGCCTGGACTGACACCTTGCCCTATTGTCCTGTTTATTATTATTGTAATGTCTGCACTGTTTTTGTGCACTTTATGCAGTCCAGTGTAGGTCTGTAGTCTAGTGTAGCTTTCTCTGTGTTTTTTTTATTACGTAGTTCAGTCTAGGTTTTTTGTACTGTGTCGTGTAACACCATGGTCCTGAAAAATGTTGTCTCATTTTTACTATGCACTGTACCAGCAGTTATGGTCGAAATGACAATAAAAGTTGACTTGACTTGAAAAAGTCAATTTTTCTCATTTCCAGATTCTTGCAAATGGCCTTAGATCTAATAACAAATCTCTTTGCAATTAGAAACTGCTCTTCTCTATTTAAAACTTCATGATTTTAAACACCCCTATAAATCGGCTCTTAACAACCTCTGCTATAAGAACAACTCTATTCTTCCACTTTCTCCTTATGTCTGAAGTCCTACTTCTCTGGTGTCTTTTTGGTAATTCCTGTGTGAAGTTTTAATAGCCTTCTTCCCTGTTCAGTCATCTTCAGATATTGGCATGTCACCATTGTGTCATACACTGGGTATGCTGGATTCTTAAATCTGTATTTGGTTGGGTTTTTTCCTGTATAATATAGTCAGGTGATACTGGTTAATTTTAAGCACTGCTCCACTGTCTGCACTTAGGTCAAGAACCCATTGTGCAGAGGTGGCTTCTACTAGGCAAGAAAGAAATATAAACTGGTGATGACCTTGTTACATTGTGTATCCTGTGAGATGATTATGGTCAATCACATAGCTGTTAACCAGCTATAGTTGTGCAGTTACAATTAATACTGTGACCATTTTGGGGCCTCTTATCTAAGAAAGGATGTGCTAACATTGGAGCGGGTTCAAAAGAGGTTCACAAAAATGATTCTGAGATTGAAAGGCTTATCATATGAGGAGCATTTGATGGCTCTGGGCCTATACTCGCTGAAACTTAAAAGAATGAGAGGCAACCTCATTGAAAACTATTGAATGTTGAAAGGCCCAAGTAGAGTGCATGTGGAGAGGATGTTGCCTGTAGTGGAAAAATGTAGGACTAGAGGGCACAGTCTTAGAACAGAAGGACATCCATTTAGAACAGAGATGATGAAAAATTTCTTTAGCCGGAGGGTGGTGAGTCTGTAATATTCGTTGCCGCAGGTGGGTATGGAGCCCAGATCTTTGAGTATGTTTTAAGACAGAGGTTGTTAGATTTTTGATAAGCCAGGGGTGAAAGGTTATAGGGAGAAGGCAGGAGAATGGGGTTTGGAGGGAAGTAAGTCAGCCGTGATGAATGGCGCAACAGACATGATGAGCCCAATGGCCGAGTTTTGCTCCAATGGCTTATGGTCTTATGCCATATTATGAGTGCTGTAAATATTGTGAACACACTAAATATAAATCTGCACGTTTCTCTGTTCTTTAAAATTGTGCTAGGTGTTTCATATGAAGTACCTTATCCCTCTGCTAAAAAAGGAAATTTCTATACTTCTCTGCATTAAGTTGTATCTGCCATATGTGTGTATGCACATTTCACTACAGTGCTCCAGAAGTCTGTTACCATTCTCCTGATTGCATGCTACTGTACATTTTAAAGTTTGTGTCATCTACAAATTTTAAAGAATGCTTTATTTGCCAGTTCATTAATATATAATTTATAAATATTATTGTCATTTAAGTTAAATAGTTTTCTTATGTTCCAGGTCGTATTGGAAGATCTTGACTTAAATGTGCCATTTCAAGTCAGCGTCCAGACAGTTGGAGTCAATGGGCTGGTTTCTGAGAAGGTTCAGGTCCCATTTCTGAATTGCCGGCCACACAGAGTTTTATCAGCACAGTCCTGTCTTGCACTGTCCAGTCAGGCCACTGAGGGGACTGATCTACCAGAGGTACAAAGCTCACACTCACTCATGTGGAACATGGTACAATGTGAACCAAATATCACAACCTGACACAAAGTTATCTACTCTTGATCTATTGGACCTCATTTAGTGCAGAGGATGCACTCCCAAGAACTAAAGTGGGAGCAGTATCTGTGCTAAAGGGAGTTCCTCCAAAAGTATCTACACAAAGGTGATGCTGGTGTAAATCTCTCACTCAGGTGCTTCTATAGTAAATAACTCAGTTAAGCAAAGGCCAATGAGAGCTGGTGTTATCCTAGTTGGAGCAAATTGAGATATGGCCACAACATTAGGAAAGAGCAGCAGGATGAGGCCACTTGCCCTCTTGTGCCTGCTCAGCCATTCAATATGATCATGACTGATCGGCTCCAGGCCACAACTCCCCTTGTGTGGAACTCGGTGCTGTCCCTGGCTGGCACAGTCAGTCTGAGCCATTGCTGGGGACTGGAATCGGTCGGTGTTCCCTCTGGAGGGTGACAACCTGTGTGCGCAGTATGAATTCTTCTGTGTGCTAGTAGTAAAAGATGTGTGGCGGGTGGGAAGATGTGGAGTGATATTTGGAAACTTGACTTTTTAAAGCATCATTTAGATAAACAAGAGTGAAAACGATCAAACCCAGAGGGGATCAAAGTTTTTATTGACAATGTTTTGCTGGCTTTTAAAATGAATACCTCTCTATATGAAATTCAGTGTGCACATGTTGTTGTCACTGGGCAAAAAATAGCACAGCACAAGATTTTTGCGTACACTGGTCATTACAAATTTGAAGGAACATTGCTGGCAACACCTGCTGACCAGTAAGATAAATTGTCATCTGATTGTTTGGGCTGTCACCAGTGCCCACCAATTGCCCATACTCACTGTGCCAGCCAGGTCCTACACTCACTGTGCCAAAGCCCCAACTCTCAGTGCTGAGTAGCATCACCGCTCATTTTGATCCACCTAACACCAGATCTCACAGGCAGTCTCTTCATGCTGAGCCATGGATGAATCTTCTTTACAGGAGCACCTACAGAGGGATTTACAGCACAGTGATGTGCCATCAGAGCAGATTTTTTTTTTTAAGATTATCCACCTATGAATATTCAGAATCCAATGGCAAGAGTTCCATAACAATTAAGTCTTCTGTGGAATAGTTCTTAAAGGAATAGTGATTGTCCGATTTTCCATTTCATGGTAACATTGAAAAAAGTGGATTTGTGAATCCAAAAGTTTGGAATTTTCCTTATCTTGCAAGCAAACTTTGTGGTTTCAGTCATTGTGGGCCTGAAGGTAGATTCGTCCCCTGGTCCTGATGGAATGCACCCCAGGGTGCTGAAAGAAATGGCAGAAGTTATAGTCAAGGCTTTGGTGATAATTTACCAAAATTCTCTGGACTCTGCACAGGTCCCAGCAGATTTGAAGATGGTGAATGTGACGCCACTGTTCATAAAAAGATGTAGGCAAAAGGCAGGTAACTATAGGCCAGTTAGTTTAACATCAGTAGTTGGGACAATGCTTGAAGCTATCATTAAAGAAGAAATAGTGAGACATATGGAAGGAAATGGATCCAGCAGGCAGACACAGCATGGATTCAGCAAAGGTAGGTCCTGTTTGACAAGCTTACAGGAGTTCTTTGAGGGTATAATGAGAGGAACAGATGGACGTTATTTACTTGGATTTCTAGAAGGCCTTTGATAAGGTGCCGCATAAAAGACTTATCCATAAGATAAAGATGCATAGAGTTGGGGGTGATGGATAGAGGATTGGGTAACTAATAGAAAGCAGAGAGTTGGGATACATGGGTGCTTCTCTGGTTGGCAATCACTGGTGAGTGGTGTGCTGCAGGGGTCGGTGCTGGGCCCACAACTGTTCATGATATACGTTAACGATCTGGAAGAGGGGACTGAGTATAGTGTATCTAAGTTCGCTGATGATACTAAATTAAGTGGAAAAGCAAATTGTGCAGAAGATACAGAGAGTCTGCAAGAGAGATACAGACAGGTTAAGTGAGCGGGCAAGGGTCTGCTAGATGGAGTACAATGTTGGTAAATGCGAGGTCATCCACTTTGGAAGAAAAAATGGAAGAGCAGATTATTATTTAAACGGTAAAAGATTGCAGCATGCTGCTGTGCAGAGGGACTTGGGAGTGCTTGTGCATGAATCACAAAAGGTTGGTTTGTAGGTGCAGCATTCTATCAAGAAGGCAAATGGGATGTTGGCCTTCATTGCTAGGGAGACGGAATTTAAGAGCAGGGAGGTTATGCTGCAACTGTACAGGATACTGGTGAGGCTGCAACTGGAGTACTGTGTGCAGTTCTGGTCTCCATACTTGAGGAAGGATATACTTGCTTTGGAGGCAGTGCAGAGGAGGTTCAGCAGGTTGATTCCAGAGATGAGGGGGTTAGACTATGAGGGGAGATTGAGTCACCTGGGACTGTACTCACTGGAATTCAGAAGAATAAGAGGAGATCTTATAGAAGCATATAAAATTATGATAGGGATAGATAAGATAGAGGCAGGAAAGCCGTTTCCACTGATAGGTGAGACTAGAATTAGGGGACATAGACTTAAGATTCAGCGGAGTATATTTGGGATGGAGATGAGGTAGAGCTGCTTTTCCCAGAGAGTGGTGAATCTGTGGCATTCTCTCCCCAATGAAGCAGTGAAGGCTTCCTCTGTAAATATACTTCAGATGAGTTTGGATAGACTTTTGTATAGCAGGGGAATTAAGGGTTATGGGGAAGAGGCAAGTAGGTGGAGATGAGTTCATGGCCAGATCAGCCATGATCTGATTGAATAGCGGAGCAGGCTCAATGGGCCAGGTGGCCCACTCCTGCTCCTACTTCTTATGTTCAGTTATGCTGTATTATTAGAGTCAATCAGTCATAGAGTCACACAGCCAAAGTGGTCCATGCTGACCAAGATTCCCGTCTGAACTCGTCCTATTTGCCTGTATTTGTCCATAATTTCTCCTACCCATGTACTTGTGCAAGTACTGTTTGAAAGTTTGTTAAGGTACAGTACCTGACTCAACTACTTTCTCTGATAAGTTGTTCCATATACCTATCGTGACCCATTAAATCTCTCTTCTCTCAGCTTTCATGCTCACATGCTCTCTCTAGTTTTTGATTCCATAACCCCTGGAAAATGACACTGTGCGTTGACCCTTTCTATGCCTCTCATGAGTTTATACAACTTTATAAGGTCATCCCTCATTACCATGTGCTCCAGTGAAAAAAGTCTCAGTCTACTCAACCTTCCACCTAACTCAGACCCTCAAGTCCTGGCAACATCCTACACAGTCTTTCCAGCTTAATATCATCTTTCCTATAGGAAGGCAATCCTAACTTGAATACAATTTACAAATGCGGCCTCACCATCATTTTGTGTAACTGCAACATAACATCCCAACTTATGTACTTAATGCCCTGACTGATGAAGGACAGCGCACCCTAACATTGTAATAATAATATTGAAATCATAACTTTGCTGGTTATTAGCTGCGACAGTTGAAGCTTCAGCAATTCTGACCAAACAAGGAAAGAGATAAAATAATAAAGCAATGGTTGTAGAGCAGAGATTGGGATTCAAATACAATGCTGGTTAATGATGGTTTGGGCATTCATTGGCCTCAGAATTGAAATATCCAGCAACAAACAAGAGAAAATCTGCAGATGCTGGAAATCCGAGCAACACACACAAAATACTGGAGAAACTCAGCATGTACAGCAGCATCTATGGAAAAGAGTACAGTTGACGTTTTGGGCCGAGACTCTTCATCAGGACTGGAAAAAAAGATGAGGCTGGAAAAAGAGTTAAAAAGTTGGGGTGGAGAGGAAAAACTACAAGCTGACAGGTGAAAGAGTTACAGGGCTGGAAAAAGGGGAGTCTGACAGGAGAGGACAGAAGGCCATGGAAGAAAGAAAAGGAGGAGGAATACTAGAGGGAAACAATGGGTAGACAAGGAGATAAGGTGTAAGAAGAATAGGGAATGGTGAGGTTACCGGAAGTTCAAGAAATTGGTGTTCGTGCCATCAGGTTGGAGGCTACCCAGATGGAATATAAGGTGTTGCTCTTCCAAGTTGTGTGTCACCTCACTACGACGGTAGAGGAGGCCATGGACTAACACGTCGGAATGGGAATGGGAAGTGGAATTAAAATTGGTGGCCCCTGGGTGTTCCCGCTTTTTCTGGCAGACGGAGCATATGTGCTCAGCCAAGCGGTCTCCCAGTCTATGTCGGGTCTCACCGATATTCAGGAAAAGCACCAGATACAATAAATGACCCCAAAGACTCACAGGTGAAGTATCACCCCACCTGGAAGGACTATTTAGGGCCCTGAATGGTAGTGAGGGAGGAGGTGTAGGGGCAGGTGTAGCAATTGTTCTGCTTGCAAGGATAAATTCCAGAAGGGAGATCGGTGGGGAGGGACAAATAGACAAAGGAGTTGTGCGGGGAACAATCCCTGCGAAAAGCAGAAAGGGGGGAAGGGAAATATATATGTCTAATGCCATCATTCAGTGTCTTCAGTTTCTCATTTCTATTATGTATGCTTCGACTGTAACACTGATGTCCTTTCCCATCTCTGCTTATGTGGCCTCATTTCAAATTTGGCCAGCTGCAGATAGATGGATGAGATTTCATTACAGATGGTGCTTTTTATTTCTTCACTCATTATTTTTCTTGCCTCCACTGTTTAAAATGCAGTTCTCAGTAGCACATAAAGACAGTAAAGAGAACAGACTTTTATCAAGATATAGAATCAGTACAAAAATAACAAAGGGCAAAAAGTAGTTCTGGGAGCATTTTAATGGCCTCCAAATATTAATCAATTGGACAGAGTATAGATCAGAATATTAAATATGTAATATAGTAAAATTTAAAGTTGTAAGAAGCCTATTTCATTGAGCATTTAAAGATACTGCTTCATTTACAGTTGCCTTTAATTTTATCTGTAGTACTTGAAGCGGTAATCTTAAAGAAAGAATTGCAGACGTGTAAAACTTCATTGCAGCTTTCGAGAAATACTCAATGTGCTTCTTGCAGAATAAAGTACTTTGAAATATGAATGCTGTGCAGACTAGAAACAACAGTGAAGCAGATGAATTGAGAGAAAATGTCCCAATTTCTCTTGGTATCCTGGTGGCACCATTTCCAACCTTGCTGCAGCTGCCCCTGTGCTGAAGAATGACTCCTCTGGGAGTCCAGTGTGGCAGCACTGAGGTTTCCCAGTCCAGGCTGACAAATTTATTCTCTGACCCTCCACTGGTATAAAATTGCACATATACAGCAGTTCCCATTCCAGTCAATGGGAAATATTGTTTGTGAAGGATAATGGGAAGTAGTTACCTCACTGTTAGTTGTTTTCAATGTTTTAAATTTATATGTATTTGAGATTTACATAAATAGTTAATGCTTCATTTTTTTTACTGCTCTAAGTGTTGCTTTTGCAAGTGTTAAATATTTTTGCATTCAATCAGTGAACAGTGTTGAAAGCAGTGAGCCTGGTGTCTCAGTGAGTACATAGGTTCTGTACTGCTTTGAGAGCTGGGACCCAGGCTGGCTTAAGGGGAATATTTGAACAAAAAGCATGGCCCAGGGTGGGAGACAATGCTTTTGGGCCAATGGAAGATCTAGCTCACTGATTGACTCAAAGCTAATGAAATAACTTCTATTTATTTTCCTTTTAGGAAACTAGATTCACATTCCTGCCATTACAGTCTAAATGGAGAAAGGTAAGACTAAACTAAGCACTTAAATTTATGTTCTCAATGAACGATTTATCCAACACAGTGGAACTCTTGGGCTGGAGTCATTAGATCCCAGAGTTCCCACTGAGGGATCAGAATGGAAATCTGAAATATAAATAGAAATCACTAGTAATTTACCGATATTTAGTCCTGATTGACTCTGTCGGTCCAGAGAATAAAGCTTTGGGTGGCACAGTGGTGCAGCTACTAAATCTGCTCTCTCATAGCCGGAGCAACTCAGTTCAGTCCAGACTACTGATGCTATATGTGGAGTTTACACATTCTTCATGTTACCACATGGCTTCTTTAGCACATCCCAAAATGTGTGTGTGTTAGGTTAATTAGTCACTACATATTACCCCTTGTATGTAGAATTGGAGGTGAGGAGAATGTACGGATTAGAGCAGGGGTGTCAAACTCATTTTAGGTCACGGGCCGGATTGAGCAAAATGCAGCTTAATGCGGGCCGGATCAGTCAGACGCGTGCGAACGCAGCTTTCGTTGCCTCCGTTTTTTCAGCCTGCTCTCATGTGTCTCAGTCTCTGCTATAACTACAAAGTGTTTCACTTTACAAATTCCGTTTCTTATGAAGAAGACTGCCGAGCAAGACTGCCGAATAAACACTAAAAACCCTGAAAACCTGGTACCTGAATAAACTCAGCATTAGCCATATCATACGCCATAGGTGTTTCAATTACTGGGGCCAGCTTTAATAGTAATTAGATATTATCTCGCGGGCCAAAGATAATTCCACCGCGGGCCTTGAGTATGACATATATGGATTAGAGTGACATTAATGTAAAAATGATGCTGGTTGTGTCGCAGTTAGGAAGTCCATTTTGGTTTCTGTGTCGTGGAGTTAGTTAATAACTCGAACATTATTCAGATTACCACAATGTCCCAGGAGCTGAGGAGGAGGAAATCTGTCATTCCTAACAGTACAGCAGGTGTAAACTCTGAATCTCTGGTGTTCCTTTTTGGGAGTTAGTTGCCTGGTAGTTCTTATGTTCAGCCATCCAATCCTGAGTAATAAGGTGGTCTTGAAAATGATTTTTTCTTGTTAGGTTATATTGTGCACCTGCGAACTGTAGTACTGGTAATTAATCAATGTCAGACATGACCTCTTGCAGGTCTGAGCAAGTGCTGTGGCTGTAGTAATTTCTCAGATGCATGCACCACAAAGAAGTGGTTCTCACATTGTTATCAGACTGATAATGTACTGAAAATCCAAAATAAAATGCAGATGCTGGAAATATGAAATAAAAACAGGAATGTTAGAAATACTCAGCAGGCTAAATGTGTTGAATTTTTTTTATCATACTTTGTTTTTTTAATATTCCCATTATTAGATTATCAAAATGATAATCAAATCATCTTCTGTGCTAGTAATCAGTTCTGTTCTGCTCTTTTCCACTGATGCTCAAGCTATTTTGAATCTTCTAATTGTCCAGTAAAACTGTTTTACTGGACAGTTAGCAGAGTCAAAATGATCCCTGCTCTATTGTGTATTCAAAGCTTCTTTTGCAGATTAGTTAATGCATTTACTGTTGTTATTGGTGTTTGACATAATTTTTATGTTTGTGACATTACGTAGTCTCGTCACAGGGGATATCTGAAAATTAATGGCCATGTGATTAATCAGAACTGGTTTCCTCTTCTTTTTAATGTTTATTAGAGATTAATGGGTGAATACTTAATCAAGACAGTTTTCAAACAAAAGGTATATGTTCATCTACATTTAGCAGCTGCTTTCTTTAACTAATGAACCAGCTTTGACAGACACTGTTTATACATTGAGTAGTAGTCATAGTAACAATGAACATGAGGAGTTAGTGCAGTTTTATCTTTCAAAGAAAGACAAATCTCTTCTCCCCTTCATCAAAGTGCCATCACTACATGACATAGTCTGCAAAGGGATTTGGATAAAAATGTTTGACTGGGATGGTGCTTTGCTTTCTGTGATATATAACAGAATTTTATCAAAAATGTCCTTCGTATTTTTGTTCTTTGTGCTATTTATAGTGACTATGGCATAGAACAGCATCCAGTGCACATCTTGACTTCAATACCATTGCGGGCCCACCAACCAAGCCAATGAAGTAAGCTGAAAGTCAATAACAAACAGATGCCAAAATCCAAAATAAAAAGACAAAATGCTGGAAATACTCAGCAGGTCAGGCAGCATTTGTTGAAAGAGAAATAAAGTTAGCATAACACCTTGAAGAGCCTTTATCAGAAATGATAAAGTGAGGAAACAAATTGGTTTTAAGTTTGTTGATAGATTGTTGAGAGAAGTTCGGTGGAAGGTAAACAAATAAAATTATGTAACAAATGTGAAGTGCAGATCGAGCTGTTGCTGAGACTTGGAACAAAAAGGAAGGTGTGAAAATGCCCAGGGTAATGGGCTGTTAATGTGGAGGGAGAAAAACAATAAAGGCAGCCCACTCATTCTCTAGCAGTTTAATTTTTTGCTCCGCATTCTAGCGTCTGAAGTTTCTTGTGTCTCCAAGGCAATAGTGCAATCGGGTAATGTATCTGATACAAATATATCAGACTGCTTATCTGAAATTATTGATTGCTGAAGATGACAGGATACTCAGATGATGAGGCGCTCGTGCATAGGTTTATGTTGGGCCTTGTTGAAACAGCAGTAGATAAACAGATGGATCAATGTAGGAGTGGGATAGAGAAGTAGAATGGCCACACAATCAGTGATCTCCTGCACTCTTCCAATGAGGGTTAATATAAGCTTGAGGAATAACACATCGTCTTCCGTTTGCACACATTGCAACCTTAAGAACTTGATATCTAATTTAGATAACTTGCTGCTTTTGATTTAATCAGGATTGTCCTGTTCTACAGTGTGGTCATCTATCATCTGATTGTTTGGTATGATTATCCATCTGTATCTATAAGGCTATCAAGTTGTACTTGATTTCTGGGCATTTTCAGCATTCTCCTTTTAGTTTTGGATCCCAGCAGCAGCAAAGAGCTGCTTTTCACAACATTAGTGTGCACTTTGCCTCCTCTCAGTCTAACAGCCCTCATTAAGCTATCATCCATGTAGCTCTGTAAACATCTTAGCAGCCATGGCCTTACAATATCACAGACATTCCTTTTGTCTAACCATCCCCCATGCAAATTAAAACTAACCTGGGTTCACAGTATCCCAGGGTCTTCTCCCTGAAATGATAACTCTGTTTTTCTTTCCAATGTTGCCTGAGATTTGGAAGCCACAGTACCACGCACAAAATGTTTGAGGAACTCAGCAGGTCAGGAGGGAAATAAACAATTGACATTTTGGGTGTCTTTTGAAGACACAGAGTGTTCAGAAAATAATGAGCTGAGAATTCTAAAATAATTGTGCTGTTAGAGACAGTGTGAAGTAGTTAAGATATAAAACACATCAAAGTAACATAAGGAAATAGAAAATTATTTAATATAGAATCAAAAAATGTCATGATTGGAGGTAGGTTGGTGCATTGAAGACAAAAGGAGGTGTTGAGGCTAATCCCACTTTTCATCTGTCGATATTTAGCCATGTAGGTCATGCAATATTAAATGCTTTTAAAGATACTTGTTAAATATGATGAGGATTTTAGTCTGTACTGGCCGTTCTGGTAGTGAGTTCAGACCCACAGCATTCTTCAGGTGAAAAAGAAGTCCTTATTTTCACTTTAGGTGATCCACCAGTCACATTATTGTTGTCCTGCCAAATTCTAACCTGCCCCACTCTCAATCACACGTTCAGTTCTTAAGGTATCTGTGAAGGAAAATAGGTCCTTCCTATGTGAACTGTCCAAACCTTTTACAGTCTTGTATGCATTGACAACATTTCATTCAGCCAAATGGGTTCCAAAGAAGAAAAACCAACCAAATTCATCTTCCTCATTGGTAAACTGCGATGACTTAAAAACCTTGCCGTAAAAACAATGCAACAACAATCTATTAGTAAAAAAAAACTTGAAGCGTTTTTAATTTTGCTCCCAAATGCATTGGCCTTGATGGTGCTTAACCTCTTGAAATTATTTTAACATACTAGTGGAAGGTGAAGCCCCACCCACTCCTCTATCCTCTTGCAATCTAAACGACATGCAGTATCTGAGCAAATTGTTGAGAATCCCTGAGCCTGGAATTCCTACTTCCAACTGATAGTTCAGATCAAGATTCTGATGATGGATTCAAATCAATTGTGCAAGCCTGGAGATTTTTTCAGACTTCAGAGAAGGATCATACGAGGGGTGATTGATATGTTCATGGCCTAAGGTAGAAGGAGTCAATTTTAGAAAACCTAGAACATTTATTTTTCAACATAGTCCCCTTCTACATTTATACACTTAGTCCAGCAGTCGTGGAGCATACGGATCTTGGACCTCCAGAAGGTGTCCACAGATGGGTGATTGATGTTTGTGGCCGAAGGTAGAAGGAGATGAGTTATACAGCTCTCGTTATATGCACATGCAAGTCAACTCTTTGAGTGATTATGCAGAAAGTTTGAAGTTAATAACTCATCTCCTTCTACCTTAGGCCACAAACTTATCAATCACCCCGTTGAGTTATTAACTTCAAACTTTCTGCATAATCACTCAAAGAGTTGACCTGCAAGTGCATGTAATGAGAACTGTATAACTCATCTCCTTCTATATTAGGCCGCAAACTTATCAATCACCCCTGCTGTGAACACTTTCTGGAGGTCCAAGATCGGTATGCTCCACGACCGCTGGACTAAGTGTGTAAATGTAGGAGGGGACTATGTTGAAAAATAAATGTGCTAGGTTTTCTAAAATTGACTCCTTCTACCTTAGGCCATGAACATATCAATCACCCCTCATAGGAGAAGACTGGCCTTAAACTACAAGGAATGGGATTAAAAGACTCCAGCCAGATAAATCTCCCACAGAAAGGACTGGGTATTCATTCCTTAAGATAAAAAATATCAGAACAGTCACTTAAATGAGCAAAAGGGTTATTGTATGCATGGGAACAGATTATGAGGAAATAGGGACCTTTTTCAACTTATGTCAAATGGAACAGGATGGTGGTGAAAAATCGCACAATGATAGAGAGTTAAAAGAGATCTGATTTCCAACATGGAATCTACTGAGAAAATTGGCTGAAGAATCAATTTCTTATTAACAATTATGATGATTTTGTAATAATTTATTGATATTCTTCAAATAAATTTGATAGGCTCAAAACTAGGCAGTTTGAGGTTAACACGAGGAAATCTACAGATACTGGAAATTCAAACTGCACACACAAAATGCTGGTGGAACACAGCAGGCCAGGCAGCATCTATAGGGAGAAGCACTGTCGATGTTTTGGGCCGAGTCCTGATGAAGGGTCTCGGCCAGAAACGTCGACAGTGCTTCTCCCTATAGATGCTGCCTGGCCTGCTGTGTTCCACCAGCACTTTGTGTGTGCAGTTTGAGGTTATCCAGTTTGTTGGTGCTAATTTAGATCCAATAGTTTTACCCCATTTAGAAAGGTGGATGCTGGCCAAGCACACTAGCAGGACACAAGAGCATACACATGAATGTTATAGATCCAAGGCATATCAAATAATCATCAGAATACCTAATGCTTATTTCTGACCTGGGTTTCCTTTTACAGTAGTATTCAATTTTCTGGGCAACTATTTCCAGACTGGGCGTCTGGAAAGCAGGCACACTGCCGGCAGATTTTTAGACCATTAAATCTCCTGCGCTTTTTTGGTCCTTATCTTCACTACAATTTATTATCACACTTCAATGTTAAGAAGAATGTGAGGCTGCTTGTTAATTGGCTTCACTATTGGTGCCATGTAACTATTTCTGAATCCCAAAATGAATGGTACATCAGTGTTGCCATGGTAATTGAGTAACTCACTATTTAGACTTTTCTCTTTGGAACAGCCATTTGACAGATATCTATTTTTGTCACTTGTATGTGAGCAAGTTAATTGGTAGATCTGCTTTCTAGAGCTGTTCAATTTAAATTGGTTCCAAATACAAATATATTTCAGAGAAATTATTGATATTAATTCAGTCCTTTACATTAAATATATTTTATTTAATCAGAATAACACAGCAATTATAGATCAGTTTATTTTAATTTTCATTTTTATGCCTGCAAAAGCAACCAAAAGGAGACATTTTTTACTTTGAGTGACCTTTGAGGTAATTTTTTCTATGGAATTTGTAGGGTAGGGAAACATCAGATGACCTAGTTATTTTATTATTTTTGATTATTCTGTAGGAACAGATAAAGAGCAAAATGGAGTGAAGATCATCTGGAGTCATATAAGACCACAAGACAGGTGCAGATTTAGGCCATTTGGTCAACCAGTCTGCACTGCCATTTCATCATGGCTGATTTATTATCCCTCTCAACCCCATTCTTCTGCCTCCTCCCTGTAACCTTTGATACCCTTGCTCACCAATAACTTATCAATTTCTGCTTTAAAAATACCAAGTGACTTGGCCTCCACAGCTATCTATGATAATGAATTCCACAAATTCATCAGACTCTGGCTAAGGAAATTCCTCTTCAACTGTATTGGGAACTAAAGGGATGTCCTTCTATTCTAAGGCTGTGCTGTCTGGTCCCGGACTCACCTGCATTCTCTGCATGTCCACTTTATCTAGGCAAATCAATACTTACAACACTCCAAGTGCAGTCTGACTAAAGTTTGATAAAGCTTCGGCATTACATCCTTGTTTTTATATTCTAGCTCTTTCAAAAGGAATGCCAACATTGCATTAGCATTCCTTACTACCAACTCAGTCTGCAAGTTACCCTTTAGGGAGTCCTGCGCGAGGACTCCCAAGTAGTTTTGCACCTCGGATTTTTGAAATTTTTCCGCATTTAGAAAATAACCTGCACCTCTATACAGTAGCTCTAAAGTACTTGGTAATGTGTAACAAAAGATGAAAATAGAATGTAGCATTCTGATTGTAAATGATTAAATTCCCATTTGTGAGTGCCGGGTGATTTTTCAAATGGAGTTGTCATGTTCTGCCAATATGTAGCTCTTTTCTGTGGGACTAATTAAGGACACAGTGAGAAGAACATGATCTGAAGATTGTAATGGGAGAACCTCTTTTATGTGAGCATTCCCACAGGTATGATCCAACCAGATTTACTATCTGTTAAGTGGGAGTCCCAGTCTCAGAAGCAGAATCAGGTTTAAAATCATATGTCATTAAAATGTGCTCTTTTTACAGCAGCATTACAGTGTAAGAAATTACACTAAAATTTCTATAAGTTGTAAAAATAATTAAGTACTGTAGTGCAAAAGACAAATAACATTGCAGTCGGTGTTCTGAAATATGAGTGGAGGGAAGAAACTGTTCTTAAAACATTGAGTGTGGCTCTCCAGGCTATTGTACCTCCTCCCTGATGGAAATAGGGCTGGAGATTTTTAATTCTATTAATTTATTGAGATACAGCTTAGAATAGTCCCTTCCGGCCCTTCAAGCCATGCCACCCACCACTCCCTGATTTTATCCAAGCCTAATCACGGGACAATTTACAATGACCAATTATCCTCAAACTGGTCCTTAGACTGTGGGAGGATCCACATGGTCATGGTGAGTACGCCTTACAGGCAGCATCAGGAATTGAACCCAGATCATCTGTACTGTAAGGCAAATATGAGGAAATCTGCAGATGCTGGAAATTCAAGCAACAGACACAAAATGCTGGTGTAACGCAAGGGATGAAGGGTCTCGGCCCGAAATGTTGACTGTACTTCTTCCTATAGATGCTGCCTGGCCTGTTGTGTTCCACCAGCATTTTGTGTGTGTTGCTTGTACTGTAACGCGTTGTGCGAACCACTATTCTACTGTGTCACCTCGGATAGGTAAGGCATATGTTGGACATAGGGTCTCCAGAAGGATTCAGGCTGGTGAGTGTGGAAATGCAAGCTTTAGAAGTTCCTTTAGGCCAAGAAAAATAGACTTATTCAGGATTCTAAAATATATATGAAATAAAGAAACACTGCTTAAAAAAAAACCTTTACATGCTTGGTCATTCCATTATGTAATATAAAGTTTAAAGAGAGAGAAAACAAACTAACATAGTTCCATTGATGTGATGTCGCCCCCTAAGGTAATAGACGTTTCAGTTTTTGAAACTTCCCACCCAACTCTTGCCCCTCCTTGTGTGGTAGGGGAAGGGGCAGGAGCAGCCTATTCAGTGTTCCTTCCCCTCAGAGCCGCACTGAGCTTCAGTGCATTCCATAGTACATACAACTGCAACTGCAGCAAGTCTACAACATTTCCTTCCAGATATCCTGCTATGCTGAAAGACCAACAAGTTTCAGCTGACCAAATAGACCAAACTTCACCAAGCTGATAGCCTTCCAACAACACTGCCTTGGTGTGTATCACAGGCAACAGCCTGCAGATCAGAGTGTCCTCTGTTACGCAGCTGCTGGGGATAAACCAGGATTTGGACCCTTGCATCCAATGCTAACCTTGCTCAGTCAACACCTTCCCACTGTTGCACCATAAAGAGTGTAAGTTGCCACAACCTTCAGTGGATACTACATCACTGTGGTATTGACATCACTGAGCAGTGATACTTAAGTATTAAATACCAAGCCCACACCCCAGTCTGATATCCTGGATCTCCCACTCCCACCCACACAGATACCCTGACAAATGCCTATTTTGCCTATTTGTATTAAGCCTGTATATTGAGGCATTATGTTGAATTTTTAAATTTCAGCCTGCTCCACACAGTGGGCATGATAATATTAAAATCCTGAACTCCATCTGTTAATGCCATTTGCAGAAAAGTAGGACAACCTCTGAATTAGTTAATCATGAGATAGTGAAAAAGTTTCGGTTCCTGAGATATGACGCTCATGCAAGCCGATAAGTTTCACTTGATTAGGTGATTAACTTTTCTAATCGATCTCATACAATGAATGTTATCTTAGAGAGATTTAACTGAGGTGATCAAATTCCAAGCAGCTTTTGATAGTTTTGCACAGAACTATCAAATCCTAGCAGGTCGGGCAGCATATGGGGACATTGTGGGGGCATGGGGTGGGGAGAGGGCTGGTGTGGGAAAAGCGTTAGAATCTGCTGTGATGTGATAAGCGGAAGACCCTGGAACCTGAGAGAAAAGTGGAGCATGGGAGAAAAGGAAAGCGGTGGGGAGGGAAGAGAGGAGTCGTGGGGGAGGGCAATTAATGCAAGGAGTATGAGAATGATGTTAAATTTCTGCCACTCCCCCAACACATTCCTTCCACTGATCCTCTGGTACCATTCCATTCGCCCTCTCAGCCCTACCCCCATCTACCAACACACCCCTCACCTGGATCCACCTGTCTCCTGCCAGCCCTTGTTCCACCCTTCCCTCCACCTTTTTATACTGGCCACTTCTCTAACTTTTGATCCAATGAGAGATCTGGACCAAGTTCCAGCCATAGATGTTGCCCCACCCGCTGAGTTCCTCCTGTGCTTTGTGTATTCCAACATCTGACGTCTCCTGCCTCTCCAGTTTTTGATAGTTATTCTGTATTTGCTGGCTGAAGGGTCAGTAACCAGGTAAAAGAATTCTTCTTTTGCAGCAGATTGTTATGATTTTGAACTCATTTCCTGAAAGGCTAGTCAAAGCAAATTCCATAAGAACATTGAAGTTGAAAATGGATAAATATTTGAAGAGGGAATTCATCAGGGTGATAGGCAACAGGCAAAGAGCTGGGAAGTACAGGAACTGGCTTAGCCTTGAAGGGGTAAATAACCCCTCCTGTGCTTCATCCTAATAAGAGTCTATAATTGCATAACTGATTTAATAGCATACGATAAGCATAGATATGCTCAGAAGTCTCCCAAAAACACAAACAAAAAATTGTATACAGTATAAGTTTATGGCCAGCAGTCCAGAAATCGAATAAGTGCAAGCAGCAGGCATTGTTAATGTGATAGGGACAGCCTCCTTTGTTACAGGACATTTCCTTTTTAAATGTAATTCTGTCTAATTATATCTAATTATAAAATATCTAATTACATTTAACAGTTTACTACCTCTTTTACTTTGCAATTTTGTGATTTAAATTCTGATTTTTTTCTTTCCAAGTTATTTAAATCACTAAGAATCTACAATGTGCTAAGGATGATGACCTAGAAGTGTTGTCATGCAAAGTAGTGAATTTGTACACCAGGCCTTGGAATTTGATCAAAAACTCAACTGCTACAGAAATACAAAAATGATTACTGTATTTCTGGAGGTTTGTTTGACATCTTTGATGTGCTACAACAGAGGCTGGTTGGCATCCAGAGTCACATTGTACACATATCTGACAACATTTGTACAAAATTATTCCACTGTTATTCCTTCTGACCATTACGCAGTGCATTGATCTAAAACAAGGTATAGTAAAGGCCATGCCGAATAAAGCGTAACCAGCTACAGAGAGAGAGAGCATTGCAGGTAAACAATAAGATACAAATCATAACCAGGTAGATTGTGAAGTCAAGAGTCCAAATTCTCTTACGAGGGAATTTCAGTTTTCAGAGTCTGGACTGTGCTCAATCAGTGAACAGGATTTATAAGCAAGGGCAGGTGGAGTGGCCATTGTTGGAGTGGGTTCATGTTAAATTTGGGAGGCTTTGGCTTTGCTTCATCAGGCTTAGGTGAGATGAGGCTTGGGTGAGGTAAGTATCTGGTAATTTGCTTATTCTTCATTCCTCTTCTGTTAGGGCACAGTTAATGCAGTGAAAATGGCTCCAGGGGCTGTGCTGCATTCTTTGTGTGAAATTTGGGAATCCTGGGAGACCTCCGTCCTCCCAGATAACCACATCAGCAGCTCCTCAGGGAACGTGTTAAGGAACTGGAGCTGCAGCTGAATGACCTTCAGCTCATATGAGAGACTGAAGAAATAACAGATAGGAGCTACAGGGAAATAGTCACCCCTAGGTTGCACGGGGCAGGTGACTGGGTGACTGCCAGGAGAAGAAAGGGAAATGGGCAGCCAGTACAGAATACCCTGTGGCCATAACCCTCAATTATAAGAATGCCATTTTAGATACTGTTCAGGGGGATGATCAACTGGGGGGTACCACAGCAATCAGGTCTCTGACACTGGAGTCTGGTGTTGTGGCTCAGAAAAGAACAGAGGTGAAGAGGACTACAGTAGTGAGAAGAGATTCCATAGTTGGAGGAATGGAGACAAAGTCATATGGACATAATAGAGACACTTGAATGGTATGTTGCCCCTCAGGTGCCAGGGTCAGGGATGTCTCGAATCGGGTCCATGGCATTCTAAAGGGGTAGGGTGAGCAGCCAGAAGTCTTGGCACAAATGGCATAGGAAAGGCGAGGAGGTCCTGAAGAGAGATTTTAGGTCCTGAAGGTTTTAGGGAGCTAGGTAGAAAGCTGAAAAGCAGGGCCTTCAGGCTAGTAAACTCTGGATTGCTACCTGTCCCACGCACCAGTGAGGGTAAGAATAGGAGAATTTGGCAGATAAGTGCATGGCTGAGGAACTGGTGCTGGGGGCAAGGGTTCAGATTTCTGGATCATTGGATCTGTTTTGGGCAAGGTACGATCTGTATAAAAAGGTTACTCCTGACCCTAAGTGGGATGGGGGGGAGACCAATATCCTTGCAGGCAGGTTTGCTAGAGCTGTTTGGGAGGGTTTAAACTAAGCTGGCAGGGGAATGGGAATCTGAGTGATAGGGCTGAGGATGGGGCAGTTGGTTTTCAGAGGCAGTGTGTAGTAAGGCTGCTAGCAAGGTCAGGCTAACGATAGGGCAAAATTGCAGTCAATGGGATAACGTGCAATGCAAAAGCAGGACAAAATGGAAAAGGGTGATGAATACTGGACTGAAGGTATTAGATTTAAAGCACACAATAAACTGAATAAGGTAGATGAACTTGTAGCACCGTTAGTGATTGGAACGTATATTGGCATCACTGCATCGTGGCTGAAAGATTATAGCCGGGAGCTTTACATCCAAGGATACAGATTGTATCGAAAGGACAGGCAGGTAGGTAGAGAAGGTGGTGTGGCTCTTGGTAACAAATTAAATCAAATCCTTAGAAAGAGGTGAAATAGGATCGGAAAGTGTAAACCTTTTGTCGGTAGAGCAAAGAAACCACAAGGGAAAAAAGATGAGTCTCCAAACATTAGCAAAGATATGGGCTACAAACCGCAACAGGAGATAGGAAATTCATGTCAAAAGGTCATGCTACGATAAGCATGGCAGAAATCAATATGCAGGTGGATTGGGATAATCAACTTATTGCTGCCTCCTAAGAGCAGGAATTTGTAGAATGCCTACAGATGACTTTTTAGAGCAGCTCTTAGTTGACCCCAATAGGGGACCAGCTATTATTGATTGTGTGTTGTGCAGTGAACCAGAATTGGAGAGCTGAAGTTTAGATGAACTCTTGGGGGACAGTGATCATAATAGAATTCACCCTTCAATTTTTAGAGGGTGAAGCTAAGGTCAGTATCACAGTGGAATAAAGTGAATTTCAGAGGCATGAGAGAGGAGCTGGCCGAAGTTCATTGGAAGGCGACACTAGCAGTGATGACGGCAGAACAGCAATGGCTGGCATTTCTTGGAGTAATCCAGAAGCTGCAGGAGAGATACATTCCAAAGACAGACAGACAGACAGACGGACATACTTTATTGATCCCGAGGGAAATTGGGTTTCATTACAGCCGCACCAACCAAGAATAGTGAAAAGAAGAAGAAGTATTCTAAAGACAGGATGAGTCAACCATATCTGACAAAGGTAGTCAAAGCCAACATAAAAACCAAGGTGAGGGGATATAACAGAGCAAAAATTACTGGGAAGTTACAGGACTGGGAAGCTTTTAAAATCCAACAGAAGGCAAGTAAAATAGTCATAAGAGGGGAAAATAGAATACAAAGGTAAGCTTGCCAATAATGTTAACAAGGATATCAAAAAATTTCTTCAGATGTATAAAGAGTAAAAGAGAGGTGAGAGTCGATATCGGACAGCAGGAAGATAATGCTGGAGAGTTAGTAATGGGAGGCAAACTGAATAAATGTTTTGCATCAGTCTTCACTGTGTAAGACACAAGCAGTATGCTGGAAATTCAGTAGTCTTAGAGGCAGATGTGAGTAAAGTGAAACGGTGGTTGGGAAGTTGAAAGGTCTGATTGTAGATAAATCACGTGGACTAGATGGTCTACACTTCAGCATTTTGAAAGAGGTGGCTGAAGAGATTGTGGAGGCATGAGTAATGATCTTACAAGAATCAATACATTCTGGTGTGGTTCCGGAGGAATGCAAAATTGCAAATCTCACTCCACACTTCAAGAAGGGGGAGAAGCAAAAGAAAGGAAATTATAGGCCAGTTAGTCTGACCTCAGTGCCTTTGGAGTCGATTGTTAAGGATGTGATTTCAGGGTACTTGGAGACACATGATAAAATAGGCAGAAGTTGGCGTGGTTACCTTATGGGAAAACCTTGCCTGACAAGAAATAACAGGCAGGAGAGACAAAAGTGAGTTGGTAGATGTTGTGTACAGTACTTGGATATTCAGAAGGTGCCACTTATGAGGTTGCTTAACATGGTATTTACAGAAAGTATGGTTGCATGGATAGAACATTAGCTGATTGGCAGGAGGCAAAGTGTAAGAATAAAGGGAGTGTTTTCTGGTTGGCTGCCGACCCACAGGAGTCTGTGTTGGGGCCACTTCTTTTTATGTTATATATCAATGATCCAGATTATAGATTTGATGGTTTTTAAGCTAATATTGTGGACGATACAAAGATAGGTGGAGGGGCAAGTAGTGTTGAGGAACCAGAAAAGCTGCAGTAGGACTTTGACAGATTAGTAGAATGGGCAATGATGTGGCAGATGGAATACAGTGTCAGGAAGTGTATGGTCATGCACTTCAGTAGAAGAAACAAAAGCATAGACTATCTTCTAAATGAAGAGAAAATTTGAAAATCTGAGGTGCAAAGGAACTTGGGAAGTTGTCGTGCAGGAGCCAGAGAGTGGTGAATCTATGGAACTCATTGCCAGGGGTGGCTGTGGAGGCCAACTCATTGGATAAATTTAAGGCAAAGTTTGATAGATACTTGATTAGTCAGGGCATTAGGGATATGGGGAGAGGGAAATGGATTAACCATAATGAAATGGAGGAGTAGACTCGATGCTCCAAATGGCCTGAATCTACTTCCGTATCTTATGGTCTTAAGGAATGATTTAATAGTGTTATAACATCAGTGTAGAAACTGTCCTTGAGATTGGTGGCAAGCCCTTTCAGGCTACCTTGTACATTGAAGTGTGCTTTTACTGGAGAGTTGGCATGTTATTTTGCATAATAAGTTCAACAGTGTAAAGATATGATGTAATCAAAATAATTGCTGTTCTCTAAGTAGTGAGCTATGCCCTTGTTTGAAGCACTGTTAATTATGAAACGGTGGACTAAGCACAGGACTATGTTCTAATATTGGTTCTACTGAAGGTGTGTAGCAATTGTGGCAGAAGGTATCTTTTAGATGAAACATTACTCATCTGGTTTTTCAGTCGGATATTACAGATTTCATGGTGCTGCACTGAAGAGCAGAAGGGGAGTTAACATTTAGCTCAAAGCTAGCTGTTCTTAGTCATTCAGTATTACTGAAGGAAACAGATTAATTGACCATAATTAAATTATTGAAAACAAAGTTTCCTACCTGATAATGGTGCTTTCACTTCACAGCTACTTGATGTAGCAATGTGAGGCACTTTGGGAGACAGTGAAAAGTGTGACTTCTTTTTTAACATACATCTGTACTCAGAGTTCTTGAATGTTTCATCTATGCTGGGCATTTCATAACCTCATCATCTCAGGATTTTCCATTATTATGCATTGTCTATATTTTTGAATAAATCCAGGGATATTAGTGAATATAACTCAAAAATTTCATTTCTGTTTTTCAGTTCATTGCCATTTATGACTATAATCCATTGCAAGACAGCCCCAATATTCATCCAAGCCAGGAACTGGCTTTTAAAGAAGGGGATACTATTTGGGTGTATGGAAAGCAAAGGAGAGATGGCTTCTGTGAGGCAGAGGTAAGCAACTTATTTTACTTTGAGGTTTCATTGTATATCACCCAGAAACTTCAGATTTTAATGTAAGAGGGTCTGTAAAAGGAGTTGCAGAGTTCAGAGGTTGATACAGTGTATGAAGAATAGCAAACAAAGGAGAGTATGGGGTTAATGTAGCCTGCATTGTGCAAGGGTGTGTATTTATTTAACTAGAGATACAATGTGGAACAGGCCCTTCTGGCCCAATGACCTGCACTGCCCAGACTCTTTACAGACGGCACCAGAACTGAACTCCGAATTCCGGAATGTTCCGAGCTGTAATAATATTGCACTAACCACTGCAATACTGGTACACCAAGTACCCTATGTACCCTTTGCACCTCAGATTGTAATCTCCATGGTGAGACAGAAAAACTCACAAAATCCCATACTAAATATAGCGAAGATAATGGTGGGGGGGGGGAAGGTTAAATAATCCGGGTGAGTTAAACCTAAGGATTACCCTGGGCCTGCTGATTTTCCACTTCATGTGTTTTTAACATAGAACAGTACAACACGGGAACAGGCCCTTTGGTCCACAGTCTAGTTCCGAACCAAATGAGCAAATTGCCAACTAATCTAATCTCTCCTGCCTACTCAATGACCGTCTCATTCAATTTCCTCACATCTATGTATGTTGCTTAAAAGTTTCTAATGTATCTGCCTCCACCACCACCCCAGGCAGTGCACACCACCCTAAGTAAAAAAATTTGCTCCCCCATCTCCTTTAAAATTGCCTCTTCTGTCACTTTAGATGTATGCCCTCTGGTAGACATTTCAAACCTGGGAAATAGTCTTTCTGCTCTATCTAAGCCTCTCATAATGTTATAAACCCCTATCAGATTCCCCCTCAGCCTCCACCATTCCAGAGAAGAAAACCCAGGTTTATCCACCCTCTCGTTATAGGACATGCCCTCTAATCCAAGCAGCACCCTGGTAAACCTCTTTTATTCCCTCTCCAGATCCTCAATGGGGTGACCAGAATGGTTGTAACATTCCAGATACGGCTTAACTACAAGTTTTATAAAACTTCAACGTAACTTCCTGACTTTTAAACTCAATACCTCAACTAATAAAGGCAAACATGCCATATGGCCTTTTAACCACGCTATCAGTCTGTTAGCCACTTTCAGGGAACTATGAACTTTGAACCCAAGATTCCACTCTTTAGCAGCACTGTTAAGGGTTTTGCCGTTAACTGTATACTGTCTCTTTATTTTTGACCTCCAGGGTGAAACTCTTCACAGTTTTCTGGTTTAAACTCCATCTGCCATTTCTCTGCCGACATCTGCAACTGATCTATATTCCACTGTATTCTTTGCCTATTATCTACACTATCCACAACACCACCAATCTTCATATCATCTACAAACTTTCTAACCCAACCTTTACCTTTTCAGCCAGGTCATTTATATACATCACAAGCAGCAGAGTAAAGATACCTGCGGAACACCACAAATCACAAAGCTCCAGCTGGAATGAGTCCCATTGATCACCACCTTGTTGTAGTTTTACTGCACTCGTAGTTTTTGCTACAACGAGTTTTTGCACATCTTCACTACAGCAGTTATAAACACATCCAGCCCTTGGTTAAAGAGGATATCAGCACGACTTTTAATTCACATGATTTCCTTTTTCCTGGAAAAAGACCAACGGCTGATATCTAAGTTTTCATCGTAATCCACTTGTCCTTCCTAACGCATTAACTTGGAAGAAGCTGACAGGGAATGATAAGGCTTCATTGGGTCCAAATGACAATATGTTCAAGGAGTAGGAGGGAGGTAGGTGGTGTCTTAATGTTCAAAACTCAAAGTGAATTTATTAACATAGTTCATATATACTACCTTGAGATAAATTTTCTTGCAGGCATTTGTAGGAACATTATGAAAACTAATCAGGAACTAAGACTGACAGGCAACCAATCTGCAAAAGAAGACAAACTGTGCAAATAAAAATAATTCTGAGAACATGAGTTGTAAAGAGTCCTTAAAAGTTAGTCTGTAGATCATAGAATCAGTTCAGCGTAGTTATGATTGAAGTTATCAACAGCTGTTCAGGAGCCTGATGTTTATAAGGGTGGTGTGGGCCCATCAGACTTCTGTACTTCCTTCCTGGTGGTAGTAGTGAGAAGAGGGAATGGCCTGGATGGTGGGGGTCTTTGATGATGGATATGGCTTTCTTGTGGCCGTGGTCTATGTAAATGTAAACAATGTTGGGAGGCCTATGCCTGTGGTGGACTGGATTATTTTCTGAATGTTTTTATATTCCTAGGTATTGGTGTTTCACCAGGCAATGATGCAACCAGATAGGATATTCTCCTCTATGCATCTATAGAATTGTGTTGACGTTTTTGGTGACACACCAACTCTATGCAAACCTCTAAGAAAGTAGAAGTGCTGATGTCCCTTCTTTGTATTCTTCTTTGCACTTGTCAACAGTGTTCATTATGGTGAAGGGCATGGTAGTTGGAGGACGACAGAAGAAATAAATTACCTTGGAGATATTTGATGTATCAGCAAGCTGAAGTTTGATAAATCCCCAGGGCCAGATGAGATGTATCTCAATATGACCTGGAAGGCAAGTTAGGAGACTGCTGAAACTCTTAACACTTTGTCAAATCTTTGCTAGCCACAGGGAAGGTACCAAATGACTGGAAGGTAGCAAATGTTGTATCTTTATTCAAGAAGGTCAACAGGGATATTCTGGTCAGCCAGAATGAGACTAGCCTAGGAAATAGATGGGAAATTGCTGAGGGACAATACTAAACTGCACTTACAGGATCAAGGATGGTCTGTATGGCTTTGTTAAGGGAAGTCCAAGCTGACTGACTTTTGTTTTGATGAGATGGTGAAGTGTGTTGATGAAGGTAGTGACCTTGATGTAATCTACTTCGATTTTAATAAGGACTTTCTCTTGATTGTTAAGGGAGACTGGTTAAAAAGGTAAGAACCCATGGGATCTGGGAGAGTTTGGCAAGTTGGATCTGGAACTGGCAATGTGTTAGGACGGGAGAGAGCGATGGTGTAGGGTTGCTTTTGTGATTTGGAGATCTGTGACGTACTGCAGCAATCAGTGCTGAGTTTTTTTGTTTTTTAATGTATATTAACAATCTAGATGTGAATATAGGAACTGCAATTAATACATTTGTTTGACAGCAAGGCTGGAGGTTGTGTTGGTGGTAAAAAGGGTAATTTTCAGCTGTGCAATAATTTGCAGAGAAGTAGCAGTTGGAATTTAATCCTGGAAAATGTGAGGTGATATAATTTTGGAGATCAAATAAGGATAATACATACACAATAAATGGTATTATTAGTGAGAAGTGTACCTGTTTTACAGGTTCCATTCTAAGTCACAAACTTCCCTGAATCAGACAGGTTGTCATTTATTCCTCATCATGGGTCAGAAATCTGACATTTTTTGCCCAAATGTAGCATGAGAGCACACTCACTTAAAGGACTGCAACAGTTCTAGGAAGTGACCCACGGCCTCAAGGACAATTAATGATGGCCTTTCCACAATACTCTCATTCTGGTGTTTAACAAGTGCTCATTAACTTTGATTCTTACTGATGCAGTATCAAATAGTATTCTAATATCTTGTTTCATACTTCTCAAAGGGAGGATTGTGCCTTACTGTAATAATTGTCATTTTCTTTCTCCTCTCTATTACACCCATTTGCTGATATTATCTGGGCATTTCTATATCCAACTTAACGCCTGCCAGAATTTCTGGATTGTACACTTTTTTAAAAAAAACGGATTGACTGCGGTTGATCATCAAGCGTTTTAGTGCCTTTCATTGACATTTGGCTCAATTACCATCAAGTACCATTGTGAGACTTTAAAGCTCTCTCCCATCCCGTAGGCCATAAAATTAACAAAGGATAATTCATAAATCAGAACTGATTTCACTTATTTTCCACGAGATGTTCAACAAATGTTACATTGCATGAAAATTACTCCGGTGTGAGACTGTACTTTTTCCTTCACATAATATGTGACAAAGAAGACTGAAGATGTCAACTATTTTGTGTAGACATATGGCAACGTCCTAGAAAATTAGAGCTTCCTGGACATCAGAATGAATATAGACAGAATGACCAATTGCCTACTGGAATATTTGTGCTTCAGGGGCAATAGGAATAAAATTTGTTGAAAACAATCCTGCCCTCAGAGGCAGCAAAACACACCATCCTGCTGGAGCTGACGGTGCCGTGGGAGGAGTGTCTGCACCATTGGTTGTGAACCAACTTGGGCATCCCAAGATTCTTTCAGAAGTAAAGATTTGCATTTATTTATCTCCTCCCTTATCAGGCCTTAAAATAAAGCGCTTTATCCTTCATAATAAATGCTTCATTAACTCAGGATCCATTTTTGTTTGTAAATGATTTTGTGATATTTCTTGTTAAATGTTTCTATCTTTCAGATGCTGGTTAAATGCAGTTTGTTCCTGGCATGTTTCCTAACTCTTCTAATTAACCCTGGAATGCTAACTGATGAAAATTGTTTGTACATTGTTGGCATCATAGAATTTTCTCCTGTAGCATCTCATTGGGAAAAGAACTATAATTTATAATAATCATTGCACCTCATTCTCCACCCGTTCTCCCATTTCACCAGAACCTCACTAAAATACATTAATTCCTTCCTCATTAATGACTGAATGGCAGAAACAGCATTTGAAGATTAATATTTTTGGACTTGATTGTCATTTACTTATAGAATTGCTGTCATATTGATATGCTAATATGCAACACTATTAATTATGACCCACATGAGCAGCAGAAAAAGAAGTAACTGTCACAGTCTTATCAAGTATCTATTATTACTGTGTTTTCTTTTAATTAACTTGAATTTCCATAACAACTTGGTGAAAATCTGGCATGATAAACAGTTGCCATGGCAATCTTAGCTAGTCAGTTGTAAATGTATAGTAATAAGCATGAATTAAATATCCTTTTCCTGTTTTAAGGAAATATCTAATTGTAGCTGTAGTAAGTCTCAACAAATATGTTATCCAAAACTGTTCATCAATGTGTTGAGAATATCTGTGAGTTACAAACCTTTGCATGAAACAACATCATAAGTCTTTAATAAAAACACAAAATGCTGGCAGAACTCAGCAGGCCAGACAGCATCTATGGGAGGAGGTAATGACGACGTTTTGGGCTGAAACCCATAAGTCTTTCCCTGTTTCCCATATTAAACTGCAGTATATCCCATCTGGTCCAAGGGATTTACCTATCCTGATATTATTCAAAAGTTTCAGCACATCCTCTTTTTTGACGCCAATGTGCTCCAGCATATTAGCCTATCCTATCCTGTACTAACATTTGTCAAGGTCTCTCTCGATGATGAATACTGAAGCAAATATTCAGTAACAGTCTCCCCTACCTCCTCCAACTCCAGACATATTTCCTCTACTAACCCTGATCAGTGAGGGGCTTGTTCGCTGGAAGAAGATAGGTGAAAGTGGGAGGAAGTGAGAGAGAGAGAGAGAGAACAAAAAAAGGGGGGAGACAGAGTAGAAAGAAAGAGAGGGAATAGAGGAAAGGATCGAGAAAAGAGATGCAAAGAGAGCAAAATAGGAAGAGGAAAAGGAAGTGAAAGGGAGATAATTATATAGATGGAAGCAGGAGTAGGCACGCCAATGGAGACCTGATTTATCTCCTTTGAATGAAAGATAGTGTATTTGATTTGCTGCAGACTCTGGCAACCGTGTGCTATCAGTCTGTATTCTTAGATTTAATTTCTCTCATACTAAAGATGCCTGTTCTGAAGACTTCATCATTGTATTGGAAATTATGAACCGTGTTTGAGAAAATAATTATTCGCCTGGGTAACTTAAACTTTTGTGTGCACAAAATGCACTTTCTGAAATTCTTCTACAAACAGTAACTGGAAGAAGCTGTGGTTTATTGTTAAATGCACAGTACTTTCATTATTGTCTTGAAGTATCTATTAAAGGGAATTTCTCCTCAACTCGGCAAAGCATTAACTTTCCTTGTTATACCCCAATGAGGGCACAAATTGTCGTTGTAATTTTGAATTACACAGCTGTTACACTGTGTCATTAATGTTTAAATACATAGTTGGTTCATTGATAATGTAATGAAAGCTTTGAATCAATACTTATTAATAAGACATTGTTATGCTGATTCACATTTTCCCAGTGCTAAGTATTAAATTAAGCCTGGATCTGTGGAGAGTTTCTGCATTTATTATGTTTCAATCTGCTTCCTTCATGTTGCTGGAGGCTTTCCAGTTCTTTTGTGCAATGTGTCAATATCTTGAAAAGGTACTTTGCTAGCTCATTTTTTGTATTGAAAGGACTGTTAAGCAGCAGGTTTGACCCAGTGTTGTCCTTTTGAACATTTGGCTGAAGATGTAGATAAAGATGCAGCCTTACATTTAAAAAAAAATCAAGCATACAAAGCTGGCTTTGTGTGGTATGGAAAACAGTTGTCTGTAGAACATGCTGCACTCTGTTTTGTTAAGTAACTCATAATACTATCCCTCCCTTGCCATCCCCGAGGATAGGATAGTAATTTTACTTTCCGCTCTTTTCTCTATAATGTGATGGTTAATGTAAGAGCCAAATGACTCCAATGGAGTTTTACAGATTATGGGTTAATCAGTTTGGTGTATGTAAACTAGAGATTAAAGATTCAAAGATTTATTTTATTTGTCACATGTATATTGAAGCATACAGAGAAATGTGCCATTTGCGTCAACAACTAACACTGTCCGAGGGTGGCAGCCCTGCGACTATTTCCATGCTTCCAGCATGCCTAAAGCCAATATAAATGTACCACCCAATGATTGGAAAGATTAATTAAGCAAGAAGTTACTTTCCCTCCAATCTTCAGATTATCAGACAGTTTCCTAAATACACACAGAATAAATATTCAAATCCTCAATTTTTGCAAATCTTCAAATCTTGAATGTTTCCCTGCTGCAGGGGCTATGAACTTTATGTTCTGGTAAATTATTACTTATAACTGAGGCAAATACTAGTAGGTAGTAGAGCTGGGTTTGTATATTCCGTTGTTTTTTGCCTATGATATGGTGGACTGTCTGTAGTCACAAGGTACTCAGTTCTGTAGACGTTCTCCTGATAATCAGGTTACTCCATGGACTTGACAGCAAGGTGCTATAGTTGAGGAAGTGAAGCAAATTTTAATATTGGTTCTCTGGCTGAATAATATCATTTGCCCTGCAATAGGATGCATGTAATTTATAGGCTATATAAAAAATCTGCCTTGTTCATAATAGTGCCCATAAAGCCCCTAAATTCCAAATTGGAATTAATGAGGAGAAGCATGTCATCCCAGGATGTGTATTTTACATTACCCCTTACTAATAATTTGCCTGTCATCCTTTCTTATTGCAAATTGCTGAAAGTGTGGGATGATAAAATCAGAATTTGGGAACAGAAACAAGAGTAGCCTGCTGCACTACTCTATATCATCATACCTGATCTCCCAAATTCACTTGCAACTTTTTTCCTGTATCCCTTTATTTCTTTAGTTGTGAGAACTATATATTAATGTTGTATCAAATACTATTTTCCCAGAGGGTGTAGCTCTGAATCATGCGACCATTTTGCAGAGAAAGCTGATAATTCTGAAATGTTTCCTGTCTTTGCAGGTACATGGAAGGCGTGGCCTGGTGCCAATCTGTTTCCTAGAGGATACCAGCATTGGATTGCCACAAACACTGAAGCAAAAAACAGTAAGGGGATATATTTTGTCAGATGTTTTACCAAATACTTTTCCCTTTGTCATGCATGTTAGGCACACTAATAGAGCTAAAGACCAAGGCAGGTCCTTGGGACAAAATGGACTGCAAACTAGGGTCTTAAAGGACCTAGCTGCAGTGATAGTGGATGCATTATTTGTCATCTACTAAGTTTACTCAGATTCTGGAAAGGTTGCAAATAATTGGAAAACAGCAAATATAGTGCTACTCTCTAAGAAAGGCAGAAGGTTGAAGCAGGAAGCTTTCACTTAACTGATCTGGAAAGCCTTGGAATCCATTATTAAGGAGGTAACAGAAAACAATGAGTTAAATCAACGAGGTTTTATAAAGGATAATTGATCATTTACCGCAGTTCTTTGAATATATAACAAATTGGGTATATAAAGAGGAAGCGATACGTGTATTTTCTGAAAGCATTTGATAAAGGATTAGTTCACAACATAAGAGTGCATGTGGTGGGAGTAATACACTGGCATAGATAGAGGATTGAACTTCAGGAAGCAAAGTGTCGAAGTAAATAGATCACTCTTGGAATGAAATTAAGTGACTCGTGAGACATATTGGGAATTAATACAGACCCCTGAACTACTTACAACATACATTAATGACTTAGATGAATGGACTGAGTGTTAACAAGTAGTGAGAGGGGCAAAGGGGGATTGAAAGGCAAAGGGATATGGATTAGTGGGTGGGCTTATTAATGGAATTCATTGTGGAGGATTGTGAGGTTTTCCACTTTAGATGGAAGAATGAAGATATTATTTAAATAAACTAAAATTACAGATTATGGTAGAAAGGGATCTGGGAACCCCAGTATTTGAAACAAAAATTATTAAGATGCAGATATTAGTACCGGGTTAATAAAATCAGAGAACTAAATGCATGGCAAAAAGATTGGTTTTGGAGAAGTCGGTTTGAATTTGTGGCACAAGTATTAGGGATTTAAGGAGCTGATCTGCTGGGATGAGCTCCACTTGAACCATGCTGGGACAAGGGTCCTGGTGAATCTTAAAACTAGGGTTGTGGATAGGATTTGAAAGTTAGTATTAGAGAGGTGGATTCAACAGTTTGGAAAAATATAGATAACATAAAAGGGAAGGGGAGTGCAAGAGGCTACGGGTGTCTCCAGAATATAGAAAAGATAAAAAAGTTTAGAAAGGGATAAGAATATAACTTCAGGCAACATGAGACAAAATTGCAAAGGGTGGTTAACACAGTAGGTGAAAAAAGATACTGTAGATAACCTTGTAGTGCAGTTAGAAATTGGCAGATATAACATTGTGGGCAGCACTGAGTCATGGTTCAAAGAAGATCACTGCTGGGAGCTTAGTATTCAAGGATCTAAGGATTTAGGACAGCATGGTAGTGGTTGGCATAATGATTTACAGCACCAGTGAGCTGTGTTCAATTGACGCTGCTGTTTCTACTGTGATTGTATATCCTTCCTGTGACCATGTGGGTTTCCTCCAGGTGCTCTGGTTTACTCCCACATCCCAAAGATGCATGGGTTAGTAGGTTAATGGGTCACATGGATTTAATTAAGCTTGTGGGGCATAAGGGTCTATAAATAAAAATAAAATAGATACACATTGTATTAAAAGGGCAGGCTGGTAGGCAGAGGAAGTTTGTTGGTAAAGAGAAAATTAAATGAAAACTTTAGAAAGAAGTGACATAGGATTAGATGTTGAATCCTTGTGGGTAGAGTTTAAGAAACAAGAAGTTGTTAAAAAGTCCCTGATGGGAGTTATAAACAGGCCTCTGAACAATAGCCAGGATGTGGGAAACAAGTTACAAGGCATGTAAAAAGGGAATGTTACAATGGTCAGGGAGATTTCAACATGCAGGTGGACTGAGAAATCAGGTTGGTGCTACATTCCAAAAAAAGGGATTTGTAGAATGCCTATGAAAATTTTTTTTACAGCCTATCTCTGATAGCTGAGCCTATCAGAGAAAAGGCTGGATTTGGTGTTTTGTAATAAATTAGATTTGATTAGGGACTTAAGATAACAAAACCTTAGGAGACGGTAATCATAATATGATAGAATGCACCCCGCAGTTTGAGAGGGAGAAGCTAGCACATATGATACAAGCTAAAGTATCGTATTACAGTGGAAGATAGGGAACCACGCAGGCATGAATGAAGAGCTAGCCAAAGTGAGTAAAGGGGACACTAACAGGGATGGTGACAGTAAAGCACCAATACCTGGAGTTTCTGGGAGCAATTTGGAAGGCCCAGGATAGATTCACCCCAAAGAAGACGAATCATTCTAAAGGGATGATGGGGTGACCATGGCTAACAAGGGAAGTCAAAGACATAAAAAGCAATAGGAAGAGCATAAAGTATAGCAAAATATAATGGGAAGTTAGAGGATTGGGAAGCTTTTAAAAACCAACAGAAGGCAACAAAATAAACAATAATGAGAGGAAAGATGAAATATAAAAAGTTAGCTTGCCACAATAAAAAAGAGGATACCAAAAGAATAGAAGGGAGGCAAGAGTGAACATTGATCAGCTGGAAAATAATGCTGGAGAGGCAGTAATGTGGCAGTGAAAGAAATGGTGGATGAACTGACTAGGTATTTTGCAGCAGTCTTCACTGTGGAAGATACCAGCAGTATACCAGAAATCCAAGTGTCAGGGGGCAGAAATGATTACTACTAAGGAAAAGATGCTTGAGAAGCTAAAAGGTCTGAAGGTAGATAAGTCATTTGAACCATATGGACTACACCCCAATGTTCTGAAGGAGGTAGCTGAAGATATTGTGGAGGCATTAGTAGTGATGCTTCAAGAATCACTAGAGTTAGGAATGGTTCCAGAGGACAGGAAAATTGTAAGGGTCAATGATTATTTAAGAAGTGATGGAGGCATAAGACAGGAAATTAAAGGCCAGTTAGCCCGACCATTATTAAGGATGGGATTTTGAGGCACTAGAGGTGCATTATAAAATAGGCTGAAGTCAACATAATTTAACGTATAAGGAGCATTTGATGGCTCTGGGCCAGTACTCACTGCAGTTTAGAAGAACGAAGGGGAACCTCATTGAGACATACCAAATATTGAAAGGCCTAGATAGAGTGGACATGTTTCTAATAGCGGGAGAGTCTAGGTGCAGAGGGCACAGCCTGAGAAGATGGAAAGACGTTATGACTAGTAACTCAGAACAGAGATGAGAAGGAATCTCGAGGCAAAGAGTAGTGAATCTGTAGAATTCGTTGCTGCAGACAGCTGTGTTTGCCAAGTTTGCATATATTTAAAGCAAAAATTGAGAAGTTCTTGAATAGCAAGGGTCTCAAACATTACAGGGAGAAGGCAGAATAATGGGGTTATGAGGGAAAATAAATCAGTCACAATCAATTAACAGAGCATCCTTGATGGGGCAAATGGCTTAATTCTGCTCCCGTGTCTTATGGTCTTATAACAAGCAATAGCTGGAAGGCCAAGTGGTGCGTAGAGATTGGATTTTCCAGACCATGTAGATATTAGTGTAGGCAATTACATGTTTTTTCTTTCATTGTTAAAGTTCTGTCCATTTAGAATATTCATTTAGAAAAAAATTATGACTATTATAATTCAATGAATTGTTACTAGACAAAATCATAACTATTTAATTACAAGTAAATTATATCTATTAATTGTATCTATGGTTGCGTGAACTCATCCTTTTCTCCTTGGAGTGACGGAGAATGAGAGGTGACGTGATAGAGGTGTATAAGATGATGAGAGGCATTGATTGTGTGGATAGAAGCTTTTTCCCAGGGCTGAAATGGCTAGCACTCAAGGGCACTGTTTTAAGGTGCTTGGAATTAGGTACAGAGGAGATGTCAGGTGTAAGTTTTTTATGCAGAGAGTGGTGAGTGCGTGGAATGGGCTGCCGGTGATAGTGGTGGAAGCAGTTACGATAGGGTCTTTTAAGAGATTCCTGGATAGGTACATGGAGCTCAGAAAAATAGAGGGCTATCAGTAACCCTAGGTAATTTCTAAGGTAAGGATATGTTTGGCATAGCTTTGTGGGCTGAAGGCCCTGTATTGTTCTGTAGGCTTTCTACGTTTCTAAGTTTTTATTTTCAGTGATGTTATCAACCCTGTCATTGTCTATAGAATTGAAATTAGTTCCATTATTGTCATTGAGATGTGTATTACCAATTTTCTGATTAAAATAATAATTATTGGCATAACAGGGAAATGGACAGTCTTGCAGTGATGTACGTGGGTTGAATGATGGTAGTTTGAAAATCTATCATCAGCAAATTCCATGGATTGTTGGATAAAACGTTAGAGTGAGAATTATCTGGGACTTGAAGCTGCTCTGACAGAGTAGAATAATTTTCACTGATCCCTTACGTTGCTAACTCTTTAAGATCCAATATTGATAACAAAATGGAACAAGAGTGTATTGACATTTTGGGTAGTTTTCTTATTTGATACAACTGGTAAAAATATTGGAAAGTGTATTTTTATGCAAACAATTATTGCAGGATCCAATGTTTTTGAGATCATGTATTGCAAAAATAGTGCTGAACTGACTGTAGTGGACTTCGTGTTATTTCCATCTGGGACTGGAAGTTCACTTTTGGGGATAAGCAGATAGGAAATGTTTGCTTTAACAGAAGTTGAAAGCCTGCAACCAGTTCAAGGGGAAGATATAATTCAAATAAGTGGATCCTTACATAAAATATCTTTGCTGGCAATTTATTGATCAATCTCATCAATGCCTGCATGGGTAATTTGTTTTAATGCTTTGCCCAGCATTGCCTGATTATAATCCATTGCATTCTACCTGCGGATAGATATTGGAAGAAGGACCTTTTCTTTTAATGGACCAGATTGATACAGACTTCTTTTAGATGTGGAAGACGTGCAAAATAGGAAGTAGGCACTGGTTAATGTTTTTGTCCTGTTGTTGAGCTGACAGTCTTTCAGGTTACTCATGTATTGTCAAACCCAACAGGATTTAATTATATTGAAACCAGCTACAGTGTACCCCTGGGCTATAGCAATCTGATTAATGAAAATTCACCCTTCATGAAATGGATAAATCATTGCCAAAAAATATGAGATACAGAATAATTTGCTCTTACAGAATTTAGGTGAGAAAAAAAATCCAAATACTGTATACATGAAATACATAAGAAAAATTGCAAATTTTGTCAATTTTTGTCAAGTGTTTACGTTATAGAAAAATGTGATATGATTTTTTTTCTCAGAGCACGACTCCCTTGTAACTTGGTAATATATTGTACTTGAGTAATAGTCATCAATATGCTTCATCCAATTGTTAATTCATCAGTGTGGCTTTCAGTAACCTTTTATCTTCCAGACCTGCTCAATTGGTTCATCTCCAAGATATGATGGGATGACCAAGCTATTTGGGTCCTCAGAATACCTCCACAAACAAAACTTAAACAAGTGACTGTTGATGAGAAGAGTATGAATGTGGTAAGAATGTTTAAAAACACTTCTAGATTTAAAAAAGTTTTATTGCTTGCTTCCATTAAACTCAATCAAAGGCACTGATCCTTTCAAGTGGACTATAGCAGACAGCCTCAGCTACACTCACTGACCACTTTATTAGGTTCCTCATGTACCTAATAAAATGGCTGCTGAGTGTATGTCTGTGGTCTTCTGTTGCTGTAGCCCATTCATGGTTCAATATGTTGTGCGTTCAGAGATGCTCTTGTGCACACCTCTGTTGCAACACATGGTTATTTGAGTTACTGTCATCTTCCTTTCAGTTTGAACCGGTTTGGCAATTCTCCTCTGATCTCTCTCATTAACAAGGCATTTTTGCCCACAGAACTGCCTCACACTGGATGTTTTTTGTTTTGCACCCTTCTTTTTAAACTCTAGTCTGCTGTACATGAACATCCCAGGGGATTATAGGCTAGTGAGTCTTACTTCAGTGATTGGTAAGTTGATGGAGAAGATCCTGAGAGGCAGGATTTAGGAACATTTGGAGAGGTGTAATATGATTAGGAATAGTGTCAAGGGCAGGTATAAGCCTGATTGAATTTTTTCAGGATGTGACTAGCCACATTGTTGAAGGAAGAGCAGTAGATGTAGTGTATATGGATTTCAGCAAGACATTTGTTAAGGTACCCCATGGAAGGTTATTGAGAAAGTAAGGAGGCATAGGATCCAAGGAGACATTGTTTTGTGGATCCAGAACTGGCTTGCCCACAGAAGGGAAAGAGTGGTTGTAGACAGGTCATATCCTGCATGGTGGTTGGTCACCAGTGGAGTGCTCAGGGATCTGTTCTGGGACCCTTACTCTTCATGATTTTTATAAATGACCTGGATGAGGAAGTGGAGGGATGGGTTGGTAAGGTTGCTGATGACACAAAGGTTGGAGATGTTGTGGATAGTGTGGAAGGCTGTTAGAGGTTACAGCGGGACATTGATAGGATGCAAAACTGGGCTGAGAAGTGGCAGATGGAGTTTAACCTAGATAAGTGTGAAGAGGTTCATTTTGGTAGGTCAAATGTGATGGCAGAATATAGTATTAATGGTAAGACTCTTGGCAGTATGGAGGATCAGAGGGATCTTGGAGTCCAAGTCCATAGGACGCTCAAAGCAGCTGCGCAGTTTGACGCTGTGGTTAAGAAGGCATATAGTGTATTGGCCTTCATCAATCGTGGAATTGAATTTAGGAGCTGAGAGGTAATGTTGCAGCTATATAAGACCCTGGTCAGACCCCACTTGGAGTACTGTGCTCAGCTCTGGTTGCCTCACTACAGGAAGGACGTGGAAGCCATAGAAAGGGTGCAAAGGAGATTTACAAGGATGTTGCCTGGATTGGGGAGCTTTGCTTATGAAAACAGGTTGAGTGAACTTGGCCTTTTCTCCTTGGAGTGATGGAGGATGAGAGGTGACCTGATAGAGGTGTATAAGATGATGGGAGGCATTGATCGTGTGGATAGTCAGAGGCTTTTTCCCAGGGCTAAAATGGTTGCCACAAGAGGACACAGGTTTAAGGTGCTGGGGAGTAGGTGCAGAGGAGATGTCAGGGGTTAAGTTTTTTACGCAGAGAGTGGTGAGTGCGTGGAATGGGCTGCTGGCAATGGTGGTAGAGGTGGATACGATAGGGTCTTTTAGGAGACTTTTGGATAGGTACATGGAGCTTAGAGATACTCAAAGCACCAAAAATCATTCCACAGTCAAAGGCATTTCTATCACATTTATTGCCCATTCTGATGTTTGATCTGAACAACACCTGAATCTCTTGACTGTGCCTACATGCTTTTATACATTGAGTTGCTGCCAAATGATTGGCTGATTAGATATTTGTATCAACAAGCAGGTGTACAGGTGCACCTAATAAAGTAGCTACTGATTGTATATTGTATATTTAGCACCAATGCCAGTGGATGAATACTTAAAATGCCATGATTTTGTAAGACTTTATCTCACATACACAAAACTATTTGACTATTCCTGATCAGGCCTTGACTATCCAAGTGATGGTCAATCTTGCCTCCCATAATTCTGTCCAGTAACTTCCCTGCAATTGAAATTAGGTTCGCAAGCCTTGTAGCTTCCTGGCCCATCCTTCCCACCCTTCTTGAACAATGGAACAAAATTAGTCACCCTTCAAATTTCTTTAACTTTTTCAGTGGCTAATGACATAGCAGATGTCTCTGTAAGGTCACCTGTGATTTCTTCTTTGGCCTTCCATATAGTTGGTGAGGCCCTGGGGTTTTAATCACTTTAATGCACTTTGAGGCTGCAATACCTCCTTCCTCATAATATGTATGTGATCCAAATCCTCACTGTTTAATACTCTTATTTTCTTTAGCATCCATGATATTCTGCTGAGTAAACACAGAGGAGAAATAGACATTAAAAATTTCAATCATCGCTTGCAGCTTCACACAAAGGCAGCCTTGTTGGATTATCTTTAACCCTGCATGCAAAATCCATCTCATCTACTCTTTTTGCCTTCCTGATTTCCCTCTTGAGCCTGATCTTAAGCTTGTTATAAGGAATTCATTTGTACTTAGCTGCCTAAAGGTGATGTATGCTTCCTTCTTTTTCCTGACCAGAACCTCAATATCTTCCATCAGCCAGAGTTCCTTGAGCTTGGTATGTCCACCCTTTACCCTAACAGGAACAATGCTGACCCTGGACTCTTGATATAACCTTTAACAAATCTCCCATTTTGCTAATGATCCCTTTGCTGTTGAATAGGGTCACCCAATTGACCCCAGCTCCTGCCTGAGGTCCTCAAAATGGGCCCAAATCAAGTTCAGTGCTTTAACTCATTAAGCTATTCTATCTATTTCCATAATAATTTTAAAACTATTAGAATTGTGGTCACTGGCCCCAATGTGCTCCTCGACTTCTATTACTTAGCCTGTCTCATTCACTAAGAAGAGGTCCAGTATGGCTTATTACTGGGTAGGTCCCTCTACATATAGAGTGAGGAAATTTTTTTTGGACATACCACACAAATTCTGCCCCATCCAGGCTGTTTGCACTCAGGGTGGCCCACTCAAAAATCAGGAAATTGTAATAGCCTACTAGTTTACCCTGCTGTTTTTACAGCTACATGCAATTTATTGACACATCCCTTCTCAAGTTCCTGTTGAATATTGGGGGGTCTATAATATAACCCCTTCTCATTTCTAAGTTTTATCTAAATGACCTTGTTAAATAATTCCTCAAGCCTATAGTATTACAGGAAAGCTACTAGCATGGACAGAAGATTGGTTGACTGACAGGAGTCAAAGAATTGGAATAAAGGGGTTCTTTTCTGGTTGGCTGCTAGTGACTAGTAGTTTTCTGTAGGGGTTGGTGTGGGAACCACTTCTTTTCATATTATATGCCAATCATTTGAAATTGAGGAATTTCTGGCCATGTTTATTGACAATACAAAGATAGGTGGATGGGCAGGTAATGTTGAGGAAGCAAAGAGTCTGCAGAAGGACTTTAGTCAGATTAAGAGAATGGACAATAAAGTGGCCAATGGGAAGTGCATCATCTACACTTTAATAAGAGGAATAAAGGCATGATGTTCAGTCATTAAGAGGAGTCCGACTCTTCGTGACCTCATGGACCATAGGGTTTTCATGGCAAGATAACAAGTAGATTGCCAGGCCTTTCTTCCACGCAGATACTGCTGCTGCCCAGGTTGGGACCTGGCCAGATTTGAACTCAGTTCAGTGCAGATGCCACTACACCACCAGTTGGCATAGTGGGGTGCAAATTCATAAATCAGAGGTGCAAAGGGACTTGGGAGTCCTCCAGCAGCATTCCTTTAAGGTTAACTTGCAGGTTCAGGCTGTAGTAATCAGAATCAGTACAGGTTTAATATCATATGCAAATGTGAAATTTGTTAACTTTACAGCAGCAGAAGCAGAAATACATGATAAATAAATATAAAGAAAAAAACTGAAATACACTAAATGTATATATGTCATTTAAATAGGTTAAAACATGTAGTGCAAAAAATAACAGAAATAAAATAAATAGTGAGGTAATGTTCATGGGTTTAATATCCATTTAGAAATCAGGTGGGAGAGAGGAAGAAGCTGTTCCTGAATTGCTGATAGTGTGTCTTCAGGCTTGTGTACCTCCGTCTCGACAGTAACAGTGTGAAGAGGGCATGTCCTGGGCAGTGGCGGTCCTTAATGATGGGCACTGCCTTCCTAAAGCACCATTCCTTGTAGATGTCTTGGATACTACAGAGGCTTGTACCCATAATGGAGCTGATTAATTTTACAGTTTCTGCAACTTACTTTGATCTTGTGCTGTCACCCCACCCCTCCCATACCAGATCGTGATGCAGCCAGTCAGAGTGTCTCCACAGTACATTTGTGTTGAGTGTTTTATTTGACAAACCAAATCTCCTCAAAGCTCCTAATGAAATATCGTCACTGTCTTGCCTTCTTTATAGCTTCATCAATATGTTGCATCCAGGTTAGATCCTCAGAGATATTGACACCCGGGACCTTGTAATTGCTCACTCTCCCCACTTCTGATCACTCCATGAGGATTAATTTGTGTTCCTTTGTCTTACTCTTTCTGAAGTCCACAATCAGCTCTTTGGCAGTGTTTGCATGTACTTCAAGAGGACTAGAATATAAAAGCAATGGTGCAATGCTGAGACTTTAAAAGGCAATGGTCAGACCACACTTGGAGAACTGTGAGCAGTTTTGAGACCCTTATCTAAGAAAGGAGCTGGCACTGAAGAGGGTCTGGAGGAGGTTCACCGTATGACTCTGGCAATGAAAGTGTTAACATACGAGAAACATTTGATGGCTCTGGGACTGTACTTGTTGGCATTTAGAAGAATGAGGGAGGATCTCATTCAAACCTATCAAATATTGAAAGGCCCATATCAGAGGGTCCCAACCTTTTCTATGTCATGGCCCAATACCATTAAGCAAAAGGTCCATGGACCCCAGGCTGGGAACCCCTGGCCTAGATAGAGTAGCCATGGAGCCATATTTCCAGCATCTGCAGATTGACTCGTGTAGCCATGGAGAGGATGTTTCCTGTCATGGTGAAGTCCATCACCACTGGGCAAACCTACAGAATAGAAGGATTCCCTTTTGAACAGAGATAATGAGGAATTTCTTGAGCCAGAGGGTGGTGAATCTCTGGATTGCATTACCACAGAGGACTGTGGAGGCCAAGTCATTGAGAATATTTAAAGTGAAAGTGATGGGTTCGTGATTAGTAAGGGCATCAAAGGTTATGGGAGAAGGCAGGAGAATGGGGTTGAAAAGCATAATAAATCAGCTATGATTGAATGATGGAGCATACTTGATGGGCTGAATAGCCTAGTTCTGGTCCTATGCTTTGTAGTCTTATTTTACACATAAAATAGAATTTAAATTAGTGGCATTTCTAGTCATAGAAGAAATATTTGAGAGCTGAAGTTATGGAGGTATAATACCACAAGAGATGTGCGAGTTTGATCTGGCATGTCTTAAGTGGGAAGGCCTTCATGCAGATAAGTCATTCCAAACAAGTATGGCAAAAGAAACCTTGACTAATGTGTCCAAAGCTAATGGTCTTCCACAGACCCGGAAAGAAATGATGTGCGCAAGCATATTTACAAAGGGGTGGGAGGGGACTAGATTAGTGTTGGATGAATGTCGGGCTGGGGCTGATCAGTGGCTAACTCTGAATCTTCTGCCTGTGTCCAAAGGCGTATGTTGATAACATCACCATACCCATGGTGAAAAGGTGGTAGCTATTGTGAGACCTCAGTATTAAATCAAAGCTACAGACAAAACAAGGGTAGATAGTAGTTGATGTCCTTGACAGTTTGATAACATTATTGCACAGCGTGCTTCCCAAAAACATTGTGTGGTATTACATTAGAACCTTCAAACAATGGTGAGGGATTCCCACAGATCAGCACTGGCTGTAGTTCCTATTAAAGTAACATGAAGTACCAGGCAAGCAGAGTATTGGTATCAAAATTAACAATAACCACACCTGTCTTTGTATGTGAGATGTAACTGACTAGGTACATAACTTGGTAGGTAAAAAAGAGTGGAGAGTATAAATTACCTTAGTATACGATCCAGGTAGTAAAACAGTCATTGATTTGTTTCTTGCTCTGCTACTACACTTCTACTTTGTACCATCATTCCTCGCATTGTTTAGTCTCTCCTGTATTCTACCCAATTGCAGACTTGCCTCTTCTACTTTCCCTTTTATTGGCATTTAAATATCTATTTATCCCAAACTTCTCCCAGTTTTTTTTGAAAATCGTTAACATGAAACAATAACCCTGGCAACTGCTGATGGTGTCTGTCCAGCTACATATTTCCAGCATTTTCCACTTTAATTCCAATTCTGCAGCATTTTGTAGTATGTTGGTTTGGTAACACATTTATGAAGCTCTGTGTATTTTGCACAGATTTATAGTGTGGTCGAACTTTAAAATCCATGTTACAATTTATCTGCCTCAATTCAAAGCTTTGCTCAGAGTAATAGTCAATATATGGGAAATGTGTGGTGGGAACTATTAGCATATATAAAATACGATTAATTGAAAAATATTGACAAATAAATCATGTTTACCTTTCTTTTCAAATGTTTGCAGATATGAAGATTAAGGAATGCAGGCTTTGACTGGAAGGTCTAAACATGCACTACTGTTTGTCAAAGGAACTTCTTTAGGAAATTGATGAGTTGCTGCAGTCTCTGAGTACAGACATGGAGTCTCTGCTGAATGAAAAATTTTCTCCACTCCTAATTAGGTGCTAAATCCCAACTAAAGCTGCAGCCTTGAATTAATCTTTGCCTTTAATTTGTTGCCAGGTATTTAATTCTCATACTACCTCTCCACCTTATTCCAATTTTGTATTCCTTGCCAAAATTCCAGACTGTTGAACTGGTCTTTTGTGTCAAATGTCCTGGTGCACTTTTCATTTTTTTTTAACAATAAAGAAACAGTTAATAGCTAACTAAACATGAAATAAAATGGAACCAATCTAAATTTTAAATAGTGTTTAAAAAAGTGTTGTGGTGCCATTGTTCTGCTTCTGAAAACAGACAAAGAACAGCACATTTATTTTAGAAATAAAAATGTTCAGCATATAATGTTGCCTATTCAATCATTGTAAAACAAATAAGTTTTAAACTTGTTGTATAGGTGTATGCATATTATATTCAATGTAGTTTAGTTGATGATCAGTACCTTGGACAAAAAAATAACAGAAGCCCCCTCCTATTAAATTTAATTTACGCAATCCATTTAATAGTGGAAATACATCTTCTGTTATTATGGGACTGTTGTGGTTTGAAACCTGTACATATGCTGGCTCAGCTTACTGGGTGGCATTTAAAAATACAATTACTTTTGGAGTACAGATTTCAGTCAACAAATTTGTTTAACATTTCACTTCCTTTGAAGTGTATCTCAGGACTGTTTGGGGGCAAAAGTGCTTTCTTGTCATTTGTTCTATATTTGTATATTATGTGTACAGTTTAAAACTGCTTGTTTGCACTTTTCATTGTCTATTGCACCTGAATAAGAAATGTACCTTCAAATTTATATTTTACAAAATGGAACACACTAATAGATCAGTTTAAAAAAGTAAAACTGCTGTTCTTAAATTAGCGCTTACAAGTAAATCCCTTCTAATACATAGGCACTAGTCTGAAAGGATAATTCATTGATTGCTGCTAGATTGAATAACCATTGTATTTGACAATAGAACAAAGTAATAGTAATAACAGCTCTTTCCATGATGACATAGAAATACTCTTGAATAATTCTTTAGGATTCTCTGACAGTCCATTGAACAATTAGACATTGGAAATTTTTGATGCTAAAATTCTCCCCAAACACCTTAGGCTCATATGATTGGATGTGAGAACTTTATTGAAAGGTTAATATGTAATAGTTTATGCCTTACTTTGTCACAAGATACATGTTTCAAATTGAACCTTTATAATTGAAACATGATTAATTATCAGTTATATTCTGTACCATTTTAATGAGGTAGCAGAAACTTTAAACCTTCACTTACTGGTAAAAAATGTGGTAAGTTTAGCCAGTGTTTTTTTATTCTTGCATGAGACAAACTTGTTCTGCTGAAGTGAGGAAATGGAAAAAATGACTCTTTTTCCTCAAACCCCTTGTAATATTTGTTAATATGAAACTGCAGTGCATGAATTGTTGATATTGTATGGTGGCCTTGTGAAAACAGCAAATCTAAACTTTAATCTGCTTACATAAAACCAGCAGATGTGAATCAATCTTCACGTCGATACTTTTTTATAAACTGGTGTGAGAAAGAAGTGTATGTACAGTAAATATGTGCACCACAGAGCAGGCTTTCATTTGTTTTTACATACTGTATATAAACACACATGCCTAGAGATTCACCCTTGCTCAGTTGCACTTAATATTTTCTATTGTAGCATGAGCATTTTGGAATCTTCCTCTGAAATTTATGGTTTCATTGCAACTAAATTTCAGAAGCTGAATATTACTGCTGATGATACAATATAGTGCATTTGGTCCCCTGACCGGGATTGGATTTCTAGCCAACATTGTGTCTTGCACATTGTGAATCCTTCAGTGCCTTACGAAGGCAAGCAGGAATCAAACATCCATACTGGATTTCATTAAAAGCCAAAAAGGTTTGATTTTTGTCTCTCCAAGCCGAACTCTTTACTAAGATTGTGTTATGGTTTCTATACTGTATATGACTTGGATGAGATTATTTTCCTTTAGTGCATAAGGTCCTTGTAAAAATGAATAAAGTTTAGATATGCGTTTTGTTAAATATAGAAGCATATGGAAATGTCCTCAGATTTCTAATGTATATATTGTGGAATACATGTAGTGTAGTCCCTAATGTTTCTTAAATGGATGTACATCACTCGTTTATAAAATGTTATTAAATAGCACTAAAATTACATAAAATCCTGTTGATTTACATGTTAATAAAATTGTAAGGTTATTTTTATAAGCTGGTAACATGTAAATGATTTTTACGCATTTGTATATTGTATAATGTATGCATTTTGTATTAAAATTAAATTAGGAAGTTACTTGGATTTCATGGGCTTATTTCCTTTCAATTTTGGATGTGGGTATTAGTTGTCCCTGGTGTTCTGTTCAAAGAGCAGCAAAAGTTGATATAGACATTTTATTATCATTATGAACATACACAAGGCAATAAATCCTCAATAAGAAGCAACTCAAAATCTACTTGCACAGTTTTAATTGAGTTGTTACATGATGCAATCCAGAACACGTAATTTGGCGATAAATCTTCAGTGTCACAAGCTACAATGCCACTTTCTGCAAAAGACATTGAAGGGGTTTGATGGGACATGGGATAAATTAACTTGTAACTAAAATGGAGTGAATGTACTAAATTCTAATATTAATTATTTTGAAACAATCATTTGGGATCAGGTAGCAAAGTGACTAGAAAATAGAAAATGATAGGAATTTAGTGGGAAGTGGACACATTTCAGAAGTTGAAGGTTTGGTGTCAAGATTTTCAGATGGTACAAAACTAGAGGCATAGCTAACAATACTCTACCGAAATTCAGTTGTACCAAGTAGATAGATGTGGGACACTTTAGTGAATTCCAAGACGGTTAATTTTAGTTTGAGGAAAAATGAAGCTGAAAAATTAATGAAATGGTAAAAGATCAGAAAATATAGATATCTATATGAGTAAATATGCCAGCTGGTGGTGTAGTGGCATCTGCAGCAGACTACGAGGCAAATGGTCTTGAGTTCGAATCTGGTCAGCGACTTGCAAGATTTCCTTCTGTGCTGGGTTGAGCATTGAGCTAGCAACTTGGCCTCATTAACAAAAAACAATTAAAATGCCACCCGATATGAAAAGAAACAACAGTATGATTGAATCATGGCAGAGTGACAAGGCCATTAGTAGAACATAGAACAGTACTGTGCAGTACAGGCCCTTTGGCCCATGATATTTGCCAATTCTTTAACTTACTCTAAGATCAACCTAACCCTTCCCTGCTACATAGTCCTCCATTTTTCTTTCATCCATTTCATCTTTTAAATGTCCCTGATGTATTTACCTCTACCACCATCCCTGGCAGTGAGTTCCATGCACTTCTACTCTCTGTGTTAAAAAAAAACAAAGCTGCCTTTGATATCCCCTCTGTACTTTCCACCCAATCCTTGAATTAATTATTACTGTCCTGGGCAAACGTCTCTGGCAGTCCACTCAATCTATGCCTCTTATCATCTTGTACACTTCTATCAAATCATCTCTCATTCTCTTCCTCTCCAAAAGAGGAAACCTCAGATTGCTCAACCTATCCTTATAAGACATGCATTCTAATCCAGGCATCATCCTGGTAAATCTCTGTGCCCTCTCCAAAGCTTCCATTTCTTTCCTATAATGAGGCAACCAGGACCCAACATAATATTCCAAGTGTGGTCAAACAAAGTTCCCTAAAGTTGCTGTAGCCAGGGGTGATAATGGGGACAAGCTTCTTCCAACTATTAAATGCTTCCAAAGGCGTGCACCTCAAATAGCCTCTGACGACCAAGTCCAGCTCCTGGCCTTCACGTGTGGCTTAGCTACTAAACCCAGCAGAACCGTTTCTACTGACAGGAGAAAGGGCAAAAGCGGGTTACAGGTGCCTTAAAACCAGTTGCTTTGGCCAGATGGGGCTCATCAGCCGTGGTCGGAAGCTCATCTAGGAGAAGGAAAGCTCTGATTTCAAACCTCCGCTGCCTTGTGGCTATATACGTTCTTGGGGAAGGCTTCAGGAGTAAACCATGAGGGAAAAATCCAGAGCTGGAGTCACTAAGGCAGTCATACATTGAGTTCAATGTTGACTGGTGACTCCTTCAACGCTGTTGGCAGTAAACTGTTATCGGTCGCTGCCGTTCTTTTAGATTCACCAGATGCATGGAGAGGGGGAGCTTCCTACAAGGGCAATAGCTTGAGCTCCATACCGCACTGCCCAGGCTTGTGTATCTAGACAGCTCGGATTCAATTTCCATGGTCAACTCTGACTCACTCAGGCCAGAGTTTCATCGAGCTGCAACATTATCTTGTTCTCAATTCCCTGACTAATGAAGGGCAACACTCCATGTGCCTTCTTACTGATCTACTTGTACTGCAACTTTGGGGGTTTTTTATATGTGAACCCCAAGGTCTCTCTGTTCCTCCACACTGTTAAGAATCCTGCCATTAACTTGGTATTCTGCCTTCAAATTTGAACTTCCAAAGCATAATCACTTCTCACTTTGCTGGACTGAACACTATCTGCAACCCACCTCTGCATCCTATCAATGTCCCTTTGTAACCTGTGACAAGCTTCTACACTATCCACAACACCACCAACCTCCGTGTTGATTGCAGATTTACTAACCCACCCATCAACTTGCTCATGCAAGTCACTTATAAAAATCACAAAGAGGAGGGCTCCCAGAACAGATCCTTGTGGAATACCAATGGTTACTGACCTCCAGGCAGAATTTATTCCATCTACTATCACCCTCTGCCTTCTGTGGGCAAGCCAATTCTGAATCCATACAGGCAAGATCCCATGCCTCCTGACTTTCTGAATGACATGGGGAACCTTGTCAAATCCCTTAACAAAATCCATATACATCACATCCACTGCTCTGCCTTCATCTATATGCTTTGTCACTTCCTCAAAGTATTCAATCAGGCTTGTGAGGCAAGGCTGCCCCTCACAAAGCCATGTTGATTATCTCAAATGAGACTAAGTTGCTCCAAATGCACGCCAATCCTCTCTCCAAGAATCCTCTTCATAGTTTGGCCACCACTGACCTAAACACACACTGATCTATAATGCCCAGGATTATCCCTATCAAATTTCATGAACAAAGGAATAACTTTTACCACCTTCCAATCCTCTGGTACTACTTTTATGGCCAGTGAGGATGGAAAGATCATCACTAAAGGCACAGCAATATCTTTCCTATAGTAAGGTGGGATACATCCCACCCAGCCCTACCTATCCTCATGCTTTTCGAAAGTTCCAGCACATCCTCTGTCTTAACTTCAACATGTTCCAGTATATCAGCCTGTTCTATGCTGACCTCACATTTGTCAAGGACCCTCTCACTGCTGAATACTGAAGCAAATGTATTTACAGTATTAAGGACTGCCCTTATCTTCTCCAACTCCAGGCATGTTTCCTTTTACTCCTGATTAGTCTTACCCTCACTCTAATAATCCTCTTGTAATTTCTGTACATGTCTAACACCTTGGTGTTTGTTTTAATCCTACTCAACAAGTCCTTCTCTTGAACCCTTCTAGTTCTCCTAAGTCTATATTTTCTAGATATTTTGTAGCTCTCTAGAGCCCTGTCTGATCCTTGTGTCCCAAACCATAAATATGCTTTTATTTTCCTCTTGACCACATGTTCCATGTCTCTTGTCAACCATGGTTCCTTCACTTTACCATCCTTTCAGTGCCTCAGTGAGGCAAACTTATCCAGAACCTATGCAAGTGCTCTCTCAATAACATCCACATGTGTGTTGTGCATTTCCCTGAATACATCTGTTTCCAATTTATGCTCCCAAGTCTGTACCTAGCAGCATCATAAGTTGTTCTCCCCAATTAAATACTTTCCCCTACTGAATGTTCCTGTCCCTGTCCCTGTCCAAGGCTATGGGAAAGGTCAGGGTGATAGGGTCACTGTCTCCGAAATGTTCTCCCACTGAGAGATCTGTCAGCTGACCAGGTTCATTGCCAAGTTCCAGATTCAGTACGGCCTCTCCCCTGGTGCACCTGTCTACATATTGTGTCATGAAACATTCCTGATCACACCTAACGAATTCCACCTCATCTATACCTTCAATATTAGGGAAGTTGAAGTCACTCATGACAATGTCCCTGTTATTTTTGCATCTTTCCAAAATCTTCCTCCTGATCTGGACTTCAGTGTCTTTGATGCTAGTGAGGTATGCATAGAATACTAATTGTGCGATTGCTTCTTTTCTGTTTCTGACTCCCTCCCACACTAACTCAATAGATAATCATTCCAGGATGTTCTCCATTTCTACAGCTGTGATATTATTTCTGATTAGCACTGCCACTCTCCACCTCTTTTACACTACCACTCCCCACTTCTTAATGTCTTTGAAACGTATAAACCTTGGAACATCCAGCAGGCATTCCTACCCTTGTGACAGCCAAGTTTCTGTAATGGCCACAGCATTGTGGCTCCAGGTACTGACCCATGCTCTATATTCATTGTCCTTCTTCCTGATACTTCCTACAATAATATGAACAGATTTCAACCTATACAACCCAGTAACGCCCTTTCCATTGCCTATCATTTCCCACAGTCTCGCTACATGCTGTATCTACCTTTACATCACCTACCCCATCTATCACTTATCTATGACTTTGGTTCTCATCCACCTCCCAAACTAGTTTAAACTATCCTCAAACTTGCCCTAAGGCATATTGGTCCCCCTCAGGTTCAGGTGTTAGTAGCATTAACAACTGTGGTATATTTCAAGAGGACAGAATATAAAACTATTGAAGTTGTGTAATGTTTCCACTGGCAAAAAAAAACGATTAACAGAAGATGCAGATTTAAGATAATTAGCAATTGAATCAGAGGACAGAGGAGGGAAAAGTTACCATAAGTATGCATGGATTAGAAAGTAGCAAGTTTTACAGAAAGAAAAATATTTGTAAGTTGTTTATTTATTAAGATTTATTAGTCATATGTACATTGAAACCTCAGAAGATACATTGTTTGCATCAAATCAGATGAGTGAGTATTGAGCTGGAGACAGTCCACAAGTACTGCCACACTGTTGACACCAACATAACCTGCCCACATAGCATGCACATAGAAAACCTGTACGTGGGAGGGAACTGGAGTACCCGGAGGAAACGCATGTGGTGGTAGGGTGAATACAAAACTTCTTACAGATGGTGATGGGAATTGAACCCTGATTGGGTGATTGCTGGTGCTGTAAAGAAATTACATGAACTAGTACATCACCATGCATCCCCTTCATAGTTTTAAATGGCTAAAACAGGTGGTGACTCATATAGTTCTCCTCTGCCCTGTAGGATTTGTGCCTGCAGTGAACCATTACAAATGTACCATCGCACTTATGGGGGATAAATAACAAAAGAAAGTAAGCTCTGGGATCATTTGAATAACCCACAGTCACTGGAGCTGGTGTAGGATTCACACTCAGTTTTTAGAATGACAGAAATTGGGCATACAGTTAATAATAAAATAATAAGCTTGATGACGGTTGTAATCAAAACATATTGGAAGATGTGAGGAAATTTTATGAAGATGTGCAAGGGCATTATACTTTTTACAGTAGCGTTTCATGTCCTTAGGGCTTGAATCCTTAAATCTATCACCTTGGTTCTTCATCCGCAAGGGTATCCAGAAAGCAAGGCGGGGCAGAGGGAACTGTGTAAACTCCAGACAGAGTTGCAGCAACTCCTCCTTCTACAGTCAAAGGGGGTGGATATCAGGGAGGAACTGCGGAAGGTGAAGGGCTGGCAAGCCCAGCATTTTGCTGCCGACTCCTCCAAGATCATCTTCCGATCAAATGTCCGAACCGTGGAGCAGGACGAGACGTGCTCACAATTCTTCTTCCAAAAGGTGCACAGGGGGAGCTCTGTGATCCACAAGCTTAAGGAAGAGGACGGCTCAGTCGCGTCCTCGCAGACAGACATACTGAGGATCTGCAGGTCCTTCTATGCCGGTCTGTATGGAGAAAAGGCCACAGACTCCACAGCCTCCCGCAACTTCCTGTCGTCTATCACGCAGGTCTTAGACGACGGCAAGCAGGAGAGTCTGGAACAGCCACTGACCCTGGACGAGCTGACTGGCTCCATCCGTTCCTTTGAGTCGGGTAAGACTCCCGGAAGCGACGGCTTACCGGTCGAGTTGTATTCAGCTCTGGGGAACCGGATGGGCCCCGACCTGCTGGAAGTGTACAACGCTACGCTTCTGGCAGGCAGCATGTCCGAATCCATGAGGAAGGGCACCATCACCCTCATCTACAAGCAGAAGGGGGAGAGGGAAGACATTAGAAATTGAAACACCCCCAGAAATTGAAGAAATTGAAAAAAACTCCTGAATGTGGACTACAAGATCCTGTCCAGGGCTATCGCCAACAGGGTCAAGTCTGCACTGGAGCAGGTGATCCACCTGGACCAAACCTGTGCTGTACCGGGCAGGAAGATCTCAGACAGCCTCACGCTGCTGAGGGACACCATCGCCTACATGCAGGACAGGGGGGTGGACGCCTGCCTGGTCAGCTTGGACCAGGAGAAAGCCTTTGACAGGATATCGCACACGTACATGATGGATGTACTCTCCAAAATGGGATTTGGGGAGGGAATCCGGAATTGGATCAAACTGCTCTACACAGACATCTATAGCGCAGTCCAGGTCAACAGGTGGGAAACAGACAGCTTCCCCATCAGGTCTGGAGTCAGGCAGGGCTGCCCTCTCTCCCCTGTCTTGTTCGTGTGCTGCATAGAACCTTTTGCTGAAGCCATCAGGAGGGATGGGGGCATAAGAGGGGTGATGCTGCCAGGGAGTGGAGGAACCAAGTCAAAACCTCCCTGTACATGGACGACGTCACCGTCTTCTGCTCTGATCTGAGGTCGGTTCGCAGGCTGATCAGCATCTGCGAACAGTTCGAGCAGGCGTCGGGGGCCAGGGTCAACCGCACGAAGAGCGAAGCCATGCTCTTCAGCAACTGGCCCGACCGATCCAGCAGGTCTGATCACATGAAGGTGTTGGGGATCTGGTTCAGAGGGGCCGAGGCGTTAAACAGGAACTGGCAGGAGCGGACTGCCAAGGTCAAAAAGAAACTGGGGCTGTGGGGAGGGCGCTCCCTATCGATAGTGGGCAAGAACCTGGTCATCAGGTGTGAGGTGCTCTCAGGGCTGCTGTACTTGGCGCAGGTGTGGCCAGTCCCCCGCTCCTTCAGCTTGAAAATCACCTGAGCCGTCTTCAGATTCGTCTGGAGATCCAAGATGGAGCGGGCCAGATGGACCACCATGCACAAGTCCCTGGACAACGGGGGCAAAAACGTTCCCAATGTTGCCCTCACCCTGATGGCCAGCTTCGTGTGTGGCTGCATCAGGTTGTGTGTGGATCCCAGGTACGTGGGCACCAAGTACCACTATGTTCCCAGGTTCTACCTGTCGCCCTGGCTATGAAGGATGGGTCTGGCCCCTTTCCCGCGCAACACCCCTGTTAGCTGGTCGTTGCCGCCATACCTGTCCTTTGTGAGAAGTTCTTTCAGGTCAACGCCTTTGACCACAGGGCCATCAGGCAGTGGTCAGCACATAAGGTCCTGCAGGCACTGCAGGAGAAGGACGAGATGGACACAGTGGGCTGGTTCCCTGAGCAGACTGTCCAGTTCATCTGGCAAAATGCCTCATCGCCAGACCTCATCAACAGGCACAAGACCTCGCCTGGCTGGCTGTGAGAGGGGCCCTCCCAGTCCGATCTCTCCTGTACGTCCAGAATGTTGCCTCCACACCCCTCTGCCCACGGGAGGACTGCAGTGAGGAGGAGTCAGTGACCCACCTCTTTGCACACTGTGGGTTCGCGGAGGTGTGGAGGAGGATGGAAGGGACAGTGTTGAGGTTCATCCCCAGCAGCTGCATAACAGAGCAGCTGTGATCTACGGGCTGTTCCCAGGGACACACACCGAGACCAACATCCGGTGCTGCTGGCAGATCATCAACTTGGTGAAAGACGCTCTTTGGTCGGCCCGAAACTTGATGGTCTTCCAGCACATGGAGATGTCCGTGGGGGAATGCTGCCAACTGGCACATTCTCGGCTGCAGGAGTACATGCTGAGGGATGCACTCAAACTTGGTGCAGCCACCGCAAGGGCCCAGTGGGGAAGGACCACAGTCTAGGGTTCTTCTCGCGCGGGAGTTGAGGGGTGGGGGGGGGCCGGGTGTATACCCCTGAACAAGTGTATGTAAATATGAAGTAACACAGTGCCACCTGGGTGGCAAAAGTGTGGGAATGTAAAGACCGTAATGGAAACATTTGTAAAGGACTGGGAATCATTGAATGGTTTATTGTACATAATTTTATTTTTGAATAAAGTATATTTTGTTTAATAAAAAAAAAATAATTCTTGCCTTAAGGACTTTCTGGCTCATTATCAAATGACACTTTCTATCCTCTTTTAGTGCAAACATTTTCACGAGTTCAACCATTGCTTCCTGGACCTATTCTGGCACAATACACCTCCTTATTAAGAAGTGTTGGTTGATATTGAACAGCATTGGCAATCTTGAACAGATGCAACCCGCTTAAGAATTTGGGTTTCCTGATGATGTATAATCGTTACAATGAACATAGCCAATATTAACATACTGTAATGGTTATTGTATTTAGTATATTCATGATATTGGCAAATTCCGAGAGCTACAAAAAGGCCAATAATCTTGCATGTTTTCAGAACAATCTTAAAAAAACCCAGCATTTTGACTCCATCGTTGGCATTCTGCTAATCCCTTTGTTGCCTGTGAGCCTAGCAACAAAGACTATGTATGAATGGTAGCTATGTGGTGCATTTTGAAGTTTGAACGTCAAGACTAAATGCAGCTTCCTACACTATAAACTAGTAACCCTCCACGGCAGTAATTCCCCATTGAGACAGCAATGGGGCAGTAATTCCCCATTGAGGCAGCAATGCGTAGAAGCACTAGGTCATGCAGATGTCTTGGTGACATTTGCAAGTTTTATCTATAATTTACCTTCTATTTTGCCTTTCCGGTGAAGCAAGTACTTGATGATAAGCAGCAGCAGGAGTGTAATGAAGGCTCCAGTCACAAACAGGAGAAAATTTGCAGATGCTGGAAATCCAAACAACACGCACAAAAGGCTGGGGGAACTCAGCAGGTCAGGCAGCATCTATGGAAAGGAGTAGAATCGACATGTTAGGCTGAGAGTGAAGATGCTGTTTTGCCTACTGAGTTCCTCCAGCATTTTGTGTGTGTTGCGTGTAATGAGGGCTAGTGGAATGAGAACTGGGAATGATATCTAACTAGCAGGTCAAACCCTGTCCTGTTATCAAGTGCTGCCAATATTGCCTCCTCTTTCTGATCTTGCTCCATAATTTATTACACGTCTCTGCCAGTGAAGACAATGAACTTGGAGATCAAAACTGCTGTATACTACAGGATCTCTCCAGAACTTTACTTCCAAAAGCAGCAGTTTTCAAGGCTTTTTTATACTCATCATTCATAGGATGTGGTTTTGCTAAAAAGGGCAGCAGTAGGAAGGAATAGTGAATTACTGAACTGCTGCAGCCCTTAGGGTAATGGTGATAGGAGTACTGAGTACTGACATCTGGAATACTGAGAATTCTTTATCATGTCAGATTTTAAGAAATTGGCCATGTCCAGGCAAGTGACCTGCAGGAGAAATGGCAGGCATTTCAGCCCCAGAATTGTGATTTCCTGCAAGGAGGAATTTACAGGATTTGAGGGGTGCTACAAGAGATAACTTGGCGGAAGGAATCCCAAACAGGAGAAAATCTGCAGTTGCTGGAAATCCAAGCAACACACACAAACTGCTGGAGGAACTCAGCAGGGCAGGCAGCATCTATGGAAAAGAGTACAGTTGACGTTTCAGGCCGAGACCATTCAGCAGGGTTTTAATGTGACAGTAACCCGCCTTTGTCCCTTCTCCAGTCAGTAGAAATGGTTCTGTCAGGCTTAGTAGCTAAGCCACACATGAAAGCCAGGAGTTGGATTGGTTGTCTGAGACACACATCACTGGGAGTACTTGATAAGTAGTGGAAGCTTATCCCCACTACCTCCCCCCGGCTATGACAACCTTAATAAGCAAAACAGTATTCAGCAACAAAACACTTCTCCAGCTCATTTAACTTACAGCAGGGTCAGGACAATGAAAAAGAATTATCTTTGAAAATATGATGACTGACTAATGTTGTGGTAAAAATTAAAATAGTACATCCAATGACTGAGTGCCACAAATCTCTTCCCTTTGTTAGAAGCATCCAGCCTAGATGAGGTACCTGGCTGAGTACTAAAGACCTGTGCCAATCAACTGGCTGGAGTGATCACCAATATCTTTAACCTCTGGCTTTGGCAGTCTGAGATAGCCACCTGCTTCAAGCAGGCTTCAATTACACCAGTGCCCAAGAAGAACTTCATAATCTACCTCAATGATGATCATCCAGGAGCACTCACATGCACTGTGATGAAGTGCTTTGTGGAGCTGGTAATTCAAGTTCTGCCTGAGGAGCAACTTGGAGCTGCTCTAATTTGCCTACCAGGTCAAGAGCAGATGCCAATGCATTGGCTCTTCACTCAACCCTGGAACATCTGGACAGTGAAAATGCATAAACCAGGATGCTCTTTATTGAATACAGCTCAGAATTCAACACTATTATCTCCTCAAAACTAATCATTAAGTTTCAAGACCTTGGCCTCAATACCTCCTTGTGCAATTGCATTCTTGATTTCCTCACTTGCAGACCCCAGTTTTGATTGACAATAGCATCTCCTCCACGATCTCCATCAGCACAGGTGCACCACAAGGCTGTGAATTTAGCCCCCTGCTCTACTTGCTTTATACTTATGATTGTGAGGCTAAACACCGATTTGAAGCCATATTTAAGTTTGGCAACAACACCACTATCATTGGCCAAATCAAATGTGATGACAAATTAGCATATAGAAAGCAGAAAATCTGGCTGAATAGTGCCACAACAACAACCTCTGACTCAAGTCAGCAAGACCAAGAAGCTGATTATTGACCTCAAGAGGAGGAAACTGGAGATCCACGAGTTAGTCCTCATTGGGGGATGAGAGGTGGAGAGGGTCAAAAATTTTAAATTCCTTGGTGCTGTTATTTCAGATGATCTGTGCTGGGCCCAGCATATAAGTGCCAATATGAAGAAAGCACACATTGCCTCTACTTCCTTAGAAGTCTGTGAGGATTTGGTATGATACCTATAACTTTGACAAACTTCGATAGATGTGTGGTGGAGAGCATATTGACCGGTTGCATCATGGCCTGGTATGGAAACACCAATGGCCTTGAACTAGGGTTTGGCCCAGTCCATCATGGGTAAAGCCCTCTCCACAACTGAGCACATCTACATGGAGTGCTGTCGCAGGAAAGCAGTATACATCATTAGGGACCCCCACTACCCAGGACATACTCTCTTCTCACTGCTGCTATCAGTAAGAAGGTACAGGAGCCTCCGGACTTAAATGACTAGGCTCAACCATCAGGTTTTCGAACTAGAAGTGATAATTTCACTCAGCTTCACTTGCCTCATCACTGAACGGCTGCTACAACCTATGGACTCACTTTCTAGGACTCTTCATCTCATGTTCTCGATATTTATTGTTTATTTATTATTATTTTTATTTTTTCCTTTGTATTTGCACAGTTTGTTGTCTTTTGCACACTGGTTGTTTGACTGTCCTGTTGGTTGTGATCTTTCATTGAACCTATTATGTTTCTGTGTATGCCCACAAGAAAACGAATCTCAAGAGTTGTATATGGTGACATATATGTTTTTGGAGAATAAATTTACATTGAACTTTGTCTTCTCGTTATTTTGGTACCAGCACTGTCCTTCGGTTTTATTGATGGCTTGTAGGCCAGAAGTTAGAGTTGCTGTTCAGATATAAATCGATAACACGCACATGATGATTTCACAACGGCTATTTTACATGGGCCTAAATTTACTTCCAGTTCTCATAATATTTCGTAATGGGTTGTAACTACATCACTAACTTTCGTTCATATGTAAGTGTATACGAGGTTACCTTGGTAAGTTCTTCAGCCACAAGGCGAACGTTTTGAAAATGTTATCTAAGGTAGTCAATTGAACGTTGTCCTTTGCTTAACGAGGGCTTAGATGTGATTAGCCCAAGGAAAGCCCGTGTGCGCACACTCCGTTTGCAGACAGGTCAGGACGCGCGTCTGATACGACTATTTTCCAGCCAAAGCGTGACATCAGCCTGACGCCGCTGCCTGAATCCCCACCCCCACCGCCCGCCACCGCGGGGACGGTGCTGAAAGGATAGCTCACCGTGCGCTGAATGCTGATCATCCGGGGACGTTTTGATCGATCGTTTCGATGCTGCTGCTTTCAGCCAAACCACCCCTCGCCCTCCCAACTCCCACTCAGAATACATTCCAAAGCTCCTCCTCAGAGGGAGGAATGACCATAAAAAAAGAACCTGGCGAACCAACAGCGACACTTTCCTTTGCATTTATGCAGATCTATTACTTCCGTGTCAGAAGCTTTGGATGAAATCTGCTGTCACTAGAGGATTCAGACTTGCTAGATGCTGACTGGGTTCCATTTGGGTTCCTTTTTATTGCTGATGTAGGTGTGTGAGGGTGTGAAAGTGTGAGTGTTGCAGGGAGTTGGGTGAGAGAAATCGAGCCGATTCTCTCTTTCTCAGAGAGTGTGCGCACAGGATGGCTGATGGCAAGAGACACTGGAACAAGGAGGATGATCTCCCGGTGTACCTGGCGAGACCGGGTACCACGGCCCAAACACCCCGGCAGAAATACGGAGGCATGTTCTGCACCGTGGAAGGTGCATATGAGAGTAAGACAATAGATTTCGATGCCTACAGCGTTGGGCGACGGAGCTCCAAGGCATCCAGGAGCTCCAGCCGGCATGACATCCTGTCCCCGGAATCGGACGGAATGAGCGAAACTGCCAGCGACATCAGTGAGATCTCCGGCTCAGTCATCAGTTCTCCCAGCGAAAGGGAAGAGAGGGCCCCGCTGGAGATCAAAGCTGCGGCGGCCAAGGAGCTGCTCCAGGGCTGGGAACCAGGCAAGGTACACGCCGAACCTCCACCCTATCATCATCATCAACATCATTACCGTTAAACGACGCCAACATCACACACACGAAAAAAGTTCCTACTCATTTAACAATCCAACCATCCCATCCAGTTTCCAAAGTCACTGGGAAGAGGCTTCATTTTAAACACGTCACGATTGGATTAAATTGTTTGAAAGTCGTGATACAACGTGGGCTTTAAGGTGGCTTTCAGTCAGCGAGGAGGAGGGATTTAACATCCATTCCTGGTTGAAAGTGCCTGCTTTAAAGTAAACTGATTCTTTTGTTTGGTGTTTATTCAGCTGGAATCAGGCGACCAGCGGAGGGAAGGAAAGAGGCCCCTCGGGGTTCCGCGCTTGGTTCACGCTGCAATCACTTTGGCGGAATCCGGCTGGACTTTAAGCACTTCCCCACCCTCTTGCAGTTGCCACTGGAGAGCTATTGTCTGTGGCAGCGTGACTCCTTCCTTTTGCGTTTCATTTTAGCGCCCGGGTGTTTCGAAATATAAGGGCAGGCTTTCACTTCGTTTATTAACCCACGACATTTCAGTCCCGTCTTCTCAACAATTCCTTCTATCAAGTTAAACAAAGACAACCTAAGGGTTTCATAACAAAACAGAATAAATGCAGCACTGTCTCCTCTTGTAGAGGCTGCCCCGCTGGTATTTGAATTTTAATTTGGGAAATTTGGGGATGGAAGGTATAACTTCATTTGTCAGAGGGGGAGCATGCTGCGAAACGAGGCGTGCTCAACACATTTTACAGGATGCTTTACAAAAGATCCATCAGGGGAGAATGGCTGGGAAGAGTAAACCTGGCATTTTAAAGTAGCTTCCCGTTATCCTGAAGGGGTAGGGACGGAAAGTTCCTGTTAGAATGATTTCATTACCCGTTGAGAGAGAGGGAAAAAACGAAGGCATTGCTGCTGAATTTATTTCGTCAGTGTGTAGAGGTCCCTCGGTGGCTGGTGGGAAGTGCTTCCTGAGGTGAATCGCGTCTCCATTAAGGCTGGCAGCCGCTAGGAGGAGCTCTTTGCTAACTCCCTCTGGACGGCCGCAGACATCTACACCGGAACACCGAAATACTTTAATTAATAAATACTGCTTTCCGAAAGGAGCGAGTTTGTAAGGTCAAATTTGGCAGCCCAGTTTAGAACCTAAAATCTACTCTTTACCTCCCCTCTCTCACAATAAAGTGCAAGCAAACATGTCCAACCAAGACGGCCAGGACATGCATCGCGTAACGGTAAGCTCTTTCATTGGGGAAGGAAGGGCGCTAGCGTCCCTATGTGTGTCTGTGTGTGTGTGCCTTCTATACCGCTACCTTGGGTAAACGGGGTGGGTTAAGGGAAATGCTTAACTTGGTGTTTGACTGCATCCACTTTGGGAGTAGGGCTGTGCTGGGGAAGATTGGATTATGGCGGCGAAGGGCCCTGAAGGTGATCTTAAAGCGATGTCCATCGTTACCTCACTATTTCTTTTTAATTTTAAAATAAACGTTTCCGATTGTGGTTAGACTTGATAGGGGACTGTGTACGTTCAGAGAGAAAAGAAGTTGTAAGCAAACAAATGGTTTCAGACAATGTGGGTGTGGCTGCTCTAGCGAAAAGACGAGGTCGATAGAATGATCAATATGGTCTTGAAGCATCTTGTAAGCAACTTGCAGCCTTGTGGACTTACAAAGAAAGGGAAGCTGATTTAAACAGAGGCAGTTAATTCATGGTCAGATCACAGTTCAAGGACAAAAGGTGTTGATAACGCCTGTAACTCTGGGTGTTGGATGAATATATACGATTGTAGATGGAGGGAACAGATTCTTTTTGTATGCAATGGGAGGGGCCGGATAGATTGAACCGAGACAAAAAAGAGCCTTCATAGCACAAAGCGCCATCATTGAGACACACCTTGTGGGTCAGACTCTAATTCCACCAACTGTCGGATGCTGTGGGTGGAATTACTAAGGGTGTTCCACTTACATGTTTATAATACTCTTGGGAACGGTGTTCCCAATAGTTATAGGTAAAACAAGAACTACAGCGATTAAAATTCTAGGACGTAGAGTTCTTTATTACGTTGTCGTAGACTCCCCGCTTGATGTATGGAGACTCTGATGTGAAATTACAGTGTCTTTCAACTCGGTGACGTCTCTCAATACCAGTCTAGACAGACGAACAAAAAGCCGCCTATGTCTGATATAATTTGGTCAGCGGCGTGTCTGAATTGTGATGCCATCAACTGTAGTTTTGTCGTCCAGTAGTTTCTCCGGGGGAGCATTATAACATAATTGCCTGCATCGTCTTACGAGGCAATCAGTAAAGTCGCTTATGTATGAATTTGAGACAACCGATAGATAAATGAAGCGATGGCCTTGGGCTGAAGGTTTCTCTGCATGGGTGACGCCCATCGATGTAATTTGTCCAGCGCACAAAATTCTTTATTATTAGAGAACGGATTAACTTTCATTTTTGGACATTTGAAACAGTAAATGACAGGACTCACGAAGTGGAAAAATAAAAATATTTTGTGTTCATATTTTAGTAATGTTACAATCTGGAAGCTCTGGATAATTTCATTGTGAGACACCTGGGCATCTAAGATATTGGCGTATTTTAAGATATTTAATTAAAAGGGGAATTGTTAGAAAGGGTTGGCTACTTTTTGTATAGTACAGTATAAGCAGGGGATTTTAGAAGAAAATAATCCAAGAGGGATGGTTGAATGATAATGATACCACTGATGGAAAGGTTATACTTCTTGTCTCATTAACAGCAGGTATGGAAGAAAAGAGTAGAGTGGATGGGTGGAGAGAGGCCAGTCATTGATTTTGGAATGAGGACTTGGAGTGATGGCTAAATGAAATGCAAGGTGTGATGGTTGTGAAAAAAAAACTTACAGATGCTGGAAATTTGAAATATAAACAGAATGTTGAAAACACTCTGTTCTTGTTGACCTCACCTAAGGACAGAGAAACTTTTCAACAAACCGTCTGCTCGAAGGACTCAGCTGGCCAAGCAGTAGCTGGAGGAGGAAAGAAATATCAATGTTTCCTTTTCCTCCCACAGATGTCTCTTGATCTGCTGAGTTCTTCAGATTGTTGGTTGCCTCAGATTCCAGCCTCTTGTGTCTCTGATTATCTTTTCAGACCTATGACTACTCATTAGTACTGAGAAGTTGTACCTCATTGGAGTCTCTGAATGAACACAAACTACTGGATGATACAGGGGCTGGTCTAGAATTGAAGCTGATAGTGGGGAGACAAAAAAAAACTTATTGGTGGATTAGATTGTCCGTGTAGAAGAGAATTATGGACCAAAAGTGCAATAGTAGGACACAACAGATGTAATTACATGGGCATGAGAGGATGGGATGGGGAGGGCCAATACTCCAGCTACTAGGTGATGACAAAGCATGGTGTAATCAGGATGGTGGCGGTGGAGAGATCAAGGAAGACAACAATGATTATGGTTGTATATTTCATATTTAGAATATTGACCATTCTGCACAGTATAGGAACAAGAAATGGTGAATCAAACAAAGCCTCAACTTAAACATACTACTTCCCTTCATGGCTCCACATTAATTATCATTGTTATTGTTTTTTTTTAAAAGAAAATAGTCCCATTTCTTTTAAACATTCCCCCTAAACTCACATTTGACCTTCCTTGAATCTCCATCTCTCTTACGTTCTTGTCTCAAGTCTTGGAATGTGTTGTTACCTCTTGTATCTAGGGCTTGCACTGCAGCCCTGTCACAGCCTTGGCCCAAACACAGTCAGAGTTGATTTCCAACTGTGAGGTAAAAGTGATTACCTGTGACATTAAGTCACCATTTGTGTGTAAGGGAGGAACCCTGGTAAAACAAGTCAATGGTTAACAAGAGGAAAAACTACACCAATTATTAAAAAGAATTTAAAAGAACATAGTTGTGATCATCAGAGGTCAATCAACCCAACCTCACAGCAACTCTGCAGCAGTTCCTCTACGTAGTGGTTTAGAATCACCCATTTTCAGCTACTCCACCTGTGACTTTCATCAAAGATTCAGAACTGCACGTCTACTGATGCCTGCATCTATACGGGTGTCTTCCCCCCCCCCCCCCACCCTTTCCAAAGGTAGAGCGTTCCTATGAAACCTTTCTTAAGCTGAAATGGCGTAAAGCGAAGAACCATTAATTTATATGGGAAAAATTTTCGTAAAAGCGAAAATCCTTTGTAATGTGAAAACAGGTTATTAATGTAGGTCTTTTGTAAAAGCAAAGTGGCATAAAGTGGGAGACACCTGTAATGCATCAGAAAATGAAGCAAGTTATGCCAACACTATGCAGGGCCTAGAAACATTCACATAAAAATTGCATTGTCTTACACAAGGTGCAGACAATGACCATGTCCAGCAAGTGGGAGTTTAACCATTCACGACTTGCATTCAGTGGCACTGCCTTTTCTGTCACTAATCATGACTAGTTTGGAGGGTGGAGTAGGGGAAGGGGGTGTTATCATTGACTATAAATTTAATTGCACCAGCATATAAATTCAGTAACCACAGGAGTAGGTCAGAAGCTGGGTAGCTCACCACCTAATACTCTAAAGCCCTTCCACTAACTGCAAGATACATCGATACATTAGGAGTATTATGCATTTCTCTTCACTTGCTTGAATAAGTGCAGCTGCAGCAATAACTAAAGAAGATTGATGCTATCCTGGAGAAAACAGTCTTCTTAATTGTCACCAAATCTACCACTCAAATGATTCACTTCCTTCACCATTGGTACACCTTGGCCACAGCATGCACATCTTCAAAATGCACTACATTAAGTTGCCTAGGTTACTCTGACTTCTCAAACCCACCCAAGGACAAGGATAAGGATAGCATATATATGGGAATAGCACCATCTCTTGGTTTCACTTCAAATCACAACCAGCGCTGACTTAGAAATAAATTCAGGTTACTGTCTTGTCATTGGATCTGAATCCCAGATCAAACTGTGGTTGATAACTATAAAAACCCCATTGTAGGAATATTTCCATCAGAGGGACTGCAATAGTTCAAGAACGTAGTTCAGAACACTATTGCCTAACATCTGGATCAAGGTTAACTAATGCTGACTTTGCCAGCTGTGCCCACATAATGTAAATGAATAAATATGGAAAACACTTGTCATTCAAGATTTCTTCAAAGCTTTTGAATTCTTTGAATTGATCCTCTATTCTGTTTGTAACACTTACCTCTTGATGCAAGCCATGAATTGTGTAATGTTGACCATGATACATTTCACCTTCCTTGTTTTTCAAGAACTTTTTATAGTTATCAATGACAGTATTATCCAGAATGAATTTGATTGGTGCTCTACCTGCCAAAATTGACATCAATCTTCGGTGCAGTATGGCTCCTGTGTGTGGCATCTGTACCAGTCTGTGTAGCAAGTACCAACTTGCTACAGCAAGCCAGAAACCCATGAATTGGAGAAGATGACTCCAAGTTCCTCTCCAATTCATGCCCCAATGTGACTGAATAATCAAGTAACTTATTATCATATCTTTCCATTGTTCACCATCACCTCTTTCTCATTGAAATTATTACTCTACAGCATAGACTCATTAGAGTAATACAGTACTTAGATTTAATGGCTTAAATTATGCCCCACAAAATAATTTGGATCTGGAGTCAATTAAACTTACAAAATATTTGTTCAGTTCATCAAGGGGATATTAGATTGAGTGACTTATTTAAATGGTGCATAAGACTTGAGAGCTGGAACATTGGTATCATCCAGCCAATTTTCTTCAGTTGTGTTCTCGTATTAACTTCTGGAAATGGATAAGGATTTGTACTCGTACATCTTTTTTTAGTCATCTACATGCTTTCGTTCAGTAAAGCAATTCAAATGATTAGGTCCAGTTTTAATCAGTATTTGATGGCAAATTATCTTTTTCTGTAGTGTCTATTATCCTGCACGTAATCACATCTTGCTTATGCAGGTGAATTAACTTTATTAAGTGTCATTTTCATCCCAGAAATAATTGCCAATCTTTCTGAATAACTCATGCCCGGCCTCATATGGACAGAATTGGCCTTCAAACTGCCTGCCTTTCCTCTTGTGCTGCATTGCTTATCTCCATCTTCATGCCAATGCCTAACTGCTAAAGTGCATGCACACATTACTTCTGAACTAGCTTTCTCAATATTCTCTTTGATGCTGTCCAAGAACCAAGCCAGCGTAACTCAACTTGTCATAACTTAATTCAGAGTTTTCAGAGGTACAATTTAACATCAGAAAAATGTATACAATATACATCCTGAAATGCTTTTCCTCGCAACCATTCACAAAAACAGAGGAGTGCCCAAAGAATGAATGACAGAACCCCAAATTTTTCCCCCCACATGTAAGTGGCAGTAAGAAACAATCTCCTCTTCCCCCACTGGCAAAAAAAGCATTGGCACCCACCACCGAGCACTCAAGCATGAGCAAAGCAACAGCAAAGACACAGACTTGCAGTTACCCCAAAAACTTTGCATTTCACCTGGTATTAGACATACCACAGGTTCTCACTCTCCCTAATAAGGGAGAAAGAGGTGTCTCCATTTTCCCAGTGAGTGAGGAGACATAACAACTTGCTGGTTTCTGATATTAAAAGTCCGCCACGTCGCTTTTTTTGAGCTCTGCACCCAAAAATCTGGGCACACAACCGCAGATATTCTGACTCTCTTGATGACACACGGGTCTCCTGTTGTGACACCGACCCTCGATCTGCCCGTCTCCAGAGCACCGAGATCCTCGGCTTCCAAATCCGAGCCGGACCCTCAGGCAGAGTCCTTGGTGTGCAGAACAACAACGGCTGGTTATGAAACTCCAAGAGTGGGTCCCATTCTCGCAAAGAACCGTAGTCAGGGTATAACTCCAGGTCAGGCTCTTCAAAAGAGCCCTGAAAGAGAAAAGTAAAGATACTAAAGATGGAAATAGAGCTGTTTCCAAAGATGCAAGCAAAGGAGTAGCCATTTAGTGCCATCATCACAACGCTCCGCCTTCAAATCCTCATCTATCGTTGCTCCTCATCTATCAGTCTTTAAAATCCAAATCATCACCTTAAATAAATTGTTATTAACTGCAATCTACTTTTTTTGACATTTCCTCCCAAAGATTCCTTTAAATTTGTTCCAGTTACAGTCAGGCATTAACTTTTGCTTCCCAATTTGGCCCCAATGCCAGATTGCATTGTAGGTGTTTCACTTGCCCTGGGCCTGCATGTCATTGTAGATGTTGCTGCCTTCTAGTACTGAGCTGCCTTGGGAAGACTGCAACCATGACTTCAATGTCTGTTTCTTTGTCACTGGCTCTTTGGCAACTGCCTGTACCTGAACTAGACTGTTTATAGCCTGGTGAAAAGTTGGACCTCAATGTAGTGTTTTTGGATTTAATACCATCACTGCCTGTTTATTTCTGCTTCCTTAGCATTACTCAACACCATCCCTGTATTAGCTCAACAGCTGTTGAAACACTTGTCACTTCATTTTTTAAAGTCTCTAAACACATCTACTTCAATGCATTCCTGTTATTCTGCTCTATTGTTCTTCATGAGATCTTGAAATATTGTTTCCCCATGCCCTACCTTGTGCTGTTCAGTTCACAATTGACAACAAGATTGGGGGTGTTGTAGACAGCGAGGAAGACTATCAAAGCTTGTAGTGGGATCTGGACCAGCTGGAAGACTGGGCTGAAAAAATGGCAAATGGAATTTAATGCAGCCTGAGGTGTTGTCCTTTGGGAGGACCAACTAGGGTAGGTCTTATATGGTGAGCAGTAGGGCACAGAAGAGTGTGGTAGAACAGAGGGATCTGGGAATACAGGTCCATAATCCTTGAACGTGGCATCACTAAGTCGTTAAGAAAGCTTTCAGCACATTGGCCTTCATAAGTCATCGTATTGAGTACAGTAGTTGGGATGTTATGTTGAAATTGTGTAAGACATTGGTCAGTCCTAACTTGGAGTATTGTGTGCAGTTTTGGTCACTTACCTACTGGAAAGATGTAAATAAGATTGAAAAAGTGCAGAGAAAGTTTACAAGGATGTTGCTGGGACTTGAGGACCTGAGTTACAGGGAAATGTTGAATAGGTTATGACTTTACTCCCAGGAAAGTAGAAGATTGAGGGGAAGTTTAATAGAGGTATACACAATTATGAGGGGTAGAGATAGGTTAATGCAAGCAGACTTTTTCCACTAAGTTTGGGTGAGACTAAAATGAGAGGTCATGGATTAAGGTGAAAGTTGAAAGTTTAAGAACATGAGGGGGAACTTCTTCACTCAGAGAGAAGTAAGAGTGTGTAACAAGCTGCCAGAGCAAGTGGTGGATGTGCGTTTGATTTCAATGTTTAAGAGAATTTTGGATATGCACATAGATGGGAGGGGTATGGAGGGCTACGGTCTGGGGTGCAGGTTGATGGGAATCGGGCGATTATTGGTTCGGCATGGACTAGATGGGCCAAATGGCCTGTTTTTTGCTGTTGTGTTCTATGACCATTGGTGGCTGTGCCTTCTGTGTCCAAGGCACTATGTTCTAATTTTCTTCAAAACCTGCGTGCCTCTCTTTCCTCAAAAAAAAGCTTAGTAATGTATAGAGATTTTGGTTAGCGGTCTCTCTTCTCCTTATTAGTTTTGTCATCAGTTTGTTTTTACTTGATAAAGCTACTGTGAAGCACTATAGTATATCTTTGCTCCATTAAAATGCTCTTTAAATGGAAGGTTTGTTATTGTCATTTCTTATCTTTCAAAATCTTCCTTAAGATTCATTTGATTGAACAAACTTTTGATTGCACTTGTTAAATCTTTTGACTTAGTCACGAATCTTCTTTTATCTTTACTTCGCTGTGAAGATCCTTATGACATTTACAGTGGAAATTGTTACTGAAAGATGTGTTTGATATCTTACATCTGTGAATTTTGGAGCATGATTACATCGTGGTATTGTTGTAACTTTATTTGGTTGACTAAATAAAACCTCAAATAATTCATTCCAACACCTATCAAGGAATCTAAAGAAGCTTGACATTCTGTAAACAGTGGTCATTGAACCGAGAATTATAGGTACACTCTATCACATAAACCAGGCTTTTAATGCACATGTTTACTCTAATTAAAAACTATTTACCTTTTACTCTCCAGAGGAATGTGTGTATCTTAATTGTTGAACATCTGCTTAATTGAATTTAATTATTGTTCACTACAACAGATTATGTAGAAAATAATTATATAAAATAAATATAGTTCTCAAGACCAGCGGTGACACTCAAATAATGTGTATAGGCACTTTTCAAATTAGAAGATGCTGTTGACGTCTCCAGCTATAGAACCATTTGGATAGTCTTCGGTTTGTGATCAGCTTATAATAGTGGTATTTTGAACAGAATCAAATTTCTTGGATGGCGATTGACTAAAATAGTCAATTGAAGATATGCTGAATTGTTTGTTATGAGAAATGAAAAGGTAATCACAATACGTTAAGCATTATTTGAAGTTTAGGTGATTTCATGATTATTTTGAACACTTCAGCAGAATATAAGAATACACAGTTATTGCTGTATACCATGTGGTGGAGATTAGGCTAAGGAGTTGCTATTAGCATATAACTACAGTAATATAGTATATGCCTTTCAGTATGTTTGGAGTTATTAGAGTTAAAATATATTTCTGTACAAGATATTAAGAGGAATAGATAGAGTGGACAGCCAGTGCCTCTTCCCCAGGGCACCACTGCTCAATACAAGAGGACATGGCTTTAAGGTAAGGGGAGGGAAGTTCAAGGGGGATATTAGAGGAATAGAGAGTGCCTGGTGCGCGGAATTCACTGTCTGAGTCAGTGGTGGAGGCAGGTACACTAGTGAAATTTAAGAGACTGCTAGACAGGTATATGGAGGAATTTAAGGTGGAAGGTTATATGGGTAGCAGCCTTTAAGGGTCGGCACAACATTGTGGGCCGAAGGGCCTGTACTGTGCTGTATTGTTCTATATTCTATGTTCTATAATAAAAGGATAGTTTTACATCTAATAGTGAATTAACTTCTATATGTCTTGTTTCTACATCAGTCTTCATAAATGGTTTTGAGTATTAAGATCATTAAATATGTGGTCGGTTAATGAGATCTATTTTGTCAGCTGAAGGATGTTTACAATAGAAGAGTCAGAATCAGGTTTATTATCCCTGACTGTTATGAAATATGTTGTTTTGTGGCAGTAGTCAGTGCAAGACGTAAAATTACTGCAAAAAAAAAGTGCAGAAGAGGAACAGTGAGGTAGTGCTCTTTTATAAATCTGATGGTGGAGGGGAAGGAGCTGTTCCTAAAACATTGAGTGTGAGTCTGCAGGCTCTTGTAGCTTCTCCTCAATGGTGGTAAAGTGAAGAGGGCTTTCCCGGATGATGAGGGTCTATAATGATGGACGCCTCCTTCTTGAAGTACTACCTCCAGAAGTTTTCCTCAATGGCAGAGGGAGATGGATTATATCGATGTGTTGGGCCCAGTATAGATCCTCTAAGATGTTGATGCCCAGGAACTGGAAGCTGCCTACCATTTCTACCTCCAGCCCCTAAATAAGAACTGATGAGTCATTCACAGGGACCTTTTGTTGAAGTGAGTGAATTAACTTTTGCACTTGGGGTTATAAGTGTAGCTGGTGTAGCTGTGTGTATTGCTAGTGTTTCCAGAGTTGTGGCATTAATACATTGGTTAGAAATACCCTTACTGGAGAATATATCACTCTACAGCCCAGGGACTGTATTTCAAGACAAGCTAAGGATTCTAAGTAAATATAGTTGCTTTGACTAAAATGAGTTAATATGCAGTGGATTTCAGTTAATTGGGACACATTGGAACTAGTACATTTTGACACACTAAGGAACACCAGAGCATTGTCTAGCACACCATCATGGACTTTATCGATTCTGGGGTTCTCCCATCCACTGCCACAAACATTGTAGCTCCCTTACTCCACACCTCCCATTTCTATTTCCTTCCCAATATCCACAAACCTGACTATCCAGGTAGTTCCATTGTTTCTGCCTGCTCATGCCCCAACTGAACTTGTGATTGCATATCTTGACTCAGTTTTTATCTCCTTGGTTCAATCCCTTCCTACCTATATTTGTGACACTTCACACACTCTTGATTCTTTTCAATGATTGCAAGTTCTCTGGCCCAATCATCTTATTTTCACTAATATCCAGTCCCTATACACCTCCATCCCCCATCAGGAAGGCCTCAGAGCTGCCTATTTCTTTTTGGACACCAGACCCAACCAGATCCTTTCCACTACCACTCTCCTCCACCTGATGAACTTGTCCTCACTCTAAATAATTTCTCCTTTGGCTCCTCTCACTTCTTTCAAGCAATAGGTGTAGCTATGGGCACTCGCATGTGTCCCAGCTATGCCTGTCTTTTCGTCCGTGATGTGGAATAGTCTTATGTTCCAAGCCTACACTGGTATCACTCCCCAACTTTTCCTACACTATATCAATGACTGTATTTGTGCTGCTCTCATGCAGAGCTTGTCCACTTCATCAATTTTGCCTCCAAATTCCACTCTGCGCTCAAATTTACCTGGTCTATGTCTGACACTTTCTTCCTCTTTCTCATTCTCTCTCTGTTTCTATCTCTGGAGTCAGCTTATCTACTGATAACTTTCGTAAACCAAGTGACTCTCATAGCTACTTGGACTATACCTCTTCCCACCCTGTTACTTGTAGAAATGCCATCCGCTTCTCTCATTTCCTCTATCTGCACCACATCTGATCTCAGGATAAGGCTTTTCATTCCAGAAATAAGGATACGTCCTCCTTCTTCAAAGATTGTGGTTTCCCTTCCTCCACCATCAACACTGCCCTCTACTGCATCTCTTCTGTTTCAAGCATGCCTGGCCTCATGCCATTCTCCTGCCACCCTACCAGGGATAGGGGTGCTCTTGTCCTCACCTACCACCCCCCCCCCCCCCAGCCCCTGCGGCCAGCTCATAATTCTTGGTAACTTCTGCCATCTCTAATGGGATCCCACCACCGAGCACATCTTTCCCTCCCCACTCTTCCTGCTTTTCACAGGGATCACTCCCTCCATGACTCCCTTTTCCATTTCGTTCCTCTCCACTGATCTCCCTCCTGGTACTTACCCTTCCAAGTGCAACAAGTGCTACACCTGCCCCTACACCACCTCCCTCACTACCGTTCAGGGCCCCAAACAGTCCTACCAGGTGAGTCCTTCACCTGTTAGTCTGTTGGGATCGTCTATTGTATCCAGTGCTCTCGGTGTGGCCTCCTGTATATCAATGAGACCCGACATAGATTGGGAGACCACTTTGCTGAGCACCTACACTCCATCCTCCAGAAAAAGCACGATCTCCTAATGGCCACCTATTTTAATTCCACTTCCCATTCCCATTCCAACACGTCAGCCCATGGCCTCCTCTACTGCCGCAATGAGGCCACAGTCAGGTTGGAGGAGCAACACCTTGTATTCCGTCTGGGTAGCCTCCAACTAGATGGCATGAGCATCGATTTCTTATACAAACGGTTTGTATTTCCAGGAATGCCCACCCCCTCCTTCACCATTCCCCATTCCCATTTCATATCTCATTTTATCACCTTACCCACCCATCACCTCCCACTGGTGCTTCTCCCCCTTCCCCTTCTTCCATGGCCTGCTGTCCTTTCCTATCAGATCCCACCTTCTTCGACCCCTTACCTCTTTCACCAACTTCCCAGCTCTTTACTTCGCACTCCACTCCGCCGGTTTCACCTATCACCTACTACCTTGGGTTTCTTCCTCCCCTCCCCTCCCCCCCCCCCCCCACCATCTTACTCCAACTTCTCATCTTTTTTCTCCAGTCCTGCTGAAGGGGCTAGGCTGAAATGTTGACTACACCCTTTTCCATAGATCCTGCCTGGCCTTTCTGAGTTCCTCCAGCATTTTTTTTTGTGTGTTGCTTGGATTTCCAGCATCTGCAAAATATCTCTTGTTTGTAATTAATTATACGGGCTCATTTTTATTTACTTTCTACTTGGGCTAATGACTTACTGTAGATAAAATTATCCATTGGGTTATAGGAAAAGATTTACAATGTTAATAAATTTCCAGAATGGTTTGCGATACTGAGATCCAATTTTTACTTCCTTCTTAAATTGGAGGCAATATGCTCTATCAGAAAAAAAATCCTTCATGCTTGACAGCTAATTAGAAGTTTTGAACTCTTGCTGCTGTTTCTAGCTGTGCAATCTGTCTTATTGGAAGGATTGCTAGTACCAGTTTGTCTTGTGGACATTGCCACACGTGGGAAGCTTTCTAAAACATTGTGCTGCTACTACAGAGGGTGGATGCGTTTCAAGGTTTTTCTCAAGGAAAGTCATCAATCTGTTGTATGCAATTGGTATGATTCCAAAGCAAATTAAATTGCTTGAACTGTTCGATTCTGTGTAAGCTGTTGGCAGGAAGTTGAAGCAGTCAGAAATGTAGGAAGAAGTGAGTAATTCTCAGTATGAAGACACCTTCTTTGTGAGCAAGATGAGATTTTGCTGTTGTGACTGAGTTTTTAACCACCAAGAGAATAAAGTATGCCATGAAAGTGTTGCACTGTACAAAATAATTGGCGGACATTGAAGAAACATGCATTTTATGTAAGGATTTGAATTTGTACCGGTTCTTTTAGTTTTAATTTAGTTCTTGTTCTTTACTGGTCCTAAATGAGCTTTCTCATGTAGAGTTGTTGATAGTGAGGATAGACGGCTGTAACATTGTGCAGTTTTTCACAGGAGTCTAACCAAACACAGGCCCAGTTTGGTTCCAAATGTACTTCTGTATCTTCAACCATATATCAGTAATCTTTCAATAGTGGGTACAATTACAAATTTGTTTAATGCAAAGGTTTTTCTTTACTGCTTTTATTTTGTCCTGTTAGTGGTACGGATTTTTAAGGTTTTTCTTGTATTCAGCTTTTTGCTTTCTTTTGTAGAGTGATCGGATTCTTATCAAGGGTGGGAGGATCATCAATGAAGACCGGTCCTTCTATGCTGATATTTATCTAGAAGATGGAATCATAAGGTAAAAAAATCTATAATAAGCTCTCCTATGATTATGGAATTTAATGACAGCTGTGTATATGTTTTTGTAATGCATGGTTAAGTGTAAATATATTTGGAATGCCCCTAGTAAATTGCCAACGTATTTATAAAATGTGGAAGATTTGCATGACATGGATACTAACAGAGGGAGGGGAATATTCATAGGCATGTGCAAGTAGTCCAAAGTAATCTATATCTGAACAGATAGTGAAGTTCTGGAGATTTACAAAATTAACTGTTCCTTGATGAGCCAGTAATGGATCAATGTGAATGCCTCGAGTTTCAGCGGCTGAGTTTGCTAGCAGTGTGTTCCACTTGCTGTGAGTAACGTTTATTGGATTGTGCTTGTGGTTAGATTGCTTTTTATAACTGAAGTTTGAAAGAAGTAGATTTTTTTTTGCATGGGATGTTACTGTAAAAAGTAAACCCTTATATAAGGTTAACAGTAAGTTTTCTTTCAGTTTTGTATAATTTTGTGCCTGAGAGTAGGAATGTGGATGGTGTTATTAGGCCTGGTTGTTCCTTTGTGTCAGGTAGTTATTGATGTCTGCCTCTGATTATTGCATTCAATAATTGTCACATCTGCCAATCTGAACATTTTCAAAATACAAATTAAAATGTAAAACTGTGAAGTAATATGAGACAGTTGTATTTCAGAAATCCAGATTTATTAAAATATTAATGTAAGTTAAAGCAACACACACAAAATGCTGGAGGAACTCAGCACGCCAGGCAGCATCTATGGAAAAGAGTAAACAGTCGACATTTCAGGTTGAGGCCCTTCATAAGGATAGGACAGGGCCGAGACCCTTCCTATCGGTCTGAAACATCAACATCAACCATCTATTCTTTTCCATAGACCCGCCAGCATTTTGTGTGTGTTGCTGTGGATTTCCAGCAGATGAAGATTTTCTCATGAATGTGAGTTAAGTGCTGCCTGTGACATCACCTGAGTATTGACAACTAATCCTACATTTTTTTCCCCTAAATGGGATACAGCTTCTTTCCAAATGATCTTGGAGGAGCCTGAACAGTTAAATTCACAGAGTATAGAAAGCATTACAATTCAATGCCACCTGTCTCCTACCAATGTTCACGCATTTGCACTTCTAGAGGTCAGTAAGCAGAAGGTGGAATTTTGGTTTTTGTACATAATTGTTTTGTTAGTACAGAGGCATGTGAAAAAAAATGTTGTGGCACAGTTATTATCTGCCACTCCTGTCCGCAGATTCACAGTCACTTTCCAAAGGTTTCCCTAAGCTCAGTTAAATACCACACTAGGCGAATGTCTGTGCCATTGAAGAGTTGGCCTACTTTTCTTCTGATTAATATCACTGAGTACATCCAAGGTTAAAGTGAATAACTCCACACATCTTCAGGCGTGATCCCAAGTGAAAACTATATACTGTAGTCGCGCTGATACGCAGCGAGTGAAAGCAACACAGAGTTGAGCAGGGTCTGGTTGAACTGTTTACTTTTTCAATCCACACGCGCTTAAATGCACACTCCCAGCATTCCCTGTGCCTTGCGGGGTGGAAGTGACGTTGGCTTCTGGGCCGAGGTCTGCCCTGCAGTAGGAGCCCTCTCGGCTGCCGCTGGCTGTGGACTCACCCGCGACTGCTGGAGCCGGTTCGCTTGCCGTGTGGGCGAGCCACCACATGCCCCCCCACCCCCAGAACCAGCGCTAGGAGGTGCAGAGTCCACAGCCTGTACACAGTCATTTCTTTTAGGTGGCCGGCCTCGTCGTTGTGTGGGTGGCAACGCAACCGGGCGTTCAAGGTCTAGATGCGCTGGTTTGAGATGGTCAATGGTAAAAGTCTCTTCAAGACCGCCGATGTCGAGAATGCACGTTGTCCCATTATGGCGCAGCACCTTGTAGGGTTCTTCATATGGTCGCTGCAGGGGTGGTCTGTGTGTGCCTCGGCAATCGAAAACATACCTGCTCTGTTGTAGGTCCTTGGGCACGAAAGAGGGTGTTGTTCCGTGATGGGACGTCGGGTCTGGGGCAAGTGTTCCAAGCCGCTCCCGGAGTTAGTTAGGACCACCGTAGGTATGTCCTCCTGTCCACGGGGTGCTGGCACAAACTCACCGGGAACTGTGAGCGGGGCACCGTAAACAAGTTCAGACGATAATGCGGCCAGGTCCTCCTTGGGTGCCATGCGGATGCCAAGCAGCACCCAGGGGAGTTCGTCAACCCATTCTGGCCCTCGGAGGCGTGCCATCAGGGCTGACTTCAAGTGCCTGTGGAAACGTTCCACCAGGCCGTTTTACTGCAGGTGGTAAGCAGTCGATCGGTGGAGCTGGGTTCCGAGGAGTTGTGCCAGTGCAGACCACACTGTGACCGTGACAGCGAGTGGGACAGTTTCCAGCCACCTCGTGAGCCTGTCCACCATGGTGAACAGGTATCTCACTCCTCTCGAAACCGGCAGTGGGCCGACGATGTTCACGTGGACATGTTCAAACCTCTTGTGTGTCGGCTGGAAGGGTTGCAGTAGGGCCCTCACGTGCCTCTGGATTTTGGAGGTTTGATAGTATGTGCATGTCCTAGCCCAGTGCCCGACCTGCTTGCGTAGGCTGTGCCACACAAACCTGTCTGCGATCAGCCGAATGGTCACCCGGATGGAAGGGTGGGCTAAACCATGCAAGGCGTCGAAAATGTGGTGCCTCCAAGCAGTTGTGACAATGGGCTGAGGTTGCCTGGTGGACACATTGCAAAGGAGACATCGGGCCACGTTATCGACTTTCTGTATCAGCCCCCGGCCTCCAAACTGGTTTCCGACCCCGTGTCCACCAGGAATCTACGCCCGGAGTGCTTGTCCCAAATGTAGAGGAGGCTATCATGGTGACCAGCCACTGTAGCCAACAGTGACGGCTGGTCCTGGCGTTTCCCTGGAACGAACGTGGCGGTCGGCAGCGGCGAACCCCGGAACCCCACCTTTGATGATAAAACCATCAAGACTCAGAAGTGGTACCGCCCCTCGGTGTGGGTGTTACGTGCTTCGCTGCTGGGGTGTGGGAGGACTGGGCTTTCGGCCATGCTGCAGCACTAATTTCGATGGTGGTTCCGCCATTTTGTTTGGCGCACCAAAGCACGTCCGCGCAGGCAGCCACCCTGTACAGGTCTCTGAAGTCTTCATCTGCTAGCAGGAGGTGGATGTCTTCAGGCATTTGCTCCAAGAAGATCTGTTCAAAAAGGAGGCAGGCAAGGCTTATGGCCATCTGCCAGAGCTAGCATGTCGCTCATCAGGGCTGATGGCGCGCGGTTGCCCAGGCCGTCCGTATGCAGTAACCGCGTGGCCCGTTTACGGTGGGAGAGGCCGAATGTGTGGATTAACAGGGCCTTGAGTGCCTCGTACCTGTCTGTTGCCAGGGGCTGATGCAGAAAGTCGATAACGTGGCCCGCTGTCTCCTGGTTGAGGTGCCCACCACATAGTAATACCTGGTGGCATCTGAGACAATTTGCCTGACCTGGAACTGGGCCTCCGCTTGCTCGAACCAGACCAGGGGTTGAATGGTCCAGAAGGTTGGCAGTTTAAGCGACACTGCATTCTGCAGAGCCGAGTTGTTCATGGCTGGGTCCAAGTGCTGTCGGACCGTCGGGGTCACCAATGTAGTCGTGCTGATATGCAGCGAGTGAAAGCAACACACAGAGTCGAGCAGGGTCTGGTTGAACTGTATATTGTTTCAATCCGCGGGCGCTTAAGTGCCCATTCCCAGCATTCCCCGCTCCTTGCAGGGTGGAAGTGACGTCGGCTTCCGGGCCAAGGTCTGCCCCGCACTCAGAGCCCACTTGGCTGCCACTGGCTGCGGACTCGACCGCGACTGCTGGAGCCGGTTCGCTTGCCGTGTGGGCGAGCCGCCACAATACTCTGTTAGTGGGAGAGAAGACTGAAGGAACTTTTGCATAGGCTTCATATGACATAAATTTTGGATGCATTGTTAGATAATGTTAATATAAATGCAACAAGGTTGAGTCCCATTCAAGAAGGGAGTTCTGCAGACTATTTGTGTATCTAAGAAGCCCACTTCATATACTTCAAATGTAATTGTTCAGTTTGCTGCTCTATAGATTCTAACTTTAGCAAAGGCCAGCCTTTATTTTCAGGGAAGTTTTACCAGAATCTGGAAAGCAGTGCTCTGCACATATATTTAAGCAGTTATCTTAAATACCACAGTAGAGCAAAATAGAATTAGGCCATAAGACAGAAGAGCAGAAATTAGGCCAACTCTGACTTTCGATCATGGTTGATTTATTTAGTTCTCTCTCAGCACTATTCTCCTGTTCTCTCACTGCAACCTTTGACTCCTTTAATAATCGTCAGCCTAAAAAACTTGCTTTAAATGCACTCAATGATTGGCAATCTGTGGCAATAAATTCTGCAGATTCGCCACCTTCCGGGTAAAGAAATTCTTCCTCATCTCTTGTTTTAAATGAACGTCGTTTTTATTGAGAAGCTGTGCCGTCTCGTCCTAGTGTTTCTCACAACTAGAAACATCCTCTCCACCTCCACTCTATCCCAGCCTTTCAGTATTTGGTAGGTTTCAATAAATTTAAAGTGAATGAATTTGGTAGGTTACTACGGTTGTACTACCATCAAGAATATTTATCGTGCCATCCCACACTCGCATATTGGACAGTCTGATCACCAGGCTGTATTTCTGCTTCTTGTGTATAGGCAGAGGCTGAAGACTACAGCACCAGCAGAGAGGACCAAGAAGGTATGGATGAAGGAGGGGCAGAAGTGCTTACAGGACTAGACAGATTCATGAATTCATCTTCAAGTCTCAGTGAATTTGCCACAGTTGTCACTGACTTCATTAAAACTTGTGTGGGTGAGTGTGTGCCTACGAGATCAAACTGTACATACCCAAATCAAAAGCCATAGATGAACCCAGAGATTCGTAGTCTGCTGAGGGCTAGATCTGTGGCATTCAAGTCTAGTGATCCAGGACTATGCAAGAATGCCAGGTATGACTTATAGAGGGCTATCTCAAGAGCAAAAGAACAATTCAATTGAGATCAGAGGCAGAATCGGATGGACGTCAACTTCAGCAGGGTTTGCAGGCCATTACTTGCTACAAAGCTGAGTCCAACATCATGAATGGCTGTGACGCTTTACTCCCAGGTGAATTCAATGCCTTCTATGCATGCTTTGAAATGGAGAATAAAACTACTGCTATGAGGGTACCTGCAGCATCCGGTGACCCTGTGATCTCTGTCTCGGAGGCCAATGTCAGAAGGTCTTTCAAGTGCATGAACCCTCACAAGGCGACAAGCCCTGATGGTGTACCTGGTAGAGCTCTGAAAACCTATGCCAACCAGCTGGTGGACTGGTGGGGGTGTTTAAAGACATTTTCAAACTCGCATTGATACATGTGGAAGTTCCCACCTGCATCAGAAGGCCAACAATCATACCGATGCTCAAGAGGAGCGTGGGGAACTATCTTAATGATTATCATCCAGTAGCACTCACGTCTATAGAGATGAAGTACTTTGAGAGGTTGTTTATGGATTGAAGCAATTCCTGACTAAGCAAGGATCTGGATCCACTGCAATTTGCCTGTTGCCACAATAGGTCTACGCTAGATGGGATTACAGTTAATTGACTCCTCACGTGGCCTTGGCTCACCTGGACAATACTAATACTATGCCAGGCTGCTGCTTATTGACTGTAGCTCAGCTTTTAACACAATCATTCTGACAGTTATGAACAAAAAGCTCCAAAACCTGGGCCTCTGTACCTCCTTCTGCAACTAGCTCCTCAACTTCCTTACTGGAAGACCACAGTCTGTGTGGGTTGGAAATAACATCTCCACATTGCTGATAATCAAGACTGGCGCACTTGAGAGGTGTGTGCTTAGTCTGCTTCTCTACTCTCTACACCCATGAAAGCGTGGCTAGGTACAGCTCAAATGGCATGTATAAATTTGCTGATGACACAACGATTGTTGGAACAATTTCAAATGGTGATGAGAAAGCATACAGGAGGCTGATAGATCAACTGGTAGAGTGGTATTGCAGCAACAACCATGAAATCAACATCAGCAAGACTAAAGAGTTGATTGTGGACTTCAGAAAGGGTAAGACAAGGGAACAAACACGATTCCTCATTGAGGGATCAGAAGTGGAAAGGGTGATGAGTATCAAGTTCCTGGGTGTCAACATCTCTGAGGATCTATCCTAGGCCTGACATTATCAATGCAGTCACAATGAAGTTATGATGGGGACAATATTTCATTAGGAGTTTGAGGAGATTTGGCATGCCACCAAAGACACTTGCAAATTCCTACAGAAGTACTGTGGACAGCATTCTAATTGGCTGCATCACCATCTGGTATCGGCGGGGCACTGCACAGGATCAAATTAAGCTCCAGAAAGTTGTAAACTCATCATGATCATTGACACTAGCCTCACCAGCATCCAAGACATCTTCAAGGAGCGATGCCTCCCTGATATGTTATAACCTTTTGAAGAGAAAGAAGGAATTTAACCCAGCGAGAAAAGCTTTATGGGAAAAGGGTTATAAATTTATAATGCGTCACCCAGCAACACTGATAATTTTTTTGGAGGATGGAAAAAGAAGATTTTTTACCGATTATCAAGAAGCGGAGGAGTTCGCACAAAAACTCCCAACTATTCACTAACTACACTAGAGATTTCCAAGTGTAATGGATTAAAGATGAAGACAGAGACAGTGAATGGAAGTGATGGACATTTAAGGATGATACAGGGGAGAAAGGCAAAATTTCAGAAATACTAATTGAGAATAGTATTTTTTTTCCTTCTTATATATATACTTTTTTATGTTGTGGGGGGGGGGCTGGGGAGCTTTGGATCGATTACTGCGGGATTCACGTGTGTAATCATGGCGATTGCCATGACCCGTACAACAGAGGGGGGTAATGTTGTGTTTTTTTTTTCACAACATTAGTAGGGGGGTATTTTGTTTTTTTCTTTATAATCTATTTTTCTTCTATCTTTCTGCCTGGATGATCGGTGGGGACACACATAGCAACATGGAGAATTTTAATAAGATTTCCCAAGAAACCACGAAAGTTGAAAGATTAGGTATTATTATAGATTGGAGTAACATAATTAAAAATAATGAATAATTTACTGAATTTTTAATGTTAATGGGCTTAATGGACCGGTGAAAAGAAAAAGAATCTTAACCTACATTAAAAAAAATGAAAATAGATATAGCTTTTTTACAAGAAACATATTTAACAGAGATAGAACATCAGAAATTAAAAAGAGACTGGATTGGAAATGTTATTGCAGCTTCATTTAATTCAAAGGCGAGAGGAGTTGCAATTTTGGTTAATAAAAATTTACCAATTAAAATACAAAACGTATTTATTGATTTGGCGGGGATATATGTAATTATACAGTATCAAATTTTTTCAGAACTATGGACTCATGAATATTTATGCACCAAATGAAAATGATGTAAAATTTATACAAGAGGTCTTTTTGAATTTGGCTAACGCACATGACAAAATACTAATAGGTGGAGATTTTAACTTTTGTCTAGATCCAGTTTTAGACAGATCAACAAAGGTTGTCACAAAATCAAAAGTAGCAAAATTAACTCTATCATTGATGAAAGTTTTAAATTTGATTGATATATGGAGAAGAATTAACCCAAAAGAAAGAGATTATTCATTTTATTCAAATAGACATAAAACATATTCAAGTATAGATTTTTTCCTATTATCAACGAATATTCAAGACAGAGTGAAAAATATGGAATATAAAGCGAGAATATTGTCAGATCATTCTCCTTTGATAATGACAATGATAATGATAGATAAAGAGGAATCAATTTATAGATGGAGATTTAATTCAATATTACTAAAACATCAAGATTTTTGTGATTTTATGAAAAAGCAGATTCAGTTCTTTTTAGATACAAAGTCACATTCAGTTGATGATAAATTTATATTGTGGGAAGCAATGAAGGCATATTTGAGAGGTCAGATAATAAGTTATACTTCTAAAATTAAGAAGGAATATATGATAGAAATAGATCAATTGGAAAAAAAGATTACAAAATTAGAAAAAGAATCTCAAAGATATATGACAGAAGGAAAACGAAGACAACTTATTAACAAGAAGTTACAATATAATCCACTTCAGACATATTGAGCAGAAAAAGCAATTATGAGAACTAAACAGAGATATTATGAACTAGGTGAAAGATCACATAAGGTCCTTGCATGGCAGTTAAAAACAGACCAGACTTCTAAAACGATAAATGCAATTCGAACAAGAGTAAATAAAATTACTTATAAACCTTTAGAAATTAATGAAACTTTCAAGAATTTTTATTCTGAATTGTATAAATCAGAATCACAAAATGATAATGTCAAGATAGAAAGGTTTTTATCACAAATAACTCTTCCAAAATTGAATACGGAAGAACAGAAGGGATTAGATGTGCCTTTTACATTAAAAGAGGTCGAAGAAGCTCTAGGATCATTTCAAAGTAAAAAATCTCCAGGAGAAGATGGTTTTCCACCTGAATTTTATAAAAAGTTTAAAGATTTACTAATTCCTCCTTTTATGGAGTTAATACATCAAGCGGAAAGAACGCATAAACTTCCAGAATCTTTTTCGACAGCTATTTTAATAGTATTGCCAAAAAAAGATAGAGATCTTTTAAAGCCAACATCATATAGAACTATTTCTTTGTTAAACACTGATTATAAAATAATAGCAAAAATCTTATCTAACAGATTATCTAAATACTTACCAAAATTAATACATATGGATCAAACAGGATTTATTAAAAATAGACAATCGGCAGATAATGTAACTCGGTTATTTAGTATAATTCATTTGGCTCAAAAGAGGGAGGAAATGAGTGTGGCATTTGCTTTAGATGCAGAAAAAGCATTTGATAGATTGGAATGGGATTTTTTATTTAAGGTATTGGAAAAATATGGATTAGGAGTATCTTTTATAAAATGGATTAAAACCTTAAATACTCATCCCAAAGCTAAAGTAGCGACAAATGGTCAAATTTCAACACCATTTCAGTTAACAAGGTCAACTAGGCAAGGTTGTCCATTATCACCTGCTTTATTTGTGTTAGCTGAATTAATTAGAATGGACCAAGATATTAAGGGTTTCAGAGTTAACCAGGAAGAATACAAGATTAACTTATTTGCTGATGATGTTCTGATTTATTTAACAAACCCATTGCACTCGTTGTGTAAATTATCCTCTAGATTAGAAGAATATGGGAAAATATCAGGTTACAAAATAAATTGGGATAAAAGTGAAATTTTACCTCTTAATAAAGGAGATTATAGTCAATTTCAATTAATAACTCAATTTAGATGGCCAACAAACGATATAAAATATTTAGGTATAAGAGTTGATAATGATATAAAGAACTTATATAAATTAAATTACTTACCATTATTGAAAAAAATTCAAGAAGATCTTGATAAATGGATGATATTACCAATAACATTAGTAGGTAGAGTAAATACCATAAAAATGAATATATTCCCTAGACTACAATACTTATTCCAATCACTACCAATACAATTACCCCAGAAGTTTTTTCAAGAGTTAAATAAATATGTGAGGAAGTTTCTTTGGAAAGGTAAGATGTCAAGAATGTCGTTGGAAAAATTGACATGGAAATTTGATCTAGGAGGGTTACAACTCCCAAATTTTAAGAATTATTATAAAGCAAATCAACTTAGATTTATTGCATCTTTTTTTGAGAAAGATAGACCGGCATGGATTAGAATAGAACTAGATAAAATAGGAGAAAATACACCAGAAGATTTTATATATAAATGGGAATCTAAATGGATATGGGAAAAGAAAGAATCTCCTATATTAAAACATTTGATTGACTTATGGAATAAGATAAATGTTGATGATGAGACAAAGAAATCTTTATTAACAAAGAGATCTTTAATTCAAAATAGACTTATTCCTTTTACAATGGATAATCAACTTTTATATAATTGGTTTCAAAAAGGGATTAGATATATAGGAGATTGTTTTGAAGGAGGTATATTAATGTCATTTGATCAATTAAAGAATAAATATAAAGTATCAAACAACACTCTTTTTTGTTACTTCCAATTAAGGGCTTATTTAAGAGAAAAATTAGGTCAAACAATGTTATTGCCAAAATCTAATGAAATAGAAACTTTAATTCAAAAAGGAAAATCTAAAAAATTTATTTCTTGTATGTATAGCTTGATTCAAAAACAGGCAATTAAACAAGGAATCCATAAGTCAAGACAAAAATGGGAAAGTGACTTGAATATTAAAATTGAAGAAACAAATTGGTCAAGACAATAAATGTCCGGTTAAGATTAGTGCAATATAATTTTTTACATCAATTATATATTACACCACAAAAAATAAATAAATTAAATCCAAATTTATCTGATCAGTGTTTCCGATGTAACCAAGAAATCGGTACTTTTTTACATTCTACTTGGTCTTGTTCTAAAATTCAACCTTTTTGGACAAATTTAAGAGTTTTATTGGAACAAATTATTGGAACACAACTTCCACATAATCCAATATTATTTTTATTAGGCGATATTGAAGGGATAAAATCGAAACCCAAATTGAATAAATATCAGAAAGATTTCATAAAAATTGCACTGGCAGTAGCCAAAAAGGCTATTGCAGTTACTTGGAAATCGGATTCATACTTAGGTATAGATCATTGGAAGAATGAAATTTCCAGTTGTATTCCACTTGAAAAAATTACTTATAATTTAAGAGATAAATATGAAACATTTTTGAAAATTTGGCTCCCTTATTTGCAAAAGACAGGATTAAATATATAGGTGCTCCGAAGATAAAATAATTGGTTATTTGGGGAAAGAAATAAATATATATACTAAAGTTATTACGAACTCCGTGGAGCATGTGGGGATCTTCCGATATCCAGGCACTCATTCTTTCTTTCTTTTTTTTTTCTTTTTCTTTTTCTTTTTTTCTATAGGGATGTTAGGGGGGAGGGGCTAAGGGGAGGGGGAAGGGTATATATTTTTTTCTTTCTGTAATCATTTGAAAACTCAATAAAAAATGTTTTTTAAAAAAGGAGTGATGCCTCAAAGAAGCGGCATCCATCATTAAAGACCCCCATCACTCTGGACATGCTTTCTTATTGCTACCATCAGAGAGGAGGTCTAGGAGCCTGAAGGCATGCACTCAACAATTCAGGAATAGTGGAGTAACTTCTTCCCCTCTGCCATCAGATTTTGTGACAGGAATCAATCAGGCTTTATGTCCAGCACCAGGGTGCTGATGCCTGATCTAAGGGGCTTTCCACAGCATTGTTCTGGGAATTGCAATAGATCTGGTGTATGCTACGGGAACTTGATTTGAACCCAGCTGTGAATGAAACTGACATATTGACCTTTCAGAACCTTTTGATTTCATATTTGGAAGGGCATGCACAGGAGTCCTAGATTAACTGCTATTTAATTGGCTAGGCAATATTCATAGCAGTAGTGAGTGACATTAGGCTAAGCACTTATCTCCTGTGTGTCCCTGTTACTACTGTTACGAAACCAGTAACTGGTTTCACTTACCAGCAAAGATAGATATGTCAGTTGAAGTCCAATGGTACTATTTTCAAAAGTTTTATTAATAAAGGGGCACAAAAATTAAGGTTAATACAAACATTCAGATAACATGCGTCAATACTCAATCTAAAACGCAGGTACATTAATAATCACTCAGAAATAAGCTCTTTCGTTGTCTAGGGTATATAATACTGAGTCCAATTGGAAATATAAAGAGTCACTCTGAAGTCTGCAGGCTTTCGGTTTCACGTGTTGGAGAGAGAGAGAGATAAAACGGAAAAACTTGCCGTTTACATCCGTGTAATCAGGGGAGCGATCTTCCGTTGGTTCCAGCCACAAACCCCGCATTCGGAATTTAACGCACGTGGCTTATTTCAAAATGGCTTCCCGTTCCCACGGGAAGCGTTATCGTGCTTCTTGGTGTCTCCTTGGTGCGTCTGAGGGTCGTCCTCTTTCAGACCCTTCTTTATACTGCCTCACGGGATCTCAGGTGTCAATCAGGTTGCAGGTGATGCAATCTCTCTCTCAACCAGCCCACTTTGCCCGAGGGCTTTACAATGTCCCTGCGAGTTGGCACGTCTGCAGTTCCCAGGTGTCTCCTGAGGACAATGCCACAGTCACCAGCTTTTGTCCCAGTGGAATGTCTTCCCATTTCCTGTGTCCCTTCAGCCTGTCTCTCTCTCTCTCTTTTGGGTCATTGACCCCCCCTTTTCTAGGGCTCTTGCAATTCTCACAAAGGAGGGGGCTGGTATCATAACACCTCCCCTCTTAAAAAGGTTTTTACCAGCGGTTAAAACCCAGAGTGGTACAGTCTTACAGAAATTTTGAATCTAATACAGAGTAATACAGTTATACATTCAAGTCAGCATCTAAACAGTTAACAAGTACAGTGCCCCTTTCCTTTAATACCTTAACCTCATGTGCCCTACTAACGCCTGGTAGCATCAAACTTCAGCTCAATAACCACCTTATTTATTTGCTTTCTTCGGCAACATAACTAAGGAGGTGTGATCTTAGCTTACATACATCTACAAAAGTTTATGCGAATACTAATCGTTTCGGTCGGTTTACTTCGCCAGCAGGTCTCCAAAGGTCTGTCTTTATTATTCACAGGCTTTGGCGCAACCCGTAAAACCTGCTTTGCTGTTTAAAAAAAATGGCATCCCCATTAACCGTCACCTCTTTTCTGGCGAGTCCCCCCGTTGGGACTTTGAGTAATTTGGCGTGGTGAACTCCCGCCCGCCTCGTTCATCAGGGCTATTTTTTCAACACCATGCCCCAAACTGTCAAGACCCTTCAGGCTATTTGTTTTTAATTCCAACTCCTCTTTCAGGTAGCATTTCGAATGCAACCTCTTCACACCCCACCCTGGCGTAACAATAGAGTGGGGGGCCCCGCTATTTCCCGACTCACTCTGTGAGCGATCTGCCAGGTTTAAAATTTCTTCCTTCGACTTGGGAACTACAGACTTTCCGTTTCCTTCAATAACAATCCTCATTCCCCCCTTAAATTCGGCATTAACCTTGGCCCCACTCTCGAATACAAACACCGTGGAACTCACACTTCCCACGGTTACCAAGGTTAACCCTTTTCCTACTGAACCAACCCTATCTGATCCACAAAGACGGCCGCCCCGTCCCCCTGAATCAAACACCTCAGACTTCCCCTGAGCTCTGTTACCAGGTTCAGCACCACGTGCGCCCCCATCTTGGACACACTCAAACGGGACATTGGCCCCTTCCAGGCTTTCAATACCCGTACCTTTTTCAAATTCTAACGTCCCCCGATCCTTCCAGCTACTCTCTAGGCAGCCCCCCGTTGGGGAAGGCGCAACCCTGCGAGCTGAAACAACCTCCTCGGCCATTTCAGCTGACTTCTCCACAGCAAGGATACCCTTCCTCTCTAAGACTGCCCTCATTTCACTCTCGGGACCATCGAGAACACCATTAGAACTCTGAACTTCTTCAAACAATTCTGCCAAACCAGACAGATTAACCATGTCCAACTCTGGACATTTTAACAACTTTATCCGTTTCTCAACTTTAGTTCCTACCTCTAGGACCTTTCTCTTCACTAAGGGCCGGGCTATTTCCTCTCCCTTACCCCCTTTTACTTTACTGCTTTCTGTTTTACCACCCTCGGAACCCTCATGGTACAGGGTCGGTAAAAACATCTTGGCCAGATTACCGCTGGCTTCATTTAAACTGTCCTCTTTCTCAGCCGCTTTTTCCGACAGGCTGCGAGTGACCGCGCATGCGCGATAGCTTTGGGACTCTAGGGGCGGGGCCACCGTACTCGCTGGTCTGCGGGTCCTCCCTCCTGCTAACACACTTCGCAACAACGCGACCCACTGCTCTTGTGGCCACTTCTGGTTCACTGCCACCTTTTCAAAAAGCAAGAAATAACTATCAACATCCGTCTCTTCGAACGGAGGTACTACTCTCAGCTCCCGACTAACATTAAACCGCTCTCTCCTTAGCTCCTCCCTCTCTCTTTCTCTCCCCGCTGCCGCTCTCTCGGCTGCTGCTAACTCTCTGATCCGAATTTCATGCTGTCTTTGCCTCTCAGCTTGATTCTGCTCGTTTTCCCTCTCTAACCCCTTCGCCAAATTTAACAAGTCTGATTTGGTGCTCATAAATTCACACACGTCCATCTTTGCTGGTTTTTCTGTCTGGCTACCTGCGTACCAGATCCAAATTATTTTGTTTTGACTTACAATCCCGATTGACTGACCTCCCCCTTTTTGGTGTCAAATCCCGAGACGAGAACCCCACTTGTTACGAAACCAGTAACTGGTTTCACTTACCAGCAAAGATAGATATGTCAGTTGAAGTCCAATGGTACTATTTTCAAAAGTTTTATTAATAAAGGGGCACAAAAATTAAGGTTAATACAAACATTCAGATAACATGCGTCAATACTCAATCTAAAACGCAGGTACATTAATAATCACTCAGAAATAAGCTCTTTCGTTGTCTAGGGTATATAATACTGAGTCCAATTGGAAATATAAAGAGTCACTCTGAAGTCTGCAGGCTTTCGGTTTCACGTGTTGGAGAGAGAGAGAGAGATAAAACGGAAAAACTTGCCGTTTACATCCGTGTAATCAGGGGAGCGATCTTCCCCGTTGTTAGTTAAAAAGCGATCTTCCGTTGGTTCCAGCCACAAACCCCGCATTCGGAATTTAACGCACGTGGCTTATTTCAAAATGGCTTCCCGTTCCCACGGGAAGCGTTATCATGCTTCTTGGTGTCTCCTTGGTGCGTCTGAGGGTCGTCCTCTTTCAGACCCTTCTTTATACTGCCTCACGGGATCTCAGGTGTCAATCAGGTTGCAGGTGATGCAATCTCTCTCTCAACCAGCCCACTTTGCCCGAGGGCTTTACAATGTCCCTGCGAGTTGGCACGTCTGCAGTTCCCAGGTGTCTCCTGAGGACAATGCCACAGTCACCAGCTTTTGTCCCAGTGGAATGTCTTCCCATTTCCTGTGTCCCTTCAGCCTGTCTCTCTCTCTCTCTTTTGGGTCATTGACCCCCCCTTTTCTAGGGCTCTTGCAATTCTCACAAAGGAGGGGGCTGGTATCATAACACTACATAGACTCTGCCTAACTTGTGCATTAGTTCCCAGGCTTCTGTGTCACAGCTCTGCTGTTTGTCAGAATTGGCTTCATATTCAGTAAGATTTTTCTACCCATGTCCATGATTTCAGCACTTTAATGTTTTTTTTTCACTTTGTACCTGTAGTCTTGACATCATATGACAAAATTGGATCAAAATAAGGACAGAAAAAACAGCTGTAAATGAATTTCAAAGGATCACAATGTCAACCAAAATGAATAATTAAAATTTTCTTAGAATCAAAACCATTAATGTTTCTTTATCAGTGGTTATTCTTGAATTAAAAATCTGTTTATGTTTACATGTATTATGATTTATGTTTGTTTTTATCTTGCAGCCAAATAGGGGACAATCTAAATGTTCCTTCTGATGTGAAAACTATTGAGGCGAATGGCAGGATGGTTATCCCAGGAGGAATCGATGCGAACACCTATTTGCTGAAACCCCATATGAGCACCACTAGCGTAGATGACTTTTTTCAAGGAACAAAGGCAGCCCTAGCAGGAGGAACAACCATGATAAGTAAGAAATACAGCTTTTCTAATGCACATTTGCCATCCCTGGCCTTTAACTTCAATGGGACATTTTTGTTAATGTACAACATTAAAAAAAAAACACCAATAAATTGCCAGAGTATGTTAAATAATGTCTTTTTTCTCCTCATATTTTCCTATAACATAAAGGAGAACATTCAGTCCATAAAGTCTCTGCTGTTGTCAGAGAAATAGAATTTACCCCCACCCATTATAAATTGCCTAGAACCCATTTTCTCATACACACCCATAGATGCCAATCCCAGATTCTCTCAATGGGCACCTACACTAATGATAGATTACGGCAGCCAATTTACATCACAGTGTTCATATGTGACAGAATCCCAAAGGACCCAAGGGAAACATGCATAGCTACAGGGAAATCATATAAACTTCACATAGTATGGAACAAATGAGTGGAAAAGGTACTTGTAGAATACAGTATATTTGGTGCTGGACCTATTCCTATTTTTTTGGAATCAGGATTGTGAGGAATAATTGTGAACTCGTGATCTTTTGCTGTAATTGGAGGGAAATACTGTTTTGAAATATGTCATTTGATTGGAATTAAGTCAAGCTCTATTAAGTTTTAAGATTCTGCAAGCACTGATCATCTCATTTATGTTCTTAGATAATTTCCAACTTTGTGATTTTCAGTGTTCCCTAAGCTGTGAATTTGAAGGTGTATGTTGTTGCAAGAGTTTTTGATGTCACTAGTTTTGTGATGATTTACTAAACGTCTAAAAGCAAGTCTGTTTCTGTAACCTCTTCCCTGGACTCTGCAGTGTTCCATTTCTGGGCTTGGATGTCTCCACCTCCTCCTTCACCTTACACTCACTGCTCTGCTTTCAGCTGCCTCAGTCCTTGGCTTTGAACCTCTTCACCCCTTGCTCCTTCTAAAACGTATTCCTTTGACAAAGCTTTTTATATTTGGTGTTTTTTTTCTCAGTTTGTTACTTTCCAGTGGAAAAATCTTGGCATATTTTTACTACATTGAAGGTGCAAAAACAAATTTGGTAATTTTAATAATCTGAATTACCAGAATATTCCAACCATTGTTTGGCTACACAAGCATTATTCTGAAAGATATTCTAATAAAATTTACAAATGAGTCTCTAAAGAGGTTGGTTACAATGAATTCTGCTTCTAGATGCATATTCCATTCTGTATATGCTTCTTTTTAAGTTGATACACGAGTTAATAAAAATTCAGAATATTTTGTTATTTACATATGGATTATCTTTCCTGGCCCTTTGGACAATCTGCCATATATCCAAGCTTAATTTTTTTAGTGCAGGACTCATTTTCATTTAACCCCTCCCTGAAAACAGTCTCTGAATCGTGAAGACATTTAAATAGCTCATTTTATCTAATCAAAACCATTGCAAGGAATAACAGGAAGAGTATGTATGAATATTTATATTCCTAAAGTTAAAGGGATCATAGTAACAAAATGTACTTCATGATAGACTTTCATTATCTTATTTTCAGTGGTTCTGATCGCTGACACTTTTCTAGGATCTAATTAATTTTTTGATCTATCTGTAAATGTTCTTTTTGCAGTTGACCATGTTGTACCAGATAAGAATGCTACTTTGCTGACAGCCTTTGAAAAATGGCACGAGACAGCAGATAACCGTTCCTGTTGTGACTACTCTCTACATGTGGATATTCCTCATTGGAATGAAGGAATCAAGGAAGAGTTGGAGATCCTGGTACAAGAGAAAGGTAATTATGCCTCATAAGTAACATAAAAGTAAAATACATTGCTTGTGGTTTGGGAGGAATTTAATGACTGATGTGATGAGATATGGTACTGGAGTAAAACAAGGTAGGGAGTTAGCAATGAAGAAGAGGCAAAGTTTGCCTGAAAATACTGACGAAGGTTGTGTGTAATGGTGAAGGAGGGTGCTGCAAGGGCAGATAAAGTGTTGTTGTGTTGGAAGATACTATGTTGGTAACTATGAGCTAACTTTAATTTGCTTGCCATATTAAGTGTGAAACTCCCGCTAAAAGAAAGGATTTTTAAAGAATGCTTGGTTGTTCTTCATAATAGAAACATGAAACCATTTAGAAAGAGGCAAGTTTTCTTTGGTTCATTCCTAATAGCCTGCTTAATTTTGTTAATACAAGTCATAGAAGATGTTTGGAACGGTGTGCTTAAAGTCAATAGGACATAGGAGCATTAGGTCTTGTGTTGAAGGGTAATAGAAATATTCAAGACTAAAATAGATCTTTATGAGGTAAGGGTATATAAGGATGTGGAACAATGGTAGTAATGGGCTTGATGTGTGCCTCATTAATAAACGAATGGCCAAACTGGTCCAAGGGACTGAATGGCGTCTTCCTATCCTCTCAGCCTTCCTTGGCCTGTCTCTGTAATTCCTCATAGCAAACATCAATTCCCTGTCCCTCACCTTGTGCCCTCTCTTACAGTTTTTCTCATTATTCTTTCATCAAGTTGTGATTCCATTTAATCTTCCTGAAGTGCATAAAGAAACTCTTTGATGTTGCTGTCACTTGCAACCTTGCTATGTTGAAAGCCCAAGGTACCAAGAGGGCTATTTGTAATTGCTTTCTCTTGAGCATCATCCAGTCAAGATCTGTTTTGGGGGAGAAAAATGCACAGCAGTTCCTTCACAAGTGTATTTTTTTCTTTGCAAGACAGCTCATATCAATATTCATCTGCCTCTGATCTTTTTCCATCATTTGATCATTATATCTTGCACAATCTCCCATTCCCACTGTTTTCTAGATACAGTAGGTCCGTGGGATGTAGACTAAATCATATATGTGGCATCATACTCATATCGTAATTGAAACATAGGGGTTTCCCATTAAAGCAATCAAAGTGCTCCCATGACTACAGAGTCTCTTTTCAATCTTGTAGTTTATCCTAAGAAAATATAATGGACTCTAAAATTCATTAATATACTTAATTAGTTATGTGACTTAACTTTCTAAAAAATGGACCCATCTGTACACGTTTAGATCATCTAATCATTTCCAGGTTGATTAGTGACTGTTGGTGGAGACTGTGATTCACCTTACCACAGCTTGGTAAGCTTGGCACAAAGAGGTTATTAGTGCAGTTCCTGATGTCACAGATTTTGAACCACAAAATCCATGCTGGTAGACATCAGAGCTCATAGAATCATAAGGGTATAGGTTTAAGACCGGGGTGAGAGATTTAAAAGGGACATCAGGGGTAGCTTCTTCATGCAAAGGGTGATGCATATTTGGAATGATCTGTCAGAAATACTGATTGAGACAGGTACGTTAGCAACATTCGAAAACCATCTGGATAATACGTGGACAGGGGAGTCCAGTAGCATGGAAACAAGCCTCTTTGGCTCAACTTATCCAAGCTGACTGGTTAACCCAGAGAACTAGTCCCGCCTACCTGTGTTTGGCCCATAGCACCCTAATCCTCTCCTGTCCATGTTCTTATCTAGATGGCTTTTGAATGTTGCTAATATGCCCATCTCAATCACTATTTCTGGTAGCTGAAATTTGCATCACCCTTCGCGTGCAGAAGCTACCCCTGATGCCCGTTTTAAATCTCTCACCTCTGATCTCAAACCTGTGCCCTCTTGTTTTTAGCACCCCTTCCCTTGGAAAAAGATTATGTGCTTTCACCTTGTTTATATGCTCCTGCTCTTATATACTGCACCTCTATCAGTTCAACCCCTCAATCTTGGGAGAAACCTAGTGTTACGAATGTACCACAGCTCTGAGGGGCCGAGGGGTGCGGGGTAGCCCCCTACTTTGTGAGAATTGCAAGATCACTATTAAGTCAGTTCAGGGGACACAGGAAATGAGAAAAGACATGCGGAATCCACAAAGAGTTGGAATGTGTCCTGGCCTCCGAGAGGCGGACCCATTGATGCCGGCTATTGTCTCTTGGAGACGGACTTGTGTATTGCATCCTGCACGATGCATCGAAACCCCCCCCCCCCCCAGGCAATGAACCGAGGGGAGGTTGGTGGAGGGATTGCATCATCTTAACCTGATTGACATCTGAGACCCTGTGAGTCAGGATAAAAGAGGGTCTGTGGGAACAGCCCCTCAGACGCACCAGAAGACACGCTAGAAATCCTGTGACAGCGTTTAATAGCGACAGCCGGTGGGGGGCTCGTGTGCGTCCTTCCCTTGCCTGGGATTGGCGGCCTCACCACGGAAGAACGGCTTTAGCTAAAGGAGAGGCCACAAGTGAACGGACACCCCCAACGAGACTCCGACGGATAGAACTCATAAAGGTTAGAAAACCCGCAGAGTAACTGTTCCCATCCTATCTCTCTCTCTCTCTCTCTCCAACAAAGTGCAACACAGTGACAACCAAAAGATGGCAGCTTGTGGAACTGCAGTGAGGGACTTCCGGTAAGATGGCGATTGTTTAGCTGCTCTGAACTTTTATTCCGTTACTGTCGCTACCTTTGCACTAAATGTCTCCATTTTTTAAACCTTAGTTAGGAATTATTTCGGTATCTCTTACTTGCCTGTGAATATATCTAACTTACAATGTCTAGCAAGAGTTCTAAATCCGGGAGAAAAGAAACTATGACCGCGTCGGACGAGACGCTGGTTGCGCTGGGAAAGCTCCGAGACGAAATCTTAAAGGAATTTAAAACTGCTTTCAAACAGTTAGAAGACAAACTGGATCGGATCAACGATAAAGTTGACAAACATGCTGAACACTTATCTCGCATCGATTCGACTTCTGAAGATTTAGAAAGTTGTGTTCGATACTTGGAGACTCTCTGTTCCAGCTTTGAGGAAAAATCTAATTAACTTCTTTCCAAAATGGTGGATCTCGAAAATCGTAGCAGACGCTGCAACATCAGAATTCTGGGATTACCAGAGGCGACTGAAAAGGGACCAACCGTGAAGTTTTTCGCTGAGTTTCTCTGTGAGTTATTCGGGAAAGATTTGCTTCCGAAGCCGCCCGAGCTCGAATGGGCCCACAGGGTTTACGTTCCCCCCGGAATTCTGGGTTCCCGTCCGCGACCAGTAATCTTGTGTTTCCATCAATACCAGGTAAAACACAGTCTGATTGTGGAGGCACGTTGCAGAGGCTCTTTTTCTTTCCAGGATACAACCATTCGCTTTGTGGAAGATTTTGCACCCCAGACCTTAAAGATGCGCGCTGAGTTTAAAGGCGCAATGAAAGTGCTTTTTGATCGTGGTTTTAAACCTTCCCTTCATAACCCTGCTGATCTACGAATCAAGCTTAATACGGGGGAATTCAAGTGGTTCAAATCAGCAAAGGAAGCTGAAGCGTTTGTGGCAAGTCTTCCAGCTATCCAGTCATCTTCGGAATCTGATCGGACCTCCTAAAATGGTGGATAAGTACTCCTCGTAGTAAAATTACTTTCTCTGGACTCAGAATTCACTTGAATCACTCAGACATTATTCATTGAAACTTTAAGGAACTGCAGTGAACTGTACATTTCCATTGGACAATTCATTATCCCCTAGACAATGATAGAGCTTATTTCTTATTGATTATTATTATACCCGCACCTTTAGATTTAGTATTGACAACGTATATTATCTGTATGTTTGCATTGATATTATTTTTGTGTATCTTTACTAATAAATACTGTTAAAAATAGTACCATCAGACTTCAACGGACCTCTCTATCTTTGCTGGTAAGTGACCCAGTTACAGGGTACGTAACACTAGGAATTTTTGTTGTTGATTCACAGAAAGTATTCTGCTAGGGACTCATTGTGTGCATTCAGTACACATTGTGTGCCAGCAGTATATTAAATAATTCACTGACCACAGTTACCTTAAGAGTGAATCACTTGTGAGCAGCATCTTTTATTTATTTAAAGATACAGTGCAGACAGGCCCTTCTGGCCCAACGAGCCACACCAAGCTACCCACCATTTAACTCTGTGCTAATCGCAGGACAATTTACAATGATCAATTCACCTACTAACCGGTACTACTTTGGAATGTGGGAGGAAACCGGGGCACCCAGAGGAAACCCACACCTGTCATGGGGAGGAGGTACCAATTCCTTACAGACAGTGCAGAACTGAATTCTGAACGCCTGTGCTCTGAGTTGTAGTAGTGATAACACTACAGTGCCCAACTGACTGACCGACTCGTCATCGATAGGTTACTGTGGCTTGGAGCCATGTGTCGCATGGGTGCCAACCAGTTCATTTCGTTGCCTGGGGATGGAAGTCACGGGCATACCCATTCGCATAGAAGACCACCATGTCCCCTAACCTCTGTTTACCTTAATCTATTGTTTACTATTTCTTGCTGCCCAGCTATGGCTGCCGTTGGGAGAGTTCTTTAAGCAGTGACTTGCTTCCCAGACATGATGTGCAATTTGTGAAGTTGTTCATTAAATGCCAGTGTTAACTTTCACATATTTTTGCCCAGTTTCACAAACGTATTGGTACTGCATACAGTACAATTTTTTAACATCAGAAGAGAGTGATGCAGTGTTCTAGATCTAATTGGGGTGTAAGGCAGCACCCTGCAGAAGCAAACGGGAGAGAGGCGAATATCAGAGGATAGGTTTTAATTAGAAATACCTTATGAAGTTAGTTGGTCTCAAATGAAAGTCTTAGAAATTCATGTTCCTTCATGGACAGTGCTTGTTGGATACTAAGGCGAGTAGTGTTTTTTTAGAGACTGTGGATAGGCAAACTACCTTATATCTGCTGTAACACATAGAGTCTGTAGCAACCAGACCTAATCCCTACGCTGTCTGCAAGTATTGCAGCTTGGCAGTGAAATGGTGTACATTAACCCTTAAAATCAAATAATTTAATTCTGGAGTTTGTTAAAAGTATGTAAGTACTTTTACAACAATATTTCAGTTTTGTGCTCTGTACAATTTGTACAGTTGTAACAATTTTGACCTCTGTCAAACAATTAGTGGCAAATTCTGGTTCTAAAATGTACTTTCTCTTTTCAAAAAAACAGATATCAATTCATTTCAAGTCTACATGGCATATAAGGATCTATTCCAACTGACTGACAGTGAGGTAAGATGGTGACTTTTTTCTGCTGGGGTTTTATTTCCTTCAGCATTCCAAAGAGTTTGCAAGTATAGGTTCCACTGGGACTCTGGGGAAAATGAGAAACATTGTGCAGCATTTCATGTGGATCTGAAAACTTTTACTGCATTTATGATTGTGGATAAAACCTCATTGGGAGACCCAAAAGTGCGGTATTTAGTTGCTTGAAATTGGATTAAAGTTATAGGTTGATAGTCTTAAAACTACAGATTGCTCTGCTCATTTTGCTGTTGTTTGCAAATAATTCCAGTAATATCGCTCAGCAGGCACTGTATTTATGTAAGTATGAGGAATACTGCAGATGCTGGAAATTCAAAGCAACAATGCTGGTCAGGCAGCATCTATGGTAGTGGTCACCAACCTTTTTAAGTCCAAGATCCCCTACCTCGGCCTTAGTTCAAGGCAAGATCGACCCCAGAGCAATTAGTTACACGCATGCGCACCAGGGCAGAAAAGACCAGAAGTAAAACCCTGCAACCTGGAAGTAGAAATAATGTATGAACACCAGGGGTACCCACCCTTTTATGCACTGCGGACCGGCCGACGGGGGGTGGGGGGGGGGGGTGGTGTTAAACACGACGGGAATACAGCGATACTTGAAGCAGTTTCCTTATGTCCAGTCCATTCTGCAATTTAGTTTTTCGCGGCTCTCGGCACTTAGCTGCTGTCCAGTGCTGCTCACAAAACTCAACACGTTTGTCATTAAGTGCGGGGCGCTTGGACTCAGGGCACCGAAGCAGTTTTGAGGGCTTCATTGCCTCATTAGACAGCCTCCCGGCCCGAACACTAGCCTCCCTCCCACCCGCCGCCAGACGCCTTGGCCAGGTGCAGTTGGTCGTGGGTCAGGTGAGAGGACAAGCTCAGGGCCAGAGGTCCCCGTATCGGGGCCGCGGTGGTCGCAGTCCGAAGAGAGCGAGCGAGGAGTGCGACAAGGAGCGCCCCCCCCCCCCACTCCCCCATAGGATCTATCAGCCGACAAAAGTTTGTTTCAGTAGATCGCAGCGCTGTGCTACTCTGCTACTTATGAAACCCTGAGCCCATATTTTAGCACCGGGTTCCCCGCGAACATTCAGTGTGCGAAACAGGTTTAGAGGCAGTGCTCCAGGCCAGTAGCGATGGCACTTCTCGCCGGCCACCCGAGGCCAACCAGTGATCCCCATCGTGAGGGTATCACTGTGTTTAGGCGACTGATGACCTCGCATCAGTCAACAGGTTCAAGTTCAACAGTGGGCGTGACAGGGGATGAGGAAAGGTGCAACTGGCTCATATTGTTTTCTCCCGGCTCGGTGGTTGGGGACCACTGAATTACACTGTGTAGTGCGGTGGAGGGCGGGGGGGGGGGAGGGGAGCTACACGCATGCGCACTAGGCAGAAAGAACGGAACTAAAACCCCGCAACCCGGAAACAAACTCTCAACAGTATTTGTGTATTTATTTTTACATTTTTTTCGGGAACTACTGGGATAGTCTCAAAGATCGACTAGTCGATCGCGATTGATAGGTTGGCGACCACTAATCTATGGAATTGAATAAACGGTCGTCATTTCAGACTGAGATTCTTCTGGACTGGAAAGGAAGGGGAAACATGCCAGAATATACATGTCCTAAGAAAAATTTAAAACTACGTCTGCTAAGAGCCATTTTCCCTTGTTACCCTTTAAAGCTTATGCTTAACACTTTATTAGCTTATGACAAATTATAGAATGAAAAAAAGTCTAATATTCTTTCTGTGTCAACATCTTGGAGAGTAGTGATACCCATCCATGTCACTGCTGTAGTTGAAACCATTTTCATTAAATTGTTTTTTTTTAAAATGTTTTCAGCTTTATGAGGCGTTTACTTTCTTGAAGGACCTGGGTGCTGTCATCATGCTCCATGCAGAAAATGGTGAATTGATTGCGGAGGTGAGTGGCTGTTGTTTTGATTCATTTCACTTCAACGTGATGCTGCCCCCGTTTAGTCTTGTTCCCTAGTGGTCATGTGGGGGCAGAGAGAGAAGCACTATAGCTCACAGACGTACCATGTACCAGTCCTGACCCACTGGCTTCATTTGGTTTTTACACTGGAGCATAGGAATGGGTAGGACTTCTTAACCCCTCAGGAAAGATGCCCCTTTTTGTGACATCAGTGTTGATAATGTTCTTTATATCTGCCTTTCCCATTTGGCTATCAATGGACCAGAAGTATCCTGAGCAGGGCACCCCAGTCACACTTCTTAAATGACTTTTATCTTCAAATAAACTGTCCCACCCAATACCCTTAACTCTCCACAGTTAAATGAGACTTTACAATGCTTTCCCCAGTAACAGTATCAAAGGCAGCATAGGGCTTATACCTTACAACCTTTTTGCACTGCTGGTGTGTGAGTGATTTCATTGTCTTTCAGTGCATCAGTGCCATTATTGAACAAATAAGTAAACAATTTTTCTATGTTGGAGAAATTCTTTGAAAGCAGCACTTGGAAACTAGATACATGTTTGAAATTTAAGAAGAATACATTATGCAGTTACAAAGGGGCTGTTAGTACTTCTGAAGGACTTTACTAATTATTTAGATGCTTACCTAACCTACGTGACTCCAACCAATCAGATGAGCATCTCTATCCTCGTGGTTTGAAACTGGTATGTAGAAAGTGCACGTTAAATGTACCTCATCCCCCTCCGTACAGCAGCAGCACACCTTGAACTTGCTACTGAAGAGCAGTGGTTTGCTCCGGCCGCCTTGGTTCACGTAATTTGTGAAACTCAGTTTCACTCTCCAAGCCTTGGTCAGACAGCAGGAGGAAAATTTCTTTGGAGCTGAAGCAATAGCCCTGCTGATGTACATTTTCAAACTGTTAAAGCCATAGCTGTATCTGTGTTTGATGCAGCCAGGCCTATCATTGGAAAAGAAGGTGTGCTGCCCAGTGACAGCAGAGAACCACGGGTACAGAACATTCCTACCTCAGATTTAGTTTGTCAAGAATTACAGGCCCCACTATTATTTTTGTCTTCACTCTGAGGGGTAACTTGGTTTGTTTCATCCACATCTCTACACAGGTAGTGAAGATTATGCCTGAAGGCCTGACACAGAAGACCACTGCGGTAGAGAAAGGTTAAGAGGGAGCAGCAAAGCAAATTATGTCTCCTTTTAGTCTCCAGATGTCCTTTGTTGAAAAGACTTTGGAGGCATCGTAGGTGTCTATGTTGTATTAGTTTCTTCAGCATTCAATAGATAGGATTCAAATACAAGCATCCCAATAGCAATTTATTTTACTTTATTTGGAGGTAAGTGTGGAACAGGCTTTTCTGGCCCAGTGAAACACACCACACAGCAACCCACCTAGTTATCCAGCCTAATCACAGGATAATTTACAATGACCAATTAACCTCCTAACCCGGGTGGAAACCGGTGCACCCGGAGGAAACCCATGCATTCATGGGAGAATATAAAAACTCCTTACAGAAGGTGCCAGAATTGAACTCCGAACTCTGTATCACCCTGAGATGTAATAGTATCGTGCTAACTGCCCGAGACTCGCACCAGCTTTTGTACATTGCTAGATGCACATTTTCAAACTGCTTAAGGAGCAGCAAGTTCCTTCTGACTGAATGTGTTTTATTTAAATCTTTGTCATCAGATTAATGGATTTTTCTAGATTCTTGGTTGAGCCTCACTTAGAAGAACAATACAACTCATGTTCTCTGTAATTTTATTTGTACATGGTTTGTTTGTCAGCCTTTATATATTTTTTTCATAAATTCAATTGAATTTCTTTATTTTCTTGTAAATGGCCGCAGGAACATGGTAGTATATAGTGAGATTTACTTTGACTTGGACTTCCCCAATCGATAAAATGTAGCACCAGGAGATTCAAATAGGCAGCTAAAGCTTCCATTACACTAGTAATGGCACATTTCAATGATGGTAATGTTTTTGGTCATATTGAAAGTCAACTTTTTAAAAACTAAATAATGTAATAAATATTTGTTTTTAGGAGCAAAAGCGAATCCTGGCAATGGGAATTACGGGACCTGAAGGTCATGTTTTAAGCAGGCCAGAAGAGGTAACGTCTTCACTTTCTCTGCTGCCTATATATGCATATAGCCAAAGACACAAGGACAGATTACTTTAATCACCTGATATCAGTAGGGCAGAAAAGATGAGCACTGAACCTAGTTTGCTGAAACTCTGAAGCAGTAGCTCTGCCATCCATTCACCTGAATAGAGCTGACAGTGATTGTTGTGAAACTGCCAACTAACCTCTTGTACTGAATGTAGACCACCATCAATCTGTACAACTCAGTGTACAGCTGGCAAGAGAAAATCTGCAGATGCTGGAAATCCGAGCAACACACACAAAATGCTGGCCAAAACGTCGACTGTATTTTTTTCCATAGATGCTGCCTGGCCTGCTGAGTTCCTCCAGCATTCTGTGTGTGTTGCTCAGTGTACAGCTAGCTCTTCACCAAAATATCGAGTTTTCTTTGTTTGACATAATTATGGCTGTAATAAGACCACAGGACAAAAACTTCAGTCACCTCCATAACTGAAAGACAATATCCTCGACATCCCTTCAGTGAATCAATACCAAGATGTTTCAGATTCCAGTTAGAGAACACACCAATAAATATTAGCGAATATAATCTAAGTTGGAATTTGACACCACATTTCTATGTGCACGATGCTTGTAACCTGATGCTGTGATTAATTTTTAAGTCTGAAGTGGGCAGCTGTCCTGTAACTGGAAACTTCAATGTCTGGGTATCAGGGATGTCCAGTCAAAGTCTTTTACTTATAGAGGTGCCTCCCCTCTTGTTTGATGATCGTATTTCAATTTTAGCTGTTGTACTTTTTAAGATTCTGACTTAGAACCTGTCTCTCAATAAGGACGAGAGAGCTTTAAAAAGAATTCCTTTACAACTTACCAGAGAAGTCATTTCAAGCAGGCTAGGTAGAAAGTATAGATTTAAAATGAGATTAGTTCATCTATTGGATACTGCTTCTTTATGTGAAATATTTGAGCGCTCATAATGCAAATATGCCACTACATAAGGTTTACCCTGGTACATTACACTAATTCGGTGATCTGAGAGCCAAGAGATCCATGCTCGGTTATTCAGTCTGTGCAATTGCTGTCCATACCTGCTGATATTTTGTTGAAATGATGGCATCTGAGTCCTTAACACCTCGAGCAGGTGCTTAGAATATGGGCAGTTGAAGAACTTGTTTGCTGCTAAAAGCTAATTGGAGATTATAAAGTTATTGCAGTACAGAAAGGAGTAGAATATTTGTAAATGTTGTTGTTAGATTGATAAAGTCCTATTTATTCTGTGGATTTGCTTGATAATTGCTGGTGTGGGCTCTCTTTTCATAGCTGGAGGCAGAGGCTGTTTACCGCGCTATCACTATTGCCAATCGGATCAATTGTCCGCTGTACATCACCAAGGTGATGAGTAAGAGTGCGGCGGATGTGATTGCTCAAGCCAGGAAAAAAGGTAAAAAGCACACATCTTCCAAATCCTGCCTTAGGGAATTCAGTTCATCATCCCTGCAATATTTCAGTTTTGGTGTTCTAGTATAAGGTTAAAAACACAAGTCATATATTTTTTTAAAATCACCGTATATCAATCTAACTGCAGCAACTTTCAAAAGCATTGCACCATTTAAAATCCAGCCAGTTATTTTGCTGAGAGCAGGCAAGTTAAAATGGGGGCTACTTTTCCATCAATACAAATGACATTGACTATCTCTCAAATAATAGCCAAACTGATGCAATCCATTCCCGTCACTTAATCTTTGTTCTGGTGTCATTGTGATGAAACTGCACTGCATCCCTTCTGAAATATGCTGCCCTTATGGAAGGTAATCTGGATGGAGACAAGCATATGTCCAGTAGAGATGAAACACAGTCGTTTCCCCTTTGTACTCAGCCCCAAGTGCCAGCATTTGGTTTATCTTTATAATTGCTTATCTACAACAAATGACTTTGTTTACTTGAAATACCAAATCTCTCTCCTGCACTGAAGTTTCTAGCTTCAGTAAGTTTGAAAGATTCCATGGGGCGGCTCTGCAGTGTAGTGGTTAGCACCATTCTTTACGGTACCAGCTGGAAGGTCAGGGTTTGATTACCATCGCTGTCTGTAACGAGTTTGTACATTCTCCCTTTTATCCCATGGATTTCCTCAGGGTGCTCTGGTTTCCCGCCACATTCCAAAAGATGTAGGATTAGGTTAAGTGAGTTGTGGCATGTTCTGTTGATGCTGGGAGCATGGCAATACTTGCAAGCTGGCCAGCACAATACTCGCTGATTTAATTTGATGCAAACAGTGTACTTCACTGACTCCTGTTGAAGGGTTTCGGCCCGAAACGTCGTCACTACCTCCTCCCATAGATGCTGTCTGGCCTGCTGAGTTCGGCCAGCATTTTGTGTTTTTATTTAGCGTATTTCACTGTATGTTTCAATGTATATGTGACAAATATTGCTAATCTCGCAACTACCTTAAATTAGATGGGTTCTATTTTCATTTTAAAATCTTTTTATTAATTATTATTGAAGATTAACAAAAAAAGATACATTAAATCAATATATCATTATGTATAATAAGGAATTAAATTAGCAAATTGATTAATAAAGCTAAGCAATATATCAATAATAATAAGGGAAAATAAAGTGTTAAGAATTTTTTTTTGAAAAGGAAAAAAAAGAACCCCTACTAACTAAAAAAAACCCTACTAACTGGGAAAAAAACCCCCCAAAAAACGCATTGGGAGCACAACTCCGGAGCTATGCATCATACAAGCTTCCATTAAAAAAAACATCAAACCGCCAACTCAAATCCACTTAAAGAAAAAATCGGAAGGAAACCATATCAATTAATTCAAATCAGATGATAGTAGCAGGCGAATGAACCCCACCTTTTCTTAAAATCAAATTGAGGATCAAATGTTCGACTTCTGATTTTCTCCAAGCTGAGACATAACATCACCTGGGAAAACCATTGTATCAAAGTAGGAGCAGAAGCACCTTTCCATTTCAACAAAATAGCCCTTCTGGCCAATAATGTAACAAATGCAATTACACGTTGGTCAGATGGAGAAATACCATGAATATATTGAGGGATTATACCAAATAAAACTTGTCAATTTATTAGTTTGTAAATTAATTTTTAAAACTTTAGAAATTGTAGAAAAAATAGACTTCCAAAAATGTTTCTGTACAGAACATGACCAAAACGCGTGGCAATGTGGCTGTCTTGGTTTTACATCTGTCACACTGACTATCAACATTAGGAAACATTTTAGACAATCTCTCCTTTGTCAAATAGTAACAATGTACAATTTTAAATTGAATTAAAGAGTGATTGGCAGAAATCGTAGAAGAGTTAACCAACTTCAAAATCCGCAACCAATCTTCTGTTATCAGGGTCATGTTAAGCTCTCTCTCCCAATCTTGCTTAATCTTAAGTGAAGGGTAATTATTGCAGTTGTAACAATACATTATAAATTTTCCCAGTAAAAGCCTTTACTAAAGGATTCACTTTTAAAATAATATCTAACAGGTCAGACTCTTGTATATATGGAAAATTACTTAAGTATTTTTGTAAGAAGTGTCTGACCTGAAGATATTGCAGGAAATGTGAATACGAGAGAGAGTGTTTAGTTACTAATTTCTCAAAAGACATCAATCGGCCATCTTGAAACAGATCCGTGAAGGAATAAACTCCTTTATTCCTTCAAAGAAGAAAGGTAGGATCACTTAATGAAGGTTTAAATAAGTAATTTCGATAAATTAAACTAAAAAGTTTAAATGTTTTGAGATGAAAAAAATTATGAAACTGGAACCAAATCATAATGACTGCTTAATCACAGGATATAAATTTAAATTAGTAATTTTGGCCAGTTGTACAGGTAGAGAAGCTCCTAATGATGAGGTTAAGTGAAACTGTTTCACAGCATTCAATTCCAAATCAGCCCAAGGCGGTCGTTCATTTCTATCAGCCCAATATAACCAAAAACACATATAACGTATATTAACAGCCCAATAATACATTCTTAAAATAGGCAAAGCGTGACCTCCATCTTTTAAAAAATTTTTGTAAATGATATTTACCAATTCTTGGTCTTTTATTATTCCAAACAAAAGATGAAATAATAGAGTCAACCTGATCGAAAAACTTATTAGTTAAAAAAATAGGGATATTTTGAAATATATATAAAAAATTTTGGTAAAATCATCATTTTAACTGCATGAATTCAGCTGACTAACGAAAGTGTAAGTGGATTCCATCTACAAAATAATTGCTTCAAAAAACCCACTAAAGGAACCAAACTAGCTTTATAAAGCTCTTTATGATTTTTAGTGATAATAATTCCTAAATATTTAAATGAGTATGTAACTCTAAAAGGAATGTCATCATATATAGAAGCAGAATCATTTAGGGGAAATAATTTACTTTTATAAAGGTTCAGTTTATATCCCAAAAAACTTTCCAAAATCGTTTAGTAGTTTCAATAAACTAGGAATGGATTCTTCAGGATTCGAAATATAAACTAAAAAATCATCAGCATAAAGGGAGATCTTATGAACAGTCCCACTTATGAAAATTCCATGAATATCTTTAGTTTCACGAAGTGCAGTAGCCAAGGGTACCAGCACCAAATTAAATAACAAAGGACTTAACGGACATCCTTGTCTCATACCCCGTGAAAACCGAAAAAACGGAAATCAGCAATTGTTAGTAATAATAGTAGCAATAGGTTTTTTTATATCATTCTGATCCACTTATTAAAATTAATACCAAAGCCAAATTTCTCTAAAACATTAAATAAGTATTTCCATTCAACTGCCTTTTCAGCAAGAGAGACAACATATTGGGGAGTCTTGGAAAAGGATGAATATATAACATTTAACAGTCTCCGAACATTAGAGAAGGAATAATGGCCCTTTACAAAACCTGGTTGGTCTTGAGAGATAATTTCAGCTACAATATTCTCCAGCCGATTAGCCATTATTTTTGAAAGAATTCTAGCATCCACATTTAATAATGAAATAGGTGTATATGAAGCACAGTCAGTAGAGTCCCTATCTTTCTTAAGAATTAAAGAAATAGAAGCTTCATAAAATGTGGGAGGTAACTCTCCTATCAAAAAAGAATCTTTAAGCATCTCCAACATATATGAAGAGAGCAATTTTTCAAAATTTTATAAAATCCTACAGAATAACCATCCAGTCCAGGAGCTTTACCAGATTGCATTGAAAAAATAGCTTTCTGAATTTCGCTTTCAGTAATAGGAGCATCAAGAGTTTGTTCATCTTCAACAGAAATTTGAGGAAAATCGATCTTTTGTAAAAAGGCATTCATTTTAGAAGAATCAACTGGAAACTGAAATTTATAAAGTTCAATATAAAAGTCTTGAAAAATTTTATTAATATCTTCATAATTACATGCTAAACTACCATCTCCCTTACGATTTTTTAAAATTTGTCTTTTAGCTCTAGCTGCTTTTAATTGGGATGCTAAAAGCTTATTGTTTTTATCTCCAAACACATAAAATTCACTTTTCAATTTAAGCTAATTTCTTTCAATAGGATAAGTTAATAATAAATTATATTGTGATTGGAGTTCAACTCTTTACTTAAATGAATTAATGTTAGGAGAGATTGCATAAATATTATCCAAGTCTTTAATTTGTTTGGAAATCTTATCTAACTCTGCTTTTGTCTGTTGCTTAAGCTTAGCGGAATAGGAGATTATATGACCACGCAAATATGCTTTAAATGTTTCCCATAGAATCAATTTTGACACATCTCCCGTATTATTAAAAAGAAAATAATCTTTTATCTGAGTCTCAATAAATTTTACAAAGTCCGTACTTTGTAATAAATTTTCTTGAAAATATCAAGGCAAATTTGCAATAGCGACATAATTCAATTCAAAAGCTATATTTAAAGGCGCATGATCCGAGAGAGCTATAGCATCATTTTCACATTTCTGGACTTTGGACAAAAATCGGGGATCAACTACAAAGTAATCAATTCTCGAATATTTTTTGTGAACGTGTGGGGGAAACAAAAAGAATAATCTCATTAGGATGATAATAATCATTAGGATGCAAATGTCTCCAAACTTCAACCAGGCCAAAATTAATTAAAAATGAGTTAATCAGTGATGCAGAACAACTCGGAAGCCGCTGATTAGTTGAATTCTTGTCAACCAAAGGATTTAAACAACTGTTGTAATCACCACCCATTAACAACATATATTCATTTAAATCTGGAAGTAAAGCAAATACATTTTTAAAAAAAGAAGGATCATCTACATTAGATCCATGTAGGTTAACCAGAACAATTTTTCTATTACAAATTGTTCCTTTAACAATTAAAAGTCTGCCTTTAATATCAGACACAATATCTTCTTGGATAAATAAAATATTAGATTTAATAAAAATAGATACTCCCTTTGTTTTATTTTGACAAGTAGTGTGAAATTGAAGGCACTTCCACATTTAAAAAAAATCTATTTTGATCGCCTGTTTTGATAATGTGTTTCTTGAGCAAAAATTATATTGGGTTGGAATTGATTAATAATTTTAAAAGTCTTCTTTCGCTTAATAGGATTATTCCAACCATGTACCTTCCAACTTATAGCATTTATCTGTTTAATTGCCATAAATTTTTTTATTTTATTTAACACATAAATACACGCATACCAGCGCAGGCTAATCAAAACTGGCGATGATAAGTATAACCATATACAAAATATGGTTATATGGAGCTCCAGAACTCCGTAATGGGGAAAAATACAAAAAAGAAAACTAAAATTAATCTTACAATTAAACCTATAAATCAAAACTAACCCCAATTCTCCCACCACCCCAAAAAGCCCGAAATGCTTCCCCATAGAGTAAAAAAAAAGAGAGACTCCGTAAGCTGCCCATTTTGTAATAGTGGTTTTGAAAAGCTTTCCTTAGTTCCTCCCCCCAGTTACAAAAAAAAACATATGGCCCTAAAATAGAAAAGTCCAAAAGATGCTAAATATAAAAAGCCAAACACTACAAAGCAACACACAATCATATCAAGTTATGTTAACTGGTTCTTCTGCCCACTTACAGGCCTTGCTTCTAACTGATATGCAATTTAAATATCAATTGGCTTTAATGCCTTCCATTACTTTACAGAGCATTATTATGCTGGAACAATGGACACTGGTGAGACTGGGTAATCATTAAAACATGAAACAGATTCCCAGCCAAAATGGTTAATACAAGAGGGCACAATTTTACAGTGATCAGAAGAAAATATAGGGATCTCAGATTTTTTTTTTCCCTAGACCAGTGGGTCCATGGGAAGGTCTGCCATGGGTAGTCATAGAGACAGACACACCAAGGACATTCAAGAATCCTAAATAGGCTCATAGTAAAAGATGAATAGAATTATCTACAAGACAGAAGCATTAGATTAATCATAAAGTAGATTAAAAGGTAAGCAGATCGTCATGGGCCAAAGGGCCAGCTCTGTTCAGTTTTTCTGTACAACATCTAGTTTCCCATATTCAGCATGAAAGTTCAGAGAAAGGAATGTTTATACTTAATCCTTAAAAACATGGTGGGGGAATGCATAAACAATCTCCAAGGACGCCAAAACAATAAAATTAAACAAAGAGAAAAGTACCTATGTAATCTCTAGTGAAGAAAAATCAGCACCATTTTCCATTTAACTGACACGCCCAATGAAAAACTGCTTTTTTACAAAAAAGCTTATTATCTATCAACTAAGCACTCCCAACTATATATATATATATAAAAGACCTTATGAACTATGAAAACTATCACTTAATTAATGAAAAAAAGGAGAATAAAAACAAATAATCAAACAATCTATCCGTTGTCTTAATTTGCTCAGTAGACCAAACAGATTTCGGAAAAGTCATTCATCATTCACAAAGTTCACATCTTCTTTAAATGGTCGATCGATCAAAAGACGTCTTAAGCAAATCAGAATTATTCAAAGCTTATCTTCTTTCCAAAAGAATGATTATTCAGCAGGTCTAAAACCATTCAAACCTCGGCTACAACCGGAATAGAGTTAACATAGACCAGTGCCTCTTTGGGGTTCAGAAAAACATGTGGAGTGGAATCTTTGGAAAATAATTTTAATTGGGCTGGATATTGAAGTGATGGGAATAATCCCTTATCATAGGCTATCTTCATGGTTGGAACAAATTTAGACCGCAGGTCCATGACTTCCGGTGGATAATCATCATAAAAACGAATCTCAGAATCTTTATATTTAAAAATTCTTAGTTTCCTTGCATATTTTATGATTTGGTCTTTAACTTTGAAACTAAGGAAAGAGACCAAGACTGACCTCGGTTTGTCTCGGCGAGATGTCGCGATGAAAATTCTATGTGCTGTTTCGATGTCAGGAAGTTGAGATAAAATATCCAGAAACAGATATTGAAACAAGTTAGCAAAATAGTCTAATAAATCTCCAGTCGCAGATCCTTCCTTCAATCCAACAATTCGAATATTATTCGAGTGAGATCTTGCTTCCAAATCAATAATCTTATGTTGAGACTTCTCCAAGTGAGCTGAAATCTCCATGATTTGCTGCTTCACCTCTTTAAGTTCAGAATTCAGGGAAATAATGTTTTCCTGCACAAACTGAAAACTCTCTCATAACGACTTCATCTCAGAAGAGGTAGCATCAAGTTTTACCGTGTTGTTGTCTATCTTCTTATCCAGATCGATAAGTGAATTTTCCAGACGCTCTGCCCAAGCTGGTGTTTCCTCTGACTTTTTCCCCTCTCCATTACTGGATTCAGGAAGCTGCTTTCCACTTCTTAAAGATTGTGACATAGGAATAACTACTCCCCTCTAAGATCCAACAAATAAAAATTAAAAATTCAAAGTTTACTTCCCGCCAAAACTTTTCAATTTTAGGGCAAAACCAACACATATGAATTAAAGAGGCATCAGCAGAGTTGCATTTATTACAAAGTGGAGAAACATTCGGATAAAAACTGGACAGCTTCTGTTTAGAAATGTAAGCTCTATGAGCCACTTTAAATTGTAGAAGAGAATGACGAGCACAGAAAGATGATTTATTAACCCGTTTAAGAATTTTATTCCATCTATCATCAGAAATCTGACAATTTAGGTCATCCTCCCAAGCTTTTTTATTTTATCTAAGAAGTCTTGTCTAGAATTAATCAACAAGTTATAGATACCGGTTTTAAATTTAAAAGATCGTCCAGTAAATTTTTATCAGGACCTATAGGAAAAGTACTTAATTGAAAACGTAAGAAATCTCTAATTTGAAGGTATCTATAAAAATGTGTTTTTGGGAGTGCAAATTTAGTTGACAATTGGTCAAATGAAGCAAGAAATCCTGAGATAAACAGGTCCCAAAAACATTTAATACCTAATTCATCCCAATTCAAAGTTTAAACTGGGGAAAAGGAAGAGTTAATTGCAGCCACACAGATCTGTGTGTCACTCCATTAGATAGCAGGTGGAGTCTCCAAATGAAATGGGTTCCAGGTTAGAATAAATGACTTATATTCTTACAATACGTTTCAAGTTTGTCTCAGAACATCCATTGAATTATTACAGTAACTGTGGCACTTCTGAACTGGCGTCAGTGTTATAATGTAGAAAAGGTCAATGTGTTTCCAATAAGCTTCCACAAGCAGCATATCAATCTGTCCTAGAAATGTTGGATTAGCGGGACAGCATTGAAACTTCTTTCACAGTTGTGTCATATGAACTTTTACAACTACCTGGGAAGGGAGACAGAAGCCCAACAGGTGCAGCACTTCTTCGGTATGGTACTGAGGAGAGCCAGGCTATGTTTTGTGTTGAAGTATCAAAAGTATGATGAACGTCTCATAAGCTGCTACAGAAACAATTGAACTAGAGCTGAACCATCAGCTGTAGAGGAGACTAGAAGCTGAATGGCCATTTCTGGTGTTTTTCTCCCCCCAAGATTCTCTTTATGGCTAGATCATGAGGTCATTGAAAACTAATTGCCTGGGAAAAAATTGCTTTCTGTATAAATGTAACCAATATTGCTATGTATTGGCTCGATGGGCTGAATGGCCAAATTCTGCTCCTATGTCTTATTATGGTCTTAGTGCATTCAAACAACTATTAATTGCTCTTTTTAATTATTTTGAGGTTTTACTTTTTGAAGAATAAAACCATTGAGTGGTATTTAATAGGAGGACTCCAGTGCCAGATTCTGTATGTTCCTTTATTAACAGGAGCTGTAGTTTTTGGAGAGCCAATCACTGCAAGCCTTGGGACAGATGGAACACATTATTGGAGCAGAAATTGGGCCAAGGCTGCGGCCTTTGTGGCATCACCACCACTGAGTCCTGATCCCACAACACCTGACCACCTGAATTCACTGTTAGCCTGGTAGGAGAGTTATATCATTTTGACATGTGTGCTTGGCAAACCCAAGGCACTGAGTGATAGAGACCAATTTCTTTTTCTTTATTATTTCAAATGATTAATGTATGCAATGAGAACATTGAATTTTAATGTATTTCTTATAGTTAGGTAATTTATCCTGCAAGTGCTGTTTTAAACCATAATATATAATCCAAGAATACACCATGTACTTAGCAGGGATGATTGCAACAATATTCTGCCTGGGTTCATCCTTGTATTAATTTGAAGTGGCCTCAATGGATCTAAAACCCTTTGTTAATTATTTGTACTGCTCTTCATGTACTATCCGTGCAGTTACACTAGCAATTTGACCCTTGTGTTGCTCAGTGACATCACACTGGCTGGTGTGTAGTTGGCTGTCTAAACCAGGACCCCTTGCTCAGACTTCCCCCATCCACCTCTCTTATATGCTCAGGCTAGGGCCGAGTACATTCACTCTCACCAGACTGACATCAGCTGTCTTAGTACTGGGCCCTTCCTGATTATATGTGGTTTTGTACCACTGCCCACAAAATCATTTATTTGTATTGATTGTGAAATCACTTAGAGAATCTGTAGAGAAGGTTCTGTTATAGACTTAGGAAAAACTAGATTTATGCCATTGTAAAATTAGATATTCTTGGGTGATAGGTAAAAAAAAAGATAGTGGCAATTAAACCCATTTAGGTGTTTTTATATGTTTTACAAATACAGTTAAAATGTAATTTTGAGTTCTGTTATTAAAACCAACTCCCTCTATAATTATAGAGGTTTTCTAATGTGAATAAAAAGCACATTGACAACTGTCCTGATTTACTTTCGGACTGTGTCACCTTCAAGAGTGATCAAGAGTGGCAGAAAAGACCATCATGTCACATCGGGAATAGGGATAGGAATTACAATGGTTGGCCACCGGTGAATTCTGCTTTTGGTGGATGGAGCAAAGGTGCCCGACAAAGCTTTCCCAGAGTTTACGTTAGGTCTCACCAGCGTAGAGGAGGCCATATCAGGAGGACCGGATACGATCAGTGAACTCAAAAGATTCACAGGTGAATATTGCCTCACCTGGAAGGACCGTTTGGTGCCCTAAATGGAGGTAAGGGAGGAGGTGAATGGTCAGGTGTAGCATTTCTGTCACTTGCAGGGATGTGTGCCAAGAGGGAGATTAGTGGGGAGGGTGAATAGACAAGGGAATGATGGAGGTAGTGATCGGTGCCAGAAGCAGAGAATGGGGAAAGGTAAACATTGTTTGGGTAGTAGGATCCCGTTGAAGATGGTGGACATGGTGGAAAACAATGTGATGCATGCAGAAGTTCATGGGATGGTAGGTGAGGACAAGAGGAACTCTATCCCTGTTAAGAAATTGGGAAGATAGGGTAAGTGCTGATGTTTGGGAGGTGCTGGAAGAGTTGGGGAGCATTACCAGGGAAGGCTTAAAACATGGACTGTTTTATGTCACCAACGAAAAGGCAGACCTAGTGGGGGGCCATGCTGCTGCTCAGGGCTACCCATTGAGTTTGAAGAAATTGGGAGGAGCCGAAGCAGAGATTATTGAGGCGAGGACCAGTCCTGTAGACAGAGGAGGATGGTGGTGCAGGGGAACTGGTTGGATCTGTTGCTGAGACCCAATCCCAGTGTTTCTGCTAGGGATTAAATACTCCCACAGGCTGCTTTTCACGGTTGTCTCCAATGAAATCAAATGAAATTACTTTAGCTGATGAGAATAAAAGCTTGTTTTGAACTAGACCTGTTGAAAATACTGTGGAAACCCTGCTATTTTCTCCATAAGATCTAAGGGACTTTTAAATAATGTGGTAGTATTTTACCACTGCTTTGCAAACTGTCTTGTCCCAAACACTAATTGATGCATAACTACAAGAGACTGCAGGTGCTGGAATCTGGAGCAAACACACAAATTGCCAGAGGAGCTCCACTGGTCAGGCAGCATCTGTGGAGGCAGAGAGATAGTTGACTGAGTGTTGCAGGGTCTTGGCCCATAATATCAACCATCCTCCTGTCCCTACAGATGCTGCCTAGCCAACTGAGTTGCTCTAGCAGTTTTTTTTCCTACTAATTGATGTGTATTGTATTTCCTTCAGATTGATATTCAAAGTTCAGTTTTATTTTAACCCTTTAAAGGTTATCTGTGTGTGCCTATTTCAATCTCTAATTAGAACATTGAATAGTATTTTAAAAAAACTATTTAAAAACAGAAGTTTGCTTGCTTCCTGGAATACAGTCTGTGACTGGTTACCAAGCTGCTTTGATGACATCACTTCTGGAAATTAGGATTCCTTTTGAGCTGACAAGAATAGGCAAAGGGCAAGTTCTTCACATCTTGGGGAATAGTTTCTTTGAGGACTGTGCCGTGCTCTTCTGTTGCTGCAAACCATAAATTTAAAAAAAGTTGATCTCTTTGCTACTGTACAATTACATGACGATGAATTTTTTTTGCCCCTAGTGGAGACCTGCAGGTTACGGGAAGTGGCCATAGTACCTTTACCACTGCTCAGAAAGCCATTGGAAAAGATAACTTCTGCTTAATTCCCGAAGGCACCAATGGCATTGAAGAAAGAATGAGCATTATTTGGGAGAAAGCTGTGGTAAGTTATTTTAGTGCAAAATTTGGATGATGAGAAGGAATACATAGGGATTTTTTTAAACCTCGCTGTCAGAGCAGTAAAATTAAACTGATGGATTCTAAAACAGTATACTGTTGAAGCAGTAAGAGTAGGATATTTAAGTAGAAAGAAAGAGGATAGGGACGTAATGCTGACAGGTTTAATGTATTTTTGTTAACACACTACTGTTCATGTGAATGCAATTGGCAATCCTTAATTCTTTTTGAGACTCTTTAGTGCAATCAATGAGGAACAGAAAAGCCTCATACAAGTTGTAATCTGTTAGAGTTTTGACTATTGCCTGACCTTTCACAAATATGACATCTGCTACGGTTTAGAAACTGACAAGGTGATGTGTCCATTTATAATTTAGTGGCTGCTAGATCTTCCTGTGTCCAAGTATATAGTTGTTAGATATATGCATCAGAAAATTAGTGAAGAGTAGACTTCACCAATTCTTGCACCTACATCAGCTTTCGGATGATCATAATGCAGCCAAATTATCTGCACAGAGCCCAAGCCATACAAAATATGATTTTTGAGAACAAATCCCATTGAGTTGAAGACCATCATAACAAGCACACAGTTTCTGCTTCTGCAGATTGGATTCTGCAATATCAATGGAATCAAGCCTCAGATATAACTCCTTATATCTAAAAGGTATGGTACTAGGTGAATTGTTCCCCTTTTGTGACCTGGATAGGAGACTGGGTAAATAATGGATTAATTTAATATATATTGGCTTATTACCTGTAGAAAAATAGAAAGAGAAGCAATCAAAGAGATTGTGATGGGCGCTTGAGAAGGAATTCCTTGCACTGCCCAGCAAAGAGCAAGGAATTGGACTAGGATTGTTCTGTTTGACAAAATCAGTTTGAATCTGGGCTGATAGTCCACATTCAGTGTTACTCTAGACTGAAATTCTTCTTTTTGTTGAAAGGCCACAGGTAAAATGGATGAGAATCAATTTGTCGCTGTCACCAGCACCAATGCTGCCAAAATCTTTAACTTGTATCCAAGAAAGGGCAGGATAGCTGTGGGATCTGATGCTGACATCGTCATTTGGGACCCAGACACTGTTAAAACAATCTCTGCCAAGACACACCGCTCGGTAAGGAATTTCACTACTTGAGATGGAGCAGGAGTCACTTCATTGAAAACACATATTATCTAGAAGTTGTCCAGAGCAATTGTTGTTTTGGAGAAAGTTGGTTTCCAGAACTTGGGAATATTTATTTGAAGTATTGGATGGAAATTTTAGCTCATGATCTTTAAGGTAGTGTGCCTTGATCAGCTGAATTTGGATAAGTACATCAGTAAAATGTGTTATACTTAAAAATTAAGGTTCTTTTAAAAAATAAGTGATATTTGATCATCAGCTGACTCTTTTCAAAAATGTATTTCTGTACCAGGCTGTGGAATACAATATTTTTGAGGGTATAGAATGCCGTGGTGCTCCGTTGGTGGTCATTAGTCAAGGGAATATAGTCCTGGAAGATGGGAACCTGTACGTAAACCAGGGAACAGGACGCTTCATCCCCCGCAAACCATTCCCCGAATATATTTACCAACGTATTAAGATCCGCAACAAGGTGAGGAATTGTAAAGGTACATGCAATTGTATGTCTTTAATATTAATAGATGCAGGCAAATGAAGTTACGGAACAGTCATTAAATAACTGAATGCGAGACAACTGAAGAATTTGTTGCCTAATAGTTTTCAGTGCTGGAGTTTTTGGACCGAAAGAGGTTTTGCAGATGGGTGGTTGGGTACTGTTTGGGGTCATGGTAAGTCATCGATAGTCTGGACAAGTAAGTAAATAAACACCTAATTCCTATGCAATGCCACTTTCCTGTAGAAACCCCATATCCATTTATTTCCTTAAACCCCAAAACAAACTATTTTTATTTTGAATATAGTTAGCAACTGTGCCAACATGGCTCTTTTCGGTATAGAATGAAGAAGATTCACTACCCTGTGGGTGAAGAATTTTCTTCTAATCTCACAAGTAATTGGCTGTTTCCTTACTTAGAATCCGTGATCTCTGGACAAGTTTACCCAGCCAGGAGTAATGCCATCCCTGTCCTTGCTGATAACACATCAAGCCCTCTGAGACTCTTGTAATCAGATCATAAAAGCTACATGAAGTAGGCCCATTCTGCTTAACTCTTCTCATCCATATGATGTAATCACCTATGGCCAGCGTAGTTCGACCACATAAGATATAATGAGTGCTGTACTCTACAAGTAAAAATGATTAATTTCCACCAGAGATGTTCAGAATTGCAATCCTCAAAGAAGAGTGCAGGTGAGAGTTATACCATGGTGTGAGAAAGGGGTATGTTTGTAATGGGCACAAGGGCATCATGGCATAGAAAAGAGTTTGGCTTAGTAGATAATTGCTGCAGAAAGGTTACGATGAAGTGACTTAAAGGCTACATGGTTAGAAATGTGAAACTGCAGGGATTTGGAGAAAGCTTCTCCAAGAGTGCTCATTGAAAGTGGTGATTAGAGGAGAAAGGAGAGTGCGAGTAGACAGCCAAGTGCAAAAGGGATCCGTTTTTCTGAACTGTGGTGATAACGTTCATAGTAGCAAGTCCTTTTGGAATTGCAAGTTCTGAAAGTATTCATAAGTATGAGTGAGAGTTTATGCATTTTAAGTGATTTAGGGAGGAAAAATGTTATTTTAGTGTGATTCATCTGTAGATTTTACCCATGCCTTCATAAGTATCGTGTGTTATGTGTACTACTATGCTTTACACCCTGGGTCAGAGAAACATCTCGTTTCTATGTACAGTATATGCTTATACATGTTATATATTTGTATATAGTTAAAATATAATAAAATTGATGACTTGATTGCATTTGAAATCAATGAGGATAAAGAATCTCCCAGAATGGATTATCATGAAGAAAAGAGAAACAACATAGATACAAGAATAGGCAGTAATGTTAAATGAGAAGCATGAGGGTGGAACAAGGTTGTGGAAAAAGTGCCAGGAGTAGAAAGGTGAAGGTGATGGTCTGATGAATGTAAAGGGTAGTCATGTGGGAGAGGCTCATTGAGGAAAAAGCTATCTCCTTCAGCCATGTATTCAAGTGTTTTATTTACAAGTGGATGAACGTTCTGAGGCAAATGCAAAAAGGGTCAATGGCAGCCATTTTAGTTACAGAATCCAAAAGGGCTGCAAGAATGAAGGTGTTTGGCAATGTTAATCTGTGCAGGACAGGACCTGTAGGGAGAAAAAGGGAGTGCTGCATTTGGGGTTGCCCCTTGTGATGAGGCAGTAATGAATGTTCCAAGGGAGAGCTGGTGCTGGGATGGCAGCAGGAAAATGGGAAGGTTGATTTGCTGAAGTCTTCAGGTTTGAAATATCTAAGGACAGAGTAAAGAAGCTTAATGGCAAAGGGAAAAGGAAAACTGGAGAAAGCAAGGTGGAAGCAAGAACTTGTGGTCCAGCAGAAGACAATGCACATTAATGGATACAAGGAAAGGTTAATTATAGAGACACAGCCATGTGTTAAATATTTTTCAGAATATGTGAAAATTGTTAAGTTTAAAGTCAAACATCTATGATGTTGTGTATCCCCAGTGGATTGAGGTTGAGAGATGAACAAATCCCAGGTATCTCTGCTGATGAATCTAAAATTCAATAATAAATCAGTTTTATCCCAGCCATCTGAGAGCAAGTTCAATCATTTAAGAAGAACAATAGCTTCTTATTGTAAGTTCAATTAGTAATGACTACTTTCTTAGGAGATGAGCATTTGTTCTCAATGATTAACGGTGCATAAAAATTGCAAGATGAGTTCCTGAATTTTGTTTCTTCTCATTCCACCTCCCATAATACATATTTTTATTTTCATAGGTAATAATTTCTTGACGCAAAGTTTGAAGCATGTATTGCTCTGATTGAGATGTATGTATTAATAATGAGAAACAGTATGTAAATATCTTTCAGGGAAGTGTGAGAGTTGTAAGTGAAGTTGTTAATCTCTCTCTGATCTTTCCTTGGTCTTGTCATTGATATCTACTCATCAATGAACTCCACTAAGTCAACGGAATTGCATCCAGTATCTCGAGGGATGTATGATGGTCCTGTGTATGAACTTCCAGTTACACCCAAGTATGCCACCCCAGCTCCCTCAACCAAGACATCCCCGACGAAGACACATCCCCCACCAGTGCGGAACCTGCATCAGTCTGGGTTTAGTCTTTCAGGTGAGATGTATTAATGTGAGCAAAGAAGAGAAGCTCATCTGTGTGTGTGCTTAAGGAAGTAATTATCTCAAGCTCTAGGGAGGAGACAAATATCAGTGGATAATTATGCATTTAGTATATATTTTTAGAGCATGTTGTTTCCTTGCCCTTTCAGCTGGTTAGGGAAAACAGAATAAAACAGATAAAAATTCCCCTGCTGATGTAGATCAGGAGTGACTTCTTAATCATGCAGATCCTGCCTAAGTAGTTCAAACCAATTTTTTTAGGTCACCTTATTTGCATTGTTTGTGAATCTTAATTTAGCAGTGAGTTGAGAAGTTTCTTCATGCAGAGTGTGGTGAATCATAGAAAACATATATATGTGTATATATAATTTCTTATTATTCATGAAAGCAAGGGATACCAGGAAAGGGTGGGAAAATTGGTTGAGGTACAGTAGATAATCAGCCATGATCTTGATCAATTTTAATAAATGATGCTCCAATTTTTTATTTGGATGTTGGTGTGGTAAATAGAGAGCATCAGTGGTGTGAATGGGAAAATGTACATGAGGAAGGATAGAAGGATATGTACAATTGAGAGGGTCATAATGAGAGACAAAAATTTGAAAGCTTTCAAATGTCTTATCAACCTGATTGCAAAATAAGAGCTTGCCTATGTAATGCAGAGAGGAGGCAAAATATTTGCTGTCAAGGTCCTGGATGTCTGGAACTGTTTCCACTGCACTTTGAGGAAAAGGGACTTTGAATATTTTTCATGCTGAGGTAGATAGATGCTTGATGTATAGGGTGGGGGAAAGGTTATCTCTGTAAATGGGAACACACAGTTGAAGTCACAGCACATTAGTCTCAATCTTATTAAAACACTGAACATCTAGAGGAGCTGAGTAGTCTGGGCCATCTCCTAAGTGTAACTCTCGGATCGGCTAGCGGTGTAATCTAGGGGAAGACAGTCCCTGGCCCGGCCAAACTTAAGAAATCTTGTTTGGGTGGATGCTGTGCGATGTGTCCCGTTACAAATCAGTACCACAAAATAACAAACAGTACACAATACGCAATTAAATGAGCTTTATAATTCTGAATTTGACTATATGGTTGGTAAAGAAACAAAAAAAAAGGGCCCATTCTCATGAAACAGTCTAATGTTATGGAGCTCACTGATAAGGCCGTTCGTCCACCCTCAATCTCCTCCGATCGTCACTGACCTTCAGACCCTCACTCCATGTTCACTCTGTCCGACAGTCTACCAACTCTCTCCATTCACGTCTTCTCTCCTCATCTCTCCCTGGCAAAAGACTGCGAGAAACCCTCTCCCAGACCCACAAGAAAGAACAACATCCTGCTCACTGGCTAACATGCCCTGTTATTGCTAGTCATAACCCAAACATTGCTGCTACAGAGAAACCATTACCTTAGCAAGGCAACATTACAGAGAGGCCATTACATTAGCAGTGAAACCTTACAGTGTGCTTAATAAGTAATTTGTTACAGGGAGCAAAATTTGAGAAGTAAAACTGTTAGGGAAATTAATTTTTGTTAAGAAAATTCTATTTAAGTTGATTACAAGTAAATTGGACAAAGACTTTAAAGGGGAATACCTTTATTCTAGAATAAGGAAGAGTGACTCACTAACCATGCGGTCGGGCACCAATCTTTCCAAAAAGCAGTAGTCATAATCTTATACATGCTCCTAGAAAGTCGATTACATCAGACAAAGTTATAAAAATTCAATCCTGTGTAACTTATTGCAGTCTACAATTTGCATCCTGTGCTGTCCCGCAGTTTAGTTCTACAACTCAGAGACAGGCTGCTATTCGCCCCTGAAGTTAAGAAAGATAATTGCAAGCATACTGAGAACCCAGTATGGTGAATCTTTATTTATGATGTTATAGGAAGTTCATTAAATCCTTAAATCCATTAATGTATAAAGGTATAATTTGTTTTATGTGTTAGTACCTGACATGTGAAGATAAACCAGGACACCCCTTAATGGTCAAAAAATTGACAGCCCACAGAGTCCTCCACACAATTTATGACCTTCACTGTCTTCATCTTGCTTAAGCATCTGTGTTATGCACTGAGGATTGAAGGCTAGCACTAGGTAGATTGTTTGTTAATTAAATAAAGGTGCAGGGTGTTAGCAACGTGGATGTTTCAGAAGCTCACTGAATGAGTTCTGTACGTGGCTACTCAAGCCCTGTGATACATATTAGCAACAGGAGTCTATGGAGTGGATAGCTTAGCTCTGTGTTCACCCTGTCAGTAAAGATACCTTCAAGGCAGTGATAGCCAGATAATACAAATGAGGTTAGTGTAACCATGACGAATATAGCCGATGAGATTAAGTTGACAGGAATGGAACAATGCAAATTGTGTGTATGTGACAAATATATTCAGATAAAATCTTGTAGTCAGACAAAGTTAGTAATTACAATGGTCCTTTGTGGTGGTGATGTGCAAATACCATGGGTTCTCTTCAGTCCAACTTCCACTTGGAGAACTGCTGCAGCACCAATAAAGCAGAAAATCTAGGCTGCCAAAGGGGTCCAGCACTCCCAGGAATGTTGCTTTTTGGATATCAAATGAAACCCAATTGCTCTTTTCTCAAGTGGACCTAAAGGATTCCATATCAACATTTATCCTTGATGCCTTGTGTAATGGGTAGTCCCTCAATCAGTGTTTCTAAAGTACATCATTTAGCCATGTTTCCCTACAACAATAATGATACCTCAAAAAGTGCTTCATTTGGGATGTCTTGAAAGGCAACATGTAAATGCTTGATTTTTTTTTCCTCTAGCCACTGTTTCTGCTCTCCAACTATGCAGATTGAGTTGGTGATAAGGAAAGTAAATGCAATGTTAGCATTCATTTCAAGAGTACTAGAATATGAAAGCAAGGATGTAATGCTGTGGCTTTATAAGGCACTGGTCAGACTGTACTTGGAGTGTCATGATTTTGGGCCCCTTATCTAAGCAGCATTGGAAAGGGTCCAGAGGTGGTTCACCAGAATGATTCCTGGAATTAAAGAGTTAATATATGAGGAGTGTTTGATGACTATGGAGCTTGGAAAAATAAGGGAGGATCTTATTTAAACCTATCAAATATTGAAATACCGAGAGTGGATGTTGAGAGGATGTATTGCATAGTGGAGGAGTCTAGGACCAGAGGGCACTGCCTCAGAATAAAAGGATGACCATTTAGAACAGAGACAAGGAGGAATTTCTTTAGCTCGCAGGTGGTGAATCTGTGGAATTCATTGCCACAGAGGATTGTGGAAGCCAAGTCATTTGGTATATTTAAAGCAGAGGGTGATAAGTTCTTGATTATTAAGGGCATCAAAGGTTATGGGGAGAAAGCAGGAGAATGGGGTGAGGGGGATAATAAATCAGCCATGGTGGGATGGACTCAAATGGGATGAATTGACAAATTCTGCTCCTATATCTTATGGTCTTATTGAATCAGAGTCAGGTACAATGTCCCTGGTATATGTTGTGAAATTTGGTGTTTTGCAGTAGCAGTATATTGCAATACATAATAATATTTAAAAAATCATACAATAAGAAAGACATTAAAAATTAAATAATCTGTGCAAAGAGAGCAAAAAAAAAGTGAGGTAGTGTACGAGTTCTTTGTCCATATGGAAATCTGATGGTGGAGGAGGATAAGCTGTTCCTAAAACATGGAACATTTGTCTTTAGGATCCTGTGCCTTCTCCTTGATGGCAGCAATGAGAAGAGGGTGTGTCCTGAGTGATGGGGTCCTTAATGATTAATGCTGCCTCTGCCTTTTGAAGATGCCCTTTGCATGGGAGATTAGTGCCCATGATGGAAGTTGCAGGCATAGAACAGGAGTTATTCTGAATAGATTACCAACATAAAGAGATATTATGCCATTTGGGTCCATGGTAGCAGGCTGATTATTCCCACTTTTTCTCTCCTCATTTTCATGGATCCATGAAACTTAAATCTTTCCCATACACCCACAAACTTTGTTTATTTTTTCTGCTGTTAATCTACATGAGGCAGTTTCCCTTAGCCAGTTAACTTACTGTCACGTCTTTGGGATCTGCAAGGAATCCAGAGCACCTGGAGGAAGTCCATGCAGTGGCTGAGAGAACGTGGAAATTACAGCCGCGGCACCTGAGGTCAGGATTAGACCCTGCGGCTGTGAGGGTGCAGTACCTAATGCTGTACTAGCACACCGCCTTTGCTTTCTTTTAATTGCCAAATAAAGTATGATGATTAACTTTAATTAATCACTTTGTTTAATGCATATTAGGTGCCCAGTTTGATGACAACGTGCCACGTCGGTCTGGACATCGTATTGTCAATCCGCCTGGTGGTCGCTCCAACATCACCAGCTTAGGGTGACCAAGACTGGAAGGTGGAGCTGCTGGTGGCTGATGCAGGCAGTTTATCTACCTACAAGGTTATTTGTGTTATTAAAACCAGCTTACTCTGGTATTTCAGCAAAAGAAATGAATCAAAGTGTGTGTCCGTGTGTGTGTGTATGTGTTTGTCCTATAGAATGAGGTGAATTATGTGATGTATTTTTCACTGGAGTTGGCCACCACATGGTTGTGTTTTACGCCACTTAGCATGCTGCTTCCACTAGCATTGCCCTGGATGGTACGGTTTAGAGATGCTCTTTGTAATTTAATAAGGATTATTTGCACATTTTAGCTGTAATAGTACATTAGTGCATGATCCTAAGAGATGCAATTTCTGTTTTGTGTAACGAATGATGAAAAACTCTCTTGAGAAAAAAATTGCCAAGACCTTAGACAGAAGTTTTAGCTAAAATGGTGTGAATTTATGGCACAATATTTTGAACTGCCTTGAAAAGTTTAATCAGGAATAGGAAGACTGGGAAGTTTCTATAAATATACAAAGCATTGCTGTCTAATTTGCTTCAGTAATATTCAGTCTTTTGTAGCATAGACATTGATTGAAACACACACTTAAAAGAGATAGTTATAGTTATCTCACAGTGTCACTAGTGAGCAAAATTGACAGAAAAACCTAAATCATTTTGGAGTTGATGTAGTGATTTTTGGCTTGTAATCATATTTCATGCTTCTTTGGTTTTCTGTTAAAATTTCCCTTGTCATTTTTCATTGCTTCAGAACAACAAGCTTAAGAATGCGAGTTTTAACAAAATGAAATTGAGTTGTTTTATTTGACATGTCAGTGCAAGAAATGCCCCAATGAACGGTGGCAGCTTCTATATACCATCTTGGATTTGAGCTACCTTTCTGTCTTAAGCTACTGGGACATTTTTTTTAAAACTTTTTGATACCAGTGCATTCTTTGTATTCATATACATTTGTACTTAATATCTCAAACCGAATACTAGTGTTTCGAATCTACACTTGAGCCTAAAGGCTGGTAATAAATGATGCCTCAAAGTTCCACACTTCTGATTTTGGTCATTGCTTTATTATCCATCAGTACTTAGGATTGTGGACAATGGTTTTTCATTTTTAGTATTAATGTAAATAGCTAATTTGCTTGCTTTTGTATTCTGACAGAGTCACTCTCACTCCTTGGAAAGGCAAGAACTTATTGTAAGTCAAATTCTTTCTGAGTGAATTGCCAGTCATTGTATACTGAGGTCCACAACCTTAATGCAGAGCTGTGGGTTTATCCCATTATTAGTAGATGATGGAATCTTAAATGCAGTATACAACTTATCCAAATGGTGCCAAGTTGGTTCTTCTGTAACTAGGACTTACAGGTGTTGATGTTTTAATGTAAATACAGTACACTATAACAGGCTAATTATAATTTGAAATTAATGGTATTCTGTATTTTTTTTTTACATACAGTTATGGTTCTCCATTGCCATACAATAGTATCTGGAACTTGCATTCACTTTGTACTCACAGTGGTCACTTTATAGGTACCTACTGTACCTCAAAGTGGCCACAGAGTGTATGTTTGTGATCTTCTGCTCATTCACTTTAAGTTGTAACATTGAGACTTTATAAAGCACTGGTGAGGCCTCACTTAGAGTATTGTGAGCAGTTTTGCGCCCCTTATATTAGACAGGATGTACCAAAACTGGAGAGGGGTCAAAGGAGGCTCAATGATTCCAGGATTGAATGGCTTGTCATATGAAGAGTGTTTGATGGCTCTGGGCCGTATTCACTAGAATTCAGAAAAATGAGGGGTGACTTTATTGAAACCTATCGAAAGGTGAAAGGCTTTGATAGAGTGGATGTGGAGAGGATGTTTCCTATGGCAGGAGAGTCTAAGACCAGAGGACTCTGCCTCAGAATAGAGGGGCATTCTTTTAGAACGGAAATGAGGAGGAATTTCTTCAGTCAGAGTGTGGTGAATCTGTGGAATTCTTTGTCACAGGCAGCTGTGGATGCCAAGTCTTTATGTATATTTAAGGCAGAGGTTGATAGATTCTTGATTAGTCATAGCTTGAAAGGATTTGGGGAGAAGGCAGGGATGAGAGGTAAATTGGACCAGCCATGATGAAATGGCGAAGGAGACTCAATGGGACAAGTTACCTAATTCTGCTCCTATATCTTGTGATCTCATGGTCTAAGTTTCTACATTTGGTACTTTAAGAGATGCCTTTCGGCACACCACTGTTGTTATACATGGCTATTTGCGTTACTGTTGCTTTCCTGTCAGCTTAAACCAGTCTGGCCATTCTCCTCTAACCTCTCTCGTTAGCAAGGCACTGCTGCTCACTCATGTTTTGTTTTGTTTCTTGCACCATTCTTTGTAAACTCTATAGGAGCTAATGTGTGTGAATATCCCAGGAGATCAATAGTTTTTGAGATACACCACCCTGTAAGATACCACAGTCAAAGTTGTTTAAATTACATCTTTTCTCCATTCTGATGTTTGGTCTGAACAATAACTGATCCTCTTAGCCTTGTCAGCATATGCTTATGCATTGAGTTGCTGTTACGATTGGGAGATTGGATATTTGCATTAATGAGCAGGTGTACCTAATAAAATGGCCACTAATTGTAAGTTTATTTATTTGAGGTGTAATTTAAAAGAATTTTCTTTAAATATTCTATTGATACTTGGCAATGTAGTCAATTTGGCAGTATTCATAGTAATAGATTTAAGTTGTAAAAAAAGCCTTAACCATACATTGTCCTTTGTACCTTGCGTGTTTTACAGGCTGGCAGGAATTAACTGGCAAATCAAAGTCAACACCTTTCACAATATATATGTACAGCAAAGTCCATGAATCCTAATACATATACAAGGTTCTTTATTGCACACTGTGGTGACATTGTTTGTATAAATGCTCATTTTCCTGCTTGTAATGTTCTGTTTTTGGTTCCTGAGGATAAAACAGATATTTTCCCCGCAGGGAGAGAAATTTAGAACAAAGCCCATTCTAATCAACATTCCTGTTTTATCAACAATGAGCAGTAAAATGTTATTCAATGGAATTAAACCCCAGAGGAGTGATGCCCCTCAGCCGTTCCCTCCTTCTTTCATTCATAACACAATGATGTTGAATAATGCCATTCAGAAAAACAGCATAAGTATTCTCAAACCAATTATTTATAGCAGTCTTGCTTTTACAGGAGGAAGTCACATTATTTTAAAGCAGCTAAAATAAACTGGTATTTTGAAAGATGGCAGCCTAGATTAGAAGGCTCTCAGCCTGAAATGTCAACTGTTTACTCATTTCCACAGATGCTACTTGACCTGCTGAGTTCCTCAGCATTTTGTGTCTGTTGCTATGGATTTCCTTGTGTTTAGATTAAAATAGGGCGAAGCAAAGTGCAGGTAAAATCAAACTGTATATGTTCCAGCAAAAATGTTGTTTTACACTTCCTTAGTAAGCTTTTGATATTCATGCAGTTGGAAATTGTATTATTATTTTACCATTACTATATTTCACACCACCATTATTTTAGTTCTGCCTGCACCTTCAGATTCAGAAATGGTAATTTGTCCATTTTGGATTTTGCTTCTTCCCTGAGCTAATGGTTTTCTTCTCATTGTCATTATATAGTGCAATGTAGATCAAGGACCAAACTTCTTGTTGAATTCAAGCTGCAAAAATAATCCAGAAATGGGTAATAAACTTTTGAAAGCCTGAATTTTGCAGATAAAAAAAGTATATCTTTTATGACAAACCATGTGGTAACGTCATTCATCTTTGTGTGAATGTTAAAGGTATATTGAGTTATATTTTTCCAGCTAAATATGATTAGAATTCATTGATCCTTTTGAGCATAACTAAGGATTGATAGGTTACTTGTATTGCTGTTGAAGGACAAGCCAAGATTTTTTGCAGAGTTTGCAAATAATACTATGTAAGTCTTAGAAATTTTGAAGAACTAAGAGTTAATGAGATGAAGTTTGATGACACAGCCTCAGTATAGAAGGATATCCCATTAGATATCCCATTTCTTTGGCCAGAAAGTGGTGAATCTGTAGAAATAATAGCTGCAGATGGCAATTGAGGCCAAGTCAAATGAAGCAGTTTGAACGGGGCATGACTGCGCAAGCGCGTGAAGGTCAGCTTCTGAAGCAGCGGGAGAGTTTAAAAAGCAAATGGATTAACAGAGCAGGTGACGGAGTAGTGGGCGACAGAGTAGGAAGGCTTTGGTTTGAGAGGCTTCGGCAAGCAGAGGCTGAGGACGAGCTTGCTCCCAGTGAGGTAAGGCCGGGTAAACTCCTTTAATTAATCTAATTAACTTAGAAGTAGGTCTTTTTTCCCCCTTGGCGAATCGGCCAGGACAGACGGAGGAACAGCAGGGCTCACACAGCTAACGGTATGAGCTAACAGTCTAAAAAGTTCGTGTGTTTGGCAAGGTAAGTGGGTGAGTAAACTTATTTTTCCTTGTTTCACTCCTGTAGAATTAGGTAGCAGGATAGTGCTTTGTTCAGGGTGTCAGATGTGGGAATCCTGGGAGACCTCCAGCGTCCCTGATGGCCACATCTGCGCCAGGTGCACCGAGATGCAGCTCCTCAGAGACCGTGTTAGGGATCTGGAGCTGCAGCTTGATGACCTACTGCTTATTAGGGGAAGTGAAGAGGTGATAGACAGGAGCTACAGGGAGGTAGTCATCCCTAGGCTACAGGGGTCAGAAAACTGAGTGTCAAGAGAGGGAAGGGAAATGCCCAGATAGTGGAGAGCACCCCTGTGGCTGCCCCCCCAGCAACAAGTATATAGTTTTGGATGCTGCTGAGGGGGATGACCTGACGGGACGGCCACAGTGACTGGGTCTCTGGCACTGAGCCTGGCGCTGTTGTGCAGGAGGGAAGGAGGGAGAAGAGGAATGCAGTAGTCATAGGGGATTCCATAGTCAGGGGAACAGACGGGAGATTCTGTGAGCCTGATAGAGATACCCGCAAGGTGTGTTGCCTCCCAGGTGCCAGGGTACAGGATGTCTTGGATTGGATTCAGAATATTCTGAAGGGAGAGGGCGAGCAGCCAGCTGTCTTGGTACATTTTGGCACCAATGACATAGATAGGAAAAGGGAGGAGGCCCTGAAGGGAGATTTCCAGGAGTTAAGAAGGAAGCTGAGAAGCAGGACCTCCAGGGTAGTAATCTCAGGATTGCTACCCATGCCACGTGCTAGCAAAGGAAAGAATACTAGGATCAGGCAGATGAATGCATGGCTGAGAGACTGGTGCAGGGGGCAGGGCTTCAGATTCTTGGATCATTGGGATCTCTTCTGGGGGAAGTATGACCCGTTCAATAAGGACGGGTTACACCTGAACCCAAAGGGGACCAATATTCTGGCGGGAAGTTAATAGAGCTGTTAGGGAGGGTTTAAACTAATTTGGCAGGGAGATGGGAACTGGAATGATAGAGCGGAGGAGGGGGAAAACAGAAATAAATTTAAGATAATGAGCAGTAAAGATGTCAGGGAGGACAGGCAGGCGATGGGGCAAATTTGCAGCCATTGGGATGAGTTGCAGTGCAATCAAAGCAAAAAGTAAATACTGGACTTAAGGTGTTATACTTAAATGCACGCAGCATAAGGAATAAGGTGGATGATCTTGTCGTACAGCTACAGATTGGCAGGTATGGTGTTGTGGCCAAAGGATGCATGTCTCTGGGAGCTGAACGTCCAAGGATACACAGTGTATCGGAAGGATAGGCAGGTAGGCAGAGGGGGTGGCGTGGCTTTATTGGTAAGAAATGATATTAAATCATTAGAAAGAGGTGACATAGGATCGGAAGGTGCAGAATCTTTATGGGTTGAGCTAAGAAATCACAGGGTTAAAAGGACCCTGACGGCAATTATATACAGGCCTCCGAACAGTTGCAGTGATGTGGACTACAAATTACAACAGGAAATAGAAAAGGGTTGCCAGAAGGGCAGTGTTATGATAATTGTAGGGGATTTTAACATGCAAGTGGATTTGGAAAATCAGGCTGGCACTGGATCTCGAGAGAGAATTTATAGAATGACTACGAGATGGCTTTTTAGAACAGCTTGTTGTTGAGCCCACTAGGGGATCGGCTGTACTGGATTGGGTATTGTGTAATGAACCAGAGGTGATGGAACCATTAGGAGGCAGTAATCATAACGTGATTGAGTTCACTGTGAAATTTGAGAAAGAGAAGCCGAAATCCGGTGTGTCAGTATTTCAGTGGAGTAAAGGAAATCACAGTGGCATGAGAGAGGAACTGGCCAAAGTTGACTGGAAAGGGACACTAGTGAGAAGGACGGTAGAGCAGCAGTAGCTGGAGTTTATGCGAGAAGTGAGAAAGGTGCACGACAGATATATTCCAAAAAAGAAAAAAAATTTCGATTGGAAAAAGGATGCAGCCGTGGCTGAGAGAAGTCAAAGCCAAAGTAAAGCAAAGGAGAGGGCATATAAGGAAGCAAAAATTAGTGGGAAGAGAGGATTGGGAAGTTTTTAAATGCTTACAAAAGGAAGCTAAGAAGGTCATTAAGAGGGAAAAGAAGAACTATGAAAGGAAGCTAGCACATATTATCAAAGAGGATACTAAAAGCTTTTTCAAGTATACAAAGAGTAAAAGAAAAGTGAGAGTAGATATAGGACCGATAGAAAATGATGCTGGAGAAATTGTAATGGGAGGTAAGGAGATGGCAGAGGAACTGAACGAGTATTGTGCATCAGTCTTCACTGAGGAAGACATCAGCAGTATACCAGACATTCAAGGGTGTCAGGGAAGAGAAGTGTGCGCAGTCACAATTACGACAGAGAAAGTACTCAGGAAGCTGAATAGCCTAAGGGTAGATAAATCTCCTGGACCAGATGGAATGCACCCTCGTGTTCTGAAGGAAGTAGCTGTGGAGATTGCAGAGGCATTAGCAATGAGCTTTCAAAAGTCAATAGATTCTGGCTTGGTTCCGGAGAACTGGAAGATTGCAAATGTCACTCCGCTATTTAAGAAGGGGGCAAGGAAGCAAAAAGGAAATTATAGACCTGTTAGCTTGACATCGGTGGTTGGGAAGTTGTTGGGAGTCGATTGTCAAGGATGAGGTTACAGAGTACCTGGAGGCCTATGACAAAATAGGCAGAACTCAGCATGGTTTCCTTAAAGGAAGATCCTGCCTGACAAACCTATTGCAATTTTTTGAGGAAATTACAAGTAGGCTAGACAAGTGAGATGCAGTGGATGTTGTGTATTTGGATTTTCAGAAGACCTTTGACAAGGTGCCGCACATGAGGCTGCTAAACAAGATAAGAGCCCATGGAATTACGGGAAAGTTACATACATGGATAGAGTGTTGGCTGATTGGCAGGAAACAGAGTGGGAATAAAGGGATCCCATTCTGGTTGGCTGCCGGTTACCAGGGCTGTTCCACAGGGGTCCGTGTTGGGGCCACTTCTTTTTACATTGTATATCAACAATTTGGATTATGGAATAGATAGCTTTGTGGCTAAGTTTGCTGATGATACAAAGATAGGTAGAGGGGCTGGTAGTGCTGAGGAAACAGAGTATGCAGAGAGACTTGGATAGATTGGGAGAATGGGCAAAGAAGTGGTAAATAAAATACAATGTTGGAAAGTGTATGGTCATGCACTTTGGTAGAAGAAATAGACGGGCAGACATTTATTTAAATGGGGAGAGAATTCAAAGTTCTGAGATGCAACATGACTTGGGAGTCCTCATGCAGGATACCCTTAAGGTTAACCTCCAGGTTGAGTCAGGGGTGAAAAAGGCGAATGCAATGTTGGCATTCATTTCTAAAGGAATAGAGTATAGGAGTAGGAATGTGATGTTGAGGCTCTATAAGGCACTGGTAAAACCTCATTTGGAGTACCGTGTGCAGTTTTGGGCTCCTTATTTAAGAAAGGATGTGCTGACATTGGAGAGAGCTCAGAGAAGATTCACTAGAATGATTCCGGGAATGAGAGGGTTAACATATGAGGAACGTTTGACTGCTCTTGGACTGTACTCCTTGGAGTTTAGAAGAATGGGAGGGAGCCTCAAAAACATTTTGAATGTTGAAAGGTATGGACAGAGTGGATGTGGCAAAGTTGTTTCCCATGATGGGGGAGTCTAGTACAAGAGGGCATGACTTAAGGATTGAAGGGCGCCCATTCAGAACAGAGATGTGAAGAAATTTTTTTAGCCAGATGGTGGTGAATCTGTGGAATTTGTTGCCCCGGGCAGCAGTGGAGGCCAAGTCATTGGGTGTATTTAAGGCAGAGATTGATAGATATCTGAGTAGCAAGGGCATCAAAAGTTATGGTGAGAAGGTGGGGGAATGGGACTAAATGGGAGAACAGATGAGCGCATGATAAAATGGCAGAGCAGACTCGATGGGCCGAATGGCCGACTTCTGCTCCTTTGTCTTATGGTCTTATATTTAAAGCAGAGTTTCAGCGTTCCTTGATTAGTAAGGGGGGGGGGCAAAAGTTACAGGGAAAAAGCAGGTGAATAGGGGTGAAAGGGAAAATAAATCAGCCATAAGCAATTGACAGAGGAGTCTTGATGGGCCAATTAGCCTAATTCTGCTGCTACAGCTTATGGTCTTATGGTGAAGGATGTCTCAATAAACATTTCAGACTTGTAGATATTATGAGAATTCCATGAGCATTCATGGGATATATTGAGAAATGAATGGTTTGGTTATATTAATTTTAGAGATGAATAATGTGTGAATTAAGTTCATTGACCTTAGCATCTCTGATGATTAGCCAATGGCTGTTGTCTCACTGAGTGCAAAATGAAAAAAAGAGTGGGTTAAAATGTGAAATATGGAAATACTCATAATCAGGTTGGAAAAAAGAACATAATCTACGTAACAAAAATAAAACCATATTTGCCACAGTTGACATTCATGTTGTAACTGGAACACAAAATTTGTTATTTTAAACACTGCTTTTGCATACTTCGCTGTTAGATCAATGAAAAAAGTCCCAATTGCAGTTCCTGTTGGAAATTTCAAATCGGATTTTACATTGAGAATAATCTATAGTTAGGAATATTTTACAATATTGACCCTGAGTATTATCTGGATCAGACCATATGTTTTAACAAAGACTTATCAGAACAAAGGGAACATTCTGATAGACCCTCTCAAAAAGAGGGATTCTCTTTTTGTCCTAAACATTGATTTACGACTAATGTTTACACTTTGTAAGTAATAAAAGTAAACATCTTAAACATTAGTAGTTTATCTTCCTTTGTACACAGTAAATCACTTGCAGCATGAAAAGCAGAGGCACCTCCTCATAGGTACAGTGACTCAGGTTCAACCCTGACCTCTGGTACCGTTTCTGTGAAGTTGACATGTTTTCCCTGTGACTTTAAGTTTCCTTTGTGTGCACCAGTTTCATCTTTCTAAAGACATACAGCTTGGTAGATTATTTGGTTGCTGGAGTTCAGGTAGGTGTAGTGGCAGAACCTGAAGGGATGGGAATGTGGGGAAAATACTGCAGGACTTGTGTAGATGAGTGCTTGAAAGTTTCTATGCCGTATAGACCTATGACTCTAATTGCATGTCCAGAAAGAGAACAAAATGTGCTTTTGTGAAATTTGCAACTGAACACAATTAAAAGCTGCCTTAATCCTGAATTTTTATTTGCTTGAGAAAGTGATCCTGATTCCATACCTGAAAGGAACTTATTCTCCAGGATCTTCCATTCTGCTTGTGAAATCCTTGTTAAACCTGCAAGCTCTGATATGAATGTTTCTTCTGCCATCTAAGTAGTGACGTTAAAAAGAAAACAACATTACTAGAGAATTACAATATCAGTATTTTCTACTGGCAGCACTCAGAATCTGACAAAGTCAAACTCAAAGTGAACACTACATTACTTGGCATTCCAAAGCTCCTAAATGGCGACCAAATGAAATGCACTTGAACATGATAACAGCTGCTGCTTTGAGGTTTATGCAAAATAATATTTTTGGGAGCATTATTCCTCGTAATTACAATACAATCCATCCACCATTCATTGATGCTGTCACAAAATACTAGAATAAAGTGTTATTTCTAATTTTTTAAAAAAACTTGCTTTACTACATTAAAGGTTCTATTAAAATAATACAAGACAAGATGCTTCGCAAGATTGCTATCAAACATTTTGACATCAAGGCAGATGGTGAAAGAATTAGACAACAAAACTTCAGAAGGAAAGCATGGAAGTATAAGGAGAGTGATCCAAAACCTAGGGTCCCCGGATGAAAGTACAGGCACTTGTTGTGTGGAAATTGTAATTGTATAGTGTTCAAGCTAAGAATTTGATGAGCTCAAATATAGTGGAGGACGAGCCGTCGTGTGGGTAAGTGCCGCATATCCAGAAAGGTGGCCAGAGATGGAGGAACAAGCTATGGAGTTGCAAAAGGAATGGACCTTTTAGAATGCTGAAATTGGAGTATCTGGTGATGGAATCCTAACAAAGGTAGCAAAATTGTGCAGAATGATCCACTGAATATGAAAACTGATGCTGTGGAAAGTTGGGAAAAGGTGAACCCCAGCTAGTTTCAGAGGAGAGGAAGTGAGAGCAGGAGTACAGGAAATGGAGGAAAAGCAGATGGCAACCTTACCGCTACAATCGAATGTTCACATTGTATGTAAACATCTCCAGTTTTAATACTGAATGTCTGATATCTTTTAGCAGTCAATAGCCCTATTACTTTGAAGTGGAAACTTTATTTCTAAGAAAAAGTTTGTGTTCAAGTTCGTTATCCAGCTATAATCACAGTCGAGAAGCAAATGACCAGTAGTATACCTTCAAGTGTTTATCTAGCTGCTGCTTCAATTGATGGAGCTGCTGCCCCCTCTGCTTCAGGAACTCCATGTTTATCTCCTCTTCAAGCAAAAGCATTGAAATAATCCTCCTCTGCTGCAGCATCATCCTATCAGTCATGGAGACATGGGTATCTTTATATTAAAGTTAAATATGTTTTTCTCCGTTTCTGATATACAAAGTGCACCGATCAACTTGTCTACCAAAAGCACTAACAACTGCTATTTGTACAGTTTCTAACTGAATAAGATTTCTCAAAGAGATACATCAAGGATACTGTTAGAAGTTTCACACTAAGACATATAATAAGCCCTGTGGCAAACAGGTTGGTCAAAGTGGTAGCTTTAAAAAGCATTTAGAAGGAGAAGGAGGAGGTTAGGGGCAAAACTGTAAGAAAAGACATTGTTAGAAACTCCAGAACCTTAATATTTGCACATTTAACAGATAAAACTTTAAACTTATTTTTAATATGGTTTAGCTTGTATGCTTATAAAATTTTGTTAGTTTTGTAGAAGCACGTCTTCAATTAATTCATTTACATGTATGAAATTAAATATAGCTGATGTTAGCTTTCAATTAGATTAGGATTGCATTGTTCAATGTTTGTTGCTTCACTGCAGAAACTTCAAATATAAATCACAGCTTACTCTTACTCACTGGTGTTGAATCTTTGTTGAATTAAAGCGTTTTGTCTTCACATTAACCATGCCTGCACTAAGATTTTCTTCAATCATCTTCTCCTTAATATGCTGTTTCTTTTTAAAAGTGTCTGTTTCCACAAGATTCAATTAACATCAATCAAAAATGTAGTAAACTCTGACAACATTTACAATTAAAATCCTAGAATTCATTTTTACTTTGTCAAAAAAGCCAGTTTCTTTAGCCAAAAACTCATGGTTCGATGGACAGTAACAACATTTGCATTTTAATGAAATCTGGAATAAGGTCCCAAGTGTTCACAAATCATAAAAAAAATAGTTGCTGAGCTGACTGTTAAGATACTGAATCCAATCAGTGGCAATTTGCAATAAAACCTTCAAGTCTTGTAATCACATCAGTATTTCACTGGAGGAAACTTGGTTCATTCATCCGGTACACTCGTACAGGCAGCAGATACACACATTTTGTACAAATAAGGAGCAATAGATCTCTTGGCCTCTTGAGCCTGCTTTGCTAATTGATTAATCATGGCTGACTTGACTGTAAACTCAGCTGTGTATTCCTATTTATCTCACAATAACCTTTCACCCTTGTATCTATCAATTTGTGCCTTAAATAATTAAAGGTATAGTTTATACTGCCCTATAATGGAATTCTTTAAAACTTGTGACTCTTTGAGGGAAACATTTTACCTCATCTCTAACTGGGTTTTCACAAGTTCCTTGCTATTATGCTTTTAACAGTAGTTTCTAACCTGTTGCCCAAGACAGATATTAACCAAAATGCTCTAGACGGTGATGATATTATGGGAGAGGAAGGGTTATGTGTTGGGATGGACAAAATCCTCAGTAATAGAACTTGGATTTCTTCGGTAAATGTTTTGGAAGCAGGAACTGCTGTAGAAGATTTAGGTACAGCCACATAACCACCATTATTCTGGAGTCTAAGTATAGTAGCAATATATAGAGTACAGAACTTTGTTGACTATAGAAAGTTAACCAATATTTTTAGTATTAGTATTTGGGTTAAATGAAATACAAACATTTTGACATTATTCTAATTCAAAGTTGAACTTAAATCAGATAGTACTCCTTAAAGGGTATCTGAGATACCCAGATGATGTCCATTTCTTCAAATGAACATATGTGGCTGGAAGACTCAAAACTATAATGAATAAAAAATTCATTAACTAATTAGAAATATTGCTGGGTTTGCTTTCTTAATGTTGATACGTATGAAGATATTTAATTTCCATTGACTCACAGCATCTGTCAATATGCCCTCTCTATTACGGTAAGGTTTTCCTGGGAATGCTTACCACAATGTTCCAATATCTGTGACCAACCTCCAAATCAGAGCAATGAAACTTAAAGGAAAATGTACAAGTTTCATTTGATTTAAGCAATTAAATTAGAGACACCTTGCAGGGACCTCAGCTGATTTCTTTTGTCTTTTCTGTACCGCTCCATGGTTTCTTCTATCTGTTGGAAGTACTTCTGGATAAGACCATTTGCACCTTCCAAGGTCACATAGACACTCTCCATCGTTCTTTCTACTAAAAGATTCTAAAATACAATTAGACAGATATCAATTCTTTTCTAGTTTTGTGAATAAACAAACCCGCCAAAAGACAGTTTAGGGAGATGATTTGACTTGTTAGTTACTGCTTTGAGACACTTAACACACTTTGATATTTGGTGCTGAGATTTAATATATTTTGTGGTAAATAAAATAAAAGAAAAAGAAAACCAGGTAAGTATATTTGTGTCTATTAAGTAGTTGGGTTAAAATAAGTAGTGCAAAAAAACAAATAAATTAAGTAGTGTGGTCATGTTCAAGGTTTCAGTGTCCATTTAGAAATCAGATGGCAGAGGGGAAGGAGTTGTTCCTGAATCACTTATTGTGTGCCTTCAGGCTTCTGTACCTTCTTGATGATAACCATGAGAAGAGGGCATGTCCTGGGTGGTGGGGATCCTTAACGATGGATGCTATCTTCCTAAGATACCGCTCCTTGAAGACATCTTGGATGCTATGGAGGCTAGTAAAGATGGAGCTGACTAATTTTACAAGTTTCTGCAACATATTTTAATCTTGTGCAGAAGCCACACCTCCCACACCAGACGGTGATGCAGCCAGTCAGAATATTCTCCATGGTATACATCAGTATAAGTTTGTGTGTGCCACTGTTTTGCCTTCTCTATGGCTGCATCAATATGGTTAGGGTTAGGTTAGGTCCTCAGAGATTTTGACACCCAGGAACTTGAAATTCCCCACTCCCTCCACTTGTGATCCCTCTAACAGGATTGGTTTGTGCTCCCTCATCTTTCCCTGCCTGAAGTCCACAATCAATTCCTTGATCTTTGATCTTTGTTGAACCACCCACTAAATGGTATACAGTATCTCGTTCCTGTACGCCCTTTTTGTCACCATCTGAAATTCTGCCAACAAAATCATCAGCAAATTTATAGAAGCCATTTGAGCTATGCCTAGCTACATAGTCATTGGTGTAGAGCAGTGGGCAAAGCACACATTCCTGTGGCGCGCCAGTGTTGATTATCAGCGAGGTATAGATGTTACTTGCAATCCGCACAGTTTGTGGTCTTCCTGTTAGGAAGTAGAGGATCCAACTGCAGAATGATGGTACAGAGGCTCAGATTCTGTAGCTTATTGATCAGGACTGTAGGAACAATGGTATTAAATGCTGAGCTATAGTCAATAAATAGCATCCTGACATAGATATTTATATTGCCCTAAGTGGCGAGCCAGAGAGATTGTGTCTTCTGTTCCTACTGTGGTGATGGGCAAATTACAGAGGGTTTAGGTCCTTCCTAAGACAGGTATTGATTCTAGCCATGACCAAGCTCTCAAAAATTTCATCACCATAGGCGTGAGTCCTACTGGACAATAGCCATTGAGGCAGCTCATCCTGCTCTTCTTGGGCACTAATTTAATTCCCTTTTTGAAGCAGGTTGGGAACATCCGACCTGAGAGATTGAAAATGTCTTTGAATCCCCCTGCCAGCTGTTTGGCACAGATTTTCAGAGCCTTACCGAGTACTCATCAGGCCCTGCTGCCTTGTGAGGGTTCACCCTCTTGAAAGCCAGGCTGACGTCAGCCTCCGAGACTTAGATCACAGGGTCACTGGGTGCGGCAGGGATCCTCATAGCTGTAGTTTTATTCTCCCTTTCAAAATATGCACAAGTTGAGCTCATCTGGTAGTGAAGCATCACTGCTATTCATGATGTTGGATTTTCCTTTGTAGGAAGCAAAATCCTACAAGACCTAATGAACTGAGTACCTGAACTCACTGGTATTAAAAACTCCATATCTATGAAATTCAACACAGTGATCATGATTCAATTCCAGGTCTTTATAAAACAATCCATTTAGTTTCATTTCCCTGCTCTATCCCTATCTCACTGCAAACTATTTCTTGAAAGTCTCCACTCAATTTCCTTTTAAAGATGTCTTTGTTTCCATCATTCCCAAACAAAGAATTGCAGATTGCTAGCACTCGCTGCATAAAAGCACTCTTCCTTACATCCCTGCTAGGTGAATCATATTTCTTTGTACCAACAGAGATCACAGGTATTTAACTGTCTTAAAACTACCTTGACTAAGCCAAATACATAATGTGGATTTTACACCAAATTTAAATTTCACTTTTTGCAATCATGCAAGATGGTTGATATTGAATTGGCTGCTTTTGCTCAATTGCCCAAATGCCTGGAGTATAAGCCATCAACGTTATCCTATTGGTAAAAAAGCAAGAATGATCTACAGTGTTGCCCTCTGGTGTTCTGGTAGCAGATATTTAAAACCAAGGTAACGTGTTAACATGTACATTTGTCCCAGCTATATAAACTCATCTTTCCATTCAATACCAAGATCCTATGAAAGACTGATATTAATCCTCAGTTAATATTTAAATAATACTACCTCCAACAAAGATTGCATGGTGTAATATAGAAAATGAACACAATACAAATATCAATATACTGGCTACAACCAAGTATAACCAAGTGTTTGGTTTAGACACTGACGATAGCTTCAGGGGAATATTACCTTGAGTTGATGTGTGCTATCTATATGGTTCTGCTCGGCAGAGTTGGTTCTGGCTTGGTGGACGAGGGCACAGCCGATCACCTGAACCATGTGATGCTGCAAAAGATCCATCAGTACCCTGGACTCTACAGTGAATTGCTGGTGAAGCAGCGATTCAGTCTCTTGGCACAACATCTCTTTTTCTTTCGACAATCTGGACACCTTTCAGAAAATAAATAGAATGCAGAACACGTCAGGTGCAATTATCTAACGGCTAAAAGTGGTACCATCTTGGGTTCACACTCAATGAGGATCAAATTTATTCACCAGATACATTACTGTGTCTTTGGAACTTGCTGTGGTGTATTGGTGCAACATGCAACCGAAAAAAACATTCAACAATTATAAGGAATAAAGAACTACATACAAAATAAAGTTAGAGGTTAAAGTGTGAATGTGGAATGAAGTGCACATAAATGCTACCATGTACAAACGTTTGTACTTAAAATGTAAACAATATTATAAAAAGTTGTTCAAAGTATTTACAATGCACTGATAGGGGTAACAGATAGTTGGCAGGGGTAACTAGAATGGTCAATCAAATTTAACTGCCTGGGATAAGCAACTTTTAAGATGTAAGGAAGTTTTTGTTTAAGCGGCCTTAAAAGTGCTTTCCAGAAGGGAGCTTTCAGAAAAGACAGATTGTGGGCTGGTTATTGTCTGCAATGATTTGTCCTGGACACACGTCTCTGACAGTGAAGAAACACTGCACCCATTGACCTTTTCTGCTGACCTGTCAGTTTACTGTACTTTTCATATACTCTGAGAGTGTGCTGTGCCAAACCAGAACAATCTTATGTCAACTTGTGAACAAAGGAAGTTTATGATATAGAAGGATGGTGAGCAAAGATGGACCTTGGGTCAATCCCACTTCCCAGCTCTTGGTCCTGCAGGTTATGGCTCTTCAAGTGACTATTCAGCAACTTTCTCCACCTTCTTTTGAAGCTGTGAGCTCATCTCTAACACTTAGTGAGTGTTATACATTTTTCTCAACATACTGCAAAACTTACTAACAAATAAGCTTATGTCCTTTTATGACTGATCCTTCTAAGAGAAATGGATTATAACTGTTTAATCTGTCAAGGCTTCTCAAAATTACTGTATATATATTTTCTTAATTTTATCCCCCTCAGTCTCCTTTTCTCCAAAGGAAACACCAGTTAGCTGCTCCTCAAAACAGTAATTTTCTAGGCCAGGAATTATTTTAGTTGTGCACTGACAATAAAATCCTTATTTTAAAAAATAGCTAATCTAAACATTACACAAATGAGACAGAAATATTTGAAGTGCAGCAGAAAATCTGAGCTATTTATTGGAAGTAGGTTTGGTGAACGTATACTGATACCAGATTGTCCCTTAGTTTCTTGCTTTCGTCTTCATGCTCATCCCAAATTGGAAGTTCTTTTAATTGCTGTTCTCCTAGTTCATCCATCTGACATTTTGTCTTGTAAAGCTTCATTTCCTTGAGAGTCATTAGACCAAGATGCCTCAGAGTTAACCATCTAACCACAGACTGTAAAGCTGTCTTATGTTTCAGCACAATGTGGTTAGAAATCCTGAGAGATTAAACATGAAAAGCAGTTACATCTATGTAGCTTATTCAAGCAAATGTTAGATCTTAAATATTACCATTCTTATGATGAAGGAACTACGATATTTAAGTTGGAATAGGATCAGCAGATGTGAGGACATATTTAACAGTTTGTTTTATGAAGGGAATCACTCAGAAGAAAAATAGAGGCAGCTTAGCTCAAAATTAAAAGAAATCAAACTCCCCTCCTTGACTTGAGATTCCAACCTGAGACAATACCTTTGGCAGTAACAAATAGTGGCTGATGTATCATCTTTCAGATTTATTGTTAAATTGAGGTCTATTTGGGAGAATGAAATAATCTTATGATCCCACTTGAATTTCCTTAGGAAGGCTGCATTCATCATTAAGGCTTCCCACCACCCAGGACATACATGCCCTCTTCACACTATCACCATCGGGAAGGAGGTACAGAAGCCTGAAGGCATGCACTTAGTGACTCAGGAACAGCTTCTTCCCCTCTGCCATCCAATTTCTAAATGGACATTGAACCCATGAACACTACCTCAATACTTCTTTAATTTCTGTTCTTTTGCATTACTTATTTTAACTGTTTTATACACACACACTCACTCTTAATGATATTTATTTATCATGTATTTCATTGTATTGCTGCCGTAAAATTAACAAATTTCACAACATATGCAGGTGATATTAAACCAGACTCTGATTACAAGTTAGGAAATTCTGTGATGGCTTGGTCAACATTGTCCTCTCTCAAGCTAACAAACTAGATTCCTAAGATTCAATCTGCTGAAGCAAAAGGACAGATTGAGGTATAATCAATAGCATAAACATTCTCATTCTTTAAACTTAATGGAATATACAGTCAAAGGAGTCTGACAAAAAGTAGCATCAGTGGGTTAGGACTAAAAGAAAAACAAAAGAATAAGTAATAACTGTAATAGGCAAAGATCCCAATGGAGGTCACTAACAGCACTGTTAGACAAACTTGCAATGGACTCAACACATTGCCTGTAAAGACAACTCTCACCAATTGTGAGCAGTGGCCCCTTACTGTGCAACTTAACTCTCAAGATCCAAGGCAGTATACATGACAGATAAGGCTTTGAACTTTTCTTGTTCTACCACACAAACAAAAAGTCACTTCTATTGCACAAGACCTCTCTTCCTCTGGCTCTGTATTTGTGAAGTGAACAGGGAAGTTTAGGTGGATTGCGGATCATAAGGACCAATGGGAATGGAATACAGAAGATCAAGCTTGGAGTTCGCAGCAACAAGGGGAATTGGAGTTGGGTCTCACACATCAAGTAGACAGATAGCGGACCCATGGACAGATGCCCAAGGTCCTAACTCTGGAAATGAGAGATGGCAATGAAGGCTAAATTGCTTAAGGAGGAACAACCTACAAGATGATGGATGGCCTAAACACTGCAGCAGAAGAGCAAACAAAATCCTCACATTTCACAAGGACACAGACTTGATATCAATGCTAGGACTAGAACTGCTTTCAGTGTGGGACAGCAGAAAACTATTTATTAAGGAGACCAAACTAAATCAAGAGAATAATGTAGAGAACCTATCAACAAAATGACTGAGTGTCATAACCTTACCATGCATACATAACAACTCTCATACTCACTTCTCATCCAGTGCAGTCTGCTTCAGTAGGAAGTTCTGAATTATCTGTTCCTGATAGTCAACCAGGTGTTTCTGTTTAGCTGAATTTAGTGCTTTCTCATTTAGCCATTCCTATATTTTGCAATAGGAGGGATAAATACTATTAAAAATACCCATTTCAGAATGTATAACAACCTCAGTTACACAATGAGTTAGCAAGTTTGCTTTCAAAACTTAATTTTTCGTAACTTCTTGTGAAAAGCACTGCTTGTATAATGTAAAGGTCAAGGGGGGTGATTTAGCCATTGTAAATGAAACCAAAATTATCACACCCAGTGAATTTGAATACTTACAAGTGGTTATTAAAAACAGCAAAGGCTGCAATCTGTACAGATCACCTCCTCAGTTGTATGACAGATTATAGACAAGGTGAGGATATGGACATAACAGCGGAAGAGTATGACCTGTGACAAAGGTTATGGTTAAATCAGGGATGTTGGGAGTTGCTGGGTGATGAGGCCCAAAGGGCCAGAAGGGCCTTTTCCACATTCCATTTTCCTCTTCACACTGTATCTTCAAATAAATAAATACAAGGCTGTACACCATCATTTATTTCATGTACCTGCTTCATTTGGACCAATTTTTCTTGGAACAATGTCAAATGCCATTTTCTCTCTTCTTCTGCCGCCTGGCTGCTTGCTCGTAGCTCTTGCTGCATTTGGCTTCTCAAGGCTTCCATTGCAGATGAAGATACTTCAGTGAGGTTTGGTAGAGTTTCTGAAAAAAACTCCTCGATCAATTTGTCCACAGTCTGCGATGAAGTACAGTGCAGGTTCTGCTTCGTATAATGTGGTAAAATTACTAAAGCAATTTCCGCACTTGTGCAGTTCAAGGCAAAGAGCAAATAACATGTACCTTTTGCACAAACTTGGCAGATTGAAATCCATATCCTATCACCTCATGTAAATGTCTGTAACCTACAGAAATGAAATTTTCTTTTCACTTAAGGGAAACAATTTGGAGATTGACCCACTAAAGAACTCAAATGCAGAAACATTTGACCTAATTAAATTCAAAACTCACAGGCAGCTCATGTCTATATTTAAAATTTATGCTTCCAATGAATGACACCTTCCATGCACAGAAAGAAATCATAAAAATTATCCTCAGAAATATTAATAAAATGAGCAACAAGGGATGCAAGCATACTGTCCTGCCCCTCTAGAAAGCAATTAATGATAGAAAAGCTTCCCCAAACTGTTATTCATAGCATACAATGGGAACTTAATTTAAACTCCTTTACCTAATGGAATTAATCCAAGCTATTGGGGAGAGTTTAAACTAAAATTGCTGGGGTTGGGAACCAACCTGAAGTGATGGAGGAAAGGGAGGTTGGCTCACAAATAGAGAAAGCTTGGAGACAGTGTGAAAGGGAGGATAGGCAGATGTATCCAGAGATACCGGCCACGTGACAGATGCACTGCCACCTGGCTGGTCGGAGGACACACCACATGCCAATCAACATTTGGTCCCTCCCAACTAATCAGTGCACACCTAAATTATTGGTCACCTTAATTGGATTATCTCATCCAGCCCCATGCTTTAAAAGGTGAGACTTGGCCTTGGCTCACCCTCTCTTACAGACCACCTCATTGGAGGTAAGTGCATTGATTTATGCTTGGGAAGGTCTATCGTTTGTCCTGGTAAGCGAGCCGCGGCTATCCAAGGTCAAGGGGGATAGCTGTTGTAGTGCTTTTTCCTTGTTCTTTGTTTGTGTAACCGTACCCTGTCCCCACACCGCTTCCTGTGTATTGTAGATGCTTGTGTTGACCCAACTTCCCCTTTAATAATAAATTCCTTATTATTAAAACTGTGTGTGTCCAGGTCTCTACTGTTGAGACTCAAAGAACCAGTTATTTCCATCACAACAGCAGGTGATAGAGAAGGGACGCACTAGAGAAGGGTGATAGAGATGGTTTGACGTGTCTATTTTAATGTGAGGAGTACTATGAATAAAATGGATGAGCTTAGAGCGTGGATCAGCACTTGGAGATATGATGTTGTGGCCATTACAGAGACATAGAATGTGCAGGGCCAGGAATGGCTACTTCAAGTGCCAGGCTTTAGATGTTTCAGAAAGGACAGGGAGGGAAGCAAAAGAGGTGGGGGTGTGGAACTGTTGATCAGAGATAGTATCACAGCTGCAGAAAAGGTGGAAGTCATGGAGGGGTTGTCTGTGGGTGGAAGTTAGGAATACAAAGGGGTCAATAATTCTACTGGGTATTTTTTTTAAATATATAAACCACCCAATAGTACCAGGGACATCGAAGAGCAGATAAGGGAGACAGATTCTGGAAAGGAGTAATAATAACAGGGTTGTTGTGGTGGGAGATTTTAATTTCCCAAATATTGATTGGCATCTCCCCAGAGTGAGGGGTTTAGATGGGGTGGAATTTGTTAGGTGTGTTCAGGAAGGTTTCTTGACACAATACATAGATAAGCCTACAATAGGAGAGGCTGTACTTAGAACCATAGAAACAGGCCTTTTGGCCCTTCTTGGCTGTGCCGAACCATTTTTCTGCCTAGTCCCACTGACCTGCACCTGGGCCATATTCCTCCACACCCCTCTCATCCATATACCTGGTATATGATCTGGTATTGGGAAATGAACCTGGTCAGGTATCAGGCCTCTCAGTGGGAGTGCATTTTGGAGATAGTGATCACAATTCTATCTCCTTTACCATAGCAATGGAGAGGGATAGGAACAGACAAGTTGGGGAAATGTTTAATTGGAGTAAGGGGAAATATGAGGCTATCAGGCAGGAACTTGGAAGCATAAATTGTAAACAGATGTTCTCAGGGAAACGAATGGAAGAAATGTGGCAAATATTCAGGGGATATTTGCGTGGGGTTCTGCGTAGATACATTCCAATGGGACAGAAAGTATGATAGGGTACAGGAACCACGGTGTACAAAGGCTGTTGTAAATCTAGTCAAGAAGAAAAGGGCTTACAAAAGGTTCAAAAAACTAGGTAATGATAGAGATCTAGAGGATTATAAGGCTAGCAGTAAGGAGCTTAAGAATGAAATTAGGAGAGCCAGAAGGGGTCATGAGAAGGCCTTGGCGGACAGAATTAAGGAAAACCCAAAGGCATTCTACAAGTATATGAAGAGCAAGTGGATAAGACATGAGAGAATAGGACCAATCAAGTGTGACAGTGGAAAAGTGTGTATGGAACTGGAGGAGATGGCAGAGGCACTAAATAAATACTTTGCTTCAGTATTCACTACAGAAAAGGATCTTGGTGATCGCAGTGCTGACTTGCAGCAGACTGAAAAGCTTGAACTTGTAGGTATTAAAGAAAAAGATGTGCTGGAGCTTTTGGAAAGCATCAAGTTGGATAAGTCACTGGGACCAGACGGGATGTACCTCAGGCCACTGTGGGAAGCAAGGGAGATTGCTGAGCCTCTGGGAATGATCTTCGCATCATCAATGAGGACGGGAGAGGCTTCGGAGGATTGGAGGGTTGCAGATATTGTTCCCTTATTCAAGAAAGGAGTAGGGATAGCCTAAAAATTTATACACCAGTGAGTCTTACTTCAGTGGTTGGTAAGTTGATGGAGAAGATCCTGAGAGGCAGGATTTATGAACATTTGGAGAGATGTAATCCAATTAGGAATAGTCAGTATGGCTTTGTCAAAGGCAGGTCATTCCTTATGAGTCTGATTGAATTTTTTGAGGATGTGACTAAATACATTGATGAAGGAAGAGCAGCAGATGTAGTGTATATGGATTTCAGCAAGGCATTTGATAAGGTACCCCATGTAAGGGTTATTGAGAAAGTAAGGAGGCATGGGATCCAAGGGGACATTGCTTTGTGGATCCAGAACTGACTTGCCCACAGAAGGCAAAGAGTGGTTGTAGACTGGTCATATTCTGCATGGAGGCTAGTGACCAGTGGTGTGCCTCAGGGATCTGTTCTGGAACCTCTACTCTGTGATTTTTATAAATGACCTGGATGATGATGAAGTGGAGGGATGGGTTAGTAAATTTGCTGATGACACAAAGGTTGGGGGTGTTGTGGATAGTGTGGAGGGCTGTCAGGGGTTACAGCAGGACATCGATAGGATGCAAAACTGGGCTGAGAAGTGGCAGATGGAGTTCAATCCAGATAAGTGTGAGGTGGTTAATTTTGGTAGGTCAAATATGATGGCAAAATATAGCATTAATGGCAAGACTCTTGGCAGTGTGGAGGATCAGAGGGATCTTGGGGTCTGAGTCCATAGGACACTCAAAGCTGCTATGCAGGTTGATTCTATGGATAAGAAGGCATACATCAATTGTGGGATTGAGTTTAAGAGCCGAGAGGTAATGTTGCAGCTATACAGGAACCTGGACAGACACCACTTGGAGTACTGTGTGCAATTCTGTTCACTTCACTATAGGAAGGATGTGGAAACCAGAGAGAGGGCGCAGAGGAGATTTATAAGGATGTTGCCTGGATTAGGGAGCATGCTTAATGAGAATAGGTTGAGTGAACTCGGCCTTTTCTTCTTGGAGCGACAGAGGATGAGAGGTGACCTGATAGAGGTGTACAGGATAATGAGAGGCATTGATCGTGTGGATAGTCAGTGGCTTTTTCCCAGGGTTGAAATGGCTAGCACGTGAGGGCACAGTTTTAAGGTACTTGGAAGTAGGTACAGAGGAGATATCAGCGGTAAGTTTTTTTTAAACACTGAGTGGTGAGTGCGTGGAATAGGCTGTCAGTTGCAGTGGTGGAGGCAGAAACAATAGGGTCTTTTAAGAGACTCCTGGATGGATACATGGAGCTTAGAAAAATAGAGGGCTATGGGTAAGCCTAGGTAGTTCTAAGGTAAGGACATGTTCGGCACTGCTTTGTGGGCCGAAGGGCCTGTATTTACATTTCATCAACAATTATAAGCTCTTGAGATGGAAGAGACTGCAGGTTTTGGAATGTGAAGCAAAAAAAAAAGCCACTGTGAAGGATGAGAGAGAGATAATAGTACCTATGGAGGCCCTTAGTTCCAATCTGTCTCTGTTGACCAACTTGCCTAATTGGACTTGCCCCATTTGCCCGTGTTGGGCCCTCATCCCTCTAAACCTTTTCTATCCATGTACATGCCTTTTAAATAATGCAGTTGTATCTACCTCCACTAGTTCCTCCAGAAGCTTATTCCATATACCTGCCAGCCTCCGTATGGCAAAAATTGCCCAAGTCCCTTCTCGATCTGTCCGCTCTCCTTTAAAAATATACCCCTTCGTTTTGGACTCAAAGACTTGAGATATTCACCTTCCCTTTGCCCTTCACAGTTAAACAAAATTCTATAAGGTCAGTCCTCAGTCTCCTATGCTCTGTGGAAAAAATTGCAGCCTATTCAGCCTCTCCTGGTAATCCAATCCCATCAGTCCTGGCAATATCCTTGCAAATATTTTTGCACCTCTCCAATTCAATGACATCCTTCCTTCAGCAGGACAACCAAAACTGTACCCACATGACAGGTGTTAACTTCATTGTCCTCTTCACAATGAGTTCTTGCCCTGCTGAGTATTTCCCGCACATTTGTTACTATTTATTAAGACTACTACTTTGTAAGTGTTTAATCGTCATGATGTTAATGATGAAAACATCAGTAAATACTAAAAGAGCCATGATTAAAAAGAGTACGTCGTGAAGAAGCTAAAGGAGGCATGGATCATTCCAACTTCTCCCACTAATGAAATACAAATTGCAAAATCTCTCGCTCTTTAATCCAGAAATGTCTTTCTCCAAACTTAAGTGGTTCTCACAATTTTTTCACTGCCAAAACATCCACCAACCAAACCCCTGAATACTTTAGCAAAATGTACTAAACGTAAGAAAGTGGATTAGTTGCAGGGGTGTAAATGAATTCTCTAGACTCACCTTCCACAGTTCAGTAACTGCCTTTGCATCATTCTGATCTTCTTCATCCTCCATTTCACTGCGAATCTGCCTGTTACGTTCCTCAAGTTCATGATAACTCTATCAAGTTCACAGTTATAATATTATGTGCTGCAGGATCAGTAAACTACTCCACTATCTTTACTTCACTACCTGCTAAGTTAGAATTAAGTTATACCTCAATTGGACAAAAACCATGTGAAGAAATTAAACAAGTGAATGGATATTATCAATTAAAAATTAGCATTGTTATTGCCTCAATGGAACTGTATACTATCTACTAACTAAACACATATACGAATATAAAGAATTGTCTTTTTATATCATGAAATGCTGTGTAGGAGTCAGGTATCTTTTCTGTCTGTCTGTGTTGTATTTTGTGTTGCCCATTTATTATGCGCAACTTGTCACGTGGGTTGGGCCGGGCTAGAAGCTTTGTTCTAGTTAGTTTAGTTTATTTGAGAACAAGTGAGGTGGGGAATGAAATATTTTTTTGTTGACCACTAATTATGCTCAATTACACTAATTTGAATGCCAACGTGTGAACTCCCGTACTCAGTCTCCCAGTGGTTTTGGTTTGCTTTCAAGTAATCGCTACATGCTGCATGAAGGTAAGAACAACAGTCAACACCTCCAGCTTTCTATTTATGAACAAAAAATTGGAGGATTAGATTTTGCAACCATAATCAGTCATATACTGCAGTTATTTGGATAGAATAATTAACAATGGTTATCATTATGCAGTTTACTCTTAGCCATCCAGTAACAATGGTGAATGAGGGTTGTCAGTTGCCAAAAAAATTGCCCAGAAATATTACTAATTTTACTAATATTACTAATATTACACTCATAATCTGTGTATTCATCTTTAAATAAATTGTCAAATTATCTGCCAGCTCTTTATACTTTAAAACTACAATGCTTTGTTTTAAGGCTAAACACTGTTAATGTAAAGTACAACAAAATACAGGCAGTCCCTGGGTTACGTACGAGTTCTGTTCCTGAGTCCGTCTTTAAATCGGATTTGTACGTAAATCGGAACAGGTACACCCGGTATTATTTATCATCAGTTAGTCAAACGTTTGTCTTAGTATATAGTATATATTTTACCTTTCTATGCATATAAAACACAAGAAATGTATATATTTCAATAATTAAACCACTGCTTTGCTTAGTAATAATTAGCTTTCATCGGGGCAGGGCCTTTCACATGCTCCATTATTCTCACTTTATCCTTTACCTGTATCCTTTAAAATTGTTCTGATTGTTGACCGACTGTAGCCTAAAGCTTTTCCAATGACTGATGGCATTTCACCTCTTTCCAATCGCTTTATTATTTCCACTTTATTTTCAATCGTGATTGTTTTCCGTCAACGTAACAGAAAACTGCGGATTTTATGTTTTATCGCAGAGCAGCAGTGAACTGTCTGATTGGCCTATCAGAGTTCTCTTTAGGAACTAGTTGACTTGATCAGCATTTCTGATCTGGCTATTGTTCACGATCACACTTAATTAAAAAAAAAATACAGCAGCAGTTGCGGGTGGTGGGTCTTGTGCTGCTCCGGGTCCTAAAGTCCACCTGCACTGAGACAGGTTAAATGGGACAAGTGGGGCAGTACTGACTGGAAAGGGGGTGGGGGGGGGGGTCAGGGTGAATCTCGCTAAGAAATATTTAAGCCAAATACAACGTTACACACTCAGCACAGTGTTAACGGCAACGATGTAAAATGGCAGATGGCATCGTGATCCGACTTAAAATGGTGGACGACATTCTCCTCCCTCCATTCATAAGTATGAGTTGTCTGTAAGTCGGACACTCGTAACTCAGGGACTGCCTGTAATTCAAATGACTGCCTGCACTCACGATATCAAATCTTCCAAAGGGTTTGCGAATTATCAACCTACAACTACATTGCCCACGTAAGCGTGTTGTAAAAATGTCTCTTCATACTATTTTGCACAACTTCTGAAATAAAATTCCATTTGAACTCTTTAAATTCAAGTTCGAGCTTAATTGTCACTCAACCAAACATGAATAACACTGAATATAGCAAAACGTTGTGGCGTTCCTCCGGTGCCAAGATGCAAAATACAGTACCAACAGTCATAAGCAGCATAAGGCATGTTTAGCGCTTATAAGATAGCAAATAAGCATACAAAACAAAAATAAATTTTTTTGAAATGTTACACTGCTTTTAGAAATTTTTGCTGTTTGTATGATAACTAAATGCAAAAGTTTTGGATAAACAAGATAGCAGTTTTTTTTTTAGACAGCAACAAACAATAAAAATCCAACTTTTAGCGTTGGTTGCTGTCTAAAAACAACTGCTCAGAAACTTTTCTAAGCATGGCCCTAGGCACAGCAGGGCTCCTCAGAATGTAGAGAGCAGCTGCAAGTTCATATTTGCCCCCTTCCTAGTCTCCCTTTCCCACAGAGTGGACTATACCAATGGGACCACCTTAGCACACTAGTAGATTTGAGAAGAGACTCAAGGTGGAATATAGGTTGAGCCAAAAGCTTTTGGCTTAGTTGTCGTGGGAACTCATCAGTTATTTCTCCTCTCCTAATTAGGTCCAGTCTCATCTTTGGCTCAGGGTAGTTCACCTCATAGCCAAGTCCTCAACTCAACTACGGAGCCATTCATTTTGCTGTTTGCTAATGGGACAGTCCAACACGGGCAGTAAGTATTAAGTTAATGCAAAACAGGTGGATTAGATCAGTGAATAAATGAAAAGTGAACTTGCTGAAGCTCAGTCCATTGGAAAGTTACTCCTTTTTGTACCTTCTTGCTGCAGACAGAAAGTTCAATTGACATTCAAATGCTGCAAGTAGTTACAGTCTAACCTTAATAAAGTCATCTGGAGCAAATATTCTCCTAGCCTTGTCCATCAGATTCGCAGCATGCTCCCTTTGTGTCTTTTCAAGTCTATTCAACAGGGTCCTCCGCCGTTTCTTCATTCCCAAAATGATGTCTTTTGTCTGCTTGGTAAATTCTAAAAGAAATATTTATATTATATGCAGGTGTAAATTAGGGACCTGCTTTTTTAGGATCATATAACCATAGTAAACCATATAACAATTACAGCATGGAAACAGGCCATCTCGGCCCTTCTAGTCCTCACCTAGTCCCATCGACCTGCTCTCAGCCCATAACCCTCCATTCCTTTCCTGTCCATATACCTATCCAATTTTACTTTAAATGGCAATACCAAACGTGCCTCTACCACTTCTACTGGAAGCTCGTTCCACACAGCTACCACTCTCCGAGTAAAGAAATTCCCCCTCATGTTACCCTTAAACTTAAGTCTCAACTCATATCCCCTTGTTTGAATCTCCCCTACTCTCAATGGAAAAGCCTATCCACGTCAACTCTATCTATCCCCCTCATAATTTTAAAAACCTCTATCAAGTCCCCCCTCAACCTTCTACGCTCCAAAGAATAAAGACCTAACTTGTTCAATCTTTCCCTGTAACTTAGTTGCTGAAACCCAGGTAACATTCTAGTAAATCTTCTCTGTACTCTCTCTATTTTGTTGACATCTTTCCTATAATTTGGTGACCAGAACTGTACACAATACTCCAAATTCGGCCTTACTAATGCCTTGTACAATTTTAACATTACATCCCAACTTCTATACTCAATGCTCTGATTTATAAAGGCCAGCACACCAAAAGCTTTCTTCACCACCCTATCCACGAGATTCCACCTTCAGGGAACCATGCACCATTATTCCTAAATCACTCTGTTCTACTGCATTCTTCAATGCCCTACCATTTACCATGTATGTCCTATTTGGATTATTCCTACCAAAATGTAGCACCTCACACTTATTCAGCATTAAACTCCATCTGCCATCTTTCAGCCCACTCTTCTAACTGGCCTAAATTTCTCTGCAAACTTTGAAAACCTACTTCATTATCCACAACGCCACCTACCTTAGTATCATCTGCATACTTACTAATCCAATTTACCACCCCATCATCCAGATCATTTATGTATATGACAAACAACATTAGACCCAGTACAGATCCCTGAGGCACACCACTAGTCACCGGCCTCCAACCTGACAAACAGTTATCCACCACTACTCTGTGGCATCTCCCATCCAGCCACTGTTGAATCCATTTTACTACTTCAATATTAATACCCAACGATTGAATCTTCCTAACTAACCTTCCATGCAAAACCTTGATCAAGGCTGGCTTGAAGCAGAATCCAAGTTATTTGCTTTGTAATTTCTGTACTATTCTCTGGAAGGAGATAAGCAGAGGCCATAGATAAATTGGCCTAAAAAGCCAAAAACACCATTCTTCGAATGAAGACATTTTGCTACAGCAAGAAATCAGGAAAATTAAGGAATAGTTTCTTGCTTTAACACTGAGTGTCAGCTTTGAACGTGAGCATTTCAAAGGCAGCTTAAACAGCAGACTTAGAAATTTACATAACATAATTATAGAGTCATAAAGGCAATCAGCATAAAATAGGCCCTTTGGCTGATCATCAGGCACATATTAATACCACACAGATCAAGGACTATTAAAGGGATTGGTATACCCTACAGTCTTCTATTGCTTAGTAATGCCAATACTCATGTAGATATTTAAATATGGTGAGGGTACCATTCATTCAGGCAGAGTGCTTCAGATTCAAACCGTCTTTTTGAAAAATATTCCTTAGATCACTTCTAAAATTCTTACCATTTATCCTAAATGTGTGCCTTCATGCTTTACATATCCATGCTCTGTTTAAACCTCTCATAAATTTGAATTCTTTCTTCAGCCTCTTCTGCTGGAAAACCCCGCCTATCCACTCCCAGAACTGAGAGACTGAATCGAATTCAACATCCTGATGAATCTCTTCTGCACCTTCTCCAATTGAACTATGTCCTTCCCAGAGTGTGGTGACCAGAAACAGACACAGTAGTCAAACCAATGTTTTGTAAAGTTGTCACGTAACTTCCTTGTTCTTATACTTCATACCCTGACTAATATAGGCAAGTATCCATAATACATTTCCATCACCTTATTTACCTGCACTCTAACCTTTGAAGATCTTTGAACTTCTACACTAATGTACCCCTGGTCCTCAGTATTCCTTGCCTCAATAAACTCCCCAGAATGCATTTTCTTGCACATAGCGGGATTTAATTCTACCTGCTACTGCTCTGCCCATCCCACCAACTAAAATCATCCTGTGGCCTACAACTGTCCTCCTCAGTATCAACATATGTACTGATATTTATGTCATATGTAAAATTACTATATCCTTATCCTAGTGGTACATCAATGGCCATACACATCCAGGCACAAAAACCACCTTCCACCATCACATTCTGTCTCCTATTATGAAGCCAATTACAGATCTAATCTGTGAACCTTTCTTGGAACTGTTGGGTTCCATACCTTTGGATCAGTTTCCCAGGCAAGATCTTGTCAAGAGTTCTCACGTAACTTCCTTATTCTTATACTTCATGCCCTGACTAATAAGGTCAATGTAGGTTATACCAACTGCACAACCCTCAGTCAAATTGGTCAGACAGGAGTTCACTAAACAAAATATGTTGATTAGTAGAGATAAATACCATGCTTTTCCAAATAGATGTTAATCATACCCTTTTGAGGAAAACCGATATGTCGCCAAAGACTCTCTCAAATGTCTACAGATGAACCATGGAGAGCCTTCTAACTTGCATCACTAGCTGGTATGCAGAGGCCACTGCACAGGATCAGAAAAAGCTGCAGAAAGTTGCAAATTTAGCCAGCGCCATCATAGGCACTAGCCTCCACGTTGAAGAGGACATCTTCAAAAGGCAATGCCTCAAAAAGGTGGCATCCTCCATCACCTGGGACATGCCCTCTTATTGTTACCAGCAAGGGGGAGCTACAGGAGGCTGAAGACAGACACTCAAGGTCTTAGGAACAGCTTCTTCCCCATCAGATTTCAGAATGGACTATGGACCCTTGTACACTATCTCACTTTTTTTACTCTCTTTTTGCACTACTTATTTAATTTAAATTGAAAATATATATACATTTACAATTGTAATCTATTTTTTAAAAATATGCATCGCAGTGTATTGCTGCCATAAAACGTATTTCATATTCCATATGCCAGTGAAATTAAACACTATGTTGATTGTGATTCCTTAAGATTTTTTCCCCAATACATTATTACAATTTATGTTAGAATTTGGAATTGCCTGCATTATCCATTCTGCCCATCTGGCACCTCACATGTCATCAGCAAAATTAAAAAATCTCAGTGACAGCCCCATAGATTACTTATCTTGCTTCCCTAGAACACATCTCATGAGGCCATAGAGATTTACTGAACTAGAAACCAATTCAGACAGATATACAGCTTAGTTGTGCATTTAATATTTTGGCAATATTTGAGTAATATTATAAATACATTGTTTGATTAAGCATTCTTTGTTGTTTATATAATGCACTGCGGGTAATATGTAGAAGTATGTGAATGGCATGCATCATCACACTACCATATCATAAGTGTGCACCTCATTAAAGGTTTAAAAAAAAAGAAAGCAGTTTACTGTATTCACATCTCTTGGGCTCCCTTGTTTCTCTTTCAATTAATTTTAATGTTTTGGAGTTACAAACATAACAGTGGTGAGGAGCAAGTTTTAAATGAACCTGTTGAAGTGCAGCAACATGTTCAAGTTTTTTAAAAAGTGCAGCGAGACACTTGAATTGGAAAAAAAAAACAGAAAATGGACAAATTTGCGGGTTCATAAACAGTAAGTATGGGCTGATAATAATCATAGATTTTTAAAAAAGGGCAGAAATGGCTGGCTACATCAGAAAGATAGTTGTGTTCAATTGCACAGCGGATAATTGGCTAATATATACTGAGTGAATTGAGCAATATTTTAAAGCAAATGAAAAGTGAATGCATATAGTTTACCTCAAAGTTTAACAGCTCCAACCAAACCATCCAAAATGAACTTTGCTGATATTGTGAAAGTAACGCAGCCAAAACGATTGTTAATTGAAGAATGCTTTAGGTTTCATAAAGTGGACTCAAAAGGAAGAAGAGTCCATTTCAATGTACATTGCTGAATTGAAGAAGTTGTCTGAGCATTATCAGTTCAATGATAAGCTTAATGATGCACAGAGAAATTGTTTAGTTTGTGGAATCTCGTAAGAAAGCTTTCAAAAATGGCTCCTACCTGAAACACACCTCACATTTAACAGAGCAGGAGCAATCGCTTCATCAATGGAAACAGCAGATAGAGATGCAATTGAGTTGCAGTTAAGAATAAAAGTGAGTGTGAACAAAGTTGCAACATCGAAACAGAAACCAGCCTGGCCAAACAAATTGAGCTACTGTCATAGCAGGGGCTCACATTAACCAGACCAATAGAGGTTTAAAGGCAAAACTTGCAGAAAATGCAGCAAAGTGGGGCACATAAAAGAGCATGTCAGGCAGACAGAAATAAATGAACCGTACAGGGAAGAGAAATCGATGAAATGTCAAATTGCAAGTTCAAAAATGGCATTAAACTGCATCCTTTTGACTACAAATCTGATTATGATGAGTGTGACACAGGACTGGGTAGCCTTCAGATTTATATTGTGAAAAGTAAAATGAGCCTAGCGATACTTACACCAGAAGTGAACAGCAAATTAATTAAAATGATACTGAACAGAAGCCTGCAGATATCCAACTAAGAACTTATAATGGAGAAAAGGTAATGCCTGTGGGAATGACATTAGTAACAATGAAATATAACAACTAACAAGTCACATTGGACTTGTATGTGGTGAAAACAGGAGGGCCAGCGTAGTAGGAGCATGATTGTCTGAGACAACTACAACTTGATTGAAGATCCATCCACTACTTGAATGTCACATCTCCTGCAAGAGTCATCTGAAAGCAAGTTAATGAAAGTACTGGATGATGCTACAGCTGTGTTCAAGAATGGCACTGAAAATCTCAAACAAATCAAGGGTACAATAGTGTTAAATGAAAATGCCACACCCATGTTTTACAAAGTCTGTCCAGTTCCTTATGCCATCTGTGATAAAGCAGCCAGTGAATTAGATCGCATGGGCATTGAAGGAATTCTTTCCACGGTTGTTTGCAGCACACGGGCAATGCCAGTCATCCCAATAGCCAAGGAAAATGGGTCTGTCAGGATCTGTGGTGATGTTAAAGTCACTATCAACCCCGTAATGAAAGTAGATCAAAACTCTCTGCCTAGGATAGAGGATATCTTGGCAAACCTTTCTGGAGGGAAACATTTTAGCAAAGTGGACTTAGTTGAAGTCTACCTACAGATGGAGATGAAAGAAGAGTCCAAAGTGTTTCTCACCATAAACATTCACAAAAGGCTTTATTTCTATAACAAGCTCATTTTTGGAGTAGCATCTGCGCTGCATTCTGAGCAACTGCTGCAAAGCTGACCATGCACTTAGTGTTACTTGGATTTCATCATTGTTACCAGTAAGGACAACAAGGAACATCTCCAAAATCTTAAAACAGTGTTAAAAAGATTAGAAAACCATGGACTCGGAGCACGATGCAACGAGTGTGAATTCTTTAAACCAAGCACGCTTACTGTAGTCACACTATTGACACACGAGGATTACACAAACGTGCTGAGAAAATTCAAACAGTGGTAGATGCTGCAAAGCCAAAGGAAGTCTCACAGTTGCAATCCTTTTTAGGATCTGTCAATTAGTATAACATTCTCCTGCCAAACCTGGCTACTGTGCTCCACCCCTTGAACTTACTGCCACAGATCGGGAACGAATGGCAAAGGACAAAGCAGTGTGAGGTGGCTTTTCAAAAGCTAAAGGAAATGGTGATGTCAGATACTGTATTCATACATTACGATCCACATTGTCCAGTGAAGCTTGCCTGTGACACCCTACCTTATGGTAAGATGCAGTCATGTCATGTTATGAGCTATGGACGTGAATGCCTCATAGCCCTTGCATCCAATAACCACTGGGGAGAAAAATAACTTACACATTGATAAAGAGACCTTGAGTATGGTTTGTGGGGTGCAAAACATATCAGTACTTGTATGGGGGCGAGTTTACCCTCATTACTAATCATCAACCACTGGTGTCCATTTTCAATCCACAGAAGGGTGTTCCACGAATGCAGCAATGGGCTCTGCTTCTTGGAGGACTCAATTACAAGACTGAATTCAAGAGGACATCTAATCATGGAAATGTTTATGGATTCTCCTGTTTACCTTGCTGCTGCTTGTGTCTGGGAGGGGTGGCTTTGGGGTTCTAATGATTTAACTGTCACTCATTGTTTGGGACACTCCTCTGTTTTCGTGGATGTTTGTGAAGAAAAAGAACTTCAGGATTTATATTGTATACATTTCTCTGACATTAAGTGTACCTATTGAAAAGGAAATAACTGAAAAATTTATAAGAGGAACCACCTCTTGACACATTCTCCCTAACACAAATTGTAAGTCTCTGTGTTATGACACAACTGATCCAAAGGGAAAGCAGAAGAGCCCCCACATTATCTTATTTCTACATGGCCACACAAAATGGCTGGAATGTGTAGCAGAAATGTGAGTTACCCATCTTTACCAGCACTGGGATGAACTTGCCCTTGACAGAGAATGCCTTATGTGGGGATTAAGAGTTGTTGTACCATCCAAGCTGAGAGCTAAAGTGTTGGAGGAACTACATGCCAGTCATCTAGGTGTGGTCAAAATGAAAGTGTTGGCTCAAAGCTTTGTCTGGTGGCCTGAGATAGAATAGCAAATCGAGCAGCTTGCCATGCACTGTTAAAGGTGCCAACACGTCCAGAAGATCCCAAGGGCAACACCTCTCCATCCCTTCGAACGGTCTGCATTGCCCTGGCAGAGGATTCAAGTGGATTTTGCCAGACCATTCATGGGCACAAATTTCTTGGTAGTTGTGGATGGCCTGAAGTGTTCCCAATAGCTCTTTCCAAGGACATGTTCAGTAGGCAGTATCAATGGACCACAGTTTGGCCATAGGGAGATCCTGGCCAATGAAAGCATTGTGTTTGCACTCCCTAGATTTTTTCCCATGCTTTGAGAGCTGGTCTTAATTATTGATCCTTTTAGTATGCAATAGATTGTACTCACATTTTTAAAAAAATATACATTTATATGGAGGTGTATATAGTAGTTGTATAGTATACTGTGTGTAGTTGTATAAATTTTTTTAAACACACACACACACATGAGAGCAATAGGTTACATGCAGGTACTGAGTTGAATTGTAGTCTATATTGATTTGGAGCTTATAGCTAAGCAGGGAGGAGTGTTCTGTATTTAATATATTAGTAATATTGTAAATATATTGTTTGATTAAACATTTTGTTGTTTACATAACCTTTGTAGGTTAAATGTAAATCAAGCTACCATGTATCAAGTGTGCACTTCGCTAAAAGTAAAAATGAAGTTTACACGCATTTCTCGGAATCCCTTATTTTTCCTTAGATTAATTTTATGTTTTGGAGTTTCAAAATATGACAGGCCCCGGCCCCTTCCCCTTCCTTTCCAATCCTGATGAATGGTCTTGGACCAAAATATCGATTGTTTATTCATTTCCATTGATTCTGCCCGACCTGCGGAATTCCTCCAGAATTTAGTGTGTGTTGCTCTGGATTTCCATCATCTGCAGAATTTTTTTGTGTTTAAGACATATATTAATTGCTTTTTAATGTAATTTCATTGCATCTCTTCCTGAGCTCTCCATCTCTAACATCCTTAGTGCATATAAAAGTCAAATGCTCATTTAAGACTCTACCTGTGTCTTCTGGCTCCAAATACAGAAATACAGTTTAGTGCTTAATGAGTCCAATTGTTCACCATAAATAATCACCCCATTTCTCTTAATATAGGTAGGAAATGACTTGAAATTTTTCTTAATGTTGTTGCCCAGTGATATTTCATGCCACACTTCCCCTTTCTAAATCCTTTCTTGATTTCACTACTGCACTTTCTGTACACTTGAAGGACTCCCTTTTTTCAGTCTCTACATCTGCTCAATGCTTCACTTCTTTTAATCCAGCCCTCAATGCCTCTTGACACCCAGGATTCCTTAGACATGTTATCATTACCTTTCACTCCAACTTCCTGTTGTCTCACATTTGAATGATTATCACTTGTCGGTTAGAAACTTACCAGCAAGTTACTGCCACAGGCCTAATTTTGCCAGGTCTTGTCCTATGACATTGAAGTAAATCTCCTTCCGACTCAGGACAACCTTTATTACCTCATCCTTATCTCCAAGACACTCTCACACTTAAAGTTCAATCTTTTTACCTGGGTACATTCCACAATATTATATCCTGTATTCCCCCTTCTAGTAGGACAATCAACATACAAGTTGCCCCCCAAGTCCTCCTGGATGCACTCTTCACATTAAGCCAATCCCAACTGATAATGGAGAAGCTGGAATCCCCAACCTACTACAACTTGTCACTCGTACACATCTCTGTGGGTTCTCTACACATCTTCTCCTCTATTTCCCACTGAATGTTAGGAGGCTTGTAATTTACCTTCAGCAAAGAGAATATTTTCCCACATAACCACATTCAGTATGTCAGCCCTTTTGGTGATAAGAGTTTTGAGGGAGTTAATGGACCTGTGAGAGAATAGTCTTCAGGGAACAGGACTGATATGATTTCTCTGATAGCCAACACAGTGGCTCAACAGGCCAAATGGTGTTGTACCACGTCATAAAGAAATTCGAGAAAATATAAGAATAAAACAAGAGTTATAGAGTAATCCAACATAAAGGGGCCTTTTGGTCAATCATAAGCATGCTGACCATCAAGTGTCTGTCTGTACTAATGTCCATTGCCTTTCATGGTTTGTTGATTTATGTGGAAGGTACCTAAATGCTGTGAGAGCCCCAGCCTTCCCCTTCACTTAGGCAATATGTTCCAGAACATCTCAGAGTTGTCAGAGACAACAAAGCCAGCACTTTTGACACAGTATTTTCCCAACTCTAGCGAGTGGTTTCATGCTGCACCAAGTCTAAAACTTTAATACAAACAAGCTGGATGAACTCAGCAGGTCAGGCAGCATGCTGACTGACCTGCTGAGTTCCTCCAGCTTGTTTGTACGTGTTGATTTGACCACAGCATCTGCAGTATACTTTGTGTTTACTAAAAATTCAGTGCTGGTTACACTTCCTTCCTCCAGCCTGACCATTAATGATTGGATCAAATTATATGATATGGGTAGAATAGCAGAAAAGAGCATAAATGACAATAAAATGTTATACAGCCTCCCTCTGTAGATGGTCTCACCAACCTTTAGGCTCTAAAAATACCCATTTATTTTCAAAAAGACCATTACAAATGGAAGTAGTTAGCAAAGATGTAAGCTTAATGAATTTATATGTGTCCACAGTCAAGTGTTTGGCACACTTGCATACCAACAGCCTTGAGTTAGTCAAAAAGCAGAATATAAAGCCTTGATATTATAACCTTTCAATAATCAAGTCTACATCTCATAAGACTTACCATTATTCAATGTGTTCACACAACCCCAAATTGTATTTTGTAATCTAGCTGTTAGCTCTTCTTTTTGCAAAGATGTCAACATAGCATCTCTGGTGAGAGTGTCCAGGACAGATGTCACCATCTTCAACTTGTCTCTGTTTTCCTGCTGAGCAAGCCGCTTGAGGAAATAAAGGCTTTTTGCCATGAACTTCCAACGCATCAACTTATCCACAATAACCTAGTTAATGAAAAGTAAAATCCTTATCAATATATCATTATATAACATAGCTACACAGCCATAGAATAAGCATTTATAACATTGCTGATTTAATGTGGTTGTAATGATTTTCTTGTAATGTTTAAGACCACAACTATTAAACACAATAGTTTGGGCTAACTATTGCTGGAAGTTCTCACTGAATATAAAGCTTATAATAAAACAACAGTTACAAAACATCACTTTTCTTTTATGGCTAGTAAATTGAATGAGTTGCAAGCACTTTTCATCTCTATCTAAGAGCACATGTTTAATAGCTCCAAGTTACTTGGATAAGTGATGGATTAGGGTATAGAATTGTTACTTTTCTTGTAATTTAACTTTCCTATATTTGTTTGTATTTTCATATAATCACCTATGTACATGAAATTGTTTAGCAAATTTTCCAGCAATTATAATACAGCTGCCTGTGTGTTTTATTTTCTGGAAGCTTTTTAGTTTTCTGTAGCAGGTGTTAGGCCACTTGGATCTGGCTTCTTTATAGGTTAGTTGTTATCACTGGAATTTTTGTTATCTCTAGTCTGAGCATGGGATGATCATGACAACTTTTACCTTAGCCTTTTTTGTTTGTTCTTTGTTCTTGTAACACTTAATAACATTGCTTAGTAATAAGTTTTATGCCTCACTCTTGACTCCTGAAGAACCTCTGGATCACAAAAGCACCAAAGTGATGGGAGGAACACCAGTGCTGCCATTCAGATGGCTTTCCAGTATTCAATTGGATTTTTTTCTCCAAAGCTGCTTACCTACGGACTTTATCACAATCGTCATCTAAACATGAAGTAAGACCTCATCGAAATCAAAAGGTAGGTGGCAGAAATTGAAAACAACAACGGAATTGAAAAAGGGCCTTTGACCTGAAGTATTAATCTATTTTGTTTCCTGCAGATGCTGCCTAACCAGCCGCGTGATCTTTGTTCATCATGCAACGAAGGCTCCACGTAGAAGAAAAGAAAAAATAAGCGGAAATTTTCACCAAGCAACTGAGGAAAGTCAATGGTTGTCACAAGGAGAATCATCCAATAGCCAGTTTCATATGAATACCAACTAAGATTGGTGTGCTTGTATAAAGTCAGTTGTCAGACCCCAAGAACATTAACCTTGTGAAACCTCAAACAAATCATATTCAGTTATTATTAATTAATTTTGCTTTTTCATACCATCAGTAGATTGTTTCCTGATGATTTGACTATTTTCAGCTCTAATCAGAACACTCCACATAAATGCCAAGAATGACCACTATGAACATACAAACACGAGGAAATCTGCAGTTGCTGGAAATTCAAACAACACACACAAAATGCTGGTGGAACACAGCAGGCCAGAGACCCTACAGAGAACACAGAGACCCTAGTCCTGTCGAAGGGTCTCGGCCCGAAACGTTGACAGTGCTTCTCCTTATAGATGCTGCCTGGCCTGCTGTGTTCCATGAACATACAAATCAGTTAACATCAAATGTTGTTATGTTCCTTAACATATTTAAATTTTATTTCAATATTTTCCTTCGATGTATAGTGCAGACAAAATGTCAGCTTTGATTATAACAAGCCAGCCCAGAGACATGTGCCACATAGGCAGTCCATGCCTACATGCAGTATTAATGGCTAGCAGATTTTCTGTCAGGACCAGTATGGAACTTTTATAGTTTGATATGTTTCCCATTGAGCTCAGTAATAGTAGAGTGAAGCTGTTGGCAACAAGATTTCTGTGTTTTTAACAACCAAAAGGAACAATTTTGTTCTCCTTAGCCCACAAAAAATCCCTAGAAAAATGTTCCTACCCTTTCTTTTTGATGGGTATAAAACCTACTTGTTAATGAAATTTTACTTTGTGGCACAACCAATAGTTTCTCTTTTGTTTTCCAATACCACACTAATAGCTTTTGGCTTGTCTTATTGTGTGCACCACACTGTAGGTCAAATATTGGGGAAATGCTACCTTTGTGAACAAATAGCCTGCAATTGAACTTGTCATTACTACAAAATAAAGGTTTAAAATGTCTGCACACTGGAATATTATATTATTGCTACTTACCATGACTTGCGATGTCAGAGTGTCAGTCAGCATGCTCTCCACCTGGGACATTTTGTCCCCTATGTTTTGCATTATCTCCCTCACAGTGATTTCAGGGAGCTCAGAGTGTTTCAGAAGTATTTCAGTTTGCTGGAAGAATTTACTCATCTGAGAGATAAACAAATAAATGAAAAATAAATCCTTAATTTATCTGCTTGAAGCAGAAGAGATCCAGTGCCGAATATACATCTAGCAGCCCAGGTAATGTAAATTAAAGTGTTCTCAGGTGTCTGTATTCTCATGTGGTGCTGGGCGAAATCTTATAGAGTGAAAGGCTTCACCAGAAAGTGTATTATTAGATGAAGTGATAACTTGCAATTTGAATTAATCCAAAAATAATTTTGGAGAACTTAACCTCTGGTGTGTATTACGATGTAGAAAAATACACAAAAACCACAAAGTACAACATATAGAAAGGTGCTGCGTAACCAGGAGGCTATCCCCACTCATGGGGAAAGCTTTGGGAGTAAACTCCAAGGAAAAATCTGGAGCTGGAGTCCCTAAGCAGTCCTACGTGGAGTTCAATGCTGACCGTCAACTCCCTCGACACCGCTGATACCAAACTGTATCAGTCTCTGCCGTTCCTTTGGATTCATCAGCTGTGTGGAGAGGGGGAGCCTGCCCAATGGGCAACAGCTTGCTCTCCATATCGTACTGCCCTGGCTTGCGTATCATGTAGACTGCTGGGACATACCATCCATGGATGATCCTGACTAACAGAGGGCCTCATACTGAGATGCAATGTGATATACTGTACATATGGGGAAAGAGTAAAAGAACTTGGGGTTAATTCATGATGTCTGCACCAATGTTTTGTGATGCTTCTTCAAAGCTCTGTGGAGCTGAAATTGGCCTGTCCTCAGCTTCTGTCTGGGTGGAGTTTGCGTGATTCCCTTGTATCTACATGTGTTTCCACAGGCTGCTCCTGTTTCTTCCCACATACAAAAGAAATTATGACAACTTAATTGAGCACTGTAAATTACTCCTGGTATGGAAAAGTGCAACAGATTGACACAGATTAGGGGATGATTAGATTATACTAGTTTATTGTTATATACAACAGAGTGAAATCCCCTTTACATCTGCTTCCTCTCATCTTAAATCTACAATATGCAGTCTTGACTTTAATATGACCACCATGGGTTTAATGTCCATCAGCTACACAAATTGGATTGTCAGAAACGACTAAGTACATCCGCACACAAGCTGCTGACCTATTATGATAAATGAGTTTGCCGTGTTGCTGTGATTTACCCATGGATTCCTTTCTGTTTGACAGTTGCGTACTTTTGTTTGAGAGTCTCTAGGTGGCGTCTGATGGAGTGAGTTGAGTTGAAGCTTGCTCCTAAAGTTTTCAATCTTTTATCACTCTTCTATTACTTACTTATACTAAAGCATATAACTTTCTTATATGCTTAAAATCTGATCTTTACTTAGAGAAAATGAGTACCAGAGGACAAAAGAAACTAGCTGAAAGCAGTGGAGAGGGTGAGCTTACCCTGGATGCAATATTGAAATTACTGGATGAAAAAAAAAATCAACCAAAAAAATCTGAAACTGGAAATGAAAGTTTTGAAATTATTGAATGAGAAAATCGAGCAGAGAGATTTAAAATTGGAAGAGAAAATCGACACTGTGGATTTGACGTTAAGGATGATTAATAATGCAATGGAAACATTTAAACGGGAGACCAAGCAGTTACAGGGACGTGCTTTTGAACTTGAGGAAGCCGACAAGAAGATGGAAGGCAGAGTCGAAACACTGGAAAGGAAACTGTATTCAGCTATTCAAACATTGGAGCAACAGAAAATTAAGATGAACTATCTGGAAGGTTGAAGTCACAGACAAAATATTAGAATAATTGGCCTGCCTGAAGATACTGAAAAAGGAGAAGACCACACTGAATTTTTCTCTCAATTTTTAAGGAAGGTGTTTGGCTCTGTTATGCCTGCGCCCCAACTCTGAGGGGCCGAAGGGTAGAAAGTAGCCCCCTCCTTTTTGAGAATCGCAAGATCGCTATTAATTCAGGTCAGGAGACCCAGGAAATGAGAGAGAGAGACGCAGAATCCACAGGGGGTTTGGAATGTCCTGGCCCTCAGTGATTTCAAAGCCACGGGAACCGGCCATTGTCTCTTGGAGACGGAATTGTGTATTGAGCGCTGTGCTATTCATTGATGCCTTCAAGGAATGAGCAATGTGGGCTGGTTGGGGGGATGGCATCCTCCCCAACCTGATTGACATCTGAGACCCCGTGAGTAAGGATAAAAGAAGGTCTGGGGAACAACCCCTTTAGTCGCACCAGAGAAACACTAGAAATCCCGTGACAGCGTAAAGGCAAAAGCCGGTAGAAAGCCCACGTGCGTCCTTTTCCATTTGCCTCGGAATTGGCAGGACTGACCACGGAAGACGGCTTAGCTAAAAGGAAAAGGACACCGACGACATTTCGAAGGATCGACATCATAGAAAGGAAAACGGGCAAGTTCTAAACTCCGTCTCTCTCTCTCCAACCAAAAGCTGCAGCCTAAATGAACTTGAGTGACTTTTATATTTCCATCGGACAATACATTATCCCCTAGACAACGATAGAGCTATTTCTTATTGATTATTATTATACCCGAGCTTTTAGATTTAGTATTGACGACATATATTATCTGTATGTTTGCATTGATATTATTTTTGTGTATTTTTATCAATAAATTGTTATGAATGTACCACAGCTCTGAGGGGCCGAAGGGTGCGGGGGTAGCCCCCTCCTTTGTGTGAATCGCAAGATCACTATTGAGTCAATTCAGAAGACACAGGAAATGAGAGAGAGACATGCAGAATCCACAAAAGGGTTAGAATGTGTCCTGGCCTCCGAAAGGCGGACCCATTGATACCGGCTATTGTCTCTTGGAGACGGACTTGTGTATTGCATCCTGGACGATGCAATCAAAGCCCCAGGCAATGAACCAAGGAGGAGGTTGGTAGAGGGATTGCATCATCCCCAACCTGATTGACACCTGAGACCCTGTGAGTCAGGATAAAAAGAGGGTCTGTGGGAACAGCCCCTCAGACGCACCAGAAAAAACGCTAGCGATCCCGTAATAGTGAAAGCCGGTGGAAGGCCATGTGCGTCTGCTTCCATTTGTCCGGAATCGGTGACCTTTGCCACGGAAAAACGGTTTTTAGCTAACAACGGGGAACTCAACTCTCAACGACTCTCGAAGGATTGACATCATAAACAGAATGAGCAAGTTTTAACCCGTCTCTCTCTCTCTCTCCAACAATTGCCACACAGGGTCCCCAACGGCTGCAGCCCGTATGAACTGAACGAACTATATATTTCCATCGGACAATTCATTATTCCCTAGACAACGATTCCGCTTATTTCTTATTGATTATTATTATACCCGTGCTTTTAGATTTAGTATTGATGACGTATATGATCTGTGTTTGCATTGATATTACTTTTGTGTATTTCTATCAATAAATACTGTTAAAAATAGTACCATCAGACTTCAACGGACCTCTCTATCTTTGCCGGTAAGTGACCCAGTTACGGGGTACGTAACAATTGGGGTTCTCGTCTCAGGATTTGACACCAAATTGGGAGGCCAGTGAATTGGGCTTGTAAGTCCAAACTTGGATCTGGTACGCGGGTAGCCAGACGGGAAACCAGCAAAGATGGATGTGGATGAATTTATAGAAAACCCGACTCTGGAGGCGCTAGAGGCGGCCACCAAATCGGACTTGATAAATATGGCGAAGGGGCTAAACCTCGCAGAGGTGAGGTTGTCAATGAAAAAGCGGGAGGTGCGAAGGGCCATAACTCAGTATTATATTGAGAAGAATGTGTTTGCAGCTGAGGTATTGGAAAATATCCCTGAAAAGGTACCAGCTAGTGGGACAGCTCAGTTAGAGTTGGAGAAATTAAGGTTGGAACATGAAATTAAATTAAAGTAGATGGAAGCAGCTGAGAAAGAAAAGGAAAGAGCTGACAAACAAAGGGAGCATGCGCTCCAGCTAAAGGAGTTAGAGGTGAAACGGGAGCATGAGCTCCAGCTAAAGGGGTTAGAGGTGAAAAAAGAGCAGGACCGAGCTGAGAAGCAAAGAGAGCATGAAATTCAGTTAAAACAGCTGGAAGCAGCTGAAAAAGAGAGGGAGAGAGCTGAGAAAGAAAAGGAAAGAGCTGAAAAAGAAAAGGAAAGAGCCGAGAAGGAGAGGGAGGCAGAGAAACAGAGGCAACATGACTTGGATATGGAAAAGTTAAGGCAAGAGAGAAGAGCTCAAGGGTCAGACCGTGAGGAGCGGTTTAATGTTAGTTGGGAGTTGAGGTTAGTAACTCCGTTCGAGGAGACAGATGTTGATAGTTATTTTTTTGCTTTTTGAAAAGGTGGCAGTGAATCAGAAGTGGCCCAAAGAGCAGTGGGTGGCGTTGTTACAAAGTGTGTTAAAAGGGAAGGCACAACGAGCATATACGGCATTGTCCATGGAGGAGGAAGAGGCGGAGAATTATGCCAAAGTAAAAGAGGCCATTCTCTGGACTTACGAATTGGTACCTGAGGCGTATAGACAAAAGTTCAGAAATTTAAAGAAAGGGTGGAATCAGACGTATACCGAGTTTGCCTATGAGAAGGGTGTGCTCTTGGATCGTTGGTGTACAGCAGAAACAGTGGAAGAGGATTTTTGGCGTATCAGGGAGTTAATTCTGATTGAGGAATTTAAAGGTTGTGTTTCGGAGGATATCCGGATGTATTTGAATGAGAAGCCGAATAAGTCCATCTCCGAATTTGCTAGGTTCGCAGATGAATATGCCCTAACCCACAAATCAAAGTTTTCCTCGAATAAATTTACCAGAGAGACCGTGGGAACAATAGAGAAAGCCCGCCGGCTGAGGCAGAGGTCCCGCTGGGAGCTAGTGGTAAGATTGGGGAGGAGAGGCAAGACGGCCAGAGATTTCCAGGCTTGACCTGTTTTAATTGTGGAAAGGGGGGACATATTGCATCTAGGTGCTTTGCTCCGAGGAAGGAGATAGGAAAAGGGAAAGCAGCAGTCCCTATAGGATGTGCCGTGGTAATCAGTAAATCGACAAGAGAGCCCCGGGTAGACAGGGTACGAGAAGGGTCTGAGACTTGTATGTCAAACGGAACCATGTCTGTATGAGAGGGAGACCCACCAGTTCCCGTGCGAATCTGGAGAGACACGGGAGCTGAACTGTCATTGATTAGCAGTAAGGTACTGGATTTTGGTCGCAAGATGGGAATGGTAGCTGTGAAAGGAATAGGAAAAGGGACGGAAACGGTGCCCTTGCATACGATCATTATAAATTGTGAGCTGGTATCTGGACCAGTTGAAATGGGGGTGCGATCAGAATTCCAGAGTACTGACGCGGATGTCCTTCTGGGTAATGATTTAGCCGGTGGTAAGGTTTGGTCAGCAATGAAGCTGACGAGACAGCCGGTGGAGGCCCCGCCCCTAGATTCCAAGATCTATCCTGCATGCGCGATCACTCGCAGCATGTCGAGAAAGGCAGCTGAGAACGAGAGCAGTTTAAATCCGGCCAGTATCAATTTGGCCGAGACGTTTTTACCGACCCTGTACCACAAGGGTTTAGAGGGTGGTAAAACTAAGAGTAGTAAAGTGAAAGGGAGTAAGGGAGAGGAGGTAGACTTTCCCTTAGCAAGGAGAAAAGTTCTAGAGGCACGAAATAAAGATGAGAAACAGATAAAGCTGTTAAAAGGTCCAGGGTTGGACATGGATGATCTGTCTGGTTTGGCAGACATGTTTGAAGAAGGTGAAAATTCTAAAGGTGTTCCCGATAATGAAATGAAGGAAGTCCTAGATGAAAAGTGTCCCCTTACCTTGAAGAAGTCTGCTGGGTTGGCAGATGAGGTTGCTTCAGCCGGTTGAGTTTACTCCGGAAGGGAGTTGCCCAGAGAGTAGCTGGGAGGATCAGGGGAAGTTAGAATTTGAATCGGGTACGGGTATTGAAAGCCTAGAAGAGGCAAATGTCCTGTTTGAGTGTGTCCAAGATATGGATGCACGTGGTACTGAACCTAGTAATGGAGCTCAGAAATAGTCTGAGGTATTTGATTCAGTTAAAAAGGAATGCAGTCCTTGTGGGTCAGATGGACTTAGTTCAGTGAAGAAAGGGTTAACCTTGGTAATAGTGGGAAGTGAGAGTTCCCAGGTGTTTGTGCTCGAAGGTGTGTTAAAAGTTAATGAGGAGATCAAAGGTGGTGAGGTGAATATTATTATTGAAGGAAAAGGGAAAAGTGTAGTTCCCAAATTGAATGAAGAAAATTTAAAGGCTGGACTGATATCAGAAGCAGCAACCAGGCTACAGAGACAATGGCTTGGTACCACAAGGACTGTGAATCAATTACAGGTTGAGTTGGAAGGTAAAGGGGCCCCACACGCTATTGTTATTCCAGAGTGTGGTGTGACAAGGCAGAATTTGAAATGCTGTTTGAACAAAGAGTTCGAACTGAAAACTAATAGCCTGAAGGGTCCTGAGGAGAAAACTAGCAACCTGCGTAAAATTAAAGAATTGTGTGGAGATTTGGAAGATGGTCTAAGTTTGGAACACATTGTTGATAAAATAACTCCTATGAAAGGAGCGGGCGAAAGCCTATTTCGCCAGGGTAAAAGAGGCGAGGGTTAATGGGACGCCATTTTTAAATAGCAGAAGCCGGTTTTAAGGGATTTCGACAGAGCATGTGAATAATAAAGACAACCCCCATAGAAGCCTGACTGTTAAGTTTGAAAGTAACAAAGATTAGTAGTTGCCTGAACTTTTGTAGTATACCTGTAAGCTAAGATCACAACTCTTTAGTTTTTGTCTGCTAAAGAAAATAAGAAATAAAAATAGGTGGTTATAAAATTGGAGTCTGATGCTACAAGACTTTAGTAAGGTACAAGATGTTAAGATATTAAAGGAAGTGACAATGTAATCGGTAACTGTTTAGATGCTGAATTGAATGTATAACGGTATTACTCTGTAGTGAAAAAAAAACCTTTTGTATTGTGTTAGATTCTAAAATCCTGTAAGACTCTGAATTACTTCGTTTTTTTCCCATGGTAAAAAAATGCGTTGAAGAAAGGGGGTGTTACGCCTGCACTCCAACTCTGAGGGGCCAAAGGGTAGAAAGTAGCCCCCTGCTTTTTGAGAATCGCAAGATCGCTATTAATTCAGGTCAGGAGACCCAGGAAATGAGAGAGAGATGCAGAATCCACAGGGGGTTTGGAATGTCCTGGCCCTCCGCGATTTCAAAGCCACGGGAACCGGCCATTGTCTCTTGGAGACGGAATTGTGTATTGAGCGCTGTGCTATTCATTGATGCCCTCAAGGAATGAGCAATGTGGGCTGGTTGGGGGGATGGCATCCTCCCCAACCTGATTGACATCTGAGACCCCGTGAGTAAGGATAAAAGAAGGTCTGGGGAACAACCCTTTTAGACACACCAGAGAAAGGCTAGAAATCCCGTGACAGCGTTTAATAGCGACAGCCGGTGGGAGGTCCATGTGTGTCCTTTCCTGTTGCCCGGGATTGAGGCCTTACCACGGAAGACGGCTTAGCTAAAAGGAAAAGGACACCGATGACATTTCGAAGGATCGACATCATAAAAAGGAAAACGGGCAAGTTCTAAACTCCGTCTCTCTCTCCAACGAAAAGCTGCAGCTTGAATGAACTTGAGTGACTTTTATATTTCCATCGGACAATACATTATCCCCGAGACAACGATAGAGCTATTTCTTATTGATTATTATTATATCCGTGCTTTTAGATTTAGTATTGACGACATATATTGTCTGTATGTTTGCATTGATATTAATTTTGTGTATTTTTATCAATAAATACTGTTAAAAATAGTCCCATCAGACTTCAACGGACCTCTCTAGCTTTGCTGGTAAGTGACCCAGTTACGGGGTACGTAACAGCTCGAAAATGTTTCCAAAGTCACCGATTCTGGATTGCGCACATAGGGTCCCGAGAACGAGGTGGGCATCGGGTTCCAAACCAAGGATTATCATTTTACGATTTCATTATGTACATATTAAGGAACAGTTAATTTGACTTGCCCGTCAGAAAAGAGTTATGGTATATGGAAATCATAAATTTCGATTGGCAGAAGATTATAGTCCCAGAGTAATGCATCAGAGATCCGCATTTAAATCGGTGATGAGTGATTTGTATCATGCTAAATTCAGGCGCGCGTTATTATATCCGGCTCGCCTCAAAATAATCTTATCTGATGGCTCCCTCAAATGGTTCACTTCAGTCGAAAAGTCTCAAAAATTTTTCAAGGAACTAAGTACAAGTTTGATAGTTTTGATATGGTCTAACGGCTATGTGGATTTAAAATTGTCTTTGACAGAAAATGACAGTTTTCCATAGTTTAATGACAGATTTTATTTGCCTAGTGAATAAAGTTGACAGTCTGTTACAGTCTAATGGTTTCGATGATTAAAAACTGCTTTCGATAGTTCAAACTAAAATGGTAATTTGCTAGAGTCTACAGTTTAATGGTAGATCTTATATGTTTCTTTTTTACTTATGTTCTGGTAAAATGTGTTTTCTGTTTCAAATTATGAGTATTTGCCGTATTTTTAAGATAATAATTTTTTGTCTTTTAAAATGGCTTTCTGAAATACTTTTTAAAAAGTTTAAAATGGCCGAGTGTCTGTTGCGCACTTGGTTTTACTTTGTTCAGTCTATTTGCGACTGGTGTAAATTTAAAACATGGCAGTCCCCTACAGATTAATGATTAACTTTGTTTGTTATCATGTTTTAACATACACTTGGTTTAAGTTTTAAAAAATTTTTATAAATCTGGACTTTCATCGTTTGAAATATTATTTTCCTCTCCCCAACTTTAGTAAAAGGTAATTCGGTTTTGAATTAAGAGTATTCGTTATATCTCTATGATAAAACCGTTCTTTATTGATTTTTGCCCCCTTGCGACTATTTAAAATAACTATGTTTGATTTGAGTTCTAATGGACTGATTGTCCTTTTTTGAATTTGTGAAACAAATAATGTATTAACACTTTTTCCTTCTTTTCTTTGAAACTGGCTTTTCATGATTTTCTTAAAAACACAGTAAAACGGTGGAAGCTCAAAATGTGAGTGGTATGAATCCTTTTAAAAAAAAATTTTGGAACTTTGTCACTAGAAAGATGGGGTAGAATCTGGGGTAGTTTGCTTTCTAACTGTCTATTGGTTATTTTTTGGGTTTTGTGGGGTGGGGGAGGGGTGTTTTCTCTTTTCTTTCTGTTTTTTCTGGGCTGGATTGAAACTACAAAAATGTCTGACTGTCGTGACTTCCAGTTCCTCTTTTGACTTGTTCTCCTTTTTTTGGGAACATGACTTCCCTACAGTAGGATTAACCCTTTATACATTATATGATTTACTTATTGAAAATGGATAAGACTATTAATTTTGTTTCATGGAATACTAATGGTTTGAACCATCTGATTAAACGGAAAAATGTTTTAAAAATATTTAATAGACTGAAAGCTCAAATTATTTTAGCACAGGAGACTCATCTAAGGAGGGAGGACAATCAACTTTTTTTTTTAAGGGGGATGCAGTTTCATTCTAATTCATCCACAAAGGTGAAAGGTGTTCCTATATTTATTGGTTCTTCAATTCCATTTGTTCATTATGAGACAATTTCAGACCCAACTGGTAGATTTTTGTTGATCACCGGATTGCTTTATAATCAAAAAGTTGTTATGGTTAATATTTATGCTCCAAATGTCGATTATCCTGAATTTTTAAAGAAATTATTTGCATTATTCCCTAATTTAAATGAATATAAGTTGATAATGGGTGGGGATTTTAATTGCTATTTGAATCCTTTGATGGATAGGTCAACAGTTAAACAAATCCTACCAAATAAATCTGCATTTTTTATTAATTCTTTTTTAGTGGACTCTAGAATATCAGACATTTGGCAGCTTCTACACCCTAATCATAAAGAGTTTTCTTTTTTCTCTCATGTATATCATAATTATTCTAGAATTGATTACATTTTTATTGACTCCCGATTAGTACCATCTGTCATTGTTTGTGATTATGAATCAATTTCTATTTCTGATCATGCACCTCTGAAATTATCAATTAAATTAGCTGATATAAGTTTCAACTCAACCTTACTTCAAGACTTAAAAGTTTGTTAGTTTCATTAAAGAACAGATCACTTTTTTTCTTTTCAACTAACTGTACTGAAGGAAATTCCAGTGGGATATTATGGGAAACTTTTAAAGCATATATTCGTGAACAAATTATTTCATACTCTTCTGGATTAAAAAAGCGAACCAATAATGAAGTGTGTACATTGGTTGATAAGATTAAAGAAATTGTTAAAGAATATTCAGTTACTCCCAATTTGGAGCTTTATAAAAAGAGAGTTGAACTTCAGATGCAACATAGTTTGTTATTAACATCTCCCATTGAAAACCAGTTACTTAAAACTAAATCTCAATTTTATGTACGTGGTGATAAATCAGGGAAATTATTGGCCAATCAATTGAAAACTGTTTTGGTTAAACACCAGATTATTAAAGTTTGTAAACAGGATGGCAATTTTACAGTTGACCACGATGAGATTAATAAATCCTTTCAAGAATTCTACACCTCTTTATATCAATCAGAATTCTTAGGGAAGTTGAATATCCCCAAACTATCATCTGATGAATGTTTACTATTAGATACACCGATTACGGAGGAAGAAATACAGAAAGCAATTTCTTTAATGAACTCCGGTAAAGCTCCTGGTACGGATGGATTTACAGTAGAATTTTTTTTGAATGTTTTTCTGATCTACTCTCTCCTTGGTTAAGTAGAACTTTTAAAGATGCCTTATTGATAGGTAAACTACCACAATCCTTTTATGAAGCATCCATTTCCTTAATTCTTAAAAAAGATAAAGACCCTACGGCATGTGCTTCATATATACCAATATCTTTGTTGAATGCAGATTTTAAAATTCTCTCTATAATAATGGCAATTAGATCGGAAAACATGTTGCCCAAAATTGTTTCAGAAGATCAGACAGGATTTATAAAAAATTGTTACTCGTACTTTAATGTTAGGAGATTATTGAATACTATATATACTTCACCTAAAACTCCAAAATGTATTATTTTCATTGGATGCTGAGAAGGCATTTGACAGAATTGAATGGAAATATTTGTTTTATAGAGTTGAGAAATTTAATTTTAGTCCAAAGTTTATCTTTGGATTCAATTGATATATCACACTCCTTTGGTCTCTGTAGTTACAAATAGTCAGAGATATCCCTTTTTTAGGCTTTTTCGTGGTACTAGGCAGGGCTGCCCTTTAAGTCCTTTACTATTTGACATTGCTTTAGAACCCCCGGCGATTGCTTTTCAAGATTCACCAATATATTTGGCATTATGTGGGGCAATGAAACACATAAGGTATCATTATATGCAGATGACTTGTTATTATATATTTCTAATCCAGAGAAATCCCTTCCTTCAGTAATATCATTACTTGCTCAACTTACTAGCTTTTCTGGTTATGAATTAAATTTTGATGAGAGTGAGTTATTCCCATTAAACACGCAAACTTTAATTTACAGAAGTTTTCTATTTAGATTGGCTACAGATTACTTTATGTATTTCGGGGTTAAAATTACTAAGAAACATCAGGACCTATTTAAGGCTAATTTCTTACCTTTAATTGATATTAAACAATTATTAACTAAATGGTCTCCAATGTCCTTATCATTAGTTGGCCAAATCAATGCTATTAAGATGACAGTTTTACCTAAGTTTCTTTATTTATTTCAGGTAGTACCAATTTTTATTCCTAAATCTTCTTTTTATATTATTGATTCCAAAATTTCTTCATATATATGGCAGGGTAAAAATCCAAGGTTGAGTAAGAAATATTTACAGAAATCCAAAAAGGATGGTGGTTTGGTGATGCCGAACTTTAAATTTTATTATTGGGCAATTAATATCCGAAATTTAACCTTTTGGACCCAAGAATTGGATAAAACCCAAAGTCCAAGGTGGTTGAATCTTGAACATGAGTCTGTGCAAAGATTTTCATTGGCGTCTATTTTAGGGGCTTTGCTCCCCTTTGCATTTACTAAATTGAACAAATTACTAACCCAATAATTAAATATGCAATAAGAATATGGTTTCAGTTTTGTAAATTTTTTGATTTGAATAAATTTACACTTTCTAGCCCTATTTTATTAATTTTTTTTTCAACCATCCAGAATTGATCAAGCCTTTCATCTTTGGAAAATGAAAGGAATAAACTGTTTTATGTCTTTTGAACAGTTATCTAATAAATACAATTTGCCTAGATCGAACTTTTTTAGATATCTACAGATAAGAAATTTTTTGAATGTTATTTTGCCTACCTTTCCGATGACATATCAAGCTGAAATTACAGAAAAAAATTTAAAGTTTAAATCCCTTACAAAAGAGTGCAATAGCAACTATCTACGATTTGATCATGAAAATCTCTTCAGGTATATCTGATAAAATAAAGAATGAATGGGAACGAGAACTTAAAGTAAGAATGGGAAAAGATTAAATTAGTTAATACTTCTTCAATGTGTGCTAGACATACTTTAATTCAGTTTAAAGTGGTTCATAGAACATATATGTCAAAAGACAAACTAGCCCGTTTTTATTCCCATATAAATCCTATGTGTGATAGATGTAACTCTGGTTGCTTTTTAACCCATATGTTTTGGTCCTGTCTTTTGAAAAAAATATTGGAAAGACAGCTTTGATATTGTTTCAGCAGTTTTCTATATTAATTTACAACTCCATCCTATTACCGCAATTTTTGGATTACTAATGATTGATTCTAGTTAATTATCATCTTCAGCCTGCCATTTGATAGCATTTGTTATGCTGATGGCCAGAAGATCCATTTTATTTAAATGGAAAGATTTTGATCCCCCTACTGCACTTTAATGATTCTCTCAAACTACAGCTTGTTTAAACCTAGAAAAAATTAGGAGTGGCACGGTTAATTCCTCGATTAAGTTCGAGGAAACTTGGGAGTCTTTTATTTAATATTTCCATACATATGACTAAAGTTGATTTTTTTTTCTTTGTTTGAATCCTTTTTCCTAATACTTAACCATTTATGGAAGGAGGAACAGAGTCAAGGACAGAATAATTATAATTAATAAATTATGGCAGCCCAGTTTTTCTTTCTTTTTTTTTGTTTTGTTTTCTGTTTAGGGGATTTTTGTTTTTTTTCTTCTGAACAAATCTTTTGAATTTTTTCCTGCTTCAATTATCAAGAGATCGGGTGGACATGTCTGGATATGATATTTGGAACTTATTGTTTGTATGTGTTATAGCTATTATTGTAATCCTGTTCTTTTGATATTGTTATTATTGATATGCTCATTTAATTGATTATAATGCAATAAAAAGATTTGAAAAGAAAGAGAATTGCGTACACCTTTTCTGTACGCTCCCATTTCTTTGAGTTCATCTTGGGAAAGCGGACAAATTTTTAATGACTGGAATGTTAACCTTTGCTAAAATGGAAGATGTGTCCAACTGCATGTCTATCCATGATAACTGTGCATCAGCAGTTGTATGAGCAAGGTGAATCTTCAAAATAATTAAGTAGCCTGATCTCATAAGGTCAATCACCAATCCCACTATTACTGCAATACAAAACTGCCTCTACACAACCAAGTATTACCTGTTGTATGGCATATTGCAAATAATCTTGTTCATCCCTTTCAATTTCTTCCAAGGTATAATGGCAATTGGATTCTTCCCTATCAGCTGCATCTGGCAACACTGACTGATGTTTCTTCAGCAGTTCTTGCAATTCCTTTCAATAAGAACAGTTTTAATCAGTTATTACAGTTTCTAGATGCATCTGTAAAGAATTGAAGACCTGTCCATCAAGAGTTCCTAGACTTTTTTTTAAGTTAGAATATATTTCTTATAATATTGATGAATCAATTATGTGGAAAATGATGTTCACCTCCACTTTACACTTTTCCATCCACTGCACTTTCACCTAGAAGCTTCTTGCTAGACTATGCAATGACCTCCCTAAAGCTGGTCATTATAAAGCACACAGAAGGTTGGCCCACTTTTCTATAAAGATTTTGTCTCTGGCTGCCTAGAAGATATTATGGAATTCCCCGTTGGGAACTGTAGAAGCAACTCATTTCCTACTGTTCAAAAGATATTGCCAGACTCTATGAGTTAGAATTAAACTTTAATTTACCAGAATCAAACTTCAAATGAAACCACTGTAAGTAGCATTCAAAATATTAGTCTAAATTTTTTTCTCAAAATTAAGTATGAATACTTAAATATTTAATCATTTTTTTCTCTACTACCAATTCTCAAAGGCAAGAAACACAAGGATAAAGCTCAGGAACAAACAGTGATCACTTTTATAAAGGCATACAGCATGCCAACACATTCTTCAGCCTAATGAGCCCATGCCAACTCATTACACTCGTGACTAATTAACCTACTAACCTATATGCCTTTGGAATGCAGAAGGAAACCAGAGCGCCCAGAGGAAATCCACACAACTGTGAGAAAAACATACAAACTCCTTACAGACAGCTGCAGAATTGAACCTGGGTCACCGGTGCTGTAACAGTGTTATGCTAATCGCTATGCTACTGTGGTCCACTTTGCCGGAGGTATGAAATATTCCTCAGGGTGGTTAGCAGGAAGTAGAGAAGCAGACGTGTACACAAATCGCAGAGATGTTATAGCACTGGGGGATTTCAACATCCCCAATATTAATTTGAATTGTTTTAATGTGAAAGGTGGGACTTTTAATGGGCATCCAGGAGAGATTTTTTAAGCCAAATCACAGATAATCTGAGTAAGTAATGTGCAGTGATGAACTTAGTTTTAGGAAATGTAGGAAGCAAGTGGTGGGAGTTTTGGAAATAGTGACCTAACTCCGAGATTCAAGCTGGACATTCACAATGTATAAATGGGTTCTAGGAGTTTTGGAGAATAGAAGATCCTTAGGGCACAAGTCCAAGAGCTTCTAAAGTGGATGTGAGATCACCAGAGTCGATAAGGTCGGTGATGGTGCAGGAGACAATGGCTTGGGGCTCCTTAGTGCGGGTCCTGTTCAAGGGATAAGCAAGAGGAGGTGTCTGAGAGTTGCTGTCTGGCCTCAGCAAGGTAGAGGTCAGTCCACCAGACTGCTACAGCACCCCGCTCCTCCCCCGTTATCTGCAGATCTGATGGTGAGGTTAGGATTGGGATTAGTACAGAGAAGTCAAGTCAACTTTTATTGTCATTTTGACCATAACTGCTGGTACAGTGCATAGTAAAAATGAGACAACGTTTTTCAGGACCATGGTGTTACACGACACAGTACAAAAAACTAGACTGAACTACATAATAATAAAAAAACCAACAACCCAGAGAAAGCTACACTAGACTACAGACCTACACTGAACTGCATAAAGTGCAGAAGAGTGGAGAGCAGCCTGTTCAGAGGGAGTGAGGTTAAAATTGGAGAGAGGAGTGTTAAAGTCAAGAAAGACGATGTCTCATTAGCAGTTAGCAATTAGATAAAATGATCCAGAGCAGGGTGTCCAGGAAGAGGAGGGGGGTTGAATACGAGAGAAAGGGTCATTGGTGTGGGCTGGAGAGTCTTTGCCAAACAAGTAGACATGGAGACGGAGGTAGCGGAAGAAGAGCTTGGTGTCATGCGGGTGGACAAAGGTCAGAATGTTCTGCTTCAGAGAGGGGAAGGTCAGAGGGAATCAGGCAATAAAACTCTGATCATTTGCTGAATATCTGGAAACCCTGATGGTTTAGCATTTGAAGAGCAAACACGAGGAAATCTGCAGATGCTGGAAATTCAAACAACAACACACAAAATGCTGGTGGAACACAGCAGGCCAAGCAGCATCTATAAGGAGAAGTAAGGAAGGATATATGGCTGTAATAGCGGGTTTGGGTCCTGACGAAGGGTCTCGGCTCGAAACGTCGACAGTGCTTGTCCTTATTGATGCTGCCTGGCCTGCTGTGTTCCACCAGCATTTTGTGTGTGTGGTTTAGCATTTGGTTCACTGGGTAACATTCTCCCTCAAGACTTAGCAGAGTCACAGTTCCTACTCTCGAAACTAACTGGAAACCTGGTACATCCACTACCTGGACTCACCATAAACCTGGTTCACACACAATATTCCCAAGTCTTACTGGACTCACTGGAGGGTGCTATTACAATGGAACATTTAAAAAAAAAATAATTAAAAGTGTGTTGGATCATCCAATGGTCTGGAAAAATTTGCCAGTCTGACACAGAAGTCCTGAGTATAGCAGAGTACAATCCTAGCTGCCAAAGTACAGGAAGAAAAAGACTGCCCTGGAGAAGGTGTAGACAAGATGCACCAGGATGTTATCTGAAATGTAGCATTTTGATTGAGGAGAGACTGTACAGGCTGGAGATAGGGTAGATCATGGGAATATTTTCCTCATGGCAAAGCATCTAAAGCTAGAGGGAACAGATTTAGAATGCAAGTTATGGTTTAGAGGGAATCCGAAGTTTTTTTAAATTAGAACCTGGGACACACTGCCTGAATGAAGAGTAGTGGCAGGTACTCTCACACTTCAAAAGTATCTAGATGAGCACTTGAATCATCAAGGTATAGAAGGTTATTGAGCAAGTTGGTAAATGGATCAGTATAGAGGGGCACTTGATGGTTGGAATAGAAACAGTGGGCCAAAAGGTCTGCATCTGTTCTGTATGATGCCATGATATTTTTCTGCAACCTGAAATGACCATCAGGTTTGACCAGCCAAAAGTAATCATTATTTTATATAGAGCAGCTGTGAGGAAAGCTCTTCTGTTAACAGGTTATTGTCTACATACATATACAACACTGCACTATTACATTAATACCAATGGTTATTCACTCTGTTAAAGAAAGCAGAAAAGACTGCATGAACATTACCTTCTCTTTCATGGAAAGAAAATCCCTGTAGACACTCTCATCAATTTTCTCTCTTAAATACAAATTATTCAGTTCCATTCTTAATAACTGAAGAAATATCTAAAGAAAAGAAATTGATGAATTCAGAGACCCAGAGTAGTTAAAAATGACATATGCAGTATAATGTAGCAGTCTAAGATGCCCATGTGCATCAAGCGGAATTCAATTATGCCAGTGCCCAGGAAGAACATGGTAACCTGCCTCAATGACTACCATCCAGTTGCACTTACATCAACTGTGATGATGTGCATTGACAAGTTGGTGATGAAACACACAGAGTTCTGCCTGAGGGGCAACTTGTAACTGCTTCAATCTGCTGACCATCACAACAAGTCAACAGCAAATGCAATTTCATTGGCTCATCACTCACGCTTGGAACAACTGGACAGTGAAGATGCATACACCAGAATGCTCTTCATTTCTACAGCTCAGTACTTAATACTAGCATCCCTTCAAAACTAATCAATAAGCTCTAAGACCTAGGCCTCAATACTTCCTTGTCATCTGGATCCTTGATTTCCTCACTTGCAGACCCCAGTTGGTTTGGATTTACAATATCTCCTCCACAATCTCCATCACCACAGATGCACCATGAGGCTGTGTGACTGTGTGACTTGGGCACAGATCCTATGCTATATTTAAGTTTGCTGACATCACTACTGTTGTCGGCTGATCAAAGGTGGGGATGAATCCGCATATGGGGGGAGATTGAAAATCAGACTGAATGGTGGCACAACAATAACCCCTCACTCACTGTCAGCAAAACCAAAAGTGCTAATTTTTGAATACAGGAGGGGGAAACTGGAGATCCATGAGCCAGTCCTCATCAGGCTATTAGAGGTGGTGAGGGTCAGCAACTTTAAATTCCTTAGCATTGATCATTTCCGAGGACCTGTCCTGGGTCCAGCACATTAGTGCCCTTGCAAAGAAGGGACAGCAGCACCTCTACTTTCTAAAAAGTTTGCAAAGATTCAGCATGTCATTTAAAACTTTGACAAGCTTATATATACTGACTGACTGCCTCAGTCTGATACGGAAACACCATTGCCCTTGAGTGGACAAGCCTACAAAAAGTAATGGTACAGTCCAGACCATCATGGATAAAGCCCTTCCCACCACTGAACACATCCACAAGGAGCACTGTGACAGGACAGCAGTGTCCATCATTGAGGCCATGCTCCCTTCTAGATGCTGCCATCAGGCAGATGATACAAGAGCCTCAGGACTCACAGCACCAGTTTCAGTAACAGTTATTGCCCCTCAACCATCAGGCTCTTGGACCAGAGGAGATAACTTCATTCAACCTTAATCAACCCAACAATAAACTGTTATCACAATTTAAAAAAAAATTTTAATCTATAATTTTTTATACATTCATAAGTACACATTGAGATAATATAAAAATAAGGCACTTAAATAGGTAATTATGTGCAGTTGTAATTCCACCCTATTAGACTAAGCAATGACAATAATTGTTAAGAAAAATAGTAATAATAGTGGATTAATAATAATTTCCATGTATCTCTTGAGAACCATTACTTCTGGTCCAAAATATTATATATAACCCTATATAACTACCATTGTAGGATTTTATATCCTAACTCGTTCATGTTTGTTCCACCCCCAAACATAATTATCCAATCCCTATGTACTTATTTACTTAATTTTTCCATATTTTTCCCCTTTCCCAAATCTTTTCCTTTATTTGTGTTAATTCCCTATTTTCAAAATATAAACAGTAAACAATCGAACCAAGGATGCTTACATTAGCAATATTACTGTGTTGATGAGAAAAGTAGTGTAAATCATTAGGAGAGTCCTCCAAAGTCTGCTTGCTTTGGGGTTATAAATTCAATCCATTTATTCCAAATTTGATTAAATTTTTATTTTTGAATTCTCAAAGAGTAGGTCATCTTTTCCATTTTAAATATTTCCAAAATAATTTCATGCCAATCTTCTAATGTAGGTGATATTGGATTTAGCCACTTTCTGGAGATTGATTTCTTACTTGCCGCTAAGAGGACCTGTAGCAACTTTATGTCTTTCTTCTGATCCAAAAACAGTACATGTCCCAAATAGAGCGTCTCAAAGTTCAGAGGTATCTGGGTCTTAAATACCTGACCTAAAGTTCTATGAATACCTTTCCAATATAAACTTAATTTAGGGTAATCCCAGAAAATATGGAAATGATTTGCCTCCTTGGAGCCACACCTTCTCCAACACGTCACATTTGTGCCTTTATATTTTTCCTGATATGGGGTCTTGAAGTATCTTATAATATTTTTCCAACAATGTTCTCTCCAAATCAAAGAGTTAGTCGAAGACCACTGAAAGCTGCATATTTTCCCCCAAACCTCCTCTGAAAGTACCAACCTCGCTTTTCTCCCACTTCTCTTTAACATACAATGTGTTTTCATTTTTAGCATGTAAGAGTACATTGTATAATCGAGAAATTGATTTACTTGGCATTGAACTGTAAGCCGAATACAGAATTCTAATTCTACTGTTGATAAATCTGTATATCTACCATTCTGGTTAACATAATGTCATTTTTGAAGGTACCTAAAAAGTCATTATGTTCTAGGCCATGTTTGTCCTGTAAGGATTGGAAACTTTGTAATACTCTTTTCTGTGTAAATGAAAGATAGGTTGTAAGACCTTTCTATATCCATAGTTCAAACCTTTTATCTACTCTGTTGGGAAGAAATTCGGTATCATATGCACACCATCTAAAAAGATTTAATATGTAATTAATTCCACATGAATTAGCCACCTTCTGCCATACTTTTAATGTAAGATTTATCCAGCTGTTTTTAGACTTTTCCAATTGGGCTATCAATCCTTTGTCTGCTATTGAGGCCTGCAGAGGAAAACTGTCAATCAATCCAAATTCTATTTCCTTCCATCTAGCCTTATATTCCTTATTACACCAGTATAACAGAGGGGTTATCTGTGAAGCATAAAAATAATTTCTCAAGCAAGGAAGTGCCATTCCTCCTCCTTCCTTCCCTAACTGTAAGGTGTTAAACTGAATTCTAGGTTTCTTTCCTTGCCAGATAAAGCAGGAAATCCATTTGTCCCATTCCCTGAATTGATTATCGTCCACCTCTATGGGTAAAGTCCAGAAAAGATAGAGTAACCGAGGGAGAATATTCATTTTTATAGTATTTATCCTTGAATTTAAACTTAAAAAGGGTATAAAGTTCCATCTATGTATATCTGCTTTTATCTTTGAAATTAATGGCCCATAATTTACCTGTGATAATGTTGAAAGATCCTTTGGCAGGGTTATTCCTAAATATTTTAATGATTTAGCTTCCCACTGAAGATCATATGTATCCTGCAGTTTTTTGGATACTGTATAATTTAGGGACATAACCTGCATTTTCTTTACATTTATTTTATAACCTGATACTTACCCGAACTCATCCAACAGTGTAAACAATCCTATAAATGATTTTTCTGGTTCACTCAGATAGACTAAAACGTCATCTGCGAATAACGCCACTTTCTGTTCAATCCCTGCCACCTTAACACCTTTTACAATTTCGCTCTGTCTTATTAGTTGGGCAAGCGGTTCAATGTATAACGCAAAATGTAGAGGAGAAATTGGGCATCCCTGTCTAGTTCCTCTCTCTAAGATAAAGGAGTCAGAGAGGATCCCATTTATCTTAATTCGAGCTGTGGGACTGTCATATAAAGTCTGGATTACTTTAGTAAAATTTTCTTGAAAGCCAAATCTTCCTAACACTCTATATAGGAATGCCCAACTAACTAAATCAAAAGCTTTCTCAGCGTCTAGCCCCACTATCATTGTCTCTGTCCCACTCTTAGTAACCTGTTCTAGTATGTGTAAAGTTCTCCATATGTTGTCCTGAGTTTGTCTTTGTTGAATAAATCCAGTCTGGTCTAAGTGGATAAGACCAGGTAAAAACTTTTCCAGTCTGCACGCTAATATAGATGTAAATAATTTGTAATCCACATTAAGAACACTGACTGGCCGGTAATTGCCACATTCTAGTTTATCTTTACCCTCTTTAGGAATAACTGAAATAATCGCTTCTCTCCAGGAAGGTGGAATTTCTCCTCTCTGTAATATCCAATTAAAGGTGTTAAGTAGCAATGGGACTAACTGTGACTTTAGCGATTTGTACCACTCTGAGGTAAACCCATCAGAACCTGGAGACTTTCCAGTCTTTAATCTAGAGATGGCCACGTTCAGTTCTTTGACAGTTACTGGTTCTAATAGGCATTTATTTTGTAGATCTGTGAGCTTGGATAGATCTAAAGAATTCAGTAAAGTGTCTATATAGGGCTCATTTGAGGCCCGGAGTTGAGAGTACAGTTCTCGATAATATGTTTCAAAACTCTCTTGAATTTTCCTTATTGTGCTCTCTACCAGCTTTGTCTTTGGATTCTTTATTTTGTAAATTGTATTATCTGCTTGTTGTTTACGTAATTTATATGCTAATAATCTAGCTGATTTACCTCCTACTTCATAATTCTTTTGTCTCAAGTAAAGAAAATTTCTTTGAGTTTCCAATGTATAAATATCATCAACTTCACTTTGCAATTTCTTAATTTCCTGTTTTAAATTATAATTAATTTTATTGCAATCTACAACTTTAAGTTTTAATTTTCCATGAAGGTCTGCTAATTTTTGTGCATTGAATTTTTTCATGTGAGTGGTTATGGAAATAACTTTTCCCTCTCAGTACAGCTTTTAATGCATCTCATAAGATCACTGGTGATGTTTCCCCTGTGTCATTAAGGTCTAGGTATTCTTTAATTTCTCCCCTTAATCTCTCCATTACTTCCAGATTATTGAGTATATGTGAATTTAACCTCCATAGTGTTTTCCTCATTGTCCTTTCCAGGATTAGGTTCATAGAGACTGGGCTATGATCCGACAAATCAATTGTTGCAATATTACAGTCTTTTATCCTGAGTCTATCTATGTTAAATATAAAAAAAATAGTCTATCCTTGAATAAGCTGAATGAGGGAAAGAGTCATGTGTATAATCTTTACTAGTGGGGTGTAATTCCCTCCACACATCTATAATTCCCAACTCCTCCATCAATGAATTCACTTTCCTAGTCAAAGGTTTATTTTGAGTGACTATTCTTGAAGAATCTAATGCAGGATTTAACCTAATATTAAAATCCCCTCCACAGTTTACTACCCTTTGAGAATTGACCATTAGGTCAAAAATGTGCCTATAGAATGACCATTCACAACCTGGTGGAGCATAAACATTCAGCAATGTTATTTCTGTATCTTCTATTCTTCCTGTAATTTTTACAAATCGTCCATCCTTGTCTTTAGTCTCTGAAATATGTTCATAATTAAGCGCACTTGATATTAAAGTTGCTACCCCTCTCTTGTGGCTCAATGTATATGATGAATAAAATACATGTTTAAAACCCATTCTTTTTAATTTTACATGTTCGGATTGGCTCATGTGTGTTTCCTAAAGGAAAACTATTTGTGCCCTCTCTTTTTTCAATTTAGACATAATCTTATTTCCCTTAATTGGATTCAAAACCACATTAACATTATAGGAAATTATTTTTAACAGTGCAGTTTTCATTTTTCTCTAATAAAAAAACTCTCCTTTTCTAACCAAACAGTAAGCAATCCCTTCTCAACAATAAACCAAAACATACAACCACACCCGAGACATTTTTGAACAAATAACATTTGAAAATTTTCCTGACTTCCAACAATGAGGCCTGAGCACCAACCCGCCTCAGTTCAGAGGGAATACCTCTATCTTCACCCTGTGTTAGAGGGCCTTCCGCAGTGTGAATAATCATAGAGAATTCTCTCCTTTTTATGTCTTGACCATATTGTTATATTCAAGTTATTCCGTCTAGTTTATTTTCAGTTACCAACTTTCATTTTACCTTCAAGTCTGATTTACTCTTTTCAGTCATTTCTCTTAATTAATCTATATTCTCTGTAAGTTCACGTCTGAATATTTGCAGCTTTTCCTTGTAACTTGACACTCTGGTTCTCATGTAGCATCCTCCCCGCGCTGGCTGCCATGCCTTTTGCCGAATCCTCTCCAGTAACGACTCCGGTTGAGTGATAACTTTTAGAGGTAGTCCTCGGTCCGCCATGTCCGTCATTGCCTCTTCTACTGTAGCGAAGGTTTTTATCCCTTCGTTGTAAAAGGCTCTTAACCGAGCTGGATGCAGGGTCTGGAATCTGATATTGTTTTCCTTCAGGACTCTCCGTGTTTCCGCATATTCCTTCTGTCTGGCAAGGATCTCCGGTGCGTAATCGTGGTCTAAACTGATTTTACAGTTGTTCAACATGAAACCTTTCTTTTGCCATGCACATTTAAGCACCTCTTCCTTCATTCTGTAGCTGAGGAATCTGACTGCAATTGATCTGGGATGCTAACGCACAGTGAGCCCTTTCTATCTGTAGGTCTTCTGCATCCGGTATATCAAGATTCTCTCTAAGCAGCTTCTCCATGAAGGGAATCATCAATCCGGGTTTACCTTCAGCTCCTTTGGGAACTCCGTAGATCCTCACATTTTCCCTTCTTGAGCGGCTTTCTTGGTCTGTTAGCTTCCACTGGAGCTGCTCTTGCAGCTTTAGCATTATTTCTGTCACTTCCTCTGCTTTTTGCAGCCTCTCCTCAGTTGCTACAATCCTCGCTTCCGCGTCGTCTAACCTCAAATTAGTGTTTACTAATTCTCCTTTAATATCTTCCAACTGTTTGCTGTTATCTTGTCAGAACTCGCGAATCTCTCTGAGAATCAAAGTCAAATTCACTGATTCTTCCTCATTACCTCCGTCTTGGCTAGCCGTGGGGGAGCTAGGCCCGTCGTCTCGCTACATCTCTTTGTTTTTATCAATCTTCTGAGCGGGCTTTTTACTCTTGTTCTTAGACAACATCCTTGCCCCTTTTATTAATATAGTTATTCAATTTTAAATATTTGTCTAATTTCGGCTTTGGGGCAGTTTACCTTCTTTTTTGTCGAGAGACCTTTCCCTACACCGCCATTCCCTTGATGACCTGGAAGTCGAGTCCCTGTTATCACAATCTATGGATTCACTTTCAAGGACTCTTCATTTCATGTTCTCGATATTTATTGCTTATTTATTTATCATTATTTTGTTTTGTTTCTTTTTTCTTTTTGTATTTGCACAGTTTGTCATCTTTTGCACAGTGGTTATCTATCTTGCATGCAGTTTTTCCATCGACTCCATTGTCTTTCTTAGTATTTACTCCGACTAGCCGCAGGAGAATTAATCTCAGGGTAGTATATGGTGAGATACGTGTACTTCAATAAGAAAATGACTTTGAAATTTTAATAAACATTTTTTTTCCGATTTGGCTCACTCCCCAGGTTATGGCAGGGTTCTCTTAATGTGAATTGTTTGTCACCTGAACAATTCACAAGTTAGGTTTCTGACTGCAGACTGGGTTCCTACATGGCACAAGATGCCTTCAGCCCCAAAACACTTGTCCAGTCTTCCATTTTCCATATGTATGGTCTGTATACAAGCTTGGCATTCGTAGGTTGGATGGACCAGGTATATCAGTGTGTGAAGTGTGGTACGATCTGTACTGCCTTACATGGAGAACAGTGCAGTCTTAGAACTTTACATAACAGGCTAATGCACAAATTGCAGTGAGACCCTGAAATAGGTCATATTGAAATTCTACAAGAGGATACTCCAAGAGCATGGTTCTCATAAAATTCTTGTCTTGGCATCTAAAATGAGACCATGATATGTTCAGAAATTTACCATATTTCACTTCAGCCAACACAATGATACCTATACATTTTTTTGTTTTAGGCATTTAAAATCCACTTTAATTCCTTAATAAATGTAGACCTACCGTACATTTTTCTTGATGCATGTCTGTATCTAATTGTCTCAAATCTTGCAGACTAAGTCTGTACAGGCCGAGATCTGCCTCAGGACTGTTAAATATGGAGAAAAGATGTAAGTAGTACAAACAAGCAACATTGAATAATAGGAAATAAATTTTGAAAAGCTATTAGTTATATATGAGGTAATTACTTGCCTGGCCCAAAACCATTGCCATGGTTCGAGGGCCAGCCTTCCACTCGGAACTCAGCTGCCAAGTTTATGGCAGCTCAGTCTACGTGGCAGGCTGTGCTGATGGACCAGCAGCAGAAGCAGGTGAGGTGCCAGATCCTGCTTTCAAAGCTGCCACTGTTATTCACATTTTTAACAGTCACAAATATTCAAGTATCACAGAAGACTTGTAGAATAAGTTACAATAGAAATGATTAAAAAACTTAAATGTTAAAATAACACACTTAAGTACTTCAACTCATTTAAATCAAATAAAAAGCTAGAGCTACCTTTCTCCCCAAACCTCCACTCCAATTTCAATGGGCCAGTTGCAAGTTCATTGGACAGATATCCTAGCCCAAAAGCTGGAAAATCCACAGATGCTGGCACCACCCTAACAGCCTATCACACAAAGGCCCCAAGTGGAAGGCTGAGGCACACACACCTTTTCAGAAAAGGCCAGTTATAGCCTTATCTGCCAGTAGATCCAGTCAGATCCTGGTAGGTAGTCTCAATTATTTTAAAATGAAGGCTTCATTAAACATGTGCACATGATTTAAACTAATTCACATGGTCTAATCTTCGTCTAAGAGTAGAAAATTAGAAATACTTTAGCAAATGCAAAGACCAAATTAAATTTATATTGTTTGACTTTATTTTGCATGAAGACTAAATTCACACAACCTAATGCAATTCATTTTTATAGCCACACATTTATATCTAGTAAACATGCATTGAAAATAATTTACCTTGAATAGCCCAGTATTTCTGGAAAGAATGTTAGCATTAAAATTGTTGTATCCTCGTTGTATGTTTTAGAATCCAGTGGTGAATAATTCTCCACAAAATAATTGCTATTTCCTTCTTCCATTTCACCAGGTGCCTCAGGCCCCGACAGAACAAAATCTTGTTTTGCCCTTTTGCTGTAGTCTTGTTGTTTGAAGTTCTCTAATAGAGAAGGGTTAGAAGATCCATCTGCTAAGGGCTGCAATAAAATGCATGCAAGATATTAATAATTAAGTAGTATAACATTTATGCAACATTGTAATGATAAATTTTCCCATGTGGATTGAGAGCAGGAGAAATCTTACTCAGAGGTTTGTGAACCTGTGGAAATTTCTCCCACATGGAGGGTAACTGTAATTGTTACTGTTTACAACAGGTGTATCACTTGAATATAGGCTGCACAATATAGATTGATTTCTAGACTCAAAAAGCATCAAGGAATATGGGAAAAAATTAGAATATGGTACCAAGATAGAGGATCAGTTAATGATGGTATTGAATGATACTGTAGGCTTGATCAGTTGACTAGCCTATTCCTTCACCTATATTCTGGTTTACTATGTGGTGAATACCATTTGAATTTTAGTCACTTAACTTGAAAAGTTAGGTGGTTCGTTCTAATTATTTCAAATTGACGTCTAATATGATGCCGAACACAGGAAACTGGGTGACAGTCAGGAAGGGGAAAGTGGTTCAGGAGCCAGTGCAGAGTACCCCTGTGGCCATCCCATCAACAATAGGTATTTCATTTTGCATACTGTGGGAGGGGGGATGGGGGTTGACCTCGAGGAAAGTCACAGTGGTTAGGTCTCTGCACTGAGTCCGGCTCTGTGACTCAGAAGGGAAGTGGGGGGAGGGTGAAAGGCATGCTGTGGTGACAGGGGATCATTAGTTAGAGGAATGACAGGAGGTTCTGTGGGCGAGAACAATTTTCCCAGATGGTATGATGCCTCCAGGGTGCCAAGGCCTGGGACATCTCGATTCAAGTCCTCAGCATTCTTAAGTGGAAGAGTGAACAGCCAGAGGTTGTGGTCCATGGACAGTGCCTATAAAAAGTATTCATCCCCTTGGAAGTTTTCATGTTTTATTGCTTTACACCATTAAATCACAGTGGATTTAATTTGATCTCTACAAAGTGATCTAAATTAGTTACAAATATAAAACACAAAATAATTGATTGCATAAGTATTCACCCCCTTCAAGTCAGTATTTAGTAGATACACCTTTGTCAGCAATTACAGCCTTAAGTCTGTGTGGATAGGTCTCTATCAGCTTTGCACATCTGGATACTGCAATTTTTTTCATATTCTTCTACAAAACTGCTCAAGTTCTGTCAGATTGTAGGGGGATCATGAGTGAACAGCACTTTTCAAGTCCAGCTATAAATTCTCAATTGGAATTCTTACTTGGCCATTCCAGGGTATTAACCATTTTTGTTTTTAAACCATTCCTGTGTAGTTTTGGCTTTATGCTTAGGGTCATTGTCCTGTTGGAAAATTGATCATCTCCCAAGTCACAGTTCTCTTGAGGACCACATTAGGATTTCCTCCAGGATTTCTACTGGCCATTTAGTCTGATGGCCAAAAAGCTCAATTTTGGTTTCATCAGACCACAGAACCTTCTTCCAGCTGACTTCAGAGTTTCCCACATGCATTCTGAAACTCTAGCCGAGATTTCATGTAAGCTTTTTTTCTAACAGTGGCTTTCTCTTTGCCACTCTCACATAAAGCTGCGACTGGTGAATCACCTGGGCAGCAGTTGTATGTGCAGTCTCTCCCATCTCAGCCACTGAAGCTCGTAACTCCTCCAGAGTTGTCATAGGTCTCTTGCTGGCCTCCCTCACTCGTCTTCTTCTTGCACAGTCACTCAGTTTTTGAGGATGGCCAGATTTAGCCAGATTTACAGCTGTGCCGTATTCTTTCCATTTCTTGATGATTTACTTAACTGTACTCCAAAGGATATTCGGTGACTTCGAAATTTTCTTTTCTCATTTCCTGAGTTGAGCTTTTCAATAACCCTTTTGTGGAGTTGCTTGGAGTGTTCTTTTGTCTTCATGGTGTAGTTTTTGCCAGGATACTGACTCAACAGCAGTTGGACCTTCCAGATACATGTGTATTTTTGCTACAATAAATTGATACACCTTGACTGCACACAGGTTTAGATATAGCTAGGATATCTTAACTAAATATGTGACTTCTAAAACCTATTGGCTGCACCTGTGATGATTTGGTGTGTTATATTAAAAGGGGGGGGGTGAATACTTACACAATCATTTTGTGTTTTATATTTGTAATATAGATCACTTTGTATATATACGTTTTCACTTTGACATGAAAGACACTTTTTCTGTTGATCAGCACCCGAAAAGCCAAATCAAATCTACTGTGGTTCAATGTTGTAAAACAATAAAACATAAAAACTTCCAAGGAGGGGGTGATTACTTTTTATAGGCACTGCAGGTACCAATGACATGGGTAGCATGAGTGATGATGTTCTGTATAGGTTGTCCAGGGAGTTAGGTACTAAGTTAAAGGGCAGGACCCCCAGGGTTGTGATCTCAGGATTGCTACCTGTGCCACGTACTAGTGAGGCCTGAACTAGAACAATTATGCTGTTCAATAAATGGCTAAGAAGTTGGTGTAGGATAGAAGGGAGGGCATAAGATTTTTGGATCACTGGGCTCTCTTCCAGGGAAGGTGGAACCTGTACAAAAGGGACAGTTTGCACCTGAACTGGGTGGGGGGGGGGGGGGGTAGTTTGTTAATGCTGCACAGTGGGGTTTAAACTAGAGTTGCAAGGGAATGGGTACCAGAGTGCCAGAACAGTTAGTGGCAAGGTTGCAGAGGCAGAAGTTGGTAAGACCTCAGACAAATTTAGGATTTTAAAAATCGAGCATAGTCCAACTGGTATCCTGAGCTGGCTGTATATATTTCAATGCAAGAAATATCATAGGAAAGGTGGGTGATAGTGCTGAAGATAAGGTAGCTGGTTTATAAACAGGCGATTTGAAGTCTGGAGAGGCTGTTGATAGGCAACATTTCAGTCAACAGGATGAGTTGCAGTGGAAAAGGGAGACAAAATCGAAAGGGGTGAACACAGGACTGAAGGTGTTATACTTGAAAGCATGCAGTATGCGGAATAAGGTAGATGAACCTCTGGCGCGGTTGCACATTGACAGATATAATGTTGCAGTTATCATTGAATCAAGGCTGAAAGAAGATTATAGCTGGGAGCTTAATGTCCAAGGATGCACATTGTATTGAAAGGACGGACAGGATAGCAGAGGGGGTGGCATTGCTCTGTTGGTAAAAAATGAAATCAAATCATTAGAGAGAGGTGACATAGGGTTGGAAGGTGTTAAATCATTATGGATAAAGCTAAGGAACTGCAAGGGTAAGACGACCCTGATTGGAGTTGTATACAGACACTAAACAGTAGTAAGGATGTGGTCTACAAATTACAATGGGAGATAGAAAATGCATGCCAAACGAGCAATGTTACAATAGTTATGAGATATTTGAATATGCAGGTAGATTGGGAAAATCAGGTTGGTGCAGGATTTCAAGAGGGGAAATGTCTAGAATGCCCAAGAGATGGCTTTTTAAAACAACTTGTGGTAGAGCCCAGTAGGAGATCAGCCATCCTGGATTGGATGAATTGGTTTTGATTAGAGAACTTAAGGTAAAAGAACTCAAATTATGATTGAATTCACCCTGACGTTTGAGGAGGAGAATCTAAAGTCAGAGGAATCAATATTACAGTGGAGTACAAGGAATTATTGAGGCACGAGAGAGGAGTTGGTAAGAACTGATCGGTTAAAAACACTGGCAGGGATAACAACAGAGCAGCAGTGGCTGGAATCTCTGGAAGCAATATGGAAAGCATAGGAGATATACAGGCCAAAGAGGAAGAAGTATTCTAAAGGCAAAATGACACAACCGTGTCTAACAAGAGAAAGCAAAGCCAACACAAACGTCAAAGAAAGGGCATAAAATAGAGCAAAAAATAGTGGTAAGTTAGAGGATTGGGAAGCTTTCAAAAACCAACAGAAAAACCAACTAAAAAAGTCATTAAGGTAAAGATGGATTACAAAAGTAAGTTAGTCAATAATATTCAAGAGGATACCAAAAGTTTCTTCAGATACATAAAGTGTAAAAGAGAGGTGAGAGTGGATATCGAACCGCTGGAAAACAATGCTGGACAGGAGGTAATGGGGGACAAGCAAATGGCAGATGAACTGATAAGAATTTTGCATCAGTCTTCACTGAGGAAGACACTAGCAGTATGGTGAAATTACCATGTGTCAGGAGTCACGAAGTGTGTGAAATTACCGTGTGTGTGTGTGAGGGAAGGTTCTTGGGAAACTGAAAGGCCTGAGGGTAGATAAGTCATCTAGACTAGATGATGTATACCCCAGGGTTCTGAAAGAGGTGGGTGCAGAGACTGTGGAGGTATTAGTAATCTTTCAAGTATCAATACATTCTGGAATGGTTCCAGAAGACTGAAAGATTGCAAATGTCACTCCATAGAAGAAGGGAGAGAGGCAGAAGAAAGGAAACCATAGACCTCAGTGGATTGGAAAATGTTGGAGTTGATTATTAAGGATGACGGCTCAGTGTACTTGGAGTCGCATGGTAAAATAGGCTGTAGTCAGCATGGTTTCCTCAAGGGAAGATCTTGCCTGACAAATCCGTTGGAATTCTTTGCAGAAATAACAAGCAGGACAGACAAAGGAGAATTGCTGGATGTTATTTACTTGGATTTTTATAAGGCTTTTGACAAGGTGCCACACGTGAGGCTGCTTAACAAGCTACGAGCCTGGTATTACAGGAAAGACTCTGGCATGGATAAAGCAGCGGCTGATTGGCAGGAGGCAAAGAATGGGAACACAGAGAGCTTTTTCTGATTGGCTGCCAGTGACTAGTGGTGTTCCACAGGGGCCTGTGTTGGGATCAATTCTTCTTAGGTTATATGTCAATGATTTAGATGATGGAATTGATAGCTTTTTTTGAAGGTAGGTGGGGGGCATGTAGTCTTGAGGTAGTAGATAGGCTACAGAAGGACTTAGACAGATTAGGAGAGTGGGCAAAGAATTGGCAGATGAAATAGTGTCAGGAATTGTATGGTCATTTACACTGGTAGAAGAAATGAAAGGGTTGCCTATTTTCTAAATGGAAAAAAAATGCAAAAAAAAGGCACAAAGGGACAGGAGACCTTGTGTAGGATTCTCTAAATGTTAATTTGCAAGTTGAGTCTGTGGTGAGGAAGGCAAATGCAGTGTTAGCAGTCATTTCAAGAGGACTAGAATATAAAAGCAAAGATGTAATATTGAGACTTATAAACCACTAGTGAAGCCTCACTTGGAGTATTGTGAACAATTTTGGGCCCTGTATCTTAGAAAAGACGTGCTGAAACTGGAAAGGGTTCAAAGGAGGTTCACGAAAATTATTCCAGGATTGAATGGCTTGTCACATTGTTTGATGTGACAAGCCATCAGAGTGTTTGATGGATCTGGGCCTGTATTCACTAGAATTCAGAAGAGTGAGGGGTGACCCCATTGAAACCTATCAAATGGTGAAAGGCCTTGATAGAGTGGATGTGGAGTGGATACAGTGGGAGAATCTAAGACCAGACGATACAGCCTCAGAATAGAGAAACGTCCTTTTAGAACGGAGATGAGGAGGAATTTCTTTAGCCAGAGGGTGGTGAATCTGTGGAATTCTTTGCCACAGCCAGCTGTGGAGCCAAGTCTTTATGTATATTTAATGCAGAGGTTGATGGATTCTTGATTAGTCAGGGCACGAAGGAATATGGGGAGAAAGCAGGGTCTTGGGGCTGGGAGGAAAATTGGATCAGCCGTGATGAAATGGCGGAGCAGACTCACTGGGCCAGATGGCCTGTTTCTACTATATCTTCTGATCTCACTGTTTTATAAACTAACCAATTGTGTAGCCTGATTCTGCAAAAACATATTCCAGGAGTACATGCATTTTATCAGTCTAAAGGTAACAATTCACAAAAAAGAGAAAATCTGTAGATGCTGGAAATCCAAGCAACACACACAAAATGCTGGAGGAACTCAGCAGGTCAGGCAGCATCTATGTAAACGACTATAGTTGACATTACGGACTGAAACCCTTAATCAAGACTGTTGAAGGGTCTCAGCCTGAAATGTCAACTGTACTCATTTACATAGATGCTGCCTGGCCTGCTGAGTTCCTCAGTATTTTGTGTGCGTTAAAGGTAACCATTGTTAGATATGAATGCAAAGGAAAAGAATATTCAGCTTGATATTGAATGGCAATAATTGTTACTGTTTATAACAAATGCATCACTTACCCTAAATTTTTGATTAATGGGATATATGATTTTTGCTTTCAATGCAAATGCAGCCACATTACTGTCGATTGATAATTCATCTTCCTGAAAAGCAACATACATTAGCATATCACAATACACTTTACGGTAGAAGCACTTAAGTTCCCTAACTTTTGAAGGTAGCCCTGAACATAATAAAGATTACACAAGTCACGAAGGTAGATCACAGCCAGGAACTATAAATCCAAGCATACCCTATCAAAAAGAGAGGCAGGTGGGCGGAGAGAGTGGAGTGGCTCTTTTGATAAAAATAGGAAATCAAATCCTTAGCAAGAAGTGTTATAGGATCAGGGAATGTAGAAGATTTGTGGATAGAGGTGAAAGAAACTGTAATACACACGCTTCCGAATAATATGGGATACAAATTGCAACAGGAGACAGAAGACATGTAAGAAAGGTAATTTTATGATAGTCATATGGGATTTCAATATGTATGTGTATTGGGAAATCAGATTGACACTGAATCTCAAGAGAAGTAATTTGAGGAATGCCAATGAAGTAATTAGAGTAGTTTGTGGTTCACGAGGGAAAAGGCAATGCAGGAGTTGGTGTTGTGCAATGGATCAAATTTGATTAGGGGCCTCACGGGAAAGGAACCCACACAGAGTGCTGGAGGAACTCCACGGGTTCCTCCCCAGCATCTACAGAGAGGAAGCAACAGTTGACGTTTCAAGCCTGGACCCTTCATCGGGGCTGGGAAGGAAGGGGGTAGAAGCCAGGATAAGAAGGTGGGGGGAGGGTAAGGAGCTCAAGCTGGTAAGGTGATAGGTGAAACCAGGTGGTGGGTGAGTGGGGGAGGTGGATGAAGGAAGAAGCTGTGAGGTGATAGGGGAAGAGGTGAAGGAATAACAAGAAATCTTATTGGAGGGAACAACAGACCATAAGAGAAAGAGAAAGAAGAGTGGCACCAGTGGGAGGTGATGGACAGCTGAGAAGAAAAGGGGTAGGAGGGGAGCCAGAATGGGAAATGTAAAAAGGGGTAGTGGGGAGAAATCACCATGTTAGAGAAATTGATGATCACACCATCAGGATGAGGACTACACGGGCACTATGTGAGGTGTTGCTTCTCCAATCCAAGTGCAGCTTTATCGTGGCAGTCAAGGAGGCTATGTACCAATATATTGGAATAGGAACAGGAATTGAAATAGGTGATGTCTGGGAAATCCTGCTCTTTGAGGTGGATGGAGCAAGGTGCTCGTCAGAGTGGTCACCCAACCGATATTGGGTCTCACTGATGTTGCAGAGACTGCACAGGGACCTCCAGATACAACAGCTGATGCTGACAAACTCAAAGGTGACGTGTCGCCTTACCTGGAAGGCCCACTTGGGGCCCTGAATAGTGCTGAAGTAGGAAGTGTAGCAGCAGGTATAGTACTTGTCATGCTTGCAAGGATGTTTCAAGAGGGAGATCAGTGGAGATGGAAGAGTGGAGAAAAGAGTCACATAGAAAGGGATTTCTATGGAAAGAAGAAAATGGGGATGGGAGGAAAGATCCGCTTGGTGCTAGGATCCTGTTGTAGACGGTGAAAGGTATAAAGAATTATGTGCTGGATACGGAGGTGTGTGTAGTGGTGGTGAGGGTAAAGGAAAACTTAGGTCTGTTATGGCAGCAGAAGGACGGGGTGAGTGCAGATGTGCAGGAATTGGAGACCTGGGTATTACCAGGGAAGAGATAACACCCCGTTACTTGTAAAAATGCTACTCCCTTTTCTTAGTTCCTCTATCTCCGTCACATCTGTTCTCAGGAGGAGGCTTTCCATTCTAAAACAACTGAGGTGCCCTCCTCCTTCAAACAACTGGATTTCCCTTTCACCATAATCGATGCTGCCCCCACATGCTCCTTTGACAAGCTGCCACACGAGGCTGCTAAGCAAGACGGGCCCATGGTACAACAAGAAAAGTACTGGCATGGATAAAAATTGTGCTGACCAGCAGAAGGCAAAGGGTCAGAATCAACGGAGCCTTCTCCATTTAACAGTGGTTGGTGTTGGGTCCACTGCGTTTTGCATTTATATGTTAATTATCTGAAAGACAGAAATGACAGCTTTGTGGCCAAATCTGCGGATGATACAAAGAAAGGTGGAGGAGTAAGTAGTGTTGAGGAAGCAGGGCGTCTGCAGAAAGACTTCAATAAGTTGGGAGAATGAGCAACTACGGAATACAGTGCAGTGAATTGTATGGTCATGCACTTTGGTAGAAGCAATAAAGGAATAGACTATTTTCTAAAAGAGGAGCAAATTCAGAAACTGAAGGTGCAAAGGGACTTGGAAGTCCCAGTGCAGTATTCGCTTGAGATTAACTTGCAGATTGAGTCTGTAGTAAGGAAGGCAAATACAAACATAGCACTCCCTTTGAGAGGACGAGAATACAAAAGCAAGGATGTAATATTTATGTGGAGTACCGTGAGCAGCTTTCGGTTCTGTATCTATGGAAGGATGTGCTGGCATTAGGAAGGGTCTAGAGAAGGTTGATGATAATAATCTTGGGGATGAAAGGGTTAACATATGTTGTGCATCTGATGTCTCTGAGCCTCTACTCACTGGAGCTTAGAAGGATGGGGGGGGGGGGCACTGATCTCATTGAAACATTCTGAATATTGAAAGGCCTGGATTGAATGGACATGGAAATGATGTTTCCGGTAATGGGAGAGTCTAGGATCAGAGGGCACAGGGTGAAAGGATGTCCCTTTACAAATAGAGGTTCAGGATCTGGGGAATTCATTGTCACAGGTAGCTGTAGAGGCCAAGTCATTGGGTATGTAGATTTTTGCTTAATATGGGTGTCAAATATCATGAGGAGAAGGCAGGAGAATGGGTTTTGAAGGATGAAAATAAATCAGCCACAATTGAATGACAGAGCAGACCCTCTGGGTTGAATGGCCTAGTTCTGCGCCCTTATCCTATCAATTACGATATAGGCAAGTGTTCCAATTACAATTGATAAAAGCTCAATCTTAGAATTCCAACAGAATTCGGTGACCTTTGTGTTATTCAGGAATGAAGCAATAACATGAAGAACAAACCACATTTCCAATCCACAATACACAAACAATAAAGTTTCAGAAAACTATTGGGAATCATTTACTTTTAAAACTGGGAACACATTTATTTTAAATTTTACTTCCATGATTAGTGGTGTTCCACAGGGATCCATCCTGGGACCTCTGCTAGTTGTGATATATGTAAATGACTGGAATGAAAACATGGATGGGTGTATTAGTAAGTTCACAGTTGAGACAAAGATTGGTGTTACAGATAGTGTAGAAGATTGTCAAAGGATGGAATGATACAGTAGATAAGGTGCAGATGTGGGTGAATTGATGTGTGGCATTTAATCTGAGTATATATAAAGTGCTGCATTTTGAGAGATACAATGTAAAGAAATAGTACAGTCGGCCCTCCTTATCCACGGATTCCACATGCGCGAATTCAACCAACCGCGAATCGCAAAAACCCAGAAGTGCTCTTCCAGCACTTGTTGTTTGAGCATATACAGACCTTTTCTCTTGTTATTATTCCCAAAACAATGCAGTATAACAACTACTATAAATAGCATTTACATTGTTTTAGGTATTATGAGTAATCCGGAGATGATTTAAAGTATACAGGAGATGTGCGTGGGTTATCATGGATCGGGATTGAAAAAAAATCGGAAGTTCTCTTACTAAGTAAGTCGGAACAGGTACATCCAGTATTATTTAGCGTCAGTTAGTCAAATGTTTACATTCGTATATAGTATATATTTTACTTTTCTATGCATATAAAACACTTAATGTATGTTTCAGCACCGGTTTTGAGAAGTTCCCAAGTTTGATCTAGTGACAGATCGCTATGGAGTGCGCTCTCCATTGTGCCAGGTTGATGTGGAGGATCAAAAACCTAAAATCCCAAAACCCAATAATTAAACCACTGCGTTGCTTAGTAATAATTGTAGCTTTCATCGCGGCAGAGCCTTTCTCACTTTATCCTTTAAAATTGTTCCGATCGTTGACCGACGTAACCTAACGCTTTTCGAATGACCGATGGCGTTTCACCTCTTTCCGATTGCTTTATTATTTCCACTTTATTTTCAATCGTTATCGTGATTATTTTCGTGAATAGAAACACTGCGGATTCAGATCTCTGCCTCTTGGTCCTAATGTTCACTGCACTGAGACAGATTAAGTAAGGTCTTGGGTTCCACTGGGTCCTAAGATCCACCATATTGAGACAGGTTGAATAAGGGACTTGAGCATCCGCGAATTTTGGTATCCGCGAGGGGTCCCGGAACCAATCCCTCGTGGATAAGGAGGGCCCACTGTATGCTGTTAATGGCAGAACCCTTAACAGTATTGATGTTCAGAAGGATACTGGATTTCTTCCCCCTCTGAATGCACTGTGCTCCACTCCCAATATCAAAATGTTGTCTCGACCCTATCCCTACCACACTTGTTGAGGGCTCTTTTAATAGTGTTTTCAATTCTGTTAGAAGAACTATTAACACATCTCTTGAAATTTGAGATTTTCCAGATGCCTTCAAAATTGCAGTTGTCAAACCCCTATTTAACAATTCAAACCTTGATAGGCTAACTACAGGCCCATATTAAATTTTCCCCTCCTGGGCAAGATTCTTGAGAAAGTTATTTTCAACCAACTCAATAACATTCTGAATGAGAACAATACTCTAGAGAAGTTTCAGCCAGGTTTTAAAGCAAACCACAGCTTGAAATAGCCCTTACCAAAATTGTCAGTGACCTTAGGCTTAGCACTAATGCCAATAGGATCTCAGTTTTGATTTCTCCTAGGTCACCTTAGGAACTGGGTTAGCCCTCTTTGGTACAAGTCTTAATAGGTTTTGCTCATATATCTTAGAGAAAAAAATCTGTCTTAGAGACCATTTCTCAGAGGTACAATGCACCTTCTGGTGTTGATCAGGGAAGCTGCCTTGGTCTCCTACTCTTCTCCTTATACATGTTCCTCTTAGGAGACATCATTAGAGAGCATAAACTGAATCCAGAGTTATATAGATGACCCACAATTGTACATTTTGGTTGAGCCTGATGATGCTAACACCTCATCTTCTCTGATTTCTGATATGACTGCAATAAACAAATGAATGAACAATAATTTTCTAAAACTAAATGAAGATAAAACTGAAATACTTTTTCTTAATCCAAAGCCAAAAGAGACAAACTTCTTGATAAACTTGGAAACTTTCCTCCCCTTGTAAAACCAAAAGTATCAAGCCTGGATGTTGTCTTTGATTCAAATTTGAATTTTAAATCCTGGATTAAGCAAATGACCAGAGCAGCATTTCTACACTGTAGGAATATTGTAAAGGTACAGTAAGTCAGTTTCTGTCACGTAATGATGCTGAAAAACTAATTCACACCTTTATATGAAATAAAATAGATCACGTCAATGCACATTTTATTGGCCTTCCAAAGCAAACTATTGACAAACTTCAACTCATTTAGAACATCGCAACTAGTTGTTAAACTAAAGCCAGGATGAAGGAGCATATCATCCCCATCCTAACTACTTTTCATTGACTTCATTTACCTTTTAAAATTGATGTTATAGTTCTCTCACTTGCTTTTAAAGCTCTCAATGGTCAAGGACCAGAGTACATCACAGAATCACTTTATAATTCTGCTCAAGCGCTCAGGTCTCCTTCTGTTGGTCTCTTAAATTTAAACAATCTCTTTCAAAAGATAACTGGCACGTCAACTATTTTAAACTACACTCCTAAACATTAGAATTCAATACCCAAAACAATAATGGATGCAGATTTATTTGACACTTCTAAAAGTCAGCTCTAAACCTATTTAACCTTGTTTTTAATTTGTATTTTTCATGTTTGCACTTTATCTCATTGTAAAGCTTTCTCCTACTTTGTATAATTTTTTTTCTTTATTATTATTAATATAACCCTTGTAACTCTCACAGTTATTCTGACTATACTTCTTCCCACCATTATTGTAAAGATGCTATTCTATTTTCTCAGTTCCTCTGTTCCCACCACATTTGCTTCCTTTCTATAACATCAGAGATGTCCTCCTTCTTCAAAGAGTGGGATTTTCCTTCCTCTATCACTGATGTTGCCCTTACCTGCATCTTCTCCATTCCTCAAGCATCTGCACTCATTGTATCTTTTCATTGCCTTAACAGGGATAGAGTTCCTTTTGACCTTACCTACTTTGCCATGAGCCTCCAAATCCAGCACATTGTTTTCTACAACTTGCACCATTATCAATGGAATCCTATCACCAAACGCATCTTCACCTCCCCCAACTCTTCGCTTGCCGCAGGGAAGGCTCTCTCTGTGATTCCCTTATCCATTCATCCCTCCCACTAACCCTCCTCCTGGCACTTATCCCTGCAAACAGAAGTACTACACTTGCCTATTGACCTTCTTCCTCACCAGTACTCAGAGCCCCTACAGTCTCTCCAGGTGAGGTAATACTGTCAGGGCCATCTACTGTATCCAGCGCACCTGGTGCAGCCTCCGCTACATTGGTGAGACCCAATGTAGATTGGGGGACCACTTCGTCACTGCAACAAACAGGATCTCCTGGTGGCTAACAATCACCATTCCCATTCTGACATGTCGGTCCATGGCCTCCACCACCAAGATGGGGCCACTCTCAGATTGGAGGAGCAACACCGCATACTCAGTCTAGGTAGCCTCCAACTTAATGGCACGAACATAGATTTCTCTAACTTCTGGCCATTTTTCATCCTCTCCTCTTCCTCCATTCCCCATTCTTGAACACATTGATGCAATCATGAAGAAGGCATACCAGTAGCTCTACTTCATTAGAAGTTTGACCATATTTGCTATGTCTCAAAAGACTTGCAAATTTCTGAAGATGAATCATGTTGAGCATTCTGACCTGTTGCATCACCACCTGGTATGGAAGCTCTGAAGCACAAAACCGAAAAGCTACAGAGGGTTGTAGACTTAGCATAACTCATCCTACCACTGAGGATATCTTCAAGAAACAGAACCTCATTGAGGATCTTCACCATCTGGGATATGTCCTCTTCTCATCACTACCATCAGAGAGGAGATACAGAACCCTGAAGATCCACACTCCATGTTTTAGGAACCAGTTTCTTCTCCTGTGCTATCAGATTTCTGCCATTTCATGAACATTATCTCATTATTTTTATAACATAGTGATTTTTATTCCCTACGCTGTACTGCTGCTACAAAGCAACAAATTTCATGATGTAAGTCAGTTGTAAACCCGATTCTGAGTTTCTAATATATAACTGCCGAATTACTTTAGTCACGAGTGTACGTAGTGATAAAATATAGAGCAGTCAGTATACATTAGAGACTTGGGACAGTTGAACCAGGGTGTGTTGTTTCATTCAATCCTCCTCCTATTTTTCCCCAATTCAACTATTAATTCCTAGTTCTGCCTTTATCCAGTTGATTAGTCAAAAAATGACTAATAAATCAATATAATTTCTTACACCTGGTGGTGCTGTGTCCCTATAAAAAATTGATTAAGTGCTACTGTTGCTAGGTAACAATGGATCAGATCAATCAGAAATTAACAGTTTGCACAAGGGAACTTTGCTGATTGGATTGGGCAATTCAGAAGCAATTTCAGTGAAGATTTTCACTCTGCACTGTATACAATTATACTGTGATTTATGCGTATTTACAGGAGTTTCCTTGTCAAAGCACCAGTGGATTGACAAGGAAACATGGATCAATACAGCACAGGAACAGGCCCTTCATCCCAGTGTCTGTGCAGACTTTGATACTAACCCTATCTGCCTGCACTGGTGTATTCCCCAGTGGTTTATGTACCTGCCTACATACCTTTTAAACTCTGATTCCACCATCTCACTGGGCAGCATGATCCAGGTACCTACCACTCTATTTGGAAAAAATACTCACCTCCACCCCTCCTCACTTCGAACCTTTGGCTTCTGGTATTTAAGATTTCCACCCTAAGAAAAAGACTACCTATCTACACCTCTCATCATTGTATATACTTTTATCAGGTCACCCACCCCATCACCCAGCCTCTGACCCTCCGGAGAATCTGAGTTTGACCAGCTACTCCTTACAGCTACAGTAATACTATCTAATCCAGCAACAAGTTCAGCAACATTACTACCCTCACTCAACCGATACCGGTGTACAGTAAATAAAACCAGGAAATGCTAAATATATTCAAGCTGATGATCCCTTAGAATTCTAATTAAAACATTTCTATGGCGTATTTATTCTGCTTCTCGCTTTACCATTCTGAGCACTCCTGGTGACTGAACCACTTGGGACCAGAACCTTCTGCAGCATTTTGCTTTTGCAAAAACACCCAGATGTCAAGTCCTTGTGGGTGTTGTGTTGAAACAAAGATTAAGGATGGCAAAGGTCTTTACAATATATCCTGTCACCTCAGACTGAAGAACTCTGGATAATAGGAATCCAGTTGTAGGATTTGCAAGGCTAAACATTAGGTTCCATCAGTTTTCCAGGATCCCTGTGCAAGATTATACGTCTTGGTCCAGATGCACCAGTATCACATCTAGTGTATGTAAATAACGAGGTATGTAAAATGGAACATAACAAATCCAGCTGCATGCAGAGCAGACCTCTGAGGTACTCAATCAGAGCCTAGAAAGGAGATTTGGTCACTTTTTTGGCATATGCACAAGTAGATCTCTTATCATGTTATTCAGGACAAGTTGTATTATGCACTGTTTTATACGGGTGAGAGTAATATACTTCGTTATGTACAGGCCTTTATTCCATTACTGAGGTAAATCTGTACATTAAAATTCACAAAAGCTGCAGTTCAATTTGCCCTCCATGAGCCCTCTCACTTTAAATAAAGGACTATACTGAACTGAAGTGAAACATTCATGAGATTGAGTATTAAAGAATTCCTTCTCAGGCCAAGCAGGAAAAGGGCAAGAGAAGAAACGGGGGAAAACACCCCACCTCTTGGAAAGCGGACGCTCCGGCTTTGGTGGTTTCCACCGCAATTTCGGAGTTGCTATCGTAACTCTGGGTATCGTCAGAATCGGAACTATCATCAATCCCATCTGAACACGTTTGCTGAATAAAAAGAAACAAAAATGGACTAAATTTTAAACGAATGTAAAACGCAAACCGCGCCTTCTGCATTATTCCCGCAGTAAACAAATACATTTCTTCAGAATCGATAAATTATTTTCTGTAAAGTGTAAACTATTACCCTTCTTTGAAGGACGGATTCCAAAACGAAAAAGTAAAGCAGAAATCCTCCAATGATACCCAGGAAAACGCCCAGCGCCACGGCAGTCGTCAGCAACTCGGAGTAAATTTGCAGCTCGCTGGAACTGGCCGCAAGCACTGCTCGCACCGCACAGGATTCGGGGCCGGTGTTGATCCGAGTCATTGCAACACGAAATGGAGAGGAATCCCCTCGTTTAAGGAGCGGAGACTGTCATCAGCCCGACATTTTCCCGCAAAAGCGACAAAACATAAGTAAATATTTGAATATGTATTATTGCATATAAACACATTTGCTTCATTAGCATCAGAACGCTTTGGGTCGTCCTGAAAAGGGAAGTGGAAAGCACTATATAAATGCAAAAGTTCTATTTTGCATCGGGATCTTAGAGTGGAATACTTTCCTTTCTCTCGACATTTCCTCACCGCCTCGCGTCCCGACTATTTTAATGTGGATCAACGTAAAAATTCCTCCTGGGAGATCCTTTTGTTTTTTTTCTCATTCCATATAGCAGAATCAGATTGTTAAAGAAATATATTTAATTCCATACTATATTTGAAACTAAACATATTTTCTTCCGTAAAGAAGAGGAAAAAAAAGAGAGCGATTCATAACTACCGGGACATATCCCAACTCTTGTCGAGTTTCTCCCAACTTTCACTAGTTTAAAATGCCTGCTGGGGTTGTAGTTATTTGCACCTTCTAACCAGTAGGAACGCAACTATAATCTTAAATTTGTGAACTACATTTCCCAGAGCCCTCCGCGGTAAGTTGAACGACAACAGGACCAGCGAGACACAAAGCAAAAGTATCAACCAATCAAAACCAGGTTTGGAGGCAATCTAGCCAATCGCTTTGTGGCAGAGGAAGGGGCTCTAGCAGCAGGGCGTCAGGCAATGGCCGGATGGTGCGGGGGCGAGGGATGAATTTCCGTCGGGAATCAGCTGAGCTGGTGTTTGAGGACGTCCATGATGCCCAGGGTCACTCTCCAGTGCAGGATTAGGAGTCCGAGGACATAAATCAGCTCGATTTAAAGTGCTGTTGCATTCACCACTTGTGACCAGTTCGTTGGACAGCAGGCTCGGTTTGCAACTTTACGATTACTTCAGACCTGAACTCTGTTTCTGCCCTGTTGTGTCGTTCAAGGATGATGGTGTTTTTTTTTAGTTTAATCATACTGCAAGTTAGCTCCTGTTCCCTGCTGTATGCAACATGTAATTGAGCTTTTGTTAACTGTACTCCGTGTCATGACATTCAGTGTCTGGGTTCTCCTGCTCACTGCACTCAACCACGCTCCTCACGGTTCAGCAAGGACAGGTACGATACATCCGCTGGCGAATGCTTGCAAGTTACTTCCACCCGTGTTCCAGGTGAAGAGAAGAATTGACAAAGTGTTGCAAGAGCTTCCAAGTACAGATTCACTCCATTTACCGGAGCAGAACGACCGTCTTGGACCAGAGTTCAGGAATCAGTTGTATGCTCCCTTCGCTGATCTTCGCACGGATCACAAGGTAACGTGATGATGGGTAGGAATCAAGATGTTTCTTATCTGATGGCAGGATGCACTCCTCGTTCAAAAATGAGTTGTTTGGATAGTTTTACTCGGGTGTTATTTTAAATTGTTTTCCATTAAATAGTTTAATACGTTTTACTCTAACATTGTTTAAAGACTGATCCCGTAATGTGTTCGCAATCCTGCTTCAGGTTTTAGCCTACTTTATTAGAGCCGTAATGGGCTATTTTAACCACGGTTAAACGCAGAATGAGGGGGAACCCGTTTGCTTTTAACCTGTGTCTGGCGATATTGAAAAGCAAATAATAATTTTGCACTTCCACCTTATGAAGTGTTTGGAAGATCGGGACTTCCTACAGCATGGACTGATGGCAGATTCCTTTGGCGGAAAGTTGCGTCACGCAAATGCAGGTGAGTGGATTCGCTTTGATTCTGCTCGTTGTCACGAGGTTACTCAGCCACCTGGAATATATAGCATCTTTTGATTCTGGTGGGATCTGTATTCGCGCTTTTATTTCTAATTGGTTGAAACATAACATATTGATTTATTAATATCATGAGGATTGGAGGCCCCTAGTTGGTCAGGGTCTACTATGGACCTAGTGTTCATACGCAAGCCAAGGCAGTAAGATACAGAGTGCGAGCTGTTGCCTATCCAGCGGGCTCCCCCTCTCTACTGTTACGTACCCCGTAACTGGGTGTCAGACCAGCAAAGATAGAAGTATCGGTTGGAGTCTGGTGGTCTGTATTCAAAGTTGTTTATTAATAAAATAAGCAAAACAATACCAATAATGCAAATATATATATAACACAAGTTAGCAATAATAAACTTAAAAGTGTAGGAATAATAATAAGCAATAATAAACAAGCTGTATCACTGTCTAGGGGTAAATGAATTGTCATAGAAAAATATAAAGTTCCGTTCATGCGTGCTGAGGTAGTTATGGTGGTTGTGTTGTAATCGTTGGAGAGAGAGAGAGAGAGAGAGAGAGAGCAAGCGAGATGTAACAGCAACAGCTGCGGCAGGCAAACCTCTTACTCCTTTCTTAATCCGTCGTGTCGTTGTAGTCATTCAGTTATGACCCCTCTGTCATCCAGCTAGACCGTTCTTCTGCGGTGGACTTGTCACTCTGGCATGAGTGGACACACACACAAGTCCCCACCGGCCCTGCTGTAACACTGTGAGTTTAACTGACCGATCGCCTGGTTCGGTCTCCGATGCCCCCACCTTTCCTGTGGGTTCCAACACTCAATCAGTGTCCACTGGTGTGTCTGATGGGTGTCTCTCCAGACCTGTCTTTTATCCCCACTCACGGGGTCTCAGCTATCCATCAACTCTGAATGACTGTCCATCAAATCAGGCCACTCCTGCTGTCTCCTGAGGAATGTTAACGAGCAAAATAGTAAAAGGTAAATAATCCTTGTAGAAGTCATAATATAGTAAATCAACAGTCTCTGTCCCCTCTCTTATCTGTAGCAGATGTTCTTGCATGTTTTCCATCTCTCTCTCTCATGAGCAGCATAGCAACAGTAATGGTTCGTGGTTCTCGGGGGGGGGCTGGGAATGGTTAACTCTGCACCCCATTGTCCATCAGGTTTGTTCATCACTCATAACACTACCCAGTTGATGAATCCAAATAAATGGCAGAGATTGATGCAGCTTGGCACCAGCAGCGTTGCAGGAGTTGCATTTAGGCCGAATAAATCTATAACCGAAGCTTTTTCTCTCGTTTTAACCCACCGTCCATACTGCAACAGCGTTATCCTCCCCCAAAAATGGAGCTTTTCTAAAACGCCCTCCAGAGTGTGTAAATTTGAAAATACCATTTGGGCAGGGTAATGTGGACGGGGTAACTGGAGATTTCTAAAAATGCTGTCATGCCGTGCTGGAACAGATGGTGGCAGCAGCGAGCCATTTCATTGTCTTCTGAACACAACCCTCCACACAACCTAACAATTTCAGAACAGCCGGCAACGAGACTGAAGCCAGAAGAGTTAGAAATGTACTCACCAAATACTTTGAACCATAACTTACTGAATAAATAAGTATACTCACTTTGCCCTGTTTTCTGTCCTTGCTCGTATGAAGGTGGTTTACCTATTTACGCAAGTAATTCTCTGACAATAGCTGTGTAACAGCCTAATGTAACATTGTATGGAAATACAAGATAACACTGATGCAGACATGTTTTATACATTTAACAAGGTCCTTCATTAATGCAACAGAATTAGTCAATTTTTCAATGCTCATCATCAGCTGGGTCATACTGTCCCTGTCAGTTGCCTCCATACACTCCAGTATTTGTTTATTTTAGTTTTACGTCCTGCGTGAGAGCCAACAGCTGTCTGTTGTTTGGCGATTTCCTTTTAAGATTTTCTAGTGTGTAACTGGACAAAGGCGCACTTTCACAGCGAGATTTGACACCAAACATGTTGCTTGTTTTCTGTAGATGTGTCCTGCATATACCTAGTAGGAGGAGATTCGCTCAAATACCTGTTTTAATGTGGACAGAGGTATTTTCAAAAACGCTTGTGTGGACACCTTTCGTTTTTACGCAAAACCGGCATTTTCTAAGTTATCCAGTCTAGTGTGGATGTAGCCTTAGTGTTGAACTGAACATAGGACTTTATTAGCCTCTCCAGCCCCGGAGTTTTCCTCGGAGCTTTCCCCAATGGTGGGAATTGCCGCAAGCCAGCAGAGGCTTTAAATCTGTTTTAAATTTTCCCTCTCCTAGATGAGGTGTCAATCACAACTGACAGCCCCAACTGCCGTAAGGGTTTGGTTTTAAGGCACCAGTAACTCATCTTTGCCCTTTCTCCGATCTGAAACAGTTCCACCGGGCTTATCACTAAATCATTCCAGAAGTGAAGGCCACGAGCTGGACCTGGTTGCCAGATGCTGTTTGAGATGCACACTATTGGGGTTATTTCATCGGTAGTAGGAGCTTATCTCCACCTCACTATCTGTTAGTACAATTGAAACAGCATTGTGGTTTAATCTAAAGAACCGTAAGGTAGTCACAGCACAGGAGCAGATTGAATCATCTCCTGTCATCCCAAAGCTTTTCTCCCATCTAACTGATAGAAAACAACAGAGTCATGGAAAGCTTTCTGAATACATCCGCCTGCACACCATGTACACAACATACTGCATTTACCTGCGTAGCCAGTATCTATGAACCAGGAATATCAGTAGGCTTGTAAGAACATTCCCAACAAAGCTGCACATCATCCTGATACAAATGTAACATATTCCTAATAGGCACTACTCCTGTGGCCAGGAAGGATTAAGAAATCGTGCTCAGAACTTTGCCAATTCCTCCCTTGTTTCTTTTAACAGCCTGGACATGATAAATTATCCTTTATCAAAAATGATTTATGCTCTTAATTGTTTCAATTTTCCTGTGTTTGTCTCATCCAATATTTTACAGTCCTGCATCCTAACTATGACTTTCTTGTGTCCTTGTTCGCCTTAAGGTATATTAAACTTTTGGCATCTGACAGATTTTCCCTTTACTTTTTTCCTGCCTTCAATGCAGCATGCCATCTAGGTTCAGCTGTCCACCCGTTTGATTTGAGAGAATAGGTTTACTGTGAACCACTTAAAACTTAAATGTCTCCAATTGCTTTTGGATTGCTTTACGATTGAACTGTTTCTAGTCTACTTTCACTGAATTGTTTCTTGGTCTCAAAAAAAACATTGCCTTCCACAAATTAGAACCTTTTATTTCTTTTTTCCTTTTTTCCCCCCGTCTTTATGGCAATGCTAAAGCTGACTGAATTGGGATCATTACAACAAAATAGTTTTATTCCTGAAAATATTTCTGCAATTTCCAACCCTCTCTTCTGGTGTTGCAAGTACTGGATTTAAAAAAAAAGTTCCTCTGAATGCATTTTAGGAATTCTGTGTCATGAATATATTTAACACAGTTAATGTTTGTGTAACTGAAATATCCTGCTCTTACTGACCTGATACTCCTGTGTAGCAGAAATTAGATTTTGTAACTCCCTCAGTCTGATAGCAGGTCTGTGATAAACTCTCAGAAGCTCGCCCTCTTTTGTTATTTAGTTCAACCCTGATAGCCTCACTTGATGTTCCTTTAATGCGCCAGAGCTGTACCACGCACCACCTTTTTGAATTCCCACTATTTCATCTTGAAAATCTGTAACCACAATGTTAAACAACCTGCCTGTCTTTAAACAACACTTCGTAATAGCTAAATTATATGCACCTATTAGTCTTATCTCCCTTATTAACACCACTCCTTGCAATTAGATTATATCATTAAGCCAGAGGACATATTTCTATTACTATCAATCTCACCTATTTATTTACTGCATTTCTACCTTTTGAATAAATTGTCAGCATCTGATTCCCCAACCAAGCTAGTGTAAACTATCCCTGGAACCACTAACAAATCTGCCTTCAAGAACATTGGCCTGAACATTGTGAGATACAACTGATCTGAGCTGTACAGCATCCACATTCCTCAGGGCCAACATTAATGCTATTGGAATCCTTAGCACCCACTCCTGCACCATCTCTCCAGCTATGATCTGAGCAGCACTACCTCCTGTTTCCATACTAACCGGTTCTAACCATATGAACTACAATGTATGATATTCAATTCCGTTGATATCTTTTGATAGATCTGTCAGTTGAAGCGTTTTGGATTTTTTTTCTGTAGTAAAGGGGCTATATAAATACAGTTTTCAGTTGTCGGATCAGTTATACATATGTTCTTCTCAAACAGGGATGTGTAGGTTACATAGGGGTTCCGTTCCTGAGAACTGTTGGTGAACCTGCTGCTGTGTGTAAGGTGTTTGTACGTTCTCCCCGTGACTATGTGGGTTTCCTCTGGATGCACCAGTTTCCTTCCACATGCCAAAGACGTAGGGTTGGGGTTTAGATGTTGTGGGCATCCTATGTTAGCCCCTGAAGCACGGCATCACTTGCGGGTTTAATATGGTGCTACTGAAGATGCAAAACAGCTTACTGGTAAATCTTAAGGCAGGAGAATTAACTAGCAACGTTACTTACAACATCTTTTCTGATGTAAATTGTGAACTATCACTGCAAACAGTAAGGAGGTAGGCGGAAACGAGTTTAGATCGGGGAATGAGCCATACTGGGAATTAGGAGGCATAATGTGCTCGAGCTGCAGAGGGAAATGGAGTTCATATCGTGGCTGGAATTGGAGTGAGCGATTTGGAGAGGAGTCGATGCGGAAGAGTTTCACTGCCCATCCTCCTAAGCCGGGTGTGAGGTTGGATCGCTGCAAGCACCAAATCTATTTGATGAGATCGAGAACAGCTTCAGGTTGGGCAGCCCAAGTGTACTGGGTCACCTGGATTTGGGTCCGAAAACATGGCGTTATTCATTGCTTGGACAGCTTAACCTTCAGCCCGGATAGACTGGAAGCGCGAGGGGCAGGTATAGATGTCGGGGTTGGGTTGATTTTGCTTGCTATCCTAAAAATATTTATTCCTTTCTCTGTGGCGCCGAGGCTATGAACTGATCTGGCTGCTGTACGTTTCTGCCCTGCTGGTGTGATGGTCGGGACCAAGGCTCTCCCCTCTCCCCTCTCCCCTCTCCCCTCTCCCCTCTCCCCTCTCCCCTCTCCCCTCTCCCCTCTCCCCTCTCCCCTCTCCCCTCTCCCCTCTCCCCTCTCCCCTCTCCCCTCTCCCCTCTCCCCTCTCCCCTCTCCCCTCTCCCCTCTCCCCTCTCCCCCTTGTGCAGTGCATTTTGGTCTTTTTTTATTGGGTTACTTGTGTTTCTTGCTTTGTGGCTGCCTGTAAGTAGACAAATTTCAAGGTGTATAATGTATATATTTTATAATAAATGTGCTTTGAATCTTTGAGGACACCTTCAGACTGTGTTGGTCATTAATACAGATAGTGTATTTCACTGTATGTTTCAATGTACATGCGACAAATAAAGCCAATCTTTATAAAATCTGAGTTTTCTCCATGTAGGAAATGAAGAATTTCAGTGAGGGTTGTTTAACATCCATTGTCCTCCCTTGTGTAGTATAATTTGAATCTAATTGATTTCCTTAATATCAATGGAAGTTTCATTGTTTGATGAAGTTCAGATACAAGTGTCAATAGAAAAGATTTGGCTTCCAAAGCAAATCTCTTCAGAGGCCTCTTGTTGAGGATAGCAGCTGCTTACTTAAACACACTTTGTATTTTGAATTAATTCACTGCTATCTCTATTTTGTAGCTTATAGTGATGTTTATGTTCCCATAACTAACTACTGTCTTGAAAAATGCTGTAAAAAATTATTGGAAAATTTGGGCATAAATTTGGATTTCTGTAAATCAGCTCTTCCATAGTGTGATGTAAGTGGAGTTGTTGAATAGAAATTTAGAGATTTGAGAGAATGGCAACATCATTACTTAAAAGGAATAAGGTGACAATCACAGATAATTGACTAATATTGCTTATAATTTCTAATTATGTCAATTGTCCTTGTGTAGTCATCTGAAAAATATTGTTCCACCCTGAGGAAAACTGCAAAGCAGTCAATCCTCAGTGCAAAAATCTCCTCAAAACTGATAGATGTTACAACTTTCTGATCCACTATTTATCACAGTAGATCCATAACCAGACGTACCACACTTAATCTCGGTATTAGTTCACGCTTGTGGTAATCCAGAACGTTGCGCCTATCCAAGAAGTTCATTGTGGAATGTTTGTATGAGTGAGAAAAATAAAGATTAGCAACCAGCCTTTCGACTGTGTATGACACTCTGTCATTATGACATAAATGCTTGGAAATAAACAATCAAATTATAGACATTATTGGCATAAGTACATAGATGCCATGACTGTGTTGTAGTAGGATGGAATACAACAGGAAAGCAGGAAAGTACTTGTATAAGTATCGTGTGAATTCCAGTTCAGGAGTATCTGTCTGCATGAGCTAGCTTCAGTTTATGTACCATGACATTATTATGTTAGCTGTCTTATTAGTGAAAATATTTTTAAAGGTTTGGATGGATTCAGTCAAAAATATCCAGAGGAGCACAAGGTGCATTTCTTTGTGCTTATTTCTATGTTGGTATTGATTTGAGACAGTCTGCTGACATCTGCAAAGTAAAACGATAAAAAAAATCAATTTGCTAACCTACAAATATGCCAAGAGTGGGAGGAGGAGATCTGATGATATAAGATCTTCTGCCCCCACCCCCCAGCCCATCCCTTCCACCCTCATCAATTTCCTGGTCCAGGTGCAGAAGGTTAGACTTTCTGACTCTTTTCATCCCAAAGTCCAGTAACTTACAGCAGCACAATGAAGAGGTCATACACTCAAATGCCCTAAAAGCCATTAACAACTTGCTTCAAGAGATGTGGAAGTCTTTCAATAGTTTTTAAATGTCTCTGACATAGAGAAACATTGAAAACTAATAAAATTAAATTAAAAATAAAATGTTATATGAAAAAGGATCTAGTGCTTTCCCAGTGTATATAATGAATAAACTCCTCTTGGGCATCAAGCTGGGTCCAGTTATTGATTATAACCGATGTTTCGATGACAAACTCTGCCATCTTCTTCTGGGATGATGCCTTGAAGAAAATGGCAGAGTCTGTCATCGAAACATAGGTTATAATCGATACCTGTACCCCGCTTAAAGCCCAAGAAGAGTTTATTCATCAAAAGTGTTAGATGTTTTAAAAAGTAAGTTTAATTGATACATTTTTAAATAGATACAATATAAACAAATGGGAAATAATTAATAAAAAGTAACATGTGTTCTCCTTTGCTTTCTAATCTGAAGCCTAATAATCCCACTTGAAGTCTCTGATTTTGTGGCTGGCTAGATTAGTCACACAACCTGAGAGGCAATTTCTCCACTAAAATGCTGGGGTATCCCACCAATTCTGTGTGCTGCTGCTGAACCTCATGGCAAATTTGACCTTCTGTTTGGAATCAACAGCAATAGCCTGTGACTTTCTTGAAAGAGCAACACATTCAGCTACTGATCTCGAGATCTTCCCATTTGTTAGGTGTCAACTGTTTCACAGCGTCAGCTTCTTCCCCGATTTATTTTTAAGCAGGAACAACTACAAGTGCTGTTTAGCTTTCTTTAGAAGCCCGTACAAAAGCTTGTGCTTCTGGTAGCACCCCTTTAGTGAAGCAATTTATTTGGTGAAGTTGCTTTGTTTTCACAGGTTTGAAAGACCTGTTTGGGAATTGTCAGTGTTAAATATTGTTTCGTGTCAATCTCCTTGCAATTGTTGGCATACTTGAACACAGAACCTAGCCTGGAACTTCATTACTATACAGGAAAAGTCACTCAGAATGCATTTCTTGGCATATCAATCTAAAAGCAGTTTGGGACTTTAAATTATTCTTTAATCAGTGCCGTCTAATTGTGCTGCTGGAGCAATGTCTTGCTGCATTTTGGATCAACTGATCTATTTATTTCATTGTGGTGGTAGTGATTTCATCACAGGAACTCCAGAACCGTCCTCTGTCTTCATCCGCCTCAAGCAGCATATGGAGCCAGTCGGTCTTCTCACTTGCGACACTGGGCAAGCTGTTTGAGTCCCCGAGGAGAAGGGAATATCCGCATTCCCCATTGAAGGTATGTGCAGAACAATTATATCAATGGATTGAAAGTTCTTTGATGTTCAGAGAGTTGGTGAGACAGGGCCCTTTCATGGTGCTGTGACTGGCTCCCTGACCAGAGCACCTAATTGTATTCTGATTCACAGCAGAGGTTAGAGATGGAAGATTTTACATAGATTCCATGATATCTAAGTGCAGAATTTGTGCTGATGTATAGAGTGTGTCAGCCAATCTGCAGGCACATACAGACCTGTATAAACCTACTCCAAGATTAATCTAACCCTCACTCCTACACAGGTTATAACCCTCAATTTTTTGTCATCCTTGTGCCTATTTGAGAGTCTCCAAAATGTGGCTAAAACACCAGCCTCAGCCAGCACTCCTGGCAGTGCATTCCAGGCACTTATAACTCTGAGTAAAATACAACCTGTCTCTGACATCACCCTTCAACTTTGCTCCAAACATCTTGAAAGGGTGTCTTGTTACTAGCCAAATTTGTGCTGAGAACAATATGCAGCTGTCCACTCTATCTGTGCCTCCTATGATCTTATATATTTCTGTCTCATCCTCCCTTGCTCCAAAGCTCTTGCCCTCTCATCCTTTCTACATGCTCTCTAATCCAGGCAGCATCCTGGTAAATGTACCCTGCAACTTATATGACCAGCACTGAACGCAGTACTCCAAGTGTGGTCTAACCTGAGTTTTACAGAGCTGCAACATTACACCGTGGATCTTGAACTTAATCACTCAACTAATGAAGACTTATATGCTTTTTTAACCATCTTATTGAATTGGGCAGCAATTTTGAGGGGTCTATGCATATGGACACCAAGATCCCTCTGTTTCTTCACACTGCTGAGAATCCTCCTATTCACATTGTAGTCTGCCTTCAAATTTGACTTTCTAATGTGTTTCACTTCATGCTTTTCCAGACTGAACTTCTCAGCCTACTTCTGTATCTTGTCTATGTCCCATCTAACCTATGATGACCTTCTACATTATCCCAAAGCACCAGCAACCTTCATATCATCTGCCAGCTTATGAGCCCACCCTTCCACTTCCTCAGCTAGGTCGTTTACAAAAAAATCAGAGTCGGAGTCCCAAGAACAGATCCTTCCAGAACATCTCTGGACATGCACCTACAGGCAGAATATGTTCTATATACTATTCCACTTGGCTTTCTTTGGGAAAGTCAATTCTGAAGCCACCTAGCCAAGATTCCCTGGATCTCATGCCTCACGATTTTCCGAATAAGCCTTCCAGTGGGAGCCTTGTCGAATGCCTTACAAATGGTTGAGCAGTAGATGTAGTGTATATGGATTTTAGCAAGGCATTTGATAAGGTACCCCCATACAAGGCTTATTGATAAAGTAAGGAGGCATGGGATCCAAGGGAACATTGCTTTGTGGATCCAGAATTGGCTTGCCTACTAAAGGCAAAGTGTGGTCATAGACAGGTCATATTCTGCACGGAGGCCGGTGACCAGTGGTGTGCCTCAAGGTTCTATTCTGGGACCCCTACTCTTTGTGATTTTTATAAATGACCTGGATGAGGAACTGGAGGGATGAGTTAGTAAATTTGCTGATGACACAAAGGTTGGGGGTGTTGTCGATATTGTGGAGGGCTGTCAGAGATTACAGCAGGGCATTGATAGGTTGCAAAACTGGACTGAGAAGTGCCAGATGGAGTTCAACCCAGATAAGTGTGAGGTGGTTTATTTTGGTAACTCAAATATGATGGCAGCGTAGTATTAATGGTAAGACTCTTGGCAGTGTGGAGGATCAGAGGGATCTTGGGGTCCGCGTCCATAGGATACTCAAAGCTGCTGTGCAGGTTGACTCTGTGGTTAAGAAGGCATACATTGTATTGGCCTTCATCAACTATGGGTTTTGAGTTTAAGAGCCGAGAGGTAATATTGCAGCTATATAGGGCCCTGGTCAGACCCCATTTGGACTTCTGTGCTTAATTCTGGTCACCTCACTACAGGAAGGATGTGGAAACTATAGAAAGTGTGCAGAGGAGATTTACAGGGATGTTGCCTGGTTTGGGGAGCATGCCCTGTGAGAATAGTTTGAGTGAAATTGGCCGTGGAGCAGCGGAGGATGATAGGTGACCTGATAGAGGTATACAGGATAATGAGAGGCATTGATCGTGTGGATAGTCAGAGGCTTTTTCCCAGGGCTGAAATGGCTATCACGAAAGGGCACGAGTTTAAGGTGCTTGGAAGTAGGTACAGGGGAGATGTCAAGGGTAAGTTTTTTTACTCAGAGTGGTGAGTGCGTGGAATGCGCTGCAGGCGATGGTGGTGGAGACAGATACGATAGGGTCTTTTAAGAGACTCCTGGATAGGTACATGAAGCTTAAATAGAAAGAGGGCTGTGTGTAGCCCTAGGTAATTTCTAAAGTAAGTACATGTTTGGCACAGCATTGTGGGACAAAGGGCCTGTATTGTGCTGTAGTTTTTCTATGTTTCTAAAATCCATGCACACTAAATACACTGATCTATTTTTATCAATTTGTTTTGTCATTGCCTCAATGTTAGTCAGGTTCATGAAGCCCTTCAAAGCCACACTGACAATCCCTAATAGGAATATGCTACTGCAAATACTTGTAAATCCAGTCCCTAAGAATACTCTCCATTAATTTGCTCACCACTGATTTAAGACTCACTGGCCTCTGATTTCCAGGATTATTCCCACTGCCTTTCTTGAACAAAGGTACAGTATCAATGCCCCTGCATTCTCTTCCCTGGCATCCTGTACTAACCTGGGATAGATCCTGTATGGTCCCTGGCTGTATCTCTTCTGATATTTTTCAAATGCTTCAACATTGCCTCTTTTTTTATCTTGACAGGCTTCAGCGAATTATCCTGTTCTGTGTTGCCTTCACGTTTGTCAAGGTTTCTTTCACTGGTGAATACTGAACCAAAGTATTCATTTAAGACCTCCTCCTACTTCCTCCAGACACATATTTCCCCTTTTATCCCTGAGTGGTCCAACTCTATCATCCTGTACTTGTCATCCTCCAGTTCTTCACATACATCTGCAATGCCTCAATGTTTCTTAATTACCTTAATTAAGCATCCTTCTTCCTCTCGACTCGATGTTCCACATCTCTTGTCAACCATAGTTCCTTCGCCCTGCCATTATTTCCCTGTCCCAGTGGGACAGCCTTTGCAGAAATCCATGCTGTGCTCCTAACCAAACTCCACATTTCCATTAGAAAATTAACTATTTCTAACATTATAAAAATGGCTAATGACGCTTGACATTCAACTGACTTGCAGTGTTGAAAGAACTAATGGAGGTTAAGAAGTATCTTTAGAAACTGAGAGTGTTTCAGGTCAAACATTCATAACTAGAACTGGGAGGTCAGAAGACAAGTTATTTAAGTTGTGCTTCAGTTAAGGTGCCTGCAGTTTATAAAATAGGAAAAAATTTTCTATAGAATTTCCAAATGTTACAGAATAATTCACTAATTTATTTAATATTTCATCTAAAATCATCCCAAGGATCCCTTCATTGTTAAAAGATGATTTAAGAAGTGGCTTTATAAATTTAATTTGCTGTGTATTATTTGATAGAGTGCATCAGAACATTAGTACTTGATTGGTTTACCGGAGTACCGGTACAGATAATAATATTAAAATTTGAAGATGTATTTCAGAGATGACTGGTAATTGCTGGAGCAGGCGAAGCCTATTGGAATGTTGGCTAGCAGTAGTTTGATGTGTAGAACAATATGACACAGAGAGGATTAAATTTCTGTGTAATATAAGAGGAAATAAATCTGGTTAAGAATTGAGGATATTTTTGGAACGTAGACCAGTACAGCACAATGCAGGCCTTTTCCCTCACCGTGTTGTGTCGACCTGTTAACTTACTGTATGTTTAATCTAACCCTTTCCTCCATATAGTCTGATGCTTTTCTTTCATCCATATGCTTATCTCTGAGCCTTTTAAATGTCTCCAGTGTATTTGCTTCTACCACCACCCCTGGCAATATGGTCCAAGCACCTACTACTCTGTGGGGGGAAAAGCCTACCTCTGGCATCCCACAGTTTCCACCAAACATCTTAAATTTATGGTCCTTGATATGAGCCATTTCTACCTCGGGGAAAAGTTTCTAACTGTCCACTCTGTCCACTTCTCTTATCATTTTGTACACTGCAATCAAGTCACCTCTTCTCCTTTTCTCCAAAGAGAAAAGAGGAAATTTGTCTCAGTTTGTTACACTTTTTTTCAGCTATGACAGATTCACTGTGTTCTACAATCTTAACACATTATTTGGGGAATTTTGTTTGAACTACAGGAAGTGCATTCTGATATGTCGATCTGCGCTGCCTGTGGTAGACAGGGACTGTGGCCAAGCTAGTTAACTGTGGTCCTGTTCCCTGTGCTGCTCATGTGTACTGCAGTGGAGAGCACCAGACTGCAGAATCAGTCAGCATGTACAAGAAACTGAGCCCCACCTACTGATTTGCAGATGACTTAGTGCATTGTTTAGAAATTGATGTTCAGATTCTCCATATTGTACAGGCAACCCTAACTGTAGCTGTTCAAGTAATGGAATTTCACCTGTACAGTATTCACAAATCATTGTGCAACAATTTGAACTATAGAATAAAATTGCTACCCATGGAATTAATGTGAAAAAAGGTAAATAAATAAACTCAATCCTTTTTATCAATTTGTGTGTCTTCAGGAATATGTAATGACACAGGTTCATGTTATGGAAAATCACCATACAGACTGTTTTCTAGGAATGTACTCCACCTAATCTCTCTCCTCCACCCACCCTCATAATGCGGAGGTTATTGGTAAAAGCAAATTGCTGCAGGCACTGAAAACCTGAAATAAAACAACAGCGAATGACCAAAATACTTGGCAAGTCAGGCAGCATTTATGGAGAGAGAAACAAGGGTCAGCTTTTCTGGTTGATATCTTTTGTTAACCCTTGTTCCTTCCTTCACAGATACTAGATAACTTGTTAAGTAGTTACATAATTTTATCTGTTTGTATTTCAAAGTATTTATGTTGCTTCCCAAATATTATGTAGCAACTTGTGTTTTCTCAGAAAGGATACTCAGCAAGGAGTCCAAAATCTTCAACTACCAACGTAACTTTTCAGAAATGTGCCGAGGTAAGCTGCTTCTTCGAGTGTGAACCCTCTTGCATTCTAGAGGCTGATGGAGGTAACAGCTTTATATTTGCAGGATCCTGATTAAAATGTTCATGAATTAATTAGTTTTAATGAGGAAAATACTAGAATTCCAGCTGAAGTGATATCAATGTGTTTTTATTGTGTGAGATCATTGGCCTGGCCCCATCTTGTTCTGGACAGTCTGTTACCAGAGCAGCTTTCCACCGTGGGTTAGATACCAGCAGCACAGTGGCTACCTTAACTCCAGCTGCTATCTTAGTCATTGGCTTTGACAACAGGTGAAGCCCTGCTTCCAATCTCCCAGCTTCCAAAACTGTTGCTTAGATTGAAGTTTATTAATGCCAAAAGCAAACTGAGGAAATCTGCAGCTGGAAATCCAAGTAACACACACAAAGTGCTGGAGGAACTCAGCAGGCCAGGCAGCATCTATGGAAAAGAGTACAGTCGATGTTTCAGGAGGACTCAGAAGCACCTAGGAACCTTTTTTTAAAAAAAAAAATCAAAGATAGAAAAATTTTAAAAAATACTAAATAATTGAAATAGAGAGAAGCATTCTCATATAAACAAATGCAATTAAATTAAGTAAATTAAATCAAATGAAAATGTCCACTTCTGTTCTCCAGATCTATTTCTTTGCACTAGTTTCAGTGGGATCTGAGAATAGGGACGTCCGCAGAAGTTAGCTCGCCTGTAAATTTTGGTGGAGTGCGCTGCAACAGAACTGCCAGAAAAAGCCCATGCCAGTGCTGGTCTCTGGGAGTCCCATTGAATAGCACAGGCAAGTCCTGGCAGAACTCTAATGCTTCAGTGAAATGTCTTCCATAATGAGAGGTGTGAGTATAGTCAACTCAGGCAAATTAGTTGGAATTGGATTTGGGATGGATTTATTGTTGTCACTTGTACTGCGATACAGTGAAAAGTTTTCCTTGCATACTGCTCATACAGAATCAGATCATTACTGATGTAGAGCAAGGTAGAACAATAACACTGCAGTATAAAGTGTAACAGTCAGTGCAGTGCAAGTAGACAATAAAGAGCAAGATCATAACAAGGTAGATTGTGATGACTAGAGAACTATTTAATAGCTTTATAACAGCAGGATCGAAGCGTCTGTTGTAACATGAACAAAGTCACTGGAGTGACTCTGAAAGTATTGGGCATGTGATTGTTTTAACAAAAACAAGCAGCAGGCATTATACTGAGACACTCTTGGAGGAAGAGGCCTCCTGACTCAATATTACATGATGTTTTTATATGCTAATGATCAAAGGTAACACCTGGGCAATTCTGTAGTTATTTCTACAATGCTTCCTTTGAATTACGTATCATTTTTGCACACCTCCATCTTTGCTCCCACACTCCAGAAACCCAGAATGAATGTTAACCGGCATGGTCTGGTTTGCAATCAACTCCTGTCTACAGCTTCAGGGCTGCATTTTAAATTTAATCCTACAATCTACGTTCATGCCTGAAGATTGGTTGCTGGTGAAGTTAATATTTGCTATACACCCTAACTCCAGAATGCACCCTAACAACGTCCTTGAGCGAGTGCTCTGTGCTGTCAGGCTTTTCTATATTCAACCCAATGGAACAGGGGAGAAGAGAAAATGTCCAGGGTGGGTGGGGTCTTCGATTATGCTCACTGCTTTACTGAGACAGAAGAGACAGAGACCATGCAGGGGAGGCTGTTTTCTGTGACGTGTTAAGCTGTGTCCATAACTCTCTGCAGCTTCACGCAATCATGACAGATCCCTTGCCGCACCAAGCTGTGATCCATCCAGATAGGATGCTTTCTATAGTACATCAATAACAATTGGTAAGGGTCAAAGTAGCACCTTAGCCACCTGGGGAAGTAGAGGCACTGATGAGCTATCTTAGCTGTGATATCTATGGGGTTGGACCAGGACAAGCTATTGGTGACATACTGCCCTAGGAACATGAAGCTGTCGCCACCCCCCCTCAACCTCATCATCATTAATGCAGCCAGAAGCATGTGCATTGCCCCCTGCCTGGTCAATGACCAGCTGTTTTATGGTCTTGACACCATATTACTAAGCCTTCATGAACTCCCACTCATCATTATTTGAGATACAGTCCATACTGATGGTATCGTCTGTAAACCTGTAGCTGGACTTAGAGCAGAATTTGATAGAGTCGGGGGCTAAGGGCCCAACTTTGTGGAGCATCAGTGTTTAGAATGATTGTGTTGGTGGTGTTACTGCCTGTTTCTACTATTGGTGAACTACCAGATGCTAGGATGGAACACTGGAATCAGGGAAAGAACCAAAAGCGGTGAAGACAAAGATTTACCAGTGAAATTGTTCAATATCGCTGTTGTCCTCACATGCTGAAACAGTTGTTGGACGTGCTGCATGATATTTGGTCGGGAAGGGAAATTTATGACCAGAAACCATTTGCTGATAGTGATTCAGCTTATCACTATCTGGTTAAGAAATGTGTATACTCAGAGCTGGCTCTATTCTGTTCATGCATTTGAAATAATAATATTAAGTACTTTATTGATCCTGCATGGGAAATTCTTTCGTTACAGCAGTACCATTGGAAAAAAACACACTTAACAGTGTGGAGACTGAACTAATAATTACAGAATAATAATTACCAATGTGCAATATAAGTATAAATACAATGTACAAAATAATAAAACAGACTATTGTACTATGATGTGTGTTCTCCTGTTGCACAGAGATGAACTGTTGTATATGCTTATTACATTTGGTAGGAAAGATTTTCTGTAATGATCCTTGTGACAATGGAACTTAACAAGTCTGTTCCAAAGAGTGTTCAGCTGCTTGTTCAGTAGGTCATGGAGAGGATGTGCCAGATTGTCCATAATGGATAACAGTTTGTTAAGTGACCTCGTCTCTACCACTAACTCAGAAGAGTCATATTTACAAGATTTTCAGTTATATATAGGAAGTATGCAGCTTAGGAGTGTTGTGGAGAGTATGTGCCTCTAACTAAGGTTCTATCAGACTGGAGTATGTGCACGTGAGGAATATTGAATTCAACAGTAAAGAAGATATCAAGAGGCTTGTTGCTCATTAGCATGGTTGGCAACCTCATTTGAAAGATTAGATCAGTAAAACAAGTTACCACTGAACATTGTATACAGGAATTGTGCTTTAAATCACTCAAACAGAGAAGCAAGCAGGATGGAGTATATTTAATAGTTCTGCTTCTAAATTTGGAGTGCAAAATTGCAGCTATAAGAGCCAAAGTTGGTTTCTACTGCCCTCTAGTGTCCTATCTACCCATATGCAAGTATATTAGATTTGTGACCAATTACTCCCAAGCAGCTTGAGTTGTACCCAACACATATGTAAAGATGGTAGACTGAAGCGTCTGTATGGTGGCCTGAGATCAGAGTCAAATATCTCTCATTCAAATAATACAGCAAATGCTTGGGCTGTCCTTGCACTCCATTATGTCAGTGTGCCTGGCAGTGAGAGCGAGCCAGTATTTGTGAAGATAACATATATAAATTGGTCTTTTTGAGGCTGGAAGGATGTTACAAGTGGAGTGTCCTTACGATTATTTCCTGACCCTCAATTATTTATGATCTCCTTATTAGTAATCTGGAAGAAAAATTAGAGTGTAAGCTATCAAAATTTACTGATAAAAAGGGATGGGGGGGGGGGGGGTACCTTGCACTGGATATTGGACATAGAGAGGATGAGGGATTGGGTGAAATCTTGCCAAATAAGCTTTATCTATAAAAGTGTGAGGTTATGAATTGAATTGACTTTATTTCTTACATCCTTCACATACATGAGGAGTAAAAATCTTTGTTATATCTCCATCTAAATGTGCAATCATAGTAATTTATAATAGATAGAACAGTCAATGTAATATAGGGTACACTTAAATCAGTGTGAGTTCATCAGTCTGATGGCCTGGTGGAAGAAGCTGTCCTAGAGCCTGTTGGTCCTGGCTTTTATGTTGTGGTACCTCTTCCTGGATGGTAGCAGCTGGAATAGATTGTGGTTGGGATGATTTGGGTCCCCAATGATCCTATGGGCTTTTTTAACACAGCTGTCCTTGTAAATGTCCTGAATTATGGGAAGTTCACAACTACAGATACACTGGGCTGTCTGCACCACTCTCTGCAGAGTCCTGTGATTAAGGAAGGTACAGTTCCCATACCAGGCAGTGATGCAGCCAGTCAGGATGCTCTCAATTGTACCCCTGTAGAAAGTTCATAGGATTTGGGGGCCCATACCAAACTTCCTCAACCGTCTGAGGTGTAGATGCCGAGGAACTTAAAGCTGTTTTCCCTCTCAACCCCAGATCCATTGATGTCAATGGGGTTAACCCGTCTCCATTCCTCCTGTAATCCACAACCAGCTCCTTTGTTTTTGCGACATTGAGGGAGAGGTTGTTTCTTGACAAAACTGTGTCAGGGTGATGACTTCTTCCCTGTAGGCCACCTCGTTATTGTTTTATATAAGGCCAATCAATGTAGTGTTGCAGCAAATTTAATTAGCAGATTGGAGCTGTGGGTGGTGACACAATCATGGGTGTACAGGGAGTAAAGGAGGGGACTCAGTATGCAAACCTGAGGGGCTCCTATATTGAGAGTCAGATGGTTGGAGGTTGAGGGAGCCCATTCTTACCAGCTGCTGGTGATCTGACAGGAAGTCCAGGATTCAGCTGCACAAGGCTGAGGTCTCTGAGCTTCTTGTTGAACCAGGATGGAACTATGGTGTTGAATGCTGAACTGTAGTCGAAGAACATCATTCTCTCTTAAGCATCCTTCTTCTCCAGATGTGTAAGGACGGTATGTAGAGCAGTGGCTATTGCGTCATCTGTCAATTGGTTGTGTCGGTAGGTGAATTGTAGGAGGTCCAGTTTGAGTGGTAGTAAGCTGCAGATGTAATCCTTGACCAGCCTGTCAAGGCATTTGCTTGTTATTGAGGTGATTGCGACAGGATGCCGGTCGTTCAGGCACGCTACCTTGGTCTTTTTTGGTACAGGAACCATGGTGGATAATTTGAAGCAGGAGAGCCCCCTACACTGGGAGTTTGAGGAATCTAAAGGTAGATTATTATCTAAATGGAGAAAGAATACAGATGAGAACAGTACTGAAGAATCTAGTTGATCTTGTGCATGGATCACAAAAGGTTAGCAGGTAAGTACAGAAAGAAGTTAGGAAGGAAAATGGCAAATTGGCCTTTATTGCAAAAGGGCTGGAGTTCAGAAATAGGGAAGCGTTGTTATGAGAGTACTGGGGAAACAACACCTGGAATATTATGCACATTTTTGGTCTCCTAAAAAAAAAAGGATATACTGGTACTGGAAGAAATTCCAACTAGGCTAATTTCTAGGATGACAGGGTTGTTCTGCTACTAGAACCAAAAACAATTTGATTTTTATTATATAAGGTTCATAACAATAAGGGATGATATCACAGAAACAGAAGATCCTTAGTGGACATGAAAGTATGGATGTTCAGAAGTTTCCACTAGTGGCAGAATCTTAAACAAATGGACTTAGTTATAACTATACATATGTAGTTACAATAGTTTCTTTTGAAACTGAAACCATAGAGCCATAGAGCAGTACAGCATGGATTCAGGCCCTTTGGCCGAATGATTTCATGCTAACCCCAGTGTCCAGACAGCCAATTTCCAATTTCCAGCATTCGGGCTGTAGCACACTAAACCCTGCTGCTTCATGTACCTATCAAAGTGCTTCTTAAATATACTGTTGTACTGCCTCAACTACTTCCTTATTCCATATACTCAACAACCTCTATGTAAAATATAAATGTTTCCTCTTATGTCCCTTTGAAATCTTTCCCCTCTCACCATAAATCTTATGTCCCTAGTTTTGGACTCCCCTCCCCTGGGGTGAAAACTTTTATTATCTACCTTATCAGTGCCTCTTGTGACTTTAAGCAGTTCTGTAAGGACACCCTTTACTCTCTTGTATTCCAAGGAATAAAGACCAAGCAAAGGCAACCTCTCCCTATAACTCAGGGTCCTCTAGTCCGGGCAACATCCTGCACATGTTCCATTTAACCACATCCTTCATGTAGTAGGGTGACCGGAACTTCAATTCCAAGTGCAGCCCCAGCAGTGATTTATACAATGCAACGTAATGTGGCAGCTCATATACTCAGTACCCAAACTGATAAAGGCCCATGTAGTAAATGCCTTCTTCACCACCCTGTCTACCTGTCTACTGCTTTCAATGAACTGTACTCTCCTCCTAGGTCCCGCTTCCATTACACTTCCTAGTAACAGGGAGGAATTGAAAGGTATGCAGAGACAACTAAAGGGGAAGATCAAGAAGGCTAAAGAGGAATGCAGGAGAGAGCTGGAGAACAAGCCTACGCAGAGTAGCACACGGGAGGGGTGGAGAGGCATTAAGAACATCACTTGCTTGTCAGCTTGGCTGTAGAACCTTGGAATGCAGCCAGAAATGGGCTAATGAATTAAACCAATTCTTCAATAGGTTTGAAATTGCCCTCCTGTACACATCCTCCTCAGTACACCAGTCCAGGTGCTGAGGCACCTAATGCTCCCTCAGCACCAATGCTTCCCCTCCTCCCTCCTACCCTCTCCAATTCAACACGTAGATGAACAACACGGCTCCCTTCCTGTTTACCATAAACACCTTGGACTTTCGATACAACACTCAGTCATGTCATCTGCAGAAATTCTCTGATGTCTCTGCAATAGTTGGGTGTATAAAGGGAGGATGGACGAGTGATAACTGGGCCCTGGTGGAGGACTTTGTCAAACGGTGCAAGCTGAATCATCTGTAGCTCAACATCAGTCAGACAAAGGAGATGGTGATGGACTTTAGGAAGACTAAGCCTGCACTGCTCCCTGTTACTATGATGGTGAGGACGTGGATGTGTCGACGACCTACAGGTACCTGGGGGTGCACCTGGATGACAGACTTGAGTGGAGCACCAACACAGAGACTGTGTAAAAGTAGGGCCAGAGTTGCCTCTACTTACTGAGGAGACAGGTTCTTTGGAATATGCAGGCCTCTCCTTCACATGTTCTGCAATCTGTTGTCACTAGCACTATCTCCTATCTCATGGTGTACTGGGGTAATGACATCAACATGGGCGATGCCAACAGGCTTAATAAACTGATTATAAAGGCTGGCTCTGTTATAGGAGGCTAACTGGACACACTGAAGCTGTGGTAGAACAAAGGACCCTGTGTAAAATTCTGGCCATTCTGGATAATGTATCTCACCCTCTGTATGCTACCTTGGCTGAACAGAGGAGCACTCTTAGTAATAGATTAAGACAATGGTGCTGCTCCAAAGAGCACTATGTGAGGTCATTCTTACCCTTGGCCATTAGGCTCTATAATGAGTCAACCTATAGCCGGGGAAGTAATGACCCTCTCCTCTTAGACTGTTTCAGGTAACTTAATATATTATTCTTTCTATTTCTCTTCTAATATTTATATATTTGTGCATTTGTAATGCTACTGTGACACAGTAATTTCCTTAATTTTAATAATGTGGGCTGCCTTAATGACTATCGCATTGACAGTGGTGAAATGCTTTGAGAGGTTGGTTATGAGTAGACTGAACTCCTGCCTCAGCAAGGACCTGGACCCGTTGTGATTTGCCTATCGTCACAATAGGTCATGGTAGATGCAATCTCATTTCATTTTTCTATCTTTTTATTGATTTTCCAGTAAAAAAAATATACAAATCAGAGGAGAAGTTTTAGCAAACAGATAATACAAAAGACGTATAAACAGCAAAAAAAGTATATATTGTCAAAATCAGATAAGTATATTGTTACGCTGTTATATATATATATAATATAATCAAGAAACCACACTCCTCTTAACAAATCGTAAAAAAAGATCGGAAATTTTATTTAATAAAAGGAAAAAACCCACTAAACTAAACTGAAACAAAAAAAAAGAAAAGAAAGATTGGGCAGTCCATTTGAGGATAAAATTAGAAGAAAGAGAGAAAACATCCTTCCAGTCACTTCTGAACCTTCGCAGATAAGGAAAGATTTTCCCTAAAGAAAATAAAGAAAAATAAATAGATAAAAAAATAAATTAAATCACATGAAAATATTGAATAAAGGGTCACCAGACTTGCTCAAAATTAAAGGATGTATCAAACGTCTGGCTTCTAATTTTCTCCAAACTTAAACATGACATAATGGAGGATAGCCAAATAGGCGGATTAGAGTCTTTCCATTATAACAAGATAGCTCTCCTAGCCAGTAAAGTTGAAAAGGCTATCACATGTTGAGCGGAAGCAGAAACTCTACCTGCTTCCTCTGGAATAATCCCAAAAATTGCTGTAAGTGAATTGAGTTGAATATCCACATCTATAACTTTGGGTAGTATTCTAAACACATCCCTCCAAAAATTATTCAAGCTTACACAGGACCAAAACATGTGAGTTAGAGTAGCCACTTCTGCATTACATCTGTCACAAATAGGGCTTATATTAGGAAAAACATGCGCCAATTTATCTTTTGATATATGGGCCCTGTGTGCTATCTTAAACTGAATTAGGGAATGATGTGCAAAGATAGATGAATTATTGGCTAGATAATAAATTTTACTCCATTGATCATCTGAAAGTGAATGTTGAAGTTCTATTTCCCAAGTACGTTGAACCCTATCATCAGGCGACATGCGAACATTCATTAACTGTTTATAAATGATAACTATTAATCGTTTTTGAAATAGTTTAAGCTGAAAAATAGCATAAGACAATTTTGAAGGGTAGACCAAGGGATAATTTGGTAGAAAATCAAGTAAAAAATTCCTAACCTGTAAGTATCTAAAAAAATGTGTACTAGAGATGTCATATTTATCCATTAACTGTAAAAAAGACATTAAACAATCCTGTAAAAACAAATCTAAAAAAAGTTTTTATTCCCTTAGTTTTCCATGTTAAAAAAGCCTTATCCAGAGTTGATGGTTTAAAAAAAAAATTAGAATAGATATTACTAGAGAGTAGAAAATTATTTAATTCAAAAAATCTACAAAACTGAAACCAGGTTTTTAAAGTATGTTTAACAATAGGGTTGAGAGCTTGTCTACCTATTCTGGAGAGCGAAAACGGAAGAGGAGCTCCTAATAAAGAAGCTAAAGAAAACCCCGATACTGAATTTTCCTCCAACTGTAACCATGAAGGGCGATCCTGGTTGTCTATATCATAAATCCAAAAAGTAATATAACAAATATTAATTGCCCAATAATAAAATCTAAAGTTTGGTAAGACCAGTCCTCCATCTTTTTTTTGGTTTTTGCAATAAAAGTTTATTCAGTCTAGAGCTTTTGTTATTCCAAACGTAAGACAAAATCATAGAATCTATTTTATCAAAAAATGTTTTCGGAACAAAAGACGGAACTGCTTGAAATATATATAAAAATTTCAGTAAAATAACCATTTTTATAGCATTTATTCGAACAATCAATGACATCGACATACATGACCATTTAGAAAGCGCTTGTTGAGTATATTCAATTAGAGGGGAGAAATTACACTTATATAGGTCTTTAAAATTTTTAGTAATTTTGATACCTAGGTAAGTGAAATGGTTTTTAGCAATATTAAAAGGTATTTGATCATAATAATCACAATAGTTATTAATAGAAAATAATTCACTTTTATGTAAATTGAGTTTATATCCAGATAAAATACTAAATTCCATATAGATAGCATAAAAGGAATAGATTTCCTGACATCTGAAATGTAAACTAATAAATCATCCGCGTATAACGAAACCTTATGTAATTTATCCCCTCTCTCAATACCCTGCACAGAATTATAATCCCTAAGAGCGATAGCAAGTGGTTCTAAGACCAAATTAAATAATAAAGGACTAAGAGGACAACCCTGACGGGTTCCTCTATATAATCTAAAATAAGGAGAATTTTGATTATTAGCTATTACTGCAGCCACCGGGGCATGATAAATCAATTTAATCCAGGAAATAAATCCCGGGCCAAAATTAAACTTCTTCAAAACCTAAAACAAATAAGACCACTCCACCCTATCAAAGGCTTTCTCTGCATCCAGCGATACAATACATTCAGATTCTTTGACTGAGGGAGAATAAATGATATTTAACAATCTTCAAATATTAAAATGTGAGTACCTATTTTTAATAAATCCTGTTTGATCATTTGTGATAACACTAGGCAAAGTATTCTCATCTATTAGCTAGAATCTTAGAATTTTAAAATCTACATTCAATAAAGAAATAGGTCTATAGGATACACGTTCCAGTGGGTCTTTTCCTTTTTTAGGAATCAATGAAATTAACGCCTCCTAAAAAGATTTTGGAAGGTTCCCAGAGGATATAGAATTGGTAAATGTTTGATGAAGATGTGGTATAAGCATTTCATGAAAAGTCTTGTAAAATTCTACTGTATAACTATCAGGTCGAGGAGCTTTCCCTAATTGCATAGATGATATAGCCTTGGCTATCTCCTCTTGTTTAATAGGTGCATCTAATATATCAACATCTTGAGTCAAACGTGTATCTAAAAAAAGTAATCAATTCGAGAATACTTATGATGAACGTGTGAGAAAAAAGAGAAATCTTTGTCATTGGGGTGTTTATATCTCCAGGTATTGACCAGGCCATATTCTAATAAAAAAGAATTAATACACACCGCCGCTTTATTGGGAAGCGATGGATTGGTTGATGACCTGTCAATCGCCGGATTTAAACAACAATTAAAGTCACCACCTATGATGAACTTATATTCATTCAAATTCGGTAACTCAGAAAAAAGTTTCTTAAAGAAATCAGAATTATCTACATTAGGTGCATATACACACACAAGAGCTACCTTTTGCTCGCATAATAAACCAGTAACAATTAAGTATCTTCCAATCAAATCAGTAATAGTATTAAAGTGTACAAAAGGGATTTTGGGGCTAAGAAAGATAGATAATTATTTTATTATTGGACAACGAATGGTACAAAGGTCTTTTCCAAAATTGGAAAAATCTGTCCTCATCCTGTTTCCGTATATGATTTTATTGTGCAAAAATAATATCTGCATTAATTTTTAATTTCTTAAAAATCTTTTTACACTTAATGGGGTGATTCACACCATTCCAATTCCAAGATATTATATTAATTTTATTAACATCCATGTTTAAGATTTGATTTAATATTATATAAAAGAAATGTTACGCAAGCACAGATTAAATCAAAAGGCACGGATACAACTAGAAGGAGTGAGGTATTTACAAGAAAAAAATCCATCAAAAGAACTGCCCAATCGAGAAAAAAACCTACTCTAAAAGCTCCCTCCCCCCCCAAAAAGTGAGAAAAACAGTGGCCAATAGGCTGGCCCCATGCTAAACTAATAACCCTTGACCCTATTCTCCATTTTGCAGCTATGTATATTGTTAGAGCAAAAATCCCACCCAAAATAGCCATAATAAAAGGAACAAACAAAATTCAACTACTACAATGTTATGTCTGACAGTAATAAAAACATAATTGGCAATGGTCATCTTAAAATCAGCTAAAGTATCTTAATCTCATATTCAAAAAAGAATAAATCCGAGCAAATAATATTACAAAGTTCATTCTCTCAAAAAAGAAAAAAATAAATGAGTATATATATATATATATATATATATATATATATATAAAACAAGCATAAACCTATATTAGTATTAAAGCAAACAAAAGAAATAAAAAGATTAATGCACGACAGGTCCTGTGCAGACCATTAGAGTATAATACTATAAAAGTTCCCTACAAAACAATGATGTATCTACTAATTATTAATAGGTAAAAAAAAGTTTAATCAGCTACGTCCCATACCAGAGACTAAAAAAGTATAGAATAAACTTAACTCAGAAGATCCATAAACATCTCGTACAACAAAATACTTCAGAATTACCTATTGAGTAATCGGGTTAACTTTAAGATTTTATTCAGTAATTGGTTTAACTTTAAGATTTTTAATGTACTCCCATCCCTCCCAGGGAGAGTAGATTCTCAGTGACTGAGACCTTTCAGGAAAAATTATCAGCCGTGCTGGATAATGAAAGGAGGGGTATAAATCTAATTTATACATTTCACTCATGACTTCTCGGTATTTCCTTTTTTCGGCAAAGATCTCGGGGATAATTTTCGACTATACGTACTTCTGTCGATTTAAAGATTATATTTCGCTTTATTCTGGCTTCTCGAAGTATGGCTTCTTTAGTTGTATAATAATGCAGACAAAGTAAAATTGGTCGAGGATGTAATTCAGATGAACGCCGAGAAAATGGAATTCTATGGACTCTATCAATTAAGGAGCTAGCTTCCAGGGTCTCACTAAAAAGTGAGTACAACATATCTGAGAAGAATTTTAACAGATCACCAGCTTCAGTATTTTCAGGCAGTCCTAGAATACGCAAATTCCTTCAACGCCCTCTACTATCTAAATCAACCGTTTTCTTCTTCATTTTAGATAGTTCGGAGGTAATTTCATTGATTTTCTTTTCCATGGAAGGTATCTTCATTCCTTGATCTTTAATAGTTTGCTTGAATAGATCATGTTTGTTCTGAATTCGAATTGTAGTCTGCTTAAGTGTTTGAAGCTGAAAGTCCATTTTTTTTCAGAGAATCTTGAACCGTAGAGATAGCTTTTTCAAGCTTCCCGTTGGAGTCCGTCAGCTTATCAATCTTAGTGTTAAGGGACCTGAATCCGACTTCATGTCTTGTGTTGAAGAAAATATTCCTACTACAGTAACAGGTTCCTCTGTTTTCTTGGTTTGTTCAGTTTGCTCCATTTCAGGGAAAGTCTTGCTGCTTCTCAGTTCAATACCAGAACGACTTTTTTCGGCCATTGTAATTAAATTGTAAATCCTTCAGTAGAAGTAATAAATCATCAAACTTAAAAGGGATCTGTCAGTGGGATATAAAGTATAAAAATAAGTGGAGCCGCTGGGAATGCGACTTACTCCATGCACTGCAAAATGACGAATCGGTAGACACAATCTCAATGGCTCTCCACAAGGCTTTAGACCACCTGGACAACACTAACACCTACGTCAGGATGCTGTTCATTGACCATAGCTCAGCATTTAAAACCATCATTCCCACAATCCTGATTGAGAAGTTGCAGAACCTGGGCCTCTGTATCTCCATCTGCAATTGGATCCTCAAGTTCCTAACCAGAAGACCACAATCTGTGTGGATTGGTGATAACATAACCTCCTTGCTGATGATCAACACTGGTGCACCTCAGGAGAGTGTGCTTAGCCCACTGTCTACTCACTATATACACGTGACTGTGGCTAGGCATAGCTCAAATACCATCTATAAATTTGCTGACGATACAACCATTGTTGGTAGAATCTCAGGTGGTGACGAGAGGGCATACAGGAGTGAGATATGCCAACTAGTGGAATGGTGCCGCAGCAACAACCTGGCACTCAATGTCAGTAAGATGAAAGAGCTGATTGTGGACTTCAGGAAGGGTAAGATGAAGGAACATATACCAATCCTCATAGAGGGATCAGAAGTGGAGAGAATGAGCAGTTTCAAGTTCCTGGATGTCAAGATCTCTGAGGATCTAACCTGGTCCCAACATATCGATGTAGTTATAAAGAAGGCAAGACAGCGGCTATACTGTATTAGGAGTTTGAAGAGATTTGGCATGTCAACAAATACACTCAAAAACTTCTATAGTTGTACTGTGGACAGCAGTCTGACAGGCTGCATCACTGTCTGGTATGGAGGGTGGGGGGGGGGGGGGTGCTATTGCACAGGACTGAAAGAAGCTGCAGAGGGTTGTAAATCTAGTCAGCTCCATCTTGGGTACTAGCCTACAAAGTACCCAGGACATCTTTAGGGAGCGGTGTCCCAGAAAGACGGTGTCCATTATTAAGGACGTCCAGCACCCAGGGCATGCCCTTTCTCACTGTTGCCATCAGGTAGGAGGTACAGAAGCCTGAAGACACACACTCAGCGATTCAGGAACAGCTTCTTCCCCTCTGTCATCAAATTCCTAAATGGACAATTGAATCTTTGGATACTACCTTACTTTTTTTAATATATAGTATTTATGTTTTTGCAAGACTTTTTAAATCTGTTCAATATACATAATTGATTTACTTGTTTAATTATTGTTATTATTTTAAAATGTTATTTATTATTTTTTTCTCTACTAGTTTATGTACTGCATTGAACTGCTGCTGCTAAGTAATTCACGTGCCGGTGATAATAAACCTGATTCAGATTCTGATTCTGGGATATATAAAGTCTCTGTCTATCTAGTGCCCTGCCATTTACAGTACATGTCTTAGGCTGTTTGACTTTCCAAAATGCATTATCTCAAATATATCTGTATTGAAATCTATTTTCCCTTTCCCGAACTGATCAAGATTCATCTGTAACCTGTGATAATCTTCTCCACGATCAACACTAATTTCTCAAGTGACCTAAGGTGCATAGGAACTCCTTTTCACGGAGGTAGATGAATATCTGACGTTCTGGATTGTAGATGCTAGATCATTGTTTTTTGTTAAAGGGGAGTCCTTTGTTAAAGGATATTTGAAATATCAGGAATATGAAAGCTATGGGGAACTGGGAGAAGAAGGGATGAGGCCTGAAGTTGATCAGCTGTTGAATGACATAGCAGACTTGAGGGGCCAAGTGGTCTATTCCTGCCAACCCCCCCCCCCCCACCCCCCATTTTCCCTTGGTCTTTTAATGTTAGTGTTCATTTTTGGCAGTGGGGAATGTTGATGTGGTGTGGAGTCAGAGATTAAGGCAGTGGGCAACAATTTCTCTTGTGAGTCGCAAAGGTGAATTTTCCTTAGACTTTTGCTGACACAATAGAGGCACAGCACTACTCTCCCCATCATTTTGAACCCACCCACTTCTAGACCCAACAGCAATTCAATATAAAAATCCCACATAACATTATAGGCCCACTCACCCTGTTTTCCCCATAAACATTAAAGGTGTGAATGCACCCCACCCCGGATACAATAAATTTGAACTCCTATGCATGTTCTAGTAGCAAATATTAATGATCCTGTGCGTTACTATAGGCTCAGATGGTTTGACATTTAGGACTGAACAGTTTCTTGTAACGTCACATATTTTGACTTGCTCTTTGGCCAGACCCAAATACATTGCTGTCTTCAAAGCGTGGAATTTGTCATTTTTCTATTAAGAGATCCAAGTATATTTTGTTAATCTTTATATGGTTGGTTATCATAGAGAAGAGGGTTTGTGCAAGATGTTATGGGGATTATGTCTGAAGTGTTAAGAAAGGATTGTTGTTGTATTAATAGTATCTCTTAATATATTTAATTTTAGTAACTAACAAAAGCAGTAGACGACTTGGAATTATTTTTTATCTTGAAAATGGACATGCTGAAATTCAGATTGAGTGGTTCACTGGTTTTAAAATGTTGTATGAAATGTAAGCATTAGAGTGGAAGGAAGAATTGTACTTTTGTACCTTAAGTAAAGCATTATTCTGGCAGACCAAGATGATGTATTATCAGTTTAGTTTACCTATTATTTCAAGAAATGATAAGTCTTTTCTACGTGGCAGTGAGTAAAGGGAGTTGTGTTCTGGCAACCTCGTACTGTTGTGGATCAGTGGAATCCCCCCACGTTCTAGAGTTAGCGTTCTCCAGGTTTCTTAGCTCTGAAGGTAAGTACACAAGGAAATAGGACCAGGAGTAGACAGCCAGGCCACTCACATTTGCCCTTAATCAGCTGGTACAAAGACAATGCTGGTCTCAATTATTTTCTGTGCCAGATCTCTAAAGTGCGTCTTTACTATAAAACACTTAATTACTGTAAATGCTGAGCTTATGAAAGGTGTTTATGTGTCACCAAGGTAGATTGTTACTTTGGCCAATTTCAGTCCAGTGCAGGGGAATGCACAGCAATTTTCATGCCATGATGTTTTGGAGGAGCTGGCTCCAAACACATTGAAGTTTCCAGTTAAGGATGGAGATCAGAAAGAGTCCGAGAGGGAGGTCTGATGCGCCTGCTGGACCTTTCCTGATTAGACTAGGGCTGTGGTTATTATTAAAGCTGCAGCATGGAACTGCACACCCACAAATGACAGGAAGGATGGTAGTGGGCCACCCTCCCCTTAGACTTCTTTGCAGTGATTGAAGAGTGCGGTTGCAATGTTGCTCCACTAGAGCAGAGAAAGAAGTTGGGTATTAATGAGTCCTGATGCGGAGTTTCAACTCTGAGTATCAATAACTCCTTCCCCACTTCCCCCCAAAATAGATGCTGCCCGACCTGCTGAGTTTCTCCAGCGGATTGTTTGTTGCTTGTGTGTTAGTGCATTGAGTTCTAAATCTCTTCACTAAATGCTACAGAAAACTCTGATAGTTAACTATCCAATTGTTTGGTAGTCCCAATGGCTTGGTGTCTGGCCCTGTGTGCTGATTCCCATGTCCCATTATTATCAGTTTCCACAGATTCTTTAGCTCACCATTGCCTCAATTCCTGCACTCGCTTGAAACTCACAGTGTGTATGCATCCTGTGCTACCTTGAAACTCACTGTTCCCTATCTCTTTTAAATTTGCCAAAATGTTTCACTTGTTTCCCAAGCTGCCTTGCAACCACTGGGTTTCTGTTTTACGGGCTCCCTTTAATCCTTCTGGGTTCGCTAGAAAATATATTATGCCACTGTATAGCATGTGAGGGAACAAGTCCATTAACAGTGTATTGAGAATTAAATGGAATAACATCCAATCGTATGGAAAACCTATAGTTAGGCACCGTCCAAGTGTGCAGGGTTAACGAAGTTGCATTGAATTTCACATGTTCAAAGTTAATCTCTTATCAAAGTACGTCAGTGTCACCAAATAGAACCCTGACATTTATTTCCTGAGGGCAATCACAGTGAATACAAGAAACACAATAATATCAATGAAATGCTGCACCCAATAGGACAGACAACCAACCAATGGGCATAAATCAACAAATAATGCAAATACAAAAAGAAAAAGTAAAAGAAAGAAATAATAATAAATAAATAAGCAATAAATATGAAGAACATGTGATGAAGGGTTTGTAGTTTCTGGGAACAGTTCAGTGACAGGTCGAGTGAAGGTAGTTCAAGAGTTGAGTGAAGCTAGTTGAAGAGCTGGATGGTTGAGTAATAACTGTTCATAAATCTAGTGTTGTAGATCCTGAAGCTCCTGTGCCTTCTTCCTGATGTCAGCAGTGAGAAGAGAACCAGGGTGGTGGGGGTCCTTGCTGATGGATGCTGCTTTCCTGTGATGATGCTCCATCTGGATGTGCTCAGTAGTGGAGAAGGCTTTACCTGTGTTAGACTGGGCCATATCAGCTACTTTTTGCAGGCTTTTCCATACAAGGGCATCAATATATCTGTACTAGCTGTGATGCAGCCAGTGAATGTACTCTCCACCACACATCTATAGAAGTCTGTCAAAGTTTTAGATGACATGCAGGATCTTCGCAAACTTCTAAGGAAGTAGAGGTATTGCCATGCTTTTTCCATAATTGCACTTGTGTGCTGGGCCTAGGTCAGATTCTCTGAAATAATAACACTGAGGAATTTAAGGTTGCTGACCCTCTCCATCTCTGGTCCTCCAATGAGGACTGGTTCATGGACCTCTGGTTTCTTCCTCCTCCTGAAGTTAATAATCATCTCCTTGGTCTTGCTGACATTGAGTGATGCTTTTTAGAAACTGTTTTCTCTAAGCATGGTGTAATGTCTAACAGCCACACAAGTCCATGTGACCAAAGGTAGTTAGAAACTGTTCATCAACTGTGACATTAATGTGAGAATAACACATCATGTGCCAGATGTGTTATTATAGCACATCTTCCTTCCGTATGATGATTTGTCACCTCCTTTGATTCGGGCAACGAGAATGGTGTCTTCAGCAAACTTAAATATGGCATTGGAGCTGTGCTTGGCCACACAGTTATAAGTATAAAGCAATTAGAGCAGGGGGCTTAGCACACAGCTCAGTGATTAGCACTGTTAAAATGTAGGACAGTGCGGCAGATGGTTTTACACTATGGGATCTAACAAACTGCTGTGAATTAAAATGCCCAGATGCTCTGTATTACTAATGTCAGTGATAGTGAAATTTTAACAGGAAATAACTTTCTCCAGGTCGCACAGGGTCTTGCACAAGAAATTTGCGGTCCTGTGCTAACTAATTAGAGTGTTTGTTTGTGAAAATATGTGGAGCAAATCTGTGCTATTGGTTTTCCTTCTCGGCAGAGAGATAATATTCTAATATTTTCAGTGAATTCTGGTTAATTGGGACACATCATAACTAGTACATTTTAGCCAAATTAAGTGGCTGCCCCAATTAGCTGAAGTTTCATGGAAGTAGTGAAATCGATATTAAAAAGCCCGAGTAACAAATTGAAACACTGAATAAATTAGAACACTAAAAATACTACTACAGTACTATAAAACTGTCTATTGGTTCCCAGTAGTAACTGACAGAGGAATTCGTCCAGTGTATGCTGCCGTGTTCTTTTGATTCACTGTAAATGAACAAGATCAGTGCAGACACCTCATGTAGATAATACATAGCCTTCATACATTGCTATTGATGATTGCATCCTCCAAATCTTCATTTTCATCATAACATTCAAGGTGATTGTCGATCCCTTCAGAGTCTTCATAGTTCCTAACTTGTTGAAGTAGAGAAATCGTTTAATTTTCACTCCCAGCCGTTTCTGGCATCTCCAAGTCTGAATGCTTGAAGACTCGGTGAGCAAAACAGTTCTGAATTGCGTTACTCCTTATTTCTCACCAACTATCAGTTACAATAATCACTGTTTTTGAACCCAAGCACATGCAACTGATGCTTTTTAGAAACTGTTTTCTCTAAGCATGGTGTAATGTCTAACAGCCACACAAGTGCATGTGACCAAAGGTAGTTAGAAACTGTTCAGCAACAGTCACCTGTCCCAATTAAGCAGCAAATAAACGGAGGAAATCCCAGCTCTTTTTGTGATTAGTATTTGTTCTTTAAGAGTCGGCCCAAATAAGCGGCTACCCTGAGTAACAAATGGCCGAATTGACTGTATTTTGTTTTATGGTGTGTATTTGGAAGGAAAATGCTGTAAGATGTTATAATATGAAGATTGAGTGAGCTGAAATTTGTAATTGGTGAGTTCATTGTGGGGTTGCATGATAGCATAGCAGTTGATATAAAGCTGTTACAACACCAGCAAGCTGGGTTCAGTTCTGCCTTTGTAAGGAGCTTGTACAGTATGTTCTCCCCATGACTCTGTGGGTTTCCTCCGGGCACTCCAGCTCCCTCCAATTACTTTGTACATACAGGTTAGTAGATTAATTGGCCACATGGGTGCAATTGGGTGGCATGAGCTCATTGGGCCAGAAGGGCCTGTTACCATAAATAAAAATAAAATTGATGTGATGGCTAAATTGCACTGTTTAATCTGATCACTAGATGGTGCAATACACCACTAAATGAAGAACACATCCTGTAGGAATTTAACCATTATGTGACATGCAGTAAGAAAATCAACTTAACGCTCCTCACTCCTCATTCCATCTATCTTTGTTTGGTTTCACCTGCTTTTGCCTCCCTACTCCACCATCTCTTTCCCTGCCTGGCTCAATCTGCGTTTCATCCTTCACTCATCCTCAGTACAAGAGTCACATCTGGTCCCTGTCTTGCCACTCCCCCTCTCCACTTTATATTGGCCATCTCCCCTCTTTCAGTCCTGATGGAGGGTTTCAACCTGAAACTTTGACAATTCATTTCCCCCAACAGATACAGCTCAAACCTAAAAATTTGCCCGGTAGATTGTATGATGCACTATCACGCCTTGACCTGATGGTGACCTTTGCTCCAAACTCCTGAATACTGGGCACCATTCAAATCCCATACTTAACCTCTGCTCACATCCATTAACACTCTCTACCTCACTCCCAAATCGCAAACTCCATCAGGCCCATCACCTAGTAACTGCAGAGTCCCAAACTCCTCCTGTTGCCATCTCACTTTTCTTTTCACTGAAACCCAACTCTTTTCCCTCACCCCCACCACCACATCACCTCCCATTTGAAAGTGCCTTTGAGGCACTGGATAATTCCAAGGCTGGTACTGAATGGTTGTGTGGCTCTTTGTGCTGCTTAAACTACAAGGAAGGTCCGAGTTCAACAACAGCTTCTTCCCCATTGTTGTCAGGTTCTTGAACTGACCTGAAGAACCTTAACACTACTTTGGACGATATTTTCCTCAACTTGCATTAATATTGTTATGTTTATTTTGTCATGTAAGTAACATATAATGTTTGTCATATTTGCAATGTATTGCTGCTGCAAAAAGTTAATCTTCATGCTATTTATACCATGAAAATAAGCGTGAACTTGATCATACAGTCTGTTCTCTTTCTCAGGTGAATGGAAGAACATTGACTGTAAGACTGATAATAAGCAATTTGGATGTTCAGTCTGCATCTAAGGTCTCTCAGCTGACTATCCAGGATTCTATTAGTGTTCTCAGCATTCTGAGTAATGTTGGAAATGATACTGAAATGGGGTTCCAGACATACTCCAAAGAATCTCTCCAAGGTAAAGCAGTCCTCTCTTTTACTCCATTTGCTCAACTGTATGAAGCTGTAAAAATAAAACTAAAATTGGCCACTTGCAAATGTGAATATTGCCGTAAAGCACGGGAGCATTTCAACCTGTGTTTTCTACTTTTAAGCTGTATTTGTAATAATCTCTTGTGTCTCTGGGAGCTCTTCCTATTGATCAGTCAGTTCTACTTTTTAGTAATTACTAATTTTTTTTGTAAGCTCATCAGTTTCAAAAACACTTTCTAGATCCACCTCATCGAGTGAAGGTGCATCAACATTGATATTGGATAGAGAGTTCCAGGGTTTTGGGTTTAGAGCCTGTGTCAAAGGAGGAACAATGATTTATGTCTCAGCCAGTGGAACTTACTGTTGGTAGTGTTCCTATGTGACTGCACTGGTGGTAGCAATTCCACGTTTGAGATGTGTTGATGGTATGTCCTTGGTAAGTACTACATATACTTTGCAGACAGCACAGTAACGCCCTGGTTTAGGATATGAATCAGGGGTCCTGATCTGAACTGGATGGAATTGAGCTTCTTTTCTGTTGTGGAAGGGAAGTCTCCCATCGCATTCCTGACTTGTGCTTTGTAGATAGTGAGAAGGCTTTGAGGTGTCAGGGTGAGTGGAGTGTCGTAGGATTTCCAATCTCTGCCCCGCTCTCGTAGCCATGATATTTATCTGGATGGTCTAGCTGATTTTCTGATCAGCTCTCATCCCAAAATATGAGTGTGGACCCTGATGGTGATGCCGTTGAACAACAATGATAAGTTGAAGATAGCTATTGCCCAGCATGCTCATGGTGCTGTTGGTCCTAGCACCTATCAGCTCATAACTAAATATTGCTGACATTTTGCTGCATGTGGGATGGACAGTTTCACTTGGTGAGAATTTGTGAATTGAATTCTACATTGCACAATCATTGAATGTCCCTATTTCCTTGAGATGGAAGGCGTTCCTTGGGAAAAGTAGTGAGACTGGACGAGTCCCTCCAGAAACCTTCCTTGTTTTCAATATCCATTGTACTATGGCCAGTTTATAATGTTGCTTGCTTTGGAGTGGAACAACAATAAGATATGTGAACTGTGTTCACCCTGAAATTTGTTGATTTGTGGTAAGGATCACTAGGATTCATTCATCTGAAGAATTGCTGCTTGTTAGGTTAAGTAGATACTGCAAATTACCCCTTGTATATGTGAAAGGTGGAAGAATATAGGCGTAAGGTAATAGGGTACAGGGAAATTAGTAGACTTGATGGGATGGATAGAATTTTAGTAAATGATTTATTGCAACTGTAGACTTCCCTAAAGATAGGTGTGTGAGAGGGTATATGAATCAGAATTCCTTTCTTCCTGACAGATTCAGATCAGTGTTGTTGGTAGTAAGTCTTAAGGCTACCCAAAGGCAGCCAGATAATTATTACATTTGACACCTGAATCATGAGCATGTGGTTCAGATGTTAAATGTTTGTGAGCTGTGTCCATGAAAATTATATCCTGGTATCAGTTCATGAGATTACAAAGGGAGCAAAATGTTCTAAGAAATATTGTTCTCTTTGGCTTGGCTCTTCCTTATCAATTAGTCAATTCTATGGTTTAATTGGAATATAGACTTTGAATGCTCCTGTCCAATAATCATATGGCAATAACACTCATCATTATGAGTCCTCAAATATACTCAGCAGGTGTGATTCTAAACAAAACTTCTCTGAGATACATAAATAAGGTACTCAGTGACCACTTTATTAGGTACACCTATACACCTGCTTGTTAACACAAATATCCAATCAGCCAATCATGTAGCAGCAACTCAATGCATAAAAGCATGAAGACATGGTCAAGAGGTTCAGTTATTGTTCAGGCCAAACATTGGAATACGGAGGAAATATAATCTAGGTGACTTTGACTGTGGAATGATTGTTGATGCCAGACAGGGTGGTTTGAGTATCTCAGAAACTGCATCTTCTGGGATTTTCACGAACAACGGTCTCTAGAGTTTACAGAGTATGATGGAAAAACATCCAGTGATTGGCAGCTTTGTTAATGAGAGAGGTCAGAGGAGAATGACCAGACCGGTTCAAGCTGACAGGAAGGCGACAGTAACTCAAATAACCACGTGTTACAATAGTGGTGTGCAGATGAGTATCTCTGAACACAAAATATATCACACCTTGAAGTGGATGGGCTGCAGCAGCAGAAGACCATAAACATACACCCAGTAGCTACTTTATTAATTACAGGAGGGTTGTAATAAAGTGACCTTTGAATGTATTAGGGAATACTGGAACTTAGTTATTGAGATGGATTTTTTCCAGAATTCTATAGAGGAAGGATAGGGAGAGAGCACCGTTCAGGGAAGGAATTCTGTGTAGCCTGTGACAGTGGATAAAACCAATATAACACATTTTTCTTTGTGAATGGGAATATTTTCCCAGGAACAGACATAAATTCATGTCAGGAAGTATCTCCATAGATGCTCTTCACAAACTACTAACATGACTCAAATGATCTATCATCTATTGCCAACCTCAACTGAAAGTCTTGTCTGTGGGAGTCTACTTTTCCATCAGCAACAGTAAAGTGTCACAATGAACAGTTAGGGTTGAAAGGTGGATATGGATGTAATGGATGTGAGAGCAACAGTGAGATTGCATAAGATAACAAAATCAAGGATGTTGGTGAACCTGGGCAAGGGGGTCTAGCAGTGGGAGAAATTATGGGAGGATTGTGAACTGTGGAGAAAAAACTGGTGAGACCAGATGGGAACCCACCATTAGACATTATTTCAAAAGCCTTTTACTTTGATCTTGTTTTAAAATGTACTTTTCATTTCTTATTAATCAGCAGGTGAACGCTACATAATAAACTATACCGCAGTATTAAAGGCTGGTGAGCCAGAGGAAGAGAAGAATATTTCACTACCAGCTTACCTCACCATCGGTAATAGAACACAGGTATTCTACGTGAAGATTAATTCATTTACACCTCTACTTAGTGAGAAGAGCTTTTAATCCCCACTCGACTAGTGGATTCTGTTTCCAGCCCTTGGAGCAAAGAGAGCTGAGGGGAGATGTAGTGGTGCCTAACCACACGATTTCAGAGCTGGAGAGAAACCTATCCCTTAGCCATTGGTCAGGCCAAGAGAGAACAGATAAATTCTGAGCCAAAGGTACAAGGGAGACGTGGCAAAGAACATGAAGAAAAGTGATGGTGGTGTTGTGTTACTCTAGTGTATGTCTGATGGAGATTGTCAAATTTAGTTTTGAATTGTGTAATAGTTTATTCCTAATATAAGAACACCAGAATATATAATTAGATTAGGTCTAATTGGATTTTTTTCTGGGTTAGCATGGACTTTTTTTCTTCATAATAGCTTCTTCACTTATTTTATAAATTTGTACTACTAGGATTTTCTCAGTGAGAACAATTGAAATGCTATTATTCTCCTTTCATGTGCTTAATAATCTGATGCCTGTAGCTATTTGCTGTCCTGCACTGACCACTTTTTATTGCAGTATTCTTTCATTTCTGGGATCTAATTAAGCTGCGACATATCACAGCATGTTGAAAGCAAACTCCAGTCGATTATCTCACTCAGGAACATCGTGTCCTCCAGTCAGGAACTGTGATACATCCATAATCACCATATTTGTTGCAAACATGCCCCACAAAGAGAATATTCTTGGATAAAGTAAATGAATGCAGATCAAGAACAAGGAATTTAATCTGCAAAGCTGGCAGGGCAAGTTGAAGGAAAGGAAGCTGACGGGACATATACAGTAGAGATGCCAAAAATATTTGGGTAACAGAAGGTAAGTATCCCTTAGCCATTGGCTTAATGACTAACGAACAGAGACAATATTTTTTAACCAAATGTGTAATTGAGATGTGACAAAATAAAAGCCTTTTGAGAAAGTTCAAACAATCAATTGTTGCCTTCATTGGGAAATTAGGTTCTTGTGTGAGAATAAATTTCTGGGCATTGGGGAAGGGATGAAGGATGAATGGGACAGATGGAATTTCTGTACATGGAGCTAGCAGAGACTCAGTGGGCCAATCAACCTTCCTAAGTGCTCTCGTTACTCATGATACCTTCCTTCTAGCTTCTGTGTACTTTGAATTGCATTTCCTAGTGCTGCTCACATAACTCGCGATTCTCTTTCCCTGGAGCAAATCCTAATGATACCAATGACAGGCTTAGTAACTAAAATATATACATTTAATTATTTTTCCTCTTGCTATCTGTCACTTCTCCAGAGCTTCAGTATCTATCACAACGTGTGGAGATCAAGTAAAATTCCAAGTGTAGAGAAAGCTAAATTTTATTAACCTAAGTATGGGGTTCTTTGTGTTTCATTTTATTAATTTAGCAATATTTCCAAAGATCCTATTCATTTTTCTAATAGCTAGATCCCATTTGGTAAATTAACCTTTGGTGAATGGTCATTAACTATATTGCCGATTTGTTAATCAGAGGAACCATTCATTCAGTAATTGGAGATCCCATAAGATGCTGACACAGCAGTTCCTTACAACATCTGACAGCTTAAATAACCTCATTCATATTATCTATTATACTGACTTGCAACCTACCTGTGACCTTATTTGTTTCAATAAAGCAAGATCACATGTCAAAGTACCTGTAAATAATCTCAATTGAATAATGGAAAAATATTTTTCCTTTTCAATAAACAGATTTGGCAGGTGTTTGGGAACTGGAATGATAGGGCTGAGGATAGTATACTAGGAGATGCAGTATGTAGTGGGACTATGAGGCAGAACAGGCAGATGATAGGGCAAAATTGCAGACAGTGGGATGAATTGAAGTTCAATATGGGGCAAAATCGAAGAAGGTGCTGAATACAGGACTGAAGGTGTTATATTTGAATGCAGACAGTATACAAATTAAGATAGATGACCTCATAGCGCAATTAGAGCTACAAGATGTTAGAAACCTACGATCATGAATGGAGGTGATTCTTCCCTCCCAGATGAACTCCACATTTTTTATGCATGCTTTAAAAGGGAGAATGAAACAACATCTATGCAAATCCCTACAGCATCCGATGACCCTGTGATCTTTGTCTTGGAGGCCGACTTCAGGGTGAACTGTCGCAAAGCATTAGGCCCTTATGATATAACTGGTCAGGCTCTGAAAACCAGTGCCAACAAACTGACAGGACATTTCATCTCTCACTGCTGCAGTCTGAAGTTCCCACTTGGTTCAAAAGGGCGACAATCATGCCAGTGCCCAGGAAGAGCAGGGTGAGCTGTCTGAACGACTATCACACAGTGGCACTCGCATCTACTGTGATCAAATGCTTTGAGAGATTGGTCATAGCTAGAATTAACTCCCGCTTAAGCGAGGACTTGGATCTACTGTAAATTGCCTAATGCCACAACAGCAGATGCAAACTCACTGGCTCTCCACTCAGCTTTGGATCACCTAGACAATAGTAATATTTGTGTCATTCTGCAGTTTATAGACTACAGCTCTGCACTCAAAACTATCATACCCTCAGTTCTAATCAAATAGCCTCTGTACCTTCCTCTGCAAGTGGATCCTGGACTTTCTCACCGGGAGACCAAGGTGTGTACGGATCAAAAGTAACATCTCCTCCTCGTTGACAACCAACACTGGCGCACCACAAGAATGCAAGCTTAGCCCACTGCTCTACTGTCTCTACACTCACAACTCTGTGGCCAGGCACAGTTCAAGCACCATCTATAAGTTTGCAGTTGACACAACTATTGTTGGCAGAATTTCAGATGGTGATGAGGAGGCGTACAGGAGTGAGGTAGATCAGCTGGTTAGGTGGTGTCGCAGCAACAACCTTGCATTCAACATCAGTAAGACCAAGAAGTTGATTGTGGACTTCAGGAAGGGTAAGTTGATGGAACACATACTGGTCTTCACTGAGGGATCAGAATTGGAAATGGTGAACAGTTTCAAGTTCCAGCGTGTCAATGTCTCCGAGGATTCATCGTGGGCACAACATATTGATGCAATTACAAAGAGGGCATGACAGCAGCTATATTTCATTAGGAGTTTGAGGAAAATCGGTATGTCACCAAGGATACTTGTAAATTTCTACAGCTGTACCGTAGAAAACATTCTAATTGATTGCATCACCATCTGGTATGGTGTGTGGGCACTGCTCAGGATTGGAAAAAGCTGCAGCCAGTTGTAGTCTCAGCCAGTTCCATCATGGGCACCAGCCTCCCGGGAATCCAGGAAACCTCCAAAAGATGATGCCTCCAAACGGCAGCATCCATCATTAAGGACTCTGATCACCCCCGGACATTCTCTCGTCCCATTGCTACCATCAAGGAAGAGGTACAGGAGCCTGAAGAAACACATTCGATGTTTCAGGAACAGCTTCTTCCCTCCGCCATCAGATTTCTGAGTGGACATCGAACCCATAAACATTTCCTTAATATTTTATTCTCTCTCTTTTCGCACTACTTATTAAATAAATTTTTATGTATACTTATAATTTAAAGTTTTCATTATTATTTATTGCAATAATAATATTGCTGCAAAGCAACAAATTTCATGACATACGCCAATGATATTAAACCTGATCTGAGAGATTGGCAAGTACGATGTTGTGGATATCATTGTTTTCGTTTCTGAAAGATCATGGCTGAGAGCTTATCCAAGGGTAGACCTTGTATGGAAAGGACAGGCAGGTAGATGGAGGGGTTGGGGTGGCTACGTTGGAAAAAATTACATCAAATCCTTAGAGCGAGGTTACCTAGGACCAGGAGATAAAGAATCCTTATGGGTAGAGTTAAAAAACTGCAAGGGTAAATGACCCTGATGGAAGTTAAATACAGACTTTCAAACAGCACCCAGGATGTGGGACACTAGCTACAATGGGAGATAGAAAAGGAATGTCAAAAGGCTAGTGAAGGGGGATTTGAACATGCAGGTAGACTGGGAAAATCATGTTCATCCTGGATCCCAAGAAAGCAAATTTATAGAATGCCTATGAGATAGCTTTTTAGAGCAGCTTGTGTTTGGGCCCACTAGGGAAAAGGAAATTCTGGATATGGTGTTGTGTAATGAGCCGGATTTTATTAGGAAGCTTAAGATAAAGAACCATTAGGAGACAGTGATCATAATATTATACAATTTAGCCTGCAGTTTGAGAGGAAGAAGCTAAAGCCAGATGAATCAGTATTACATTGGAATAAAGAGAATTAGAGGGGCATGAAAGATGAGCTGGCCAGATTTGATTGGAAGGGGATATTCACCTGGATGTGGCAGAACAGCAATGGCTTGAGTTTCGAGAGGCAATTTGGAAGGGTCAGGATAGGTACATCCCAAAGATGAACAAGCATTCTAAAGGGAGGATGAGGCAACCATAGCTGACAAGGGAAGTTAATGACAGCATAAAAGCAAAATAGAGGGCATATGATTTAGCAAAAATCAGTGGGAAGTTAGAGAATTGGGAAGCTTTTAACAACCAACAGAAGGCAACTAAAAAGGCCATAAGGAGAGAAAAGATGAAATATGAAGGTGAGCTAACCAATAATATTAAAGAGGATAAAAAAGTTTTTTTTTTCCAAATTTATAATGAGTAAAAGAGCGGAGAGAGTGGATATTGCACCACTGGAAGATGATACTGGAAAGATAGTGATTAGGGAACAAAGAAATGGCAGAGAAATTGAATTTCACTGTGGAACACACTGGCAATATTCCAGAAATTTGAGAGTGTGAGGGGGCAGAAGTGGCTAGTCACTATTACTAAGGAGAAGGTGCTTAGTATTCTGAAAGCTCTGAAGGTTGATATGTCAGCTGGACTAGATGGACTACACCCCAGAGTTCTGAAAGGGGTAGCTGAAGAGATTGTGGAGGCATTATTAATGATCTTTCAAGAATCACTAGTTTCTGGAATGGTTCTGGAGGACTGGAAAATTGTAAATACTACTCCACTATTTAAGAAGGTAGGGAGACAAAAGGAAGGAAAATATAGGACAGTTAGCCTGACTCAGTGGTTGGGAAGATACTGGAATTCATTATTAAGAATAAGGTTTTGGAATACTTGAAGGCACATGATAAAATAGGCCAAAGACAGCATAGTTTCTTCGAGGGGAAATCTTTTTTGGCAAAAGTGTTGGAATTTTTTGGAGGAAACAACTGCAGGATCGACAAAGGAGAGTCGGGGAACGTTGTTCACCTGGATTTTCAGAAGGCCTTTGACAAGGTGCTACAGATGAGGCTGCTTTTCAAGGTATTACAAGTAAGATACTTGTATAAATAGAAGGTTCACTGATTGGCAGGAGGTAAAGAGTGGGAATAAAGGGAGCCTCATTACATTTGGGGAACTGCTTTGTTACTGCTTGATTGAGGCTAGCAGACTGAGTTGGTAATGATCTAACCTGCAACTGATGGCTTTATAGCTGACTAAATTATAAAGCATATTAATCTAAAATCTGAAATCCTGCCTTTCAGGGTAGTCAAGTACAGCCTGGACCCCTTAAGGCAGATTTCATATTGATGATGAAAGCAGCTGCTCGGGTAAGTTGAGAGCAGGATTTTGCATTCTCCATTATTTTGTTCGACTGAAAGTGAGGCCTCACAGGCAAACTGCATCTTCATCTACATCCTTGACATGTAGGAATAAGTCCAAAATGTATCAATGTAATAAAATTAACTTAAACACGAGCTGCCCAAACTGTTGGTGTACTGTTCTTTTTACCTCGGGTGGAACAGATTTCTTTATCCACCCCTGGATGGTTGGATGTAAGTCTTCTCATTTTGCTAGATGAAAGAATATCGCACAAAATTAATTTGAACAGTGCTTGTGTCACATGACATGCACATAACTTCCAATAAGTTGTTCTGGTATTTTTGTGAGGTCAAAATAGACAGTAGAGGTTGCTATGGCTTTATGGACAGATAAGTTTCATCTTAATAAAGAACTTCACTGTTAAAAACATTTTCTATGATGATCTCACTTTGGGTGCAGACAGTAGTATGCAGATTGACATACCCAGTGAAATCATGAAATTTATTTTAGCATTGTTCAAGTGTTTGGGGATATTCATTCCCAGGAGAGATTATTGCAGTCACCACCTAGGCTGGGTTTATGATGGGTCTAGTGGAACCCTGCTGATCTGCCTTTCTGCAGACTGTATCTCAATTATCAAGATGAGTATATCTTTAATGCAGCGGTTTCCAACCTTTTTATACCAGGGGTCAATGCCATTAAGCAAGGGGCCCATGAAGCCCAGGTTGGGAACTCCTGCTTTAATGAAATGTGGGAGCTACCTTCCACTTTCCTGCGGATTCTACTTCCTCTGTAATAAAAATGTATTTTGATGCAGTGTGTTGTTGTAGGGAATGCACTATTAAAGGCCAATACCTTGTAAACAAGGTTCTATTGGGAACCAGTTGGAGACACAAGAGACTGTAGATGTTGGAATCTGGAGCAACACACAAAGTTCTGGAGGAATTATGCGGATCAGATAGTATGTACTGTATGAGGGGAAATGGACAGTAAATGTTTCACATCAGAATCTTGACTGTCACTTTCCCTCCATTGATGCTGCCTGGCCTGCTGAATTCCTCCAGCACTTTGTGCTTTGCTTGGGAACTTTTTGTGGCCTATTAAAATGCTAATTACTGGGAACAAACCACACTGATGCTGCTTTAAATAGGAAATTGATCAATATTGCCATTTGTGGTGTTAATACCAAATGCAGCCAGTTTTTAGTGCACTAGGTATGACTGCAATCTGCTTTTTGACGTGCACCTTCCAAAATTAAACAAAATCCACATTTAGACTCCCATTATTATGCAACATAGTGAACAGTTTAGCTCCCAGTAAGTTTGAGTTAGAAAACTGGACACATTATACTCTCAAACAACACATTCTCCTGTTGGTTTAAAAACGCAAACACGAGGACATCTGCAGATGCTGGAAATTCAAGCAACACACACAAAACGTTGGTGGAACGCAGCAGGCCAGGCAGCATCTATAGGGAGAAGCACTGTCGACGTTTCGGGTCTCACCAATATATAGAAGGCCGCACCAGGAGCACCAGACACAGTATATCCTGCCCTTACACTTCCTCCCTCACCACCATTCAGGGCCCCAGACAATCCTTACAGGTGAGACGACACTTCACCTGTAAGTCGGCTGGTGTGGTATGCAGGTGGCCCCTGCTTTATGAACATTCGCTTTGTGCCACTTCGCTTTTACAAAAGACCTACATTAGTAACCTGTTTTCGCACTAAAAAGAGGATTTTTGCGTTTACAAAAATTTTTCTCATATAAATTAATGGTTCTTCGCTTCACGCCATTTCGGCTTAAGAAAGGTTTCATAGGAACGCTCTACCTTTGTAAAGGGTGGGGGGGGGGGACATGTACTGCATCCGGTGCTCCCGGTGCGGCCTTCTATATATTGGTGAGACCCGACACAGACTGAGAGACCATTTCGCTAAACACCTATGCTCTGTCTGCCAGAGAAAGCAGGATCTCCCAATGGCCACACATTTTAATTCCACATCCCATTCCCATTCTGATATGTCTATCCATGGCCTCCTCTAGTGTCAAGATGAAGCCACACTCAGGTTGGAGGAACAACACCTTGTATTCTGTCTGGGTAGCCTCCAACCAGATGGCATGAACATTGATTTCTCTAACTTCCGTTAATGCCCTTCCTCCCCTTCTTACCCCATCCCTTATTTATTTATTTATCTAGCTAGCTATTTATTTATTTATTCCCTCCCTTTTTCTTTTCTCTCTCTATCCCTCTCACAATCACTCCTTGCCTACTCTCCATCTCCCTCTGGTGCTCCTCTCCCCCTTTCTATCTCCCTAGGCCTCCCATCCCATGATCCTTTCCCTTCTCCAGCTGTGTATCCCTTTTGCCAATCAACTTTTGAGCTCTTAGCTTCAAGCTTCCCCCTCCTGTCTTCTCCTATCATTTCGGATCCCCCCCTCCCCCTCCCACTTTCAAATCTCTTACTATCTCTTCTTTCAGTTAGTCCTGACGAAGGGTCTCGGCCCGAAACGTCGACTGTGCTTCTTCCTATAGATGCTGCCTGGCCTGCGGCGTTCCACTAGCGTTTTGTGTGTGCTCTCCTGTTGATGTTGGGTGGAGTTTGACTGCACATTCACAGAACTCATCATCATCAGCAATCACTCGTAATCTTCTTCTGGTAGTTGATCTGGTCACTTGTGGGTCTTGAGATGACTGAAGAGGCCGATCCATGACCCGCAATTCCTATTGCAGTGTTGGCAGGTGTAGGTCTTTGAAGTGCTGATGGATGTAGCTGGCTGGGCCTTTCCCAGTCCCTCTTTACATTGAAGCCGCTTAATCTCAGCGACACAGTGGGGGTATTATTAGACTTGTGCAGTCCTCTCATAGCTAGTTCTTCTCCAGCTTTTCCTGTCCTTTTCTATATTTTCCCATCCACTCACGTTGATGTGGCACTTCCTTGGGTGGGTCTTGATATTGTCCTTCATGAGTGTGCTTTGTATGCTTGAGTTGGCTGAATAGGAGTTGTTTGGGGAGGCGGGAGTCAGGCATACGGATGATGTGGCTGACCCATCACAGTTGGTGTTGAATTATGATTGTGGCTATGGAGTTAATGTTAGCTTCCTCCAGGATGCTGGAGTTAGTATGCCTGTTCTTCCAGCTAACTCTCAGAATCTTTTGGAGTCATCTTTGATGGTAAGTTTCCAGGGATTTTATGTGCCTGCTGTATATTGTCCATGACTTCACTCCGTATAGCAAGAAGGGGAGGACTATATCTTTGTAGACTAGAAGCTTAGTGTTGGTTTTGATACCCTGATCTTCAGAAATCCTCTTTCTCAGCCGAGCAAAAGCTCCACTCGCACAGCCTATTTTGCGATTTATTTCAAGGTTGCTGTTGGCTCTTAAGGAAAGAAGGCTGCCAAGATATGGGAAATGATCAGTGTTCTCCAGGGGGACGTTGACGACTTGGATAGTTGGAGGTTTAGGAGCTTGATCTGGAGCAGGTTGGTGCAGGACTTGGGTTTTCTTGATGTTTAGATCAAGTCCCAAAAGCTTGTGTGCTCTGGCAAAAGTATCCATTACAGACTATAGATCTTCCTCAGCGTGAGCTACGATGGAGTTGTCGTCTACATATTGGAGCTCTGTGATGGAAGTAGTTGACACCTTGACCTTTGCCTTGAAACTGTTAAGGTTAAACTGTACCCCATCTGTCCTGTAGACAATCTGGACTCCTTGTGGGAGATCTTGGCCTGTGAAGTGAAGAATGGTTGCAATGAAAACGGCAAACAGGGTTGGGGCAATGATGCACCCCTGTTTGACCTTAGTCTCAACTTTGAAAGATGTTTTTCAGTGCGGCTGTTATACTCATAGCATTCTGTAAGAGCCACAGGATCTTGAAGTATTTCTCTGGGCTCCCGATTTTGGACAGTAGTGGCAAGACGATTTACAAAGTCAAATGCTTTCTTGAGGTCTATGAATGCCATATAAAGTGGGAGATTTTGCTCCTGGGCTTTCTCCTGCAATTGACATGCAGTAAAAATAATGTCAGCTGTTCTCTGGTTGGGAGGAAGCCACAGTGAGACTCAGGCAGGAGATCTGGAAGAGGGGACTGAGTGTAGTGTATCTGAGCTTGCTGAATGTACTAAATTGAGTGGGAAAACAAATTGTGCTGAAGATACGGAGAGTCTACAGAGAGATATAGATAGGTTAGGTGAGTGGGCAAGGGTTGGACAGATGGAGTACAATGTTGATAAATGAAAGGTCATCCACTTTTCCTTCCAAAGTGGAAGAGCAGATTATTATTTAAATGGTAAAATATGGCAGCATGCTACTGTGCAGAGGAAGTTGGGTGTGCTTGTGCATGAATCACAAAAGGTAGGTTTGCGGGGGCAGCAGGCTATCAAGAGGGCAAGTGGAGTGTTGGTCTTCATTGCTAGAGGGACTGAATTTAAGAGTAGGGAGGATGTGCTGCAACTGTACAGGATACTGCTGAGGCCGCACCTGGATTTCTGCGTGCAATTCTGGTCTCCTTACTTGGAGGCGGTGCAGAGGATTTTAAAATATTATTGGTGCATATTTTTTTTATTTTAATTTCAGCTGGAGATGTATGTGATTTTCAAAATACTTTTGAAGATAATGTACATTAGCATATCAAAGTTACTAGGACTTTGCGTCTTTTACTGCTGATATCTTTACTGCGTTAAAACTTAACATCATTGCAAGTTATGCCAGTGCAGCTGTGTTCATTTAAAACTAAAACATCTTTTTATTAAACTTTGTGTTTCAGGTTTCTCCAGATCACAGCATCCACTTTGCTGCATTTATTATTGCGTTCATTGTTTCTTTTGTCCTGGTGTGTTTAATTCTCATCACCATTTTCCATGTCAGAAGGATAACTGGCAGGAATCCTCTCCTCCAGCTGGTAAGTGAATGAAGAGGTTGTTTCATTAGTGCATTTTGTATTATACGTTCCAGCATTCATGAAGCAGATTCTGATATCCAGCAGTGAAAACCTGGCAAATTCTGCCTACAGAATTATAGACTTCTAACAAATGGAACCAGTGACTTTAAACCAATGGAAGAGAGTCATAGTTAGTAGTGCAATCAACAGATGTCATCTGATCTAAAAAAAAAACTATATAATAAAATTAAAGACGTGAGCTTCTGTAGATGCTGGAAATCTTGAGTAACACACACAAAATGCTGGGGGATTTCAACAGTCAGGCAGCATCTATGGAGAAGAATAAACACCAGAATTTTCAGGCTGAAGCCCTTTACCAGAAATGAAAGGGAATGGGACAGAAGCCAGAATAAGAAGGTTGGTTGGAGGGGAGAGGAAGGAGTACAGGCTGGCAGGTGATAGGTGAAACCAGATGAAGGGGATGGTATGTGGGTAGGGGAGGGGGGGATGAAGTTAAAAGCTGAGAGCCAACAGGTGGAAGAGGTACAACAACACACACAAAATGCTGGTGGAACACAGCAGGCCAGGCAGCATCTATAGGGAGAAGCGCTGTCGACGTTTCGGGCCGAGACCCTTCATCAGGTGGAAGAGGTAAATGGCTGAAGAATAAGGAATCAGATAGGAGAGAACAGTGGAGCATGGACGAAAGGGAAAGAGGAGTACAACCAGGTGATAGGCAGGTGAAGAGAAATAAAAGGTTGAAAGAAAGAGAGAGGGGGGAGAAATTACTCATGTGCCTCCAAGTACCCCAAAACCACATCCTTAACAATCGACTCCAACTTCTTCCCAACCACTCAGATGAAACTAACTGGCCAATCATTTCCTTTCTTCTCATAGAGCACAGTACTGTGGAACAGCACTAATCACAGACCTCCAGCTTGAATGAATCCATTCAACCACTACTCTGTCTTCGAGCAACTACCCATGAGGGTCCTTGTCAAATGCCTTGCTGAAATATCTAGATGACATCCACACTGTACCTCAGCAATCCCACTCGTCACCCAATGAAATATCTCAATCAAATTAGTAAAATGCAGCTTGTCTTGCACAAAGCCATGATGGCACTCCCTAATTAGGCCATGGTTTTCCAAATCCCCGTAAATCCTATCTCCAAGTATTCTCTCCAGTAACTTCCTTATCACTGATTGGTGTATAGTTACCAGGATAATCCTGCATGCTATTCTTCCTGATGCCCTTCCCCTCGCTGCCACTAAATTCAGGGCCCATGGTATTTAGCATTGCAAAAACCTTCAGTATAATTCATTTTCCAAATGTTCACCATTTTATAAATGTTCTGAATCCCTGCTTATATTAGCTTTTTTTGTATGCTTCAACCCAGCCAATGACTAGAGAATTACTGATTTATATACTTAGAATAATGAGCCTCATAATTCCATTCGACTCAAAGCCGTAACTCAGTAATTCCCACTACAAATACCAGGTGTGTGTTGCTGTTAAGATGATCACTGAACTGTTACTAAGCCACTGTACTAAACCAAATAGCCACCTCACAGGCTTTTGAGCACTTTTAGAATTAGCAGCATCAGCCTGACAATATGACTGTCTCATCAGTTTCTTTTGCCTGCTATTAGCAAGTGTTCATTGTGTGGCTTCTCAACATGATACTGCTGTAATCAGGAGTTTTCCATGTTGGATACAATAAGTTGTGAATCTTCTATTTTGAAAATAAAAATTGTTTGAAGCTTGGCAATCCTGCAAACATGTCTGCAGATTTTTAATTTTCCATTGAACATGGAGTTTATCCAATATTTGCACACTTTATAGAAGATTTGTAACACCTCTAGTGCAGTGGGACCCTCATGCACCATGTTGCACTCTCCCTGAGACTGACCTGCTTGGACAATCCAGAAAATGGCAGATTTTAATGCCTTGTTTGACATTCCCATAAATGATGTGTGTGTTTTATCCATGAAAAGCTGGAAGGTGCAAGTTATACTTGTGTTTTTTTTTCAACAGGTAAGAAGAGAACGCTCAAATGCTAGTTCCTCATTAACTGATGATGGAGCAGAATGCTTGAAAGAAAACATTATACATCAGGACAGAGTGATTGACATTCTGCTACTTGAAGACCCAGAAAACATGACTCGTGCTTTGGATGAGTAAGAGTTCTAGATTAAAATTATCTACATAAATCTTTAACTTGTGCAATGTTACAAAACAGTTTGAACTGAATTTAGGAAGAAAATTTGCTCTGTGGCATGTTATCTGTTAGTCCAACAAATAAGCGTACTTTTCTTTGGTGCCCAAAAGAGATGATAATGTGGTGATGCAGTTATAGTCCTGATGCTGCTAGGGGCATTACACTTATTCAAATGGCACAGGATCAATATCACAGCTGAATGAGCAAATCTAGGAGAAACAGAAAAGAGACTGAAGAAGCTGGAAATCTGGAGCAATACACACAATGTTGGAGGTCAGGCAGTATCTATGGAGCGAATTGGACAGTCAGTGTTTCAGCTGAAACCCTTGATAAGGAATAGAATGACAGAGTGGGGGAGGGGGAGGAGCCCAAGCCGGAGGGTAATAGGTGCATCTGTGGAGGGGTGGAGGAGGGATGCAAGGAATGTGAGAAGCTGGGAGGTGATAGGAGAAAGAGACAGAAGGCTGAAGAAGGAATGTGATTGAAGGAGACAGTAGAATAAAGGGAAGGAGATGGGGAGGAAGGTATAGGTGATGGGCAGGCAGACTGTGAGGATGGGGGAGGGGAAAGAGCTTATTGGAGCAAAGATGAGGGGAAACTAAAAAGGGTGTAACAGAAGGGTGTGGTTACATGGAGTTGGGGAAATTGATGTTATGCTGTCAAGTTGGAGACTATCGAGATGGAATATGAGGTATTGCTCCTTCATCTGAGTCTGGTTTCAGCTTAGCAATAGTGGAGGCCATGGACAGCTATGTTATTGTTAGAATAGGAAGTGGAATTAAAATGGCTGATCACTAGGAGATCCTGGCTGTTACAGCTTAACAGAACGAAGGTGCTTGATGAAGCAGTTCCCCAATCTGTGTTGTCTTGCTGATGAAGGGGAGGTTGCACGAGGAGCCCTGATACAATAAACTACCCCAATAAATTCACATGTGATATGAGGCAGCATATGTCTGCCCTCTGCTTTCCCCACCCCTCTGTTTTCCTTTATCCCTTCTGCCCCCTTTGACCCTCTCTTTCCCTTCCCCCACCCTTACTGCCTGCCCATCATGTTCACCTTTCTCCTTCTGGTTCCCTACCTCCTTCCCTTTCTTCCATTGTATCCTGTTCTCTTCTATTAGATTCATTCTTTTGCCTCTTCCACCTGTCACATCCCAACTTCTCTCATCATTCCCCTTTCCCCCACCCCGCACTTTCCTACCCTCTCCCTCTCACCTCGATTCACCTATCACCCACCAGCTCATGCCGGTTTCCAACCCCACCATTTTATTCTGGTCTCTACCCTCATTCTTTCTCAACTTGATGAATTGTCTTGGCCTGGAAGGTTAACTGTTTATTTCCCTCCATAGATACTGTTTGACCTGCTGAGTTCCTCCATTGTTTTGTGTGTGTGACTTGGGGAAATATTAGCACAGTTGATCTAATTCATAGCCCTCCAACCTAATTGAAATTATATGTGATCTTTCGGTAACCAAATTGGCTCCATCATTCTAAATACTGAAATTCAACAGTTGTATGCGGCAGTGTGTCAGACAAGGTGAGATTGATTAGCATTGAACCACTGTGAAACTATTTTGATGCTTAAAATACTCATAACATAATTCAAGATTTTGATGAATATTAGCTTATTTTCAAACCATCCAAATAAACCTTTTCTATAACTACAGCTGAACGCATTTCAATTTAGAATGACAGCAACCTTGTAAATTTGGGCTGTTGAAAATTAATTTCTCAGGCATTACTGGTCTCCTCAGTCCACAAAGTAGCAAACAAATGTATTCTTCCAGCTTTAATTATGGGAGGGGTTGGATAGGTGTGCTTCATTCCCCACAGCAAAGGAGGCTGAGGGGTGACTTGATTGAAGTATTTGAGATCATGCGAGGCATAGCTAAGGTAAATAGTCAAGAAATTTTGTGCATAAGGGTATCAAAAACAAGAAAGAGTAATTTTAAGGCAAGACGTAGGATATTTACAGGGGAATTTAGGGAATAAGTTTTTTTTACACAGCGAATGGTTTATATCTGGAATGTACTGTCAGAGGAGGTGGTGGAGTCAATTACAACTGAAGAGGCATTTGGACAGGCACTGAAAAAGACAAAGCATAAAAAGATATGGTACTAAAGCTAGCAAATTGGATTAGTGTAAATGGGCAAATGTGTCAGCATAATCTTGTGTGAGTCGAATGGCTTTTTTCTGTGGAATACAACTATGGGAGGATTCCCTATGACTGCATGAGACAGGCTTCAGGCCCTTTGTATAACTGAGTAATGGGCCTATTGATAGTTTTAAATTCTCCTTTGCAATGTTTGATCGTAAGGTAGTCTGTATTTTGCTTTCAAATTAGATGTTAAACTGAAGAAATACTTTAATGGAAGATCTGTTGGCAGTTTGTTGAAGAGTAGGGGGGATATCACAGATGCCATAGCCAATATATACTCTTCAACCAGCATTACCGTAAGAGATAATTGTATCATTATTATGCTGCATTTTTCAGATTTGCTGTTTCCAAGGCAACTACACTTCAGAGAAAAACATTCAATACTTGTAAAATGGATTTATCGATTTTCCGTACGTTGTAACTTTGCAGTACTGTTTCTCTCATAGGCACAAATGTGCACTCTCTCACACTTTTGCTCTCTAGCTCCCTCTCCTGCTTTTATTAACACCCAAATGACATGTTTTTCTTCTGTTTAAACAACTTTTCTTGCAACGTCTCCCTTCAATACCTGAGGGCCTCCACCTTTACATCCCACAATCCCACCTTCCTCCTCCTGCACACATGCACATAACATGAAGAGGGTGCATTTGTAATAAATAGTTACATAGTCCAAATGAACAGATCTTGACAATCTCCCATCCTTTTTATGTGTATATTAAAAAAAATCAAATTTGAAAAAAATTTAAAGACAATTCAAATGTCCAAACAATTCAAATGTGCATTAGAATCTGAGAATCAGTTCTAACCCTTGAAGTTAATACAATTTTTAAGGTACCAAATGCCTTCATAAAGTGCCTTTAACAGCACAAAAGCTGTTGCTCCCTTCTATGTGAGACAGTCAGCTAGCTGTTACCTTGTAGTTGACCATAACGTGTTGAATTTTCTGTTGTTGGACAGATTCTTTAATGCTGCTTATCTCTAGATGAAGTCTGTTCTCTATAACTGATTGGTGGATTTGATGGCATCAACCGAAGAGTAGTTGTCTGTGACTCAAGTTATTTGTAGACTGTTTTTCTTTGAGTCACTGTGGAAAAGCTCAGAATAGAGCGTGGCCAGAAAAACAGCATTGTCAATACCTTCAGATACTGCAATGGTTTCTCCTGCCTGTGAACTGCATACAACTCTTTGGATCCTTTGTCATTGCCAGTAGAGAGGTGAAAATCTTCCCTCTTCTCCCATCAGTACAATAAAATGTCCCCTTTGAGTCCCTCCATCAGGAAGATTTCCAAGTGAGGCATCACTGAAGACAACGAGCCTCAGTGAGCCATCGTTTCCAAGCTGTTGAAACTTCAAGACAACTTTTTCAGATTGAATTCTGTGGATTATCTTGTTTGCCTCACATGAAGTTTGTATTGTGAAATTTTTTGTGCTGGATGCCAAGTTCAGGCTTCAAACGATGTCAGTTCTGCTCTGCCTTGCACCCACAGAATCTGACCTGTCTTTGACCTGTTGTTCAGCTTCAGCTTCACCGAGGGGTGCATCTGTTGTGTGGCATGTTTGGTCTACAAATATCACAAATCTCACAGATTGTCCTGGTTTAAGACTGAAACTTCCATGTTATCTTTGCACGTGATAATTTCTGTTCAAGCAAGTCTGTTGAGTTGCCAACTGCAAACTCTTCCACACTGTCTGCACACCTGTTGAGCAACTCTGTTGGGTCCTTAGCTGCACTCTCCTCATCCTTGTCTCTGCTATGTGACTGTGTAGAGGTAGTGCTTTTCATTTCTTGTGTCATTTTCCACAGGGTTCTGATGGTCTTCATTCTGTGCTTTACATAGTCTGGAATGATGCACTCTCACATATCTACCTCCATGTCTCACAAATACCACAATTCCATCCTGACCGATGACAACTCCAGGACCTATCCATTCTGTACAGTCTGCTCTTTTGTAACACACTTTGTCCCCTGTGTCATATTTGTCATTTGTAGGATGGACCTGTCCCCTCAGTGCTCTTCGAATTCTCTCTGGACACTCTGCTTCAGTGAAAGCCTTCCCTGATGCATGCTGTGCTGAAATATGTTTCCCAACCCACTCACTCCTTGTATTGTCCTCTAGAGCAGGAGGTCTGTCAACCAGTATAGAGGGAAGGTTTGGATTCTGGCTGAACACCAACTGATACAGGCTATAGCCATGATCATTGTGCATGGTATTCTTCGCCATAAGGGTCCAACCCAGGGCTGTGTTCCTATCACAGACATTGTTTTTCTTTACCTTCAGCATTATTTCAGTAAGTGTTTGATTGTGTCGCTCCAGAACTCCATTACTCCAAGGACTGTAGGTGCTGCTGTCTTTGTTTCAATGTTAAAGTTCTCTGCCATATCTCTGAATTCATCATTATTAAATTCATCACTGAATACTATATGATGTGGGCATGTGCGCTTAACCAGGAATGGATGAAGTTTTGTACAGTCTCTGAGGGTCTCTTTGTATTTATGGTGCCACCAGCACTGAAACGTGTGACCTCATCAATGATGTAGAGATGCCACACTCCTTGCTCCAGTTCACATCGGTCCAAGACTACATTGTACTCAGATGCTAATGGAAGACCAATCACAGGCTTGGGCTTGGGCTTTCCAGACTTTAGGCATGTCTCACCTCTGTCAATTATCTGCTCTAGAATGGAAAAATAATCTGCATCTTTGTTTACTGAACTCCTGGGCAGTTTCTGAAGACTATCAATTGAAGCATGTCCAAATGCAACACTTTGCATTTCTCATCTATGGTCATGTTTTGACAGTTAGTACTTCATTCTCACATTGATCCTCAGTAATGTCTTTATCTAGAATGTTCACTTGGTGATGTCCAGAGCTGATGAACTCAGAGACACTGCCTGTTGAAACATCATTGCTTGGCCATTCTCCATATCCAGTACTGCTCCTGCTTTCTTTAGGGAAGTTTACTCAAGAGTAGTGAAATGTTCACTATTACTACCTCTGTTTCATTTGTCTGTCCTTTTTGGCAGAAATTTTCACAATTTTGCTGGAATGTACAATCTTTCTGTCTCCAGATTTGAATGCTTTGTTACTACGTGTATCTGTGTTCGCCAGCTTCTGCACTTCATTCTTGTTTAGTTCACTTTCATGGATTTCAAGCCACTTTTCTCCACACACTGTGGTGCGAATGCTGTATGGATAACAGCAGAGATTCTATCATCAAAATCTATGCCTCAGATATCTCTGCATTAGAAAGTGATTCATTTGCAAACAATGTGATATGACACTCTTTTACATCTTCAGATTTGTTATTTTCTTCAGTTAGCCTAACTTGTTTGGTTCTTTGCGGACAGTTTCTTGCCCAAAGGTAAATATTTTGACGCAACGCACATTTTGTTCTCCTACCGTAGTTGTTTATTGTATTTGTGTCCGGTAATGATACCCTTGTCTGGTCCCTCTGAGATCTATGCTTGTTTCTGCTCAGTGAAGAATGCCATTTCCTGACTCAAACTAATTCTGACTGTTGTCTTAGGGGCCTTTTCTCAAAAAATATTCTTCAGTGCTGATTTCACGGATGTAAGTGTAAGTTCTGTGCATGCAGTTAATGTTAGCTGTCTGTGCTCTATGTCTAGACATGCACTATCCAACAATTTAAAAGCAGATACAGCATCAGGAAGTTCAAAATCAATAATATAATCAGCCATATTTTTAGAATTGTCTCTAAATTTTGTCAAAATCTGAATGTGCCTCATAAAACTGATTCTTTTCTTCCTTCAAAACAAAAAAGTCAAGTGTTTTTGTTAGTGTATTCATACCGTCATTTTCGTTCAAGTCTTCCACTGAAATTCCCAACGCAGTCTCTCGCTCTTCCTGAAAGCAACAACACAATAGCCAAGGATTGTTTTGTCTTCTCTAGTTCTGTAATATAAGTCCATATTCCAATTTTATTTTTCTGGCTTTTGCAAGGCTTGCTCTCATCAAATGCTGGTGGGATCCTTGCCTTTATTAGCACATATAGGGTATAGGAGAGGGAGGTCTTGTACAACTTTACAAAACGTTGGTTAGACCACATCTAAGGATCCTTAGACCCTGTACCCTTACTAATCTAGAAATTCTGAACCTTTGCTTTAAAGATACCCAATGACTTGGTCTCCACAGCCATCTGTACCAATGAATCCCATAAATTCACCAACCTCTGGCTAAAAAAATTCCACCTCATCTTTGTTCTAAAGGGATATCCCTCTTTTCTGAGGCTGTTCCCTCTAGTCCAAGACTCCCCCACTATAGGAAACATCTGCTCCATAGCCACTTTTTCCGGGCTTTTTAGTATTTTGTAGGTTTTATTCTTTTGAACTCCAGTGAGTACAGGCCCTGAGTCATCAAACACTCCTCATACATTAACCTTTCATTGCCAGAATTATTCCTGTAAATCTCCTTTGGATCCTCTCCAGTGCCAGCACATCTTTTGGATAAGGGGCCCAAAACTGCTCACAACATTCCAAGTCTGATCTGACCAATGCCTTATAGAGCTTAAGCAATATATCCTTGCTTTTATATTCTAGACCTCTCAAAGTGAATGCTAATATTGCACTTGCCTTCCTTACCACAGGCTCAATCTGCAAGTTAGGGAAGTTTAGAGAATCTTGCACAAGGACCCCCTAGTCCCTTTGCACTTATGCTTTCTGAATTTTCTTCCAGTTTAGAAAATACACTATACTTTTATTCCTTCTACCAAAAGTGCATGAACGTGCACTTCACTACACTATATTCCATCTGCCTCTTCTTCGCTCATTCCCCTAATTTGTTTTAAGTCCTTTTGCAGACTTGCTGCTTTCTCAACACTAACTGCCCCTCCACCTATCTTGGTAATGTTTGTAAAAATGGCCACAAAACCAGAAATTCCATCATTGAAATCATGAATGGAAGTGGACTGAATGTCAACTCCTACGGAACATCACTAGCTACTGACAAACAATCAGAAAAGATCTCCTTTCTTCTCATTCTTTGCCTCCTGCCAGTCAGCCTATTGTCTGTCCATGCTAGTATCTTTCCAAGCTCTTATCTTGTTTAGCATCACCTCCACCCCCTCACCTCAACAGTTCATCGACTACCCACAAGCTACTAAAAGCTTTTGCTGTGATCTACTCGTGTGGTGCTGTCTGAAGTATTTGAAGTTGCTAAAGTCTACACATTCAGTACCTTGTCAAAGGGCTTCTGAAAATCCAAGTAAGCACATCCTCTGACTCTTGGTTTGTTTTTCCTGTCTGTTTTTTTCACAAAAATTTCCCTTTAAGATTTCCCATGCTGACTTTGGCCTATTTTGTCATGTGTCTCCAAATACCCCAAAAACTGAAGTCAGGCTAACTGGCTTATAATTTCCTTTCTTTTTCCTCCCTCCCTTCTTGAAGAGTGAAGTAACATTGGCAATCTAGTGATTCTTGAAACGTCACCACAGATCCTTCCACAATCTTCTCAGCTACCTCTTTCAAAACCCTGAAGTGTAGTCCATCTGATCCAGGTGACTTGTCAATCTTCAGACTTCACACACAAAAAATGCTGGTGGAATGCAGCAGGCCAGGCAGCATCTATAGGGAGAAGCGCTGTCGATGTTTCGGGCCGAGACCCTTTGTCAACAGCGCTTCTTCCTATAGATGCTGCCTGGTCTGCTGCATTCCATCAGCATTTCTTGTGTGTGTTGCTTGAATTTCCAGCATCTGCAGATTTCCTCGTGTTTGCAGTCTTCAGACTTATCCGCTTCCCAAGCGCTTTCTCCTTAGTAATAGCAGCTACGTTCACTTCTGCCCCTTAACAGTCTCAAATTTCTGGCAAACTTCTGATGTCTTCCACTGTGAAGATTGGTGCAAAATACTTCTTAAATTTGTCCACCATCATTTGTTCCCCATTTACTACATCTCCAGTGTCATTTTTCAGCAGTCTGCTATTCACTCTCACCTCTTTTTTAAAAAATCTCTAATATCTGAAAAAACAATTTGTATCCCTTTTATATTATTGACCAGATTACCTTCATATTTCATATTTTTCTCTCCTTTTTGATGATCAAAATCAGGTTCATTATCACTGATGTACTGACGTTTCTGAGGCATCGCCTTTTTAAGATGTCCTTGATGCTGGTCAATATTGACCAGATGGTCAGTTGGTCAGTATGGACATGGGCCGAAGGTTCTGTTCTGTTCTCAGTTCTGTCTCTGCGACTCCAGTGTTTCTCCACTTCCCTTCCAGCAGTGCTCTTCTCCAAGACTAGGGTGCATTCCAATTAAAGACATAAACGGGCCCATGTCCTGGACTAGCTGCTAGCGTAAAAGCCATCTGTACAAATGCACAAAATTTCTTCCACAACTCCCGCACAATTCCTTGTGGACATTTAATAACTTCAAATGTTTCAGACCGCACCGCCCATGATTAGATCATAGAAAAAGCCTGAAGTAACTTGTGAGATAGTTGATGTGCGAGGGGGTGGTGGTGAGGTCGTGCTTGGCTGGATGAATCCTTTCTCTTGGTTCAGCTGTGTGCTGTTGTAATATGTAGTCAGAGTTGTAAACTACCTGACACCCCAGTATGTCTGGTTTGTATATTCAACAAGTATCCTCACCAAGAATACAGTATGTCAAACTTTACTGGCTAAGAATGTTGGCATCATTTTGGAACTGTATCAATATTTTAAAAAATATATTGAAGAACCGAATTTTGCACCAGTTCCTCTTGAAATTTTAATTTATAAAACTCTTAAATCTATCAAACTTTTGAACATTATCAAATTGATTTAATTCTACTTCAGACCTTTGAGCAGAACTAATAATAGCACAGATGTTGTGACTATATTCTTTCCTTCTGTGATAGAATTTCAATAATTTAATGTTTATTTGCTCTGGGTTTGTACCTCTCTTGTCTGTCTTTCTGTAGAGTGAACTGATCGTTCTGTAGACCTCTAAAAGCGTAAACATTTCCTTCATTTTTTCGCCCTTCTTGCATTTCTACTTCGATATATCATCTTACGTATCCCATTAATTAATGGATTTTGGAGAAATGGCCTTTATGTTGATTCTCAAGCAGAGTCTCATAGTTCATTAGTTCATAGTTTGTTGTTCATTTTATATATCATGGCATATGGTTAATTAATACAATGTGACTGCATTCTGTGTGCAGTATTTCTAATGACCTGAAAAATCAAAATTCCTCCAGCATTTTACTGAAAAAAGCACAATTGTCAGTAAAAATTAACCCATACAATTAAGGATGATGCATTTCACTTCAGAATCAGGTTTATTATCACCGGCATGTGACGTGAAATCTGTTAGCTTAGCAGCAGCAGTTCAATGCAATACATTATTTAGCAGAAAGAGAAAAAAATAATAAAGTAAGACATAATAAATAAACAAGTAAATCAATTATGTACATTGAATAGATTATTAAAAAATGTGCAAAAACAGAAATACTCTATATTAAAAAAAGTGAGGGAATGTCCAAAGCTTCAAAGTCCATTTAGGAATCGGATGACAGAGGGGAAGAAGCTGTTCCTGAATCACTGAGTGTGTGCCTTCAGGCTTCTGTATCTCCTACCTGCTGGTAACAGTGAGAAAAGTGCATGCCCTGGGTGCTGGACATCTTTAATAATGGACGCTGCCTTTCTGAGACACCGCTTCTGAAAGATGTCCTGGATACTTTGTAGGCTAGTATCCAAGATGGAGCTGACTAGATTTACAACCTTCTGCAGCTTCTGTCAGTCCTGTGCAGTAGCCCCTCCATATCAGACAGTGATACAGCCTGTCAGAATGCTCTCCACGGTGCAACTATAAAAGTTTTTGAGTGTATTTGTTGATATGCCAAATCGCTTCAAACTCCTAATAAAGTATAGCCACTGTCTTGCCTTCGTTATAACTACATCAATATGTTGGGACCAGGTTAGATTCTCAGAGATCTTGACACCCAGGAACTTGAATCTGCTCACTCTCTCCACTTCTGATCCCTCTGTGAGGATTGATACGTGTTCCTTTGACTTACCCTTCCCGATGTCCACAGTCAACTCTTTCATCTTACTTGCGTTGAGTGCCAGGTTGTTGCTGTGGCACCATTCCACTAGTTGGCATATCTCACTCCTGTATGCTCTCTCTTCACCACCTGAGATTCTACCAACAATGGTTGTATCATCAACAGATTTGTAGATGGTGTTTGAGCTATGCCTAGCCACACAGTCATGTGTATACAGGGAGTAGAGCAGTGGGCTAAACACTCACCCCTAAGGTGCGCCACTGTTGATCAACCGCGAGGAGCAGATATTATCACCAATCTGCACAGATTGTGGACTTCTGGTTAGGAAGTTGAGGATCCAATTGCAGAGGGAGGTACAGAGGCCCAGGTTCTGTAACTTCTCAATCAGGATTGTGGAAATGATGGTATTAAATGCTGAGCTATCGTCAATGAACAGCATCTTGACGTAGGTGTCTGGGTTGTCCAGGTCTAAACCGTGTGAAGAGCCATGGAAATTGTGTCTGCCATTGACCTATTGTAACAATAGACAAATTGCAATGGGTCCAGGTCCTTGCTGAGGCAGGAGTTCAGTCTAGTCATAACCAACCTCTCAAAGCATTTCATCACTGTCGCTGTGAGTGCTACCGGGTGATAGTCATTAAGGCAGCTCACATTATTCTTCTTCGGCACTGGTATAATTATTGCTTTTTTAAAGCAAGTGGAAACTTCTGCCAGTAGCAGTGAGAGGTTGAAAATGTCCTTGAATACTCCTGCTAGTTGGCTGGCACAGGTTTTCAGAGCCTTATCATGTGCTGCATCAGGACCTTCTGCCTTGCAAGGGTTACTTGGCATCTCTTATTTGACCCCACAGTTATTGGATGAGTTCCCTTGTTTTGAATAATCCATTGATTATAAATGCTAGGATTTGGAACAACCAGTAATCTGCTGGAGAAATTCAGAAGTTTGAGCAGCATCTGGGGGAAGAAATGAAATTGTTGATATTTTGGATCAAAATCCTGCATCAGGACTGAGTGTGGTGAGGGAAAGAGGAGGAGGGGAGTGGTGTGACTGGGTCCAAAATGTGTCTTCTGGTCTAGATGTGCCTGCATACAACGCTCCTTCGGTTGACATCTTCTGGATAGATCATGAAACCATATATTTCACTTCTGTTATGTTTTTAACATTTGTTTCTTGTCTTGAGTGTGATTCTGGAACTGTTGGATCCTGTGGTTTGTAGTGTGGAGCTCATTTTGGGTGGTTCAGAGCTCTGCAGTCTCTGAGGGGATTCCAAGAGGCAGAGGCGAGAAAGCTGTGAGCAAATATTCAACTTCATTTCACCAGCTAAAGTGATGAGTGAGTTTGAAATGCCAACTGCCTGCCTTTTTATCGCTGGTGAGATCGCTCTGCTGCAGAAAGGGGAGACTGACTTTATCGCTGGTGAGATCTCTCTGCTGCAGAAAGGGGAGACTGACTTTATCGCTGGTGAGATCGCTCTGCTGCAGAAAGGGGAGACTGACTTTATCGCTGGTGAGATCACTCTGCTGCAGAAAGGGGAGACTGACTTTATCGCTGGTGAGATCGCTCTGCTGCAGAAAGGGGAGACTGACTTTATCGCTGGTGAGATCACTCTGCTACGGAGAGGAAAATGTTGCCCGGGTTTTCTGCATTCTGGATGTGGACTTGGACTGTAGACTTTTTTTTCTCAGTCTTGTGGTTTTTTTTGTATTCTGCATTTTTCACATGATTTTTCTCATCTTTTTTTTTGTGTGCCAGTTCAGTTTTTATTCTTTTTTTTTTGTCCAGGGAGGAGGGATTTGAGGGGTTGATGCTCATGCTGCTTTTATTTCTTGGTTTCATGGCTCTCTGGAGAAGAAGAATTTCTGAGTTGTATACTTTGATAATAAATGAAATGATTGGTGGACTGAAGATCTGAGGATGGGTGAAGGATGATTGGCAGATGGTGCCAAGTTTGGTGTCAGTTGGGGTAGTTGGGAGAGAAGGGGAGGTGAGTTGTTGGTAGAGTTGGCAAAAAAGGCAGCTGAAGCCATCAAGGGGGAGGGGGTGGTGATAGGGAGTGAGGACATTAGTCTGTGCTTGGTCTCACTCATCTAGTTGGCCATATCAAAAGCAGAATGCAATGGACAAGATTGGTGGAGGTGCACATGATAAGACATGATATAAAATATCAGAAAGTCACATTTGTAGCAGCTTAACCATCTTTGTTTGCTCGCCTTTGTCTCCCTTCTTGTCTGTCTGTTTCTTCTACCCTTCTTTTTGTTGTCTGTCCGCATCTCTTTCACTGCAGCAGACAAGGAAGCAGAATTTACAGATAAAAACATAAGAAATAGAAACAGAAGGAGATTCATTAGTTTCAAGTGTCTGCCCTGCCATTCAGTAAAATCATGGACAATCCTCAGCGACACTTTCCTGAGCTGATCCCATATCCTTTCATTCTTTTAACACCTAAACTCCTTTTGATTTCTGAACAACAATAATCTGCTATATAACAATGCCCACTGGTCCACATTTGTCCATGAATAGTTTGGGATCTAACTGATAGAAAGGTGGACATTGATGGTGAATTCACCATTGCCTTCAGGAATAGAGCACATATTTTGGTCACCTAATGAAGTAGAATTAAGTTTAAGAATTAGAACTTCAACTCCAGCACAAAGCTGACGTTCATCAGGCAACAGTGAACCCAGCTTTGGAGTCCTAGATTAGCTACAAAAGACACCTCAAAACACTGGATGGATACTACCAATGTTGTCGGCACAAATTCCTCCAAATTCACTGGCAAGATGTGAACCGGAGATAGTGTCCCTTTCCAGGCCAATATCCTAGCACTGAGGCTGTGAATGCCCTCACCTAGGTCTGATAGGCAGCCCACATTGTTTGCATGCTCACCCCAAGACTTTTGAGCTCTGCTGAGTAGGTATTACTTGGGTATGTCTAGATAGAGTAAATGATCTAAGTGACATTGGAGAGCCTCTGACTGTAATATCTTTATAAATTTGGATTTATACCCTGCACATTACCTCTCAGAGTGGAGAAGGGGCATTTGGGCTGACTGTGAAAACCTTGGACCTCTTTATTGCCTGTGGATTTTATCAGGTTATTTTCTTATTCCTTACTACACAAATTGGACATAATATAACATATGTTTTCTGTTTTGCAGCTTGCATATATTGAATGCAGTACGATTGGATACTCTTCTTGAATACCATCGGAAAAAAATGAACTTGAATGCAGTTCTGTTGTTGCTGAAGAAGTTCAAGCACTGCAAAGACCTTTCACCACTTTTAGAGGAAAGATTCAACGTGGTTTTCAGAGAACAGTTTGAAGCGGTGGAGAGCAGGCTGAATACAGAGCTTAAAGAGATGTTAGCCATATTAGCAGCTGAAAGTGTCCAAGAGGTCAGACATAAAATGGAATCTCTTTATAGGAAACAGGAAGAAGAGGACAAAGAAGCTGAGCTGCTCATGCAGAATGTGGATGATGAGGTAAGTCAAGGAGCCATAGTTTTCTGCTATGTAAGTGAGAGAGGGAAGGAGACAAATCTTCCTGGCAAGTAAATTCATGATGCTAATAGCAACTAGATTAGGTACCACCTCAGGTAATTTCAAATCTTTCTCCAACTGTTAACAGATATTAATCTGTGTATAACATCAACATTTTCCAGAGGCAGCCTTGCCATCAGGAGTATATTTTGTGCTTTATACCTTGTTTGGACATATCCTCAGCAAATGTTAACCATGCCTTTTAAACAGAAGTACTCTTAATAGAACTCTTCTTCTAACATAGTTTGATTTTCTTCTTTCCCATGAAGACGCTGGCCATTCCTAAGTATGTGTTGTGTTTCTGGTTTTACAATTAAGTAGCTAGATATAGAACATTGTGACTGAATGTGGGAGTTTTTGTAGGAGAGCCTGACTGCTTCAAACAACTGAATTGATAACAGCATTAACAGCAATATTTCAAATTACTTCATGAGAACCCTTTCAGACAAAATATATTACTGAGGTAACAAAGATGTGTTGGGTTGGATTGCACTTGATCCACTCTATAGGTGATGTACGCCTGGGGTGGGGGTATGGGTGGTTGTGGGAGTTGATGCACTTAGTATCTGGCTCCTCGGCTCAGATTTGTGGCATAAAAGGAGGATTTGCTCCAGGATTCATCAGCCGAAGATTAGGAATAAACTCGTCCACAAAGACCGCCTCACTGGTGATTTTTTTTTTCAGAGCATTGGCAAAAGGTCAATACATTTCAAGGCATTAAAATGCCCGATCAAGGCTTCAGTGAAATGAATGATGAGAAAGGAGCAATGTGTAGAAGAGATTTAGGGATGGGATGTCAAAGGCAGCTGGGAGCCTCATCAAAGGCAGAGTCCATAGATAAAGGATTCTTGTCCAGAAATATTGACTGTTTATTTCCCTGCACAGATGCTGCTGGATCTGCTGAGTGCTTTGTTTTTGCACCAAAGGCATGTTATGCAAATCAAAGATACATAAAAGACCACAAATGGAGGACTCTTCTCACTAATTCTCCTAATTTTCCGAAGGCCTTTGACAAGTTGCAACACGAGGCTGCCAAACAAGATAAGAGTCCATGGTATTAGAAGAATGATGTTAGCAAGTATAGAAGATTGGTTGACTAGCAGGAGGCAAAGAGTGGGAATAAAGTTTTCTGCTTGGCTGCCAGTGACTATGTTCCACAGGAGTCTGTGTAGGACCACTTCTTTTCACATTATATATCAATGATTTAGATGATAGAACTGATGGTTTTGTGGCCAAGTTCATGGATGATAAAAATACAGATGGAGGGCAGGTAATGTTGAAGAAGCAGGGGGGCTGCAGAAGGACTTGGACAGATTAGGAGAATGGGCAAAGAAATTGCAGATGGAATATAGTTTTGGGAAGTGTATGGTTATGTACTTTGGTAGAAGGAATAATGGCATAGACTATTTTCTAGACTATATCGGGAGAAAATTTTGAAATCAGAGATGCAAATGGGACTTTGGAGTTCTTATGCAGGAGTACCTAAAGTTAACTTGCAAGTATGAGCCAGTGGTAAGGAAGGCAAATCCAATGTTAGCATTAATTTCAAGAGGACTAGAATATAAAAGCAAGGATGTAATTCTGAGGCTTTATAAGACATTGGTCAGACTGGACATGGAATGTTGTGAGCAATTGTGGGCCCCTTATCCAAGAAAGGATGTGCTGATATTGAGGAGGCTCCAAAGAACGTTCATGAGAATGACTCAGGAACAAAAGGTTAAGATATGAGCATTTGATGGCTCTGGGCCTGTACTTGTTGGCATTTAGAAGAAAGGGTGGGGGGGGGGGGAGATCTCACTGAAACCTATTGAATATTGAAAGGCCTAAATAGAGTGCAAGTGAAAAGGATGTTTCCACATAGGGGCATCTAGGACCAAGAGGCACAACACTAGAATGAGGAAAGTTCTTTAGAACTGAGGTGAGGAAAAATTTCTTGAGGCAGAGCATAGTGAATCTGTGGAATTCATTGCCACCAATGGCTGGAGGCTGGAGTCATTGGTAATAAAATGGATGTTGATAGGTTCTTGTTAGTAAGAATGTTAAAGATTATGAGGACAAGGCAGGAGAATGGGGTTGAGAAGGATAATTAGTCAGCCATGATGGAATAGCAGAGCAGACTTAATGGGTTAATTGGCCTAATTCTGTTCCAATGTCTTATGGTCTTACAGAAAATATGGGTTAAGAGTTTGTCCTGGTGTGATAAGCTGTGTCCATATTACTTCAAGAGCTTCATATAATTTATCAAGGGGTAACACACACTTTGTATATTTCACTAAGAAAATTTTCAAGTCAAAGTTACAATATTGACAATTCAGAATGTGCTCCTTTAAAAGATTCCACTCATTAAACTAAGTAACTTTGTTGTAAATATTTTATTGAACCTAAAGGTGCAATTAGGAGGAATCTACTCAATCTATTTAAACTTGTGTTGATTGGTTTGTCAATGCATCCAAAACTGCTAGATGGGTCATGGTAGGTTAATAAACTTGTGGGCTTATATTGGGAAATTCCATGATTGAAGGTGTTGTGTATAAATGACCAGACCTCACATGATTTTGACTTGTGTTTTCCCCTGCATGGAGGAAATGTCTTGGGCCTAGGGCCAGGTCCAGTCAGTGACAAGGGGTTAAGGCCCATAGATAAGGCAGAGAGGGGAAGGTTATGATAGAGATCAGCTATGATTTTGGTACTTTACAGTATGTAGAGGTGTTGGGTTAGGGTCTGTTATTGGGGATCGTGATGTTAGATGGAGTGTGGGTGGAGGAAATAATGGTTGTAAGAGTTGTCAGCCAGAGTGTTGGTTGAGGAATGAGACTGGGTCATTAGATTGGTGTGTGGGTGAGTAGAGGGATAGACTATAGATTGTAATAGGGAAGGGCGTTCTGTGGTCGGGTTGGCTGAGTAGTCAGATGGAATAACCTTAAGGAGAATCCCTCTCAATCAGGCTCTCAGTTTTACAAATATTATTGCAGGCTGTTTCTAAAATCAAGCCCACAGCAATTTAAGGGAATGCATTTATCGGGCATCAGCTTGGAGCTCTTGATACACCATGTAAGAACAACTTTACACAAGTTGTCCGTGTATGGCCATTTGCACATGCATGAGTTAAAGTTGCTGAGGTGATGTATGGGGTTCGTTCATGGTTTGTGTGGACCCTGGATATCACCTCTGCTATTAATTATGTGTGTAATCCATCTTATAGCAAGTGCATAAAGGGCTCAAGGTAAAAATTGTGAACTATACCACTCACAAAAATAACTTTGTTTTTCACTAAAATTGATTGGTGTCCAGCAAAAGCACAGTGTTGCTCAATCCAATTTGTAGACATAGTATTCGCACTTGGCTCTGTTTTTGGATCACTTTGGTTCTGTTTTACTTCAGTGGTTTGGCATGGTCAAAGAGCTGCTTGGTGATGCATGATAAATGATTGAAATGTGTGTGCACTTAAATTGCTGTGGGCTTGCTTTTAGAAACAGCCTGCAATAATATGCTTGACAAACCTAACAAAATGTTTCCTTTCAATTTTGCATGATCTTTTGCTGCTAAATGTCACAGGATCTCCATTGGTCTCTCTCCCCCCATCTGGTGGCTACAGTTCAGACCAGAAGATTAATTCCTGACAAATTCATATAAAAGACCACACGGAAAATCTATAATATTTTGTTTGTCTAAAATACTGTACACTGTATTTTTTAAAATCGTGTGAAGTTGAAAGGTGTTTGTGTCCTGGGGGACCTGGGTGCCTTGGTATATGAATCACTTAATATGCAGGTTTTCCAGGCGATTAGGAAGGCAAGTGATGTTTTGGCCTTTATTGTCATAGTCATGGAGTGATAGAACACTACAGCACAGCAGCCAGCCCTTTGGCCCATCTAGTCCATGCCAAACCATTAATCTTCCGAGTCCCATCGACCTGCACCCAGACCATAGCCCACCATATCTCTCACATCCATGTACCTATCCAAATTTCTCTTAAATATTGAAATTAAACTGGTATCCACCACTTGCGATAGCAGCTTGTTCCACACTCTCAGCATTCTCTGAGTGAAAAAGTTCCCGCGTATGTGTCTCTTAAAACTTTTCATCTTTCATCCTTAATCCAGGATCTCTAGTTGTAGTCTCACTTAACCTCAATGGAAAACGCCTTCTTGCATTTACCCTATCTAGACACTTCATAATATTGTATACTTCTATCAAATCTCCCATGAATCTTCTACATTCTAAAGAATAAAGTCTGATAATTTCCCTATAATTCAGGTTCTCAAGTCCTGACATATCCTTGTAAATTTTCTCTAAACTCTTGATTTTATTGATATCTTAACTGCTGGTAGCTGGCCAAAACTGTACACAATACTCTAAATTAGATCTCACCAACATCTTGTACAATTTCAACGTGACGTCCCCACTCCTGTACTCAGTGCATTGATTTATGAAGGCCAATATGTCAAAAGCTTTGTTTACGACTCTTATCTACCTGTGATGCCATTTTCAAAGAATTATGAATCTGTATTCCCAGATCTCTGTGTTCTATTGCATTCCTCAGCACACTACTGCTCACCGTGTAAGATCTACCCTGTCTGATCCACCCAGTGGGAAACACTTTATACTTGTCTGCATCAAATTCCATCTGCCATTTTTCAGCCCATTCTTCCAACTGATCCAGATCCCATTACAAGCTTTGATAGGCTTCCTTGCTGTCCACTACACTCCTAGTCTTCATGTCGTCTGCAAATTTGCTGGTCCAGTTTACAACATAAGAACATAAGAAGTAGGAGCAGGAGTAGGCCATCCGGCCCATCGAGCCTGCCCCGCCATTCAATAAGATCATGGCTGATCTGTAAGTAATCTCAGCTTCATCTGCCTTTTCCCCATAACCCTTAATTCCCTTACTATGTAAAACCTATCTAACTGCATCTTAAATATATTTAGTGAAGAAGCCTCAACTGTTTCCTTGGGCAGAGAATTTCACGGATTCACCACTCTCTGAGAAAAACAGTTTCTTCTCATCTCAGTCCTAAATCTGTTCCGCTGAATCTTGAGGCAATGCCCCCTAGTTCTAGTCTCACTTACCAATGGAAACAACTTTCCTACTTCTATCTATCCCTTTCAAAATTCTGTATATTTCTATGATACCCTCTCATTCTACTGAACTCCAGAGAGTTGTAGTCCCAGGCGACTCAATCTCTCCTCATAGGTTAACCCCTTCATCCCTGGAATCAACCTGGTGAACCTACTCTGCACTGCCCCCAAAGCCAGTATATCCTTCCTCAAGTATGGAGACCAGAACTGCACATAGTACTCCTGGTGCAGCCTCACCAGTATCCTGTATAGTTACAGCATGACCTCCCTGCTCTTGAATTCAATCCCTCTAGCAATGAGGGCCAACATTCCGTTTGCCTTCTTAATAACCTGTTGCACCTGCAAGCCAACTTTTTGCGATTCATGCACAAGCTCTTCCACATCCCTCTGCACAGCAGCATGCTGCAGTCCTTCACCACTTAAATAGTAATCTGCTCTTCTGTTATTCCTTCCAAAATGGATGATCTCACATTTACCAATGTTGTATTCCATCTGCCAGACCTTGGCCCACTCACTTAACCTATCTATATCCCTCTGCAGACTCTCCACATCCTCTGCACAATTTGCTTTTCCACTCAGTTTAGTGTCATCAGCAAATTTTGCTACGCTACACTGAGTCCCCTCTTCCAAATTATTAATGTAAATGGTAAACAGCTGCGGGCCCAGTACCGACCCCTGCAGCACCCCTCTCATCACTGACTGCCAACTGGAGAAACACCCATTTATACCAACTCTCTGCCTTCTATTGGTTAACCAATCCACCATCCATGCCAATACACTTCCTCCAACTCCATGCATTCGTATCTTATTTATAAGTCTCTTGTTCGGCACCTTATCGAATGCCTTCTGGAAATCCAAGTATATGACATCCACCTGTTCCCCTCTATTCACTGCACTCATTATATCCTCAAAGAACTCCATTAAGTTTGTCAAACAGGACCTGCACTTCCTGAATCCATGCTGTGTTTGTCTTATGATAATCTTACCTACATCATTCTTATAGATGACAAGCAACAATGGACCCAGCACCGATCCCAGCAGCACACCACTAGTCACAGGCCTCCAGTCGGAGATGCAACCATCTACTACCACTCTCTGGCCTTTCCTGCAAAGCCAGTATCTCATCTAATATACTACCTCATCTTGAATGCCAAGTGACTGAACCTTTTTGACCAACCTCCCATGTAGGACCTTGTCAAAAGCCTTGCTAAAGTGCATGTAGACAACATCCACTGCCTTGCTTTCTTCAAATTTCTTGGTAACTTCCTCAAAAAAGCACTATAAGATTGGTTAAACATGACCTACCATGGACAAAGCCATGTTGACTATCCCTAATCAGTCCCTGTCTGTCCAAATAATTAGAAGACCACCCAATAACTTTCTCACTACTGAGGTGAGGCTCACTGACCGATAATTTCCTGAGTTATTCTTGGAGTCTCTATTAAACAACTGAACAACATGAGCTATCCTCCAATCCTCTGGCATCTGACCCATGCTACAAATGTTTTAAATATGTCCGCTAGAATTCCACAAAGTTTGCAGAAGGTCTGAGGGAACATCTTCTCAGGCCCTGAAACTTTATCCACTCTGATTTGCCTCAAAAGCAGCAAGCACCCCCTCAATAACCTGTATAAGATCCACAACCTTGCTACTGCTTTACCTCACTTCTATAGACTCTGTGTCCATCTCCCACGTAAATAGATTTGCAAAAAAAAAAATCCATTTAAGATTTTCCACATCTCTTTTGGCTCCACACATAGATTACCATTCTGATCTTCCAGAGGACCAATTTTGTCCCTTACTATCCTTTTGCTCAAAGTATCTGTAGAAGCCCTTATGACTCTTCTTCACTTTGTCTGCTAGAGCAACCTCATGCCTTCTTGTAGCCCTCCTGATTTCCTTCTTGAGTATTGTCCTGCAATTCTTATACTTCTTAAGTACCTCATTCATTCCTACCTGCCTGTATCACCTTCTTTTTCTTAACCAGGGCCTCAATAACTCTCAAAATCCAATGTTTCCAATATCTATTATCCATCCCTTTTATTCTCACAAAAACATACCAACTCTGTACTCTCAAAATTTCACTTTTGAAGGCCTCCCATTTACCAAATACACATTTGCAGAAACAACCTATTCCAATCCCTACTTATCAGATGCTTTCTGATACCAAAGAACTTGGCTTTTCTCCAACTTAGAATCTCAACCCAAGGACCAGACCTATCCTTTTTCATAATTACCTAACGGCATTATGATCCCTAAATGTTCCCCGACACAAAGTTTTGTCATCTGCCCTGTCTCATTCACTAATAGGAGATCTAGTATTGCACTCTGTAGTTGGGACTTCTATGTACTGATTAAGAAAGCCTTTCTGAACACATTTGCCAAACTCTTTCCCATCCAACCCTTTTACAATATGCGAGTCCCAGTCAATATGTGGAATCCTGTTGTATGAGGGTTTGAATGCATGAGTAATAGCCAAAATAATATCTTCTTCATACTCTGCTTAGGAGATCCTTTGGGATTGGGGATTGCTTGCTTCCACTCCAGTTCTGTAGGAGCTGTAGCCTGTTCATTTTCACTTCTGCATCCATTCTTGTCCCATCCATTCCAGTCATCCGAGGACAACTGATAATAACCAGTTAACTTCCTAATATGCCTTTGAATGACGGGGGAAATGGTAGAATGGAGTCAAGGTTGCACCTGTGTTGCAATCTACACAATAGTAGATGTAACTTTTGTACTACTGTGTCAGGGATTCTCAAGAGTCTGTGAGGATGTTACGTTTACTCCAGGGAACTTTGAGAGCAGTCTTGAATCCTTAACTCCTGTCTTCTCTGATGAGACCATGTCTGGGATATTATGGACAAGCCTGGGCTCCCTGCGTATGGGTGGATGCGTTTTCTATAGAAGCTGTGTAGTGAAAGCTCAATTCCTGGTACGTCACATGAGGAGAGAGACACTAGGCCTGCATTCTCCTGAATTTATACTGTGCGGTTATCATGAAAGTGTTTAAGTTCTTGTGGGTTTTGACAGGGTAGATGTAGGGTCGGTTGGCTTGCCTAGAACAGTGGGGGGGAGTGGTCACAGACTTCAAGTGAGAGGTTGGCCATACTCTAAGACAGAAATGAGAAGATATTTCTTTCTTGGTCATTCTTTAGAAGTTTGTTTATTTCCTGAGTATGTTCATGACAGAGCTAATAGATTTTTTGATTAGGGAATTAAGGGATGTGAGTTTAACACAGCTAAGGTAAAAGATAAGCTGTGACGTATTGAATGTGGACCAGGTGTGAGTATCTGAGTGGCTCTTTTCTACTTGTATTTCTGAGGTTTTTGCCCATTAGGACTTAGCCATTTTTTCCCATGACCTCTGAATCTGAGGCACATTGCCAAATCTGCTCTTAATGAATATTGGATGGAAGTGACTGAAAATTCAGTGTAGAATAAGATTTGTGTTAAGCAACGCAGCACTTCTGTACTTCTGACTTTGGTATAAAATTTTAAATTTGGCTATGTCTTTCTAGAAGAATAACCTTTTCAAGCAGTGCTGAAGAATAGTTTACTCTTGCTCAGCATGTGATGGGTAACAATAATATGCATTCAAATACATGTGCATTTTGGAAAGTAATGTTAATGTATGAGCATTAACAAATGGAGACTATTTCACATAAGAACATTGGTATGGGCTGCATTGTGCTGAATTTTAGCTGTCAGTTCTGTAGAGAATTGCCCACTCGCTACTGTGTGCTTTGAAAATTCTCCAGGCATACTCCAAATTAAAACATTGGTGACATCAGTCTGCTACTTATCCTTGCCCCACCACTTTGCCTCCCATATTATCATGCATCTCTCCCTATGGTTTTTAGTCTCCATCACAATCGTGATCTTCCTCATTCATTATTGATCCCTTCCCTCTACCCTCACTGACAACACCATATTTAAGGGGTGATACTCAGCCTAAAATTCAATTCTCCTTCATCGACAAATTGTCTGCAGGCGTAAAGCAGATATCTGCAGCTCTCCAAACTTGAGTTTACAAATTGAGATACTATTTTCTGCCCACTAATTATTCAGTTTTTTTCTCTGATCTTGGATCAAAACCACACTTCTAAAAGTAGCGGTCTTCTTTGTACAAGCGAATCAGAGTTAATTGCAGCTTTGAAACAGAATGATTAAAGTGATTTTGCTTTGAGTAAAGCAGATTGTTTTGGCAGAAAGTATGGCCCATTGTAGTTTGACCTGCAATTTTATTCCGTTTCTTTTTTCTTCTCTTGCTTATTCGTGGTGCAGAAGGGAAAGGGGGAGAAAAGGGAGCAGTAGTGGTAAGGAACTTAATATGTCAGGGGAACAGATAGGAGATTCTGTGGATGTGAGTGGGACCCCCGAATGGAATGTTGCTTCTAGGGGCCAGGGTCAGGGATTGGTGAATTTGTGGAATTTATTACCACAGGGAGCTGTGGAGGCCAGATCGTTGGGTGATTTTATGGCAGAGCTTGATAGGTTCTTGATTGGACACAGCAGCAAAGGTTATGGGAAGAAAAGGGGGAAAAAAGGATCAGCCATGATGGAATGGTGGAGCAGATTTGATGGGCCAAAAGGCATAATCCTGCTCCTATGTCTTATGGTCTTATTAGGACTACAGTTTTTTTTACTGATTTAAAGTGAATTTTACTTCTCGCCATGCATGTACTTGATATTGTAGATGTCTTATTTATAAGGGATTCATCTGAAAACTAGTGCTGTTCATTATGTTTATTAGATTCTATTGTGTTCTATTATAATCAATTTTTATAATGGATTTTTATCAGAACTGGACTTTTTAATGTGCCCATTAGTACCTGTTTTGGGTTTCAAAAGAATAAACTGAAACTGCATACAGTTCAAATCAGATTAATTAATCCACAGCATCAGTCAATGTAGTTGCAAACTCTTTACCACCTCCTTGCAACTTTTAATAAGGCAGCCTTCCTTGACAGTTGCCATTACTGTTGAAACCTTGCATTCTGAAACTTTTTTAGCTGAGTTGGGAAGAGAAGGCCTGGATGCCCAATTCATCAGTGTTGTTATTAGGGAGCAACAGCCTTCCAAAATTTCGAGGTTGTTCACCTTGTCTCAATTGATTTTAGTGGCGCTCACTCCAACATCATTGCTCAGTCTTTCAACACTCTTTACCCTTTTGAAAAAGGCAAAGCATGGAGGATGTTGACTGCTGTGAATTGCGCAATGAAAACTTGTGGCTCAGAATAATATATTTGTACTGGACTTCAACCTGTTTTAGTTTGTTTCATCTCATTTTCTTGGAATGCCACACGTAGTTCCTGGTGGTACAGTTTAGTCACAGATTTTGTCTGTATTTGCGGCACTGAATGTTTTGACGCTTTTTAAATGCCTAGTGCTGGAAATGGTAAAGTAAATGTGATGATTATATAATAGCAGGTCATGCCTTTAAAATTTTCACCACCTGACTGAACGATTCATTCACCCAATCAGTAGCAGAGTCATGTTGGGAGAACACATTCAATGTCTCAAGGGATTTGGCTTAAAACATTAACTGTTCATTCCCATCCTTAGATTCTGCCTGACCTGCTGAGCTCCTCCAGCACATTGTGTCTATTTCTCTAGATTTCCAGCATCTGCAGTGCCTTGTGTCTTCATCTTCTCATCCATCGTACAAAATAATTTCTGATATTGACTCCTACTCTGCAGTGTGTGGGCATCGGTTAAGGCTATGACTGAGCTCATTCCTTATACACCGTTATACTCCAGTAACTGACATGTATGCTCAGTACCCAGTTACTGTTAACCTTTATAATCCTGCAAAGTAATATTAGAAAATTGATAATACCCCTACAACTGTATCTCAGATAAGAGTCATTATCTTGAGGAGGAAGAGTTAGGAGTAAGCTGGGAACAAAAAAAAACAAGATTTTAGTGAAGTTTGTCAGCAAACCTCATTTCCATTATTTAACTTGTGCACTTCTGGTGGGTTTTTGTAATTATTGATAATTCATTTCAAGGCTCCTCAAGAAGCTGACAACAATAAATGCCAATTATAAAATTGTGGTATGTGCATACTCACTCAAAGCAAATTCCATTTATCTAAAGCTCCAAAAGTCTCACTGAAAATTTACATAATTAATATCACTGACATTTGTCAATGATATTAAGCCTGATTCTCCTTCATAGTGTTAGTAATGCAAACCCTCAAAAAAGGACTGTTCTAAAACTGATGTCCATCAGATAAGTAGATTTCTGATGTTGACCTGTTCTGGCCTACATGTGACCCCTGACCTGAGCCCTACAACTGTTAGCAACCATTTGATTGAACCCAGCAAGTTGCCTGATTGAGGATCAATTAAAGATAGTTCATAAATTTTGCTGCTCACGTCCATTGAAATAATCTATGTAAAAAGCGTATTATTTATTTCTGTTAAATATCTCATATTGTTAGGCATGGTAACCTTAAGCTCTCATTTCCTAAATCATAATTTTTAAAATTTACCCTAACATGCTGCATCATTAGAACTAAATATATCTATCTTCTTGCCTTTGAATGCCTTCATTAAAATTTTTACTTTGTCCAGAGCCCAAGCTTTGCCGAAGGCTTTGACATGGCTGAATGGAGATTTTACAGTTTACACATACGTTCAGTTAAAGTAATTTCCACGGGCTGTTCTCAGACCACTGAGCCAGTGAGGAGTTGAACACAAAACATGCTGGGGTGAGCAATTCAACCCTTTGAGACTGCTCTGCCATTTAATAAGATCATGGGCAATCTTCAATCCCTTCTTCACTTTCCTGTACTTACTAAATATCACTTGATTCCCTTAATGTGCAAAATCTATTTAACTCTGACTTGAATATGTGTGATGTCTAGGCAATTACAGCCCTCTTATGTAGAAAATCCACTCTTCGCTGAGTAAAGAAATTTCATCTTAGACTGGACTTGAGACTGTTTCTAGGCAGCCCAGTAAAAAAAGGAACATTATCTTTATATCTACACTATCAAGTCCTATAAGCATTTTCTATGTTTTAATGAGATCACATTTATAACATGAACTGAAGCGACAAACACAAAATGCTGGAGGAACACAACAGATCGGGCAGCAGCTATGAAGACACATGGACAATCTTTTGGGTTGAAATCCTTCATCAGGACCGTGTGTGTTACTCTATCAGGACTATGTGTGTTACTCTATCTTTTCAGCATCTGCAGTCTTGTGTTTTCAACAGGCACCATACCCTGTTTAATGTCTCAGTAATATAAGAAAGCCTCTTCAATCTCTTGTTCAAATCTTAGTTCATGTAAATGTGTTGAAAGTCAAACCAAGCCGGAAGTATTATAATGACAGAAAATGTTTGAGTTGCTTATAAGTTTGTGAGAGATTCTTTGTTTCTCATGCAGAAGCACTCCACAAGCACACAAATCAGACATTAAGTAATAGCTGCAGAAAAGTCTTTCCCCATCATTTAGCAGTTCGTACTTCCAATTCCTGGATTTCACAATATATTTCAAAAATTCTATTTCTTTTGTTCAGTGACAGTCTTCTCAGCTCTCAGAAACAAAGATTCCAGATATACTCTAATTTGGGAGAGAAGAAAATTTTACAGTGAAAATGGGCTTGCTCAATTAAGAGAGTAATTCCCATGGAACAACCAGTGACATTTGCCTGCATTGCTTCCAGTGCAAGGATATCACTCCTCAAGTGAGAGATAGCCTCACAATTGCAGTTTGACATCCCAAATTTTCTTTCTGCTCCCACCCTTATCATGCAATAATGTGTAGAGTTACAGAGTCATAGAACAGTATAACAAAGAAACAGGCCTTCAGCCCATCTAGTCTGCTGAACTATTATTCTGCCTACTCCCATTAATCCACATCCGGATCATTGCCCTCCATTTCCTTCCCATCTATATATCTATCCAAATTGCTCTTGAATGTTGAAATCAAACCCACATCCGCCATTTGTGCTGACAGTTTGTTCCACACTCTGACCACCCTCTGAGTGAAGAACTTCCCTTTAAATATTTCACCTTTCACTTTCAACCCATGATTTCTAGTTCTAGTCTCACTCAACCTCAGTGAAAAAAGCTTGCTTGCATTTACCTGATCTATACCCCTCATAATTTTGTATACCTCTATCAAATCTCCCCTCATTCTCCTATACTCCAGGGAATAAAATCCTAACCTATTTGAACTTTCCATCTTTCTCTGCACTCTTTCAATCTTACTAATGTCTTTGTTATAGGTAGTTGGCCAGAACTGCTCACCATACACCAAATTAGCATCACCAACGTGTTATACAACTTCAATATGACATCCCAATTCCTGTACTTAATACTTTGATTGGTACTGTAGTTCAATGTACTCGCTTCACTCTGTTCCAAGCCTACAGAGGAAGGCTACGTGGAACAGTCTATGTTCCGGCCTGTAACCTGCAGCTCTTCCTATGGTTGATGGATGACTGCGTTGGTGACGCTTCCTGCATGCATACCAAGCTCTTTGACTTCACCAACTTCCATCCTGCCCTCAAATTCACCTGGTCCATTTCTGACACCTTCCTCCCCTTTCTAGATCTCTCTTTATCTATTTTGGAGACAGTTTATCCACTGATATATTGTAAACCCACTGATTCTCACAGCTACTCGGACTCTACCCCTCTCCACCCTGCCACTTGTAAAAATGCCATCCCCTTCTCTTAATTTCTTGTCTCCACATCCACCGAGATGTAACACTGGGCGTCATAGGAAGTCATTCCTGCCTGTGGTCATCAAACTTTACAACTCCTCCCTCAGAGTGTCAGACACCCTGAGCCAAGAGGCTGGTTCTGGACTCATTTCCATTTGTCATGATTGACTTATTATTATTTAATTATTTATGGTTTTATATTGCTATATTTCTACACTATTCTTGGTTGGTGTGGCTGTAATGAAACCCAATTTCCCTCGGGATCAATAAAGTATGTCTGTCTGTCTGTACCACATCTGCTCTCAGGATGAAGCTTTTCATTCCATAACTAATGAGATGTCCTCCTCCTTCAAGGAAAGGGATTCCCTTCCTCCACCATCAACACTGCCCTCAACCACATACTCCCCTCACCCTATCCTCCTGCCACTCCACGAGGGATAGGGTTGCTGGTATCCTCACCTACCACCCCATCAGCTGATATGTCCAACAGAGACTCCGTAACTTCCGCCATCTGCAACGGGATCCCACTTCTTTTCCTCCCCACCCTTCCTCCACTTTCCGCTTTCTGCAGGGATTGCTCTCTACATGACTCCCTTGTCCATTCATCCCTCTCCACTGATCTCCCTCCTGGCACCTATCCTTGCAAGTGGAACAAGTGCTACACCTACCCCTAAACCTCCTCCCTCACTACCATTCAGGGCCCTACACAGTCCTTCCAGGTGAGGTGACACTTCTCCTGTGAATCTGTTGTAGTCGTTACTGTATCCAGTGCTCCCGGTGTGGCGTCCTGTATGTCGGTGAGACCCGACGTAGATTGGGAGACCACTTTGCTGAGCACCAGAAAAAGTGGGATCTCCCAGTGGCCACCCAGTTCAGTTCCACTTCCCATTCCCATTCCGACATGTCAGTCCATGGCCTCCTCTACGTCTGCGATGAGACCACACTCAGGTTGGAGTACAGCATCTTATTTTCTGTTTGGGTAGCCTCGAATGTGATGGTGTGAACATCGATTTCTCAAACTTCTGGTAATTCCCCCACTTCTCCTTCACCATTCCCCATTCCCATTTCCCTTTCTCACCTGCCTCTCTCTGGTGCTCCTCATTCTCCTTCCCTTTCTTCCATGGCTTTCAGTTTCTTTTAAACAAACAGTTTCCCCCCCTTTGCCTCTTTCACCAATCGCCTTCACACCTCCTAATTCCCCCCCAGTTTCACCTATCACTACTACCTTGTACTTCTTTCTTTCCTCCCTCCACCCTCTTACTCCTTACTCTGACCGCATCTCTTTCTTTTCAGTCCTGATGAAGGGTCCTGACCTGAAACATCAACTGTTTATTCTTTCATAGATGCTGCCTGGCCTGCTGGGTTCCTCCATCATTTTGTGTGCATTACTTTGATTTCCAGCATCTGCAGATTCTCTTGCTAGTGGCTCTCTTTATGACCCCATATACTCATTTTCAAGGAATTATGGATCTGTATTCCCATATCCCTTGGGTTTTCCACACTCCTCAGTGCCCTAATGTTCACCGTGTAAATCCTACCCTAGTTTGTCTCCCAAAGTGAAACACCTCTCACTTGTCTGCATTAAATTCCACGTTGCCATGTTTCAACCCATTTATTCACTTGGTCTAGATCCTGCTGCAAGCTTTGATAGCTTTCCTTCCTGTCTGCTATGCCCCGGTCTTCAAGGTCAAGTTTATTGTCATGTACACAGAACAATGTTCTTCCGGACCAATGTGCACAGCACAGTACATGTATATTTCATTTTATTGTATTGAAATGCAGCATAGTATAGGCCTTTCGGTCCTTCAAGCTGTGCCACCCATTGACTCCCGATTTAACCCTCGCCTAATCATGGGACAATTTACAATGACCAATTAACCTACCAACCAGCACATCCTTGGACTTTGGACCTGAGCACCCGGAGGAATCCCACACGGCCATGGGGAGAATTTGCACAACACATAAAGCAATATTGCTACTAGTAATTAACAAATCATAAGGTGCATTTACAATACACTTTAAAAAGTAAACGGAATAACGCTACTGGCATTTCATACATAGTGAGACTTGTGGTGGTGGCAGGAAGCTCAGTCGTCTCACAGCCTGGGGATCCTAATAGTCCTCCTCCTAATGATTTATTGTCTGAGCGCTGATCATTGTAACGTTCCAATATGTACAAGTTTCAATCTTAACATGCCTCTTTTTTCCCCATTAATTAACCAATCCTTTCTCCGTGTACATTTATCACTCCTTACACCACAAGGTCTTATCTTTTTAGACATCCGAAAATATCACATGTACTAGTTTCTCTTGATCAGCTTAGCTCATTGGCAAAGGACTCTCATATCATTTCTAAATACCATTTCCTTTCAGGAAGACATCTTGGTTCTACATAGTTGTATTTTGATTTTCTAAATGTCCTGCTGCTGCTTCCTTAATAATGGAATCTGACTATTTTCCCAAAGCAGATGTTAAACTAACTAACTTATATTGTCCTACTTCATGTCCCCCTCCTTATTAAGTAACGGCTTCTTCATAAGTGTGTTTTCACAATCCACTTTTGAAGAATATGAAAAATCTTGAGAAAACAGTTATTTTCAACGTTAGGTACTAATTTGAATTGTGAAAACAAATAAAACCTTTTTAAGGTAAACTGAATGTTAAATTATTATACTGGTTTATTATTGCATGTTTGGAGGGACTGTGGAAAAACTTTGTTTTGCATGCAGATGATTTCATTACAAAAATACACTGAGGAAGATGTGAGGGAACACGATAACAGGATGCAGAATAAAACGTTGCAGTTAAAAAGAAGGTACATTGCTGGCAGAAAGTAAGCTGCAAGGCCATAATGTGGTAGATTGTGAGGTTAGGAATCCATGTTATTGTGCTCAGGGATTGTTTGAAAGTTTTAGAACAGCAGGATAAAAGTTGTCCATGAGACTGGTGTACTTGTGTTCAGGCTTTTGTATCTTCTGTCCAATAAGAGGTGGAGAAGAGAGAGAATATCTGGGAGTAATGGAATGAGAGAGAAAAGCAGGCTTGAGCCCATCTTGAACCCTTACGGATAGTATGTGAAAAAGAAGCAAAATGATTGAAGAGTTAAACATGAACCCAATTACAGATTCAGATTCATTTATTTATCACATGTACATTGAAATGTACCGCGAAATGTATCATTTGTGTTAGTAGCCAGTACAACATAAGGATGTGCTGGGGGCACCCCACAAATGTCACCTCACATTCAGGTGCCAACATAGCTTAACCACATTGTTTGCAGAACACACAAGCAACAACAACAACAACAGTAAAACAAGTTCCTTACCACCTTCCCATCCCTCTCCCCCTCCCCCCCACCGAAGAACTGAGAAATGACAGAAAGTAAAAGGAAAATCAATATTATTTGGATATAACGTAAGGAAAACTCGAAAGTTATTTGAATATATGTAGATTAAGAGAGTAAATAATGCCTGCTTAAAATGTCAAAAGGGATATCTTAATAAAGAGCTGATGAACTAAACTGTGTACTGGTCATGCTTGTAAGTGGCTGCCAATGCTACAATAATGCAAGAGGTAGATGAAATATTGGCTAGGAAAATATAAACAGATAAAGATGAAGGACTTTAAAAGTTGACAGCTTCAGGATTAGGAAATTGAAAAGTCTGTTTTCTTTGTTCTAAAGAGCAGCAATGATAAACACAGCAAGTACAGAGCAGTCAGTCTAAGCTTTTGTAGGCAATAATCTGGGACAAAATTAATTGGCATCTGGAGAAGTACAGATGAGTGTTTGAAATATTCATTGAAAGACAAATCATGTTTGAATGAGTATTTTGATGAAGTAATAGTTTATGCGTACTTGGGTTTTCAAAAGCCGTTTGCAGAATTGAAGCCCATGGGAATAAAGTCACTGACTACATGAATATGAAAAGACTGGTGGGAGATTTATCGTGATATTCCATAGACTTTGGTAGTAGGATCACAGCTCTTTTTGATACATATTGATCTGCTAAACTTGAATATATTGGGCAAAGTTCCAAAAGTTTTTAAAAGCAAAAATGCCAAAGACAAGAGGGGTGACAATCTCACACTGAGTGCACTGAGATACATTGGTGAAAGGGAGAGGCACATAGCAGATGACATTTACTGAAAATTATGCGAATTCATTTGGAGCAAAGATCAAAAAAGTTGCGCTTAATTTTTATAAAGCCTGGATTAGATCTGGAAGCTTTTAGACAGACTGCAGAAGAAATGTTCTGAATTAGTGCCAGGCTTGCATGGAGAAGCTAGAGTTCAAATCAGACCAGAAAAAAACTAAAAGAATAGATTGAAAATTTGTTCAATATCCTGAGAGTTTTGGATAGGTTAACTAAGGATTGCCTCAGCCAAATGGATTTGTAACCAGAAAATAGAGACTGATATTAATTGGCAAAAGAACTAGATGTTTAATTTGCTCATGGGGCATGGAATGTATTGTAAATAATCCATTGAACCAAGTGATTTTGCAAGTCAACTCAGACTGGGTCCAGTATACTGTAGGATACAGTTCAGGAACCTATTGAAATGTCATCATGTTGATGAGTCTGGAGTGATGCATTAACCAGCCTCTGTGAGGATGGTTGTGAATCCAAGGAGACAAGAAAATAGGAGTAGGCTACTTGGACCCTGAAACCCACACTGCGCAATTCAATATGATTATGGCAGATCTGCCAAAAGCCTTAACAGTACCAGTTCCTCATAGCTCTCAATTTCTTGATCTTTTAAAGAGCATCCACTTTCTCCTTAAATACTTTCAATATTCTAGCCTTTAGACAGTCACTACTCTCCATGAGAGAGATTTCTAACGTAGCAGTTTGCAAAATGGCTGCCTCCTGTTTTGATAACTGAGTCCTCTCATTTCAGACTCTCGCTGCACTAGAAACCTTTCAATGCCTTAAGGCCTTCGAAGTTTAAAGTATATTTACTACCGAAGTATGCATAAATTATACATCCTCGAGATTTGCCCACTTACAGGCAGCCACAAAGCATGAAACCCAGAGTAACCCAATTTAAAAACAAGACCAACGCCCAATGTGCAGAGTAAGAGGGGTATAAACACAAATCATGCAAGCTATTAAAGCATGCAGTAGCTTCCAGAGCCAAATTGAGTCCATAGACCTGAAACCTGGAGTAGCCAGAGTAAGCCCATAGCATAGTTCAACACACAGTGGGGCAAATCACTATGAAGCATGCAGCAGGAGAGCAGAGTAAAACGTCACAGAGTTGAGGGTTGGTGAGGGCATCGCAGGTTAACTAGATGGTTAGCATGAACATAGAGAGCCGACAGGCTTGTTTCCTTCTCCATAGCTTCATCACATATGACCATCCTGTGTAATTGGCACAAGAAGTCTACTATCTCATAATCTACCCACTCAGCTGCCTCATCGGCCACCTGAGAATCCACAGAACAGAAGTCATCCTCAATTGTGAAGGACTGCCTCGGAAGAAGAAAAAGATCACACCAAGCATAATATACAGTAAATAGCTTAACAAAGAGCGCATAATGAAGTCTTCTTTCATTCTACTAGTAAGGCTTTGTGTTCTGTAGAGGAATTCCATTCCTTTGTTATTTAACAGCTCTTTAATAAAGCTGTCACCCCATTGTGTCATAGTTAATGGGGCAAATTGTAAAATGAAAGTGCTGCTGGGGGTGTTTATTTTGTGATTTCAGTTAGTTGAAAAACAAATTGAAGTTTCAACCTATGTGTCCCCTCTGCCGTGGAACTGCTGTCTATGGACCTTGTTGTACTTTTATTTTGGTTCTGCCAGGCCAGAGCAAAGAAAATACTGGAACAGAATAACAAAAGTCTGAGAGCAGAGCATGAGACCTGATCCTAACGCTTCAATGATTTGTTTTAACATCTGTTCAGATTGCCTCTCAGTGGAGGAAGGATCTGGAACAATTGCACATGTTGGAGCAGCAGCATTTGAAGTCTTTGCTCTCGGTGACACACGAAGAAGCTTCTGCACAAGCCCAAAGGGAAGTGATGGTACGCCTGAGGCAGGAATTCCAGAAAAATATTTATGAGCGTCTGAAGGAGGTCATCAGGCTGGAGGAGTTAGATCCAACTTCAGGCAGACAAATTATGCAAGAAAGTTGGCACATTCAGGTAGGAAACTTAACATTGTTGCTGCATCTTCCCATGTTTGAATTTTGTGGCTTTTGTGCATCGAGGGGTGACAGAGTGGCAGTGGGATGACTATGGCAAATTATGGTACCTCAAAGGAAGTTATTCAACTTTTATCCAGAACTGGATGAAATATCTGCAAGAATTGTTTTTGTTTTAATTTTGGATGGTGTACCATATGACTGAAGATAAATATCGTGGCACCTAAAAGGTAAGAACGTCAATTAAATGTTGAAGTTGGTTGATCGAGGGTGCTGAATACATGTTGCCAATTAGCAAATTCACCTAAGCCCATTGCCAATGTTATATCTCGATTGCTGTTGTTTACTCAGTATCCTTATCGCTCCATCTGCATGGCAATCCATTTTGGGGCACAAGAATTGAAAATCAATAGATTGTAAAAGCAACTTATTTAGACATAATCAGACCCCTCGTAATGCTGCAAACAGGAGAGTCATCAAGCAAAAACCTGACAAAGTTCAACATCATGTCATATAAAAGAGGTTTCATAATTGCCAATCGCAGGTTTATGGTGGATGTGTCAAAGACTTGTGGTTATTGTTCAGTATATTCCCATCCATCCCCTTTCCCAGGTACCTTGCATGCTTGTGACTATATCATGATTTCCATAGTGCCTTGGCTGGCACAAGATTTGATGCCTTGATCTCTTTTAATCTTACATTAATAGTTTGAGTTGGGCTTCCTTGACAAAATTAGAATTCGTTATGTATCTCTTTTTTTAAATTCATATTTCAGGCTACTACTTTAACATCTCCTGAGATCTGCTTTGGACGAGACTCTATACTCAGTACCTCCTGTACCTAGTAAAGTGGCCTCTGAGTGTATGTTTATGGTCTCCCGCTGCTGTAGCCAGTCCACTTCACGTTTCGACGTGTTGTGCATTCAGACAAGCTCTTGTGCACACTACTGTCGTAACACAAAGTTCAAGTTCAAAGTTAACTTATTTTCAAAATGTACATGAAACCCCTTTTTACTGGGCTTCTCTGGAAGTGCGACTTGTTAACCCCTGGCTAACAGCCACTGGACTCCGCGGTGAGAAACCCACCTTTCTCGGGCTCCATGCATCTAGGGTGTATATGACATTGGTCCCTCCAGACCCGTGAGGTTGGGATGTCTCTCCCACCCAAACCCCGGTTTATGTGAGTGCTGTCTGATTTACTGCCCCCTGCAATCACCTGTCAGCAAGACGTAACAGATTTTACACTCCATACAATTCTAAAGAAAGTATATTTATGACCATTACCTTACCCAAAGAGTTATTAAAGAAAAGAGAAAACAAAAAGGGCCGATTATAATTAAATAGTCAAATGTGCACATAAGTTGAAGATTTATGAGAATGATGAGTCTACCTGAACCCCCGCCTGAACATGATAAAGACCGATCTCTGAAACCTCACCTTACACAGACGTTTGGACATCGAAGTCTGAATGCGCCAGTCGCTTTCCTTGTACCGGCCTCGGCGATGCTAAGCCGTCAGAGCTAATGGACGACACGCTCTCTCTCCTGGGAAATCACCTTCCTTGTTTTATTTTTAAAGAACTCTTCATGCACCTGATCAAGTTTGCATAGCCCTCGTTAATGCACCTGTGAGGGACAACAGGGAACTTGCTTATATGGCTGATTGTCTACGCTCAGCCAGGCAGAGGTGAATAATTCCTCCTCATTTCCCTGCCTCAATAATCCCAGTCAGCAAGGCCTCCAAACAGACAAAGCCTGGTCTGTGTTTTTACCATGTCTGCTTTGGTGCGAACGCGAGGAAGTGCTGACTGCTTTGTAGCTCTGACACTGCCAGCACAGCAGAACATCACAGGTCTGTGAACCCTGGGGTTCCAGCTGCCAGGGATGGCCACTGTCCATTATGGACACCCTTTCAGTGAAACGCTTCCTGTGTGACACAGATGCTCAAGTGTGTGTGATGCCGGCTTCGCCTATTGATGAGAAGGCAGAGAGTGATGAAACTCTGCTGGAGGCCCCCAACAGCAGCAGGATCCAGACTGACAGGACGCGGTGAGTGACGCTCTGCTTCAGTGAGCGACGTTACACGTGGGACATCATCCTGGCTTGAACTCTGCTTGGTGCAGATTTCCTGTGTACCCAGGTTGTTAGTTGATCTTAAGAACAGCCGGCATGTGGATATCAATGACTTTGGGTCATTACCGTCCTCTCCCGTAAGTTCCCCACACTGACTTTCAAGGGCATGCCCCACCACACGTGAGTTTTCTTGACAGCTGGGTGTATTTCCAAACCTCACCAAGCCCACATTCTCCACTACAGTCACAAAACATGGGGTCGGGCACCACATTTCCACAACTGGCCCACCAATCCGTGCCTGCGCTCATAGACTGGACCCAGAAAAGCTAGAAATTGCGAAGGCTGGGTTTGCCAACACGGAAAGACTTGGCATTGTATGCTGGTCAAATAGCCTCTGGGCTCTGGTCCCTAAATCCCATGGTGATTGCCACCCATGTGATTACTGTCACCTTAACAAGGTTGCCACCCCTAATCGCTACCTGGTCCCACAAATTCAAGACTTTTTGGCATGTTTAGCTAGAAATTTAATTTTTTCCAAAGTTGCCTTTGCTAGGGGCTGCCATTAGGTACCTGTTTGTTAGGAGGACATTCCCAAAACAGCTGTGATAACCCTGCTTGAGTTTCTGCGCAAGCCATTTGGGCTGAAAAATGCAGCACAGCCTTTTCAATGGCTGATGGACTCTATATTAAAAGACTTGGCCTTTCATTTTGTTTACCTCGATGACACACTTGTCACCTGTGCATCCAAATTCAAACATGTATCTCATCTCCACACACTTTTTGAGCACTTAAGTCAACACAGGTTGATTATTAACCTTGCTAAATACCAGTTTGGGTTATCAACCATTAACTTTCTCGGCCACCGCATCTCTGCGAAGGTGCAAGGCCCTCCCATCAAAAGTCGCCATACTTAATGGATTTCCCACTGTCCAGAAAAACTGCAGGAGTTTGTAGGCATGGTGAATTTCTATCACCACTTCGTTCTGCGAACCGCTGAACTTATGCTCCCCCTGTATAGGACGCTTAAAGGCAATACCCCTAATTACATATTTGACTAGTTAGTGGACATGACCAGGGCATTTGATGACACCAAACAAGCTCTTTCTAATGTGACCCTACAGGTGCACCCATTCCCCAGCACACCTATAGCTATTGCTGTGTGTGCTGTGCACGAACAGCTGGTTTAGAGGCCTGTGACAACCACTTTCCACCTTCAGCAGGCAGCTCCCTCCCCTGAAATGAAGTACAGCACTTTTGACTGTGAGCTTCTTGGTCTCTATCTAGCTGTCCATCATTTTCGTTTTCTTCTACAGGGTCGCCATTTCACAGTGTTCGCTGATTACAAACCCCTCATGCACGCGATGGCCAACATATAAGACCCTTGGTCAGCACGATAGCAACGTCACCTTGCCTACATATCAGAGTTCACAACTGATATACAACATATCATGGGGAAAAGTAATGCCGTGGCTGATTGCCTCTCACGGCCAGCCGTTGAGGCCCTACACAGGGGTTGACTATGCCAGCATGGCAGCCGACCAAGCTACTAACCCAGAGGTCCGGGCTTACCAAATAGCTGTCAGGGGCCTGTGGTTTTCTGACATTTAATTTGGGGAAGCTGGGGTTTCTCTCCGGTGTGATGTCTCAGTAAGTCGCTCCTGCTCCCATAGTCAGGGACTCTGTACGTGGTCTCTTGCATCCCGGCCAGATGGCCTCGTGGAAACATGTTGCACTAAAGTTTGTCTGGCATGGCCTTAGAAAAGACGCACACGATTGGACTGCAGCCTGTGTGGAGAGCCAGCAGGCAAAAATTAATTGTCATGTTCAGGCACTATTGGCACCGTTTGAGATCCCTGAGCAACAGTTTGACTGTGTCAATTTGGACCTTGTTGCTGCCTCTTACCCCCCCACCCCCACCCCACAGTTTCACTCACCTCCTTATGTAATGATGCAACTCTATAAATCTGGTTAGGCCACACTTGGAGTACTGTGTCCAGTTCTGGTCGCCTCACTATGGGAAGGATGTGGAAGCATTGGAAAGGGTACAGAGGAGATTTACCAGGATGCTGCCTGGTTTAGAGAGTATGGTTTATGATCAGAGATTAAGGGAGCTTGGGCTTTACTCTTTGGAGAGAAGGAGGATGAGAGGAGACATGATAGAGGTATACAAGATATTAAGAGGAATAGATAGAGTGGACAGCCAGCGCCTCTTCCCCAGGGCACCACTGCTCAATACAAGAGGACATGGCTTTAGGGTAAGGGGTGGGAAGTTCAAGGGGGATATTAGAGGAAGGTTTTTTACTCAGTGGTTGGGTGCATGGAATGCACTGCCTGAGTCAGTGGTGGAGGCAGGTACACTGGTGAAATTTAAGAGACTACTAGACAGGTATATGGAGGAATTTAAGGTGGGGGTTTACATGGGAGGCAGGGTTCAAGGGTTGGTGCAACATTGTGGGCCGAATGGCCTGTACTACGCTGTATTGTTTTATGTTCTATGTTCCTTACCATGGTGGACCAGACCAACAGGTGGCCAGAGGTCATCCCTCTCACTTCGATGACAGCCACTGACTTCGCTTGAATTTTCATCAAAACTTGGGTTGCTCAGGTTGGCACCCCATCTGATATTTCCTCTGACCACGATCCTTATTCATTTCAGACCCCTGGGCTGCGATGGCCTAAAACCTCAGTGTTAGGCTACATCACACCGTGGCGATTCACCTGCAGTCCAATGGCCTATGCGAGCGAGTGGTTTCCCCGTTTCTTAAAGGCTGCTCTGAGGGCTTCCCTGACAGATGAGTGTTGGCATGATTGTCTCCCGTGGGTCCTGCTGGGGCTCAAAATAGTTCCAGAAGAGAGAGGGTCCGCTGGCTTCCACAGCTGAGTTGGTATATAGGCAGCCATTATGAGTACCTGGTGATTTTATTCCCCATGCGACAACCTCTCAACAGTGTTTCACGCTCCTCAGTAAATTCAATTCCTACCTCCAATCATGCCATACTGTACTCTTGAATTCCTGTTGACCTACATTCCTCCTCATTCGTTTTCTGCCATGATGCATACCGACAGTCCCTTGGGCACCCTTACGATGGCCTGTTCCACAGCTTGGAATGAAGAGACAAAACTTTTATCATAGATAGGAGGAGTAAGCGCGAATGTGTTTCGGTAGATCGTCTTAAACTGGCCCACCAAGATTTAGAGAATTCCGCTGCCATGCCCCTGTCACAACATGACCATAAGAGTGTCAACACACCTCAGAATGAGTCAGACGCACCACTACTTCTTCCACCTATGAACATCGGACCCGAGCTGGGCCATGCACCGGAGCTCTAGAGAGGCTGACAGTGCTGGTGTTAGTGAACTCGGGAGGCCTGTGAGGGGTAATGTAACTGGTGGAAATGTAAGTAATTCACAGCTACCAACATTGAGTTGGGGTTCACTTGAAGAGGCTGGTCTGACATGATGGTGTAACTACGTGAACTTCAGTTACCTCCTTCCTGTTCAGGTTTAGAAGTACAATAAAATAGTTGTTACGGTTTTTCTTAAACATAAAATGCCTCAGGTCATTTTATTTGCGAAAACCTACAATTTATTATTTCCAGCACCCTCTGTTTTTATCTCAATGGCATAAATGTTTTTGAGGTTGCAAATCTGGTTGTATTATAGCTGATTTAATATGAGCATAAATTGTCCTGTACAGAAAGACCTAAGCATTAAAGTAAGGCTGTTTTCATGGTTTGCACTGAAAAATGATTGCTCCCTAAGTAAAATGCTAGAAAAATCAGTTCCAGATTGTTAAACATTGTTCCTAAAATTTCTTCAGGCACTTCCCTTCATGGCATGCCTTTCTGCTCCAGTATTTTTTCCACAGCATGGGATGATAATACTTGCAGATATGTGAGACTTTGGTTAGGCCACACTTGGAGTATTGTGTGTATTTCTGGCCGACCATTACAGGAAAAACGTAGAAGCTTTGGAAAGGCTTTTTAGGTTGTTTATCAGGATATTTACTGGATTAGAAGATCTGAGCTATCACGAGAACCTGTCTGTCTTTATTGCTCAGACCTATCGACGGTAGCATTGTGGTTAGCGCGGCACTATTACAAATTGGGGTGCCAGAGTTTGGAGTTAAATTCTGTAAGGAGTCTGAGTGCATTGGCTTTTCTCCGACTGCTCCAGTTTCTACCTACAGTCCAAAGATGTACTGGTTAGTAGGTTAATGGTCATTGTAAATTGTCCTGGCTTTAGGCTAGGGTTATAACAGGGGTGCTGGGTAGCCTGGCTCAAAGGGTTGGAAGGTCCTAGTCCACACTGTAACTCAATGAATAATAAACACCAAGGTTGTTTACAACAAGGGGATGAGCAGACTCCATTTTCTAAGGAAGCTGAGATCCTTCAATGGGTGCAAAAGGATGTTGGAGCTCTTTTACCAGTCTGTTGCAGTGAGTGCAGTCTTCTTTGTTGCTTTATGTTGGGGGAGCAGCATCGGTGCTGGTGATACAAAAAGACTAAATAAACTCATCAAAAAGGCTGGATCCATCCTTGGCTACAACCTGGACTCTTGAGTTAGTGGTGGAGAGGAGGTCACTAAACAAACTGTTAGCCATTATGGACAATCTGGCACATCCTCTCCATGACCAACTGAACAAGCAGCAGAACACCTTTTCAAACAGGCTCATTCAGCTCTGCTGTCATAAGCATCGTTACAGAAAATCTTTCCTAAGAAATACAATAAGCAGATACAACAGTTCATCTATGTGCAATGGGTGAACACACATCATAGTACAATAGTCTCTGCTTTATTATTTTGTACATTATTATTGCACAGTATTGCACATTGGTACATTATTGCATACATTAATGTTCTGTGTGTTATTATTAGTTAAGTCTGCACACTGCTAAGTGTGATTTTTAAATCTTGCTGCTGTAATGAAAGAATTTCTCTCACTCAGGATTAATAAAGATGTTATTATTATTAAGAGCCTGGGTTGTTTTGGAGACTGAGAGGAGACCTGATAGATGCTGCCTGACCTGCTGAGTTTGTGTTGGTGGTGAACCTTGTGCACTTTTTAAGTTTCAGCTGGAGATGCTGATGGACCAACAGTTGGCATTCCAGAGAAGACTGCTTGAAGAGAGTCTAGCTATTAAGAGAGATCTAGTGAAAAGAATACAACGCAGTGTTGACAACAGAAGGTACCTGCTGAACACAGCTGCTCTGCACGTTGCTGACTTCATCAGACTGGTGAAAAAGTAAGACATTGTAGTCACTGACTATAAATTTATAAGAGCACTGTCCATTAGGGATTCATCCTATCTATTTTCCAGATTTCAGCGCAGCAGGCTCTATTTGAATGAATTTGTTCACTCCAGAACCATGCAGAGGGCACGTTTAAATGTTTTAGATGAAATGACATTGACTTGAGATGTTAACCCTGTTATCTCTCTCCACGGGTGCTAGCTGACCTGTTGAATATTTCGAGAATTATCCATATTCATTTCAGATTTCCAACATGTGTAGCATTTTGCTTTTGCTTTTGTTGGATGGAGGGGTAAAATCGTGATAGTGCATTAATTCTGGCTGTATACAATATACTCTGCGGGAAATCTGTAATTAAAAGATTAGTTCTGGAACGTGCACATTTAGGAACAGAGCTAAGCAACGGCCACCCAGAGCAACCAAAATTCTATCCTATTAGCCTCTCAGTTCGGTGAATGTCAGAATCTTTGTAGGAGATGGCAAGCATTAAGTGAATAATCTCTGAGAAAAAAAACTGCTGATTTAGAGGAATGAAATTACATGCATCCATCCTCTGTCATTTCAGCATGTTCCAATACACTTTATGGATAATTAAGTATCTCAAGCACAGGGTGATATTGATGTGGATAATCTGTTTTATTAACGTTTGTTAAAAGAAATAGTCTGTGGAATATGCATTACAGGCAAGGTCAGCCCTTATTGCCCACCTTTCTTGTCTGAGGTGAAGGACAGGAAATTCTCGGATTTAAATCTAGTGATGGTAACATATTTCACTGCCTTTGTCCTATGTGACTTAGGGGAGAAGGTATTCCTATGTGCCAGCAGAGTTCTTTCTTCCGATGAAAGATGTCAGAGGCTTCGGAGGGCAATTGTTGTTGATTGGCACACAGGCTGGCCCTACTGCTGCTAGATGAACCTGTAGGTGTTGGATATGAGAAAAAAAAGTGTTGGTCTTGTTGAAATCTCTTGTATCCTCCCATAAATAGAGATCCCATGGAAAATCTCATTGCATATTTTTTAAAAAGCCTTCTGAAAAATTAAGCAGCAATGTTAGTTAGATAGATCATCTGCTTCAGCGACATTTTGAAAAAGTAATCAATCTGCAGGAATAGAATCAGAAATAGGCTTATTATCACCGGCATGTGACGTGAAATTTGTTAACTGAGCAGCAGCAGTTCAATGCAATACATAATCCAGCAGAGAGAGAAAAAAATAATAATCAATTACGTATATTGAATAGATTTTAAAAATATGCAAAAACAGAAATACTGTATTTTAAAAAAAAGTGAGTTAGTGTCCAAAGCTTCAATGTCCAGTTAGGAATCGGATGACAGAGGGGAAGAAGCTGTTCCTGAACCGCTGAGTGTGTGCCTTCAGGCTTCTGGACCTCCTACCTGATGGTAACAGTGAGAAAAGGGCATGCCCTGGGTGCTAGAGGTCCTTAGTAATGGATGCTGCCTTTCTGAGAATCTGAAGAAAAGATTTGGCATGTTTATTAAACAGTCTCCAAAGCTGTGATAACTAAGACAGTCTTTAAGATCCTTTAATGGAATTTTGTGAGTCGCCTTCTTGTTAATTCACTTGGGTGGATAACAGAGCAGATGTACTTTAAACCTTAGTCATGAATGGTTGTTTTTGCTGGATGTTTGAGCACATTAATTTGTGGTGTACCAGTAAAGACAACTAAATCATATTTTCTGGCTCATCTCTGCATTGAACAGCCACATCGTCATGGGTGTTGCGTTTTCAATTTAGATTGGATATATTTGTTGAGAAACAGTATGGATGTGGTGCAGTCTCATTTCTGATGTTGTTGTGCAGTTCTTGCTACTTTATCCATGGAGTTCATCTCACACGTAAAAGGCTTAAATAGTGTTAATCTGGAGAGGATGTTTCATAGTTGGGCAATCTAGGACCAGAGGACACAGCCTCAGAATCACGGATATCCCTGTGGAACAGAGACGAGGCTGAATTTCTTCAGCTGGATGGTGGTGAATCTGTTTAATTCATTGCCACAGACGGCTGTGGAGGCCGAGTCATTGGGTATATTTAAAGCAGAGGTTAATAGGTTCTTGATTAATAAGGTTTTCAAAGATTATGGGGGCGAGGCAGTAGAATAGGGTTGAAGGTCTTATGGTCTACGATGACTATTTGTACTGAACACATGTAGCAGACTCTTGGTCCATTAATCCCATTTGAGTTTGTTTTGGATTGAATGAATGAATTGACTTTATTTCTTACAGCCTTCACATACATGAGGAGTAAAAATCTTTATGTAATGTCTCCATCTAAATGTGCAATCATAGTAATTTATAATAAATAGAACAGTCAATGTAACATAGAAATACACTCAAATTAGCGTGAGTTAATCAGTCTGATGGCCTGGTGGAAGAAGCTGCCCCGGAGCCTGTTGGTCCTGGCTTTTATGCTGTGGTACTGCTTCCTGGATGGTAGCAGCTGGGGTAGATTGTGGATGGAGTGACTTGAGTCCCCAGTGATCCTACGGGCCCTTTTTTCACACCTGTCTTTGTAAATGTTCTGAATCATGGGAAGTTCACAACTGCAGATTAAAGGTATTGCAGATTAAATCCTGTTTCAGTTCCTATACCGGGCAATGATGCAGCCAGTCAGGATGCTCTCGATTGTGCCCCTGTAGAAATTTCATAGGATTTGGGGGCCCATACCAAATGTCCTCAATTGTCTGAGGTGAAAGAGGCGCTGTTGTGCCTTTTTCATCACACAGCTGGTGTGTACAGACCACGTGAGGTCCTCGGTGATGTGGATGCCAAGGAGCTTGAAGCTGTTTACCCTCTCAACCCCAGATCCAAAAGTTAAAATTAAATTGTTTGAGAATCCTTTTAGCTGAGGCTTAGCTTCTGTTTTATTCTTGGCTTCAAGAATAATTTGAAATGCGTTGAGTAAACTTAGATTAGATTATGAACAAAAAAGTAGCAAGCAGCCAAGAAGTAATTTCCCAAGAACTCTGCTCCCCTGACAACTCTGCTCATCACAGTAGCAACATCGATTTGTGGTCAATCATCCCTTAACCAGCTTCTAATTGTTGCTAGATTCTTGGGAGAAGCACTGAACAGGGACATAAGCTTTCTTCTGACAAGCTAATTTATCTTGTAGGCTGTTACAGAATGGTACTGTCTGGGATCTGGAGACAGATAACTCGTTTGTGCCTCAGTCTGGAACAGGACAAGTAAAGTTCGAGCAGGAGAAATTGGTGCAGAATCAAACGACTTTCTAAAATTAACTTGCTTGTGTGGTGCATAAAAATAGTGCAACTGAACCACCTATTTCTTCTCAAAAAGATCTTTGCAAGGAAGACTGTGACATTCCCAGTGGTCTGTATGCTCCTCAGTGCCAGTGATATAATTAATTCTCTCCATCCACTATTAACGTCAGAGGATCCTTCACTGAGGCTGTAGGGGATATGCATCATTCTAGCTCTAGGTTAGACAAGGTTGTTGAGGAGGATAAGTAAATTTTAAAGCAGATTCTTTTTTGTTTTTCATACTGAGGAGGAAATAATCTGGTGCTGGACTCTTGTTAAACTGCCTAAAGTGATGGAATTTTTGGAAAAGAGGGAGATAATTATGCCTATCATTCTCTGCCACTTCACTCTTCGTACTTAGCTGTAATTTTTTATGATTTGATCTTGCTTCATGCCTCTGGGCAATCTTCTCCTATCTCCCACATTAAAATTAAATCATGCTGCTATGATAAAAATCATTATATTGTATTCTCTGACTCAACTCTACATTGAACAGCTGCTTAACAGTCATGGGCACTCATTTTACAATTCAGATTGGGTACATTCGATGAGAGACAATAGGGACAAGGTTCAATCTTCATATTAACGTTGATGTAAAGTTCTTGCTCCATTTCACCACACACATAATAATCAGCATGTGTGCAGATCTCACTTTGTAGTTTTCCTACTCCTATTGGAGCTTGGATTTGAAGTGTAAAGGAATCTACAAAGAGAATGTAAAGCCCAAGAATATCTCCATCGGACACCAGGGCGGTCTGAGGGACCTCTGCATCCTTCTTGAAGAGGGGCTAATATAGTTCTCCTCCACCAATGCACCTGGCTGAACTTGTCCTCACATTGGATGACTTCACTCCACTTAACTTTCTTCAATTCAAATGGAACTCACGGGAGCTCAAGCTACACAAGTGGGATCTGTGGAACAGTCCTACTGAGTCCATCTTTCTTGGCTTTTTTCAGTAGGTTAATGACTTTATCAGTGCTGCTTCTTGCAGTTAGAATTCCAAAAAAATAACTTCTACTGCTATTTTTCACCTTCTCTTGTTATCTTATCCCTTTGACATATATGCCATAAGGTGTAAGAGCAGAATCAGGTCATCGTCTTCTCCACCATTCAATTATGGCTGATTTACTTTCCTCTCAACCTCACTCTCCCGCCTTTTCCCCCTAACCTTGGACGCCCTTCTTAATAAATAACCCATCAACCTCTGTATCAGATATACCCAGTGACTTGCATCCACAGATACACCACCCTCTAGCTAAAGAAATTCCTCCTCCTCTCTCCTCCAAAGGGACAACCTTGTACTCTGAGGCTGTGTCCTCGGGTCCTAGACAGCCCCACTATTGGAAATATCCTCTCTAACTACAACTTTCGATAAATTCCTTCCGCCTATTTTTCTAAACTCCGGCTAGTAGAGGCCCAGATCCATCAAATGCTCCACTTATGTTAACCCTTTAATTCCTGGAATCATTATTGTAAATCTCCTCTGGACCCTTTCCAATGTTAGTACATCCTTTCTTAGACAAAGGACTGAAACCTGCTCACAATACTCCAAGTCAAGACGTACAAAAAAGCTGGATGAACTCAGCAGGTCGGGCAGCATCTGTTGAAAGAAGCAGTCAATGTTTCGGGTCGAAACCCTTCGTCAGGACTAAAGAAGGAGGGGGCAGGGGCCCTATAAAGAAGGTGGGGAGAAGGTGGAAAACCAATCAGAGGAAAGATCAAGGGGTGGGGGAGGGGAAGCAGGGAGGTAATAGGCAGGAGAGGTAAAGAAGGAATCTAAGGGGAAAGCACTATGGGTAGTAGTAGAAAACAAAGTCATGAGAGGTGATAGGCAGCTAGAAGAGGAGACAGAGTAGAGGTTGAATAGGGAAGGGAGAGAGAGGGAATTACCGGAAGTTAGAGAATTCGATGTTCATGCCAAGGGGCTGGAGACTACCCAGACGGTATAGGAGAAGTTGATCTTCCAACCGAAGTTTGGCCTCATCGTGGCAGTAGAGGAGGCCATGTATGGACATATCCGAATGGGAATGAGAGGGGGAGTTGAAGTGAGCGGCAACCGGGAGATCCTGTCCGTTGTGGCGGACGGAGTGTAGGTGCTCGACGAAGCAGTCCCCCAATCTGCGTCTGGTCTCGCTGATGTAGAGGAGGCCACACCGGGAGCACCGGATGCAATAGATAACCCCAACAGACACACAAGTGAAGTGTTGCCTCACCTGGAAGGACTGTTTGGGGCCCTGAATGGTGGTAAGAGATGAGGCGTAGGGACAGGTGTAGCACTTACGCTTGCAGGGATAAGTGCCAGGTGGGAGATCTGTGGGGAAGGACGTGTGGACCAGGGAGTCGCGGAGGGAATGATCCCTGCGAAAAGTGGAGGGGGTAGAGAGGGAGAGATGTCCTTAGTGCTGGGGTCCTGTTGAAGGTGGCAGAAGTTGCGGAGGATAATATGCTGGATCCGGAGGCTGATGGGGTGGTAGGTGAGGACAAGCGGGACACGGCCCCTGTTGTGGTGACGGGAGGATGGGGTGAGGGCTGAAGTGCGGGAAATGGAGGAGATGCGGGTGAGGGCATCATTGATGACGGCAGAAGGGAAACCACGATTCTTAAAGAAAGAGGACACTTGGGATGTCCTGGAACGGAAAGCCTCATCCTTGGAGCGGCGGAGACGGGGGAACTGGGAATAGGGAATAGAATTTTTGCATTTGGCATATTCCCATTCGGATATGTCCATACATGGCCTCCTCTACTGCCATGATGAGGCCAAACTTCGGTTGGAGGAACAACATCTCATATACTGTCTGGGTAGTCTCCAGCCCCTTGGTATGAACATCAAATTCTCCAACTTCCGGTAATTCCCTCTCTCTCCCTTCCCCATCCAACCTCTACTCTGTCTCCTCTTCTAGCTGCCTATCACCTCTCATGACTCTGCCTTCTTCTACTACCCATAGTGCTTTCCCCTTAGATTCCTTCTTCACCTCTCCTGCCTATCCCCTCCCTGCTTCCCCTCCCCCACCCCTTGATCTTTCCTCTGATTGGTTTTCCACCCTCTCCCCACCTTCTTTATAGGTCCCCTGCCTCATCCTCCTTTAGTCCTGACGAAGGGTTTCGACCCGAAACTTTGACTGTTTCTTTCAACGGATGTTGCCTGACCTGCTGAGTTCATCCAGCATTTTTGTACGTCTTGATTTGACCATAGCATCTGCAGTGTACTTTGTGTTTAATACTCTTAAGTACAGTCTGACCAATGTCTTATAAAGCTTCAGCAATACATCCTTGCTTTTATATTCAAGTCTTCTGGAAGTGACAGCTAGCTTTGCATTTGCCTTCCTTATTACCGATTCAACCTGTAAGTTAACCTTGAGGGAATCCTGAATAAGGACACCCAAGTGTCTTTGCACCTGATTTCTGAATTTGCTCCCCCTCTAAAAGTATATGCCTTAATACTTCCTACTAAAGTTCATGATCATACTTTGTGCTTTCACTCTATTCTGTTTGCCACTTCTTTTCCCAATCTCTTTTTCTGTCTCTGTCCTGCAGACTCCCTGCTTCCTCAACACTATCTGCCCCTCCACCTATCTTCGTATTATTACGAAGTTGGCCAGAAAGCCTTCAATTCTGTCATCCAAGTCATCAACTTAATGTGAAAAGTTTTGCACTAAGCCCTGCAGAACACCACTCTTCACTGGCAGCCAGCCAGAAAAGGCCCCATTTATTCACACTCTTTGCTTTCTTTCCAGTTGACTGATCTTATGTCCACGCTAGCATCTGTTTTGTAATACCATAAGCTCTTACCTTGCTTATCAGCCTCGTGTGGCAGCACCTTCTCAGAGGCCTGAAGATCACCATCTCCCATTCTTCAAAAGACATAGGAGCAGAATTAGGCCATTCAGCCCATCGAGTCTGCTTTGCCATTCCATCATGGCTGATCCCAGATCCCACTCAAACCCGTACACTTGCCTTTTCACCATATCTTTTGATGCCCTGGCCAATCAGGAAACAATCAACTTCTGCCTTAAATATATTCACAGAATTGGCCTCCACCATGGTCTGTGGCAGAACATTCCACAGATTTACTGCTCATTGGCTAAAAACATTCCTCCTTACCTCTGTTCTAAAGGGTCGCCCCTCAATTATGAGGCTGTGCTCTCTATTTCTGGATACCCCCACTGTAAGAAACATCCTCTTCACATCCACCCTATCTAGTCCTTTCAGCATTGGGTATGTTTTAATGAGAAACCCTGCCCCACCCCATTCTTCTAAATTCCAGTGAGTACAAGCCTAAAGCTGCCAAATGCTCCTCATATGTTAACCCCCTCATTCCCAGAATAATCCTTGTGAACTTCCTTTGGACTCTCCAATAACATTTGAGATTTGGAGCCCAAAACTGTTGACAATACTCTACGTGCGGCCTGACTAGTGTCTTATAAAGGCTCAGCATTATCTTCTTGCTTTTATATTCAATTTCCCTTGAAATAAATACCAATGTTGTATTTGCCTGCTTTACCACACACTCAACATGTAAATTAACCTTCTGGGAGTCTTGCACAAGGACTCCTAAGCCTCCCTGCACCTCTGATGTTTGAACCTTCTCCCCATTTAGATAATAATCCGCACTATTCTTCCTTTTACCAAAGTGCATTATCATACATTTCCCAAAACTCTTTTCCATCTGCCACATTTTTTGTCCGTTCTTCCAATTTGGCTGTCTTGCTGCAATTGCTTTGCTTCCTCAGCACTATCTACCCCTCCACCTATCATCGTATCATCTGCAAACTTTGCCACAAAGCCATCAATTCCGTTATCTAAGTCACTGACAAACAATGTGAAAAGCAGTGATCCCAATACCGACCCTTAAGGAACACCACTAGTCACTGGCAGTAAACAGAAGAGGCCCCTTTTATTCCCACTCACTGCCTCCTGTCTGTCAGCCATTCCTCTATCCATGCCAGTATCTTTTATGTAACACCATAGGATTTCATCTTGTTAAGCAGCCTCATGTGTGGCACCTTGTCAAATGCCTTCTGAAAATCTAAGTAAATGACATTCACTGCCTCTCCTTTGTCCACCTTGCTTGTTTCTTCTTCGAAGAACTCTAACAGATTTGTCAGGCAAGATTTCCCATGACAGAAACTATGCCAACCTTGACTTATTTTATCATTAGTCTCCAAGTACCTCAACTTCATCTGTAATAATAGACTCCAACACTTTCCCAACCACTGAGGTTAGGCTAACTGGCTCGTGTTTGGCCTATAATTTCCTTTCTTTTGCCTTCCTTCCTTCTTAATGAGTGGAGTGACATTTGCAACCTCCCAGTACTCCGGGACTATGCCATAATTAAGTGATTCTTGAAAGATTATGACCAATGCATCCATTATCTCTTCAGCAACCTCTCTTAGTACTCTGGGATGTAGTCCATCTGGCCCAGGTGAATTATCCACCTTAAGACCTTTGAGTTTGCCTAGCACTTTTTCCTTTTGTAATAGCAATGGCACTCACTCCTGCTCCCTGGCACTCACAGACCTCTGGTACATTGCTTGTGTCTTCCACAGTGAAGAAAGATGCAAAGTACCCATTAAGTTCATCTCACAAACAAGAGAAAATCTGCAGATGCTGGAAATCCAAGCAACACACAAAAATGCTGGAGGAACTCTGCAGCCCAGGCAGTATCTATGGAAAAAAGGTCCTGTCGGAGGGTTTCGGCCCAAAAAGTTGACTGTACTTTTTTCCATAGATGCTGCCTGGCCTGCTGAGTTCCTCCAGCAGTTTCTATGTGTTGCATTAAGTTCATCCGCCATTTCTTTGTCCTCCATTACTACCTCACCAGCATCATTTTCCAGTGGTCCAATATCAACTCTCACCTCCCTTTTACTCTTTTATATAACTGAGGAAACTTTTGGTATCCTGCTTTATATTATTGACCAGTCGCCCTCATTTTTCATCTTTTCCCTTTTAGCTTTTTTAGTTGCCTTTTGGTGGATTTTAAAAGCTCCCCAATCATCCAACTTCCACTCACTTTTGCTACCTTATGTTCCCTTTCCTTGGCTTTTATGCAGTCCTTAGCTTCCTTTGTCAGTCACGGTCGCCACCCCTGCATTTGAGAACTACTTCCTCTGTGGGACATATCTATCCTGCACCTTGTGATCTATTCTCAGAAACTTCAGCCACCTCTGCTCTGCCATTGTCCTATAATTCACCTGGGCAAACTCCTCTCTCATGCCTCTGCAATTCACCTTATTCCATTTGCGATACAGATAAACGTGAGCTATGCCTTTCCCTCTCATATTGCACTATGAATTCAATCATATTATGATCACATTCTCTTAAAGGTTCCTTAACGTTAAGCTCCCTAATAAGATCTGGGTTATCACACAACACTCAATCTAAGATATCCTTTCCCCGAGAGGGCTCAAGCACAAGCTGCTCTAAAAAGCCATCTCGTAGGCATTCAACATATTCCCTCTCATGCCATCCAACACCAGCCCTTGCAATTTCTTAGTTGCACCCACAAAGATTCAACATTCTCTGGCCCTATGTCACCTCTTTCTAAAGATGTTATTCTGTCTCTTACAAACAGTCACACCACCGCCTATGCCTTCCTGTCTGTCCTTTCAATACGAAGTATATCCTTTGACGTTAAGCATCCAACTATGGCTTTCTTTCAGTCATGACTCAGTGATGCCCACAATGTCATGCAGACCAGTCTCTAATTGTGCCATGAGTTCATCCACCTTATTGCGAATGCTATGCACATTTAAATTCAGCATCTTCTGTCCTACATTCTTTGCCCTTTTGAAATTTGCCTCTGTGCTTCCTTTTCTGGATCCATCTCAGAGTATACGTTAGTAGTAAACATCCATTATGTCCATAGATTCCCACAGTTCCCTTGACTGTACTTCATTACATTCTGCTTTCTAAATGCGTTCTATTCCGCCAGTTCCTTAGTCTCTGTTGTACCCGTTTTGTCAATGATCCTTTTCACAGAGGTACCTTCCTTCTTCCTGGACCAAGATTTTCCCTCAAAACATAGCATGACCCAGTTTCTGATTTCAATACATGTAGTTCCTGCACCACTTCTCCTGACACCCGCTACTCACATTTTGCAGACAAAGTAAGATTACATTTCCGCTTATCCTCATATTCCAACCCACCAACTCAGAGGATCATCCTTTCCAACTTTTGATACCTAGAGTTTCCGCTGCCAGACACAACTAGGATTTGGTATTCACGACTGAGCCTCTTCTGCATCGGAGGAACCAAGCACCGATTGGGTGAAGGCTTTGCAAAACTCCTGAGTTCAGTTGGTAGGAGTCCGCTGGGCTTCCAGTTACCTATGCTTTCATTCTCTGTCCTATACTCACTTTGATACATTGGTTTGTGGTCTCCACCCCTGTTTTAATGAGACCAAACTTAAACCTGAACAGCATTCTTCTGTTTTCCATTAGGGCATGTCTTTGAAACATGTATCAAGTCCAGCAAATTAAGATAAGGCACTTCTTGCATCAGATGTGCCTGGTGCTGCTGTAGCTTATTCATCAGTCCTGATGAAGGGTCTCAGCCTAAAATGTTGATTCTTTCCCATAGATGCTGCCTGGCCTGCTGAGTTCCTCCAGCATTTTGTGTGTGCTGCTTATTCATCAGTATTCATTTTCTCTGTTATAGCTTATTCTGCTTTCAGCAATTCCTGCAATGCTATATTTCACAGCTTTTACATCTTTCTTTGTTTTGTCTGTAATTATCAACTGGCTACCCAGGCAGCTTCATCCACACGTGAACATTTCATCCAAGCCCTCATCAATTGAGATGTACTTTCCAGCATATCCCTCCCCCCTTTGTAATGTATCTAATTTGTTTTTTTCTCTTTCCCGGTTCTGATGATGAATCTCTTCACACATGTCTAACCTGCTGAGTGTTTCTAGTGCTTTCTGTTTTCTGTGGCAGGGCATAGGGCTCAGGTTTGCATTGACTACGTTGTGGATGGTGGCTCCATGGTTGAGCTAGCAGGGGTGTTTGTCATGATCTACATAAATCGAAATACTCTTTGTTTTCTCTTCCATTCTTGTTATTTTTCTGAATCCTAAAGGGCAGCATTTCCAATCTTCTTTGGGGATTCTGTGACCTTTTTAATACTCCTGCTATCTGTTGTGATCCTCTGGCAAAGCACCCTGCATAGATAATACACCTAACACAGGAAACTAAGTTCTATTATAATGGGGGCAATTATGTTTTAGGAATTAATAGGCATTCAAGCTTTGACAAAGTGACATCATCTGAAAACATTTCACCATTAGCCCCTTCTGATAACTATAATTCTATAATTCATGTAATTAGCAATGTCATAAAATCCTTTTAGAAGGTGTAATTTTAATTTGTAAATGATGAACAAAATAATATTCTGGAATATAGATGCAAATTTAAATAACAATTTAAACATCAAAAGAGGAAGTTAGAGTGCTACTTTTGCTATATATGTATTGCTTAAGGGAAGATAGCGTTTAATATTAAAAATATGCTTAGTGAAATTGCTGCCCTGTTGCATTTTCCATTATGGGTTTAGCAGCATGATAATTGCTTACAGTTATTGAACTAAATCACCAAGCAAAACAATCTCTAGAAAGTAACTGTCATTTTCTTTAAAGAGATTGCTGTCCTTTGATATTGGAAATAATTTCCAGTAAACAATTTTTGTTTCTGATAATGAATTTCAGGAAAAGTAATTTAAAGATTATTTTGATGAAATATCAACATGAACAAATAATATTTTCTGATATTACACTAAACAATTAAGATTGTATGTGTGAAAAAAGTGTGCAGTTGTGAGAAGTTTTTAACCAATGTTACGTAACCCCGTAACCAGGTAACTTACCAGCAAAGATAGCGGGATCAGCTGAGTCGGATGCTACTATTTTCAAACGTTTTATTCAAAAAGGGCACAAACGTATGGTTAATACAAAACATTCAGATCATATACATCGTCAAAACTCAATCCAAAACACCGGTGTAATAATAATCAATCAGAAATAAGCTCTATAGTTGTCTAGGGATAATACTGAGTCCAATTGAAATATAAAGAGTCACTCAGAAGTTTGCAGGCTTTTCCCTTTTGGGAACCGCTGGGGTTTTCACGTTGTAGAGAGAGAGAGATGATTTAGAAAGGTTAAACACTTGCCAGTTGTCTTTGCAGAGCAAATCCTTGGAATCAGGGGAGCAGGCTTCCCCGTTGTTAGTTAAAAGCAGTCTTTCGTTGGTTCTAGCCACAGATTCAAAATTTGGAATCTAACGCACGTGGCTTCCTTCAAAATGGCTTCCCGCTCCCACGGGAATCGGTATCATGCTTCCTTGGTGTCTCCTTGGTGCGTCTGAGGGTTTCCCCCCCTCAGACCCTCCTTTATACTTCTTCACGGGATCGCAGGTGTCAGTCAGGTTGCAGGTAATGCGATCTCTCTCTCAACCAGCCCACTTTGCCCGAGGGCTTTTCACGTGGTCTCCATGAGACAATAGTCAAGGTCGCCTTTATTCTGCTTCTTGGGAGAACGTGGTCTTCCGCACGTCTCTCTCTCTCTCCCCCATTTTCCTGTGTCTATTCAGCACGTCTCTTTCTCTCTTGGGTCAGTTGACCCCCCCTTGACTAGGGCTCTTGCGATTCTCACAAAGGAGGGGGCCGAGGGCATAACACCTCCCCCCATAGCAGGTTTTTAACCAGCGGTTAAAAACAGGTTGGTACAGGACTTTTTTTTAATCTACGTACTACACAAGCTTTTCTCTTCACAGAGTACTACCGTTATACATTCAAGTCAGTATCTAAACAGGTAACAAGTACAGTGCCCCTTTCTTTAATACCTTAACCTCACGTGCCACAGTAAAGTCTGGTAGCATCAAACTTCAGCTCAATAACCACCTTATTTTTTTATTTTCTTCAGTAACATAACTAACGAGTTGTGATCTTAGCTTACGTGTGTACTACAAAAGTTCATGCAAAATACTAATTTTTATGTTACTTTCAAACTTAACAGTCAAGCTTCCATGGGTGTTGTCTTTATTATTCACATCTTTTGTCAAAATCCCTTAAAACCGGCTTCTGCTATTTAAAAATGGTGTCCCCATTAACCCTCGCCTCTTTTCCGGTTAATTCCCTCGTGGTGATCTTGGGCACCCTGGCGAAATAGGCTTTCGCCCGCTCCTTTCATAGGAGTTATTTTATCAACAATGTGTTCCAAACTTAGACCATCTTCCGAATTTCCACCCAATTCTTTAATTTTATGCAATTTGTTAGTTTCCTCTTCAGGACCCTTCAGGCTATTAGTTTTCAGTTTAAACTCTTTGTTCAAACAGCATTTCAAATTCTGCCTTTTCACACCACACTCTGGAATAACAATAGCGTGTGGGGCCCCTTTACCTTCCAACTCAACCTGTAATTGATTCACAGGCTTTGTGGTACCAAGCCATTGTCTCTGTAGCCTGGTTGCTGCTTCTGATATCAGTACAGCCTTTAAATTTTCTTCATTCAATTTGGGAACTACACATTTCCCTTTTCCTTCAATAATAATATTCACCTCACCAACTTGTAACCCACCTTCGAGCACAAACACCTGGGAACTCTTACTTCCCAAGGTTAACCCTTTTTTCCCCGAACCGAGTCTATCTGCTCCAAAAGGACGGCCGTCTCGTCCAGCTGAGTCAAATACCTCCACATTTTCCTGAGCTCCGTGACTAGGTTCAGCATCATGTGCATCCCCATCTTGGACACACTCAAACGGGACATTGGCCTCTTCCAGGCTTTCAACACCCGTACCTTTTTCAAATTCTAACGTCCCCCGATCCTTCCAGCTACTCTCTAGGCAGCCCCCCGTTGGGGAAGGCGCAACCCTGTGAGCTGAAACAACCTCCTCGGCCATTTCAGCTGACTTCTCCACAGCAAGGATACCCTTCCTCTCTAAGACTGCCCTCATTTCACTCTCGGGACCATCGAAAACACCTTTAGAACTCTCAACTTCTCCAAACAATTCTGCCAAACCAGACAGATCAACCACGTCCAACTCTGGACGTTTTAACAGCTTTATCCATTTCTCATCTTTATTTCCTACCTCTAGGACCTTTCTCTTCACTAAGGGGGGGGCTATCTCCTCGCCCTTACCCCCTTTCACTTTACTACCTTCTGTTTTACCACCCTCGGAACCCTCGTGGTATAGGGTCAGTAAAAACGTCTTGGCCAATTCACTACTGGCCCGATTTAAACTGCTTTGGTTCTCAGCTGCTTTTCTCGACAGGCTGTGAGTGACCGCGCATGCGCGATAGCTTTGGGACTCTAGGGGCGGGGAGACCGTACTCGCCGGTCGGTGGGTCGGCATCCTGGCTGCCCAAATCCTACCTCTGGCTAAATCGTCCCCCTCCCCTCTCTCTCCCCCTTGAGCTCTTCGCTTGTCCAGCTCCAATTCATGGCTCCTTTGTTTCTCTTTCTCTTCTGCTTCTGCATTTACTTCTAGCTGCTTTAGCTGGAGCTCATGACCCCATTTCATCTCTAATTCCCTTAGTCTGAACACATGTTCTCTTTCCGCAGCCTTTTCAGCTCGTTCCGCAGCCTTTTCAGCTGCTTCTAGCTGCTTTACTTTAAGCTCATGGTCCAACCTTGCTTTCTCCAACTCTACCTGATCTGTCCCACTCGCTAATCTCTTTTCGGGAATATTTTCCAAATCCTCAGCTGCAAACACCTTCTTCCCCACGTAATGCTGTTGTATGACCCTTCGCACTTCCTGCTTTTTCATTGCTGGCTTCACCGCTGTGAGGTCTAACGCCTGCGCCAAATTTACCAAGTCTGATTTTGTAGCCTTCCCTAGCGCCTCTACCGTCGGGTTTCTCATAAATTCATCTACATCCATCTTTGCTGGTTTCCCGTCTGGCTACCTGCGTAACCAGATTTAAGTTTGGACTTACAGCCCGATTCACTGACCCTCCCGTTTGGTTTCAAATCCGGGACGAGAACCCCACTTGTTACGTAACCCCGTAACCAGGTAACTTACCAGCAAAGATAGCGGGATCAGCTGAGTCGGATGCTACTATTTTCAAACGTTTTATTCAAAAAGGGCACAAACGTATGGTTAATACAAAACATTCAGATCATATACATCGTCAAAACTCAATCTAAAACACCGGTGTAATAATAATCAATCAGAAATAAGCTCTATAGTTGTCTAGGGGGTAATACTGAGTCCAATTGAAATATAAAGAGTCACTCAGAAGTTTGCAGGCTTTTCCCTTTTGGGAACCGCTGGGGTTTTCACGTTGTAGAGAGAGAGAGATGATTTAGAAAGGATAAACACTTGCCCGTTGTCTTTGCAGAGCAAATCCTTGGAATCAGGGGAGCAGGCTTCCCCGTTGTTAGTTAAAAGCAGTCTTTCGTTGGTTCTAGCCACAGATTCAAAAGTTGGAATCTAACGCACGTGGCTTCCTTCAAAATGGCTTCCCGCTCCCACGGGAATCGGTATCGTGCTTCCTTGGTGTCTCCTTGGTGCGTCTGAGGGTTGTCCCCCCCTCAGACCCTCCTTTATACTTCTTCACGGGATCGCAGGTGTCAATCAGGTTGCAGGTAATGCGATCTCTCTCTCAACCAGCCCACTTTGCCCGAGGGCTTTTCACGTGGTCTCCATGAGACAATAGTCAATGTCGCCTTTATTCTGCTTCTTGGGAGAACGTGGTCTTCCGCACGTCTCTCTCTCTCTCCCATTTCCTGTGTCTATTCAGCATGTCTCTTTCTCTCTTGGGTCAGTTGACCCCCCCCTTGACTAGGGCTCTTGCGATTCTCACAAAGGAGGGGGCCGAGGGCATAACACCAACATAAACCAAAGTTCAAAATAAATTTATTATCTAAGTACATACTGTATATGTCAACACATACTACCCTGAGATTCATTTTCATGTGGGCATTCACAATAAATACAAATAATAAAATCAATAAGAAACTGCAAAGTTAAAGTAAGTTTTTTTATCAAAGTACATATAGGTCACCATATACAACCTCCGACTCATTTTCTCATGGGTATACTTAATAAATAAAATAACCATAATAGAGTCAATGTAAGACCACACTAACCAGTGTGCAAAAGATAACAAACAGTGCAAATGCAAAGATAAATAAATTAAATAAATAAACAATATATATTGAGAACATGAGAAGAAGAGTCCTTGAAAGGGAGTCCATAAGTTATGGGAAGAGTTCAGTGATGGAATAAGTGAAGGTGAGTGAAGTTCTCCCTCTGGTTCAAGAGCCTGATGGTAAAGGGGTAAAGGGGTAAAGTCAACCATGTGACTTTGGACAAGACACTACCTGCTTTCTCCCAGTACGTGGATTGCTACACCAGGGGTAATAGGACTATTGACCTACTGTATGCAAACGTAGAGGAGGCATATAGTGCATCCCCACTGCCTTCATTGGGGAAAGCTGATCACAACCTGGTTTTGTTACAGCCCAGATATAAATCAATTGTGATGAGGCATCCCACTACCACACGCTCTTTTAGAAAGTGGACTCCTGAAGCTGAACAGGCCCTGAGAGACTGCTTCGGTACTACTAACTGGGATGTACTGCAAGGGGGGCTCTGTGGGGGCGTTGAGGAGATCACTGAATGCACAACGGACTATATTAACTTTTGTGTGGATGCCGTTGTCCCTGTTAGAACTGTTCGCTGCTATCCCAATAATAAGCCCTGGATCACTAGTCACATCAAAGGCCTCCTAAACCAGAAGAAGAGGGCCTTTAAAGATGGTGATCGGTTGGAGCTTAAAAGAGTTCAGAAGGAACTCAGAGTACAGATAAGGGGGGCAAAGGAGCAGTATAGGAGGAAGCTAGAACAAAAGCTGCAGAAAAAAAGCATGAAGGAGGTGTGGGATGGGATGAAGATCATCACCGGATGCGGTGCAAAGCGGGGGACAAACATAAGTGGAGATGTGGAGAAAGCGAACCAGCTGAACAACTTCTTCAATAGGTTCGACAGCACAATCTAATCCTCACCGCAGAACTCCACACCAGGCTTACTTCCCTCACAGGAAAATAGCCACTCACAGGAGACCTTGCCCACGCCCAGGATTACGGCTGCACAGGTGGAAGGTCAACTGAGGAAGATCTGTACCAGCAAGGCGGCGGGACAGGATGGAGTTTCCCCACGATTACTGAGGGCCTGTGCGACTGAGCTGGGAGAACCACTACAGCGCATCTTCAACATGAGCCTGGAGCAGAGAAGGGTACCCAGACAGTGGAAAACATCCTGTATTGTCCCGGTACCGAAGAAACCACAACCAAAGGAGTTGAATGACTTCAGACCTGTTGCCTTGACGTCGCACGTGATGAAGACCATGGAGCGGCTGATAATACAGAATCTGAGGCCACAAACCAGGCACGCCCGGGATCCTCTTCAGTTTGCGTATAAGGAGAAGGTGGGAGTGGAGGATGCTATCACGTATTTGCTGCACAAATCCCTCTCTCACCTAGATGGGGTCAGTGGTGCTGTGAGGATTACATTCCTGGACTTCTCTAGTGCCTTTAACACCATCCAGCCCAAGATCTTAAGGCACAAACTAACGGAGATGGGAGTAGACTCTCACATGGTGGATTGGATAGTGGACTACTTGACAGATAGACCTCAGTATGTGCGGTTGGGAGACTGTAGGTCTGACACGGTGGTCAGCAGCACAGGAGCGCCGCAGGGGACCGTGCTCTCTCCGGTCCTGTTCACCCTGTACACATCAGACTTCCAATATAACTCAGAGTCCTGCCATGTGCAGAAGTTCGCTGATGACACGGCCATAGTGGGGTGTGTTAGGAATGGACAGGAGGAAGAGTATAGGAAACTGATACAGGACTTTGTGATATGGTGCAACTCAAACTACCTGCGTCTCAATATCACCAAGACCAAGGAGATGGTGGTGGACTTTAGGAGATCTAGGCCTCATACGGAGCCAGTGATCATTAATGGAGAATGTGTGGAGCAGGTTAAGACCTACAAGTATCTGGGAGTACAGTTAGACGAGAAGCTAGACTGGACTGCCAACACAGATGCCTTGTGCAGGAAGGCACAGAGTCGACTGTACTTCCTTAGAAGGTTGGCGTCATTCAATGTCTGTAGTGAGATGCTGAAGATGTTCTATAGGTCAGTTGTGGAGAGCGCCCTCTTCTTTGTGGTGGCGTGTTGGGGAGGAAGCATTAAGAAGAGGGACGCCTCACGTCTTAATAAGCTGGTAAGGAAGGCGGGCTCTGTCGTGGGCAAAGTACTGGAGAGTTTAACATCGGTAGCTGAGCGAAGGGCGCTGAGTAGACTACGGTCAATTATGGAAAACTCTGAACATCCTCTACATAGCACCATCCAGAGACAGAGAAGCAGTTTCAGCGACAGGTTACTATCGATGCAATGCTCCTCAGACAGGATGAAGAGGTCAATACTCCCCAATGCCATTAGGCTTTACAATTAAACCGCCAGGACTTAAGAACTTTTTAAAAGCTATTATTAATGCTTTTTGAGATAGTGATTTAGATGCATATCATATTTTTTTACTGAGTTAAGTATTGTATGTAATTAGTTTTGCTACAACAAGTGTATGGGACATTGGAAAAAAAGTTGAATTTCCCCATGGGGATGAATAAAGTATCTATCTATCTATCTATCTATCTCTATCTCTAACAGTTCCTGAACCTGGTGGTGTGAGTCCTGAGGCTCTTGTACCTTCTTCCTGATGGCATTAGTGAGAAGAAAACATGACCTGGGTGCTAGGGGTCCCTGATAATGGATGCTGCTTTCCTGTGGTAGCGCTCCATGTAGATGTGCTCACTGGTGGGAAGGGCTTTCCTCATGATGGACTAGGCTGTATCCTGTAATCTTTTGTAGGTATTTGTGTCCCATACCAGGCTGTGATGCAGCCAGTCAATATACTCTCCACCACGCATCCATAGAAGTTAGTCGAAGCTTTAGATATCATGCTGAATCTTTGCAAACTCCTAATGAAATAGATGTTCTAAGGAGGAGATGTTGTTGCCAATCTGAAATGATTGGGATCTGCAAATGAGGAAATCAAGGCTCTAGTTGCTCAAGGAGGTATTGAGACTTAGATCATTGAGGTTATTAATTAGTTTTGAGGGGATGATAATGTTGAATGAAGAGCTGGAGTTAACAGCCAACATCATGATGTATGCATGTTCATTCTCCAGATGTTCCAGTGTTTAGTGAAGAGCCAATGAAATGGCACTTGTTTTTGACCTGTTGTGATGATAGTCAAATTAGAGCAGATTCAGGTTGCTCCACAGGCAGGAGTTCATTTGTTTCATTATAAACCTCTCAGAGCTGAAGGTAAGTGCTACTGGATGATAGACAGGATTCCCTGTTCTTCTTGGGCACCATTATAATTGAAACCTGCTTGAAGCAGATGACTGCCGAAGTGTGAGGGTAAAGATATCAGTGAACATTCCAGCCAGTTGATTAGTACAGGTTTTCATTACTCACCCAGGTAACCAGATGCTTTTCATGGGTTCACCCTCTTGAAGGATGATCTCAGATGTTTTGATGGTCAAAGCAATCATAAAAGGCATTGAGCTCACCTGGTAGCGAAAACTTCTTGTCCTGGTTTTGTAGGATTCAAGCCCTGCTACAGCCGTCGAACATCCTTTAGTGATTCAACTTTGGTCTGGAATTGCCACTTTGCACGTGAGATGGCTTTCTGGAGGTGGTACCTGGACCTCTTTTTGCCAGACTTGAATGCCACTGATGGGGCCCTCAGCGGATTGAGGAAGACACCCATCCACGACTGACTTTACAAAGTCCGTGACACCCCTAGTGTACTTGTTGAGATCTTCTGATGACATTGAACATGGCCCAGTTCACCAACTTGAAGTAATCCTGTAGCTGTCATCTGCCTCCCCTGATTCCCTCTTTGTTACCTTACCTCTGGAGTCTTGCTTTTTTACATGTACCTGTATGCAGTTAGGAGGAAAACAGACAGATGATTGAATTTCCTGAAATGTAGTCTAGGTATTCAACAGTGGGCATTCCTGACAGTAGTTTAACAGTGGTCAGGTGTGTTGAGACCCCTGGGGCTGCAGGTGACATGTTGATGATAACTGGGCGGAGATTTCTTCAAGTAATCTTGATTGAAGTCCCTGGTAGTGATTTGAAAGGTGTGGGGTAGGCTGCTTCTTATTTGCTATTCACAGTTCTCAATACTAGTGCTTGCTTAACATCTGCCTTTGGCAGTATGCAAACTGCAGTCAGGATCACAGAGAACTCGGTAGGTAGAACAGACAGCGCTTAATCAATAAACCATATTCAAAAACAGTAAGTTACCAGTTTAGAAGAATGCCAGTTAAAGCTTAATAAAGACTGTAAACTGATTACTTTGTGTGTGTGGCATCCGTCGGTCTCGAGAGACCATGGATCTGTGCCTGGAGTTTCCAGGGCACAGGCCTGGGCAGGGTTGTATGGGAGACCGGCAGTTGCCCAAGCTGCAGGCCTTCCCCTCTCCACGCCACGATGTTGTCCAAGGGAAGGGCACTAGGACCCATGCAGCTTGGCACTGGTGTCGTCACAGAGCAATGTGTTTGATGCACCATCAATAACTCACTCTAGACGTAAGAAGCGAGATATCGGCTTTTATTGACTGGAAGAATGAACAACACTACATCCTGGAGAATGAGGCCGGGCTCAGGCCTCAATCGCCTTTATACAGGGGTCTGTGGGAGGAGCCACAGGAGCAGTCCAGACAGGTATATGTAGTTCACCACAGTGTTGTTAAGTGTCAAGGACACAAACACGTTGCCTCAGCTGAGGCTCGAACCAGTGACTTTCAGGTTACAAGTCTGATGCCTTGTCCACTAGGACACGCGCCAACACACTTTGTATGAGGTAATGATTGTATAGCAAAGAAGTAAAGTGAGGTTGTATTCCCATATTGTGTACATAGTGCAGCCCTGGTCAAAAGTTGGGTATTTTACAGTAAATGACCCACTTCTTGATTTCATTTAGCTTCGTGGTACAAGGCACAAGGCACATCCTCATCAGCTTTTTGAAGTCAAAGCACAGCGGGCATTCAGTAAAATTGCTGACAACAATACTCACAAATTACAGAGTTGTGTATTAATTTCTTTTTGATGCATTTTCTGCTTACTGTGAACTCCACTCAATTGCTAATGTGGCCTTTCCCCTCCTTAGTCAGGGACTTTGGCTGAACTAAATAATGCACAGCTCAGCCCTGTGCTTTGACCGGTAATGTGAACTGCATGCTCTCTTTCCTCTTCAGGTCCACTGCTACCAAGTGAGCTCATTGTTATTTTAGTACTACTGCAGTATGTGCCAAACTAGTCAAAAGCAATAATTCAATCATCACCCCTGAATATATCATTAGTGACTGTTATATCGAACCTTGTAATCTTGATGTATGAAAACTGCTTCATGCTGTATTCTTCTATAAACATTCCATTGTATGATTTACACCATAATTGCTTTTAAATTAAATATTTTTCACACAGGATTCAGCAAAGTGATACAATACACATTGTAAGCACTCCAAATAATAAACCCTGGTAATTTTTTTCAAGATAATGGTCTGGAAATAGTCTAGTTTAGAACATCAGCTTTAGACGTACAGTAACTTCAAGCCAATGGTTTTCTGTTTCTGTGTATACTGACTTCAGAGATGAAGGCCAAGACAATGCAGGCTTCTGTGTGTCAAAGCTAACTTGTTTCCCTTTCATAGATAATGTGGACAACTTGCACATAGCTGCTTGCATCCTGTTCGGTCTAGGAGTGGACTGGTTTCTTGTTTGCAGTACTTTCCTTTGGATTCTGTAGGAGCTTGCAAGAGAACAGAAGCTTTTTGGTTGCACTACAGACTTCAGGAAAATGAAATGACCCCATATGGCCTTCTATTGTCAGCTCGTTAAACTTTCTGATCCCTTGTATTTCTCTCTGCATTTAAAGTATTCGGTAGCTTCCCCTTTGATTACTTTTACTAATTTGCCTTGACAGATCTTTTTTCAGATTTTGTTTGATAATGCAGTGGTGAAGTGTCTTGAGATATTTCAGTGCACAAAGGATGCAACTTAAATGCAAGTTGTTGCCGCTGCTACAGTAGTGTTGTGATGCTAAAGTTGATGAATTTCCAAGCGTTGTTAAAGATGGGACCGGTCACCTGACAAATGTGCATCTGCATATCAGTCAAATTTCTGCTGATGAAAACTTTCAATTCTCTGATTGGTAGGCTCATGCTATAAAAGATCAGTTAAAGTTGCTTTCTCAGCTACCGAGACAGCAGCACACACCATTGAAGTGCATTTAATAAATTTATACTCTGTGGTCTTATAATGAAATATGGCTTAGAAGGTCACAAAGGATTGTAATGTCCTTGAATGACAAAGGTTACCTGTACATTAGAATCTACCTTTCTAGCAGAATCACTTACATTCAGATGCAGCTTTATGACCCACAGTGTAGACCATCCCTTTGCCTCTGTAGAAACTACCTGACCCATTGAGTTGCAGGTTACAGTCTCATGTGATAAATATGATTTATTCACTGGCTGATTGGCCAGATCTTGCTTATGAACAAATATGGTGGCAGGAATGTTTACTAGTGTAAGAGCATCCCTAGCACATCTTTCTCCACAACTTGCACCATCTTCAACAGGACCATACCGCCAAACACATCTGTACTCACCCCCACTCTCCACTTTCCACAGGGATCACTCCTTTTGTGATTCCCTTGTCCATTTGTCCCTCCCCATTATTTTCCCTCCTGTCACTTTTCCCTGGAAGCGGCTAAAGTGCTACACCTGCCCATTCACCTCCTCCCTCAGTAGTGCTGAGTGAGGTTAGTGGGTCCAGCAAGTGAAACAGAAAGCACTCTCTATGAATAGGTATATTAAACATTTATTTACAAACAGTAAAATTTCAACCAGACATTCATGCTCCCCAAGTTACAGAAACTACAAAGCTGAATATTCAACAAACGTACTTACATTCAACAAACATACTAAGTCAAAAGCACGCACAGAGCATACCTTCCCACTGGGCATGTGTGCTGCTTGCCTGAAAATCAAAGGAAGAGAGCGAACCTCCCACACGTGCTCTCTATATACCCAGGGTACTTGAAATTGGACACCAGGCAACTAACCAATGGGTAAAGCAGCTGCAGTTTCTAAACTAACCAATCATGACAAAGCAACTATCGACAAACAGAATAAGGCATCACCACCTCCATTCAGAGCCCCAGACAATCCTTCCAGGTGAGGTTACACTTCAACTGTGAATCTGTTAGGGTTGTCCACTGCGACCTCCTCTGTGTTGGCGAGACCCAACATAGTGGGGGACTGCTTTGTTGAGCACCTCCACTCCACCTGCCAAAAGCAAAATTCCTCAATGGCCATCCACCTTAATTCATATCTCCTTTTCTGTTCAGACATATTGGTCCATGGCCTCCTCTTTTGTCACGATGAGCTAACTCTCAGGTTGGAGTAGCAGCAACTCATATTCTGTCTAGGTAGCCTTCAGACAGATGGCGTAAACATTAATTTCTCCAAGTATTTGTTTACCTCTCTCTTCTCTCATTTTAAATTTCCCACTCTTGCCTTTCATCTCTTCTCCTCACCTGCCTATCACCCTCCACTGGTGCCCTTCCTCCTTTCCTTTCTCCCATGGTCCACTCTCCTCTCCTATCAGATTCCTTCTTCTCCAGCCTTTTACCTTTTCCACCTATCACCTCTTAGCTTCTTACTTCAAACCCCTTCTGCACCCACCTAGCTTTACCCATCATCTTCTAGATAATCCTCCATCTGTTCCCCCCCAAATTTTTATTCCAGCATCTTCCCCCTTCCTTTCCAGTCCTGAAGAGGGGCCTCGGCCAAAAATGTCAACTGTTTATTTGTTTCCATAAATGCTGCCTGAACTGCTGAGTTCCTCCATCATTTTTTATGTGTTGCATCCCCAGCAATCCCTGTTTGAACAGTTCAGCCTGGAGTAGGTAGAATAGTTTAACAAAAATTTCTCTTCAGAGTAGATACAACACAGGCAATTTTTTTAGAAGATTTGTTCAGTTAGCACAAATGAGAATCCTGGGAAATGCAGGAACAGATGAGAAAGGGATGATTATAATCCCAAAAGATATTCAAGCTTGGGTCAGGTAGAAACGTAAAATTTCAAACCAGAACTAATGTGACTCTAATTCACCCAGGTGCAATTTAATAGAGTTATGATGGGTTACAGGTAATCAGCTCAACTCTCCAGGCAGATTCCGATAATTAGGTGTTTTACTGGGACTGTGCATTGCTGAAGCATTTACTCTGAGGTCAGGTGCTGAAGGCTGGAATCTCCAAGTCTTGAGAAACCTAACAGCCAAAAGAAGGATTGGTAGGTGTCTTTTCAATGCTGATTGTGTGCCAAGTGAAATGGGAGAGCTTTTTGTCTGGTCAAACAAACAGCCCTTAAACCCTGTGACCTCCAAGGGCCCCTTCCCTTCTGGAGCTCTTTTGCTATCGCTATATGCCTCTGTGAACTTATCTTCTCTTTCTCCTTCTGATCACTCTGACACCATATGAGCTCATCCATTCCCTACATTTCATCCTTGTTGTAGCCATAAGATATAAATACAGGGGCTCCGCCATTTCATCATGGCTGATCTAATTTTTGTCTCAGCCCCAGTCTCCTGTCTTCTCCCTGTAACCCTTAATGCCCTGACCAATCAAGAATCTATCAACCTTTGCCTTAAATATACATAAAGTTTTGGCTTCCACAGCTGCCTGTGGCAAAGAATTCCACAGTTTCACCACTTCCTGGCTAAAGAAATTCTGCCTCGTCCTCACTCTAAAAGGATGCCCCTCTATTCTGAGCCTATGTCCTCTGGCCTTAGACTCTCCCACCATAGGAAACATTCTCTCCACATCCACTTTATCAAGGCCTTTTACGATTCAATAGGCTTCTGAATTCTAGTGAATACAGGCTCAGAGCCATCAAACGCTCTTCATATGACAAGTCATTCAATCCTGGAATCATTTTTGTGAACCTCATTCAAACCGTCTCCAATTTCAACACATCCTTTCTAAGATAAGGGGCCCAAAACTGCACACAATACTCCAAGTGAGGCCTCACCAGTGCTTTATAAAATCTCAACATTGTATCCTTGCTTTTATATTTTAGTCGTCTTGAAATGAATGGTAACATTGCAATTGCCTTCCTCACTACAGACCCAACCTGCAAATTAACTTTTAGGGAATCCTGCACAAGGACTCCCAAGTCTCTTTTTACTTCACTGTTTTGTATTTTCTCTCCATTTAGAAAATAGTCAACACTTTCATTTCTTCTACCAAAGTGCATGACCATACACTTCCCAACACTGTATTCCATCTGTCATTTCTTTGTCTATTCTCCTCATCCGTCTAAGTCCTTCTGTAGCCTCTCTACTTCCTCAAAACTACCTGCCCCTCCATCTGTCTTCATATTGTCTGCAAACTTTGCAACAAAGCCATCAAATCCATCATCCAAATCATTGACATATAACGTAAAAATAATTGGACCCAACCAATGAGTTGCCCCTGTTGGTTTTTAAAAGCTTCCCAATCCTCTAACTTCCCACTATTTTTGCTCGATTACATGCCCTCTCTTTGAATTTTATGTCGGTTTTGACTTCTCTTGTTAGCCACGGTTGTGTCATCTTGCTCAACCACAAACTGCTCTAAAATGCCATCTTATAGGCACTCTAGAAATTTGCCCTCCTGAAATCTAGCACTAACCTGATTTTACTACTGTCTGGGGCTCTATATACAACTCCTATCAGGGCCTTTGCAGTTCCTTCACTCTCCCCACAATGATTCAGCACCTATGTCACCTCTTTCTGATGATTTGATATCATTTTTTACCAACAGAGCAACGCCACCCCCCCCCCCCCCCACACAACCCGGCCTAACTGCCTGCCCTTTCAATACACTGTGTACCCTTGGATATTAAGCTCCCAGCTATAATCTTCTTTTAGCCATGATTCAGTGATGCCTACAACATCATTCCTGCCAATCTGCAATTGTGCTGCGAGTTTATCTATCTTATTCTGTATTCTATGCGCATTTAAATATAACATCCTCAGTCTTGTATTCACTCTTCTCGATTGTGTCAACCTTTTACATTGCAACTCATCCTGTTGACTATGATTTTGCCCTATCAACAGCCTCTCCTCACTACACATTACCTCTGTTTGTAAACCAGCTACCCATCTTCAGCACTATTATCCGCCTTTCCTATGATACTTCTTGCATTGAAATATACGCAGCCAGCTCAGTATACTAGTCACACTATGCTCAACCTTTTGATTCGTAACTTTGTTTACCAACATCTGCCTCCACAACCTCTCCACTAACTGTCCTAGCACTCTGGTTCCCATCCCCCTGCATATGTAGTTTAAATACCACCATGCAGCATTAACAAATCTTCCTGCTAGGATATTAGTCCCCCCTCCAGTTCAGGTGCAAACTGTCCCTTCTGTACAGGTCCCACTTTCCCTGGAAGAGAGACCAATGATCCAAAACTCTTATGCCCTCCCTCCTACACCAACTCCTTAGCAATGTATTAAACTGGTTTCTGGTTCTGGCCTCATTAGTATGTGGCACAGGTAGCAACCCTGGAAGTCCTGCCCTATAAATTAGCACCTAACTCACTGAAATCCCTGTGCAGAATCTCATTATTCATCCTGCCCATGTCATTGGTACCTACATGGACCACAGGGTCTGGCTGTTCACCCTCCCACTGAGGTCTCGATCTGAGTTATCCCGGACCCTGTGACCCGGGAGACAACATAACAACCAGGAATCTTGCTCTTGCCCACAGCACCTTCTGTCCTTCCACCAACTAACAAATCCCCTATCACCACAATGTGCCTCTTTCTCCTTCCCTTGTGAGTTACAGAGACAGACTCAGTGCTAGAGACCCGACTACTGTGACTTTCCTCTGTTAGGCCATCCCCACCAACAGTATCCAAAGTGATATACCTGTTGTTGAGAGGGATGGGCACTGAGGTCCTCTGCACTGGCTCCTTAACCCCTTTCCCCTTCCTGACTGTCACCCATTTTCATGTGTCCTGCACCTTGGTCCTATCTCCATATGGCCTATCTATCACCCCCTCAGCCACCCAAATGATCCTGAGTTCATCCAGTTCCAGCTGCAACTTCTTAACAGAAGCTGCAGCTGGATACACTTATTGCAGCTGTAGTCATCAGGGACACCAGCGGTCTCACTGCCTTCCTACATTCCATAAGAGGAGCATTTGACTACTACTATCATCCCTACTCTCCTGGCTGAGCAGATATAAAGAAGGGAAGGAAAAATATCTTGAGCTTTTCTTTGCTTTTTCTGACTGAAGCCTTGAAGAGCTAAAGCCTCAAGAGCACCTCTGACTCTGTCCATTCAGACAATGGCCACTGCGTTTGCCCCTGCCTTCCTTTAATTTGCTCTTGCTAATCAATCCCAAATGGTGGTTGGTCGCTGGTCAAAGCTCTTTTTCACTGTCTCAACCCACTGCTGCCTCTTGTAATTGGGCAGTGGACCTGATTTATGTCCCTTCCTCTCAAAACTTCAATGTCCAGATTGGCCACTGGTCAATCTTTGGCCTGTGACATTGAGTCTTTTCTTGCTGATGGCTCACCATGGCACCAGTAAAATCTCACTTTCTGTTCATTTTCTGTCTCTTCAGTTTAATTGGCATTCTTATTCTCCATAGGAATTGAAATGGAATTCTTGTGAAATGAAACGCACATGAATAGCGTTCAGGCTCCAGACTTTCCTGGCCTAAAGAAAGACTGCAGTTTACAACAGATTGTGGAATGACTTGATGCCATTTGAAAGTGTTTGCATATATAATTTGTTTTGCAAATTGTTTCATTTCATAATAGTTGCCACTGCTTTATGTGCAAAAATATTAAGCCTCCATCCTTCAGGATATATTTATCATATTTCATTGGAAATTTTAAACCTGTCAGTTCTTAAAATTTATGGATGCATTTTAAAATTTATTTAAATTCAAAGGGAAGTAGTTTAGTGTCTGAACATCAATGTGTTGAAATAGAGTAGATGTTCCTGTCAGTGGGGTGCCAATTAAATGACTTGCATTTTTTGTACTTGAGGAATATACTGGAGAACTTTAATCAAAGGAGGGAATTAGGCAAAAGGAAAGGCATTAAATGTGAACTGCAGGCAAGAAGCACATAACAGAACAGAACACAACTACTCATTGAGTATTTGATGTCTGCTGTGCACATCTGCTGTTATAAAGCTTTAATCTAGCAGAGCATGAAAGGAAGATTAATAGGCAATGACATCAATGTGTTTGGAAGCGTGCACCAAGCACTAAACCTATTCTCTGATATTCTCTCAACAAGTAATTCCTGAACCTCAAGTTTATGGCAACAAATGCATTTTTTTCTCCTTTCTTGTCACATGTTCCTGCATAAATTCATTGTTCAGTGCCCTAGAGTTATTTTAGTCTAAATAAAGATCTTTAAAGACGAGTGACCAGAAATATGTGTAAGTGCAGAATGGAAATGCATTATGCTTACTTTTTTAAATAATGTGAATCCCTCTGTACACCTTAACGTTTTACTGAGCAGCGTTGAGAAAATTCCTAGCATTCTAAAGTGCAACTGTCAATAAAACTTGGACTAGAAGATAAATTGCCATATTCCAGGCTAAATAATAACCAATCAACTTTACAGAAATGAGTTGCGCTGTTTAAATATTGGTTGCCTAGGGATGAAAATTGAAACTTGGTTTTTATGCTGATGATTTACTTATTGCTAAATTTCAGGACCTTTTGAATAAGCTGTTTTTTAAAAAAAATAAGTAGCAGTGCACAAAAAAGAAAATAATTTTTTTTCTATATGAGGCAGTTATCAAAATGTCAAGTGTTGCCATCAGAACAGATAACTAATGAAAGTTAAATGTCAAATTTTTGGTTATTCCTGTGTCATTTACATCTGGTATTATCATACTAATTACCTTAATTTAATTAATAACGGCTCAAAAATGGTTGTCAACATTGTGCCTTCCCCTCCTGACCGCGATCAGTGAACACAGTTCCTATTATCTGGAATTTTTTTTCCCCATGAAGGTTGTTGGTGGTGTTGAGGTGGGAAGACAGTCCAATCTTCAGCTCCAACTCCAGTGTGTCAGGCAGCCCTTCAGTGAGATAACACTGTTACATCAGAGAAGGATGGGTGTTTGGAAAGACTTGCATAAGTCCCTTTGACTCTGCCTTGTTTTCTGAGCACCTTTTGAGGATGAAAAACTTCTTGACATCTTCCTTGGTAGTTTCCCACCAGTGAATTGGAGATTCATAGAGGGGCTTCATAGCTCTCCAGCCTGTGTAATCCTTCCTTAGTTCCACGATGTTTTCTGGAGTCTGCAGCTAACTCGCAAGTATCCATTGGGAGTTAAAGGGCAGGTGACTATATGTTTAAAAACAAGATAGTTTTAAAGAAGGCTTAAAGTAGAAAGACAGAGAGATTTTACGAAGGATTTTCTACATCAGAACCAAGGCAGCTGAAGGTCTCGTTATCTATGGAGGGTTTGTGAAGGGAACTGTGGATGGACAAGATCCCAGAATTGTGGAACTCACCACAGTTCTCATGGGTTACAAACCTAGAAGGGATTTGGGAGTTAAAAAGGGCAAATAGTGTGCTTTAGTAACACACAAGTCATGCAAGATGCATGGGGTATCTATTTTGTAATGGGGTGTGAGAGGTCATCATGATGAGAATATTTGCTTTCAGTTTATGGTCCTATTTTCTTATTTTTTATATTCCGAGTTGCCATCAAACACTCTCACATCAGACCTACATTGTACAACATAACTTTGGTCCAGAGGGGAGCTTTAACAAAACATAAAAGTAGAGTTCTAAACTTCGACAACATTCCTTTTCCCCAGCCGGTGAAGTGTGTAATGTGCCTGGCACATAAATGCAATTAGTTCTTAATTAGTGTGTGCATATGGATATAAGAACCGGCTTTGTAACAAATCAGTCTCATTTAATTTGAGTCTCTTGCTGTATATTTATTTATCTTAATTTCACTGTGCCCTGTTATGACATCAAATCCCTGAGAAGACTCATGTGCCTTCAACAATGTGACAATTTAAACTTATCCAAATATTTGTTCTGCATTATAGTCTTGTCCTTTGACTGTCCCTTGGGATTGGGGAGGCTTTGTTTCCTCTCTGGTCTTGTGGTTTCTGAGGTGACTGATGAGACTGTGTGGGAACAGCAGGCTCTTCAACTGGAAGTGATTGATGGGACAGGTGGGTGAGTTGTTTGTGAGGTAGTTCACATCTTCCATTCCTCACACAGGACTTGAGGTCAGTACATGACCTCAAGGCTCCAGTACTACCCAGGATGGCCCTGCTCCTCTTTGAGAGCTCGTAGGCCACAGGATCCCAGGAGTCAGTGTGATGTTGCACTTCTTCAAAGGTTCAAAGGTCCAATTTAACGTCAGAAAAATGTGTACAATATATATCCTGAAATGCTTTTTTGTCACAAAACATCCACAAAAACAGAGAAGTGCCCCCAAAGAATGAACGTTAGTTAAACGTGAGAACCCCAAAGTCCACCCCCCCAGCTCCCCCCTCCCACGCATAAGCAACAGCGAGCAACAATCCCCCTCCCCACTCCATTATTTATTCGTCAAATAAATGTGGAACATAAATTGTTGGATCTTTTTTCTCTGTCTGCCATGTAACCTCTCCTTACAATAGAGCTAAGAATAGCATGTCTGTTTAGGGTTTTGATTGCATGCAAGCAAACCATTTCTGGCCTTGGGTCCTTGACCAAGTCTAATTGGGGTCTCAGTGCAGGGAATTCTGGCCTGGGAGCAGAAGCTAACATTAGTTTTGGAATTAGTAATGGTTTATTACTGTAATGTACCGAAAAGCAGTGTAAAAAAAAACTTGTGCTATGTGTCACCCAAATGTATTATGTTAAACATTGAGGTTGAAAAAGAAAAACGGAATATAGTATAAAATGTTGCAGAGAAGGTACGGTGCAATGAGACAGGTAAAAAGCAAGGGCCATGAGGAGATTGGGAGATGGAGATCATCTTTTAACATGTGAGGTAGAAATGGTCTTTGAGTCTGGTGATAGGTATTGCAAACTTTCATAAGCATTTCAGTAAATTTTTGGTATCTTGCAGAGTTAACATTTTTGGTATTTTCCAGTGCCTTGATTCAGACTCAGATTCAGCTTTACTTATCACATGTACATGGAAACATATTGTGAAATGTGTCCTTTGTGTAAACAACCAAGACACAGCCCGCAAGTGTCACCACACATTCTGGCACCAACATAGCATACCCACAAGACTTGGTAGAACAACACAGAATACCACAAAACAGAACACAACAAGCAACAACAGGCTTTTTCCCTCCCTCTCACCCTCCCTGCCTCATACCCAGTCACACTCATGGGCAGTCTTACAAATCTAGGACAGGCTTCTAGGCCTCCACTCTCCAGGCTTTGACATCCAGACCTCCACTCAACCTTCAGGCTTCGATCATTAGTATTGGACCCCCCCCACCCCCGGACTAATCAGTGATGGAACTAATCAATGATCAGACTCCAGGCTCACTGACTGACCGGACCTTGTGCTTCCTCGTGCCTCTTGCTCACACAGGAAGCATATTTGCTGTAAGTGGTCCAGGCTTCTGAAGCATGTGGGGGAGGGGGGGCAGGGATAGCTGCTGTCTAGGAGAGTGCAGAGGTCTTTAACTCCAAATGCCCTTTTCCCAAGTCACCCTGGGACTCTATTGCTGCATTGAGGGTGGTGTTGAAGTTTTACTGAAGTTTGGTACAACTGCTTAAAGTTGTATTTAGGGTTATTTCTCTTTTTATAACTTATTCTCAAGACTGTAACAAAATATAAAGGAGTACAGAAGGCAACAGTAAATAAAGACAGAAATATGAGAAAGAGATATATTGCAAACTAGAGGATTATATCTTTTAGAAATATCACTGTATGTGTAAATGTTTCAACTCGTGGTAAAGTCTATGCCTTATTGTACTCCAGATGATTTCACCCAATTTCAGACAAAGTAAGTTTATTTTTATTTTCATTTTAGTGCTGGGTATTTGACCGAAGGTCAAGTGAAGTCACTGTTGGAGATGGTGCACCAAGAAATTCTGCTTGTGAAGCTCAGGCTGGATGAGGTCATGAATCAAGAGAAAAATCGAATGCACAGCAAGCTGGTCAGTGAGAGAAGGAAGCACATTGTCAGAAAAGTAAGTGGATTACAACTCTCCCTACTCCTACTACTAATTTTATTTAAGTCAAACAGAATGTAACAGAATTTCTGTAGAAAAGGGAATTTGATTTTAATTGATTGTAAAGGAAGAATCTGGTAATACACTTTCCTCTTCTGGTGTACTAAATAGGTTCTGCATAGAGTGCCAATTGGATAAGCCACAAACATTTGGGAAATTGGGATAAACACGTTAGTAAATTTCTGAGGGAGTTTTTCACTCTGATTCATAAGTAAGAGCCACATGTGGCTCCGGACTCAGCTACCCATGGTGAGTGCAGCTGTTGCGTTGTTGCCACTATGATGCGTGTAAAGGTGAATGGAGCCTGAAGGACCTTCCTCGACGGCAGCCAGGAATCAGCTGCAGAAGTGACAACCATAGAGTCCAGGCGCAAGATGATAGGTGTCTTTAGTCTGGCCATTCACCATGTGAAACACTTGCATCGTCGACACAAACTGAGCCCTTGACATTAGTTGTCATGCACTGTTCAACCTTGCCATTCTGACAAAGACTGCTGCCTTTACCTTTGATGCACGACATGCAGAAAGCTTGAAGTAGCAAAGGAACGCCAGGCGAAACTGTTCAAAGAGTACTGAGCAACTGAAGCTGACCATGCAGTAGGGAGGGCAATAAAGATGAAACACTTCTATTTATGCCTCTTTGCTGATTTACTCTGGGGCTCGTTGAATTTTTTGAGACATAAATGCAGGCTGAAGGTCACAGCTTTGATATCCAATTTCTGTTCGCTGTTGCAGAAGATTGCTATGCTCCGTTTGAGGTTAATAGATGCACAGCTGATGCCAGGCAATGCCTATCATACACACTTGGATGAACAGTGGCTAGAAGGTCCCAGGTCACTTTCCAAATAGTTGTCGATCAGCCCAGAAATGATTAGTTGAGTGGTAAATTATGCAGTACGCCTTTTATGTGCATCTGCAAATGGTCCAATTTCCAGACATTGATGAATTTACCATGTGGCAAGCTCTGTGTTAATAACCAAGAGAACTAACTGATGGTGAGTTGTATAGTCTTCAGCTATTCTGTTGGGAAGGTGGGTAGAACAGTGGCAGATGGAAGTCATTACTGATAAGTGCAAGGTGATTCACTTTGGGAAGATCACTGAGAATGGGACATTCACAGTGTGTGGTGGGTTACTGAGGACAGTGGGATTTTGTTATAAAAGTCCAAGGATCCCTAAACACCATAGATAAATAAGGTAGCAAAAAGGCATGCAGAATACTTAACTCTGTTAACCAGCCACAGAATATAAGGGCAAGAAAGTTATGGTCCAAATTTATTAAAACATTGGTTACGTCACAGCTTGAGTATTACTTACAATTCTGGTCACCACACTATAGAAAGGGCAATTTTGCTCTAGAAGGGCTAGAAGAGCTCTACCAGGAATGCTCCATTGTGTGGAATGTTTTGGTAGTACGGAAAGATTGGATAGAGTGGTTTTATTTTCCTTGGAGCAAATAGAATGACGTAACAGAGGTGCACAAAATAATGAAGGATATAGAGATTGTGGTTAAGTTGTTTCTTGTTTCTCTTCCTTTGTAGCATATTGTCATTGTATGCTTAATTTTGCACTGTATTAATGTTCCTCATTGGGATTTGGGGTTTTTAATTTGTAAAATGTATAGAAAAACTAATTTTAAAAAAAAAATTAAAAATTGTTTCTTGTAACAGAGATTTTGAAAATTAGAAGCAGCAGTTTTGGGGAAGGAGTAAGAGGTTTGGAGGGATTCTGAGAAAAAAACATTTTTCACTCAGAGGATGATTGGAAAAGGTGACGAAGGGTCTCGGCCCGAAATGTTAACTGTACTTCTTCCTATAGATGCTGCCTGGCCTGCTGCATTCCACCAGCATTTTGTGTGTGTGTGTGTAACTATCACCCAGTGGCAGTCACATCCGCTGTGATGAATTGCTTTGAGAGGTTGGTCATGGCTCATCAGCTCCAGCCTAAGCAAGGACCTGGATCCACTGCAGTTTGTCTATCAACACAGAAGATCTACAGCGGATGCAATCTCACTGGCTCTCCACTCAGCCCAGATCACCTGGACAATAGTAATCCCCAAGTCTGGCTGCTGATTACAGCTCAGCATTCAACACAGTCATACCCTCAGTTCTGATCAACAAGCTCCAAAGCCTGGCCCACAGTAACTCCGATGCAACTGGATCCTTGACTTCCACACTGGGAAATCAAGGTCCGTGCAGATTGGAAATAACACCTCCTCCTCACTGACAGTCAACACTGGTGCATCCCCAGGATGCATACTTACCCCACTGCTCTACTCTCTCTATACCCATGACTGTGTGCTAGGCACAGCTCAAAGCCATCTATACATTTGCTGACGGCACAACTATTGTTGGCAGATTTTTAGATGGTGTCAACGTGACAGACAAGAGTGAGATCTGGTTATGTGATGTCCCAACACAACTTTGCACTCAACAAGACCAAGGAATTGATTGTTGCCTCCAGGAAGGGAAAGTCGAGGGAACACACTCCAGTGCTTATCGATGGGTCGGCTGTGGAAAGAGTGAGCTGTTTCAAAATCTCTGAAGATGCATCCTGGGCTCAACAATTACAAAGAAGACACGGCAGCAGCTATATTTCATTAGGAATTTTAGGAGACTTTCTATGGATTTAATGCCTCTTTTAAATGAACTGTGATCTAATTGAATAGTGAAGCAAATCTGAGTGTTTGTGTGGACTCCTGCCACATCTGTTCCTTCTGTTCTTGCATTACTCCTTGTATCTCACAAAAATGCCATCTCACGCAGGCTCCTAGACGGAACCAGGAACTTTTCCTGGTTTTGCCCTTGTAAATAGTCTTAAAAAACACAAAGACTTTTAATGTATCTGCAAATTATTTTTGGCTTTTGGCCTGGTAGAGTCTTGGCTTGTTTAGTGGAAACCTTGTGGTTTATTTCACTTCTCAGCATTCAATTCAGTAATTGCTTCTTTTTAAACTACTTTTTGAGACAACAATTCAGTTAAGTTATGGGGCTTTGCTGGAACAAATCTTGAAAACAGTTCCAAGAAATTTCAGGGCACTTTTCCTACATTAGCTTATAGCAGAAAGTACACCTTCATAACCAGACAAATGGTGATGGATTTCTGCAACGTTTACTGACTTTGCATCTCTGTGGAGAATAAACACTATTGTTGTTGATGAAATGTTATCTCACATAAGCAGCTCTTGGGAGTGGAAGTGGCTAAATTAGAGGTGGTTGTGATAGAAGGGGCAGAATTATAATGGAGTAAGCAAAACCTATATGTGATCATAAAGTTGAACGTCTTGCTAATAAGGCATTTATTATACATTCCTAATGGCCTTAATAAAGATGGTGGTTATCAAGTAAGTGAACCTGAACTTGTTTTAGGTAGTGGAGGACTTTGACCTTCGGATTCTGAGGAACATAATCCAGCCCTTCAGTCATAAGCAAGAGAAAATCTGCAGATGCTGAAAATCCAAGTAGCACAACCAAAGTGCTGGAGGAACTCAGCAAGCCAGGCGGCATCTATGGAAAAGAGTACAGTTGATGTTTTGGGCCAAGTCCCTTCAGCAGGACTAGAGAAAAATGATGAGTAGATTTAAAAGGTGGGGGGAGGGGAGAGAGAGAAAGACGAGGCTGATAGGTGAGACCAGGTGGGGAAGGGATGAAGTAAAGAGCTGGGAAGCTGATTGATGAAAGAGGTACAGGGCTGGAAAAGGTGGGGTCTGATAGGTGAAGACAGAGGGCCATGGAAGAAAGAAAAGGGGGGAGAAGCACCAGAGGGAGTCGACGGGCAGGGAAGAAGATAAGGTGAGGGGGGGAAAGGGGATGTGGAATGATGAAGGAGGGGGAGGGCATTATGTTCAAGAAATCAATGTTAATGCCATCAGGTTGGAGGCTACCGAGACACAATATAAAGTGTTGTTCCTCCAATTTGAGTGTGGCCTCATCATGACAGTAGAGGAGACCATGCATTAACATATCAGAATGGGAAGTGGAATTAAAATGGGTGGACACTGGGAGATCCCACATTTTCTGGCAAAGTGGTCTCCTAATCTACGTCGGGTATCACTGATACACAGGAGGCCACACAGGGAGCACCAGACACAATATATGGTCCAACAGACTCACAGGTGACATGTCGCCTCACCTGGAAGGACTATTTAGGACTATGAATGGTAGTGAGGGAGGAGGTGTAGGGGCAGGTATAGCACTTGTTCTGCTTGCAAGGGTAAGTGCCATGAGGAAGATCAGTGGGGAGGGACCAATGGACAAGGGAGTCAGGTAGGGAGTGATCCCCATGGAAAGCGGAAATTGGAGGGGAGGGAAAGATCTGCTTGGTGGTGAGATCCCAATGGAGATGGCAGAAGTTCTGGAGAATTCAGTAGATAAGCTGTCTCCAGAGATAGAGTCAGCGATTGTCTCCAACTTCCACCCTGCCCTCAAACTTACCTAGTCCATTTCTGACAGCTCCCTCTCCTTTCTGAATCTCACTTCTCTATCTCTATTTAATGTACCTTGATAATAAATTTACATTGAACTTTGAACTTTACAAAGAGCCCTCCACCTTTCTCTCTGATTAAGGAATATTCTTTGACAAATAGCTGTCTGGATTCAGATAGAATTAAGCTGAGGAGAAATCATTGTTGCACGAAGTGTGTATGAAAGTGACATCTGTTGAGCTTTGGAAGACATTGAATCTCATAATTACCTTGTATCTTTTTTATCAGTTTACTAGAGGCTATATTAAAGTATGTGACAAAGTGTTATTCATCTAGATTTAGTGGGTTGATTTATCTTTTCATTTTTTATATGTAATGTTTTGTGATGAATCATGTTCTGCCCTGTCTATTCTTAATTGATCTTAGGTGAACATGTGAATTAATCTCAGAACAATTGGGTTAAGTAAGGGACAAGCTGGTTGACTATCTCGTATAGGTTCCTTGTGGGACTTCATGTGAATATTGGCTCAGGTTTGGTCTCCTTTTGTTGAGAAGTATATACTTGTGATAGAGGGAGTACAACAAAGATGTGCAGATTGATTTCAGGGATGGGGCATTATATGATGATAGCTTGTGTTTATATTCTTCATAATTTAGAATATAGAACCCTTCGGCCCACAATATTGAGCCAACCTTTTAACCTATGTATATGATCAACCTAACCCTTCCCTCTTACATAGCCCTCCATTTTTCTATCATTCCACGTGCTTTTCTCAGAGTTTCTTCAATTTCTTTCCTTTACCTCCACCACTCACTGTATGAAAAAGCTTACCTCTGACTTCCCTCCTACACCTTCACCCAATAACCTTAAAATTATGCTCCCTGGTATTAGCTTTTTTTTACCTTGGGAAAAAGGTCTCTGGCTAGCCACTCAATCTGTGCCTCTTAACATCTTGTAAATCTGAAATCATTGAAACATTAGAAGGATAAATGTAAAATGATGTTTATTCTTGCTGAAGAATGTTGAACCATGAGTTATAATTTTGCAAAGTAAGTTGTCCATTCAGAAGCAAGATAAGATTAAATTTCTTCACTTGGTATGCAGTGAATTGTCAGAACTCTGTATTCAAGAGGATTGTGGAAACTTAAGATAGATTCAAGACAAAGAGCCATTGATTTTCAATTATTAATTGAAACAAATGCAGTGGCGCTGAGATAAAAGATCACCTGTGATTGTACTGAAAACTGAAGGCACAAAGGGATAAATAAATTATTTTTACTTCTACTTCTTTTGTTTTTTTTTTCCTTGTTTAATAAATGGCTGAATATTTCCAGGCCTGTTTACAAATGGATCAAAATGGACTAGTTTTCTAAGGAAGGTTACAACTCGAGTTCTAATCCAGAGCAGCGGCAATTATATTTACAGTTAGCCAACAGTTGAGTCATCGAATTGAGAGGGATATCTTGTTCCAATGTCATCTATAGGACTTAACCCGCATCTGAGGCAGTTTTTACAGATGGAACTATAGTCTAGTAAATAATCATCATGTTAGGTGTTGGGGATATACAATGAAGTAAAATAAAATAATATTGTTGAAATATAGGATTGTGTAAATGAGTTCCAAAGGCTAGAACCAGTTGGTGGCAGTGTTGTAACTATCTTGTGCAGCAGTTGTTTCTAAAATACAGTACTGTACATTGAAAGCAGGTCCAATTTCGAAAAGTGCAAAATTTATGGATGTATTCTGTCATTATAATTTTCACTGGGCTGTTTCTTCAATCTGTCATGTCTTATAAATGAGAGCAATCCTATAAGATATAGGTCTGAATTCCATACAGCTACATATTTCCATACTGAGCTGTAGTTTAACTCAAAGGTCATGTTTATGCATTTGCATGCAGAAAGTCCCCCTCATTGCTTGTGATCAATGCACAACTTAATAGAAATTTCTTTGTGTATTCCACTTTAAAAATCCTTTTCTTTGTCTTCATTAGGTCCAAGTTTTAGAAGTGAAATTCAACAAATCTGCACTAATGTACTGTGTATTTTACTGCATTTGATCATGGGATTATGTCTGATTTTTTGTTATTATTCTGTGCTCCTGAGAAATGGCACAGCATTTAAGAGTTACTTTCCTTGTAATTCTTTGTATTGTTAGATTGGTGAACATGAACAACAAGGAAAGGAGCTGGCATCTCTTCTCACTATCTCTGGTGAAAGAAGACCCTGTTATAACAAATATCTCATGGATTGGCATGAACTATTAAAGAAACAAGCCACAGAATTAGGAGAAATGGTAGAGAAGTTGGACAAAGATGCATTCGACCAACTGGAAATGCTCAGGGAACAACTAACCAAAGATGCTTTACTGAGAATTAAAAAAATCCACTCTGAACTTGGCCAGGAATTGCTCAAACTTGGAGTCTCAAATGACTACTTAAAACAAATGGCAGACAATCAGGACAAGGAAACAAATCTTCTGCATGAAAAGCAAATGAAACAAGAGGAAAAGAAAAATCATAATGCTGATGAATCTCTGGAAAAGTTTCGGGAGGAATTATCCAATCAACTTCATTCAGAGATTGAAGAACAGAAATTCTTAAGGCTTCAGAAGCATTCAACCTGGCAGTAAGTACATTAATGTTTTATAAACTAATTCTTGGGATGTCATTAGCAAGATCAGCATTTATCACTGTGGTGGCCTTTGGGAAAACAGTGTCAAGTTGCTGTCTTAAACCTCAAACTCTTATTTAATTCACAATCAGAAATAAAATGCAATGATTTAAGAATGTAACATAAAGAAATAATTCACAAATCGGGATTAGGAATGAAAACAACATTTTAATAAGTACAACTTTGTCAGCTCAGTACTATTTTTGTTATGAAAACTCAGTTGATTTCAAGTATAAGTTTAATTCAATGAAATTATGTTGCTTTCTTATGTAGTGTGGTTTCAGACTGTAGTCGTTCGCTTGTTCTATGGCTAAGTTTAGAATAAATTCTTAAGAAGTGCAAAGTTTACATGTACATTGTTTTACCCAAACTTGTCTCAAGACTAGCCATGGTGCCAGCCCTTGTTAATTCATACCATATGGCCCTTGTAGTGCATACTCTTCTGCCCTATGCAGTGAGTTAAGCAGTTTCTCATACATCAAATAGGATGGAAGCTTCTTTCAGGGTTTTTAGTGAGATGAAACTGCCGAAAAGTTAAGTAAAATACGTATTAAGTTCAATACAGAATTGTGATACATCTGGTTATACTCAAGATTGGTGTTAACCAAGGTAATTGGTGTTAGCATGCAGCAATCCAAGAGTAAAGGTGTGGCGCAACAATACCTTAATAATGAAAAATGATAAGCATGATGCTTCCTTCAAAATATATCTACTAAATGTTTACCAATACCAAAACTCAAGACTCACAGATATTGCTGTTTCAAGAGCAAATAGAGAGAAGATGGAAGTGGATATCTTTCCACCAGGTACTTCAAATTGAATCCAAATTAACACACGCAGGAAATGATCGAGAAAATAGCTTACATACAAGAGATGATGCTCATTCAAAGCGAATGACGTACAAAATGAACTGCATCTCTAGAAGCCAGAACATCTCTGCCTGGCATCCATAGGATGTCAAACTTTAACTACTGAAGCTAAAAGTCAAATGATCATTTCATAAAGTCTTTGGTAAAATAAGGATGGTCTCAGGGACTGGTCTTGGAAACAATCTTACTGCACTGTCTTTAACCATTCTCATGTCAAAAATACCAGCCTCATGGATCATCATCATGATCCTGGTACAGATCAGCAAGAAATGATGGGCCCAATTAACCATACGGAGAGGGTGAGCTGAGTAGCATGGTGCCCTCCTATGGCATGATCATGATCAGCCGAGCTTAGGTCAGTAGGAATGTAGTTCCACTGGTTCTTCTGGGTTGATTACCTGATAGTTTGGAACCTATTATGAATATAAACATAGAAATTCCTATATAACCTAGCATAACCTTGATGTTGATGAAGAACTTGATTTCATCTAGTTCTGTGTCCAGCTCTTCAGTTATCATCTCTGCCATCTCAACTGCTGGCAAAGCAGCACTGAGTATGGTGGAATCAGGTCTGGGAGAATGCTTTGCCTTGCACAGGATGCTCTGGGGTTGAACCTGAAGACTCATTTGTGGCTCAGAATGCTGCTGGTCACTTCAATTGTTTGTATGGTTTGTTTTTTGTCTTTCTTTTGCACATCGTGTTGGTCTTTTTATTTTTATTATTTTCTTTAACTGGGTTCTTTCGGGTTTCATGCTTTGTGGCTACCTGTGAGCAAGCAGTTCCCTAGGTTGTATCATTTATACATTCTTTGATAATAAATGAAATGGAATGTCTTTAGAATGTATGGGGAAACATAACTTTTTTTTACACTGATTATGTCAGAGAACGTTGATCTTGCCAAAGATACATTGCTCTGATCATCTAATATCTATAAACCTTTATTTTTTGGTCAGGATGCCCTTTTGGGTAAATGTTGGCTGGACATATTTTGTAGGAGGATTAGCCTTGGTAGCCTTTTCCACATACCTCTGTGCAAGAGGAAGTAGCTACATCTGACCGTTGCTGAGCTGGCTCCCTGCTGTGGGAGTGTGCTGGAACCAGTAGTAGCCCAAGGTGCTGGCACTGAGTGAAGTGCTGATCACTGTTGCACTCAGTGGACTAATAGCTTTACAGTCTTCTGCTTGGTGTCCTGTTGAACACAATACTTGAAATATGTTGAGAGATCCTTTAGAAAGCATCTCCAGTCTGCAAGCATTTTCTATGAATCTTTCTTAAAGAGTGAAGTTGCTTATGGACAGGGCATATATATTAAATTCAATATAGATTCGTTGCACATTTAAATATACTAATACTGCCGATTATACTCATGATTGATGTTAACCAAGGTAATATATACACGCTCATCACTTTGATATTCCATGTAAGACACGGTTGCATCACTCTCCATTTAGAATACTACTTCTTCTTTGGGATGTGTCTATCCCTCACCTACTAAATTGCTCCCAGAAACTCCAGCCATTGCTGTTCTGCCTTCATCCCCAACACCCAGTCAGGAATTGCCTTTCCACTAGTGGGCTCAACCACTAGCTGCTCTGAAAAGCCATCTCATAAGCATTCTACCAATTGCATCTCCTGGGGCCCAGCACCAACCAATCTACCTGCATATTGAAATCCCCCATGATTATTGCTTCATTGTGCTTTTTACATGCCTTTGCTACCCCCTCCCCCCCGATGAAATTTCTCGCCAACATCTTGGCTACTGTTTGGAGGCTTTGTATGTAACTCACGTCAGAGTCTTTTTACTCTTGCAGTTTCTTAACTCTGCACGCCGAGTTGCTCAATTTTTAGCAACAGAGCCATCCCACCCGCTCTGCCTACCTGCCTCCCCTTTCAATACAATGTATTATTGGATGTTAAGTTCCCAACTATAGTCTTCAGTAATGCCCACACCTGGCAACTGTGCTGTGATATCTGCCTTGCTGTTGCAAGCATTCAGATGTAACACCTTCAGTCATGCATTCATCACCCTTTTCAACTTGCTCCCATTACTTCAACTCATCCCATTGACTACAATTTTGCCCCATTATCTGCCTATCCTTCCTCAAATTTTCTCTATACACTGCATCTACTTATATACTAATTGTCCCATCTTCACCCCTATCGCTCCAGATCCAATCCCAAATTAGTTCAAACTCTCTCCAACAACTCTAGTAAACCTCCCTGCAATGATATTGGTCTCTTTTGGTTCAGGTGTAACCTGTCCTTTTTGTATAGATCATACCTTCCCCAGAAGAGATCCCAGTGATCCAGAAATCTGAACCATTGACACTTGCACCAACTCGTCAGCCACCTCTGCCAGATAATCCTATTCTTACACTCACTGGCACGTGCCACAGGTAACAATCCAGATAGTTCTACTCTGGAGGTCCTGCTTTTCAGCTTTCTCATTGTGTTCTCTCTTAAGGACCTCCTCCTCCTTCCTACTTATGTCATTGGTACCAATAAGTACCACAACTTTCAGCTGTTTATTCTCTCCCTTTAGAATATTGTGGACCCGATCCAAGATGTCTCTGACACTAGCATCTGGAAGGCAACATACCATCCCGGTATCTCTTTCACATCCACAGAATCTCCTGTCTGCACCTATAACTATGGAATCCTCTATCATTACTACACTCCCTTTCTCCCCTTCCACTTCTGAGTTGCACAGTCAAACTTAGTATCAAAGACCTGTCCACTGTGGCTTTCCTCTGCTAGCTCATCTTCCTGCAGTATCCAAAGTCGTATACATGTTGTTGAGAAGAATGGCCACAAAGCTACTCTGTGTTGACTGTCTATCCCCCTTCTCCCTCCTGTCAGTCACCCAATCACCTTAGTCATGCACCTTGGGTGTAACTGCCTATCCTAATGTCCTGTCGAACAATTCCTCAGCCCCTGATTGATCTGGAGTCCTCCCAGTTCCTCAACACGGTCTGAAGGAAGCTGCAGCTGGGATGCAATTCTTGCAGGTGTAGTTCATCAGGGACACTGGTAGTCTTTCTGCCTTCCCACATCCTACAAGAGCAGCATTCTACTTTCCTGCCTAGCATCCCCACTGCTCTGAATGTGCAATAGGAAAGAAAAATTGAATGATAAAGTCTATCTATAGCCTCGGCCTTTCCTCACTGATGCCTGTATGAGCCAAAGCCTGAGTTCCCCACTCGTAACAGTTTAAAGCAGAATGGTCTTTGCGAGAGTGGGCCAGTGCTCATAGAGGCTTCAGCAAGGAAAGGTGGAGGCTGTAGTTAGACTTTTTCATTTAATTGGCACTTGCCAAGTGCCTATTTATGCACAATCCAATGTCTCCCTGGGAACTATGGCACACAGGACGCCCACGTTTGCTTCTCCTGAACTCTGTCCCACATCTTCTCGGTTGCTGTGATGCATGGAATGCATCTACCTTTTATCAGAATAGGTTAGGCGTGATGTCGTAGTGACTCCGTTTCTCTGTAGTATTTAAACATGAATATTATAAAGACCAGCAGTTATTGGCTATCCCCAGGTTCCCTTGAGGAGATGGCAATAGAAATGACTTCTTGTATGAGTAAATCAAAAGATTCAGGTACTCACTCACCACAGGGAATATGAAATTAAGACTGTAATAATTCTCATGAAAGGGTATCAAACAGAAGGTTTAACTCAGTTTTTTTCTCCATATATGTGGCCTAATCTGCAGAGAATTTCTATTATAATAAGATAATACTCATGAAAAATATGGGCTATGTGGGTAGTATGACTGTTTCATATTCAGAAATCAATGTGGAACTTATTTGGTGTTCATGCTAACCTTCATAATTACAGAATTCTAAATTAGAAATTTTGACTATGTTATCTTCTGGTATCCTGCCCCGATCCAGGAAGAATGGTAGTGGAAAGAGTGAGGAATATTACTCAGTTAGCAATTTTGCTATTTCCTGCAGTCCAGCCCTGCCTATCCTTTCCCTGCCCATTATCAACAAATGCATGAAATCCCAAACTGCTAATCCTCTATAAACCTATCTGTCTTCTTACTGACTTAACCCAGTCTCCAGTATTTAACTAATGCATATATGTAAAAAGAAGAACTTGCTGGACCAACACATCCTAAACCAGTTGTACCCAGCTGTCGTGCATTATAATTAGGTAGCATGCATGCGTCAGAATAAGATTCACCCCGTGAAGGTGCTGTGATAACCTTTGACAGACTACAAAACCACAACTCCAGCTGTCTGCTAGTAATGCTATAAAACACTAAAACATCTTTAAAAGATATTTTAAAATAACTTAAAGATCATCCTACAACAATTAATCAATTCTAATTCAGAATAATACTGTAAACACAAAGGATTGATGAACCCTTATCCTAACCTGCTGAACAACTACTGAAAACCATGCATTTTTGTCTCCTTACCCTTCCTGGTTTCATTCAACACTTACTCAGTCATTCCACCTGCCAGACTCTCCCGAATCTGGTTCCATCTGCACTTCACCTCTCCCCTAACAGTTCCCGTTGTCACTAATCCGATGCCAATGGTAGCCTTTCTGTTCCCGCTTATCACCCTCCAGCAGCTATCTCCCCCATCACTCTTCTCTACCCCAACCTGCTTTGCTTTTTCTTTTTTCTCTGCTTTTTCATGTCACCCACCTGCCTCTGTCCCCTCCCCAACCTGCCTCCATCTTTCACTCTTTCTCAATCCACCTATCTCGCCTCTCGCACTCCTCTTTTACAGGCGATCTCTCCTCTCCACTCTCAGTCCTCAGGCAGTGCCTCGATCCAAAGCATGAACAGTTCCTACCCCCATAGATGCTGCTGGATCCGCAGAGTTCCTCCAGCAGTTTGTCTTTTGCTCTTATTCTACAAGCCTTTGTCACAGTTATAACAGCTCCATCCATTTTAATGCCCTCACTGATCCTACAGTGAGTCCTGATCCTACTTTGATGGGCCAATGAGAGGGTTCCCCAGTTTCCAGGAGGAATCACGTGAAGTCCAGTCGCAAAGCATTGTGACAAGGCTGCCAGCAGGAATTTGAAACCAGGCCTTCTGGTTTCAGATAAACCCCAAACTTGCTGGCAATGACATGGGCAAATGCTGGGCGGTGATTACAGAAATACTGTCAAAACACAGCAAATCCTGGGTTAATCTCCACTGAGCACTGCCATAGCTGATTTAATCAGCTGTCTTTACTGTGATAATGGTAAGTTGTATTGCTATGATATTTAATGTCTTAAGAGTGCTGGAGATCAATATTTAGTCTGTAAAATGCACAACTGTTTCACTCGGGTATTCAGTCAGTTCATAGAATGGCTTAGGAAGGACAGCGTGCAGGAGCAGTAGTTGTGTAAGTTATGATAATAGCTGACAAGTGTTCTGTGTTACTGCATCAGCAGGATAAATAATTTAATGTGCATTTAGTGGGACTGGGCACCTCTGAGTGCCAGCGTACTTGAGCATCATTTATTCACAGGACTTCAATACTTTTTAAAGAAAAAAGTATTCTGGAGAACTTGATAGGATAATGCTGTGATAAATGCACCTGTTATCCCATATCGATCTTCAAACCACTTCTCACTGCTTTGGCCTAAGCTGCAATGAGGAGATAGAGAAAACACTTACGCACTGATATAGCTGAAATGTATGGGTTGTTACATCTTCAGATCTTTTCATTTTCAATGATTTCACAAGGTCATTGTCCTGTGGGCTGTTCGCTGCTTATCTGGTTTTGGGGTAGCTTTGGAGGTAGGAAATGATGAAGTGCTTTGATTTTTCTAAATGTTATGGCATGATCTACCTTATCACCTCAGTTTGTTGTTGACTAAAGGCAGGATAGAGGGGACAACTAGGCCTTTGGATGGGAGAAAGTGGAGACTCCAGTGAGCGAGGTTGATAGGAACAATTTGAGGGAGAAGGATAGAGGGAACTAGTCAGAGGTGGAGACATTGGAATAGTCTGTGACATGGTTAGAGATTGACTGTTTCAGTGGAAGATAGAGTGGGGAAAGGTACGTGATGGACAGTATAGTGAAAGGGCCTAGTGGAGAAGTTTAAAACGGCATCCTGCAGTAGATCAGAAACATCTATAATGGGACATCAGAAGGATTGTGGGCCAATGAGAAAAGGGAAGGGACAGATTGTGGAAAGTCAGGGAAACAAATAAACAGCAATTAAATATGCGTCACACCTGATAGATTCAGTAATGCCATTCTTTCCTGTAGCTGACAGGTTTCCCTGGGCTGGAACATGCTGCAAAGGAATATGGTATAAGCAGATACGATAGCAACTTATAGGCATGAGTCAGGCACATAAGTAAGCAGGGAATGGAGGGGTATTGGCATCATGGTTGGCACAGAGAGCAGGGGCTGAAAACCAGTTTCTGTGCTGTGCTGTTCTCCATGTTCTATAAAACAACTGAACTTTTATTACAACGTAGCCGAACAAAATCTATCAGAAAATGTTATTATGGTACAAATACAAGTCAAGCAGTCTGTGGATCACTGTGACAGCAGGCCCCTATTAATTGTTTGGCCTTTAGAATTATTTTGTTTAAGGTCCATCTGATGACTGTTTTATGTATTTCAAAGAAACTTAATGAAGAGCACCCTAGTCCTATCGGAGGAGGAAATTCAGCAAATGACACAGAGCTTTCTTGCTGCTTTCTGTCAAATGGATCAGAGCCTGGCTCTCCCTAAGCTGTGTGAGAGGTGCATTCTTCAAACCCATGTGACTGACCAGAGGAAGGCAAAGATGGAAAAGCTGGAGTTACGGTGGAGAAAACAGGTGAGTGCATGCGGAGGAGAGAGACAACCGACTGATTCTGGGACTCTTTGTAGATTGTAAATGGCGCAGTGGTGAAACATTGCTACTACCTCAAAGCTCCAGGGCCATAGGTTCAATCCCAACTTTGGGTGCTCTCTCTGTGGAGTTTGCACATTGTCCATGTGAATGTGGATTCACAAAAGACTGCAGATGCTGGGATCTGGAGCAACAAAAAGTCTGTCAGAAGAACTCAGTGGGTTGAGAAACATCTGTAGGATGAAAGGAATTGTCAACATTACAGGTCAAAACTCTCACTCCTGATGCAGGGTTTCAACCTAAACATTGACAATTCTTTTCTTTCCTCAGATGCTACTCGACAAGTTAATTTCTTTCAGCAGATTGTTTGTTGCTTCCTGTGAATGTGTAGGGTTTTTCCCATATCCCAATGCTGCTAAATTGACTATTTTACTCCCTAGGGCAATTGGCAGATGTGCGAGTGACTAAGTTGCAGTTTTGCAGGTATTAAATGGTAACCTTACTGTACTTGATAGCACAATGGTTGAGTTACTAGACTGATAGCATGGAGGTCTGGACTAACAACACAGAGAACTGAATCCAGTCTCACCTTGACAGGTCTACAATTTAAATTCAGCAAATAATTTGGAATTTAAAAACTAATGTTAATCTTGGTAACAATGACCTTAAACGACTGGATTGTTATAAGAGTCCAGTTTGCCTACTAATATCATATGGGGAGGATATCTGCCAGCCTCACCAAATCAAGTGTATGTATGACTCCAGACCACTGTTCCCTCTAAGCTGCATGGGTGTGCAGCCAAGCAGTAACTGAAATGCCCCCACACACGTAGCCTTTGTTGCCGTACAGCTGAAAATTATTTTATAAAATGTTGATATAATTTTGAAATTATGCTAATATAATTTTGAAATCCATATTATAATTGCAAAATACACTGTAATTACTTATGTATACATGAATATAATCTATAAATTGTCTAAATAATAAACCTACCACAGTCTTAACAATATTTTAAAGCTTCTACGTATTTACATTGTCAGTGACTCAAGTTACAACACTGTTACAAATTGTAATGATAAACACAGAATGGAGGTAGGTATCTCATTGTTAATAAACCGCTGGCCCACTGAAAGCTGATGCCATCTAATTACCGTGTCTGTCAGTTGTTTTGACTGTCTGACATCCTTTACTTGTGCTGTGAGTTCTGGTTTGTGTTTGGTCGCTGTGCATATTACAAAAAAGTTAAAGTGACACACAGTTTTCAGGCTGTGTAAAAGAAAAAAATTCTGCTCAGAGCAATGGTTGGGCCTTGCTGCTGTTAAAAAAAAATATGGAGGGAATTTGCTCCAAATCCATAGCAACGTGATTTATTCATAAAATGCTCTTTGAACTGGCCTGCCAAGCCATTCTAATTCAGGAGCTTTTGGTGAAGGGAAGAAACTCTGGACTTCCCGCAATGCCAGAAAATGTATAAATTAACATGCATGGTGTGACCAACAGCAGAAAAAAACTTCATCAGCACTGCAGATTAATTCAACATTTAAATGACATTCATGACCCATTGCAAGTTCGGTCTTGTGGAATTTCCAACAACTTTTCTGGTCATTTGCTCATTTGTGTTATCTTTGTCTAATCATGTAAAATGAGGCTAAATTAGTTTGCTGCAGGTGGTATCAGCTCTAGATTTTGAGGTGAATGGTGCTCAGTTCGAATCTGGTTGGTCCCTTACCTGCTTTCCATCCATGTTGTGTTGAGCATCAAGCTAGCAACTTGACCTCGTTAAAAAAAACAGACAAATGCTAGGGTAATGGCAATAATGCCATCTAATGTGAAAAGGAACAACAACGAGGCTAAAGTAATAAAATTGGTTTATTATTGTCACGTGTACCGATGTACATGTTATCCATACAGATCATCTCCTTACAGCAATGCATTCAGGTAGTACAAGGGAAAATAAAAAAAAGAAAAGAATGCAGATCTAAGTGTTACTGTTGCAAAGAGATGCTTTGCAAAAATACAGTGCCATAATGAGGTTGATTGTGTGGTCAATAGTCTTTATAACGGGGGGATAGAAGCTATCTTTGAGCTAATCCTTTTATTATAATGAAGCAATCAAATAAACTATAATAGGAATATCGTGCTTGATTGTTGGACATTAAATATAAAGCTGTATATATCTCTAGAGTGTCAGAAGCATTTGTGGAGATTTGATAGAAGTTTATAAAACAATGAGAGGCACAAAGAAGGCAGGATGCCAGAATCTTTCTCCCAGAGTAGAAATCTCAAGTACATGAATTTAAAATTAGAGTGCTGTGTTTAAAGGAGACATGTGGACGTGTGTACATTTTTTTTACACAAAGGGTGGTAGGTACCTGGTGGGGTGGTGGCTGGAGCTGATACTGCAGTGGCATTTAAGAGGCTTTTATAGAAACACACAGGGTATGGAGGGATATGGATCAGATGGAGTGGATTAAGTTAAGTTCAGCATTGTGTTCAACGTAAACATATCAGTCCAAAGGGCTGGTTCCTGTGCTGCACTTTTTTATGTTCTGTGAATCCCCTCTTGTTTGAAGGAAATGTTCTGAATGGCAAGCAGTTCCTTAATATGTTTCCACATTTGTCAATTAATTTTGCCAAATCCTATGCCAGTCTTGGCCAAAAGAGACAGGACATCAGTGAGAAGTAGAAGCTGCTCAAGGGCACAAGTGGATTGTGTGCAACATGTTACCTGAAGCTGGGAGCTTGGAAAGGGCATCCAATTATCTTGGAGTTAGGATGCAGAGCAAAAAGGCAAGGTGGGACTCAGCTGAGCACAAAGAAAGTCGCCAAAAATATTTCATCCAAGAGAACTTAAATCGTGCATTCTTCTGGTTCTCAAATCATTTATTTATTTGTTGGATTAAGCAGTATTGTCATTCAGACTCTTCTGAACATGATCTTCTTATTTCTTTTACAGTCAAGGCAAAAAGTGAACAACCGAGTTCTGACCCTAACGGTATCTCCCATCACCAAACTCCCTCAGCCCAATACCAAGCCCAGCACCATCATACATCTTCCAGGTTCTGCCAGAGATCAAGAATTAAATCGGTTCCTTGTGTTCTTTTCCTGAAAATTGGAGTTCTTTTCACAAAAATTAGAGTTCTTTCCATTTAAGAGGTGAAAAAATACATTTCCCCCTTTTCCATGTAGCTAGTCATACAAAATTTCATCTCATTATGACTAAATTCCCAATGAAATGAGTAGCTATTTATAAGTCAGTCAGTAAATATATTTTAATCCTGTTTACCTGAGTAAACAAGTCAAGAAAATAAACCTCCATATAGTGCTATGTGAAAATTTCACTACATCTCCTCCTTAAAATAATGGCACTTCTGACCAGCTCACTGCAACGTAACATTGCTTCAATTCCCATCGAATGGATGCCGCAGACAAGATGGTCCCTGTAATTGAAAGAATCAATACCCTCTTTATTGCTGCAGAAAAGCCTAAGTTCAGATACTCGATGTATTTCACCTCTCTGCAGACATTTAATTTAGCAGAGGAAGGACAAGCACAGCTGCATGCTGCTGTGGTGTGTTACCGTGATCCTTTACTGTGCCAGCAATCAGTTCAATTCCCGCCTCTGTTTGTATGTTCTCCCCATGATTGCAAAGAAATGCAGGTTATTAAATTGTGGACATGCTATGTTGGCCAGAAGCATGGCAACACTTGCGGACTGCCTCCAGCACGTCCTTGGACTGTGCTGGTCATTGACGCAAATGACACATTTCACTATATGTTTCAATCTGTGTGACAAATAAAGCTAATCTTAAATCTAATCCCTAATGCAGCATCAAACCACAACATGTGGAAAAAAGATTGAAGCTTCCTGGAGGGAAGCCTCTCTTCCCTTGTGGATTTGAGCAGATATTCCAATCCTTTTCTGAGTTGAGTAAATATTGGTCTCTTTTCCAGTTTGCCATGGTATATGTTGAAACATTCAGATAGTCACCACTCACTTAAGGGCTGCATCAGTAAAACTCCAGATAAGTTTAAAAAAATTGAAATATCCAACAAGAAATTTTGGCTAATAGTAAAAAAGGAGGGAAATGGCATTGACTGGATTGTTCTTACAAACTTGATGAGTCAAATGGTCTCCTTACATGGTATAACCTTTCTGTGATTCAACTAGTAAGAAGATCAAAAATTTCTCCCTTTTCTTCCTTTTCTATGTTGATTACTCTTTGACTAACTAGACCCCATATTCCTCTACTACTCTTAGTAGATAAGAGACCTCTTGTGACCTTGAAAAGTTGTCAAGGTGAGCAGCAGATGAGATTGTCTCCCGTGCAAGTTCTCTGTGTGCGTTCTACAGTATTGGATTTGGTAGCTGGTAGTTCCTGAAGAAGCTAATTTTGATCGATTATTTCAAGTTTTACTGTGTATGTCTTTCTTTGTAGGACAAATTAAAGGCCAGTGAGTATGGACGTGATGATGAGGCGAAGGTGGTGGTATTGCAGGAGCGTACAAGACGTAAATTGAAACTGTATGATGAAGAAGCAGAAAGCGCTGCAATCAATAAGGTAAAACATCCAAAATACAGGCTCCAGTAATTTGAAAAAAACATGATTCCGACCAAGACAACCTACCACATATCTGATAGAGCTGACAGTCTCTGCTCAGTTTGGTCCCACTTTGATTTAATTCAAAAGTTAACCTGTAGAATATAAAATGTCGTTGCCCTGATTAAAGTTTCTCTGATGTTGGTAGTTGTAGTTTATCTTCTGAGTCTAAGTCTAATTACAACATCGCCCCAATCTCAATCCTTGTTCTGTACTAAATCACCACATTTTATTTTGTATCTTTAGTTCATCATTTTGCCCATTCAGAACTTTATACTGCTACAAAGGGGCACCATTGCATTGTACTTTGATATCAGTGGAATGAGTTTCAGAGGAGTAGAGAGCTAATTGCAGTTATATAGCATATTTAGTGCCATTAATCAGATTCATAGAAATCTACAGCACATTACAGGTCCTTCGACCTACAATGTTGTGCTGACCATGTAACCTACTCTAGAAACTACCTAGAATTACCCTGCTGCATAGCCCTGTTTTTCTAAGCTCCATGTACCTATCTAAGAGTCTCTTAAAAGACCCTATTGTATCTGCCTCTATCACTGTCGTTGGCAGTGCATTCTATACACCCACCACTCTCTGTGTAAAAAAAATAAAATACCTCTGACATCCCGCTTGTACCTTACTTCCAAGCAGCTTAAAACTATGTCCCCTTGTATTAGCCATTTCAGGCCTGGGAAAAAGCCTCTTACTATCCACACGATCAGTGCCTCTTATCATCCTATACACCTCTATCATGCCACCTTTTGCCCTCCATTACTCCAAGGAGAAAAGGCCAAGTTCACTCAACCTATTCTCATAAGGCATGCTCTCCAACCCAGGCAACATCCTTGTAAATCTCCTCTGTACTCTCTATAGTATCCAGAGCCTTCCTGTAGTGAGATGACCAGAACTGAACACAGCACTCCAAGTGGGGTCTGACCAACTTCTTATTTAGCTGTAACATTACCACACGGCTCTTGAACTCAATCCCATGGTTGATGAATGCCATCACAGCATACGCCTTCTTAACAACACTGTCAACCTGCACAGCAGCTTTAAGTGTGCTATGGACACGGACTCCAAGATCTCGCTGATCCTCCACACTGCCAGGTGTTTTGCCATTAATATTATATTCTGTCTTAATTGCTGGATAATTCTCAAAATCTTGTTGCTTCCATTCCTAATTTAAAAAATTCTTCCCTGAGTTTCAATGGGATGGGACCATTCAGCATTTGAACCTGCTTCACGATTCCATTAAATCACTGGTGATCAAACAATGATCAGTTCCATTTACTGTAATGATTCAATTTATAGGATTATCTATGTTCCAGTATTTGTGCTGAACATTTCAGGTGGCTCAATAGTGATTTTCTATTCTTTTCAAGGCCATTTCATTCCGTCAAATCTTAAAGAGCCTCCCTTTCCCCCGCTAATTTTCCTTGTAACATTTACGTTCATATCAATGTCTTGTAGGTTCTTCCACTTGCCTACACACTAAAGGCAATTTACAGGGACCAGTTAACTTAGGTTTTTTTGGATGTGGGAAGAAGTGGAAACCTTTGCAATCACGGGGGGAGCCTTCAGCACTGGAGGTCAGGATTGAAACTGCGAGGCAGCAGTTGCACCACAGTATCTGTGAGAGAGTAATAGGCTTGTACTGCTCAGTGGGAAGAGCCCTTCCTGAACATCACTCCTACATGGATGTGATATTATCTTGTATCTGGTCTCTCTCAATGAGGAAATATCTTATGTTCTGCACCTTCTCAAATCAGAATAAATTATGCTAATAAAAACACTACAGATGATGGAATCTGGAGCCACATACAATCTAATCGAGTAGGTTGAGCAACATCTGTGGGGGAGAAGGAAGTGGCGATATAGAAGACTGTGGATGCTGGAATCCTTTCACACACAGATGCTGCTCAACCTGCTGAGTTCCTCCAGTAGGTTGCTTGTTAAATTATGCAATGCCTTAATCTTCAATACACTCCTGTCTACAGAAGGAATGTGGCTGATCAAAATGTTCCCTGTCAAAGAAGTCTTAATTCAACAAATCCTAGTTAGTGACATCTCATTAAAATTATTAAAAATATAAATGTACACAACCCCAGGTGTATTTTATGAATGGATTGTATATTGTATACACCTATACACCTGCTCATTAATGCAAATATCCAATCAGCCAATCATGTGGTAGCATTTCAGGGCATAGAAACATGCAGTTATGGTCATGAAGTTCAGACCATAGGATTCTGATGCTTCTTATAGAAGTCAGGAAAGACTTCTATCATCATTGTTTTATTAAGAGTTGATAGAACAAAGAGAAATTAAAACAGACAGTGATGGGGTGTTCTACTAGTCGGAAAACAGAGAAACTGAAGGTGGCACCTAGGATAAAATAGCCGAGATGAGAGTATACCCATTCAAGTCGAGAGATAAGGGTTTACTCAATACTGCAGTACCAAGTTACTGAATGACAAAACACTTATTCACAATGCAGAACAAAGAAACATCCAGAGATTTACAGAATCATACTTTGTATTGCCACTAGATGCATATTAAACTGTTATGTGCATACTGTAGTCACTAGAAATCTTTGTAAGCAGTTACGTGTGTGTGTGTGTGTGTATATAAAATATCAATTATATAAAATACAAAAATAATTAATTGTTCAACTCCAAAAAAAATAGCCATTAACCAGCCTAATCTAAGAACTAAAACAATCATATCCAACAGGACCAAACATCAGATAGGGGAAGAAATGCAATCTAAGTGACTTTGACCATGGAATGATTGTTGGTGCCAGATGGGGTGGTTTGAGTACCTCAGAAACTGCTGATCTCCTGGGATTTTCACGCACACCAGTCTCTAGAGAAAGGTGTAAAAAAACAAAAAATAAGTGCTGTGAGTGGCAGTTCTGTGAGTGGAAGTGCCTTCTTAATGAGAGAGGTCAGAGCAGAATGGCCAGACTGGTTCAAGCTGGCAGGAAAGCAACTGTAACTCAAATAACCACGTGTTATAAAAGTGGTGTGCAGAAGAACACAACACATCCGACAAGATCACAAACATACACTCAGTCTCCACTTTATTAGGTACAGGCTGGCTTGTGATCTGGCATTTTGATGGACCACTCCTTCGGGATATGAGCTGTCTTCGCTTCTAAACCCAAACGGTGCCAACGTTTTGATCGCCCTCATTTGAAACTCTGTCAGTTCAGCACCTGGTGATTGAATCACACGACTATCCATCAAATAGTTAAAAGTTGTCAGAATATGCTTGTAATGCCCATACAATCGTTCACTGAGGTTGCAGGTGGTTTACCTCTGGTTAGGGTTATGTTGAGAACATGAAATTTTCAGAGTATCACAGGCTGTCCAGCAGCTGTGCAAATATGCAGTGTTACCTGTATCCATTAAGCTCTCCATGTGAAGGTAGATGTATAATAGAGGAAGGACCCAGGACCCTGAAGTATAATAGCTTAAATTACTCAATAAATAGTCAAGGATTTGGGACCAATGAGGTTGGCACAGGTTTCTGTTATACATTTTACAGCTGAGGTATTGAAGAATAAAGTCAATTGTTAATAGTGTAATAAAAATAAATGAAACTACTAAGGTGCTGTAAGCCTTGCCTTCCTACATTAACCATTGAGACTTAACTTCAGAGGTAATAATAGTGTGATTGAATATTAACTGATCCCAAAAATAGTTAGCTATTTTTGCAAGTCCAATTCCAAAGTATAAGAAAATAAAATACATGTGTCAGCTGCTATTAACGTGAGCACTTGATTTGACAGAGCTAAAGATCAGTCTGCGTTGCAAAGTTCTTCTCTCTATCATCTCTGGATGTGTCGAAGTTGGAAGTGCAGTACCATTGACAAGTGTAGCAACAGTCAACATACTCCTATCATTTTCAGCCAACAACCCAGAATCCTCAATCAGCAAGTATTTTTCCACCAGCAAGGTAGCAACTTAGTAGTGGCCTTGGTAGTGGACTCTATCTCAAGTTTCATGTTAAAAATAGGCAAATAAATTTCCATTTAGCACTCTTCCTCAAACAGTGCCTCAGTAGTCTTCCATATCACTGATGCCAATGAGAAAGTACTAAGAGGGTAAAGGATTAACTAGCTGGCCCAGGATGCTAAAGATTAACTCACTGGCCCAATACTGATTGCTCTGGACTAGTAAAAAGCCACTGTGATTGTCATGGGCACATTTGGCATAGTTCATTGTATTTAATTCAACAGCTACTACCTGAAGCATATCACAAAGCAGAGAATAAATGTAACACTTTAAAGTTCAGAAATGTTTGCAACTCCACTTTCCGTGATGGTGTAATTATTAATTTTAAATCCATCAGCCCTGAAATTGCACCACAGGTGATCTGATACAAATGCTTCAGATTCACCATCTGCAATTACACTCCTACTGTTTCAGTGGAGGTTTAGCTTTTTTTTTCAAAATTCATAGATGTACTGATAGCTCTGGGCATAATTATCCTGCCATTATTTTGGTAAGCATCATCAGAAATGGTGGAAAGATTCTATCTAATTCGATGCAGGATTATCCCACAAATGTTAATGTTATAGAGCCACAAGCTGTTGCACAGAGGTTTCTAGCTTCCTTACAGATATCTACATGATACTGTTTTACTTTTCACATTAAGCACTGATAAGTTGTTGAATAAATAATGGTTCTTTGACTCTGTAAGTCCCAGATGAAATGAGATAAGCTGCTACACAGGCAGTGATCACTATCAAAGCATTCACCATTTTGAAAGCTTCATTTGATCACCAATGTTACTCATCCATGTGCAGGATTAATGGGTTCTATAAGCTGAATCATGTAATCTATAATATGTTTGTACAACTTCAGTACAGAGAAATGAATAGTAATTATGTTTCATCACTTAGAGATCTATGAAATTGTATTTTGTTTGGGGCTAGTGGGCTTACCAATGATATTATTGCTCATGTATGTATGTCAGAGCAGAGCTAACAAGAATACCACATGAAGTATGTTAATGCTTAGCATCTCCAATTGCTAAATTATACTGAGTCAATTCAGACTATTGTTTGTCAGATTGCTGCAGTCGTTAGATACCAGATGTCTTTGGATAAAAGTTAAACAGTAACATAGAACAGTACAGAACAGGAACAGGCCATTAAGCTCACAATGTTGTGTTGAACCAGCTAAAAGCAAATCAAAAATGTCCGAACACTAATCCCTCCTAATCCTAATACATGGATCTTCCTTGCATCCATGTGCTCATCCAAGCATCTCTTAAAAACTGCCAATGTATTTGCCTCCACCACCATGCCAGGCCGTGCATTCCAGGCATCCTAAAAAACTTACCCTCACATCCCCCTTGAATCTACCCCCTCTCATCTTCAATGCATGCCACCTGCTATGAGAAATTTCAACCTTGGGGAGCAGATGCTTTCTGCCCACTCTATCTGTACCTTGCATCATCTTGTAAACCTTTTATCAGATCTCCCCTCAGCCTCTGGCGCTCCAGAGTAAACTACCCCAATAACGTGGTCATTTAGCATGTTCAAGCTGTGTAGGAATTAAGGAAGAAAGACATTCCTCTGTTAAAATTCTCAGGATGTCTCTGATACGTTCCCAACTGTTGACTTTTCTTCAACACAGAGTTATGTATGTGATGTGGGCAAATATGAGCCTATCTGCTCTGTAAGGTCTCACAACAGCAAATGAACAAGTAACCATTTAAATATTATTTGCTGTCTTTGTTCACGTGATACTGATGTCACTGGCAATGTGATCTCTATTGCTTATTACTATTTAAAAACAGAAAGTTACGGCAGAATAAGCCAAGGAGTCAAATGCCCTGCCATTCAATACAATATGTCTGCACTCACCTGAATGTAAAGTAAAAGTGAAGTAAACTTCTTATCAATGTACAACCAACCCTGAGGTTCATCGTGTGGGTATACTCAATAAATCCATAATAGAATCAATGAAACATCACACCAACTTGGGCAAAAGACAACAAACTGTGCAAATACAAAAAAAAATAAACAATAAGTATTGAGAACATGAGATGAAGAATCCTTGAAATGGGTCCATAAGTTGTGGGAACATTTCAATAATGGGGCAAGTAAAGTTAGCCTCTTTGGTTCAAGAGCCTGATGGTTTGGGGTGGGGGGGGGGAGTAATGACTGTTTCTAAACCTGGTGCTGTGAGTCCTGAGGCTCCTGTACCACCTAATTGATGGCAGCAGCGAGATGAGAGTATGGCCTGGGTGGTGGGCGTCCGAGATGATGGATGCTGTATTCCTGCAACAACGCTCTGTGCTCATATGCTAAATGGTGGGGAGGGCTTTATCCGTGATGGACTGGCCATTTCTATTTTGTATTTAATATTGCAATAATATTTGAGTAATCTTGTATATATGGTTTGATTAAGCATTCTTGTTCATTTGAATAATTATTGGTTATGTGTAAAATATATTAACTGTATACGTTATCACTCTGCCACATGATGCATGTGTGCCTCACTTAAATTAAACTGAAATTAGACCTGCATTTCAGACTCCCATGCTTTCCTTTGAATTAGTTTAATGTTTTGAAGTTACTAAACATAACACTGGTGATGAGGAATGTTTTAAAACCAACCTGAGATAGCTACAGACCTTTTGAAGCACAGCAAAGTATTTGAACTACAAAAAGCACAGCAAGGAACATCAAGTTTTAAAAAACCACCACAGTACATGTTCTTCTGAAGGGAGGACATGATTGAGTTTGCAAGTAAGGCCGTAAAGAGAAACTCAAGGGTTCATGATGAGGGAGTACCAGATGATAATAATCATAAAGCAGAAATGGCTGGATACGTTAGAAAAATTAACATGTTTGATTACACAAAAGATAACTGGAATATGTATACTGAGCTAATTCAGCAATATTTTGAAGCAAATGAAATAGCCAGTGAGAGCATGTACCAATTTTGCTGTTCTGTTTGGTTTAAAGGCTTACAGTTTGCTTCAAAGTTTGACTACTCCAACCAAACTAACAGAAATGAGCTTGGCTGATATTGTCAAAGTAATGAAGGAACGTTTAAAATCAAAACCATTATTGATTGCAGAGCATTGTCAGTTGGTAATGGTCTTAATGATGTACTGCAAGATTGTTTAGTTTGTGGAATCTTACATGAAAGCATTCAAAAACTAAAGAACAACTTACATTTAAAAAAGCAGCTGAAATTGCTGTTTCAGTAGAAACTGCAGAGGGAGACACATTTGAGTTGCAATAAGAAAGAAAAGTGAGTGTGATCAAAATTGCAGCGTCTGAACAGAAACCAACTCGACTGAACAAATTGTGTTACCGTTGTGGCAGGGGTCTACATTCACTTAACAAGTGCAGGTATAATGGTGAAACTTGCAGAAAATGAAACAAAGTAGGTCACATACAAAGAGCACGCTGGGCAGACAAAAAAAAAATGGACTGCTCAGGGAAGAGAAAAAGATAAAAAGTAAAGTTGCAGTTTCAAAAAGAGTATTAATCTACATGCTGTTGGTGATAATGATGAGATTGACACAGGACTGTGTAACCTTGAGATTTACAATGTGAAAATTATCAATAAACAATCAATATGGCTGAAGCCTGAAATGAATGGCAAATTAATTAAAATGAAATTGGACACTGGCTCAGCTGTTTCAGTCATTCCACAAAATGAGTTTGAACAGCATTTCAAAGATACTGAATTGAAGACTGCAGATATCCAGCTAGGAATGTGTACTGGAGAAAATATAGCTCCTGTGGGAATGATATTCGTAACTGTGAAATATAACAAAGAACAAGCGACATTGAGTGTGTATGTGATAAAAACAGGAGGGCCAGCATTGTGGGGTTGTGATTGGCTGAGACAACTACAACTTGATTGGAAATCCACCTACTAATTGCATGCCACATTCCTTACAATAGAGTGAACTGCAAGTGAATTAAGAAAGGTATTGGATGATGACACAAATGAGTTAATGCTATACACCATAAATCGTTATTCACCAGAGGGCAAACATGTATCTCTGTGCCTCTGGTAGGAAAGCATATTGGACCAACGAAGGACCAAGCTAATCAGAGGAATTGTGAAAAGGATGAAAGCAGAGGCCCAGCTACAACAGTTTTTGTTGACAAGATGTCTGAGAAAGCTTCAAGTGGGAGACAAAAAGCTGCTTGTAAAAGTAGATGCAAAGACCAAAGCCCAACTGAATGAATTGAAGGCCAAAAAGAAATGGGTCAATGGAGATATGAAGGATTCATCAGAGAATGTTGTGGATGAGGAAACCAAGACGAGATATCAGATTGTGAAAGGAGCAATAGAAGGATAAATAAGAAGATACTCCAATGACGTAAATAAACCTTTCCAAGATCAAGATGCAAACTAGAAGAAAAAAAGGGGGATAAGAGATGGTAAATGTAAGCAAGAGAGGAAAGATGTGAAAAACAGAAGGAACATGAAAAAGAAAGGGATGGAAGTAGATCCAGAGAGAGAAAAACTGAGAAAAGAAAAAAGATGTCCCGAGCTGTCTGAACCACTTTATGTAGTCACAGAGTCAACTCCTACAACTACCTGGAGGAGGCCCAAGAACCTGCGATTGTTTCACAGCCACAAGTCTCACTTGCCAAGCAGAGTGATCATCCTTGTCAGAGAAGACATTATCTCACAAGAGTAAGAAATTTTCCACAGCGATTAAATCTTTAGGCCTGAAAAGGACAATTTAAATTTACTATGCTGAAGATGTCTGTATATAATAGCTGTAGTATATATTATATTGCGTATATAGTTGAGATGCAGTCTCAACTATATTGAGTTGGGTTTATAGCAATGCAGGGAGGAGTGTTGTATATTTAATATTTCAATAACATTTGCGTAATCTTGTGTGGAATATATATTTTCTTGATTAAGTGTTCTTGTTCATTTAAATAATTACAGGTTATATCTAAAAATAGGATAATCGCATATGTCATCACGCTACCATGTGATACATGTGTGCGTCACTTAAAATAAACCCGAAGTTAGATCTGCATGTCAGACTCTTGTCTCTTCCTTTAATGTTTTGAAGTTACAAAATATAACAATATCCTCTAATTTTAGTAGGATTTTCTGTTCAAGGACATTGGTGCTTCCATACCTGGCTATGATGCAGCCAGTCAATAAACTCTCACCACACTTCTACAGAAGTTTGTCAAAGTTTAAGATGTCATTCCGAATCTTTGTAAACACCTAAGGAAGTAAAGGCACTGCCCTGTTTTCTTCAGTGGGCCTAGGACAGGCTCTCTGAAATTATAATGTTGAGGAATTTAAAGTTGCTGATCCTCCCTACCTCTGATGTTCCAATGAGGACTGGCTCATGGATCTCTGGTTTCCTTCTCCTTGGTGTCGGTGACTTTGTTGTTATGGCACCACTCAGTCAGGTTTTCAATCTCTTTCCTATATGCTGATTTGTCACCACATTTGATTTGACCTGCGACTGTGATGTTGCCAGCAAACTGGAATATGGAATTAGAGCTGTGCTTAACCACATGGTTGTAAGTGTAAAGCAAGTAGAACTAGGGGAAAAGCACACAGCCTTGTGGTGCACCTGTGCTGATGTAGATCGTGGAGATGTTGTTGCCAATCGGAACTGACTGGGATCTGCAAGTGAGGAAATCAAGGATCCAATTGCACAGGGAGATACTAAAGCCAAGGCTTTGAAGCTTATTGATTAGTTTTGAGGGATGATGGTATTGAATGCTGAGCTGTAGTCGATAAGGAGCATCCTGATGTACGTACCTTTGATTGCCAGATGTTGAGTGAAGAGCCAGTGAGATGGCATCTGTGGTGAACCTGTTGCGCTGGTAGGCAAATTGGAGCAAATCCAAGAGACTTCTGAGGCAGAAGTTTATATGTTTCATCACCGGCCTCTCAAAACATTCGGAATTACTGTGGATGTAAGTGCTACTGGACAATAGTCATTGAGGCAGGTTACCATGTTCCTCTTTGACATTGGCATAAGTGAAGCTTGCTTGAAGCATGTGAGTACCTCAGCCTGCCAAAGATCTTACTGATCACACAATCCAGTTGATCAGCACAGGTCTTTATTGCTTGAGTAGTACCCCATCTGGTCCTCTATGTTTTGACGGTTAAAGCCAGCACAGAAGGCATTGAGCTATTCTCGAAGCGAAGCCATGTTGTCACCTCTGTCACTTGATTTTACTTTATAAGAGGTGATAGCACTCAAGCCCTGCCACAACTGTTGAGCATCAATGGTTGATTCAAGTTTGGCCTGGAATTACTACTTTAGCCATGAGATGGCTTTCCAGAGATCGTAGCTGGAGCCTGTGTAACTTTCTTGGTCACCAGACTTGAATGCCCCTCAACAGACAGCAGATCTCATGGTTCATCCAGGGCTTCTGGCATTTTATATTTAGAAATCTATCTACTTTGGAAAGGTATTCATTGACTTGGACTCCAACTCCTTCTGAGGAAGAGAATATCATAGGTTCACTATCTATTGGATGAAGAAACTTCTCTTCATCTCAAACCTAAGTATCATTTCCCATTTCCTGAGACTTTGTCTCTGGTTCAGCAAAGGGAAACATCCTTCCCACCACTAGCAATTCCTCATCCAATCCCAGCCCCGTCTATATACCTTAAAAACTTTTGTATCTAATAATCTGCCATCTCTCAGTGTAAGGGAGAAAAAGTGGTTATTGTGCAATCTTTTCAGGTGATGAGGAGGTCATTGTAGAATAAGTGGCAGAGTTTGTGTGCTGTAAGATGGGTATGAACCTTCTAGCTGAGCTAGACGTGTGAAGGAATATGTGTATTTTAGAGATTTGACCTAATCAGAAGACACAGTTGGTCACCAGAGTGTGATGAAATCAGCACTAGTTATGCAGGTGGGACTTTGCATAAAATTGTAAATTGATCACTCAGACAAGATCTCTGAATTTCTTGTGATGTTGCATTGATCATTGATTGAGTCAGTAATCCTCAGGGCCTAACTACTGAATCAGATATCGGAAAATGTCCTGAAAACTGTGCAGCACTTTAAATGTTTTTGTTTGTAATATGTGTTCTATGAATATTTGGAATGAAAATTGAAATATCACATTTTTTATTGTATGTATTAATTGAAGGGTGTAATGAAATATAGTACAATAAAGAAAATCTTTCACATTTCGTAAACTTTTTCTCTTCTGTCTCTGTCACAAATCCATTGTTTATAAACACTGTCCAGCTTAATTTCACATCCCAATACGTCTTAATGCTCTTTAGATCATCCAAATGTACCACTTCTAGTCTGTTTTTGAATTTAGATTTAATTAATTTCATACTGCATCCACATTGACAGTCAGCACTCGAAACTTGAAATGTTCCAACATTGTCAACAAGAATTGACAGTTCTTCAGATTCTTCATTCTAAGCACATAGTTCAACATATCTTAATGTTTTAATTGAACCATTCTTAAATTTCTCAGAAGCTACAAATTTGAAATCACAGTATTACTGCAATATTTTTGAGGCAATGCTTTAGTTTGTTATAGTAATTGAGTATTTTTTTTGTCATACAACCTTCTCTTTTAAAAATCCTTGTGCATTTTTTGTGTTACTGTATTTTACTGATATCTTGTACAGTATGTTCTTTCGGTCTTGATTGTGCCCTGTACTGTATGTGACTGTTGGTACTGTGTTTTGCGCCTTGGCCCTGGAGGAATGCTGTTTCATTTGGCTGCATCCATGGATATTCATGTTGGTTGATTGACAATTAAATTTGAGCTTGAACTTGAAATTCAAGAATTGGTTGCATTTGCAATAGCAAAAAGGTCAAAAGCTTGCCATTCTCTTAAGTCATCATCAGGAAATCTATTATCCAAGTGATTACACACACATTGACAATGAGCTACCAACTTCCATTCTGTGTGCATTGTTACAATTTGTAACAGTGTTGTAATGAGTAGCTCTGATGATGTAAATACATTGAAGCTCTAAGATGTTTCAAAGTAAAGGTTGTGATATGTTTATAATTTAGAAAAATTATAGATTATATTTATTAACACATAATAATTACAGGGTATTTCATGATTATATTAACATAGATTTCAAGATTATATTAGCATTATATAAAAGAAAATTCCAGCTGTGTGGCACCAAAGGCTATGTGCACGGGAGCATTTCAATTACTGCACAGCCGTGCACCCGCATAGGCACGACGGAATAGTGCTCTCTTGGCTACTGTGGACTCAGACAAATTTGGAGGTTTGGTAACCTTTCTTTCTAACAAGGTCTCTGGAAAATCAGTCGGTCTCCAGTGTTTCCAACATTAGATTCTCTTGCAGAATGCTCTGGCCCACCCACAGTACACCTCCCCTTTAAGAGCTGTGGGCAAGATTTAAACGCAGCTTGTTACTTTTGGTGTTTGCTTCCTGCTGATGTAGCCAGCCGAACCAACGTTATGGCGAGCACAGACTGGATGTCAAATTCACTCAAATGAACAAGCAGCACAAGCTGGCATCTTGCCTGCAGTGCAATCAACTGAAGAAAATCTCCCCTATTATGTCGACAGAATGCAGTTAATGGTAATTGGGGTGTAATATTGCTAAAATATGAGATGAGTGAACAGTGAAGATTTTAGGAGATTTCTTCCTTGTATTCTGTAAGCTCACACGCCTTTTAGTAAATAGCAAGAAGTTATCTCATCCTGCTGTTGTGCAATTTACTTACTTGGGAACTTACTCTGGCATGTCCACCGTTGTCTTTCAACCTTTCAGTGGCCTTGGTTTCAAATCATCCACATTGTTCTTGCTTCTCTTGGTGATTTTCTTTGAGTGCTACTGCTAAAAGCAGAGTACGTTTTGCAATCTGTCTGTCTCCCATCTGACTGACAGATGTTGTTTTTTCTCTGTTGAACAGGCGTGAAAAGCTATTGCTCCGTGTATCTGTCAGAAAGATCAAGACTGCCTTTTCAGATGCCTCAGCTACTTCCTCCCTGGCATTAAACCATTGAACCTACTGGCCCAAACTCATCCCTTTTCCCTGTCTTCACAACTTTCCAATTAGTCCCTACCTCCTATTTCAAAGTTCAAAGCTTATTTATTATCAGAGTATGTATACAGACATCCCACCTCTCCCGGAAGTTCCGGGAGTCTCCCGCATGTTGATAGTGGCTCCCTGACGCCCGCAAATTATATATAATATCCCAGAAATCGATTTTTTGAGAGTGAGCGAAAGAGAGAGAGACAGAGAGCACCATGGCAGAGTGTTCCAAAAAAAGCAAATATAAAACGTACTTCACCCCAGACTACACCGAAGTGTATCCCTGCCTAATAGGGGTCAAAAATAATGACGGTGTTGCTCACTGCACTGTTTGCAACAGTGACTTTTCTAATGCCCATTGTGGGTTAAATGATTGTTGAGGTGAGTTTAACAGATGTCATTCGTTTATTAGCATAGCTAATGTTATTTAAACTAGCTGGCTAGCTGCTAAGGAGCTACTCTATTGCAGACATTCCACCTGTCCCAGAAGTTCCAGGAATCTCCTGCAAATTGATAGTGCTACCTCCCTGAAATGAGTTTTTGCAGGGTGGGATGTCTGATGTATACTATGTACAACCTTGAGATTCGTCTCTTTGCAGGCAGCCATAAAACAAGAAACCCAATGGAACCCAAAAACAAATTGTGCAAACATTAAAAGTAAACAGAAAACATTCAAAACTGAAATTCAGAAAAGTGAGCTCGCAGCCATCGCTGCAGCTGATCTGGCAGCCTGTCCATTGCAGGCCACAGCCTCAGTTCAGTGCAGAGATGAGTAAACATTGCAGAGCAGCAAGCTGAGCACTGGCTTGTCCTCGGCTCCAGTCTCGACTCTGACCTTTTCAATCCGGCCTGGTGCTTAAAACAGTCAAACAGCAGGTTGCTCCTCTCTCACGGTCCTGGACCCTGCTACTTCAATATGCTCTGAGGGCTGTTATCCAACCTTTCCAATTCAGCTTGACACTTTAATCAATCAAACTTTGGTATGTTCCTTGCTCTCGGGCCCAGGACCTACTGCCTCGCATTTGCCTCATCTCGGTGCTGGCGCTTCGAATTGCCTCCACGTCCACTCCAGCAGCCAAACGTTGTCTCATCCCCCGATCTCAGGCCTGGGCCCCACCATTAAGCTGCAGCCACCCTGCACCTTCGAGACTTGAGTTCATATCGCAAAAATGCCAGGTCATACAGGTGGTTCAAAAGCTCAACTCCAAAAGAGAAGTTACGGGCTATTCATAGCAGTGATCATTTTTGAGGAAAAGTATGATTAATAAAGTAATTAATAGTTGTTTTGCTGCCAGCAAGATGCATGATGTCATTGTCCTTCACCAGCGCCATCTTAAATCCTCAGTCTCGTCCCAACCCATCATGCCTTGCTGTGTTCCATATTGGTGATGCTGTGAAGAAATCTCTTGGCACATTTACTCTGAGTAAAATTGAGAACAGAATATGTTCTAGGTTTTCATGTTTGAATCTTTGGAATCTTTTCTTTAAGCTTTTGAGTGTGGTAAACTATCCCTCCTCCTTGATACCATGTTTCTCGTTTACTATCCATTTGCTGCCAGTTTTCGTTAGGTTGTTCTCCATTGAGCTGTAGCCATAGACTCACCTACAAATGCTCCTCATCTGCACCTGTCAAGTCTAGCACTGAGATGAGGAAAAATGTCATCATTCAGTGGCTGGTGAACCTTTGCAAATTCTCTACCTAGAGATGCTCAGTCTTTGTATTTATTCAAATGGGTTGATAGATTTCTGCACGTCAATGGGATTAAAAGATACGGAAATAATGCTGGGAAATGGTGCTGACATAAACAATCAACAATAATCTTAGAGTTATAAAGCATAGAAGTTGGTCCCTTGGTATGCACGTTCCACACAGTCACTACTGGAGGTCAGGACAGAACCCGGGGTCACTGGAACTGTGAGGCACCAGTATTCTTTTAAATCAAATCTGCTGGAGATGCTCAGTGGTCAAGCAGCGTCTGTGTGAGGAAAGGAATGAAAATTAGAAAGAGACATGAGTTGTTGACAGGTGAGGTGGCCAATATAAAGGGGAGAAGGGAAGTGGTTGACTGAGGAGCGGTGTAAGAAGTCAGGCAGGTTGTGCCGGGAAGGGAGGGATGGAGTTGAGAACATGGAGGGAAAACCTTAGGGAGAGGAGGCGATTTAAATGCGCGTACCTGAGGAGCCTAGAAACAGAACTGGAAGCCACTGTGAAGCCACATAGTGAGGAGGGATATGTGACTCTAGTATGGATTCCTGATAAGGTTGTGGTTGAAAGAGCTGGAGAGCCGTGAAAACCACAGAGGGGTAGAGCGTGAGAGAGTCTCACAGAATTCCCATCAGAGAGAGGAATGATACTTCCCTAACTCTGCTACTGTATTGTCCGTGATCTTCATGAATTGGAGAGAAGGGTCAAAATTTTGCAGTCTTTTATTTGTTCCTTAAAACCTTCTTTTGTAACAGTGGTGATGCATTTTTAGAGAGCGGGTTAGAATGTGGAGTTTAAGTTGTATACAGTGGTGTTATTCCCCAATGAAGCTTGTCAGGTACGGACTGAAATATCAGCCCTAATAAGCCCTACATTAACCATATTAACTTCAAAGTTAATATGGTTAGAACCACATTTAGTGGAAGTGTGTTGCTGTATCACATTCTTAGCAAAACTGAATCCTACCTCGACAGTTGGAGATTAATGTTAACCAGGGCAGCGGTCAGAGACAACTGAGACCTCTTCAGTATTGCACTGAACTTCATCCTTGTCAATGTGCAAATTCTCTGTAACTTCCTGGCTAAGTGGCATGAATCCTGTTAAAGTGAACACTGACAGCTAAAATGGTGCTTTCTTTCAGAAATAAATATTTATACAGTGATGTTTAGAAACACTTAAGGGAAGGTTATACAGATCATCTGTTGAAGCTACAATAATCCAACACCCCTAACTAGCAATTGAATTACCATAAACAATACAAAATTCCCTGGCCTCAATTCCTCTTCAAAGTCCTATCAAAATCACTCACACTACACTCCAGTTCCAGACACATTGCTTCCCACAAAGGAAGCAACATGAAACTTGAACAAATTGATCTTGATTTGCAGCAGAATTTCTGCATCTCGTTATTTCTGAAAGGAGTTCCGGCATTGGGGGAAGAAAAAGACGAGCATTTCTCCACTAAATCTCCAGGCACAGAAATTTTACTCCCTTGTGCAGTCTGGAAAGTTCTACTTGAATTGTTATTGCAAGCAAAACATCTGCATTGATGTGTAGCTGCAAATTCTTTCTGTATACCCATTATTTTCCCCAGTCAGACTTGTCACCACTGTGAAAGAGCCAGTCAGTTCAACAGATTGTTTGTGGGATGGCTTTTTGCTGGAGCAATCAAATATTACTCACACTGATTTGTTCTCTTCCCCAGAGCCATGCGTCTTTCTCCTATTTAAATATTTATCCACTTTGTACTTAAAAGCTGTGATAATCTCTTCCTCATTTTAAATGCTGGGCAAAGCACTTTGTCTTCCAAAGACAATCTGTGAGAGAAATATTTTTCTTACACCCACTCTCCACTGTCTCATAACTTTCAATCGAGCATTTTCACAGTTGACTTCTTAATTAGGAAAAGTTGTCTTTCCTCATTCCTAAAATAGATGGAAAATAGAGAAATGCAGGTCAGACACATTAAGCCTGTTCCTGAAGTGACACTGTAAGATGTATGGTAGCAAGTCCACAGTCTTGTTTTTACAGCTTTCTCAACTTTTATTTCTGCCAGCTTCACCAGAGGGATGTCAAGTGGCTGGTAACTCACTGGCACCTATTTTACTGCACCCTGAATAGCATGAGCCACTCTACTAATCGTTTTCTGAAAATTCATATCCTCACTCTGCCATCTCCACCCCTCCCCTTGCGTTTGTCAGCTATTAGCTTCCATTAAAAATTTATTTTGGTCTACAAATCTCCCCGTTGGTTGATATAAGGACAAGGTTGATAATGTGTTTAGAATTATCCTTCAGCTAAGAGAACTACTGGTATTCATCCCTCCCCACTAATCTTCCTTCCTGCCAGTGGCCCAAGTGTTGCACCTGCTCATTCACCTCCTCTCTCACCTCCATTTAGGGCCCCAAGCATTCTTCCAGGTGAAGCAAAACTTGACCTGTGAATCGGCTGGAGTCATCTATTGTATCTGGTACTCCCAATGCGCCCTCCAGTCCATCTGCCAAAACTAGAGCTCCCCGGTGGTTAAACATTTTAATTCCGATTCTCATTCCCATTCTGACACATCAGTCCATGGCCTCCTCTCGTGCCAAGTTCAGACCACCCTCAGGGTGGACTAACAACACCATATATTCCATCTTGGTAGCCTCCAACTTGAGATGGCATGAATATCGATTTGTCCTTCCGGTAAATCATTTTTTCCTCCCCTTCCCCTCTTCTATTTCCCCACTCTAGCCTTTTACTCAGGCCCCTTCCTCTGTCCCCTTCTCCATTGGTCCATTTTCTTCTATCTGATTCCTTCCTCTCCAGCCCTTTATCTTTTCCACCCACCTTGCTTCACCTATCACCTACTAGCTAGCCTCCTTCCCTTCCCCCCACCTTTCTATTCTGCATTTTCACCCTTCCATTTCAGTCCTGAAGGAAGCTCTCAGGCCACGTCCACACTAGACCAGATAAATCCATAACCAAAGCTTTTTCTCTTCATTTTGACTCTCCATCCACACTGAAACAGCATTTCCCTCCCCCGAACTCGGAGCTTTTCTAAAACGCCCTCCAGGGTGTGTAAATTTGAAAATGCCAATTGGGCAGATCAGTGTGGACAGGGTAACCGGAGATTTCTAGAAACACTGTCATGACGTGCTGGAACAGATGGTGTCATTTCATTGTTCTTGAACGCAACCCCCACACGACCTAACAATTTCAGAACAGACGGCAACGAGACTGAAGCCAGAAGAGTTAGAAATGAACTCACCACATACTTTGATCCATAACTTACTGAATAAATAAGTGTACTCACTTTAACCTGTTTTCTGTCCTTGCTTGTATGAAGGTGGTTTACCTATTTATGTAAGTACTTCTCTGACAATAAGTGTGTAACAGCCTACTGTAACACTGTATGGAAGTACAAGATAACATTGATTTAGACATGTTTTATACATTTAACAAGGTGCTTTATTAATGCAACAGAGTTAGTGAGTTTTTCAATGTTTGTCGTCAGCCAGGTCATACTGCCAGTGAACTCCTTGTCGCTTGCCTCCATATGCTCCAGTATTTGTTTTTTTTAGTTTTAAGTTCTCCTGCGCGAGAGCCAACAGCTGTCCATGGTTTGGCAATTTCCTTTCAAGTTTTTCTAGTCTGTAACTGGACAAATGCACACCAAGTCTTTCACGGTGATATTCGACACCAAACATGTCGCTTGTTTTCTGTAGATGTGTCCTGCGCATGCCCAGTAGGTGGATATTCGCCCAAATACCCGTTTTAATGTGGACGGAGGCATTTTCAAAAACACTTGGTGTGGACGCCTCCCATTTTTAAGCGAAACAAACGTTTTCAAAATCATCTGGTGTACTGTTGATGTAGCCTCAGTCCAAAATGTTGACTGTTTATTCATTTCTGTAGATAATGCCTGACCTGCTGAGCTCCTCCAGTATTTTTTGCGTGTTACTGGTATCAAAGTCAAGTGTAATTGCTTAGCTCATAGTGATGCTAATTATTGGTGAATTGCTGCTCCTTTTATGGATGAGAGGCCCTTGCATACCAGTGACACTCAGACAACACACAGAAAATGCTGAAGGAACTCAGTAGGCCAGGCAGCATCTATGGAAAAGAGTACAGTTGACGTTTTGGGCCAAGACATTCAGAGTTGTGTTGTTTGGACTCTTGGTCACCCAAGATGATCCAGATTTCAAACTTTTAACTTTTATAAATTACAGCGGTAGAGCAGTCATGCTTGAGGAGATGTCACTGCCCTACAGCAGGGAAAACCGATGATGGCTGTGGTAGGATTGGTTGCCTGAAATTCTATCAGACATCCACATCACAGGACTCAATTCAGGTTTGTCACTGTTTGCTTGTTGCCCATGTTTAATGATGTCTCAAAAGTTATCAACATAATAACTTCTTCACTGACCTCCCAGAGCAGCAGACACTACCACTGCCTTGAAGAATGTTATAGTGACACACTACGTCAATTATGTTCCTTAATATTCCAAACATTGGTCACATTTCGTACTGTTCATATCATACTTTTCTATCCAGGAATAAGTTTTTGTGGTGAATATCATAATAAAATGCCACCTAAATGTCATTCTAGGTTTGTGCTAAGATGTTTCATCAGAGAGCTAATCAGATGAAGGTTCTGGAAGAAAACTTAGGAGTCTGCATGGCCTCAATTCAGCTCCGCCGAGCTGAAAGGCGCGTGAGAGCCCTGGAGATTCACACTGCAACTCTCAACCTGCAAACACAGCTCTTGGAAGAAATGGCCAAGGCGGGGTTACGGTGCGAAGCAGCTTGCACTGAAGTTGTCCAGGAGCACATTTCTGTGAGTGTTATTCAAAGAGCATGAGCCTGATTTTGGTGTTCGCTGACTACTTCCTCTTACCCCTTCTGAATCTCTGCCAATTACGAAAGATTAATACCAGCTTCCGTAATATTATGAAAATTGTTTTAAGACTTTGTACCACAGCAACTCTGAAAGAGATGGAGGAGAACTCAAATGGATTTTTTTTTTCTGCGTCTGTACTTACTTGGGAGATGGACACGGAGTCTGTAGAAATGAGGCAAAGCGACAGTGTGGTCATGGAGTGTATACAGATTACATCGGAGATGTTTGCTGTTGAGAAGTATTATGGTATATAAACCTGCAGGTCTAGACAAGACATTTATCAGACTCAGTGGGAGGCTCATACAGAAATTGCAGGGGCCCTAACAGAGGTATTTAAAATATCCTTAGCTATGGTTGAGATGCCGGAGGATTGGAGGATAGCTAATGCCGTTCCGTTGTTTAAGAAAGGCTCTAAGAATATGCCAGGAGTTTATAGACCAGTGAACCTGATATCAGTAGTGGGAAAGTTATTGGAAGATATTCTAAGGGACTGAATATACAAGTATTTGGATAGACAGGGACTGATTAGGGATTGTCAGTATGGATTTGTGCATGTTAGATCATGTCTAACCAATCTTACAGAGTTTTTTGAGTAAGTTACCAGAGAAGCTGATGAAGGCAAGGCAGTGGATGTTTTCTGCATGGATTTTAGCAAGGCCATTGACAAAGTGTCACATGGGAGGTTGGTCAAGAAGTTCAAGATGAGTTAGTAAATTGGATTAAACATTGGCTTCACGGGAGAAGCCAGAGAGTGGTAGCAGATAGTTGCCTCTACTGTGACTAGCAGTTTGTTGCAGGGATCAGCGCTAGATCCATTGTTGTCTATCATCTACATTAACAATCTGGATGGTAATGTGGTTAACCGGGTCAGCAAATTTGTTGATGACAAGAAGATTGGGGGTGCATTGGACAGCGAGGAAGGCAATCAAAGTTAGTGGGATCTGGACTAGCTGAAAAAATGGGTTGAAAAATAACATATAATTTATTGCAGACAAGTGTGAGGTGTTTCACTTTGGGAAGGCAAACTAGGGTAGGACTTACACGGTGGGCAAAAGGGCACTGAGGACTGCGATAGGACGATCTGAGAATACAGATCCATAATTTCTGGAAAGTAGCATCACAGGTATATAGGGCCATGAAGAGAGCTTTTGGTTCATTGGCCTTCATAAATTAAAGCATTAAATACTGGAGTTGGGATGTTCTGTTGAAGTTGTATAAGACATTAGTGACACCTAATTTGGAGTTTTGAATTCATTTCTGGTCGTCAACTTACAAGAAAGATGTCAAGATTGAAAGAATGCAGGGAAAATTTACAAGCATTTTAGAACTTAATTCCCTAGAGCATAGAAGAATGAGTGGAAATTTGATTGAGGTATACAAAATTATGAGGGGTATAGATAGGGTAAATACAAGCAGACTTTTTGCACTAAGCTTATGTAAGACTGGAACTAAAAGTCATGGGTTAAGGGTGAAGATTGAAATGTTAAAAGGGAACATGAAGGGAAATTTCTTCACTCAGCAGGTGGTGAGAGTGTAAGCAAGCTGCCAGTAGAAATGGTGGATGTGGGTTCAATTTCAACATTTAAGAAAAATTTGGATAGGTACATGGATGGGAAGGGTACAGAGGGCTATGCTCCAGATCTGGCCCTGCAAAATTCTCAAAATTCACTGGAAATTTAGGCAAAGCTTGAGAATACATACCACCCGAGACAAGGACAGCTTCTGTCCCACTATTATCAGAACTGACCTCTCATAAGCTAAAAATGAACTCTTGAACTCTTAATCGTGCAATCGTCCTCATTGTGACCTTTGCACTTTATCTGTCTATCTGCAGTGTCCTTTTGCTGTAGCTGCAACACTATATTCTGCCTTCTGCTTTCTTCTTACTACCATGATATAATAAAATCTAAGGCATGATCTGTTGGGATGGCACACAAAATAAGGGATTTCAATACGTGTGGCAATAATAAGCCTATAGCAGTATCATTCACCCCATTGAGAACATGATTGCTCCCTGTAAAGCAACACTGTCACTCTTTCCACAAATCCTCCTCTCTCGAGCCTATTCAATTCCCTGTTTGATGCCACTCATTCTCTTTTCATCACTACTGCATAAAGACATTTTTTCACATTTCCTTGTTTATTTTTAACCTGAAATGTTATATCTACAGTCTATTGTCCATGAATTATCTACTAATGGAAAGAGTTTCCTTTTACTCTGAACAAGATCTGCTCACACATCTTCTCTCAAATTTCTTTGCACCAAGGAGAACAACACTCTAACCTTAGAGATAAAATCCCACAATCTTAGAAACCATCTATGTATGACTGATTCCACTATCCCAAGATGTCAGGGAAAATGTGCTCACAGGAATAGAACTGACAGCACTGTAACTCTACTGATAGTTGTACTCCTTCTCATGGCTACTGCATACTGTTTCTCTTACGTAATAATAATAATCACACTAATTCTCTTCCCTTTTGGGTGGGAATTGTAATGTTGCTCTAAATTCTGTCTCTGGACTGATGACATTGATTATCAAGATATCTGGCAATTATCACGAAACATATTTAAGAGCTTGCTTTGCACAAAATGATGGGCACATTTTTTTTTACCTAAAATAATAACCACACTTTAAAGGTGTTGGTTGGAATGACATTAAATCAGGATGAAGGGTGCTTCTCTAAGATCCTGTCCTTTTTTTTTCATGGTGAACTCCCCTGTGGGTCAGAACAGCAGTCTGTGGATCAATATTCACCTGGTTCTAAATGCAAATCTAGAAGTCCCTTTCCTGGGAAAGTTCAGTGTAAGCATCTGGTCTCCAGGCTGCATGTAACATAAAAGGTTTAGACAAGAAAAAGCCATTAGATGTGCCAAAGCTTCTCACCCCAGTCACCTATATTTACATCTTCAAATTTATCTAGATGTTGTTAAAATATTTATAATTCCTTTTCAGTGAAGAAGCTGCCTTTTAAAATATTTTTCCTTCACTTATTATTAATGTATTTTGTTCCTGCCTTCTTCTCAAATCATTAACTAATGCTCTCAGTGTAATTTGATTTGATTTATATTTTTTTTAATGTCCCTCTGGTCACTCCCTTAACCAGCAGCGTTGTCAATCAAAACATCGATAATAGCTAAGAGCGACACACACAAAATGCTGGAGGAACTCAGCAGGTCAGGCAGCATCTATGGAAATAAGTAAACAGTTGACATTTTAGGCCAAGACTTTTCATCAGGACTCGAAAGACAGGCGGGAGAACCCTGCTTGAATAAGAAGGTGGAAGGAGGGGCAGAAGTACAAGTTAGAAGTTGATAGGTGAAGTCAGATGCAAGGGAGAGGGGAAAGGAAATAAGAAGCTCGGGTGTAATAAGTGGAAAAGGACAAAGGCTGGAGAGGAAGGAATCTGATAGGAGGAGAGTGGATCATTGGAGAAAGAAAAGCAGGAGGGGTGTCAAGGGGAAATTATATGCAGGTAAGGAGAAGAGATAAGAGGCCAGATTGAGGAAATGAAGGAGAAGGGAAAATAAATTACTGGAGTTGAAGAATCGCTGTTCATGCCATCAGGTTGGAGACTACTTAGAGTCGGAATATGAGGTGTTGCTCTTCCAAACTGAGAGTGGCGTCGTCGTGGCAGCAGAGGAGGCCATGGGCCAACCTGTGGAATGGGAGTGGGGATTGGAATAGGGGTATGAATTGAAATGGTTGGACACCAGGAATTTCTGCTTTTTGCAGATGGAGCTCAGGTGCTCAACAAAGCAGTCCCCCAAACTGCGACAGGTCCTACCAATGTAGAGGAGCCCACACTAGGAGCACTGGATACAGTAGACGACCCCAACAGATTTGTATGTGAAATGTTGCCTCCCTTGAAAGAGGTGTTTGGTGCCCTGAATGGTGGAGGAGAAGTGGACAAGTGTAACACTTCTGTTGTTTGCAGTGCCTGGAGGGAGATTAGTGGGGAAGGATAAATGGACAAGAGAATCACAGAGGGAGTGATCCTTGCAGAAAGTAGAGAGTAGAGGTGGAGGTAAAGATGTGTTTGTTATAGGGTCTCGTTGAAGATAGTTGAAATTGCAAAGAATAATGTGTCGGATGCAGAGGCTCATGGGGTGGTAGGTGAGGACAAACAGAACTCTATCACTGTTTAAGCAGCAGGAAAATGGGGTGAGCATGGATATCTGGAAAATGGAGGAGATGTGGGTGAGTGCAGCAATGTGGGGGAGGAAGGGAAACCCCATTCGGTGAAGAAGGTGGACATCCCTGATGTCCTGGAAAGGAAAGACTCATCATGGGAATTGATGCAGAGGAGATGAAGGAACTGAGAAAAGGGAATGGCATTTTTACAGGAGACAGGGTGGGAAGAGTTATAGTCAAGATAGCTATGGGAATCAGCAAGTTTGTAAAATATATCATTAGACAGTTTGTCTCCAGAGATGAAGACAGAGAGAGAAAAAGGAGAGAGGTGTCAGAAACGGAGCAAGTGAATTTAAGGCCAGGGTGGAAGTTGGAGGCAAATTTGATGAAAATGATGAGCTGGGCATGGGTGCATGAAATAGCACCAGTGCAGTCATCAATGTAACACAAAAAGAGGTGAGGCGCAATTACCACAGGGGGCCTGGAACGTGAACTATTCCATGTGGTCAATGAAAAGGCAAACATAGCTGGAGCCTATGCAGGTGCCCCTGGCTACACCATGAGTTAGGAGTAAGTGGGAAAAGCCAAAAGAGAATAGTTGAGGATGAGTAACAGTTCAGTCAGATGGAGGGTAGTGGTGGAGAGTATCTGGTTGAGTCTGTTGATAAGGAAGAAGCGGAGAGCCTGAAGGCCTTCTTGATGAGGGATAGAAGTGTATAGGGTCTGGATGGCCATGGTAAAAATGAGGCGATCAGGGACAGGGAATTGAAAGTTGTTGAGATTGAGAGCATGTGAAGACGTGGATATAAGAGGACAGGGACTGAACTAAGGGGGATAAAACGAAGTCAAGGTATGTGGACACAAGGTCAGTGGGGTAGGGGTAGGCAGAACAAATGTGTCTACTCAGATAGTTAGGTTTGTGGATATTGGGTAGGAGGTAGAAATGAGCATTGCAGGGTAAGGGAACAATGAGCTTGGTGGCTATGGATGGGAGATCCTCAGAACTGATGAGGTTCGTGTTGGTGTTGGAGACAATTTTCTAATGGTACAGAGTAGGATTCCCTTCAAATGGCAAGTAAGAAGTGTCTGAGAGTTGCCACCTGGCCTCAGCAAGGTAAAGGTCAGTCCGCCATACAACAACAGCTCCCCCTTTGTCTGTGGGTTTGATAGTGAGATTTAGATTGGCACAGAGAGAGAAGAAAATGGGATAATGTTTGAAGAGGAGAGAGGAGTGCTAAAATTGAGCTAGTTGATGTTTCGTCAGCAACAGGAGATGAAACGATCCAGAGCAGGCAATAGGCAAAGTCAACATGGGTGCACGAAACAGCACCAGTGCAGTCATTAATATAGCGCAGAAGAGTTGGGGAGCATTACCAAGGAAAATCTAAAACATAGACTGTTCAAGGCTGTTGTCAAGAAATGAGAGCCTTAGGGCTTCAAAATGGCAAATAGAATTATATAGGGACTCTGATCCTGCTTCTGATTCTGATATCCATGGTGTAAATGAAGCGGTCAGGTCCAGTGAATAAGGAAAGGGGAGTTACATCAATGACACTTATATTCACAAGCAGTTTTAATGTAAATAGATAGATACTTTATTGATCCCAAAGGAAATTACAGTGTCATAGTATCATTACAAATGCACAGATATGCAAATATTAGAAGAGAAGTAAGAAAGAATAAAAAATAAGTTACCCCAAACAATCTAATGGGAGGAGTCATCACTTCCCTGGCTATAGGTTGACCCATCATAGAGCTTAATAGCTGAGGGTGAGAATGACCTCATATAGCAATCTTTGGAGTAGCACAGTTATCTTAGTCTTTTAGTAATAGTGCTCCTCTGTTCAGCTAAGGTGGCATGTGGAGTTTGAGAATTGTCCAGAATTGCCAGGATTTTCCTTAGGGTCCTTTGTTTTACTACAGTCTCCAGTTTGCCCAGTTTCACTCTTATAATAGAGCCAGCCTTTCTGATCAGTTTATTGAGCCTGTTGCCATCACCCGTGTTGATGCCTTTGCCCCTGCACCCTACTGCATAGAAGATTATTCTGATGACAACAGGCTGGTAGAACATGTGAAGGAGAGGCCTGCATACTCCAAAGGACCTCAGTCTCCTCAGGAAGTAGCGGTTAACTGTGGCCCTTCTTGTACACAGCCTCTGTGTTGGTGCTCCACTCAAGTCTGTCATCTGGATGCACCCCAGGTACTTGTAAGTCAGACAGACAGACAGACTTTATTGATCCCGAGGGAAATTGGGTTTCGTTACAGCCGTGCCAACCAAGAATAGTGTAAAAATACAGCAATATAAAACCATAAATAATTAAATAATATTAATTTCATCATGCCAAGTGGAAATAAGTCCAGGACCAGCCTATTGTCTCAGGGTGTCTGACACTCCGACGGAGGAGTTGTAAAGTTTGATGGCCTCAGGCAGGAATGACTTCCTATGCCGCTCAGTGTTGCATCTCGGTGGAATGAGTCTCTGGCTGAATGTACTCCTGTGCCTAACCAGTACATTATGGAGTGGATGGGAGTCATTGTCCAAGACGGCATGCAACTTGGACAGCATCCTCTTTTCAGACACCACCATCAGTTCCACCCCACAACATCACTGGCCTTATGAATGAGTTTGTTGATTCTGTTGGTGTCTGCTACCCTCAGCCTGCTGCCCTAGCACCCAACAGCAAACATGATAGCACTGGCCACCACAGCCTCGTAGAACATCCTCAGCATCGTCCGGCAGATGTTAAAGGACCTCAGTCTCCTCAGGAAGTAGAGACGGCTCTGACCCTTCTTGTAGACAGCCTCAGTGTTCTTTGACCAGTCCAGTTTATTGTCAATTTGTATCCCCAGGTATTTGTAATCCTCCACCATGTCCACACTGACCCCTTGGATGGAAACAGGGGTCACTGGTGCCTTAGTCCTCCTCAGGTCCACCACCAGCTCCTTAGACTTTTTCACATTAAGCTGCAGATGATTCTGCTTGCATCATGTGACAAAGTTTCCCACCGTAGCTCTGTACTCAGCCTCATCTCCCTTGCTGATGCATCCAACTATGGCAGAGTCATCAGAAAACTTCTGAAGATAGCAAGACTCTGTGCAGTAGTTGAAGTCCGAGGTGTAGATGGTGAAGAGAAAGGGAGACAGGACAGTTCCCTTTTGTTCCCCAGTGCTGCTGAGCACTCTGTCTGACACACAGTGTTGCAAGCACATGTACTGTGGTCTGCCAGTCAGGTAATCAGTAATCCATGACACCAGGGAAGCATCCACCTGCATCACTGTCAGCTTCTCACCCAGCAGAGCAGGGCAGATGGTGTTGAACGCACTGGAGAAGTCAAAAATCATGACCCTCACAGTGCTCACCACATCCACATCCTCACCTTCAGTAGTAACAAGGAGCAATGCCCCAAGTCTATCACCATCTCCTTTGTCTTACTGATGTTGAGCTGCAGATGATTCAGCTTGCACCGTTTGACAAAGTCCCCCTGCCAGGGTCTGGTATTCATCTTCCCGTCCTTCCCTTAAACACCCAATTATTGCTGAGACATCAGAGAATGTCTGCAGATGACATGACTCAGTGTTGTATCTAAAGTCTGAGGTATGCAGGATAAACAGGAAGGGAGCCAGTACTGATCTCTATGGGGCCCCAGTGCTGTTTATATCCATATCAGCTCTGAAACCGCACAAATTGTGGTCTGCCACTCAGGTTGTCCGTTATCCAGGATGCAAAGGAAGTGCCAACCTGCACTGAACAGGGCTTTTCCCCAGCAATGTAGTGAACTATTAGGAGAATCAGATCTCCAATGAAATCCTGAAAAACTGAGAGCAATCTTACACCATTTACGCAATGCAAAAAAAAAAAAAGAGTTGAGTCAATGCACCTAATTGAGGCTGTATTAACTCTAAGGTCAGGAAAAGCTTGCATTTAGGCAAAATTCTTGTGCCTGTACCTCCATGAAATGAAATTCCACACACAGTTATAGTGTGGTTTATTTCATTTATTAGTAATCTCACATATGTATGAAAACTGCCTCACCAGGTTTGTCTGTACCTATTAATTCAATGTACTGAGATCAATTCTTTCCAAGGCATTATGCATACATCAACCAGACTTGATTGTTCCTTGATTAGTAAGGATGTGAAATTTATGGGGAGAAGGCTGGAGAATGGGGTCGAGAGGGATACCAAATCAGCCATGATGGAATGGCTAATTCTGTTCCTGTGACTTATGGTCTTTCACGTTCCTTGCATTTCCCTTTTCTGTCTTTCCCTTTCATTTCTCTTTCCTTCCCCATCCAGCTTACATGCTCTCTTTCATTTTTTCCTCAATCTTATTCCTACTTGCTCTTAACCTACATTGTTTTTACTTCACTTTTCCTTCTAGCCATCCCTTTTTTTATCTTCATTCTTGTCTTTTCTCTATCTCTCTTGTTGTTTTGGTTTGTCTATTGGTCTATTAATATTCTTGTTTATTAATTTGTAATTTTGTCACTGTTTTCAATTTTTCTTTCCCTGTAAAACCTCGACTTCTTACTGCGTTAAGGTTTCAAGAATACCAGGCAGCTTCCAATAAAGGGCCTAAGTGAGGAAATTATTTTTGTGTACTTGGACAGTGAGAAGCTCCAAGCTTTTAAGCCTGCCAAATACATCAGCACTTGGCTCAGTTATGTAAGGACATGCACCAATGCGATAAAGTTTATTTAATTGCCATCAATGGGACCATTCATTTTCTCCTCCATCTCAAGCTTACTATACCTGGTGACATCAGGCAACTCAGTACGGATTGGGAATGAGATTGGGTTTAGTCCTCAGGGTTTAGCCGTTCACCCAGCTGACTCGTTGGTAAATTTGCGGTAACGTATTTTAGTACCTGAAGATGGACACAGACAGGTCAGGATATCCACACAGGGATGGGACTAATGTGAAGGGCAGTCAAGCAAATATTTTAACTTCGGACATTTTGGAAATTAACTCAGAATTTTAGAAGCTCTTCATCAAAATCCTGTAGTCAAGACTAATTGATTTTGAGTAAGTATCCTATTTTCTAATTTGTTTTAGAGTCCATTGTTTTCCTCGGATCTGTGAAAATGTACCTATGTATCAACCACAAAAATGCGAGTGATATGGTTGTGAGTGCTTTTGGGAAGTATTCAAAAATTAGTAGAAAGAATCATGAGTTATTGGAGGGCAAATTGCATTTTGTTTTTCTTTCCTTAGGATCTAGAGCAACTTATCTGCTTGCATTCAGATAAGCTACAGCACGAACTTCGTGCTGGGAGTGAACAAACTGAATGGAACAGCTGGGTTGAGATGCAGAGCAACCCTCTCACTGAAAACGATACAGCAGAGTGCAGTAATCAGATGTTAATCTGCCTATACCAGGCAATGTCCAAGTGTAAAGACACTGTAGATGCAGAGTCTCAAAGGTAACAATCCTTTTGTAATACAGAGAAAGAAATTGAAAAATATTTAAATATTTGAGGCTATTTTGCCCTGAAGCCCATATTAACAGGTCCTGTTTCAAACAAACAGTGCGTGTACAATTGTTATCAGAAAATTAGATTAATTAAAATATCAAGTGTTGTATTAGGACGATTTCCAAAATATGTCCCATTGCCTTAAAAGCAGTGCCTGACTAAGATGTTTCATGTTGTGCAACTTTAGCCAGACGAAGTACTATAATCACGAGGATGAGAAGGTAAAATATCATGTACCGTATATTCCGGGGTATAAGCCGACCCACTGTTTTCAAGGTAAAAAAAGTGACTTTTTCATGTTACCTTTGTATAAGCTGACCCCTTTTGTAGAGGTTTTTGATTTAACCAGAAACAATCACAAGATCTCACATGCACCGCGATACTCAGCTTTGCTGGATCTGGACCCTGGAAATTTTGTGAACCAGTACCTGCTAAGAAAACAGGCCGACACTTTGTAAAGCGTTATAGGCAAATTCTTAATAAATAAATCAGGGAGAGAAATTTTGGATTAGGTTTCTAATGGAAAGAATCCTCTGAAATGTAACCCCTGTGAAACCATTTAGCGCCCATCGTAATCTCGTTAAAATATAACACGAGTGAGTCTCAAGATGGCGCTTATGGAGTGAAGCGGTTTTAGGCTTCGCTCCAATCCTATTACTTTTTTTTAACCTACAACCACCCCCTAATTGATCTTTTTATACCTATTCTAAAGGGGTTTAAACGTATGAAATTTTTTTCAACTGTTTGAATAATTTTCAACTCGCTGAAATGTCTAGAGCAAAGGAATCGAAACAGACGAAAGAACCGTTAACTTTAGAAGCAATTGCGAAACTTATGTATGACGGACTTGGAAAAACTGGAGAGTAAATTAACCTCAAAGCTTTCTACATTCGATGAAATTTTAAAGACACTTGACGCAAAACTTCAAGCACTTACACTGGATTCACAAAAACAACAAGCAAGTATTTTAGTTCTTGAAGAAGCCACTCGTCAGAGAGATTGCATAATTGAAACTTTGCAACAACAGCAAGCTTCATCTTCTCAACAGATGGATCGTTATAAATCTAAAATCACTGATCTTGAAAACCGCTCTCGAAGACAAAATCTCCGGATAATTGGGATTCCAGAAAAATTTGAGAACGGCGATCTTACTGTATTTTTCTCCAAATTTTTAATGGATGTCTTCGGATCAGAAGTACTGGATACCGCTCCAATAATCGACCGTGCACATTGCATTTCTCGTTTTCATTCAGATTCAAGTTTGAAACCACAACAAGTAATTCTCCGGATCCATTATCCTCATACCAAAGAGCGTTTGATTCGGGCTGCCTGGAAAAAAGGTATGATCAGCTTTCAAGATTTTAAATTCCGTATTCTGGAAGACTATAGTCCCGAAGTTTTAAGGGCAAGAATGGCTTTTAAATCGGTTATGTCAGAAATTCATCAGGAAGGCTACAAGTAAGCGCTGTTATTTCCAGCACATTTGAGAGTTACTCTCAATGATGGAACTTATCGGCTGTTCAAATCTCCAGTGGATGCTCAAAGATTCCTTGAAGAATAACATTTTATTGTTTCTATGGGTTGACTAATGTAATAATTAGTTTATAGTTTTGGATCTTTTATAAAATGATGTTTTTTTTACGTGATGGCTTACACGTATTTCTTATACACGGTAAAAGTCCGTTTTTGGTTTATTCTGAGTTTGTTCTTTTCATATTATTAATCTGTTAGTTTTGAAAGTAATTCATTAGGGTTTTCTTTTAAGTTCATATACACTTTTTTAATATTTTTAACGTTTAAATATTAAGTTTTTTTAAAAAAATAAAATGTCGTTTCTTCTTCCCGAAAGACCTTAGTGCTTGGAACATCACATCCGTTTTGATGTGTCTGAATAAGTTTAAGGACTTTCTTTTAAAACACTAATACAATATTATCCATTTATGGGTTTTATCATTTTAATTTTTTTAAATCCTTTTGTTTTATATATATATATATATATATATACTAATTTTATACTTTAATTTTTGTTATACCAACCCTTTCTTATAATATGGGTGGTTTGTATCTTTTATTCAACTTTTTTTTGTTTGAGTTGCCGTCTTGAGACATGGGGGTAATTTTAGTATTAGATCGCTTGCTTGCCTCTTTTTGGCTTTTTTCCTGGGGTTTTGAGGGTGGAGGGAGGGGGATTTTTCTTTTTTCTTTTTGCTTGCTTTACACTTAGTTTTACTTCATGGGCTCATTTGAAACTACAAAAATGGTTGCAGTGTCATGACTTCCGGTTCCTCCTTGAACTTACTTCCCTCTTCCGGATTCATGAGTTCATCTTTTTTTTTAACCTTATGTGTTAATTGTAATAAATATTGTCAATATGGATAAGATTATTAATTTTGTTTCTTGGAATACTAATGGTTTAAATCATCCGATCAAACGGAAAAAAATATTTAAAGTATTCCATAGAATGAATGCTAATGTTATCTTTGTACAAGAGACTCATGTAAGGAAGGTGGATAGTCAACGCTTTTTTAGGTTTTGGAAAGGTCAACAATATCACTCGAATTCGCAAGCCAAAGTAAGAGGCGTTTCCATTTTTATAGATTCTTCAACCTCTTTTATACACCATGAAACAATTTCAGACCCACAAGGTAGATTTTTGCTTATTACTGGTCTACTTTTTTAATCAAAAAGTTGTTTTAGTTAATGTTTATGCTCCAAACACTGATTGTCCTGAATTTTTTAAGTCTCTATTTACATCCTTTTCCAATTTGAATCAGTACATGCTGATAATGGGTGGGGATTTTAACTATTGTTTAAACCCTTCGATGGATAGATCTAAGCCCACCCAAGCTCTTCCGAATAAATCGGCCTCTCTTATTAATTCCTTTATGACTGATTCTGCAATTTCCGAAATTTTGCGTTTTTTACACCCCAATGACAAAAAGTTTTCATACTTTTCTCATGTTTATCATAATTATTCAAGAATCGATTACTTTTTCATTGATCACCATTTACTTACAGATGTTATCGATTGTAAATATGACTATTACCATTTCTGAACATGCACCTTTGAAGCTATCTATTAAGACAATGGACTCATCTACTAATGCTAAATCTTGGAGGTTTAACTCTATTTTATTGCAGAACTTAGACTTTGTTAATTTTATTAAACAACAAATTGATTTGTTTTTCTCAACAAATTCTACAGCAGAGATCTCTAGTGGAATTTTATGGGATACTTTTAAAGCATTTATTCGTGGACAGATTATTTCATACTCTGCTGGAGTTAGGAAACAAACTAATTCTAAAATATTAACATTGGTTGATAAAATCAAAGCAATTGATAAGATTTATTCAGTGACCCCTAGCAAAGAACTTTATAAAGAAAGAGTGGAACTTCAAATGGAGCATAGTTTGTTATTATCCTCTTCAATTGAAAATCAGTTAATTAAATCTAGAACCCAGTTTTATGTACATGGAGATAAGTCTGGCAAATTATTGACTAATGAATTGAAAACTGCTTCGGTTAAACAACAGATTACTAGGATTCGTAAACAAGATGGCACTCTGACGATCGACCATAAAGAGATAAATAAAGCCTTTCAAGATTTTTATAATTCCTTATATCAATCAGAATTTGTTGAGTATTCTTCTATAATAGATGAATTTTTAAGAAAATTGAATATTCCAAAATTAACAGTAGAGGATAGATATTCCTAGATACACCTATTACGGAAACTGAAATAAAAAAGGCTATTTTTTCAATGAATTCTGGTAAAGCTCCTGGTCTGGATGGTTATACTGTAGAATTTTTTAAATCCTTTTCCTCTATACTTTCTCCTTGGCTTTGTAAAATTTTTAAAGATGCGTTAATTATAGGCAAATTGTCACAATCTTTTTATGAAGCCTCTATTTCTTTAATTCTTAAAAAAGATAAAGACCGTATTGAATGTGCATCCTATCGGCCTATATCCTTGCTGAATACGGATTTTAAGATTTTTAGTAAAATTTTGTCTCCTAGATTAGAAAATATATTACCTCGAATTATTTCTGAAGATCAGACTGGATTTATTAAAAACCGCTATTCATCTTTTAACATTAGAAAATTAATTAATATTATTTATACTCCACCCAAAATACCAGAATGTGTCATTTCCTTAGATGCTGAAAAAGCATTTGATAGAGTTGAATGGCCATATTTATTTAATATGTTGCAGCATTTTAATTTTAGTTCGAAATTTATATCATGGATTAAATTAATATACTATAAACCCTTGGCTTCGGTCTTTACCAATAATCAAAGATCTTTTTTTCAGTTATTCCGTGGTACAAGGCAAGGCTGTCCTTTGAGTCCTTTACTATTTGACATTGTTTTGGAACCTTTGGCTACAGCCATTCATGAATCACCTAATATTTTGGGTATTACTCGTGGGGAAGGGACATATAAGTTATCATTATATGCTGATGATTTGTTACTATACATATATTTCGTCCTTGCTTGCTCAGTTTAGTAACTTTTCTGGTTATAAATTGAATTTTAATAAGAGCGAATTATTTCCATTAAATATGCAAGTTCCAATTTATAAACATTTACCATTTAAATTTGTCACAGATTATTTGACTTATTTGGGTATTAAAATGACCAAAAAACATAAAGATTTATTTATAGTTAATTTCTTACCTTTAATTGACCAAATTAAGCAACTTACTACCAGGTGGTCCCCATTATCTTTGTCATTGGTTGGTCAAATTAATGCTATTAAGATGATGGTATTACCCAAATACTTATATTTATTTCAAGCATTACCAATTTTTATTCCTAAATCTTTTTTTGATATTATTGACTCCAAAATATCTTCCTATCTGTGGCAAAATAAAAATCCTAGACTAAGCAAAAAATATTTACAGAAGCCTAAGAAGGAGGGTGGTTTGGCTTTGCCAAACTTGAGATTTTACTATTGGGCAGTTAATATACGATATTTAATATTCTTGGCCCTCTTTATGGATCAAGCTTTTGTTTTATGGAAAACAAAAGGTATAACATGTTTTCGTGATCTATTTTTGGATGATAGCTTTATGTCCTTTGAACAGCTATCTAATAAATATAATTTACCTAAAACTTATTTTTTTAGATATTTGCAAGTTAGAAATTTTTTGAATAATGAGTTACAGTCTTTTCTGAAATTATGTCCATTGGACATTACGGAAATTTTTTTAGCTCTGAATCCTTGTCAAAAGGGTTTAGTAGCTGTCATTTATAATATGATCATGAAAGTACAGCCAGAAGTATCAGAAAAAAATTAAGAAGGAATGGGAAAAAGAACTTCATTGTCTTATACCCACTGAGCAATGGGAGAAAATTTTACTATTAGTCAATTCGTCTTCTATTTGTGCTAAACATGCCCTAATACAATTTAAGGTTGTACATAGAGCTCATATGTCTAAGGATAAACTTGCTCGATTTTATTCTTATGTTAATCCAACCTGTGACAGATGTCATTCTGAAGTAGCTTCATTGACCCATATATTTTGGTCTTGCCCTTGTTTGCAAAATTACTGGAAAGATATTTTCAATATTATTTCAATAGTTCTGAATATCAATTTCCAACCGCGTCCTATTACTGCAATTTTTGGTTTGCCAATGGCGGATAATAGTCGTTTATCCCCCTCATCTCGACGAATAATTGCATTTGTTACATTAATGGCTAGAAGATCTATTTTATTGAATTGGAAAGAAATTAATCCTCCAACTATATTTCAGTGGTTTTCTCAAACTATCTCTTGTTTGAGCTTAGAAAAAATTAGAAGTGTTGTCTTTGATCCTTCAGTTAAATTTGAAGAAACTTGGAGACCATTTATTCAACATTTTCATATGAGTTAAATTGTCTTTTCCTAAACCTCACTTTTATTATCCTTAATTATTTGGATGGAGGTTCGGAGTTATTGGCACTACTGTATATATCTGACATTATGCAATGGCCCATGTTGGTTAGTGTTTTTTTTCTTTTTTTGGGGTTTTTTAAAATTTCTTTTGTCATAAATACTATGAGTTTGGGAGGTTATTATATATTGATTATCATATATTTGAATGTCTACTTAAACTATTAACTATGTACTCTGAAACTCTCTGTATTCATGTTTCATTTATGTTTGCTTAAAAATTAATAAAAAGATTTAAAAAGAAAGAAAGAAAAACATAACACGGGGTGGCGGGATCAGTATGTGTACTCAGTACTGAGTTTGCGACCACCATGTATAAAAGTTTAAAACAAATGCAATATGATGCTGGCTTCAAGCTGAAGGTTGTTGATTTTGCTAAACGAACGAATAATTCTGCAGCTGATAAGAAGTTTAGTGTAAACGAGAGAGAGTGGAAAAAGGCAGAGGACATGCTGAGGGAAATGCCAAAGACGAAATGTGCAAACCGTGGGAAAACATGCCAGTGGCCAGAACTGGAAGAAAAAGTTTTAGAGTGGGTGAATCACCAGCGATCGTCTGGATACATTGTTACCAGAGAAATGATTGGAGTTCAAGTGTTGAAATGGGAGGAAAAACATCGTAAGGTCAGCGAAAATTTCAAAGCTATGCGAAGTTAGTGCACCCGATTTATGAATGGACTTGATCTTGTGTTGAGACAAAAAACAAAGATTGTTCAGAAAATTCCCGCGGAGTGTTGTTTATGTTCAAGAACGCTGCTGGATGGATGAAGCGGGTTGCTTGAAGTGGGTTAAAGAGGTGTGGCGTCGACATCCCGAAGATGTCAGTAAGGCAACGTTGCTACTTGTCTGGGACATGTTCAAAGCGCACTTGTCAGGTGAGACAAAAGCAGCATTGAAAGCTGAAAATACGGACATTGCAGTCATCCCCGGTGGTTTGATGTCCGTGCTTCAGCCACTAGATGTGAGTTTAAACAAACCAAAGAATTCATGCGTCAACAGTGGAACCAATTTGACCCAAAAACAGCCAATAAGTACTATCTGTCTTCCATGTATTCGTTTTTCCAAAGTTGGCACCCTCTGTATAAGCCGACCCCCTAATTTTAGGACCAAAATTTAGGGCCAGATTCTCGGCTTATACACAGGAATTTACGGTATCTTGAGCTTTGCAAGTAGCGTGACTAAACTGTCAATCAGTCACCACTATAATTCTCCTTTGGACTTTCACACTTTCAGTGAAGCTCAATGCAAGCATAAGCAACAACAGTAGTTGGTTCAGCCCCATGTGTTAACAAAGAGAAACAACCCTGCATTTCCAGACTGGCTTGAAAAGATAACTCCCCAGTTCAGTTTGATCTTCCAGTTACAAAGCAAAGAACAAGTTCCACATCATAAACTGCAGGGATATGCTGCAACCTTTAAAGACAACTTTAGGAGAATAAAGTATTTCAAGGCAAAAATCTGAATTGAAGCAGGTAGCACCCTCATCTTCCATAAGCCTTGACCTGTGCACTAAATCTCGAAGAAAGTGGTTGACAATGAACTAAAGGATCTGGAGAGACATGGCACTGTGTCGCTCTTGTAAACCAGTAGCTGGACAGATCTGGTTGCATCAAGGCAAGACAGGGCAGTGAGGCTATGTGGTGTCCACAAAGTCATGGTAAATTACTGTATAAAAGCTGGATCACATCCATTGCTGAAGGCACAGAATTTAGTCGCTTCTTTGGCAGACAGTACGTTCTTAAGTTAATTCGATCTATCCTTTGTATACCAGTTGCTGGATTTCAATCCATAGTCAGAAGTCCACACCATTAAAATTCACATAGAACTGTATAGATGTCATTCGCAGCCATGGAGTTTCCACAGTATTGGTAATTTTCCAACCTACCTTCATCCAGATGCCATCTGCTCATGGATGACATCACTTTCAGTAACAAAACATGTGACAATCCAAGGTTGCAGGAATTGGGAATCTGAATGAATCCAACAAAATGCCAATTGCTGCAAAGTTAATTGGAATAGCTTAGCTATCAGATTGATACACAAGACTCATACTGAAAGCAAAGTCGAGTGCATACTGCTGTTATTGCATTAGTACCAACCAATGTGGTCAGGTCATTTTTGGATTATTATGGAAATTTTCTCACAAAACTGCCAACCGTGCTACAGCCACTGCATGAGATATTACAGACAGAGATCATGTGGATTCAATCTCGGCAGTGTGAAGAGATATTTCAGCAATGGCCAGTCCTGTTCCAGTGTCCCATTCTGGGGAGAAACTGATTCTTCGTGATTTCAGTCCGCCAAAGTGCCTTGGATTTCTGGAGAGGATGCCCAGCATGTTCATCCCACGCTGTACGGGTAGAAAAATAAGCATGTATAGTATGCATTCATGTAGATCACCTCTTTGCTTATTTCAACACAGATGGCAGATACTCTTGCAGATCAAGAAGAAACATGGTAAACTACAGTTGGATGTAAGACTACAACAGAATCAGATCCACATGCTGATACTTGTCCAGCCTCACCAACATTCATTGCTCCCTAGCTAGGTATCTTCCTGAGTACCTCTAAATCATTTATATCTGACAGTGATTTGTAGTGAGCTGAATAATCCCTGGAACTTCCGGTAAAATCAGGAGTACAAGAGGACAAAGGTGAGTATGACGGGGATGGAATGGGCAAGGAAGTTGAAACCAATATATCTGTCGCAAATTGAGAATCTTTGGAATTGCATAACTTAGACCTTTCCAGTGAATACTGCATTAACCACCTCTACTGATAATTATATTTGTCGTTAACGTAATCCAGGGTTTATTCCAAAACCTTCAGGACAAACTGCAGAAGGCAATTCTAAAAATATTAGTAAAAATGTAAGTGCTCCAGTAGTTCCCCTTTCTGAACCTGGTGGTGGTTGTTAAAGACCAATGTTGTTATACATCCAGGCACTACTGCAGTCCGTGTAGAAAATATAATGTCCAGATGCTATAAATGTGAGTCTTGGTATTTCAGTCCTATTGCAATAATCAAACACTTGGTCAGATCCATTAACTGGCACTTCTGTGAAATGGGAGAAGTGCAATTCTTAAATTGCCAGATGAGTATTCTGGAATCCTGGGCTAGCAACTCAATAAGCTGAATTCAAGCCCCACCATAGTAACTATGGAATTTGAATTCAATCAATAATTTGCTGTTTATAGACCATCACAAGTAGAGCCTTTCATTTAAAGCATCTACATAAAGCGCTGCTTCAAGAGGGCAGCATCTATCATTGTCACGGTAGCATACCAGTTATCACGATGTTATTACAGATCGTGGTGTTGCAGTTCGGAGTTCAATTCAATATAATCTCTAAGGAGTCTATGTGCCTTCCCCACGGAATGTGAGGGTTTTCTCTGAGTTTTCAGTTACTTCCCACAGTCCAAAGACATACCGGTTGGTAGGTTAATTGGTCATTGTAAGTTTCCCTTGATTATGTTAGGGTTGAATCAGGAGTTGCTGGGGCAGCCAGAAGGGCCTACTTTGCACTGTATCTCTGATTTTTTTAAAAATATTAAAGATGCCCACTATCTGGGTCATACCCATTTTTCACTGCTATCACCAAGTAAAGGTACAGAAGCCCAAAGTCCCATTGCACCAGGTTCAGGAACAGCTACTTTCCTCCAACCATCGAGCTGTTGAAGTGACCTATACAACGTAACCCAATTTCAGCAGTGGAACACCATGGAAGTCCTCTTGCAGTACCATGGACTTGTTTTTGTACTAATGTCTTGTTTAGAATAGTGTTTCTTCTTCACTGTCTTGTATAAATTTATGGATAATGTATGTTGTCTGGTTTGTCTGAATCTACATGCTTGTGATGCTGATGAATGCAGGCTTTTCATTGTGCTTGTATCTCACTGTAGATAGATAGATAGATAGATAGATACTTTATTCATCCCCATGGGGAAATTCAACTTTTTTTCCAATGTCCCATACACTTGTTGTAGCAAAACTAATTACATACAATACTTAACTCAGTAAAAAAATATGATATGCATCTAAATCACTATCTCAAAAAGCATTAATAATAGCTTTTAAAAAGTTCTTAAGTCCTGGCGGTTGAATTGTAAAGCCTAATGGCATTGGGGAGTATTGACCTCTTCATCCTGTCTGAGGAGCATTGCATCGATAGTAACCTGTCGCTGAAACTGCTTCTCTGTCTCTGGATGGTGCTATGTAGAGGATGTTCAGAGTTTTCCATAATTGACCGTAGCCTACTCAGCGCCCTTCGCTCAGCTACCGATGTTAAACTCTCCAGTACTTTGCCCACGACAGAGCCCGCCTTCCTTACCAGCTTATTAAGACGTGAGGCGTCCCTCTTCTTAATGCTTCCTCCCCAACACGCCACCACAAAGAAGAGGGCGCTCTCCACAACTGACCTATAGAACATCTTCAGCATCTCACTACAGACATTGAATGACGCCAACCTTCTAAGGAAGTACAGTCGACTCTGTGCCTTCCTGCACAAGGCATCTGTGTTGGCAGTCCAGTCTAGCTTCTCGTCTAACTGTACTCCCAGATACTTGTATCCCAGGTACTTCTGCATTGAACAATAAAGTCAACTTGACTCAACTTTCCAAGGCACTTAAAAAAATTGCCAGATAATGACCACAAATGTATTGGATTTTGTTGTGAGATCTTACCTGGATGATTATTATAGTTTGGAGGGAGCGGAAATCAAAACTCTAATCCCTATATGTAACTCCGGACCCATTGACTGAAATCGTCGAGGAATCCACTGTGTTCAAGGGCCTCGGAGGATCAGCAATGAGCACTGACCTTTTTGTGGCAATTTAGATGTTGAAAAATTAATACAAAAAGAAAAGAGACACGGGAGATTCTGCAGATGCTGGAAATCTTGAGCATCACACCAAAAATGCTGAAGGAACTCAGCAGGTCAGGCAGCATCTACTGAGAAAAAAGAATCGACTAGAGGCGCAAGGTTACTTGCCCCCTTCCAATCAACCCCCAGATTCCACAGGGATCAGGAGGATTGGCTGTAGGCCACCACTAAAAAGTGTGAAACTTCCCATCGAGGTGCTTTCAGTCTGATTCCCGAAATGGAAGTGGGAGCTTTCTCTGTAAATCAGTACTTGCATCCTCCATAGCCTGTTGCAATATTCATAAGGTAAAATACACCTGGATTCACTGCTGTGAGGTTAATTAGTGTCTTCTTGCAGTCTTTTGTCATCTCCTGTTCTAAAAATTAAATTTGTAAATGTTTCAGAAACATGCAAAACAAATAACTCAAGGATATTTTCCTTTTTGTAGTTATGAAACACACTTTCAAAATGCTATTAGTTTTGGAAATGCACTCCAAACCACACGTTTATGCCTTTATTGTTGATTTTCAGAATGATTTTTTTTAGTCAGATCCATTTGGTTTTAACATGATGGGTTTTACAATAGACTATATGCTAACTTATTTAAATAGAATGTTTTAAATTTCCCCTATGTTGATACTGTCAACTTGTGTAAATCAGATGAGAGCTACATTCAGAAAAATTACTTACTGCCTTACTTTTGTTTCCCCAATCAGTTTAATATACAAATTCATAAATCTCGTTAGTGTGTCCACTTTTCAAGTTATCTGTTCTAAAAAATCTCTACCATTCTAGTTGGTGAAGGTTTTTGTTGCTTCTTGATCTTCCTGTGTATATGTTGCTTAGAGACAGAATCAACCAATAATAATGCCTGTACCATTTTCCAGATTAGGAAATGAAGATAGAAATAGTCAATTACTAGAAGATGTCAAAGGACAGCTAGTGGCGAAGACACTGCTGAGTCTCCAAGATCAGGTAATGTTCTGCATCAATGCTTCAAATGAAATGCAATGTACCTTTTATGCATACACTCTTTGGTGATTGTTTTAAATATGCATGTAAATTTAAAGATAGGTTATGTTAGTATTACAGGATTGCAGTGATGAAAAGCAGTCTATAAGACCATAATTCATATGAGCAGAACTAGGCCTATTGAGTCTGCTCTGCCATTCCATCATCCCCCTGTCCCATTCTTCTGCCTTCTCCATATAACTTTTGATGCCCTGACTGTCAACATCTGTTTTGAATATGCTCAATGCCTTGGCCACCAGAGCAATGAATTCTACAGATTCACCACCCTCTGGTTGAAGAAATTCCTCCTCATCTCTGTTGTAAACAGAGGCCTTGCCCTTGGGTCCTAGACTATTGCACTATTGGAAACATCCTCTCCACGTCAACTGTATCTAGGCCTTTCAATATTCGGTAGGTTTCAATGAGATTCCCCCTCATTCATCTAAACTCCAGTGAGTACAAGCCCAAAACCATCAAGCACCCTCATACATTAACCCTCTCATTTCCTGATTCATTCTCATAAGCCTCCTCTGCACCATCTTCCAATGCCAGCACACCCTTTCCTAGATATGGGGTGAAAACTGCTCACAATATCATGAATGCAGTCTGACCAATGCCTTATAAAGCATCAGCTTCACATCCTTGCTTTTATATTCTAGTCCTCTTGAAATGGACGCTAACATTGCATTTGCCTTCCTCAGCACTTACTCAACCTGCAACCTTTAGAGAATCCTGCACTTGGATTCCCAAGTCCCTTTCCACTTCTGATTTCAGAACTGTTCCCCATTTAGAAAATAGTCTACACCTTTACTCCTTCTATCAACGTGCATGACCATACACTTCCCTCCACCATTCCATCTGCCACTGCTTTTCCATTCTTCTCATCTGTCCAAGTCCTCCTGCAGACTCCCTGCTTCAACACCACCCACCCCTCCACCTATCCGCAAACTGTCCTCAAAGCCATCAATTCCATCATGAGGTGCGGTAACGAACAGCAATCTGAAGATTAGCTTTATTTATCACATATACATCAAAATATTGAAACATACAGTGAAATCACAAAGGACAAATTAAATTTATTACCGAAGTACATTATTGTCACCATATAGAGCACTGAAATTCTTTTTCTTACGCACATTCACAGTAAGTGCAAGAAACACAATAGAATCAGTGTAAGACTGCACCCAACAGAACAGAAAATGAATCAATGTGCAAATACAAAAAAGAAATAATAATAATAATAATAATAAACAGGATTCAGCACTCCAGGTGAGCATGTACAATTCTGATAAGAAGTACACAGCACTAAACCTTAAAGCACAATCCTGAAAAATGACGCAGTTATCAATACAGAAGAAAATGTTAACCACTGAAAGAACATGATCCTCCATGGAAAACATCCCCATGATTTGAGCGGACTGGATGTCAACAAGGAAGTGTAGAATAACCAGGTCAGAGTAAGAAACCTCTTCCCAGACACAGAGAGGTTCTTTGCGGCAATACACGATCTGGTGGTTAACATAAAAAATGATCAAAAATACATAATAAAAAGACCAACAATTTCAAGGTGACAAATGCAGAAAAGGTCAAGAGAAACCAGAAGCAATCCAACACCTTAGGATCCTGCAGCACTAAGCTCAATCTGATTACTTACACAGGCACAATCAGGTGGCAAGCATCATTTACCAAAATCCTGCTTTAAAATACAAACTTATAAAAAACCACCATACCCTACTCTGGATCCAGTTTTAAAGTCCAAGTCCTACAAATTGTATTATGACTAATCCACTATTACAGATAAGAGAATCTATAATACTCCAGGATAAACAACCAAGAACAACTTACTTAATAGATATAACCATTCAAAACACATAACTTACAGAAATCAATAAGTGGATATCACCAGAAATATGATGAATTTAAAAAGGAAATTGAAAGATTATGGAACATGAACTGGGTATACATCATCCCAATAGTAATATCTACAACTGATATCTTCCCGAAGTCACTACTCAATAGCATTAAACAATTAGGCCTGCACAGCAATATTTATCTAAATCTCCAGAGAGCCACAAGACTAAACACCACTAGAATAGTCGAAAGGTTCCTAGCAATTGAGAAATTAGTGTGCTTGGCTATACCCCTACCACAGGTTTTACCAGCTTGAGCTTAGAAGAAAATTAAACAAACAGTAACAAATAAGCATTATCAAGAACATGAGATGAAGAATCCTTGAAAGTGAAACCATAGGTTGTGGGAACAGTTCAGTGATGGGCAAGTGAAGTAATCCCCACCAGTTCACGAGCCTGATAGTTGAAGGGCACTAATTCTTCAAGAAGCTGGTGGTGAGGTTCTTGTGTCATCATTATGATGGCAGAAGCAAAAAGAAAACATGGCCTGGAAGGTGGGTGTTCTTGTTGATGGAGACTGCTTTCCTGCGATAGCACTCCATGTGGATGTGCTCAGTGGTGGGAGAACTTTACCCATGATGGACTGGGCCATATGCACTACTTTTTGTAGATTTTTCTGTTCGAGGGCATTGTTGTTTCTATACCAGCTATGGTAGTTGATGCACTCTCAACCACAGATCTATTGAAGTTTGTCAGTTTTTTAGATGGCATGCTGAATTTTCGCAAGCTAACAAGGAAAAAGATAGTTGTAATCAGTGGAAGTTCATTAGATTGTAAATCTTAAGCATATGGAACTTTATAGGGGGAATTGTCTTGTAAAAGGAATTGGTTACTTTACATTAAGATAAAAAAAATGTTGGGGGGTTAAACAATTGAATTTCACCACCCTGGAAAGCTGTAGATATTGATAAAACTTATAAATTCAAGGGATTTACAGAACATGTAAATTGGTAGGAATATACTGTAGGTGGCTCTCAAAGGCATGCTGCTTCTGTTTCTTGCAACTTGTTGTTGGAGAGGAGTAAGATCTGCAGATATATAAAATATTTTAGTTATTTTTAATCTATGCTACATGTCTTAATGTTTTTAAAAATACTGTTTTCCTTTTCAGTGTCAGAGACATTTAAAAACTGATAACCCTGCTCCATAGCATAGACACAAAACAAAACTCTGGCCTAACGAATTCTACACAGTACTGCAACTATCTTGCAAATCAACACCTTAGCTGAGTATAAAGCCTGGAAGTCCCTACCCTACAACATGAGGAATGCCATCAGCAGAGCTAGTGTAGTGGTTCAAATGAGTCTAAACACTATTTTCAAATGTAATTAAGCAATGGCAATAAATGCCAGCCTTGCAAACAACAGTGTATCCTGCAAGTTGAATAAATATAAAATCAAGATTAATAAATAAAATGGAAATACTATTAAGATGGTAGAGAATGCTGAAAAGATTGCCAAGCATTTTGACAAATATATTGGTAACAGGAGGTAAAATAGGAATGAGAAGAGCTACAAAGGACTGCTTCTTATGAAATGATCCAAAGATACAAAAAATACAAAATTAACTCCTTAATATCCAGTATCATGATGGACTGGGCCAAATCCTCTACTTCCTGTGGGACTTCCCATTCAAGTATGCAGGTATTTCCATACTGGGCCGTGATGCAACCAGTCAATTATACGTTCAATATACACATCCAAAGAAGTTTGTCAAAGTTTTAGATGTCATGCTGAATCTTTGCAAACTCCTAAGGAAGTAGAGGCACTGCTGTGATTTCTTTGTAATGGTATTTACATAAGTACTGGGCCCAGGACAGACTCTCCGAAGTTATAACACTGAGGAATTTAAAGATACTGACTCTCTTCACTGTGGTTTACCCGATGAGGACTGGCTCATTGACCTCCAAAGTCAATGGTCAGCTTCTGGTCTTGCTGACATTGAGGAGTGCTTGTTGTGGTACCACTCAGCCAAATTTTCAGTCTCCCTCCTATATGCTGATTTGTAATTACTTTTGATTCAGCCTACTACACTGGTGTCATCAGCAAATAATCCCATGGAGAGCGGAAGTAAGGGGAGGGAAAGATGTGCTTAGTGGTAGGATCCTGTTGGAGGTGGTGGAAGTTATGGAGAATGATGGACTGGATATGGAGGCTCATGGAGTGGTAGGTGAGGAAAAGGGAAACCCTATCACTGTTGTAACGAGGTGAGGATGAAGCGAAGGCATATGTAGGAGAAATGGAGGAGACATAGATGAGAGCAACATCAGTGGTGGTGGAAGGGAAATCCTGTTTTCTTTTTTTTAAAAAAAGATACATCTCTGATATCCTAGAATGGAAACATCATCCTGAGGATACAAGTTGTATGAATGAAGAGAAGGGAATAGCATTCAACCATTGTTCAGAGCCATTCTGCAAAAATAGGTCTGTGATTTAACATTGGTCTATAATACGCTGGGATTTTCTGACAGATTCTTTGACATCTAGCTCTAGGTTCTTTCACTGCATTTGATGTGGTTCCTACCCTTGCTGGGTTTTCCACAGCATTACACAGGCAAGGTCGTCACTGCAATCCTGTGCACCTGATAATGAATTGGAGCCCCCGTTCTTTTCAATTGAGAGCTGAGAAATGGGAAAATAAGTTATTTCACTGTAGAGGGGTGGTGAACCTTTTCAAGGGCATGCGCCAAAATTGTGATCATCTTCTAAAACATGGTAATTTTGAACAGGGATTATCAGTGACTAGTTAATTACTAACAATAATTATGGATTATTTTAAGGATAAGAGATGAGTTCTGTTGCTTATTTATGTGTATTCATTGTTTTACTATTAATAATGGTACATAAAAACATATCATCGAACTTCACATGTTCTTCTAACAGTTGAACTGGCAGCAAGTTAAGGTGAAACATATCCTATGGGAATATCTCACGGCTTTTGTGTTGTAAAATTCATTCACTGTTTCATTTGGAAGTAAGGATAATCATTATGTATCTTTTTGTTATGGGTGTGATTAAAGAATTGAGGGGTAGCACTAAGTGTCACCTTGGACTGCATGCCTTAGGTTTGCTACACCTGTTGTAGTGTAATGTTTCCTTAATTAACTTTTTTAAAGCAATGATAAGGACACTTAAAGTGTGTAAATACTGCTCCACAGCAGCAACAAGGAAAAGCTTCATCCACACCTTTGCCTTTTGCTAAGAATTGCGAATGTGATTTGAGAGATTAACTGCTGACATTGTGCTGTCCAACTTAACGATATGGATGGACAGCAAGATTAGTTCCTCCACATTTGGTACAGATGATAAAGGGTGCATGGATAGGTCCAGTGTGATCTGGCCCAGTAGCATTCACTTTACAAAGGGATCCTATTGAAATATGCAGAATATCAAACCACTAATCTATTATAGACAAAGCTTTGAAGGGCATCCTAGTAAAAGGTATAATCGAAAGTGGTTTAGGGAGCCAGTCAGAATGAGAGATTTTGTCAGACATATTTACTCTATTTCACCAGGAGAATTAGAGAGCTTCTTGGCATTAGAACAGCTGAAGTGATATGCTTAAATGTCAACAGAGCTTTTGTTAACTTTCTCTTAAAAGATTACAAACACATGAAGATATGAATAGGGGATAATCTCTAAGGAAAATCCATCTGAAACAGACAAAGCAAAAACTAACTGGCTCCAAAGGTTTAGTGTACTGTATGATGGAATTTCATCAGAAAATCATTGCCAAGTTCTGTATTTTGGCACACTAATCTCAAAGCCCGCAATTTTCCTCCATGTATACATGCTGCTAATGAAGTGGGTATTTCAACAGTGTGCTATCACACCTAGAAGCCTTTTTTTTTGCACATATTATTTGCCTATATCACTGAGGAGCAAGGACTTCACAAGATGGTCCTCACCAAGATCTGTGAGCTATGACTTCAAATACAGATTCACACTCATGCCAGCTTAATTTTGCTCTGAATAAAGTTCAATCTTTCCTGATAACTTGGTGCTCAAGTCCTACCAATATCTTTGTAAATTGTCTCTGCACTGTTTCAATCATTTTTAATCTTTCCTGTAGGTAGGTGATCACAATACCCCAAATTAGAGCACACCAACATCATACACAATTTCAATATTACATCCCAACCACTGTATTTCATACATTGATTTAAAAAGTTTAACATGCCAAAAGCTCTCTTTACAACAGTGCATGTGACACCATTTTCAAGGAATTATGGATCTGTATTGCCAGATCCCTTTCTTCTACTATACTCCTCAGTGCCCTACCACTTACTGTGTAAGACCTACCCTGTTGGTTCTCCTGAAGTGCAACACCTCACACTTGTCTACATTAAATTCCATCTGCCATTTTTCTAGCCATTTTTCCAGATGGTCCATATCCCATTGTAAGCTTTGATGGTCTTCCTCATTATCCACTACACCTCCAATCTTGGTATTAACCACGAATTTGCTGATCCTGTTTACCATATTAACATCCTGATCATCAATATAGATGACAAACTACAACAGATCCAGCACCAGTCCCTGTGGTACACCACTAGTCACAGGTCTCTATTCAGACAGTCAACCATCTACCACCACTCTCAGGGTCTCTCATGAAGCCAAAGTTTAATCCAGTTTACTACTTCATCATGAATGCCAAACGACTGAACCTTCTTGACCAACATCCCATGCAAGACTTTGTCAAAGGCTATGTAGACGACATCCATTGGCTTGCTTTCATCAACTCTCCTGGTAACTTTCTTGAAAAGTGCTGTAAGATTTGATAAACCCGATTTAACACGCATTAAGCCATGATGACTATCACTAATCAGTCCCTGTCTATCTAAATACTTAAATACACAGTCCCTTAGAATACCTTACAATAACTTTCCTTCTACTGATGTCAGGCTCACAGACCTATAATTTCATGATGCTGTCAAGAGCCTTCTTTAAACAACAGAACATCATTAGCTATCCTCTGATCCTCACTCGTGGCTAAGGATGTTTCAAATATCTCTGCTAGGACAACTAGACAAGATCTCTAGTCTGTCATGACTGAGCACTGCTGTGTCATTTTCCCTGACTAGTCCCCCTCCTCCTTTAATCCTTCTTGCTTTATCACATGTAAAAGAATGGAACTCTTGGAACTTTGAACTGCCATTCCTGCCTCTCCCGCAACCAAATCTCACTAATGGGTTCAATATCATAATTCTACGTGCTGATCTGTGCCCTAAGCACATATGGCATACTCCTTGCCTTGAATTATACACAGCTCAGTACATCAGACCCACCATGCTCAACCTTCAGATTTCTAACCTTGAATGTAGGCTTAACACAAATAAGAGAAAATCTGCAGGTACTGGAAATCTGAGGAACACACACAAAATGCTGGAGGAACTCAGCAGGCCAGGCAACATCTAGGAAAAGAGACAAGTTGACATTTTGTGCTGAAACCCTTCGGCAGGCTTAACAAATCGTTGTCACAACCACTGTACTATCTCTTCTGGCACTCTAGTTCCCACCCCCTGAATCCCCCCTCCATACAGAACCAGCAAATCTTCCCAGTAGAGTATTATGCCCCCTCCAGTTCAGGTACAAATTGACCCTTCTGTACAGCTAACACCCTCCCTGGAATAGAGCCCAATGATCCAAAAATCTGAAGCCCTCCGTCCTGCACCAACTCATCAGCCACACAGTAAACTGTATGATCTTCTTATTTCTGGTCTCACTAGTACATGGCATTGGTAGCAATCCTGAGATCACAACCCTGGAGGTTCTGTCCTTTAACTTGGCACCTAACTTCCTGAGCTCATTTTGCAGGACCTCGTAACCTATTTTACCCATGTCATTGGTACCAATCTGGATCACAACCTCTGGCTGCTCACCCTCCCTCTTAAGAAAGCTGTGATCTTTATCTGACATGCCCCTAACCCTGACAACTAGAAGGCAACAAACCATCTGGGAATCTTGTTCTTGTTCATAGAACCTCCCTAATCAATAAGTCCTCTATCACTTCTGTTTACCTCATGAGTGACTCTGTCCTCCTAGCACAAAAATGTTTCCTACTCCTTGTGCTCTTCTTAGTCACTCTTGCCCAATGGAAGCACTCTTCCTCCTTCCTCCATCATTGTGACAACCATTTGAAGTACGCTTTTAAGACAACGCAGACTGCTGGGCCATGTCCATCGTATGAAGGATGGTAGACTGCCAAAGGGCATCCTCTACGGAGAACTAGCAACAGGCAAGAGGAACGTTGGTAGACCCCAGCTTTGCTTCAAGGACCTCTGCAAGCATGGCATGAAAGCCTTAAAAATCAACACAGAGTGCTGGGAGGATACAGCAGATGACCGCAACAAATGGCGAGGTACTCTTCAGCAACACCTAGAGCAAGGCGAAAGAGTGATCCTGAGTCAGTTTGAGGAGCGGAGAGCTAAACAGAGAGCACGGCGGACAACAATTCCACAACACCCTACACATGCAGCCACTGTGGCAGAGCCTACGATTCCAGGATCGGCCTCAATAGCCGCAGCTGACGCTACTTGACAAACCAGAGACTACCAGAGGCGCAGTACCCATGGTCGACCACAACTGATGGAGGCCACACAATCCATATGGACATCACACTGATGCAGTAGGTAGTGCTTCTGCATGTTACCTACTGAGACCAGCTTTGATCCTTTGTGGAAATTGCATGCATCTGCTGTTATTTTGTGAGTTTTCCCCAGGGTACTCTAACTTCCTCACACATCCCAAAGAAGCAGTGGTTGGTAGGGCAATTGGCAACCATAAATCGCCCCTGGTGTAGTTGTTGTTGTGAGAATTTGGGAGAGAGTAAATGTGATCTCAGAGAGAATAGGTTACAAGGAAATAAGGAAAGTAGGAGAATGGGATTGATGGGATTGCTCTGAGAGCAAGCACAGACTTTATGAGCTGAATGGCCTCCTTCTCTATCATGATTGAATATATGGACTGATTCCCCCAGCCACAGCTTTGAAACTAAGTGCAGACGGCTGTAAATCATTGCGCTTATATCAAATCCATACCAAAATCTGAAAGTGAAACGCTGTGATGTTACACGACAAAATTCAGCCAACTCTAATGTTTTGGACCTTAAGGAAAAAGTGTCATCTTTATGTAACTTCTTTAAACATCATTAGATTGACACACAGTACTCTTTTTATAGGTCTAAAAAGTAGGAAAAAGTTTTAGACATTAATCTTTAACAATCTTTTCCAGATGTTAAAATAATTTTGTGTTTCTGTGGCCTAAAATAAGAGCAAAATTTCTTAGTGGCTCAAAGAAAGATACAGAAAATTGAAATGTCAGCCTTCATTCAAAGACATTGCAAGTGAATTTATAATTCTGCCCCCTGTGAACCTAAACGTTTAAAGACGTCTGAGAGAAGTGCAGTCGTGATTTTCTTACCTTTACAATGACAATACACTGGAGGGAAGTTAGGATAAGAAATCTGAGATGCAGCTGTGTCTAGACGCTGCAGAAGTTTGTTTAAGTAGGGAGACTGTGAGGCTGAAAATTAAGTTTGATTAAAAATTACTGTGGCTATGAAATTTTGACTTTTTCTTTCATGCGAAACCTTTAAGCAGTCTCCATCTACCCAGGGAATTGTGAAGATTTTGGTATTTGGCCTTTATCATCACTGTAATGAACACTTCTCAGGACTAATTATGTAATTTCCAGTCATTGTAACCTTTGTACGCCACTGAAATGAGAGCAAGCAGGAAAGGAGAATGATGTGCTCTTCAGATTATTAGTTGTATCACCCAAGGAACTGCATGTCACACAGGTCCTGTGAAGAGCTTAATCATAAGCTCAGTATGAAGGAGTCACACAGCTGCTCCAGAAGACTTCTAAGCTTGATCGTCATTCTAGATAACTCTCTCTGTGGTTTTGAAAGTCATGACTACACCCGAATGATAAGGGGCTTTGACAGGTACCTGTATAGTGTCACCCTGGTACCATTCTGATAATTGTCTGTCAGGTGACTGACGCTCTTTAGTGTAAAGTTGAGGAATTTGTTCAATTTGGCACCACAGCAGTGGAAGGGGTTGGCGTTAAAGCTGCAGAGAAGAGAGAAGATGAACATTATCACAAGGGAAGACATTCTTTAACAATGGTTAAAGTTGCTTTGGTGAAGTGGAAGGAGTACACTTTGAAGAGACATGATAGTACAACCCAAGAGCAAAATGGATGTTATGCTATCTCTCCTCCAAGGTTAATACATCTGACTCATGAAATGAATTATTGTGGACGAGGCCTATCAGTGGTGTCAACAGAGCTCTACAGGGAAGGGGTGTTTCTCGCAGGTTGGCAGCAGTTATTTAAAAAGAGAGCTTCGCAGGTGTTTGTCCATTGTATGGGGCCTATCAACAGAGCTCTATGAACTAAATAAAAGAACAGAAAAGATAAGCAGAGCGCCATTGTTGGGGCAGCCATTGTTGGGAGTAGGCCGGTGGCGGGAGTAGAAGCGACAGGCGTTGGCTCAGAAGAGGCCGTCAGCTCTGTGTAAACTGTTTGTTAAGGTTTCCTTTTTATCTTTTTTCTCCTATCTTACTGTACCATTTAAATGGCTGTGGTGTGTTCTTAGTGCCAGATGTTGGAGAACTAGGAGACCCAGAGTCTCCCGGGGAACTACATCTGCGTGAAGTGCATCCGGCTGTAGCTCTTTGAAGACCGTGTTAGGGATCCGGAGCAGCAGCTGGATGACTTTTGGCTTGTATGGGAGAGTGAGGAGATAATCGATCAGAGTTACAGGGAAGTAGTTACCCCAAAGTCGCAAGAGGTGAGTAGCTGGGGGACCATCAGGAGAAATGGAAATAGACAGTTAGAGCAGAGCACCCCTGTGGCCATTGCCCTCAAAAACAAGTACTGTATACCTCTTTGGATACTTGTGTGGGGCATGACCTCCCAGGAGAATGCCATGGCAGCCAGGTTGCAAGCATTGAGCATGGGACCATGGTGCAGAAGGGAAAGAGAGAGAGATAAAGGAGTGATAGTGATATAGGACTCAATAGTGAGGGGAACAGACAGGAGATTCTGTGGACGTGAACAGGTTGCCTTCCAGCTGCCAGGATCAGGGATGTCTCAGATCACATCCACAACATTTTGGAGAGGGAGGGGGAGCAGCCACACGTCTCGGTACATATTGGTACCAATGACATAGGAAGGAAAAGCAATGAGATGCTGAAAAAAGAATTTAGAGAGCTGGGTAGAAAGCTGAGAAGCAGGACCTCCCAGGTAGTAATTTCTGGATTGCTGCATGTGCCACACACCAGTGAGGGTAGAAACAGGATGATTTGGCAGATAAGTTTGTGGCTGAGAAGCTGGTGCAGAGAGCAGGGCTTCAGGCTCTTGGATCATTGGGATCTGTTCCGAGGGAGGTATGAGCTGTTCAAAAGTGATAATTTGCACCTGAAGCCGAGGGCGACCAATCTTCTCACCAGCAGGTTTCTTAGAGTTGTTGGGGAGGTTTTAAACTAATTTGGCAGAGGGGTGGGAACCGGAGTGAAGGGACTCAGGATAGGATGCATGGTTAAAAAAAAAAGATAATGTGCAGTCAGCCTGTCAGGAAGGGTAGGCAGATGACAGGACCTATTTGCAGCCAACAGGCTGAGTATCAAATCATTATGGATGTAGAATCAGAAAGGATAACAAATATGGTACTCAAAGTGCTATATCTCAATACGTAGAGTATAAGAAATAAGGTGGATGATCTTGTTGCACTATTACAGATTTCTAGGTATGATGTTGAGGCCATTATTGAATTGTGGCTGAAGGATGGTTGTAGTTGGGAGCTGAATTTCCAAGGTTACACATTATATCGGAGGGATAAGGAGGTAGGCAGAAGGGGTGGCATAGCTCTGCTGGTAAAGAATGGCATCAAATCAGTAGGAAGATGTGACGTAGGGTCGGAAAATGTTGAATCCTTGTGGGTTGAGTTAAGAAACTGCAAGGGTAAAAGGACCCTGATGACTGTTATATACAGGCCTCCCAACAGTAGCTGGGATGTGGACGACAGATTACAACAGAAAATAGAAAAGGCGAGTCAAAAGGGCAATGTTATGGTAGTCATGGGAGATTTTAACATGCAGGTCGATTGAGAAGATCAGATTGATAATGGATCTCAAGACAGTGAGTTTGTTGAGTGCCTAAGAGATGGCTTTTTAGCGCAGTTTGTCATTGAGCCTACTAGCAGATCAGCTGTACTGGATTGGGTGCTGTATAATAAACTGCAGGTGATTAGGGAGCTTAAGGTAAAAGAACCTTAGGAACCAGTGATCACAATATGATTAAGTTCAACTTGAAATTTGATAGGGAGAAAGTAAAGTCTGATGTAGCAGCATTTCAGTGGAGTACAGTAAGGGAAATCACAGTGGTATGAGAAAGGAGCTGGCCAAAGTAAATTGGTAGGAGCTGCTGGCAGAGATGTCAGCAGAGCAGCAGTGGCGTGCGTTTCTGGGGAAAATAAGGAAGATGCAGGACATGTGTATTCCAAAAATGAAGAAATACTCAAAATAGCACAACCTTGGCTGACAAGGGAAGGCAAAGCTATTGTAAAAGCAAAAGAAAGGGTATACAACAAAGCAAAAATTAGTGGGAAGATAGAGGATTGGAAAGTTTTTGAAAACCTACAGAGAGCAACTAAGAAAATTATTAGAATGGAAAAGGTGAAATACGAAAGCAGGCTAGCAAATAATATCAAAGTGGATAGTGGAAGTTTTTTCAAGTATATTAAAAATAAAGGAGAAATGAGAGTGGATACAGGACCACTATAAAATGAGGCAAGAGAAATAATAATGGGGGACAAGGAGATGGCTGATAAACTAAATGAGTATTTTACATCAGTCTTCACTGTGGAAGGTACTAGTAGTATGCCTGATGTTGCAGTGTGCAAAGGAAGAGAAGTGGGTGCAGTTACTATTACAAGAGAGAAGGTGGTCAAAAAGCTGAAAGACCTAAAAGTACGCAAGTCACCCGGACCAGATGAACTGCACCCTAGGGTTCTGAAAGAGGTAGCGTCTGAGATTGTGATGGCATTGGAAATGATCTTTCAAAAATCATTGGACTCTGGCATGGTGCCAGAGGACTGAAAAATTGCAAATGTCACTCCACTCTTTAAGAAAGGAGGAAGGCAGCAGAAAGGAAATTATAGACCAGTTAGCCCAACCTCAGTGGTTGGAAAGATGTTAGAGTTAATTCTTAAGGATGAGGTGCTGGAGTACTTGGTGACACAGGACAAGATAAGACAAAGTCAGCATGGTTTCCTTAAGGGAAAATCCTGCCTGACAAACCTGTTGGAATTCTTTGAGGAGATTACAAGTAGAATAGATAAAGGGGATGCAGTGGATGTTGTATATTTGGACTTTCAGAAGGCCTTTGACAAGGTGCCACGCATGAGGCTGCTTACCAATCTTAGAGCCCATGGTATTACAGGAAAGTTACTAACATAGTTAGAGCATTGGCTGATAGGGAGGAGGCAGTGAGTGGGAATGAAAGGATCCTTTTCTGGTTGGCTGCCAGTGACTAGTAGTGTTCTGCAGGGGTCAGTGTTGGGACCACTTCTTTTTATGTTATATAAAAATGATTTAGATGATGGAATAGATGGCTTTGTTGCCAAGTTTTCAGAAGATTGGTGGAGGGGCAGGTAGTGTTGAGGAAACAGTGATGCAGAAAGACTTTGACAGATTAGGAGAATGGGCAAGAAAGTGGCAAATGAAATACAACGTTGGAAAATGCATGGTCATGCACTGTGGTAGTAGAAGTAAATGTGCAGACTATTTTCTAAACAGGGAGAAAATCCAAACAATGTGAGATGCAAAGGGACTTGGGAGTCCTTGTACAGAACACCCTAAAGGTTAACTTGCAGGTCGGGTCGGTAGTGAGGAAGGCAAATGCCATGTTAGCATTCATTTCAAGAGGTCTAGAATATAAAAGCAAGGATATGATGCCAAGGCTTTATAAGGCACTGCTGAGGCCTCACCTTGAGTATTGTGAACAGTTTTGGGCCCCTCGTCTTAGAAAAGATGTGCTGGTGTTGGAGAGGGTCCAGAGGAGGTTCACAAGGATGATTCCAGGAATGAAAGGGTTATCATGTGAGGAACGTTTAATTGCTCTGCGTCTGTACTCACTGGAATTCAGAAGGATGGGGGTGGGGGGTGGAATCTCATTGAAACCTTTCGAATGTTGAAAGGCCTAGACAGAGTAGATATGGAAAGGATGTTTCCCATGGTGGGAGAGTCTAGGACAAGAGGACACAGCCTCAGGACAGAGGGGTGCCCTTTCAAAACAGAAATGTGGAGAAATTTCTTTAGCCAAAGGCGGTGAATTTGTGGTATTTGTTGCTACATGCAGCTGTGGAGGCCAGGTCGTTGGGTGTATTTAAGGCAGAGATTGATAGGTTTTTGACTGGACATGGCATCAAAGGTTACAGGGAAAAGGCTGGGAACTGGGGTTGAGGCGGAGAATGTAAAGGATTAGCCATGATTGAATGGTGGAGCAGATTCGAGGAGCCAAATGGCCTAATTCTGCTCCTATGTTTTATGGTCTTATAACTGGAAAACCATAATGTTCAGTTTGAGTCAAGAGCCATGCTTAAGAAGTAATGAAATACATGGTCAGTTCATCTGTATTTGATCTGACAAATGTTATCCAGGATACAAAAGGACTTCTGACAGGATTGTGGGATCTTTTTGGAATTCTAAACTTCTAGGTCTCCTCGGAAGTTCCTAAGGCAGCAGACTCCTAAACTCTTAGTGACGAAGTATGCTTTAGCACTTCAAACAATATCTTTATGAATCATATCAGGCTCTATATTTCCTTCTAATTCTACTTTAGAGTAGCAAATTTCTACTAATAACTTTCCAGTCTTTTGACTTTATTTTCTAATGATAACATGACATTACCAATATTCTATCAAAGCTGTTTCCTCCCCTCCTCTCATGGTATTGATGTCTTGCTTTCAAAATGCAAAGTGCTCTTTGATTTAAAAAAAAGTATGGAATTTTGAATAAATTTGCTAAAATTGGAAAGCTGTTTTGAGATGTATAGGACGTAGATACGATGATTCCTCCCATCTTCAGTTAATTTTATATCCAGGCTGGACTGCAAGTGGGGAAAGCAGTGCTTTAGTAGACAAGAATTCCTTCCGTTGTTTGAACGCTGATAGTTTTCAAGGGCAGGTCTGCTCATCTTGTCTGTTAAGGGAGTTTTTCTTTCTGTCCTTGCCACATTATTTAAATTGGCAGCTCTATAGCAAAAGTAGGGAACAATGTCAATTTGTTCTTTTTATCACTGAATTATTTCCAACAGTTTCATCTCTCTACCTTCATGGCCGTGAAAAAAAATCTCCATTCTCTGACAGCTTCTCCCTTGCGGCTGGTAGGCATGAAGCTTTGCTTCCTGGCCCTGGCTGGTTTCCTTAAGTGGAATATACATACAGATATTCTAAAAACCACTGAATTCTCTCTGCATGAAAATCTGAAGTGTTTCTCATTAAGTTTGAATTATCTATTACACCTACTCATGTCTGCAGTAGAATTTTCCTGTAGTTATTCTGGATTATTCTAATGTGCTTCATTGTCTCATCTGATCATTAAAATGGATTAAAGAAATCTAGATATTTTGTAGTCTGTTTAGATCTGAGCTTAGAGTAGTTTACATATAAGCCATGCATCCTCTCTTACTGGCATGAGATTCAAGTTACTTTCACTCGAGGGCCTTTATAACAAATCTCAGAGCTGAATCTCACCCAAGCACTGTGCAGAAGAGGTGGAGTTAACAGGAGGAAATGAGACTAGCAGCCAAATAAATGCTCTGGGAGCATATAAGGTGACCAGGATCAAGGGAGAAAATTCCTTAGCAAGATACAAGGTAAACAGTGGGAAGAGGAATGTCAAAATAAATTGATCCTGATTTTTACAGAATTTAAGTTTTAAAAATAAATTAGTCCCCACATTTGAGGGAGAAGCATAGTGAAATGTACAAAGGCTGCAGGAAGTTTGGCAACATTTATCAATAGCTCCCAGAAATGAAAGAGCACTACATCATCTCGTCAGAGTCATTCAAGTAATGATCATATGAAAGCATCAATAAACATTTTAGAAGAAAATTCTCTATTGCAACAAAATCTTATCTTTATTGCTCTGCAATGATTGATCACCTGATATTACCAAATGCTCCGAGTGTTACAATTTGATCTTGCAATGAGTAGCAAGAAGCTGTGAGGATTAGGGCAATGTTCAGTTGAACAATTGTGCCTCGTCCTCAGAGTGATATGTAATTCTGTATTTTATTTGATAATGTATAACGTTAGTCATGTTTTTTCTCTGGGCATTCATCATTGTAATGAAGCCTTGCCAGATCAAACTCTAGAACTGTGTCCCTTAACGAAAAGACCGCATACGTTAGCAACATATAAATGGTGATTATACAATTCATCATATCACTGGTTCTCAGCCAAGCTTTCTACAAGCTGCTTACAATCCAGAGACATTACCCATCTTTCCCAGTGTCAGATTACGCTCTCTAAAGCTTCCCGAGAAACTGATTCATCAAAAGATGCTTCTCTGTAGAATTATCAGAGATTGTGTAATTGTCACAATTTCATCAAAGCTTTATAACATGCAGTGAAATGTGTTGTTTGCATCAATGACCAACACTGTCAGAAGGTGCGCCGGGGAAGTTCTGCAAGCGTTGCCATGCCCACAACATACGAACCCTAACCCGGATGTCATTGCAATGTCGGAGGACACCAGAGCACCTGGAGGAAACCCATGCGGTGACGGGGAGAACATACAATCCCCTTACTGGCAGTGGTGGGAATTGAACCATGATCACTGTCTGTATAGCTATATGCTAACTGCCGCACTGCTGTATTTTACAGCCAGTCAGAAGTAATTAGAGACATCGGTGACTTAGCTCTGTCACCACCATAACAGCACTGTCTGATCAACATGTAAACAGGCCAACCTCACAAACTTCAGAGATATGACACCTTACTGCTTTTAACCACGTTGATGTTTTTATCAAAGAAATAGAGTCATCAAGAATTGTCATATGCACCAGAAAATTTGCATAACAGCAATGAAAAATGTACTTGCAGCAGCATCGAAGGCAAATAGCATATAGCATGAGCAACGTGAGAAACACATCCATTAAACATAAATACATTCTTTACAAGAAAGAATATAACTAAAAGCAACGGAGCCGAATTTAGTGCAAAAGTGATCAAAGTGGACATATTGTTACTAAACTCTAGTGATTAAGGTTATGCAATTTGGTTCAAGAATCCAGTAGTTGAAGGGAATAGCTGTTCCTGAACCTGGCGGTGTGGGACTGCAGGATTCTGTACCTCCTGCCGGATGATAGCATTAAGAAGATGGCATGGCCCGGATGGTAGGGATCTTTGGCAACGTCACCTTCTTGAACTGGTGCCTCAGAATCCGGTTTATTATCACCGGCATGTGAGGTAGTCTTCATGGGTTCAATGTACATTTAGGAATCGGATGGCAGAGGGGAAGAAGCTGTTTCTGAATCACTGAGTGTGTGCCTTTAGGCTTCTGTACCTCCTACCTGATGGTAACAGTGAGAAAAGGGCATGCCCTGGGTGCTGGAGGTCCTTAATAATGGACACTGCCTTTCTGAGACATTGCTCCTTGAAGATGTCCTGGGTACTTTGTATGCTAGTGCCCAAGATGGAGCTGACTAGATTTGCAATCTTCTGCAGCTTCTTTCAGTCTTGTGCAGTAGCCCCTCCATACCAGACAGTGATGCAGCCTGTCAGAATGCTCTCCACGGTACAACTATAGAAGTTTATGAGTGTATTTGTTGACATGCCAAATCTCTTCAAGCTCCTAATAAAGTATAGCCACTGTCTTGCTTTTTTATAACTACATTGATATTTTGGGACCAGGTTAGATCCTCAAAGATCTTGACACCCAGGAACTTGAAACTGCTCACTCCCTCCACGTCTAATCCCTCTATGAGGATTGGTACATGTTCCTTCGTCTTACTCTTCCTGAAGTCCACAATCAGCTCTTTCGTCTTACTGACATTGAGTGCCAAGCTGTTGCTGCAGCACCATTCCACTAGTTGCTTCCTACAGATACTCCCGATTACGATCCTGATACCTCATTTACAAATGAAAATTTCTTTCCTACACCTAAGGGACAGAAAAGAGTGATTTCTAACCGCTTTTCCAAGTAGTTGATTCTATTGTAATATAAACATTTAGCCATAGTTTGCACTTGGAAGGGGGGGGGGGGGGGTGGCGGCTTTGGCTTCAGTTGATATTAAAGGTTTATGCAACAAACACAAAATGCTGGAGGAACTCCACAAGCCAAGCAGCATCTATTGAAAATGGTACAATCGACATTTCAGGCCAAAATCCTTCAGCTGTTGGGTTGCTGAAAGGTCTCGGCCTGAAACGTCATCTGTTCTCTTTTCCGTAGATGCTGCCTGGCCTGCTGAGTTCCTCCAGCATTTTGTGTTTGTTGCTTGGATTTCCAGCATCTGCAGATTCCTCGTGTTTGTGATTAAAGATTTATGTTGGTTCAGATGATGATGGAACAGGACAACACAGGCTGGCCCACTGGGTTTTGCTAGGTTGATCCATTGGATCTAATTAGACCTGAAAAAACACAGGGCTGAAAGTTGAAACAAGGTTTCACAGCTAGAGCTGGATTAGTTAATGTGTTTGAATTTACATTATCCTGTACAAAGTCCCTATGCCATGAGAGTTTTGGGAAACAAAATACAATACAGACACTGGCATTAGTCCCGTTATATTTTGTACTCAGTTCAAGTACAAAATTCGTTTTGGCAAGACTTTTGTTATTTCCAGAACTTGGACTGTAGTCCAGGTGCTGTGCTGAGGTGACTAGTTAGTTCCTCGTGGGAAAGGTATGAGTCCAGCTTCTCACAGAAGCATATCTGTGAAGTTTAAAAATGCAAATGAGTCTCTTTAAATAACCAAACTGAGACTTGGACTGCTTTCGAGCAGACTTGTTTACAAGAAACTGGGCAATTTATTTCCATGACTAATAGTATCACAAGAAAAAATCAGCTGACTATGTGAGTAAATAGGAAACATGCCATTGTACATGAACTGGTGTCTAAATTATCGTTTTATGAGAAAAATAGTGGTCTTTTATGGGCCTGCAACATACTAAGAGGCTATGTTTTGTCCATTGACATTATAATTGTCAGTTCAGCTTGGTTTTGCTTGAACATAGAATAGTAATGCACAATACAGGCCCTTCAACCCCTGAAGTTGTGCTAACCTTTTAACCTACTTTGCAATCAATCAAACCGTTCCCTTTTTCTTTCATCCATGTACCTATCTAAGAATCTGTTAAATGTCTCTAATGCATCATTCTGTACCACCACCTTCAGCAGTGCATTCCAGGCAAATATAACTCTCTGAATAAAAAGAAAACGTACCTCTGACATCTCCACTAAACTTACCTCCCATCCCTTAAAAGGACTTACTCTGGATTTGCCATTGGCTTTTGGGGGAAAAGGTGTAGGCTGTCAACTCTATGACTCTTATAATCTTATACTCCACTGGAGTAAGGGAATGATGCTTGTCTTTAGTCAGATTTCCTGCAGAATTTGGATTATTATTAATTTTGGCACTGGAAGCTGATGTGAGTGGGAACTGATGATGTCCAGTGAGAGAAAACAGATTCCTGAAACCTGACAGCAGCTGCAGTGACTGTATCCTCGATCAATCAGTTTGTGGAAGGCTTGAGAAGATAATGTTAGTGTGAGTGAATTTAATGTAAAATCAGGCATAGAAAGGAAAATAAATGAGATAAAGAGTGAAATGAGAGAGAAAACTGAGACAAAGAAAAATAGTTTGTAAGTTTAAATGTTAATATGTATAATACTTGAAGGAATAAGAGTCTCCCTTTCCAAGCATCAGGCAGACTAACACATGCCATGTTATTAAAGGTAAGGTTGAACTTGAAATGACAAGACTTAACCTTTAGCTGTTGTGGATATGAATCAGCTTCACGAAACTCACTGCAGTTTAGTGGCCAGGGAGGCAAGGAGATGCTGTTATCAGGAAGCCAAGAGTAGAGTAGCTACTTTTGGACAAGCTGTATTTCTGCATTACCTGCCCGTCACCTGGTCACCTGAAGATGGTTATTTTAGTGGCAGAATTCGGCCATTGTACACCAGTTTACTTCATTGGTTTGAATTTGGTTTGAAATGAACAAATTTATTGTTGGAATGCAGTCAATAAAAAGATTCAAATAAATGATTTATATTTTTATGATTTGCGCACATTCAAAAATTTGTCATAAAAATGGTTCTTTTTATTCTATAGTAAACATGCTTACCTTTTACGAAAACAGTATGATTACATCCACATTTTAAATATCAGCGGATCTCCACAGCTTGTGAGTTTTTTTATATGGGATTTGTATTCATGAACTGTTTGTAGTTAACTGAGCAACAATTTTGTTTCATCTATGTTTCCTTTATTACAGGAGATGAAGCTGGCTGCTTATCTAATACAGCAACTGGGTATACCAGTGGGTGTCTGTCAAGCCGTGCTAAATCTGCTTCTTCCCAATGCCATCCAGGAAGAATTAGTTCTGTTTGTAAATAGGATCTATCCTGAGGGAAATGTTAGCAGTGGGATGAACAAGGATAAAATGGATGAGAAGAGAAAGAGGTAAGGCCTTTCTGAGGAGAAGTTGACCTCCCCGTCATAAGATGGATTTGGTGGGGGAGAAAAATGTTGATTTAACAGCAAAGTGCAATAATGTGAATTCCATAAACTGGAAAAAGTGCCTGAGAAAAGTGGATTGTTCATATTGACTTTCATATAATGTCAAGTGATCTAAAGGCAGTTTGTTTCTCCTTCTGTGCAGTCACCCTACTCAGTACCTGGGATTTGAAAGCAGCATTTCAACTTGCCCTTCATCTTGACATGATCATATTATTTCAGGAACTCAGTAATAGAAAATAAGATGCTGCTAAGTCTGAGCTATGCAGCTTGTCATCTTTGATCTAACCAGCTTGAGCTGTCAACCTAACAACCATTGAGCTTCTGAAGGCAGCCAAGTAAGTTCTGATGCATCCATCAGACTGCTGGTCCTAAGGGTTGTTATGCAAGAACCCAATCTGTAACTATTACAGTCAGTTCTAACTTTAATACTGTATCTAGGCAACTACTATTTAAGGTTTAGCTATTCATTTTACACATTTTGTTGTTTACAGGACAATGATCCCACCTGATTTTTTTTGTTTGTAACCAGTGAATAGGAAACTTCACTTAGAGTCAATGAATAAGTGTGATATTTTATGTTTGGCTTGTTGAAATGTTACTGAAATGGCTATATGTATCTGTTTAAAGTATATTGAACAAATTTACTATATATCTTTAGATGAACTACTTTGCTTATTTTTCCTATGCATTCCAATTCAAATCCATTTTTTCTCAAACATTCTTCATTGGTCAGCATGAAACTTGTTTCAGAAATTACTCTATATGGACTATTCACAGCTGTCCATCTGTTTTGTTCCCTACATCTGTAAGAACTCACAATCAGCAGTGATTAAAAGAAAGACCAAATGAAGGAAAGAAATAGGGTTAGAATAATCTGCTTGAAATGGAAACCAAAAACTCTTAAATGTAAATTTCAACTAACATGAAGGAAAGGACACATACTGGGAAGAATGGAGACACAAGAAGCTGCAGATGCTGCTGTAATCGGAGAACAAGTGAATTGCTGAAGAGAAGACAGCAGCCGGGTGGAAATGAAAGGAGAAAGCCAGCAGCATGCGTAGGATCCAGCATCTAATGAACTGGAGAGATGCCTAGGAAACAGTCTTCACCATCTCCAACTTAGTATATCATTATATTTCATAAATATCTTTAAATTGGAGACACTGGAGACAGCAAATGATGGAATCTGGAGCGACACACAATCTGCTGGAAAAATTCAGTAGCTCCCCCACAGATGCTGCTCAAGCTGTTAAATTCCTCCAGCAGATTATTTCTTGCTCTAATATCATTAAGTTCTCCTGTTCTGGCTCACTTTACTATCATGCCAGCTGGCTAAATGTAATTTTCCAAAATGTTTCCACAGATTTTATACTGCGTTATTCCCAAGACCCACATGTACCCGCAAGTTTTAACTTTTAATTTTTTTTCTGCAATAAGTTCTGCAAATTTATAACTTACACTTAAGAGTAAGAAATGATAGCAAAAATGGATGATTTAGGAATAATATTCCTATTTCTTGGGATTGGATCTGTCTAATTTAATTACTAATCCATCTACAGGAAACTTTGGGAGTCATTAGAGCTGAAGCTGAGGAGCAAGCTCATTGGTGAAAACCTGGGGAACGTGAATGTTCCGTGCAGCAGGACCGGAAGGTAATTACCTTTACTAGGTGATATCTACTTGTTTGACTTCTGTGTGGAGGTTTTTAAAAACAAAACCATGCAATAAGAAATAAAATATAAATTCCATTTAATTAGTTTCCAAAGTTAATTACTTACATTAAGGATATTTATTGGTCAGCTCAACTAGGTAATTGACTACAATAAGTATACTTAAAGACCACCACTTACTTTAGCTTTGTCATGTATACATTGTAAAGTTTTATTCACCTTGTGTTTATTGGCACTGTGAACGTTGAAGGAGAAGTTATAATTTGTTCCAACATTTGGATGTGAAAGGCAAGGCCAGAAAGATTTATTTCTTGTACTGATTTTAATTAAAATCTAGTGAAAACCTTCCTTGGGTGGTGGAAGTGTTTTAGAGAGGTTGGAAAGTGAAATATCCCTTGATCTTGCAGTCACAGAGGGTTGCAGGTTAATGCATTATGTACCTTCTACCTGAAAACCATTCAGGGTTGATCGGTGAAGTAACAAAGAGATGTAACAAGGAAGAAAAAGATGCAAAAGGCCGGAAAGTTTCATCAGAGTAAATCTGAACATTTTGCCTTGACACTGAAGGGACAAGCGATGAAGAGTGCTGAAACATATGAAATATTTTTCCCCATACCAAATGCACTGATTTATATTAAAACACTGTTATAAGTGATAACTTTGTAACAAGGAAAGTGAGTGTATAGCCCATTAAAAGTGTTACAGTTTAATCCTGCCACGTTTATATATGTCCTCAAGTATTGTCCCTTCTTTCTCATTTCTGCTGCTGCCATTCCATTCTTGAACAGAAAAAAAAGCTCCAAACTTCTTCAATCTCTCCAATATTCTTGAAAAAGTCATTGTCTCCCAGCAACGCTGCTTCATGCTGCCCTTTGTAAACTTGACACAAGCCTAACAGCAGTCCCCAAACAGCTCTATCAATATGAAAGTGGCCAAACAGGGTATCCCAAACATCCTTGCCTAACCAGCACTGAGTTCCTTTCATCCATCACCCCTCGGCTTAATGACCTGCATTAGCTCCCATTTAGGTCTGGTCATATTCTGCAATTTAAAATTCGGAGCCATGTTGTCATTTCCCTTCAATGGCTTAACCATCAGTATTTATCATTTTGTCTGAGATCTTCCAGATATTGTTCATCTCCTGTCTACCTTATTGATCATCTTTGAATTTAATCAATCCAATATTGGTAGCTTTGTCTTCAGTGACCAAAGCATTAAACTTTGGATTTCTCTAAACTTTTCAACCTCTCTCTTTTGTAAGATTTCAAATTAAAATCTACCTCTATATGATATCTTTGATTATTTGTCATAAAATCTCCAATGTGGCCCAGTGTTAAATTTTGCTTTGACTATACTCTTGTCATTTGTCTTGAGATGTATTGCAACTTCACAAGTACTTGTATAACCTCAATGGACTTGCACTGTTGTCCTGAAATAAATATGAAGCAAGAGCCTTTTGATATTATTTCCAGTGTTGTAATTAGTGCAGCCAAGTAAGACTGAGTAAATAACTGGAAGATATTCTGCATAATGATCCAATGATCCATGTTTGACCAGCTGCTGTGTGTTGCAGGAGTTTAAAAAATACACTTGTGTTATTTGTTAGATGGTATTGTTTATTTAAACATTATGGATTTGAAAAATTGACTCTTCCTGGAGTAAAATGCTATAGTGACTTTAGATGGTAAGACTTAGGAGCAGAATTAGGCCAATCAGCCCATCAAGTCTGATCTGCCATTAGATCATGGGTGATTAATTTTCACTCTTAACCCCATTTTCCTGCCTTCTCCCTGTAACCTTTGATGCCTTTACTAATTAAGAACTTACCAACCTCCACAATACATATACCTTATTCTTGCCGTCCACAGCTGTCCGTGTCGATGAATTATACCGATTCACCACCCACTGGCTAAAGAAATACATCCTCATCTCTATTCTAAAGGGACATCCTGCAGGTCTGAGCTGTGCCCTCTGGTCCAAGACTCTCCCACCGTTGTAAACATCATAGCCTTTCAGTATATGGCAGATTTCAGTGAAAGTGCATCTCATTCTACAGGTCCACAGCCAATCAATGTCCCTCATACATTAAGCCTTTCCTTCCTGGGATTATTCTCAGAAACCTCTAGACCCACTTCAATGACAGCACACCTTTTCTTGGATAAGGAGCCCAAAACTACTCACAATATTCCAAGTGTGGACCAACCAATGTGGTATAAAGCCTCAGCATCACATCCTTGATCTTGTATTCCACTCCTGTCAAAATAAATGCTAACATTGCATTTACCTTCCCTACCACTGACTCAACCTGCAAGTAAACCTTTAGGGAATCCTGCACGAGGACTCTCAAGTACCTTTGATTTCTAAATTTGCTTCTCATTTAGAAAATATTGTCTTCTTCCAAAGCGCATGACCGTATACTCCCCTACACTGTATTCCATTTGCCACTTGTGTGCCCATTCAGTTAATCTGTTCAAGGCCTTCTGGAAACTCGGAATCAGGTTTCATAACACTGGAATATGTCATGAAATCTGTTGTTTTACAGCAGCAGTACATTGAAAAACATAATAAAAAACTAAATTACAATAAAAATATTCGTATTGTATATGAATAAGAATATTCATATAGATATATGAATATATATAATTAGCACAATGATTATATGTATTTTAAAATATATATATATTATATATAATTAGTGTTAAAGGACAGCAACAGAAGTTAGCGAGGTAGTTTACATTAGTTCATAGTCCATTTTAAAATCTGATGACAGAAGGGAAGAAGCTGATCCCCGCTCCCTGCTTCCTCGACACTACCTGCCTCTTCACCTATCTTCTTTTCATCTGTAAACTTGGCCAAAAAGCCATCAATTCACTCATTCAGATCATAAACATATAATGTGAAAGTAGTGAACCCAGCGCTCACCTCTGTGGAATATCACTAGTCACTGTCCGCCAGTCAGACCTGGGTTGGTTTATTCCATAGCCTGGCATGTACAGGGCTTCCACATCTGCTCATATTTTCTGTGTCTAATGGTGTCATTCCCAAAGCTCTTTTTCTCGTGGAACATTATTCAGGAGTTAGCAGACATTGTCCAGGAAATGGCCATTTCTAGGCAGACTGAGTTAACTCCCTATTTGCACCCCCATTGTTCAGTCTTGCTCACCCACCAATCCTGCCAGAGAACCCACTTGATCCCCCAACATATCACCTGGGCCCTGAACCCAAACCCCACTCTGACAACTAATTTAAGACCCTGATTTCCACTCCTCCCACCAGCAACTTACACGGCAGTAAATTGCATCCAAGTGAACTACCACCATCATCTCCCCAGTTCCTGACTGGGCTTCTTTTTGCTCCTTCTGGATGTTGTCCATGTTACAAATCTGGTCCAACTAACTTCCAGTGTTAGTTGGACCAAGGTCACATAGTCAGTTTCCTTGACCCAAAGCTTGCATTTTACAATGTACAATTTCTGTTTGATTAATAGCTCTTATACAAGTCTTCTTTTATTTGCAGCATATCGAAGAAAAAGCGTCTGCAGCTCTTGAAACAGGTGTCTTTTTCTCAAAGCCATGGTTCTTCTGAAATCTGCCCTGATGATGATACTGAACCAATTAATGAAAGGGCAGGACAAATGTTAAAGCTGGCAGATACAGGAGAGAAAGTATTTGTGTTCCGGATCAGGAAAGAAGACACTTGTTCCTCAGACCTTCCATCAAGGAAGAAAAAACGTAACTTCTTAAATTTTAAAAGATCAGCTGTGGCAAATTTGGATGGACTTTAAATTACTTAATTCAAGATAATCATTACTTTGGAACCTATATTTAAACTAATGAACCATCTAACTTCTATGGTACTGAAGCAGTGTTTAAAGTAGTTTGACAGTGATGCAAGTATATTTGCATAATCTGGTTGTAATACAGACATGGGTATTTTCATCATTTCTTTGCACTTACCTCCCATCTTCCAAGCCATTAAACTCCTATGCTTGGCCATTTTGTATCGTTTCTTAACACTGTGAGGATGAATCCTAATGTCCCTTTTTAATAGGTTTACAAAATCAAATCCTAATTCGAATAAGTCGTTATTTTCAGACTAAGGGTGCTCATTGGTTTTATTTTATGACCATATTATGAACAATTGATATAAAGAAAAAATATCTTTACTCCTCTTTTTGTTTCTACTTTTGAGTGATAGAAAATGAGATTAGTGCCGAATACAAATGAATTGTCTACATAATTTCTACTAACCACATCGACATTTTGCTTATTCTTTTGCAAAACAACTAACTATTCAAATTTGACTTCTTCTTTGAGGGTCAAGAAACCCAAGAAAGCATAATGCACCAATGAGGTTGCATAAAACATTTTTATATCTTGTCTGATAAATTTAAATCTCAAATGTAAAATATATACAGTTTGTGAAAATTCAAAATATTTTTCAATGTTTTTATTGTTTTATGTGATTATTTTTCAATGTTCAATGAGTATCTCTTACCATGTCTGGTTTCCAAACTAACAATCTTATAAAAGTCAAAATCTTTAGATCTGCGTTTTGTATATAAAACTATGAGGAACACAGAAAGAATGAATGCACTCAGTATTTTACTCAGAGCTGAGGAATCAAGAAATAGAAGGAATAGATATAATGTAAGGGTGGGGGCGAAGATTTAATAGGAACCTGAAAGCCAAACTTTTTTTTATTCTAAGTGCAGTATGTACGATATATATAACAAACTGCCAGAAGACGTAGTTGATACAGAAACAATAACGACTTTTAAAAAAACAAGCAGCACACACAAAATGCTGGTGGAACGCAGCAGGCCAGGCAGCATCTATAGGAAGAAGCACTGTTGACGTTTCGGCTTGAGACCCTTCATCAGGAGGGGGGGATATAAATAAATCGGGGATGGGGTAAGAAGGGGAGGAGGGGCATTAATGGAAATTAGAGAAATTAATGTTCATCATTGATTTTGTGTGTGTTGCTTGAATTTCCAGCATCTGCAGATTTCCTCATGTTAACGACTTTTAAAAGACAGTTGGATGGGTACATTGACTGGAAAGGTTTAGAAGGTGATGGGCCTGACACATGTAAATAGAAATTGCTTGGATGGTACATTTTGATCAGCATGGACCATGTAGGCCTAAGGGCCTGTTTCTGTGACATATGACGCAATAACTCTTTCTCTTTTTTTTCCATTGAACAAGAGCCCGTTTGATGTGCACTGGTCTCCACTGCTGTACCAGAGCTCAATATTGTTTTCTTTGCTCCATAATTCATCAAAGATTTTCACACACACACTTCAACCAGGCTCTTCAACAATACTGAAATCAGTACAATCTATCAGTCTATAGAAGGAAGAAACTGTCCCAGCCTGAAACATTGACGGCTTATTTCTCTCCGCAGATGGTGCCTGACCTGCTGAGTTCCTCCAGTATTTTGTGTGTTACTCAAGATTTCCAGCATCTGCTGAATCTCTTGTGCATTTAGACAAATACTTGAATTACCAAGGCATAGAAGGCTTTGAACCAAGTACTAGTAAATCGACTGAGTGCAGATGGGTAGTTGGTGGTTGTCATGGGGAAAAGGGCTGTATTGACTTACAGAGAAATAAATGGATTTTAATGAAACTTTTCATTAATATTCACACATCCATGGAAAGATTAAGTTTGAATCCTGTCAGGTAATTAGAAGACATAATTTTTAACACTTAAATTGTTATGGGATTATAGCAATTCATGAGTCAAAAATTTGACACTTTACCTAATGTGTGCAGTTAATAGTCGAACAAGCAAAGGAACCCACTTTTCATTTGAAATGAATTTAAGGAATAATAAAGAACTGAGGCTATAATTCCATGAGCCTGCATTCCTGCTTTCAGGAACTAGTTGTTTACCGTGGTCATTTTCCATTATGATTGACACTAGAATTTAGTTCACACTCTTCTGCAGGACTGAACATATGCTGTATAAAACACTCGCTTTGACCACCAAAACATAGAGAAACTATCACAAACTCACAAAAGCCCCAGTGACTCAGTCTGTGAGGCCGACGTGAGAGGATTCTTCATGTTAATCCTAGGAAAGCATCTGTCGCAGATGGGGTAGCTGACTGAGCACTAAAGGCCTGTGCTAATTAACAGGCTGGAGTGTTCACTGAGATCTTTAACCTGTCGCTTCAGCAGTCTGAGGTACTCACCTGCTTCAAGCAGGCTTCAATTATACCGGTGCCAAAGAAGAAAGTGGTAACCTGCTTCAATGACTATCGTTCAGTAGTACTTATATCCACAGTGATGAAGTGTTCTGAGAGGTTAGTGGTGAAACATCAACTCCTGCCTGAGGAACAACTTGGATATGCTCCAATTTGCCTACCATTACAACAGCTCCATAGCAGAGACCAATTCATTGGCTCTTCATTCAACCCTGAAACATGTAGACTACAATGATACTCAGGCTGCTCTTTATCAACTACAGCTCAGCATTTAATAATATCATACCTTCAAAACAAATCAATAAGCTTCAAGGCTTTGGCCTCAATAACTTCTTCTGCAATTAGTTCCTCCATTTCCTCACCTACTGACCCTAGTCTGTTCAGATTGGCAAAAAGATCTCCCCCACAATCTCCTTAAGCACAGGTGCACCACAAAGCTGAGTGCTTAGCCCCTGCTCTCATTGTGTTACACTTTTGACTACATGGCTAAGCACAGTTCCAATGCTATATTTTAAGTTTGCTGACAACACCACTGTCATTGGCCAAATCAATGGTGATGACAAATCAGCATATAGGAGGGAGATTGAGAATCGGGCTGAGTGGTGCCACAACAACAATTCATACCTCAATGTCAGCAAGGCCCTGCAGCTAGTTATTGAATTCAGGAGGAATCCAGAGGTCCATGAGCCAGTCCTCATCAGGGGACCAGAGGTGGAGAGGGATCAGCAACTTTAAATTTCTCAGTGTTATCATTTCAGAGGACCTGTCCTGGGTCCAGCATGTAAATTCAATTATGAAGAAAGCATAGCAGCACCTCTACTTCCATAGAAGTTTGCAATGATTTGGCATGACATCTAAAATTTCAACAACCTTCTGTAGATGTATGGTGGAGTGTATATTAACCAGTGAACACCAATACTTTTGAACAGAAAACCCACCAAAAAGTAATGGATATGGCTAGTCCATCATGGGTAAAGACCTCCTCACCATTGAGAACTACACAGAACATTGTCACAGAAAAGCAGTATCCATCAACAGGGACCCCCACTACTCAGGACATGCTTTCTTCTCACTGCTACCATCAGGAAGAAGGTACAAGAGCCTCAGGACACACACCACCAGGTTCCGGAACAGTTATTACCCCTCAATCATCATGCTGAACCAGAGGTGATAATTTCACACAACTTCACTTGCCCATCATTGAACTGTTCCCACAACCTATGGATTCAATTTCAAAGACCCTTCATCTCCTGTTCTTGATATTTATTGTTTATTTATTATTATTATTATTATTATTATTATTATTATTATTATTTATTTTTCTTTCTTTTCATATTTACACAGTATGTTGTCATTTGCACACTGGTTATCTGCCCTTTTGAGTGCTGTCTCTCATTGACTATATTATGGTTATTATGGTTCTTGGACTTATTGAGTATGTTAGCAAGAAAACTACCCTCATACGGTGAGATCCCATATATATATGGTGATGTATATGTGACGGGTTTCTTCTTTATATTACTGCATATGTTAATCAAAATGGCTTCTTTGTTATGTTAAAAGTAAGAATGCTTCTTTGTTGTGGTAACTGGTGAGAGAGTGCTTTCGCTCACAGCTTGTTTGGGCTATAATTACTGATAATGAGAATTGTATTCATTTGTTAACCTATTGGGATAGATGTTATTCTTTCTTGTGGGTCTGTAAGCTGGTGTTGCGCAAGCTTTTCAGGAGTTGGAGGGGAGATCGCGAGGAAGGCGGACGGTGCTGGATGCGCTCTGGTCGACCACCGAGTTTGGTCCCAGGTGTCGGGTCAAGGAGGTTGGAGAAGATCGAATAGTGGACCGAAGATTTCGATAGTTGAGCTCCAACGGTTGTGCACGAATTGACTGAACTCTGATAAGTTTTGACTCCTTTCTTTTCTTTCATATATATTGTATCGCTATTAATTACCTAGTTCTAGTAAGATTTATAAAGTGTAATTTGTAAAATGTACATTGTGTGCTGGCTGATGATTGATGTTTGAGGCCGTATCAGGTGGCATTGCACAGCAACCAACGCAACAGTGAAACCAGGTTGGGTGGGGGACAGGGTTTCCCCTAGAGGCATATGAGCCAATATAGCTGAGCGTTACATTGTGGGGGCTGAGTCCAGGATTGAATTTTCGGTAAGCTGTGTAAAGCGCCACGTTAAGTAGTGCGGAGATGGATCGAGATAAGATTGTAAACTGGTGTGAGTTAGAGGACGTACCGGTGAATCATGTGTGCGTGTTAAGTGGTGTGGCTTCAATGATACTCTCACCCACATCTCCTCCATTTCCCACACTTCGGCCCTCACCCCATCCTCCCATCACCACAACAGTGGCCATGTTCCCCTTGTCCTCACCTACCACCCCACCAGCCTCCGGATCCAGCATATTATCCTCCGCAACTTCCACCACCTTCAACAGGACCCCACCACTAAGCACATCTTTCCCTCTCTACCCCTCTCTGCTTTTCGCAGGGATCATTCCCTCCATGACTGCCTGGTCCACACGTCCCTCCCCATAGACCTCCCACCTGGTACTTATCCCTGCAAGCTTATCCCTTAAACCACAGGGGTGGCTTAAGAATTGGAGCAGGAACAATGATTCAGATTTCTGGATCATTGGGACCTCTTCTGAGGCAAGTGTGGCCTGTACAAAGGGATGGTTGCTGTACTTGAATCCAAGAGGGACCAAGGTCCTGTGGGCAACGTAGATAGAGCTGTTGGGAGTGGTTTAAACTAATATGGCAGGGGGATGGGAACCAGTATGATAGAGCTGAGGATGAGCCAACAACTTTACAAGTAGATGATCGGTGTAATATGGACGTATTGAAGGGCAGGCAAATAGTTGGGTACAAATGCAGACAGAGCAAGGATTTAAATTGACCACAAAAGCAAAATTCAAAAGGATGAAGAATATAGGATTGAAGATCGATGAACTCATGGCACAATTAGAGATTGGTTGGTATGACATTGTGGACATCACTGAGTCGGATCTGAAAGAAGGTCACAGTTGGGAGCTTAATATCAAAAGATATACTTTGTATCAAAAGAACAGGCAGGACGGCATAGGCAGTGGTGTGGCTCTGTTGGTAAGAGATGGAATTACATATTTAGAAAGAGGTGACATAGGGTCAGAGAATGACCAATCTTTGTGGGTGGAGTGAAAAAACTGCTAGGGTATAAAAAACATAATGGAAATCATATATAGGCCTCCAAATAATAGCCAAGATATGGGGTTGAGATTGCAAAGGGAGCTTCAAAGGTCATGTGATAAGGGTAATGTCACAATTGTAATGAGAGACTTCAGTATGTAAGGGGGTTGAGAAAATTAGGATGATCGCAAGAGTGGGAATTTGCTGAATGCCCAAAAGGTGGATTTTTAGAGCAGCTTGTGCTTGAGCCTGCTTGGGGCAAGCCTGACATAGATTGGGTGTTGTGTAATCCAGAATTTATTAGGGAGCTTAAGGTAAAGGAATCCTTGGGAGCCAGTGATCATAATATAATTGAATTCATACTGCAATTTGAGAGGAAGAAGCATAAGTCACATGTATCAGTGTCACAATGGAATAAAGGGAATTACAGAGGCAGGAGAGAGAAACTTGACTAGGTGGATTGGAGGGGGATACTGTACTGATAAGGAAGAAGGCAGAGCAGAGGTGGCTGAAGTTTCTGGGAATAGTTCAAAAGGCAAAGGATAAATATGTCCCACAGAAGAAGTTCTCAAATGGTAGGGGTAGGCAGCCCTACAAGGGAAATAAAGAACTGCTTAAAAGCCAAGGAAAGGGCATATAATGTAGCAAATGAGAGTGGGAAGTTGGATGGTTGGGAAGTTTTTAAAATTAGACAAAAGGCAACTAGAAAGAGCCTTAAGAAGGGAAAAGATAAAATATGAGGGCAAACTAGCCAATAATATAAAGCAGGATACTAAAATTTTTTTCAATTATATAAAGAGTAAAAGGGAGGTGAGAGTTGATGCTGGTGAGGTAGTAATGGGGGACAAAGAAATGGTGATGAACTTAATAAGTACTTTGCATCTGTGGAAGACATTAAGAGTGTGCCAGAAGTCCATGAGTGTCACGGAGCAGGAGTGAGTGCCATTGCTTTTGCAAAGGCAAAAGTACTAGGCAAACTCAAAAGTCTTAATGTGGATAAGTCACCTGGACCAGATGGACTACATTCCAGAGTTTTGAAAGAGGTTGCTGAAGTGATAGCAAATGCATTGGTTATGATCTTTCAAGAATCATTTGATTCTGGCATGGTTTTGGAGGATGGGAAAATTGCAAATGTCACTCCACTTTTTAAGAAGGGAGGAAGGCAAAAGAAAGGTAATTATAGGCCAGTTAGCCTAACCTCAGTGGTTGGGAAAGTGTCGGAGTCTATTTTTAAGTGTAAGGTTTTGGGGTACTTGGATACCAGTGATAAGATAAATCAAAATCAGCATGGTTTCTGTCAAAGGAAATCTTGCCTTACAAATCTGTTAGATTTCTTTGAGGAAGTAACAAACAAAGTGGACCAAAGAGTGGTAGTGGATGTCATTTACTTAGATTTTCAGAAGGCATTTGAAAAAGTGCCACATATGAGGCTGCTTAACAAGATGAAATCCAATAATGTTACAGGAAAGATCCTGCCATGGTTAGAGGAATGGCTGACAGGCAGGAGGCAGCAAGTGGGAATAAAGGGGGCCTTTTCTGGTTGGCTGCCGGTGACTAGTGGTGTTCCTTGTTTGTTAATGATGTAGGTAATGGAATTTAAAGAGCAAACACGAGGAAATCTGCAGATGCTGGAAATTCAAACAACAACACACACAAAATGCTGGTGGAACACAGCAGGCCAGGCAGCATCTATAGGGAGAAGCGCTGTCGACGTTTCGATGCTGCCTATTGATGCTGCCTGGCCTGCTGTGTTCTACCAGCATTTTGTGTGTGTTGTTAGGTAATGGAATTGTTGGATTTGTGGCAAAGTTTGTCATTGATACAAAGATAGAGGGAGAGGTAGATAGTGCTGAAGAAGCAATGCAATTGCAGCAGGACTTAGACAAGCTGGAAGAATGGGCAAAAAGTTGATAGATAGAATACAGTGTTGGGAAATGTATGTTAATGCATTTTGGTAAAATGCGAAGTGCGAACTATTATCTAAATGGGGAGAAAACTAAAACATCAGATGTGGAGAGGGACTTAGGAGCCCTCGTGCAAAACTCCCAGAAGGTTACTTTACAGGTTGAGTCTGAGGTAAAGAAAACAAGTTTAATGTTGGCATTTATTTCAAAGGGAATAGAATATAAAAACAAGGAGATAATGCTGACGCTTTATAAGACACTAATTAGGCCACAGCTGAAGTATTATCAACAGTTTTGTGTTTCATATCTTAGAAAGGATATGTTGTCATTGGAAAGAGTCTAGAGGAGATTCACAAGAATGATTTTGGGAATGAAGGCTTTAACATATGAGGAACGTTTGGGAGCTTTGGGCCCGTACTCACTGGAATTTAGAAGAATACGGGGGATCTCATTGAAACCTTCTAAATATTGAAAGGACTAGGTAAGGTGGACGTGGAGAGGATATTTCCTATTGTGGGAGTATCCAGAACTAGAGGGCACAGCCTCAAAATTAAGCAACAAACCTTTAGAACAGAGATAAGGAGGAATTCTTTTAACCAGAGAGTAGAGAATCTGTGGAATATTCTGCCACAGTCAGCTGTGGGGGCCAAGATCATTGCAATATTTAAAGTGAAAATAGATATTTTCCTGATATGTCAGGCCATCGAAGGTTATGGCAGGAAAGCAGTGTTATGGGATTGATTGGGAGCCAGGATCAGCCATGATGGAATGGCAGAGCAGACTCAATGGGCTAAATGGTCTAATTCTGCTCCTATGTCTTATGGTCTTATCTGTCCTGGGTCCAGCATGTAAGTGCCAGTACTTTCTTAGAATTTTGTAAAGATTCAGCATGTCATCTAAAACTGGGACAAATTTCTATAGATGTGTGGGGGAGAGTATATTCACTTGTTGAATTATGACCTGGTATGGAAACCAGTTCCCTTGTACAGAAAAGCCTACAACTGGGAGTGGATATGGCCCAGTCCATCACGGGTAAACCCCTCTTCACCATTGAGCACATCTACATGGAGCGCTGTCTCAGGAAAGCTGGATCCATCATCAAGGACCCCCCTCTTCCAGGTCATGCTGTCATGGGCCAAATGCTTTTTGTAGCTTCACCCTCCTGAACAGTGCTTGCACTTTGGCCTCAGAGACTGAAATCGTGGGATCATCAGCAGCCATTGGAGTTTGTGATGTTACCTCCATGTTTTGATGGTCAAAGCGATCAGAGAAGGCATTGAGCTCATCTGGAAGCGCAGCCATTTTGTTGCTTATTTGTTTGATTTTACTTTATAAGATCTGAGAGCACTGAAGCCCTGACACAACTGTTGAGCATCCTTCGATGATTAAAGTTTAGTTTGGAATTGCCACTTCACTCATAAAGTTAATTAACATTAATTTGCTTTCTTACTTCCCTACCTCACCATCTTCTCTAATATTCTATCACGCGTTCTGAATTGTTAGGTTTGAGCACTGGGTATCTGAATCACATTTTCCGGTACTTATCATGTTGAAAGGCACTGCCATTGCTGTGATGCTTTTAAAAGCATCAAAGCATACCACTGAACCCACTTTAGAGTCTTAGATAATGTCTTGGACAGTATGCTCGAATTCTGCAAGATTGAGGAGAAATCATAGTGGCCTCAGATTTTTTATTTAGCGTCAATCTAGTGTTAAGTCAGAGCCAAAGTAAAAGCAAAAGAGAGGGCATACAGGGAAGCCAAAGGTAGTGGGAAGATAGAGGATTAGGAGGCTTTTTAAAACTTGAAGAAGGAAACTAAGAAGGTCATTAGGAAGGAAAAGTTGAATTATGAAAGAAAGCTAGTGACTGATATCAAAGAAGATACAAATTTTTAAAATATATATAGGGTAAAAAAGAGTCGAGGGTAGATATAGGACCAATAGAAAATGACGTTGGAGACATTGTAATGAGAGATGCAGAGATGGCAGAGGAACTGAATGCTTATTTTGCATCAGTCTTTACAGTGGAAGACATCTGCAGTATACGAAAATTCAAGAGTGTCAGGGAAGTAAAGTATGTGCAGTGAAAATTACAACTGAAAAGATGTTCAAGAAGTTTAATGGTGTGAGGGTGGATAAATCTCCTGGACCTGATAGAATGTACACTTGATTTCTGAAGGAAGTAGCTGGAAACATTGTGGAGACATTAACAATGATCTTTCATGACTCGATAAATTCTGGCTTTGTACCAGATGATAGAAAATTGCAAATGTTACTCTGCTATTTAAGAAGGGTGGGAGGCAGCAGGAAGGAAACTATGGACATGTTAACCTGACATCAGTTGTTGGGAAGTTGTTGGAATTGATTGTTAGGGATGAGATTATGGAATACCTGGAGGCACATGACAAGATAGGCCAAAGCCAGCATGGCTTCCTGAAAGGAAAATCCTGCCTAACTAACCTATTGCAATTTTTTGAGGAAATTACCAGCAGGGTAGACAAAGGAGATATAGTATATGTGGTGTACTTGGATTTTCAGATGGTCTTTGACAAGGTGCAGCACATGAGGCTGCTTAGCAAGATAAGAGTCCATGGAATTACAGAGAAGTTACTAACATGAGTGGAGCATTGGCTGATCAGCAGAAATCAGAGAGTGCGAATAAAGGGATCCTATTTTGTCTGGCTACTGGTTACCAGTGGAGTTCCACAGGGTTTGCTGTTGAGACCGCTGCTTTTTATGACGTATGTCAATGATTTGGACTATGGTATTAATGGATCTGTGGCTAAATTTGCCGATGAGGTACTCAATGAATACTTTGCTTCAGTATTCACTACGGAAAAGGATCTTTGTGATTATAGTGATGACTTGCAGCGGACTGAAAAGCTTGAGCATGTGGATATTAAGGAAGAGGATGTGCTGGAGGTTTTGGAAAGCATCAAATTGGATAAGTCACCAGGACTGGACAGGATGTACCCCAAGCTACTGTGGGAAGCGACGGAGAAGAATGATGAGCCTCTGGCAATGATGTTTGCATCATCAATGAGGACGGGAGAGGTTCCAGAGGATCGGAGGGTTGCAATGTTGTTCCCTTATTCAAGAAAGGGAGTAGGGATAGCCCAGGAAATTATAGACCAGTGAGTCTTACTTCAGTGGTTGGTAAGTTGATGGAGAAGATCCTGAGATGCAGGATTTATGAACATTTGGAGAGACATAATATGATTAGGAATAGTCTGCATGGCTTTGTCAAGGGCAGGTTGTGCCTTACAAGCCTGATTGAATCTTCTGAGGATGTGACTAAACACACTGATGAAGTTAGAGCCAGTGATGTAGTGTATATGGATTTCAGCAAGGCATTTGATAGGGTACCCCATGCAAGGCTTATTGAGAAAGTAAGGAGGCATGGGATCCAAGGGGACATTGCATTGTGGATCCAGAACTGGCTTTCCCACAGAAGGCAAAGCTTGGTTGTAGATGGGTCATATTCTGCATGGAGGTTGGTGACCAGTGATGTGCCTCAGGGATCTGTTCTGGGACCCCTACTTTTTGTGATTTTTATAAATGACCTGGATGCGGAAGTGGAGGGATGGGTTAGTAAATGTGCTGATGTCACAAATGTTGGGGATGTTGTGGATAGTGTGGAGGGCTGTCAGAGGTTACAGCAGGACATTGACAGGATGCAGAACTGGGCTGAGAAGTGGTAGATGGAGTTCAACCCAGATAAGTGTGAAGTGGCTCATTTTGGTGGGTCAAATATGATAGCAGAATATAGCATTAATAGTAAGACTGTTGGCAGTGTGGAGGATCAGAGGGATCTTGGGGTCCGAGTCCATAGGACATTCAAAGCAGCTGTGCAGGTTGACTCTGTGGTTAAGAAGGCATATGGTGCATTGGCCTTCATCAACCGTGGGATTTAATTTAAGAGCCAAGAGGTAGTGTTGCAGCTATATAGGACCCTGGTCAGACCCCACTTGGAGTACTGTGTTAAGTTTTGGTTGCCTCACTACAGGAAGGACTTGGAAACCATAGAGAAGGTGCAGAGGAGATTTACAAGGATGTTGCCTGGATTGGGGAGCATACCTTTTGAGAATAGGTTGAGTGAACTCAGCCTTTTCTCCTTGGAGTGACGGAGAATGAGAGGTGACCTGATAGAGGAGTACAAGATAATGAGAGGCATTGATCATGTGGATAGTCAGAGGCTTTTTTCCCAGGGCTGAAATGGCTAGAATGAGAGGACACAGGTTTAAGGTGCTGGGGAGTAGGTACATAGGAGATGTCAGGGGTAAGTTTTTTACGCAGAGAGTGGTGAGTGCATGGAATAGGCTGCCAGCAGTACTGGTGGAGGCAGAAATGATAGGGTCTTTTAAGAGATTCCTGGATAGGTACATGGAGCTTAGGAAAATAGAGGGCTCTGGGTAAGCCTAGGTAGTTCTAAAGTAAGCTTTGTGGGCTGATGTGCCTGTATTGTGCTGTAGATTTTCTATGCTTCTATGATACAAAGATAGGTGGAGGAGCGAGTAGTGTTGAGGAAACAGAGATCCTGCAGAGAGACTTAGATAGTTTAGGGGAATGGGCAATGAAATGTCAAATGAAATACAATGTTGGAAAATGAATGGTCATGCACTTTGGTGGAAGAAATAAATGGGTAGGCTATTATTTAGATGGGGAGAGAATTTAAAATGCAGAGATGCAAAGGGACTTGGGGGTCCTTGTGCAGGATACCCTAAAGGTTAACCTCCAGGTTGAGTCGATGGTGAAGAAGGCGAATGCAATGTTAGCATTCATTTCTAGAGCTATAGAACATAAGAGCAGGGATGTGATGTTGAGGCTCTATAAAGCACTTGTGAGATCACACTTAGTGTATTGTGTGCAGTTCTGGGCTCCTTATTTTAGAAAGGATATACTGACATTGGAGAGGGTTCAGAGAAGATTCACGAGAATGATCCCAGGTTACTGTTTCAGGAATGTCTGGCAGCTCTTGGGCTGTATTCCCTGGAGTTCAGGAGAATGAAGGAGGATCTCATAGAAACGTTCCAAATGTTAAGAGGCTTGAACAGATTAGATATGGCAAAGTTATTTTCCATGGTAGGGGAGTCTAGGACAAGAGGATTGAAGGACGTCCATTTAGAACAGAGATGTGGAGAAATTCCTTTAGTCAGAGTGTGGTAAATCTGTGGAATTTGTTGCCTTGAGCGGCTGTGGAGGCCAAGTCATTGCGTGCATTTAAGGCAGAGATAGATAGGTTTTTGATTATCTAGGGCATCAAAAGGTATGGGGAGAAGGCAAGAGAGTGGGAATGACTGGAAGAATTGGATCAGGCTATGATTGAATGGTGGAGCAGACTCGATGGGCTGAATGGCCCACTTCTGCTCCTATAGCTTATGGTCTTATGGTCTTATCTTGGTAGCAAAATTTGTTTCACACAAACAAGCTCAGGTAGATTAAAAAATGTTAGACTTCACAGAGTCTACACTATTCCCTGAGACTTCGTATGTTACTGGAACTGTGAAGAATCAAAGGCTAGCCATAATATCATTTTGCGGTTGGGGCTTTATAACTACAACTACCAATCCTAGATTATTGAAAACAGCAGGATTTCAACAATTTGGATGAACTGCATTGCCAAGAATATCGATAATGATAATTCAGAAGTGTAGTGCTAATCATATCAAGTAAGTTATACTATTTTATTGATCTATAATGTATACAAATCCTGAAGCGGAACCTGGTTAGCACATGAGCTGGTGGTGATGCAGGAAAAAAGGCTTATGAAAAAATGCAGGTGCAATGTATTCTCTTCCTAGAGTGCAAAAAGAATAGCATTTATATGGTAAATGAATAAATGAAGTTAATGCCAGGGTAATTTATTGCTCAGTCGTTCGTTTTGCTCCCTTTGATGCTTATAACTGTCAAGTGGAAAGTGAACAGTCTACTATGCTCACTCATCTCCTGAAGTTCACCTTTCCAAGTTAATAATTTGGCCAGGTCTGATTTAACTGTTTTCAATCATCATAAAATAAACTGCTGACAAAAATCTAAGCTGCCGGTGCTGAATATCTGAAATAAAAACAGAAAGAGCTGGAAATACTTGGCAAGTCAGGCAGCATCTCTGGGGGAGAAATGGAGTAATTGTTTCAGATTGTGACCAAGCAGTTACCATAATTAGCAAAAAGTGAATAGAAAGACAAAGCCGCCTCTAAACCAAGTGCACTCATTCCAGCAAAGGCTTTTGAAATGAGAATTATGAGGTTAAATAGTGTGTAAACCCTTGTTCAAGCATTGCTTTCACTGGGCTGAATTGAACTGTATTTTCGTTAGATACGTTCTGGTGCCTTTGGTCCCTAACCTCCTGCACTTACTTGGGCTGACATAGAAGACCAAATAAGCTGACCTGTGACTCACAGGAGGGAGAGTGAGGTCTCAGCTGTATTGTAGATATTATGACAAAGCAAAGGCTAAGGTAATGTGCAGTGGATATTGTGCAGTCAACCCAGGCAAGAGAGCTCTTTGAATCCCTTTTGCACAACACGGGATTGGAGCTATTTGTCACACCAAACAAGATGATGCCAATAACATTTACTACTGGTCACCTTACTAATTCTGAAATATCATTGGCCTTTAATGAATAGATTTAATTGGTTATTAATACCTGTATTCATTGAAATCTACGGCACATTACAGGCCCTTCAGCCCACAATGTTGTGCCAACCATGTAACCTACTCTAGAAACTGCCTAGAATTACCCTACCGCATAGCCCTCTATTTTTTAAGCTCCATGTACCTATCTAAGAGCCTCTTAAAATGTATTATCATAAAATTACACAAATCAGCCAATTTAGAAATAACTTGGCTGGTTTTACGGTATTATTTTTACTTTGTTGATTCAATAAAGACATTGAGCGCCAGGTAGCACAGTGGTTAGCGCAATACTATTACAGCTTGAACTATTGGAGTTCAGAGTTCAATGGTGGCATCCTCCATAAGGAGTTTCTGTACAGCTTCCCCGTGGAATACGTGGGTTTTCTCTGGGTCATCGGATTTCCTCCCACAGTTCAAAGTCAAACTGGGTAGGTTGATTGGTCATTGTAAATTGTCCTGTGATTAGGTCAGGGTTAAATCAGAGTTGTTGGGGGATGCTGGGTTGTGCGGCTCAAAGGGCAGGAAAGCTCTATACCACGCAGTCACCTCTAAATAAATCATTTTCAGCACTGAGTTATAAAAAGATAAGACAGACCCATTAACTCAGCAGTGGGTTGGCCAAAATTAAATGCTTTTATTGATGGAGGAAAGGCTACCAAATATTATCCAAATTCATAAATGTTGCCACAAATTATTTTCCATTGAATTTGTTCATCACCATTACAGTAAACTGAATTCGTTGGAGAAAGCAGTGAATGATCACCATTTTCAAAGACATTATTACCAATGCAGTTTTGCCACTACTGAAGTGGTTACCATTCAGTTGTTACATTCTTTTATTAAGCGATTGAAACTGGACTGATTTTGCAGCACATTTACATCATTTCCTGGTATGATTTCTGTTCAATTTTATTACCGTGTAAATTGATATGTCTCAATTTTTCACCCATATGCAGCTGAGGGGAAATAAAGAAAAACCCGATTTCTTGGATGAATTGATATCACTAGATAGAAGTGGATGAGGATGAGTAAAGTGGACTGTGAGATCCGACTCTTAGAAACAGAAACGTTAAAAACAATGGGCACGATCACTTGGCTAGTGTTCAGGCTAGATTTTAAAGAGACACTGCCCATCTAGGCCTCATATGGAGCCAGTGATCATTAATGGAGAATGTGTGGAGCAGGTTAAGACCTACAAGTATCTGGGAGTACAGTTAGATGAGAAGCTAGACTGGACTGCCAACACAGATGCCTTGTGCAGGAAGGCACAGAGTCGACTGTACTTCCTTAGAAGGTTGGCGTCATTCAATGTCTGTAGTGAGATGCTGAAGATGTTCTATAGGTCAGTTGTGGAGAGCGCCCTCTTCTTTGTGGTGGCGTGTTGGGGAGGAAGCATTAAGAAGAGGGATGCCTCACGTCTTAATAAGCTGGTAAGGAAGGCGGGCTCTGTCGTGGGCAAAGTACTGGAGAGTTTAACATCGGTAGCTGAGCGAAGGGCGCTGAGTAGGCTACGGTCAATTATGGAAAACTCTGAACATCCTCTACATAGCACCATCCAGAGACAGAGAAGCAGTTTCAGCGACAGGTTACTATCGATGCAATGCTCCTCAGACAGGATGAAGAGGTCAATACTCCCCAATGCCATTAGGCTTTACAATTCAACCGCCAGGACTTAAGAACTTTTTAAAAGCTATTATTAATGCTTTTTGAGATAGTGATTTAGATGCATATCATATTTTTTTACTGAGTTAAGTATTGTATGTAATTAGTTTTGCTACAAGTGTATGGGACATTGGAAAAAAAGTTGAATTTCCCCATGGGGATGAATAAAGTATCTATCTATCTATCTATCTATCTCCATCATCTCTTCCTGATTACCAATGCTAGAGTGTGAGGTGACAGAACAACTGTTAAGTGATCAGAGGGTATTTTTAAAATATTATTTTCCTCTTTCTATTCTGATTGGTCAAGTGATTTAAATCCAGGAGTATCAATACAGGGATGTTTGTCTGTTCAAATCTAATACAAAGTAATTAAGCCATCAATAAATCAAACAGATGGCTGGGTAAACGATGTGTTGCAGTTGCAACATGTAGGAACTGGTGGACACCATTGTGGCCAGATTTCTAGCAAATGTTGGCTGCTCGGGGTCAATGAGCTGGAAACTGAGTTCCAGCCATTAGACCATCGAAAACCTACAGCACAATACAGGCCCTTCAGCCCACAATGCTGTGCTGAACATGTACTTACTTTAGAAATTACCCAAGGTTACCCATAGCCCTCTATTTTTCTAAGCTTCATGTACCTATCCAAGAGTCTCTTAAAAGACCCTATCATATTTGCTTTCACCACCGTCGCTGGCAGCCCATTCCACACACTTACCACTCACTGCGTAAAAACTTACCCCTGACATCTCCTCTATTCCTACTACCAGGCACCTTAAAACTGTGCCCTCTTATGTTAGCCAGTTCAGCCCTGGGAAAAAGCCTCTGACTATTGACATGATCAGTACCTCTCATTATCTTATACACTTCTATCAGGTCACCTCGCATCCTCAGTCACTCCAAGGAGAAAAAAAAAATTCTATGCATTTAGGAAAATTGAATATAATCAAACCAGATCAATGTAGTTTTATGAACAGTAAATCATATTTGACAAATTCACTTGAATCCATTGAGGATGTGGCAGGGAAAGTTGATACAGGGGAACCTGTAAATGTAATGTATTTAGATTTCCAAAAGGCATTTGACAAGTTGCCACACAAAAAACTGATGTATATCTTAAATGCCCAAGATTTGTTGCATGTATAGATCATGTCAACTATGCCTCTAGATGGATGACAATTCAGGGAACAGTTCTTTAGTCACAGGAAGCAAGTGGTTGAAGAAGCCCTAGAGATAACCTTAACCAAAGGGACTACAATAAACCCAATCTCATTGGAAACTGACACCAAGCTAAACTATGCCATTGCTCCAAAACTTTTAACCTTTCTTGACACAATGCTATATTTAACCTCTAACAAGCTTTCTGCTGGAGTGGAGCTAATCTATATGATAAATAGAAATTCTCTCCTATCACAGATCTTCTCTTTTGCTTTTTTGACCCCTTCCCCTTTTGCAAATTGAAACTTTTTAAAATCTGATTATCGCATTCTGAAGAAAGATCATAGAACTGCAGTGCTAACGTTAATCTAATTTCACATATGCTGCCTGGTATATTGTGCATTTCCAGTATTTTGTGTTTAATTTTAGGTATCCAGGATCTGCAGGTTTTTTTTAATTTCTGAGTTAATGAAGTATGATCCATGACTCAAATTGCCCATGCATTCCCTGCCTACACCACAGGGTTTTGCATAGGTAAAGGAAATCATGACTCAAGATTTATTGACCCAATAATGATATTATGTTTGAAAAGTGTGCGCACCTAATATTAGTTTCTCACTTTTATAATGAAGATATCATTGCATTCTGCCTGATGTGCATTTGATTTTATACTTCTGATTCTAATGTCTAAATCAGGATTTATGTATAGATGGAGCAATGGCTTCCATTGTGGACATTACAGAATAGAATAATTCTTGCCCCTGCAGGTTGATTAGCCAAAATTAATTGTTATTTACTGTCTTCTTTGTTTCCAGTGATTCCATAATGTGACCTCCTCTGATCATGCTCTGGAGTCTACCATTTAGTACTTTACTGAGGCCTTTTGAAAATTCAAATATGTTGGATCCAGTGCAGTAACCTTTATACTTGTCAGTTCCCCAAATAATCCCATAGTATAATCATACACGATACTCCCTTTGAAAACTGTAATTCTTGTTTCCTGAATTTTTTTACATCTTTGAGTTAATATCTAGTTCTTTCTCTTAGCACCGGAGTCAAACCAACTGGTTCATTGTGTCCAAGGGTTGTCTCCAATAATTTGGTACCACTATTTTAAATTTCTTTTACCCAAATGTGATAATGGTTTTGTTATCTCTTTCCTAATTGTCTTTAATACTAAAGAATACATTTCATTTAGAGCAGAGGTTTAAGTTTTCCAGGTTTGATTAATTTACTCAGCATAATTTTGTCTCAAATGTTTCTTTTATTGTTTGATCTTATTTAAATACATAGATGCCTTCTGGCAAGATAATTGAGACAAAGTATTGTGTATTCATTATAACTCAGCTTGATTTATTATACAGTTGCATTTGGGAAGTGGTTTTAATGTCTAAGGGACAAATTGAGGTAATCATTGATCACTGTATAATTATAGTACTGCAAGTTGAATTGATGAGATCTTCTGTTGGACTTTGTTTTTATTTATTTGTCATTGAGATACAGCACAGAGTAAGCCCTTCTGGCCCTTTGAGCTATGCCCAGCAATTCCCCAATCAGTTTTTAATGTTAGACTAATCATGGAACTATTTACAATGACCTATCAACTGGTACATCTTTGGACTGTGGGAGGAAACTGGAGCACCTGGAGGAAACCTATGCATTCATGGGGAGAATGTGCAATCTCCTTACAGGCAGTAGTGGGAATTGAACCCGCATCACCTGTACTATAAAGCATTGTTCTAACCACTACCATCCATTCAGGGCCCCAAACAGTCCTTCCTGTTGAGGCAACTCTTCGCCTGTGAAACTTCTAGGGCTGTCTATTTTGTCCATCGCTCTCAGTGCAGCCTCCTCTACATTGGTGAGACCTGCCCTAAATTGGTGAACCACTTCGTCGAGCACCTCCATTGCATCTGCCAAAAGCAGAACCTCCCAGTGGCCAAACGTTTTAATTCTGATTCCCTTTCCTGTTCTGACATGTCGGTCCGTGGCCTCCTCTGGTGCCACGATGAGACCATCCTCAGAGTCAAGGTGCAACATTTTATATTCCATCTGGGTAGCCTCCAACTTGACGGCTTGAATACTGATTTTTCCTTCTGGCAAAAATACTTCCCTCCCCCTCCCCTCTTCTTCTATTCCCACTGTGGCCTCTTACCTCTTCTCACCTGCCTGTCACCTCCTCCGGGGTTCCCTCCTTTCCTTTCTCCTATGGTCCACCCTCCTATCAGATTTCCTCCTCTCCAGCCCTTTACCTTTCCTACCCACTGGTTTTCCCTATCACCTTCTACTATCCTCCTTCCCTTCCTCCCACTTTTTTTTATTCTGGTGCCTTCCCGTTCCTTTCCAGTCCTGAAGAAGTTCTCAGCCCAAAACGCTGACTGTTTATTCATTTCCATAGATGCTGCCTGACCTGCTGAGTTCCTCTAGCATTTTGTGTGTGTTACTTTGGATTACAGAATGTATTCTAAATAGAGCAGGTATCAAAAACCATAAACATTATTCAATCATGATTTAATACTATTGTCACTTTTGAAATAACAATAGAACTTTCATAACATTTCGTTCTAACTCTTCTAACATTATCAATGCTGATGTTAAATAACTGGTCAGACTTTGATTCACCATTCCATTTTGTTCATGCAATATGCTAACAATACTAATATGTAGGATCTTCGCACTATTCAGACTTGCATCTTATATAAATCTTTCATGTTGCATCTATAATGTATTGAGCTTTGACAGCACTCTGTGCCAGGTGGTATCTCTGAATGAATGGCAAAAGTCAAGGTGAACTTCAGGAGATTGAGTGGGCACAGCAAACCTTCCATTTGACAGTTAAAAGCTTCAAAGTAATAGCAAAGCGAGCAAAAAGAACTGAGCAATAAATTACCCTGGCATTAACTTGATTTATTCATTTACAGTATAAATGCTATTCTTCTTATTGATGATGCTTTCTGACAACAGGTTAGTTAAATGACAAAGAATAGTCAATATCCAATGTGAATATTCATGAAAAATCCTAACATTACCATTGTATTTACTGTCTTCTCAATTTGTACAAAAGCAAACAATTGAAAATGGTAGTCGAGTTGTTAATTTAAAAACAGAAACACTGAATAATAACTAGGATATTAATACTGACAATGAAATTTACATTACAACGGAACATACTCTTGTAGTAATCATTACCAGCAGTCCTCTGAAAGTGCATGTTCTTTCACGAACCACAGAATATGGTATTTGGTCAATATTAGCTCGATGTTCAACATTTTATTAACACAGCATTTTATGATCACACAAAAAGAAAATTCCCATTGAAACATTGAATTACTTTGTAACTGTATGTGTATTTAATCCAAGTGTCTAAAAAGTATTTCCATCAGACCGAAGACATAAGATAGTTAAAATATCAGGGAGTTTGCACCCTGGAACTTTCTGTGGTCATAGTTCAATGCTATGCATACTTTAAAGTCAACATGAAGCCATAAAATTTTGCTATTCTCAAAGGCTTAGGTGAGATGTCTGCACTTAAAAGATCTTACAAGCTTTAGAAGAATGAATATGATAAATTGACTTCAGGACAGCTTAAAGATATATCGATGTTATTACTGTCCTAAATAAGGCTGTTGTCCTACTGATACTTTCAGTCTTTCTAGTCTATCACAAGAGTAGAAAATTAACTTCAATCTTTTATTGACTGTTTCATCCAAGCTGCTTTCCCATGCAGAGAAAGATATTTAACCCACAAGGCATGCACAAAATAATGCACACCACAATACACATAGTCTTTAGGGTTCTTGGCAAGCTCAAACTAACTCTGGTAGATTAGCTTGGAATAGTTGTGCAGACAGATCCAGGCATATTATTGTTGTGACCATCTTCTGACTTTTCATGTGCCAGACTGCAAATTCCATTTTCTTTGCTGGATGGCTGCTCAACTTCTGCCTGTGATTTTCGTAATCTGAAGAGCAAAAAACATAAAATGATGTTTGAGTACAGTTATGAAGAAAGCTTACTTCACATACTAAATAGATAAGTAAGCATGAAAAAAATCATAACACTTGATCTATTGTTTCCCCATGGAACAATAACTTCCCAAATCCTAAATACAGTGATAATTGTAAAGCTGTCATTTTATGTCACATTATTTTTAAGTTTTCTACATTTTTCCAAAATTTTCTTTGTTATTCTTCTCAGTAGAGGTCACAAGTTTGGGAATTGCTCTTGATGTGACCTGGATGAGTTGGTTAATTGTGTAGATGACATATTTGCCGGCATTTCTGTATTGATGGTGCGGGACACTTATGGTGGTTGATGAGGGGTTAGTCATACAAACTGTTCCATTCTAGATGGTGCTGAGTGTTGTTTGGGATGTACTTATCCAGGCAGGTGGTAAGTATTCCAAACCAACAACAGCTTGTGCATTATTGATAATGGAAATGCACTGGAATGTCATAAAGTCAGCCAGTAAAGCGGGAAAAGTTTAAAAAGGCAAGGAATCTTCAGCGGTTTTAGATTTGGAGCAAGAAGGCTGCGAGTGGAACGGCTAACGATTTCTGGAGCGAAGGCATTTTACTACTCGGGGTAAAGAGAGGCAAGACTGCGCAGGCGCGTGACGTCAGCCAGTACAGCGGGACAAGTTTAAAAAGAAGACCGCCATATCCAGTGAGCAACATTTGGAGCGGGAAGCCGAGTGAGGGTAGCGAAGTGAGAGGGCTTTGGCTCAACAGGCTTAAGTGACAACGAGGTGAGGTAGGTTTACCTGAGTTAATTGTGGAAAGGAAGTATGTGTGTGAGGCTGGTTTTCTGTGCTCAGTGTCAGATGTGGGGGGTCCTGGAGTCTCCCAGCCTCCTGGACAGCCATATCTGCACCAGATGTGTCGAGCTGCAGCTCCTAAGGGACCGCATTAGGGAACTAGAGATGCAGCTCGATGAGTTTAGCCTGGTCAGGGAGAGTGAGGAGATGATGGAAAGGAGTAATAGCTAGGTGGCCACACCGGGGCCATGGGAGACAGACAAGTGGGTAACAGGAGAGGGAAGGGGAAGAGTCAGGTACTAGAGAGTACCCCTGTGGCTGTACCCCTTGACAATAAGTACTCCTGTTTGAGTACTGTTGCGGGGGGGCAGCCTACCTGGGGGAAGCAACAGTGGCCGTGCCTCTGGCACAGAGTCTGGCCCTGTGGCTCAGAAGAGTAGGGAAAGGAAGAGGAAGGAAGTAGTGATAGGGGACTCTATAGTTAGGGGGTCAGACAGGTGATTCTGTAGATGCAGGAAAGAAACTCGGATGGTAGTTTGCCTCCCAGGTGCCAGGGTCCAGGATGTTTCAGATCGCGTTCACGATATCTTGCAGTGGGAGGGAGAACAGCCAGAAGTCGTGGTACATATTGGTACCAATGGCATACGTAGGAAAAGGGAAGAGGTCCTGAAAACAGACTACAGGGAGTTAGGAAGGAAGTTGAGAAGCAGGACCACAAAGGTAGTAATCTCGGGATTACTGTCTGTGGCACGCGACAGTGAGAATCGGAATAGAATGAGATGGAGGATAAATGTGTGGCTGAGGGATTGGAGCAGGGGCAGGGATTCAGATTTCTGGATCACTGGGACCTCTCTTGGACAGGTGTGACCTGTACAAAAAGGACGGATTGCACTTGAATCCCAGGGGGACCAATACCCTGGCGGAGAGGTTTGCTAAGGCTACCGGGGAGAGTTTAAACTAGAATTGTTGGGGGCGGGGTGGAATGGGAACCGAACTGAAGAGACTGGGGAAGAGGCGGTTAGCTCACAAATAGAGAAAGCTTGGAGACAGTGTGTGAGGGAGGATAGGCAGGTGATAGAGAAGGGACGCACTCAGATCGACGGTTTGAGATGTGTCTATTTTAACACAAGGAGTATTGTGAACAAAGCGGATGAGCTGAAAGCATGGCTCAGTACTTGGAGCTATGATGTGGTGGCCATTACAGAGACTTAGATGGCTCAGGGACAGGAATGGTTACTTCAAGTGCCGGGTTTTAGATGTTTCAGAAAGGACAGGGAGGGAGGCAAAAGAGGTGGGGGCATGGCACTGTTGATCAGAGATAGTGTCATGGCTGCAGAAAAGATGGACGCAATAGAGGGTTTATCTACGGAGTCTCTGTGGGTGGAGGTTAGGAGCAGGAAGGGGTCAGTAACTTCACTGGGTGTTTTTTAAAGGCCGCCCAATAGTAACAGGAATATCGAGGAGCAGATAGGGAAACAGATCCTGGAAAGGTGTAATAATAACAGAGTTGTCGTGATGAGAGATTTTAATTTCCCAATTATCGATTGGCATCTCCCTAGAGCAAAGGGTTTAAATGGGGTGGAGTTTGTTGGGTGTGTTCAGGAAGGCTTCTGGACACAGTATGTAGATAAGCCTACAAGAGGAGAGGCTGTACTTCATTTGCTGTTTGGAAATGAACCTGGTCAGGTGTCAGATCTCTCAGTGGGAGAGCATTTTGGAGATAGTGAGCATAATTTTATCTCCTTTACAATAGCATTGGAGAGGGATAGGAAAAGACAAGTTAGAAAAGCGTTTAATTGGAGTAAAGGGAATTATGAGGGTATCAGGCAGGAAATTGGAGGCTTAAATTGGAAACAAATGTTCTCAGGGAAAAGTACGGAAGAAATGTAACAAATATTCAGGGGATATTGTGTAGAGTTCTGTATAGGTACGTTCCAATGAGACGGAAGTTATGGTAGGGTACAGGAACCGTGGTGTACAAAGGCTGTAATAAATCTAGTCAAGAAGAAAAGAGCAGCTTACAAAAGGTTCAGAGAGCTAGGTAATGTTAGAGATCTAGAAGATTATAAGGCTACCAGGAAAGAGCTCAAGAAGGAAATTAGGAGAGCCAGAAGGGGCCATGAGAAGGCCTTAGCGGGCAGAATTAAGGAAATCCCCAAGGCATTCTACAAGTATGTGAAGAGCAAGAGGATAAGACGTGTAAGAATAGGACCTATCAAATGTGTTAGTGGGAAAGTGTGTACGGAACTGGAGGAAATAGCAGGGGTACAGTACTTAATGAATACTTCTGTATTCAATATGGAAAAGGATCTTAGTTATTGTAGTGAAGACCTGCAGCAGACAGAAAAGCTTGAGCATGTAGATATTAAGAAAGAGGATTAAGAAAGAGCTTTTGGAAAGCATCAAGTTGGATAAGTTTCCGGGACCAGATGAAATGTACCCCAGGCTACTGTGGGAGGTGAGGGAGGAGATTGCTGAGCCTTTGGCATTGATCTTTGCATCTTCAATGGGGACGAGAGAAGTTCTGGAGGCTTGGAGGGTTGCAGATGTTGTTACTTTATTCAGGAAAGGGAGTAGAAATAGCCCAGGAAATTATAGACCAGTGAGTCTTACTTCAGTGGTTGGTAGGTTGATGGAGAAGATCCTGAGAGGCAGGATTTATGAACATTTGGAGAGGTATAATATGATTAGGAGTAGTCAGCATGGCTTTGTCAAGGGCAGGTAGTGCCTTACGAGCCTGATTGAATCTTTTGAGGGTTTGACTAAACACACTGATGAAGGAAGAGCAGTAGATGTAGTGTATATGGATTTCAGCAAGGCATTTGATAAGGTACCTCATGCAAGGCTTATTGAGAAAGTAAGGAGGCATGGGATCCAAGGGGACATTGCTTTGTGGATCCAGAACTGGCTTGCCCACAGAAGGCAAAGAGTGGTTGTGGACGGGTCATATTCTGCATGGAGGTCCGTCACCAGTGGAGTGCCTCAGGGATCTGTTCTGGGACCCTTACTCTTTGTGATTTTTATAAATGACCTGGATGAGGAAATGGAGGGATGGGTTAATAAGTTTGCTGATGACACAAAGGTTGGAGGTGTTGCTGATAGTATGGTGGGCTTTCAGATGTTACAGCGTGACATTAATAGGATACAAAACTGGGTTGAGAAGTGGCGGATTGAGTTCAATACAGATAAATTTGAAGTGGTTCATTTTGGTAGGTCAAATATGATTGCAGATTATAGTATTAATGGCAAGACTCTTGACAGTGTGGAGGATCAGAGGGATCTTGGGGTCCGAGTCCATAGGACACTCAAAGCTGCTACGCAGGTTGACTCCGTGGTTAAGAAGGCATATGGTATATTGGCCTTCAACAATCATGGAATTGAATTTAGGAGCCGAGAGGTAATATTGCAGCTATATAGGACCCCGATCAGACCCCACTTGGAGTACTGTGCTCAGTTCTGGTCGCCTCACTACAGGAAGGATGTGGAAGCCATAGAAAGGGTGCAGAGGAGATTTACAAGGATGTTGCCTGGATTAGGGAGCATGCCTTATGAGAATAGGTGTATAAGATGATGAGAGGTATTGATCGTGTGGATAGTCAGAGGATTATTCCCAGGGCTGAAATGGTTGCCACAAGAGTACACAGGTTTAAAGTGCTGGGGAGTAGGTACAGAGGAGATGTCAGGGGTAAGTTTTTTACTCAGAGAGTGGTGAGTTTGTGGAATGGGCTGCCGGCAATAGTGGTGGAGGCGAATACGATAGGGTCTTTTAAGAGACTTTTGGATAGGTACATGGAGCTTGGTAAATTAGAGGGTTATGGGTAAGCCCTCTATGTCAAATGTCAAAGGTAGGGACATGTTTGGCACAACTTTGTGGGCTGAAGGGCCTATATTGTGCTGTAGGTTTTCTATGTTTCTAAGTGAGTCACTCACCACAGAAGACTCGGTCTATGATCTGTTCTTGCAATCCAGTTGAGTTTCTGGTTAATAATGACCGCTCTGTGCAAGGTTGATGGTCTGAAGGATAGCAATGCTACTGAATGTCTAGGGTAGGTGGTCAGACCCTCTCTTACTGGAGATGCCTGGCACTTTGTGGTACATATGTAATACTTCACAGTTCATGCAGGATTGTTGCCTAGGTCTTGCTGCATGTGGTCATAGATTGCTTCTTTTTCTGAGGAGTTGTGATTGCCACCTGTACTAGAAAGAAGGTAATTGATGATGTTAAGCCAAGGATGCTGCTAAGGAACTCCTGCAGCTGGGATGATTGGCATTTTCCTTCCACAAAGTATGGCTATAATCACTGAAGTGTTCCCCTGATATATCCAATAACCTCATTGTTACCAGCACTGCTTGATGCCACAGTATCAAATGCTGCCCTGATGACAAGCGAAAGTATTCTCACCTCACCTTTGGGATTCAGCTCTTTACCGTGTTTGGGCGAAGGATGTGATGAGATCTGCAGTTGAGTGGTCTTGGCATCAAACTACAGGTCATTAGTGAATAAAGTGCCGTTGATGACAGCTTCGATCAATTTGCTGGTGATTGAGAGAAGGCTGATTGGGTAGTGGTTATCTAGATTGGATTTGTCCTGCTTTTTGTCAATAAGATGTATTTGGGTTATTTTCTGCATTTTTCAGTGTTTTTTTGTGTCCTGAAGCTGCATTGCAGCACTTGCCGTATTAACAGTGTCTTGACAATTTCTTTGTAATGTGTGCTGTGAATCAGTTTGGCTGAAAACTAGCTTCTGTGTTGGTTAGATGGATTCTCAACACAATCCTAGGACTGATGCTTCAGTCATGTCTAATACTAATATTAATGCTAATACCCATACTAATTTTATAGTAACTGATATAAAATTATAGTCCTGTTCAGGTACTATTGCCTGTCATTAAATCTTTTTAAAAATTAGATTGAATTTATCAGTTGTGAAGGTCAATTCTGCCTTGAAGTTTAGAAAGAAGGACGATGACCATTCAATTAACTGGAGATTTGATTTACATAAAGAGTAATCAAAGGACAGGCAGCAACAATAATTTACATGCAACACATCCCACAGCATTCCAGCTTCAATATTATAAAGTAAAATTTTAACCAAGTATGCAAATATCATCAAATAGCTTAACAAAGAATTAAATGCCATGAGAATAGACAATTAAAACTTCCAAGGCATTAGGTATAATGATACCATAAAATGTTCTTTCATTGGTGAGTTTCCAGTATTAGTTTTTAATAGTTTATACTGAGTGGCTATTTGAGAAGTACAGATTCTAAGTTTTATTTTCACCCTCAAGATTGCTGGCTATGGATTTAATACCTTACGACCATAAGATATAGGAGCAGAATTAGGCCATTTGGCCCATCGAGTCCGCTCCGCCATTTCATCATGGCTGATCCAATTTTCCTCTCAGCCCAGTCTCCTGCCTTCTTTCTGTATCCCTTCAGGCTCTGACCAATCAAGAATCTATCAACCCCTCCCTTAAATATACATACAGTGCGGTCTCCACAGCTGCTTGTGGCAACTGAATTCCACAGACTCGCTACTCTCTGGCTAAAGAATTCCCTCCTCATCTCCATACTAAGAGGACGCCCCTCTATTCTGAGGCTGTGTCCTCTGGTCTTAGACTCTCCCACCATAGGAAACATCCTCTCCACATCCACACACAAGTGAAATTTTGCAGATGCTGGAACTCTGAGCAACACACACAAAATGCTGGAGGAACTCAGCAGGCCAGGCAGCATCTATGGAAAAAACAGTCGATATTTCGAGCGGAAAACCTTCGGCAGGACTGGAGGAAAAAAGCTGAGGAGCAGAGAGAGAAATACCAGGTGATAGGTGAAACACATGTCTGGTCTTACACCATCCTCCCACCACCCTACCAGTGACAGGGTTCCTCTTGTCCTCACCTACCACTGAACCAGCCTCCGCGTCCAGCACATAATTCTCTGAAACTTCCGCCATCTCCAACAGTATCCCACCACCAAACACATCTTTCCCCCCTCCCACTTCCTGCTTTCTGCAGGGATCACTTCCTACACGACTCCCTTGTCCGTTCGTCCGTCCGCGCTGATCTACCTCCTGGCACTTATCTTTGCTAGCTTAACACTCCTCCCTCACTGCCATTCAGGGCACCAAACATGTGAGGCAACACTTAAGCTGTGAGTCTGTTGTGGTCATATACTGTGTTTGGTGCTCCCGGTGTGGCCTCTTGTATATCAGTGAGACCCGATGTAGATTGGGAGACCTCTTCACCGAGCATCTACTCTCCATCTGCCAGAACAAGAGGGGTCTCCCAGTTGCCACCCATTTTAACCATATAACAATTACAGCACGGAAACAGGCCATCTCGGCCCTTCTAGTCCGTGCCGAACGCTTACTCCCACCTAGTCCCACTGACCTGCACTCAGCCCATAACCCTCCATTCCTTTCCTGTCTATATACCTATCCAATTTTTTTTGAATGACAGTATCAAACCTGCCTCTACAACTTCTACTGGAAATTTGTTCCACACAGCTACCACTCTGTGAATAAAGAAGTTCCCCCTCGTGTTACCCCTAAACTTTTGCCCCTTAACTCTCAACTCAAGTCCTCTTGTTTGAATCTCCCCTACTCTCAATGGAAAAAGCCTATCCATGTCAACTCTATCTATCCCCCTCATAATTTTAAATACCTCTATCAAGTCCCCCCTCAACCTTCTATGCTCCAAAGAATAAAGATCTAACTTGTTCAATCTTTCTCCGTAACCTAGGTTCTGAAACCCAGGTAACATTCTAGTAAATTTCCTCTGTACTCTATTTTGTTGACATCTTTCCTATAATTTGGTGACCAGAACCGTACACAATACTCCAAATTTGACCGCACCAATGCCTTGTACAATTTTAACATTACATCCCAAGTCCTATACTCAATGCTCTGATTTATAAAGGCCAACATACCAAAAGCTTACTTCACCACCCTATCCACATGAGATTCCACCTTCAGGGAACTATGTACCATTATTCCTAAATCACTCTGTTCTACTGCATTCCTCAATGCCCTACCATTTACCATGTATGTCCTAAATTCTAATTTTAATTCCACTTCCCGTTCCGATATGTCCATCCATGGCCTCCTCCACCGGTGTGACAAGGCCATAATTAGGTTGGAGAAACAACACTTTATATTCCGTTTGGGTAGCCTCCAACCTGATGGCATGAACATTGATTTCTCAAATTTCCAGTAATGCCTGCCCCCACCCCCCTTCACCACTTCCATCCCCTTTTCCCTCTCTCATGTTATCTCCCTGCCTGCCCATCACCTCCCTTTGGTGCTCCTCCCCCACCCCCTTTTTTTCCCCTTTCTTCCATGGCCTTTCGTCTCTTTCACCAATCAACTTCCCAGCTCTTTGCTTCATTCCTCCCAGTCCACGTTTCACCTGTCGTTTGGTGGTTCTCTCTCCCCTCACCTTTCAAATCTACTGCTTTTTTTTGCTCTAGTCCTGTTGAAGGGTTTCGGCCCAAAACGTTGACTGTGCTTTTTTCCATAGATGCTGCCTGGCTGGCTGAGTTCCTCCAGCAATTTGTGTGTACTGCTCTCCACATCTACTCTGTCAAGACCTTTCACCATTCATTTCAATGAGGTCATCCCTCATTCTTCTGAATTCCAGCGAATACAAGCCCAGAGCCATCAAACATTCTTCATATGACAAGCCATCCAATCCTGAAATCATTTTCCTGAATGTCCTCTGAAGCCTCTCCAGCTTTAGAATCTCCTTTAGAATAAGGGCCCAAAACTGTTCACAATACTCCAAGTGAGGCCTCACCAGTGCTTTATAAAGTCTCAACATTACATCCTTGCTTTTATATTGTAGTCCTCTTGAAATGAATGCTAACATTGCTGTCGCCTTCCTCACCACAGACTCAATCTGCAAATTAACCTGCACAAGGACTCCCAAGTCACACTGCACCTCAATTTTTGTATTTTCTCTCCATTCAGAAAATAATCACCACTTTATCTTTATATGCCAAAGTGCATGACCATACATTCCCTGACACTGTATTCCATCTGCCATTTCTTTGCCCATATTAGTGATTCTTTTAAGATCATTACTAAAGCCAGCACAATCTCTTCAGCCACCTCTTTCAGAACCCTGCGGTGTACACATTCTGGTCAGGTGACTTATCTACCTTCAGACCTTTCAGTTTCCCAAGAACCTTCTCTCTAGTTATTGTAACTTAACACACTTCATATCCCCTAACATCTGGAACTTCTACCACATTGCTAGTGTCTTCCACCATGAAGGCTGATGCAAAATACTTATTCAGTTTGTCTGCATTTCGTTGTCCCCCACTACACCTCTCTAGTGTCATTTTTCCGCAATCCAATATCCACTCTCACCTCTTTTTTACACTTTATGGATCTGAAGAAACTTTTGGAATCCACTTTAATATTATTGCCTAGCTTACATTTGTATTCCATCCTTACCTCCTTTATGACTTGTTTAGTTACCTTCTGCTGGTTTTTAAAAGCTTCCTAATCCTCCAACTTCCCACTAATTTTTGCTCTGATAAATGCGCTCTCTTTGTCTTTTATGTTGGCTTTGACTTTTCTTGTTAGCCATGGTTGTGTCATCTTTCCTTTAGAACACTTCTTCCTCTTTGGGATGTACAGTATATATCCTGTGCCTTCCGAATAGCTTCCAGAAATTCCAGGCATTGTTGCTGTGCTGTCATCCCTGCCAGTGTTCTTTTCCAATCAATTCTGGCTAATTCCTCTCTCATACCTCTGTAATTCCCTTTACTCCACTATAATACTGATAATCTGACTTTAGCTTCTCCTTCTCAAATTTCAGGGTGAATTCGATCATATTATGATCACTTTCCTCTAAGGGTTCTTTTATTTATAGCTCTCTAATCAATTCTGGTTCATTGGCACACCCAATCCAGAATAACTGATCCTCTAGTAGACTTCACCATGAGCTGCACTAAAAAGCTATCTCGTAGGCTCTCTAGAAATTCTCCCTCCTGGACTCTAGCGCCAACCTGATTTTCCCATCGACCTACATATTGAGGTCCCCCATGACTATTGTAACATTTGCAGAATATTTCCAATACTTTGCATTACTTCACTTTAGAATTGCAAATATATTTTCTAATGGGTGAGTAATCTTCTCTGCCAGATACATGTGAAAATTATTCCCCAACATGCAGTCTCTATATTGCACATCAGAGATTTTGATTATGATAATTAAACAAACAGCAGATGCCTCTAACCTGAAATAAAAACAGAAAATTATGGAAATATACTCATTAAGAACTCAAAACTGTCATTACTTTTGTTGCCAGTTTCTGCCCTACACTCAATTGGTCCATCTGTGACCTCCCCTTTTCTTTCTGGATTTCTTAGTTTCTGACTCTGAGGATTGGTTAGTGGCAAACTTGCATTACAAACTACATACTCCTGCAACACTTTCAATTATCCTTCCATTCTTATTCATCTAACAATTCCACTGTATTCTCTTATTTCCACTGTCTCTGTTGTAACTGCTCCAATTATGAGACTTCCCTTTATCCTTAACTGTGGTTTCTTCTCTACAATAGGTGGTTTGGCCATGTTTCATTTCTTTCCTGCATCTCTGCTTTCAATCCCTCTCAATTCAGCCAGAGCAGGATAGAATTATGAGGGTCCTCATGTTCCAGTACCACCAGCCTTTTCATTGAGTGAATCATCCTTCTCAATCTCTGCTTTCATTTCACTATTCAAATAAAATTCCCTTTTATGACTGACTCCCTGGTTCATCTTTCATCTCTGATCACTGTCCTTCTGATGTTTTTTTCCCATATAACCTCAGGACGTGCAATATTCCCCCCCCCCCCCCCCCACATGCTGTCTCACAATGTAGGGATCCAAGTAGTCCTTTCTAGAGAAGCCGAGAATAGCTTGCACTTTACTTACTGCATTCAGTGCTCACAATATGGTCTCCACTACACTGAAGAAACCAGCAACACACACAGAATGCTGGTGGAATGCAGCAGGCCAGCATTTTATGTGTGTTGCTTGAATTTCCAGCATCTGCAGATTTCCTCGTGTTTGCTGAAGAAACCAGGTTTATCCTACAACCATCATGGATAACTTCATTCACCAGAATTCTGAACTGATTCCACAACCTACAGGCTCACTTCCAATGACTCTACAAATTCATATTGTCAGTATTAATTATTTGTTTACTTATTTAGATTTTAATTTCCACTTTTTGACTTCTTTTGCACATTAGTCATTTGTGTTCATGTGCAGTTTTTCATAAATTCTATTATATTTCTTTAATTTCCTGAAAGTGACTGCAAGAAAATTAATCTCAAGGTAGTATATGGTGATATATACATACTTTGCTAATAGATTTATTTTGGCTTTGACTTTGAGAAAAAAAGACAGAGAGAGCTCCCAATTGCCTGTCACTTCAGTTCCACTCACTGCCTGACATAAATGCCTGTGGGCTCTTTCACTCTTCCAACAGGGATCAATGTAAGCTCTAGGAACAGTACCTCAACTTCTGTCTGGGCATTTGCAGTTTTCCAGACTCAATATTAAATTCAGCTGCTTTAGACAATTCACTATTTGTTTGTACCAGAACCAGCCATTTCTGTTATAAGGTTACTCATTTTTTTCACAAAAGATGATGGTTAAGTAATCAATGCACTTACTTCTCCCTGTTGAATATGATGAAATCATTGTGGACTGTTTCCAGGCACTGTTGAAGATGTCCGTTCTTCAACACCATGTAAACGTTCAAGGAAAAATCAGAAGAGTGGAAGTGTGAGAAAAATGTTAAAACCAGAGAAACAAGCAAATCAGCTGCAAATCTGATTTTTGAAAATTTGTAAGTTAATTACTGAGCGTGTCAACTTTAATGACATGGAAAAGAACACAGTATTTTGCTGTTGCCATTTTGATAAAATAAATTTGTATAATTGTTATAAAATCTACAAATGATAACCCTTTAAAACACCACATTCATCCCAGCAATTTTTGGAATTCCCAGATGTGCTAGTGCATTAAGTTCAGTATCAAGATTGAATTCCAGGAAGAATAACGCTGGGTTCTGCAATGATAAGGGATCGCCCAGAAAAACAACAAAGAGAAGAGTTATTCCATAATTTACAGTTTTTTTTTATTGGGTTACAAAACCTGCTGAAAATTGCATCCAAAGATCTACTCTGGCATTTTATGATACACTGATCATTTGGAATAGGATGTCTCAAACTTGATCAAGTTAGATTAAGACATCTTACCAGTGGAGAAGATTCTTTACTGAGATCCTTAGATTTATTTTTAGCCAGTCTTTTCTTTTTCTTGTGAAGAGGTTTGGACTCCAATATCATTTCTTCTAGTTCAAAGGTTGGATCACAATTCAACCTTCTTTTCTGTTAGAAAAGAGAAAATGTGGCAATGGGAGACTGAATGTCAACAATGGTTTGACTTTTAAAAGTGATTCATTACTAAAGAGTAATTGAGTTTAATGCCCTTTGAACCTGAGTTTTAAATTGAAGCTGCAAATGCAGCTGGTACTCTTGATAAAAATCTGTGAAAGAAATTTTTCAGCTTAATGGTGCTTGGAAACTGAAGTTAAGATGCAACCATTACTGTTTAGTGCGGCAGATGGCATAATAATGTAGAACATATAGCAAAGAGAAGAGATAGTTGGTAGAGGAAAGAGAAAATAGTGGTGTCCAAATCAGGAAGGTTAGTGAATTGTGTTTCCAACAAATAAGTTATTTTTGTGTTACAATATTTCAATCAAGAATCCTGCCTTGGAGTGTCAGAGAGAGAAAAAGACATTATTTTGTCAATTTTATTCTATGCAACCACTTTGCTTTCCCCTCACTTTCCACCAATCACTTCAGACACATTTCTAACCATTCACATTCTCATTATACTGGCCATCTTATCTCTCTATTAAGTCCTGATGCAAGGTTTCAATCTGAAGCGAGGACAATTACTTTGTTCCCACAGAGGCTGCTGAGCCCATTGAGATACTCCAGCAGATCTTGCTCTTGCTTTAAAGTTTCTATATACCTATCAGAGTGTGGTAGTGCTTTTCTGCTAGGTTTCTCCAAGGTATCTTAGAATGGGTTGGAATATAGGGAACATTGCATTTGGCTAAAAGAGGTGAATTTAAATTTTGTTTATTTACTATTTTTGGATGAAATCTATGAATAATTTTAAGCAAAACCTGTAGTAACTCACTAGGGAGCAACAGGTAATTTTAATTTAGTACTTCCAAAGCTCTGCATACTGAAATTTTCCTTACACCTGTTGGATATGTTGAAAAATATAGAGTGATTACTATGAATTGCCAATAGCTTCATTATTTCAGAGTCATCCTACTACAGGGCTGGTTAAAGACATTCTAAGTAGTTCAATAATCTTTCCTCTTCCCTCTTCCCTCTCAGTCCTGATGCACCGGCGAGGAACAAGTTGATGTCTGACCAATTTAAGTACGGGACCAGATTGGAAAAGTTTGGGTAGGGACCAAATCGAGGTGGTGGAGCCCAGGTTCAAGGGTGTATTGAATTGGCAGGGCTCAGGTCCAAGAGCAAGGAATGACCCAATGTTTGGCCAGCTTAAGTGCCAGACCAGATTGAAAAGGTCAGAGTGTCAGACCAGAGGCGAGGGATGGGCAGTTGTTCAGCTTGCAGCTCAGCAAGATTTACTCGTCTCTGTGCTCCTAACAGTCTCCTGGACCGGCTGTTGTTTTGACTGGCTTTGTGGCTGTGAACTCACTTTTGTGAACTGTTGTTTTGAATATTATTTTCATATGTTTTAGTGTTTGCACAATAAGTTCTTTTTTGTGCATTGGGTGTTTGATAGTCCTTTTTTTAAAATGGGTTCTATTGGTTCTTTGTTTTGTGGCTGCCAGTGAGGAGACATACCTCAAGGTTGTATATAGTATATATACTTCGATAAAATTGTAGTTTGAACTTTGAAATTTGAACCTGAACTATTTGCCTCCACAGATGCTGCTTGACCAACTGAGTTCTTCAAGTGTTCAGTTTTGTGTTCTGTGACTTGTTTGCTTAGATAGTTTGAAATTTATTTTATCTTGGAGTTTCAATATTCCTGTAGATTCTACTTGTGACCATTAAAATAGATCTAATCAATTCAATAAAAGTAGAAAACATTGGAGATACACCACAGCACAGACAGCAACTGAGAAGAGAGAAACAGAATGAAAAATTCAAATTAACTTATCACTAGAAGCGGGAAAGTAAGAAAACACGTGTCTTTTAATTTGCAAAGTGGGTAATGCAGACAATAGAGGGAGCATCTGTGACAGGATGGAGATTGGGTTGTCCATGAGACACAATTACCTTTGGTTGTTGTCCAGGAGAGGTGAAATGAATGTCTGTAATTTACATGTGAATATAAATTGAAGGAAGTAGAAGTTGGAAGAGGACAATAGTAGTATGAGTGAAAGTGAGAGTAAGTGACAATGAGAGTGAGAGAGTGAACAAGAGATAAAATATCATGAAAGTGTGAGCTGTAAAACACATCAGTTGTTGGAAGTCTGAGATGATAAAAGAGAATACCGAAAATAAACCTTCTCTTCATTTATTCAATGGCAGCATTTCTGATCAGATACATTCTTCCTTTTCAACGCATCCTCCTAGGCTCTAGCAAAGAGTTACTACCAACAATGCAGTAAGTCAAAACACTCATCTTTACCAGCTAACTAACTGACAAAACCAACTAGGTTTCTGCAAGTCTGGTTCTGCATTTCACAATACAAAGATTGAATCAATTTTTAAGCTAAGATGCCAATATTTGAAGCTGTGTAGCTTTATACTGAAAAACAGTAGAATACCAGAGGCCGTAATAATCTTACAGTGAGTGGAAACATGACACACAATTCAATATAACAAAATTAATCTTGTTTTGATAGAAACAATAAAGCATTCTGTGAAAGGTTTGAAACTGAATGGATCAAAAGAATAGGGAATTATGATTCTTTGGGATTACTGTTACAAAAATCATTAGATGTAGCAATGCAATTTAGTAAAGCTGTAGAGAGAAATGTAATTATAACTGAAAGTTAATACAAAGGCAGAGATGTTTTGTTTAAATTTCAATTGTACCTTTATCGGATTGTACTTGAAATATCACACAAAGAAAACTGAAGTATTGGAGACATGCGCTAAGGAATTATAAAGATGTTATCAGAACCAGCAGCTTGACAGAGACCAATTATAGTGGGGTTCATTTAGATGAAAGATGAGAAATAGCTTTCCTTCTAGGGGTTGCCAGACCAACAAAGCAAGAATAAATGACAACTACCAACAGGTTAGACAGAGAATGTAAGCAGACAGAAATAAGAATGCTTTCAGTAACTAATGGAGTGGTTGAAATAGATAACATCAACAAATGAATACCAGTGAAGGGTTAGAATGAATAGGTGGAGTATAAAAGAACAACTGGTTTGAAGCAATTATGTTAGTCAGTGCTATACAGCAGAAGACTTTGCCCAACATATCACAGGCACATCCCTCTGCACCATCAGTAGTACCCAGAGGAGGAGAACATGACATCCATCATCAAAGGTCTCGACCATCTGGGCCGTGCCACTCTCTTACAGCTACTAGTGAGCAGGAGGTACAGAAGCCAGAAATCAAATCTTCCCTGCAAGCATTTGGTACTTGAACATATCAGTACAACCTGAATCATTAGAGTTGAGCAAAACTGTGACCATCTTGATCACCGCATTAAAATGGACTTCTTTCATTCCGCTCTAATTGTGTATTTTCTTTTAAAAATTGTGTTTATGTTTAATTTATGTTTTCCTTGTGAATATTGCTCATATGATGCCCTGTTCCTGTGATGCTGCTGTAAGTATTTTTTATTTCACTCGTGCATACAACAATGAACTCGACTTTGACTTTCAGTGAGGCTCCATGAACTACAGGCATGCTGCAACTTGCCTGAATATTAGTGCTGAAGCTCGGAATCTGCTGTACATTGAGAAAACATTAACAATAATAGACACGAGAGAGACTGCAGAATCTCTAGGAAGCTTGAACAACATACAGAATCTGCTAGAGGAGCTCAGCAGGTTAGGAAGTACAGTATCTATGGAGGGGGATAAACAGTCGACATTTTGGTCTGAGGCACTTCATCAGAATGAAAAGATGTATGGATGGTGAGGGTTGGAAGTACAAGCTGGCAAGTTGTAGGTGAGTGGGGAGGGGATGCAACAAATTGGAAGGTGATAGGTGGAAAGGGTAAAGGGCCGAAGAATAAAGAATCTAATTGGAGAGGACACTGTGCCATGGAATAAAGGGAACGTGGAGAGAAACAATAGGGGAGTGATGGGCAGGACATAAGGGTGGGGGAGAAGAAGAGAAGGGATGAGAAGGTACCTAGAGTGAGCTCTGTCCATAGCAGAAGGTGGTAGAGGAAATAAAATAGATGGGTGGAGTAATTACCAGAAATCAGAGAAATTGATGTTCATGCCATCAGGTTGGAGGCTACCTAGATGGAACGTGAAGTGTTGATCCTCCCACCTGAGTTTGGCTTTATTTTGACAGTAAAACTGGCAATGGACAGTCATGACCACATGGAAATGGAAAGACAAGAACGGAAGCCACCAGGAGATTCTCCCTTCTGCTATGGACAGAGTGTAGTAGCTTGATGAAGTGGTTCCCAGTTGACACTGGGTCTCACTGATATAGAGGTTTCTGCACCAGAAGCATCGGATATAGCAGATGACTCTAACAGACTCACAGGTGAAGTGTTGGCTCTTCTGGAAGGACTGTTTAGGGCCTGAACTGTAGCGAAAGGGGAGTTGTACAGGCAGGTGTAACACTTGTCATGCTTGTGGGAATAAATGCCAGAAGGGAGATCTGTGGGGAGGAACAAGTGTTCAAGGAAGTCACCTAGGGGGGCGATCCATGCAGAAGGCAGAATAGGAGGTGAGGAAAAGATATGCCTCATGATAGGATCCCGATGGAGATGGCAGAATCTGTGGATGATGAGGTTCTAGATACAGGAGCAGGTGGAGTGGTAAGGACAAGGGGAAATCTATCCCTGTTATGGTGGCTGGAAGATGAGGAAAGGGCAGATGTGCAGGAAACAGAGGAGATGTAGGTGAGAACTGCATCGATGATTAGGAAAGGGAAACCCCATTTTTGATGCGAGACATCTCAGATTTTCTAGAATGGAAAACCTTATCCTGAGGCTAGATGCTGTGGAGACAGAGAATCTGAGAGAAGGGGATAGCATATTTACAAGTGACAGGGTGGGAAAGGTATGCTCAATTGATAGTTGTAAAAACTGTCCATAGTCTGTCTTTGGAGATGGAGGAAGAGAAATAAAGAAAGGGGAGAGAAGTTCAGATGTGAATCTGAGGGCAGGGTGAAAGTTGGAAGCAAAATTGATGAAAACTAATGGCTCAGCATGGGTGTAGGAAGCAATACAAATTTATTTGACAAAATAATGGAGCAAGAGTTGGGGATTATGGCTACACGTTTGGTTTGGAGGAGCCAAGAAAGAAATTGTTGAGGGTGGGAGCCAGTTCTGCCAGTCAGAGGAGAGTGGTGGAGGAGGGGAATGGATTACATCTATTGTCCAGAAAGAAACAGAGAGCTTCAAGGCTTCCCTGATGGAGGATGGAAATGTACAGGGACTGGGCGTATAAGGAATGGAAGGACTGTTTAGGGCCCTGAATGGTAGTGAGAGAGGAGGTGTAGGGGCAGGTGTAGCACTTGTCTGGCTTGCAAGGATAAGTGCCAGGAGGGAAATCAGTGGGGAGTGACAAATGGACATGAGAATCATGTATAACCATATAACAATTACAGCATGGAAACAGGCCATCTCGGCCCTTCTAGTCCATGCCGAATGCTTACTCTCACCTAGTCCTACTGACCCGCACTCAGCCCATAACCCTCCATTCCTTTCCTGTCCATATACTGTATACTGTACATATACTATACTTCCTTAGAAGGTTGGCGTCATTCAATGTCTGTAGTGAGATGCTGAAGATGTTCTATAGGTCAGTTGTGGAGAGCGCCCTCTTCTTTGTGGTGGCGTGTTGGGGAGGAAGCATTAAGAAGAGGGACGCCTCACGTCTTAATAAGCTGGTAAGGAAGGCGGGCTCTGTCGTGGGCAAAATACTGGAGAGTTTAACATCGGTAGCTGAGCGAAGGGCGCTGAGTAGGCTACGGTCAATTATGGAAAACTCTGAACATCCTCTACATAGCACCATCCAGAGACAGAGAAGCAGTTTCAGCGACAGGTTACTATCGATGCAATGCTCCTCAGACAGGATGAAGAGGTCAATACTCCCCAATGCCATTAGGCTGTACAATTCAACCGCCAGGACTTAAGAACTTTTTAAAAGCTATTATTAATGCTTTTTGAGATAGTGATTTAGATGCATATCATATTTTTTACTGAGTTAAGTATTGTATGTAATTAGTTTTGCTACAACAAGTGTATGGGACATTGGAAAAAAAAAGTTGAATTTCCCCATGGGGATGAATAAAGTATCTATCTATCTATCTATCTACCTATACAATTTTGCTTTAAAAGACAATACCGAACCTGCCTCTACCACTTCTACTGGAAGCTCATTCCACACAGCTATCACTCTCCAAGTAAAGAAATTCCCCCTCGTGTTACCCTTAAACTTCTGCCCCCTAAGTCTCAATTTATGTCCTCTTGTTTGAATCTCCCCTACTCTCAATGGAAAAAGCCTATCCACGTCAACTCCATCTATCCCCCTCATGATTTTAAATACCACTATCAAGTCCCCCCTCAACCTTCTACTCTTCAATGAATAAAGACCTAACTTATTCAATCTTTCCCTGTAACTTAGGTGCTGAAACCCAGGTAACATTCTAGTAAATTTTCTCTGTACTCTCTCTATTTTGTTGGTATCTTTCCTATAATTTGGTGACCAGAACTGTACACAGTACTCCAAATTCGGCTTTACCAATGCCTTGTACAATTTTAACATTACATCCCAATTCCTATACTCAATGCTCTGATTTATAAAGGCCAACGTACCAAAAGCTTTCTTCACCACCCTATCCACATGAGATTCCACCTTCAGGGAACTATGCACCATTATTCCTAGATCACTCTGTTCTACTGCATTCTTCAATGCCCTACCATTTACCATGTATGTCCTATTTGGATTATTCCTACCAAAATGTAGCACCTCACACTTAACAGCATTAAACTCCATCTGCCATCGCTCAGCCCACTCTTCTAACTGGCTTAAATCTCTCTGCAAACTTTGAAAACCCACTTCATTATCCACAACGCCACCTACCTTAGTATCATCTGCATACTTACTAATCCAATTTACCACCCCATGGTAAAGAGGACCCGGAGATTTATCCACTTTTATATTCCTTAAAAGCACCAGTATTTCTTCCTCTTTAATCGTCATAGTTTCCAAAGCTTCTCTACTTGTCTCCCTTACCTTACACAATTCAATATCCTTCTCCTTAGTGAATACCGAAGAAAAGAAATTGTTCAAAATCTCCCCCATCTCTTTCGGCTCCACACATAGCTGTTCACTCTGATTCTCTAAGGAACCAATTTTATCCCTCACTATCCTTTTGCTATTAATATAACTGTAGAAACCCTTTGGATGTACTTTCACCTTACTTGCCTCGTATCTTCTTTTAGCTTTTCTAATTTCTTTCTTACGATTCTGCTTACATTCTTTATATTCCTTGAGCACCTCATTTACTCCATGCTGCCTATATTTATTGTAGATATCGCTCTTTTTTTGAACCAAGCTTCCAATATCCCTTGAAAATCATGGTTCTCTCAAACTTTTAACCTTTCCTTTCAACCTAACAGGAACATAAAGATTCTGTCCCCTCAAAATTTCACCTTTAAATGACCATTTCTCTATTACATCCTTCCCATAAAACAAATTGTCCCAATCCACTCCTTCTAAATCCTTTCACATCGCCTCAAAGTTAGCCTTTCTCCAATCAAAAATCTCAACCCTGGGTCCAGTCCTATCCTTCTCCATAATTATATTGAAACTAAGGAGTAGAAAGTAGGAGGGAAAAGATGTACATAGTGGTGGGATCCCGTGGGAGGTGACGGAAGTTTCGGAGAATTATATGCTAGACATGGAGGCTTGTGGGGTGGTAGATGAAGACAGGAGGGCCCCTATCCCTGGAAGGGTGGCAGGAAGATGGAGTAAGAACAGACATACGTGAAACGGAAGATATGCGTTTGAGGGTGGTGTTGATGGTGGAGGAAGGGAAGCCCCTTTCTTTGAAAAAGGAGGACAGCTCCTTCATTCTAGAATGAAAAGTCTCATTCTGAAAGCAGATGCGGCAGAGATGAGGAATTGAGAGAAGGGGATGGTGTAGTCCAGGTAGCTGTGAAATTCCATGTGTTTGTAATGGACATCAGTGAATAAGCTGTCTCTGGAGACAGCGAGATTGAGAAAGGGAAGGGAGGTGTTGGAAATTGACCAGGTGAATTTGAGGGCAGGGTGGAAGTTGGAGGCAAAGTGGATGAAGTCGATGAGTCCAGCATGGGTGCAGTATAGAGCACCAATGTAGATTAGGAGAAGTGCTGTGATGTAGGAAAACTGTGGGACAGTTCTGCTTCCTGCACAATTCCCTTCTCTCAATTCCTCCATCTCTTCTGCATCTGCTCTCAGGATGAGGCTTTTCATTCTGGAACAAAGGAGTTGTCCCCCTTTTTCAAAGAAAGGGGCTTCCCTTCCTCCACCATCAATGCTGTTCTCAACGGCATCATTTCCATTTCACCCCCATCTGCTCTTACCCCATCTTCCTGCCACCCTACCAGGGATAGAGTTGATCTTGTCCTCACCTACCACTCCACCAGCCTCTGCATCCAGCACATATTTCTCCGAAACTTCCACCACCTCCGACAGGATTGCACCAAGCACATCTTTCTGCAGGGATAACTCCCTATGTGACTCCCTTGTCCATTCGTCCTTCCCCACTGATCTCCCTCCTGGCATTTAACCTTGCAAGCAGAATAAGTGCTACACCTGCTCTTACACCTCCTCCCTCACTACCATTCAGGGCCCTGGACAGTTCTTTCAGGTGAGGCGACTCTTCACCTGTGAGTCTGTTGGGGGTCATTTACTGTGTTTGGTGCTCCCGGTGTGGCCTCCAGTATATCGGTAATTGGGAGACCTCTTCACCAAGCATCTATGCTTCGTCCGCCAGAACAAGCAGGATCTCCCAGTGGCCGCCCATTTTAATTTCACTTCCCATTCCCACGCCGATATGTCCATCCATGGCCTCCTCCAGTGTTAGGATGAGGCCACACTTAGGTTGGAGGAACAACATCTTATAATCTGTATGGGTACCCTCCAACCTGATGAAATGAACATTGATTTCTGAAACTTCCAGTAATCACCACATCCCCTCCTTCATTTCCCATCTTCTTTTCCCTCTCTCACCTTATCTCCTTGCCCCCCCCCCCCCCCATTGCCACCCTCTAGTGCTTCTCCCCCTTTTTCTTTCTTGCATGGCCTTCTCTTTCTTTCACTTATCAACTTCCCAGCTCTTTACTTCATCCCTCCCACTCCAGGTTTCACCTACCACCTGATGTTTCTCCCACTCCTCCCCCCAGCTTTTAAATCTACTCATTAGCTTTTTTCTCTAGTCCTGCTGAAGGTTTTTGGCCCGAAACATCGACTGTACCTTTTCCCATAGATGCTACCCGGCCTGCTGAGTTCCTGCAGCATTTTGTGTGTGTTGCTCGGATTTCAAGCACCTGCAGATTTTCTCTCATTTGTCAGTGAGGTTGGTGATGGTGCAGGAGACACTGGCCTGATGTTCTTTAACAGAGTCCTGTTCAAGGGGTAAGAGGAGGTGTCTGAGAGTTGCCACCTGTCTCAGCAAGGTAGAACTCAGTCCACCAGAATATAAGGGCACCACCATTGCCTATGGATTTGATGGTGAGTTTGAGATTTGTGTGGAAGCAGTGGAAAACAATGTATTCAGAGGGAGTGAAGTTGGAATGGTAAAATCAAGATGTCTCATTGGCCATTAGAGATGAAGAGATCGAGAGTGGGCAGAAGGCCAGAGTGGGACGTTCATGAAGAGGCGGACGGTTAAAAATGGGAGAAGGGGTTCATCAGTGGGAGTGGGGGGAGTTGGAGAATCCTTGCCAAAGCAGTGGGCTGTGATGGAGGTTGCAGAAGAATAGCTCAGCATCATGACAGGAGTGGAAATTGTTGAGGTTTGAGCAAGGTAGGGCCCTTACTGAGGTCAGAACATTCTGCCTCAGAGAGAGGAGGGAGGAGGTGGTGAAGAAACGGCAGAGGTCAGAGCTGGCATCAGGGGAGGGTAGAAGGTTGGAGGGATCTTAGACAGTAACATTGGGGGGGGTTTCTGAAAGCCAGTGGTAATGGGCCCTGGCAACAGTTTTGCATGTATTAAAAGGTAATAAAAATAAATTGCTATGGATGCTGGATGTCTGAATCCCCCAACAGGTTAGTCAATGTATTTAAAGAAAAAAGAAGTTTCTACACTTTAGTATCATGAGAACAGAAAAAGCAAGAACACAAATGACAGGAATGGTCAATAAATTTAGTTGAGATATTGAGTCTATAGTGATCATATTTCAGCTGTTCAGCCATTCACCAAGATCATGATTGACACGTTATTCCAACTTCAATATATTGATCATCTCCCATAACCCTTGATTCCTTTGGGATCCAAATATCTATTTGCCTCAGCTTTGAGGATAGTTAATGATCGAGCATTCACAGTTCTTTGGAAGAGGGGATTCTGATGATACACAACCTTCCAAAAGGTGAAATTCTTCCTCATTGCTGTCTTCACATTCCCTAGATCAAAGGTCTGCAATTTCTCATAAATCTTCTTCTGAATTATTATTGTTTCAATTGATAATTGCAACAGAATACTGAGGACCATTTATTAGGAATATTTTATTGTATGTTTATTAAATCATTTAATGCCTAGATTAGAAACATAGAAAACCTATATGCCCTTCGGCCCACAATGCTGTGCCGAACATGTACTTTAGAAATTACCTAGGGTTACCCATAGCCCTCTATTTTTCTAAGCTCCATGTACCTCTCCAGGAGTCTCTTAAAAGACCCTATCGTTTCCACCTCCACCACCGTTGCCGGCAGCCCATTCCATGCACTCACCACTTTCTGCATAAAAAAAACTTACCCCTGACATCTCCTCTGTACCTCCTTCCAACACCTTAAAACTGTGCCCTCTTGTGTTAGCCATTTCAGCCCTGGGAAAAAGCCTCTGACTATCCATACAGTCAATGCCTCTCATCACCTTATACACCCCTATCAGGTGTATAAGATTATACTCGCAAATAGGAAAGCAATCTGAATATTTTAAATGGTTTTTCACCAAATTATTCAATTGCAATTTTTGTCCACAGAATTGCTCTTTAGTGACATTCTACATAGTGCATGCAAACAGAAGTAGAAAGGAACTTCCAAACAGCTTTTACTTTAAGTGTAACAGGTAATGTATCTCATCGTTACCTAGTTTGGAGACTATTAACTATAAGGAGAGGTTTGATAAACTAGAATTGTTTTCTCAAGAGCATCAGAGGCTCAGAAGTGACCTGCTAGAAGTACTTAAAATCACAATAGGCAGAGAAAGACTTTTACCCATTATTGAAATGTCAGATACTATAGGGATTTTAGAAGAGAGGGAAAAATTTTTAAAGAGATTTGAAAAGGAAAGTGTCTTTACACAGAGTGTGGTCAGGGGCGTATCTATGGAAAATAGCGCCTATGGCAAGCACTGAAATTGTGCCCCTGCCCAAACGTCTGACACCCATCTTTTAGTTAACTTTACCATAATATCAGTTCAAAAATACAAGTCAGGCTTGTTAATCTTTTAATTAACAAATTATGACATTACAAAAAAATTATAACTGTACCTTCCTTGCTTTCACTGTTGCAAATTGGTCTATGATGAGATCAAAGTAGTTTTTTCAGTTTCTTCTCTTTCTACACTTAGCAGAGCAGGATCACAGAGTCTGCCTTGACCCATGGAGGCTCTCAAATACAAAAGTATTAGTTTTAACTTGCTGAATGATCTCTCACAGCTGGCGATGGAAACTGCGATGGTTAGCATATCTGAATAGCAATGCGAAGATTGGGGAAGACGCTCTCATCTCCATACTGAACAGTAAATTCAAGAAGCTCTTCACGTCTTGATATTTTCATGTTGACCCACCTTGATAGCAATATTCTTCATATAGCTGCTGTCCATCAACATCAGAGCTGTACAATTCGCCCAAATTTTCACACTTCTTCTTTAGATCATTACTCTCGAGTTCTCATCAGCCATTCATTTTTCTCATCTCTGACGTCTTTCAACTTCAATATTTCATTCTTGACAGAGACCGACTCCTTCTTCGAGTGACTCACTGACCAACACTTCTCTTTCATCATAAAAATGATCTTGGAGGCTTTCAAATCCAGAGCAACATTGTGGAAGTTCATGCTAGGATCCTGCAGCCTCTTTTGAATATGGTCAATGCGAATGAGTACTTTGTTCCCAAATCCTAGCAAAATCAGACAATCGTAACTCAACATGCAGTTGTACAGCTGCCTTGCATCACTTCTTGTTTCACTGGTCTCGTTTTCATTGTCTATCATGTCCTGGAGAACTTGAATTATCTCCTCAAAGTACCTGTCAATGGGCTTCACTGCTTCTGTCCTTGCACTCCACCTGGTTTCGGACTCCGACTTAACAACCACAGTCACGGCATTTTTGAGTTTTTCCCAGCGCTGTGTTGAATGAGAGAAAAACATGTAGAGAGCTTCGATGGTTCCAAAAAACGTGACCATCATTGTATCCTGCTTAGTTGCATGTACACCCATCAAGTTGAGTGAGTGATTGTTGCAATTCACAAACACTGCCAGGTGGTTTTTCTCACTTATTCTTTGATGAACACCACTTCTGTGTCCAGCCATCACAGCAGCATTCGTTGTCATAGCACTGTGACCAACAATCTTGTAGCTTCATTTTGTCCTTCTCTAGCTGTTTCAAGATGTCTTCAACCAAGCTCTGTGTCCTTCTGGCTTATCTGGATAAAACCAAGGAAGGACTCTCTAACACGGACTGTTTTCCTCGCAAAATCAACTTCCACACACCTCTCTACTTCTGATATCTGCTCACGGTGTGCCTGATCAGGAGTCAAGTCGAACATGAGACCATATTACTTGGCTTTACGAATACTTCTCAGTAAACTCTGGTGAACAGTGGATGCCATCAAGTGGATGAATTCGTTCTGGACACCCGGTGAAAGATAAGACGAGGATCTAGGATGACTTTCCAAATGAGTGAGGTGGTCTTTTACGACTGGGTCAAAGATGGCCAGTAGTTTCAGTAAGCCAAGGAAATTTCCCACATTGGAGTCATCGTCCAGCTGAAGTGACTCCCTGTGTCCTCGCAAAGCCAGGTTCTGAGTCACAAGGAATTTTATGCAGTGAAGAATTCTTGTCAAGATATCACGCCACTTCTGCTTTTCCTTCTCAATCTGTGACTGAAATACCGCGTCCATACCTCCTCTGCTTCCAGCTAAATTTCTTTCCATTTCTTTCCATTGTGTGAAGCATTCCCGATGATTCTCGGCATTTTCATGAACACTAATCCTTTCAGGTGCTTTCCACTGGTTGAATCCACTTTCCTGCTCCAATGAGGATTGATGGTCTGACCAGGAATAGAGAAGACAACAGATACAACATGCAGACTTTTTAGAAGGGGAATAGAGCAGACATGAGCGAGTCACTTCCTCACCACGACCATTTCCCAATTTCCTCTTGAACTGAGTTTTGTTCATTGAGCGGTTATTTGTTGGTAGGAAAGGCCCCTCACTGTTCTGGAAATACTCCGAATCCAGCTTTATTATTTCTGTTCTCAATGCGTCAGGCAGAATTGCTTTTCCAGTATCTTTGTCGAACTTCAGAAGTCCAATTTCATGCTGTTCAATCATTTCTGGTGTGACAGTTTGAGGCTCTTTGACACCATCCAGTTCACTAGGTTCAGTGTCGTCAGGTTCAATCTCGGCAGGTAAAATCTCATCAATAAACTCAACATCACCACCACCACCATCGTCTTCCCCTCCTGTCATGTCCACGTTCTCTGTGGCAGCCTCACTCTTAATCTCGTCATACTCGGATTTATCTGACTTCACTTCCTCCTCGGCTTGTGACGCATTTTTACTTGATCCACCTTTAGATCTAACAAACTTGTAGCAGGTGAAGGAGACTCCATGGAACATGTTGAACTACTTGTTCCGGGCTTTTCAAAGAAGGGCATGAAGAACTTGCTTGACTTCTTGGCTTCCTCCACCTCCAACTTTCATCTCTTCCATCCTTCAGCTCCACTTTCCTTCTTCTTCGTGAAGAAACGTTTCACGGTCATCTTACACAATGCTCTGAAATAAGGCCATCCTAGTACTTCTCACCCATGATAATCAAAGACAGATCACACATCGGAATAAAATTCTTTTTTCACTATCCGAGAATGGCTTGTCTGACTTTAATAGAAACTGCTCAGTGGTGCCCACCTTCAAGTGGCGCCCAGGGCACGTGCCATACCTGCCATACCTTAGATACGCCACTGAGTGTGGTACATACAAAAGCAACGTTTAGAACATAGAACATAGAATAGTACAGCACAGTACAGGCCCTTCAGCCCACAATGTTGTGCTGACCCGTAAACCCTGCCTCCCATATAACCCCCCACCTTAAATTCCTCCATATACCTGTCTAGTAGTCTGTTAAATAAGAGGCATCTAGACCAACACTTTAACTGACAGGGAATAGAGAGAGATAATAGAGATACTATTGGCAGGCAGATGGTATAGTTTATTTTGGCATCATGGTTGACGGAGGCATGACAGGCAGAAGGACCTATTACTATGCTATACTATTCTACTATGTTCTATTCATTTTGTGATTCCTCCCTCACACAACTTACAGTGCTGCTAATTCTGGAATTTTAAAATGTATTTGGGAAAAGATTGCTTTCGGTCATTTGTGCTCAGTATGCACAAAATGTTCTGCTACCAGTTGTACATTTAGTTCTGTTGATTTCTATTGGTTTTTGCAAGTGAATACAATGACCGAAGGAAAATTTCTCCCCCACTGTTTCAGGCAGTGATCAGCGTTATTAAGTGCGACAATTAACCCAAGTACAGGAATAAATTAATGAAATGAAAACTGGTATCTTTTGCCTTCATTTTTTAAACTCACATTAGGAATAAAACCAGGAGTGAGATTCTTCTCCAGAACAGCATCCCAATTCACATCAGCCAAGTATGGAGAATTCTGAATGTCCTTGAGACTTGACAGGCGATACTCAGGCTCTTTCATGAGAAGCTAAAGTGACATGAAATACTGTATTTTAACACTGTATCCTGCTGATTGATAAAACAGTCACTAAGCTTTGAAATACATAGAAAAGCACAGAAATTTCTAAGATTAAATATTTTCCCAGTAATTAGTAGTAACTTGCAATATAGGAGTACATAGTCAGTCTTGTCCAGAGAATGGCAAATCATATTCTACCTTCATTGATGCATTCAAATTTCATTTGAAAATAAATCTGGAAATGAGAACCATGAAACTTTGATTGCTGACTAATTTCCTCTCAAGAAGGTCTCACTAAGGGAGTTCTATGTATGATTGTGATCTTACGTTTATGTGGGTGCCTTAATCATTTTGTAATTCACTCAATAATAGCAAACAAAAAAAGCTTACCACCAACTTCTCAGAATGAATAGAAGTAAAAAGATAAATTCTGTCCATGCCATAACTTCTGATGTTGCAATGAGAAGCATCAGCAACGCATTAAAACATTAAACCATTATTCTAGTTTAATGATGGCCAGAATTTTCACAAGAAGGCCTTGTATTTGACAAAAGGCACAAAGAAATCTGCCCACAAAGTACAGGGTGCTTTTGTGGGAAAAATTTCATCTCCCATCATTAACCGCTGTCAGCTACAGTAAAACTCCAAAAATGTGGTATCCAATGGTTTGATATTTGGCTCACTATAGTCCTCAGCATGAGTCAGGAGGTTAGAATGCAGCCGGTCCTGGGTTGGAACACCAATGGTCAGGAATGTGAGAAGGATTGCAGCCAGTGTTGAGAATCGGATGCCTTTATATTGGTAACTGGTTTATCATTTTCACATGCACCAAGCTTTTGTTTTCATACCATAGACAGATCATTCCATGGATAAGTACATTGAAGTAGTACAACAAACAGAAAGCAGAATATAATGCTACCTTATAGAGAAAGTGCAGTGCAATTATACACTTAAGGCACAAGGGCCATACTGAGTTAGAGTCGAGGTTGATCAAGAGTTCATCTTTAGCGTATAAGACAGCTGTTCAAGAGGCTTGTAATTGTGGAATAGAAGCTGTCCTTGAGTATGATGGTACATGTTCTCAAGCTTGTGTATCTTTTGCTCAATGGGGAGGGGGAGAAGAGAGTATGACTGGGATGGGAGGGGTCCTTGAATATGTTGGCTGCTTTCCTGAGGCATCATTTCACAAGCTGAAACTTATTGGGTTCCATTTCCTGCTTTCTTTAAACTCATTGGGTGTATTTAAAAATTATTACACTACTATGAGTTGTGTGTAAAAAAAAGCAAAATAAATAGTTTTGGGCAGTTATCAGACAAAATTGCAAAAGACTGCAAAATCTGCTGGTCTAGCAGAAAGGGTGCTTTATTCTCAGAATTTTTCTGTACCTTCTGTTGGGCAGCAATGGTACCAAACCACTAAACCAGCTGGGCAGCCATGGAATCATAGAGCAATGTAGCATGGATACAGGTCCTTCAGTCCAATGAGTTCATGGCAACCATTGTACTCATCCAGCTAGTCTCAATTTCCTGAATTGAAAATCACCTCATACTTACCTATACTGAAATCCATTGCGACTCCTCAACCCACTTCCCTAATTAATCAAAACTCCACTGTAACCTTTTTCACTATCAACAACATCTAATTTTGTGTCTTTCACAAACTTACTGATCAAACCCTGTGAATTAGCATCCAAATCATTTATGTAATTAATGAATAATGAGGATCCCAACATCCACCCCTGGGGCACATCAGCACTAGACTTTGGACTCCATTCTGAGAAACCTCAACACCACCACCACCACTTGCATCCCATCTCAAAGCCAATTTTGCATTGACCTGACAAGCTATTCATAGATTCCATGAACCTAACCTTCCAGACCATCCTACCATGTGGGATCTTGTTGAAGGCCTTGCTAAAGTCTAAATAGACAACATTCACTAGCCTGCCTTCACTGTCCTTTCAGTTACCTCTTGAAAAAAATATCCAAAAGTCTTGTCAAGCACAACTTGCCTTGCACTAATCCATGCACATTTCTCCTATTCAGATTCTATCTATCCAAATGCTGGCATCTCCAGTCCTTCAGAATTCCCTCCAGTGAATTCCCACTCCTGACCAACCTGTAATTCCCTGGCTCATTCTCGCTACCCTTCTTAAACAATGGAACAACATTAGCTGTCTTCCAGAGTTTCTCTGGCGGCTAACGATGAAGCAAATATCTCCTCGAGGGCCTTCAACACAACTTTCAGATTAACTTGTGTATCCTTTTTGTGAGCTACCAGGCATCTGACCAATTTCAATTGCTATGAAATCACCAGAAATCAATGGTGCATTTGTTTTTTTTTGTGGGAACCCTGAAGTACAACTTTGTGATTGATATTAATTTTCTTGGTACTTGAAGTGGGCATTAGAAGGGTGTGGTGGTGGTAGTGAGAGGGAGGATTAAGAACTATCAGAAAAGAATGCTGGGGCCAAATATCAGGCCAGCTTCAAAAGAAATTCCACTGACCTCGAGGTAATGCAATAGAAAGAGGCTTGTGGAAAATGCGTTGGGAGTAAGGGTACATGTCTAAAGCACAAGGTGCTGTGCCCGTTGTGTACCACAAAGATACACTTTAGTTTTCACTCACTCACAGAGAATACATTTTGTTTTAGGGTGTTGGGATGGTGTGGGTTGATTCACTCTCAGTTTCTTCTTGCCCATAGACACTTGCTAATAGCCATTTCCTCGGGTGAATAAAAATACATTACAGGTCTCACTATTGTTATAGAAAATATCTTCCATAAGCATTTAAAATGATGGCCACTACAGTTGGGGTGGTAAAGTTGGATGGTCCATTCTTAAGCAACTACGGTATATATTATTTTTTGACTGGCATGAGGGGTAAGTTGTTTAACACAGTGAGTGAATTAAGGTCCGAATGCATAACTAAGTGTTATTGAGGAAAATTGAATCATGGTATTCAAATGGGAAATAGGGTAATATTTCAAAGTAAAATAGTTACAAGTGTATGGGAATAAGAAAGTAAGACAAGGGCTAGCTGTATTTCTCTTGGACCAAGATGGCTATTAGGACTAGAACTAGGCCAGTGATTCCCAACGGGGGCCGTACTGCCCCCCAAAGGGGTGGTTACATCTCTTAAGGGGACGTTAGAGGAAACAGAAGTCATCAGGGGGTATTCAAGTTTCTTGGAGGGAGGCACCCTAACTTGAGAACAAGACCTGACTGACTGTTAGTAGAGCAGGCACTTCCAAAGAAAAAAGAATGAGGCACTCAAACACAGGAAGAACCATAGCTCTGCAGGCAGAGAGCGCTTGTTGTCATAACGTGTCTGAAATGCGACAATCTCATCCAAACTTATCAGTCAAACAAACATTATTGGGGGATGAATAAATTAGCAACCATGATACCCAACAGATCCCCTTAACCGCAGTAAGTCAACTTGAAGTAGCTTAGTATGTCATGATTGATTTTTCTGACTCTGAGTATGGTTAGAAGAGTCAGAGAGCATGCCATGACCTTCTCTTTCCATTCTTTACCTTTTTTACTAATGTCACCAGTCCTTTGGACCATGAGGAGGAGCAGTGGATTTTCTCTCTGGTGATCATGTGGAATATTTCTTCCACTGGAGTGTTGGAGTGAATATCGTATGGTCTCTGTAAGACAAAATATAACAGAAATGAATATTGATTACCTTGAATTCTCTTCAGTAAATGTCAGAAACCTTTACTGATAATGTCCTTTCTCTTCAAAACAACAATAATATCAAAATACAATAAGTAAACACCAAGGAGAAATAGTCATTCTTTTAAAATCACACCCATCTGCTGCATCTACTTTCTGCAAGGGAAATATGTGGCCCTTCTGATCTCTAACGGGATCTACTCTCTGCCTCCTCGATCTTTTACTCGATTTACCTTAACCTATTCTGTCAGTTCAATCTCATACCCTCTCATTTCCCTCCTGATTTCCTCCTTAAGTATATTCCTAATCTATTTAGAGCCCTCAAGGGTTTCACTTGTCTACAACCTGTTAAAAACAATGTATGCTTCCTTCTTTGAAGTTAATAACTCATCTCCTTCTACCTTAGGTCACTAACTGGTGAGTTATTAACTTCAAGCTTTCTGCATAATCACTCAGAGTTGAACTGCATGTGCATGTAGCGAGAGCTGTATAACTCATCTCCTTCTACCTTAGGCCATGAACTTATCAATCTCCCCTGCTGTGGACACTTCCTGGAGGTCCAAGATCCGTATGCTCCATGACCGTTGGACTAAGTGTGTAAATGTAGGAGGGGACTATGTTGAAAACTAAGTGTGCTAGGTTTTCTAAAATTGGCTCCGTCTGCCTTGGGCCATGAACTTATCAATCACCCCTCATCTATACACAGGTAAAAATGTAAATCTCAATGCTACCAGGGCTAAGATGAACCTGACCCAGTTTCAAGGACATCAGGGGTATTAAATCAGTTTCTGGAAACCATTGTCTGAGGAGGTGGTGGAGGCAGAGACTTGCAATATATTTAAGAAGTATCTACCAAGCACTTGAATCACCAAGGCATCAAGAACGAGAGACCAAGGGCTGGTGAATGAGATTTGTATAAATTGGTCCTTAATCACATGATGAGGGTGGGCTGAAAGGCTCTATGTTGCTATAACTCCATGCTGTAAAATATTAATATCTGATCTGAATCTTCACAAGTAAGTCATTGCTTTGGGTTAGGTAGCCAAATTCCGGAGGGAACACCTGGCAGATCAATCACAGAAGCATCGAGAGAATTTCACAAACTTAACATGGTCATACTGACTGCTTCTTACTGCTTTGGGGAAACTGTTTACACAACAGTTTTGGAGTCAATGTGTGGGAACTAGACTCCCTGCAAATCTTTAACACTTGGTGTGATAAGTTATTTTTAAGAAGAGAATCAGAATCAGATTAATTATCACTGGCATATACTGTGAAATATGTTGTTTTGCAGCAGCAGTATGTGGCAATACATATTAATAAGAAAAAATCTAAATTACTGTAAGACATATACTGTATATAAAAATTAAATTAAATAAGCAGTGCAAAAAGAGAGGAAAAAAGAAAAAAAGGGTGTTCATTGTCCATTCAGAAATCTGATGGTGGAGAGAAACTATTTGACAAACAGTTGTAGAGTGTGTGGACTGCTTTGTGTTACTGTGTGAATTAGCAAATAAAGAGAGGCTAACAAAACATGCTTTATTAAAAGTAGTAATGCCTCACTAAATTATAATGTTGCAAATCACAGTAATACGCACAGTATGCACTACACTGCTTTCTCTTTAAAATGGAAATAAGCTCATGCAATGATAACTATTTAATATGTGGTTTAAAGAAATTATCTGAAGGGAGAGTTGTACATCCAACCACTTATGAATTCACTCAAACTTTTATTCTCTGCTCACTCCTTGTTGCAAATTGCATTGCTGCTTCTGAAGCATTCACATCAGGTTCCAGTAATCACTGTACATCACTTTCCCACGAAGATCACATACATATCAAATCTCATATCCTATTGTGCAGCTGTCACATCAACAAAACTGACTTTATGGCTTAGAATACATTATAATACGTAAGCTGGAGAACTATTTTCTTGGTTCACATGTATAACTAAACAAATTACTGTCCATAGTTTAATAACTCTTGGTAATAATGACATAGTTACAATACATCCTATGGAATACATCCCATCTGATAGATCTGGCACCATGAACTCTATTGCAACAATCTCCTCTTTGGTTGCTTTTTACTCTCCAGGTTTCTACCTCTGATATCACACATTCCATTCTCATTCCCAATCTAAATGTAGACAAAAGAGGGTCCACTTTCTTGTAATCAACCAACTTTTCTGTGTCATGCTATGGTGAACTACATATACCTGTCTGGACACGCCCCCCCCCCCCCCCCCCACTGACTGCTCCTGTGGCTCCTCCCACGGACCCCTGTATAAAGGCGATTGGAGACTCAGCCCCGGCCTCAGTCTCCAGGATGTAGTGTGGTGGTCACTTGCTGCTTGTTATTTCTTCCAGCCAATAAAAGCCTATATCTTGCCTCACGTCTCCGAGAGTTATTGATGGTGCATCACATGCCCTAAACCGTGATGCAATGCTCTCTTGTACTTCCAACTGAGCTTATATCCATTCACCATTCTGTAAAAGGAAGAGTCCTGTAGACAGAGACTTACTCTGAACTTGCTTACTTTGCCAGACCCAAACAATATTCGCTCATTACAGCAACTTATACTTAGCCTGTTTTATAACTGAATTCCCATCACTCCTGTGAACTGGCTCTCTTATGTTCAGCTGTCAGATTTTAGCCATTCTGAATTCCTGCCTTCCAGGTTTGTGAATAATCCTATTATTTTGAAATTGCCAGAGCACTGCCAATACACTCTACTCGGAGTATATTGTCTTTTATTGAACCTATATTTGGAAAACCTATTCCTCTGGGACAATCAGCTTGGTTCAATTTTATGAACAATTGATTACATTCTTCTATAGATTTGCTTCTCAAGCTCATGGATATATTAGCAAATGTTTCTGTAATTGAGGTCTTCCACTTTAATACTTCTCAATATCTGCTCACAAGAAGATCAACATTCACTGGAAAAATAAACAACTTGAATCTGTGACTCTCAAAACCTGCCTTCCAGTTGTGTTCTATGTCTCTAAGTTAATATTGTCTATTGCAAATCTATTTTTGGAGATACCAGGTTCTCATTTCTGCAATATGAAAATTCTCTTCTGTAAGTAAAACCCACAGGAAAATCTTTGTAAATCATTTAGAGTCCTAATGAAGGGCCTCAGCCCAAAATGTTGACTGTTCTTTCCTCTCGATAGATACTACCTGACCTGCTGAGTTCCTCCAGCATTTTGGGCTTGTTCCTCTGCATTTCCAGCTTTGCAGAATCTCTTGTGTTTATGATTTGCAAATCATGATATTCCTCTAGGAGACTACTTCGCTAAGCACCTACACTCCGTCTGCCAGAAAAAGCAGGATCTCCCTGTGGCCATCCATTTTAATTCCACTTCCCATTCCTATTCCAACACATCAGTCCATGGCCTCCTCTACTATCACAATAGGCCACACTCCATGTTGGAGGAGCAACACCTTATATTCTGTCTGGGTAGCCTCCAACCTGATGGCATGAACAAACATTTCTTGAACTTCTGGTAATGCCCCCCAACCCTCAGCATTCCCCAAACTCTCTCACATTTTCTCCTTACCTGTCCATCATCTTCCTCTGGTGCTTCTCCCCCATTTCTTTCTTCTATGGCCTTCTGCCCTCTCCTATCAGACTCCAGCCCTGTATCTCTTTCACCAATCAACTTCCCAGCTTTTTACTTCACCACCCTCCCAGTTTCATCCATCACCTTCTGTTTCTTCCTCCCCTTCCCCACCTTCTTATTCTGACTCCTCATCATTATTTTTCTCCAGTCCTGCTAAAGGGTCTCGGCCCAAAACGTCAGTTGTACTCTTTTCCATAGATACTGCCTGGCTTGCTGAGTTCCTCCAGAATTTTGTGTGTTCTGCTTGGATTTCCAGCATCTACAGATTTTCTCTTGTTTGTGATTGGATTACCTCCCCAGAGGAAGGTCTCATATTTCATTGCTTGCATGTATTTGCTTCCCAAATTCCCTTGCTAAATCCATTTACATTGGTACAGATGCATTATCAGCTTCATTTTGGTCAGAATATATACCTGCCTGTATTGTGCTGTCTATAATCAATGTACTAGCATCCAGTGTTGATCTTTCCTCACTATAAAAGTAGCCATTTATCTATTCTTTATTAAAAGCGTCCCACTCAAGCTACAGCATATAATTATTTTCTGCCAGAATCTGCTCAAGGAAGCCACCATCCAAACCCACCAGAACAGTATTCTACTTGGATGGATCTAGAGCCTTCCAAAGTGTGAGTGGAATTTTCTTTCTACCTAAACTGATGTCCTTTTCAGAACATAAACTCTCAATCTGAATAACTTCATAAAACCTATTCTCATGATTGCTGGTGCATGCTCATAGCCTATAACTATAATAGGCAACTGAACCCATCCATCTCTATCAGTGGTCCAACAGCTTAGCTGCTCCCCAAATAAAGTGGAAGGTCCCTTCTGCATACTAACCCAATGATATTTTGCTCTAGCTCAGTGAAACAAAGCTGAGATATTTCAGTTGTACTTCTAGGCCAATGACAGAGTGACTTTCTGTCGCACTGTCATTGATTGAAGAAGCTATAGATGTTTCTTCAATCAAGTTTACGTTCAAGTTCAGTTTATTGTCATTCAACTGTACACATGTATACCACTAGATAAAATAATGTTCCTCTGGACCAAAGTGTCCATAAATGTACTGTTCTAATCATTCGCCTCAGGTGCGCAAAATTCCTTTTCCCATCCCTTCATTACTGTAGTGGACAGGAAGGAAGGTTATCAAGATCTGCATTGGGATCTGGATCAGCTGGGAAAATGGGCTGAGAAACATCAGATGGAACTTAATGCTCCCAAGTGTGAAGAGTTGCACTTTGGGAGGACAAACCAAGGTAGGATTTACACAGTGAACAGAGGAATCTGGGAATACAGATCCATAATTCCTTACACAGGTAGACAGGGTTGTAAAGAGAGCTTCTGGCACAATGGCCTTCATATCCAAGTATTAAGTACAGGAGTTGGGATGTAATGTTGAAATTGAGTAAGATGTTGGTGAGGCCTAATTTGGAGCATTGTGAGCAGTTTTGGTCACCCACCTACAGTAAAGATATCAATAAGATTGAAGTATTACAGAGAAAAAAATCCAAGGTTTTGCCAGGACTTGAGGATTTGAGTTACAGGGAAAGATTGACTATATTAGCACTTTATTACTCGTAGCACAGGAGAATGAGAGAAGGTTTGATGGAGGTATATAAAATTATGAGAGGAATTAAAAGGAAATGCAAGTAGATTTTTTCCACTGAGGTTGGGTAAGATTAGAACTAGAGGTCATAGGTTAAGAGAGAAAGGTGAAATTTTAAAGAGGAACATGAGGAGGATCTTCTTCACTTATAGGATAATGAGAGTGTGGAACAAACTGACAGTGTAGTGATGGATGAGGCTTTGATTTTGACATTTAAGAGGAATTTGGCTAAGTACATGGATGGAAGCAATTTGAGGGTTATGGTACAGGTGCAGATTGATGGAACTAGGCAGAATAATAGTTTGGACTAGATGGACTGAAGGGCCTGCTTCTGAGCTGTAATGCTCTATCTAATTTCACCACATGTAGGACTGTACTTTTGTCCAAAGGGCACAGCCTTCTTTATTGGTCATTATTTCCTTGCATCTCCATCTAATATGTCCCGCTTTGTGACAAGAAGAGGCACCTAGCCATCTTGAATGGCCTTCTGGGACCACTCCCATGATATCCATGGCAAATGACTCACTGGTTTCTTGGTAAACCTACCTGTGGCATCCATGTGTCTCAGCTGCAAAGAAGACCACACTGCTATTGCTGTTTCTATGAGTTTGTTCTCTGCTTGGTTTGACTGAAATGGCATCATGTTTTAAAGTCAGCACGAGTGAATCTGCAGATGCTGGAAATAAATAAAAACACAAAATGCTGGCAGAACTCAGCAGGCCAGACAGCATCTATGGGAGGAGGTAGTGACGACGTTTCGGGCCGAAACCCTTCATCGGGAGTAAGGGTTGAAACCCTGATGAAGGTTTTCAGCCCGAAACGTTGTCACTACCTCCTCCCATAGATGCTGTCTGGCCTGCTGAGTTCTGCCAGCATTTTGTGTTTTTATCATGTTTTAAAGTGCCACCTCTATGCTGGTGGCCATCCTAAAATGCTCTCTTTAACAAAAGATTTACTTTATTAAGTAGTCCTGCCTGATTTCCCTCATTCACCAACCTGAGCTCCATTGAGCAACCTCACAGTGAACAATCTAAGAATACTTGGCAATTGCTCCATTTCAGAATCAGAATCAGGTTTATTATCACCGGCATGTGAAATTTGTTAACTTAGCAACAGCAGTTTAATGCAATTCATAATATAGAAGAGAAAAAATAAATAATAAAATAATTATAATAATAGTAAATAAGTAAATGAATTATAGTATATCTATATTGAATAGGTTAAAAAATGTGCAAAAACAGAAATACTGTATATTTTTAAAAAGTGGGTAGTGTCCAAGGGTTCAATGTCCATTCAGCAATCAGATGGCAGAGGGGAAGAAGCTGTTCCTGAATCGCTGAGTCTGTGCCTTCAGGTTTCTGTACCTCCTACCTGATGGTAACAGTGAGAAAAGGGCATGCCCTGAGTGCTGGAGGTCCTTAGTAATGGACGCTGCCTTTCTGAGACACTGCTCCCTGAAGATGTCCAGTGTACTTTGTAGGCTAGTACCCAAGATGGAGCTGACTAGATTTATAACCCTCTGCAGCTTCTTTCAGTCCTGTGCAGTAGCACCTCCACATCAGACAGTGATGCAGCCTGTCAGAATGCTCTCCATGGTACATCTATTGAAGTTTTTGAGTGTATTTGTTGACATGCCAAATCTTTTCAAACTCCTAATGAAGTATAGCTGCTGTCTTGCTTTCTTTATAGTTACATCGATATTTTGGGACCGGGTTAGATCCTCAGAGATCTTGACACCCAGGAACTTAAAACTGCTCACTCTCTCCACGAAGGTTGGTATGCGTTCCTTCGTTTTACTCTTACTGAAGTCCACAATCAGCTCTTTCGTCTTACTGATGTTGAGTGCCAGGTTGTTGCTGCGGCACCACTCCACTAGTTGGCATATCTCACTCCTGTATGCCTTCTTGTCACCACTGTCTTATCTGATCTCTGGTACTTACTCAAGCAGTAATATTCAAACTATATCGACGTAGTATTCTTAACTCCAAAGGTGTTATTGTTTGCATAAGCAAATAAACAGAGGTATCAGAACATACTTTATTGAATACAGTTTACTTCAATTGGCAACAAGGTGTCAGGCCTTGATTGAGTACCTGGTAGGGCATGAAAGCCTGTACAAACCAATTGGTGAAGTGTCGAAGGATATCTGCAATCTCTCACTGCTGCATTCAGGGGTCCCACCTGCTTCAAAAGGGTGACAATTATTGCCCAGTTGCAGTCATATCTACAGCCAATTGCCTTCAGTGGATGGTCATGGGCAGAATGAACTCCTAACCAAGAACCTGGACCCAGTGCAACTTGCCTATCACTACAATAGGTCTACAGCGGATGCAATCTCACTGGCTCTCCACTTGGCCTTGGGTCACCTGAACAACAGCAATATCTGTGTTAGGCTGCTGTTCACTGATTGCAACTCAGCATTCAGTACAATCCTGTTCTCATTTCTAATCAACAAGCTTCAAAACCTGGGCCTCTGTACCTCACTCTGCAACTGGATCCTTGACTTCCTCATCAAAAGACCACAGTGCGGATCAGAAGTAAAATATCTTCTTCGTTGACAATCAACACTGATGCACTTCAAGGATTTGTGCTTAGCCCACTGCTTTACTCTCTCTACACACTTGACTGTGTGCCTAGGTACAGCTCAAATGTGATCTATAAGTTTGTCGATGATACAACTATTGTTGGCAGAAATTCAGATGGTAATGAGGAGGTGTATGGGAGTAAAATAGATCGGCTAGTTGAATAGTGATCTAACAATAACCTTGCACTCAATGTCAGTAAATGTCCAAGGAATTGATAGTGAACTTCAGGAAGGTGAAGTCAAGGGAACACATAACAGTCCTCATTAATGGACTAGCCGTAGAAAGAGTAGCAGTTTTAAGTTCCTGGTGTCAACATCTTTGAAGATTTATCCTGGGTCCAACATATTGATAAAAGAAGGCATGATAGCGACTATATTTCATTACGAGTTTGAGGAGACCTGATATATCACCAAAGACACTCGCAAATTTTTACTGATACACTGTGGAGAGCATTTTAACTGGTTGGCTCACCTTCTGGCATGGAGAGACCACTGCACAGGATCTAAAAAAGCTGCAGAAAGTCGTAAACTCAGCCCGCTCCATCCTAACCCTCCCAGCATTAAGGACACCTTCAAAAGGTGACGCCTCAAAAAGGTGGCATTCATCATGAAGAACCCCCATCACACAGACCTGCCCTTGTCTAAATGCTACCATCAAGGAGGGGGTACAGAAGTCTGAAGACACACAATGAATATTTCAGGAACTGCTTCTTCCCTTCTGCCATTAGATTGCTGAATGGACGATGAACTCATGAACATTACTTCACAGCTTTCTTCTGCTTTATTTTTTGCAATATATATATAATTATTGTAATTTATAGTTTTTAATTATGTATTGCAATGTACTCCCACAAAACAAGAAATTTCATGACAGAACACAACAGTAAAACAACACAATAAATATAAATACACAAGAGAGTTAATATAGATTGATTGTATGTCCATTAAGTGATGCTAGGCACAACGGTGCTGGCACACAGGAGCAGTGACATGAAATGATATAGAAGTGGCAGTGAGTGGTGTGATAGAATGAGTTAGTGGGAGGAGGTGTTGATCAGCCTTATTGCTTGGGGAAAGTAATTATTTTGGTCTCATGTTCCTGATGTAGCCTCCTCCCTGATGGGGGTGGGACAGACAGTCCATGAGCAGTGTGGATGGGATTCTTCATGATGCTGCTGGAATTTTAAAACAGCTGTCTGTATATATGTCCATGATGGTGGATAGACCGGTGCTAGTGATGCATTAAGCAGTTTTGACAACCCGTTGCAGAGCCTTCTTAACTGCCGTAGTGCAGGTTCTGTAGCATGCTGTGTTACTGCATGTTGGGATGCTGTATTCTGCAGAAGTTTGTGAGTATTGATGTGGATAGTCTAGCTTTCATCAGCCTCCTCATTAAGTAGAGGTGTTGTTGAGCTTTCTTGATTCTCTAGCATGTGTTTTGGGAGCACTAGAGGTTGTGCAACATGTGCACTCCCAGGAGTTTGAAACTGCCCGCAGTTCCTATAACTGCATTGCCGATGTAAAGAGGGGAATGAGTGATTCGAGTTCCCCTGAACTCGATAACCATCTCCTTTGTCTTGTTGACATTGAGGAAGACGATAGTTGCCTGGCACTCAGGCCTCGATCTCTTCAACCTCCTCTCTGTTAGCCATCTCTTCATTGTTGGTGATGAGCCCCACCACCTATGGAGAAACCAACAATATTCATATCTGCAAATGTAGAATTTCAGATGCTGAAGTTTAGCTCTGTAAGGCTTTGATGTACAAATACAATACTAGAAGGATTGCTTAGCAGGGAAAACAATTTCTGTGGAGACAGAAATATCATTTCTGTTTTACTTATGACTTTTGATCAAATTCTGGTGTTCAGCTGAGTGCAAAAATCAGGAGTATTGGCTTCTTAACTACACATTTACTATATTCTATGTCTCTAATTCAACATAAATTGGAACATAGCAACTAGGAGAAGGAGCCCCTTTAACCTGTTACACCATTCAATAAATTCATAACTGATCTTTGATCTCAGCTCTATTTTACTGCATTGTCCTCATCTCTTGATTCCTCTCATGTTTAGAAATCTATCGATCTCTGACCATAAGAACATATGACAATGGAGCAAAGTTAGGCTATTTGGGCCATTGAGCCTCCTCTGCCATTCCATCATGGCTGATCTATTATCCCTCTCCACCTCATTCTCCTGCCTTCTCCCCATAATATTTGGCACTCTGACTAATCAAGAACCGCTTTAAATATACTCAATGACTTGGCTTCCACAGCTGTCTGTGACAATGAATTCCACATTCACTATCCTCTGGCTAAGGAAATTCCTTCTCATCTCTGTTATAATTCTTAGACTGTACCTTCTAATCCTAGACTCCCCTACTATTTATAACATCTTCTCCATATCCACTATATCTATGTCTTTCAATATTCAGTAGGTTTCAATGAGAACACACCCCCACCCCATTTTTCTAAACTCCATTGAGCACAGGCCCAGATTCATCAAACGCTCCTCATACGTTAACCCTTTCATTCCTGGGATCATTCTCGTGAATTTCCTCTTGACCATCTCCAATGCCAGCACACACATCCTTTCTTAGATAAGGGGCCGCTGTGTGCATACATCTACTGATGCTTCTGGACACATCATCAGTGATGTTCTTGGAATCATCGGGTGTTTCGGGTCTTTCAGCATCATACACCCTTCTCCAGGTGACTCAGCCGGGGCTGATCAGACCCCAGCTTGTGTCCAGATGGCTAGCTACACATGACTCCATGGCTCCCCTCTCTTGAGCCACAGCCACCCTGAGGCCCTCTCTGCCACATCAGTGATACTGCAGATGGCTCTCCTCTTCCTCTTTCCCTCGATGCACAAATTGCTGTAGGCTCTGGCTAAGGAACGGGCTGCGAATCCCCTACAACCAACTTCCACTGGGAGACACCTCGCTCTCCATCCAGCCTGCTGGCAGTTGCTGACCAGTCCTGCATACTTAGATAGCTTCCTGTCAAAGGCCTCTTCCAAGTGATCTTCCCATGGGACTGTCAGCTCCAGCATCACCACCTGCTTCGTGGACTCAGACACAAGGACAATGTCTGGTCACAGGGTGGTGGCTGTGATATGGTCGGGAAACCCCTCAGCTGCCTTTCAAAGTCCACCAACAGCTGCCTTTCAAAGTCCACCAACAGCTGCCTTCTTTGAATTCCTCCTCCAGGGATTTGAAGGACAGTTGCAGTTTATTCCTCTTGACCATCTCCAATGCCAGCACACACGTCCTTTCTTAGATAAGGGGCCAAAAATTGTTCACAATCCTCTGTGCAGCCTTCTTATTGTCTTACAAAGCCTCTGCATTATATTCTTGCTATTCTCATCCTCTTGAAATGAATGCTAACATTGCATTTGCATTTCTTACATCAGGACCGAAGGGTCTCGGTTGAAACGTCGACTGTGCTTCTTCCTATAGATGCTGCCTGGCCTGCTGCATTTCACCAGTATTTTGTGTGCGTTGCTATCATACTCCTTATTTTGAGGATGTAATCCTTAGTTCCAGACTCCATTGCCAGAGTAAATATCCTCCCTGCACCCAGTCTGTCAATGCACCTTCTTATCTTTGAATTTGTACAACTGCCTTGTCCTACATATTTTTGGAAATGCATTTGTTGTTCAGTTTCTTCATCATATGAATAGATAGTCTTGCACTTTGAATAATGTCTCTCCTGCTGCTTATTAAGATCATTTCCCCTTTATTTCCACACATTCTGTTGTGTCTCACTGCAAATTCACTATCTTTGTTTCTCATTTGTCTCTTCAAATACTTGTGCTTCAGGGACCGTCAACAGTGAAATCCCCTCAGAACTTCCTGTGAGTCTTTTGTCATTTAAATGCCAGCAGCTCAGCTGGACAATTTCTCTCACAGTCCAGCTGTTTGGCTCAAACACTTGCACAGCTTTCAAAGCATAAATCCAGCCCATTTGTGTTTACAGCTGATGCTAGCAAGGCATTGATCAACACTTCCTACTTGCACACTCTATTTGCTTTTGTGTTTTTGATTTATTTTCCTCCTCCTCCAAATATTATAACTAAGTTTTTACAATGATGTTGCCAGGACTAGAGGGCCCGAGTTATAGGGAGAGGTTAGCCAGGTTAGGGCTTTATTCATTGGAATGTCGGAGAATGAGGGGCAACCTTACAGAAGAGTTTAAAGTTATGAAACGCAAAGATAAAGTGCATGGTAGCAGACTTTTCCCCAAGTTAGAGAATTCCAAAACTAGTGGCATAAATTTAAGACAATAGGGGAAAGATTTAAAAGGGACTTGAGGAGCAACATGTTCGTTCAGTGAGTAGTGAGCGGTATCAGAAGAAATGGTGGTGGCAGGTACAATGGTATCATTTAAAAAGCCCTTGGAAAGGTACATAGAGGAGTGGAGCTTACAGGGATGTGGGCCATGGGAAATTGGAACTAGCTGGGTGGGCAAAATGGTCATCATGGGCAGGTTGGACTGAGAGGTCTGTATCCCTGCTGTACTGCTCTATACTGCGCATGGCCAAGTGGATAAGGTGTCGGTCTAGTGATCTGAAGGTCGCTAGTTCGATCCTCAGCTCAGGCAGCATGATGTGTCCTTGAGCAAGGCACTTAACCACAAGGCTCTGCGACGACACTGGTGCCAAGCTGTATGGGTCCTAATGCCCTTCGCTTGGACAATGTCGGTGGCATGGAGGGGAGACTTGCAGCATGGGCAACTGCAGGTCTTCCATACAACCTTGCCCAAGCTTCAGTCATCATCGAAAATCGAGAAGAAGAAAAAGGAGAAGAAGAAGTACTGCTCTATAACTTATGGCTTTAAGTTATTGCTCTATGGCCATAACTTAGCCCATCAGACTGTTCTGCATCACCCTGTCATTCAAGAGAAAATCTCAAACAATCAAAATTTAGCCATCACTCCATGAAATTACATTGAATTATGTTTGTTGATTTCAAGAAAGCTGGGATTGCTCTGTATTTAGGCAGTCAATTAGGTCTATATTTACCTAGAACACTTTGAATAGGATTAGACAGGCTGGATTTGGGGCGGATATGTACCCTGACTGAGGGGTCTAAAACAAGGCATATATTCAAGGTCATATTTAGGACCAAGATAAGGGGAAATTTCTTCACCCACAGGTTGGTGAGCCAGTAGAATGTTCTACTTCAGAGGGCTATAAAGGCTAAATAAAGGAATATAAAATTTCAATAAGGAGATAAATAAAATTTATTGAGCTATGGTGAAAGAGCGAGAGTTATGAAGAAAGAACAAGAACACGGTTTGAGGTAAATACGCAGACATGAATATACTGACCAGCAGAGCAGGCTTGAAGGATACATGGTCCCTTCTTACAGTTACCATCTGTATCTAAACGCTTGGGCTCCCCAGGGCAAGATTAACTTCAATGTCAGATTCATGCTGAGTGACAGTCAGTGATAGAGGAAATCGTGGACTTCCCATGTAAGTGTAGCCAAAAGCAGATATCTGAGATGTTCAGAAGGTCAATGCCAGCTTCTCTGAATGCTGGGTTTGTAGCTGGACCCACCATTGACCCCATCAGTGGAGCACTTTGTGGAGAAGATCTACATCCATCTATGGGGGCCTAGCACAAGATTGACAACCCTATTCACCTGCCCCATGGAAGGAGGAAAGATCAGCTCAGTCCTTTTTTTATTTAACTTTATTTCAGTTTAATGTTTTAGTTACTGTGGTAATATATGTGTACATAATAAAGAACTTTAGTTCCCAGTGTGCAATGCGGGCAGTTCCCAGGAACTGGGTGTGATGTTGGTGAACTGGGAGTACTATGGCGCTAGAAGCCATGATTGTTAATAAATGTGCTAGCATTTGAAAACACACACAAAATTTGTCTTTCATAAAGAACAAAACATGGTATCAGAAGTTGGTGGAGGTCTAATTATGGACCATAACTGAATACGGTGAGCGACTAAGAAAGACATACTAGGTTCCAATGGAGAGAATCTGCTGGCAAGAGAGCACACTGCCTCAAAATTCACCGAGTGTCTTAGGTGAGAGAAGTCCAAAAAATTCTGTTATGGATAACTAAAGTTCCCCTGCAACTATACAGTTTACTGACAATCTAGCTAAAGATTAGAAATGCTTCAAACAGCAATTCACTATAAAGCCACAAGTAGAGCTGGTGGCGTGGAGGAAAAATTGAAAGCGTCTGTCTTTCTACACATAATTGGTGAAGATGCTTTGGACATCTACAACAGCTTCAAATTGATGAGACAGACTTTAAATAAGACACTCTGATGATAAATATTGAGGAGCATTTTGTCCCAAGTAAATATGTAATGCTTGAGAGATATACTGTAAGTTCTTCTTCTGTGAACAGAAACAAGGTGTTATCTTTTACCAATACTTAGCTCAGCTTCACACATTGAGTAAGTCCTGTAGGTTTGGAGAATTGAGAAACTCGCTAGTCAGAGACAAAATTGTTTCTGGAGTCCCAGACTATGAGCTCAGAGAAAGATTGCTCTGAGAAAAGATTTAACTAGGAAAGATTTTGAATATGTTTAGGGCAGCAGAGACCACAGGAGCACAAGCTAAGGAGCTGCACAGGGCAGACACAACAGTGCATGCCGTGAAAACAGAGGGGCAGAGTGCAATGCATACCCCAAAACAACAGCATAGCAGAGTGGTAGGCTCAAACAGTAAATGCAGCAAATGTGGAGGTAGCTCATTTCAAAGATGTGTCTTGCTTATGGGAAGTCCTGCAATAATTATGGGAAGAATCATTTTGAAAAGTGCTGCAAAGCTGGTGCTACCAAGAGGAAGGTGCACACTGTTGATTAGGAAATTGAGGAAGTTGTTGCAGATACTTTGCAGATTTCTGGTGTTGGTAAGATAGAATGGATTGTTCCAGTGACCATGAATGAGACAGTAATTCCATTCAAGCTTGACACCAGGTGAATCTGTTGTCCATTGATGATTACAAGACTCTCAAAGTAAAGAGCAAGATTTACCCAGTTAAGTTAAAAATGCTAGCTTCACTGGAATGTCCCAGTAAAAGGGAGCTGTACAGTGACTTTCAAGCACAAGGGATAGCATCTAAAGGTACAGTTACTGATTGTTGAAAAGTGAGTACAGTCAATATTAAGCATAACTGCATGTGAAAGGCTCAATCTGGCAAAAAGAGTTTTTGTAGCGACCAAAGGTGACCAGGCAACACTCAATTTAGAGTACGCCAATGTCCTTGAGGGGCTTGGATGCTTATCTAATGTAACTCAATAAACTTGTAACAGCATCCATGGGAGATGCAGAGAGGTTATGCAAGAGAAGCACAAGAACCTTCCATAGACATCTGTACCTGCTACACCAACATGACAGTCAGGATGCCAGTGCTAAACAGAGTGGTAATGATGAAGTTGCCAGTTTTTCTTCCGTATAATGCTGTTATGGTTCTCTCATCAACTTCCAATTAAAGACTGGAAATCAAAACTATCTCTATAATCCTCACTGAAGGGGGAGAGGAAAAATGAAAAGGAAGACAGGGAGATCACACAGAACCAAATGTCAGAACAATAGCACCAGTTCAACTCAAGCCAACAGGAGGCGTTGCTCTTTATGATACACAGCCAACAGAAGGAGCTCTGTGAATTGACACAAACTCAGTTGTAACTTGTACAAAGACTCACTGATCACATGGATGTAGCCCAGGGCTCTATTATGAAGCACATGGAGTGAATTATGATCACATAACAAGAACATAAACAAGGACGAATAGATAGGATCTTTGCCAAAGGATATGAAAAAAATGAACATGTTGATCAGAGATTTAGCACAACAAATGAAAGCAATACTTCAATGGAGACAAATAGCAGACCAAAAGGATCAGCAAACCACCTCAGAGACTGATTGAGAGTTTTAGAGTGAACAAGGGACTGTGTTTGCTCATTACAATTGACATTAATATAAATAACTTTGTTGGAAAGGATTATTGTTTCTTGCAGGTTTATGAGGACATAGTATTGTGTTTGCTTGCTTTAAAGGTGGAAGATCTGTTATTATGTGTGTACATAATTAAGAGCAGTTCCTAGTGTGCAATGTGGGTGGTTCACTGGGAACTGTGAGTGATGTTGGTGAACTGGAAGCTTGGGAAAAGGTGTGGAGCTAGAACTATGATTGTTAATAAATGCTCCAGCTTTGAAAACCCACACCAAGTTTGCATTTTATTAAGAACAAATATAACTGTTAGTTTTGGGCATATTAATAAGTTTTCAATTAAACATACTTGCTTATTAATTTTACATGTTCTTTATTCATTTTAGATCCACCCTGCCATCATTGAATGTTGCTGAAGTCTGTTACTTCATATCATCCAGTTTACAATTTAACAAATTCACTCCTTTCAAGTCTTATCAATGAGTTATTAAACCAAATGGAAAGGGAATTTCCATTACCCCTGAATGTTAGGGAGCTGCCAAATTTGTAGTGAGAGGGTATAAAGTATAGATCTATTAATACAATTCAGAACCACTCTTCAATCTATTTCCAAATGTAAATTACAAACAATCATTAATTTTGAAGTTATAAGAAGAGTTGCATTGAAAAATATAAGCAGGCCAGCAGATCACTGTGGGAGGCCATTTAATATAGATACTTTGGAAACTAATAACCATGAGGTAACCACAGAGAAGTCAACGCCAACATAACAATCAAAGAGATGGCATACAATAGAGTGAAAATTAGTGGAAAATTAGAGGATTGAGAAGCTTTTAAAAACCAACAGAAGGCAACTAAAAAGTCATTAAGGTAAAGATGGAATACACAAAAGTAAGCTAGCCTCTTTAATAGTAGTATTAAACAGGATACCAAAAGTTTCTTCAGATACAAAGATAAAAGAGAGGTGAGAGTGGATATCAGACCACTGGAAAACGATGCTGGAGAAGTAGTAAGGGGGGACGACAATGAAATGGTGGATGAACATTTCTGTGGATGCAATTTCTTGAATCCAGCAATATCCCAGTCTTGCCAGATCTCATTATAACTGTAACAGGGGTTAAGAAGCTTCTTGAGTAATTACAGCCTAAGAAAGCACCAGACCTGGTCAAATACCAGCCATGATTCTGAAGAGTTGTGCTTTTAGTCTAGCTCCCGTTTTGAAAACGATATTCCATAAGTCTATTGATACTAGGACATTACTGGGCAATTGGTTGAAAGCGAAAGTTGTTCCAATTATAAGAAGGGCTAGCGCACAAATCCGGGAAATTACAGACCGGTTTCACTCACTTCCATTCCTTGTAAAATCCTTAAGCATATTGTTCACCGTCACATTATGGACCATCTAGGCAGACACAATGTTCCACCAACATGGATTCTGACAGGGCAGATCTTGTGACACACAACTTGCAGGGTTGATCAACGATTTATCAAAGACCCTTGAAAACAGAAGTCAGGCAGATTTGATCATACTTGACTTCAGCAAGGCATTTGACATGGTCCCCCACCAGAGATTGCTATGTAAGCTTGAACACATGGGCATTAACAACAGCCTTCTACATTGGTTAAACATGTTCCTTACCAACAGACAGCAACATGGGGGCTGAGGGGGCAGAGTCCCCTGAATCTCCAGTAACATCCGGAGTGCCCCAGGGGACCATGTTGGGACCATACTTTTTCTCATTTACATCAACGACTTGCCAAATATAGTCAAGTCCAAAGTCAGACTCTTTGCAGATGACTGCATAATCTATCGTGAGATAAAAAAATGACCAAGATGCTCAACTGCTGCAAAACGATATTGATTCATTATGTCAATGGGAGTCTCAATGGCAAATGTCCTTCAACTCATCTAAATGTTATGCTATGCATGTCAGTCACAAAGTTAAACCAATCAACACGACATATAACATGAAAGGAAATATTCTTGAACCAGTCACCCACCACCCATATCTTGGTGTTGAAATTAGCAAGGATCTTAACTGGGCATGCCACATCAATCACATTACAGCTAAAGCAAACAAAATGCTGGGAATCCTGCGAAGAAACCTCCACTCGTAGTAAATCTGTCAAGGTCATGGCATACAAGACACTCGTCCATCCAAAGCTGGAATATTGCTAGGCCATATAGGATCCCCATCAAGCTAACAATAAGAAGTCCATTGAAAAAATCCAACACTGTGCTGCTCGCTTTGTGCTAAACGATTACAGCAGGAAATCCAGTGTCACCAACGTGCTCTCTAACCTTCAGTGGGAACCACTTGAAAACCGACGTACTAAGTTATGGTTAATCTCCATTTTCAAAGAAGTTCACAACATCACTCCATCAAATATCCAAATTCGTCACAGGGTCTGTTCAACTCGACAGCAAACTGGACCTTACATACTGGAAACCCTTCCATTCAACAGGATTTGCTACCAGTACTCCCTCTACCCAAGATCAAGAAGAGAATGAAATCTTCTGCTGTCAGACCTGCTCAGTATTTTTGACATTAATATTTTTAAAGATAGATCCAATCAAATCAACTTAGGGGATCTAGTTGAAAAAGCTCACTTTACAATTTAACTCTCACGCCGTTCACACCAACTGCGCCTTATAACAGCCGTCCGGCAGAGCCTGCGCGGTACCAAGCAGAAGCAGAAGCACACCAATGCTGGCAGTAAACTATGATTCTTTCACCAGTTCTCTCTTGTGTGCTTGCCTTTGCTGACAAAGACCTGTTACATCTACAGCACAAGACTCCAGATGGTTCTTTTAAAGTCTCAACAGTGGACAGTGTACCCATTTTGGATTATTAGATGTTGCACTTGCATGAAGATGTTTGTGACTGGATTGAAATTCTGTGTAGGCTGTCAAATAAGGTGTAACAACTGGGTAGTGTGCGAAAGTGATACCAGAAACAAAAATAGGGTTAAAACCTCAGTGGAAAATTGGCAAGAATGAAAACAAAATAGGATTGCTAAAACTATTTGTTTCCTGACACATCGAACAACCAGTGAATTTGTCTAGATGAACTTAATTTACTTCATCAAGATATTTTAATGTTGTGACAGAGACCTTAATCCTTCCCCAAACTGGAATGGAAACTGTCACAACATATTCCTGCATTCAGAATGCTACACTGAGTGATGATTATTTTGTAGATGGAGCCAATCACAAGTGCTTCCTTTCATTTTCTTTGTTTGAACCGTGGAGGCTAACTATGCCCTTTTCAGACTGAAAAACAGACTTAATACTTTACTTCTACTAATGCTATTGATATATTTTCTTAATGGCAATTACATTTCTGTACAGTTACAATGATTTGATAAAGAATGAAAATTACACCTGTTTTCCTATAAACAAATAGTGACTTTTATGTAGCTAATCACCAATACTAATAATAACAACATTTACAAGCATGTAGATGTCAGAAATAGAACATGAGAATGCTTTGTCATTCAATTACTATTAGAAGAAAAACAGAAGGAATGTAACGTTAAAAATTAAATAAGTTTTGGACTGCAGAAAACCTTAGTTTTAAAATATCACAAACAACCTCAGTGAAGATATATTAATCTCTGGGTGTGTGGAAGAATGCCAACTTCTTTTTGGATCAATCATACGTACAACATAGTGACTCTAGCAATTCTATATGTAATATTTATGGGGGTAACTGTAAGTCAACAACTATAATATTCCATTGATTTTCTTAGTTGAGTCCTCAATCCTTTCATTAAATGTCACATAATCCTAATTCTAGTAAGCATTTATAATTCTATTAACCCAATGGCAATATGGAACATTAAATTCCAGCAAAGTGATGAAAGAAAACCTTTAATTGTAGGAGATGCCACTGATAGCTATTCAGGGTTTTTTTTTTGTTCCTCCCTGTGCCTTGTGGCGGATTGAGCAGCAAACTTGCCATTTCTTTAGCATTTGTCTTTTCTTACAAGGCCAAGTTGCTAGCTAGTCGCTCAATGGATGGAAAGTGGGCAGGGAGCTCGGGATTCAAGCCCGTGACCACTTGCCTCAAAATCTGGTGCAGATGCCACTACTCCACCGGCCAGCTATTCAGTGTATTGCATGATATGAAAAAGGAAAAATTATTATCAGACAACAAATGTATTCTTGCTTCCCTTATTTTAATAGAAATGTGGGGATATTCTGACTCATGATTACATTATGACATTTATGACCCAAACTAACCATCCTGCATAGCTTCCATAGTTCACTTTGTTAGAAATTCCATTGGAAGTACTGCATGTGATATGATTACTGTACATGGGTAGCAAGTAAAAGCAGATTTATAATAGTCACAAAAGTTGGAATGCATTTGTATACAATGTTGCTTTTACATCCATTAGTTGGCAAGTCATTCACTCTCTATTATGAGCTTCCAACAATAGCTGTAAATGAGCAAAGTTCTGTGAAAACTTGTGAAGGCAAAAACTGTACACTTTACCCAGCCCCGCAATAGTTCATAAGATGTTATTCCCAAGGACCACCAGTCCACAGGATACGAGTAGCCAGGGCCTCCTTCCAGAAAAGACTGAAAAAGTTCAGGAGCTAAAGAAAAGCAAAATAAAACAAAATTAACCGTAGTTACTTACATCCAAAATAAATATTCCAAGTTATGATTAATAACCACAGAAATAATCAGCACATCACAACATAGCAATGAGTCTTACTCCTCAATTTTTGTGTAATTAAAAGATCCTACAATTTTCACACAGGACAACGTAAGTAATACCATTACTCATATGCAGTCTTGATCACATTTTATAATTTTCAAATATTTATTTTATAACAAAATAAACTACTTTATTCATATTTAGTTTAAACTCAATTTATTCATTATTGACTCTCTTGATAAGATTGAATTGGCAGGCATGTGGAATATATTAGTCAATTTTAACTTTGGTTGGTTTCTGCTATATTCAGTAAGATTAGGCAGCAACATACCTGCCACAATTTTCACAATGCTGGTACCATTCAAGGTTGCAACTGCAGCCCCTACGCTACTCCCCATATGCTCATGAGTGTGTTGCCAGATTCTGCTCTAACTCCATCTACAGGTTTGCAGATAATACCACCCCAGAAGGCCATATCTGAAATAGTGATGAGTTAGAGTATAGGAAGGAGATGGAGTGCTTAGAATTAAGGTGTTGTGGAAACAGCCTTTCCTTCAATGTCAGCAAAACAAAAGAGCTGGTCACAAACAAGGGAAAATCTGCAGATGCTGGAAATCCACACAAAACACTCAAAATGCTGGAGGAACTCAGCAGGCCAGGCAGTATCTATGGAAAAGAGTAAACATTTGACATTTCGGGCTTAGACCCTTCATCAGGATTCAAAAGAGCTGGTGATTGGCTTCAGGAAGAGGGGTGGTGCACATGCTCCTGTCTACATCAACAGTGCTGGAGCTGAGAGCTTCAATTTCGTAAGACAGAACAACATCAACAGCCTACCCTGGTCCACCGACGTAGGTGCCACAGCTAAGAAAGCTCACCACCTCCTCTACATCATCAGGAGGAAAAGGAAATTTGGTGTGTCTCCATCAACCCTTCTCAATTTTTCTCGATGCATTATCGAAAGCATCCTATCTGGATGCATTACAGCTTGGCCCACGACTGCAAGAAACTGCCAAGAGATGTGAAATAGTTTAAACACATGAGAGAAACCAGCCTTCCTAAGCATGGAATCTGTCTGTGCTTTAGTAAAGCAGCCAAAGAAATCAGAATCCACCCATCCCGAACATTCTCCCTTTTCCCTCTCCCATCGGACCGAGGATTCAAAAGCCTGAAAGCACAGTCCACGAGGCTCAAGGACAGCCTCCATCCACTGTTATAAATTTACTGAATGGACTCTTGACCTCACTATCTACCTTATTCTGATCCAGCACCTAATTGTCTCCCTGCACAACACTTTCTCTTTAGCTGTTGCACTTCTTTACCTCGTATTACCTCAATGCACTCTGCAATGATTTGATCTGTGTGAACAATATGCAAAGACAAGCTTTTAACTGTACATTGATACATGTGACAAAAGTAAACCGATTCCAATTTCTTGGCCTTTTGAATAGTTCTGCTTCCATTGCTGTTCAGCTCTTTCCGGTGGTGCCTTAATGCGGCTGGATCCATCGTAAAGGACCCGCAGCACCCGCGACGTGCTCTCTTCTCATTACTACCATCAGGAAGGAGATGCAGGAGCCTAAAAATCCTCAAAGGAACAACTTCTTCCCCTCCACCACTGAATTTATGAATGGTTCATGAACACTACCTCACTAATCCTCTTTTGCACTATTTATTTATTTATAGTAATTTATCTGGAACAATTTTTATGTCTTGCACTGTAGTGATGCCCAAAAAACAACAAATTTCACAACAGGATCAGTGATAATAAACCTGATTCTGAAATTGGGACCTCTACTCTGCTATTAATTTATAGGCAAGTACTGATGTGCTTCCTTTTGAAAATTTCTTCTTGGTCCCAGAAGATGAGTTGGGATTGGGTTAAGACTTGGAATACAAGTGAAATATGGGTCTGGATATTGGGCTCAAGCCAGAAGTTTCAAGTACTGTGAGTACGTATTTATTAGCTCGAGTTGAAGGATAGGAATTCTGGTTACCTTCTACTCTCCTTCATTTAGAAAGACTGAAGCCAATCATTGAAGCTCCATTCAGCCATGTCATACTCAATTAATGCAGTACAGATGGGACAGTCAAAGCAGGGAGTGGTGTGTAATCAGCTTCATGAATTTTATATTCACTCAGCCAACAAAAACATCAGAGTAATGGAGGCTGTTCATTTTGGAATGGTTACAGAACCTTCCCTAAATCAATTCTGATTTAGTCATTTTACATGCATATCATTAATCCCAAGACTGACTGCTACCCGTCATTCCTCATTATGAAGCATTTGAAACCACTGTAAATCTGAATAACAGTCTTTATTTTCCAGTACATTTTGTAAGACATTTATCACCACTACTTAATAAACACAACAATATAGTACAGATGCATACATTTTCTTATCATTTTATTTAGAGATACAAATGTGGAACAGGCCCTTCTGGCCCAATGAGCCACATTGCCCAGCAACCCACCTATTTAACACTAGCCTAATCACAGGGCAATTTACAACGATCAAATATCCTGCTAACCAGTACAACTTAGGTCTGTGGGAGGAAACCAGAGGACCTGAAGGAAACATATGCAGTCACAGGGATTATGTACATTCTCCTTACAATTGATACTGGAATTGAACTCCAAATTCTGATACCCCAAGCACTAATACTATCACACTAAGCCTTATGCTACCAAGACGTCCTATTGGAATATGCTGCAATTACCTTGTATTTGACAGTTAAAGAAATCCTGAAGGTAAGTAAAACTAAAACCAAATAGTAATGAGAATAAATGTTTTCAGTATCCAAACTATTGGTTTGATTAGAATTTATCCTATTTTGAAAAGGTACTAAAATAAACTGCGATTAACCAAAATATTTAAATTTACATTATTTCTTTTGGAAGTTGCCAGTTCTTTATGGATTATTTTCTGGAACAAAATCCCCAGAATTGAAACAGAAACTTGATTAACCAGCCAAAAACTGCTAATTCATCTCAATCATTTACAGCATTTGCTGTCATTCACGATATTCAGTTCACTATCAATGTAAGTTTGATTTATTCTTTTATACTGCAGATGAATCATATGTAGTTACAGGCTTGCCAAGTTATTTGGCAATACTGTTAACGCTGACATCCAGGCTGTATCCAACAACAGAAGTTTGTAATTGCAAACCACAGCTAATCTATGATAATTGTAAATGGTTTTGCCTTAACAAACTCTCAATATCTGCTCGAGGAGGAAACCTTTGCTTTTAACTTTTGATATATACTTTGCTATGTGTGTGTTTTTTGTTTGTTAACAATTACAGTTGTTGAAAATGTATAGAATGAAAATAATGGACAGTGTCAGTAAGACAAGCCGGAGGCATCCTGAACATGAGATCCTGTACTGCAGGACTTAATTCTGAAACACCCACATTAGGCCCAGAAAAGGTGCAAAATGAGTACCAACTTCGACCTGCAAAGACCTTTTAGATATTATAAAATGTTAGTCCACAATCCTGTGTACAAGTCCTTTTGTACAAAAAATACTTTACAAATGGCAAACTTTACCAATAGAAATGAATGTTTGCATTGCATCTAAATATTATTCAAATATATTCCATCGATTCCTACTCAATAAAACTCAGTGGAACAAAAAAAAAAGAAATACCCTTGACATGGCACTGAGTTCAATTTACCATCATGAGTACATCACAAAGCAAAGAAAAATGTTCATAATATTGCTATTTGTCACTGGAGAAATGTTGCAAATTTAATTTTGGAATTACAAGAAACTTCAGTAAACATATTGCAATTTTATCCTCTGGAAATTAACTTGTTGCTGAAAATTTCATTACAGTGAGAGTAAACTAATTTGAATTATAATTTTTGTTACATTTGCATGAAGCAAAGCAGCAGAGGAATACATTACTGCCAAATTGTGAAGAGGTTAACAGAGCATGAAGAAGATCATGAACAGAGCCAAACGCAGAAGTCACTATTCAGTCCATGCTCAGTCAATCAAAATTGATTGGTACTGGACCCACTGGAGAGGCAAAGTTAGTCATATCCGTCTCTTTTTCACAAGTATATTAGCATATTTATATGAAAAAAAATACTGCTAAAAATCCTCTGATTAACTGCCTTTTTACACAATCATGTTCAGCATTTCTTTTTATCAATAGAAATGAAATTTTGAATGTCTATTACGTGAAATCAATTTAGCAAGCTATAACTGAGAGGACTGAAATAAGAATAAATTTAATTTCAAATTCTACTCCTACCTTACACATTAGGGGCTACCAACTCACATATTTTTTGGGGTGTGAGAGGAAATTGGAGTACCTGGAATCAAAGGAAGAATATGCGAACTCCACAAAGACAGCATTAGAGGTCGGGTTGAACACAGATCACTGATGTTGTGCTGCCATTGTATCCTCAGTTACTAATCGTCTCCATCATCTACTACTCTTACCTACCTTCTTTGTCCCTTCGTCTCTTTCTCATGTCCCTTTCTTTCATCCTTTCTATAAAATGTCTCCCCAGTGGCCGGTACGCATACTCCTTGTCATGTGATCAGCATTAACCAAACTCGACTGAGTATTTTGTGTTATCCCTCACTCTCTCTGCCCACAGCACTCACCCCACTCTTTTCCCAGTTCTGAGGAAGGGCCCCTGACCCAAAATATTAACAGTATTTTTCTTTCCACTGATGCTGATTGACTGGTTGAGTTCTTCTTGCATTTCTGTTTTTGTTTCATATTCTAGGATCTGTAGTTAATTTGTTTTCTAAAAATAAATAGCCCGAAACAGTCATTCTGATTGCAAAAGTGCAATTCTCCTCCCTCAGTAGCCTTAGGCATCTGCCTGTCTTTGTTATCACAGCCAACTGCTCTGTCTCTGAGCCAATATTACTTCAGGAGCTTGGAGATCAATAGCACAGGAAAGACCCTAAGACACAGGAGCATAATTAGGCCATTCAGCCCATCAAGTTTTCTCTGCCATTCCATCAGGGCTAATTTATTTTTCCTCTGAACTCCACTCTCCTGACATCTCCGGATAACCTTTGATGCCTTTACTAACAAAAAAAACCTATCAGCTTCCATTTTAAATACATCGAAGACTTGACCTCCACAGTCGCTTATGGCAACAAATTTCACAGATTCACCACCCTCTGGCTACAGAAGTTCCTCCCAATCTCTGTTCTTGTTACCAGGTTCAGATATGGCCCAAGTGCAGAGTGAGAAACACTGAAGCAGGTCGGTAGTTCACAAACTTTAATGTGAACAGTGTTAAAGGGAAAATATAAACAACAAACGCTAGGCCAAGTAGGGCCGTTAACTAATACTCTCAAATGGGAAATGAAGCCTGCATTGCGGCTGAAAAGAAAATCTAAACATTTAATGAACATCGCTAGTCTTCAGAGTCAGTTGACTTGAAAGTCCAATTTCTTAGGGAAGGCCAGAAGCAGACAGGCAGCGAAGCGTTGCTCTGTCCAAGTCTCGACAAGTGTGGAGTTAAATACTATCATGATTAAATAATAATTAGCTGACACATGCAAGTTCATAAGCGCAATTGCCGTATCTACTGCGCTGCCAAATCCGTGGTTGTGACAGCTCTAAAGAGAAAAGTCCTTCTATTCTGAGGCTGTGTCCTCTGGTCTTGGGTTCTCCCACTATTGAAACAGCTTCTGCATGCCACTCATTCTTCTTATCTCAAATGAGTACAGGCCCCGAGCCATCAAATGCTCTTCACACGTTAACCCTTTCATTCCCAGGATTATTTATCATTCTCGTGAATCTCCTCTGGGCCCTCTCCAATACCAGCACATCCTTTCTTAGATGAGGGGCCTAAAAGTGTTGACACGACTCCAAATATGACCCGACCAATGCCCTATAAAGCTTCAGCTTTACATCTTGCTTTTAGATTCTAGTCCTCTTGAAATGAATGCTAGTATTCCATTTGCCTTCCTTATTACCAACTAAAGCTGCAAGTTAACCTTTTGGGAATCCTGGACTATGTGTGAGGCCTCCCAGTCTCCAACCAGCTAACAGGAGTCACCTGCCACTTGTTTCCAGTGCATTACTTGCAGCCTATTTAAATCCAGCTCTCACCCACAGTCCTTGTTTACTAATTGAACTAGCCAGTCTCAATCAATTGCTCCTTGTCTTCAGTTACCTTATTGCCTAAGCTGTTTTGTATCTGTTCTCTCTTATTTTGTGACCCCTTGTGGATGGTTATTTTTGTAATCTATTATTAAAGTCATTGCTGGATTGTCAATGTTTTTCCACTTTTGGGTTAAGCCTCTTCTACATTTCCTGACAGCATGACTCCTAAGTCCCTTTGCACCTCTGATTTCTGAATTTGCACCATTTAGAAAATATTCTATCCTTTTATTCCTTTATCAAAGTGCATGACCATACACTTCCCTGCACTGTATTCCATCTGCCATTTCTTAGCCTATTCTAGTCCATTAGCATACTCCCTGCTTCCTCAACAGCACCTAACCCTCTACCTATCTCTGCATTGCTTGCAAACTTAGCCACAATGCTATCATTCCATCAAGGTAATTAATATCGGACATGAAAAGTAGCAGACTCAACACTGACTCCTGGAGAACACCACTGGTCACCGACGGTCAACCTTTTACTTGCTCCCTATGCCTTCTATCAGCCAGTTAATCTTCTGCCAATGCTGGTATCTTTCCTGTAAATCCATGAGCTCTTAATTTGTGCTGCATCTTGTCAAAGGACTTTTTATGTTACCTGGGTTTCAGCACCTAAGTTCCAGAGAAAGGTTGAACAAGTTAGATCTTTATTCTTTGGAGCATAGAAGGTTGAGGGGGGACTTGATAGAGGTATTTAAAATTATGAGGGGGATAGATAGAGTTGACGTGGATAGGTTTTGTCCATTGAGAGTAGGGGAGATTCAAACAAGAGGTCAGGAGTTGAGAGTTAGGGGGCAAAAGTTTAGGGGTAACACGAGGGGGAATTTCTTTACTCAGAGAGTGGTAGCTGTGTGGAATGAGCTTCCATTAGAAGTGGTAGAGGCAGTTTTGATATTGTCATTTTAAAAAAATTGGATAGGTATATGGCCAGGAAAGGAATGGAGGGTTATGGGCTGAGTGCAGGTTGGTAGGACTAGGTGAGAGTAAGTGTTCGGCACGGACTAGAAGGGCTGAGATGGCCTGTTCCCGTGTTGTAATTGTTATATGGTTATTTATTAAGATACAGCATGGAATAGTCCATTCTGGCCCTTCGATCCCTGCCATCCAGCAACCTCTGGTTTAACCCTAGTCTAATCATGGGACAATTTAAAATGACCAATTAAATTACCAACTGGTACATTTTTCGACTGTGGGAGGAAACCAGACCACCCAGAGAAAAGCCCATCCGTTCCACAGGAAGGACATGCAGACTTCTTACAGATGACACCAAAATTCAACTCCTAACTCCGATGGCTTGAATCATAATAGTGTCATGCTAACTGTTACACTACTGTGGCGCTTTCTGAAAATACAAGAAAACAATATCCATTGATTCTTCCTTTGTCTAACCTGACTGTTACTTCTTCTAAGAATTCCAAACAGATTTGTCAGGCAAGATTTTCCCTGAGGGAAACTATGCCAGTTTCTGCCTATTTTATCATGTGCCTTCAACTACCACAAAAGAATCATGTAACGCATTGTGATGTTTCACTGCTAAGGCTAGTGTAATGGTTTCTCTGTAATGTTCACTGCTGAGGTAACGGTTTCTCTGTAGCAACATTGTTTGGGTTATGGCTGGAGATAACAGGACTGTAGTATGCATATTAGCCAATTGGAGATTGTTGCTCTGTCTTGTGAATCTGTATGGATGTTTTTCGCAGTCTTTGGTCGAGGAGAGATGAAGAGGCAAGACGCATGTGGAGATAGCTCCACACCGGATGGAGTGGACTGGGATCTGAGCGCCTGAAGGTCGGTGACGCTCGGAGGAGACCGATGGTGGAAGAATAACTACTGAGTGAGCTCCAACGTGAACTTTTGACTTTTCCTTGAATTGGGCCCTTTTTAAAATTTTTATTACTAACCCTATATTCAGATTAAGTTTCATAAAGTTCATTCATTTAATTGCATATGGTGTACAGTCTGATATTTTGCATTGTGGGTTTGTAACTGTGGGTACATTACACAGCATCCACACAAACGTGATTTCTCGGGGCCGAAGGCTGTTCCCCTAGATCAGGGGTGTCAAACTCATTTTAGGTCACGGGCCGGATTGAGCAAAATGCAGCTTCATGTGGGCCGGATCAGTCGGACGCGTGCGAACGCAGCTTTCGTTGCCTCCGTTTTTTCAGCCTGCTCTCATGTGTCTCAGTCTCTGCTATAACTACAAAGTGTTTCACTTTACAAATTCCGTTTCTTATGAAGAAGACTGCCGAGCAAGACTGCCGAATAAACACTAAAAACCCTGAAAACCTGGTACCTGAATAAAATCAGCATTAGCCATATCATACACCATAGGCGCTTCGATTACTGGGGCCAGCTTTAATAGTAATTAGATATTATCTCGCGGGCCAAAGATAATTCCACCGCGGGCCGGATTTGGCCCGCGGGCCTTGAGTTTGACATATATGCCCTAGATGAACACAAGCTGGGTGAGCCTGAGGGTTACAATCGATCTAACGTATTGCCAACCACTGAAGTCAGGCCAACTGGCCTATAATTTCCTGTCTTTTGCCACCCTCCCTTTTTAAATAGTGAAGTGACATTTGCAATTTTCCAGTCCTTTGGAACCATTCTTCCACTCAGGTTGGTTTTCATTACAATATCTTCAAATAGTGAAAATTATTTGAAATCTTCAAATAAGATTTGAAGATCTAGTGAGGATTTAGTGAGTCCTCTGAAGGACTGAAGACTTTCAGAGTCTTCTGAAGACTTAGTGAGTGTATCAATGGAAAGGCGTAAAAACATGAGAGACTACTGGGGAATTTTGGGGGGAGGTAAGAAATAAGTGGAAATAATTTCTGCCTGATCAGTCAGCTCATTGTTGTGCTGAAAATGCATTGAGACAATATGCCAATTCTTGTCCCAAATTTGTAAATCTTACTACTTCAGGATTTGTAAAATGTGTAGTTAACCCTAATGATTAAATATGAGGTGATGTGGGCCCCTAAAAAAAATGTTTGATCACCATCTTTATTTACCAGAATTGCACATACATTAATGTACAAATGGATTAGGCATGCTACGATGATTTCTGCGGTATTTCCTGCTGATTGTAAAATTATAGCGTACAGCTCCAGGATTAATGTTACCTTACTGGTGCAGCAATGATTCTACAATGCGCACAACATGCATCTTCCCTTAGCTACTTAAATTGGAGCTCAGAGATGTAACCTAAAGCTTTTATGTAAAAGGCACAAAAAAGAAGGAAGAATGTTGTTTTGAAATCAGTGGACATGATTTAAGAGGGCCCCTGTCTGAGTAATATTTTGATCACTGCATCCATTGGATTCATATTCCAACTGATCAAAATATTTTTACAATCATCTCCCTCTTTCCATTAATGTTCACTGGATAACTATTTCATGCGATAATATGATTTATTCTTCACTGATCTTTTCATACATTGCAGTGACCGAGGCTACTCACTACACAAGACTCCATCAGGATTGCATGGGGAGATGGGCATGCACCTCATCCTCCCTCCCCCACATCTTTGCTCACTCCCACGGCAGCCTTTTATGCTACCCTGTGGCTGGGCTGCTGAAGGGATGAAACCTTTAAAAGTGACGACCTTCGATACACACAGCTTGGCAAAGACACAGCAATCAAAATAACTCTATGCATCCCCTGCTGGGGAGCACATAGGGCCTTGTTCAATGCATCTTCCTTTTTTTCCTGGGGTCCTTTTTTTCAGGGTCTTTCAGACTAAACAAATATTTCAAACAGCTGTTTTACGATTTCTTACAATGTATCAAATAGGCATAAGCACTAAATGCAGCAGTGGTTTAGTGCACCAGAAATATGTGAAGCCTAGCACTTAGAGGATGATTTTTTTTATTATCAGGGAAGGATAGTATTTATAAGTTCTAAAAAAATGATACATTCTTATTTTTCTATCTTAAACTCATTGAGTCTATCTTTCAAATTACTCTATTCAGAATTTAGTTTTTCATTTTCAGAACGTAGGGATCTAGAATTAATATGACAAAGCAAAATCCTTCAGAAAGGAAAGTATTAAAACATAAGATAAGCACTTTAAATACCAATTACTAAAGCTACAAGTCCTTCATCTGGGACTCCTGATGACTTTTAATAGCAGTCTCGGTCACAGGTGTTACTTTCTTTGGCTGCTTATGTTAGGACTGACTTCCTGATGGAGACTTTTATAGGATGATGTTAAAGGATGCTTCAGACTTCTTGTCTTAAAAGACAATTTATTTCCGTATCTTCAAAGGCATTTGTATACAATTGATCTATCACAGACACTCTTCTGTGGAAATTATATTTTGAAAGATTTACTTCTATGGTGTGAGCATCACTGCCAATATTTATTGGCATCTGTAGCTGTCTTTAAAATAGTGATTTTAGTGGGCTCAAGACACAAATTTGGAAAAAAAAATATTATCAGCCCTTACAGGAATCCCCAACCGAACACACAATTGTCATGTCTGTCCCTCAAGGTCAAGGATGATCGTCTTCGTTCCGTTGATCTATGACAGAGCGAAGACGCCTGCACATGTATTTGTTTAACATGTACTTAATGTTGCACTCCAAGAAGCACACGATACTTCACAAATCAACCAACTGATTCCAATGGCATGGAAACCATGATGATTGGAGCTGATGGATTTGTTGCAGCCTTCATCTGCCTTCACAGCTGTTGAGTTCAAAGTAACTTCGTCCGTCTGTTCCACCATTGAGGTCTTTGTTGGATTGTTCTTTGTCAGGGACCTCACCTTTGACCTTCCCGCCATGCAAGACCCTACCAGGAGCATAGCTCTAGATGACATCGCTCTTGGGATCTCAGGACCACACAAGCTTCTCCACCATGTCAAGTTGTCAATCCACAGAGAAGCTAACACACAATAGGCTATAGCTCAAGGAAAAAGTCCAGTACACCCTTTAAAGCAGTGATTCTCAACATAGAACAGTACACAGCACAGTACAGGCCCTTCAGCCACAATATTGTGCCAACCCTTAAACCCTGCCTCCCATATAACCCCCACCTTAAATTCCTCCATATACCTGTCTAGTAGTCTCTTAAATTTCACTAGTGTATCTGCCTCCACCACTGATGCAGGCAGTGCATTCCACACACAAATCACTCTCTGAGTAAAAAGCCTTCCTCTAATAAACCCCTTGAACTTTCCTCCCCTTACCTCTTGTATTGAGCAGTGGTGCCCCGGGGAAGAGGCCCTGGCTGTTCACTCTATCTATTCCTCTTTATATCTTGTATACCTCTATCATGTCTTCTCTCATCCTCCTTCTCTCCAAAGAGTAAAGCCCTAGCTCCCTTAATATCTGATCATAATCCATACTCTCTAAACCAGGCAGCATCTTGGTAAATCTCCTCTGTACCCTTTCCAATGCTTCCACATCCTTCCTATACTGAGGCAACCAGAACTGGACACAGTACTCTAAGTGTGGCCTAACTAGAGTTTTATACAGCTGCATCATTACATCGCGACTCTTAAACTCTATACCTCGACTTATGAAAGCTAACACCCCATAAGCTTTCTTAACTACCCTATCTACCTGTGAGGCAACTTTCAGGGCTCTATGGACATGTGCCCCCAGATCCCTCTGCTCTTCCACACTACCAAGTATCCTTCCATTTACTTTGTATTCTGCCTTGGAGTTTGCCCTTCCAAAGTGTACCACCTCACACTTCTCCGGGCTGAACGCCATCTGCCACTTCTCAGCCCACTTCTGCATTTTATCAATGTCTCTCTGCAATCTTCGACAATCCTCTACACTATCCACAACACCATCAACCTTTATGTCGTCTGCAAACTTGCCAACCCACCCTTCTACCCCACAACTAGGCCGTTAATAAAAATCACGACAAGTAAAGATCCCAGAACCGATCCTTGTGGGATACCACTACTCACAACCCTCCAATCCAAATGTACTCCTTCCACCATGACCCTCTGCTTTCTGCAGGCAAGCAAATTCTGAATCCACCTGGCCAAACTTCCCTGGATCCAATGCCTTCAGACTTTCTGAATAAGTCTACCGTGTGGAACCTTGTCAAATGCCTTACTAAAATCCATGTAGATCACATCCACTGCACTACCCTCATCTATATGCCTGGTCACCTCCTCAAAGAACTCTATCAGTCCCTGATAAGACCATGATTCTCTAAATGCCCATAGATCCTATCTCGAAGAATCTTTTCCAACAGCTTTCCCACCACAGACTTAAGGCTCACTGGTCTATAATTACCCGGACTATCCCTACTACCTTTTTTGAACAAGGGGACAACATTCGCCTTCCTCCAATCCACCACTACCATTCCTATGGACAAAGAGGACATAAAGATCCTAGCCAGAGGCTCGCAATCTCTTCCCTTGCTTAGTGGAGCAGCCTGGGGAATATTCCGTCAGGTCCCGGGGACTTATCCATCCTCACGTATTTTAACAACTCCAACACCTCCTCTCCCTTAATATCAACATGCTCCACAACATCAACCTCACTCATATTGTCCTCACTGTCATCAAGTTCCCTCTCATTATTGAATAATGAAGAGAAGTATTCATCGAGGACCTCGCTCACTTCTACAGCCTCCAAGCACACCTTATCACCTTTATCTCTAATCAGTCCTACCTTCACTCCTGTCATCACATAATTGAAGAATGCCTTGGGTTTTTGCTTTACCCTACTCGCCAAGGCCTTCTCATGCCCCCTTCTTGCTCTCCTCAGCCCCTTCTTAAGCTCCTTTCTTGCTACCCTATATTCCTCAATAGACCCATCTGATCCTTGCTGCCTAAACCTCGTGTATGCTGCCTTCTTCCACCTGACTTGATTTTCCACCTCACTTGTCACCCATGGTTCCTTCACCCTACCATTCTTTATCTTCCTCACCGGGACAAATTTATCCCTAACATCCTGCAAGATATCCCTAAACATCGACCACATGTCCATAGTACATTTTCCTGCAAAAACATCATCCCAATTCACACCCGCAAGTTCTAGCCTTATAGCCTCATAATTTGCCCTTCCCCAATTAAAAAGTTTCTTGTCCTCTCTGATTCTATCCTTTTACATGATAATGCTAAAGGCCAGGGAGTGGTGGTCACCGTCCCCCAGATGCTCACCCACTGAGAGATCTGTGACCTGACCCGGTTCGTTACCTAATACTAGATCTCGTATGGCATTCCCCCAGTCGGCCTGTCGATGTATTGTGACAGGAATCCATCCTGGACACACTTAACAAACTCTGCCCCATCTAAACCCTTGGAACTAATCAGGTGCCAATCAATTCAAAGATTCAAAAACTTTATTGTCATTCTAACCGTACATCAGCTCTGCAGGGCAGAATGAGACAGCGTTTCCCAGGAGCAGTGCAATCATAACATAACAAACACAACACTAAATAATAAACATAACAATAAATAGTAAAACACAACAGCCACATGTCAGTTAAAAACAAGTTATAAGTGTCCAGTGCAAGTTAAAAGTGTCCAAAGCAGAGTCAGGTAGAGCAGCTATTTAACAGTATTAGGGAAGTTAAAGTCACCCATGATAACAACCCTGTTATTTTTGCACCTTTCCAAAATCTGCCTCCCAATCTGCTCCTCGGTATCTCTGCTGCTACCAGGGGGCCTATAGAATACCCCCAGTAGAGTAACTGCTCCCTTCCTGTTCCTGACTTCCACCCATACTGACTCAAAAGAGGATCCTGCTATATTACCCTCCCTTTCTGTAGCTGTAATAGTATTCCTGACCAGTAATGCCATGCCTCCTCCCCTTTTGCCCTCTCTCTATCCCTTTTAAAGCACTGAAATCCAGGAATATTGAGAATCCATTCCTGCCCTCGTGCTAGCCATGGGCCATGCCAGATCTCATAGGGGCCACAAGTAAAAATACAAGAAACTGGGGGCCACAGGAGTTTTTGAATGGGCCACAATGAGTTTACTGACTTAATAAAATATTACGAAAACACAAAAGTGAAAAAGAAATGAATATATGTAATTTAATTGGGACCCTGAATGAAATGATTGGGGAAAATATGCAGATGATGAAAATGAGGCATCAACATAGCTTAGCCTGTATGTGTGTTTTGTGGGGGGGGGGGGGTGAGGAATGGGTGCACACGTCAATTGTATTCTCTCCTTCTGTTTGACCACACACAAATCACCTTTCACACTATGCAGGGCAGCCCGCTGAACCCCACTCCACCTCCTCCCCCAAATCACAAGCTGTAGATTGAGAGGGTCTGTCTGCAGCAAGGCCAATCAGTGAGTAAGCAGCAGGAGGCTGGTTCTGTTTGACCTGTGCATGTTATATGACTTAAAAAAGCATAACATGAAGCCTGCAATTACTGCACTGGGGTCATCTGTCAAGTTCCTCTCCGCACCAATTTGGCGCAGTGGACGGCAACCTTACTGTTTCTATAGTGTTTGTCTGTTTAATGAGGCCGAGTTGCTAGCTTAACGCTCAACCCAGCACGAGTAGCATTCAAACAAGGAGCCGTTGGATTGGATCCCGGGTCCTCTCACTCTGAAGTCTGGTGTGGATGCCACTACACCAACGGCACAGACAGGGGGTGGGAAATGTTGGAAATGGCTAAACTGCAGACAGGCAGGAATCATTGCACCACTCTCTACCACTACAAATCCCATTAAATCCCTGATACTTATCATATTTTGAAAGGAAGTTTCAATTCAATTTTCTTGAGAATATTGAAACAGTTCTGAGTGATAACCAGCTTGGAGCAGCTAAGTCTGTCATATGTTACCTCAGATATATTTGAAAACCTGAATTTATTAAACCAACAGTTACAATATATGAAAAAATGCAATCTCATATCATGCAAAAAGGCTATTACTGCTTTCCATGGAAAACTCAAACTTTTCAGCTGCAATATTGGATACAATTTCCTACAGTGGCCACTCTTAAAATAGAATTGCAAGATGATAACCTAATTGTCTATCTTGATCATTTGAAATAACTGCACACTGATATGGAATTTCAGTTCAGACACCTGCTGGAGATGGATATTCATGCAGGTGGGGTGGTGGATCCATCTGAGGTGAATGTGAGTGATGCTGACACCACACTGCAATGATGTCTGACTGAGCTGCAGAGTGATATAACAACTCCGGCAAAATTCAAACACAGCAAGCAAAATTTCTGGTTAACTAGTAATATTGAAAATAAGCTTCCACAGCTCTGGGAGGAAGCAAAGTTGTTTTAAATTGGATTTCCCACCTCTTACCTAGTTGATTGTGGTTTTAGTCAAGCTCTTCACCTGTCAACGAAAGCTCGTAACCATCTTGATATTATGAAAAGAGTTGATCATCGATCGTCTTTAACCAAGTTGCAAGGAGATATTCAAAAACTCACTAATTTGCATCAGTCAAAGATCTCACTAAATACCCAAAGTAACAATAATAAGTGCTTTTTCATTGCTGGTTGGGAGAATATACATTCAAAGATTCAATATTCAAAGTATGTTTATTATCACAGTCTGCATGCAGTATACAGCCCTGAGATTTGTCTTCCCCACAGACAGCCATGAAACAAAGACAACTATGGAACCTATTCAAAGAAAATTATCAACTCTCCCCCATGTGCAAGAAAAAACAAATCAGCCTGAAGTTCTACTGTATCACTGAAGGAGGGCCGCACTGTTAGACCTACAATCTGTAAGACGAGTCATTTCTGACGGCTTTCTCAGAATGGACAAGTGATAATATAGGTAAACTCTAAGTCAAAATGATATACTAGTGCAACTAGGAATAAAGCTAAGTATAGGCCTAAAAGGAGTGTAAATGTAGCTGTCAGAATCATTGCTGGTACCTGTTGTTTGAAAATGTGGGAGTAGTAGTTGAGATTTCACCAATGAACTTTATGTCATACCTGAAGTCTGTGATGTGCCAAATCAAAAGGTGAGATACCTCGTCCTTGTGGTACTGCTGTGCTTCATTGGAATCATGTTAATAGGAGACAGCCACCTCACCTCACTCTGACCTTATCCTGGATTGGTGAGACCCAGATCTCAGCGATCCAGAGGGCTTCAAGGTAAATGCTTTCCCCAGTGGTTGCCCAAGGTTCAATAAGTTCCTTCCATCTCTTCCCCTCAACTTAGCCAACAATTTGCTTGTGCTTGTATCCAGCACCAAAGGGCTTTTTGTAACTAAACCTGTCAATTGGACTGATTTCCAAATGAGGATCCTTTCAAAGAAACGCAAAGATTGCTGTGGGTCACAGTCTAGACTGATAGCTGCTCAAGGGAATTTCAGCTACTCATCCCTATCAAAATTGGGTCATTACCTCTGTTACTCTATCCACAGATGCCGAGTGTCCAACTGAATGTTACCTTTGCTTTCCACTCTCTTATAGTGATCAGCAATAAAAAAGGGGAAAAATATCCAGAATATTTTATGCAACGTTAATCAGTGGAATAATGAACAGATAGATAAATAGATAGCATTTTTAAATTTTGAGAAGCATACTAATAAGTAGTAGATTCAAAGATTTAACCTTGCTCTAACCCAATAAGCTGTGGTAGGAGAAGTATTTCATTCCATTATTTCAAAATACTATTCTTGGATATATTAATGTATACATTTGTGATTATTATTTGCATGTTTCCATCTCAGAGATGAGTAATTAAAGTGACACATTTTCAAAAGGATAATATTAGACCATACATTTGAATATGATAGTAGTCAGTTTTCAATTTGAATCAGTGACTGTAATCAGATCACTTAGCTTTGTCACAAGGAAGGAGTCTCATTGAACTTAAACACAGCATTAGTTTATACATGCATTGGGTCTCCAGTTTTGAACTCCTGTAATTATTTTTTCTCATTAACAATCTCTTTCAAAATCTCACAACTTCCCCAAAGTGGACATAATGAATTAAATTTTATGCTTGGGATGTAGTCCCAAGATCTCAAGAGATCTGTTGGAAATATGGAGACCTGAATGCCCAAAAGAAAACAGAAAACATTACAAGATCTTGCAACACTGAATTTAAAAAGTAAACAGCAGTCAGAGAAAATTTGCAATATTTTCATCTGGCATGTTTACATTTCAAGTATTTCCAGAGCATTCTGCTTATAAAATTGTTATAACTCTAAAAATAGTTTTGACAATGGCCATTCAACCCATTCTAGCCCTGAACATATGAAATTTTGTTGATTCTTTCACTTACAATGCTTGGATAATTGAAAATTACTAGGGAGAATGTTATATTTGGCAAAGAGAAGGTAGAAAAATTTGCATAATTTGGAAGAACTGACTTATGTATTTTCCCTCATGTCCATCGATGAGTGTAAAGGGTCAGAAAATAGTCTTTACTATTTTGAGCACTTGAAATCCAAAAATATGAATTACTTCCCCAACTATTCTTCTAATTTTGTCTCGATCTCAAAATTGGAGGTGTCACTGAGAGTACATAATCTAACATTACACCTTGTTCACTGAAAATGTTTTCTTTGAATATATTTACCATTATAAGTTATATAAATTTTGGAATTTAAGATAGTCAGAGTTAGAATTATATTAAATATGTTTGGATTGAAGAAAAGCTTCCCCACATAGAGCTTTATTTTCTATTCAGTTTAGTCTTCGTATTTCCTTTAGAAGTGGTACATAAATGTTTTGGAGATGAAAGTGAAATTAGTATTGGCTAGCACAAGTTCACATTTATAATTTCACCCTGAATTTTAAGCATAGAGCTTGAAGATCTATATCTAAATTACTGAAAAACACTTCAATAGCAGAAAGGCATATAATACTGATTTATCCTGGATAGGGAACACGAGAGTAACTACTCTACAACAGGAACCAAAAAATGTCAAGGACAGAAACTTCATCTTCCAGGTTCAAATGACTTTAAGCTGAATGTGAATAACTTGCATTTCCTGCTGAAGACTTAAAAATTAAACCTGATGGTGGCTATCTGTTTCTCTGCACTTACAAAGTGTATCTCAGGTTTGCCCCTTTATGGTTTAAAATGAGTTCCTCCCAATGTTGCTCTCCATTGGGTTATGCAACATGCTAAGTTTATTAAAATGTGGATGCACACTGTAATACACTAGTGTGATTCCGACAATCCCTAATTCAGTGATTGCAGTTGTGGAATGCAGACATTGTTTTAAAGTCTCATTCCTATATGGGTCAGAATCTGAAAACTAGAGGCCTACATTATGCTGCACCATCTTTTCAATCATATTACAAATGATTAAATATCCTTTATTCCTGGGCAGATAGAACCAGACTACAGCGCACAGTGAGGACTGCCGAGCGCATTATTGGAGCCTCCTTGCCCTCTATTGTGGACCTGTACTCTTCCAGGTTGAAGAAGAGGGCAGGGAACATCATAAAGGACTCCTCCCATCCTGCGCACGGACTGTTTGATCTGCTTCCGTCTGGTAGGCACTTTAGATCCCTCCAGACTAAGACTAATAGGTACTGGAGAAGTTTTTTCCCTACTGTGGTCACTTTGCTGAACAGTTAACTGCCAGTTAACTGCAGGTTAACTGTCAGCTAACTATTACTTGGATTGCACTACCTGTATGTATAATTTATTTTTTCATTTATATCTATCATTATTATTGTTATGAGCAGAGAGACAACATCTGCCGGAAGTAAATTCCTTGTATGTGCATAGGTACTTGGCGATTAAAGTCTGATTCTGATTCTGATGATGCATTAACTAATAAAAATCAGACTTAGTTGCAATTTCAGTTATTATGCTGACAGTTCAAATGGGCTAGAATATGTGTTCTGCAATACAAATACAAAGGCCTGTCATACTTCAACTGTACCAAAATCTTAAAAACTCTTCAGCTGAAAAGTTGTTGAACCATGAGAGAGTGCGGAGGAGATTTACTAGGATGCTGCATGGATTAGAGAGCACAGCTTATTAAAATAAGTTGAGCAAGCTAGGGCTTCTTACTTTGGAGCGAAGGAGAGATGTATAAGATGACAAGAGGTATTGATTAAGTGGATAGTTCAAGACTTTTTCCGGGGCAGAAGTGGCTAACACCAGGGGGCATAATTTTAAAATGATCGGAGGAAAGTATAGAGTGATGTTAGGTTGAAGTTTTTTTTTACACAGAGAGTGGTGTGAGTGTGGAAAGCCCTGCCAGAGGTTGTAAAAGCAGATACATTAGGCACATTTAAGAAATTCTTGTATAGGCATGTGGATAATAGAAAAATGGAGATCTATCTAGGAGGGAAGAGTCAGATAGATCTTAGAGTAGGTTAAAGCTTCGGCACATCATGGGTCAAAGGGCCTGTACTGTACTGTCGTGTTTTTTTGCTTTACTTGCATTCCAACCTTTACCATAATGTGAAACATAAACCAATATTTTATTTCATGAAAGGCACATTCAATAATCTCCCAAGATTCATTTTGTCACCTCCCATGTCAGTTCCAAAACACAGGTCTTCCATTTCATGGTGTGTAAGCACACATGATATGTTACAGCAACTTTACATTTTTCAAACAGATCTGCTTAATTGAATTATTTATACCTCACTGAAGCATTTAAATACTAACATGGCTCACATCTTCAGCCTCTACCACACATCTACCTTACACCTCTGTGTCTTGTACCAGCTTTCAGACAAACTGTTGTCACCTGAGTCCAGCTCCAATTGTGGTCTGTTACTTAATATAAATATGATTTTCAAACCATCATTTAAGTGGAAATAATAAATATACATAATGGTCTAAAACAGTCGGGGGTATCAGTAAGTTATTGAAATGATGTGGAAGTGATATTGTGATGCAACATGTGCCATTTCCTGAACACGACACACATACACTACCACTATTAATCACTCTCATATTTCAAAGACATCTCTGAAGGATATGTGGGAATTATTTCATTCAAAAATTCAATTAAATATGCAGTGATGGAATATTAGTAACAATTATATGGCTATTTTTGATGGGACTGAAATTTACCAGCACAGTCACAAAAATGCACTTATCTTGGCTTTAGTAGTTAGTAAAGCGGTCATTAGCTAGTGTCGGAGTGTATAAGATGATATCACCATGTTCATGATGTTCAGTTCTTGACTGATGACTGAACTTGGTGGTAAACATGCACCCTACAACCTGCAATTGTCATTTACCATTAAACAGGGAGTTAGTAAAACTGTCCTTGTAGGGACATCAATGATTTTCATCCTCAATGTGCCTGCAAGCTTATACAATAAATCAGTCCTCTGTGAATGTGTGTCCGCAGCAGCCCTTCTCTTCATTATTGTGATCACTATCTGCATTACAATTTGTTACGGGGGGGGCAACATAAGGCTGGAGAGTACATTGGAATGGGTGGGGGAGGGAGGAAGGGTTGCAAGATCACTCAGGAAAAGTGGAAAGGAATATAGTCAGACACAACATCTGTCCTTTGCAGTTATCCGTCTCTCTCAGATAGCCCTTTGTTCATTTGGTATGGATGCCATGGAGGGTGTCCATTGAAATTCCGGCACATTGTCTATGATCCCTGACGACCAGCCACCTGCAATCTTTGCAAGCAGATAGCTTGGGAATTGTACAAGACAAAATTGATCAAAATAATTTTTTGTCGGTGGCAGGGATGAAGTATACTCTAATGAGTTCTTAAAGGCAAAGTTGAAGTGGATGTTCATTATTTGGACATGTGGAAGGCATCTGAAAGAGGTTTATCACAGAATTTTGTGTGTACTGTAATGAAGGAATTTACTGTGTGTCTGTTTAAGGCAACAAAAAAAGCAGAAGGTAAGCTGTTAACTGAAGGGAGTTAATTAATGTTCCGTCAGTTAATGAAATGCAAATTGTTATGTAAGGTCCAGGACTTCCTATTGGAACTTCTTTCGCATTGCAGAATGTGGTTAATGTTAAGTACTGATGTAAATTTGCTAATAATAACAAATTAGGAGAATGTAAAACATAAAGAACAGATATGGAGCAATGTAGACCAATGAAAGTCAATATAGAAAATATATAAAATGCTCCATTTTGGCAGAAAATTATAATTAATGAAAGCTAATGAACAAGATAGTTCTAGGCTTCTTATTTATACAACATCCTATTGAGGCTCATCAAAACTTCAAATGACAGGATTTTACCTTGGCTGAAATGATAGGCCTAAATTCAAAATTGAGCGTCATTAATAACTTTTGGCTCATTAATATTATTGAGAGCAGCAGCAAACAAAATGTTGGTTTTAAGTGGCCAACTTTCCTCCTGAATTTAACGCCCATATTGCTGCTCATCAAGAGCTTTTCTAGTAGCTTCATCTGAGGCTGCAAATGCCAGGAACTACAATGCCATCTAGATTTTGCACTCACAGTCTTGAGCTCCCAATTGGTGGCAGGGATCCAATTGGAAACCCAGGCTGCATCACAAAGAAGCAAGCCACAGGAAAATATGAGCTTTACCTGCTAATAGCAACCAAAACAAGCACCTTGGCAGTAAAATGCAGTATCAGTGATGTGCAAATCAGAGTATTTTGCATCTGACTCAAGTGAAGTTGTGTAGCTTAAAAGCACAAGTGTATTTTATCTTGTATGATAAGTGGAGCATGGATACTTTTGATTATACACTCACAATTTGACAACATGAACATAAAATTTTTCTACTGAAAATCTTTGTTGTACGCTGTGGTTTCATCTGTTATCCCGTTAATGAGACTTGGTGGTCCTGTGAGATCCTCCATTAGATCTCTACTAGCTCACTTTATCATTGTAAATACCATTTTATAGTCAGTATTACCAGCAAGGTGCAGGGTTGATAACATTTGCAGGCTGGTTTGAAGTTGAAATGAAATCCCCTATCCTCAACATGTGGAATATCTAACACATTACCTTTGGAAGCATGAAGAAAAACTATCAGTAGTTTTTTATGCTAATAATGCACACACACTCATGCATACTTAGTACAAGACTCAGCTTCAGTCTCAGCTTGAATAATTTGAATCCCTTTCTGATTTTAGATTTACAGTACTTCAATGCACAATTATTTCACTTTAATAGAGAACATTAATATTTTAATTTTATGACTGCCTCAAAAGAATAGACAAGTCTATCTTAATTTCTTGCCAATATTCAGGTATCAATGTTTTATGTGGTACTGCATAACATAGAAATTTTTAGATGTCTAAGGCAATAATGTTTTCTAATAGATTGGATTAAGTTCAGTTTTAAGGTCCCTCACGTTAAAGGACCTATGGAATCACTTTCAAGGACTCTTCGTCTCATTTTCTTGATGTTTATTGCTTGCTTGTTTGTTTGTCTCCGTCTTTGTTTTTGTAGTTGCACAGCTTGTTGTCTTTTGCACACTGGTTGAACGCCTAAGTTGATGCAGTCTTTCAATGATTCTGTTATTGTTATAATTCAGTTATAGATTTATTGAATATGCCTGCAAGAAAATGAATGTCAGAGTTGTATATGGTGACATATATGTACCTAGTTAATAAATTTACTTTGAACTTTGAATTATTAATTGTATAGACTTGTAGTATTCCAGAATCAGAATCAAAATCATTTAATATCACAAGAATATGTTGTGAATTTTGTTAACTTAACAGCCATAGGACAATGAAATACATAAAAATAAATATAAAGAAAATAAAACTGAGTTACTTTAAGAATATGTATGTCTTTTAAATGGGTAAGTTAAATAAGTACTGAAAAATAACAGATATAAAAAAGTAGTGAGGTGGTGTTCATGGTTTCAGTGTCCATTTCAAAATTAGATGGCAGAGAGGAAGAAGCTGTTCCTGAATCACTGAGTGTGTGCTTTCAGACTTTTTGAGAATTGAGAAGAGGGCATGTCCTAGGTGCTGCCTTCCTAAGGCACTACTCCTTGAAGATGTCTTGGATATTACGGAAGCTTGTACCCATGGTGGAGCTGTCTAATTTTACAAGTTTCTGCAACTTATTTTGATCTTGTGCAGTAGACCCCCACCCCCCCACCCTCCATACCAAATGATGATGCAGCCAGTCAGAATGTTCTCCTCGGTATATTTGTCGATGGTTTTGAGTATTTTAGTTGATAGACCAAAGAGTAATGTATAAACAGTCCAGCTGGGGTTTATAAATTGTGGAGATTTTGCTAAATTATGGGGCATTTTACTTTTCCTCTTAGCTGTTCTACTTGATTTTTACATTTGTTATAATACTAAACATTTCTGCTGCTGGAAGAGATAAGGCAGATGTGGCTCATTTACATGTCTTATAGATTTGCCAATCTTCACATAACATTATTGAAGCTTAATATAATCATAGAGCACAGAAACAAGTTCTTCAGCCCATCTAGCCCACACTAAATAATTTATCTGCCAGGACTCAAGGCCTGTACCCAGACCATAGACCTCACACCCATATACTTATCCAAATTTCTCTTAAATGTTGAAATCAAACTCACATCCACCACTTCCGCTGGCAGAGCATTCTACACTCTCACTATCTTTTGAGTGATGAAATTCCCTCCATTTTTCCTTTAAACATTTCACCTTTTACCCTTAACCCATAACTTCTAGCTCCAGTATCTCCTGACCTTGGGGGAGAAAAGCATGCATTCCTCTCATAATTTTGCATACCTCAATCAAATCTCCCATCATTCCTCTACGCTCTAGTCCTAACCTATTCGCCCTATCCAATAACTCTGGTCCTCAAGTCCTGGCAACATTCTTGTACATTTTCCCTGCACTCTTTAAATCTGATTGATATCTTTCATGTTGGTAGGTGATCCAAACTGCACACATTACTCCAGATGTCTGCAATTGGATACTAACAGAGCTGGATACTCTTTGATTATTGGTGCTTTATGACCAATAGCTGATAGGAATGCAAAGTGAGATGTAATGAATTGGCAGCCTAATTTACAGCATCTGTGTTATGCCATTTCACCTCTGCCCATGCAAGCATTTGTCAGTATTTGACTGGTGATTGAATTGGCTAAGATGCTGAATGCAACATAAATAGGTATCAGATAGGACGCCACGGTAACATAGTGGTTAGTGCGACACTATTACAGTCTAGGGAATTCCGGAGTTTGGAGTTCAATTCCAAGAAGTCTCAGTACGTCCTTCCTGTGAAATGCGTAGTGGTAATGAATGTCTTACAAACTGTACTAGAAAATAAAGGCTTCTATTCAGATTTACAGTGGCTTCAAATGCTTCATAATGAGGAATGAAGAGGAGCAGTCAGTCCTAGGTTTAATAATAACTAAGTCAGAATTGATTTAGGGAAGGTTCTGTAACCATTCCAAAATGAACAGCCTCCGTTACTCTGATGTTTTTGTTGGCAGAGTGAATATAAAATTCATGAAGCTGATTACACACCACTCCCTGCTTTGGCTGTCCCCGTCTGTACTGCATTAATTGAGTATGACATGGCTGCATGGAGCTTCAATGATTGGGTTCAGCAATTCTAAATGAAGGAGAGTAGAAAGTAACCAGAATTCCCATTCCTCAGATTAGGTTAGGGTTAATCAAATTTGTCAGGGTGTGTTGGGTGGTGTTGCTCGAGGGGTTGGAATGGCCTACTCAGTGCCGTACCACTAAATAATAAATAAATAAATAGTTTGAAAAAATATATAATGACTGCTTATTAGATAGAAATCACATAGTCTCCATTAATCTTATTTTTTCTTTCCATTACCCTTATAAGCTGTACATTAGATATTGTGAAGTTATTCACCCAGATTTAGGATCATGTTATATTGTGCTTCTAAATTTGAATACATTATAATTGTGCCCAAGACTAATAACTTGAGATTAATTGAGCTGGCTTTCTGCTGTAATGAAAAATATTAGAAGTTCTCAACAGGTTAGTCAAAATTGTAGAGAGTTAAGCAGTTTATGCTTCAACTCAAAATATTCATCAATTCAGATGAAAAGCTTATTGACCTAAAGTACAAACTGTTTCTCTCTTTTCTGATGCTGTTTAACCTTCTGAGTACTTGCAGCATTATCAGTTTTATTTTGGATTTTTGACACCTGCTGTACTTTGGTTTTGGATTATAGGTTATGTTGAAATGTTTTCCATTTTCACTACTCTCAACCTTAAATTAATGAAATCAGTAATTAAATGACCATATTAAGCAATCAGTTTAAAATATCCATTGCAATCAATGTTGTCCACAGTTCAGGCTCAAAATCATAATTTTACAAATATTATTTCATCATATTTAACTGGAGTATATGCTGAATAAAATAATATTTTTTGATTCAATGTCTTATTTTGAATTCCTTCACTTCTTCTAGAAATCAAGTCTTTAATAATGAATCTATATTATCATTACTACTGCTGGCTTCTTAAGGTTGCTTACCCATGTAAGGCTTTGTCCCAGCCATTGATGTGGCTTTCTCAGAATCCTTCACCACTGTTGCTATGTTGAAATCAGTGATGTGAACATGCCCTTTAAAAAAAATAATAATTTACTGGTAAACTCTCATTAAAAATACAAATGATGCCTAGAAGAGAGTGCACACTTCAGTCAACAATATTGAACAATATCAGTAACCATATTGCAGAAGAGTGGTCTATAGTCAAGTTTGAAAAATAAACAAATAAGAGTTGGATGAATTAGATGTTATATGGATTTTGAAATTTGTTTGGAAAATGCAAGTTTCTAATCAAATTATTGTCTGAGATTTGCGAACACTAAGTCCCAGAATTAGTGTTCACATAATTTTCAGAGCATTAACTGGATGCCATTCTACATAGGCCCTATGCCTGTTCAGTTCATAATGCTATGAAACTCCAGGAATAATGTCTTAAGCACATTCCAAATCTATTTGTTTCACAGGAGTACCAGGATTTTTTTCATTAACAGACATGATACTTTTAATAAGTGAACTTGTATTTGAAAATTATGGATACAAAGAGCATGCTGATAATTCATGGAAGTCTTTGCTTTAATGGAAATTGGTTAGAGAAAATATTTGCAATAATATAAAAGCTAATAGCCTGAAACATCATATAAAATTCCTTTTTCCAACATTACAAACGGTTAAAGAGTTTTGAAATCATCTAAACTCAGTTTTCTTGTTAGCAACATGCTACCTTTTCTTAACACATAATTTCCATCCAAGTTTTGCTAACAAAGTAATTGGAACTGCTTCATTCACAAATTTTAAGTTAAAAATGCACCAGTTTAAAATATATGCACAGATGCAGGTAGAAGAAAATAACAAGCTTTTCATTGATGTTTAACAACATTTTGATCATTGTTCTTCCTTCAAAAATTAATTGAACGCCAGGAAAAAAATAATATTCTGAAATGAGATAAATTGAGTTCATAAATAAAACACTGATAGTTCGACAAATAATGCCTTATACTTCAGCTTCAATGCAGTAGCTTGAGCAGTACATGGGAAAAGTTTGAACTTTTACTAAAGTAGCCACAGAGAAGTCAGGTTCACAAACAAGAGAATATCTACAGATGCTGGAAATCTGAGCAACACACACAAAGTGTTTGAGAAACGCAGCAGGCCAGGCAGCGTCTATGGAAAAGAGTACAGTTGATGTTTCGGGCCAAAACCCTGCAGCAGGACTTATGTCCCTGCTTGTCGAGGAACTCAGACTAGTTTTCTCTACATGTTAGTAGCACAGATGTCAACCCGGTGAACACCTCTGTTTCTTTATTCAATGTATTATTTTCTAGCCATATTCAGATTTTAACAAGTCTCTTATTGCAAATCCATTCTTTGGTCTTTGGCTTTAAATATACAGTGCCATGCATCATTCATTTTTAATATTTCAAATCGTGAACCATTTTAATAAGAGCATCTATAAAAAGACATCTGCTCATGGCCCACACAATCTAATGTCAGTGTAAAATGGGGCATTTTTATTACAGATTAGAATTGTTGCCTTTTTTTGGTTTTGCATTTAATCTGCTATTATACTTAATTTGATGGTTATACTTCTATAAGCTCTCCTTTTGGAATAGGGTGTGCAGTTGATCTGCATAAATGTAAATCACTGACACATCCTCTATGCAACTAACACTTCCACAAAGCAATATGCGGCTATTTAAATTGATCTGATGGATTTATCTTCGTCGTCTATTCTTCACCAAAGAGACAAAAGATGCATCAAAATTCAGTTGAATAATGCATTTTATAGTGTGCATTTGAATATCCTTTTCGTTTCAGACTGAAACATGATAATGGCACTTTACAGATAGATGTTTTATGTCACTGCAGAAATTCTACTGGGCTCAGGCATTGTGGGTCACCTTTGTGCTCTTATGATTTTTGTGTCATGTATGTGGAATGAAATGAATCTAAAGTAATTCTCTTTTGGAGCTTTATTGGTAATTGTAGATTGATTTGCACCAAGCAATCATATTAAAGCAGTTATGAAAGCAAGTGAAAAGAATTTCAAAGGCAGCATCACAAGTAGACATTTTGGTGAAAATTTTCTTTAGTACACTAGCTTTTGTCAGTCAGGGCACTGAGTATAGGAGTTGGGACAATATGTTGCAGCTGCATGCGAGGCTGCATTTGGATACTCTGCAGAGTTTTGGTTACCCTTTTTAGGAAAGTAGCGGCTATACTGGAAAAAATGCAGGAAAAAAATAATGAGGATGTTGCCAGGACCAGAGGGCTTATAGTTAAGCTAAAAATTGAGTCACACAGATAAGGTGGATGGTAGCAGTCTTTTCACTGGGGTAGGAGAATCCAAACTAGGGGTATAGTTTTAGGGTGAGGGGGACAATTTTTAAAAGGAACCTGAGCGGCAACTTATTCACCCAGGGGGTGGTGAGTATATGGGATGGGTTGCCAGGGGAAGTGGTCAATGTAGGTGCAACAGTATCATTTAAGAAGCACTTGGTTTGGTACATGGAGAGTGGAGCTTGGAGTGATATGGACCAAAACCAGGAAACTGGGGTCTAGCTAGGCAGCAATGTGGTTGGCAAGAGCTAGTTTGTGACTATATCTGTGCTGAGAAGTTCTCCAAAACAACTCTAGAGCATGGTAAGATCTACTGATTATGGATGTGTTTCTTTGTAAACAATCCTATCTACTGTAGAATGGACCAAGAGCATCTTGCAATGACATCTACCCTACTATCTAGGTATTTACTTATGCATTTTCATTCTGTTGCCTTATATGAAGAAAACTTTATTTATTGTGTTGAAATTTATTCTCTTTTGTATTGTGACACGCACCCATTATCAATGGCTCAGATGTACTAATGTGACTATTGTTTGGCCAGTGCTATACAACCCAGACAATACATCATAAAACCATAAGACATAGAAGCAGAATTAGCCCGTTCGCCCATCAAGTCTGCTGCACCATTTCATCGTGGCTGATCCATTCCCTTCTCAACCCCACTATCCTGTCTTCTTGCCATATCCTTTCATGCCCTGACTAATCAGGAACCTATCAACCTCTGCATTAAATGCACCCAGTGACCTGGCCTCCACAGCAGTCTGTGGCAATAAATTCCACAGATTCACCACCCGCTGGCTAAAGAAATGCATCCTCATCTCTGATCTAATTGTATGTCCCTATACTTTGAGGTTGCGCCCTCTGGTCCTAGACTCCCCAACCAAAGGAAACATCCTCTTCACATCCACTCTATCCAGGCCTTTCAATATTCGCCTACTTTCAATGAGATTTGCCCCCACCATTATTTTAAATTCCAGCAGGTACAGGCCCAAAACCTCCAATTGCCGCTCATATGATAACTCTTTCATTCCCAGAATCATTCTCATGAACCTCCTCTGAACCCTCTCCAATGTCAGCAAATCCTTTCTTAAAAATGGGTGTCTGACACTTAGCTGGAGGGACTCTTGCAAAGCATGAGGCTCTCCTAGATATCCTCACCTCTGTCATTCAGACTATGATAGAACCCTGCAGTGAAAAGCCAGCTTCCAGCAGTTTCCCAGTAACTAGCTTGGGAAGTTTGGGTGCTGAACCTGCCCGTGGTTAGACCTAGTGAAGATTTAGTGACTCCACTCATTTCAAAAGGGAAGAACAGCTCCGAGGGAGAAGAACAAGTTTCAGCCCATTTACAATTTCTGAATCATTAGTTGATTTAAATGTTTTGAATTCCATTGTTCAAATGTTTTCAAATATTTTTATAAGTTTTAAAACATATGTTCAGTATTTTCAATATGAATTACTTTAAACAAATAATAGTAGGCTTATTTTTTGAACATCAGAAACATTAACAAATGAAATTTCTTGCCTAATGGGTTGTGAACTTAACTAATAGTAAATTGTCCTTTCCTATAACTAAATAAATTGCTGTTTTGGACAAATGTGCCCTGCAAAATTTCAAGATATGACAACAAAAGGAAAATGTTTCATCCCTGGACTAATTTGGCTATTGGTCAAGAGAATGCAGTGAAGATGTGACCAATTACACTACAAGATCAGAAGGACATTTTGTAGCAAAATTGAGAAAAGTGGATCCAGCCTTTTTAATGATTTCTTGGAGAACATTTAACTGATTAGAAATGGCAACCTTAAAAGAAATCCTCACTGTCATTATTCCATCCTTTTTTTCAGTGATGCTATAAGATAAAGAAAGTATGCATATATGATTAGATTATTTCTTTCTAACAGATAAATTTACACAAAATTTATCCAACCAAAGTAATCCAGTTCTTTTGATGTTTGGAGCCTTGCCATTAGAGGATTTGAACCAAGATGGGACCACTATATTTCACTTCAAAATCAATTGTTGCAAATCAAATTGATTTCTCTTTTGGACATTTACAATTTAAGCTTAATCTAATGTTGCATTTTTCAAATGTTTTCCCTTAATAGTGTCTGATTCAATTAATCTACTGGTGATGAATATGACATCTGAAGTAGAAGTTGCAGATTCAACAGAATTGATTTCTATTGGGATTGCATTGTACGAGAGGAACAGAGTATATGAATGTGCTGGATTGTATTTCTTTTGTCTTTTATTTTAACAAAGCCATTAAATAACTTGCAAATAAATCCAATCACACTTTGAAATACAACCAAAATACATTCTAGAAACGTTCCTAGATACTATTAATAAGCCATATGAATTTTAATTCCAATTTTTTATTCCATGTTGGAGACAAAGTGCAGAAAAATATATAATTTTGTGAATCCAACTTTGTTAATGTAAATCAAATAAAAAATAATTTATTTGAAATTAACCTTCTTAGGGACAAAGAAGGAGTAATTAATTTTTGCCCAATAAAATGAAATGTACACATCCAAAGGTACTTGTTGGATTTACTCAATCCAGTTCACATGCTTTCATTGACCTTAATTCAACCAATGTTACCGTAGATTGGCACAGAGTTTTTGCGCCAGTAATCAAAGAGGAAGATCATTTGGATAAGTAACTGTATACAATTCTCCAACTAATAAATGGAGATGTTGAAGAAGAAAATATTATATCAATTAAATACACATGTCTGAACATCCTATTCCCCAGTTAATTATAATTGATTAACATATTAAGAAGAATATTGATTAACTTTATTCCTCTATGTGTATAATATGTTTGTCTATCATTATTTCATAGTACATTTTTGATGATAAATTTTGGGAGTAATCTTTGATTTCTGATGTAAAATGTAATTTGTATACCTCTTCTTCCTGTTCATTATTAAGGTGAAATTACAGACCTTTTCATTCGCTAGATCATTTGCATCTTACCTTTTCTTTCTTTAGAGAATATGGTACACTTAGTTTATGTACTACAGAATATAATTGTCATTTATTTGAAAAAAAATATTGTCTATGCTGAATATCCAATGCTAACTAAACTCTTCAGAATTTCAGAATAATTTCTCTTCCATTAATTCCACCAGCCTACAATACCTAATATGTTAAATGAACTGTATTCATTGAGTTAATCCAAGCACTACTTTCTTCAGTGTGACCACATGAGCCACCGCTTCTTAAATGTCAACATTATCTTTCAGCGGCAGCTGGTGACCTTTTTGACAGGTGAAGCACAGCTATATAAGACTAACCACCAGCATGTTACCATGGCAATAGGACATTCACCAATGTGAAATTTGTTTTATTATTTTTTGTCCAGTGTTTTTTTTCATTATACGAAGAGAGTCTGGTCAAAAGAACAGGATAGAGTAATTCAAGTAAATAGATGGAAGCAGAGGAGGCCGCTTCTCCAAAGCCAGTGCTTTTTTGTTTTTCTTCTGCTCTATAATCAGATCAGAATCCTTGATCCTGGTCTGTGTGCTGTCATCTCAAGCCTCTGTGCAGCTCTCTCCTGACCCTAGCCCTGGTCTTGTTGCAGTCTCACCATTTACCTTGTAGTACTTCTGTGGTAACCCATCACAGCCTGCTATCCTGCTCCTTGAACCTCTCTCTTATATATAATATATATATATATATATATATATATATATATACACACACACACACACACACACACACACACACACACACACACACACACACACACACACACACACACACACACACACACACACACACACACACACACACACACACACACACACACACACACACACACACCATCCCATCATTAACCTTACATCTTATGTCTTCTTTTGTTACTCGTTGGCAGAATCCGCTTCAGCCCTGAATGAAGACATGTATTACTCCTTTTTATTTTAAATCACAGTCCTCTCATCTTCAGTATCACAGAGAGTCAGAAAGGATGCCTGCAGCAGTGCAGAAGTTTCAACCTTACTACACTCCACTTCCTACATCACCACCATGTCTGGGCTTTCAAGACTAGCCATATTTTTAGCTTTCATACTTTAGCATTTAGACAAATCTTATTACCTTGTGGGATAACTTGTAAATTATTAGGATGCTTTATCGATGCTGTTTACCAATATTCGCTATGCTTTATCTGAGGGCTTTAGTGCTTGTAACTGATGTCTGCCCTATCTCCCTACTACACAGCAAACAATAAAATATTTTGTACTAATTTGGTCTTTGCAACCTTACTTGGTTATATTTCCTCATCCCCTTTAGCTATGTTATTACAAGTTACCAAGCTATTTTGGAAAATAGTCTTATAAATAAAATATTCTTTTTCTTTACACCATAATTCTGAAAAACAAATGGATTTTTTATGAATGCTTGTTTGAAAGGAAACAAAATATCATAGTTTCCATTGAACTTACTTCTCTTTCTAATCCATTACCCCAATAAACTGTACATTAGGTGCAGCCATAGTGAGATTATTCATCAGAGTTTAGGATTTTATCTTGTGGATCCAATTTAGAAGACATGCTAGAGATGAACATATGACAACTAATCAAAAAGTTATTGAGCCAGCATTCATTATAATGAAAATGGTGGTAAATTCTCAACAGGTTAGGAAGCATTTACAGAGAGTGAAACAGTTACTGGTTCAGTTCAAGCATTCACCATTTTTCAACGGTCATGGCATAAAATATTACCTAATTCTCTACTTACAGATGCTGCCTTACCTCTATGGATAGAATCTGAAGATTATCTTTCGAAGTTGGGAATTTAAAGCAAGGTACATCACTGAGTATATTTTTAAATAAAACACTAATATTATCTGTAATGTTAAAGGAGGTACTTTAATGTTTAGTTACAATCTACAAATAAAATGCTACCAACTGGTAACAGATCAGTTTTACTCTGTTGGAGAGTCACTGAATTCCTCAGGCAGTGGCGGAGGGTAAAAAACAAAGAGACATAGCAAGCAGTCATCTACATAGATTGGAAAGACTATTACATTGAGAAAAGGTTGCAAGAAATCTAGAAATCAATAGAGCTATCCAACATTGTTTTGTTTAGGTAAATCAGAACAAGACACCAATGTACACAAGCATCTCATGTTCAATAGTTATATTATTCCACAAACCATGATGCTTTGTGACTCTTTAAAAATATTGCTCAACATATTTAGTCATTGTGAAATAACTTGACTGTAAGGATACATAATAGTCTTTTCAAAAAAGGCATTTGAAGAAACATATTACAAAAGACACAGGCATATACAAGTATAAGCAACTTACCATGTTCATCAAGAAGAATGTTGTCAGGTTTGATATCCCTAAAAGAAAATGAAAAGAGTTTCTTAATTATTTTCTTTAATTACATTTCTGCTATTCCCATCTCTACAATGAAAGTAATGCCAAGCTATTATGTATCATGCCAGATTTGAAAACCTTACTGAAAATTGCATCTGTGTTTTGGGTGCACTTGATATTTCATCTATGGAATTTGATACTGGAGCAATTCTTTTTAATGGGCTCTATTTTTAAATCTGTTTCATTTCTACTTGCAGTTTGTAATTGCTTCACAACAGAATTTTTAAAACAAGTTTTAATTCATGAATAAATAAATTTTCTTTCAGTGAAATCCAACAGTGCACATTTAATAAAAAATATATATTTAAATTATTCCTACTAACAACAGCAGGACTACAAAAATATTGTTCTTTTTTTTCAACTTTAGAGGATTTATCATACCTAAACTATCTTTATAGGAAATTAAAATGGGCTTTGAAGCAGAATTTGACAGAATCCTGTCGATACCCCATTGTACTCTACAACATGCTTCTAAACTATCCAGAGCTAACCTTTGTGCATTTGTACACTTACACTTACTAACCCACTTTTCCATTTCTTCAGCCAAATCATTTATTAAAATCACAAAGAGCAAGGATCAGAAATCAGATCCCTGTGGAACACCACTAGTCACAACTTCAGGACAGGATACATCACATCTGCTGCCACCCTCTGCCTACTGTGAGCGAGCCAATTCTGAATCCATGCAACCACATTTCCTTAAATCCCATGCCTCCTGACTTTCTGAATGAGTCTCCCATGGGGAACTGCCTTACCAAAATCCATATCCATGGCTCTACCTTCATGAATTTGTTTTGCCACTTCCGTGAAGAATTCAGTCAGGTTTGTGAAGTATGATTTGCCCCTCACAAAACCATGCTGGCTATCCTTAATCAGACTATGCTTCTCCAAATACTCGTAAATTCCTGTCTCTAAAAATCCTCTCAGTAGTTTACCACTACTGATGTAAGACTCACTGGTCTAAAATTCCCGGGGTAATTCCTATTGATTTTCTTGAACAAAGCAACATTTGCCATCCTCCAATCTTCTGGTACTCCAAAGGCCAGTGAGTTTGCAAAGATCATCGCCAAAGGTGCAGCAGTCTCTTCCCTCACTTCCTGTAATAACCAGGGGTACATCCCATCTGGAGGAAGAGTTTATATACTCAACATTTGCAAATAACCTTCACTCTAACATGTTTTGCAACACCTAGCCCCCATCTTTAGATAACTGACAGACAGGAGGAAAGTGACTAATCTCCCCTTCAATAATTGAACTCTAAAATCAATTATATTCTCCATACTACAAATATTATCCATACACCTATACTTTCCTTGCCTTTCTTGCTGTGTAATTTAACAAAGCTATATTAAATATTGAGTGGCAGGGTGGACATATGTCTCTACCAAAGGAAATGTAAGGCACTCCTTCCCTCTGCTGATGTGCAGGTCACCGTTGGGCACGTGTAGCACCTGCTTGGCTTCCCTGTTCAAAGTCACATGAAGCCTTGGGAGCAGGTGGTGCATGTCACAAGTCCTGGTTATGCACCACTGACACCAGGCAGACAAACTCGGAAGAGTATTGGTAATGACTGGGATCACCCGTCTTGTAAAGGCACTGCTTGGAAGGTGGCAATGGCAAACCACTTCTGCAGAAAAGTTTGCCAAGAACCATCCTGGACAAAAAGACCACGATCACCCACATCATATTGCAGGCCACATAATGATAATGATGTTAGATCTATTCAACCTTGCAGGACACAGAGGCTCTTAAAAACTCACAGATGATGCCTGTCAGGCCCATTTAGTTACACGTGTAATTCACAATAAATCTAAGTCAGTTCAGATATGCAGAACAGTACAGTAGGTATTGTCCACTCAGTGCTATTTCTGGGCATCAGACATCTTTTAGTGAGCATCTACTACAGAAATACTCATCTGTAAAAACTGAGGGATTGTCAGTCACAAGACTCTGCAGTTCATGTGAAACCACTATACATATGAGAAAGAAGCTTTGAGAAACAACAGTGAGACTCCCTAGTTCTCTGTCATCTGTAATGTAAGTTTTTTGTTAGGACAGATCGTACCAGCTGAGGTAATGAAATGCCTGAAGAAGCTTAATGATCTCACCAGGTTAGGTAAGCTAGGAGGTCATCTGTCAAAATTCAAAATTCAACGTAACTTTATTATCAAAGTACATATATCACTATATACAACCCTGAGATTCATTTTCTTGCAGGCATACACAGTAAATCCAAGAAACACAATAGAATCAATGAAAGACCGCACCCAACAGGATGGACAAACGACTAATGTACAAAATACAACATACTGTGCAAATACCAAAGAAAAATAATAGTAATAATAAATAAATAATCAATATCAAGAATATGAGATGAAGTATCCTTGAAAGTGAGTCCATAGATTGTGGCAACAGTTCAGTGATGAGGCGAGTGAAGATGAGTAAAGTTATTGCCTCTGGGATCATTATCAACAAGCTTACAATTTACAATCATCTTTTCCTCATTAAATGCCTTATCATCTGGTTTGCTCTTTCACATCCAGTGCTACACCTGTAAATATTTATTCAGTGATATCCATGTTTGAAGTTATCACAATCCTTACAATATGAAACCAGTTGCCATGAAGTGGTTGCATTTAATGATAAATGAAATTCATGTTCATCTTTTCGCGTCTATGTTTTTGTCAAGGCTGCACCAGCTGAAAAAGCCCTGTGCTAGGTGATAGTTATCACTTAAAGTATATGTAATGGGAGAATGAATCTGGGGCTGATGATATTTTTACAAAACCACTGAAGAACAGCAAAGTGTAAATGCTTTTACATAACATATTGCTTTAGTGCAATACGAGATAGGTAAGGGTGTTAGCATTACCCATGGATGTATGAAAATATAAAAATTGCTTTCACCGTAGAAGCACAGATTGGGTAGAAATATTCTGCTGGCTGGGAAGTATTTGTGGAAAGAGAAGCTGTATTAAAATTTCAGTTCAGTGAGTCTTCATCAGAATTGGGAAGGAGAGAAAGAATCAGAATCAGACTTTAATCACCAAGTACCTATGCACATACAAGGAATTTACTTCCGGCAGATGTTGTCTCTCTGCTCATAACAATAATAATGATAAATATAAATGAAAATATAGATTATACATACAGGTAGTGCAATCCAAGTAATAGTTAGCCGACAGTTAACCGGCAGTTAACTGTTCAGCAAAGTGACCGCAGTAGGGAAAAAACTTCTCCAGTGCCGATTAGTCTTAGTCTGGAGGGATCTGAAGCGCCTACCAGACGGAAGCAGATCAAACAGTCCGTGCGCAGGATGGGAGGAGGCCTTTATGATGTTCCCCGCCCTCTTCTTCAACCTGGAAGAGTACAGGTCCGCAATAGAGGGCAGGGAGGCTCCAATGATGCGCTCGGCAGTCCTCACTGTGCGCTGTAGTCTGGTTCTATCCTGCTTGGTGGTGGCTCCAAACCACACAGTTTAAAATTGGAGAGGAAGAAAATTATTTTAAGCTGGAGAGAATGTGAAGGAGGGATGGATAGGAAAAACACTGAGGTCAGCATTGTTGTGGTGATAAGGTGCTGAGAAAGCAATCTGGTGAATAAATTATCTGGGATTTTTTTCAATCTATCTTCCTTGTTTTAAATTCTGCATCCGGTACATCCTGAAAGTCATATTCCTGACTTGCTAACTGTTTCTCTTTCCACAAAAGCTGCCTGACGTGCTGTGCTTTGAGGATTTTCTGCCTCCCTTGTCCTTCCATAGATGTGTAAGCATGAAGCTGCCGGATATGAACAACTGTGCGGTGATGGTTATGACACCACTAACACATAACTGTAGGCAAGGCCTATGCACTCCAAAACAGGATTTCATTTAGAAATTTGATGTACATTTTGTTTTTTTTAAGGGTTCTGCCTCCATCAAGGTCTGTCAGGGTTTGCTTTATGAGTGCAGGCACAGTTTTAGCCAACAGACTTTCTGAATGCAGTATGTTCAGAGCAAGCAATTTACACAGTGTCTGAAAATAAAGGCTTCAAGTATAAAAACCATGAGAACTGATTAAAGGGAGGTTTCTGTGTGTTGTTCAATACCTGGACTATTAACATGTTGGGCTGTATCATTATAGAACTCCTGAAACTATTTACAATGTTAGTGAACATATTTGAAATCCTACTGACATATACTTTAAACACCATCAGGAATGTAAAGTTAAAATGGTTAGTCGACAACTTTCTCTTGGAAATGCTGTGTCCCTATTCAGGGGCTATTTTTTTTAAGTTAATTTAATAATTTAACAACCATCTGGAACATAGGACCAATGTGAGAGGATAAACAAAGTCACCTGTCCCACACATTCTCACTCACCTAAACAGTCCTTCCAGATAAGGCAGAGATTCACACACACTTCCTTCAACCTTGTCCACTACTTTTGATGCTGGCAATGTGTGTCACTTTCATTAAATTGGTGAGACCATGCAAAGGCCAGGTGACTGGTGTTCTGAGCATCTAAAGACTGTCTGCAATTGGCAGCTGGAGCTCCTGGTTGTGAACAATTTCAGCTCCCCACTGACCTACCTGTCTGTTCTTAGTCTTCTCCACTGAAGGCAAACATAAACTAGAACAATACCTCATATTCCACCTGGGTAATCTACAATCCCATGGTTAAAAACATCGAACTTTCTAGTTTCAGGTAAACTGGTACATTCCTTTCTCTCTCCTTCTCATCCAATCAGATTGACTCACCTCCAGCCCCATTGCTTCTTTCCAACATTCTCCCCCATCACACCAGACTCCTGTTACACAGTTCCTTTCCTCTCTTTTCCAACTGCACATCATTCTTATCTTATCCGGCTCTACACTGTCTCCCTTACTTATCAGATTCCAGAATCTGCAGCTCTTTGTTGTTGCTGTTTATCACCTTTTATCCTCTGTCACTACATTTTCAAAAGTCAGCGCTTCAAGAACGTGGCATCCATCGTTAAGGAGCTCACCACCTGGGACATGCCATCTTCTCATTACTACCATTGGGGAGGAGGTACAGGAGCCTGAAGGCTGACAGTGTTTAGCAACAGCTTCTTCCCCTCTGCCATCATATTTCTATGAACACTACCTCATGTTGCCTCTTTTGCTCTATCTCTGTATCTAATTATTGATGAACTTATAGTAACTTTTTAATGTCTTGATGCCACTAAACAACAAATTTCACGTCATACAGTACATCAATAATAAATCTCATTCCGACATCTCACCATCCTCTTGTCCCACCTGTCTCCATATGCCACTTTCTCTCTCCTTATCCGTCTCTACCTTTCACCCAGCAGCCATACTGTAGTCGCTCATTTCGCACATGCCCATCATCCCACCTCCTGGCTTCCAGGTTCTGCGTCACCTCTTCATGCTGGTTATCTCCCCACTACACTGCAGTCATGATGGAGGGTCTGAAACGCCAACTATCAGTCTACTTCCTCAAGTGCTGCCTGACATCACCGAGTTCCTCAATGCAGCTTTTTTTTAACTTTGCTTCCGATTCCAGCATCTGCAGACTTTTGTGTTTCCAAAATCTCTGGACTCCAGGTAAGATCACCTTGAAACTGAAGAAACGCCTGCACTGGATGATGCATGATCTACGATTTTTCACAATGCTCAGCAAAAGCATATTCCAGTCAAAAGTAAGGACAGTAAGTGTGGGGACAGCCAGCCTTGGATAACTAAAGAAATAAAAGCTCATGTGTACAAAGTCGCAAAGAGTAGTGGGAGACTGGAGGATTGGGAAAACTTTAAATGGCAGAAGAGAGCAACTAAACAAGAAATAAGGAAAGGGAAGATATAGTATGAAAGTAAATTAGCACAAAATATAAAAACAGATAGCAAAAGGTTTTATAAATATATAAAGCGGAAGGTGGCAGCTAAAGTCAGCATAGGTCCCTTGGAAGACAATAAGGGGAAATTGATATTGGGTGAAAAGGAAATGGCTGAGGCATTGAACGACTATCTTGTGTCAGTCTTCACAGTGGAGGACATGTCTAATATGCCAAAGAAGGAAGTTATGGATGAAATGGGAGGTGAGGACCTCGATAAAATCACTGTCACTAAAGAGACAGTGATGACAAACTAGAGGGTCTGAAGATAGATAAGCCCCTGGTCTTGATGGGATACATCCCAGGGTGCTGCAGGAATTGGGAGAGGTTATAGTAGACACATTGGTAATCATTTATCAAAACTCTCTAGACTCGGGGCAGGTCCCAGAGGATTGGAAGACAGCAAATGTCACACCACTTTTTAAAAAAGGATGTAGGCAAAAGACGAGTAACTATAGGCCTGTTAGCTTAACATCTGTAGTCAGGAAAATGCTTGAAGTTGTCATTAAGGAAGAAATAGCTAAACATTTAGAAAGGAGTGGTTCCATTAGACAGACCCAGCATGGATTCAGAAAGTGCAGGTCCTGTTTGACAAACTTACTGGAGTTCTTTGAGGACATAATGAGTGCAATGGATAGAGGGGAACAGGTGGATGTCGTATACTTGGATTTCCAGAAGGCATTCAATAAGGAGCTGCACAAGAGACTTATAAATAAAATACGGATGTGTGGAGTCAGAGGAGGTGTATTGGCATGGATAGTGGATTGGTTAACCAATAGAAGGCAGAGAGTTGGTATAAATGGGTGTTTCTCCGGTTGGCAGTCTGTGGTGAGTGGGGAGCCGTAGGGGTTGGTACTGGGCTCGCAGCTGTTTACCATTTACCTTGATGATTTGGAAGAGGGGACTGAGTGTAGTGTAGGAAAATTTGCTGTTAACACTGAACTATGTGGAAAAACAAATTGTACAGAGGACGTGGAGAGTCGGCAGAGGGATATAGATAGGTTAAGTGAGTGGGCCAAGGTCTGGCAGGTGGAATACAATGTTGGGAAATGCGAGATCATCCACTTTGGAAGGAATATTAGAAGAGCAGATTATTATTTAAATGGTGAAAGATTGCAGCATGCTGTTGTGCAGAGGGACCTGGGAGTGCTTGGCATGAATCGCAATAAGTTAGCTTGCAGGTACAACAGGTTATTAAGAAGGCAAACGGAATGTTGGTCTTCATTGCCAGAGGGATTGAATTCAAGAGCAGGGAGTTCAGGCTGCAACTATACAGGGTACTGGTGAGGCTGCACCTGGAGTACTGTGTGCAGTTCTGTTAATAGACAATAGACAATAGGTGCAGGGGTAGGCCATTCGGCCCTTCTAGCCAGCACTGCCATTCACTGTGATCATGGCTGATCATACACAATCAGTACCCCGTTCCTGCCCTCACCCCATATCCCTTGACCCCGCTATCTATAAGAGCTCTATCTAACTCTCTCTTGAAAGCATCCAGAGACTTGGCCTCCACTGTCTTCTGGGGCAGAGCATTCCACATATCCACCACTCTCTGGGTGAAAAAGTTTTTCAGCATCTCTGTTCTAAATGGCCTACCCCTTATTCTTAAACTGTGGCCTCTAGTTCTGGACTCACCCATCAGCGGGAACATGCTTCCTGCCCCCAGCGTGTCCAATCCCTTAATAATCTTATATGTTTCAATCAGATTCCCTCTCATCCTTCTAAATTCCAGTGTATACAAGCCCAGTCACTCCAATCTTTCAACATATGACAGTCCCGCCATTCCGGGAATTAACCTTGTGAACCTATGCTGCACTCCCTCAATAGCAAGAATGTCCTTCCTCAAATTTGGAGACCAAAACTGCACACAATACTCCAGGTGGGGTCTCACCAGGGCCCTGTACAGCTGCAGAAGGACCTCTTTACTCCTATACTCAATTCCTCTTGTTATAAAGGCCAACATGCCATTAGCTTTCATTGACTGATGTACAAGAACACCTAGATCTCGTTGTACTTCCCCTTTTCCTAACTTGACTCCATTTAGATAGTAATCTGCCTTCCTGTTCTTGCCACCAAAGTGGATAACCTCACATTTATCCACATTAAACTGCATCTGCCATACATTTGCCCACTCACCTAGCCAGTCCAAGTCACCCTGCATTCTCATAACATCCTCCTGACATTTCACACTGCCACCCAGCTTTGTGTCATCGGCAAAATTGCTAATGTTACTTTTAATCCCTTCATCTAAATCATTAATGTATATTGTAAACAGCTGCGGTCCCAGCACTGAACCTTGCGATACCGCACTGGTCACAGCCTGCCATTCTGAAAGGGACCCATTAATCGCTACTCTTTGTTTCCTGTCAGCCAGCCAATTTTCAATCCATGTCAGTACTCTGCCCCCAACACCATGTGCCCTAATTTTGCCCACTAATCTCCTATGTGGGACTTTATCAAAAGCTTTCTGAAAGTCCAGGTACACTACATCCACTGGCTCTCCCTTGTCCATTTTCATAGTTATATCCTCAAAAAACTCCAGAAGATTAGTCAAGCATGACTTTCCCTTCGTAAATCCATGCTGACTCAGACTGATCCTTCTACCACTATCCAAATGTGTCGTAATTTCCTCTTTTCTCTAATTCTTTAATTTCCTAATTCTTCTCTAATTCTTTTAATTTCTCTAATTCTTTTCTTTAAATTCCTCTGTTCTCCATACTTGAGGAAGGATATACTGGCTTTGGAGGCAGTGCAGAGCAGGTTCACCAGGTTGATTCCAGGGATGAAGGGGTTAACCTATGAGGAGAGTTTGAGTCGCCTGGGACTATACTCTCTGGAGTTCAGAAGAATGAGAGGGGATCTTACAGAAACAAACAAAATTTTGAAAGGGATATAAATAAGATAGAAGTAGGAAAGTTTTTTCCATTGGTAGGTGAGACTAGAACTAGGGGACATTTCCTCAAGATTCAGCAGAGCAGATTTAAGACGGAGAAACTGTTTTTCCCAGAGAATGGTGAATCTGTGGAATTCTCTGTCCAGGGAAGCAGTTGAGGCCTCTTCACTAAATATATTTAAGAAACAGTTAGATAGGTTTTTACATAGTAAGGGAATTAAGGGTAATGGAGAAAAGGCAGATAGATGGAGCTGAGGTTACAGACAGATCAGCCATGATCTTATTGAATGGTGGGGCAGGCTCGATGGGCCGGATGGCCTACTCCTGCTCCTATTTCTTATGATCTTATGTAATACTGCTAGGATAAACAATGTCAATGGTTCTTCCATGCCGGCATTCCCAGTGCTGAGGCTCTGATTGTACCCAGTCAGCTATGCTGGGTAAGCTATGTCATTCATGTGCAAACACGAGGAAATCTGCAGATGCTGGAAATTCAAACAACAACACACACAAAATGCTGGTAGAACACAGCAGGCTAGGCAGCATCTATAGGGAGAAGCGCTGTCAACGTTTCGGGCCGAGACCCTTCGTCAGGACTAACCAAAAGGAAAGATAGTAAGAGATTTGAAAGTAGTGGGGGGAGGGGGAAATGCGAAATGATAGGAGAAGACCGGAGGGGGTGGGATGAAGCTAAGAGCTGGAAAGGTGATTGGTGAAAGTGATACAGAGCTGGAGAAGGGAAAGGATCATGGGACGGGAGGCCTCAGGAGAAAGAAAGGAGTGGGGAGGGAGCACCAGAGGGAGATGGAGAACAGGCAAACAACTAAATATGTCAGGGATGGGGTAAGAAGGGGAGGAGGGGCATTAACGGAAGTTAGAGAAGTCAATGTTCATGCCATCAGGTTGGAGGCTACCCAGCCGGTATATAAGGTGTTGTTCCTCCAACCTGAGTTTGGATTCATTTTGACAATAGAGGAGGCCATGGATAGACATATCAGAATGGGAATGGGACGTGGAATTAAAATGTGTGGCTACTGGGAGATCCTGCTTTTTCTGGCGGACCGAGTGTAGGTGTTCAGCGAAATGGTCTCCCAGTCTGCGTCGGGTCTTACCAATATATAAAAGGCTACACCGGGAGCACCGGACGCAGTATACCACACCAGCCGACTCACAGGTGAAGTGTTGCCTCACCTGGAAGGACTGTCTGGGGCCCTGAATGGTGGTGAGGGAGGAAGTGTAAGGGCAGGTGTAGCACTTGTTCCGTTTACAAGGATAAGTGCCAGGAGGGAGATCGGTGGGAAGGGATGGGGGGGACGAGTGGACAAGGGAGTCGTGTAGGGAGCGATCCCTGTGAAAAGCAGAAAGTGGGAGGGAGGGATGTCATTCATGTGCCTGACACCAGGTAGTATATTCTGATTTCTGCCATGGGACAAAATTACCAGGCGGACAGAGAAAAAAAAGATTCTAAGAGGATGGGCAAAAAGCTTCCTGTAAAAGTGCAACGTCCCCACTGGTGCCTGGGAACTTCTTGCACATGAACATGCAATGGAGAAGCATTTGGGAAGGATTGAGAGCCTTAAGCCCGTACCACAGGCTATAGCTGACAGAAACTAAAACGGAACAATACAATGATGACATAATTGCAGGGGAATGGTCAATCTTTGAGTTCTATGCCTTGATAAGGATTAGAACAAAGAACATACCACATATGCAACACAAAGTAAGAGGCGGACTCAAAGTCCCAGAGCAGCAACCTTTATTTGGGCTCTAAGGTATCATTGTCATCAACAAAAAGAACCGTGAATAGATTGGGAAGGTAAATGGACAATTCCGATCCAAACACAGGAGAAATATTAACTAAGCCACTGGGAACTTCTGGCGGTTTTTCAATGGCCACCTGAGCAGGAGGGCTGTAAAGCCTGCTTTCCCAGCCAAGTGCAAGATTAATTTCTAGGCTGATATTTGGTCAGTCTCAGTGAGCAAGAAAACTGCCAAGTGCTCTGTCCAGGATAGAGTTGTCAACTGCAATGTGATATGCAATGAATTAATGAAATGAACAGATGGTGCAAATTGAATTCTTAAATAATTAGTTACAGCTGCTCCACTCCACACTTGCTAAGTGCACAAGTGTTGCGCATTAACAAAATTTGTGAATAGCTAACACGTAGTTAGAAAGAGCAAATCCCTGACCTTAAATTTCAGGACGGAGAATGAGCAGATATACTGCAGAGAATGCTTGGTACTTCAATTGGGGGGGGGGAGTGGGGGGAGAAATTCCAGGGACTTGCAATAATAATCCAAAAAGCATTCCTAGAAATTGGATTTGTCTACGACTTTGTGCATTATGCAGTCCAGTTTCCAGGAAAAATGAAACACCATTTAAAATTTTGGACCTACTGTGAAGCAGCACACACAAAATGCTGGAGGAACTCAGCAGGCCATTGGTGAAAAAGATATAGGCTGAAGGAGAAGGAATCTGATAGGAGAGGACAGAAGGCCATAGAAGAAAGAAAAGGGGAAGAAGCACCAGAGAGAGATGGTAAGGAGATAAAGAGAGTGTGGGAAATGGTGTACGTGAAGGTGGGGAGGGCATTACCAGAAGTTCGAGGAATCAATGTTCATGCCACCAGTTTGGAGGCTACCCAGATGGAATATAAGGCGATGCTCCTCCAACTTTCATGCGGCCTCATAACAACAGCAGAGGAGGTCGTGTAATGATACGTCAGAATGGGAAGTGGAATTAAAATGGGTGGCCACTGGGAGATCCCACTTTTTCAGCTGGACGGAACGTAGCTGCTCGGCGAAGTGGTCTCCCAATCTATGTTGGGTCTCACCGATATACAGGAGGCCACACCAGGAACCCCAAACATAGTATATGACCCCCAACAGACTCACAGGTGAAGTGTCGCCTCACCTGGAAGGACTGAATGGTAGTGAGGGAGGAGGTGTAGGGGCAGGTGAAGCACTTGTTTCACTTGCAAGGGTTAAGTTCCAGGAGGGAAATCAGTGGGGAGTGATGAATGGAGAAGGGAGTCCCATAGGGAGCAATCCCTACAGAAAGCAACGTGGGGGGCAGGGGAGGGAAAGAGGTGCTTGGTGGTGGGATCCTGTTGGAGATGGTGGAAGTAACAGAGAATTATGTGCTGGAAATGGAGGCTGATGGGGTGTTAGGTAAGGATAAGAGGAACTCTATCCCTCATGGGATGCCGGGAGGATGGGGTGAGGGCAGATGTGTATGAAATGTAGAGATGCGGTTGAGGGTAGCATTGACGGTGGAGGAAGGGAAGCCCCTTTTTTGAAATGTCGACTGTACTCTTTTCCATTGATGCTGCTTGGCCTGCTGAGTTCCTCCAGCATTTTGTGTGTGTTCCTTGGGTTTCTAACATTTGCAGATTTTCTCCTGTATGTGTATTATGAAACAGAGTTGTAGAGGCTCTCTGCTTCTGATGCACTAATGCAGAGGAAATCCTCGATGTGTGCAGTTCCTTTCAACAACGTGCCACACAAACGTAATCACTACTCTGTCTTAATCATGAGTGCCTGCAAGAACCTAGTGCATTGTTGAAGATGACAGAAGGAATATATGCTTAGGGTAGTGGATCCCACCTGGATAGTGCTCATATTACTGAAACAGCACTCATTCAGGAAAATGGAGAGTACCCTATCCCTAAATGCTCATGAGAAAATGCTCTAGTAGGAATTTAAATTTCAGGACCATGAGATCAAATCTGAGATTATTGTTTTATTTAAAAATACCTGCCAATAACAAGCTGGCTCTAGAACTGATGAAATGACATTGGCCTGGAAACTTTAACTCTGACTTTCTCCACGGATCATGCCTAGCTTGCTGAATATTAACAGAATTTTTTAAAATTTAATTTTTTCAGCCTCTTTAGTTATTTTGCTTTTGTCTAGCTTGTAAGAAATAAACAGGAGGTGATTATTGTGCACCAGAGCTCTTAGAAAGGCATGAATGGAGGTAGGAAAGATTATTGAGAAAAGGGCTTTTAATGAAAGAACATGATGGATTCAAATCCAGGAAGTGATGAATGGTGAGTGTAGAGTTCTCGTGCAGTGTGTTGAAACTCTGACTAAACACCAGGTTAAACCGCAGCCAATGAAGACAGAGTCGCATTAAGATTAACTGTTTACTGTTCACTCTTCCACATTAACATATGGTGAAAACTGTTGATAAAGTAATACAAAATATATACAGTATCTGTTTCCTTCTTGGCACCACATTTGCATCAAAAATATTTGTAAAAATAAAACTATAACAAACTGTATTACATTAAAGTCTCATTAAAGTACAACATACAGGCAGAATCTGCTTAAGCCATCAACAGCTTTAGGTAGACTCCAACACAATTTTTCCAGCAATTCTTTCAAAGGCACAAGAAAATAAACCTCATCAACCATCATTTCTTTTAACAGAGTCAGCATTAATATTTTTACTTCAACATATCAACTGTCATATGAACTTACGGCATTGCTTCTATGATGTTTCTTTGTGGGTAGAAATGAAGCTTTTCGCGTTGGTCCTGCACGTGCAGGCCCCCACCTCCCTGTTCCTCCAAACCGGAACTTACCCACAAGACGCGGCAAAACCGGGGGTGACGTCATCACATGCCACGATACATCACAGACAATGAACTTTTCCTTCATTAAACTGTAACATACTTATCAACCTTTAACTTTAACTAGAAATAGTTGCAAACAAATTATTCAAAGCGGAACTGTAATAAAGTTAAATAAATGCCTTAAGGGCAACACGGTGAGAGAAAGAGCATTTAGTCTTTTAGACATCTGTTCTTTTATTATATTGCTAGTTCTTCTACCTGTAATGGGGAAGGATCTGATCCAGTGATTTAATCGTAATTTTCTAAAAAGATTCCCAGTGAGGCGAGGTGAAAAGTACTGTGCTACGGGGAAAGGTTGAGTAGTCAGGTTTTCTTTAGTCTACTTAATTTGTATTGCCATGAAATTATAATGCTGCTGACTGGAGGGAAAGAGTCTCCACTTAAGAAAAACCCAGAAATTCCTTGAGCAGTTCAAAGTTCTTGCTTTGTGCTTCATTTGTGCTCTCTCCTGGAAGTTGCCAGGTATGGTGAAAGTTTTGCAGTATTGAATGAATATATAGTATATTGCAGAATACAGATATTTCATTAATCATAGAGCTTGGATGTAACACAATTTTCAATCACCATGCACACAGTTTGCACCAATATCATAATTGCTGTCTTCAAACAGGAGATTAAGTGAAATAATTGCTATTTTTCTACTGTTGATCAACTCTCACTAGTTCCATTTTTAATTTCCTTTCATTTTTTTCTTTCAAATGTTCTTATGCAGTTTTTTCCTACTTTCTAATTTCATATTCAAGATATACTTTCACTTTGGTCTTTTTGTTGTCCAATTGCTGATAACCTAATTTAAAATTATTATTTTCAGTGACTATTAACCATCAGTCACTAAATTTTCATGCATTTGCTACCACTATGCAAATGTGTTGCAATAAAAAAACTGGTTAATAAAAGGCTTATTAGAAAATGGTTGACGTAGAATAACACCTGGTTTCGATGTTTGAAGATGGTATGGTTACTATACTTCCAGTGTCTTCCTGGGTGTGCTTTAAATGGCAATCTCAGCTCACAAGTTTTGTTCCAAAGTAGATATTATTACTTTGACACAGCTGACATTGCTATGTTCTTTGCAGTTCAAAGGCAGGTGAATATCAGACACAATCTCATCACATTTTGAATTCTTTTGAAATTTTATCAAACTACTATGATTAGAAATCAAAATTAATGAAGGGAAGATAAAATCTAAGGATGTCTGAAGATTTCAAATCTGTAATGACAATTCCAGCCAGCACAATCTGACGTTGGTGATCAGATTAAAGATTAAAGGACAATCTTTAATTCGCCAGTTTAATTTGACAAATTTAAAGATGTTGCTAAAAATAGAACTATCGATATTTTCAGCAAATTTGACATAATTTTTTTCTAAATTATTTAATTTTTTTTTACTAGAATCAGTCATAATTTAACACTTTCAAACCTTATTTTCCCAGTTAAATTTATCACTTCATATTTGCCACAATTTAGGAAAACCATTGGTTTTCAAGTGTTTTTATTAGCTTAGGATCAAGATCTTGAAATGGTTGGCAGTACTGATGAACTAGCTGATCATAGTGGCACAAACAATGATGTAATTCATTGATCCAAGATACAATATATTTGGAAAAATTGAGCATTGTTAAATTCCATGGGTGTGCTGTAAATCAGAAAATGGCAGGAAAGAGAAAAAGGAGGAAAACTATAGAGAAATTACTGAAAGTTTCAAGAGGATTACTATTGATAATAATGGAGAATTTTGATTATTCTGATAGACTGCCACTGTATGAAAGACCAATGGAGAAGGGAATCCCTTTTCAAACTTAATTGAACAAAGAAGGAAGCAATTCCACAAATAATTAGAGCAAGTATATTTTGTTTCAGGAGGAGAAAATTTGAGTATGACTGTGCATAATATTATTAGAAAGGATACAGAAAATAACAAAAGGCAATCAAACGAGAGAAGAAGAGCTAATTTCAGTGAACAGAAAATGGGTCTGATCTGAGACTGATATCAAAAATTGGTGGGCAAAACAATGGGAAAATGCAGATACAGAGTGTTACAGTCACATGTATATAAAAGGAACAATATCAATGTCAATGTTCCTTATATTTAAAGATAATGTCTCAGCAACTGTGCTGAACACCATTGGTTGTACTTAACTTTACATATTTGGTTCGACTGAAGTTACATCTCCCTCAAAGAGAGCAAATGAGTCAGAAAATGGAGTTAGTGAGAAACGTAAGGTTCTTCACGCAACGAAGAGCATAATCAAGTATTAGAGCTACTGTGAAAAAGGGAATAGACCGGTGGCAAAATAAAGGGAACCCAAGCAACTTTAATAGACATTCTATTTTATGGCAAAAATTTTAGATTGTTTGGTTTTGAGCTGTTGGAAGGTAATGAGAAATGTCTTGTCAATGCAGAAAACTGAATAGGATGGTGCATTTTGGGGAAAATAGAGAATTCCTGTCTTCAGATTGCAGTCAAAATTTAGTGGAATTCCATCCTGGAGAAAGAATCAGGGTAGAAATCATTTCCCTTTGTACAGTACACATTTTGCCACTAGTTTAATACCTCATGCATGAGCATGCAGTTTCTTTTATGTAAGTATTTGCGTGGGATAAATGTCATTTACCCTATTGTCGATCCAGCCCTGAACATTCCCACCTTCTTTCTGCATGGGGGCACAGACTGATATATTCCATGAAAGTCTGGGTTTTGTATCTTTCTAGAATGTGGTGAAAGCCTATTTACTGACAGTAAAAGGACCATGTAGTGTTTTTTGGTTGTGACTCTCTGCATAATTAGGTACAGATCGGCCCTATATTTACAAACTCATTGATAATGACCACGATACTGCTAATGTGAAATGTGGAACAATATTACAGAGGAAAGTATAAACATTTCTTTGTGTGTTTTCGGACTAATCCACCTTTGGTGTGCCTCTCTGGCTGTGTTAAGCCTGTTACAGGAGTCTGTGGGTGCTTAAACATGCAATAACTGCAGAAAAATCTTTAATTCTTGTAAACTCAAAAATCCATTAGTAAAATTTTGATAGGCGAAAAAAATCCACATACTTTCCATGTATTGGAAGTGAATATTGGAAGTTAATATTTTTATTTAAGTGTAGATATTTTCTTGGAATTTCAGGAACTGGAAATTACTGATACAAATTCTGGCACAGAACTTTATGGATATTTCAGCAGCAGGATAAAACTGCATTCAGATTGAGCGATAGCTGGAAATGAGTTTCAGGCATACGAGCTGTACTTAGTACATAAAAGTAGATAATATGAAATAATTCCATCCTTGATAGACTTCCTTCAGTAAATCTTCTTACTCCTTATAGTCCAAACTATTTGTAAAATTATAAAGAGCTGCAATACAGTCACAAAGGTGTGTGATGATACATTCAGTTTCTCCCATCTTCACAGAATCATAGAGCACTGCGATACAGAAACGGGCCTTTTGGACTATCTAGTCCATGTTGAACTAATTTCATCTAGCTGCACTCAGGCCATGTCCCTCCAAACACTGCCCATCCACGTACCTATACAAACTTCTGTTAAATGTTACAACGGATCCAGTACCTACCATATCCACGGACAGCTCATTCCACACTCACACCACCTTCTGAACGAAGAAGTTTCACCTTCGATTCCCCTTAAATATTTTGCTTTACACCGAAAATTTATGATTTCTAGTTCTAGCCTCACCCAACCTGAGGGGAAAAAAGACTATGCATTCACCCTATCTATACCCTTCATGACATGCCAAAAATGCCTCAACTATAAGGTAAAGTGTAAGCATACTTACAATAGCAATTCAGGAAATGCAGCAGACAATTTATGTACAGAAAGATCCTCAAAACAGTAATAAGATGAATAATTGGTTTTCTGGTCTCTCGTTGTGAAGTACCGGTATATTCACACCTGGCCAGTAGGCCTCTTGGTTGTTTGCTAATCTTGCTTTCTAAACACCACATCTTCCAGTTGTCCTCCCATACCATTGAAAGTGAACTTCCAGCTTCCATTTACAGATCATAAATGGAAGTCAGTCTTCCTTTCTTAAGAAGGTACGTGACAAGCAGTAATCAGCTTGAATTTAAAACAAGTACTGTCTATAGAACAGCTTTGCAAACAAGCTCCGAGATGGTAGATGCTCTTATTAGGTGTGCTTGAAGATCATCAAGAAGAATAAGACAAGACAGGATGACTAGAATCCATTTCACTGGCTTTGGTTTACATAGCTGACTATTTGTTCATCTGCATAATTGGTATTTCTTTTTAGTTTCTAAGAATTGTACCTCTGTTTTGGAAATCCTTTGTGCTTTAGAAATGGTTTGAAATTTGAAAATGTTTTAGAAGATAGAAATCTTCTATGAGAGTTAAATATGTTTCAAGAATGATGTTTGGATTTAAACATGTATCACTGCAAATAAATGAACTACTTTATTAGCTGGAAGTATCTTCTCCTTGGAGGGGAGAGGGACCCACTGCTCAAATAGTGGGTATTGGTCACTAGACTTGCTGTGGGGAATAAATGGAGAGGTAGATTAGTCTTTGAGATTGGGTAGTTACAGTATAATCTCCCTTTTGTGAGACTACTTGTGGCTATTTATATCCAAGAGGGCTTTAGGTCTTTCTTTGAGTTTAGAACTTTGGCCTCAGCAGACCCAATATGATCACAGTAGGCACCTAATGTTGTCATGTTATACGAAAAGTATCATTTTAGAAAGAAATATTATTTAGCAGAAGTCTAACTCACAGAGCTCTTGACAAGTACTATGGCACTCCACCTAGTACTATAAAATGCCAACATCTTGGTTCCGGTAGTTGTGCAGGCAAATGTTGGATGATAATATGAATATGTTAATAATGTATCAGAAATATGGGATACTACCCCAAATGCTCTTCAAATTGAACATGATGAATATTTTACTTTTCAAGTCAGAGACTAAAATGATGAAAGTAGAACATAAGGCATGATGCAAATTAGACAGAACAAACCTCACTGTACGACCTGCTAAACTCGGACCATCACAGTTTGTATCAGATCCTAGCAATGTAGTAATCATGCCTTGACAACAAATAGGCCCTTTTTCAGATAGAAATCAAGCACCCGGGGGAGAGGGGGAGGAGACAACATGCTTATGTGATAGAACCATTGACCCATATCTTAATGGGGATATGCTGCATTCCTTCTAGGCAGACATGAGGTAGCAGCTACACCAGTAAACCCCAGAGGTACTAATGAAGCCTTGAGAACAGATGCTTGGGCACATGCACTAGAATTTCAAAAAAAAATGGTTGACCATAGCTTGTAAAAGGAGGACACAGGGGCAGTTTCCTGTACTAGGAGCCTCTGCGGCTTCCCCGTACAAACTTCCCATCACGTTTTTGGACCTTTGACTATTCAGAGTTTGCAGTCAATATAGAACCATAGAACATCACAACACAGAAACAGGCCTTTTGGCCTTTCTTGGCTGTGCCGAACCATTTTTCTGCCTAGTCCCACTGACCTGCACCTGGACCATATCCGTCGAAACCTCTCTCATCCATGTACCTGTCCAAGTTTTTCTTAAATGTTAAAAGTGAGCCCACATTTAGCACTTCATCTGGCAGCTCATTCCACACTCCCACCACTCTCTGTGTGAAGAAACCTCCCCAATGTTCCCTTTAAACTTTTCCCCCTTCACCCTTAACCCGTGTCCTCTGGTATTTTTCTCCCCTAGCCTCAGTGGAAAAATATGTACTATGTAGCAATGTACAATGTACCATTGTACATATGTACCAATATGTACCATTATACATATGTACCAATATGTACCATGGCTCCAGCTGTTGCTGAAGGAATTCTGAAGTGGCTCCTTCAAAATACTGGGAGGTTACAGGCCTTCTGGGGCCAGTCATACTTCCCAACATATTCAGCAATTCTTTGTCATGTTATTTCCCCTAGCCTTGATACCACCTCCACATGAGTATGGAGATCTATATCAGATACAGTACGTGAGGATTTATAAAGATTTATAAACATGGTGCAGATATTCATGGAATTCCGAGTACTATGTTGAGTGAAAGCAGTCAAAATCAAGGGCTTAGTAACAGCTTATAAGATCAGAGAACAAATGGCAAAAAGCATACTGAGTCCCAGTTTATTCTATAATGTTACTCCTTTATACTAACAAAAATCTCTGCACCATGTGCAGACCAACACTTAATCAACACTTGATTCATGAATGATTTCAGGTTGTTGAAAAGATCCTACACATCCCATATGGTAAAGGATTACCCTTCATTCCCACACGAGGGCTTTGTCCAGGCACAGGATCCTCCCCTTTTCCCTCTAAAGGGCACGTAGATTCAAGAACAAAGTCAGCAAACCAAGCTTATTCCTTGGCTTGATAGCATTTACAGCATTCTCCTATACCAGGCCCTCAGCAGGGAAGATGTAATCAGCAAACCAAAGACGTTCCCTAGCAACCGCCTGCCAGAGGAAGAGATATTCAGCCACAAACCTAGATGGCCGGACACTAGGCATGGGGCTTGGCCTTTAGCTCCAGTCCCTTCTTTGTGGAAGGAATTCTTAGACCAAGGTACTCCTTCTGGGACTGAGGGAGCATTCATAGGCCCTATCAATATTATGGAGAAGAGTGTGAAACTGAACATTTTCCACAAGTCCTGCCTCACCTTCAACCTCTAAATATAGGGACGGGGCCCATCCCTGTAATGTATTATGTGAGTATTCGTAGGTCAGAGTGCGTATGACGTCAGAATGCGAGGGTTTTGTAAAATGGAAGTCTGGTGAATAAACGTGTGTGTTTTATACTGCGGTGTCCGAGTCACATTAATGCTACATGGTGTCAGAAGAAAGCGGAAAGGAAAGGAAGAGAAGACACGTAAAAAGATGTCACAGTTACAGCCACCGTTGAGTTTAAGCCTATGAGGTAATATTGCTGAGAATTGGAAGGTATGGCTCCAGCAGTTTGAGCTGTTTTACACCGCTAGCGGCGTAGATGACAAGACGGAGAAAGTGCAATGTGCTACGTTTCTGCATGTAGCAGGAGCAGAGGCAATAAAGGTTTGCAACACGTTTGTCTTCCAAGAGGGTGAGCGAGATAAAATTGAAGTGTTGAAGAAAAAGTTTCAAGATTACTGCGAACCGAGAAAAACCTACCGTACATTCGACACATATTTTTTACGAGGGCTCAAGGACCGACAGAGACTATAGACGCCTACGTAACAGATTTGAAGAACAAGGCAAAAAACTGTGAGTTCGGACAACTGCATGATTCTTTAATACGCGACAGGTTTGTCTGCGGCATACGAGATGATCATGTGAGAGGCAGGCTGTTGAGAGAGGCGGAGCTTACATTGGAAAAAGCGATTGATATGTGCCGTGCTAGCAAGATCACGTCGAGTCAGGTTAAAATGCTTAATGAAGAGACTGAAGTATACAAAATAAAAGCTGTGAAAACTGACAAGAGTAGGACAAAGCCAGCTCCACAGGATAATCAAAAGGAAGTTAACTGCAACAGATGTGGTTATAAACACGGATACAGAAAATGTCCAGTCTTTGGTAAGACATGCAAATTATGCAGAAAGAGAAATCACTTTGCAAAGATGTGCAAATCGCAGGAGCAAGCAAGGAAAATGCATGCTGTGGAACAGAGTGAGTGCAACAGTGACATGTTCATTGGAACAATTGAAGTGGTACAGGAGATCAGTGCTCCACTTCGAAAACTACTAGAGAGCAATACTGAATGGCATTGGGAAGATGAACAAAAGAAAAGTTTTGACACATTGAAGCAGTTGGTTACCAATGCACCAGCACTCATGTTCTATGATGTCAATAAACCGGTGACAATGTCTGTGGATGCCAGTTTGGAAGGAATAGGAGCTGTTATACTGCAGGATGGGAGGCCTGTGGCATATGGATCACAAGCACTTACAGACTGTCAATGCCGATATGCTCAAATTGAGAAGGAATTACTTGCCATAGTTTATGGGTGTGAGAAGTTCCACCAATATGTATATGGCAAAGAAATCCAGGTTGAGAGTGATCACAAACCACTTGAGAGCATCTTCAAAAAGCCACTTCATCAAGCTCCTATGAGGCTGCAAAGGATGCTTCTCAGGCTACAGAGGTACACTCTCACAGTTGCCTATAAGCCAGGAAAAGAACTGCACATCGCTGATGCTTTGAGCCATGCTTACCTCAAAGAGCAAAAGGAAGAGTTGCTAGGAAGAGAGCTGGAGGTCAACTGGGTTACACCTCAGCTACCCATCTCTGAGGAGAAGTTGAACATGTTCAGGAAAGCGACTGCAGAAGATCCTGAAATGCAAGTGCTAGGAGACATTACAATGAATGGATGGCCAACAGAAAGAAAAGATGTTCCAAAAGAAATACAGAAATACTGGACATTTAAAGAGGAAATTAGCTATGCATCAGGACTAATGTTCGAAGCGGCAAAACTCATAGTACCAAATCAAATGAGACAGGAAATGCTCAACAGAATTCATGAGTCACACCTGGGGATAGTGAAATGTAAAGAAAGAGCAAGGGACATTCTCTATTGGCCAGGTATGTCAACTCAGATAGAGGACATTGTGTCTCAGTGTGCTGTTCGTAATGAAAATAAAAACAGCAATACAAGAGAGCCTTTGTTTCCTCATCCACTACCAGGAAGACCATTGAAGAAGCTTGGCACAGATCTTTTTCGCTACAATGGTGCAGAATATCTGCTTTGTGTGGACTACTATTCAAAATATCCGGAAATCACCAAGTTAAGTGACACGTCCAGTCAAGGTGTCATTACCGCAATGAAGTCGACATTTGCAAGACCTGGTATTCCAGATATTGTCGTCAGTGACAATGGTCCACAATATGCCAGTGGTGAGTTTAGAGAGTTTTCAGAAAGCTGGGAATTTCAACATGTTACTTCCAGTCCTGGGCACACTCAGTCTAATGGACAAGCAGAGAGAACTGTACAAACTGTGAAGAACATGCTCAAGAAGGCACAAAGCAGCAACAGTGACCCGTACGTTGCTCTGCTTGAATACCGCAACACACCGATTGAGGGTGTGGGGTTCTCTCCTGCACAGCTGTTGATGGGATGTCGTCTGAAGTCCAAGCTGCCAACATCCACAACTCTACTGACTCCTGAAAGTAATGGTCAAGTACATGACAAGCTAAAGTACAAGCAAATAAAGCAAAAGAGCTACTATGACAGACATACAAGACAGTTACCAGATCTGCATACAGGTGAAAATGTCAGAATACAGAGAGGAGACACTTGGCAGCCAGCTGTGGTTGTGAACAGGCATCAGCAACCAAGATCCTTCATAGTTCGCACGCCAGATGGAAGAGTCTACAGGAGGAACAGGAAGCATCTGCTGAAGACAGGTGAGAGGGTGTTTCCACGTACAGATACACAGGACATTTCCACGGATACAGACATGGAAACAAACGACACCAAGAGTGAGGGGCGTGACGAAACCCCATGATGCAATGAAGGTGAAAGTTTGGCGCAGACAGACTGAGGTGGAAATGCGGACACAGAAGTTACTCGAGAGACTGACTCTGAAGGACAAGCACAGTCACAGTTCTATCGCACAAGGTCTGGGAGACAAGTCAAACTTGCAGCTAGATACAGAGACTAGATCTACCTACAGTCTCGCACAGTTTGAGACAAAATCACACATGTTATAAGTTCCAAGGTGTGAAATAAAAGGTTTATTAGTCTATGTTAGTAAAAGAAAATATACTGTTGTTAGTATTGTAAGATACAATGTAGAATACAGCATAAGAAGTTAAGATTTTATTAGTTTATGTCATGGCTGTTGTAATGTTAGAAAGTCATACCTAGAGGCATTGTTTTGGTAATTCACAGTATTGTAAAAAAAAACTTGAGAAGGGGGATGTAATGTATTATGTGAGTATTCATAGGTCAGAGTGCGTATGACGTCAGAACGCAAGGGTTTTGTAAAATGGAAGTCTGGTGAATAAACGTGTGTGTTTAATACTGCGGTGTCTGAGTCACATTTACGCTACAATCCCAACCATAGACTCATTCCCTGCAGCTCAGGGAAATAAAAATGTAAAGAAGAGGAAGGCCAACATTAAATATAATAGAAACTACACAGGAGAATTCCAGCAACAATTCTACTCAAAATGCTACATATGACAAACAGAATATAGGCTTACCTAGTCCTGCCTTTTCATAAGCCCAAATTTGTATTTTTGGCAAAATTTGACCCTGCCGTTTTGTTACAGGTGCAGACATTTCAATGCTAAATTCTAATATTCAAGGCAATAAACTAGGGTAATCAACAGGAAAAATTAAAATTGTAGACATATGTGGAAATGAGGTAGACACAAGTTTTCTGTACATACACACAGAATTAAATGAACAATAGAATTAGCCATAAAATGTCCACACCAGCTTGCTACTAAACTAGCACTTCTAATAGGAACATCAGATGTTTCCTGTTGGATTCATGCTACAATTAAACCAACAACAATACAACTGCACCAGATGAATAAGACACACATACTCAGAAACAGCTAGACTATCATCAGGATAAAATGATCAGAGTGAATTTGAAACATGTTTTGTACAAATAGTATGACAACCTACAATAACGTTCTAACCACTGTGGGATGGTTGATATTGAACCAACTATATTAGGATGCCATACTTTCCCACTCTAGAAACAGTGGCATATTCCCAACCACACAGGAACCTGTAGATTCCCTCCATAAATAAAGTGTTTTGATAAAAGAACCTTCTCAATTTAACTCACCCATGGTTGGCATAGCAAAGTCTGATGGTTGATGGCAATTGGCCATCAACTACATTGTCCTAAATAAACACACAGCACTTAATTTGGCCCAGCAACAATCATTACAACAAATTCTGCAAGGATTGACTCATGAAAAGTATAAATCTTGCATGGATCTGGCCAGTGGCTTCTGGTCACACACAATTTTTGAAAGTGAAAGACATTATACAGCCTTTACAGCACCCAGTGGCCACAATAACAATGGATCAGACTCCCACTAGGTGTCTGGAATAGCCCACAGCTATTTTCTGCATAAGTCATTCAGGCTCTACAGGGAATACCAGATACTTGTGCATACATTGATGACATATACTGCCTGGACAAGCATTTAACACAGATTGAGACTGTCATTAAAAGATTGACAGAAGTAAATTTCCTAGGCATGATAATTACCAATCAGGGACATGGTTTAACCCTTGAATTTAAAGGAAAAAGTAGGATCTATGAAGACCCTAAAAGCTTTACAATGAACCCTAGGCCTATTGAATTACGCTAGAGCTTTCATATCTGACTATGATCAATAATCAAAACCATTATACAATAGGTGTACACCAAAAAATTGAAAGCCTCTTGTTTCTCCCCCAGAAAATTATGAGGCAATGGAGAAATTGATGAATGCAGTTCAGCAAGCAATAGATCTCTGGATAAAGAACCTAACAAAATTTCTTGTTCTGCAAATTTGTGTTTGTCCAAAGACCGCTGTAGCCATCTGTCATAATCAGGGAGGAGAAACACAAGCTCTCATACACTATGTCTTGTATGGTCACTTCACCCCAACAGAATATTTACCAGCTTAGAACGATGAATCACTGTGGCATTCCATACACTTTGAGCAAACTGCCAACAAATGAATGGAGAGCTACCGTAAGTACATATGGGAAACTGCAAACACTTCTACAAGTCAACACCTTAAAATGGGTATCTATTCCTGAGAGCTATGACATCATCCTTGCGTTTCATGGAAAATGCAGAAGCATCTTTACCACCACCTAATGCCATGACATCCTTTACAGCACTATTCTCAAATATAGTACTGTGATGGACCAGCAATGAAAATCCAGAAAGATGGATCCACTCAACTGGAAACAGGAATAGGGATTATAAAATAAATAATTTTCATTGGTAACTGGCTTTAAACCACGAGTTGCAAGTGCATCTTTTAAGAAATAATCCAAGTCATTTTTTAGAGGCTAAAGCTCCAAAACAAGAAAATCGAACAGGACCAGTACGGACTTTAATTATCAGAATCAGAATCAGACTTTAATCGCCAAATACCTATGCACATACAAGGAATTTACTTCCGGCAGATGTTGTCTCTCTGCTCATAACAATAATAATGATAAATATAAATGAAAATATAGATTATACATACAGGTAGTGCAATCCAAGTAATAGTTAGCCGACAGTAAACTGGCAGTTAACTGTTCAGCAAAGTGACCGCAGTAGGGAAAAAACTTCTCCAATGCCTATTAGTCTTAGTCTGGAGGGATCTGAAGCGCCTACCAGATGGAAGCAGATCAAACAGTCCGTGCGCAGGATGGGAGGAGTCCTTTATGATGTTCCCCGCCCTCTTCTTCAACCTGGAAGAGTACAGGTCCACAATAGAGGGCAGGGGGGCTCCCATGATGACTTCGGCAGTCCTCACTGTGCGCTGTAGTCTGGTTCTATCCTGCTTGGTGGCGGCTCCAAACCACACAATGATGGAGGTGCACAGGACAGACTCAATGACTGCAGTGTAGAACTGCAGCAGCAATTCCTGAGGCAGACCATATTTCCTCAAGAATGTGGTAGAAAGAAACCTTCCCATCTGGTCAACTACCAGATGGAGAACACACAAGGGTAAACTGCTTCCATGTTTGTCCATGTTGAAGGATATTTATGAATTATTATTGACTCAACCATTAGTACAGGTCTTACACATCTGTTCTAATATATTAGCTAGGCAAATAAACAAGCTAAACAAGCTGTGTGGAAGGACCTTACAATGATAAGGGAAGCCAGGACTTGTGTAGTAACTAAGCAACAAATAAAAATAACTAGGATGATGTTTTAAGAATTCTAGATATCACTGAATCCAATCACAAATGATTTCCAACATGGCACAATAGTGAAGCTAAGGTTTGGGAATGCCATCCTAAAAATGATAAGAAGCAAATACCTCCTTCTCAGAAGTGGGAAGCACTGATTCGAGAAGCCCACCAAGGGTTTAGACTTAATCATCGTGGTGGACAAACTGCTCACATGAAACTAGCCATGTTATACTGGTGGACTTGCATGTTGAGTGAATGTTTGCAATTTGTAATACAGTGAGGGAGCAGTCACAAGCCCATCTCCTATAAGACAAAGAAAACCAACTGTACCAATGCAGGTGTGGTAAATTGATTATATTTGCTTACTTCCAGCATTCAAAGGCACGTGTGAACAAACAGGTATGCATTTGGAGTAGAGCACTCCATTCCACCAATAATCAAGAGGCATGGTGCAGCAAAGGAATCAGGAGATTAAACGAGGCCTGGCAAAACTGGTCTACTCGAGGGGCCAATAATGGGCTACACGTGACTCTGAAGTGCAAATGTCTATAAACAAAATACCCTTTCTGAAAATAGGAGTACAGAAGAAAGTTACACCATATTTCTTAATGAACAATGTCCACCTAAATACACGCTTGATCATTAATTTAGGCAAGCCATCGCCTAAAACCGATACAACTCTCCTCAAGGAATTCAAGAGAAAGCAAAGGAACCTGACAAGAACATTCAGATACCACAAAAAGGAGACTGGGTTCAAGAAAAGAAATTCCATAAAAATAATTTATTTTTTCCTAGTTTGTTTCCTAAGTGGAATCACCCTTGTCTCATCACCCAGGTTATCAATGTGGTAGTCGAGACCAGGAGGGGAAACAAGACTGTAAGTAAAACTGTACAAATAGAGAATATCAGACCTGTCTCAACAAGAGTTATCCCCCCAAAATGAGTGGAACTCTTAGACTAGACCCGTAAAGGGGTCCACCACAGAACCCCTACACCCTGTTGGGAATATATATATATATATAGCTCAAGCCCCTGAGCAACATGTCCTGCAAATTGATGAAACATTTCCCAGCAGTGCACAGATGGGTGTAATCCCACCTGTTAATCCACCAATCGAACACTGGAGGGCAGCACCAGTGGGAGAGGTCAGCCCCCAACCAAGCATGGTTGCCATGCTATACTGCCTCCAGCAGCTCCTCTCCTGGACTGCAGCATCAGGCAAACTCACGGCTTGAGGCCTGGTCCTCAATACAACCAAAGCCACACAGCTTCCCTGCTGTCTGTTGTGCCACTAAACAAGGGAAACAGGCCTGTGGCATCTTACGTTACTAATGTCCAAGAGGGTCTTGCGATCACAAGAGAAACATTCAAGATAATCATCCATAGTTAAACTGCAAGCCACCTTTGTGCCTCTGATGCCTTTGATGCCTTCCTGTAGCAGTCTACACCCAGTCCAGCACCTTCACCAATGAGCAGCTCACTGATGGGGCAGACCTGCAGTACCTGAAGTTCTTGGTGTCCAGCATTGTCTTGCTACTGTAAAAATGACATTTAACAATGACAGAAAAACACCTCAAAACATCGACTGTACGTTTTTCCATAGATACTGTCTGGCCTGCTGAGTTCCTCCAGCATTTTGTGTGTGTTGCTCGGATTACCAGTATCTGTAGATTTTCTCTTGTTTGTAATTATCAACAGAGACCAGAATCATGAAAATAGGAAGAAATTTATGTAGATTGTATGGTTGGTATCTGAATATTAAGTTGTAGCATACCAGTGGGTGTTCAGTACCACAGGAGGGTCATCATAAATCTTTACATTGTGACATATTTTTCTGGGAATTTAGAATTAACAGATGAGACAGAATCCTCAACAGGAGAACTGTACTCTTCCTTACTTTTGTAAATGTTTCATTTTTATGTATATTATTATATTGTGAATCACGTAATTGATGGATAATTTTCTATAATTAAAATGTGAGATTACTAATCCTTAGGCAAAAGACGACAGCAATACATAATCAGTAACTTGTTTACAAGACTTGTTTTCATAAAACTTGAGTAAAGTCGTGCACAGCATCGAAAGCAATGCAAGCACTCCAGTGAAAGGGATGGACTATCATCAGTTTAACATCATATTGTTAGATTAGGTGTTAGATCAGGAATAAATATTGGATGAAACTGCACTAATGATGTCCATTGATCTATTAGAAGGTCCCAGTGGAAAATAATTAAGAAGTAAAAAAATTTGAAAGATATAATCAATGGAAGTTGATTAGATCTCCTCGCCTTGTTTTTTTTAAGATCCTTGTAATATTTTAGAGTTATCAGAGAAAGTACTCCTAGTACTGGACTAATGTCTCAGTTGCAAAGTTTGAAACCATCTTCACATAGAGTCATACAGCACAGATACAGGCCTTTGGGCACAATGAGTCCAAGCTGACTGCAGAGCCCAACCAGCTAGTCATACCAACCCAATCATCATGTAAAATGATGGCTACTTCTTGTCTTACCATTGGTTCTACAGAGACCTCCTGAGGTATTTGCTACACACTCTAATAGATGTAAGCATGGCATATATTGAAGCCTTATTTTTACCTGTGGGCAACAGTGCACCTACAGGAAATCTAGCTAAACAGATATCCATGGTAATTCTTTATCAAGCTATTTTAAACTTTGAAAAGATTTTAACCATAACTTGGGCTGTTTGTTGAATTGGATTTTAAACTTATTCAAGACTTCTCCAGTTTTGAAAACTCATCAGCAGTTGTTTGACAGGCACCCAATTTTCTGGATCGTCCTAGCCTGAAATTTGCACCAAAGGTTGACCCAATTCTGTGTTTATTTTTTTGTTGGATAATTGGGAACTTAAACAAAAATTGCCATGGAGCTGATTTGTCCTCGCCAGATTGTTGAACCAGTATAAAACAAGTGTACACTGTCAACAGTGTTTGCTCCATGATCTTGTGCTATAAACATGCTTTAAAAAATAATTCCATCCAGAAGTTAAGGTAGGACTTTGACTGTTTATACACTCGGTAGTTACTTTATTAGGTACCTGCTGTACTTAATAAAGTGGCAACTGAGTGTATGTTCAGCGTCTTCTTTTGCTGTAGCCCATTCTCTTCAAGGTTCGACATAATGTACATCAGAGGTACTCTTCTGCACGTCACTGTTTTAACGTGTGATTACTTGAATTACTGTCACTTGCTGTCAGCTTGAACCAGTCTGGTCATTCTCTTCTGAAATCTCTGATTAACAAGTTACAAACATATTTTCACCAACAGAACTGCCACTCACTAGATTTTTTTTTCCACATGAGACTATGCTGTGTAAAAATCCCAATAAATAAGCAATTGTGAGATACTCAAAGCATCCCATCTGGCACCACCAATAATTCCATGGTCAAAGTCAATCAGATCATATTTCTTCCCTATTCTGATGTTTGCTCTGATCAACAGTTGAACCCCTTGATCATGTCTGCATGTTGTAATGCATTGAGTTGCTATTATATGATTGATTGATTAGATATTTGTATTAACGGGTAGGAGTACTTCATTGTAATAGAGTATTTCAAAGCAAAAGCACAGACATATAATATAGGAAACAATAGCTGGAAGGTAGAGAATTGGGAAGTTGTCAAAATCCAACAGAATGAAATCGAAAAAGGAGAGAAAAGAAATATGAACGTAAGTTAGCCAATTATATAAAAGAAGATATCAAGAGTACTTTTTCAGATATGTAAAGAGTAGAAGAAAGGCGAGAATGAATATTGGACTGTGGGAAAAAGATACTGGAAACGTAGTAATGGAGAACAAAGAAATGCTAGACAAATTTAATTAGTATTTTGTATTGGTCTTCACTGTGGAAGACACCAGCAGTATGCCAAAAATTGGACAGTGCTGGGGGCAGAAGTGAGTGTAGTTGTTATTGTTAAGGAGAAGGTTCTTGGAACGCTGAAAGGACTGAAGAGACCAAATGGACTACACCCAGGGTTCTGAAAGAGAAAGCTGATGAGATAGTGGAAGCATCTTTCAAGAATAACTAGATTCTGGAATGGTTCCAGAGGACTGGAAAATTACAAGTGTCACTCCACTCTTTAGGAAGAGAGGGGAAGTAAAAGACAGGAAATAACTGGATTGTTAGCTTGACCATAGTGGTTGGGAAAATGTTGGAGTCCATTTGGGGGTACTTTGGGAACCTCCATTGTTGGAGGTTTTGGGGTACTCTGGAGCACATGATAAAACAGGTCAAAGTCAATATGGTTCCCTTCAGGGGAAATTTTGCCTAACAAATTTCTTGGAGTTGTTTGAGGAAATAACAAGGGTAGATAAAGGAGAATCAGTGGATGTTTTTACCTGGAATTTCAGGAAGCCTTTGGCAAGATGCCACACATGAGGCCGTTAAACAAGATGAGAGTCATAGTATTACAGAAAAGATACTAGCATGGATACAATATCAGCTAACTGGCAGAAGCCAAACAGTGGGCATAAAGGATGGCTGCCAGTGACTAGTGGCGTTCTGCAGTGGTTGGTATTGGGACTGTTTTTTTCACATTATATGTCAACTATTTCAATGATGGAATTGATAGAAATGATAGCATTGAGAAAGTACGGAGCCTGCAGAAGGACTTGGGGAGATTAGGAGAATGGTCAAAAATGTGACAGATGGAATATACCCATAGTGTAGGGAATGCACTTTGGTAGAAGGAATGAAGTCATAGACTATTTTTTAAATGGGGAGAAAATTCAGAAAATCAGAAATACAAAGGGACTTGGGAATCCCCAATCAGATTTCCCTGCAGCTTAACGTGCAGGTTGAATTGGTGGTAAGGAAGACAAATGCAATGTTAGCATTCATTTCATGAAGACTGGAAAATAAAAGTAATGATGTAAATCTGAGCTTTGTAAGACATTGGTCAGACCATGCTTGGAGTATTGTGAGCAGTTTTCTGCCCTTATCTGAGAAATTATGTACAGGTACTGGCATTGGAGAAGGTCCAGAGGAGGTTCTCGAGAATGCAAAGGGGCTTGGGAATCTTCATGCCAAATTCCCTGAAGGGTAACTTGCAGGCTGAAATCAACGAGGATGAGAGCTGAGCACAGGCGGATGTTCAGCACCATCTGCCCGCATTGGTCCAGTCTTTCTCTCTGTCATTAGCTGCAGGAGTCATAGCTCCAGGTTGTCAGGATTGATTGGCGAGGCTGTGGGCTTGTTTTTGGGGTCTTTGAGGTTCATGTTGCACGTGTTCCTGGGTTCTGGTTTCTCCTTTTTTTGCTGTTTTTGAACAGTTTGATTAGGGCGATCTATGCAGATGATGGTGCTTTGGTGAAGAATGGCCCTGTAGCCTGCAGTGGTTCGTGGTGAGGTGAGGTGCTGAACTGAAGCTGAATACTACTGGTTTGATATTTGATATTCAATGTGTTGTTTGCTTGCTTTTTGCCGTTCTCTCATCTCTCTTCTTTTTGTTACGCTTTGGGTGTTTAAAGTTTTCTTGAACAGGTTCAATGGTGCTTCTTTGTTTCATGGCTGTCTATGTGAGGACGAACCTCAGTTGTATTCTGTATACATACTTTGATAATAAATGCACGTATCTTTGAATTAGGGGTAAGGAAGACATATACAGTATTAGCATTCACTATGAGAGGACTAGATTATAAAAGCAAGAATGTGATGCTGAAGCTTTATAAGACATTGGTCAAACCACACTTGGAGTGTTGTGAGCAGTTTTGGGCCATTTATCTGAGAAAAAATATATGGCATTGGAGATGGTCCAGAGGAGGCTAGCGAGACTGATCCTGGGAATAACAGGGTTAATGTATGAGGAGTGCTTGACAACTTTGTGTCTGTACTCACTGGAGTTTAGAAGAATGAGGGGGGAATCTCATTGAAACCAATCTATACTGCAAGAGTAAAAAGACCCTGGTGAGAGTTATAAATAGGCCTCCAAACAGTAGCCAGTATGTGGGATATAAATTACAATGGGAGATAGAAAAGGCATGTAATTAGGGCAATGTTATGATAGTCATGGGGGATTTTAATATGCAAGCAGATTAGGAAAATCAAGTTGGTGTTCCCATACCAGGCTGTAATACAGCCAGCCAATACACTTTCCACTATGCATCTATAGAAATTTGTCAACATTTTTGATGTCAATCTGAATCTCTGCAGCCTTCTAAGGAAGTAGAGACACTGTCCTGCTTCTTTTGAAATTACATTTATATAATAGGCCCACAACAAGTCCTCTGAGATAGTGACACCCAGGAATTTAAGGTTACTGACCCTATCCACCTCCAATCCTCCAATGAGGACTAGCTTCTGGCCCTCTGATTTCACTCTCCTAAAGTCTACCACGAGCTCCTTGGTCTTACTGACATTGAGTGAGAGATTGTTGTTATGACCCCACTCAGCCAGATTTTCAGTCTCTCTCCTGTATCATTTTTACTTTCTAAAACTCCTCTTGATGTTTGCCAATAGATCAGTGTCAATTCATTTCTCATGGAAATTTATAGAATTCATGAATAGTCTTTAACGTAAATCAATGTGTGTTTGAAAGATTTCCGGAAGTATTTTTTCCAAAGTATTTATAATTGATATTCGTAATTGACACATCATCTGTGTTAACACCAAGTTCTCTAACATCTGGCCACTCATGAAATATTATGCAAAACATTCACTTCACATCGTTATTTTAACGAACAGTTAAGACAGCTTTGAAATTAGGTAAATATTTTGCATCACTAACCTATATTTTCTTATACCTGTACTTCAGAAAGTTCTGTGTTAAAAACCCACATCAGAAATTTAAGACTGATAGTGGTACAGGACTGAGATAGATGGATACCATTAGAGATACTGCCTTTTAGATGAAATGTTGAAACAAAGATGGATATGAAGGATGCCATGACTGTATTTTAAAGAGTAGCACAATTATTCATTAACCCTAGTCAATAATTATCTTGCTGGTAATATCAATGAGTCAGTATTATATTGACTCAATGAGTCAATGAATGATATTACCTTGTTTTGGTGGGACCTTGCTATGTGCAACTTGGCTGCTGAGTTTCCAATACTTCAAAAGTTGACTCCATTCCAAAAAGTCATATGTTTTGCAATAAGCAGAGTGTCTAACTGATTGTGTATGAATAAAAGTTTTTCTAATTTTAACTGCATGTGTACAAGAACACAGGAAAATAAGAGCAGGAGCAAGCCACCAGACCCCTGATGCGTGCTCCTACATTCAATTTGATGACAGATGATCTGTCCTAGCCTGAGCTCCTCTTCTGTGCCAGTTCCCCATTCAGCAGTCTTTCAAATATATAATTCTACTTTAAATATATCTAATGATCTGGCCTCCTCCACCCTGGGAACAGCAGAGAATTCCAGAGGTTCACTTACCTCTGAGAGAAGACATTTGTACAAACCTCAGTAGTGAATGACCAGTCTTTTGTCTTGCCACTATATTCCTTTGTTCAATTCTCCCACTAAGAGAGTTTCACCATTTGCGTTATCAAGCATGTTACATGTTTAAATAAAATCATAGCTCATTCTTCAAACTCCAAGGAATTCTGCTGTTGAGAAATTCAACACCTTTCAATATATAAGGGAAAAAATGCAAAAAGCTATCTTAATTTTTGAGTAAGGAAATATATCCTTTACTCATTGATAGCACTTCACCCCATATAAGCATATCAAAGGCAAATACATTCTGGGTGCTTGCCAAGGAAAGCTCTTTATTGTCAACATATGTGACCTTTGCAAAAAGCCTTTTTTTCTGCCCTTCCTCTTTACTTTGCCCCAGGTGGCTTTAAAGAATCCCTGTTAATTAGAAGCATAAATTGCAAGCCTTTTCTGTTTAAGTCAGCATGTTGTATGGTTGACCTGGATATGGCACAGATGATTTTTTTTCCACGAACAACCTTTTGGTACTGTTGCTCAAAAGCACTATGACAGTTCAGTTCCTCTGATAACAACATTGCAAGGTATATGAAATGGTGCTTCAGTCTCAAAGAATTATTTCAAAAGATGGTTCAAAATTTCAACACTGACGATGGTGAAGTGGGTACCGCAAGACAAATTCCATTGCTAGATACTTCCCATCTATTTAGTGAAGACACAAGAGACTGCAGATGCTGGAACTTGTGGCAACAACCAATCTGCTAGAGAAGCTCAGCAATCCTCAGTTACATTAATTATCCATCACAGTTACAACTTAGCCAACTACATATTCTGCTGAAGTTCAACATGGACCCAACTTAGAGTATCATCTTCTTGTTAGACTCAGGACATTATAGCATCTAAATTTAACAATTCAAATTACTAGCAGTTTGGGCTTTTATTTAGTTTGTATTTCAGATTTCCAGTACTTGTAGCAGTTTCCTGTGGTAGATTGTGCATCTGAGAATTGTTAATGATTGTTAGTGATGGTTTATTGCAGATTTACTGAAGCAAAAACACAATTTTAATCAGTTAGAACTTTACCTGATCCTAGTAGTATTTGGAATTAAGCAGTCACAGAGACATACAGTATGGAATGAGAAATGTTTGCTCCTGAGTCTGTGCTGACCATCGATCACCCTTTTACATGAATCATACCCTAATCCCACCTGCTCTTCTCCCCCCATTTTCATCAACTCCCCCAAGACTCTACAACTCAGCTCCACAATTTACAAAATTCAATTAATCTGTCAAGCTACATATCTTTGGGATGTGGGAGGAAAGTGGATTACCAGAGGAAACTCACGTGGTCACAGGGAGAATGTGTAAACTCCATACAGCAGTAGCCAAATTTCAGAAAATCATTCAATGTATTGCCCTGCCTTAATTTGGTGAAGAATCTACTGCCTAGTTTTACTGCTTTACAAAGTATTTTTCTACTTGTCTGATTCATTGGAACTCCAAAGACCCTCAAGGAGCACAGCACAATTCAAAACAAAGCAGCACACTTGATTGGCAGGCATCTTCACAGCCACCATAAACATTCATTCCTTTCACCAATGGTAAACCGCTTCTTCAATGCTACTCTTTCAAAATGCATGGCAATCAGTTGTCCAGGATATTCATTAAACACCATAAAAACATAAGACATAGGAGCAGAATTAGGCTATCTGGTCCATCGAGTCTGCTCTGCCATTCCATCATGGCTGATTAATCTTCCCTCTCAGCCTATTCCTTTCCTTCTCCCCATAACCTTTTGACACAATTACAAACTAAGTACCTATCAACCTCCACTTTAAATAGGCATGGCCTCAGCTCTTTATAGCAATGAATTCCACAGATTCATCATCCTTTCAGTAAAGAGATGCCTTGTCATCTCTGTTCTAAAGCAACCTCGTTGTATTCTGAGGCTGTGTCTTCCCCTGCTAGACTCCCCTGCTATAGGAAACATTTTCTCCACATTCACTCTATCTAGGCCTTACAATATTTCAATGAGAACCCTCCCTCATTTTTCTAACCCCCAGCATGTACATGCCCAGAGCCATAAACCATTCCTCATATGTTAACCCTTTCCTTCCTGGAATCATTCTCGTGAACCTCCTCTGGACGCTCTCTGATTCCAGCACACCATTTCTTAGATTCAAAGAATTCATAGTACATTGTATAAATTATGCAATCTTGAGATTTGTTTGCTTCCAGGCAGCCGCACCGCAAGAGACCCAAAAGAATCCAGTTAAAAAAAGCCTAACCCCAGAGGAAGAGAAAAGAAAACACAAATCATGCAAACAAGAGCAAGCAGCAACTAGCATTCTGAACCAAACTGAGTCCTTAGATCCAAATCCCCAGAGCAGCCTGGAGGAGGCCCAAAGCTTCAGTAGTTCTGGAGACCAATACTACACACAATACTCCAAGTGCAGTCTGACCAACACCTTGTAAAGCCTCGGCATTACATCTTTGCTTTTATATTCTAATCCTCTGGAAATGAATGATAACATTGCATTTGCCTTCCTCACCACAGACTCAGCCTACAAGTTAACCTTTAGGAAATCTTGCACTAGAACTCCCAAGCTCCTTGGCACTTCTGATTTCTGAATTTGCTCTCCGTTCAGAAAATAGTCTATGCAAAACCCACAACCTCCACTACCAAGAAGGACAAAGGCTTCAGGCCTCTAATTATGTATTCTCCTTTGAATTGCACAGTAGGAAATACATTACCATTCCATCATTGTCACTTGGCATTAATCTCGGAACTCCCTCCCCCAACAGAACTGTAGAGTTTTATTCATCTGCAAGACTGCAGGAAATTGAGAACTCAAGAGCAGTTAAGGATTGGGCAACAAATATTTTTCATGCCTGGACTGTGAAAAATAAGTAAAAGAAATGCTTGTAAATAATTGGAGGAATGCTTAACGATTCCAGTGTAAAATCTAAATTTCTTTTGTATGGCTGCTTGTGGATAATTTGCATGAAAAACAAAGGTTTATTATGCACATTCAAATAACCATCTTATTATCCACTGGAATAAACAATAAAACTTGAAGATAAGTGAGAATAAAGTGCCAATCTAAATGCCAAGGATTTAAAGACTGCAGCTGACAAGTTATTTTCCAGCTGACAAGTTACAGTGACAAAGGAAATTCAGAAAATGGGACAAACATTAATTTCATCAGCAAATAAAAGGAAATGTCTGAAATTTTATTTAAATTGCTGTGATTTTTGAGGCAATTGTTCATTGTGTATATGGATGTCTTTAAAATAAAGCAAACAGCTACATCATGGAGTTATTTCTCTGAAATTCTAATCAATTATACCCAGCTCACGAAAGCATGAAAAATCCTATTATTCAGCTTTAAGATCTCAGTTCATGAAGTGACACTGCATAAAAGCTACCATGGGCTTCACAGCAACATCCATTAAGATTCATTGCTTGCAACTGCACTGTAGATGTGGTTCCCTGTACACAATATTAGCAGCCAAATGGTACAGTTACGTAAATGATACCTGTACATTTGGAGATGAAAAATTAGAAATAAAAGACAGGATTTACAAAATGATTTGAAAATTCTAAGGACCCAATAAGAAAATATTATTGATATTTTGATTAATTCAGATATACAGCTCTATTTTACTACATTTTAACTCCAGTCATGGCTGCATTGAATCTCCAGAAATAAGGAAGGATCTGATATCAACTCTGAACATATTCATGTGATAACTAGAAATCAAACTATGTAATTCATACAACGGTACATAGGGAAGTGTGCGTGTGATACTATGAACAAGGTTGAATACACTAACATGGAGGAGTTTCAGTTGAAATTACACCTGCTAATATAAAGTACATGGATGAGACATTATTTCATCAGCAATACAAGTGATTCTCTGCTTTCCTTCTCATACCTGGAACTTTGACAGGAAGTGTGGAGGATTATTAATCTATGCAACCAACAATGGGCAAGCAAACTTATAAATTGTGATTAAAACAACTGACATACTTCCTGTCTCATCTCAGTGACTGGAGTATGAAGATCACTTCTGTGTTTATGGATTGAATGTTGGTGTGTTATGACAATATGCAATCAGGCTATAATTCAGCTGTGCAAAGATATGTGAATCCTGAGATTGTAGAAGCCATTAGTTGTGGATTTTAATCCCAAGATCAAAAATGCAAGTGGGGCATGTCAGGACTTTCTGAGGATCTTGATGTTTGGGTTATGAAGTGTTTGGCAAGAGCCAATAAAGATAAATTGGATTTAAGTGGAGCAGCCGTAGTGTGAGCAAGGGTTCGAGTGGGTGTCTTTTTTCTTTTTCTCTCTCTCTCTCTCTCCCTCTCAAGACTTGGATACCTCCAGTGTCCTCAACTACTAAACCTGCAAGAAGTGCATCCAATACTACTTCTTATAGACTATGTTAGGGAAGGGGAGCTGGAGTTGGATGACCTTCAGTCCATTTGGGAGGTTGACAGGAGATACAGGGAGGTAGCTACATCTGGGGTGCAGGACACAAATAACTCAGCAACAGTCAAGAGGGGGAAAGGGGAGTATAGTGCAGGGTAACCCTGTGGCTATACCCCTCAATAACAAGTATATTGTTTTGGATACTATTTGGCGGAATGACCTAACTAAGGAAAGCTACAGCCATCAGGTTGCTGGGACTGAGACTGGCTCTGTGACTCAGAAAGGAAGGGGGAGAAGAAACAAGCAGAAATGTTAGTGGAGTCATTGGCTAGAGAACAGACAGGAGGATCTGGGGATGAGAATGAGATTCCTGGATGGTATTTTACCTCCCAGATGCCAGGGTCAGAGACATCCTGGATCAAATGTATGGTTTTCTTAAGGGAGAGAATGAGTTGCCATAAGTCATGGTCCACATTGGTAGCAATGGCATAGGCAGTAGGGGTGAGGAGGTCCTGCAAAGTTTGTTCAGGGAGTTAAATGCAATGTTAAAGGACAGAACCTCTAGGGTGGTGATCTCAAAATTGCTAGTGAGGCTAGGATTGTAAGGAAGGCAGATGAGCTTAGAGCATGGATCAACATGTGGAATTATAACATTGTAACCATTACTGAGACTTGATTGCAGGAGGCCTTATCAATTTTCTGGGGTTCTGATGGTTTAGACATGATAGATATGGAGGAGGGGTGTTATCACTCCTCAGGGAAAATGTCACGGCAGTGCTCAGTGCTGAGACAGAACGGACTGGGTAGTTATCTACTGAGGCTATACAGGTGGAACTGAGGAATAATAAAGGGATGTCTTCATTAATGGGATTATATTACAGACCACTTAATAGTCAGTGGAGATTAGAGGAACAAATTTGTACTGAGATCACAGACTGTTTGAAGAAAAATAAGGTTTTGATAATAGGTGATTCCACATATTAACTTGAACTTCCATACTTTAAAAGGACTGGATGAGAAAGAGTTTGTCAAATTTGTTCAGGAAAGTTTTCTTAATCAATATATAACAAGAGAGAGCCAATACTGGATTCCTGTTTGGAAACGAGACAGGACAAATGACAGAAGTGTGAATGGGGATATGCATTAGATCAAGTTACTAATTTCATGACAAAATTATGGAGAAGAATAGGACAGGTCCTTGGGATATGATTCCAAATTAAAGGGAAGCCAATTTTGATGGCATTAGAAAGGATCTGCCAGGTGTTGGTTGACTCCTGAAGTGATCCCAATGTTTCAAGAACATGAATCCTTGTCCTCTGCGCCAGCTTCTCAGCTGCCAATTCATTTGGCCTATCTTTCTATTTCTGTCCTCAGTAGCACTTGGCAGCTGAAGATAGCTAGAGACCGCTACCCATGAGGTCCTCTTTCTTAACTTAACTTTCATAACTCCCTATGCTCATTTCACAGAACCTTGTCCCTTGTTCTAGCTATGTCCTTTGTCCCATCATGTGTAACGACTTCTGGATGTTCCCCATCCCACCCGAGAATTTTCTGCAACTGCTCAGAAATATTCTTGACCCTGGCACCATCCTGGCATCTCCTCTATGGCCTCAGAATCCCATGTCCATTCATTATTCAGACTCCCATTATTATCGCCCTTTCTGACAGCACTCTTCCCCTCTGAGCCAGCCAAGGTTCAAGAGTCCTGACTATTACTGCTATCCCCTGAAAGAACATCCCTCTCAACAGTATCTAAGGAGGTGCACCTGCTGGTGCTGGAATGGCCACAGGGGGAACCAAACACTGACTACTCCCCTTACTTTTTCTGGTAGTCACTCCTCCATCAGAAACCTGTTCCTTTGGTGTGAGCCCCTCAGTAAAGGCCTCACCTATGATTCTCTCAGCTTCCCAGATGGCCCAACTTCAGATCCAGTTCCTTGACCCAGTCTGTCAGAAGCTACAACTGAGTGCATTTCTCACAGGTGCAATCATCAGGGAGATTGCGAGGACCCCTGAATCATCACATCAGTAGGAGCAGCCCACTGCCCTAACTACTATCCAGCCTGCACAGAATCAATGGCAACAGAGCAATTAGTGTAACACTAATACAACTTGGGGTGTCAGAGTCAGAGTACACAGTTCAATTCTGGCACCATCTATAAGGAGTTTGTATGTACTCCCCATGATCGCATGGGTTTCCTCCATCTGCTCCAGTTTCCCCTGACAGTCCAAAGATATACTGGTTAATAGGTTAACTGGTCATTGTAAATTGTCTTGTGATCAGGCTAGTGTTAAAATAGGGGGGTTGCCAGGCAGCATGACTTGTTGGGCCACAAAGCCCTGTCGTATACACTTTCTGTAAATAAACCCAAAATAAATACAAATCCAGTACTAAGGTTCAATAGCAAATTGAAAACTTACTTGGTTTTACCTGCACTTCCTTACCAAAGGCTTTGTAAAGATCCCCTCTCACTCCTAATAATTGGGCCACTTACTCAGCCTCCTCATGCTGAAACCTCTTGAGCCGAAGCCTCAGCTCCCCACACTTACACAAACCACACTCACAATGGCTGCACAGAAAGGGGAACTTCCAGGTGCAGGTGTTCCCATGTTTTTGCTGTCTTCCTCATTCTAGCTGGTAGAGGCTGTGCTCTCTAATTGACTCTCGCTGAGTTCCTGCAGTGCATCCCACAGATGGTACAAATTGCAGCCACTGCACATCAGTGGTGAAGTGAGTAAATGGTTGTGGAGGGGTGCTATGGTTTGGATGGCGCTGCCCTTTTTTGTGTGTTGCTGCAGCTGCTCTCATCCAGGCAAATGGTGAGTATTACTTCACGTTCCTGATTTGAGCCCTGAAAACGGCGGACAGGTTTTAGAGAAAGGATCACACAAAATCCAACACTACTCACTCACTTTCCCATTCTGTCTAGTGCCACTTCTCTCAGCTACTACAGAATCTGCATATCCCACAAAACATTTCAGCCATCTTAGCAGCAAGGAAACTGGAGAAGCAAGTCATTTGGTAAATTGGTTTACTATTGTCACAAGCACTGAGGTACAGTGAAATAGTTTGTTCCCTACCTCTCCTTTAATATGCTCTCCCTTAAAGACAGTAGAAGACTAATTTCTTCCTCTACATTCTATGCCCAGGCAAACAAACCAGGCTCAAATTGGTTCTTGAAACTGGATTTTCCACCCATCTAATTCAGCCCATATGTTCACTGCTGAGAAAGGATAAACTTATCTACAAACATACTAGCTTCCATGAAAACCCTTGATCATGTTTAATAGCACGATTTCAAATGATTCACTCCCACAATATTGTTCCACTTATGTGCAAGCAAGAAATGATTCATTAAACTGATGTTAAGGTTTTTAAAATGTTGGCATAAAGAAGGGTCATGTTTCAAAAGATAATGTCATCAAGAAGACCATAAATTACTTGATGATATTTCATTTTACAAATCACTTCATTCTGATTTCAGCTTTACAAGTAAAATGAAAAGGGATAGAAATGTCTCACATTATTTATTTGAATAGTGTCAACCACACAAGATCTCAATTAGGTAAAATATGTTTCTTATTTTCAGTGTAATCCACAAATCCTAGTACTTGCTGAAATACAGTGCTTACTCTGTATTGATGTACTCCAGCTGCAAGTATCCACTCATCTTAAAAATAATCAACTGTCACATTGTTCAAGGTACAAATAATGGATCTTTCTGTTTTCTAAAGAATTACTAACTGAAGCAATAAATCCAAATGCTTTCTCACAGTGGTTATCTTCAACAGTTACACAGAAAACAGCACAGTATATCCGTACATTTACCCAACTCCAAGATCAATCTAAATCTTCCCTCCCACATAGTCCTCCAATTTTCTTTCATCCACACACCTAAGAATTTCTTAAATGTCCCTAATGTATCTGTCTCTACAACTACCCTGGGAGTATGTTCCATGCACCCACAACTCTTTGTGTAAAGAAAATTATCTCTGACATTCCCTTATACTTTCCTCCAATTACCTTAATGTTATGCCCCCTCTTATTAGCCATTTCAACGCAGGGAGTTGGGATTTCATGTTATTGCTGTAGAAGGCATTGCTGAAGCCACAGTTGGATGCATTATGTGCACTTATAATCACCTAGCATATCATTAGGCTGAAAAGGATGAAGACAATATTTACAAGGATGTTCCTGGCACTGGAGAGCTTGAGTTATAAGGAGGGATGAGTTACGGTTGGGTTATTTTTCCCTGAAGAGTAGAAGGCTGAGAGGGTGACCTTACAGAAGTATATAAGATCACAAGGGACATTAGGTAAAATGAATTTTCACTCTGCTTTCCTCAGGGGAGGAGAATATAAAAATAGAGCACATAGATTAAAGAGGGGAAAGATTTAAAAGGGATTAGAGGACAATTTATTCACACAGTGGGCAGTAGGTATATGGATCAAACTGCCAGAGAAAGTAGTAGAGGTGGGTACAGTTACAATATTGAAAAGACATTTAGCCAGGTACATGGATTGGAAGATTTAGAGTGCTATGAAGCAAATACAGATAAATGAGACTAGCTCAGGTAGGCAACTTGGTTGGCTGGATGACTTTGGCTGTAGGGCCCATTTCTATGCTGTATAACTCTTAATCTGTGACTCTGTTGAGACCTTAGACACGTCCATATGGGCAGTAGATTAAATTAGATTAGATTTATTTGTCACACGTAGGTTGAAACATCAGAATATACTGTGAAGTGTTTCATTTGTGTCAACCACCAACACAGTTTGAGGATATGCTGGGGGCAGCCTGGAACTGTCACCGTGCTTCTGGTGCCAACGTAGCACGCTCACAATTTACCAACCCTAACCCGTACAGCATGTATTTGGAATGTGGGTGGAAACCAGAGCACCAGGAGGAAACCCACATGGTCATGGGGAGAACATACAAAATCCTTACAGGCAACACCCCAATCTTCCGATTGCTGGCACTGTACAGCATTATCCTAACCACTTTGCCACCATCCAGCCCTAGATTCTCTGGTGCAAAAACACTCCTTCGCCATTGGCACAAACTTTATATCTCTCCTGTAACAACCATTGAAATATCCATTAAAGTGGTAATGTCAATTAGTGTAATTACAGTGAAGGTTCACAGCTCTTGACAGCATTAATGTTGTGGCTATGGTTCAATGCATTGTAATTCCTAATTTGCACATTCAGCAGTAAACATCATAATAAAGTGATATGAGAAACAGTGCAGCTGCAGCAGAGTGTAATGTCAGGAAATCTGCTTAATTACTGTTTAGAACAAAATGTTTAGAGTCCATTTCAGGATCCAAGAAATTAAGTGAGCAGCTGGAATTATGTATTTTTGAACCAATGAATTTTGAACCAAAAGATCCAGAAAACTTAAGAAAAATATTGAATGTTCTTTTTGAATAAAACTCAGCATAATTAAGGTGTAAAGAGACATACGTGAGCTCAATGCAGCATTTCCTCACCTATTCAAAAGTATAATCTTTGTAAAACCATTGAATTTAGCACCTGTCAATCAATCTATTGGATCTAGTTGTCTAATTTGATGATGTGGTTAGAGACGTAGACTTTGTAAATACCTGCTAGCACATTTTTTCCGACTGCATCATTGAATAAACAGGGCTATTGGCCTTTCGCTGTCACTATCACAGTATCAACCTGGTAATTTGCACCATTTTCAAAAAGCCATTTCAGAATCTTGACAGCTTGGCTATTGGATTACTTATTCAATGAGCCTGTCCCAATCATCCGGTACCAAGGAATGTGTCTTTCTTATTATAGATATATAGCATCTTCTAATGAGACTGCAAAGAACTGTGTAAATAAGCCCAAAATGTTGATATCCACTTAAATGATACCAGTCATCAAATTATTGCTTAAATTGAATTTATGAAAGCAAAGTATAAATATTTCTCTAGGCAAAAAACTTTGATTTGATGATGATAAATCATTGAGATATTAATATCATCAGTTTCAAGATTTCAGATTTCTAGTAGTGTCACTACTAGTAGTAGAGAATGAAATAATTGTTACTTTGAATTCCATACAGCACAAAAAACAAAAACAATAAGGATAAAAAGTACTATAAATATAAATACATAAGATAGCTTTTATATATATATTTTTTAAAAATTATTGATTGTATGCCCATAAAGTCATTCTAGGCACTGTACATAAGATGGCTGACAGGAAATGATAAAGTAGTAATCAAATCACATCCTTTGTTTTTGTTATAGAATTCTGTTGCAGCATATGCGTATTGTATCTTGTGTTCAGATATGAAGCATCCCACTAACTACTAAAACTTTAAAGCTCTAAGCTATATATTAGTATGCTATACATATCAGCAAATAGTATTTTCTTTTCAATAGTATGTCTCAGCCATGTGTGTGTAGATGGAAAGTTCATGGAATACTTGGGATTGGTGGGCCCATTAACACCAGAGAAGACTTATGTGTCCTATACATCTGATAATGAATAAACAGACTTGCAAAATAAAACAAATTTACAGGAGATGGCTACTATTTAAATATTTCTCCTTTTGCAAGTAATTGTTTCATTTATAAGAAAGTCTGGTCAAAGAACACTGAGGCTATCTACAAGAAGGGTCAGAGCCGTCTCTACTTCTTGAGGAGACTGAGGTCCTTTAACATCTACCGGACGATGCTGAGGATGTTCTACGAGTCTGTGGTGGCCAGTGCTATCATGTTTGCTGTTGTGTGCTGGGGCAGCAGGCTGAGGGTAGCAGACACCAACAGAATCAACAAACTCATTCGTAAGGCCAGTGATATTGTGGGGGTGGAACTGGACTCTCTGACGGTGGTGTCTGAAAAGAGGATGCTGTCCAAGTTGCATGCCATCTTGGACAATGTCTCCCATCCACTTCATAATGTACTGGTTTGGCACAGGAGTACATTCAGCCAGAGACTCATTCCACCGAGATACAACACCGAGCGGCATAGGAAGTCCTTCCTGCCTGAGGCCATCAAACTTTACAACTCCTCCCTCGGAGTGTCAGACACACTGAGCCAATAGGCTGGTCCTGGACTTATTTCCACTTGGCATAATTTACCTATTATTATTGAATTACTTATAGTTTTATATTGCCATATTTCTACACTATTCTTGGTTGGTGCGGCTGTAACGAAACCCAATTTCCCTTGGGATCAATGAAGTATGTCTGTCTGTCTGTATGTGTGTCTTCTGTGTCTTACCAAGTTTTCTACATTTATAAAATTATTCAAATAATTCATCATTAGAACTCCAACAGCGCATTTTTTTTCATTTGTTAAGTCCATTTTCAATACATATACAGTAAAGTAAAAACATTTCGTTAAAAGTAATTTTTTTTATACAACTTCTGAATGACTCAAACATTTTAATGTCTCTGTCTTCTATACACTTCCTTGCTAATACCTTAACACATAGGCACTGTTCTCTTTTTGACAGTATGTATATAAAAGCTGATGAGCATGCAGGATATTTACTAATGATCAGATGTTCATGAAAATGAATTCAACAGGTGTGGCAACACAGTACTATATATTTCATTCACACGAACCTGTGGATGATGTGGTAGCTTTGTAGGTAATCCAAAGCTAATGCCAGTTCACACACATAGAGCTTCACTGCTTCTTCCTTGAAGTGTACATTTTGCTGTAAATGATATCGTAAATCTCCACCTAGCAGCAGATCTACCACCATAAACATATCTTCCTCATCTTGAAATGAGTACCTATAAGAAAAAAAACTCTTCTTTTAAAGCCAGAATGTGTAGAGTATGAGCGTAGCCTCATTTCTTAAACAAAGATTCACTTCTCAGTGAAATTTTAAAGCAATGGAATTTGTGAGTTAAGGGAAGTTTGTTATCAAAAGATGAATTTAAAAAAATACTCCCAGTGTTACTCAAAAAGCTACTAAAACAGATGTTAAATAATAAACACGAAGAAGTCCTGCAGATGCTGGAAATCCAGAGCAGCTCACACAAAATGCTGGAGAATCTCAGCAGGGCAGGCCGCATCTATGGAAATAAATAGATATTCAACATTTTAGGCTGAGACCCTTCTTCTGGACTGAAAAGGAAGGGGAAAGATACCAAAATAAAAAAATGGCCGAGGGGAAAGAAGCTAGCTGGAAGTGATAGCTAAAGCCAGCTGGGTAGGAAAGGTCAAGGGCTGGAGACAAGGAAATCTGATAGAAGAGTATTGTGGACCATAGGAAAAATGGAAGGTGGAGGGAACCCTGGGAATATAACAGGTAGGTGAGAAGAGGTAAAATATCACAGTGGGGAATAGAGGAGGAATGGGAAATTTGTTTACTGGAAGGAGAAATCAACATTTATGCCATTAGGTTGGAGATTACCCAGACAGTATATAAGGCGTTGCTCCTCCACCCTGAGGGTAGACTCATCTTGGCACAAGAGAAGGCTATGGACTGACATGTCGGAACAGGAACTGAAATATTTGGACACCAGCAAGTTCCGCTTGTGGTGGATGGTGCAGAGGTGCTCGATGAAGCGGTCCACTAACTTATGACGGGGCTCACCAATGTAGAGGAGGCTGCACTGGAGACAATAGACGACCCAGGCAGATGCACAGGTGAAGTGTTGCCTCACCTGGAAGGATTGAGGCCCTGCTAGAGGTGATGTGTGGGCAGGTGCGGCATGTAGGCTGCTTGCAGGGCTGAGTGCTGTGATGGAGGTTAGTGGGGAGGGATGAATGGACAAGGGAAACGTGAGGGAGAAATCTCTGTGGAAAGCAGACATGGGGGTGGTAAAGATATGTTTAGTAGTGGGATCCCTTTGGAGATTGTGGAAACTGTGGAGGATAATGTGTTCAATGCAGAGGCTGATAGGGTAGTACATAAGGACAGGGGGATCTCTATCATTATTAAGGCAGTGGTAAGATGGGGTGAGCATGTATGTATGGGAACTGGAGGAGATGCAGGTGAGGGTGTCATCAATAGTGGAGGGAGGGAATTCCTATTCTTTAACCCTGTTCTCTGATGTCCTGGAATGGAAAGATACATGCTGGGAACAGACATGGCAGAAGCAAAGACACAGAGAAAAGAGAATAGCATTTTTACAGGAGATAGGGTGACAAGAGTGGGAATCAAGATAAAAGTGTGAATCAGTATATTTATAGAAGACTTCAGTTTACAGTTTGCCTCCGGAGATGGAGACAGAGAGATTTAGAAAGGGGAGAGAGATATCAGAAATGGGCCATGTAAATTTAAGAGCAGGTTTGGAGGCAAAGTTGATAAAATTGACAAGTTCAGCATGGGTGCATGAAGCAGCACCAATACAGTCATCAATGTAGCGGAAGAAAAATTGGGGAGTATAATCAGGGAAGGCTTCAAACATGGATTGTTCTATGCATTCAATGAAGAGACAGGCATCGCTGGGGTCCATGCAAGTGTCCATGGCTACCCCTCAAGTTTGGTGAAAGTGGAGGAGCCAAAGGAAAAATTGTTCGGTGAAAATGGGGTGGTCAGGGACAGAGAAATGAAAGTTACTGAGCAGATCAAGTGTATGAGAAGTGTTGTGGATCTAGGTGGGAAGAGACTGAACCAAGGGGGATAGAATGGTATCAAGATATGAGGACATGAATTCAGTGGGGCAGGAGCAGGTAGAGACAATGGGCCTACATGGACACTCCAGCTTGTGGACCTTGGGCAGGAGGTAGGAGTGAGCAGTGCGAGTTAAGGGAACTATGAATTTGGTGGCAGTGGATGGGAGCTCTTCAGAGTGGATGAGGTCAGTGTCAGTGTTGGAGTCAATTTTCTGATGCTCTAGAGTGAGAACTCCTTCGAGGGGTAGGTATAAGGAGGTATCTGAGAGTTGCTGCCTGGCCTTGAGGTCAGTGTGCCACACTCCAACAGCACCCCCTTTGTCTGCGGGTTTGATGGTGAGGTTGGGATTGGTGTGGAGAGTTTGGAGGGCAGTATGTTCTGAGGGGTAAGTTGGAGGAGGAGAGAGTGCTCAAGTCGAAACAGTTGATGCCTCATCAGCATTTCGAGATGAAAAGGTGCAGAGCAAGCAGAGAACTAGAGTGGGGAGTCAAAGCAGAGGAGGAGGAGGAGGTTTGCAGACAGGAAAAGGAGTCGTCAGAGCTGGGTGTGGAATTCCTGCCAAAGAAATGGGCTCAGAGACAGAGATGAGGACAACACAGGTGGCAGGCATGTTCAAAGGAGGACAAAGGTGAGGCCTTCACTGAGGACAGAAGTTCTGCCGAGAAGATTAGAGGAATTGTGAAGATATGGCACGGATTAGAATTGGGATCAGAGGGGGGAAGCGAGTTGGTGGTGTCAGAGGAGGGAGGACGGTTGGGGTGGGTGGAAGACGAAGGGTCCAAAGACCCAAGAGCTGATGGTGGGGTCTGAAAGATATGGGGTTAAATAAATATTTACAGCTTTATAGAAATATTTTAAAATACTAACAATGTGAACTCTCAGTCCATAAGACCATAAGACAAAGGAGCAGAATTAGGCCATTCAGCCCAATGAGTCTGTTCCGCCATTCCATCATGGCTGATCCCGGATCCCAGTCAATCCCATACACCTGCCTTCTCGCCATATCCTTTGATACCCTGACTGATTCGGAATCTATCAACTTCTGCCTTAAATATATCCACAGACTTGGCCTCCACCACTATCTGTGGCAGGGCATTCCACAGATTGACTACTCTCTAACTAAAAAATCCCTCCTTACTTCTGTTCTAAAAGGTTGGCCCTCAATTTTGAGGCTGTTCCCTCTAGTTCTGGATACCCTCACCATAGGAAACATCTTCTCCACATCCACCCTACCTAGTCCTTTCAACATTCAGTAGGTTCCAATGAGAACCCCCTTGCCCCCCCGCCACACCAGCATTCTTCTAAATTCCTGAGAGTTCAGGCCCAAAGCTGCCAAATGTTCCTCATCTGTTAACCCGTTCATTCCCAGAATCATCCTCATGAAGCTCCTCTGGACTCTCTCCGAAGACAACACATCTTTTCTGAGATATAGGGCCCAAAACCATTGACAATACTCCAACATTGACAAAACCCCAATGGCCAGATTACTGTCTTATAAAGCCTCAACATCATATCCTTGTTTTTACATTCTATCCCCCTTGAAATGAATGCAACTTTGCAATTGCCTTCCTTACCACAGACTCAACCTGTAAATTAACCTTCTGGGAGTCTTGCACGAGGACTCCTACGTCCCTCTGCACCTCTGATGTTTAAACCTTCTCCCCATTTAGATAATAGTCCGTACTATAGTCCCTTTTAAAAAAATGCATTATCATACATTTCCCAACATTGTATTCCACCTACCACTTTTTTGCCCGTTCTTTCAATTTGTCTAAGTCCTTCTGCAATCACATTGCTTCCTCAGCACTACCCACCCCTCCACATATCTTTGTATCATCTGTAAACTTTGCCATAAAACCATCAATTCCATTAACCAAATCATTGACAAACAATGTGAAAGGTAGTGGTCCCAATACTGACCCTTAAGGAACACCACTAGTCACTGGCAGCCAACCAGAAAAGACCCCCTTTATTCCCACTTGTTGCCTCCTGATTGTTAGCCATTCCTCTGTCCATGTCAGTATCTTTCCTGTAATGCCATAGGATTGTAACACCATGTGTGGCACATTATCAAATGTCTTCTGAAAATCCAAGTAAATGACATCCACTGCCTCTTGTATGTCCAGTCTGCTTGCTACTTCCCTGAAGAACTCTAACAGATTTGCCAGGCAAGATTTCCCTTGACAGAAATGATGCTGACTTTGACTTATTTTATCATTAGTCTCCAAGTACCCCGAAACCTCATCCTTAATAATCAACTCCAGCACATTCCCAACCATTGAGGTTAGGCTAACTGGCCTATAATTTCCTTTCTTTTGCCTTTCTCCCTTCTTAAAGAGTGGAGTGACATTTGCAACCTTCCAGTCCTCCGGGACCATGCCAGAATGAAGTGATTATTGAAAGATCATGACCAAATGCATCGTTCTTTCTTCAGCAACCTCTCTCAGGACTCTGGGATTGATTGATTCCTGGGATGGCAGGACTTTCATATGAAGAAGGACTGGATCGACTAGGCTTATACTCAATGGAATTTAGAAGATTGAGGGGGGATCTTATTGAAACGTATAAAATTCTAAAGGGATTGGACAGGCTAGAGGCAGGAAGATTGTTTCCGATGTTGGGGAAGTCCAGAACGAGGGGTCACAGTTTAAGGATAAAGGGGAAGCCTTTTAGGACCCAGATGAGGAAAAACTTCTTCACACAGAGAGTGGTGAATCTGTGGAACTCTCTGCCACAGGGAACAGTTGAGGCCGGTTCATTGGCTATATTTAAGAGGAAGTTAGATATGGCCCTTGTGGCTAAAGGGATCAGGGGGTATGGAGAGAAAGCAGGTACAGGGTTCTGAGTTGGATGATCAGCCATGATCATACTGAATGACGGTGCAGGCTCGAAGGGCCGAATGGCCTACTCCTGCACCTAGTTTCTATGTTTCTATGTAGTCCATCTGGCCCAGGTGACTTATCCACCTGAAGAGCTTTGAATTTGCCTAGTACTTTTTCCTTTTTAATAGCAATGGCACTCACTCCTGCTCCCTGTTACTCACGGACCTTGGTGCAATACTTGTGTCTTCCACAGTGAAGATGGATGCAAAGTACCCATTAAGTTCATCTGCCACTTCTTTGTTCTCCATAACTAACTCACCAGCATCTTTTTCCAGTGGTCCAATACCAACTCTCACATCCCTTTTGCTCTTTAGATAACTGCAAAAAACTTTTAGTATCATTCTTTATATTATCAGCTAGTTTGCCCTCATATTTCATCTTTTCCCTACTTATAGCATTTTTAGTTGCCTTCTGTTGGGTTTTAAAAGTTTCCCAATCATCCAGATTTCCACTCACTTTTGCTACCTTGACTTTAATGCAGTTCTTAACTTCCCTTGTCAGCCACAGTTGCCTACCCATGCCATTTGAGAACTTCTTCTGTGGGATATATCTATCCTGCGCCTTGTGAACTACTCCCAGAAACTTCAGCCACCTGTATTCTGCCGTCATCTCTGCCAGTATCCTTCTCCAATCCACCTGGGAGAGCTCCTCTCTCCTGGTTCAGTAATTCCCTTTATTCCATTATGATACTGATACATGTGACTTATACTTCTTCCTCTCAAATTGCAGTATGAATTTAATCATATTATGATCACTACTCTAAAGGTTCATTTACATTAAGCTCCTTAATAAATCTGGGTTATTACACAACACCCAATCTAAGACAGCCTTTCCCCCGAGTAGGCTCAAGCTCAAACTGCTGTAAAAAGCCATCTGGTAGGCATTCAACAAATTCCCTCTCTTGCGATCTGACACCAACCTGATTTTCCCAATTCCCTTACATACAATTGTCCATTACAATTATGTCGTTACCTTTATTACATGCCTTAAGACATATGACCGAGCTTGTGAATGAATTGATAATAATTTTGTGCTGAACTATTACTGTATAGCGGATATTGTACTGAGTAGAATATCATAATAGGGTGAGAGCAGTATGCATTCCCCCCCCCCACATATTTACTTTTCTAATTGAGCAGGACCTTTTTCAAAGGTGTAAACTTATATGCCAGAAATCCCTTTCTAGATTTCTTAAAAGGATCTCTGCATAGAAATAGTCATTATAAGATTATAAGATTTTCTTATAACCATATAATTATACAATATAATCTTTAAAATAAAATGTATTATATCTCACTACAGAGGAAACAAAACCATGTATAATTCATGTTTAAGAAATATTTGCAAAATATAATTTCTAAACATGTTCAAAATTAGTTTCGTAGTGAGGAAGGGGCAAAAATAAATGAAAATATAAAAAAACTGCAGAAACTGGACATCCAAAATTGTAACAGGAAATACTCGAAGTACTCAGCAGGTCATGTGACATCTATGGAAAGAGAAGCAGAATTAATTTCTCAGTTCAATGGCCCAGCTTGTCTAACTTCAATGATTGTTCTTTTAATATCATCTTTCCAGAGATACAGCTTCAACATAGTGTTTTCTGTATTTTCTGCTTTTATTGAAGATCCTATATTTACAATTTTTCTTTATTTGAAGGAAATGACTAACTAAATCAATTATGGCATTGAGGAACAGTACAGAAAGCAGTGCTGGGTCAGCCCATTGATTTCGCAGCTATTATTTACAAAGAACGTATGTATCATGGACAGTATCCAGTACTCAATACAGTTCTGAAAATTTTCTGATTTTACATTTCAATTACTTTCCAGAATAACATGGACATTTGGAAATGCATTGCAAAACTTAGTCATTGAAACTATTCAACTCTCCAAAAAATGCTAAATATGATCAAATCTCTGCCTTTTTTAGTGCCTGCAACCGATGTTAATTTATAGTGACAAAACTGAACTATCATTTAAACTCCAGTTGTTTCATTCTGTTAGATCATTGATTATTAATTTGTTCGTATATATATTTAGCTATTTATAAATATTCGCAGAAGAATATATAATGAGCAGCAAAGTTGATATAAAGCAGTATAGGAGAGTACAGCAGAGGAACAGCCCCTTCAGCCCACAATGTCTATGCTGACCACAATGCCAAATTAAACTAACTCTCTTTGCTTCTGCATGATCCATATCCCTCCATTCTCTGCATATTCATTTGTCTATCTAAAAGCCTATAAAAAGGCATCGTCATATCTGCTTCTACCAGTTCCCCTGGGAGCCAGTTTCAGGCATCTACCACTCTCTGTGTAAAAAACTTGCTCCCCACATCTCCCTGAAACTTTCCCTCTTTCACCTTAAATGCATGTTCTTCAGTATTTGATATTTGTACCCTGGGGGAAATAAAAAAGATTTTGAATGTGTCCTCTATCTATGCCTCTCATAAATAATAAACTTCTATTAGGTCTCTTCTCAGCCTCCAATGCTCCAGAGAAAACAACCTAATTTTGTTCAACCTCTCCTTATAGCGCACATCCTCTAATCCAGGCAGTATCCTGGTAAATCTTTTCTGTATGGTTTCCAAAGCTTCCTGTAATGGGACACCCAGAAATGTACACTATGGTCCAGATGCTGCCTAATGAAAGCTTTATATAACTGCAACATGACTTTCTTAATGTCATATTCAATGCTCTGACCAATGAAGGGAAGCATTCCATACACCATCATTACCTACTTGCACAGCATCTTTCAAGGGTCTGCCTACATTTATTGCCAAAACAGTGCAGATATGTTCCAAGGAGTACTTTTGGATGCACATTCTAACCCCAGGTTACAACTTCAAGATTCAATATAAATATTTAATTGCACTCACATACACATCGAAGGAGAGCTGTAATTTTTTTCTGAGTTGAAAACAGTTGGTCAGCAGTGAAGGTTATGGGATAAAGGATAAAAGATGAGCTCTTACAGAAATCTGTGATAGGCAGCTGTGATGCTTCCAGCTGAATGTCCTGCTGAGCTGGAGTGGGTTTTTTTTAGGTGTTGCCTGACTAACCGCTTTCCCCCCCCCACCCCCCCCAACCTCTTGTGTTCTTCCTTACCAAATAAAATGTGCAAAGAGAGATTCCCATTTAGTCATCTATTGTGCAACTTCTCCACTGAATCAAGATATTTTTCCAGAATCTATGAAAAAATAACTTCTCCAACCAGCAATCTGACACTCAGATTGCCATGAAAGGTTTAAATGGAGACAGAAGTTCAGTAGATAATATGCTGATGAGCTGTCAGCGGCAAGAAACAACGTTACTTGTCAGTGGTTAGCTGGGCAGAACAGATAAAAGAAAGACAGGTGAGTGAATAAGTTGTGGGGAGGGTATGAATAGCTTGGAAAGGGATATAGATAGACTGATGATGATTAGCAAAGTGGATAATGTGTCAGATGCAGTATAATTTGGGAAAATACGAGGTTATCCACTTCAGAAAAAAGAATGAAAAAGTAAATTATAGATTACAAAATGTTATGAAGCAAGAAGATCTGAAATATAAGAAATGAGCATGTATGTACAAGCAAAGTAATTGAGAAAGCCAATAGAACCTTTGCCTTTATTCAAAGAGGCATGGGCTGGGGTTAAATGTTTTTACTGCAGCTTTACAGGGAACTGGTGAGGCAGCACCACGAGGACTTCTGTTTTCCATATTTCAGAACAGATGTACTTGCTTGGAGCCAGAGTAGAGATGGTTCACTAGGTTGATCCCTAGGATGAAAATGTTGACAACGGACAAAAGGTTAGGCAGCTTGGGCCTATACTAGAGTTATGAAAAATGAGAGATGATCTTATTGAAAAATATCAGACTTTGAAAGGAATTGATGGGGTGAATGCTGAAAGGGTAATTTTCAAAGTTCAAAGGAAATTTATTATCTAAGTATGTACAGTACTGTGCAAAAGACTTAGGCACATGTACATATATAGCTAGGGTGCCTGAGACTTTTGTACCGTACTGCAGGAATTCTATGTATTGCTGCTGCAAAAAACAAATTTTATGACATACAGTATGTGAGTGATGATAAGACTGATTCTGATATGGGTCTCTATTGTGGACTGAGAATAGGAAAGGGAGGCAGGGAAGGGGGAATCATGGGGTAAATGGGAAGAGATAGGGAAGGAAGTGTGATGCACCAGAGAAACATTCTGTAATGAATAATAAACCAGTTGTTTGGAATCAAATTACCTTGCTTGGAGTCTCAGGGCTGGGTGTGTCTGCACCCACGCCAACCCCACCCCTGGACCTCCTTCTTCAACACCTGTCCCACACCCCTCCCACAGAGTTCCACCCTCACCAATCCAATATCCTTTGCTCCCAGCAGAAAGTCACTCTCCAGTCCACGTTGACAAATACAGTACTGTGCAAAAATCTGTTTTATATATATTATATATTAGACAATGGGGTGACTCAGGGCGCCCTTTGAGAGAAAGGTAGTGCAGTCTGATGTGACCAGAATGAAGATTATATTTTCCTGAATGCTATTGGTATCGCTTTGCTTTGGAAATTGAAGAAGAAAAGCCAGTTTATTAAAGAAGAAAGACACGTAGCAAGGCAAATATAGCTCCTCCTTGTTTAACGAAAGACACTTCTGATGGCAACATTTCTGGTTGATCTGCCACCATCATGCCTCTCATTGTCATTCTGGAGACGTGCAAACCTTTTATCCATCATCTTTTCATCTCTTCTGCTGTTTGTTGTTTGTCTCTGATCTTGGTGCATTTCTCAGCTCCTTTGTCTCTTTCTCTCTCCTCTTCCTGTGCCTGTTGTTGTCATTCTGGAGACGTGCATGCCTCTCCTCCTCTTCTCTCATCTTTTTTGTCCTGACTCTTTGATCCTGGAGTCGTGCAGCCCTGGCCTCATCCAATTCTTGGTCTCTCCCTCTCCTTGCCACTTCCCGATGACGTTTGGCGTCATCTCTTGACCATAATGTCCCCCTTCTCTTTCCACGTAGCATAATTAGGGTGACCATATTTTTTTTACCCTAATGCTGGATAGAAGATATGAATCAGTAATACCAAAGGAAGCTGATTATTCTTGATGATGTGGTTGGCGCTCTCCTAAATGGATGTGATATAGTCACCGCTGTCCTTTGACTGCAGCAAAGGGTTTGATGGGTGTCTCGAAGTACGTCATTACGGATTACGGGATGTTATGTCATGCTTAAATTTACAGAAGATCCGATGTTCAGTTTTTGAATCTAGTCAAGACTTTTATACATTGTGGGGACCATTTTTGAGTTATTTTCAAAACCTTTGATTTGTTGTAAAAGTACAGATGGTGGCTAATAATATATTTTATTATATGATAAGGATTTTTTCCCCCTTTTTTCTTGCTTTTCCTAACAGCTCTGACTTTGGTAGTGGGTTTAGATTTTTTTCTGTATAACAAAATTGTTATATTTCAATATTAGATTTAATTTATTTTTTATGAATACAGGGTTTTGTGATTGTAACTGTATTTTTAATACAATGTATTTGGTTCTTTTTTTACTTATATATCTTCTTGTACTCTATTTTCTATGCAGAAACTAATAAAAATATTGAAAGAGAAGTACGTCATTACAATAAGATTTAATGATCTCTTATTGATGGGTGGCAGTTAGATCGGCCCAATCCTGTACATGCTGATGGAGATCTGTGATCGCTCAAAATAGAGCTGCCCTGCCCAGCCCTTTTGCTCCGGTTGGTGTCGCTGCTAAGGCTGGCTGTGCGCATTCGTCGTGGTGTCGTGTCCCGGTTTCCATGATGGCAGGTCAGCTCTCCAGTGAAAGCGAGCCTGTTGATCTTGGTCAATGAGCAATTTTATACGAATATATAACCCTGAACTTTGCCTGCATTCTGTAAGTTCATGCATTTTAAGTCGATTTAGCCAAAAAAGTGCAGACCTTAGGCTCCTGTATCTCATTCCCGATGGCAGCAGCAAGAGGAGATCATGGCCTGGATGGCGGGATCCTTGATGATAGATGCTGCTTTCTTACACACTCCATACTCAATGGGGAGGGGTCTTCCAGTGAAGGACAGGGCTGTACCCTGTAGTTTTTGTAGGCTTTTGTATCTTGATGCAACCAGTCAAGATACTCTCCAATGAGCATCTTTAGAATTTGTCAAAGTTTTAGAAGACATCCTGAATCTGCCCAGACTTTTAAGAAAGTATGCTCCTTCTCTGCAATGGCACCTACATGCTTGTCCCAGGACAGATACTCTGAAACAATAATGTGAAGAAATTTAAAGTTACCGATCCTCTCCACCTCCAAACCTCTTATGAGGACTAGCTCATAGACCTCCAAGAGCCTCTGTTTATTTTAGTGGAATATTAGAACTAAGGAGCATCATATCAGAATAAGGGATTACCAATTTAAGGTAAAAATGGGGAGGATTTTCTTCTCTCAAAGTTGTGGAACTGTTGAATTACTTTCCCCAGAGTGGTGGAGGCAGAGTCATTGAATATATTCCAGTTACAGTATAACAAATATTCAGTCCACAAAGGAATCAAAGAACATGGGGAGAGAGCAGGAAACTCTTACAGAATTGTGGAACAAGGTCAAGAAGCCATCTAGCCTACTCCAGTTCCTGGTTCTTATTTATATCAACCAGCCAATTTCCACAGTGGAAGGATGGTGCATTTTGAAAGAGAGGTTGCATTAACTGTCTGATACTGCCTGTTATGCTCCAGGAGAGAGAAGCAGAGATGCTGGATCAGCTGCAAGAGACAGCCCTGTCTGAGAGTACCCTGATAGCGCTCACATCCTCTTCTGTACAGATTTGAGTCATGCATTAGAATTGTTGTTTCAAAATCTCTTAAACACTGGGTTCCATTTTGTGAAAAATCATCTACATTTTAATTTACTGAAGACCAGTGAATGGGCTTTTCAAAATCATACTCCACAACAGCAGCAAGACTATTAAAATTACCTCAGCCAAGGTGCCTTTTAAGAAATCAATGAAAATAACCTTCATAAACTCAATAGCATTCTCTTAATTGGTACCTTGTAATTAGTACAGAATCTTAAAAAGTGTAAAACATGCATGCCATTCTTCACAGTTTTCCACAGCAGGTTAATTAGGGACATGATTGACAAGGCAGATGCCACCATATCAATATCAATGTTCTGCAATTGTTTTGACATCAATGCATTTAAAAAGTGAATCAATATAATCCTGCTCTAACATTGTTTATTGCGTACATGGCTTGTCCTTAAGCGCAGTGAAATCTTGATTTAATGTGTCTTATTATATTGTGTGTGCTATACAAGTGTTAACCATGTTCCCAAGACATTTAACATTTTTATTTTCCATGACAGGAAAGCAATAATATTGCACAGAATGTAATATATCTTAGCGAAAATCTGCCTGACAATGGTAATACTGGGGAGGAGCAGTAATTTCTTGAAAAGAAGCAGCAACCCATTGCTGGGGATCTGCACTAGTTGTCGGATACAGCAATGAAAATCAAGTTGAAGGAAGGGGGAGGGTGTTGGGGAAACCTGTTCAAACTGTCTGTTTACTATATTATATTAACAGAAGAAAGAGGTCTTGGGAAATTACATGAATGTTAGTTTCACTAATCATGCAAGTGGCTTATCATTAAGCTGCTTCCCAAGAGCTGTGTTATATTGAGGTTGCACTGCCTACATCTGTGACTGCCTGTACCATGCCTCATGATTACACAGTGATGGATCTGCCATAAGCAATATTGTAGCCCAGTGTTATACGAGAGGTGATCGACAAGTTTGTGGCCTAAGGTAGAAAGAGTCAATTTTAGAAAACCTAGCACATTTATTTTTCAACATAGTCCCCCTCCTACATTTACACACTTAGTCCAGCGGTCATGGAGCATACGGAGCTTGGACCTCCAGAAAGTGTCCACAGATGGGTGATTGATAAGTTTGTGGCCTAAGGTAGAAGAAGATGAGTTATTAACTTCAAACCTTCTGCATAATCACTCAAAGAGTTATCCTGCACGTGCATTAACAAGAGCTGTATAACTCATCTCCTTCTACCTTAGGCCACAAACTTGTCAATCACCTCTCGTATAACACTGGGCTACAATATTGCTTATGGCAGATCCATCACTGTGTAATCATGAGGCATGGTACAGGCAGTCACAGATGTAGACAGTGCAACCTCAATATAACACAGCTCTTGGGAAGCAGCTTAATGATAAGCCACTTGCTTGATTATGACACTAACATTCATGTAATTTTGGAAGGCCTCTTTCTTCTGTTGATCATGGTGACAAGCCTGATCCTACTTCTTGTGTAACAGTGATACAACAATACCCACCCAGGCTATACGAATCCAGAGCCAAGAATGAACAATATAGGCAGAAGACTGAATTTGCCTAACCTGGCCACTTTGTCTCTGATCCCTGGCTATCACTTTCATTTATCCACTGGCCCAGGTTCAATCTGATTCATGGGACCTGAAAACTTGGACTTGCACTGGACAAGCCTCAGGGGGAAAATCAGCATCAGACTGAATTGTGCCTAAGCTTCTATCCACAGTCATTGCTGTGTTTGGTACTGGAAACACCAGTGTCTTTTTTGTGACCAGTGGAGTGCCTCAGGGATCCGTTCTAGAACCTCTTCTCTTCGTGATTTTTATAAATGACCTGGATGAGGACGTGGAGGGATGGGTTCTTAAATTTGCTGATGACACAAAGGTTGGGGGTGTTGTGGATGGTGTGAAGGCTGTCAGAGGTTACAATGGGACGTTGATTGGATACAAAACTGGGCTGAGAAGTGGCAGATGGAGTTCAACCAAGATAAGTGTGAGGTGGGTTCATTTTGGTAGGTCAAATATGATGGTAGAATATAGTATTAATGGTAAGGCTCTTGGCAGTGTGGAAGATCAGAGGGATCTTGGGGTACGAGTCCATAGGACAGTGAAAGCTGCTGCGTAGGTTGACTCCATGGTTAAGAAAGCATACGGTGCATTGGCTTTCATCAATTGTGGAATTGAATTTAGGAGCCGAGAGGTAATGTTGCAGCTTGGTCAGACCCCACTTGGAGTACTGTGCTCAGTTCTGGTTGCCTCACTACAGGAAGGACGTGGAAACCATAGAGAGGGTGCAGAGGAGATTTACAAGGATGTTGTCTGGATTGGGGAGCATACCTTATGAGAATAGGTTGAGTGAACTTGGCCTTTTCTCTTTGGGGTGACGGAGGATGAGAGGTGACCTGATATAAGATAATGACAGGCATTGATCGTATGGATAGTCAGAGGCTTTTTCCCAGGGCTTAAATGAGAGGGCACAGTTTTAAGGTGCTTGGAAGTAGGTACAGAGGAGGTATCAGGGGTAAGTTTTTTTATGCAGAGAATGGTGAGTGCGTGAGTGGGCTGCCGGCCATGGTGGTGGAGGCGGATACAATAGGATCTTTTAAGAGACTCCTGGTAGGTACATGGAGCTTAGAAAAATAGAGGGCTATGGGTAACACTAGGTAATTTCTAATGTAAGTACATGCTTGGGACAGCATTGTGGGCTGAAGGGCCTGTATTGTGCTGTGGGTTTTCTATGTTTCCATGTTTCTAAGGGAGAAACCCTCCCACTAATTGGATGGCACACGTTGCACATCATCCCCTATCATCAACAATAACCCAAACAGGCTGAAAGCAGAACAGAGCTGCTGAAGGAAATACTTACAGCATTACAGCAGTGATGTGAAACAGGGCATTACACACATTTATAGGAGGGACAGGAAGTTAGGCAGAGGGGGTGGCATGGCTCTGCTGGTATGGCATAAAATCAGTAGAAAGATGTGACATTGGACCATAAGATGTTCAATCCTTGTGGGTTGAGGTAAGAAACTGTAAGGGTAAAAGGATCTTGATGGCAGTTATATATGTGCCCAACAGTAGCTGAGATGCAGACCACAGATTATAACAGGAAATAGAAAATGCACGTCAAAAGGGCAATGTTATGATAGTCATGGGAGACGTAAGCATCCGGGTTGATTGGTAAAATCAGTTTGGAAATGGATCTCAAGAGAGTGACTCTGTTGAACGCTTACAAGATAGTCTTTAGAGCAGTTTGTCATTGAGCCTACTGGGTGATCAGCTATACTGGATAGGGTGTTATGTAATGAACTGGAGGTGATTAGGGTGCTTAAGGTAAAGAACCTTTACGAGGCAGTGATCACAGTATGATTGATGTAGCAGTAACGCAAAGTCTGTCATAGCAGTATTTCAGTGGAGTAAGGGAAATTACAGTGGTAGGAGAGAAGAGCTGGCCAAAGTAAATTGGAAGGAGATGCTGGCAGGGATGACAGCAGAGCAGCAGTGGTGTGAATTTCTGGAAAAAAATGAAGAAGGTGCAGAATAGATGTATTCCAAAAACAGAGAAATACTCAAATGGCAAAATAGTACAACTGTGGCTGACAAGGGAAGTCAAAGCTAATATAAAAGCAAAAGAGAGGGCATACAACAAAGCAAAAATTAGCAGGCAGATGGAGAATTGGGGAGCTTTAAAAGCCTACAGAGAGCCACCGAAAGAATCATTTGGAGGAAAACAAGCTAGTAAACAAAATCAAAGCTTTTTCAAGTATGTAAAAAATAAAAAAAGATATGGGAGTGGATATCGGACTGCTAGAAAATGAGGCTGGAAAAATGATAACAGGGGACAAGGAGATAGCAGATTAAGTAAATGAGTATTTTGCGCTGTGGAAAGCACTAGCAGTGTGCCTTATCATATGTGAGGGAAAAAGTGAGCAGAGTTAATATTTCAAAGGAGAAGGTGCTCAAAAAGCTGAAAAACTTAAGGGTACATAAATCACCCGGACCAGATGAACTGCACACTAGGGTTCTAAAAGAGGTAGCAGTGGAGATTGTGGAGGCATTAGCAATGATCTTTCAAAAATCATTTGACTCTGGCATGGTTGCAGAAGACTGGAAAATTGCAAATGTCACACCAATCTATAAGAAAGGAGGAAGACAGCAGAAAGAAAATTATAAACCAGTTAAACTGACCTCAGTGGTTAAGATGTTGAAGTCAATTGTTAAGTATGAGGTCATGGAGTATTTGGTGACACAGGAAAGATAGGACAAAGTCACCATGGTTTCCTTAAGGGAAAATCTTGCCTGATGTACCTGTTTGAATTCTCTGAGATCACAAGTAGGATAGATAAATGGGATGCAGTGGATGATGTATATTTGGACTTTCAGGTGGCTTTTGACGGGGTGCTACACATGAGGTTGCTTACCAAGATATTACAGCATAGATACTAACGTAGTTAGAACATTGGCTGATTAGTAGAAGGCAGTGAGTTGGAATAAAAGATTCTTTTCTGGTTCGTTGCCAATAACTAGTGGTTTTCCGCAGGGGTCAGTGTCAGGACCGCTGTTTTTTATGCTATATATCAATGATTTAGATGATGAAATAAATGGCTTTGTTGCCAAGTTTGCAGATGATATGAAGATTGTTAGAGAGGCAGGTAGTGTTGAGGAAACAGGTAGGCTGCAGAAGGACTTGGACAGGTTGGGAGAAGGGGCAAGAAAATGGCAAATGAGATATAATGTTGGTCATGCACTAGGTAGTAGAAATAAATATGCAGACTATTTCTAAACAGGGAAATATCCAAAAATCTGAGATGCAAAGGGACTTGCGAGTCCTTGTGCAGAACACCCTGAAGGTTAACTTGCAGGCAGAGTTGGTGGTGAGGAAAGCAAATGCAATGTTTGCAATCATTTCAAGAGGTCTAGAATACAACAGCAGGGATGTGATGCTGAGGCTTTATAAGACACTGGTGAGGCCTCACCTTGAGTATTGTGAACAGTTTTGGGCTCCTCATCTAAGAAAGGATGTGCTGGCATTGGAGAGGGTTCAGAGGAGGTTCACAGGATGATTCTGGAAATGAAAAGGTTATCATATGAGGAACTTTTGATAGCCCCGGGTCTGTACTCGCTGAAATTTAGAAGGATGTGGGGGTATCACATTGAAACCTTTTGAATGTTGATAGGCCTCTTCAGAGTAGATGTGGAAAGAATGTTTCTCATGGTGGGGGAGTCTAGGACAAGAGGGCACAGCCTCAGGACAGAGGGGCAGCATTTAAAACAGAGATGCAGAAAAATTTCTTTAGTCAGAGGGTGGTGAATTCATGGAATTTGTTACCACAGGCAGCTGTGGAGGCCAGATCGTTGAGTGTATTTAAGGCAGAGATTGATAGGTTCTTCATTGGTCATGGCATCAAAGGTTGTGTGGAGAAGGCTGGGGAGTGGGGCTGAGAAGGGGAAAAGGATCAGCCATGACTGAATGTGGAGCAGACTCGATGGGCTAAATGACCTAATGCTGCTCGTGTGTCTTATGGCCTTCTGGAAGTCCAAAGATTCACAACTCTGAGAGATAAAAATCATCCTCTTCTCTATCTTGAATTGGCATGTATGGATTCTTAAACTCTACATGTTTCTGGTGTATTTTGATTTCATTTCAGATTTTCAGCATCTGGATTTTTTTTACATTTTCATTTACAAATGAATTGTTTTATTATCAAGCCCTATTTGGTTTAATACGATCACCTCTCGTCTTTTCAATACCAATGGATGTAAGTCCAACCTACTCAGCCTTTTCTCATCAGAGAATTCTTTATCCTAGGAATCTGTCTTGTAAACCTTTGAACTGTCTCCAGTAGCAGTATATCCAATGAAATAAAGCCAAGGTAGCATGCAATACTACACATGTATAGTTAGCAAACTTCTCTGCATTTATGTTCTGTTCCTTTGTAATATAGGCCAGATTTTATTTTCCTTCCTAATTCCTGTTTTGCCTGTGAGCTAATGTTCTGTGCTTCTTATTTATGAATCCTTTGATCCTTCTCCACAGGAGTAGTCTATTTATTCATATAAATAATATGACGCTTTTCTACCTTTCCTACCAAAGCAAACAACCTCATATTTCCAAAACTGCACCCATTATTCATTCATTATCCCCTTGCAGATACTTAGTCTCCCCTTTACTTGTTTTCTACCTGTACTATCTACAAATCTGACTACACTACACCAAGTGTTTTCATCTCAGTCATTAAAATGCAAGACACCCCACTGGTTAAAGTTTGCAACCTAAAAGTGATCCATTCATTTGTAAGCCAGTCAGTTCTATATCCATATTAACATCAGCATCACAAGCTCTTTCCTTGAATGTTTTCTGAACATACCACTTCAAACAGTTGAAAAAAATCAAGCTGCTGTATGAACTCATCAGGCTAGTCAGCATCTGTGTAGGCAAGAAAAATTGTTGATTTTATTGGTTTGAGCCTATGAATGGATCCCCACTGCACAATCCTTCCTCCCTTATGCCACTCTCCCTCATCCCATCCTAAATGATTCCCTTCTCTCTATCCCAAGCCCTTTCCTTCCATGCCATTGCATTCCAAATCCTTCTGTCCCTCATCCCCATCCACCCTTCACTCCTCACAAGCAGTCCTGATCTCTCTCTTCCTGCCCCTCAATCTGAATAGCTGTTACTTGCTGGATGGGAAAAGAAGAAGGAAATGAAAACCAAGCTCTTTTGTTGATATTAACCACCATTTTGACAAAATTCCAAAGTTTCCTCTGCTTCTGTGCTCCTCTGCACCTTCCATTACTCCCTAATTATCTGATTCATAGAGTTTAGTGCTCTTCCTATATAATTGGAGGCTGCTATAGAATGTCACTCATATGCTCTTCAAGACTCTGCTGTCAATTACTTGTGGCTATTAACATAGTGTGACAGATTACTACGTGGATTGCCAATGAACAACTAATCACATTACCCAGGTTCTGGGCACCTGCTTAGACCCTGACATTGTACAACTCGCATTAGAACAAACCCCATTTCTCCTGACTAATTTACAGATCGTTCTAGGTTACACCTACAAACATCCTGTTTCCTGCCTTTCAGAGTTCAATAGAGAGTTATGTACTGTATAGTTTGTCATGTTACACGTAGAATCATTTGCAATCAGTACTGAAGTTCACATTTCCCACCTTGACTCCAAACTTTGCCATATGTTGTCATATTTACCTTATCACTACTTTGCTGCACTAGTATTTGACTGCCTTCAGATAAAGCATTCATCAATATTTCTTAAATCTTCTCTGTTGATGAAACTCCGATGCTTCCATTCCAAATCTTCCAAACCCTCTGGCATAGAAATTTCTTCTCATGTCAATCGTAAAAGGCCAACACCTTATTTTGTATCTAGTAAGTCCAGAGAAAGCTTCCAGTCTGGATGGAGTATCTGGCGGAGTAGTGAAGACCTGTGCTGACCAACTGGCTGGTGTGTTCACGGATATCTTCAACCTCTCACTTCAGCAGTGTGTGGTACCCACCTGCTTCAAGCAGGCTTCAATAATCCCAGTGCCAAAGAAGAGTATGGTAACCTGTCTCAATAACTATCATCCTGTGGCACTTATATCCACAGTGATGAAGTGTTTTGAGAGGATGGTGTTGAAGCATATTCAGATTCAGTTTATTGTCATTTATAAACCACAAATACAATGCAGTTAAAAATGAGACAACGTTCTCTGGAATGATATCACAAATAAGCACAAAACAGACCACACAAGAAAAACCACATTACGTTTGATAATCCCTAATCCAGAGTCCGGAGAGGCTGCTGCGTATCGATATCGCACTACCGTCTTAGCACGTTCCCCAGAAAGGAACTACAAACCCATCAGACAAAACTAAAGCTACAAGACCTACACAAAACCACATAGATTACATATAGTTATAGTTAACATATAGTATCAACAGTGCAGACAATACCATAATTGATAAAAGACTGACAAAGACCACATAATTATAACACATAGTTTCAACAGTGCAAAGCAATACCGTAATCTGATAAAGAGCAGTCCATGGCACAATTTAAAAGTCCCGACAGCCCATCATCTCATGCAGACAGTAGAAGGAAGAAAAACTCTTCCTGCCATGAACCTCCAGCACTGCAGCTTGCCGATGCAGCACTTTGGGACCCCGACGACAGTCAACTCTGAGTCTGTCCGAAAACTTCGAGCCTCCGACCAGCCCTCTGACATCGAGCACCGAACACCATCTCTGCCGAGCACTTCGACCCTGGCATCAGCCGCCAAGCAACAGGCAAAGCCGAGGATTTGGGGCCTTCCTCCCGGAGATTTTTCCGATCGCACAGTAGCAGCGGCAGCGAAACAGGCATTTCAAAAGTTTCACCAGATGTTCCTCCGTGCTTCACACGTCCGTCTCCATCAAATCAGGATTGTACACGGCATCCTACTTGACAGACTACAGATATTCATTCCAAAGTGGCCGCTGTGCGCTGCATCGCGCCGCTATCTTGAAGTTATGAACTCCTGTCTGAGTGGAGACCTGGATCCATTCTAGTATGCCCAATGAAGCAACAGGTCTACAGCAGATACATCTCAATGACTCTTCACACAAACTTGGAACATTTGGACAGCAAAGGTGCATACATCAGGATGCTCTTTGTCGATTGCTAATCAGTAAACTCTAAGACCTGGGTCTCAATGTCACCTTGTGCAATTGGGTCATGGATTTCCTCACTTGTAGACCCCAGTCGGTTCAATTTGGCAAAAAGCTCTCCTCCACAATCTCCATCAGCACAGCTGCACCATAGGAATGTGTGCTTAGTCCCCTGCTCTACTTACTTAACACATATGACTGTGTGGCTAAGTCCTGCTCCAACACCATATACAAGTTTGCAGATGACACCACTGCTGAGGGCTGTATCAAAGGTGGTGATGAGTCAGCATACAGGAGGGAGAATGAAACTTCACTGAGTGGTGTAACAACAACAATCTATCAATGTCAATAAGACCAAAGAACTGATTGTAAACTTCAGGAGCGGGAAGCCAGAGGTCCATGAGCCAGTACTCATTGGACAATTAGAGGTAGAGAGGGTCAGTAATTTTAAATTTCTGGGTGTCACTATCTCACAGGACCTGTCCTGGACCCATCAATTGCAAAGAAAGCACAACAGCACCTCTACTTCCTCAGGGGTCTGTGGAGATTCATCATGTTGGTAAAAACCTTGCCAAAACTCTGTAGCTGTGTAGTGGAAAGTGTGCTGACTGGCTGCATTATGGTCTGGTATGGGAACGCCGATGCCTTTGAGTGGAAAATCCTACAACAGATTGTGGATTTGGCCCAGTACATCATGGGTAAAACCCTCCCAACCACTGAGCACATCTACATGAAATGTTGCCATAGAAAAATAGCCTCCATCTTCAAAGATCTTCACTATCCAGGCCATGCTCTTTTCTTGCTACTGCCATCAGGTGGAAGGTACAGGTACCTCAGGGCTTGAACCAGCAGGTGCAAGTTAAGAACAGTTACCACCCCTCAACCATCAGGATCTTGAACAAAATACGAAAACTACACTCATTCTACCTCTGGTGTTCCCACAACCGGTGGTCTCACTTTAAGGACTCTTCATCTTGTTATTTCGTGCTCATTATTTATTGCTATTTAATCACATTTGCATTTGCACAATTTGTTGTCCATTGATCCTGTTTACTGTTACCATTCTATAGATCTGCTAAGTATATCCGCAGAATAAGAATCTCAGGGTTGTATGTGGTGACATCTATGTATTCTGATGATAAATTTTACTTTGAACTTCTGAATGTTGAACTTTGAACTTTTTGATACCCCAGCCAGACTCTCTTAATCCATATAATAATTTTGCATCTTCAACAAGATCATCACTATACAGAATTTTGACCCAGTAGGCTTAACACCCATTCACAAAACAATCTTCCCATCTCAGGAATCTATTTGGTTACGTTTATGGCACACCTTCCATTGAAAGTATGCCTTTCTTTGGGTAGGGAGACCAGAACTCAGTGGACCCTTATATAGTTACCATAAACTGCCTTTATTCATTAACTCAGATTGTTACGAACGTGCCACAACTCTGAGGGGCCGAAGGGTACAAAGTAGCCCCCTCCTTTTCAAGAATCGCAAGATCGCTATTAATTCGGGTCTGGGGACCCAGGAAATGAGAGAGAGATGTTTGGAATGTGTCCTGGCCTCCACGATACAAAGCCATGGATAACGGCCATTGTCTCTTGGAGACGGAATTGTGTATTGAGTACTGTACTATTCATTGAAGCCCTCAGGGAATGACCAGAGTGGGCTGGTTGAGGGATGGCATCATCCCAACCTGATTGACATCTGAGACCCCGTGAGTAAGGATAAAAGAGGGTCTGGGGAACAACCCCTTCAGACGCACCAGGAGAAATGCTAGAAATCCCGTGACAGCGTTTAATAGTGACAGCCGGTGGAGAGCCCACGTGCGTCCTTTCCCGTTGCCGGGATTGGGGCCTTACCATGGAAGAACGGCTTTAGCTAAAAGGAGAAACCACCACCAATGGAACTCTGGAAGGATCGAAATCATAAAAAGGAAACTCTGGCAAGTTCAAAAATCTGTCTCTCTTGACTCCACCCAAAAAGCTGCAGCCTGAATGAACTAAAGTAACTTTTATATTTCCATCGGACAATACATCCCCATGGGGATGAATAAAGTATCTATCTATCTATCTATCTACATTATCCCCTAGACAAGGATAGAGCTTATTTCTTATTGATTATTATTATACCCGCACTTTTAGAGTTAGTATTGACAACGTATATTATCTGTATGTTTGCATTGATATTAGTTTTGTGTATTTTTACCAATAAATACTGTTAAAAATAGTACCATCAGACTTCAACGGACCTCTCTATCTTTGTTGGTAAGTGACCCAGTTACGGGGTTCGTAACAAGATCAATAAAGACTAACAGACCTTCCTATTGCTTGATGAACCTGCATGTGAATTGTCAGTTATTTTTACTCAAGGATAATCAGATTTCTCTGAACTACAATACCTTTCAATCTCTTACCATATAAATCAAACATTTTCCGATCCTTTTTCAATCAGAGTAGATGAGCTCACATTTATCTACATCATGCCCGTCTGTAATCTCTGAAGCCTATCTGCATCCATTCTATAACCCATATTGCCATTTCACGTAATCTGATCAATAAAAATCCTGAGCTCCTTCAATCTTGTCAAACTTTACCACTTCAGTCAACTAAATAGCCAGCAAGTAAATTTTGACTTCTTTAAACAGCACACGATGAAGGACGAACTGGAGTCTATCCTAATGCTGAATGCTTGATCCTATGCATATGTTGATGACAGACCATTGATAGCAGCAATAATGTACAATTTTTCATATGTGACTTAGATCAATGACAAAATAATCGGCCTGTGCCATTTACTTTGAGTAGGCAAGAGTTCTGCAGGTGATACTGATCTTCCCATTATGGAGGTTAATGCCAGTCATGCAAATCATATTCTAAATTTGATGCAAAGTAATAACTGTAGCACCCAAGCCATTGGTGCCCTACAGACACATTTTGCAGCAGAAGTGTACGATCTATAATAATGAGCAGCTCGAACAGACAAGCAATAATGTACTATATTGCTGGAAAACCATTTGGCTAGTTACTGAATTAATGATTATAAGGTGACACGGATTGCTTTAAAATAAATTAGATTAATGAAGAAGTGCTGTTGCATGGAAATGAAATGAAGTTGAACTATGTAATAAATTAGTTTGAAAAGGAATGGAATTTAAGATTAAGTGCAGGATGAAGTGTGTAAAGTATGAAGCGATTATGTGGCAGCAAACTACTAATGAGCACATCTGCACTTTATTGTATGACGTAGAACACATCGTCTATAAAGCAGTTCATTACTACATAGCTGTATATGTCATCATGCACTTCTTATCGTTAAACTCTCAACACAGGAGCCCCTCAGGGCTGCGTACTGAGTCCCCTCCTTTACTCCCTGTACACCCATGACTGTATCGCCACCCACAGCTCCAATCTGCTAATTAAATTTGCTGACAACACTACATTGATTGGCCTAATCACAAACAATAAGGAGGTGGCCTACAGGGAAGAAGTCATCTCTCTGACACCGTGGCGTCAAGAAAACAACCTCTCCCTCAATGTCGCAAAAACAAAGGAGCTGGTTGTGGATTACAGGAGGAATGGAGACAGACTAACCCCTATTGACATCAATGGATCTGGAGTTGAGACGGTAAACAGCTTCAAGTTCCTCAGCATCCACATCACTGAGGACCTCACATGGTCTGTATACACCAGCTGTGTGGTGAAAAAGGCACAACAGTGCCTCTTTCACCTCAGACGGTTGAGGGAGTTTGGTTTGAGCCCCCCAAATCCTAAGAACTTGTTAAAGGGGCACAGTTGAGAGCATCCTGACTGGCTGCATCACTGCCTGGTATGGGAACTGTACCTCCCTTAATCGCAGGACTCTGCAGAGAGTGGTGCGGACAGCCCAGTGCATCTGTATTTGTAAACTTCCCATGATTCAGGATACTTAAAAGGACAGGTTTGTAAAAAGAGTGCATAGGATCACTGGGGACCCGAGTCACACCAACCACAATCCAGTCCAGCTGCTACTATCCAGGAAGTGGTACCACAGCATAAAAGCCAGGACCAACAGGCTCCAGGACAGCTTCTTCAACCAGGCCATCAGACTGATGAACTCACACTGATTTGAGTGCACTCCATATTACATTGACTGTTCTATTTATTATAAATTATTACAAGTTACTATGTTTGCACATTGCACATTTAGGTGGAGACATAACGTTAAGATTTTTATTCCTCATGTATGTGAAGGATGTCAGAAATAAAGTCAATTCAATAGACAGATAAAGTCCTTTCTACCCATCATCTTCATTCTGACCATTTGCACCCTCTGATTGGCCCATTTGAAGTCTGTATCTCTCTATGTCTTGCTGATTCAAGTGATAGAATCAGCACTTAAGGAATCAAGGAAATAACTGTCTCATTTCCTCTTAACAAGTGATCATAATATGATCAAATACACCCTGAATTTGAGAAGGAGAAGCTAAAGTCAGATGTATCAGTGCTATAGTGGAGTAAAGGGAATTACAGGGGCATGAGAGAGGAGTTGGCCAGAATTGATTGGAAAAGAACACTGGCAGGGATGACGGCAGAGCAGCAATGGCTGGAATTTCTGGAAGCAATTCGGAAGGAGCAGGATATATACATCCCAAACTGGAAGAAGTATTCTAAAGGAAAGGTGATACAACCATGGTTAACAAAAGAGGTCAAAGCCAACAGAAGAGATCATATGATAGACTAAACATTAATGGGAAGTTAGAGGACTGGGAAACTTTTAAAAATCTACAGAAGGCAGGGAAAGATGGAATACAAAAGAAGCTAACCAATAATATTAAAGAGCATATCAAATGTTTCATCATAAAGTGTAAAAGAGAGGCTAGAGTGGATATTGGACCACTGGAAAAAGGTGCTGGAGAGGCAGTACTGGGGGACAACAAAATAGCAGACAAACTGAATAAGTATTTTACATCAGTCTTCACTGCCAAATGCACCAACAGTATGGTGTAAGTTCCAGGTTTTAGGGGTCATGAAGTGTGTGGAGTTACCATAACTAGAGAGATGGTTCTTGGGAAACTGAAAAGTTTGAAGGTAGATAAGTCACATGGACCAGATGGAATACACACCAGAATTCTGAAAGGGATGACTAAAGATTTCATGGAGGCACCGGTAATTAACTTTCAAGAATCACTAGATTCTGGAATGGTTTTAGTAGACTGGAAAATTGCAAATGTCACTCCACTTTTTAAGAGGGGAGAGAGGCAGAAGAAAGGAAATCATAGGCCAGTTAGTCTGAACTCAGAGGCTGGGAAAATGTTGGAGTCGATTATTAAGAATGACGTCTCAGAGTACGTGAAGGCACATGATGAAACAGGCCATAGTCAGCATGGTTTCCTCGGGGGAAAACCTTGCCTGACAAATCTGTTGGAATTCTTTGATGAAGTAGCAAGTAGGATAGATAAAGGAAAATTGGTTGATATGTACTTGGATTTTCAGAATGCCTTTTCAGAATGATTTTCAGATTTTCAGGTGCCACACATGAGGGTGTTTAACAAGCTACAAGCCCATGGTATTACAGGAAAGATTCTAGCATGGATAAAGCAGTGGCTGATTGGCAGGAGGCAAAGAGAGGGAATAAAGGGAGCCTTTTCTGATTGGCTACCAGTGGTTAGTGGTATTCCACAGAGGTCTGCATTAGGACCAATTCTTTTTCCGGTATATGTCAATGATTTAGATGATGGAATTGATGGTTTTGTTACAAAGTTAACAGATCATATGAGGATAGGAGGGTGGGCAGACAGTTTTGAGGATGTAGAGAGGCTATGGAAGGACTTAGACAGATTAGGAGAATGGTCAAAGAAATGAAAGATGGAATACAGTGTGAGGAAGTGTATGGTCATGCATTTTGGTAGAAGAAATGAAAGGGCTGACTATTTTATAAATGGAGAGAAAAAAAACACAAAAGAATTGAGGCACAAAGGGACTCCTTAAAGATTAATTTGCAGGTTGAGTCTGTGGTGAGGAAGGCAAATGCAATGTTAACATCCATTTCAAGAGAACAGGAATATACAGTAAAAGCAAGGACGTCATGTTGAAACTTAACGCACTGGTGAGGCTTCACTTGGAGTACTGTGAGCAGGTGTGGATCCCTTATCTTAGAACAGATATGGAGAGGGTTCAAAGGAGGTTCACAAAAATTATTCCAGGATTGAATGGTTTGTCATATGAAGAGTGTCTGATGACTCTGGGCCTGTATTCACTTGAATTCAGAATTATGTGTAGTGACCTCATTGAAACATATCGAATGGTGTAAGGCCTTGATAGAGTGGTTGGGGGAAGGATGTTTCATATAGGAGAGTCTAAGACTAGAAGATATAGCCTCAGAATAGGAGGGGCATCCTTTTAGAACTGAGATGAGGAGGAATTTCGTTAGCCAGAGAGTGGTGAATCTGTGGAATTCTTTGCCAAAGGCAGAATTGGATGCCAAGTCCTTATGTATATTTATGGCAGAGGTAGATAGATTCTTGATTGGTCAGGGCATGAAGGGATATAAAGAGAAGGCTGGAGATTGGGGCTGAGAGCAAAATTGGATCAGCCACAATGAAATGGCAGAGCAGACTTGATGGGCCAAATGGCCTATTTCTGCTCCTATATCTCATGGTCCTATGGTCTTATAGTCTAAACATAACATTTGTATCTGATTCAATCAATCCAAAAACTCCACACTACACTTGTGCTACACTTTTCTTTCTAAGCTTTTCTTTCAACAAGTAATAGTTTGACCAAATTGGTACTCACTGCTTTCAAATTTCTTTAAAGTGTGTCAACATTTGAGAGGCATTCGATCTTGAGGATCATGCCCATCTACACAAATCCAATTGTCCTACATTAAGTGCACAACTTTCTATGACTTGCCTATCCCTACAGTCTGCCAACCGAAGCTGCACACATAGTGCAGGATATTGTGAGTTTTATAAAGATGCAAGATAACATCCAGCTTTTACATTCTATGCCTTGATCTATGAAATCCAATTATGTTTATGTGTCTTTTCACCACATTGTGTATCTTGTCTCAACTTTCAGGAACTAGGCACTTGAATCCCAGTGTCCCTCCGTTAATCAACATTTCTTAGCTCCCTAACATTTACTCTGTATATATCCTAATTGAAATCCCAAAATCCATCACCTTGCACTTTTCAGGATTAAATTCCGTCCACAGTGCTCTTCCCAAATCTGATCTCCATCCTATTGTAGTCTTAAGCAGCCTGCTTTGCTATCCACATTACTTGTCTCCATGTCACCAATACAAGGGATGATTGATAAGTTCATGGCCTAAAGTAGAAGGAGTCAATTTTAGAAAACCTAGCATATTTATTTTTCAACATAGTCCCCTCCAACATTTACACACTTAGTCCAGCGGTCATGGAGCATACTCATCAGGGGTGATTGATAAGTTTGTGGCTTAAGGTAGAAGGAGATGCGTTAACTTCAACCTTTCTCCATAATCTGTCAAAGAGTTGACCTGCATGTGCATGTAACGGGAGCTGTATAACTCATCTCCTTCTACCTTAGGCCACAAACTTATCAATCACCCATCTGTGGACACTTTCCGGAGGTCCAAGATCTGTATACTCCACGACCGCTGGAGTTAAGTGTGTAAATGTAGGAGGGGACTATGTTGAAAAATAAATGTGCTAGGTATTCTAAAATTGACTCCTCCTACCTTAGGCCATGAACTTATCAGTCACCCCTCGTAGATCACAAATAACAAAGGCTCCAGCACCGATCCCTGCAGGGACCTCTGGCCAGAGACTTCCAATCAAAAAAGCATTCTGTCACCACCAGCACACACAAAGTTCTGAAAGAACTCCACAAATCAGACAGCATTGATGACAGGGAATGAACAAACATGTTTCAGGCTAAGACCCTTCATCAGAAAGAATGTTGGGTTAGGGGGAAGGAGTACAAGCTGGAAGGTGATAGGTGAGACCAGGTGGGGGGAAGGTGGATGAGGGGTGGAGGGAAGATCAGACTTGTGTAAATGGATGTCAATAGTTCACAGACTCCTTACTTAAAGAAATAATGACACACCTTTTCACTGGTCATTGCTTTCATATATGCACGTATCTCATCTCCCATTAATTCTGTAGAATTAGTATGCTGTGATCTAACTGTATTATCATTTTGCTCTCTAAAATAATGAGGGAACATGATGTGCATTCCTAACATGATTGTGAAATAATATACTGTGATAGAGAGTTAATTGATCAGCGCTGTGTGCTGGATGGAGAATTAAGACAAAAGTCTGAATTCACAGTATTCAGTCTGTTTAGAAAATGCAATCTAGCCATGAAAGTAAAGAAATAAGGGTGATAACAAATGCCATTACAGTCAATTTATTTCATGGGTCTATTACTCTACTGTAATTATGATTATTCTCAGGCAGCTTTTAATTAGGAGAAATTATTTCTAGATAAATGTTCAACATTCACACCATTTACTCTGGAATTATTTTCACTTATACCTCTCATTATTCTATTTCATTTACCTTTTCGGTGGGTGTTTGTGCTCATACATGATGACAGTACTGGGAAATTAACAACTATTTCGGTTATAGACTCTAACCTGTTGATACATACTGTACAACAGAACCAAATAATGCACTTGAAAATTAGTTTACAAGTAATATTCTTATTATTCAGAAATACAATTTGGAAAACTGCTTAATTCATATTATTTTTACATATTTAAGTCCAGACTTCTGAACTGCCCATGTCTAAAAATATATTAGCCTGTGAAAATAATCCACAGACAAGCTCCTTACTTCACCTGAAGAAGGGTCTCAGCCCATAACATTGACTGTTTATTCATTTCTATAGATGCTGACTGACCTGCTGAGTTTTTCTGGCATTTTGTGTGTGTTGCTCTGGATTTCCAGCATCTGCAAACGTTCTTGTGTTTGGGACCTACTATTACTGCCACCCACCTTGTTTCTTTGTGGTTTATTGATGTATCATTGATGTGGTGGTAAATCAGGTAACTTCTGTGTGAGTTCTGAACATGTGTAAGCTCTACTTTCTCCACCATATTTCATTACTTAAGACTTTGAAGTTAGCAATTCAGTCAAAGTTTTAAGGAGAATCAATAAATCTTGAGAATGAGGTTCAAATAGTTTACATTTGTCATCTTAACCCAAGACTTGACTGCTGCCCTCCCTTCTGACTGGAGAAGTTTCAGAGAAATAAAACTGCAAACCTTTTTGATCAAGTATAGTGACAGTAACAACTCGATGTTACAGCAGAAGGCTGATATACTGACAGAAGTAAACTTATTAGTTGTGCGGCCCTTTCTAAATTAGAAATAAATACATAAAACAGAATTGTAAAAATACAGCACATTAAGTACTTTATTCTGCTTATCCGTTCTTCTCTTTATCATATTCTTTTATATGTTTATCTCACTATATGTATATATATGTATATATATATATATATATATATATATATATATATATATATATATATATATATATATATATATATATATATATGTGTGTGTGTGTGTGTGTGTGTGTGTGTGTGTGTGTGTGTGTGTGTGTGTGTGTGTGTGTGTGTGTATATATATATATATATATATATATTTCCTTTATTACATCACTTGATGATATTCTGAAATTTCTGAAACTAAACACTTGGTATTGCACTCCCAGCCTTGACATGAATTGCATTTTATGCATTATTAAAAATTAAATTGAAAACCTTTTTCTCAGTATGTGTTTAAGAATGAAGGAATGTCTTCAATCCTCATAAATCTAATACTGCTTATCATCCAAGTAACACCATCCCTACTGTAAAGTATGGTGGATTTAGCCTCATGCTATGGGGATGCTCTTCAGCTTTTGGTCAGGATTGATGGGACCCTAGATAAAAATCTACTAGCCTCTGCCAGAAAGCTTAAACTAGGGAGGAAGTTTGTCTGTCAGCAGGACAATGACACAAAAAAAAAACACTGCCAGAGCAACCATGAGTGGCTTCAAATGAAGAAAATTAATGACCTTGAGTGATCAGTCAAGAGTCCTGATCTTAACTCGATCGAACATCTCTGGCAAGACCTCAAGATTGCTGTCAACCGCCGCTTCCCAATTAACATGGTAAACCTTGAATAATTTTGGAAGGAGGAATGGGCAAATCTTGCTCCATTTCATTGTGCAAAGTTAATAGAGTTATTTCCAAAAAGTCTACTGGCTGTCATTTTAGTTCTTCATACTTCACACTTTTCCCTGTATTTCTGGCTCTACTATAGGAAAAAAAGGGAGCATGTTATTCACAAATAAAAATTCGCAGTTAAATTGATCAAAATCCCTGGTTGTAATACTCATTTATGTGAACAAAGGGTTGGGGACTGAATAGTGTTTTGAAGCATTGTATTTACTTTATGTTCAGAACTTTGGTTTGGATGGTGGATTGGTTCCAAATGTTATATTATTGGCATTAATTGAAAAGTATTTTATGCATGTTAATAAAATGACTTACGGTCTTTCTTGGTTATATGCAGAATGGAAATAGAAATTATTCTCTCTAAATATTCTTCCCCAAGGACATAAATTCAAATGATTTTGGAAATGTCATTTACTGCAATGTTTTTTAAATACCATTTTTTTCACAACACTTAAACTCGGCATTGAGTTATAGTTCTCGCCTTTCAGTAGATTGAGCAAATAACAGCAAATATCCTTTGGGTTTTACTTCTAATAAGGTTACATAAATTTAAAAAAACCATTGCAGGTTGCTGTTTACAGTGGGAGGACACTGAAAATATTTGATTTTGAAACTGACAAGACAATCTCTGATTGATACCTGGACAACAATTATTCAACAATGCAACATCCTTTTCTAATTAATTAAAACAACAACTTTTTCTCTTTTGTCTACAATACAAGCAAAATTCACTTGCCTAAAGACCACACATCCATGGGGAAATTATTGCTGAAAGAAAAAACAGCCCGCAGGAATACTTTTCCACTTAACCCAGGATTCAATGGGGAAAAGGGATTATATTGTGGAAGATCATGGAGACAGTATTCTGGCAATACAACCTGTCTATAATATGAGGGGACACTGTACTTTACTATCATGATTTATCAGTTGCTTGGTGCCATTAAAAGATTTAAAAATTATCACCCCAGGTCCCTATACTCTTGCAGCAAATTTAAAGTTTTTAGTTATATTCCCTCACCTTACTATTTCTCCCAAGCTGTGTTATTTTACATTAAACTTCAATTGCCAAGTGTCTTCCTGTTATGAAATATCTTTTCATATTGCCTTACAGTTTTGAAGTATTCTTCTCACGACAGAGTAGTTCTACTTCCACAAATATTCATGCATTCAGCTCCAGTTTATTTATTTATAGCATACTAATTATATAAAAGTACTCAAGCAATTAATTATTATTCAGAAACATTCTCACCATATTGGATGTATTTTAAATTACTTAAAAGTGTCATGGTTTTACATTGCTGTACTTTATGAGCTTGTACAATAGTTACTGAAGTCACTTACCACAGGTTCACAAGGAAAGGGTGTTCAAGTCTCTGCATTATCTGCAATTCTCTGAAAACATTGCGAACTTCATCACGTTCAATGCATTTTTGTTTGTTCATGTATTTCATAGCGTACATTTTCTTCGTATCTCTCTTCTGGACAATGCATACCTGGTCAAAGTACATGGAAAGTATTGAATAAAATCACATCAGATAAGTGATTTTGCATCGGCACTTCTATTTATTTAAAGCAAGTTTATACATGAACTGTTAAATTGTATTATTTGGCTACAAGTGTGATTAAACAAAACAAGTCAAAAGTCAAATCCAACCACGTGGAAAATAAATATAAACAAAAAGTGTTAGATCACGAAACATCATTGGAGAGAAACACCAACAATATTTCAAGTCAAACACACAAAATACTGGAGGAACTCAGCAGGCCAGGCAGCATCTTTGGAAAAGAGCACAGTCAACGTTTTGGGCTGAGATCCTTCAGCAGGACTCTGAAGGGACTTAGCTGTGCATTGCTTGGGTTTCCAGCGCCTGCAGATTTTCTCTTGTTTGTGAATATTTCAGGTCAATGACCTTTTGAAAAGACTATGTGTTGACTTGAAAGGACATTAAAAAGCTTAATGTCTTGTTGTAGTGGATGATGGTATGTGATGGGGTGATGACTAAGGAAATATGAATGACACAGAGAGGCAGTTATGTAAGCTGAAAGAGGGCGCTGAAGGCATGTTATTCACAGATACTTTGACTGGAGGAGATATAACAGGAAAGACTTAAATGAAAACAGGTGGAGTGAAAAGAAAGGAAAAAACAGTAAGAAAGGCACGGAAGAAGCAGAACACAATAGGCACTGTGGGGATTAATTTGGAGGGTCCTGGAAAGTGGCCATGTATTCTGATCAGTGATTAACCCATATCGGTTCGATCTGGTACCAGCCACAAGATTTATTCAGATTACTTTAGCAGATATTAACGAGATTCAGTTCCATGAATGGTCTGCACCAACTCAAGCTAACATTCACTGATTAATGCCAAGCCTGAAAATTCAAAGCTTTCTTGTCAACATGCTCATCTATACAACCCTTTCACCCTCCCATTCCTCTTCAAGCAGTTGGCCATGCAGTCTTGGCCAGCAATGCATCCACTTGTGTCAACAATAGGAATAAATTCAGATTCCAAGCTTAGCCTTTTATACAGTAATTTCAGTGGAACCTCCTTACCCAATTACCAGACACATTTTTCTCAAACAAACTAGACCATAACTCAGTCAACACAGCCTTACAAACCATTGAGAATTATCTCAATACCATATCCTGACGGGGTTGGGCATGTGGGGAAGGCAGGGTCCATTTACCAACTACTACCAGCGTTTAACAGATAGTGTTGGCTGCATTATCTGAGACCATTCTGGCAGGGCTGTAGTTCAGAGTAACATTGCAGGAGAAACTAGCATTGCACAGAGGTTGAGTCACTGACTCCTCTAGAGTTCCAGTATTCACATGCAGTGCAGAAATATTGGATTGCAAGTGGAAAATAGTCAAAATCCTCAATCATTTGTGAACAAAACTATTGAAGGAAATTAGCATCTGCAGTGTTAAAAAAACAGGCTATGCAGCCCCATCTCCAGTCCCCCCAGCATGCACGTCTCACATGGAACCATTGGAAAATACTTCCAAACAGAAAGCCTAAATAAATGAAATAAAGGAACTCCATTTACATCCTATGAAGAAGTAAAGTCTGCAGGGTGGTTAGGGATTGAACTCACTGACATTTGGTGCTAATGGAAAAAGTGATGTCACATAGATGCAAAAAATCTTTGAAGTAGTGAAAGGTACAAAACAAATAAACGTGGCCGTTTATTTGTCTTAAATCTTATCAAGTGACCTCAGAATCCCGAAAGCACAATGCAAGCACTAATAGTATAGTAACAATTTTATTTAATTTGAAAGATACTAAATATTGCAAAATGTGTATCAGTGGTCAATTGATGAATATGTTTTTAATTAACACACCGTAGCTCCTAAGGTTAAATTAATTTCTACTTTAATGACAGAGAAAACCTGTACTTTGTCGAACTATATTGTTTTAAGGTAAAAATCATTGAATTTCATATGCACCTTTGAGTTTATATAGCATCTTTAAGAAGGAAAACCATTTACTGCTTCATAAAGTCTTCAGAAAGAATTTAGACAGGAAGCAAAAACGGAAATGTAAACGTGTTGTTGCAAAGTCTCAGCTCAATGGCAATGAAAGAAAGGATCAGGCAGAAACGCATTAAGAGGTTGAACATTGGGGTGTTCACTGGGGACCAGGGCAAGCTAATAAAGAAGACAGATGCAGAGTCAAAATATAAATTTCTTCAGTACTGGGTGGATATCTTAAGGCTAGGAACATTAGATGTGAGTTACTTTGAAGCAGAGTTTCAGAATGGAAAAAAATCATGAAAGATTAGCTTCTCAAGGCAAAAGTCGGGATTTCAATTCAATTGTGTTAGAAGTTCTAGAGAAGCCAAGAGATTTAAAAGCAATAATTCCTTGTGTTAGGTCATATTGAGCCCAGTGTTTATTACCTCAGTCTATTTATCCTATTATGTGGAAATAGTAGACATTAGGAATGTGCCAATAGATAGGGAATAGGAAATGGGCTTCCTGATTCAATTAAATAAATTACAGAAACAAACCATATTTTAAACCAAAGTAAAATTATGGGCTAACATTGCTGAACAAAATTAGTGGAGTCAGAATGCCTTTGGTTGAGAGGGGAATTAGCCAGAAGTTTGGAACAGGGAGAAATGCTCTGTGAATTATAGATTGCCACAGATTCCTGGTTGAAGTACGCTGGCCTCAGTCAGCTTCACCAAATGTGATTTCATCCATAACCTCACTTTGATGTACATTGAATGTTTTGCTTTTTAAAACCGATAATTCATTAAATACAACACAGAATGCTAATGCTAGTAATTATCAGTGTATAAGTGAGATAATTATTGATGACTGCCTGACAGTCTCTTACCCAAAAATAACTGATTAAATATGTCTCCATTAAAGGAGCAAATGAATCTCAGCCCTAAGTGTTCTTATGAGACTGGGATGAAACTTTATACTTTCCCTACCATATTTCCCTTATTGTTTGAAACCTTTCCTAGCCACGTGCCTATTTCCAGTGGCCTCCTCCCAAACTTGAAAATAAAAAAAATTGAGAACATGAATTGTAAAGAGTCTTTGACAGTAAATCTGTAGGTAATAGAATCAGTTCAGAGTTTTTGATGTGTGAAGTCATCCAGCCTGGTTCAGGAGCTTGACGGCTGTAGTGCATTAACTGTCTTGAACCTCATGGTGTAGGTCCTACGGTACTTCCACCCTTATGGTAGTAGTGAGAAGAGAGCATGACCCAGATGGTGTAGATACTTGATGATGAACATTGCATTCCTGTGGCAGCGCTCCATGTAAATGGACTCAATAGTGGGGAGAGCTATTTCTGTGAGGGACTGGGCTGTATCAACTACTTTCTGTAGTCTTTTCCATTCCTGGGCATTAATGCTTCCATACCAGTCTGTGATAGAACTAGTTAGGATATTCTCCACTGTGCTTTTATAGAAGTCTGTCAAAGGTTTTGGTGACTTTACAAATCTATGCAAACTTCTAAGAAAGTGTCTTCTTTGTGCAGGCTCATACGTGGTGGTCACAGGACAGATCCTCTGATAACACCAAGTATTTTAAAGCTACTACCCTTCTCCACCTCCAATCCCTAATGAGAACTAGATCATGGACTTCTGGCCTCTTTCTCCTGTGGTTGATGATCAGTTCTTCGGTTTTGCTGACACTGAGAGGGGCATTGTCACTGTGGCACCACTCAACCAGATTTCCAGTCTCCCTCCCATATGCCGATTACTTGCAACAACAGTGGTGTCATCAGCAAACTTAGAGAAGACTTTGAATGATAGTGCAGGGACGCACTCATCCATGTGTATCTTTATAGAATCTGTAATAGCAGTGACATACTCATTCAGGTCCTCTGATGAGTTATTGAACATTGCTCAGTCCATCGATTCGAAGCAGTCTGTAGCTGTCACTCTGCCTCCCATGCCCACGTCTTTGTTTTCCTTGACTCTGGTGCCTTGCTCTTTAGTCTTTGCCTGTGGGACAGCCAGATGGTCAGATTTCCTGAAATGCAGTTGGTGGACAGAACAATAGGCATTCTTGATGGTAGTGTAGCAGTGGTCAAATGTTTTTTGGTGCTGCTGGTGATGTGCTGATAGTAGATCGTCAGAGATTTCTTTCAGCAAGCCTAACTGAAGTTCTGGTAAAGTTGTCAAAGACTTCAGTGTAAGTTGTTCCTTGTTTGTTAATCATGGCACTCAATACGCTGAATGCTAGCATGACATCTGTGTTTGCCAGCATGATCACAACAAATAACTCTCTTGGTAGGTAGAAAAGTCAACACTTAATTGTTAAATGTTCCAGATTAGGAGAACAAGAGTGAGACAAGATCTCTGTGTTATGTGTGATGAGAAAACCAGATGGAGATGGGGTCCAGAGTTGACCCCCCCCCCCCGTAAACGAGAGAGAGAGAGAGAGAGAGATGAAGAACAGAGGGAGAGGCATCTGATACAGATGAGAGAGAGACACACATGATTTAGTATTATGGCTTCTTCACTGATTATTTACCTTTTTGCTACAAGGACTCTTCTTTGCTCGTTAACATTCCTGCGGAGACAGCAGGGAGTGGCCAGTTTGATGGACATGGAGTTGATGGATGGCTGATACCTCGTCAGGGGAGATAAAATACGGGTCTGCTGAGACACCAGCAGACATGCCACGAGACACTGTAAGAGTGTTGTGCACCCACAGGAAGGTGGGAGCTTGGAGGACTGAATCCGGAGATCGGTCACAGAGCTCACAGTGTGACGGCAGGACCGGTGGGGGCTTGTGTGTGCGTCCACTCATGCCTGAGTGATGAGTCCACCACGGAAGAACAGTCTAGCCAAGAACGGAGGGGTCATATCCGAATGACTACATCAGTACAACGGGACAAGAAGACAACGGAAGGTTTGCCTGCTGCAGCTGCTCGCAGCTGCTCACATCTCTCTCTCTCTCTCTCTCTCTCTCTCTCTCTCTCTCTCTCTCTCTCTCTCTCTCTCTCTCTCTCTCTCTCTCTCTCTCTCTCTCTCTCTCTCTCTCTCTCTCTCTCTCTCTCTCTCTCTCCCTCCCTCCCTCCCTCCCTCCCCTCCCTCCCTCCCTCCCTCCCTCCCTCCCTCCCTCCCTCCCTCCCTCCCTCCCTCCCTCCCTCCCTCCCTCCCTCCCTCCCTCCCTCCCTCCCTCTCCCTCTCTCTCCAATAGCAACTACCTCAACCTAAACTGAACTGAACTCTGCATTATCTTAAGGCTATTCATTTACCCCTAGACTTTGACAGAGCTTGGTTTTGATTCTTATTTCTACACTTCTGTATTTATCATTGCTAACCTGTTTTATATGTATATTTGCATTTTTGATACTGTATTACTTAGTTTACTAATAAACATCATTAGTTACAGTACTACCAGACTCCAATATATTATTCCATTTCTGCTGGCTTGGTAACCCAGTTACGGGGTACGTAATATCTGCATCCAATCACTATGCTGAGTTTATCATGAACCAAATGTCACAGCCACCACCCTTTCTTGATGTCATTGTCTAGTCCATTCAATGTATTGAAAACTACTTGGCCTGGAACGCAAGGGTTCAGAAATTCCTAATGCTTGGTGGCTACCTGCTGTCACTTGTCAGAGAAGCCAATATATAAATGATAGCAATATGCCTGCTCTAGCAAAGGAAAATCCTCAGCTGCACTAGGGAATCCAGGTCAGGATTAGAGTTCCTGGAATCCCCAAAGGAAAGCATGTATTTCACTATTGCAAAACATTTCCAAGTTCCCCATTTCCGCTTTTCTTATTTCTGTTCTAAATGATTCCAACTGTTTCCTGTGCTCTTTATTCAGTACTGATCCTCATAGTATTGACTTGTCTCTTTGTTTTGACAAGAAGTCTTGTTTTTCATCGTCTTGTACCTCAGCCATCCCAGGACCTGAACTCTGTTGCCCTCATCCTTTGGTGAATTGTGCAAACGATTTGTCTGTGCTTATTCAGCTCTCACAATGCAAAATCCACATGTAAGGATGATATTGAGAGGACTTAAGAGATAAGCAGACTCCCAAAATGAATTTGTCATACATTGTGATTTATTCAATTTGAGTCACTGCACATCAAAAAATAATTGCTTCCCTATTTCTGGGACAATATGTATTCTTCCACACTGAGAAAACATTTCATCCTTTTTCTTGTTTTGCATTTTTCTATTCAAATAGATAAATAAAAACATAGAAGAAATGCATCAATGGGCAACAAAGAAGTGTGTTAATTATACATACATAGAAATCCACAGATTAAAAACTACATGGCTGAAGGGAAGTAAAGAAGAATAAGTGAAGGCAATTTTCTAAACAAATCTCCATCATTACTGTTTCACATCATTCATTAATTTAGAGAGAACAGTGGTTGCACTCATTTCACTGTGTGTATAAAGAGCCGTCTTCAGAAGATTTTGTGTAGAATAAGACCTCAGTCCCAATTTTAACTTGGAATGTGGTTATATCAAGGATCATCTGGGAACTGTGGAAAACACTTCTGACAGTGAAGATATGATTCAATTTTAAATCTGAGGCATCGCTCCCTTCATTCAGGGGAGGCTCACATATCATGAGATAGGTAGGAGGGAGATTAGACTAAACACAGACTGATATTAGGACTCAGATGAATGGTTCCTGTTGACAAGTGGGAAGGGAAAATGACAAGAGTGAACAGGGGTGCTCATTACACTGTGTTGCAGCTTGTGGAGCCATTACCTCATGGTTCCAGATACAGGCTCAAACCTGACCCTGAGAGTTACTTGAGTAGAATTTGCACACCCCCCTGTTTCCACAGGATGCTCTGGTTTCCTCCCATGTCCTAGACATGCAGACTGGGAGGTTAATTGCCCCCAGTCTGCAGGTGAGTGGTTGAATCCAGGGGAGTTGATGAGAAGATAGGGAGAAACAAAATAAGTTTAACATATGTAGTGGTGATGGATTCATTGAGCTGAGGAGCCTATTTCCATTCTGGATCTCTCTAGGACTATGAAAGAAATAATAAGGACATCATTGCTTGCCTGCAGCAAGAGGTCACATTAGCAGCAAACACCTAGTAGTGAAAATAATGACGGGCACAAAATAAAATGAAAGTGCAAAGAGAAGGAACAGCATTGCATTTTAACCATCTTCCTGTTCCACTTTCACCAGGAGAGTGGGGGTAAAAATTCCCTCTTTAAGGTGCAACATTGCAGAAAATCATCATTGTGGATATAAAACTTCAGTCAAAACTTAGATCGAACTTTAATATAACTATTATAGATCCATCGCTGTTTGGCACTTTTGAAAAACAGGAAGTCACCATTGCAAACCAATTGAAGAATCAACCCCTGACATTAGAACCATAACACAACACAATTTTAAAAACATTTCAATATATGTGGGCTAGCATTCAACAGTGTGGAGTGCCTTTAAACATGATTAATTAGTAGGGATACCAACAGTTGACTCCGTGTTGACGATTTGAGCCAATACGTAGTTTTACTGCTGACCTTGCACAGATATTATTGATCTATGTGGGAAGCAGGAACTTGGCGTGCTGCCTGCTTTATAATCAATGGGTTAATCATATTGTTAATGCCAAGTTTGTTTAAGTTATCTCTGTGCTAATATTTATGGGATTGCAGAAGGAAAAGGACATTCAGATGGCTATATGTCAGGCATACAAATGAGAAATGATATTGATTGCAAAGATGGTAAAAGAATATATAGCAGCACTTACAATAGTAATCTGAAGTAATACTAATAAAAAGGAGCATGCATTGAGAAATAGATTTAGCTTGGAGATATAGCTTAATATTGAAAATGTCATGACTGATCATAAAAGAAAATCTAATGATGCAAATGTATGCTTATACACACAGAATATAAATCTATGGACACATTACTGACATGTTAATACCAATAAAATTTTGGTGTCCTTGTGCTAAATAATCCAGGATGTTAGCAGGAAGAGCAAGTAAACTGGAAGGAAAAGAGATGCTTATCCTTATTGTAAGGGGAATAGAGTACAAAACCAGGAGAGCTTTGCCCAATCCTAGAAGACTTCAATAAAAACACACTTAGAGTACCACATGCAGTTCTTCACCTTTGACTTGCATTTGAAGTGGTTCATCAACTCCAGGTAAAGAGATATTATGCTATTTGGAGCATTTGAGCAGGTTGGGTCTTTACTCTGGTGTTTTATAGAATGGGAGGTTACCTTATTAATACCTAAGATTGTGAGGAGAGTTAAGTAATGACCCATTTGTCTGAGCGGAGGAAAGACTTCTCTATCCTGCTGGTTATGAACCTGAAGGAATTGTGCACCACAGAGAGCTTTCATGCCTAGTCTGAGTACATTCAATGGATGGCTACCTCACAGTCCCAGCAATCTGGCTTCAATCCTGACATTGAGTGCTCTGACTGTGGACTTTATGCTTCTATAAGCTGCTCTGGTTGCCTCCCAAACACCTGCTGGTTAGTAGGTTAAACTACCACTGGTGTAGGTGAATAGGGCATTCGAGCAGTTCATAAATACATTAATAAAATCATGTAAATTCCCTGAAACAACCCTCCCAACCTTGCAACCATTCCTCTTCATTAAAATAGACTTCTTACTTCTTAGTAACATTGCTGGGAAACTGCAGGAGTTGAAGATCTTTGACAAGCACAACTACAGACTACAGTCTGAAAGAAAGCAGCTAGGATTTATCAGGATGTTTGAGACTTTCTGATATTACATGGAAATGCTAAGCCAAAATGGTGATAATTTTTGATATCTGTGTTCTTCTCCTTCTGCTTTTAGTTAATGCTATCAGAGGGATTTCTTATAAATGTAGAACTACAGTATACCATCCAACTAGAGCTATAACAAAAGTAATAAGACAAGTGTTCTTGAAGTGACATAAATGCTTACAATTACAAGAATTAATTATTTTGCAAGGTACTTTCAAGAACAAATATATATAATGACAAGCAAGTCTCTGAGCTAATTTTTCTAGATCAGGGGTTCCCAACCTGGGTTCCACAAACCCCTTGCTTAATGGTATTGGTCCACGGCATAAAAAAAGGTTGGGAAACCCAGCTCTAGATGAAGGAACTTGTTATCAAGGAGAGTGAATGCGATCAGGTAACTTTCTAGAGTAAGTCACAAAGTGCTGGAGGAATGATGGCTCAGGCAGCTTCTGATATCGGATAGTCCCCTCCTATCAGATTTCATCATTTTGTGCGACGCTGATAAAAATGTCTGACTAAGTGACTGTATTTATAAGATTTATTTTTTACATAACTTATGTGTCTTTTCCTACCTTTTAGACATTTTAGCAGAATTGATGTACCAATTAGATTTATTGCCTCACAGTTCCAGGGAGATGGGTTTGATCCTGACTTTGCTAACGATCAGTGTAGAGTTTACCCTGTGACCATGTGGGTTTCCCTGGGAGCACTGCTTTCCTCCCATGTCCCACAGAAAGACTGGCTGGTTAAATGGCTTAGTAGGTAAATAGCAAAAGAATCGAAGGGGAGTTGATTGCTGAGTTGTACAGCTAAAGGGGAATTAAGGTCAATGGGACTGATAGGATTGCTCTGCTGGGAGCTAGTGCAGATCCAATAGGCTGAATGGCCTTCTCTCGTGGTATGTGAGTTACTCCTTTAAAGTATCAGTAATTAGAGACAAATGGTTTGTGCCAATATAATGTGGAGTTTTCTTGGTTTACATAAGAAATACGAGCTGGAGGAGGCCATCTGACCCATTGAGCCTGCTCTGCCATTCAGTAAGGTCATGGCTGATCTGGCTGTGGACTCTAGCCTACCTACCTGCCTCTTCCCCATAACACTCAATTCCTCTGCTATCTGTGTCTCAAATACAGTATATTTAATGAGGTAGCCTCTACTACTTCCCTAGGCAGAGATGCACAAGCTAAAGTCCCCTATTTGATTATATATTGGTGCAATGCTTCCTCATCTACAAATTTATTTTTTGAGTACAGAATGCAAGGAACAGACAATAGACTTAATGGGCTTCACTGGCAAACATCATCCTTCAAATGAACAACTTACTTTGGTGAGGTTATTATTTACAACATTTTCTTAGAATATCATAGTTTCCTTCAACTATTTCTCAAGAAGTTTCCCTTCATAAAGGCCCTGCTATAGTATTCTGACTGAATACTTTTACATAGTTTCATTCTGCTCAATGGATTCCAGAAACTTCAGATTCCAGAAATGCATAATAATTCTTCTGTCATAATTTGCTCAGAATAGGTCAAAGAAACAACACAGATCTCAAACTTTCAAGCACACGTTTGTGCTTCCATGTGCTGGGGGTTTTCAAAGTTAGCTTCCTTTCCCCATCCTCTGATCATAACCTCTAACCAAAAGAGTTGTGAAGAGTTAGGCACAAGGAGTCAAAACTTCTTTTTAAAAAGTTTTTTATGAATTAATCACCATTGCAAGTTTCGGCTTGTAGGCTTTTGAAATATCTCCTGTAGGTTTAGGTATGGAGATGCAAAACATCGCCAATTATGTCCAACATGGATAGCTACCACAAGACTATCTTTTGCCTTTACAGTAGAATGTCTGCCAATGAAGAGGCAAACATGGAATCAATTGTCACTGTGTTTCTATCCATTTTATCTACCTACACATTGCTAAGAATTATCGGTAATGGGTTCAATTCAGCAACGGTACCTTTATTTCTGAAACTTCACAAAGGTCAACCTTAAACCCACTGTCAATTCTCATCTGTTGAAGCACTGTCAGCAATGTCCCTTCTCAAGTCTGAAGCCAATGAAACTTGCCAAACAGCTTTGAATAAATTGAGATACCGGCATCTCAAACTGCAGGCAATTTACAAACTCATTATGCAATGTGGCTGTATTTCAGGGAATATATATTACATGAAAGCTAAAATAAGGCTAATTTTTGCCAGAGTTCTACTTAGCTTTAGAAATAATGATGCTTTAAATGGATTCTTAAAATAAACAGCTCATCTCTACTCAAATAATACATAGTGTCATGCAGCTACATTAAGCATTCATGTTCTAATGTCACTGTAGTAATCTCTAGTTAAATTATTAAACAAACTAGTACATTATTAACTTGAAAGGTACACACAGAACAGAAGAGCTTTATGTAAATCTCTTGATAGAAGCAAGTTATTTTGAGTTAACACTTGTAATTAAACAGAAGCAAAAATTGTCAAAAACAGCAAAAACAGCATTGGGGTTTATTTAGACAGGAGAGTACACAATTCAAACATGTCTTAGCAAATGAGTTGTGCTTAAGTCAATTGAGAGATTGACTTTGAAATCAAAAGGAAATAATGAAAACATCTAGCATGACAAAAGTGCTAGAAAAATGGAGATTTCAAAACTATGAGCATAATAAGCAACGAGAAGATCTCCTTTAAGCAGATGTGGAGAAAAATTAACTATATACATTTATGGAGCTAAGGAGAAACTGGAAGCCTTACAGGAAAAGGTGTGGACATGTAATCAATTTTTTTTATCTATCTTCTATAAACAAAGTGGATATTAAGATAACAGGACTACTAAGGACAAGCACAGAGAAATAAATGGTCTTTAATGAATAAAAAGGGGTGATTCTCACTAATAGAATATAAATTTATATTGCGAAAGGTAATTTTATCAGCACCTGATAAACTTGATCCCACCTAAATAACTCTTATCTCAAAGCCCTTTCCTGCAGTCCCTGAACCTACCTTCAACTCTAAACTTATCAAATTAACTTTGTGTCCAAGGGAGAAGGCCTGCCTTGCATGCTATCAAATTTTCCACAAATAAATTGCACAGAGATCAGTCACCAGTAGTCTTGCCTTCCCAAGCATAAAATTCAATTGAAGAAAAATCCTAGGAAATTCTATTGAAACTCCATAAAAAATCAAATTAACTTTGGTTAGTCCTGATAACCAGTAAATTATAAAAAGAAATCTCATCTCATCTCCTCTCATGACCCACAAGCTTTGCCTGAAAGGAAATGCTATTCACTTCACATTTAACCTGCGTACACTAGAGGACGCCAGTTGCCTGATATCAACACAAAATGCTGGAGGAACTCAGAAGGTCAGACAGCACCTGTGGAAATGAATAATGAATAAAGTCGATGTTTCAGGCTGAAACCCTTCATCAGGACTGGAAAGGAAGGGGAAGAAGACAGAATAAGAAGGTGGCGGGAGGGGAAGGAGTGCAAGAAAAAAAGGTGATAGTCAAAGCTGGGTGGGTGAAGCAGGGTGGTGATAGCTGGAAAAGTAAAGGGCTGGAGAATATGGAAACTGGTAGGAGAGGAAAGTGAACCATGGGAGAAAGACAAGGAGGAGAGGTACAAGGGGAGGTGATAGGCAGATGAGGAGAACAGAAGAAGTGAGGGAGCCAGAGAGTGGAACGGAAGAAGAGGGAAACAGGAGATGGAAAAATTGCCAGAAGTTAAAGAAATTGATTTCATGCCTTTGTGTTGGAGGCTACACACACGGAATATGTGAGTTTGCTCCTCCAACTGAGAGTGGCCTCAGTGCCGTAGTAGAGGAAGCCATTGACCGGCATGTGGGAATGGGAATGGGAATGGGGATTGGAATTAAAATATTTGAACATCCGGAAACCCTGCTTGTTCTGATTGGACAAAGGTGCTCAATAAAGTGATTCCCTAATCTATGTTTGGTCTCACCAATTTAGAGGGGTCCACATTGGGAGCAGTAGGCAACCACAACAGATGTGCAGGTGAGGTGTTGTCTCACCTGTAAGGACTGTTTGGGGTCCTGAACGGAGGTGATGGAGGAAATGAATGGGCAGATGTGGCACTTTTTCCATTTGCAATGATGTGCCAAGAGGGAGATTACTGGGGACGGATGAATAGACAAGGAAATTACAGAGGGCATGATCTCTGTGGAAAGCAGAGAGTGGGAAGGGAGTTAGAGATGTGTTTGGTGGTAGGATCCTATTGAAGGTGGCGGAAGTTGCAGAGAATGATATGTTGGATATGGAGGCTCATGAGGTGGTAGGCGAGGATGGGAGGAACTGTATCCCTGTTAAGATAGTGGGAAGTTGGGATGAGAGCAATGCCTGTGAAATGGAGGAGATGCAGGTGAGACAGCATCAATAGTGGAGGAAAGTAAACCTCATTCTTTGAAGAAGGGTCTTGTCATAAAATGTTGACTGTTTTACTTCTACAGATGCTGCCTGACCTGCTGAGTTCTTCCAGCATTTTGTTTGTGTTGCTCTGAATTTACAGCATCTGCATCTATTATGTCTGATACCAACTTTGCCTAAACGTCTTACAGAGGTGTTGTTGTGATCTGTTTTCCCTTTTTGCCTCAAGTATTTTACTCTGTTGGGCAGAATCAAACCTCTTTATGAATCTAAAAGTAAATCATATATCCCTTAAGACTCTTGGATAGAAATTTATTTTTGGTAACCGCAGCTATGCACTGTACACCATGTGCAATATTCAATTCCAGTGTGTTGTACGCAACTGAATTTTAGAACAGGAGTGCATTATGGTTGTGACAGTTTATCATTCATTTAGTGCATTTATTTAGAGGAAGAATTTGGAGAATATTCTTCTGGAAGATCTATTTTTCTCTGTCCCATCTATCTACATTATATAACTTTCATTACTTTGAATATCTCTTTTTCAGAGATTCTTCCCTAAACAACACCAAAGTTCTGGTATTTTACCTCAGCACATGAAATTTTTCTGGAGGTACCTTAGTTCTAAAGAATATGGTAATGAAAGATTCATACTTCAATCTTTTATTAGTTACTAGATTTAGCTGGTTGTTTTCAATCATTTTATAATTCATTCAAAGTTCTTTAATATGTTCAGCAATATTAAATTTTGTTTTCAGCCACTATAATATCATATAATTCATCAGGCTTTGAAGAATTTACCTTGGTTTGAAATATATCCATTATATTTCTTTTTAAATGGCTTTCACAAGATTCATTATCTGTTGAGATTAAATATTACAGAGCTTCATTGACCTCATTTCAATTAATTTCTGCTACCTTTGAAACCAATGTGCTGTGAATTAATTACTCTAGATAATATTATTTCTAATTTCCTGACTGTATGTTCATGAAAACTCTGCTATTTTTAATGGTGTGAAAATACATTCCTCTGATTTTATCAAGTTGAGGGATTCTTGTCCCATCCTACTATCTAAAATAATACACACTTCTTTCATCAATAAAGGCAGTTAGCATATGTTTCACTGTGTATGTTTATATAAAATGAACAAGTCACTATTTAAATTGAAGGAATATCTTAGTGCTTAGCTAATAATTAGGATATCTTCTAGGAATGTTTTTAGTAGTGTTTTGTTCTGAACTGTTATATGGGTTTTTGATCTTGCAGGTTCTTTCAATAGTAAGCATCAAAAACATATTCCAATCCTTTAACCACATAGTTTGATTCATTTGTTACAAAGAAATAGAAGCACATTGTAGTTCAGACAGGATAAATGAGAAAAGAAAAGAGTCTGATGCAGGATCTCAAATGAAAGTCAACTATCACTTTGCTGCAGGAGCACAGATGCTGTTCAATTTGCTGAGTCCTTCCAGTAGTTGGAGCAACACACAAGTTGTCGGAGGAAGTTTTGGGCTTGGGTAGTTGATCCTTCACAATATTCCATGTGGGAATTTAAACTGGAGGTTTAAATTATGAGGTCGAGTTGTGAACCCGACATCAACCCAGCACAAATGGAGAGCACGCTCGGGAGCGGTCTGTCACTGGATCAAATTCGGGAACCTCCGTTCTCGAGCCCGGCGCTGATCTCACTGCGCCACCAGCCGACTTATGTTAATGGGTCAGGCAGCATTATGGAGGTTGATGGACTGTCAACATTTCAGTTGGAGGCCCACTATCTTGTGTGTTGCTCCAGATTCCAACATCTAAAATCCCTTTTGTCTCCCGTTTATTCTTTTTTGCTCCAGGTTCCATCATCTGCAGTCACTTGTATCTCTAGAGTCAACATTTTGGTTCAAGAACTCTTCATCAGAACTGGAGAAGTGAGAAGACAAATGTGTTTAATATTACTGTGATGGGAAGATAAAGAGAGTACAGAGAATGCCCATAACAGGATGTCAATCAAAGCCGTCAAGGTAAAACATACTTCAAAAGCTACTAGTTTGCTGACAGAAAAGTAAACTGAAACAAATTGAAACAGATATCTTCAGGTACTTCCATGCAGAGGTAGAAAAATCCTTATCTGAAAACATTAAATTCAATACTTAAATCCTGATAGCTGTAGCATTCCCACACTAAATATGTGGTGCTATTTCTAGAGTGATCATTGGGCATTATTGAAGCAATGTTTAAAGTCAAATACATAGGAATGGAGTGGTGAATTTAAGGGACAGGAGATGGATAAGCTTTTGGACTGAATGGAGATGTTCTGCAAAATGGTCACTCCATCCATGTTTTTTATTTCTCCATTTTGGAGGAGACCAGAAAGTGAATGCTGAATGTAAATAAATTAGGTTGGAAGAATACAAGTGAATTATTACTTCAAACTGAATGGTTGGTTGGGTCTGTGGATGGTGAAATAAAGGAAATTATAAAGGTAGCTTCTGCATCTCTTGAAGATTCATGAAAATATGAAAAGCTGGTGAGATGGATGATAGGATCAATTACAGAGGAAATAGTCACTTTAGCATGCTGAAGTTAAGAGAGGGTTCTATGTAACTGGTGACAGAATAATGTTGAAACTGGCAGAAATTATGGAGAATGATCCATCAAATATAAAGGCTAGTGCAGTGGAAGTCAAAGACAAAACTGGGAAAAAAGAAGTTGAGAGCAGTATGAATCAGAATCAGAGACAGGTTTAATATCACTGGCATATGTTATGAAATTTGTAGTTTTGCAGCAGCAATACATTGCAATATAATAATAATAACCTATAAATTGCAATAAGTGATATAAATATAAACCAAGTAAATAATGCCAAAAGAGAGCAAAAAGAAAAAATATAATGAGGTTGTGTTTATGGGTTCATTATCCATTTAGAAATCTGATAGTGGAGGAAAAGAAGCTCCTGAAATATTGAGTGTGTGTCTTGAGGCTCCTGTATCTCCTCCTCAATGGTAGCAACGAGAAGAGGCATGTCCTAGGTGATGAGGGTCCTTAGTGATGGCTGCTGCCTTTTGGAAGGTGTCCTCAATGCTGTGGAGGCTAGTGCCTATGATGGAGCTGGCTGAGTTCAAAACTGCCTGCAGTTTTCTCCTGTCCTGTGCAGTGGCCCCTCCATACCAGGCAGTGAGGTAACCAGTTAGAATGTTCTCTGTGGTACATCAGTAGAAATTTGCAAAACTCTTTGGTGGCATACCAAGTCTTCTCAAATGCCTCATAAAATATAGCCACAGTCATGCCTTGATTGTAATTGTATCAACATGTTGAGCCCAGGATAGATCTTCAGAGATTTTGACACCAAGGAAATGGAACTACTCACTCTTTCCACTTCTGATTCCTTGATGAGGACTGGTGTGTGTTCCCTCAACTTCCCCTTCCTGAAGTCCACAATCAATTCCTTGGTTACTGATGCTGAGTGTGAGGTTGTTGTTGCAGCACCACTGATCTATCTCATTCCTGTATGCCTCTTTGTCACCATTTGAAATTCTGTTAACAATAGTGGTGTCCTTGGCAAATTTGTAGATGGTGTTTGATCTGTGTCTAGCCACAACATTGTGGGTGTAGAGAGAGCAGAGCAGTGGCATAAGTATGCATCCTTGAGGTGCACCAGTGTTGACTGTCAGAGAGGAGATGATGGGATTTCTTACCTGCACAGACTGTGGTCTGCCAGTGATCCAGTCAATGATCCAGTTGCACAGGGAGGTACAGAGGCCCAGGATTTGGAGTTTGTTTACTAGAACTGAAGGTATGATTGTGTTGAACACTGAGCCATAATCAATAAACAGCAGCCTGAAGAAGGTACTGCTATTGTTCAGGTCGAGGCCAAGTGGAGAGCGAATGAGAGTGCATCTACTGTAAACTTGTTGTGGTGATAGGCAAATTGCAGCAGGTCCAAGTCCCTGCTTAGGCAAGCGTTGATTCTGGCCATGACCAACCTCCCAAAGCTTGTCATCACAGTAGAGGCAGCTCACCCTGCTCTTCTTGGGCACTAGCATGATTGAAGCAGGTGGGGACCTCTTACTGCTGCAGTGAGAGACTGAAGATGTCCTTGAATACTTCTTCCAGTTTGTTGGCACAGGTTTTCAATGCTCTACAGGTACACCGTCAAGGCCTGATGCCTTGGTAGAGTTCACCCCCTTGAAAGAAGCCTCAGCCTCAGAGACAGAGATCACAGGGTTATCAGATGCTGTAGGGATTTGCACAGGTGTAGTTTTATTCTCCCTTTCAAAGTGTGCATAAAATATGTTGAGTTCATCTAGAAGTGAAACATCACAGCCATTCATGATGTTAGGTTTTGCTTGTAGGAAGTACTGGCCTGCAAACCCTGCCAGAGCTGATGTGCATCTAGTTCCCTCAATAACTTCAACTGGAATTGTTTTTTCTGTCTTAAAATAGCCTTTTACAGGTCGTAGATGGACTTCCTGAATAGTTCTGGATCATTGGCCTTGAATTTCACAGAGCTAGCTCTCAGCAGAATATGAATCTCCTGGTACATCACCGCAGTCTTTAGTGTCTGGCTATAGGCCTGGAGTAGAAGTGCAGCCTGTTGATTGGACTTTCCAAAGTGTGGGCATGGGATAGCACGGTAAGCATTATTGATGGTGGTATAACATTGGCCAGTTGTGTTGGCTCCTCTAATTCCACAGCTGATACGTTAGTGACTCTTGTTCAGAGACTTCTTCAAGCTGGCCAGGTTGAAATCCCCCGCAATGATAGAAAAGGCACTGTTTCGTGACTGCTGATCATGGTGCTCAGCTCCTCCAGTGCCTGCCTGACATTGGCCTGACGTGGAATCTACACTGCTAACAGGATGAGGGAGATTTCCGCCATCAGCAGATAAAATGAATGCCATTTGACCACTGGATGTTCCAGGTCAGATGAGCAGGATTGAGGCAGAACTGTCAATTCTGTGCACCATGATGAGTTAATCATAAAGTATACTCCACCTCTTCTATCGTTAGAAGACTGAGCTGTGCTGCCTTTGTGCAGAATTGTGAAGCCATCGAGCTGCAACAGTGCATCCACGACGGTGGGAAGTGAGCCAAGTTTCTGTGAAGCAAAGTAAATAGCAGTCTGTGATGTCCCTCTGATATGCAATCTTGCTCTGATGTCTTCAGTTTTATTTTCCAGAGACTGTACATTCGCAAGCAGGATAGTTGGGTGTGGCTCTAAGGCCTGTGCATTTCAAGAGTACCTGCAGACCAGCTCATCTTCCATGCTTCTGTTTCCTTAAAGGAGAACTGCACACAAGACCCGAGTCTGCAGTACGTGATCTGTTGATATCGCTAGATTTTTTGAAATGTCTTAAAACGATGCTGCTTACTGAAGTACTCATGGTTGTGACTGTGGATTTCAGCTGTAGTAATCTGAAATGGAAATTTATGATGATTCACATTGGAGTCGCAGGCAAAGATTTGCCACTTTTCAACAACATCTGCAGGAGCGCAGGAAACAGAAGAGACACAGTATAATGTACGTGAACTATGCCAGAGATAAAGACATGAGGTGAGGATGATGTTGGAAAGACCTACTATCAGTAAAGTTGCAACAAAGACAGTGAATGGAGTCACTAAAGGATTCGTAGTGGGAGGAGTTACAGTCAGATATCTGTGGGAGACCAAAGACTTATAAAAAAAATATTGATAGCTAGCCAATCGCTTAGAACAGTAAGAGAGTTATCAAAAAAAGAGGGGAAGAGTCAAAAGTGCATCATGTAATCTTGAGACCAGGGTGGAAGTTGGCATAAAGGTAAAAACATTTTTAAAGTAACACACACAATTTGCAGGAGGAACTCAGAAAACCAGTTAGCATCTATGAAAATGAGTAAACGGTCAACGATTCAGGCCAACATCCTTCTTCAGGGCTGGACACAAAGGGAAGAAGTCCACAAAAAAGTTAAAAACATTTTTAAGTCCTGTACAAGTGCAGGAAGTGTCAATTCAGTCATACTAATGGATAATGGACTAATACAAAGACTATCTTATGCTTCAGATATTGTGGTAGGCCTTCTGTGGGCAAATACAAAGTCCTATAGCTATGCCTTTAACTTGTAGAAAGTGAGACCAGTTGAAGGAGAAGACATTCAATTTAATGAATTCTACTTCCCATTCCCATTCTGACATGTCAATCCATGGCCTCCTCTGCTAACACGATGAGGCCACACTCAGTTTGGAGGAACAACACCTTATATTCTGTCTGGGTAGCCTCCAACCTGATGGCATGAATATCAATTTCTTGAACTTCCAGTAATGTCCCCCACCCCTTCACCATTCCCCATTCTCTAAATCCTCTCTCATATCTTCTTGCCTGCCCATTGCCTTATTAAAAAAAAGTGCTCCTCCCCCGTTTCTTTCTTCCAGGGCCTTCCATCTTCTCCTATTAGATTCCCCTTCTCCAGCCCTGTATCTCTTTCACCAATCAACTTCCCAGCTCCTTACTTCATCCCTCCTGCTCCCGGTTTCACCTATCATCTTGTGTTTCTTTCTCCCCTCCCTCCACCTTTCAAATCTACTCATCTTTTTTTCTCTAGTACTGCTCAAGGATATCTGCTCAAAATGTTGACTGTACTCTCTTCCACAGATGCTGCCTGGCCTGCTGAGATCCTCCAGCATTTTGCATGTGTTGCCTGGATTTCCAGCATTTGCAGATTTTCTCTTGTTTGTGATTGAACGGGCTTATGGATTGGTTGGATCTCTGTTCAATGAGGGAATGAAGGGAGTTTAGATAATGCTAGTCTGGTATGGAGGTGTAGAGGTACTGAGTATCCATGAAGAGGATGAGCAGGCGATAACCAAGAAACTACAAACTGTCAAAATGGTGAGTGGAGGGCATCAGAGATCTTGTGAATATATTGTGTGTGGAAAAAGACTGACCAATGGGAGAGTAGGTAGAAGCAAGCAGAAAACAAATTCCTGGGCTAGGAAATGCTGGGTTAAAATCCTTCATCTGGACGTCTCAAAGGAAAATGTTGACTGCCTGTTTCCCCCCACAAGATGCTGTCTTACCCACTGAGTTGCTCTGGCAATCTTATGCTCTAGGTTCAGCATCTGCTGTCTTACGTGTCTCCTAAAAGCAAGCAGCATGACTCAGGGGATCATAAACAAGGGAAAATCTGCAGATGCTGGAAATCCAAGCAACACACACACACAAAATGCTGGAGGAACTCAGCAGGCGAGGCAGCACTACAGAAAAGAGTACAGTTGACATTTTGAGCTGAGACTCTTCACCAGGACTGGAGAGGAAAAAAAAGATCATGAAGGGTTTCAGCCTGAAATACTGACTTTTTACTCTTTTCCATAGATACTGCCTGGTCTGCAGAGTTCCTCCAACACTTTGTGTGTGCGTTGCTTGAGCTAGGGGGATAATCAGGATGGAGGTTGTGAAGGGAAATCTTCTATGAGATCTGTGACTGTCTGGGAGATACGATGTTTAATGGTGGGGCCATGGTCCAGAAAGAGGTATGAAAGAGCTGACGTTTAACCTTCTGGCTTGAAGTCAACTTGCCGAGCTACAAAATCCTAGCCTTTGTTGAATAGTTTAATATCAATGTTCACCTAAGTTCTTAGTGAGGAGAGGAGAGTCCTTCAAGGTGAAAGGGTTAAACTCAGTAAGCATGGCAGAGAAGTTAAGACAATGAATCTTGTATCAGCAATTAGTGATGAATAATTGTCAGTAATCATCCCCACTTTGAATATTTTGATGAGTAGAAGGCCATTAAACAGCTGGAGATGTCTGAGCCTAGGACACCACCCTGGGATGAGAGAATTGCAAAGCCCACAATGATTTTCCTTTGTGTGAAGTAAGACACCAGGCGGTGGAGTGCTTGATGGCCATAGATTCCATTTATACATGGAATCCTTGATGCCACACAGTTAAATGCTGCCTTTGATTCAAGGACATCTGATCTCAGGAATTCCTGACTTCATGTTCTCTGACTTTTTTCATAACAATGCAACAATTTAAAACTTATCAGCCTAACTCATGCTTAACCTATCCATGGCCTGTTGTTTGTCTCTGCTGGGACGCTTACCTCCACACAATTTCCTAGTGTCCTGCCTGCATTGGCACTTAGAGTGACTGTGAGGTGAAGCAGTCACATGGCAGTTAGATCACTGAAACTACCACCCTAACTTTGGTAGTCTACAATATTAAAAGGCTTTTCTACACTCACAGTTACAGAGACATTTATAAAACTGAAAAATATTTAAATAAAGGAAATGACTTCAAACCACCTTCTAGTTATTTAAATTAACTAAAATATTGATGTTATTGATTACTGTCACATACAAAGAAACAATGAAAAGCTTGTCTTGCAATCTATTTGTACTATCCAAATCATTACACAGTGCATTGAACTAGAATAAGGTAATGCTAAAATAGTGCAAAATAAAGCGTAAAATATAACAAAAAATTGAAGTGCAGGTAAACAATAAAGTGCAAGATCATAGCATGGTGGTTTGTGCGGTCAGGAATTCATCTTATCGTACAGGAGTCTGATAACAGTAGGATGATATTACTGTTAATTAAAATATACTTTCAAAAATGATTAATAGTTACTTAACTTTTTAATGTTAGAGAATGGGGATAGGGTAGATGGTCTATGTTAAGGCTGGTGAATAACTGAGTGATACAGTATATAGTGTATCCAAACCTGCAGTTGATTAATGCTGAATGCAAGAGTTCAGTGTGAGGTTTTGCCTGTTTTCAGTATATTATATAGAACTGTAATAGCTTTTACAATAACTGGCATTCGAGATTTCAAATTAATTATCCATATTTCATATACAGTAAATGAATACTATTCAACAGAAATTTCTTTTGTTTATTATTTGCCCAATGAAATCATCAAACAAAATGCTGACAATATTATGAACATGTGGAGAAGTCATTAAGTGCCCTGGGCCATTTTACTTTATTTAAAAAATAACAGCTCTTGTTACAGGAAGAGTTCTGGAAGAGCTGCACATAATCCGTGCCGTTCTGATGTAGGAAGAACATTTAATTTCAATTCCTTGCACTTGAAGCAACGTTCAGTATGGAACAGAGCTCCATTTTCTATAGTTGAATTTTATCATATTGTATATAAACCCCTCCTACCAAAATTGAGGGACATGTAATGAATACTGGTCTTCTTCACATGAATTACCTCATTCCATTCATGAATTATGAAAACAAAACAGCTGAGAAAATTCAGGACAGTTGAATTATCATGAGCAAGTCACAAAATGTTGGCAGAACTCAGCAAGTCAGGCAACGTCAATGGAAGGCAATAAACAGTCAATGTTTCAGGCTGAGACCCAAGGGTCTCAACTGTTTATTAACATTAACAGTTTATTTCCCTCTATAGTTGCTGCCTGTCCTGCTGAGTTCATCCAGCATTTGTGTGTTGCTCTGAATTTCTAGCATCTGCTTGTGTTTATGAATTATCATGAGGTTTCTGTTGAAAAAATTCTAGCATCTGCTTTCTACCAATTTTGGTGATAAATTCAACACACTTCAACCTGAATTAGAGAAGACAAAAATACAACTGACATTATTTAGTGTCATACATATGTAGTTCTCTGTAATACCACATTTCACATGGGCCTGTATGTTAGGTCTTATTGTTCTAATGATGGTGAAACTGTCAGCAATCACTGTGATTGCACCAATAAAAAATGACAATAAAGACAGGTAATCCAAAAGCTGTTTTCAGTGATTTGCTGCTCTTCCACATCAAGCGCTGCTTTGCATCTTTGCTGATTACTGCATATATTCCGTGCTGAAGCTGATTAGGATCACAGGCTGCAAGGGCTATAAAATCTGGCAAGAGAATGGAGTTAAGGCCAAAGATTAGATCGGCTATGATTATTCTAAATAATGGAGCAGGTCTGGGGCAACATGGCCTCATTGCCACCATGTTCCACGTTCTCCAGGATGTCCGAGGCACATCATATAAATGTAATTGCAAAAAAAGCACGCCAGCGCCTCTGCTTCCTCAGGAGTCTGTCGAGGTTTGGCATGTCATCAAAAACCTTGACAAACCTCTATAGGTGTGTGGTGGAAAGCGTACTGACTGGCTCTATTTTGGCCTGGTATGGAAACACCAATGAGTGGAAAATCCTACAAAAGTTAGTGGATTCAGCCCAGTACATCTCAGGTAAAACCCTCCCAACCATTGAGCACATCTGTATGAAATGTTGTCGTAGGAAATGTTGTCGTAGGAAAGCAGCATCCATCATCCAAGATCCTCACCACCCAGGCCCTGCTCTTTCCTTTGTTCTGCCATTAAGCAGAAGTTATAACTGCCTCAAAACTTGCACCACCCGGTTCAAGAACAGTTACTACCCACTTGACTATTAGGCTCTTGAAGAAAAGTGGGTAACTACACTCATTCTCTCTCTGGTGCTCCCACAGCTGATGGTTTCACTTTAAGACTCTTTATCTTATTATTTCATGCTCTCATTATTTACTGCTATTTAGTTATACTTGCATTGGCACAGTTTGCTGTTCATTGATCCTGTTTACAATTATTGTTCTATAGAGTTGCTAAGTATGCCCAGAGGAAAAAGAATCTCGGATTGTATGCAGTGGCATATATGTAATCTGAAAATAAATTTTACTTTGAATTTTGAACTTAAGTATACAAAACAACCTCCACCATCCCAAATTCAACATGGACCATCGCTGTTATTGCAAGTACGTATATCTTCCCTATGTAGAGAGAATAAATCTGCTTACAGCATTACAGACACCCTAAAGAATTGGATCAATATTTGCACTCAAACCCTCTTGTAACAATGTACAGAGGGATCTTGGGTTGCACATCCATAGCTCCATGAAAATACCCACACAAGCAAATAGGCTGAGAAAGAAGGCATACAGTATATCATTCCTGACTTCATTGGAAAGGGGACTGCGTATAAAAGTCAGGAAGACATGTTGCAGCTGTATAAAATTTTGGTTAGACTATATTTATTTTATTGTGTACATTACAGAAAGGATATAAAAGCTTTTGAAAAGGGACAGAAGGGGGTCATCAAAATCTTGCCTAGATTGGAAGCATCAGAAAAAATTGGATCAAATTGCATTGTTTTCATCAGAGGCTGACGGACAACTTAACAGAAGTATATAAAATTATGAACGATGTGGATATGGTCAACAGTCTTTCTTCCAGGGAGGAAATGTCAAGTACTCGAGGACATGGCTTTATATTGAGAAGGGGAAAGTTTAGGTTTGTAAGGCAAATTTGTTTTTATACAGTACAGAGCATGGTGGGTGTGTGCAACATGCAGCCAACAGAAGTGGTGGAAGCAGCAAGATTTAAGCAGCATTTAGATAGGCACATGAAATGGAGGGATATAGAGCACATGCAGGCAGATAGACAGTTAAATAGGCATCACGGTCAATGTAGACATTACTGGCTGAAAGGCCTATTCTTGTGCTGCATAGTTCTACTGTATGTCCTCATAAACACCAACATGCTGTTTGCATTCATAATAGTTTGTAAGTGTTACTTTTCAATGATATTTACATCCAGGTGATTCCTTCCAATATAACGCCACCTAGAAAGTCGAAAGGGATTCACTAAACTTATTCCTGGGAAGGTAGGATTATCCTATTACAGGTTGCTAAGGAGTGCTGAAATTACTGAAATTTATAGGATGCTAAGGGAGCATGATACGGTAGATGTAAAGAATATTCCACAAGTGGGAGAAACTCAAACAAGATGGTATAGTTATAAGGTAAAGTCTTGGTCATTAAAACTGAGGCAAGTAGGAATTTCTTCTTGCAGAATGTTGCGGATCTCTGCAATTCTCTGCCATGAATGGTTGGGGAGACTAGATCATTGAGGGTATCTAACGAAGTAATAGATACATTCTTGAAAGACAGGGGAATTGAGAGTACGGGAAATCACACAGAGGATGAGTTGAGGATTAGGCTACATTAGCCCTGATCATACTGGGGGCAAGTCAGGCTTGAGGAACTAGCTACCTTATTGCTGTCCCTATTTTCTTGCATTGTCTTTCTTGTTTGTCTATTATAGGTGGATGGCCTCACAATTTTCAACATTATAAGCTGCAGTCAATCACTAAATATTGAAAATGGCATTAAATAGATGTCATAACCCAATGTTTACAGATTTAGGCATGGGCACTAGACATCCATGCCTTTTCTAAGTTGCCACACAGCTTCATTCTGGTGAAGAAAATTACACTCACATCACCCACTGTATTGGGCTAAGTTTTCATTTTACAAACAGTACACTGAGTAATTTCTAGGCTGATGAATAGATTAATAGCTTTAGGATTAAATTAGGCCATCTGACCACTGTTCTGACAAAAAACAAGTAATATATATCTCAACCACAATTTACACTGTGCTGTTAACACAAATCATAAATGAAGCAGGGAATGTAAGAAAATTTTAGCTTTCATCACTGACTCACATATTTCACAATAATAGAAGATACAGTGGCAATAACTCACTGTAAAATATTCAGTTTTGGTCTCTATAGAACGCATTCAATTCCATCAAACAGTTAGAACCTTATATATACTGCAGGCAAAAAAATAACAATGTTTGAGTTCCTCCCTTTGGGGCCACATGCAGATTTTGTGACAGGTTTATTTGGGAAAACATGTTGGATCAATTGTCATTTGGGAAGCTGGCCATGATTTTTTTCCTTACTCAGCCCTTAAATCTGCCCAAACACTTCCCAAAGTTGTTGTGGATCTCGTGGATTCTCCTTTGTTAGAGTGGAGAAGGTTCTTATTTACCTGTCATTCAATACAGAGGTGCATTTCATGTTTCTGCTTTGGGCTAATTATATGCCCCTATGGGCTTTTGTCATTGGCTCTTCCCTTGGTGATGATCTGTACCAAATGAAAAGTTGAGCAATATACTTCAGAGTAGCTGCCAGAAGGTGGAAAACTGATGGAATATCCATGAATTTTATGTATTTCTGGTCACCTTGAGTTACACAATCTAGCAAGACATGATGGGAAATTGACAAATATTGGAGGTAGCTTGAAGGTCATATTTGATGACCAGATCAGTCACTAGATTACAGGGCATAGCTAGCTGAAAGAATTGGAGGTTGTGAGATAGGAATAATTGCAGGAAAGTAGCTCATCAGATGTGTTACATTTGTTCTTAATAAAGACAAACAGCATGGGTAAAAAAGCTAGCACATTTTTATTTAGAGTAAAATGGCTTTAGCCCAACATGAGCATATGCAAACAGCTCATCAATGTCACTTCTGGTTCCGGGTGAATTGCCTGAATTACCCACTGGGAACTGCAGGGGTTTTTTTAAAATGTACATGCATAACAACACATCTTCCCCTTAAAGAAAAAACAACCACGATACTATGTCCTCATAAACTTGCAAGAAACAATAATGCTTTCCAACAAAGATATTTACATTAATGTCAATTGTAATGAACATAAACAGTCCCTTATTCACTTATCAACTTTCAATCAGTCTCTGTCGTTATTTGATGATACTTTTTGATCTGCTATTTGTTTCCACAAATGTATTGCCTTCATTGGCTGTGTTAATATTAGAGCTTTTCTAACAACTCCGAACAACACATTTATTTTTCACATCTGCTGGCCTCTTTTGTGTACTGACATGTGACGTATCACAGCTATGGGTTGGAGCTTGTGGTCATAGATCCACACAGTTCCCTCCTAGAGGTGTTCCTCACTCCATCTAGATCTTGTGGGAATGTGGAGCAATTTCCTCTTGAGCATATCTACGACCATGTGCTGGCTATGTGGAAGGTTAGTGCATAAGCGTCAACCCATCAACATTTGTGCTGGTGAAGGGCCATTCTGCAGTGGTTCATTTCTGTAAATCATCAGACTTTTGTGGAAGTCCTCTTGTCCATCTTGCACTCTCTTCATGAGGTCCTTCACTATCTTGACTGAACTCTCTGTTAGGCCAATAGATTTTGGGTGATGTGGTCTTGAAGTTATATATCGAAACCCCCAATCATTGGCAAAGGACTCAAATTCACAGCTCAAAAATTGTGGACCATTGCCTGATACTAGTTCACAAGGAACTCCACACCTCACACACACAGCTTTCAGGAATTTAATGACTAATTTGCTGGATGTTGCTTACAGTGTTGCAACGCCTGGGCAATTGGAAAAGTAGTCTGTTACAACAATATGACTCCTCCTATTTCATTCAAACAAATCCACTCCAACTTTGAAGTACAGCCTTTTAGTACAAGGTGTGCTGTAAGCAGTTTTGAATGCTGCTTTAGTCTGTTGGTAAACATATTTCACATGAAGCAGTGGGAAGCTGATATCCTGGTTAATTTTTGGCCAGAACATCACTTTACAATCTCTTCATTTACATTTCCCTCACCAAAATGTCCTTCATGTATTTCTGGAGCATTTACTTGAGTAGTGACACTGGAATCACAAACCGTATCTTTAAATACCATATATTTCACTACTGATGGTTTAGCTCCGTATGCCAAATAATCCCAAATACACATTGGACACTCATTCTTAGTTTCTAACCATCCTTTCTGTATTGTCTCTTTGAGTATTTTCATTATTTCATCTGTCCCTGCTGCTATCCTAATCTTCTCTATTCTTTCAGGAGATACTGGACTGGAGGTGACAATCATGTCAACAGCTGCATTAATCACTTGGTCACTCTCACCTTTCTTGTTGAATGCTTGATACAACGTATCAGCAGCAAACATATATTCTCCCAGTGTATACGTCATCTTCACATCATATTTTTGTAGCCTTATCAATATGCACTGTATTTTCATTGGGCAGTCATTCAGTGATTTGGACATAATGGTTTATGGTCTCTCCACTTCAAAAGCTTGCAAATGGATACACTGATGGAACCTTTTCCATGCATATGTGCTGACATGAAGCTCTTTCTCTATCTGTGCATAGTTGGTTTCCACATCAGTAGGTGGTAAGTGTGGGCTCCCTTACCTCTGCCCCTCTGACTTTCAACACAGGTGCCCCTCAGGGCTGTGTCCTAAGTCCCCTCTTTTACTCTCTGTAAAACCATGACTGTCTCGCCACCCACAGCTCCAATCTGCTAATTATATTTGCTGACAACACTACACCGATTGGCCTAATCTTAAATAATAATGAGGCAGCCAACATTGAAGAAGTCATCATCAGTGGTGTCAAGAAAACAACCTCTCCCTCAATGTCGCAAGAACAAAGGAGCTGGTTGTGGATTACAGGAGGAACAGAGACAGGCTAACCCCTGTTGATATCAAGGGATCTGAGGTTGAGAGGGTGAACAGCTTTAAATTCCTCAGCATACCAAACACCGAGGATCTCACATGGTCTGTACATACCGGCTGTGTGGTGGAAAAGGCACAACAGTGCCACTTTCACCTCCGATGGGCCCCCAAATCCTAAAAACTTCCTATAGGGGCACAATTGAGAGCATCCTGACTGGCTGCATCACTGCCTGGTATGGGAACTGTACTTCCCTCAATCATAGGACTCTGCAGAGTATGGTGCAGGCAGTTCAGTGCATCTGTCGATGTGGATCTCCCACTATTCAGGACATTTACAAAGACAGCTGTGTAAAAAGGGCCTGAAGGATCATTGGGAACCCGAATCACCCCAACCACAAACTGTTCCAGCTGCTACCATCCGGGAAACGGTATTGCAGCATAAAAACCAGGACCAACAGGCTCCGAGACAGCTTCTCCCAACCAGACCACTAGACTGATTAATTCATGCCGACACAACTGTATTTCTATGTTATATTGACTATGCTGTTGTATATAGTATTTATTATAAATTACTATAAATTGCACATTGCACATTTAGACGGAGATATAACATAGAGATTTTTACACCTCATGTATAAAAAGGATGTATGTACTGAGACACAACAGCCAAGATCTTAGTACACCTCTCAGGATCATAAAACTTCAGCATGGGCTCTTCAGTTAGGATTCTATACAGCCTCTGGAACACTCTTCTTGCTCACGAGACCAAATCCATTCATTTCACTGCCTAAGGGGTGACCTGAGTGGTGCTGACACAGCAGACAGTTGAGGGATGAACTTTGCCAGGAAAACCACCATCCCCAAGAAACATCTCACCTCTTTTTTTGGGGCCTCTCCATGTTTTCAATGGCTGATGTCTTTCTTGGGTCAGGCTTCACTCCCTCTTCAGATATTACATCTGCTATGGAAGTCAGTGTCTTGACACCAAATTCACATTTCTCTTTATTTAATTTCAAATTGACTTTCCATGTCATGTCTAGCACCTGTCTCAGTCATGCATCATGTTCTTCCTTCGTGGACCCCCAAATGATGATGCTATCCATCATGGTCTCATCACTAGATATGCTCTCAACAATCATGTGGATAGTTTTATGGCGTGGACAGGATCCCATACAGTAACTGAAGAGATCGTTATCTTCGCTCTGGTGTGTTAAAAGTACACAGTCTCAAACTTGCCTCAAGCTTCATCTGCCAAAGCTCAGATGCCACGTCAAGTTTGCTAAACCACTTGGCTCCTGCAAAACAGGACATGACCCCCTTTTGTGCTGGCAATTTAAAATGCTCTCTATTGACGGCTTTATTGAGATCCTTGGGTCTAGACATATCCGCAATGCTCCACTTTTCTTTTGCACAATGACCAGTGAGCTCACCCAGTCGGTTGGTTCTTCAATTTTCTGTGTGACATTTATCCATTCTGTGTGTGCCAGTTCTTATTTGAGTTTATTTCTAAGTGCAAACAGAACTTTCCTGTGTGCTTGGACAATAGGAGCCACTGTCTCATCTACATGAACTTTTTGTATACCAGGTAAACGTCCGAGCCCCTCAAAGACATCTGGGTACTCTTCCATGAGTGAAGTGAGGTCACCTTTGGTCAGTGAAGCCACTGCAAAAACTCTGTTCACTAGGTTGAGCTTTTCACATGCACTCAGATCTAACACTTTCCAACCATCAGTAGCTGTGCCTTTAGGTAATATCCCTTGTGCTTGAAGGTCACTAAACAGCTTTCTTTTACTGGAACGTTCTCTCCAGTACAGCCTGATGCAATTAACTTCACTATCTAAATCTTGCTCTTTAATTTGAGAGTCTTATAATCATTGATGGACAACAGATTCACCTGATGTCAAGCTTGAATAGAGTTACTGTCTAATTCACAGTCAGTGGAACAACCCATTCTGTTTTACCAGCAGCAGCAGTCTGTAGAGAATCCACAAAGACTTCCTCCATTTCAACATCAACCATGTGCCCCTTTCTCTGGGTAGCCCCATGCTTTGCAGCACTTTGCAAAATGGTTCTTCTTCCCACGGTTGTTGCAGGGCTTTCCATAGCCTGGACGCATCTTTGGAATGTGCCTACCTCCACATTTGCTGTTTGAGCCTTCCTCTTTGTTTTGCAAAAAATGTTGCGCTCTGGCCATTTGTTTTCACAGCAGGCACTGTTGTTTCTGCCCTGTACAGTTCAGGTTGAGATTGTGTTATCTCCACTGTCTCACACATATCCACAGCCTTTTCCAGCATTAAATCTTTTTCACAGAACAATCTTTCTCTGAGCCCATTATTTGAAATTCTACAAACTATTTTGTCTCTAACTAGTGAGTCTCTGAAATCTCTAAACTCACATAACTTATTCAGTGTGTGAAGCTCAGCTAAATATTGATCAAAGCTATCACCTTGTTTCTGATCACAGGAAATAACATACCTTTCAAATGTGATGTTTTTACTTGGGACAAAATACTCCTCAATATTTGTCATCAGAGTATCCAATTTAAAGTCTGTCTCATCAATTTGAAAGCTGTGGTAGATGTCCGAAGCATCTTTGACAATTCTGTGTAGAAAGACAGACACCTTCAATTTTTCATCTGCCTCTCCAGCTCTACTGGCCGCAAAATATGTTTTGAATCACTGTTTGACGCATTTCCAGTTATCAGTAAAATTGCTGGTAAAATGCATGGATGCAGAGGACTCAGCTCATCCCATTATAGGTCTTTTCGGTCTCTCTCTTCTGGATCTCTTTTGGTGAAACTGGCGGACTTCTGGACACAATGTGCTCTGTCGCCTCGCTGCCCAACCTCACTTGGTGTGTTTTTATTTTGTCCTTTGGAACCAGTGTCTCTTTTTCAGAAGCAAAAGGTTTTCATTTACATTCCATGTTTAGATCTCATCCCGATGTGTTATTTTTTTTCTTAATAAAGACAAACAGCGTGGGTAAACATGCTAGCATTGTTTTTATTTACAGTAAAGTGGCTTCAGCCTGCCACAAGCTTGTGCGACCATCTCACAACATCACTTCCAGTTCTGGGTGCATTGCACACAGGGAGCTGCAGTTCTTTGTTATGTACAAATATAATAACACAAAATGGTCAAAGTCACGGCAGAAGGACAAGATCATAAATGAACACCCATTTTCAGGAAGAATGATGCATTTAAGGTCTGGCAAAGCAAGTCCCATTTGTCAGGTATTGGAAGCAACCTTTGCACAGCTAAAACAAAGATCAAATACTACAAAGAAAAGTGAGCTATTGATGAAACTGTGAAATTAGCATGTAACTATTGTAATGCAAATACAATAAACTGCTGGAAAAATTTTGGGCCAGCGGAGTAACTTTAAGCTCTCATTCAAACTACTCCACAGTACACACTTTCACAGACTTGAATACTTGTTTGAGAAACTCACCACTGCTGTACAAGAGATTTTCTTTGTGTTCTGTTTCAATCTGAACCATTGATAAAAAGGTGACAAGGCCCCATGTGAATTCCTGAATCAGGTGCAGGTTTGGCTCACAAATTTCCTCAACACAAGCCTTCGAGGTTGGCCTAAGAGTTTCCTAAAACATTACCAAGCTGACTTCTTCATCTTCTGCCTGCTCCACAGGCTTCCCACTTATGAGCAGCTACCACAATCTGTACTTCTCTTCATCATTCACAAAATGTCCTCCTCAATAAACAGATAAATTGCTAACAAAGTACAGAAAAACTCAGTTAACCCAGCATATTGATGGTGATGATTTAGTGGATTCTCATACTGTAGCATGTCATACAATAAGTCAAGTCACTTTTATTATCATTTCAACCATAACTGCTGGTACAGTACACAGTAAAAACAAACAACATTCCTCCACACTTCAAATTCACCTTTTTTTTTGAGAACTTGGATCAGGTGGGCTAAAGAGCATATTTCCATGGGGTGTGTGACTTGCTGAGTTCCTCCAGCACTTGTGTGATGTCCCAGAATAATCTCCCATTTTTCTAACTGAATTTCTAGCTCTGGAATAGAACAACATTTTGCTTTGTTGAGCTTAGATTTCACTCAGTATTATTGTTATAGGCACTGCACTAGCATTCACATAACCAAAAGCCCTGAAAGGTTTGTTTTTAACAACTAGTACAATCACGTCAGGGCATCACATAGACAATGTGAAGACCTGGTAACGCATCAAAACACAGAAAATGATCACAGTCACCAGGGATTACATCTAATGTCACGTTAACATTCTTGAATTTTGATCTCATTAGCAACTAAATGTTTCCAGAACATCCTGGAACTTCCTCACTAAGTTAATATTGCACAACAGTGAAGATTTTTGAAAGTTTGTTTAGTCTTTACGTGGATTCCACAAGTTCCTATTAAATCTTTCGCCTCTCACTTTAAAATTTCACAAGTTGCAAAATATTCATGTCAACCCATAGTTGATTGTTGTCATTGGTGTAATGAATAATAAATACTTACTCAGAATTATCAGAGTAATTGGTGATCTCCAGCTTGGCCTTAATGCTTGCTACATATTTTGTTGATTCCAGATTCTTTGGGTTTGCTGAACAACAAGCTTTATTGAAGTTTAAGCCTTGCACGTTATTTCACCCTTGGTGATGTAGAATCACCATGACAGTAATAGCACTATATTGATTTTTGACAGCAATTCTTCTTCATTGATGGCTTTGAGAGAAAATTTCAGCCCTGGCACTTACTTTCTCCTCCTATTCCAGTCACAACCTGTGATCTAGTGAAGAGACCTGTTCTCTGAAAATGAAAACGATCTTGCTCTTGGATTCATCTTAGACTGATATTATCCTTTGCAAGAGATTTCTATCCAAGTTGCTTTGATGTCAGTCCTTTAATAACCTGTGATTTCAGATGACTCAAAATCAAAAATATCACATTTTGCAGCTAGTCATGTTGGTTTAATGCAGTTCTGTTGCATTATTATCTCATCCCTTGGGTCAAAGTCGCCTCATGTTTTGCATTCTGCTGTGCAGTGAAATATACAATTAAAAGTGTTTGCTTAATGTTAGTGGCAGGTGCCAATATTTCATAAACTTCCTAAAATAAATCACCATAATTAATTTCCCCTTTAAACTTCCAAAGCAATTTTCCCCATACGGCAAGACCATGGGTGTCTCATAATACACATCACATGGCATGAGGTTGCTCAGTTAATGTTGTGTGAAATGAGTGCAAATATATTGAATATATTTGCAAAAGTGGTTGGCTTGAACATATGTGGATTAATTAAAGTGCAAGATTGTCTTCTTGAGGGCTGCTGGCTGACTCAGTCTGAGACACAGCTCTAGGATATTCTGCGTTTCTGGGTGAAATTAACTCAAATGGGAAATTGGCATGAGCACTTCTACGCATATTCACCTTGGAGAGGCTGAGAAAATCATAGCATCAGCCCTGTACCAAATAATGTCACTGGTCACACTCAGAATAAAAGCTGGCATAAATTGGAGTCTTGGGTGTAAATTATGAACTTTGAAAATCACTTACAGAAATAATAAGGCACGCGTCATTCGAGAGAGAGTTCCAGAATTTAGAGCCAGGGACAAAGGATCAGCAATATATTTCAAAATCAGGATGGTAAGCAACTTGGAGGGAAATTCACAGGCCGTGACATTCTCATGCGCCTGCTGCCCATGTCCTTGTCTGAGGCTGAGGTGGCAAATCTGGAAGGTGCCTTCAAAATGTCCAAAGTGAGTAACTGTGGTACATTTTGTAGATGGTACACAACAACCAATGTAAGCCAACAGTAAAAGAAATAAGTATTTAGGAAAGTCAGTAATGGCAATCAAGTGGGCTGCTTTACCCTGGATGGTAGCAAGCTTTTAGAATGTTGCTGGAACTGCACAGATCCAGGCAAGCAGAAAGCAGTCCATTGTGCTTTTGACTTCTGCCTTGTAGATGATGAAAAGACTTTGAGAAAATTACTCACTTATGGGGCTTTACCAACTACACTATGATAGAATAGTTTTTTTTTAATCATGAAAGTATATCAAACACAGTGGAAGCACTTTGTACTGCTTTTAAAAACTTCTGAAACTTTACAATGCGGTACGTTGATGGATGCATTATTGATTGTAATTCCACAGGAATGTACACATATTGTATATTTTGCATAATATATACTTTATGCTAGCCTTATATTCTGATGTTAAATTGCAATATCTAGTTGAATGATTAATACATTCATTATTAATAAGGGGGAAAGCATTTCAAGAGCATATATTTACACCAAGTAATATAAAAGTACTTCAAAGGAGAAGTAATTAATGCTTTCAGACTCCCAATATATAATTAAATTTTATCATGCAGAAAAACAAAAAGCAAACCAATTATGTTAATTAATTGATTAAATTAGACATGGGATTTAAAGAAACAACACTGTTGGTAGGAATTTAAATTAAGACTGAAGTTTGTAATGAATGGTTAATAATTGATCTAATGTACTGTAAATAACCAACACTGAATACCACATCATTTATTTAGGTAATGCCATTTTTCAGTGGATTTCACTTTCCTTTATTGCACTCATTAAGGCTTACTTTCAGCAGTTAATTGTTCATTCCCTCTGAACAACCTGAAAATGGATAAAGTGAATTGCTAATTCATCATGTTTAAAACTGCAATAACGTAATAAACCAATGTTATTTTCCTTAAATGCTGAAATATTTTAATGTACAGATTTTCAATTAACTTTCATTAAATTTAAATGTCCTGCTAATTTAATCCACTCAAAGTGCAAAAGAAACTAACTTTTCAATTACATTGAGGAAAATTTTCATTAAGTTTCAAATGTTCAATGCATTTTTAATGACTTACCAATAATAACGCAAATTGTCAATAAATGTTGAAGCACTGTCACTTCCTTTAATTGAAAACTAAGACAAAATATTGGAAGCAGGCAAGTAGTGTGGTGAGTATTATTTTAGTGAATTAAATAAAGAATAATACTAATTAAAATCACAAAGAGAAGGAAATCTAAATTTATCAACTTAAACTGATTTCATCGAAAAGCTTTATGTACTGGAGTGTTATCCTGTGAGAAATGGGTATACAGTAGATTCCTGTAAAAGCAATTAAAATTGGATTTTAAGCAGATCATCAAATTGTGATGCAGCCTATACTCTACCCAAAGTTAAATTTCAGGGTAGGAAGAGAATTATAGATATAAATGGTGAAATTGTGATCCCAGTGGTTTTGAAAGAGAGCCCTGAGTGGTACTTTGAGGTGAGTTACCAATGCCTTATATGAAATGAATGATTGTTGCAAAGACCAGAGATCACAGACAGACTGTCAAAGACATGGACAGACTGACATGTAAAGAGAAGCTTACACTCTTACAATTGCCAATTTTGATTCAATCTGCAGTTCAAAGAGCAAATTTTCCAAAAACAAAAATCTTGATAAGACTTCAATAATAAAATTTCACAGGCCGAGACTTTAACCATGTTATTTATTAAGTGCCTAATTGAATAGCATTTAGAAGAATTACACTAAAATTGCACAGATTTCATATTTCTACCTTTCCAGTGGTGTAAAAGAAGCTCATATTAAATTAGCAGGCTACTTACTTGGTTTAAAAATGAAATCATATTAAAAATTTATCTGAAAAATACAATAGATTATGTGCACTGACTTTGCAACATTTTCTATGCTGTATCATATCAGTATGCTAATATCTTACAATTGATGTGAATGGTGTGCCTTTAAAAACAAAGTTCTAACCACAGAAGCAAAAATGGTAAGTTACACCATATCTGTTAACTTTTGTAAATAAAATATAGTTTCACTTTAAACCAATGTTGTTGACTGATAGAAATTGTTGACCTAATAAGAGAAACCTCATCTATTTGATTAACTTTAAGTTATATTTTGTAAAATGCGACAGAATGTATTTCTTACCATGACAAGGATCTTACGATCATATGTTTATACTGACACTTTAAATAATTTGTACCACACCTCTGTTCTTTAATCTTATGACAGTAATTTTTCAGGTATTTATCCAATTAACTTTTAATACTTATAACAATCTTCATCAACATTGCTTTCAGGCAGTGCATTATAACCACTGTTGTGTATTTTTTTGTAGTTTTTACCTCTGTTTCCTTTGACATTTACCTCTGTGACCTTCGGTTAAACCCTACTGGCAGTGGAAATTTTTACTTGCATTTTCATTTTCTATCAGTTCAAGATTCAAGTATATTTATTATCAAAGAATGTATAAATTATACATTGAGATTTGCTTGATCATAGGTAGCCACAAAGCAAGAAACCTGAAATAACCCAATTAAAGAAAAAGAAGAGTAAAAATAAGACCTTAAGACCATGAGACATAAGTGCAGAATTCGGTCATTTGGCCCATCGGGTCTACTCCACCATCTAATCATAGCTGATCCGTTTTCACTCCTCCTCAACTCAATTTCCTGGCCTTCTCCACGTAACCTTTGATGCCATGTCCAATCAAGAACCTATCAATCTCTGCCTTAAGTACGTCCAATGACCTGGCAACAAATTTCACAAATTCACCGCCCTCAGGTGAAAGAAATTTCTCTGCATCTCTGTTTTGAATAGACACCCACTAACCTAAGGCTGTGCCCTTTTGTCCTGGACTCTCCCACCATGGGAAACATCCTTTACACATCTACTCTATCTAGTCCTTTCAACATTCAGAGGGTTTCCATTAGATCCCCCCTCATCCTTCTAAATTCCTGCAAATACAGACCCAGAGCCATCAAACGCTCCTCATATGATAACCCTTTCGTCCCTGGAGTCATCCATATGAACCTCCCCTGGACCTTCTCCAATGCCAGCACATCTCTTCTGAGATGAGGAGCCCAAAACTGTACACAGTACTCAAGGTGAGGCCGCACCAGTGACTTATAAAGCCTTAGCATTACATTCCTGCTCTTGTATTCTAAACCTCTTGAAATGAATGCTAACATTGCATTTGCCTTCCTCACCACTGACTGAACTTGCAAGTTAACCTGCACAAGGGCTCCCATGTCCCTTTGCATCTCAGATTTTTGGATTTTCTCCCAGTTTAGAAAATAGTCTATACTCCATGACCATGCCTTTTCCAACATTATATTTCATTTGCCACTTTCTTGCCCATTCTCCTAATCCAGGGGTTCCCAACCTGGGGTGCGAGATGGAATTTCAGTGGGTGCAACAAACAGTGCTTGTGTCCTTGAGTGACGAGTCACGAGTCATCACTCAGCCAGCTGCCAGTGTGCCTCGAGAAGTGGTAGTAATGTTTACCCCAAGCACACTCCAGTCTCCCGCTGCCCGAGTCGAGAGAGACGTAAACTCACTCCAGTCTCCCGCTGCCCGAGTCAGCGTTGAGGATTCTCATCAGTGTTACCTGGGAAGTTACACCTCAGAGCTGAGGAGTCTCATCAGTGTTAGCTAGAAGGTTACATCTCAGAGTTAAAAATCATCTCATAATGCCAAAATCTTTATTCATTCCGAATCAACCATCGAGTAACAACTTCGCGTTAAAACCAAACCCGCAGATGGTAGGTAAATTATTCAATTATAAAATTTTTAAAACCAGCTGAAGTCATTCATTCGTATTTGTCTCAATGGATTAAAGACGTTTTTGAATTTCAAAGGTTTTTTTTCTCTTAAAAGGTTTTTTTCTTGAATCATTGATAATTTTGAATTGTGTTAGTTGAGGAGGTATCATGGTTAGCACCGAGGACTTTGAATCGTGTGATGGGAGTTCATATCTCCGGTAATCATCGGAAATAGGTGTGTAAATTCAGTAGAGAGTAGCCTAATATTTGCGTTGCATCCCCGTAGCATTTCCACCTGACGATTTATCTTGGCGTAACCGCAGATAATATCATAATATAATATTCTAAAGCATATTTCTCGCGATACTTTGCTATAGGCGTGTCTGGTTGAGTAAAGCAGTCATCCATGACTTAGTCAGATAGTTTTTCTCATACTAGCTCATATTTTTCTCTTTACTCTTAACCCTTCATTAACCCTTCATCATGTCAAAAAGAAGGAAATGGAATGATGACTACGTGTGCTTTGGATTCACTTGCACAACAGGAAATGATGGCTTGCAAAAACCCCAGTGCATTCTTTGTAGCGCTGTGTTTTACAACTCAAATCTGAAGCCATCCAAGCTTCATGATGTTGGGTCATTGAAAATCAAAAGAGCTCATTTTGATTCACAAGGAACTCTTCCAAAATTAGGTTTAGTTTCTGTTGAAAAACCACTACTTCTTGCTTCATACCAAGCGGCATATAAAGTGGCCAAATCCAAGAAGCCCCATACAATTGCAGAAGATCTCATCAAGCCATGTGAAATGGAAATGGTAACAATTATCCTGGGCAAAGAAGCAAGAAAAAAATTTGAACAGGTGCCCCTATCAAATAATGTCATTCACAACCGAATCAGTGAATTGAGTGAAGATATTTTGGACCGAATCATCTCAGATGTCAGAGCTCGTCCTCTTAAAATCTCTATTCAGTTGGATGAGTCAACTGATGCCTCCAGTTGTAGTCAACTCATCACATTAGTGAGGTATGTCAATGATGGTGCTGTGAAGGAAGATTTCCTGTTTTGTAAAGATCTGAAAACAAACACAACTGCAAAGGATGTGATGCAGCTGGTGAAAGACTTCTTTGCAAACATGATATATATATCAAATTCATTGGTTCTGTGTGCACTGACCGGGCACCTGCTATGTTTGGAAATAAATTTGGCTTTTCTGCATTGATGAAAAAGGAGATTCCAGACTTGCAAGTTACCCATTGTTTTCTTCATCAGCATTGCTTTGGCATCAAAAACATTGCTTCCAAATTTGAAGAAAGTCCTTGATACTTGTGTGAAGATCATCAACTGGATCAGGGAACGTGGTTTGAACCATCGCATCTTCAAATCATTTTGTGAGGATCTGGGAAGTGAGCATTCAGTTTTGCTTTTCCACACATAAGTCCATTGGTTGTCACAAGGACAAGCTTTAACCCGCTTCTTTGAGCTGCGGGAAGAAATCAAAATTTTTCTGGAGGAGCGTGAATGTGATCTGGTTGGGGCAATGGAACCACAGGAATTCGCCCAAATGCTGGCTTACTTAGCTGATATTTTCACTCATATGAATGACCTGAGTGTTTCTCTTCAAGGAAAAGGGATAAACATATTGAAGGCTTGTGAAAAGTCGAATGCCTTCAAAGAAAAGTTACGTCTTTGGCATCGAAGGATGGAAAGAGGCAGTCTCTCAAATTTTCCTTCACTAGAAGAGTTGGTTGATGATGCTGGATCCATAACTCCTACTGTGCGTGAAGAAACTGTGGCTCATTTGGAAATGCTGTCAGAATTGTTTGATGGATATTTTGCTGCTGGAGACCTGAAGATTTCAGAAGAATGGATCATGAATCCATATTCCTACAATTTGGAGAAAATGTCAGATGAAGAGCTGAAGAAAGATCTTATTGATTTGTGGACAAATCGAGCTCTTGAAATGCAATTTGAAAGCAAGACTTTGGAAAAGTTTTGGTGTGCTGCACTGGATATATTCCCAAGACTTGGTGGAAAAGCACTCCATGTCCTCATTCCATTTGCAACAACATACTTGTGTGAATCTGGATTCAGTTCTCTTTTGTCAATCAAGACAAAATCTAGGAATCGCCTGAATCCACAGGCAAGCCTGCGGATCGCAGTCAGCAAGAAAGTTCCACGTTTTGACCAAATCATGAATGAGAAGCAGGAGCAAAGAAGTCATTGAATTTTATGTTCACAATTGGGATTGATTTTACTGTTTACAATTGTTACGTATCCCGTAACTGGATCACTTACCAGCAAAGATAGAGAGGTCCGCTGAAGTCTGATGGTACCATTTTTAAATGTTTTTATTTATAAAGGGGCACAAAAGTAAGGTTAATACAAACATTCAGATAACATACGTCGTCAATACTCAATCTAAAGTGCAGGTATAGTAATAATCAATAAGAAATAAGCTCTATCGTTGTCTAGGGGTAAGGTATATATTGTCCACTGTATATCTAAAAGTCTCTTGCGTTCACTGCAGTTCCACCAGGTGCCGTCTTCTGGGGTGTCGCGGTGGTGCACTTTTGTTAGAGAGAGAGAGAGATAGAGATTGAATGAAACAGTTACCCGGCGGGTTTTTTCCAACCTTTAGGAGTTTGATCCATCGGAGTCTCGTTGGGGGGGGTGACCGTTCACTTGTGGCCTCTCCGGTAGCTAAAGTCGTTCTTTCGTGGTGAGGTCGCCAATCCCAGGCAAGGAAAAAGACGCACACGAACCCCCCCCCCCCCCCCCCCCCATCGGCTGTCACTATTAAACGCTGTCACAGAATTTCTAGCGTGTCTTCTGGTGCATCTGGGGGGCCGTCTTTACAACCCCTCTTTTATCGGAACTCACGGGGTCTCAGATGTCAATCAGGTTGGGATGATGCAATCTGTCTCCGTCTCTCCACCCACGTTGCCCTGAGGGTATACATGTAGTACAGTTCCCAATTCACAAAGGTGTCTCCACGAGACAATGACCACAGTCGCCAGCTTTTGTCTCGCCGTGAAACGAGGGACACCGCACGTATCTATCTCTTCTCTTGGGTCACTGACCCCCCCTTCACTAGGGCTCTTGCGATTCTCACAAAGGAGGGGGCTGGGATCATAACACAATTTTTTCTGAATTAACTAGAACCTAATTGCTCAATTTATATTTGTATTTTATGCACTGAGTTAAAAGCTTATTTTTTTAAGTTCAACTTGTTCACCCGTAGTATTGTATGTGGTTCAATTTGTGGTTCAAAAATCAGAAATTAGACTTCTTCATCTTCAAATGTGATATTACTTTTGTAGGGGGTGCGAACATTAATCAAACATTTCCTAGGGGTGTGGGGCATAGAAACGGTTGGGAACCACTGTCCTAATCTGTCCAAGTCCTTCTGCATTCTACCTGTTTACTCAACACTACCTGCCCCTCTACCAATCTTTGTATCATCTACAAACCTGGCAACAAAGCCATCTATTTCATAACCTAAATCATTTATATACAGCATAAAAAAGTGGTCCCAACATCAACCCCTGCGGAACACCACTAGTCACTGGCAGCCAACTAGACAAGGATCTTTTTATTCCCACTCACTGCTTTATTCCAATCAGCCAATGCTCTAACCATCATAGTTACTTTCCTGTAATACCACAGGTTCTTAACTTGGTAAGCAGCCTTATGTGTGGCACCTTGTCAAAGGCCTTCTGAAAGTCCAAATATACAACATCCACTACATCCCCTTTATCTATCCTACTTGTAATCAAAGAATTCCAATAGGTTAGTCGGGCAACCATGCTGACTTTGTCCTATCTTCTCTTGTGTCACCAAGTACTCCATCATCTTGTCCCTTGCAATTGACTCTAAAATCTTCACAACCACCGTGGTTAGGCTAACTGGTAACTGGTCTATAACTTCCTTTCTGCTGCCTTCCTCCTTTCTTAAAGAGTGGAGTGACATTTGCAATTTTTCAGTCCTCCGGCATCATGCCAAAGTCCAATGATTTTTGAAAGATCATTTTTAATGCTGCCACAATCTCGAGCGCTACCTCTTTCAGAACCTTAGGGTGCAGTTCATCTGGTCTGCATGACGTATGTACTTTTAGGTCTTTCAGCTTTTTGAGCACCTTCTCATTTGTAACAGTAACTGCACCCACTTCTCTTCCTTCACAGACTACAACATCAGGCACACTGCTTGTCTCTTCCACAGCCAAGACTGATGCAAAATACTCATTTAGTTAATCAGCCACCTCCTTGTCCCCCATTATTATTGCTCCTGCTTCATTTTCTACTGGTCTTTTATCCACTCTAATCTCTCTTTTACTTTTTACATACTTGAAAATGCTTTTACTATCCACTTTTATATCATTTGCTAGCTTGCTTTCATATTTCATATTTTACCTTCTAATGATTCTTTTAGTTGCTCTCTGTAGGTTTTTAAAAACTTCCCAATCCTCTAGCATCCCACTAATTTTTGCTTTGTTGTATGCCCTCTCTTTTGTTTTTAAATTAGCTTTGACTTCCCTTGTCAGGCACGGTTGTACTATTTTGCCATTTGAGTATTTCTTCACTTTTACAATACACATGTCCTGCACCTTCCTCATTTTTCCCAGAAACACTTGCCATTGCTGCTCTGCTGACATCCCTGCCAGCAGCTCCTTCCAATTTACTTTGGCCAGCTCCTCTCTCATACCACTGTAATTTCCCTTACTCCACTGAAATACTGCTACATCAGATTTTACTTTCTCCCTATTAAAGTTCAAGTTGAACACAATCATATTGTGATCACTGGTTCCTAAGAGTTATTTTACCTAAAGCTCCCTAATCACCTCGGGTTCATTACATAACACCCAGTCCAGTATAGCTGATCCCCTAGTAGGCTCAATGACAAACTGCTATAAAAAGCCATCTCTTAGGCATTCAACAAACTCACTCTCTTGATATCCATTACCAACCTGATTTTGCCAATCAACCCACATGTTAAAATCTCCCATGACTATCATAATGTTGCCCTTTTGACAGACCTTTTCTATTTCCTGTTGTAACCCAACTCCCAGCCACTATTGGGAGGCCTGTATATAACGGCCAGCCGGGTCCTTTTACCCTCGCAATTTCTTAACTCAACCCACAGGGATTCAACATCTTCGGATCCTATGTCAAATCTTTCCAGCAAACTTTACCAGTAGAGCCACACTCCCCCCCTGCCTACCTTCTTATCCCTCCATTACAATGTGCAATGTTGGACATTCAGCTCCCAACTACAACCATCCTTCAGCCACGATTTAGTGATGGCCACAACATCACACTTGGCAATCTGTAATAATGCAACAGGATCAAACAAAAGACCAACACCCAATATGCAAAAGAAAGAAAAAAAAGTACAAATCATGCAAGCAATTGATTAAGTCCACTGATAGGAATCCCGCAATAGCCTGGAATAGGCCCAAAGCCTCACTTATCAGTTCATCATACTATTGGGCATGGAGCATGGCAGCTGAAGACATATTCATTGCCTTAGCACCATGGAGATGACCATTGTGGAGAACAAGTGAAATCAGTTCCCATCTTGACCAACACCCTGTCTTTTCCGCCTATCTGGGCCAGAGTTTAAATTGACTACACAATGGAACAGTGAAACTCTCTGGCACCTTGGAGAGGTGAAGATTGTGGAAAGCAAGCAAAATTGGCTCTTGCCTCTAATCTGGGTCAGCGTTTAAATTGCTTAAACAGCTAATTGTACCTCACTAGGAGGCAGACACTGATGCTGCAAAAGGTTCCAGGCCTAGACTGTGCCACCCAGTGACTTGCTCTGGGCCCTGTTGTTTTGATGACCAGCCTGAAGTCACTCTCAAGCTCTTCAAATTAGCTCAGTGACCAGAGCAATCCAGCCTTGCACCCAGGCTAGCTGTACAGGCACCAAATCTCCTTTGCCCAGGCCCCAACTTCTCTTTTTGGCTCCCAGGGCAATCCAACCTCTGTCCCGTGCCAGTTATACTGGCATCAGAACTCCATCTACAACAATTCTGCAACACACCATCTTGGTTCATCTTCTGAACTCGCCTCACCATTGCTCACCCCTTCACAATTTATCTTAGAAAAGGTATTTTTAGTGTTGTTTTTAGTCAGATTTCTTAGCTTTTTGACTACCAGAAAACTGTTGCACACATTTGGTAGTGTCATCTTAACGACAAGCTGTATATAGAATGAATGATTGGAATGAATGCTCAATTGACAGACACGACTGTTTTACACATATAGCACTACTAACCAAGGTAGAAATTTTAGACAAATTATTCCATCATCAAAAGCATTAGAAACTTTGGTTGTTAGGTCACCCCTGCAAATTCCCTAACAATGGAGGCTATCCTAATAAATCTCATCTTCAGACTCAACACGGCCCTTAACCACCTTCAATTGCCCAGAACTAAAACTTTGTCTCCAAATGCCAGTTAAATTTATGAGCATTGAGCATAATTCTGTTCAGTTTCGCTGATGTTCATCTTACATAATGTCTTGGCATCACCATATCTTTTGGTGGTCTTTGTAATTTGCCTGACAAATCAAAGACTTTTACATACATTCTCTCACTGCCCATCCTCACTCCATTTCACTCTCTTCCTTTAAAATTACAAAATACAATTTATTCATTGTCCAATCAAAACAAATTACTTCACTTCTCTGAATGAATTATAATCTGTCTCAATGTTATTCATTTCTTCAGTTCTTCCTGATCTATTAATGTCCTCATCATCATCCTTTACATATCCAAGTTTTATTTGACATTTTGATTTTATCACTAAATCTGGATCATTAACCTATGTCAAAAAGAGTGACCGACCTGGGAGATACCATTAAGCAGATCCCTTCAGTATGAAAAATAACCATACAAATCTGTTCTCTTTTCTGTCCCCCAAGTTGTTGCCTTATCAACCAGGTTCTATTTATTAAGGGGAGTTAGTTTTCCAATCATGACTTATTATATGTAACAAATCAATACTGCTTTTTAATTTATTGTCACATTTTTCCAGGTGTTAATAGTTTTGTTTAGTATTATTGTCTCTAAAGCTTTCCCCCCAGCAGGCATGAGGAATTCAGTACAAAATTTTCAGAGTTTACCGTTCTGGCATAATTACTGTATCTTAGTATAGTGCCCGGGCCTCTGTCCGGCAGTTGTGACTGCTTCTTTGAGTTCATCATTGTGAACAGTGCAAGCATCAACTCTCACAATGAGATCAGTCCCAATCCTTCCCTTTATCTAGTAGATGATTCCATGCTGCTTACATTTTGCTACATATCCTCTTTGATCTATTTGTTATAAATTACATTGTTTGCTACTTCTGCCAAGGAGCACTATTTCCAATTTGCCAAGCTGACCATGATGACAACTTTCAGAAGTCCAGAAGAGAACTGAAATCTATCAAGAAACTCCAACTAACTCTCTCTTTATTGTTTTGTCGAACGTCATATAGGACATGCCAAATTATTTGACACAATTTTGATTAATATTTAGACTATATGAGCCATTAAAGCAGCTTCTAATTTTTAAAGTTCTAAACAAAAAAGTAATTAGTCATATCAGGATTCTTGAAACCATATGTTATTCATTGAGAAATGTTGCATTATGAAACAAAACGTGTTAGGAAAATGTGTTAACAAAAAGTGTTAACAAAACTTGGCAGGTCTGGCAATTTTGATAATAAGTCATTGACATGAAATGGCAATTTTTCTGACTTCATTTCAAATTTCCAGAATCCACAACATACAGTTTTGTGTTATCCTAATGACTCTGGTTGAACAAACAGATAGAGCACACACAATAGCAGATGTCTTAAAAAAGGTGTGTTTATTCATATTATTTTATTTTGTGACTATACGCTAAATGTACTCACCTAAGTGAAATTTATTATTGCAAACCTGCTGATACTATCATTCATTATGGTCTTCTTAATGAACATAAGGTATCATTTACCTTTCCAAAGCTTCCTTTCCCAATTGCTCGAAGGATCTGAAAATGGTCAAAGTTAACTGTAGAAAGAACACAAAAGAAACAAGAAATGTAGAGCAATCATTCAAGTAGTTATTATTCATCAGGTGTCTAGGAAAGACGTTATACAAATTCAAAAATTATGAAACAGTAAATCACATTCTATCCATGTAATTTTTGGAACTGCTACACTGACCAATTATGTTCACAAACCAAACAGACTGTTTGAAGGTGCTTCTATTTAATGGATGCCACACAGAAAGCAGGGGAGAAACTTGGAGAAATAATAAATTAAGACAGAAGTTTGATAAGGAGATTCCAAAAGTCAGACAAGAGATAGAAAATAAAGATTTTTTTTTGGCAAAACAAAACAACAAGTTTTGTGTGACAAGGACTATCTTCTGTGTTCATGGCTACAACTGCAAGATGTGCAACTCATGCATGCAGTGGAAGACAAGCTGCCACATAAAATCAGCTGTCCAATTCCATCTTCTACAGCCCTTTATCTCTTCCACCTACCACCTCGAAGCTTCTCACTTCATCCCCCTCACCTGATTTCACCTATTACCTGCCAGTTTCTACTTCTCTTCCCCCACCTTATTTTTCTGGCTTCTTTCTCCTTCATTTCCAGCCCGATGAAAGGTCTCAGCCCAAAATGGCTACTTTTTATTCTACTCCATAGATGCTGTCTGGCCTTCTGAGCATTTTGTGTGTGTGTAGCTCAATATTCGCAAGAGGTCCAGAATATGCTCAACAAACCTTGAGACCATGGTTCACTTTTTCCAACATTTTGACCAGTAACTACGAGGGTGGTGATTGATAAGTTTGTGGCCTAAGGTAGAAGGAGTCAATTTTAGAAAACCTAGCACATCTATTTTTCAATATAGTCCATTCCTACATTTACACACTTAATCCAGCGGTCGTGGAGCATATGGATCTTGGACCTCCAGCAAGTGTCCACAGATAGGTGATTGATAAGTTCATGGCCTAAGGTAGAAGATGTGTTATTAACTTCAAACTTTCTGCATAATCACTCAAAGAGTTGACCTGCTTGTGCATGTTATGGGAGCTGTATAACTCATCTCCTTCTACCTTAGGCCACAAACTTATCAATCACCCACCTATAGACACTTTCAGGAGGTCCAAGATCCGTATGCTCCACAACCGCTGGACTAAGTGTGTAAATGTAGGAGGGGACTATATTGAAAAATAAATGTGCAAGTTTTTAAAAAATTGACTCTTCCTACCTTAGGCCACAAACTTATCAATCACCCTTGTATATGAGGGGAAAAAAATCCCAGCACTATTATATATTTTTACGAAAATGAGAATGAAGGAATGACATGGCTGCATTAAGAATAGGAAGTAGGGCCCACAACTAGGCATTTCCTCTAGCTCAATGTAGGGTCATCTACTAGAGACCTCAGCCTTGGAATCACATGTTCATTGCCATTTTTGTTATTATTTGCATTTCTTTGCTCTTATTTGTTCAGGGAGGAGATCGATTAAGTTTTATTCTGCTAATTTCAATGATACATTGACAGATAAATACAGATGGCTAAGGACAACATAAAATTCATTTCTTTTAATGTCAATGGGCTAATAAATCCAATCAAACTTAAGAGAATTTTATCCAAAATGAAAAAAGAACAATTCCATGTAGTATATTTACAGGAAACTCATTTAAGTGATAATGAGCATAGAAAACTAAAGTGAATGGGCTTCACTAATTTGTTTTTCTCCTCATATAAATCAGGACATAGGAGAGGAGTTGCTATTCTTATCTCAAGTAAGCTAAATTTTGAAAAGTATTCAAAATGGGAGATAAAGAGGGCAGATATATTCTGGTAAGGGGGAACATAGACGGAAATTCAGTTACTCTATTGAATATATACGCACCCCTGGGAAGTGATATTGGTTTCTTTCAGAAAATTACTGATATTTTGGTAGCGGAAACAGAAGGTCTCCTGATATGTGGGGGAGACTTAAATTTACAATTACAACCAAACTTAGACTCTTCCAATAGAAAAACCTATGAAACAAAATCTTTAAATAAGAAAGTTAATCCACTTTTTGAGGATGTTGATTTAATTGATATATAGGGGGACCTTTTCCCTGACAGAAGGGATTACACTCATTATTCTGCTCTACATTCTGTATACACAAGAATAGACTATTTCATAACATTTGGAAAAGACAAAGACAAAATAAACACCTGTGGAATTGGGACAATAGATGTAAGTGACCATGCACCTATATATTTATCTGTTGATTTTGACCTACAACCAAAGAATACTATTTGGAAACTAAATTCAAGTCTACTCAATGATCCATACTTCAAGAAACAAATTAAAAAAGAAATTGGTCTCTACTTAGAATTTAATGATAATGGAGAGGTTTCACCCCCCATTTTATGGGATACTCTGAAGGCTGTCTTAAGAGGGAAAATTATAGTGATATCTTCATATAACAAAAAAATAAGGAATAAAACATTAGATGAATTACAAAATAGGCTGAAGGAACTAGAGAAAAAACACAAATTGAATTTGGCACAGGATACATTAGGGGAAATTAAAAGAATTAGAAATGAAATCAATAGTTTGGCTACGCAAGAAATCAGGAAAAATTTAATGTTTCTGAAACAGAGACATTATGAAAGTGGATCAAAATCTATGAAAATACTGGCGTGGAAACTGAAAAAAAAATAGCAGAAAATACAATTCATAGAATTAGGGGCCCAAGAATGAAAATGATAAATAAAATAAGCTAAGTGAAATTCAAGAAGCTTTTGAAGTGTTTTACAAAACTCTATATTCCAAAGTTCCAGGGGGAAGCATAACCCAAACTGACACCTTCTTGAATTCTCTAGAGTTACCCACTTTAAGTGAAGAACAAAATAGAATGATGACTGCTGACATAAATGAAGTTGAATTAAAAGCTGCAATTAGTAGGCTTAAATTAAGCAAGTCACCAGGATCAGATGGGTATACGGCAGAGTGGTACAAAGAATTCAAAGATGAGTTAATTCCTGTTTTACTCCCCACACTGAACTGGGCTCTAAAAAAGGCACAAATGCCACCCAGTTGGAAGGAAGCGATAATCTCAGCTATACCGAAAGTAGGCAAGGATAAAACGGAATGTGGGTCATTTAGGCCAATATCCATTCTTAATGTAGATTATAGATTATTTACCTCCATCATGGCCAAATGATTAGAGGAGTTTCTACCCATACTGATATGTAACGATCAGACAGGTTTTATATGACAACGCCAAACACAAGACAATATACGAAGGACACTTCACATTATGGATCATATACAAAAAAAATCAAAGCAATAGTGATAAGCATGGACACTGAAAAGGCATTTGATTTGGTTAATTGGAATTTTCTTTACAGAGTTTTACACAGATTTGGTTTCCAAGACACAATTATTAAAACTATACAGACACTATACGACAACCCTATTGCTAGGATTAAAATCAATGGATATTTATCAGTCTTACCCTAGAAAGGGGCACGAGACAGGGTTGTGCATGGTCACCACTACTCTTCGCATTATATCTAGAACCATTAGCTCAAAATGAAGATATCAGTGGAATTACTATTAAAGGGACAGAGCATAAATTGGCTTGCTAAGCGAATGACATTTTGATCTATCTAGGGCAACCAATATACTCTTTACCTAAATTGATGCAATCCTTTGAACAATATGGTCAATTATCAGGATACAAGATCAACATAGATAAAACCCAATTACTTTCATATTACTATAGCCCACCAAGAGAAATTGAAAGTAGATATCCCTGGGCATGGCACACAGAGTCTTTCAAATATTTGGACATCATTATGCCAAAAGATTTGGCAAAATTATCAGAATGTAATTATCAGCCTTTATATTAAAAAATTAAGGAAGATATGGCAAGATGGAACCTGATTCCTTTTCTCAGTCTCAGTTCAAGGATTGAGTCTATTAAAATGAATATACCGCCCAGACTGTTATATCTCTTTCAGACCCTACCAATAGAGATGAATCAAAATCAATTCAATGAACGGAACAAGATGTTATCAAGGTATATTTGGCAGGGTAAAAGGCCTAGAGTTCATCTCAAAACTTTGCAATTAGCAAAGGAAAAGGGGGGATGGGGCCTACCTTCTCTCAGAGATTATTATTTTGCAGCACAGTTGAGAGCTATGATATGTTGGTGCAACCCATCATATGATACTCAATGGAAAAACATTGAGGAGCGGGTACCTCCCATCCCCATACAAGCACTTTTGGCTGATAACAACCTGCAAAGGTACAAAAATACTATTGATAACCCATGGGTGAAATTGACTCTTAAAATATGGAAAACTACTATAAAAGAATATATTCTAGAGGGAGATATTGTAATTCTTAAATGGTGTGCATATGACTCAGATTTTACACCAAATAAATTGGATGCTAGATTTAAGGACTGGACAGCTAAAGGAATAACAGTTCTTTGCAACATAATGAAAGAAGGAACACCGTTCAGTTTTGAAATGATTAAAGAGAAACACATTAGAAAAACAAGACTTTTATCGGTATTTACAGATGTGACAATATGTTAATAAGACGCTTAAAAATGTAACCAAGGCAAGTACATGCTTGATAGAGCTATTTAGAAAAGCATATAATTCAGATAATGGTAGTAGAATCATTTCAAACATGTATAAGGGGTTGTCAAATCTTAAAACACATTCGACTTCATACATTAAAACAAAATGGGAGAAGGAAGGAGGGATAATTATATCTGAGGAAGAATGGACAACAATATGGAGATATCGATGGAAGTGTACCAGTTCACAGAAATGGAGGGAGTTTGGATGGAAAAACTTGATAAGGTATTTTATTACACCCTCTCAGAAATCCCATTATGATAGTAACCTCCCTGTTTGCTGGAGGAATTGTGGAAATCAAAATGCAAATCATTATCATATTTTTTGGGATTGCTCTGTTATCAAAGACTATTGCAGGGGGATACACAATGCCCTACAAGACATTTTTAAATGTGAAATACCCTTAGAGAGTAAGACCATATATTTTGGATATATACCTCAAAAATGGTTGAAAAGAGATAAATATTTAATGAATATACTGTTGATGGCTGGTAAAAAGACTCTTACTAGGAAATGGTTATCACAGGAGAGCCCAACTTTAAATGCATGGATGGAAATTACAATGGACATTTACAAAATGAAGATAACAGCATCTGTTAATCATAAGCTGGAACAATTTAATTCATACTGGGAAAAATGGTTTAACTACATAATGCCTCATAGGCCTGATTTTATTCTCACAAATCAATGAATATGGTGTAAAAAAAAGATCACTCCCTACTTGTACATAGTTTTTTCCCTTTTGCTTGTTTTTTTCTTTCTGCCCTTTTCTATAAGTGTATACCTCAGATAAATACTTTGTGGAGATTTGTGATATACATGATTATATGATTATATGTACAATGTCTGAAATACATCTTATGGAAATGTTTGTTCGATGATGAACTTCAATAAAAAAATAAATTACAAAATAGGAAGTAGGCTTTTTCTTAAGCATGATCATCATAGCCCGTTGAAGTTGAGTTCTTGTAGTAACAAAGTGTACCACATTCTCATGGGAATAACTTACTTATTTTATTTAACATTGAAGAAACTGCAGGAACTTGAAATTGAATTTAATTGAATTGATTTTATTACTTATATCCTTCATATACATGAGTAGTAAAAATCTTTACATTACGTCTCCATCTAAATGTGCAATGTACAATTTATAGTAATTTATAATAAATGGTATGTACAACTGGACAGTCAATATAACATAGAAATACAGTTCTGTCAGCATGAATTAAGCATTCTGATGGCCTAGCCCAGAGCCTGTTGGTCCTGGTGTTTATGCTACGGTACCGTCTCCCGAAAGGTAACAGCTGGAACAATTTGTGGTTGGGGTGACTCGGTTCCCCACTGATCCTTCGGGCCCTTTTTACACACCTGTTTTTGTAAATGATAATAGATTTTGAATGTAGATTTCTGAAAATAGGTGCAGTGTTCTTGTAAAATCTAAACAGACAAAATACACAGTGGTCACTTTTTAGGTACACTTATACACCTGCCCACTAATACAAATATACAGGTCCACAATCCCTTATCCGAAATCTTTGGGGCCAGTTGCATTTTGGAATTCAGAATTTTTCGGATTTCAGAAAATTGGTAATTATATTGATGATTAACCTGTCTCAGTGCGGGTGGACTTTAGGACCCGGGGGAGCTGTGGATCTACGCACATCCTCCCATATACTTTTTAATCATCTCTAGATTACTTATAATACCTAATACAATGTAAATGCTATGTAAATAGTTGCTATACTGTATTGTTTAGGGAATAATGACAAGAAAAAAGTCTGTACATGCTCAAAGAACGAGTGCTGGAGAAAGAACTGGGTTTTCCCGATCCGCGCTCTTTTACAGATACTATTACAGTCAGTTTATTTATAGAGTAATATACTGATAAATGAAATAGTGGGATAATTATAGACCATAAATACACTAGTACATTTTATTTCCAACAAAAACATTCAATAAAACATAAAAATATACAGCTTCAAACGAACTGAAGTTTCACAAGAAGTTCGGCAGGGGTATGTGCAGAGCAGTTGTCCAGGAACAATAGAATTTTACAGTGTTCTTCCAGTCCAGCTTGCCTGCAATGAGCTCGTGCCACTGTTACAAAGTGGTTATTGAACCAGTCAGAAAACATTTCTCGGGTTACCCATGCTTTCTTATTTGCATAATAATGCACAGGTAAATTGTTTACACCTATCAGACATCTCGGATGTTGTCTTTTTGCAATCACTGCCAACTTCACCTTGTGTGTGCCTGCTGCATTGGCACACCCAAGAATAGTTAACCTGTTCTTAGCATCTTTAAAACCTGTTGGTACTCTCTCATCAGCCGTTGTTAATGTTTTTCTAGGAACATAGCACCAGTACAAAGCTGTTTCATCTGCACTGTAAGTTTGTTCAGGGCTAAGGTTTTCATCAGATATTATCTTGGCAAATTCGTCAATGTAATTTTCAGCTGCTTCATGATCAGCAGAAGCTCTTTCACCACAGATTTTCAGATATTTTACACCATGACGCTCCTTAAATTTCTGCAGCCAACCCTCTGAATATTGACACTCACCTTCAATGTTCAATTCTTCATGGTAATATTCTTGCTTGTTTCATGATCAACATGCCATTCAGTGGCATACGTTCACTTCTTCATTGTCTAATCCACTCAATCAACACATATTCAAGATCTTCATTTTTTGCCCTATGCAGTGGTTTCCTATGTTTCATTAGTTTATAGTCATCACTGTCACTATAAAACTTCAGTAACTTGTCTTTCTGTTTCTTTTAATCATATACAGTGGTAGTTCCGACACCATATTCTTCAGTAAGATGCCGCACAGACACACCACAATCAAGCTTCTGCAATAACTCCACTTTCTGCATTGTTGATAATGATAGATGCTTCCTTCTCTTTTTGACATTTTCACAGTGTAATTAAACACAAAGTCAGCAAATGCACGTGTAACCAGTACGAGCACTGAGCCACAACTGATGTCTGGTGGCCTCTGCTAGTGCTGCCACGTCACACCTGAGTGACATCAGCTGTTGGCGCGCCAAACAAGCCTTGTTACGACACGTTCCACACGCCACAACAAAAAACTTCGGTTTTCGGAGCTTTTCAGATTTCAGAATTTCGGTTAAGGGTTTGTGAACCTGTATTATCAGCCAATCATGTGGCAGCCAATTAATGCAGAAGACCACAAGCAGCAGAAATACATATATATGGGTGACATTAATGAAATATTGAAATGTTTATATGTTTTAATTTGCTTACAATGTATTTCTGGTGTTTCTGAATTTATCAAATTGTGGTTTCTGGGAAAAACTGCAAGCAATATTTTTCTCAAAGTATGTTGATTAATTCAGCTGAATCAGCATCTTTTTAGTGGTTGCTTCTCCTGGGGTTTCTTTAAAACTTTTGCTATCATAAATTCTTGAGAATTTCTCTTTTACAGTTTCCCTACATATTTCATTTTCAAATCCATCAAGTAAAATCTGCTCTCCTTGTATTCGATATATTCCAAAGATTTGTAATCCCTTATTACTTCAAACTAGTTGATGAAGATTTACAATGTCAGAACATGATTGAAAGCATGATTCAATTATGGAATACAGAAAATGCTTGCCAGATACAATATTTCATGTATTTATATCTACACCCATCATATTTCCTTTACACAATATATTTCTAACTGTGAGAAGATTGCACACTGGAAATTGTACTGTATAGCACATTATAGCACTGTATACCTCATGATAGATTTGAAACTGAAATTGATCTTTAAATTCAATTGATGCTTTCCCAATGTCCAAATCAAATTGTAACACATCCCTTTACAATTATCTAAGATGGCCACTGGGTTTGTATCAATCACAGCTTAATTGATGTCGCTGCTGTTACACCTAAATCTTATTCACGTTGAAGAAATCCTTGAATGCTCTTGTACTGATCATTCTGTTGTTTCCCTTTTTCTCATGTGTTTTTCCTTATTATTTCCAGTTTGGTGGAAATTACTTGGTGATAAGGCATTGCATTGCATAAAAACATCCACCCCAAGGATTTCAGGCTACATTTAAAAAGATAGTTGTAAGAATGTGAATATTTATTTTTGATATGGTACTACATCAAAATAAAAATACATGGTATAGGAGGTAATATTTGTCCTGGATAGAAAATGGGCTGACTAATGGAAATAGAGAGAAGGCATAAATTGGACTTCTTTTCTGGTTAGCGAGATATAATGAGTGCTGTGTGACAAGGATGGATATTAGGACTTCAACTTTTCACAATTTCTATAAACAATTTGGATGAAGACATTGACACAAAGCTTGCAAATAACCCAAAGACAGGCAGGAGAGAAAATTGTGAAGAGGATAGAAGTGGGTGGTGGAAGGAAATGCTACAGTGAATTTTTAGAGGAATATAAAGGGAATGGAAGGATATGGACCATGTGCAAGATGATAGGATTAGTTTCATTGGACAGCGTGGTCAGTATAGCCATGATGGGTCGAGGAGTCTATTCCGATGCTACAACACCCAAAATGCTGGAGGAATTCAGCAGGTCAAGTAGCATCTATGGAGGGAAGTGGACTGCCAATGCTTCGGTTAAGACCCTTCATCCTGAATCTCTGTGTCCAGATGAAGGGTCTCAACTCAAAATGTCAACTGTCCATTTTCCTTTAAAGATGCTGCCTGATCTACTGAGTTTCTGCAGTCCTTTTGTGTTGTTCCAGAATCCAGCATCTACAATCTCGTTTCTTCTGTTTGCTGTGCTATGCAGTTCTATGCTCTAAATGGGCTATCAAGAGGTTTAGGTAGGTTGAGTGAAGAAGAAAGATCCACCAAATGGACTATAAATATCGCAAGATGTGAAATTTTCTTTTCTGACAGGAGAAACAGTAAAGATATTTTATCTAATGTTGAGAGATTCCAGAGTCCTGAAATATAGAAAGGACCATTTAGAAATCTGATGGCAGAGGGGAAGAAGCTGTTCCTAAAATGTTCAGTATGTGTCTTCAGTCTTCTGTACCTTCTCAATGATGGCAGTAAGGAGAAGAGGGCATGTCCCTGATGGTGAGGGTCCTTAATATTGGATGCCACCTTCTTGAACTGCCAACCTTCAAAGATGCCTCAGTGAAGGGAGGCTAGTGCCCATGACAGAGCTCGTTGAATCTGCAACCCTCTGCATCTTTCATCGATCTTGTGCATTACTGCCTCCATTCAAGGTGGCAATGCAACCAGTCAGAATGTTCTCCAAAGCACATCTGTAGAAATTTGCTAAAGTCTTTGGTAACATACTAAATCTAAAATTCCTAATGAAGTATGGGCACTGGCATGCCTTGTTCATGACAAGGTTAACATGCTTGGGCTCAGGATGGATCCTCTGAGATGTTAACAGCCATGAACCTGAAGCTCCTCACTCTTTCCACTTCTGACCTCTCCATGGAATCCACAATCGATTTCTTGGTCTTACTCTCAAAAAGCACAAGGATGTTTGTGTGACACCACTCAACCAGCTGATCTATCTCACTCCTGTATGCCTCCACATCACCATCTCAGATTCTGCCAACCGCAGTTGTATCATGACAAATTTATTGATGGAGTTTGAGATGTACCTAGCCACACAGTCAAGAGTGTGGAGTAAGTAAAGCAGACAGTGAAGCATGCATCCTTGAAGTATGCCTGTGTTTATTATCACCTTAAAAACGTGTCCTCTGGAAAATTGCAATGCTCTCCACTCTATCCTTTTATAATCCTATATGCAGCTATCAAGTCAGCTCTCATCTTCCTTTGCTCCAAAGAGAAAAGCCCTAGCTCTCCCAATCTATCTTCATAAGACATGCTCTCTAATTCCTGGTAATTCTCCTCTGCACCTTCTCTAAAGTTTCCACATCCTTCCTATTAAAGAAGCCACCAAAACTGAATGCAATACTCTATAAATATTGTCTAACCAGGATGTTATGGAGCTACAACATTACCTTGTGATTTTTGAACTCAGTTCCTAAACCAATGCAGACGAACACACTATATACCTCCTTGGTTGTCCTGTCAACTTGTGTGGCAATTTTGAAGGATCTATGAATAAGATCCCTCTTTTCCTCCACACTGCTAAGAATTCTGCCATGAGCTTGTATGCTGCCTTTGGGTTTATTCGTCCAAAGTCTATTCCTTTTCATTTTTCCAGTTTGATCAGCATCTGGCACTTCCCTGCATCCTGTTTATATCCTGATGTAACTGATAGCAACCTTGTACATTACCCACAACACCACCAACTTTGTGTCATCTGCAAGCTCATTAACCCACCCTTCCATTACCTCATCCAAGCCACCATAATAATTCACAAAGAGCAGGGGTACTAGAACAAATCCCTGTGGACCACTGCAGGCAGAATGCACTACATCTATTATCTCTCTACCTTATGAGGAGTTTCTAAACCCACTTCTAAATACACGTCACCAAATTTCCATGGATACTATGCCTCATGACATTCTGAATAAGCTTTCCATATGGAACATTGTCAAATGTCTTACTAAAATCCATGAACAAGTTTAAGTCCAATTATACACATGTATAGAGCCAAACAAAACAATGTTCCTCCGGACCAAGGTGCACAATTCAGTCCATATAACTCACACATAATACAAAGTAATATTACCGCAAATAAGCTAATAAATGAGAGTGCAAATGCAAGTTAAAAAGTAAACAAATTAACACTATTGGCTATTCATACACGATGATACTCATGTCATGGCTCACATCTATACACCCTATCCTCATTATATGAGTCTTCAGACAATGTGTCGAACCTATTTCTACTAACTTTTCCTTATATGCGCCCAAAACTCCCAGTTATGTGAAGCTGTTGGGATGAGAAGCACCGCTTTCCCACCAATACGAGTCACATGCACACGCCTCACAGTCTCACTCCCGCCAGTCTCGCATTAGTTTTGGCAGCATGTGAATGTGCTATTTTGCACTCTTAAACTTTTGTTGTTATTACCTACGGTGCACTGATTTTGTGCTTGAAATATTTAACTATGCCTCCTAAGCATCCTATGTCAAGTCCTGGGCCATCAGCCAAGCGGCAGGGAACTGCTTTAACACTTGAAAAAAAGTTGGAAGTTATAAACAGGGCGGCATCAGGTGAAGGTAACACAGCTCTGGGATGCTACTTCAGCCTGGGTGAGCCCATGATCAGAAACATAAGGAAAAATGCTGAGAAAATAAAAAGTGCCGTGATTGATTCATCACAAGTGTCTTCAAAGATTGTTACCAAAGTGTGTAACCTGATTATGACAACAATGGAGAAAATGTTGAGTTTGTACATTGGGCATGAAACAAAGAGAAAAACAATACTCAGTTCTGATCATCTTCGTGTGAAAGCTTTGGAAATTTATGGTCGCCTTTGTTCAGAGGCTAGTGAGGAAGTGTCAAGTGATATTGTTAACTTTAACGCAAGTAGGGGATGGTTTTTTAAGTTTGTTAATCGTCACAGGCTTCACAACTTAGCTGTGCATGGTGAGCAAGCTAGTGCTGACCTCGAAGCTGCTGAACGCTACCCTGTGCAGTTGCAGGCTATGATAGCTGAGTTAGGCATCACACCAAAGCAGGTGTTTAATGCAGACGAGACCGGGCTTTGTAGGAAGCGTATGCCGAAATGCACTTACATAAGGATGGAAAGACTGTGTTAACTTTCCATGATTTATTACATAGAATATTACCTTAAATTGATGAAATATAATACAAATGTTGCCTTGTGGTACTGCTTTTGTGTCGTATTGGTATGAAAATGTGAATTAATTACAGATAAAACATATTTAGGAAGCACTCCAGAACGCATCCCTATTTTCTCCATTTAAATAATTATTCACATTACGCGTTTCCATACTATGCGTCGACTGCGAGGAACGTATCCCCCGCATATAATGAGGATAGGGTGTATTCTCCTTTGGAGTACTGACTTTCTTACTTCGGTGTGCAATGAGAGTACTTAGTTCAAATAAACAAAATCTCATCAAGGATCTCACTCTATCATTTGAACAAGCACAATAGGATATTTTCTCGTCATTATCTGGTGGTATTCTGGTTTTACAGGGAGATGATCCAATTTGGAGCTGTCCAGTTTAATGGAATGAATATTGGGATTAGCTTGCAGCAGATGAAAATGCAAACTGTGAACATAATGAACTTTAAACATATGCTCATTCTAAAACAAGCAAAAACAATTTTAGTCATTTTTCACTCTCTCTCAAATGTGAGTGCACACGCTGTTCAAAAGAAAAAATTACAGATAAAAAATATGAAATGTATTCACTTGCATATAATTTTTGGAATTCACTGAAAGTGGCAATTGTAAATATAAAAAGACCATAAGACATAGGACCAGAATTAAGCCATTTGTCCCATCGAGTCTACTCCACCATTTAATCAACGCTAATCCTTTTTCCCATCCTCAGCCCCACTCCCCGGCCTTCTCCCTGTAACCTTTGATGCCCTGCCCAATCAAGAATCTATCAAGCTCTATCTTAAATACAAATAACAACCTGACCTCCACAGATTCCTGTAGTAAGAGATTCCACAATTTCACCACTCTCTGGCTAAAGAAATTTGTCCGCATCTCTGTTTTAAAGGGACACCTCTCTATCTTGAGACTGTACCCTCTTGGCCTGGACTCCCCCACCATGGGAAACATCCATTCCATGAGATCCCCAATTATCCTTCTAAATTCCGGCAAATACAGACCCAGAGCCATCAAATGTTCCTCATATGATAATCATTTCATTCCTGAAATCATCCTTATAAACCTCCTCTGACCCCTCTCCAATGTCACCACACCTTTTCTGAAATGAGGAGCTCAGAACTGTACACAATACTCAAGGTAAGGCCTCACCAGTGCCTTACATAGCCTCAGCATCACACCCCTCCAAATTTGGCAACAAAGTCATCTATTCCATCATCTAAATCATTGATATAAAGTAACTAAAAATCAGTCCCAACACCAACCTCTGCAGAATGCCATTAGTCAGTGGCAGCCAACCAGAAAAGGATGCTTTTATTCCCACTCGCTACCTCCTACCAATCAGCCAATGCTCTAACATGTCAGTAACTTTCCTGTAATGCCATGGGCTATTAATTAGGTAAGCAGCTTCTTGTGTAGTACCATGTCAAAGGCCTTCTGAAAGTCCAAATATACAATATCCACTGCTTCCCCTTTATCTATCAAATGTGTAATTTCCACAAAGAATTCCAACAAGTTCATCAGGCAAGATTTTCCCTTAAGGAAATCATACTGATTTTGTCCTATCTTGTCCTGTGTCATCAAGTACTCCATAACTTGGTCCTTAACAATTGACTCCAACATCTTTCCAACCACTGAGGTCAGGCTAACTGGTCTATAATTTTCTTTCTGCTGCCTTTCTCCTTTCTTAAAGAGTGGAGTAAGATTTTCAATTTTCCAGTCCTCTGGCATCATGCCAGAGTGTAATGATTTTTGAAAGATCATTACTAATGCCTCCACAATCTCTACCACTTCCTCTTTCAGAACCTTAGGATGCAGTTCATCTGCCCCGGGTGACTCATATACCCCAAGGTCTTTCAGCTTTTTGAGCATCTTCTTCCTTGTAATACTAACTGCACTCACTTCTCTCCCCTCACACCCATCAACATCTGGCACACTGCCAGTGTCTTCCACAGTGAGGACTGATGCAATATACTCATTTAGTTCATCTGTCATCTCCTTTGCACTCAATATTATTTTCTGGCCTCATTTTCTAGCGGTCCTATATCCACGCTCATCCCTTTTATTTTTTTTACGTACTTGAGAAAAGCTTTTACTATCCACTTTGATAGTATTTGCTAACTTACTTTTATATTTCATCTTTTCCGTCCTAATGATTCTTTTAGTTGCTCTCTATAGGGTTTTAAAAGCTTCCATATCCTCTGTCTTACCACTAACTTTTGCTTTGTTGTATGCCCTCTCTTTTGTTTTTACATTACTTTTGACTTCCCTTGTCAGCCATAGTTGTACTATTTTGAGTATTTCTTTGTTTTTAGAATAGATCTATCTAACACCTTTGTGATTTTTCCAAGAAACGCATGCCATTGCTGCTCTGCTGTCGTCCCTGCCAGCAGCTCCTTCCAATATTCTTCAGCCAACTCCTCTCTCATACCATTGTAACTTGCTTTACTCCACTGAAATACTGCTATGTCAGACTTTACTTTCTCCCTATCAAATTTCAAGTTGAACTCAATCATATTGTGATCACTTCCTCCTAAGGGTTCTTTTACCTTAAGCTCCCTAATCACCACTGATTCATTACACAGCTCCCAATCCAGTTTAGCTGATCCCCTAATAGGCTCAACGACAAACTGCTCTAAAAAGCCATTTCATAGACATTCAACAAACTCACTCTTTTGGGATTCATTTCCAACCTGATTTTCCCAATCTACCTGCATGTTGCAATCTCCCATGACTATCATAACATTGCCTTTTTGACATGCCTTTTCTATTTCCTGTTGTAATTTGTGGTCCACCTCCTAGCCACTGTTGGGAGGCCTGTATATAACTGCCATCAGGGTCATTTTACCCTTGCAGTTAATTAACTCAAACCACAAAAATTCAACATCTTGCAATCCTACGTCACATCTTTCTACTGATTTGATGCCATTCTTTACCAGTACAGCCACCCCCTCTGCCTACCTTCCTATCCCTACAACACAACATGTAACCTTGGACATTCAGCTCCTAGCTACAACCATCCTTTAGCCACGATTCACTGAAGGATGGAACATCATACCTGACAATCTGTAATAATACAACAAGATCCTCCACCTAATTTCTTATACTCCATGCATTTGCTACCCTTTTTGATTCTGCATCTGTAGTGCAGTGATACTCACCCTGCTGGCTGCAATTATGCCCTATCATCTGCCTGCCCTTCCTGACGGTCTGACTGCATGCTTTGTTTTTGTTTTTTTACCACCCAACCTATCCTGAGTCCCTTCACTCTGGTTCCCATCCCCCTGCCAAATCAATTAAAACCCTCCCCAACAGCTCTAACAAACCTGCCCGTGAGAATATTGGTTCCGCTCGGGTTCAGGTACAACCCATCACTTTTGAACAGCTCATACCTCCCCCACAAGAGATCCTAATGATCCAAGAACCTGAAGCCCTGCCCCTGAACCAGCTTCTCAGCCACGCATTAATTTGACAAATCATCCTGTTTCTACCCACACTGACACATGGCACAGACAGCAATCCAGGAATTTCTACCCTGGAGGTCCTCCTTCTCAGCTTTCTATCTAGCTCTCTAAATTCTCTTTTCAGGATCTCTTTGCTTTTCCTTCCTATGTCACTGATACCAATATGCTGCTCTCCCTCTCTCTCTAAAATGATGTGGACGCGATCTGAGACATCCCTGGCCCTGGCACCGAGGATGCAACATACCATCCGAGTGTCCCATTCACATCCACAGAATCTCCTGTCTGCTCCTCTGATACAAAGCCCCCTATCACTACCGCTCGCCTCTTCTTCCTCTTTCCCTTCTGCACCCCGGACTTATGCTCAGTGTCAGTAACCCGGTCTCCATAGCAATTCTCTGGCAGGTCAACACCACAACAGTATCCCAGAAGAAGAAGAATAGCCCCTAACTCGTCAGTGGAGTTATCGGGGCACCGTCATGATGGTGTTTCTATAGCAAGCTATTCTTGTTTTTACGAGGCCGAGTTGCTAGCTCGACGCTCAACCCGACTTGGATTCGAACTTGGGAACCTTTGCTCTGGAATCTGGTGCTCTGATAATATTGTGCCACCAAGCAAGACATCAGTATCCAAAGCGGTATAAATGTTTTTGAGGGAAGTGACCATAGGGATGCTCTGTGCTAACTGTCTATTCACATTTCCATTTCTCAAGACAGTCACCCAGCTCCTTGCCTCCTGCAACTTTGGGGTATCTGCTTCCCCGTAACTCTGATCGATTATCTCCTCACTTTCCCATACAAGCCGAAGGTCATCCAGCCGCTGCTCCAGATCCCTAACATTGTCTTCAAGGAGTTGCAGCCAGATGCACTTCATGCAGATGTTGTTCTCGGGAGGCTCTGGGTCTCCGGCATGAAGAAAATACAACACCCATTTACTACACTAGGTACAGTAAGAGCCAAAAAAGAACCTTAACAGAAGTTTACCCAGAGCCAGCACCTCTTTTGAGTTGGGGCCTCCTTTGAGTCAAAGCCTGACACTATTATTCTCACCGCTGGCCTACTGCCAACAACGGCCGCCCCACCTGTCCCTTCTGTACTTTTAAACAAGCGTCGCTGACCTGCAAGAAATCTCGGCGCAGTGGCCTGCTCCTGCCACAGATTGGACTGTCAGAACGAGCCTGAACACCCACAAAGCTCTCTTTTTAAACAAGCGTCACTGACCTGTGAGAATCTCATTACTGTGGCCTGCTCCTGCCACTGATTGGACCGGCAGATGACCAGATACATGCAACCTTTGACATTAATGACATCACACATACAATTTCAACCAACAGCATCAGAATACTCATTCAAGACCCATGTCAAAGTTTTCAACAAAGAGTAAAGTTGTCATGTAAAAGATTTAATAGAAAAATATGAAAATAACCACTAACAATTCAAAGTAAAATTCTTTTTAGCAATAATCTAGTTTCAATATTTACTTAAGCTGCTTTTGGATATTACAAATTTCAACTACTAAGAGAAAGAATGAAAATTGAAGTTTTTCCATATTTTAAGCAATTTATTGAGTTGGATGATATGGTGCCATCGAGTGGTCAGATCATACAATTATCAGGTAATGTGATTAGATAAATAACTTCCATAATATAAGAAGCTATAATGAGAAATGCTGGCTTAAAATTCCAAATAATGTATGGCAACATAAATTAATATTTACTCAAATGGAAATATGAGCAGATTGTATAGTACTGTGCAGAAGTCTTAGGCACACACACACACACACACCCACACACAGATACTATATATGAGTTAGGGTGCCTAAGGCCTCTGCACGGTACTGTAGTAATGTTATGTGTTGCACTATAAAAATTTTAAGTATATTTTATTACATAAAAATTTGTATATTGCACTGTCACAAAAAAGCAAATTTCATGACATACGTGAGTGATAATAAATCTAATTCTGATATGGGTCTTTGTGGACTGAGAGTAGGAAGGGGACAGGGAGAGGGGAATCATGATTGGGAAAAGAGGAAGAGCGAGGGGAGCGAGTGGAAAGCACCAGAAAGATATTCTGTAATGATCGATAAACCAATTCTTTGGAATCAAATGACCTTGCCTATTATATCTCAGGGCTGGGTGTGTCCCACACCACTCCCATGGTGTTCCACCCTCAACATTCTTAAAATCCTTTGTTCTCACCAAATTTGCACTCCACATTGACAATTACAATACTGTGCAGAAGTCTTAGGCATCTTACTTGCCTAAAGCATTTGCACAGTACTGTAGTCAGTTACAAGCTTATGGACAAATAATGACTCTACATATATAAGCTATCTTATATATTTAAATTTATTTTGTTTATTACTATTATTATTATTATTCTGTTCTTTATCTTAGTGTGCTTTTTTATGTTGCATTGGATCTAGAGTAACAATTATTTTGTTCTCCTTTAGACTTGGGCACTGGAAATGACATTAAACAATCCTGAATCTTGTGTTCTGCAGTATTTTTTACTGATAAACTAAGTGTTAACAGAAAGAGGCTAGGATACAGCTAATAATGAAGTCTACATCCATTTTGACTCTGATAATAATATAGTCTGCATACAAACTGACTGGTAATAATAGATTGTATTCAGTCTGGTTCTAATAATAACATGGTATACATGAAATCTGGCCATAGATTTAAAATTTCCCATATCCACATTCATAATAGAAACGGTCTACCAAACATACTGTATCTCAATATAAATATAGCTTCTTACCAGAACGGATCCTACAATAACAGAAGCATGTAATCACAGGAACAATGTGATTTGTGTTTCACTTCCTTAACTGCAAAATACCCCAATACTTCACAAAAATGTTGTCACTGAGCCAGAAGAAAATTTAGCTCAGATAAACAAAAACTTGGAAGCAGTGGCATGTATTAAGGAGGATCTTAAAGAATAGTTTCATAATAATATATTATTTGAAACTCTGGCCCAAAAGGTTTTTGTGGTTGTAGCAAAAAGAATTAAGATTTAATGGATTGAAAATGTGTACAGATTACAGTAAATTTCTAGTGAAAGTTCTCCAACAGTGCATGCAGAGAAGAAAATATATAAGTGATCAGGAGGAGGACAACTTTAGGTGGGCAATCATATAATACTCGAAAAAATTTGATGCAAGCTACAGTATATTACTGGAGTCAGATTGTATGCAGACTACAGCATTACTAGAATCAGACAATTTGTATGCAGTCTATTTTATTATCAGAATTGCAATGTTGATTGACCACTATGCTAGCAGAGTTAAAGATTAGCTTTATTTGCACATGTATAATGAAACAGTGAAACACAGCGAAATGCGTTGTTTTGCATCAATGAGCCACGCAGTCCAAGTATTGTGCTAGGGTTTGCAGTCTGCAAGTGTCACTACACTTCTGGCACCAGCACAGTGTGCCCATAACTCACTACCCCTAACCAACATTCTTTAGAATGTGAGAGGAAGCCAGAACGTCCAGAGAAAACCCACACGCTCATGGGAAGAAAGTACAAACTCCTTACTGACGGTGCCAGGAACTGAACTCCAATCATTGATAACTGGCACTGCAAAGCAACTGCACTACTGTGCTACTCCCTATGCTACCGTGCAGTCACCGAATTATATTGAATGCTGATGACGTTCTCATCAAAATCAGATTGTAAGCAGAATTAATAAAAGGGTGAAGTCAGCTCGGGTTTGTTAAGGGAGATCTGTTAGAATTCTTTGAGAAGTTAACAAATAAGTTAAAATAAGGAGAATCAGTGTGCCTTAGTTATTAGGACTTTTCAGAAAGGCTTTGACAAAGTGCTGTACATAAATAAACTGTACATGATAGACAGTATAAGAGTCCATGGGGTTGGAGGCAAGTTACTAGAAAGGATAGAAGCTTGGCAAACTGAAAAAAGCCAGAGGATGGAGATAAAGGGTTCTTTTCAGGATGGCCAACAGTGACTAGTGGAGTTCCCCTGTGATCGGTGGTGGGACTGCAACTATTTGCTTCATGTGTTAATAAACTAAGTAATAATAGCATTTTGGCCATGTTTGCAGATGATACAAAAATAGGCAGAGACACAGGCAGTGTTGTAGAGGCAGGGAATCTGCAGGAGGACTTGGACATGTTAGGAGGGTGGACAAAGAAATAGCAGATGGAAGGCAGTATAGGGAAGTGTATCATTATCCTTTTTGGTGGGAAGAATAAAGGTTTTCTAAATGTTGAGAAAATTCAGAAATTGGAGGAGGAAAGGGACTTGGGAGAGTTTAAAGAGCAAACACGAGGAAATCTGCAGATGCTGGAAATTCAAACAACACACAAAAAATGCTGGTGGAACACAGCAGGCCAGGCAGCATCTATAGGGAGAAGCACTGTCGACGTTTCAGGCTGAGACTCTTTGTCAGGACTAACTAACTTCGTTAGTCCTGACGAAGGGTCTCGGCCCAAAACGTCGTGAGTGCTTCTCCCTATAGATGCTGCCTGGCCTGCTGTGTTCCACCAGCATTTTGTGTGTGTTGTTGGGAGTGTTTAGTTCAGAATTCTGTAAAGGTTAACTTGCAGTTTGAGTTGGTAAGTAAGTAAAGAAGGCAAATGCAATGTTAGTAATCATTTTGAGAGGACTAGAATACAGAAGCAAGGATGTATTGCTGAGGCTTTATTAGGTGTCGATCAGACTGTATTTGGAATATTGTGAGCAATTTTGGGCCCCACATCTAAGAGTACATTCTAACAGGGGTTCACAGGAGAGTTTCCAGGAATGAAAGGCTTAATATATCAGACTTTAGGGAGTTCAGAAAGATGAGGGGGAATCTCACTGAATTCTACCAGATGCTGTAAGGCCTGGATAGAGCGGATGTGGAGATGAAGTTTCCATTAGTAGGAGAGCCTAGGATCTGAGGGCAGAGCCTCAAAATAAAGGGACGTCCCACTAGATCAGAGGTGACGAGGAATTTCTTCTGCCAGAAAATGGAGATTCTGTAGAATTCAGTGCCATGACTTGGAGGCTAAGTTGTTGACTGTACTTGAGGCAGAAATTGATAGGTTCTTAACAGGAAAGGGACACAGAGAGATGACAGGAGAAAAACAGCCATGATGTAACAATGGAACAAATAATTCTACTATATCATACAGCCTTTGCTCTGAGCCATATAAAGAGATACTTAAGTAGACAACAGAAGGCATGGTCACCATGGAATATAGCAGGAGGATCTTGACAAAGAGACAAACCAAACAGGGAATGGAGCGGTATGCCAGAGTTTGGGGCTTGGGTAATTTGAATGCACTTGAACTTAGAAAGCTAATGAGAGTAGTGGACTCAGCCTGGTATATTACGGGCACATACCTCCCAACTGTCAGTAGTACCTACAGGAGATGATGGCTCAAGAAAGAAACCAATGGACTTTGCTTTAATATTTCATTTCTTGTAAAAATTGTGTATAACTTATGTTTTTCTTGTGAATCAGACTGATATTATACTATGTGCCTGTGATACTTTTGCAAGCATATTTTTCATTGCACCAGTGTATACATGTGCTGTACTTGCGCATATGATAATAAACTCAACTTTGACTTTGAAGACTCCTCTAACAGTGACAAAGCAACAGAGTGTGCAATTTACTAAAACTGAAGTAGTGCAGAGGTCCTGAAGGGGCTGGAACATTGCAGAGAATTGAAATAACATGATTATGAAGGGATATGAACACTAAATTCAGTATCTTAAATTTGAACTATTGCTGGCTGATGAAATAGAAATCTGACAATTTTCATCATTATGGGAGCATTTCAGGAGTTTCACTTCAATATAATTCTTGTAATATTAAAGAGGTAGTTTGTATTTCAAAACTTTTGATTCCTTAGTTGCAAAATTGGCTTTGTATTTTAAATTCTATACAGATGGTGGAACAGAAGTTCTGCATGCAGGTCTTATTTATATCATAATGAATGATGGGCACAAAGTGAGCAGCACAGCCTCAGATTACAGCGAATTCAATGGATCTATGGAATTAGCTTCACATTCTGCAATTAAGATTTCTAGTGAAAAATAAACAACTTCAAATCCCCTGGAAACTGAAATATAAAATAAAAGAAACATCTTATCATATCCAAATGCTGGATATGGAATGGAATAGAATATTGAAAGCTAATATTTATTGGAGCTTTTTTTTAAAAACAGCTTTCTGCAGTGGTCCCTTTAAGGATTGCCAGCTACTGTCTTATTTGTCTTCTAGCTCCATAATGACCTATCCAGTTCTCCCAAAAGAACTCTGTGTAGGCTATAAAATAATTTTACTTAATTACATTTTTGCAATGCCAGAACAGCAGGAGTGATTCAGTTTTCTGAGAAAATCAAACTTAATTGCCGAATCTGCCTCCAAAACACTAATAAAAATCCTAAGATCCAAAGCAATAAAAATAAATATAACTTCAACCTGTCCCTCGACTTGTCAATAAGCTTTTATTCAGGGCTGTTTTCATGTATTTGTATATGCTCCTTTTTCTTTATTGTAGCCAGGTAATTTTCAGAAGTTATTGTGGGCACTTGTGCATAGGTCCCATGATTTCACACCTCTGTGTTCAAAGACAGCAACTTTACCTCCTCCTTGACCTCAGTAACACGTTTATGTGGAGTTTTTCCACAAGCGCAAATACAAAGAAAGCGAGCAATTTATTATGAAATGACCTATAACGGTACAGTATATTCAATGTCATGACCAGTCTTTAACAAGCAGTAAAGATTGCTGGCATTTTTCATATTTTTGAAGTAATATCTAATCTGGAGTAGAAGGACCCCATTTCTCTTCAAATCTACAATAGGAATTTGCAGAAATTGGACTACTGTGAAAATTAAACACTTGTCACCTGGATTTAACCTCCGGCCAAGCAGACAGAGTTAATAGACATACTGTCTAGTGTCATGTGTACTTGTTGGATTACAGTCTTCCAATTAAACATGAAACTCATACTATGCAGTTGTTTATTATCCATGGGCTAAGATCCTTTCAGCTGAAAACAGTAACTCAATTATTTATGCTTTTATGAAACGTGGCTCTATACATATTTGAACCTTCTTGTTCCCATATTAGCGAATGGGCTAATCAGCAAATTGCATCAAAAATTTTATTCAAAATCTAGAGGCAACTAATCAGTTATTCTGAATGCAAAAAAGCCTTTCGGCCTAAGTAGCTTATACCACCCAAGATGCCTATCCGATTTGCCCATGTTTGACCCATATGCTAGTAAACCTTTTCTATTCATTTACCTGCCTATCTGCCATTTAAATTTATTCTACCTGCCTCAATCACTTGCTCTGGCAGATCACTCCAAGTAGATTCCACCTTCTGTGTGAAAAATGTTGCCTCTCAAGTTTCTATTAAAATTTTTGTTCCTATTAAATTTTTACCCTCTCTCTTCAGACCTTTGATTTCTAGTTACATTTCACACACCAAAATAAAAGACTGAGTGCATTTATCCTGTTTATGCCATTCATGATTTTATAATCCTCTACAAAAATCACCTCAGAGTCCTGAAGAAGGTTCTCGGGCAGAAACATCAACTGTTTTCCATAGTTGGTGCATGATCAGCTATTTCCTCCAGCATTTTGTGTGTGTTGATAAAGCAATACTGCTTGAAACACTGGGACTCATCCAATGCGAAGCTGACAAAGGTCAGTCAGATGACCTTGTACCGACTATATTGGAATGTCATAGATCGATCAAATAATGAAAAGAATGAGAATCAAGAATTTTGGGAGCACAGGCAGTGGCTCTGGAGAACAACCATTGTGGATGTGAAGGACCCCACAATGGAAACATGGAGGTTACTTCAGAACCACAAGGAATGCCTGGTCAGTGTAGACACCTTTTCCCAGCTATTACCTTTTCTATTCTCTGGTCATGGAGTGGGTGTGCACACAGTTAGTTAGTTTGTAAATTCATGTGTATGTTAGTTGAGACAATAAAGATGCTTGTCAGTAAATACAGATCCTCTCTGTACCTAACTGATCATTTTTAGTGAGGGTTAACCCATGTAAGAATACTCCATGAACCTGACTGATGACTATCCCAGATGGAGTAAATAAAACACTACACAGCTCTTTTACAGTACATAAATATGTTGCAGTTTTAGAACAAAATATTCATTGATGGGATGAGGAAAGTGCTGCTCATCTAGAATTTATTGATTACTGGCCCATTTCAGCCAAGAGTCAACCACAGTGGGGGGGGTGGGGGTCACAACAGCTTTGCGTCCCTTAAACATAATAGTGAAACAGGTGGGATTTTATGATAATTCCCTAGTTTCACAATCACTATTATTGACACCAGATTTCCCCCCCCCCCCCCCAAAGAGTTTTCTGGAAATTAATTTAGAAATGTAACTGCAACACCTTTAACCAACTTCAGGTTTGGATTCCTGCATTTTTTCTTTCTTGTACTATTAACATTTTCTATCTATTCAGGCCGTTGCTGAGATATCAAAGTCAAACCTTGCAGCTTAAATTCAATTGGATGATTTGCACAACGTACATAACAATGCTCCTGCTCCATTGATCTGGTGACAGAAAGCCAATATCATATATTTATCTCCACCATATTAATAATACATTGTTTTTATTTATTTAAGGGATATATGTTTCACAGGCTCACCCAGCATTTAATTGCCCATACTTAATTGCCCTTGAAAAGGTGGTTATGAGCTGCTTTGAATTGCTGCAGTCCTTGAGGTGTGGCTATATGGACAATATTGTTAGGAAGGGAGCTCCCAGCAACAGTGAAGTACCAGCAATGTACTTCCAGGTTGGGATGGAAGCCAACTTCCAAGTGACATTGATCCCATGCTTTTGCTGCCCTTCAGAATCAGGTTTATTATTACTGATATGTTGTGAAATTTGTTGTTTTGGGGTAGTAATACTGTGCAATACATAAAGTGTTATTATAAGTTACAATGAGAAATGTATAAAAAATAAATATGTAGTGCAACCTCGCCCAAACATCAGGTAATACAGCAAGTACCTGGTAGGTTCATTCTGTGTACAGTTGTAGCAGTGGACCAGATGTCCAATATGTTGGCTCCACCTGTTCTTACTGATCTCCGAGCATGTCTAGCAATGTCTGGTTGAACCTCTTGGGCTGGGAACACCCTGAGGGTGTTCCTCGACTTCTCAACTCCAAGCATACTCAGTAACTCATGCGTGAGCCTACTCTCGAAATCCCGTCCCTGATCACCATGTATCTGCCTGGGGAGCCCATAATGAACGAAATACTGTTCCCATAACACTTTGGCCACAGCGGACGCCCTCTGATCCGTTGCAGGGAAGGCTTGTGCATATCTGGTGTCATGACCTGTAATAACCAAGACATTCGCTGTGTTGCTGTCATCAGGTTCTATTAATAGGAAATCCATACACACCAGATCAAGTGGACCCACACTCCGCAAATGGGATAACGGAGCGGCCTTCATAGGCAGCAGAGAGAGCTTAGGGGATCTTCTGTATCAGGATCAAGGCACAGGGTTTGTCGGCCGCTGTCTGTCACCCTCTGAGATTAATTTTCTTGTGGGCATTCAGAGTAGATACAGATAAACACAATAGATTAACAAAAAGACACACACGGCAAAGGTGGACTACCAATTGCAAATGACAACAAACTGTGTAAATATAAATAAATAATATATATATATCAAGAAAATGAATGGTAGAGTCCTTAAAAGTGAGTCCATAGATTGTGGAATCAGTTTGGTGTCGGGGTGAGTGAAGTTATCTCCCTAGAAATGATAGCTGCTATTAATACTCACTAATGCCATCATTGTTGCATTGCTGTCTAGCTCAATGAAGAGCATTTTCCAGACAGTAATGACCAATAGTGATTGACATTTTGGGTTATTATAAAAGAAGTGTCAAGCATAAAGTCAAGTCCCAATGGATCAATGCAAGTGATAGCTGATTAAATTGACTGAATCAAGCCTTAAAATGATGAATCTCTACAAGAATGTAGCCAGCTTCTCACTATAGAGAATAAAGCTTTGATAACTGATATATAAAAATAAATATGATTCTGATTTACAGCACACCATCTTATTTTTGTCAAAGCTGCTTTGACCTCCTCCAAAATAATCAATAATCAGATACATAGAAGTTTGGGGAACTAGCTACAAAAGAAGTACATAATATTAAATATCTTTTACTTTAAATCTGTTAAAACCAGTTCAATTAAAAAAAATTGATGAATTATACCCACATTTAATTTATCAAACACTCTTTTTCAATACAAGTCTGTTGATCTTTTAATGTGCATATTTTGAATATTTCTTGCAATATAGTATGAAGGAAAAATGCAATTTCTTGAATCTGCAGAATATGTGTGTGCTTTCCCTGTGGAGTACATTGATACTTCCATCTTCACAAATTCTAAACATGAGAAAATCCAAAGCAATACACACAAAATGCTGAAGGAACTAAGCAGGTCAGGCAACAACTATGGAGAAAATAAACAGCTGAGAAAAGAGTAAAGGTCAAGACCCTTCATCAGGAGTGGAAACGAAGGTGGTGGAGGGAGGGGAGGAAGAAGTACAAGGTGGCAGGTGATATGTGAAAACGGGAGATGGAGAGGGGTGAAGTAAAGAGTTGTAAAGTTGATTGGTGAAAGAGATAAAGGGCTGGAGAAGGGGGAATCTGGCAGGAGAGGACAGAAGACCATGGAAGAAAGGGAAGGGGGAGGAGCACCAGGGGGAGATGATGGGCAGCTGAGGTAAGGTGAGAGAGGGAAGCAGGAATGCTGAAGAAGAGAGATGGGGATCAATTATCATAAGTTTGAGAAATCGATCTTCATGCCATCAGGTTGGAGGCTACCCAAAAAGAATATAAGGTTTTGCTCCTGCAGCCTGAGCGTGGCCTCATCCTGGCAGTAGAGGAGGCCATAGATAATATGTTGGAAAGGGAATGGGAAGTAAAATTGAAATCGGTGGCCATCGGGAGATCCCATTTTTGAGGCAGACAGAGTGAAGATGCAAAATTCAGAATAAAAATGTTTATGCCTTTACAGTGGAAGCCTTGGATCCTTCCACAGGATTCAGAATTCCATAAGCCAATTTATATGTCACCTTTATACTTTGGAATCTGAATTAGTTTGTCCACCCTAGTTTAGCATCTCAAAGAATCTAAGGACATCACCTGCACAATCAAGGCTAGTGGGTACATCTTCAAGCTACACATCTCATTAACTTTGACACAAGTTTCACATACTGCTCAAGGCACAATATGTCCATTACTCAACTATAAATAATCACAATGAATCAAGGCTTATATTTAACATTAATTTACATAATTACCACTTCCCAAGTGATCCAAGGGTAAGCAGCTATGAGAAAAGCACAATGAGTCTTGAAACCTTTGCTGCCAAATACTACAAGGACCTCCATAGCGGTTGGGGTAGTGCAGTAAATGCTCACACAGATCTTGGGCCTGTTCTGCCATATTACTGACAGCAGAATGATTTTCATTATACACATTGCCCAGGTGCATGTGGCTGACGCACTGGAGTTAAATGCCAAGTGGTAAGAAAACCGCATTTGTTGTCCAGGAGATAATTGTGGGTTTGGCATGGCAGACACAATGGTCGAGTGCAGATTAATGCTCCTTGGCCATGGTGCAGTGACTACATTGGTGGACTGGATAAGACTACACACCAGCTGTATGCACACAACGTGCAATCTCATCAGGTCACTCCAGACCAAACTTGAATCTCAGAAGGATGCTGGCCAGCTAAGGCAGGGCTTGAATATTATCACCTCCTACAAAGTAAAAACCAAGCGGCATATGTGACAACAAGGTTTCACTGCAAGATGATCTCAATCACTCTTATGCTTGATTTGATTGACAAAACATGGACGCACCTTCACAAACTCACCTAGCCCCTTGTAATTCTAGTCTCTGTGGCTGATGTGAGAGCATTCTTCGGGGGGTGAACCCATATAAAACATTTAGCCAAGATGGTGTACCCGACCAAGTACTGAGGACCTGTGCTAATCAAATGCCTGGAGTGTTTACTGACATCCTTAATCTCTCACTTTATCAGTCTGAGGCACCCACCTGCTTCAAGCAGGCTTCAGTCATACCAGTACCCAAGAAGAACATGGTAACCTCCCTCAAGGACTATTCTCCAGTAGCACTTAATCCACTGTGATGAAGTGCTTTGAGAGGTTGCTGATGAAATACATAACTTCCTGCTTGAGGAGTGACTTGGATTTGCTCTAATCTGCCTACCCATCACAACAGGTCAACAGCAGATGCCATTTCATTAGCTCTTTACTTAGCCCTAGAACATCTGGACAGTGAAGATGAAAACATTAGGATGCTCTTCATTGACTAGTCAGTTGGGATTGGCAACAACATCTCTTCCACAATCACCATCAGAATCATGAGACTGTGTGCTTATCCACCTGCTCTAGTCACCTTATACTAAAGACAATGAGGCAGCTCCAATGCTATATTCAAGTTTGCTGATGACACCACTGTTGTTGGATGAATCAAAGGTGGTGATGAATCAGCATATAGGAGGGAGATTGAAAATCTGGCTGAATGGTGCCACAACAACAACCTCTCACTCAATGTCAGCAAAACCGAAGATCTGTTATTAATTATAGGAGGAAACAGTCTTGTTATAATGAAGCAACATGAATTTAACTATACTGCATGATCTATTGGAAGCTGGACTAGTATTTTATAAAGTTCAGTATGACTTTAATGCCCCATTCCTCTATGGTTTCTAACCTTATCCTGCCTTGGATCCATTCATTCTACCAGTTTGTTAATTTACTGCTGTAATTAATCACTATCCTCTTTAAAGTCCACATTACTGCCAAGTTGTGTCTCATCCCCAAATATAGAAGCTGTGCTTACAGTCCAAGTATGAGTCATTAATGAATATTTTTTAAAAGCAATGGTATTTTCCCCAATCTCTTTGGACACTATTATTCATAATCCTCCGTTCCAATAAATAGCAATTTTCCATCACCCTCTGTTCGCTGTTACTTGCCAACTTTGTATCTATGCTTTAAATGTCCTTTTTATGCCAGGTCCTTCAACTTTGCTGATAACCCTATTATGCAGTATCTTAACAAAGACATTCTGTAAGTCCATGTACATATATTGACTGCAGTACATTTATCAACTCTATCTGAGACAACATCAAAAATTCATTTCCAATTGGTTAAACACAGCTGGCTCACAATGAATCTTTGATGTGTTTTAAATTACTTTTCTCCAGGTGCAATTAATCCTTTTGTGGATCAATATTCTTAAAAATATTGCCATCACTGACATCCATGGCCAAAGGAGCACAAAGGTTGGTGGAAACTTTGATGCAATCAGCTACTAGAAACATGATTCCTCATTCGCTCTACTAAGGCACATCAAATGGGATGCAGTCATGAATGTAGGCAACCAAGTTTCATTTTGCCACTGTGCTACACCCATTGTCCAAAGTGAGAGTAGTCAGAAGGATGTGAAAGAGCATTCAAGGAAACAAAAAGACTAATTACATTCAATGAACTGCTCGTCCATTATGACCCATCTCTGCCCATCAGACTGGTGTGCCATGTGTCCCCTTACGACATTTGTCACACACTGTGAAAAGTGGATCTGAATGTCCAATTGCACCTGCTTCAACATCACTGAAGAGCACAGAATGTAACTATGTAAAGATGAACTGAGAGGCCTTTAGTCTAGTATGGGGAATAAAGAAGTTCCACCACAACTTCTATGGATGTTTACACTAATGACAGACCACCAGCCCCTTGTATCCATTTTCAATCCCAGGACAGGAATCCCAGTAACGTCCGAACCCAGTTGCAACCTTGGACACTTTTCTTAGGAAGCCACTCTTATAACAGAGTTCAAGGATACCAAACAACACAGCAATGCTGATGGCTTGTCACATCTTCCACTATTGCTAGCTGAAGAAAGGTCTTCATTCTGTGACCCAACAGAGGTGTTCCACATAGCATTTGTGGACCAACTGCCAGTAACGCATTCAGAAATGCAGAGGAACAAAGAGTAGCCCAACATTGTCAGAAGTCTATGACATTACCTGTCACAACCACAGATTCGGCAGCACAGCAGATTTGGCAATTGCACTCGTGAATATGCACGTGCCAGCTAATTATTATTTCATTGTGATAGTATTTATCTCCATTCATTCTGTCGTAGAATTGGTCAAGACTTGAACTCAGGACAGCAACACTTCGCTGCCTGCATTCCGCCTTGCCTGAGAAATTGGACTGTTGAGTCAACTGAATCTGAGGACTAGTGGTATTCATTTATTTCTTAGTTGTTCTTTTCAGCCCCAGTTTTCCGTTTGAGAGTTTTAGCCAACGGTCCTGTTTGGCCTAACATTTACTGTTTTCTTCTCCCTTTAACACTGTTTGCATTAAAGTCTGTGAACTATCAACCCGCTTCAGTATCTCTCACTCCACACTTGGGCCATTGCCTGAGCCGTATGACATTACCATTCAAGGATGGCCAGTTTATGTTTCCAGAGTCCTCAGTGAGATGAGCCCAACCGTGTGTTTGTCAAATAACACTAATGTGTGGAGCTCGTGTTGTGGTTCCCTCTAATCTGCCCACTGGAGTGTTAGAAAATCTGCATGAAGGACACCTGGGTAGTCAAAATGAAGAGCCTCACCGGAGCTATGTGTGGTGGCTGAGAATAGATAAACAGATTGAAGACTTAACCAAAATCTGCCTGGGATGCCACAAAGATCAAAATGCACGCCCTGAAGCACCATTACACTCAAAGGAGTGGCCATCTTCATCATGGCAAAGAGTGCATATTGCCTTTGCTGGGCCATTCATAGACTCCATGTTTCTGATTGCTGTGGATGCTCATTCAAAGTGCCCTGAGGTCATACCAATGAAGTCAACTTCAGAAAAGACTGTTTTCAGTCCGAGGACTATCCTCTCCAGGAATGGCTTACCAGAAGAAATTATGAGTGGCAATGGACCACAAAACACATTTGAAGAGTTCAGAATATTTATGAAGAAAAATGACATCAAAGATTTCAGATCAGCTCCTCACCACCCAGCAATGATTGGGTTAGCTGAAAGGTTTATTCAAACTGTCAAGAATTCCATTAAAGCTATGGACAAGGAGTACATTTTTCTATGTTACAAGGTGGACAACTTCCTTTTTGTGTATTGGAACTCTGTTCATGTGATAACACATTTTTTTTTTATCAATTATGCTATTGTTTGCACTTTTGTAACTATATGTTGTAACTATGTGGTTTTGTGCAGGTCTTGTAGCTTTAGTTTTTGGTCTTGTTTGTCTGGTGGGATTGGAACTCCTTTCCAGGGAATGCGCAAAGATGGTAGCGTGATATTAATATGCAGCAGCCTCTCCAGACTCTGGATTGGGGGATTGCCAAACATTATGTGGATTTTCTGGTGTAGTCTGTTTTGTCATGTGTTTTTGTGATATCATTCTGGAGGAATGTTGTCTCATTTTTTAACTGCATTGCATTTGTGGTTTCTAAATGACAATAAACTGAATCTGAACTAATCAAACATCTGCAATGCTGTTCATAAGCAGGAATCTGAGATCTCGCACAGACCTCCTGAAACCGGATCTACAGAGGGAATTACAGAATAAACAGTTGTCAGTTGCCAAGTGAATCAGCATGAACAACTAACAGCAAATTAGGATCAATTTTTAAGATGGATTCAAAGAAACAAGAACTGTATACAAATTGCTCCACACTGGATTATGCCAACTTTTAATTAACAAGATTTTTATTGGAGCTGTGTGAATGATCTTCTAAGGCATTAGCTGCACTGTTTAGATCCAATACTGGTGTCAAAGGAGAATTGGACAGTGTCACAATCCATTTACTTTGCAAAGTTTCCAGTTTGTGAAAGCACCATATCGACACAGATGCTGCCCGACCTGCTGAATTCATCCAGCTTGTTTATACATCTTGATTCGACCACAGCATCTGCAGTATATTTTGTGTTTACCATATCTATAGATGTCCTGCAACTGGTTCAACTTGAGTTGCGGATGTGCTTGTAGTTTATATAGCCAGTTGGAAACAAGTTATGGAACCACACAGCCCCTACAATAGTAGTCACACAGCAACACTGTCCAGCCAAACCTTTGAAAATTAAACACAAATAATCTTGTATCTGGAGGAAATCACAGATGCAAGGTCAACTATACATCCAAAGCTTGCTACATTTATCACTATATACAGAAAATTGCTACTTTTAGGAGAGTTACTGAATAGGTATTTGAATGAAATCAGAAACTGCTTCCATAACCTTCCTATGAAACCAGTTCTACTGATCCAACACAAGCTGCAGTTAGTTTGGAATTTACTTTCCTTAACTACAAGCTTAATCCTACTCTTCTGTAGAAGGAGAAAAAAAGTTCATCATGGTTACATAATCTTATTCCTTTAACGGATTACGTATCAACTTCCCAATTACTTCTGCAACATGGCAACTTGCATAACTGGTTTCCAAATAAGATATCTTCATCTGTATACTGCTAATACATCAACTTCAAAACTATGCTATTTTGGACACCCGAATCTCCTTAATATTTTATGCACATTATTTTGTTTAATTTAATTAAGACTTTCTTTGTTGTTTTTTCTGTCGCTATTTTGTATTTCTCCATACTGACTGCTATTCCTTCCCGCTGGATCATCTCTGATGAATAGTCTTCAATGTGAAAGATTAGCTCTTTCCACAAATACTGCCTAGCTTGCTGAGGATTTTTGAATTTTTTTTTAATTGATTCTCCAACTCTACAATTCCTGTACCTAATAAAGTGTCAACTTAGTGTATGTTCATGGATTTCCACTGTTGTAGCCTATACACTTCAAAATTTGACACATTGTATTCAGAGATGCTCTTCTGCACACCACTGTTTACTTGAGTTACTGTCAGCTTCCTATCAGCCTGCGCCAGTCTGGTAAATCTCTTCTGACCTCTCATTAACAAAGCATTTTTGCCCAGAGCAATTGCTGCAGACTGGATGTTTTTTGTTTCTTGCACCATTTTGCTGTAAACTCTACATCAATGAATCCCAACAGGGGTGGTTACCATAAGACCATTAGACATAGGAGCAGAATTAGGCCATTCAGCCCATTGAGACTACTCTAACATTCCATCATGACTGATCCCAGATCGCATTCAACCCATACACCTGCCTTCATGCCATATCTTTTGATGCCCTGACCTATCAGGAATCAATCAATCTCTGCCTTAAATATACGCACAGACTTGGCCTCCACCACAGTCTGTGGCAGAGCATTCAACTGATTCATTACTTTCTGGCTAAAAAAATCTGCCTTACCTCTGTTCTACAGGGTCGCCATGCAGTTTTGAGGCTTTGCCCTCTAGTTCTGGAAAACCCCACCATAGGAAACATCTTCTCCACATCCACCCTATCTAGTCCTTTCAATAATCAGTGAAATCCCCTCACATTCTTCTAAATTCCAGTGAGTACAGGCCCAAAGCTGCCAAGCGCTCCTCATATGTTTACCCCTTAATTCCTGGAATCATCCTCGTGAACCTTCTCTGGATTCTCTCCAATGACAACACATTCTTTCTGAGATATGGGACCCAAAACTGTTGACAATTCTCCAAGTGTGGCCTGTCTTATGAAGCCTCAGCATTACCTCCTTGTGTTTATATTCTATTCCTCTTGAAATAAATGTCAACATTGCACTTGCCTTCTTCACCACAGACTCAGCCTGTAAATTAATCTTCTGAGAGCCTTGCACAAGGCCACCTAAATCCTTCTGCACCTCTGATGTTTGAACCTTCTCCCCATTTAGTAATAATACTATTGTTCCTTTTACCAAAATGTATAAATCATACATTTTCCAACAGTGAATTCCATCTGCCACTTTTTGCTCATTCTTCAAATTTGTCTAAGTCCTGCTGCAATCACATTGCTTCCTTAGCACTACCTACCCCTCCACCTATCTGCTGTTTAAAACATTTCTTTTACCTTTTTGACACTATGGTTGAATTTTTGCTCAGAATCAACAAGAGCCTGGGAAACAAGATTGAACATTGATGTGGATATGAGGCATACTTAGCCGATTGGTCTGACAATATGAAACTGCAGGGTGAGAATTTCAATTTAATCCAGCAAAAAGTGTGCAGTGTCCACTATTATTGGAGAATTGGAAATATAAGGTAAAAAGCAAAACATTGGGAGAAGAATGTCCTCACAGTTTCCCTGCATGGAATGTCTGCCACTCTCTTTCATAATGGTGATTTGCAAGAGTAATGCTTACATCTGTAGTCACTGAAGAAGCATTTTCAGAATCGATTCAAGGATTTGACAACTGGAAATTCCAATTCTTTGCAAGGTGGAAGAACATGAAGAAAGCTCCCAAGATGAAATTATTGAAATTCAGAATGATGAAGAAACAAAAATGCTTCTCAAAAATGTTGACTTTTGTGGTATGTGACTACACTGTCATATGAAGTTTCCTGGTCTTTGGAGAAGAGCCAAACTGCTCCATCCTCCTACTTTGTTGAAAGAGGCTTCAGTAAAGTGAAGTACATACTCATTAAAAAAAAACAGAAACCACTTGGACATTGTTGTGCATGGGGACTACCCGATATTTGAACTCTTGCTAAAAACCATCAAGCTGGAGGATCACGTTGATATTGAAGCTGCTGTACAGCGCACAGGTACTGTGTAAGCTAGGTTTAAAGACAAATAAAAATTTAAAGCAGAAATATCAAAAATTAAAGATATATGTGGTCCTACTTGATCTACAATGTTCCAAATCAGAACCACAGCAGAGCTGTAGTGTTATGCTGTTGGTGTGAGATTGAATCCACATTAAGAACACTGCTTGAATGTACACAGCAGACTGGAAGCCAAAACAGAAGTGGCATGATGTACTCCATTCTGGTGAAGAATGCAGTCACAGACTAATACAGTATGAGAGCAGGTTCTTCAGCACAACCTGTCATATCCATCCACCTGTCTTAAGTGTTTTATAACTATTGTTATTGTACCTGGATCAACTACTTCCTTAGACAGCTCATTCGTTGAGTTTAAAGACTAATTTAGCGGCTCAGGTCACCACAACTTATAAGCTTCCACTGGAATGTTCTTCCCTCGAGTTCTATTGGTCAAACCATTGCACATTCTTGTGAAATATTTCTGCAGATTCCTGCCTTCTTCATCTTTAGTCCTAGATTCTCTATAGCAATAAAAGATCCCAAAGGCCTATCTAAGAATAAATTGTTATAATTCAGTAGCAAAATTACTCCCTGTCTAACCAACCTCTGAGTGATTTCTCCTTAATTCTACTCGTGAATCTATGCCCTTTCACGATCAATTTCTCAAGCAGTAAAAACAAATCTTTTTCCTTGCAAATTCTATTATAATATGACAATGATTATTTTATTCCCTTTAGATTATACTTTTCTACTTCTTAAAATGTTATCTTTTGCCCCCTTTCACATAACTATATTCTCATTGTCATTACATGTATAATTCTTGTGAAACTCTGCTGTGTAATTTCAGTGGTTTCCATAATCTGTATGACAAGTCAAAAACAAAAAAAATCATACAGTAATACAGTGGATTCTAGTTAATTGGGCTATCGGCTAATCAGGACAGCTGCTTATTTGGGACACATCTTGAAGAACTAAAACTAATCCAGAAAATGGCATGGATTTCCTTAGTTTATTTGGAACACTACACCACTTAATTGGGACAGGAGAAGTCAGGTCACATGAACTTGTGTTAAACACTACACTATGTTTAGAGCTAACAGTTTTGAAATAGCATCAGCTGTGTGTGCTTGTGTTCAATAGTTGGTGAAAAATAAACAGTAAAAATTATCCCCCCCCCCCCAGAGTTGTTCATTTCATTGTGATTTCAAGCATTCAGGCTTAGTGGTGCATGAATGTTGGAATGAAAGTGAAACAATTTCACTACTTCAACAAGAACTATGAAGACTGTGACGGTATTGACAATCATCTGGAATGATACAATGCAAATGAAGATTTAATGGATGTAGTCATTGAAAGCATTGCATGAAGGCAGTCTATTATCTGCATTGGGTGCCTGTACTAATTTTGTTCATTTACAGTCAATCAAAAGAAAACAGTAGTGTGCTAGTTGTCCATTGCATCCAACGATGACAGTCAAACTTGTGTGGGAGAGTTTTAAAATGGAAAAGCCATTGCACTGGGACAGATCCACCCTCTCAATATCAGATGTCTGGGTCTTCTAGTGGTACGTATAGATGTCTCAAACCGCGGTCTTCCTTGGTTGCAGTGGATAACCATGACTTCTTCTGTTTCATATCCTTCGCACTCCAAAAAGCAATAAAGAAATGCCTTTTTGGCCGTTGGATCTCACTGATGATTTTATTTGCCCAGTCCACAGTCATATGCAAATAGTTGCTTAGAGTCAAAAGAAAGAGCTGAGTATTCAGTGCGGACCAAAGATGAGTGAGCTACTTGAGAATGGACACAACAAGTTCCTTCACCAGAGGTGCTACACCTTCTTCAACACCCCCTATGAGGCAGTGCACACATGAATTCTTCCATTGATAACTATTAGGAACTAATACACGGTTTTATAGTATTGTAGTTTGTTCTGTATTTCATTCTAATAAATAATTTTTATTCAGTTTAATGGTAGTTTGTCTTTTTTTATACCTTTTTTAACTATTTCCATGAAACGTTGGCTAATTGGGGCAGCCACTTAACTGAAGCAAAATGTACAGGAACTGATGTGTCCCAATTAAATGGAATCTATTGCATTGAGAAACCAATTATTAGAACCATCTAATCCTTGTCAGATTCTCTTGCTCATGTCTTAAGATCTGAAACCAAGTTTGCTCTTAGCTGCAGGAAATTTTAGGGATAGCTGTATGATATTTTCCCCCCACCACATTCAGCCTTTCCAGTTATTACAAGCGTAAGACTCTCCCAATAGCATGTCCGGTGGAGCATAACACACTGGCTGGTATATCTTCATGCTGCTTTGCAAAATTGCGACTGAAAAACCGGACTGGTTGTGTTTAGCTTCATTGACACAATATTATGTACAACATTGTTACCTGAAATGGTCACCACTAATGACAAGCTGAATTGGAAGACAAGTTCATTATAAAAATGTCACAGAAAAGTGGAAAGCTTGAACTGCTTGTTTCCTGATGGCAGCTGCATGTACTAGGCTTATTTTAGGGAATTTTATCAGACCATAAAAGACACTTGGGCTGCCTTGATATGGACTGAGTGAGTGAGTGTGTACACAGAGGATTCTGGTTAATTGGGATACATCAGGACCAGTACATTTTGGCCCAATTAAGCGGCTGCCCCAATTAACCAAAGTATTATGAAAGTAGTTAACAAGGTATTAAAAAAAGTCAAACTATTATTTAATTGAGTACCAATTACGTAGTTAAATGAAATACAGAACAAATTATAATACCAATATTACTACAGTTGCATGAACTGTGTATTAGTTCCTAATAAAAACACAAAATGCTGGCAGAACTCAGCAAGCCAGACAGCATCTATAGGAGGAGGTAGTGACGACGTTCCGGGCCGAAACCCTTCATCGGGGGTGAGTTCATCAGTTAGTTCCTAATAGTTACTGACAGGAATAGATCCAGTGTATACTGCCGTGTTCTTCTGATTGAATGTAAATAAACCAAATCAGCGCAGATACCTCATGTACATAATGCACTGTCTTCATACAATGCTTTTGATGATTGCATCCACCAAATCTTAATTTTCATTGTAATATTCAAGAACATTGTCAATACCTTCAAATTCTTTGTAGTTACTAACTTGTTGAGCTAGTTTCATTTTCACTGCCAGCCATTTCTTGCACTCCAAGATTGAATGTTTGAAACCCCGTTGAATAGTTACAAATTGTCCTACTATTTATTTCTCACCAAGTATCAGTGACAAAAATCACTGCTTTTTGAACACAAACACACACAACTGATGCTATTCAAAAACTGCACAAGTAGGGCATAGTGTCTAATCGCCACATAAGTGCACACAAATGACACTAGTAGGAAGCTGTTCATCTCCTACCCGAATTAAGTGGCATAGAGTCCCAAATAAAGAAGGGAATCCTTGATATTTTCTTGAATAGTTTTTGTTCTTTAAGAGTATTCCCAAATAAGCAGTTGCTCCAAAATCCACGACATTTACAGTGCCTATAAAAAGTATTCATCCCCTCCCCTTTGGTTTATATTTTGTTGGACAGTCACATCTGATTGGCACTGTCTTGAGAAGGGAATCCTAACAGGATGTACAGTGTCTGTGATCATCTCCTCCTTGGTGATGAACACGTTGGCCAAGTCAGCAGAGGCCCATTACCCAGGTCTGGTGTTCGTCAACCACCTGTAACAGCATTCATGGATGTCCTGACTGTAACAGCAATGTCAGCAGTGTGAAGATACATCCTCCAGGTCTGCAGAAGCTCACCACTTGGGCAAGGATGAGTTTCAATCCTAAGAAATCAAGTTTTCTAGTACTTGAGAGGAAAGATGGCTGACAAACTCCACTTTAACATGGAAGATGCCCAAATTCCAAGCCTATCAGCGAAGCCAGTACAGAGCCTTGGCACAGTGTTTAACAGCTCATTGAAGGCCAGAACAAAGCAGCCAGGGAAGATCTGCAGCAGTGGTTGACTGCTGTCAGGGCTGCCAGGCAAATTTCTGGCTTGGATTTACTAGCATGTTATTCTCCCTCGGATCCTGTGGCTTCTGCTAGTCTATGATGTCCCACTGTCAATAGTTGAGACCATAAGATTTAGGAGCAGAAGTAGGTCATTCATCCCATTGAGTCTGCTCCACCATTCAATCGTAGGCTGATCCATCCAGTCATCTCCAGCTGCTTTCACCCATACCTTTTGATGCCATGGCTAATCAAGACCCTATAAAGCTCTGCTTTGAATACACCCAATGACTTGGCCTCCACAGCCGCTCATGGCAACAAATTCCACAGATTTACCACCCCGACTAAAGTAATTTCTCCGCATCTCAGTTCTAAAAGGACGTCCTTCAAACCTGAAGTTGTGTCCTCTTGTCCTAGAATCCCCTACCATGGGAAATAATTTTGCCATATCTAAACTGTTCAGGCCTTTTAACATTTGGAATGTTTCTATGAGAATCCCCCCTCTCCTGAACTCCAGCGATACAGCCCAAGAGCTGCCAGACGTTTCGCATACGGTAACCCTCTCATTCCTGGAATCATTCTCGTGAATCTTCTCTGAACCCTCTCCAATGTCAGTATATCCTTTCTAAAATAAGGAGCCCAAATCTACACACAATACTCCAAGTATGGTCTCACGAGTGTCTTATAGAGCCTAAACATCACATCCCTGGTCTTACATTCTATACCTCTAGAAATGAATGCCAACATTTCATTCGCCTTCTTCACAACTGACTCAACCTGTAGGTTAACCTTTAGGGTATCTTGCACAAGGACTCCCAAGTCTCTTTGCATCTCTGCATTTTGAATTCTCCCCATCTAAATAATAGTCTGCCCATTTATTTCTTCCACCAAAGTGCAAGACCATACACTTTCCAACATTGTATTTCATTTGCCACTTCTTTGCCCATTCCCCTAAACTATCTAAGTCTCTCTGCAGGCTCTGTTTCCTCAACACTTCCCACTCCTCCACCTATTTTTATATCATCGGTAAATTTAGCCACAGATCCCTTAATACCGTAGTGCAAATCATTGACATTTGTAGAATGTCTAAGGGATGGCTTTTTAGAACAACTTGTTGTCGAGCCCATTAGGGGATCGGCTGTGCTGGATTGGGTGTTGTGCAATGATCTGGAAGTGATAAGAGAGCTTAAGGTTAAGGATCCCTTAGGGAACAGTGATTACAATATGATCGAGTTCACTTGGAAATTTGAGGGGGGGGAAAATTAGATCTAATGTGTCGGTATTTCAGTGGAATAAAGGAAATTTTACCTGAGACCTTTAAGAGTAAAATCAGTCAGTACCTTCACAGGTAGTTGGGTCTGCCCAGGAGCCTAAGCAGCATCTCCTTGTAAGGGAAGGAAAGCAGACTGAAACTGCCCATCAGCAGCGAGAGTGGAGAGTTCATGGTCACCCGTGCAAGAGAAGTGCTACAGTACGGACAGTCCAGCGACCCAAAGGTCTCACACTCCGGCATTGAGGTTAAGGGCGCAGGAGGTGGGCTCAGGGGCATCATGACCAATGGCTTGGGTTGCTTCCCAACAGTCCACTACGATAAGGTGCCGGGAAGAGCGAGGTGCCAGCTTGTCTAGCCGGAGGTGCGAGCTGCTGTGGACGAGCTACGTGACAGCAAGATTGTTGACATGCGGCAACCAGGCGTACGTACAAGATGCGATCGAGGACTGAAGCAGAACATCTCCTGGATGGATACTCGGCCAGCTGAACCCCGCCGCATCAAGATCCTGATCCAGTCGGTCTGTGACATCTTGCCATGCCCAGCGAACCTCTAGTGGAAACACCAGCATGCTCTCTGCACCAAGGGAAGGGGACATTAGAGCACATCCTCAGCTTCTGCCCAAAAGCCCGGGGGGGGGGGGGGGAGAAGCATTTTTGTTGGCACCACAACCAGGTGCAAAAAGAAAGTTGCAGACACCTTCTGCATAGCCATCTCTCAGGCTATATACAATTGCCCAGCAAAGCAAGCAATAGCTTTTATCAAGACAGGGGAGAGGCTCAAATTTAACCCAAGGTACCTGCTGGTCTTCCAGGAACCGCAAAGGACCGGCAATTGAGAGTCGACCTAGGGAAACAGCTCAGATTCCCTGAGCACATCTCCTTGACCATACTTAGTGCTGCTGTGAGACTCATCTAGACAGGTGGTCATGCTGGAGCTGACCATTCTCTGCGAAGACCAGATGGAGGAGGCCCATGAAAAGCAAAAGGCAAAGTACCAAGACTTGACGGAGGAGTGCTACAGCACACTGCCTGCCCACAGAGGAGGGCTGCAGAGGGTCTGCTGATCAATCCCTCTGCCGGGTCGACCGCCCAATGGTCATCTCAGAACCCCAGAGGAGGAAAGCCGTCAGGAACACCACTGAGGCAGCAGAGTGAGCCTCCAGATAGCTGTGGATCAGGAGGCGTGACCCATGGCAGAATGCTACTCAGACACAAGTCGGGGCCTGATCAGCCCATTCTGGGTCGCCCGCTCTGGGTGAGGGAGTCGGATGTTGAAAGACCCAAAACACCCTGTAATCCTGGGTTATATCACTGATGATCTGTCAGAGTGCATCACAGGATGTATTATTCTATCTATAATTGCAAAAGATTTAATTTGGCTTTTTTTTTGACATTGATCAACAGAAAAAGACTTTCATGTCAAAGTGAAAACTGATCTCTACAAAGTAATCTAAATTAGTTACAAATAAAAAAAAACAAAATAATTGATTGGATAAGTATTCACCTCCTTTAATATAACACACCAAATCATCACTGGTGCAGCCAACTGGTTTTAGAAACCACATAATTATTTGAATGGAGATCATCAATGTGCAGTCAAGGTATTTCATTTGATTGCAGCAAAAATATACCTGTATCTGGAAGGCCCAACTGCTGGTGAATCAGTATCCTGGCAAAAACTATACAATGAAGACAAAAGGACACCCCAAGCAACTCTATGTAAAAGGTTATTGAAAAGCACAAGTCAGGAAATGGATACAAGAAAATTTCCAAATCACTAAATATCCCTTGGAGTACAGTTAAGTCAATCATCAAGAAATGGAAGGAACATGGTACAGCTGTAAATCTGCCTAGAGCAGGCCATCCTCATAAACTGAGAGATTGAGCAAGAGGGGACTAGTGGGGGAGACCAGTGACAACTCTGAAGGCATTACAAGCTTCAGTGGCTGAGATGGGAGAGAATGTGCATTCAACAACTGTTGCCTGAGTGCTTCACCAATCTCAGCTTTATGGGAGAGTGGCAAAGAGAAAGCCACTGATGAAAAAAACCCACATAGAATTATAGCTAAAATTTGCCAGAAGGCATCCAGGAAACTCTGAACTCAGCTGGAAGAAGGTTCTGTGGTCTGATGAAAGCAAAATTGAGCTTTTTTGACCATCAGATTAAACATTACATTAGGCGTAGGCCAAACACTGCACATCATCAAAAACACACCATCCCCACCGTGAAGCATGGTGGCGTCTGCATTATGCTTTGCGGATGCTTCACCGTATCAGGCCCTGGAAAGCTTGTGAATGTAGAGGGCAAAAATAAATACAGCAAAATACAAAGAAATCCTGATGCAGTCTGCAAGAGAACTGCGACTTGGGAGAATATTTGCTTTCCAGCAAGACAATGGCCACACACATAAAGCCAAAGCTACACAGGAATGGCTTAAAAATGCCAAAGTTAATATCCTGGAGTGGCCAAGTCAGAGTCCAAACCTCAATCCAATTGAGAATTTGTGGCTGGACTTCTACAAAACTGACAGAGCTTGAGCAGTTTTGTAAAGGAGAACGGGGAAAAATTGGTGTAGTCGGACGTGCAAAGCTGATAGAGACCTATCCACACAGACTCGAGGCTGGAATTGCTGCTAAAGGCGCACCTACTAAATACTGACGTGAAGGGGTGAGTAATTACAATTGATTATTTTGTGTTTTATAATAAATTTATACCAGTTTGTAGAAATTTGTTTTCACTTTGACACAAAAGTCTTCTTTGTTGATCAGTATTTTAAAAAGCCATATTAAATCCACTGTGATTCAATGTTGTAAAACAATAAAACATGAAAACTTCCAAGGGGGGGGGGGTGAATTTTTTTTTTTTTTTATTTATTTTTTTTTTAAATAGGCACTGTATATATACCAGCCCAAACACGTATACGCAAGGAACTTGGCTAGAAATGCATTCTCATATCCATAGAGCTAAATATACCCTTTCCCCATATTCCTATGAACTCACCTTGTGATTCATGAAACCCCAGTAAGATCTTCAGATCTCCTCTTAACTTCCTTTGTTTCAAAGGAGAACAATTCCAGCTTCTCGAACAAAAGCCAGAAAATGCTGGAAATACTCAGATGCACAGACAGCATCTGTGGAAGGGAAAATAGAATTAATGTTTCATGTCAGAGAATCTTCTTCAGAACTGGGTCTTTGACCTGAAATGTGGGTTGTTTTTCTTTCTACGGATGCTGTTTGTATTTCTAGCATTTTCTGTTCTTATTTCAGATTTCCAGAATCTGCAGGGTTTTTGATTTTCAACCTTTGTTTCTCCATTGTATCTGCATAAGTGAAGTTCCTTCTCCTCGTAACCTTTCCTGAAGTGTATACAGCTACTATCCCTTTGTTATATGAGTCGTGAAAAGTTCTCTTGGATGATAAACATGAACTTTTGATCTTCTGTTCTACCTCACCTTGACCCATCTATTTTATTTACCAACTGTGCTTTTGCTGTAACTGTAACACTACATCCTGCATTCAGTCCTTTCACCCCCTTTTGTATTACCTCTCTATACTTGGGTATGGAATAATCTGTTTGGTTGGCATACAAACAAAAGTTTGTCACTATAGCTCAATAAATGTGACAATAATAAGCAAATTACCAATTTATATCCAATAAAATGTGTCATTTGAAACACCTATATAATTCTTCGGTGGCATTATAATTGAAATTAAATCCTTCACCCACAATCGCACATTTATTCTAGAAATCTTTGGACCCTGAGATCTACACTTATTACCACTTGCACATGCATGCTCACCACCAGCATTCATTTATTCGGTCTCAAACCTTTCCTAGAATGCAGATCTACCAATCTTTTGCCAAATCTAGAGGTTGAATAAAAGACTTATACTGGGTATCAAGGATCCCATACAACTTTGGAAAATAATTGTTCTGCAATGTTAACACTTTTTACTCTCTCCACAGATAATAGCTAACCTGCTGAGTATTTTAAGCATGTGCTTTTTTATTTCAGTTAAACAGAGTTGTTGGGCACATAAATTGGCAATACTTAACTGAAAACTTTTCAGAATTTTGTTTTGACAATTTGTTCCTTTGACTTCTTGTCATTCCATACAAAAACATTAAAGAGTTATAAAGATAGGGATTTGGGTGTTACTGGCAAGAACACCATTTATTGCTTGTTGTCCTTGAGAAGCTAGTGATGAGTCAGTTTCTTGGTGAACCACCATGTCCGCACTGTATTAGAGGTTTACAAATAAAATTGCAGTGTATACTGTACTTGCAGAAGTTCTAGGTAACCAGATATTTTATCTAAATTTTGTTTTAGATGATTTTTGTCTTCTGCATTAGTGTATTAGTAGAAAAGAGCATATTTTAAATTTCCAAACATCAATTTTCCAAAAATCAAATGTTACCAGAGAAATTTAGGTATTTAATTAAGTAACATACTAAGTATTAGACCACTTTTCAAATAAAAACTTTAGATCATTTTGTAGGTATATAGCTCAGTACATGATTAAACAAAGATAACAATCAGTTGCTAATGATCAATGACATAATGATTTGAATGAACTAACCTGATTAACTGAAACAGAAACAGGTATGGAAGGAATAAAAAACAAAAGAATATCTGCAGATGCTGGAAATCTGAGCACTACACACAAACTGTTGCAGGCTAGGCAGCATTTAGGGAAAGAGTACAGTTGATGTTTTGGGCTGAAACACTTTGCCAGGAATCAAACTGGGAGAAGCCCAACCAAACTAAGAGGTGAGGGTGTGGCAGATGTGACAGTTTAACCTTCAAATTGTGAATCTAACATTGTGACAAGAGTGAGCATAGCAACAAGACACAAGGTGGTTAATCTGCATCAACAAAGTCTCTCCTAAGCAGAAATGTCATGGTTAGCCACAGAAACTGAGTCAGCAGACGAGAGATGCAATATATCAAACCAACGTCCTTTCTAAAGTCGAAGATGCTTTCAGTTCTGAACTCAGTCAAACCACTGAAAGCCAAGTATACCCCTCTGGAGAAGTCCACTGAAGTCTTGTCAGAAGTGATCTTCATTGAAGAGTTACTGCCAAAAGGCCATTCCTCCAAAGTGGAAACAGATCAGAGACTCACCTGTACATAAAAACACATGGACTGGGATGCTGAATGACAGCAGCGAGTGCTCTGGACTGAAGAGTCAAAATTTGACATTTTCCAGTTTCAGCCAAAACAGTTCATCTTTAGGAAAGCTGGAGAGTGTGACATGGATGAGTGTCAACAGCCAACAGTGAAGCATGGTGGAGGTTCCCTGCAGGTTTGGGGAGGCATATCTGCAAATGGTGTTGGTGATCAGGTCAGAATTAATGGAATCCTCAATGATGAGAAATACAAGCAGATTCTCATCCATCATGCAATACAATCAAGGAGGGATCTGATCAGTCCCAGCTTCATTCTGCAGCAAACAATGACCCCAAACACACAGCCAAGGTCATTAAAAAAAAACTTTCTTCAGCCAAAAAAAAACAATGAGTTCTGCAACAGATGGTATGGTCTCCACAGAGCCCTGATCGCAACATCATTGAGGCTGTGTGGGATTACCTGGAGAGACAGAAGAGAGTGACATAGCCAAAGTCCACAGAAGAGCTGTGCTGCTTGGAATAACCTACCAGCTAATTTTCCTGTAAAACTGTACAACAATGTACCCAAGAGAAACTATGCAATATTAAAGGCAAAGGGTGTTCACACCGCATACTGATTTGATTCAGTCTTTTTTATTGTTTACTGCTCTTTATAGTTTTGTTTGATATTTATAAACTTTTCATTTCATTTTTTCTGAAAGCGCCTTTGCTTTTCAGAATTTTTTTTACATGTGCTTAAGTCTTTTGCACAGAACTGTAGTATTAAAAAGAATTTGATTCTGGGTGTTTATTCTTATTTTGAACAGATTTATTGTATATTAAAAATGCTGTGCAGTGTCAGAATGCTGTGCAGTGCAGTGCAGGGTATTGCAGGTGATATTAGAACTCCAAATACAAAATTATAGTATCCAACAATATTGCTTATAGTGCATCTTGACATTGCAACAAACTGTGGCACACACTAGTCCACTGATGGTAGATGAAATGCCAATTAAACTGTGTATAGATAGATACTCTATTGATTCCAAAGGAAATTACAGTGACACAATTGCATTACAGGTGCACAGATATACACATATTTGAAGGGAAGCAAAAAAGAATTTTAAAAAAAGTTACTTCATACAGTCTAACAGGAGGGAGGGTCATCACTTCCCCAGCAATAGGTCATCTCATTAAAGAGCCCTATGGTTGAGGGTAAGAATGACCTCATATGTTCTTTAGATCAGCGCTGTTGTCTTAGTCTATTACTAAAAGTGCTCTGTTCAGCCAAGGTGGCACATAGAACTTGAAAAACATTGTCCAGAATGCCAGGATTTTCTGTAGGGTCCTTTGTTCTATCACAGCCTCCAGTGTGTCCCTGTTTGACTCCTATAACAGAGCCAGCCTTTCTAATCAGTTTATTGAGCCTGTTGGCATCACCCATGTTGATGCCATTGTCCCTGCACACCACTGTATAGAAGATTATTCTGGTGACAACAGACTGGTAGAACATGTGAATGAGAGGCCTGCATACTTGAAAGGACCTCAATCCCCTCAGGAAGTAGAGGCAACTCTAGCCCTTCTTGTACACAGCCTCTGTGTTGGTGCTCCTTTCAAGTTTGCCAGCCGGGTGTATCCCCGGGTACTTGTAGGTCCTCACCACATCCACATCCTCACCATCAATAGTAACAGGAAGCAATGCAGACTTAGTCTTCCTAAAGTCCATCACCATTTCTTTTCTCTTACTGATGTTGAGCTGCAGATGATTCAGCTTACGCCATTTGACAAAGTCCTCTACCAGGGTCCTGTATTCATCCTCCTGACCTCCCTTTATACACCCAACTACTGCTAGGTCATCAGAGAATTTCTGCAGATGACGACTTGGTGTTGTATCTGAAGTCTGAGGTGTACAGCTTTCACGTTCCATATCTTTGCCAGTTTCACATTAATCACATAAATGTCTTGAATGACACGTGGAGGAAACTTCCCACTATCATACTGTCAAATATAGTAACTAAATAGATTTTTGGGGGGGGGCAGTAACTAAAAAAAGGATATGAATTATTATTTTAGTTAGTGCATAATATTACTCTTAGAGAGACTCATTTCCTCTAGGAATCTTTCCTTCAGGCCAAGATTTCAAAAACCATTTTAAGGCATGACAAGATAAATAATTTAACTGCCAATGCTTTGACTTTTAAATTTACTGAGATTGACTGTGGATCTTACAATCTTTAATATAGCAAAAATCTCTAGTCATACAGTGGAGTTGGACATCAATTGCAAGATTGTATTGATTATAGTATACACTAATCTTCTTAAGCTCAAAATATCACTGATTATATTAATCCTCTATGACTTATTCCAAATAATTTGAACTGTTTCAATGATACTTTCTAACATTGTATTTTAAGATAAGTAAATTGCCTACTTGGATGATTATACATCCCATTAAATAAAGTCTTTCAATGATTAAGCTACACTATATGCTATCAGTGATTCTACTGCACATTATCTTCTGAGGGAGGGCTCTACCCTCTATTTAGCCACATATAAAGATAACCAAGAAAAAAAAGATTGATTCACTGCCCTAAGACCCTCTGCAAAACAATGTTCCCACTATTTTCCCTCACTGTCCCCATCAGCAGAGCATCACAGTACATTATGATCTCTCACTCTCTGTGATTGAACACAGTAGCAAATGGTGTACTATAGCCATACGCAATATTAAAGGCAGTACCATACAGTTAAATCACTCCCACCTCTTCCAAATGTTATGAGGCGCTTAACTTTATTGTAACTGGAGCTGAAACAGCAAATACAAGATAGTCTATCTAATTGATTGCAAATGCATCCACAATGAATACGTGCAAGTAACAAATTTTACAATAAAAACTCAGGAGAAAGAATGAATGGCTTAGAAGGGTGACTCTGAATTTTGCTCATGAACAATGGCAGTTGGTGGATGAGTATCAAAATCTAGCTGATCAACTGGTGAAGTATGTTATGGCTTGTGATCCTACAAACTTAAAGTTGAAATGGACCTCTGATCTGGAGAAGTACTTGGTTGAAGGGCGAGATCCCATGTGTGACTGATCATGCAAGTGCATGTGTGTGTGTCTACAAGTCTAGGTGTGCACATGTGCTTGTGAATGGGGAGGGAGAGCAGGGAGTGTGTGTGTGTATTGGAGTGGTAATGAGGAGAGTGTCCAGGCTAGTGATCATCCTGAAACATCCACTCACCAACACTTTCCTCCACAATCTATTCATAGTTTTTAATTGAAAGCTCATTACTTGGCTTTCTAAGTGCTCTGTGATAGTTTGCACACTGCATTTCCAATCAACTCTATATGCTCTTCCAGCTCCAGCTGACATTTGGTTATGCAGTGAAATACAGCCAGTAGCCATTTTATTAGGTAATACTGGTATCTAATGAAGTAGCCACTGAATGCACGATAGTGGTCTTCTGCTGCTGTAGCCCATCCACCTCAAGGTTCGACTTGAGATGCATTACAACAGTGGCATGTAGAAGAGCATGGTTATTTGAGTTACTGTTGCCTTCCTGTCAGTTTGAACCAGTCTGGCCATTCTCCTCTGACTTCCCTCAATAACAACGTAATTTCATCCATAGAAATGCTGCTCACTGAATTTTTTTTTTCGTTGTTTTTCACACCATAATTGGTAAAGTCTAGAGACTTGTGTGTGAAAATCCTAGGACATCAGCAGTTTCTGAGATGCTGAAACACTTCGTCAAGCTCCAACAATTATTCCACAGTCAAGGTCACTTAGATCACATTTCATCCCCATTCTGTTGTTTGGCCTGAACAACAACTGAACCTCTTAACTATGTCTGCATGCTTTTATGCATTGAGGTCTGCCACATGATTACATATTTGCATTAATGTACAAGTGTATCTGCTAAAGTGGCCACAGAGTGTAATTCTTGTGTACTTAAGCATGGAAACAGGAGTTTCCCACAATTTTAACTTCATGAAAAGAACTCTGCAAAAGTAATCAGAGAAAAATAATAAGAGATATCACTTGAAGCCACTGATCATTATTTTAATATAATTATCTCAAGATGACTAGTTACATTATCATCCAAAAAGAGTAAAAATGGTTCCCTGGGGGTTGTGCCTCTGAATTCAGCTTTTGTGCTTCATGTTTTTATTGCACTTGAATAAAAACTTAGAAATGCTGCTAACTTGTGTATGTTATTGGAATATGGAGCTTATCTAAACTCTCATGAAAATTGCCCTCTCCTTTCAGTGAGAAAGGGAGCCTCAGTAATACAAACTGTCAGTTACATTTATTGTCTTTCATGTGTGTTTCATGAGGACCATGCAGGGAGCTATGAGAGGTGGAAATGGGAACCACTTTTTTTTGTATGTGGTGTTTATTAACTGCAAAAGGATATCCAGAAAGAATACTTAAACCCACTGCACTGTGTTTAAAGTATTTCAAATGGTGGGTGGGGGAGGAATAGTAGGTTTGGGATCATGAAAGATTGAAGCTAACAATATTAAAATATTGTTTCCTCCTTCCTTTCCAATCCTGAAGAAGGGTCTCAGCCTGAAACATCAATTCATTTCCATAGGAGCTGCCTGACCTGCTAGGTTCCTCCAGCATTTTGTGTGTTGCTTTGGATTTCCAGCATCTGCAGAATTTCTTGTTTAATTATAAAAAGATGTTTAGTGCTTTCATCCAGTAACCCTATCATCACTTCTCTCTTTAATTCCATGAAAAATAACTCTGCAATACCAACATTAAAATTATGGTAAACCTTTTCGTTCATTCTAAATACACAAGAACTATTTCAATGAATAGTTAAATGTCGTCTTTCTTGAAGGACATAAAATTAAATATCGTAATCTTTGTACATGTTCTTACATGAATGAAGACAGGATGCACTGCAGCCAAAAACAGATAAAGGCATAGGATGGCATGGTATCTAATGCAGGCAAATGGGATTCGTGCAGATGGACATAAAAGTCAGCACAGTCATGACAGGCTGAAGGACCGATTTCTGTACTGTACATATAACTCATTAATGAAAAATGACACATCGGTTTGTCTTTTGTCTATAATTATTTTCATTGCACATAGAAGTGGCCAGGGTAACAGTGTGATTAAATGAAAAGTCTAGTAAAATTAGGTCAGTCTAATAATTCAAACTAAATCAGACAAATTTATTTTTATAAGATCTTTGCTGCTCATCATTTTTATGCTTCTTTCATAAACTACATGTAAGACACAGAAGAGGAACCAACTATTCAGCTCAGCATGTTCACATTTATGTTCTAAAGGTGGCCCAGTCTACTCAATTGTATCTAACCCAGCATCATAACAATTTGGTCCTTCCTACCTTCTGCATGTTTCTGTGTTCCCTGTAAAAACATCTATGCTAGTTGCTACAAATATCCCTTAAAATAGTGTGTTAACAATCCTCTGGTTGAAGAGGTTCCTCCAAATTTCCAGATTATAATGGACACTTTTTAAAATCGATAAATTTATTTATTATTATCACGTGTAAATGAAAATCTTTTTTATGCCATCCATACAGATCATTTCATCACATTTATACAATGAAAATAAATTAGTACAAGTGAAAAACAATTATAGAATGCAGAATAAATTGTTACAGTTACAAAGAAAGTCCATTAGACAGACAATAAAGGTGCAAGGCCATGAACAAAGTTCAAAAAGTTCAAAGTAAATTTTATCATCAACGTATATATATGTCACCATATACAAACCTGAGATTCCTTTTCGTGTGGGCATATTCAGCAAATCTATAGAATAGTAACTACAACAGGATCAATGAAAGATCAACTAGAGAGTTTGCAGAAGGCAACAAACTGCAAATGCAACTAAAAATAAATAGCAATAAATAATGAGAACATGAAATAACAAGATAAAAAGACTTTAAGGTGAGATCACTAGTTGTGCGAACGTCTCAATGGATGGTGAAGTGAGTGTCGAAGAGCCCGATGAGGTAGGTTGTGGTGGCAAGAATCCATCTTACCATACAAGGACCCATCCCATTCAATAGTCTGATACCAAAGAAAATAGAGTCCGTTTTTGAGTCAGGCTTGTGAATGTGCTTTCAGGCATTTCTATTTTCCGCCCAGTGGAAGGAGGGAGAAGAGAAAATGTCTAAGGTGGGTGGCATCTTTCATTATGTTGGCAGCTTTACTTAGGCAGCAAGAGTATAAACAAAATCCATGAGAGAGGAGGGCTGGTTTCAATGTCTCCTAATGTTGGACACCTACAAATTGAAGCAACTTGATGTGGACTCATCAATTTTCTTTTATAATCTTGAAGACATCTACTTTATTGCCCTTCAGCCTCATCTGGAGAAAAGCCACATCTTGATCAACTGTTTACAAGAGGGATAACCTCTCAGTTTCATCCCCAATTTACTGAATGGATTTTCCTAGCTTCTCCAGTCAGACAACATCCCAGGCCGAATACCCAGGGAGTGTGCACACCAGCTCACTGACATCTTCAATACTTCACTCATCCAAGCTGCTTCAAATCAGCACCATAACCCGTGTGCCTAAGAACTCTACACCTTCAGTACACAATGACTACTGCCCGGCAGCACTGACACTAATCACCTTTAGAGTGCTTTGAATGGTTGATAATGGCATATATCAAAAAAACCCATTCCTGCTGCACTGGACGGTCACCAGTATGCTTACCAACAGAATCGCTCTCTGCCAGATGCCCTAGCATCTGTCATGCAACTGGCCCTGAACCACCTAGAAAACAATGTCAGAATTCTGTTCCTGGGTTTCAGTTCAGCTTTCAACACTTATTGTGTCACAGACCTTTGTGAAAAATTCACTCAGTCTAAACTCACCACTGTGCGTTGGACCTCCTAACGAGCAGACCTCAGAATTCTGGATGCAAAACCACTCCTCATTCCCCATCATCTTCAACATGGGTGTCTCCCAGGGTTGTGTGCCAAGCCTAGTGTTATACACTCTGTTCCTACCTGACTGCATGGACAAACACGTGGGCAATCACGTTGCCAAGTTCGACGATGACATGACAGTGGTAGGGCTCGTGACCAACAACAATGAGACTGCCTACAAAGATGAGGTGGAAGAACTTGAGGCCTAATGCCAGGCAAATAGCCTCTTCCTTAATGTCAACAAGACAATGGAGATGACTGAAAACTTCAGGAGAACTCGCGCCTTTACATTGGTGGCAAAACTCCTGGGAATGCGTGTCACATACAATCTCTCATAGTCCCAGAACACCTGCTACACAGTTTAAAAAAAGCTCACCAATGCCTCTACTTTCTGAGAAGGCTGTAAAGGACTGGACTTTAAACATCCATACTTACATCATTCTACAGGTGTGCAGCCAAGAGCATCCTGACAAGCTGCGTCACTGCTCGCTATGGAAAGTGCACTACAGTGGACAGGACGGCTCTACGAGTAGTCAAAACTGCCTAATGCATCTCCAGCACCAACCTACCCATCATCAGGGACATAACTACAGAAAGATGCCAGAACAGGACCAGTAACATCATGATGGATCCCAACCATCCAGCTCATGGACTGCTTATCTCACTCCCATCAAGATGGAGGTTATGTAGCATCCACAGCAGGATCCTCAGACTTTCCCCAAGCAGTAAGGTTGCTCAACACATTCACCCACCAACTTCATCTCTACTTTATTATTCCCTGTCAGTCACCTTATGTACCACCTAGCTTCACTTCCTGGACATACAATCCATGTATATAAGCTATCTTGAGGAAATCTGCAGATGCTGGAAATTCAAACAACAACACACAAAATGCTGGTGGAACACAGCAGGCCAGGCAGCATCTATGTGTGTGTTGTTTATATAAGCCATCTTATTTCTTTATATTTATTGTGTTTTTTAATTATGAATGTATTTTAACTTGTGTTCTTTGATGCTGCATTGGATCTGGAGGAATAATTATTTCATTCTCCTTTACACTTGTGTACAGGAAGTGACAAAAAACAAACTTGAATCTTAAGAATTTTCTCTCTAAGTATGAATACATATACTTTATCTTGTGCCATTATTAATTTCTGTTAATACTGTCCTCTGTCTCAAAATCAAAGTAAAATGTATTGTCAAAGTTTATGATACTATATGCTTGCAGATTAATTTTCTTATAGCCATTTACAGAAAAAAAAGAATTTACAAAAAACTGTACAGAATTGAATGACAACCAATATGCAAGAGAAGAAAAATTGTGCAGATGGTAAGATAATACTGTGAACACTCCTAAAAAGTGAGTCTGTAGATTGTAGATTCCTTTCAAAGTCATGGTAATTGAAGTTATCCATGTCATTTCAGAAGCCTGATGGTTGTAGACCATCCATCAACCCTAGACCAATCCCACTTAGGCCAGGTCAAAGTTCAGAATTCAAATTAAATAATTATCAAAGTACACATTTGTCATCATATGCACCCTGAGATTTATTTCTGTGCAGGTATACAGGACAAATCCAATAAACACAATATAATCAATGAAAGACTACACCTAACAGGACAGACAAACAACCAATGTGCAAAGGGCAACAAACTGCAAATATGAAAGAAAAAAAATAATAAGTACTAAATATTGAGAACTTTAGATCGAAAGTCTTTGAGAATGTTCCCATAGGTTATGGGAACAGTTCATTACTTGTGTGTGTGAAGTTATCCTGAAGGTTGAGGGGTAATAACTTCCTGAACCTGGTGGTGTGGGTCCTGGTGCTGCTGTGCCTTCTTCCTGACTGCAACAGACAGAAGAAAGCTTGGCCTGGATGAGGGGTATCCTTGACAATGAAAGCTGCTTTCATGCGACAGCACTCCATGTCGATGTCCTCAGTAGTGAGGAGGGCTTTACTCGAGATGGAGTGGAGCATATCCACTCATTTTTGTAGGATATTCTATTCAAAAGCACGGGTGTTTCCATAGCAGGCCATGGTGGAACCAGTCAATATATTCTCCACCACACATCTATAGGAGGTTTGTCAAAGTTTTAGATGTCAAGCAGCTATCTTCACCTTGCAGTTGGTAGCAAAACAGAAGCCTACCAACAATGAGATTTTACTTGTCCTGTCATAATTGTTTCTACAAATGATGAACAACTTTTAAAAATCCAATTAACTTTTATCCGCTACATTAACCTTGCTTGCACTCTGCATAGTATCTCCGTTGGTTTCTCTTCATGCACAGTTCTACTACTTCAAAATGTTAATAAACTGGTCAACCTCTTTCATAAAGTCTATTGTTTTTCATCCATTCATATGGAGTCAGTACTTTGCATAAGCCACGACGACATTTGCTTGGCTGTGGCTGTGGGAGAGCTTCCACAAGCAAGTTCACAAAAGCAGAATCACATAAGTTGGTGGACACCATGTATGCATTCGGGCAGCACATTCAGAACTATTAACTTTCTGATTAACATTATTATCTTCACCACAGTAGATTTATCACTAAAGCCAGGAACAGTGTTTTTTTCAGTAGTTATTCATTTTCATGGAAGATATTCCTCAAGGACTGATACTGACAGTATTGTGATTTATCACTTACACAGGTTCCTGGATATTTTCTCTCTTTTTGCATTCAATAATAATATTTGCCTTCCAACAATGGTGAGTGTGAGAGAGTGAAATGCATTGATTATATTATGTATGCATGCTGATGTGTGGTGGAGAATATAGATGGAGCTCGTCAGCCTGGGAAGGCAGTCCATTGAAGAGAGGGGAAACTCTGATTTCAAACCTCCGCTGCCTTGTGGCCATACCCACTCATGGGAAAGGCTTCGGGAGTAAACCCAGAGGACAAATCCGGAGCTGGAGTCCCTAAGGCAGTCCAACGTTGTCTTCAACCTCGCTCTGGCAACTCCTACAACGAGTCTGGTGCCAAGCTGTATTGGCCCTTGCCCTTCCCTTGGACAACATCGGTGTCATGGAGAGGGGAGACTTGCTGCATGGGCAACTGCTGGTCTTCCATACAACCTTGCCTAAGCCTGCATCCTGGAAATCATTCCAGGAGCAGATCCATGGTCTCGTGAGACTAACATATGCCACCACATGCTGATACACATCTGTTGCATATTTCATACCTTATTAGGTTCAAATGCAATCAATCCAGTTTCCAGTTCTCTATTAGATGTCATATCTTTAAATGTTACTACAGTGTACTGTTGCTATATTGTTTTTATGTGTTACTCGTTGAAGGATACTTTATTAATTCATTTATATGCCTTGAAAATTCAATTCAAATGTCCTCTTCTGCGTTTCTCCCCCCCCCCCCCCCCAGATTCTTTCTCAACTTCCTTTTAATCCCTTTGTCTATCTTCCACTTTGGGCTGAAAATCCTCCAGTACTCAGATTATTTGTTGTGCTATAAATAGGAGAAACAGTAAACCCACAGACATGAAAGGAACATAATCTGGTCATAGGGTTTCACACTAATCTTCTTTATTCATTTTACAAAAGAGTAAAATGCCAATTTGTGATTAGGTTAAAAGTTGAGAAAGGATTGTGAAATAGAAGTTCAGGTGTTTCTAATTCACAATATTTTGCACTACATTTATTGTTATCATAAAGGGAAAGGACTCATTGTGTTAGAACCAATTATGTCTCCATGGGGAAAGGAGGGAAGAGCATTTTTAATTAGTTGAAATTTTAAGTGACAAGTTTCAGTTTGGAGAGCAGGTGGTGCTGAGCAGTTACCAGATGAAAGAATGGAAGGGCATGAAATGTTTCTCAGTAGGTAGAGGAAATTAAAAATAAAACACATCCAGCTCATTGTCCAAACCTTATCTGCAGAGAGACATACTGGACGACTGCCAAGCTTGAGGAACTCTGAAATAACATGCATTACTAATTTCAATGCAAAAAGGGCACACAAAAAAAAACAGGAAAATAAATGAAATATAGCATGCTATCAAGTACTTCATTCCAGATAGTTGTCCAAACCACCACACAAAAATCGGATGCAGCAGCAGTTCCAGCTGTTAACTAGGGTTAACCCATTCCAGATATTTCCTCCCACCACTCTCAAGTTTCCTCTTTTCAAGCAAATATGTCAATTCCAAACGCTCCTGTCAGCAGATTTAGGAATTGCTCAGTTACATCAGGGTCACCGTGTGCTTCTCAGTAAGGGTTCTTCAAGGCAACTCAAAATGTGTCAAGCCAAAGCACAAACTCAGCTCTGCAATCAGGGAAAATATACATAATTTTAAATGTTCCTAGTAAATGTACATAAAATTACTGAACAATTCAATTGTAGTCAACATTTGTACATCATTCAATTAGCATTCTAATTGGCAAGATAACAAATGCATCTTTGTTGCTGTAAATTTTAATTTCGCCTCACACTCTTGCTGAAATGCCTCGCAAATATCAATAGTGAACAGCTCTGAATGCTCTCTATTAGATTTTCAATTTAATGCAAACACACTATTATTATTTAACATTATCCATGTTCATTGTTTTCATGTTACATATTGTCACAATAATAGGCAAATCAGACTACTGCCTAACAAGCAGACAGATAATGGTGAGTATGAATGCTTTATAATGTAGAATTTTTTTTTTGAAAAAAGTTTGACTCTTCATGTGATCCAGCATTCTTTATGCTGAAAGAAGATACTTCCAAACCAAGAATCAATCTGAAATGATTTAAACATTCAAGAATGGAATAATTGAAATTTGCTTCCAGATTTATTTATAATTCCTCTCCCGTCTTCACATATCAAAGAAAGAATGGTATTATCAGAGCAGAAAGTAAATAAGTAACCAAACTAGTTGTTTGTATTGATAAGGATCTCTCTGTTGATTATAGACATTGAAAATTGGCCCTGCTGAATGAAACAATGCACATGACCTGAGTTCAGAAACCTACCAATGACTTATTAGAAACTGTAATAGTAAAAATGAAGCAACCATTTGTACAAAAGTGATAAAAGAAATTATCAAAAAATTCTTTACTACTAATCTAACCTCAGTAGGGAAGCTTTGCCATATTTTACAAACAGTGAACATATTTCCAATTCTAATATTAACCAAAAAATCCAACTACTTTTATATTCCACAGTGGTTATGTTTTCTATTAAATTTCCATGGAAATTATTCAGATAGCCATTATCCACAATTTATACTGTTTCTCTGTTGTTTATACTAAACATGCAACAATTACTGCAAGACCCTTGTTCAAAACAGAAATAATTAATCTTTTTTGTATTCATTTTAATCACTGTCTCTGAATATATTGGAGAATAAAAGCACTTTTCCAACAAAATTAATAGCAATGATTTCCAGTTTGCTTAAAAATGTGTTTCTCATAGCTCCCAATACATTGCTTTATGTGACCTACCTCATGAAATCACTATGACTTCAAAGCATAATCTACTAACTTGTTTTCCTAACTGAGATGGTGAGTAACTCCAAAGAGAAAGGAAGGGAATGCATTCTAACAAGGAATGTACATCAATCAGCCAAATTTGTAAGTTGTTTATCTCATGGACAACTGTCAACAGCAGATTGGAATCCCAATTTAAGTCAATTTGAATGAAACATAATTAGATTCTTGGTCGTAGGATGAACAGAATTGAACTGCTTATTCATTGTCCTGCAATTCCAGACCCAAGGTGTTTGAATTTTACCATGAACCCTGCAAATATTGCATATTTTATAATGTAGCTTATACCTATTGTATATCAGTCTGTAAATAAGTGTTAGAATCATGCCATAAGACAAGTGTATAAGATGATGACAGGCATTGATCATGTGGATAGTCAGAGGCTTCTTCCCAGGACTGAAATGGCTAGCATGAGAGGCCACAGTTTTAAGGTACTTGGAAGTAGGTACAGAGGAGATGTCAGTGGTAAGTTTTTTTTACACAGAGTGGTGAGTGTGTAGAATGGGCTGCCAGCAACAGTGGTGGAAGCAGATACAATAGGGTCTTTTAAGAGACTCCTGGATAGGTACATAGAATTTAGAGAAATTGAGGGCTATGGGTAACCCTAGGTAATTTCTAAAGTAAGTACACGTTTGGCACAGCATTGTGGGCCGAAGGGCCTGTAATCTGCTGTAGGTTTTCGATGTTTCTATGATGTAGGAGCAGAATTAGAGCATTTAGCCCATCGAGTCATCTCCACCATTCACTCATGGCTGATCCTTTTCCTCCCGCTCCCCCCTCCTTCAGCCGCACTCCCTGACCTTCTCCCCGTAACCTTTGATGCCATGTCCAATTAAGGATCTATCAATCTCCGCCTTAAGTACACCCAACGACCTAGCCTCCACAGCTGCCTGTGGTAATAAATTCCAGAGATTCCCAACCTCTGACTGAAGAAATTTCCCCACACCCATTTTAAATGGATGCCCCTCTATCCCAAGACTGCGCCCTTTTGTCCTAGACTCTTCCACCATGGAGCATCCCTTCCACATCCACTCTGTCTGGACCTTTCAACATTCGAAAGATTTCAATGAAATCCCCACTCATCCTACTAAATTCCAGCGAGTACAGACCCAGAGCCATCAAGCGTTCCTCATATGACAAACCTTTCATTCATGCAATCATCCTGTGAACCTCCTCTGAACCCTGCCCAATGCCAGCACATCCTTTCTTAGATTAGGAGCTCAGAACTGTTCACAATACTCAAGGTGAAGCCTCAGCATCATATCCCTACTCTTGAGTTCTGGACACCTTGAAATGAATGCTAACATTGTATTTGCCTTCCTCACCACCGACTCTACCTGCAAGTTAACCTTTAGGATGCTCTGCACAAGGACTCCCAAATCCCTTTGCATCTCAGATTTTTGGATTTTCTCCCCATTTAGTAAATAGCCTGCACATTTATTTCTTCTACCAAAGTGCATGACCATGCATTTTCCTACATTGTATTTCATTTGCCACTCTCCTGCCCATTTGCCTGATCTGTCCAAGTTCTTCTGCATCCTGTTCCCACAACACTACCTGCCCCCCCAGCATTCTTAATTTCATCTGCAAACTTGGCAACAAAGCCATCTTTTCCATCAACTACATCATTGATCATACAGCATAAAAAGTGGTCCCAACACTGACCCCTGCAGAACACCACGAGTCACTTGCAGCCAACCAGAAAAGGATCTTTTATTTCCACGCGCTGCCTCCTACCAATCAGCCAATGGTCTAACCAGGCTAGTAACTTTCCGATAACACAATGGGCTCTAAACTTAGTAAGCAGCCTCGTGTGGTACCTTGTCAAAGGCCTGCTGAAGGTCCAAATATACAACATCCACTGTATCCCCTTTATCTATCCTACTTGTAATCTCCTCAAAGAATTCCAACAGGTTCATCAGGCAGGATTTTCCCTGAATGACCCTGTCCTGTCTTTCCTGCATCACCGGGGTACTTGCCAACCTCATCCTTAGCAATTGACTCCAACATCTTCCCAACCACTGAGGTCAGGCTAACTGGTCTATAATTTCCTTTCTGTTGCCTTCCTCCTTTCTTGAAGAGTGGAGTGACATTTGCAATTTCCAGTCCTCTGGCATTATGCCAGAGTCCAATGATTTTTGAAAGATCATTACTACTGCCTCCACAACCTCTACCTCCTTCAGAACCCTAGGGTGCAGTTCATCTGGTCCAGGTGACTTATGTACCCTTAGATATATCAGCTTTATGAGCACCCTCTCCCTTGGAATAGTAACTGCACTCACTTCTCTTTCCTTGCACCCTTCAACATCTAGCACACTGCTAGTGTCTTCCACAGTGAAGACTGATACAAAATACTCATTTAGTTCATCTGCCATTTCCTTGTACCCCATTATTTCTCCAGCCTCATTTTCTAGCAGACCTATATCCACTCTCATCTCTTTTTTTTTAAATTTTTTTTTTATAACATACTTGAAAAAATACTTTTACTATCCATTTTGATATTGTGCAGGTTAGCAGCAGATTGTGTAGGAACTAGGCACTACCATATATTAGGTGCAACCAAAGAAACTGACCAGGTGAAACACTCCTAGGGGCTCATCATTTACATTGCATTACACAAAGATGAATAATGCGCTGGTAACTGCCCCCATTAACACATTTGCTTTCACATTAAGATAATACCTTTGAACCACCCATCCCTGCCCCACCATCACGCCAATGAAAGTAAGTTCTCTGCTTCCTGTTCAGGCAAAAGATTCTGGAATTGAAACATTAACTCTTTCTCTCTCTGCAGATGCCGAATGGTTTGCAACATAATCTACATTAATTTAGATTTTCAGCATTTATTTAAAATATTTTGCCTCTAGCTCCACGTGAATGAGAAGCATTTCTGTTGACTCCCACAAAGATACCTGGTCAAGCTATTTCAATTTTAATCCTAGATTGGATCATTAACTGTAAATCCCTCAAGCCAGATCTTAAATGGTGAACATGTTCCTCAATTTAATGAGACAGTCAATGTATGTATTTATTTATTTAAAGAACAGCTGATTGCTTTTGTTTCTGCACTAATGACAAGGAGATCTTTCAACAGGTTTAACTCCCATGATTAATCACAACTGACGCTATGTGGTCATGATGCAATTTTATTTCCAGGCTTTGAAACCGTATGTGTATCATGTGCACATTTATAGTACTCATGACTTTGAACTGTGATATCTCATAGCTACAGAAAAATCAGACAATAGGAGCAGGGAACATACAAATCAAATTAACAAACTCCATTGATCTTCACCAAGCTCTAATCAACTAAACAGCAATCCTTCAAGAGAACATCAGAAGCCAATTTTATAAAAGTGATATGAAAGTTCTATCAACCCAAGTCCACCTGTAGGTTGACAGTGTGTCCTGGTGATTTTCTGCCCAATTAAGTAGCGAGTGAAGTTTGCCTTTACTGAATCAAAAGTACCCAGAGAGTGTAATGGAAAAGTCTAACAAATCAAGTTCAAAATATTCTCCGCGAGTATAAAAAGACTTAAAATTTGTAAGTATTCCAAATCCTTATACCCTTTAAAAAATTGTCGACTTGCACCACAAATAATCAACTTGCGTGCAAGATGGATATCACGCCAAGTGGACTTATGGTTTTCTTATACCAGGCATCATGTCTGTAATGCATACTGAGATACTGGCAATGCCACATCAAAAAACGCTCCCTGAAAACAAAACTGATTGCATGTTAATTAAAATCAGTCACTGATGTTAAAAAATTGTTTTTACTCACTGTTTTGGAAATAGTGTTGCAAGACTTTTGTACATTTTGGAAACCAAATCATCAGCCTTAATTACTTCAATTAGTTTAAAGGATACTCCAGAGTAAAATTTATTTTTCCATCTGGTTTAATTTATTTGGCTCATTCTCATCCTTTAAATAAGGGCTAGACACAATGATTAGTTTGCATTAAACTCAATTTCAAAGTGAATCTGAAATAATGTCATTCAGAATTTTTCTCTATTTTGGAGAAAAAGCAAAAACAAATCAGAATGAGAAAGTATTTGTCTGCTCTTAGGATGAGGCATTTCATTTGTATTACAAATTGTATTTCTATTATAAACCCATTGATTCTCACTGCTACCTGGACTACACTTTTCCCCACCCTGTTGCTTGTAGAATCGCCATTCCCTTCTCTCAATTCCTCCGTCCCTGCCATCCCCTTCTCTCAGAATGTTTTTCATTCGAAAACTAAGGAGATGTTCTCCTGCTTCAAAGAAGGGGACTTCCCTTCCTTTACCATCATTGCTGCCCTCAACTGCATCTCTTCGATTTTGCACGTCTGCCTTCACTCCACCCTCCCACCACCCCACCCAGGATATGGTTCCTCTTGACCTCACCAACCTCCATATTCAACACGTAATTCCCTATAACTTCTGCCATCTCCTGTGGGATCCCACCACCAAGCACGTCTTTCCCTATGCCCCACTTTCTGTTTTCCACAGGGATCGCTCCCTACATGGCTCCCTCGTCCATTCAGCCCTCCCTAGGCATCTCCCTCCTGCCACTTATCCTTGTAAGTGGTCCTGGAGACTTATCCAACTTGATGCTTTCCAAAAGCTCCAGCACATCTTCTTTCTTAATGTCTACATGCTCAAGCTTTTCAGTCCGCTGAAAGTCATCCTTACAATCACCAAGATCCTTTTCCGTAGTGAATGCTGAAGCAAAGCATTCATTAAGTACCTCTGCCATCTCCTCCGGTTCCATACACACTTTTCCACTGTCATACTTGACTGGTCCTATTCTCTCATGTCTTATCCTCTTGCTCTTCACATACCCGTAGAATGTCTTGGGGGTTTTCCTTAATCCTGTTCACCAAGACCTTTTCATGGCCCCTTCTGGCTCTCCTAATTTCATTTTTAAGCTCCTTCCTGCTAGCTTTATAATCTTCTAGATCTCTATCATTACCTAGTTTTTTGAACCTTCCGTAACCTTTTCTTTTCTTCTCAACTAGATTTTCAACAGCCTTTGTACACCATGGTTCCTGTACCCTACCATCCTTTCCCTGTCTCATTGGAATGTACCTATGTAGAATGTCACACAAATATCCCCTGAACATTTGCCACATTTCTGCTGTACATTTCCCTGAGAATATCCGTTCCCAATTTATGCTTCCAAGTTCCTGCCTGATAGCTTCATATTTCACCTTACTCCAATTAAACGCTTTCCTAACTTGTCTGTTCTTATCCCTCTCCAATACTATGGTAAATGAGATAGAATTGTGATCACTATCTCTAAAATGCTCTCCCACTGAGATCTGACACCTGACCATGTTCATTTCCCAATACCAAATCAAGTACAACCTTTCTTCTTGTAGGCTCATCTACATATTGTGTCAGGAAACCTTCCTGGACACGTCTAACAAACTTCACCACATCTAAACCTCTTGCTCCAGGGAGATGCCAATCAATATTTGGGAAAATTAAATCTCCCACCACGACAACCCTGTTATTATTATTACACCTTTCCAGAATCTGTTTCCCTATCTGCTCCTCAATGTCCCTGTCACTATTGAGCTGTCTATATAAAACAAAAACACCCAGTAGAAACCCCCACCTCTTTTGCCTCCCTCACTGTCCTTTCTGAAACATCTAAAACTGGCACTCTAAGTAACCATTCCTGCCCTGAGCCATCCAAGTCTCTGTAATGGCCACAACATCACAGCTCCAAGTACTGATCCATGCTTTAAACTCATCTGCTTTGTTCATGATACTCCTTGCTTTAAAATACACATCTCAAACCATCTGAGCATGTCCCTTCTCGATCACCTGCCTATCCTCCCTCTTACACTGTCTCCAAGCTTTCTCTATTTGTGAGCCAACTGCTCCTTCCTCCATCTCTTCAATTCTGTTCCCAACCCCCAGCAATTTTAGTTTAAACTCTCCTCAATAGCCTTAGCAAACCTCCCAGCCAAGATATTGATCCCCCTTGGACTGAAATGTAACCCATCCTTTTCAGTACACCTCACGCTTGTCCCAGAAGAGGTCCCAATGATCCAGAAATTTGAATCCCTGCCCCCTGCTCCAATCCCTCAGCCAAGCATTTATCCTTCACCTCATTCTATTCCTATACACACTGTCACATGGCACTGGCAGCAATCCCAAGATTACTACTTTTGAGGTCTTGCTTCTCAACTTCCTTCTTAACTCCCTGTAGTCTGTTTTCAGGACCTCGTCCCTTTTCCTACCTATTCGTTGGTATCAATATGTACCACAGCCTCTGGCTGTTCATCTTCTCACTTCAGGATATCATGGATGCATTCAGAGACATCCCAGACCCTGGCACCTGGGAGGCAAACTACCATCTGTGTTTTTTTCCTGTGTCCACAGAACTGCTCGTCTGACCCCCTAACTGTAGAGCCCTCTATTACTGCTGCCTTCTTCCTTTCCCTACCCTCTGAGCCACAGGACCAGACTCTGTGCCAGAGGTGCAGCCACTGTTGCTTCCACCAGGTTGACCATCACCATCCAAACAGTACTCAAACAGGCGTACTTATTAAGGGGGACAGCCACAGGGGCACTCTCTAGTACCCGACTCTTGCCCTTCCCTCTCCTGACTGTAACCCACAAATGTTGCTAAATTGGTGGCAGGGTAGAGATATGTCTCTACCAGAGGAGATGTACAACACTCCTTCCCTCCTTTAGCCTGTAGGTCACCCTTGGGCAAGGTGCAGTACCTGCTTAGCCCCCAATCAGGGTCACATGAAGCCACGAGAGAAGGTGGATTGTCATATGAGCAGCTGGTGCATGCCACAAGTCCGGGTTATGCAACCACAGATGCCAGGTAGACAACCTCCAAGGTTTACTCATCTTGTAAAGACTGGTCCAGAAGAACACAATGGCAAACCACATTTGTAGAAAAATTTGCCAAGATTATGGATAGAGAAGGAGGACCATGAACGCTCACGTTGTACAACACAGCACATGATGACAGTGATGATGAATGCTACCAACAAAGCAGGGTACAACTTCTCACTGCTGAAGGAAGTAGTTGAAGTTCAAGATCCAGTCATTTTTCTTCAATGCAACACACACAAAATGCTTTAGGAACTCAATGAGTCAGGCAGCAGCTATGGAAATAATTAAGCCAACAATGTTTTGGGCCCCTCATCAGTCTCAAAATATAATCAAAAGGAGGAAGTTACCTTGGCAAACAGTATCACATCCCAATTACTGAATGCCTCTAAAATTGCACTTTATTTCATATTATGGTCCACAAGGTGATTTCATTCTCTTTTTGTCCACAGATTTCATCATGAAAGGAGGGTTGGGAAGGGGAGGGGGAGCGCCTGTGGTGTGTCGAATTACCGGTCTTTGGGGTACTGCAAGTCTGTGTCTCTATCGATGCTTTGCTGCATGCCTGAGTGCTCAGTGGGGGGTGCTGATGCTTTTTTTGCTGGTGGGGGAGGGGGAATCATTGCTTTGTTGCTGCATATGTGTTGGAGGGGGAGCTGGGGGTGCTTTGGGGATCTAACATTTAACTTATTCATTCTTTAGAGCATTCCTCTGTTTTCATGGATGGTTACGAAGAAAAAGAATTTCAGAATGTATATCCTATACATTTCCCAGACATTAAATGTACCTATGAAACCTTTGAATCATGGGCACTGAGAGACCATTTTATTTCACTGTAAAACTTCCAACTAACTATGCATGGTATTGTAGAAGTAGGATGCTCTGGGTTTTAATCTTTCTTGGCTTATCCTTCCTCACAACACCTACCTCACTTTGAAGCATTATGAGGATAAACCAGGCAAGTTGCAGCCATTTAATGCACAAGGTGAAAAGCCAGTCACAACCACAATGAGCAGATTATGTTTGTAGCTTGACCTCTTGTCCTTAGTAATTATTTGGCAATAATGTCTTTATTGAATACCCACCTTAGATAGCATAATGAAAGATAAAAGTTTGCACAAAGCAAGACATTTATCTACTTCTGAAACTATTGAGTAAACCCAAAACCAAGCCATGCCCAGGAAGCTAAACAAAGGCACACCATGGAGAGGTAGGACTGTCTGCCATATTTATTTTCATTGCTTCACTGCAGGTTAGGTGGCAAAGGATTCAGGCAGGCTGAGAGATGCCTCTGCAGAAGGATCTCTAAATGAGAAGCTACACACTTGTGGAAGGGAACTTCATGTGTGCAGACAGGGCATGAGACTAAAAGCTAGTTGGCTTCTTAACTAATCAGGATACGATTTCTCTTACGACTTGTGCCCTCTCCTATTAAGGCAATTACTGTGGCACTCATGAGACACAGAAAAGTAGCTCTACTTCAATCCACAGACAAAGAGTCCAGGTACCAGCAAGTGCCAGTAGAACCTATCCTTCTAGAAGGCATCTATGTTTGAAAGCAGCCAATATAGGGCACCATGCAAAAACTTAACTTTCAGTTCACAATATCTATTGTTACGTACCCCGTAACTGGGTCACTTACCAGATAGAGAGGTCCGTTGAAGTCTGATGGTACTATTTTTAACAGTATTTATTGATAAAAAATACACAAAATAATATCAAGGCAAACATACAGATATATGTCGTCAATACTAAATCTAAAAGCACGGGTCTAATAGTAATCAATAAGAAATAGCTCTATCGTTGTCTAGGGGATAATGTATTGTCCGATGGAAATATAAAAGTCACTCAGTTCATTCAAGCTGCAGCTTTTGGGTTGGAGAGAAAGACGGGTTAAAACTTGCCCATTCCTTTTATGATGTCAATCCTTCGAGAGTCATTGGGAGTTGATTTCCCCATTGTTAGCTAAAAACCGTTCTGCCGTGGTACAGGGCCCACTGATTCCGGGGCAAACGGAAAGGGACGCACGTGGCCTTCCACTGGGTTTTGCTATTACGGGATCGTTAGCGTTTCTTCTGGTGCGTCTGAGGGGCTGTTCCCACAGACCCTCTTTCATCCTGACTCACAGGGTCTCAGGTGTCAATCAGGTTGGGATGATGCAATCCCTTCACCAACCTCCCCCTCGGTTCATTGCCTGGGGCTTCAGTGCATCGTGCAGGATGCAATACACAAGTCCGTCTCCAAGAGACAATAGCCGGTATCAATGGGTCTGCCTTTCGGAGGCCAGGACATATTCCAACTCTTTGTGAATTCTGCATGTCTTTCTCTCATTTCCTGGGTCTCCCAAAATAACTTAATAGTGATCTTGCGATTCTCACAAAGGAGGGGGCTACCCCGCACCCTTCGGCCCCTCAGAGCTGTGGCACGTTCATAACATTATGTTAAGCATGAACCCGTTTCCAATGAATAAGTGGGTGGAAAAATCTACATTTTTGGAACACAAAGATAATATATGAATAAACAATAGGGACAGGATTAGACCCAAGGCCCAGGGAGCTGGATTCACCATTTAGTAAGGGCATGCTTGATTCAGTCTTCAACCTGCACTTCCTGCTGATCTCCATAGTGCTTGATTCTCCTATTGTCAAAACCCCAACATCCCAGCCTTCAATATATCCAATGGCACAGTATCCAAACTTGTCTAGGGCAGACAATTCCAAATTCACAATGCACTGAGGGAAGAAGTTTCTCCTCATCTCAGTCTTAAATAGCCAAAATTATACTTCAGAACCTTATAGTCAAAGTTCAAGATCGCTCAATGTCAATCCCTGTACATAAGTGTAAAGGAGAATGAAATAATTGTTACTCCAGATCCAATGCAGCATATCAAACCACACTAAGATAAAAACCACAATAATAGAAAGACTATATACACAAGTTAGCTTATACACATAGATTATATATACATAATGTGATACTAGGTACAGGAGTATCTGTACATAAGGCGACTAACAAGAAATGATAATGTAGTGTTGGTGGGAGTGTGGAGAGGAGAGTTGGTGGTTGGAAGTTTTCATCAGCCTTGTTATGAATTGAAAATATTAAAATAATTCAAAGGAAGACAAAGGAGTCCAAAATGTAGGTCTAACTTTGTGTTTATTTTAAGCAAGGCGTGCACATAATACGTAGTACTGACATAACTGAAATATTAAATATTACATTCTGATCTCTCCTCTTGGTTTCCCTCATCGACATCATCTGACAAATGCTTTGTTTGTGTATCTCTATTGACTCTTTCTGGCCTTCCATTCATCTGGGCTTTGGTCTTTGCATCTACTTTAACAAGCAGCTGTTTGTCTCCTACTTGGAAGTTCATGCATTAACCTTAAGGTATGAAGAGTAGATTCTGGTTCTTTATACTCACAAAAGCCAAATGCTTTCAATTGTCCTAAAGCTCTTTGAACCCTCTTCCAGCTTAAAAACAAGCCACAAGTAACTATCTGATTAACATATCAGAAGCTTTCTCAGGTATGCCACCTACAAAAATCTGTTGTAGTCAGACCACTGCTTTAGTCACTTCCATGCTTCCTCTGAGCAGCATGGCCTTTCCTTGGTTCCATATGCTTTCCAACTAGAGACAGAGGTCGATACCAACACCTGTTTGTCCTCTGTTGGGCAACAGTTCATGGTGTTCAGCATGGAGACAGGTGTGGCATCATCCAGTGCCTTTCTTAATTCACTTTCAGATGGCTTCATTGTAGGGGCTGTGGTATGCAAATGGTGGCTGGATCTCCAATCATGCCCCAAAATGCTGGTCCTCATGTTTTTACTACATATGAGCCCAAGGTGGTTTGGTGGCCGTTGTAGTTCAGAGTAACAAATATCATTCCCACAGGAGTTATGTTTTCTCCAGTATAAGTTCTTAGTTGGATATCTACAGGCTTCTGATTAGCATCTTTGAAATGCCTCTCAAACTTATTTTGTGGAATAACTAAAACAGCTAGGCCAGTGTCCAATTCAATTTTTATTAATTTTCTGTGCACTTCTGGCATAAGTCATATTGCCTGCCTATTGTTAATTTTCACACCATTCCGTATCACTCTATCCATTATCACATTTTTCATCAAGATCATGCAGATTAGTGCTCCTCTTGAAATTTTATCTTTTTCTCTATGCAGTGCAGTCTGTTTATTTTTGTCTGCCCAACACATTATTTGTACGTTTCCTACTTAGTTGCATTTTCTGCAAGTTTCCCCTTTAAATCTGCATTGGTCTGATGTAAGTGAGTCCCTGCCACAATGGTAACACGATTTCTTTGGCCTAGACAGTTTCTGTTAGGCTGCTACAGTTTTATTTATGCTCATTTTCATTACAGGCTACAACTCACTTGTGTCTCTGTCTGCAGTTTCCATTGAAACAGCAATTTCAACTGCTCTTTTAAATGTGAGTTATGCTTCTGTTGGGAATAGTTTTTGAGTGCTTCCTTTTAAAATTCCAAACTAAACAATCTCTTAGTGCATCATTAAGCCCATTATTAAACTGACAATGTTCAGACAAACTCTTCAATTTAGCCACATATTTCTTTCATTCTGCTTATGAAACCTAAAGTGGTCTGTAATCCACAATGGTTTTGGTTGTAAGTGTTTCTGCAATACATTGGCAACAGTAGTGAAGTTCATCTCTAATGGTTTGGTTGGCACAAACTTTGAAAGAAATTGCCTTTAAATTCAATGCACTCAGCAAAAAATGCCACTCACTTCTCATTGGTTCTTTCATTTGCTTCAAAATACAGTTCCAATAGCTCAGTATACATGAGCCAATTACCCACTGTGTAATCAAACTCAATCTTTCTGATGTAGCCATTCATTTCTAATTTTTTTATGGTTATTATCACCTGGTACTCATTGTTTATGCAACAGTGAATTCTTCCATTTTCTGACTTAAAAAAAAAACTCGATCGTGTCTTCACCTTCAAAAAACATGTGCTGTGTTGCATTTTGTAGCTTAATCGTCTCTGCATGTTTGGGGCTGTGTTTTTTAGTTTGAATGCCTCATTGTGCTTGAACAGGTTGGTAGCCATACCAGGTTTGTTTAAAAATAACTTGTTGCCAATGTTATGCTTTGTAACTTCAAAACATTAAGCTAATTCAAAGGAAGACAAGGGAGTCCAAAATGTGTGTCTAACTGATTTTTTTCTTTAAGTGTGGCGCACGTGTCACATGGTAGCATGATGATATATGCAAATCACGTATTTTTACATACTTACTTCTTGGGGAATGCACCTGTTCTTGAGCAAAGTGGCCCAGCTGTGGATGCAACATAGACTACCCTGGCAGGAGAGTGACAAACAGTCCATGAGCAGGATGGTGGGATATTTCACGATATTGCAGGCCTTTTCATGCAAGATGGCGGCATGACGCAGCGCGCAGCAGCCACTTTGGAATGAATATCTGTAATCTGTCAAGTAGGATGCCGTGTACAATCCTGATTTGATGGAGATGGACGTGCGAAGCACAGAGGAACAGCTGGTGAAACTTTTGAAATGCCTGGTTCGCTGCCACTGTGCGATCGGAAAAATCTCCGGGAGGAAGGCCCCGAATCCTCGGCTTTGCCTGTTGCTTGGCGGCCGGTGCCAAAGCGCTTGGCAGAGATGGTGCTCGGTGCCGGAGGACTGGTCAGAGGCTCGAAGTTTTCGGCCGAACTCGGAGCTGGCTGTGCTCGGGGACCCCAAAGTGCTGTATCGGCAAGCTGCGGCGCTGGAGGTTCATGGCAGGAAGAGTTTTTCTTCCTTCTACCGTCTGCGTGAGATGATGGGCTGTCGGGACTTTGAGACTTTCTTTTAAACCGTGCCATGGACTGCTCTTCATCAGATTACGGTATTGCTTTGCATTGTTGAAACCATGTGTTAGTCAGTCTTTTATCGATTATGGTATTGTCTGCACTGTTGAAACTATACGTTAACTATAACTATATGTAACTATGTGGTTTTGTGTATGTCTTGTAGCTTTAGGTTTGTCTGATGGGTTCGTAGTTCCTTTCCAGGGAACGTGCTAAGACAATAGCGAGGCAGCAGCCTCTCCGGAGTCTGGATTGGGGATTGTCTTTTTTTTTAAACTGCATTGAATTTCTGGTTTATAAATGACAATAAACTGAATCTGAATCTTTTACAGGATCCTTTCAGTGTTTATGTCCTTGATGGTGGGTAGGCTGGTGGCAGTGATGCGGTGTATGCTTCAATGAGAACATTACAGGCGATCCCCAATTTAAGAACATCAGTCACATAGGCACCCATACATTCAAATGAGCTCCAATAATATCAAATTTAAAAGACCAACATATGTACATAACTTGGTTCCTACAAATGGCAGAACAAGTATCCCCTCTCTACTTTTATAATTGTACTTTCTTCTCAGTCTTATGTGTTTTTGATGACATTCAGCACAACACTGTGATAATATAGTGACCATGAATTTTGTATATTTTCTGATTATATGCACAAAATCAACTTTACAGGCATCTGTAACAACAAAGCCCTTCATTACCCAGCAATGTCCTGTCATCACTATGTGTAAACTTTCCTCATTGGCCATTCCAAATAAACCTTTTTCTCTTTCACTTCCAAGACATGTAAAACCCTCATTAAAGGAGACTAAAGCTATACATTGCCTTGCCAAAATAATGTAGAATTATAGTAAAAGTTTTTTGCAATCCATCTCCTTTGCAATAAAATCCAAAATTGAACTTGCATTCTTCAGTACCTGCTATACTGGCATGGGAACTTTTATCTGCAAAGCTATCCAGATATTTCTGGTTACCAATACTTTATAATAGCACACAATGTAAAAATATTCTGTTCTCAATAGTAAAGTGGATAAACTTTATGTTTTCATTTTATTCCATTCTAGTGTCCTTTTGCTGAGCCACTTACCTTCGTAATCAGGGATAATTTAAACCTATCAGCCATCAACTATCTTCACAGTCCACTAAATGCACAAGCAACCATTACCGGGTCGAACAATAAAATTCTTCTTGTGCTTAAGAAATTATACATAATTAGGAAGGATATCCATAACTAAATGAAATCAACAATACAGTTTTCAAGACAAAAAGAAAATTGACATTAGATACAAGATATTCATCTTGCTTTGATTGTGAGAAGTTGTAGGAACTATTATGTTTAATAATCCTGGTCTGGAATAATTTTGTAGATGATTTGAATCACAAGTATTCATTCTCATTGTGGGTTCATTCACAGGACTATCAATTCTATGGTTTTATCTGGTTGATCTTCTCTTCAGGAAAGTGCAGGCAGCTTTAATTGGGGGGGGTGAAGATTTTTTTTGCTCAGTATAATTTCTTTAGTAAAGCCATTGCAAATTCATTGACTGATGGGGAAAAAAGCTGGTTAGTTTGGATCTAAATAGGAAAAAATACCATGCCCTACACTTTTTTCGAGTAATGACAGTTTTGTTCAGATACCATTTATATAGCAGGATACTATGCAAGATCTGAAATGCTTAAACTTGAAATGAACAGAGAAAGGCCCTTGGGGAAAACAAAATCATTTAACCCCTGGATCCAACTCTTCTGTTCACAGAGGTGAGTATAAGCACACACACACACATCCAATAACAAAACATAATATTTGACTGGCAGTGCTATTACTTTTTTTTAATAATTTATATGGAGTTAACCATTACAGGCTTGAAAAATAACTATCCATAAGTCATTCAAACACTGTTAGCAACCATCTGGAAAGGCCCTATAATCCCCATCCTCTCACTTTTAATGTAGCAACCAACAGATCACTCTGAAGTGACTCCAGGGATACATCACTAGTGCCGTATTAAACAAATTGCATATCATGTTTCCAAATCACTGGAAAGACTGATAGCTATTCCAACATGGTGATGTAGTGGAAGGTGAAAATGGCCATTCAATCCCTTTTACCCACACTGACTGATTTCTAAAGAAATCAGAAATAATCGGTATCCTTTATCTATCTTCCACATTTTTGCCCACTGTAATACATCTATGTAGATGGATATTTTGGGGAGGTTCTTCCACATCCGGGGAAGGCAAAGGAGAACTTGATTATTTCCATACATTCTCCATACTCATCCTTTTGGGAAGATCAGCCTTACCCAAGAGTCTTCCTCAGTCAATCCAGTCCAGAGGCTGAAAGTACAGGTGTGCCTAAGGCAACTAGTGTGCACAATATTTAAGGAAACTTACTATTGTAGCAAAGAAGAAAGCCACTCCCCCATCAGGTCCTTGTCAGCTCGCAGCAGAGAAATCACATCAGCCCTATTTCCCTCCTCCCTTCCAACTTATTCTCTCACATCCATTAACTTCCTTGTGCTAATTTGGCCACCTTCCTACTTTTAGTAACTATGTAACCTATAAACATGTGGGACAAAAATGGGAGAACCTGAGGGAATCCTACAGTTATGGGATTAATGAGCCATCTCCACACAGAGAGCACCCAAGAATAAGTTCAAATCTGGATCACTGAAGGTGCAAGAACATCTTCTCACCCACAAAGCTTTCCCCTAGAGCAAGAGTTCCCAACCTAGTGTCCACAGAACCCTCAGTTAATGGTAGGGATCCAAGGCATAAAAAAGGTTGGGAACCCCTGCTCTAAAGATGAATCAAATGTCCAGAGAAGGAATACTAACACGTTTGGATCCTCAAAAACCAGGCTAATTTCTTAAGTGGCGCATACTATGAAAGAAATACTGCCCTGGGCTGGAACTGATTCGATTTTGTGTAATAATCTTCGATTTGCTTAGGTAAATGAAATAAAAGGAGCAGCTTGGATATGAAATCACCACTTGAATTTCTGAAGCATGTTGTTTGCAATGTTAAATTATCCAATAAAATTAAGCTCTATAAATAAATAATCAGAGATTAAGATAGTGTGTGCATGTGAAATAATCTAACAATGTGATTTTAATTTCAAATATTTGTCATTCATGTATTCAGTAAATGAGATTTATTAGAGAAAAATGGATGTAAAACAATCAAATATTATGTTATTCCACGGTCCTTATCAAATCAATAGTGTAGAAGGGATGCTTTGCTGACACATTTTCTAGCTAGCTGATTTTCAGTGAGTAAAATATCAAATGAAAACTATAAAGGTCATAATATTGCAGACATATCATTAAGGATTAAAACATCACAATAAAAGCAGTATGGTAAAGGTCAGAGATGACAGTACATTTCTTTAAGATGATTGAAGTGTTTTGAAATAGTGATTATAGACTAACAAGCAATTTTTGTTGACTTTCTCCATTACTAAACACCTTTCACTCCCTCATAGAAATGCAAACTGTTCAGTAGGGCAGAGTATCAATCTCTTTGAAATACAATCATATCTCATTCAGCATTCTAATTCCAAGAGAAAATGTTTATTTTTATTCCCTAACTATGGCTACTCCCATACATGGTTATCTTTGTCAATGGCAAAATGCTCAGTGATGCATTTGAACACTGATTCTCAGATGCTTTTCTCTGCAAGTTCTGGATCTGAGCATAAACTCCAGGACTTTCCTTTGCCTTTCCACATCTACTGAGTTGTAAGTCACTGATCTATCATGACTTCATTCATAATCAACTCATCTCTTTTTAAGAAAAACATCATATGAACTTGGCATTTAATACATTTTCACTTTTACTTACATTGTTGCTACAAGTAGAGAAAAAAATGGGGCAAGTTACATTGAGTTAAATAGATAATATGACTAAAAAAAAACTAATTTAAAAAGGAAGAAAGTAAGTGAGAGACCAGTTGCACTTCTCAGCGATGATGTTCTGTCCTTAACACCTTTTTAAGCTAATTTAGGTACTACTAAAGATGAGAGAGGTTTACAGTCTGGATCTATAATAAATTCAGCAAAATTCTGATTGCTAAAAAGTTAAAGTCACAATTAGGGGCTTTAAATGATTTTTAGCCTCAGTATTTATGTACAAGTTTCAGGGTCCTTTCTGCTTTAGGACTGCAGAAAAGCTTCTGACTTCTCTGTGAGACTGTGTGGCTTGGAAGAGTGGGTGAGCATGGATAGATATTGTTTCAGACTGTTCCTGGCCATGACAATCCAGAGTAACAACACAAAAAAATACAAGAACTCAACAGTGCAGTCAGGATCAATGGAGAGGAATAAAGAGTCAACATTTTGGGCCAAGATCCTTAATCGGGACTAAAACATTGGCTCCGTATTCCTCTCCACACATACTGGTGTCCCTTGAAACTCTGGATGCTATTTTACATGAACAAAAAATTATGCAATAGCCATGGTTCAGTGACATAATTTCTGCCCCCAAGTTGGACAGTTGTGTCATTCCAGATCTTTCATCACTAAATCTAACCAGTACTAGGAGAGTGCTACACTGTTATATACTAGAACTATGGGGTGCAGCTTTTTATTTTGTGTGAGGCAAGCCAGACTGACGAAGTGCTGAGCTTAACAGGACCTCACCTTGTCATCTCCCACTGCTCTCCAACACTGGGCTCCTCATGGGGAGCAGCAGCGGAGCACAAACTCACGGCAGGAACAAAATCAACCTCACACTCAGTGTCTGCAACACCAACGAATCAATTGTGGGCTTCAGGAAGGGGAAATCAGGAGAAAACACACCACTCCTCATTGAAGGGTCAGTAGTGAAAAGGTTAGGCAGTTTCAAGTTCCCGGCTATCAACATCACAAGAGGATATATCCTGGTTCAACAAGTTTATCACCAAAGAAGAGCAAATCGGCCCAGTGGGGAGCATTCTGACTGACCGCATCACTGCCTCTTAGGGAGGCTCAAATGTGCAGGATCAAAAGAGCCTGCAAAAGATCAGCCATGATTGAATGGCAGAGCAGACTCAATGGGCCAGGTGGCCTAATTCTGCTCCAATGTCTCATCATCTCATGGTCACAGGACTGTAGGCTCAGCCAGATCCATTATGGCATTATCTTCCTCCACTACTGAAGGAATCTTCAAGAAGTGGTGCCTTAGGAAGAGAGCATCTATTATGAAGGACTCTCACTATCTGGGATATTCCCACTTTTCATTACCATCATTGAGGATGTACAGAAGCCTAAATACCCACACCCAATATTTTTTAAGTACAGCTTCTTCTTCTCTTCCATCAGAATTTTGAACGGTCCTTTAATACTACCTCACTACTCCTATTCATTTATCATAACTTACAAGAACTTTTATATCTTGCACTTCAACGCTGCCATGAAACAACAAATTTTACATGTATGTTGGTAATAATAAACCTCAGGAAATCTGCCCACCAAATGTGTGCATGATGAAGTTTCAAAGCCTGCAGAGAGATGAGCAATTCTAGGGGAGATCAGCCACTTTCATATAATTTGTGTATTTTGTTTAAAGTTAACTAAATTAAGTGGATTAATTAAATCAAGCTCCAATATCAAACTCAAATTAAACTCCAATTTAACTTGGAAAACTGTGGGGTGGTGCATTTTGGAAAGATAAATTAAGGTAGGTAAAGGATAAAGATAAAAGATTAGCTTTATTTGTCACATGTACATCAAAACAAACAGTGAAGTGTGTTGTTTGTGTTAACGTACAACAGTCTAAAGATGTGCTGGGGGTAGATCACAAATGTCGCCATACTTCCTGCACCAAAATAGCATGCCCACAGCTTCTCCAATTCTCTGTTTTCCTCTCACAGTCCAAAGATATTTGTAGGTTAACTGGCCATTGTAAATCACCTTGTGATTAGGTTACTGTTAAAATCGGTGGGCTGTTGAGCAGTGCAACTTGATAGCCCGGAAGAGCACTGTATCCCTAAATAAAGTAAACTTACTAACCCATCCATCTTTGGAATGGGGGAGGACACAGGAACACCCAGAAGAAGCCTATGCAGACACAGAGAGAACGTATAAACTCTTTACAGACTGTAGCAAGAATTGAACCCTGATCACTGGTGCTGTATGATATCACACAACCTGCCGCACGAGTATGTCAGCCATGCTGCGCAATGGTGGTCGCAGTAAATAGTGGAGCCCTGGAGAGTGTTGCAGAATGGAGGGATCTCAGAGTACAAGTGCACAGTTCCTTGAAAGTGGCTTTGAATGTAGAAAAATATGGAGAGGAAGGATTTTGGCATACTGGCCTTAATCAGTCAGGGCAATGAGTGAAAAGGTGGGATGTTATGCTGCAGTTGTACAAGATGGTTCTGAGACTGCACTTGCAATATTGGGTTCATGTTTGGTCACCCAGCTACAGGAAAAATATCATTCAGGTGGAAAGACTGAGAGCAGATTTATGAGGATGCTGCTAGGTCATATGGGACTGAGTTATGAAGATGAGCTGAGCAGATTGGAACCAAATTCACTGGAGAATAGGAGACTGGTGGGTTTCCCTATCACCTGCCTCCTTGTATTTCTTCCTCCCACCTTCTTACTCTGACTTCTCCCTTTCAGTCTTGAAGAAAGGTGTCAGCCCAAAACGTCAACTGTTTACTCTTTTCCATAGATGCTGCCCGGCCTGCTGGCATTTTGTGTGTGTTACTCACTTAAATAGGAAGTTTGGATGGCATGGACCAGTTGGGCCGAAGGGCCTGTTTCTATGCCTCATGACATTATGGCCCTGTGACTAAGTACATTTAATTGTTTTAACTATTTTTATTGTTTTATCATTTAATTGTATTTACTTTTTGAAAACAGTTTAATAATTTTAATTACTGAAAACATATTTCAGTATTTCAAGTGTCAAAGTCAAGTCATTATCAAATTACATATGCATCACCATACACTACCCTGAGATTCATTTTATTGCAGGCATTCACAGTAGAACAAAGAAATACAATAGAATCAATGAAACAAAGACTGAAACAACCAATGTGCAAAAAACAATCTGTGCAAATACAATAAACAAACAAACAAATCCAAGAACACGGTTGTAGAGTCGTTGAAAGTGAGTGAGTCCATTGTTTGTGGAACTAGTTCTCAGATGAGGTGAATGAAGTTATCTCTGCTTGTTCAGGAACCTGAAGGTTGAAGGGTAATAACTGTTCCTGAATCTGTGGTGAGGGACCTCATGCTCCTGTACCTCCTTCCTAATGGCTATATATTTTTTAAAATTTTTTAATGCTTACAGAGACACTTGACAGAATTTTAGGTGTTAATTTTGAAATCTGGGTCAGATGTCAGACCATTTTTGCAGGCAGTACCTGCTCTTTCCAGTGGCAAGAAGAATCAGGAGATGACTCCTGAGATCAAATTGCCACTCCAGCTCAGAGTGTCACAGTGGAATGGTGATTTAGGTGTTTATCTGCTCATTCAGGCAAGACAGAACACATTATGCATCTTTGTGTTAAACCAAGATCCATTAATAACTTCTTTAAAGATCTTTGGGGTTCCTTTTCAAGAAGAACTGCAGAGTCCTTCCTGTCATTCTGCTTAATAAATATCCCTCAGCTAATATTCTAACACTTTTTTTGCTCATATTACAGGAATTCTGAAGTAGCATCAGCAAATGCTGTAAAAACTCTGTAGGTCAGACAACATCCATGTAGCGAGGAAAGGCTAATATTTCAGGCCAATGACTTTTCATCAGAACCTACTCATTATCGCTTTGCTACTTAAGGACTTTGCCACATATTCACTGGCTGGTGCTTTCCTAATATAATGATGATAATAATGGTAATACACAAATTGAGAGGTTCTAAATTTATCAGCAACAGTAGAAGAATGCAAGTCTGCATTCCATCTCACACTCCCCCCATCACCCCCCCCCCAAACGATTCTGGCTTAAAATGCAGGGTGTCTACTAAAAGAATGGTAACCAATTAAATCAGAAATGGAATTAAGTATGAAAGAGCCCAGTAGGATTTACTCTTCTGATTTGTCATTCCTCTGTAAAACAGATGGCCAGCAATTGCAACCTGTGCTACTATCTCATTGCCCCTCTTCATATATTTAATTATGTTAGACCTTCTGTTATTTTCTTTATGGATAGTCCCCGATATTCTTTTGCTCTGGTGTTATACCTCTGTTAAATTTGATACTCTGCTCAGATGAGACTCTCAGTACATCTAAATATAGCTTGCAAATTGACTTTGTATTCAAGTGGTCAGAAAATTGTTTCACTATTAATCAAGTTCAGTAGTTATGCCAAATTTATTCTTAGGCTAAATTTATTTCTCTTATAAATTTATAGTTATAATGAGCCATTCAGAAAATATACTTATAATGATGTTCACATTAAAGGCCAAATGGATTCTTGTATTAAAAGCACTCTTTCAAGGATGCAATTAAGCAGAATGATAAAGGAAATTGAATCCCATTCTGGAAAGTTTATTATGACTACCCCTTAAAACAAACAACAATTTCCAAGGTCTTAATAGAGTATCCTTATAATATTCTTTAACGAGAAACGAGTTACAGTGTATTGTCGTTACTGATTAGAATAGCGCAGTTATTAAATTGCATTTGCACCAGTGTGGTATTTATTTAAAATTTACTTGGCTACAACCAAATGCACCTGATGGGTTGTCTTGCCTAATGAAGGGATCACTGCACTGCAGCAGAAAACGCTAACTTTTGGTAAAACTTGGTAAAACTGAATTATTTGTGTCATCAGGTAAGTTATATTTGAATTCAATATTGGTTCTAATATTTGTAAATAGAAAGAGAGTCAATATGACAAGGTTAACATATATATTTAGCAAGTAAAAGTAGATTATAACTATTAATGAGTTCCCACTTTGTAGGCTAAATTTTGCTGAAATCGAACGGGAGAAAAAAGCTAAAATTACAGACATGTCCCAAAACCGAAATGGCATTATCAGACACTGTCGGGTTGTATTCATAGAACCAGCATTCTGCAGTTCTATCAACTATCTTGGGCAATAGTTCTATAAGATTCTAACAGTTCACAAGTTAGACTTTAGGCAGACAAAAACTCTGAATACGATTGCCTGGATATACCGCCTAATGCGGTCCCGTCAATAGCGCAGATTGAGTTTAAACCCAAGTGTCCGCTATCTGTTCGAAGAGGATTCTGAATACAATGGTGTGATTATTGCAAGAGACCTCCAGATCAGTGCAATAAATCTGCTTTGCCAGCACAGACAAAACAACCAAAGCTATGCTGAAGAATACAAATTATCTGTGTATCAAAGTCCGTTTTAAAAAGTGGTACATCGGAACTGGTTAACTGCGCCAAATTAAGTTGGCGTCAGTTTTGAATGAAAACGGGGCTCGGTTACGGCACACCACTTGTGGATTGAATTATTCCTGAAACGACAACTCATTGCAGCTGCCTCCGAAACAAAATTACGACCAACTAATGTTAAGTTGGTCTAAAACGTATTTCTCAATCACGGTTTCTTCACCGTTAAAATGTATTCAAAAGTTGAAATTTAGGATTATGAAACTGCGTCAATAATGCGATTCATTCCAAAACGCTACGTTTCACTTTAAATGAAAGAATTGCCAATTACACAAAAATAAATGTTAACAGATTGGGCAAATTCTCTCTCCTTATTTTCAAGCCTAGTAAAGGACCGGTACCTCAGGCGGCCAAGAGAAGGTAACAACACAAGTGGTTCGAACAAAAGAAGCAGGGGCTGAATAGTAAAGAACTGAAAACATTTAACAAAAGGATGGGATCTTACCATCTTCGTTTTCGTCAAAGACTGGTGTTTTATGGGAATGGTTTGCGCCCATATTCTTCCTCTTCCGCATACCCCGAGAATTCCGACCAGCTGTGAACGACAAGCATCCCACGGAAAATAAGACCACTCAATAGAATAATTTCTGGACTGCTCCGACAGCAGGGCGCGGGCTCTTCGTAGCTGAGTTGCAGCGATTATACAAAAGGGTCCTTGTGTTATCTCTACCCATTGCTTCCAGACTGAAGCAGTTAAATGACAACTTCTTATAAAAGGCAGGTCTACATAATATCGCCGCCAACGTGGTAATGATAACGATCGGAGCTAGACCTAAGCCATCGCAGGGGTCACTGGGTTACCGTTATATTATTCGACTGGCCAATTAAAGGACAGCTGCACCCACCAAGCTTCCCAGATGCAAACACAGAATGTTCTGAGCTCTGGGGCTGTGCGTGACGCGCTGGAATGCAAACCTCGAAGCCTTCAGCTTCCAGTCGTAGCAGATTTGCAAGCCACGGGAAAATGTGACTCTTCCCACTTTGCCAAGTTCCACTGGATTCGAAACTGAAGGAGTTAAACAGAAACCTCTGCCGTCTCACGTTTGTTGCTGAAGCAACATTATGCTTCCATACACATGTTGTCATACCGTCACTCCTGGCAATATTCCTAGCCACCTGAAGTGGGGGCAGTTCCCTGGTTTTTTTTATTTGAACTATTGAAATCGCCTGCTGAATGTGAATACGCTGTGAAGACCGCTTTGGGCAAACCAGACATATGCTCACAGGATACAGCGTTACGCTAAGTAACACCATACAATGCTTCCTAAAACAACACAAAGACAAATGCACAGTACTGAGAGCAAATGTTTTTGTGGGATGAACCATTTCAATAATTAGTTCTACATCTGGAATTGTCAGTAAACAACAAAAATAAACTACCCGTAACACTAATTTGAATTCAGTAGCTGGTGTGACGTACTTAAATTCGCTTCAGAAGTATCTATGAAAGTAACTCCCTACCTAAGCAATTAAATCGGGGAAATTTTCAAATCGTTCCAGTGTTTTCCCAGAGCAAATACGTTTTCTTTCCTTTTGGAGCCGTAATTAAATAGTGTGCACAGGAAACAGATGGATGTTCGAAAAGGAATAATCGAGCGAGACAGAACTTAATTTATTTGCACATGTGCACCTCCTAAATCCATTGCTTCAATAGTACCGCTGTAATACGTCGTCTCAATTTGCATTTTAATTACATAACAGAGACAGGGTTTCTTTTAAAAATTAAGAGTCTGCAGCTCTCCTGGCCATGTTTTGTAATTTCCCTTAGTTGGAAGTGGGTCGCAGGTGTACTGTTGAAAGACAATATAATTGAGGGTCGGAGTTGGTGCCTGCAATCATATGAAGGAATTCTGGGAATTGAACTTCCACGCAAAGTGCTAAGATTGAGACCGGCCTGCACAATGCACAACTTAAACTCATTAAATTCACATTTAGATTAGTTCATTCTCACATCAACCTGGGCACATGGAATTAAGAGTCCAAGATGGTAGCAGCACCTCTGGGAAAGGGATGAAAAGGTAATTGGTTCCGAGGTTTGATTACATTCTGGTTAAAAGGCGTTCTTGAAGTTGGTCCTCAGGGCTTTCAAGCTCCTGTATCTTCTCTCAGAAGACAGAAAAGGGAGTCGAAAGAGTGGAAGGCGTTCTCGACTGTACCGTTCAACTTCCTAATCCAACACAGCCTGGAGACAGACTAGGTGGAAGGAATTAGAAATAGGTAATTGGTTAATTATTGTCATAAGCACCAAGATACAGTGAACAGCATTGTTTTGTATGCCATCCAACCAGAAAAGTGGTGAGCCTGTGATGAACTGGACAGTGTTTGCCATTCTTTGCAGCTTCTGTCAGTCCAGAGCAGAGAGGTTACCATACCAGGCTGATACATATTGAGTAGATCTCTTCTATTCCAAAACTCTTGAAAACTTTTGAGCCATATTCTCATACAATATTGAAAGAAGCTATGCCAGTTCTTAGAACAATCCCATCAATACAACTCTCCCCATCTATTTCCCTGTGGCCTACGGGTGATACAGCTCAGCAGAGCTGCTGCCTCACAGTTCCAGCTCTGAGGTCATGTGGAATAAAAATGACCTGCCTCTGGTGCATGGACTTGTCTGTGTGCCCTAGTTTCCTCCCACATGCTAAAGATGTGCTGGTTGATAGGTTAATTGGCCTTTGCAGATTGCCTGGTGTGTAAATGACTTGTAGAATCTGCAGATTGTTGATGTAAGTATGGGAAGAGAAAATGGGATTTGAGTCAGATTACTGAAAATGAATGCTTGATAGTCAGCACAAACTTGATGGGTCTAAGGCTATGGTTCTTTATCTGTGATTCCAAATCCATAATCTACAATTTCCATCAGCATAGGTGCACCACAAGGCTGTACGTTTAGTCCCCTGCTCTCCTTACTTTATACTAATGATTGTGTGACTAAGCACAGCTCCAAAATCATATTTAAGCTTGCCAAATCAAAGATGGTGTCAAATCAGCATCTAGGAGGGAGAATGAAAACCTGGCTGAGTGGTGCCACAACAACCTCAATGTCAGCAAGACAAAGGAGTTGATGATTAACTTCATGAGGAGGAAACCAGAGACAATCCTCATCAGGGTGGAGAAGGTCAGCAACTTCAAATTCCTCAGCGTTATCATTTCAGAGGATCTGTCTTGGGCCCAGTACAAAAAAAAATGCACAGCAGCAACTCTACTTCTTTAGAAGTTTGCAACAATTCAGCATGATATCTATAACTTTGACTAACTTCTAAAGATGTGTGTGTGTGTGATGGAGTGTATATTGATTGTCTGTATCACAGCCTGGTATGGAAACAACAATGCCCTTGAATGGAAATTCCCGCAAAAAATAATGGATACAGTCCAGTCTATCACAGGTAATGCCCTCTCCCCCATTCAGCATATCTACATGGAGTGCTGTCAGAGGAAAGTAGCATCCATCATCAGGGACCCCATCACCCAAGCCATTCTTTCTTTTCACTGCGGCCATTAGGAAGAAGATACAGGAGCCTCATGATTCACACCAGCAGGTTCAGGAACAGTTATTGCCCCTCAACCATCAGGCTCTTGAACCAAAGAGGATAACTTCACTCAACTTTACTTGCCCATCACTGAACAATTCCCATGACCAATGGTCTCATTTTCAAGGACTCTTTTTTTTAAACTTTTTTTATTGAGTTACAGAAATGATTACAGAAAGAAAAAAATATATACCCTTCCCCCCTAACATCCCTTTTTTTCTTGAAAAAAAGAAAAAGAAAAAGAAAGAAAGAAAGAAAGAGTGCCTGGGTATCAGAAGATCCCCACATGCTCCACGGAGTTCGTAATAACTTTAGTATATATATTTATTTCTTTCCCCAAATAACCAATTATTTTATCTTCAGAGTACCTATATATTTAATCCAGTCTTTTGTAAATAAGGGCGCCAAATTTTCAAAAATGTTACATATTTATCTCTTAAATTATAAGTAATTTTTTCAAGTGGAATACAGCTGGAAATTTAATTCTTCCAACAATCTATACTTAAATATGAATCCGATTTCCAAGTAACTGCAATAGCCTTTTTGGCTATTGCCAGTGCAATTTTTATGAATCCTTTCTGATATTTATTCAATTTGGGTTTCGATTTTATCCCTTCAATATCACCTAATAAAAATAATATTGGATTATGTGGAAGTTGTGTTCAAATAATTTGTTCCAATAAAAGTTTTTTCAAGAGTTAAATAAATATGTGAGGAAGTTTCTTTGGAAAGGTAAGATGTCAAGAATATCGTTGGAAAAATTGACATGGAAATTCGATCTAGGAGGGTTGCAACTTCCAAATTTTAAGAATTATTATAAAGCAAATCAACTTAGATTTATTGCATCTTTTTTTGAGAAAGATAGACCGGCATGGATTAGAATAGAACTAGATAAAATAGGAGAAAATACACCAGAAGATTTTATATATAAATGGGAATCTAAATGGATACGGGAAAAGAAAGAATCTCCTATATTAAAACATTTGATTGACTTATGGAATAAGATAAATGTTGATGATGAGACAAAGAAATTTTTATTAGCAAAGAGATCTTTAATTCAAAATAGACATTCCTTTTACAATGGATAATCAACTTTTATATAATTGGTTTCAAAAAGGGATTAGATATATAGGAGATTGTTTTGAAGGAGGTATATTAATGTCATTTGATCAATTAAAGAATAAATATAAAGTATCAAACAACACTCTTTTTTGTTACTTCCAATTAAGGGCTTATTTAAGAGAAAAATTAGGTCAAACAATATTATTGCCAAAATCTAATGAAATAGAAACTTTAATTTAAAAAGGAAAAACTAAAAAATGTATTTCTTGTATGTATAGCTTGATTCAAAAACAGGCAATTAAACAAGGAATCCATAAGTCAAGACAAAAATGGGAAAGTGACTTGAATATTAAAATTGAAGAAACAAATTGGTCAAGACTATGTCTTGATAGTATGACAAATACAATAAATGTCCGGTTAAGATAAGTGCAATATAATTTTTTACATCAATTATATATTACACCACAAAAAATAAATAAATTAAATCCAAATTTATCTGATCAGTGTTTCCAATGTAACCAAGAAATTGGTACTTTTTTACATTCTACTTGGTCTTGTTCTAAAATTCAACCTTTTTGGACAAATTTAAGAGTTTTATTGGAACAAATTTTCAAGGACTCTTCATCTCATGTTCTTGATATTGCATTTCTATTTATTATTATTTTTCTTTCTTTCTCTTTGTGTTTGCACAGTTTGTTGTCTTTTGCACACTGGCTGTCTGCCCTGTTAGTGTGGTCTTTCACTGATCTATTACGGTCATTGGATTTATTAAGTATGCCCGCAAGAAAACAAATCTCGGGGTTTTATATGGTGACATAGATGAACTTTGATAAAAAAGTTACTTTGCACTTTGAATTTATATCCTCATCAACTCTACCCTACTTCCCCTGTCACAAACTTACACTTAATGTAATTTACAGTAGCCAATTAGTACATCTTTGGGTCTAGGAGAAAACCTGAGGAAACATACAGCCAGATGTAGGATGGACTAACATCAGAGATCAGGATCAATTCTGACTTGTGTGGAGTTTCCGAATGCTACAGAAATTACAGAAGTTGCAATTTAAAAATTTATTTATCTGCCTGTGTGGACATGGTGAGCAATGCTAGTGTCTATTGTCCATTCCTATCTGAGTCAACTGTCACCACAACAATGAGTGAAAAGACCCATACAATTGGTATTAGATTTATTATTGGCACATGGACTGAGGAAGAGTGAAAAACCTTTGTTCTGCATGCCATCCATATTGATTATTTCACAACATACTGTAAGCACATTGAGGTAGTACAAGGGATAAGCAATAACAGAATACATAATAAGTGTATGGTTAGGGTTACAGAGAAAGTTCATGTAGGTAGACAATAAGGTGCAAGGGCCATGTCAAGGCAAATTAAGAGATTCAGAGTTCATCTTGATCATACATGTGGTCTGTTCAATAGTCATATAGCAGTGGGGTTGAAGATGTCCTCGAGCATTTTGTAGTTGTTTTCAGGCTTTTGTACTTTCTGCTTGTTGGGAGAGGGGAGAAGAGAGAAAGCCCTGGGTGGGGGGGAATCTTTAATTTTGTTGGCTGCTTTTCCAAGGTAGCAAGAAGAGTAGAGAGTCTATGAAGGGAAGGCTGGTTTCCGTGATGAATTGAGCTATGTCCACAACTCTCTGCAGCTTCTTGCAATCTTGGGCAGAGGAATTGCCATACCAAGCTGTGATGCATCCAGCTAAGATGCCTCTTAGAGCACCTATAAAAATTGGTGAAGGCTTTCAGCCAGGCTGTTTAAGTACGCTGTAACAAACCTACTGCCCTGAAGAACATCAGTGAATTGTTTCAGTCTCCTCGAGTTCTATATCTTTAATCATTTAAATTGGAATCCCCCAGGTGCTCTAGTGACTTCAAACTGCAAGTTTCTGTGGATCAATGGTCCAAAACTCTGCTTACTAACCCAGTAACTTCACCATGGCACCTTACCATCCCACTCTGTGTCACTGCAAAACCTTCCTTTGGGCGGCATAGTGACGACATCTGGTATAACTGCCCTTGCACACCTGCCTGGATTCAATCCTGGCCTTTGTTATTGTCAAAGTGGAGTTTGCACATTCCAAAGGGCCTCTCTGATTGTACTGTTTTCCATTATGCTGCCTAGCCTGCGGAGTTCCACTAGCATTTTGTGTGTTGTTTCCTCCTGTGACCATGTGTGTTTCCTCCAAGTGCTGTGGTTTCCTCCCATACCCCAAAGAAATGTAGGTTTGTATGTTAATTTATCACTGTAGATGGCCCCTACTGTTCAGGTGAATGGTAGAATCTGATGGATTTGATGGGAATGTAGAGAGAATAAAATGGATAGAGCAGGATTATTGTGAAACTGGTGTGTGACGGTTGGCAGGAATACAGTGGGCCACAGGGCCTTTTCCATATTTTATCACTCATCAGTCCAGAAGAAAGGTCTCTACCTGAAACATCATATGTCCATTTCCTGCCAATCGATGCTACCTCACCTGCTGAGTTCCTCCAGCATTTTGGGGGGTTTTTTAACTCCAGGTTCCAGCATCAGCAGTTTCTTGCATTTCCTTTATCATTCTGACACTGATTCTAAAACATTTTATTGCCAGTTAAGTACTTTTAAAAATATATCAATATTTTATCACAGGAAATGCTGTGACCAATTTGCAAACAGCAAGGTTACAAAGAACCACAGAACCCAGCAGTTCTGTGTGGAAATTTCCCAGCATCATGCTGTGTCCAGCTCTGTATGCCTTCTGTTCATTACTCTCTGTGAGGCCGGTGCTGAAACAAGAGTTGCTAAAGGATGTATGGACCAATTTACTTAACTGGGGATTGTGAAGAAAAGAAATTCTATTTTTAAAGATATTATTTATGTTTTGCTTAAGGTTTACAAATGCTGACCATTGTGGGCATGCTATGTTGGTGTGGATTGTTAACGCAAATGACGCATTTCACTGTATATTTTGATATACAAGAGATTTATAAATAAATCTAATCTAACCCAATAATTAAGATACAGTATTTTAGCTGATAATTAAATATTTTAAAATTGTTATTTGTTACGTTTTTTAACCCCTTCAGAAGCATTTGACAAATTCTTTGATGATCAGCATTGCTGGGGGTGTGGGTTTGCCTTGAGTCAATTATTTTCTGGGGAGTTCTATATGTGGGGCTTTTTAAGGCCGACCCACATCATCTTACATACCTTAGAGTTTAGGAAATAAAATGTCATTTCCTTATAAAAGTCTTTCAGGATTCGACAAACTGAGGAGTTTAGAATTAAACCGCAAGACCAAAAGAAGCAGGAGGAGGATTAAGCCATTCGGCCAACCAAGTCTGCTCCACCATTCCATCATGGCTGATTTATTATCCCTCAGAATCTCATTCCACTTCCTTCTCCCTGTAACTTTTGACACCCTGAATAATCAGGAACCCATTAACCTCTGCTTTAAATATACTCAATAATTGGCCCCCACAGCCATCTCTAGTAAAGAATTCCACAGATTTGCTATCCTCTAGCTAAAGAAATTCTTCCTCATCTCTGTTCTAAATGGATGTCCCTTTATTCTGAAGCTATGCCCTTTGGTTCTAGACTCACCCACTATTGGAAACATCTTCTCCACAATCACTCTTTCTAGGGCTTTTGATATTCTTCTAAACTCCGGCGAGTACATGCCCAGAGCCATCAAAAGCTCTTCATACTGTATGTTAACCCTTTCATACCCAGAATAATTCTTGTGAACCTCCTCTGGATCCTCTCAAATGCCAGACCATCTTTTTTTTCAGATAAGGTGCTTAAAACTGCTCACAACAATCCAGGAGCAATCTGACCAATGTCTTTTAAAGCATCAGTATAACAGTATAACATGAGGAGTCAACTCTCAGGAAAAGGGTAAGCCGCTTAGAATTGAGATGAAAAATGTGTCCTCTGTGAGGATGGTGAATCTTCAGAATTTTCTACCCCACAGAGATGTGGTGGATTGAGTTCCTTCAAAACAGAAATTGTAAAATTTATGGATATTAAGGGCATCAAGGGATTTGGAATATAGTCAAGAATATGAAACTGACGTAGAAGATCAGTCTTGATCTTAATGAAGTGGCAAAATAAGCTGATGGCCTAGTCATCTTATGTCCTTATGACAACACTCGAAATTTTGCCGTTCAGTTCCAGGACTATATGGGTCAGCAAATCAGTCTTCTCAGTCCAGAGAAGGTCAGTTTGGTTGTGACTACAGAAAGCAGGCCCACTTGTGAAAATAAAAACCATAGGTTTATGAAGTATAGCAGGGAACAGGGAACATGATTGAGTAATGGATAACTCCCTTTAAATAATGACCAAGAGCAGAAAGGAATTAATGTGGAAGTAGGAATAGATGGGATACAAATATCACCTCTCACAGTGAAATAGTAAACAATAATCAACACATAACCTGCTGGAGGAACACATTGGGTCTAGCAGCATAGATTAAAGAAATTGTTGATGTTTCAGGTCAAAACTCTGCCCTCCCACGGATTCTGCTTGACCTGCTGAGTTCCTTCATGTGAGAATGTGTGTTGCTCTAGTCTACAGTCCCTTGAGTCTCCAAGTCACTCATAATACTTGTTTGCTGAAGCTTTGGCTGGCAGTGGGAATGAAAGCTTTGAATATGATTTTATCCTCAGCTCCTTCTCCCATCCCAACTCCCCCTCAGCTCTACCGGTTTAGTATTATGCATCTCAAGCTATTTCTCTTGAAGCTCTTATGACATTCAACAGTGTTGCTCACACAAAGATAAATCTTCCAAAACCTAAATATTTAAGAAGTCTCTCCTTATTTCTCTTTTGAATCAATCATAGCCTTAGTATGCACAGCTTTGACCTCGATATTAGTTACAATGCATGCTTCACTTCTACATGTGAATTCATGCTAATCACTGCAAGCCATGACCTGTTAATGAATAAAGACCCTGGAGACAGCCCGTGCTGAGGCTAGCGGCCTGTCGAAGTGAGTGAGGGGGTGGGGAAGAGGCGTGTTTTGTTCTGTTGTTGTTGCTCCTGCTGCATGTGTTGTTCTACTGAACATTGTGGGCGTGCTATGTTTGTGTTGGAATATTTGGCGACACTTACACGCTTTCCCCAGCATATCCTTGAGTGTGTTCATTGTTAAAGCAAAGAACAATTTTCACTATATGTTTTGATGTACGTGTGATAAATAAAGCTGAAACTGAATCTAATCTGAGTCCTGGACCTCAGTCAGTTTCCATTCATCTAATACCAAGTATCTGCTGTACTGCTTGTGGCTGCATTATCACTTTGCACCTCATCCCAAGAGTGTAAAGTTGAATCTGGGATTTGATGTATTAAGTGAGGAGGCAAGGCTGCAGATGATTAATTTCATTACAAGTAAATATAAAGATTGGACTAAAGAAGATAGATTAATCACTGCAATAAACAGTCAAGGATAAATAATAACCATAAAGGGTAATGGAATATTCATTTTTAAACAATTAGTACTATAGAAGAATATATGCAGTTTTGGTATCTGGACAAAACTGTGTCAAGTCATACTTGAAATTTTAAAAAAGATACCTGAGATATTCAGCAGATCTGGAAAGATCTGTGAAGAAAGAAACAAAATTAGCCTTTCAGGTCAATGCCATTTTGGCATCTCAAAGGTTGGTGCTTTTTAGTTGTTGTTAGACCATGCCTGCTGTACTCTACAGGTCTATGAATCCTCACAAAAGCTATAGAAAGAGATTACCTCAAGAAATTGCCGAGAGTTGGGAACACGAATCAATCCATCATACAAGCCAGCCTCCCCTCCATTTTCTTTGTCTGCACTTCCCGCTATCTTGGGAAAACAGGAATATTAATCAAGGGCCCCTCCACTCTGTCATTCTCTATTCTCCTCTCTCCCATTGGACAGAACATTCTAAAGCTAGAGAGTGTGAGGTACCAGGCTTCTATTCTGCTGTTATCAAACTCTCATATGCCAGAACATAAACGCTTGATCTTCTGATTTATCTCATCTACTTTGTCATGTCCATCACACTTCATGTGTCTACCTGTATTGCTTTTTCTCCATAAATCTAACAGTATATTCTGCATTCTAATTTCATTTTTACTGCCTTGACCTACTTACGTGAGGAATGTTCTGTCAAGCTGGCATGCAAACAAAAAGTTTTTCTCTGTATCTGGGTACATGTGACAATAATAATCCAATACCAATAGAAGATAGCAAAGTGTTCAAATGTGAGAAGCAATTATGTAATTCATACTTGTATTTCTTGGAATGGATAAGGGTAAAGGGATGATTTGATTGAACATGTTAGCCTGGGTGGACAGCAAAAAAGAGCTATTGATGGGAAGTTTAAAATAGACTCAAAATTCACAAGCTATTGCTGCAATACTCGTATGAAATATCCCAAACCCACTGTGATACTAAACTGGTTTTAGTGCAGTGCAACTAATGAACTCCATGGACATTTTATCCATAATGACAAGGTCTTTGTTGACTTTTAAGAAAGTTTGGAAGTTTCCACCTTCCTGATTCTTTGAAGGTGTAAGCAAGCAGACTGATGAGAGATTTTGCCACGGTGCAGAAAGCAATGCCCCATTGTTCTGTTGTGGGGCATCACCAACAGGTACAGTAAAAATGTGATAATCTTGCAATACTGGGGTTTTGGTGTTGGATTAGTAGATTTTCAAATAATTATATCTTACTTGTTTAATACACTAACACAATAATAATATGCTTTTTAAAGATGTTTTTAAAAAATCAAATAAGGAAAGAATTAGAAAGAGCACCCAGTGAACTTCAGGAGAGTGTGGGGAAAAGGATCTCAATGTATTTCAATGAGCATGAGATACAGGGCCTGGTGAGTTTAACGTAACACTATAAAAATCACCTGACTAGCCAAATAAAAACCAATTGGATTTCCCAACAATTGGATAGCAGATTATGGAAATTCTATTGATCTGTAGTGAACAACCAAACAGACGATAGAGAGTGCAGACTATACTACCTACAGTGCTTATAAAAAGTATTCACCCTCCCCCTTGAAAGTTTTCATGTAGTATTGTTTTACAACAGTGGATATAATTTGGTTTGTATTGGCATTGATCAACAGAAAATGTCTCTTCTGTGTCGAAGTGAAAACAGATCTCTATAAAGTGATCTAAATTAATAACCAATATAAAACACAAAATAATTAATTACTTAAGTATTCATCCCCTTGAAGTTAGTATTTAGTAGATGCATCTTTGGCAGCAATTACAGTCTTGAGTCTGTGTGGATAGGCCCCTATCTGCATATCTGGACACTGCAATTTTTCCCCATTCTTCTTTACAAACCTTTTCAAGCTCTTCAGATTGCATGGAGATCATGAGTAAACAGTCCTTTTCAAGTCCAGCCACAAATTCTCAGTTGGATTTAGGTCTGGACTCTGACATGGCCATTCTAGGACATTAACTTTGTTATTTTTAAGCCATTCTTGTGTAGCTTTGGCTGTATGTTTGGAGTCATTGTCTTGCTGGAAAACAAATCTTCTCATCAGTCGTAGTTCTCTTGCCGACTAAATTAGGCTTTCCTCCAGGTTTTCCCTGTATTTTGTTGCATTCATTTTATCCTCTATCTTCCACAAGCCTTCCAGGGCCTGCTCCAGTGAAGCATCCCCACAGCATGATGCAGGCTAATAGGGATGGTGTGTTTTTGATGATATGTGGTATTTGGTCTATAGTGTTTAGTCTGATGACCAAAAAGCTCAGTTTTGCTTTCATCAGACCATAAAACCTTCTTCCAGCTGACTTCAGACTCGTATATGCCTCCTGACAAACTCTAGCTGAGATTCCATGTGAGTTTTTTTCAACAGTGGCTTTTCCTTTGCCACTCTCCCATAAAGCTGCAACTGGTGAACCACCTGAGCAGCAATTGTTGTATGTGCAGTCTCTCCCATCTCAGACACTGAAGCTTGTAACTGCTTCAGAGCTGTCATAGGTCTCTTGGTGGCCTCCCTCACTCATCCTGTTCTTGCATGGTCACTCAGTTCTTGAGGACAGCCTGCTCTGAGCAGATTTACAGCTGTGCCATATTCTTTCTACTTAATGATTGACTTAGCTGTACTCCAAGGGATATTCAGTGACAAGGAAATTTTTTTTGTATCCATCTCCTAACATGTGCTTTCCAATAATCTTTTCAGAGTTGCTTGGAGTGTTCTTTTGTCTTCATGGTGTAGTTTTTGCCAGGATACTGACTCACCAGCATTTAGACCTTCCAGATACAGGTGTATTTTTACTACAATGAATTGAAACACCTGACTGCACACAATTCTCCAAAATAAGATTTCCATTTAACTAAATATGTGACCTCTAAAGCCAATTGGCTACACCAGTGATGATTTGGTATGTTCATCATTACTTAGTTTTTGGAACATTTCATAAGCTTTTCTTTTATTCTTGACTAGATTTACAACAGTCTTTGTACAACACGGTTCCTGTACCCTACTATCCTTTCCCTGTCTCATTGGAATGTACCTATGGAAAATTCCATGCAAATATCCCCTGAACATTTGCCACATTTCTTCCATACATTTCCCTGAGAACATCTGTTCCCAATTTAGATTCCAAGTTCCTGCCTGATAGCCTCATATTTCCCCTTATTCCAATTAAACACTTTCCTAACTTGTCTGTTCCTATCCCTCTCCAATGCTATGGTAAAGAAGATAGAATTGTGATCACTATCTCCAAAAAATTCTCCCACTGAGAGATCTGACACCTGACCAGGTTCATTTCCCAGTACCAGATCAAGTACAGTCTCTCCTCTTATCTTATATAGGCTTATCTACATATTGTGTCAAGAAACCTTCCTGAACACACCTAACAAAGTCCTTCCCATCTAAACCCCTTGCTTTAGAGAGATGCCAATTGATATTTGGGAAATTAAAATAGTTAAGCAATCAATTGTTTTGTGTCTTATATTTGTAATCAATTTAGATAACTTTGTAGAGATCTGCTTTCACTTTGACATGAAAGAGTCTTCTCCTGTTGATCAGCGCCAAGAAAGCCAAATTAAATCCACTGTGGTTCAAAGTTATAAAACAGAAAAACATGAAAACTTCCAAGAGAGGTGAATATTTTTTATAGGCACTGTACACCGGAGGTTTTGTACTTTGTGTACGGCCTGCTCTTTCAAATATTAATGGGTTAATTCATTTGCAAGTTAGCAAGAGGATAAATTTTTAAAATCAAATACAAAACATATTTTGAAAACCTGTCCTTTGGGCTTCTCTTATTCCTTGAATTATCAGAATTTCAAATTTATTTTTATTTGCCTTTTTATTATTTATATAGTTCATTTTAATTGCACAATTCCATTAAATACACTTTATCCCACAGGATTTTAATTTCAAAATTATATGTTTTGCAAATTCTCTGCCCCTCAGCCAACTGGCTCTTGAGTGCCTGCAATGCTATACAGCCCTCATTGCTGGAGGTAAACCTCCATTCAATGAAAATTGGCAGTTCCATTGTATCCTGTATAATGGACTGGTAGACCAAGGGGTCAGTGTGGACATGGTGGAGGATTACAAGTACCTGGGGATACGAATTGACAATAAACTGGACTGGTCAAAGAACACTGAGGCTGTCTACAAGAAGGGTCAGAGCCGTCTCTACTTCCTGAGGAGACTGTGGCCCTTAACATCTGCTGGACAATGCTGAGGATGTTCTACGAGTCTGTGGTGGCCAGTGCTATCATGTTTGCTGTTGTGTGCTGGGGCAGCAGGCTGAGGGTAGTAGACACCAACAGAATCAACAAACTCATTCGTAAGGCCAGTGATATTGTGGGGGTGGAACTGGACTCTCTGACGGTGGTGTCTGAAAAGAGGATGCTGTCCAAGTTGCATGCCATCTTGGACAATGTCTCTCATCCACTCCATAATGTACTGGTTAGGCACAGGAGTTCATTCAGCCAGAGACGCATTCCACTGAGATGCAACACTGAGCATCATAGAAAGTCTTTCCCGCCTGTGGCCATCAAACTTTACAACTCCTCTCTCGGAGTGTCAGACACCCTGAGCCAATAGGCTGGTCCTGGACTTATTTCCACTTGGAATAATTTACTTATTATTATTTAATTATTTATGGTTTTATATTGACTGTCTGTCTTTATGTGGGCTTCAGACCTGTGTATCAGACGTGGCTATAAGCAGCATTGGGACAGGGGACTGTAGTGGCTCCTTTCCTGCTTACCCTGTATACCTTGGATTTTAGATATAATGTCAAGTCAGGTCATCTGCAGAAAGTTTTTGATGGCTCAGCAATAGTTGGGTGTATAAAGGGAGGACTTTGTCCAATGATGCAAGCTGAATCATCTGCAATCCAATATTAGTAAGACAAAGGAGATCGTGATGGTGATTTTAACATGCAGGTCAACTGGGTAAGTCAGGTTGGTAATGGATCTCAAGAGAGTGAGTTAGTTGAATGACTAAGAGATGGCGTTTTAGAGCAGTTTGTCATTGAGCCTACTAGGGGATCAGCTATACTGGACTGGGAGTTATGCAAATGAACCGAAAATGATTAGGGACCTTAAGGTGAAATAACTCTTAGGAACCAGTGATCACAATATGATTGAGTTCAACTTGAAATTTGATAGGAGGAAGTAAAGACTGACGTAGCAGTATTTAAGTGGAGTAAGGGAAATTACAGTGGTATGAGAGAGGAGTTGGCCAAAGTAAATTGGAAGGAGCTACTGGCAGGGATGTCAGCAGAGCAGCAATGGAGTGCGTTTCTGGGAAAAATGAAGAAAATGCAGGACATGTGTATTCCAAAAGTGAAGAAATACTCAAATGGCAAAATAGTACAACTGTGGCTGACAAGGGAAGTCAAAGCTAATTTAAAAACAAAAGGGAAAGCATACAACAAAGAAAAAACTAGTGGGAAAATAGAGGATTGGGAATTTTTTAAAAACCTACAGACAGCAACTAAAAGAATCACTAGAAAGGAAAAGATGAAATATGAAAGCAAGCTTGCAAATGATATCAAAGTGGATAGTAAAAGCATTTTCTAGTATGTAAAAATAAAAGAGAGATAAAAGTGGATATAGGACTGCTCAAAAATGAGATCAAAGAGATAATAATGGGTTCCAAAGAGATGGCAGATAAACTAAATGAGTATTTTGCATCAGTCTTCACTGTAGAAGACACTAGTAGTATGCCTGATGTTGTAGTACGTGAAAGAAGAGAAGTGAGTGCAGTTACTATTACAAGGGAGAAGATGCTCAAAAAGCTGAATGACCTAAGGGTACATAAGTCACCCGGACCAGAGGAACTGCACCCTAGGGTTCTCAAAGATGTAGTATTAGAGATTGTTGTGGCATTAGAAATGATCTTTCAAAAATCATTGGAATCTGGTATGGTGCCAGAGGACTGGAAAATTGCAAATGTCACTCCACTCTTGAAGAAAGGAGGAAGGCAGCAGAAAGGAAATTATAGATCAGTTAGCCTGACCTCAGTGGCTGGGAGGATGTTAGAGTCAATTGTTAAGGATGAGGTGTTGGAGTACTTGGTGACACAGGACAAGATAGTACAAAGTCAGAATGGTTTCCTTCAGGGAAAATCATGTCTGATGAACCTGTTGGAATTCTTTGAGGAGATTACAAGTAGGAATAATAAAAGGGATGCAGTGGATGTTGTATATTTGGACTTTCAGAAGGTCTTTGACAAGGTGCCACACATGAGATCACTTGCCAAGTTAGGAGCCCATGGTATTACAGGAAAGTTACCAAGATGGTTAGAGCATTGGCTGATTGGTAGGATGCAGTGAGTGGGAATAAAAGGATCATTGTCTGGTTGGCTGCCAGTGACTAGTGGTGTTCCGCAGGGGTTGGTGTTGGGACCACTTCTTTTTAATCTGTATATAAGTTATTTAGATGATGAAATAAATGGCTTTGTTGCCAAGATAGCAGATGATATGAAATTGGTGGAGGGGCAGGTAGTGTTGAGAAAACAGGTAGGATGCAGAAGGACTTAGACAGATTAGGAGAATGGGCAACAAAGTGGCAAATGAAATATAAAGTTAGAAAATGCATGGCCATGCAGTTTGGTGGTGGAAATAAATGTGTGGACTATTTTCTAAATGGGAGAAAATCCAAAACTCTGAAATGCAAAGAGACTTGAGAGTCCTTGTGTACAACACCCTAAAGGTTAACTTGCAGGTTAAGTTGGTAGTGAGGAAGGCAAATGCAATGTTAGCATTCATTTCAAGAAGTCTAGAATACAAGAGCAGGAACGTGATGCTGAGGCACTGGTGAGGCCTCACCTTGAGTATTGTGGACAGTTTTGGGCTCCTCATCTTCAAAGAGATGTGTTGGCATTGGAGAGGGTTCAGAAGAGATTCACAAGGATGATTCCTAGAATAAAAGGGTTATCATACAAGGAACGTTTGATGGCTCTGGGTCTGTACTTGCTGGAATTTAGAAGGCTGAGGGGAGAACTCATTGAAACCTTTCAAATGTTGAAAGGCCTAGAAAGAGTAGATGTGGAATGGATGTTTCCCATGGTGGGAGAGTCTAGGACAAGAGGGCACAGCCTCAGGATAGAGGGACGTCCATTCAAAACAGAGATGTGGAGAAATTTCCACAACCAGAGGGTTGTGAATTTGTGGAATTTGTTGCCACATACTGCTGTGGAGGGCAGGTCATTGGTTGTATTTAAGGCAGAGATTGGTATGGTCTTGATTGAACATGGCATCAAAGGTTATGGAGAGAAGGCCGGGAGATGGGATTGAAGAGGAGGAGGAAAAAAGGATCAGCCATGATTGAATGGGAGAGCAGACTTGATGAGCCAAGTGGCCTAATTCTGTTCCTCTATCTTATGGTCTTATGGACTTTAGGAAGATGAAGCCTGCATTGCTCCTATTGTTACTATTGATGGTGTGGATGTGGATGTGATAAGGACTTACAAGTACCTGAAAGTGCACCTGGATGACAGACTTGAATGGAGTACCAACACAAAAGCTGTGTACAAGAAGGGCCAGAGTCACCTTTACTTCCTGAGGAGATTGAGGTCCTTTGCAGTATGCAGGCCTCTCCTTCACATGTTCTACCAGTCTGTTGTTGCCAGTACAATCTTCTATGTGGTGGTGTATTGGGGCAATGGCATTGACATGGGTGATGCCAACAGGTTCAATAAACTGATTAAAAAGGCTGACAAACACGAGGAAATCTGCAGATGCTGGAAATTCAAGCAACACACACAAAATGCTGGTGGAACGCAGCAGGCCAGACAGCATCTATAGGGAGAAGCGCTGTCGACGTTTCGGGCCGAGACCCTTCGTCAGGACTAACTGAAAGGAAAGATAGTAAGAGATTTGAAAGTAGGAGGGGAAGGGGAAATGAGAAATGATAGGAGAAGACCGGAGGGGGTGGGGTGAAACTAAGAGCCAGAAAGGTGACTGGCAAAAGGGATACAGAGCTAGAGAAGGGAAAGGATCATGGGAGGGGAGGCCTAGGGAGAAAGAAAGGGGGAGGGGAGCACCAGAGGGAGATGGAGAATAGGCAGAGTGATGGGCAGAGAGAGAAAGAGAAAAAAAAGGGAGGGGGAAAAAAACTAAATATATCAGGGATGGGGTAAGAAGGGGAGGAGGGGCATTAATGGAAGTTAGAGAAGTCAATGTTCATGCCATCAGGTTGGAGGCTACCCAGCTGGTAATATAAGGTGTTGTTCCTCCAACCTGAGTGTGGCTTCATCTTGACAGTAGAGGATGCCATGGATAGACTTAACAGAATGGGAATGGGATGTGGAATTAAAATGTGTGGCCACTGGGAGATCCTGCTTTCTTTGGCGGACAGAGCATAGGTGTTCAGCGAAACGGTCTCCCAGTCTGCATCGGGTCTTGCCAATATATGGAGTCAAACTTGAAACACTGGAGACTGTGGTAGAACAAAGGACCCTATGGATATACAATAAATATATCCTAGCTCCGCTGTTGCTAGGCTTCAGACACAGCACCCTGAGGCACTGGTGATAATTACAGGGGACTTCAACCATGTGACTTTGGACAAGACACTACCTGCTTTCTCCCAGTACGTGGATTGCTACACCAGGGGTAATAGGACTATTGACCTACTGTATGCAAACGTAGAGGAGGCATATAGTGCATCCCCACTGCCTTCATTGGGGAAAGCTGATCACAACCTGGTTTTGTTACAGCCCAGATATAAATCAATTATGATGAGGCATCCCACTACCACACGCTCTTTTAGGAAGTGGACTCCTGAAGCTGAACAGGCCCTGAGAGACTGCTTCGGTACTACTAACTGGGATGTACTGCAAGGGGGGCTCTGTGGAGGCGTTGAGGAGGTCACTGAATGCACAACGGACTATATTAACTTTTGTGTGGATGCAGTTGTCCCTGTTAGAACTGTTCGCTGCTATCCCAATAATAAGCCCTGGATCACTAGTCACATCAAAGGCCTCCTAAACCAGAAGAAGAGGGCCTTTAAAGATGGTGATCGGTTGGAGCTTAAAAGAGTTCAGAAGGAACTCAGAGTACAGATAAGGGGGGCAAAGGAGCAGTATAGGAGGAAGCTAGAACAAAAGCTGCAGAAAAAAAGCATGAAGGAGGTGTGGGATGGGATGAAGATCATCACCGGATGCGGTCCAAAGCGGGGGGCGAACATAAGTGGAGATGTGGAGAAAGCGAACCAGCTGAACAACTTCTTCAACAGGTTCGACAGCTCAATCTCATCCTCACCGCAGAAATCCACACCAGGCTTACTTCCCTCACAGGAAAATAGCCACTCACAGGAGACCTTGCCCACGCCCAGGATTACGGCTGCACAGGTGGAAGGTCAACTGAGGAAGATCTGTACCAGCAAGGCGGCTGGACCGGATGGAGTTTCCCCACGATTACTGAGGGCCTGTGCGACTGAGCTGGGAGAACCACTACAGCGCATCTTCAACATGAGCCTGGAGCAGAGAAGAGTACCCAGACAGTGGAAAACATCCTGTATTGTCCCGGTACCGAAGAAACCACAACCAAAGGAGTTGAATGACTTCAGACCTGTTGCCTTGACATCGCACGTTATGAAGACCATGGAGCGGCTGATAATACAGAATCTGAGGCCACAAACCAGGCACGCCCAGGATCCTCTTCAGTTTGCGTATAAGGAGAAGGTGGGAGTGGAGGATGCTATCACGTATTTGCTGCACAAATCACTCTCTCACCTAGAGGGGGTCAGTTGTGCTGTGAGGATTACATTCCTTGACTTCTCTAGTGCCTTTAACACCATCCAGCCCAAGATCTTAAGGCACAAACTAACGGAGATGGGAGTAGACTCTCACATGGTGGATTGGATAGTGGACTACTTGACAGATAGACCTCAGTATGTGCGGTTGGGAGACTGTAGGTCTGACACGGTGGTCAGCAGCACAGGGGCGCCGCAGGGAACCGTACTCTCTCCGGTCCTGTTCACCCTGTACACATCAGACTTCCAATATAACTCAGAGTCCTGCCATGTGCAGAAGTTCGCTGATGACACGGCCATAGTGGGGTGTGTCAGGAATGGACAGGAGGAGGAGTATAGGAAACTGATACAGGGCTTTGTGATATGGTGCAACTCAAACTACCTGCATCTCAATATCACCAAGACCAAGGAGATGGTGGTGGACTTTAGGAGATCTAGGCCTCATATGGAGCCAGTGATCATTAATGGAGAATGTGTGGAGCAGGTTAAGACCTACAAGTATCTGGGAGTACAGTTAGACGAGAAGCTAGACTGGACTGCCAACACAGATGCCTTGTGCAGGAAGGCACAGAGTCGACTGTACTTCCTTAGAAGGTTGGCGTCATTCAATGTCTGTAGTGAGATGCTGAAGATGTTCTATAGGTCAGTTGTGGAGAGCGCCCTCTTCTTCGTGGTGGCGTGTTGGGGAGGAAGCATTAAGAAGAGGGACGCCTCACGTCTTAACAAGCTGGTAAGGAAGGCGGGCTCTGTCGTGGGCAAAGTACTGGAGAGTTTAACATCGGTAGCTGAGCGAAGGGCGCTGAGTAGGCTACGGTCAATTATGGATAACTCTGAACATCCTCTACATAGCACCATACAGAGACAGAGAAGCAGTTTCAGCGACAGGTTACTATCGATGCAATGCTCCTCAGACAGGATGAAGAGGTCAATACTCCCCAATGCCATTAGGCTTTACAATTCTACCGCCAGGACTTAAGAACTTTTTAAAAGCTATTATTAATGCTTTTTGAGATAGTGATTTAGATGCATATCATATTTTTTACTGAGTTAAGTATTGTATGTAATTAGTTTTGCTACAACAAGTGTATGGGACATTGGAAAAAAAGTTGAATTTCCCCATGGGGATGAATAAAGTATCTATCTATCTATCTATCTATCTATCTATCTATAGGTAGCATGGAGTAAATGAGTTGCTCAAGGAATATAAAGAATGTAAGAAGAATCTTAAGAAAAAAATTAGAAAAGCTAAAAGGAGATATGAGGTTGCTTTAGCAAGTAAGGTGAAAATAAATCCAAAGGATTTCTACAGTTATATTAATAGCAAAAGGATAGTGAGGGATAAAATTGGTCCCTGAGAGAATCAGAGTGGACAGCTATGTGTGGAGCCAAAAGAGATGGGGGAGATTTTGAACAATTTCTTTTCTTCGGTATTCACTAAGGAGAAGGATTTTGAATTGTGTAAAGTAAGGGAAACAAGTAAGGAAGTTATGGAAATTATGACAATTAAAGAGGAGGAAGCACTGGAGCTTTTAAGGAATATAAAAGTTGATAAATCTCTGGATCCTGACAGGATATTCCCTAGGACCTTGAGGGAGGTTAGTGTAGAAATAGCAAGGGCTCTGACAGAAATACTTCAAATGTCATTAGAAACGAGGATGGTGCCGGAGGATTGGTGTATTGCTAATGTGGTTCCAAGGGTTCTAAGAGTAAACCTAGCAATTATAGGCCTATCAGTTTGACGTCAATGGTGGGTAAATTAATGGAAAGTATTCTTAGAGATGGTGTATATATAATTATCTGGATAGACAGGGTCTGATTAGGAACAGTCAATATGGATTTGTGCGTGGAAGGTCATGTTTGACAAATCTTATTGAATTTTTTGAAGAGGTTACGAGGAAAGTTGACGAGGGTAAAGCAGTGGATGTTGTCTATATGGACTTCAATAAGGCCTTTGACAAGGTTCCGCACGGAAGGTTAGTTAGGAAGGTTCAATCGTTAGGTATTAATATTGAAGTAGTAAAATGGATTCAACAGTGGCTGGATGGGAGATGCCAGAGAGTGGTGGTGGATAACTGTTTGTCAGGTTGGAGGCCGGTGACTAGTGGTGTGCCTCAGGGATCTGTACTGGGTCCAATGTTGTTTGTCATATACATTAATGATCTGGATGATGGGGTGGTAAATTGGGTTTGTAAGTATGCAGATGACACTAAGGTAGGTGGCATTGTGGATAATGAAGTAGGTTTTCAAAGTTTGCAGAGAGATTTAGGCCAGTTAGAAGAGTGGGCTGAAAGATGGCAGATGGAGTTTAATGCTGATAAGTGTGAGGTGCTACATTTTGGTAGGAATAATCCAAATAGGACATACATGGTAAATGGCAGGGCATTGAGGAATGCAGGAGAACAGAGTGATCTAGGAATAATGGTGCATAGTTCCCTGAAGATGGAATCTCATGTGGATAGGGTGGTGAAGAAAGCTTTTGGTATGTTGGCCTTTATAAATCAGAGCATTGTGAGTTGGGATGTAATGTTAAAATTGTACAAGGCATTGGTAAGGCCGAATTTGGAATATTGTGTACAGTTCTGGTCACCGAATTATAGGAAAGATGTCAACAAAATAGAGAGAGTACAGAGAAGATTTACTAGAATGTTACCTGGGTTTCAGCACCCAAGTTACAGGGAAAGATTGAATGAGTTAGGTCTTTATTCTTTGGAGCGTAGAAGGTTGAGGGGGGACTTGATCGAGGTATTTAAAATTATGAGGGGGATAGATAGAGTTGACGTGGTAGGCTTATTCCATTGAGAGTAGGGGAGATTCAAACAAGAGGACATGAGTTGAGACTTAGGGGGCAAAAGTTTAAGGGTAACATGAGGGGGAATTTTTTTACTCAGAGAGTGGTAGCTGTGTGGAATGAGCTTTCAGTAGAAGTGGTGGAGGCAGGTTCGGTATTGTCATTTAAAGCAAAATTGGATAGTTATATGGACAGGAAAGGAATGGAGGGTTATGGGCTGAGTGCAGGTCAATGGGATTAGGTGAGAGTAAGCGTTCGGCACAGACTAGAAGGGTCAAGATGGCCTGTTTCCGTGCTGTAATTGTTATATGAAATGATTATATGGAAAATTTTGGCAATTCTGGGCAACGTATCTCACACTCTGCTTGCCTCCTTGGTTAAACAGAGGAGCACGTGTAGTAATGGACTATGACAACTACACTGGTCCAAAGAGCTCTATGTGAGGTCCTTCTTACTCTCAGCTATTACATTCTATAAGGAGTTGGGGAAGCAATGACCACCCCCTGCTGTTTGAGTAACTTATTTTTTAATCTTTCTTACTTCTCTTCTAATAGTTGTATATTTGTATATCTGCGCACTTGTAATGCTTGTGTGACATTGTAATTTCCTTTGGGATCAATAAAGTATCTAACTGTATATCTATCTATCTAGCTTCACTTAACTTCATTCACTTCATCACTGAACTGTTTCAACAACCTGTGGACTCACTTTCAAGGAATCTTCATCTCATGTTTTCGATGTTTATTGCTAATTTAATTATATTTAAAAAAGATCTAGTTCTTTCCCAGCACATATGACAAAGAAAGTATTCTCAGGCTTCCAGCCCGATAATAATTATAATGGTTATAATCGATACCTGTACCCAGCTGGAAGCCCAAGAAGAGTTGATTCATATTTAATTATTGTTACTTAGTTTTCTCTTTCTTTTTATATTTGCACAGTTTACTGTCTTTTGCACTTTGGGTGTTTGTCTGTCTTATTTGTTGTGGTCTTTCATTGATTCAATTATGTTTTCTGTATTTACTATGATGACTGCAAGAAAATTGATCTCAGGGTTGTATATGTATACACTGATAATTAATTTACTCTGAACTTTGGACTGAGTGCCAAAGATAGTGACACCCAGCTTCATATATGAGTAATTATTTTCTCTTTATAATCAATCAGAGAAGAGGTGACTCACACAGGTCGATGAATATGCATTAAAAAGCAGTTCTTCATGGGAGTTCCGGCACTTGAATTGTAGCCAATCAGAGACTGGGATTCATTAGCAAGGGCAAATAAAAATAAGGCAGGGCAAGTGGAATGGCTTTTGCTGAAATGGACAGTGTTGGAGCAGGGGGTTTGAAGCTTTAGATCTTCAAGGCTTCAGTGTGGAGTGTCTTGAGTGGGAGAAGGCGAAAAGCTGTATGTAGATGTTTTTTTCAGTTTTACCCCCCCCCCCACTTTTTCATTGCACAGTTAGGCAGTAGAGATGCCAGGCAAGATAGTTGAATGCTCCCCTTGAGGGACGTGGGAAGGCAGGGAGACCTCCAGTGTCCTGATGACTTCCCCTGCAAGAAATGCATCCAGCTGCTGCTTCTAATATTCCACATTAAGGAGATTGAGCTGGAACTCGATGAAATATGGATCATTCCAGAGGCTGAGGGGGTGATAGACAGAACATACAGAGAGGTAGTTACACCCAAGGTGCAGGTCACAGGAAACCGGGTAACAGTCAGGATAGTGAAAAAGGTTTAACAGCCAGTGCAGAGTACCCTGTGTCCATCCTCCTCAACAACAGGTATATCACCTTGAATACTTTTGAGGGGAGAGGATGACATAGCAGAAGAAAGTCACAATGGTCAGGTCTCTAAGTCTGGCTCTGAGGCTCAGAATGGAAGCGAGAAGAAGAGGCAAACTGTGGTGATAGGGGACTTGTTTGTTAGGGGCACAGAAAAGAGGTCTGTGTGCGAGAATGAGATTGCCCAGATGGTATGTTGTTTCCCAAGTGCTGGGTCCTTAGCATTCTTAAGTGGGAGAGTGCGCGGCCGGGGTAGTGGTCTATCTAGGTACCAATGACATAGGTAAGAAGAGGGATGAGGTTGTACAAAAAGCGTTCAGGGAGTTAGGTGTTAAGTTAAAGGACAGGACCTTCAGGGTTATGATCTTAGGATTGCTATCTGTGCCACATGTCAGTAAGGCCAGAAATACGAAGATCATATAGCTTAATATGTGGCTAAGGAGTTGATGTAAGAGGGAGGACGTCAGATCTCTGGATCATTGGGCTCGCTTCCAGGGAAGTTGGGACCAGTACAGAAAAGACAGTTTGCACTTAACTGGAGGGAACTAATAGAAACATAGAAAACCTACAGTACAATACAGGCCCTTCAGCTCACAATGCTGTGCCAAACATGTACTGTACTTACTTTAGAAATTACCTAGGGTTACCCATAGCCCTCTATTTTTCTAAGCTCCATGTACCTATCTTGGAGTCTCTAAAAAGACCCTATCATATTCACCTCCACCACCATCTCCAGCGGCCCATTCCATGCACTCACTACTCTCTGCGTAAAAAAACTTACCCGACATCTCTTCTGTACTTACTCCCCAGCACCTTAAAACTGTGCACTTTAGTGATAGCCATTTCAGCCCTGGGAAAAAGCCTTTGACTATCCACATGATCAAGGCCTCTTATCATCTTATCCACCTCTATCAGGTCATCGCTCATCCTAAGGAGAAAAGGCAAAGTTCACTCAATCTATTCTCATAAGGCATGCTCCCCAATCCAGGCAACATCCTTGTAAATCTCCTCTGCACCCTTTCTATAGTTTGCACATCCTTCCTGTAGTGAGGTGACCAGAACTGAGCACAGTACTCCAAGTGGGGTCTGACCAGGGTCCTATATAGCTGTAACATTACCTCTCAGCTCTTAAACTCAATCCCATGGTTAATGAAGGCCAATATAAATTGTAAGCCTTCTTAACCACAAAGTCAACCTGCACAACAGCTTTGAGTGTCCTACGGTCTTGGACCCCAAGATCACTCTGATCCTCCACACTACCATTGTCTTACCATTAATACAATATTCTGCAATTATATTTGATCTACCAAAATGAACTACCTCACACTTACCTGGGTTGAATGCCATCTGCCACTTTTCAGCCCAGTTTGCATCCTATTGAGACCATGCTGTAACCTCTGACAGCCCTCTGCACTATCCACAACATCCCCAATCTTTGTGTCATCAGCAAATTTACTACCTTTCCCAGGTCATTTATTAAAATCACGAAGGGAAGGGGTCCCAGAACAGGTCCCTGAGGCACACCACTGGTCACCAACCTCCATGCAGAATATGACCCATCTACAACCACTCTTTGCCTTCTGTGGGCATGCCAATTCTGGATCCACAATCAAGGTCCCCTTGGATCCCATACCTCCTTATTTTCTCAATAAGCCTTGCATGGGGTACCTTATCAAATGCATTGCTGAAATCCATATACACTACATTTACTACTCTACCTTCATCAACGTGGTTAGTCACATCCTCAAAAAATTTAATCAGGCTTGTAAGGCATGACCTACCTTTGACAAAGCCATGCTGACTATTCCTAATCATATTATGCCTCTCCAAAAGTTCATAAATCCTGTCTCTCAGGATCTTTTCCATCAACTTACCAACCACTGATGTAAGACTCACTGTCTATAATTTCCTGGGCTATCTCTACTCCCTTTCTTGAATAAGGGAACAACATCTGCAACCCTCCAATCCTCTGGAACTTCTCCCATCCCCATTGATGATGCAAGGCTCATTGCCAGAGGCTCAGCAATCTCTTCCTTCACCTCCCACAGTAGCCTGGGATATATCTTGTCTGGTCCCGGAGACTCATCCAACTTGATGCTTTCCAAAATCTCCTGCACATCTTCTTTCTTAATTTAGATTAGATTAGATTAGATTCAACTTTATTGTCATTGTGCCAAGTACAGATACAAAGCCAATGAAATGCAATTAGCATCTAACCAGGAGTGCAAAAGAATAGTGTTATTTACAAAATAACTGTGAATAAAAAGTAAGTGCTACAGCACACAAATACAAAAGTACTGAGACAGCACAGTATGGGTGCAATACTGCTTAGCGCAGTGATGTGACATTCAACAGGGTCACAGCCTCAGGGAAGAAGCTCTTCCTGTGCCTGCTGGTGCAGGAGTGGAGGCTCCTGAAACGCCTACCGGATGGGAGGAGAGTTAAAAAGTCCATGGTTAGGGTGAGATGCATCCTTGATAATGCTTTTTGCCTGCCCAGGCAGCGTTTATGATAATATTCTCAATGGTGGGCCATTGGGTGCCGATAATCGGCTGGGCAGTTTTCACCACCCGCTGGAGTGATTTGCGGTCTGATACGGGACAATTGCTATACCACACTGAGATGTAGTTGGTGAGTATGCTCTCAATGGTACAGCAGCAAAAGTCCATCGGTATCCTAGTACAGAGGTGAGCTTTCTTGATGCTCTGCAGGAAATAAAGGTACTGTTGCGCCTTTTTGATCAGGATGGAGGAGTTCAGGAACCAGGTGAGATTATCGGAAATGTGGACACCAAGGAATTTAAAGCTTGATACACGCTCCACTACAGCTCCGTTGATGTAAATGTCTATATGCTCAATATTTTCAATCTGCTGTAAGTCCTATCTTAGTGGAAAGGTTTACTAGTACTGCACAGGGAAACTGAGGAATAAGAAAACACCATTTAGAAAATAGTCCTTTAAATATTCCTAATTTTAAATACTCCTAACCTACAGGTTTTAGTTTTTACCTTTCTTTTAGCAAGGAGAGCAATCTTGCTTAAATGGAAGGAGTCTACCCCTCCTACACATCTTCAATGGCTACGTGATATTATGTCTTATTTAAATTTAGGAAAGATCCGCTGCTCAGTCTTAAATTCAAAACAATCTTTTTATGATATTTGGGGACCTTTCCTAAATTACTTTTCCAATTTATAAAGTTTAACAGTGCACAGACTTTTATGTATATTTTTATCTTCTCTTAAGTGAATATGTTTTTTTTTTCTAATTATCCATTGTCATCCATCAGCTTTTTTCTTTGGTAGTTGGTAGGGGGTTGACTTTTTTTATATAAAAATTTCTTTTATGATGTATGACTTATCTTTAAATTTTTGATTACAGAGTAGCTTTGAGTAGCAGAACACTTCATATCTGGTAATCATAATGCCATTAGTATACCTTTATGTGTCATGCTATAACATTTTGATCAATTTTATTACAATATACGAATGTACACAAATTATGTTGAGATGTATCTATGTGTTTCACTCTGTAAATCTTGTTTTTTTTCTTCTGAATAAAAATATTGTAAGAAGAAAGAAAGAAAATAGTCTATGCCTTTATACACTTAACTGCACTATCATCCTTCTGCCACATATATGTCTATTCTCCCAACCTGTCTGTTCCTCTGATTTAGAGGAACAGATTTGTAGAGAGATCACAGACTGTTGTAAGAAACATAAGGTTGTGATGGCAGGCGATTTTAACTTTACACATATTGACTGGAACTCCCATACAGTAAAAGAGCTGAATGGGAAAGAATATGTCAAACATATTCAGGTAAATTTCCTTACTCAGTACGTAGAAGTCCCAAGGAGAGAGCGTGTAATACTTGAGAAATGATTTAGTGCTTTCCCAGTGTATATGACACATACTTTTCTTGGGCTTCCAGCCGAGTCCAGGTGTTGATTTTAACTATCGCCATCTGAACTCCGCTTGAAGACTGAGAAGAGTTTGTGTGCAATACTTGATTTCCTGTTAGGGGATGAGACAGGGCAGGTGACAGAACTTTGAGTAGCAGAACACTTCATATCTGGTAATCATAATGCCATTAGTTTTAAAGTACATGGAAAATGAATTGTCTGATCCTCAGGTTGAGATTCCAAATTGGAGAATGGTATGAAAAAGGATCTGGCAAGTGTACATAAGGACAGACTGTATTTTGGCAAAAGTGTAGTTGATAAGTGGGAGGCCTTCAAAAGTAAAATTTTGAGTGTACAATACTTGTGCCTGTCAGAATAAAAGACAAGGATAACAGGTTTAGGAAACATTGATTTTCAGGAGATATTGAGGACCTGCTCCTCAAGAAAAAGAAGGAGGAGCATAGCAGTTAGAGGCAGGTAGGAGCAAATGAGATACTTGAGGAATATAAGAAATGCAAGAGAGAAGAAATCAATAGAGATATAAGAAGGGATGAGATTGCTCTAGCAGACAAGGTGAAGGAGTATCCTAAAGGTTTCTACAGATATGTTCAGAACAATCGGAATGTAAAGAACAAAATTGGTCCTCTAGAAGACCAGAATGGTAATCTGTACATAGACCCAAAAAAGATGGGAGAGATCTTTACTGGATTTTTTGCATCTGTATTTACTTAGGAGATGGACCCAGTCTACAGAAGGGAGGCAGAGCAGCAGCAAGCTCATTGACTCCACATAGATTACAGAGGATGAGGTGCTTACTGTCTTGAGGTAAATTAGTGTGGACAAATTCCCAACACCTCACAATGTGTTCCCCCAGACCCTACGGGAGGTAAGTGCAGAAATTGCAGGGGGCTTAGCAGAGATATTTAAATCATCCTTACTAGAGGATTAGAGGATAGTTAATGTTGTTGCGTTGTTTAAAAATAAACTAGAAAATGATAGGCTGGTGAGCGTGACATCAGTAGTGGGAAAGTTATTGGAAGGTATTCTAAGGGACCGGATATATATTTGGACAAACAGGGACAGACTAGAGATAGCCAGCGTGGCTTTGTGCATGGTAGGTCATGTGTAACTAATTGTATAGAGTTTTTCGAGGAAGTTACCAGAGAAGCTGATGAAGGCAAAGCAGTGGATGTTGTCTACATGGACTTTAACAAGGCACTTGACAAGGTCCTGTGGGGAGGTTGGTCAAGAAGGTTCATTGCTTGGTATTCAAGATGAAGTAGTAAGTTGGATTAGACATTGGCTTTGTGGGAGATGCCAGAGAATGGTAGCAGATGGTTGCCTCTTTGACTTCAAAAAGGTAACAATTATGCCAGTACTTAAGAAGAATAATGTGAGCTGCCTTAATGACTATCGCCCAGTAGCACTCACATCAATAGTGATGAAATGCTTTGAGAGGGTGGTCATTACGACTGAACTCCTGCCTCAGCAAGGACCTGGACACTTTGCAATTTGTCTATTGCCACAATAGGTCAATGGCAGACACAATCTCAATGGCTCTCCACAAGGCTTTAGACCACCTGGACAACACAAACACCTGTGTCAGGATGCTGTTCATCGACTACAGCTCAGCATTTAATACCATCATTCCCACAATCATGATTGAGAAGTTGCAGAATCTGGGCCTCTATACCTCCCTCTTCATTGGATTCTTGACTTCCTAACCCGAAGACCACCGGGTCTTGGGATTGGTGATAACATATCCTCCTTGCTGACGATCAACATTGGCGCGCCTCAGGGGTGTGTGCTTAGCCCAATACTGTACTCTTTATATACACATGACTGTGTGGCTATGCATAACTCAAACACCATCTATAAACACATACCAATCCTCATAGAGGTATTAGAAGTGGAGAGAGTGAGCAGTTTCAAGTTCCTGGGTGTCAAGATCTCTGAGGATCTAACTTGGTCCCAACTTATCAATGTAGTTATAAAGAAGGCAAGACAGTGGCTCTACTTAATTAGGAGTTTGAAAAGATTTGGCATGTCAACAAATGCACTCAAAAACTTCTATAGATATACCGTGGAGAGCATTCTGACAGGCTGCATCACTATCTGGTCTGGGGATATACTACACAAGACTGAAAGAAGCTGCAGAGGGTTGTAAATCTAGTCAGCTCCAACTTGGGTACTAGCCTACAAAGTACCCAGGACATCTTCAGGGAGCAGTGTCTCAGAAAGGCAGCATCCATTATTAAGGACCTCCAGCGCCCAGGGCATACCCTTTTCTCACTGTTACCATCAGGTAGGAGGTACAGAAACCTGAAGGCACAGACTCAGCGATTCAGGAACAGCTTCTTCCCCTCTGCCATCTGATTCCTAAGTGGACATAGAACCCTTGGACACTATCTTACTTTTTTTAATATACAGTATTTCTGTTTTTGCACGTTTTTTAAAATCTATACAATATACATACACTGTAACTGATTTACTTATTTATTTATATTATTATTATTTTTATTTTATTTCTTATATTTTTCTTCTCTTCTATATTATGTATTGCATTGAACTGCTGCTGCTAAGTTAACAAATTTCACGTCACGTGCTGGGGATAATAAACCTGATTCTGATTCTGGAGGCTTGTGACTAGTGGTGTGCCACAGGGATTGGTGCTGGTTCCATTGTTGTTTGTCATCTATAAGACCATAAGTCCATAAGACATGGGAGCAGAATTAGGCCATTCAGCCCATTGAGTCTGCTCTGCCATTCCATCATGACTGATCCCAGTTACCATTCAACCTGTTACACCTGCCTTCTTGCCATATCCCTTGATGTCCTGACTGATCAGGAAACTATCAACTTCTGCCTTAAATATACCTGTAGACTATGCCTCCACTGCAGACACTGGCAGAGCATTTGATAGATTTACTACTCTCTGACTAAAGAAAATCTCCTTTTTACCTCTGTTCTAAAAGGACTCTCCTCAATTTTGAGGCTGTGCTCTCTAGTTCTAGATACTCCAACCAGAGGGAACACCCTCTCCACATCCACCCTATTCAGTTCTTTCTACATTTGGTAGGTTTCAATGAGATCCCCCTGCATTATTCTAAATTCCAGTGAGTACAGGCCCAAAGCTGCCAAATGCTCCTCATATGTTAACCTTTGCATTCCAGGAATCATCCTTGTGAACCTCCTCTGGACTCTCTCCAATGACAACACATTCTTTCTGAGCTATGGGGCCCAAAACTGATGACAACACTCCAAATGCATCTTGATTAGTTTCTTATTAAAGTTTAGCATTATCTCCTTGCTTTTATATTCTATTCCCCTTGAAATAAATGTCAACGTTGCATTTGCCTTCTTTACCATCAACTCAACCTGTAAATTAAGCTTCTGGGAGTCTTGCATGAGGACTCCTAAGTCCCTCTGCGCCTCGGATGTATATCAGCACTCTGGATGATAATGTGGTTAACTGGATTAACAGATTTGCAGATGACACCAAGATTGGGTTTGTTGTGGAGAATGAGGAAGGCTATCAAATCTTGCAGTGGGATCTGGATCATCTAGAAAAATGGGTTGAAAAATGACAAATGGAATTTAATGCAGACAAATGTGAGGTGTTACACTTTGGGAGGACCAACCAGAGTAGGTCTTGCTCAGTGAACGGTAGGGCACTGAGGAGCACAGTAGAACAAAGGGACCTAGGAATATAGATCCATAATTCATTGATTGTGGAGTTACTGATAGTAACCACCACCACCACCACCACCAGCAGCCCATTCCACGCTCATTCCATTCCCATTCTCTGCGTAAAAAACTTACCCTTGACATCCCCCCTATACCTACTTCCAAGTACCTTAAAACTATGCTCTCTCATGATAGCCATTTCAGCCCTGGGAAAAAGCCTCTGACTATCCACACGATCAATGCCTCTCATTATCTTGTACACCTCTATCAGGTCACCTCTCATCCTCCGTCGCTCCAAGGAGAAAAGGCCGAGTTCACTCAACCTATTCTCATAAGGCATGCTCCCCAATCCAGGCAACATCCTTGAAATGGCCCTCATAGATCAAAGTATTCAGTATAGGAGTTGAGGTGTTATGTTGAAATTATATCACACATATATATCACAAATTAGTGAGGCCTAATTTGGAGTATTGTTTGCAGTTTTGGTCACCTATCTACAGAAGAGATGTCAATAAGCTTGAAAGAGCACAGAGAAAATCTACAAGGATGCTGCCAGGACTGGAAAATTTGGGGATTGGGTGGGGTAAACTGTGTCTGGGGCCAGTGTCCACAATATTGGACGTGTGTGTCTCCATCTCACTTCCCCAAGTCAAAAGTCAGTATTGCACACTCTCGTGCGGATTCATTCAATAATGCAGTGTCAGTGCATGTTCTTCATGCAATAAAGTTCAAAGTTCAAAGTAAATATATTATCAAAGTGCCTATATGTTATCTTATACAACCGTGGGATTCATTTTCTTGCAGGTATGCTCAATAAATCTAATAACCATGATAGAATCAATGAAAGAACAGACAAACAGGGTGAAAAAGAAGCAGTTTGTGCAAATACAAAAAGAAAGAAAAAAATGTAATAATAATAATAATAAGTAAATAAGCAATAAATATTGAGAACATGAAGAGAGTCCACAGGTTGTTGAAATAGCTCAGTAATGGGGTAAGTGAAGTTGAGTGAATTTATCCACTCTGGTTCAACAGCCTAATGCTTGAGGGGTAATAACTGGTCCTGAACCTAATGGTGTGAGTCCTGAGGCTCCTGTCCCTTCTTCCTGATGGCAGCAACAAGAAGAAAGTTTGACCTGGAAGGTGGGGGTCCCTGAAGATGGATCTGCTTTCCAGTGACAACACTCCATGTAGATGTGCTCCTCGGGAAGGGCTTTACCCATGATGGACTGGGCTATATCCACCACTTTTTGTAGGATTTTCCGTTCAAGGGCATTGGTGTTTCCTTAGTAGGCTGTGATGCGGCAAGTCAATATACTTTTCACCATATGTCTATGGATAACTCACATGCTAAAGAGCAATTTTGTTTTATAAAATGCTGGAAGGTTGAATGATACTGTACGTCCTCCATTTCCACAGTCATAAAATTTCAAAATTCTTCATTGGCTGAACAATGCTTTGTAGTAGAAACAAGTAAATACTGAAATCTTGTAGCAATTTTAGAGGATGGTGTAAGGATTATATATGTGGATTTTCCTTATTCTCATGAAAGACCATTGGCATCACATTTCACAATTGGGAACTTTCATGGCAAGCTCTTCTGAATGTCCACAGTTCAATATTGGATCGTTCTCAGGTGCCTGAATATAGGTGAGCTGGGGTTTTCAATGAAACCAGGTGATTTTCAAAAATCACCATAAGCTCTGGTTCAAGACCAGAGTTTCCAAATGTGCAATGCTAATTGACATTATTAGCATGGCCTCCATTTATTTGTGTATTTCAAATGATCTCTAATTAACTACAATCTCTGTGCAAAAGTCTTTGTCACGTACAGTACATGCATAGCTAGGTTGCCTAAGACCTTTGCAGAGTACTGAAGTAATTTTACGTATTGCACTGTATTGCTGCCACAGAGAAAAAAAAAGTCCAATTTCATGACATATGTGAGTGATGATAAACCTGACTCTTCTATAGGACTTTACTGTAGATGGAGAGTGGGAAGTTGCAGGAAGAAGGGGATTCATGGTTGGGATGATTACTATATTAATTGTGTGGACTCAAATGATCTTGGCTGATGTCTCAGGGCTGGGTGTGTCTGCACCTATACCAACCCTAGCACTGCTACTCCTTCTCTGCCACCTGTCTCACACACCTCCCATGAAATGTCACCATCACCATTTCCAGCATCCTTTGCTCCCACCAGATATACAAAGACATTCTCTGCTCAATGCTGACAAATACAGTACTGTATACCCGAGCTATATATATGAGCCTAAGACTTCCACACTAATGTATTCCACTGATTTGGTTAAATTTGCTTAGATCAAGTCTATTAAAGAACAGTAGGCTAAACTTTACTGTCAAAATTAATAGAAACTGCACATATAACTAATACTCCATTTTTTATTTCCCTCATATAGTAAAAAGGCAAGTTTTGAATTGTTTGAAAGATAACGTATGAGGAGCAAGCACAGAAAATGAATTGGGCCTAGAGGTAGATCATATTGAATGGTGGGACAGCCTTAAGGGACCAAAGAGCTTTCTTCTGCTACCAGTTTCTTATGTTCCTATGAAACAAATTCAGACATTGGTCAGCTAGAGAGTAAACTGAGAAGAAAAATTAACAGCAGATTTCTAAGTCCTGGGATACAAAAGCAAAATATTATGTATACCAAATGTGTACCAATAATCTAAAATAGCACAGGAAAGATAAGAAATAGTGAGTAGGCAGGAGAGGTATATGAAACTTCATAAAACTACAAAAGACAGTCAAATGTATGAAAATCAAGGACTTAATATCCTGTAAAAATTAATGAACTACCTCAAAAATATCAAAAAACTAACCAAATCTTGATAACTAGAAAGATAATGATCCATAAATAAAACAGGTATTAATTATATGTTGGCTATCAAAGGAAAATGGCTATAATTTACGAAAATGGAAAAATAAGGGCCTTTTGACTATGAAGGTCAGAGGTATATAGAAAAATACAAAATGAAAACAATTATGTTGATAAAAGGGCAGCAAGTGTATAGTGGAATGTGAAATGCTATTAAATTTCCCAAGCCAGGATGTTTGTTAATGCACAGTATTTTTGTTGAGCTATGGTGAAAGAAGATTGATTAGGCTACTTCCAGAAATTACTATGATAAGTGACTTAGCAACCATAACTGAAAGTTGATTGTATCAATACAACAACAAAAACACTTAAGCTGTTGGAAACTGATAGAAAATACTGCAAATATTCAGCACATCTCACAATTTTGCTGAGAGAAGAAAACATAATAAACATTTCAGATCTTTTTACATCTGAAAAAGTTTCATACTTTTTACAAAAAACAGTTCATTATTAATAATATTCTCAATGTAGGGATTTGTAACAATTTTTGATGGTCATACTAAACATATGGTGTTATTTTGAAATCACAAGGGTGACATTCTGGGTTGGGTTGATAAAGGACAATTAATACTCACACCTCATAAGTACTTGACAATGGTTATCTTCAACCAGAAAGATCTAAACACCCCCACTTGACATTCAATAATATTAGTGAATCTGTCACCATTTCTGCCCCAAGGATTACTGAAATAAAGCTGGGTCAGTCATATAACTACTGTGGCTATAAAAGCTTCTTCAGATGATAGATATTCTAGGGTGATAGAGTCAACATCTGCAAGATGTGATTTGGGAGCATATTCCTTGCCTGGTTGAGGGCAGCAACTCTCTAACAATTCTTAAGAAGTTCAACACCATTCAGGATATAAACAAACTTAATAACACCCCAATTGTTAACTTTTGTAACTCCAGAAAATCATGAAAAACACAGGAGCCAGGATATTTAATTTTTTCTTATCCTTTTTCTTTAGTGAGTCACACACAATGACTGGTATGCGTTTACACCTAATGCACTCAGCAACACTGGCACATGTTTTTCATCAGCTACTTCATTTGCTTCAAAATGCTGCTCAATTCGTTCACTATACATCATCCAGTTATCTGTTGTGCAATTCATTGTGTCTATTTTTCCAATGTTGTCGGCCATCTCTGCTTTTTATTATTATTGTCACCTGGCACTCACTGTTTATGAACTCATGACTGTACTCATTGCTTGTTAATTTTGTCCATTTTCTTCCTTTTTTGTAAACTTCAGCATCTGTCTACCCTTTAGAAGAAAAAAGTGCTGTGCTTCAGAAGGTTTGTTTTAAAACTTCCTCATTTCCACCATTAATGGTTTGTAACTTCAGAAACCAATCGAAAGAAAAACACAGGAACCGGGATATTTACCTACTTGTTTTTTTTTGCTTTTTTTTTAGTGAGGCACTCACAAATGACGTGATGATGTGATGACATACCTTCAAGTACTCCTTACATATAACCCATAATGAATTATGTAAACAGTCAAAGGCTGCTTAATCAAACAATATATTTAAAATATTACTATACAATACCAAGCTAACAGTACCTTGTTCCACTGGCACATTGTGACTACAGTATATACATTATCCAACCCATGCAAAGTTAAAGTGACAAATTAAAGTAGCAGGGACTCTTGAATAACTTTTGCCAGCCATCACTTCTATCACCCTGAAGGAGAGGAGAACACAATTACATCTTCAAAGTGTGTCTACAAAGCATGCATGATGCTGATTTAGAAATGTATTTGCAGCTCTCTATTTTTACATGGTAAAAATCCTCAAATTCCTTGTCTAATCTTCCCATGAGATTGGAATCGAGAAAGTGCTTTGTCACCACATTCTCAACAGCAATTATAGTCAGTAATTAAATGCTGGCCTGTTGGTCATGTCTCCATCCCCTGAGTGATTAAAAATAAAAATAATTATTCCTTGTTTCATCACTGCTCCCATTTTAGTTTCCCTTGTCAATGATGGTTTGAGAGTCTGCATATCCACGATTGATGAATGGAGTGTTAAGGAAATATAGCTATTCTTGTGTATTTAATATTTCAGTCATATTTGAGTCATATTGTGTGTGTTATTTTTATACAATTCGCTATGGCTTATATGTAAAAGTATGTGCACGGCATACATCACCACGCTACCACGTGATATGTGCGCACCTCGCTTAAAGTAGAAGCGAAGTTAGATAACTTATCCTCAGCTCCTAGTTTTCCTTTCAATTTGTTTGATGTTTTGGAGTTACAAAACAAAACAGTAGTGATGAGGAGATTTTAAACAAAACCAAGGCGACTACCTACCTGTGGAAGAGCAATGAGACATTCGAGTTAACAAAAAGTGCAGTGAGAAATGTCCGACTAAGAAAAAGCAGCTGAGAAAGTTTTTTTCTCTTCACCAGGGAAGAAATATGGTTGAGTTTTTAAAAAGGCAGGAAATGGACACATTCATGGGTTAATTAACTGTGAATACTGGGTGATAATAATCATTAAAAAAGAGCAGAAATAGCTGGCTACATTGGAAAGATTGATTACACAAAATATAGCTGGAATATGTACATTCCTCAGACAGGATGAAGAGGTCAATACTCCCCAATGCCATTAGGCTTTACAATTCTACCGCCAGGACTTAAGAACTTTTTAAAAGCTATTATTAATGCTTTTTGAGATAGTGATTTAGATGCATATCATATTTTTTACTGAGTTAAGTATTGTATGTAATTAGTTTTGCTACAACAAGTGTATGGGACATTGGAAAAAAGTTGAATTTCCCCATGGGGATGAATAAAGTATCTATCTATCTATCTATCATCTTGAACAGATTGACCAGTATTGGAATAGCCAATGAGAAACAAGTGCCAGTTTTGCTGAGTACATTGGAATGAAAGGCGTACTGTTTGCTTAAAAGTCTAACTGCTCCAAATAAACCAGCTGAAACAAGCTTTGCTAATGCTGTGGAAGTAGTTCATGAACATTTAAAACTGAAACTATTGTTTATTGCCGAGCACTTTGAGATTCATAAGCAGAATCAAAAGAAAGTGGAGTCTATTTTGAATTGTTGTCTGAGCATTAAGTTCAGTAATGGACTTAATGATGCTCTAAAGGATCATTTAATTTGTGGAATCTGATAAGAAAGCATGCAAAAGTGGCTCCTAACTGAAGCAAAATTTACATATAAAAGACATATTGCAGTATCAATGGAAACAGCAAGCAGTGACACAACTGAGTTGCAGCCAAGAATGAAAGTGAGCATGAACAAAATTGCAGTCTCTAAACATAAATCGGCCCGGCTGAAAAAATTGTGCTACCCTTGTGGCAGGGGCTCACATACACCGGACCAATGCAGGTTTAAAGGCGAAACTTACAGAAAATGCAACAAAGTTGAACATATACAAAGAGCATGTTAAGCAGCCAAAAAAAGGACTGCATAGAGAAGAGAAAAAGCTAAAAGGTCCAGTAGCAGTTTCAAGAAGAGCACTAATCTGCACGCTGTGATGAAAAATCTGATAAAGATGAGAGTGACATCGGACTGAATAGCCTTGAGATTTACAGTGTTAAAACTAAAAATAGACAAGCAAAATGCAGAAAAGTAGGAGTTAGCTACATTCCAAAGCTGTGTCCTGCTTATGGAAATTCCTGCAATAACTGTGGGAAGAAGAATCAGTTTGCAAAGTGCTATAAATCTGGGACTACCAAGAGAAAGGTGCACATGGTTGATGTTGAAATGGAGCAATTCTTTGTGGATTCTCTACAGATTGTTGGTGCTGATAAAACAGAATGAGTCATTCCAGTGACTGTGAATGAGACAGAAATTCCATTCAATCTTAATACCGGAGCCCAGTGAATCTGTTAACCATGGATGAATACAAGATTCCCACAATAAAGAGCAAGATTTAGACAGTGAAATTAAAAGTGACAGACTATACTGGAGAGGACATTCCAGCAAAATGGGTCTTTATAAAAAACTTCAAGCACAAGGGACAGCACCTGAAGTGCAGCTACTGATTTTAGAAAAGAGACTACAGCCAATATTAGCTCTGAGTGCACATGAAAAGCTCAACCTGGTGAAACAAGTTTTCATAGTGGCTTCACAAATCAAAGGTGATCACATGGCACTCATGGAAGAGTTTGCAAATGTCTTTGAGGGACACGGATGCTTACCTAGTACAGTATATACAAAATTCATATAGATGAGACAGTGACACCTGTTGTCCATGCATATAGGAAAGTTCCATTTCCACTTAGAGACAAACTTAGACAAGAACTAGCATGGAACAGAAAATTGTCATACAGAAGATTGAAGAACCAACAGATTGGGTGGGCTCACTGGCCATTGTGCAAAAGAAAATCGGAGCATTGTGGATATGTCTAGACTAAAATGATCTCAATAAATCATCATGAGAGAGCATTTTAAATTGCTAACATGGGAGACCATGTCCTGATTTGCAGGTGCCAAATGGTTTAGGAAGCTTGGTGCATCGTCTGGGTTTTGGCTGATGAAGCTCGATGAGTCAAGTTTGAGACTGTGTACTTTTAACACACCACGGGGAAGAGATCCCTTTCTTCAGTTACCATATGGGTAACTGTCTGTACCAGAAGTCTACCATAAAACCATCCACATGATCTCTGAGGGCATGCCTCATGTCAAGACCATGATGTCGTGACATCGTCTAACGGGGGTTCAACTAGGAAGAACATCATGCACGACTGAGACAGGTGCTGGACGTGACACGGAATGTCAATTTGCAATTAAATTTTAAAAATGTTAGGTTGGTGTCAAGACACTGACTTACTTAACAGATGTCATATCTGAAGAGGGAGTGAAGCCCGACCTAAGAAAGACATCAACCATTGAAAGCACGGTGAGGCCGCAAAACAAGGAGGAAGTGAGATGATTTTGGGTATGGTGGCTTACCTGGCTAAGTTCTTCCCTCGACTGTAAACTGTGTCAGCACCACTGAGGTCACTCCTTGAGCAGCAAAATGAGTGGATTTGGTCTCACGAGAAAGAGTGTTTACAGACGCTGAAAAGCATCGTAACTGAAGGGCCCGTGCTGAAGTTTTATGATCCGGAAAGGTGTACTCGGATCTCGGCTGATGCATCCCAGTATGGCCTTGGAGCAGTCTGACTACAGCAGCATGATGACACGTGGCATCCTGTGACCTGTGCATAAAGGCTTTAACAAGTATGGAAGCCAGCTATGCACCGAGAGAGAAAGGGCTTCTTGCCAGCACATAAGCATGCAAAAGGATCCATCAGTACATTTATGGACAAGCTTTTGAAGTGGAGACAGAATAAAAAACAACTAGTCTCAATTATGTCCAAACCCTGGAATGACTGTCCCATCTGAATACAGCACCTGTTGATAAGGCTGCAGAAATATGACGTGAAGATGATTTACACACCAGGAAAATAAATGTTTGCTGCTGATGCATTGTCTCAAGCAGTCAACAAGAAAGAGGAGAGTGACCAAGAGGTTAATGGAGATATACAAGCCTATGCTGACATGATTGTTACCTCTTTTCCCGTATCTCCTGAAGGAACAGAGCAGATTAGGAAAGCAGTGGGATCAGGTGAAACAATGAAATAACTCAAAGATACAGTATGGAAAGGATAACCAGCAGCTAAGAATGAGTGTTCAATATGCATTTGGGATTATTAGGCATGCAGAGCAGAAATATCAGTCGTGAAAGATATGGTCTTTAAAGGGACCAGGTTTGTGGTTCCAGCGTTGCTTGCAAGGAAATGCTCCAGAAGATACATGAAGGACATCTTGGTGTGGAAAGTGGTAAATGTAGACCTTGTGAAGTGAGGTAGTGACCAAGAATGAACTAAGACATCTCCCAGATCATTCCTTCATGTGATATATGTCTTCCTACAGACCCAAGCATCAAGCAGAGCCACTTACATCACACCTTGTACCAGAGAGGCCATTCTTCAAAGTTGGAGTGGATTTGTTTGATTGTAATGGACAGAGTCACATTGTTGTAACAGACTACTTTTCCAATTACATGGAGTTTGAAACATCCAGCAAAGCATTCATCGTCTTCCTGAAAACCAAGTTTGTGAGGCATGGGGTTCCATCTGAATTGGTATCAGACAATTGTCCACAATATTCACGCTGTGAATTTGAGTCCTTCACCAATGTTTGGGAGTTCAACATATAACTTCAAGCCCACATCATCCAAAATCTAATGGCTTAGCAGAGAGTTCAGTCAAGGTAGTGAAAGGCCTCATGAAGAAAGCGCAAGGCAGATGAGAGGATTTCCACAAATGTCTAATAATTCACAGAAATGTGGCACTACAGAATGTCCCTTCACCAGCCCAAATGCTGATGTGTCGATGCATACACATTAACCTTCCAATGCATGAAAACTTGTTGACACCTAAAGGAGCACATAAGGCCAATCTGGTTAAAGAAGAAGGGAAAGAAAGACAGAAGCAGCATCATGACAAGACTGTGAAAAGCTTACCAGTCCTGAAGCCTAGAGATCAAGTATGAATCTGAGATTGGAATTCTGCCACATGGTCCTGTTACGTACCCCGTAACTGGGTCACTTACCAGCAAAGATAGAGAGGTCCGTTGAAGTCTGATGGTACTATTTTTAAAAGTCTTTATTTATAAAGGGACACAAAAATAAGGTTAATACAAACATTCAGATAATATATGTCGTCAATACTCAATCTAAAGCGCGGGTATAGTAATAATCATCAATAAGAAATCGCTCTATCATTTGTCTAGGGGATAAAATATTGTCCGATGGAAATATAAAAGTCACTCAGTTTCTGCAGGCTTCAGCTTTTGGGGACCGTTGGGTTTTCACTTGTTGGAGAGAGAGAGATTTGTGAGAAAAGAAACTTGCCCGGGTCTTTTGATGAGGCCAATCCGTTGAGTCGGGGGAGTTGGTTCCCCGTTGTTAGTTCAAGAAAATCGTTTCGGTGGTACCTGCCACCGGACTCCAGGCAAGGGAACCGAACGCACGTGACTTCCTTCAAATGGCTGCCCGCTATTACGGGATCGCTAGCGTGTCTTCTGGTGCGTCTGAGGGGGCTGTTCCTACAGCCCCTCTTTTATCCTGACTTGCAGGGTTGAAGATGTCAATCAGGTTGGTGGATGATGCAATCTCTCCCCGTCACCCAGCCCACTTTGCCCTGAAGGCTGTCACGTAGTATAGGATCGCAATCCACAAAGGTGTCTCCAAGAAACAATGGATATGTCCCGGGATTTTACATCGCCGGGGACGTGGCATCTTGCACGTCCCTCTCTCCTTTCCTGGGTCCACTGACTCACCCTCCCTTTAGTGCTCTTGCGATTCTCAGAAGGGAGGGGACTGCGGGCATGACACCTGCGATTCTCACAAAGGAGGGGGCTGCGGTCATAACAGTCCAAGCAAGGATATATGCAAGAGAAAGTTGCTCCACATTCTGACCACATCCAGGCAGAGCGAGGAACACCTCTGAGAAGGAACTGCATGGTTCTACAATCACAAGCTCCAACACAGTAGATGTGACATGTCACCTGTCAGTGCACCCAAGGGGCCAGCATAGGTACAAAATGAACGTAGTGATCAGTGTTCTCAGAAGGGCATAAATATCAATGCAGTAAATTCAAGCAATATACCTGTGGCAACACATAGCAAACAAAAAAGGACTGCTGGGTGATGTAATTGGTGGAATCATACAGAATTCACAACCACCAACATTGAGCTGGGGTTTCACGTCAAGAGGCTGTCCTGGTGTGATGACGTAATTACATAAAGTACTTTAACCGCGCTTTGAGTTCAGTTTTTGGTGTTCAATAAATAAGTTGCTACAACTTTTCTTCAACATAAAATGCCTCCGTTGTTCTATATGTGAAAACTTACCTTGGTGACTCCGATTCTCTGAGACTATTCCAAAGTTATTGAACATGTTGGCCAATGCAGTTGCTTTGAAATTGACAAGAGTTTTGGGAGCAAAATGCCATTGCTTGGTTCGTACAAACCAAAGCCCAATTCACTCTGCGAGAAATCTCTGCTGACGACACCAACTATTTCTACAGGGTAGCAATGCTCAGTAATTCCATGGCTGTGAAAGTGGAGAGTCTGCTAGAACACCCAACTGAACATGATAAATACCTATTGCTGAAACCTCATCTTTTACAGACTTACGGACTATCAGAGTGCGCCAAAGAGTTGCTCTCCTTGCCTGGCTATGGCGATGCTAAGCCATCAGAGGTAATGGACCATACACTGTCTCCCCTGGGAAATCACTATCCTTGTTTTATTTTTAAAGAACTCTTCATGCAGCAAATGCCTGATGAAGTTTGTATAGCCCTCGCTAATTCACCCGTGAAGGACTGTAGGGAGCTTGCTAAAATAGTTACACTCAGCCAGGCAACGGGACATTATTCCTACTTTCCCTGCCTCAATAAGTCCATTCAGCAAGGCCCCCAAAATAAGGATGCCCATGGCTGTAAAATAGGTGATGCCAGGCCTGTGTTTTTACCATGCTCGCTTTGGTACAAATGCTCGGAAATGACAACTGCCTTGCAGTTTTGACATGCCAGAGCCTCAAGACATCAGAGGTCTGTGAACATCATGGGTTCCAGCTTCCAGGGCCATTTACAGTTTCTAAAGTGACCCTACTGGTGCAGCCACTTCCCAATGCCATTGCTACTGACGCTTCAGACTACGCTGTGGGTGCTGTGCATGAACAGTTGCCTTCTTCAGCTGGTAGTTCCATCCCTCTGAAAGGAGCTACAGCTCGTTTGGCCATGAGCTTCTCGTCATCTTTGTTTTCTTCTAGAGAGTTGCCATTTCACAGCGTTCATTAACCACAAACCCCTCATGCGTGTGATAGCCAAATTATTCAGACCCTTGCTCTGCACAGCAGCAACACCAACTGGTCTACATATCAGAATTTACAACTGATATACAACATTTCAAGGGGAAACATAGCACCTTTTGATGTCCTTGAGTGATGGTTTGACCACGTCTATGTGGACCCTTTAGGTCCTCTTCCCCCCTCACAGTTTCACTTACCTCCTTACCATGGTGGATTGTACCACCAGGTGGCCAGAGGTTATCCTGCAAGCATTGATGATGTCTATAGACATGGCTCGGGCGTTCACTTGGGTTGCTCAGTTTTGTACCCTACCTGATATTTCCTCTGACTGCAGTCCACTATTCATATTAGACCTGTGGGCTGCAATAGCCCAGAACGCTGGTGTTAGGCTGCATCACACCATGATGTATCACCCACGATCCAATGGCTTATGTGAGCATTTTCACTGTTGCTTAAAGGCTGCTCTAAGGGCTTCCCTAACCAATGAGTGTCGGCATGATTGTCTCCCGTGGGTCATGCTGAGGATCAGAACAGCTCCAAAAGTTGTCTGCGGCTGAGTTGGTATATGGGCAAAATTACGAGTGCCAGGTGATTTTACTTCTGAAGCTATGACTGCCTGGTTGACTTGTCAGCAGCGTTCCATCCTCCTCAGGAAATTCAATTCCATTGCACATATTCCTAACTCCCAGCATGCCTTACAACACTCTTGGGTTTCTGTTGAGCTACATTCCACCTCGTTTGTTTTTGTCCACCATGATGCACGCCAACATTCCTTAGGCCCCCTTATGATGGGCCGTTCCGCGTTCTGCGTTCTGGAACAGAGAGAAAAGAGGGTAAACCTGACTGTGTTTTGGTAGAGCATCATAAACCAGCTCACCAAGATTTGGAGGATACCACTACCATGCCCCTGTCATCACAATATGACTGTGAGTATGTCAACACACCTCTGGATGAGCCAGATACACCTGTTGTTCCGCCACCCATGGAACACAGGACCCGAGCTGAGAGGCTTGTCCAAGCTCAGGGCAGACTCACAACGCTGGTTTTAGTAAACATTGGAAGGGGTGGGGTGGCGTATATAGGGTAATGTAATTGGTGGAAACATACAGAATTCACAACCACCAACATTAGGTTGGGGTTCACTTTAAGAGGCTGTTGAGTTCAGTTTTTTTTTGTTGTTCAATAAATGGGTTGCGATGGCTTTTCTTAAATAGATAACACCTCTCCAGTTTATTTGTGAAAATCTACAGAACCATTAAATCATCTCAGAGACTGATTAAAAGTTGATGAGTGGATGGGGACTACAATTGAAGTTGAAATGTTTAGACAATTGAAAACTCGAAGAAAAGGGAAGAGACTGGCTACTGAATGTGTATATTTTTGCTGGAAAGGATTATTGTTCCTTGGAGGCTTATGAGGACATAGTATTGTGTTTGTTTTTCTTTCAAGGGGGAAGATGTGTTATTATGTGTGAATCATAAAGAACTTCAGTTCACCTGGAACCGGTGATCTAGTTACATGTGCACAGGGTTGAGCAGCAGTTCAGTTATAAAATGTTCTAATGTAAACCCACACCAGGTTTGCCTTTATTGAGAGCAAACATAACAAGTACAGATAGGGTAAACACAAGCAGGCCTTTTCCACTGAGGTTGGGCAGGACTACAACTAGAGGTCATGGTTGAAAGGTGAAAGGTTTCAGGGGAATATGAGGGGAAACTTTTTCACTCAGAGGGTCCATAGAGTGTGGAATGAGCTATCAGCACAATTGGTGCATGTAATTCAATTTCAATGTTTAAGTGAAGTTTGGATAGATACCTGGATGGTAGGGGTATTAAGGGCTATGGTTCAGGTGCAGGTCAATGGGGGTAGGCAGTTTAAATGGTTCATCATGGAGTAGATGGGCCAAAGGGCCTCTTTCTGGGCTGTACTTTTCTATGACCCTATGACATTTGTAGCAGTGAAATATGACTGCCGTCCTGACACAGTCACCTCAATAATAAGCAAATTAAGGACTATATATTCAGCATGCTACCACCTACACTGGATCCCCTACAATTTGACTACTGATACAACCGATCGACAGATGGCGCAATAGCCACAGCTCTTCACAGCGACCTTATATACCTGGAAAAGAAGGATGTTTAAATGAAAATGCTGTTCTTGGACATTCAGCATTCAACACCATAATTCCCTCCAGGCTCAACAAGAAGCTCAGAGACCTCAGCCTTCACCCTGCCTTGTGTACCTGGATCCTGGACTTCCTGTCAAATCGTTGGCAGGTGGTAAGAGTGGGCTCCCTTACCTCTGCCCCTTCTGACCCTGAACAAAGGTGCTCCTCTGGGCTGTGTACTTTAGCTCCTTACTTTACCCTCTGTATACCCACAACTGTGGCGCCACCCACAGCTCCAATCTGCTAATTAAATTTTCTGATGACAGTACACTGATTGGTGTAATATCAAATAATAACGAGGCAGCCTACAGAGAAGATATCATCACCCTGACACAGTGGTGTCAAGAAAACAACGTCTCCCTCAATGTCACAAAAACAAAGGAGCAGGTTGTGGATTACAGGAGGAATGGAGACAGGCTAACTCCTATTGACATCAATGGATCTGGTGTTGAGAGGGCGAACTGCTTTAAGTTCCTCAGCATCCACATCAGCGAGGATCTCACATGGTCTGTACCTATTGGGGGTGAGTTGAAAAAGGCACAACAGTTCCTCTTTTACCTTAGATCATTGAAGAAATTTGGTATGGGTCCCTAAATCCTAAGAAATGCCTACAGGGGCACAACTGAGAGCATCCTGACTAGCTGACGCTGTCTGGTATGGGAAATGTACTTCCCTCAATCACAGGACTCTGCAAGGTGGTGCGGACAGCCCGGCGCATCTGTGGATGTGAACTTCCACTATTCAGAACATTTACAAAGACAGGTGTGTAAAAAGGGCCAAATGATCATTGGAGACCCGAGTCACCCCAAACACAAACTGCTCCAGCTGCTACCAGCTGGGAAACGGAACCGCAGCATAAAAGCCAGGACCAACAGGCTCCAAGACATCTTCTTCCACCAGGCCATCAGACTGCTTAATTCATGCTGACACAACTGTATTTCAATGTTATATTAACTATCCTGTTGTACATAATATTTATTATAAATTACTATAAATTGCACATTGCACACTTAGTCAGAGAGTAACGTAAAGATTTTCACTCCTCATGTATATGAAGGGTGTAAGTAATAAAGTCAATCAATTAAATTCAACAAGTCACATTGGGCTATAATGTGGTAAAAACAGGAGGGCCAGCATTGTGGGGATGTGACTGGCTGAGACAGCAACAACTTGATTGGAGATCCATCCACCAGTTGCATGCCACACCCCTTGCAAGAGTCAAGTGGAAACATCAGTGCTCAAGATAGCATTGGGAAAATCAAACATATCAAGGATAAAATAGTGTTAAATGAAATTGCCACACTCAAGTTTTACAAAACCCATTCAGTTCTTGATACCATCCATGACAAAGTAACCAGTGAACTGGGTGGACTGGAAGCTGAAGGAATTCTCTCCAAGGTCACATGGAGCCATGGGCAATGGCAGTGGTCCCAGTAGCCAAGGAGAATGTGTCAGTCAGAATCTGTGGTGATTTTAAAGTCACTATCAGCCCAGTGCTGAAAGTAGATCAATACCCTCTGCTCGAGATAGCAGATAACTTTGTAAACCTTTTTTGGAGAAAAAGACCTCAGCAAAGTGGACTTAGTTGAGGCCTACCGACAGATGGAGATTGAAGCAGAGTCCAGTGTTTCTCACCATAAGCACTCACAAAGGATTTATTTTTGGAGTAGCATCTGCACCTGCACTCTGGCAGAAAGCTATGGACCAGGTGCTGCAGGGCAGTCCAGGTACTCTGTTTTACCTAGATGACATGATTGTTGTTGGTAAGGATGACAAAGAACATCTCCAAAATCTCAAGACAGTGTCCAAAAGATGAGAAGATGACGGTCTCAAAGTACAAAACAAGTATGAATTCTTTAAAATCAGGCATCACTTATTGTGGTCACACTATTGATGCACAAGAATTACACAAGTGTGTTGAGAAAATTCAAGCAGTGGGAAATACCCCAAGGCCAAAGGACGTGTCACATTTGCAATCCTTTTTAGGAATTGTCAATTACTATAACAGATTGGAAAGAAATAGCAATGGATGAAGCAGTGTGAGGTGGCATTCAAAGAGGTAAAGAAAATGGTGACATCCAACACTGTACTCACACATTCTGATCCACATCATCCAGTGAAGCTTGCCTGTGTCACTTCACCTTATGCTCTCAGTGCAGTCATGTCATATGAGTGATAAAAGTACATTTGTAAATGTGCCATAGCCTTTGCATCACAGAGAAAAAGTCTGGTTTGGAGTGTAAAATGTTTAAACCATGAGAGGGAGTTTATCTTCATTACTGATCACCAGCCACTAGTGTCTATCTTCAATCCACAGAAAAGTGAACCACTAACAGCTGCAGCACGGATGCAGAGATAGGCTCTGTTTGTTGAAGGAGACAGTACAAGATTGAATTCAAGTGTCACGGTCCGGTCCGTGGATTCTTCATTCCAGTTTATTTCCTTTACCCCGTGTTCCGTTGGGCACCTTGATTAAGGCACCTGATCTTCATTTTGTACCAGCAACATAAAAGGCTCTGGGTTACAGCGATTATTGCTGGACCGTCGTCAGAAGTTCGTCACCGGTAACCAGTCACCAGAAGCCACAGAATCGTAGACTCTAGTTGCTCAGTACCATGGCCACTTAGTGAATTCAGACGTTTTCGTGCCCAGCTGGGTTGCCGGCCGTTTTGCCACTACTCCAAGTAAGATACAAGTTCTGTCATCTTCATGGCCGGCTGAGACTGGGTCGAGTCAGGAGCCGACCGTGTGCAGATTCGGGGTTGAGTCGAGAGCCTGTCGTCGGCTGTTCCTGGGTGAAGTCCAGAGAATGCTGTCCTAGTCCTTCCAGCTGAGTAGGTCTGGCCATCAGCCACTACTCTGCGTTGGGTAGTCCGTCTCCTCATTGTCCAAGTCCTTCCCGCTGAGTAGGTCTGGCCATCAGCCACTACTCCGAGTTGGGTATTCTATCTCCTCATTGTCTAAGTCCTTCCAGCTAAGAAGGTCCAGCCATTTGCTGCTACTCCAAGTTGGGTATTCTGTCTCCTTCTTGTCTAAGACCTTCCAAGCTAAGTAGGTCCAGCCATTTACCACTACTCCGAGTTGGGTATTCTGTCTCCTCGTTGCTTAAGTCCTTCCAGCTTAGTAGGCCCAGCTGTTTGCTACTAGTCTGAGTTGGGTAGTCCATCTCCTCGTTGTCCAAGTCCTCCAAGTCCAGACTCCAAGCCATGTTCCAGTTCCAGGCTTCGTGTTCCAATTCTAGGCTGAGTCCCAGTCAAGTTCCAAGTCCAGGCTGAGTCCCAGTTGACTCTTGAGTCCACATCAAGATCCAAGTTCCAAGTCCAAGCTGAGGTCCAAGTTCTGAGTCCAAGCTGAGGTCCAAGTTCTGAGTCCAAGTCGAGGTTCAGGGTCCGAGTCCAAGTCGAATCTTAGTCCAGGTTCCTAGTCCAAATCGAGACCGAGTCCAGGTTCCTAGTCCCAGTCAAGTCCAAGGCAAGTTCAAGTCCAGGTTCCAAGTCCAAGTCCTAGTACAGGTTTCACCGGTTTGTTACCCAAAGTTTATGTCCATGTTTACATTTAGTCCTCGCTCCCTATCCTTAGTAACTATCAACAAACACTGTTCTGTTTATAGTACATCTGTGTCTGTGTCTTGCACTTGGGTCCACTCCCAACGCCCTCTTGTAGCAGAACGGACCAGCCAAACATGGACCCAGTGTTACGAACCCCGTAACTGGGTCACTTACCAGCAAAGATAGAGAGGTCCGTTGGAGTCTGATGATACTATTTTTAACAGTATTTATTGGTAAAAATACACAAAAATAATATCAATGCAAACATACAGATAATATACGTTGTCAATACTAACTCTAAAAGTGCGGGTATAATAATAATCAATAAGAAATAAGCTCTATCGTTGTCTAGGGGATAATGTATTGTCCAATGGAAATATAAAAGTCACTCAGTTCATGCAGGCTTCAGCCTTTGGTTGGAGTCAAGAGAGAGATTTTAGAAACTTGCCAGCTTTTCCTTTTTATGATGTCGATCCTTCGAAATTTCGTTGGTGGCCTCTTCTTTAGCTAAGCCGTTCTTCCGTGGCGAGCCTGCCAATTCCCAGGCGAGGGAAAAGGACGCACGCGAGCCCCACTGGCTGTCACTATTAAACGCTATCACGGGATTTCTAGTGTTTCTCCTGGTGCGTCTGAAGGGGTTGTTCCCCAGACCCTCTTTTATCCTTACTCACGGGGTCTCAGATGTCAATCAGGTTGGGATGATGCAAACCCTCAACCAGCCCACTCTGGTCATTCCCTGAGGGCTTCAATGAATAGTACAGTATTCAATACACAATTCTGTCTCCAAGAGACAATGGCCGTTATCAATAGTTCCGCCTTTCTGGGGCCAGGGCACATTCCAAAACCTGTGTATTCTGGACGTCTCTCTCTCATTTCCTGGGTCCCAGACCCGAATTAATAGCAATCTTGCGATTCTCGAAAAGGAGGGGGCTACTTTGTACCCTTCGGCCCCTCAGAGTTGTGGCACATTCGTAACACCAGCGACACAGACACTGTCTTCAGACTTTCGCTAACCAGAGTCCTTTCCTGCCAAACACACCCCACTCCCTGCCCAGGTCGTCGATAAACTGGGCAAGCCTGTTGGGTCGCCTGGAGGCCCCCATTGAGGGGGGGTGATATTGTCACGGTCCGATCCATGGATTCCTCATTCCAGTTATTTCCTTTTCCCCGTGTTCCATTGGATGCCTTGATTAAGGCACCTGATCTTCATTTTGTACCGTCAACATAAAAGGCTCCGGGTTACAGCGGTTATAGCAGGACCATCGTCTGAAGTTCATCACCAGTAACCAGTCACTGGAAGCCAGTCATCTCCGCAAGGTGGCTATGCTTGTCTCGGGGCCGCTGAGAATCGTCAACTCTAGTTGCTTCAGTGCTGTGGCCGCTTAGTGAATTCAGTCATTTTCATGTTCAGCTGGGTTGCTGGCTGATGTGCCGCTACTCCATGTAAGATACGAATTCCGTCATTTTCATGGCCGGCTGAGACCAGGTCGAGTCGGAAGCCGGCCGTGCACAGTTCCTGGGTCGAGTCCAGAGCCTGTCATCTGCTGTTGCTGGGTCAAGTCGAGAGCCCGCTGTCCAAGTCCTTCCAGCTGAGTAGGCCCGGCTGTTTGCCGCTACTCCGAGTTGGGTAGTCTGTCTCCTCGTTGTCCAAGTCCTCCAAATCCAGGCTCCAAGCCATGTTCCAGTTCCAGGCTTTGTGTTCCAATTCTAAGCTGAGTCCACGTCAAGATCCAGGTCCCAGTCCAAGCCAAGATCCAGGTCCCAGTCCAAGCCAAGATCGAGGTCCCAGTCCAAGCTGAGGTCCAAGTCCCGAGTCCAAGCCAAGGTCCAAGTCCCGAGTCCAAATCGAGATCAAGGGTATGAATCCAAGTCCAGGTTCCTAGTCCAAGTCGAGTCCAGATTTTACTGGTTTGTTATCTAATGTTTATGTCCATGTTGACATTTAGTCTTCACTCCCTGGCCTTCCTAGTAACTATCAATATACTAACTCTGTGTCTGTGTCCTGCACTTGGGTCTGCTCCCAGCACCCCCTTGTAACATCAAGAGGATGACTAATCATGGAAATGCTAATGGATTGTTCCATTTACCCTTGAGAAATGAAATGTCTGAAAAATTTACCAAAGAGTAGACCCCTCTTGTCGTATTCTCCCTAATGAAAATTGAAAGCTCCTCTATTATGTCAGAGATGATCCAGAGGGAAAGCAGAGAAGACCCCACACTTGTGGCAACCCAAAATAGCTGGAATATGCAGCAGAAATTTAACTTCCCCCATTCTTACCAGCACAGGGATAAACCTGCCCTTGATGACGTTTGCCTTATGTGGGGATTGACAGTTGTTGCACCATCCAAGTTGAGAGCTAAAATGCTAGTCATTTGGGCATGTTGAAAATGAAGGTGTTGTCTTGAAGTTTTGTCTGGTGGCTTGGGATAGATCAGCAGATCAAGCAACTTGCCATGCTCTGTATTGGATTCCAACACATCCAGAAGATGCCAAGATCAGCACATCTATATCCTGGGAGTGGCTTGCATTTCCCTGACAGAGGATTCATATAGATCTTACCAGATTATTTATGGGCACTGTTACGTACCCGTGACATGTGACAGTGGTACCCTTGTCACGTGACTGGGGTTGAAGTTATACTGGACTTGAGGTAATGGTCTTGTGATGGTGGAGTGATGTCATTTTCCCGCCAGTAGAGGTCATGTGACAGGTTTTTTTTACAGGGTATAAAAGGAAGACCCACCCTGTCAGGTGGGGCAGTTCGTGGCGGGATTTGCCAAGATGACTTCATGTCCCTGCGTGATTTAATGCGATGACGCAGTTTAGTTGAAAAATGAAGTTTTATATAATGCCTAAAGTTTAAAAGGTCATTGCCAGCGGTTTCTTTGCTGGTTGAGAGTGAAGATAAGAATTTGGAAGATAAAGATCGAGGAGAATTGATTTTCGGGGTGGATTGGCTTCGACCTTATTTGATCCTCATTCGGAAGGATTTCGTTGACTGTTCTCGTGTTAATCTCCGCTGGGATAGCGGGAGATTGAGGACAGAGTGTGGAAGAAGAGGTTAGTGCCATTAAACCATTATGTTTTATAAAATTCTTCGTGGGAAAGTTCGACGCCGGGGAATCGAAGAACAACGACGTGGAAGAGAATTTAAATCGTCTTAAAAAGTCTCTCCTTTTAAATGGACTGTGAGCTTTTGAACTTTCGGCATACCGCTTTAAAGAACTGTTTTTTTTCAATACCGCTTTAAAGACTGTTTGATCTGCAACGCTATTAAGAACTGTGAATCTGCCGCACAGCAGCTGTTTTCCGGTTACATTTGAGTTTGTTTACTTTTGAGGGGGTTTGTTTTCAGTGTTTAATAAACGTGCTATTTGTTATAAAAACCTTTGCCTAACTCATATATATTTATTGTTGCCTGAATACGTAACAGCACAAATTTTTTGGTAGTTATGGATGCAGTTACAAAGTGGCCAGAAGTGTTCCCATAGCTTCCAATATTGATGTGTTGAGAAGTCTCTTCCCAAGGCTGATGTGTAGCTCACTTGGTCAGTGACAATGGACAGTTTCAATCATTCCTGAAAATGAATGGAATAAGATAAATTACATCTGCACTATACGTACTGCAAGCAATGTCAGCAGAACACACTACACTGAAACTGAATCAGAAGCTCACCAATTTTCCCCTTTCACGTCTCAGTGCTGCAAATTCCACAACCAACAACTGACCAGCTATGCCGTTCCTGTGTCACCCCTTGCATTCATGAGTGAACCTCCTCAAAACCAGTCCCAGAAGGAGAATGCAGGACAAAAAGCTGAGACTAATTGCGGGCTTATCAAACAATGAGGTTAGAGCAGTCCTGATTGGAAACTAGAGAGATGATCAAAAGTGCGTACTCAGAGAGATTAAGGACAGAACTGGACCACTCTCCTACACAGTGGAGATGGTATTTAATATCATGTAGAGATGACATATCGATCAGTTGAGGAGAGCTGTCATTTATTTGAGAAGAAATGTGGCCAAAGCTGTCAGAACCATTTCCTGCAGTCCCAGTGTCAACTTCTACAAGCACCATGGAGGAGGACCCAGAAACTGAGATTGTTTCACAGCCACAAGTGTCACCTGCCAAGGAGAGTGATCTCACTTGTCAGAATAGATGTTATCCCACAAGAGCAAGAAAGCTTCCACAGCAATTAAACCTTTAGCCTTGAATCAGACAATTTAAAATTTATTTATATATATATGTATAGAATATAAGTTGAGTTGCATTCTATATTGAGTTGGCGTTTATAGCTAAGTAGGGAAGAGTGTTGTGTATTTAATATTTCAGTAATATTGTAAATATATACTTTGATTAAGCATACTTTGTTATTTAAATAATTTATTAGGGTTAGATGTAAAATAATGTGTCTGCATACATCATGCCACCACATGATATGTGCCAACTTTGCTTAAAGTAAAAACAAAGTTAGATATGTTATCTCCAGCTCCTTGTTTTCCTTCCATTTTGTTTGATGTTTTGGAGTTACGAAACATAACAGCTACAGTCAAATTATAAATTTTTAACTATGATATAAAATGTATCTCAAAGTGAATGTGATCAAATACCTAGACCAATATATTTTCCCATCATTGTTAGATTTGAATTAGGTCCTTGAATGGATATGTTTTTATAGTAAGCTTGGGGAAGCGTTCGAGTGAAAGCCATTGCAGCCCTTTTAATCAGAACCACCAACCTCCCAGGGGCAGATTTTTGTCCATGGGACCAACAGGAGAGCATGTGAGGGAGAAGCTACTTAGTCAAAGAATAAAGATATGGTAATTATTAATACAAATGAGTACCAGTCTTCATGAACTATTTGGAAATGGAAACTACAAATACCGATCAATTTGAATTAAAAGTACAGCTGAATGAATAAATACTACTGTCTGAAAAGACCTTGTGAGATATGGTTTGTAAACTGACAGATCATATGACATCTAGATATGCATTGGCCAAGCATAAACAATGCCTAATTACCCTGCATCAAAGTAAGTATCAAAAATGTTCAGCTGAGGTAGTTTTGTACATTATGACAATGATTAACAAAGGATCAAAGATGGTCATGGGTATACTTGACATACTGTATTTACGTGCCCCAGAGAATCAAAACTCACAACACTAACTTTAACTGGCTGTAGTTTCTGTCCTCAGAAACCTTAGAAGCATTCATGTGAATTACTTTGTCCCAGGAAGGTTACTTTGTCCCAGGAAGGGTGGTTGAATATTCAGAGGCCTCTTGCCCTTTAAGATGTACTCCCAATAAAAATTTGTAATTCAATGGAACCACTTGTCTAATGCAAAAATATTGAAGTAAATCATGCAATTGTAACTATTGAAGCAGTATTTAATCATCATCTGTTAACCTTGTTCTTAAAAGTAACACAATGTACTTTGACTTCAGAGAGATTCTGCTGAGTAATTCTCCCTAGAGAGATTCTTCCACCAGCTCTTCTCCTGAAAGTCTACTTGTACTGAGTAAAGATTAATTTACATGTACAGCTCCAGCTTCAATGTGGCACAAAGTCACAGCAGAGAAAACCAAATTAAATCTTTATTCCGATCTATGTTTGTGCATTCAGTCAAGTCTAAAACATACAAGTTTGTTGGTGCTTCCCAATACTACTTACTGCATCGAATCTTGGAAGTTTGCAGTTTGACTGATGAAAGGCTGATTATATGTAGGAGAGGGGTGTAAAGAGAGTTCTGAACAAATGACCTTAGACATCCTTGAACTCAATTGTCATGGCTGCAGATTGGCAGCAAACTACTGATGCCTAATAAACTCTTCTCAGGCTTCCAGCCGGATACAAGTATTAATTTTATCTGACATTTTGATGACAAATTCTGCCATGTTCATCAGGGATGATGCCTAGGCATGGCTAGTTTGTCATCCATCCTTCCCGATTGGTTAGTCCTCATCCAGTCAGGTTTCTGCTGTCCCACCTTGTTTATAATTGAATCGAAAGAGCTCACTGTAAGTTAGTACTGGAATTCGATTATAAATTAGGTGAAACAGTGGAAACCTGATTGGATGAGGACTAACCAATCGGGGGGGGATGGATGATGGGGTTATATGTACCACTGGACTAAACATGCTTAGGTATCATCCCTGATGAAGATGGCAGAGATTGTCATTGAAATATTGGTTAAAATTGATACTTGTATCTGGCTGGAAGCCTGAGAAGAGTTTATTTGTCATATACACTGGGAAGGAACTAAATCCTTTTGCTCATTAGTATTTCATTTACTACAGGGCAATCCTGCCTCCACTGTGCATAAAAGTACTGGCACCAGGACTGATGTCAGACGGAATGCTGGAGTACCTTCCTAGATTCTGCCTTGCTCAACAGCTGCCACCACTGTCCAGCCAGATAAGAGTTGTTGGTTATTCGAAAGAAGAAAGGTAAAAGTGTAGATTGCTGGCAATGAGATGAGGCAAGTATGAGAGATTAGAAATTAGCTTTATTTGTCACATGTACATCAAAACATACAGTACAATGTATCATTTTCATTAACGACCAACAGTCCGAGAGGTGCTGGGTGCAGCCTGTAAGTGTCACCATGCTTCTGGTATCATGCCCACAACTTGTACATCTTCGGAATGTTGGAGGAAACCAGAGCATCTGGTAACAGGGAGAATATACGAACTCCTCACAGGCAGCAGTGGGAATTGAACCCCGATCACTGGCTCAGTGAAGCATTGTATTACTGCTATGCTACCATGCTGTCCGCACAAGAGATTGATGTTTATGCATCTTCTTCTTGTAAATCATAAAAGGTCATGCGATGAGGAGGAAGTGGAATTTGAGAAAAGATGAGTGTACCACCATCAGTGTCAATAACTGGGCTCAATTAATGTTGCAGCAATAATTCCCAGCACTCTTCATTCTATGATCAATTCAGCACTGCCATCAAAGAAGTCCCTTCTCAAGAGCCACTATTCATTCTTGGCAACTTTAACGCAAGAGTTGGCAGAGACCACCACAGCTGGCCCTCCTGTTTGGGACAGTTCAGAACTGGAGAGATGAATGAAAATAGCCAGCACCTCCTTGGACTCTGTATCACTAACACCTTCTGCAACACCAAGCCTCAGCACAAAGTGTCATGGAGACATCCAAGGTCTAAGCATTGGCACCAGCTTGATGTCATCCTTGCAGGACGCAGCAGTCTTCAGACTGTCAAGGTGACGCGCAGTTACCAGAGTGCAGACTGTGACGCTGACCACTCCCTTGTTTATGGCAAGGTAAAACTTCAACATTCCAGAAGGGAGGGGAGGCCACGCATTGACACCAGCGATACTCTTGACTCTGTAAAGATAGCCAAGTTTGTGCAAGCCCTGGAAGAAGCTCTGCCTGGCTCTCCCTACACCAATGTCAGCAAGAGGTGGGAAAACCTACAGGGCACCATCTACAACACTGCAATATTCACCTTCGTTAAAAAAAGACAGTCAAATCTGCTGACTGGTTTGAAGCCCATTCTGAAGTGCTGCTGCTCTGATTGAGGAGAAGAGAAAAGCACTGACAGTATACAAGTCTTCTCCTAGTGAGAAGAACCTGCAAATTTTCTGGTCTACTCAGAACAAAGTTCAACTGGCTACCAGGCAGTTTGCTAATGACTACTGGCTCCAGCTCTGCCTCAAGATCCAGGAGGCTGCTGACACTGGCAACATCAGAGGAATGCATGACAGAATCAAGTAAGTCATTGGTCCATTACAGAGCAAGACTGCCCCGTTAAGGTCATCAATGGGAAAGGTCTTCAAGGATAGAACACAAGAGATGGAATGCTGGGTAGAACATTACTCAGAGCTGTATGCCAGAGAGACTATCATTACAGAAAAAGCTCTGAACAGCATTGAACCTCCACCCACCATGATCAAACTTAATGTAGACCCCACATCAGGGGAACACAGCAAGGCACTGGAAGCACTTCCTTCTGGGAAAGCACCAGGAAAAGATGGCATCCCTGTTGAGGTTCTCAAATGTTCCAAGAGCACCCTCATCCCAGAGCTGCATCAAATCCTCTGCCAGTGTTGAAGAGAAGGCAGCATACCCCCAATACACGAGGGATACAAACATCGCCACTCTCTACAAGAACAAGGGCGACAGAAGCAATTGTAACAACTATCGTGGCATCTCTTTTCTCAGCATTGTGGGGTAGCTTTTTGCCTTAGTCACCCTGAAGAGGTTCCAGCTGCTCACAGAAAGGGTCTATCCCAAGACTTAGTGTGGGTTCAGAGCTGAGCGGTCCACCATTGACATGACCTCCTCCCTCAGGCAACTGCAAGAAAAGTGCAGAGGACAGCAGAGACCACTCTACATCACCTTCATTGATCTTACTAAAGTGTTTAGCCTTGTGAGCAGAAAGGGCCTCTTTGAGATTCTTGCCAAGATTGGCTGCCCCCCTATTCAGTATCATTAGGTAATTTCATGACAACATGAAGGGGACCATAGTGTTCGACAGCTCCACATCAGAGTCCTTTAACATCCTCAGCGGGGTAAAACAGGGCTGTGTCCTCGCTCTGACACTGTTCGCCATCTTCTTCGTAGTCCTGCTCAAGTCGTCCTTTGGGGAGGCCTCTGCGGGCATTTATTGCTGTTCGGGATCAGACGGAACCTCTTCAGACCATCAAGACTCAGAGCGAGGACCAAAGTGCAGATAAGGCTCCTCAGAGACTTCCTGTTTGCCGATGATGCAGCTGTCACAACTGCTACAAGATCTCATGACCCGCTTTGCGGAAGCCTGCAGAGAGTTTGACCAGACTATCAACCTGATGAAGGCACAGGTGATGGACAAGACGTTGATGACAAACCATCCGTTAACTTTGTCAACTATGTGCTGGAAGTCATCCACGAATTCACACACCTGGTCACACCTCAGCGGCGGCTCTGAGCTCCACAAACTAAATAAAAGTACAGAAGGGATAAGTGGAGCGGCCGTTGTCGGGAATAGGCCAGTGGCAAGGGTAGAAGCGACAGGCTTTTGCTCATTCAGGTATCGGTGAAGGTGGGCTTCACCGAGTTAGTGGAATTGTTTTTGATTTTTCTTTACATTTTTTTTGAGGAATAGTGAGCATGTCAGTAGGGTTAGTATTTTGCTCTGGGTGTCGGATGTGGGAATCCTGGGAATCATCCAGTGTCACAGATGGCTGCATCTGTGCCAGGTGCACTGAGATGCAGTTCCTGCAAGACCGTGTTAGGGATCTGGAGCTGTGGCTCGAAGACCTACAGCTTATTAGGGAGAGTGAACAGGATATAGAGAGGAGTTAGTCATCCCGAGGCTGCAGGAGTTTTATAAGTGAGTGATGGTCAGGGAAGTAAGGGAAAGAGCTCAGAAAGTGGAGAGCAACGCTGTGGCCATCCCTCTCAGTAATTGTTATCTCATTTTGGATGCTGTTGAGGGGGGTGACCTGACAGAGGTTGACTACAGCGATTGGGTCTCTGGCACTGAGCCTGGTTCCGTGGTGCAGAAGAAAAGGAGGAAGATGAGGAATGCGGTAGTCATAGAAAATTCCATAGCGAGGGGAACAGGCAGGAGGTTCTGTCAGCCTGATAGAGATACCCGCATGGTGTGTTGCCTCCCAGGTGCCAGGGTACGGGATGTCTCGGATCAGGTGCAGAGTATTCTGAAGGGAAAGGGTGAACAGCCAGAAGCTTTGGTACACGTTGGTACCAATGACATAGGTAGAAAAAGGGAGGAGGTCCTAAAGAGAGAATTCAGTGAGTTAGGTAGGAAGCTGAAAGGCAGGAGCTCTAGGGTATGAATCTCAGGATTGCTCCTGTGCAACGTGCTAACGAGTGCAAGAATAGCATGATCAGGTGTATTAATGTGTGGCTGAGAGACTGGTGTAGGGGGCAGGGATTCAGATTCCTGGATCATTGGGGCCTCTTCTGGGGGAGGTATGACCTGTACAAAAAGGACGGGTTACACATGAACCCAAAGGGGTCCAATATCCTAGCAGGCACATTTAATAGAGCTGTTATGGAGGGTTTAAACTAATTTGACGGGGGGGATGGGAACTGGAGTGATAGGGCTGAGGAAGGGGAAAACAGAAATAAATCAAAGATAGCGTGCAACAGAAATTATAAAAAGAACAGGCAGGAGATGAGACTTAATCAATCTATGGGTTGAGTTAAGAAATGGCAAGGGTAAAAGGACCCTAATGGCAGTTGTATACAGGCCTCCAAACAGCAGCCGGGATGTGGATTACAAATTACAGCAGGAGATAGAAAAGGTGTGTTGGAAGAGCAATGTCATGATAATCGTTGGGGATTTTAACATGAAAGTGGATTGGGAAAACCAGGTCAGTACTGCCCCTCAAGAGAGAGAATTTGTAGAATGTCTAAGGGATGGCTTTTTAGAACAGCTTGTCGTTGAGCCCACTAGGGGATCGACTGTGCTGGATTGGGTGTTGTGCAATGATGTGCAAGATGAGAGATTAAGAAACAGTGATCACAATATGATCGAGTTCACATTGAAATTTGAGAGGGAAAAAATAACCTATATCAGTGATCAGATATCCATTTACACTAATCTAATCCCATCCGTTTTATTCTCCCCACATTCCCATCAACTCCCGTCAGATTCTACCATTCCCTGTCTTTCCAAAGACAATTTAAGGTGGCCAATTATCCAGACAATCTGTGCCATTGTTGGGGGGTGGGGTGGTGGAGTAGTCTGGAGCACCAGGAGGAAGCTAACAACTGACATGAGAATATGGTAACTCCATGCAGAAAGTACCAGAGGTCAGGATAGAACCTAAGTCCTTGGAGCTCTGAGGTAGCAGCTCTTCAAACTCCCTGTGGTTAGCCAAAAATTCTATTCATCTTGGAACCAGGCAAATCAAGAAATCTTGTCCAGAAGTTTGTAAAATTGTTAGATCTTAGTGTACAGTCTAGTGTCTGTGTCTCCCAGCAATGCAGAAAGTACTTAATTGGCTTGAAGTGCCTTAGCTGTAAAAGACAAAATATAAATGCAAATCAGTCATGTTTTGCATTAGAAGAATGCTTTTAGATGAAGCACTTTAAGGGCAGTGTTTGTCACTTGTTGCTTTAATGAGGGTTAAACTTCAACACAGGACTTGCTATTCAGTTAGCATAATTGTGTTCTCTGCTTCCTTTTACTGCAACCACAAAAAGATCCCTACCGTTTGTAGAATGCACTTTAAGTGCCAGACTGTTGTAATTTGAGGAGTTTTGATGAATGGATGGAATGTTAACATGCTAACCTCTGCTTTATTTTTTGCAATTATATAATACAGTACTGGGAATGCACAATGGGTCTTTTCTCCAAGTTAAGAATGAACACAAGGCGAAATTGTACCAAGAAACAGTAAAACCGACTATTTCTGTTAGAAATATTTGAATAAGCCTTCAGTGTTGTTAGAAATACATATAAAAAACACACAGCCAAGAATTAAGTTGGTTTGAACCCTAGCAGAATTTTTTTTTGAGAGAGCGAGACCAAATAGCAGAGATGGTTTGATTAGTTAATGTCAATAATGTTGTGGTAGCGGGCAAAGAAAAACATAACATGTTTAGGAATTTTTGCAAATGTCAATCACGTATCCAAAATACGTATTTTCCAGCAAAATATATTTTTAAAAATAATAAAATGATCTAAACGTGAAAATAGAGTTATATTTTCTGAGTGCTAGAGAAACTCAGCAGGTCAGGCAGCATCTACGGAGAGGAATAAAAAGTCGGTGTTTCAGACCAAGACCCCTCACCAGGTCTTGAAAGGAATGGCAAAGAAGCCAGGATAAGGATGGGGAAGGTGTACAAACTAGAAGGTGCTAGGTGAATCACAAACAAGAGAAAATCTGCAGATGCTGGAACACACACACAAAATGCTGAAGGAACTCAGTAGGCCAGGCAGCATCTATGGAAAAAAAGTAGAGTTGATGTTTCTGCCCGAATCGTCCACTGTACTTTTTCCATAGATGTCTGCCGGACCTGCTGAGTTCCTACAGCATTTTCTGTGTGGTGCTAGGTGAAGCCAGGTGAAGAGGAAGGGAAGTGGGTGGGGGAGGGCAAATGAAGTGAGAAGCTGGGAGATATAAAGGTAAAGGGCTGAAGTAGAAATCTCATAGCAGAGGAGAGTGGACCATTGGAGAAAGGGGTGATGGATGGGCACCAGAGGGAAGTGATAGGCAGGTAGGGGGAGCCAGAATAGGGAGTGTAAAAGCAGTGAAAGAGCAGGAGTAAGAAATTACCAGGGTTGTAGGAATTGATATTCATGTGTCAGATTGGAGACAAACCAAACAGAATATAAGGCAATTCTCCTCCTACATTGTCTCATTGTTGCAGTAGAGGAGTCCATGGACTGACATGTCAAAATGGGAATGGGGAGTGGAATTAAAATGGTTAACCGCCGGGATATCGTCCCTGTTGCGGATGGAGCAAAGGTATTTGAAAAAGTGATCCTTCGATCTACATCAGAACTCACCAATGTAAAGGAGACCACACCAGGAACACAGATACAGTAGACTACTCCGAAAACTTGCAAGTGAAATATGGCCTTACCTGGAAGGACCGTTTGAGACCAGAATGATGGTGAGGGAAGAGGTGAATCGGCAGGCAGAGCTTTACTTATCCACCACTTATCCCTCCACTTGCAGGGGTAAGTACCAAGAGGGAGATTAGTGGGTAGGGATACACAGAGAAGGGAATCATGGAGGGAGTAATCCTTGTAGAAAGTGGAGAGTAGGGGGAAGGTAAAGATGTGTTTGGTAGTAGAATCTGGCCCTGTGCAGTGATATTTCCTGCAGCTCATGTGATCAACTGTCTACAGTACATCAGGCAGAAAATGCTTAAGCTTGTCATCAACAAGCTATCTTAACTATTTTGTGTCAACCCAATGAATCATTTTATGTGAACCTCCTTTGAACCCTCTCCAAGGTCTAGCACATCCTTTCTTAGATAAGGGGCCCAACACTACTCACGATACTCCTAGTGAGGCCTCACCAGTACTTTATAAAGCTTCAACATTACATCCTTGCTTTTATATTCCAGTCTTCTTAAAATGAATGCTCACATTGCAATTGACTTCCACACCACCAACCCAACCTGCAAATTAACCTTTAAGGAATCATGCACGAGGACTACCAAGTCCCTGTCCACCTCGGATTTTTGAATTTTCTCTCCATTTAGAAAATATTCTATGCTTTTATTTCTTCTACTAATGTGCATGACTATACACTTCCCTACATTGTATGCCATCTGCCACTTCTTTGTTAATTCTCCTAATCTGTTTAAGTCCTTCTGTAGCCTCTCTGCTTCCTCAAAACTACCTGCTCCTCCTCCTATCTTCATATCATCAACAAACTTGGCCACAAGACCATTAATCCATCATACAAATCATTGACATTCAACATAAAAGGAAGCATTGGTGTTAAAGGAAAGATACTAACATGGATAGAGTATTGGCTGATTGATAGAAGGCAAAGAGTGGAAGACACAGTCCCAACATAGACTGCTATGGAACACCACTAGTCACCAGTAGCCAATCAGAAAAGACTCCATTTACTTCCACTCATTGCCTTCTATCAATCAGCCAATACTCTATCCATGTTGGTATCTTTCCTTTAACACCAATGGTTCTTAACTTGTTAAGCAACCTCTGTCAAAGGCCTTCTGAAAATCCAAGTACACAACATCCACCGATTCTCCTTTGTCTATCCTGTTTGTTATTTCTTCAAAGAATTCCAACATATTTGTCAGGCAAGATTTTCCTTTGAGGAAACTATGCTGACTATGATCTATTTTATCATATGCTTCCAAGTACCCCAAAGCCACATCTTTAACAATTTGACTCCAACATCTTCCCAACCACTGAGGTCAGACTAACTAGCCTATCATTTCCTTTCTTCTGCTTCTTTCCCTTTTTGAAGAGTGGAGTAACATTTGCAATTTTCCAGTCCTCCAGAACCATGCCAGAATCAATTGTTTCTTGAAAGATCATTACTGATACCTCCACAATCTCTTCAGCCATCTCTTTCGGAACACTGTGGTGTAGACCATCTGTCCAGGTGACTTATCAGTCCTTTCAGTTTCCCAAGTACCTTCTCCCTATTAATGGCAACATGACACTCTTCTGCCATCTGACACTCTAGAACTTCCAGTGAAGACTAATGCAAAATACTTACTCAGTTCATCTGACATTTCCTTGTTCCATATTACTACCTCTCCATCATCATTTTTCAGTGATCCAGTGTCTACTCTTACCTCTCTTTTAAACTTTATATAGCTGAAGAAATTTTTGGTATTCTCTTTAATATTATTGTTTTTCATATTCCACCTTTGCCATCTTAATGACTTTTTACTAGCCTTCTGTTGGTTTTTAAAAGGTTCCCAATCCTCTAACTTCCCATCAATTTTGCTATGTTATATGCCCTCTCTTGGGCTTTTATGCTGCCTCTGACTGCTCTTGTAAGCTATGGTTGTGTCATCCTGCCTTTAAAATTCTTCTTCTTCTTTAGGATGTATATAATCTGTGCCTTCCAAATTGCTCCCAGAAATTCCAGCCTTGCTGCACTGCCTTCTTCCCTGTCAGTGCTCTTTTCTAATCAGTTTTGGCCAGCTTCTCTCTCATGCCTCTGTAATTCCCTTTATTCCACAGCAAAATTGATACATCTGACTTTAGCTTCTTCTTCTCAAAGTGCAGGGTGAATTCTATCACTTTATGATCACTGACACCAAGTGTTCCTTTATCTTAAGCGCCCTAATTAGTTCCAGTTCATTGCACAACACCCAATCCAGAATAGCTGATCTCTTAGAGGGCTCAGCCACAAGCTGCTTTAAAAAGCCCTCTTGTAGGCACTCTGGAACCTCCCCCTCTTGGGATCCAGTACCAACCTGCTTTTCTCAATCTATCTGCATATTGAAATCCTCCCATGATTATCACATCATTGCCCTTTTGGCATGCGTTTTCTGTCTCCTGTTGTAATTTGTAGACCATATCTTTACTAATCTTTGGGGGTCTGTATACAACACCCATCAGCCTCTTTTCACACTTGCGGTATTTTAGCTCTCCCCACAAAGATTCTACACCTACCAATCTGATATCACCTCTTTCTAACCATTTCTGATTCCCCATCCCAGGGTGGAGGTGCCACACCTTATATTCCATCTGGGTACTCTCCAACTTGATGGCATGACCTCAATTTCTCCTCCTCCCCTTCCTCTATTGCTCACTCTGGTCTTTGACGTCTTCCCTCCTGCCTATCACTTCCCTCTGGGTACCCTCTTCTTTCCCTTTCTCCTATGGTCCTCTCTCCTCATTATCCTTCTTCTCTAGCCCTCTACCTTTCCCACCCACCTGGCTTCATCTATGACTTTCTAACTATCCTCCTTCCCCTCTTCCACCTTTTTATTGTGTAATTTTCCCTCTTCCTTTACAGTCCTGAAGAAGTGTCTTGGCCCAAAATGTTGACTGTTCATTCATTTGCATAGATGCTACCTGACCTGCTGAGTCCCCCAGCATTTTGTATGTGTTGCTTTGGATTTCTAGCATCTGCAAACATTTTCATGAATATAATCAAGATCCCTCCCCCAATGGTCATTTTCTGTTGTCCCTGAATGGACCTCTCATACACTAAAGGTGAATTCCTTATCTTTTTTTCCCCATTTTTCAATCTTTTTTATTGATTTTCAAATAAAGAATATACAAATCAAAAGAGGAGTTTAACAAGTAGATAATATAAAAGACATATAAACAGCAATAGTAAAAACAGAAAGTATATAATGTCAAAATCAAATAGGTAAAATATTATGCTGTTATATATACAATGGTCAAAAAGAAACTACAACTCCTCATAGCAATCATAAAATAAGATTGGAAATTTTATTGATAAAGAAAAAAACCCCAGTAACTAAACTGAAACAAAAAAAGAGAAAGAAAAAAGAGGAAAGAAAAAGAAAGATTGGGCAGTCCAATTGAGGATAAAATTTTTAAAAAGAGGGAGAAAAAAAACACATCCTTCCAGTCATCTCTGAACCTTCATGGATAAGGATTTTCCCCGAAGAGAAAAAAGAAAAATAAATAAATAAAGATAAATTAAATCATGTGAAAATATTGAATAAAGGGTCACCAGACTTGTTCAAAATCAAAGGATGTATCAAATGTCTGGCTTCTAATTTTCTCCAAACTTAGACATGACATAATGGAGGAGAGCCAATAGAAAACAGTATGTGGGTTAGATTCTTTCCAGTGTAGCAAAATAGCTCTCCTAGCCAGTAAAGTTGAAAAAGCTATCACATGTTGGGCGGAAGCAGACACTTTGCTTGTTTCCTCTGGAAATATCCCAAAAATTGCTGTAAATGGATTAGGTTGAACATCCATATCTATAACTTTAGATAATATTCCAAACACATCCCTCCAAAAATTATTTAAACTTACACATGACCAAAACATATGGGTTAGAGGAGCCACTTCTGCGTTATCTTCTAATCTTATAATCCTTCTAATCCTTATCTTCTAATCTACTGTGCCTTGTTGCACAGTTTGTCTAATTACACTACACTTTTCCTAGAACTGCAACAGTACATTCTGTGTTTTCTTTTCTTTTTACCACTTTGATGTATACATGTATGTATGATCTTCCTGGATATCACACCAAGTTTTTCATTATATCTTAGTACACATGACAATAATAAATTGCTACCAATAATTTAAGTGGCACCTTTTTTAAAATATTAATGCAACTTTACTATCAACAGTTAAAGTTTGTTGAGATCTCACTTTGGGAAGGGTGTTACAGTCCAGATGTAGATTTCCCAGAACTTTCACTGGCCCTCGGTAGACAATGTCTTATTCTGAGGCAACGTTTGGCAGGTACAATTGCAGCTGCTCCATCTCCAGCCTGGAGAACTCTTCCACCATCAGATACAATGCATCCATTTTCAATGCCAGGAATTCACAAGCTGAGCAGTGACTTGGGTGCTCAACCCAGGTCTCATCTTCAGGTTCACACAAAATGCTGGTGGAACACAGCAGGCCAGGCAGCATCTATAGGGAGAAGCACTGTCGAAGTTTCGGGCCGAGACCCTTCGTCAGGACTAACTGAAAGGAAAGATACTAAGAGATTTGAAAGTAGTGGGGGAGGGGGAAATGCGAAATGATAGGAGAAGACCAGAAGGGGTGGGATGAAGCTGAGAGCTGGAAAGGTGATTGGCAAAAGTGATACAGAGCTGGAGAAGGGAAAGGATCATGGGACAGGAGGCCTCAGGAGAAAGAAAGGAGTGGGGAGGGGGGAGCACCAGAGGGAGATGGAGAACAGGCAGAGTGATGGGCAGAGAGAGAGGGAAAAAAAACAAACAACTAAATATTGTCAGGGATGGGGTAAGAAGGGGAGGAGGGGCATTAACAGAAGTTAGAGAAGTCAATGTTCATGCCATCAGGTTGGAGGCTACCCAGCCGGTATATAAGGTGTTGTTCCTCCAACCTCCTTCCCTTAATGCCCCTCCTCCCCTTCTTACCCCATCCCTGACATATTTAGTTGTTTGTTTTTTTCTCTCTCTCTCTGCCCATCACTCTGCCTGTTCTCCATCTCCCTCTGGTGCTCCCCCCTCCTCCTTTCTTTCTCCTGAGGCCTCCCATCCCATGATCCTTTCCCTTCTCCAGCTCTGTATCACTTTCGCCAATCACCTTTCCAGCTCTTAGCTTCACCCCACCCCCTCCGGTCTTCTCCTATCATTTCGCATTTCCCCCTCCCCCCACTACTTTCAAATCTCTTACTATCTTTCCTTTCAGTTAGTCCTGATGAAGGGTCTTGGCCTGAAACATCGACAGTGCTTCTCCTTATAGATGCTGCCTGGCCTGCTGTGTCTCACCAGCATTTTGTGTGTGTTGTTTGAATTTCCGGCATCTGAAGATTTCCTGGTGTTTGCTCATCTTCAGGTTTCCAGGTTTCCAACGTGAACAGCAGAGTGCCCAAAAGAGCGTTCACAGAGTCAGCTCAGTGCTGAGGCCGTCCAGGAGCTCAATTGTCAAGGGCAGCAGCTGCTCCTGAACCTGGCAGCTTGGAATCTGAGACGCCTGCTCCTCCCACCCAAAGGGAATAGTGAGACACGAGGGCAACAGGTCAAACACAGTCATGGTGAGCACTAGCAACGACTGAACCCGGGTGTGGAGGAACAACCCTCTCACGTAGAGCTAGAAACAAGAGCTTATACATAGCAATTCTGACAGAACATCAGTGCACAAACAAGCCACGCCACAAGATGAATCATTCTCAGGACAGGGACGCTAATCGGGAGTCTGCTTTAAATAATCACAGGATGCAGAAAACCCATGCCAGTCAAAATAAACTTGTCAAGATTATACAAAAAGCACAAGTGCTCAACGGCTGCAATTAGGACAACAAATACAGGTGCTTGAGAAACCTAGCCCAATGCTAACAACCAAAGTTTGCAGAGCTCATGACAAAACCAGGCGTTGGGACAGTCCCAGGTGTGGGATCTCGGTTGGCCTGGAGTAGTGAGGCTGAACACCGGTTTGTTTTCCCCTCTCAGGCCTCGACATATTAATTTGGCATTTTAATCAGCATACAGTAGTGAGGCTGAATACCTGTTCATTTTCTGCTCTTGGTCCTAGACACTTTAACCTAACGTGTAGTTCACCCCACGGATGGCTGCCCTTCTTCCTCAAGGCACCATACCTGCATTCCCTAGAGTCAAATTCATCGGATCCTTCAAGAGATCATAAAATCTCTAATTTGTTTGGATGGTTCAGAAGTATATTTCCTACAGGAAAATTGCAGACTGTGGATTGCAGTGATCATAGTCCAGAAGAAATATACCTAGTAGTTTTGTGGGTTGCCTGCAATGTTCTATTATTCCTTCTGGATGCAATCATTTTAATCATTATAACTATGAATGAAGAGATCTCAATCTCTGTATATGGTTCTTCATACCAAATTTATGGTTTTAACACTACCACAAATACTCCTTCATAATTTGTCTTGTGTTATGGACAATGCCTGCACAATATATTTATGTTATATAAAACAGAGAAATTAAAGTGAATAGATAATTATCATAGAACCTTGTTAACAATCAAATAATTCACTTAATTTCTAGACACTGATATTAGAATGTACACGGACCTTTAGTACATAATTGGACAAGTTACTACATTTTCTAAACATTAATAGTTATCTTAGAAACTTGTGCATTCCATTATATTTTATGAATCACATAGTTGTGCAAATTAATATCACTCTGGAAGATTTTTGTTGACTAATATAAAGTTATAAAACTTACAGAAAATGTTTGTACTGCTTATACACTTTTCTTGCTGTAATAAAATATTCAAACTAAGCATTGCTAAAATGTTGTCCCTTAGAGAAATTTGAGGAAAACAAAATATTTTATACTTGGTCCTCAGATTTCCGCCTAGTCCAAAGCAACCACAGGCATCCTGGAGTCTCTCTAAAAATATTATTTCCTCAAATAAATAAAGAAGAATATGTGAAGCATGCTGATGTCCTGGGGGATAAAAGTACTGCTGCTGGAATGACAAAAAAAGACACAGCTAGTGTGAAAACTCAGTTACTTTGAAACAAATATAAAAATCATGAAACAAAGAATGATAACACAATTCTATACCTCTATATACCTTATGGGAATTCCAGTGAGTGCAGGCCCAAGCAGCCAAATGCTCCTCATATGTTAACCCTTCATTCCCTGAATCATCCTCGTGAACCTCCTCTGTATTATCACCAATGGTAACATGTCCTTTCTGAGATATGGGACCCAAAACTGTTGACAATACTCCAGGTGCAGCCTGACTAGTGTCTTATCAAGCCTCAGCATTATCTCCTTGCTTTTATATTCTATTCCCCTTGAAATAAATGTCAATGTTGCATTTTCCATCTTTACCACAGACTCAGCCTGTAAATTAACCTTCTGAGAGTCTTACACAAGGACTCCTAAGTCCCTCTGCACCTCTGATGTTTGAACCTTCTCCCCATTTAGATAATAATCCGCACTATTCTTCCTTTTACCAAAACGCATTATCATAAATTTCCCAACACTGTATTCCATCTGTCACTTTGTTGCTCATTCTTCCAATTTGTCCAAGTCCTGCTGCAATTGCATTGCTTTCTCAGCACTACCTACCCCTCCACCTATCTTCGTATCATCCACAAACTTTGTCACAAAGCCATTAATTGTCACCAGGCATGGGTATGGCCCAAGTGTATGGCATGGGTATGGCATGGGTATGGCATGGGTATGGCCCAAGTGAGAAGTGAGAGACACTGAAGCAGGTCGATAGTTCACAGACCTTAATGCAAACAGTGTTAAAGGGAAAAGAAAATCATAAACTCTAGGCCAAACAGGGCCACTGACTAAAACACTCAAATGGAAAACGAAGCCTACGCTGCGGCTGAAAAGAACAACCAAGAATAAAACGAATACCATGAGTCTTCAGAGTCAGTTGACTCGACAGTCCAATTTCTCAGGTAAGGCAGAATGCAGATAACGAAGCGTAGCTGTGTCCAAGTCTCAAGAAACACTACAACCGAATGAATGGAGTTAAATACTATCACAATGAAATAATAATTACCTGACATGTGCATATTCACGGATGGAATTGCCGAATCCGTGGTTGTGACATTAATTCCATTATCCAAATCATTGACAAACAATGTGAAAAGTAGTTGTCCCAATACCGACCCCAGAGGAATGCCGCTAGTCACTGGCAACCAACCAGTAAATGACCCTTTTATTCCCACTCGCTGCCTCCTGCCTGTCAGCCATTCCTCTGTCCTTGCCAGCATCTTTCCTGCAATGCCACTGGATTTTATCTTGTTAAGCAGCGTCATATGTGGCCAGAATCAAGTGATTCTTGAAAGATCATGATCAATGCATCAATTATTTCTTCAGTGACCTCTCACTCAGGACTCTGGGATGTAATCCAGGTGACTTATCCACCTTAATTCCTTTGAGTTTGCCTAGCACTTTTTCTTTTGCAATAGCAATAGCACTCACTCCTGCTCCCTGACACTCACGGACCTCTGGCACACTGCTAGTGTCTCCCACAGTGAAGACTGATGCAAGGTACCCATTAAATTCATCTGCCATTTCTTTGTCCCCATTACTACCTCACCAGCATTATTTTCCAGTGATCCAATATCAACTCTCACCTTCCTTTTACTCTTTATATGATTGAAAAAAAATAGCATTCTTCTTTATATTATTGGCTCGTTTGCCTTCATATTTCATCTTTTCCCTTCTTATAGCTTTTCTTTGGTTGAGTTTTGTTGGCTTTTAAAAGCTTCCCAATCATCCAACCTTTGCTACCTTATATGCCCTATCATTGGCTTTTATTAACTTCCTTTGTCAGCCCTGGCTGCCTGGCCCTGTTGTTAAAGAACTTCTTCCTCTGTGCAATATATCTATCTTGCACCTTGTGAACTATTCCCAGAAACCTCAGCCACCTCTGCTCTGCTGTCATCCCAGCCAGTGCCCTCCTCTAATCCACCAGGGAAAGCTCCTCTCTCATGCCTCCGTAATTCCTCTTTATTCTATTGTGATACTGATACATGTGACTTGTGCTTCTTTCTCTCAAATTGCAGTATGAATTCAACCATATTATGATCATTTCCTCATGAAGGCTCCTTAACGTTAAGCTCCCTAATAAGATCTGGGTTATTACACAACATCCAATCTAAGACAGCCTTACCCCGAGTAGGCTCAAGCACAAGCTGCTCTAAAAAGCCATCTTGCTGGCATTCAACAAATTTCCTCTCTTGTGATCCGATATCAACCTGATTTTCCCAATCCTCTTGCATATTGAAGTCCCCCATTACAATTATGATATTACCCTTATTACATGCCTTTTCCATCTCCCTTTACAATCTCAACCCCATATCTTGGCTACTATTTGGAGGCCTATATATAATTTCCATAATGTTTTTTTACCCTTGCAGATTCTTAACTCCAGCCAACATTCTCTGATCCTATGTCACCTCTTTCTAAAGATGTATTTCCATCCCTTACCAACAGAGCCACACCACCGCCTATGCCTTCCTGCCTGTCCTTTTGATACAAGGTATATTTTTTGATGTTCAACTCTGAAAAATGGCCTTCTTTCAGCTACGACTCAGTGATGCCCACGTCTGTAATTGCACCACAAGTTCATCCACCTTACTCCGAATGCTATGTGCATTTAAATACAGCACCTTCAGTCCTGCATTCTTCGCCCTTTTGAATTTTGCCTCTGGTGCAATTTAACTCTTTGCTCTGTCTGCATGTATACCCAATCATTGGCTTATCCTTCCTTGCAATGATGTTATATCCAGCATCTACTTGTAAGCTTGCTGGCTCTTCCTCAGATCTATCATACTGGTTCCCACCCCCCTGCCATTTTAGCTTAAACCAGTGGTCCCCAACCACCGGGCCACAAAGCATGTGCTACTGGGCCGCGAGGAAACAATATGATTTGACAATACGAAACGATATGAGTCAGCTGCACCTTTCCTCATTCCCTGTCACGCACTGTTGAACTTGAAGTAACCTACCAAACCAAATAACACATAAAACCTAAAATAACAGTAACATATAGTAAAAGCAGGAATGATATGATAAATACACAGCCTATATAAAGTAGAAATAATGTATGTACAGTGTAGTTTCACTTAACAGAATCAGGAAGATTAAGCCAAAACTGATTTGTAGAGAAAAAAATCGGCACGTACACGCATACACACATCATGTATGCACACATCATGCATACGCACACAGGTGCCTGCACAAGGCGTCATGGTCATGGTAGTCTTTCTCGGGGTAAACACGTGTCCCGGATTTGACTGCTACTTTTGTCCCTTATTTGGGAGTGAGAAAGTTGGCAACCCTACTTGAACACCCCAACCCCCCCGCCCCCCACCTGTTCGCCGGTCCACAAGAATATTGTCAATATTAAACCAGTCCACAGTGCAAAAAAGGTTGGGGAGCCCTGGTTTAAACCACTCCCAACAGTTCTAGTAAATATGACCACAAGAATATTGGTCCCCCTCGGATTTAAATGCAACTTGTGCCATTTTTACAGGTCCCACCTGCCCTAGAAGAGGTCCCAGTTATCCTGAAATCTGAATCTAATTCTTCAGCCACACATTTATCTGCCACCTCACTCTATTCCTATCTTCACTGTTGCATGGCACACGCCCTCACACATCCCAAGATTACTACCCTTGAATTCCTGTTTCTCAGGTTTCTTCCTAACTCCCTATATTCTGTTTTCAGGACCTCCTCCCTTTTTCTACCTATGTCATAGGTACCAATATGTACTATGGCTTCTGGCTGCTCACCCTCCCTTTTCAGAAACATCACAGACCCTGGCACCTAGAAAGCAAACCATCCATGTTTTTTTTTCGATCCACAGAATCACCTATCTGTCCCCTAACTATAGAGTCCCCTATGACTGCTGCCATCTCCTTCAGTTCCCTACCCTTCTGAGCCACAGGGCCAGACTCAGTGCCACAGGCACGGCTGCTGTTACTTCCCTCAGGTAGGTCGTCCCCACCAAACAGTGCTCAAAATGGAATACTTGTTGTTGAGGGAGACAGCCACATGGGTGCTCTCCACTATCTGACATTCTCCCTTCCCTCCCCAGATCTTATTCCACAGCCCCCTTAAAGTGGCTACACAGCTTGATAACATGGTTAAGAAGACATATGGCATGCTTGCCTTTATTCGTCAAGGCACTGAATTCCAAACTCAGGAAGTTATGTTGCAGCTTTATAAAACTCCTGTTAGGCCTCATCTGGAGTATTGCATACAGTTCTGGTCACCCCACTATAGGAAGGATGTCGGGGCTTTGGAGAGGGAGCAGAAGAGGTTTTCCAGGATGCTGCCTGGATTAGAGGGCAGGTGCAATAATGAGAAGTTGGACAAACTTGGGTTGTTTTCTCTGGAGTGGCAGAGTCTGTGGGGCAGTCAGATCAAAGTTTATATGATTAGATAGAGTAGAAATACAGTATATTTTTCCCAAGGTTGAAATGTCTAAAACCAGAGGACATGCATTTAAGGTTCAGAGGAGATGTGAAGGGCAAGTTTTATACAGAGAGTGTTGGTAGGTGCCTGGAGAGACGGTAGAGGAAGACATTTCAGGATTTTTAATAGATGTTTAGATAGGCACAAGAACGTGAGGGAAATGGAAGGATATGGACATTACAAGCAGAAGGGATTAGTTTAGTTGGCTATTAGATTACCAATTTAATTGGTTCAGCACAATGTTGTGGGATGAAGGGCCTGTTCTTGTGCTGTACTGTCCTATGTTCTTGTTCAATCTATGATCTCTCCTGTTTCCTTTCCTAAAACGGTTGACACAGCTGTATCCATATTTAAAGTTAAGTTCATTGTGAATATAAATCTGCCTTGATGTTAATGCCAAGCGATAGTAGTTACTGTAGCAATATGCGCCAGCTCTCAGTGTTACAACACATAAAGATGCTTCATTTACCCAACTTTTCAGTTCATCAATTTTCCTTGACACCTCAAATCAGGTGATCTATATATATTTTACCATCTGACATTTCACATCAAGTCAAGTCAAGTTTATTGACATCCTCATAAGTAAGGTGAGGTAAATTACAATGAAAAAATTTGCTTGTAGTCCAGACATGTAGATTCAAACAACACACAGAGCATAAAATATACATAGACTATACATAAATTATACAATTCAGTGAAGAAAAAGACTCAAAAACAAAGATATTTTGCCAAAAAAACACAATCAGAGACAAGTCCATGGTACTGCAAGAGGTGGTCCATAGTTGTCTGTTGCTGACAACTAACAGGTCAGATCAACATTGATAAGACCATATGACATAGAAGGAGAATTAGGTCATTTGGCCCATCGGGTCTATTCTGCCATTCTACCATGGCTGTTTTATTATCCCTCTCAACCCCATTCTCTTGCTTTTTCCACATAACCTTCGATGCCTGACTAATCAAGAAAATATCAACCTCCATTTTAAATGTATTCAATGACTTGGCCTCCACAGCCATTTGTGGCAATGAATTCCACAGATTCATTATTCTCTGGCTAAAGAAATTCTTCTTAATCTCTGTTCTAACAAGACGTCCCTCTATTCTGAGGCTGTGCTCACTGGTCCTAGACTTACCCACTATAGGAAACATCCTTTCCACATCCACTCTATCGAGGCCTTTTAATTTTCAATAGGTTTCAATGAGATCTCCCCTCTTTCTTCTAAACTCCTGCGGATACAGGCCCGAAGCGATCAAACAGTCCTTATACATTAACCCTCTCATTTCCAGATTCATTCTCATGAGCCTCCTCTCCAATGCTCTGTCCAATTGCAGCATATCTTTTCTCAGATAAGGGGCCTAAAAATGCTCACAATACTCCAGCTGCTCCAATACTCTGATTAATGACTTATGAAGCTTCAACATTACATCCTTGCTCTTATATACCAGTCCTCTTGAAATGAATTCAAACATTGCATTTGCCTTCCTTAACACTGACTCAACCGGCAAGTTAATCTTCAGGGACCCTGCTTGAGGTCTCAGTTTTTTGTGCTCTTTGCCCATTCATCTAAGTCCTTCTGTAGAATTCCTGCTTCTTTAACACTGCCTGCCCCTCCACCTATCTACAAATAGTTCACAAACTTGGCCACAAAGCCATCATATGTTTCATTCAAATCATGGACATATAATGTGAAAAGAAGTGATTCCATCACTGACCCATGTGAAACACCACTAGCCACCAACAGCCAAGCAGAATTAGTCTCCTTTATTCCCATTCTTTGCCTTCTGCCAGTCAGCTTATGTCCTATCCATGCTAGTACTTTTCCTGTAATACCATGGGTTCACATCTTGTTAAGCAGCCCCTTGTGCTGCTCTTTATCAAAGGTCTTCTGAAAATCTAAGTAAGTAACATCCACTGTTTCTCCTTTGTCTTTCCTGCTTGGTATTTCCTCAAGAAAATCCCACAGATTAGTCAGGCAAGATTTTCCCTTAAGAAAACCATGCTGACATTGGCCTACTTTATCATATGCCTCCAGATATCACAAAACCTCATCCTTAATAATGGACTCCAACATCTTCCCAATCACTGAAGTCAGGCTAACTGGCCTATAATTTCCCTTCTTCTGCTTCCCTTCCTTTTTAAAGAGTGGAGTGATATTTGCAATCTTCCGGTCCTCCAGAACCATTCCAGAATCTGGTCATTCTTGAAAGATAATTATTAATGCTTCCACAATCTCTTCAGCTACCTCTTTCAAAACCCTGGGGTGTAGTCCATTTGGCCCAGGTGACTAATCTACCTTCAGACCTTTCAGCTTCTCAAGCACCTTCTCCCTATTAATAGCAACTACACTCACTTCTGCCCCCTGACACTCTCGCATTTCTGGCACTCCAATAACGTCTTCCCCAGTGAAGACTGAGACAAGTACTTCTGGTTCAAAATGGTGCTACCTGAGATGTGTGACGGCTTACTGGTAGTTTGGAAGGCAAGAGATTTGACTAAAACCGTTATTTATCATATCATTTTTGAAGCAAATTGTGGTGAATTGTTGCCGCAGACAGTGAGGAGGCAGGCAGAGGTGAGATTGGTTTGGGGATGTACTGTGCTAGGAGAGCATGTTCAAACCGGGGTAGCAGATAGAGCTCCTGTCGCTGCTGGAGATGGAGTGAGCGATTTGGAGAGGAGTCAATGCAGAAGAGTTTCAATGCCCGTCCACCTAACCCGGGCGTGAGCTTGGATCATTCCAAGCACTGAGCCAATTTGGTGAGATCAAAAATACCTTCGAGCTGGGCAGCACATGCGTATCGTGGCACTGCAGTACAGGTCCTAGGGAGAGGTGCCAGCTGGTGCTTGGACAAGTTAAACGCTGGTACAGATAGACTGGAAGCCCAAGTGTTGGGAATAGAGGTGAGGGTCAGGGTGACTTGCTCATTCTCCTGCCAATACTCATTCTTTTTCTGTGGTGCTGAGGCTGTGAACTGATCCAGTTACTGTGTGTTTTTGTCCTGCAGGTGTGATGAATTAGGACTAAGGCTTGGGCCTACTCCAGCTGCTCTGAGAATGGATCTGGGGACTCAGTCTAATTTGGAATGCTGTTAGATTACTTCCATTGTTTGCATGATTTGTGTTTTGTTTTCTCTTTCTCTGCGCTGTGGTTTCTGGTCTTTTTTTTTTAATTGGGTTTTTTGGGTGTCTTGCTTTGTGGCTTCCTCTAAGCAAATTCATCTCAACCTGTATAATTTATCATTCTTTGATAATAAGTGTTCTTTGAATCTTTGAATCTCTGTGAAGTACTTATTAAGTTTGTCTGCCATTGCTTTGTCTCCCATTACTACCTCTCCTGCATCATTTACCAGTGGTCCAATATCCACTCTTACTTCTCTTGTACTCTTTATATATCTGGAAAAACTTTTGGTATCCTCTTTTAAATTATTGGCTAGCTTACCTTCATATTTCATCTTTTCTCTCTTTTTCAGTTGCCTTCTCTTGGTTTTTAAAAGCTTCCCAATACTCTCCCCACTAATATTTGCTAAATTATATGTCTTGTCTTTTCTTTTTATGCTGCCTTTGGCTTCTTTTGTCAGCCACAGTTGTTTCATCCACCTTTAGAATACTTCTTCGTCTTTGGAACATATCTATCCTGCACCTTCCGAATTGTCCCCAAAAACTCCAGTCACACTGTTCTGCCATCATCTGTGGTAGTGTTCCCTTCCAATCAATTCTGGCCAGCTCCTCTCTCATACATCTGTGATTTCCTTTACTCCACTCTAATACTGAGACATCGAACTTTAGCCTCTCCCTCTCAAACTGCAGGATGAATTCTATCACATTACGATCACTACCTCCTAAGGGTTCTTTTCCTTTAACAATCTTTGTTAAATCTGGTTCATTACACAGCACCCAATCTGGAATTTCCTTTCCCCTAGTGGGCTCAACCACAAGCTGCTCTAAAAAGCCATCTCATAGGCATTCTACAAATTCCTTCTCTTGGGATCCAGCGCCAACCTGATTTTCCCAATTTCCCTGCATATTGAAATCCCCCTTGACTATCACAACATTGCCCTTTTACATGCCTTCTCTATGTCAAATTGTAATTGGTATACAATAAGCTCTACAGAACGAAACACAAAATGTATTATATAATGTAGGGCCACTATATCAGAAACAGAGATTCTCTGCATGGACTTGGTGTATACTCACTGAGAATTTCCAGCATTTTTTTCTAATATTATATGAGACAGGATTTCCCTTCATCTCCACACATTATGACACGATGTACAAATCATACTATACACAATTTTCTGCCAATTGCTATAATCTATAAACATTCAAACAGTTTCTATGAGGTCCTCCCTCATTCTTTTAAATTCTAAGTATAGTCCAAGAGTGGTCAAACGTTCCTCATAAGTTAACCCTCTCATTCCCGGAATCATTCTAGTGAAACTTCTCTGAACCCTCTCCAACATCAGCACATCCTTTCTTAAACAAGGAGCCCAAAACTGCACACAGTACTCCAAGTGAGGTCTTACTAGTGCCTTATAGAGCCTCAACATCACATTCCTGCTCCTATACTCTATTCCTCTAGAAAGGAATGCCAACATTGCATTCACCTTCTTCATCACCGACTCAACCTGGAGGTTAACCTTAAGGGTATCCTACACGAGGACTCCCAAGTCCCATTGCATCTCAGAACTTTTCCATCTGAGAGGTTTATTCATCCATCCTGGCCATTCCCTGTCCAGTAGTGATAGAACTCTATACTGTGGTCCTCTCCTACAGAACCTTTCTACATCATAATAACTCTTTGTTTCCAATTAAGGAATGGCAGGCTCTCTGAGAACGAGGCCATTGCTAGATCATACCATTCATGAGATTATTGCTCCCAGAGCAATTGAAAAACTGAACAAGATCAATAATAGTTTTCTGTACATTTAAACAGAAACTATGATGACTCTTGTTTCCAAGGGTACCAATGATTGTGGAATTAGCAATAAATCCGAGTCCCACGATGACCATGGAATAGAGGCTCCTACTGTAGCAATGGAAAGTTTCATTGTGCTAACAAGTCTCCAACCAAAAGACATAGGGATTGTCCAAGCTCCAATCTTTAACTTTCCACATTAGCCTGTTTATTGTAAGCAGTCACAATGGGTTAAGCATGCTTAGATTAGAAAAACAGTGCTTCAATTGTTACTCAGTAGAGAGAATTTACATCACTAACAAATGAGATTAACTGATTTATTAAAAAGACTGCAGGAAGATGGAAGTTTAGGATGGATTAAGGTTCTTTCATCAAAGTTTGGGGAGATTTGATTCGTTGTAAAATCACAGAGGATTTAGAGTAGACAGAGTTAAGTAATGAGAATATTTTCCAAACTAATGTAATGAGAATATTTAAGTAATGAGAATATTTTTCCAAACTAAAGCAGCCAAGAACCAGAAGCACAGGTTTGAGTCCTTTAACAAAATGACTAGAATTGATGGGAGAATAGATGAGTTGCTGGGAGGTGCAGTTCATTGATGCAGCTCAAAGAAGTGCCTGTTCATCACTATATCACTAAATAACAACCAACCAAATAAATAAATATATAAATAGGCAGATATATAGATAAGTAAGTAGTAAGTAAGTAAATAAATAAATAAATGGGTGGCTCAGATCTCAAATGCACTGGCTGAATATAAGAAAGATAGGAACTCACTGGTAGTCTTCAAAAGGACATTTGGCAAATACTTAAAAAGTAAAGAGTGGGATTTATGGAAATAATAGGAAATAGATTGCTCCTCTAAAGAGCCAGTGTAGATTTAGTTGTGTTAATTAGCTCTTCATGCGTAATTCTCCATGTCCAAGTCCCATACTAAGTTATTGCCTATGTTAGGAAACAGAATAAAAACACACAGGATGTTTCATTCTGTTGCTTTTTGCACTATGTGTATGTTGACTTGATTTAGAATTGGTTTCCAGCTCCCAGCTTTTTATAATACAATTTCCTTAAAATAATTTAATTTCACCTACCTATGATGACAGAGTCTGGACTATAATGTTTAGCATTCCAATTCACACGATGTATGATTTTTGTTAAGGTTCATAAGGAATTAGGACAACAGCTATTAGCGATGGCCGTGAATAAGGCAAGGCAAACCTGAAATATCAAATGGCACCCTGTATGAACAGGAACGCTTCTGTTAATTATAACCTGGTCTAAAGTTAGTCAACAAAACGGTTTTGTGTTGTGGTTTTGATAGGAACTTGAGAACCATGCTCCTAAATTTAGTTCAATATAGTCTGGTTCACATTTGGGATCCTTCTGTTGGAATACATCCAGACTGACGTCAGCAATAGTCATCACCGAATCCAGGGGTCATGCGCTGGATTCATAAACTGGAGCATATTTCGGAATGGGCACATTTCAAACTTCACGGAAATAGAAGGAAGGCGCCAGGAGGGGAACTTCACTTTAGGATTTACAGCTGGCTGCATACTTTAACGAGTTATGGGATCTGCTAAGAAAAGTTGTCCTCTTGTCCACTCTCCTGATAATCGTTGATTCCGCCCCGCCGACTTGTTATTCGGCTGTTTTGAAATTAAGCAAAGGAATTATGGTGACAATGGAAAGATTAGAGAAATATCCTGTCACGGTAAATTAAAAAGGCAATCTGTTGTCTTGATTAGTGGATTGTGCTTGCAGAATAGTTACATGAATATGTTTCTTCCACAGAGCCGTTGTGTTGCCCATTTGCCCAAACTATACATTGATGTACACGTAAGTACTTTCGACTTCAGGAAAGCACCGTTGGCGCAGTTACTATTTCAGTGATTTGTTGCTATTGTTCTTAATGAAAATATTGATTAAGTATATTCGTGTTCCAGAACGCTTGCGTGTTGATCAAACTTCGCGATCACATCTATGCTTTGGAAAATCTCATCACTGCCAAATGCAAAGAATTAAAAAGAATTGCTTTTCTGAAATTCCGTATTGCGCGATTGTATTCAATGATCAGCCGACTCTGCCGCCGGGTAACGTATACAGTATAGATCTTGTTGACACCTCAAGTCGAACGTCAGGTCTTGAGCGAGGACTATAGATAAAAACATATGTATTTCAAAAAGTACTTTATTCATATAACAGATCTAAAATATCATTCAAATCAATATTTTCAAACAAATAGTGTTATTCCATTACTTAACATTAACATAGAATCGGTTATCGTCAATTTTCAAATTTAAACTAAATAGTTAGTGGAACTTTAACTCAATTCATGCGGCTTATATTCTGAATACATTACCAAGCTTACTATCTGTATGCTTATCCTGATTTTGATTTGCTTTCTAATTGGATAACGTTGCACTTACCGCATGGTCAATAATTACAGTTGTTTTCCCCCCCCTTCAGGATCTTGTGTTTCTCACTGATGATTGCCCGGCACTAGAACGGCCTCCACCCCCAGAACCTCAAGAAGACAACTTAAAGTGAATCCTTTGGGTTAACAGATTCAGTGGTATCACACGTTTTGTATTATTCCAACAGTCTCTCCATATGAAAACCCACCACGTTATTTTAACCACAGAGCTAGTTCTAATAGGATAGTGCAGACTTGGATTATATAAAACCATTTGGTACATTGTATTCAATGATCTAATCAATTTATGTGTGTTATATGAGAGGTGTAGTGTGGCACTGGACTAAAACTATTTTGGCTCGCTGATTATTGCTGGATTGTACAAAAGTGAGTGAACAATATTAGCAAAATAAATGACTATGTTTCAATTTGAAATGTATTCTTGTCTTGTCAATTGTGTGGTTGTTGGCACTGCTGTTTCTATACAAGAGGTTATTGGCGCTTTGGGCAAATGATTATTCTTTGAATGGTTACCAAATCAAATTCACTTCATGATTATTAGTAAATATTCTTATATTATGTTTTTCATTTTGACTTGATATGCAATCCTCTTTTGAAAATCATTAATAAATCTTCTTTTACCAACATTTCATCCCAGTTCTTGTACATAAATGGTGCTCCACACCATCCAGAGCAAAGAACCTCACTTTACTGGTACCCAATTGACCACCAAAATCTTCATTCCTTACAGAACAGCACAAAGTATAGTGCAGTCACTCACATAACATTCAGTAGAATAGTACAACACAGAAACAGACCCTTTGACCCAAGACATCTGTGCCACACAATGCCAAATTAAACTATTCCCATTCTCTGCAAATGATCTATATTCCTCCATTCCCTGCCAGCCCATGTGACTTTCAAACTGCTCCTTAAATTTTGTTATTAATTCTGCTTTCATGCCAGGAACATGCTTCTCTTAGCTGCATGTTCCAGGTACTGCCACTTTGTGTAAAATCTTGCATTGCAGATCTCCTTTAATGATTCCTGTCCCACCTTAAAGCTTATCTGATATTTTCACACTAGGACAACGATGCTGACCTTACTTATGCCTCTCATACTTTAATATAGTTTGATCAGTTTGCCTCTCAGACTCGAGAAACAGTCCAAGTTTGTCCAACTGCTTTTTACAACAAATACTCTCTCATCCAGGCAGCATCCTGGTGAATCTCTTCTGTACCATCTCCAAAGCTTTCACATCCTTACTGCAATGCCGTGAACAGAACTACACATAATGCTCCAAATGTGCTCTAAACAAAGCTTTATACTGCTGCAACAGAACTCCCAGCTTTTATACTCAATGTCCGCTCTAATGAAGACAAACAATCCTTACTCATTTACTGCTCCATCCATTTGTGTTGGATCTTACAAGGAGCTAAAGGCTTGCACCTCAAGATTTTCCTGTACATGAATGTCACTTACTGTATATTTTCCTCTTATATTTGACCTCCCAAAGTGTAACAGCTCACACTTGTCTAGATTAAACACCACTTGCCATTTCTGCACTCAGTTTGTGAATAATTCTGTGGTATCTTTTGATAACCTTTTTGACTATCCACTTTTACTCTAATTTTCTGTGTTTACTTATTAATTAATATAACACCTCTTTTGGAGTATTAACTTCTTTGATAGTCTTTCAGAATTAAGGATGGTTCACTTCCACTATAGTTTTGTGGATTCTGTGATGATTGATAGCACTTATGTTAACCTTGATGAACCTTTATCATTGTGGTATGGCAGTGTATCCTGGGAGCAGATTTGTAGAGAATCTTTGTTTACAGACATAGTGATTAACACCCATTCTAGTGTATACTCCAGTGAAGGAGTCGAAGATGACTTGAAGTTGAGTGTGTGCAAGCGCAAGCATCATCTAATTGTTACAAATTGACATCTGAGGTTTAGAGGACCTTGGCTCTAGGATGCATAGAGCACTACAGCACAGGAACAGGCCCTTCAGCCCATCTAATCCATTCCAAACTATTATTCTGCCTAGTCCCATCTGCCTGCACCTGGACCATAGCTCTCCATACCATTTCCATCCACATACTTATCCAAACTTATATTAAACATTGAAATTGATACTGCATCCACCATTTCTGCTGGTAGAGTGTCACAGTGTGAACAGAATTATGTATCTGTCTCTTGCAAATTAATTTCTTGAATCCTTTTATGATGCCCACAACCCATGTTTTGAGCAAAACATTTAAATCAGCAGCAGTGAAAGATTAGCTTCCGCATTCACATAATGTGAATTGCACTTCTCCATCAAGTTATGGGTTCCTTGGTGTGGAGTGAATGAGCTCCATATATAAAGACAAATTGCTATCTCATAAGACATCTATTATCAACAACATTCTGCTTAATTATTCATAAGGCATCATGTTATATAAAAGCAAAGTTTGTCAATTGTATGTTTCCTCTGGCACACTGCAACTTTGAGATGCCATCATTGAAAAAAATAATCCTTGAATATTTCTAAATCTAAGCCTAAAGAATCAAAAGGTGCAAATTAAGTTAAATCAGCATTTTCACTGTTTTTCCTTTTCTTCTAATACATTAATATAATGCTTTTATGCATTAACTTTTATTTATTTATTTATTTATTTGTTTGTTTGTTAAATTTTTAGAAAATTACAAAGAATAAATGTGATGATAAAATAGTAAGAAAGAGAAAAATAATATTAATCCTCCCCCCCCCCAACCCTTATCTAAAGAAAGAAAAAAAAAGAAAGAAAGAAAAGAAAGATTGCCTGGATATCGGAGGATCCCCACATGCTCCATGGAGTTCAAAATAATTTTAATATTTATTTTTACTTTCCCCAATTACTTTATAATTTTATCTTCAAAGGACCTATGTATTTAATCCTATCTTTTGTAGGTATGGGAGCCAAATTTTCAAAAATATATCATATTAATTTCTTAGATTATATGTAATTTTTTCAAGTGGAATACAACTATATATTTCATTATTCCAACGATCCATAGTTAAATATAAATCAGATTTCCAAGTAACTGCGATAACTTTTTTGGCTACTGCCAATGCAATTTTTATAAATTTTTTCTGATACTTATTCAATTTAAGTTTCGGTATTGTCCCTTCAATATCTCCTAATAAAAATAATATTGGACTATGTGGCAGTTGTACTCCAGTAATTTGTTCCAATAAAAGTCTTAGATTTATCCAAAATGGTTGAATTTTAAAACAAGACCAAGTAGAATGTAAAAAAGTACCAATTTCTTGATTACATCGAAAACATTGGTCAGACATATTTGAATTTATATTGAGTTAAGTATTGTATGTAATTCGTTTTGCTACAATAAGTGTATGGGACATTGGAAAAATGTTGAATTTCCCCATGGGGATGAATAAAGTATCTATCTATCTATCTATCTATCTATCTCTATCTATTTATTTTCTGTGGTGTTATATATAATTGATGTAAAAAATTATATTGTATTAATCTAAGTTGAACATTTATTGTATTTATCATACTATCAGAACATAATCTTGACCAGCTTTTTCCATCAATTTTAACATTCAAATCAGATTCCCATTTTTGTCTTGATTTATGAATTCCTGATTTAATTGTCTGTTTTTGAATCAAATTGTACATACAAGATGTAATTTTTTTAAATTTTCCTTTTTGAATTAGTATTTCTATTTTGCTAGGTTTTGGCATCAACATTGTTTGACCCAGCTTTTCTCGTAAATAAGGCTTTAATTGAAAATAACAGAAAAGAGTGTTGTTTGATATTTTATATTTATTTTTTAATTGATCAAACAACATCAATATACCTCCTTCAAAACAATCACCTATATATTTAATCCCCTTTTGGAACCAATTATGTAAAAGTTTATTATCCATTGTAAAAGGAATAAGCCTATTTTGAATTAAAGTTCTTTTTGCTAATAAAGATTTCTTTATCTCATCGTCCATGCATTACCTTCTTAAATCTAATGTTACACTTTTAAAAATATGGTAGCTAAACATAAGCAACTATAGTATTTCACTGGTGAACAGAAATTCTCTGTTTCTAATCACAGTTTTCATAAGATTATGTAAATATACTTCACAGAAAAAGGCCATTCTGTGTAACTGGTCTGTGTCAATATTTATACTTCATGAGTAGCCTTCCCCCTCCCTCTTTGTCACCTCATATGCTCGCCAGTGTTTATGTAGCATCTCCATTAATGTCTGTGCCATTTTCTCTAAATACTCCTTGTGATACCAGATTCTGTGTTCAACCAATCTCTCAGTAAACATACTCCTGAATTCCTTATTGAATTTGTTGATGAAGTCTTACTTTCGCTCATGTAAACTCTCTATCATGTGGCAATACTTTATACACATCTACCCTTTCAAAGCTGTTTGTATTCTGAAAGGCTTAGTCCTTATTTTTCTATGTAAGGTTATGCTTTATGACAGCTGTTGTATACTATCACCCTGGTACATGCAGTTTCCCATCCTTTACATTGTTTAAGAATCTTTTTAATGACATAATCTTCTTTGGCCCCATCACAAAAGTTGTTACATTGGAACCACCTCCATCTTTTTTTCTGTAGTTTCAATCTGAAATGTTGGTGTTATACTTGACCACAAGTCGACCTTTAGATATATTTAAACCTCACCACCAAGACAGCCTATTTCAAGGTCTATGGAGTCACTTAACTCCACTGCCCCAGGGAATCTGCTGCTGAAATCCCTGTAAGCTTCTTTGTTATGTCAAGCCTACTCCTGGTTGAATGCTCAGTGAATTCAACAGCATTAAAAACCCCAGCCAATCCCTAAATGTTCATAATCTCTGGATTTTCTGACCTATTCTGACTCCTGGATGCACATTGTCTGTTTTCCAATTCTTGTCTTGTTGTTCAAATTGCTCCATTTAGTCACCCCTCCCCCATCTCAGTCATCTTCACCATTGCCTTAACTCTCCAAGATATCTACAATCAACTGCCTCCGAGATCTCATTCTTTCTCAGACTTAATTGCTAAACCACTGACCATCACATTTTCAGCTACCAAAGATTAAAATATCTCAATGTCATTTTCATTTTGAACATGCTTCCTGAAACCCAGCAAGATTCTGCAAGAAAATAGAAAAATGTTGAGAATATTCAACTGATCAAGCAGCATCTGTAGAGATAGAAACAGGGTTAACATTTCAGGTCAGTAATTCATCATTAGAATTGGAAATGTGAGGGGGAGAGCATGCCAATAAATTGAAGAGCAGGCAGATTGGGGTGTCTGTGATTGGGTGGACACCAAGGCTGTCCAGGACACAATTGTTTTCACTACCAAAGGAGTAAAATACTGGGAGGATGAATAAGGACGGTAAAGAGAAAGAGAGAGAGAGAGAGAGAGATAATACTCAGTATATCAGGAGACATCTGTAGAGAGAGAGAAACTAAGTTAGTGTTAAAGGTGGATAACCTTGCATTGGGACCTATTGAACTTATTTCATTATTGAATCTCAAGGGCTGCTACATGCCTAGAGGGATGACAATGTGCTGTCCGCACATTTAGAAAATTACATTGCTATGATTGCTATAACCTAGAATAGATGCTCTGGGTTGACCTTGAGGGCTGATTTAGAGAAATAGGTTAGATTAACATTATTTGTCACATGAACATTGAAACATGCAAACATACATAATTTGCATCAATGCCCAATACAGTCTGAGGATGTGCTGGAGGTGGTCTGCTAGTGTTGCCATGGTTTGGATGACCTCAACATACTAACTTACTAACTGGTAGTCTTTGGAATGTGGGAGGAAGCTAGAGCACCCTAAGGAAACCCACATGGTTATGAGGAGACACCTTACAGGAGGCAACGTACAGACACCATAGATACAACGGCGGGAATTAAACCCGATTGCTGGCGCTGTAAAGCGTTGCTACCTGCTATGCTACTGTGTTGTTGAGTGAAGGATCTTCTAAAAGAGGAATCCCAATCTGTACTTATTTCGTGTCTGTATTAGAAGGAACAAAAAGCTCAGACAACATATTTACAGAACATCTATTTAGTCTGCAAGGGATATTTATATCGGGCATATAACTTCGTTTCTCCTTCCACATAACCTGCCTACCGCAACAATCTACTGGATCAACATTTGTGAGGGGAATTGAATCGTCAACGATTGGGTTCGAATTCATCAGCGGGAATTCGACCGGAAACGTCAACAATTTCACCTCCCACACACACACAGATGCTGCTCAGCTGTTCCTGATTCCAGTATCTGCAGTCTCGTGTCTCCACTGATGCTTTCTGACCTGCTGAATACCCCCAACATTTCCAATTGTTTTCACAAAATTCCAGTGGACTTTCTTCGTTTTTCAAAAGTTTTGCAACTTGTTTTTCTTCTTCTGTAAGTTTTTTTTTCTCGCCTGCTCTGATACCTTCTTCAGTAGCTTGGTGCTTGATTATGTTCGATAGAAACACTTCCGGTGGTTTATATGAAAGGCGCTATATCCCCGTGTGCGTCAGGTCAATACCTACAACCGCGATGTCACCGAACCTAGGCATTTGGCTGGGCAGCGCCGTACGGAGCCTGCACCCACTCGCCCAGAGTTGTGCTCGTTTGTCATATAAGATGGACGCCTGGTACCTAAAGACCGCGCCAAGCCCACATGCAAATAGGTTGTCAGCGGCCATATGTTACAGAAATCTCTATGGTAACCGCACCGTTGGTGTTACACTGCTCTGAAATTGAGAAAACTTCCCAGCATTGCCGTCGGAAAGTTTAGAAGTAAAAGCTCCTTATACCCTTCACTGAATTTTAAGCATCATTTAATACTAGTCGCTTGGACGCTTCATTCGTTGGAATGAAGATTGCTTTGATTAGTTCTTGAGCTGTTCTGCCTCGGTTCGTGAGAGTCTCAGGCTGACAGGATCCTGCATGGCACGACGCCAGAGCTGCCTGTGCTACTTTGCAGGTCGCTTTGACACTGTTACCGTGTGGTGGCTTTAACTCCTCATGGAACTCAACAGTCAGCGCCCGGACCCTTCGGCGAGGTCTAAGCCCGAAGTTCGACACCCCTGCACCCCGACTTCGGACAACGAGGAAGGCGAGAATGATAGGCCGCCTCATGTCTGGTGCAGCGACAAGTCACTCAATCTTTGCAAGAACAACTTAACCTGTCTGAGTTGTGACATGCCAAGATGTATCGAGGTAAATCGGCCCTCGCTAGTTTTGTTGGCTCTTATTTTTGTGTATTTGCTTCACTTAGTTTAGAATTTCAAATGTAAATCTGCCTGTTCTTTGTGTTGTTTTTTGAAAGGACCGATGCATGAACTTTTGAAAATTGACCACAGTTCTCAATTCATATTGCATTTTTTTTTAAAAGTTTGGCCACTTTGGGGGCCTCGTTCAATCGTCGAGATTATTGTGAGCACAAGTATACTGAAGTACAGGAACAACTTAAACTTGCTCGCATCAGATCACAGACAGGCAGGTTCAGACAGCGGGCCACACATAAACTGTAGGTAAATTATACAAAGGGTAAAGAAAAGACTGCAAAAATGAAGCATTAATACACAAACAAGGAGAGACACGTCTATGGCAGTGCAACAATGTTCTGAGGTAAAATCCCACATGCATTTGAATGTGAGAGGGGAGGAGTTTAAAGGAGTTGTGTAGGGTAAAATTTTATGTATGCAGAAAGCGGTAGCTTGGGTAAATGGTGGAAGCAAATACAATAGTGTTATTGGATTAATATGCAAGAAATGAAGGGATGAGGATCACGTGCAGGCAGAAAAGAATTAGTTTAATTCTGCATAACTTTCTGTAGACATTGTGTGCTGAAGGGCCTGTTATTGTGCAATACTGTACCTATCTTCCATGGTAACATCAGTGAGTGGTGGACTATAGACTCGGTGCATTCAGCAGACCAGGAGAGCAGTTTCTGCTGAAGATTCTGTGCGACGTGCATTGACCCACAGGCCCCAGTGCTAACACTGCTGGCACCTGCCCCTTTGGGACTCCAGTTACATGAAGCAATGCATCAGGTAAACACAGTTTCCTGAAATTTGGGTTCCAAGAGACAATCTGAAGCCCAGGAAGGCCAGGCAATAGAAAGAGTAAGGAGAAATTTGATGCAAATTCCTTGTGTTGTTCATTCTCCTGAGCTCAAAAATGTGATCTCCTAATTTACTCATATGGGAAGAATGGAGAGTCCAATGGTGGCACAGCAATTAGTACTGTTGTCTCACAGCTCCTAGGAAAACGGTTTAATCCTGACCTCACATACCACCTACATACAGTTGGCATGTTTTCTCTTGTGACATTGTGGGCTTGCAATGGGTGCCCAAGTTTCCTTCCATATCCCAAAGAAGAGGTAGTAGACTAAATTGGCTCTTTAGTGTAAATAGGAACCACAAGAATCACAGTGAGTTGATGGGTATGTGAGAGAGAAGAGGTTGCACAGATACAGGGGAATAAGGAGAGAGGGTATGACTAATGGAATTATTCCATTGGAAGCTGGCATGGACTTGATTAGTGATTGACCAGTTGTTTGGTAATAAATACATAATAATGCTGACAGCCAGTTACTCGGAGATAAGAATTATGTTTGGAGCTATTTGAGTATAAATTCTGTATGAGTATCTGAATGAATTTATTTGAGGCGTGTATAATCAACCCCAATTCCTCTGACATCATCCATTCCATGCACAACATTTGTCTTTGTACTGGCAAGATAACCACAAGAGATTCTGCAGATGCTGGAAGTCCAGAGCAACACATATAAAATGCTGGAGGAACTCAGGAACTTTACTGGCCGGATCATTTTTTTTTGCCTGAAATATTTATATTTCTAGAAAAATCTAAGACTAAAGTTACAGCCTAATCTTGTGTCTTCCTGTTTTTCAGATTGTGTCCAAATTCTCTTAGAGAATGCAGTGGCCTCAGATCTTCCACTTTCTGGGACATTGCCCATGGCCACAACTTCCTTCTAAATGTTCTGCTTTTCAGTGACTAATATCAAAGAGACGACCCCTTTCATTAAAAATCTGTAATAGAAAGGAATGCACATGTTCACAGATGTGTCCAAATTGAGTTTGATAATATCTGGCTCAGTAAAGCAGGCCACAGAAATGCAGACAAATGAATAACACAATAAGTTAAACTGGCAGAGTTTAAGAATGATTCTGGATGAACTCAACTCAACTGATCTGCCCATTATATACACTGCATATTCTGATTCCCTTTCAATCTTAGAAATGTAGCTTGGATTATGCCAGAGTCAAAAATTTACAAAATCAATTCTATAATTAAGAAGCTAAAATTGGGGCATAATGTAGTTAGATGTAGTAGTTAGAATATTATTTGTGGACAAACTATTCAAATCCATAATTTGAGGTGTAATTGGTGGTCATTTAGAAGTACAAGGCTTAATTTAGATTAAGAATATTAAGAAAATTAGTTTTCAGACATCAAATTTCTTTCAACACACACAAAATGCTGGAGGAATTCAGCAGACCAGGCAGCATAGACAGTAAAGAGTAAACTGTCAACATTTCAGGCCGAGACCCTTCATCGGGACCTTCATGAGCCCTGATGAAATGTCTCAGCCTGAAATATCGACTGTACTCTTCTCCATAGATGCTGCCTGGCCTGCTGAGTTCCTCCAGTATTGTGTGTGTTGCAGGAAATTAACAGAATCTGCAGAGTTTCTCTTGATAGTAATCAAATTTCTTGTTCAGTTTGATGCCACTTCAAGTTCAATTTAAAGTTTATTGTCATTCAACCGTATACAGCTAAACCTTAACAATGTTTCTCTGGGACCAAGGTGCAAAACACAGTACATATTTCACATACAGCACATAAAATAATATTAACAGATAATGGAACAAATATTCATAAAATGCATACATGGCATATAGTTAAACAGTATAATGCTACTGCTGCTGACATAAATAATGTGTACTGGGAAGTGTTCAGAAGTCTCACAGCCCGAGGGAAGAAGCTGTTACCCAACCTAGCAGCCCCTTGTTCTTATTCTACCTGATGGTAGGAGGTTAAGTTAATTGTGGCTCAGGTGGGAGGTCTTCTTGTCAATGCTGAGGGGCTCTGTGAACACAGAGCTTGTGGTATATATACTGGATGGAGGTGGGGGTGGAAAGAGAGACTCTGTTGATTCTCTCAACACTTCTCACCATCCGTTGCAGGGTCTTGAGACCAGATGGCTTTCAACTCCCATACCAGATGGTGATGCAACTGGCCAAAACGCTCTTGATGGGCTCCAGTAGGGTATGGTTAGAATGGAGGCACAGTAGCATAATGGTTAGCACAGCGCTTTACAGTACAGGCCACCCGGGTTAAATTCCCATCAACGTTTCTACATTTTCCCCATGACCACGTGGATTTCCTCCTTGTGCTCTGGTTTCCCTCCGTAGTCCAAAGTGGTAGGTTGATCTGTCATTGTAGATTGCCCCTTGATTAGGCTAGGATTAAATTGGGAGACTGCTGGGCAGCCTGGGTCAAAGGATCAGAAGTGCCTATTCCATGCTGTATCTCTAAATAAATAAAAAATAATAATAATGAACTACTTTGGGCAAATGTGTGTACGTGGGGATTTGAGTCATAGTCACAGAGTAAAACAGCCTGGAAACAGGCCTTCTTGCCCAATTCATCCAAGCAGACAGAGATACCCAAGTAAGCTAGTCCCATTTGTCTGTGTTTGGCCTGTACCCCTCTAAACCAGGGGTTCCCAACCTGGGGTCCACAGACCCCTCGGTTAATGGTAGGCATCCAAAGCATAAAAAGTTTGTGAACCTCTGCTCTAAACCTTTCCCATTCTTAAACTTATCCAAATGTTTCTTAAATATTGCTATCGTACCTGCCTGAACTACTTTTTTCTGGCAGTTCATTCCTTATATACACTACACCACTTTCTTAATGAAGAATTTGTCCTTCAGGTCCCTTTTGCATTCTTTCCGTCTTATCTTGACCTATGCTCTTGAGTTTGTGGTCCTCTTTTCTAGAGAACAAGACTGTGAACATTCACCCCATCTGTGCCAGGCAGGATTTTATAAAGTCACCTTTTCAATTTCTTACATACCAAGGAATAAAGCCCTAGCCTGCCCAGCCTCTTTGTATAATTCAATTTTTCTAATTCTTGCAAATCTTCTGAAAGTGTATGCAAAGATTAATACCTTCTTTTATCAACTCCTATTATAAATATCTTCTCCTCTTCTAAAGCATCTATATCTGGAGGGCAACTTACTTCAAGAATTACCAGAGGAACTGTTTGATCACCTGCCACATCTCGTGTGGTTGGACTTAAGGAAGAACAGACTCCAGAAAATACCCACTAGAATTGGAAATCACAGGTATGGAATCAGAACCCACTGGATTGGTTACAGGAGGGCATTACTGCTGATTCTATCATTGACTCCGAGTTGATTGCTATTTCATTGAACCACTTCTGAAATGGCAATGTTCCCCTTAGTAGAATATTTATTATCATTCATCATCAATATTCACAATAGTCACAATATATACAGACACTCCAGTGCCTGAAATCACTTTATGGACATTCAATCAATATACGTGTATAAGCTATCTTTGTTTATATTTATTGTTTTTTATTATTGAGTTCTTTATCTTATTGTGTTTCTTTTTGTGCTGCATCCAACCCAGAGTAACAATTATTTTATTCTCCTTTACACTTGTGTACTGAAAATAACATTAAACAATCTGGTATCTTGAATGAGTAATAGTTTTTTTTTCCGCAAGTCCGTGGACTTTGGAAAATATATCTGTAAGCTCGTATCGTTCAGACTGAGGGAGCAACAAAAATTATTCCAAGTGGGGATCTTAACAATAATATTTTTGAATCATCTTTCAAGACACCACTGATATTTTGAAGCATCATTGGTTTAAGAATATCTGGGAGCCCACCTTGCTGACATAAATGTAAACAAAGAGCACCCAGCTGTGTCGTGTACTAGCCGCTAACCCCATCCCAGATGCTAGGAAAGAAATTACTTGAATAGTTGAAAAGGGTTCATCAGAATGGCAGAGAAGTACTGATGGCATTGCTTGCATCCAGCAAAGCCAAAAATTTGTTGAAACCATCTGGTTCTGAACAAACAGGCCACTTTATTGCTCCGAGAGTGGAGTTTATATAATCCACCACAGGTGACACATCAATATTTTGCTAGCATGGGAGAGATTAAAAATGTGTAAGTGAGATTTCCTCAAAAATCTAGGAGTAAATGATGGAATTGTTTTTGTATTGCATGTTTTCCACATATGGCAGTGGGTATGTTTTCACTTTTTTGACTTTTAAATTAAACCACAAAATGTTCTCATCATGAAGAACACTTCGCTGTTCTCAACAGATCATAAAAACCACACAGCTGAGGAGGCAGCCATTAAGCCTATCATGGTTGTGCTACGTCTTGGAATAAATCACCATTTAGATTCAGTCCCCGGCAGACAACAGTTTGTGCGGCTTCAGAGCTGTGTGTCAGACTTAGCTGTAAGCGGCACTGCGACCCCACAGGGGTCCCTTCCTGTTTACCTTGTATTCTTCGGACTTTAGGTATAACTCTAAGTCAAGTCATCTGTAGAATTTCTGATGAATCAGCAGTAGTTGGGTGTGTAAAGGATGAATACAGGGTCCTGGTGGAGGACTTTGTCAAATGGTGCAAGCTGAAACATCTGCAGCTCAAAATCAGTAAGACAAAGGAGACGGTGATGGACTTTAGGAAGACTAAGCCTGCACTGCTCCCTGTTACAATTGATGGTGAGGACCTCTGAGTATCTGGGGGTGCACCTGGATGACAGACTTGACTGGAGCACCAACACAAATGTTGTTTTCAAGAAGGTCCTGAGTTGCCTCTACTTCCTGAGGAGATTGAGGTCCTTTGGAGTATGCAGGCCTCTCCTTCACATGTTCTACCAGTCTGTTACCGCCAATACAACCTTCTATGTGGTGGTGCACTGGGGCAATGGCATCAACACCGGAGATGCCAACAGACTCAATAAACTGATTAGAAAGGCTGGCTCTGCTATCGAACTGGACACACTGGAGGCTGTGGTAAAACAAAGGACTCTATGGAAAACCCTGGCAATTCTGGACAATGTATCTCACTCTCTGCATGCCATCTTGGCTGAACAGAGGAGCATTTTCAGTAATAGACTTAGACAATTACACTTCCCCAGAGAGTGCTATATGAAGTCATTCTTACCCGTTATAATAAGTCAACGTATAGCTGGGGAAGTGATGACACCCCTCCTGTTGGACTGTTTGAGGGAACTTATTTTTTAATATTTCTTACTTCTCTTCTAATGTTTGTATATTTGTATATCTATGCACATGTAATACTATTGTGACACTAATTTCCTTTGGGATCAATAAAGTATCTATCTATCTATTGATCCATCTGTGTCCTCTGTTCTACAGATTGTTCTGTTATTTGCGTACATAATTCCCATTTGGAAGTTACTGTTCAACTACTTTCAACATTTTGCTAAACATTCAAATTATAATTATAGTTTTTAAATTACTGAAATGAAAAGATCAATCTTGCATTCCTGATGTAAATAACAAAAGAAATATGCCATTATAGTAAAACAGAAAATACACAACAGGCCAGGTAGCATGAAGAAAGGGTGAAATTGAGTTAATGTTCAGCTCAATTCCATTCTAGCAGAATTACATAACATCGCTTCAGGCAAAATTGGGCATTTGTTTCTAGAAGTCCTGTTTCCAGAATTACTGGGTTGTTTCAAAATAAATGTTTTAATGTATTGTTTTGACTCTAGTAGTTATTATCTTGGTCATGAATCAGAGAATTATTGCAAACCTCTCTCTAAGACTAGAACATACACAATAAGCTGATGCTTCATCATTTTATATAGGGAACAAGAGTAATATTATAAGAGTTGTCACCACCATGAATTATGTTGTTTAACCTCAATATTCAGGGGATTTTAAAACTGATCACTCAGCCTGTTGGGAATAATGATAATATAAACTAGAAGTATTTATGAATGCTATTAATTTTTGCAATTATCTGTATTCTTTTTTTTTAGTATTTTTATTCAGAAGAAAAAGCAAGATTTACAGAGTGTAATACATCTCAACATAAAGTGTGTACATTCATATATTGTAATAAAATTGATCAAAATGTTATAGCATATCACATAAAGGTATACCACTCCGTAATCAAAAATTTAAAGATAGGTCATACATCATAAAAGAAATATTTTATATTAAAAAAGTCAACCCCCTACCAACTACCAAAGAAGAAAGCTGATGGATGATAATGAATAATTAGAAAAAAAACATATTCGCTTAAGAAGAGATCTGTATTTGATGTTACTCTTGTGCTTGGAATGAGAAGAACACAAGAAATACATATTTGTAGTAAAACAGAAATGTGCTTGGTACTCAGTATTTAAGCAATAGAATAAATTTAATATCTAATGTAATCAAAGGGTTATTTTGCAGATGTCTTAGAACACTATTGTTGGAGACAAATCCACTTAGAGAGTTACCCGTGGAACTAGGTAAGTATTATGACATAATATTTTAAATTAAACCTATCATTTAATAATCTAGTGGAATGCATATTGTTTCAATGCTGGTTTATTTTAGTGACTGTATAAGTATTACTTTTGCAAGTATAGAATTTGAGATATTAAATTATCTTTTCACTGTACTGCCTCCTGCCATAACAAATTATTATGCTTCGTTTCTTCAGGAAATGTATCAACTCTTAAAGCGCTTAATCTGAGGAACTGTCCACTTCACTTTCCACCTTCAGATGTAGTGAATTTAGGCACACAAATTATACTTTCCTTTCTTCGAGAGCAAGCCACTAAATCCCTTCCTGAGACACTAAATCACAAAACAGGTAAGTCTTGGAATTATATTATTATTTTGAATGCCTTAAATTTAAGTAGCTATTATCCAAAGTGGAACCTTTTCCGTGCAAGGTGAATCCAAGGGCTTTGCATGTCAGAACACATGTAATGGAAATTACATAGGATGATCCATTTATCAAACATCAATATTGATTCTTCTCTTCAGCAAACTATTCAATTCCTTTAAATTCTGAAGCCAACACCACTGAATTTACCAGAAAGATTTGTGAGAAAAGGTATGCACAGTTTGTAAAATATAACACACAATGATTAATTATCAGAAGAAACCAGCAAGAACTGTTATATCATCTACATAATGTTAAAATATCTAACAGTAAATTTAAAACACCAATTTACTCTCAATGGAGTTATTGTCAAGTAACTTTAAAAGTACAAACAAGAGAAAATCTGCAGATGCCACGGATGATTGATCTGCAGATCTACCATTCAGGGCCCAAACAGTCCTTCCAGGTGAGGTGTCACTTCACCTGTGAGTCTTTTGGGGTCATATACTGTGTTCAGTACTCCTGGTGTGACCTGCTGTATATCAGTGAGATATGATTTACATTGAGAGACCACTTCGCCGAGCACCTACGCTCTCCATCCGCCAGAACAAGTGGGATCTCCCAGTGGCCACCCATTTAAATTCCACTTCCCATTCCCATTCTGATATGTCTATCCATGTCCTCCTCCACTATCATGATGAGGCCACACTTAGGTTGGAGGATCAACACCTTATATTCTGTTTGGGTAGTCTCCAACCTGATGACATAAACATTGATTTCTCAAACTTCCAGTAATGCCTCCACCCCCCCCCCCCCTCACCATTTCCCATCCCCTTGTCCCTCTTTCATGTAGTCTTCTTGCCTGCCCATCTCCTCCCTCTGGTGCTCCTCTGCCAACCCCCTCCCTCTTTCTTCCATGGCCTTCTGTCTCTTTCACCAATCAACTTCCTAGCTCTTTGCTTCATCCCTTCCCCTCCGCGTTTCACCTATCAACTGGCATGTCTCTCTCCCCTCCCCCCACCTTTCAAATATACTCCAGCTATTTCTCCCCAGTCCTGCCAAAGGGTATCGGCCCGAAACGTCGGCTGCATTTTTTTTCCGTAGATGCTGCCTGGCCTGCTGAATTCCTCCAGCAAATTATGTGTGTTGCTCTAACTTTACAAGTATCCTATTTCCAATAAAGACCACTTTGTAACCAACTGTTGGGATACGGTATTCTCTCTTTTTATTGATGCTCGCTGATTTACCTACACTGCTGCAAAATTATTAATCACAGATCAAATATTAATTTATATAATAACATTTTTTACACTTGCATGAATTCTTTTAAGAAGAAATGTATTGTCAGAGAGGAAATCAATGTACTTGTCATGCTGCTTGTCCCACTGAATTCCTCCAATGTTTTGTTTATTGACCTAAAGCATACCCTGTTTCAGCCAATCACAAGACAAATGTGCAATTAATAATTGTGCAGGGTCGGTCTTCTTTTCATCTACCAAACTTAATTTTAATGAAGGAAGCTTAGTGTTTTTATTTTGACCTAATAATACATAAGAGAACTGTATTGTGCTTTCCAGTATAGTGGGATTGTTTTTTCAATCCGAATGAAAAAAGTCCAAAACATCCCAACACAGTTGTTCAAGAATCACTAGATTCTGAAATGGTTCTGGAAGACTAGAAAATTGTAAATGTCACTCCAATCTTCAAAAAGGGAGAGAGGCAGAAAAATGGAAACAATGGTCTAGTTAGTCAGACCTTGGTGGTTGGGAAGATGTTGGAGTCAGTTATTAAGGATGAGTTCTCAGGGTACATGGAGGCACATGATAAAATTAGGCAGTAGTCAGCATCGTTTCCTCAAGGGAAAATCTTGCCTGACAGTTCTTTTGGAATTCTTTGAAGAAGTAACAAGCAGGATAGACAAAAGAGAATTGGTACTTGGATCTCTAGAAGGCCTTTGACAAGGTGCCACACATGTGGCTATTTAACAAGCTACACGCCCATGTATTACAGAAAAGATTCTAGCATAGATAAAGCAGCAGCTGATTGGCAGGAAGGAAAGACTGGGACTAGTGGGAATAAAGGGAGCCTTTTCTGGTTGGCTGCCACTGACTAGTGGTGTTCCACAGGGGTCTGTCTTGAGACTAATTCTTTTTATGTTAAATCTCAATGATTTGGATGATGGAATTGATGGCTTTGTTGCAAAGCTTGCGGATGATATGAAGATAGGTGGAGAGGCAGGTAGGCTTGAGGAAGCAGAGAGCCTGCAGAAGGACAGACAGTTTAGGAGAATGGGCAAGGAGATGGCAGATGGAATACAATATCAGGAAGTGTATGGTCATGCACTTTGATAGAAGAAATGAAAGGGTTGACTATTTTCTAAATGGAGAGAAAATACTAAAAAAACTGAGGTGCAAAGAGACTTGGCAGTCCTTGTGCAGGATTCCCTAAATTTAATTTGCAGCTTGAGTCTGTGGTGAGGAAGGCAAATGCAATGTTAACATTCATTTCAAGAGGACTAGAATATAAAAGCAAGGATGTAATGTTAAGACTTTATAAAGCAGTGGTGAGGCCTCTCTTGGGAAATTGTGAGCAGTTTTAGGCACTTTATCTTAGAAAGGATGTGCTAAAACTGGAAGGGGTTCAAAGGAGGTTCACAAAAATGATTTCAAGGTTGAATGGCTTGTTATATGCAGACCGTTTGATGTCTCCGGGCCTGTATTCACTAGAATTCAGCAGAAAGGGGGGGAGTGACTTCATTGAAACCTATCGAATGGTGAAAGGCCTTGATAGAGTGGATGTGGAGAGGATGTTTCTGATGGTGGGAGAGTCTCAGACCAGAGGAGAGTGTCCTTTTAGAATAGAGATGAGCCTCAGAACAGAGAGTGTCCTCTTGGAATAGCGATGAAGAGCAATTTCTTTAGCCGGAGGGTGGTGAATCTGTGGAATTCTTTGCCACAGGCAGCTGTGGAGGTCAAGACTTTATGTATATTTAAGGCAGAGGTTGCTAGATTCTTGATTGGTTAGGACATGAAGGGATACTGGGAGAAAGCAGGAGTTTGGAGCTGAGAGAAAAATTGGATTAGCCATGATGAGATGGTGGAGCAGACTTGTTGTTCCTGGACCAGGACTGCTGCTGGATTGCTTTCAGTCATAACTTATTTAATTTCAAGTTAACATCAATGTTCAACATTGTCTAACAACATTCAAGGGATCCAATGCAGAATGTGTTGGAACATCTGTACCCAACCATCTAACTGCAATATTTAGTTAAAACTAGGACATGTGGGAAAAGCTTTTAAAAAGAAAAGTGGAAAAAATGCTTTTGACAGATCCAATACAAATCATACAAGAAGCAAGTTACTGATTGTGGCTGTTGCTCTATTTTCACTCATTTTGTGTGCTCACCAGAGATGAATTTCACCTTGTTTATGCTAACTATCTAAAATTAGTTATATCTTGTCAACAGACTTTTGTAATTGGTTATGGCAGAACTAGCTTTTATCTGAATTTCCATTTTTTGGCAGGATAGTGAGTCATTTTGCAAATCAATGTGGCCTATTAGCAAAAAAAGATTTTTTTAAAATAGCCATAAGGAACACTCTCTCATTGGTTTAAATTTCAAGGAGTAAAGATCTTCTATAACAGTATACAATCTTTTATTACTTTATTGACAGTGCTAGTTTCTTACTTATGTTCTTCAGATCCCAATCACTCCATCACAAAATCAAATCGACATCATAAAGTAATAAAGATACATAATTCACTGGAGGGTCATTCCAATACCCAGAGTGGATGTAAACTTCCAAGTGCCGCAGATTCATTAATATCGATCCAAGGTCAAACACTTCATCACAAATTCATTCACAATCCTGTAAACAACAGAAAAAATATTGTACAAAGGTATGTAATATTTTATCATGCAAATTAGCAATTATGTAATTATTGTAATAATGCAATCTGAAAGCAAAATAACAACAAAAGAAAAATTAATAATTTTTAGCAGTTCTAACAAATGGTCTCCAGCTTGAAATGGTAACTCTGTTTCTGGCCCCACAGTTGCTGCCTTACCTGTTGAGTGTTTTGGTCATATCTTGCTTTTATTTCAGGTTTCTTGCATCAGCAGTGTTTAAATTACATGTTTTATAATCCAATGTAAATCATTGTTTAAACCAATTTCATAAATTGGAGAAGCTCTGTAGGTTACAATTTCCATCCATGTTCTCCAATACTGCTGACTTGATGTCTGCAAACTCGCTACCCCTCAGAATAGACCAATGTGGTTCAAGGTGGCAGCTCACCCACCTTCTTAAAAGCAGAGCTGGATAATGAATCCCAATATCAGCAACAAACTCTATCTTTCCTGCAATGAGTCAATCACTTTAATAAAGAAGACATTAATATAAGTAGACAATTGCTAACATATTTCCATTGCTACATTATACAATTCTAAATGTCTACTCATTTCCTTAATTCAATATTCTTATCTTAAGAAACTACTTATTTCATCTACATGTTCATTCAGATTTCTTAATTGAATGTAACAGAATGATGAACGTTAAGAATGCTGTAAGATCTCAGTACATAATGATAGGTGACTGTCAGGGAAAAATGGAAATGTGAATAGGCAATTAGTGCAGAGCACCTCTGTGGCCATTCCCCTGAAAAAATAAGTATACTGCTTTGGATACTATTGTGGGAGATGACCTCCCAGGGGAATGTCATGCAGGTGGGGTTACTGGCACTGAGTATAGGTCCGTGGTGCAGAAGGGAAAGACGGAGAAGAGGGGAGCAGTAGTGATAGGGGACTCAGTAGTCAGGGGAACAGACAGGAGATTCTGTGGACATAAACAGGACACCCGGATGGTATGTTGCCTCCCAGGTGCCAGGCACAGTGACATCTCGGATTGTGTCCGCAGCATTTTGGAGTGGGAGGGAGAGCAGCCAGATGTCTTGGTATGTACAGGTTCCAGTGACGTAGGAAGATAAAGCAAAGAGGTCCTCAAAAGAGAATTTAGAGAGCTAGGTAGAAAGCTGAGAAGCAGGACCTCATGGGTAGTAATTTCTGGATTGCTGCATGTGCCATGCAACAGTGAGGGTAGAAACGGGATGATTTGGCAAATTAATGCGTGGCTGAGTAGCTGGTGCAGGGGGCAGAGCTTCAGGGTCTTGGATCATCAGAATCTCATGAAGTATGACCTGTTCAAAAGTGATGGATTTCACATGAACCCAAGGGGAACCAATATTATCACAGGCAGGTTTAATAGAGCTGTCGGGGAGGGTTTAAACTTATTTGGCGGGGGGGTTGGGAACCGGAGTGAATGGACTCAGGATAGGACGGATGGTAAAACAGCAAAGATAGCGTGCAATCAGACTGTCAGGAAGGGCAGGCAGATGATAGGACATAATTGCAGCTAGCAAAGTGAGTGTCGGTACGTTAGGGATGCAGGATCAAAAAGGATAGCAAATACAGTATTCAAAGTGTTTATATCTCAATGCACGGAGTATAAGAAATAAGGTAGATGGTGGATGATCTTGTTGCATTATTACAGTTTCTCAGGTATGATGTTGTGAGCATCACTAAATCAGGGCTGAAGGATGGTTGCAGTTGGGAGCTAAATGTCCAAGGTTACAGGTTGTACCAGAGGTATAGGAAGGTAGGCAGAGGGGGTGACATTTATCTGCTGGTAAAGAATGGCATCAAATCAGTAAAAAGATGTGACATAGGACTGGAAAATGTTGAATCCTTGTGGGTTGAGTTAAGAAACTGCAAGGGTAAAAGGACCCAGATGACAGTTATATACAGGTCTCCCAACAGTAGCTGGGATGTGGACTACAGATTACATCAGGAAATAGAAAAGGCATGTCAAAAGGACAATATTATGATAGTCATTCAACATGCAGGTCAATTGGGAAAATCAGGTTGGTAATGGATCTCAAGAGAGTGAGTTTGTTGAATGTCTATGAGATGGCTTTGTAGAGCAGCTTGTAAGGGATCAGCTGTACTGGATTTGGTGTTATGTAATGAATCGGAGGTGATTAGGGAGCTTAAGGTAAAAAAAACCTTAGGAGACAGTGATCACAATGTGTTTGATTTCAACTTGACATTTGATAGGGAGAAAGCAAAGTCTGACATAGCAGTATTTCAGTGGAGTAAAGCAAGTCACAGTGGTATGAGAGAAGAGCTGGCCAAAGTAAATTGGAAGGAGCTGCTGGCAGAGATGACAGCAGAGCAGCAATGGCATGAGTTTCTGGGAAAAATGAGGAAGGTGCAGGATAGATGCATTCCAAAAACAAAGAAATACTCCAAATAGTACAACTGTAGCTGACAAGGGAAGTGAAGGCTAATGTAAAAGCAAAAGAGAGGGCATACAACAAAGCAAAAATTAGTGGGAAGACAGAGGATTGGTGAATTTTTAAGAACCTACAGAGAGTAACTAAAAGAATTATTAGGAGGAAAAAGATGAAATATGAAAGCAAGCTAGCAAACAATATCAAAGTGGACAGTAAAAGTTTTATCAAGTATGTAAAAAATAAAAGAGAGATGAGAGTGGAAATAGGACTGCTAGAAAATGAGGCCAGAGAAATAAAAATGGGGGACAAGGAGATGACTGATGAACTAAGTGAGTATTTTGCATCAGTCTTCACTGTGGAAGGCACTAGAGATGTGTGCCAGATGTTGACGGGTGTGAGGGAAGAGAAGTGAAAGACCTAGGGGTACATAAGTCACTGGACCAGATGAACTGCACCCTAGGGTTCTGAGAGAGGTAGTGATAGATATTGGGAAGGCATTAGTAATGATCTTTCAAAAATCATTGGACTCTGGCATGGTGCCAGAGAACTGGAAAATTGCAAATGTCACTCCACTCTTTAAAAGGAGGAAGGCAGCAGAAAGGAAATTATAGACCAGTTAGCCTGGCCTCTGTGGTGGGGAAGATGTTGCAGTCAACTGTTAAGGATGAGGTTATGGAATACTTGGAGAGACAGGACAAGGTATCACAAAGTCAGCATGGTTCCCATAAGGGAAAATCTTGCCTGTTGTAACTGTTGGAATTCTTTGAGGAGATTAATAAAGAGGATGCAGTGGATGTTGTATATTTTGACTTTCAGAAGGCCTTTGCCACACATGAGGCTGCTTACAAAGTTAAGAGCCCATGGTATTACAGGAAAGTTATTGGTATGGGGTTAGAGCATTGGCTGATTGCTAGGAGACAGTGAGTAGAAATAAAAGGATCCTTTTCTGGTTGGTTGGCTGCCAGTAAGAAGTGGTGTTCCACAGGGTTGGTGCTGGGACTGCTTCTTTTTAAGCTGTATATCAGTGATTTAGATAATGGAATAGATGGCTTTGTTGCTAAGTTTGCAGATGATACAAAGATTGGTGGAGGGGCAGGTAGTGTTGAGGAAATGGGTAGGGTGCAGAAGGATTTAGACAGATTAGGAGAATGGACAAGACTGTGGCAAATGAAATAGAATGTTGGAAAATGCATGGTCATGCACGTTGGTAGTAGAAATAAATGTGCAGACTATTTTCTAAATGGGGAGTAAATCCAAAAATCTGAGATGCAAAGGGACTTGGGAGTCTTTGTGCAAAACAACCTAAAGGTTAACTTGCAGGTAGAGTCGGTGGTGAGGAAGGCAAATGCAATGTTAGAACTCATTTCCAGTGGTCTGGAATACAAGAGTAGGGATATGCGCTGAGGCTTTATAAGGCACTGGTAAGGCCTCACCTTGAGTATTGTGAACAGTTTTAGGCTCCTCATCTAAGAAAATATGTGCTGGCATTGGAGAGGGTTCAGAGAAGGTTCACAAAGATGATTCCGGGAATGAAAGCTTTATCATTCAAGGTACATTTGATGGCTCTGGGTCCGTACTCGCTAAAATTCAGAAGGATGAGGGGTATCTCATTGAAACCTTTCGAATGTTGAAAGATTGAGACAGAGTAGATGTTTCCCGTGGTGAGAGAGTCTAGGACAAGAGGGTACAGCCTCAGGATAGAGGGTCATCCATTTAAAACAGAGATGTGGAGAAATTTCTTTTGCCAGAGGGTGGTGAATCTGTGGAATTTGTTGCCATGTTCAGCTGTCAAGCTGGGTGTATTGGGTGTATTTAAAGCGGAGTTTGATAGATTCTTGATTTGACACGGCATCAAAGGTTATGGGGAGAAGACCGGAAAGTGGGGCTAAGGAGTGGAAAAAGAGGATCAGTCTTAATTGAATGGCGGACCAGACTTGACGGGCCAAATGGACTAATTCTGCTCCTCTGTCTTATGGTCTAATACAGTTACAAAAATGCCATTGATTTGTTTCGCAGATAAGCAAGCCTTTTAGAATTAATGTCCTTCGATAACTTGAGGTTCTGATTGTAATTAATGCCAAACTATTTTCATTTTGTAAAGGAAACCTGTCAGGTTTGACATAAGCTCATTAGTCCCAATCTCATATGTCGTTCACTAGGCGCATGTTCCCATTCCACCGCCACCACTCTTCCTCTCCGGCGCATGTCAGCAATGCATGGCTCTTGGTGTGGGTGGCTCTCCAAGGTACCTCAAGCCTGCTAGCCTGGAAAGTTCATTAATAGAGATTTGGTTTTTTTCCTTTACAAGGGAGGGTCACTTCAGTTTTCAAGGATTTTTTTGCCTTTTGATTTTGTTCCCTTTTCTATTTGGCTTATGACCTCATAGACACAGGCACCAAAATAAAAAACATCAAACATCTTGCTGTAATGATGCCTTATGCATCATAGCAGCTGATAGATAACCAGCCGAATGCTCTGTTGTCTCTTGGAAATCAGAACAGAAAACAAAATCAAAGCCATACTTTTCCAAACGTTTTCTCAAAATATGCTCAGTGATTGCATTACTTTTGGTAAGCTGGTTAAGTACCTGACACTGAAGAAGATTTGTTTGTGGAACTCTAACCTTGGTTCTTAAATTTATTTTTGATTTAGGTGATCAAATATTTGATTTTAAACTGAATAGTCTCTTAAAAAAGTTTGCTACAATGAGGGGATTTATTTAATTCAATTGGTTACTTAATGAGGTTGTATTTGCTGCAGTGAAGGATAAGGTATACTGAAAAACCTCTATTGTTTTACAAGTCCACCGTAGCATAGCAGTTAGCATGAAGCTATTGCAGCTCGGGGCGTTCCAGAGTTCAGAGTTCAATTCCCATGCCATTCTGTAAGGAGTCTCTGTACGCCCTCCTTGCGAAGTGCATGGATCTTCTCTGGGTCTTCTGGTTTCCTCCTACAGTCCAAAGATGTACCGCAGAGGTTAATCTGTCACTGTAAATTGTCCCTTGACTTATTTAAGGTTAATTGGGTTTGTCGGGGGTTACAAGGCCCCCGGAAGGCCCTACTCTACGTTGTACTGTTAAATAAATATATGAAAAGCAGTAACAGAGGGAAGAATATAGTGCTACTGTTACAACAATAGAGAAAGTGTACTGCTGGATCACAGTAAGGTGTAAGGGCCATGATGAGGTAGATTTTGATCTTTAACATACAAGAAGTCTATTTAAAAGTCTTCTAACAGTGGGATACAAGCAGTGCATGTTTTCAAGCTTTTCCATCTTCTGCGTGATGGAAGGAGCTGAATGAGTGAATGTCCAGGGTGGGAGTGGTCTTTGATTACTGGCTGCTTTTCTGAGGTGATTGAGAAGTGAAAAGTTTAGACAGAGTCCATGGAGGGAAAGCTGATTTTCATTATGGGGCTGAGCTGCATAAATAACATTCTACATTTTCTTGTGGTCTTGGGTAGAGCCGTTACCATCCCAATCTGACATACATCCAGATAGGATACTTTCATTGGTGCACTTATAAAAATCAGGGACCAGCTATATTTCCTGGGCCTTTTGAGAAGCCTAGCCTCCTGAGCATAGAGGTGTTGGTGTGCTCTCATGGTTACATTTAACAATCTTTTTGATCAGGTTATGGGGAAATCTTTTAAAGAAATAAACAATTATGTTTTTAAAAATCTGTTACGTATCTGCACTTTTTTTTATCAGACCGCAGTAGCTATTGGATGAAAGGCTTGTAAGTTTCAGTCTGTAGGTTTCAGTTTCTAGAAGGTGGGTACATTGTTTTTGATTTACTGCCCCTTTACTGGGAGGATGTTGACTAGCTTCTGACATTTCTTACCAACTATAATAACTAGAATCCCCTTAAAAGTTAAGACTTGCTGTGCCTCCCACTCTGAATTTTCATATAACTAAGCACTCACTAAGAATTAAACCATTTTGTCATATGGAAGAGACCTGTACACTAAGCTGTATTGATGGGCAGCTGCTTCAGACTTAATGAAATTCTCAATCGCTGTGCAATGCAGATAAATGTGAGGTTATCCACTTTGGTGGCAAAGACAAGAAGACAGATTATTGTCTGAATAGCATGGGATTAGAAAAGTGAGAGGTGAAGCAGCTCTTGTGCAGCCCTGACAAAGAAAGACTGGATCGACTAGGCTTATACTCACTGGAATTTAGAAGATTGAGTGGGGATCCTATTGAAACGTATAAAATTCTGAAGGGATTGGACAGGCTAGATGCAGGAAGCTTGTTTCTGATGTTGGGGAGGTCCGGAACGAGGGGTCACAGTTTATGGATAAAGGGGAAGCCTTTTAGGACCGAGATGAGGAAGAACTTCTTCACGCAGAGGGTGGTGAATCTGTGGAATTCTCTGCCACAGGAAACAGTTGAGGCCAGTTCATTGGCTATATTTAAGAGGGAGTTAGATATGGCCCTTGTGGCTAAAGGGATCAGGGGGTATGGAGAGAAAGCAGGTACAGGGTTCTGAGTTGGATGATCAGCCATGATCATGCTGAATGGTGGTGAAGGGCTGAAGGGCCGAATGGCCTACTCCTGCACCTATTTTCCATGTTTCTAAAATAAGTATACAGGCACAGCAGAAGGTTATGAAGGCAGATGCTATGTTGGCATTCACAGAAAGAGGAATTGAGTACTAGAGCAGAGATATTTTATTGCACTTGTACAGGCCCTTAGAGAGAGCAGTTGATTTCTTCATAGAGACATGGAATCAGACATTGATCCAGCTTGGACCGGCTCTCTGTCCCATCAAGTGTGGACTGACCTTTAAGCACCCATTAAAGCTAATCCTGCACTAGTCCCTTTTTATTATCTCCAGATTCTGCTCATCTAGCTCCCAAATTATATTGCACACCTACATTCAAGGGGCAGGTCGACTTACTAACTTAAACTCCTTGGCATGTGGGAGACAACTGTAGCATTTAAAGGAAAGTCCTGCAGTCACCAGGAGAATGTGCAAGCTCCACTCAGGAAAAAAAAGGGTCAGGATTGAACTCTATTAGTTTCACTGCTGTGTTATTTTATCGAAGGAAGGACATATGCGCTATGGAGGGTGTGCAGAAGGGTTTATCCGATTGATTCCTGGAATGAAAAGATTGAATAATAAAGAGAGATTAGGAATACAGAGTTTAAATTCACTCTGGTTTAAAAGAATAAAAGGGGATGTCATTGAAATTTATGAAATCCTGATGGAACTAGATCCAAAAAAATGTTGAGGAATCCAGGAAACATGCCTTAAGAAATTAGGATAGGCCATTTAGCATTGAGATGAGGAAAATTTTCTTCAATCAAAGAGTGGGGAAACTGTGAAAGTTTTTACAACAGAAGGCAATTAAAACCAAATTGTCAAATATATTCCAAGAAGAATTGGGTGTAACATAAATGGATAAAGAGATGAATGGATATGGAGTAAAGGCTAGGGCCAGGATACTGAATATGGATCATGATCATATGAAATGGCACATCAGTCTTGAATGATTCAATGACTTACTCCTGGTTTTAACCTCTTTGTCCATTTCTATTTCTATAGAACATAATTGCCAAATAACAATAGTAACTTGGCAGCTCCTAACACCTACTGGATTTTCTTTTCTTTGAGCTTGTGTATGCCTGTTCAATCAGAGATCAGTTTCAACTAAGTACCTTAGCTATTCTCTTTGGTGTTTTGAAGGCTGTCTTCATAAGCTAATTAAATATTATACTCACAGTGGTGACTACAGGCAAAACTTTGATATTAAAGCAAACACCAATGGAAACTTACATCAGAAGAGAATAATTAAAGAGAAAAATCTTCCTGCTTTCAATGAATTGTTGGAAAAGCGAAACTACACAGAACAAGTCCAAAGGTAAGCGTATGATTAAATGTGACCTCTGAAATCCATATGTTGAAGCAAATGTTATAAGAATTGGCCCCATGTGCATAATCCTAAAATAATATTTTCCACATGTGCTTATGTGAATTCTGCATTAAAATTTCCTGAGTTTGACATCTGCCTTGGAATAAATTTCTTGTTTGCAATGTCTTCTTCTCGGGATTCAAATTTGCTTGGTTGCTTGGCTGGGTTTAAGCCACAGGAAACCAAAAATGGATGAATTTCTCTGGCTCTTTTGTTCATCCATTCACTTAAAATAGCTAAAAGACTTGAAGCATATTTATCTTTTTATTCAGTATTTTCATGATCACTTCATAAAATAAATAAAAATGAAGATATAGCCTTCCCTGCTTTGGATACATTCAAAGAAATTTCTAATCAGTTGCCTTGGGAAAGTGATATTTGATCTTTTTGACTTGAAATCTTTATATTGGTGGTGCTCTAATATTTTAGTTTGCATTAAAGAATTCTGGGATAATGGCATAATGATAAAAGAATAACTGTCTACAATAGATCAACGAACTATGAGACTCGGAGACAAAATAGGAGAGGCAAGTGGGTCAGCAACTTCTCCAGAATATTCAGTCTCCTGACACGCCCCTTGTCTCCATAATCGATTTCCATGTTTCTGTGTAACATAGCAGCAGGCCATTCTGCCTATTGAGTCTATGCAATCCCAGCCGCATTCTGATTCTCCTAGTAGCCCATTCTCTCTACATTCTCATCAACTCCTGCAGATTTGACCACTTACCTATACCGGTGCAATTTCCAGTGGTAACTGCATAAGAATAAGGAGGATGTGTTTAATTAGTAAATCTAGCCCCATTACTAAAGAGGACAGTCTTCACTTACTGTCCTCAAAGTCAGGCGAAGCATTTAGCCAATTTTAGAAAGCAGCACCACTGAGATTTGTTTAATATAATAATCTTTACGGAGAATAGTCACGTCTGCCATCCTTTGTCCCTACACTCCTGGACTAAGGACTGGTACTGCAGGGCCTTCCTCTTGTGAGCCTCCTCGCATTCTTCCTCCCATGGTACTGTGTGATCCACCAGGATGATTTTCTTGTCTTCGGTGGAGCACAGAATGATGTCTGGTCGAAGTGTGGTTTGCATCACCTCCAGGAGCTGCAGCTTCCTCCCCACATCGAGCCTCAGCTCCCGTGATTTGGCAGTTAGCAGCAGATTGGATTGAGGCCTCTTTGATGTGACTAATGAAAATAACTACCCTGTTTGCCTCTCTGCCAGCTGGTCTCCTTTTAGACCTCTCCTGCTCCAGTGTGTCAGCAAGGGACAACAGGACCTTGTTGTGGCATCACCTATACTGTCCTTGTGTTAAAGCTGTTTTGTATCCTGAGAGTATGTGTGCCAGTGAACCCTGCTGACCACAAAGCTTGCAATTAGGGTCCTTTCTCAGCCTCCATCAATGCAGCTCTGATGCTGTAGGAAGAGTGTCATACACGGACCGCAGGGGGAAGAAATATGGAAGAGCTGCAGTCTCCAAAGCTCTGCCCAGGTGATCTTGTGCTTGGGAAGATCCCATTTTGTCCGGGAACCTGTAACCCCAACTCCACGCCTTCAATAATCACCTTTCGTTCTCGCGGTTCCGTACCTCTGCCTGGACCGTGTCACACCTACCCCTTGCATTTGCACTCCCCATCATTGGAAGTATGCAGAGCCGAGGCCTTGCCGTCCCAGGCATTTGTTGCCGATGATGTCTCTCAATTGCAGGAAGCTCAGTGCTGGGTCTGTGGCTGAGTTGGCAGGCCACTTTCGACCTGATCTTGTTGTGACTCCTACTTGATTTATTAGCTTGTCATCAGAGCCCCTCAGTATTAACACAACTCTACACTTTGCCACCTTATACTCCTCCACCGCCAATGACAGCGAGAGCTGTAGCAGGCCTGATCTTATGTAGAGCCCCACTGAAGAAAAACCCAGGTAGCTATGTTGTTCTGGGTTTCCAGTGCCCATCTTGTTTGGCATGGGTTACAGTGGTTACTGTGATGTCATCCATGAACGCCCGTATTGCAGGTTGTTGGATTCCAGGCTCCAACACTGGACCTCGGGTTACGTTTGCTGCTTTGTGGAGGTTCATATCTATGGCAAACAAGGTGGGGGAGATGGTACAGCCAGTTGGGATCCCTTTTTGGAGGCCTTGCTACCTGGCTGTATAGTGAGCTGAAATGAAGTGTAGCTTGAATCCTCCTACGAACTGGTGATCATGCCTTGCGTTACTGGCAGGGTATGGCAGTGGTCCAGGCCAACCTGGATGAGGATGTGTGGAATTGATCCCTAAGTGTGGGCTAGACCTTACCAGACAATTGTTCGGTCGCCTCTTCAACCCGGCTGCATGGATCAAATGGCTGATTATTGAGGTGTGTTCAAGGTACACAGAAAAATCAGGATGCCACCTTTCTGGATGGATGTATTGATGTAGTGGTTCTCCATTCAGTAAATGTCAGCCTTTTTGCAAGCACTGAGAAGCATATCTTGCACTCCACGCTGAGGAGGGAGATTGTCCTGAACTGGGGGATTGTAGAGGAATCATCTTCCTTGGGAACAAAGCATCCTTCAGCCAGTCTCCAGCTTCATAGAGTTTCCAGCAGGATAGAGCCTTTGGTCCAAATCTTCCTCATTATCTTCCACAAACTCCCGAGGAGTTTTGGGCATTTTTTATATACATTGTAGGGTATACCACTTGGTCTTGGGGTGGCAGATGGCTTTGCTCTCTTGATGATATCCTGGACTTCCTGCCTTGTGGGCTCTGCCATGTTCTGGGATGCTTGGTTTCCCAGAACCAAGTTGCTGGGACTCTTGGTTGGAGGACGTTCAGACTGAAATCTCGTCCCTGATTCCTATGGGGATTACTGTGTGATTACTGCAGAAGTTCTTCCACCTCCTGCTTTGAGCTGGTTAGGATGCCAGATTTTTGCTGGCTGAGAACCCTGGAGAACCTGAATTGTTTTTAAACAGATTGCGCTTTCATCTCTTTCTCCTTTCTTCACTTTCACAGCTGTTATACCCTCCTAAGCTTGTGCAGCTGTTCCCGCAGTTTGCTGGTTAGTTCTTTGACACCCTCTTTTTCATCAGGTGAGTTGTTTTTGAATTGTTTGTTCAGGATCTTTATCTCACTTCTCAGGAGGTGAATCTCCCTTTCCCTCCTGTTTGGTTGCTGTGATGGTTTAAGATCCCCTTTCTTTCTGTGAGTGGGTTTCACAGGCCTTCTAATTTCCTTAGTCTCTCTGTTCCCTTTCCTCATCTAGTAGCAGACATAGAACAAAAATGTGCCAAACCATATTTAATGTTTTCATTGAATGACTGAAGCTAGATATGGAAAATAAGAATAAAATAAGTATAAAGAACTGTATTAAATTCACAATCAGAATAGGAGAAGTGCTTTTGGTGGCCAGGTTACTGATTATTAAAATACAGTAAATGATCATCTCACAAGCATTAGACTAATGGCAGCCAACTGTTGACCTTCACCAACTTTTTGGCACCTAGAGCTTTGCAAGCAGATGTTCGGCCATTGAGTAGTGGGTCACAAATGAAAACCACCTTCAAGCCACCATAAAATGGTTTCAAAATTGCTTGTCATTTTTAAGTATTTATTTTCAAGGCTTCATTGTACTTTATTTTCATAATGTTTGCCAGAGGACTACAGCAGAATGCTTGGCAACAATTTTCGTTAAGATATACAAGGTCAATGTAGGAGGTCGGATGCAACACTTCATATTATATATTTAATTATGATTCCATTTACCTGTGGTGTGATTGCTTGGAAAACATTCAGAGGTTGAAACTCCATCATCTTCTGACATATCAGAAATAAGAATGCATTACTGGAGCTGGAAGACATTCTGGGACAACCACGTATTCAACAATATCATTCCCTCAGGACTAATAACTCATTTCAACACCAGAGCCTCTATACATCTGCAACTAGATCCTTGGCTTGCTTATCAGGAGACCACAGTCAGTGTGGATCAGTAATAACATCTCTTCCTCACTGACTATCAACATAGGCCCACTTTAAGAGTGCATACTTAGCCCACTGCTATACTCTCTCCGAACTCATGATTGTGTGGCTAAGCACATCTCAAATGCCATCTATAAGTTCACAGATGACCCCACTGCTGTTGTGGAATCTCAAATGACAATCAGGAGTCAGAGAGTCGTAGAACACTACAGCACCGAAACAGCCCCTTTGGCCCATTTAGTTTGTGCCGAACCAATAATTTGCTTAGTCCTGTCTATCTGTGTGCCTATCCAAATTTCTCTTGGGCTGGCAGTTTGTTCCACACTCACACCGTTATCTGAGTGAAGAAGTTCTCACTCATGTTCCGTTAAACCTTTCACCCTTAACCCATGACATCAAGTTATAGTCTCACCCAATATCAGTGGAAAAAGCCTGCTGTATTTACCCTTTCTATACTCTTCATAATTTTGTATACCTCTATCAAATAACCTATCAATCGTCTATGCTGTAAGGGGAAAAAATCCTCACCTATTCAACCTTGCACCGTAACTCAGGTCCTCAAGTCTCAGCAACATCCTTGAAAGTTTTCTTGTACTCTTTCGATCTTATTTACATCTTTCATGTAGGTAAGTGACCAGAATGCTCCAAATTTGGCCTCGCCAATGTCTTATACAACTTTAGCCTAAAATCCCAGTTCCTGTACTCAATACTTTGATTTATGAAGGCAAGTGTGCCAAAAGTTTTCTTTAAGATGCTATCTACCTGTGATGTCACTTACAAGGAATTATGGATCTGTATTCCCAGATCCCTCTGTTATTCTGCACACATCAGTGCCCTACCACTTACCATGTAAGACTTACTCTGATAGGTTCTCCCAAAGTGCAACACCTCACACTTGACTGCATTAAATTCCTTCTGCCATTTTTCGTCATATTTTACAAGCTGGTCCAGATCCAGCTGCAAACTTTGATAGTCTTCCTTGCTGTCCACGGCACCCCCAATCTTGGTGTCATCTGCAAATCTTCTGATCCAGTTTACCACATCATCATCCAGATCACAAACAACAAGATCCAGCACAGATCCCTGAGGCACACCTCTAGTCACAGGCCTGTAGTCAGAGAAGCAACCACCTCCTGCAAAGCCAATATCTAATCCAATTTACTGCCTTATCTTGAATCCCTCGCAGTGTCAGATACCCTGAGCCAATAGGCTTGTCCTGGAGTTATTTCCACTTGGCATGATTAACTTATTATTATTTAATTATTTCTGGTTTTATATTGCTATATTTCTTCACAATTCTTGGTTGGTGCAGCTGTAACGAAACCCAGTTTCCCTTGGGATCAATAAAGTATGTCTGTCTGTCTGAGCAACTAAACCATCTTGGCCAAATGTCCATGCCGGACCTTGTCAAAGGTCTTGCTAAAGGCTATGTAGACAACATCCACTGCCTTGCCTTCGTCAAATTTCCTGGTAACTTCCTCAAAAAACTTTTACTTTTTCAATATTAAAGTCCCAGTCTATGTATGGAAAGTTAAAAATCACCTACTTTGATGAACTTGTGTCATTTTTCCAACAGTCTGCAATCTCTGTAAATTTGTTCCTCGAAATCTCTTGGACTGTTGAGTGGTTGGTAATATTGTCCTAATAACATGGTCATACATTTCTTATTCATCATCTCTATCCATAAAGCCTCCCTAGCCAAGCTCTCTGATCTCTCCTGTCTGAGCACTGCCATGACATTTTCACTGACTAGTAATGCCCTCTCCCCCCTTTAACTCCTCCCACTCTATCATGTCTAAAACTACTGGAACATAGAACTACCAGTCCTGGCATTCTGCAACCAAGTTTCAATAATGGCAGCAATGCCATAATCCCACTTTGATCCATGCCCTAAGCTCATCTTCCTTCCTACAATACTCCTTGCACTGAAATATATGCAACTCAGAACATTAATTACATTATGCTCAACCTTTTGGTTTCTGACTTGTATCTAGGCTTACCAGTCCACTATCTGTATTGGTTCTCTGTTTCCCATACCTCTGCATCTCTAGCTTAAACACTGCCCCCACCCCATGCAGCACTAGCAAACCATCCCACTAGGATATTAGTCCCCCTCCAGTTTAGGTGCAAGCCATCCTTTCTATATAGGTCCCACCTTCACTGGAAGAGAGCCCAATGATACAAAAATGTGCACAGGCAGAAATCTTGAGATCACAACCCTGAAGGTCCTATCCTTTAATGCAGCATTTAACTACTGAACTTATTTTGCAGGACCTCATCAGCCCTTCTACCCATGTCATTGGTACCGACACGGACCACAACCTCTGACTGCTCACCCACCCACTTAAGACTGCTCTGGACATGAATAGAGATGTCCCTGTCCCTGGCACCTGGGAGACAACAACCCATCCGGGAATCGAGTTCTCGTCCACAGAACCTCCTTTCTGTTCCCATAACCAACAAATCCCCTTTCACTACAGCTCGCTTCTTCCCTTCTGAAGCACAGGGCCAGAGACCTTACTGCTGTGGCATTCCTCCACTAGGTCGTCTACCCCCAACACTATCCAAAGAGGTATAACTGTTGTTGAAGGAAACAGCCATAGGGGTAGTCTGCAATGACAGCCTATCCCCTTTCCCCCTCCTGAAAGCCACACAGTTACCTGTGTCCTGCACCTTGACTGTAACTACCTCCTTGTATGTACTGTCTATCAACCCCTCAACCTCCTGAATGATCCGGAGTTCATCCAGTTCCAACTCCACCTCTATGATGTGGTCTGTTAGAAGCTGCAGCTGGATGCACTTCTCATGGCTGTAGTCGTAAGTGGCAGTGAAGGTCTCCCGGCCTTCCCATATCCCGAAAGAGGAGCATTCCACTATCCTGCATTGCATCTCCACTGCTCTAAATGTGCAATTGCAAAGAAAGAATAAATCTACCTATGGCCTATGTCTCTCCTCACCGAAGCCTCAATGAGCCACTCAAACACTGGACCTCTCTCACAATGGCTTCTCCACTTAAACCTAACTTTATTGGATCTTGCTAAGTGTCTAATTATGGGAAATCCAATGCCTCCTTGGGAACTGTGGCATGCAAAACGTGCCTACTGCCACCATTCGCTTCTTTTAAACTGCCTCTCCCTCTACACAATCCAGTGTCTCCTCGGGAACTGTGGTGCGCAAAAGGAGGTGTACAGGAGTGAGGTACATCAGCTGTTTGAGTGGAGTCAGAGAAGCAATCTCACACTTAACATGAGTAAGACTAAGGAATTAATTGTGGACCAGGAGGGAAAAGTCAGGAGATCACACAACAATCTTTAATGAGGGCTTAGCAGTGGAAAGAGTGAGCAGCTTCACGTTCCTGGGTATCAATATCTCAAAGGATCGATCCTGGGCCCAACACATTAATGCATTTGGAAGACAACAGCAGCGGCTCTACTTTGTTAGAAGATTGAAGAGATTTAGTGTGTCACAAAACAAAAATCAGGATAGATATATTGTGGAGAGCATTCTGACTAGTTGCATCAAAGCCTGGTATGAAGGCCCCAATGCACAATAGCACAAGAAGCTGCCAAGGGTTGTAGACTCAGCCAGCCCTATCACAAGTACAATCCTCCCACCACCAAGGACATCTCGAAATGGTGCATCAAGAAGGAAGCATCCATCATTAAGGACCTTCACATCCTTAGCTAAGTCCTCTTCTCATTTTTACCATTAGAGAGGAGATGCAGCAGCCCTCACTTAATGATTTAGAAACAGTTTCTTCACGTTGTTACGTTGAACATTACATCGTTATTCTATGTTTTGCACTATTTCTCTATTTTTGTAATTTATAATTCTTTCTGTCTTTGCACTGTACTGTTGTCTCAAAAGAAATTTCACATCATATGTCAGTGATAACAAAGCTGATTCTGATTCTGATAGCAAAGGTATTTAATTGTACATTAAACCAGAACTCTGGTTGCTCTGTCACTTTGATGTCCCTTGCTGGATCTTCTCTCATTGCAACCACATGTCTATTGGATTTCTCCTTTATTTTTGGTGGCTTGCTCTTACCAGTATAATCCCCTTTGGTTGATGCAGGAAAGGTCCAAACTCAGGGCATTAATTGTACCATAACTGTGGAGGTCAGTTGGGTGTGGTGAAATCCTACTCTTTCAATACTTCCATGCCTGTATCTGATACATGAAAGAACTGCAGCAATGGTCTTGGAAAAAATTGCTAACAAAATACATTGTTAGGAGGGTATATTTCAAAGGTATAACATCAAATAACATTGCAGTCTTTTGTGTTACCTGATTAGTTCTCCCCAGGAACTTAGGCTACCATTAGACATGTACTGTACTTGATTAAAGCATCAGAAGCTGACAACGCAATTCAGAATGCTGGGCCCTGATAATTTTTTTCCTTGGGCTGGTTGTGATGTGCATAAGCAAAATGGTGAAGGGTCTCAGCCCAAAACATCAACTGTTTATTCCTCTCCACAGATGCTGCGTGACCTGCTGAGTTCTTTCAGCATTGTTTGTGGTGCTCTGAATATTCAGCATCTGCAGAATCTTTTGTGTTTATTATAAATAAAAGCCTATTTATAAAATAAAGTAATTTGAATTGATCAATCCAGTTAGCAGTTATGACATTCAAAGTGAGTGTTTGTGCTAAACATCATTTTAGAATTCCAAAGGAGGAAAGACATTAATATCAAATAAATCAAGAAAAAGTTGAGTATGAAATTCTCCCTTATCCTGTCAGGAAAAAAATCAAGTTATCATTATTCAGGGTACAGAAATTTTTAAAAAGCTGCTTTATATCACAAAGAGCAGTATGAAAGATGTGCTACTGCTATGCATTACTCAGGAAAGATAAAATCCCAAAGCTTGAGAAGTTAGATAATAAGATTTTTTCCTTCATTTGTAACCTTGTGAATAATGGGCCAAAAATAAACTTGCAGTGCTTCAATAAAGAAAAGTCTTCCACATGCATTTGCCTGGTCTCGTATTACCAGAGCAAAAGAAAGTCAAATGGGAATTATCAGGGAGAGTTCTGCACTCTTAGTTAAACAGGAGAAATTTCAGTTCCTACAAGACATTTAGGCTTAGTGAACAATTTATGCTGTAGCTGATGAATATGAAATATTGAAAAGACTGCATCTGAAACAACTGCCAGTGGTTTCTCATCCACAAAGCAATTACTGGCAAGTCATGTAAGACAGTGATGCAGATTCAAATCCTAATGGATTTGTTTCTTGGAGTTTGAAATTAATAGAATTCATTATAATATTCATGGAGTTCACTCCAGCTATCCAGGAATTCACCAAACAAAAAATTGAATATGGATTGACAGAGTGCAACACTCTTTTTGAATTCTAATTGATTTAGGATTATTATAAAAGTTATTAACTCGGTCAGCTCCATCATGGGCACCAGCATCCCAAGCACCTAGGACATTTTCAAGGAGGATTCCTTAAAAAAAGCATCATCCATCAATAAGGACCACCTCACCCAGGACATGCCCTTTCTCATTGATACCATCAGGGAGGAGGTACAGGTACCTGAAGATACACACGCAACATTTCAGGATTAGTTTCTCTCCCTCTGCCACCAGACTTCTGAATGGATATTGAACCCATGAACACTACCTCACTACTTTTTTTTCTCTTTTTGCACTACTTGTTTAACTTTTTAAATATAGATAGATAGATAGATACTTTATTCATCCCCATGGGGAAATTCAACTTTTTTTCCAATGTCCCATACACTTGTTGTAGCAAAACTAATTACATACAATACTTAACTCAGTAAAAAATATGATATGCATCTAAATCACTATCTCAAAAAGCATTAATAATAGCTTTTAAAAAGTTCTTAAGTCCTGGCGGTTGAATTGTAAAGCCTAATGGCATTGGGGAGTATTGACCTCTTCATCCTGTCTGAGGAGCATTGCATCGATAGTAACCTGTCGCTGAAACTGCTTCTCTGTCTCTGGATGGTGCTATGTAGAGGATGTTCAGAGTTTTCCATAATTGACCGTAGCCTACTCAGCGCCCTTCGCTCAGCTACCGATGTTAAACTCTCCAGTACTTTGCCCACGACAGATATATGTACTTACTGTAATTTACAATAATAATATTTTATTATTATGTATTGCATTTTACTACTGCCACATAACAACAAATTTCATGGCATATGCCAGAGATATCAAACCTGTTCTGAATTTGATTCTGATTCTGGCATAGAACATAGAACAGCACAGTGCAGGCCCTTCAGCCCACAATATTGTGCTGACCCTTTAACATACTCTTCAGATCAATCTAACCCTCCATCTTTCTTTCATGTATGTGCCTCTACCATTATCCCCGCAGTGCATTCCATGTATCCAACACTCTCTGTGTAAATAAAACTCCTCTCTCTATATACTGAAACATGTTGACATCTGCACACAATCACTGCCTGCAAGAATTTATTTTATCTTTATTCTTTTAGTTAAAACTTTTTTTTACAAATTTCCGTTATTTAGCCTGGTGTCAAATCCTTCTTGTGTCAGCCAGAAAAGAAGATTGTTAACAGGTGTGAAAGGCCAAATGACATCTTGTGTTGTTATTATTGTGTGATTCTATGATTTCATGAAAATTCTTTGTGAAATTGAACTCTTTTAGCAATTACTGATCAGTTTCCTTTGGGTCTGAAGGCCCTTTGGTATAAATGTGATAACAAATCCAGGGTCGTGTTTAATGACTTCCAGTTCTGAATAACTCTGCATATTTTAGAGAAAATATTTTTCTCAGAGCCCTAAGCCTGTGGATTGAATTGTAATGTGTTGTTTCGATTACATCCGAACACCTTGAGTGAATCAGATCGTCGTTGTCTTGCTTCCACCAGATTCCATTCACTTTTCAACATTATTGAGAATTAGAGTGTTACACAGAAAGGAAGAGAAAATGTGGTGCTGTGATGCAGGGTCAATTCATATTATGAACATGAAGTACCAGAGGAGGCTATCAGAAATAATAGCACCTATATTGTAAGAATATGATGGCGAATCTAGAAACTTGTGAATAATAATATTTTGATTAACCATGGTTACAGATTTTCTATGTTCAGCTCCATTTGCAAAAAGTGGAATTTCTCAGTGGCCAATCATTTCAATTTCTGCCCCCACAAGCAAGAGAAAATTTTCCAAGCCTGCACTGGTGACTGTCACGCACTTTTCCTGCACTACTTCAACAACTGCTTTGGCCCTGCTTCCTGCACCCGTGCTGTATTTGTCGACTTCACTCCCTTTGCCTCCAACATCCACCCTGTCCCCAAACTTATCTGATCCATTTCTAACACCTCCCTCCCCTTTCTCAATCTCACAGTCTCTACCTCTGGAGACAGCTTATCCACCAATGTCTAATACAAACCCACAGACTCTCCCCTCACTTTCAGCTTTCTGCAGGGATTACTCCCTACGCAACTCACTTGTCCATTCATCCCTCCCCACTAATCTCCTTCCTGGCACTTACCTTTGCAAGTGGAGCAAGTGCCACATCTACCCCTACACCTCCTCCATCACTACCATTCAGGGCCCCGAACAGTCCTTCCAGATGAGATGACACTTCACCTGTGAGTCTGTTGGGGTCATGTACTGTGTCCAGTGCTCCCGGTGTGGCCTCCTGTATACTGGTGAGACCCAACATACATTGGGAGACCACTCCACCAAGCACCTATGCTCCAGCCGCCAGAAAAAGCGGGATCTCCCAGTGGCCACCTGTTTTAATTCCACTTCCCATTCCTATTCCGATATGGCAATCCATGGCCTCCTCCACAGACATGATAAGGCCACACTTAGGTTGGAGGAAGAACACCTTATATTTTGTTTGGATAGCCTCCAATCTGATGGCATGAGCATTAATTGCTCAAACATCTGATAATGTGCCCACACCCCCTCCTTCACCATTTCCCAACCCCTTTTCCCTCTGTCACCTTATCTCCTTGCGCTCCCCCCATCACCTCCTTCTGGTGCTCCTCCCCACTTCTCTCTCTTCTGTCTCTTTCACCAATCAACTTCCCAGCTCTTTACTTCATCTTTTCCCCCTCCACATTTCACCTATCACCTTGTGTTTCCCTCTCCCCTCCCACCACTTTTTAAATCTACTCCTCAGTTTTTTTTCTCCAGTCCTGTTGAAGGGTTTCAGCCCGAAATGTTGAATGCACTCTTTTCCTAGATGTTCCCTGGCCTGCTCAGTCCCTCCAGCATTTTATGTGTGTTGCACCAATTTCTATCCCCATTCCCTTTCCAACAGGTAGACCCATGGCCTCTCTTATGCCATGATGTTGTCACTCTCATATCCCTCTAGGTAGCCTCTAACCTGATGGCATGAACCTTGAATTCTCCAACTTATGTAATGTATTTTCCCTCCCTGCTCGTTCTTCTTCATTTCTCCACTCTGGCCTCTTACCTCTTCTTTTCACCTGCCTATCACCTCCCCGTGGTGCCCTTCTTTCCTTTCTCCCATGATCCACTGTCCTCTCCTATGAGATTCCTTCTTCTCCTGCCCTTTGCCTTTTGCATTTATCAATTCCCAACTCCCCCACTTCCTTTCCAGTCCTGATGAATGGTCCTGGCCTGATATTTTGTATCAAAAGGCCAGGCAGGAAGGCAAAGGCAGTGGTGTGGCTCTGTTGGTAAGAGGTGGAATTACATCTTTAGAAAGAGGTGACATATGGTCAGGGAGTGTTCGATCTTTGTGGGTGGAGTTAAGAAACTGTAAGGATAAAAATAACTAACATGAAATCATAAATAGGCCTCCAAATAGTAGCCAAGATGTGGGGTTGAGATTGCAAAGGGAGCTGGAAAAGGCATGTAACAAGGGTAATGTCGCAATTGTAATGAGGACTTCAATATGAAGGGGATTAGGAAAATCAGATTGGAGTCAGATCACAAGACAGGGAATTTGTTGAGCGTCTTTGTGCAAGATTCCCAGAGGATTAATTTACAGGTTGAGTCTGTGGTAAAGAAGGCAAATGCAATGTTGGCATTTATTTCAAGGGGAATAGAATATAAAAGCAAGGAGATAATGCTGAAGCTTATAAGACACTGGTCAGGCTGCACTTGGAGTATTGTCAATAGTGTTGGGCCCCATATCTCAGAAAGGATGTATTGTCATTGGTGAGTCGAGAGGAGGTTCTCAAGGATAATTCCAAGAATGAAGGGGTTAACACATAAGGAGTGTTTGGGAACTTTGGGACTGCACTCACTGGAATTTAGAAGAAGTTTGGGGAATCTCATTGAAACCTACCCAATTTTGAAAGGACTAGATAAGGTGTATGTGGGGAGGATGTTTCCTTTGGTGGGGGTATCCAGAACTAGAGGACACAGCCTCAAAATTGAGAGGCAACCTCATAGAACAGAGATAAGTATGAATTTCTTTTAGCCAGAGAGTAGCGAACCTGTGGAATGCTCTGCCACAGACTGAGGTTGAGGCCAAGTCTGTGGGTATATTTAAAGTGAAATTTGATAGTGCACTGATTGATCAGGGCATCAAAAGCAGGTGTATGGGGTTGACTGGATCCAGGATCAACTATGATGGAATGGCAGAGGAGATTTGATGGGCTGAATGGCCTAATTCTGCTCCTATGTCTTATGGCCTTCTGGAAAGTCGGCTGCTTATTTGTTTCCATAGATGCTGCCTGAGCTGCTGAGTTCCACCAGCATTTTGTGTGTGTTTCTATATTTAGTCTCATATTCCAAATAACATTCAAGGAGGATACTGAGACTTCTGAGTCTATGCCAGCTCCCAGAGCAATCCTATCACCTCAATTCCTCGACTGATTTTCATGTAACTTATGCCCCCAACCCTGCTCATTAATATCCCTCTGATTCTCTCACCAACCACCCACATAAATACAGCTCAGGAAAATGCCCTTTGGCCTGCAATGATGTGCCAATCCAATTAAATTAGTAATCAAATATCCAACTAAACTACTGCTTACACCATGTCCATATCCTTCCACTTTCCTCACATTCATGAGCCTGTCTAAACGTCTGTTAAAAGTCTTTAATATATCTGTCTCTACTACCACCCCAGGCCTTGCATTCCTGGCACCCACTGTTCTCTGTGAAAAATAAAAACCTGCACTTCACATCCTTTAAAACGACTTCCCTGTCACCTTAAATGCATGCCCTCTGATATTCAGGATAACTTTTATGAGATAGTTAATCCAATGACCAGCATATCTTTGGGATGTAGAACAAAAGTAGAGCGCCAAGAGAAACTGAATCTTTGTCTCTGTGTCACTGGACCACTCACTACTACACTATTAATTTTTTTCTGTAACTTATATAGTTTTATGTCTTTGCACTACACTGCTGCTGGAAAACAACAAATTTTACATCATATATGTCAAACATAATAAACTTGATTCTGGTTTCTTGCTGCATCACAAAATCCAAAAGCTAGGTGAAAATTAAATACATTGAATAAAAGTTCCCAGTTAACAGAGGAAGATTATTGGAAAACATCAGGGAGTTTAGTGAAAAAAATTCTAAATTAATGTAGATAGCAACTACTTCTGTCTAGAGTATACAGAAGGCATCAAACAGAATGTTTTCTTTAATTGAATCGTTACCCTGGATTGTTCCTCTTTCTGTTTCATTACACACAGATTCTTCAAAAGAAGTCCAATCATAATGACAGTCCTAAAAAATAAAGCAGTTGTATGATTTTGTATCATAATCTGAGATCCTTTCTCATACCAAATAGCTTAGAGAAATGAATTTATTGATTGAATCACAACAGTTTGCTAATACTGTCACTCTCAATTACTGTCACTCAAATAAGGAAAGGACGCTCATTCAGCATTTAGGATGACTGAACCACAGAAGGCAGGTTGCAATTTTAAATTTCAAGGGTTGTAATATGATTTTTAAATTAAAGTTTTTGTCTGTTAAAACTGATGTGATGATTAATAAAAATATAACTTAATGTATTTAAAGGAAGAAGAAGCAATTAACAAAACAGGATATACAACATGAAATAAAGGAAGATGTCAAGCTGACACCATTAGAGACTGTTCAGGTAAACTACAGTTCAGCATTTATAGCAGATTGTCCATTGTGTTAACCCTTTATTCCTGTTGTTTTTAATGAAATGCTGAATCTGTAAATTATTTTTTAATTGCTCATTGCTCATTAAAGCCACTGCCATATGATCAGGATTACCTCGTTCTTCACCCACCATCCCCACCCTGTCCCTTACCACTCTCTATTAGTAGAACAAATATATTAATATTGCTGGCTGAGCAGATCGATTGGCTGAATGGCTTAATTCTGCTCCTATATATTTTGGTCCTATGCTGGAGCATGTCTGGGAAACCATATCTCTGAAAATATATGGGAGACAGGTAGAAACCTGTGGAAAGAAAATACAGTGAAATCACAGTGTGATTCTCTCAATTGCAGGACTTTCCAAAACATATATCTGTGACTCTATATGTCTCAAATAAATGTTGTTTCAATAGATTCTTCGTTTATGGTCAGTGACAGTCTTGTTAGATTTTGCCAGGAAGTATTTACCAGTGATAGTATTTTACCAGGAAGTGAACAGTTGCATTGTTAAAGGCATGGTAAACCCTGCATAAATAATATATATATTCTTTGCTTTAGTGAATGTGGGAGAGAGAATGAAAATAGGACTATGGTAACATAGAATAGTAACCACATTGGGTGAATTATACCCTCAAGTCTGTTTAACCAATCAGAATAGTTTTGGCTGATCTGAATATCAATTCCATTTTTGACCTCTAATCCCTTGTTATCCTCATCTAATGAAAATCTATTGATCTCCGATTAAACATTATAATTTACCCAGCATCTAAGGCTATCTCTTTACACATGAAGAGATTTCCTAGTATTTAAGCTGTTTGTTCTGGCTTACTCCACTGGAGCAACAAGGTTAATTTTAACAATTTGGAGCTCACAACACTGATGAAATTGATTGCACCTTTGATTTTACAGCTGAGCCAAATGCATTGAAGTCAGAAGACAGTAAAATAGGGTGGGGTGGCAGACACACACCAAAGACATGGGAAAGGAACTGTAGTACTTAGACAAATGTTTGTCAGACATTTCTTAACCTCTTACTGCTCATACTCCCTTATATTTGCACTTGATTCCCTTTAATCTTGGTATTCTTAGCACTACTAACAGCAACAGCCCAGATATGTATTCCAACAACCTACCATTTACTCAGGTAAATTTTGAGATATTTTTCTCTGATTAACCAAAGCAGTCAAAAACAAACCTTGGGAGGTCAGAAATAAACAGAAAGTTCAATGTGCTTAACTCCCTTCAACTTACTGTTAATGACCTCCCTCAGCTTCCTTTCAAAGGATTATCGAAAACAAGAATTTCAGTTTTAGAAGGTGATAATTCTCCCTAAAAGCTTGTCTATTACAAATCTATGGACTCTCACAGCAATGTCTATTACAAACCCATGGACTCTCACAGCTACCTGGACTATACCTCCTCTGACCCTGTTACTTGTAAAAATGCCATCCCCTTCTCTCAATTCCTCTGTCTCCAGTGCATCTGCTCTCAAGATGAGTCTTTTCATTCCAGAACAAAGGAGATGTCCTCCGTTTTCAAAGAAAGGGGCTTCCCTTCCTCCACCATCAATGCTGCCCTCAACTGCATCACTTTCATTTCATGTTTGTCTCCTCTTACCCCATCCTCCCGCCACCCTACTAGGGATAGGGTTCCTCTTATCCTCATCTACAACCCTACAAGACTCCACGTCCAGCACATAATTTTCCAGAACTTCCACCATCTCCAACGGAATCCCATCACCAAACACATCTTCCCCTTCACCTAACTTTCTGCTTTCCGCAGTGATCGCTCCCTATGTGACTCCCTTGTTCATTCGTCCTTCCCCACTGATCTCCCTCCTGGTACTTATCTTTGCAAGTGGAACAAGTGCTACACCTGCTCCAACACTTCCGCCCTCACTACCATACCAGACAGTTCTTCTAGGTGATGCGACACTTCACCTGTGAGTTTGTTGGGGTAATTCTCTGTGTCCAGTGCTCCTGGTGTGGCCTCCTGTATATTAATGAGACATGACATAGATTGGGAGACCGCTTTACTGAGCACCTATGCTCCTTCCGCCAGAATAAGCGGGATTTCCCAGTTGCCACCCATTTTAATTCCACTTCCCAGTCCCATTCTGATATCCCTTTTGTAATGAGGCCACGCATAGGTTGGAGGAACAGCGCATCATATTCCGTCTGGGTCGTCTCCAACCTGATGACATGAACATTGATTTCTCAGACTTCCAATAATGTAGCCCAGCCTAGCTCCTTCACCATTACCCATCCCCTTGTCCCTCTCTCACCTTATCTCCTTGCCTGCCCATCGTCTGCCTCTGGTGCTCCTCCTCTCCCTTTTCTTTCTTCCATGGCCTTCTGTCATCTCCTATCAGACTCGCCCTTCTCCTGCCCTGTATCTCTTTCACCACTCAACTTCCCAGCTCTTCACGTCACCCCATCCCATTCAGGTTTCACCTACCACTTTGTGTTTCTCTCCCCTCCCCCTACCTTTTAAATCTACTCCTCAGCTTTTTTTCTCCAGTCCTGCTGAAGGGTTTTGACCCGAAATGTCAACTGTACTATTTTCCATAGTCTGGCCTGCTGAGTTCCTCCTGCATTTTGTGTGTGTTGCTTGGATTTCCAGCATCTGCAGATTTTCTCTTGTTTGTACTTACATTTAATCACTTTCCATATATACTCAGTGGCCACATTACTGGGTACACCTGCTGATTAATACATATATGGTGGATTACAGTTAAGAGTCATATCAGGACCATTTTTGTAGATTTTGGTCCAATGAAGCACCTTCCCCAATTAGCTGAAGTTTCATTGAAATAGTATAAAAGAAGACAAACCACCATTTAACTGAGTAACAAATTATGAATTTAAAAAATACAGAAAAAATTAAACTAATGCAAATACTACTACAGTACTATACAAATGTATATTAGTTCCTAAATTTATTGAGGGAGGAATTCATTCAGTGCATGCTGCCATGTTTTTTAATTGACTGTAAATGAACGCAGAACGCAGACACTTTGTGCAGGTAATTGATCCACTGCTTTCTTTGAACCTGATAGTGTTGTGTGTTTATAACCAAGGGCACTGTTTGGTGTGGCAGAATTTTTAAAAAGGCCTACTTTATCAGCATCGTAGCTATCATCTGCACAAAACTTTTGAAACAAGTCGGGGGTTTTGTAAATTTTTATGTTTCTGCACTTACTGCACTAGCACCATCTTTCTTTCCATGTGCTTTCTTGAATTTAATATGGTGCCAACATTTCCATCCAGACAACCAACCATCTGCTTTAAAATCTTCGTGACTGGCTTCCTATCGAGCCGCTCTAACTTGGTTTTTTTTAATTGGTCCACTAACACGCGCTTCTTATCCAGTTATAATGGAAATCCTCTTCAACATCTGGATCCATACCTTCATGCTTTCATTTTTGCAATGATCCCTGTTGTCCCTCGTGTAATGCTCATTCTTTTCGCAGTTTATTTTGTAGATGTATTGACTGTGCAATTGTAGATTTCAGCACTCCCATTATGTCTGCCAGCTGACGATGAGTGGTGTTAAGCTTTTAATTTTTTTCAGTTAGTGTCAGATCTTTTTGTGGTATCATGGCAGGAGTCTGAAATCTTTAAATATCAAAATAAAAAGCAAAATGATCATAAATCACTGCTTTTTGAATTGTCATCCATCAGCCCAAATAGATAACATAACACAAGCATACGCAACTGACACTATTTAAAAACGGTTTGCTCTAAGCACTGTTTGCTCTAACTGCCACATCTGCACATGACTGGCGCTTGTTAGAAAGTGTTTGGCAACAATCTCGTGCCTAGGTAAGTGAAATAGTATCCCAAATAAACAAAGGGAATCCCAGGTATTTTTTTCAAATAGCTTTTGTTCTTTAAGAGTTGTCCCAAGTAAGCTGGTACCCCGATTAATTGAAGGCCCATCTAATTGGAATCCACTGTATCTAATGAGTCAACTCAATGCAAAAGAGCATACAGACATGGTCAAGGGGTTCAGTTGTTGAGACCAAACATCAGAATGGGTAAGAAATGTGATGTAAGGAAGTTTGACTGTGGAATGATTGTTGGTGCCAGATGGGGTGGTCTGAGTATCTCAGAAATTGCTGATGTTCTAGGATTTTCCCACACAAAATTCTCTAGAGTTTATAGCGAATGGTGCAAAACTGAACATCTAGTGAGTGGCAGTTCTGTGGGTGAAAACGCCTTGTCAATGAAAGAGGCCAGAGGAGAATGGCCAGACTGGTTCAAGCTGACAGGAAGGTGACAATAACTCAAATAAACATACGCTACAATGGTGGTGCGCAGAAAAGCATCTCTGAATGCACAACACATCGAACCTTGAAGTGGTTGGGTTACAGCAGCAAGAGACCACAAATATACACTTAGTGGCCACTTTATCAAGTACATGAGGTAACTAATAAAGTAACTAATAACTAATAAAATGGCTCCTGACCAAGTATATATAGGAATTTACCACTGATCCATATCATTGTCATCCCAGACCTGACTTCCTGTCCCCTCCCACAAGTGATGAGATTCACTTGACTGATGCAGCATCTCAACCCAAAATATCAGCTTGTCCATTTCCCTCCACAGATGCTGCCTGACCCACTGAGCTCCTCCAGCAGTTTGCTTTTAGCTGCTTTGGGGTGCCTGCAACTACCTCACAGCATACAAATTAGATCCAAAGCTAAATTTGACTGGCGCTCCTACATATCCTCTTCAGTTTTAATATACAGAAAGGAAGAATATTATTTGGACCTCCCAGTTAATGAAGATTCTGCTTAAGTGGCAATAGTTATCCCATCCCTTTACATGTAACTTTGACTGTAACTTACGAATGGTGTGGCATTATCTATGCACTGTGCAAGTATGATTTTCATCTATTAAATAATATTATGACAAAATAATATTCTCAATTGTTGGTTCTCTCACATTTTCTTCAAATGTGAATAAAAGGAAATAAATGATCTTTTTGAAACATCCAAGGCCATGAGAGGACTTGATAGAGGAAATGCTGAGACATTATTTCATCTGGTGGGGAATCTGCAATTCGGGATCAGAATCTCCCTATAAGGGTCACCTATTTAAGACAAAGATGAGGAAGAATTTCTTCTCTCAGGGCACAGAGAGCCTTTAGAAATCTCTATCCAGAGGTGAATGCTGAATCATTAAGTATACTTGAAGCTGAGGGAACAACACACACAAAATGCTGGAGGAACTCAGCAGGTCAGTCAGAATCTGTGGAGGGAAATAGACGGTCAACATTTCAGGCCAAGACTCTTCACCTGGTTGACTATTTAGTTCCCTCCATAGATGCTGCTTGACCTGCTGAGTTCCTCCAGAACTATCTGTGTGTTGCTCCATATTTCCAACATCTGCAGTCCCTCTTGTGTCTGAAGGCTGAGGGAGACGGACTTTCAGATTCTGGAGGAAGAAGGAGTATAAGGATCAGGTAAGAAACTGAAGTTGAAAATCAGATTGATTGTAATTTTATTAAATAGTGGAGAGGATTCCAAGGGCATTAAGATTTACTACTTCTGTATTTCTTACGCTCATAGAAATAAAGATATTTGCAAATTAAATGGTTCAATTTCAGTTAGCTTTTATTTGGGTGGAGGAGGGGGGGCGGATATGCATCTCTACCAAAGAAGGTGTAAGGCCCTTCTTCCCACCTCTAGCCTGCAGGTCACCCTTGAGAAAGGTGCAGCACCGCCTAGCCCCCCTATCAGGGTTACATGAAGCCATGAGAGAATGTAGTGGATAGTCGTATGAGAAGCTGGTACACATATCATATCCTGGTTATGCAACCAATGACTCCAGGCAGACAAATTCTGAAGAGTATTGATAACGGCTGGGCTCACCTGTCTTACAAAGACATTGCCCAGAAGAAGGCAATGTCAAACCACTTCTGTAGAAAAATTTGCCAGGAATAATCCATGGTCTTGACACCATAATTGCCTACATCATATAACATGGCACATAATGATGATGATTTATTGCATAGACTTCCAGTCAATCCATAAATTACCAGTGGAACTAATGCAAGTACCGCAGTATAAATATTTGGGATAGGAGTCTTCTAACAGTTGGTTTATCTGGGCAGGGGTTTCCACCTGAACTCCGATCCAACACTACAAATGTCTTTGCCATTGTTATGCCCAAAAGTTCTGCCAAGAGTTCAATGGGTTTGATGTTGAGGCAGCATAAGAGACAATAAGGTAGCTAGTTACAAGGGAAAAAGGATGTGGAAATAAGCTACATTGCAGATGTTTACAAACACTAATATTACAGGTAATATGTTGGCCAATGGCACAGCAGTGAAATACAGAAGCCTGAAGGCCTATACTCAACAATTCAGAAACAGTCCATGAACTCATCATTCCTTTATTATTGCACTATGTATTTATTTTGTAATTTATAGTAGCTTTGTTCTATTACAAGTGACCTTGTAATCTTTGACTTGTAAATCATTATACATCTTTTTTTTTCTTTTCTAATATTTGCATAGTTGTGCACTTTTAAGGCTACTGTGACACTGTAATTTCCTTTGGGATCAATAAACTTTCTATCTGTTTGTGGGTTTGCACTGTAATGCTACTGCAAAACAATAAATTTCACATCATATCTGTGATAATAACCCTGATTCTAATACCAGTGCAGCGAGCTTGGTTCAATCTTCATCTGGCTTTGTGTTGAGTTGGAAGTAAACCTTATTATCAAAAGGTTCTCTTATTTTTAGGATGATCTTTCATGAAATATCAGCTGGAATCACAAATGAGAAGGTAGTTTCATCAGTTTCATTAAACAATTACAGTATATTAATTCTTCTGTCTTTACATTATGAACATAGAAGAATGAAGAGGCGATAAACACCTTTGCAGAAGAGAACACTGAAGGAAAAGCTGAAGAAGGAAAAGCAAAAAAGCTAATGTAAGTTGCTCAACCATACCTGGGAAGAGTCAAGTTTTAAAAGCTATTTTCACTCTGAAAAGTAAATGTATCATTTGATGTTAATGTGTGATATTAATTTCATCAAGCTATCAAAAGTATTGTTGCGCTGTAGTGGACATTGTACCTTGAATACAAACCAACCTAAAATCCCAGGTCTGAATTCACTTTAAGATCTAAATTGGGCAGGAAGACCCGGCAAATATTGGTGTATAACTCATTGCTCCATTCTACTGTGGAATAGTGTTTATTTTAATTCTATTCAAACTCCCTCTCTCAACACTGTTTCTCATACATTGCCAAATCTTCCTAAACTCATGCAGAGCTCAAAATTGTCACCATTTTACTCCAATTTTCCACCTTCTTCTCACTTAAAGAGAGTTTATCTCTGATTCTTTCCTTCTTTTTTAGGATTTCTCTGTCTGCATCTCATGGGAGATAGATCAGTGACACACATTCATAACAAGTAAATGAAAACCGAAAGATACAGATGGCAGAAGGTGGTAATAAAAATTGAAAGTACAGGAAGCACACAACAGATGAGGCAGTATCTGTGGAAAGAAAATTAGTGCTATGCTTCAGATCTCCAGAGTTGTCATAACTATGCTTTTCCTACCCAACTGCATTTCATTTCATTTTCTCAATTTCTTTGTCTCTGAATCAGAATCAAAATCAGGTTTATTTTCACCGACATATGTGGTGAAATTTGTTGTTTTCTGGAAGCAGTACAGTTCAATACATGAAAATCACTTTAAGTTGTAATAAGTAATAAATAAAAATATATAAAGAGTGCAAAAGGAGAGCAAAATAGTCAGGTAGTAATGGACCGTTCAAAAATTTGATGGCAAAGGGGAATGACATATGCTAGCAATATTAAACCCGATTCTGATATTGACTCTGACTCAGAGAAGTTATCTCTTAAATGTTGAGTGTGCATCCTCAGACTCTTGTACCTCCTTCCTGATGCAGGTTTTGATAAAGAATTTTTGACTGGAAATATTAATTCCATTTTTTCTTTTCACAGATGCTGCCTGATCTGCTGAGTATTTTATTTATTTTCTGCTTTCCCTTCAGATTTTGAACACTTGCATTTATTTTGACTTTTAGTCATTACTCCATTCTTTCTGACATCTCAGAGGGCATTCAGGTTAATAGGCCTTTCCCTCATCCCTCAGCTGTAGGCCCCTTAATATCCAAACTAAATGTAGAATGTTGGAAATACTCAAGAGATGATGCAGCAAGTTAGAAGAGAGAAATATAGTGATTAACATTTCAGGTGGATGGGCTATCCCCCTAAATATAGGGAAAAAACATGGAATAAATAATTTCCAAAGTAAGAAGAAGGATTGAGAGAATACAAAGTCAGACAAAAGTTAGCGTCGGTGTGGTAGACCAAAGGCCGTGCTTCTGCACTTCAATGCTTTATGACAAATAAATATTAAATTCCATATTGGCGCTCTACCATGCACACGGAGCTTTATTTGCTTATAGAAGATTTTACTGAACTTGTGTCTTCCATGGATATCCTGCCTTGTCCATGTACTGGACCCAGAGGATTTATTAGTATAAGGCTTGGAGGATCTGGCCATAGGATGCCCAATATCCTATATGAGATATCTTAGGAACCATTCTATCAGCATTCCTATGGTAAGTGTACCATAAGCAATGTATCGGGAAAATCCTCTTTTCCTCTCTGACATGAAACTGAAATGCTCCATGCCCTTTGGAAGCATGATCTGAGCAAAAAGGTGTTAAAATGAACAGGGAGGGGGGGGGGGGGGGCATGCATGGCAGTGAACTGAGGGAAGACAACCAGAGAGAGACAAACTTAATTGGGAAAAAGAGTTGTGGTAGTGTGAAATTTAAATGTGGGAAGCCATAAAAGGTCTCTCTGCCAGGGATAAGGACCAGCTTGTTCTGGAAATGCGTTTTGAAGGGAATGATGCAAATACTGTATAAAAGAATTTACCCAAATTGAAGGAAGAGTTTATTTTAATATAGATATCCTTTGTCTCGGTTTTATACAGGGACTTAACTGTGATCTCTGTCATTATACAGAAACACCCTTCAACTAACTTGTTTATTGCAAAGTCTCCAATCACAAATTGCAAAGGATTTCTGGGACAAAAGATGCAGTAACAAGCCATTTGTACCAATAATCCATGCTACTTCTATGCTTCATTCAAACATCAGCAACTCTTCCCTCTTCCAAATGATACAGATTGCCAGTTCATCTGTGCTCATTGGTTTTTATAGAGGAATATATGTTGACCAGAACAATACTATTGGTTTCCTTTACCTGGTGTTAAGAAGACAAAAACTGTTTTTAAATTGTCAGTCACTTCAGGTTTACTTAAGAAAAGGGAAATTGCATCAGTTGTATAAAAGAATCATTAGTTAATAACTGCCTGAGGAGGATGCCAAAGGAGAGACTCTCTCAGTGTTTGAGAAGTGTTTAGATTTGTACTTGAATCATCAAGACATAGAAATCCAAGGAGCATATACTAGAAAATAGGATTAGTGTTGACAGGTTGACAATGCCACAGTGAATCAAAAGGACTGTTTCTCTGCTGTTTTACTCTGTAATTCTTAGGAACACCTGTGTTTATCAATATTCAAAAGATCACCCATATCTTCACTCCTCTCAGTTGTCACTGTGACTGTCTCTTCCTTTAAGATGTTGGTAAGACTGCAGACAAAATTAGGAACCAAAAGGTTGAGCATGATGCGACTAGGATTCTGAGTTGCGTATATTTCAATGCAAGAAGTATTGCAGGAAAGGTGGATGATAGTGGTGAAGACGAGGTAGCTGGTTTACAAACAGAGGCAATGTGTACTGAGGAGAGGCTGTTGCTAGGGCAAAATTGCAGTCAGCAGGATGACTAGCAACTTAAAAGGTGGACAAAATCGAAAAGGGTGAATACAGGTTTGAAGGTGTTACATTTATATGGATTAAAGTAGATGAACTTGTAACACAGTTACAGATTGGCATGTATGATGTTGTAGGCGTCATTGAATCATAGCTGAAAGAAGATTATAGCTGGGAGCTTAATGTCCAAGGATACATATTATATCAAAAGGCCAGGCAGGAAGGCAAAGGGGTGGCATTCCTCTGTTGGTAAAAATTAAAATCAAGTCATTAGAAAGGTGTGACATAGGATTGGAAGGTGTTGAATCATTCTACTTTGAGCTAAGGAACTTCAAGATTAAAAGGACCCTGAGGGGTGTTGTATACAGACTGCCAAACAGCAGTAAGGATGTGGTCTACAAATTACAACGGGAGATAGAAAATGCATGCCAAAGGGCAATGCTACAGTAGTCATGGGGGATTTCAATATGCAGGTAGATTTGGGAAATCAGGTTTTTGCTGGATTCCCGGGGGGGGGGGATGATTTCTAGAGTGCTTATGAGATGGATTTTTAGAGCAACTCGTGGTTGAGCCAACTAAGGGATCAGCTATTCTGCATTGGGTGTTGTGCAATGAACCAGAACTGATTAGAGAGTTTAAGGTAAAAGAACCCTTAAGATAAGTGATTATAATATGATCAAATTCACCTCAAAATTTGAGAAGCAGAGCTAAAGTCAGATGTATCAGTACTGCAATGTAAAGGAAATTATGGAGGCATGAGAGAGGAGTTGCCAGAATAGATTGGAAAAGAACACTAGCAGGGGTGATGGCAGAGTAGCAATGGCTGGAATTTCTGGAAGCAATTCAGAAGGCACAGGATATATACATCCCAAATAGGAAGAAGTGTTCTAAAGACAAGATGACACAACCGCGGATAACAAGGGAAGTCAAAGCCAACGTAAAACCCAAAGGGAGGTAATATAATCGAGCAAAAAAAATAGTGGGAAGTTAGAGAATTGAGAAGCTTTTAAAAACCAACAGAAGGCAACTAAAAAGTCTTTAAGAAGGTAAGGGTGGAATATGAAAGTAAGCTAGCCAATAATATTAAATAGGATACCAAAAGTGTCTTCAGAAACATAAAGTGTAAAAGAGAGGTGAGAGTGGATATCGGATCACTGGAATACAATGCTGGAGAGGTAGTAATAGGGGACAAGGAAATGGCAAATGAACTGAATAAGTATTTTGCATCACCCTTCACTGTGCAAGACACAAGCATTATGGCAGAAGTTGCAAGTTTCAGGGGTCATGAAATATGTGAAGTTACCATCAGTAGAAAGAACATTCTTGGGAAAGTGAAAAGTCTGAAGGTAGATAAGTCACCCGGACAAGACAGTGTATACCTCAGGTTTCTGAAAGAGGTGGCTGAAGAGATTGTGGAGGCATTAGTAATGACCTTCCAAGAATCACTAGAATGGTTCCGGATGGCTGAAGAATTGCAAATGTCACTCCAGTCTTCAAGAAGGAAGAGAGGCCAAAGAAAACAAACTATAGGCCAGTTAGTCTGACCTCAGTTGGAGTGAAGATGTTGGAGTCGATATTTAAGGATGAGGTCTCAGGATATCTGGAAGCACATGATAAAATAAGTCGTAGTCAGCATGGTTTCCTCAAAGGAAAATCTTGCCTGAAAAATCTGTTGGAATTCTTTGAAGAAATAACAAACAGGATAAAGGAGAATCAGTTCATGTTGTGTACTCAGATTTTCAGAAGGCCTCTTACAAGGTGCCACACATTAGGCTACTTAACAAGTTATGAACCCATGGTATTACAGGAAAGATTCTAGCATGGGTAAAGCAGTGGCTGATTGCCAAGAGGCAAAGAGTGAGAATAAAGGGAAACTTTTTGCTTGGCTTCCAGTGACTAGTTATGTTCCATTGAGATCTGTGTTTAGACTGATTCTTTTACCTAATATGTCAATGATTTGGATGATGGAAGGTTTGTTGTAAAGTTTGCAGATGATATGAAGATAGGTGGAAGATTGGGTAGTTTTGGGGAAGCCAGAGGCTACAGAAGGCCTTAGATTAGGAAAATGGGCAAAGAAATAGCAGATGGGATACAGTGTTGGGAAGTGTATGGTCATACACTTCAGTAGAAGAAATGAAAGAGTTGACTATTTTCTAAATGGAGAGAAAATACAAAACTGAGGCAAAAGGGGACTTTGGAGTCCTTGTGCAGCTTCCCCAAAGGTTAATTTGTAGGTTGAGTCTGTGGTGATGAAGGCAAATGCAATGTTAGCATTCATCTCAAGAGAAAGAAGGCAGGAGATAGGAGCGGAGAGGAAAATTGGATCGGCCATGATGAAATAGGGGAGCAGACTCCTTGGGCCAAATAGTCTAATTCTGCTCCAGTATCTTATGGTCTTTAATTGACTGGTCCTTCACTTCAACACAGAGATACTCTGTACCCTTTACCTCTTCATATATGTAAACTTTGTGTAGCCCCAGATTCAGGGGGCTGCATTAGTCTAGGGGAAGGCAGTTGCCGCCCCACCAAACTGGTAAAATCTCATTTGGATGGATGCTGTGTGATGTGTTCCCCGTTACAAATCAGTACCAAGAAATAACAGAAAGTACACCATATGCAATTAAGCAATTTAGCTTTATAATTCTTAATTTGACTAGAGGATAAGTAAAGAAAACAAAAAGAAAATGGCTAATTTTAATGAAACAGTCTAATGCGCACATTGAAGCTCATGATTTTCCCGTCTGTTTGTTCTCCGTTGATTTTCCCCGGGCATTGTTAACTCCTGACCCTATTCCACATCCACTCAGTCCTGCAGTCTACGACCTCTCTGTTCTGGCATCTTCTCTCTCCATCTTCCGCCAACCCCTTGCTCTTGGGCATATATGAAAGAACAACCTCCCCTCATCATACGCCGCAATTTCCTTGTTATCTCTAGTCATAACCCAAACACTGCTGCTACAGAGATTAGCGGTGAGACATTTCCCAGGGCATTATATTTGTCCTGTCACACCTCTTGATACTAATTAATTTTGGCTCTTAGTTGGTTGCCTTCTGTCAGTTCACTGCCATTCATCTTTTTCCCTCCATGTTCATTTTAGCACCTTTTGATCTCTTTCCACAGATCCTGCTGGCAGTTTTAACCTCCTGCAGTTCTTTAGATCCTGCAGGAACCTTTTCTCCTTCCCCTCCACCAGCAGTACCCTATGCTCCCCCCCCCCCCCCCCCACTTCTGTGCCCTGGGATTATAAGAGGTACTGTTCAAACTAATATAGTGCCTGGTTTGCATTAATGACCTTTTAACTATAGATGCTGAGAAATGAATTTTTGAAATTTGCTATTTCTTTTATCTTCTGATGACTAGCATTCCCAAAGGCAAGAACTTTGAACACAAATTACAGCACCGGCTCCAATGTCATCAGAAGCAAAGAAGAAAGAATTATGCAAGCATGGCAGTCTTGCAAGAGGACGAAAATTCTGAAGTAAAGGATATTACTTTTTTTAGAAGATATTTTATGAAAAATATATAAAGCATATTGGCCTTTAAATTCAATTGTGCAGTTTTCGTAAAGGTTTTCTACCAGTTAAGCTTGTGGAATGTTTTTTGGTAAGTGTATACTGTACATGCAGCACAGTGCTGCAACAGTTAGCAGAATGCTATTACAGTGCCAGTAACCCAGGTTCAGTTCCTATAAGGATTTTGCACAGTTCATTCTCCCCATGACCATGTGGGTTTCTTCCAGATGCTCCAGTTTCCTCCCACATTGCAAAGACATATTGATTAGTAGGTTAATTGGTCACATGGGTATGATTGAGTGCCATGGGCTCATTGGATGGGAAGAGTCTCTTACCGCGATGGATCTTCTAAATATATAAAAAAAGGAAAATTGTAGACTTGACAATTGTGAAATAAAAATTCAGCAAGTCAGGTTGCATCTGTGGAAAAACACCATTAGTATGGTCTGCTGCCCATCACATAGACAAAGGAAACAAAATAAGCATGCATGGACAAGTCTGAATTATCATTGGCCCATCCGTCTATGCAATAATGGACATGTTTAAGGCCCTGATAAGTCTAGTTAGGCCAGTATCTCCACTCTGTAAAACCTTCCCAATTAGCCTCGAAGTAGGTTTCTTGCATTCATTTAGGTGAATCTGGAACAGAGAGGAAGAGGAATAGAACTCCCAATACTGACCTTAACACTCTGCTGACTCTGAGCCCTGGTTCCCTATCACTTTGAATCTCCAATCTCCCACCAGTTTTCACTACTCAAAGCCTTCATCATATCATGGGCATAAACTATACTGTTCTCAGGTTATTGGATATCTCTGCCCCACAAGATATTTAAGACATGCATCTGTTAACAGTCTCTGCTGGAATACCTTGTCTGAATAGAGATGGCTGTAAAGAAGCAAAATATTGATCAGACTTAGGAAAACTCATAGCATCTGATGACTCCTTCTGGTGGAGTAATATTGCACAACTATTGTAGAAAATCATACCTGACCAGTAGAGAATGAATAGGCATGGCCTGCCAATTGACTAGAACTTACACTGAGTAAAAAAGGAGAAAAAATTATTGGTCAAAAAACAAAAATAAAACATTTTTAAAAAAATATTCTGAGTCAGTTGTAACAAAATGTGCATAATGTTGGAAGAAAGTATCTTTGCATAGGGTTCAATTGACGTTCAACTATTATAGCACATGTGCCATTATATATTACAAATGAATATTTCTTGACTGCAAAAACAAATGTGCTGAGAGCAAATAGGAACTATTATTTTCAGAATATTTCAGAAAGTGATGTAAAAAGGATATTTTACTGGTCTTGAATCAAAGCAATCAACAAACTTGAGCAAAATGTTGGAGGAACTTAGCATCTATGGAAAAAGTACCAAGTCCCTTCAGCAGGACTGGAGAAAAGAAATGAGGAGTAGATTTAAAAGGAAGGGGAGAGAGAAAAACACTAGGTGATAGGTGATAGATGAAGTAAAGAGTTGAAAAGTTGATTGGTGAAAGAGATACAGGGCTGGAGAAAGGGGAATCTAATAGGAGAGAACAGAAGGCCATGGAAGAAAGAAAAGGGGGAGGAGCACCAGAGGGAGGCAATGGACAGGCAAGTATATAAGGTGAGAGAGAGAAAAAAGGGATGGGGAATGGTGAAGGAGAGGTGGGTGGGGGGGGCCTTTCAAGAAGTCGATGTACCTGCCATCAGGTTGGAGGCTATCCAAATGGAATACAAGTTGTTCTTTCTCCAACCTGAGTGTGGCCTCATCACGACAGTAGGGGAGGCCACGGATTGACATATCGGAATGGGAAGTGGAATTAAAATGGTGGCCACTGGGAGATCCCACTTGTTCTGGCTGATGGAGGGTAGGTGTTCAGCGAAACGGTCTCCAGCGAAACGGTCTCCCAATCTACACTGGGTCTCGCCAATATACAGGAGGCCACACTGGGAGCACCAGACACAGTATATGACCCCAACAGACTCACAAGTGAAGTGCCACCTCGGCTGGAAGGACTGTTTGGGGCCCTGGTTGGTTGTGAGAGATGAATTGTAGGGTACTTGTTCCACTTGCAAGGGTAAATGACAGGAGGGAGATCAGTGGGGAGGGACAAATGGACAAGGGAGTTGCATAGGGAGCAATCCCTATGGAAAGCAGAAATTGGGGTGGAGAGAAAGATATGCTTGGTGGTGAGATCCAGTTGGAGATGACAGAAGCTCCGGAGAATTATGTGCTGGATGCGGAGGCTGGTGGGGTGGTAGGTGAGGATAAGAGGAATGCTTTCTCTAGTAGGGTGGCGGGAGGATGGGGTAAGAGCAGACGTGTTGAAATGGAAGAGATGTGGTTTAGGGAAGTCTTGATGGTGGAGGAAGAGAAGCCCCTTTCTTTGAAAAAGGGAACATCTTCATTCTGAATAAAAAGCCTCATCCTGAAAGCAGATGTGGCAGAATTGACAGAAAGGGGTGGTGTTTTTACTAGTAACAGGGTGGGAAGAGGTATAGTCCAGGTAGCTGTGAGAGTCCATAGGTTTATAATAAACATCAATAGATAAGCTGTCTCCAAAGATAGAGACAGAGAGATCGAGGAAGGGGAGGGAGGTGTCAGAAATGGATTTCCAGTATTTCAAGATTTTCTCTTGTTTGTAATCAACAAGCTTGCATTGTTTCACCGTCGCTAGTAGTGCTTAATTGTTGTCAGTTGGAAAAGTGATGATTCAATTATCGAGCCATTCAGCGACTTTGAAACTTAAATAACTTTATTTGGTTGATGCATCGGTGCCTGTGCCTAAGTTGCTAATGTGGGGAAATTATCAACAATAATGACATTTGGAGAATACCCACTTACAAGATTTTTGTAACTCATAGTTGATGTGACTTATGCTATGCTTCATCCAAAGTCAATGTGCAATAAACTTGTTTACTTTTGGGAATAAAGAGAATAAGGTTTTAAATCTTTTCAATCATTTAGAGTTCTGCATATTAATTTTTGCTTTATTAATTTTAGGATCAGAATATGAGGAAATCATTGGTGGAGTTGAAACTGGAACGTGTGAATCCTCTGGAGTATCGGTTCTGTGCTTTCATTGGAGACTATTCCCCAACGTTATCTCGTCAAGTTGCTTCTTCACAGGACTTCTCATAGTCCTGAGAATCAAAGTCTTGATGCAGTACCAGTTACTAGAGATAAATGTTAAATATTTAATGCTTTACGCATTCTTCATTTTTATAATTATACAGAGATTGGTCAGAAACACAATAAGAAAACAGAATGTTGATTTGCTCTGCAGTTTGGAATTATCCAGAAATCTCTTTTCTATAGACCTAGATGGGTGCTGGACTATATCTTGTCAAAATAATGCTAAGGGTAATCTCTGAGAGAGGAGTGTTACCTTTTTTAATTCCCCGAGGTTTCACATTAAACTTTGTCCATTTGGCAATAATGGCACCAACTGGTTTAACACATTCACTAGTGCTGCCTTGTAACTATGTATTTTAAATAAGTACCATAAATAATTTGGCTGAAATACATTATTTTATTATCTTCATGTTGGTTAAGTCTTTGTTTATATAGTATATGATAATCTCAGTCAATTCATTATGGGGAAGGGGTTCTTTTATGTAACTTCAGCATCTGAGCAAGATGATTACATTACAAACCAAGATTCCAGGCCATCCCCACCCTTAGAGGGGGACAACTAAATATGTCAATAAGCAGTCAGTGAACCAGGCCACAAACAGCATAAATTATAGAACATATAAGAGAGTGTGAAACCACTAATTTATTTTGAACCTTGGACTGTATTTAGTGCACCTAGTCCTGCAACCAAAAGGACTGGAAAAAGCCACGTGCAGTAATTTATCTGGATCTTGCACTAAATCTGGCCTCCAGAATTTTATCCTGTCCCCAAATCCTCTTGGTCTAGTTGGTGTAGCATAGAACTATAGAGATGTAGATGTTGTGAAAGAAATTAGTTTTTTTAATGTATAGCTGTTTATTCAGTGTTTCTTGAACTCAATGATTATCAGCCATCCGGGTACAATAAATACTGGTTCCCCATTTGCTTGAAACCTTTTCATTCATTAACTCACTGCACCTCATGCTGACCCAGATTCACTACTCTTGCCAGTTTCCCAGATGAAAGAATGCAGGTATAAAAGGACAAAACAAACTAGCCTTCCCTTTTGTACGGCATTTCAATGGGTTATTGATGACTCCCTCTCGCTTTGCTGCTATCCGTTTAGGCCTATGGCCCTGCTTCCTTTTAGGAATTTTTATTTTGTATAATGGAATGAAGTTGGATAGTCGTCTTTGGCTGCTCCGCTTCTTTAATGGATAGTGAATGGATCAGCTTGTGTAACCTATCAGTCGATTTTTCTGCACTTAAACTCCCTCGCAACAAATAAGTATTTTAATACAGTATATTATTATTTCACAACTTTTAATAATTAGTATGCTTAAAATAACATTGAATTTTAAGCAGTGTAGCTGCAACTCATTCCTGTTTCTTTGGAAACTGCCAAATTAATCAAGTATGATTGTTGCAATTTGCAAGAAGAGGTTCTTCAGATAGTCTGACATGCGTTCAGAGCTTTTATGCAGAAACATGAATGTGAATAGATGGTATTCAATTGAAATAATAAGATTATAACAATTATTTAAAATATAAATTACAGAATAATTGTACAAAATGGATTTTACCAGACAAGTAGAGCTAGTACAGTCACTGCTTCAAAGTTTCATTGGCCCAGGTTCAGTCCTGACCTCTGATGCTACTTGTGTGGAATTTGTGTGTTCTCCCAAATACTGGGTGGGCTTCCTCTAGTTCAGTTTCCTCCCATTTTCCAACGATGTCTGGTTCAGTTGGTTAATTGGCCACTGCAAATTGCCCATAGTGTGTTGGTGAATGGTAAAATCTGTGGGAATTAACGGGAAAGTAGAGGGAATAACCACAGTGAAAGTTAGTGAGGATTAGTGGAATTGTTCTATTAACCAACAATTACTTGAAGGGCACAATGTTTCAAAGAAATATAGAAAGGCTTCATAATATGGGAAAACCAAATCTACAGATGCAGGTAAGCTAATATACAAAAAGAAAGTATAGTAATTATTTATTAATGTGTTGTAATGACTGCCCCAGCTGCTGTGCTCTATGCCTGCTATTATGATGAACCATTAAACCATTAGTACCATTAGTAGGCTTTGGGCCTACTCCGGGGTTCAGATCTCAGGACTTAACTTAGTTCAGAATGTTATTGTTCGCTTCAATTGTTTGCATGATTTGTGTTACTTTTCTTTCAAGTGTTGGTCTTTTATTTATTTATATTTCTTTAATTGGGTTTTTTTGGGGGTTTCTTGTCATGTGGCTACCTGTAAGCAAACAACTCTCAAGGTTGTATAATTTGTACATTCTTTGACGATAACTGTACTTTGAATCTTTGAATTGTTGAGATGAGGAAGCATCTGTGGAAAGGAAAACAAGGTAAACTCATTCAATCCCCTGCCCTCTTCACTACTACACACTGTCTTGCCAAGAATCCAGCCATGTATCAGTAATTCTCAGCATGTAGAGGTTGGCACTGTGCAGACTAGGGCAAGTGACTTGACCATTAAGGGCTGAGAACTGAACTACAGAGATGCAGCCAGGCCAGCACGATGAGTCTTTACTTGGTTGCACATCTCTCCCCAGCTCAGGCTTTCTCAGGTGAATTAAGATGGAGATAAAGTCATTACATACAGGTGAGAAGTCGTAGGATCCGTGCGGTCTGTCACTGCTACTGCCGGCAGGCTGCAACCTAGGCCCGACATTTCTATCCTTTTCCCAGGCCAGTACTACACCTTACACTGTGCCATGTTTGGTTAAGGAACACAAGAGCCAGCACCAGGCCCCTCAAGCCTGCCCCACGATTCTATATGATCACAGCAGACACTACAGTAGAATCAGTACTTCCTTCTCTATAGACCTGCCATACACTGTGCATCACTATTGGCAAATAAACTTCCAGTAGGAATGCATCTCCATTTGTAACATAGAACTTAACGTGAAAATAATGACTCACATTGCCGAAACTCACAACATAGACAGTTTTCTAGGAACACAACCCCTGAGTAATGCAGGATACACTGTATATCTTGTGACCTGACCTCCAACAATTCAGGGATAGGGTATTCCAGAGACTTTCTACACTTTGAAAGAAGAAATTTCTATGCGCCTCAGTTATCATTCACTAGCCCCTTATTTCACAACCATCCCCCTTGTTGATTCATTACTGAATTTGCACCAAGTTCCCAGCACAAAGGTGGCTTGCAGAGCAGTGCTAAACAGGATTCCAGTACATTATGAATTTTGCATATAAACTAATAAACAATTTAACTTCAGGCATCGTCTTACTATTTTATTTAACTTCAGAATTGCTTATTATTTCCATTTGGCATCTAATGAAACAACTAAATTCATGCAACAGAATTCAAAAAGACTAATATTGTGCAATTATGTGCATTGAGATAATAACCACAACTGAATTTGGTTGCACATTGTTAACTATATTTGATTTGTTTTGGAAACACTGAGACTCAACTTTTAAATATGTCCAGGGAACTATTTGTCCCAGAAAGTTACAAAATATATTTTCTACATGATTTTATGGACTTTGAGATTAAAAACAACATTAAGTTCAAACTATTATGTATTTATCATAATGTTTCATCAGTTATAGATACTTGTCGTAAGACTCAAAACTGTTAATTTTAACAGAAGCCCCCAACAAGCACACCCACCTAAACCAAGATCGCTTCCCTAGTGAGCACCACAGTTAAAATTGAGCTAATTTGGCCAATATCCACTTCAGTATCACACTACAGCAATTTTATGATGACTCTATATTTAAGGTTGTAGAAGCAGCCACCTGAATGAAGGGGAACTCCCAGAATTTTATACAAAATTGTATTAATGATCTTTTGCAGGAGATTAGACAGCTAACAAGCAAGGTCTGAAAATCTTCCCCATTCACCCAGCCAGCTACCTGCCTAAGACCAACAGAACACCTTGAAGTATTTCCTCAAGGCTATAACACCAACATCACAGTTAGTTCTTTCAATCCTTGTTCCTCTAATATCATCTAAAGACATATATTTAGGAGGTCAAAATAGTTAAATATTGAAATATTTTTAATTCTACAGTACCCTCATTTAATTTTAGTAGTGTATATATAAAATATCATTCCAGTTCATTCAACTATTATTCAACAGTTATTGCGATTTACAGCAAAGAGATCTGAAAGGGTGAAAATTGTATTCCAGTTTTATAGAACCGACTTTTTGAATCAAGGTAAAACACATATATATGTTTAGCAGAGTCACTTTGGAATTGTTTCTTGTGGTGAAATAAGAACAACACTACTTTCAGTTTAGTCCTGTACCATGGCTGGATTCCACTCCCATTAGTCACTTCTGTCCCTATGTTCCACTTCCTCTAAGTTATCATACCAATGATATGACAATGTCTTGAAAGCAGTCGTCCTCAGAAACGCATACATTGATAATCAATTTTCCCAAAAGGAAGAAAGCCATAAATCAGCATACAGAAGTGCGATAGAACTCCTGGATGAGTGGTGCCACAATAACAACTTCACGCTCAGCATCAATAAAACCAAGAAGCAAATTGTTGATCTCAAAAGGAGAAGTTGGATGGCATGTGCCATTTCTCCTTGGTGGATCAGAGGTGGGGCGAGTAAGCATAATTATATTCCTGGCCATTAACATTTCAGATGACCTGTCTTGGACCCAGCACATAGATGTGATCTTGAAGGAAGTACACCACTGCATCTACTTTCTTAGAAGCTTAAGGAGATTTGGTATGCCTGTACATACTGTAACAAACTTCTACAGATGCTCTGTTGAAAGTGTCCTGATCAGTTGCATTATGACCTGATAGGGTAATTTCAATGCACAGGAATGCAAGAGGCTGCAGAAAGCTGAGGACACAACATAGAACATAGAATAGTACAGCACATTACAGGCCCTTTGGCCCACAATGTTGTGCCAACCCTTAAACCCTGCCTCGCATATAACCCCCCACCTTAAATTCCTCCATATACTTGTCTAGTAGTCTCTTAAATTTCACTAGTGTATCTGCCTCCACCACGGACCCAGGCAGTGCATTCCATGCACCAGCCTCTCTCTGAGTAAAAAATCTTCCTCTAATATCCCCCTTGAACTTCCCACCCCCTACCTTAAAGACATGTCCTCTAATATTCAGTAGTGGTGCCCTGGGGAAGAGGTGTCAGTTGTCCACTCTAACTATTCCTCTTAATATCTTGTATACCTCTATCATGTCTCCTCTCATTCTCCTTCTCTCCAAAGAGTAAAGCCCTAGCTCCCTTAATCTCTGATCATAATCCATACTCTCTAAACCAGGCAGCATCCTGGTAAATCTCCTCTTTACCCTTTCCAATGCTTCCACATCCTTCCTATAGTGAGGCGACCAGAACTGGACACAGTACTCCAAATGTGGCCTCACCAGAGTTTTATAGAGCTGCATCATTACCTTATGACTCGTAAACTCTGTCCCTCAACTTATGAAAGCTAACACCCCATAAGCTTTCTTAACTAACCTATCTACCTGTGAAGCGACTTTCAAGGATCTGTGGACATGTACCCCCAGATCCCTCTGCTCCTCCACACTATCGAGTATCCTGCCATTTACTTTATTCTCTGCCTTAGAGTTTGTCCTTCCAAAGTGTGCCAGCTCACATTTCTCTGGGTTGAACTCCATCTGCCACTGCTCAGCCCACTTCTGCATCCTATCAATGTCTCTCTGCAATCTTCGACAATCTACTACACTAATCACAACACCACCAACCTTTGTGTCATCTGCAAAGCCAATCATGGGCACAGCCCTCCCTACCACTGAAAGCGTCTACGTAAAGTACTGTCTCAAGAAGGTAACGTGGATTATTGAAGATTCCCAATGTCTGGGCCATGCCATCTTCTCACTGCTACACTTAGGCAGGAGGTACAGAAGAGCTACTTCTACACAATCATCAAGTTTTGGAATTAATTAACCCTGCACAACAACCAGATTGTTAATGATTGTAGATAGGTCTATGATTGTAAAATGTAATTATGCTGATTGTTAATACACCATTGTTAATATATCTTCTCCCCCCCCCCCCACCCCGGTACACAAATGAGCAAAATCTGATATACTTAACATTTAAAATCCTTAAACATCAGTGAATCTTTGATTTTAAACTATCCACTCAAAACCAGAGACAAACTAATAACTATTTTCCTTCCAGCTCCTACAATAATACTTCGGAATCTATCCAATTTCTCATGCACTTGGGACCCCTCAGGATTCAGAAAGGCACTCATTTTCCAGCTGACTAAACCCACCTGCATCAAACCACCACTTTGCTTTTGAATCGCTGATTGTTTCTGACTCGTCACTCTCTTCGTTTACAGCCCAATGTCCTTCCAGTAATGTTGGGGAGAGTAGTTGTCTTTGACCTTTACCAAAACTTTATTTAAGTCAAGTTCTAGTTCTCGTTTATTGTCACTCAATCATACACATGTATATAGCTAAACAAAACATCTTTTCTCTGGTGCCAATGTGCAAAACACAGTTTATTTTGTCTCACACAGCACATACAGTTATGATCCAGCACATATAGTCACATATTAGCACGAGTGCCTGAGTGGCACGGCCTGAAGATTGACAGGTTGACATACAGTGCGAGGTACATGTTTACGTATAACAGTGTAATGTTTCTGGCACTATTATAATAAAACAAATAGCCGTATATCCTTTCCCTTTCATAGTAACTCACTGAGAATGAAACAAACCATTGCAAACTTAGTGCTGTATTTAACATCCACTCCACTACCATTACTTTTAATCCATCTCAATTCATCTTTCTCCAAAACTGTCATTTATGTTTTTGCTATCCCTGGACTCGAGCATTTTAAAGCTTTTCCATTGAGTCTCTTGTCTCCCAACCTTATAAACATACCTGCAACTTATTCTCTTGTCACATATTCCCATTAACACACCTTGACATTCTTTTCCATTAACCTACACTAAAATGCGATTCAAAGTGACCAATTAACCTACCACCATTGCATTGGGATGAACAGAACTGGAGCACCTGGAGCAAGCGGACCAGAGAGTGTGCAGACTCCGCACAGACCGCACTGGATTCCAGGAGTGAGGTGCTGGATCTGTGAGGCAGTAGTACTAAAAATCCATCACTCAATATAAAATTATATCAAACATATTATAAATCAAAAGAAATCATGTTAATCATTCATACACTAAAATGCACAGCATAACTTCATGACATTTGCTGCAGTGGAAAAGTTCTTGTTAATATTTTGGTAATGATCAAACAAAATTCAATCAACCCCAGCAAAGGCAGGGAATTTTATGCTGTAATTTAAAAATTGCATGTTATCAATGACCTTTAGGTTTCAAGGACATTGCAAATATACACACCCAGAGTTGAATGTAATATGAACAAGCAACGTGGCGACACTTCAAACTGTATTCACCATTTTATCCCTCAATGAAATAATGCATTTCCATGAACATACTTCAAAAGGTCGTGAGAGGAATCTGAAATGTATCACAAAAAGAGAATGATAAATTATACTAAGTAAATTGCTTCTGTTATCAATAAACATTAAAAAAAACTGAACAGTCAAGCCAGTCTGTACTGTTACTTTTGAGATGAGATCTCATTTCAGCTTCTTCTTCAAACTCAATAAATACAGTAGGACTCTCAGCCCATGATTTTCCTTGGCACAGAAAAATAACGCTCATAGCATATTAAATAACACATCTGAAATATGACATCCTTATAAGAAACAAACATGCTATGTTTACGGGAGAATAGATACTGTAGATTGACATATGGGTAAATGGAATAATGATGCAGATGGATGAAAGGAGAAATAATTAGAATCCAAATCAGAATCAGTTTTAATAACACCAGCATATGTCTTGAAATGTGTTATCTTCACAGCTGCAGTACAATACAATATATTGTAAATATAGAAAAAAACTGATTTACAGTGAGTAGGTATATGTATATTAAATTGTTAAATTAAGATATAGTGCAAAAACATATAGCATAGAGAAGTACAGCACAGTACACGTCCTTCAGCCTATGATGTTGTGCCAACCTTCCAAGACCAATCTAATTGCCCTCCATTTTTCTTTCATCCGTGTGCCCATCCAAGAGTTACTGAAATGTCCCTAATGTATCAGCCTCTATCACCACCCCTAGTAGTGTGTTCCATACACACATCAGTCTCTGTTTAAAAAACTTACCTTTGACACCACAGTAGCCATTTCTACCCTGGGAAAAAGGCACTGGCTATCTTCTGTATCTATGGTACTTCTCTTATCATCTTATACAACTTCATCAAGTCACCTCTAATTCTCTTTCATTCCAAAGAGAAAAGCCCTAGCTACTCAATCTTTCCCCATATACATGCTCTCTATTTTAAGCAGCATCCTGGAAGGTCTCTTATGCACTCTCACTAAAGCTTCCACATCCTCCCTATAATGAGGCAATAATGAACTCAATACTCCAAGTTGGTCTAATCAGAGTTTTATAGATCTGCAGCATTACCTCTTGGCTCTTGAACTCAATCCCCCAAATTGATGAAGGCCAACACACCCAAGGTCCCTCTGTTCCCCTTCACTGCTAAGAATCCTGTCAATAACCCTATACTTTGCCTTTAAGTACGACTTTCCATGGTGTACCACTTCACACTTCCCCAAATTGAACTGCATTTGCCACTTCTCAGCCCAGCTTCACATCATATCAATGTCTCATCGTAACCTAGTACATCTTTCCACAATATCCACAACACCACCAAACTTATTGCCCTCTGCAAACTTATTAACCCACCTGCGGTGGTAGTTAATAGGTTATTCCTATGCCACTCAGTTAGCCACTCCCACATGGCAGGAGTTCATATACTATGCAACCAAAGTTTTCAATAAAGTGGCACTTTGCACTGTCAATAATGAAAACAACATGGTGTCAAAAGTGATGGATCGTAAATGTATTGGAACGACAATCCCAAGTGTGATCCCCAACAAGGAAGAATTTACCGTAAAACACACATCTATGCAAAATATTCAGGGGCTTATCATAATCAGGCTGTGAGACTGCCCCTGCTGCTCCAAGCTCTGTGAAGTTTACTCTGCTCAGTACCAAACTGGGGCTGAGACTGTGGGCCTGCTCTGGCTGCTCCAGGTTTCGTGACAGAGAACTCACTTTTATACAATAGACAATAGACAATAGGTGCAGAAGTAGACCATTCGGCCCTTCGAGCCTGCACCGCCATTTTGAGATCATGGCTGATCAATTACTATCAATACCCAGTTCCTGCCTTGTCCCCATTAACCTTGATTCCCCTATCCATAAGATACCTATCTACGGTAGTTCCTTCTTGAAAGCATCCAGAGAATTGGCCTCCACTACCTTCTGAGGCAGTGCATTCCAGACCCCCACAACTCTCTGGGAGAAGAAGTTTTTCCTTAACTCTGTCCTAAATGACCTACCCCTTATTCTCAAACCATGCCCTCTGGTACTGGACTCTCCCAGCATCTGGAACATATTTCCTGCCTCTATCTTGTCCAATCCCTTAATAATCTTATATGTTGCAATCAGATCCCCTCTCAATCTCCTTAATTCCAGCGTGTACAAGCCTAGTCTCTCTAACCTCTCTGCGTAAGACAGTCCAGACATCCCAGGAATTAACCTCGTGAATCTACGCTGCACTTCCTCTACAGCCAGGATGTCCTTCCTTAACCCTGGAGACCAAAACTGTACACAATACTCCAGGTGTGGTCTCACCAGGGCTCTGTACAAATGCAAAAGGATTTCCTTGCTCTTGTACTCAATTCCCTTTGTAATAAAGGCCAACATTCCATTAGCCTTCTTCACTGCCTGCTGCACTTGCTCATTCACCTTCAGTGACTGATGAACAAGGACTCCGAGATCTCTTTGTATTTCTCCCTTACCCAACTCTACACCATTCAGATAATAATCTGCCTTCCTGTTCTTACTCCCAAAGTGGATAACCTTCTAATTGCTGTTTGCTTACTTTTATTGTTTGCACGATATGCTCTCTCTCTACATCATAATTAAAATGAATGGCTCTACCGACTGGTGTGCAGGTATTGTTACTGTTCCAGATGGCACAGTGAGGATCTGTGTTGATGTACAAAACTTGAATAATGCAGTGAGGTGGGAGAATTTTATTCTGCTCGCTGTTGAGTACACATTGGGTATGCTGGGTGGAGCAAAGTTCTTCACCAAACTAGCTGCAATCTCAGGGTTCCAGCAGATCCGTTTAGCTCCTGAGTCACAGAAACTCACAATCTTTATCACACCACCTGGACACTATTCCTACAAGAGATTCCCTTTTGTCATATCATCAGTCCTTGAACTCTTTCAGATGAGGATGAAACAAATTTTGGAGTGACTGGAAGCAGTAGTCTGCCACATGGATGATATACTCATTTTCGAAGACTCAAGTGAGAAACATGACAAAAGAGTGGAAGCTGCCTTGGAGAACTGAAACAGGCTGGAATCAGCCTGAAAAAAAAGAAATGAAAATTGGCAAAGTTGGAGGTGAATTTCTTAGGCCACCAACTGTCTGCAGAGGGAGAGCAACCAGATTCAGAGAAACTGGCAAGAGCTTGAAACATGAAACTACCTATGAATGTATCAGAGATTTGCAATTTCCTTTGCATGGTAAGTTCATTCCAGACTTGGCAAAGAAAACAAAGCCACTGCGTGACCTCCTCCCTCAGAGAAGTGTTTGGACCTGGTACAGACCACAGGAGGGGTAATTCTCATCATTTAAGGCGGAGCTTATCTCTTCGCCAACATTGCTGTTGTTTGAACCAAACAAAGCAACCAAGGTATCAGCAGACACCTCTTCCTTTGGCCTAGGGAGAGTGCTCATGCAAATTTGCAGAGGTGTATGGAAACCAGTCGCATATGCATCAGGAACACTGACTCCCACTGACGGCATTACACCCAAATCAAAAAGGAGATGTTGGCAACATACACAAAATACTGGAGGAAATCAGCAGGCCAGGCAGCATCTATGAAAAAGAGTACAGTCGACATGTCAGGCCAAGAACCTTCATCAGGACTCCTTGCCACCTGCCAGCCTCTTCGGCTCTAACACTTGGATGGCTTACCTCCACGTCTGCAAAGATTCAGAATGAAGCTTTTGTGATACTGTTATTGAACATGTCCGCAGCAAATCTTTCACAACACCAGTCACTCTGTCAAGGAGGCCATGCAAAAGTGAGTGGATGGAAGCTGACTCCGTCCTCATGGAAGACATCAACATCTACTTAGCTCAGATATATGAAAGCTTTCCTGCAACAGAGTAAACTGAATGAAACTTGTGCTGAATTAAACAAACAACCAGATCTGGAGCAAATCTGAGCATGTGTGGCCAGCTGCTCCAAAAGGAGCTCAGGAACTCAGACCTTATTGGCTTGACAGAGAGACAGACATCATTCTTGATAGCTTGCAGCTAAAGGGCTCCAGACTCGTCATTCCTGCTTCTAAGCACACCAATATCATTAATCGAATTCACCAAGGCATGAAAAAAGTCACTTAAGAGCAAGACAATCCATGTGGTGACCAGCTGAGCACACAACTGGGAGATTATGTAAAGCAATGTGAGGCATGCAGAAAAGTTCACAAAAATCATGCTGAACCTCTCTGTCTCACAGAATTCCCAGACTGTTGATGGCAAATTGCAGACACAGACATTTTCCAGCTGAGAAAAGACAAATATCTTCTCAGTGTGGATTACTACTCATGGAATGCTGAGGTGTCCAAGCTGTCCTCTACTTGTCAACAGCATCTATAAAGCACCTGGAAGCTGTATTCACTCACCATGTAATACCAGAGACACTTGTGTCAGACAATGGTCCACAATTCAGCTACTCAGAATTCAAAGCCTTTGCTAGGAACTATAAGTTCAAACACAAAACAAGCAGCTCGCAGTACCCACAGGCAAATGAAAAAGCAGAAAGACAGTGCTAAGTGTCTCCCATAGAAGGCAAAAGATCCCTACAAGGCCCTGCTAGCTTATTGTTCCATGCCTCTTGCGAATGGCTACAGTCCATCAGAGCTATAAATGGGCCAGAGATTGAGAACATCACTTACCTGACTTAGACAAGTTAGAAATTTTGAGACAACACTGCGTGAGAAAAACAAGAGCTTGCATGATCAAAGACACAGAGCAAAGTCTTTGTTGCCACTTAGGAGTGGTGAAGCTGTTAGGGTTTCAGACCAATTGACCAAAGGAACAATAGTCCAGCAGCATGCACTACAATTATTTGTGATCAGAATGTCGCAAGGTGAAATCAGGCGGAACAGGCATGTGCTCCAAAGCCTTCAAAGTCCACGAAAGTTAGAGAAAGAAATAGAGTGGCCTGCTCCTTATGATGAGGACCACTTGCCTGAGGTGGATGCACCAATTCAAGAATTTCCATGCGCTCCAACACTTCCAGGAACATATAGCACCAGATCAGGTTGTTCATCTGTCCCATCATAGGTAAATTCCACAGCCTAATAGCTTAGGGCAAGTGACTAAAGAGGCAGAATAATGCCAAAGTGTTCAGGTAGTCTACCCTGACCTTCGTTAGATTTAGTGTCTTAATGTCGAAAAAATTTCACAAAACGAGATTGTTCCTGAAAAAAAAGGTATTGGGTAAAAAAAGAGGAAAACAAAGAAAGAGAAAGACTGTTATAATGTTCCCAATTTTTTTAATGTTTAGGTAAGGAGCATAAGTTACATGCTATGAGTAAAATAAACTGAATTGCTCAATTCTCCTTGCAGGCAGGTTAGCTAGAGCTGTTGGGAGTGGTTTAAACTAATATGACAGGGACTTGGGACCAGAATGATAGAGCTGAGGAGGAGCCAGCAGGTTTACAAGTAGATGATTGGTGTAATATGAATGTAAGGAAGGAGCCAATGACTGGGTGCAACTACAGAAAGAGCAAAGAGTTAAGTTTTACCAAAATTCATAAGGGCGAAGAATGTAGAACTGAAGGAGCTGTATTTAAATGCACGCAGCATTCGGAATAAGGTGGACAAACTCATGACACAATTAGAGATCAGTTGGTATGACGTTGTGGGCATCACTGAGTCGTTGCTGAAAGAAGCTCATAGTTGGGAGTTTAAAATCAAAGGATATAATTTGTATCAAAAGGACAGGCAGAAAAGCATAGGTGGTGGTGTGGCTCTGTTGGTAAAAGATGGAATTACATCTTTAGAAAGAGATGACATCAGATCAGAGAATGTTGAATTTTTGTGGGTGGAGGTAAGAAACTGCAAGGATGAAGTAACCATGATGGGAAAGATATATAGGCCTCCAAATAGCAGCCAAGATGTACAGTTGAGATTGCAAAGGAGCTGGAAAGGGCATATAAAAAGCGTAATGTCACAATTGTAATGGGGGACTTCAATATGCAAAGGAATTAGGAAAATCAGGTTGTTGTCAGATTGCAAGAGAGGGAATTTGTTGAATGCTTATGAGATGGGCTTTTTAGAGCAGCTTGTGCTTGAGCCTATTCAGGGAAAGGCTACCTTAGATTGAGTGTGTGTAATAACCCAGATCTTATTAGTCAGCTTAATGTATAGGAATCCTTAGGAGGCAGTGATCATAATAGGATTGAATTCATAACGCAATCTGAAAGGGAGAAGCCTACTCACATGTATCAGTATCACAATAGAATAAAGGGAATTGCAGAAGCATGAGGAGGAGCTTGCCCAGGTGGTTGGGAGGGGAATATTGGCGGGGAAGATGGCAGACAGAGGTGGCTGAAGTTGATGGGAATAGTTCACAAGGCACAGAATATATATGTTCAACAGAGAAAGAAGTACTCAAACGAAAGGGCTAGGCAACCATGGCTGACAAGGGACTACGTAAAAGCCACGGAAAGGGCGTATAAGGTAGCAAAAGTGAGTGGGAAGGTGGTGATTAGGAAGCTTTTAGAATCCAACAAAAGGCAACTAAAAAAGCTATAAGAAGGAAAAAGAAGAAATATGAGGGTAAACCAGCCGATAATATAAAGTAGGATACGAAAAGGTTTTTCATTTATGTAAAGAGTAAAAAAGAGGTGAGAGTTGATATTGGGCCACTGGAAAATGGTGCTGGTGAGGTAGTAATGGGGGACAAAACAATGGCAGATGAAGTTATTGGGTACTCTGCATCTGTCTTCATTGTGGAAGACACTAGCAGTGTGTCAAAGGTCTGTGAGTGTCAGGGAGCAGGAGTAAATGCCATTGCAATCACATGGGCTAGAAAGACTAAATCCCAGAGTCTTGAAAATGGTTGCTGAAGAGATAACAGATGCATTGGTCATAATCTTTCAAGAATCACTTCATTCTGGCATGGTCCTGGAAGAGTGGAAAATTGCAAATGTCACTAACTCTTTAAGAAAAGAAGAAGACAAAAGAGAGGAAATTATAGGCCAGTTAGCCTAACCTCAGTGATTGGGAAAGTGTTGGAAAAGTCCATTATTAAGGATGAGGTTTCAGGGTACTTGGAGACTAATGATAAAATAAGTTAAAAGCAGCATGGATTCTGAAAAAGGAAATCTTGCCTGACAAATCTCTTAGAATTATTCGAGGAAGTAACATGCAGGGAGGACAAAGGAAAGGCAGTGGATGTCATTTACTTAGATTTTCAGAAGCCATTTGATAAAGTGACTCACATGAAGCTGCTTAACAAGATAAAATCCTTTGATGTTACAGGAAATATACTGGAATGGATATAGGAATGGCTGACAGGCAGGAGGCAAGGAGTGGGAATAAAAGGGGCCTTTTCTGGTTGGCTGCCAGTGACCAGTGGTGTTCCTCAGAGGTCAGTATTGAGACCACTACTTTTCACATTGTTTGTCAGTCATTTAGATCGTGGAATTGATGGTTTTGTGACAAAGTTTGCAGATGATGGAAAGATGGGTGGAGGGGTAGGGGTAGCTAGTGCTGAGGAAGCAATGCGATTGCACCTGGAGTTAGACAAATTGGAAGAATGGGCAAAAAAGAGGCAGATGGAACACAGTGTGGGAAAATATGCATTTTGGTAAAAGGAACAATAGTGCAGACTATTATCTAAATGGGGAGAAAATTCAAACATTGGAGGTGCAGAGGGACTTGGGAGTTCTTGTGCAGGACTCCCACAAGGTTAATTTACAGGCTGAGTCTGTGGTAAAGAAGGCAAATGCAATGTTGGTATTTATTTCAAAGGGAATAGAATAGAAAAACAAGGAGATAATGCTGAAGCTTTATTAAGACACTAGTCAGGCCACACTTGGAGTATTGTCGACAGTTTTGGGCCCCTTATCTCAGAAATGATGTATTGTCATTGGAGAGAGTCCAGAGGAGGTTCATGAGCTTGATTCTGGGAATGTGGGGAGCACTTGGCAGCTTTGGTTATGTACTCACTGGAATTTAGAAGAAGGCATGGGGTTCTCATTGAAACCTATAGTATGTTGAAAGGACTAGGTAAGGTGGATGTGGAGAAGATGTTCACTCTGATGGGGGTATCCAGAACTAGAGGCACAACCTCAAAATTGAGGGGGGATCTTTCAGAACGGAAGTATAGATGAGTAACAGACACAAAATGCTGGTGGAACACTGCAGGCCAGGCAGCATCTATAGGGAGAAGTACAGTCAACGTTTCGGGCTGAGACTCTTCATCAGGACTAGAAGTATAGATTAATTTTTTTTTAGCCAAAGGAGGCCAAGTCTTTGGATACATTCAAAGTGGAAGTTGATAGATTCCTGAATGGTTGGGGCATCAAAGGATATAATGAGAAGACAGGTGTGCAAGGTTGAATGGAATCCGGGATCAGCCATGATGAAATGGCAGAGCGGACTCGATGGTCAGAATGGCCTAATTCTGCTCCTACGTCTTATAGTCTAATTTCAGTGACTATAATTTCAATGTAGCTCTGTATACATGAAGTACATGCCTAGTTTGTCTTGTTCTTCAAAAAAGGGAGAGGTCATGGTCGTTAGTGGTGCTATTCCTATGTCACTCATTTTGCCACCCTGCATGGGAGGAGTTCACTTACTGTACAAGCAGTGTTATTAATAAAGTTCAGCTGAATATCCTGAAAGGCTAGCATTTTGGTGTGCTCTGCCACTCCCTCAATATCGAACACAACACTGCCCTTCTGCTACCTAATCCAAGTCATTTTTTATATTAAAAAAATCACAAAGATCTCTCTGCAGAAAATCGCTGGTCACTGACTTCTATCCAGAATATGCATCGTCTCCTATCACCACGTGGGGTGCACGGGGTGAAGGAGCTTGTCATGTCCATTCTGGGGCAGCTCACTCATCTTTTTCTCCCCAATGGACATTCAGCTGTCACCTGTGGCTCCAAGTAGCTGTTTGCACGTGACTCCCCAGGACACCACTCAACAGTCGGGCTAAACCAGGTGAGGGTAGCCAGTGAGATAATGACGTGCCTGTCCTAGTATGTGAAATCCGCTCTGTGGGACTGGGCGGTGAAATCTACAGTGAGATCCAATTCTTAAGAAGCTGGTAATGTAATGCTTCATGGAGGGTGAAGAGCACAAAGGCACAGAAGACATCCTGCACATCCACTGCGACCAAGGAAGACCACATTTTGTGATGCTTGAACGTATCACTGGATCCAGACCTCTGAGATTGAAGGAGTGGAATGGCTTTTCCACTTTAAAAACTCTCCAGCAGGGGTTTCTTGTCATTGTCTGATATGATGGACAACCACCACATTCACCAACTTTCTTCAGTGGACAAGCCAATTCTGAATCCATGCAGCCAACTCTCACTGAATCCCACACCTCCTGACTTTTTGAATAAGCCTACCTCGTCGAACGCCTTACTAAAATCCATCTACACCACGTCTACTGCTCTACCTTCATTATTTGGTTTGTCAGTTCCTCAAAGAATTCAATCAGGCTTATGAGGCATGACCTGTCCCCTCACAAAGCCATGCTAACTATCCCTAATCAGACTATGCTTCTCCAAATGCTTGCAAATCCTGTCTTTAAGACCATTTTCCAATAATTTGCCTACCTCTGATGTAAGACGTCACTGGTCTATAATTCTAAGAATGATCCCTATTACCTTTCTTGAACAAAGGAATAATATTTTCCACCCTGCAATTTTCTGATACTGCTCCTGTGGCCAGTGAGGAAGTAAAGATCATCGCAAAGATACAACAATCTCTTCCCTCACTTCCCATAGCACCCTGGCGTATATCCTGCCTGGCCCTGGGTCTTATCTATTCAAATATTTTTGAAAATTCTCTCATATCCTGTTTCTTAACATTAAGACGTTCCAGCACATTAACCTGTTCTACGCTATTATCACATTCATTGAGGCCCCTCTCACTGGTGCATACTGAAGCAAAGTATTCATTAAGGACCTCCTCATACCTCCTCTGACTCCAGACAGATGCTTCCTCTTCTATCCCTAATTGGTCCTACCCTCACTGTATTCATCCTACTTTACTTTGTGTACGTGTAGAATGACTTGGTGTTTTCCTTAATTTTATTCACCAAGACCTTCTTATGTCTCCATGTAGCTCTCCTAAGTCCCTTCTTAAACTCCTTCCTGGTTACCTTATAACTCTAAGTTATCTTCTTTCTTCCTAAACCTTAATATGTTTCATTCTTTCTCTTAACCAGAGGTTCCACTTCTCTTGTCAACCATGGTTCCTCCACCCTGTCACAATAGAACATACCGATCGGAAGCCCATACAAGTGCTCCTAAACAACAACCATATTTTTGTTGTGTATTTCCCTGAATATATATGTTCCCAATTTACACTTACAAATTCCTGCCTAATAGCAAGTTCCCCCAATTAAATGTTTTCCCATTCCATCTGGTCCTCGCCCTCTCCAAGGCTATGGTAAAGGTCTAGAAGTTGTGGTCACTGTCCCCGAAATGCTTACCAGCAGAGAGATCTGCCACCTGACCTGGTTTGTTGCCCAATACTAGATATAGTATGGCCCCTCCTCTAGTCGGCCTGTCCACATACTGTTTCACAATCTTTTCTGGACACAATTAACAAATTCTGCCCCTTCTAGACCTTTTGCTCTAAGGAGGTGCCAATTAATATTAGAGAAGTTGAGGTCACCCATGACAACAACCCTGTTATTTTTGCAACTTTCCAAAATCTGCCTCCCAATCTATTTCTCGATATCTCTGCTGCTATTGGGCAGGGTGGTGTCTATAGAATATGCCCAATAGAGTGATTGCTCCCTTTCTCTTTCTAACTTATACGCACACTGACTCAGGAGATGATTCCTCACAATGCCCTCCCTTTCTATAGCTGTGATACTATCCCTGATTAGCAATGCCACTCCACCACTTCTTTTACCTCTCTTCCTGTCCCTTTTAAAACATCTAAACCCTGAACATCCACCAGCCATTCCTGACTTTGAGAGAGGCAAGTCTTTGTAATGGCCACAACATCGCAGTTCCTTGCACTGATCCATGGTTTAAGTTCATCAACCTTGTTCCTGGTACTTCTCAATTAACATTTAGACACATTTAACCCATCCAACTGACTGCTTTTAAGCCCTATCCACTGCCTGTCCTTCATTACAATCTCTCTACATGTTGCATCTAACTTTATATCAACTGCTTCAACCTTTAGCTAATCCCATCCCCCTGCCAGTTAGTTTAAATTCTCGCCAACAACTCTAGAAAATCTGCCCACAAGGAATTGATTTCACTCAAGTTTTTAACACAAGTGCCCTCTCTGAAGTTGAACTTCACAGGATAGTGGTTCCTGCCGCAGTATGTGCCCGCTGGCAATAAGGGTATGCAGAATTAAACTTCTCTGTTGAATAATTATTCCACATTGTATAGTTCTACTTCTGTTTTTTTTAGAATGTGGAATAAACTGCACTGACTCCGTAGCAAAGGTAAGTTGTCCAAATAAGTGTTCATCGGAGGAAACAGCAAGGAATAATTAATCGTTTTATAAAAACAATTAATTCTTGAAATCATGCTTGTAATGTAGATTTTGTCGAGTATCTCCAGATACACTGATTTATTCAGCAACTCAATTCTACACTTATTGCACCATCTAGTGTTGAGAATGTGAGAGTCCCCACTACTGATTATGAATTGGTGCATCCATCATTGAAGGCAGCACATACTGACAGAATCAGAAACAGGTTTAATATCACAGGCAGCGGCAGTACAATGCAACACATCATAATAAAAACCATGAATTACAGTCAGTAAACATATATATATATAATATTTGAATTAAACAGGCAGTGCAAAATAAAAGTAGTGAGGTAATGTTCATAGGTTCAATGTCCATTCAGAAATCTGATGGCAGAGGGTAAGAAGCTGTTCCTTAATCCTTGACTGGGTGCATTCAGGCCTCTGTGCCTCCTCTCTTACCCTTTCTGAAGGTGACAATCAGTTCATTGGTCGTACTGACATTGAGTGCAAGGTTATTGCTTTGACACCACTCAACTAGCTGATGTATCTCACTCCTATGTGCCCTCTTGTCACCATCTGAAATTCTGCCAATGGTGGTTGCATCACCAGCAAATTTATAGATGGCATTTGAGCTGTGCCTTGTCACACAGTCATTGGTGTAGAGAGAGTAGAGCAGTTGGCTAAGCACACATCTTTGAAGTGTGCCAGTGTTCATTGTCAGCGAGGAGGAGACATTATTTCTGATCTGCACAGACTGCGGTTTTCCAGTGAGGAAGCTGGGGATCCATTTGCAGAGGGAGGTACAGAGGCCCAGGTTTTGGAGCTTTTCAATCAGAACTGTTGGAATGATTGTTTTAAACACTGAGCTGTAGTCAATAATCAGCATCCTGACGTAAGTATTGCCACTGTCTGGGTCATCCAGGGTTGCGTTGAGAGCCAATGAGGTTACATCCACTGTAGACCTATTGTGCTGATAGACAAATTGCAGTGGTTCCAGGTCCTTGCTGAGACAGGAATTGATTCTAGCCATAACCAACCTCTCAAAGCATTTCAACACTGCAGATGTGAGTCCTACTGGACGATAATCCTGCTCTTCTTGGGCACTGGTATGATTGCTGCTCTTTTGAAGCAGGTCGGTACTTCTGACTGTAGCAATGAGAAATTAAAAATGTCTTTGAATACACCCGCAAGTCGATTGACACAGGTTTTCAGAGCCCTACCAGCACTCCACTGAGGCCTGTCACTTTGCGAGGGTTCTCTCCCTTGAAAGACAATCTGATGTTGTCCTCCAAGACAGAGATCGCTGTGTCATTGGGGGTCGCAGGGAACCTCTTAGCTGCAGTTTTATTCTCCATTTCAAAGCGTTCACAAAAGGTATTGGGAGTGAAGCAACACTGCCATTCATTACATTGGGTTTCGCTTTGTAGGAAGTAATGGCTTGCCAACCCGGCCAGAGTTGACGTGCATCCAATTCCGCCTCCAACCACGTTCAGAATTGTTCTTTTGCTCTTGAGATAGCCCTCCATTAGTCATACCTGGTCTTCTTGTACAGGCCTGGGTCACCAGATCTAGCTCTTAGCAGACTATAAGTCTCCTGGTTAATCCGCGGATTTCAATTCGGGTATGCTTAGTATGTTCTTGTAGGCACTCACTCATCCACGCAAGTTTTAATGAAGTCAGTGACATACTCATTCAAACTTGAAGATGAATCCTTGGACACAGTCTTGTCCACTTACTCAAAGCAGTCCTGTAGGTGCTCTTGTGCCTCCCTTGTCCATACCTTCTTGGTCTCACTACTGGTGCTTCGGTCTTGAGTCTCTGCCTATACTCGGAGATTAGTAGTACAGTCAGGTAATCAGACTTCCCAATGTGTGGCTGTGTGTTGGCATGGGAAGGGCTCTTGATGGTAGCATAACAGTGGCCTAGTGTGTTGGCTCCTCTGGTTCCACATGTGATTTGTACAACACAGAAACTACAACACTCTCATCTCATGAATTACCTAAATGGATTTCTTTTGGATTCCATCTAATGGTAGCATATCCTCTCTTAAATAGGTGAACGAAATTGTGCTAGGCAAAATTTAACAGTCCAGGATGGCTGCAGTTAGTGTCCAGAAGTTGGCCTGACTATAAGTGTTTCTGGCCATCGATGTCAGGAGTGAGTACCTTAGCCAGCTGTAGTCAGCTGGAAGGTTTCATCTCTCCCAGGACTGACAGTAAATCGAAAGTAAGGGAAATGAAGAAAGCAGTGAAAGGTATTCCGCTGAGCCATTCCCTAACGGACAACCTGAAGACCCCTGCCCAACAGGAGTGGCCACAGCTGTTGAACTACCCTGGATGCCTCCGTAATTAGCATTCTCTGACTTCCATATTAGGTAACAGCAAGAATAGGTTGATGACAATAACCAGGAGATCCAGGAGCTAACTGTTCATAAATGTGAGGTTTGTTTTTTGGACTTGGATTTCAATCAAGTCTCAATGATGAAGAAAGCACATCAGCAGAGATTGATAGCTCTCAGATTTTCTGCTCCTCAGTCTAAGATTCGGGACCTGTCAGGAGATCCAACAGCTAAGGGCCTGAATATTAATCATTGGTAGTTGGTTTATTATTGTCACATGTACCAAAATACAGTGAAAAGCTTTTACTTTCATGCCATCCAGACAGAACACTCCAGACATAAGGACACCAAGGCCGTACAGAAAAGGAAAACTGAATGCAGAATATATTGCTCTAGTTACAGAGAAAGCCCAGCGTGGGCAGACGTATAAAGTGCAAGAGCCATGATCAGGTAGACTGAGACACTGTAATGATGTTTACTTTCAAGATGTCCAATTCCAGTAAATACAATGGGTCTGTTTCTGGGAGCCAGGAGAAAGTCATCACAAGAATACACATCAAATGAATCCTCCCAGTGGCTTAAGTGACCCTTGCAGATTTGAATATAGATTCTGTCAATTAAAAGGTAAAAATGGGCAAATGGATATGATACTTCATTGTAGGACAAACAAGAAAAATGTAGACAATAGCACAAACATTTGTGCATTGCCTTTTCAAGCACACAAGAGCCACTATCTCTGTCAACAAAGGGAATTATGAAGAATCCTTCTCAAATACATTGTCCTCAAAAATGCATTACCATTCTTATATCCGCTAAGTAATGACGACATGACCTGACCTCAACCAATGGCCCATCATTGATCTTGTGCCTTCACACTGGAGCCAAGCAAGGTTGTATTACCCTTTCTGCAATCTCACACCAACAGATTCCCTGCTGAAATGATGTTAATTGCATGCTGTAGAATTGTCAAGACACTTGTCCCTCGTTATTGAGAGGGAGAGCCTGTGGCCTATCGAACTGTCAGGTAAACAATAGTTTGTGCTGACTGCAGATCATGACCTCTGTTTGGGTGCTTTGCGGTTGCTTGGTGGGTGCTGGGCACTGACAGTGTGGTGGGGGAAGGGGAGTTTGATGCCTTGCTTCTGCTTGTTGCAGGGGAGCGGGGAGAGGGGGCCTTGGGGTTATAATGTTTTTCTGTCGTTTATTCTTCTGCTTTTCATGGATGTCTGTGAAGACTAAGTACTTCAGGTTATATACTGTACACGTTCTCTGACATTAAATGGAACCGTTTGAACATCAAGAGCATTGGAAATTGGAGAATGGAAAGACAAGGAGAGTTAACTTTCCAGTATGAAAACACTTCATAATACTATGTATCAGTGGAACACCAATGTCTATCTTAGACTTAACACATTTGAAGACTTAATGTATTCCACTATTAACATTCTTAATAACTTCCGATGCAAAATACGTTGGACTTGTTTTCAATAGAGTGCCCTGCTCTGCTCACTTTACACTGTGGCTAAGCACAGCTCCAACACCATATACAGGTTTCTTGATGACACCACTGTTGCAGACCAAATCAAAGGTGGCAACGAATCTGCATATAGGAGAGAGTGGTGTCATAACACCAACCATAAGACGTAGGAGCAGAACAAGGCCATTCAGCCCATCGAGCCTACTCCGCCAATAAATCATGACTGATCCTGGATCCCACTCAACCCCATACACCTGCCTTCTCACCATATCCCTTGATACCCTGACCGATCAGGAAACAAACAACTTCAGTCTTAAATATACACACGGACTTGGGCTCCACTGCAGTCTGTGGCAGTGCATTCCCTAGATTTACTACTCTCTGGCTAAAAGAATACATCCTTACCTCTGTTCTAAAGGGTTGCCCCTAAGTTTGAGGCTGTGCCCTCTAGATTTCCAACCTCTCTTACTCAGTGTCAGCAAGAACAAAGAGTTGACTGTAGAAGGAAACCAGAGACCCATGAGCCAGTCCTCATTGGAGGATCAGAGGTGGAAAGGGTTAGCAACTTTAAATTCTGAGGTTTTATTATTTCGGAAGATCTGTCCTGGGCCCAGCATGTAATTGAAATGGTGAAGAGAGCACATACTTGTTTAGGAGTTTGTGGAGATTTGGCATGATATCTAAAACTTCGACAAACTTCGATAGAAGTGTAGTGGAGAGTATTTTGACTGGCTGCATCACAGCCTGTTTTCAAAACACCAATGCCTTTGAACGGAAATTCTACAAAAAGTAGTAGATACAGCCCAGTCCATCACAGGTAACCACCTCCCAACCATTGAGCACATCTACATATAAAAGCAGCATCCATCATCAGGGACCCTGACACCCAGGGAATGCTCTGTTCTTGCTGCTGCCAAAAGGAGGTACTGTTAGGTACAAGAGCCTCAGGACTCACACCACCAGGTTCAGAAACAGTTATTACCCCTCAACTATCAGGCTGGTGAACCAAAAGGGATAACTTCACTTGCCCTCTCAATGAAATGGGCTCACTTTCAAAGATTCATCATATCATGTTTTCAATATTTATTGCTTATTTACTTAATATTATTTCTTCTTTTGTATTTGCAGTTTGTTTTGCTACACTCTGGCTGAACACCCTAGTTGGGCAGTTTTTCATTGATTCTGTAATGTTATTATGCTCCAGATATATTGAGTATGCCCAGAAGAAAATAGATCTCAGGGTTGCGTATGTAGTTTGATAACAAAATTTACTCTGTACTTTGAACTTCTGAACTTTGAAATGAATACTAAGTTAGCTTTCTGCACAGAGGAACAACAGTAGATGGTAAGCTCGACAATCACTTCTGTGTGCTGATCTTGTTTATACCATTCACAAGCCCATTGGAAGCAAATTGCAGAGTTTTTTTTTCCTTGCTTCTGTTGTAGGCATAAGGAGTCAGACTACAGCAACCAGGAGGTTGAGTCACAAGTGCAGTGATTGATTTTTCTGCTTGGTTATGATTTCACTTTGCCATAGTCACATAAAAAGACAAAGGTAACACGAGTGAGAAGGTGATTCATGGTTGCTTGATGGTCTGCACGGACTCCATAGTCTGAAGGGTCTGCTTCAGTGCTGTAAGGCTCTAAGAAAGGTTCATAATAGATGTCCAAGTCATTTTCTAAATGGCTATGTCGACATTGCCGGTGCATGCTTTCATAAAGGAAAAGCCACCAATCCTGCTCAACATCAGCTGTGTCTGGAGTAGCTGCTGCAGTTATTGATTCTCATTGCTGGACATTACAGAGGCTGGTGTCCATAGCTTCTCTTTGGTGGCTAATGGCACAGCATTAGTGGGTGCTTGTGATAATAATATGTCACATGAGGTACAAGAAATGGCCTTTGCAACTAGTATTTCAGTGTAATATTACAAGCCCCTTACAAATCCTCTTGAGCAGAGGTACAATCCAGTGCAAATTTCATTATTAAACCTGACTCTAGCACACACTTAGAACTGTACTGCACAGGGACAGGATATTCCTTCCACAATATCTTCTTCAGTCATCCCCAGACGCCTATCTATTTCGTGGCATATTGTCTGGGTTGGTCTGAATGAATCATGCTTCCTTTAGCTCTTTACTAAACTATCTTTTCTCTACTCACTACTTCTAATGTACAATGGAATACCCAATTATGTAAGCATCTGCTCAAACCATCCTCCCAGATAATGTAATGGCCTGCTCTGTATAGTGTAACCTACAGTTAAATATTCCCTTTGCTTTTAGTTATTTCACGGTGAAAATCTGTGTGAGATTTAGAAATGTTTCTGGCAACTCAAATTGGTATTTCGTCCTTTGCCATAATATTTTATGAAGCTCCTTTCTTGGATTGGATGTTTTAATTGTTTTTGACCTCTTTTGTAAAAGGCAAGATTCTTGATTTTTCTCATCATTCCTGTTTCAAATAAAATTATCAGAAAGAAGAAAATATTTGACTTCCATGTTCTTCTGTATTTTGACCAGCAGAGGGAACATTGTTACAATTAAATGAGGCAATATCATCTCTAAAACAGCCAAGTTGACTAAAATTCTTAATGAAACACCAGAAGAATGAGGTGTGCGGATTATGGTGCCATTACTGCGAATCAAAAGATGGAATCTTACAAGGTTATCACTATCTTCCTGGCAACAGAATTATTTTAATAATTGGAAGTGGGTAATTCAGATTCAGATTCACTGCAATATGAAAGGTGGTGCAGAACAACAGTGGCATTACATTCATTGGATCAGAATCAGAATCAGTTTTAGTATCGCTGACATGAAGTTTGTTGTTTTGTGCAGCAGTTTCAATAGCTTTCAATGGGTGCATTTACTGTCAGAGGAATGTGTACAATATACATCCTGAAATTCTTTTTCTTCACAAATATCCACAAAAACACAGGAATGTCCCAAAGAATGACAGTTAAATGTTAGAACCCCAAAATTCCCCAGCTCCCCCCTCCCATGCATAAAAAGCAGCAAAATGACACCCCCATCAGCAAAAAAGCAACTGCACCCTCCACTGAGCACCAAGCGTGCAGCAAAGCATCAATAAAGACACAGACTTGCAGTACCCCAAAGACTACTCGTTCACTCAGTAATTTGACATACCACAGGCTCTCTCTCTCCCTAATAAGGGGAAAAGAGCTGTCCCTGTTTCACAGAAAGAGGATAGACTAAACAACTCACCGATCTATGCTGTTAAAAGTCTGTTGTGTGCTTTTTCCAAGCTCTGTGCCCAGTAGCAGCCAGTTTGCTGCTTTCAATATTACATGTACTCACACGACACATCAGGCGGTGGCACTGACCTCGAATCTGTTCGCCCCCAGAGCCATGAAATTCCGACACCCTGAAGGAGTGCTAGTCTTCCAGGACGTGTCCTTGGCATATCGAAGAGTGGCCAGTTGTAAGGCCCGGAGAGCAGGTCCCATTTCCGCAAAGGACCGAAGTCAGTGTGTAACTCCAGGTCAAGGTCTTCAAAAGAACCTTGAAAAGGAAAAAAAAAAGAGATATTAAAGATAGAAATGGAGCTGTTTCTAAAGATGCTAGTAAAGGAGTCGCAATTAGGTATCATCATCCTAAGCTCCGCCCTCAGTGTAATACATAAAATATACTATAAATTACTGTAAGAAATATATATAAAATTACATTAGTATAAAAGGAGAGCAAAATATTGAGGTAATGTTCACAGGCTCATTGTCCTTTCATTGTCCTCTGCTAATAGTGGAGAAGAAGAAGTTGTTCCTTAAATGTTGAGAGTGTGTGCCTTCAGACTCTTGTACCTCCTCTCTGATGGTAGTAATGAGAAGAGAGCAACTCCTGCATGATGGGGGTCCTTAATGACGGATGCTGCCTTTTTGCGGTATCACCTATTGAAGATGTTGAGGCTAAGGCCCATGTTGGAGCTGGCTGAGTTTACAACTCTTTGCAGCTTTTTCTAATACTGTGCAGTGGCCCCTCCTTATCAGATATTGATGCAGCCAGGTACATCTGTAGAACTTTGCTAGAGTCTTCAGTGACTTACAAAACCTCCTCAAACTCCGAATGAAATATAGCCACTGTCATGACTTTTTTGTAGCTGCATCGATATATTGGATCCAAGTTAGATCCTCAGTGATACTGACATCCAGGAACTTGAAATTGCTCACTCTTTCCACTTCTGATCCCTCTTTGAGGACTGGTTTGTGTTGCCTTGTCCGACAATTTCTGAAGTCCACAGACAGTTCTTTAGACTTCCTGATGTTGAGTGCAAGGTTGTTGCTGCAACAGCACTCCTTTAGAGACTACGCGGGAAACCTGAACACCACTCGTGCCTTTGAGAAAGCAACAGTACAATGTGGCATTCTCGATTTAAATTACTCTTAACTTTAGTAACTGCTTGTTTCTCAACTTCAAGGTTCTAAGCTCTGAAATAATCTTCCCTAAACTCTTGGTCACACCACTATTTACCTTCTTTTATGCACATTTTATTCCATAGCACTACTTTAATCACTTGCCAATGACCAGTGGTTAAAGTAGTGATATGGAATAAAATGTGCATAAATATATACAGTAAATACCAGCATGTACTTACAATGTAAACAGCATTATAAAAAATGGTTTAATGTTTTTACAGGGCAGTAGATAGAGAGGTGTGGTGAAGGGACTAACTAGAATGGTTGATCAGATTGATTGCCTGGGGGGAAGAAACTTTTAAAAGGGCATTAAGTTTTTATTTTAATAGTCCTATAATGCTTTCCAGAAGGGAGCTTTTCGGAAAGGCAGTTTGCAGGCTGGATAGTGTCCACAATGATTTTTCCTGCCTGTCTCTTTGTCCTGGACACATACAGGTCCTGCGGTAAATAGAGACTGCAGCCAATGACCTTTTCTGCTGACCTAAGAGTTTGCTGTAGTTTGGGTATACGGTGAGAGGATGCTGCAACCCACTAGACAGTAATAGTGATGCTCACTATGATGGCAGTGCAGAATTGTCCCAGCAATTTCTGGGGAGGATGGAACTTTACCCTTTGCTGAAAGAAGTGCATCTTCTGCCAAGCTTTTTTTGCCAATGGAGGAGATATGGTTCTCCCACATGAGGTCCTGCGAAATAATGATGCTCAGGAATCTGAATGTTGCAACAGTGCCTACTGTGGCATTACACACACAAAATGCTGGATGAACTCAGCAGGCCAGGCAGGAACTAAAGAAATAAGTTAACATTTCAGGACCGGAGAGGAAGGGGGAAGATGCCAGGAAGGGAGAAGGAAGAGGGACACCAGGGGAAGTACTAAGCAGGTGAGGCAGCGATTTAAAAGGCCAGTGTGGGGAATAGAAGCAGAGGGAAGGGGAGGGCAAAAAAGTTAGCAGAAGGAGAAATTGATGTTCATGCAAATAGATTGGAGAATATGCGGGAATATGAGCTGTTGCTCCTACACCCTGAGAGGGGTTTCATTCTGGTAGAAAACTGACATGTCTGAACAGGAATGAGGATAGGAACTAAAATTGTTGATCACTGGGAAATTCCACTTTAGTGGATGCAGTGGAGATGCTCGACAAGTGGTCCCCCGATTTATGTCATGTGGCACCAATGCATCAGGAGTACCGGATATATTAGAGAACACCAACAGATTCTCAGGTGGAATGTTGCCTCACCTGGAAGGACTGTTGAGGCTCTGATTTGGAAGTGAGGGAGGAGGAGAACGGGCAGGTATAGCATTTCTGTTATTGCAGGGATATGTGACGGGAGGGAGATTAGTGAGGAAGAAAGGATGGACAAGGGAATCATGGAGGAAGCAATCCCTCTGGAAAGTGTGGGGGAGGGGAGGTAAAGATGTGTTTGGTGTTAGGATCTTGTTGAAGATGGCGGAAGTTGTGGTGAATGATGTCATGCATGTGGAGGCTCATGGGGTAGTGGTTGAGGACAAAAGGGACTCTATCCCTGTTAAGGCAGTGGGCACAACAACTGTAGAGTTGCTGATGATGAGTTGGTGGAGAGGGTGACTTTCTCCAGAAGTCAATATGCAACTCCTACGTTTTAAGAGCATTCACCAGGACACTAGCTTGTTTACTTCCTAGTGGTATTTTGGACACATCTCCTCTGGTGATTGGTCCAATAACAGTGGTGTTGCCCACAACTTTATCATTTTAACTGATGGATCACTGGAGACACAGTCATTGGTGTATAGGGAAGCTAGGAGAGGGGAGAGAACACACTCATTTTGATACTGTGTGCAAACTGATGGGTAGATAATGAGGGTAGCTTCTTGACTGAGATGGTTAATGTATAAAGTGAAAGCCCTGCTATTGCTATAGTTATCAGGTCATTGTATCTATTCTCATCACCTTGTTGTTCAAGTGAGGCAGATATCACAACTTTGCAAAGGCACGCAACATACACTGTGTATAATAGTAGCAGATTGTCAGTATACAAATACCCCTCAAAGTCCAACCCTAAGTCCTCGTCGTGAGAGGTGGAAATGGGTAAGGCTGAATAACAGGGTTTGAGTAAAGCTGTACAGGCCAATCCCCTGTACAGTGGATACAATGGATTGCAGAAGCATTGATGAACTCCAACCATGCCATCGACTTCAGAGGATGATGGAGACAGGAGGTCATCGAAGGCCTATGCTCCACTGGGAGCTAGGAGCCCAACTTAACTTAACTTAGTATCCAACTGGAAAGAAAGCAAGCTCATGAGCCAATCATAGAACATAGAAATCTACGGCACATTACAGGCCCTTCAGCCCGCAATGTTGTGCCAACCATGTAACCTACTCTAGAACTGCCTAGAATTACCCTACTGCATAGCCCTCTATTTTCCTAAGCTCCATGTATCTATCTAAGAGTCTCTTAAAAGACCCTATTGTATCCACCTCCACCACCGTCACTGCAGTGCATTCCACACATCCACCACTCTCTGTGGAAAAAACTTACCTCTGACATCCCCTCTGTACCTACTTCCAATCACCTTAAAACTATGCCCCCTCATTTCAGCCCTGGGAAAAAGGCTCTGGCTATCCACACAATCAATGCCTCTCATCTTCTTGGAGCGATGGAGGATGAGAGGTGACCAGATAGAGATGTATAGGATGACGGGGGAGTGGGGGCATTGATCATGGGGTAAGCCACAGGCTTTTTCTGGCAGCTGAAATGGCTAATACGAAGGGTCAAACCTTTAAGGTGATTGGAAGTAGGTACAGAGGGGATGTCAGGGGTAAGTTTTTTGCATTGAGAGTGGTGAGTGCGTGGAATGCACTGCTAGTGACGGTGGTGGAGGCGGATACAATGGGGTCTTTTAAGAAACTCTTAGATAGGTACATGGAGCTTAGGAAAATAGAGGGCTATGCGGTAGGGTAATTCCAGGCAGTTTCTAGAGTAGGCTACATGGTCGGCACAACGTTGTGGGCCAAAGGGCCTGTAATGTGCTGTAAAATTTATATGGTCTATGTTCTATCATCTTTTATACCGCTCTCAGTTCACCTCTCATCCTCCGTCACTCCAGGGAGAAAAGGCCAACTTCATTCAACCTGTTCTCATAAGGCACACTCTCTAATCCAGGCAACATCCTTGTAAATCTCCTCTGCACTCTTTCTATAGAATCCACATCCTTCCTGTAGTGAGGTGACCAGAACTGAACACAGTGCTCCAAGTGGGGTCTAACTAAGGTCTTATATAACTGTAACATTACCTCCCGGCTCTTGAACTCAATCCCACAGATGATGAAGTTCAACACACCATACGCCTTCTTAACAGCACTGTCAACCTGCGCAGCAGCTTTGAGTGTCCTATCGACACAGACCCCAAGATCTCTCAGATCCTCCACACTGCCAAGAGTCTTACCTTTAATACTATATTCTGTCTTCGTATTTGACCCACCAAAATGAACCACATTACACTTAGTGGGTTGAACGCCATCTGCCACTTCTCAGCCCAGTTCTGCATCCTATTGATGTACAGCTGTAACCTCTGACAACCCTCCAGACTATCCACAACACCCCAAACTTTTGTGTCATCAGCAAACTTACTAACCCACCTTTCTATTTCCTCATCCAGGTCATTTATAAAAATCACAAAGAGGAGGGGTCCCAGAACAGGTCGCTGCGGAACACCACTGGTCACCGACCTCCATGAAGCACACGAACCATCTACAACCACCCTTTTCTTTCTGTGGGCAAGCTAATTCTGGATCCAAAAAGCAAGGTCTGCTTGTATCCCATGCCTCCTTACTTTCTGAATGAGCTTTGCATGGGGAGCTTTATCAAATGCCTTACTGAGATCCATATACATTACATCCACTGCTCTACCTTCATCAATGTGTTTTGTTACCTCCTCAAAAAATTCATTTATGCTCATGAGGCTTGACCTGCCCTTGACAAAGGTTGACAAAGAGCCTGTAATAAACTGTAGATTTCTATGTTCCATGACTCTCCAAATGCTCATAAATCCTGCCTCTCAGGATCTTCTGCAACAACATGCCTAATATTGAAGTAAGACTCACTGGTCTATAATTTTCTGGATTATCTCTGCTCTTTTTCTTGAACAATGGAACAACATTTGTAAACCTCCTATCCTCCAGTACTTCTCCTGACCCATTTGATGATATAAAAATCGTCGTAAGAGGCTCAGCAATCTCCTCCCTCATGTTCCACAGTAGCCTGGGGTATATCTTGCCCAGTCCCAGTGTTTTATCTAACTTAATACTACTGAAAAGAGCTTTCTTAATGTCTATATGCTCAAACAGTTCAGTCTGCTGTAAGTCACCCCCACAATTGCCCAGGTCCTTTTCCCTGGTGAATACTGAAGGAAAGTATTCATTAAGTACCTCTGCTACCTCCTCCAATCACATGCACACATTTCCATTGTTACTCCTGATTGGTCCTATTCTCATAGTTCATCCTCTCGCTCTTCAAATACTTGTAGAATTCCTTGGGGTTTTCCTTAATCCTTCTCTCCAAGGCCTTCTCATGGCCTCTTCTCGCACTCCTAATTTTGTTCTTATGTCGTTCCTGGCAACCTTGTAATTTTGTAGAACTCTAACAGAACCTAGTTTCCTGAACCTTTCGCAAGCTTTTCTTTTCTTCTTAACTAGATTTTCTGCATCCTTTTGTGCATCATAGTTCTTTTACCCTACCATCCTTTCCCTGCCTCAATGTAACATACCTATGCAGAATGCCAACATTTCCCACCTTTCTGCCATGCAATTCCCTGAGAACATCTGCTCCCTATTTATGCTTTCAAGTTCCTGCTTAATAGCAACATATTTCCCCCTACCCCAATAAAGTGTTTCCCCAAATTATCTGTTCCTATCCTTCTCCAGTGCTATGGTGAAGGAGATGAATTGTAGACACTACCTCCAAAATGCTCTCCCACTGAGAGATCAGACACCTGATCAGGATAATTTCCCAATACCAGATCAAGTACAGCCTCTCCGCTAGTTGGCTTATCTACATGTTGTGTCAGGAAACCTTCCTGAACACACCTAACAAACTCCAACTCATCTAAACAAATCCCTTGCTCTAAGGAGATGCCAGTCACTATTAGGAAAGTTACACCCTCCCATCACAACAACCCTAATATTTTTGTACAGTTCCAGAATCTGCCTCCCTATCTGCTCCTGAATATCCCTGTTACTATTAAGGAGTCTATGAAAAAACACCCAGTAGAGTTATTGCCGCCTTCCTCTCTAACTTCCCCCCATACTGATACAGTAGATAATCCCTCCATGACTTTCTGCAGCATGACACTATCCCCAGTTAGCAGTGCCATGCCCTTATCTCTTTTGCCTCCCTCTCTGTCCTTTTTAAAACATCTAAAGCCTGGCACACTCAGCAGCCATTCCTGCCCCTGAGACATCCAAGTTTCTGTAATGGCCACAACATCATAGTTCCACGTATTGATCCATGCTCAAAGTTCTTCCGCCTTGTTTATGATATTCTTTGCATTAAAATAGACGCATCTCAAACTGTCAGGCTGAGTGCATCTTTGTTCTATCATCTGCCTGTCCTTCCTCACAAACTCCCTACAAACTGTCTCTACTTGTACACCAACTGCCCCATCCTCTGCCTCTTCACTTTGGTTCCCACCCCCTGCAAATCTAGTTTAAACCATTCCCAATAGCATTAGCAAACATCCTTGGTAGGATATTGGTTCCCCTTGGGTTCAAGTGCAACCCATCCTTTTTGTACAGGCCACTCCTGCCCCAGAAGAGGTACCAATGATCCAGAAATCTGAATCCCTGCCCCCTGCTCCAATCTCTCAGCCATGAATTTATCTGCCACCTCATTCTATTCCTACCCTCACTGTCACATTGCACAGGAAGCAATCTAGTGATTACTATCCTTGAGATCCTGCTTCTCAGCTTCCTTCCTAACCCCCTGCATTCTGCTTTCAGGACCTCCTCACTTTTTCTACCTATGTCATTGGTACCGATATGTACCCCAACCTCTGGCTGCTTGTCCTCCATTTCAGGATATTGTGGTAGCATTCAGAAACATCACGAACCATAGAAGGATATTCTGCATAACAATGAATTGAATGAAGACCTTGAGGAATGGACAAATAAAAAGTAGTGACATCACAGGTATCAACACAGACAATAGAAATAGTAATTTCAACTCCACTATTTGCATCTGGTGTAGAAACTCAGTGGGTCCAGCAGTGTCTGTGTGGGGTTGTGAGATGAACTGTCTGCTTCAGGAATGAGAATGGAGAGGTAAGATAAGCCAGTGGAACAAGTACTGGGGGAGTGGTGAAACAGGAGCTAATAGGTGTTCATTCCTGCTCCCTGACATACCACTCCAAAGCTTCTCTTTATACTCGTATCTTCCCTCTCCATTCTCAGTCCTCATGCAGAGTTCTGACCCAAAACATCAACAATTCTTGTCTCCCATAGACTCTACTCAACCTGCTAGGTTCAACAGAAGATCATTTGAAGCTCCAGATTTCAACATCATGTGTCTCCATCCCTACATCAGCACTGGAAGATATAAGACCACATTTACATCCAGCAACTTGCAAAACTGATGAATTTCTAACCTAAACTTGTTCCCAATACTCTGAAGCTGAAAAAAACTGACAAAACTGCATTGAATTAACTAGTCAATGCCAATTGTTAAAGTTCCAAAATGTGATAATACCATCTACTGTATCTCTGTGATAACTATAAGGTCAGTCTGAAAATAGCTGTTGTTGATCAACAGTATCTCTTACCTTAAATAAGGAGTTATGTGCAGAACCAGGGACTAAGATTCTAACAGGCTCAACTTCTCCCATGTGTATATCCAGCTCAATCTGGGTGAGATGAATGAACACTCTAAAAGGTTGTACAGTGGAGTACATTTGGCCCCTAAGATCTCTAACCATCACATTTCTCAACGTCTCCATTACCAAGGTAATTATTGATACCACCGCAGATGAGCAAATGAGAAGGTATTTCCAGAAACCGAATACAAATGATCTCAAACTGAAATGTGATTTCTTGTAAGATGAGATCATGTATCTCTGTCTAACTGTGGTTGAGAAAGTGCTGCAGACTATCAGAGAGAAGTTGGCAGCAACACTAAATTCCCACAAATCAGAAAACATCACTGAGCTCAAGTCCACCCTAGCATATCACAATCGTGTGAGGTTCCAGTCGGATCTTACCACAATATACAGCCATCCGCATCAATTACTGAAGAAGGCTGAGCCATGGTGAAGGCATGAGATACACTGGAGGGTACATTCTAAATGTAAGATAAGCCTCAGCAAGGAGTCATTCTTTGTCTACTGCAGTACCAAACAAGGCACAGACTTTCCTGAGATGTATATAATAATAATAATACTGGAACTTTCACTACTCATGTTCATGAAGTGGAACAGGAGCAATTGGAAGCCATGCCTTTCACATGTTTACAATACCAAGATGCTACAAAAAGGCATTTTCTGTTGTCTTTGGCATTAGTCATTTGCATGAATTCTCATTCTGACAATCCTGTACAATTGTAACAAAGGTCAGCCTTAGTTAGCCACTTTCAGGCTGAATGTACCCATTCCTGTCAGAACATTTTTTAATATGCAGTTGTGCAGTTATTGCTTAGCTAAATTGCCTGAAACCTGTAATTTTAACTCTGCTTCTCTTTCTAGATTATCCCTGATCTGCTGGATGTTTTGAACATTTTCTGTTTTTACTTAAATGGAAATCTACTGCTTAGAGATCAATTAAATTTCTGATTGACTGAAGATATTTTTCAGGAAAAGCTCTTATATTGGTAATTCGGAATTCCATACACTCGCCATGACAATTTGCCATTGTGAGTGCATTATTAAAAGGGAAAACCTTTATTTTAGTCCTGGCTGTTGTATACTGGATGTAACAAATGGATGAGAGTTTAATAAGAAGAGCAAGGTTAGGATTCATTATCTCACTTAAAATAGATGATCAGAAAAAAATAAAGTGTTAACCACCAAATGATACGCAGAAGCTATGATAACAGAAATAGTCCGCTTTTATGTATACAGTATTTAACTCACATATAGAAATATTGCTTGATAAGGCTGAGTTCTATTCTTGGCTCAACCATTAAGCAACTCACTAGTAATCCTTGTAGGGAAAGATCCAGCAATAGGATTAGATTGGGAATATTAACAGAATTACACAAGAGGCTATGAATTTTTGTTCATTCATGGGCTGAGAGTATCTCCTACAGAGCCAAGACCTATTATCCATTCCTAATTAATCTTGAGGAAGAAGGACCTACCAACAAGGACAAAGACAACAGATGCAATGCAATGCCACCACTTGCCATTTCTCCTCCAGATCATTCACTATCCATTGCTGGAGTATGCTCATCACGAGGACTATAGAAATTTACAATAGCAGCTTTTTGCCATTATTCTAGGACAATTAAAATTATCGAGTCATAGATTCAATAAACATAGAAATATGCCCTTTGGTCCAGCTGGTCCATGTCAACCAAGATTCTCATCTAAACTACTCCCATCTGTCCGTGGTTGACAATTATAGGCAGATAGTAAATAATGGTTTTACATTGATATTATAATCTAATAATGGAATATAAACAGAAAAAAGGTGAGAGAAAGTATGGAAAATAAAGAATAGAAGCCTAAATGGAGGAAGGTATTATTAGAGAAATAATTATAGAAAAAAATAATTGCACATATGTTAGACCAAGACTTTGCACATGAGCAGGACCACAGATATCAACTAGTATCAACAACATTGACAACAGGAATTAGGTCTCAGTTTCTCTCTCTCTCATATTGGTCCAGAATTCTGTCACACAGAATACCACAAATTCCTTAACAGTGGGCTTGATCCAAATACTTTGGCACATTTTCTGAGGTTTTATGCATTGGCTGCTCATTTTCTTTCAGCAGTGTGAGTACTTATTGCATGTGTCAACATCAGTCAGATTGTATGCTCTCTAGACCTGTCCATCGAAATAATTCACATCATTCAATACATATGATCACTTTGACTATAATTAAAATATGATTAACTTTCAATAAATCAAAATCCTGCTATTCCAATGGTTCTATAAAGTAAACCATTTTCATGTGTAGTGTAGATAAATAGCAAGGAATGCCTAATATTGTTAGGCGTTCCTTGTACAGAGGGGAACAATTAAACTGCTTCAAATTTGCTTTAATGGCACACACGTTTAGCACTGGAAACCAAATGATACAGACACTTTATTGGGCTTGATTCAATCTATTCTGCCTCTTAATTGTTGATTTAATTACTGATTTTCCACTTGGATAATAATGCTTAATGCCTGTGATTAATTGATAGCAAAAATTTAATGCAGTAATCATAGCCAAAGCTCATTTTCTATGAGTACCAATTGCACGCAACCAAAGATGTGTGAAATCTGAATATAAATTACACAAAAAAATTTGCAGACATTTACTTAAGAAGGTAATTACAGCTAGATTCTAAGTGTAAAGATTTTGCAGCATACCAGCTTCAGCCAAGCAATCATCAGAAGCTGCAATAATTTTTCACTGAGGGTTCATGCCAGCAGAAGGAATGACAGGCATTTCTGGTCCCTGAATCCATGGCGCCAGCTGATTTCTCAGAGTCAACCTCACGTCTAACCAGTCCCACCTACATAATAAAGACCCCATTTGAAGAAAAGAAGACAAATTATTACTTAAAATAACAGGATATCCAACAATTTTTATTTCATCTCTTATTCAAAAGCCCTGAGGTAGAGAGTATGAAACTACTTGTTTCTGTTCAGTTCAGGAGATTCAAAATTTAAGTTAGCCTCAGTAATGACCGAAGACCAATAGCAACTCGGCAGGTTAGGAATCAATGCCAACACTAGTAGTTGCAAAGGTGTCACTTTAAAGTCATTCTTGTATTTGGTATCTTTTCTGGTGAGAAATGTTGGCATTCACAACAAGTGGTAAATTTTGGCCTAATGTTCATAATGTCCAATGTGTTGGATAGTCTTCAACACTGTTCTCCCCTCAAAACTAATCAATAAGCTCCAAGACCTAGGCCTCAATACTGCCTTGTGCAACTGGATCCTTGATTTCCTTACTTGCGTATCACAGACAGTCTGAATTGGGATCAACATCTCCTACACAATCATCATCAGCGCAAAGCTGTGTGCTTAGACCCCCTGCTCTACTCGTTTTCTACTTATGACTGTGTAGCTGATGCACCATCAATAGCTCTGAGACGTGGGTTAAGGTAGGCTTTTATTGGCTGGAAGAAAGCACAAGCAGCAAGTGACCATCACACAACATCCTGGAGACTGAGGAAGGGTCTGTGGCTCCAATCGCCTTTATACCGGGGTCTGTGGGAGGAGCCACGGTCTGGGAGGAGCCACAGGAGCAGTCAGTGGGTGGGGGGGGCATGTCCAGACAGGTATATGTAGTTCACCACAGTAGCTAAGTACAGTTCCAATGCCATATTTAAGTTTGCTGATGAAACCACTGTTGTTGGCCAGATCAAAGAAGATGATGAATCAGCATATAGGAAGGAGATTGAAAATCTGGTAGAATGGTGCCACAACGACAGCCTCTCACACAACATCAGCAAAATCAAAGAGCTTATTGTTGACCAAAGGAGGAGGAAGTCCATTAACCAGTCCTCATCAGAGGCTCAGAGGCGGAGAGGGTCAGCAACTTTAAATTCCTTGGCATTATCATTTCAGAGGATCTGTCCTGGGCCCAACACTTAAGTGCCATTACAAAGAAGGCACAGCAGCTTAGAAATTTGCAAAGTTTCACATGTCATCTGGCAAACTTCTATCTATGTGCAGTGGGGCAGATACTGACCAGTTGCATCACAGCCTGGTATGGGAACAGCAAAGGCCTTGAATGGAAAAGCTTACAAAATGCAATGGGTACAGTCCAGTCCATCACAGTTAAAGCCCCTCCTGTCACAGTCCTGACCATTAATTCCCCATTTTCTCCTAATTCCCTTTGACTGTGCCATGGTTCCGACCGTTAATTCCCCATTTTCTCCTAATTCCCTTTGATGACAGCATACCTGGTTTTCATCAGGACCTGCAGCATAAGCAGCCTGGCTTTGCACCCTCTAGTTGCCAGATCATTGGTCTTGCCAGTGTGGTAATTAATGCTTCCTGGCCACTTAGGATTGTGTGTCCTAAGTTTTGCTTCAGTACTGAGATTTATCCGTGAAACTCAGTCTCTCCGAGTCAAGATCAGTTTTCTAAGTTCTACTCCAGTTCTGAGGTTTACCTGTGAAACCCAGGTCTCTTCATGTCAAGATAAGTTCTACCTGTCTCCTGCCTTCCTGCTCTCCCTCCTGTGGTGAACTAGATATACCTGTCTGACTGCTCCTGTGGCTCCTCCCACAGACCCTGCTGACTGCTCCTGTGGCTCCTCCCACAGACCCCTGTATAAAGGCGACTGTGGTCTGCTGCTCTCCCTCATTTTCCCAGGATGTAGTGTTGTTCTTCAGTCAATAAAAGCCGATATCTCACTTCCTAAGTCTCAGCGTGAGTTATTGATGGTGCATCACCTCCTGTTTGCCATTCAACGCTCACACCTGTGTCTGCATCCTAAATAAATCTCCATGCCTGTGTCCTGTGCTTGGGTTCGCCTCATTCGTTGCAAGACTTCCTATCATTGAGCACATCTACAAACGTTTGTACAAGGAGTGCTGTTGCAGGAAAGCAGCATCCATTATCAAAGACCCCCACTGTCCAAGCCATGATCTTTTCTTGCTACTGCCATCTGAAAGGAAGTACAGGAGCCTTAGGTCCCATTCCATTAGGTTAAGGAACAGTTATTGCTCCTCTTGAATAAGAGTGGATAACTTCACTCACCCCAACACTACATATGGACTCACTTTCAAGGATTCTATAACTCACACTCTCAATATTTATTACTTATTTATTATGTTTTTCTCTTTTATGTATTTGCACTATTTGCTGCCTTGCACATGGGCTGATTGACAGTCTTTGCTGTCATTGATTCTATTGTGTTTCTATTTACTGTAAATATTCACAAGAAAATGAATCTCAGTGTGGTATATAGAGACATAAATGTACTTTGATAACAAGTTTACTTTGAACCTTTGAGAGAAGCGCCCACCAGAAGCATTCCAGAAGCACATCATAACCCCAAAGGAAAGTTTCTCCAACATGACAATAACGTTATCACATTTCAGATGATGAGTAAGCTGTCTTCCATGTGTCATTAAGCAAGTTAATGAAGGGTTTTGGCCTGAAGTGTCAATTATTTACTCTTTTTCATAGATGCCCCCTGACCTGCTGAGTACTTCCACCATTTTGTGTGTTGCTGTGGATTCCCAGCATCTGCTGAAGGTCTTGTGTTCAGATATGTACTTATCTATTTTCTCTAATCGTTTCCCATTTCAATTAATAAAATGACTCATTTTCGATAGGTGGTATGGAAGAAAAGACTTCACTTGGTTCATTTAGTTATAGAATTCCCAAGTTAAACAAAATGTCAAATCTAGAATGCCAGTGCGGTGTTGCTCTTAAATGATCAGCTTTACTTGCAATACATTCAGGACTCTGCCTTTTCCAAACAATTAACTTAACTCCTCCATAATTTAGAGGGACAGCCAACTTTTAAAGAGGGGGTGGAAATAAAAATCAAGTAATGAAACTGCAAATGCGGGAATGCTAGAATTCAAGAAGTGCTTATTTTAGAGATGTTCTAACAGGATTTCCAGTCTACTCTTTTACCTTTTTACTCTCAATGGTTTCTGCTTTACTTCTTGTTTTTGATAAGTGTTGAGTCATACTCACCCCATTGCCATATATCTTTCCTCATCAATTGTCTGAAAGGCTCCAAAAGCTTTATGCCTTAGTGTCCATCTTTTAAGGACATTCCCATTGTTTGAAAGGTTTTCTTAGGAAGATCACTGGCCTGAAACAATAGTTCTATTTCTCTCCACAGATGCTGCCTGGCCAATTGAGTATCTTTAACACATTCCCATTCCATCAAAGAGGAAAAGTGGTGAATACGGATATACCAACATGCTGTACTCTCTTCTGGTAGAATGACTTCCTAACTGAGAACCTCCTTGTGAGAGCAGCCAGTCATGAGCATTGTCATCTTCAATTACAATATTATTATTTAAAACAGTGGTGTATTTTAATTTAAATGATTAATAATAACCATGTGCAAATGTGATCTAATAACTTAATCATACTTGTGACAGACACACAAGGGGTAGATTGGTTTTAGTTCTTAACATAGATTGCTTATTGATTTATTGGTTTATTATTGTCAGTTATACTGAAATGCAGTGAAACTCTTAGTCTGGGTGTCATCCAGACAGTTCATTCCATACATCAAGGTAGTAAAAAGGGAGGAGAGAATGCTGAATAAAATGTTACCCTTTCCGAGAACGTGTAGTGCAGGTAAAAGTATATAATGTAAGGGGCACAACAAAGTAAATCAGGAGATGATGAGGTCATCTTTTAGCATATGAGGAGTCCATTGAAGAGTCTGGTAACAGTGAGATAGAAGCTGCTCGGGCCTGCTGATCTGTGCTCTCAAGCTTTTATATCTTCTGCCCAGTGAGAGAGAAGGAGAGGAGGCTTAGGTTGGACGGGTCCTTGGCTATCCAAAGCAACAGGAAGTGCTGACAGAGTCTAATACTAAACTGGGTTGTGATCAGAACTCGCTGCAATTTCTTACAGTTCTGGGCAGAGCTGTAACTGGATCAAGCTGTGATGCACCCAGATAGGATGATTTCCATAGCGTGTATATGTTGTGAAGCTCTTGGCTCTCACTGAATTTACTCACAAGCCACACAACAGTAGCATGAAGTCCCACTGACATTCACCTCACATGCATTGTAGTGACTTTAAGAAAGTCAAATATTCTAAAGTGCTTTGGAGAAATGTTATGAAACAGAATTTGCAATTAAACAACATGAAGAAACATAGCACTGACCAAGCGCTTGATCAAGGAGACACCTCTTACGGAGGATCTTAAAGGAGAATAAGGGGTAGAAAGTCAATGAGACATTTAGGAAGACTTTAGATTCGTATCAGTTGGAAGAACAAAATCTAACAATGGACAACTGAAAATTCACACTAGACTCACAATGTCTAGTGCCCTCTCATTCAAACTGGAGCTCATCACTCATGCTCACGTTGTGTTTTAAGTCTGATGTGCAATAAACCCCAAAACCTCTCAACCCACATATCTATATGTAACACTTAGGTTCAGGCAGCGCGTGTTTGTCTCAGGGAAGACAGCCTCTGGCCCAGCCAGACTGAGAAATCTCATTTGTGTGGATGCTGTGTGATGTGTTGCCCGGTTACAAATCAAAACTGCCACGTATCAGACAGTACACCATTTGCAATTAAATGCGTGAACTTTATAAATCTTAATCTGGCTATAGGGTTAGTAAAGAAAAAGGGCCCATTTTAATGAAACAGCCTAATGTGCACTTTGGAACTCATGATTTCATCCAGTCGTTTCCCATCGACCTTCTCCAAACGTCACCGACCTTCGGACCCTCACTTCTAATCCACTCAGTCTGGCCTTCTACCAACTGTCTCTACTCACATCTTCTCTCTTCATCTCTCACCAACAGAAGCCCGCAAAATCTCTGCTCCCAGACCCACAAGAAAGAACAACATGCCTCTCATTGGCTAACGTACATTCCAAAGTCCCTGTTATCCCTAATCATAACCCAGACATTGCTGCTACAGAGAAACCATTACCTTGCAGAGCAACATTACATTAGCAGTGGAACCTTACATATATATTGTCTACTTAACTTGTTTCTTTCCACTTTGCATCATTTCTTTTAGCATTGTCTAGTCATGCACTGCAGTTACTCCACTCAGCAGTTTTTTTTCTTCTCCTTGGTTCTATGGAAATTGTGTAGCAGTTTTTCATGGTGGGAATTAAATGTTTGTTCTAAGTTTTGCAGTTACTTGTAGAAGGTTCTGAAGGAAGAACAGTACAAGTATGGATTTTTGACTTTTGTCTGTGTATTTGGGTTATATTTCTTTATTTGACTTCCATTGAATTGATTTTAGGGGAGAACAGATTCCACACTGGCCATATGTAATCAAGGTTAAGATGGAAATTCATGCATCTCTATTCTGGATATGAGATGCCCATGTTTCAAAGTGAAATGGGCATTCAGGGAAATTGCTCATTTCTGGACAGTTAGTTTGGGAATTTGAAAATGACAATATTAGGAAGATTGGAGTTTTGGAAGCAATCCTAAAAGTTGTTTTACTAACAAGACTGCTTTCTTTTACAGAACATAAAAGGTATAGTTCAAGACTTTTGACATATTGATTTTGAGTGTAATACCCTAGTTCATATTTTTACTGTAATGTTGCATGTATTTAATTTTGTACTACTCTGTGCGAGCTACTTGTTTTCAACTTATGTTTGGGTTACTGTTGAAGATAAGAGACGGGAGAAATGTGTGCTATCCAAATAGGATGATCGATTAAGGGGAGGTTTCTTTGTTGAGGGACACTAAGGTTGGGCTTGGAGCTTTTGTTCAAGAGGAGATGAAGAGAGAAGACACTGGGGAGAACCGGTTGTAGCATGTGATCTGCTGGGAGACCCGTTTGTTTGAGATGGATTGTGAGCAACGTTCGGAAGGTGGTGTGTGCTTCCACATTGACCGAGGGTCCAGCGCATGAGTGACAGAGAAGTTCAAGATGAGCCCCAACTTATGCATATTTGACTGGTTAATTGAAATAGGCCCCTTTCTTTTTGTTATTCTATACTAACCATTTAGTTAAGATTCATAAATATAATTCCTTTAATTGTATGCAGTGTACTGTCTGTTATATCGTGGCACTAATTTGTAACAGGGTAGCAAATTGTACAGCATCCACACAGACAGGGGGTTTGGGGTGGGCCCATGCCTCAAACTCACAAGTTTGGTGGAGCCAGAGATTGTCTTCCATATACTTAATGCAGCTGAGGAAACCAGGGTGTTGCATGAGTTTCAGATTCCTTGGAAAATACTTTTCAAGCTATCGGTATTTTGTCATGTAAATTCAAATGATAGTTTAATTTAAATATTGGATTGGTCCAAACAGAATTTCAGCATTAACTCCCTGACCATTTTAAAGCACACATTTATCTAGCTAATGCTGGATGTTTGAATTTAAATTCTTGTTCAGTCATCCTTGGTGCTGCAGGGTTGGCATGTAGTTCCTTACTGATAATCTTCATTGTACTGGAGGGTTGTGATTTGATAGCAAATGATAAACCAAGGACAGTTGCATCAGGATAATAAGGTGGGAAGTGGAAGGACATCGGGAACCAAAACACAGGAACAAGACACAAAAGAAAGGAGATGTACAGGATGGAGAGAGGAGCTCTATGGATAACACTTATGTGAATGGTGAGTCGGGCAGTGATTCAATCAAGATGTATCTATTGTTGTGGTTACATCCAAGTATTTTCCAAAGGATGCTTTGAAGATTATTAATTGTACACAGGAGAACATTGTACTGTACAGGGGGCAAGTAGAGTGAAAATGTTCACAATGTGGGTAAATGTCACGAGACAAGCTTACAAATTGAGTTATCAGTACTTATGGGGATTTTTCATTATCTATTTTGCCTGTGAGTAATCAGTTTTCCTTACAATAAGCATTGCTGGGACAGACATATTGTATAGCAACATCAACAACGTGTTATACCAAGGAATAGAAAAAATGCCTTTTGAAAAAAAAAATCACAATATCATGATTTTAGGTTTGGCTGTTGGAGGACAAACATTGTTTCAGCTAGCAGTAAATGTGGTAATGAAGGAGAACCTCATACTCCAACGCCATGATACAAATCAATATTTTGGGACTACGTTGTTATCAAGTTGCCACTGATTCTTCATTCGACAGCAGTCTGAACAGGTGTTGTGAACAAGGCAAGGGAGAAATTTATCAATGGATTCAACACACAGAAGTAATTAAAACACACGCTGCTGTTTGGAAATTATTGGTATTAGAATACAACTGATGAGCGGCCTCAATGGTCGAAGGTTCTATTGAAAGTTACATGTCCTATGAACAAAATGAAGAACTGAGACAAGATTGGGTAAAGGAAATGAGACTGATATCTGTTAATATTTGTGGTTGAATAATGGTAATATGGGGAAAGATGGGAGAGCTAGGATAACAGTGGGAAGTCATGTTTCTTTTTGGGTCCTGCTCCAGGAAAAATTCAGACTTATAATAAAGTGAGAGCTTTGATTAATTACAAGTTGTGTAGTGAGTTTCCCAACCTAGATCCACTGTTGAACGGTCAACAAGACTGCCACATCCCAAATTAGAGGATCTACCACCAAAGGACTAGTAGACACAAAGAGAACACCACCATCCCCTTCAAGTCACACAATATCCTCATTTGGAAACATGTAGCCAGTCCTTCATTGTCACTGTGTCTACTTCCTGTTAACTCCTTATGCAGCAGTAACGTGGGACTGTCTGCATCAGAGGGTCTGAGGTGTTAAAGGGACAACTCAATGCTACCTTCTCAAGCACTTTAAATAATGAGCAATAAATGATGGCCTTACTGGAGAAAGCTATACCACAAAATGAAATAAAAAAGAATTGATCATTTGGCATCTTGAAGCAAGTTCTTAAAGACAATATCTCTGAAAAGCTCAAGTGATCGACTTCATTCCAAAAGGTTTGGAATCAGAATCAGAGTCAGGCATTTGCTGGGAAATTTTTTAACTGAGCTGCAGCAGTACAATGCAATACATGATATCATAGAAAAAATAAATAAGTAAATCAATTACAGTAAGTATATATATGTATATTAAGTAGTTACATTAAAACAGTGCAAGTGCAACAGCAGAAATAATAGATAGTGAGATAGTGGTCATGGCTTCAAAGTCCATTTAGGAATCAGATGGCAGAGGGGAAGAAGCTGTTCCCGAATCTCTGAGTGCCTTCAGGCTTCTGTATCTTCTTCTGGTGATAACGATGAGAAGAGGGCATGTCCTGGGCGATGGGGGTCCTTAATAATGGACACATCCTTTCTGAGGCACCTCACCTTGAAGATGTCCTGGATACTACAAAGGCTAGTACCCAAGATGGAGCTTCATTTAACTACGTTGAGAGAAAGTCGCTGATATGTGTTTTTAATTAACATTGGCACGGAGCTTTGGAACTTTAAGAGATGCAAGCTGACATACCACGCATATCTAAGTACAGTTAAGCCAGTCTTCTGATTATAAATTTGGATATAACATGCTTAATATTCAATTATTTTGGAAAATGTTAGACTGGCAAGAGTACTAATAGCTTGGCAGCTACTTTTGATATACAGTTAGTTTCCATTCCATGAAAGCAATGGATTTGTGACTGAAGTGCCTGCTGCTGAACTTTACAACTCCAGTGAAGAGATTGTCAATTCCCAAGGTCATATTATTTTTAAGTTAGGATATGGCCTTTTTGACTTGTCAAATAAAATCTTACCTCTGCAATCCCTCTTGTACCTACTTCCAAGCAATGAGAAACTGGACAAATAGATAATTGAGAGAGAGAGTCAATATCAAAGTCAGAATTTTGAGGAGACTGCTCCTCTGCTCCTGAGGAGTTCATCCCTGTTCTTGAAACCTTGGCTACAGATGGTTTTGATGGCTGAAGAACCTTTGCATGTCACTGAGTTGCTGAGTCTCCTCAGCCCTGTTTGTTCATCATCTGTCCTTTAGGTCATGGTTACGATTCAGCTATGAAGAACTTCGGTCATGCATCCACAATCTCATTGTCCACCTCTGGACAGAAGAAGATATACAAGGGGACCTCAGAGAAGCTTTGGTCATACCTCTCTTCAAAATAGACAATAGACAATAGGTGCAGAAGTAGACCATTCGGCCCTTCGAGCCTGCACCGCCATTCTGAGATCATGGCTGATCATATACTATCAATACCCGGTTCCTGCCTTGTCCCCATATCCCTTGCTTCCCCTATTCATAAGATACCTATCTAGTTCCTTCTTGAAAGCATCCAGAGAATTGGCCTCCACTGCCTTCTGAGGCAGTGTATTCCAGACCCCCACAACTCTCTGGGAGAAGAAGTTTTTCCTTAACTCTGTCCTAAATGACCAACCCCTTATTCTCAAACCATGCCCTCTGGTACTGGACTCTCCCAGCATCTGGAACTTATTTCCTGCCTCTACCTTGTCCAATCCCTTAATAATCTTATATGTTGCAATCAGATCCCCTCTCAATCTCCTTAATTCCAGCGTGTACAAGCTCAGTCTCTCTAACCTCTCTGTGTAAGACAGTCCAGACATCCCAGGAATTAACCTTGTGAATCTACGCTGCACTTCCTCTACAGCCAGGATGTCCTTCCTTAACCCTGGAGACCAAAACTGTACACAATACTCAGGTGTGGTCTCACCAGGGCCCTGTACAAATGCAAAAGGATTTCCTTGCTCTTGTACTCAATTCCCTTTGTAATAAAGGCCAACATTCCATTAGCCTTCTTCACTGCCTGCTGCACTTGCTCATTCACCTTCAGTGACTGATGAACAAGGACTCCTAGATCTCTTTGTATTACTCCCTTACCTAACTCTACACCATTCAGATAATAATCTGCCTTCCTATTCTTACTCCCAAAGTGGATAACCTCACACTTATTCACATTAAACATCATCTGCCAAGTATCTGCCCCTTCACCCAGCCTATCCAAGTCACCCTGAATTCTCCTAACATCCTCATCACATGTCACACTGCCACCCAGTTTAGTATCATCAGCAAACTTGCTGATGTTATTCTCAATGCCTCCATCTAAATCGTTGATGTAAATCGTAAACAGCTGTGGTCCCAATACCGAGCCCTGTGGCACCCCACTAGTCACCACCTGCCATTCCGAGAAACACCCATTCACCACTACCCTTTGCTTTCTATCTGTCAACCAGTTTTCTATCCATGTCAATATCTTCCCCCCAATGCCATGAGCTCTGATTTTACCCACCAATCTCCTATGTGGGACCTTATCAAATGCCTTCTGAAAATCAAGGTACACTACATCCACTGGATCTCCCTTGTCTAACTTCCTGGGTACATCCTCGAAAAACTCCAATAGATTAGTCAAGCATGATTTACCCTTGGTAAATCCATGCTGGCTCGGCCCAATCCTATCACTGCTATCTAGATATACCACTATTTCATCTTCAAAATAGGAAACAGGTCTATCTGCTGTAACCACAGATTGGTCTTGTTGCTATTTATGGTGTCACCGGGCTGCTCCTCAGCCAAACAGGTGTGTCCGGAATCAATCTTCTGTACATGCTGAGGCACAGTGGGTGCGATACAAAGATCGCTGCTTGCCAATGCCAGGAAAATGCAGAGCTAAGCAGCAACCACTGCACATGGAATCTCACTAAAGCCTTTGACAACATCAGATGTGAGGGGCTGTGAACACTCTCCTCAACTTCACCTTTACATTTGCTTTAAACTGGCATACAAGCTGTAATACTAACCAAATATTCAGAAGTCAAAATCTAGGTTGCAAAAGCCAACAATAAGATCCGACAACACTCACCATTGCCTTCAGTGCACTGACACAGTCTTTGCTTGATTTCAGAAAAGTTTATCAGCGTATCAGTTAAATTCTTCCTTTTCTAATTTCCTTTTTAGGGCGACTCGGCAATCGGCTGTGTCTTGGTATGTCCAGGTGTTGCCTGAAGCTGGGTGGTTTTGGGGCCTTGCACAGCCCTGTGGACATGAGTTGTGGATACTTATTCACCAGTGAAAAGGACATCAGCAGTTGTAGGGGTGACTTACCACGGACTGAAATGCTCAAGTGTATAGACATTAAGAAAGAGGATGTATTGGAGCTTTTGAAAGGTATTAAGTTAGATAAGTCACCTGGACTGGACAAGATATACCCCAGGCTACTGTGGGAAGCAATGGAAGAGATTGCTGAGCCTCTTACAATGATATTTGTATCATCAAATGGGACAGGAAAAGTACTGGAAGATAGGAGGCTTACATATGTTGTTCCCTTGTTCAAGAAAGAGAGTAGAGCTAACTGAGAAAATTCTAGACCAGTGAGTAGGCAAGTTGATGAAGAAGTTCCTGAGAGGCAGGATTTACGAACATTTGGAGAGGCATAATCTGATTAGGGATAGTCAGAATGGCTTTGTCAAGGGCAGGTCATGTCTTATGAGCCTAATTGAATTATTTGAGGAGGTAACAAAACACATTAATGAAGGTAGAGCAGTGGATGTTGTGTACTTGATAGGCATTTGATAAGGTTCCCCATGCAAGGCTAATTCAGAATGTAATGAGGCATGGGATCCAAGGAGACCTTACTTTGTGGATTCAGAATTGGCTTGCCCATAGAAGGCAAAGGGCAGTTGTAGATGATTTGTATTCTGCATGGAGGACAGTGACCAGTGATGTTCTGCAGAAATCTGTGCTGGGAATCATCCTCTTTATGATTTTTGTAAATGAGCTGGATGAGGAAGTAGAAGGGTAAGTTTGCTGATGACACAAAAGTTGGGGGTGTTGTGGATAGTCTGGAGGGTTGCCAGAGGTTACAGCGGGACTTCGATATGATGCAGAACTGAACTGAGAAGTGGCAGATGGAGTTCAAACCAGATAAGTGTGAAGTGGTTCGTTTTGGTCTGCCAAATTTGAAGACACAACATCATATTAATGGTAGGACTCTTGACAGTGTGGAGGATCAGCGAGATCTTGGGGTCCATGTTGATAGGACACTCAAAGCTACTGCGCAGGTTGGCAGTGTTGTTAAGAACACGTATTGGCATTCATCAACTGTGGGATTGAGTTCAAGATCCATGAGGTTATGTTACAGCTACATAAGACCTTAGTTAGACCCCACTTGGAGTACTGTGTTCAGTTCTGGTCACCTCATTATAGGAAGGCTGTGGATACTATAGAGAGTGCAGAGGAGATTTACAAGGATGTTGCCTGGATTGGAGAGCATGCCTTATGAGAATAGGTTGAGTGAACTCAGCCTTTTCTCCTTGCAGCGATGAAGAATGAGAGGTGACCTGACAGAGGTGTATTAGATGATGAGAGGGGCATTGATCGTGTGGATAGTCAGAGGCTTTTTCCTAGGCCTGAAATGGCTAACATGAGGGTGCATAGTTTTAAAGTGCTTGGAAGTAGGTACAAGGGGGATTGCAGAGGTAAGTTTTACATGCAGAGAGTGGTGGGTGCGTGGAATGCACTGACAGTAAAGGTGGTAGAGGCGGGTACAGTAAGGTCTTTTAAGAGATACTAAAATAGGACTATGGAGCTTAGAAAAATAGAGGGCTATGTGATATGAACATACTAGGCAGCTTCTAGAGTAGGTTACATGGTCGGCACAACATTGTGGGCCGAAGGGCCTGTAATGTGCTGTAGATTTTCTATGTTTCTATGAATTCTCACCAGTGTCATGAACTGAAGCGTAGCGGGAGCCAGAACATAGAAGACAGTGAGAGTGTTTGTCGGGGCTCTGTACTCAGAATCGATCGCTCTTTCTGAATGGTAAGGGAGAGTTTGCTGCTGAATCTCAAATCAAGGAACTCGAAATTAAAAGCAAACATTGAATTAGCGACTGCTGTCTCCCCTGCCACTGTGGAAGGAGCAATAGCTGTCAGTCTGATGCACTATCAATAACTCCAAAAGACTGGAAGTAGAGTAAATACTGAAAGGCTTTTATTAGCAGTAAAACAGAGCATGTCCATGCTGGATGACTGTGGTAGAAGCAGAGACACAATCACCTTTATCCAGGGGTCTGTGGGAGGAGCCACAGGAGCAGTCAGCAGAGGGGCGTGTCCAGACAGATATACATGGTTTACCACACTGTCCTTTGTGTGTGTGTGTGTGTGTGTGTGTGTGTGTGTGTGTGTGAGTGAGAGAGAGAGAGAGAGAGAGAGAGAGAGAGAAACAGTGGGATGTTGAAACGTTGGAGTGAATTATTAGTTTTTGATGTACTGTAGACCATGGAAGTCAAGGATGGATTGGAGCCTCCTTGAAAAAAGATACAATGTGATTACTAACATCTGAGAATCTTTAGCATATGACTGCCTAAATTGCAGGTAGCATTTTGGTTGAATTAAAACTTACATTCATGCATCAGAAGCTCATAGTGGTGGACATTCATGGCAGAAGGTACACCACCTCACAAAGAACACATCTGCTGCTTGCCCCTCCTATTGCATGTATAGAAGGGTTTGTGAGACCTACTGACTGGAGGCAAGTAACCCCAGAGACTGCCTAAGAGGAAAAAGACACATTCAATCATTTAGTTTTTCTGCTTTGATTTATGTCAGTCAAACTGCTTCAGACAATCATTTGGAACATTCAGACTTTGGTGAATACTGGACAGAAGCACATTGTGTGGAGTAAAATGTAGCCCTAAGTGGCTTGTGGAAGGAAGCTTCGGAGGAACTACTAAATAAAGCACTCCTCTGAGGATTTTGCTGGAGGCGTCATCTCAACTGGCCACTTTAACAAATGAATCCTATGGAATATTCTAATCTTTGCCCTGAACCCTCTGTGTTCTTAAGCTGATTGACAGCAAACTGATGCTGAGAAAAAACATATTTGCATTGAATTCTGCTTGTTTTTAAGTTCAATTGTTTTGAATCATTTTGTCACTTTTGTTACATACCCTTAAGTAAGCTTATTCTTTCCCCTTTAGCTGTACAATGTTTGTCATTGCTACATTAGACAGGTAAGTTTCTACTTCACTGTACACATTTCCAAGAATATCCAGGTTTCTTACAAAGGCTTCACACTGCATGTAATATAAACAACCCCTTTAGCATTTTCCACTTGAGTATTTGAAGTGCCACATCACTTTTCCTGCCTCATTTCTCTGAAAATAAACAACTGATCCAAAATTGGAGATGAGCATATTGACATGATATTTTTCTGCCCACTGCTTGAATTACATCATTATCTCACATTAGATGGAGCTCAATGCTTCTGCTAAAATAACGGAGATGAAGATATTTCCATATAATCCTGCCAAAAATTGACATAATCCCTTTGCATATGTTGGTACACAGCTGTTCATAGTATTAAGAAATGTCTTGCTCAGCTGTGAGTTTCAATTATGGAGAATGGTGGAATTTTTATTCCTTCTACATAGCAAATGAGAGGGACAAAATTCCAATGCAGCTCACTTAGTCGGCTTAACTCATCATAATAGTTCGAGTGTGCTGTGAATCAATACCACAGAGTGCATGTGTGAGTGTTGTGTGTTCATCTATGTGTGTGTGCGTCTATTAATTGACACCACTACTGTAACAATTTGTCTGTAGTTCCACCTCACAGATTTTCATTATTTCAAACTTCTGGTACTCTTATTCACTTGCAACATAAATTGGAATCTTCACAGCAGGAAAAAATATCGATAAGATAAAAAACTATCCTCCCTCATTCAGAAAGCTAGATCAGATCTAATTTATTTGAATGCAATACATTTCTTTTCTGTGCCATTGTTTCAGCTTGACACTTGGAGGATAATTGGCTACGGCACAGAACTGTCATTATTACCCTCGGTCATTAGGCTCTATAATGAGTCAACCTATAGCTGGGGAAGTGATGACCCCCTGCTCTGAAATTGTTTGAGGTAACTTATTTTTTATTCTTTCTTACTTCTGTTCTAATACTTGTATATTTGTATATCCGTGCACTTGTAATGCTACTGTGACACTGTAATTTCCTTTGGGATCAATAAAGTATCTATGTATCTAATTTAATATCATTACTGGGTTGAAAAGGGAGATGGCCAATTTTAATATAATTAATATATTAAAAACAACAAATACCATTAAAGTCGGTAGAAAATTAACTGAATTTGATTTCCAATATGTGAACAAATTTAAATTCAAATCTTTTCTGAAGGTTCTATCGCCTATCATGATTGGAAGTTATTTAAGTTTTGATATAAAACTATAATAATTCATAGAATATAATCACTTCCATTTTGCAAGCCGTTAACATTTACAATAACTTGTGGATAAATCATTAACTGCAAATCCTATTAAAAGAATGGCGGTACACAATAACTGCAAATATACCATGAGGTGTAATTTTTTTTGAACGGTCAATAATGCAGTACTTTCAATTGTTAGGTGGAATAAGAGGAGAAAGGTGGACCTAGGTGATGGGGGTGCTGTGATAGGCAGATGGGGAGAGGAAAATTGAATTGCTTCTGAATAGGTAGAAGTGGCAAAGGACTGATATTGATGGAATCTGATAGAGATGATAGTGGAACGTGGAATAAAGGGAGGGAGGTGGGGTAGGCAGTGGAAAGTAGTGGGGGAGGCAACTAGGAGGAGTCCAGATGAATGGTCTTAATGTGAAATGTTGACTACCCATTTCCTGTAGATGCTGCCTCACCTACTGAGTTTCACCAATATTTTGCACATTGCTCCAGATTCCAGCATCTGCAGTCTCTTGTGTTTCCATGATGGTGAATTGTATTGAATCTAATTTTCAATGCCTGCTGGTATGTCAAGATAGAATGTTTGTTCTGTTACCAATGGGATGAAACACCGCATAAAGCTTTAGTGATATTGATCGAGCAAGATAAAGGCAATATCATCTGTACAGTAAAAGATTATTAAAATGATTTTTTTCTGCTCTGACATTGGGATAAAAACAAAAATACACAATTTTATTTGTGTTTCTGCAATTATGAAATGATGAGGTGTTTAAAGAATAGTTAAATAGTTAAATAAATAAGCCTAGCATTATAAGATCTTTAGTAACAGAAAATGGCCATTCAGTCTGTTGAGCTTATTCTGACCAGTAGTTTAGGTGAAAGTTTAGTCAACGTGCTACTACCCTGACATCGCTTCATTGCTCAAACTATAATGCCTCCTGTTAACAGCATGTCAGACTTAATTTTTGCTTCCTGCAAAGTTATTAGTTTCTCCAGTTCCCTTTGACAAAAAATCCGTTATATCCAATGGCAACTCACTCTTGGATAGAACTGTCTTACCCACAATAAATCCACATTACCACATACATCTAAATCTGTCGCTTGCCCACATTAATTGTCTTCACTTATGAAAAACTGCTGTTCAGTACCTTTGGCAAAGAGGACATTTTTTAAGTGAGCTTTGGGAAAAGTGGTCAACTGTTTGAGATGCTGTTAGTACCCATAAAACTTTCAGAAGAACTGATTTCAAACATTGTCTCTTTTTGTTTAATGAATGAATTCCTTTATTTCTGTTCCTAAATCAATGATCAAAAGTCTGCAAACATATTAGTTGACTTCTTACTATTTCTATGACCTTTCTGTCTTTCTTAAATACAGGTGTCTACCTCTGACAAAAGAGCTGCCTTTATTGACAAATGTAGTTTATAATAGCTTTCATTACATTCTATGCTCCTCACAAACACTCAGAGGCCACTTTGTTATATACAACTGTACACCTGCCTGTTTATGTAAATATCTAATCAGCCAATCATGTGGGAGCATGTTTAAAAGCATGCAGACATAGTCAAGAGGTTCAGTTGTTATTCAGACCAGACATCAGAATGGGGAAGAAATGTGATCTGAGTGACTATGACCGTAGAATGATTGTTGTTGCCAGAAGATGTGGCATGTATATTTCAGAAACTGCTGATTTCCTCAGATTTTCACGCACAAAGGTCTCTAGAGAATGAAGCAAAAAACAAACAAAAAAATCCAGTGAGCGACAATTCTGTGGGTGAAAACAACTTTTTAAAGAGGGAAGTCAGAGGAGAATGGCCAGAATGGTTCAGGCTGACATGAGGCAACAGGAACACAAATAACCACATGTGACAACAGTGCTTGTAAGAGCATCCCTGAACAAACAACACATCAAACCCTGAAATGGATGGGCACAGCAGAAGACAATGATCATACAGTATTTCTTTTCTCTTCACTGTCTTGTGTAATTTATGAAATAATTTATGTTTTATTGATTGAACCTACATGCCCGTGATACTGCCGCAAGCAGGTTTCTCAAATAGTTGTGAAAATAAACTTAAACTTGACTTTTATTGTCCCGCTTGGTGGCGCAATAATATCAGCGCCAGACTCTGGAGCGAAGGTTCCCGAGTTCAAATCCAAGTCAGGTTGAATGTCGAGCTAGCAACTCGGCCTCGTAAAAACAAGAATAGCTACGGAAACACCGTCATGACGGTGCCCCGATAACTCCACTGCCGAGTAAAGGGCTATTCTTCTTCTTCTTCTTCTTTGACTTTTATTGGTAGTGGGGGAAAAAAGATGGAATGGATGAAGATTGCTGTAGTAGCAGAATCCTTAGAAAAGAATGATAGAATAGAGTAATTTCAGCATGGATTTATGAATAGACAATGATATTCGACTAACTGTTTAAATTTCTTTGAGTATGTGACTGGTGCTGAAGACAAAGAGGAACTAATGGGTGTGGTGTATTTAGATTTTCAGGAAGTTTTTATTACAGCATGCAAGTTTACAGCACATAGAATTTGGAGTAATGGATGTGGAATTGATTAATGGACAGAAAGTAAAGAGCGGGAATAGATTGACCACTTCCAGGAGAAAGCAACTAGGAGGGCAAATAGTATGTTTCCTTTAATTATGAAAGGAGTGATTATATAGGGCATTAGAGAGTTTGCACATGGAGTATTGTGCACAATTTTGGGCTCCGTGCCTAAAATGAATATACTTGCCATCAAGGGAATGCAATGATGATTCTACAGATTGGTTCCTGATATGGGTTACCATATCAAGAGACACTCAATAGAATAGGCCCCTATTCTACAGAGTTCAAAAGGATAAGAGGAACTTACTAAATGCTCACAAGGCTCTTCAGGGTAGATGTATGGAGAATATTTCCATTGGCTGAGGAGTTAGGAACCAACAGTTACAGTTCCTGAATAAGAGGTACTGAGATGAGAAGAAATTTCTTTACACAGGCAGTGGTGAATCTTTGGACTTAGTCTACAGTAATACAACATAGATACAAGCCCTTATACCCAACTCAGCCTTTCCAACTATGATGTTAATCTCTGCTGGTCCCATTTTCCTGCTTTTGGCCCATATCACTGTAGGCCTTTTCTATACACGTACCTGTCAAGTTGCCTTTTAAACATCGCAAATATCAACCGAAATGTTGATAAATGTCAAAGAAATTTCAAAAGGTCATATGGCCTACTCCTGCTCCTATTTCTAATTCTGTAGTTTTTGGTGACAATAAGAATTATTTCACAGAATCAGTTGTTGATTATTGTCTCCCCATTGCCGATTTTTTCCTGATTCCACCTGAATCTTATTTCATGCATTCATTTGCATGGTTTCATCCAAAACCACAGACATGTACTATGTTCATGAAAGTGCCAAGCACACAGTGGTATATCTAAAGTATGGCAGGTATGGCACGTGCCCTGGGCACCACCTGAAGGGGGATATCACTGAGCAGTTTCTATTAAAGTCAGACAAGCCATCCTCAGATAGTGAAAAAAGCATTTTCTTCAGATGTATACACGAGGAAATCTGCAGATGCTGGAAATTCAAACAACAACAGACACAAAATGCTGGTGGAACACAGCAGGCCAGGCAGCATTTATAGGGAGAAGCGCTGTCGACATTTCAAGCCGAGACCCTTCGTCAGGACGAAGTCTTTGTTTATAATGTCCTGGAGAACTTGAAGTATCTCTTCAAGGTACTTGTTGATGGGCTTCACTGCTCCTGTACTTGCACTCCACCTGGTTTTGGAAAACGACTTAACAACCACAGGCATGGTGTTTTAATTTTTCCCAGTGCTGTGTTGAACGAGAGAAAAACACGTAGACAAGTCCTGATGAAGGATCTCGGCCCGAAACGTCGACAGCGCTTCTCCCTATAGATGCTGCCTGGCCTGCTGTGTTCCACCAGCATTTTGTGTGTGTTGTTGTTTTCTTCAGATGTATGATCATCTTTGATTATCATGGGTTTGAAGCACTAGGATGGCCTTATTTCAGAGCATTGTGTAAGAAGACCATGATACATTTCTTCACAAAGAAGAAGGAAAGTGGAGCTGAAGGACGGAAGAGACAAAAGTTGGAGGTGGAGGAAACCAAGAAGTCGAGCATGTTGTTCATGACCTTCTTTGAAAAGCCTGGAACAAGTAGTTCGACACGTTCCACTGAGTCGCCTGCACCTGCTACAAGATGGTTAGAATCCCAAGGTGGATCAAGTACAAATGCATCACAAGCCGAGGAGGAAGTCAAGTCAGATAAATCCGAGTATGACGAGATTAAGAGTGAGGCTGCCACAGAGAACGTGGACATGACAGGAGGGGAAGACGATGGTGGTGGTTGTGATGTTGAGTTTATTGACGAGATTTTACCTGACAAGATTGAACTTGACGACACTGGACCTAGTGAACTGGATGGTGTCAAAGAGCCTTGGACAGTCATACCAGAAGTGATTGAACAGCATGAAATTGGACTTCTGAAGTTCGACAAAGATACTGGAAAAGCAATTCTGCCTGACGCGTTGAGAACAGAAATAATAAAGCTGGATTCAGAGTGTTTCCAGAACTGTGAGGGACCTTTCCTACCAACAAATAACTGCTCAATGAACAAAACTTAGTTCAAGAGGAAATTGGGAAATGGTCGTGGTGAGGAAGTGACTCGCTCATGGCTGGTCTATTCCCCTTCTACAAAGTCTACATTTTGTATCTGTTGTCTTCTCTATTCTCGGTCAGACCATCAATCCTCATTGGAGCAGGAAAGTGGATTCAACCAGCAGAAAGCACCTGAAAGGATTAGTGTTCATGAAAATGCCGAGAATCATCGGGAATGCTTCACACAATGGAAAGAAACAGAAAGAAATTTAGCTGGAAACAGCGGAGTCATTGATCCGGTATTTCAGTCACAGATTGAGAAGGAAAAGCAGAAGAGGCGTGATATCTTGACAAGAATCCTTCACTGTATAAAATTCCTTGCAACTCAGAACCTGGCATTGCGAGGACACAGTGAGTCACTTCAGCTGGACGATGACTCCAATGTGGGAAATTTCCTTGGCTTACTGAAACTACTGGCCATCTTTGACCCTGTCATAAAAGAACACCTCACTCATTTGGAAAGTCATCCTAGATCCACGTCTTATCTTTCATCGGGTGTCCAGAACGAATTCATCCACATGATGGCATCCACTGTTCACCAGAGTTTTACTGAGAAGTATTCGTAAAGCCAAGTACTATGGTCTCATGTTCGACTCGACTCCTGATCAGGCACACCGTGAGCAGATGTCAGAAGTAGAGAGGTGTGTGGAAGTTGATTTTGAGAGGAAATCAGTCCGTGTTAGAGAGTCCTTCCTTGGTTTTATCCAGATAAGCCAAAAGGATGCTGAGAGCTTGGTTGAAGACATCCTGAAACAACTAGAGAAAGATGAAATGGAGCTACAAGATTGTCGGTCACAGTGTTATGGCAACGCTGCTGTGATGGCTGGACACAGAAATGATGTTCATCAAAGAATAAGTGAGAAAAACAACCTGGCAGTGGTTGTGAATTGCGATAATCACTCACTCAACTTGGTGGGTATACATGCAACCAAGCAGGATACAATGAGGGTCACATTTTTTGGAACCATTGAAGCTCTCTACGTGTTTTTCTCTCGTTCAACATAGCACTGGGAAAAACTCAAAAACACCGTGCCTGTGGTTGTTAAGTCATTGTCCAAAACCAGGTGGAGTGCAAGGACAGGAGCAGTGTAGCCTATCAACAAGTACCTTGAAGAGATAATTCAAGTTCTCCAGGACATGATAGACAATGAAAACGAGACCAGTGAAACAAGAAGTGATGCAAGGCAGCTGTACAACCACATGTTGAATTTCAATTTTCTGATTTTGCTAGGATTTTGGAACAAAGTACTCATTCGCATTGACCATATTCAAAAGAGGCTGCAGGATCCTAGCATGAACTTCCACGATGCTGCCCTGGATTTGAAAGCCCTCCGAGATCATTTTTGTGATGAAAGAGAACTGTTGGTCAGTGAGTCACTTGAAGAAGGAGTCGGTCTCTGTCAAGAATGGAATATTGAAGTTGAAAGACATCAGAGATGAAAGAAATGAATGGTTGATGAAACAGCTAGGGCAGAAATGGAAAAAGTCATGTAGGGAACACTCGACCCTCTTCACAGAGAAATGGACGAAAGGTTCACTCATTTGCACGACACTGACACCAAGTTTGGGTTCCGTCGTGATGTCAGGGGACTGTGTTATGGCGCTGACGGTAATGAGCTAAAGAAGAAGTGTGAAAATTTGGGCGAATTGTACAGCTCTGACGTTGATGGACAGCAGCTATATGAAGAAATTTTGGATTGCAGAATGTTGTTATCAAGGCGGGTCAACATGAAAATATCAAGACCTGAAGAGCTTCTTGAATTTATTGTTCAGTGTGGAGATGAAAGTGTCTTTCCCAATCTTCACATTGCTATTCAGATAATGCTAACCATCACAGTTTCCATCGCCAGCTGTGAGAGATCATTCAGCAAGTTAAAACTAATACTTTTGTATTTGAGAGCCTCCATGGGTCAAGGCAGACTCTGTGATCTTGCTCTGCTAAGTGTAGAAAGAGACAAAACTGAATAAACTGACTTTGATCTCATCATAGACCAATACGCATCAGTGAAAGCAAGGAAAGTGCAGTTATAATTTTCATGTAGTGCCATAATTTGTTAATTAAAAGATTAACGAGCTTGACTTGTAGTTTTGAGCTGATATTATGGTAAAGTTATCTAAAAGATGGATGTCAGATGTTTGGACAGGGACGCAATTTCCGTGCTTGCCATAGGCGCTACTTTCCATAGATACGCCCCTGCAAGCACACAACCACAGGCTCCAGCTGATCCATAGCCTATGCTCACCACTTGTGTAAGCATTCCAAACCCCGTCAGCATCAAAGACTCGCACCACGGCAAATGCGGCAGTCTACAATATAGCAATCAGACCTCGAGATGAAGCGTTCTGGATGCTCACTTACAGCACATTCTTGATGGGCTTTGGCAGACTATGTTGTTTAAATGCCTCTGATATGCTTGACATTTACTTAATCAGACAAAATTTTAATTATTTAAAATATTAAGACTGATAAGATAAGGGAAGAAAGTATCAAACTGCTGCTAATTAGAAACATCCATTATACTGCATTTGCAGTGAAATTTAAAAAAGCAAACAAATTTAGCAAATTTAGTTTTTGAATGAAGATGACCATTAAACTGAGGTGGTGGATAGCAGATCCAGAATTGGCCTGTACAGTCACCAACGATCATGCTGTCGCTCCTGAAGACTCCTCTTCCCTCCTGATCTTTGCAAGCAAAGAACCAGCCTTCATATATACTCCGATAATAAAATGACTTTGAACTTCGAAATGTGGTAGTCTAATGTTAAGGTCTTTGAGGTATATGGCGGTGAGGTCCAGGGTACTTCTGGTTCGGGGGCTCACTGTCATGGAGCTGATATGGTGGCTAGGTCTCTGAAAGGATAAGTGGAGAATTGATACGGGAGCTAGTACTGCCATATTAATTCTCAGTAAGTGATAGGAACAGTTAGGCTAAAAGGCAGCTGGAGTGTGTTGGACAACTTGGAGTTGGAAGGAAAATGAAGTGGATAGGCAAACAGGAATCAGAACTATAGGGGTGAGTGGCAGGAGTGACAATGAATGGGTGAATCTTTCAATGTGGGATCAAAAGAGCTCCTCCCATCGTTACATTAGCTAAATTTGTTATCCCTAAATAATCCATCGGATTGGGTTTCCTTGATGGATAAACATATATTGGAGAGAGATCTTCAAAGAAAACATATTTTCTTATTTACATACACAGAAGGCATAACAACGGTTTTAGACAGGGTGTCTTTTAGTTTGACATTATCCCAGGTTGAGTGGTAGTACACAGGGGACTTGTATATTTCCTGCCTCCGATTTTATGATATTAGATAGCTGCATGGCTCATGGCAATGTATGTATTCTGTGGTCTCATTTCTAGACCTTGATGTGTACGAAGGGAACAGAACTGGTAATAGAAAATAAGACATTAAATCTATATTCCAATAGAGTGTCAGTGTTGTGAAGAAACAGGAGTACATACATGATTTAAAAAGTGGAAGAATTTATCCTTCTGGGAAATTTCACTATTCATCAAAAATTTAATTGGTTCCAATTGGCTTTTGCAGCAACGATAGAAAAAAAATTATGGAGATAAATTAAACAGCCTGGAAAAGATGTGCTGAAATTGTGATGCATAAATAACCTGAACCCATTCAAGATGGGATGACTCTCCACATAATTGTTATTGCTTACTCATTTAAATAAGCAGTTAATATTCTGGCCTTGACTGCCTGATTGCACGAGTGCAGGGCTCATGAATGGAAGTGGGTCGGACCAGCTGAAATGAGCTAACATGCAGCAGAGGTTCAGTAAAGTATAGATCAGCTGTTCTCTCTCAGCTTGACCATATCTGTCTCACTACCTCTATTCTGCCAATGCCCTAATTGTTGCCTCAAATTATTTATGATTTTATCTAGATATAGAGTGCAGAACAGGCCCTTCCAGCGTACTGAGCTACACCACCCAGCAACCCACCAATTAAACTCCTGGTCTAATCACAGGACAATTTACAATGACCAAGTAACCTACTAACCAGCATGTCTTTGGATTTGTAGGAGGAAACCAGAGCACCCAGAGTAAACCTAAGCAAACACGGAAAGAGCGAACAAACCTTCTTACAAATGATGCCAGAATTGAACTCCGAACTCTGATGCTCTGAGATGTAATTACATCATGTTAACTGCTACACCACTGTGGTGCCCACATTAACTGACATGCTACTGTGATGCTAGAGATGGATGGATGATTCTCTAAAGGTGGATGGTTAAACCATAAGGCCATGAGGCATAGGAGCAGAATTAGGCCATTTGGCCCATGAAGTCTGTTCCACCATTCCATCAGGGCTGATTTATTATCCTTCTCAACCCAATATAGCTGACTTCTCATGTAACCTTTGACACTCTTTCTAATTAAGAACCTATCAACTTCCATTTTAAATATACCCAATGACTTGGCCTTCACAGCTGCCCTCTTGACATTCAGTTTATCTAGGCCTTTCAATATAAGACCATAAGATATAGGAGCAAAATTGGGCCATTTGACTCATCATGTTTCGCCAACCTGCCTGCAATGATATTGGACCCCTTCGGGTACAGGTGTAATCCATCCCTTTTGTACAGGTCATACCTTCCCTCGAAGAGATCCGAATGATGCATAAATCTGAACCTTGGATATCCAATTGACTTCAATGAGATCCACCTAAATTCCAGTGAGTACAGGTCCAGAGCCATCAAACACTCTTCGTGTATTAACCGTTTGATTCCCGGTGTTACATTTTGTAACTTCAAAACATTAAATTAATTCAAAGGAAGATACGGGAGGCTGAAATGTGAGTTTAACTTCATCTTTACTTTAAGTGGTTAGATAGGAACAGGTCAAATGTCAGACGGGAGCGAACCTGAGGGAGGAATACTGTATGTGGGCGATGGGCATTGGAGTTGGTGGAGGGAGTGAAACAAATTGGTTGATAAGGGGTGAGGAGAATGTGTGCGGGTTGGGTGTGTGTAGGAGGAAATGTGTAGACCAGGAGGAGAGAGGAACGACCGAGGGGAGCAGGTGACCTGAAGTTGAAGAATTCAATGTTCATGCCATCGGTTTGTAGGCCACCCATGAGGTGCTGTTCCGCCAGCTTGTATTTGACCCCACGCTAGCAGTGGAAGAGGCCAAGTAGAGGCAGATTGGTGGAAAAATGGGTAAGAAAATTAATATGGCTTGCAACTGGACTGTCCAGTCAGCCATGGCAAATGGACCACAGGTGCTCAGTAAAGTGGCCGCTTGGTCTTTGCAAGGTCTCACCAAAATTCTTACACCTGGGAGTAGCAGAGTTTTAGTGAAGTCCTAAAGAAGCCATTCTTGCTTGTACCAAACTGCTCCCTGTAACTTTCACAAATCGTAATGAGGTCTCAAATACTTACCCAACTAACACTCTCTAAATCAATCAGCAACTCACCTCAAGGTAATTGAAAATTATTGAATATTCAAAACCATCACCATCAACGCGGGTTCCAACGACCATGGATTGGCCCTGGCCATCGATCTTAGCTGCCCCAGCAACCCAGGGCACATTGAAAACCCGGACTCCAGCACCATCAACGCTGGTTCCAACGACCATGGACAGCTTCAAAGCGATTGCGCAACCACCGAATGTGACTCCAGCCTTGAACTCCAGGCCGGGTCTTCACATGCTGCGATTGTGACTCCCGTCTCCTCTTCCCCCCACCACCACTCTGCAATCCCCTCTCTCTCAGATCCCATCATCAGCTCCTGGGCTCTCAGAGGCTCCATCTTCCTCTCACCACAACCCTTCCCTCTCCACTGACACTACCAGCCTCCCTCCCCCCTCTAATCCCATCTCTCATCCGTGCCGGGTCTTTACCATTCCCTCTGACCTTCAACTCTCTGAGGCAGAGTGCTCTGTCCTCATTAAGGGCCTCACCTTTGTCCCCCTTCGCCCACACCTCAGTGAGTTCTGCGTACGCCATGACGCCGAATTCTTCTTCCGCTGGCTCCGTCTCCGAGCTTACTTCTTTGGCAAGGACTCTCCTACCCCCACCGATGACCCCTTCTCCCATCTTCAACCCTCCTCCTCTTCATGAACACCCCACTCTGGTCTTCTGCCTGCTCTGGATCTCTTTATTGCTAATTGCCAATGGAACATCAACCGTCTCGACTTCACCACACCCTGTTCCAATTCCAACCTCACTCCCTCCGCACCAATCCCAACCTCACTATAAAACCTGCTGATAAGGGGGGAGCTATTGTTGTCTGGCGTACTGACCTCTACCTGGCCGAGGCACATCGACAACTCTCTGATACCTCCTCTTATTTACCCCTTGATCATGACCCCACTATGGAGCACCAGGACACTATCTCCTATATCATCACCAACCTTATCAGCTCTGGGGATCTCCCATCCACTACCACCAATCTCATAGTTCCCACACCCCGCACTTCCCGTTTCTACCTCCTACCCAAGATCCACAAACCTGCCTGTCCAGGTAGACCTATTGTCTCAGCTTGCTCCTGCCCCAGCGAATTCATTTCTGTATACCTTGACACTATTTTATCACCCCTTGTTCAATCTCTTCCCACCTATGTTTGTGACACTTCTCACACTTTGAATTTTTTCAATGATTTTAAGTTCCCTGGCCCGCACCGCATAATTTTCACCATGGACGTCCAGTCCCTATATACCTCCATCCCCCACCGGGACGGTCTCAAAGCTCTTCGCTTCTTTTTGGATTCCAGACCTAACCAATTCCCCTCGACCACCACTCTCCTCCGTCTAGCGGAATTAGTTCTTACTCTCAATAATTTCTCCTTTGGCTCCTCCCACTTCCTCCAAACCAAAGGTGTAGCCATGGGCACCAGCATGGGTCCCAGTTATGCCTGCCTTTTTGTTGGCTTTGTGGAACAGTCCATGTTTGAAGTCTATACGGGTATCCATCCCCCTCTTTTCCTTCGCTACATCAACGACTGCATTGGTGCTGCCTCCTGCACGCATGCTGAGCTCGTTGACTTCATTAACTTTGCCTCCAACTTTCACCCTGCCCTCAAATTTACCTGGTCCATTTCCGACACCTCCCTCCCCTTTCTTGATTTTTCTGTTTCTATCTCTGGAGATGGCTTATCTACTGATATCTACTATAAGCCTACAGACTCTCACAGCTACCTGGACTATTCTTCTTCCCACCCTGTCTATTGCAAAAATGCTATCCCCTTCTCACAATTCCTCCGTCTCCGCCGCATCTGCTCTCAGGATGAGGCTTTTCATTCCAGGACAAAGGAGATGTCTTCCTTTTTTAAACAAAAGGGCTTCCCTTCTTCCACCATCAACTCTGCTCTCAAACGTATCTCTCCCATTTCCCGCACATCTGCCCTCACCCCATCCGCCCACGACCCCACTCGGGATAGGGTTCCCCTTGTCCTCACCTACCACCCCACCAGCCTCCAGGTCCAACGTATAATTCTCCGTAACTTCTGCCACCTCCAACGGGATCCCACTACCAAGCACATCTTTCCCTCCCCCCCACTTTCTGCTTTCTGCAGGGATCGCTCCCTACGCGACTCCCTTGTCCACTCGTTCCCCCCCCCCCCCCCCCCATCCCTTCCCACCGATCTCCCTCCTGGCACTTATCCTTGTAAATGGAACAAGTGCTACACCTGCCCCTACACTTCCTCCCTCACCGCCATTCAGGGCCCCAGACAGTCCTTCCAGGTGAGGCGACACTTCACCTGTGAGTCAGCTGGTGTGGTATACTGCGTCCGGTGCTCCTGGTGTGGCCTTTTATATATTGGTGAGACCCAACGCAGACTGGGAGACCATTTTGCTGAACGCCTACGCTCTGTCCGCCAGAGAAAGCAGGATCTCCCTATGGCCACACATTTTAATTCCACATCCCATTCCTATTCCGATATGTCTATCCATGGCCTCCTCTGCTGTCAAGATGAAGCCACACTCAGGTTGGAGGAACAACACCTTATATACCGGCTGGGTAGCCTCCAAGCTGATGGCATGAACATTGACTTCTCTAACTTCCGTTAATGCCCCTCCTCCCCTTCTTACCCCATCCCTGACAATATTTAGTTGTTTGTTTTTTTTCTCTCTCTCTGCCTGTCACTCTGCCTGTTCTCCATCTCCCTCTGGTGCTCCCCCCTCCCCCTTTCTTTCTCCCGAGGCCTCCCATCCCATGATCCTTTCCCTTCTCCAGCTCTGTATCACTTTCACCAATCACCTTTCCAGCTCTTAGCTTCATCCCACCCCCTCCGATCTTCTCCTATCATTTTGCATTTCCCCCTCCCCCCCACTACTTTCAAATCTCTTAGTATCTTTCCTTTCAGTTAGTCCTGACGAAGGGTCTCGGCCCGAAATGTCGACAGTGCTTCTCCTTATATTTGCTGCCTGGCCTGCTGTGTTCCACCAGCATTTTGTGTGTGTTGTTTCAAGGTAATTGATTATCCTTTTTAACAGCACAGGCAGTGGTGGTGGGGATGAGGGGTCCTTTCTGCTGTTAAACATTGAGTTCCCACACATGATGTTAACTTCTAATTGAGTAGTTTTGCCATTAGATTACAATTACAGAATTTGGTGCTATGTTCTGCATATACAAATTTTCAGCTTGCAAGAGGTTTGCGTGCCTTTGTTTGCTTCCTATTTTTGGGAGTCCCAGTAGAAATTCTTGTACATGCTTCAGATATCAAATTTTAATTTTTTTTGCTCAACATAACAAAACTTTCAATTTCCAGATACACTTACATTTACATTTCCTCCCCTTGCAGATGTCAGTTATCAGAACACTTCCACATACCAAATTTTACAAAAATACAAATCGTTAATGTTGATATTAAGGGAGAGGAGGTGTTGGAGTTGTTAAAATACACTAGGACGGATAAGTCCCCGGGGCCTGACGGAATATTCCCCAGGCTGCTCCACGAGGCAAGGGAAGAGATTGCTGAGCCTCTGGCTAGGATCTTTATGTCCTCATTGTCCACGGGAATGGTACCGGAGGATTGGAGGGAGGCGAATGTTGTCCCCTTCTTCAAAAAAGGTAGTAGGGATAGTCCAGGTAATTATAGACCAGTGAGCCTTACGTCTGTGGTGGGAAAGCTGTTGGAAAAGATTCTTAGAGATAGGATCTATGGGCATTTGGAGAATCATGGTCTGATCAGGGACAGTCAGCATGGCTTTGTGAAGGGCAGATTGTGTCTAACAAGCCTGATAGAGTTCTTTGAGGAGGTGACCAGGCATATAAATGAGGGTAGTGCAGTGGATGTGATCTACATGGATTTTAGTAAGGCATTTAACAAGGTTCCACATGGTAGGCTTATTCAGAAAGTCAGAAGGCATGGGATCCAGGGAAGTTTGGCCAGGTGGATTCAGAATTGGCTTGCCTGCAGAAGGCAGAGGGTTGTGGTGGAGGGAGTACATTCAGATTGGAGGGTTGTGACTAGTGGTGTCCCACAAGGATCTGTTCTGGGACCTCTACTTTTCATGATTTTTATTAACGACCTGGATGTGGGGATAGAAGGGTGGGTTGGCAAATTTGCAGATGACACAAAGGTTGGTGGTGTTGTAGATAGTGTAGAGGATTGTCAAAGATTGCAGAGAGACATTGATAGGATGCAGAAGTGGGCTGAGAAGTGGCAGATGGAGTTCAACCCGGAAAGTGTGAGGTGGTACAGTTTGGAAGGACAAACTCCAAGGCAGAGTACAGAGTAAATGGCAGGATACTTGGTAGTGTGGAGGAGCAGAGGGATCTGGGGGTACATGTCCACAGATCCCTGAAAGTTGCCTCACTGGTAGATAGGGTAGTTAAGAATGCTTATGGAGTGTTAGCTTTCATAAGTCGAGGGATAGAGTTTAAGAGACGTGATGTAATGATGCAGCTCTATAAATCTCTAGTCAGGCCACACTTGGAGTACTGTAAAAAACACGAAATGCTGGCAGAACTCAGCAGGCCAGTCAGCATCTATGGGAGGAGGTAATAACGATGTTTCGGGCCGAAACCCTTCATCAGGAAGGGTTTCTGATGAAGGGTTTTGGCCCGAAATGTCGTTATTACCTCCTCCCATAGATGCTGTCTGGCCTGCTGAGTTCTGCCAGCATTTCGTGTTTTCTATTTATTTCCAGCATCTGCAGATTCACTCGTGTTGCCTTGGAGTACTGTGTCCAGTTCTGGTCGCCTCACTATAGGAAGGATGTGGAAGCATTGGAAAGGGTACAGAAGAGATTTACCAAGATGCTGCCTGGTTTAGAGAGTATGGATTATGATCAGAGATTAAGGGAGCTAAGGCTTTACCCTCTGGAGAGAAGGAGGATGAGAGGAGACACAATAGAGGTATACAAGATATTAAGAGGAATAGACAGAGTGGACAGCCAGCATCTCTTCCCCAGGGCACCACTGCTCAGTACAAGAGGACATGGCTTTAAGGTAAGGGGAGGGAAGTTCAAGGGGGATATTAGAGGAAGGTTTTTCTCTCAGATAGTGGTTGGTGTGTGGAATGCACTGCCTGAGTCAGTGGTGGAGGCAAATACACTAGTGAAGTTTAAGAGACTACTAGACAGGTATATGGAGGAATTTAAGGTGGGGGGTTATATGTGAGGCAGGGTTTGAGGGTCAGCACAACATTGTGGGCCGAAGGGCCTGTTATGTGCTGTACTATTCTATGTTCTATGTTACTTGAAGTACATAGTCAAAACTACTTAGCTAAATTTTGGACAACTCTGTTTTTAAAATGGCTGATTTTCAAATCAGTTGTGCGAGAGATTTCCCATCATAATGATTTAACTAAGCTCTGGAATTCCTCTATGAAACTTACTGTCTTTCAAACTTCTCCCTCCTCTTTTACAATCCTTAAATTCTCTCTCTTGAAAGGAAAAACAACTATTTATAAACAAATAGGCAAAGAGTCGTTCTAGACGGGTCATATTCTGCATGGAGGTCAGTCACCAGTGGAGTGCCTCAGGGATCTGTTCTGGGACCCTTACTCTTCGTGATTTTTATAAATGACTTGGATGAGGAAGTGGAGGGATGGGTTAGTAAGTTTGCTGATGACACAAAGGTTGGAGATGGTGTGGATAGTGTGGAGGGCTGTCAGAGGTTACAGCGGGACATTGATAGGATTCAAAATTGAGCTGAGAAGTGGCGGATGGAGTTCAACCCAGATAAGTGTGAAGTGGTTCATTTTGGTAGGTCAAATATGATGGCAGAATATAGTATTAATGGTAAGACTCCTGTCTTTAACAATAAGGTACAAGTTTGCAATTTTTTAGCTAGATGAGAGAGTGATATCATATTCTGCTACAGATAATCCTTTTGCTTACTATTGTGGAGAATAGTCACAACATGGCTGAGGTTAGTTAAGCTAAATTTTGAGGCAAAAAATGCAAGAGGAGTATTTGAGATAGGAACAAAATTGTAACTCAAGCCATGAAGGATGTCATTTAAGTGCATGATAAAGTTTGTCTGATGATATCAGACAACAAATCTGACAGATTGAAATGGAATGGTGGGGTGAAAGTTTAAGTATGTGTGCAACATGTGAACCAGAATTAAAAGTGCTGAGAGATGAAAAATAAATTAACAGCACATTCCTGAAAGTTAAACCAAAGGATATTGTGGAAGCACAGAACAGAACAAGAAGAGCACAGAATTCTACTGGAATGGCAAGACTCTTGGCAGTATGGAGGATCAGAGGGATCTTGGGGTCCGAGTCCATAGGACACTCAAAGCTGCCAAGCAGTTTGACTCTGTGGTTAAGAAGGCATACAGTGCATTGGCCTTCATCAATTGTGGGATTGAGTTTAAGGGCTGAGAGGTAATGTTGCAGCTATATAGGACCCTGGTCAGACCCCACTTGGGGTACTGTGCTCAGTTCTGGTCACCTCACTACAGGAAGGATATCGAAACCGTAGAAAGGGTGCAGAGGAGATTTACAAGGATGTTGCCTGGATTAGGGAGCATGCCTTATGAGAATAGGTTGAGTGAACTCGGCCTTTTCTCCTTGGAGTGATGGAGGATGAGAGATGACCTGATAGTGGTGTACAAGATAATGAGAGGCATTGATCGTGTGGATAGTCAGAGGCTTTTTTCTCAGAGCTGAAATGGCTAGCACAAGAGGGCATATATTTAAGGTGCTGGTGGGTAGGTACAGAGGAGATGGCAGGGGTAAGTTTTTTACTCAGAAAGTGGTGAGTGCATGGAATGGGCTGCTGGCAACGGTGGTGGAGGCGGAAACGATAGAGTCTTTTAAGAGACTCCTGGATAGGTACATGGAGCTTAGAAAAATAGAGGGCTATGGGTAAGCCTAGGTAATTATAAGGTAAGGACATGTTGAGCACAGCTTTGTGGGCCAAAGGGCCTGTATTGTGCTATAGGTTTTCTATGTTTTGATTTTTCTATGGATATGGATCAACAAGTGTTATCTTCCTTTGGACAAGAAGTAAATATAATGCCATATACATATAACTTGCTTTAGAAAGATCAAAGAGAATTAACAAAAATACATGTGAAGGTTAAATTATTCTTCCAGTAGATAATGTAATGTCTGATGTACGTATGTAAAGTAAGTATATACATGCACAGTATAGTTGGAGGGTGAGGAATAAATAAATTGAGTGCCTTAGCTGTTCTTTATATCTCCAAGTTGTTCCTTATAATCAGAATTAGGTTTAATTTCACTGACATATGTCATGAAATTTGCTTTTTACAGCAGCAGTACATTGCAATACATACTAATAAAAAGAAACTATAAATTACAATAAGAAGTATATATAAAAATACATAAATAGTGCAAAAAGGAAGGGAAAATAGCGAAGTACTATTAATGGGTTCATTGTCCATTCAGAAATCTGATGGCGCAGGGGTAGAAACTGCTCCTGAAATATTGAGTGTGTGTCTTTAGGTTCCTGTTCCTCTTCGATGGTAGGATATTGCAAGATATTGCAGCAACATTTCAGGCATGGATTAACCTTTTGCCTTAATTTTATATTGATAAATAGCAATAGAGATGTGGGATATGCCTTCATGAATCCTCAACAATCTAGCAATTATTCTGGGATTGCTAAGAGACACACAAGAGACACTGGAGGAGTTTGGAATCTGGAACAAAAAACAAAATGCTGGTGGAACTCAGGGAGCCAGGCAGCATCTACAGAAGGAAATGGATATGAAATATTAGGTTCAGAGCGTTCATCTGAGACCTTTAAGAGATGTCCAGCCATAACTTTATTCTAAACTGTATGAAGGTCCCGAGGATGAAAATTTAATTCTGGAAGTCAACTCTATTCTTTGCACAAAGTTTTTGGACCAGCTATCAGATCAACTGGTTTCTGCTCCTATTTCTGGTTTCTGGCTGAAGCAAACTCTTCAATTTTTCCATTACTTGACCTGTTCAAGTATTCTGTCTATACAATTCATTCTGTGTGATTTGTATTGATATTACGTGGAATTTAAGTGGTTTTAGAAATTGAATAAGCTTCTTCTATGACAACCAAATATAATTTTGATCTGTCATTATCATCCCAAGTTCAAAATTCGGAAGGTATTTAACTTAAATCACTGTAAGAGTACCTTCACTACAGAAATTGTAATGGTTCAGGAAAGTGGCTGAGCATTAGCTCCTGGACTAGTAAACGTCAGTAAATAGTAACTTTGCTAATAACCTCTATGTACTAGAACGAACTCTTTAAAGATTCAGTGTTGCTGGACTTAATCCAGTTTAGCTTGAAACACTAGCTAACATAGCCGACAGTTTTCAGAATGACTCCTTATTGTCTTTTTTACAGGATCTTTAAGTATTACACTCAAAATTATTACTAACAAAAAATTCTCAGTTTTGCCTACTAGTTATAGTCTGTGCTTCTAACCAGTTAAAATGTGTTTCTTCATTATTTAAATCAGAATTGCTGCAAAGTTTTGACTGGCTAGGAGCCTAGAAATATTATGGCCTTTGGCAAGTACCATCAATGCTTAATACAGATTGATGTGTGGTTGCACTGATTTTAACAACAGCCAAAAGTAGCCTGTCAAATGAAAATCAGTGAAACATTTTCCATACAAAGTGAATTATACAAAGTTTAACAGTGAGTATAATGTTTTAAATTTGGCAGAAGTTTTATTTGAGTGCTGTTTGGATATCCAAGGTAGCAGGTAGCCAAGGGGTATTTTTAACAATGCATATTACTTGCTATTATTTTTAGACTTTCAATAATGGGGAAATATATTCTTCTTTCATGACTATGAATCTGTTTAATATCAGTCATGTGCTTTTGTGTTCCATGATTTTTCTTGTTAGAGCATTAATACTGCACATTTTTGCAGTTAGATGTTGAGATGTACTCTGCAAATAAAGGTTTCAAATGACACATACTCTGCTTTTTCTTTCCATGTATGTATAGATCTTCAGATAATACTGGCAATAATTAGAAATATAAAGTGAACATTGAGGTAACCAGAATATTTTTGCAGTCATCATATGCTTTCTCTGTATCTTTGTAACCTTGCATAGCCAGATAATCTTCAAACATTTCTGTGCTTGTCCATTTTTTAGCTTCCTGGTCATCTTTGCATTTAATCAGCTCAGCAATGTGCATTATATAGGCACGTAACTCTGGAATTATATCCCTGTTTCTATCTACATCTCTGCTTCTTTCTCCTCAAGATGAATCCCAAGGTAGTATATGGTAACATGTGTACTTTGTTAATAAACTTTACTTTGACTCCTTTAAAGTTTTCCTTAGAACCTCTACCTTTGACCTGGCATTTAGCCACATGGTAATATTTGTTCATTTGACTTGGTGCCAAATACTTATGCACATCAGGAGGATGAAAGAAGCATTCAGGTTTGTGATTATTTTTGTTTGGTTTGTACCTTCAGTTTCTTTTTCCTATTTTTACATAGAAAAACATCGAAAACCTAGAAAACCTACAGCACAATACAGGCCCTTTGGCCCACGAAGTTGTGCTGAACACGTCCCTACCTGAAAACTGGTACCTTATTGTTAAAAACAGGTAACTTGTAATATTTCCTACTTTTGTGCTTCTATCATGACTCTCCCCTGAGTAATCTAGTGAAATAAACATGTACGGTAATTAACTCTATGTTGACTAATAAAGTTCTCAGATAGAAATAAAAACTACTGAAGACCAGGATCTGAGCTGAATCTCAATTATTCAGTTATATGCTGTGTTACAGTGCGATATGCAAAATGATTCACATTGAACCCTTTTGAATGATGTCCTCTGAGTACCAAAAGGTTCTCATTTTCTTTCACAATAACAACCATGCACTTTTTGGAATGATCTTCACTCCGGAACTCTAATTTTGTTTCTCTTCCCAAAGATGTGGCACGACCTGCTGAGTATTCCCAGCACTTCCAACTTGTGAACTGCTGCCAGGGCTGGAGGGCTTGAAATATAAGGCAGGACTGGATGGCTCGAGCTGTTTTTCCATAAGTGAAGGAGATTGAGGGGTGACCTGATACATCATGGTTTCTCAACCGGGGTTCCGCCAGAGGACGCTAGGGGTCCTGCTGGAGATCACGACCGTGATTTTTTTAAATGCTAGCGCTCGCAGTGGTGGGCAGTGAACGAGTAGCCCCGTCAGCAGTCTGGTTAGAGGACTCTCAGCCCAGTGTGTCACTGTGTAGTAGGACTGTGTTCAGCCCCGTCAGCAGTCTCGTTAGGGGACTCTCACCCCAGTGTGTCACTGTGCAGTAGGACTGTGTTCAGCCCCGTCAGCAGTCTGGTTAGAGGACTCTCACCCCAGTGTGTCACTGTGCAGTAGGACTGTGTTCAGCCCCGTCAGCAGTCTCGTTAGGGGACTCTCACCCCAGTGTGTCACTGTGCAGTAGGACTGTGTTCAGCCCCGTCAGCAGTCTGGTTAGAGGACTCTCACCCCAGTGTGTCACTGTGCAGTAGGACTGTGTTCAGCCCCGTCAGCAGTCTCGTTAGGGGACTCTCACCCCAGTGTGTCACTGTGCAGTAGGACTGTGTTCAGCCCCGTCAGCAGTCTGGTTAGGGGACTCTCACCCCAGTGTGTCACTGTGCAGTAGGACTGTGTTCAGCCCCGTCAGCAGTCTGGTTAGGGGACTCTCAGCCCAGTGTGTCACTGTGCAGTAGGACTGTGTTCAGCCCCGTCAGCAGTCTGGTTAGGGGACTCTCACCCCAGTGTGTCACTGTGCAGTAGGACGGTGTTCAGCCCCGTCAGCAGTCTCGTTAGAGGACTCTCAGCCCAGTGTGTCACTGTGCAGTAGGACTGTGTTCAGCCCCGTCAGCAGTCTGGTTAGAGGACTCTCAGCCCAGTGTGTCACTGTGCAGTAGGACTGTGTTCAGCCCCGTCAGCAGTCTGGTTAGAGGACTCTCAGCCCAGTGTGTCACTGTGCAGTAGGACTGTGTTCAGCCCCGTCAGCAGTCTGGTTAGAGGACTCTCACCCCAGTGTGTCACTGTGCAGTAGGACTGTGTTCAGCCCCGTCAGCAGTCTCGTTAGGGGACTCTCAGCCCAGTGTGTCACTGTGCAGTAGGACTGTGTTCAGCCCGGTCAGCAGTCTGGTTAGAGGACTCTCAGCCCAGTGTGTCACTGTGCAGTAGGACTGTGTTCAGCCCCGTCAGCAGTCTGGTTAGAGGACTCTCACCCCAGTGTGTCACTGTGCAGTAGGACTGTGTTCAGCCCCGTCAGCAGTCTGATTAGAGGACTCTCAGCCCAGTGTGTCACTGTGCAGTAGGACTGTGTTCAGCCCCGTCAGCAGTCTGGTTAGAGGACTCTCAGCCCAGTGTGTCACTGTGCAGTAGGACTGTGTTCAGCCCCGTCAGCAGTCTGGTTAGGGGACTCTCACCCCAGTGTGTCACTGTGCAGTAGGACTGTGTTCAGCCCCGTCAGCAGTCTCGTTAGGGGACTCTCAGCCCAGTGTGTCACTGTGCAGTAGGACTGTGTTCAGCCCCGTCAGCAGTCTGGTTAGGGGACTCTCACCCCAGTGTGTCACTGTGCAGTAGGACTGTGTTCAGCCCCGTCAGCAGTCTGGTTAGAGGACTCACAGCCCAGTGTGTCACTGTGCAGTAGGACTGTGTTCAGCCCCGTCAGCAGTCTGGTTAGGGGACTCTCAGCCCAGTGTGTCACTGTGCAGTAGGACTGTGTTCAGCCCCGTCAGCAGTCTGGTTAGGGGACTCTCAGTCCAGTGTGTCACTGTGCAGTAGGACTGTGTTCAGCCCCGTCAGCAGTCTCGTTAGAGGACTCTCACCCCAGTGTGTCACTGTGCAGTAGGACTGTGTTCAGCCCCGTCAGCAGTCTCGTTAGAGGACTCTCACCCCAGTGTGTCACTGTGCAGTAGGACTGTGTTCAGCCCCGTCAGCAGTCTGGTTAGAGGACTCTCAGCCCAGTGTGTCACTGTGCAGTAGGACTGTGTTCAGCCCCGTCAGCAGTCTGGTTAGAGGTCTCTCAGCCCAGTGTGTCACTGTGCAGTAGGACTGTGTTCAGCCCCGTCAGCAGTCTGGTTAGAGGACTCTCAGCCCAGTGTGTCACTGTGCAGTAGGACTGTGTTCAGCCCCGTCAGCAGTCTCGTTAGAGGACTCTCAGCCCAGTGTGTCACTGTGCAGTAGGACTGTGTTCAGCCCCGTCAGCAGTCTGGTTAGAGGACTCTCAGCCCAGTGTGTCACTGTGCAGTAGGACTGTGTTCAGCCCCGTCAGCAGTCTGGTTAGAGGACTCTCACCCCAGTGTGTCACTGTGCAGTAGGACGGTGCTTATTTGGTTGAATCCGGTGGGAAGGATGGTAGGCTAATGAGAAGTGTGAGTGCATTTTCAAGCACCAAATGAGCTCGTCCAACTTGGTTTGTGACGTTAGCCTTTCCCTGTGTAAAATCCAGTACAAGGGTAGGAAAAGGGAAGAGATCCTGAGAAAAGGATACAGGGAGTTAGGAAGGAAGTTGAGAAGCAGGAGCGCAAAGGTAGTAATCTCAGGATTACTGCCTGTGCCACACAACAGTGAGATCAGGAATAGAATGAGGTGGAGGATAAATGCGTGGCTGAGGGTTTGGAGCAGGGGGCAGGGATTCAGATTTCTGGAACATTGGGACCTCTTTTGGGGCAGGTTGCACTTGAATCCCAGGGGGACCAATATCCTGGCAGGGAGGTTTGCTAAGGCTATTGGGGACAGTTTAAACTAGAACTGTTGGGGGTTGGGAACCGAACTGAAGAGACTGGGGAAGAGGTGGTTGGCTCACAAATAGAGAAAGCTTGGAGACAGTGTGTGAGGGAGGATAGACAGGTGATCAAGAAGGGACGCGTTCAGACTGACAGTTTGAGATGTGTCTATTTTAACGCAAGGAGAGTTGTGAACAAATTGGATGAGCTTAGAGCGTGGATCAGTACTTGGAGCTATGATGTGGTGGCCATTACAGAGACAATGGATGGCTCAGGGACAGGAATAGTTATTTCAAGTGCCGGGTTTTAGATGCTTCAGAAAGGACAGGGAGGGAGGCAAAAGAGGTGGGGGCATGGCACTGTTGATCAGAGATAGTGTCACAGCTGCAGAAAAAGTGGACGTTATGGAGGGATTGTTTACGGAGGTTAGGAACAGGAAGGGGTCAATAACTCTACTGGGTGTTTTTTATAGGCCGCCCAATAGTAACAGGGATATCAAGGAACAGGTAGGGAAACAGATCCTGGAAAGGTGTAATAATAACAGAGTTGTCATGGTGGGAGATTTTAATTTCCCAAATATCGATTGGCATCTCCCTAGAGCAAGGGGTTTAAATGGGGTGGAGTTTGTTAGATATGTTCAGGAAGGTTTCTTGACACAGGATGTACTTGATTTGGTATTGGGAAATGAACCTGGTCAGGTGTCAGATCTCTCAGTGGGAGAGCATTTTGGAGATAATGATCATAATTCTATCTCCTTTACAATAGCATTGGAGAGAGATGGAACCAGACAAGTTAGAAAAGCGTTTAATTAGAGTAAGGGGAATTATGAGGCTATAGGGCAGGAACTTGGAAGCTTAAATTGGGAACAGATGTTTTCAGGGAAAGGTACAGAAGAAATGTAGCAAATGTTCAGGGAATATTTGTGTGAAGATCTGCATAGGTACGTTCCAATGAGACCGGGAAGTTATGGTAGGGTACAGGAACCGTGACATTCAAAGTCTGTAGTAAATCTAGCCAAGAAGAAAAGAAAAGCTTACAAAAGGTTCAGAGAGCTAGGTAATGTTAGAGATCTAGAAGATTATAAGGCTAACAGGAAGGAGCTTAAGAAGGAAATTAGGAGAGTCAGAAGGGACCATGAGAAGGCCTTGGCGGGCAAGATTAAGGAAAACCCCAAGGCATTCTACAAGTATGTGAAGAGCAAGAGTATAAGACGTGAAAGAATAGGACCCATCAAGTGTGACAGTGGGAAAGTATGAATGGAACCAGAGGAAATAGCAGATGTATTTAATGAATACCTTATTTCAGTGTTCACTATGGAAAAGGATCTTGGTGATTGTAGTGATGACTTGCAGTGGATGGAAAAGCCTGAGCATGTAGATGTTAAGAAAGAGGATGTGCTGGAGCTTTTGGAAAGCATCAAGTTGGATAAGTTGCCGGGAACAGATGAGATGTACCCCAGGCTACTATGGGAGGCGAGGGAGGAGATTACTGAGCCTCTGGTGATGATCTTTGCATCATCAATGGGGACAGGGGCGGTTCCGGAGGATTGGAGGGTTGCGGATGTTGTTCCCTTATTCAAGAAAGGGAGTAGAGATAGCCCAGGAAATTATAGACCATTGAGTCTTACTTCAGAGGTTGGTAAGTTGATGGAGAAGATCCTGAGAGGCAGGATTTATGAACATTTGGAGAGGTACAGTATAATCTGATTAGGAATAGTCAGCATGGCTTTTTCAAAGGATGAGTAAATGGAGGGATGAGTTAGTAAGTTTGCTGATGACACAAAGGTTGGAGGTGTTTTAGATAGTGTGGAGAGCTGTTAGAGGTTACATCGGGATGGATGCAAAACTGGGCAGAGAAGTGGCAGATAGAGTTCAACTCAGGTAAGTGTGAAATGGTTCATTTTGGTAGGTCAAATATGATGGCATAATATAGTATTAATAATAAGACTCGGCAGTGTGGAGGATCAGAGGGATCTTGGGGTCTGAGTCCATAGGACACTCAAAGCTGCTGTGCAGGTTGACTCTGTGGTTAAGAAGGCATACGGTATATTGGCCTTCATCAATTGTGGAATTGAATTTAGGAGCCAAGAGGTAATGTCGCAGCTATATAGGACCCTGGTCAGACCCCACTTGGAGTACTGTGCTCAGTTCTGGTCACTTCACTACCTGAAGGATGTGGAAATGATAGAAAGGCTGCAGAGGAGATTTACAAGGATGTTGTCTGGATTGGGGAGCATGCCTTATGAAGATAGGTTGAGTGAAATTGACCTTTTCTCCTTGGAGTGACCGAGAGTGAGAGGTGACCTGATAGAGGTGTATAAGATGACGAGAGGCATTGATCGTGTGCATAGTCAGAGGCTTTTCCCAGGGCTGAAATGGCTGCTGGGGAGTAGGTACAAAGGAGATGTCAGGGGTAAGTTTTTTTATGCAGAGAGTGGTGAGTGCGTGGAATGAGCTGCCGGCAATGGTGGTGGAGCCGGATACGATAGGGTCTTTTAAGAGACTTTTGGATAGGTACATGGAGCTTAGAAAAATAGAGGGCTGTGGGTAACCCTAGTAATTTCTAAGGGAGAGACATTTTCAGCACAACTTTGTAGGTCGAAGGGCCTGTATTGTGCTGTTGGTTTTCTGTTTCTATTTATTAACCCTTGGGTTTTACAGACATGTCTGACAGTCCAATGTGGCAATTTTTGAACAGGTGTGAGAAGGAAGTGGTGGATTCTAAACCAAGGCCTACGTACAATTCTGATAAAGTTAATGATGAAGAATTTCAATCTTCTGACTCATTTCACTGCACCAGTGCAACAACAGACACAAAAAAGTCTGTCTTTACAATGAAAGCTACTTATCGATGGGTTTTACGTGGACTGGTGATCTGAGTTGTCCTATTCCATTGTGTCTGCTCTGTAGCAAACAATTTACAAATGCAGCAATAGCTCCAGTAAAATTGAAAAGACACTTAGCTACAAATCACAGCCATATGACACGTAAAAATGTTGGTTATTTTAAATGGCTATTGGAATCTCAAAACAAACTGAGTAAAGATGTGGTCTTATTGAGGGTGGAATAGTCTATTGTTAACAATCTGGTTTCTTTACTGGCCATATAGGTAAGTGGTTGACGAGATCTCTCTTAGTATCCCCTGGTGTTTTAGTTCCTTCACTATACTCAGGACAGCAGTCAGTACGTTGGCTTTTATGGAATATTGCTTATGGGGTTTAGCTAGATCCCCCTCTGTTTTAACTGGGTTTATCTTCACCTAATCACATCATACGTAGCCTACACTTCTGAGAACTGCTGACAAAGTAACCCACAGACAGCATCCTGGCTCCAGTCCCTGATGATTGGAGTGGCTAAGGCCATGCCAGCTAGATTGTGTACTCCATTGGTGGTACAAGTCCACTGCCCCTGACTTGTCCACGTTAGTTCTCTCTTTCCAGAGTCTATAACAGCCCCTGCCCATCCTCAGTATGTCTATTCCAAGAATAGTACCCTCATTATTTGGACAAACCCAGATATGCGTTGGAAGCTGCACTCCACCAATTTTGAGTATCTGTGTCTCACTTCTGTCTGCCTTCACTGCTGCACACAGAATATAAGCAGCCTCTCCAGTCGTTGGTAAGATTAGGACATATATTGATACCGAGGCCCCATGTCCACTAACCTATCACGTTGCCAGCCCCCAGCATGCTGTGTGTACATCCGTGGGTCACCAATTCTGACGATGGCGGCTCCTGCCAGCCTCTTGTCTCACCTTGAGGCTGTCTTTACTAGTTCTATAATCTGGTCAGCAGTCAGATTGGACAGAGATGGCACTGTCGGGGTTGGGAACTTGGGTTCAGCTATGGTCTCTACCTGTCTTGGTAGGTGACTCTCATGTCTCCTTCTCCTGTTAGGACCCTGTCTCTTCTGCCCTTCTATGTCTTGTGTGGCAGTCACTCACTAAGTGCCCTGATTGGTAGCAAACAAAGCACGATCCTTGGGTCTTCACAGCAGCTACATCTGCTACAGCTATCTTACAACCCCCTTTCCCCTCTCTTTCTGTCGATTTTTCCAGCCTATAGAACTATTGTGGAGTAGGTGGATCCCACCATTATCCCAAAGTCTAAAACCTCCTGGTAGACTTAGCTCAGCCCTTCCTTGATCATTTTCAGGAAGACTGGATCATCCTTCCCTGAATTGCCCAGCCAAGTATTCTTCAGAGCTCCAGTATTTTCAATCTGCACCATCCATGACAGTTCATCAGCTTTTTGAACAATAGACATTATAATTCAACACGTACAAAAGCTGGGTGAACTCAGCAGGTTGGGCAGCATCTGTTGAAATGAGCAGTCAACGTTTTGGGCCGAGACCCTTTGTCCTGATGAGTTCATCCAGCTTTTGTACGTGTTGATTTGACCACAGCATCTGCAGTATACTTTGTGTAGACATTATAATTCCCCTGTTACTCTCTCCTCCTCCAAGTCACTGCCTCACTTCTTCCTTACAGTTCCAGCATCTTTCCTCATTGCTGGCATTCCCAGTAGTTGCCCATGTTCCATCCTGCACCCCTGGAATCATACTGTCCTACATATTTCTTAGGCAAACATGAGGAAATCTGCAGATGCTGGAAATTCAAGCAACACACACAAATCAGAATCAGAATCAGAATCAGAATCATACATCAGTTTTTGTGAAGACATGTGCATTCCAACAAAAACCTTCTGTACATTCAGTAACAACAAGCCCTGGTTCACATCACAATTTAGGCAGCTTCGTCGGGAGAAGGAGAAGGCGTACAGAAGAGGGGACAGGATTCTGTACAAACGAGCCAGGAACACGCTGACAAGGGAGATTAAGGCAGCGAAGAAGCGCTACATTGGAAAATGGCAAAACAGGTTTTCAGACAACGACCCAGTGTCAGTGTGGAAGTGGCTCCAAGAGATCACCAACTGCAAGAAACCATTCCCTCAGGCTGTGGAGAACCATCAACTGGCCGACCATCTGAACAAGTTTTATTGTAGATTCAACACCTTCATTCTCCCCAGCCAAAACACAGACCTACCTGCAAACCCCATCATCCATCACCCTGACATCTTAGAACTCGCTTTCTCACCCCACATTACAAAAATTGCTCCCCCTACCCCCTCCCCCCCACCTTCACTTCAACTCCCTTGTACCTGCACTTAGGATCTGTGAGAGGGAGGTGAGTCAGCTGTCCCAGAGGCAGAAGACCAGGAAAGCACCAGGCCCAGACGGTGCGTCGCCCTCCTGCCTGAAGACCTGCGCTGATCAGCGGGCCCCCATCTACACACAGATCTTCAATAGATCACTGCAGCTGTGTGAAGTCGCTCATTGCTTCAAGTGCTCCATTATCATTCCAGTCCCTCAGAAACCCACTATCAAGGGATTCAATGACTACAGGCCTGTTGCTTTGACATCTGTGGTCATGAAGTCCTTTGAGAGACTAGTGTTGACTCACCTGAAGGACATCATTGGCCCCCTGCTGGACCCCCTGCAGTTTGCTTATCGGGCAAATAGGTCAGTGGATGATGCAGTCAACATGGGACTGCATTACATTCTACAACACCTCGACAACCCAGGAACTTCTGTGAGGGTCCTGTTTGTTGACTTCAGCTCGGCATTTAACATCATCGTCCCAGAAATCCTCCACTCCAAACACACCCAGCTTACTGTCTCCCCGGCCATCTGTCAGTGGATCACAAGCTTCCTGACTGACAGGGTGCAGCAAGTGAGGCTGGGGAGCATCAACTCTAGCACCCGGACAATCAGTACCGGTGCCCCCCAGGGATGTGTGCTCTCCCCACTGTTCTTCTCCCTTTACACTAATGACTGCACCTCACAGGATCCATCTGTTAAACTCCTGAAGTTTGCAGACGACACAACTGTCATTGGCCTTATCCGAGACGGTGATGAGTCTGCATACAGCTGGGAGGTGGAACGGCTGGCCCTCTGGTGTGGTCAGAACAATCTGGAGCTAAATACGCTCAAGACTGTGGAGATGACAGTGGACTTCAGGAGGAGCCCCCCAATACTTCCCCCGCCACTCACTATACTCAACAGTACTGTGTCTGCTGTGGAGACCTTTAGATTTCTGGGTGTCACAATCTCCCGGGACCTGAAGTGGACACCCAACGCGGACACTCTTATCAAAAAAGCGCTGCAGAGGTTGATTTTCCTACGTCAACTCAGGAAGTACAACCTGCCTCAGGAGCTGTCAATTCAATTCTGTTCAGGAATAATCCAGTCTGTTCATCCATCACTGTCTGGTTTGGATCAGCTACCAAACAAGACAAGAATAGACTCCAAAGAACCGTCAGGGCTGTGGAAAGGATTATTGGTGTGAAGCTGCCCTCGATCCAGGACTTATATGCAACTAGAGTCAGGAAGCGAGCAAGCAACATTATTGTAGACCCATCACACCCTGGACATCACCTGTTCCAACTCCTTCCTTCTGGTAGGTGCTTTAGATCACTGTATGCCAGGACAAATAGGTACAAGAACAGTTTCTTTCCGTTTGCCTTCAGTCTTATGAACACTTGAATTTTAGTCTATTATAAATCAAGTCCACCTGTACATTCAATGAGGTGGACCTCATTGTATATAGTTTATGATTATTTGCACTATTGTTTTTGTTTGCTTTTAATTCTGTACAGAGAGAGCTCAGGGAAACCGGCATCAAATTCCCTGTGTGTGTCCTCATACTCGGCGATAATAAAGGATTCTGATTCTGATTCTGATTCCTCGAACTTACACCAAAACTCTGCACTGCCACACACAACTCTGAGGGCAGTTTGGATAGAATGCTGTGTTTTTCCCCGGGGTGAACATCATCCCCTGGATGGTGGAGATGAGTGTGAGTGACTGGCTGCGATGATCAGGGTTCTGAGCCTGTCATTGCCTGGTCTCAATAGGTGCCATTCCAACAGGCTGTTTATTAGTACTTCCTCACCTGTCAACTCCCTGGTCCAGCACTTTGCAATTTACCTCATCACCTTCCTCCATGGCTGCTGCCCAGTCCCAGTGTGCACCCACCTGCTGGGCCTTCCCAGTCTGCCCAGACCCCCAACTAATGCGTTTTTGTATTGTTCAAGTTGTCTTGCTTGTTTTTCACCCATGCCTCTCTGTCCCTCTCTCTCCCTGTAAGTGTTGTAAATGTTATTTTCAATCTGTCCAGCTCTACACGTGCACTGTCTTGCTGTTCCCCATATTCATCCCTTTGCTTCTGTAGCTCTTCTATTTGTACACTATGTGAATCCTGGCACTTTGTTCTCTCCTGGAAATATACATGTCATAGAATGACTGCTGCTTTATCTCCCTTCCACGCTGATAACTTTTCCACCACTGCCAATGTTCCTCCGGGTTCCAGGTCCTCAACCATCCAGCTTTGTCCATTCCCTGTTCAACCTTCTCAAGTTTATGGAGCATATACTCTGTGAGTTCTCCCCTCTTCATAACTGAGCCCATGATGTTTATGTTGAAATTTAAATATTTCTGAATTATTGCCCATTTTAGGATTTAATTCTTGGGTTTTCTCTCATGCACAAAGAATTCCCCAGGTGAGTATACACGCACCCTCTGGCATCCCAAACAGTATCTCCCATACTACCCAACTGTTCTCAGTAGCTTAACTTAATCCATTGCCCATCGAACAAGTATACACGAAATCCTTGGCATCCCAAATGGTCAGTAACCACCTTCCACAACTGGTGCCCCTGTCTCGAAAAAACAATCGAGTGCTATATAGTACCTGGTCACTTAAAAACAAAACAGAAACACACTAAAACACACACATCATACTTTTACATCTCCCAGTTCAGCTCTCTGCCAAGTCCTTTAATATTCTGTGGTTCCATGGTGATTGACTAAACAGATCGAAGTATGGGTGCTTACTCTTTTAAAAAGATACTCACCCCTTTAGATTACTAAAGTCACTGGCCACACTGTGAGAACATTTATCAATTGCACTCGCAAATGTTGTGACTGTGATCAAAGTAATCAGAGAGACCACTGAAGCTGATGATATAGAAATCTTTATTCGGCACAACAAGCAGGCATCGTTCTGGAGACACTCTCTGTGCAGGCTCACCAACCCAAAAGTACATCACAGATTCATACCCTTAAGAGCAAAGGTCAACCAGTAGCTGATCCACTACAATTTCAAAAGTTACAATTAGATTGTAACCTTAGGTTGACAAATAGTTTCTTATAGAAACAGAATTAGGCCATTTGGCCCACCAAGTCTGTTCTGCCATTCCATCATGACTGATCCAATTCTCCTCTCAGCTCCAATCTCCTGCCTTCTCCCTTCATCCCTGACCAATCAAGAATCTATCAACCTCTGCCTTAAATATACATAAAGACATGGCCTCCACAGCTGCCTGTGGCAAAGAATTCCACAGATTGTCCACTCGCTAGCTGAAGAAATTCCTCCTCATCTCCATTCCAAAATGATGCCCTTCTATTCTGAGGCTGTGTCCTCTGGTTTTAGACTCGACTACAATAGCAAACATCCTCTCCATGTGCACTCTATCAAGGCCTTTCACCATTTGATAGGTGTCAATGAAGTCACCCCTCATTCTTCTGAATTCCAGTGTATACAGGCTCAGAGCTATCAAATGCTCTTCATATGACAAGCTATTCATCCTGGAATCATTTTTGTGAACCTCCTTTGAACCCTCTCCACATCCTTTCTAAGATAAGGGACCCAAAACTGCTTACAATACTCCAAATGAGGCTTTATAAAGTTTCAACATTATATCCTTGCTTTTACATTCTAGTCCTTTTGAAATGAATGCTAACATTGCATTTGCCTTCCTCGCCACAGAGTCAACCTACAAATTAACCTTTAGAGAATCCTACACGAGGACATCTAAGTCCCTTTGCACCTCAATTTTTTGCACTTTCTCACCACTTAAAAAATAGTCAACCCTGCCAGTTCTTCTACTAAAGTGCATGACCATGCACTTCCCGACACTATTCCATCTGCCATTTCTTTGCCCATTCTCCTAATCTCTCTTGGTCCTTTTGTAGTCTCTCTACTTCCTGCTACCTGCCCCTCCACCTATCTTCATTTCATCTGCAAACTTTGCAACAAAGCCATCAATTCCATCCTCCAAATCATTGACACATAACATAAAAAGAATCGGTTCCCAACACAGAACCTTCTGGAACACTACTAGTCACCAGCAGCCAGCCAGAAAACTCCCTTTATTCCCACTCTTTGCCTTCTGTCAATTAGTCACTGCTTTACCCATGCTAGAATCTTTCCTGTAATACCATGGGCTCATAGCTTATTAAGCAGCATGATGTGTGGCACCTTGTCAAAGGGCTTCTGAAAATCCAAGTACCTAACATCAACCAATTCTCATTTGTCTATCCTGCATGATATTTCTTCAAATAGCTCCAACAAATTTTTCAGGCAAGATCTTCCCTTAAGGAAACCATGCTGTCTATAGTCTATTTTATCATGCGCCTCCAAGTACCTTGAGACCTCATTCTTAATAATTGACTCCAACATCTTCTCAGTCATTGAGGTCAGACTAACTGTCCTATAGTCTCCTTTCTTCTGACTCTCTTCCTTCTTGAAGAGTGCAGTGACATTTGCAACTTTCCAGTCTTCTAGAACCATTGCAGAACTTAGTGATTCTTGAAAGATTATTACTAATGCCTCCACAATTTCTTCAGCCACCTCTTTCAGAACACTGGGGTGCACAACATATGGTCCAGGTGACTTATCTACCTTCAGACCTTTCAGTTTCCCAAGAACCTTCTCTCTAGTTATGGTAACTTCACACACTTCATGAGCCCTGCCACATGGCACGTCTACTATACTGCTAGTTATCTTTCACAGTGAAGACTGATGCAAAATACGTATTTGATTTATCTGCTATTTTGTTGCCTTCTGTTGGTTTTTAAAAACATTCCAATCTTCTAACTTCCCACTAATTTTTTTTCTGTATTATATGCCCTCTCTTGGCTTTTACATTGGTTTTGACTTCCCTTGTTAGACATGTTGTGTCATCATGTCTTTAGAATATTTCTTCCTCTTTTGGATGCATATATCCTGTGCCTTCTGAATTGCTTCCAGAAATTCTAGCCATTGCTACTCTGCCATCATCCCGAGCAGCATTCTTTTCCAGTCAATTCTGTTCAACTTCTCTCTCATTGCCTCTATAATTGCCTTTACTCCACTCTAATATTGATACATTTGACTTTAGCTTCTTCTTCTCAAATTTCAGGGTGAATTGATCATATTATGATCACTTTCCCCTGAGGGTTCTTTTACTGCAGGCTCTGGTTCATTCTGGTTCATTGCACAACTCCCAATGCAGAATAGCTGATCCTCTAGTGGGCTCAACCATGAGCTGCTCTGAAAAGCCATCCCGTAGGCACTCTAGAAATTCCCTCTCCTGTAATCTAGCACCAACCTGATTTTCCCAATATACATCTATATTGAGGTCCCCCTTGACTATTGTAACATTGCCCTTTTAGCCTCCATTTTCTATCTTCCCATTGTAATTTATAGATCATAGGGTATTTTTACCATTGCAGTTCTTTAGCTCTACCTACAATTATTCAGCACTTTCCAACTCTATGCCACCTCATTCTAACAATTTTTTACCAACACAGCAATGCCGCCCCTCCGCATTCCTACTTATCCTTTTGATACAATGTGTATCCCTGGACATTAAGCTCCCAGCTATAATCTTCCAGCCATGATTCTGTGATGCCTACTGTTAGAGTGATATTTAGGTTTAGGACATATACATTTAACAATTGATTTTGGTTACCAGTCTTCACATCTGAAAATGTATTGTGCATTTAATTTGGAGTGCAGCTCTGAAGAATAAGTTCTTAAAAGCTGTAAATCCTAGTCCACACAATGCTGGTTAAAATTCACTTGGATGTCTGTGGTGTAGATGTGAATCAGGAAGTGTGAAGGTTGTATGCAGTTTCAAAGAAAGCATTGTCCATATATTGTAAATATGGAGTTGTTCTTTGATGTTTGGCACATAAAATATCGAGCCCCACGCTGGGCCAGCCAGACCTTTCAACCGAAAGCATCTCCATATGATGCCTGCTGTACCTGGCTTTGCTGAATAAAGAAGCTGCTTTGTATCAAACAGTAGCTTTCTCCGGTGACTTCATCCACGCAGCAACACCTACATATTCCGTGTACTGTGCGCATTCAAATCCAACACCTTCAGTCCTGTATTCATCCTTCTTGATTTTATCTGCCTTTTACATTGCAACTCATCCTGCTGACTGCAATATTGCCCTACCAACAGCCTCTACTCACTGCAGAGTGCCTCTGTTTGTAAACCAGCTACCCATCTTCAGCACTATTATCCGCCTTCCCTACAATACTTCTTGCATTGAAATATACACAGCTCAGGACACTAGTCACACCATGCTCAACCTTCTGATTCCTGACTGTGTCTGAGGTCTTACCAACATCTGCCTCCACAACCTCACCACTAACTGTTCTGGCACTCTGTTTCCCATCCCCCCACATCTGTAGTTTAAACCCCGCCATGCAGCATTAACAAACCTTCCTGCTAGGATATTAGTCCCCCTCCAGTTCAGGTGAAAACCGTCCTTTCTGAACAGGTCCCACCTTTCTTGGAAGACAGCCTAATTTTCCAAAAATCTAATGCTCACCCTCCTAGACCAACTCTTTAGCCACGTATCAAAACTGCATAATCTTCCTAGTTCTAGCCTCACAAGCACTTTTGAGATCACAACCCTGGAGGTCCTGTCCTTCAACTTAGCACCTAACTCCCTGAACACCTTATGCAGAACCACATCACTTTTTGGTATCTACGTGGAATGTGACTTCCGGCTGTTCACCCACCAGCTTAAGAATACTGAGGACTCAATCCAAGATATACCAAAGCCTGGCACCCAGGAGGCAACATACCATCTGGGGATCTCATCCTCGCTCACAGAACTTCCTGCCTATTCTCCTAACTAATGAATCCCCTATCAACACCGATTCCCTCTTCTCTCCCCTTCCATTCTGAATTACAGAGGCACACTCAGTGCCAGAGACCTAACACCTGTGACTTTCTTCTGATCGGTCAACCCCTCCAACAGATTCCAAACTGATATACCCGTTGTTGAGGGGGGTGGCCACAGGGGTACTCTGCAGTGGCTCCTTAACCCCTTTCCCTTTGCTGTCACCCAGTTTTCTGTGCCCTGCACCCTATATGTCCCATCTATCACCCCTTCCGCCTCCCAGATGATCAGGAGATCATCCAGTTCCAGCTCCAGCTCCAAAACAGGGTATGATTGAAGCGGCAGCTGGATACACTTCTCACAGCTGTAGTCATTAGGAAGAGGAACATTTCACTATCCTAAACACAAAGTACACTGCAGATGCTGTGGTCAAATCAACACATACAAACAAGCTGGAGGAACTCAGCAGGTCGGGCAGCATCCGTGGAAACGTTGACTGCTCGTTTCCACGGATGCTGCCCGACCTGCTGAGTTCCTCCAGTTTGTTTGCACGTGGTGAATTCACTATCCTGCCTGGCATCTCGACTGCCCTAGCTGAGCAGATATAAAGAAGAGAAGGAAAAAAACTTGAACTTTTCTTTCTTTTGCTTTCTCTGAGCAAAGCCTCTCTTCCTGGAAGCCTTGAAGCCTAAAGATCACCTTCTGACTATGTCCAATGCACTTGCCTCTGCTTTCCTTTAATTTGCTCTTACTAATCAATCTCAAATGCCAATTGGTCACTAGTCAAAGCCCTATTATGCTACAGTGAACCATTCCTGCCATTTATCTTTGGGCAGTGGAACTGACTGAAGTCCCGTCCTCTCCAAATTTCCAATGTCCAACTGGCTGCTGGTCAAAGCTCTATAACACAAATATTCTGAAAGCCTTTTGACGACAGAGAGCCAGACACCCAACATTCATGTTGCCTGGGCTGTCTCTGAGTACACAAATATGGTAAGTACACAAAAGCACTTGACTGCCTGTTCCTGTGACAATGTTTGATATGCTAACTGACAACATCCAGCTGGCATGCCAGTTTGCACTCAAGTCAATAATTTAGTCATGCTACCTGGTTTTAATACAAACCCATTGCCTTAATGTTTGGCTCTTGCATATGCAATCTCTTAGTATGTAGAGCAGTCTGTGCTTTTAACTTCAATTTACTGCTTGCAATTTACAAAAAAAACTGAAGGGTAATTACAAGCTTCCTGAATTTACTTACATTTACAGTAAGAAATGGAGCCTGGTTTCTTGATGGAATTAATATCTGCTGTATCCACATAACTCCAAAACATAACAGTTGCCCAGTGAAGAAATCAAGGATCCAGTTGCAGAGGGAGGTACAAAGGCACAGGTTTTTGAGCTTGTTGATTAGAGCTGAGGCTATGATTATACGAGGGGTGATTGATATGTTCGTGGCCTAAGGTAGAAGGAGTCAATTTTAGAAAACCTAGCAGCTTTATTTTTCAACATAGTCCCCTCCTACATTTACACACTTAGTCCAGCGGTCGTGGAGCATACGGATCTTGGACCTCCAGAAAGTGTCCACAGATGGGGTTTGATAAGTTCATGGCCGAAGGTAGAAGGAGATGAGTTATACAGCTCTCATTACATGCACATGCAGGTCAACTCTGAGTGATTATGCAGAAAGTTTGAAGTTAATAACTCATCTCCGTCTACCATAGGCCACGAACTTATCAATCACCCTGATGAGTTATTAACTTCGAACTTTCTGCATAATCACTCAGAGTTGAACTGCACATGCATGTAACGAGAGCTGTATAACTCATCTCCTTCTACCTTCAGCCATGAACTTATCAATCACCGCTGCCGTGGACACTTTCTGGAGGTCCAAGACCCGTATGCTCCACGACCGCTGGACTAAGTGTGTAAATGTAGGTGGGGATTATGTTGAAAAATAAATGTGCTAGGTTTTCTAAAATTGACTCCTTCTACCTTAGGCCACGAACTTATTAATCACCCTTTGCATTTGAACTATAGTCAATAAACTGCAGCCTAACATTGGTATTACTGTTGTCTCAGTGAGCCAAGCCAAGTGGAGAGCTGATGAGATTGCGTCAGATCTAGACCCATTGTGACAAAAGGTTGCAAATTCAACCAGCTACATCATGACCACTAGCATCAAAAATGCGGCATCTATGACGCAGGCTATACCCTCTTCTCATTGCTACCATCAAGGAGAAAACACACACTCAACATTCTAGGAACAGATTCTTCCCCTCTGTTACCATGTTTCTGAATGGAAATTAACCCATGCACACTACCTCAATACTTTTTTTCTTTAGTTTGGTGTATTTTTTCACTGCTTATTTAAGTTGCTTATATATATTTCTTATTGTAGTTTATAGGCTTTTTATTATAACATATTGCCCTGCACTCTGCCGCAAAACAAAAAATTTAATTTCTGATTCTAATTCTGGTTGAACTTTATTTAAATGTGTGTCTATGCTCATGACCAAATGATCTACCCCTGAGCTGCTGCTCATGTTGATATTCTGGCCTTGTATACACGCTTTCTGCCTTTCACTTATTGGCTTCGTTGTTATGTAAAGCTGCTCTGTGCCATTTTGACAATAGTTAACTTCTTTTGGACAACTGTCTTAACCTTAAACTTGTATGTGGAAGATACGTGACCTTTTTTCAGACAATCCAGTAAACTACCTGAGTGTATGTTCATGGTCTTCTGCTGCTGTAGTCCATCCACTTCAAGGTTCAATGTGTTGTGCATTCTGCACACTACTGTTGTAATGCATGGTTATTTGAGCTACTGTTACCTTTCTGTATATTTGAACCAGTTTCTCCTTTCTCCTCTGACCTCCCTTATTAACAAAGCATTTTTGACCACAGAACTGCCATACACTGGATGTTTTTATTGTTTTATAAAACTTTTATAAACTTTTGGGCAGCAGCTGAGGATGTGCTCTAATGCCCCCTTCCCTCGGCACAGGGAGCATGCTGGTGTTTTGGCCTTGTCCCTGCAATAGGGGTTTGCTGCGCTTGGCAAGATGTCATAAACCAACTGGATCAGGAACTTGATGCAGTGGGGTTCAACTCGCCAAATTTTCCCCCATGAGATGTTGCACTCTGTTACGTGGTCCCATGTTGTCCATACGCCTGGTTGCCTCACGCCAGCAATCTGGCTGGCATGTAGATCCTCCAGAGTAGCTCACTCCTCCAGCTGGACCATCTGGCACCTCGCTCTTCCTTGCACCTTATCATAGTGGACTGTTGCGAAGCAACCCAAGCCCACCAGCATCCTATGGCGAGCCATGCTTCAGCTTGTTCAACTGCATCCTGCGCCCTTCTCCTCCTGCTGCTCCTCAGCACAATGCCAGTGTGTGAGACCTGTGGGTCGTTGGACTCTCTGTATCGCAGCATTTCTCTTGCACGGGTGACTGTGAACTCCCCGCTAATGCTGCTGATGGGGAGTTTCAGTCTATTTTCCTTCCCGAACAAGGTGATGCTTCTCTGGCTCCTAGGCAGACCCAACTATCTCTGTAGGGTACTGGCTGATTTTTCTCTCAAAGGTTTCATCTGTTGACAGTGGGACATCATAGACTAGCAGACGCCACAGGATCCCAGGGAGAATACCATGCTAGTAAATCCAAGCCTTGAATTTGCTTGGCAGCCCTGACTTGTCAACAGCAGTCAACCTTTGCTGCTTGCCTGGCTACTCTGATGGATGTTGTTAGATTTTCCAATTTTCATACTTCTTTGATGGTGTATGTTTATGGCTGCATAAACAACATTCACTTTAATATTGTTTTCTTACCTCAAGATGAGATATTACATGCAAAAATAGGAAAAAGACCTTTCAGAAGAAATTATGGATTTAAAATCTTTTGCATGATATATGATATAGATATAAACACAAAATTGGTTTGGCATGGAAACTTCAAAGGCTCATGGTCAGGTTACATTTTGTGTAACACAATAATTTGAAGAACGCAATCAGAAAATAATCATTTTCTTCTTAGCAGGTTCTTCAGAAATCTCAGATATTGGCTCTGATCCTGTACTCGCTGGAGTTTAGAATAATGAGGGGGATAGCATTTAAAGCTACTGAATATTGCAAGGCCTAGATAGAGTGGAGGTGGAGAGAATGGTTCCAGTAGTGGAGGAGTCTAGAACCAGAGGGCACAGCCTCAGAATACAAGGACATTCCTTTAGAACAGAATTGATGAGGAATTTTTTCAGCCAGTGGGTGGGAAATCTGTGGAATTCATTGCCATTGACGGTTGTGTAGGCCAAGTTATTGGGTGTATTTAAAGCAGAGTTTTATAGGGTCTTGATTAGTAAGGTGTCAAAGGTTATGGGGAGAAGGCAGGAAATGGAATTGAGGGGATAATAAATCAGCCATATTAGAATGGTGGAGAAGACTTAATGAGCTAGAATGGCCTAATTCTACTCGTATGTCTTAAGGTATTATGGTCTAACATCGCTGTGTAGAGGGATTTGGGTGTTCTACAAAAACACAAAACATTAGCAAGTAACCAAAGTAAGTAGGAAGGCCCTTATTGAAAACACAGTGGAGTATAAAAATAGATGACATTGGAGGCCGTTCAAAGAATGAAAGAGCTGACATATGAGGAAAGGTTGAATGTGTTGTTATACCAAATCAAAAAAATCAGATATGATCTTGTTGAAATTAAGAAGGTTTTAAACGTACATCAAATTTAATTTTGTGGGGTAATCTAGAAATAGACAGCTTATTTTCAGATCAACAAGTCATCTGTTTAAGATGGAAGTGAGGTGGAAAATCACCTTTCATGAATCTTCCGAATTTTCCACTTTGAAATGTGTGAACCTGAAGCAATAAGGTAATTCAAGGTCAAGACAGATTTTTGTTTTCCTCTCTCGAAGTTATGGCAGATGACCAGCAAGGTAGAAATGAAGCCAAGACAGATCAGTCATAATCCTATTTATGATGAAGTAACTTAAGTATGGATGACGCCTGCTCTTTGCTCTTACGCAGCATTGGAGTGACAGGCTTAATTGTTTGAGGTGCATTCTTAGATGGCTTTTCACCTTGCTTTCTTATAGAGTCACAGGTTTATACAGCACAGAATCATGCTCTTTGGGCTAATTCCTTCTTCCTGGCCTAATCCCATTTGCCCGTGCTTTGCTCATATCCCTCTAAAACATCCCTATCTAAATACTGATCCACGTATCTTTTGATGGCTTAATTCCAGCTTCCTATGGCAGTTTGTACTATACCATACACCAACTGCCCCTCACGTCCCAGTTAAACCTTCCCCTTTCACCTTCAGCCTATATTCTCTAGTTTTAGACTCCCCTATCCTAAGAAAAAGACTGTAACCGTTTTCCTTACCTTTCCTTTTCATTATTCTATAAATCTCGACAAGGTTACTACTCGGCCTCCTCTGGTTCAGGGTAAACATTCCCAGCCTATCCAGCGGTGCAAGTGCAGTTAGTGCAAGTCTTCCAGTCCATCACAACATTACAAACTCCACCACATCATTGTGATTCTTTTCAGCAGCCTCTTTAGCTTAATCACATCCTTCCTGGTGTATGGAGAGATGGGAATTGTACAAAATTTTCTAAGCATGGTCTCATCAACATCCTGTAATATAACGCCCCAACTCAGTATCCCATCTGATGAAGCTAAGCTTGCCACAAGCCTTCTTTACCACCTTATCTAACTGAGTCATCATTTGGAGAGAACTACAATATTTACTTGTACTCATAGGGTTTTTTTATTCCCCAGGACCCTGTTATTCACTGTTTATGTCCTGTCCTCATTTAACATAACAAAATACATCAGTTAAAACTTGTGTGAGTTAAATGTCATCTTCCATTCTTTTGCCATCTTTCCCAGTTGATCTATCTCCTGTTGTAGCTTCAGACAACCATCTTCATTGTCCACCATACCACCAATCGCAGAGTCACCCACAAACTCACTAATCATACTGCCTCTACATCATTATTTGAATTGTTAATGGAAAAAATGAATAACAGGGGATCCAGCACCCATCTCTGCAGTACACCTCTGGTCAAGAGGCCTCCAGTCTGAAAAACAGCCCTCCACCATCACCCTCTGCCTTTTCCCATCTAGTCAATTGGCTAGATTACTCTGGATCCCATATGATCTAATCTTGTGCACCAGACTATCATGTGAGATCACATCAAAAGCCTTGCTGGTGTCTAGGTGGACAATGTCTGCTGCTGTGCAATAATCAATCCTTTGGTCGACTCTTCAAAAAACTCAGTCAAATTTATTAGACACTATTTCCATTGCACTAAGCTATCTCTAATCAGTATCTACCTTTTCTAAATTCGGATAGATCCTGTCTCTCAAAAACACCACCATTAGTTTTCTCACCACTTGACTCATGCTTGCAACATTTCTTAAATAAAGACATTACATTAACCAACATCCAGTTTTCCTGTATCTCACCCATAGATACGGAAGATCTAAAAGTCTCTGCCAGGTCTCTGCAAATTCTTCCCACCCTTCCAAAAGCATCCTAGGATACACTTGTTCAGGCCCAAGAATTTGTCCATCCTTATGTGCCTTAAGAAAACCAACATTCGCCCTTTCATAGTGTTGTTATGTTTCATGTTGTCTTCCTTCAATCCCATAGATTCCATGACTTCCACAGGCAAGAAAACATTTAAAACCACATCTATTTCCTATGACTCCATACATTAAAAACCACGGTGACCCTTAGGGGGAATTATTCCCTCCCTAGTTACTTCTTTGCTCTGATACTGATAGATTTTCTTAGGATTTTTCTTTGTGCTATCTGCCAAACCTATCTCGTGTTCCCTCTTTTCCCCACCTGATTTCTTTTTTAAGTACATCCCAACATCTTTTAATCAGCAAAGGATTTGCTTGATCCTATCTGTCTATACCTACCATACAGTATACTTACTTTTTTTTTCTGACCAGAGCCTCAATATCACACATTAGCCATGGTTTTCTAATCATTACAGCCTTTCCTTTCAATGTAACAAGAAGATGTTGACCTGTAACAACCTTTCCCTCAATGTCAGCAAAACAAAGAGCTGGTCATTGACTTCAGGATGGGGGCAGTGCACATTCTCCTGTCTACATCAATGGTGCAGTGGTTGTGAGGGTTAAGAACTTCAGGTCTCTGAGAATAAACATGACAAATAGTCTATTCTGCTAAAACCATGTGGACACCACAGACAAGAAAGATCACCAGTACCTACACTTCCTCAGGAGTCTAAACAAATTTGACATGTGCCTGTCAACACGCCAATTTTTATTGATGTACAATAGAAAGCAGCCTCCATATCAAGCATCATGGCTTGATATGAAAACTGCTCTGCCCACGACGATAAAAAAAAGCTGCAGAGTTGTTGACACAGCTCAACACATCACAGAACCCAGGCTTCCCTCTACGAACACAAACATGAGAAGATCTGCTGGAAATCCAAACCAAACACACACAAAATGCTGGAGAAACTCAGCAGGTCAGGCAGCATCTATGGAAATGAATAAACAGTCAACGTTTTGGGACGAGACCCTGAATCGGGACTAGAAAAAAAGATGAGAAGTCAGACCAAGAAGGTGGAGGGAGGGGAGAAAGAAACAGAAGGGGGCAGGTAATAGGTGAAATGGGGGAGTGGAGGAAGGTGTGAAGTGAAGTGCTGGAAGTTGATTGGTGAAGGAGATAAAGGGCTGAAGGAAGAGTAATCTGACCGGACAAAGTAGAAGATCATGGAAGAAAGTGAAGGAGGAGGAGCACCAGAGGGAGGCAATGGGGCAAGTGAGGATTGAGGAGAGAGAGAGAAACAGGACTGGGGAATGTTGAAGGAGTTGGGGGGGGGGGGGCGTTTACTTTCAGAAGTTTAAGAAATCAATGTTCATGCCATCAGTTTGGAAGCTACCCAATCGGAATGTCAGGTAACACTCATAAAATGCTGGAAGAACCCAGCAGGCCAGGCAGTATCTATGGAAAAGAGTACAGCTGACACTTTGGGCCAAGACCCTCCATCAGGACTGAAGAAAAAAAAAGATGAGGAGCTCCTCTCCCCCCACCTTCCAACTTTGACTCCTCATCTTTTTTCTTCAGTCTTGATGAAGGGTCTCGGCCTGAAACATCCACTATACTCTTTTCCATAGATGCTGCCTGGCCTGCTGAGATCCTCCAACGTTTTGTGTGTGTTGCCTGGATTTCCAGCATCTGCAGATTTTCTCTTGTTTTGATTGGAATATAACATGTTGCTCCTCCAACCTGAGTGTGGCCTCATTGTGGCAGTAGAGGAGTCTGACATATCAGAATGGGAATGGGAAGTAGAATTGAAATGGATGACTACCGGGAGATCCCGCTTTTACTAGCGAACGAAGCATAGGTGCTGGGCAAAGCGGTCTCACAATCTACTTCGGATTTCACCAGCATACAGGAGGCCACACTAGGAGTACCGGATACAGTAGATAACCCCAACAGATTCACCTGGAAGGACTGTTTGGTGCCCTGAATGTAGTGAGGAAGAAGGTGTAGGGGCAAGTATGACTCTTGTTCCACTTGCAAGGGAAAGTGGCAAAAGGGAGATCAGTGGGCAGGGTCGAGTAGACAAGGGAGTCACACAGGGAGTGATTCCTACGGAAAACAGAAAGAAGGGGGGGGGGGTGGAGATGTGCTTGGTGGTGGGATCCCATTGGAGATAGCAGAAGTTACAGAGAATTATGTGCTGGACACGGAAGCTGGTGGAGTGCTAGGTGAGGATGAGGAACCCTATTCCTGGTGTTTCGATGAGATGATGGGGTGAGGACAGCATTAATGGTGGAGGACTGAAACCTCCTTTCTTTGAAGAAGGAGGATATCTCATTAGGTCTGGAATGAAAAGCCTCATCCTAAGACTAGATGGAGTGGAATCTGAGAAACTGAGCAAAGGAGATGGCATTTTAACAAGTGACAGGCTGGGAAGAGGTATACTAGGTAGCTGTGAGAATCAGTGGGTTCATAAAAGATATCAGTAGATAGACTGTCTCCAGAGAAAGAGACAGAGAGATGGAGAAAGGGGAGGGAGGTGTTGGAAATGGACAAGGTAAAGTTGAGGGCAGAGTGGAAGTTGGAGGCAAAGTTAATGAAGCCAACGAGCTCAGCATGAGTGCAGGAAGCAGCACCAATGTAGTCATTGATGTAGCATAGGAAGCATTGGGGAGCAATACTGGTCTAGGCTTGGAGCATGGACTATCCCACATAGCTGACAAAAAAAGCAGGCATAGTTGGGACCAATGTGAGTGCCCATGGCTATACCTTTTGTTTGAAGAAAGTGGCAGGAGCTAAGGGGAAATTAGTGAGAGTGAGGACCAGTTCCACCAGATGGAGGAGAGTGGTGGTGGAGGGGAACTGGCTGGGTCTGGTGTCCAGAAAAAAGTGGAGAGCTTTGAGGCCTTCCTGCTGGGGATGGTGGTACATAGGGACTGGAGATCCATAGTGAAAATGAGAAGACTGGGGCCAGTGAACAAAGTCATTTCAAAGACCAAGACCGTATGGTCTTTGTCTATACTTCTTGCTACTTCTATAAGGCAACCTCCATAACGACGCCTCCCACCCCTGACATTCTCTCGTCTCCCCATTTCCATCAGGCAGAAGATACAAAAGACAAAGCATGTACTTCCAGCCTTAGGGACAGCTTCTACCTCACTGTTATTAGACTATTGAGTGGTTCCCTAGGACAATAAAATGGACTCTTGACTTCACAATCAACCTTGTTACGACCTTACACTTTATGTTTACCTGCACTGCACTTTCTCTATAGCTGTTACACTTTATTCCGCATCTGTTCTTTGTTTACCTTGTACCACGACAATGCATGGTGTAATGAATTGATCTGTATGAATAGTATGCAGGACAAGCTTTTCACTGTACCTCTTTCAAAGATCAAAAAAATTTACTTTGAACTTTCAACTCTATATATGACAAAAATAAACCAACCCAATCCAACTAATTCTCTCTATCTCACTCTCAGTTTTCACTGTTTCTTTACTTGGTAGCAGTCTTTCTCAACTTCTGCAAGTTCTTTTCTAATGCCATTCAAATTAACTTTGCCCTAATTTAGGACTTTAACTTGTAAGCCACTCCTATTTTTTTCTATAAACCTTTTCAGACCAATAGAATTATGGTCACTGGTTCCAAAAAGCTCCTCCACAGACATGTCATTCAGTTGCCCTGCCTCATTTTCCAATTGGAGGTTTAGTGTTGCCTCCTCTCTAAGAGGGCTATCACATACTGATTGAGAAAATTTTCCAGGAGATGTTAACAAATTCTGCCCCCTTAGCTCTAGGCAGAAACCTATCTAAGGAAATTTTAGGACATAGTTAAATCAAGATAGAAACACAAAAAAGAGCTCTCCAATTACAAAAGATCAAGAGTAAACTTTGAATAAAAGAGCCTTTGCTGTTTAAAAATAAGGAAATGGAGAAGGCTAGTATTGCACCAGATCATATAAAGTTGATTGAGTACATTATTTCAAGCAGTGCCAGAAATATTAGAACAATTGTTTAAACCAAAGAGTGGACACTGCAGTACAAATGGCAGAACACGCTATATAAAACTGATTAACATTTGGAAATGCTGTCAAAGTATTAAAAGGATGTAATGGAGTAATGTGTTTTATTCGGGATAGATGAGTCATCATCTACATCATACCTGAAACCTTATGGAATAAAGATTAATCATTTCAATTTCCTGAAGCCTCTTAAGATAATAAGATTATTTATATTCTCTTCCAGTGTGGAATTAGTCACAGTATAAGTATATACTGGTTACATTTCTATGTGCTGAGTAAATGTAAAACAATATGTGGGAGCAATTGCATGGCAATTATTTAAGTCAAAGGATTTGCCATTTTTAACCATTAATTGAGCTCTGAGGTTAAACATTGGCCTTGGTGAAATTGCCTTAGCTTAATCCTTGGAGTGCACAGTTTGATTTTATTTTTATGCCAGATTACAAGTCTGTATTAGGACAGCAGTTTTGTCATTAAGAGTCACAGTAACAGCAAACTGCACAACTTACTATGTAATAATTGAGTTTCATGCTATGGTATTCATATTTTCATGTTCATAATTTTATAACTTTGCAAGCTTTACAAATTCAATATGCTATGTGGACAACTAAATACTTCTGACAATTCTAAGTCACTAAGTAAGCTAATTTTCTACACAACAAGGTCCCAAAGCAGTGAGGCAGTATTCTCCAGTAGTGGCCAGGACATCAGAGATAGCTCCCCGGTATGCATGCATCAGGATGTCTGAAAATCTAAAAAGGCACTCAAGACTTAAGGCCACATTTGGGAGAGTTACATCCCTGTGGTTCTGAAATGGAGTGTCAACATTGCTGTGGTGCAAGTTTATCAAGAAGTAATATGATATTAGTAACTGAGATATATGGAGGTAATTCCTAGTGAATCACTCACACATTTCAAATATGATCAAAGACTTTGAAAATGAGACAAGCTCTAGAACAATCTTAAAAATCTGGGCCTCTGAACTTCCCCCTGGAATTAGATTTTCGAATTCCAATCAGGAGGCCACAGTCAGAGCAGATCGGTAATAGGATCTCCTTCTCTCTGCCAACCAACAGAGGTACACCTTAAGGATATAATGATGCCCACTGTTCTGCTGCCTACACTCATGGTTGCATTGATAGGCACAGGTCAAATAAACTCAGTGATGACACCACTGTTGTTGGCAGAGTCTCAGACTCTGAACCATAAAGAACCATACAAGAGTGCAATAGATCAGCAGGTTAAGTGGCGTTGTAACAACAACATCACATTCAACATCAGTAAACCCTCAGAAAGGGAAGTTTGGAGAACACACACCAATCCTATTTGAGGGGTGAGCAGTGGGAAGGGTGAGCATCTTCAAGTTCCTCGGCAGCAACATCTCAGTGGAATTGTCCTGGGCTCAACACAATGATTAAATCAAGAAGAAGGCACACCAGCAGCTCGACTTCATTGAGACATGGAAGGAAAGTAACCAAGAACTCCTGAAAATTTCGACAGATGTATAGTGGAAAGCATTCAGATGGTTTTACTACTGTCTACTTTGGAAGCTCCAATGTGCAGAATTGAAAGAGGCAGCAGAGGGGCTACAGATTTAGCCAGTTGCATGATGGGCAGAACCCTCCCCACTATCGATGGCATCTTCAATTCATCATTAAGGAATCGTACGATCTGGGGCATGCCTTTTTCTCATTAATACCATCAGGGAGGAGCAACAGGAGCCTGAAGACCCACACTCAACATTTTAGAATCAGCTTCTTTCCCGTTTGCTTAGTCTATGCCTTTCTAATCTGTTGTCATTAGAGTATTCAGCATCCATTTTAGCTGCCTGCTGGATTCTGTATGATAACAAACAAATGTTCAGCAGACTAGAAATCGAAAGGGCCTATCGACTGTCTTTATTAACATTAGTATATCTGTGGGATGTTAACTGAGTTCTGCTTTAAGAAAAAAACTATTGTTTGGAGATAGATGGAATTTATAATATTAAAAAGAAGCTGATTTTTAGTCAGTGGATCAGCTCTGGACTGTATTCAGTTTTCAGAGCTGCCCCATAAAAGATTAAATATTTTATTTGGCAGAAGATTTGGACAATTCTTCCATTTCCTACACTAATAATGAATGACTATTTAGTCTGAAATAAAATCCTTGGTATAGTTTAGGTAGTAGTACTAAACTAAAACTACGTATTGTTTGTAGACGGTTTAATATGCCATAACTACTGTTAAACAATTCAGGTTTTGGTCCATCTGTATGATAAAATAGGGGAATACATAGCTAGTTGGTTATCATAAGACTATTAGAGCATAAGATATAAGAGCAGAATTAGGCCATTTGGCCCATCGAGTCTTCTCTGCTATTTCATCATAAATGATTCATTTTCCCTCTCAGCCCCAATCTCCCACCATCCCCTTGTATCCCTTCATATCCTGACTAATCAAGAATCTATTAACCTCTGCTTTAAATATACCCAATGATTTGGCTATCACAGTTGTCTATGGCAACAACTTCCACATATTCCCCATTGACTAAAGAAATTTCTCCTCATCTATGTTCTAAAAGGACACTCCTCTATTCTGAGGCTAGATTCTCTGGTCTTAGACTCCCCCACCATAGAAAACATCCTCTCCATATGCACTCTGTCGAGGCCTTTTGACATTCAATAGGTTTCAATCAGGTCCCCCCTCCCTGATTCTTCTGAATTCCAGTAAGTAGAGGCCCAGAGCCGTCATATGAGAAGATTTTCAATCCCAAAATCATTTTCGTGAACCTCCTTTGAACCCACTCCAATGTCAGCACATCCTTTCAAAGATAAAGTGTACAAAACTGCTCACAATACTCCAGGTAAGGGCTCACCAGTATTTTATGAAGCTTTAATATTCCTTCTGTAGCCTCTCTACTTCCTCAAAACTACCTGCCCCTCCACCTATCTTCATATTGTCTACAAATTTTACCACTAAACCGTCAACTCCAGCATCCAACTCATTGGCATATAATGTAAACAGAAGTGGTCCCAATTCAGACCTCATAGAACACCAGCAGTCACTGGAAGCCAACCAGAAAAGGTTCTCTTTATTCCCACTCTTTGCCCCCTACCAATCAGCCAGTGCTCATTCCAAGAAAGAATCTTTCCTGTAATATCTTCTGAAAATCCCAGTACACCTCGCCCACCAATTCTCCTATGTCTATACTGTTTGTTATTTCCTCAATGAATTCCAATAGATTTGGCAGGTAAGATTTTCCCTTGAACCACCAAGTAGCCCAAAATCGCATCCTTAATAATCAACTACAACATCTTCTCAACCATTGAGGTCAAGCTAATGGTCTATAATTCCCTTTCTTCTGCCTCTCTCCTTTCGTAAAGAATGGAGTAACATTTGCAATTTTCCATACCTCCAGGACCATGCAAGATCAATTGATTCTTGAAAGAATATCCCTGCTGTCTTCACAATATTTACAGCCTCCACTTTCAGAATCCAGATGGTCCAGGTGGCTTATCTACCTTCAGACCTTTCAAATTCCCAAGAACATTCTCCCTTGTAATGACAACTTCACATATTTCTGCCCCCTGACACTCTCAAACTTCTAGCATACTGCTAGTGTCTTCCATTGTGAAGACTAGTGCAAAATACTTATTCAGTTTGTCTGCCATTTCCTTATCCTGCATTACTACCCCTCCCTTTTTTACAGTAGTTTATGTATCTGAAGAAACTTTTGGAATCCTCTTTAATATTATTGGCTAGCCTTTTCCACCTTTTCCTTCTTAATGTCTTTTAGTTGTTTTGTATTGGCTTGTAAAGGTTTCCGAGTCCTTTAGCTTCCCACTAATTTTTGCTCTATTATATGCCCTCTTTTTGACTTTCATGTTGGCTTTGGCTTCTCTTATTAGCCACTATTGTGTCATCATACCTTTAGAAATCTTCTTCTTCTTTGGGATGTATATATCCTGCTCCTTCCAAATTGCTTCCAGAAATTCCAGCCATTTCTACTCTGCCGTCATCCCTGCCAGTGTTCTTTTCTAATCAATTCTAGTCAGCTCCTCATTCAGGTTTCTGTAGTTCCCTTTACTCCACTGTAATACTGATACATGTTACTTTAGTTTCTCCTTCTCAAATTGCAGGGCAAGTTCTATCATATTATGATTACTTACCCCTAAGTGTTCCATTACCTTAAGCTCTCTATTCAATTCCATTTCATTGCACAACATCCAATCCAGAATAACTAAGTCCCTAGTTGCTCAACCATGAGCTGCTTAAAAAAGCCATCTCATGGGCATTTTGGAAATTTCCTCTCTTGGAATCCAGCACCAAGCTGATTTTCCCAATCTACCTGCTTACTGAAATCCCCCATGACTATTGTAACATTGCCCTTCTGGCATGCATTTTCTATCTCCTATTGTAATTTGTACACCACATCCTTACTACAGTTTGGGATTCTGTATATAATTCTCTTCAGGGTCTTTTTACCTTTGCATTTCCTTAGCTCTGTCCACAATAATTTAACACCTTCTGATCCTATGACACCTCTTTCTAATGATTCAATTTCATTTTTTACCAATAGAGCCACGCCACCTCCTTTGCCAACCTGCCTGTTCTTACAGTGCAATGTTTTATCTTGGTCATTAAGCTCCCAGCTATAATCTTCTTTCTACCACAACTTAGTGATGCCCACAACGTCATACATGGCAATCTGAAACTGTGCTACAAGCTCATTTACCTAATTCTGAACACTGCACGCATTCTAATGTAACACCTTCAGTTCTTTTTGATTTTGTCCACATTTTAAATTGTAACTAATCCAGTGACTGCAATTTTACCCTATCATCAGCCTCCCCTTACTAGCGGTCTCACTATACACTGCCTGTTGGTAAACCAACAACCTCATGCTGGGTACTAGCACTCTGGTTCCCATCCCCTGCCAAATTAGTTTATACCCTCCCAAACAGCTCTAGCAAACTTGCCCGCAGGCATATTGATCGCCCTCAGATTCAGATGTAACCTGTCCCTTTTGTACAAGTTGTACCTTCCCCAGAAGAGATCCCAATGATCTATACATGTGAACCCCTGCCCCCTGCACCAGTTCCTCAGCCACACATTCACCTGCCAAATCATCCTATTCTTACCCTCACTGGTGTGTGGCACAGGCAGCAATCCAAATGCGGAAAGTAATTTAATCATATATCTGTTAGATTTTAGGAGTGTTGTGCCTGTAGAATGTATTCACTCCCTTGGAAGTTTTCATGTTTTACTGTTTTACAACATTGAATCACTGTAGATTCAATTTAGATTTTTGACACTGATCAACAGAAAAAGACTCTTTTGTATCAAAGTGAGAACAGATCTTTACAAAGTGATCTAAATTAATTACAAATATAAAACACAAAATAATTGATTGTGTAACTATTCAGCCTCTTTAATATGACACACCAGATCATCACAGGTGCAGCGAATTGGTTTTGGAAGTCACATAATTGGATAAATGGAGATCCGTTTTTGGAGACCTGTGTGCAGTCAAGGTGTTTCAACTGAGTGTAGTAAAAATACACCTGTATCTGGAAGGTCCAATTGCTAATGAGTCAGTGTCCTGGCAAAAACTACACCATGAAGACAGAAGAACACTCCAAGCAACTCCACAAAAAGGTTATTGAAAAGCACAAATCAGGAGATGGATATGAGAAAATTCCTAAATCATTGAATATCTCTTGGAGTACAGTTAAGTCAATCATCATGTAAATCTGCCTAGAGCAGGCCTTCCGCAAAAACTGAGTGACTGGACTGTGAAAGAAGGGGACTAGTGAGGGAGGCTACTAAGAGGCCTACAACAACTCTGGAGGAGTTACAAACTTCAGTGACTCAGATGGGAGAGACTGAGCATACAACAGCTGCTGCCTGGGTGTTTCACCAGACGCAGCTTTGGAGGAGAGTGCCAAAGAGAAAGCCACTGTTGAAAAAAACTCACATGAAATCTCAGCTAGAGTTGGCCAGAAGGCATGTGTGAGACTCTGAAGTCAGATGGAAGAAGGTTCTATGGTCTGATGAAACCAAAATTGAGCTTTTTAGCCATCAGACTAAACACTATGTTTGGCATTAGCCAAACGCTGCACATCATCAAAAACTCACCATCCCTACCGTGAAGCATAGTAGTGGGTGCTCATATTGTGGAGATGCATAACTGCAGCAGGCCTTGGAAGGATTGTGAAGATAGAGGATAAAATATATGCAGCAAAATCCAAGGAAATTCTGGAGGAAAACCCGATACAGTCTGCAAGAGAATTGCAATTTGTTTTCCAGCAAGTCAATGACTCAAAGCCAAAGCTACACAGGAATGGCTTAAAAACAATAAAGTTAATGTCCTGGACTGACCAAGTCCGAGTCCAGACCTCAATCCAATTGAGAATTTGTGGCTGGACTTGGAAGGGGCAGTTCAGTCATGATCCCCATGCAATCTGACAGAGCTTGAGCAGTTTTGTAAAGAAGAATGGGGAAATTTTACAGTGACCAGATGTACAAAGCTGATGAGAGAGACCTATCCACACAGACTCAATGCTGTAATTGCTGTCAAAGGTGCATCTACTAAATACTGACATGAAGGGGTGAATACTTAAGCAGTCAATTATTTTGTGTTTTATAATTGTTATTAATTTAGGTCACTTTGTAGAGATCTGTTTCCATTTTGATAGGTGAAAATCTTTTTCTGTTGATCAGTGTTACAAAAAGCTAAATTAAATCCACTGTGATTCAATGTTGTAAAACAATAAAGCATGAGAACTTCCAAGGGGAAGGCACTGTAGATGGAAGTTGAATTTAGCAACATGATTGTCATCCATTAGGTAATATCAAGCAAGTCAGGGGTTTCAACTGCTTCATTCCCAATATTCAATATCTGAAGGACTACCCTCTCTGAGGTGGAACGTTACATCAGATTGGTGGTTATGCATGTAGTCCAAATGCTCTTTCTGCTAAACAATATTTTAAATATTGCACAAAAAACAGGTTCGATTCTTGTATCAAATGAACATTTGAGCCAAGTTTTGGGCCAAGGCACTTCAGATGTTAAATGCTAGATTAGATTTCTCTCTCTAGACCCTTTTAATTGACCTGTGCTGGAAGATATGGAAGGTGTCTGGAAGTGAACTTTGGCTGAAAATAGCTGTGATAATCCCAACTAACAGCAGTAGTTGTTAATTAATGACAAGAATAATATGTTTAAAGCATTTGCCACAAGCTACATGTAGTGATGATCGATATGTACTGAATAGTATTTCTGATACATCATTAAAAACATGAGCATTGTTACCTTGATTGACTATAATTTCTGTTCCCTTACCTGCAGGTGGCACGAATTGGCTTTAGTTCCTTATATGCATTTCTTTATAGAACAGTCAGACTTATGCCCCTATGTTTTGGATTTTACTTCCTCAGTTATTGGTTAAATGCCAATGCACTGCTCAACATGGATAAAACATCTTTTCAACATAAAAATAAGGGGATGGCATCTATCATTGACCAATCAGAACAGCAAGATGGTTAGCAGTACACAGCGAGGCCAGCCACTAACAAATGGATTACAGAGTGCTTTATGGTAGACACTATATTTATATCATTATTTTATGGTTCTAAGCTCTTAACAACAGAAAACATTTCACCATTTCATTTTGTAATTCAAAGGAGAGGAGATGCATTTCTTCTACTATGCAAATTATTCTGTCCAGTGGTAGACCATGTACCCCCTCGTATCCCAGCCTGCAGGGCCCCATTTTCTCTGGTTGCATTCTTTTTCCTACACATATATTATAAGCAGAAAGTCATGACAGAACATCGTTGGCTGCTTAGTTATTTGCTGGGTGATAGAATAGGTGGAGAAAGATGTGGAAATGGCCATCTTCAGTCATAGTCATACAGCACAGAAACAGGCCCTTTGGTCCAACTCACCCATGCCAACCAAGATGTTCATCCAAGCTAGTCCCACTTGTTACGTTTGGCCCACCTCCCTCTAAACCTTTCCTTTTCATGTACAGTATCTGGCCAGGTACCTTTTAAATGTTGTTAATGTGGCTGTTTCAACCTCTCCCTCTGGCAGCTCATTCCATACATTAACCACCTTCTGGATGAAAAGAAGTTTCCTGCAAGTTCCTATTAAACCTCAAACCCCCCTCCCCCTTAAGCCTATGTTCTCTAGTTCTTGATTCTCCAACCCTGGGAAAAAGACTGTGTGCATTGACCATATCTACACCCCTCATAATTTTATCCTCCTCTAAGATCACCACTCATTCTCCTATACTCCAATTAGAACAGTCCCAATTTGCTTAGCCTCCCTTTGTAACCAAGACCCTTGAGTTCCAGCAATGTCTTTGTAAATCTCATTTGCACTCTTTCCAGCTTAATGACATCTTTCCTGTAGCGAACGTTCCTTTAGTCATGTTCATATTATTTGTTTTATTATGTTATAAATGAGTTACTACTGGTTATTAATATTATTATACAAGGGGTGATTGATAAGTTTGTGGCCTAAGGTAGAAGGAGTCAATTTTAGAAAACCTAGCACATTTAGTTTTCAACATAGTCCCCTCCTATATTTACACACTTAGTCCAGCAGTCGTGGAGCATACGGATCTTGGACCTCCAGAAAGTGTCCACAGCAGGGGTGATTGATATGTTTGTGGCCTAAGGTAGAAGGAGATGAGTTATACAGCTCTTGTTACATTTACATGCAGTTCAACTCTTTGAGTGATTATGCAGAAAGTTTGAAGTTAGTACGGTAACTCATCCCCTTCTACATTAGGCCACGAACTTATCAATCACCCCTCATACCCTTGTTTGATTTGTCAAATCAAATAATCATCATTGATACATTGAATTTACAGTATACTCCTATTATATCTACTTTATTAATGTACCCATGTTTTGCTTCAGAACCTTTATGTATACAGTTCTTGATGTGTTACTTAATACCAGACATTCCTAATACATAGCAAATTTTATGAGTCATTAATTCTATAATGGATGGAAAAATTTCCAGGTCAAGTAAATGATTTTGTTTTTGGCAGCCATTGCCTTATATTGCAGAGAAATAGTGCATACACTTCCAGCAAGCACCTGCCTTCTTTCATGTCACTTATTGGAAAGTAAATTTCTCCTCATCTGTTTTAAATGGGTACCCTCTAATTCTAAGATTGTGGCCCCTTGTCCTGGACTCACCCAGCAGGAAAGGGAAACAGCTGTCTAATCCTTTCAACATTCGAAGTGTTTCTGAGATCCCCTCTCATTCTTCTATACGCTAATGAATACAGTCCAAGAGCCGACAATGCTCCTCATATGTTAGCTCCTGCATTCCGGGAATCATCCTCGTAAATCTTCTCTGAACTCTCTCCAACATCAGTACATCCCTTCTAAGATAAGGGGCCCAAAACTGCACACAGTATTCCAAATGAGGTCTCACCAGTGCCTCATAGAGCCTCATTAACACCTCCTTACTCTTATACACTATTCCTCTTGAAATGAATGCCAACATAGCATTCGCTTTCCTTACTGCCGATCCAACCTGGTGGTTAACCTTTAGGGTATCCTGCACGAGGACCCCCAAGTCCCTCTGCACTTCCGATTTTTGAATTTTCTCCCCACCCAAATAATAATCTCCCCCAATTATCCCTTCTTCCAAAATGTACAACCGTACATTTCTCAACATTGTATCTCATCTGCCATTTCTTTGCCCACTCTCCTAAACTGATCAAGTCTCTCTGTAACCTTTCCGTTTCTTCAACACTTCCTGCTCCTCCACCTATCTCGGTGTCATCTGCAAACTTAGCCACAAAACCATTTAATCCATAATCCAAATCATCGATATACAGTGTAAAAAGAAGCGGCCCCAACACCAACCCCTCTGGAACACCACTAATAACCGGCAACCAACCAGAATAGGATCCCTTTATTCCCACCCTTTGCTTTCTGCCTATCAGCCAATGCTCCACCCATTCCAATATCTTTCCTGTAATTCCATGGGCTCTCATCTTATTAAGTAGCCTCTTATTGGGCACCTTATCGAAGACCTTTTGAAAATCCAAATACACAATATCCACAGCCTCTCCCTTGTCAATCTTATTTGAGATTACCTCAAAAAATTCCAATAGGTTGGTGAGACAGGATCTTCCCTTCATGAAACCATGCTGGCTTGGGCCTATCTTGTCATGCACCTTGAGGTATTTCATAACCTCGTCCTTGAGGATCGACTCCAATAACTTTCCAACTACCAATGTCAGACTAATAGGTCTGTAATTTTCTTTTTGCTGCCTTCCTCCTTTCTTAAACAGCAGAACCACATTTGCGACCTTTCAGTCCTCCGGAACCATGCCAGAGTCTATCGATTCCTGGAAGATCATTTCCTATGCCTACACAATCTCCAAAGCCACCTCCTTCAGAACCGGTGGGTGCACCTTATCTGGTCCAGGAGACTTAACTATCCTTAGTTCATTTAGCTTCCCAAGCACTTTCTCTCTAGTAATCTTGACTGTACCTAATTCTATTCCGAGACCTCTGGCTATCAGGTATGTTGCTAATGTGTCTTCCACTGTGAAGACTGATGCAAAATACTCATTTAGTTCCTCTGCCATCTCTTTGGTACCCATTATAATTTCTCCGGCATCATTTTCAATCAGTCCTATATCTACCTGTGTCACTCTTTTACTCTTCATATATTTGAAAATCTCTTAGTAACCTTTTTTATTTTAATTGCCAACTTCCTTTCACAATTCATCTTTTCTTTCCTAATGACTTTCTTAGTTTCCTTCTGTAAGTTTTTAAAATTCGCCCAGTCCTCAGTTTTCCCACTAATCTTTGCTGTTTGGAGGTCTGTATATAACTGCTATTAGTATCTTTTTGCCCTTGCCATTTCTTAACTCGACCCATAAGGATTCTACCTCTTCTTATCCTATGTCCCTTCTTTCTAGTGATTTGATATCATTGCTTACCATCAGGGCCACACCAACCCCTTTACCTACCTTCCTATCTTTCCTATACACTGTGTATCCTTGGACATTCACTCCCAATCACATCCATCATTTAGCCATGATTCGGTGATGGCCACAATGTCATATCTTATAACCTGTAGCTGTACAACAAGGTCATCCACTCTATTTCTAATGCTGCGTGCATTTAAGTACAGTACATTTAGATCAGTATCTGTTACCGATTTTGCTATATTTCTATCACACAGCAAATTACCCTGTCTATTCACCTGCCTGTCCTTCTTCCCATCTTTGCTGCACAGTATCTTTGACTTATTACTATTGTCCTCTTCCTCAACCCTAACACCCTGGTTTCCTTCACCCTGCCAATTTAGCTTAAACCCTCCCTAACAGCTATATTAAACAATCCGGCCAGGATATTAGTCCCCTTTGAGTTCGGGTGTAACCCATCGTTTTTGTATAAGTCATATCTCCCCCAAAATAGATCCCAATGATCCAAGAATTTGAAGCCCTGCCCCCTGCACCAGTTACTTAGCCACACATTCATCTGCTTAATTCTGCTATTCTTACCTTCATTAGCGCGTGGCTCAGGCAGTAATCCTGAGATTATTACTCTGGAGGTCCAGCTTTTCAATTTTCTTCCTAGCTCCCAGTAATCTTTCTTTAGGACCTCCTCTCTTTTTCTGTCTATGTCATTGGTACCAACATGTACCAAGACTTCTGGCTGTTAATGGTTTCCTTAAAGGGAAATCTTGCCTGAATAATCTATTGGAATTCTTTCAAGAAACTACCGGTACAAGCAGGAGAGACAAAGGATAAGTTCCTGGGTGTCTACATCCCTGAGGATCTATCCTGGGCCCAACATATTGATGCAATTACAAAAAGGCACAACAGTGGCTATATTTCATTGGGCTTTGAGGGGAATTGGTATCTCATCAAAGACACTCACAAATTTCTACAGATGTACTATAGAGAGCATTCTAACTGGCTGCATCACTGTCTGGTACGGAGGAGCCACTGCACAGATTGTTGTAAACTCTGCCATCTCCATCATGGGGACTACCCTCCCCAACATCCAGAGCACCTTTAAAAGGCAATGCCTCAATGTCATCCCTCATTAAGGATCCCATTACCCAAGACATGCCCTCTTCTTATTGCTACCATCAAGGAAGAAGTACAAGAGCTTGAAAACACACATCCAATGTTTTAGGAACAGCTTTCTCCCCTCTGCCATCAAATTTCTGAATGGACAATGAACCCATGAATACTATTTCAGTACTTACCCCCTCCCTTTTTGCATTACTTATTTAACTTAATTCATTTTATACGTTCTTCTTATTGTAATTTATCGATTTTATTATGTACTACAATGTACTGCTGTCTCAAAACAACAAACTTCATGACATATGCTGGTGATATTAAACACGATTCCAATTCAGTCTATATTCCATATACATATTGTCCTAAAATGTGTATTGAATTAATGCTCTACTGTTTTATGTTGAAAAAATGACCATGAAGTATATTTTTTGCCAAGTTGTATCTCCTCTGGATGACTCCTTCCAATTTATAATCTCATTTGATGAACCTCTATATCAACAATTAAATGTTTCAAACAAATTAGCAGTTTTCAGCCAGAATATCACTATGGAGCTGATAAATAAGCACATGCCCTAGGACATGGTAGGGAGTATTATCTAATTTTCCCATTGGTGTCCCTTACCAGTGATTAGTGCTTGAAATATAACCAGATAAACACTTAAATAGTTGTGGCAAATGACTCGAACTTTACAGTGCCCATTAGAGGCCCCTAACCTGAGAGCAGTAAGAAAAATATATTTGCTAAATGTAAGTGGCAAAAATAAGAATTTGTTGTGCGTAAGTTAAAACAAATGTGCCTGTTACTGTATGTTACACCTCATTACTGACATTTAAAGAAGGACAGATCACTCACAATCTGGTTCCAGACCAAATGAAGGCCTAATTAATTTTAGAAAAGTATTCCCCCCACCCCCGGCTGAGGAAGGATTTGCATCTTCATCGTCCTATCTCACTGCCCTTTACATGGATCAAGCCTTACAGAGTTCTTCCCAAATGCACGCAATGTACTCGTGTAGTTGCTCGTAGTAAAACACATACACAATACTGGCAGCATCTATGGAAAGGTCTGAACAGTCGATGCTTCAGGATGAGACACTTCATCAGGAGAGAGAGAACCCTGCAGAAAGCGTGGGAGTGGGGTGGGGGGAGTTAAAGATGTGTTAGGTGGTAGGATCCCATTGAAGATGACGGAAGTCGTGGAGAATGATGCAAAGATTGTATGCTATTCCACAACAATATACATCTCAAGTGCCACGACAAGCTTGTTCATCCAAACTTTCATTGTGCATTCGATTTCACACAGTTTTCCAAGAGGATTTTCATTTTGGGAATCCATCCTAAAATACATTTGGACTTCAATTAAAGTTTTCAGTTAATGCTTTTTGTTTACAAAGCCTTGTCAAATTGCACGTAAGACAAAAGGGTTCATTGTTAAATAGAATGGCTATAGCTAAAAGTGCATTTTAATAATTTTTTTTAAATCCCTTTGCAACTTTAAAGAGGCAAAGTACACCTAAAATCAGAGGCTGCTTGAATGTCAGGAAGGACTGAAGATGTAAATCTGGTGATTTTGTCTCAAATGCTCACAAGCAAATTCTTATATCCTGAAAAGTAATGAAACCCTTCTGCGATAATAACTTTTCCAGAAGCACCACACGTGGCCTTGAGCAGAACACAGACCAAGAGTGGTGAAACTGGCTCGCATGCATATCATCCACGTAAGCCTAGACTCTGTGTCTATGTGCTATTAGACACAGGAGGTGTTAATACCAAAACAGAGCCTAAACATCTGTCATCTATAGTATGACTCACTGAATAATGTTTAAAAAGGAAAACTAGCTGATTTCACACCCTGCCACTTCTTAGTTCAATGGCATTAATAATCAATTGGAGTGATCAGTGTCATTCAATTTCTAATTAACATATCAATCACACATCAGACATAATACCATCCTTAGTGTCTTACCAAGCAGCAAGACTACATTTCCTGTTGTCAAGCTTGCTTTACTCTTAACTCTCGCTTTATATCTGTTTTACTCAATATGTACGTGATCTGTGCAAAGTAAACAAAAGAAAATGGACAGTACATGCGTTAGACACAATGTTGAATTCAATTAATTTGGAGAAAAAAACAAACTGTTGGAGGAACTTAATGGATTGGGCAGCATATGTGAGATAAAAGGAATTGTCCACATTTTGGTTTGAAATCTGACATCAGGGCTTAGAGTCGAGAGAGAGGGTAGTCAGTCTAAAGACGAGAGGGGGGAGTGCTGAAACAGGTACCAGTAGGTGATAGGTGGTCTGAGAACGGTTATTGGATCTCTGTTTATTTTCTGATCCTTAGGGTTCTTCCGGGAGTCAGGAATAACGAGCAGTCTTAATTCCAATGACTGTTTATTTTAGAGTATAAGCAAACAAACAAATACTAAGCAAACTAAGTAAAGAGCTGGGCAATGGTGCTAAGAGGGAAATGAACAGCAAAGAATGCAAAAACAAAATGAATAAAGAATAAAAGATGGTGCTGCTGAAAAAATCCATTGCTTTTATAATTGAGATAAGAAGTTCCTTAGATAGGAATAAACTAGTTAATATGAAACAAAATTAAAACAATTACATCATGTGGTTAATGTGCCAATGAAAAATGAGAAACCCGTTAGTTTAGCTGCTATACCACTTTCTGCCAGTAAGTGGAGATGAACTACCATGTACTGCGAAAAATACATGAGTTTGTTAAAAAACACAAATCATATAAAAAGTATTCACAAAGTACACTGCAGATGCTGTGGTCAAATCAACACGTACAAACAAGCTGGATGAAAGCAGGTCGGGCAGCATCCGTTGAAATGAGCAGTCAACGTTTCAGGCCGAGACCCTTCGTCAGGACTGAAGATTGCTTCTTCCTTAGCCCTTTACCTCTTCCATCTATCACCTCCCAGTTACTTAACATCATTCCCCTCCCCCACCCTCACACCTTCTCCCTCACCCGCTTCTCCATATGAACTGCCAGCTTGTACTCCTCCCTGGCTTCTCCAACTTTTTATTCTGGCTCCATCCCCTTCCTTTCTAGTCCTAATGAAGTGTCTCTACCCCAAAACATCAACTGTCTATTTCCCTCCACAAATGCTGCCTGACCTATTGACTTCTTCCAACATTTAATGTGTGTTTCCCAAGATTTCCAGCATCTGCAGTCTCTCGTGGATTTGTATACAACAGCAGCACATGTTTATTGAGAACCAAGTCACTTTTGGCAGAATAAAGTGAACTGAAAGGAATAACTTAATCATAGATTATATAGGAACTAAATTACTCTTGTGCTCAACATATGCAAAATTTGCCCATCTTCTCCATTTACTAACTTCCTCGTTTAGTCTCAAAGTGCTGGTCCTGATATGCTGTTCTCCACAGCATCAACCATGATTTGATTGGTATCGTTGAATCAAAAGATTGTGTTTCATTTCAGGGATCTGACAACATCAATACATAATCATCAGTGAATCTGTCTTGAAATGAATCCATTTTTTTAATCATTCATGGCACATGGACATTGTAGATAAGACTGCCATTGCTTGTTCATCCCTGGTTTGCAAGGATATTACAAAGGTCAAAGGTTGTGAAGGCATGAACAGGTCAAGTAATGATGGCAGATTCCCTGCTGAAATATATTTTTAAACCAGAAGGATTTTAAATGTCACTTTAATATTTTCATGGTCATCATTTCTGATATGATTTTTATTCCAGGTTTATTTAATTATTTGAATTTCTATACCTTAGCTTAGCTGCTGCTTTGCAAACATTTTCCCACCAAAATATGTTTCTTAACTAATATTTCCAGTTAGAAGTTAGTCTGCAAACACATTTTCAACTTAATCTTCATGATTATTGATTTGATTTCATTAAGAAAATAAAATAAACATTTATTTTTGTGGGAAGTGTCTAATAAGTTCTAAGGTTAACTTTTGTTTGCCTGAGATATAAAACAATAATTCATTATGAAACATATAAGTGATTGTATATGCACCTTTTAAAAATGAGTTGTACATTATAACGAATACACTTGAGAAATAAGAGGAAGCTGTGATGCAACAAATTCAAAAATGTGGTGTCATCCCATCTAGTGGGAATAACAGTTATTCTCTCAATAAATTATCAGTTCTTTAGAAATCCAATTCCAAGGTGTCTTTGTGATTCAGAAAATTGTTCTGCAAATGATGAAGTAATTTGTCTTCAGCATATGGCAACAGAAATATATAGTGTAATTACCTTGCATGTTTTAATATTTTTATAATTACATGTATACTCTATCTTCCAAAAAAATTGATTGTTCAGTGTGATCAACAATTACTTGATGTTTACTGTGATTTTCTAGTTAAATGTCTTCAGCAGTCGGCTCTAAGAGAAAATGGATAATTCTTGCTTCCAATAGTTTCACTTTACATTTATAACACAGCAAAATGCTGCACAGGAATTTTGTCTAAATATGGTATGATATTGTATGAGGAAATATTAGATCTGGAGAACACTATCTTTGCCAATGAGTTTGTTTTAAAATAAGAAATGACTTGTTCCTTATTGTGCGCATCTTTTAAAATAGTATAGTGATTTAAACTGAGGTAGAAATATGGGCCAGTAGTATACCAGAGTCTTGCAGATTTTCATTTCAGCAGTTGGAGAAAATAACATCATGATCATTTTTATTGTCTACATTAGCTGCTAATGTACAAAACTAAATCGATGATTAAGATTAAGAGTTAAAACATTATTGGGGCCTGAACATTCTTTTGGTTTTAAGTTTTGTTTCAGTTTGTTGCCAGTGGATTTTACTTGCTTCATTATCATCCACTAACCAATGCACATATAAACAGATAGGCTGCTCAGTCTTGTAAAGGTATATTGTGCAAGCTACATTTGGCATTGTTAAAGCGAAGTATGATCTCATTAATTCTGCATGGTTGTCATTTACTACGGGCGCTGAGGTTCATCTGTAGAAGAGATGTTCTTTTTCCAAATAGACCTTCCAAGGAGTTTTTATCTGTTATATTCTCTGAAATTAAAAAAAATCACTGAAATGAAAAAAAAACTTAATATTATCCATTCTCATTGTTTTATATCATTAATTATTATTGTTAAATTTAATTGACAATTACAATATTCAAGAGCACTGAAACAGTGTTTGTGAATTGGGCTGAACTATTGAATGGTATCTTATACTAGAAAGTGGCAGAAAGCTAGCTCTCTGACAGTGTCAATGTACTTTTGGTTGCAATTCTGACATAAAACACCTTTATCACCTCCCTGAGTGAAATTATCATACTTTTACAACAAAAGTACAATTGCAGTATAATAAATGGGTACAATTTAGAAGGGACATACAAGTATCTACAGTGATGCCAGCTTCTGGAAAGACAGCATTTTTGTCTCCAATGATACAAATGCATTAAGTATAGAACTGAAGAGCATAGTTCATGTCAGACTGTCAAATGTCAAGCAGTTCTTTTGCAATTGAAAAGTTTGTGTGTAAGATGAGTTGAAACCAGTCAAACACATTTTATTACTATCAATGGAATATCCAGCTTAAACTCAAACCTTTAATAAAATCATGGTGACATTTCTATTGTGTACCTTTCTCCTCTAATTCCTTTATTCTTTTATAATTTCTTTCATTTTTTTGTTTTACCTTTCCAATTACATCTTTGATGCATTTTATGTGCGTGCAACAGGGCAGGTGGTATAAATAAAGATCCCTTCCTGCAGCTGGGATAGTACATTCTTAACCTGTAGGCACTGCTATTTGGCTGTTGTCCTCCCGCTTTGTATTTAAGTGAATTGTTAACAGTACTATCATCATTATCATTCCTCAGTATATGTTTGCACAAAGGATCTCTTGAAGAGGAACTCACCCTTTTGATTCATTGTCCAAATTCCAGACTCTGCTACACATTAGTTTTGATGAATTAAACTTGTAATTTATCTATTGGGGGAAACCACCTAATTCCCAAGAGTACACTGAAAAATGCCTTAAATTTGTGTGATCAAAGGGCCCTAGGTAGGCACCAGCAGCATTGCTACAATTTAAATGGTTTGTACATTAGATTCTTCCAAAAGGATCCTGTGACAGACATCAAACATAAATCAGCAACTCTGAAAAGAAAATGTTAACCGCAGAATGAGAATATTTAATCCTACACATTTTCTATCATTGAAGTAGTGTCCTAAGGCCAAATCTAAAAGTATATCATCCTTATTCCCATAGATTAAGTGTATTGATCCAATATCTTCTGATTTTCTATCATACTTGTTGAAACTGAATTGAATAACAGGAAAATGGGAAAATTGACTTTAGCTGGAAGACAAATTATTTCTTTGCCCTGACAGAGTTGGTCTGAATTTATAAATGTTATTTGGATTCTGTTTAAATGCAAGTACATTCTTTCATACATTGACAGCGATCAGACTACATTTCTTTTGTCTCATTTATGTTTACATCCAACACCAAAGTGGCAAGCACCCATATTAACAGTTGCACATTCCTTTGGTCTGCTGTTCTAAGTGTACTTGTTGCAAAAACATATGCATGCAATCTACTTTGTCCAGTGATTTTTTATAAGCTTTAATGTTCAAAGTCATTATGAGCAAACACATTCTGGTATTCCTTTTGATTTAGAACTACAGTTGTTCCATCTGTGAAGTTTAGCCATTTTATAAGTCCAACTAACTCAACATGACCAATGTGACTACTTAAAAGTAGCACTTAAACACTCTGTAATTCTACTAATTCCTGGTGAATGTTCTGATGTCCTTTCCTGCAACTTATGTACAAGTTCCAAAAGGCCCTTCAAATAAGGCCTTCTAACTATTTGTATGGCGGTTAACATCACCACTAATTATTCTGACAGATTTGAAAATTTTGTTCATATTGCACTGTGAATCCAGCAATTCTGGATAGGTTGCTATAAAGATCTGATACAGTGCAGTCCTCCAGTATACTGTTATAATAAATATGTAGAAAGTATATGGCCACCACTGTACAGCAACTCCTACAGTGTCAGGTAGGTTTTCTTTTTCACTATCTATCCATTATTATGGATCACACTTATTTCGATTGCCAGATAAACATGAGAACAAAAAGGAAACTGGGTGACAGAGTACATTAGACCATAAAACATAGGAGCAGAATTAAGTCGCTTGCCCATCGAATCTGCTGAGCCATTTGATCATGAATTATTTACTTTTCCTTTCAACTATATTCTCCTGCCTTTTCCCTGTAACCTTTGGTGCCCTTTCTAATCAAGTCCCTATCAACATCCATATTAAATATATATCCAATGGCCTGGCCTCCACAACCATGAATTTCACAGATTCACTACCCCTTGGCTAAAGAAATTCCTCCTCCTGCTCTAAAGGGACATGCTACTGTTTCATACACTAGGTTTTACATTTAGAGTACAAGTTCTTGCTCAGTGAAATCCACTGGGGGCAAAGGCCTCTCTGTGGAACTTTTCACCCAGTTCCGATATGTAATGCACACTACTAATTTGTTTTTATATACAGATCTGCACATTGATGATAAAGGAATACAGAACTGAGAAAAATGAAATCCAATAATGTTATCAGAAGCAGCGTCGAAAGTGTGGCTGGTTAGGATTTCTTAAAGGTTGCAATGGCAACCTATGTGAAGAGGCTTGCATGCAAAAATAATGAATGGAAAATAAGAATTTAGAAACCTTGTGCGTAACCTTTATAACAAGGCCACTTTAGCTCTCCACAAAAATAATGCTGAAGATGTGATCCATGTTATTACTCAGCATAAACATCCTTATAGATACCGCAAAAGTACAAGTCCTTCCTTCCCATAACAAGATACCACATTCAGTACAGTATTGGCTTACAAACCAAACGTAGACAGCATTCATCAACGATTAGCTTTCAGTTGCAATAATAGCTTAGTCAGTATCCTCCACGTCCCCAAGAATGAATAAAATAAATTCTGTGGATAGCAGTGATGGATTAGATCTCAGTTCACATTCAAATCAATGGTGTGAGTAATGCTATGTAAAAGGATAAATTTCCTGCTGGCAAATTTTTACTGTGCTACACACAAATATTTGAAACATACTTATGTTTAATCTTCTCCAGATTACATATTGATTCCAAAGTCTGTTCTAATTTTTATGATGATGAATATTTTGGAGAAGCTCCGTTTCTGAAGCTTCAGTGAGTCAGAGAAGAATATGGATCCAACCCAAAGGAATCTGAAGCTCTTTGAGCTATTAAATATATATAGGTGTTAACCTCAGGGTTTTCTTACATGCGTATTCAATAATTGTGGATTATATTTTACCACCCGTTGTTTATGGTTTCCCATGACTTTATGATTATTTAACTATCAGAACAAGTTATACTTATTATGTAGTATTTAATTAAAATATCTGATTATAGGAAAGAATAAACCTATTCAATGGGTTAAAAAAATTATATGAAAGAATATATCAAAATTCTTTTTAACTCAATTTTGTTTGTATTTTCAGTGAAACTCCGAAGAACATTAATAGTTCTTAAGGTGTTGCAACCATTGGGTGACACTAACTGAGCAACTTTTAAAATCAATGCATGTTCTTAACTTTTCAGCAAAATAGATGCATTCTGATCTTTAGCTACCTGGGATCAAGTACTACAAAGATGTTGCCAACACTATCAGGAATTAATCATATAATTGCAGTACACTATAAACAATTGTACTCCTTTTCTAGTTTCTAGTGATCACATAGATCTGTAGACATCTAATAGTAATCTCTGCACAATAACATACAGAAATAACTAAACAGAAAGAAGAATAGATATTGAGGAAAAAACAACAGCTCCTTGATCTTATTACAGAAGATCTTATTACAGATCTTTACTTATTACAGAAATAGATTCCTTCTACCTTAGAACATAGAATTAAAAAATAGGCTAGAAAGTTCCTCTATTCTATTGTACAGATGGATAACATATGTCAGATATGTTTTTATTCATGTACTTAACATAGCTTTATTTTAAAGACTTTTCTGTCCTGATTCAAATTAATTTGAATGTAATGTTTAGGTAAAGTAAATATAAGGCCATAAGACTATAAGACATAGGAGCAGAATTAAGCCATTCAGCCCATCGAGTCTGCTCCACCATCTCACTCAAACCCATGTACCTGCCTTCTTGCCATAACCTTTGATGCAGTTTTAAGAATAAATTGGATAGATACATGGATGAGAGAGGTCTGGAGGGTTATGGACTGGGTGCAGGTCAATGGGACTAGAGGAATAAAGTTTTAGCACAGTCTAGAAGGGCCAAATGGCTTGTTTTCTGTGCTGTAGTGTACTATGGTTCTATGCATGCTCTGACCAATCAGGAAACTATCAATTTTCACTTTAAATATACCCACAGTCGTGGCCTTCACAGCTGTCTGTGGCAGAACATTCTACAGATTCACTACTCACTGGCTAAAAAAATAAAATCCTACTACCTCTGTTCAAAAGGGTCCTCCCTCAATTTTGAGGCCACGCCCTCTAGTTCTGGACACAACAACCATAGGAAACATTTTCTCCACATCTACCTTATCTGGTCCTTTCAACATTTGATCAATGAGATCCCCCACATTCTTCTAAATTGCAGTGAGTGCAGGCCCAAAGCTGCCAAACACTCCCTATATGTTAACCTCTTTATTCCCAGAACCATCCTCATGGCCCTCTTCTGGACTGTCTCCAATGCCAACACAACCTTTCTGAGATATGGGGCCCAAAACTATCAACAATACTCCAAATGCAGCCTGGCTAGTGTCTTATAAAGCCTCAGCATTATCTCCTTTTTATATATTCTATTCCCTTGAAATTCATGGCAACATTGCATTTTCTTACTTTACACACAGACTCAACTTGTAAATTGAACTTCTGGAAGTCTTGCACAAGGAGTCCTTGCACCTTGCACTTCACACCTGTGATGTTCAAATTTTCTCTCCATTTACATAATAGGCTGTACTTTTGTTCCTTTTACCGAAATGCATTATCATACTTTTCCCAACACTGTATTCCATCTCGAACAAGAGAAAGTCTGCAGATGCTGGAAATCCAAGCAATACACACAAAATGCTGGAGGAACTCAGTGGTCCTGCTGAAGGGTCTTGGCCTGAAATGTTAACTGTACTCTTTTCCATAGATACTGCCTAGACTATTGAGTTCCTCCAGCATTTTGTATGTGTTGACTGTATTCCATCTGCCACTTTTTGCCCATTCTTCCAGTTTATCCAAGTCTTTCTGCAATTGCACTGTTTCTTCAGCACTACCTACCTCTCCACCTATCTTTGTATCATCCATAATCTTTACCAGAAAGCCATCGATTTCATTATCTAAACCATTGACAAAAGATGCAAAAAGAAGCAGACCCAATACTGACCCCTGAGGAACACCACTAGTCAATGGAAGCCAAGCAGAAAAGTAGAAAACATAGAAATCTACAGCACATTACAGGCCCTTCAGCCCACAATGTTGTGCTGACCATGTAAACTACTCTAGAAACTGCCTAGAGTTTCCCTAGCGCATGGCCCTTATTTTTCCGAGCTCAATGTACCTATCTACGAGGCACTTAAAAGACCCTATTGTATCTGCTCAATCCCCTCGGTACCTATTTCCAAGCACCTTAAAACTATGCACCTTCATGTTAGCCATTTCAGCCCTGGGAAAAAGTCACGGCTATCTACATGATCAATGCCCCTTATCATCTTATACACCTCTGTCAGGTCACCTCTCATCCTCTGTCACTCCAAGGAGAAAAGGCCAAGTTCACTCAACCTATTCTCAAAAAGTACACCCTCCAATCGAGGCAACATCCTTGTAAATCTCTACACTCCCTCTATAGTATCCACATCCTTCTTGTAGTGAGCTGAGCAGAACTGAACACAGTTCTCCAAGTGAAGTCTGATCAAGGTCTTATATAGCTGTAACATTACCTCACAGCTCTTGAACTCATTCCCATGGTTGATGAAGGCCAACACACCATACGCCTTCTTAACAACACTGTCAACCTGCGCAGCAGCTTTGAGTGTCCTATGGACATGGAACCCAAGATCTCGCTGATCCTCCTCACTGCCAAGAGTCTTACCATTAATATTATATTCCTTCTTCAATCTTGACCTACCTACCAAAATGAACCACTTCACACTTTTCTGGGTTGAAGTCCACCTGCCACTTCTCAGCCCAGTTCTGCATCCTATCGATATCCCACTGTAACCTTTGACAACCCTCTAGACTATCCACAACACCCCTATACTTTGTGTCATCAGCAAACTTACTAACTCAACCTTCTACTTCGTCATCTAGGTCCTTTATAAAAATCACAGAGAGGAGGGATCCCAGAACAGATCCCTGCGGAACACCACTGGTCACTGACCTCCATGCAGAATATGATCCATCTACAACCACCCTTTGCCTTCTGTGGGCAAGCCAATTCTGGATTCACAAAGCAAGGTCTCCTTGGATCCCAAGCCTTCTTACTTTCTGAAGGAGCCTTGTCTTACTGAAATCCATATACACTACATCCACTGCTCTACCTTCATCAATGTGTTTTGGTATTTCCTCAAAGAATTCAGTCAGGCTTGTAAGGCACAACCTGCAGTTGACAAAACCATGCTAACTATCCCTAATCAGATTATGTCTCTCCAAATGCTCATAAATCCTGCCTCTCAGGATCTTCTCCAACAACTTGCCCACCACTGAAGTCAGACTCAAAGGTCTATAATTTCCTATGTTATCTCTACTCCCTTTCTTGAACAAGGGAATAATATTTGCAACCCTCCAATCCTCTGGTACTTCTCCTGTCCCTATTGATGATGCAAAGATCATTGCAAGAGCCTTAGCAATCTCCTCCCTTGCTTCCCACATTAGCCTTGGGAATATCTCATCCGATCCCGATGAACTATCTAACTTAATGCTTTCCAAAAGCTCTGTCACATACTCTTTCTTAATGTCTATATACTCAAGCACTTCAGTCCGCTGTAAGTCATCTCCCACAATTGCCATGGTCTTTTTCCCTGGTGAATACTGAAGCAAAGTATTCATTATGAACGTCCGCTACCTCCTCCAACTCCATGCACATGTTTCCACTAACGCACCTGATTGGTCCTGTTCTCACACAGCTCATCCTCTTGCTCTTTACGTACTTGTAGAATGTCTTGGGGTTTTCCTTAATCCTGCTCACCAAGGCCTTCTCATGGCCCCTTCTGGCTCTCCTAATTCGATTCTTAAACTCTTACCTAGCAACCTTGTAGTTTTCTAAAGCTCTAACAATACCTAGTTTCTTGAACCTTTTGTAAGCTTTTCTTTTCTTCTAACTAGATTTTCTACATCCTTTGTGCATCATGGTTCTCTAACCCTACCATCCTTTCCCTGCCTCAATGGAACATACCTATGCAGAACTCCATGCAAATGTTCCCTGAACTTTTGCTACATTTCTGCCCTGCATTTCCCTGAGAACATCCGCTCACAATTTATGCTCCCAAATTCCTGCCTAACAGCATCATATTTCCCCTTACCCCAATTAAAGGTTTTCCCAAATTGTCTGCTCCTATCCCTCTCCAGCGCTACGGTGAAGGAGCTAGTGTTGTGGTCACTACCTCCAAAATGCTCTCCCACTGAGAGATCTGACACCTGACCAGGTACATTTCCCAATACCAAATCAAGTACAGCCTCTCCTCTAATTGGTTTATCTACATGTTGTGTCAGGAAACCTTCCTGAACACACCTAACAAACTCCACCCCATCTAAACCCCTTGTGCTAAGGATATGACAATCAATTTTAGGAAAGTTAAAAGCCTCCATCACAACAACCCTATTATTATTGCACCATTCCAGAATCTGCTTCGCTATCTGCTCCTCGATAACCCTGTTACTATTGGAGGGGGGTCTATTTAAAACACCCAGTAAAGTTATTGCCCATTTCCTGTTTCTGACTTCCACCCACACTGACTCAATAGACCATCCCTCCATGACTTCCTCCTTTTTTTGCAGCTGTGACACTGTCCCTAATTAGCAATTCCACACCCCCATCTCTTTTGTCTCCCTCTCTGTTCTTTGGAAACATCTAAAGCCTGGCACACTCAGCAGTCATTCCTGCTCCTGAGACATCCAAGTCTTCATAGTTCCACATATTGATCTAAGTTCATCCACCTTGTTTATGATACTCCTTACATTAAAATAGACACATTTCAAACCATCAAGCTGAGTGCATATTTGCTCTAACATCTGCCTATCCTTCCTCACAAACTCGCTAAAAGCCCTCTCTGCCTGTACTCCAACCTCCCCATCCTCTGCCTCTTCACTTCAGTTGCCACCCCCCTGCAAATCTAGCTTAAACCCTCCCCAATAGCATTAGCAAACCTCCCCACCAGGATATTGGTTCCCCTCGGATTCAAGTGCAACCCATCCTTTTGGTACAGGTCACACTTGCCCCAGAAGAGGTCCCAATGATCCAGAAATCTGAATCCTTGCCCCCTGCTGCAATCCTTCAACAACACATTTATCCTCTACCTCATTGTATTCCTACACCCACTGTCGTGAGACATAGGCAACAATACTGAGATTACTACCTTTGAGGTCCTGCTTGTCAGCTTTCTTCTTAGCTCCCTGTAATCTGCTGTCAGGACCTCCTCCCTTTTTCTACCTATGTCTTTGGTACCAATATGTATCATGACCTCTGGCAGCTCACCCTCCCATTTTAGGATATCGTGGACACGCTCAGAAACATCATGAACCCTGGCACCTGGGAGGCAAACTATCATCCTTGTTTCCTCTTCACACCCACAGAATTGCCTATGAGTCCCCTTAACTATAGAGTCCCTTATTACTGCTGCCATCCTCTTCTGTCCCTACCCTTCTGAGCCACAGGGCCAGACTCAGTGACAGAGGCACAGCCACTGTTGCTTCTCCCAGGTAGGTCACCCACCCCTCAACAGCAGTCAAAATGGAGTACTTATTGTTAAGGGGGACAGCCACAGGTGTGCTCTCCACTACCTGACACCCTCCCTTCCCTCTTCTGATGCTCACCCACTTATCTGTCTCCTGTGGCCCCTGCCTGTAGCTCCTGTCTATCACACCTGTAGCTCCTTTCTATCACCTTTATTCCCACTCACTGCTTCCTGCCTTTCAGTCACTCCTCTATCCATGCCAGTATCTTTCCTGTAATGCCATGGGATTTTATCTTGCTAAACAGCCTCAAGTGTAGCAGCTTGTCAAATACCTTCTGAAAATCCACCAGTATCCTCCTCCAATCCACCTGGGCTAGCTCCTCTCTCATGTCTCTATAATTCCCTTTTTTCCACTGCAATACTGATAGATGTGAGTTATGCTTTTCTCTCTCAAATTACAGCATGAATTCAATCATATTATGATCAGTGCTTCCTAAGGGTTCCTTTACCTTAAGCTCCCTAATAAAATCTGGATTATTGCACAACACCCAATCTAAGATAACGTTTCCCTTAGTATGCTCAAGCACAAGCTGCTCTAAAAAGCCATTTCATAGGCATTCAACAAATTAACTCTCGTGATCTGACACCAACCTCATTTTCTCAATTCCCTTGCATATTTAAGTCCCCCATTACAATTGTAACATTACCCTTATTACATGACCTTTGCAATCTCAAACCCACATCTTGGCTACTACTTGGATGCCTATACATGGTTCCCATACTGGTTATTTTACCCTGACAATTTCTTAAGTCCTCCCACAAAGATTCATCATTCTCTGACCCTATGTCTCCTCTTTCTACAGATGTAATTCCATCTCTTGCCAACAGAGCCATGCCACCACTTATGCCTTCCTGCCTTCTTTCAGCCATGACTCAGTGATGCCCACAACATCATACTAAACAATCTCTAATTGCACCATGAGTTCATCCACCTTATTCCAAATACTACGCGCACTTTCAGTTCTGCATTCTTTGGACTTTTGAATTTTGCCTCTGTGATACAATTTAACACTTTGCACTGTCTGCATTTGTACCCAATCATTGGCATGTCCTTGCTTTCATTCATATTACTCCCATCATCTGCCTGTAAATTTGTTGGCTCATCCTCAGCTCTATCATACTCTATCATACCCCCTGGCATACTACGGTAGTTTAAATGACTCCCATCATCTCTAGCAAATATATATGATTCAGTTATTTTAGAATATATGTTATGCTTTCTCTCAATACAAGTAAAGACCATAAAATCTGGTCTAGAGAATACCATTCACCCCATTATTTCCATGCTTCTTCCTTGTAGAATCATTCAGTCAGTTCCATTATTCTGCTTTCTTCCCATGTTTCTGCAAAGTATTTTCCCTCAAGGGTATGTCTTCTTTCTTCGGCCATCGAGATCATGGGTGTCTTGTTTTCACTTTGGTTCTGATTATGGGAAGAGGCTATAATATAGACATATCAATGTGTTTGTCAGCTTAACGATGAAGCCATTGTGAGAATTGCAGACTCTTCAACAAATGGAGAGGGAGGCGATTAATGGGTAGTTTATGAGATGGTGGGCTCTTTTCACCATTTATACTGGATTCGGGGTGCTCATGACTCATGGATCTGAGGCCCTCAATGCCATGGCAAATGTTGCTAACCAAGAAACTATTCAACCCCCCTCAAAAAAATACAGATTGACTATTTCACTAACTGCAAGCAGTGAATTTCAGAACAAATACATTCTATATAAGTAAGATTTTTCCTTACATCTCATTGCATTTTGCACTTATAATTTGAATATGTCCCTTCTGGTCCTTGAACATTTTGCCTTTATTTAACTTATCTAAACCTGTCATGATCTAATGCATCATTTAAAATAACAAATTAAACCAATCAAACAAAGACTTAGTCCAGCTCATGTTTAAATCCTGACCAAATAAAGCCAGAATTTTCTGAATTAGTACCTGATATTACTCACTCACTTGTCTTCAATAAAAACTTCACTAATAGGAAGAAGGATCTAAATTGTTTTTTGTTCACAACTAAACCTGCAATAAAATCCATATATGCACCCATTACTTTTGGCTTACCACCACCACCTGGTCTTTCTATGTTATACATACAAAATGCTGGGGGAACTCAGCAAATCAGCTAGTATCTATGGAGGGGAATAAATAGTCAACATTTCAGGCCAAGACCCTTCATCAGGACTGAAGTATTATGTCACTTCTTCTGTAACAAGGTGTGTACAAAGACAAACAATATGAGTTATATCTACTTCCTGTGACATGTATTGTGTTGTAAAAAATACAGATGTACAAATACAAAATTCAAATACTAAAGAGGTTAAAGAAGAAAGATTTTGGATGTATTTAGTTCTGTGCAACGTTGTGCTAATATAAACACAAATAAGCTTGTATGCACTTTAACCACAGTTTAACTACTGAATATTTATTGAATCCAGATAAATAATTATTTCTTATAAGGAATATATTCCTGCTTGTAGACCTACAGTATACCCATATAAGTGAAGCCTTTGAAATGAACCAAAATCATATCTGTGCTTCCTTGATAATCAGACAAAGCAGCCTGCATTTGTATAGTAGTTTTCATGTATCACACAATGAATCACTATTATGTAGGTGAATAGATAGGCTTTCTATGGCAGAGGTAAAGTAAAGCTGCAATTAGCACCTCTGAATTATATATTCGGTGGCCACTTTATTAGGTACACCTGTACACTTGCACTTTAATGCAAATATCTAATCAGCCACTCATGTGGCAGCAATTCAATGCATAAAAGCATGCAGACATGGTCAAGAGGTTCAATTGTCCAGACCAAACAGTAGAATGGGGAAATATGTGGTCTAAATGACTTTGACTATGGAATGATTGTTGATGCCAGGCAGGGTAGTTTGAATATCACAGAAACTGCGGATCTCCTGGGATTTTCATACACAGTCTCTGGAGTTTACCTAGACTGGTGTGTGTGGGGGGGGGGGGGGAAGAAACAGTTTTGTGGGTAAAAATGCCTTGCTAATGAGAGGCAGAGGAGAATGGGCAGATTGCTTCAAGCTGACAGGAGGGTGACAGGAACTCAATTAACCACTCATTAACACAGTGGAGTGCAGAAGAGCATCTCTAAATGCACAACTCCAGCAGAAGACCATGAACCGCCAGTACCTAATAAAGTGCCCTTTGAATATATAGTTAGGTAATAAAAGAATCGAATTCCTAATCAACTAGTGAATAATTGTGAATGATAATCCTTTCATAAAGTTTACTTTAAATCCATTTAATCCCGTTCCATTTGATATTTAGAATTAAAATTTAATTCAAAACATATTTATTCAAACTGTCATGGAATAAAAGATGTTTTACATCAAACAATAGGAATATAAGTTTCAGAATGTTAGATGCTCTGAGTCCTTTGATAAGAACGTAACGGAGCAAAGCAGTCAACTCTCTGCATATATTTAAACGCGAGTGTTGAACGTAATTATCTTGCAAGCAACACAGCCTTCAGGTTCACCTTTAATGTTTAACTTTTTTTGTTCTGCAGAAGCTTTTTCGGTCTGTTCGGAATGGCCAGCTAATAAGATCCAGACCCAAGAAAGGCAGCCCTTTATAATAACTGGTTATAGTTACATTTGTGCTAATAGAGCAGCCCGTAAATCAACAAGACTGAATGGATGCAAGCCTCTGACAGATTCCTCTCCCATCTTACTTATTGTTTGTAGCTACTATTAATAATGATACAGAAATAACGAATGTCGTCATGTGTTTGGCATAAACTGATCACTGTCAAATTTTGAGAGAATAATTATTGCCGACACCAACTGTACGTAGAAGGGATTAAAACTGCCTCCAGTGCTCCATCAAGGTAACTCAAAACTCCCAAATAACTCCACCAAAATAGGATTTCGCCGAGACAGCTATCCATAGCGTTGGATACGAATGATATACCTATGAAGTAATATCATTCGAAGGGAAACATATCGGCTTCCCGAAACATTGTATTTATCTTGAAAGGATTAAGGAAAGGAAAATACTTCGTTGGATTTCTATAAAATAGCAAAAGGATTTTTCTCCTGCGTGTGAATGAAGACTCTGTCAACTTTTGAATCTGCTTTATGTAACAAAATATTAATACGGATCTACATTAAAAATATTGTATTGACTATAGGGAGGAGCGGGTTAAAGAAATGACATTGCAAGCGTATCACTGCAGAATTATGATCTGTGCCTGTACAGCGAAGTAGTGTTTAAAAGGTGCCGTCCTTAACACACTGTATATAATTTATATTGATAACGGCTACCACGACCGTTTAGTAAACTGTTAGTCAATAGAACTTAGAAACATCGCTGCAAATTGAACAGTACACGACTTGTTTAGCTGTCAAGTACCCAATAACTCTCAGAAATCCACGTCATTACGGCAGAAAATCGACCTCTTTTAGATTCATTGGAGCTTTGTGGAACTGAAGCAAATGTTTAATGACTTTGTATTGCCACATCGTAATGAGAGTGAGAAATCGATAATGCAATTGGTTAACACGAAAGTCCTTCTGGTTTTCTGAAGCGGCTTAACTTTGCGACCACATACTTTGTACAGTTGGGTTGAGGGGCAAATGGATAGGAGGACTGCAGCTGGGAGAATAGATTTCAGACTTCACAAAGAAAACAAAATGAAACCACGTTAGATGAGAGTGGGGTCGGGATAGCAATTTGTGTTATATTGCACTTCTGGGGCGAAATTTAGATTTGATTCTGCCCTTCACCCCCCCCCCCCCCCCCCCAGCTTGTCTTTTTCCTCTGAAAGAAAATAAACTCAGGACGAAAGTTGAAACTACTATTTATGTTGCATACGATTACACACATTTACAACACTCCCTGGGCTTTCCAGTACTCTCCTACTGAGGTCTGTTCTCGGCACAAATTGTGAATTGGAACTTTAGCGATGCAAAACAGAGAGAGAAATCGGCCACTTCAATAATCTCTTGGAACCTATACGGAATTCTTAATATCAACTCCAACGAAGGATCCTATTATTTAAGGGGAAAAAAATCTTGCAACCACTCTTTTATCCAATGGTCGACCATCCTAATAAATATATGCAGCCCTCACATACCGCTGTAGGGGATATTATTTGTTGTGTAATCCTTAAAGAGAATCTTGATTTTGTTAAAAATAAACAAAGACATGTGATTTGCGCCTTTGTCTTGAAGGTTCATGCTGTCGCATTGTTGCTTGTGGAATGAGACCCAGATCTCCAATCTGCCCCGACTGAGATGCTCCCAGAGAGCGATGAAAAGACAGCCCCATGAACGACATCTTTAAAAATGCCAAGCCCACACAGCAAACTTGGCAGCGTTCCTGGTCAATGCCGGGTTTCAGTAGATTGAGAAATCGCAAATTAATTGTCAGTAGTCTTAAGTAAAATGTCGAGTAGTTTGCACCGAATACACTCGCTATTTGAGTAGGTAGACGTGCCAGGCGTTTAGCCGGTTTGTGAATTACCTGGGGTGATACGTCGGTGCGTCCTACAGGGCGAGGTCGAATTTCAGGCAATTCCAGTCCTGTGCACATTTGGAGTTAACATCTATCGATGGGGCAATTGACAACAGATGCAGCGTGATCTGGTTAACCCAGCGACAGAATGCTATAATGTCATATTACACTGTAATATTAAACCGGCACCAACGTACTACTTTGTTGCCCGAACGTTGAGATGCAGTACTTTGGACATTCCCGGGGAAACAACGGGAAAATCGCTGCTCTAGGGCTCAATAAGCATCTCTAAAAATATGTTTTATACATCAGAGTACTTACTGCCCAGGGAGCTTGAAACAGGCCGGACAGACTGTCCTTGTTCCAAGAGGGAGGAAATGTGCCCCATGCTGGGCCGCGTCTGGTTCTGTTTTATTTCAATTGTACTTACATTTATTTTGATAGATTCCACTATTTGATTACCTATATCCTCGCAGAGAAGAACAGGGATACGTGCTGAGGTTGGGGGGTGGCGAAAAATGATCTATACACTCAGAAGAGGGACAGAGTCATGGCATGGAAATCTGGGAGCCGTTGCAGGTGAGGGCAGAAAGCATGGGGATTTAAGTAAATAAAGTAACAAACAGAAGCCCGGGGATGCAAAGAAAAACGTGCAGAGGTGGTTATAGAGGAGCAGTGATAGGATCGATCCCAAGCGCAGGAAACATGTATTCATATCAGTTAAGAAATACAAGTGCGATGTTCCCCTTCAGAACATCTCATGTATTTTACTGTCAATGGCCTCTCAAAGAAATGTATTCTCGGCTTTTCACGGATGGTCAGTTACTAGTAGAGCTTACAAAATAGCCGGTTAGGAACTGTGAAATTAATCGCCTTGTAGCTTGTATCTTAGATCGATCGCTTTTCGTTAAAGACGAAGTATTGTAACTTCTGTATTATAGAAATGCCAGGGCTGCCTTGATTACCTATTAGCAATCAATTTGACACAGTGAATAAGTTATTTGTCAATCCTAGCGGAAGAAATAACTGGTGAAAAACACTTATTTATGCAGAGATTTCTCTATGGGAAGAAAAGGTTATTAACCGAAATATCAGCGGAGCTTTGAACTTGAGCAATGTCTACAAGGTTAAATAGGTGCTGTAGTGTACAGACATGAATAACGGGTCGTGGCACACACTACAGCACCGAATATGGCTTAACCCGTTATCTATCTGCACAATTCCAGGCTTAAGGCCATCAAAGGATGGGATGGTCCCGGAAGAAACAAAGCAGGATTATTGTTTTATGTGGTTTCTTGTAAAAGTACGCTATTAAACTGCAAGGGTACCTGTGTGTTCCGCAGAGATAAATAACCCACGAGAGCGTTTAACGGCATTTTACGAATAAATTAACGATTCTGAATATATTATAATTAATTAAATGCATCACAATAAAGTTCATATTCCATAGTTTTCAGCGTGGACATTAATATGAAGTGAGGAGCTACTTCTCACTAAAAGCAAACATCATCCACTTCAATTTAACATTTTCTCTTTCCACAGAAGCGGTCGAACTACAGAGGATTTGTAGCAATTTTTGCTGATGTTATTAGTTTAATTCATCAATTCGCCATCGAATTTAGATATTGAAGTGAACTTCAGATGCGCCACAAACTCATATCAATCAACATTTATTTGAGTCTAAGGAGCGTTATTGGAATAACAGCTCTAAAAAGGGGGAGGGGGACACGTTAATAGAGGACTCTTCTTTACGGTTCCCGTTCAAGAAGTTGGACTGACCTAACCAGAGGTACTTTATGCACTTCTGGCTAACTGAGTACAGAAGTTAGTGGTTATGAGGGCTTCAGGATCCAAGAGAAACGTGGAGAGGAGGAGGATTGATTTCCTTTGGAAATAAAATTTAAGTTTCTTGCCTGAGGTGAAATGTAAACAAATCTAAGTTGAAAGTTAAGATATTAAATGCAAGAGTAGAAAGGCAAGCGGAACAGTTTCACCCAAAGGGTAATAAACCTGTAGAATCAACAACCAGAGAGAGAATTTTAAGCATAAGTAGATGAAATGCTGATTATGGGCATCTGGGGGAGATTGGCATTGAAGGACATAGGTTATTGCAGGATATAGAGATAATCTATGAAAATCAGAAGAAAAATATTACAAATTTCAGCTTTCAGAAAATAACAATGATTTGATAACATACAAACGTCTTTTCCATTTTGACCTCTATTTATCCGACTTTGTGTACAGTATAGGTTTTTAAATCTTGGATCAGAGTCAAAAAAGGAAGAAAACATTATGATCTAGAACATTCTGATGATCACTGGGGAAAAGATTTGGAAATTATAGTGCACCAATTCTACACAACAGGCTGACTCAACCCTTGTTGCTGACCTACTTCCAGCAAACTGATTGATTCCCAATTCTTGCTGCCCATTGGTTGTTGTGTATTATACATACTGTTAATGTTAATCACAATCACAACAGCTTGAATTTATGTTCTGCATTTGTTATAACATTTGGGGACAGTCAAAAAGATTAACTTCTTTTACCACTAATTCAGATTGCACTAATGTGTTTGTGCAATTCTGTTGTTTTGTGCTTCTTATTGCTATTGGTTAGTGCCTTGTATAATGCTTACTTCAGGAGCTTAATACCAGCCAGGAATTTGATTCCACCTGGTTGTATATGACAATAAACAAATCTGATCTGATTTGTTCTCTGAAGGAGGAGGAGAGGTACAATTTTGCAATAAAACATAGAAGTCCAAGACCACAGAAGGATTTGTAAACCAGTGTGGGAATCTTAAAATTGAGATGCTAAACCAGACCCCAATATGTACAATAAGGACAAAATTCATGAGTAACTACATGGTGTATGTTAAGATGTGAGCAATAAATTATGTATTTACAGAGAGTAGGAGGAAACTTGGCCAGAAAATTATTTTAAAATACATCATCTGTTTACCCTATAAACTCGTGGGACTCTGACACCATTGATTATTATTTCACCATGATGAGCCATTTGCAACCAGCAGGAGGTGAAAGCAACTCAACAGCTTCAACACACTGATGTGCTCAGAATGAAATATTGCAATTTTCAACCACAATGACAATTTTAGTATCATTGTCAAATTTCCTAATGATAGCCTTAAATTCACCCTGTACAAAATATTTTACTTTCCTTGAATTATTCTGACTGAAGTGTATGGTCCATAATTAAGCATGTCGTTGCTATAAATTATAATTTTAAAAGCAAAAGATTTTATGCTGATTCCTACATAAAAATACCAAATGGCTTGGGGTGCCAGTCACTTCTACGTTGGGGTTAAATCTGGTGTTGGTCATTTATCTAACCAACATATTGTGACAATGAGCAGACATTGAAAACCAAATCTCTCTCTAAATGTGCCAACACCTCCAACCCTATAGCCTTCCAAAATTGCTGATTCTAACCTCTCTCCAGTTCTGGCCTTGTAACTTTCCTTTATCTATGTTACATATTGGAAATAAGAAAGAGAAAGAGATAACATGGTTAAGACATATGACATTTTTAAAAGTAGATTAATTGCTGGTTCCAGCATTCTGGGCTATAGGCAGGCAGTAGCTATAAATTTCCAATGTTTTTGGCTTCAAGCACAATGATAGAAGAGCTGGGAAAATGTCATTGAGGTGTTGTTTGAAAAAGGAGAAAGATATAGACCAAATAACCCATATCTTAATATCAATTGTGGCCAATTATTGGAAAAATATCTGAGAAGCAGCATAAATGAATATTTAGAGAGCTGATTTAATCAAGGACAGTGGGATAATTGTTGCTGTCAAACTAGGCAATAAAATGTGCATCTTAAAGGTTGTGCATAGTTTGCAATATATATAGATTTTAGCAAGGTACTTAATAAAGTCTGTGAGAACCCAGGGTAAGTACCAAGTTATTTAAAAGGAAGAAGAAGCCTATAAGAGATTTTATTACACAAGGGCAGTGTGCAGATGGGTTTTGTAGGACTCAGCTGGAAGTCCTTTGCTTTTTGTAATGCATATTATTATGACTTAAGAGTCCGTTCCACCTATATGAAACATACCAATGTCAATGCAGTTGATAGTGAGATACTAAGAAGCTAAGAGAAGGGAGGGGTCTGAAAGTACATATCTCAAATCCCTGAGGTTACAGAACAGATGAATCGGTGAGTAAGCAGGCATATGGGATACTTTCCAGATTCTGCAGAATCTCCTGTGCATATGGGATATTTGACAATTAACTGAAATATGCAAGAGAAAAATAGGAATATCATATTGAAACACAATGAAAGTCAAATTAGACCATAGCCAAGGTATTATAAGCTCTCATGGTTACCCTTCTAAAAGGAAAATATCACAGAAAGAGCTGCACAGAGGAGATTTATGAAGATATTGCCAGGGCTGGAGAATTTTAATTATCAGGAGAAACTGGCAGGATTGGGGTTGTTTTCTTTGGAGGAATGAAGGGAGATTTAATTGAGCTGTGTAAAATTATGAGAGCCCACAAACTAATGAACAGGAAAGATCTACTTTCCCTTGGCAGAAAGTCTATTATGAAGGGACATGGATTTAATTTAATCTAATTGGCAAAGGGATTAGAGGGAAATTGAGGGAAGAATGTTATCATTCAATGAACTATATAAATCTGGATTTTTAGACTTACATCAGTCAAAGGAAGGATGGCAGTAGTGGAAATCTTACTATATTTAAAACATCCTTGAATGAGTACTTATTTAAGGAATAGTATCCTCCAAGGCTACAAACTGAGAGCTGAGAAGTATGAGTGGCCTATCCAGCTCCAGTGTATGTTCAATGTGGTGATAATAGGCCAATTGGCCTCTTTCTGTGCTGTAAATATTTAAGATTCTATGTTTCAAAACAATACCTTACATTTATATTACATAGTCAATGTAACAATATGTCCTTCAGCATTTCATGGAAGCATCATCAATAAAATTTGCAGTAAGTCAAAGCACCATAATTAGATATTAGAAAGTTGGTGAATAGAGCATATCTGGTGACACAAAGGCACCTTGCATCTTTAACTAATGGGGATTGGTTCTGACTTCCTCCTCTGTCTGTGTGGAGTTAGTAGGTTCTCCATTCTGGATTTGCATTGGTTTCACACCACATCCCAAAGGCAATTTGACTGTTAAGTTACTAGTAACTGCAAATTACCTTAATTGTAGATGAGTGATTACAGGATCAAGCAAATGTTACTGGGCATTTTGAAGAAAATAGAACAATGCAAAATGAATGGGATTGATGGGGTTGTCAATCAGCATAATTTAATGGACCAAGTAAACTCTCATGTCATAAGAACAAAATATGAAGATTAAATGTTAGTCAGAGGCAAACCTTTAAGAGGAACATGACATAAGGCACAGGAAAAGATACAGAGACTGGGAGGAAATCTACAGGTTAGATCTTTTCCAGCTGAGAGTGGTAATTGTGTAGTAATGATGCAATTTATTTCACAGGTAGTTTCCAGGCATCTTGGAAATATTACAAAAACAGGGAGAGGGGAGTTGTAAGACCATAGAGAGCTGAAAACAAGGTAGAGAATTTTTAAAAGGGAGTTATTGCTAATGCAGCAGTAAGTGAAGTAGTAATGGGCAGATAGGAATACCTCTGCGGTGACAAGTTTAGAGAACAGCCAAGTTTAACAAGTGCACCATGGTAGCATAGTGTCTAGTGCAAATTATTATTGCTCGGGGCATCAGAGTTCAGAGTTCAACTCTGGCACTTTCTGTAAGGAGCTTGCATGTTTGCTTCATGACCACATGGGTTTCCTCTGTGTGTTCTGGCTTTCTCTCGTGGTCCAGTAATGTATCAGTTAGTAAGTTAATTGGCGTTGTAAATGATCCTTTGATGAGGCTAGTGTAAAATAAATGGGTACCTGGGTACTGCTCATTGGGTCAGAAGGGACAGTTCCACGATTATTTCTCTAAATAAATATACTCAGGTGCTTCATAGATCAATTAACCCTAAAAAAAACAGAAACTATTTTATGGCAAAGAGAACTCATAATAGATCTTTGTACCCAAAATGTTATCAATATATAGCCTTTGCTCATTGCATTAAACTGCACAAGTGTCTCCCCCACCACCACCACTGGGCTTCATGGCAGAACAAATATAATTCATGTGTATATATGACGACTGCCATTACAACAGACTGCAAATTTTTGACAATATGAAATGCTGATATTTTCTTCACCCAATAGGTTCAGAAATGTCTGGGCAAGATATGAACCAAATCTGCCCCGTATAGCCTCTGGAGAGGCAGTGTATGATTTGTACATCATAGAAAGTCTTGACCAGTCTAAACAAGGGTTTACAATTAGGTACAGGTCTCAGCCCAATGGAGAGTTGTAAAAAAAATCTGTAGCCAACCAGTATTTTTTTTAAATCATGCCAATGCAAAGATCAATGCAACAGATCCTAAAACAAAATAATTTCTGATCAAAGATTAGCTTTAGTCTATGGATTAATTTTCACTATTATTTTGCCTTTAACCCTACTCCAGAATGATACATAAAATACCAGTGCAACCAAATTTCTGTTGTTCAGTGTATGTATGAATGAGTTCCAATTTCTCCAACATGAATAATGTATTGTATGTTTAATATGGTGTAGTTAGAAAGACATATTAATTTACATAGTATTTATATATGTGTATAACTTGTGTGACAAAGTATCTTAATTATGGCATATAGACACATATTTTTAAAGGTGGGGTTATACATGCAAGTATTGTATTTACTAGGCTTTGATAAATCCGTTTTTATAAAACAGAAATTTTTGTAAACATAACTGTTTAGGGGTATATATTTAAAACAACACAATTAAAACATTTGCTTGCTGCTTAAAATATTGCTCTAGGATGACTAGCTCTTTAAAGTCTTGGCTAGCTTCAAATAGTTTAGCAGTACCCACATGTGGGCGGGTTACGAACATATGAAATACATTTTTGAATGTCTTTGCGATAAAGAGAGTAATTTATTGAACCTGAGCGCGGTATTTCCGAATAGGTGTTAACCTTAAACAACCCAGTGTTTGAGGAAAGCAAAAACACTTAATCCAGTACTTTTGCGCAAAAAATTGACACATTCTCTCAACTGACTGCAGAGGGTGCAAGAAACCTCTAAACTTAATCTGAGCAACATGAAAAATGTTGAACATTTACAGTACTTTATATTTGAAAGTTTCCAAAGTCTGCATATACGTTTATGGCATCATCAGTTCCACATATACAACGGAATATATGTGGCTTTTATTTGAGTAGTTACTCCTTTTGCTTTAACGTTCTTTTGATGCCTTTCAACATCATTCAACAATGGACAGAGAAAATATTATCTAAGCGAACTTAACAATTGGCTATCACAATTTCCAACATGCTTAAGAAATGAAAGTTAACCAGAGTGAAATCGCTGTGTCTAATTGTAAATTGTGGGAAGAATAAAAGGCCAAAAAGACTATGGAGAACATTATGTACCAGTTGTATGTAAACACACACAAAATGCTGGTGGAACACAGCAGGCCAGGCAGCATCTATAGGGAGAAGCACTGTCGACGTTTGGGCCGAGACCTTTTTCACGAAGGGTCTCAGCCCAAAACGTCGACAGCGCTTCTCCCTGTAGATGCTGCCTGGCCTGCTGCGTTCCACCAGCATTTTGTGTGTGTTGCTTGAATTTCCAGCATCTGCAGATTTCCTCGTGTATGTAAACACTTCTTGGTCTATCTATATGTTAAACAGATGACGCTAGGATCCCTGAAGTCGCACAGACTGTTTCAGACACTACAAAGACCCATTGCATCCTTCCGATCACAAGAACATGTAACTTTTTTTTTAAAAAAATACACTTTGGAAGGTATTATTCAGAAAAAATTAAAGTATGTATTTCCTATCTGACATGAGGAAGCTTCTCTCTCTCTCTCTCTCTCTCTGATTATACGGGCTTTGCTCGCGTTTACTGTGGTGCAATAAATGACACACAAAATAAACTTCGTTATGGCTTATTTGACATGGACCAAATTTACAAGGTAATATGACACGTTACATAAATCTGCAGGAAACTTGAGTAGAATTTGGTAAAAGTCTACTTTGCAAGAAAAAGAAAATTGCAATGGTACTAGTAACAGTTCACAGCTGTATTTTACATCTGCTTCGAACAATAAAAAGGTATTAATTAAAAATACCAGGCTTCTTCGATAACTGGCGTTGTTGTCAGATCTCAATTTTTTTCTCAAAAACTAGAATTACCATCCTAATGTCATTTAATAATACCATTATATAAACGTAGCATGACGCAGTTAAACACAACTACCGGTATTTCAAAAAAGCTGCCCCACCTAACCTTATGATCACGTTGCATATATTAATATTTGTAATTCGATTTTTTAAATAGCGCGGTGTGCATGAATATCTTATTCTTAGCAAAACTCTTATTCCCAAGCCATTGGTGATATTTTATTTTTAGAAGTTATATACTCCTAAGCTCAGTGGTCAATATTGAAATGTTTAAATCGCCCTCCCACTTGTTAATAATTAGTTAAATTAAATAAGCATAAATTGATATTGTAAACACTTGGGTTCTGATTGGATTAGACGTTGCCAGTTTCAATGTTTCCATCACTAGTGTCTAGAGAGATTTGTCTTTTTAATAGTTGTGATGTCGATTTATAGGTCTAATTTTAAATTGAGTTTCTAGAAACTTTAGGACCGAACCCTAAATATTCAGAATGTCCATTCTAAGAAAGACGTGTATATTTGTTTGCGTAAGTTCGGAACCTAAGGGTGCTTTTAACGAAGATGCCAGCAAATCGAGAGCGAGAGTGGAAAAGTCACAGAATCTGTGCGGGTTCACTCTGTGCTCGAATGATTTTAAATACACTTCAAGGAATGCTTAAGCAAACGAGATTTGCGCAATCTTTCTCGCACTTTATTCATCAAATGCATGACCACAAATATCCGTTTAACCCACGAAACAGACAATTGATCGCTGATCAAATATTTACGTTTTTATATTGATGTACTATGGTCATATTTCGTCAGGACTCGTAACTACTTTCTAAACCGAACCTCTTACTGGATCTGTTCAAGTTTGGAATACGTGGGATGTTCAGCAAATTATGATAGAACACGTTCCTGAGCTACATGTAACAAGGCGAATAAAACTGGCGATATTTATCCTACATCGGGTCTGAAGTCATCTTTAAGATTTTGTGCCACTACAATAATGGCTGGGAATGAGCTATGCGAGATGAGCAATGAACGGCGCAGGCACTTGTTGCTCGAGGATTCAACTGAACAATCCTTGTTGTGACTTCTTTCTAATTAAATTCTACCGCTTTCTTTTAGTTCTCTCTTCAAGTCTCTATTACCAATTACATTTTAGTGTGGAAAGGAAAGTGATGTGAAGTTGGCGTAAGTTTTAAATATATTATAAAAAACATTTCCGAAAACAAGAGTCGGTTGTTGTGATTGGGAACGTGCTTGGGTTGAAAGAAATAAAATCAATTGTTTCTCCATCGATCAAAACATAAGAGATTGATCTTACCTCCACCTGGCCTTTGTAGTTTGATTAAGTATGTCTGCCCTTTGAATTCATGGGCTACAAAAGCCTCTTGGCCTCGCTCAGACAACAGCGCGTTAACCCTTTAATCGCTGGTCTGTCCTGAGAGGTGGCTTGACATAATGACGACAAGACCTGGGAATGTACATGAAATGGCCTTAAAAATAAAATAAACGAAAATTAAAATTTGAAAGACAGTCAGCCATACCTGGCAAACTAAATGGGGTTTGAATAAGTTTGACAACTCTTTTGGAAGACACTAATATTTTGCTTTAAAGTTAAATTAATGTATCGAAGTTAATGGCATTTTGCAAAATTGGGTTCAGTTACTGAGAGTAAAGTATTTGCTGGGCGAACTGGTTAATGGCTATCTGAGTGAGTTTTAAAAATATTATTAAATGTCTGTTGGCTAGGCTGGTTGGCGCCACCACACTTTTGTTTAAGGGAAACACGGAATCTCACTTCCAACTACCCGTTGCGATACTTAAATGAAAAAAATGTTTTTGTTTTCTGTTTAACCCCAGGCAGGAGACAGACATAAAAGAACGATGCCCTCATGAAGAGGACCGGCAAATCTCTCGCCTTTTGTGTGAATTTTCTTTTCAGTCGGAGCGCTCATCCGTATGATTCCGAACTTATTGTCATTACTTATTTATTAATTGTTGGCATATGGGGTGTAATTGAGCGAAGTGACTAGCCCTAGGGGTAAAAAGTGAAGTCTGAGCGATAATGTCACATTTTCCTCCGCGATCCTACAGGCATCTGTCCATGATTGAGAGCCGCGGAGAACTTTCTAAATGGAATATTGACATCAAAAGGAACGTCGGGAAAGACTAAAGGGTTGCCCGATTGGCGCGGAGCTGCACAGGGACTCGACGTGTGTCCGTCACCTCCACCACTATTGATGTTTTATATTAAAAAACGGCGGGGGCGATCGACACGGAGTTCACTGCCTCAGTAACCCGTGAAAAATAGGTTCCTAAACAATAACTGGGACCTCTGTTTGAGGTCATGCTCTTGATTTTTGCCCCTTGAAGTAAAGAAGGAAGTTTTCAAGATTCTGTTTTGCATTGTAATACCCAATAATCCCAAACAGAGCCCTCATATGCTCTAGCAAGGACCTGAACCAAGATCTGTTGAAACTTTTAAAAGTCTACTTCATTGTTACGAATGCACTCGAAGTAAATTCAATTGTATAATCAAGGCTGCTTCATATTTAAAAACGGAAATAATCCCGCAGTCGCAGGATTTCATTAAATCCCATTATTTGCGATCGGAAATGATGACAGAAATGTAAAGGAAATGCCGCTGAGCCTCTGGTACAGGGAGAAAAGTCATTCCAATTTTAGGAATGATAAAGGGTTCCGCTTTGCCCCCCAGCCACAGTCAAACTGGAGCCACGGTGCGCCTGCAGAAGACTTTTCCCCCTCATTACAGCAATTATTTGCCAATGACTTCCCTCAGCTAGAGTGGAAAGAAAGACAAAGATTAAAGATTAAGCCACGAGACTCAGTGGAAAGGGTCAAAAGTAACAAAAAAAAAGTCCTGGTCACTTTATTTCCTCGGGGGAAAGACGAAAATAGAAAGAGGTGGGGGCGAGTAACTAGTGGACTCTTAGATAGTTACAATACCGGAAGATAAAGGTTGCTCATTTCGGAGGGTGGAGGGAACTTTTGTCTCTTTGCATGAACGATCACTGACTAGGAAACATCATGCTTTAGCGTAAAACGGTCGATGAAAAGCTCATGGGTAAAGGAAAGACTCCCTCCCCCTATTCAATTGAGAATTAAACTTGACTAGGTTGACGGCTTGTCACTATAAAACAAACATTTAAACTCTACACAAAACCGCTTCTACATAGAGAATTACAATAATTTAGTCATCCTATACTAAAAACAATTTTCGCTTACGTTTTCCTAAAGTCCAAAAAAGTTTCATCTTTGTTAAACAGTGGTCCCTCGGAGCATCATTTTGCCAGCCCAAATAATCCAAAAAAATCTTCAAATTTATTTCACATCCTCGCAAATTGATAACAGGAGTTTGTGCGTGGTGTAACAGCACAAAACATTCAAAAATGCTGCAAAACAACTTTTAAAGCCAGCTGTTTTGAACAAAGCTGCGAATCGATTGACTTGAAACTGGTGGGGCTAAATAAATGTTGCTGCATTTAAGTCAAATTCAAAGGTTTAGAAAGCATTGGTACTAGATTTGCCAGAATTGCTCGCTTTTGAGGTAAGAACATGAATGCAAACAGAGATAATGGTCTTCCGATAACCAATAGCTGATTTACTTTATAGTTAGAATTAATTGTTGGATATACTACCTCTTAGACTGAAGCATCCCAAACTTAAACTAATTTCAAAGAAAACGCTATCACCTGAAGCTACTTGAAACACTTACATTTATTTAACAAATATATGCATAATATAAATGATAAACTTCAAATATACAGTATATTACATAGTACACAACTCCCTCCCAGAGAGGAATCATTGCAAGTTGAACGGGGGAAGAGGAGTCCAATCGGTTGTGTACATGCGTGCGTATGTTAACAAGTCCCTTCGCTCGATTCCGTTCAGGCTAAATGGTACATGCTGTATCCAACGTGAGCAGCATATAGTCCGACTGGCGATACTGGTAGAGTGGGTCTGTGAAAGTGGTGGGAAGCTCCATACAAAGATGTTGCGGGGACCGGCGTACCGATAGGAAAACTAATTCCAAAAGCCGGTGGTAGCATGGGCTTGGCTGCCATTTTCAGTTTTTCCAGCTCGGCCTCCTGCAGTCGTTTGGCTTTCGCCCTGCGATTCTGAAACCAGATTTTCACCTGTGTCTCTGTTAAGTTAAGTGAGCTGGAAAACTCTGCTCTCTCGGCGATGGACAAGTACTGTTTTTGGCGGAACTTGCGCTCCAGGGCCAGTAACTGCGAGGTGGTGAATGGAGTCCTGGGTTTGCGGTTGGTTTTGTGCTTTCTGAGGGTGCAAGTAGGAGGACTCATTCTCCCTAAAATAAATACAAACACCCGTTAATTAAGATGCATCCTCTCCCCCGCCAAAAGTAGATCTTAACGACCGCAACTAAGTAACAGTCCCGAAAATTTTAAGAACAAAAGAATGAAGCGTTTAAACTATTAAATCTATTCAGTAGCCTGGCATTGTCGAAATTCGGATATCAAGTCAGGTTTCTCACTTACTAGGAGGCGGAGAGAACCGCGAGTCTTGTATCCAAGGCGTCCGTTCTTGTCGGTCGCTACTCTCCGACTTGACAAGTGCGTCTTCAGATAGTTTTAACAGTCCTTCCACCGTGTAGGAAGTGTTCGCCGGTAGAGAAGTAGGTAACGTCTCCTGAGCCGGTAAACCGGTGGCTCGAGGGCTCAGGCTCTGCGAGGGGCCAACAAGCGGTGCGTCCGAAGTTGAGCTGTCCCGGCTGGGTTTCCTGTCAGACATAAGCGCCTCCACGCTAAATGGGAGAAGCGCAGGAGGGGCTTTGGGTCTGTCCATCTCTTCGTCCACCGCTAATTTCACAGCGCTCTGTATCCCTTTACTCAAAGAACGGGGTTCTTCGTTCTTAACGCCGCCAGTTGTCACTTGCAAAGCACTCATGACAGAACAAGGGGCCATATAGAGTCGATCCCTTTTCAAATGTTGCATTAAAAAGAAAAACAAAACACACAATTACAAACGCCCTGATCGCGCTGGGCCTGCCCGTACTCCGCGATTCTCAAAACATTGCCAGCTTCCTGATGCCACTCGGAGCCGGGCGTTAAGAAGAGAGACTTTGTAGGATGCTATCCAATCAGCACCTTCATGGGTGGAGCAGACATCTGCCATTGGATGCCTCAACCTGCCCGCCATCAATAATCTTTCGAAATAAATTAGCACTTAATCTGATTGGCCACTTGCTGGGAAGAGTTTATTGATAGCTCCGGGCTCTAATCTCATATAAACACAAGTGCCCGGCGAGCAATTTAAGGGTAATTATCTGGTTGGGGGGAAGGCACGGTGACAGCGAGTTCAATTTCCCTTTTAACTGGAGCCATGCAATAAGGGGTGGGGTAGTTACAGAAGATGGTGGTGAGATCAGTTTGTACTGAAATTAGTGAAGAAATACATCGGAATTTCATTTTAAAAGAAAATGCATACTGGTCTTTGCATTTTTCTGCACTGGAGATATTATACCTTTGTTTCTCTGAGTGTCATCAACGATTGCTAATTGTGAGTCTCGGCAATCTGTCACGATTAGTCTGTGCCTTTAATAGGCAGACAAGTTATGTTATTTTTAGGCGCCAGCGGCGGCGCGATCAAAGGGACCAACTTCAGGGAGAGTATTCAGAAGTTGCTCGGCATCAAGAGAACAGCCCGCCCTAGCCCGAAGACATCAGGCCATTGAGTTTGAAAGTGATGGCTCTTAGGCGATCGCACGCCACTTTTTGAGGAGTTTGGAGAGTAATTCCTTGTTAATATTAAAAACGTACTTTATCCCCCGAGCCTCCGGCAGAGTTTAGCCAGTAATGACAGGTTTATGTTCTGAAATTTATTTTTGTCATATATGTATATAAATAATATATAAAGCTTTGTGATTGATAACTAACATATATAATAATTTACCAAAAAAAGGACAACTTGAAAAATATTGTTTGAACTGTTCCCTCTTTATTGCCTGATAAATGTTACAGTTCCTTCCTCGGCGTGACTTAAGCACGTCGCCAGCAATCTTACCACGGTCGGCTGAAGAAATGCATAGCCGCTTCCTCCTGAGAACTCGAGCGAAGAAATACCTGACATGTGGCTATAAGGAATAGTTACTTGGCATGAGGGTCAATCTTCTTTATGAGGAACTGCGGTGGGCAGTGCCGCTGGATAACAATATTGCGCCCCTAACAAAGCATCTAATGTAATGAACCTGACAAGCTTAGAGCCCCTTCTTTTTTTTAATCTTAATTAGGACGCAACAAATAGCTTTGTTTGCTGAACAGAAGAAACTGGGAATCGCCGGAAGAATTTTCGTTTGTCGTAATTAATTTGTGAATAGCGAAGGAATCATTCCTCGTGAAAACGAATCCTGTCTATATTGTTTTCTCCCTACCGGGACAACGAACCAAGACCATCATCCTCCGGGAGCTATATAGTACCAGCTGGAAATGCAGAAGTGCTATGTCCGGCAGATATAAAGCGCAGTGCTATGCTTACTGTTCTTAGCTAGAAATTCGCTAAATAAACATTGTTACATCTTAGATGATTTGTTAGCGGTATCTTCAACAGTTTGTTTACGATATCTTCAACAGACTTTGGCTGATTTTTAAGAACCACTTTATTGGATTTTTTTTTCATAAAGTGCAAGAATCCTTGGCCAATAAGGTGTGACACTGTCACAAGACTATATAGCCTAAAAAAGGAATGAAAATGTGGTAAGAATATTTAGCCAGTTGCCTGGATATTTTAAATCCAAAATATCACAGGTCAACCAAAAGGACATTGTCTGGTTAAACTGGCTCTAGCCTTTGGAGTTCTGATCCGTGAAAGGAATGCAATATTTCAAGTCCTGCAAATTAATTTGATCGCGAAATTATGATGTACTTGGAAAAGATGAAAGAAAAAAGGCTGGTCGTCTCCTCCAAGATCTATATAATTATAGATAATATATCCTATTTCAAAGCAATTAGCTCAATCAGGCGTAACCAGGCACTTTGCTGCCAAAGAGTAACAATGCCTTACGGTTATTTAAGCTTCAAGATGTCAAGCATAAATGTCCATGGTTTGCCAGGGCTCTAGCAGAGAAAATACCAATTCAAAAGTATCCCGATCAGATTTTCTGGTTTAAGTCGCACACATAATTTCAGCTTTGCTTTATACAAACGATTCATTTCGTGTTGATTTAACGATGGGGGATATTAAAGAATTATTTGTAGATTGTAGGATGAGAGATTTCATGCTTTGTATAATTTGTTGGCCGCGCAACCGGGCATAGCTATGATTGAAGATGAAGACTAATAAACAGACTGCGCCTTTAATTTACACAAGACTGCCCTGATCTTTTTGTAACATAATAATTACAGTTAAGTAAAGCTGGTTTGCGGAAATTCTTTTTATGTTCTAAGGTCTGTGATGTATTATAGACAAATGATATATTTGATCTTATTTCATCAAGAGACTCCAGGCAAACACTTTCCCCTCCTCTTGCATATATTCATTTAAAAACAAAACGGAATTCACAAACATTGTAATTAGTATATTTCTCTGATGTAAACGCAAACATAACATCTATAACCAAGATAACAAGCAATGCCCAATTAAGTGAAAATCAATCTCGCCTTATCGTGTTCGTAAAAAGCTCAAAGTTTCCCCACCATTATGTCGCCGGGTCTCTTGCACAGACATATTTGTATAAACACGTTCACTAACTTCATTAGGAAAGTAAATGAACGGTAGCTAGTGGAGAACAAATTTAGTTCCGTTGTGGTATTCGTGGTAGACGGGCGAAGAACGATTTATTTAAAACAAACTTCAGTCGCATACTTGGGGTCATCTACCCACGTGTGCGCAGAGGGGAAGACAAGAGATTCTCTTAATGATGCGGCTTCAGAAATCCCTGTTCTTTGATGTGCTCTAACTAAAATTAGGCTAATTTCATCCAGTTGCCCAGACTCCACCCAGGAGTATTGCCTGACTTCATTCGCAACCCCAACTATCGGAACACTCTTTCCACTTCAGAAGAAAACGCAGACCTTCTGCTTCCACTTTCTGACCCAATATGCGGCAAAATGATGTTGGAGAGAAAATTGCTTGTTTTTGAAGTTGTAATCGTGTTCAAATGGTTAAATGTAGAATAATATTTTCAGATCTGGATTTGTGGGGCGGTGAAGATGTAGCCCCAAACTTTCACATACCTTGACGTTCAGTAGATCAGTTTATCATTTCGAATAAAGTGTGGAGATGAAAAAGTGAACCCCAAGGAACTCTTTTAACTTTTAGAAATTGACCACAACACTGCTTCTGAGAATCTATAATATAATTCAACATGAAATTAATCGGAGTCTCTTCTGACGCCAACACTGTATAAGGTTGCCTTTTTAAATTGGAATGGGGGTGGTAATTCAGATTTCTTTTTCCGCGCTTAGATTATTGATATAAAACATCCATCAGTCTAAAGATGCGGTCATCTTTCATTTTCGGACTTTAAAATTATCTTAACCTCTTTCTGACCATCTTCCAAATTGAAAACACAGTATATTTATTGTGTCGACCTGCACAAGCGCACGGTCCATCATTGGTCTGTTGTGTTAAAAATTAATACGTTTTATGCCTTAATGAAAAGTAACAATTTTAGTATGGTCTGACCGTAATTGAATTACCGTCGAGGCTTTGAAGAAATGGCTGCACGGGCCGATAAGCTACGTGCTGCTTTTCTGCCGCTATGATAAATGAGCGGGGAGTGCATTATAGGTATAAATTTTATACAAATAATTATGTACAATACTGAACCATACTTCCAAAATATCTCCCCAGATAATCCCAAATATATTTGTTGTTTACTTTGTCTGACAAACTAATGTAGGCTGCCACTTAGTTTTAATATAGATTTTGTATAAGCCTTTATTCAAAGTTATTGCGAAACTTTCTCCTTCATATGCTGACTGGCCTTAGTGAGAATTTCCACTTCGCTTTCGGTTTCTCGTTGAAATCGTCGTTGCACCTTACATGGCGCCCCTCATATACTAAATTTCTGTAGCACTCTTTATTGTGACGCCATTATATGAATCGCTTTGGGTAACTTCTTTGAAGAAATCTGATTGTTCACCATAATTGGTGTCGCCATTGAAAGATGCCTGAAGTCTGGACGTAGTTAGTTTGAAAGTCAGCGCTGGTTAATACAAAACGAGGTCATCTTATTCAGGTTACTTAGCGCATTCTATAAATTGTTACTGATACAAATTATCGGAAAATATTTATATCCTGACAATACTGTAGTGTGATTTTTAATAATTTCCAGTTGGTTCCTTTTTAAAAAATTTCTGAAGGAGGCTATGACACCCGCCCGTTACGACTTTAGGCGGATGAGAACAGCAATTAGTTTATAATGAACAATAGCTTTAAAATATTTATATTATGGTATTAACCCTTTTGTTACCATGTGTATACTTCACACGGTCTTGCACTTCTCTAACTCAAAATTGGGATTGTTAGATTTGGGGAATTTCTGTTGAATACTTTGAATATAGCGAATTGGCGTGTGGGGGGGGGGGGAGGATTGTGTTAATATACGTGAGGTGGACAGTGACACTGGAAGTTATTTTCTCTCCAGGGTATTGTTTTAGAGAATAGAAGAAGCATTGAATAAACAATTTCGATATTAAATTGCAACGAATGAGTCAAGGAAATCAAAAGAATATCATTCAAGGAAACAGTTAAGAATTTAAATTATGACAGCGCCTTTCATTTTGATATGTACGTAACGACACTCTAATCGGAGCGCACAGGCAGGACACACACTGTCCCTACTAATATAACGCTCGCAGGTCTTCGTAAACATAATATCTTTCCTCGTTTTCTTTCTTCGTTTACGCTGTCAGCTATTAGTTCTGATTACTGTGTGCAGCCGAAGCCTGTGATTCACATCCAGTTTGCAGCCTATTAGATAAAACACTATTTCTTTGGGCAACATTTATAGTAGCATAGAATGGTTCGTAGATTACTTTGCTAAATGCGGGATGCATGTTTCTCTTACATCAAAGACTAAAAGACCGAGAAAAAATATTCAATCCCAAAGCAGGGAACATCTAAACATTGACATAAAAATAGCACATCTTCGTCGGTTAGAGTGGCTCAGATGGCTCGGAGATGCCGATCCCAGCTTGTTATGGGAGCGCATTCTTTTTCAAAGTTTGACAGATATTGCTGCCATTACGATATGATTAAACCCCACTGAGATGGGTTTATGGATCAAATCCGACCCAATATCGTGTTAGAAATTGGATACTTTTAGATTGCATTTCAAGGTTTAGTACATTTGAATATTCAGGAATTGTACGTCTCACTGAATACAATATGAAATATATCAAGATTTCAGAATGGCCGCACATTTAAAATGTAACTCGGGTTAATTTTACAACGTCCCGGTGCGAAATGTTTCACTATCCTGGCTAAACTGCAGAACTACTAACACAGACAGCCTGAATTTGAATCCCACCAAGTCAATGCATGAGTATACGTTTAGTTTTACATGTAGTTTGGAATGCTGGTGGGGGGTGGAGGCGGGGAGTTCTAATAGAGTGGGGAAGCCGGGAGAGAGAATTCTGTTTCGGGAAAATTGACCTTGAAGCTTTCCGAACGCACCTGGCCGTTCCTCGGGAAAGGAGTATTATTGTTCTTGCTCAATGTGGTTCATTTGTGACTCCAGTCCTGCATTGCCCTCTATCTGAACTAGCTGCCCAATAGCTCCAAACTGCTACAGTCCTCACAAGGCAGCTGAGCAGGGGCAATAAATTGTGGTCTGGCCAGTGACGCCCTCATCGCGGAGAGGGGTGAAAGAAAAGGATAAAAGTCAATGCCACGATGAGTGCTGTATATTCCCGACCAGTTTCGCATTTGGTAGGTTATTGGGTATTTTTTTTTCAGTTCCACGTTTGAAAAATGTAATGACTCGGTAGTTCATGGAGATAGAAAATATCTCCATCTTCTGCGCCTAGACTCTCGGGGTTTCGCGAACACATTTGTGATTACATACGAACACATTACAATAAAATACTAAAAGAAACAGAGATGACGGGCGCAAGAAACATTGCGACCACAATCTAAGCATGGAAGCAAAATTCCAACGTATAAACTTCAAACTAAAGAAAAAGGCATAATCTAACATCATCAATGCCTGAAAACCACCCGGATTATATGTAACACGTTAGATCCTGTTTGGTACTCGTCAGGCATTGGGTATGGCTATAATTACGGTTGGGTAATCAGCCTTTTCTTTATCCAATCGGATTTCTCATAGACCGTTTATACATGATTGCTAATCCTGAACATAACAAGGACACTGAAATACATTTTGCAATGGGAAAACTAACCTGAGAGTTTTTAATTCAATGTCATACTGATAACTAGTAGCATCCACGCTGTCAAGATGAGATATATACGCCGTTTACTGTCCATTTCCATTACTTTGCATCCCCTGTAGAATAGTTAGCCATCAATAATCTTTCTTCGCACCCCTCTCCCGCCAGGAGGGCAAGCACATCATTCGGACACGTTCACTCACCTTAAAGAATTTCACACTAATCTTCAACACTGCGATTTATTTATATACAAGCCTCCCCAATTGACCTGATATTAAAATTAATCAGAATAGAGTTGTATTGTAAAAAAAATCTCATATTTCTCAACAAATTAAGCCGCAGATGTTTTTAATACATCAGTTTGACGAAACACAGGTGAAAATAAGAATGCGTAGTAAAATATGTGCGGTAGAACGGAGTCGGTCCATTTTGGGGATGCACTCGTTTAAGTAACGGCATTTTGCTGTAGGTAATCTGTTCACTTACATATTCAACCGTTTTAAAATATTGCCAATCTAATTCCGTTAAAACAGTCCGGTCTGGAAATTATTATTACGGAATTGTGTAATTTCTTTGTAAGTACGATTACTAATTATACTCCCGTATATATGAAGATAGATTTCCATTGATCCACTGGTTATTTCACTCTTATGACAAGTATTTACCACAAGATGTTATTTCTCAACCCTGAGTAATTATTGAAAAGATTATCTTTGTGCTTTGTGAGTTAGAATTGCGGAAAGGGTGATCAAAACTCGTAATTACGGCTACCGCAACAGAAGTGATGTCTTACAAGTGTGAACGACTTGTTCATTAGCAGGTTGACTGTAGTTTCTGATTCTTTCCGGCGAACGCACCCCTCCCCCCCCCCCTCCCATTTACCGTTCTCCTGATTAAATTATCCCAGTTCAATAGTGACTGTGTGATGTTTGTTTGTGTTTAAATGACAAAATACAAGAATTTTAATATACAACGAGTAAGATTTTTCATCATTTGTAATCAATGGTGTTAAATCCGATCTGATCATAAATACACGTTGATTTACATTGGTAATGAGCCATAGTTCGTAAACCTCTCGTGATCACTTTATTGGGAAAATGTATTGCCGTGAAACAATCATCTATAGATATTGTAGGTCTGCTTCTTAACAACACACAACCAAGAATTTTCGTCCTTCAAGGTAAACTTGCAAGTTTGAGAAAATTCCACTATATCTCATCGTTAAAGTACTGTAAGCATTTCGGATGTCAATGGAAGTAACTATATAGTTTACATGTACTTCTCGTCTGGTGTTTTCCGCTTTGCTTACAAAGCGCCCAGGCTCAATTCTACTCTTCCCTCAATCTCTCCGATTACTCGGAGGTTATAGCGCCCCTAAACACTTCAGGCTCATAACACAAGCAGCTTCGAATTTCGGTTGCCGTGTCCTGTTACTCGACAGGTAGAAACAAATAAGATATTTTAAAATAAATCATCAGCAGAGTGTCAGAGATCTGCTACCGCTATAGCTCTGTGATGGATAGATTCCCTCTTTCTAGCGGTGGGTTTACGTTCTGTCGGTGAATCAAAATTTCCCTAACATATTTTACTCTTGCAGCTAGCCCCCAATTTCATTTTCCCCATTCCCCGACCAATGCTTCGGGAGAGGCAAAATTCACAGCAACAGGAAGTTTTCTCGGTGGAAGTGTTTGAAGACCTTGAATATTAGGGGTAGCCTTAATTCTGATGTGGAATAGTTTACACTTAGATGAATTCGGCGAGAAAGAGCAGTCTCGCTCCATTACACGATACGTGTGTATGTGAGTCAAATCTGGTATACAATAACTTGTATAGTTCTTTCCGACACTTTCGAATTCCACCCAGAGTTGCACGTGGCCAAGGTGCGCCCAGAACTAACGAAAGGCCACAGAAGCAAATGCTGGAAATATTCCTCAGAGGAGTTAGAATCCACGGAGCGAATTACAAATACCGTGCTTTCAATACAAAACTTTGTTCGCCACGGAAGTTGGCTTTGAATCTAGAACTAGCTTCAGTGCAGTGTGAATTCGGAATGGAATGGAATTCCTCACAATAACTTCATGCTCAGAACGCCTGCAGTTCCAGGATTCATACTCAATATCGCAGGAAGGGGTGAGAAGGGACGGGCAGAAATCCAGTAAAGAAACAATCTCTTCAAATTTTAGATCTGCCTGTTTTCGTATGATGCTCGACGGGAAAGTATTTTAACAGTTGATAGCACCAATGAGTATAAACCGAACCTGCTCAAATATTCCACCCAAAATAACCGCATCATCTCAAGAGACATCCTCTGCATCTCAGGGCGTTGAGGTTTAAATAAATAGTTTGAAAAAATGAAATTAATTAAGCAAAGCACAGATCTCTGTCACTAGTGCTGGGGACAGGAGACCTGGTATGGAAAGATGGGAGAAATCAGAAGTCCAGGAGGATTAGGAAATGGTGTAAAGCTGGAAATGTTGTTAAAGCAGAGTGCTGGGATACAGCTAATGATTTACATTTCCATAAAATTGGGAAGATGAAGCCATTGTAGTGGTAGGACTGATGAGTACGTGAAAAATAATGCCTGGATAAGCTGCTGAAGGCTGGAAGGCCAATAGGGAACACACCAGAGAAGCTGAATTCCTAAAGGTGATCAATGTATTGGTATTGATAGAGATCAGGTAGTGAAAAAAGAAATAAAGCAGCTTTGGTGAGGGGTAAAATATGGGTTTATAGGTTTGTTGTCATACAGATTCTGGAGACACAAGGTGCTGGGATCTGAAGCAAAAATGAGCTACTGGTGCAACTCAGCAGGTCACGTGGAGGGAATGGGCAGTCAATGTCTCAGGTTGGGATCCTTCATTTGGGTGGAAAACGTCGAGGGAGACAGTCAGTATAAAGAGATGAGGATCAAAGTTAGGGTTAAGGTAAGGCGGAGATGAGGCAAGAACTGGTAAGCAATTCATAAGTCCTGGTGAGGAGGGGTTGGTTAGCAGATGAAGTCAATTGGGGCAAGGAAGGATAGCAATAGAGATAGAGGCTGGAATGTGATAGGTGGAAGTAACAAAGAGCTGCAGATGATGGAGAGAAGATGGAGTGTGGTAGCAAGTAATGAAGGTATGGTGGGCAGATGGCTACAGTAGAGGGAAAGGACACAGTGGGAGGAGTGTGTAGATGATGGGCAGGTGGAGTAAATGGTGGAGGGGAAAGAAACCTGGATATAGGGGATTGGGGAGCAGATTTTGCTTTAGATGAAGTGAATAACAAAGAGATGAATGCAAAGAAGCAGATTTTTTTAGACTGAAACATGCATTATAATTTTGATCTTGCTGTTCATTTGAAGAAACATCTGCTGAACTATGACTTGTTGTCAACTATAATAGCATAAAGGCAGTTGTGGAACAGAATATAATGAAGGTGGGAAATGGCCTTTAAAGGAATGTGAATGATATTGGTACACGTAAGTGAGGAATGGGAGCCTCAACATAAGGATGTGGAGATGATCAGAACCTTGCACTTCAGTCATTTTTTAAAGATGTACCATTTTCGTTATGGCAGGGGACAGCAGTTCATGTAGGTGGGTCATAGGATATTTAGTGTGGATCAATAGGAGCAGCTAAAGATGAAAGAAATATTGGAAGGCAAAATAGTGTAGCTGATTGACTAAAGTGCAAAGAAGAGGTTCAGGAGAACGATATGTTTATTGTATTGGAAGATATCAGCAAAATGATTTCTGGATTCTGCAAATGGACTGAAACCGAGACTTAAGTGAATACAAAGGGGGAATGTGGGAGTTTAAAATTTGCAAATTGGTTTATTATTAGCACATGCAATTATGAAGAAAACATGGCAGGGCCTCTACTTCCTTATAAGTTTGTGAAGAGTCAGCATGAGATCTAGAATTTTGACAAGAAGTGTGCTGGAGAGCATATTGACCATTTGTATCATGGTCTGCTATGGAAATACCAATATCCTTGAAAGGAAAATCAGGAAGTAGTGGATATGGCTCAGCACATCTTGAGTAATGCCCTCCCCACCACTGAGCACATCTATATGGAGTGCTGTCACAGGAAAGCATAATCCATTATCAAGAGCCTCTACCATACAGACGATGCTCACCTTTCACTGTGGCCACCAAGCAGAAAGTACAAGTGCCTCAGGCCCCAAGCCACTAGGTTCAGAAACAGTTATTACTCTTCAACCATCAGACTCTTGAAGCAGTGGAGTTAACTTCACTCACCCACAGCACTGAACTGGTCCTATTACTTATGGACTCACTTTCAAGGACTCTTCATCTCCTCGATATTTATTGCTTATTATTTATTATTACTACTTTTTCTTTTCTTTTATATTTGCCCAGTTTGTCTTTTTTTTTTTGCACATTGCTAGTCTGTCTGTACCACTGGGTTCAGTCTTTCATTGATTGTGTTATGTTTCTTGGATTTACAGTGTATGACCACAAGAAAATTAATCTCAGGCTTGTATATGGTGACATGTATGTACTTCAATAATAAATTTACTTTGAACTTTGAATGTACCAAATCGCAGTGAAAAAGTTTTCCATTTTATCCCATCGGTTGCAAATAAAGTACAATACAGGCAGACAATAAGGTGCAAGATCAAACAAGACAGATTGTGAGGTGAAGAATCCATTAATAATTTTATAACAGGGAGATAGAATCTGATAGAACCTGTCCTTAAACCTTGTGGTATGTCCTTCAGACTTTAATTTCTTCTGCCCGATGAGAGTGGGGAGAAAAGAATGGCTGGGGTGGATGGGGTCTTAGATTATGCTGGCAGATTTACCAAACCAGTGGTAAGAGTAGACAGAGTCCATGAAGGTGAGGCTGGTCTCAGACAGAGCAGTTGTCATACCAAGCCGTGATACATTCAGATAGCATGCCTTCTACCAATAAAAACTGGTGAGCATCAAAGGGGGCATGAACTTTTCTTTAGCTTGATGTGAAGGAGCTGGTGTATCCCTCTGAGTCCCCCAGAGGAAATGTAGAGTATAAACAGGTCGGTATTTACATCAAATGAGAGCTCTGTGGTATTTTCTCTTTAGGAAGAAGGTGATGATGGGATATCTTAAAATGTAGCAGGGAATCTTAAAAACTGCCAACTGCCCATATTGGTGCAATAAGTCACAAATTATGCCTTGGCCACTTTTACTTGATAGTGCTGGATGCAGTCCCATTTAGCAATACAGATAATAGTTCTGGCTGCTTGCACTATTCTAATTCAACTTGCGAAATATCTGCCATTTTTCATTTTCTTTCTAAGGATAGTTGGGCATTAAAGCAATTACTGCCAAATGATTCCAGACTGTTCAGAGACCAAAACTTTCTTTGTATTAAAGCCGAAAGCAATTATTGGCATTCCTGTTGAAAGAGGCATTCCATTTTTCTGATGCAACAGTAGCCTTCTGTAGCATGTTAAATAAAGCCGATTGCTCCATCGCAGACTTCTATACAGCATTGGCATAGAGCACAGCTGCATTTAGAAAACATAACAGGCCATGGAAGAAAAAAAATGGTTCCAGAATCTCAAATTAGAACAGCACGGTGGGGGATGGGGAGTAGCACAATGATAAACCAGACTGGAGTCTCCAAGAGAAAGATATTCCAGACTGCATTTTCAAATTTACAGCTTGCTCTGCAAAATACATCTGATCCCTTAGGCTTTGATAATTTATGTGGTGCTATTGAATTCAAGAGGATGAGGACAAACGAGACTAGAGGTGGTTAAGATCTAAGCCTGGATCTTCCTTGGTATATTTTGCATACAGAAATGGTTCAAATGGTTCAATGTTGGCTGAGAGGGGAATATGGATTATAGAACATTGAACGTAGAACATAGAACACTACAGCGTAGTACAGGCCCTTCGGCTCATGACGTGCCAACCATTTAGCCTACTCTAAGATTAATGTGACCATTCCCTCCCACATAGCCCTCCATTTGTCTTTCATCCATGTGCTTATATCTTAAATGTTCCTCTATCACCATCCCTGGCAGTGTGTTCCACGCACTTACCACTCTGAGTAAAAATAAATTCATTTGACACCACCCTATATTTTCTTTCTTAAATTATGCCCCTCATTTCTGCCTTGGGAAAAAGTGCTGGCTTTTCATTTTCTTATCATTTTATACACCCCTATCAAGTCACCTCTTATCCTTTGCTCTTAAGCAAAAAAAAAACATTATCTAAACATTTAGAAGGACACTGCAATTTTATGAGCCAAGGCTGCTAAGGAGATAGAAATGGACAAAAGCACACAGAGTGGGAAGAGGTAAAGAGTGAAGAAGTCAAGTGGGTGTGACCTGTGGCCCAGGGACTTATGTTCAATGATGGTCATTTGCAGAAATGAACTCAAAGAAGAGGGTTGTTCAGGCAGTGTAGGAGATATGCATTCACCATCACTGATATAATCTCCACCTACTGAAGACAACATACCTGTAAGATCACTTTAATTATCTCACTGCATTGCCCAAAGTTAATGTAGATTAGTGCCAATGAAGATCTTGAATTAACTTCATAAACATCACACACTCTCAAGCTACCCATGTCCACTGGGTGTAAGTCATTAATGACTTATTAATGAATAAGCAGGGTGTCTTTACTATAATAAGCAGGGTATCTTTCAAGCTCTCCCTCTTAAAATGACTTTCTTTCATTGTGTATTATCTGCTTTCTTACAATGAAGTGTGGTAATCTTTGATTGAAATATAATCACAAAACATTGTCTGCAGGCACTTTGGTGAAAACTAAAATCAAATTCATTGCAATTATATTTCTGTTTGATGGCTCTGGACCTGAACCCAATTGAGTTGAGAAGGATGGTGGTAGAGGGGACAGAGGTAGGGGAGCTTCCTTTTTGAAGTCTACCAAACACTGTAAGGCCTGGACAGATGGACATAGAGAAGTTTCCATTAATGGATGCATCCAGAATATAAGGGCACCGCCTCAGAATAAAGAGAGTCAACAGAGATCAGGAGGAATTTCTTTCACCAGAGAGTGGTGAATCTGCAGAATTCATTGTCACAGAGTGCAGTGGAGGCCAAGTCATTAGGTATATTCAAGGCAGAAATTGATAGGTTCTTGATTGGTAAAGGGGGTTAAAGGTTATTGGTGTAAATTGTGAATACTGAGGAAGGTTGTCAAAAGATGCAGCAAGATACAGAATAGCTGGAACTTAGGGGCGGGGAGAAGTGGCAGATGGAGGTTAATCAGGACAAGTATGAGTTGATGCACTTTTGAGGTAAAAAAAAGAGGAAAGTATGCAGTAAATAGCAAGACTCTAAATGTAAAGATTAGCTATATTTGCATTACGCACATCCAAACATATAGCGAAATGTGTTGTTTGGGTCAAGGACCAACACAGTCCTGGTGGTAGCCTGCAAGTGCCACCATGCTTCCAGCACCCACATAGAATGCACAGAAAGCATACACCATTATGTATATGTGCCTTTACACTAGTAAAGGTACTGAATATAAAAGTTGGCAAATCATTTTGTATTGGTATAAAACTTTGGTTAGGCTACACTTGGAATACTGTGTGCAGTTGTATTCAGCACACTACAGGAAGGATGTGAAGACTTGGCAGACAGTGCAGAAGAAGTTCACCAGGATATTGTTGGATTGGAAGGTATTAGCTATAAGGAAAGGCTGGAAAAAACCTATCACTCCTGGTCTTGGTCCCATCTCTGTCCACTTTCATTTTTCTATATATTGTCAATCTTTCCTGATCCCTCTCAGTCCTGATGCAGTCTGCCATCCCAAAACATCAACTTATACAAAAAGGGTCTAATCCTATCCCGGTGTACATGACAAATAAACTCTTCCTGGGCTTCCAGCTGGGTAAAGGTATCAATTACAACCAACGTTTCAATGACAAGCTCTGCCACCCCTGATGACGTTGCTGGAGTTTGTCATCAAATTATCGGTTATTATCAATACCTGTACCCAGCTGGAAACCCAAGAAGAATTTATTCATTGACTTTAACCTTTTCAAATTTCAAAGTAAATGTATTATCGAAGTACATCTATGTCACCATATACAACCTTAGATTCATTTTCTTGTGGGTATTCATAGTAAATACAAAGAAACACCATAGAATCAATGAGTAACCACACAAGACAGACAACAAGTGTGCAAAAGACAACAAACTGCAAATACAAAGAGAAAACAAAAACAAACAAAATAATAATAATACATATATACAGTATGTAATAAAAATTGAGAACATGAGTTGAAGAGTCTTTGAAAATGAGTCCAAAGTTTATGGGAACTGTTCAGTGAAATTTGAAAAGGTTTAAGTCAATGAATAAATTCTTCTTGGGTTTCCAGCTGGGTACAGGTATTGATAATAACCGATAATTTGATGACAAACTGCACCAACGTCATCAGGGTTGGCAGAGCTTGTCATTGAAACGTTGGTTGTAATTGATGCCTTTACCCAGCTGGAAGTGAGTGAAAGTGAGTGAAGTTATCCCCTCTGGTTCAAGATCTGAATCTGGTGGTGTGGTCCTGAGGCTGCTGTACATCCTTCCTGGTGGCAGCAATGAGCAGAGAGCATGGCCTGGATGGTGGGTGTTGTTGGACATGGATGCTGCTTTCCTGCAACAGCACTCCTTGTAAATGAGCTCAGTGGTGGGGAGAGCTGTACTCATGATGAACTTGGGTGCATCCACTGTAGGTTGAAGACTTTTCCATTCAAGGGCATTGGTGTTTACATACCAAGCTATGACACAACCAGTTAGTATACTCCCCACCTCTTATCCAAAGAAGTTTCTCAAAGTTTTTGAAGACATGCCAAATCTACACAAACATCTAAGAAAGTAGAGGCACTGGTGTGATTTCTTTGCAATAGCACTTACATGCTGGGCACAGGACAGATTCTCTGAATTGATAACTCTGAGGAATTTAAATTTGCTGTCCTTCACCTCTGATCCCCTGATGAATCAGAATCAGGTTTATTATCACCGGCATGTGTCATAAAATTTGTTAACTTAGCAGCAATACATAATATTCAATGCAATACATAATATAGAAGAAGAAAAATAATCAATAACTAAATAAATAACAGTATACATATATTGAATAGATTACAAATCATGCAAAAAACAGAAATAATACATATTTAAAAAGTGAGATAGTGTTCACGTGCTCAATGTCCATTTAGAAATCGGATGGCAGGGGAAGAATCTGTTCCTGAATTGCTGAGTATGTGCCTTGAGGCTTCTGGACCTCCTACCTGATGGTAACAGTGAGAAAAGGGCATGCCCTGGGTGCTGGAGGTCCTTAAAAATGGCCACTACCTTTCTGAGTCACCGATCTTTGAAGAGGTCCTGGGTATTTTCTATGCTAGTTAGTGCCCAAGATGGAGCTGACAAAATTTACAACCCTCTGCAGCTTCTTTCGGTCTTGTGCAGTAGCGCCCCCCGCCTTGATGCAGCCTGTCAGACTGCTCTCCACAGTACATCTAGAGAAGTTTTTGAGTGCATTTGTTGACATACCAAATCTCTTCAAACTCCTAATGAAGAATAGTCACTGTCTTGCCTTCTTTATAACTGTATCTGTATGTTGGGACAAGGTTATGTCCTCAGAGATCGTGACATCCAGGAACTTGAAACTGCTCAATCTCTCCATTTCTGATCCCTCTATGAGGATTGGTATGTGTTCCTTCGTCTTATCCTTCCTGAAGTCCACAATCAACTCTTTCGTCTTACTGACGTCGAGTGCAAGGTTGTTGCTGTGACACTACTCCACTAGTTGGTATATCTCACTCTTGTATGCCCTCTTGTCTTCATCTGAGGTTCTACCAACAATGGTTGCATCATCAGCTAATTTATACATGGTATTTGAGCTATGCCTAGCCATACAGTCATGGGTATAGTGAGAGTAGAGCAGTGGGCTAAGCATACACTCCTGAGGTGCACCAGTGTTGATCGCAAGTGAGGAGGGTATATTATCACCAATCCGCACAGATTGTAGTCTTCCGGTTAGGAGGTCGAGGATCCAATTGCAGAGGGAGGTACAGAGGCCCAGGTTCTGTAATTTCCCGATCAGGATCGTGGGAATGATGGTGTTAAATGCTGAGCTATATTCGATGGCTCATGGACTGGCTCATAGACCTCTGGTTTCCTCCGACTGCAGTGAATAGTCAGCACCTTGGTCTTGCTACTATTGAGTGAGAGTTTGTTGCTGTGGCATCACTCAGATGCTGATTGACCCCCTGACTTCTTCAGCATCCTGTTTCCTTGTGCTCTTCAATCTATTCCCCCTTTCCTGAAATCTCCCCATTTTCTGAGAATTCTGCAGTCTTCAATGTGTATGACATTCAGAGCTAAATTGTAAAGGCTTTTCATAAACAATGCAGCAAAAAATCTATTTTAAAAAAAGCTGGCTGCTCACACTTTTTTATCTGTAACATTTTCCACTGCCCACCAGTTAGGAAAGAAAACAATTCCTTACTGTTCATCTTCAATCAGCATTGTGTGTTACAGCATCAGCTTTAACTACCCTCAAGTACAAGTAAATATGCCAAGCTCTGGCAAGGCCAAGATCTGAAAGGAGGTTCATGGGAGGATTGTAATTCAATCACCATCTAATTGGCTGTGCCAGCTTTTTAAAGTTCAAAGTAGATTTATTATTAAAGTATGTATATGTCATTATATTCTACACTGAGATTTATTTTCTTGCAGGCATTCATGGTAGTACAAAGAAGTACAATAGAATCAATGAAAGACAGCACACAAACAAGAACTGGGAAACAACCAGTGTGCAAAAGAAGACTACCATTGCAAATAAAACTGTAAGTAAATAAATAATACTGGGAAGATGATTTGTAGAGTCCTTGAAAGTGACTCCATAGGTAGTGGAATCAGTTCAAAGCTGGGGTGACTGAGGTTATCCGCACTGGTTCAGGAGCCTGATGGTTGAAGGATAATAATTGTTCCTGAACCTGATGGTATGGGACAATAAGACCATAAGATATAGGAGTAGAATTAGGCCATTTGGCCCATCAAGTCTACTCCGCTATTTCATCATGGCTGATCCAATTTTCCCCTCAACCCTAATATCCTGCCTTCTCCCCATATCCCTTCATGTCCTGACCAATCAAGAATCTGTCAATCTCCACCTAAACACTTGGCCTCCACAGCTGCCTGTGGCAAAGATTTCCACAGATTCACCAATCTCTGGCTAAAGAATTCCTCCTCATCTCCATTCTAAAAGGATGTCCCTTTGTATTCTGCAGCTGTATCCTCTGGTCTTAGATTCTCCCACATGGGAAACATCACCATTCAATAGGTTTCAATGAGTCTCCCCTCATTCTTCTGAATTCCAGTGAATACATGCCCAGAGCCATCAAATGCTCTTCATATGACAAGCCTTTCAATCCCGGAATCATTTTGAACCCTCTCTAGATTCAGCACATCCTTTCTCATGTAAGGGGCCCAAAAATTGCTCACAATACTCCAAGTGAGGCCTTACCAGTGCTTTATAAAGTCTCAACATTTTATCCTTGCTTTTATATTCTAGTCCTCTTGAAATTGGTGCTAACATTGCATTTGCCTTCCTCACAGACTCAACCTGCAAATTAACCTTTAGGAAATCCTGCACAAAAACTCCTAAGTCCCTTTGTGCCTCAGTTTTTTGTATTTTCTCTCCATTTAGAAAATAGTTAACCTTTTCATTTCTTCTAACAAAGTTCATGACCTTACACTTCCTAATACTATATTCCACCTGCCATTTCTTTGCCCATTCTCCTAATCTGTTTGTCCTTCCATAGTCTCTCTACTTCCTCAAAACTACCTGCCCCTCCATTTACCTTCATATTGCCTGCAAACTTTGCAACAAAGCCATCAATTCCATCATCCAAATCATTAACAGATCATGTAAAAAGAATTGGTGCTAATACAGTTCCTTAGAATTGGGGATAGAGGCTTTTCACATCCCTTTCCAATTTTATAGAATATTCATTATGAAATGCTCCCAATAGTTTAATACAACATCTGCAGAGAGAAAGAAATTGCTGAGCATTCTGGCAATACTTTCTCAGTGTCAGAAAGAAGAAAGATCTCCACAGTTACCACAAAGATCTCCACAGTTACCATCTTCAGGATGGTCAAAATTACATAATCTCTGAGTCACTTGAAATATTCCCTTCTCAAATGTGGACAATAAGGGGTTTGTGACATTGGGATTTTAATTCAAGTACCAGCTGTACCTGAGGTTTTGCTATTTTTGAGCTGGTTGATCGTGTTCGTGACCTCTTGTCAGTCAGACTGGAGTGCTGAGAATTTGTGTGACATTCCCACCATTGAGTTAACTAATTTAGCAAAGACCTGGGATTGAACCTGATACTATCTTGTCCATCTAGCTCAAATTACACAGCAATGCACTTACTAACAGAATGATCAAAATGGAAATTGTTCTGAGATGAGAATGCATGAAATAGCTTTGTATTCAAAATTACGATTTGTGTTTTCAACACTTTAAATGGAAGCTCTTCCAATAAAGCTAAAAGTCTTATATTCAGAAATTAAGTTCTAGATGCTGTTTGCCTAAATACAGCCACAATATGGAATTATATAGCACCTTTAATATTGCAGACAATCTCATAATAAATCCCAGGAATGTCATCAACCAAAAACTGTCATAGATCTATATCAGGATCTAGAATGAAAACTTTGGGTTGAAGGAAAATCTTAATGAAAAAAGGTAAGAGGGAGGGTTCGGGAATGAATTCCAGAGCTCAGGCCAAGGCTCCCTAAGGTATTTATGATAATCAACAATAAGAAGCCTATGAGGTCAGAATTAAAGGAAATCAATCTGGTTGAGGTGAACTTCCAGAAATATGGAGTTAGAGAAGGCATGAAGAGCTTTGACCACATGTTTCAGAATTTTAATATCAGGGCAATACCAAATACTGTAGGCAGGTATTGTAGTAGTGATGTTTGCATTCAATCCGGTGATGGCAGCAGAATTTTGGATTGATTTGAGGAGTGTGGGTGTCATTTGACATTGGAATGCCACATGACAACCTTTAGACCAGTAACCAATCTGCTTAGTACAAGATGAGTGAAATATTTACCAGGGTGATGGAAAAGTGTTTCTTCTGTTGAACATTTCCACGTGTCTTCTGCCTGTCCTTTGTTCTGTTTCTGTTTCTGCCAAAGATGGTGGAAAATAAAGGAAGGAGACCCCAGTCTCTGGTAAACTGCTTTGACTGGCAGGCTAAACCAGGCAAGGATAGCTGACAGCCACATATCCCTGTGAGATATGGACATGGCTGTCCTGGCCTGCAAAGTCAGTTTTGGTAGACTGGACGGATAAGATCTACAGTGAGATCCAACGGCCATGAAGTCAATTCTGCAACACTCTGTGGAGAGCAAAGGGCATGACAAGGCACAGAAGACGTCACAGTCATCCACTGCAAACAAGGAAGACCCTAGTTTGTGGTGCTCGTTCATACGATTGGATCTGGACCTCTGAGGTCAAGAGAATGGAACTGCCCCAGTACAATAGTTTTTTCCATTTTAAAACCTTCTCCCACTTGTTTCCTGTTGTCAGGCATGACGGACAACCACCATTAATGAGGGATTTTAGATACCCTAATATAGAATGAGATAGTAATAATATAAAGGACAAAAGAAGAGAATAATTTAGAGTCATAGAGTCATAGAATACTACCGCATAGAAATAGGCCATTTGGCCCATCTGATCCATGCCAAACTATTAGCTATCCTAGTCCCGTTAGCCCGCACCGGGACTATAGCTGTCCATACCGTCCCATCCATATACCTATCCAAATTTCCCTTAACTGTTGAAATCAAACACACATCCACCACTTCTGTTGGCAGCTCATTCCATTCTTTCACCATCCTCGGAGTGAAGAAGTTCATCCTCATGTTCCCATTAAACATTACATCTTTCACTCTTAACCCATGAGCTCTAGTTTTAGTCTCATTGAACCTCAGTGGAAAAAGCCTGCTTCAACTTACCCTATCTATACCCCTTATAATTGTGGATATCTCTATCACATCTCCCCTCATTCTCTTACACTCTAGGAATAAATTCCTAGCCTATTCAACCTTTCCCTATAAATCAGGTCCTCAAGACCGGGAACTATCCTAGTAAATTTTTTTCTGCAGTCTTTCAATCTTACTGACATGCCATTTTACAACCCATTTTTTCAAGTGGTCTGGATCCCTCTGCAAGCTTTGACAGCCCTCCTCACTGTCCAGTACAACACCAAACTTAGAGTCATCTGCAAATTTGCTGATTCAGTTTACCACATTATCATCCAGATCATTTATATAGATAAAAAACAACAATGGACTCAGCACTGATCCCTGTAACACATTACACATCACAGGCCTCTAGTCAGAGGGGCAACCATCTACAACAACTCTCTGGCTTCTTCCACTAAGCCTATGTCTAATCCATTGTACTTTCTGATCCTGAACACCAACCAACAGAAGCTTCTTGACCAATCTCCCATGCAGGACCTTGTTAAAGGCCTTGCTGAAGTCCATGTAATCAACATCTACCGCCTTTCCTTCATTGACTTTCCTGGTAACTTCCTCAAAACACTCTATAAGATTAGTTAGACACAACCTACCATGTACAAAGCCATGTTGATTCCCCCTAATCAGTCCTTGTCTATCCAAATACTTATATTCTGCTCTCTTAGAATACATTCAAATAATTTACCCACTACTGATGTCAGGCTCACTGGCCTATAATGTCCTGGTTTACTCTTGGAGTTCAATTTTTGAAATGTATTCAAAAAAGAAATTTCTTGGCTAATATATATTCTGTCTCAATGACAAAAGAGGCATTACTGAATTTGATTCTGGGAAAATAAGCAAGCCAAATGGAGAAAGTGGTGATGATTAGAAAAGAGCAATCACTGTTTTAATAGTTTTGCTATACCTATGGGAAAGTACTGTAGATGGACAACTTAATGGTGTTAATGACTAATTGGGGAAGATTCAATTTGAAGTGAATGAGAACAGATCTAGCTTTTGGGTAAATTGGAATCAAATATTAACAAGCAAAACTTTAATTAGAAGTGTGTAGTCTTTCAACAAGATATCATTGAGATAAAATCTAGGCACATTTTCATGAGAAACTGGATGGACATTCTAAACCAAATTTACCAAGTTGACCAAATAGCTAGACAGTAAAATAAATCAGAGAAAACAGTAGTTATCAGTTAAATAACACATGCAAATTAGGATGAAAATTTATGAAGGGAATGAAGAAGAATAAAGATTATCACAAGAAGACTATGACAAAAGATTATCAATAAAACAGAATCCAGAAATTTCTTGTAAGCATATAAACAATAGGGGTCCAGAAAGGAAATTTGCTCATGGAAGCAACAGGTATGGCCAAGGTACTAAATTAGATAACTTACATCAGTCTTTCCCAAGTAACAAGTCTCAGTAAAGGGAGATGTATTTGAAGTTAGATTAACTACAAACACTCTAGATGAGTTTCTTGAAAACCTATTAGCATGTAAGGTGAATAAATAGCCCAGTATAAATGGAATCACAAAGAAGAGAAAATCTGCAGGGAAGTCTGAGCAACACATACAAAATGCTGAAGGAACTCAGCAGGCCAGGCAGCGTTTATGGAAAAAATTACAGTCGATGTTTCGGGCCGAAACCCTTCGGCAGGACTGGAGAAAAAAAGCTGAGGAGTAGATTTTTAAAGTGGGGGGAGGGGAGAGAGAAACACCATCTGATAGGTGAAGCCTGGAGGGGGAGGGATGAAGTAAAGAGCTGGGAAGTTGATTGGTGAAAGAGACAGAAGGCCATGGAAGAAAGGAAAAGGGGGAAGGAGCACCAGAGAGAGGTGATGGGCTGGCAAGGAGATAAGGTGAGAGAGGGGAAAGGGGATGGGGAATGGTGAAGGGGTGAAGGTTGGGAGCATTACTGGAAGTTTGAGAAATCAATGTTCATGGCATCAGGTTTGAGGTTACCCAAATGGAATATAAGATGTTGTTCCTCCAACAGAAGTGTGGCCTCATCACAACAGTGGAGGAGACCATGGATGGACATATTGGAATGGAAATGAGAAGTGGAATTAAAATGGATGGCCACTAGGAGATCTCACTTGTGAAGGGGAATTAAAATGGGTGGGACCACACCATCACCAATCTTATAGATTCTGGGGATCTCCCATCCACCACCACCAACCTCATAGTTCCTGCACACCGCACCTCCCGTTGTTACCTCCTACCCAAATTCCACAAATCCATTTGTCCAAGTAGACCCATTGTTTCAGCTTGTTCCTGCCCTACTGAACTCATATCTGCATACCTGGACTTTGTTTTATCCACCCTAGTTCAGTCCCTTCCTACCTACATCCGTGACACCTCCCATGTTCTTGATCTTTTCAAGGATTTCAAGTTCTCTGGCCCGATCATCTTATTTTCACTATAGATGTCCCGTCCCTATATACCTTTATCCCTCACTAGAAATACCTCTAAGCTCTCTGTTTTTTCTGGACACCAGACCTAACCAGTTCCCCTCCACCGCCACTCTCCTCTGCCTAGCAGAACTTGTCCTCACTCGAAATAATTTCTCCTTTGGCTCCTCACACTTCCTTCAAACAAAAGAGGCAGCCATAGGCACTCGCATGGGTCAGCTATGCCTGCTTGTTTGTCGACTATGTGGAACTGTCTATGTTCCATGCTTACAGTGGTAACTGTCCCGCACTTTTCCTACGCTACATCAATGACTGTATTGGTACTGCTTCCTGCACCCATGCTGAACTTGTCGACTTCATCCACTTTGCCTCCAACTTCCACTCTGCCCTCAAATTCACCTAGTCCATTTCTGACAACTCCTTTCTCAATCTCACTGTCTCTATCTCTGGAGACAGCCTATCCACTGATGTTTATTACAAACCTATGGACTCTCACAGCTACCTGGACTACACCTCGTCCCAACCTACTACTTGTAAACACGCCATCCCCTTCTCTCAATTCCTTTGTCTCTGCCGCATCTGCTCTTCATTCTAGAGGCTTTTCATTCTAGAACAAAAGAGATGTCCTCCTTTTTCAAAGAAAGGGGCTTCCCTTTCTCCACCATCAATGCTGCCCTCAACCGCATCTCTTCCATTTCACGCACGTCTGCTCCTACCCCATGCTCCCGCCACCTTACTAGGGATAGGGTTCCTCTTGTCTTCACCTACCACCCCACCAGCCTCCAATGCCCAGCACATAGTTCTCTGAAAGTTCTGCCACATCCAAAGGAACCCCATCACCAAGCACATCTTTCCCTCCACCCACTTTCTGCTTACCGCAGGAATCACTCCCTATGCGACTCACTTGCCCATTTGTCCCTCCTCACTGATCTCCCTCCTGGCACGTATCCTTGCAAACAGAACAAGTGCTACACCTGCCCTTACACCTCCTCCCTCACTGACATTCAGGGCCCTAAACAGTCCTTCCTGGTGAAGTGACACTTCACCTGTGAGTCTATTGGCGTCATTTACTGTGTTTGTTGTTCCCGGTGTGGCCTCCTGTATATCAGTGAGACCCGATATAGATTAGGAGACCGCTTCGCCAAGCATCTACACTCCCTCCATCAGAATAAATGGGATCTCCCAGTGGCCAACTATTTTAATTCTGCTTCCCATTCCAATATGTTCATCCATGGCCTCCTCCACTGTCGTGATGAGGCCACACTTAGTTTGGAGGAACAACACCTTATATTCTGTTTGGGTAGCCTCCGACCTAATAGCATGAACACTGATTTCTCAATCTTCTGGTAATGCCCCCCAACCACACCCCTTCTCCATTTCCAATCCCCATTTCTCTCTCTCTCACCTTATCTCCTTGCCCTCCCATCACCTCCCTCCGGTGCCCCTTCCCCCTTTTTCTTTCTTCCATGTCCTTCTGTCTCTTTCACCGATCAACTTCCCAGCTCTTTACTGCATATTTCCCCCTCCAGATTTCACCTGTCACCTGGTGTTTCTCTCTTCCCTCCTCCACCTTTTAAATCTACTCCTCAGCTTTTTCTTTCAGTCACGTTGAAGGGTTTCGGCCCAAAACGTCGACTGTACTTTTTTCCATAGATGCTGCCTGGCCTGCTGAGTCCCTCCAGCATTTTGTGTGTGTTGATCAGTATAGAAGGAATGCACCCTTGTTTGCTGAGGTAAGATTTGAACTTGATTTTGATAGTTTGCTGCACTGTGCCTCAGGCCGTAGTTTCCTTGTTAACTTCTTTCAAAATTATGGACTCTATAATTTAGTGAGTGGAAATTGCTGCGTCATTAGGGCATAATCTTCAGTGCATAGAGGGGTGAAATTCAGGAATGGTAATTTCAAATATTATATCTCTGTTCAAAAGAGTTAGGATAAGTCCAGCAACTGTAGGCCAACCAGATTAACATCAATTTAGAACTGATGATCAAGCAAAGATATTAACAATAAATGAAACTAATATTTAGAATTGATGATCAAGAAAATAAAATGAACAGTAAATGAAAATAAAAATATGGCACATGTTGAAAATCTGAAATAAACTTAAATAAAATGCTGAAAATACTTAACAAGTCAGACACCTTCTGTGACAAAAAAAGAGCCAACGTTTTAGTTGATCCTTTTTCAAAATTAACAATACCTCTTAAATTTCATATTTAAATGATGTATGACAATTTATTGCATTGGTCAATGAGACATAACAGAACGAATTGTTCCTCTTAGAGATCAAAAGTTTTCATGGGTGCTGCGCTAAAAATGAAGATGTGATATATTATTATACATATATTAATGTGGTCAACTTTTAACCTTTCTCTTCATTCAAAGCCAGGTAGGAGTGGACCATAAATTGTCTACCTTGTAAATGAATTTGTAAAACAATTGTTTATGGGCTCTGGACTTCTGTGATGAATGTAATGACAAATGATTTGCAAATCCATCTAAATTCTGAAAATAACAGGCATGTTAAGGATATGATGTTGACTTGTGCAAGAAAAATAGCAAACCTCTTAAATCAGCAAGCAAGTTCTGGAAATTCATGTTTGAAAATACAGTAAACACAAAGTACACTGCAGATGCTGTGGTAAAATCAACACGTACAAACAAGCTGGATGAACTCAGGGTCGCGGCCCGAAAACGTTGACAGCTCATTTCAACGGATGCTGCCCGACCTGCTGAGTTCATCCAGCTTGTTTGTACGTGTTGAAAATACATTAAGTTTGTTAGTCATTGTAAGTATTAAAAGTACCGGTACTCTGTGTTGTAACATGCCATTAGTTTTACAATACTGTAGTTTGATGCCTACAAGGTTTATTGTGAAAGAGTTTATATGGATTCAGACTTGTGCCCATCATATGAACACATAGAGGAACTGAGGGATTTTTCTGCAGGAAAAGAAGGAAAATTAGGAAACAATTCACTGAAGCAGGAGTTGTGTATCTTCTAATGAATAGCTCAAGAGCGGCATTTGTAGTGATCTGTGGGCAGTCTGTCGTCTTACTTCACTCCTTAGGCAGTGTGAGACAGGTTCAGATAAAGAAGGGAAACATAAAATAATTCTTATTGGGCCTTATAATTCAAGAGCTATCTTATCACCAGAAAGAGCTCATTGAAACCTTTACAAACACTTTAGAAAATAATGATTTTTAAAGGGATTCAATTTTATGACTTTGTTCTCAATTTCCGTTCAAACCATTTCTGAGAACATAATGGGTTCAAACAAGTTGTGAAGGTCATAACTAGAATTTTCATCAAGTAGAGTGAAAAAAACTGCACAAAATTGTCAAGTTACCACAAAGTCATTTAGGAGCCAGTATTTTTTTCTCTCTCCACCACCAATACAGACACAGCACTAACTGTTCTCCTATTTTTTTTCACTCTGCAGTAAAACTTAAAATCTGATCCTTCCATAAATAAACTGAGAAATTTATCTTAAAATGTGTAGGCTAGCAGAACAGTCAATAACAGTATGGTAGATAGTCAACATTGCCATTCTGCTCAGAACTCCTAAACTGTCACTCAAGGAATACAGAACTCACTAAATTGGTCTCAGATGTCATTTGGCCAAACTGCTGGAGGTTTGCATGTCTGCAGTATATTTGGAGAATATTTTGAATTAAGAATTGTTTTATGATTCACTACATTTCTGTAATTATACTTTATAATGTTCCATAGTACAAATTTACAGAAAACCATTTTTGGCAGTTCTATATGATGGGAAACATATGTGAGTTCTGAAATCTTGCAGGACTACCCACGGTTAATTATGTATTTGGACAAGTGAAAAAAGGCAGTTAATGTTAAATTGTTGTTTTAGCTTGTTTACAAATGACTAATGTTGTTTGTTAGAAACTACACAATACTCTTGGAACACATAAAGGTTATGATGTACCCACAAACTTCTTTCTCAAAAATGAATTGAGTCGATCAGGTTTGGAAATGTTTGTGACAGTTACCTTCTATGTTAGGTCAACTGTTCACTTACAATGAAATAACCCAATTAATAAAATGTTACAATTCAGTAATTTTGATACTTTGTTTTGAGCAATACATTAATTTCCTTGCTGGAAGATTATCACCAATTGGGGCACATATTCTCAAAATGTTTTATCACCTCTGCTCCTCCTTTCACCTGTATTCTTCGGAATAAAGTCCTAACCGAATAAATTTCCCTATAAATCAAGGCCTCAAGTTCCAGCAACATCTTATAAATTTTCTCTGTACTCTTTTAAGTTTTTGATATCTTTCCTGTAGATAAGTGACCAAAACTGCACACAGTGCTCAAAATTTTGCATCATCTAAGTCTTTTAACAACTTCCCATAACATTGCAGGTACTGTACATAATGCCCTGATTTATGAAGGTCAATTTGCTAAAAGCTCTCTTTATGATCCCATCTACCTGTGTTGCCACTTTCAAAGAATGGTGGATCTTTATTCCCGGCTCTATCTGTTCAATCACACACCTCAGTGCCCCACCATTCTCTATATACAGTGCCTATAAAAAGTATTCACTCCCCCTTGAAAATTTTCATGTTTTATTGTTTTACAACATTGAATCACTGTGGATATAATTTGACTTTTTTGACACTGATCAACAGAAAAGGAGTCTTTTGTGTGGAAGTGAAAACAGATCGCTACAAAGTGATGTAAATTAATTGAATTGAATTGACTTCCTTACATCATTCACAAACATGAGGAATAAAAATCTTTATGCTACATCTCCATCTAAATGTGCAATGTGCAATCACAGTAATTTATAATAATTTATAATAAATAGAACAGTCAATGTAACATAGAAATACACACAAATCAACGTGTTAATCAGTCTGATGGTCTGCTGGAAGAAGCTATCCTAGAGACCTGTTGGTCCTGGCTTTTATGCTGCAGTACTGTTTACTGAATGGTAGCAGCTGGAATAGATTGTGATTGGGGTGACTCAGGTCCCCAATGATCCTTTTTCACACTTGTCTTTGTAAGTGTCCTGAATTATGGGAAGTTCACAACTACAGATGTGTTGGGCTGCCCGCACTACTCTCTGCAGAATCCTGCGATTAAGGGAGGTACAGTTCCCATTCCAGAGAGTGATGCATGCAGTCAGGATGCGCTTAATTGTGCCCCTTTAGAAATTTCTTAGGATTTGGAGGCCCATACCAAACTTCTTGAACTGTCTGAGGTGAAAGAGGCGCTGTTGTGCCTTTTTCACTACACAGTCGATGTGTACAGATCACGAGAGGTCCTTGGTAATGTGGATGCCAAGGAACTTATATCTGTTTACCCTCTCAACCCCAGATCCATTAATGTAAATAGGGATTACCCTGTCTCCATTTCTCCTGTAATCCACAACCAGCTCCTTTGTTTTTGCAACATTGAGGGAGGTGTTGTTTTCTTGACACCACTGCGTCAGAGAGATGACTTCTTCCCTGTAGGCCACCTCATAATTGTTTGAGATTAAGCCAATCAATATAGTGTTGTAGCAGATTAGAGCTGTGGGTGGTGACACAGTCATGGGTATAGAGAGAGTAAAGGAGGGCACTTAGTACACAGCCCTGAGGGGCTCCTGTGTTGAGAGACAGAGGGTTGGAGGTGAGGGAGCCCACTCTTACAGCCTGCCGGCGATCTGACAGTTCAGGATCCAACTGCACAAGGCAGGGTCGAGGCCAAGGTCTCTGAGCTTCCTGTCGAGCCTGGATGAAATTATGGTGTTGAATGCTGAACTGTCGTCCAAGAACAGCATTATCATGTAAGCATCCTTCTTGAGATGTGTAAGGACAGTATGTATAAATATAAATCACAAAATAATTGATTGCATAAGTATTCACCTCATTTAATATGACACACCAAATCATCAATGGTGTAGCCAGTTGGTTTTAAAAGTCACATAATTAGTTAAATGGAGATCTATTTTTGGAGACCTGTGTGTAGTCAAAGTGCTTCAATTGACTACAGTAAAAATACACCTGTATCTGGAAGGTCCAACTGCTGGTGAGTCAGTATCCTGGCAAACAAAGAACATTCCAAGCAACTCCGTGAAAAGATTACTGAAAAGCACAAGTCAAGAGATGAATACAAGGGAATTTCCAAGTCACTGAATATTGCTTGGAGTACAGTTAAATCAATCATCAAGAAATGGAAAGAATATGGCACAAGCTTTAAATCTGCCTAGAGCAGGCCGCCCTCAAAAACTGAGTGCCTGGGTGTTTCACCAGTCGCAGCTTTATGAGAGAGTGGCAAAGAAAAAGCCACTATTGAAAAAAACTCCCATGAAATCATGGCTAGAATTTTCCAGAAGGCATGTGGGAGACTCTGAAGTCAGCTGGACGAAGGTTCTATGGTCGGATAAAACCAAAATTGAGCTTTTTGGCCATCAGACTAAACACCACACATCATCAAGATCACACCATCCCTACTGTGAAGCATGATGGTGGCTGCATCATGCTGCGAGGAAGCTTCACTGCAGCAGGTCCTGGAAGGCTTGTGAAGATAGAGGGTAAAATGAATGCAGCAAAATACAGGGAAATCTTGGAGCTTAACTGATGCAGTCTTCAAGGGAACTGTGGCTTGGGAGAGGATTTGCTTTTCAGCAAGACAATGACCCCAAGCATAAAGACAAAGCTACACAGGAATGGCTTAAAAACAACAAAGTTAATGTCCTGGAGTGGCCAAGTCAGAGTCCAAATTTGTCACCAAATTTACTGGAGCAAGATAAGTCTACACACCATGTGAGCCACCATGTTGAATCCTACTGATATCAGCTGTCACCTCCAGGGCTGTTCCAGAAGCCATCAGTTTCAGGGTAACTGACATCCGTCTTCTGGCACACGTATATGGTATTGTTCCTCAGACGTGTTTGAATAGGTACTTGATTTCTGTAACCTCCAGGGTCGTAATTCAAAACTCTTGCATAAATCAAGTCATCTTTCTGCATCCCCACCCATCTGATGCAGGGTTTTGACACAAAGCATCAACAGTTCTTTTTCTCCCATGGATGCTAATCCACCTGCTGTGTTCCTATGAAATTTTTTGTTATTCCAGATGTCAGCATCTGCAGTCCTTTGCCAATTTCTGAATGGACATTGAACTCATGAACACTTCTCGCTATTTTATTTATATGTATATTTACTGCAATTCACAGTAATAACAAAGGTATTGCCTTGTACAGCTGTCACAAAGTCAACAAATTTTATAACATATGCCAGTGAAATTAAACCTGATTCTGACTCTACTTCCCCTCTTCTTCTTCTAATTTTTTGAGGAGGAAGACTTATTGTTGAACCCTTTCCTCCTACTGTTGGTCCTAGATGTCCATCTACTAATTTACAAAAGACACACTTGATCTGGGACTAAACAAAAATGGGTCCCAGTCATTCAGCAATTGTTTTCAGGATCCTTCGATGCCATTCTAACTGATTCCCCAGTGTATTTGCAAGTAATTGCTGATGTCTTTAACTTGCACTACTGTTCAAACAAGCATTCATATAGGCTCACACATAGTGCCAAATAGGAACCAGTTTTGCAACAGAAGAGTGAACTGGATGCTGTATTAGGATTGACGTCATCCCAATGTACACCCAAGTTTATCTGACTTTGTCAACTATAAGGTTCTAATTAGGTTTTATGTTTGATTCAATGCTGCAAACCAATGTTATATTTCGATAAAACAATTGTACAACATGCTGGCTGATAAGTGGCTCAAGTGAATGGTGAGTGAAGAGCTAAGGTAAATATGTCCAAAGTTGGGACATAAGTTAAAATCCAGAAAATAATCATGCAGATTGCTGTGATTGTGAGTGAAGTCACCAGGAGTCACTGAAACTGGCGACTTAGAAATCTTTAATCAGCACACAAGCACGCATCATACTCGAGACACTCTTGGAAGAAGAGGCTTCCTGACTCAACATTACATCACATTTTATATGTTGAAGAACAAAGCTAACAGCAGGCCAATGTATATAGTTACAATGCATTCATAATACTTCCTTTGAGTTGCAGATATTTTTAAACACCTAGGTCTTCACACCAACACACCCAAAATGAGTGTTAATCTGAGATGGATTTAGGCATATGCAGACATCTCCGGTCAATTGGGTGTTTCCTGGTCTGCAATTTTTTCTAAAATGGAGCTCCAGGAAGACAATTGCTGTGAGCTGCATTTTAAATTCAATCTACAATCCATATTCAGATCTGAAGACTGGTTGCTATTGAAATTAATACCCTAGCTCCCAAATAGCCCTAACAAAGATATTAACAATGCAGTAATAAAGTTATCTATACTGAGAAGATATTAAGTTTAATATTTGGACTATGCTGACCCAAACTTGATCAGCAGCTTGTTGTGTCAAGAAAGCGGCTTCACTAAACTGATCAAGGTTATGAATGAATTCTCCACAGGTAAGAAACTTTTTCCAAGCAAGTATCAAGAATGGAGATACAGCATTTCATGTGTGGTGTGTGGCATGTCAGAGGGAAGCAGCTATTGTGAGCTGATCAGATTTGGGAAATGTTCATGATAATAACCTTTTGTAGTGGATTATGTGGAAGCTGACACGAATCATTCACATGCTGACACAGGTCATGAATTTCCTTTCATTTCATTTTGGCATTAATCACAATAATTGATATGGAATGATAAAGGGTCAAGTTAACACCTTTAAAAGAAGGTAGCCTTATGTGGCTTGCTTGTTGAAAGGAAAGACAAATTGTGGGGGGGAGGGGTGCGGTGAAATACCTTATTTGTTAACCTGGAGCATAGTAAACCCAAGACTGAACAAGAGTGTCTGCTGGAGTACAAACATGTCAATGTGGACTTCCGATGGCTAATCCTTTGCAAACTTTTCAGCCACAGTTACCAGGTCTGGTTTTGCAAGGTCACTTGTCCGAAAGGAAAACGTGGATAATGCCTAATTTAATGTAATGGTGGTTGTGCAACACAGTACTGAAGACTGAATCAAGCATAATGTGTAGCAGATGTTAGGTGCAGCAAGTTGCTCAGGCAGAACTCTGCACTCATCATGGAGAACCAGAACCAGAGGCAGTGGTCAACCTTGCCTCAAGTTGTTCATTTGGGTATTCCATTCCTCACCAACTTCATGTGAAGGGCACAAAGGAACTGCAATCCTGAATGTGTAACAGGGACTTCAAAGCTCAAATAAATTTTATTATCAAAGTACATACATACAGTATGTCACCATATACAACCCTGAGATAGTGGTTTCTTGTGGCCGTTCTCAATAAATCTATAAAAGGATAATAAGCATAGTAAAATCACTGAAAGACCACCCAGTGTGCTAAGACAACAAACTGTACAAATACAAAAAGAGGAAAATAATAATAATAAATAAATAAGCAATAAGTATAGAGAACATGAGATGAAAAGTCCATAGGTTGTGGAAATAGTTCAGTCACAGGACAAGTGAAGTGGAGTGAACTCACCCCCTTTGGTTCAAGAACCTGATGATTAAAGGGTAATAACTGTTCCTAAACCTGGTGATGTGAGTCCTGAGGCTCCTGTACCTTCTTCCTGATGGTAGCGGTGAGAAAAGATCATTAGCTGTGTGGTGGGGGGGGGGGGGCCTGATAATAGATGCTGTTTTCCTGCAACAATGCTCAATGTAGATGTGCTTAATGATGGGGAGGACTTTACCTGTGAAGGACTGAGCTGCTACTTATCTGCTACTTTTTGTTGGATTTTCTGCTCAAGGGCATTGGTGCTTCCATACCAGGCTGTGATGCAGCCAGTCAATATTGTCTCCACCACACATCTATAGGAGGTTGTTAAAGTTTTAGATGTCATGCTGAACCTTCGCAAACTCTTATGGAAATAGAGGCACTGCCATGCTTTCTTCATAATTGCACTTAGTATGCTGGGCCCAGGACAGGTCCTCTGAAATGACAACACCAAGGAATTAAAAGTTGCTGACCCTCTTCATCTCTGATCCTCCAATGACGTCTGGCTCATGGAAGTCTGATTTCCTCTTCCTGAAGTTAATAATCAGCTCGTTGGTCTCGCTGACATTGAGTAAGAGACTGTTGCTGTGGCACCACAGCCAGATTTTCAATCTCCCTCTTACATGCTGATGCATCACCACCTTTGATTCAGCCTACAACAGTGGTTAAAAACATAGAATTACGGAAAACTTACAGCACAATACAGGCCCTTTGGCCCACAATGCTGTGCCGAACATGTACTTACTTTAGAAATTACCCAGGGTTACCCATAGCCCTCTATTTTACCAAGCTTCATGTACCTATCCAGGAATCTCTTAAAAGACCCTATCATATTCACCTCCACCACCGTTACCGGCAGCCCATTCCATGCACTCACCGCTCTCTGCATAAAAAATTTACCCCTGACATCTCCTCTGTCCCTCCTTCCAAGCACCTTAAAACTATGCCCTTTCATGTTAGCCAATTCAGCCCTGGGAAAAAGCCTCTGACTACCCCCAGAATCTCTTCATCTTATACACCTCTATCAGGTCACCTCTCATTCCCCGCTGTTCCAAGGAGAAAAGGCCGAGTTCACTCAATCTATTCTCATAAGGCATGCTCCCCAATCCAGGCAGTATCCTTGTAAACCTCCTCTGCACCCTTTCTATAGTTTCCACATCCTTCCTGTAGTGAGGTGACCAGAACAGAGCACAGTACTCCAAGTGGGGTCTGACCAGGGTCCTATATAGATGTTATATTACCTCCCGGCTCTTAAACTCAATCCCACGGTTGACGAAGCCCAATGCACTGTATGCCTTCTTAACCACAGAGTCAGCAAACTTGACTCTAGTGTAGTCAGCAAACCTGAATATGGCATTGGAGCTGTGCTTAGCCACACAGTTATAAGTATAAAGCGATTAGAGCAGGGGACTAAGCACACAGCCCTGTGGTGCACCTGTGCTGATGGAGATTGTGGAGGAGATGTTGTTGCCAATCTGAAGTGATTGGGGTGTGCAAGTGAGGAAATTAAGGATCCAATTGCACAAGAAGGTATTGAAGCCAAAGCCTTGAAGCCTATAGATCAGTTTTGAGGGGATGACAGTATTGAATGCTGAACTGTATCGTTAAAGAGCATCCTGATGTATGCATCTTTGCTGTCCAGATCCTCCAGGTTGACTGAAGAACCAATGAGATGACATCTGCTATGGACATGTTGCACTGGTAGGCAAACTGGAGCAGATCCGAGTCACTTCTGTTGCAGGAGTTGATATGTTTCATCACCAACCTTCTCTATCCTCTTCCTAATGATAAAATTCTGGAACTATCATGTTTTTCTTTTACTTTTTCATTTTCCATATAGAGGCAAGTTAACAACTCATAGTGTAGAGGAGACCATCTGGCTTATTTTGGGGATGTCATCTCTTTAAGGGAGTAACATAACTGGTCCCACATCCTCTTTCTCCATAGTCCTGATAATTGTTCCTTTTCAAGTACAGCATCACAGTTAATGTCATAGTTAGCACAACACTATTACAGCTCGGGGCATTTAGAGTTCATTTCCAGTGCTGACTGTAAGCAGTTTGTACGTTCCCCACGTGAACCACATGGGTTACCTCCAGGTGCTTTGGTTTGTTCCCACAGTCAAAGACATACCGATTAGCAGGTTACTTGGTTGGTGTAAATTGTCCTGTGATCAGGCTGTTGTTAAGGTAGGTGGATTCCTGGCAGTGCGGCTTGTAGGGCTGGAATGGCTTGTTCTGCGCCGTAAGAGCCAAATAAATAAATAATAAATAAGTTGCATTCCCAATTCCCTTTAGAAAGTTACTCTTGACTCTTCCTCTGATCTTTCAGGCAGTGCCTTCCAGATCATAGCAACTCTCTAAGTAAATAAACTTTATCATTGCCAATTGCATTAATGATTTGTCCTCTGGAAACGAATTCGTCTGTCAGTGGAAACAGCCTTTGTTTATTGTGAATTGGCTCAGGCCAAAATGTAAACTGTCTTTGCTCATAAAAAGTGAGCTGTTTACAGGGTCAGGCTGTCCCTTGGAAAAGAGACTGGATTATTTCATCGGGTAATTAATCAAATGAATGCCAGACAATCAATTGTCCTCAGCAGTTGCAGTTCCTCAATATGTGACTTCTGGCCAGATTCTGCTTGATGGCATTGCAAATGTTATCATCTCCAAAATACTTCATTTGAAACTGACCTGACTCTGTATGAAGATATCTTATGCAGTGAAAAATATACATGGTTGAAGTGTTTATACACATTCATGTCTGTATTTCTGATCAGACTGGAGAGATTCAAGTGCAGTGAGCGACATTACTTGTGATTTACCGAAGGCAAGACACATTTGAAGACTAGATCCCGGGATTCCTGATTCTTGAATGGTTAACAAGTCACGCAAGAGGACCGGAGTTTAGATGAGATCTGTTGTGACATGAACAAAGTCACCAGAGAGACACTGACGTTAGTGGAGATAAAAGTGTATTCAGGACAAAATGCAGCTATTCAAGACACTCTTGGAAGAGGAAGCCTGCTTGACTCAATATTAGATGACATTTTATATGCTAAAGATCAAAGGTAACAGCAGGACAATTCTATAGTTACAATGTATAGTTTTCAAATGCCTCCTCCTTTGCACCCACACTTCAGACACAAAATGAATGTTAATCTCCAATGACTCTAGGCTGCATTCATGCATATGCAGGCACCAGGGGTCAAGTTGTTCAGACTGCATTTTAAATTCAATATGAAATCCATATTCAAATCTGAAGATTGGTTGCTGATGAAATTAATATTTGCTATATATCCTAACTGCCGAATACGCCCTTACAAGATCAAATCCTCCCTCAGTTGGAATGTGGAAATTGTAAATAGTAGAAGCAAGATGGAAAGAATTTCATGGTAGACATCCAAAGGTACCAAAAATTAGAATGCTGCCCACCACTCTCTTCTTCTCTATGTTACCAGATGGGTTTTCAGATTCTGGAATGGTTCAAAGTAGGTCAGACTGATATTAACTGCCCTAAATCCAGCACTTCCTACGGTAATGCAGGACACAAGGAATTTCAGGATCATAATGTCCCAAGTTCCTGGGAGTTTATATTAGCCTCTGGAAATAGTGTATAATCTAAAGAACATTAAGTATTGTTAAACTAATTTGTGTTGGTTTACCTAGATCTAGTTTCTCTCCTCTTCCACGTGGCCTACTCATTCCTCCTCTTTTCCTATTCACCAGGATGGCCAGTCACCTATTTCTGTCCCTTATTTGAGCTGACATTCCATATGGGCAACACTCTTTAGATACAATCCTTAACCCTTGGGTCATTCTCACCATCAAAAAATCCAGCCTTATCTCTCTAAACTTGCAAACTATAAATCAATTATCAAAGTTTTCCTCTCAAAGTCCTTGAAGAAAGAAAGAATTATAGAATGATATAATCCAGAAAGGGGTCTGTCAGCCTATTGTGCACGTACCACCTCATTGAGATAATCACTCAGTCATTTCCCTAGTACTGTGCAATGTTTTTTGGCAGCACCCCTGCCTCTGTGCCACTGTGTTTTGGGTTCATGTCTTGCTCCAGAGGCTTAAGTACAGAAATCTGATTTTACACTTTAGTGCTGAGCAGAGTGAGTGTGACAAAGTCAAAGCTAATGATTTTTGCATGGGATTTAAAAACAAAGTCCTCTCTGGCAGATCCACAGATGGGAATAGGGACTATGGGAGAAAGAGAACACTGAATGGTGAAAAGTGGTGAAAGAAGGGAGCTTGAAAGGAGACAGTCCTTGCAATGAAAGCTCAGGAATAGGTGGAACTTTGTAAATGAGAGTTACAAGGAAGAGGAAATGTTTGAGGAATGGAACTCAGAGGTACAGAGGAAGAATAAGAAAGGTGCCTCCAGAAAGGAGAAAATCTGGTGAGTATAGACTCTAACATTTCTCACAGAGCTGAGAGCAACAGTGACCAAGTGGTTAGATACCGTGGAATTTAGAGAGAATCCGGTATAATCCTGATAAACTCTAATGCTCTGAAAATTCTTCAAATCAAATCTGCTTACATATTTACCATAATCTTCATCTGAGTCTTAATGGATATTCCTTACTGAACGCTGGCTTTTGCACTCTGAATTTCCTTCTCTAGACCTCACTATCCTCCCCATAACCTTCCTTAAAACCAAGCTGTTGAACACCCAATTCCCATTCTCTCTTTCTTTGGCTCATTGTCAGTGTTTTGTCCTCCTTGAAATAACTGGTAGTGCTGTCTGGCAATAAAGATGATATGATGGTTTGGATGAATAGAATCATAAATAATCCATTATTGATCATGAAAAATGGAAGAAAGAAATTTCACAATTCTGGTCTACATAAAAATGAGCTTAAAATTAAACTTACAATGATGCATTATTTTCTTTATTTGGTAAGTAAATAGAATGTAATGAATAATTTTAATCAGGCTTTTGATGAAATCTACAGTTCAATAAGGATTAACAAATTGCCAGGTACTTATTTTAGAAACTGTATATTCAATGCATCATTTCTCCCAGCTGGGATTACCAAGTGGTAAACTAAACTTTTACTACTTGTTATTAAGGAAAAGAAGGAGAAGTTGACAGTTGTCATCCTGACAATGATCCCATGCAACTTCTGTTAGCCTTTTGTTAGAGTATCACATTGAGGCACAGGAAGAATTGTTGAGGCTATCCGGGTAGAATGGCAATGAAGTGTTTGCATCCCTGAGTATGTATTTGATTAGCCTAACGCACAAAAGTACAAATGGTAATGGGAAACAGAAACCTCTCAACACAAGTGAGCTGGCAACTGTTGCTTCTTTATGGTTTAAGAAGCAAGCCAAACAGTTTTGTTGCTCTGTTGGACATCAGCAAACTGGCTGATGTAGCAGGCCCCCATTACACGGCAAGATAAATTAGCTTTAACACAGCGCACAAATTGATCCAACTGTAATGAAAACAAGTAGTGATAACTTTTCGCATAGAACATAAAGACATAACATTGTTTCTTGATGCCTTTGCATTTCAGAATAATCTATGTTGCTGTAATGGGCCCACTCCAACACAATATTAACTCAGTGCTGTTTTATTCCTGGAGCTCTCTGCAGAGATTGATGCCACGTTCTGGGTAACCAAGCAGAGATCTCCATTGCTTTTCACAACAAAATAAAACATCAACGTGCTTGCCAGCAGCTGCCTTGCTGATCTCCCTCATTGTTGTCAGAGCAACAGCTCCAGCATTCAATTGGAATCTGGTTCAATAATCAGTATCTCTGATCTCCAAAGGGCTTTTTCTAAAGAGGGAGATTGTTAGTGCTGACGGGCAACATTTCAAGGCATTGTTTATTCCTTGTTATCCAACAGGTCAATATCAAATGTAGTCAAGGTGAACCCAGAGCTCTAAACTGATGACTGTGCATGGCTGGCTAAAAAAAAAGAGAACAATGAAACAAAAAGACAAAGTAAATTATAACTAGAAGGTACAAAAATAGACTCACAGTGCGGAACAAAATTCTGAGCTGCAATCAAGGTTAATAAAGTGACAGTGACATTTTGAGGATTCACGTTCACACTCTATGGAAGTTAAAAACACGACTGCAGCAGTGGCAAAGCCCTGATGTTTATTGTTCTGTGTTCCCTGACTTATTAAATGTTGAAGCTAGAAGAGGCCACAAAAATATCATGAATGAAAATCTCAGGAGCTGTCCTTGTCAAACAGAACCTACACGAGTTGGTTTTAGCCCAGTGGAATATAAGTGTAGCTGTTTGGGGAGGGGGGGGGGGAGGGGTGAAAGTACTGCTTGAATCCAAAATACAATTACATTCCAAAAAGCAAGCCATAACTCTTGGAGAGGTCTCCCCAGCAGTTATTGTGCAGAATATCCTCAGGGGCAATATTCATCAAGCAGCATGCTGCATTCTCTCAAGAATTGCTTGGGGAAAGGGTCAAGTGGTCCACTGCCATGCTGTTTGAGCTCATCAGAGACATATTTAATTTAATTAAGGCTGTCACTGCTATTGATTTTGGCAGTTTCAATTACTGGACTGTTATGGCTTCTGGATCTACTGATCTGTGATGAGTCCTATCAGCATAGGCACACATGGAGGAAGAAGCCCTTTGTCTCCCCCAGATCCTGACACATCATGCCTCGAGCCATAACTTATTGCATTTATTCAGCCTAGCTCTCCTTCTACTTTTCATAATTAATTCATCATTAGACAGTCCTTTATTGTTTAATTTGTGCAGTTTTTAATCAAATTGGGCAGATTAATTGCAGCTAAATTTAAAAGCAAATGAAAAATATAGGCTTTTGAAAACTTGCTGTTCATTTTTTAGACAAGATAAAATGAAACACTTAAGATGTTGCGAGTGGCTTGAATAATAATTAGATCATACTAACAGCTTGGACATTTAAATAAAAGAGCAGATCATAGCTATTAGAAGCCACTCTAACGTCCTTATTCAATAAATACAAATTAAAATCCTTCACCATTTGATGGATATACTCAGTTCTTGGCCTATGTCCATTCAGGATTTTGTTTTTCAGGTCAGGTTTTCATGGATTTTTTTTGTTAGATTAACATATTACCAAGGATAACAAACGCAGATTAAATCCTTGAAAAAAATTAATAAGAGATGTGTATTTTTATCCTGATTAAAACATTGATTCTGAAAAGTACAACTCACAAAACCTTCGCTTTTCAGCTGAAAATGTACTCATCCTTATTGAAATCCCACCCCATTAGACTTCACACATGTATATGTGAGTAGATATTCACACTTACACACTGTGTGTGATATGCTTTGTATCACTATTTTAAAAAAGTGATTTTCAACGGTAGTCAGTATTAAAGTATTTCCTTTTCATGTACAGAACACCATACACCTGCTCACTTCTGACCATCTTCAAACTCTTGCAAAGTAAGTTGCATGTTAGAGTAGTGCACAGTGCTTAACAGTACCAACGACCCAGGTTCAATTCCCACTGCTGCCTGTACGGGTTTGTATGTTCCCTCCCATAACCGCGTGGGTTTCCTCCAGGTGCTCTGGTTTCCTCCCAGAGTCCAAAGAGGTGCCAGTTGTTAGACTGGTAGGTTAATTGCCCCATGATTAGGCGAGGGTTAAATCGGGGATTGCTGAGCAGTGCAGCTCAAAGGGCCAGAAGGGCCGAATCTGTGTGGTATCTCCGTAAAAAATTTAAAATAACATACTCCGATGCGGAAAGAGCTCAGATGAACAACAATTCATGTGACACCATAATTCTCTGAGAAGTTCCACAGATATGACCTGGCCTGCTGAATAGTTCCAACATTTTCATTTTCATTTCAAACGCATGACTTTTTCACACACACAGTTCTCTTTACTGAGAATGTTTCATCCTTTTGTGCAGCACTGATAAGTATAACATAATGAGATTATCACACATAAATTATATCAATGCACTGAGTTTGCAAATGGGGCTAGTTTTTTTACATCATTTTTCACCTTAAAGTGTACATTTCTACTGTACGCCTACGATTTCAGTGGTGTGGAATGGCTGGAGAATATGAAGGAATTATAAGAAGCAAAATCCCTGAGCATTTCTTAGGTAAATAGAGAAATTATAAGAAAGCTATTTCACCCTTACAGAAATATACAATATTCTTTTTTTTCTTAGCAGTTTGCATCCAATATCATTATGATTGAAGAACAGTGCATAATATTTATCACATTTATGTTGCAATCAAGTAACATTATTATGGTGAATATTCATCCTACATTTGCATATTCAATAAAAAATTTCGATGCAACAAAGCAAATGAAGTAAGTGTTACATCCTTCGGTAACATTACTCATAACATTACCCCCCATCGCGACCAGCCGATGAACCAAAAAGTAGTTGTGTTGTTGATAGTGAAGAAGGTAGCCTTAGGCTATAGTGATCTTGTTTTGTTTATTATTTATTGTAATGCCTGCACTGTTTTGTGCACTTTATGCAGTACTGGGCAGGTCTGTAGTCTAGTGTAGTCTTTTCTGTGTTGTTTTTACGCAGTTCAGTGTAGTTTTTGTATTGCTTCATGTAGCACCATGGTCCTGAAAAATGTTGTCTCGTTTTTACTGTGTACTGTACCAGCAGTTATGGTCGAAATGACAATAAAAAGTGACTTCACTTGACTTGATCTTGATGGGTCGATAGGATGAACAGAGAGATGGCAGATGAAGTTTAATCCTGATAATGGTGAGATGATGCATTTTGGGAGGAAAACTAGGACATACACAAAGAACAGTGAGGCTCTTGGAATTGAAGGACTGTGGCGTACATGTCCGGGGATCCTGAAAATACCAATGTGTTTGAGAAGGCAGACACGAAAGCCAGCAGATGCTGGAATCCGAAGCAAAAATAGGAAGTTTCTGGAGTAACTCAGCAGGAAAGGCAGCATCTGCCATCTGTCCATTTCCCTCCACAGATGTTACTTGATCCACTGAGCTCCTCGATCAGCTTTCTTTTTGCTTTTGTTGAGCAGGGAAACGGGATGCTTACTTTTATTAGCCAGGGCATAGAACATAGGAGTAGATATGTTATGCTACAGTTAATAAAACATTGGCTAGGCTACAGCTGGAGAACTGTGTGCATTTCTCTCACCACACTCTACGCAGGACATGATTTACACTGGAGAGGACACTGAGGGGATTCACCCTGATGTTGGCTGAATTGGAGAATTTCAGTTACAGGGAAAGGTTGCATAAGTGGGTTTGATTTCCATGAATAACCTGGAACACATTGTTTGAATAAGCGGTGGAAATGGGTTCTCTCACTACATTTAGGAAGTAACTACCGTCAAACTGCAACTGAGTTACTAAGGCATGGGTCCATTGCTGCACAATTGTGCAAGGCATCACAGTGGCTCAGCTGATAGATTCAGTGTAAGATGGTGGCCTGCATGGACGCAGCGGCCTCTATCAGGCCAACCAAAATGGTGTTATTGTCTTTTTTAAACATCATTCTTACGATCGCAACATACTCCTGGACTTTAAGAAATATAAATACTGCAGGTCTATCCCTTCGGCGAGTTGCTTGTGTTGGAGAACCAGACCTGGTGTGGACTGTGCTGCTGCCTGCTACTGAGAGGCATGAGAGTCGGTGTGTGAAAGCAGCATGCAATCTAACGGTGAGCGATTGTTTAGACATTTTTCTTGTGACCACAAGACCCTATTGGACACAGTTAATGTGAAATGCTACAAGTCTGGTTCACTGGTTTATTTGGGGGGAGGGGGGACCAACAGCAAGGAAGCTGCACGGCCTCAGCTGTAGCACAGACTAAGCATGATGGCACAGACAGAGAATTCAGAGTCATTGCTTAGAGCCAGCACCTGATTGGAAAGCTTAGCCTGCTGGGCCTGAACACTTCCCTCTGCAACTGGATTCTAGACGTCCTGACTGGGAGACCTCAGTCAGTCTGGATCTGAGGCAGCATCTCCAACACCATCACACTGAGCACGGGGGCCCCCCAGGTCTGTGTGCTCAGTCCACTGCTGTTCACTCTGCTGACCCACGACTGTGCTGCAGCACACAGCTCGAACCTCATCGTCAAGTTCGCTGATGACACGAACGTGGTGGGTCTCATCAGCAAGAACGACGAGTCAGCTTACAGAGAGGAGGTGCAGCGGCTAATGGACTGGTGCAGGGCCAACAACCTGTCTCTGAATGTGAACAAAACAAAAGAGATGGTTGTTGACTTCAGGAGGGCACAGAGCGACCACTCTCTGCTGAACATCGATGGCTCCTCCGTAGAGATCATTAAGAGCACCAAATTTCTTGGTGTTCACCTAGCGGAGAATCTCACCTGGTCCCTCAACATGAGCTCCATAGCAAAGAAAGCCCAGCAGCATCTCTACTTTCTGCGAAAGCTGAGGAAAGTCCATCTCCCACCCCCCATCCTCATCACATTCTACAGAGGATGTATCAAGAGTATCCTGAGCAGCCGCATTACTGGCTGGTTTGGAAATTACACCATCTTGGATCATAAGACCTCCAGCAGATAGTGAGGTCAGCTGAAGGGATCATCGGGGTCTCTCTTCCCACTATTACAGACATTTACACCATACGCTGCATCTACAAAGCTAACAGCATTGTGAAGGACCGCACGTACCCCTCATACAAACTCTTCTCCCTCCTTCCATCTGGCAAAAGGTACCTAAGCATTCGGGCTTTCACGACCAGACTGTGTAACAATTTTCCCCCCCAAGCCATTAGACTGCTCAATTCCCAGAGTCCTGTCTGACACCAGCCTATATATATATACACACACACACACACACACACACACACACACACACACACACACACACACACACACACACACACACACACACACACACACACACACACACACACACACACACACACACACACACACACACACACACACACACACCATTCCACTCCCTTTGCAATTTTTGCTCATTTCTTTCTCAATTCCTGCTAAAACATTGTTTACATTTACATAATTTATTATTATATTGTATTTTGCCCTTTACTGTGCCTATTGTCTTGTTTATTAATTATTGTACCGTCTTGCACGGTTTTGTGAACTTTATGTGGTCCTGTGTAGGTCTGAAGTCTAATGTAGTTTTGTGTTGTTTCATGTAGCACCGTGGTCCTGGAGGAACGTTGTTTGGTTTTTACTGTGTACTGTACCAGCAGTTATGGTTGAAATGACAATAAAGGCGACTTGACTTGTGTAGTGTGTCATGCGTGCTGTCGTTGATGCTGCCCTCCAGTGTTTGCTCAGTGGAAGACAAGCCAGATTGCATTTGTCTGCAGTCTGCTGAGGGCTTAATCTTGCTGACAACATTCATGGACTCCGGGACTTGGGTGATATTTTTTCTGTAATTGTATGCTCATTGCTATCTTATATGTGCTATATGTGGCTCGTGCTGTGTATGACTATTGGTTTGATGTTTCGCACAGTGGCCGTGGAGGAACACTCTTTAGTTTGGCTGTATTCGTAGGTATTCATGCATGATTGAATGGCAATTAAACCTGAACTTCAACATCTCCAGCAATCTGGGCTCAATCTTGACCTCTGGCACTGTCAGTGTGGAGTTTACATGTTTTCCCTGTGACTACATGGAGGTCCTCCAACTGGTCTGGTTTCATGGTGCATCTCAAAAAATTGCAGGCAAATAGGTTAATTGACCACTGTAAGTTGAACCCAGTCTGTAGGTAAGCGGTAAGAAATGGGAGGATTTGATGGAACCCTGGGGAGAATAAAATAATTAAAGGTAGGATTAGCATAAAAATGCAAGCTTGTAGCTCAGCATGAACTCAAAATGGCTGAAGGTCCTTTTCAGTCCTATACTTTCCATTTTTGTATGGCTATAGATGTGTTGGATTGAAGAGACTGCTCCTCTGCTATATGTCCCTGATTATACATTAAATCACAGTGTAGCCTTTCCAGCCCCAGAGTCCTAACAGCAGGAGGGTTGAGCAAGGGGGCTGGAACACGTTTACCTAATTTGGGGTTTATTTGTAGCATTTCCTGAGGCCCGACATGGAGGATTGATACCTAATGATTGCAAGATTAAACATGAAGACTTCAGCTTTTGACAATTCACTTTATTATTAAGGGACATTGTGCTAACATCTGTTCTGTCTTATAGATGAGATGTTAAACTGAGCCCTTTTGGATGGACATGAAAGATCGTATGGTACTGGTCCAAGAGGACTAGGCAATTATTTACCTCTCAACAATTTACCCATTAATCATCTCAGTGCAATTAATGTGATATTTTTGTTTGCTAATTAGTTTGTACATTTGAAACACCACTGCAGTACAAACATAATTAATTTTTCTATAATATTCTTTGCATCATCATGAGTATTTGAAAGGAACTATCAAAATGTAAGTTCTTTCTTTTATCGTGTAGTCCCAATAATCTACCAGCCTCAGTTACACAAGACAATAGCAAAGTCTTGTCTTTAAAGGGCAGAAATTAATGTACAGATGAGACTCTTAAAGGTTGCTTCTGTTATTTAAAGGAATTTTTTACTGTTTCAGTCATCTGCAGCAGAATGAATGGGGATGCAAAGGACCTACATTTGTTGAATTGAAAAGGAGTTAATTTAATTAGGTTTTACATAATATTTGACTAATTGGGAACTGTATGTGTTCTTTAACACAAAGTGGCAATTAGCCAAAGGCCAAGGAAGAGATGAAAACAAGGGTTAATTTTGCTGGGGTTGTGGGTCAAATCAATCCCATAACCCTCTGCCAGACATAGAGCAACCTGTCACCTCTCATTCCCAGCACCTTGGAGCAAATACCGTAAATTAACAGCAAGATTAGAATCCACAGCATTTCAGTCAAGCAGATTCACCTATCAGGTTAGCACAGATATACAGAAGTCAAATCTGTTGCACTTATCTTGTATTATACAAACAACCAGGGTATTTTGTTTAATGTGAGGCAGTGTTAATATAGGTGGAGATGTATTTTAAAAGAAAGTTTAAAAGCTAGAGAGGACTGCTGATACACCACATGAGAGAGATAGTTGGATGAAGTCATTAATAGCAGGGATTTTTCCAAATGGTTTATCAGATGGTGAAGATGCTTCCATCTTTGCAAATTCAGTTTGTCATTATACAAAGTCAAAATCCATTTTATTGTCAAATGCACAAGGATATGTAAGGGTGGTGAAAAACTTACTCATAGCAGCATCACTGACACAGTATCAGAAACACAAGATTCACAAGACAAACATAAATTATACATATATATGTAAGAATTATCATACAATTATTATTAAGATCATTATACAATTCAAACAGAAGAGTCTAGAGTAGTGCAAAATGGTCAAAGTGTTGTTCTACTGAAACAGTGATTAAGGTTGTACAGGCTGGTTCAAGGACTGAATGGTTGAAGGGAAGCAGCTGTTTTTGAACCTGTTGCTGTGAGACTTTAGGCTTCTATACCTCTGCCTAATGGTAGCTGAGAGAAGATAGTCCAACCCAGATGGTGGGGTTCTTTGATAACAGTCATTGCCTTCTTGAGGATCTGCCTCTCCCTTGGTCCCGACACCACCATCTCGACTCAGCCCATGCATGCCACACCAAGACCATCATACACCTTCAAGACTTAAGTTCATACTGCAAAAACGCCAGGTTGTACAGCTGGTTCAAAAGCTCATCTCCGAAAAGGAAGTTGAAGGAAGTGATTGCTTTCGAGAAAAAATATGAGTAGCAGACCTATGTGTAAATGTTACCGATAACTTGTCCTGGTTCAGCCAAGTAGATGCTATAGTGCTATTGACCACGAGCAGCTCAACTTCCTCAGAAGGGTAATGAAATCTGGCACGTCCCCAGTGACCAAGTTTTATAGATACTGTATGCCATAGAGAGCATCACATCTGGTTTCATCATAGCTTGGTATAGCAACTGCTCTGCAAACAACACAAGAAATTGCAGTGAATTGTCAATGCAGCCCAGTCTATCATTAAAACCAGCCTCCTCTCCATTGACTCTGTCTGCACTGCTCTGCCTTGGGATGCAGCCAACATAATCAAGGACTCCTCTCATCCTGGACATCTTCACCTCTTCTCACCTCTTCCTTCAGACAGGAGTTTTTAAAAATCTTGAAAACATGTATTACCAGGCTTAAGGATAGCTTCTGTCCCACTGTTATAAGACTCTTGAACAGACATCTTGTACAATAGAGATAACTCACGATTTCCCAATGTACCACACACTCTCTGTAACCTTAACACTGTACTCTATGTTCTGTTTCATTGTCCTTTTGTTATACCTTAATGTACTAATGTACAGAATGAGCTGTCTGGATCACATGCAAACAAAAGCTTTTTATTGTATCTTGGTACATGTGCTAGTAATAAACCAATTACTCTAAGAATCCGTAGCTCTGCAAAGATGATTCTGAAATCGTCAAGCAAACAATTCTGTTTAGGACAATTCAGGATTGGCAGTAAATTCTGATCTTGCTAATGATGCCCATATCCCTCCCAAGCCATCAGAATAGACATTTCTCAATAATGAAACGCTTTGCAAAGTCAATGGCAATTTCTACAATAACTCTGGTGATTGTGCATCTCCCGTAGTAGCAGTGCTTTGCAGCTGTATTGGAGAGCATACTGACATGAGGATCCAGGGATGCAGTAGGGAATCCTTCTACCCTAACCTCTATCCTAGGCACCTGAGAGGGTTCAGGGAAGTTTTACAAGAACTAGGATGAGGGACCACAGTTACAGTGACAGATTACAGCAGCTAGGATTACTTACTTTAGTGAAGAGGGGTCTGGATAGAGTGGATAGTGGAAAGCTGTTTCTGTTGGAAGATCTGAAAACTAGATATGACAGATATACAAATGGGAAGTGTGGTTGAAACTGAAACACATGGCCTGCAGATGGAGGCATGTTCGGTTGTCATATTCAAGAGAGTATTGAATAAATATACCATGAGAAAAGATTTACATGGTTATGGAGAAGAGCTGGGAATGGAACTAATCATTTGTCCTAGTAGTGAGATGGAGCAGATACAATGGGCTGAATGGCCTCATCAAACAATTCTGTCCCTTTAGGCTCTGGAAAATATTTAGCAGTTCCCCTTTAGGATGAAAACACGATGGGTACTCCCATTGATATTAAACTCATGATTGGTACCTTCTGAATATATGGCATTCATCAGCAGAAACTTTTCTGATGATCCACAATCAGCTGAAGACAGAGAACATGGAAATTCCTCCGCTGAGGAAAGGATCCACATTGTTAAGAGGCGTGTTTGTGGGTGTATGAATGCAGACAAAGGTTGTTCCCATACCAGGAGAGGCAGAAATGCTGGCAAAGCTGAAGGTGCCATCTTTTCTTCACTAAAAATGAAGTATTCAGAGTTTATTCCTTCATGACTCGTGTGCCTAACTGACTTATCTGAATCAGCAAGTTGTGAGCATTCAGAGATCTGCTGTGACCGTCAAGATCTTCTGATGAGGGAGCTGAGAGTCAGGAAGACCATAGCATTGACAGAGAGTGCAGTCTATGAGTGAGAGAATTGCTGGAATACAACATACAGTATTGTAACCTTAGAAAACCTAACCATGCAGAGATCATATTTATCAAAGAGATGCAGTTAGGATGTGGATTTCTCTGAAGATGCTCTGGGAACAGGCTGTCCTGAGAAAGGCATGACTTAGCCAGTGATATGTGATGCCCATGGGATGTGTATTTCAGCAGCTAAATGGAGGATCATAATGAATTTGAAGGTGCTTGAGAAGCCTTTGGTCATTTCTAAAGGACCTCAGTCAGGTTTCCTGAAGTCTTCAGAAAATCTTGTTAAATCATGAAGCAAGTAACAAAGCAGCACAATCTGACCTTGTATAAAATCATGAGGGGCAGCGGTAGAGTGAATTCACAATGTATCTTTTTCCCAGAGAAAGGAAATCAAAGGCTAGAGGGCATAGTTTAAGGTGAAATGGGAAATATTTAAGAGGAACTTAAGGGGCAGCTTCTTCATGAACAAGCTACAGAGGAAGTGGTTGAGGAAATTCTAATAGCAACTTTTAGAAGATATTTGGGCAGGCATATGTATAGGATTTGTTTTGAGCCTAACACAGGCAAATGGGATTAGTTTAGATTGGTCAGTGCAGTCAAGTTGAGCCAAGGGCTGCTTTCATGCTGATCTGTCACTATTCAATGAAGATTGTAAGTAGCAGCCTCCTGCCTCCACAATAGGCTGGTCTGGGCAGAAACAAGTATCAAATGCATTTGTGCTATCATTAGCAGAACATCTACTGCAGGGGAAAAAGTTGACTGTGCAAGTGTGGATTGTTCTGCAATTCCCAACCAATTCCTGATAAACTTTTTTTTTGCATAGACCAGGCATTAAAAACATGGCAATTGGGTCCAATTTCTCAGCACCAGAGGTGAATATGCCTGGCTACCACTGAAGAGAACAGACCATGTTTGACCTTAATTCCTTGAAAGTGGTTCTCAAAAGGAGCAGGTAGACATGAACAATTTGCTGACTTCTTCCTGAATACCAGCCACTGAAACATTGAAATGTCAACTCTCATGGGTATTGAGTAATTACAGGATGAAAGATCACAGAAGGCACACAAAAGAATGATCTCCACCCTATTTTTCTACCAGACATAACTTGTTCCACTTGCATACCTTTAGGCATAGTGACTGGAAACATAATTAGGGATTACAAAAACAAGCTAAGGATGTGGAGAAGTATTCGGAGCTCTGAATTTGTCCTTATCAAAACTAAACAGGGATTTTAACCATACTGGTTAAGTAAAGTACTTTTCATTCCAACTACCTAACAGAGAGAAGATTCAACAGCAACTACTATTTATACGGAATAGGATGTAGGGGATAGTCTAGAGCAACATGTTGAAAGAAGGCACTTAACACACAGAACCAACAACTCGTGGTAAACTATCTACTGCATTGGCTTTTGTGGTTTGAACATGACACGGCATCAGAAGGTGAGCAGATTCAGACTGTGACAACTGTGACATGTGTCGTCCGGTCATCAAATACCTGCAGAACTAGTCAGCAATCTGAATGACACATTGCTGCAGCAGATTTTTCTCCTGGGATCAATGTTATACCATGTTGTTCCCTGGGCACTCAGATGGGGCATTAGAGCATTGTGCTTCACAATCCATTAAGAAGTTAACTGATGTTAATTCTGTCAAACACCACCTTCACCAGTCTTCAATGGAAGCTGCAATTTTGCTATGCATCAAAGTCATTGAAGTTTGTTTATTGCTGTGTGCACAGGTACATTGAAGAACGTACTTGCAGCAGCATCACACAGGCTCTTATCATCAGATACATAACACATGAAAAACATAAATTATATAAAAATATAAAAAAGAACATAATTAAACAAATAAAAGTCCATTGTTATGCAAAGGGGTCTCAGTGATGCTGTATTCAAAATTCAAAGGACATTTATTATCAAAGTATGTACACTTTATACAGCCTTGAGATTTGTCTCCTTACAGGCAGCCTCAAAACAAAAAAAAAACAAATAGAACCCAATTAGAAAAGACCATCAAACACCTAACGTGCAAAAAAAACAGATCATGCAAACAATATAAAGTAAGCAAATGACATTCAGAATAAAAGTTCACAGAAGTGAATTCACAGCCACAGAGCAGACATTCATCACTGCAGCTGATTCAGGAGCCTGTTAGTTGCAGGCCACAGGCTCAATTTAGTGAGGAGATGAGTAAACCTCACCGAGCAGATAGCTGAACTCTGGCCCATCCCTTGCCTCCGGCCCTGACTCCCAGACCTTTTCAATCTGGCCCGGCGCTTAAATCGGCCAAACCTCAGCTCGTTCCTCATTCTCGGACCCAGGCCTCGCAGCTTTGATATGCTCTCAGGGCCGGGCCCGGCCACCTTGACTCTGCCTTGCCTTGAGATAGTGATTAGGGTTGTGCAAGTTGTTTCAAGACCCAAATATCGAAGGGACGTAGATGTCTTAAACCTGATGGTGCCTGGAATTTTCAGGCTTCTGTACCCTCTGCCCAATGGCAGCTGCGAGAAGCTGCCATGGCCTGAATGTTGGGAAACCTTGATGATAAATGTTGTCTTCTTGAGGCAGCAATTCATGTAGATCCTGTCAGTGGTGGAAAGGGACATGGCAGTGATGTATTGGGCTGAGTCAACTATTCCGCAGTTTCCTATGTTCCTGTATATTCGAATTGCCGCCCCAGACCATGATGCAACCAGTCAAGATACACTCGTAGAAGTTTATATGAGAAACTCTTTAACATTCTAAGGAAGTAGACACTGGTACATCTTCCATGTGTTGGACCCAGGACAGGTTATCCGATATGCTAACACCAAGGAATTTAAAGCTACTGACTCACTCTCTCCATCACTGATCCACCAATGTAGACTAGCATCTGTTTGCACGCCTTCCCCTTCATGAAGTTAACAATCTAGCTTTATTGATGCTGAGTGAGAGGTTATTGTTGTCATACTACTCAGTCAGGTGTCTTACCTTGCTCCTGTACACTGGCTGATCTTCACTGATGATTTGCCCCAAAACAATAATGTTATTGGGATATTCACCATACTGCCATTTCCATTTCCTACACATTGAAGGTACAGTATGTATTCAGAAAGAAAAATGGCAAATAATAAAAATTCTGCAGAAGATTTAGGTCTCCTTCTCATCTTCAATAGCACCACTCTCCTGAGTTATCTACCATCTCAAAGTACAAAGTTCAAAGTAAGTTTATTATCAAAATGCATATATCTCACCATATACAACCCTGAGATTCATTTTCTTAGAAACATAAAAACATAGAAAACCTGCAACACAATACAGGCCCTTCGGCCCGCAATGTTGTGCTGAGCATGTCCCTACCTTAGAAATTACTAGGCTTACCTTGCAGGCATACTCAATAAATTCATAATTGAGTAATAACCATAATAGAATCAATGAAAGACCACATGAACTTGCGAGTTCAACAAGTGTGCAAAAGACAACAAACTGTGCAAATACAAAAGGAAAGAAATGATAATAAATAAATAAGCAATATATATCAAGAACATGAGATGAAGAGTCCTTGAAATTGAGTCCATAGGTTATGTAAACATTTCAATAATGGGACAAGCGAAGTTAAGTGAAATTAACCCCTTTGGTTTAAGAACCTGATGGTTGAGGGGTAATTGTTTCTGGACTTAGTGGTGTGACTCCTGTGGCTCCTGTACATTATTCCTTATGACAGCAGCAAGAAGGAAGCATTACCTGGGTGGTGGGGGTCCCTGAAGATGGATGATAGATAGATAGATAGATACTTTATTGATCCCAAAGGAAATTACAGTGTCAGAGTAGCATTACAAGTGCACAGATATACAAATATTAAAAAAGAAATAAGAAAGAATAAATAATAAGTTACTTCGAACAGTCTAACTGGGTGGGGGGGGGGGGGTTTCATCACTTCCCCAGCTATAGGTTGACTCATTATAGTTCCTAATGGCCTAGGGTAAGAATGACGTCTCTAGTGCTCTTTGGAGCAGCACAGTTGTCTTAGTCTTTTACTAAAAGTGCTCGTCTGTTCAGCCAAGGTGACGTGCAGAGGGTGAGAAACATTGTGCTTTCCTGCAACAACTCTTCATGTAGATGTGCTCAAAGGTGGGGAGGGCTTTAATCATGATGGACTGGGCCATATCAACTACTTTTTGTAGGATTTTCCATTCAAAGAGACTGATGTTTACATACCAGGCTATGATGTAGTAAGTCAATATATTCTCCACCGCACATCTATAGAAGTTAGTCAAAGTTTTAGATGCCCATCTCAGAAAGACTATTGCTCTACTTATACTAACTACCGTATATCAGCACTGCAGCTGCAATGTGAAGATGAGTGTGATAATTAATAAAAACCTTATCTACTGGCCACTGCCCTTCTGGGTTCAGTATGGTTGAACATTCAGTTTGCCTGGACGGTCAAAGAGCTCAAGTATCATTCAGGATAGAGAAGTTCAGTTAATCAGCATTTAACCTCTCCATCTCCTTGCATTGGGAATGTGTGCTGGCACAGTAATAACCCTATTTTGGTTGTACCTCACTTATAACCAGGTTGAGAAGCATTTTCCTGTGAACACATTCCTTTGTCTGAGTCAGAATTGTACACATCTGTGGTGTGAATTAAAGCACAATAATTTAACAGATCGTAGATCATTGTGTTCCTCCTTCTTCCTTGTCATCTTTCAGCAACTGCTGCTTTATCAGTGAGCAGATCTGTTCTGCATCTGTGTAATAAATTACCCTCTTCTAAGCAGTTCAGTTTAGAATTTTGTGGAGAATGCTAATAGCTATTCTTAGGCCAAGTATTGCTGACTATTTGGCGGTGCATCCTGTGTTAAAATTAGAGCTGAGATGTTGATAGCCGAAAATGCAATGAAGTGTAGGTGTAATTAAGTGTCAGATCTTCCTACTCCCTATATTGTCAGGTATATTGGCTTGATACTTACCTTGATTTTGATGTATTGAACATAGCCATTTGTGTATGGGAGACTGTATATCAGGTAAATACAAATTGCACAAAGATCGCCTTGACATAACACAGCTGAATAACCTCAGTGGATGCTGCTGGAGACTGATAATACAAAAAGGGGAGCTCCTGGATGTCCTAACCTTGCATGAGGCCCACATAATTTGCCTGTTTGTGGACTGTTGTGCCTTAAAATTGCCCTCTTGTTTTAAATACCAAAACCACTTTTGCACTGCTCCCCAAAAGGCTTCACAGTTTGTTGGCCCTTTCCTAATAATTGTAGAATTGTTGGTTTCTACATATTAAAACTTTCCTTAAGCAAGTCTGCCATTGATTCTATATTACACCATATTCTGCATATGTTTTGCCTTTAGCCTGCAATAGCTTGAATTAAAACAGAGTATCTTTACACATTGTGGTGTTTGTTCTGAAGGAGGTCCCTCAGGACCTGAGGTTACTTGCTTCTAGTCCAGTTGTGTGGGTTCTGTGGTTGTGGATGGCTCCACAGGTGGGACAGGAGATGCCTGGTGCAACAAGCAAGTCAGTAACATGTAAGGTGATGCCACTTATAAACAGCTTCCTTCTGTGCAATTCACCTTCACACTGCATTGCTTCAGGAAGGCTAAAAGTCTCATCAAGACTACTTGCCACCCTGGCCATTCCCTTTTCTCTTCTACCATCTGGGAGAAGATACAAGAATTCAAAACCTAAGGACAGTTACTTCCACACTGTTGTTGCTGCATGAATGAAGTCACTGGAAAAAGTACTGCTAGATACAAAGTCACTTCTTTATTTGACAAAACCAGGTACAACAGGCATCATTTGGAGATGCTTTCGGTTGAAAGGTCTGGCTGAATCCAACGTGGGGCTCGGTATTTTATGTGCCAAACATCAAAGGACAACTCCATATTTACAATGTATGGACAATGCTTTCTTTGAAACTACATACAACTTTCACACTTCGCGATTTGTATCCACACCACAGACATCCAAATGAATTTTAACCAGCATTGTCTGGTCTGGGATTGATGGCCTTTAGGCAGCCATTGTTCAAAGCTGCACTCCAAATGAAAGTCAACAATGCATTTTCAGATGAGAAGACTGGTAGCCAGAGGCAATTGCTAAATGCATATGTCCGAAACACAAAAATTGCTCCAGGACTGCTATCAGACTTCTGAACCAATCAGCTGTTTCATATTTTCTTTCTGGTTCAATGGTCCATTTAAAATCAGAGAATGGATACAGTACACAACCTGAAATTCTTACTCTTCACAGAAATGCACTAAAATAGAAGAAACCCCCAAAAACAAACGACAGGAAAATATTAGAACACCGAAGCCCCTTCCCCCTCACTCACACCAGCAGCAGCAAAGCATCAACCCTCCCCCCTCACCTTCACCCACTTATTTCAGCAGAAAGCATCAAAACCCAAATTCCACCACCCACCAAGCAAGCAACAGCAAAGCCCCCAAGGAGAGACCATGATCTGCAATCCAACAAAAACGATTGTTCACCTGACAGTTCGACATGCCACAGGATCTCTCTCTCACTAACAAGGCATCAACTTTGCACAACGAGAGAGGAGACCGGCAAAGCAAACAGCTGTTACAGCCTACCGTGTTGCTTTTACTCCAAGTTTCTCCAGCTCGAGAATCGGCAGCAAACTCTCCCCCGCCATTGAGAGAAAGAAAGAGAGCGTGGGATTGCCCGAGTACAGAGGTCTCCGACGGCCGCACCCACTGCTGCGATGCTCTGGTCTGTTCTCTCCTGCAACATCACAGTTGGCAACACTGGCATGGAATCAGCCTGCCCACAGGTGAGTACCTTCCAGGCTGTATCCCGGGGACTTTGAAAAATAGCCTGTCAGGGAGCTCCGGGGACAGGAACCACTGCTGTAAAGAACCAAAGTAGATCACGGACCCTGGCAGAATCCCATCCACCTTGAAAAGGGGAAAAAAAGAGACATTAAAGTGAAGTTAAAGCTGTTTTGCAGATGAGCCCAAAGAAGCCACCCTCCTTTGACATCTTATCTCCTTCGAATAATAGTGCAGCTACATTCTTAGACTCTTAATTCTACCTTTAATTATTAATTCTGTTATTGTCATTGTAGCAATACTTTTCTGTACTACGCAGTTTGAACTGCAATCTTTGCATCATTCTGTTGTTTTGTTGTTGCTGCCTCATGTTTACCATGTATACTACCTTATGCAAGCAAGGAGTTTCTTTGCACCCTGGTGGATATGTCACTCCACACTTTAAGAAGGGAGGAAGGCAAAAGAAAGGAAATTATAGGGCAGTTATAGGTTGGGAAAGCGTTGGTGTCCGTTATTAAAGATGAAGTTTTGGAGTACTTGGAGATGAATGATAAAAATGGCTTCTGTGAAGGGATGTCTTGCCTGACAAACCTGCTAGAGTTCTTTGAGGAAGTAACAAGCAGGATGGACGAAGGAGAGGTAGTGGATGTCATTTACTTTGATTTTCAGAAAGCATTTGATAAGGCCCACACATGAGGCTGCTGAACAAGATAAGATCCTATGGTGTTACAGGAAAGATGCTGACGTGGATAGTGGAATGGCTGACAGGAAGGCGGTAGCGAGAGGGAATAAAGGAGGCCTTTTCTGGTTGGCTGCCAGGTGACTGGTAGGTGTTCCTCAGGGGTCAGTACTGAAACTGCTATTGGGAATGCAATGTTGGTATTCATTTCAAGAGAATAGAATGTAAAAACAAGCAGATAATGCTGAGCCTTTATAAGACACTAGTCCGGCTGCACTTGGGGTATTGTCAACAGTTTTGGACCCCATATCTCAGAAAGGATGTGTTGTCATTGGAGAAAGTCCAGGGGAGGTTCATGGGGATGATTCCAAGAACGAAGGGTTAATATATCAGGAGCATTTGGCAGTTTTGGGCCTGTACTCACTGGAATTTAGAAGAATTTGTGGGGATTGGGGGGAATCTCATTGAAACCTACTGAATGTTGAAAGGACCAGATAAGGTGGATGTGGAGAGGATGTTTCCTATGGTGAGAGTTTCCAGAACTAGAAGGCACAGTCTTAAATTTGAGGGGCAACCCTTTAGAACAGAGGTAAGGAGGACATTTTGTAGCCAGAGAGTAGTGAATCTGTAGAATGCTCTGCCACAGACAGCTGAGGAGGCCAAGGCTGTGGGTATAGTTAAAGTGCAAATTGATGGTTTCCTGAGTGGTCAGGGCATCAAAGATTATGGTGAGAAGGCTGGTGTATAGGATCTGGGATCAGCCATGATGGAATGGTGAAGCAGATTAGATGGGCTGATTGGCTTAATTCTGCTCCTATGTCTTATGTTATAATCTTGTGGATATGGCAATAAATTAATCTGAATCTGTATTCTCGTAATGCATGGCCATGAGGTTCTCAATAAATGTACAGCTTTTGCTAAAATAACCATCAAGCAACAACTACTTAAGTTTCTTTGCATTTTTCTTGCTGTTTTTCAGAGTGCCTTGTGGTCTGACCCAACTGATATTCTCCCTTTGAGCAATACCTTAAGAATCTCTAGTTACTGTGGTTTACTCTGCTCATTGTTCACGTGGATCTGACAAGCTGACACATCCTCAAGCTTAGCAATAGGAAGCTAACTTCAGGAAATAACTTGCTATATGAAACAATTTGCAACATTCCAACATTATGATGCTAATATAAATTTAAGCAACTATCTTGCCAAGCCATAATATGATGTGAAGTCAGGCATCTTGAAGAGAGGTATTTATTAATTAAAGAGAATATTTTTTTCTCTGATGTCCTGAACAAAGGACTTCCTTACCTTGCAGAATGTAATTGCTGTCAATTGAAACAGCAGCGAGAGAAGACTTAACTCAATATTAAAACAGTGATAGAAAATAGTTATTTGCATAAAGGTTGGTGAAAATCTGCAATTCTCTCCTCCAATTCCACCATCTCAGGAAAATTAAGTCAGGAAACACAAGAGATTCTGCAGATGCTGAAAATCCAGAGCAACACACAGAAAATGCTGGAGGAACTTAGCAGGTCAGGCAGCATCTATAGCGAGGAATAAATAGCCAGTGTTTCAGGCCAAGACCCTTCATCAGGATGGGAAAAACTTTAAGCAGTATGGATCCAAGGTGTCAAAATGGCAAGAGAACTGATCATTACTATTTAGCTGACTTAGTAGAACAGGCTTAAGAGGCTAAGTGTTTTGTTGATACTCCTGTGTTCTGAATTTGTTGGAAATCTACTTCTAGTTCCTTGAAGAAGTTAAACTTGAGTTTATTTTGTGACACATTGCCAATAGTCTTTGCCTCTGCAGCCTCAATGAAACCCACCTTTCAAACCTGATGCTGATCCATTACTGTTGGATGAATGCTTTTTTTCTCTCTCATTAATACTGCTTAAGTGGCTCATTAGCTGCCTGAGAAGTGTGAAAGGAATGTTATTGCAGGTGTGTGGTGATTGGCTAGCTTACTATCATTCCCACTAATAAATTTGTGTTCCCAAAATCGCTCATAATAAAACTATTCTAATCACTCTTTGATTGGCTGGGATTAAGTTCTATGCAAAAAAGGGTCATTAATCCTTTATTCAAAAATGAGAGAATGTTATCTCCCCTCATTGTCATATTACCAGTTTAATCACTGCGTGGTCTAATAGTCCTAATTTCTCTCCCTATTTTTTTCGCTGTTGTTGATTCTTACCACAGATGGTAGCAAATGCAGGAACTGAGATAGTGAAATAGAAGGGAATTTCATGATATTACTGCATTACAATATTACATGTAAGGTTACAATGTCATTGCAAAACCAACAGAAGACATCATAACAACAAAGGCTGTTTTCTTGGAAGAACCCATTGCCTAATCAGCCATAAAATTCAGTCCAAAGAATAATTACTCCATTGATCACTAGAGCCTTGTTCAAGACTAACCACCATGAAAACGTATGTTTATGAATGTTACATATACATTTGGAATCTATTCCTGATCTGAACTAAAGTTCACAATGTGGGGATTCAATTAAGAAAATGAAAGAGATTCTAAATGAAGTTAATTTGTTATTTATAATATTGATTAATCAAAGATATGATAAAAATGAGGGTAGTACATGTTTAAATTTTAATTGTACTGTAAACAGATGTAAAATCAGGTTTTCTTATTCTGCTTTAGAAAATATGAAAGTACTAATTACATCTGAATCACTTACAATTAAATTGTTTCCTAGATCTGATTTTGCTTAAGACCTGGGACAAACAAACATCCAGCAGATGGGTTAATAATCATAATTGTAAGCTATATCCAATCAGCTGTCTTCTATCCAGCTCATTTTCCAAGCCGTTGAATTCAATAGGGTGAATAATATATTGCATTTAAGAGTCAATGTCATATTCGGGTCATACACCACTGCCCAGATTTAACAACCATTGTCATTCTATATATAAAGTTGAGCCATTATTGCCCTCCTTTATCAGACATGAAACTATGAAAGTGACAGTATGGCCTGTTTAGTAGCATGCTCCTGTTCCCTTTCATCACCATATCCTCTAAAATCAGTCTAATTTAGAGTTAAGTTGATAGACGTTATTTATTTTGATGATTTGTAATCCTGGAGTCTACCAGCTACTGGAATAATTTTATTAAATTTATGTTTACTGAACAGCATCCCTTTAATTAAGTTGAATTAATGACAGTCAACTTTAATTTGGCTTCCTATAGCAGCTAAAGTCTGGTAACAGGAATTTTTTTTAACTTTCTTTGCTGGAGTATTTTGTTGTTGTCAATATATTTTTATTGACTTCCTCTTTAGATCTAGAAGCCTGTAATACTTCCTGTCTGAGAGAGCAGCAGGCAAGCTGTTTTTGCCATTATTCATCCTATCCTTTTATTTACTCTGTGCAGCCTACTAGCCTTTCATTATAAAGATGCTGACTCACACTGCGTCCAATTCCACAGGAGTTGACACTGCTTGAAAGGATAGCAAAAGCAAATTCAATAGCAATTTTAAGAAGGGAAAATGATTAATATTTGAAGGGGAAGACCATTCCCTATGGAAAAAGGACAAGGGAATAGTTAGCATGCAACTCTATCATCTCCTCAAACTGATAACTAAACTCCAAGACCTGGGTCTCCCTGTGCAAAGGGATCCTCAATTTCCTCACCGGCAGACCCAGTTAGTATGGATTGAAAACAACATCTTCTCCACACTCAACATCAACATAGGGGCACCATAAGGCTGTGTGCTTATCCCCTTCCTCTACTCACTTTATACTTGTGATTCATTGCCTAAGTACATTTCCAATACTGTAGTTAAGTTTGTTGATGACACCACTATTGTTGGCCAAATCAGAAGTGCGACAAATCGACATCAGAATCAGAATCAGGTTTATTATCACCGGCATGTGACATGAAATCTGTTAACCTAGTAGCAGCAGTTCAATGCAATACATAATATAGAAGAAAATAATAATATTAAATAAATATGTAAATTTTATTCAGTATACCTTATACAGTATATGAATATTGAATAGATTAAAAATCATGCAAAAAACAGAAATATTATATATTGTTTTAAAAAGTGAGGTAGTGTTCACATGTTCAATGTCCATTTAGGCATCGGATGACAGAGGGGAAGAATCTGTTCCTGAATCGCTGAGTGTGTGCCTTCAGGCTTCTGTATCTCCTACCTGATGGTAACAGTGAGAAGAGAGCATGGCCTGAGAGCTAGAGGTCCTTAGTAATGGATGCTGCCTTTCTGAGACACAGCTCCTTGATGATGATACTTTTAGGCTGGTGCCCAAGATGGAGCTGACTAAATTTACAACTCACTGCAGTTTCTTTCGGTCCTGCCCCCACCAGTGATGCAGCCTGTCAGAATGCTCTTTGTGGTACATCTGTAGAAGTTATTGAGTGTATTTGTTAACATTTCAAATCTCTTCAAACTCCTAAAAAAGTATAGCCGCTGTCTTGCCTTCTCTACAACTGCATCAATATGTAGGGACCAGGTTAGATCCTCAGAGATCTTGACACCCAGGAACTTGAAACTGCTCACTCACTCCACTTGTGATCCCTCTATGGGAGGGAGACTGAAAATCTGGTTGAATGGTACCACAACAATCTCTCACTAAACCGCAGCAAAATGAAAGCTCTGATTATCAGCTCCTGGAGGAAGAAGCTGGAGGTCCATAAGCCAATCCTCATTAAGGGGATCAGAGGTGGAGAAGGTCAGAAGCTTTAAATTCCTTGGCATTAACATATTGGAGGATCCGTTCTGGGACCATAATTCAAGTGTCATAATGAAGAAGGCATGACAACACTTCAGTTTTCATAGGAGTCTGCAAAGATTCAGCTTGACAGATTTCTACAGATGCAGTATTGCAACTGGTAGCATCATGGCCTGGTATGGCAACATCAATGCCCAGGAATGGAAAATGCCACAGAAAGAGGTGGATGCAGCCCAATCCATCACAGAAACGACCCTCTCCACCAATGGCAGGGAGCACTGCCACAAGAAAGCAGGATCAATCATCAAAGACCACCAACGACCAGGCCATGCTCTCTGCTCACTACTACCACTGGGCAGGTATAGAAGCTTCAGGTCCCATCTCACCAGGTTCAGAAACAGTTATTACAGTACAATCATTAGGCTCCTGAACGGACATGGATAACTTCCTTCACCACTAATCTAAACTAAGCCTACAACCTACAGCCCCAATTTAGGGACTCTCTACAACTCATGTTTTCCGTATTATTTTTTATTGGCACAGTTGGTCTCTATTTATTTATTTATTGAGATACAGCTTGGAATAGGTGCTTCTGGCCCTTCGAGCTACACTGGCCACCAACCCCCACACAGGACGATCATGCTACACGTGCAAGTGCTGGACTCCTCAAATTCTCTGTGAGAATGTACAATGTGGCTGGAAAATGACATTTTTTGCTACTGTAGCACCAACCAAATTTCTTCTTTCCCTAGGCAATTGTGCTGTTGAAACACATATCCAGTTCCCTTTTAAGAATTACTAATGAATTTACTTTTGCTGTTCTTTCAAGAGGTGCATTTCAGATCATAATATTCTGTTGCACAGACACAAGAGATCTTGTAGATGCCAGAAATCTTGAGCAACAGGTCAGGCAGCACCTCTGGAGGGCAATAAGCAGTCAGCGTTTTGTGCCGAGGACCTTGATGAGTTGTGATGAAGAGTCTTGGCCCAAAATGTCAACTGTTTATTTCCATCCATCGATGTTGCCTGACCTGCTGAGTTCCTCCAGCTCTGTGTGTATGTTGCATCATATCCTCTTTATGGTTTGTATCTCAATCTGAAGCATCTGCACCCTGCTAAGAACCTTGCATCCACCTAATCATTATTTCCACTAGTTGCTCTTTCACATTTGTGAGTCACTATTTGCAAATCCAGCTACTAGCTTAACCAATCCAATTGAGACTTGGCTATGAGTCAGCTGACAGTCTGCGTGAGTCTTCACCACAGTGCAAGTCCTCGCATGAGTAAACGTTGCCTGCCAGAATCTCCCCATCTCTAGTGGCCAAACACAACAAGCCTCTTAATTCCTGACATCACCTACTCGATATCCGTCAGTATCTGTAGAGTGAACCCAGACTGCAAGTTCTATTCTTCCTGGTGTTCTGTGTAATCTTCTCAAACAAGGTGGGAAAGGAAGGTTCATTGCTGAGAGTAATGGAAAGTGTGGAATGAATTCATGAAGAATTCCTGTTAAAGAGTATCGATGAAAAATGAGTTTGCTTTTGACTAAAGCTGATCGCAGCGGCAAGAAATGCTGTATGTGTTATTATGTGTGTTTATATTTTGTAGCCTGGAAAAAGAACACACTTGGGACAACAAATTCTTTTTCAGGTCTTTAATTCCTTTATCTGTTTTAGAGGTTTTAATGTAGAAAGAGTGTATCAAAGGGCTCATTATCAATTAACTGAATTTCACGCTTGTCCTTATCAGTGTACCCGTGGTCTTCATCTTCAGCAACAAAGATTTCCAGGTACTTATTCAGTAAAGCTCTTAGCTGAGCATGTTGTTCTTCACTACCCCCAATGTCAAGCTTGTCTAGAATTGACTTAAACTCGTGTTTGCTACATTCCTCTTTTCCACCAGCTGTCACCTGTTCAATGCCAGTTGAGATCCATTGAAATCATACAGCACATTGCTCATTACTATCTACCTTTGACAGGATACCCAGCCAGATCTGTGGGAGCCATACATCTTCTGGAGAGAGGTTTAAAACCTGTACTGGTACTATACGACTGCAAGAGTCAACGAGCGTGGGAATAACTACAAGACCTCCCGGTAGACGGGTGTTAAGTGGCTCAAGTAACATCTTATGGTCAGTACCAGCATCCTTCCTGGCCACAATGGTGACTACAGATTCAGCAGGTATGTGCTCAGTATAGCATTGTGACAGAAGTCAGAGTGAGGACTAAACACGGAGAGTAAATGTACCGCAAGCGATTAAGAAAGACGCTGCCAGCCAGAGAGCACATTGTGTCCTGAAGCTGCAGTTGTTCACTGAATTCACCAAGAGAGATTCAGGTGAGAGCCCGAAAATTTGGGCAAGGTGAAGTCTTTCCACACCTGTGCAGTTTACCTGCAATCTAACTGATAACTGGAAATACTTCAAAGAGCAAGTCAATATAAACTGCATTTAGCAAGCATCAATCTTTCTACCTGAAACTGATGAAGGTGCTTTGAACATCTATAACAGCTTTCAAATTGGTGCGAGCCTAGACATTGGCCACTCTGGTGACAAAATTTGAGTAGTATTTTGCCCCAAGTTAAAACATGGCACTTGAAAGACTGTGACCAGAAACAAGGTGTTAGCTTTGACCAATGCTTAGCTGAGCTTCACACACTGAGTAAGTCTCATGAGTGTGGAGATTTGAGAGACTCACCAGTTAAGACAAAATAGTTTGCGGAACTCCAAATAATGGGCTCAGAGAAAGATTGCTCCGTGAAATAGATTTACGCTGGAAAAAGCTGTGCATATGTAACGAGTCGCAGAGACCATGCAATCACAAGAAAGGAGCTGCACAGGGCAGAAGCTACAGAGCAGGCTGTAAAAACAGATGGGCACAGCACAGGGCATGTCCCAAAGCAACAGCAAGACAAAGAGGTTGGCTCCAACAGTAAATGCAGAAAATGTGGAGGGAGGCACATCCCGAAGACCTGTCCTACTTATGGAAAGTCCTGCAGTAAGTGTGAGAAGAGCAATCATTTCACAAAGTGCTGCAAAGCTGGGGCTACCAAGAGGAATGTGCACATGGTCGAAGTAATTGGAGGAAGTCTTTGTGGATTCTCTACAGACTGCTTGTGCTGGTGAAATAGAATGGATTGGTCCAGTGACTGTGAATGAGACGGAAATTCCGTTCAAGCTTGACACCAGGTGAATCTGTTGTCCATGCATGATTACCAGACTCTCAAAGTAAATAGCAAGATTTACCCAGTGAAGTTAAAAGTGACAGACTGCACTGGAGAGGATGTTCCAGTAAAATAGAGCTTTACCATATAACTATATAACCATATAACAATTACAGCACGGAAACAGGCCATCTCAGCCCTTCTAGTCCGTGCCAAATGCTTACTCTCAACTAGTCCCACCTACCTGCACTCAACCCATAACCCTCCATTCCTTTCCTGTCCATATACCTATCCAATTTTTTTAAAATGACAATATCAAACCTGCCTCTACCACTTCTACTGGAAGCTCGTTCCACACAGCTATCACTCTCTGAGTAAAGAAGTTCCCCCTCATGTTTCCCCTAAACTTTTGCCCCCTAACTCTCAACTCATGTCCTCTTGTTTGATTCTCCCCTACTCTCAATGGAAAAAGCCTATCCACGTCAACGCTATCTATTCCCCTCATAATTTTAAATACCTCTATCAAGTCCCCCCTCAACCTTCTACGCTCCAAAGAATAAAGACCTAACTTGTTCAACCTTTCTCTGTAACTTAGGTACTGAAACCCAGGTAACATTCTAGTAAATCTCCTCTGTACTTTCTCTATTTTGTTGCCATCTTTTCTACAATTCGGTGACCAGAACTGTACACAATACTCCAAATTTGGCCTTACTAATGCCTTGTACAATTTTAACATTACATCCCAACTCCTATACTAAATGCTCTGATTTATAAAGGCCAGCATACCAAAAGCTTTCTTCATGACCCTATCCACATGAGATTCCACCTTCAGGGAACTATGCACCATTATTCCTATATCACTCTGTTCTACTGCATTCCTCAATGCCCTACCATTTACAGGGAGCTTCAGGCACAAGGGATACCATCTAAAGGCACAGCTACCGATTGTAGAAAAGAGGATGCAGCCAGTATTAGGTCTGAGTGCATGTGAAAAACTCAACCTGCTGAAAAAGTTTTTGTAGTGGCTTCAAAGACCAAAGACGATCACTCAACACTCATGGAAGTGTATGCAGATGTCTTTGAGGAGTTTACTTGGTGTAAACATCATTCACGTAGATGAGACAGTAACTCCTGTTATTAATGCATGCAGGAAAGTTCCATTTGCACTTGGAGGCAAAGTCAAACAAGAACTAGCAAGTGTGGAATGGATTAAATGTCATACAGAAAATTGAAAAAACCAACAGATTAGGTGAGCTCACTGGTCATGTGCAAAAGACAAATGGAGCATTGCATGTATGTCTAGACCCAAGAAATCTCAATAAATCTTCAAGAGAGAGCATTTAATGTTGCCAACACGAGAGGACATCATGTCCTGGTTTGCAGGTGTCAAGTGGTTTAGCAAACTCAACATGTCATCTCAGTTTTGGCAAATGAAGTTTGATGAGGCAAGTTCGAGACTGTACTTTGAACACACCACAGGGAAGGTATCACTTTCTTCGGTTACCATATGGGATTCTGTCCGCACTAGAAGTCTACTATAAAACCACCCATATGATCTTTGAGGGCATACCTGTTGTTGAGACCATGATGGATGACATTCTCATCTGGGGATCCACTATGGAAGAACATGATGCACGACTGAAACAGGTGCTTGACGTGACACGGAATGTCAATTTGCAATTAAGTAAAGAGAACTGTGAGTTTGGTGTCAATACATTGACTTGCATGGCGAATGTCATATCAGAAGGATTGAAGCCTGACCCAAGAAAGACTTCAGCCATTGAAAACATGGAGAGGCCCCAAAACAAAGAGACATTTCCTGAGGATGGTGACTTACCCAGCTAAGTTCAAGCCTCGACTGTCTGCTGTATCAGCACCATCTAGGTCACTCCTTGAGCAGCAAAATGAGTGGATTTGGTCTCACGAACAAGAAGAGTGTTTCCAGATATTGAAAAAATCCTAACTGAAGGGCCCGTGCTGAAGCTTTATGATCCAGAAAGATACACTAGGATCTCGGCTGATGCATCCCAGTATGGCCTTGGAGCAGTATGACTGCAGCAGCATGATGACATGTGGCAATTTGTGGCCTATGCTTCAAGGGTTTTAACCGGTATGGAAGCCAACTATGCACAGATAGATAAAGAGCTTCTTGCCAGCACACGTGCATGTGAAAGGTTCCATGGGTATATCTATGGACAAGTTGTTGAAGTGGAGACAGACCATAAACCACTGGTCTGAATTATGTCCAAACCACTGAATGATTGTCCAATGAGGATACAGCACATGTTGATAAGACTGCAGAAAGATGACATAAGATGATTTACACACCAGGAAAATAGATGTTTGCTGCTGATGCATTGTCTCGAGCAGTCAACAGGAAAAGAGTGACCAAGAGATTAATGCAAATTTGTAGGCCTATGTGGACATGATTGTCACCTCCATTCCGGTATCTCCCAATAGAACAGAGAAGATTAGGACAGCAGCAGGGACAAATGAAACAATGAAAGTACTCAAGGAGACAACACAGATAGGATGGCCAGCAATTAAGAATGACTCTCCAATGTGTATTCAGGATTAGTGAGGCATGCAGAGTTGAACTGCTAGTAGCTGAAAATATGGTCTTCAAAGAGAAAAGATTTGTGATTCCAGTGTCGCTATTTAAGGAAGTGTGCCAGAAGATACATAAACGGCATTTTGGTTAGGAAAATGTAAATGAAGAACTAGTAATGTGATGTACTGGCCAGGAATGAACCAAGGTATCAATTAGAATCAGAATCAGAATCAGGTTTATTATCACAGGCAGGTGTCGTGAAATTTGTTAACTTAGCAGCAGCAGTTCAATGCAATACATAATATAGAAGAAGAAGAGAAACAAATAAATAAATAAATTATAGTATATGTATATTGAATAGATTAAAAATTCTGTAAAAACAGAAATAGTATATATTATAAAAGTGAGGTAAAGTTCATGGGATCAATGTCCATTTAGGAATCGGATGGCAGAAGGGAAGAAGCTGTTCCTGAATCGCTGAGTGAGTGTCTTCTGGCTTTTGTACCTCCTACCTGATGGTTACAGTGAGAAAAGGGCATGACAAACCACTGCTTCGGGTGAAATATGCCTTACCTACAAACCAAAGCAGCAAGCAGAACCGATTACTCCATTAGACAGGCCATACTTCAAAGTTGTAATGGGAAGAGTCACATTGTTGTAACAGACTACTTTTCCAATTACCCAGAGGTTGCAATACTGCAATCAACATCCGCTAAAGAGATCATCACCTTCCTGAAATCTGTGTTTGTGAGGCATGGAGCTCCTTGTGAAGTGATATCAGGTAATAGTCCACAATTTTTAAGCTGTAAGTTTGAGACTTTTGCCAATGAATGGGGGTTTCAATATATAACTTCAGGCCCACATCACCCAAAATCTAATGACTTAGCAGAGAGTTCAGTCAAGGTAGTGAAGGGCCTCATGAAAAAAGCGCAAGATGGACGAGAGGTCTTCCACAAAAGTCTGACGATTTACAGAAGTGAACCACTGCAGAATGGCCCTTCACCAGCACAAATGTTGATGAGTTGACGCTTATGCACTAACCTTCCAGTGCACAAAAACCTGTTGACACCTAAAGGAGCACACAAGGTCAAATGGCCTAAAGGGAAAGGGAAAGAAAAAGAAACAGTATCACAACAAGACTATGAAAAGCCCACAAGTCCTGAAACCAGGAGATTATGTGCAAATCCCAGATCATGATTCTGGTACTTGGTCCATACAAGGATATGTCAAAGACGAAGAGCTCCACATTACTACCTGACCCAGATGGAGCAAGCAACACCTCTGAGAAGGAACTGTGTGGATCTATGAGCACAAGCTCCAACCCATGGCTGTGACACATCACCTGTCATTACACCAAAGGGGCCAGCAGATGTGAAAAATAAACTTGTTGATCAGAGCTCTCAGAGTCTCTAATAGTAACACAGCAAGTGAAAACAATGCATCTGTGGAAACAAATAGCAGACTAAAAAGGATAATCAAATCACTTCAGAGACTGATTGAAATTTGGTGAGTGAATAGTGACTGGATTTGCTCATTACAATTGAAGTTAATGTAAATATCTTTGTTGGAAAGCATTATTATTTCTTGCAGGTGTATGAGGACAGAGAATTGTATTTATTTTTTCTTTAAAAGGGAAGATGTGCTATTATGTGTGTACATGATTAAGAACTTCAGTTCCCTGTAGGACATGCAGGTTGTTCACCAGGAACCGGAAGTGATGTTGATGAGCGGGTTCCACATGCTCAGGCTATGACTAGAGTATTCTGTAAATAAATGTGTTTTTTTTTACCTATGCTAAATTTGTTTTTTTATTCTCGAACAAACATAACACAGTAGGATGTAATTGAATGTACCATGGCAATAATCTTTCCTTCACTGCTTTGGGATTTAAACCAGTTTTATCACTGAAGTCGCACCATAACACCATGTCATACCAACTCCTGGAAGGGTGATTGCAAAGTGTCAATGCAATTCATGAAAATTCACAGTCATGTAATAAATTCTGACATGTCCTCAAATATGTATTATGTAACCCCTAGTAATATACTTCAGGCCTTTTATTATTGGTGGAGCACAGGCATGAGCTTTTTTCAAAATGGCTCAGTAATGAAGTTTCCAATTCCAATTACTTGGATGGTGCCAGGACCCAGAACCTCCACTGATAGGATTCTTTCCCTCAGTGACCCTTGACAAGTCCAACTACCGCTGTTCACTAATGGCAAATGAACCTTCTCAAACTCACCTTTTGAAGCTACTCGAGCCATCTATATGTTCAGCTCCTCTTTAAATGATTGCAAGATACAAGATTCTATGTCAGTCTGACGTCATGGCTGTATTTGATACAATCTCAATTTTACTCTAGCTGTGTGCTAGCGGTGTGCCCATGGGAGTGGTATCTCTATAAAAGGAGGACAGACCCACACCAAATTCCAATGCTGGGTGCTGTTATCAACAGCATCATCCCCATCTTACATTGAATGCTCCTGCATTTCCCATGGTTTCATGAACCTTTGATTTACAGTGGGAGGCTTGTAATTCTAAGAAGCAAAGCCTTAGCTTCCAAGAGTAGAAGTGAATAACTAAAATTTTAAATGAGTAATCTACTAACTGAGGGACCCAAGTGAATACAGAGATAGCAAGCTTCATTGAAATGTTGCATTGAAATCAGCAGGGCTTAACGTTACATTAAGTTTGCAATTTTTAAGATCTAGAATTTAGAAATTTCTGATGGAGTTTTTGTTTAAAAAATATGATTAAATTGCACCTTATTTTACTGGTATCAAAAACATTTAACCCCTCCCCCATGTAAATCTCAGTGGCAATGATCTGAATTGGTTTATTCGGTTCATCGTATTTTGCTCCAGGTGAAAAAGACATGTACTGTAATCTTACTTTTAAGTACTCATCCTACAGTTGCACAGTCCTTGTATGGTTCACTACCTGAATCACTCTCATCACAAAACCCATAACATTTCTTGGCAAGAAAAGTCATATTATATTCTCTTCCCTGGTCAATAAATCTGAATTCTCCATAAAAAACATAAATCTCTTTATTGCAAATTACATTATAAATTTGGCAAAAGAAACATTCTGCATCAACCCCTCTTTTATTACTCTTATTGAGGTAGGGAAATTTTTAATGAAGACGTTGACTGCTTCCCATTGAAATCTCCATTTTTAACTCAGCTGTTCTCTTTTTGCAGAATCTCCAGCTAACTGCTTTTTCAGCAAGTTTATCCAGCTTTCAATTACATTGGAATCTAATGCTAAATATTATTGATTTCCTAATTTATTTCAATCCAGAGCTTACTTTATTTAAGTTGTATGTTTGTGTCCAAATTGAAATAAGGATGCATAATTTATAAACCAGAGTTCCTTTTCAATCCTGGTGAACATCTGGCTTTCATTTCTGTTATCCCATATATGTTATCAATTTTATCAGCCAAAATTGCTCATAAAGCACATGATACCAGATTTGCTTAGAATGGGTTTGATACCCTAGGAGATCTTATGTAATGCCAACAACAATTCAAATGACATAATTTGGTTGTTATGCTATGCTGCAATGAATCACATTATGTTACACTAGTGAACATACTATAATAACAGATCAAATGGCATGACTATGTTCTGAGTAATATTATATCTTTAGATGGTCTCTTTCAAAATTTAATTTGTTTGTTTTGCTCTTTTTTTAAACATGTGTGTCGAACATTCATTGATATTCTTTGAAATATAACATGTGGTTTTATTTTAAGTCTCTGATCTGTTTGAATTAGTAGACTGATGACAGTATTATATAATAGAAAATGCAAATTCAATAACATGGGAAGATACTTAAAAAAACAATAAATGTGATTCAACTTCTTAACCAGAAAGTTGTCTTTCATTAGATACTAATCCATACAACCTTGTTTTTAAATTCCTTCATGGTTTCACCCCTCCATAGTTCTATCATCTCCTCCAGTCCTGTATCTTATCTGAAAAATCTACAGTTCTTGAACTCTACCCTTTTGAAACTCGCTATTTAATTGCTCCATCATTACCAGGCACTTCTTTAAGTTTTGGGGCCCTTGGTTGCAATATCTCCGATGTAATTTGATATTAGTCTTTAAAATATCAACAGAAAATGCTAGCAATACTCAACAGGTCAAACTGTATCTGTGGGAAAAGAAACAGAGCTGATGTTTCATATCAAAGGTGCTTCATCAGAACTGGCAATCCACATTAGTTTCACTTCTGTGCACCAACAAGGGACAATTTGCAACATTAAAGGTAGGTACATAAGAAAAAGTTAATGGCATTGATCTGGAGAAGAGGGATGCGTATGTGAGAATGCTGTTCTTGGACAATTAAACCTCTCGTTTAATTTCTTATTTTAGTTCTACAGTTGCTGGCTCAGTTTCTTCCTCTTCTTGTTTTTCTTCCACCTTGACATCAGAAATTGGTGCTTCAGGAGCAGTTTGTTGAGAAGTTGTGTATGTAATACTGACTGATGCTGGGGTTAATACTCAGCCATTTTCACTCGCTACAGACTATGAAAGAGGAGTACTGGGATGCTGAGGCTGTATATTGGTTCAGTATTCAACACCATAATTGCCTCCAAGTTTGACAAGAAGCTCAGAGACCTCAGCCTTCAACCTGCCTTGTGTAGCTGGATCCTGGACTTCCTGTCAGATGGCCAGAAGGTGGCAAGAGTTGTCTCCCTCACCTCTGCCCTTCTGACCATCAACACAGGTGCCTCTCAAGGCCGTGTCCTAAGCCCCCTCCTTTACTCTCTGTATACCCATGACTAAGTTACCACCCTCAGCTCCAATCTGCTAATTAAATTTGCTAACAATAATACATTGATTGGCCTTATCTCAAATAATAATGAGGCAGCCTACAGAGATAAAGACATCACCCTGACACAATGGTGTCAAGAGAACAACCTCTCCCTCACTGTCACAAAACAAAGGAGCTGGTTGTGGACTACAGGAGGAATGGAGACAGGGTAACCCCTATTGACGTCAGTGGATCTTGGGTTGAGAGGATACAATTGAGAGCATTCTGACTGACTGTATCACTGCCTGGTATGGGAACTGCACTTTCTTCAATTGCAGGACTCTGCAGAGAGTGGTGCTGACATCCCAGCACATCTGTAGATGTGATCTTCCCACAATTCTATACATTTAAAGAGACAGGTGCATAAAAAGGGCCTGAAGGATCATTGGGGACCTGAGTCACCCCAACCACAAACCGTTCCAGTTGCTATCATCCGGGACGCGGTACCATAGCATAAAAGCCAGGACCAATAGGCTCCAGGACAGCTTCTTCCACCAGGCCATCAGACTGATTAATTCATGCTGATACACTGGTATTTATATGCTATGTTGACTGTCCAGTTGTACATACTATTACAAATTACTGTAAATTGCACACAGATCATTTAAACGGAGAGGTAACGTAAAGATTTTTACTTCTCATTATGTGAAGGATGCAAGAAGTAATGTAAATTCAATTATTGTTTTCCCTGTGAGCTTCAAGAATACATTTCATTATTGGTTTTGTATTTTTGATTTTCAGCTTCCCCTTTGTGTTTCTGTCTTTTTCCCTTTCCTGTTTCTTTTGCTGTCATCTTCGCTGTTGGTTTGCAAAGAGCTTGCATAAACCTTCTGGTCTGCACAACACCCAGCTTCTATGTGCATCACCCCTCTTACTTCACTATAACAACTGCACCTTTTATTTTCATTCAAACATTGCCCCTTCCCAAGATTGCTCTAAAGCAGGAATGGCCAACCTGTGGCGCATTGCACCCCAGTGATAATAATAAAAAAGTAAGCCTACTCGTGCAAAAAGTATTAACCAAAAACCGATTTGTAGGAAAAAAATCTATAACAGGAATTCAAGTAGCTTAGAGCTAGAAATGGGTTTTACTGAGAATAAACCTAAAACTTAGCAATTATTTTTAGTGATTTTATTATTTTGTGCACATCTTTTATCTTCTTACACATTAATCTGTTTTCAGTTAAAAAAAAATGTTCAATGAGTCAAAGTAGGAAAGAAGAATCTTTGTTCTGCATTTGTTCCAGGCGTCTGCACCAGCAGGTCTTTGCCAGTCAGTGTACAACTGACATTAGTGCGCTACGGAGTTGTGCTTTGTTCGTCCTGTGTGAACATTTGCAGTTTTGTACTTTTTCAAAAATTAAGCCTTGTTTTTACATTCAGTTACCCATCACAGTGAAAAAGAAAATGAGCAAAAGAAAAGCAGAAAGTGATAGCGAGCGTGAATTCAATGAACAGTGGGAAAATGAGTTCTTATTTATAATGGGTCCGTCAGGAAAACCGTTGTGCATTGTTTGTGAAAACACTTTCTCACATAATAGAAGACATGATCTAAATAGACACTATAAAACACATCAGACTGAAAAAGAAGGAAAACTGAAGCTAGTGCTTGGGTCTGAGTTATGGAAAGAATATGTGATTAAGAAAAAGGAAGAAATCAAAAGAAGACAAAATATATTTGTTAGAAGTCTCATTAAGGTAAGTAATGTTTATCTTGTTTTTATATTAAATCAATATATCATGTAAAAATGCTGAATATGTCTATATTAACATATTTTTACAAGAATTGAATGGGGGTACAAGAGTTGTATGGCGTATCTGAACTCGTGTGAAAAAATCGACACATGGAATGTAAAAGGTTGGCCACCCCTTCTTTAAAGGTTGCTTCCAAGTGTCTTCTAAGGGTTGCAACACCCAATAGTAAGGGTATCTATCCCTCAGCTTCAATAACATTCATTCCTCCCTTTCCATTTGACCTATTTCCCTTGACAATTTTGCATGCTCTCAAAATATCACTTCAAAAAAAACTGAAGAAGCTCTTTCTCTGCCTTTTCTCCACATCTTTGACTTTGACAATGGGCTTTCTTTTTTTGTATTCTGATATTAGAAGCTAAACCTCTGCGTCTTTGAGTTTATAATTAGCCCTGAGTTTTGACAACTTTTCTACTTTCACTCTCAATCTTTGGAACTCTCTACTTTTCTTTAGAGAGGGCATGGTAAGAACACTCTTAGTTGAACTGTAAGACTCAAGGCAGTTATTCAGGGAATTTGAGAGCTAAAGTATTCCCATAAGCTGTGCTTGGTCAGGCATAGCCCTGCAGGTCATTGCTCATTGAGGTACTTTAGATGCTTTTGGCTGAGGTGAATCGATAGGTTTAATAAAGTCTTAAATGCTGCTTCATTTTCCTTTTCTTACTTTATAATTTCTACCAGTTCTATTCAACATGTCTTAAAATCAACTGAAGGACATTAATGTCATTTAATGTGTGGTGTGTATCAGGTTATATACTTTGTAATGATGCATCCACCATTGTCAGTATCAGTATCATATCACCTTATATTTCTGTTAAGTAATTCAATAACAAAATACTTTAGGACATCCTGTCATTATTCAAGACGCTACTTGATCCTTACTTAGAGAATCTCCTCCTATTTGTCTTTGTTAAAGGAGGCATGTACCAGCAGCAACTGGGAAAGAAACATTTCTTTCATTGCCTCATCATGTCTGCCTTCATGTAACTCAACTTTACATCCCATTCTTTTCTAAGTTTTGGCTTGAAATCTGCCTTCACCCCCTTCACCCATAGAACTCTTCATCCACCTTCAAATGACCTTGTAGGTTAATCTGCTGTAGTACCAGTTCTGCAATAACACAAACAGAACTCCTGAGGCAAAGAAGAAAAAAAATCAGCGGATGCTGGGAATCTGAGCAACGCACACAAAGTTCAGGAGTATGGCATGAACATCAATTTCTTAAATTTCTGGTAGTGCCTCCCCCCCCCCCCCACTTGCACCATTTCCCATACCCCCTTCCCCCTCTCACATCTCTTTGCCTGCCCATCACCTCCCTCTGGTGCTCCTCCTTCCTTTTCTTTCTTCTATGGCTTTCTGTCAGAATCAGAATCAGGTTTATTAACACCAGCATGTGTCATGGAATTTGTCAACTTAGCAGCAGTTCAATGCAATGCATGATAGAAAATAATAATATTAATAATAAGTAATCAATTACAGTATACGTATATTGAATAGATTAAAAATCATGCAAAAAAAACAAATAATACATATTAAAAAAGTGAGGTAGTGTTCACAGGTTCAATGTCCATTTAGGAATTGGATGGCAGAGGGGAAGAAGCTGTTCCTGAATCGCTGAGTGTTTGCCTTCAGGCTTCTGTACCTCCTACCTGATGGTAACAGTGAGAAAATGGCATACCTTATGTGCTGGGGGTCCTTAATAATGGATGCTGCCTTTCTGAGACACCAATCTTTGAAGATGTCCTAGGTACTTTGCAGGCTCATACCCAAGATGGAGCCGACTAAATTTATAACCCTCTGCAGCTTCTTGTAGCACCTCCCCCGCCCCATACCAGTGATACAGCCTGTCAGAATGCTCTCCATGGTACATCTATAGAAGTTTTTGAGTGTATTTGTTGACATACCAAATCTCTTCAAACTCCTAATGAAGTATAGTTGCTGTCTCTCTTTCACCAATCAACTTGCCAGCTCTTTACTTCATTCCTTCCCTTCCAGGTTTCACCTATCACCTTGTGTTTCTCTCTCCCCTCCCCCACCTTTTATTCTACTCAGCTTTTTTTCTCCAGTCCTACCAAAGGGTTTCGGCTCGACCATTGATTGGTCTTCCATAGATGCTGCCTTGGCTGCTGAGTTCCTCCAGCATTTTGTGGGTGTTGCACAGAATTCCTGAGGACCAGTTACTTTTAGAGAATAGTGTTTGGAAACATAACATGCATTCATCATTAGCCCGAACATTTGTAGCCTGACCCAAAGGGTCATGACAGTGGGTCATCTTTCTCTGATCTTTATCTGTAGGAAAAGGAACCTCCATAATTTATATGAATATTGAGAGATAAGTGGGAACTTCCACTTTTTCAATACATTTAATGCAACTCACAGTATATAAAATGGAAGAGATACATAATATGTTTACAAAGGACTTTTTGCCTCTATTCTGAAGTTAATAACAACTGTAAAGCAAATATTTTGTGACTTGTATACTTAGCAAAATTCTTACTAGATTTCCACTGAAGTTATAGCAGAAAAGCTGTGGAATTTCAGCTGCTCTGAAAATTATGATGAATCACAAAGTTCATCTCTCTTTGGAAGCAAAGCAGGTTCTCAGAACAAAACTTGTAAACTTTGATGGGAAGAATTATTTTTGCAAACAAGTCATTTAAATAGATCTACATGCCAGGCCTCAAATTATACACAAGAAAATACCCAATCAGCAGAACAATCTGAGCTTATATTTATACCATTCCTGCCTAAAATTATGTCTTCATCATTTTTGCTGCAGGGAGTTAGTGAAAAGTGGTGCGAAAATAACCAACTACTGGAAATCTGCAATTAAAGCAGAAAATTCTGCCCATACATCTGCAAAGTGAAAAGCAGCATTAATGTTTCAGGTGAATAAAGTTTCATCATAATTTTCTGTTTTTCGAAACTAGTCATTGGTGATTAAAGGAGTACGATATTTCACTTCAACGATCACCTATATTTGTCAAAATACAGGAACCACTCCAAAGAAAAATAACACATACATATCCAGAGATAGTCTAATAAAGAAAAAGCAAAGGGAAGATACTGCTCGTCTCATAACTCCTTTTGATTCTTCAGCAGCATTGCAGATGAAGTCAAGGAGCGATAAAATAATTTGTCCTCATCAATAGTTTTTTGACTAGATAGTCGACTGTACTTCCTTAGAAGGTTGGCGTCATTCAATGTCTGTAGTGAGATGCTGAAGATGTTCTATAGGTCAGTTGTGGAGAGCGCCCTCTTCTTTGTGGTGGCGTGTTGGGGAGGAAGCATTAAGAAGAGGGACGCCTCACGTCTTAATAAACTGGTAAGGAAGGCGGGCTCTGTCGTGGGCAAAGTACTGGAGAGTTTAACATCGGTAGCTGAGCGAAGGGCGCTGAGTAGGCTACGGTCAATTATGGAAAACTCTGAACATCCTCTACATAGCACCATCCAGAGACAGAGAAGCAGTTTCAGCGACAGGTTACTATCGATGCAATGCTCCTCAGACAGGATGAAGAGGTCAATACTCCCCAATGCCATTAGGCTTTACAATTCAACTGCCAGGACTTAAGAACTTTTTAAAAGCTATTATTAATGCTTTTTGAGATAGTGATTTAGATGCATATCATATTTTTTACTGAGTTAAGTATTGTATGTTATTAGTTTTGCTACAACAAGTGTATGGGACATTGGAAAAAAAGTTGAATTTCCCCATGGGGATGAATAAAGTATCTATCTATCTATCTATCTATCTATCTATCTATCTATCTATCTATCTATCTAGATTCTACATGATAGATTTCTTATTCAACTGAAAGACGTATTGGATATAAAGTTGTTTGAAGCAGTCAGCACTAGAGTATATCTATGAACTGGATGTGGTATTCATTGAGTCCTAAAGATTTGTAATTTTACTGTTTCCACAAATCATATGGTTACAGAAATCAAATAGTAGAAAATCAATGTTGGAAATGACTAAAACTGGGAAAGCAGTAGATATGAGAAAGAACTTTCTGAATCACTTGTATTATTTCAGTAAGTAACGTGCAAAATAAGTACTCAAGTAAGTGCCTCATGGAGACACAAGAGACTGCAGATTCTGGAATCTGGAACAACACTGAAAAAGTGCTGGAAGAACTTAGCAGATCAGCTAACAACAATGGAGTACAGATGAAGGCTCTCGGCCCAAAAAGTAGACTGTCCATTTCTCTCCACAGGTGCTGCCTAACCCAAAAAGGAAAGAAAAGGCAGCAAGATTTGTGGCTAAAAGTGTCAGCAATTGATTTCCTTGTTTTCTCTCCACTATCTGGATTCTATTTGGAGCAAACATATGAACTGTCAATTATCCAACACTAGTCTACCTGTTGATGGACACATGTCACTCCCACTCTGACCTGTCTGTCTCAGGTTTCTGCACTGAGGTCTCATCTTCCACCTGGGCACTTTGCAGCCTTCCAGACTCAGAAATGAATTCTCCAACTGTTTCTTTCTTTCTGCATCAGAGGTACCCATTTCTGCTTATCATCATGCTGTCATGGTCCTGACCATTAATTCCCCATTTTCTCCTAGTTCCCTTTGATTGTGACACACCTGGTTCTCATCAAGACCTGCAGCATAAAACTCCAGCTTTGCATCCACTCATTGCCAGATTGTTGTTTTAGCCAGTGTGGTAATTAACGTTCCCGGCCGCTTAGGATTGTGTATTCTAAGTTTTACTTCAGTACCAAGGTTTACCTGTGTAACTCTGTCTCTCCTTGTCAAGAAAAGTATTGTCTACCACTTGCCCTTCTACACTCTGTGTCAAGATAGATTTTGCCTGCCGCCTGTCTCCTGTCTGCCATTCAGCACAGTAACACCCCGTGTCAAGATAAGTTCTGCCTGCTTCCTGCTTTCCTGTTCACCCTCCTGTTTGCGGTTCAGCTCCAGCCACTCTCACACCCCCGCCTGCATCCTAACTCAATCTCCGAGCCAGTGTCCTGCGTTTGGGTTCGCCCCATTCTTTGCAACACATTTTGGCTCAGTTTTTCTTTTTCTACCAGTATAATTTGACTTGTTGGCAAGTGCCTTCACCTGAGTATTAGTGACTCAATGCACAGACAAAGAAGAGTGCTTCTAAGTGCCATTCTTCTGCTACATTGATTTATTTGATCTTACTCTATTGGAGATATTCCTTTCCTTCTACCCAATGTTGTCCCAGCAGCTCTGCTACTTAACACCAATCTGTTACCTCTCTCTCCCAGTTCTGAAGAGTGGTGTTGGACCCAAAATGGTAACCATTCCTCTTTCCATGCATGCTGCCTGAGACTTTGTGGAGTTTTATTTTTTTATACCCAACCAACTAGAGCCTTCCTCTATTTGAATGGATCAACATACCGAGGCAAGAATCTGTGCCTAGAAACAGGAGCAAGAGTGAGTTTTTAAAGACTTTCATTTTTCTGTCTGTCAAGAAGAGACTCATCAAAAAAATATGCTGCAATCTTAAATCCTCACCCTCCTGTTTTCTCTCTTTCCCTCTTGAAGTCATTCGCCTTTGCTGGGTTCTGAACCTGTGAAATAAAACAGAAAATACTAGCAGACTGCGCTCACATGCTTTGAGCATGATCCTGATCTCCTTCGCACCCGTGCACAGATATTTCCATATGGATATTAATGGGGCATATCTCCTGAAGGCTTATAACTGTTGTGTTCTTTGTACCTATCGTGGGTTGCTAAGAACACACCTTATTCTGGAAGAATTAAAACTAGAACTTTTATTTAAAAGCAAACAGCAACCACGCTTAACACACAAGCTTCTCGATCATTCTGTCTGTTCTGTACATGCTCACAACTCGGTCCAATCACGTTCTGACACGTGACACATGATATCACCACATCTTCCTTTCCTTAAAACGAAAACAATTAACAACATTAATCAAAACAAATACATAATTTAACATGTCTCTATCAATCTCTCTGGGGGCTTACAAACACGAGTAGACCTTCTAAGTGGTTCACACAGTTCTTGTGTTTTGTTGTTATTTTCATGTTTCATCTGGTCTGCGTCAGTTAGTGGAAACTCTTTCTTGAGGTCTTTGCGATTTCTTCTTAACACTGCACCTTCTTCTGTTTGGACCATGTATGATCTGGGTTGTGCTTCTTCAAGTACTGTAGCTTTCAGTGTCCATGTGTTTTAATTTTGTCTTGTATCCTCACTTCATCTCCTTGGTACAATTCAGGTAATGGACGAGAACATCTGTCAAAGTATCTTTTCTGCTTTGCTTTGTGTTCATCTTTCCATCTTTTCACTTGTTCACCTTCCTCTGCTCTTGGGAGGCTCTCATCCATTGGCAGATTGGATCTCAAACGACGTCCCATCAAGAGCTGAGCAAGTGAAAATCCACATTCAAGTGGAGTACTATGGTAGGCTAACAAAACTTTATAAAAATCACCTCCACTATCTTTTGCTTTGTACATCAGCTTCTTGATAATTCCTACCGACTTCTCAACTAATCCATTGGACTGAGGGGAAAATGAACTAGATGTTGTATAAACAAAGCCCCTTTCATGAGCAAAATGTCTCATGCATTCACCATTGAATTGTGGACCATTGTCTGTGAAAACTTCATCAGATACACCATGTCTGGAAAAAATCTGATTTCATACATGTAATTACATTCTCTTCAGTTGTTCTCCTCAGACCACACACTTCAGGATACAATGAGTAGTAATTTGTTATTAATAGATAATCTTTGTTGTCAGTTACAAACAGATCAATGCCTACCTTCTGATAAGGTCCCTGAGGACTAGAATGTGGATGCAATGGCTCCTTAGGGTTGCTAGGTTGGTAGTTAAAGCATATTCGACAAGAAGACACCAATTCTGCAATTTCTTGATTCATCCTGGGCCAAAACATCACTTCCCGCGCCCTTCTCTTACCCTTTTCAATACTTAGGTGGTCTTCCTGAATTTTCCCAAGCATTTCTTTTTGGAGACTTTTAGGAATCACAATTCTGCTACCTTTGTACAATATCCCATCCACAACAGACAGTTCTGATCTGTGGTTCCAATATTCTTGTACTTCTGAGGTACAGTCATGCCTATTATCTGGCCATCCATCCATCACCACTTGTATTACCTGACTGAGAATTTTGTCCTTCTCTGTCTCAAGATGCAGCAGTTCCAACTTTTTGGGAGCAACAGGTACAGTTTCTATGACCATACCAATAAATACCTGAACATCAATAACGTTCCTGTGACTGTCTTTTGTTGTTGGATCCACAGGTCTGGAAAGTGTGTCAGCCGAGTCCATGAATTTTCCAGGTATGGATAACACATTCAACGCATATCTTTGCAATTTGATCATCATTTGCTGAATTCGCAAATGACAGTTGCTTTGGTGGTGACATCCGTTAGTTTTGCGAGACCATGAATCTGCGCCTGGAAGGTTTCCAGGGCACAGGCCTGGGCAAGGTTTTATGGAAGATCAGCAGTTGCCCATGCAGTGAGTCTCCCCTCTCCACGCCACCGATGTTGTCCAAGGGAAGGGCAAGGGCCGATACAGCTTGCCACCGGTGTCATCGCAGGAGTTGCCAGAACGAGGTTGAAGGCAACGTCAGACTGCCTTAGGGACTCCAGCTCCAGATTTGTCCTCAGGGTTTACTCCCGAAGCCTTTCCCATGAGTGGGTATGGCCGCAAGGCAGCGGAGGTTTAAAATCAGAGTTTTCCCTCTCTTAGGTGGACTGCCTTCCCAGGCTGATGAGCTCCATCTACCGGAAGCACTGGTTTTAAGGCACCAGGACCTGCCTTCACCCCTTCTCCTGTCAGTAGAAACAGTTCTGCCGGGCTTAGAGGCTAAGCCATACAGGAAGGCCAGGAGTTGGACTTGGTTGACAGAGGCTATTTGAGTCGCATGCCGTGAGGAGCACTTTTAGGTAGTGGGAGCTTATCCCCACTACCACTCCTTGGCTTGACAACCTTAGGAACCAACACCAGTCACTTAAAGGACTGTTAAACAATGTAATCAAAGGCTTGTGATCGGTTTCCACATCAATAGATTGCCCTGACACAAATTGATGAAATCTCTCTCAAGCAAACAGAATACTGAGCAATTCTTTTTTTTTGTAATTTATTTTTTTATTGAAGTTCATCATCAAACAAACATTTCCATAAGATGTATTTCAGACATTGTACATATATATCATATAATCATATATATCACAAATCTCCACAAAGTATTTATCTGAGGTATACACTTATAGAAAAGAGTAGAAAGAAAAAACAAGCAAAAGGAAAAAAATATGTACAAGTAGGGAGTGATTTTTTTTTACAACATATTCATTGATTTGTGAGAATAAAATCAGGCCTATGAGGCATTATGTAGTTAAACCATTTTTCCCAGAATGAATCAAATTGTTCCAGCTTATGATTAACAGATGTTGTTATCTTCTCCATTTTGTAAATGTCCATTGTAATTTCCATCCATGTATTTAAAGTTGGGCTCTCCTGTGATAACCATTTCCTAGTAAGAGTCTTTTTACCAGCCACCAACAGTATATTCATTAAATGTTTATCTCTTACCTTGTTTCTGGATTGGATAATGCATGAGATGCATATGCCATTGGTAGTGATTCCTGATCATGTTTTTGGAGTATTACTGCCCCTAAGCCTGCTTGAGATGTATCTCTCAGCATCATAGAATTTCAACACAGGTTCTTTAGTTTCTTGAGATTTTGCCATGCCTTCTCCTGTTCATGATTCCAGCTCCATTTGTTTTTCTTTTCTGTTAGCTGCGTCAATGGAGAAAGCTGTTCTGAAAGATTGGATATGAATTTTCCCATGTAGTTGACCATTCCCATAAACCTTTGAACATCCTTTTTATATTGCAGTCATGGCATGATCTCAATAGCAGAAACCTTCAATGGCACAGGACACACACCCTCTTTGCTGATGATATCACCCACAAAGGTAAGTTCAGTCACTCCTAGCTGACATTTGTCTTTATTCAACTTCAGGTTTGCCTTGCGTGTTGCCTCAAAAACTTGTCTAAGTCTGGTGTCATGCTTTTGTTTAGATGATCCCCAAACAATAATATCGTCCATGGAAGTATCTACGCCCTTAATGTGCTCATATAGCATGTGAATGGTTTTATGGTACACTTCAGGAGCTGATGCAATTCCAAATGGAAGCCTAAGAAAATGGTATCTGGCAAAAGGAGTGTTAAAGGTACACAACTTTGAACTCGGTTCATCTAGTTTAAGTTGCCAGAATCCAGAGGATTCATCTAATTTAAAGTACTTTGCATTAGCAAACTGTGACACAATTTCTTCACGAGTAGGCAATTTGAAATGCTCTCTTTTAATGGCTCAATTCAAGGCTCTTGGACCTAAGAAAATCCTCAGTTTTTCTTGTCAACAATAACAAGCGAATTGACCCATTCAGTCGGTTCATCAGCCTTTCGTATGACTCCTAACCGTTCCATTCGGTCAAGCTCTGTTTTCAGTTGATCACATAATGCAAAAGGTACTTTTCTACATGAATATACTGTGGGTAGCACTGTGTTGTCAGTTTTAATCGAGTACCCTCCTGGAAGACAACCAAGCCCTTTGAACAAGTCCTCATACTCTTTCATCAAGTCACTGCATTCTGACTCTGTGTCACTGTCCAGGACTAATACTCTTTTCACCAATTTCAGTCTCTCACAGGCAGATAAATCCAGTATTGACTGTACATTCTTAGGCACGACCACAAATGAAAGTATGTGCTCCATATTTTTGTGTGATACTTTTGCCACACATGTTCCTTTAACTGGAATGTCTGCACCTGAATACCCAGTCACTTTTACATTTGTCTGATGTAACTTTGGTCTTGGCTTTAATGCATTAAACTCAGATTCTGCAAGAACATTTATTTGTGCTCCAGTATCCAGTTTAAACAGAATATTGTTTTGATTCACTTGCAATGGAATAGTCCAGTCATTTTTACATCGTTTATTTTCACAAAGCGTATCAATATAAAACTCCTCAAGTTAATTTTCAAGCACTGCATTTACTTGTTTTATGTTGTTTCTACTTCTGCAACAGCGTGAAAAATTATTACTATTACCACAGTGATTGCACATTTTTCCATACACTGGACACTTTTAAGGTCGGTGCACCCACCCACAGTGATCACAAAGATTTTCTTTCAGATGACCTCTTGCTCTCTGTCGGTTTCATTGCCGTTTCATTTTCTCTTCTAACATGTTTGCAGTTATTCACAGTGTTTACGCTGCAGTTCTCAATAAAAAGCTCTTTAGCATGCGACTTTACGGACTCTGAAGCTTTGCAGAGAATCAAAGCATTTTCCAAATTTATGTCTGGTTCTCTTAAGAGTCGTTCTCTCAGAGCATTATCCAGAATGCTGCAAACAATTCTGTCTTTAACGAGAGAGTCTGTCAACTCTGCAAAATCACAAGTTTTACTGTGGTTTCTCAATTCCATAACAAATTGATCAATTGTTTGACCAGTTTTCTGCTTGGTAAAGAATTTGTACCATTCATACGTCACATTGCACTTCGTTATACAAAATGCTTCAAACTTGTCGATTATCGCTTTTAGATTCAAATTATCTCCATCCTCAAAAGTAAAATGGTTATATACCTCATTTGCGTCATCCCCAATCACGTGGAGTAGAATTGTAGCCTTTCATTTTCTCCATTTTATTATCTCCTCCGATTGCCAATAAATAAATTTCAAAATGCTGTTTAAATCTTTTCCAGTCTCCAGCTACATTTCCAGTCAGCTGAAGCGTCGATGGAGATTGCAGAATTTCCATTCTTAAAGCCGTTAGCAAACAACAAAAAAGTTTGTGCTCTTTTTTTTTCGATTATATTCACTTCTCCTGTGTTAGTGAAACAAATTATTCTTCCAGACCGACTTCTGACACCATGTTGTGTTCTTAGTATGTACCGTGGGTTACTAAGAACAAACCATGTTCTGGAAGAATTAAAACTAGAACTTTTATTTAACAGCAAACAGCAACCACATTTAACACACAAGCTTCTCGATTATTCTGTCTGTTCTGCACATGCTCACAACTCGGTCCAGTCGTGTACTGACACGTGACACATGATATCACCACAATAACTACTCCCATATCTACAGACACTTGGGCTTTTCTCTTTGAAATATTGCTAATCTGGTTTAGTCTCCTTCCTACACTCACTAATAAGCTTGTTTTCGGTCCAGCAGTTTGAGAAACTGAGCTCCTCATGAATCTCAGTTTCCCAGCAGCATGTCCCAAACATTACTTTGTTGGATGACTGTCTTAATTGAAGCAACTCCTCAATCTGATGTAGGGCAACTAGGTGGCAGGAGTACAGAAAGCTCTGCTATGCCTTGTTTCTTTTGAGAATCTCTTATCACTATCACTTTATTTGTACAGAGCACTGGAATTTAACTCTTGGAGCCTGGGAATATTTAACCAGGTTAACTCACCACCTGGCATTGTCTCTGCATTCTGGTACTCAGAGCATAGGACAATAATAATTAAGAGACTTTAATCCTTTCTTGAAAATCCAAAGATCTCAGTTTCTGGAAGTTTTACATTAACAGAGAAAATACTCAAAACCCTCAGCATATCAAGCAGCATCTGTGCAAAGTGAAATAGAGCTCACATTTCAAGGAAAAGACCCTTTAAATTCTTTGCTACTCTACTCCTCCAAAGAAATATTCACTAGTAAAAGAATGAAAGTGTGTTCCAGGAAATATTTAAAATGATAATTGCAGAATTTAGATCCAGGAATCAGCAAATTTTTCTGTGATATCCTGGTGTGGACAGCTTCCTGCAAGAATATTGGCTCTGCCAGAGATCATCCAACTCAGTTATCTGGCAGTTGAACCCTGTGACTTAATTGCTCTGTATGGTTCAGCACCCCATCAGTCAACGAGTACTTAATAACCAAGTCATTAAAAGATTGATTACTCACTTTCTAATGGATGAAGAAACACGTTAATTATGTACAATTAAACTTCAGTTTAAGAATGATTCTAATACCAGATATTTTATGTCAGAGGTTATTTTTATATATTTTAAATCTCTGTCACTGGTAAGTCAAGTCTTGTGAAGTGACCTTCTACTGACACAGAGAGCAAGGATTCAATTTGCATCCCACTAATTTGAATCGTATATTTCTGCTCTGAATTATAGTACATCTTTCCACGGCAATTTGACAGCTGTAATTTATACTAGATAGTAGTAATCTTGAGGTTAGTGCATATGTGTGAGCAGTGTGGGATGATGTCATGCACACAGCATTTTGAATGACAAGCAATAAACAACCTGAATTACTCTACAGCCCTGGTGGATGAGTAATAATGAATTGAAAGATCAGGGCTTTTGATGAAGTTCTGACTAAGTTAACATTTTAATTCTTTAAGATGAATGTACATTTTAATTTAAAATTTCACACTTTAATTTCTTGTGCACAGTCTCAAGTAAACAGAATATGAGGGTGTACCTGCAGTGATTATAAATGAGGACTTGAATGCAGGGATTACCAGAAAGTTTTAGAGCCTGAATGAGACAAATCCATTTTAGCTATTAAAGCTGCGTCCACATAATTATTGAATAATTTCCACAAATAGCTCAGCAGTCTAACTTAAGCCTCCTGAACTGTAAGCCGATCGCTGGGAGAGAACTCCAGGTAATATTTCAACTTCGAGCAAACTAAGATTTGGTGAGTGATCCTTTGCAGTAAATTACCTCATGTTGGATGGTACCACACTGCCCTTGCTCTCCCACAGGTCCTAGTTTGAACTCCCTGCTCATGTAGATCTCCCTCCCAATCAAGAATGGTAAGCAAAGAAAGATCAGGCACTCGTACTGTAACTTTCACAGAATATAGAACACAGAACACTACAGCACAGTGCAGGCCCTTTAGCCCACGATGTTGTGCCAATCTTTTCACCTACTCTTAAAATTGATGTAAACCTTTCCTCCTCCATAGCCCTCCATTTTTTCAGCCATTTACCTATCTAAGAGTTTTTTTAAAGAAATGTTTCTGATGTATCTGCCTCTTTCACCACCCCTGGTATCACGTTTCACACACTCACGACATTCTGTGTAAAACATGTACCTTGAACATTGCCCCATACTTTCCTTCATTCATTTTAAATTATGGTCCCTCATGTTAGCTATTTCTGCCCTGGGAAAAAGTCTCTGACTATCCACTATCCACTATCATCTTGTACACCTCGATCTAGTCGTCTCTCATCTCCTTTGCTCCAAAGAGTAAGGCATGAGCTATTATTATTATTATTATTATTATTATGAGCCACCTATCCTCATAATACAGAGAGCATCCTGGTAAATCTTTTCTGCAACCTCACAAAAGCTTCTACATCCTTCTTATAATGAGGCAACCAGATCTGAACACAATGTTCCAAGCATGGTCTAACCAGGGTTTTAGACAGACAGACAGACGTACTTTATTGATCCCGAGGGAAATTGGGTATAGAACTGCAACATAACCTCATGGCTCTTGAACTCCATCCCCAGCTAATGAAGGCCAATATTTAATACACCTTCTTAATCAAACTTCTTTCACAACTTCAAAAATTCATACATCACTCTATAAACAATTAAAAGCTTTGCAAGCATAGCCACAGTTTGAATACTGAACTGATTCTGCCCCAATCATATTCCACAATTAATAGTGTATCATGGACAAAATCAACTATTTCATATTGGTTGAGTGACCAGGTGACAATTGATCTTTCCCAAGCTCTTCAACATAATACATAGGATCTTTTGTACCTACCAACAGGAAGGATGTGAGCTGTAGTTAATGGCTGCAATGGAATTTTAATATTTCAAGAACTTCCTCATCACTCCACCCAAGATAAGCCTAAATTTTGTGTTTAATACACTGCCTTTGGATTTGAACCAATACATTTTTGCTTATAACAAAAGAAATGTTCCATATATTCCAAATAAATACTGCTTCTGTATCATTAAATCCAGGTGCACTTGGCTGTAAACTAATTCAAGTTCTTTTTACCTTCTGAGAAACAGCTCTTGTATGTAAACATCAAAAATATTACAATTATGCTGCTGCAGCTCTGAAGTGGCTAGCTCATTTAAATCACTGGCAAGGGATTTGAGGTGGGGTATTTCAGAGCAGAGGTGGAAGATACCGTGGAGTGGGATACCAGTGACCTATAGACATTCAGTATTTTATTTGGTTTAGCTACTGTATTTATGGTTGGTTCTCTTCCTGACTTTTTCCCTTTGAACTAGCCTGTTCAGATACAAAGCAACATCTAAGTTCTGGAGGAACTCAGTAGGCCGGGCAGCATCTATGGAAAAGAGCAAACAGTTGACGTTTTGGGATGAGACCCTTCAACTGTTTACTCTTTTCTATAGATGCTGCCTGGCCTGCTGAGCTCCTCCAGCATTTTGCGGGTGTTCTTTGGATTTCCAGCATCGGCTAATTTTCTCATAAATGTTTTGATATAACATGATATCGTAAGAATTTTTGTTTTACTTTATTTATTTATTTATTTATTATTAATTTAGAGATTCAGCAAAGTAACAGGTCATCTGGTCCAAACAAGCATACACTGCCCAATTATACCCATGTGGCCAATTAATCTACTGACCTGTATCTCTTTGGAATATGGGAGGAAACTGGAGCACTTGAAGGAAACTCTCATGGTTATGGGGAGAACATACATACTCCTAATAGAGAGCAGGTGGAGTTGAACCCAAGTTGCTAGCATTGTAATATTATTACACTAACTGATATGCTACTGAGCTGCCCCATGGGAGCAGGAGTAAATCTTGTGAGCCTTTGATTCATCTGCATCATTGATCAAGATTGTTCTTGATCTTATATTTGGCACTGTCCCCATATCCCCTAATCCCCTTGAAGCCCTGAAATCTATTGATTTCTGCTTTGAATAAGCATAATTATTGTGTTTGAAGGTTCTTCATCCTCTGAGCAAAGAAATTTCATTTCAGTGTTAAATAGCAAATTCACAAACTGCACCTCCTGGTCCAACACTCATTGGTTGGGGGAAACATCCTCCCTGTATGCATCCTATCAAGCACTTGAAGGAATTTTGGGAGTTTTCATGAGATCGCATGTCATCCTTCTAGAAAATACAATCCCACTTTACTCAATCTCTCCTCAAAAGGAAACATCTTATCTTTGAAATAAGTCAAGTGAACATTTGATACACTTGCTCTATGGCTACTACATCTTTCCTTAGGTAAGGAGACCAAACCTGTGCACTACTCCAGATGTGTCTCACAAATGCATTATATAATTGCATTGAGAGTTCCTTATTCTATTAACAAAGACAAACATACAGTACCTTGTGCCTTCCCTTGCTGTGCCAGCATGCTGACCTACAATGATTTGTATACAAACTCATCTATGTCCCATTGAACATCAATACCACACAAACTCTTATCATTTAACAAATACTCTACCTTTTTCTTGTGTGCACCCAAGTAGATGACCTCATATTTTTCACTTTTTAATCTATTTGATTTATTCTTGCCCATTCATTCAGTATGTCCATGTCCTTTCGAAGCCTCTTTACATCATCCAATGTCGCATGGTTTTTCTGTGTGACTCCATAGGTGCTTTTACCTGTTGATTGTTTTTAACATTGCCGTTCATTTCAAAATTCCGGCAGCTATACTGTTAATTTTCTCTCCATTTGTCTTCCTCTCCATCCTGTTCTCCAGACAGATCAATGGTGTTATTAAGTATTTATCACCTTCTAGATTACTCCAAAAAAATTCTGCCTTCAGGAGACAAGAGAATTCAGATGCTGGAATCTGGAGAAACATAAAAAATGAAGAGATCAGTGGGTCAGGCATCTTCAGTGAAAAAAAATCCCCTCTCTGTGTTCTCCCAGTCAACCAATCTTCCATCAATGCGAGTATTTTTTCCTGTATACCATGGGCTCTTACCTTGTTTAGCTGCCTCGTGTGGCACCTTGTCAGAATGAAAGCTCTTGAACCGCACATCAATTGTCTATTTCCATCCATAGATGCTGCCCAAACCACTGAATTATTATTTTCACTCTACCCAGACAGAGCTTGAACATCCCTTATCCAAAATCAGGAACGATGGCGAAGCCAAACAGCCACTAATAGTCCACCTGCGCAGCTGAGATGGTAATAGTTTACCTTTCTGATGATTCAATGTACACAGTATTGATTCATACACAAATTATAAAAAATATTATATAAAACTACTTTCAGGGTATATGTATAAGCTGTACGTGCAATGCAAATGGATTTTGCATTCAAATATGGACCCCGCCCACAAGCTATTGCATTATATAGATGCAAATATTCCAAAATCCAAAATCTGAAACCCTTCCTGCCCCAAGTATTTCAGATAAGAGGTGGCTAACCTGTAGTCCATTTATTCTCTCCAATAACTCCACTTGCTGCTATACAAAACATGTTTCTTCTCTCACTTTTCATTTGATCTGAACCATTTACCCCATTTCATTCTTCATAGATGCTGCCTGACTTGTTAAGTATTGCCAGCATTTTTTGATTTATCTTCAATTTAATTTTTCATTTTAGATTTACAACATCTTAAGCTTTTTCATTAATGTAAAATAGTGCAAATTGTTCATCCATATCGATTGACATGATAACAACCACACAACTGAGAAGTCAGGAAGCAGGCTCAATCCCAAGCATAATGATGAATTGTGTGATGTCTGTGAACAGGTAGTTGATCATTCCTATGACTTTCAACAAATTGTGATGGAAATCTAGCCTATGGCAAGGCTGCATTTTAAAACTGTACAGGGTTCTCTACAATCTCCTGGGAACTTACCAAACCTTTTGCAGAATTTTTCATTTTCATTGAGAGCGCCACCGTTCTCATAAAATAAAAGTGCCTTGAAGCATAGCTCCACTTGGAGACTTAACATCTCAGATTCAGATTCAGTTTATTGTCATTTAGAAACCACAAATGAAATGCAGTTAAAAAATGAGACAACGTTCCCCCAGAATGATATCACAAAAGCACATGACAAAACAGGCTACACCAGAAAATCCACGTAACGTTTGGCAATCCCCAATCCAGAGTCCGGAGAGGCTGCTGCGTATTAATGTCACGCTACTTTCTAGCGCGTTCCCCAGAAAGGAGCTCCAAATCCACCAGACAAAAACAAGACCAAAAACTAAAGCTACAAGACCTGCACAAAACCACATAATTACAACATATAGTTACAACAGTGCAAACAATAGCATAATTGATTAAAAAAAACAGACTATGGGCACAGTAAAAATAGTCCAAGATGTTAAAGGACTGTAAGTTCAAAAGAAATCACCACAGTTTCCACAAGTCCCCAGGGTCCCGACAGACTCGCCATCCCACGTCGGCAGCAGAAAGGAGTACCCCCGCTATGGACTTCCAAGGCACCGCCCGACTCAGCCTCGCAGACGCAGCACACAATGGAAGCTCCGTCGAAACCAGCCTTACAGATGCAGCACACACCAAAAGCGACCTGAGTCCGTCGAACCTCCGAGCCGACGACCATCCCCTCCGGCACAGCTTCTCCGAGCACCATCTTCTGCCGAGCATATTAAGACAGCCCCGCCAACGGCCATCAGCAACGCGACCCCGAGGACTGGGGGCCTGTTCTTCCCAGCAGAGTCCCGGACCTCACAGCAGCAGCAGCAGCAACGAAGAAGGTCTTCCTGGAATTTCCTGATGTTTCTCCGTGCTTCCGCGTCCATTTTCAATCGATTATGATTGCGCACGGCACACCACTTCACAAATAATAGATAATCAGTTCCGGCGTGGCCGCTGCAAGCTGCATCGCGCTGCCATCTTGGATCATCTTTTGGATCATCTGTGTTCCTTTAGCAGAAAGATCAGTCCATTGGAGAGAAGTTGGTGATTTACTCCAGCCTATAGGCTGTATATTGCACATACAAGCACAAGATATAAGGCAACCCTTAATTTATATTTTTGTCACCTCACTATGAACACTCATCTTCTCCTTTGTAGTAATAGAAGGTATGATTAAGAGCTTTGTGTTTAACATCTATCAACCTAAATATTGTTAATGGGACAGGAATTATGCTTAATGGCATCTCATTATTCTTTCTACTTATAATATTTCAAAGATGACCCCTTATTTTAACAACATTTACAAGAATAATTCAGTTTTGTCACACTCAGTTTTATCCTGGAGTTGAAATGAATAGTAAATAGTGACCAATCTACAAAGTAGTGACCCTGATTCTTTCTGCTTCCTGCTGGAAGTACAGAATTATGTAATTACCCTTTAAGTTTCTTCACACGTCACTGGAGTAACATCTGATTACTCTACACTGTTTGTTTCTACCTCCGACCCAAGAACTGTAACCTGACGGTCTCTACCCACTCCTGCTCCTGCACCACTGAATCTATGTCCGCATACTTTGACTCCATTCTATCCCCTTAGGTATAGACCCTTCCCATCAACATCCTGCTGTGGATCTCCTCAACAACTTTCAATTCCCTTGGCCCTGACTGTCTCATTTTCACCATGGATACAGTTCTGTCATCAGAAAGGCCTTAAAGCCCTCTGTTTATTTCTCAACAAAAGACCCAACCACTTCCCCTCCACTATCTGGCAGAACTCGTCCTCACACTCAACAATTTCTCTTTCGGCTCCTCCTATTTTCTTCAAACACAGGAGGTAGCCATGGGCACCCGCATGGGCCCCAGATATTTTTGTTAGTTAAATGGAACACTCCATGTTCCAAGCCTTTCCTGGTAATGCTCCACAGCTCTCTTTCTGCACTAGGTTGATGACTGCATTGGTGCTGCTTCATGCACCCGTGCTGAATTTGTTAATTTCATCAGCTTCCACCTTGCCCTTAAATTCACTTTGCCCATTTCTGACACTTCTCTACCCTTTGTTGATCTCTCTGTCTCCATCTTTGGAGATAAAGTGTTTACTGACACCTTTTATAAACCTAACCATTCCCATGGCTATTTTAATTATACCTCTTCCCACCCTTGTCTCCTTTAAAAATGCTATTCTCTTTTCTCAGTTCCTTTGTCTGTTCCCAGGATGAGTCTTTCAGTTCCAGAACATCAGAGACATCCTTCTTCAAAGAATGGGGTTTCTTTCCTTCATCATTGATGCTGCCATCACCCGCATCTCCTCCATTGCCTGAGGATCTGTTCATACCCAATCTTCCCACCGCCCTAACAGGGATAGACCTCCACTTGTCCTCACCTATCGTCCATGGAGCCCACAACTTCCACCATCGTCAATGGGATCCTGTCTGACATGTTTACGCATGTGGTCCCCTCCTTTCAGAGATATTCCCTTTGTTCCACCCATTCCTCACCCACCTTCCCTGCTCAAAACTAACTTGTGTTCACTCCATCCCAGTTGTGATGAAAGGCTTTGGATCTGTAATGTTAACTGTTTCACTTCCAGAGATACTGCCTGACCTGCTGAGTATTTCCTGAAGGTTCCATTTTTATTGATTTTGTTATGGTGGGGGAATATGTATGTGTCTAATCTGTACCAATCTAAACCTTTAAATCTCAGTACACTCCCTGATGTAGCTGCATTGAGATATGTGATTAACATCTGACTGAGGTTATGGAAACAACATTTTAAAATTCAACATTCAGGAGTTGATTAATAGTTGGTCCAAAAGAACTGCAAATGTTGGAATCTCTCTGGCCTTCCAGATAGAAAGATAGATAGATACTTTATTCATCCCCATGGGGAAATTCAACATTTTTTCCAATGTCCCATACACGTGTTGTAGCAAAACTAATTACATACAATACTTAACTCAGTAAAAATATGATATGCATCTAAATCACTCTCTCAAAAAGCATTTATAGTAGCTTTTAAAAAGTTCTTAAGTAGTTTACTTAAATACATTAAATACAATCAACCCCGGCACTTTAACATATCTTACTCCTGGCGGTTGAATTGTAAAGCCTAATGGCATTGGGGAGTATTGACCTCTTCATCCTGTCTGAGGAGCATTGCATCGATAGCAACCTGTCGCTGAAACTGCTCCTCTGTCTCTGGATGGTGCTATGTAGAGGATGTTCAGGGTTTTCCATAGTTGACCGTAGCCTACTCAGCGCCCTTCGCTCAGCTACCGATGTTATACTCTTGATGCACCATCAATAACTCACGCTGAGACTTAGGAAGTGAGATATCGGCTTTTATTGACTGGAAGAATAAACAGCACTACATCCTGGGGAAAATGAGGGAGAGCAGCAGCCCACAGTCGCCTTTATACAGGGGTCTGTGGGAGGAGCCACAGGAGCAGTCAGCAGGGTCTGTGGGAGGAGCCACAGGAGCAGTCAGACAGGTATATCTAGTTCACCTCAACTCTCCAGTACTTTGCCCACGACAGAGCCCGCCTTCCTTACCAGCTTATTAAGACGTGAGGCGTCCCTCTTCTTAATGCTGCCTCCCCAACACGCCACCACAAAGAAGAGGGCGCTCTCCACAACTGACCTATAGAACATCTTCAGCATCTCACTACAGACATTGAATGACGCCAACCTTCTAAGGAAGTACAGTCGACTCTGTGCCTTCCTGCACAAGGCATCTGTGTTGGCAGTCCAGTCTAGCTTCTCGTCTAACTGTACTCCCAGATACTTGTAGGTCTTAACCTGCTCCACACATTCTCCATTAATGATCACTGGCTCCATATGAGGCCTAGATCTCCTAAAGTCCACCACCATCTCCTTGGTCTTGGTGATATTGAGACGCAGGTAGTTTGAGTTGCACCATATCACAAAGTCCTGTATCAGTTTCCTATACTCCTCCTCCTGTCCATGACACCGGGCTCCTTTCCTGCAGTTGCAAGAAATGTGACGCTTACATCTCGTGCTTCACCACAATCCAGGGACATAATCTATCCTTCAAGATGAGGCAAAGATTTACAGCCACCTCATCCAACATGGTGTTCTGTGTCCTATACATTGGCAAGACCAAGTGCAGACTACACGGCCATTTTGCAGACACATATGCTTTGATTATAATGGCCATCCTAAACTTACCCTCATACCATTTCAATTCTCTTTCTCTTTCCCACACTCACCTGTCCATCCCAGGCTTTTTCTTCTGTCAAAATCGGAGCTCGATGCAAACCAGAGGAACAACACCTGGGTAGAGAACAACCTTAAGATATGATTATTGAGCTTTTCAGTTTTCAGCATTCCTCTCCTCCAGTGTGCTGTTTCTCTCTTCCCCTCACCCCCTTCCTTCTGATCCTCATCCGTTCCTTCATTGTCCCTCAAACTCATCCCCCAATCCCAACACTCCATCACCCATCCTTGTTCCCTCCTGATTCCATCCACTCCTTACACATACAGTTCACCCACAGACTCCCTCACCCCCTCTCACCTAGTTCTGGATTGGTCTCGAGTTACCTCTCCCTAACAGTTTGCATTACCAGCTCCTTATCGATGTCCAGCACTGCTTGCCATTTATTCTCCTGCTTATCTCCATGAAGCAGCTGTCTCCAGACTTTATACTCCCCTAGATCCTAGCTCCATGTGACTCTCAATTTTTCCCCTCTCTGTCTTTGTTCTGCTCTGTCTCTCATTCATCTGCCACTGTCTCCCAACTCCACTCCTGCTCCCCTGCACTACCTGATACAACCTTCCTGTCACCTCGCACCCTGCTCAGACATGTCTCATCAATCCTCTTCTCCTCTTTATACTGACCATATCACCTCTCCATTCTCAGTCCTGATGCAGAGCTTTGATCCAAAATCTCTAGATGGTACAAAAATTGGTTCTGTAATGCAGTGAAGAAGAAAGTTTCAAACTAAGGGAAGATATAGTTGATTTGGTCTGTTAGAAAGAGAAATAACAATTGGTGTTTAATGCAGAGAAGTGTGAGGTATTGTGTTTGAGGAAGGTCGTTGGAATGAAGAAATACAGGCAGTCCCCGGGTTATGTACGAGTTCCATTCATGAGTCCATCTTTAAGTTGGATTTGTACGGAAGTCAGAACAAGTACACCCGGTATTATTTAGCATCAGTTAGTCAAACGTTTGTCTTAGTATATAGTATATATTTTACCTTTCTATGCATATAAAACACTTAAGAAACATATGTATTCCAATAATTAAACCACTGCGTTGCTTAGTAATAATTGTAGGTTTCATCGGGGCAGCGCCTTTCACATGCTCCATTATTCTCACTTTATCCGTTATCCTTTAAAATTGTTCCGATCATTGACCGACTGCAGCCTAACGCTTTTCCAATGATCGATGGTGTTTCACCTCTTTCCAAACGCTTTATTATTTCCACTTTATTTTCAACCGCGATCGCTTCCCATCAATGGAACAGAAACACTGTGGGCGGCGGGTCCCAAGCTGTGCCGGCTCCCAAGGTCCACTGGATCCTAAGGACCACCGCATTGAGACAGGCTAAATGGGACAAGTGGGGGCTGTGCTGGGTTTGGGTATTTGATCATCCACAATATTCCGCATGGGAATTAAAACTGGAGGTGACAGTGTTTTTTTACGAGGTCGAATTGCGAGCTCGAAATCGACCTGGCACGGATGGTATGGGAGTCACTGGATTGACATCAACCCAGCACGGGAACGGTCTATCACTGGATCAAACTTGGGAAACTCCGTTCTCCAGCTCGGCGCTGATCACACTGCGCCACCAGCCGACCAGAACGGGGGGAGGGGGCGGTAGGGGTCAGGGTGAATCTTACTAAGAAAAATTTAAGCCAAATACAGAGTTAAACACTCAACACAGTGTCAACGGCAATGACTTAAAATGGCGGACGGCATCGCGATTCGACTTAAAATGGCAGATTTTGTAAATACAAGTTGTCCGTAAGTCGGACGTTCATAACTCGGGGACTACCTGTATACAATAAGTGCCAGGATATAGGGTGGTGTGGAAGAAAAGAAATAATGTACCTTTCAACTCATTACAGATAGGCAAGGTGGTTAAAGTGATAAATTCCACTTTTTTTCTTTATTCACTGATGGTAGGTTATTGTGGAATGATATACAACACCTGCTATGTATTTCCGTTGTCAGAGCCAGTAAAATCTGGGGGCACAGACTCGAAGCAACTATTGGAAGGACTAGAGGAAAGATGAGGACAGCTTGTTTCATCCAGAAGGTGGTAGAGGTTGGGAACTCAATGTCTGAAATAGCCATGGAGGCAGATACACTTGTCACTTGTAAAATGTACTTAGATGCTCATCTCCTCACCAAACACAACTTTGTTTGCTCCATTCGGCACAATCAGTGTTCACAATTATCTACAAAGTGCAAGCAACACACCAAGTTCATTAAATGAGGCCAGAGTTGCCAAATGGCATGGGTATTATAATTCACAGAACATTCCCACCAGTCTATAGTCCATAATTCTATTTCCATGAACAATGCAAACACAATATTTTTAGTCATTGGTATAAGAGGCCAGGTACTTGATGCTTACATCACCATGCTCACGCATCAGTGTAATTACCGCAAAATGATTGACAAACTCATCCCAAATATCAAAGCATTTTAAATATATCATGCAAACATCCCTATTAAATTAATTAAGCAAAATTTCAAATACATTTCACCAGGCATCCAAATCTCTACCTTCAAATGCCAACACAAGATAAAATATCCATTTTGTTAAGTTACAAGAATTGCATAGTATTTCTGGAGATCAGTATCATTTCCCTAAACTGAGTTCAAAATGAAATCATCAGCTTCGGTTTGATATCTATTGTGGATCTTTATATATGCATTGTGATCTGTCTATCCATGCATTGCGATCTTGTAAGTCTGAAGAATGACATGATTATGAAGGACTTATCTTGTAATTTTGTAACATTGGCATAGTCTGGAATATAAACACCACAGGTGTTTGAAAACTCATCTGGGATAAATGTTCTACCTTAATCTATGCACACTGTGCATTAATGCCTTGGTAGAGACTACAATCTATGAAGTAAAAGTCTGTATAAATCACAAGCATGATAAAATGTCAATAGCATTGTTTTGGAAGCCATTATGATCATTACAGGTCCTGAAATGCTCATTACTAGTTTAGGCAGAGAGTCTATAATTAGCTTTCTGAGGCTGGTAATGTTTATAAGGGTCAAGCTCAATTGCGTCATTAGCATGATCATTGATCTGAGTGCTGTTTCTGTAATTTTCTGTTCTCTGCTATAAGGAAGGGTCTTCTTTAAATGATCTGTACTGCATTGCCACTCTGTTAAGCATCCTTGTGGCCCACTGTCCAGACTGGCTGCTGTGATTGGTTGGTTTTTCTCCATAGCACAATTACCACCAAGGCATTTGATTTTCAGTGGTAAAGTGAATTATGAGCTTGGAATGTTAATCACTATTTGGTCACAGAGATTGGTAATAATATGCTGAAACTGTACACAAAGAAAGAAATAAAAGCTGTGTGACCCCATCCATCCTTTTACTGGAACACAGTAAAATGCATTCTCAAATATCAATTAACACCAAAAATCAAGCTGTGAGTATACAGGAAAATAATTTGAAGGCTTCTGTCACAGCACAGAATTTATTCATAAGTATAGAACATTCAACCTCCCACCAGTCTCAGTTTTTATGGTTTTCCAGATTTATTACCCAACACAGCAGTATCTCAACAAGAGCATCTTTACTTTTTCTATAAGCTGCTGCTTACTCTTCAATTCCACATTTCGTTGACAAATATTATTCAATTAATATATCTAAATCATTTTTTTAGCTACTTTGTTAACAGACACGCAAAATAATCAAGTGAGGACTACCTACAGATTTTCTGCACAGAATTAAATATTATTAACCATTCCCCAGTCAGTAACACAAAACATGCTGTGTAACAATATTCTGCCTCAATAAAATGAACTTCTGAGGTAAAATATAATATGCTAGTGGCACAATTAATTACTACCAACTGGGAATGAATTTCTATATAAATATTTTAATCACATCTACATGTTTATGGCATTATTCCAAACACATAACAGGATTGTTGCAGTACTTTGTAGGACATTCTCGAGAACAATATTGGCATAGTACACCTCCCCAGCATTCCTGGTAAAAGACTGGCCAACATTGGGCCTTCTATATTTTCTACTTCCTTCTGAGTTGCTACATTTGCCTCCTGTTGAGGGCCTGTAATACAACCGTTGCAAGACTTTAATGCATAGTACAAAATAACATTCTAATTGAGGCTGTGTCCAGAACTATATCATTATATTCCTCATAATATTCAATAAATCTTACAACCACAAGCTTACTACTACTTAGTTCCAAACAGTAAAACCTTACAGAGAAGTCTCCATTTAAATGATCAATCTTTAAGCCCAGCCATTCAGAAAACATGATGTTAAACAAAAATCCATTGTTTAATTTGCAATTTTGTTTTGTTTTCACAATAACCTATACAGATTAAGTAAGATCTCATCCATGGTGTTAAAATGGAAAGAAGCAGCAACATTTCCAGTAGTTCTTACATGCAATTTCCTTGTGGTTGTCCTCTTGCCTCACTGACTCTGAAGGATTTCATTTATAGACTGATATGGTTTCCTGGCTACCTGATAACCCCACCAATTAGTTTTTTGATGGATTAAATGACCCTGATTCTGGATCACTGAAGTATCTTGGCATACAAATTTTTTTTAGGGATGTGGCATTAGTTGATATTTCTCAACTGTATCCTAAAACACTGATGTCAATACCTCTATGGCTAACCTCAGTGAACTTGGTGTGAAAACTGGGATTTAACCATTGAAATCCTCATAATTTTTAATCAAAATGCTTGTTATTCCAAAATTGGCTAATGCGATAAATATAACTTCAGAAGAAATTTAAATAAATGTGTGTTTTACCTTCTACCTTTATTGAAAAAGAAGTTGTTTTGCATTAGTAACATTTAGAGCCGGTCGCATTCTCAGCTGACTCTGTTACCTTTATTACTCAATTTGCCTTGTGTTTCTGTAGAAGCTGAACTAGATAGATAGATAGATAGATAGATAGATAGATAGATACTTTATTCATCCCCATGGGGAAATTCAACTTTTTTCCAATGTCCCATACACTTGTTGTAGCAAAACTAATTACATACAATACTTAACTCAGTAAAAAATATGATATACATCTAAATCACTATCTCAAAAAGCATTAATAATAGCTTTTAAAAAGTTCTTAAGTCCTGGCGGTAGAATTGTAAAGCCTAATGGCATTGGGGAGTATTGACCTCTTCATCCTGTCTGAGGAGCATTGCATCGATAGTAACCTGTCACTGAAACTGCTTCTCTGTCTCTGGATGGTGCTATGTAGAGGATGTTCAGAGTTATCCATAATTGACCATAGCCTACTCAGCGCCCTTCTCTCAGCTACCGATGTTAAACTCTCCAGTACTTTGCCCACGACAGAGCCCGCCTTCCTTACCAGCTTATTAAGACGTGAGGCGTCCCTCTTCTTAATGCTTCCTCCCCAACACGCCACCACAAAGAAGAGGGCGCTCTCCACGACTGACCTATAGAACATCTTCAGCATCTCACTACAGACATTGAATGACGCCAACCTTCTTAGGAAGTACAGTCGACTCTGTGCCTTCCTGCACAAGGCATCTGTGTTGGCAGTCCAGTCTAGCTTCTCGTCTAACTGTACTCCCAGATACTTGTAGGTCTTAACCTGCTCCACACATTCTCCATTAATGATCACTGGCTCCATATGAGGCCTAGATCTCCTAAAGTCCACCACCATCTCCTTGGTCTTGGTGATATTGAGACGCAGGTAGTTTGGTTGCTTCTGTCAATTAAGTAATTATCATAGTAAAATAAAACAATTAGCCAATATTAACATTGTGAAATCAATACAGATTTGGAAATGATGTGCTCAAACAATTGTTTCCAAACAATCAGTAATTAATTGCTTCAGTCACTAATTTTCAAGCAAATCTTGCCATCCATTGGCACTGGTGGCAATATTAAACCACAATATTTTGACAGTATGACACATAAAGTGCATTACATAATTGGAGGTACTGTTTTTCAAGAGGATCTTAAAGTAAATAAAGATTGACAAGAAGGTGAGCTGAATATTTTTTGGGGTGACAGGTCTTTGTTTTTGTAAAGGTACATTGTAAAAACACAATGGGATCAATTTTCAGCAGCAATGCCTAGCTATCATTGTTACTGGGTGGATCTCCTAAACTTTATAGAACTGGATTATCAAGCTATATGTTTCATTGGAATGAAATTCAAACTTGTTCTACAACTGTCAAGAAAACCATCCACTCAGATGAAAATGCAGACTGCTATCCCAATGACACTGCAAAACTGTAAACATCTTAACAAGAAAAAAATTGCTTTGTGAAAAGATATGCAAGTGTTTCCACTCAGCTATGATCAAAATCGTAATCTGATTTGATCTACACAAAATGCTGGCGGAACTCAGTAGGCCCAGCAGCACTGATGGAAAAGAATACAGTCGACGTTTCAGTCCAAGACCCTTCAGTTTAGCAGTCCTGCTGAAAGGTCTCAGCCCAAAATGTCGACTGTACTCTTTTCCTTAGATGCTGCCTGGCCTGCTGAGTTCCTCCAGCATTTTGTGTGTGTTTCTCGGATTTCCAGTACCTGCAGATTTTCTCCTGTTTATGATCTGATCTGATTTGATCATGAGAAAAGTAATACATATTGCTCAGAAGTTTAAGTATATTTAATCATATACAAAGCTTTCCTCTTACCGTTTAACATGATTGTTACTTAGTTAACTAGATGACTTTTTAAGAAAATTGGAAAACTTTGTGGTTGCCTTTATGGGTAACAACTTTTTATTCAAAGTTTAATTACTTGAATTTAAAGACTCATTTGCTAGGATGGGACTTGATCTCATGTCTTAGGGTCAATGATCCAGATCTCTTGCAGGCTCCCCACAGCACATGCTTAGGTTGTTTTGATTGTTAACACAAATGACACATTTCTCTGTATGTTTCAATGTATATGTGATAAATAAATAAATGAATCTGAATGGGTACCTGAAACCACACTTGAATAAAATTATGATTGATATTTCAATTCATTCATTGTCCCATTCGGAATTCATTACTTGCTTTAGTGCCTAAAGATCTATTGATCAAATCTAGAATAAATAGAACTGAGAATCCTCAGCACCTTGGTTAGCTTCCACAAAGTACAGTATATCAATTATTATATGAATTGCAGACTGGAATTTGAACAGGAGCTATAGGTGTATTGGTTAAGTTATAATAATTAGCATCTTGCAAACCCTGTACGTGCCCAGAACTGAGAGCAATTTGAGTTTCTTTAGAAGACTAGAGGTCATTTTTTCATTTATTATAAACTTCCTCAATGTGCCCAAAAACGTTAAATGTCTTTATAGCTGCACTAATGCTCTTATTGATGTCAGAATACATTAAAGAATAAAGTCTGCTTCACAGTAATTAGGGACTGCATTCAAAATATAGCAGTTGCTTTGTTTATTAAAAAGGAGCTCAGAGGGCAAGAAATGATTATTTCCACTATTATTAAGATATAATGTAGACGCCAGCATAGCCAATGCATGTCTATCTGAATGGCATGCCTTTTCTACATTATAACAATTAACAATATATTGAATTGCACTATTTGCGATTAATTGTGGTTTTGTTAACTGTATGATAGATGGTATGCTGCATTATTAGGCAGTGTAAGTTTATCTGTGTAAGTGCCTTCAACTAATCCAATACGATCCAGCAGCTATTTCTGACAATCAGCTTTTGCTTTGAACAGTTTTAGAAACAAGTGACTATTATAATTAAATGATATATAGAAGATCAGAGTATCAAGTTATCTTTTTTAAATTTTCATTTGTGTGAATATACTGAGAACAATTATGTTTCCTACATAACAAGATAGATAGATAGATAGATAGATAGATAGATACTTTATTCATCCCCATGGGGAAATTCAACATTTTTTCCAATGTCCCATACACTTATTGTAGCAAAACTAATTACATACAATACTTAAAATACATACATAAAATAAAATACATTGAATGGTAACTTAAGCTCAGTCCTAACCCCGGCACTTAACATATCTTACCCCAGCGGTTGAATTGTAAAGCCGAATGGCATTGGGGAGTAATGATCTCTTCATCCTGTCTGAGGAGCATTGCATCGATAGCAACCTGTCGCTGAAACTGTTTCTCTGTCTCTGGATGATGCTATGCAGAGGATGTTCAAGGTTTTCCATGATTGACCGTAGCCTACTCAGCGCCCTTCGCTCTGCTACCGATGTCATACTCTCCAGTTCTGTGCCCACGACAAGAGTAACTTCAACTTAAAAGTGTCTCATTGACTGGTATATATTTTAGAGAATTCTAATATCATAAAACATCAATATGAATTATTCTATCAGTCAAGTTTTTTCTAAAGCAGTCAAAGTTTCAAAGTTAAGTTTATTGTCATATGCACAAGTGCAATAAAAAACTTACTTGCAGCAGTATCATGGGCATATACAGTAACATCATACAGTAGCCTCACAAGAAAAATTATATGCAATTTTTCCAATATTATTAACAATGTCACTAACATTTTCTCAGTAAGTGTAAGTTTCTAGAAGCTTAGCTTAATTCATTAAAGAAATACGTTCAGCTGTGCCTAGGAGAAATCTTGGCCCACATTTACCTGTTGAAACAATGGTAACGTTCATGGTGACACATACACACAAAATGCTGGAGGAACTCAGCAGGTCAGGCAGCATCTTTGGAAAAGAGTAAAGAGTCGACATTTTGGACTGAGGTACTTCAGGGCTCAAGATTCATGGTGCCGGCATTGTTTATGCACAAATGATACATCTTAAGACACTGGGATAAAATCACTTGTCAAAGGAGCAAATAATACCTCACTATATTCTTCACTTTTCAAAAGTCTCAAATGCACTGAGGTTGCTGCATCAGAAAGTGAATAAATTCACTACAGAAATATGTATATCTCAGAATAAATATATTTCTAACATTGTACTGTCTGTTACTTATTGACATCAACCTCACTGGCACTAAATATTTCACCTGTGCATTTATGCATCTTATGTAATGCGCTGTAAGGTTTCACTGCTAATGTAATGGCCTCTCTGTAATGTTTCACCACTAAGGTAATGATTTCTCTGTAGCAGCAATGTTTGTGTTATGATTAGAGAACGTGTGCTATCCAATGAGAGGGATGTTGTTCTTTCTTGTGGGTCTGGGAGCAGGGATTTTGCGGACTTTTGCCGGGGAGAAATGAGGAGAGAAGACACGAATGGAGAGAGTTGGTAGACTGCTGGACAGAGTGGACTTGGAGTGAGGGTCTGAGAGCTGTCTACGCTCGGAGGAGGTCGACGGGGGACAAATGAACACAACCATAAGCTCCAACGTTGTGCATTAGACTGTTTCATGAGAATGGGCCCTTTTCTTTTTTTTTTGTTTCTTTACCAACCATATAGTCAAATTAAGAATTATAAAGCTCAATCGTTTAATCCCATATTGTGTACTGTTTGTAATTTCATGGTACTGATTTGTAACAGGGGACACATCGTGCAGCATCCACCCAAACAAGATTACTTAAGTTTGCCCGGGACGAGGGCTGTCTTCCCCTAGATTAAGCCTCTAGCCAAAACAAGAATTACATTTAAATGTGATGTTTTAAACTTGTGATGTTCATTTCAGTGCTTCTTCTTTTCTCATTCTCTTTCATTCCCTCTCTCAATCCAATCCCTCTGTTTCTTTATTTCTGTATTTATACCTGAGTTGCTATTGAACTCTTTCTCACTCATTCTCACCCCTTTTGTTGTAAGTGTCATTTACCTACAGTCTGAGTGATTAGAGATACAAGGTCTGTATCCCTGTTCATTCATGCCTCGCCTCTCTTGCTGTCATTACTTGTACTTGCATCAAAGCTTCATGCAAACCATTTACAATGCTAAATGCAAAAGGACAAGTCTAGTTATGCCATTTTCAGGTAAATCCTTCTTGTTGCAAAAATCAGAAAAAATATTTCATATAGAAGTATGACAAATTTGTACAGTAATCTTAAATACCTAGATCTTGCATGCACAAAAAAGAACTGAAAATCAAAATGGATTTTTTTTCATTTAATAATCTTGTAAGTAAATTGATTGGTTGGATAGCTCTTTTTCTGCAAGAAATATTTTCCCTAACACTAGTTTATATGTTGGAGACTAATTGTATGAGATAAAGGAAGTTTTTCTCATTCCAGTACATCCTACCGGGAATGAAACTTCCAGTTCATTGATTTTAGCTACAAAGAATAGCTATATAAGAATTTTAGTTTCATATGCCTGTGCTAGTGAAGAAAATAATTACTGTATGTAGCTCCTGACAGCAGTCAGCAATAAAGGAAATTGTGTGTAAATTTTGTCTTGATATTGGTATTGGTTTATTTTCACATGTACTAAGATACAGTGAAAAGTTTGTTTTGAATACTGTTCCCACAGATAAAATCATAACACAGTGCATTAATGCAGAAGAATATAAAACAATAACAATGCAGATTAAAGTGTAAAAGCTGCAGGAAAGTGCATTATGGGAAAATGATAAAGTGCAAGATTTAGTTTGAGAAGCCGAGAGTCCAACTTCATTGCATCTCTACGATCCACCTGTTAGACTGATGAAGTTTCCGGACTACACCGTTGTCATTTGACTGATCACTTGAGGTAATGAACCCAGGTGCCACCAGGAAGTAGGCATGCTAATGTCCTGGGGCAATCACAACCCTTGTAGCTGAATGCCCTCAAAGCCATTGAGCTGCATATCGACTTCAGGAGAAATTTGTCTTCTCACCACCCACTCATCATCATCAACTCTACAGTTTCAACATTCAGGATTCGGGGCATCATTAATTCACAGGACCTCATGGGGAAGAACCATACCTCCGTCAGTAACAAAACTGGTGCTTAGCCTCCTGCTCTACTTGCTTTCCAGTTGTGACTGTGTGGCTAAGCACAGCTCCAATGCCATATTCAGGTTGGCAGATGACAACAGTGTTGAAATTGAATCAAAGCTGGTGATGAGTCAGCGTATAGGAGGGAGATTGAAAATCTGGGTGAGTGGTGCCATAACAACAACTTACTCAATGTCAGAAAGAGCAAGGAGCTAACTATTGACTTCAAGAGAAAGAAACCAGAGGTCCATGATCCACTCCTTACTGGAGAGTGAGAGGTGGAGAGGTGCAACTTTAAATTCCTATGTGTAATTATTTCAGAGGGCCTGTTCTGGACCCAACACATAAGTGCAATTAAGAAGGAAGCAGAGCAGCACCTTTACTTCCTTAGGAGTTTGTAGAGATTTGGCATGACATCTAAAACTTTGACAAACTTCTAGTGATGTGTAGTGGAGAGTATATTGACTGGCTGCATAACAGCCTGGTGTGGAAACACTAATGCCCTTGAGCAGAAAATCCCACAAAAAATAGTGGATATGGCCTAAAACATCACAGGCAAAGGCCTCCTCACCATTGAGCACATCTACATGAAACATTGTCTTAGGAAAGTGGTGTCCTTCATCAGGAATCCTCACCACCCAGGGGTGCTCTCTTCTCACTGCTGTCATCAGGAAGAAGGTACAGGAACCTCAGGACTCGCACCATCAGGCTCTCAAACCAAAGGGGTTAGCTTCACTCAGCTTCACTTGCCCCATCATTGAGATGTTCCCACAATGAATGGATTCACTTTCAAGCACTCTTCATCTCATCTGCTTGATGTTTATCGTTTATTATTATTATTTCTTTCTTTTTGCATTTGCACAGCTTGTTGTCCTTTGCACACTGACTGAATGTCCAATTTGGTGCTGTCTTTCACTGATTCTGTTATGTTTATTCTTCTATAAATTTATTGAGTATTCCCACAAGGAAATGAATCTCAGGATTGTATGTGGTGATATGTATGTACTGTGATAATAAATTTACATTGAGCTTACTAAAAGGCTTGACAGATGTTCTTCTTGAGACAGTTGATAAAATTCCATCTTCCCCAGAAAATACTGGTGTAATTTTATACTGCCATCATGGAGAACATCCTCACAGGGAGGTTCATGAGCTAGTCTTGATGAATTGAATCGAGTTGACTTTATTTCTTACATCCTTCACATACATGAGGAGTAAAAAATTTTATGTTACGTCTCCATCTAAATGTGCAACGTGCAGTCATAGTAATTTATAATAAATAGAACAGTCAATGTAATTTAGAGTACACTCAAATCTGTGTGAGTTAATCAGTCTGATGGCCTGCTGGAAGAAGCTGTCCTGAAACCTGTTGATCCTGGCTTTTATGCTGCAGTACTGCTTCCCGGATGGTAGCAGCTGGAATAGATTGTGGTTGAGATCCCCAATGATCCTAAGAGCCCTTTATACACACCTGTCCTTATAAAGGTCCTGAATCATGGGAAGTTCACAACTACAGATGCACTGGGCTGTCCACACTACTCTCTGCAAAGTCCTACAATTAAGGGAGGAACAGTTCCCATTCCAGGCAGTAATGCAGCCAGTCAGGATGCTCTCAATTGTGCCCCTGTAGAAAGTTCTTAGGATTTGGGGCCCATACCAAACTTTGGACATGGAGAGGGTCTGTAAATTTAAATTCCTTGGTGTTGTTATAAAAGAGGATTTGCCCTGGGACCAGCACTTAAGTGTTGTCACATAGAAAGCATGACAGAACCGCTACAGCCACTTTCATATACTCAAAGGCATATATTATAAATTCCATCGCGAACTGAACGCATTGGCTCACCAACCTCCATGCCTGAATAGGGAATTAGATTCTTGCATCCAGATTCACATAATGACTTCTTACTGTCAACATTCCAGTATGGGAGAGTTACTTGTGGTTTTGTGGGTAGTATTTCTGAGTCAGAAGACAATAGGTTCAACTCCTGCTCTGAAGATGTGAGTGTAAAACCTGTGCTAAAGCTCTTTTATAACTCAGAGTGTACCACTCTATTAGCGTGTTATTTTTTGAAGAAGGTCAGTCAACGCAATGAGTCTGGTGGATCCATTTTGAAGTAAAGCAATGTAGAAACATGGTAAATATTTATTCCGCAACTAGTATCACTGGAATGGATTTCCTGATTATCATCACATTGCAGTTTGTGGGATATCGTTATGTGCAGATTGACAGCAGATTTTGTGGGTTATAAACAGCAATGGAATTTCAAAAGTACTTAATTGACTGTAAACTTCTCTGTGATGTTCTACAGCCATGCAAAGTACTATTAAAAGCAAGACTTCCATCTTTTTCCTTGATTAGATAGGAGACCTCTGCCAAACTGTTGATCCTTACCCAATGAGAGGGAATGAAATTGGCAAAATAAAAAGCTCCTGGTGTACATCAAAAAAGCATCAATGAATAACAACCAGCCTTCAGAGAACTGTCAAGACAGGCATAAACAGAATTTCCTTGTGATTAAGGAATTCAAATGGTGGCATCATATAATTTATTGTAAAGTAGAACTTGAAAGAACTATATAATTAGGGTTAATGAATTGTGGGCATGCTATGTTGGCGCCAGAATTACATAAATTATATAAATCCTCTTTATTTAAAAACGTTCACAGGATTCAGCAATTAAAGAAACCTCCTTTGAAGGAGCATCACGAAACTTAGTAAGCAGCAATATATCTATCAGAAGAATATTTTCAAGCAGAGTGACTTAAACTATTGTCACAAGGTCTGACTCATTTTCCCTTCCAGTTCACAACATTGCTGACAACATCCCCTCCTGATGATCTTAAAGTACTCTATGCATATTTTGAATAGAAACGGGTTGGAATGTCACCATCCACCCCAGCAGCTTCTAATACACTTAAACCCACCGTCACCATTGCTGATATAAAATCAATCTCTCAGAAAGTGAACCTTTGGAGAGCAATTGGCCTGGATGGTGTCCGTAGCCATGTTCTTTGATCCTGGGCAGGTGAGCTGGCAGGGTTTCTTGCAGATATGTTTACCCTGCATCATCTCTGTACCTAGAAGTACAAGGTGATGTGTCTTACTGACAAATGCCCGGCGGCACTGACATCCACCATCATTAGGTGTTCAGAGATGCTGGTCAAGGTGCCCCTTTGCCACAATTACCATGGCACAGTAACATAGTGGTCAGCACAATGCTTTGCTGCACCAGCTGTAAGATCAGGGTTCTATTCCTGCCACTGTCTGGAAGGAGTTTGTACGTTCTCCTCATGACCCTGTGGGCTTCCTCCAGGTGCTCTGCTTTCCTCCCACGTTCCAAAGACGTACGGTTTCTGTAACTGAGAGTTGCAGGCTTGCTAATCTGCACTGGAAACATGGCAATACTTGCAGGTTGCTCAGCACAATCCTTGCTAATTAGATTTGATACAAATGACACGTTTCACTATATGTTTTTATGTACATGTGACAAATGAAGCTAATCTTTAATCTTTAAACACTGGTGCTCCAGAAAGTTGTGTCCTCAGCCTTACTCTACTCCCTCTGCACTCGTGACTGCATGGCCAGATTGTGCTCTAACTCCATCAACAAGACTGCAGATGACACCACTGTAGTAAGCCACATCTCAGAAAAAAAATGAGTAAGCTGAGCACAAGAAGGATATAGAGAGCTTAGTGACAAGGTGCCATGACAACAACCTTTCCCATAATGTTAACAAAATCAAAGAGCTGGTCATTGACTTCAGAAAGGGAGGAGGTGGCACATGCAACTATCCACATCAATGGCTTTGAGATTGTGAGAGTCTAGAGCTTCAAGTTCCTTGGAGTGAACATCACCAATACCCTGTCCTGCTCCAACCTCATAGATGTCATGACCAAAAAAACTCACCTGCACCTCTACTTCCTCAGTTGGCTTAAGACATTTTTTATGTCCCATACGACCCTCAACAATTTTTAATGATGCACCAGTTCCCATTGAGGGGCCAGTAGTGGAAAGGTTGAGCAGCTTCAAGTTCTTGGATGTCAATATATCTGAAGATCTAACCTTCACCCAACATATTGATACAATTATGAAGAAGGTATGCAAGTGACTATATTTCATTAGGAGTTTGAGGTGATTTGGTATGTCCCAAAAGACTCTAGCAAATTTCTACAGAGCAAATTCTGGCTGTTTTCATCTATGAAGGCACCAATGCACAGAATTGGTAAAAGCTACGGAGACTTGTAAACTCAGCCAGCCCCATTATAGATACTAGCCTCCGCACCATTTAGGATAACTTCCAAAGGTGATGACCCAAGAATGCAGCATTCATCACAAAGGACCCTTGCCATCCAGGGCATGCACTCTTCTCATTACTACCTTCAGGGAGAAGCTACGGGAGTCTGAAGACACATATTAAATATTTTAGGAACAGTTTCTCCCGTCCGCCATCAGATTTTTGTACAGTCCATAAACTCATGAAAACTACCTCACTATTTTGCTCCCTTTTTGCACTAGTTATTGTTTTTATTATTATACTGTACATATTCTTATTGTAATTTGTAGTCAATTTTATGTATAGCTGTACACTGCTGCCACCAAACAAATTACTGTCCATTTTGTCAATGAGAATAAACTTGATTTGGATAGAAGGCATCCTATCTGGATGCATCAACAGCTTGATGTGGCAACTGCTCAGTCCTTAACTGTGTCAAATTAACTGTCGGCAGCAATAATAAAATAAAATAACTGGGCCCAGACACACACACACTCTTAAACTCAAGCATTCTTTTTATTTTACTTGTGCACAAGGAGAACAGTATGGGTCCATGTCACCCACACTGTTCTAAAGTCCGAACAGAAAATTGCTATTTGTATACAGAATTGCTTTATCATTTAGAGATATTGATTATTGTAAATTGTGTCTACTTGCAAGATCAATCACTATTCAGAATAGATGTGTTAAAGTTAATTGAAACTTCAAGCTGACAGCTGATGATATATTGAAGTTGATATAGTAAAGACAATAGAGCTTTAATTGTTGGGTATATTTCTCATCCTTCTGCTATCCTGTCTCTCTCCAGCACCCCCTATTGTTCTGGGAAGTCCTTTCTGGAAAAGGCTCACTACAGAGGCCTCAATCATTTAGCTGGAGGGCACACTGCCGCAGTCAACTGGGCCTATCTCATCTGTAGTAGATAGAGGTCCTCCAGCAGTCTCATTTCAAAGGTCTCACTTGACTACAATTTCCCCAGGCTACCTTGCCTTACCGTGATTTCCACAATCACAAGAAATAGCAGGGAGTTGTGGACATAGCTTGGCACATTAAATTTGCAATCTTCTGATAGGATAAAATACTATTTATTGCAGTCCCAAACATGCAGAATATGCATTCTAAAATGATATCCCCTAGTTCTAGAAAATCTCTCAGAAGCTATCTTTTCAGTCCTTTAAATCTCACTGATTATAGGAATGATCTGCCAAGTCCTTTCTTCAAGTACAAACGCTTCATCCCAGGAATCAGCCTAGTTACTGAGTGGTTAGGCATGTTGTACTGTAGGGGTGACCCCACCAACACTCTTCACAGTAATAGCAGGATTTACCCACTTTTATATTCCATTGCCATTGCAAAAGTGCAGGAGCTCTCAGTGGAAACCTCCATCAAGCAACAGCAGGCCCAAAGAGCAGAAGTAATTCACGAGCCCCATAACACATTCCTTCCACAACCACGCATGCGATAAACACCCTGTACAAGAATCACCCCTTGTAATAATGATCATGGAGGCACAGAGAGAATCTGTAATTACCGATAAGTACCTTTATTGCCTCAACAGAAGAACAAGTGAACTTCCACAACCAAATACCTATGTACACACCTACTAAGTTTTCCCAGACCTTCCATGAACAGTCAAAGAAAGGAAAATATAATATCAGTTAAAAAGGAGTTTCTGCTGCTGCCGTATGTTCCTTGCAGTCCCATTTCGAATCTCCGTGAGTCCATGGGGCATGTCACATCTGCGACAGTTGTTCTACAGAGTTACTGCTGGCAGCATACTTGAAGCATCTGCTTTTCTATTTATTCCTTACCAATTCAAATGTTACATTCCAGTGTCATTGGCTATAGGTCACATGTCTAACCTTTAACACCTTTTTATTGGCTCTGCTCCAGGCCAGAATCCATTCACTGCTCTCTTCCCATCAAGTGACAATTGGTAATTTATGGCTCTTTGTTCTCAATCAGCAAACAGCTTGAATCTCGCAGAACGCATACAGACTCCAAGTGTCAAAACCTGCATGTTGTATCCAACTAAAGAACACTTCACAAATAGTTTATTTGGAAATTATCCCTGGTTCAGCAGATTACCTGAGGCATCATAATGTTGACTTTAAAACACCAATCAAGCTAAGCGATAAACTCATAAAATGGAGAATACAGTCTCTTCATAAAATGGCAGCCTCCATTTCCTCTCTCATGGCAAGAACAAAACTAATTGGTCTGTCTGGTTCCACTATGCTTGATTCATTCGAATTCACTGATTTGTAGACTGCAGTTCTTTCTGGCCAACAACCCCATTCCCTTCACCACTTGCTCATGACAAGAGCCACTCCTGGGGATCCGGAACAGTAGCCTATGTCAGCCTCTCACTCCAAGAGGTGATTCCTGCTGTGTTCACCTCCAGTTTCAATAATACAGAAGGGACACAGAGGGAAGGGGTGTGCATGGGAAAAGTTACCACGGGGTCACAGTACTGGGTGGGAAACAGGCTGCATATAACTAAAGTAAAAATGGACTTAGGGAACAAATCGTAATTTAAAAAATTCTGTCAAAAAGGAATTAAAAGAAACAAGAATATCAGTAGGAGAATATTTATGAAATTATGTCATCTTTTAGACCTATTTATAATTAATGCTTACTCAGATCAGCATACCAATATCACATGAGATCTGCTATTGGATTAGATCACTGACAGCCTGGCCCATGCGTCATGGTCACATTGGATCCCTGCATTCACACTTGCTTTTTGCAATTAGCATACAGAGAGGAGGTGCAGCAGCTAATGGACTGGTGCAGAGCCAACAAATTGCCTCTTAATATGAACAAAACAAAAGAGATGGTTGTTGACTTCAGGACAGCATGGAGTGACCACTCTCCACTGAACACTGACAGCTCTTCCGTTGAGATCGTTAAGAGCACCAAATTTCTTGGTGTTCACCTGACAGAGAATCTCACCTGGTCCTTCAACACCAGCTCCATAGCCAAGAAAGCCCAGCAGCGTCTCTACTTTCTGCAAAGGCTGAGAAAAGTCCATCTCCCACCCCCCCATCCTCATCACATTCTACAGGGGTTGTATTGAGAGCATCCTGAGCAGCTGCATCACTGCCTGGTTCGGAAATTGCACCATCTCGGATCGCAAGACTCTGCAGCAGATAGTGAGGTCAGCTGAGAAGATCATCGGGGTCTCTCTTCCCACTATTACAGATATTTACACCACACGCTGCACCCGCAAAGCTCACAGCATTGTGAAGGACCCCACGCACCCCTCATACAAACTCTTCTCCCTCCTGCCATCTGGGAAAAGGTACAGAAGCATTCAGGCTCTCACGACCAGGCTGTGTAACAGTTTCTTCCCCCAAGCCATCAGACTCCTCAATACCCAGAGTCTAGACTGACATCTACATCATTTATTATTATAATTAAATTTGTCCTCTACTGTGCCTACTGTCTTGTTTATGAATTATTAATTAATTAATTTTTGTACTGCCCTGCACTGTTCTGTGCACTTTATGTAGTCCTGTGTACATCTGTAGTCTAGTGTAGTTTTGTGTTGTTTCATGTAGCACCATGGTCCTGGAGGAACGTTGTTTTGTTTATACTGTGTACTGTACCAGCAGTTTATGGTTGAAATGACAATAAAAAGCGACTTGACTTGACTTGACTTGATCTTCAAGGTCTTCCTGCTACCACCATTCTGAGGAGTGGAATTGTCCGTCAAAGGCAAGTATGCTGCTGGCAATGCAGACTGCCACTCCTTCAACCAGTCTAATGGACTTCTGACAGCTCACTTCGAAGCATGAAAGTAAATCTTTTAAAAAGTTTTTGAACTAAAATGAATAAATATATTTTAACAAACATTAAACTTATGCAAATTAATTGAATATGTTGCTGTTAAATAACAAAAATCACATCACTTACCTTTTTATTGAATGCCAGCGACTACATTCACATGGCAAAAAGCTGAGGAGCCAGATACAAAATGTGTTTAGCTCCTATATATATGCATGTATCTATCTATCTGTCTTTCTAGCAATCTATTATTTATTTATTTGTTTGTTTGTTTGTTTATTGTAAAGTTAAGTCCAGGTGCAAAGAAGGAGGTCAGGTATATAGTTATTGACTTATGCATATTGGTTTATTAAGATCACATGTACCCGGATACAGTGAGAAGCTTATCTTGTATAATGTTCATACAGATCAAATCATTACACAGTGCATTCATTGAAGCAGAACAAGGTAAAACAAATAATAACAATGCAAATGAAGTATAAAAGCTACAGAAAAAAGTACAGTGCAGGTTAAACAAAGTGCAAGATCATAATGAGGTAGATTGTGAGGTCAAGAATCTATAATATTGTAAAAGAGATCCAATCAACCATCTATGAACAGTGGGATTGATGCTGACTTTGAGTCTGGTGTGTTACGTACCCCGTAACTGGGTCACTTATCAGCAAAGATAGAGAGGTCCGTTGAAGTCTGATGGTACTATTTTTAACAGTATTTATTGATAGAAATACACAAAAATAATATCAATGCAAACACACAGATAATATACGTCATCAATACTAAATCTAAAAGCATGGGTATAATAATAATCAATAAGAAATAGCTCTATCGTTGTCTAGGGGATAATGTATTGTCCGATGGAAATATAAAAGTCACTTTAGTTCAGTCAAGCTGTAGGCTGCAGCCGTTGGGTTGGAGAGAGAGACAGGTTAAAACTTGCCCATTCTGTTTATGATGTCAATCCTTCGAGAGTCGTTGGGAGTTGAGTTCCCCGTTGTTAGCTAAAAACCGTTTTTCCGTGGCAAAGGCCACTGATTCCGGGCAAATGGAAGCGGATGCACGTGGCCTTCCACCGGCTTTCGCTATTACAGGATCGCTAGCGTTTCTTCTGGTGCGTCTGAGGGGCTGTTCCCACAGACCCTCTTTTTATCCTGACTCACAGGGTCGCAGATGTCGATCAGGTTGGGATGATGCAATCCCTTCACCAACCTCCCCCTCGGTTCATTGCCTGGGGGAGGTTTCGATGCATCGTGCAGGATGCAATACACAAGTCCGTCTCCAAGAGACAATAGCCGGTATCAATGGGTCCACCTTTCGGAGGCCAGGACACATTCCAACCGTTTTTGTGGATTCTGCATGTCTTTCTCTTATTTCCTGTGTCCCCTGAACTGACTTAATAGTGATCTTGCGATTCTCACAAAGGAGGGGACTACCCCGCACCCTTCGGCCCCTCAGAGCTGTGGCACATTCGTAACAGGTGATATTAGCTTTCAACCTTTTTTTATCTTCTGCATGGTGGGAGAGGGGAGAAGAGAGAATGTCTGGATGGATGGAGACTTTGATTATGCTGGCTGCTTTACTGAGGCAGCAAGAAACACAAACAGAGCCCATCAAGGAATGTCGCGTGTCTGTGATGTGCTGTGTCTACAACTCTCTGCACAAATTCCTTCATGCCAACTGGTAAGAGTTAAAAATAGAATATGTGTCACTCAAAACTTGTTGGTGAAAATTACATAAGGAGCAAGAACTTCAAAAGCAAATTTCACAGGAGAGCAGCTTAAGGTTTGGCAATGGCATTGTGATATTTCAGGTTACCTCATTTATTCACAATGGATTGCCAAATCACAGGTACAATTCTTACAAACTAAAAAGAGATGCCAATAATGCAGATAAACAAGTCGTCCATCACAGAGATCGAAGAAGAGGAATGGATTCTAGTTCACCCCATGTTTCTTTCATAGCTTCTAAATGTTCCTTAACCATTCTTAATAAGCCTGAACTGCTGTCTACATTTATACCCGTAGTCCACTTGGGGACTTCACATGCATTGGATGTTTCTTCAGATACTCATTTCACACAAACAGTCTAAAAACATTTTTGGAGGCACAGTTCTCAGCTAATGTTGTAAAACTAACTTCTCCGAGTATATAAAACTCACAACATATTAACAGATCAGTTATTGATATGCTAAGTGGTATTATCCATTTGGTCTGCAAGCTTCCTTGAACTATGCAACTAATCAGTCTGTCTTTTTTGAAACAAGCCAAATTAAACAAACCAGTGTCTTATACTGCATCTCTTGAACAGGAATGAACCAGGTGCAGTGAACTACATCTGCTTCTCACAGACAGAGCGTCTGCTATACACAGAATCTGTTTGCAAAGCTGTGTTGTTAACTTCAAGCTGATTACTGTTTTCCATTTAAATGTTAAGAACTGAAGACTGGCTCCATTTATGAACAGAAGTTAAAGAAAGCAATACTAGTTGGAAGTTTACTTACATCTGCTTGATTTTTCAAATGGCAGCTACCGTGCTTAGAAAGTGAGCTAAGCGTATATGAGACCCCCTTGCGAAGGAAGTGAATATTCATCATACCCTACTCAGGCTAGGCGACAATTTCTAACCCCGCTTCTTCCCACAGATATCAGCTTCAAGATCAAGGCCTCTGTCAATACTTCTACTGGGAACAGACTATCACTCCTCCAACCATTCCAGTAGGTTGCCCCTGCTAGGGGGGGCTCGCTTCAATTCAATGCTCAATGAACTTATGCAATACTTTTCAATGTAAAAGATCCTGTATGGTTTTCTCTACAGAGTATTCACTTCCTCACTCTCAGCTGCACACATTTCTCAAACCTCTAAGGAATGTCACCATTATGACTTTCCATAAGCCTGTGACAATGACACATCTATGCCACATTATGTCCATATTAGTCCATCCTTAACATCTTATTCTCCTCAAACAGTTCTTGCCACTTTCTTGATGTAAATTTGATGGACTGCCTCTGTCATCGTTAGTTCATCAGGTCAGTGGCAATGCCTTTCAATAAGATAAAGATAGTTAATCTGTTTCACAGGGTGGGGGTTCGCGTTGCTTTCAATGCTGAGCTTTACTCAGGCATTCTAAGAACGAGTCTTGTAAACAAGTTACTGATTATGTACTGTTGTCCTCTTTTGCTTTAGGATTAGTGACATCACAGTTTAGTTATAGGAAATTATATTATTCAGTTACATCATTTTACAGTATAATAATATAGATAAAACTTTTACAAAATAAGGAAAAGTACAGTTTTCCTGTTGAGTATTCATCTATACCTTTAATTCTAGGCTTCCAGAAAAAAGAATGTCAGAATATAAGGATCGATTATATCCCTCCCATGGGAGTGAATACACATTGGTGTGATGTAACTTAGCGTTCTACACCAACCACACCATCTAGAAAGTTAGTTCCCATTTTGTGGTTTTTGACTCTGGGTATAATTGTTAAGGTCTTCCCCCTTTACATTTTCAGGTTTGGGCCTAACTGACACATCTTCCCAACTTTTGTGTATTTCCTAGAAAACTTTAACTGGCAAACAAGGGAAAATCTGCTGATGCTGGAAACCCGAGCAACACATACAAAATGATGGAGGAACTCAGCAGGCCGGGCAGCATCTATGGAAAAAAAGGACAGTCGATGTTTCACGCTGACCAGATCTATGCCAATGTTTGCATCTTTACAAATCAATCCATGCGGCATTTGTTGCAATGACTGTTGCTATCTCAAAATAGAAAGGTCAAATTTTGTCAAAAACACAAACAGTGGCATATTGAAAGGCAAGACTAGTATGCCTGTATACTTTTCATCAGACAGAGCAGTTTGAGTAGAGTTGTTGCTGAAATACTTCTGTACAGTTTCTATTACATTAACATTGGCCTTCCCCTTCTTTACATTTTGCTTACCCTGAGCTGCAGGGGAGGGAGTAGGCATTTGGGATAGGCCCTGTCCCTTTGTATATTTAATGGGTGAAGGATGAGGTAGGTCTCGTGGTGTGTGCCCAGTTTCATACTCTTCTCCATAATATCAATAGGGCCTTTGAGTGTTCCCTTGGTCCCAGAAAGAGTATCATGGTCTAAAACTTTCTTCTGCAAAGAAAGAGCTGGAGCTAAAGGCCAAGGCCAATATGTAGTATCAACCCATTTAGGTTGTGGGTGGATATATCTTCCTCCCGCAGGCGATCTCCGGGGAACTTGTTTGGTTTGTCAATTGCATCTTCCCTGCTGAGGGACTGGTGTAGGAGAATGCTGTAAATGTAATCGACCCAAGGAATAAGCTTGGTTTGTTGACTGTTACTGACTCTTTGTGCCCTTTAGAGGGAAAAGGCCACTTCATTTCCTTTGTGTGGGAACAAGCGCCTGTAATCTCTTGACATTCTGAAGTAGTTATTTCAGAATTCCAGCATCAGCGGGAGATGTGGCGCATACTGCCTGCAAACTCTGAATAGTCAAGAGTCCAAAAACATGATGGCAAATTTGTAGTGGGGAAGCTGCAAAAGCTCCCTGTACACAAACCTATCCCTATATTCTTTGCCTGCCAATTGTCAATCTTTTTAGCAATTTTAGTCCATGTTCCCAAGCATCTATTCTCCAGGCGTCATTACTATCTTTAATGTTCCCTGGTGTGGGCACTAGCTCATGTGCACCTGAACGGAATACATAACACTCCCATGCATCAGTATTAAGCTATGGGCTCCAGGTTCTATCACATAAGCATATGGTCTGCACTGGGTGCTTGGTTTCTATCTAAAGAGTGGCCAATTTGATGTCTCCAGGTACAAATTATTGTTACTTTGTTGGGATGGGGTATAAACTGTGATGATCTGAGTTCAGCAGGTCATACAATGGGGTTTGGTCGGTCTAGCCTAGCTCCTGCTCTATGTTCTATCCCATGGTCTTTCCAATCTCTGACTTGAAGAACGAAATATTCATCATGATTGACTCCATTTCAAAGCGCCAAGGAAGAATGTAGCATCAAGGTGATTGCGGCGGAGGTCAGCAGTCGCTCTCTACGGAAGCTACAGGTCAACAGATTGGTAGCCAGGTTGGTGATGTTTGGAAGGCTGTGGGTTGGTGGTGCAGCCGTTGCTCTTTACAAAAGACAGGTTTCGATTCTGACGGAGGGATTTTTTCGAAATTCAAAGATTCATGTGATTTTCGACTGTAGTTTATATTGCCCTCCATAACTTTTCCGTGTTTTCTTTCTTGTTGCCAAATGGTGGGTTGGGAGATGTGGTAGTTTTTGTTCGAGGGAGGGGTTGGAGGTTTAGGTTCTGATGTTCTTGTTGGTTTTTCAGTGTAGGCAATCCGTTAGTTTTTGTGTGTGAGAGAGAGGGGTTCGATGATATTGTCACTGATCTTTTCTGTAAGGGAGGGGTTGGGGCTTTGATGTTATTATCACTGGTTATTTTTGCATGGGAAGGGTTTAGGAATTTGGTGTTCCAGCTGCTGTTTTCCATGTGGGTGATACTTTAGTTTTTGTGTGAGGGAGGAGGTGGGGTTTGTGAGTTGTGCTTCTTTTTCCTTTTCATGCGGGAAGGAGTTGACGTCTTTTCTCTTTTTTGTATTTCATGGCTATCTGGAGAGGATGAATTTTAGAGTTGTATTGTACATGCATACTTTGACAAAAAAGTGAACCTTAAACCTTTAATTTGAGGAGTAATTGGGGTATTATCCCATATTTCTGCTGTACTATTAATCCATTCATAATACCAACCAGCATTTGCCTGTGCAACTGCTGGAAACCAGGATCTCAACCATTTTATTGCACTAGGTGAGGGGCCGTGGCACTTATCAAGAGCTCTCCGAGTTAAGTACCACAATGGTAGCATAGTGATTATTACGATGCTTTATAGCCAGCGACCCGGGTTCAATTCCCGCCACTGCGTGTAAAAAGTTTGTACATTCTCCCCGTGATTGCATGGGTTTCTTCTTGGTGCTCCCGTTTCCTCGCACAGTTCAAAGACATACCAGTTGGTAGGTTAATTGGTCATTGTATGTTGTCCCATGATTAAACAAGTGTTAAATCAGGGGTTGCTGGGCAGCAGGACTTGTAGGGCTGGAAGGGCCCACTCTGTACGACATCTCAATAAATAAATAAATAAATAAAATTCTTCTTCCCAAAGTAATACATTTCAATTCACGTCAAGTCACTTTTATTGTCATTTCGACCACAACTGCTGGTACAATACATAGTAAAAATGAGACATTCTTCAGGACCATGGTGTTACATGATACAGTACAAAAACTAGACTGAACTACGTAAAAAAAAACAACACAGAGAAAGCTACACTAGACTACAGACCTACACACGACTGCATAAAGTGCACAAAAACAGTGAAGGCATTACAATAAATAATAAACAGGACAATAGGGCAAGGTGTCAGTCCAGGCTCTGGGTATTGAGGAGTCTGATAGCTTGGGGGAAGAAACTGTTACATAGTCTGGTCATGAGAGCCCGAATGCTTCGGAGCCTTTTCCCAGACGGCAGGAGGGAGAAGAGATTGTATGAGGGGTGCATGGGGTCCTTCATAATTTGGTTATAATGTGACCACATCGGGCACAAACTACATTTGCTGACCATGAAATTCTAAATTCAAAAAAAGACATTAAGGCCTATAGGATGTAAATAGCCACAAGTACTCTCACTAAAGAGAATTATACTGTATATACCCAATCTTCAAAGACTAGATCCCTTCCCTGTTTATTCTCCACTGCAAGTTTCGCTGTCAGTACTCGCTATTTGAGCAGTGGGTCCCCTCTCTACCAAGGAAAAGATACTTCTAGCTAATAAAGTAGTATAAAAGACAGTTCACTTATTTTCAGTGATACTTGTTGAAATCAAAACAAAATTCTTAAAACACATTTCAAATTTACAGAGGTTTTCCATCATAAATATTTCCAAATTGCATACCATTTCTAAAACCCAAACCATTTCTTAAACAAAAGCATTGCTTAAACAAAAGGCATTTCTTAATCAAAAAGCATTTCTTAAACAGAATGCAGTAATTAAAGAAAATGCATTTCTTAACCACAAATCATTTCCAAATCACAAACGATCTCTAAAACACAAAGGATTTCCAAAACAGGTATAATCAGGGAGAATTCCTGTAAACTAAAAAGACATACCAATAATACAGACAAACAAGTCGTCTGCCACAGAGATCGAAGCCAAAGGAATAGATTCTAGTTCTCTTTGTATTTACATACAAACATAAGAAATAGGAGTTGGCCATCTGACCCGTCGAGCCTGTTCTGCCATACAATAAGATCATGGCTGATCTGGCCATGGACTCATCTCCACCTACCTGCCTTTTCCTCATAACCCTTAATTACCCTACTATGCAAAAATCTATCAAACCTTGTCTTAAATATATTTACTAAGGTAGCTTCCAATACTTCATTGGACAGAAAATTCCACAGATTCACCACTCTCTGGGAAAAGCAGTTCCTCCTCATCTCCATCCTAAATCTACTCCCCCGAACCTTGAGGCTATGTCCCCTAGTTCTAGTCTCACCTACCAGTGGAGACAATTTTCCTACCTTTATCTTATCTGTCCTTTTCATCATTTTATATGTTTCTGTAAGATCTCCTCTCATGCTTCTGAATTCCAGCAATTACAGTCCCAGGTGACTCAATTGCTCTTCATAGTCCAACCCCCCTCATCTATGGAATCAACTTGGTGAACCTCCTCTGCACCGCCTCTAAAGTCTGTATATCCTTCCTCAAGTAAGGAGACCAGAACTGCATGCAGTACTCCAGGTGCAGCCTCGCCAGTACCCTATACAGTTGCAGCATAACCTCCCTGCACTTAAATTCAATCCCTCTAGCAATGAAGTCCAACATTCCATTTGCCTTTTTGATCATCTGCTGCACCTACAAACCAACCTTTTGTGATTCATACACAAGCACTCCCAAGACCATCACGCAATTTTTTACCATTTAAATAATAATCTGCTCTTTCATTTTTCCTTCCAAAGTGGATGACCTTGCATTTATGAACATTGTACTCCATCTGCTAGATCCTTGTCCACTCACTTAACGTATCTATATCTCTCTGCAGACTCTCAGTATCTTCTGCACAATTTGTTTTTCATTCAATTTAGTATCATCAGCAAACTTAGATACATTACATTCAGTCCCCTCTTTTTCATAACTTCTTGATGTTCCTCAACAAACCTTGATAAATTTTAACAGTTGTTTACATTTATTCCATTTTTCGTTCACTTGAATGACTTCACTCATATTTCCTCAGATACCCTTTTCACACAAATAGTCTAATTTCTTTTGAGACACCATTCTCAGCTAATGTTGTAAAGTTATCTTCTCCAAGTACATACAATAAAACTCCCAACTTAATAATAGATCAGTTATTAATATGTTAAGTAATATTATCCATCTGGTCTGTAAGCTTCTTTGAACTATACAACCTAGTCAGCTTCTCTATTTTGAAACAAGTCAAATTAAACAACCCATGGCTTATACTGTACAACTTGAAAAACAATAAACCAGGCAAAGTGAGTTACATCTGGTTCCTACAGACAGTGCATCTGCTGTATACAGAGCTTGTTAGATTCAGAGTCATATAAAAATACAGCACAGAACCAAGCCCTTCAGCCCATCTAGTCCATGTCAAAAACATTTAAACTACCCACTCCCATCGACCTGCACCGGGATCTTAGTCCCCTTATCCCTACTATCATGTACCTGTCCAAACTTCCCTTAAATGTTGAATCGAGCTCGCATGTACGACTTGTGGTGGCAGCTCATTCCACACTCCCACAACCATATGAGTGAAGAAGTTTCCCTCATGTTCCCATAAACTTCTCATCATTCACCCTTAACCCATGTCATCTGCTTGTAGTCTCACCAAACCTCAATGGAAAAAGTCGGCTTGCATTTACCCTGTCTTTACCCCTCATAATTATGTATACCTCAATCAAATCACCTCAGTTTTCTATGTTCTAAAGAATACAGTCCTAACCCTTTCAATTTTTCCTTATAACTCAGGTTCTTCAAACCCAGCAACATTATTGTGAATTTTCTCTTTACTCTTTCAGCCTTGTTTACATCTTTCCAGTAGGTAGGTGACCAAAACTGCACACAATACTCCAAATTAGGCCTCACCAACATCTTATACAACTACAACCTAACATTCCCTCTTCTGTACTCAATACATAAATTTATGAAGGCTTATATGCCAAAAGCTTACTTTATGATCCTACCAACCTGAGATGCCACTTCCAACAAGTTATGGACCTGTATTCCCAGATCCCTTTGTTCAACCACACTCCTCAGTAACCTATCATTCACAATGTAAGACCTACGCTGGTTGGTCCTACCAAAGTGCAAAACCTCGCACGTGTCTGCATTAAATTTCATCTGCCATTTTATAACCCATTCTCCCTGTTGATGCAGATCCCTCCACAAGCCATGATAGTCTTCCTCACTGTCCACTACATCACCAATCTTGGTGTCAACTGCAAAGTTGGTGGTCCAGTTAACAACATTATAATCCAGATCATTGATAAAGATAACAAACAACAAAGGACCCAGCACCGATACCAGCGGCACACCGCTAGACACAGGCTTCTAGTCAGAAAGGCAACCATCAGCTACCACTCTCTGGCTTCTCCCACAAAGCCAATGTCCAATCCAGTTTACTACTTCATCCTGATTGTCAAGCGACTGAACCATCTTGACCAGCCTCCCATGCAGGATCTTGTCAAATGCCTTACTAAAGTCCCTATATGCAACATCCAGTACCTTGCCTTCGTCCACTTTCCTAGTAACTTTCATGAACAACTCTATAAGATTGGTTGGACATGACCTACCATGCACGAAGCCATGCTGACTATCCTTAGTCAATCCATGTCTATCCAAATACTCACATATCCGATCCCTTAGAATGCCTTCCAATAATTTCCTACAACTGGCCTTGAATTTTCTTGTTTATGTTTATGCCTTTTTTAAACAGCAGAACACCATTGGCTATCCTCCAATCCTCTGGCACCTTTCTACTCGCTAAGGATATTTTAAATATCTCTGCTAGGACCTCAGAAATTTCTGCACTTGCCTCCTGTAGGATCCAAGGGAACACCTTGTCAGGCCCTGGGGTGTTATCCACCATGATTTGCCTCAAGGTAGCAAACACCACCTCTTCTGCAATCTGTACAGGGTCCCTGAGGTTGATGCCGCTTTGCCTCACTTCTATAGGTTCTGTATTCGGCTCCTGAGTAAACACAGATGCAAAGAATTAATTTAAGATCTCCCCCATCTATTTTGGCTCCACACATGCATTACCATTCAGGTCTTCCAGACAACCAATTTTGTCCTTTGCAATCCTTTTGCTCTTAGCTTATCTGTAGAATCCCTCAGGATTCTCCTTCACCTTGTCTGTTAGAGCAACTTCATGCCTTCTTTTTGCTTTCCTGATTTCTTTCTTAAGTGTTCTCTTGCATTTCTAGTACTTCATAAGCCCCTTATTTGTTCCTACCTGCTATGCACCTCTTTTTTTCTCTATTAACCAGGGCCTCAATATCTCTTAAAAACCATAGTTCCCTACACTTGTTATCTTTACCTTTTATTCTGACAGGCACATGCAAGCTTTGTCCTCTCAAAATTTCATTTTTGAAGGCCTCCCCCTTTCCAAGTACCAATTTGCTAGAAAACTGCCTGTCCCAATCCACACTTGCTAGATCATTTCCAATACCATCAAAATTGGTCTTTCTCCAATTTAGAATCCCAATCCGTGGACCAGGGCAATCTTTTTGCATACTTACCTTAAAACTTATGGCATTGTGGTTACTGGATGCAAAGTGCTCCCCTGCTCAAACTTCTGTCACCTGCCCTGTCTCATTCCCTAATAGCACATGCAGTATCAGACACTCTCTGATTGGAACTTCTATGTACAGACGAAGGAAAGATTCCTGAACACGCTTGACAAACTCTGTCCCATATAGTCCTTTTACAGTATGTGGATTCTCAATCAATATGTGGGAAGTTAGAATCACCTCCTATAACAATCTTATGTTTCCTGTAACAATCTGTGATCGTTTTAAAAGTTTGTTTCTCTAAATCCCTCGGACTATTGGGTAGGTTTTAATATAGCCCCATTAATATGGTCTTACCTTTCTTATTTTTCCATTCCACCCAAAACGCATCACTATTTGACTTCTCCAATTTGACCTGATGGAGTACTGCAGTGACGTTTTACCTGACTAGTAACAACACCCCTCCTCCTTTAAACCCTCCCACTCTGTCACATCTAAAAGAATGGAACCCTGGAATATTGAGCCACCAGTCCTACCCCTCCTGCAAAGAAGTCTCATCAATGGCTATGATGTCATCTGCCTTTCCTACAATACTTCTTGCATTGAAATACATGCAGCTCAAGGCGTTAGTCGTGCCATGCTCAATCTTGTGATTCCTGAGTCTGTCTGAGATCTTACTAACATCTGCCTCCACAACCTCTCCACTAACTGTTCTGGCACTCTGGTTCCCATCCCACTGCAACTTAAATTTAAACCCCACCATGCAGCACTAACGAACCTTCCAGCTAGGATATTAGCAAGGAAATGTCTGTGCCGCCAGGATTTTAGTCCCTGTTGATGTGTGAATGAAGTCACCAGGGAAAAGTACTAGTAGCTACGAAGCAGTCTCATTATTCAACAAAACAAGATGCAGCAGGCATTATATGGAGAAACTTTTGGTGGAAAGGTCTGCCTGTGTCCAGCACCACACATATTTTATATGCCAAAGATCAAAGAAAATACAGGACAATTCAAACAAATCCATATTTGCAATGCCCTCTTGAACTACTCATGTAACAATTTCAAATGCCTGGATCTTCCCACCATCACACCCAAAATAAATGTTAATTACTGTTGTATCCATGCAATGGGATGCTGATTGGATTCATACATATATAGATAGACAATCAGTTCAATTCCTGTTTCCTGGTCTGTCTGGTCTGTGATTCAAGGCTTTAGGAACCTATAGTTCAGAGCTGCATTTTAAATGAAATCTACAATCCACAGTATATTCAGATTTGAAGATTGATGGCTGAAGTTATTTGCTAAATGTAAATGTGCTAAACTCAAAAATTGCTCTAACAATCCCCCTCCAGTTCAGGTGCAAACTGTCCCTTCTGTACAGGTTCCACTTTCCATGGAAGAGAGCCCAAATCATCCAAACATCTTATGCCCTCCCTTCTACACCAACTCCTTAGACATACATTTGTAACCCTCTCACCGAGGCTCGTAACAAACCAGGCTCGTTAGCTAACTCTGGGTAACAGCCACGTGATTCAATATTGCATCAGTAATGGTGAGAAAGCCACCCTCAATAAGCAATACATGTCTAGGGTCAGTACAATGTGGGTTCAATCAGATCGGAAAGTTGGAATGTTCCATTGAGAGGACAGAAACTGTGGTGAATGCTGTATAAATTCTGACCCATGCAATGTTATCTTTCATTAGAAAATAACAAAACTTACACTACCGGAAACTTGAAGTGAAAGATATATATAGATATTACAATGTTAACAAACAACTAATAGAGAAAAAATAAAAAGGGCCATTAAACCAGTTTAACTGTGCTCATAAACATTGGAGCTCATTTCTGGAGCAGTTGGGTGTATTGCTTTAACTACTCATGGTGCTGAACCCATGTCATCAGCCACAGTTCAAATTTCCTTCAAAGACAGTTATGAACAAACTGCAAACTTGGGAGTATTGGCACTTCCTCCCTGGAACCATTCATCTGCACAAAGCACTTCTTACCACAGGATTTCCCCTTTGGGTGGGATTCTGGAAGCGTCTTCTCTTCTGCTCTTCTCCGAATCTTCTTCCTCCAGCTCCTACCAACAAAGACACTTACCATCCCTCAGAAATCTGATCACACCCAGTTCTCTCTAAAAGTTCCATGGCATCCCACTGGACAAATACAATTGGCTAACACAACATTCCTAAGCTGAGCAAATGACTCCTTTTCTTAGCAGAAACCAAAATACTGGACTATGAAACTTAACTAACAGAGCATACTGTGATTTGCAGAAATACTGCAGAAATAAAATACCTGACAGCATAGCAGTAGGAATACAATTAAAAAATGTTCTTAACCAGGGCATTACATATGAAATTATATAATCTTCGCAGTTCTGGCCTCACTAGCACGTGGCACGGGTAGCAATCTAGCAATCTTGAAATCACAACCCTGGAAGTCCTGCCTTTTAACTGAGCACCTAACTCCCTGAACTCCCTATGCAGAACCTCCTCACCCTGACACTGATACCTAAATGGACTACGACTTCTGGCTGTTCACCCTCTCACTTAAGAATGCTGAGGACTCGATCCAAGATATTCCAGAACCAGGCACCAGGAAGGCAACATACCATCCAGGAGTCGCGTTCTTGCCCACAGAACCTCCTGTGCATTCCCCTAACAAATCTTCTATCACCACAGTGCTCCTCTTCTCCCTTCCCTTCTGAGTCACAGAGCCTGATTAAGTACCAGAGACCCAACCACTATGTTTGGTCATCCCCTCTCCCTGACAGTATCCGAAGTGATATACCTGTTGTTGATGGAATGGCCACAGGGGTACTCTGCACTGGCTCCTTAACCCCCTTCCTCTTCCTGACTGTCACCAAGTTTCCTGTGTCCTGCACCTTGGGTGTAACCTTCACTCTATATATCCTATGTGTCAGCCCCTCAGTGTCTCAAATGATCTGGAGCTCATCCAGTTCCAGCTCCAACTTCTTAACATGGACTGCTGGGATCTGCAACTGGATGAACTTCTTACAGTTTTAGTTGTTTAGTCACTGGAGGTCTCCCTGCCTTCTCACATCCCAGAAGAGGAGCATTCAACTACCCTGCCTAGCATCTCTACTGTCCTAGCTGAACAGATATAAAGAAGGGAAGGAACAAAAAACTTTACCTAGAGCTTACACACATAAAATACTGGAGGAACTCAGCAGGCCAGGCAGCATCTATGGAAAAAAGTACGTCAACATTTTGGGCCGAAACCCATCGGCAGGACCCCGGCCAGGCCTAGCCTGCTGTGTTCCTCCAGCATTTTATGTGTGTTACTCAGATTTCCAGCATCTGCAGATTTTCTCTTGTTTGTGATTTGTTTTACTTAGAGCTTTTCTGTTAATTTGCTTTGACTGAAACCTCAAGAGCACCACTCTGTCTACTCCAACAATGGCCATTGCACTGATGGCTTGCTTGCAAAGCCGTGTTTTTAACTTCAAGCTGATTACCGCTTTCTACTTACATTTTAAGAACTGAAGATAGCTCCCATTGATGACCAGAAGTTAACAAAGCAATATTAGTTGGAAGTTTATGTACAACTGTTTCATCTTACAAGTGGAAGCTGCTGTGGTTAGAAAGCGAGCTTGGCAAAATATAAGACACCACTCCTTGTCCAAAAGCAAATATCAATCACATTCTTGGGTGTGGAGCTTCATAGATCTCCCTAATGCAGGAGTAAGTAACAAGTTGTGAGATCTGACAGATATTGGCAATAGTAGCTGGTACAATCAGGAAACTAGAAAGGTGAGAGTAGTCAATGCAGTTATACACACATGTAAGGGTATATTTACCATAGAATTGTGGAAGGTGACAGATCTCATTCAGGATAAAGAATACAGCTTTAGTGTTGCCTTTCATAAAGCAATTGTTTCAAGGGAAACAGAGTCAATACAATGAAAAAATGAAAAACTGTTGCTTTTCACACAGATGGGTATGAAAATCTCAGCAGTCCAAAAAATGCCGGTTCTTATTTAGTGAAATTGAAAATCTCACTGCTGATGAATACTGCATGTTTTACTTGAGTATATTATCTTTGTTAGAAATGTACACTGAATTGGTAGGGTTGGTAGGGGGTAGACTTTTTTATATAAAAAATTTCTTTTATGATGTATGACCTATCTTTAAATTTTTGATTACAGAGTGGTATACCTTTATGTGATAAGTTATAACATTTTGATCAATTTTATTACAATATATGAATGTACACAATTTATGTTGAGATGTATCTATATGTTGCACTCTGTAAATCTTGTTTTTTCTTCTGAATAAAAATATTGTAAAAAGAAAAAGAATTCTACACTGAAGAAAAGTGAAAGGGTAAATGAAAATCCCTTTAAGAGACGCAGATTTAGATTTCCCAGCAGATGCTAATGCACTCGGAGACATGGGCAAGTATTTTCTACTTATAGTTAACCAGAACTCCAACAGACCCAGAATTATCTCTAGGAGTTTCTGAACAGTAAACTCCATCAGTGGAGTTTTACAAGATGGACAAGATGATTACCACCTGTAGGCTACAAAACTGTTCTAATTCATCCAGTCCTTTAAGAAATGACAATGCTTGCATAATCAATAAGAAAAGAAACTATTAACAGTATAGTAATTATTGTTAGCAACAATTTAATTTCAGGAGAAATCCATAAGAAGAAAAACTGGTAAAAACTAGAAGGAATATTATGCTGACATAAGTATTAGCAATAACTTCTTTCAGTAATAACTATTGTGAACCACAGAGTTTGGAAGTCTGCATGTGATGGTTAAAAAGATAGCTGCTTTATTGAAAGAGGAATTTGCAATAATTCTATTATCCTTGTTAACGTTGTATAATCCTTTATAGAATTTGATAAATCTCAACTTGTTTTGAAAGTGTTCTACCTTAGAGCAGTAGAGACACACCTTAATGTTCGTCTCAAGATATGGCAAGTTTTGGTTAGCTAAGTCATTCAAATAACATCCTATAAAGTGGTATCTTTGAATAATAACAGCAAAATTAATTTGATTTAATTTCCTAATTATAACCTATGCAGAAGAGTACCTTATTACAAAGTATATAAAATTACTCAATAAATAATCATACTGCACACAGATATATAATTTGGACTATATGGCTCCATTGCTCTGCTGAAATATCTGTCTAATTGGTTCCACTCTGCTGTCTATTCTCAAAGCCATTATATTTTCCTTATCATGCATTTACCTAATTTAATTATGACGTTCATTATTTAATCTGTTTCCACCTCTCTTTCAGGAGGTGAATTCCAGATCATAACACCTTATCACCAAAAGAATAATTTTGTCCATTTTGCCATTCAGATTAGCTGGAATTTGAGTCACTTGTTATCATCTCTGAAGATTTATCTCCAGAAACCAGCACTAGGAGTAAGAACCCTAGGTTCTTTTTAATTGCTATTGACTGACTGGGTGTTTGATAGCTGTAGCCTGTCCTTGAAGATTGCAGTTGCTACAGGCAATGGATGGGGTTGCAGCCCTTCGGTTCTTAGTCTGTGGACTGACTCCCACCATTCCTTATCTTCCTGAATGAAATACAGCAGGGGTGTTACTAACCCCGGTTTAACTCACTGGCAGAGTTCTGCATAGAACTAATCAGCCGTATATTTTCTGTGAGACTGTGAACCATGATGAACTGTTTTTAAATGTGGCTGAGGAAACACTAAACAGGCAACACGAGTGCATCCAGGATTGTTACGGAACTTTATATAGAGGCACTGGCATAGTTTAACATGGAGCCACCATTTCTGTCTCCCATGCAATGCATAATTAACAGAGCAAATAATTCTCTTTTAAGGCCAACAGTATAGATAAAAGGTTAAAAAGGAACCTATTGAAAAGGATAGGACAGTTAACATTTTTTATAGCATGCCTGTTGGAATTTTAAACAAACCACTGCCTATTTGTTTGTTTGTTTGAGAGGACAGCTAATGGAATTGGAATTACTTTATGGTGTGCAGTGAAGGGCTGCAGTGAGAGGAAGATGCAGTTTGGGGCAATAAAGCAATCAGAGCAGAGCTAATAAGTATGACCTGGTGACCTCTGTAAGTGGGTGTGAACCAAAGGCTTTTGAACAGATGTCTTTAAGTTGTTGAAATTTCACTTCCTAATGCTATTGCTCAGATGCTAAACCATGACACTGTTTTTACAACTGTGATACTGTACAGTACCCTCATTCCTCCTATGGACTTAACCTTTGACCCAATGTACAATTAACCTAAAATTGCACAAGATTATTACAATACAATATACTGTAATAGTAATAATTCCAGGAACATTAAATCTTCATCAGTACCCTGGAGATTGTTCCTCAATCTATGGAGACATAGGGGTGTCATAAATAGGAGTAGGAGCCCTTCAAATGAGCTCCTTCCTCTTTCATGAGCCCTTCCTGCAATATTTACTAAAGAAGTCATGAACAGGGAAATCAGCAGAAGTCCCAGAAGGATTGGGAATGTGAGGATTCAGTTTGGGAGAGGAGAGTGAACCTTGACCACCCAGTTTTCCTTGTTGTTCATATTATTAACTCATTGAATTGTGTTGCGATTGCCGGGGTTACTTTAGGGACCTGTAAGAGAAGATAAATTAGAGAAGGAAAGGAAGAGATAATTCTTAGCTTTAGTGAGAGGGTATTTAAAATCAACTTGGCAATAAATGTGTATATCAAGCAGCAAAATGATTAGAAGTCATAAACATCCTTGAAATTACTGTACACCATCGAACCTTTAGGTTATCATCTGGTAAATGAACAAACAGATTGTATTGTTACATCTTTAGAATGCCAAGAGCATTCTACAAGAAGGTAGCTTCTCAATGGTTCGATAGTTGATTGTCCTCATCCATTAGTATTCATTAAAACAAAGCTGGCTGTCAGAATAGATTTATCCATGCTGAACAGTTTGGACATTAGGACTGACATATGGTCTTAGAAATTCAACTGCACCATTAAAAAACATATATTATGCATTTGATTATTGGCTTAACATGATACAGAACAACTTTGTGCATATTTTTGAGTGTTTCATTGCACTTAACTCCTGATTTTTCAGTGTATTTTAATTTGCCTTTCAAGATCTTGAGCATCAACATCTCAGTAGATGTATTCTGGGCACAGGATGTTGATGCATCAAGAAGAAGACATGTCAATGGCTATACTTCACTTGGCGTTTGAGGAAATTTGGTATGTCGTCAAAGACTGTAGCAACTTTCTACACATGTGCAGTGGAAAGCATTCTGACTGATTACATCACCGCCTGATAGAGGGTTCAAGGCACAGAATCAAAAGAGGCTGCAGAGGGATGTAGACTCAACCAGCTCCACCGCACTCACAAACCTCCTCACACTGAGGACATCTTCAAAAGGTAGTGCCTCAGGAAGGCAGCATCCATCTTTAAGGAACCTCACCACCCAAGACAAGCTCTCTTCTTGTTACTACCATCAGGAAGATGGTCCAGGAGACGGAAGATCCAGCCTCAATGTTTTAGGAATAGCTCTTCCCCTCCTCCATCAGAATTCAGAGCATTCAAAACCCATGAACACTATCTCACTTATCCTCTTTTGAAATATTTATTCATTTATTTTTGTAACTTATAGTAATTGTTATGTCTTGCATAGAATGGCTGATTTAAAGAAAAAACAAATTTCATGCCATATGGCAGTGATAATAAACCTTCAGTGATAATTAAACCATTCTTCTTTACACACAGAGTGATCAAATTTTGCCAACATTAATCAGAATTAGGATCAGAATCAGGTTTATTTTCACTGGCATGTGATGTGAAATTTGTTAAGTTACTAGCAGCAGTTCAAAGCAATACATAATATAGAAGAAAATAATGAATAAATAAATAAATCTTATTCAGTATACTTTATACCATATATGTCAAACTCAAGGCCCGCGGGCCAAATCCGGCCTGTGGTGGAATTATCTTTGGCCCGCGAGATAATATCTAATTACTATTAAAGCTGGCCCCAGTAATCGAAGCGCCTATGTCGTATGATATGGCTAATGCTGAGTTTATTCGGGTACCAGGTTTTCAGGGTTTTTAGTGTTTATTCGGCAGTCTTGCTCGGCAGTCTTCTTCATAAGAAACGGAATTTGTAAAGTGAAACACTTTGTGGTTATAGCAGAGACTGAGACACATGAGAGCAGGCTGAAAAAACGGAGGCAACGAAAGCTGCGTTCACACGCGTCTGACTGATCCGGCCCGCATGAAGCTGCATTTTGCTCAATCCGGCCCGTGACCTAAAATGAGTTTGACACCTCTGCTTTATACAGTATATATATATTGAATAGATTAAAAATTCTGCAGAAACAGAAATACTATATATTTTTTAAAATGAGATGGTGTCCAAGGGTCACTGTCAATTTAGGAATAGGTTGGCAGAGGGGAAGAAGCTGTTCCTGAATCACTGAGTGTGTGCCTTCAGGCTTATGTACCTCCTACCTGATGGTAACAGTGAGAAAAGGGCATGCCCTGGGTGCAGGAGGTCCTTAATAATGGACACTGTCCTGGGTACTTTGTAAGCTAGTACCCAAGATGGAGCCGACTAAATTTACAACACTCTACAACTTCTTTCGGTCCTGTGCAGAAGCTCCCCCCCCCCCCCATACCAGACAGTGATGCAGCCTGTAAGAATGCTCTCCACAGTACATCTACAGAAGTTTTTGAGTGTATATGTTGACATACCAAATCTCTTCAAACTCCTAATGAAGTATTGAAACTTCATTGAAACCATAGTATTGAAACCTAATGAAACTCCAAGACCAAGGAGATGGTGGTGGACTTTAGGAGATCTAGGCCTCATATGGAGCCAGTGATCATTAATGGAGAATGTGTGGAGCAGGTTAAGACCTACAAGTATCTGGGAGTACAGTTAGACGAGAAGCTAGACTGGACTGCCAACACAGATGCCTTGTGCAGGAAGGCACAGAGTCGACTGTACTTTCTTAGAAGGTTGGCGTCATTCAACGTCTGTAGTGAGATGCTGAAGATGTTCTATAGGTCAGTTGTGGAGAGCGCCCTCTTCTTTGTGGTGGCGTGTAGGGGAGGAAGCATTAAGAAGAGGGACGCCTCACGTCTTAATAAGCTGGTAAGGAAGGCGGGCTCTGTCGTGGGCAAAGTACTGGAGAGTTTAACATCGGTAGCTGAGCGAAGGGCACTGAGTAGGCTACGGTCAATTATGGAAAACTCTGAACATCCTCTACATAGCACCATCCAGAGACAGAGAAGCAGTTTCAGCGACAGGTTACTATCGATGCAATGCTCCTCAGACAGGATGAAGAGGTCTATACTCCCCAATGCCATTAGGCTTTACAATTCAACCGCCAGGACTTAAGAACTTTTTAAAAGCTATTATTAATGCTTTTTGAGATAGTGATTTAGATGCATATCATATTTTTTACTGAGTTAAGTATTGTATGTAATTAGTTTTGCTACAACAAGTGTATGGGACATTGGAAAAAAAAGTTGAATTTCTCCATGGGGATGAATAAAGTATCTATCTATCTATCTATCTATAGTCTCTGTCTTGCCTTCTTTATAACTACATCAATATGTTGGGACCAGGTTAGATCCTCAGAGATCTTGACACCCAAGAACTGGAAACTGCTCACTCTCTCCACTTCCGATCCCTCATTGAGGACTGGTATGTGTTCCTTCGTTTTATCCTTCCAGAAGTCAACAATCAGCTCTTTTGTCTTTTTGATGTTAACTGCCAGGTTGTTGCTGCGGCACTACTCCACTAGTTGGTATATCTTGCTCCTGTATGCCATCTCGTCACCACCTGAGATTCTACCAACAATGGTTGCATCGTCAGCAAATTTATAGATGGTACTTGTGCTATGCCTAGTCACACAGTTATAGTATAGAGAGAGTAGAGCAATGGGCTAAGCACACACCCCTGAGGTGCACCAGTGTTGATCGTCAGTGAGGAGGAGATGCTATCACCAATCCGTAAAGATTGTGGTCTTCCAATTAAGAAGTTGAGGATCCAAATGCAGAGGGAGGTACAGAGGCCCAGGTTCTGCAACTTCTCAATCAGTATTGTGGGAATGATGGTATTAAATGCTGAGCTATAGTCAATGAACAGCATCCTGATGCAGGAGTTTGTTTTGTCCAGGTGGACTAAAGCTGGGTAAAGAGCCTTTGAAGTTGTTAATGGTAATTGTTTAGTGATTTTTTTTCAGACTGGCCTGGTTAAAATCTCCCAAAACAATGGTAAAGACATTGGGATGTGCTGTTTCGTGCATGTTGATCCCATTGCTCAGATCATCTCAAGCCTGATTTACATTGGCCTGAGGTGGAAAGTATACTGCTACCAAGATGACCCAAGAGAACTCCCATGGTAAGTAAAAAGGATGGCACTTAACTGCTAGATTTCCAGGTCTGGTGAACAGAATTGGGACAGCACTGATATATTTGTGCACCAAGAAGAGTTGATCATGAGGCATACTCCTCATCCTCTGCTTTTGAGAGACTCTATAGATCTATCCTGACTGTGTATAGTAAACCAGTCAATCTGAATTGCTGCATCTGGTACAGAAGGGGTTAACCAGGATTCCATGAATCAAAGGACACACGTGGTCCTAATGTCCCTCTGATTCACCACCCTAGGTCTGAGATCATCAATTTTATTCAGCAGAGGTTGCACGTTTAGAACTGCTTCCATCCACAGCCAGAGTTGTTTCCGGCAGTTTTGAGCAGCAATAGTTTGTTTAAACACATTAAAGCATCTTTGTTGACTGTACTGACCTTGGAAGCAGTTATGCTTTTTAGCTGTATCAGTCTGAAATGAGAATATTTAATCGCTTCCATTGAAAGTACTGCTGTTACTCAAGTTGCCCCTAGGCGCCCCGGTATAGATATTACCTCAATATTGCATTAATAGTTCCCCTGAATTTAAGGATCAAGGCTCAAATTGCATTCTTAAATGTTTAACATACTATTAAGAACATTTAAATAATATTAAGTACCATACTTTAACCATGGAGGAATTGAGCGATATAGTTAAAAAGGGGGACCATCAATGAGAAAGAAAGTAAGCCAAAGATTATTCCTCCTCATCTCCTTTCTAAAAGGAGATCCCTCTATTTTGAGGCTGTTACCTCTCGTCTTAGACTCCCCCATCATAAGAAACATCCTCTCCACATTCACTCAATCAAAGCCTTTCAAAATTCAATAGGTTTTGATGAGATACCCCCTCATTCTTCTGAATTCCAGTGAGTACTGCCATCTAGCCTTTCCATACTGAAATCACTTTTGTGAACCCTCTCCAAGGTCAGCACATCCTTTTGAAGATAAGGAGCCCAAAACTGCTCACAATACTCCGAGAGAGGTCTCATCAGTGCCTCATAAAGCCTCAATATTATATTCTTGCTTTTATATACTTTTATATGAATGCTAGCATCACATTTGCCTTCCTCACCACCAACTCAACTTGCAAATTAGTCTTGAGGGAACCCTGCACAAGGAATACCAAGTCCCTTTCTCCCTCAAATTTTTTAACTTCCTCTTTTACTCTTTTATTTCTTCTAACAACATGCATGACCATACACTTCCTGACACTGCATTTCATCTGCCACTTCTTTGTCCATTTTCCTAATCTGTTTAAGTCCTTCTGTACCCTCTCTGCTTCCTGTCCATCCACCTATCTTCATATTGTCCATAAACTTGCCCACAAAGCCATCAATTCCATCATCCAAATCGTTGACATATAGCGTAAAAAGAAGCAGTCCCTACACAGAGCCCCATGGAACACTGCTAGTCACTTGCAGCCAACTAAGAAAATCTCCCTTTATAAACAAGAGAAAATCTGCAGATGCTGGAAATCCAACAATACAAACAAAATGCTGGAGGAGCTCAGCAGGCCAGGTAGCATCTATGGAAAAGAGTACTGTACAGTCAACATTTCTGGCCGAGACCCTTCGGAAGGGCTTTATCCCCACTGTTTGCCTCTTGTCAATCACCCTATGCTCTAGCCACGCTGGTATCTTTCTTTTAATACCACAGGATCTTAACTTGTTAAGCAGCTTCATGTGTAGCACCTTGTCAAAAGCCTGCTGAAAGTCAACATATACAACATCCTCCAATTCTCCTTTGCTTATCCTGCTTGCTATTTCTTCAAAGAATTTCAACAGATTAGTCAGGCAAGATTTTCACTTAAGTAAGCTATGCTGACTGTGGCCTATTTTATTATATGCCTCCAAGAACCCCAAAACCATATCCTTAACCATAAACTCTTACATCTTCCCTATCTCACCTAATTTCCTTTCTCATGACTCTCTCCCTTCCTGAAGCATGGATGTTAAATCAGAAAGCACTTGTGCTCATGGATTGTTTTCTCTGGAGCAGAAGAGGCTCAGAGGACATCTGATTGATAATTATAAGATAATGAGAGACATAGATAGCATAGACAGCCAATACCTTTTCCCCAGGATTGACATTTCTAATACAAGGGAATTTATTTAAAGTGAGAGGGTTAATTTCAAAGATGTATGAGATTATCTTTTTTTACACAGAGTATTGTGGGTGCCTGGATACACCCCCCGGGTAGGTGAATGTGATACAGACATTTAAGAGGCTCTTGGATAGACTCATGAATGTGGTGAGAATGGAGGGATATTGGCATTGTTTAGGGAGAAGGGACTAGTTTAGTTAGGAATTTAATTAGTTTGGCACAATGTGATGAGCCAAAGGACATGCGCCAGAGCAGTGTTGTTTTATGCTCTATGTTTAATGCCCAACTTTTTCAATTATGGCCACTTCCGCTTCCTCCCTCTCCCCTTTCCTCCAACTTTCCATCCCCTTAACTTTGTTGGTTCTATATGCTAAAAGTCTTTTCCCTAACCTTTCTTTCAATTTTCAATGCCTACTTCTACCCCCTTCTCCTATTGTTCAGGGTCTAACTTTTTTCCTTTATAAAATGAGATTCTAAGAGCCTGATGAAGAGTCTTGGCCCAAAATGTTGACTGTTTATTCCTTTCCATCATTGCTGCCTGATCTGCTGAATTCCTCCAGCATTTTGTACATGCTATGGATTTCCAGCATCTGCAGAGTCTCTGGTGTTTCTACTGTTCCTTTTAGATGCAATGAGTTTCTGTTTGTAAATGTGCCAGCTAACCACATGACAATGCCCCCATAAACTTTGGATCTCAACCTCATGTACTTGCTGGAAAACCAAAAATATCAACAAGTTAACATTTGAGCATTTTTATATGAAAACCTTATCAGTCAGTTAATGTACACAGGTTAGTAACCTGAGTACGAAAGGAGAAGCATGACTTTACATTGTTATAAAGAAGAATTCTTAAGGTAATATATTACAATGATAACCCAATGCTTTGAATAAATAATTGTTGCTTCTTCAGTCAGTAAGTGTCAATCCTTGTAGCTATATTAGGGTGTCCAAATTATATTGAACTATATAGGTTTTCAGCTAGATAATATTAATTTGCTTGACTAAAATGAACCTAAAAAGGGCCTAAAATAGAGCTTCAGTGTTTAAAGTTCAATTTAGAACATAGTTATAATCTTCACAAGTTTTAAAAATTAAATGATTTGCTAGAGTGTCATGGGTACTGGATGAAATAAAAGCAAGGATCTGCACAATGAAACTGTTAGTGAGTGAATATCTAACTTTTGTCTTATATCTTCAAGCAGACAATTCACGGCTGGAACTGTCTTAAAGACTGAAAATTGCTACCTATCAAATGCAGGCAAGTTTCACTTTGAAGAGTTTATCCTGTGGATTATTACACGTGAGAACAAAAATCTCTGCTGCCTGTGAAGCAACTCATGATGCTTGTCGCACTAAAGGGAAAGAAGTGTTTCACATAATTCAAATAGCACATTGCCTCCTTGGCTTGGGGCCAAACCATAGCTGAGGGCTGTGAAATAAATTCTCTTTTGTTAGTGATAATGTCTTCTGACATTATCCTCCGGCTTTTGTTCCCATTTTAATTTTCCTTGATATCACTGCAGGAGGGTGGCGAGTCCAGTGCAACCAATTTCAGCTTCTATTCTGTCACAGACAATAGTGGATGAGGCTTGCAAATGAAAGCTGAATAAACTGTGATTACGTCTCCATTTGTCAGTAATAGGATTACCCTGCTGATGAAAGGAACTGCAGGCAAACTTACATGCATAACAGTGGTATAAGTTACCCAGGAAGGGAGAGAAAATCCTTTCTGGTTCTAAATTCAGCCCCAGCTTCTCAAATCCGACCCAGGCCCTGGGTTTACAACAAACCACTTCTTGCTGTGTTTGCTGCCACTGAGCTGTGTACTTGCTCAGTGAGGTGGAAAATACAATTACACTCCAAATAAGGGGGTAGTTAGCTTTCTGCCTCTGACAAGGAGACTGAAGGCTTTCGTCTAATTGTGGTAATCTTTCCACTGCATAAATAAAGGGTGAAGTGTAAAAACAATGCCATTCATTAAGTCCACACATAAACAGCCTATGGAACTATACCAAAAGATACAGATAGTTTTACTTGGGAAAATAAAAGATTTAAGCTACATGTTATCTCAGTCATTCCAAGACTCCTGAAACCCAACAATACAAATAAATAAAGGAGAATTACTTCAGGCAGAAAACAGTGTAAGTAAATAAACCTTGAGCAATAGAATAGCTTGTTAATTATGCAATGTTTAAAATGTGGAACAGAAAAAAATAAGTTATCATTACAAAACATCATGAACAAATTACTCTTTGGTCATACCACTGAATGCCGATTCTATTCAGTTCTACATAAGAAATGAATTTGCATCAACCCCAGTCAAATTGAATTCCTGAGGTGGAGTTCAATTTGCAAATAACATTCTATCACATGATTGGCATCTTTAACTGCTTGTTTCAAAGGTTATTAATCCTACATTGTCAAGGATGAACAAATCAATGTCCTGGTCCTCTCCCAGGTGAATAACAACAGCACTGAGCTATGTTAACTCTTAGTAAGCTACTGTGGGCAGGCTATGCCAATAGCATGTCTAATATCTAAATAGGACATGTCTAAATGTCTAAATAGGACATACATGGTAAATGGTAGGACATACAGGAATGCAGTAGAACAGAGTGATCTAGAAATAATGGTGCATAGTTCCCTGAAGGTGGAATCTCATGTGGATAGGGTGGTGAAGAAAGCTTTTGGTATGCTGGCCTTTATAAATCAGAGCATAGGAGTTGGGAGGTAATGTTAAAATTGTACAAGGCATTGGTAAGGCCGAATTTGGAGTATTGTGTACAGTTCTGGTCACCGAATTATAGGAAAAATGTCAACAAAATAGAGAGAGTACAGAGGAGATTTACTAGAATGCTACCTGGGTTTCAGCACCTAAGTTACAGAGAAAGGTTGAACAAGTTAGGTCTTTATTCTTTGGCGCGTAGAAGGTTGAGGGGGGACTTGATAGAGGTATTTAAAATTATGAGGGGGATAGACAGTTGATGTGGATAGGCTTTTTCCATTGAAAGTAGGGGAGATTCAAACAAGAGGACATGAGTTGAGAGTTAAGGGGCAAAAGTTTAGGGGTAACACGAGGGGGAACTTCTTTACTCAGAGAGTGGTAGCTGTGTGGAACGAGCTTCCAGTAGAAGTGGTAGAGGCAGGTTTGATATTGTCATTTTTAACAAATTGGGTAGGTATATGGACAGGAAAGGAATGGAGGGTTATGGGCTGAGTGCAGGTAGATGGGACTAGGTGAGAGTAAGCGTTTGGTACGGAATAGAAGGGCTGAGATGGCCTGTTTCCGTGCTGTAATTGTTATATGGTTAATATCAGGTTCCTGAATCAGACACTCTATTCTGAGCATATGGACAGAGGTAAAGATTCAAGAAAGTGCTCAAATCCTCCTTGAAGAAATACAACAACCCCACCAACATCTGAGAATCTGTGAACAAGATGACTCAGAATGTCAAAGAAGCAATTGGTTGGTATTGAGAACCTCAAGGTCATGAACTGGGAGTGCACGGAGCAACAGAAAAGCACATCACCTCCCAAACTACCCAGTCACCACCCCGTCAGCTACCAACTAGCACTGTCTCATTAGTACCAAAGTTTGTGGTTCCCAAATTGTCCTTAAAACATATAAAACTGGAATGGAAACAAGTCTTGCTTGATCTGGACCAACTGCCTAAGAAGAAAATCTAAGACACTGAATTGTTTCAAAGTACAGTAGCATCCTTTTCCAATTGTTCCACTTTTAATTTTTAGTTACATTAACCATTCATCTTTTATTTATATAGTAGCCCAGGCATTGCATGGAGTCTGTAAAGACCAAGAACAAGTTGGGGTACATACCGTTTCTATGCAAAATCCCCCGTAGGAACTTCTATGAGGCATAATGGCAAAACAATTGAATGTCAATTGGTCTCTCAGTGAAAACAGTGTGGGTGAGACAGAGATTTGGGGTAATACTGAGACAAGTGGGGCAGAGAGTGCAGAAACCAAATGGGTATGAATATGGAGAAGTGGGGAGCAGATAGGACCTGTTGGAGTCAAGATTTGACTGGGATTGTAAGGCAAGAGTTGGTTGGACACATAATTGTCAATAAGAATGAGAATTGATCAGAGAGGCATTCAACAAATGAATCGTCATGGTCAGTACCAGAGTGAGAAAGGAAAATCAGAGAGGTGATGAGAACTCTGAGCGAATTACAAGCAGAAGAGGTGGGAGAGAGGCAGGTAACACCAGAGCATTTAAGAAGCATTGACTCAATGCCACTGAGTCGCCAACATACAATGCTGATAAATGGGATCATTATAGATCATTACTTGACATTTGGCATGCATATGGTGGGCTTGTTCTGTGTCATAGAGGCATTCAGCACGACAAAATGGTCCCTCAGCCCAAATGGTCCATGCCAACCAAGATTCCCATCTACGGTAGTTCCATTTGACCCATTTGGCCGAAATTCCTCAAAACCAAGGGTTCCAACCTGGGCTCCATAAAGGGTGCACGGCATAAAAAAGGCTGTGAAACACTGCTCTAAACCATTCCTATCTGCATACTGGTTCAAGAGTCTTTGAAATGTTGTACTACATCATTCTCCACCTATGAGAACAATTAGAAGTCTCTTAAAGGAGGACCTACCTTGGAGAATGAATGCTTCAATTTCTTGGCAACAGACCAAGCAGGGTCTGATCCCTTTTGATAATTCCTTAAGTGTATTTCATTGAGATCTGTTTCAGCATCCAAGGCCACACCATTTGCAGGGATCATTTACAAAGAAAATAATATGCATGTGATGTAACTGAACATATGATTAGTGACCAGCATGCACTCCCTGCTGTTTTTGATTTTAAAAAATATATATCCAACATCTTTTTTGCTTACAGAAAAAAAGCTTCATATTAATTTGTAGTAGCATTAGCAAACAAGCTTTACATTGTACCATATGATATTATACAATTTAAGAGCCTATGGTGAAAAACTTAGTCAAAGAGTTGGGCTTTAGGGAGCACCCTAAAGGAGGAAAGAGTGGCCACTGGGAGTTTTACAATTAAAAATTCTTTCCAAATGCAAAAATTTTAATGCATTCTCAACCGATGGTTCACAGCAAAAGCTGGACTTCCCACTGAACTTTGAGAAAAGAAATGTCTTCTGACTTGTATGTCAGGCCCAATGATAACAGTGCAGATTGGAAGGATTAACTTTCAGTCAGTAACATAATATCCACATTGTTGACTTGCCTGGCTTCTGGACTCCAAATTGTTGCATGTTTTCCACCTGATCTTATAACAAGTGTCTCACTTTTCTTTCCAATGCTCCTACTTCTCTCAAGTGTCCCTTCAAACTTAAATCAGTACAAGGGAAGGATCTTGTTTTGTTCCTTCAATGATCCTCCCTTTCCTAATTAAACACAAATCAACTTACCTTATATAGGAGCTTTTAAGTATGTGTTTCAACAAATGGAAAAGGTTCAGCAGCAGAATTCCAGCAACCTATTCATTTATTTCTGCATTTTTCTGCTTAGTTATTATTTTGTACTCTGGTGAGTTCTCCATTGAATTGTTTTAGCTATAGAAATCATTTTATTTACTCTTATTTTCTACATTCTATATAATTTTATCCATATTTTTTCTTTGCTTTGGTTACTCATGATAAGACTAATGATGGAATCAAGCAAGGATCAGACTGGAAATATTTATAATCTGTGAAATGTTATTCAAGGTCTTACCGAAATATTACCTTTTTATGCAATATACTGGACAAAGGTACACAAGGAAACAGTGCTCTCATTATTGAAGTTCATTAAGAAAATTTGCATGTTCATTTAGTTGCTTATTGAACACGCCTTCAAAGTTTGTTCCAATGAACATAACAAATGTCAAAGGTTACAGGAGATGACCGGAACATGACCCGTTTTTAATCACGGTATTTTCCTTCCTCTTCTTGATACAGTGTGTGTGTGTGTGTGTGTGTGTGTGTGTGTGTGTGTGTGTGTGTGTGTGTGTGTGTGTGTGTGTGTGTGTGTGTTGTGTGTGTGTGTGTGTGTGTGTGTGTGTGTGTGTGTGTGTGTGTGTGTGTGTGTGTGTGTGTGTGTGTGTGTGTGTGTGTGTGTAAACCCATCCAGATGAAGGTGAATTAGAAATCAAATGTAAATTTTCATCTTTCTTGATCGGTAACACAATGGACAAACCAGAAAAGTATTTCATATTATCAAAGGATCTAGAACAAAAAATATAGGGTGCACAGTTTAGAAACAAAAAAAATTACTAGCTCAAATTTGAAATGTTGGAAATCTAAAGCCCCAAAACAAGTCTGCATATAGTGTAAGTATCATGGATGTAGCTTCATACTGCTGCAGTTAATTTATAAGTAATACCCAGATTTTTCAGAGATGTGCTATTATCTTATATTCAACACTAAGATTCACAATGCATCAAAATTTATCTCGCCACATCCCTGAAGAAAAACTTATTGGGTAAAATCTCCCTGGAACTAAATTGTCCTGAAGCCCTACACACAGCTTAGACTTTTGTCAAAGTTGCCAAGCTTCCAAAATGAACCAGAATTCCCCAACATTTCAATGCGTAAAAATTATTTGAACAATTATAAAAAATAAATGACTTCTACACTCATTGACAAGCAGAGCAGTATACACATAGGAATAACACCAGCTACCTTTTCCTTTTCAGACTGAAGATTATGCTTTACAAGTCAAGTAGCTTTTTATTGTCATTTCAACCATAACTGCTGGTACAGTACACAATAACAATGAAACAATGTTTATCCAGGACCATGGTGCTACATGAAACAACACAAAACTACATTAGACTTCAGACCTACACGGGACTACATAAAGTGCACAAAACCGTGCAAGACAGTACAATAATTAATAAACAAGACAGTAGGCACAGTAAAGGGCAAAATACAATATAATAGTAAATAATGTAAATGTAAACAATGTTTTAGCAGGAATTGAGAAAGAAATGAGCAAAAATTGCAAAGGGAGTGGAGTGGTGTTCAGTTAGAGCCTGAATGTTTCGGTACCTTTTGCCAGATGGCAGGAGGGAGAACAGTTTGTATGAGGGGTGCGTGGGGTCCTTCACAATGCTTCACAATTACTTGAACATTGCCAGGTTTTGCCAACAGACAGCAAAGGTATTTGCAAATGTTTTTGTGACTTTGAAAGAGCCACATGCAGACTAGAGCTGTAGATGTTACTTGTATTTATTCTGCAACTAATAGTTCAGGAAGAGAAGCTTCCAGAAGAATCTCCCTGAACACAAAGCACACTGAGATTTTACAGAATACTCTCTAAGCACAAAGATAACATCAGTGATTAAGTAAAGTTTCAATGGTTACATTTACATTGTTTACTTCAAAAATACCTTTGTGGTTCCATAGAATTATTTGTTTACAATGGGAACACCTCTGAATGTCAAAAGCTTTCGTGGAAATAGCCCCTCAAAACAACCATCTTTTCCCATTGTATTGAGGGATAGCTCTCTGGATGGACAAACACTCCAAATCAGAATCAGAATCAGGTTTATTATCACCGGCATGTGACGTGAAATTTGTTAACTTAGCAGCAGCAGTTCAATGCAATACATAATCTACCAGAGGAAAAAAAATAATAATAAATAAAATAAAAATAATAATAAATAAACAAGTAAATCAATTACATATATTGAACAGATTTTTAAAAACTGATTGACAGAATAGATCAGAATCAGTTTAATATCACTGGCATATGTCCTATTTTTGTTGTTTTTCAGCAGCAGTACATTGCAATACATAATCAAAACCGTAAATTACAATAAGACATATATTGCAACACACATAAAATGCTGGAGGAACTCAGCATATAACCATATAACAATTACAGCATGGAAACAGGCCATCTCAGCCCTTCTAGACCATGCCAAAAGCTTACTCTCACCTAGTCCCACTGGCCCGCACTCAACCCATAACCCTCCATTCCTTTCCTGTCCATATACCTATCCAATTTTACTTTAAATGACTGTACCGAACCTGCCTTTACCACATCTACTGGAAGCTCGTTTCACACAGCTACCACTCTCTGAGTAAAGAAGTTCCCCCTTGTGTTACCCCTAAACTATTGCCCCTTCACTCTCAACTCATGTCCTCTTGTTTGAATCTCCCCTACTCTCAATGGAAAAAGCCTATCCACATCATCTCTACCTATCCCCCTCATAATTTTAAATACCTCTGTCAAGTCTCCCCTCAAGCTTCTACGCTCCAAAGAATAAAGACCTAACTTGTTCAACCTTTCCCTGTAACTTAGGTGCTGAAACCCAGGTAACATTCTAGTAAATCTTCTTTGTACTCTCTCTATTTTGTTGACATCTTTCCTATAATGCGGTGACCAGAACTGTACACAATACTCCAAATTCGGCCTTACCAATGCCTTGTACAATTTTAACATTACATCCCAACTCCTACACTCAATGCTCTGATTTATAAAGGCCAGCATACCAAAACCTTTCTTCACTACCCTATCCACATGAGATTCCACCTTCAGGGAACTATGCACCATTATTCCTAGATCACTCTGTTCTACTGCATTCTTCAATGCCCTACCATTTACCATGTATATCCTATTTGGATTATTCCTACCAAAATGTAGCACCTCACACTTATCAGCATTAAACTCCATCTGCCATTGTTCAGCCCACTCTTCTAACTGGCCTAAATCTAAATCTCTCTGCAAGCAGGTCAGGCAGCATCTATGGAAATGAATAACCAGTTGACAATTCAGGCCAAGACCCTTCTTCAGGATAAGAAATATATATATACACAAATAAATACAATAAGTAGTGCAAAACGAGAGAAAAAAAAGAAATACATAATAAATCTTGTTAGGTGGCAAGACAACCAGTCTCGTCAGTTCCCTGAATTTCAGAGCCTTTTATCTATTACTTCCCTGCGTCATTTACAATGATGCAAAATTCAAAATGCCCATACCAAATGGCCAGTTTCAGTGCACTTATCTCATTTATTTGTATATCTGTAAAGCCTATCTCATCCACTTACATCCACTGTGATGAAGTGATTTGAGAGGTTTGTCACGAAGCATATCAATTCCTGCCTGATGAATGTCTTGGACCCACTCCAATTTGCTTACCGTCACAACAGGTCAACAGCAGATACTATTTCATTGGCTCTTCACTCTGCTCTGGAATATCTGTACGTTAAATGAGCATACATCAAATGCTCTTCATTAACAACCAGTGTGCAAAAGACAACAAACTGTGCAAATACAAAAAGAAAGGAAAAAATAATAATAAATGAATAAGCAATAAATATCAAGAAGATGAGATGAAGAGCCCTTGAATGTCCTGGGTGGTGGCAGTCCCTGATGATGGATGCTGCTTTCCTGCAACAATGCTCAATGGTGGGGAGGGCTTTACCCGTGATGGCCTGGGCTGTATCCACTACTTTTTGTAGGATTTTCTGCTCAAGGGCATTGGTGTCTCCATACCAGGCAGTTACGCAGCCAGTCAATACACTCTCCACCACATATCTGTAGAGGTGTGTCAAAATTTTAGGTGTTAAGCTGAATCTTTGCAAACTTCTAAGGCAGAAGAGGTGCTGCCGTACTTTCTTTGAAATTGCATTTATGTGCTGGATTTAGGACAGGTCCTCTGAAATAATAACACCAAGCTATTTAAAGTTGCTGACCCTCTCCATCTCTCATCCCCCATGAGGACTGGCTCATGGACCTCTGGTTTCCTCCTCCTGAAGACATTATTCAGCTCCTTGGTTTTGCTGACATTCAGAAACAGATTGTTGTTGTGGCACCACTCAGCCAGATTTTCAATCTCCCTCCTATACGCTGATCCATCACCACCTTTGATTCAGCCTACAACGGTGGTGTCATCAACAAACTTAAATATGTCATTGGAGCTGTGCTTAGCCTCACAGCCATAAGTATACAGAGAGTAGAGCAGGGGGCTAGGCACACAGCCTTGTGATTCACCTGTGTGGATGGAGATTGTGGAGGAGATGATGTAACTGACTGGGGTCTGCAAGTGAGGAAATTGAGGTTCCAATTGCACGAGGTATTAAGGTGAAACTCATAAAGTTTATTGATTAGTTTTGGGGAACAGACTAATAATGAACATACTGATATATGCATTTTTACTGTCCAGATGTTCCAGGGTTGAATGAAGAGCCAATGATATGGCATTTGCTGTGACCCTTTTGTGCTGGCAGCCGTATTGGAGTGGATCCAAATCACTTCTCAGGAAGGAGTTGATATGTTTCATCATCAACCCCTCAAAACACTTTATCACTGTGGATGTAAGTGTTACTCATCAAGGCAAGTCACCACGTTCTTCTTAGGCACCGGTTTAATTGAAGCCTGCTTGAAGCAGGTGGGTACTTAATACTGCCAAAGCGAGAGGTTTAAGATCTCCAGCCAGTTGACCGGCACAGGTCTTTAGTACTTGCCCAGGTACCCCAGCTGGGTCAGATGTTTTTCGTAGGTTCAGCCCCCTAAGGGATGCTCTCACATTGGCCTCAGAGATTGAAATCACTGGGTCATAGGGGGCAGTGAGAGGTTGTGATGGTTCCTCCATGTTTTGACAGTCAAAGGGCTCATCTGGAAGCGAAGCCCTTTTGTTACTTAGGTCACTTGAGTTTGTAAGTAGTTATAGCATTCAAGCCCTGCCATTAGCATCCTTCATTGATTCAAGTTTCGTGCGGAATAGCCACTTCGCCTGTGAGATGGCTTTCCAGAAGTCGTACCTGGACCTCTTGTAACTTTCTTGGTCACCAGACTTGAATACCGTTGATCTGACCCTCGGCAAATTGTGGATCTCATGGTTCATCCAGTGCTTCTGGTTGGGAAGGCTAAATGATATTGTGGGGACACACTCATCTAAACTTGAGAGTAGCCCAATCCACCAACTCGAAGCAATCTCATAGCCTCTCTTCTGCCTCCAGTGACCACCCCTTTGTTGTTCTAATCTCTGGAGCTTTTCTCTTTAACCTCTGCCTGTATGTAGGTAGGAGAAGATCAACCAAGAGATCAGATTTCCTGAAATGAAGTATTCAACATTATCCTCTCAAAACTATTCAATAAGCTCCAAGACTAAGGCCTGGATATCTCCTTGTGCAACTGGATTACTGATTTTCTCACTTGCACACCCAAGTGAGTATGGATTGTCAACACCTTCACAATCACCATCAGCACAGGTGCACCATAGGACAGTGTGCTTAACTCCCTGATCTAGTCACTTTATACTAATGACTGTGAGGCTAAGTACAGCTCTAATGCCATTTTGTTAAACTTCTTTAGGTGGAGACTATCCTGTGTAGTTGCATCACAGCCTTGTACGGAAACACTCATGTCCAAGAATGGCAAACCCTCCAAAAAGGGATGGATATAGTCAAGTCATCACAGGAAAAGCCCTCCCCGACACTGAGCACATCCACAAGGAACGCCGGCACAAAAAAGCAGAATCCATCTTCAAAGACACCCATCATCCAGACCATGCTCTTCTCACTGCTGGTATCAGGAAGGAAGCACAGAAGCCTTAGGTCCCACACCACCAAGTTCAGAAGCAGTTACTACTCTTCAACCATCCTGAACCAGTGTGGATAACCTCACTCACCTCAACGCTGAAATGATTCCACAAACTACGGACTTTCGTGGAATCTACAACTCATGTTCTCAGTATTATTTTTTTACTTATTTATTTTTCATTATTAGCTTTTGTTTTTTTTTGAATTTGCGCACTTTGTCGTCCTTCGCACGTTGGTTATTTATCAGCCTTTGTGTGTAGAATTTTCATTGATTCTACTGTATTTCCAATCTCAGGGTAGTTTATGGTGACATGCATGTACTTTGAGAATAAATTTACTTTGACTTTGAACTTTTTAGAGGCCTGCTGCTGAGATCTGATAGATCTTGTAGACAACAGTCTCTGTTTATGCAGCAATTCTTGTAATTTCATAAGTAATTATTGCTTATATATATGAATGAACAGTTTGAATACTGGTTCTTACGTTTATATTATTGAGTGCTATCTCCATAACTCATGATTAAAGTTGCCTAACAGTTCCTAAAATTCACTACACTACAGTAGTTCAACAAAATGGCTCACCAGCACTTTATCAGGGACAATTAAGAATGGCCAATAAACATTGTCTTGTCAGAACTACCCACAACCTGTAAATGAATAAGTAAGTGTCACTGGGGAATTATGAACTTCCAGTGGTGAACAAAACATGTTTCGCAAAGCACTCCCAGGAAAGGCAGGAGAAAGAACCGAGCTGCAGCTCCAAGGCTCTGAGATAGTCAGATAGGAGCACTTGCCCTCCACTGTTTAGTTGGGAGCCGGCAGAAATTACTGGTAAAATGTTAACTGTTGGAGAATGCTATGGGAGAGGGACATTATTGAGAGAGTCCATAAAAAAAGCAGATCAACAAAGGAAGTGAAGAAAGCATCATGAAGAAGGATGAATTCTCATCCTCATCACATTCTACAGGGGTTGTATTGAGAGCATCCTGAGCAGCTGCATCACTGCCTGGTTCAGAAATTGCACCATCTCGGATCGCAAGACCCCGCAGCGGATAGTGAGGTCAGCTGAGAAGATCATCGGGGTCTCTCTTCCTGCCATCACGGACATTTACACTACACACTGCATCCACAGAGGAAACAGCATTATGTAGGACCCCATGCACCCCTCATACAATCTCTTCTCCCTCCTGCCGTCTGGGAAAAGTCTCCAAAGCATTCGGGCTCTCACGACCAGACTATGTAACAGTTTCTTCCCCCAAGCTATCAGACTCCTCAATACCCGAAGCCTGGACTGACACCTTGCCCTACTGTCCTGTTTATTATTTATTGTATTGCCTGCACTGTTTTTGTGCACTTTATGCAGTCCAGTGTAGGTCTGTAGTCTAGTGTAGCTTTCTCTGTGTTTTTTTTTATTACGTAGTTCAGTCTAGTTTTTTGTACTGTGTCATGTAACACCATGGTCCTGAAAAACGTTGTCTCATTTTTACTATGCACTGTACCAGCAGTTATGGTCGAAATGACAATAAAAGTTGACTTGACTTGACTTGAATTATGGTGAAAAACAGTGAGTCACTGGAGAAAGCAGCAGAGAAAAACAAGCCTTTGAAACAGTATTGGTGAAAGGTCATGGGCCTAAAATATTCTGTTTCTTTCTCCACAGGCTTATTTCAGGTCTGTTTTACTGGCTGTAATACCCAGCAAATGGCTTAATGTGTTCATCTTGAAGGGCCATTACCCATTGAAAATGTGGATGAATATGTACTGGAATGTTGATAACTGGTTCCGGAACAAAAATCTGACATGTTTTTCTCTCTGCAGATGCTGCCTGACCTGATGAGCATTCCCAACATTCTGGATAATTTTTAGTTCTCTAATATCAACCTTATGGGGAGAGAATACAAAACACAGAGACACAAAGGGACTTGGGAGTCCTTGTGCAAGATATCCTAAAGGTTAACCTCCAGGTTGAGTCGGTTGTGAGGAAGGCAAATGCAATGTTGGCATTCATTTCCAGAGGTATAGAATATAAGAGCAGGGATGTAATGTTGAGGCTCTATAAGGCACCCATGAGACCACACCTGGAGTATTGTGTGCAGTTTTGGACTCCTTATTTTAGAAAGGATTGGAGAGGGTTCAGAGAAGATTCATGAGAATGATTCCAGGAATGAAGGGGTTACCATATGAGGAGGAGCATTTGGCAGCTCTTGAGTTGTATTCCCTGGAGTCAAGGAGAATGAGGGGGGATCTCACAGAAACATTCCAAATCTTAACAGGCCCGAACAGATTAGATATGGCATAGTTATTTCCTATTGTAGGGGATTCTAGGACAAGATGATTGAAGAATGTCCTTTTAGAACTGAGGTGTGGTGAAATTACTTTAGTCAGAGGGTGGTAAATCTGTGGAATTTGTTACCACGTGCGGCTGTGGAGGCCAAGTCATTGGGTGTATTTAAGGTAGAGATATATAGGTTCTTGATTAGCCAGGGCATCAAAGGATATGGGGTGAAGGCAGGGAAGTGAGGATGACTGGAAGAATTGGATCATTCCATGATTGAATGGTGGGGCAGACTCGATGGGCTGAATGGCCTACTTCTGCTCCTATATCTTATGGTCTTATTTTACTATTGGATCCTGGATATCTGTTAGACAACAGTTATCCAATGCTGCCTATCCTTTTGACAAATATTTGAAATCTTCTCTCTGGCCTCCTGGAGTACATATCATGACAAAATAAAACTGTCCTGAGAAACAAAATGAAAGGAAAATGGCAAAGTCAGAAAGTGAAGGAATTTGAAGTACAGGATTTAGATTAATGAAGGTGTGATAATTAATGAGAGGAGACTGGAGAGAGGCTCCAGAAAATGTCAGCTTCATCAAACAGCTGCTAAAGTCAAACAAGCAAGGCAATGTGGGCTTTAAATATGGATTAGACATTGTCAGATTTCTCCATGAGTTTATAAAGACTCAAAGTGATGGTACTGATGTGTTAAATGGCTGGCTTCAACATGAATCAAGATGTGAAATTAATACTTGAAATTAAACTAGGAAGATAAATCCAAGTGTTTGTTTTTCTGGACAGATAAATAGGCGAACTTAAAATTAAAAGAGCAACTCTGAATTTGTGCTGGGGTAGAAAATGTAAAAGCAGATTTTCCCTTCAAATTATACTGTAAATACAGATCAGTAATCATCTGAGTTATAAAATACTTGGGAGACAACAGCAGCTTTTTTTCCTCCCAAAGAGTTTGATTGAAAAGGGAATTTATAGCTCTGGTTATTTCTCTACCCAACCCCCCTACCAGCCCTATTTGTATTTTAGACCCTGCAGGGGCAGAATTCAATTTGAACCAGGATGACCCAAACCTGAAATGTTTCCACTTGAAGTTTAAAGGAACAGTTGACGTGCCAATGGTATTAAATTATTGGTACAACCAACATGCCGATCTTTATGTTCCCACAGAATGGGGAAGTGCTATTTAGCAGCCTCCCTGTGAACCTTCTGTTTTATAGATACGGCCAAATCCAGCTCAAGGTTAAATTGTGGGAGTCTCTTCTTATAAATTTTATGTGGATAACTCTCAAAAAGGTCAAATCAAATTGTTCAGAATAACAAATATTTTTATTCAGGGGCCAATGCCAATTTAAGCCTGTAATATGTAAAGTCGGGACTGATCAAAAACCTTATGGATCTCAAGTATTCAAAGATCAGTATATTCATCAGGTGAATGACCCTAATCTTTGCTATCACCAACATTTCAAAATGAACTGTACAAATAGAAAGTAGTTTACATGTCAAGGTCTAAGGGGTTAAAGCACACCAACATCTAATTTGCCTGTTAAATTTCCTCAGAGTCTAGACTGCTTGTTGATGTATATTTTAAATAACTGTGTTTGACCAAAAAAAAAGTAAATGAGATGTTGTGTAAATCATGTACTTAAAGAAATGCTTAGTTTTGCTGTACCAGAAATATTACACATAGCCTCCCCCTTGGTGAGTAAAACAGGGATAATTATAATCTCCATAGCAGCATGATATATTTGATGTCTAAACATGGAGCATTTTATTTCTGTGACATTCTCACCACAAGCAGTTTCTCTTGGGCTCACCATGAAATAATGAGACAAAACAAAGACCAGTGGGGGATCTGGGAGAAGGGAGCCTCTCTTGGAGCCAGCCACATTTAGAGATGATTACTAGCAACACCCTGTCCAACAAAAAAAGTGAACCATACTATCAAACTGTTCACATTAATGCCCATTCAAGCCGTAATTTGATATGATGTTTACCCGATCCTGAATTACTGTGCTCCCTCACAGAGCAGCAAACTTTGTGTAAATCATTTTGCTTGTGGTAAAATAAGAAACAGTGATGGCAGAGGTTGAAGAGACACTCTGAAGTATGGAGAGATAACTGATGCCGTCTTGCTTAGGTTTAGCATTATGTTCCAAAGGCGTGAAAACTAATCAAAATCTACTCCAACCCACCAAATACTTACTAATAGCTCATGTGCAGGAGGCACAAGGCAGGAGGCCATTGTGATCAAGGAAAGGATTTATACACAGTGAAACATTGGGGTAACATATGCAGCAATAAACAGCAAAAAAGTTCCATTAAATCCGTTAAGATTTAACCTATTGTAGTTATCCAAACAGTAGCTAGGGGCGATCAAGGGCTTAAGCCTCTTTACAGCTACCTTACTTGAAGGAACCTTTTCCAAACTTTCTTTTATGCCTTGGACCACACCCATTAAGCAAGGGGTCTGTGGACGCTGGGTTGGGAACCCCTGGCTTAGGCTACGTCCACACTACGCAGGATAAATCTGTAACTTTTCTCTTCGTTTTTACCCTCCGTCCACACTAAAATGGCGTTTTCGTCCCCCAAAAACGGAGCTTTTCAGAAACGCTTTCCAGGGTGGGTATTTTTAAAAATGCTGCTTGGGCAGATCAGTGTGGACAGGGTAACCGGAGACTTATGAAAATGCTGTCAGACAGCAGCGCGCTATTTCATTGTTTTCTTGAACGCAACCTAACAATTTCAGAACAGACAGCAACGAGACTGAAGCCAGAAGAGTTAGAAATGTACTCACCAAATACTTTGACCCATAACTTACTGAATAAATAAGTATATTCACTTTGCCTTGTTTTCTGTCCTTGCTTGTATGAAGGTGGTTTACCTTTTTACGCAAGTACTTCTCTGACAATAGATGTGTAATAGCCTAATGTAACGTATGGAAATACAAGATTATACTGATGCAGACATGTTTTATACATTTAACAAGGTGCTTTATTAATGCAACAGATTTAGTCAGTTTTTCAATGTTCGTCGTCAGCCGGGTCAATCTGTCCGTGAACTCCCTGTCAGTTGCCTCCATACGATCCAGTATTTGTTTTTTTTTACTTTTAAGTTCTCCTGCGCGAGAGCCAACAGCTGTCCGTCGTTTTAAGTTTTTCTAGTCTGTAACTACACAAACGCGCACTTTCACGGCAAGATTTGACGTCGCTTGTTTTAGGTAGATGTGTCCTGCACATGCGTAGTAGGAGGAAATTCACCGAAATCTCGGTTTCATTGTAGACAGAGATATTTTTAAAAACACATAGTGTGGACGCCTATCATTTTTACATGAAACCGGCATTTTCAAAATGATCCAGTCTAGTGTGGATGTAGACTTACAGTATATCTGGACATCTGGGTTTGTCTTTGTATTTGAATGTGTTTGCTCATTTAGTTGCCCAACGCTGAGTCCATGCAGCAGAACCTATTCTCCATTCATCTTGGACCACTATGCTATTGACTCAGGACCTACATTCATCAAAGCCAACTCGCAGATGGCATGAAGTGGCCACTCCACATTAAAAGAATTTGTGCAATGACATTTTCCATTTCTCAGAAATAGAATTGTAACCAGCCTTTTTTGACACCAAGTGAGTGCATTAGATAAAGGAGAGAAAAAAAATGTAATTATATAGCCCAGCTTCCGGAGTGTCATGGACTGAAGATTGATGCTTGTCTTCCCAGGAGCGAGCACTGGAGAGCAGCCCTGATGGGAGGGATCAGTGCCCAACCCAGTAAGGAATCCAGCAACACAGAGCCATCTCCAAGGTCTCCTTTGCTGGCAATCACACAGGGACCCCAAGACATGAAGGCTTTGCCTGCACAACAATCAAGGCAATGCAGCTCCCCTGCTATCAGTGTTGCCAATGAACCAGTGAATAGGACTTACAGTATTCTACATTATCAATGTTCAACAGGGTAATTCTTGAGGTCACAAGAAATAAATAAATGTGGATTACAAATTACTGCAGGAGATAGAAAAGGCGTGTCAGAAAGGCAATGTCATGATAATCTTTGGAGATTTTATCATGAAAGTAGATTGGGAAAACCAGGTCAGTACTGGACCTCAAGAGAGAGAATTTGTAGAATGTCTAAGGGATGGCTTTTTAGAACAGCTTGTCACTGAGTCCACTAGGGGATCAGCTGTGCTGGATTGGGTGTTGTGCAATGATCCACAGATGATAAGAGAGCTTAAGGTTAAGGAACCCTTAGGGAACAGAGATCACAATATAATCAAGTTCACATTGAAATCTGAGAGGGAAAAATAAAATCCAATGTGTCAGTATTTCAGTGGAATAAAGGAAATTACAATGGCATGAGAGGGGATTTGGCCGAAGTTGACTGGAAAGGGACATTTGCCGGAGGGACAGCAGAGCAGTAATGGCTGGAGTTTCTGTGAAAAATGAGGCAAGTGCAAGACAGATATATTCCAAATAAGAAGACATTTTCAAAGGGAAGAAGGACACTACCGTGGCTGACAAGTGAAGTCAGAGCCAAAGTAAAAGCAAAAGAGAGGGCATACAAGGAAGCCAGAGCTAGTGGGAAGATAGAAGATTGGGAAGCTTTTAAAAACTTGCAGAAATAAACTAAGAAGGTCATTTGGAAGGAAAAGATGAATTATGAAAGGAAGCTGACGACTAATATCAAAGAAGATACTAAAAGCTTTTTAAAGTATATAAAGGGTAAAAGATAGATAGATAGATAGATAGATAGATAGATAGATACTTTATTCATCCCCATGGGGAAATTCAACATTTTTTCCAATGTCCCATACACTTATTGTAGCAAAACTAATTACATACAATACTTAACTCAGTATAAATATGATATGCATCTAAAATCACCCTCTCAAAAAGCATTAATAAATAGCTTTTAAAAAGTTCTTAAATAGTTTACTAAAATACATTGAATGGTAACTTAAGCTCAGTCCTAACCCCGGCACTTTAACATATCTTACCCCTGGCGGTTGAATTGTAAAGCCAAATGGCTTTGGGGAGTAATGATCTCTTCATCCTGTCTGAGGAGCATTGCATCAATAGCAACCTGCCGCTGAAGCTGCTTCTCTGTCTCTGGATGGTGCTATGCAGAGGATGTTCAGGGTTTTCCATGATTGACCGTAGCCTACTCAGCGCCCTTCACTCTGCTACCGATGTCATACTCTCCAGTTCTGTGCCCACGACAGAGCCCGCCTTCCTTACCAGCTTATTAAGACGTGAGGCGTCCCTCTTCTTAATGCTGCCTCCCCAACACGCCACCACAAAGAAGAGGGCGCTCTCCACAACTGACCTATAAAACATCTTCAGCATCTCACTACAAACATTGAATGACACCAACCTTCTAAGGAAGTACAGTCGACTCTTGAGAATTGAGAGTAGATACAGGACCAATACAAAATGACGCTGGAGATATTGTAATCAGAGATTAGGAAAAGGAACTGAATGTGTATTTTGCATCAGTCTTCACAGTGAAAGATGCCTGCAGTATACCAGACATTCAAGAGTGTCAGGGAAGTGAAGTTTGTGCAGTGAAAATTATGATTGAGAAAGTGCTCAGGGAGCTTAATGGTCTGAGGGTGGATAAATCTCCTGGACCTGATGGAATGCACCCTTGGGTTCTGAAGGAAGTAACTGGAGAGATTACGGAGGCATTAATGATGATCTTTCAAGAATCGATAGATTCTGGTATTGTACTGGATGACTGGAAAGTTGCAAATATTACTCCGCTACTTAAGAAGGGTGGGAGGCAGCCGAAAGGAAACTATAGACCTGTTAGCCTGACATCAGTGGTTGGGAAGTTGTTAGAATTGATTGTTAGGGATGAGATTACAGAGAACCTGGAGGCACATGACAAGATAGGCCAAAGCCAGCATGGCTTCCTGAAAGGAAAATCCTGCCTGACGAACCTACTGCAACTCTTTGAGGAAATTACAAGCAGGATAGACAAAGGAGATGCATTGGATGGGGTGTACTTGGATTTTCAGAAGGCCTTTGACAAGGAGCCGGACATGAGGCTGCTTTGCGAGGTAAGAGCCCATGGAATTACAGGGAAGTTACTAACGTGGGTGGAGCATTGGCTGGTTGGCAGAAAACAGAGAATGGAAATAAAGGGATCCTATTCTGCCTGGCTGCCGGTTACCAGTGGAGTTCCACAGGGATTGGTGTTGGGACCGCTGCTTTTTATGATGCATGTCAATGATTTGGACTATGGTATTAAGGGATATGTGGCTTAATTAGCTGATGATACAAAGGTAGTTGGAGGAGCGGGTAGTGTTGAGGAAACAGAGAGCATGCAGAGAGACTTAGACAGTTTAGGAGAATGGACAAAAAAGTGGCAAATGAAATACAATGTTGGAAAGTCATGCACTTTGGTGGAAGAAATAAACAGGTGGACTATTATTTAGACACAGAGAATTCAAAATGCAGAGATGCAAAGAGACTTGGGAGTCCTTGTGCAAGATACCCTAAAGGTTAACCTACAGGTTGAGTCAGTGGTGAAGAAGGCGAATGCAATGTTAGCATTCATTTCTGGAGGTATAGAATATAAGAGAAGGGATGTGATGTTGGGGCTCTATAAGGCACTCGTGAGACCACACTTGGAGTACTGTATGCAGTTTTGGGCTCCTTGTTTTAGAAAGGATATACTGACATTGGAGAGGGTTCAGAGAAGATTCATGAGAATGATTCCAGGAATGAAAGGGTTACTGTATGAGGAATGTCTGGCAGCTCTTGGACTGTATTCCCTGGAGTTCAGGAGAATGAGGGAGGAGCTCATAGAAACATTCTGTATGGTAAAAGGCCTGAACAGATTAGATATGGCAAAGTTATTTCCCATGGTAAGGGATTATAGGACAAGATGATTGAAGGACATTCTTTTAGAACTGAGGTGCAGAGAAATTACTTTAGTCAGAGGGTGGTAAACCTGTGGAATTTGTTGCCACGAGCGGCTGTGGAGGCCAAGTCATTGTGAGTATTTAAGGCAGAGATAGATAGGTTCTTGATTAGTCAGGGCATCAAAGGGTATGGGGAGAAAGCAGGGGAGTGGGAATGACTGGAAGAATTGGATCAGCCCATGGTTGAATGGCAGAGCAGGCTCAATGGGCCAAATGGCCTACTTCTGCTCCTATATCTTATGGTCTTATCTTAAGAAAAATGACAAAACGTCATCCATTTATTGGATCATGCACCGCCTGGGTAGCTGAAGCAGGCTGCATCCCAGTGTGCAACAAACCAAAGAGCTGATTATTGAGAATCAATAACCCAGTCCTCATCAGGGTATCAGAGGTAGAGAAGGTCAGCAACTTTACATTTCATGGAGTTATTATTTCAGAGGGTGTGTCCTGGGTCCAGCATGTAACTAACATTACAACAAAAGCATGGCACTGCCTCTAATTTGTTAGGAGTTTGCTAAGATTCAGTATGTCATCTAAATCTTTGACAAACTTCTATAGATGCGTGATGGAGAGAAAACTGATTGGTTTCATCACAGCCTGGTATGGAAACACAAATGCCCTAGAACTGAAAAACCTACAAAAAGTAGTGGATACAGCCATTCCATCATGGCTAAAGCAATCCCCACCATAGAGCACATCTACAAGGAACATCCATCATCAAGGACCCCCATCATCCAGACCATGCTCTCTTCTCACTGCTACCATTAGGAATGAAGCACAGGAGCCTCAAGTCCCACACCCCCAAGTTCAGGAAAAATTATTACCCCTCAACCATTCGGCTTTTGAATCAGAAGAGATTCTTTCACGCACCCCAACACTGAGCTGATTCCACAACCTATGAAGTCAATTTCAAGGACCTTTCATCTCATGTTCTCAACACTTAGTTATTTATTTGTTTGTTTGTTTATTTATTTATTATTTTATTTTTGTATTTGGAGAATTTGTTGTCTTTTTCACATTGGTTGTTGAACTGACTTTGTTGTGTGCAGATTTTCATTGGTTCTATTGTGTTTCTTTGTATTTGCTGTGAATGCCCACAAGAAAATGAATTTCAGGCAGTATATGGTGATATATATGTACTTTGATAATAAATTTACTTTCAGCTTGGAACTTTGGACATTTTTAACCTCTTCACACACCCGCTTGTGTGAACATACTCCAGCACTGCCAGAGTCTTTCAGCACTGTTTTGGGAAATTCCCATTTACCTACAGGGAAGCATTCAGGACTTTGGCTCATATCTGTAATGGCCTTGGATGCAAGAAATAGTATTGTGAATTTGATGGAGTCAGACTCTATCCCATTGCTAATACAAAAGCTGGCCCTGTTCAATCACAGTAAGTTTATGGACTAGTTATGATACTGGTGATAAAGAAAGATATATAATAATGATCAATTCACAAATGGATCAAAAGATCCCAAGAAAAGGATAGGTGGCTTCCTAGATGTGTTGATGAATCCTTCATCTCTGAGAAAGTGCCTGAAGACAAATTATCTTGCTGTGTAAGAAATGTATACTCTTCATGGTTCTGTGACACATTGAAGTGACCTGAATTTGTCAGAGACGAAACATGTACTAATCTTTCTTTACAACATTTTGGTCCATGAATTGGTGTGAGCCACCTTACCTCAGTTTATACCTTGTTTATCTCTGTATCACAAGGATATTGATTGACAGGTACATTTCAAAGCTTAGTCCAGGCCGCCAACCCAACATCAGATGGGATGCTGTCCAAATGAGATATGAAATAGAGGTATCATCTGCCAATCCCTGCCCAAAATGTCATTTAAAGATCTCATCATTGTAAGAACAGGAAATTTGGATATTCTTTTGTCCATCAGAATCAGAGAAACGGATTGATCATTCGGGTTTCGCCTCTTTGAGGCGGGTGCAAAATGTTGCTTCCCAAACATAGGAATATCAAGTCATCGGAGATAAAATTAACAAACAAACCTGCTCACTTTTAGTAATCATGAGTAAATATACAGGAGTACATTATGGAAAAGAAGTTAATTTTACAATAATTTGTTGTTCTTGATGCATTATTTGTAATCTTGTATATACCTGATCTGCAGGAAAAAGGACATCCCAGTGACAGTAATACAAAACTGACTGTCATGCTAAGATTCTAAAAAAGCAGGAAAAAGTGATCACATCAAAGGCTCCACCTTTGCAATCAAAGCATGATACTCAGGCTGTGGACATATGTAAATTCATTCAAATTAGAGTAACTTGAAGTGACTATAATCCCAAAACTACTTATGTCCAAGAATGTCCTTGAGTCAATTTTTGTGCCAGAGTCCTCTTGATATATGCACTTAGAATAAATCGGAGATTCTCATCAAGCTGCTTATAAAGTCTAGATATTATGTAATCTATAGTGAGCAATTAAAATAGCTATTCCAAGGCTGACATTTGTTGCTTTACCAGGACCACGTGCGTGATATTTTTCTTCATAATCAAAGGAAAGATGTCAGAACCTGGGTTAATATAACCAGCATATGTTGTGAAATTTGTTAACATTATGGCAGCAGAACAATAAAATACATGACAAATAAATGCAGAGAGAAATAAAACTCAATTACAGCAAGTATATATGTGTCTATTAGATAGTTAAGTTACAAATAAGTAATGCAAAAAAAACAAATAAAACGTAGTGAGGCAGCGTTCATGGGTTCAATGTCCATTTGGAAATTAGATAGCAGAGGGGGTGAAGTTGTTCCTGAATCACCGAGTGTGTGCCTTCAGGCTTCTGGTAACAATGAGAGGAGGCCATATCCTGGGTGGTGAATGTCCTTAATGATGGACGCCATCCTAAGGCACCGCTCCTTGAAGATGTCTTGACTACCACGGAGGCCAGGACCCATGATGGAGCTGACTAATCTTATAAGTTTCTGCAACTTACTTTGACCTTGTGCAGTAGCCCCACCCTCCCATACCACACTCTCTGAAATATAGCATGAAATTGGTTGTTTTGTGGCAGCAGTACAGTGCTGGCCATACAAATTACTATAAGTTACCAAAAATAAATAAATAGTGCTGAAGAGGAATAGCGAGGTAGTGTTTGTGAACTGTTCAGAAATCTGATAGTGTAGGGGAAGAAGCTGTTCAGGCTCCTGCACCTCCTACCTGATGGTAGTAGTGAGGAGAGGGCATGACCCAATAGAGAAGGTCCTTAATGATGAGTGCTGCTTTCTTGAAGCACTGCCCTTTGAAGATGTTGGTGATGGTGGGAAGGGTTCTGCTCATAATGGAGCTGGCTGCATTTAAACCCTCTGCAGCCTCTCTCGATCCTGAACGTTGGAGCCTCTCCACCATACGTTTATAGAAACTTACCAGTCTTTGATGACATACCAAATCTTCTCAATCTTTTAATGAAGTACAGCCAATAAGAATCTACTGACTTAAAGTGATTAAGAGATCCTGAGCAGATTGATTTGAAACACATACTCAATTCACCTCAGTTGTTGGATAGCATTCGTGGTGTATACTGAGTCTCCAGTTCTATCTGAGATTCCTTGTGAGGAATTTCATTTCCAGTAATTGGATGGGAACTTGTTGTGCATTAGTGACTATACTGCCAAAGTACTTAATGCATAAAAAGCCATCTGGGCTGCCATGAGAGGTGCTGTATAAATGAAAGGCTCTTTGTTTTAGATGATTTGTTTGGTAACATTTAGTTCCAGAAATATTTTGGTTGATCTTTACAAAAATGTCATGAAATAAGAATTTATTTTAGGCAACTAAAATGGTCAAGCATAAAATTCAGTTCTCCCCTTAAAAATGTTCCCTGAATTGTAACAATTTTATTCAGATAATTTTATCATTGACTACTTTAAACCATTATGTAATAATTTACTGTATATTTCATTTGAGAATTGGGCACATACAGTTATTGGAATATATAAAATACTTCTAATTTTTTTAAAATTGATTTGATTTAAAATAAACACCAGCTGTGTTCGGGGAAAAGACCTTCAGCGGAAAATGTGAAGAGTTGAAATGAGATGTACTTAATGATTCTGTAATTTCCTACACATATTTTCTCAGCAATTAAATCTCATCTGCCAAATTTCTGTGTGTTATTTCACCACCGACTGGAAGGATAGCCATCAAATTAAAACATGCTTTTAAGCTTTTAAGATATGTTTTTAACACATTAACTAATGTGTTTCTGTGTTAATCTGCTATTACAACTCATATTCACAAGCAACAAGTTAGTTTGTAAAATAGAAAGCCTTTGGAAAATCATCAAAAAATCTGAAAAAATAAAGGAAGCTAAGGTCAAATGCTAACTCTTTGTCACAAGTTTTTATTTATCAAAATACTACATTAGATTTTTCCCATTTGTGCAAGCACTCGGTCACAAAACTAATTCATTAGACAGTTATCATTCTCAATTTGGCCCTTGCAGGTGACACTAAAATTTATCTATTCAATCCTCAACAAGCCTGGTAAAGAAGCCTTTGACACTTGTGAGCCTACCATCAATTCGCTTTATGTTCTGTACCTTTGTCTCAGGCCGTGAGACTAATGAATACCCTGCCACCAGCAAGGTCTTGTCACTAGGACAGCAAGCTGTGTACGGTTTACCCTACTGTTTACTTATGTGCTGTGTGCAATATATTTTGGTTCATGTGCTGTGTGGGTGCACTGTGGTCAGGAGGAACATTGCTTCATTTGGTACAGTCAGATGACAATAAACTTGAACTTTCTTTGGCTGTTTCCAAAAATCTTTCCCATTTTATTTAAGAGTGGCAAACGTGGGTATGCATGACTTTAAAGCACCTAGAAGTCCTTTTTGGACCAATACAACGTACAGAGGAATAGTTTTGAGAGGAAGGGGTGGGGGATGGTGCACAATCAGAGTGCAGGAAGAGCAGGAAAAGTTGCAGGTGCACTCACCAACTGGTTTATATTGCCGAGAACTCCCTGTGCTTTTGAATGGATTTCATGTTGAGCTTTTGCCCTAAGGTGGGTCTTGTTGACCTGGGCATATTTGTTAAAGAATTTGAGTCATATTGAATATTCCAATTATGCTACTCCAACTGGGAACATTCAAGAATGCATCAAAGAAGATAGCAGCATATGTAGGTAACCATAGAGACAAGGCCTAATTGGAAAGTACCAGCAGGAGAAATGTAAGCTGTACCCATTGCTGAAGTCATGATACATAGAATACTGACTTTTCCTGGAGTATAATTATCAACAAAATCAACAAAATAGTTTATTAGATGAGTTTCTTTGGTTTAATCTGAAAATACACTGCCATAACAACAGATTCAAAGAGCCTTGTTAGTTTTGCTATATTGGAATTGGAATTAGAATTGGTTCATTATTGTCATATGTACTGATACAGTGACATTCATACAGATCAATTCATTCCACGGTGCATCAAGGTAGTACAAGGTAAATCAATAACTGAATGCAAAATAAAGTGAAGCAGTTACACAGAAAGTATAATGCAGGTAGACAATATGGTGCAAGATCATAAAAAGGTAGAATGTGAAGTCAGAAGTGCGTCTTATTCTAGGGAACCATTCAACAGTCTTATAACAGTGGGGTAGAAGTTGCCCTTGAGCCTTGGGGTACATGCTTTCGTGTTCTTATAGTCTTCTGTCCAGTGACAGAAGGGAGAAGAGAGAACGTCTGGAGTGGTAGGATCTTTGATTATGCTGGCTGATTTATGGAGGCAGCAAGAAGTATAGAGTCTATGAGGAGGTTGGTTTCTGTGATATGCTGAGCAGTTTCTTGCAGTCACAGATTGATGAGCAAAATTAATCTTGGTATCCTGGTCAATGTATATTCCTTAAACTATGTCCTCAAAAACAAATTATCAGGTGATTATCTCTGTGCCGATTGTATGACCTTGCTGTGCACACGTTGTCTGCCATATCTGCTACCTTATCACAGTGACTGAACTTCAAAAGTATTTTATTAGCTGTAAAGCCTTGGGGACAAATTGAGTTGTGAAAGGGGCTATATAAATGCAAATTAGTTACTTTTCTTCTTTACAACTCTCAGAGCGGAGGAAGTCCCAAATACACTTGATGTTCAGTCATGGACTACATAATCCACGTTCCAGCACATGACCAACGATTAAAAGAGCATTTGTATTTGTTCTGAATCACACAAGATGGCTAAATGGTGATATTTATTCTTTCTGTTACTCTTTTCTCCTTTATTTACTTCTCTATTCTTTCTCTGCATCCCTGTCTCTGAGTTTGCTGTATTTTTCCTATTCTGAATGCCCGCAGCCTCATCAGCTGTATTTACTTTCATCCTTCAGACCGATAGCAGCAAATGACAACTTGCTTTCACATTGTTAACATAATAAGACCGCACAGAAGCAGACATAATAATATCTTAAGGGGCTTTTAAATAGATGCATGAATATACCCAGAATAAAGGGATATGGATCATGTACTGGCTCCATGTTCAGCACAAACATCATGGGCAAAAAGTCCTGCTCCACTGTTCTATCTTTCAAGTTCTGTAAACATTATTAACTGAAATTTCACAATGAGTTAGAGAGTGGGATGTGAGGTGGGATTATAATTGAAATATATATTCTTACGTAGAGAATAAACTAACTGTCCAAGAGTTTATTCAATTCAATTCAAGTTTAATTGTCATTCAACAATACATGGATACTCATGAATACAGTCAAATAAGATGGCGTTACTACGGGGTCAAGGTGGTAAGAACACATTACCAACAGTCACACACAAGAACACATTCATGGACTAAACGAGCCCCGATGTCCCCTCCATCGCGCCCCTCCCATGACACCATGGCATGATGCCCAGTCATTACACATACAAATCAACAAGGCCATATAGAATATCAGTAAAATATGATGCTGAATATGCATATATATGTGTATTTATGAAACTATTAATAATACATCTAAAGAATATCATTTTCTTTTGAATACAAGAGATATTAGCAAGCCCCTATGTATATGAAGACTAACATTATTTGGTTTAACGTATTTAATCCAAGAGTCACTATGAATCTATTTTAAGTTTCTCTCATTCTGAGGACTTCAGAGACACCGCTTAGTCAGCACATTCCCTTTAACACTGCACCTTCAGGGTGTAGTTCATGGTGGTAATTTTGGAAAAAGATACCCAATGTAGCATGGAAAGCTTTCAAAAAGTCATGATCAGATAATCGGTTCTGTAATACTGGTTGAGTTCATAGTAAATTTATTATCAAAGTACACACATGTCACCATATATAAATGTGAGATTCATTTTCTTGTGGGAATAGATAGCAAATCCAAGAAACAATAGAATCATTGAAAGACTGCACCCAACAGGACAGACAATGTGCTAAAGACAACAAACTGTGCAAATTCAAAAGAAAGAAGAAAATAATAATAATAAATATAAATGTAGAAAATGCTAAGAGAAACCAGAAACAATCCATCACATTACAGTATCCTGCAAGAGTTTAACACAATCTGATTACTTACACATGCACAATCAGTGGCAAACATCATTCATCAAAATCTTGCTTTAAAACACAAACTCATAAATGAAATCACACCTTACTCTAAATACAAGCTTGATCCAGTCTTAGAGTCAGAATACCACAAACTATATTATGACCGATCAGTTATTATGGAAAAGCCAATCCATAATAACCATTTGGATGTAATAATACAGGAGAAACAAGCAAGAACACCTTATTTAATAGACATAGCCATTCCAAACACACTTAACATACAGAAATCAGTAAATGAAAAACACCAGAAATATGTTGAATGAAAAGAGGAAATTGAAAGACTTTGTATAGTATACATATATTGAATAGATTAAAAATCATGCAAATAACAGAAATACTATATATTTTTTAAAAGTGAGGTAGTGTCCAAGGGACGTTCAACGTCAATTTAGGAATCGGATGGCAGAGAGGAATAATCCAAAAGTTCCTAGCAATTGACAAATGAGCGTGCTTAGCTATGCCCATACCTCAGGTTTTACCAGCTTGAGCTGAGAAAAAAAAATAATGATAATAAATAAGCAATAAATTTCGAGAATATGAGATGAAGTGTCCTTAAAAGCAAGCCCGTATGTTGACAGAACTGTTTAGTGATTGGGCAAGTAAAGTTGAGTGAAGTTATCCCCTCTAGTTCAAGAGCCTGACGGTTGAGGGGTAATAACTGTTCTTGAACCTGCTGGTGTGCATTTTGATGCTCCTGCACCTTCTTCCTGATGGCAGCAGTGAGAAGAAAGCATGTCCTGGGTGGTGGGAATTCTTGATGATGGATGAGGGCTAAATATTGCCCAGAACAGAAGGATTAATTCTTCAAAATAATGTTATGGGATTCAAGCAGAAATGGCCTAAGATGTGGGACCAATTTTTCAGGCTGATGTTACTAGTTAAACCCTTAACCTTATAAAGAATCACATGTGTATTGTTCATTGTTCTCAGTGGTTAGACAATTATGGAGAAATAGTGCTCTGTGCTTACCACAGGGACACACAACTGCAAAAATAAGTGTAGCAAATGACCTTGTTATCCCCAAAATTACATAAAATAGTTCTGTACCTTTCATATAGAGAAGCCATACTTCTTCCTAACTTGTATAAAAAAGACTTGCAGTTTAAATAGTGCTTTTTAGTAGTGCAACACTCCCGCAGCATGATGAAATGTTGGCCTAGATTTTAGTGTCCAAGCTTTTGAAGTTAAAAGGCTTTTGGCTGAGTCAAGAGCACTATCATCCGAAATAGATGTTCACAGTACACAAAACAAAAATGTACTCTAATAGAACATTCTGATATATCACTTAGTCTTTAATTTCTCTCTGAGTAATTTTGTCAATTAATTTACACTTTTTTGCCATGGATTTATGCCCATTAGGAACTACGGTAAATCAAAATGATGAAACCCATTTTCATAAATTCTTTGCAATTATGACTTCCATTTCATCAATAAAACTTGAACTAAAAGCCTATAAGTCTTATAGACTAAAAGTCTATACAAAATTCTCAATTTAATAATAGCATTTGAACTGATCAGTCTATCTCCTCGACACCACCTAAGCTACATTAAAGAATGTGATATATTACGCTTCAATTAGTAAGTGAATGCAGGTCCAAAACAATTCACGACAAAGTGGCTGCTTGGTTGATTCCCCATCCAAGCACACTAACAACAATGTAGACACTCACCAAAATGTCTTTGATAACCAACCCCACCATTTCTACCAACTGGAAAGATAAGGATAGCTAGCACATGGAATTGCAAGTTCACCTATTCATCACATACTCTCTTATCTTAGAAATACATCACCGATCCATGCTGGATCTAAGTGCTACTAAGATTGAAAAGTTTTGCACAATGTTCATTGAGATGCTGATGACTACAGAATCTTTGGAACTTCTGAAGAAATGAAGCTGTCCTTGTCTGCATGCAGCAAGGTCTAGTCAATATTCAAACATGACCTGGTAACAATGGCAAGTAACATTTATAGCACAAGAATGCCAGGCAAATTACTTCTCCAACAAGAGAGAGAGATTTATCACCCATCCCTATATTCAATAGCATCACTATTCCTACCAAGAATGTCCTGAAGTTCACCATTAACAGAATGTCAGGTTCATTAATAATGTGGCAACAAGAACGAGTGGGAAAATAAGATATCCAGGACTCATGTCTTGGCAGCTCAAAGATTTTCTAGAATCTACAAGGCATAACTTTGTAATGTGAAAAATGCTAAGATGATTGTCCAGGTTGCACTACTCTCTTCCTGGAATTATACTTTTCTTCCTTCTACTTCTATAATAGCAAAGGTCTGCGTGGGATCTTGGCCTTCATTGTACTGTCCTATTGCCTCTCTGCCTGAATTTAATGCCGTATCATCCACCTCAGCACAGTCTCAAAAGTGTTACAGTAATTCAACACTGTGAACCTGTCTTTCCCTAAATTAACACACTTCTGCTTGCTGCTAGTTCATTAACAGGGATGAAAAATGATGAAGCTTTTTTCACATATGTGGCATTCCTTCCTACAAGGTTGCCATTCCATCTTCAGTTTTCCACGTTGTTTGTTTCACAATAAAGATGAACATAACAGTATATACATTCCACAAAATACACTATAGTTACTTCCCTGAGCCGTGCTGATATTAACAAAGGGAATATGTGCCTGGAAACACAACTTAGCTGAATCTTTTCTTTCACATTCCAAGTATACAGTATTTATTTATTTTATTTATTTAGAGATACAATGTGGTATAGGCCATTCCAGCCCAATGAGCCACACTGCTCAGCATTTAACACTAACCTAATCACAGGAAAATTTACAATGACCAATTAAACTACTAACCAGTGGGAGGAAACCCACAAGGTCATGAGGAGAACATACAAACTCCTTACGGATGGCGCTGGAATTGAACTCCAAACTCCATGATGCCACAAGCTGGAATAGTGCCATGCTAACCGCTAAGCTATGGTGGTATCTCTCTTGGGTCTAAATCCTGAAAGCCCCTACTCACAGAACAGGGGAAGTGCTTTCCCCAGAAGGACTGCAGCATTTCAGGAAATTGGCTCACCTCCTTCCTTTAATAGATATTGGAAAGAGTATAATGCAGCTCTATGTTAGAAAGCCTTTGAGCATGTTAAATGGTTTTGCTTGGACATTAAACAGCACACCTTTGATCTGTGATAGAGCAGATAAAGTCATCTCTGCAGCTGGACTTTGACATAAGTTACTCTTCAAATTAGATAGGAGATTCAGAAGAAGGAATTTTCTTCCTGTATCATTTTGTTAATGTCTGATAAACAGGAGGAAAGAAAGAACTAAGATGATGAGGGGCATTGAACGTGTGGATAGCCAGAGGCTTTTTCCCAGGGCTTAAATGGCTAACATGAGGGGGCATAGTGTTAAGGAGCTTGGAAGTAGGTACAAGGGGGATGTCAGAGGTAAGCTTTTCACACAGAGAGTGGTAGGTGTGTGGAAAGCACAGCCAGCAAAGGCGGGAGAGGTGGATTCAATAGGGTCTTTTAAGAGACTCTTAGACAGGTAAACGGAGGGCAATGTGGTAGGGAAATTGCAGGCAGTTTCTAAAGTAGGTTCCACGTTCAGCATAACACTGTGGGCCGAAAGGCCTGTAAAATGTTGAAGATTTCTATGTTTCTATGTAACTGAAGATGTTGCTGTATCTGTATGGTCACCAAGGAAGAGAATTCTACCAAATAATTAGGCACATCAGTGAGATACTGGAGGGGAATTCCACAGATGTTGAGGCTCATAGCAGCCTGCATTCAATGAGAGGGTTATAGATTCAAGATTTCAGGAAATATCTGACAAATGAAAATAAAATAGTATTATTGTCTGATGAAGATAAATGTGTAGTTAATGTTTGGCATGGGCAAGCTGGGCCAAAGGGCCTATTTCCATCCTATGTTCTGTGTCTCTATGTTTCTAAAATAAGAGACATTTGACAAGTACTTGACCAAACTGAAGTGGTTGGCTTTAGAGGTCTGAGCAACTCTTTGATCTCATTGATATGAGACAGAATTTTATACAGAATTCAAGAGGCAGGATTGAGAGTAAAAGGCTTTGATCAGGCAGAGTGTGACAAGTACTGCAAGGCCTCAAAACCAGAGTTGAGAGCAGGCAACACAATTCTGTGCGTACAGTCAAAGAGAAGCACAGAGGTGCAAATATTGGTAATAGGTAATTGGTTTATTACTGCCATCTAACTGAGGTACAGCTTTGCATTCCACACAGGTCACAGGCTGCTCCAAACACAAGCATATTGAGGTTGTACAAAGGGCAAAGCAATAAGAAAATGCAGGTTGTAGAGAGAGAGAGAGAGAGTGCAGTGCAGAAAGACAAATAAAGTCCACTGGCCATGACTAGGTAGGTCAGGAAATCAGAGTTTACCTTTACTGTACAGTACACAATGCAAAAGGAAAAGTACAAAGCTTGTAGAAAGGAATGACACAAATGCAAAAAGGGGAATCACTTTTCAACCCTGGAAAAGAAGGAAAGACTAGCACAATGCAGAATTGTACTAATTCAGGGACAAGACATGCCTCCCTTCTATGGACTCTGTCAATAATTCTTGCTGTTTCAGTAAAGCAGCCAGTGTAATCACAAACCCCACCCACCCCAGGTGTTATCTCTTCTACCCTCTCCCATTGGCAAAGGTCATAAAAGCCTGAAAGCACTTACCACCAGGCTTAAGAACAGTTTCTCTCCCGTTGTCATCAGACTCTTGTCCAACAAGATGGCCTCACCATTTACCTCATTATGATCTGGCACTTCATTGTTCACCTGTACTGTACTTTTTCAGTAGCTTTTACACTTCATTCTCCATTGTTATTCTTCGACTCCACATCGCTGATTACAGCATCAAAGAAGATTGAAACATCAAGCTGAACACGGAAGGCGAGCGAGGGTTCAGCGCGGACTATCTGCCTTTTGATCGTTACACTGGCGCATCCCACTACTGCTGAAGAAGGGGTCAGTGTGGAAGCCTATGGCTTGCTATTGCTGGAGGGAAAGCCTCGCATTCAAATAGTACCACTTTCTCTCGATGCTGCCAGAGGATGTTACCAAATTTCTGCCATATATGGATTAGACTATGGACCGTGGACATTTGTGTGTTTGTGTGTGTGTGTGTGTGGGGGGGGGGGGGTGGGTAGGGTTGATTTCTTGCTGCCATTTAGCGAGTTTGTTAGTTTTTGTGTGTGGGGGGAGGTTGGGGGCTGGGGGTTGATGTCGTTTGCTGAGATTGTAAAATTTTCTTCATGTGGAAGGAAGGTTGCGTTGATGGTCTTGTTGCCATTTGGCAAGTTTGTGTTTTTTTCATGCGAGGAGGGTTTTCAGGGGTTGATGCTCTGATTGCCATTTGGGGGTTTAGGGGTTGATAATCATGTTGCCATTCTTTTTTGTGCAGGAGAGTTTTGATGTTTTTCTTAAACAATTTCCATGGTTTTCTTTGCTTCGTGGCTATCTGGAGAAGACAAATCTCAGCGTTGTATACTGCATACATAGCAACACACACAAAATGCTGGAGGAACTCAGCAGGCCAGACAGCATCTATGGAAAAAAGTACGGTCGACGTTTCAGGCTGAAACCCTTCAGCAGGACTGGAGAAAGAAAGCTGAGGAGTAGATTTAAAAGATGGGAGGAGGGGAGAGAGAACCACCAGGTGAAATGAAGTAAAGAGCTAGGAAGTTGATTGGTGAAAGAGACAAAAGGCCATGGAAGAAGAAAAAGGGGGAAGGAGCACCAGTGAGAGGTGATGGCGGGCAAGGAGATGAGGTGAGAGAGGGAAAAGGGAATGGGAAATGGAGAAGGAGGGGGACGGGGGCATTACCGAAAGTTTGAGAAATCAATGTTCATGCCATCAGGTTGGAGGCTACCCAAACGGAATATAAGGTGTTGTTCCTCCAACTTAAGTGTGGCCTCATCACAACAGTGGAGAGGCCATGGATGGAAGTGTCAGAATGGGAATGGAAAGTGGAATTAAAATGGGTGGCCACAGGGAGATCCTGCTTGTTCTGGCAGACAGAACGTAGATGCTCAGTGAAGCGGTCTCCCAATGGATGTTGGGTCTCACTGATGTACAGAAGGCCACACTGGGAGCATCAAACAGAGTAAATGACCCCAACAGACTCACAGGTGAAGTGTCACCTTATCTAGAAGGACTGTTCAGGGCCCTGTATGGTAGTGAGAGAGGAGGTGTAGGGGCAGGTGTCGCATTTGTTCCGCTTCCAAGGATAAGTGCCAGGAGGGAGCTCAGCGAGGAGAAACAAATAGAACAAGACAGCCACATAGGGAATGATCTCCACGGAAAGCAGAAATTAGGGGGAGGGAAAGATGTGCTTGGTGGTGGGATTCCTTGGAGGTGGCAGAAGTTTCGGAGAATTATGTGCTGGATGCGGAGGCTGGTGGGGTAGTATGTGAGGACAAGAGGAACCCTATCCCTGGTAGAGTGGTGGGAGGGTGGGGTGAGAGCAGACATGCGTGAAATGGAGGAGATGCAGTTGAGGCCGGTGTTGATGATGGGGGAAGGGAAGCCCCTTTCTTTTAAAAAGAAGGGCATCTTTGTTCTAGAATAAAAAGCCTTATGCTGAGAGCAGACACAGTGAAGATGGAGGAATTGAGAAAATGGGATGGCGTTTTTACAAGTAGTAAGATAGGACAAGGTGTAGTCCAGATAGCTGTGAAAGTCCATGGGTTTGTAATAGACATCGGTGGATAGTCTGTCTCCGGAGATAGAAACAGTGAGATCAAGAAAGGGAATGGAGGTGTCAGAAATGGACCAGGTGAAGTTGAGGGCAAGGTGGAAATTAGAGGCAAAGTGGATGAAGTCGACAAGTTCAGCAAGGATGCAGGAAGCAGCACCAATGCAGTCGTTGATGTAGTGTAGGAAAAGTTTGGGATGGTCACCATTATAGGCTTGGAACATAGACAGTTCTATGTAACCGACAAACAGACAGGCATAGCTGGGACCTATGCAAGTGCCCAAGGCTACCCCTTTTGATTGAAGGATGTGGGAGGAGCCAAGGGAGAAATTATTGAGAATGAAGACAAGTTTTGCTAGGTGGATGAGAGTGCTGGTGGAAGGGAACTGGTTGGGTCTGATGTCCAGAAAAAAAACAGAGAGCTCTGAGGCATTCCTGGTGGGAGTTGGAGGTGTATAGGGACTGGACATCCATAGTAAAAATAAAATGACGGGCACCAGGGAACTTGAAATCCTTGAAAAGATCAAGATCGTGTGAGGTGTCACAGATGTAGGAAGGAAGGATCTGATCTAAGGGTGATAAAACAAAGTCGAGGTATGCAGATGAGTTCAGTGGGGCAGAAACAAGCATACATACTTTGTTAATAAATGAACCTTTGAATCTCCATTCTAGATCAATGCACTGTATAATGATATATATTAATTAATATGCAAGACAAGCTTTTCACTGTATCAAAACTGTGACATCCACCTTCAACATGGACAAAGGGAATATGTGCATAGAAGCACAACTTAGCTGCATCTTTATCCAACATATAATCCTCCGTAACTTCCGCCACCTCCTACGTGATCCCACCACCAGCCACATCTTCCCCTCCCCCCCATTCTCGCTTTCCGCAGGGATCGCTCCCTACGCGACTCCCTTATCCACTCATCCCCCCCATCCCTCCCCACTGACCTCCCTCCGGGCACTCATCCCTGCAAAAGGAAGAAGTGCTACACCTGCCCCCACACTTCTTCCCTCACCACCATCCCAGGCCCCAGACAGTCCTTTCAGGTGAGGCACCACTTCACCTGCGAGTCAACTGGGGTGATATACTGTATCCGGTGCTCCCGCTGTGGCCATTTATACATTGGGGATACCCACTGCAGACTGGGAGACCGTTTCGCTGAACACCGGCGCTCGGTCCTCCAGCAGTGGCGGGATCTCCCTGTGGCCACACACTTCAATTCCACAGACCACTCCCACTCCGATATGTCTGTCCATGGCATCCTCTACCATCAAGATGAGGCCACACGCAGGTCGATGGAGCAATACTTTATCTCCCGCCTAGGTAGCCTCCTTCCTGTCGGCATGAACGTCCAACTCACAGACCTCCGTTGATACCCCTGCCCCCCACCCTTACCCCCATCTCTATCTATTATTTTAGTCTGGTTCTCTTTCTCTCTCTTTTTCCCCCCCTCACTATAATCTCCCCCCAGCCCTACCTTTCTTTCTCTTTTATTTCCCATAATTCTCCACCTTCCCCCTAGCCCATTTCCCTTCAGCCTATCGCTTCCCAGCTCTCTACTTCATCCCTCCCCCCACTTCTTATCCCCCCTCAACCATCCCACATCACTTCACTCCTGGTGAAGGGTTTTGGCCCGAAATGTCGTCACTACCTCTTCCCATAGATGCTATCTGGTCTGCTGAGTTCTGCCAGCATTTTGAGTTTTTATTAGCTGCATCTTTCCTTTCCAGTGCTTACTTATTTTATGTATTTAGCAACACAGTGTGGTATGGGCCATTCCAGCCCAATAAGCCTCACCACTCAACAACTATTTAACACTAGTTTAATAACAGGAAAATTTACAATGACCAGTTAAACTACTAACAAGTATGTCTTTGGATTGTGGTAGGAGACCAGAGCACCCAGAAGAAACCCACAGGATTATAGGGAGAACACACAAACTCCTTACAGACGGTGCTGGAATTGGACTCCACCTCCAGAATGCCCCAAGCTATAATAGTGCCACACTAACCGTTGAGCTACCGTGGTATCATTGTTCCTTCCTCATTCTTGGGTCTAAATCCAGAAAGCCCTTATCCACAGCACAGGGAACATGCTTTCCTCAGAAGGACTGCAGCATTTCAGGAAATTGATACACCTTCTCCTTTAATAGATATTGGAAAGAGTATAATGCAGCTCTATGTTAGAAAGCCTTTGAGCATGTTAACTGGTTTTGCATGGACATTAAACAGCACACCTTTGATCTGTGATAGAGCAGATAAAGTCATCTCTGCAGGTGGACTTTGACACAAGTAACTCTTCAAATTAGATAGGAGATTCAGAAGAAGGAAGTTTCTTCCTGTATCATTTTGTTAATGACTCATAAAAAGGAGGAAAGAAGGAACTGAAGATGTTGTTTATCTGGATGGCCAACAAGAAGTGAATTCTATCAAATAATTAGGCGCATCAGTGAGATACCGGATGTGAATTCCACAGACGCTGAGAGTCACAGCAGCCTGTATTAAATGAGAAGGTTATAGATTCAAGATCTCAGGAAATATCTGACAAGTGAAAATAAAATAGTGTTATTGTCTGATGAAGGTAAATGTGTAGTTAACATTTGGCATCGGCAAGCTGGGCCAAAGGGCCCACTTCCATGCTATGTTCTGTATCTCTATGTCTCTAAAATAAGAGACATTTGACAAGTACTTGACTAAACTGAAGTGGTTGACTTTAGAGGTCTGAGCAACTCTTTGATCTCATTGATATGAGACAGAATTGTATGCAGAATTGAAGAGGCAGGATTGAGAGTGCGGCAAGTACTGCAGGGCCTCAAAACCAGAGTTGATAGCAGGCAACACAATTCTGTGCGTACAGTCAAATAGAAGCACAGAGGTGCAAATATTGGTAAGGGGTAATTGATCTATTATTGTCATCTAAATGAGGAACAGTGAAAAACTTTATATTGCATTGTGGAATGGACATTTTGTATAACAAAATGGACTCTTGGCGTCATCATCTGTCTTGTTACAACCTTGCACTGTACTGTTTACCTGCACTGTACTTTTTCTGTATCTTCTACATTTTATTTTCCATCATTATTGTATTACCTTATTCTTGCTCAATGCACTGTATAATGATTTTAAATATTAATCAATACAGAAGACAAGCTTTTCACTGTATCTTGGTGCATACGACAATAATAAATCAATATCAATACAAATGTTGAACAACTTTACTGTGGTCCTGTGAGACACCTGAAGGTGTGATGGGGTAGACTAAATGGCAAAGAGGAAATAGAACAGGACAGAAAAGATCAAGAACCCAACACAGACCTTTGTCATTAAAGAACTAGAAGAAAAAGATCTAAAATTCCAGGAAGTAATATATATTCTTAAGAATTTTGGTAGGAAGTTTGGAGATGGAACTGGTGCTAACAAGACACAGAGTGTGATGTCACTGGTCAACTGAACATTAAAGTGTAAGGAATGGGATATGTACAAAGCTGACTGTGATGTACTGGAATAGAACTTTGCCAATCCTTAATAGTCATGAAGCCCAGGAAAGGGAACTGGTTAAACTTCAGACAGAGAATCCAAGGAGAGTAGAAGCTACTATAGGCACAGACACAAGAGACTACAGATGCTAGAATCTGGAGTGACAATAACTATTGCTAGAAGAACTCAGCAGGTCAATCAGCATCTATGGAGGAAAAGGAATGGCTTTCATTTTGGATCAAGACCCTCCTCACTCACTGCCATCCAGGAACCTAGTCCATATCCTGTGTTCCTTTCCTACTCCACCGCTATCCAGGGTCTTTTACCCTTCATTTACTTTTTCTATGCCCTGCCACCACTCTGTTATCAATTCTCGTTACCTTCTCCTACCTGGTTCCAACTGTATGTTTCCTTTTTTCCCTTTAATGTGTTTCCACCTATCAACCTCTGACTCAACACTCCTCTTCACTTTATACACCGGTTATCTTCCCTTATATTCTCAGTCCAGATGCAGGATCTTAACATTGATTGTTTACCACCTCTGATTGACCTGTTCTTCCAGCAGTTTGTTTTTACTTTTGATGCAATTTCCACATTCAATGTGATTCAGCTGCTGGATGAATTTGTTGATTTGATGGAAGGAACTGGGAACTGCACCTGCTCCACTTGGCTTTGAGAATTGGTGCAGTCCCTGAAGTAAAGATATCCCCCTTTTCTCTTCCTGGCCAGCCCCTAGATTTGAGCAGTTTTGCACCAGACCACTTCAAAGTGCATAAACTCTGCTAACATTGAGTGGCCATTGAACACCAGCTTCATATGGGCTTGACACAGCAGAGTCTTACTCCCTGAAAAATTAGAACCAGAATCAGATTTATTATCACTGGCATGTGACGTGAAAGTTGTTAACTTAGCAGCAGTAGTTCAATGCAATACATAATTTAGCAGAGAGAAAAAAATAAATAAAATAAAACATAATAATAAATAAACAAGTGAATTACATATATTGAATAGATTTTTTAAAAAGTGCAAGAACAGAAATACTGTATATTAAAAAAAGTGAGGTAGTGTCCAAAGCTTCAATGTCCATTTAGGAATCGGATGGCAGAGGGGAAGAAGCTGTTCCTGAATCACTGAGTGTGTGCCTTCAGGCTTCTGTATCTCCTACCTGATGGTAACAGTGAGAAAAGGGCATCCCCTGGGTGCTGGAGATCCTGAATAATGGACGCTGCCTTTCTGAGACACCGCTCCCTAACAATGTCCTGGATGCTTTGTAGGCTAATAACCAAGATGGAGCTGACTAGATTTACAATCTTCTGCAGCTTCTTTCGGTCTTGTGCAATAGCCCCTCCATACCAGACAGTGACGCAACCTGTCTGAATGTTCTCCACAGTACAACTATAGAAGTTTTTGTGTGTATTTGTTGACTACTCACTCTCTCCACTTCTGTTCCCTCTACGAGGATTGGTGTGTTTTCCTTTGTCTTATCCTTCTTGAAATCCACAATCAAGTCTTTCATCTTACTGACGTTGAGTGCCAGGTTGTTGCTGCGGCACCATTCCACTAGTGGACATATCTCACTCCTGTATGCCCTCTCATCACCACCTGAGATTCTACCAACAATAACAAGATCTGCTGAACCTACTTAGCATGTGTGCAATACACACATGACTCAAACAAACAAATCCGAACCACACAAATGATCCGGGCATTCAATTCTGTCCACGGCTTTTCCTCAGACTTCTTAACTCTGCCCTCCGTCCCAATGTTCTCCTTATGTCTCCCCTTTCACCTGCCTCCTCAGCTGCTTTACTTTATTTCATCTTGGCCATTAATCCTCTTCTTTTCCCCTCATGATTTTCCCCATTCCACCATCCACAAGTCTTCGTACAATTCTCCAACTATTGACTGCTCATTTTCTCCAACCACTGACCCTCCACCTCTTGCCCCTTTCAGCACCAACTAACACCCTTCCTGTCCCAACAACCAATGTACCAACACCGTGTGGCCTCGTCTTTAAAACCTCGGGAGAACCTTCAGTCACCTAATGTCAGCAAATCACTGTCTCCTGCGGTGCTCTGTGGACAGACTATCATGTGCTTTCCTGGCCAATCGAGCATAGTACTCAATAGTAGAATACACTAGAGACAGCGTATAGATCTGTATTATCCCCAACTAGGCTGCTCAGAGCAAAAATAACAGTACTACGTTCAACATTATTACACAGTAATGGTCCTCAGTAGATTATGGGTTAAAATGAGACAACACTCTCATGCCTTTTGATAGTGTGAAGCATCATGGCACAAGGAGCAGGCTGGTTTCATTACATTGATGGGATACATGTGCTGGTTTTTTATCTCTTGCATTTTCTCAGTAATTCAGCACTTTAAAGTCTCAGCTGTCTGCAGATCTGCAGACAATTGTTTGGCGTAATACTATCCGGAAAAAGCTGATAAAATGCAGATGTGACCAGGGCTCTGAAATTTGTGGTTTACTAAGTGGTTTTCAGCCATTTTGCCTGTGGCTAGTCTGTTCCCCTGCCAAGCATATAGGCAGGGGTATCAGATGAAGAGGGGGATGAGCATCCCATAAAGGAAGTCAAATGCTTAATCTTCACATTATTAAAACGATCAACTTATTTTTTTAACAAAAAATCGTGGTGAAATACAAGGTTGTTCTTGTACTTCATGAATGAAAAGCTGTATAAATATTTCACCCTCTCAAATTGGCCTTCTTAAGTCATGTAATAAGTATCATAAAGTTTAACAAGATTCTTAAGGATCTTGTTTGATTCCTGTTTTTCTCCCCCAGTCCTGTTAGTACACAATAAAAATGTTTTCATTTAGCTATTTTAGTGCAGTAGCAATTTTTTGGGTTTAAGTGGTTATAAAACATGCTGCATGATATATGTTTACCATGTATAATAACCACAATTGGATACAACTTTTCTTCTTTCTCCCCACCCTTTCGAAATATGAAAGCCATTTGATGCATCTTGTTTCAATCACCAAGCTGTGCTTTGCAGTGTGTGTTTTGGAAGAAAGAGGGCGCTTTTTAACACTGCCCCACCCCCCACCCCACACCACCACCCCCCACCCCCAGATTCTGCTCCTTTAGTAAAATCAAGTGAGAGGCTTGAAGCTATTTCCCACAATGTGTAAATTAGTCAGCAAAGTTTTCTTTGAAGCAGACATTAATGAAGAGCACCTTCAGAGTTTAATCATTGCTCACATTTGTATCACAAGAGGCCCTCTCCTGTTTGATGTGCTCATGCCTTGGCTCCAACATTCTGATTATCTAAACGACTATGTCGCAATCGCTCCTTGGAGTACTCGCAATAGTTTTCTTCCTGAATCTGTCCACAGCCCCTCGTTGATCCACCCCCCCCCCACAATTTTTTAAACATATTATCGTAACTGCTGTTAGAACTTCAAAGCCAGCCAGTCAGCCTCTGGTAAATTATGGAAGATTGCTTTATTCAAATGTGCTCTCTTGTGCATGACAGTGCATGGTGACAAAGCTCAATCAGCAGCGGGAGGAAGGCGAGATCAAAGGCCAACCATTGTAATAGTTTTGTTCCATGAAGAATTGCTTATTGTTAGAGGTTCTCTCAAAAGCTCCCACTGGCTCCAGCTTAATACTAGGGATTCTCACTTCCCCAGAAGTTAGGCTGTGAATTACAGTATAGGCGGCTGAAAATTATGATGGAACACATCATTAGCTGCAGACTAGCATGTTTTCCCTCACTTAGATTTAAGTACGGATAAACCCCAGATGAGTAATTATAAATAATTAAGTCAATTAGAGAGGTCTTTCGTGGTGCCTTGTGGTTTCACTCCTAGTGTCAGCAGCCCATAATATTTCAGTAGATTTCCACTACAGTGAAACATAGAAGCAAAAGATTTTGCAAAGCACTGGCAAATGCCTTAGCTTGTTACCCTGGTAATCTTTCAACAGTAATAAACACAGTGATTGAATCCTTCCTTCCTACGGAAGGAATCTATAATTTAATTCCATGCAAAATTACTCTTTAACTTTCCGAAAGATTTTGAGCAAAGGCAGGCAAACTTTTAACAGTTTTTTTTAAGAACGCAATCGCTTGTTTTTGTTAACCAGTCCCATTAATCTGGATGATTATGTTCTCTGGGAAAAAAGAGAATAAATTCCATGGTTATCAGATGCAGGTTTATTGGTTGAAGGCTTCTACCACAGGGAGTGGATTCTGTATGGAATTGATAAAAGTAGAAATTTATAAGGTCAACCTTTATGAGTCTATGGATTCCTTGTGGTGCATCATCATATCCTTATTACAAGCCCCTGCTGTGTTGTTGAGCTAAATCACAACTAACAACACTAATCCATTACATTTGTCAGTCCCAGCCAGAACTGCTACTTCTGGAAGATTTTTTTCCCCTTTTAATTTTGTTTTGCAGCAATAAACACCAACTAATCGTCACGTTTCTCCCAGAAACCCATCACAAAACCATTACCTCGACAGCGGCTGAATCAATCACATCTATAAATCAACAGCATTTGCTTTCAAGCAAGCTCAGGCAGTGTTTACAATTTTCTTCTGTGTTTGTCACTAATATAGGCACAAAGGCCTTTTGAAATAACTAAAGGTGATACTTTGGAAAGGAACTACACAGTCCAAATGTAGCTAGAGGCACGAAGGCCCTGATGTTCCTAAAGCACTGATGCAACTGGCAGATTGGATAAACTGTGCTTGGGATTCAAGGCACTAGAGAGAAGTGATCTAATCTGCATTCAAATCAATTCACTCAGTTGTGCTAACTGCTGACACCATGCGTGGTCTCGTATGTATCACCAATCCAGAGGGGTAGAGGAATATGTAATTCACAGCATTTGTAAAGAAGGATAAACATTATCTCACATACATCAGATGTACCAAGAATTCAATAAGTCAGTTAGTATAAGCACCCTTTAATGTTTTTAATGTTAAAGGCATGTTCCCTATGTTTCAATACAGAAATGTTATCATTCTCAACACTCAGACACAAGTAGTATAATATGAAATTTTAACCATTTTCATTGCAATGGAAAAATCTGCCTTCAGTTATGTGTCACTCATGGTATTCAAAGCATGCAATTTTGTAAATAGCAAAAAAAAGGAAAATAGCCATAATAACAAGTCTGGTAAAAATTTCCGTTGTAGCTATAAGGATCATTCCAGGGTGTTTATTGCTGGGACAGGAGACAGAGCTGATTAAAGTCTGAGCCTCTTTTAAGCACAGCCTGCATTGGAAACTGTGCCAATCACTGAAGGAAACGACTGAATTTAGCTGAGTCAATTTCAACCAGGACAATCTGTAAGGCAGGAACCTTTCATGGTTGCTAACTATGGCGTAAAAAGTAAACCTACTGTTGTTCTGGAGAAATGACATCCATTTTTGGACTGCTTCTATAAAACAATTGCATTGGAGCTTATTTAACAAAATTAAGTACTGTATGACAAGATTATTAAAACCCAGATAAGTTATTTGGATTTATAAATAAAGCAATAGAATATAATCATAAAGATGTCATGTAAGAACTTAATAACTGGTTAGGTGTCAGCTGAAGTATTGTAAAATTCTGGGTATCCCACTGCACAAAAGGTAAAAGTTTAAGAAAACCTTCAGAGGATGTTAACTAGAAGCTCCTGATGATTGATCCAGGTCACTAAGTCTATTTTTCTCTTTATGTTTGCTGCTTGGTCAGCTAAGTATAAATATAGTTATACAAATAATTTATAAAAATAATTTTGATTTCTGGATCCACTGTTTTTTGCTTTTCAGTCAACTAAACAAGTTACCAGGGATGAGAAGGTGCCAGTAATTGGGAAAGCTTGAAAAAGTTGCAAGTGTTCACTGTAGGACAGGATTAGGAGATAAACTAATCATGATTTTCAAGATGGTGCAATGTTTTGATGTAGTGGAGACAGAAAAACTGGTACCTTTGGTATAACATCCAAAAGCCCTTCATACATTGGCAAAGGACTTAGATGGGACACTGTAATATTCTATTCACTCAAAACAATCACTGAATAGGGAACTGAATCTGAATACCTGAAAAGGCAGTGGACCACAAATGATTTTAAAAAGGAACCATTCTTGAGAATTAGTTACTTTCAGAGTTACAGAGGTTGTAGAAACCTAGTACAACTGTTATTTCAAAGAGCCAGCATATGGCTATTGCAATGAATGGCCTCTGAGATATTTATATTTAAGATTTTATGAAACTGTTGAATTATTCCACAGTGCAACAACTTTTGTCTCCACAAATCCTAGGAAAGCAGCAAATGCTTATGAATGAACAATGGCTAATTCATGATTAGATCAGGGTGTTTCCAGTCTGCATGACTCAGTACACACCACCCTGTTTATTAACCTACTTGGCCATCAGGGAGCTTTTTAACTATTGTTTTATTATTTTAAATTCCCAGTAGTGGGACTTTTAAGGACATCGTTTGATCTGCTGAAATAATTCCAGAGCTGTAATGATCCTGCTAATATGTTGGTTAGGGCTCAGTTGATAAAAGTCTCAGATGGTTGTGAGCTTGTCCCACGTCAGTAGTGAAGACATCTACTGATATACCATGCAACACTAAGGGACTGCTGCATTATCAGAGATACTGTCTTTTTGAATTAAATTATATTAAGCCTTATATCTGCTTTCTCAGGTTTATGTAAGAGACCCCATGATGCTGCATTGCTAGAGACCTATTCCAAATATTCTAAATATTCATCTGTCATCTGAAGTTTCTCAAACTAAATGTTGAGTCATTGTCATTTTGCCCTTTGCAGGAGCTCACCCTGTTTAATTAATAATTCAGAAATACTCTCAGATGACACACCACACAAATGAAAGGTGCAAATGAATATTTTTCCCCATCCAATCCAGCAGGTTCTTAAGAAAACAGAACTGTACCGTCATGATCAACTAGTAGAGTTGCTACCTTACAAATCATGTGGACTGTGTTCAGTTCCTGACTGGTGCTGTCTGCTAAGTTTCTACATTCTCCCTCTGAACCACCCCACTTGGTCCTCCATCAGACAATCCAATTTCCTTCCACGTCCAAAGGCCATGTGCATTTACTAGTTAAGTGACTACTGTAAATTGTCCCTAGAGTGTAGGTAGAATAGAGTCATACAGTAATGGAATAATACAGTACAGAAACAGGCCCTTTGGCCCATCTAGTCCCTGCTGAACTATTAAACTTTCCATTGACCTGCTCCCGGATCACAGCCCTCCACACCCCTCCCATCCATGCACCTATCCAATTTTCTCTTAAATGTTAAAACCAAACCCACATCTACCACTTCTCCTGACAGTTCACTCCACACTCTCACTGTCCTCTGGGTGAAGAAGTTCCCCCGCATGTTCCCCTTAAATATTTCAAATTTAACCCATAACCCTCCTCCAGTTTTAGTCCCACCCAACCTCAGTGGAAAAAGCCTGCTTGCATTTACTCTATCTACACCCCTCACAATATTAAATTCCTCTATCAAATCTCCTCTCAATCTTCAATGCTCCAGAGAATAACCCATCCAACCTTCCCTATAGCTCGGGCCCTCAGCTCCTGGCATCATTCTTGTAAATTTTCTCTGCACTCTTTCAGTCTTATTGATATCTTTCCTGTAGGTAGATGACCAGAACTAGACACAATGCTCCAAATTAGGCCTTACCAACATCTTATACAACTTCACCATAGCATCCCAACTCCTGTATTAAATACTTTGATTTATGAAGGCCTATGTGTCAAAAGTTCTCTTTATGACCCTATCTATTGGTGACTATTTTCAAGGAATTATGGATCTGTATTCCCCGATCCATCTGTTCTACCATACTCCTCAGAGCCCTACCGCTCACAATGTAAGTCCTACCCTGGTGTGTTTTCCCGAGGTACAATACCTCACACTTGTCTGCATTAAATTCCAGCACCAATCCCTGCAGCACATCACGAGTCATAGGCTTCCAATCAAAGAGGTAACCATCCACTGGCACTCTCCTTGCCTTCATCAACTTTCTTTTTTTTTGGAATTTATTTTTTATTGGTTTATCATCAAACAAACATTTCCACAAGATGTATTTCAGATACTATACATATATATCATATAGTCATATTTGCCACAAATCTCCACTTAATACTTATCTGAGGTATACACTTACAGAAAAGAGAGGAAAGAAAGAACAAGCGAAAGGAGAAAACTATGTACAAGTAGGGAGTGATCTTTTTTTTATAACATATTCATTGATTTGTGAAAATAAAATCAGGCCTATGAGGTATTATGTAAACCTTTTTTCCCAGTATGAATCAAATTGTTCCAACTTATAATTAACAAATGCTGTTACCTTCTCCATTTTGTAAATGTCCATTGTAATTTCCATCCATGCGTTTAAGGTTGGGCTCTCCTGTGATAACCATTTCCTGGTAAGAGTCTTTTTACCAGCCACCAACAGTATATTCATTAAATATTTATCTCTTTTCAACCATTCTTGAGGTATATATCCAAAATATATGGATTGTGGCATCCCACTTCCTAGCGCACTCGAACCGGCTCACAAATAGCCAGCGCGCCGGCACAAAGGCCAGGTCTGCTTCACCAACAAAGGGAAAGCCTGCGGGGGATTGTGAGTACGTGCCCCTTACAGCATCCGCACCCGGGGAGGGCGGGATGAGGGAGGCTTTAAAGCAAGGCTGTGAAGTTCGAATAAAATCTTCTTTAATTGCAGTTTACCGACTCCGTGTCGTTATTTTAGCGCTGCGTGTAGCACACCGCTACAATTTGTGACCCCGACGGTCCAAACGATTTTTGGACCGGAGATGACCGACGCCGCATCTGTTCATGCGGTTTCGTTGAAACTGCCAAGCTTCTGGACGCTGCGACCTCACCTCTGGTTCCAGCAAGCAGAAGCCCAATTCCATGTTCGGCAGATAGCCTCAGAGGACACACGTTACTACTACGTGGTGAGCTCCCTTGACCAGGACACAGCGGCCCAGGTTGCGGAGTTCGTACAGTCTCCCCCAGCGGACGGCAAGTACGCGGAATTCAAAGCCTTGCTCATAAGGACTTTCAGACTCTCACGGCATGAGCGGGCTGCCTGTTTACTGCACCTGGATGGCTTGGGGGACAGACCGCCATCGGCTTTGATGAATGAGATGTTGTCTCTGGCTGGAGGACACAAGCCCTGCCTCATGTTTGAGCAGGCATTCCTGGAGCAGCTGCCCGAGGACATACGCCTGCTGCTGTCCGACGCGGATTTCAGCGACCCCCAGAAGGTGCAGCCCGGGCGGACTTGCTGTGGAATGCCAAGAAGGTGAGTGGGACGTCCGTCGCACAGATCACCAGGCCACGCTCCCAGCAGCAGATCAGACCAGGCCCGCCAGCAGAGCCCGCTAACCCCAGAGGCAGGGATGGGGAGCCCAACGAACAATGGTGTTTCTACCACTAGCGGTGGGGCGCAGAAGCCCGCCGTTGTCGCCCGCCCTGCCAGTTCCCGGGAAACACCAGGGCCAACCGCCGCTGATTGCTATGGGGGCTGGCCATCGGGATAGCCTCCTTTATGTGTGAGACAAGAGGTCGGGACGCCGTTTTTTTGGTCGACACCGGTGCCGAGATCAGCGTCTTACCTCCAACGAGTTACGGCACCCGCAACAGGGCACCGGGTCGCCCCCTGAGGGCCGTGAATGGCAGCACGGTAAAGACCTATGGCACCCGTACGGTGCGGCTACAGTTCGGCTCCAGCTGGTTCACGTGGGACTTCACACTGGCCGCCGTAGCCCAACCGCTCCTGGGAGTGGATTTTTTCTGGGCTCACAGCCTGCTGGTTGACCTGCCGAGGCAGAGGCTGGTCCACGCCGAGACCTTTCAAACGTTCTCCCTGGGTGAAGCACAGTTGCCGGATCCACACCTCGACTCCATCACGCTGTCCGACAACGACTTCACCAGAGTCCTGGTGGATTTCCCATCGGTTCTGGCACCGCAGTTCACGGCAGCCATGCCCCGACACGGCATACAGCACCACATCCCGACCCAGGGACCACCCCTCCACGCCCGTGCTCGGCGGCTTCCCCCGGACAAGCTCCGACTGGCGAAGGAGGAGTTCAAGAGGATGGAGGAATTGGGGATCATCCGGCGGTCTGACAGCCCATGGGCCTCCCCCCTGCACATGGTGCCCAAAGCGACAGGGGGCTGGAGACCGTGCGACGACTACCGCAGGCTGAACGAGACTACCACACCAGACCGCTACCCTGTGCCGCACATTCAGGACTTTGCAGCAAACCTGCACGGGCGCACGGATCTTCTCCAAGGTAGACCTCGTCCGAGGATACCATCAAATCCCGATGCATCCGGACGACGTCCCCAAAACGGCTCTCATCACCCCGTTCGGCCTTTTCGAGTTCCTCCGCATGCCGTTCGGCCTGAAGAATGCCGCACAGACGTTCCAGAGGTTAATGGACGCGGTGGGACGTGACCTAGACTTCGCATTCATCTATTTGGACGACATCCTCATAGCCAGCAGTAGTCGTCAGGAGCATCTGTCCCACCTCCGTCAACTCTAGGCCCGACTGAGTGACTACGGTCTAACAATCAACCCGGCCAAATGCCAGTTCGGGCTTGACACCATTGACTTCCTGGGCCACAGGATTACTAAAGACGGGGCAACCCCTCTGCCTGCTAAGGTATACGCGGTCTGCCATTTCCACCGACCCACCACGATCAAAGGCCTTCAGGAATTCGTAAGTATGGTCAATTTCTACCACCGCTTCCTCCCTTCAGCTGCCCGAATCATGCGCCCCCTGTTTGCCCTGCTGTCGGGTCCGGGCAAGGACATTACCTGGGACGAGGAGTCCGCCGTCGCTTTCATTCAAATGAAGGATGCCTTGGCAAACGCCGCGATGCTAGTGCACCCCAGAATGGACGTCCCTACTGCCCTCACAGTGGACGCATCTAACACGGCAGTCGATGGGGTACTGGAGCAACTCATCGCAGGTCGCTGGCAACCCCTGGCGTTTTTCAGCAAACACCTGCGGCCACCCGAGCTCAAATACAGTGCTTTCGACCGGGAACTGTTGGCGCTATACCTGGCAATCCAGCATTTCAGGTACTTCTTAGAAGGTAGGCCCTTCACCACGTTCACGGACCACAACACCTTTACGAACACCTTTACGTTCACGAAGGTGTCCGATCCTTGGTCGTCCCGCCAGCAGCGCCATCTGTCCTACATCTCTGAATACACGACGGATGTCCAGCACGACTCGGGTAAGGACAATGTCATGGCGGACACGCTCTCTCACCCTAACATTCATGCCCTTTCCCAAGGGGTAGACTTTGAGGCGCTGGCAGAGGCACAGCAGGCAGACCAGGAGATCCTGAGTTACAGGACTGCAGTCTCCGGTTTGCAGCTCCAGGACCTCCCCGTAGGCCCAGGTGAGAGGAACCTACTTTGTGACGTCACCACCGGCCAGCCCCGTCCCGCCGTCCTGGCACCTTGGCGGCAACGCGTTTGTGGTGAACTACATATACCTGTCTGGACTGCTCCTGTGGCTCCTCCCACAGACCCCTGCTGACTGCTCCTGTGGCTCCTCCCACAGACCCCTGTATAAAGGCGACTGAGGCCTGAGCCCGGCCTCATTCCCCAGGATGTAGTGTTGTTCATTCTTCCAGTCAATAAAAGCCGATACCTCGCTTCTTACGTCTCAGAGTGAGTTATTGATGGTGCATCAGCGTTTTCGACTCCATTCATAACTTGGCGCACCCCTCCATCAGGACAACCGTCCGGATGGTCTCCAGCAGGTTCGTTTGGCACGGACTCCGCAGGCAGGTCAGTGAATGGGCCAGAACGTGCATGCACTGCCAGATGGCCAAGGTGCAGCGGCACACCAAAGCTCTGCCGCAGCAGTTCCACCCCACCCACCGGCGTTTCGACCACATTCATGTGGATATCGTGGGCCCCTTGTCAGTGTCGCGAGGAGCGCGGCACCTCCTGACTATCGTGGACCGGTTCACAAGATGGCCAGAGGCGGTCCCACTCACAGACACCACCTCCGAATCTTGCGCCCGGGCACTGATCGCCACCTGGGTGTCCCGCTTTGGTGTACCGGCCCACATTACCTCCAACAGAGGCGCCCAGTTCACCTCCAGCCTGTGGTCTGCTATGGCCAGCCTTTTGGGGACACAGCTGCACCACACAACTGCCTACCACCCACAGTCGAACAGCCTGGTGGAGCGTTTCCACCGTCACCTGAAGTCGGCTCTCATGGCCCGCCTGCGAGGAGCTAACTGGGCGGACAAGCTTCCCTGGGTCCTAATCGGCATCCGCACGGCACCCAAAGACGATCTGCACACCTCGTCGGCCGAGTTGGTGTCCGGCGCACCCCTGGTCATCCCCGGGGAGTTCATACCAGCCCCAAGGGGGCACGACAAAGAACCCGCAGCAGTCCTGGGCAGACTACGCGAGAGGCTCGGCAACCTGGCCCCCATACCCACTTCGCAGCATAGGCAGAACCCGACCTGCGTACCCAAAGACCTGCAGAACTGTAAGTTTGTGTTTGTACGAAGGGGCGGGCATCGGCCACCACTGCAACGGCCCTACGAGGGGCCATTTACGGTGCTCAGGAACAACGGGTCCACGTTCGTGCTGGATGTTGGAGGGAGAGAGGAGGTTTTCACGGTGGACCGACTCAAACCAGCCCATGTGAACCTGGCACAACCGGTCGAGTTTCCGGCACCGCGGCGCAGAGGCCGACCTCTCAAACAGGGTCCGGCCCAGACTGTGGACATTGGGGGGTGTATCGCCGGTTCTGGGGGTGGGGTTTATGTGGCATCCCACTTCCTAGCGCACTCGAACCGGCTCACAAATAGCCAGCGCGCCGGCACAAAGGCCAGGTCTGCTTCACCAACAAAGGGAAAGCCTGCGGGGGTTTGTGAGTACGTGCCCCTTACAGCATCCGTGCCCGGGGAGGGCGGGATGAGGGAGGCTTTAAAGCAAGGCTGTGAAGTTCGAATAAAATCTTCTTTAATTGCAGTTTACCGACTCCATGTCATTATTTTAGCGCTGCGTGTAGCACACTGCTACATGGTCTTACTTTCTTAGGGGGTTTCACATTTACAGATGTCTTGTAGGCATTATGTATCCCACTCTAATAGCCTTTGATAACTGGGCATTCCCAGAAAATATGATAACTGGGAGGTTACTATCATAATGGGATTTCTGAGAGGATGTAATAAAATATCTTATCAAGTTTTTCCATCCAAATGTCTCCATTTCTGTGCACTGGTACACTTCCACTGATACCTCCATATTATTGTCCATTCTTCCTCAGATATAATTATCCCTCCTTCCTTCTCCCATTTTGTTTTAATGTATGAAGTCGAATGTGTTTTAAGATTTGACAAACCCTTATACACGCTTGAAATGATTCTACTACTATTATCTGAATTATATGCTTTTCTAAATAGCTCTATTAAACATGTACTTGCCTTGGTTTCATTTTTAACCCTCTTATTAAAATACTGTCACATCTGTAAATACCGATAAAAGTCTTGTTTTTCTAATAAGTGTTTCTCTTTAGCATTTCAAAACTGAACAGTGTTCCTTCTTTCATTATATTACAAAGAACCATTATTCCTTTAGTTGTCCAGTCCTTAAATCTAGTATCCAGTTTAGCCTTCATCAACTTTCATGGTAACTTCCTTGAAAAGCTCTCTAAGATTAGTTAGACACAACCTACCATGAACTAAGCCATGTTGATGATCAGGAGTGGGCTATCCAAGTAGTTATATCGTATATCTAGTCACTTAAAATACCTCCCAATAACTTACCCACTACTGATGTCAAGCTCACCACCCTATATTTTCCTGGCTTATACTTAGAGTCTTCCTTAAATAACAGAGCAACATTAGCTTTCCTCTGATCCTCCAGCACCTCACCTGTGGCTAAGCATGTTTTGAGTATCTCTGTGAGAGCTTCTGTAATTTCTGCAATGGCTTCCCACCTTGTCTAAGTGAGCACCTTGTCAAACCCTGGGGATATGCCCATCCTAATTTGCCACAAGACAGCAAACACCTCCTCTGTAATCTGTATATATTCCACAACCTCACTACTGTTTTGCCTCACTTCTATAAAGTCTGTGTCCATCTCCCGAGGAAATACAGGTGCAAAAAGTCCAATTAGGTCTCCCCCATCTCTTTGGCTCCACGCACAGATGACCATTCTGATCTTTAGGAGGACCAATCTGCAGAGAGTTGATGTGAATATGGAATTAGTGCAAGATAATAGTAAATGGGTTGTTATTATCAGTGCAGACTCCGTGAACTAAAGGGCATGTTTTTGCGCTCTAAAACACAAAAATGTTTTTACATATAAACCAGATTTGTAACATAGTTTGAAAACTCCTACCAAAGGAAGTGGATTGAGCCCAATGCTTCACAGAAAAAATGTCCTGCAAACCATTCAGCATATCTACATGAAATTCTGCTGTAGAAAAGCAGCATCCATCATCAAAGATTCTCACCACCCAGCCCATGTTCTTTTCTCGCTGCTACAATCAGGTAGAAGATACAGTTGCCTCAGGACTCTCACCACCAGGCTCAAGAATAGTTACTACCCCTCAACCATCAAGCTCTTGAACAAAAGGGAGTAACTGCACTCATTCTATTTCTGGTGTTCCCACAACCGTTGGCCTCATTTTATGGACTCTTGTTATTTTATCCTCTTTCATTTCATGTCATTCTGTACTCGTTATTTATTGCCATTTATTTATATTTGCATTTGAGCAGTTCATTTCTCATTGATCTTGTTTACAGTTACTACTCTATAGATTTGCTAAGTATGCCCGCAGGAAAAACAATCTCAGGGCTGTATGTGGTGACGTGTATGTACTCTGATAATAAATGTTACTTTGAAATTTTAACTTTGAACTTTGATCATGTTATTATTTAAAATGAAATGACTCAAGATCTCACAAGTAATCCTATAATTAATCATGTGCAGGCTTTTCAATGAAAGAGGATTTATATTCCCACAGTTTGCAAGAAGTACAAGAGGTTCACTGTAACCAGTTTTATTTTAAAACTTGCATACATAAGGTATAGAAGCTGCAAGAGATATTTGCCATTTGCACCTGCTCTACCATTCAAAAAAAGTCATTGAGATTTTACCTCAGAATTATTTTTCCGACAGCAAACTCTTTTCCTTTGACACCTGTTGATATCCAAAAATATATCCATCTCTGTCTTGAGTATACTCAGCAACTGAGCCTCCAAAACCCTGTTTAACAATCAACAACTAATAGATAGACTTCTAAAGATTCACTACCTTAGTCCTCAATATCTGACCCTTTATTTTGAGACTGTGACCTCTGGTTCTGTCTAGGAGAAACGTTATCTCTTCACCAAGCTTGTCAAAGTATATCAGGACATTAAATTACATTACACAAGATATTACATCTTATTCTTTGAAGCTAAAGAGAATACATACCCAATCTGATGAATTTCTTCCCATAGGAAAATCCCCCAACCTAGTTAAACTTCTGTGGAACTTCTCCTTTTGCAATTCTATTCTTCCTTAGGTAGAAAGACCCCCTGAAAAGTGAAATGAAACTCCAATGAACCAGTGTCTGACTATCCAGAAACTCCAGTGATTCAGCATCTGCCTTATCAAATGCTGATCTCCTCTCTCCCTCTCCTATAGCTTCCATGGTTGCTGCACTGCTTTAACCCTTAACCCCCTACCTAACACCTCTACATCCCCACTGGTTTCCCATGATCTCTTCCCTTTTATCAGGGTCCTGGCTCCGGAGTTCCATTCCTACTAATCAGGCACTTGTTCTGCACTACCTTTAAGCTTATCGGGTTCAATGGAAAATTTGTTATAGTACTGTGAAGTATCTCTTGAAGTTAATTAAAAGTGTGTTGTGGGGCACTAATTGGAGTAACATCCAATAGTCTAACTGCCCTGGTCCCGTCTAGTGACTCCCCACCATGCTATTACCTCAGTAAATGGGCTTCAATCCCCTCATCTAATTTCCAATCATTCCCAGTTCCACTAATTACACACACCTGCCTTCCATCAGTAAATGCAGGATAAAAACCCTGTAATCACAACAAAGAGCTGCCAGTTCGTTGGTTGACTCTTGTATGAGTAACCTCATTTCATGGTTCTTTAGGACTGGTGGTTCTAAATTCCACATCGTTTTCCTGGATTCTCTATATTAGTGGTCGCCAAACCAGTTGATCGCAATCAACCGGTCGATCATTGAGACTTTCCCAGTAGATCCCGAAAAAAAAAAGAAAAATAAATACACAAATACATTATGCTTGATAAACCTTTTGATGCAAATATGCAGTATCTTCTACTTTGAAAAAGGACCACTTGACAACTTCATGCCCGAAAGGAACAACTTTATGTAGGACGGTAAAATGATATTCGCATACAGAAGTTTTCACTACTGCGCACCGGGCAGAAAAGACCGGAAAGAAAACCCCGCAACCCCGGAAATAATCTCTCTTTACAAACAGTTTTCTGTGGTGGGAGTATTGCTATATTACCATGATCCTAATTGGTATTAACTTATCTTTATAATACTCACATTACAACCTTTCTCTCCCTTGAAATTCCAACATTCCCCAAATGTTAAGAAAATGGGAAACAAAAACAGTGGTGTCATTAGCTTGCGTACCCTGAAGCTTATACTAGTGTCTCAGTAAGTTTACCAATACCAGGAAAGTTGAGGAGCTGAAATCACGGTTGAAGGCCAAGCAAACACGCTGCTCAGAGGACGTGGATCGATAGGTGTTAAAGGACTTTTCACTCTGTGAATATTTTTCACGATAGTTTGATGAATCCCTGGATGTAATGACAGCTCAGCTTGTTGTATTTGTCAGAATGGCTTTCCAGGATTTTACAACAAAGGAGAACTTCCTCACTCTTTTGCACTTAAAGGAGAGAACAAGAGGTGAGGATATTTACAAGGAGTTAAAAAAAAAATGTCCCTGAAAATGACATCCCCATTCCTAAACTGGTGGCAATTACTACTGATGGGGCCCCAGCAAAGCGTGGTGTGCGCATTGGTTTTATAGCACTGTGCCGTAATGACCCTGATTTTCCTGACTTCCTGGATTATCACCGTGTGATTCATCAGCAGGCCTTGGCTGGGAAGGTCATGGACCTTTCTCATGTAATGACACTGGTGGTCAAACTGATCAACTTGATTCGAGCAAAAATGCTTCAGCACCGCTTATTCAAGGTTGTGCTAGTTACAATGTTTTCTTGGTTAAATTAATTTGAAAGTGTGACAAAAGCATTTTATGTAATTCAAATACAATTAGCCGGAATAAAGGGCCTCAAGTTGAAAATACAATCTGAGCAGTTTTTTCTATCGATTTAGTAGGTTCATCTTGCCTTTCACTGCGGCCGAGGTAGGGGATCTTGGGCTTAAAAAGGTTGGTGACCACTACTCTACGTGAACCTTGTCTCCGTGTCAAGACTCTCCTGGATACCTATTCCATGCTTGCGACGGTGCTAACGCCTCTCGATCCTGACTCGGTGCCCGTGTCCAGCACTTGGGTTCCACCCGCAGCCACGTCCTTGCGACACTAACATCAGCAAAGTCCCAAGAGTGTTAGATTTTCCAAGTTTTACTGTCTTCCTGCCATGGTCTCACCATAGTCCTATTTAATTCCAATATGATGTATGCTCAAATATTCCTACTGTAAAAAAAATCCCATCTGCCTTCCTAATTGTTTGCTGCTTTTGCACATCAGCTTTAATGATTAATGTATAAGGGAGTCCGTCCCCGGCTTTCTATCTTCCTATCAAGGTAAATGACCTCATATCTCTCTACATTATATAGCACCTGGTGCATCTGTTGTGTCCTCACCCTGGATCAGTGAAGAGTGAAGAATGGCAGGCTGGAAGCAGCAGCAGGCATAAATGATGAAGTGTCATCTATGGAGCAAGAGGACAAGCCTACTCAAGCTGCTCCAGGGAGTGAGATCTATGGACTCAATTTTACTTCATAATGCTTTGGCTTGCTTCTATTGTTTGCATGATTTGTGTTTTTGTCTCTTTCTCTGCGCATTGGGTGTTGGTCTTTTTAAAATTGGGTTCTTTCCAGTTTCTTGCCTTGTGGCTGCCTCTAATCAGACAAATCCCAAGGTTGTATAATTTCTACATACTTTGATAATAAATGTAATTTGAAGCCTTTGAAAACATTTTCCACTTGGCTTCTTAAGTGCTGCTCCAACAGCACAGATGAAATTTGACATCTTCCAAGACCAAGTAGCTCACTCTATTGGCACTCTAACAACCTCTGTAAATATACATTGCTTCCACTACTGCCATACAATGGCCTCATCAACAATGACGACGAGATGGGATACAGTGAGGAAATAGAGTGGCTGGTAGAAAGGTGCAAGCACAACAACTTGAGTCTCAATGTGGACAAGACCAACGAGATGATTGTGGACTTGAGGAAGGTGCATTCTGACCACTCCTCACTGTACATACGCGGCTCCTCTGTGGAGAGAGTTACGAGCACCCAGGTTTCTGGGAAGTACATCTACCAGACAATCTTACCTGGTCCTTCAATACCATCTCTTTGGTCAAAAATGTACATCAATGTCTCCCCTTCCTGAGGAGATTGAGGTGAGTGAGGCTCATCCCTCACGGAACCATTTTAACCAATTTTTACAGGTACACCATTGAGAGAGTAGTGACCAGCTACATCATCATCTGGTACAGGAATTGTAAGGCATCTGACTGCAAGTCCCTGCAAAAGATTGTGAGAACTGCTGAGAGGATCATGAGGGTCTCTTTTCCACTCATTTATCAGGAGTGCTGCTTACACAGGTCCCTTAATATTGGCAGTGATCCCTCTCATCTGTCCAGTAATATCTCTGACACAATTTCCCACCTCCCCTCGCCCCACTACCATCAGACAGAGAGTGTTGTAGCATTAGGTTAAGAATTATTAGAACCCCAGGTCATAAGACTACTGAACTTCCTGCCACCACCCAGGTCTTAAGACGTATGAAACACCAGTAAATTTATACTGTTTACATTTTAACTTGTATTGTATAGGTACCTTATTGGTTATTTAGTTATCTGTGGTAATATTATTTTATGTGCTATGTGTGTGAGTTATATATGTGCACCTTGGTCTGGAGGAACGTATTTTTATTATGCATGTGTACAGATGAATGACAATAAACTTGAAATTGAAATTGAACTTGAACTTGATCTACAAAATGCTCTGCAGTTTTTCCCTTGGCTATTCCAACAGCATCACCCAACTGTGACTTCTAACTTAAAAGACATTATTTGTAGGTATCTTTAAGACACACAACATCCTTGTTTGGAAGTATATCACCGGACATTTATCACTGCTGAGTGTAAGTCCTGGAACTCCATTCCCATCAAAAGCATAGGAATACCTTCACTTCATGAAATTCATAGGTGTACTGGACAATATTCATGGATTCATTGTCAAGTTTTAGTGAAGACTCTTTGGTCATAGTTATCCCCAACTGCATCAAGATCTGCGTGGATAAATACACACCTTTGAGCACGTACTGGACACACTCTGTGGGTATGCAGAGTGCGTGGAATGGGCTGTTGGCGGCGGCGGTGGAGGCGGAAATGATAGGGTCTTATAAGAGACTCCTGGATGGATATATGGAGTTCAGAAAAATAGAGGGCTATGGGTAAAGCTTAGGTAGTTCTAAGGTAGGGACATGTTCGGCACAGCTTTGTGGGCTGAAGGGCCTGTACTGTGTTGTATGTTTTCCTTGTTTCTATGTTTTTAACCAGGAGATTCATACTCTGCTGAGGGCTAGATCTGTAGCATTCAAGACCAGTGATCCAGAACTATACAAGAATCCAGGTTTGACCCATGGAAGGCTAGTTTAAGAGCAAAAAAACAATTCTGATTGTGGCTAAAGGTGGAATCGGATGCATGTCAACTCTGACAGGGTTGCAGGCCATTACTCCCTACAATGCAAAACCTAACATTATGAATGGTTGTGATGCTTCACTCCCAGGTGAGCACAATGCCTTTATTCACACTTTGAAAGGGAGAATAAAACTATGCTATTCAACTGGCTGGAGTGTTCGCAGACATCTTTAACCTCTCATTCTGGCAGTCTGAGATACGCACCTGCTTCAAGCAGGCTTCAGCTACGCTTGTGACCAAGAAAAATGTGGTAATCTCAATAACTGTCTGCCACTGTGATGAAGTGCTTTGAGAGGTGGTGATGAAGTATATCAACTTCTGCCTGAGGAGCGACTCTATTCGCTCCAATTTGCTTACTGTCACAGCAGGTAAACATCAGATGCCATTTCATCGACTGTCCGCTCAGCTCTGAAACATCTGGACAGTGAAGCTGCGTACATCAGGATGCTTTTCATTGACTCCATCCCTGCATTCAAAACTATCATCCTCTCCGAATTAATCAGTAAGCTCCAAAACCTAGGCCTCAATACCTCCTGTGCAAATGGATTCTCACTTTCTTCACTTGCAGACCCCAGTCAGTTCAGATTGAAAAGCCAATCTCTTCCACAAGGCTGTGTACTCAGCCTCTGCTCTATGCATTTTATATACCTATGACTGTGAGCCTAAGTATAGTTCTAGTACCGTATTTAAGTTTGCTGATGACATTATTATTGTTGGCCGAATCAAAGGTGGTGATGAGTCAGCATATACAGTAGTAGGAGAGAGATTGACAATCTAACTGAATGGTGACCCCACAACAATCTCTCAGTCAAAGTTAACAAAACCAAACAGGTGATTATTGACACCTGAGGAAGAAACCAGAGCCAGCCTCATTAGGGGATCAGAGGAGGAGAGAGTCAGGAAATGTAAATTCCGCAGAGATATCATTTCAGAGGACCTGTTCTGGGTCCAACATGTAACTGTCATTACAAAGAAGGCACAGCACTTTCTCACAAGTTTCGCAGATTTGGCATGTCGTCTAAAACTTTGACAAAGCTCTAAAGCTACACAGTGGAGAGTACGGTACACTGACTGATTACATTATGGCCTGGTATGGAAATATCAACGCTCTTGAATGGAAAAAAAAACTACAAGAAGAGTGGATGCAGCCCAGTTCATCAGAGGTAAAGCCCTCCCAAGCATTGAGCACATTTACAAGGAGCACTGTTGTAGGAAAGCAGCTTCCAACATCAAGGACCCCCACTATTCAGGCTGTGCTCTTTTCTCACTGTTGCCATCAGGAAGGAGGTACAGGAGCCTCAAGTCCCACACCACCAGGTTCAGGAACACTTATTACCCCTCAACCATTAGGGTCTTGAACCAGAGGGGATAACTTCACTCATCCCAACACAGAACTTATTCCACAACCTATGGACTCACTTTTAAGGACTCTACAGCTTATGGTCTTGATACTTATTGTTTATTAATTTATTATTGTTACTATTATTTCTTTCCTTTTTGTATTTGCAGCTTGGTGTCTTTTGCACTTTGGTTGTTTGTCCATCTCTGTAGTGTGTGGATTTTCATTGATTCTATTGTGTTTCTTCCTAATTTCTATGAATACCTGTGAAAATGAATCTCAGGGTAGTACATGGTGACCTACGTGTACTCTGATAATAAATTTACTTTGAACTAGATGGTGAGGGATCTTAATGATGAATACTGCCTTCTTGAGGCATCACGTATTGATAATGTTGGTGGGGAGGTGTAAGATATAATAGAAAGCTTCTTAAATGTTGCTGTAGCTGAATGCCAAGGTTGGTGAAAGGTATCACATCATAATCATATTTCTTGGTGGTAGTTGAGCCTCTCACTGCAGAATAATTAACTCAGCTGTTCTGGTAGCCATGTTATTTATTAAACTGTTATGCAATAGTAAATTCCACAATGTTTATGGTAGGAATTTTGATGATGATAATGCCATTTTCTGGCACTTAGACACAGCTCAACACATCACGAAAACTACCTCCCCCATCCACAGAATCTGTCTACACTTCTCACTGCCTTATTAAAGCAGCAATGGAATCAAAGACCCCTCCCATCCTGGTCATTCTTTTTTCTCCCCCTCCCATCATGCAGAAGGCTCTAAACCTCCAAAGCAAAAAAAAAACAGCAGGCTCAAGGATAGCTTCGATCCTGCTGTAATAAGACTACTGAACAGACGTTCTGTACAATCAAATGGACACTTGACCTCAGAATCTACTTCACCATGGCCTTGCACCTTGTTTGCCTGCACTGCTGTTTCTCTGTGACTGTATATTGTCCATTCTGATATTGCTTTTCCCTTGTACTACCTCAATCTACTGATATGATGCAATGACCTGTATGGATAGTGTACAAGAGAGTTTTTTTACTGTACCTTGGTAAATGTGACAATAATAAACCAATTTACCTATTATTTTCCATTGAGATATCCTATTTCCTTGCTACTTAGCCCATCAAGTCTATGCCAGCTCTCAGTCTGATCCCACTCATCCACTAATGGGTGGGTGAAGATTTGATTTCCCTGTAACCAAATCTTTCCACATCCTTATCAACTGCCCCCGGATTCTACCACACAAGAGGCAATTTACAGTGACCAGTTAAACAACCAAAGAGACACAAATGACTGCAGATGCTGAAATCTTGAGCAATAAACAAACTGCTAAAGGAACTCAGAGGGTCAAGCAGCATATGTGGCAGGAAAGGAACTGTGTGTCAGGTTGAAACCCTTTATCAGGACTAACTTGCATTTTTTTGAAATATGGTTGGAACCCAAAGCACCTGGATTAAACCCACCCATGCAAACTTCACTCTGACAGCACCAGAGGTCAGGACTGATCTCAGCCAGTGGATCCATAAGGTTGCAGCTCTACTAACTGCACCATGTTGCTACCCTACTCAGTGAGGGAATGTAAAATGCCAGAAATGTTCCTGTCAGAAACATGAGAAGGTGAGAGCCTGTTGATTGATCAACAACGGTCAGAAAGAAGGTGACGATGCAGTAAGGGGGACAATTAATTGGAAGCTAGAGTCAGAGGGAAGTGTGTTTGTCTATTTACACTTTGTCCATCCAATCAGACGAAGGTTTATTTTACCTGAAACCTCATCTCTATTTCACTTTCTTCTCACAAATTCTGTATACAGTGCTAAGTGTTGCTAACACTTTATTTTCTTGTTTCAGTTTTCCAGTATCTGTAAAATTCAGTTAGCATCTTCATTTTAATTATAAGCTAATGAGTCTAAGTAACTAAACTGAACGATGTTGGAGACACAAGAGACTGCAGATGCTTGAATCTAAAGCAACAAATAATCTGCACGAAGAGCTCAGTAAGGTGAGCAGCATTACTCATTTGGTACAGTTTATTCATTTGTTTTACAGGCTGATGAAGCTAAATATGAATCACTTCAAAGTTCAAAGTACATTTATTATCAAGGTATATATAAGTTATACAACCTTGAATTTGTCTGCCTTATTCGGAGGAAAAGATATTATCTTGGAGACACGCACAAAATGCTGGTGGAACAGTGCTTCTCCCTATAGATGCTGCCTGGCCTGCTGTGTTCCATCAGCATTTTGTGTGTGTTGCTTGAATTTCCAGCATCTGCAGATTTCCTTGTGTTTATCTTGGAGACACCTGATTTGCACACTTTGGCTTTTATTTCTCTTATAGCTGGGAGGGCATTGTTGCTTAGATAGAAGGATGTTGCTCAACCTACTCATGCTCAATAGCTAAGAGATTTTATGTCATGCTTAAATTTTGAGAAGATTCATTGTTCGATTTCTGAATCAAGACGAGACTTTCTAACATTGTGGGGACCTTTTTTGAATTATTTACAAAATCTTTGATTTGTTATCAAGTACAGATGTTGGCTAATAATATGTTTTACTATATGATAAGGAGCTTTTTCCTTTTTTCTTTCTTTACCAAACAACTTTCCTTGGTAGTGGGTTTAGATATTTTTTGTATAATAAAATCATTACTTTTCAATATTCCGATTCAATTTAATTTACATGAATATGGGGTAATGAGACTATAAGTGTGATTCAAATATATTGTAATTGATATATGATATACATCCTCCTGTACTCTGTATTCGTTTTTGTAAGAAATCAATAAAAATATTGAAAAAGAAAGAATTTGTCTGCTTACTGGCAGACACAAAACAAGGAACTCAAGAGAACCCAACTTAAAAAAAACTCCATGCACAGAGAGAGAAAAAAACACAAATCATGCAAACATTAACATTCAGAATAAAAGTGAGTCCATAGACTCAAAGCCTGGAGCAGGCCCAACGCCTCAGCCTCGGTTCGTCAGAGAGCAGGGCAAATCATCACAAAGCTCACAAACATGAAGGCTGGAGTGGCCGGAGCAGGTCACAGCCTCAGCGCCATGGAGAGCTGAGTAAACTTTGCATAGCAGTGAGCAGAACCGGACTGACCCATGACTCCTATCTTTCCAGTTCTGCTTTAGGGTCTCAGTCCGAAATGTCGACTGTACTCTTTTCCGTAGATGCCGCCTGACCTGCAGAATTCCTCCAGCCTTTTGTTGTGTTGCTTGGATTTCCAACATCTGCAGATTTTCTCTTGTTTGTTTTCAGTCCACTTGGCCTAGCATTTAAGCTGTCCAAAAACCAGGACGTCCCATGTGCTGGAACCCACGCCCCCCTACGTTGATAAGCTCTGGGACTGGACGCTGCCACGTTCTAGCCTGTATCTAACCTTTCCCGAATTGGCTCGGTGCTTAGATCGATCCAGCTTGCTCTTGGTTTAGGTGGATGGAGTTGGAACTCCTCCACTCTGACCTATCTCCATTCCACTCTCTCCAACTCCATCTACGACTCCGACTCCATCTTGAACATACCTCGACATCGCTCTAACTTTGCACCGCAGCCGCACGCCTCAACCCTCAAGTCAGCATCATGTTCGCTCAACTTTTCATTATTTGCAGTGAAAGTTTACCACAAAACTTATCACTCTTACTCAGCTGATACCCTGTATCAAAGTTCCACCTGCAATACTTTAAGCAAAATGAAAAATATTTTCCTATTTCAAGACCACTGCCAAAATCTGTCCAAATCCTGTTGTAATCTAGTTATTTATTCCCATACCTTGACTCGGCAACACAGCATGCAGTTTAATAACGGCAATGTTATTGCCTGTCTCCAAATTGCCTCTAAGTATATACTAAGCAGCATGAGTCACATCAGTGTTCCCTGGTGTTGATCTACATAGTTCACCCAAGAGAAACAGAACCAGCCCCTGCCCACAGTCCTGTAGTCAGTTTACGATCTGTTTCATAATATAACCTTCAATAACTTGGACCATTTTCAGTAAAACCCTTCAATCAAGACTTTATTGGAACTAGATGTCTGCTTGGACATAAAATTAAAACTGACCTGAAGCTGACCTGACCACATCCAAACCAAGAGTGACCTAAGCTAAGGGATTTATATTTTTTGTTGACCCCTGACTGGATCTATACAGACGTGTCCTTTCAGGCAATGATGCAGTCACTAAACTCTAGAGGAAATTTTGGCTGGGGATTGCAACAGTTCACTGAAATTGATGAAAGGTTGGGATCCCCAGCAGGGCCACATCCATTCTATTGTGTTCTCTCTTGATCACACGATCCTGCTGACATCATGCACAACCCAACAATGAAGTAAATGTTGCTGGGTCAGTGGTGGAAAGGGCAAGCAGCTTCACGTTCTTCAGCTCAATGATCTATCCTGGGCCCAGCATACTTATTTAATTACAAAGAAGGCATGCCAGTAGATGTACTTCATTAGGAATTAGAGATTTGGTATGTTCACGAAAACTTTTGTAAATTTCTATAGATATATGATGGAGAGCATTCTGACTGGCTGCACCGCCACCTAGTATGGAGGATGCAAAGTGCAGGATCAAAGAGGCTACAGAGGTCGTAGGCTTAGCTGGTTCTACCCTGGGCACAAATCGCCCCACTATTGAGGACATTTTCAAAGATCAAAGTAAAATTGTAAAATTCGAAGTAACATTGTCTAAAAACTGCCAGAGGGTGGTGAATCTGTGAAATTTGTTACCACAGACTGCTGTGGAGGCCATGTCATATTTAAAGCAGAGATTGATAGTTTCTTGATTAGTCAGGGTGTCAAAGGTAACAGGGAAAAGGAAGGAGAATGGGGTTGAGAGGGATAATAAATCATTCATGATGGAATGCGAAGTAGACACGATGGGCCAAATGGTCTAATTCTTCTACTGTGTCTTATGGTCTTACAGTCTTAAAAGACAATGCCTCAAGAAGGCAGCATTCATCATTAAGGAACCTCACCAGCTGGGCATTTCCTCTACTCATTACTACCATCAGGGAGGAGGTACCTACTTTCAATGTTTTAGAAACATATTCTTTCCCTCCACTATGATCCAGGAATACTACTCAGCTATTCTTTTTGCATTATGATGCCAGTTTTTCAGTTTACTTGGGAGAAGCCAGACCAGCTGATCTGCATACGTGGTCACGTTCTGATGATCCTGAATGTGGCATCTAGGGTCTAACATGTCAACAACGGGTCAACATTACTTCCTCCTGCATCCACAACACTAAACTACATTATATCGCCTTACCCTTCCTCTATGAATGAGCTGATAATCTCCTCAGTCCCTGCTAATACTGAACGCATTTAGATTGATTTTGATCAGAATCCTTTAACTGGCTTAAGATTTTTATAACTTGGAGCAATGGTCAAACACACATATCTACAGAGCAATAGGCCAGGGATCTGGATATGAATTCAAATCCCAATTTAAAATCTGGGAATGTTAAATACAAGTAATTATGTAAATCTGAAATAAAAATGCCAGTTTTGGTAATATTGGCTATGAAACTGCCAGTGTTTGGAAAACTCTCCTGGCTAAATGTCATTCAGTAAGAAAGCTGTCACTTTCAATATTCTGTCTTTATGTGCTTCTAAAATAATCCAGAGTTGTTGACTCATAACTGTTCTTTGAAACTGAGCTACCTAGTTAAGAGTAATTAGTTTATCTAGCAAATCTCACAGTTTGATTAATGACAGGTAGGGTAATGTTGATGTTCAAAGGCATATAGATGTCTTTAAACACAAATCACTGCATGCTGACATGAAGGTGTAGCAAGCAATTCGGAAGGCAACTTGTTCAAGTTCAAGGTCAAGTTTATGGTCATTCAACTGTACACATGTATACCACCAAACAAAACAATGGTCCTCTGGACCAAGGTGCACAACACAGTACATATACATTAATTCACACACGACTTAAAGTGATTATAACATCCAGCAAATTAACAAATAAAAAGGTGCATTTGTGACACAAGTTAAAAAGTGAACAGTATAACACTACAGTCACTTCAAGTGTGATGAGATTTAGGTGGTGGCAGCAAGTTCAGTAGTCTTATGGCCTCAGGGAAGAAGCTGTTTCCTGTACTAGCAATTCTTGTCCTTAGGCTATGGCATCTCCTGCCTGATGGTAGGGGGTCAAAGAGATTGTTGAATAGATGGCAGAGATCATTGACAATGCTAAGGGCCCTGCATTCGCAGCACTCCTGATAACTATCTCCAATGGATAGAAGAGAGACCCCAAGGATCCTCTCAGGAGTTCTTGCAATCCTTTGCAGGGACTAGTGGTCATATTCCTTTCACTTCCCATACCAGATGGCGATGCAACTGTTCTACATTTTCAATGGTACTCCCATACAAGTTGGTTAGAATGAGGAGCTGGTTGGGGATCCTCACTTGCCTCAGTCTCTTCAGGAAGTGGAAATGCTGCAGTGCTTTCTTGACCAAAGAGGTGGTGTTGAGGAACCAGGTAAGATGGTCCTATTAGGTGCACTCCCAGAAACATGGTGCCCCATGTTTCAAGAGGATTTGAGTGCATTAGTAAAGGTATCCTACTGTGGCTACTTACAGCCCTGGGGAGATAATGCTATAGTATTGTTTAATTTGGTCTCCTTCCTAAAAAAGGATGTACATGCTATTGCAGAAGTGAATTGAAGATTTACAAGACTAGTTTATGGGATGATCAGTTTGCATTATGAAGACACTGAGCTGACTCGGCTGATATTCTCCAGAAGTTAGAAGAAAGGGGAGTGATCTTATTGAAACTTACAGGTCTTCTCAAAGAAGTGGCCCTTACCGAGAAATCTAGAACCCAGGCTCACCTCTCCTATTTCCTCTGTAAACCAATGACTGCATCTCCAGTGATCCATCAGTTAATCTGATAAAGTTTTCAGATGACACTACTGTCATAGGACTAATCACTAGAGGTAACAAATCTAAGTACCACTGGGAAATAAACGAGCTAGTGTCCTTGAGCTGTCACAGCAACTTGGAGCTGAATGATCTCAATACTGTGGAAATGCATATTGACTTCAGGAGAAATGTGTCTCCTTTCCACCCACTCATCATGAATAACTCTACAGTTAGGATTGTTTCAATATTCAGTTTCCTGTGCATCGTTACTTCATAGGACCTCTTGTGGGAGAACCATGTCTACTCCATTAACAAAAAGACTCAAAAAGATGCACTTCTTGCTGAAGTTGGTAAAATTCCATCTACCCAGAACATACTGGTGCAATTCTACACTGCCATCATAGAGAACATCTGCATATTGGGCATTACTGTCTGGTTTGGTGCAACACACGTTCACAATATATGGAACTACAGCAATCTGTTAAGACAACGGAAAAGGCCATTGCCTGCAGTGTACCATTACTGCAGAACTTGTATGTGTCCAGGACAAAGAAACAGGTAGGAAAAATACATTGTGGTCATTTCCTACCCAACAAATTGCCTTTCCCAAAAGCTTCCTCTGGAAAGCACTATAGGGCTTTTAAAACTAAAACTTCATGCTATCTGAAAAGTTTCTTCTCCCAGGGAATTAATCTGATCGACCATTCTAGTTACTCCCCACCCCTCTACTTCAGTTACTACACTGTAAACACTCAAAACCACTTTTTATAACGTTGGTCACATTGTAAATATATGCTGGTATTTATGTATTGATGCACATTTCTTCATATCCATACTTCTAACTTTATTTACATATAACTCTTTATTCTGTATAATTATTGCACATTGTCATTTTTTGTTGCATGTAATGCCAATACACCACAGAAATGTATATTGGAAATAAAGTTGATCCTTGATCACAGTCTTGGAACAAGGGGCTGGTTATTTAAAACTGAGATTGAGGAAGTTTCCTCAGAAAGACAGTGGTAAATGGAAATGTTTTTTACCCAAGAGGGCTATGGAGACTCAGTCATTGAGTTCATCCATAACAAAGATGGATAGGTTTTTGGTTATTACAGGAATCAAGGGATAACACAGGAAAATGAAACTGATCATCCAAGACATATTAATCCAAGAATAAAACACATTCTAAAGCAGCTTTCTGCCTGATTTAGACTCGGCAAGATGCTCAGCTATTTACAGACTCAACCTAAATATCATGAATAACCCAATAGGGCTATGGAATCAAAGAGATAATGAACTTATCTTCTTTCTAATGTACAACTCTTGAACTCTGTTGCTCGCACATTTTCACCAATAGACATAAACACACATAAATTTAGCTTAAGTATGATTTGAGGAACTGGCAGAACTGTTTCTGAAGAAGAACGTGCAATTATGGTAGAATATCTAATCCTCACATACCTTAAGCACAGGCAATACTACCACTTTGGCAATTATGTTATGAAAATGTCTGAGCTGTATTTATACTATGTCAACGGGCTTCCTTTCTAAACTTGCTAGCAACAATTCTTAACTACATAATCCATTCAGACTCTTCAATGATGTAAGAGCTTATTGAATAGTTGTGACAGTTAGACTATACATTATTTACAAATTATCCCTTTATGACTTAATTGCTTCCATTCCTTCTCCTTAACATTAAATCACAATTCAATTCTATATTTCATTTGGTATTACTCAATAAATTCTGTTTTAATTTCTAACATGTGCCTTATTATACAATTAACTATGGGAGCCAAGCTTTCCTTTCACGATAATTAAATTTTTGACTGCAGACTTTTCCTTTATTAACCATATTTGTACACTTATATTTTCCAAATATTTATGTAAAGTATATCAGAATCAGGCTTAATATCACTGGCATTGTCATGAAATTTGTTGTTTCGCAACAGCAGTAACATTATAATAAAAAAACTATAAATTACATTGATACATATAAAATTAAACTAAATACGTCTTTCACAAAGACAGCAAAAAAAAGTGAGGTAGTGTACATAGGCTCATTCTCCATTCAGAAATCTGATGCTGATTCACATTTTTAATTTTTAATATAGTTTTACTAAGTGTAGCACTTCAGGGAAGTTTCTTGATAACAGTTTGATAAGTTATGCAGTATTTCTTTATTTCCAAAGGGACATAAGTCAAGTTATTTCTTTGTTTTGCCTTAAATCCTGTTGGATTTGTAGTTTCACACTCTATATAAATAGCTGTTGGACTTAAGCTTGGCTTCCACTTAAACTACTAACTATTCTTCACAAAAATCAGACACTTCCTCCTGCAATAAAGTAAAATGTTCTCTTATGCCATTTTGCTTCACCTGTCAGACAGTTAATAGTTGATGTCTCAAACTGTGGTAGTAAATGAGAATACCTAAGAATATTAGTAAGATTGATTAATACTAAATAGAATATAAAGAAAATATATAATTGTTGAGGTACCTTAGTGTGAATTTCAGAACTATATTTCCAACATTGATATTTTATTAACTATGTTTTCCATACCATCATCTTGATAGTACCATCAGTGTAATTTCTTAAAGGCTGCATTATCCAAACTTTGTTGAACTCAGTTGGGTATTTTATGGTTTAATCAACATTGGAGCAATTTTTATGACCAGCACTGAATTGCCACAAGGCACACGTTTACTGTTCAAGCCAGGCAGACCTTACCAAATGTTTAAAAAGTAGGGGGGAAAAAAACCCTCCTGCAATGTCTGAATAACAATTTTTCCTTTGAGGCTTTCAACCGAATTAAGAATGTCAAACAATTTACAGAAGAGAGGATGATTAAATGATTTGAAATTCTTTGCTATAAGAATGTCAGAAAGAGAGCCGTTCAAGGTTTTCAAATGATAATCAGATTGACACTTGAGAGAATATAATGCAGAACTGCAAGAAATGAGTGTAGGAATGGGACTGAATCATAGGTGCCAGTATTGAATTGAATTGAACTGACATTATTACTTAAGTCTTTCACATACATGAGGGGTAAAAATCTTTATGTTACGTCTCTATCTAAATGTGCAATTTATAGTAATTTATAATAAATAGAATGTACAACAGGACAGTCAATGTAACACAGAAATACAATTGTATCAGCATGAACTACGGTAATTAGTCTGATGGCCTGGTGGAAGAAGCTGTCCCAGAGTCTGTTGGTCCTGGCTTTTATGCTGTGGTACTGTTTCCCGGATGGTAACAGCTGGAACAGTTTGTGGTTGTGGTGACTCAGGCCCCAATGATCCTTCTGGCCCTTTTTACACATCTGTTTCTGTATATGTCCTGAATAGTGTGAAGTTCACATCTACGGATGCGCTGGGCTGTCTGCACCACTCTCTGCAGAGCCCTGCAATTGAGGGAAGTACATTCCCATTCCAGGCAGTGATGCAGCCAGTCAGGATGCTCTCAATTGTGCCCCTGTAAAAAGAACTTGATTGATCAACTAGTCTTCATCAATGCCATTTAACCCATCAAGATTTGTATAACTCCATAACTGATGGATAAATAAGTAATTTTTTACATTATTGCATTGTAATATATATTGCTATTTGAAGATAAACATGTTAATCACACAAGAATGAATTGTTGCACCAAGTTCAACCACTGGTAACATTGGAGCATGGCACAAATGACAACCATACATTTTATTTGATGCTCTAAACATTATATAATAACATTATTTAAATTCATTGAATAATCTCTTGGTAGTCTAGCATCTGTGGAGTGTGTCTGCCAAATGTTCTGCTGCATCTTAGATGCACCATAGCTAATACTGCAGATGTGCTGGTGCAATATATCATATCAACTATTATGCATCTATTTATCTATACATTTTAATTAAGTCTTTTTCAATCCATAAAGTAGGCAAAGCTAAGAGATAGTTACCATTTGAGGACATTAGTGAAAGCTTTATCAGCTTTTATTCACTTTGAACATCTCAAATTCTCAAACTGTTCTTGAAGTTGTGTTACTTAAGTTAATAGGCCAGCCATCTGGAATCTTGGATTTGTAACATAACTATAATTAGAAAAACCATGCCACTTATACTACAGTTACTGATGTCCTCATTATTTTCCTTCCTCACCCTCAAATGCCCTAACACGAATCCTCAGTGATTTCAATTTCCACCATTATGGACTTTACCTTTGTATTTTAAAATCAATCCTCTGTCTTGGTATCTCTTTCTGTATACACTCTCCTGTCATACTCCATTTCCATCTCCAGTGGCCTGTTCATTCCCATCACCTCCCTACAAGGAGGTTTTATTCACTAAGCTTATTTATTAGGTCATGCTGATCCCCATATTGTCTTTTAGGGGATTCTTCTCATGATTTGAGAGGATGGTTTTAGAGAGCATTCATTAATATTTGGTTCAGGCTAACTGGTCTCACTAAATGCAGTTAGTTGTTTAAACCGCTGAAGTGAATTTAATTGCTAGTCCACTTAGATATGGCTCAGATAGCAATCTTCCTTATGGGTTATCATAAAAAGAAACACAAATAATTTTTTTGTTCTCGATATAGCAAAGATTGGACATAAAGAAAATATTTAAATCTTATTTTATTTTAAACACATTAATTATTAACATGGGATGTGCTGCTGTCAACAGTCTGACTATTAAAATGTTTCACGATTTGATTTTAACACTGATGACTTAACATAAGCAGTAAATTAAGTGGCTGCAGTACTGCCTGTTAACCCAAGCTCCATATGCAAAGCATTTAGACAATGCAGATCATATTTTGAATAGGCTTTTCCTCAACTCTGGTGAAGGAAACCATTGATAGCATGTCTTTGGCACAGTTCAAAGGGGACTTTTGACAAACTACCAAGCTTACTAAGCACTGTCTGATTGCCAGGTGTCTTGATGAAGGGATATGCAAATGGATAACTGCATAAGTACTAACGTTAACTTAGGTATATTCACATATGAAATAAGTCATGAGATTTTGGTTATAGGTGTACCTTTGGGTGGATATTTTATCCAGCACTGCAATAAAATTCTGTCTGTAGATCACCATGCTATAGGAAATGTGATTAAGCTAAAGAGGGTGCAGAAAGGATTCACACGGATGTTGCCAAGACTGGAGGACTTTAAGTTAAAATGAGTGACCGGATTGACTGTAACTGCTTTCGCTGGAGTGAAGGAGGCTGAGGGAGGACCTTATAGAGGAATATAACCTCGTGAAAGACAAAGATAAGATGGATTTTCCCAGGGTTGGATTGTCCAAGCTAGATTGTATTTTTTTAAGGTGAGAGGTGGAAGATTTAAAGTAGATCTGAGGGATAGGTTTCTCAGACATAGTAAGTTGGATGCATGGAATGAGCTGGCAGAAGAAATGGTAGAGGCACATTTGTGCATTTAAATGACTTTTGAACAGATTTGTAGATAGGCATATTTTAGAGGGAATTTGGTCAAATGCAGGCAAATGGAGTTAGCTCAGGAAAGCACCTTGATCAGAATGCTTCCATGTTGCATAATTCTATGGTTCTCTAACAGAGCACGTGAAGGAAACCATTTAATCATGGAGAGAACACACAAACTCCCCACAAGCTGCACGTAAGATTAGGGTTGAGCCCAGATTACCAGAGCTATTAGGAAGGAACAGTAACTGGTATCACCTGTGCCATGCAGATATAAAAAATAGACTTGAATATATATTTTGCTTTTTACAAACTGAAGCTACAATAAAGCACTTTACAGTTAGTGACCCTCCTCTGGATTGTGGTGAAACAAACTCAGTGGCTAGTTCAATTGATGAGATCCCAGGAAACCTCCGCCCTTGTCCAGATCTATACTAATATTTCCTGTTAAGACCATGCTCAAATTTCTCCACTTGTTTTTCATACTGACTCAGAACAAAAAAAATCTCTAATCAAACTCACAAGTGCCATAATTAAGGGCTGGAACCTACTGCTCCTTGTCTTTCTGATAACAGTGTAGTGGTACAGGATTTGGTGTTGCTGGCTCACTACCGGTCTTGGGTGCTGCCAGTGTGGGCTTTGTGTGTTCTCTCCATGACCTTGTGGGGTCCTCCTGAACATTTCCATTTTCTGTCACACTCGAAAGATGTTCTGGAGATGGGTTCAGTGGTTACTGTAAATTACCTGGTGATTGGGGAGTTTATAGGCATATTAAATCAAGCACATTACAGGGAAATAAGAGAGGAATGGGATTGAATAGGTTGTTTGAAAGCCAGAATCAACTCAATGGGCTCCTTCTACGTTGTAAAGAAATATAAGAATTTGTTTTGAATGGTCCATAACCTATTATATGTCAATTCTAGAGCTTGTCCATATGCTTCTTAAATGTTGTAAAAACTTTGACTTCCTCCACCTTCCTATTTAAGAAATAGATTGATGCTGAGATTGTCCTTTAATAGGTTCCTATAGGAGGATGAAATATGTCACTTGCATCAACTTATACCGCTATGGTCCTTATGAATGAACCAATTCTATTTATTTCATTGTCTGTGTTCATTTTTCTCAACGGATTTGTATGTGGATTTCAGACCCCTCGTTTCCATTCCAACAAACAGCCATAACAGCCTTTGACAACCCCTTGGGTTTAATATTCTATATTTAAGTGTCATACAGTCATAGTCATAAGCGCAGAAACAGGCCCTTTGTCCCATCATATCCATACCGATGATCAAGAGCTATCTATACTAATCCCATTTACCAGCACTTGGTCCAAAACCTTTTATGATTTGTCAGTTCAAGAGCTTGTCCATATGCTTCTTAAATGTTGTGAAAGCGCTGACTTCCTGCACCTTCTCAGGCAGTGCATTCCAGATTACAAGCACCCCTGGGTAAAAAAAAATGCTTCTTCAGGTCTCCTCTATAACTCTTCCTCATTTAAAATCCATGCCTTCATGTGTTAGATAGCATTAATATGGAAAATGTTTCTTACTATCTATCCGATCTATACTTCTCATAGAGCAAACACGAGGAAATCTGCAGATGCTGGAAATTCAAACAACAACACACACAAAATGCTGGTGGAACACAGCAGGCTAGGCAGCATCTATAGGGAGAAGCGCTGTCGACGTTTCAGGGCGAGACCATTTGTCAGGACTAACCGAAAGGAAAGATAATAAGAGATTTGAAAGTAGTGGGGGGGGAGGGGAAATGCGAAATGATAGTGTTACGTACCCCATAACTGGGTCACCTACCAGCAAAGATAGAGAAGTCCGTTGAAGTCTGATGGTACTATTTTTAAAAGTCTTTATTTATAAAGGGGCACAAAAATAAGATTAATACAAACATTCAGATAATATACGTCGTCAATACTCAATCTAAAAGCGCGGGTATAATAATAATAATCAATAAGAAATAGCTCTATCGTTTTGTCTAGGGGTTACTGTATTGTCCGATGGAAAAATAAAAGTCACTGTCATTCAAGCTGCAGCTCTTTGGGTTTAAGAGAGACGGTTTTAAACTTGCCCGGGTCTTTTATGATGTCAATCCGTTGAGTCGGGGGAGTTGGTTCCCCGTTGTTAGTTCAAAGTCGTTTTACATGGTACCAGCCACCAGCTCCCAGGCAAGGGAACTGAACGCACGTGGCTTCCTTCAAATGGCTTCCCGCTATTACGGGATCACTAGCGTTTCTTCTGGTGCGTCTGAGGGGTTGTTCCTACAGCCCCTCTTTTATCCTGACTCGCAGGGTTGTAGATGTCAATCAGGTTGGGGTGATGCAATCTCTCTCTCACCCAGCCCACTTTTGCCCGAAGGCGTCCACGTAGCATAGCATCGCAATCCACAAATGTGTCTCCAAGAGACAATGGATATGTCTCATGACTTTACATCGCCGGGGAACAAGGCATATTGCACGTCTCTCTCTCATTTCCTGGGTCCCCTGACCCAACCCAATAGTGCTCTTGCGATTCTCACAAAGGAGGGGGCTGCGGGCATAACAATAGGAGAAGACCGGAGGGGGTGGGATGAAGCTAAGAGCTGGAAAGGTGATTGGCGAAAGTGATACAGAGCTGGAGAAGGGAAAGGATCATGGGACAGGAGGCCTCAGGAGGAAGAAAGGGTGGGGGAGCACCAGAGGGAGATGGAGAACAGGCAAACAACTAAATATGTCAGGGATGGGGTAAGAAGGGGAGGACGGGCATTAACGGAAGTTAGAGAAGTCAATGTTCATGCCATCAGGTTGGAGGCTACCCAGCTGGTATATAAGGTGGTGTTCCTCCAACCTGAGTTTGGATTCATTTTGACAATAGAGGAGGCCATGCATAGATCAGAATCTACTATAAGCTTACAGACTCTCACAGCTACCTGGACTATTCCTCTTCCCACCCTGTCTCTTGCAAAAAGGCTATCCCCTTCTCACAATTCCTTCGTCTCCGCCGCATCTGCTCTCAGGATGAGGCTTTTCATTCCAGGACAAAGGAGATGTCTTCCTTTTTTAAACAAAGGGGCTTCCCTTCTTCCACCATCAACTCTGCTCTCAAACGCATCTCTCCCATTTCCCACACATCTGCCCTCACCCCATCCACCCGCCACCCCACTCGGGATAGGGTTCCCCTTGTCCTTACCTACCACCCCACCAGCCTTCAGGTCCAACATATAATTCTCCGTAACTTCCGCCACCTCCAAAGGGATCCCACTACCAAGCACATCTTTCCCTCCCCCCCCTCTTTCTGCTTTTCGCAGGGATCGCTCCCTACACGACTCCCTTGTCCATTCATTCCCCTCCATCCCTTCTCACCAATCTCCCTCCTGGCACTTATCCTTGCAAGTGGAACAAGTGCTACACCTGCCCTTACACTTCCTCCCTCACCACCATTCAGGGCCCCAGACAGTCCTTCCAGGTGAGGCGACACTTCACCTGTGAGTCGGCTGGTGTGGTATACTTCATCTGGTGCTCCCGGTGTGGCCTTTTATATATTGGTGAGACCCGATGCAGACTGGGAGACCGTTTTGCTGAACACCTGCGCTCGGTCCGCCAGAAAAAGCAGGATCTCCCAATGGCCACACATTTTAATTCCTCGTCCCATTCCCATTCTGATATGTCTATCCATGGCCTCCTCTACTGTCAAAATGAATCCAAACTCAGGTTGGAGGAACAACACCTTATATACCGGCTGGGTAGCCTCCAACCTGATGGCATGAACATTGACTTCTCTAACTTCCGTTAATGCCCCTCCTCCCCTTCTTACCCCATCCCTGACATATTTAGTTGTTTGCCTGTTCTCCATCTCCCTCTAGTTCTCCCCCCCCACTCCTTTCTTTCTCCCGAGGCCTCCCGTCCCATGATCCTTTCCCTTCTCCAGCTCTGTATCACTTTCACCAATCACTTTTCCAGCTCTTAGCTTCATCCCACCACTTCCGGTCTTCTCTTATCATTTCGCATTTCCCCCTCCCACCACTACTTTCAAATCTCTTACTATCTTTCCTTTCGGTTAGTCCTGACAAAGGGTCTTGGCCCAAAACGTCAACAGCGCTTCTCCCTATAGATGCTGCCTGGCCTGCTGTGTTCCACCAGCATTTTGTGTGTGCTGTTGTTTATACTTCTCATACTTTTGTACAGCTCTACACCCTTCTCTGCTCTGCAGAAAACAAGTCAAGCCTAATCAATCTCCTTCATAACTGAAAAATTCCCTCTTCAGCAGCATCTTGCTGAATCTCATCTGCACTCTCAAACACCACTTCTTGAGTCTGCTGATCATCCTAGTTCCTTTCTCACCACACCACTTCCCCTCTATATACTGGCCATCTCACCTCTCCACACTCAGTCCTGCTGCAGGGTTTCATCTGAAATGTCGACAGTTGCTTTCCTCTCATAAATGTTACTCAACCTGTTGAGCTCCTCCAGCAGATTGTTTGTTAAACACAGAGATTCTGAAGATGCCGAAAGTCCAAAGTAACACACTCAAGGTGCTGGAGAATCTCAGCAGTCAGGCAGCATCGAAGGAAAGGAATGAAGGGTCAACATTTCAGGCTATCACCCTTCATTAGGACTGAAAAGGAAGGGGTTAAAAGCCAGAGTAAGAAGGTGGGGGAGAGGGGAAGTGTTATGTTATTTCTTTTTAAACGTACCATGGGTTAACAATGAAGAATCTGGAAGAATTAGAGAACTTTTATTTACAGTAATGAACAAACACGTCTTAACCAGCCACGTGATGAAACATTCTAGCAATCCCTCGCATGCTCAGTGCTCTGTCCAATCATGTACTGGCACATCATTGCACGTGATATCACCACATCTTCTTTTCCTTAAAAAGAAAAACAATTAACAACGTTAATCAAAGCAAATACATAATTCAACAAGTCTCTACCAGTCTCTCTGTGGGTTTATGAACATGAGTACACCTCCTAAGTGGTGCACACAGACCTTGAGTTTCCTTGTTATTATTTACATGCTTTGTCTCATCTGCATCCATTAACTGAATATCTGAAGTAGGCTCTTTCTTGAGGTCTTTGCAATTTCTTCTTACCACTGCTCCCTCCTCAGTTTGGACCATGTATGATCTGAGTTGTACTTCTTCAAGTACTGTAGCTTTTTGTGTCCATGTGTCCACTTTGTCTTGTATCCTCACTTCATCTCCTTGGTGCAGTTCAGGTAATGGACGAGAACATCTGTCAAAGTATCTTTTCTGCTTTGCTTTGTGTTCATCTTTCCATCTTTTCACTCGTTCACCTCCCTCTGTTCTCAGGAAGCTTTCACTTATTGGCAGATTGGATCTCAAATGTCATCCCATCAAGAGCTGAGCAGGCAAAAATCCACATTCAAGTGAAATACTTTGGTAGGCTAATAAGGCTTTATAAAATTCTCTTCCACTATCTTTTGCTTTGTACATCAGTTTCTTGACAATTCCTACCAATTTCTCAACTAATCCATTAGACTGAGGGAAAAATGGACTAGATGTTGTATGAACAAAGCCCCATTCATGAGCAAAATGTTTCATGCATTCACTACTGAATTGTGGACCATTGTCTGTAAAAATTTTATCAGGTACACCATGTCTTGAAAAAATGGATTTACTGCACATAATTACATTTTCTGCAGTTGTTCTGCCCAGACAACACACTTCAGGATACAATGAATAGTAATCTATTATTAATAGATAGTTTTTTTTGTTGGTTATAAAGAGATCAACGTCTACCTTCCGATAAGGTCTATGAGGATTCCAATGTGGATGCAGTGGCGCCTTAGGGTTGCTAGGTCTGTATTTAAGGCATGTTTGACAAGAAGACACCAATTCTGCAATCTCTTGATTCATCCTGGGCCAAAACATCACTTCCCGTGTCCTTCTCTTACATTTTTCAATGCCTAGGTGGCCTTCATGAATTTTATCAAGCATTTCTTTATTGAGACTTTTAGGTATAACAATTCTACTACCTTTGTACAATATCCCATCCACAACAGACAGTTCTGATCTGTGGTTCCAATATTCTTGTACTACTGAGGTACAGTCATGCCTATTATCTGGCCATCCATCCATCACCACTTGTATTACCTGACTGAGAATTTTGTCCTTCTCTGTTTCAAGACGTAGCAGTTCCAATTTTTTGGGAGCAACAGGTACAGTTTCTATGACCATATCAATAAATACCTGAACATCAATAACATTCCTGTGACTGTCTTTTGTTATTGTATCCACAGGTCTGGAAAGTGTGTCAGCCGTATACATGAATTTTCCAGGTATGGATAACACATTCAACGCATATCTTTGCAATTTGATCATCATTCGCTGAATTCGCAAAGGACAGTCACTTAAAGGTTTGTTCAACAACGCAATCAATGGCTTATGATCGGTTTCAACATCAATAGATTGCCCTGACACAAACTGATGAAATCTCTCACAAGCAAGCATAATGCTAAGCAATTCTTTTTCAATTTAGGCATACCTTGTTTCTGGATCGGATAATGAACGAGATGCATATGCCACTGGTAGCCATCCCTGATCATGGTTTTGGAGTAATACTGTTCCTAAACCTGCTGGAGATGCATCACATGAGATTTTGATGGGTCTCTCAACATCATAAAATTTCAACACAGATCCTTTTGTGAGTGCTTTCTTGAGATTTTGCCATGCCTTCTCCCTGTTCATGGTTCCAGCTCCATTCATTTCTCTTTTCTCTTAGCTGCCTCAATGGAGCAAGCTGTTCTGAGAGATTGGGTACAAATTTTCCCATATAGTTAACCATTCCCATAAACCTCTGATCATCCTTTCCACATTGCAGTCTTGGCATGTTCTCATAGCAGACACCTTCAATGGCTCAGGACGCACGCCCTCTTTGCTGATGATATCACCCACAAAGGTAAGTTCAGTCACTCCTAGCTGACATTTGCCTTTACTCAACTTCAGGTTTGCCTTGCGTGTTGCCTCCAAGACTTGTCTAAGTCTGCCGTCATGCTCTTGTTTAGGTAATCCCCAAACAATAATATCATCCAAGGATGTATCTACGCCCTCAATGCGCTCATATAGCATGTGAAGTGAAAAGGAAGCCTAAGAAAACAGTATCTGGCAAAAGGAGTGTTAAAGGTACACAACTTTGAACTCGGTTCATCTAGTTTGAGTTGCCAGAATCTGGAGGACGCATCTAATTTACTAAAATTCTTTGCATTAGCAAACTGTGACATAATTTCTTCACGAGTGGGCAATTTGAAATGCTCTCTTTTAATGGCCTGATTTAAGTCTCTTGGATCTAAACAACTCCTCAGTTTTCCATTTTTCTTATCAACAATGACAAGCGAATTGACCCATTCAGTTGGTTCATCAATTTTTTTATGACTCCTAGCCTTTCCATTCTTTCTAGTTCTGTTTTCAGTTGATGATGTAATGCAAAAGGTACTTTTCTGCATGGATGTATTACAGGTTGCACTGTGTTGTCAATTTTAATCGAGTGCTCTCCTGGAAGACAACCAAGCCCTTTGAACAAGTCTTCATACTCTTTCATCAAGTCACTGTATTCTGACTCTCTGTCGCTATCCAGGACTAAAATTCTTTTCACCAAATTAAGTCTTTCACAGTCAAGTCAAGCCAAGACACTTTTTATTGTCATTTCGACCATAACTGCTGGTACAGTACACAGTAAAAATGAGACAATGTTTTTCAGGACCATGGTGCTACATGAAACAACACAAACAAAACAAAAACTACAATGAACTACATAAAAACTACACTAAACTACAGACCTACCCAGGACTGCATAAAGTGCACAAAATAATGCAGGCATTACAATAAATAATAACCAAGATAATAGACCCAATAGAGGGCAGTAAGTTGGTGTCAGTCCAGACTCTGGGTATTGAAGAGTCTGATGGCTTGAGGGAAGAAACTGTTACATAGTTTCTTATGTAAGAAGAAACTTACATTTTCTTCGTTTTTTTCTGGTTGTGAGAGCCCAAATGTTTTGGTGCCTTTTCCCAGATGGCAGGAGGGAAAAGAGTTTGTATGAGGGTTATGTGGGGTCCTTTATTGCTTTGCAGATGCAGCGTGTAGTGTAAATGTTTGTAATGGCGGGAAGAGAGACCCCGATGATCTTCTCAGCTGGCCTCATTATCCACTGCAGGGTCTTGCGGTCCGAGATGGTGCAATTTCCTGTGCAGGGTCAACCCACAGAAGGCTTCTGGACCAGTCAGTATTTCTGGCAGAGTGCTTATAGGATGTGCAGACCAGCTAGCAGATGTTCTCACTGGCAGGCAGGTAAACCCAGAATTGACTGTACATTTTTTGGCACAACCACAAGTGAAAGCGTATGCACAATATTTTTGTGTGTTACCTTTGCCATGCATGTTCCTTTAACTTGAATGTCTGCACCTGAATACCCAGTCACTTTTATGTCATCTGATGTAACTTCGGTCTTGGCTTTAAAGCATTAAACTCAGATTCTGCAAGAACATTTACTTGTGCTCCGGTATCAATTTTAAACAGAATATTGTTTTGATTCACTTGCAACAGAATAGTCCAGTCATTCTTACTTTGTTTATTTTCACAAAGCACACCAATATAAAATTCCTCACATTCATCTTCAAGCACAGCCTTTACTTGTTTCATTTTATTTTCCTTCTTTCTACTTTTACAACAGCATGAAAAATGATTAATCTTACCGCAGCCATTGAAAATTTTGCCATATGCGGGACACTGATTTGGACGATGTTCCCGCGCACAGTGATCACATGACTTTTTTCTTTCAAATGCCGTCGTGCTCTCTGTTGGTTTTGTCAAAGTATTATTATATTTCTTGACACATTTGTGCTTTTTTACAGCGTTTACATTGCAGTTTTCAACAAAAATCTCTTCAGCCTGCAACGTCACGGTCTCAGAAGCTTTGCAAAATTTAAATCTGGCTCTTTTAACAGCCTTTCTCTCAGAGCATTATCTCGAATGCCACAAAAATCTCTATCTTTAATGAGAGAGTCTGTGAGCAACCCAAACTTGCACGTTCTACTACGCTTTCTTAACTCAGTAACATACTGATCAATTTCAGTAGCTCTCTGCGCTCATGTGAAGAATTTATATCGCTCATATGTTAAATTACACTTAGGTATATGAAATATTTCGAATCTGTGCATTATTGACTTCAAATTGAAATTATCTCCATCTTCAAAGACAAAATTATTATATACCTCTACTGCGTCATTCCCGATTACATGGAACAGAAGCGCAGCTTTGGTTTTTCCAATTTTTCTTCATAATCGACCGCCAATAAGTACAGTTCAAACTGTTGCTTGAATATCCTCCAATTCTCAGCGACATTGCCAGTCAGCTGAAGTTTTGATGGGGGTTGTAACCCCTCCATTTTACCGTTTACAGTTTGAATTTTTTTTTCTTCTTTTTCTTTTTCGATTATCTTCTATTCTCAATCCTCCTGTATTATTCATCCAGAACCACTTCTGACAACATGTTATGTTACTTCTGTTTAAACGTACCATGGGTTAACAATGAAGAATCATATTCTGGAAGAATTAGAGAACTTTTATTTACAGTAATAAACAAACACGTCTTAACCCAGCCACGTGCAGGAACATTCTAGCAATCAGTGCACGCTCAGTGCTCTGTCCAATCATGTACTGGCACATCATTGCACGTGATATCACCACAGGACGGAGTACAAGTTAGAAGGTGTTAGGTGAAGCCAGGTGAGGGTGAAGGTAGTTCAGTGGGGAAGGAGAATGAAGTGCAAATCTGGGAGGTGATAGATGGAAAAGTAAAGGGCTGAAGAAGAAGGAATTGGATAGGATAGAAGAGTGGAACATGGGGGAAAGGGAAGGAGGAGTGGTACCAAAGGGAGGTGTTAGGCAGGTGAGGAGAAGAGAAGAGGTAAGAGTGGAGCCAGAATGGAGAATAGTGAGTGACGAGAAATTATTGGAAGCTAGTGAAATCGATATTCATGCCATTAGGTTGGAGGCCACCCAGGCGGAATATGCCAGATTGTTTGTTACTCCAGATTTCACCAACTGCAGCCTATTGTGTCTCCAATGTAATCACGATCTGCCGAGTGCAGCAATCAGCACTTCATACAATATTCCATCTGTGACCTAACTTATGTTTTATAAAGTTGTACTAAGACCTCCTGCTTTGAATCAGTCTGTCCCAGTGAATGAAGCCAAGCATCCCATACACCACTCTGTGCTGCCTCCTTTTTGGTATCTTTGGACCTGTAGACTAAGGTCCCTTTATCCTCAATAGACATTATTGTGTGTCCAATATCTTACTATAGAACAGTCTAGTCTAGAATCCCTAGTTTCTGAACCAGATATAGGATCATTAATATTCTTAACCTCCAGCACTGACAAGGCACAGACTGGATGGCATCTCTTCAGTAACATCATGAAGCGATACTAGAGAGGCAACTTAGATTAAAGGTCAGTTAGTCAGTGTTGGCGTGTGGCCTAGTGGGCATCAGACCACCATATGACCTAGTGGGCTTCAGTAACCTGAAGGTCACTGGTTCCAGCCTCAGCTGAGGCAGTGTGTTTGTGTCCTTGAGCACTTAACCACACATTGCTCTGTGATGACACTGGTGCCAAGCTGCATGGGTCCTAGTGCCCTTCCCTTGGACAACATCACTGGCGTGGAGAGGGGAAGACCTACAGCTTGGGCAACTGCCGGTCTCCCATACAACCCTGCCCAGGCCTGCGCCCTGGAAACTCCAGGCGCAGATCCATGGTCTCTTGAGACCGATGGATGCCACCAGTCAGCAATGAAAGTACAAGATCATAGAACATAGAGTTCATAGCAGACACAGAATAATGCAACGCAGGACAGGACCTTCAGCCCACGATGTTGAGCCAAACTAATTAAACTAATTAAGACAGAATAGGGAAGCACTTTGAATCTACTGATCATAACTTTTTTAGTCTCAAGATAATTCTGGTAAAGGAATAGACTGGTCCTCAGTTTGAGCTTCTAAATTTGGAGAAAATTGGACAAAAGCCAAATTTGATGGTATTAGAAAGGATCTGGCAAGTGTGGATTTGGATAAGTACTTTTCTGCATGGTGAGTGTGAAACATTCAAAAGTGAAATAGTGAGAGTACAGAGTTTGTGCAGAATATTCCTGTTAGAATAAAGGGCTAGGCTAAGAGGTTGAGGGAACCCTGGCTTTCAAGGGATATTGAGACCCTGGTTAGGAAGGAGGAGGAGGTGCATGGCAGGTATCAAAAGCAAGGAACAAACAAGGTGAGTGAGGACACTTAAGAGAGAAATCAGGCAGGCTTCAAGAAAGCATAAGGTTGATTTGGCAGACAATATGAAGGAGAATCCCAAGGACTTCTACAGATACAGTATATTAATAGGAAAAGGATAGCTAGGGACAAAATTGGTCCACTTGAAGATCAGTGTGGTCATCTACTTATTGAGTCAGAAGAGATGGGAGAGATCTTAAACGGATTATTTTTAACACCTGTATTTACCAGGAGGATGGACACTGAGACTATAGAACTGAGAGAAAGCAGCTTACCTAGTGAGGTCATGTAGAGAATCTGGATTACATAAGTGGAAGTGATTCCTGTCTTAACGAAACTAGAGTCGATAAGTTCTCAGGGCCCAACAAGATTTCCCCTTGGACCTTGTGAGGCGCTAGTGCAAATATTGCAGGGCTCCTGGCAGAGGTATTTAAAATGTCCTTAGCTATGGGTGAGATGCGGAATGACTGGAGGATATCTGATGTGCCGTTGCTTTAGAAAGTTTCAAAGAATAAACTGGGAAATTATAAGTTGGTAAGCCTGACATCAGTAAATTATTGGAAGGGACTTTAAGGGATTGGACATATAAATACTTGGATAGACAAATACCTGTGACTAGTTGTATGCTGCAGGGTTTGGATCATTGTTATTTGTCATGAACAGTATATTGATAAAATAGGCTACAGTCAATATGGTTTCCTCAAGTGAAAATATTGCCTGACAAATCTGTTGGAATTCTTTGAAGAAATAACAAGCAGGATAGAAGAAGGAGAATTGGTAGATGTTGTACAGCTGGATTTTTCAGAGGATCTTTGACAAGGAGCCACACATGACACTGCTTAACAAGTTAAGAGCCCATGGTATTACAGGAAAGTTACTACCATGGATTAAACAGTGGCTGATTGACAGGAGGCAAAAAGTGGGAATAAAGGGAGCCTTTTCTGGTTAGCTGCAAGTGACTAGTAGTGTTCCACAGGGTTCTGTGTTGGGACTGCTTCTTTTTATGTTACATGTCAATGATTTGGATGACAAAATTGATGGCTTTGTGGCAAAATTTGCAGACAATATGAAGATAGGTGGACGGACAGGTATCTTACAGGAAGTAGAGAGGCTACAGAAGGATTTAGGCAGATTAGGAGAATGGGCAAAGAAGAGGCAGATGGAATAAGGTGCTGGTAAGTGTATGGTCATGCACTTTGGTAGAAGAAATAAAAGGGTAGATTATTAAATGGAGAGAAAATTCAAATATCGGAGGTGCAAAAGGACAAGAGCCCTTATGCAAAATTCTCTAAGGGTTAATTTGCAGGTTGAATCAGTGGTGAAGAATGCAAATACTGTGTTACCATTCATTTCAAGAGAACTAGAATATAAAAGCAAATTTGTATTGCTGAGGCTTTATAAAGCACTGGCGAGGTCTCACTTGGAGTATTTGAGCAGTTTTGGGTCCCTTATCTAAGAAGGGATGTGTTGACATTGGAGAGGGTTCAAAGGAGGTTCACAAAAATGTTTCCAGGATTGAAAGGCTTGTCATATGATGAGTGTTTGATGGCTCTGGACCTGTACTCAGTGAAATTCAGAAGAATGGGGGTGACCTCATTGAAATCTATCAAATGTTGAAAGGCCTCAATAGATTGGACGTGGAGAGGATGTTTGCTATGGTGAGGGAGTCCAAGACAAGAGGATACAGCCTTAGAATAGACAGGCATCCTTTCAGAACAGAGAAAAGGAGGAATTTCTTCAGCCAGAGAGCGTGGTGAATCTGTGGAATTTTTTGCCACAGGCAGCTGTGAAGGCCATGTCATTGGGTATATTTAAGGCAGAGGTTGATAAATTCTTGATCGGGCAGGATATGAAGGGATATGGAGAAAAGGAAGGGGATTCGGTTTGAAAACGGATCAGCCATAATGAAAAGGAAGAGCAGACTTGATGGGCCAAATGGCCTAATTCTGCTCCCATATCTTATGGTCTTATAATAATGATTTTGATGATAATGTTGTAAATTGATCAGCAAATTTGCAGATGACATCAAGATATGGGACGTAATGGATAGCAAGGCAGACCATGGAAAGTGGTATCACAGGTAGAAAGGGCCATAAAAGTGTGTTTTTGGCACATTGACCTTCATAAATCTAACTACTGAATCCAGGAGTTGGATGTTATGGTGAAGTTGTACAAGACAATAGTGAAGCTAAATGTGGAGTATTGAGTGCAGTTCTGTTCACCTACCTACAGGACAGATATCAACAAGGTTGAATGAGTGCAAGCACAACTTACAATGATGTTGCTGAGGTCTGAGGATCTGAGTTCTATGGAAAGTTTGAACACATCAGAACTGTATTCCCTGGAGTGTAGGAGAATGAGGGGAGATTTGATAGAGGTATACAAAATTATGAGGTGCAATATGATAGTGCAAACAAAAACAAGCTTTTTCCACTGAGGTTGGGTGAGACTAGAAGTAGAGATCAGAAGCTAAGGGAGAAATTTGAAATATTTAAGGAGAAACTGAGGAGGAAGAGGGAGGTGCGAGTCTGGAACAAGCTGTCAGTGGAAGTGGTGGATGCAAGTTCAATTTTGAGAGGTTTGGAAAGTATATGGCTGGAAGGGATATGGAGGGCAATGCTCCAGGTGTGCATTGATAAACCAAGCAGAATAATGGTTCAGAGTGAACTAGATGGGCCTAAGGGCCTGGTTCTGTGCTGTATTGCTCTATGACTCCATGGCTGTAATAAATCTGTATCTCTCCATCTTTTCGTATTCATGTGCCTATCTAATCTTCAATCTTCAATGCCACTGTTGTATCTGCCTCCAGTACTGCCTCTGTCAGCACATTCCAGGCCAAGTAAAAGACTTCTGCCACTCTTCTCCTTTGAGTTTTCCCTTTGAACGTTTCAATCCCCATCATTCCTCCCCACCATTTGTGGTATTTACAGGAGGCACTGTCTGAAGAAGGCAATATCCATCATAAAAGATCCCCACAACTTGAGTCATGCCATCTTCTTGCAGCTACCATCAAGCAGGAGGTACAGAGTCCTGAGGTCCCATACCACTATGTTCAAGAACAGCTACTTCAATGATTCAGGAATAGCTTCTTCCCCACTGCCATCAGATTTCTGAATGGTCATTGAACACTACCTCACTACTACTTCTTCTCTTTTTGCACTATTACTTAATTTAACTTTTTAATATATATATACACTTCTTCCTGTAATTTACAGTTTTTATTATTATGCATTGCAATCTACTGCTGCCACGTAGCAAATTTCACAACATACGTCAATGATATTAAACTTGTTTCTGATTCCCTTCAACCATTCAGTTCTTAAACCAATTGACACAACCGTAATCACCAGAGTTTAGCAATACTATGACGAGTTTGGTCACTTGGAACTAAAATGAACTTTTTTTTGGTTCTAATTGTGTTCTTTCTTGTAAATTGCATGTATAATTGTATTTAATTTATGTTTTTTTTGTGAATGCTTGTGTGATGCTATGTACCTGTGAAGCTGCTGCAGGTATTTTTTTCATTACACTTAAGCAACATAGACTTTGTGCTTTTTGGCTTTGACTCAACTTTTTGAGTTCCATTTTCTGAACTTTGAGCTTGAAATTTTAGTAGAGGAAATAATACCTACCCACAGCATATGTTGTGAAACAACTGTTCCAGCATCACTTTAAAGTTCAAACACGAGGAAATCTGCAGATGCTGGAAATTCGAACAACACACACAAAATGCTGGTGGAACGCAGCAGGCCAGGCAGCATCTTATAGGAGAAGCACTGTCGACGTTTCGGGCCAAAACCCTTCGTCAAGACTAACTGAAAGGACTTTAAATTTGTTGATTTAACAGCAAAATGATCCATACTAATCTTCCTAACTTTGCATTAAAGTGTCAAACCTTTATCTCTCGGTTCCCCTGCTACCCTATGCCTTGAATTCTCCAAATTTTAATCTGGGTTACAATAATTTTTCAAAACCTATCTCTGTGTATAATTGTGTGGAAACTCGGTGTTCTCCAATCATCCAGTATTCTGGATAGTTTTACAAGAGATTATAGATAAATTTACCTGCAAGAATAGTGAGACAATCCAAATTATTAGCAACTATTATTACAATCTCAACTCTAACCTTGACACTGGATATAAAATAGGATCTGTAACCTTTGAAAACTTAACCGCCTAGTCCTGTTCCAGTTACCAGCTGCTTTCAGTAGATTTCAGGAGACATTCGAATGTTCCAAGGTTTAAGGTCTCAAAAGAAGTGGATTATTTGATGTAATCTTCTCCACTGGAATTATAGCATTTCCCATTCCTGTGAGACAAAGTAGAGTTCCAAGGCTCAGCAGAATTAGTCTCTTAACCGCCTTAACCTTACTTATGCCAACTTTCATCCATCATTTGCTTAGTATTCCTCAGTTGACAGTGTTGACAGTAACATTTTCTTTAAGCCCAAAATTGTGCATCCACAACACTTGTTCCTGGAATGAAGCCAATGGATTTTAAGACTGTTTCATGAGTTTTCCCAGCGGATAGTTCTGAATACTTTCGGTGGTAAGGCCTGGAAGACAACTGGGCAGGGACCAAATCCAGTAATTTTTCCATGAAATTAAGGTTTAATTGTTCCAAGAGAGGTCTGCAATGACTCTTCAGGCACATTGGTTAGACTACTCAACAGCTGTTACCAATATGCATTGTAGGACAAGCAAATGCCTGAACTTGCTGTCCTTTTTTATCTTCCACCTATCCCCTCCCAGCATCTCAATTTATCTCCATTCCTCCAACCACCTACCCTCCTCCTCACCTGGTTTCACCTATCACCAGCCGGTTTGTTCTCCTTCCCCTCCCCTACCTTCTTATTCAGGCTTCTTCTCCCTTCCTTTCCTGACATGGTGAAGTGTCGTGGCCAGAAACGTCTACTCTTTACTCCTCTCTATAGATGCTGCCTGACTTACTGAGTTCCTTCAGCATTTTGTGTGTACATATGCCCTTAATGCCTACTATCTGCCTATGGAGAGTGGCTCTAGTTGATCCACTGTATCTGAGAGGTGTCCCACAAAATAAAGCAGATGTTGGGGAATGCAGGCAGGTTCTCTACCTAAAAATAGTCAAAGGCTGGCCCAAAATTACAGCCATCAAAGGCCCTTGGAATTGTTGTTGAATGTTTCTTGTAGTGTGACCACAGATAAGCTTCATCCTACATTTAAATCTAACTGTTCTCTTTCTCCCTCTCTCTCATTCACTCTCACTGTCTCGGAGTGTGAAGTTGAGCAATTGTGGAAAAAAGTAGGCAGTGAATTAGCCCATTCATTATGCACTCTATCAAATTTTCCTTCTCATCGGTGCCAACAAAGCAAAGCTTTAGTGTATGATGGTAGTGTTATGCCCGCAGCCCCCTCCTTTGCGAGAATTGCAAGAGCACTAAGGGGGGGGGGGGGTCAGTGGACCCAGGAAATGGGGAGAGACGTGCCGGATGCCTCATTCCCCGGCAATGCAAAATAACACGACATTGGCCATTGTCTCTTGGAGACACATTTGTGGATTGGGGACTGGGATATGTGCAAGCCCTCGGGCAAAGTGGGCTGGTTGAGAGAGAGATTGCATCACCCCCAACCTGATTGACATCTACTACCCTGCGAGTCAAGATAAAAGAGGGGCTGTAGAGACGGCCCCTCAGACGCACCAGAAGAGATGCTAGCGATCCCGTAATAGCGGGCAGCAATTTGAAGGAAGCCACGTGCGTTCGGTTCCCTTGCCTGGGAACCGGTGGCGGGTACCACAGAAACGATTTTCTTGAACTAACAACGGGGAACCAACTCCCCCGACTCAATGGTTTGGCCTCATCAAAAGACCCAGGCAAGTTTCTTTTCTCACAAATCTCTCTCTCTCCAACAAGTGAAAACCCAGTGGTCCCCAGAGGCTGAAGCCTGCAGGAACTGAGTGACTTTTATATTTCCATCGGACAATATATTATCCCCTAGACAAACGATAGAGCTATTTCTTATTGATGATTATTACTATACCCGCACTTTTAGATTGAGTATTGACGACGTATATTATCTGAATGTTTGTATTAACCTTATTTTTGTGCCCCTTTATAAATAAAGACTTTTAAAAATAGTACCATCAGACTTCAACGGACCTCTCTATCTTTGCTGGTAAGTGACCCAGTTACGGGGTACGTAACAGTAGTCAATCACCTTTTCTAGATTATGATCGTTTTCATCCCCCTTCTGCTTCCTTCGCATTACTATGTTATTTCCATCTCAGTTTATAATTTTGATGTGTTTTACCACCACACTGTGGTGAACTACATATACCTGTCTGGACACGCCCCCCCGGTGACTGCTCCTGTGGCTCCTCCCACAGCCCCCGGTATAAAGGCGATTGGAGACACAGACCCTTCCTCAGTCTCCAGGATGTTGTGTGATGGTCACTTGCTGCTTGTGCTTTCTTCCAGCCAATAAAAGCCTACCTTAACCCACGTCTCAGAGTTATTGATGGTGCATCACACACTTACCCAGAATCTCCAGATTCCATTGAGCAAGATTCTGGACAGCTCAGTATCACAGCTAATAGAGCTACATTATCTTTGTGATCCAGATTCAATCCTGACCTTAGGTGCCATCTGTGTGGAGTTGGCACATTCTCCCTGTGACTGCACAGGGTCTCTTCAGTTGCTCTGGTTTCCCCCTACAACCCAAAGAAGTGTGCATCGGTAGGTTAATCAGCCACTTTTAATTGCCACTTATATGTAGGTGACTGGTAGAATTTAAGGGGGAAGTTGATGGGAATGTGGGGAAAATTAAATGAAATTAGTGCAGGATTTGTGAAAGTTGGTTCTTGATGGTCAACCAAGGAACCTATTTCTGTGTTCTATTGCTTTAAGACAACTATGTTAGATCAACTGGATTCTTTCAGCTAATTCTATTAATTAATTAGGACCTTAATTGGATTCTGCTTTCCCAAAAACAACTTTACAAGATTTGCAGATAAACATGTCACGCAATATGAAGAGTACAAGATTGAAAGAATTAGACATTATTCAAAACTAACTAATATCTATTAAAGCTAATGAAAATGTAGGTGCTAATAATAAAAGAAATATGATCAGAATAGGTCATTTTGTCCCTTGTGTCCGTTCCACCAATACAATAAAATCATGGCTGATCTTTTACCTCACTGCCATTTTTGGGTTAATTTTAATATTCCTGTAGTGAACATATTCACACTCATTGTGAAAGCTTACACATGAAAAATGTTATCTGAAGTAAACTACTGCAAAGTGCATTGTGCTCATCAAAGAAAGAATAGCCAAACTGTGGGAAAATGTGAAAAAAATACATCTTAAAACTATCTTTCCAGGCAAAGTAGTGACTACAGCTCAGCATTCATCCCCTCAAAACTAATCAATAAGCTTCAAGAAGTCCTGCCAAAGGGTTTTAGCCTGAAATGTCGACTGTACCTGTTTCCATAGATGCTGCCTGGCCTGCTGAGTTCCTCCAGCATTTTTGTGTGGGTTGCTTGGATTTCCAGCATCTGCAGATTTTCTCTTGTTTGTGATTTGATTACTACTCTGCGAAGTCTCTTATAGGGATGGCTACCCTGAAGATGATTAAATCTTCTCTTCGATGGGAGTTCGGTGAAACACACTCTCACTGCTTCCCCTCAGTTCCCCTTCCCCTGCTGCTCTCCAACTCTCTGACCACGTGCTTACCCAGACCCATTACTACAGCCATGTATACTTTCTGGGAACTTATAATTCCTGCTGAAGCATTCCGGCCCAAAACTTCAACTGTACTCTTTTCCAAAGATACTGCCTGACCTGCTGAGTTCCTCCAGCATTTTGTGTGTGTTGCTCGAATAAGTTTCAAGACCTTGGTCTTAATACCTCCTTGTGCAATTGGATCCTCAATTTGCACAGTTGCAAACCCCAGTCAGTTTGGATTGGCAACAACATCTCCTCCACGATCCCTATCAGCACAGGTGCACCTCAAGGCCATGTGCTCAGCACCTGTTTGACTCGCTTTATACTTACGGCTATGTAGTTAAGCACAGCTGCAATGCCATATTCAAGTTTGCTGATGACACCCAAAGGTGGTGATGAATCAGCATATAGGAGGGAGTTTGAAAATCTGGCTCAGTGGTGCCAAAACAACGATGTCGGCAAGACCGAGCTCATCGACTTCAGGAGGAGGAAACCAGAGGTCCGTGAGTCAGTCCACGTTGGAGGGTCAGAGATGGAGAAGGTCAGCAACTTCAAATTCTTTCATGTTATTATTTTGGAGAACCTCTCCTGGGTCCAGCAAGTAAGTGCAGTGTCTCTACTTCCTTAGGAGCTTGCAAAGATTCAGCATGACATCTAAAACTTTGACAAACTTCTGTAGACCTGTCGTGGCTGGCAGCATCACAGCCTGGTATGGAAACATCAATACCCTTGAACAGAAAATCCTACAAAAAGTGTTGGATACAGCTCAGTTCATCACAGATAAAGTCCTCCCCATCATTGAACACATCTATATGAAACGCTGTTGCAGGAAAACAGCATCCATCATTAGGGAGCTATACCAACAAGAGCATGCTCTATTCTCAATGCTGCTAGCAGGATGAAGGTATAGGAGCCTCAGGACTATCACCACTAGGTTCAGGAATAGTCAACCATCAGGCTCTTAAACCAAAGGGGATAACTATACTCCACTTCAACATTGAAATGTTCCCATAATCTATGGACACACTTTCAAGGACTCTTCATCTCATGGTTTTTATACTTATTGCTTATTTATTTAATACATTGTATATAGTGATGTATATGTACCTTAATAAATTTACTTAGAACTTTGAATAAATAGAAAATAGTAATAATATATTGATTGGCTGATTTTCACAAATGGGATTCAAATTTGAAAATTTAAGTTTCTTTGGAACATAGTGCTGAAATTTCATTGAAACTTGGAAGCTTAGGCAATGGTAACATGGAAATTAGAAAAGGCCAGTCAGCTCATTGAAGTATATTTCATCATTCAGAGAAGATATTTATAATTGGTTAGCTAGGTTCATTTAATATTCTGGGGACTGCTTAATTCGCATTTGTGAACATTTCATAACTATTTTTCTTTTGGATTAATAAACTTGTTTGGTTACTCTTATCATAAGATTATCTGAGTCAGTTCAATTCACTGACAGAACCATAAAAATGGAAAGTATAGGCCTGCTTAAGTAGATTTGATTTTCTAATAATAGACTGTTGAGAAGCAAAACCATTTGAAATTATCATATTATTTTTGCCAAAGGTTTCATAACCTTCATCTAGTGAATGTTTGCTTTCTGTTCCACTGAGGTTAATATCACCAGAATATTTACTGCTAAAGACCATAATATTAATTATAACCATATAACCATACAACAATTACAGCACGGAAACAGGCCATCTCAGCCCTTCTAGTCTGTGCCAAAAGCTTACTCTCACCTAGTCCCACCTACCTGCACTCAGCCCATAACCCTCCATTCCTTTCCTGTCCATATACCTATCCAATTTTTTTTAAATGACAATACCGAACCTGCCTCTACCACTTCTACTGGAAGCTCGTTCCACACAGCTACCACTCTCTGAGTAAGGAAGTTCCCCCTCGTGTTACCCCTAAACTTTTGCCCCTTAACTCTCAACTCATGTCCTCTTGTTTGAATCTCCCCTACTCTCAATGGAAAAAGCCTATCCACATCAACTCTATCTATCCCCCTCATAATTTTAAATACCTCTATCAAGTCCCCCCTCAACCTTCTACGCTCCAAAGAATAAAGACCTAACTTGTTCAACCTTTCTCTGTAGCTTAGGTGCTGAAACCCAGGTATCATTCTAGTAAATCTCCTTTGTAATCTCTCTATTTTGTTGACATCTTTCCTATAATTCGGTGACCAGAACTGTACACAATACTCCAAATTTGGCCTCACCAATGCCTTGTACAATTTTAACATTACATCCCAACTCCTATACTCATTGCTCTGATTTATAAAGGCCAGCATATCAAAAGCTTTCTTCACCACCCTATCCACATGAGATTCCAGCTTCAGGGAACTATGCACCATTATTCCTAGATCACTCTGTTCTACTGCATTCCTCAATGCCCTACCATTTACCGTGTATGTCCTATTTTGATTAGTCCTATCAAAATGTAGCACCTCACAACTATCAGCATTAAACTCCATCTGCCATCTTTCAGCCCACTCTTCTAACTGGCCTAAATCTCTCTGCAAGGTTTGAAAATCTACTTCATTATCCGCAACGCCACTTATCTTAGTATCATCTGCATACTTACTAATCCAATTTACCACCCCATCATCCAGATCATTAATGTATATGACAAACAACATTGGACCCAGTACAGATCCCTGAGGCACACCACTAGTCACCGGCCTCCAACCTGACAAACAGTTATCCACCACTACTCTCTGGCATCTCCCATCCAGCCACTGTTGAATCCATTTTACTACTTCAATATTAATACCTAACGATTGAACCTTCCTAACTAACCTTCCATGTGGAACCTTGTCAAAGGCCTTACTGAAGTCCATATAGTCAACATCCACTGCTTTATCCTCGTCAACTTTCCTAGTAACATCTTCAAAAAATTCAATAAGATTTGTCAAACATGAACTTCCACGCACAAATCTATGTTGACTGTTCATAATCAGAACCTGTCTATCCAGATAATTATATATACCATCTCTAAGAATACTTTCCATTAATTTACCCACCACTGACATCAAACTTACAAGCCGATAAGTGCTAGGTTTACTCTTACAACCCTTTTTAAACAATGGAACCATATGAGCAATATGCCAATCCTCCAGCACCATCCCCGTTTCTAATGACATTTGAAATATTTCTGTCAGAGCCCCTGCTATTTCTACACTAACTTCCCTCAAGGTCCTAAGGAATATCCTGTCAGGATCTGGAGACTTATCCACTTTTATATTCTTTAAAAAAGCCAGTACTTCCTCTTCTTTAATCATCATAGTTTCCAATACTACCCTACTTGTTTCCCTTACCTTACACAATTCAATATCCTTCTCCTTAGTAAATACCGAAGAAAAGAAATTGTTCAAAATCTCCCCCATCTCTTTTGGTTCCACACATAGCTGTCCACTCTGATTCTCTAAGTGACCAATTTTATCCCTCACTATTCTTTTGCTATTAATATAACTGTAGAAACCCTTTGGATTAATTTTCACCTTACTTGCCAAAGCAACCTTGTATCTTCTTTTAGATTTTCTAATTTCTTTCTTAAGATTCTTTTTACTTTCTTTATATTCCTCGAGCAACTCATTTACTCCATGCTGCCTATATTTATTGTAGATCTCTCTCTTTTTCTGAACCAAGTTTCCAATATCCCTTGAAAACCATGGCTCTCTCAAACTTTTAACCTTTCTTTTCAACCTAACATGAACATAAAGATTCTGTACCCTCAAAATTTCATCTTTAAATGGCCTCTATTACATCCTTCCCATAAAACAAATTGTCCCAATCCACTCCTTCTAAATCCTTTCACATCTCCTCAAAGTTAGCCTTTCTCCAATCAAAAATCTCAACCCTGGGTTCAGACCTATCCTTCTCCATAATTATATTGAAACAAATGGCATTGTGATCACTGGACCCAAAGTGCTCCCCAACACATACCTCTGTCACCTGACCTATCTCATTCCCTAACAGAAGATCCAACACTGCTCCTTCTCTAGTTGGTACCTCTATGTATTATTGCAAAAAACTATCCTGCACATATTTTACAAACTCCAAACCATCCAGCCCTTTTATAGAATGGGCTTCCCAGTCTATATGTGGAAAATTAAAATCTCCCACAATCACAACCTTGTGCTTACTACAAATATCTGCTATCTCGTTACAAATTTGCTCCTCCAATTCTTGCTCCCCATTAGGTGGTCTATAATACACCCCTTTCCTATTCCTCAATTCCACCCAAATAGTCTCCCTAGACGAGCCCTCTAATCTATCCTGCCAAAGCACCGCTGTAATATTTTCTCTGACAAGCATTGCAACACTCCCCCTCTTGTCCCTCTAATTCTATCACACCTGAAGCAACGAAATCTAGGAATATTTAGTTGCCAATCACACCCCTCCTGCAACCATGTTTCACTAATAGCTACAACATCATATTTCCAAATATCAATCCATGCTCTAAGCTCATCCACCTTTCTTACAATGCTCCTAGCATTAAAATAAATGCATTTAAGACATTGTCCACCTCTTACTCTCTGTTTATCCCTAACAGTGCAAACAACTTTACTATCTTCTTTTTCTTCCTTCTCCCCTACATCTTCAGTCTGAGCGCTCCCCTTCTCTATCACCTGTCTATCCTCCCTCACACACTGTCTACATGCTTTCTCTATTTGTGAACCTTCTCCTCTCTCCTAATCTCTTCAATTTGATTCCCACCCCCCAACAATTCTAGTTTAAAGTCTTTCCAGTAGCCTTAGCAAATCTCCCCGCCAGGATATTGGTCCCCCTAGGATTCAAGTGCAACCCGTCCTTTTCGTACAGGTCACACCTGCCCCAAAAGAGGTCCCAATGATCCAGAAACTTGAATCCCTGCCCCCTGCTCCAATCCCTTAGCTATGCATTTATCCTTCACCTCATTCCATTCCTACTCTCACTGTCGCGTGGCACAGGCACCAATCCTGAGATTACTAACTTTGCGATCCTTCTTCTCCACTCCCTTCCTAACTTCCTATATTTTCCTTTCAAAACCTCTTCCCTTTTCCTACCTATGTCATTGGTATCTATATGTACAATAACCTCTGTATCCTCACCCTCCCACTTCAGGATATCTTGGACACAATCAGAAACATCCCAGACCCTGGCACCAGGGAGGCAAACTACCATCTGGGTCTCCTGACTGCGTCCACAGAATCTCCTATCTGACTCCCTAACTATCGAGTCCCCTATTACTACTGCCTTCCTCTTCCTTTCCCCACCCTTCTGAGCCACAGGGACAGACTCTGTGCTGGAGGCATGGCCACTGTTGCTTCCCCCAGGTAGGCTGTCCCCCGCAACAGTACTCAAACAGGAGTACTTATTGTCAAGGGGTACAGCCACTGGAGTACTCTCTAGTACCTGACTCTTCCCCTTCTCTCTCCTAACCGTGACCCACTTGTCTGCCTCCCGTGGCCCTGGTGTGACCACCTGGCTGTAATTCCTCTCTATCACCTCCTCACTTTCCCTGACCAGACGAAGGTCATCGAGCTGCAGCTCCAGTTCCCTAACACGGTCCCTTAGGAGCTGCAGCTCGGCGCACCTGGTGCAGATGTGGACGTCCGGGTGGCTAGGAGACTCCAGGACCTCCCACATCCGACACTGAGAACAACAAGCTGCCCTCACACTCATAATTCCCCCTTTCCTCAAATAACAGTAAAAATTGAAATCTAAACCTACCTTGCCTCACCCACTTCTACCTAAGCCCGTTGAGCCAAAGCCCTTAAGCCTTCGCTCTGCTCCCGGCTCACTCCACTGCCCGCAAATGACGCTGCCCACTGTATAAGGCTGTGTTCCTTTAAAATCTTCTATGCTTCACTTCCCGACATCACACGTCTGCGCAGTCCTGCCTCCCTTAACCCCGATGAAAAGAAAAAATCAAAATGGCTCCAGCAGCATCCCATTCTGATTCTCAGACTTCCTTCTCCAAATTCCAGTTTTCAGGCTTGGTCACTGAAGAGAGAGCAGACTCTTTAAACAAAGATGCATGCTATGTCTTGTTTTAAATTTGTAAGTTTTCAGTCCATGGTAGATTTGAGACAGATTCATGATGAAAGGTAGCAGTAATGGAGAATCATCACACAGCTATTTCATTAATCCCAAACAGTGATTAAATACATCATTTGGATGATGCTCAATACATTAAATGATTATATATTACTACATAAAGCTAATAGTAAAAAGGCTTGTTTTGCATTTGGGTTGATTGGGTTGAAAATAAATTAGTGAATTTTCCCATAGGTTTGGTGATAAATGCCTTTGATGTTACCCGTGTGTGGTATGGCACGGCACAACATGTCACTACATTGTGATGCAATATGTATTATGAAGTGATATTGTATGTATTATCTATGTGATGCATTCATTACACACTGTTACACATCACATGGACACATCTTTACAACTCCACTGCACAGTGTGAAATGATACTTTGGTATGTGGCAATACAGTGAGGTGATGTATGGTGTTTGGTAAAGGGGTATTGCACAGTGTTATTGCAGGGACTACAATAAGCAAGCACTTCAAAACTTTGGTAAAGCGCTACATGATTACAGATTGAGTGCTGGAAAAATAAACAGGTGGTGGGTTGAATGAGCACAGTAGATCCAGCAATGTCAATAACCATTAGATGTGTGGATTCTACAACCTTGTTAAAGATTATGGGTGGTCCAAACGCACAAATGCACTGAGAGCTAAGAATTGAGGAGGTCCTATCAAGAGCAGTAGGATGGTCACTGTCCATTAGGAGTACTTTGAAAAACTCTTCATCCAAGACTCAAATAGTATTCCACAACACTGAACAGCACAGTTCCACAGATCAGAAATGGTTATCACTGGCTTCCTGTCTCAGGTGTAGAAGGTAACCCTTCTGAAGTTCTAAAACGTGGTTCAAGGAGCTTGAGACAAAATCTTGCAGCCTCGCCACCCTTCTCTGGGAAGCAGAGGACTTGTTTGGGGATCTCAATGATACCAGCATTACAACCATCTTCAAAAAGGACCTTATAACACTTGGAGCAGCACATGGTTCTTCCAGTACTAATTCAATGTGTTCAGTGTTTGATTCTCAAAGTTCAAAGTTCTTTGAAATTGAGAGTATTTGTTTCTGCCACAACTTTCAGGAAGCTCCAGACCTTCTTTCCCTCTGGCCGAAGAGGTATTTTTTGCTCCTCTTCCCTCCAGTTCTTCTCTCACTTATATTAATGGCCACAATACATTTTATTAAGTACTGTAACGATGGTACAATTGTTTAATGCTTTATTTTTCGAGGCTGGAGCAGAAAGAAAGACAGAATTATGCATGTCACTGAATCACAGATGTTGAGTCACTGAGAATTATGATGTTTCTCATTTTACCTGAATAAATCCTTCAAAAATTGCCAGTGTGGTTGGAAGACATGTTTACATGTCAAAGAAAAAAAAAGACTACTTGCTGATTATTCATTCATTTAGGAAATCATAGTTACAAACCTCATGCTGAAAATGTTTTTGCTGATCTTATTCTGCTGTACATCTACAAATTGCACAGCTCCTGATTCCTAAATTTCCACCAGTTATTTGGTAATGAAGACCAAGGAGATGAAATACAATGTTTACAATGTGTTTTAATGAGCTAACCTTAATAAAATATATTCTCAAAGAGAAGTCAAGCTCAAATTACTGAAATGTAAATGTGTGGCATGACATTTATGATTCTGGAAATATGTTCCTCATCACTGATATCTGACTACAAAACCCATAGGCATAAAAAAGTCCATTCAGAAAAAGTTAATGTAAAATTGATGCCATTTGGTTTCATTTAATCCACAAGTCGGCATTTTATAGCTTCCAATATTTACATATGAAACTATCATTTTAAATCATTTGCCATTAAGAAATGCATATTGAGCAAAATATTGCAAATTACATGGATTTGGAAGGGTTATTAGTTTTCCATGTATGTGTCTGCAAAACTATTTTAGCTAACACTCCTGGAATGTTGGTTTAAGGGATTGTCAAGGCAAATCAAGTTGGGAGAATTTGACTGGTGTTTCTGTTGGCCATCCACTTGTATATTAATGGAGGGACTGTATTAAAAAAAATAAACCAAATGGCTTTACTGACAAATTTCTTGACCAACTTTCCTTCCAGTGTATCCAAGAATGACTCTGCCCAATGGGTACATTTATAACAATGTTAATTCAAAAAAATACTGAGCTGTACTTCTGAGTGGGAGTCATTCGGAATGTTTCCTTGTTTCTCCCTTGTATATCGAATTGATAACAACTTGCCTTTAGTAGCACCATTAATGAAGTAAAATATCCATGTCCACAAATATACATAAATGACACCAGTCATGGTAAAGACATACAACACAAGAAGTACTGTATTGCTTGAATTTTATGGAGTATAATATAAGTAGGCTAACTGGTTTGACTATATATTGGGATAGAACCACTTTCGTTTTGCAGGGTCCTGGTGAAGGGTCTCAGCCTGAAATGTTGACTGTTTATTCCTTTCCATATATACTTCCTGACTTGCTAAATTCCTCCAGTATCTTGTGCTGCCAATATTTCTGGTTTTGGTGGAAGAAAGGCACACTTTGCCCAGTTCCTCAGTAGCTGGGTGGTAGAAAAGTAGTTTGGCAAAAAGGCTAATTGCCTAAATGTCTGAAATTACCAAGATTAAAACCCACCAATGTAAATGGGATTTAACATTCAGTTAACTAAAAAACATGGGTCAAAAAGGACTTAGCGGCATATCTGACTGCTAATCCAGAATGTTTCAATAAAACTAAATCTATTCAAAAAATGCATCTGTTCTTTTCTGCTTTAGCCAAAAGGACATCATGATTTTTACTTCATGTGTGTTTGAAGGGACACATTCCTATCTAAGAAGAACTTCATTACAGATAATATATGCTGGCCTTTTTGGTGATGGCTGTGGTTAGATAAATAGACTTGAATCAAATGAACCAACAATATTGAGTGGAGTTTTGTTGACAGAATATCAGAGGTAATTTGCGGAGTGAACTGTGTGTGATTTTGACTGTGGGTTTAGTGGGTCACTTTGCTGAAAGTCAAAAACAACACTTTCCATCCTGTTTTCTGTAATTTTCAGCATCTTGGAACTCACTGTTATGTCTTGCACTTGGGTGAATTAGGCATAATGAGAAGACAGAATCTAAAAATGGAACCAGGAACACTGCCTTCCTTTAAGCCCAGTAATTAGAAAGCTTTCATCGAACTTTATTGCTGCCAGTCCAAATTTCTGTCTTAAATGGTAGGATATAATTGGCTAATTAAGCCCTGTATTCCACCTACAAGGGACACATCAGTGCAACCTACAATCAGCCCATTGGGACCAGGTATATTCTGTCCAAACATGGAAAAGCCAAGAGAATCTAAATATTTTTTAATTATTGTTTTTTCCTGAGGCTACAATTACGTGTGGCATAGCTGAAAAATGGGTTATTTTCCTAATTATGAGGGATTTTATGAGGATTAAATAAATTGTTTCTGGTGATAGACCAACCAGCACCAGAATACACAGATTTAAAGTAAATGAATTAGAAGAAATGAGAAGACATTTGATCTGCAAATTTTCATGAACTTGTATGTACAGGTTAAAGGAGCTGTGGAAATTTATTGAACTATAACTTCCAAAAGGTTATTAGATATACATTTGAAAATATTGCTGGGCTGTTGTGACAGCAAAAGGAAATTGGACAAAGGGATAGGTGAGTTCCCTTTGCTTTCTTGGATGTTTATTGAGCAAAATACTCAAAATATTGTACATTCTTGTCTCCACAAATACTGTATACATTAGACCACCATTGAAACAGGCTCACCCCTTTTCAATTTTTCCTCTCCAATACCCAACTATCTTCCTGGTTCCTGAAATAGCTGGCATTCCAATGTGCTGATTGTGCATCTGCAGTTTACTTTATCCTAATGCCTGGATAACTCAATCACCTCTCTGTTGCAGAAACGTGCAGTATGTTAACCTGCACATGGCACAACACACATGGAAGTTGGTCCCAAAGAGTCCTAAAAATTATGAAAATATGATCATTATCAGATGCTGGTGATTGGCGTGTCTTCTACATTTGCAACTTTTAAATTGTTTGTACTCAACAACACTCAAATTATCAATTAGTAAGGCATAAGGAAGTAATGGAAGCACTAATGAAACTATTGAGCCAGTAAGATCTATAACCACAATATAATTCAATTACTGGCAGAATCCTAATTATATTCTTAGAATTCCAACTCAGTCATTAGGAATTATGCTTTGCTCAACAACTTGCAATGGAGTGTGGAGATGGAAAGGCAATACAAAGTGTAATGCAGCAACACGGCAGCCTTTATTTACCATTCTAGAAATGTTTCCAGTCTCTGAAGCAATTAAAGATAACTCAGTAACAGCAAGGTTGGCAATGTTTATTTAACCCCCCCAATTACTAAAGAATGACAAACACTCAAACAATAAACATAGCAGGATCATAGGCTTTAACAATTTGCTCTTTCGATAGTAAAAGATATATACTAAGTCTCCGAAGCTGTATGCAATACCAGTACATTCATAGTTCAGTGCTAATCCTTGAGAAGCAATTTTGTCCCTTCATATTCACCATAAAATGTGGGCAGCATTAAATAGTTATACTACACTTATATTGTAGACCGCTTTAAAGAAATGTTAATTCGGATTTCTAATGTTGAAGATTTTATACCTTACATTCTTGTGAACTTCACATCATTGGAGTAGTTCCACCATAAGGAATCATGTATCTACAAGTTCACATAAATTATGATTCATCACTCTCATTGTTTCTAGAATGCTCATTATAGTCTGGTGAGAAAATTATATATAATTTGATTGTCAAATACAGGAATCAAGTACCAACTAGCAATGGTGTAGAGTGTATTTGTATTTTTCATTTGGTAAAACCTTCTGTAATACTGAGTAGGTCACCAGGTCTTTGATCTTCACATTTATTGCTACATAAAGCCAGATATTAACATGAACTATATAGCATATAGGAAGGATGGTCTTGGATAATGTGTCAAACGGCTGCTAATGGCAATGCTATTTGCCTAAAGCAGCAGACATTCATGTTGCAAATGAAGACCAGCCATGCTCCCCATCTTTGCACTCTGAAATTGATGTTGAAATGCAGATATACGCAGTAATCTATGAATTTCCTTCAGCAATTCATTCCAACTCAGAGGGATATACTGTTTTGCAGCTTTATCCTGTGTACTATTCAGAAGCCATTTATTTGATGAGAATTTAGAGTACACACTGTTGCCACAGCAAAATATTGTGCTTTGTGTCAGAAGGTATAAATGAAGTGTAAATAGTGTATTGAAACAAATTTTATTTTTCAATTCCTCTGGTCTTAGAAAGAACAAATTTAGTACGTGTAAATTATAGTTCCCTTGGATAAATATTTAAATTCTCATATCCTTCAGCTAATGAGTTATTGGCAACATAGAGCCTGGCCTCTGAGTGTGCACATATGCAAGTGTTATTGCAATTCACTGACTGAAGTTGGGGTGATCTTCCTTGTGGACATTCTTGAAGAACAACACTCAATGTTTCAGGGACAGATTCTTCCCACCTGCCGTCAGATTTCTGAATGGTCCATGAAACTAATCTCACTATTTTTGGACTATTTATTTACTTTTATTGTAACTCATAGTAATTTTTTTATGTCTTCCATTGTACTGCTGCGACAAAACCACAATTTTCATGACATATGTCAATGATAATAAAACTATTTCTGATTCTGATTCTGGGGTAAAGGCAGCAGTTTCCCGCTGTCCTGTTGATTAGTTCGTTGCAGGAGGAAGCTCATTAAAGGTGAAGTACAGCTTCACAGCTAGAAAAATTGATAAAAGTTTTGATGCAATGACATGGCCCTAGAATCACAGAATGGACCCTTCAGCCCACCACATTCATTACACCATTCTGCCCATCTACATGAATCTCAGTTGTCCACACTGGGTCTATATCCTTCAAGGTTCAAAAGTTCAAAGTAGATTTATTATCAAAGTATATATATTTCACCATATAGAACCCTGAGATTCATTTTATTGTGGGCATATTCAATAAATCCAATAACCATAATAGAATCAATGAAAGACCACACAAACAGTGTGGACAACCAGTGTGCAAAATACAACAAAATGTGCAAATACAAAGAGAAAGAAAAAGGAAATCATAATAATAATCATAATAATATTTTTGAATAAGTAAGCAATAAATATCGAGAACATGAGATGAAGAGTCCTTGAAAGTGAGTCCATAGGTTGTGGAAACATTTCAGTGATGGAGAAAGTAAAGTTGAGTGAAGTTATCCCCACCGGTTCAAGAGCCTGATGGTTGAGGGTTAATAACTGTTCTTGAACCTGGTGGTGTGAGTGAGGCTCCTGTATCTTCTTCCTAATGTCAGCAGTGCGATGAGAGCATGGCTTGGGTGGTGAGGGTCCTTGATAATGGATGCTTTTTTCCTGCAAGAGCACTCCATGTAGATGTGCTCAATAGTGAGGAGGGCTTTACCCGTGAAGGACAGGACTGTATCCATTACTTTTTGTACAATTTTCCATTCAAGGGCATTGGTGTTTTGTTTGTCTATAGTACCTGTCTAGATATCCCTTAAACAAAGTAATTGACTCCACTATCTTCTCTAGCAGAGAGTTGCCGATGTCAACCACTGTGTAAAATAAATATTCTCCTCAGATCCACATTAAAACAACTTTTTCACACCTTAAACCTATGGACCTTTGATTGGAACACAGGATATTTTTGTTGTCAATTTAATCATTAGCGAATGTCTCAAGCTTTACTTTGTACCTTGTGGAACATTTAACATATTGGTCACTATTGAGATTAGGCCTGTGGTGTGTCTGTTGGGTAACAAACTGCATCTAATCACAAGCACGGTCAGGGTGAATTTTTGCTTTCTGCCAAATTTGAGAAGAATACTCCATATTCTCTTTCAACAGACAAAATCAAAAGATTTTTGTATTATAAAGATTATGTATAGTGTTGAGCAGCATCCTGCTCTCTTCTTGATGCCTCCTGCACTTAACTTATCCTGTTTTTGGATTTGCCATGTATGAGGGAGACATCATTGCTGGGATCTCCTAATAACTCCAGGTTGCTAATATTAGTAAGTACTCTATGTCTCAGAAGCGGACAGGAATTTCAGGATCAATGCTATGATGCCTCCAGTGGACGGTGATTCATGGACTAGCTTTTCAATCTTTCAGGGGAGACATTTGAGTAGGACCCATATTTGTGACATAAAACAGGGAAATCTTCTGTATTCCCATAAGTGCAATGTTGTCCTTTCCCAAAGATGGTCATGTTTATAGTGTTTCTGACATCTCCTGACAATGTTATCCCTGTCCCACGCCTGCAGGTTAAGGTAGTGAGTTTCTATCTGAAGCCCCCCTGTGTTGTATTTTATAACTTCAGTAGGGAGCTGCTTCTTACTGAAGGTAGTTATCAATGATAAATCCACTATCACCTTCAGTGCACCCATAGACAAATGTGTTTGAAGATCAAGATGTCAAACCTGACAGAAAACTCATCGTCTACGGAGCAGCATTGATCCTGAACTTCCTGTCTGCTTCTGAGACATAGAGTACTTACTAACATTAGCAACCTGGAGTTATTAGGAGATACCACCAAAGATGTCTCCATCATATATGGGAAATCCAAAGACAGGATAAGCTAATCAATCATCTCTTAGGTCGACATCCCAAGCACTGAGACTCTAATTTTACTCAAATGGCTTCAATAGCAAGGTCATGTCGGATTTCTGAACACACAGTCTATTCAAGTTCTGCCTTGGCCCAAGAGTACTAGGTGGAGAGAGGAAAAGATTCAAGAATGTTCTCAGTTTCCTTGGAACCAGTTGCAACTTCCCCACTGCCATATGGAAATCTCTGGGCCATGACCTTCTAGACAAGGAGAGAAAGCACTTCAGATGGCATTGTGAATCCCGAATCCAGTTCCAGTAAGACGTGGAAAACCCTCATAAACAACGAAAGGACCACACATATTACCTATCAGCCTGCCCCAACATGCATCTCCTACCTCAGCAGAAAGTAAGCCTACACTCCCTCATTGGGCTCATTACATACCTCAGAACCTATAGAACTGGTGTGGCAGCCAATCGTCCTCAGTCCTAAGAGTGTGCTGACAAAAAAGAACATTTCAAAATCTATGGATTTTAAAGGTTTTATAGAAAGAGACACATATGATATTTTACATAAGTAACAAACTAAAGTGCATTAATATCGAATATTGTACTGGAACAGATTAACCAGTGACGCTTCGAATACAATGCTGCAGGAAGTTCAGAAGCCTAATGGCCTGGGGGAAGAAACTGTTCCCATCCTGACCATTCTTGTTTTTATGCATCAGAGTCTCCTGCCTGATGGTAGAAAGTCAAAGAGGATTTGGGATGGATGGGTGGGATCCTGATTAATACTAAGGATAATAATACCAATATGATAAAACTATACTGTACTGGCAATAAAATCAAATTGAAAAGCCTTGAAATGACAAAGTAAATCAAAGGATGGAGCAGCTATACATTTGTAATGACGGAGTAAATCTAATTTATACTCCAACACAGGAGAATTAAAGAATAATGTTTGTGATTGCTTAGATTAGCATGTAAACATGGGAGAGATGAAGATCCAATTTGTCTACAATTAAAGTCCTAAAATTTCCAATAAAGCACAGGATCACTCCAGTTCTTACATGGCAAGGGTAAAGATACATTATTTTTCATTACAAAATTGAGGGCAAGGCAGAAATGGTGTTTAAACAAAATGAAATTCTCTGAGAATGTAAAAAATCTAACTCACTGAATGGGAAAAGCTTGGACACATTTCAAAGACCTACTGCCACACAAAACAAAGAACATTTTATTTGATGAGGGGATGATAGGTTGCAGGATCACTTTATTCCAGAACTTCCTGAGATCATAGAATGCTAAAATTTAGAGACTAGATACTAAAAGTCATTCATTAATGATTAAATATTGCTGTAAAGTTTGCAGGAAGGATCGCGTTTGATTTCACAATTGAACAAATTATTTTATTTTCACAGCTCAATGTTTGATCATTTATATAAATTAACCACAGTATTAGAGATGTATTCTAAAGACATCAAAGAATCAGGCTAGCACCTAATGTCAGTATAACTGCTGTATATGGTCATCTTTTGGTCAAGATGATGTTGTGCTGCAGTCTCCATCAAAGTCGGGGCTCAGTCTTTTTTTTAAGTTTGTAGGGATGACTCTGGGGGTGGAGAGTAGAGCTGGGGATCAGGTTGCGGGTTTAGGGACAATGCGAAGGGGGAGTTAAAGGTTAAGCCAGAGTCTAGGCCTCTACTCTGCGTTCAAAGGCTTGAATGCGGAAGTGCGATGAAGGACTTCCATGGACATTTGTCAGGACGGCAAGCACAGTGAACAAAAAACAGCAAGGATAAGGGTTACCCCATGAAAGTGAGTTTTGTGCAGGCAGGAGACATGAGAGTCAGTGATATTGCAGGTGTGTGCATCAGCGAGCCCAGAGTTTGAGGTCTCCAACAGTGGGTTTCATCATTAATAAGTCTGGAATTCCCAGCCTAGAGTTCTGGATCTGGTCATTGGTAAATTTTGAGATTGAGCCTGGGTTCATGGTCCTGTCATAGGCGAGTCGATACCGAAGATCGAATCCTGAAGGCCAATCGGAAGTTTGGAATTCAGAGCCTGATGGCCAAAGCCCTGCGGCTTCATCCACGGAGGAAGTTAGAGACCCGATATCTGTGAGTCTATAAGTCCACTGGAGACTGAAAGTGGGAATTGGGCTGTCCTGTGGTTGGAGGATTGTCTGTGCGTGTGAGTGGGGAGGTGGGTGGGAAGAAGGAAAGGGGTTTGTTTTGCTATTTCTGCTTTTGCTGTTATTCTGTTCCTGTTGTTGTTGCTTGTGTTGTTCTGCTAAACATTGTGGGAATGCTATTGTGACACTATGTGGCGATACTTAAGGGCTGCCCCAGCTTGTATTAGTTGTTAACACAAACCACTAATTTCACTGTGTTTCAATATACATGTGATAAATAAATGAATATAAATCTAAGGACCAGAGGTGAAGCTTCAAGTTCCTGTGTGTCAACGTCTGTGAAGATCTATCATGGCGCCAAAATATTGATATAATTACAAAGAAGACATGCTAGCAGCTATATTTCATAAGGAGTTTGAGGAGAGTAGGTTATGTCACAAAAACTCTAAAAAAATTCCACATATATTCTATGAAGAGCATTCTGACTGGTTGTATCACCATCTGATATGCAGCTGATGCACAAGATCAGAAAAAAAAACCTGCAGAGGGTTGTAAACACAGAGCAATAGCCTCCCCAGCATTGAAATCTTCAAAAGGCGATGCCAAGGCGGCATCCAGCATTAAGGACCCTCCCCATTCAACCTGTTATCATTAGTGCTATCAATGAGGAGGTACAGGTACCTGAAAATATATATTCAGTGTTTAGGAACAGCTTCTTTCTTTGAATGGTCCACAAACACCACCTCACAATTTTGCTCTCTTTTTGCATTATTTATATCTATATATGTACTTATTGTAATTTGTAGTAATATTTTTATGTCTTGCACTGCACTGCTGCCACAAGACATCACATTTCACGTCATATGTCAGTGATAACTAAAGCTGATTTTGACTCTGACCAAAACCAAATCACTTGAGCGAATTTGGCTCAATAAATGAAATGGGTGGGAAGAACTAAACTGACATAATAGTGATCTGCCATTTTAAATATGCCGTTTTACTCAGTGAAACCCTAAAAAATAAATGGCATCCAGGCTGAGGGTGTACAAGGTAGATCTAGGACGGCAAACAAAAATAAAGTCAGCCAAGTTGGTTTCTAATGTAAGAGTAACACTAATAAAGAGGAAAGACCTTATACAATTGAAACTAATAAGCAGCCTGAAGAACAAAGTTTGGACAGTATTTAAGCCAATAGTGGCAGTAATGGAAATATAATAATTTTGCACTTGAATTAAAGTGAATAACCGTTTTATTAAATGCAGACGTTAAATGTTTGATTACAAGCTACGATACGTATTCAAGAGATTCAGCAAATTGTCATTAAGAATACGCACATTGAATCTAAATGTACTGTATACGCTGGCAGACATTCAGATTTATTTTTCATATATACATCAAAATATACAGGGAAATGTACTATTTGCATTATCGACGTTTGAGCTGGGGCATCCCGCAAGTGCACATTCTAGTGTCAACATAACATGCCCACAAAGTTCCACAGAACAAAACATGCAATAATGGCAGCAGCAACAACAACTGGACAAGACAATAAAAGCTAAACAAGACAATAATAGCAAAATAAGCCCCTTTCCCATCCCTCTCACCCACTCAGGCAGGCCTCCAATCCCAGGGCAGACTGCCTCTAAACCTCCACTCTTGGTCTCTGGATAAGTACATTGAAAGCTCTTAGCACCATATAATAGGTTATTTCTCCTAAGTCAATAAGTGAAACCAGTAATTATGGTAACTGAATATACAATTCATGTGACTCCATTGAGGAAATATTGGCTGAAAGATTTAAGGTGATATTAGAAGACTACAGTTATTTAGTTTATAATATTTTCGCTTAGAAATTCGTTTGTTGGCATTTTTTAGTTAAAGTTAGGATTGTTTAAGTAAATTCGTTGTCTGTGATATATCGCGGCATGCGATGACGTCACATCCGGTTTCGCCGCGTCTTGTGGGAAAATACCGGTTTGGGAGAAATGGGAAGGTGGGGGCACACATGTGCGAGTCCAGCGCAAGAAAAGTTGTCTCTCTACGCATTAGAAACAGAGTGAAGCAACGCCGTAAGTTCACGAGATAATCGATATGTTGAATTAAAATGTTAACGCTGATTCCGTTAAAAGTAACGACGGTCGATAAGGTTTATGTTTTCGTTAGTTAAAGAGTTGCGGATAGTCATGTTGAAGTGTATTTAAAGCAGTCAATGGCGTAAGTAGATTCTGACTGTATGCTACACTTTAATGTGATGTAGTTGTTGTAGTTTTACTTTTGCAAGTATTTATGATGTAAATGTGATATCTAGAAGGAAACAAATACTGTACAAATCTTGTATTGTTTTATCAACAGTTTTCACCATACGTTAATGTGGAAGAGTGAACAGTAAACGGTTAATCTTACTGTGACCCTGTTTTCATTGACAACGGTTTACCTCGGTGTTTAGTTCAGCGTTCCCTTACACCTGAGCAAGAACACTACAGTGAAAAAGTGGCATTACCAGGTGTTTCAAGTGTTGCAATGACAACTCGATCCAGCATCAAGTCGTTGCCATCCAGCGACAGGTGCAGTAGGGCATCAACAAGTAAGGCTGCCCATGCAAGAGCTAAAGCAGAATCCGCCAGGGTGCGAGTGCGCTACACCAAACAAGAAGCAAAATTGAAAATGGAAGTGGCTGCCAGAGAAGCTGAAAACCAGTTGGAAAGGGCAAGGATAGCGGCAGAGTTAGAAGTGCTGATGCTAGAACGAGAAGAAGAAGCTGCCAGGGTGGAAGCAGATTACATAGAAGATGCTGAAGGAATACATGATCTGGTTGACGTAAAATCTACTTAGAAAGGATCAGATTGGAACGCACAAGCGACTATGTCCGATCTCAAATAGACTGGAAGACTTGTTCTCCCTCTCCATGCTCATTTGATAATGTCCCATGTCATGAGGAGTCTCAGAGAGGCCCGATTGCATCACATCCATCTGAGGAAGACAATTTACCCTTGCAACTCCGCGATGAATTCAAGAATGAAAGGGCTCATGACAAGTACTTCTCGACACCAAACTTACCAGATTTGGGGAGAAGAGAGGCAAAGACCGAATTCAGAACAGCAAATTCCATAACAGATGTACGCCCTCAGTCATATGCCCGCCGACATATTTCCCCAGCCCGCATGCCACTTGCGGTTGAACCCATTGCACAGTATTTAGCATGACGAGATCTCGTCACTTCAGGACTATACCAGTTTGACGATAAACCTGAAAATTACCGTGCATGGTACTCCACATTCACCAACGCTATCGACGGAGTCCAGCTCAGAGCAACCCAAGAGTTGGATCTTATGGCGAAATGGCTGGGAAAAGAATCATGCGAACAGGTGAGACGCATACGTTCAGTGTACATCAACAAACCCGAGCTAGCCTTGAGCAAAGCATGGGAGAGACTTCGGGAGGGCTATGCGGCCCCCGAAATTATTGAAGCAGCGCTATACCGACGTCTGGAAAATTTTCCTAAGGTGTCAGCCAAGGACCACACTAAGTTAAGGGAGCTCGGAGATTTACTCATGGAGATTCAAGGCGCCAAAGAAGATGGCTGCTCAACTGGTCTAGTATAGCTAGATACTCCATCCGGGATTAGACAAATCGTGGACAAACTTCCATTTGGGCTGCAGGACAGGTGGGTGTCTGTTGCCTCAGAGTACAAGGAAGATCACAAAGGTCGATTTCCTCCCTTTGAGTATTTCACTAGGTTCGTGTGCAAGGAGGCGAAGAAGCAAAATGACCCTAGCCTCATGGGTCCAGGAAGCAGTACAATTTACACCAAGCCAGATAAATCCTCTTTGAATAATTTCAACATTAATAAACCAGTCTCAGTGCTCAAGAATGAAGCCTTTACAACTAACAACGACCCTAGCAAGAATTGTCCATTGCATAACAAACTCCACCCCCTCAAGAAATGCAGAACGTTTAGGGAAAAACCCCTTGAAGAGAGGAAGGCCCTTCTCAAGGAGAAAATAATATGTTTTAAATGCTGTTCCTCTACCTCTCACTTTGCTAGAGAGTGTACGATCGCCGTGAAGTGCCCGGAATGTAATAGCACTAATCACGATGGGGCCATGCATCCCGGCCCGTTACCGCAAACCGACAACGCTCCTTCACCCCCACAACAGGACGGCGGGGAGGGAGAAGCTCACTCCAGGACAACTGTTGTCAGCTCGAGCTGTACAGAAGTTTGCGGTCAAGCTCAGTCAAGCCGTTCTTGTTCAAAGATCTGCCTCACTAACGTGTACCCTAAAGGAGCCAAAGACAAGGCCATCAAAGCCTATGTAATTCTGGACGATCAGAGCAATCGCTCACTAGTCAGTCCAAAGTTCTTTAACTTGTTCAACATTGAGAGTAATCAGTTCCCATACTACCTTAGAACTTGCTCAGGCAACTTATGGAAACTTATGGAAGGAAGGCAGAAGGCTTCCAGCTCAAGTCCCTGGATGGTAAAGTCGTCATCTGTCTCCCTCCACTCTTAGAGTGCAATGAAATTTTGAATAACCGCACTGAGATCCCGACGCCAAGTGCGGTGCTACACCAGCCACATCTCCACCACATCGCCAAACACATCCCAGAACTGGATCCAAAAGCAGAAATACTCCTGCTATTAGGAAGAGATGTTCTCCGGGTACACAAGGTTAGGCAGCAGGTCAATGGACCACACGACGCCCCCTTTGCGCAACGCCTGGATCTGGGCTGGGTGGTGATAGGAGAGGTGTGCCCTGGCAATGTACACAAACCGACGGTTAGCATACTCAAGACCAACGTGGTAGAGAGTGGCCGCCATTCAATTTTTCAACCCCGCACAAGTGTCACGTGTATTAAGGAAGCATGACAAGGCTTTAACAAACGTAAAGTAACTGATGAGATGCTGGGTCAGTCAGTCTTCGCTCAAACTGAGCATGACAATAAACTTGCTCCATCAGCTCAAGATGCCATTTTCTTAAAAACAAAGGACACCAAGGTCTTCAGAGATGAAGCAAGTAATGGGGTCGCCCCACTGCCTTTCAGAGAACCACGCCAGTGCTTGCCAAACAACAAAGAGCAGGCAGTCAAGCGGTTCACGTCCTCACAAAAAACCCTGAAAAGGAAACCTGAGATGCAGCAATGCACCCGATTGACCCACGAGGTACTGTGCACACTAATGGCAGAGGTCACAGCCATTTATAATTGCACGACCACTCCTACCTGTGTCTTCTGACCCGGAAAACCCCTTCATACTCTCGCCATCAATGCTCCTTATGCAGAAGGCAGGAACCCCCCCCACCAGGGGACTTCTCTGATAAGGATTTGTACACAAAGCAATGGAGACAGGTCCAGGCTCTGGCAAATCGGTTCTGGTCTCGTTGGAGACAGGAATATCTACCTTTGTTACAACACAGACAAAAGTGGACAGAACCCGGCAGGAATCTTCAAGTTGGAGATTTAGTCCTGCGCAGGGACAAGCAAATCGCCCGCAACAGCTGGCCAATGGCCAGAATCACTGCCACATTCCCTAGTAGGGATGGACATGTCAGGAAGGTCGAGTTGAAAACTACCGACCAAGGCCATGTGAAAATTTACTAAAGGCCAGCTACAGAAGTCATTCTACTTCTACCTAATGACTGATTTATAGACTGAAGTTTTGTATTATGTTCATTGTGACCTTACGAAGGTCAAGCGGGGAGTGTGTTGCCTTTATGGCAGTTATTTAGTTTATAATATTTTCGCTTAGTAATTCGTTTGTTAGCATTTTTTAGTTAAAGTTAGGATTGTTTAAGTAAATTCGTTGTCTTGATATATCGTGGCATGCGATGACATCACATCCGGTTTCGCCGCGTCTTGTGGGAAAATACCGGTTTGGGAGAAACGGGAAGGTGGGGGCACACATGTGCGAGTCCAGCGCAAGAAAAGTTGTCTCTCTACGCATTAGAAACAGAGTGAAGCAACGCCGTAAGTTCACGAGATAATCGATATGTTGAATTAAAATGTTAACGCTGATTCCGTTAAAAGTAACGATGGTCGATAAGGTTTATGTTTTCGTTAGTTAAAGAGTTGCGGATAGTTGTGTTGAAGTGTATTTAAAGCAGTCAATGGCGTAAGTAGATTCTGACTGTATGCTGCACTTTAATGTGATGTAGTTGTTGTAGTTTTACTTTTGCAAGTATTTACGATGTAAATGTGATATCTAGAAGGAAACAAATACTGTACAAATCTTGTTTACTGTACAAATATTGTTTTATCAACAGTTTTCACCATACGTTAATGTGGAAGAGTGAACAGTAAACAGTTAATCTTACTGTGATTCTGTCTTCATTGACAACGGTTTACCTCGGTGTTTAGTTCAGCGTTCCCTTACACCTGAGTGAGAACACTACACCCATCCCTCTCACCCACTCAGGCAGGCCTCCAATCCCAGGGCAGACTGCCTCTAAACCTCCACTCTTTGTCTCTGGATAAGTAAATTGAAAGCTCTTAGCACCATATAATAGGTTATTTCTCATAAGTCAATAAGTGAAACCAGTAATTATGGTAACTGAATATACAATTCATGTGACTCCATTGAGGAAATATTGGCTGAAAGATTTAAGGTGGATATTAGAAGACTACATTCAATTTAAAGACTGGGTAACAAAGTGGGAAAAGTTTCCTTTGCCTGACCAAGGAAGTATACATGAGACGGGTAGCAGCCATCAAATGCCTGCCTTTGTATATGAGCGTTCATAGCCATGCAGCAGAGCTAAGTTGTCTTGATCCCCTTTCCTTATAGACCAAGATCTGTAATGTCTATCTGTTCATAGCTATCATAGCTAGTGTGCAATAATCATACAGATAATGAGAACTGCTGAACTGACCATCATCTATTTTATTTTATTATCTCCAGCAATATGGCCCAACACATCAGTGTTATCAGAATCATCACTACATAAAAATCAGCATCAAAGCTCTCAAACCTACCTATTCTCAGACAGCCTCAAAGACAACCAGTCAACTCCCAGTTTACAGAAGTGTCCATACCTTATGGAGCTGTTCATACCAATGAAAAGATTCCAGGCTTCTCTACCAAGAAGAACATGGAATGGTTTGATGAGAATATCTAGGAGATTGTGGGAACAGCTCAACTATTCCTAAAATGTGTAAGAATTTCAAAAGGAACCTAATGGTAGAGATCTAGCAGAAAACTAAGGACCTAAAGAATATTTCATGGATGTGGAATGCTCAGAAGGCTCAGCAACTCATTGACATTGTTGGATATTTCACCATCAAGACCATCTACAACCCAGGGTTCTGCTGGACATTGTTATGGCATTGACACCATTTCACCAACTGTTGGAGACGAACAATCTCAGTGGTGGGACACAAGCAACAGAAGCTGCACAACCTCTGAAGGAATGCCCGTGTCCATCCTGATACATGATCTGAAGTGTAATATCTTTAAAAGTGGACAATGGCCAAGAAAAGCCATTGCCTTTGTGTCACTCACCTAACTAAAGAGCATAAAGAATCTCTAAGATTGAGAAGCAAGAATTATGTTGCATCACAAGAATCTATTAATTCTTAAAAACACAAAATGTTGGCAGAACTCAGCAGGCCAGACAGCATCTATGGGAGGAGGTAGTGATGACATTTCGAGCCGAAACCCTTTATCAGGAGTCAAGAATCTATTAATTCTTGTTAGATCATTTGCACTGATCATCAAGCCTTGAATCAAATCACCACAGATAGTTTCCTAGCAAAAACAGTGGAATTAACAAAATTGACATAGAAGGACCCAAAGCCAAAGAGTTAAGTTTGCTTCGAGTGGATGGAATAAATCAGAACTATTAAATGAAAGTAATGATGTTACAAGCTGTGTTCAAATCAGAGTTGCCTTAAATGTCGTTACAGTGTAGCTACGCTCAATGAATTACAACACAGATTAGAAGTACAGTATTTGTAACATACGCATAGTGGACATAATTGACAATTTGACACTAAAGTGGACACTTTATTGAGTACCTCCTGTACCGAATAAAGAAGCTACTGAGTATATAGTATATATGTACATGGTCTTCTGCTGCTGTAACCCATCCACTTCCAGGTTTGACATGTGTATTCAGAGACGCCCTTCTGAACACACCACTGTTTCAACAGTTGGTTATTTGAGTTACTGTCGCCTTTCTGTCAGTTTAAACCAATCTGCCATTCTCCTCCGATCTCTCTTATGGAACTACCCTGTTTGGCACCAACAATCATTCTACAGTCAAAGTCACTTAGATCACACTTATTCCTCATTCTGTTGTTTAATTTGAACAACAACTGATCCTTTTGACCAGATCTGCCTGCTTTCATGCATTGAGTAGCTTCCACATGACTGGCTGATTAGATATTTGCATTAATGAGCAGCTCTACAGCTGTACCTAATAAAGTGGCCACTAAGTGTAAGAATACTGTTTATAAAAAAGCAATGGAGAAATTTAGAATTGGTATGCACAGTGAAGGAGGCACTAAAGAAGGAAGTCTTGTTAGGTAAATAAAATATACCACAGAGCCTTGACTTACAGCTTTGCTTCGATCTATAGAGTGACGTATTGTTCCAGAAATGTTGCTGCAGAGTTAATACTTCCGAGCTGATTCAGCCGAATCTGGAAGTAACAACAGAAAAAGATTGCTGAAACAAAGCAAACATCATAACACATGCAACGAAGGAAGAAAGCTCAGCAGCATGATAGGATTTCCATGCTGAAACTATTAGATGGAATGGAGAGGAGAGAATGGGATAATCCAAATATTTATCTTCCCCTAATTGGTATGAGGTTTGGAAAGGTTAATATTAAAACCACTTATCTCAGCTCAGGATTCTCAGGAAAATACTGAGGAAGGCTTGAATCTGAAAATACCTCAGAAGCTCCATAGTTGCAGAAGAATTGACGCTGTATAACTGACAGAAATCAATAAATGACACCTTTAATTTGTGCAAATGTGCATCATGAACACCTGTACCTTGCAGATTTTTAGTGCAGTAGTATGTGGAGTGTGCAGAGTGATATCCAGTAAACACTCCAAACGGGTTGACTTTTTTTAGTATAATTACCAAATGCCCCATGGTAGGATGGTCTAGAATATTAAATCACATAGCATCTATGGTAGTTTGATTGCTCACAGAAGAATAAAGGAAGTGGTGGAGGTGGTTCATTAGGAGTTTGAGGAGATTTGGTCACGAAAGACTCGAACAAATTTCTACAGAATACCATGGAGAGTATTGTGACTGGTTGCATCACCATTTGCTCTGGAAGCACCAATGCACAGAATCTGAAAGGCTACAAAGAGCTGTAAATTCAGACTGCTCCATAATGGCACTAGCCTCCCCACCATCAAGGACATCTTCAATAGGCAATGCTTTTAAAAGGTGGCATCCATTATGAAGGACCCCTCCCCATCCAGGACATATGCTCTTCTCATTAGGCCATAAGATATAAGAGCAAAATTAGGCCATTTGGCCCATCAAGTCTGCTCCGACATTTCATCGTGGCTGATCTAATTTTCCTCTCAGCCCCAGTCTCCTGCCTTCTCCCATATCCCTTCACACAGGGCATCAAAGGTTATGGTCAGAAGGCGGGGGAATGGGACTAAAGGGGAGATTGGATCAGCTCATGATGAAATGGCGGAGCAGACTCGATGAGCCGAATGGCTGACCACTGTTCCTTTGTCTTATGGTCACTCTGACCTATCAAGAATCTATCAAGCTCTGCCTTAAATATACATAAAAACTTGATCTCTAAAGAAATTCCTCCTCACCTCCATTCTAAAATGACACCACTCTGTTCTATGTCCTCTAGTCTTGAAAACCTTCTCTCCACATCCTCTCTATCAAGGCTTTTCACCATTTAATAGATTTCAATGAGGTCACCCTTCATTCTTCTGAATTCTTGTGTATTCAGAGCCATCAAATGCTGTTCATACAATAAGCCATTTAATCCTGGAATTATTTTCATGAACCTGCTTTGAACCTTCTCCAGTTTCAGCACATCTTTTCTAAGATAAGGAGCCCAAACCTACTCCCAATACTCCAAGTGAGACCTTGCCAGTGCTTTATTAAGTCTCAACATTACATCCTTGTTATTATATTCTAGTCTTCTTGAAATGATTGCCAACCTTGTTGTTTCCCTCCTCACCACACCCTCAACCTGCAAATTAACCTGCAGGGAATCCTACACAATGACTCCCAAGTCCCTTTGCACTTTGTTTTTTTGAATTTTCTCTCCACTTATAAAATAGTCATTTCTTCTACCAAAGTGCATGACCATACACTTCCTGACACTGTATGCCATTTGCCACTTCTTTGCCCATTCTCCTAATCTAAGTCCTTCTCTAGACGTTTTACCTCCTTAAAACTACTTGCCCTCCACATATCTTCATATCATCTACAAACTTGGCAACAAACCCATCAATTCCACCATCCAAATCAGTGACATATAACATTAAAAAAATCAGTCCCAACACAGATGCCTGTGGGACATCACTGGTCACCAGCAGCCCATCAGAAAAGACTCCATTTATTCCCACCCTTTACCTCCTGCCAATCAGCCATTGATTTATCCATGCTAGAATCTTTCCTATAATACCATGGGCTCGTAGCTTATTAAGAAGCCTCACATGTGGCACCTTGTCAAAGGCCTTCTGAAAATCCAAGTACACATCAACCGATTCCCATTTGTCCATCTTGCTTGGTAGTTCTTCAAAGAATTCCAACAGATTTGTCTAACAAGATTTTCTCTTAAGATTTTCCCATGCTGATTCCAGCCTATTACTGCCATCAGGGAGGAGGTACAAAAGGCTGAAGACACACCCTGAATGTTTTAAAAACAGTCTGCAATCCAATTCCTAAAAGCCATGACCCATGAACACTACTTCACTTTTGCACTACCTTTTATGTTTCATTTTGTAACTTAAAGTATGTTTAATGTGTTTCGCTGTACTATGGCCACAAAGCAGCAAATCTCACAATATGTCAGTGATAATAACCTGAATCTGTTTCTGATTTCTCTGACTGGAGTCTATAACCAGTGGTATTCCTCAAAGATCTTTCTAGGATACATATTTCTCCACATCTATGTTTTAAATGGACACCTCACTATACTGAGGCTGTGCCCTTTTGTCCTAAGCTCCTCCACCATGGGAAGCATCCTTTCCTTTCAACATCTGCTCTGTCTAGGCCTTCCAAACTTCAAAAGGTTTCAATGAGATCCCCCCCCCCCCCATTCTTCTAAATTCCAGTGAGTACAGACTCAGAGCTCTCAAAGGTTCCTCATATGTAAACCCTTTCATTCCCAGAATCATCCTTGTGAACCTCCTCTGAACCCTCTCCAATGCCAGCACATCTTTTCTAGATGAGGAGCCCAAAGCTGTTCACAATACTCACCAGTGTCTTATAAAGCCTCAGCATCACATCCCTGCTCTTGTAATTTAGACCTCTAGAAATGATTGCTAACATTGCATCCTCACCACCAACTCTGCCTGCAAGTTAACCTTTAGGGTGTTCTGCACAAGATCTCCTAAGTCCCTTTGCATCTCAGATTTCTGAATTTCCTCCCCATTTAGAAAGTGGTCTGCACATTTATTTCTACTACCAAAGTGCATCGTATTTCATTTGCCACTTTCTTACCCGTTCTCCTAATCTGTCTAAGTCCTTTGCAGCCTACCTGTTTCCTCAACACTACCTGCCCCTCCACCAATCTCTGCAAACCTGGCAACCTAGTCATCTACTCCATCATCTAAATCATTGATATACAGCATAAAAAGAAGCAATCCCAACATCGACCCCTGCAAGCACTACTAGTCACTGGCAGCCAACCAGAAAATGATCCTTTTATTCACATTTGCTGACTCCTACCAATCAGCCAATGCTTTAACCATGTCAGAAACTTTCCTGTAATACCATGCGCTCTTAACTTGGTAAGCAGCCTCATGCAGATGACATGAAAATTGGTGGAGATGTGGCTAGTGAGCAAGGTTATCAAAGGATACAGCAGAATATTGATCAGTTAGATATTGAACATGTACATAGAACATACAGTGAAATGTGTCATTTTTGTTAATCACCAACATGCCTAAGGATGTGCTTGCAGCAGCCCACATGTGTCTCCGCACATTCTGGCACCACATAGCATGTTGATAATGTCCAGCAGAACAACATAAACAGCAGCAAAAATAGCAATAACAAGACAACAGCAGCAAATCAAACCCATTTCCCATCCCCCTACTCACAGGCACAGACAGGCCTCCATGACAGGGCCTTGGGAGAACTGATGTATAAAGAGGTCTTGAGGTCCCAGTCCATTGCTCCCTAAGAGTGACCGTGCAAGTGAGGAGTGAAGTGAGGAGATGAAGAATATGTTTGGCATGCTAGCTTGATTGGCTGGAGCATTGATTATAAAAGATGGGAAGTCATGTTGCAGCTGTATAAAACTATATTTTGGCCAGTTTAGGGGAATTGTGTGTAATGCTGGTCACAGCACGATGGGAAAGATGAGCAGTAGTTAGGGAGGGTGCAGAAGAGGTTTGCCAAGATGTTGCATATATTGGAATGCATTAGGTATAAAGAAAATGTGTACAAACTGGATTGTTTTCACTGGAATGTCAGAGACTGAGGGCCAACCTGATGAAAGTAGATAAAATTATGAGAGGCGTAGATCAGACAATCTACTTTTTTTCTCTCGTGTAAAAAGGTCAAATATTAGATGTAATTTATTATGGTGAGGGGGAGAGATTTAAAGGGAATCTGAGAGTCAAGGTTAAAGAAGATGTGTGTAGAAAGTTTTCTTTACATAGAGATTACTAGGTCACTGGAATACACTGTCAGAGGAGAAGGTAGAAATAGATACGATAACAATGTTTAATAAGCATTTGGACAGCCAGAGAATAGAGGGTTAAGAATCATGCAGGCAGATGAAATTAGGATAGATTGGCAATACGGTTGCCACAAACAAGGTGTGCTGAAAGGACCCTTCTATATTGTATATTAAGTCTCCAAGCCAAAGCATAAGCAACACCATTGAAATCACAAAGGTGAAAAAAATCTAGTCAATCATCTAATTTTGTAAATTAAAATCTTTTTCTTTTTAAAAGTATATTATATACTATTTTGTAATTGTGTAAATGAGCATTATATGTTTGATCATGTAGGTATCATTGTGCACCTACTAAGAAAATCCTCCTTAAAAATATCAATCCCTTTAGCAGAACATACATCAAAATAGTTTAAATTATTTATTTAAATGGGTAATGAAAGCCAGAAAAATAATGATGGGTTCTTGTGATTAGCTAAAATTACCCATGATTACCTGAGTCTGCGGTTCAGATCAAACTACACATGGGGCATTTAACCGGCAGCCTTAAAGGAGGCATGCTTAGTGGTTAAACGTTACAACTGCACATCTGACTCCAAGGCACGCACAAGCATTTACACATGTTGGTAGTAGATTTTTAATGAACAGTTGAAATATACTAATAGGAAGGTAGCAGGTCTAATGAAGAGTTAGTGCTTCATCGACTGATCTCAGCAATGACAAGGTATTATAATACCCATGTATGTTATCAGATAATAATGTAAAGCACTGGACTAATACTCCAGAAACAAGCATTCAAAACCTACCACAACAGGAGGATAATTTAAATTCAATAGTTATATAAATCTGCAAAGAAAAATAATTGCCATTAATTGTAACCTTGAAACTGCTGTAAAACTCATCTGTTTTTTAAATACCCTTTAGGGAAGAAAATCTGGAATTCTTGCCTAGTCTGGACTACAGGCTCGGTGCAAAATGTGCATAACATCTCTGTAATGGCCAAGAAAGCCACTCAGTTCTTAAGCAATTAGAAGTGGGCAGAAGATGCTGCCCTTATCAATACTACTTACACCTTTAAAGGAATTTAAAAAGGATCACATTTTTGCATTGAGCTCATAGTCCACGCAGGAAGGACAAAAGTCAGATTCCAAATTAGTATCTAGAAATACTATTGGTAGTGTATGTTCAGCAAGGGCAGGATCGGTTCCATTTGAGAGTGCTTTTTGTTGTCACATAGCATGGTAAAACTCACTACTAGGGGTTTAAACATGAATCGTAGCCATTTGGACATGTGCTACAGGAGAACAAATTATTTCTGTAGAGCATCAATGAAAGGAGAGAAATTTGGTGATTTTTTTTCATGGTTAACCTACAATTTCATAAAAGCATTGTGAATATATATGATTAAAATGAATTGAAAATGATGTAAATACAATTAAATCTTCAAAACTGCAGGTGGCTGTTATCAAAAAGAGTAAGCTCACAAAATTCAGTCAAGCAATTTGAGCAGGATAATTAACCAGGAAAAATAATGATTCAAATAGTGAAAGAAATAGTGTGCAAAATCAGTTTGCTATTTTTTGTAATCTGAATTTGATATTGTGAAATGTATGTTTTTACAGACATGTCATTATTCTGATCCTTTCTGAATTTCAAGCACATAGGATTGATGCTAATTAATTCAATGAACAAACACAGTTCCATGCATTATTCTATTTCTATATTCAATTTAAAAATTTACAGTCTTCTGTTGTTTACTCATCACTGCAATAGTCTTCATTCAATGTCTCATATATTTCTTGTAATTTTCAGAGACTGAAAAAGAACACTTACAGTGTAAAAACTTACATTAGACTTTGGTAGAGGAAAATCAGCAGTTCATTTCCCAAAAAGCGGACTGAGTACAAGGATCAACTCTCCTGGGAACAATTTCAAAGTCATGTAGGAATAAAATTGCTTTTCAAAAGCTAAGGTACAATTATGAAGATAATCTTAAACTTAAACACATTCGTCTTGCCTGAACTACAGGAGCTTGAATTTTGAGCTTTAAGTTTGGTCAAAGAAGTGGAAATGTGGGAAGAAAATGTTGCTCTACAGACTTAGCCTGCTCTTTCACTTGGCCCCTGGCTATCTTAAGGTGTCCTAACAACTTGCTGCATGTAATTTTTATGAATCCTGTTTAATCCTGCCAGCTAAACATTTGGTTAGAGTCAATGCTTAGTGGATTTACAGTATTTATATTAACAATGATATACAACAAACTTAATTCTGACTGCTACCTTATGAGGAATAAGTACATTGATGTCTTGGCCATAGGGTAACTAAATATTTCTCCAGTTCTCAAATTTCAAAGTGACTAACTATCTTATGGCTCTATATATGATACATCAGAATCTTTCCATTTTCCAATTCCCTTATCTTACAATTGTCAAATATTGTAGGTTAATTCCTCGCCTTTTTTTTAACTATTCCTATTCCTTGCTCTCATATTTTCTCAGACATCAAAGGTTGTTGTGCCTTTCAAACATTAAACTTCTGGCTCCAACATAATCCTAGTGCAAAGTCAAACAGAACAACCTAAATGCTGTGTAGCATTCCTGAGATCAATTTATATTCTCTGGAGGAAATCAGAGCATAATCTTTCAGAAGTATTTTTATTTGATCTCTTCAGCTCTGCATTGTTTTACTGCTGTAATAGTGAGACTAAAGAAAAGCAGAGGCAGTAGTTGTTCCTTTCACTGAAATGAAGGTGGCTTGAAGAAAATTTTGCATAAGGATTGTTCATGTAACTACCATTGACATTCAAGGAAGTTGTACCTTTGAAATCAAGTAGCGGTAAGAGGAATTTAATATTGGTGCAGATGACATTGTATATCAGGCCAGATTTCAAATGGATCAGGAAGATGGATCCTGCCTCTCAATGAGCTCATTAACCTTCAGTGAATTAGACAGTAAGAATCAAGTCGTTTTAGACAGAGTCCATATGACTCACTCCATTAAACCAACTATTCTGCGATAACATGTAATGCTTAGTCAAATAAATGGTCTCTATTTCTGGGTCAAAGGATAAGACTGGCTGGCTGAATTGACCCATCCAAATGCTGAGGTGTGTGATTTTTATCTAAGCACTCAACATTCTGAATCTATTACCAAGTGAAGTAGGTAATCATGAGGAAGCCAGGCTTCTACTCTGGAGGGAGTCTAGAATATGAAGTTTTATTTTACAGTGAAAGAATCTTGAATCTTTGACTTTCAAGCATGCCGTATATCTATGGAGCACGTTTTCAGATTTTCAGAGGCTGTTCAGAATAATTCTAATATCACGTAGGATATTAGAATATTTTTATTACTATAAAAATGACAGACAGACCTGGTACTCAAACCTCTTGAAGCAAGATTACTAGCTGCTTTCTATTTAAAATCTGGCATAATAAAACAACAGTCAATGGCTCCAGCTCAATGAACGTATTTGGCCCATTACAAGAATAGGTCAGAATTAATCATACAAAAATAAACATTGCTTTGGAAAAGATGGTTGGAAATGAATATACTTCAGAGGTCTTAATATGGTATGAATGGTCCTGGAAGCAAGAAAGCACCTTGGAGATTTTGGGAGCTGTTGATATATTTAAGTTCGGAGACAGAATGTGTTGGTTCCAGTTTGTTACAATGAAATTAAAGTAATTTGAGTGAAATATTTGCAGTTTGCTTGATGACATTTGAAGAGAGGATTTTAAATTATGCTGAGACACAAGAGACTGGGATCTGGAGCAAAAAATGCTTAAGGGACTCAGTGGACCAGTCCACAATTGCTAAGTGGTTCCAATATTTTGTTTGTTCTTCAACATTTAAATTATAAGTGTTGGACAGAGGAAACTAAAATGGTGCAGATAGTCTGTGGTTATTGGGAGTCAGTTCGACAACACAATCTGATAAGTTATAAACTTTCATAAAGAAATAGTATTACACTTATAAAGCTACTTTCATGTGTATAGTGGGATCATCCAAGTATTTTATGGACAATGAATTCCACTCATTTAAGATTACCAAATGTAACAAGCAGATGGTATGGAATTGGAGAGAGCTTTAAGAGTATTAAATGAAACACAGGGAATAGTAAAAAAAAACACAGACAATGGGAATGCAACTTTGCTTTTGTTGGGAGTTAATACAAAGATGACTTTGTTGGTTAAAAATGAAAACAAGGGCATGGTGAAATAGTTGAACCAATACTTGTATCTGTATCTAATTATGAGAAGATTGAATCTGTCTCCAGCCCAACAATTAGAACTGAAACCTCAAACACAATATGAAGATGGTGGATACATTTTAAAGGTTGAAAATAAATTGTGGCAAAGACAATCAAACATAATACTCCTTCAGAAAAGACATAACCGGATCTTATGGGAAATAAACCTAGAAAATAATTTAAATAGTTCACATAAATTGATGTCCAAAATACGTGGTTCTCTTTTTCAAAAAGATATTAAGTTCTATGGAACAATAGTTCTAAGGATTAACTCTTTGGATGAAAAGACACAGGCAATAACCATAAAAAAATGATAAACAAAGATTTTAAACTTACATGCATAGAAACTGTAGTGACTAATGCCTTCTTAAGCACAAATTCTACATTAAAATATTTTACTGTGGATAAGATCACAGCAGCAATTGTTTCTGGGTCAAATTCCACTCCTCAGGAAATGGGATCTGGCACTTTCTATGCTATTCACATGAGCACAGTTGAATTTCTTCTGGCATTAAGCAAACTGCTGGTAATATCATTGGCTAGACAATGCCAATTTCCAGTCTTATCAATACAAGTTGGAACTCAAAGTGCAAGCTACAACCTTCATTGAAGAGTCACATATAAAAAAGGAAGCACAACTCTAGGAAAAGATCTGCTGGCATTGGAGAGGGTCCAAAGCAGGTTCACAAGAATGATTCTGAGAATGAAAGGGTTAACGCACAGGGAGTTCTTAATGGCTCTGGGCTGGAGTTTAGAAGAATAAATGAGGATCTCATTGAAACTTAATGTATATTGAATGGCCAAAATAAAGTGGATGTGGAGAGGATGTTTTCTACAGTGGGAGAGTCTAGGACCAGAAGGCACAGCATCAGAACAGAAAGATATCTCTTTAGAGCAGAAATGCATAGGAATTTCTTGAGCCAGAGGGTGGTGAATCTGTGGACATCTTTTCCATAGATGACTGTAAAGCTCAAGTCATTGGGTATATTTTAAGTGGAGGTTGATGGGTTCTTGACTAGTAAGGACATTAAAGGTTACAGGGAGAAGGCAGGAGAATCAGTTGAGAGGGATAATAAATCAGCCAAGATGGACTGGCAGAGCAGACATGATGGGCTGAACAGCCTAACCCTGTTTCTATGTGTTATGGTCATATAGCAATGTCCCATGGGAAGCAAGCTAAAAGGCTTCTATCCTGATATTCATCCATTGATCAAAATATCCACTCTACTCAATTTTCACTCATCAAAATATTTTCCCAGTCATTTTCCCATGGTCTCTAATTATTTGATAAATTTCTGATTTTCCATGCCAGTGGTTCATGCTGTAATCTTTGCTTCTCTGGTTATTCTACATCTCTCAGTGGTACAGGACAACTTGCAACATGAAAGGTCATCAAGGCAATGGACTGTATGGGGAATAGTCACACACACCAATGATTACTGTATCTCTCTTTCTCTTTGTTTTCCTTCAGCTCCATGGTAGGCTTTTGTGCAGCTGGTCTACGGTTACTATGGAGATGAGCCCTTTAAGGTCTGACACCACTCACAGCTTACTAAGGACACGACAATGGCAATGGCTTTCTGCCAATAAACCACCTTAACACTACTACTAACACTTTTTGACTAGTCTCAAGATATTTTGTTTTGGAAGCCAAGTACAACAATGGTTAAGAATACTACTAGGAAGTGAAACTCCTTTTGTGGGTCACATAACTTTTAAGAGACTGACATAATATAAGGAAATAAAAGTGCCTTTTATATAACAAAAAAAATACTGTGCTGCCTTTATGGCAGTTATTTAGTTTATAATATTTTCGCTTAGTAATTCGTGTGTTAGCATTTTTTAGTTAAAGTTAGGATTGTTTAAGTAAATTTGTTGTCCGTAATATATCGCGGCATGCGATGACGTCACATCCGGTTTCGCCGCGTCTTGTGGGAAAATACCGGTTTGGGAAAGACGGAAAGGTGGGGGGCTCACATGTGCGAGTCCAGCGCAAGAAAAGTTGTCTTCTACACATTAGAAATCACAGTGGAGCAACGCTGTAAGTTCATAGATAATCGATATGTTGAATTAAAATGTTAACGCTGATTCTGTTAAAAGTAACGACGGTCGATAAGGTTTATGTTTTCGTTAGTTAAAGAGTTGCGGATAGTCGTGTTGAAGTGTATTTAAAGCAGTCAATGGCGTAAGTAGATTCTGACTGTATGCTGCACTTTAATGTAATGTAGTTGTTGTAGTTTTACCTTTGCAAGCATTTACGATGTAAGTGTGATATCTAGAGGGAAACAAATACTGTACCAATCTTGTATTGTTTTATCAACAGTTTTCACCATACGTTAATGTGGAAGAGTGAACAGTAAATGGTTAATCTTACTGCGACCCTGTTTTCATTAACGACGGTTTACCTCGGTGTTTAGTTCGGGTTCCGTTACACCCGAGTGAGAACACTACAAATACCATAGATGCTATAAATCTGAAATACTGTAAGATCTGAAGATAATATGGTTGAAATCATTAATAAGTCAAAAACACCTCTCATCAAGAGAATATCAGTCAATGTTTCAGATGTTTATGAATGCAAACATATGGATCCATAAGTAGACACATTTAATAGTATTTTAACATATATCAGTAACTGAATTTGTTACAATGAGAGACAATACCATTTAGGAACAATCAATGATATTTTCCCCAAATTTCACTCCAATATAGCACAGAACTACTTTACACAATTTAGTCTGCTCAGTTTGATTGCTAGCCCTCATTTGGAAGTTGTACATGGTTTTTGTCTTCAGCTTCAGGAAGAAAATCATGGATTTGGAGACAGAAGCAGAAGTGATCATCTTAATCAATGTACATCCCTTCTTTGGAGTCACTTGATGTCTTGGGTCTATAATCCCTCAAAGACATACAAGGATTTGTTTGGACAGGGTGTGATTATTAACTAAATAGGACAACATAAAGCAAGTAATGAGCAACAAAGCACATAAAAATGATAGTAGTCATTTTTACACTTCCTAAAATCCATGGCAATCTATGACTCCAAGGATGAATTCCAGTTGAAATTGAAAGCTCTGTCTAATATGTTTGGGGCAAGATGTGAAGTTACTGATCACCCAGTTATTTTACTTTGCACAGATGGTGACCACATTGAATTGAATTGAATTGAATGATCTTTATTGACATTATACATAGGTACAATGAAACTCTGTTTAGCTTCCTCTCAGGCAATTAAATAAAGCAGTAGATAAAAACAAGACGGTAATAAAAAAACTGTATTAAATAGATAAGTAGCAGAAAGTAAGTTGCAGCAGCACCAGAATTGTTGACCAATCCCTAAAGAAGGTGAACAAAACAGGCCAGTAACAGCAAATGGAAGGTAAATAATAGGCTGTACCAGTCCTACCCATCTTTTGATGGAGGAATCTTTAATCAACCACATTTTTCTGGGCTTCCTTTTGAATGAGCTGGAAAAAAGTGGAAGGATTTATCTTACATAAAATAAGATGGTAGTTCACACATTCAGGCTTAATGATTTTTTCTTGTCTTTCTTTATTGCATGCAATCCCAGGGATTATATCAGGATTTTGTCATGACAGTTTCAACAATGTATCTCAGTGGGCTTTCCATTGTTAGGGGCTGGATCACCTATTGGCTCTTTGTTGTTCTTCTTCCTTCTGAAAAATATGTTATACAGTACCTAAATACACGAGATTCTGCAGATGCTGTAAATCCAGAGCAACACACACAAAATGCTGGAAGAATTTAGCAGGTCAGGCAACATCAATGGAAAGGAATAAACTGCCAATGTTAAATATACAGTACCTACATGTGAACCCTTAAATCTCCCAACCACCAGCACTAGACAGTCATCCACCTATAATGCAGTTACTATGAAGTACAAACCTATGTTTTGAATAATACGCAAACATGTGAGTAAGGCCACAGTGATTCAAATAACTCAACTAGATTAATATTCGATGTGATGAGAACATCCTGTAAACTCTTGTGGTTACACAATACCTTTTTATATGCCTGTTTGTGTGTTAGTCTTCTATTCAGTTGTGATCACTTTGAGATAATTTAGATGTTGCATTGCCATAGTGACATGCTGTGGAGCTGTGCCTCACCTATCAATAAAGGTCACCATCTGCTACTGGTCATTATAGAAATCATGTTGGATTAGGCAGATCTGAGATATGTGCCTTAGGGTTCAGCTCTACAAGCACTACTGCTTCTAATTTACATAAATAAGTTGGGCTCTGTGGAAAGTGGATTTGTAGAATATGCCAAACTGGAGGACTCAAAAATAATGAAGTAAGTTGAATAAAATATGAGCAATGTCAAATGAAATTTAACTCAAACACATGTAAAGCATTCAACATAGGAAGGAAGAACAATAGGTGACATAAGTAGCATACAGTATGTCGATCCAGCTAAGGATAAATCCTTGGTTAGTTCAAAACTTCATAAATTTTACCAATGCAGAGCAACAATCAACAGAGCCAAAATGATATTCAATTTCCAAGTCAAAACAAGTCATTGGAAATAATGATCGTACTTCAGTGTTTGCTGGTCAGACTTCTTATTGAATATTATGTCCAAAAGCAGGAGAAATATTTAAACACAAGAGACAGTACAGAGGTGAGCCAGAGCCCTGTGCCAGAGTTCAGAATTATGACAACTGACTTTTTTTTGGAGATGAATACAATCATGAGGCAGTGGTGCAGCTAATAGAGACACTGCCTCATAGGCCCAAAAACATGGGTTCAATCCTGACCTCAGGTTACTGCCTGTGAGAAGTTTACACATTCTACCTGTAACTGTCTGGCTCTTATTTTATCCCAAAGGGTTGTGGGTTGGTAGTTTAACAGACCACTTAAATTAGCCCCAGCATAATCAGTGAACTGTAAAATCCAGAATGTGGAGCGAGTAAAAGAAATGAGATAAATGTTGGATTAGTGTCAATGTGATTGATAAATTGTGAAGACCAGAAGGGCTGAAGGGCTGTTTCTATGCTATCTGTCTCTATGATACTATTAACAGTATCAAAATGTTACCCAGCAAACTTTTAGCTAAAATAAAAGACTGAAGCAACTCATCAAACTCAACTTCTACAATATATCAAGATGAATCAACCTGGATTCAGTTCATTATCCACACATCCCTGTACACTTATACAGGGCCCAGTGAAGAAGTAGAATTAGGCTGACTCTTGGCAAGATGTGTGAGACCTCAGTAGTGAGTGCAGACAGCAAAGCCGTTAGTGGGGAGACCTGCGTTGTGAAGGCTAGGATGAGGTAGATTTTTGTCTCCTAGCAAAGCTGAGACTGCAACTTAAATACTTTTTATATGTCTCTGAAGTAATGGATATAAATTTTTTTAAACTGTATGGTAAATACAAATAATATTAAATAAAGACACATTCAGGCTTAGAAATAATCAAAACGTCATTTCAGCAAGAAATAAATTAATAACTTTTCCTCCTAAACTCTAGCTCTATAATCACCATTCAAATAAATGAAGTCTGTAATCCTAAATGAGGCATGTCCAGTGGTGGATTGGACTGCATTGAGGGAACTGAGGAATGAATATGCTAGCATTTGTGCCTTCAGTATCCTAAAATTATAGTGGACCATACAACATATTTGCAAAGGGACAGCTGAAAGATAGAATTCTCTTAAAGAACCTGTAGCATCAGAGGTCTCAACACACTAGACCACTGTTATACTAAGATAAGGAATGCCTACCATTCCATGCCCAAACCACATTTTGGTAAAGCTAATCTCCTGGCCATCCGTCTCCTACCTGCATACAGGCAGAGGCTAAAGAGCAAGGCTCCAGAGATTAGGACAACAAAGAGGTGCTTACAGGAAGCAGAGAAGCAACAATGGGATTTCTTCGAGTCAGTGGAGTAGGCCGTATGCAAGCACTCATTTAGAGATCTGAATGAATACACCATGGTTATCACAGACTTTATTAAAACAGTTGTAGATGAGAGTGTACCCATAAGATCATTCAGGTTTCCTCAACCAGAAGCCCTGGATGAACCATGAGACCTGTAATCTGTTGACGGCCATATCAGAGGCATTCAAGTCTGGTGACCAAGAAAGCTACAAGAAGTCTAGGTGCATTCACCAGAAAGCCATCTCATGGGCAAAGTGGCAATTCCAAAATAAACCTGAATGAACAAAGGATGCTTGACAGCTGTAATAAGGCTTTAATGCTAATACCTCTTATAAAATTAAATCAAGCAACATAGTCAATAGCAGGTCTTCGCTTCTAAATAAGTTCAGTGCTTCCTATGCTCGCCTTGACTGTCAAAACATGGAGGAACCATCACAAATGCCCACAGCCTTCAATGATGCTATAATTTCAATCTCTGAGGTTGATGTGTGATCAGCCTTCAGGAAGGCCTAGTACAGTACAAAAACTTGTGCCAAACAACTGGCTGGAGCGTTCACTGAGATCTTTAACCTCTCACTTTGGCAATCTGGGGTAACCATTTGCTTCAAACAGGCCTCAATTATATCTGTACCCAAGAAGAACATGGTAACCTGCCTCGACGACTATCATCCAGTAGCACTTATATCCACAGTGTTGAGGTGTTTTAAAAAGTTGGTAAAGAATCATATCAACTCCTGCCTGAAAAATGACCAATCTGCACCAATTTGCCTACTGGAGCAACAGGTCCACAGCAGATGCCAACTCATTGGCTCTTCACTCAACTGTGGAACATCTAGACAGCAAAGGTGCATACATCAGGATGCTCCTTATCAACTGCATTTCAGCATTCAATACCATTACTCCCACAAAACTAATCAATAAGCTTCAAGATCTTGGCCTCAACAACTCCTAATGAAATTGGATCCCCAGTTTCTTCAGTTGCAGACCACAGTCAGTTCGGATTGGCAACATCTCCATGATCTCCTTCAGCATAGATGCACCACAAGGCTGTGTGTTTAGCCCCCTGCTCTACTCACTTTACACTTATGACTCTGTGGCTAAGCACAGTTCCAATGCCATATTCATGTTTGCTAACAACATTGTTGTAGACTGAATCAAAGGTGGATATGAATCAACATGTGGAAGGTTGAAAACCTGACTGAGTGTTGCCATAACAACAACACTTACTCAATATCAGCAAGACTAAAGAGCTGATTATTGACATCAGTTGGAGGAAACCAGAGGTCCATGAGTAAGTCATCGGAGGATCAGAGATGGAGAGCGTTAGCAACTTTAAATTCCTCAATGCTATTATTTGGTAAGACCTGCCCTGGACCCAGCACATAAAGCCTTGCAGCACCTCTACTTCCTTAGGAGTTTGTGAAGATTTGGCATGTCATCTTAAACTTTGATGAACTTCTATAGATGTGTAGTGGAAAGTATATTGACTGGCTGCTAGTATGTCAATATGGTCTAGTATGGAAACATCAATGGCTTTGAGTGGATATGGCCACTCAAGTACATCACAGGTAAAGCCCTCTCCACCACTGAGCACATCTACACAAAGAAGCATCTATTATCAGGGACACCCCCCCCACCTCCCCCAACACAAGACATGTTCTCTTCTCACTGCTGCCATCAGGAAGAAGCTACAGGAACAGTTATTATCCCTCAACTATCATACAGGCTCTTGAACAAATAGGGGATAACTTCACTCAACTTTACTGCACCATCACTGAAGTGTTCTCACTTTCAAAGAATCTTCATCACATGTTTTCAATTTTTTTGCTTATTTATTGTTATTATTTCTTTCTTTTTTATTTGCGCACTTTATTGTCTTTAGCACATTGGTTGAATGCCGAAGTTGATGTGGTCTTTCATTGATTCTATTATGGTTATTTTTCTATTATGGACTTATTGAGTATGCCCACAGGAAAATGAATGTCATGGTTGTATAGAGTGCAGATATGTACTTTGATAATAAATTCATTTTGACCTTTGAACTGCTCTGAACTGAAAGCAATTAAGCCCAAACTGAACTGAATTGAATTCAGAAAATGCTGTTTTCTGAAAAGCATAGCACTTCATTGTCTGTCTGCAAGTGAGCCTCTCCACAGTAATCACAGATTCTAGCCACATTAATGTTGAAGTTTGTATTTTCTCTGTAAGATTATTCACTTACAGGGAAATATTTTTTAATGTGTACATAGGTAATTTGTTGTCAGCTTATGTCAGCCAACCTAGGTTTAAACAAGCTAGGTACATTGAAGTTAGATGCTAAAACAAATACTTCAAGTAAATGTTTTTCCTAAAACTGCACACACACGTGCTTAATTGAAACTAGTCCGCATTTTGTGGCTGCTACAAAATTTATTGGTTCATCTGGGATTTCAAAATGTAGCAGTTACTCAACAACTTGTGCATCAACTTGAACATAATGTCAAAAAACTTGTTCTTGCCAGTTAAGATTCCAAGAGATAATGTTAAAACACATCTTAGTAAAACTTTTATTCCATTCAAGTCCTGAAGAATATCACTGATGTCCTGTTTATAATTACAAAACAAGTTATTCTGCAGATGCTGGAATTCCAGGGCAACACACAAAATGCTGGAGGAACTCAACAGGCTGGGCAGAAATCAATGGAGGGGGATAAACAGTTGATATTTTGCGCTGAGACACTTCATTAGGCATAAAAAGGAAGGGAGAAGAAGCCAGAATAAGAAGGGTGGGGAAGGGAAGGATTCCAAGCTGGAGTATCAGAGATCACGAAAGGGTAACAGTGAGAGAGCATCTCACTGAACCCCTTCGAAGAGAAGATTTAAACTTTTTCAGGGTAGGCATACCTTGAAGAGACTTCACAGTGGAACAGCAAATCATAAACACAAAAGATTCTGCAGATGCAGGAAATCCACAGTAACACGCACAAAATGGATGTCCTTGTACTTCTGTTCAGCCAGAGCTAAAATATCAGCAGAATGCTGGAAGTACTCAACAGGCTAGGGAGTTACTACAAAGGGACAAACAGAGATAACGTTTCCAGTTTTACACAAGTACTAAACAAGGAACGGGAGCAGGATGAAAAGTGGGAGAGATGAAAGTAAATGGACCAATATATTTTGAAGAGATATTAGGCCAAATCAAACTGATGCCAATAAAGATAAGCAGGTCATAACCTGTTAGCCATAAGCAGGTTAGTTTGCATTGGGCTTCTCTACATAGCTGAATGCAAAGATCCAGCAGCAGAACAGGAGATCAGATGTGCTGGCAATTGACCTCACGCTTATTTGCTAGACTCACTATTACCAGCATACTGACATGCTGAGGAGAAGGACCTGATGCAATTTTCTCCTTTTTCAAAAACCACCAGGATGATAAAGGTTGGGCCCAAGACAGACCAACTTGCCATTCAGAGCTCAATCCACCTCTCTGGATTCCTTGCAGGTTCAGCATATCAATTCATCCAGCCCACTGCACTGAGGAGAACTAAATGCAACCAACTCTTGGGGTATGAGAGAAGGAATACTTTATAATTAATTCCTATAACTTAATTGTATAGAAAAGGTATAGAAAACATTCTTGTTTGTTTACATAACTCATTACAGGTTACATGTAAAAGTATGTGAATGGCATACATCATTACACCACCATGCCGTGTGTGGGCATTTCACTACAGTAAAATGAATTCTGGAGTAATTAAAACATAGCAGGAGGTACAGGAGCCTCAGGACGCACAAGACTAGGTTCACAAAGTTATTACTGCTTAACCATCAGTCTCTTGAACCAAAGCGGATAACTTCACTCACACAACACTGAACTGTTCCCATAACCTATGGACTCATTTTCAGAGACTCTTTGGTTTCATGTTCTTGATATTTATTGCTTATTTATTTATTATTATTTTATTTGTTTTTCTTTCTTTTTGTATTTGCATAGCTTTTTGTCGCACACTGGTTGTTTGTCCATCTTGTGTGCAGTTTTTCATTGATTCTATTGTATTACTTTGCATATACTGTGAATACCCACAGGAAAATGAATCTCAGGGTTGTATATGGTGACAGATATGTACTTGGATAATAAATTTACTTTGAACTTTGAAGTACTGTAATTGTTTTACTCTGCTCTCCCTTGAAGTGGAATAGTAACTCATCTTTCCAATCTCTGCTGCTCTCCTAATTTGTTCCCTCAGTCTTCCACTATCTAATTATTCCAGTAAAGCTGCATGACAAAATATTCTGTTTATCCTTGCTTATTGTGGGATCTAACTTCATCGGGCTTGAAAGGCAGCCCTTGTTTCTATTTGGCAGTGGGCACTTCCCATATTTGATAAATAATTAATATATAATGATCTCTAGGGACAGGGAAGTGAACTGCTTGGTGTTGGGGATGTGGATTCTGAACTTAGCCCTAATTGAGACAAACTAAGCAATTGATTATCACATCTGAAGTTCTGCAAATCGTAAATTGTGAATTGGTTAGAAGAGGAATGTTGGCCAGTTTATCTTATTCTTGTTTGAGTAGTGGAATCTTCCATGCAAGAAGTTAAGTGTAAGATTCAAGATTGTTTATTGTCATTCTTCAATACACAAGAGTAAAGGAGAATGATGTGATTGTTACCCTGGAACCAATACAGCGTAAAAAAGCATAATAAGCATAAAACACACAATAAATATGAATCATGAATTTAAACCTTGCCCCATTCATTGGGAGCTGGAGAAACCACTGCCTCTTTATGCACCACCATGTTTAACATCTATTTCAAAAAGGTTCTTCCAACAATCTAGTATTCTTTCTTTGCATTATCAGCCAATTTTACATTCTTACATGATCATGTACTTAGAATGCGTTGGCTCATTTTTTCACGTTAATAGCAGCCTGAGTCAATGCAGAAAAAATCTCAAATAATCCTGCTTTTCTACTTAATGCTCCTGTGGAATTGAAAAATTAGTCAAGTGAAGAGTCCTACAAAACCTACAAAAGGCTGGTGACCAATAAACTGCACCAGAAACTGCTGGTTGCATCTCAACAGATGAAATGAATTTGGGTATGGATTCCAATCATATTTTATTAAACTATAAAAAACATACTGGGAACACTCAGCAGCTCAGGCAGCATCTATGGAGAGAATGAGCTAATGTTTCAGGTCAATGATCTTTCATCAGAACCCGAAATATCTTCAAAATCGGAAATGTTAAATTTGAATATCAAAATGTGAAGTTGCAGAATAAGAGGGGTGGAGAACTAAAAGAAATCGATGTGACAGAATGGGGACCAAGAATAGGTGAACGACACAATGGTGGCAGCAGTTAAAAGAGATGGCAAGACTTGTTACTCAAAACTGAGTTTTATTAATTTTGACATTGGCTAAATTTGGGCTAGGGCAAGGCTTAAAGCAAAATGAAATCTGTGTAAGATGCAAAATGGCTGCCAAGGCATATAAAATAGTCAAATGCTAAGAAACATACAGATTGGGAAACTGTAAATTTAATTAATGGCAATGTAACTCTCTCATTGGGGCTTGTATACAAACTTGGCTCATTAGCCAACTCTGCTAACAGCCACGTGACTCAGCCGTGAGAAGGCCACCTTTATATGCAAAATACGTCTAGGGTCGGTATGACTTGGGGTTCAACTAATCAGGAAAGTTAGGATGTTCTGATGGAGGAACATTGATTGTAGCAGAAGCTGTGGAAACACTGTCCCATGCACAATTATAGGCTGCCAATAAATGACAGATTGCACACCAGCATAAAATTATAAAGACAATATATTTACCAGTTTTTCAACTTTATCAAACAGTTAATAGGAAAAGAAAAAATAGGCCTTTTCCAGTTAAACCAGTCCAATGTGCATATAAACGTTGGAGCTCATTTCTGGAGTGGTTGGTGTATTGCTTTACTCATGCGCTGAACACATGTTCTGCATGAAAGAGTTCAAACTTCCCTCAAAAATAATCTCAAACAAACCAGCTAACTCAGGAGTGTTTGATCTTCCTCCTCTGAGCCCCCAAGTCTCAAGGGCACTGAGTGGTATCAATGGTAAGTACATCAAATACCAATTGTAAAAGCATCTGTAAAGTAAATTAACTTGAGAACCACTGTCAAGTATGGCTCTGGTTATCACTCAAAGGAATTGATTTCAAAATACTGGTATCCATTTTGAGAACAGTGGTGAGCACTTCTGATGTAGCAGATATTATTAATCTTTCACACTTTGCTATCATTTTGGAGGTGTTATAAGAAGCAATGAGACTACTCTCAAGGTTATTTGTAGCTTTTTTGGCAAATGATTCGAGTGTGCAATGCCCCCCCTCAAGAATCTTGAACACTGCCCAACGACTTCTATTTCCCCTAACACCCCCTTAGGACATGTTGCAAATCACTGGATTAACTGCTGACTTACTTTTTGAAGATTTTCCTGTCCCTCACAGTCTTGCTTGAAACGTCTATCCTCTCCACAGTGGTGACAGAAAATATTGGCCGCCTCACTAATCAAAAGACCCTTTTCAGCAGCTTAGTGAGTCCTGCAGGTGGGTCCAGTTTTCCAATGGGTGTGTCACGTTCAGCTGAAACCTAAGCAGACATCTATTAAGTCAGCTCAGCTCAAAGGCTTTTCACCTCTTTCCTCCTGCAATGTGTGCCTAAACTTCATCATAAGATCGGTAATGCCAAAAGCACCTTCCAAAACTTGCATGTAGTTAGCTAACATGCCTAATGAGCTTACTGCCTTTAGGAACCTCATGATATCAGCCACCAGACTCGTTAATCTCTCTACCGGTCTCTGCTTTTCACACTCTCGGAGCACTGCCATTTATCTATTAACTGAGATGTCTGCCCAGCCCAGTCCTCATATTCTTCTTCCCCATTGGGGGTGGGCTTAACTCCAGAGGACATTCTCAGCCTACGATAACTGGCTCTCCGCAGCAGGTACACTTAGACATTTATCAACCAGTGATGTAATAGCTGAAACCAGCTCAGAACTTAAATAAACTGCTGAAGGACTCATTAGACTTTTCACATTAGACAGCTCCGTTCCCTCACTTTGCAGGAACAAGAACAACTTCTCTTGAAAGTCTTCACCCTCAGTTACATTCCCCACTTCTTTAAAAATACGGACTGCATATTGCCCCGCCTCTCCAGGTGCCCATATCCTGTTGGGCAGCACAACTTCAGTCATGTCACTAGTAGTCTGGACTAACACAATATCCTTACCAGCTGATTGCTCAAAACGATGTTCAATCAGCTTAACTTTCCCCAATACTTTTACAGAACTCAGCAATTTAAGTAGCAGTTTGTCCGGAATTTCAATATCCACTCAGCTAAGAACACAAGCATTATTTATGGATGCCTTAATTCCCATAGCATCCATAATGAAGTACCTTAATTACGACGCAGTGAGAAGGCCATCTTTCATAAACGATATGCGTCTAGGGTCGGTATGATTTGGGGTTCAACTAATCAGGAAAGTTGAAATTTTCTGATTGAGGAACATCGTTTGTAGTGAAAGCTCTGTAAGTACTGCCCCATATCAGTCTCCGAACACTGACAGATCATACACCAGCATATAATTATAAAGACAATATAATTACCAAATTTTCCAACTTTATTAAGCAGTTAACAGGAAAGGAAAAAATGAAAGCCTATTACAGTTAAACCAGTCCAATGCACACATAAATGTTGAAGCTCGTTTCTGGAATAGTCAGGTGTATAGCTTTAATCATGTGCTGAACCCACATTCTGCATGAATGACATCAGTCACAGTTCAAACTTCCCTCGAAGACCATCTCGAACAAGCTGGCTAACCCAGGAGTATTGGCTCTTCCTCCTTTGAACCATTCATCTGCACAAAGCCCTTCTTACAACAGGGTCTCTCCTTTGAACAGCATTCTGCAGCCATCTTCCCTTGTGCTTCACAATGCAGCTCCCGCCAAAAGACCCCAAACTAGACTACTGTCCTTCAGAAATTTCATCCCGCCCAGCCCTCTCGAATGTTCCATGGCATTCCGCTATGCAGAAAGTTAAAACACATATCAAGACAATTCTGATTGACTGACACAACATTCGTAAGTTGGACAACATGGTTCTTTATATTTCAGCTGAAGCCAAACCACTGTTACTAGCAGGACACACTGCTTTTGCAGAAAACTGCTAAAATAAGACTACTGTATGGCAGTAGAAGTCTTAACCAGGGCATTACAGCAGAAAAAAATGGAAAATATTTTAAAATATGATGCATTGGTAGTAAGTATTGACAATTCCATTGGCTTTGATGACCTCTTAAAATCTTAATGTTGACAAATTGGTACAGCGAGTAAAGATAGTAAGCGGTATATTAGCCCGAATTAAAGTATTCTGGAATAAAAGCATAAGGAGGTACTGCTGTAAATTATATGGTTTTTTAGTAAGAATCTAACTGGAGAGAGTACACTGCTTTTGTCACCTTTCCAAGAAACGACCCACTTGTCTTAAAGGAGCTATATCAGAGCTTCATTGCATTAATCAGAAAGAGAGAAAAAAAACATGGTCTCAATATTCTTTGCATTTTCTGTTCCTGCAACATAGATGATAAACAGGCTGAATAGGTCAAACTATTGTATGTACTTTCTAGAAATGAGGTGATATCACTAATATACACTTAGTGACTATGTTATTATATACCTCTATACATCTATTCATTAACACAAATATCTGTATACCCAAGACCATGTCGCCACCCACAGCTCCAATCTGCTAATTAAATTTGCTGATGACACTGCACTGATTGGCTAATCTCAAATAATAATGAGGCAGCCTATAGAGGAAGTCATCACCCTGACATAGTGGTGTCAAGAAAACAAACTCTCCTTCAACATCGCAAAAAAAAAAGGAGCTGGGGGTGGACTACAGGAGGAATGGAGACAGACATTAATGGATCTGAAGTTGAGAAGGTGAACATCTTTAAGTTCCTCAGCATAAATATCACCAAGGATCTCACGTGGTCTGTACTTACCAGCTATGTGGTGAAAAAGGCACAACAGTGCCTCTTTTACCTCAGACAGCTGAAGATGTTTGGTATGGTCCCCCAAATTCTAAGAACTTTTCATAGGGGCACAATTGAGAGCATCCTGACTGGCTGTATTACTGCCTGGTATGGGAACTGTACTTCGCTCAATCTCAGGACTCTACAGAGAGTGGTGCGGACAGCCCAGCTCATCTGTAGTTGTGAACTTCCCATTATTCAGGACATTTACAAAGACAAGTATGTAAAAAGGGCCCGATGGATCATTGGGGACCCGAGCCACTCCAACTACAAACTGTTCCAGCTGCTACCATCCGGGACTGCAGCACAGAAGCCAGGACCACCAGGCTCCAGGACAGCTTCTTCCACCAGGCCATCAGACTGATTAATTCATGCTGACGTAACTATATTTCTATGTTATATTGACTACCCTGTTATACATAATATTTACTATAAATTACTATAATTCCGCATTTGAACAGAGACACAGTGTAAAGATTTTTTACTCCTCATGTATATGAAGGATGTAAGTAATAAAGTCAATTCAATTCAATTAATCAGACAATCATGTTGCAGCAACTCAATGCATAAAAGCATGCAGACATGGTCCAGATGCTCATTTGTTGGTCAGGCCAAACATCAAAATGTTAAAGAAATGTGATCTAAGTGACTTTGACCATGGAATGATTGTTGATGCCAAATGGGATAGTTTGAGTATCTCAGAAACTGCTAATCTCCTGGGATTTTCATACACTACAGTCTCTAGAGTTTACAGAGAATGGTGCAAAAAAACCCAAAAAAAATCCAGTGAGTGACAGTTCTATGAGTGAAAATGCCTTGTTAATGAATGAGGTCAAAGAAGAACGGCCAAACTGGTTTAAGCTGGCAGAAAGGCAACAGTAAATCGAATAACCACACATCACAACAGTGGTGTGCAAAGGAGCATCTCTGAACACACAAGGCATTGAAGCTTGAAGTGCATGGCCTACAGCAGAAGGTGACATATATATAGTTTGACAATAAATTTACTTTGAGCTTTGAACTTTCAACTTTCAACATGCACTCCGTGGCCACTTCATTAGATGCAGGATGTACCCAATAAAGTGGCCACCAAGCACATGTAAACTCTTAGGTGTGGAGAGGCTCTTTCCCCTGAAGGGACAGCTAACAGTCAGGGAATGAAATATGAGGAAAAGGTGTTGTCCATTTAGAATGAAAGGATTACTAATCTTTGGAATTCTCTACCATAGCAGGCTATGTATTCCAGGTTAGTGTGTATGTTCAAATGATTCTAAAAGATTTTTGGGAGCTAAATAAATTAAGGGGTATGGGAATAGTTTGAAACAATAAACTTCATGTAGGAATTCAGGCATAGTCTTTTGAATGGAGCAGGCTCAAGAGTCTGCAAGTTTATGCCTCCTCTTAAGTTTTAAACGATAATGAGTGAAACTTGCTTACTCTACTCGATATTTTACAATCACTTAAGAAAGAAGGCAAGCCTACAGTGTAATGGTTCAGCTGAAAGAAAGCACCAATAATAATTCTGCACTCTTAATATTAATATTTGTTTCAGCACTTGTATTTTATAGAAACTGACCCAATATTTTTTTGTATTTATTAGTTTGAACCTGAGGCCCCCTCTTCTGCACTCACAATATAATTTAAAGTAACGTTTCAGAATTTACCTTTTAGTGCTTGTCAAACTGCTTGTTACCTATTACTTTCTTTTCAATGTGCATAGACTTACTTTGTCAGTAATACGTCTTAATTGGCTTAGCTCTGGCCATTAAAATATCTGGCTTCACTAATTCAGTTGCTGATCCTGCCTCTACAAATTTGACATTACTTCTTTAACTCATTTAACTGATCCAGTAAAACTAGGATTGTACTACAGTGCCCTCTGCATTCTCATTAAGTCAATAATAGTACATAGAACAGAGAAGTACAATTTCTTTGGCCCATGATGCTGTGTCAACCTTTTAACCTTCTCTCAGATTGATCTGACCATTCCTTCCTATATAACCTTCTACTTTTCTATCATCTTTGTGCCAATACAAGTGTCTCTTAAAGTCCCCAATGTATCTGCTTCTACTACCATGCTTGGCAGCCAATCGCATGTACCTTTCACTGTAAAACAAAATGACCTTTGACAGCCCCACAATACTTTCTTCCCATCTCCTTAAAATTAAGCACCTTCATTTTAGCCACCTCAACCCTGGGAAAAAGTCTCTGGCTGTACACTCGATCTATGTCTCTTAATCTCATCCTTTTGATTGTTATTTAGTGACTTTTGCGAAGAAGTGGATGTGATTAGAAATGGCATTAGGTTGAGATCAAGTGAGGATGTAATGCTTTCCATTGTATAACCTGACTAAATTCACAAATTATACCTGAACCAGATACTTTCATGCAAATAGGGAGCAAATTCTCCAAGGAGTCAAAAACGTCCGCATTTTCTCAGAATGTTTCAAACACACTACAATCAATATACAGTATTGAAATAAGATAATTGCAAATGTGAGTACACAAATAGTTCCCACAAAATAGAAACTCAATCAATGGCCATGCACTCAACTGCCAAGACTCTAGGAGAAATGATGACAGGATACCATTCTGTTCATTATTCATTATTGATATCTAACTGATGGTCAGAACCATTCAACAGTCTGTTCTTCCTTTGAACTGCCCTGACAGCCTTAATTCAGAGTAAGTCTGGAACCCACAATCTTTCACTAAGAACTGAGAGTCTTGTTAGGGAGTATTCTGGAGTTTTGTGAATATACAGATATTAATTAAAACAAGAACCAAACTTCTGGTCTTATTGTAAATGCAAGTTCAGGAACCTTGCAATTAGCCTTCAGTTTTTTTTGTAAATTGCAAGCAGCAAGTTGAAGATAAAAACATGGGTTGCTCCACAGACTAAGAGATTTCATATGCAAAAGTCAAATGTTAAGACAATGGGGTTGTGTTAATTGGCTTGCATCAAAATAGTCAATAGGACTACATTATTTACACAATTGTATCTTGAGCACATGCTGGTAGACCAGATGAATGCTGTCACGTAACATATCAAACATGGTCGCAGGTATAGACAATCAATAGAATTTGTGTCCTTACCATATTTGTGTGCTCAGAGACAGCCATGACAACATTAATTGTGGGTGACAAACTCTCTGTTGTCAAAGGTTTTTAGAACATTTGTGTGAAATAGTTTCTCCCAAAGGCATTTGGACCTTCAGAGGTGACTTAACAATTACAATGTGCTTCCACTATGTATCTCAAAGGAACTATTTGTCAACCCAAAGTACTGGACTAAACAATGTCATTGTTACTATTGAAATTGTATTGAATCACCTACTCTTATCTTTGATATTAAGATATAAAGACGTGAGGCACCTTTGGGTTTGTGAGCCTCTACCGAGAGTGTCTCCAGAAAGATGCCTGCTTGTTGTAACGAATATGGCACTCTCTGTTGGTCAGAGTCGAGCATGGATGTTGGATCCCAGCTGTCTACACAATACGCATGCCAGTATGCTAGTCTGGGCAATACAATATGGAGAGCAAGCTGTTGCCCATGTAGCAGGAACCCCCTCTCCACGCCACTGATGAAACCAAAGGAGAAGCAGAAACCGATACAGTTTGGCACCAGTGGCATCACGTGTTGCCAGTCAGAGTGGAACTCAGCATACAGTACGACTGCCTTCGGGACTCCAGCTCCAGAGTTTCCCTTGGGGTTTATTCCCAAAGCCTTCCCCATGAGTTGGCATTGCCCCAACATAGCAGAGGTTTGAGACCTGAGTCTTCCTTCTCCCAGATGAGCTGCTAACTATGGCTGATGAGCCCCATCTGCCTGAACGTGATGAATAAAGACTTGTATATCACCAGCTTCAGTGTCCCTCCAAAGAGGGGTGAAAATACTGAGGTAGTGTTCGTGGTTTCATTGTCCATTCAGAAATCTGATGGCAGAGGGGAAGAAGCTATTCCTTAAACATCTGAGTTTACATTTAGAAATATCTCTAAGATGGCAGTGAAGAGAAATAAGTGATGTTTTAACTGCTTTTCTGGGGGGACAAACATTGTCGGAGAAGCTGAGTGTATTTCTTGCACTTTGTAAGTGGCAAGGACTTGTTAATCCAACTGAATATGTAAATAGAATCTCAAATCAATGTTTGATCCAAAGAACATCATCACTGACACTTCAGAATTTCACCAACTCTCCAAAACTTTGCAAACCATAAACCACCTTTCTAATATTTCAAAGAAGCTTTCAACCCCACAACTGTCTGCCACTAATGCCACAGCATTGTTTTATTCCACATACTAAGTTTGAATGGAACAGCTCTTGGATAAGATAAAATGAATGGCTGCCAGCAATTTAGATATAAAAGGTCAAAAAGCTTATTAAATACAACGTTCTATACTTAACAACAGATGACAATTGATCAATGTTCAAACCTTTGGACCCTGAAGCCTCTCAAACAGAGACAAAATGGTCTTCACACTGTCCTCTGCTTTCAGTCTCTCATGCAGTCCTGTGTCAACCCTTAGGCAAAGCCCATTCAGTCAAATGCATATATGGCCTTTAACAGAGCCCATTTCATTAACTCTGATGATCAAAAATGCTACTGTCAAATACAGATTTCATGTGCCTTCCAGCTCCATCCAGTTTTACATATTGTAATATCTTGACCAATGCATATCTCTGGCACACTCATATAAATATTTCACTTTTTCAATTATAAAGCAGAGATCTTGTTGAATCTATAAAAAGTAGTGGATACAGCCCAGTTCATCACAGGTATAGTCCTCCCCACCACTAAACACACCTACACGGAGCACAGTCACAGGAAAGCAGCATCCTTCAGCAAGGATTCAGCCAACCCAGACTTGCTCTCTTCTCACTGTTGCCATTAGGAAGAAGGTACAGGAGCCTCAAAACCCACACCACCATGTTCAGTGGCAGTTCAGCTGCCATCAGGCTCTTGAACCAGAGGGGATAACTTCACTCACCACGTCACTGAACCGTTCCAGCAACCTATGGACTCACTTTCAAGGGCTCTTTATCTCACGTACTTGATACTTATTTTTTATTTCTTTTGTATTTGCATACTTTGTTGTCTTTTGCACATCGGTTGTTTGTCCATCCTAATGATACTGTGCCTGCATGAAAATGAATCTCTGGGTTGTATATGGTGGCATATCTGTACTTTGATAGTAAATTTACTTTGAACTTTGATTAAATGCATATTTTACAACATAGGAGACTACTGTCCAAGTTTCTGCTCCTCTGTCACAGCAGTACTTCCAGCTTCAGATGGCGCTACCAAACACATACGGCAGCTCGGTGGTAGTTCAAAAGACAAGAAATTTGACTAAAAATGGCACTAATAAAAACTTTTTCTGAAGTTAAATGTGGTGAACTATCGCCACAAGCAAGCAGAAGCAAAGCTGATTCGAAGGATGCAAAGGACGGGCAGAGCGGCTGCATCACAAAGTGGAGATGCAATGTTTTCGAGCCAGGATCGCAGACAGCGTTAGTATCACTGTTGAAGTTGGAGTGACCAATTTGAAGAGGGGTTGATGCAGAAGAGTTTCAATGCCTGTCCTCCTAATCCGGATGCAAAGTTGGATCGTTCCAAGTGCCAAGCCGATTTGGTGAGATCGAGAATGGTTTCGGGCTACGAGGCCAGGGTGTGTCGCTGCACCGGGACCCAGGTCCTAGAATGAAGCACTACACAGTGCTTGGACAAGTTAAACACCATCCAGACTGGAAAACCCGAGTGTCGGGACTGGAGGCAAGGAGTGTGCTGATTTCATTCGCTCTCCCACAATATTCATTCATCTCTCAGCAGTGAACTGCTCTAGATGCTGTGCTACTGAATCGAGGCTTGGCCCACTCCAGCTGCTCCGGGGAGTGGATCTAAGGTCTCAATCTGGTTTGGAACATTGTCACTTGTGTCTATTGGTTGCATGATTGTGCTTTTTATTCCTTTCTCTTTCTCTCCGCTGTGGTTTTGGTCTCCCTTTTTTTAATTGGGTTCTTCGGGTTTCTTGCTTTGTGGCTGCCTGTAAGGAAACAAATCTCAGGGTTGTATAATTTGTACATTCTTTGATAATAAATAAATGTACTTTGAACCTTTGAATCCTCCATCATATCTGGGAGCTGCAATGAGATCGCACCACTAACCACATCTTCTCCTTTCCGTCTCGATTTACACATTGTCTCAGTTCTGCAACATGTCCTCAGGTAATTACAAAACCAGATTTCTTATCAAAAAACCACAATGTGTGTATAGTTTACATTTTGGCTATTTAATTTATAAATCCATAAATTACTTAGCCATGCTTTCAATCAATTTGACTAAAACCTGAATGCTACCAAGATAGCCTCTGCAAAATATTCCATTGGAAATGTAGACAAAGCAATATCAATATCCTCTTCTAGTCTAACCTTCCAACATCACGGCCTGAATCACACTAGCCATTTCTGATAGGTAAGCCATATCCTTTGCTTGTGCAACACCAGACTCCTGAAGCAAACATTCTATTCTGAGCTCTTTCACACTGCAACATTATCAGGTGAACAGAAGAAGAGATTTAAGAATTTTCTCAAAACATCCTTCAAAAAGGTGCAATGTTCCTACAGACTTCTAAAAGCATCATGATCTCTAAAATTGGAAAAGGAGCATTCAAGATGACACTAAGGACTTCAAGCCCACCATACGCAGAAGTCCCACCATTCAACAAAACACATACTTTTCCATCTGACCTGGCACCTTCTTGGCCCCAAGCGAGACAAAATCTGGAGGTACCTCAGGGGTCTCATCAATTACTCTAGAATCCATCAACCCAGAGAGTAAGGAAAGTAGTTCAAGTTCACGTTCAATCATCATTCAACCATACACGAATACAGCCAAACAGAACAGCATTACTCTGGCACCAAGGTGAAAAACACAGTAACAGCCCCACACAGCTCAGGGCATACATAGAACATGTAAGCTTGCAATCACATACAAGATATCAGTAAATTACAGTCACAAAAAATATTCCAAAAATCTGAATCCATGAATGTTGCAGTGGTCTGCAGTTGAACACAATACAGTTTGTCTTCTGCCTAGTGATCACTGGCGGGGCAGCACCGACTCGATCTTGGATACTGTGCCACACTGACTTCGATGCCTCTCTCTCGGGCAACTGTAAACAGACGACATAGTGGCTTAAGGCCTGGTCATCACTACAACTGAGGCCACACAACTCCCCCACCATCTGCCAATAAATCAGTGAATCAGACCAAGACCATGAGATATAAGAGAAGTGGGACAATTGGCCCATCGAGTCTGCTTGGCCATTTCATCCATTTCCCTCTCAACCCCAGTCTCCTGCCTTCTCCCCATATCCCTTCATGCCTGCCTAATCAAGAAACTATTAACCTCTGCCTTAAACATACCTAATGACTAGGCCTCTGCAACAGATTCACCACGCTCTAGCTAAAGAAATTCCTCCTCATCTCCATTCTAAATGGATGTCCCTCTATTCTGAGGCTGTGTTCTCTGGTCCTAGACTCCGCCACCAAAGGAAATCTCCTCTCCACATCCACTCTATCGAGGCCTTTCAACATTTGATAGGTTTCAATGAGATTCCCCCTCAGTGTTTTTATTTCCAGTGAATACAGGTCCAGGGCCATCAAACACTCCTACGATAAGCCTTTCAATCCTGGAATCATTTTTGTGAACCTCCTTTGCACCCTCTCCAGTATCAATACATCCTTCCTTAGATAGGGGGCCAAAAACTGTTCACAATACTCCAAGTGAGGCTTCACCGGCACCTTACGTACACTCAATATTACATCCTTGCTTTTATATTCTAGTCCTCTTGAAATGAATACTAACATTGCATTTGCTTTCCTTATCACTGATTCAACCTTTCAAATTGACCTTTAGGTCTTGCAGCATTCCATATCAACAGTATCCAGCAGGGACTCGCAATCACAAGAAAAATGACAAAGACAATCATTATCTTAAAACCAGAGAGAAATCCCAAGATGAAGACAACTCGAATGAAACAAAATATATGGATATTCCTCTCTGCAACGTTAGAGGGTCTGCAACATTTTACTCTGCATTTACTTGGAAAAATATCCAGTAAAGAAGCACAGTGTCAGAACGTTTCACTTCGTGTTTCCTCAATGATAAAATCAAGAGAATGAAAACACAATTACATCTAATGGATGCAAAACACTCTTTAGGGACCCAGACAGCTCTTAAAGCACATAATTGCACATTAATTAGTGCTTGTTTTGCTCGGCATTCCTTCTTATTGTGACATGCCATCAAGAAAGAAGGTGTGTCTGGTGAGGTTACTCAAAGGTCTTGAATATAACACTGCCACAGTCTCAAGGTTCAAAGTTCAAAGTAAATTTATTATCAAAGGACATGTATGTCACCGTATATAACACTGAGATTCAATTCCTTGTGGGCATTCACAGTAAGTACAAAGAAACACAAGAGAATCAATGAGAAACTGTACTCAAGTAAAGACGGACAAACAACCAATGTCCAAAAGATAACAAATTCTGAAAATACAAAAAGAAAAAAAAAATAACATATAAGTAGACAGATAAATAGACAAACATATATAAATAATCTTGAGAACATAAGTTGCAAATTCCTTGAAAGTGAGTCCATAGGTTGTGGAATCAGTTCCATGTTGGGGTGAGTTAATCTATCCATTTGAGTTTTGTTTGTTTTGCAGGTGGCCATCAACACCAGTAGACATGGGAAATATAAAAATAAGCACTCCATGGACATTGTTCGAAATAACTGGACTTTTGTTTCCTATGTCTGCATGAACTATACCTAGCATCAGGAATTAAACTTCCAGAAATCATTTTGTTGCCATAGTCATTATAAATACTGCACATATGCTCTTGTTTGCTTGTTGTTGCTGACACACAGAAGAGTTTCCTGTGGTGTATATCAAACAGTCCTGAGCAAGGAAAGACCCACCACCCTCTGGAACTGTCCCAGTATATAGATTCAGTTATCTGTCAGAAGTAAATTTTCATTCTATATTGTTTCTGTTTTCCTTTGCAATTTTCCCCCCAAAAGTCCCCTAATCACAAATTTAAAACATGTGTTGCTGTACACTGTTAAACCCCCAAAAGCATTTCCCACCTCCCTCTTCCAAAACTCATCTTAAGTCATTTTGTTTTTCTATCCACGGACTCTGCACGCCACATGAGCTAAGTCGAGACAGTCAGGTCAAGCATCTCGGCAGCAAGGCGCCTGCTGGGACAGCTGACAGCTGAAATGATTTCTGCTGCAGTGGAATTTAAGTCTAATAAGCACCTATACATCTCCTTCTTCCCCACCTTTCCTGTATGCCCACAGCACAGGAGATCAAAAGACTTTGAGCATGAGTAAGGTGTGGGTGAACTACTTTGCTGTATTAGCATGAAAGCAGTGATTGCCTCTGTGGCATATTAATTGCATATTTGTGTGACTTGCACTGACATTAAACCCAAGGAAATGACAGTCCAGTTTTCTAATTTTGAGAAAGTGTTAATTTCTGTGTTGAACTTTGAAACATTTTAAATGAGAATACCATGTTTATTTCTCCTTTTTTTTGCCTGCCTGTGCCTTAGTGTAATGCAGTGATTAGAATGTCATTTTGTCATACTTCCATAGCTGAAACAAATAACTAAATATACTGCTTTCTTAAAATATTTTGACCTGTAACACAGATGCTGTTTCAGTGCCTTGCTATACTGACTACTCAGTATATCGTGGAATATTCTATTTCATGAAGGTGACAAGTAAAAGCCAGAAAAAAGGAGGAAGAATTGAGGAGAGATTGTCCCCCCAACTATTCTCACATGATCTTTAAGCTTCTTTCTTCATACAGCTTTGACAAAATACTAGGAATAGTATTTTCATCCCTTCAGTTACTGTATGGCTCTTGGGATGAGAAAGAATGAATGTGGGTGTGAGATTGTTTCAGAAAAATATTTAAATATCTAATTCAGAATCAGAATGATATTTACTATCGTGAAGTATGTTGTTTTGTGGCAGGGGCACAGTGCAATATCTAAAATACACTACAATTTATAATAAGAAATATAGAGTATATAGAATTAAATAAGTAATGCAAAAAGAGCCCAAAAATAGCAATGGTGGAGGGGAAGAAGCTGTCCATAAAAAGATGAATCGGTGTCTTTAGGCCCCTGTATCTCCCCTCTGATGGTAGTAATGAAAAGAGGGCATGTCCTACGTTGTGTGGAGTCCTTAATAATGGATGCCACCCTTGAAGGAGCTAGCAATGCCTAAAAGCAAAATTTGTTATTTTTAGTTATTTTTGATGCAATTTTCAATATCTCCCTATTTCTTCTGACTTAGGGGCCACTCTTCAGCCCACAAGACTATCTCTCACAACATTCCCATCAATCCCATTCCCCCACTTATTTCCCTGTATCCGATTGTTTCCACATGCCCATAAACTTAGACATGATTCGCCTCCATCTATTCACACAGTAGATAATCAACAGTGGCCAAATAGCCAATCAATTAGCAAGATTTTGGGATGTGGAGGAAGCTGGATCGCCCAGGGAAAACATATAGCATGTGGTCACAAGGAAAGCACGATGTTGTTGCGTGAATGAAGTCACCGGAGAAAATTACCATAGTTATGAAGCAGCCTCTTTATCTGACAAAACAGGATACAGCAAGCATCTTGTGGAGATGCTTTCAGTGGAAAGGTCTGCCTGTGCCCAGCACTACACACATGTTATATGCTAAAGATCAAAGGACAATTCAAACAAGTCCATATTTACAATGTCCCCTTCAACTACACGTGTAACAGTTTCAAATGTCTGGATCTTCCCACCATCACACCCAAAATAAATGTTAATTACACTTGTATCCATGCAATGGGATGTTGAAAGGTGAGAAAATCTGCAGATGCAACTCAGGCAAATGCTGGAGGAACTCTGCAGGCCGGGCCGGGCCAGGCGGCATCTACAGGAAAGAGTAAACATCGACATTTCAGGCCGAGACCCTTCAGATGTTGATTGGATTCATGCATACGTAGACCAACAGTTAAGTGTCCATTACCTAGTCTGCATTTTAAATTTAATCCTCAATACATACTTGAACCTGAAGGTGAGTGGCCAAAGTTAATTGCTACTGTACATGTGCTAAACCCAGAAGCTACTCTAACAGCGTAGACTGTTGCAAGCACCTTCAGAGGTGAGGGTGGGGTAAGCATGGGCCACTATACCTGTGAGGCTGCATGACTCCGCAGCCCATTAAATCTGTAAATCTACTGTGGTACCAACTTCTCTATAATCCTGCATAAGGGGATTTTTAACTGCTCTGTATGCTTTGAGGAATTACGGTACATCATTCTCACTTACCAGTGAACCACCAAGACAAAATGCTCCAGGGCTGAGAGAGAGCCAGGGACTAGGCAACCAACTGGTGTCCATTTGTACGCATATGATCTAGAGATTTTCAGAAAGAGGGCTGAGGTCCATTTTCTCAATATGTGGCTAGGTCTGACAAGCAGCAGCCTTTCACAAAGATGATGCTGGTATTGGTTTGTGTTCATTACTGCTCATCCTACAGACTGTTAAGCCCCAGTGTACTGTGAATGCTTGGTTGTAAAGGTGACAAGGAGCACAATCTCTCACAGTGTCTTCTAACTTTGTTGAGAACTGCCCAACACTTTAAGGCAAGCCAAGCACTAATACTATGAGAGCCATTCAGATGGCAAGGAAGCTATCATATAAACCAGGGGATCCCTAAACAGTTTAGATGACGTGCCATCCAAACTCAGCCAAGATACAATCTGGTTATCAAGAGGCTAGCTGTAAATACTAAAAGTTGTGCCGAATTATTTGGGTAGAAGGCTTTGTGTTTCAAAGGAGTTCACACTAAATATTAATGGAAGAATACTTTTAAAGTATCTGAACCACCATAAGACACCAGAAAACCAATATATCTACATTTTGTGTCTTTATTGACTTAAGGGATTCTGCACCTATCATTTCAAATGACATCATTATGAAAATCACAGTAAAAAGAATTCCACCACTACCTAATCAACATAATCCTTGAAGAAGAAGCAATGTATATGTAGCATAGCCATCTGCACTTACAAATATTAAATCACTTGCACTGTGTTTGTCTTTTGTGGTTGGCTATTAATGAGTCCTGATGAAGGGTCTCAGCCCCAAACATCAACTGTTAATTCCTTCCCATTGATGCTGTCTGACATGCTGTGTTCCTCCAAAATTTTAATGTGTCACTCTGGATTTCCAGCATCTGCAGAATCTCATGTGGTTATCCATTAATGCACTTGGGCTTTTCAGAAGTGTTATCAGTGGCAGCAATAGACAAAATTAACATACTGTGAATCTGAAATGGGTGGTTTAGGAGCCCTCACCTGATGACCTTGATAAGTAGGGGATCATGAGGGACCTGCCTCCTACTCTATCCTCTCAGAAACTGCTATTATTGATGCCTGGCTAGAGGAAAAATCCCCGAGTTTCAGAGAAACCCGTCAGCTGAGAATCTCAGGACCATCCTGGCAGCTGAGAGTTTTCATGCAACAGATTGTCATTCCTTCCAGAGAAATATCTTGTACGGTTTGGTAGTCTGAATTAATTAACTTCTCCATGGGTTTCAGGTTCTGTATCAATATTCAAATCAAAACTACAAGCAGATGAAATCATCCCTTCAGCCTGGAAACTTCAGGCAGTCTACGCATTGAATCAACCATTTCAAATGATGCATCCATCTTACGTAGAACAGTACAGGCACTTCAGGCCATCAGGTTTTGCTGACCCTTTGAACTACTCTAAGATCAACCAAACCCTTCCCTTCCACATAGCTCTTCATTTTTCTTTCATCCATGTGCCCATTGAAGAGTCTCTTAAATGTCCCTAATTTATCTCCCTCCCTGAAAGTACATTCCATACATCTACCACTGTCTGTGTAAATAACTTACCTCTGATATCCCCCTATACTTTCCTTCAATCACTTTAAAACTATGCCCTATTGTATTAGCCATTTCTGTCCTGGGTAAAGGTCTCTGGCTATCAACTCTATCTATGCCTCTTATCATTGTGTATATCCCTATAAAGTCACCTGTCATCCTCCTTCACTCCAAAGAGAAAAGCACTAGTTTGTTCTAGCTGTGGTCTAACCAAGATTTATAGAGCTACAACATTACCTTGTGGCTCTTGAATCCAATCTCCTGACTAAAGAAGGGCAACAAACCATGTGCCTTCTTAACCACCCTTTCAACATTCACTGCAACTTTGATGAACCTACAGATGTGAACTCCAAAATTCCTGCCATTAACCCTGCATTCTGTCTTCAAGTTTGATCTTCCAAAATGAATCACTTCACATTTATGTAGACTGAATTCCATCTGCCACGTCTCTGCCCAGCTCTGCATTCTATCGATGTCCCATTATAACCTATGACAACCTTCTACACTACTCACTTCTGAAACCTAGCCCTGCAAGATCCTCACCTAATGATTCTACAGCACAACATCTGTATAACCTGACTCAGAAAGCATGAAGGCATCACCTCTTCCATCGTGGTCATTGCCTGACTGTTTTGATTTTTTTTCTAACCTTCAAACCAAACGCTGTGCCAGAGTGTCACTGTGGAAGCCATTCATGTCTTCCTCTTCCTACAGGATGTTATAAAGGCGGAGGATGTTGCTCACCTTGATCTTGCTCTATTTTTGGCAGAGGCTTTCAAGGAGTGAAGTGAATTTTCCTCCCATGATTTTGGAATAATACAATTGGGTTGGGTTGTAGAACATGTGATCTCTGCTGGGAGTCTTACGTGATGAGACTCTGTGGAACTTTGGGAAAAAGGATAGATTTTGATAGTAGGGATGATGAAGAGTACATCTGTAAATTAAAGTGGCCAGTACTATCTTGTCAGTTGGACAATGTCATGAGGTTAATGCTGATATCCTCATGGTCTGGTACAACTATTTTTCATAAGAACACAAAGTAAGTTTCAGCAGGAGTATGTCATTAGGCCCTTTGTTTCTATGTCACCAATAAATACGTAATGGCTGATCATTTACCTCAATGAGTGAGGCACAATGGCAAAGCCAGTGGAGCAGGCTGCCTTATCAGTTCAATCCTGATCTTGAGTGCTGTCAGAATGTGAAGTTTGCCTGTGGCCAGGTGCATTTCCTCTGGATGCTCCATTTCCATCCCACAGCCCAAAGACATGTGGATTGGTTGGTTAATTAGCAGCTGTAAATTGCCCTTAATTTGTAGGAGGCTGGATAAATCTAGAGGGATTCGATGAGAATATGGGTGATGCTGTGACTGCATTTGATAGTAACTGCACCACTACCATGAACAAAATGCTGGAGGAACTCAGCAGGTCAGGCAGCAACTGTGGAGGGAAATGGATAGTTGATGTTTTGGGTTGAAACCTTTGATCTGGACAAAAAGGTGGAGGGAGGATACTCAGGTGAAGGGGTCTGAAAAGTAGAGAAATCACTGAGAATGTGTGGGATCTTTCCATGACCATTCCTGTCAAGCTCTGCAGTATATCCAAGGTCTGAGGCTCATAGATCTCTCCTAGTGATTTCCTCCCACATACATTGCAGAAGATCCCTTTGTGCCTCCATATTTAGAGAAGATCCCTCCTCCAGTCTCCCTCTCTCTCTCAAACACACACGCACAATCATTGAGCCTTTCTTCCATGTTGGCTTCTCTCCCGGGCAGTGCAGGCTGCACGCAGCTGCAGAAAAATTGCATCTAATCGGAGCTTAAGTTCCAAACCTTCAGTTGTCAGTTTCAGTGCCTGCAGGCAGGTTTAAATTATGATAATCATCAATTAGCCTGAAAATTGCATGCTAAATCAAGATTTTCAAACAGGCGTTTCTGATTAGTGCAACACCCATTTAGCGCCTGTTTTCACCCTTTGACCAAAATAATTACCTCCCCCTCCTTCCAACTCGCCCACCCTTCACCAATCTTGACATAGTTTCTACCAATGCTTAACCCTCAGCAAAAGCTGTTTCTAATTGGGCAATCTCACTCAAGGAGGGTGGGTAGCTGATATGGGAATAAGACAGAAATATGCATTTTAAGTACTCTTTCTGGGTTGCATAAGAGAAATTGATAAGGTAGAAGGGAGAGACTGATCGGTGAGACAGGAAGCACCTACAGCAGAATATCTGATTGATCTGAAGAGCAAATTATTCATTCTCTAAGCTCAGTATGCTATGCTCAGCTAAAATGCTAAATTTAGTAAAATAGGCTACATTTGGTAAAACAGCATTAGAAAACTCCCACATCAAAGAAATTGATCTACAGAATGGTATCAATGGTATACTAAGTTCACCAAATGATGCAAAGCATGGTACTTATTCAGGACCAGTGACTAATACAGTGAGAACTTAGTCCGGACCAATGTTACCTCTAAGGTGTGCGGGCACACACATCTTTTACTACTCGTGCAAAAACGAATCTACACAGTGCACAAAAAGTTGTCACCTTCTACCTCATCGGCGAATTTGCAAGTGGAAAGAAGTGGCATGATATTTGGAAACTTGACATTTTATGGTGTAATTTAGCAAGCAAATCACATATGGAGTGTATGAGAAAAGCTCTTAAGTTCTTATTGACAATGTTTTACTAGCCGTTAAAATGAATACCTCTATATGTAAAACTCAGTGTGCACTTGTTGCTGTCACTGGGCAAAAGATTGCGCAGCACATGGTTGCACACACTGGTCTTTACCTGTTAAAGGGAACATTGGTCTTAACATCAGCTCAAGATATCAAAATCATGAGAAAATCTGCAGATGCTGGAAATCCAAAGCTTTGAAGGGCCTCAGCCCAAAACACTGACTGTTTATTCTTTTCCATTGATGCTGCCTGGCCAGCTGAGTTCCTCCTGCATTTTGTGTGTGTTGCTCAAAATATGAAAACCATATTTTGGCCTCCATTCAGACTTACTTGTAGCAAAACAAAACATTTCACCTGCTGATTCTGAAGAAGAATGTTACGGCTCCACTAAAGGATCATTCTGCACTCCAAATACATGATGTTTTATTCAGACTAATGAGCATAGTATAAATAAAACCAAGAAGATTTCATAGTGTTATTTGTACAATTGCGCCATAACTAAATAACATCTGATGAAATTATCGAACATTTCACATCTTCAGAGTATGCTTCCTTATTTCAGAAACTATTGCTGAGAATTGTAAATACATCTGAGCAAATTTGAGTAAATACAATTAGTAAGATATGTTTGTCTTCACAGTTGAGATAAATGTAATGCATTTAAATAGCACCAATTGACTTAAATTGACATGGGGAGCCTCTGGCTAGATTTATGGATGCATTTGCTGCTATCTATGATAGGCCAGGTCTAGAACTTCCTTGCCCTTGCACACACTGATGGATTCTGTTGTTATAGTCTGTTTACCCAATGCAGAGATCAAAAGAAAATTTTATCAGAATCTGTAAACCTTCAGATCACTCCAGCCAGATTCCTGACAAATGCTGAAGCTTCAATCCTAAAATGAACAAAGAACAAGAAGAGCAGAAAATAAATCCCCTGCAAGGGTATTATAATTGTGAGATTATGCAAGAGGAAATTACTGGACGGGCACCCGTGGATGCTTTGAAGGTGTAGTGGCAGAGCCTGGGGTGTGTGGCGTCTGTTGATTGTCGGTCTGTCCAGCTTTGCAGGCCTTTGGGTCACAAAACCATTAAGACCGCAACTTAACAACCTCAAGTTGAAACAGCATCCCCTTGTCTTTTTAAGGATGTAATTACCTTTTTTTGGAGGAGGAAAGCAGATTTTCTTATGTGTATTTTATATACATGATCTGCTTCAACCTGCCTAGTTCTAAACTATTAATGAATTAATGTTTTAGAGGTTCCATATGGCAACTGGCACCAGACAAAAGGAAGTTGGGAAAGGAGGCTAATTAATTAGGACACATTCCTGTGAATGTTCACACTGTGTTATTAGTGTTGATAATGTTGTGCTGGGTGTTTCTTGTTATGGTATTTCAGAAAAATATTACAGAATATTATTATTACATTTCCAGATTGTGAATTAAGAGAGAGATAATACTTTGACAAACATTCAGTAGATGTATGGTGAAAATGATATTGGCAGGCTGCATCACAGCTTGGTATGGAAACACCAATATCCTTGATCAGAAAATCCTACAAAAAGCAGTGTATACAGCTCAGTCCATCTCAGGCAGAGACCTCCCCTCCATTGAGCACACCTACATAGAGCCCAGGCACAGGAAAGCAGCATCCATCATCATCATCCACCACACAGATCATGCTCTCTTCTTGCTGATGCCATCAGGAAGAAGGTACAAGAGCCTCAGGATTCACACCATCAGGTTCAGGAACAGTTATTACCCCTCATTTATCAGGCTCTTGAACCAGTAGGGGGGTAACTTCCCATTCAACTTCACTTGTCCCATCACTGAACTGTGCCTACAAACTATGGACTCACTTTCAAGGACTCTTCATCTCACATTCTTGATATTTATTGCTTATTAATTTATTTTACCCCTTTTGTATTTGCACATTTTGTTGTCTTTTGCACATTGGCTGCTTATCCACCCTGTTGGGTGCGGTCCTTCATAGATTCTATTATGGTCTTGAATTTACTGAGTATTCCCACAAGAAAACTAATCTCAGGGTGGTATATGGTGACACTTATGTACTTTGATAATAAATTTACTTTGAACTTTGAGATAGGCATCAAGTGATTCAAATGCCATGCTTTAAAAGAATTGATTGAAGTCTGTTTGTCTAGGTACCATATCCGATGCAGACATTGGTGCCGATGGTCTTCCATACAGATCTATCCCTCATTCTTCGGATGACTTCCATTTCCTCGATGTGTAGCCACTTGGCCAGGCTTTTGATGTGCATAGCCGATTGAAGTAGGAAGTTCAAATAGCTGGCTGCGCTTTTTTAAAAATATGGCCAAGCTTCATTGCAAGCAAGCACTACATTCCATTCAAATGTTTAAATTCAGATTCATATTCATTTATTTATCATAGGTACATTGAAACATACAGTGAAATGTGTCGTTTGCATTAATGATCAATATAAGCCAAGAATGTGCAGGGGACAGCCCATATATGGAGCCACACATTCCAGCACCAACATAGCATGCCCACAATGTTCAGCAGAACTAAACAAACAGCAACAATAACAGCAGCAAAACAAGCCCCTTTCGTCCTTCCTACCCCCCCGCAGAGACTGACCTCTAAACCCAGGACAGGACTCATGGACTTTGGCCTCAGACTTCCCCAGTGGACTTGCAGACATCAGGCCTCCAACTTTAGGATATGTTGACCCAGGGCTTCAAACATCAGGCCTCAACTTACAAACTTGCTGACTTTGGTCTTTAGCCTTCGGGTTAGGGTTTAACCTTTAGTATCAATCCCAAGATTTGCCTATCAGTGGACCCTGATTTCAGGCCTTGAACTTTGGACTCACAAGGACCTGAGAGGTTGTGGTGAACTACATATACCTGTCTGGACACCCCCCCTCCCCGCTGACTGCTCCTGTGGCTCCTCCCACGGACCCCGGTATAAAGGTATTGGAGACTCAGCCCCGCCCTCAGTCTCCAGGATGTAGTGTGGTGGTCAATTGCTGCTTGTTCTTTCTTCCAGCCAATAAAAGCCTATATCTCGCCTCACGTCTCCGAGAGTTATTGATGAAGCATCAGAGGTCACCAACTCTGCATGGACCTCTGATATCAGGACCCGCTGACCTGAGAAAAATCAAGGTCCTGAGGACTCACCCACTCATTGCCTCCTACCAATCGGCCAATGATCAGCCATGTTAGTAACTTCCCTGTAATACCATGGGCTCTTAACTTCATAAGCAAATACCAAAGATGCAGAAGGACTTAGACAGATCAGGAGAATGGACAAGAAAGTGGCAAATGAAATACAATGTTGGAAAATGCATGGTCATGCACCTTTGTGGTAAAAATTAATGTGCCGAGTATTTTCCAAATGGGTAGAAAATTCAAAAATCTGAGATGCAAAGGGAGTTGGGAGTCCCTGTGCAGAACACCCTAAAGGTTAACTTGCAGGTCGGGTTAGTGGTGAAGAAGGCAAATGCTATGTTAGCATTCATTTCAAGAGGTCTAGAATACAAGAGCAGGGATGTGATGCTGAGGCTTTATAAGGCACTGCTGAGGCCTCACCTTGAGTATTGTGAACTGTTTTGGGCTCCTCATCTTAGAAAAGATGTGCTGGTGTTGGAGAGGGTCCAGAGGTGGTTCACAAGGATGATTCCAGGAATGAAAGGGTTATCATATGAGGAACGTTTGATGGCTCTGGGTCTGTACTCGCTGGCATTCAGAAGGATGGCAGTGGGGTGGGGGGGGGGATCTCATTGAAACCTTTCGACTGTTGAAAGGCCTAGACAGAGATGATGTGGAAAGGATGTTTCCCATGGTGGGAGAGTCGAGGACAAGAAGGCACAGCTTCAGGTTAGAGGGGTTCCCTCTCAAAACAGAGATGCAGAGAAATTTCTTTAGCCAAAAGGTGGTGAATTTGTTGCCACAGGCAGCTGTGGTGGCCAGGTCTTTCTGTGTATTTAAGGCAGAGTTTGATAGGTTCTTGATTGGACATGGCATCAATGTTTATGAGGAGAAGGCCAGGAACTGGGTTTGAGGAGGAGAAGAAAGAAGGATCAGCCATGATTAAAAGGTGGAGCAGACTCGATGGGCCGGATGGCCTAAACCTGCTCCTATGTCTTAGGGTCTAGACAAGGCACCAGACCATCCACAGGTGCTCTTCTGCATATTTTGCACCCCACATCCACTCCAATGTTACCCCACATGTCCCGTTGTGGTGCAGCATTGAAGCAACAATATACAGCATTTGGTTGTGTACAATAGGATCACTGCTCGATAGTGGCGACAAGTTTTAGAAACACAAGAGACTGCAGATTCTAGAATCCGGAGCAAAGACAAACTGATGGGTGTGCTGGATGTGTAGGCCAGTGGAGTGAAAGGTAAGGGCAAAGGGAACTCTATCCCTGTTCTGACTTGTGTGGTTTAGTGGGAGTGGAGGTACCTGTTCCTGAAGCCTTCCACTCCAAGGCATTTGAGAAGTCCTTTTCCAGGAAACGCAGCTCCCCACCCCCACATCATTCTTTAACATTTCCACCAGCTACAGGGTAAGCCCACCACCAGCCACATTTTCCAACATCTTGCTTTTGGCAGGGTTCACTCATCTCTCCTCAGCCATCTATCCACTCCCAGGCACTTCACTCTACAACCACAGGTGAAACCCTTGTCCCTAACACCTCCTCCCTCCCCACCATCTAGTGACCTAAACAGCCCTTCCAAGTGAGGCAGAGACTGACATGAGTCACCTCGAAACTTGTCAATTGCTCTTGGTGCTTTACGTCCAGGACACCAAGTGCAGACTAGGTGCCCACTTTACTGAGCACCTCACTCCCTCCGCCAGGCCTTCGGGAGTGTCTGGTTGTCAGCCACTTTAATTCCTTTTCCCATTCCCACACTGAGCCGTCTTGTCCTAGGACTCCTCCAGTGCCAGGGTGAGGCCAAAATTAAAACTGGAGGAATGGCACCTCAATATTCTACCTGGGTACTCCACAACCTGATAGCATGAACATTGAATTCTACATATACAGGTCATCGGCTCCCCCTTGGTCCCTTGCCCTCTCCTGTGGTCTACCCAGTTCCTCCCACAACCACCCTCTGGCCCCCACGCCCATCACCCAGATCCCCCTGCTCCACCTACTCCATCTGACATCTTCTCCTAGGCTCCCTCCCCTAATTATTGCTATCTACCCAACCCAATTTCTTTATTTGGCTCCATGTTCCACTTTCTTTTCCTATCGGATTTCATAGCCACCCATCTCCTCTCTGCCTCTGTAACTATTTCTACCCATCTCACCTCCATCTGCCAATCATCCCTCCTCACCTCAATTCACCTATCCCTTGCTAGCTCTTGCCCCATCCATTCCCCTCACAGATTTAAACTGGCCATCTTCTCTCTATCTTTCAGATAAGGGTATTAACCTGAAATGTCAATTGTCCATTTCCTTCCACAGATGTTTCCTGAACTGCTGAGCTCTTCCAGCAGTTTGGCTATTTGCTACATGCCCTACACTATTTCTTATAATAAGTACGATACAGATAAAAAGTATTCCATTGCACAGAACTGGTTTTCACTGAATAGTGAAGTACTAGTCTTGCCAGATATCAGTGACCCAGCCTCTTGAACCAAGTTAGGTAGCAAATCCTTCTTAAATTAATCTTTATTATTCTCCTTTGTTGTGTCAAGCAATATAAACAGCGAACACATTATGATTGCATTTAAAATTGTACTTCAAAGGCCTTCGCCTTACATCAAAGGGAAAAAATTCTTTTAAAAAAAACAATTCTAAATAAATGTTTTGGATTGATAATGACTGCTGTGGCTTCATTATACACCATGCATAGAAACATGATGCACTAAGTATTTTGAGTCCCGGGTTACAAAGATAATGGAGAGAAACCGCAGGCCTGAAGTTACAACACACATTAATGAAACAATTGGGTTGGAGCAAGTAGTAGCTTGTCATGCAAATGAAGAAATTCAGTTACTACAGAATTCATTTCAAACACCATGGGAAAACTTGGGTGGCAAGGAGGAGATACATCCCTACCAAAGGTGGCATAAGGTGCCCTTTCCCTCCTCTAGCCTGCAGGTCACCCTTCGACAAGGTGTAGCAACCATTTAGTGGCCCCCCCCACTCAATCAGGGTCACTTGAATCCATGGGAGCAGGTAGTGGTGGTCGTATGGGCAGCTGGTGCACATCACAAATCCTGGCTATGCGACCACTGACAACCACACAATCTCTGAAGAGTATTGATAATGGCTGGGGTCATGTGCCTTATAAAGACAATGCCCAGAAGAAGGTAATGCCAAACCACTTCTGTAGAAAAATTAGTCAAAAACAATCATGATAATGGAGACCATGATCGCTCACGTCATACAACGCGGCACAAAATGATGATGATTGGAAACATGGGTTTGTTTGCAGCATTACAAAACCTTCTAGCTCAATTACGGCTTTGCAAGGAACTGTTAAATTGCCACAGAACATGAAAAAACCTATTATGTTAGCTACAAAATCTGAAAAAGGGATAATTATGGCATATACAAAAGGAAAAACTGCAGATGCTGGAAATTCTGGCAACGCACACACACACAAAATTTTGGAGGAACTCAGCAGGCAAACAGCATCAATGGAAAATGGTACAATCGACATTTCAGGCCGAGAACCTTCAGCAGGACTGGGAAAATAGAGAGATGTGGAGTAGAGTTAAAAGCTGGGTGGGGGGAGAGGGAAATACACAAGCTGATAGGTGAAACTGGGCAGGGGAGGGTTGAAGTAAAGAGCTGGGTAGAAGATGGTGAAAGAAGTACAGGGCTAGAGAAAGGGGAAATCTAATAGGAGAGGACAGAAAGAAAGGGGGGAGCTGCACCAGAGATGGGCAGGCATGGAGGCAAGGTGAGAGAGGGAAAAGGGGATGGGGAATGGTGAAGGGGGGGTGGTGGGGGGCTGCTATTACCTGAAGTTCGAGAAGTCATTGCTCATGCCATCAGGTTAGAGGCTAACTAGATGGAATACAAGGTGTTATTCCTCCTGCCTGAACAAGACCGCATCACGACAGTCGAGGAGGCCATGAATAGACATATCAGCAGTAGAATTAAAATGAGTGGCCACTGGGAGATTCCACTTTTTTGGCAGACAGAGCATAGCTGCTCATTGAAGCAGTCTCCCCATTATACAGGAAGCCACACAGGCAGCACTAGATACAGATAACCCCAACAGACTCATGGGTGAATTGTCACCTCACCTGGAAGGACTGTTTGGGGCCCTGAACAGTAGGGTGAGGAGGTGTAGCACTTGTTCCACTTGCAAGGATAAGTGCCAGGAAGTAGATCAGTGGGGAGGGATGAACAGACAAGGGAATAGTGTAGGGAGCGATCCCAGTAGAAAGCAGAAAGGGGGGGGAGGTGGGGGCAAGAGGGAAAGATGTACTTGGTAGTGGGATCCTGTTGGAGATGTCGAAGTTGCGAGGAAGCATGGGCTGGATGTGGAGGCTGGTGGGGTGGTAGGTGAAGGCAGGAAGAATCCTATCCCTGGTAGGGTGGCGGGAGGATGGGGTGAGAGCAGACAGGCATTAAATGGGAGAGATGCGGCTGAGGGCAGCGATGATGAAGAAACCCCTTACTTTGAAGGAGGACATCTCCTTCATTCTGGAATATAAAGCCTCAGCCTGAGAGCAGATGCAGCAGAAATGGAGAAGTTGAGAGAAGGGGATGGCATTTTTGGAAGTAATAGGGTGGGAAGAGGTATAGTCCAGGTAGCTATGACAGTCCATGGCTTTATAATATCAGAAGATAAGCGGTCTCCAGAGATAGAGACAGAGATTGAGAAAGGGGATGGAGGTGGCAGGAATGGACCAGGTAAATTTCAGGGCAGATGAAGTTGGAGGGAAACTGGATGAAGTGGACAAGCTCTGCATAGGTGCAGCAAGCACACCAATGCAGTTGTCGATGTACTGTAGGGAAAGTGGGGGACGGCAACTAGTGTAGGCCTGGAACATAGACTATTCCACATAGCCAACAAAAAGGCAGGCATAGCTGGGACCCATGTGAGTACCCATGGCCACACCTTTTGTTTGAAGGAAGTGGTAGAAAAGGAGAAATTATTAAGAGTGAGGACAAATTCCACTACCTCTGGTGCTCCTCCCCCCTTTTCTTTCTTCCACGGCCTTCTGTCCTTTCCTATTAGATTCCCCCTTCTCCAGCTCCATATTTCTTTCACCAATCAACTTCCCAGCTCTTTACTTCACCCCTCTCAGACAGACAGACATACTTTATTGATCCCGAGGGAAATTGGGTTTTGTTACGGCCGCACCAACCAAGAATAGTGTAGAAATATAGTAATATAAAACCATAAATAATTAAATAAGTTAATCATGCCAGGTGGAAATAAGTCCAGGACCAGCCTATTGGCTCAGAGTGTCTGACATTCCGAGGGAGGAGTTGTAAAGTTTGATGGCCACAGGTAGGAATGACTTCCTATGACTGTCAGTGTTACATCTCGGTGGAATGAATCTCTGGCTGAATGTACTCCTGTGCCTAACCAGTACATTATGGAGTGGATGGGAGTCATTGTCCAAGATGGTATGCAACTTGGACAGCATCCTCTTTTCAGATACCACCGTCAGAGAGTCCAGTTCCACCCCCACAACATCACTGGCTTTGTGAATGAGTTTGTTGATTCTGTTGGTGTCTGCTACCCTCAGCCTGCTGCCCCACCACACAACAGCAAACATGATAGCACTGGCCACCACAGCCTCCCGGTTTCAACTATCACCCCATGTTTCTCCCTCCCCTCTCCCCACCTTCTAACTCTATTCATCATTTTTTCTCCAGGCCTGCTGAAAGTTCATGGCCTGCAATGTGGACTGTACTCCTTTCCATAGATGCTGCCTGGCCTGCTGAGTTCCTTCAGCATTTTGTTTGTGTTGCTTAAATATACCATATGTTCTGGCTACTTTTGAGTCCGAATTTGGCACAATTCGTACAACATTTATAGAGGGAGAGCCCATGCTTGAATAGACACGAGTTTTGGTGAAATTACTATGCTTTGTTTTGTGGAACTCTTGCAAATATCTCAAATTAGGCATAAATATCCATAAATGGCATATGTCACATATTGGTCACATCATGAGCAGGATGAGATTGGGCTCATTATAACCAAATTGAGATGGTAAGGAACAAATTATATTCTAATGTGTGAATTGTTGCTATTCGTCTGTGCCCAGTGCTGGCAACTCACCTCCAGTCTGCCGTATTGAATCTGGGCTCAGAAACAGGCCTAGACTAATTGCTACTTCAATGTGATTTAACAAGTTGGAACTAACAACTTCCTCCTTGCAACCTTTAATATGTGAAATAACGATTGGCTATAAGGTATTATAAAAGACCTAAATTTAGTCATCATTTCAAACATGACCAGATTGAAATAGCAGCAAAAATGAACAACCTTGGACCAGATGCTCCTGGAATCATGACCAATACTGCTTTCTTTACTAAACCCACCAAAAACAACCAATTACTCAAATTATTTCTATATTTGGATCTCGCTATGTACTGTTTCTCTACATTGGCATTGTGTCATCTGTAGATTTTGAAGATTTTCTGAGGGACAGGTCAATATTGACTTCTGTGGTGCAATTTATTTAGTAGTTTAAGTGCAAAACTGTGTCCAGATTTGCTTGTTGATAGCTTTTCAATGTTTTGTGAGGTTTTTACTGCCCCAGGAGGGGTTATGAAAAGTCTTTGGCAAGTAGGATTAAAGACATTCTTTACACACATAAAGAGCAAAGGATAATGAGGGAGAGGGTATATCCACTCAAGCATGGAGGGGGGGGGGATCATTTGCTTGGATGCGGAGGATGTGAGTGAGGTGTTTAATGAATAGCTTACGTCACTACTTACAAAAGAGAAGGATGCAGAGGATAGAGAGATCAAGGCCGAGCATATTAATAATTCCTTAATATCTCTTAAAGAGCATTAAGGTGGATAAGTCCCCCAGAGCCTGATGGAATATACCTCAGGTTACTTAAAAAGGCGAGGGAAGAGATTGCTGGGGCCTTGAACAATATCTTTGAGAGGTCCTGGAGGAATGGCAAGTACCTAATGTTGCTCCATTAGTCAAGAAGAGAACCAAGGATAATCCTGGAAAAGATAGACCAACGAGTCTCACATCAGTATTAGGAAAGTTATTGGAGAGCATTCTTAGGAATAGGATTTATAAGAATTTGGAAAACCATGGCCTAATCAGGGAGAACCAGCATGGCTTTGCATGGGACAAGACATCTTACAAACCTGATTGAATCTTTAACGAAGTGACGAGGGTGATTGATGAAGGTAGAGTTGTGGATGTTGTCCACATGGAATTCAGAGAGGCATTTGACAAAGTCCCTCATGGAAGGCTCATCTCAAAGATTAAGGTGCATGGGATCCATGGCGAATTATCCATTTGGATTCTGAACTGACTTGCTCATAGAAGACAGAGGTCTGTGATTAGTGGTGTTCCACAGGGATCTGTACTAGGAACTCTGCTGTTTGTGATGTACATAAGTGACTTGGATGATAATGTCTTTGGGTGGATTACTAAACTTGCTGATGATACAAAGATTAGTGATGCTGTGGATAGCATAGAGGGCTGGCAAAGAACACAGTGGGATATGGATCAGTTGCAGATGTGAGTGGAGAAATGGCAGATGGAGTTTAACCTAGTTAAATGTGAAGTGATGACCTTGGAAGGTCAAATGTACAGAGACAGTACACTATCAAGGACAAGATCATTAATAGTGTTGAACAGAGGGATCTTGGGTTGACAGAGCAGTTAAGTCAACAGATGGCACACTTGCCTTTTTTAGTCAAGGCATTGTGTTCAAAAGACAGGAAGTTATGTTGCAACTTTATAAAACTTCAGTTAGGCTGCATCTGGAGTATTGCAAACAGTTCTGGTCACCCCACTATTGGAAGGATGTTGCAGCTTTGGAGAGGATGCAGAAGAGGTTTACCAGCATGTTGCCTGGTTTAGAGGGCATGTGCTATCAGGAGAGGCTGGATAAACTTGTGTTGTTTTCTCTGGAGTGGGAGAGGGTGAGGAGAGATCTGGTGGAGGTTTACAAGGTTATGGTCTTATGGTCTAAGGTTATGAGAGGCATAGACGGTGGTAAGACAGTATTATTTTTCCCAGGGCTGAAATATCTATTACCAGAGGGTAATGTGAAACAGGGACACCTCTTTTCCCTTTATTTGGGAGAGACAGCTGTGGTATGTCGAATTACCAGGTGAACGAGTAGTCTTTGGGGTACTGCAAGTCTGTGTCTTTATTGATGCTTTGCTACACACTTGAGCGCTCAGTGGAGGGCCCTGATGCTTTTTTGCTGGTGGGGGGTGTTGTTGTCCTGCTGCAGCTTATGCATGAGAGGAGGGAGCTGGGGGGTATGGGGTTCTAACATTTAACCGTCATTCATTCTTTGGGGCATCATGGATGTTTGTGAAGAAAAAGAATTTCAGGATGTATATAGTATACATTTCTCTGACATTAAATGTACCTATTGAAACCTATTTAAGGTGAGAAGGTGTGTTTTCAAGGGATGTGAGGGGAAAATTCTTTTTCTATTTTACAGAGTTATGGGTTACTGGAATGAGCTGCCTAGGTTAGAGGCAGATACATTACTCCCCATTAGTCCCTTTTAAGAAACAGTTAAATAGGTACGTGATTCTGGAAAAACAATGGAAGGAAACGGACATTGTATAAGCAGAAGAGATTAATTTAGTTGGCCATTTGATTACAAACTTAATTGGTTCAGCACAACATTGTGGGCTGAAGGGCCTGTTCATGTGCTGTACTGTTCTGTTGTTGGATAGTGAGTAGCAAGTTCAATGAAATGAGCTACCAGGGTAAGTGGTTGACAAAGGTACAACAACAATTTACAGAAGATAGTTAGACAGATACATGGACAGGAAAAGGTATAGCAGGATAACTGTCAAACACAGGCAAATAAGTTTAGCTTGGATGGGCATTTGGTTAGCATGGACCAGTTCAATTGAAGAGCCTTTTTTTCCATGCCGTTTGACTATAACACTATGCCTGCCATTGCTGATCAGTTGGGAACATGTATGAGTGCAAATCTTGAAGTGATAAGAAATGTGTATGAGGGGTAGCAAGCATTTGATCATTTAGGTTCAAGTCATAACAAGTAGAAATTTTTGGAAGATGAATGATGGGATTTTTATCAACTATAGCATTGTGTGAAGTAAAATTATAGTTGTTAGGAAATTGATGATATTGACACTGCATGAGGCAACATCTTTTGGTACTACATACAGCTCATTTAGGGTTGCTGTTATAAAGTTTGAATGTACTCTCCTCTCACTTCACTATGAACCTGAAGGACTTGCTGCATCTCTCCAATTGTAGAATCTCTTTTCTCCTAATTATTCACGATGATAACCCGAGACTCACCTTGCAGTCAAGCTGTTCATTCTCTTCCGTGGGCTACCAATTAATCTTCCAAATTCTATAGGCAGAATTCCACCAGTGGTTGCAGACAATGAACAATTTAGAAAGTGCAAGGTAAACTCTAATTAGCACAACTTAGCCTAAATTGATGTTACCTCACAGAGAATACTCATCATAAACATGAACTAAGGCAACACCTGATTTCCAGTGGTATCCAATTAATTTCTCTAGTCATCTTTAATGGATTAAAGTATTACCGTAGATGCCGGATTTTAAGCCGCTACTTTTTTCCCACATTTTGATCAGCTTTGAACACTGCGGCCTTTACTACGGTGCGGCTAATGCATGGTTTTTTTTCATGCCGCCAAAAACATTTTGCCTCGTAACAGTAGACCAATAAAATTGATGAGTAGTTCACAGAGGTCCAATGAAATTGTACGATAAATCAAGCGCACTTGCACAATTAAATTATTGTAAATCAGTCATTTGCACTCACCTTCATCAACATGGAAAACACTCGAAGAAAACCATTGTGCTGCCTTTATGGCAGTTATTTAGTTTATAATATTTTCGCTTAGTAATTCATTTGTTAGTATTTTCTAGTTAAAGTTAGAAGTGTTTTAAGTATATTTGTTTTCTGTACTACATCCCGGGATGCTATGACGTCACATCCGGTTTCGCCGCGTCTTGTGGGAAAATACCGGTTTGCGATAAACGGAAAGGTGGGGGCGAGCGCATTAGACCCGCGCGAGAACGCTGCTTTTAAGTTAAAGGCGATCAATAACTTTTCCTGGTAGGCTGCCGTATATATTTTTTTACCAGTCGTTAGGAGATATTGGAATGTTGTTCGTGCACTGTTCAGTAAAAAAATATACGCAACGTAATTTGTGTGTTACCGATACGTATGTATATTTAAAAGTAGCCGTGTTACAGGCACGGTTCGAAAAAAAGCATTTGCAATATGTATTTGTTTATGTTACCATACAGATTTAATTAAAAGTTAAAAAATCCTCACGTGTAATATCTTTCTGTGTAAATATCTCATATTACAACGTGGGACACCTGCGGCTTAAAATCCGGTGCGGCTTGTACAAGTACAAAATTGATTTTCTTTCTAAAATTAGAGCCTGCGGCTTTTAATCAGGTGTGCTCTGTAGTACGGAATCTACGGTATATCTATTCTTAAGAGGACTAGATTTGAATAATGCCACTAGATATCATCACCCCGTTTACAAAGTATGGTACTCTAGGAGTATAATATAGTTGGCTAACATGATTCTTAATCCACTCTTCATGGAGGTTTCAACAAAATACATTTAGGATTCTAAAAGTCTTAGGAGTAATTGAGGTTTTGAATGACTCTATAAAATGGGAAAATTGGCATTTATTCTAATTTTTATTAGCTGAGGAAAGAAAAAAACACGCTTGATTTTTAACTGAGACTGAATTGCTATTGTTCCCTTTGCAATCCAATATCACTCTTTCCTGTTGGCAATATGGGTCCTCCAAAAATTAATCAAAGAGAAGATTAAAGAAAGATGAGCTTTATTTGTAACATGTGCATCAAAAGATACAAGGAAATGCATCATATCCCCCAAAATATTCTGGACAGCCACAAGTGTCACCATACTTCCAACACCAACATAGAAAACAGCAATTTGGTAATCCTAAATTCTAGTCTTTGGAAAGTGGCAGAAAACCAGAGCACCCAGAACAAACTCACAACGTTACAGGGTCAGTGTAATGTACGGATCTGTTTCTTTCAGTGTAATGACTCCCATTAGCACTAATCATTCACATTCGCATTGATTTGCTGCACTCTCTGCAAAGTGAATATACCAGTTAACCTCTCCTTTGAGTGCATGCTTCTATTTATTTGATATGTAGTTGTACAGAAACAACAAATTGGCGACAAGTACAAAGCTGAACGTCAGCAAATATCACCAACAGCACCAACAGTTACGAGTCGACAGAATTTGGAGGAAGGGAGACAGTGAAAGGAAAGAGTGAACCAGTACAGAGAAGGCAGATACGGATGCTGGAAAAGGGTGCACAGTGAGTGACACACAACTAGCAAAGCTAAAGTAAAACTACGTGATGATGGCTTTAGTTGGGAAAGATGATGAATTTGATATTCCTAATGTGGACTGGGAATTATATATCAAGGGAGTTTCACTGTACTTTAATGCTAATGATGTGGATAAGGTGAAGTAAGACTCCACATTTCTTAGCTTAAAGGGTGCTAAAACATACCGTCTCTTATGTATCTTAGTAACTGCTGTAAAGCCAGCAAGATATTCAACAAAGTTGGGTGCAATTTTGCAAAATCACTTGAGCCCAAAACTGCTAGTAATAGCGGAGATATTTAGAATTCACAAAAGGAACCAAAGAATGAAAGCATTTCTGAACATATTACAGAACTGTGCAAGCTTTCTCAATACTGTGACTTTGGAAATGGACTTTCTGATGCGTTAAGGGACAGATTGTATGTGGCATGCATAGTCAAAGCACTCAAAAGTGGCTACTTTCAAAAAGAGACCTAACCTTAGAACAGGCATCAGCCATTGCAATATCATTAGAGACTGCAGAAGAACAACAGAAAAAGAGTTTAGAATGTGAAACACACAAAATGTCCCTGCATGGCATAAAAAAACCAAAAATGTTATCAATGTGAAAACTCCTTCCATGATGAAAATGATTATTAGTTCAAAGAAAAAGTTTGTGGAAAGTGTTACAGACAAGGCCACAAAGAGTGTGCAAGTCAGACAAAAAGCACAACCAAAGAGGGAAAAAAGTGAAGAGTTTCAAACACAAAACTAAACTAATGCATAAAGTGACTGAATGTGAAACTGAATCAGACAACAGAGTCTAACAAAGATGAGCCGTAATACCCAGAACTACATAGCATTACTGAAGTAGGTCGCAAAATCACATGAATCACAACAGATGTGTCTGGTGTAAAACTTGAAATAAAGCTGGATACAGGGTCAGCTTTGTCAATAATTTCAGAGGCTGACTACAATAGACTGTTTCAAAGCTACCATTAGAAAATACCTCTGATGCTAAAGACCTACACAGGTGTAAAATTATCTTCCAAAGGCAAACAAAGTGAATATGATGTTCGGAGGAAAAACACCGCAGATAGAGCTTTATGTATTGAAAAGTGAAGGGCCAGCACTTTCTTGATATGAATGGTTGAGCTCCCAGTCCATTCGTACATCAGGAGGTTCCAAGCAACCACCAAACTCCACAGAGAGCGGGTCCTGGAGCTGCAGTTTGCAGATGACTGTGTTCTTGTGGCCCATACTCCGGAGGATCTTCAGACTGTCCTTACTGTGGTGGTGAGAGCGTACAGCAGGATGGGGCTGACTGTCAATACCACCAAGACGGAAGCGGTTTTGCCAATAGAGTACTAGTGACCCATTCACCCTACCTGCCTTCACTGTTGGTGATGAAAAGCTGTCAGTAGTGCCATCTTTCAAATATCTGGGGAGCATTCTCTCTGAGGATAGCGGCATTGACAACGACATCCAGAGCCGCATTAAACAGGCATCAGCTGCCTTTGGGAGACTTCAACGTAGAGTCTTTCAGAACAGGAGGCTTCATCCCTTTACATTACCAAGCGGTCTGTGTCACCACCCTCCTTTATAGCTGTGAAGCTTGGGTAACCTACAGACATCACATCAAGTCCTTGAGCGCTTCCACATAAGCTGCCTCCAGTGCATCCTGGGAATTACTTGGCATGAGTGGGTGCTTCACACTGAAATATTAGTAAAGACCAACTACAGAAGTATTGAGGCATGATCACTCAGCGTCAGTTGTAGTGGCTGGGGCACGTGATAAGGATGCCCCCATTACGGCTACCCCACAGAGTGTTATACGACCAGCTACATCATGGTCGACGCTCAGCTGGAGGGCTGAAGAAGCGCTATAAGGATCAGATGAAGAATGCTTTAAGGAAGTGCAAGATCAGACCTGAGGACCTGGAGGATGTTGCTGCTGACCGTAACACTTGGCGACAGCTGTGTAGGGACGGGGTTTGTATTCTGGAGATGGAAAGAACAACCAGAAGGCAGCAGAAGGGAGCCAGGAGAAATGCAGCCATGGGTGCCATCGCTACCAACACTACCACATATACATGTTCCACCCACAATAGAACTAGCGGGTCCAGGATAGGACTGTATAGTCATCAAAGATATCACCGTTAAAGGAGCCGACGTCGTCATTGGATTCCGATAGACAACCAGAGAGGTTGAGAAATGTCCAACTAGACTGGCACTCAAAGCTCTCAATATGTCATCAACAGGCAGCTGCAGCCCAAATGGTAGCACTAACCAGAGACTGTCACAACTGCTTAATGCTAATAAGGTGTTTGAGAAGGGTATTTGTAAAAGGCATGAAGGTCAGAACTGAACTGGATGAAACAGCAACACCAAGATTCCATAAAGCACGTCCAGTGCCTTATACACTACATTCTAAAGTAGACACTGAACTACAGAGCTTGAAGGCATCTTGTAGTCTCTCCAAGGGAGCAATTGGGCCATGCTCAAATGGAGAATGAGGAGTCAAGCAGGAAATTTCTCACTATCAACACTCACAAGGGACTGTTCCAGTATAATCATCTCATCTTTGACGTCGCATCAGCTCCAGCAATTTGGTAAAGAGCAATGGGCCAAGTGCTCCAAGACATCCCAGGAACACAATGTTACCTTGATGACATCATTGTTACTGGCAAGAATGATGAAGACCACCTCCAGAACCTTGGTAAAGTGCTTACCAGGCTGAGTGAGTATGATCTGTTCGCAGAGAGAGTGTAATGGGAGTTTTTAAAGAATGAAATCTCATTGTGGACATATAATTGACAAGCATGGCTGACACAAGTCACAAGAGAAGACTGAAGCAGTGTTGCTGGCACCGAAACTGGAAAATGTGGCACAACACAGGTCATACTTGTAAACTACTACCACAAGTTTCTCCCAAATATTGCCACTGTGCTGCATCCACTAAACAGCCGGTAACAGGCAGGATCAAAGTGGGAATGGTCAGAAAGATCTGAAAGTGCATTCAAAGAAACAAAGAGTCTAATAACATCATATGAACTGCTCAGCCATTATGACCTATCTCTGCCCATCAAACTGGTGTGCGATGCATCCCCTAATGACATTGGTGGCGTTTTGTCACACGCTATGAAACATGGATCTGAATGTCTGATTGCATTTGCTTCAAGATCACTATCGAACACAGAATACGATTATGCCCAGATCAACCAATAGGCCCTTGGTCTAGAATGGGGAGTTCCACCTCTACCCTACAGACAAGTTTTCTCTAGTGACAAACCACCTGTCACCTATGTCTATTTTCAATGGAATCCTAGTGATATGTGTGACATGGTTGCAATGCTGGGCACTTTCCCTAGGAGCCCACTCTTATGACAGAGTTCAAGGGTACCAAACAACACAGCTTACAGCTCGTCATGTGTTCCACTATTGACAACAGAAGAGTAGTCTTCATTCTGTGACCCAGCAGAGGTGTCCCACACAGCATTAGTTAACCAGCTGCCAGTAACAAATTTTGAATTACAAAGAGAAACAAGGAATGACCCAACGTTGTCAAAAAAATCTGTGACACCACCAGGCAAGGATGGCCGGTTTATGGTAATCCTATGTTTCCAGAGTTCTCAGTGAGATGATAAATTTGTATGTCAAAAATGCTGATGAGTGAATTTCATGTTGTGTTTCCCTCTAAACTGCACATCTGTCATGAGCCCTGTGGCTTGCCATAGAGCAATAGGCTTCTGGGGTTTTTGAGCACCTGTGCTTGCTAATCAAGATCTTTAACTAGAGTTGTTAAACCCTTGTGTCCTCAGGTTTAATCCTGTCAAGTTAATTGCGGCTAGCACGTTTCCCCACTGCCTATGATTATTTAAAGAGGACTCTCACTCAGTTCCTTAGTGGGGTCATTTTGTCAAGGAGTATAAATTCTCATGGTGTCACTCAGTCACTCTTCCGAGGCTCTGATTCCAACGTTTAACGTCTTGCCTCTGCCTCTTCTGGGGGACCCTGCTGTTTCTCCACACCTGGGTCCAGTCCTTCGTGAGCACACCATGTCAGCACCAGAGTGTTAGAGAATCTGCATGAAAGACACCTGGGTCCAGTCACGAGGAAGAAGCTCGCCTGGAGATAGACAGAATACTTTGCTTGGCCATTCATGGACTCCATGTTTCTGATTTCCGAAGATGCCCATTCGAAGTGGCCTGCGGTCATACCAATGAAGTCAACCACATCCGAAAAGGCTGTTTTCAGGCTGAGGACTATCTTCTCCTGAAATGGCTTACCAGAACAAATTGTGAGTGACGATGAACCACAAATGGCATCAGACATTTCAAGTCAGCTCCTCACTACCCAGCAATGAGTGGGTTAGCTGAAAGATTTATCCAAACCTTCAAGAAGTTAATTTAAACTGTGGACAAGGAAGATAGTTCTCTACTGCACAAGGTGGATAACTTCCATTTTGTGTATCAAAGTTCTGTTCATGCGACAACAAATCAAACATCCACAATGCTGTTAATAAGTAGGAATCTGAGACCTCCTGAAACTTCCTGAAGGATGGGGGGGGGGGGGGAGGAGGGGATCTCATTGAAACACTTTGAAGATGAAAGGCTTAGACGGAGTAGATGTGGAATGGATGCTTCCCATGGTGGGAGAGTCTAGAACAAGAGGGCACAGCCTCCGGATAGAGGGGTGCCTTTTCAAAGCAGATGTGAAGAAATATCTTCAGCCAAAGGGTCGTGAATTTGTCGCCACATGCAGCTGTGGAGGCCAGGTTGTTGGGTGTTTAAGGCAGAAATTGATAGGTTCTTGATTGGACATGCCATCAAAGGTTGCGGGGAGAAGGCCGGGAACTGTGGTTGAGGAGGAGAAAAAAACCATTCAGCCATGATTGGATGGTGGAGCAGACTCAGTGGGCCAGATTACCTACTCTGCTCCTATATATTATGGTCTAAACCAGATCTACGGAGGGAAGTGCAGAATAAACAGATCAACCAGTTGCCAAGTGAATCAGCAAGGAACTTTGAGATTGGATAGGAAATCCTAGCAGATGTTGTAGATCAGACATGGAGATGTTATGTGGACCAGATACTGGATGCTCAGCTGAAGAACACACCTGAGTCAACTGCAACCTACAGGATGGGCACGTTACTGCCACTGGACTTGCCTCTCAGTGATGATCATGACACTAACTGCGATGTGACACCTGCAACAGAAAGTTATTTTTAACAAGACATTGGCAAAAACAATCTAATGCCACTCAAATCCAAAGGCGCAACCCTGTAAGAAACAGAGTGCCACCCAAAAGGCTGGATCTTTGGTATTGTGAAGTTAGTTATGGTCTGTTATTGTAAAAGCATTTTTATTTGAATACGATTTGTTAAAGGGAAATTGAATGTTTTGTTACATATACAGTATTATGTTACATTAATCTAAGGGGGAGGAAGTATATCGTGTGGATCTATATCTTTTAGTTCAGTGACTCTCCTTAGCAGAAATTATTGACTGCTAACTTACACACAAGTATTGATTTGTTGCTCTCTCCAAAGTGAATATATAGGTTAACATTTCCTCGAGTGCATGCCCTTATTTATTTGATATGTAGTTGTACAGACACATCAAATGGCATGTCATCTAAATCTCTGACAAACTTCTATAAAGGTGTGGTATAGAGTATATTGATTGGTTGAATCACAGCCTGGTATAGAAACACAAATGTCCACAGAAAATCCTGCAAGCAGTAGTAGATACAGCCCAGTCCATCACAAGTAAAGCATTCCCCACCATTGAGCATATCTACATGGAAAGCTGTCGCAGGAAAGCAGCATCCATCACCAAGGACCCCCATTATCCAGGACATGCTCTCTTACCACTGCTGCAATCAGGACAGTGGTACAGGAGCCTCAGAACCCACACCACCAGGATCAGGAGCAGCTATCACCACTTAACCATCAGGCTCTTGAACCAGACGGGATATCTTCACTTGCCCCATCACTAAACTCATATCCAAGGACACTTCATCTTATATGTTTATTTATTATTATGCTATTTCCTCTTTCTTTTTGTATTTGCACCATTTGCTGGGGTTTTTGTGCATTGGTGTGGTATCTCATTCATTCTGTTGTTACTCTTGTATTTACTGTAATTACCCACTAGAAAATTAATCTCAGGGTTGTGTATGGTGACATATACGTACTTCTATAATAAATTTACTTTGAACTCCTTATAACCCGTGGTGGGAATTGAACCCTGATCTTACTGCTGGTCAAGTATTGCACTACAGCAGCAATACTGTGCACTCCTACCCAAGACGATTTTCGTCTTGATCTTCTCTACCATGAAGTTGTGGATGTGCTCTAAAAGTGCTTAAAATTCAATTCAATCTGGTGTTAAATTATCAATCTCACACAGACTATTATACCGGGGAAAATGTCAAAGCACACAAAATTGGTAAAGGACAATCTTCAGGGATTAATGCTGAAATTCAGATGATGATTCTTATGGGATAGTTATCCAGTGTCTGCCCATAATAGCTGCTCAAAGAAGAAAACATTCTGCTCTTTACCATATAGGCGCCCTTCAACAAATACAGAAATGTAGCTCAGTGGAAAAAATGGGGGTGGGTGGAAGGGACATTGAAATAAACAAAAGTAGATGCTGTTTGGAAATTAATAAACAATCATTTCGAGCCAAGGCCAGTTTTCAGGACTGGAAAAGTAGGGGGAAGACACCAGAATAAAATGGTGGGGGAGGGGAAAGAGAACCAGCTAGGCGATAGGTGAATCCGAGTGGGTGGGAAAGGTAAAGGGCTGGAGAAGAAGGAATCTGATAGGAGAGAAGAGGGCACATTAGGAGAAAGGGAAGGGGGGGCACCTGGGAGGTGTTGGGCAGGTGAGTAAAGAGACAAGAGACCAGACTGGGGAATATAAGAAGAGAGAAAGAAAGGAGAAGGTTTTTCTTAAAAACCAAAATGAGAAATTGATGTTCATGCCATCTAGTTGGAGTCTACCTAGAGGTTTTGCTCCTGCACCCCAAAAGTGGCCCTATCATGACAAAAAAAGGCCATGGGTTGACATCAGAAGGGAAATGGGGATAGGAATTAAAATGTTTGGCCACTGGGCAACCCTGAAAGTGCTTGACAAAAACGTTTCCCAATTTACATTAGGTCTCTCCATTGTACCAGAGGCTACATCAGGAGCACTGGATAGAATAGACGACCACAACAGAAATGCAGGTGAAGTATTGACTCACCTTGAAAGGCCATTTAGGGCTCTGAATGAATGTAAGGGAGGAGGGAAATGAACAATGTAGCATATCTGTTGCTTGCAGAGATATGAGCCCGAAGGGAGATTAGTGAGGAGGGGAAAACGGAGAAGGGAATCACGAAAAGAGCAATCCCTGCAGAAAGCAGGGGTGGGGGGGGGGGGGGGTTAAGGTAAAGATGCATTTTGTGGTAGGATCCCATTAAAGATGGCGGAAGTTGAGCAGAACAAGTTGGATGTGGAGGCTCATAGGGTAGCAAGGACAAGAGGAACTCCATCGCTGTTAAGGCCGTGGGAAGATGGTGTGAGTGCAGATGTATAGGAAATGGAGGAGATGTGGGTGAAGACAGCATCAATGGTGAAGGAAGGGTAACCCCATCCTTTGCAGGATGACTACAGCTCTGATGTCCTGGAAAGGAAATCCTCATCCTGGAACAGCTATGGAGGAGCCGAAGGTACTGAGAAAAGGGAATGGTATTTCTTACAGAAGACAGAGTGGGAATCAGTAGATTATAATATCAGTTCTATTTCTTTATCCACAAATGTTGCCTGACCTGCTGAGGGTATCCACCATTTTCTGAGAACCATACTTTATTACAATTCCTTAAAAATTATCAGTTATCTTTGAAAATATTTTCATTCAATTTTGTTTGAGCTTAGGAAATATTTTAATACTAGATATTGGACAGTACACACTAATTTTCTTTCTTAAAATGTAATCTCAAACAGCTCAGACTGTTAATACAGCAGGATTCAGTATGTTGTTGAAAGCAGTCTGTGAAAATGCACAAACCTTTGTTCTTTTCAATTTATGGATTCAAATGAATGAATGATCGACCTTTATTGTCATTATACATAGATACAATAAAACTCTGTTTGGCTTCCTCTCAGGCAATTAAATAAAGTGGTAGATAAAAACAAGACAGTAATAGGAAAACAGTATTAAATAGAAAAGTAGCAGAAAATAAGTTGCAGCAGCACCAGAATATCACAGTGATGCACAAAGTGCTGTTAGTGCGAGTATCTGAGTCCTTGTGTGTGCTCACAGTTTCAGTAATTCTTCTGTGGCAGTGGTGTGATGGAGGCCACAGCTCTGAGGTAGAAGCTGTTCTTCAGTCTATTTGTTCTGGCTTTTAGCATCCTGAACCTTTTGCTGGATGGCAGCAGGTCAAACAGGGAGTGGCCAGGGAGTGTGGTGTCTCTGGTTATGCTGATTACTTTCCTCCCGAGTTTGCTGGAGTAGATGGTGTCCAGTCCTGGGAGCTCCATCCTGACAATTCGTTGGGCCGCCTCCACCACTCATTGCAGGTCTTGTCACTCAGCAGCTGGCATACAACACTGTGGCGCTGTTGGTCAGGAGGGTTTCAATTGTGCTTCTGTAGAAGTTAAGCAACAGCTTTTGTGGAAGTTTGGCCTGTTTCAGCTTTCTGAGGAAGAAGAATCTTTGTTGTGCCTTTTTTTCCCACAAGCATTGAGGTGTTGGTGGTCTATGTCAGCTGTTTTAACAACATAACTCCAAGGAACTTCAGGTTTTCCACACTTTCCACTACCTCTCCATGTATATGGAGTAAATATGAATTGTCTTTGTAGTTTAGTGCATAAAAAGAGACATTTAGCACTGTGTACTAATGATCAATTTCCACTTTTTTCCTAATTTCAGTTTGGTAGCATTTCTTTATGTAATGCTCTGGTTCATTTTTTTTTACTGTTATGCTGTTCTGTATTTGATTTTTGTGCTGTTCTGTGCAAGCTGCTTGTTCAGGTTGCTGTGAAAGATGAGAGATAGGAGAATTGTCTGCCATCCAATTAAGATGGCTGTATTAAGGGAGGGTTTCTCCGGTGAGGGACACTAAGGTTGGGCTTGGGGCTTTTGTTAAGGGGAAAACAAAGAGAAGCTGCCAGAGAGAAGAGGTCGTAAGGTTCGACCTGGAGTGGGGCCGTGATTCAACAAAGCCTGGGGTGACGGGGTGAGATCAAAGGAGGATTGGCAAAGGGAAAACCATGAGATCCAACTTGTGAATATTTGACTGTTTCAATAAAATGGGCCTTTTTCTTTTTTGCTCTTTCTTTACTAACCCTTTAGTCAAATTAATTATAAAGATAAATCTTTTAATTATATGCAGTGTACTGTCTATTCTTTTGTGGCACTTATTTGTAACAGGATAACATGCAGCATCCACACAGACAGGGTGGGTCTGGCACCTCAATCTCACAGTTGGCGGGGCTGGAGATTGTCTTTGTTAGACTTACGCAGCTGATGGAACCAGAGTGTTCCATTTAGAAAATTATATCATACTATCAGTTTGTTGAACTGTCTCAAATGCAAATTATTTGGTACACGTGGCTCCCATGGCTTCAATTCCTACATTACAATACTTCAAGTCAAGCAGCCAATCTTAGGGGTCTTGAGGTCACAAAAAGTGTCATTTAAATGCAAATCATTATTTTTCTTCCAGGTTTGATGAAGGATCTCAGCCCAAATCACCTACTGTTTACACTTTTCCATAGATGCTGCCTGGTCTGCTGAGTTCCTCCAGCATGTGATGCTCATTATTCTTCTTTATTACTGGCATGTTGTTTAGGGGAATCATCAGGGATGGTTAACATCTTGAAACAAAGAATGAGGGTCCCAAAGCCTTGATTTGGTTTTCTGACAGAAGCAGATACACAAAGAAGTATGGCACAGAAACAGATCCTTCGGGCTATCAAGTCCCTACTGTACGGCTTCACTTATAATCAGAATCATTGGTAACACTATGGACAATCAGTCCATCTGATCCATATCTGCTATGTATTCAATTTTCAGTAATATTTGAGTAATCTTGTATATATTTGTTGATTAAACATGGTCATTTTAATAATTCATTAAGTTAATAGGTATAAATACATGAATTGCATACATCACAATATTCCTGATACATGTGCACCTCGTTTAAAGCATACACAAAGTTAAACCAGCATTCCCAGATTTCCGTGTCTTCCTTTGAATTAGTTTAATGTTTTGAAGTTACAAAAAATAACCCATGCATCATGCTAGATATTTACCCACTCCATCACTTTTGCACATTGGTCGCAGGACAGCTTGCAAATGTCAGGGTGTGGGAAAAGATGTGGAGACAAGGAAAAATAACTGAGAAAGACTGCAGCAACTCGATGGTACCAGTAACAGCAGCCCCCAGACTCATACCCTTTGCTGCCTCCAGTGCCAAGGCTAATAAGAGCCTGGGTATGCTATCAACAAGTTCCTCCCCAAGTCACATACCCTAAAAAATGTCGCCACTTCATGTTTGGTCAAAACAACCTAATCGTCCATGCATTGTTTTGACTCAAAAAGCTGGGTCTGCTCTGTTTTCTTAAAGTCAAGTAGAGCTTTGGTCTTGCTGGTGATGGTGATGCCCACTGATTAACAAGAACAAGTATCGTTGCTGAAGGTGCTGCATTGTGCAGAGTGTTTTTTGCCGATCAGTTAATTTCTAACAGGCAAGCTAAGTCATTGAAAATATTAGTGAAACTCAACTAGCCAGAGGGCCAACAAGGAAGTTCATTTCGAGTAAATCCTCACAAACTGTAGGCGTGGAGAATTTGCTTTGTTTGTAAAGCTTTTAAGTGGTCAAATTGCCTCACTAAACTTCAGTTTTCCCTTTCTGTTTCAGTTACTGCTTTTGACATCTCCACCCATATTTAGGATAAAGTTTACAAAATGTAATACACTGAATTATACGCATTCAGCATCTGTGAAAAGCCCTGCAGGTTTTTCAGATTTGTTACTCCATCTGTCATCAGAAAAGCTGTTCCTTTTACCGTATTTATCTCATGAGCTCATGCTTTTGAGTTTTCCCTTGTTAAACTTCACAAATTAAAAGTATATACAGTACAGTTGTCCGATGGCAAACATCAGGTTAAGCCAATCAAAAAAAAAATCAATAAAGGCAGCTGAGGTTAGTCTTTGCTAAAGGTAGAAGCCAAAAGTTGGTACAACCAGTCTCCATGCCTTATGTTTAAATAGAAACTATTAAAACATTGTATACTGGTATTAATACAAATATCAATGTTTGAGTTTACCATAGACAGTAAGAATGACACTTGCCTGGCACAATTCCACCTGTCCAGACAATCACCTGCAATTCCTTCCCTTCTACTCCACTGGATTATGTAGCTCCCCCAGTATCTCTCCTCGTTTCCTTACTCACCCTCTTTCCCCATCCATCTGAATCTGATTTATTATTTCACATCACGTGCCGGCAATTTGTTAACTTAGCAGCAGCAGTTCAATACAATACATAATCTAGCAGAGAGAGAAAAAATAATAATTAATAAAAATAAAACATAATAAATAAGCAAATCATTTACTTATATTGAATAGATTAAAAAAGTGCAAAAACAGAAATCTGCAACATAAATACTCATGACATGTCTTTGTTCCTGCAAATGTACTTCTAACTTTCCCTAATCTTCATAAACAGAGGATAGCCAGCCTGATCATCATTAGTTTCAAAATTCTTATCCTTGTTTGCAAATCCCTTCCAGTTCAAAGCCTTCTCCCGCCCTTGCTCCATAATAATCCAAGAAAAATGGGCTCCTCCAGTTTTAGCCCCTTGATCTCCCTGAAATTTAAAAATGACACTAGTGGCAGTCATATTTTCAGCTGTCAAGGCCCTAAATCTAGAATGTCTTCCCTAAACTCCACTTTTAGGGTAGCAGTTCATGTGACACTTTTACAGATAGGGCAGATTTTGGAGTACAATTCTGGTACCCTTTGCAAGAAAGATCGTGCTTTCTTCTTGTGTGCGCTTGGGTTTTCTATGGGTGCTCTAATTTCCTGCCGTGGTCCAAAGACATACTTGTTATTGGGTTAGTTTGGTCATTATTAATTGTCCTGTGATTAGGTGAGAGTTAAATAGGTGGGTTGCTGTGTAGCACGACTTGTTAAGCCTGAAGGGCTTGTTCTGAGCTGTACCTCTAAATGCAATAAATCAACTCCATTAAGATGCCCTACAAGCTTATCTCTTTGGCAAACCACCTGACCCTCAGGATTAGCAATCCCCAGTTGGAGCTTTGGAGGAAAGGACATTGTGTGCTCTATTGTAAATGGCACCTTTAGCCTCAACTGCAGTTCAAGAGGCTGACATACTAAATTTCAGAAAACATCCATGTAGATTGATAAATGCCAATATTTATGTTTCCTTTCATATTCTCAGGGATACAGGTAAAATAGAGCAGCTTATCAATAACTATGTTTCTGCTTTGCTTTTTCAGAGGGGAATATCCTGTTGAAAGAATGTGGACTTAAAAAGTTATCTGGAACTTGCTTTCCTAACTTCAGTGGCAGATAGGTTTGTTCCTCTAAATCCTGAGAGTATGAATGGCTGATGAAAAGCAGGCTCAGATATAATATGTTTGATTTGGCTTATTGGATTTTCTGTCATTGCCAATTAATTCCAATTTTTCACCACTTGATGTGGATCCATCTTTAGCCATGGTATCCACTTTACCCCTTCTTAAGGAAGATCATCTCTAGTTGGATGGTATTGCATTGTAATAAACCAAAGGTTAAGTTTGCTGATTCAATTCCCACTCGTGTTTTTATGATATTTGACATTGTCCAGAATTCTGCAGTGCTTCTGCCAAAGTTATGGTGAGCTGGTCGAAGAAAGCCCCAGAAATGTGATACCCTGGTGTTTTGCTACAATATGTCAGTGAGTAAGCATGCTGCGATGTTAGCTGATGTGAGACATGAGTTTTGGATTACATTGTATATGGTTTTTTAGTGACACCCATGATATTCAAAGGCAATAACCCTACCTTGGCTTTTTAGCACAATACTGCCAATGTGGTGTCTATTACTATCAGTTGAAATGACTGTGTCTCCTTGAAATTCCTTGGATAATCTATAAGAAATTATCAAATAAGAGAATAAGCATAAATAATCAATACTTTTTACTGGACTGACTAACTTAAACATCTAGCTTACAACATGGTCATATTGAAATGTTCCATTCATTTACTATTTTCTTTGTTATTTTACTGGCATATAAATATTTACAACACTACTAAACTCTAAAATGAGCAAAGTTTTAATAATTACAGAAAATTTATGATTGCAATGTGCCATTAATGTACATCATTAATGGAAAAAAATTCCAGCAATTAGTTGTAGATTGCAATCTGTGTAGAAACTAGACTGACTTTATACAGGAACTGTGAACTTATCCAGCACTCTTTTAACTTTCAGTAGGAACAGTGGGGGGAAAGAAAGCAAGATTTTTTTCCTGAATTTATAGGAATGGTAGTTAGCCCAGGTATAAGGTTGCAGCTTTTCACACACTGTCAGAAATGTATCCCTTCTCAGTACAAAATGCTAAAGAGAACTATATGTTCCAGTCATATTGATTTAAATGAAACTGGATTTTAGTATTGCAATACAAAACACGTGTACTCCCATAAACAATGTTTAACATATGTAACCATGGATTGATTTCTTCCCCAAGGCTGTGTAAGAATGAATGATTTCCAATAAGATTCACCTGAATTGAAGAAAAGTAAGTTCACATAATCTGTGTAATTTACCTGGATTGATATCAATAGCTGATAAAAAGAATTCCAGGAAACACAGCATATCAGATGTCTGAAATAGGAAGATCTATGACCACTTTCTCTTCTCCCTCATTATCATCATTTATCCTACATTCTGCAGCTCCACTATTTATCATAAACAAATGATCAACGAATTTTCTTCTCGGGAACTGAAAAGAGACCAAATACGGATTTCAAACTTTTGTTGGACTTGTTAAGAGAAAAGTGTTGCCACTTGTGATTTGTGGTCAGAGCAAAGTTGGAGGTTATCAAAAAAAATATGGTGGTCAAAAAAAAATCAAGTTGGGTATTCAATAAAGCCATTATTTTTTTTATTTTTTTTTAAAAAGAGTACTGACAATATGGAATTGTTAACATGTTTTACATGCCCACAGTGGCTCGGACTAATTTATATAAAGAGTAAGTGAGATAAACATTTGAGAGAAAAGGGCTAGCAGCTAAGATTTCTTGATTGGGTGATACAGAAATCTCATGAGTTACATAAATATCAAACAGCTTGATAGGGCTGAATACCTGATGCTTTACTTAATTTCCTATCTCTCTTTCATTTATCCAATCTGTATCACCTTCAGATTTTATCTTTCTGATGTTCTCTAACTCTGTGTTAGGTGACTTATGTTGTCAAGAAATATCCCTCACTATTAAACCTTTCTCCATGACAATTCCATCCTTGATATCAAACCAAACATTTCTAACTTCTTTTTTCTCTTAAAGTTCTTGAACATCTTGTCACTTTCAATGTCCTTCTACCCCAAAATGCCTGTTATTAATTACAATATTCAGAGCATGTGGCCTACCCTGAACAAAGTCAAGAATAGATTTGCTAGGTCTGTGACCCAATTATTTTTTAATGCTTTAAAGTCTTTAACAGCTTCAAATAATGGTGCCCTTACCATTTTCATGGGACTATCCTTGCATGGCAAAATAACGGCCCTGAAAGCAGTCAATAATATAGTCGGCCATCTGGCCCATCAAGCCTGCTCTGCCATTCAATAAGATCATAGCTGATCTGGCCATGGACACATCCCCACCTACCTGCCTTCTCCTCATAACCCTTAATTCCCCTACTATACAAAAGTCTATCCAACCTTGTCTTAAATATATTTATTGAGGTAGCTTCATTGGGCAGAGAGTTCCACAGATACTCCACTCTCTGGGAAAAGTAGTTCCTAATCTGTCCTAAATCTACTCCACCAAATATATTTTCACTACTAATGTTTCTCACTTCTACATACATACCTCCCCACCTATCTCTACTATTGATTTCCTCTTTCTCTCAGATCCATTCTAATTGCCTTAAATAGACATATCATTGTTCAATTAATTGGTGTGCAGGTGGATGGCAGGAGGTTCAAGGGTGAGTTAATGAGCACGTGAGAGTACTTTACAGAGCATTAAGTAGGTGAATAGGACTGATGGAAACATCTACATAATGATAAAATATGATAAATACAACTCTGAGCCCTATTAAATAATTTGATACTACCAATATGAGAAAGTACCTCAAAACTGAAACTATTACCCACATTCAACATTTCTATTATGTTTCTCGATAGCCTCCCAATCTCCAATTTTCAAGAACTTCATGCTTGTCCATGATCCAGTCTAACAACTGTCATCTACCTTCTAAAGCAGTAGATGCTAAATCTCACCTGCAATTCCTCCAGCTTTAGATCCCCTATCATGTTCTCAAACATGATAAGTTGGTCTTTTTATCTAAGTGACATCCTGCCAATTTGTAAAGCCCAATCTTAACAAATAAGACCAAAGGGCACAAGCTGGATGTAAAATTTTGTATCTTCTTTATACAACTTACATTTGTTCCCAGTAGGTTGAGACTTTGAAGCCTGCCAATCCAAAACAAGAAACCCAGATATCTCAACATCATTGCACCCAATCAATGTTTGATTAGCTGCAGGCTTGTAAATTTAAACAATCCTAAATAAGAACATCAGGAGGAATTGGATAGGGATGAGAGAAATCATTTACAGGACTACAAAGAAAGACAGAATTAAGTGACTCTATAGGTAACGGCATAGATTCAAAGTTTGAATGACTTCTTCCTGTATCATAACAATTTCATGACTCAAAACTCCATCTCTCGCCTTACCTGTATTCAATTCCATTGATGGAAGTGGAGCTTTCACCTACCTTGGCATTAATACCTTACATTACCTCAGACGTACTAAACTGACAACAAAGTACTTTGATATGTCCCATAATTGTGAAACTAGTGAATGAAATGAGTTAAATATTCCTAAGTATTTTCCTTCCTCCACCTGACACAAAAGTACTTTTAAACTACCTTCCTCAAAATAGTTTTAAGAAGTCTTCTAAAATATAATTAAAATAGATTTTTATCATTGGTAAAAAAATGTTAACTCTATATCAGAACCTCACAATGCTTTTATTGGAGGAAAAGTGGCTTTATTCCCACTTTAATCAGAAGTAAAGATAGGCTCTTCTAGGATGCAGGGTGATTTGAGAAATACCAGTATATTTTTTGTAAATTAATTCTAGGTTGAGGCTTGACTAAGGCTTTAGTTTACACTATTCCACTGCCTACACACTCCAATAAAATGATGATACTCAAATAATCAGAAGATGAAGTTAGTTAAATCCAAGCACGCATAGGTAAATATTTCAGAATGTTACTAAACAATTCACCTTCCAAAATGGATAAGAAGTTGTGTTTCAGTTTGAATAGGTATGTAGTTGCTTGATTAAAAAATAAAAATATTTAACCTGTTTGAGTTGTCCTCCTAAGGCCAAAATCAGGCAATAACCAGTAGGCAGGGCTAGGAAGGGCTGATGGTATGTTTGCACATGTGCATGGGACTAAAGAGTGCAGTGAGATCTCCTTTCAGATTTTTTGCAGCATAATAGTGTATTAGATCCTACAGAAGCAAATATATATTTTTGCATCCTTTCTTTCTCCCAATTTCTCTTTCACCCATGACTTTTCACAAACAATTGTGATTCTCATGAGATTGGTGGTGGGTGTGTTTCCAACACCTGACTGTCTCTTTGGCTCTGTAGATATGTATCAGAAACATACAATGATGTTCAAAGTTCAGAATCAGAGTTGAGTTTGTTATCACCAGCATGTCATGAAATTTGTTAACTGCCTACAGCAGTGCAATACAGTACACGATAATACATAAAGGAAAAAAAATGCCCAACTATGGCATTCAACCAGAGTGAGAAGACAACGAACAATGCAAATACAAAAAGAAATATTAATAATAAATAAATAGGCAATAAACATCAAGAACATGAGACGATAAGTCCTTGAAAGTGAGTCTATGTTGTGATGCACATTTATCTAATTTTCATGGTATTTCAGTAATTATCTGTCCAATTTCTGACAATTTAATTAACAGACTTGATTGGCAATAAAACCAATAATTTAAAGCAGCTCGAAAAGCAGAGATAATTCAATGACACATCTTATAAGATGTGTTTTCAAAAGGCCTGCGGAGGCCAGGTCATTGGATACCTTTTACTTTTTTTTCTTTAGGCATCCGTTAGTCTCGTGAGACCATGGATTTGCGCCTTGGAAGGTTTCCAGGGCGCAGGCCTGGGCAGGGTTGTATGGGAGACCGGCAGTTGCCCAAGCTGCAAGCCTTCCCCTCTCCATGCCACTGATGTTGTCCAAGGGAAGAGCACTAGGACCCAAGCAGCTTGGCACCGGTGTCGTCGCAGAACAATGTGTTAACAAGTGCCTTGCTCAAGGACACAGTGCGCTGCCTCAGCTGAGCTCGAACCAGTGACCTTCAGATCACTAGATTAATGCCTTATCCACTAGGCCACGCGCCAACACCATTGGATATCACTGTCTAGGTTATGTCCTAGCATTAGATGGGTCAATTTTTACATTTAATCCACTTATTTAACACACTACTGAATTTTGAACCATTATCTACAGATACATTTTTTTCTCAAAACCTGTTGGTTAGTTGACACTGTTTTAATTTAAAATGTAAATTTTGTTTGGAGTTTATTGGGGTAGTATCAGTAAATGCTGAGCAAAGACAAGTAAGTGTAATTCATCAGCCTGGGGACAATAGGGAACCGTGTATGATGGAAATTAACATATCCATAAAATGGAACAATCAGGAGTAGAATCAAAAGTGTCTGTGACTGACAGAGCATGCTTGTCCGTTGTTTCCCAACAGGCAAATTGTGAAAGAATATGGTTACCTGACAAATATGCTTCTGATAAATGAAGAGCTGCTGTTACACCCTCAGGAATCACATGGTCTTTGTGCAATTTTACATGAAAGAAGATGGAATCAATTCATCTGTTGTGGAAAGTGTTGCAGCTTGTTGTAGCTCAAACCCCATGGCAATTTATGTTTTGTATATTCATTGTACTGTAATGTATTATTTTTGAGACATTTGAGGCATCATATTGGCAGGAGCACAATGCAAGCATGTGTTAAAATAAACGTAATTGATGCAACTCTAAATAACACATCACAGCAAGTTTCAACAAAGAATTAAAACTACATTACCATCAAAAATTTAATTGCTTACTTATGAGATTTTTTAAAATTGTAGTTGTGGTCCCTGACTTATCTAATCATTAGATAATTTTAAAATACTGGAATGTATATAAGTGTAAATATTATAGTATCTGTAAGGACATATCATCAATTGTCATTAGCTAGAAGCTAGGTGATGAATCTATGCTCCTACAGTCAATGTGCATGAACCTGGTTTAGGTCATGGACTGGGGAGTCAGCGTTACATGTTTGCTTTATGTGGACTGCATCTCAAAGCAGCCACTAAAATCATCTCCCCACTGTAAAAATGGCAAAGGTTTTCTAAACCGGATGAAATGACAAGTAAAAGTACAAACACGCATACTCCATAGGTGGGATGGGCTTCTCCCCTGGTAGTGGGTGATTATAACAACAATAGGTTCCTCCGTTCTCCAGCTAATCGTTGCAATGCTCAATTGAGGGATGATGTTCAAAATGTAAGGTTGCAAATTCAAAGTGTATTTATTATCAAAGTACGTCAAGATGTACTACCCTGAGACCATGCGGGCATTCACAGTAGGACAAAGAAATACAAAGAAACAAGTAATGAAACACCCAAACAAAGATGGACAAACAACCAATGTGCAAAAGAAGACAAATGGTGCAAATATAAAAAGAAATTTTAAAAAGGCATAGTTAGATAAATAAAGGAAGAAACAGACAAACAAGCAAGCAAGCAAATAAATAATACTGAGAACATGAGTTGTAGGATCTTTGAAAATAAGTCCAGAGATTACAGAATCAGAGCAATGTTGATGTGAATGGCATTATCCAGAATGGTTCAGGAGCCCGGAGGTTGAAGGTAATAACTGTTCCTGAACCTGGTGGTGTGAGAGCTAAGGCTTCTGTACCTCCTTCCCAATGGCAGCAGCAAGAAAGGAGCATGGCCTGGATAGTGGCGGTGCTTGATAAAGGATGTTGTTTTCTTGTGGCAGCGCTCCTTGCTGATGTGCTCAGTGGTGGGTAGTGTTTTTCCTATGATACTGTATATACCCGACTCAAAAGCTGTGGATAAACTAGGAGATTCCTAGTCTGCTGAGGGCTGGATCTGAGGCATTCAAGTCTGGTGATCCAGGACTATACGAGAAGACCAGGTGCAACTTACAGAGGGCTAGCTAAAGACCAAAAGATCAATTCCGATTGAGGTTAAAGGCAGAATCGGATGCATGTCAACTCTGGAAGGATTTGAAGGCTGTTACTTCCTACAAAGCAAAACCTAACATTAATGAATGACAGTGTTGCTTCACTCCCAGGCAAGTTCAAAGCCTTTTATGTTCACTTTGAAATGGAGAATAAAACTACAGCTATGAGGGTACCAGCAGCATCCAGTGACCCTGTGATTTTTGTCTCAGAGGCTGACCTCAGAAGGCCTTTCAAGAGGGTAAACCCTCTCAAGGTGACAGGCCACGATTGTGTACCTGGTAGGGCTCTGACAACCTGTGCCAACCAACCAGTGAGACTGTTCAAAGACATTTTCAATGTCTCATTGCCACAGTCAGAAGTTTCCACCTGCTGCAAAAAACCAACAATCATACCAGTACCCAAGAAGAGCAGAGTAAGCTGCCTTAACGATTATCACCCAGTAGCACTCACATCTATGGTGATGATGTGTTTTGAGAGGTTGATTATGCCTAGAATCAACTCCAGCCTAAGCAAGAACCAGGACCCACTGCAATTTGCCTATCACCACAATAGGTTTACAGTGGATGCAATCTCATTGGCTCGCCACATGACCTTGGATCACCTGGACAATATTAATACAGTACTTGCATCAGACTGCTGTTTGTTGACTACAGCTCAGCATTTAATACAATCATTCCTACAGTTCCGACCAAAAAGGCCCAAAGCCAGGGTGTCTGAACCTACCTCTGCAAATGGATCCTCAGCTTCCTCACCACAAGACCACAGTCTGTGCAGATTGGAAACAACCTCGTTGGTAATCAATACCAACACACCTCAAGAATGTGTGCTTAGACCACTGCTATACTCTTTCTACACCAATGACTGTGTGGCTCAAATTCCAATCTATAAATTTGCTGACAACACAACTATTGTCAGCAGAATTTCAGATGGCGACTGGAAGACATATCATCTGGTGGAGTGAAGTCGTAGCAACAACCTTGCACTCAATATCAGTACGACCAATGAACTCATGTGAATTTCAGGAAGGGCAAGATGAGAGAACACACACCAGTCCTCAGCAAGGGATCAGAAGTGGGAAGGGCGAGCAATTTCAGGTTTCCGAGTGTCAACACCTCTGAAGATCCATCCTGGGCGCAACATATCGATGCAGTCACAAAGAAGACATGGCAGCAGCTGTTATATTTCATTAGGAGTTTGAGGAGATTTGGTAGTCATTAAAGACACTCACAAATTATTCCAGATGTACTGTGGCAAACATCCTAACTGGCTGCATCACTGTTTGGTATGGAGGGGCCAATCTACGTCGGGTCTCACTGATATATAGGAGGGCACACCAGAAACACCAGATGCAGTAGATGACCTCAACAGACTCACAGGTGAAGTGTCGCCTCAACTGAAAGGACTGTTTGGGGCCCTGAATAGTAGTGAGGGAGGAGGTGTAGGGACAGGTATAGCACATTTTCCACTTGCAAGGATAAGAACCAGGAGGGAGATCAATGGGGAGGGACAAATGGACAAGGGAGTCATAGAGGGAGTGATCCCAGCAGAAAGCACAAAATGGTGAGGAGGGAAAGATATGCCTGGTGGTGGAATCCCGTTGAAGTTGGCAGAAGTTTCAGAGAATTATGTGCTGGGTACAGAAGCTAGTGGAGTCATAGATGAGAACAAGAGGAACCCTATCCCTGGTGTGGCAGCAGGAGGATGGAAAAGATGCAGGTGAGGGCAGGATTGATAGTGGAGGAAGGGCAGCCTCTTTCTTTGAAGAAGGAGGACACCTCAGTTGTTCCAGAATGAAAGGCCTCATTCTGAGAGCAGATGCAGTGAAGACGGAGGAACTGAGAGAAGGGGATAGCATTTTTTACAAGTGACAGAGTGGAAAAAGGTATAGTCCAGGTAGCTGTGAGAATCAGGGGGTTTATAACAGACATCAGAAGATAAGCTGTCTCTAGAGATAGAAACGGAGAGATTGAGAAAGGGAAGGGAGGTGTTGAAAAAGAATCAAGTAAATTTGAGGGCAAGGTGGAAGTTGGAGGCAAAGTTGATGAAGTCAACAAGCTCAGCATGGGTGCAGGAAGCAGCTCCAATGCAATCATCGATGTAGTGTAGGAAAAGTTGGGGAGTGATACCAGAGTAGGCTTGGAACATAGATTGTTCCACATAGCCAACAAAATAGCCAACAAAAAGACAGGCATAGCTGGGACCCATCCGAGTACCCATGGCTACACTTTTGGCTTGGAGGAAGTGGGAAGAGCCAAAGGAGAAATTATTGAGAGTGAGGACCAGTTCCACCAGACAGAAGAGAGTGGTGGTGGAGGGAAACAGGTTGGGTCTGTTATCTAGAAAGAAGCAGAGTGCTTTAAGGCCTTCCTGATGGGTGATGGAGGTGTATAGGGATTGGATGCCAATGGTGAAAATAAGATGATCAGGACCAAGTTACTTGAAGTCATTGAAAAGATCCGGAGTGTGTGAAGTGTAATGGATGTAGGTAGGAAGGGAGTGAACTGGGGGATGGGGATAAAACAGGTTTGAGGTATACAGATATAAGTTCAATGGGACAGGAACAAGCTGAAACAATGGGTCTACCTAGACAGGCTGGTTTGTGGAACTCAGGTAGGAGGTAGAAACAGGGTGTGGGGTAAGGGCACTATGAGTTTGCTGGCAATGGATGGGAGATCCTGGTGCTCCTTAGTGGGGTCCTGTATGAGGGGTAAGTAAGAGGAGGTCTCTGAGCATTGTCACCCCGCCTCAACGAGGTAGAGGTCAGTCCACCAGACTACTAAAATACCCCCCTTATCTGCGGGTTTGATGGTGAGGTGCTGCCTTGCCTTCTTTGTAATGGCAATAATGGGCAGGCTTGAGGACAGAACCTCTTATGTAAATTTAAAGAATTTAAAGTTACTAACACTCTCCACCTCCAATCCCCTAATGAGTACTGGCTCCACCCTCTGTCCCCACAGATGCTTCTCAACCTGATCATTTATTCCAGTAACTAGTTTTTTGCTCCAGTCTTCAAAGTGGGTGAGGGTTGCTATGAATTCATTTATTTATTCTGGAGTAGCAAAAATAAATCTGATAAATTTCAAAGTTCAAAGTTACTGTATTATCAATCACAAGCAAGAGAAAATCTGCAGATGCTGGAAATGTGTGTGTTGCTTACTTTATTATCAATGTACGTATTGTATGTGTTAGCATATACTAACTTGAGATTCATTTCCTGCAGGCATTCACAAGAAAAAATAAAGAAATACAAAAGAGCCTATGAAAAATAATTAGACATAAACAAAGACTGACAAATAACCAGTGTGAAAAAGAGGAACTGTGCAATTAAAACATTAATACTGAGAATATAAATTGTAAAAGATCCGCAGAAGTGAGCTCGTAGGTCATAGAATCAGTTCAGAGTTGTGGTCATTGAAGTTATTCACAGTGGATTAGGAGCCCGATGGTTGTAGGGTAATAACTGTCCTTGAACCGAATGTTGTGGGACCTAAGGTTTCTGTGCCTCCTACACAAAGGTAGTAATGAAAAGAGAGCATGGAATGCGGGGGCCTTTGACCATGGGTGCTGCTTTCTTATGGCAGTGGTCCATGTAAAAGTAATCAGTTCTGGAGAGGGCTTTGCTTGTGATGGATTGGCCTGTGGCCACCACTTTCAGTAGCCGTTTCTGTTCTGGGCATTGGTGTTTCCACACCAGGCCCTGACGGTACATTAAGTACTCTCCACTGTTCATCATAAGAATTTGTCAAAGATTTTGGTGACATGCTGATTCTATTCAAACTTATAGGAATATAGATGTGTTCTTTGTGATAATGCTTATGTGACGATCCCAGGACTGATCCTCTGATATGATAACACCAAGGGATTTAAAGTTTCTGATCCTCTCCAGCTCCGATACCTAGTAAGATACCTTCCAGCTTCTTCCTTCTGTAGTTGATAAACAGTTCTTTGGTTTTGCTGACATTGTGTGAGGTTGTTGTTGAGGCACCATTGAACCAGATTTTCAATCTCCCTCCTATATGCCAATTTATCACCATCTTTGAGTCAGCCATCAACAGTGGTATCATCAGCAAACTTAATTATGACATTTGAGCTGTATTTACTTCTACAATCAAATGTATAAATTAAGTAGAGCAGGGGACTAAGCACTCAGGCTTGTGGTGCACCTGTGCTGATGGTGATTGTGGAGAAGATATTGTTGCCAATCCAAGCTAACTGGCCAGTTATAGATAGAATAAACTACAGTACAGTAATACTTGCTGGGAAACACGACTGAATGATGATGAATATAGTTTAGGGCATAACCATATTGATTCTAGCAATGTTCTATCATACTGCCTGGGTTATTTGTGTGATATCATAGAAAAAATTCACCAAATATACAGATTCAACACCATTAGAATACAGTATGTATACATAGAGAGAAGTCAGTACCTGAAGATTAAAAGATTGCGTAAGTATTTATCTCCTTCTCGCTGACAATCAACACTGGCCCATGGCTCTACTCTTTCTACACCCATGAATGTGTGGCCAGACAGAGCTCAAATACCATCTATAAATTGCCAAAATAGATCAGCTGGCTGAGTGGTGTCAACAACAACAATCTTGCACTCAGTGTCAATAAAACTGAGGAATTGCTTGTGGACTTCAGGAAGTGGAAGTCAAGGAACACACACCAGTCCTCACTGAGGGATCAGCAGAGGAAAGCGTGAGCAGTTTCAAGTTCCTGAGAGTCAACATCTCTGAAGATCTATCATGGGCCCAACATATTGATGCAATTATAAAGAAGGCACAAAGCAGTTATATTTCATTCGCAATTTGAGAAGACTTGGTACGTCACAGGACTTGCAGATTCCTACAGATGTGTGATGGAGAGCATTCTAACCTGTTTTAACACTGTCTGGTATGGAGGGCCTACTGCACAAGATTAGGAAAAGCAGCTGAAAGTTGTAAACTCAGCCAGTTCTGTCATGGGCACTAGCCTCCCCAGCATCAGGTCAAAGGCTGTTGGGGCAAGGTATTCGAGTCGGGCTGTTGGGCCGAAGGAGGATCTGGATTGGGTTTAGAAGAGCTAACCTGGGTGCAGTCCGTCGGGGCAAGGTATTCGAGTCGGGCTGTTGGGCCGAAGGAGGATCTGGATTGGGTTTAGAAGAGCTAGCCTGGGTGCAGTCCGTCGGGGCAAGGTATTCGAGTCGGGCTGTTGGGCCGAAGGAGGATCTGGATTGGGTTTAGAAGAGCTAGCCTGGGTGCAGTCCGTCGGGGCAAGGTATTCGAGTCGGGCTGTTGGACCGAAGGAGGATCTGGATTGGGTTTAGAAGAGCTAGCCTGGGTGCAGTCCGTCGGGGCAAGGTATTCGAGTCGGGCTGTTGGGCCGAAGGAGGATCTGGATTGGGTTTAGAAGAGCTAGCCTGGGTGCAGTCCGTCATGCTGCCTGCTACATGGAGGCGCCTGAGTTGGTGCCTTTGAATTTGCATGAAGGCAGCGTGTAGTGAAACCGTGAGTGACTGTCTTGCACATTTCTTTTGCGACCATGTGATCCTGTTGAACGTAGACTGCCATAGGCCTGCTTCCCTGGTTTAGTGGTGAGACAGGCAGCAAGGCTGCAGTGGCGGCTCGGTTGGAGCAAAAAAATAAGCCTCCAGAGGAACACTGGCTCATTCGGCTGTATCCACGCATAGTCTGAATGGCAATTAAACTTGATTTGATTTGATCAAGAACATCTTCAAAAGGTGGTCCCTCAAAATGATGACATCATCATTAAGGACACCCATCACCCCGGCATGCCTTCTCCTCATTGCTACCATCAAAGGAACCTGAAGGCACACATTTCATGTTTCAGAAACAGCTTCTTCCCCTCCACCAACAGATTTATGAATGGATAATGAATCCATGAACATTACCTCAGCATTTTTCCTCTTTTTGCACTACGTATTTAATTTATCTTTTAAATATACTTCTTACTCGAATTTATAGTCTTTTTATTATTATGTCCTGCTGCTGGGAAACAACAAATTTCGTGACAAATGGCTATGATATTAAATCTGATTCTGATTCTGATTCAGATAAACAATGTAGGAAATATTTGGATTATTTGAAGATATAGTGGAACAGAATGTGTCCATACACACAACATAATTCCAATACATAGTCTCTTAAAACTAAAATGTGCACCATCAGATAATGATAGAAAGAATATACAGTACATGCTTCCAATTTATCTCCATTATGTTAAGTACCCTGATTCAGACATTTTACCATGAAACAACTGCAAGGAAACAGAAATATCAATGTTGTCACTCACATCTTTTGTGACTGCGAAAGAAATCACCAGAGAGATACTGAAGAAATCTTTATCCATCACAGCAAGCAGGGATCATTCAGAAGACACTCTCAGTAGAGGCTCACAAACCCAACGGTACCTCATATTTTTATACCCTTAAGATCAAAGGTCGACAAACAGCTGATACAATACAATTTCAATTGTTACAAATTCTTCCAATATTTTGGGTTGACAATGCTTCCTTTGAATTGCATATCTACAATGACAGACACCTCTGAGTGTTCAAGCAACATTGTCAAGTAATTCACACAAATAGTCAAAAAGCTTCTGGGAGCAGAAATCCCAAACACCCAAAATTATTGTCAGAGCTGTCTCCGAGTACACAAATACCATAATTACACAAGAACTATTGACTGCCTATACCTACGACCATATTTGCTACGCTAAGTCACAACCTCTGTCTGGTCTGCCAGCTTGAACTCAGTCAGAATAGTATGCAAATATCTTAGCCCATGTTCCCTGGTTTGATGCAAGTCAATTAACTTAACCTCATTGCCTTAATATATGGCTATTGCATATGCAAACTCTTAGCCTGTGGTGCAGCCTGTTATTTTAAATTCAATTTACTGCTTGCAATTTACAAAAAAAACAAATATCTGATGTCTAATTGCGAGCTTCACAAACTTATTTACATTTACAATGAAAATTGAAACCTTGTTCTTTTTTTGTATTAATATCTGGTATATTCACATAACACAAGAATACTCCCTAACATGCTCTCCTATTGGCCCCTAGAGAAATCTATCCCAAGAAGGCCAAACTTTAGAGACAATCTGATTAAGTGGGTCAGCAAAAATGCCCTTCACAGACAGACAGACAGACATACTTTATTGATCCTGAGGGAAATTGGGTTTCGTTACAGTCGCACCAACCAAGAATAGTGTAGAAATATAGCAATACAAAACCATAAATAATTAAATAATATTAAGTAAATTATGCCAAGTGGAAATAAGTCCAGGACCAGCCTATTGGCTCAGGGTGTCTGACACTCCGAGGGAGGAGTTGTAAATTTCGATGGCCACAGGTAGGAATGACTTCCTATGATGCTCAGTGTTGCATCTCAGTGGAATGAGTCTCTGGCTGAATGTACCCCTGTGCCTAATCAGTACATTATGGAGTGGATGGCAGACATTGTCCAAGATGGCATGCAACTTGGACAGCATCCTCTTTTCAGACACCACCGTCAGAGAGTCCAGTTCCACCCCCACAACATCACTGGCCTTACAAATGAGTTTGTTGATTCTGTTGGTATCTGCAACCCTCAGCCTGCTGCCCCAGCACACAACAGCAAACATGATAGCACTGGCCACCACAGACTCGTAGAACATCCTCAGCATCGTCCGGCAGATGTTAAAGGACCTCATTCTCCTCAGCAACCCTTCCCCAATGACCTATCATGTCTCTATGTGTACCTACATCTACAATTTCTAACATCTCTAATTGACTATCTACAAGACTTCACAGAGATGACAACCAATAGTTACAGAAATTTGATCACATCCTCTTTGTCCCTTTAGTCTCTGATAGTTAAAACTACAGAAGCGACTGTCAGTGGTTATTCTGTGAGCAGGGTGACCACAAAGTAACTTTGTGTCAGATTCACAGGCAACAGTTCACATTCCATGCCACGACTGAAGATTATCAGAATGATCTTGCCAACCAGTCTTTTCAATCAATCTGCCGGAGGGTTTGGTATGCCCTCTATTTGCACTGTGGCAAGGATCTCGCCCTGGTGCCACTCTCTCCTGGACTGTTCTTTCAACCACTGAAAGAGCCCAGCTTATTTGTGTTCACTCCCCTTTCAGCTGGAGTGGCTACCTTCCAACATTGTGTGCAATTTCTTTTCCCCCTCTCAGTCTGACTTGGTATCAAGGTTGTGGAACTTGATTCTCTGCCTTAACTCGGACCCCTTCCCATCTATTCTCCCAAGTATCTTTCTATTCTGAACTATATAACTAATCATCAACCTCCAAGGGCCAATCTTCATTACAAAGTAGAGTTACCGTTATACCTTAAACTTTATGCATGGTTTCCTGACATGCTCACTTTATGCCTTCTGCAGTTATGTTCTTCGTGAAGTATGGACTTGATCCCATGCTCTGTCTGTGAGGGCAACAAGAAGGAGGGTCCACTGCTTAACCTGAGTCCAGTGTTTCAGATGGTCTCCTCACAGGGTTGGTACATGAACACAGGTGTCATTTGTTTGAAGGACCACCTGGAAGCGAACCCTGTCTTTTCTGATAGCTCCTTTACAGTGACTTGGTCACCCAGCTGTGGGAAGACTATTTTCTCTCTCTCTGGCTCTCTCCCTACTCTGCAATATGTTGTTGCTGTTTTGCTCAATCCCTCAATTTGTTACCCTCTTTACAGTGGTCCTTCACATCTCCAAATAATATTAAGTTGACTCTAGCAGTCTCTTCCTGTACCCTTTCAGTTTTTGTCGTCTCATTTTCTTCTGTTGCTCTCTTTACCCCGTGACCTGCACACTCATTCCCTGTCTGCTCCGTACTCTTCGTTTCTGGTGCATATTTAATTTAATTGCTGCTATCTCTGCAGGCAGCTGCACTACTTCTAACTCCTCTTCACTGTATTTGGCCCCTACACCTGGGACCTCCAGGCCTGATTCACAATCATTCTCATCTCCTACCCCTCCTTGGGCTGCTGTCTCTCATGCTATGGGCAGCCATGTTTTCTGCTCTGAGGATCACACGTTTGCTATTCCAGACCTATCCATGTTACTTTTCCTTTTCCTGAACCTATGATGGCACTTGCCTTACTTAGTGTGTCTGTCCTCAGGACAATACCCTCATTGTTTGGGTACATCCAAGAATCTGCAGGACGATGCACTCCCTTAATCTCAGGTACCTGAGGCTCATTTCTCTCCACGCTCATTGTTTCATCCCCAGCGGTGGTAATGCAAATCATCTCTCCAGTCATGGGTACAGGTAGATCAGCTATTGATATTGAAGACCCGTATGCATTAACATTGTATTGCAGGCTCCCTATAAAACCTTTTGTGCACATTCGTGGGTGATCGATACTCGCAATGGAGTCTGTCACCAACCATTTATCTGGCCTGTATGCTGTCCTCACCAGCTTTATGATATGGTCAGCAGCCAGTTTGGACAGAGAAGACTCTGCTGCAGTTTCTGCCTGTTTTGGTGAATGATTCTCACATCTTCCTCCTTCACCGTCTCCAACCCTGGCCTGCGAGGCCACAGCTGTGACAAATCATCTCCTTTGCCATTCCAAGTCTATTCCAGCAGTTCCCAGCTAGGTACCCTGGATGTTGACACACAAAGCAAATCCTCTGTGATGGCACATCATCTACATCCACTACAGCTACTTTACAACTTCTCTCCCCCTCCTCTGGTCTATCTCACCGGACCATGATACTAACATTGAGTAGGTCAATCCCTCTGCTATCCCAAAATTTTGAACTTCCTGCTGAACTGAGGTCAGGCTTTCCTTCAGCACTTCAGGAAGAATGGATCATCTCTCCCTGGATTGTTCAACCCTGAGCACTCCTCGTACACTTGATATCTCACTCTGAATAATCCATGACTAGCTCATCAGCTCTCTGAACTGCTGACATTATCATTATCCAGTTACTCTCACCTCCCCCCAGTTACTGCCTCACTTCTGTCTTAAATCAGCAATCTTTTCCTCATTACTGGCATTCCCACTAGTTGCCCATGTACCATCCTGCATTCCCTAGGTCATACTATCCCACATATTCATTGGGCATTCACTCTTACCAACACATGTGTACCTTTGAGATGCTCCTGATGAACTTCAATCATTTCCTCGAGCTTGATTCAGATTCCTGAATTGCCACAGGCATCTTTAAGTGAGGGAAACTCAGACAAAATGCTTTGCCTCTCCCTGAAGGGTCTGTGAATGGTGGTAATCAGTTTCAGGAGCTGGCTGGAATCATCAGGATTCTTGACCTGATATTTTCTGATCGCAATAGGTGCCATCCCTACAGATAAACCTGGGCATAACCTGTCCCTCAAATACTTCCGAACTAATTCCCATTTTAAGCAAAATATAAGGGATGGATAAAAATTAAACTGTACAGTACATACATGGAATCACAGAGTATGTTATCTGCAATCTTCTATTCATGTGCACTGAACTCATGATGCCTGTTGTATTCCTTTCATATAAAGATCTGTTACCTCAGAAATGTAAACTTATTTTAAAACACAAACACACTCACAAAAAAATATACTATTATACAGTTCCCCAAGTGAATATACATGCACCCCTCTGGGCTCCTGAACAGTCAGGAAACAACTGATGGCCCTATCTCAACAAACTAGCCAAAAATGTCTGGTCTCATACACAAAACACATGCACACACACACACACCATACTTCCATATCTACTAGTTCAGCTCTCTGCCGTGTTCTGTGATACTTTGTGATCCCTTGGTTGATCCCATAGAACAGATCTAAGCATGAGTGTTACTCTTAAAAATACTCACCCCCTTAGACTGCTTAAGTTACTGGCCATAAAGTGGTTTACCAACATATCCCGAATGAGCCCCCAAATGTTGTGACTGTGAATGAAGTCACCAGAGGGACACTGAAGCTGATGATATAGAAATCTTTATTCGGCTCAACAAGCAGGCACCATTCTGGAGACACTCTTGGTGGTGGCTCAAAAACACAAAGATACATCACATTTTTGTACCCTTAAGATCAAAGGTCAACAGTAGCTAATACAATACTACTTCAATAGTTAAAATGTCCTTCAATAATTCGGGTTGACAATGCTTCCTTTGAATTACATATCTACAGAGACAAACACCTCTGAATGTTCAAACACCTTTGTCACAAAGTAATTCACAGAAATACTTGAAAAACTTCTGAGGCAAAAATCCCAGTCACACATAATTAATGTCATCAGGGCTATCTCTGAGTACACAGATATCATAGGTACACAAAAACTTTGATTGCCTGTACCTGTGATCATGTTTGACAAGTGACAATATCTGGCTGGTCTGCCAGCTTGAACTCAGTCACAATGGTGCAAATAACTTAGTCATGTTGCCAAGTTTGATGCAGGCCAATTAACACAACCCCATTGTCTTAATATTGTCTATTGCATATGCAATTACTGAGTCTGTGGAGTGGCCTGTGTTTTTAACTTCAATTTACTGCTTGTAATTTACAAGAAATACTGAAGCTAGTTGCAAGCTTCCTGAATGTATTTATATTTTCCATATATAAATGTACATACTGTAGGTGCCTGGTTCTTGTTTGAATTAATATTTGCTATATTCACATAACTCCAGAATACTCCTGAGCAACATCACGCTCACATATGCCTGGTGGTCAGCTCAGGAGTGGCATTATGAAGACTTTTAAAAAGTATAATGAAGACTGAATCATTAAATCTGTGCTATTATTATACATGGAATTTATCAACACATTTTCTTGAAGAGTGTGGTGGAAAAGTTCACCTACAGAGAGGAAACTAACAACTGAATTTCCCTGCGATAGTGGGCACTACCATAACCTGAAAAACAATGAATTTTGAAGATAAAAATATACACATGTTACCAAATTGTGGTAAAGTTTTGCTGAAACTTTATTAGGACTTTATTGGTTAGGAATTAGGACTTGCACATGCTTAATAATAAATAGTTTTGTAATCTCTTAATGGATTTCTTAACTGGAATTAAAAATGAGACATCCTGTAAAAATGATAAATATCACCAATAGATGGCAGCAGATTAGTTGTCAAACACATTATAAGTTGCAAAGGAAAACATATCTTTCTCACACTTGGTAACAACTTATGCAATTTGGAGACAAGATTAGTGAAAATGTAACATAAGGTTTCTCGTTGAATACTATACTCGTCTATAAGATATATACCTTCAGTTAAATTCTTGGGACTTGTTGAAGGTGTTTTGTGCGGAAAATTCTGTGGGATTTCAGAGCCTTTAGTAGTGCCTGTGCTAACTCTAAGTTAATTACACAGTTTTACTCTAGTGTTTACCTGTCAAAGGGGTTGGTAGGCAACAGTCATATCATCTCAATCACTGTCTACAGTAACAAAAGAATCAATAAAGATGAGTCACTATAGTATCACAAAGTGTCTGATGCTGAAAGCCGCCCATTCCTAATTGCCTTTAGAGATAACTGATAATACAGACTTTGAAGTGAAAATCAGCCTAATGAGTGGCCTTGCTGGGAGGGGAGATCATGTGTCACACCAGTTTGCAAATACTTGCACACAAAGCAGCCAAAGGGAAGTCCTTCCCTTTTGGCTGGGTGACTGTCAAGCGCCTCATACCCACTGACCAGTACAAAGGCACAGACTGACACCCAGCAGGAGACAGTGGCCTGCTGATCAAGAAAGACTCCATCCATCTTCCTCTGCCTTTAATCAGCCTAGCTGGAGCCCTCTAGACCTCTTCTTGTTAACATTAAATTCATAGGAATGACTTTCTGTCTATTCTTGAAAAGACAGAAGATTAAAATTGTAATTATCTTAATAGAATGCTGCAGGCTGTGCCTGGCTAACAAACAATACCTTAAAAATTAAAACCAGAGAGCAATGCAAAATGCATCAAAGTATATTAATTTATTTTAATGCAGTGTAATCATTATAATAAAGTCAAAACCAACAGCATCTATTTCATTATACCACATTTCATTCTAAAATGATTTCAAATCACCATTGCATGGAATCTTAATATGCTACCTTTGAAGAATAAGCCATTCAACAGCCTTTACTGAAGCATTTTATGCACACTTTATATTTAAAAGGTTGTACAATTATACTTCAGTCAATAGTCAGCTTTTCCTATAACTTCAAAAATTGTGAAATACACCAAGCCCCTGTGAGTTAAAGGATCTCAAATTTAATCAGTAACATAGTTTTTTAGGCAATTTAAATAGATTTACTGTAACATCTACGGGTCTGGAAAGTTTGATGCTAATGTTTTCAAATCAGCTGTTATCAAATTTCCAGACTTGTAGTGCTCTTTGTGTGGACAGACATTTGGTCTGAATTAGTTGAAGCTTTGCAGCTGGCACCAGCCATGCTCCACTGCAGTTTGAGTAAGACATCAGTACAAAGCACTTTAATCATTTCCATTGGTACAGGTTAATATGATGGTCTTGGAGCAGTAGATGCTTCCTAGACAACGCGGTGACTGAACTTTAATCAGTAACATTGGGAGACTTTCAGCACTGTTGGACAGAAAGTATTAGACATCTGATAAGACTTCTATACTCTTTCTTGTGTCATTAGAATTTTGGTCTAATTTAAAAATGGTTTCAGTTCACTTTCAAGATGACCTACCATTCAAATTGGAATTTAAAAAATGAAATGAGGTAGAGTGCGTTATGTGGCCAGTTCAGTAGTAGACAGTCAGCAAATCTTTTATCACACAACAATACAAAATATATAGTCTCATCATGTAAATGGACTATATATTCAATGTTCTAGCCTTCCAAAATAATGTTATGGATTACTGGAAAGATGAGCAGCTTTCTAAATGGGTCTTTAACTGCAAGGGTCACACAAACAATTAGAAGCAGTTTGTAATAACTGAAGTGGAAAACAATCTCAGGCAGAAGCGTCTAAAATAGATCTCAAGCTATTGGCTGTGAACATGAAATAGGCTGGTATGATTTCCATGACTTCTCCCTAAAGAGTACTTTTGATTATAATTAATTTGACTTGTAGTTACTATTCAGTAGCATATAAAAAAATTATAGCCAATATAATTTTGCTGCTGTTGAGTAGAAAGTTTGTTATTTGTTCTATCAGCAGCCCTTTTCTGCAACTACATTTAAACAGCACATTGTTTATATACACCATATTGCATAAAAATCTCACTGAGAGCAGTTCAGTCATTTTTATAATTATGAGGCTGATTTAACATCTGAAATGCTACTGTTGCAAGCACACAAACAGAAACTATGTAAAAGGGAGAGCAGCTCACATATATGTTTATCCCTTACCAAATGAGGCTGAGGCATTTATAACAAATAAGAAAACTGCAATATGGTTTATTGCAGAAGACACCAAACATGAACAGATAATAGTAGAAAATACAGGGGCAAAAGTAAAGGAGGAACATAATACAACACACACAAAATGCTGCAGGAACTCACCAGGTCAGGCAGCCTCTATGGAGAGAAATAAACAATCAATTCTTTTGGACAGAGACCCTTTGGCCCGAAATGTTGACTGATTATTTCCTTCCATAGAAGCTGCCTGACAAAAATGCTCCAGCATTTTGTGTGTATTGTTCCAAAATTCCAGCATTTGTGGTGTCTAGGAGCAACATAATAACATTGAGGGAATAGTATAAGAGAAATTTACGGGATTAAAGCCACTGGATCAAATGCCTGGTATGGTCAAGTGCTAAAAGAAGAGCCTACAAAGAGACTGGATGCATTGCTTGTGATCTGCCAAAATTCTTTAGATTCTGCAACTTTGAACACTGCAAATGTAATGCTCCCTTTCATGAAAGGGAAAGTAGAAAATAGGAAACTATCAACACATTCGTCATGTCACTGGAAAAGTGCTGCAATTAAAAAATAACATACAGTTTGTCAACAAGATTTTATGAAAGGAACATAGCATTTGGCAAATTTATAAATATTGTTTGAGAACCTAATGAACAGTCCAGATAAATCAATATCAGTAAATCAGGGGTATTTGGGTTTCCAGAGGCATATTTGCCATAGAGATAGATGTTCATTATACATAATAAAGCCGTGTGGCATTGAAGCTAATGTATTAGTTAACAAGCTAGAAGCAGAGGGTGTGAATAAATAGATTATTTTCGGATTGACACAAGTGCAATAAAAACTTACTTGCAGCAGTATTAAAGTTTGCATATAGGAGGGAGAATGAAAATCTTGCTGAGTGGTGCCACAACAACCTCTTACTCAATGTCAGCAAGAACAAGGAGCTGATTATTGACTTCAGGAGAAAGAAACCAGAGGTCCATGAGACAGTCCTCATTGGAGGATCAGAGATGGAGAGTGTTAGTAACTTTAAATTCCTCAGTGTTATTATTTCAGAACACCTGACCTGGGCCCAGCATGTAAGCACAATTACGAAGATAGCATGGCAGTGCCTCAACTTCCTTAGGAGTAGGTAAAGATTCAGCATGACTTCTCAAACTTTGACAAGCTTCTATAGCTCTGTAGTGGAGAGTATATTGATGGACTGCATCACAAAGTGGTATGGAAGCGCCAATACCCTTGAATGGAAAATCCTACAAAAAAAAGTGGATATAGGCAAGTCCATCATGGGTAAAGCCCTCCCACCATTCAGCGCATCTAAGTGAAACACTGTTGCTGGAAAGTAGCATCCACCATCAGGGATCCCAATACGCATGATATGCTCTCTTCTCGCTGCAGCTATCGGGAAAAAGGTACAGGAGCTTCAGGACTCACACCATCAGATTCAGGAACAGTTATTACCCCTCAACCATTAGACTCTTGAACCAAAGGGGATAACTTCACTCAATTTCACTTGCTCCACTTTGAAATTTTCCCACAACCAACAGACTCAATTTCAAAGACTCTTCATATCATGTTCTCAATATTTATTGCTTATTTATTTATTATTATTATTATTTCTTTCTTCTTGTCTTTGCACATTTTGTTTTCTATTGCATACTGGTTGAACCATGTTGGTGCAGCCTTTCATTGACTCTGTTTTGGTTATTATTCTATGAATTTATTGAGTATGCATACTAGAAAATTAATCTCAGGGTTGTATATTGTGACAATAAACTGTATGTACTTTGATAATAAATTTAATTTGAACTTTGAAAGAACACAATTATAAAAAAAAGCAAGAAGCCATTTTAGTGCAGAGCCCTTATATCATTACTAAACTGTAATAATTAGGTTTTTGCCAGTTGGTTCAAGAATTGAATAGATGTATAGAAACAGATGTTCTTGAACCTGGTGGTGTTTGGAATTAAGTCTTCTGTACATCCTTCCTGATGGTAGCTGCTAAATGTTGGCATGGCCGGGTGGTGGGAATCTTTGATGATAGATGTCTTCTTGAGTTATTGCCTCTAATAGATACTACCAATGGTGGGGAAGGAGGTGCCTGTGATGTATTGGGCAGAGTCCACTATTCTGTGCACTTTATTACATTCCTGTGCATTTAAGTTGCCAAATCAGGTTACGATGCAACCACTCAGGATATTTTCAACAGTACATTTGTAGTTACTGTTCTCCAATGTGCAGTAAGGAGAAGCTAGCTATATTAGAGAGAAATGAGGGATTGCTGCATTCTCTGTTTCACTGAGATATGGTTCATCCCCAATAACTTGGACACGGTGTTCCAGCCCGAAGGATTCTCAATCCTCTGGATGGACCAGACAGCAGCATCAGTAAAGGGCAGAGGCAGCAATATCTCCTTCATGGTGTTCAGACATATCGGTCCTGTCTCACTCTTGTTCTTCCAGCCTGGAATACCTTATCATTAAGTGTTGACCATTCTAATTACCGGGAGAGTTCTTCACCATGATCCCAACTACAGCTTACATACCACCAAAGGCAGATGTCAACAAACACTTAATGTATCGAGTGCTATGATTAACAAACAAGAAATGGACTAACCTGACACCTTTCACATCCTTGATGGGGATTTTGATCAGTCTGATTTGAAGAAATAATTGCCATATTAACATCACTACATCACTTGTGGTGACCTAATACACTTATCTACTGCTATACTACCATCAAGAATGCCTACCATCCCAACCCTCGACCATATTTTGGGAAATCTAACATCTGGCTGTCCTCCTTCTACCTGCATATAGGCAAAGATGAAAGAGTTAAGGACAACAAAGTGGTGGTCACAGGAGGTAGAAGAGCATCTACAGCAGATTTTTGCAATAATTTGATGCATATTAATCCCATATGTGACCATATAGTCACACCAGATAGCTCTGGGACAGCCCTTTTTTTAAAGAATATTTATACTGATTTATTCTGATTCCCAGATACTGAAGATATAGGAATGTTAAATCAGAATCTCAGCCTTAATTGGTCCTTAAATCTTAACCAAATTCTCAGATATTGGGTTCCTCTCTGTACAGTTTTCAGCTCTATTCAGTTTGACCTAGTCAGTAACAATCTGACAGTCATGGACTTGCGGAGGCAAACCATGAAATTTGAATGATTTTCCTAAACGTATTACCTCAGAATTATATCTTGCATTTGTCAAATTGCTGCTATTTGCAGTTTATTAAACATGCTTATGCTATATTGAAAAAGAAAAAAATGTAAACCAGAGTTAGAAATGAATTTTGTGGGTTATTGCAAAAAGAATGCCAAGTCAACCTTTGACAGTAAGTGTTTGGGGCATGGCTCAGGTAAAGCATAAAAATTGCACTTATTGATATTAGAGACCCCCCTGCTGGATTTTAATTTTCTTCCTTGCATAGCTCTGGTAAAGTGAAGTGAAACTTACTCCATGCGAAATAAAAAAAAGGACAATGAGGTGATCAATTAGATAATGTGGAAAGTATTTCTTGGAAGTATGTTACTTTATAATTCATCACATTATAAAATTACAATGTTTGATTGTATATTTAGACGTTCATTTAAAATTTTCAATCAAACTCTTCTTGAAGCATGTTTCTGACCTTAGCACAGGAAAGGCCATTGATAAAGTCCTGAGGATTCTGAATTTTGGATCCTTCGCAAAGGAACCAGTGTGAGCAAGTTTGTCCTTGATGATTGACAACACAAAAAAATTTTTTGGAGTTGGTTTCCACTAGTATTTTTGACATACTTAATAGAAATGGTAGCCAATAGCTTGTCAAGTCCATGTCAGATCCTAGGGGAGCACTACAGTCAGTCTCATTCCCCTTTCCTCATTTCCATGTAGCCTTACAACTTATTCCCTTTCTTAAAGTTCAAATTTATTATCAGAGTATGTATACCAATATACAACCTTGAGATTCATCTTCTTGCAGGCAGTCACAAAACAAAGAAACACACACAACAACACCAACAAACATCCAATGTGCAAAAGAGGACAAATTATGCAACAGTAAAAAACAGTAAATAGATAATGCAGAGTCCCCAAAAGTAAGTCCAGAGCTGTGGATTCAGTTCAGTGCTGAGGCTAGTGAAGCTGGTCAGAAGCCTAATGGCTGCAGGGCAATAAATGCCCCTGAACTCAGCACTCATTCTGACGCAATCATTTTGCTATAAGTTTACACCAAGGCCTAATTTACCATAGCTAATTAATCTACCAGCAAGGCTTTGGAATGTGAGAGGAAATCAGAGCAACCTGGCACAGCAGAAAGAAAATACACGTTCCACAGACTGCATCGGAGGTCAGGATCAAACCGGGGCTCCTGGACCTATGAGGCAGCAGCACTGACTGTTGTATCACATCAGAGGTCCTAAATGCAGATGACATCAAATAAATCAGTGCAAAAGATCAGCCAATTTTAGATACAAGTTAAACCCAACGTCACTTTTATTCCTGTTTCCGGCATTCTGCTTAATTGGTCGGAAATTCATTTAGTTGAGATCTGTCCATGCTCGTTGACAACACATAATGTTTTTGTTCAAGACATTCCCAAACTGCATACATTTTCTAAGCCACAGAGACACTGCTGGACATGCTTTAAAGCTGTTTCATTCCTAAAAATTAACCACTCAGTGGTTCAATACAGTATGTTATAATAATTTTAGTACTGTAATTCAAAGCAGGTTAGTTACAAATGAAAGATTAACATGAACTAAAATGTCTAATTTTTATCGCTGACCTCATTTTCAGTTTTATTAATAAAACTGCTCAATGTTACTCTGAATGGGTCAGCATCAAAATCACTTCATGACCAGAGAAAAGTTCTATCACACTAGTTCAGTGAAGATTTTATGCTTCTGCTAATATAAATAAACTTTATGACAACTGCTTTTTTTAATGAATAACACAGTTCTCAGGGTGTTTCAAATGCAATTTCCCAACTGTGCCCCAAGCAAGATCTCCACCCTTTATGCTTATAGCCAGAGGGCATTTATTTAATTAAAATGTTAAATATAACTCTCAGAAATTTGGAATTTGCACAAGATAGCAAGTAATGACAAAGTGTTTACAGGTGATTACTATCCTACCATCTGAGTATACCCTAAATTATCAAATGATGGAAGTACTTCCTGGTGTGGAAATAAATCTTGTTAGAGTAAGGTCCTAAGTCTGAATCGGATTGCAATCCAGGTTCTAGGGTTGGAACTGTACAAATCAGCTCTGTCATAACTGCAGGATTAAATATTTTGAGGGAAAAATATGTTTATTCACTTCACTGCTTATTGCTGGAGCCTACAGTGCAAAGCCAACTAAAGAGATGTCGAACAAACAGATCTTTTAAAGGGGTGAACTGTGCCAGAGATTAATTCAGTGTGAAAAATGGACCAAATGAATGTCAAACATTGTTGACTCTTCAAATTGCATAATAAAATATCAGCTCTTTGTCTATTAATGGTCAAGAGTCATGGAATATTCCCTTGAGGCACAAGAAGCAGCTTGGCAGCTTCATAGAGTTTCTTTTCTTTGAACTTGGAACAAAGCACTAGACTGCACAACAAAGGACAGAAAACTGGAAATAAGACAGACAATAAAAGAAATTTAATTTAGAGGAAACAAGCATATTATGTATCTATTCCATAAGGTCCCATTCAAGTTTTTGAACAAGATGAGAAGAGTAATAATCCATTTAAAGAGACGATAAAATGAGAAGGAAATAAACTGACCTATTTAACTATCAAACAGCTGAATAGATGTAATCATGTGTAATTACAGCAGTTTCTAATAAAATAAAGCAACATTATAACTATTAAAAATCTTAATTCATGAAATTTCTTTTCACCATCTGACTAGACCTTTGCAAAGATTCTGTACTTTTGTTGGTCTATGAGAAACACTTATTAGGTATGTTGCAATGTCCTGTTTAAGTTGAACAGACACAAATACAGCACTTTCAGGAATCAGATTTGATGTGAAGTACAAGTACCAAGACATTGAATTAATTAACTTGTGTTTTTATATGCCTAAATCACACCAATATCAACAACACACTGTAGATCATGCCAATCATTTCTAGGTGAAATCAAATCCATCAGAAAACTGGACCAGGCACTTCACTCTGTCTGGTGTTTGTCCAACAACCGATGTGTTCTTAATAACTTCACTATTCATCTGAAACCTATTTCCATACCTACAGACAGAAGATAGAGCTTCATGATGCAATTGATGCTAATCATAGAACCATCTCCATAGAAGTGAACGTGTAACAAGTAACAGTGAATATGTTTTCCAGCATTAGTGAATGGATACAACTGAACGGCTTGCTAGGCCATTTCAGAGCAACCACATTGCTGTGGGTCTGGAGTCACATGTAGGCCAGACCAGGTGAGGATGGCAGGATTCCTCCCCTAAAGGACAGCAGTGAACCAGATGGGTTTTTATGACAATCGACATGGTTTCATGGTCATCAGATATTTTTATTGAATTCAAGTTCACCATCTGCAATGGTGGGACTCGAACTCATGTCTCCAGTGTATAATTGGATGTCTGGATTACTGATCCTGTAGTAATTACCGCTATGCCAAATCTCCCCCTCCAAGTCTCTCACCATCCTGACTTGGAAACATATCGCCGCTCCATCATCGTCACTGGGTCAAAATCATGGAATTCCCTTCCTGACAGCACTGTGGGTGTACCTACACCTCAGGGACTGCAGCGGTTCAAGAAGAGAGCTCATCACCATCTTCTCAAGAGCAACTAGGGATGGGCAATATATGTTGGTTTAGCTGGCGATGCCCAAATGAATAAATTTTTTAAAATACCTGATGAGACACTCAGTTTATAGGTATCTTAGCCCTGAACACAAGAGATTCTACAAGTGCTGGAAATCCAGAGAAAATGCACACAAAATGCTGCAGGAACTCAGTATGTCAGGCAGCATCTATGGAAATGAATAAAGAGTCGATGTTTCGGGCCGAGACCCTTCATCAGGACATAGTTAATCTGGAAGTGTCACACTATAACATGGCCAGTTAATTATGGTTGGTTGGGAACTTAGACAGAAGATAAAAGCAGCTGGAGTCCCATTCAATAGGATTTGCTGACATAGCTGGCTTCCCACAAGTGTAAACAAACGATGACCCCACTCATCTGCTCATATAGAATTCTATTAATCACCTGGACCTTTTCATAAATAGGGTAGATTTCTTATGATTTATATCCACCAACCAATGTCCAGGTGGTTATTTATCATAAGAAGAATTTACTCATGTTGAATATTATGCTTCAACAGAGGGAATTCACGCAGCCAGGCATTCGAATGGCCAACAGTGCCCTGAGAAATGGATCCTTTGGTACTAAGGCTACCCTGACTCGTCATATGTGTTCAAATAGACAAGCCATGCAATTCTTAGCATAAATCAAAAGTGCCATTGATCCCCTCAAGATGAGACAATGATGCATGCATCAGTTCGAGGGCATTCCAGGCAAATGGGTGGGGGTACAATGTTGCTCTTAAGAATGTAGAATCGAGGGGGTCCTTTAAGAAATTTGGAAAGCAGTCAGTGCCAGAGGAAGACCAGCACTGGTATAGCAGCAGGAACAAAAGGAGCAGACATCACGATGGTGGTGGTGTCCCTGATGAGACTTTGCTGTGTCATAAGACATAGGCGTAGGACATAGGAGCAGAGTTAGTCCATTCAGCCATCGAGTCTGCTTTGCCATTCCATCATGACTGATTTGAATTGATGTGACTTTATTAGTTACATCCTTCAAATACACGAGGAGTAAAAAGCATTATGTTATGTCTCCGTCTAAATGTGCAATATGCGATTATAGTAATTTATAAAAAATATTACGCACAAAAAGACAATCAATGTAACATAGAAATGCAGTTGCGTCAGAATGTGTTAATCAGTCTGAAGCTGTCCAGGAGCCTATTGGTCCTGGCTTTTATGCTGCAGTACCGTTTCTCAGATGGTAGTAGCTGGAGCAATTTGTGGTTGGGGTGACTCAGGTCTCCAATGATTCTTCGGGCCCTTTTGACACACTTGTCTTTATAAAAGTCCTGAGTATTGGGAAATTCACATCTACAGATGCGCTGGGCTGTCTGCACTACTCTGCGGAGTCCTGTATCTATGATCCCTCTCAAGCCCATTTCCTGCCTTCTTTTCACAACCTTTGACACCCTTACTGATTAAGAACCTATCAACCTCCTCTTTAAATATACAGTACCCAATAACCTGGCCTCCACAGCTATCTGTGGCAATGAATTCTACAGATTCACCCTCCTTTAGCTGAAGAAATTCTTCCTCATCTCTGTTCTAAAGGGACAGCCTTGTATTCTGAGGATGCACCCTCTGGTCCTAGACTCCGTTATTATAGGAAACATCCTTTCCATGTCCACTTCTCAATTTTCACAAGGTTTCAATGAGATCTCACCTCAGCCTTTGTAAGCTCAAATGAATACAGGCCCAGAGCCATCAAACATTCCTTATGGTTAACTCTGCCTTTCCTGGGATCATTCTCGTGAACCTCCTTTGGACCTTCTCCAATGACAGCGTATCCTTTCTTTGATAAAGGGCCCAAAATTGCTTACAATACTCCAGGTGCAGTGTCATCACCTAAGTGAGTTTCGAGGGTGGCTATTGGCCACGCAGGAAATAAGGAACTTCTTGGAAGAGGCTAGTGTAAAAAGCTTACAAAATACTTCTGTTGGTTTTAAGATAGTAGTGGGAAAAAAAAGTAAGAGAGTTCCACAGCTGGGGTCTTAAACTGGAGCAGGACTAATTTTGAGTAATTAGAGCAGAGGTCAGATGGGTGAGCCTGTATGAAGGGAAAAGAACAAGATGGAAGTGCAAGGCATTTAAAATAAGATATCATTGCCACTGTTCTACCCACTTCTCTAACCAGACAAGATCTACCTTGGAATTTGTGCAAGGCTGCAGAAGAAATTGCAGAGGCCCTTACAGAGATACGAGTGGCTTCATCATCACTGGTGAAGTTCTCAAAGACTGGAAGATGGCTGATGTTGTTCCATTGTTTTAAAATGTTAGCAAAGCAAGCCAGGGAATTACAGGCCAGTCAGCCTGACATCAGCAGTGGGGAAGTCACTGAAAGAATTCTGAGGGATAGGACCTACCAGCATTTGGATTGACAGAGTCTGATTAGAAGTAAAGAGCACGGCTTTGTACATGGTGTTACGAACCCCGTAACTGGGTCACTTACCAGCAAAGATAGAGAGGTCCGTTGAAGTCTGATGATACGATTTTTAACAGTATTTATTAGTAAAAATACACAAAAATAATATCAATGCAAACATACAGATAATATACATCGTCAATACTAAATCTAAAAGTGCGGGTATAATAATAATCAATAAGAAATAAGCTCTATCGTTGTCTAGGGGATAAATGTATTGTCCGATGGAAATATAAAAGTCACTCAGTTCATGCAGGCTGCAGCCTTTTGTTGGAGAGAGAGAGAGATGTTTAGAAACTTGCCGGCTTTCCTTTTTATGATTTCGATCCGTCAGAATTCCCGTTGGTGTGGCCGTTCACTTGTGGCCTCTCCTTTAGCTAAGCCATTCTTCCGTGATGAGCCCGCTACCCAGGCAAGTGAGGACGCACACGGGCCCTCACCGGCATTCGCTATAAAACGCTGTCACTGGCTTTCCAGCGTTTCTCCTGGTGCGTCTAAAGGGGTTGTTCCCCAGACCCTCTTTTATCCTTACTCACGGGGTCTCAGATGTCAATCAGGTTGGGATGATGCAATCCCTCAACCAGCCCACTCTGGTCATCCCCTGAGGGCTTCAATGAATAGTACAGTACTCAATACACAATTCCGTCTTCAAGAGACAATGGCCGTTATCCGTGGCTTTGTCTTGCTGAGGCCAGGACACATTCCAAAACCTTGAGGATTCTCTCTCATTTCCTGGGTCCCAGACCCGAATTAATAGCGATCTTGCGATTCTCAAGAAGGAGGGGGCTACTTTGTACCCTTCGGCCCCTCAGAGTTGTGGCACATTCGTAACAATGAATGTGTAACATGAACCTGTCAGAGATTTTTGAAGAGGTAACCAAACCTGTAGATGAGGGTAGGGCAGTGGATTTTATCCACCTAGACTTTAGCAAGGCCTTTTGTTTACAGTAAAGATACCAGTATGGATAGAAGATCAGCAGCCTGACAGAAGGCAAAGAGTGGGAATGAAGGGGACCTTTTCTGGTTGACTGCTGGTGTCCAGTGGTGCTCTGCAGAAGTCAGTTTTGGTACCACTTCTTTACATTATATTCCAATGATTTGGATGATAGAATTGATGGCTTTGTGGCCATGTTTGTGGATGATATGAAGATAGGTAGAGGGCCAGGTAGTGTTGAGGAAGCAGTGAGTCTGCAGAAGGACTTAAACAGACTGAAAGAATGGACAGGCAAGTGGCAGATGGAATATAGTGAAGTGTATGGTCATGCACTTTGGTAGAAGCAAAAAAAGGCATAGAATATTTTCTAAACCGGTAGAAAATTCAAAAATCAGTGGTGCAAAGGGACTCGGGAGTCTTTGTGCAGGATTCCCTATGGGTTATCTTGTGGTTGAATCTATGGTGATGAAGGCTAATGCAATGTTTGCATTCATTTTGAAAGGACTATAAAATGAAAGCAAGGATGTGATGCTGAGGCTTTATAAAGTGTTGGTCAGACTGCACTTGGAGTATTGTAAGCAGTTTTAGGCCCTTTATCTATGAAAAGACGTGCTGGCTTTGGAGAGGGGTCAGAAGAGGTTCACAAGAATGATTCCAGGAATGAGAGTGTTAACGTATGAGAAGCGTTTGATGGCTCTGGGCCCGTAATCACTGGAATTTAGAAGAATGAGGGGGGATCTCATTGAAACCTATCAAATATTGAAAGGCCAAGATAGAGTGGACATGGACAGGATGTTTCTTATAGTGGGTAAGTCTAGCACAAAAGGGCACATTCTCAGGATAGAGGGATGTCCATTTAGATCAGAGATGAGAGATTGCAGAAAAGATTTAAAAGGATGTTGTCAGGATTAGAAGATCTTAGTCATAGAGATAAGTTAGTCTGGCCAGGTCTTTATTCCTTGGAGCATAGGAAAATGAGGGTGTGACCTTATAGAGATTTATAAAATCATGAGGGGCACAGGTAAAGTGAATGGTAGCAGTGTTCTGTCCAGGGTAGGGGAATCCAAAGCCAGTGACACAGATTTAGGGTGAGATGAGTAATATTTAAAGGGACCTGACAGGAAATATTATAAGCATCTGGACATTTGTGCCCATGATGGAACTGGCTGAGTCTACAACCATCTGTAGCGAGGGGGGAGCAGTGTCTCAGAAAGGTAGCATCCATTATTAAGGACCTTCAGCAGCCAGGGCATGCCCTTTTCTCATCAGGTAGGAGGTACAGAAGCCTGAAGGCACACACTCAGCAATTCAGGAACAGCTACTTCCCCTCTGCCATCCGATTCCTAAATGGACATTGAACCTTTGAACAATAACTCACTTTTTTTCAATACCTAGTATTTCTGATTTTTGCACATTTTTTTGATGTAGTCAATATACATATACTGTAATTGATTTACTTATTTTTAATTTTTTTTCCTCTTCTATGTTATGTATTGCATTGAACTGCTGCTGCTAAGTTAACAAATTTCACATCACATGCCGGTGATAATAAGCCTGATTCTGATTCTGCAAATTGGAGTCTCCATACCAAGCGGTGATGCAACTAATCAGATTACTCTCCACTGTACATCTGTGGAAATTTGCAAGGGTCTTTTCACCACTGACCCTTCAATGAGGACTGGTGTGTGTTCTCCCTACTCTCCTTTCCTAAGGTCCACAATCAACTCCTTGGTCTTGTTGACATTGAATGTGACGTTATTGTTGCAACACCACTCAAGCAGCTGATCTCCCTCACTCTTCTATGCCTTCTTGACACTATCTGAGATTCTGCCAACAACAGTGGTGCTATCAGCATACTTATTGATTGCATTTAAGTTGTACCTAACCACACAGTCATGAGTATAGAGACAGTAGAGCAGTGGGCTAAGCACAAATCCTTGAGGAATATATGTATTGATCGTCAGCGAGGAGAAGATGTTATTACCAATCTGCACTGACTGTGGTTTCCACATGAAGAAGTCAAGGATCTAATTGCAGAGTGAGTTACAAAGAACCAGGCTCTGAAGGTTGTTGATTAGTACTGAGAGAATAATGATGTTGAACACGAATCTATAATCGATAAGCAGCTGCCTGACGTATATTTTGCTGTTGTCTTGGTGCTCAAAAGCCAAGTTGCGAGCCAGGGAGATTGCTTCTACTGTAAACCTGTTGTGGTGCTGAATGGCAAGAAGGTGCTGTTCTTGCATTAGCAGTTGTCCACTAATATTGCTGCAAAAAGTAAAGTCTTCTTCCTAACGTAGAATTTAACGAGTGTGATAAGTATACTTACTGTAAAAGGCACTGAGAAATAACTTTTTGAAGTGTGCAACCTCATTTGCAATGTTTTAGCTAAATTTACCTTTTTAAAAAATGTTAACTACTTTAAGTAATTTTTTTATTTTCTTTGCCTTTCACAATCCAGTTTTCAATACATCTCTCTTTATTTCTAAATGGATATTGAAATTAATATTCTTATATATCTTAATGCATTCCAATGTACATATTTTGATAAATTATTAATTCAATGTGAATGGCAATTTAATTTTCCAACTGTGCTCTTTGGGGTTTGGATCCTCTGGGTCTTTCATCCACTATCAGAGGCATTATAGCCAGGAAGTGTTACATCAACAAGCAGGTAACATTATTATGGATTTGAAACTTTGAACCAAATTTTAATGTCAGATGTCCATTTACCTATTAATAAATTTTCTTAATTTTCATACTTACAGATTTCCACCCCCACTCCACCTTCCTCAATTCCCGACCCATCTTCTTGCTCAGCTTCAGTATCCCATAATCTCCCTGACTGACCCCTCCGTTCCCCCTACACTCCCCACAAACATCCTTCCAATTTGTACCTCACTGATCTTTTCTCATAGAGCCCATGCAGCACAGATCACCTCCTTGCCTGAAGCCACACACTTCATGGTATCAGAGATTGACACCAGTTCAATCTGTTCAACTCCACAGCTGAAGTTCTGAATTCCTCTATAATCAAACCATCGCTGAGCCGTCAAGTCCAAAGCTGTATTCTTCTTCTCTCCTCTGATTGTTTGCATCCCCAATCCACCACCAAACAAATTTCCACAGCAAGATTTTCTCTCCCTCCTCATTCACCCCTACAGCCAATTACACTCCAAAGCTCTGTACGTGGCACTCTTTTCCAATTCACAAACCCTGCCCTCCATGGTCCCCCTCTACCCAATTATGATCCTCTTTCACTAATTTATCCTTCTCTCAGGCCTTCCCTATCATTATCTTCTGACTTCATCCTAATCCTCTTCTGCAACCTCCTCTATTCACTTTGGTGGAAAAAAAGCTATAAACAAAGAAGAGTTTAATTATCAAAGGTATATTCATGATTCATATTGTCTTGTGTAAAAAAGGTTAGCTGAGCTTTGGAGTCTGACAATGTTTTTTATTCCTTTCTTCCCATCAGACTTCAGGGATATTACAATTAGTATACCAATGCTTTTAATTAGATGGCATTCTGACTGGTTGCATCAAAAAAGTCAATAAAAAAGTTCAAAAACACATTTACTAATGAATTCTATATATTCATACAACTTTGAAGTTTCCCTCCTTACAGGCAGCCATGAAACAAAGAACCCCAATAGCTTCAATAGTTCAGTAGTTTCAATAGTACCATTTAATATCGGAGAAACGTATACAATAAACATCCTGAAATTATTGTTCCTCACGGACATCCACAAAAACAGAGGAGTGCTCCAAAGAGTAAGTGACATTAAAAATGTTGGAATGCCAAAGCCCCCCGCACTCCCCCCTCCCATGCACAAGCAGCAGCAAGACAATGAAACTCCCCCCTTCCCCACTTACTTCAACACAAAGCATCAGCACCCTCCACCCACCAAGCAAGCAATAGCAAAGCCCCCAGTAAAGTCCATAACCTGCAGTACAACAAAAAACTGATCATTCACCAGACAATTTGGCATGCCACAGGTTCTCTCTCTTCCCATTAAAAACAAAAGAAGACTATCAAACACCCAATATGGAGAAGGAGAGGGAGAGAGAGAGAGAAAGAAAAGAAAAACAAATTGTGCAAACAATAAAAGCAAGTAGACAGCATTCAGAACCGAAGTCCACAATGCCGGGCACCACTGCTGCCAATTCAGAAGTCCACAGAAGCTGACAAGGAAGGCCTCAGTCCAGCACAGTGTCGAGCAAACCCTGCGGAGTACCAAGCTGAACTGACCAGTCCATCACCTCCCACACCCTGACCATTTCAATCTGGCCCAGCGCTTAAATTGTCCAAACCTCAAGTTGGTCTTTGCCCTTGGGTTCGGGCTCCATCACCTCAATAAGGCCATTATTCCCCCTTTCCAATCACAGCCTGGGATGAAGCCTCCCATGCACTGGATAGCAAAAGACTGCAGAGGGTTGTGGATTCAGCCAGCTCCAACATGGGCACAACTCTCCCCACCCTTGAGGACATTTTCAAGAGGCAGTGCTTCAGGAAGGCAACAGCTATTCAATTAAAGATGCTCACAATCCAAGATGTGCCCCTTTGTTGTTACTACCATCAGGGAGGTAGTACAAGAAACTGAAAACCCACATTCAATGATTTGGAAACAGCTTCTTCCCTTCTGCCATCATATTTCTGAGCCGTCTATGAACCCATCTACATAACTTCATTAATCCTTTCTTCTGTACTATTTATTTTTCTAATTTACAGTAATTTTATGTTTTTGCATTGTACTGCTGCCACAAAACATCAAATTTCAATGATAATAAATCTGATTCTGACATCAAAAGTGATGATGAATTAAAGATGGTGACGAATCATGATATAGGAGGGAGATTGAAAATCTGGCTGAGTGGTGACACAACAACAACCACTTACTCTTTGTCAGCAAGACCAAGGAGTCGAATATTGACTTCAAAGGGAGGAAACTGGAGGTCTATGAGCCAGTCCTTAATCGAGCCGAGGGTCAGCAACTTTAAATTCCTTGCTGTATTATTTCAGAAGACCTGTCCTGGGCCCAGAACGCAAATGAAATTGCAAAGAAAGCACAGCAGCACCTCTACTTCCTTAGAAGTTTGCGAAGATTCGGCACGACATCTAAAGCTTTGACGAACTTCCATAGATGTGTGGCGGAAAGTACATTGCATCACGGCCTGGCATGGAAGCACCAATGCCCGTGAATGGAAAATCATAGAAAAAGCAGAGGATATGGCCCAGTCCATCAAGGATAAGCCCTCCCCACCACTGAGCACATATACAGGGAGACTGTTGCAGGAAAGTAGCATCCATCATCAAGAACCCCCCTCCCACTGACAGACACGTGCAGCCCATGCTCTGTTCTTGCTGCTGCCATCAGGGAGAAGGTACAGGAGCCTCAAGATTCACAGGGCTAGGCTCAGGAACAGTTATTAACCACAAAGGTCATGCTCTCTTCTCACTGCTGACATTAGGAAGAAGCTACAGGAGCCTCACTCACACCACCAGGTTCAGGAAGTTATTACCCCTCAACCATCAGTAATTACTCCTCAAACATCAGGCTTTTAAACCAGTGGAGACAACTTGACTCAACTTCACTTGCCCCTTCACTGAACTGTTCTCACATATGGACTCTCTTTCAAGGATTCTTCACCTCACGTCCTTGATATTTATTGCTTATTATAATTTTTTTGTCTTGTACTTGCACAATTTTGTTGTCTTTTGTACATTGGTTGTTTGTCCAGTCTGTTGGGTGTGGTCTTTCATTGATTATACTATGTTTCATAGAAACATAGAAAACCTACAGCACAATACAGGTCCTTCGGCCCACAAAGTTGGACAGAACGTGTCCCTACCTTAGAAATTACTAGACTTACCCATAGCCCTCTATTTTTCTAAGCTCCATGTACCTATCCAAAAGTCTCTTAAAAAGACCCTATTGTATCTGCCTCCACCACTGTGCCGGCAACCCATTCCACGCACTCACCACTCTCTGTGTAATAAAACCTACCCCGACATCTCCTCTGTACCTACTCCCCAGCACCTTAAACTTGTGTAATCTTGTGGCAACCATTTCAGCCCTGGGAAAAAGCCTCTGACTATCCACACGACCAACGCATCTCATCATCTTATACACCTCTATCAGGTCACCTCTTATCCTCCATCGCTCCAAGATGAATTTACTGAGTATGTCTGCAATAAAATGAATCACAAGGTTGTGTAGGGTGACATATATGTACTTTGATAATAAATTTACTTTGAACTTTAACTTTTTTCAGTCATTAAATTGTTAATTTCACAATTCTTCAGTCTGATTGGTTATGGTGATACACTGTTGCTAATCGTATCATTCAGGTTCAAGAGTTTGTTTTTCCTGACAGTGATATTACCAGTTTGAACTTACAACAAAAAGAAAATTGAAAACACAAGCATACCAATGCAATTGTAACTAATAGCCTGAAAAATACAATTAAATAACAGAGTATATACATAAAGTATATGTTCTACAAATTAACTCTATCCAGCTTTCTCTAATTTGGAAACGTTTTCTCTTGAAGGTGGCCTCCAACAACCATGGTTTTGCTTTGCTTGTGCTTTTGTGTAGCAACATAATAGTCTTCTACAGGGATTGTTTCTGAAGCATCGCAATGAAGAACCAGATAACTAATGATAAAACATGACCTGAACTGATGGCACTTACAGCTGAGGGTCAATTACATTGGGTGAGCTGCTCTCAAAATTAACATTTTATCATTATTTATTAGACATCTCATAGATAAATCACAGCCCACAATTAGTTGACAAATATGGAAGTTATACTTCAGACCTGTTGGCTCAATGCAGTTATGCCAGATGACTTTTTGAAATATATTCAGGCTTTCTCTGCTTAAGCTTAAAGCCTTTTGTAATATCTTAGGATATCCCAAAGATTTGGAAAGAAAGTGGGATAGATTTTTTTCTCTCAGATGTGCTCATTGGTGTAAAAATTGGAAACTGTACACAGGTTTTGTAAAATTTTCAAATGATTTACACTGTTAATACAGTTTAAAATTAAATGTATTCATCTCCAAAATCACTATATAACAAAAATAATATAACCAGATGTCTGAGCTAATGGCTAATGGCACAGGAATTACTGGAAGTTGATAATTAATTTGGGTTATCAGCCATTGTAACTGCATAAAAATCTCATCAAATTGTGGCAAAGAGATGTGCCATGAGATTTAACGTGCCATAAACTGCTGGAAAATTTGCCCCACTGCACTATTAACTTCACCAAATGCTAAAGAAATTATGTTCTAATATGAGCTACCACATTGTGTCATAAAACTGCTCGATTTACACTGTTAATATGAGCTAATCTTTAGCAGACAATTAGAACTATTACTCCACTGCCAAAGATCCAGTTAATTAAGTGATTTATGATACCAAGATGCATTGGCTTAACGTTAGCAGTCCAGTAAGGAAACAAGAAACTTTGCAGACTCACTCCTGCAAGTAACAGCGCATCCCTATTTATTATTGTAATTGCTTTTTTATCACTTTGTCCCATCGTGAATCTATATCCTTACTTTTCATCTATTTCTTTTTGCACATAATTTCACTCTAATTTGAATTATGCCATTATCTGTTATTTGTTCCATTTTTTCCCTTTTTATTAAGTATAATTGGTTGAAGTGCTAAACCATTGGACCTAATTGCATCGAGTTCACGTGCCCAATAAATACTGAGTTGGTGTTTTTAAGTTGCAGTTTGCACCACAAAAATAGCATGATCTGACTCATGGATGATGTCATAAGATTCTCCATCCAGCAATTTCTGGATTAATAACTACAATTAAAGTTTTGTCTAGTTTACAGATTGAGCAGTTGCATGTATATGTCAATTGTGCACACACAGCATTGCCCAGTGAAGGAAGAGCACTATATCAGCAAGAGAGTGATGATCAAAATGAGAAGAATCTTGTAAACAAAACCTCATTTGGAATAAAGCCCTCTTCTTTATTACTCATATTAATAGTTTAAATCAAGCAGTTGTACGACACACAATGGATGGCTTGCATTAAATTGTTATTTCTTTACTGTTAATATACTTAATGTACTGTAGGGCAAATTGTCCAACAATTTATGGCATTTTGATTTATAGTGTGTTCTGATAAATGACAAAAGAGGCTAAAGGAATTTGTGCTAATCTTATTTTCTGTTAAGAATATCGTGTAATTTTTTTCAAGCTAATTATACAGTAATTTGTGAAAATATTTTCCAATTTACTGGATGATACCAAAATCCTAAAATCTTGTGACAGTCCTACAATGGTTTTTAAAGCTTACAGTGCAAAAGATCAAAAGGAAAGATTATTGAAAGGACGCCAACAATCTATTTTAGCTGTTGTTTGTATTGATGACAGGACAACATAACTCTGACATACGATGCCTTGAACAATTTTGAAGTAACCCTGCCTTTCAAACAACAATGCTAACTTACCTTGGACAAAAACAATTATTCTTAGAACTGAAGCAGTAAAATTTGCTAATTATTTTTCCAAAAGTGTACCCTCTTCCTTTGAAGTCACTGACAGGCACGGTGTTTTTCAGAAACCCTAGTTAATTTAATTCATGAATACCAGTGGAGTTAATGTTGTCAGGCTCCTATGCTAAGAAGGCAGTGGATTCTGACTGATCCCATTTTCACCTGCTATCATTTACTGTCAGTCTTGGCTTTGCTGTGAGACTTCCAGTTCTGATCAGAAGGATGTGCCACTGTTTAAAGGACAAGGATGCCCTCCCTTGCGTACTGGACAATATTTACCCTTCAGTCAACATCACTAAAGAATAGATTATCTTGTTATTATCTCAGTGCTATTTGTGGGACCTTGATGTCTGCATATTAGCTGTTGTGTTTCACTATGTTACAACAGTGATTACACTTCAAAAGTACTTCATTGGCCACAAAATGCCATGGGACATCCTGAGGTCATGAAAAGCACTATATAAACGCGAGTTCTTTCTTTCATCTCTTTATATACACACAGGATAATGATCAGGCACAGGAAATAGTCTGATTTTTCATCTTCCAAACCCAGGAGAGCTATGATCAATTACAGCGGCCCAGCTAAGATCAGTTAATTCAGCACAGACCAGAAAGTGAACCCGAGACCTTCTTGTCTGTATGTCGTGGTGACGCACTTACTGGGTTCCCTACATTTAGCTTAGACCATAAGCAGTCAATTATGGATTGAACAAAAGGTTTATAGGGGAAGGTAGATAGCAGGGGTTAGTCAAGCAGAAAATATTATGTTTGTATAGAAAAGATTATCTGATCAGGCTGATTGCTTAGAAAGAAATGTCTTGAAACTTGACTCTTTGATAAAAAGGGAGTAGCTACTGTGGATAGAGTCACCAGAATGTGATTAAGAGAAAGTAACATTTTATCTTGATTTTATCCATATTGAGACTACACTACCTACATCAAAAGTGTTCTTGAAATGGGTGCTGAGTAAAAATGAAGCCTCTTCCCATGTGGGTGAGAAAAATGGTAAAACATATCCAATGGTATCATGCGGATGTCAAGAAATAATAAACTTGGATGTTTGTGAGTTCTCTCCCATTCCCAAACTTTCTTTTTAGGTCAGATAATTAAAATTAAGCATTCTAATGGAGCATTTCACTACCGATGAATTTCAGGGCATTACCATTGTACTTGTCATCAATACCTGGTTGTTTATCAGTTCATTGAGTAGGGTCAAGTGTTCTACGGAGCAAATTATGCTGATATGTGGCAGAAAGGGGCATAATTGGCCTGAACATTCTTTGGAATTTGTGAAAGCTCACTTGCATCAAGATCGCACTGGGGATGGCGATGTTTTGCGGGAAGCTCACAAGACTACTACATATACATCTTCTGAACTGTTATCACTGCAATCTGCAGCAAAGATCCCCCTATCTTTATAGTTGTGTGGATCAACCATTGCTCTAAGCAGCAAGTTTTTACATGGTCTGAAAACTGTGCGGCACGTTAATTTTTTTTGTAATATGCATATCAAACATACACAAATTACAACCCACAACACAAGTAAACTATGTCAGGCAGTTAAAACTACCAACAAGCACAACAGCAAAAGTAAATTGCTTTGACTAGATGACATCGGCATTTAGCGGGCCAGCACTTATTAACTATGAGCTGCTGACTTCCATTCTGTGGCTATTGTTACAATTCGTAATTCTTGTAACTTAAATCACTGGCAATGTAAATACATTGAAATTCTAAAATGTTTCAAATTAAAGGCTGTGGTGCATTTATTACTTAGAACATTTATGGATTATATTCATTAACACATAAATTGCAGGGTATTTCACAATTATATTAACATAGAGTTCAAATTTATATTATCATAATTTTAAAATTATATTAACATATAAAAGAAATTCCATCTGTGTGGCAACAAAGGCTGTGTGCACAGGTGCATTTCAGTTACTGTATGACTGTACACCCATACAGCTTAGAGGGGACAATCATCTGCACCCTGTGATTTCCCTTTAACAGTTTGAACAAATTAAATTCACTAATTCGCTCAGTGAACTTGGCTCTCAGGAATTCAGGTACAACAACTAGAAGTAGCTGGTTGTCTACCATAGAAAGCGAGGTCACCAGGGCGTACTTTAGGCCAGACTGGAGTGATGGAGAATACAACCACTGCTACTAAGCATCCTCCTAGCTATGTGCAATCATTGGAAAACAAAATAAAGGACCCAAGCACAATACTGCTGTACTGAAGTGAAATGAGCATGAGTTCTGAAGACCTGTGCTAATCAACAAGCGGGAGCGTTTGCGGACATGTTCAGCCTCTCACTTTAGCAGTCTGAGGTACCCATCTGCCTCAAGCAGGCTCTGTTGTGTACTTAATAGTTCAGTAATATTTCAGTAATTGGTGAATTAAGCATTCTTTGCGGTTTATATAATAAATTACAGGTTATATGTAAAAGTACATGAATGGCATATGACATCATGCCACCAGGTCATATGTGCACACCTCGCTTAAAAGCAAAAACAAAGCTATGACACACATCTCCCAGATCCCTTTTATTTCAATTAGTTTTATGTTTTGGAGTTACAAAACATAACAGTGGCAATGTTGAAGTTTTAAACGAACCCAAGACGACTATCTACGTGTTGAAGTACAGCGAGACATTTGAGTTAAAAAATAAGCTCAGTGTGACATCTGAGTGAAAACACACTGCAAAAGGCAGTCGAGTAAAAAAAACAATGGAGCACGTGCTTCATTGGGAAGGGACAAACACAGTCAATTTTTTAAAATGCAGAAAATGGACAGATTCTCAGGTTCATAAACAGCAAATACCAGGTGATAATAATAATAATTTTTTAAAAATTCATAAATGGCTGGATATATGGGAAAGATAAATGCATTCAATTGCACAAGAGATAACTAAGTATTGTATACTGAGTGAATTGAACAGAATTTTAAAGAAAATGAAATAGCCAAAGAAAACTGAGTGCCACTTTGCTGAGTGCATTGGGTTTGAAGGCATACAGTTTGCTTAGAAGAATGACTACTAGAAACAAACCAGCTGACCCTGATAATCATGTGATTTTAGTCACTCTGGCTGATGTGCAGGCAACCTTCAGGATGGTGAAGATTGGGCCCAGATGGGATACTTGGCCAAGTACTAAAGATCTGTGCCAGTCGACTGGCTGGAGTGTTCACTGAGGTCTTTAACCTTCGGCAGTCAGAGGTAGCCACCTGCTTCAAGCAGGCTTCAATTATACAGGTGCCCAAGAAGAATGTGGTCACCTGCCACAATGACTATTGTCCATCAGCACTTACTTCAATAGGTTTGAGAGTTTGATGATGAAACGTATCAACTCATGACTGAGAGGATACTTGATCAACTCCAGTTTGTCGACTGGATCAACAGGTCCACAGCAGATGCCTAATTATTGGCTCTTCACTCAACCCTGAAATTTCCGGACAGCAAAGGTGCCTACATTAGGATGTTCTTTATTGACTGCTACTTGACATTCAATACCATCATCCCCTCATAACTAATCAATAAGCTTCAAGACCTTGGCCTCAGTACTTCCTTGTGCAATTGGATTCTCAATTTACTCACATCCAGACCCCAGTTAGTTTGGAATGGTAATGACATCTCCTCCACAATCTCCATCAACACAGCTGCCCCACAATGCTGTGTACTTAGCCCCTGATCTACTCACTTCACACTTATGACTGTGTGGCTAAGCACAGTTCCAATGCCATATTCTAGGTTGCTGATAACACCACAGTTTTAGGCCAAATTAAAAGTGGTGCCGAATCAATATTTAGGAGGAAGATTAAAAATCTAGCAGGGTGGTGCTGTAACAACAACCTCTCACTAAATGTTAGCAAAACCAAGGAGCCGGTTATTGAATGCAGGAGGAGGAAACCAGAGTATCATGAGCCAGTCCTCATCAAAGGATTAGAGGTGGAAAGGATAACCAACTTTAAATTCCTTGGTGTTACTATTTCAGAGGATCTATCCTGGACCCAGCACATAAGGCCAATTATGAAGAAAGCAAGATGGCACTTCTGCTTCCATAGAGTTTGTGAAGATTCGGCTTAACAAATAAAACTCTGACAAGCTTTTATAGATGTGTAGTGGAGAGTATATTGACTGCCTGCATCACAGCCTGGTATGGGAAAAACCAATGCCTTTGAACAGAAAATCCAACAAAAGGTAGCGGATATGGCCCATCCATCACTGGTAAAGCCTTCCCCATCAGTGAGCACATCTACATGAGTATTGTCCCAGGAAAGCAGCATCCATCATCAGGGACCACCATCACCCAAGACACTTTCTCTTCTCACTGCTGCCATCAGGAGGAAGGTGCAGGAGCCTCAGGTTCAGAAGATTTATTACCACTCAGTCATCTGGCTCTTGAACCAAAGGGAGTAACTTCACTTAACTTCACTTACCCCTTCATTGAATCAGTCCCACAACCTATGGACTCACTTTCAAGGATTCCTCATCTCATGTTTTCGATATGTATTGCTTATTTATTTATTATTAATATTTATATCTCTTTTTGTATTTGCTCAGGTTGTTGTCTTTTGCACACTGGTTGAACACCCATGTTGGTGTGGTCTTTTCAATCATTCTATTATGGATTTATTGAGTATTTGCACAAGGAAGTGAATCTCAGGGTTGTATATGGTGACATATAAGTACTTCGATAATAAATTTACTTTGAACTTTTAAATGACCCTTGCTGATATTGTGAAAGTAATGCAGAAACATTTTGAACCAAAATCATTGTTGGGTTACTGAACATTTTAAGTTTTGTTAGTGGAATCAAAAGGAAGGGGAGTCCATTTCAGCCTATATGGCTGAATTGTATTTGTTGATGCTCAAGTTGTTCAGCATTGTCAGTTCAGTGATGGGATTAATGATGCACTGTGAGATGTTTCATTTGTGGAATCTTACAGGAAAGCATTAAAAATGGCAGCTAACTGAAGCACAACTTACAGTTAAAAGAGCAGTTAAAATAGCTAGATCAATGTTAACAGCGGACATAGTCATAATTGAGTTGTAGTCAGGAATGAAAGCAAGCATGAACAATATTGTAACATCTAACCAGAAATCCGCTTGGCCAAACAAATTGTATTACCATTGTGTCAGAGGCCCACATAAACCACTCCAATGCAGGTTTAAATGCGAAATTTGCAGAAAATGCAACAAACTAGAACGCATACAAAGAGAATGTCAGACAAACAAAAATAAATGGGCTGCACAGGCAAGATAAAAAGTCTAGTTGCAGTTTCAAAAAAACACTAATGTGCATGCTATTGATAAAAAATCTGATAATGATGAAAGTGACACAGGACTGAGTAACCATGAGATTTACGATAAGAACATAGAAACATAGAAAACCTACAGCACAATACAGGCCCTTCGGCCCACAAAGCTGTGCTGAACATACCCTTACCTTAGAAATTACCTAGGGTTACCCATAGCCCTCTATTTTTCTAAGCTCCATGTACCTATCCAGGAGTCTCTTAAAAGACCCCATCATATCCACCTCCACCACCGTTGCTTGCAGACTATTCCGCACACTCACCACTCTCTACGTAAAAATCTTACCCCTGGCATCTCCTCTCTACCTACTTTCAAGCACCATAAAACTGTGTCCTCTCATGCTAGCCATTTCAACCCTGGGAAAAAGCCTCTATCCACATGATCAATGCCTCTCATAATCTTGTACAACTCTATCAGGTCACCTCTCATCCTCCTTTGCTCCAAGGAGAAAAGGCCGAGTTCACTCAACCTGTTTTCATAAGGCATGCTCCCCAATCCAGGCAACATCCTTGTAAATTTCCTCTGCACCCTTTCTATGGTTTCCACATCTTTCCTATAGTGAGGTGACCAGAACTGAGCACAGTATTCCAAGTGGGGTTTGACCAGGATCCTATATACCTGCAACATTACCTCTTGGCTCCTAAACTCAATCCCACGATTGATGAAGGTCAATGCACCGTATGCTTTCTTAGCCACAGAGTCAACCTGCACAGAAGCTTTGAGTGTCCTATGAACTTGGACCCCAAGATCTCTTTGATCCTCCACACTGCCAAGAGTCTTACCATTAATACTATATTCTGCCATCATATTTGACCTACCAACATGAACCATCTCTCACTTATCTGGGTTGAATTCCATCCGCCACTTCTCAGCCCAGTTTTGCATCCTATCAATGTCCCACTATAACCTCTGACAGCCCTCCACACTATCCACAACACCCCCAACCTTTGTGCCATCTGTAAATTTACTAACCCATCCCTCCACTTTGTCATCCAGGTCATTTATAAAAATCACGAAGAATAGGGGTTCCAGAACAGATCCCTGAGGCACACCACAGGTCACCGACCTCCATGCAGAATATGACCTGTCTATAACCACTCTTTGCCTTCTGTGGGCAAGCCAGTTCTGGATCCACAAAGCAATGTCCCCTTGGATCCCATGTCTCCTTACTTTCTCAATAAGCCTTGCATGGGGTATCTTGTCAAATGCCTTGCTGAAATCCATATACACCTGCCACTTTGTCCATTCTCCTAATCTGTCTGATTCCTTCTGTGGATCCACTCCAATTTGCCTTCTGTTACAACACTACCATCACTGTTGTTGGTTGAATCAAAGGTGGTAATGAACCAGCATACAGGAGGGAGTTCGGAAATCTTGCTAAATCCACAACAACCTCTTACTCAACGTCCTCAAACCAAAGCGATGATTATTGATAACAGGAGAAAGAAACCAGATGTCCTGAGGCAGACGATCAGAGCTGCAGAGGGGCAATTCCTTTGTGTATTTTTTCAGAGGATCCGTCATGGGTACCATTACAAAGAAGACACCACAGTGCCCCGACTTTCTTAGATATTTGCGAACATTCGGCACATCATCTAAAACCTTGACGAATTTCTACAGATGCACAGTGAACAGTACACTGACTCATTGCACCATGGAAACACCAAAGCACTCGAATGGAAAAACTTACAAGAAGTAGTGGATACAGCTGAGTCCAACACAGGTAAAGCCCTGCCACCATTGAACACATCTACACTGAGTGCTGTTACAGGTAAACAGCATCCATCATCAAAAACTCTCACCATCTAGGTCATGCTCCCTTATTGCTTCTACCATTGGGAAGAAGTTACAGGAGTCTTAGGTCACTATAATGTTCAAGAACAGTTATTACCCCTCAATCATCAGGCTCCTGAATGAGGGTAGATGAACTCACTCATTCCAACACTGAACTGATTCCACTTGGCCATTTTTTGTAATGTTGGGTGGAGCCCATGGATCACTGGACCATAGCCAGTGATCCTAGTAGCCAAGAAAAATGAGTGTGTCAGGATCTGTGGTGATTTTAAGGTCACCATCAACCCAGTACTGAAAGTAGATTAATGCTCTCTGCCCAGGATAGAGGAAATCTTTGCAAATGTTTCTGCAGGGAAATACTTCATCAAAAGCGGACTTCAATGAAGCCTACCTACAATTGGAGATGGAAGAAGTGTCCAAAGTGTTTCTCACCATAAACACTCAAAGGGCTTTATCGCTATAATAGGCTTATTTTTGAGTAGCATCTGCACCTGCAGTCCAGCAGAAAGCTATGGACCAGATGCTGCAAGGCTGCTCAGGCACTCAGTCTTGCCTGGATGGCATCATTGTTACTGGTGAGAATGACAAAGAACATCTCCAAAATCTTAAGGCAGTTTTAAAAAGATTGGAAAATTATGAGCTCAGAGCACAATGCAACAACTGTGAATTCTTTAAACTAAGCATCACTTGCTGTGGCCACACCACTGATGTGCAAGATTTACACAGGTGTGCTGAGAAAATTCAAGCAATGGTGCTGCTCCAAGGCCAAATGACGTGCCACAGTTGAGGTCCTTTTTTAGTATTTCCTGCCAAAGAATGCGAAGACATGGCAATTGAGAAAGCAGTGTGAGGTGGCTTTTCAAAAGACAAAGGAAATGGTGACATCAAACACTATACACTATTATGATCCACATCATCTAGTGGAACTTGCCTGTAATGCATCACTTTCTGGTATAGGAGCAGTCATATTTTATGTTATGAGGGATGGAAATAAAATCCCCATCGCCTTTACATCATGTTCCCTTACTGCTGCAGAGAAAAATTATGCAGAGTTTGACAGAGGCCTTGAGTCTCAGTTTTGGGTGTAAAACCTTTCAACCAGTACTTGTATGGGAGCCAGTTACTGATCATCAACCAGTAATAACCATTTTCAATCCACAGAATGCAGAGAAGGGCTCTGTTTCTTGGAGGACACAGTTACAAGATTGAATTCAAGGGGACAACTAATTATGGAAATGCTGAGGAATTGTCCCATTTACCCTTGGATAAAGAAATATTTGAAAAGCTTACAAAAGAGGATACACCTCTGGACATATTCGGTCAAATGCAAATTGAAAGTCTTCCTATTATGGCAGAGATGACCGAAAGTGAACCAGAAAAGACCCACACTGCCTAAGGTCTACATGGCAATCCATGTAGTGGAAGTGGCTGGAATGTGCCGCAGAAACTCCAGCTCCCCCATTTTCACCAAAACCAGGATGAACTTGCCCTCTACAGAGGTTGCTTTATGTGGGGATTGAGAGTTATTGCACCATCCAAGCTGGGAGCTAAAATGTTGGATGAGCTAGGCATGGTCAAAATGAAACCATTGGCTCAATGCTTTATCTGGTGGCCTGGGGTTGATCAGCAGATCGAGCAGCTTGCCATGCACTATTCACGATATCAACATGTCCAGAAGAAAGGCATTCAGAGTGGAGAGCTGTCAGAACTATTTCCTGCAGTCCCAGAGCCAACGCCTACAACCATCACAGAGGAGGCCTCAGAACCTGAGATTGTTTCACAGTGTCACCTGCCAAGCTGAGTGACCTCCCTGGTCCGGAGAGACGTTAACCCACAGGAGTACGAAATCTTCCACAACAATAAAATCCTTAGGCCTGGATAAAGGAAATTATTGTTGCAAAGTTGCTCAGTCAGAAATATATACTTAAAAATACAAAGTGTAAGCATTGAGGTATAAATGAGTTGCATTCTTTATTGAGCTGGAGTTTATAGCTAAGCAGGGAGGAATTTTACGTATTTAATATTTGAGTAATATTGTAAATGTATTGTTTGGTTAAGCATTCTTTGTAGTTTACATAAATCATTAGGAGTTACATGTAATAGTACATGAATGTCATACATCATCATGTCACCATGATATATGTGCGTGCCTTGCTTAAAAGTAAAAACGAAACTAAGATACCCACCTCCCTGTTTTCCTTGTTTTTATTTCAATTAGCTGTATGTTTTGATGTTATAAACCATTGGCCCTTCACTCATCTCAGGAATACCTGGATAATGAGCATGCATATGTCAGGATGATCATCATAGCCCACAGTTCAGCATTTAACATCATCGTCCCCTCAAAACTCTAAGACCTGGCCTCAATACCTCCCTGTACAACTGGATCCTCAATTCCCTCACTTGCATACCCGAGCTCCTCCACAATCACCATCAGCACAGATCACTACAAGGCTGTGTACTTAATTCCCTGCTCTACTTACATTATACCTATGATTGTGTGGCTAAACATCCTCAAGTGTCATATTTAAGTTTGTTGGTGACACTGCTGTTGTTGGCCGATTCAAAAATGGTGACAACTTGACATATAGGAGGACGTTTGAATGGTGCCTCCACAAAAACCTCTCACTCAATGCCAGCAAAACCAAACAACTGATTATCAACTTCAGGAGAAAGATGCTGGAAATCCATGAGCCTGTCTTATTAGGATATCGGAGTTGGAGAAGGTCAGTAAATTCCATAGTGTTGTCATATCAGAGGATCTGTCCTGGGACCCACACATAATTTCCATTACAAAGAAGGTCCAACATTTCTACTTTCTTAGAAGGTTGCTTGGATCTCTGCCCTAAATCTATGCAACATGTCTCCTAAAACTTTGACCAACTTCTGTAGATGCACAGTGGAGAGTATCTTAACTGGTTGCACCATGGACTATAATGAAACCATCAATGACTTGGACTGGAAATGTCTACAGAAAGTGGTGGATACAGCCCAGATTATCACAGGCAAAGCCCTTCCCACCATTGAGCACATCTACATGGAGCACTGCCACAAGAAAGCAGCATCCATCATCAGGGACCCCACTATCCAGCCATGCTCTCTTCTTGCTACCACCATCAGGCAGGAGGTACAGCACCACCAGGTTCAGGAACAGTTATTACTCTGCAACCAAGGGACTCCTAAACCCATGTGGATAACTTCACTGATCTCAACTCTAAACTGACTCTACAACCTACAGATTCAATTTCAAGGACTCTTACTCACTTGGACAATTTGTCTTCTTTTGCACATCAGTTGTTTGTCAGCCTTTGTGTATAGTTGTTCATAAATGCTATTGTAATTTTTAAATTTTGCTATATGTGCCTGCAAGAATTTAAATCCTGAGATAGTATATGCTAATATTTAAGTACTTTGATAATATTTTTAATTTGACTTTGCCTTTGGTATCCAACTTGATAATGACATTTTAGGTAACTTGTTAGGGCAAGTTGTTTATGCCTGGGCCATAATAGTACTGCCCACAAAACATATTGCAAGCCCAACCCTGCCCGTAGACACACAATTTATAAAGCAGGAGTTATTTCTCCAGGAATTTCATGCAAATGATCTATATTCAATAATCAATCACTAACATAGAAAGTTAATCAGCCCCTAGCATTGACAGAATTAACCTCACACATATCGCTTGAACTTTAGAAAATTAGTTTTAAGTAAGGCAATTTTAGCTTCTTCCACTGATCGGAAAACTGTTGAGATCAGATACAAGGCTGGTGTTACATCCAACTTGATGCTGGAAACCCAAGCAAGTCGTGATGAAGAGTCTCAGCCTGAATCATTGACTGTATTGTTTTCCATTGATGTAGCCTGGCCTGCTGAGTTCCTCCAGCATTTTGTGTGTGTTGATTCTAGTATGCAGCTTAGGTTAAACACAAGAGATAGTGCAGATACTGGAAATCCTGAGCAACACACAAAAAATAATGGAAGAACTCAGGTCTGGCAGCATCTCTGGAGGGGAATAGGAGTCAATGTTATGGGCCAAAACCCTTTACCAGGACTGGAAAGGAAGGGGCAAAGAAGCCAGAATAAGAAGGTGGGGTGATGGGAAGGAGTACAACCTAGCAGGTGATAGGTGAGGGGAAAGATGGGTGGATGGAGGAGGGGGGGTGAAGTGAGAAGCTGGGAAGTGATAAGTGGAAAAGGTAAAGGGCTGAAGAAGAAGGAATCTGATAGAAGAGGAGAGTAGATTGTGAGTGAAAGGGAGGAAGGAGGGGCACTGGAGGGAGGAGAGGGGCAGGTGAGGAGAAGAGAAGGGGTAAGAGGATGCTAGAAAGGGGAATAGAAAAAGATAGAACAGGGATGGAGGAGAAATTACTGGAAGCTTACGATAAAATTAGTAATTGCATGCTTAAAGTCAGAGTTTAATAAAACAGGTAACAAATAGGTAAAATATAGGTAACATATAATAAATCACATTAAACAGTTGGTACATTTTAAATTCAAGGCTTCTCTGCTGCAATATTCTTCAGTGTACAGTCTCAATGCATCATGTGAGGTTCTGTGTTATTGTTACTCAACTACTAACTGCTTTCCCACCTAGATCATGAGTGAATTATACTAATTTTCCATGGGAGTTAATAAATATATCACTTTGCATGATTTTAAACTACTTTCTTTGCATGTTAAAATGTAAATCAGACAATGACAGCCTGCCTTGTCTAGATTACATCTTTTATGGGATTAATATTAAAAGTAAGCTAGAAACAACTGCCCTTTATATTTCAGCAGTTTCTTGGCATGCTCATACTTTGGCACTGGCTCAAACACAACTGCTTTAAGGTAATGATGATCATTTCAATATTAAAATAATTTTGCAAATTTAATGTGCTAGTTTTAAAGTACAACATCTTCAAAATTGTTTCCTGCATATGAAAGGCATTGAACTTTGCAATTTAGAGACTATGTTGGTTTTGGAGAGAAATAGATCATTCAATCATTGCCATTGGCATGACCAAATTTACTTGTATTTGTTGATATAATTCAGAGTGAATGAAATATATAGTTCAGTGACACAGGCCAGGCACCAAGACTGGTTTGTAGACCATGTTGAATTGGTTGATCTCATTTGTCAGTGAGTACTAAAATTGCTCCCAGCACTTTTGGGCTAAAGTGGGGTAAAATAATAGCAGAAGAAATAGGAACACTTCAACAAATAAGTGATTATTTAGTCACCTGGGGGGCGGGAGCTATTATGTTAACCTTAGTTATCATACCTGGTAGAGTTAAATAGTTTTATTAAACTCACTGCTTGACACACATAAAAAACATAGTCTCCTGAGTAAAGTTACCATGTTGCCCACAGAAGCATGCCTGGATAAAAGGTAATGCCTTCATTGCAGGAGAGAATATTAACAGCAAGAGGAATCTTGATTGAGCACAACAATCATTTTATATTTAAACGGTGCTAATTCAGAATGAACCAAAAATCTGCCCCACCTCCAACCAAATACAATTCAGTACAATGACTATGGCACATTTCTGTAGGACAGCTAAAAGAACAGATGAATTTGTACATTTTGACGTTTGTTGCTCCAGTTACAGCAAATCTTACTATCAAGGATCTCATTTGTCTACTACAATCAGGTAAAGCCACAGGAAACTACACTTCATCAACTAAAATAAATAAAACATTGGATTTGTGCAACAGCTGTTCGCCAAGAAAAGTAAAATGGTTCCAGAAATCACTCGGAAAATCAAAAAGACAATCTAGAAAAAATTAAGCCCAAAGATCAATGTTGAAATTGAAAAATCCCATCAAATTAAAAAATAATATAGCACATGGCTTTCAGCACTCTATATTAATCAGCGTATACAAATGTCTTCCAAATGAATACTGCCCAATAAAGTTAATGACAAGGGAGTAGGATAGAATTTCTAAAAAACAGTAACTCCATGTAGTATATGTCGCAGGTTTGTGAATTAGCTTGGTTCTGTTAAAAACACTTTCAGCTGAGCCAGAAGATTTTGATCTCATATAATTCAATATTTCAGTGCAGCTTTGAAGTCACATTATATTATTGGAGGCAATAATTTTCAAGTAAGAAGTAAGCAATAATGAAATACAGTGATCTGTTTCTATGCAAGAATGGTGTGAGACTTAAAAGACAAATTGCAAATGGCACAATTCCATATGCCTGTGGCTCTTGTCTTAAGTGGGAAGTTATTTCAGGGATGCATTGACAAGTTGCTGATGTGCACAATATGCTGTGAGCTGCAGTCATATTGTAGCAATGGGGTGGAGAGATGGAGTTAATTGAAGGTTTAGGATAAATGATCGAGTTCTAGTCAAGTGGACTAGTTTGTTCAAGATGGAACTGAGCTTCCTTAAGTTTTTTTGGAGTCTCTCACACTCAACTTATCATGTTACATGTTTTGATCAAGTTCCCTCCCATACTTCTAAACTCCAGTAGTTACCAGCCTAGTATACACAACATATTCTCATAAGATAACCTGCCCATTTCAGGTACTGGTCCAAGTAAGCTTTCTGAATTGTTTCCAAAGCATTATCTTCCTTCCTTTAATAAAGGAGACAAATATATTACACAGTACTCCAAATATAATCTCACCAACACCCTGAAAGAGGGCAGTGAAGGGTCACCAGACTGATTCCGGTGAGAGTAGGACTGTCCAATGAGGAGAAGAGGACTTGACTGGGCTTCTGTTCCCTGTAATTTCAGAACAATGAGAAAAGCTGTATTTGAAACAAACAAAATTCTAGTAGGGATGGATAAACTGGATGGAGGATACTTTTCCCAGCTGTGCAGCTGGATGGGAAGGGTGGTAGATAGAATACAGGGCAACAGTCTCAGGCTATAAGGTAAGGTATTTAGAACTGAGCAGTAGTTTTGTTACTCAGTGAGTTGTTAATCTGAACATTTTCTAGCACAAAAGGTTGAATATATTTAAGGAGGTAAATAGATTTTTCAACACAAAAGGCATCAATAGGTATCAGGAGACCAGGAAATATGGGGTATAGTGTTCAATGACTAAGCCAGCATGACCCATTCCTGCTTCTATTCTATGTCTATATAATAACAAAAACATTACCTCCCTACTCCTTTAATCAATTCCTTTAGCAATATACAATAACATTCAATTAAATTACTTATTTGTGTTATTTATATACCAACCTTATGTAAATGATGCACTAGCACACTCGGCTCCTTCAGATCCCTGCAATCTCTCATCCCTACTTATTGTATCAAAATAGATGTTTTCATTTTTTCCAAATTACACTTGTCCAATTATACTTCCAGACCTTTGCCCATTCACCTTTTCTAACATATCCCTTTGTGGCCTCCCTATGTCCTTTTCACATGGACTTTTCTACTGATCAGAACATTTAGTTACCATACCTTTGGTGACTTTTATATCTGCATTTGCAGTTTGTTTACAGTTAACTGTTCTTGACGTTTACGGTTACTGTCCTATAAATTTGCTAAATACGCCTGCAGAAAAAGAATCTCAGGGTTGTATGTGGTGACATATATGTATTCTGATTATAAATTTTACTTTGAACTTTTTCATCCAAATCATTTCTATAAACTGTAAAATGTCAGACCCCAGCACCATCCACAAAATCTTGTCAACTAGAAAAAGTCTATTTAATGTTTACTGTTTCTCATTATCCAACCAATCTTCTATCCACGCCAGCATGCTGCCAATTGCACCATGAGCTTTTATTTTTGTGACGGATATTCTCTTTCCAGGGTCTGAAAGTTTATTGCTAAATTCAGCCTTCTAGCACTTCCAAAGAGTCAGAGTTTATTGTGATAAATTTCAAAATTCAAGATCATTTAATGTAATTTCCAGCACACAAGTGCAGAGAATAAAATAATTGTTACTCCAGATCTGATGCAGCGTATAAAAACACATTATGATCAAGAACACAATCATAAAAGACACAATAAATGTGGAAACATAAGATAGCTTATAAACAGAGTGATTATATGTATAATAAATGACACTAGGTACAGGAGTATATGTACATACGGTGACTCTGATAAAGCAGTGATGGTGGGGCTGCTGTGTGGTGTGTTAGTGGGACGAGGCGATGATCAGCCTTACTGATTGGAGGAAATACTGTAACTGCTTTTGAGTCTGGTTGTCCTGGCAGGAATGCTTCGCAGCCTCCTCCCTGATGGGTGTGGGACAAACAGTCCATTAGCAGGCTGGGTGTGATCCTTCATGATATTGCTGGCCTTTTTCTGGCATCTTTATATATATGTTCTTGTTGGCAGGCTGTCTGATGCCAGGGATGCGTCGGGCACTCTTGACTACCTGTTGTAAAGCCTTTGTATCCACTGCAGTTTCTATACCATGCAGTGATGTGGCATTCGGAAAGCTGTGAGTAGGGATGTGTCTAGTCCACCTCTCTTCAGCCTCCTCAAAAAGTAGAGGCATTGGTGAACTTTCTTCATTGTGTAGGATGTGTTCTGGGATCTTGAGCAGTACACTCCCAGGAGTCTGAAATTACTCGCAGTTTCCATTGCTGTGATTCAGGTGTAAAGCAGGTTGGGAGTGGTGTGAGTTCTCCTGAAGTCAACAACCATCACCTTTGTCTTGCTGACTTTGAGAAAGAGGTTTTTTGCCTGGCATCAAGACCCGAACTCTTGTTGCTGTTGTTGCTGATGAGCCTCACCACTGTCATCTCATCAGCAATTTGACAATGTGATTGCCCGGGTGTTTGGCTGTGCAGTTAAGTGTGAGCAGAGTGTACAGCAGTGGGCTCAACACACAGCCCTGGGAGGTACCCATGTTAAGGATGATAGGGGGGAAGGAGCTGCTGTGCATCCTGATGATCTGAGGTTTGTTGGTTATGAAATCCAACACCAGTTGCACTGTAAACCTAAGAACAGGAGCAGGAGCCTGCTCTGCCATTCAATAAGATCATGGCTGATCTGACCATGGACTCATCTCCACCTACCTGCCTTTCCCCCATAACCCTTAATTCCCCTACTGTGCAAAAATCTATTCAACCTTGTCTTAAATATATTTACTGAGGTAGCCTCCACTGCTTCATTGGACAGAGAATTCTACAGATTCACCACCCTTTGGGAAAAGCAGTTCCTTCTCAACTCCATCCTAAATCTACTCCCCCGAATGTTTAGGCTATGTCCTATGGTTTATTTAGACTGAGGAATAGGAGTTTGTTCACCTAGGTTTGTGGGTCAATAGTGTTGAATACCAAACTGAAATCCAGAAACAGCATTCTGACATAAGTGTCCTTGTTTTCTAGGTGTGTCAAAGCCAGGTGCATGACAGACGCTATGGCATCTGTCGTAGAGGGGTTCTGTCACTAAGCATATTGGTGAGTGTCCAGTGTGGCAGAAATTGAGTTTTTGATGTGTACCAATGCCAGCTGTTCAAAGCACTTCATGATGATTGGCATCTGTGCCACTGAGCAGTAGTCATTTAGTTCTGAAGGCATGGAGTACTTTGGTACAGGAATGATGGTGGCTGACTTGAAGCATGTGGGCATAGCAGCTTGGATGAGTGTTGAAGACATCAGTGAACTAGTGTGCACACTCACTGAGTACTTGGCCTGGGATGCTGTTTCGCCCAGCAGCGTTGTGGGGGTTGGCTCTCTGCAGTTCTTCTCACATCTGCTGCTGTAATAGACATTGGCTGTTCGCCTGGAAGAGGGGCAGCTTTCATGGCTGGCACTGTGCTGCATACCGCGAGGCGTGCAAAACATTGTTCAGTGGTTGGAGAGGGAGATGTCACTGCTGTTTTACGTGGCATAGTTGATAATGCCCTTGATGCCCAGCCACATACACTGGGAATCGGTATTGGACAGGTGTTCCTGAGCTTCTTGTGCAAAGGTGATCTTTGCTCTCTTGATGCATAAGTTGAGGTTTCTCCTGGCTGTTCTGTCGTCAGACTTGAAGGCAGCATCTTGGACTTTTAGTAGAATGCACACTACTGCAATCAGCCAGGGCTTCTGGTTGGGCCTTGGGATGACTGTTCTTGAGGTACCAACATCAAAATTACAGAAATAGTCAGTGACAGATGAGGCATATTCATCAAGGTCTGTGTCTTCTCCATTTGTGGTGGTCTCCTTGAGCATCTGCCGGTTAATCCACTCAAAGTGATCCTAAAACATAGAGATCGTCTCATTAGGCCATATAGTGATGTTCCTCTTGACTGGTTTCTTAAATTTCAGTGGCGCTAGGTATGCTGAGATTAACATTAAGGAGATGTTGTCAGAGCGACCAAGATGAAGGCATCAGATGGCTTTGTAAGTGCTGCGTCTGTTTGTATCAACATGGTCCAGTCTGTTTGTTCCCCTAGCAGTCCTGGTGGAATTTGGGAAAAGTGTCCTGCGTGTTAACACAAGTGAAGTCTCCTAGAATTATGAAGAGACCATCTGGATGTTTGTTTTGTAGAAAGCTGATGATACTGTAAATTTTCTCCGGGCATCCTTGGCATTTGCGCTGGGGGTATGTAGACAGCAGTGATGAACACTACAGTAAACTCCCTGAGCAGGTCATGTGGCCAGCATTTAATTGTAAGATGTTCAATTGCCACAGAACAGTGACAGCTAACTACAGATGAGTTTGTGCACCAACCTTTGTTGATGTACACACAGGGCCCACCTCCCTTGGATTTCCATAAGTCGTAGGAGCAGAATTAGGCCACTTGGCCCATCAAGTCTGATCCGCCATTCAATCACGGCCGATCTTTTTATTTCCTCCTCAGCCCCACTCCCCAACTTTCTCCCCGTAACTTTTGATGCCATGGCCAATCAAGAACCTATCAATCTTTGCCTTAAATACACGCAAAAAGCCTGGTCTCCACAGCTGCCTATGGTAACAAATTCCATAAGTTCACCATCCTCTGCTAAAGTAATTTCTCTACGTCTGTTTTAAGTGGATATCCCTCTATCCTGAGGCTGTGCCCTCTTGTCCTAGACTGCCCCACAATAGGGAAACTCCCTTTTCACAACTACTCCATCTAGGCCTTTCAACATTCAAAAGGTTTCAATGAGATCCCCCTTCATCCTTCTAAATTCCAGCAAGTACAGGCCCAGAACCATCAAACATTCCTCATTTGATAACCTTTTCATTCCCAGAATCCTTGTGAACCTCCTCTGAATCTTCTCCAATGTCAGCACATCTTTTCTTAGATAAGGAGCCCAAAACTGTTCACAATACTCAAGGCAAGGCCTCACCAGCACCTTATAAAGTCTCAGCATCACATCTCTGCTCATACTCTAGACCTCTTGAACTGAATGCTAACATTGCATTTGATTTCATTGTCACTGACACAACCTACAAGTTAACCTTCAGGGAGTTCTGCACAAGGACTCCCAAGTCCCTTTGCATCTCAGATTTTGGATTTTCTCCCCATTTAGAAAATAGTCTGCACATTTATTTCTTCTGCTAAAGTGCATGACCATGCATTTTCCAACATTTTATTTCACTTGCCACTTTCTTGCCCATTCTCCACATTTGTTTAAGTCCTTCTGCAGCCTTCCTGTTTCCTCAACACCACCAGCCCTTCCACCTATCTTTGTATCATCTGCAAACTTGGTGACAAAGCCACCTACTCCATCATTGAAATCATTTACCTACAGCTTAAAAAGAAGCAGATCCAACACTGACCCCTGCATAACACCACTAGTCACTAGCAACCAACCAGAAAATGATCCTTTTATTCCCACTTGCTACCTCCTACCAATCAGCCAATGTTCTAACCATGCTAGTAACTTTCCTGGAATATCATGGGTTCTTAACTTGGTAAGCAGCCTCATGCGTGGCACCTTGTCAAAGGCCTTGTGAAAATTCAAATATACAAGATCCATTGCAACCCCTTTATCTACCCTACTTGTAATCTCCTTAAAGAATTCCAACAGGTTCGTTAGTCAAAAATTTTCCTTAAGGAAGCCAAGCTGACTTTGTCCTATCTTGTCCTGTGTCACCAAGTACTCCATAAGCTCACCCATAACAATTGACTCTAACATTTTCCCAACCACTGAGGTGAGGCTAACTGTTCTATAATTTCCTTTCTGCTGCCTCCCTCCTTTCTTAGAGTGGAGTAACATTTGCAATTTTCCAGTCCTCTGGAAGCATGCCAGAGTCCAGTGATTCTTAAAAGGTCATTACTAATGCCTCCACAATCTCTACCATGACCTCTTTCAGAATCCTATGGTGTGGTTCATCTAGTCTGGGTGACTTGTGTACCTTCTCCCTTTTAATAGTAACTGCACTCACTTCTCTTCCTCACATCCTTCAACATCTAGCACATTGTTAGTGTCTTCCACAGTGAAGACTGATGCAAAATACTCATTTAGTTCAGCTGCCATCTCCTTGCCCTGTTACATTTTTCTGGCCTCATTTTCTTGTGGTTCTATATCTACCCTCATCTTTCTTTTTTTTATATATACTTGAAAGAACTTTTACTATCCACCTTGATATTGTTTGTTAGCTTGTTCTCATGTTTCATCTTTTCCCTCTTAATTATTCTTTTAATTGCTCTCTATAGGTTTTTAAAAGCCTCCCAATCCTCTAGCTTCCTGCTAATTTTTGCTTAGTTGTTTGCCCTCTCTTTTGCTTTTATATTGGCTTTGATGTGCCTTGTCAGCTACAGGTGTACTATTTTGCCATTTGACTATTTCATTGTTTTTGGAATACATCTATCTTGCACCTTCCTCATTTTTCCAAGAAACTCATGCTGCTCTGCTGTCATCCCTACCAGCATCTCCTTCCAATTTACTTTGGCCAATTCTCCTCTCATACCACTGTAATTTCCTTTACTCCACTGAAATACAGTTACATCAGACTTTACTTTCTCCCTTTCAAATTTCAAGATGAACACAATCATATTGTGATCACTGCTTCCTAAGAGTTCCTTTCCCTTAAGTTCCCTAATTGCCTCCATTACATTACATAACACCCCAAACCAGTATAGCTGATCCTCCAGAAGACTCAATGACAAACTGCTCTAAAAAGCCTTCTCATAGGCATTCAACAAATTCACTCGAGATCCATCACCAACCTGATTTTCCCAATCTACCTGCATGTTAAAATCTCCGATGACTATCAAAACATTGCTCTTTTGACACACCTTTTCAATTTCCCATTGTAATCTGTAGTCCACTTACCAGCTACTATTGGAAGGCCTGTATATAACTGCCATCAGGGCAGTTTTACCCTTTAGGTTCTTAACTTAAACCACAAGGATTCAATATCTTCCAATCCTATTTCACACCTTTCTAATGATTTAATGCCATTCTTTACCAAGAGAACCATGCCACCCCCTCTGGTCACCTTCCTATCCGTCTGATACAATGTGTAACTTTGGACATTCAGCTCCCAACTACAACCATCCTTCAGCCATGATTCAGTGATGGCCACAACATCATACCCAACAATCTGTAAAAGTGCAACAAGATCATCCAACATTTCTTTTACTCCGTGCATTGAGATATAACACTTTTTTATTCTGCATCCCAAATGCACTGATACTCACCCTGCTGGCTGCAATTTTGTCCATCCTGACAATCTGACTGCATGCTGTCTTTGCTTTTTTAACATCCACCCTAATCTGACTCTTCACTCCAGTTCCCATTCCCCTGCCAAATTAGTTTAAGCCCTCCCCAACAGCTCTAACAAACCTGCCCATGAGAATATTGGTCCCCCTCTGGTTCAATATTGGAATATTGGCACCCCTCTGGTTCAGGTGCAACTCGTCCCTTTTGTACAGGCTCTACCTCTCCCAGAAGAGTTCCCAGTGATCCAAGAACCTGAAGCCCTGCCCCCCCCCACCCCGCATCAGCTCCTCAGCCACGCATTTAACTGCCAAATCATTCTTTTGCTACTGTCACTGGCATGTAGCACAGGTAGCAATCCAGAAATTATTACCCCGGAGGTCCTGCTTTTCAGCTTTCTGCCCAGCTCTCTAAATTCTTTCTTCAGGACCTCTTTGCTTTCCCTTCCTATGTCATTGGTACCTGTACATACCAAGACATCTGGCTGCTCTCCCTCCCACTCCAAAATGCTGTGGACGCAATCCAGGATGTCAGTCACTCTGGCACCTGGGAGGCAACATACCATCTGGATGTCCTGTTCACATCCACAGAATCTCCTGTCTGATCCTCTGACTATTGAATACCCTGTCACTACCCCTCCCCTCTTCTCCATCTTTCCCTTCTACACCATAGACCTATGCTCAGTGCCAGTAACCTGGTCTCCATGGCATTCCCCCGGGAGGTCATCCCCCACAACAGTATCCAATACGGTATACTTATTATCGAGGGGAATGGCCACATGGTTATAAGAGGGGTTGTCTGTGTACTCAGGAATCAATGCTCATAGCATTAATTGTGGATATTGGGATATGTGTTGCCAGAAGCTTTTAAAACAATCAGTGTGAGTTACTTTGTCCTCGCAAAGATATCTGGAAAACATGAGATGTAGATGATGATATCAAGTAGAAAATAGTATAAATACCATTACAGTTTAGGCATTGTTAGGAATGACAAGGAGAACAACAGAAAGAAGAATAGAATTCATTCCTCAGTCTTTGGTTTCTACAACAGATGACTCGTTCATCTGCAATTTGCTGGTATTTTCATAAAAATTGTACCTATGTTTGGAAAATGCTTATAGTTTGAATTTATTTTGTAATTTGTAATTTTTTTATAAATTAAAATTTCCTGAGTGTTAAACATGTATTATGAAGTATTATCTGAATTTATATGTGTATCTTTAAAAATAAATGTGTTTTAACTACTTCATTAGCTGGAAGTTATCACCTTGTTGGTAGGGAGGAGGGATCCACCACTGAAGCAGTAGCTAAACCTCACCTCAGAGGCTAGACAAGGAAGTAAGCTAGTTTTTGAAGAGTAGGTGGATCCAGTATAGCCTCGCAATAGTGAGGGTACCAGTAGATATCTATATTGGGTAGGGCTTTGAAGATGGGGAACCTAATACCACCACATTTTCTCCAAATAATCTTTGATACAGGTGAGTCCAAAGCACATTATCACTCATCAGGCTTGTGTCTTGCAGATGATAGAAAAGTTTTAAGGAGTTCAGAAAGGAAACCTCTTCTTTGTTTAAATGGTCAGTGTTTTAGTTAAGTGTGTAGTTAATGGTGATCTTTCCATCCCTCCTTTCAATATACTGACGGCTGGCATACAGTATTTTGCTGCAGAATGCCAAACAAGCAAGGATGCAGAAGAGGTTCACAAGAATGCTCTTACATGAAGTACAGGATATGATTAATGGTAGGACTCTTAACCACAATGATGTACAGAGGGATCTTGGAAACTAATTCCATAGCTCACTGAAAGTGTTTACACAAGAGCAGTGTAACAGCTAACCAGCTATCAGAGTTCAGTTCCTGACACTCTCTGTAAGGAGTTTGTACGTTCTCCCCGTGACAGTGTGTGTTTCCTGTGTGTGCTGCAGTTGCCCCCAGCATACCAAAATTGTACAGGTTACTGTTAGTAAGTTGTGGGGCCAGAGGCATGGTGACACTTGTGAGCCACATATTTGGAATGTGTTGGTTATTGACGCAAATGACTCATTTCACTGCATTTTTTGATGAACCTGTGACATATATAGCTAATTCTTAAGAGTAGATATGGTGGTAAAGAAAGCATATGACATTGGTTAGGGTATTGAGTTTAAAAGTCTACAAGTTACGTTGCAGCTAAATAAAATTTTGGTTAAGCTGCACTTGGAGCTTTGTTAATAATTATCATTGCACCATTAAAGGGAGGGGTATAGTGGCTTTGGAAAGGATGCAGAAAAGGTTCACAAAAATGCTGCCAGGATTAAAGCATAAGGAGAGATTGAACAAAATTGAGTTGCTTTCTCTACAGCATCAGAAGCTGAGGAGCAATCCAACTGTAATTTATAAGATTACGAGAAGCATACATCAGGTAGACTATCAGAATATTTTCCCGACTGAAATACCAAGTACTCAAGGACATGCATCTAAGCTGAGATATGGAAAGTTTAAAAGCAATATGTGGGAAAGGACTTTTTAAAAAAACAACACAAAAAGTGGTAGTTGCTTGTAATGGGCTACCAGTGGAGAGTGATGGAAGCTGATATTGGTATTGGTATTCAAGACCCTGTTAGTTAGACACACTAATATGTATGGAATGGAAGGATATGGATCACGTAGAGACAGAAAACAATTAGTTCAATTCAGCAACAATTTCAGTACCAACACCTTGAGCCAAAGGGTGTGTTCCTATGCTGTATATTCTATGCTCAATATTCTATGACTGTGGTTCCATTCACTTGCTGCAAATGATCACTGATCAGTATTTGTGCGTAATGTTACCTGTTCATCAGTCCTTGCTTAAATATTTTCTAGGTCTTGCTGAAGTTAAGGTGGTGCTGATTCATTAATTTAGGAGTTGCAGATAAACTTAACCTGATTGTGTGAATAACTCCATCCTGGCATGAAAAGGGAAGGTCACTAATTAAGCAGCAGAGATTGGTTGGGCAGAGAACATAACAAGAAGTGATTTTCGCGGCATTTTCCTGGTGTTTAGACAACTGGCCCACAACAATCATATACCTAAAGGAACACACACAAAATGCTGGTGGACCACAGCAGGCCAGGCAGCATCTATAGGGAGAAGCGCTGTTGACGTTTTGCTCAGAGACGAACTGAAAGGAAAGATAATAAGAAATTTTAAAGTAGGAGGGAGAGTGGGAAATGTGAAATGATAGGAGATGACCAGAGGGGGTGAGGTGAAGCTAAGAGCCAGAAAGGTGATTGGCGAAAGTGATACAGAGCTGGAGAAGGGGAAAGGATCATGGGACGGGAGGCCTAGGGAGAATGAAAGGGGGAGGGGAGCACCAGAGGGAGATAGAGAACAGGCAGAGTGATAGGCAGAGAGCGAAAGAAATAAAAGGGATGGGGAAAAAATCTAAATATATCAGGGATGGGGTAAGAAGGGGAGGAGGTGCATTAACAGAAGTTAGAGAAGTCAATGTTCATGCCATCAGGTTGGAGGCTACCCAGCCGGTATATAAGGTGTTGTTCCTCCAACCTGAGTGTGGCTTCATCTTGACAGTAGAGGAGGCCATGGACAGACATATCAGAATGGGAATGGGACGTGGAATTAAAATGTGTGGCCACTGGGAGAGCCTGCTTTCTCTGGCAGACAGAGCGTAGGTGTTCAGCGAAATGGTCTCCCAGTCTGCGTTGGGTCTCACCAATATATAAAAGGCCACACCGGGACCACTGGATGCAGCATACCACACCAGCCGACTCACAGGTGAAGTGTCGCCTCACCTGGAAGGACTGTCTGGGGCCCTGAATGGTGGTGAGGGAGGAAGTGTAAGGGCAGATGTAGCACTTGTTCCACTTGCAAGGATAAGTGCCAGGAGGGAGATCGGTGAGAAGGGATGGGGGGGATGAATGGACAAGGGAGTCGCGTAGGGGGCGATCCCTGCGGAAAGCAGAAAGAGCGGGGGAGAGAAAGATGTGCTTGGTAGTGGGATCCCGTTGGAGGTGGCAGGTTACGAAGAATAATACGTTGGATCCGGAGGCTGGTGGGTTGGTAGGTGAGGACAAGGGGGACCCTATCCCGAGTGGGGTGGTGGGTAGATGGGGTGAGGGCAGATGTGCGGGAAATGGGAGAGATGCATTTGAGAGCAGAGTTGATGGTGGAAGAAGGGAAGCCCCTTTGTTTAAAAACAGAAGACATCTCCTTCGTCCTGGAATGAAAACCCTCATCCTGAGAGCAGATGCGGCGGAGACGGAGGAATTGTGAGAAGGGGATAGCATTTTTGCAAGAGACAGGGTGGGTAGAGGAATAGTCCAGGTAGCTGTGAGAGTCTGTAGGCTTATAGTAGATATCAGTAGATAGGCCATCTCCAGAGATGGAGACAGAAAGATCAAGAAAGAGGAGGAAGGTGTCAGAAATAGACCAGGTAAATTTGAGGGCAGGGTGAAAGTTGGAGGCAAAGTTAATGAAGTCAACAAGCTCAGCATGCGTGCAAGAGGCAGCGCCAATGCGGTCATCGATGTAGTGAAGGAAAAGAGGGGGACCGATACCCGTATAGGCTTGGAACATGGACTGTTCCACAAAGCCAACAAAAAGGCAGGCATAACTGGGACCCATGCAGGTGCCCATGGCTACACCTTTGGTTTGGAGGAAGTGGGAGGAGCCAAAGGAAAAATTATTGAGAGTAAGAACTAATTCCGCTAGACGGAGGAGAGTGGTGACAGAGGGAAATTGGTTAGGTCTGGAATCCAAAAAGAAGCAGAGAGCTTTGAGACCTTCCTGGTGGGGGATGGAGGTAGATAGGGACTGGACGTCCATGGTGAAAATAAGGCAGTGGGGGCCAGGGAACTTAAAATCATTGAAAAAATTCAAAGCGTGAGAAGTGTCATGAACATAGGTTGTTTAATAGGTTGGGAAGGGATTGAACAAAGGGGGATAAGACAGTGTCAAGGTATGCAGAAATGAGTTTGGTGGGGCAGGAGCAAGCTGAGACAATAGGTCTACCTGGACAGGCAGGTTTGTGGATCTTGGGTAGGAGGTAGAAACGGGAAGTGCGGGGTGTGGGAACTATGAGATTGGTGGTAGTGGATGGGAGATCCCCAGAGCTGATAAGGTTGGTGATGGTATAGGAGACAGTGGCCTGGTGCTTCTTAGTGGGGTCATGATCAAGGGGTAAATAAGGGGAGGTATCAGAGAGTTGTCACTGTGCCTCGGCCAGATAGAGGTCAGTACGCCAGACAACAACAGCTCCCCCATTATCAGCAGGTTTTATAGTAAGGTTCGGATTGGTGCGTAGGGAGCGGAGAGCACAGCATTCGGAAGGAGTGAGGTTGGAATTGGAACAGGGTGTGGTGAAGTTGAGACGGTTGATGTCCCGTTGGCAATTAGGAATAACGAGATCCAGAGCAGGCAGAAGACCAGAGTGGGGTGTTCATGAAGAGGAGGAGGGTTGAAGACGGGAGAAGGGGTCATCGGTGGGGGTTGGAGAGTCCTTGCCAAAGAAGTAAGCTCAGAGACAGAGCCGGCGGAAGAAGAATTCGGCGTCATGGCGTATGCGGATCTCACTGAGGTGTGGGTGAAGGGGGACAAAGGTGAGACCCTTACTGAGGACAGAGCGCTCTGCCTCAGAGAGTTGAAGGTCAGAGGGAATGGTAAAGATCCGGCACAGATGAGAGATGGGATCAGAGGGGGGGAGGGAGGCTGGTAGTGTCAGTGGAGAGGGAAGGGTTGGGGTGAGAGGAAGATGGAGCCTCTGAGGGCCCAGGAGCTGATGATGGGATCTGAGGGAGAGGGGATTGCAGAGTGGTGGTGGGGCAAGGGAAGACGGGAGTCACAATCGCAGCATGTGAAGACCCAGCCTGGAGTTCAAGGCTGGAGTCGCAGTCGGTGGTTGCGCAATCGCTTTGAAGCTGTCCATGGTCGTTGGAACACGCGCTGATGGTGCTGGAATCCAGGTTTTGAATATGCTCTGGGTTGCTGGGGCAGCCGAGATCGATGGCTGGGGCGAATCCATGGTCGTTGGAACCCGCGTTGATGGTGCTGGAGTCTGGGTTGTGAACATGTCCTGGCTAGCTGGGGCAGCCGAGATCGACAGCCGGGCCTGGGGCCCCGATACGAAGTCCATGATCTGGAGTCTGCAGATGGAAGTTCTTGTGATCCTTGCAGGACCTGATAAAGTCAAAGAAACAGCGATTGCACGCATGGATCCAACGGAGGATGAAATAACGGGCAGGTCCATTGCAAACGGAGAAAAAGGTGTCCCGGAGGTGTGGAAGGGATTGTGACAGGGACGCCAGGTACCTTCTCATGGCGGAGAGTGTCGCCCTCAGAACTCGACGGGAGAAACAATGGGAGGCAGAATCAATTAAATGTGAGTACCTAGGATCCTCAGAAGGTCCAAACTGAGAAGCTCGAAAACGGATCCTGAAGTTAACTGGAGTCAGTTGGCGGCAGAGACACGTTCCAAGGGAGGATATATGGCTGTAATAGAGGGTCTGGGTTAAAATATGATTGAAAAGTTGAGGGGCTGAAGAAATTATAGATGGGGAGCAGCGAGAGAGGGTTTCACTGAACTCCTGTCATAGAGAAGATTTAAACTTCTTCAGTGTAGGCATCACTGGCAGAGGCTAAAGGTGTTAGTTATGCCTCCTCTCTGCAGGGTTTTCGCTCTAGCTCCCATTGACTTCTACCTTGCTATGGGAATGGGAACAGCAAAAAACAAGTTTAATTCAGAAATAACAATTAAACATTTAACCCAAATTTAGATCATTTATTTACAGTTATATCAATTTTCATTTTCGCTTTATCATTTTTAGAAAATTGGTGTTATAGCAAGGGCAAATTTAACTTTAGTCAGAGCATTGCTTGCAAAGGATTATTGTTAAATACACAACTACATGCATGCACAGTGCAATGAAAAAAAATTAGTTGCACAGAATCACATGTATATTGCATCATGTAAAAACATACACAATTTTTACAAACCTTTTCAATTTTTTTTTAAGTAGGCCTCATTCAACCCAGAGACTGCAAATCACAATTGTATAAATCACTTGAGGAATTCATGAAGGATTAGCTATTTCAATTTGAAATAGCAGGGCTTCCATTGTAAGACAGGATTATCATCCAAACATTATAGCCATAGTTCAAATGCTCAATGAATAACCATCAGGTAAATGCAATCTATAAAAATGAAAACTTCAAATGCTAGAAATTTGAAATAAAAACAATAAATTCTGGCGTGGTTGAGAGGAGAGGTGAAGAAAGTAGAAAAAGGGAAAATAATGTAGATGGCTATGGGAAGCCAGTCAACTTTGCGAAATCTGGTTAACACAGAAACGGATTAAATACAAGTTAACATTATGTTCAGAATAAACTGTTCAAGAGCGACAATATCATACGGGCTATTTGTGAAGAACTCAACATGGTTTCGATGTTTGAACGGCATCCTTCCGAGATTATCTCTCAGGTGCTGTAATACAACGGAGCACGAAAGAACGCCAAGGTGCTCTTGTCTCTATAGCAACAAAACGCTCTTCCGTCAACATCCTGTAACGTTCACTCTCACTCCTCCGCAGCCAAAACAACAAACCCCCAAAATTAGCCTGTTCCACTCTCGAATCGCCGCTTGACGCCCTTTACTCCTAATGCCGACATTCCAACATCCAAGCCGCCGGTGCTCACGGGCGGCACTCGGTATTACCGGTCGGGTCGCGTAATGATGACGTTCCTTTCGTTGTTAGGGCACGAGAACCTCGGCTGGGTCGCGTTCTGATGAAATCGGCACTGATGACGTGTCGGATGAAAACATGGCAGCGGATATCACATTGCTATTTCGAGCGAGTGTTAAAACGGTGAAAACTCGGAACAAGGCGATCGGAGTCAATGCTGAGCCAGTCAGGGAGGAAATTCTGAGGAAGGGTAGGACCAGGCCGGAGTTCAGCGCCCGAGCACGAGAAGTGGTGAGTGTCAGAGAGATGGAAACTGTGGTGGAGGAGAACTTATAACAGTTAGTTTTTACAGTGCACCTCTGTTATTATTGTTTTATGAAATCCGTAAGCTTTCCCCAACTGTCAATGACTGGCGAGCTGTAATCACAATTGTCGTGGCGTAAAATGAAATAAAATGATATTTTGGGTTCATGTAAACTCAAATACTGGGGGCAGAAAGGAAGTGAGTAATAAATAAGAACATAAAATATATAAACTACTCATCTTTCCTAACATCATTTCACAAGCATTAATTTCTGGTTGAAGTGCAATTATAACATAAATAATACCCTCAATAATTGGGCGTGTTATTTACATTTGCGTTCTGTGAACGGTGGCCTGTTGGTTTCCCGAATACTACGGAAATAGATCCAAATAATTTCACGTTTGACAAATGCATCACATTCTCTGCACTACTCTGAAGTGTCAGATAATGGATTTGCATAATTCTAATATGGTTCTCATCAATACAGTACTGTTTCAGGAAAGAGCTTTGCTAAAAGCTCAAAATCAGAATCAGATTTACTATCACTAGCATATGTAGCGAAATCTGTTGTTTTTGCAGCTGCAGTACATTGTAATACATAATAATAAAACAGAATTACAATAAATATATATAAATAGATTAAGTAGGTAGTGTAAGAAATGTAGTGAGGCAGTGTTCATCGGTTCAATATCCATTCAGAAATCTAATATCAGAGGAAAATTGTTCCTGAATCATTGACTGTGTCCATTCAGGTTCCTGTGTCTCCTCCCCTGATGGTAGCAATGAGAAGAGGGCATGTCCTGGGTGATGGGGGCCCTTGACGATGGATGCTGCCTTTTTGAGACATCAATCTGTGAAGATATCCTGGATGCTACAGAGGCTAGTGCCCATGATGGAGCTGACTGAGTTTGCAACTTTCTGCAACTTCTTTTGATCCTGTTCAGTAATACTGCACCCCCTCCCCCATACTAGATAGTGATGCAACCAGTTAGAATGCTCTTCACATTACATCTGTAGCGAATTGCAAGTGTCTTTGGTGACATACCAAATCTCCTCAAACTCCTAATGAAATATAGCCACTATCAGCCTTCTTTGTAACTGCATCGATATGTTGGACTCTGGATGATCCTCAGAGATCCAGGGAACTTGCTCCCCTTTCCACTTCTAATCCCTTTATGAAGACTGGTGTACGTTCCCTTTCCTACCCTTTGCCTTACCCTTTCTGAAGTTCACAGTCAGTTCTTTGTTCTTTACTGATGTTGAGTGCAAGGTTGCTGCTGAAACACCACTCAACTAGCCGATATATCTCACTCCAGTACGACATCTCTTCACCATCTAAAATTCTGCCAACAATAGTTGTGTCGTCAACAAAGTTATAGATGGCATTTGAGCCACATAGTCATTGTGCAGAGAGAGTAGAGCAGTGGGCTAAGCACACATTCTTGAAGTGCGCTAGTGTCGATTGTCAGCGAGGTGGTGATGCCAGGACTGGATGAAGGGTCTGGGCCCAAAACATCGACTGTTTACTCTTTTTCATAAATGCTGCCTGGCCTGTTGAGTTCCTCCACTATTTTGTGTGTATAACTTTGTTTTCCAGCATCAGCAGGTTTTCTCTTGTCCGTAAAGTTTGTGCTTGATTAGTACCTCTATGCAGAAGAAAAGAAAATCAAGTTGTGGTTTTCTTCTATGTGTTTGTGGATTGGAATTTTTTAAAATAACATACTTGGGTCCTGATGAAGGGTCTTGGTCCAAAACGTCAACTGTTTATTCCCCTCCATATCTGCTGCCTGACTTGCGAGTTTCTCTAGAATGCTGTGTTTATTATGCAGCATTTAAAAAAAAATTTGAATATACCGTTATGGAGAGAACTGTAGTTTCATTGGAGTACATGTGGATGCTCATCTCAAGTTAAACTTAGTTGTTGACAATCGGGAATGGCTCATTCATTCAAAACAATCAATTATTTACATACTGATCATTGTGAGGAAGAACTTCCTAACATCAATGATTAGGTGTATATCCTGTGGTCAAGCCCATGGATGAATTAAAAGAAGTCATCCAGGTTTACTTTTCATCTGTTGCTAAATATATTCCCTAAAATATTTATGTGCTGTGTGTGATAGAATTTTATTGAGGGAACAATTCTGTACTTTGTCATTAATCCTGTTTGGAAAGATGCTTCTTGACCTTTGGTGTATGTAATATTCTAAAGAATAGATACAGTGCCTACAAAAATTATTTAAACCCTCCCCCCCCCGGATAAGTTTTCATGTTTTATTGTTTTACAACATCGAATCACAGTGGATTTAATTTGGCTTTATTGACACTGATCAACAGAAAAGACTCTTGTGTCAAAGTGAAAACAAATTTCTACAAATTGGTTCTCATTTATTACAATTATTAAACACAAAATAATTTATTGCATAATTACTCATCCCCTTCAAATCAATATTTAATAGATGCACCTTTGGCAGCAATTTCAGTCATGAGTCTGTGTGGATAGTTATCTATCAGCTTTACACATCTAAACATTGCAGTTTTTCCCCATTCTTCTTTATAAAGCTGTTGAAGCTCTGTCAGATTGCATGGGGACTGTGAGTGAACAGCCTTCTTCAAGTCCAGCCAGAAATTCTCAATTGGATTGAGGTCTGGACTCTAACTGGCCACTCTAAGACATTAACCTTGTTTTTAAGCCATTCCTATGTAGCTTTGGCTTTATGCTTGGGGTCATTGTTTTGCTGAAAAATAAATCTTCTCCCAAGTTGCAATTCTCTTGCATTGGCATCAGGCTTTCCTCCAGGATTTCCCTGTATTTTGCTGCATTTATTTTACCCTCTACCTTCACAAGCTTTCCAGGGCCTGCTGCAGTGAAGCATCCCCACAGCATGATGCAGCCACCACCATGCTTCATGATAGGGATGGTGTGTTTTTGCTGATGTGTGGTGTCTGATGGCCAAAAAGCTCAATTTTGTTTTCACCACATCATGGATCCTTCTTCCAGCTGACTTCACAGTCTCCCACATGCCTTCTGGAAAACTCTCGCCAAGATTTCATGTGATTTTTTTTCAACAGTGGCTTTCTCTTTACCACCCTTCCATAAAGCTGTGACTGGTGAAGCACCCAGGCAACAGTTGCTGTATACACAGTCTCTCCCATCTCAGCTGCTGAAGCTTGTAATTCCTTCAGAGTTGTCACTGGTCTCTTGGTGGCCTCCCTCACTAATACCCGTCTTACGCAGTCACTGTAAGTAAAGCCCTTCAGGATTGAGAATTATCGCCAGCACTTTACTTTAGCCGGGAGTAGTACTGCAGGGCCAGTTTGATGAGGTTGCTGAATATAGGGCTGAGAAGGGTGAGTTGAGTGACTTACAGATTAGAATATCTGGAAATAGTGAAAGCATTCAAAGAGAGGCACCTGGCATTAATAGGTCAGTGGAGACATTATTGCCGTGGGTGACAGACTAGAGGCATGAGCAGTTGCTTTTGGAGTTTTTTAGCAGTGAGTATTTCTTTCAGGGGTCAATGATGAGGATAGAAACACAAACTGAAAATGCTGTAAACTGTAACCAAATCAGTTGGCATGAGGAAAGAGAAATGTGGATTTTTTTCAGAGCCATTTGACTCCTTAGCTCATCATATTCATGGTCCAAGTGTGAACCGAAAAGTTGAAATCTATAGCTGAGTTGAGCATGACAAGCCTTTAGATCCAGAGAGCATTTCAAAGTTCAAAGTAAAATTTATTATCAGAGTATGTACATGTGACCACATACCATTCTGAGATTCTTTTTCTGCAATCTTTCTATAGAACAGTAACTGTAAACAGGATCAATGGACAACAAACTGCAAATGCAGATATAAATAAATAGTAATAAATAATGAGCATGAAGTGATTAGATAAACAAGTCCTTAAATGAGTGTCATTGTCCCCTTTTGTTAAAGAGCTTGGTGGTTGAGGGGTTGTAACTGTTCTTATTGGAGTGTGGCATCAAAAGTAAAGTCAACAGAAAAACAAAAATACTCTGCTAATATACTCGTACTGTACAATGCTACCCTCCAACAATAAGTTCACAGTGCGACCTTGGAAAATGTAGACTACTGATAGAACCCATAGAGTTGGTGTGAAGACGAGTTTCCTTGATCCCAAGGAAATGCTTATGAAGAAGGTAAAGTTTATAGGTTTTGAAGGTAGAATCTAGAAGTCTTCGGAACCTGCTGCTGTACATATAGTTCCCGATACACACTGCAAGTATCACCTCCTAGTTTCTCACCCTCTCTCCTCCACCCACCACCTTTTCGCTCACCTGATCTTTCCTGTCACCTGTAAGCTTATATTCCCTCCCCTCCCTCCCAGCTTCTTACTTCCGTATTCCGCCCCCTTTCCAATCCAGATGAAGGTTTTGGCCCAAAACTTCAACTGTTTATTTCCCTCCATAGATGCTGCCTGACCTGCTAAGTTCCTCCAACATTTTGTGTGTGCTGCTCATCTATTTTTGTGATAATATTAGACAGAATGGTTATGTAAGTAACATGTCCATTGCCAGTTAGAAGCACCTGGTCCTAGATGGTTTTGGTTTAAAGGTGAAAATTGTATCATTTTAGATATATTTGAGCATAATATTCCAGAAACTGCATTCAGGGAGCTCTGGAATGTTGTACCTTCAAGCATGCAGGCAATTGAGAGTATTATATGCCTTGTAGGTGGTGGAACTGCCTTAGGAAACTTAAGTTGAATCAGTTTCTAGTTTCTGTTCTTGTAGCCATAATGTTAATGTGATTTAAGTTTTTGGTAAATCCCATTTTGTAGCATGGTAATGGTAGAACAATTGATTGTAGATTGTTTATTTTTGTACAAATTATTTCCCAAAACTTAAGTGGTGCAAATGTTATTGACCTTTAATCAAAATTTATTCTGCTTTAATCTTGCATGCTTGCTGGGCTCCATGTTGAAGAAAATATTTATCTTGGACCATAAAACTGCAGATGCTGGATATTTCAAAGAAAAACAGGGATTGCTGCCTAACCTGTGCCCACTTCCAGCATTGGTGAGAAGAAAAACAGGACTGAAGTTTCAGGTCAAAGCCCTCCAACAGAATTGGAAATATGTTTTAAATAGCAAAGGTGAGGAGCTGGGCAAAGTGAGGGAGTATCTGTAGTAACGTATAAAGGAGCTGCAGGAATTCAGCAGGTCAGGCAGCATCTGCCAAGGGAAATGGATATTCTTCATTTCAGTCTGAGACACTTCATCAGGACTGGAATGGAAGAGGGAAAATTGCACCTGGGGAGAAGGAATGGAGCAAGAGATGGTGGGTGATGGGTGGATCCAGGTGAGGGGAGGTATGGGAAAGAGTGTGAATGATGTAAGAAGCTGGGAGGTGATAAGTGAACGGACTGTGGAAGATGGAATCTGATAGTTGAAGACAGTGAACTGTGGAATAAAAGGAAGAAGGTGAGGAAGATAACTAGTGGGAGGAATGTGTGAATGATGGGCAGATGCAATAAATAGCACTGATGAATTCACTCACATGTGAAGGAGTGGCTCACCTGAAAGGACTGTATAGGGCCCTGACCAGTGGTCAGAAAGGAGGTACGAGTTCAGGTGTGGTGGGGAGGAACAAGCAGACAAAATAGTTACATAGAGAGCAATCGCTGCAGAAAGGGGAGAGAGGAGGTGAGGAGAAGATGTGCCTGGTGGTGTTATCCCATTGGGGATGACAGAAGTTGTGGGGAATTATATGTTGGACATGCATGCTAGTGGGTGAGGCTTAGGGGAACTCTACCCGTTATGTTGGTGGGGACAAAATGGGGTGAGGGTAGATGTCTGGGCAATGGAAGAGATGTGGATGAGGGCTCCATTGATAGCAGTAGGAGAGGGTCCCCATTTTCTGTAAAAGGAATACACCTCTATTGTTTTGGAACATAAAGTCTCATCACGAAATAGATGCAGTGGTGACCACTCTTCCTGCTTTCTGACATGCCTACCAACCTCATCACTGAGATCCACCTATGACCCCCAACCTTTTTATACTAGTCATCTCCTGTGTTTTTTCCCTGTCCTAATGAAGGTCTTGATCTGAAACATTAATTGCTCATTTCCCTCCAAAGATGCTACCTTACCCACTGAGTTCCTCAAGTTCCTTTGCTGTAGATTTCTAGCATCTGCAGTCTCTTGTGTCTGCTGGGGGAATATCTGACCCATGCAGATCGAATTTGTCAAAGTAGCAGTCATTTTAAAAACTGAAATTTGAACAAAATGATTCAAAGACAGATTGAATTGGAATTGGTTTATTATTACTATCACATGTAACAAGCTAGTGAAAAGCTAGTCTTGCACACTGTTCATACAAATCAGATTATTACATGGTACATTGAGGTAGAACAAGGTAAAACAATAACAATGTAGTATAAAGTGTTAACAGCTGTAGAAGAAACGCAATGCACTGGGTGGAGGTGAGGAAAGAAACAGGATGATAGGTGCTGTGAGGGATAGTGGTTAGGAGGAACTGAGTAGATCAAGATGAGTGAAAAAGGGACGGGGGAGTAGGTTACCTGAAAGTGGAGAATTCAGTATTCATGCTGTTGGGTTGTAGACTACGCAAATGGAATACGAGGAGCTGTTCTGCTGTTTTGTGCCACTCTTCAACTGGAGCCACCTATTGCTTATCAGCTCTTGCTCCACCCTTTCCCCTCACCTTTTTATACTGGTTACCTCCTCTTTACCTTTCAGTCTACATGAAGGATCTTGACCTGAACTATCAACAGTCCATTTCAATACCCATTCCACTGAGCCTGCGACTCCTCTGCTAGCAGAAACATTCTCCTTGTATCCGGTCCGTCAAGTCCTTTGAGAATTGGGAATGGCTTGATAAAATCTCTTAATCTTATAAACTGTAGAGAATATAGTCCCAGTCTATCCATTCTCTCGTCTGACAAGGCATTATAGAGTGAACCCACCATGCCAGGAGTCAGTAAAATGAAACTTAGTGGCATCCCATAATGGCAAGTTCATTCTTTCTTGGGCAAGAAGGCTAACGCCATAAGCAAACTAAGAGTGTTCTCAGCAAAGCTATGCACAATAGCAATAAGACTTTCTTTATCCTGTTTTCAAATTATCTTGTAATAAAAGTATCTTACTAATTGTACTCTTAACCGTTTGATGTCTTTGGCTACCCATGTGCAAATGTACCTAGGTCCCTGCAAACTTCAGTATTACCCAGTCCTCCACCACTTAAAAAACATTCTACTTTCCTGCTGTGTGCATCGAAGTGGAAGGCTCCCGTATTTCCATGTTATGTTCCATCTGATATGATCTCACTTCCTCATAAATTTGTATATACCACCATGAAGCAGCTTTATGTTCTCCTCCATGCTTGCAACACACCTAGTTTATTATTGTTGGCAAACCAAGATGTATGACATTTCATATTTCAGCCAAATAGTTGATATAAATCACATAAAGCCGAGGGCCAGGCTTGGAACTCTAAGGTATCACGGCCTCTTTGCTTTCCAATAACCAGTTCTTGATCCAAGTCAGTGTATTACCAATCTCCTATGAGATGTAAGCAAATGCTGAGCAAAAATCCAAAACACCACACTCCTTATATATTCAGCTAATTCTATCCAGGTCTGTATTTAAGTAGATTTCAAGGCATAGTTCTCTTGTGGAAAGCTCATGAAGCATCTAACTTGGTGACTGGATCAATTGTAGATGTTGCAATAAGAATACAGATCTGAAATCCTAGGCACATGACAGCAGAAAACCCTCTGCAAGAAAACTTATGGAAACAACTTCAAACAGGTAATCCTATGTACCCATCACCTTCAGTGTGGAAAAAAACTTGCCCCTCAAGTCCCCTTTAATTCTTTCCCTCTCATGTTAAGCCTATGGTTTCTAGTTTTAGACTCTTCTACCTTGGGGAAAGGGCCGTGCCATTGCCTTTCATTTTATAATTTAAGGCCACCCTTGCCTCCCCTGCACTAGGGAAAACAGTGCTAGCTTATTCATTCTCTCCTCATTACTCAGGCAGTCCCACCAACTTCCTTGTGAATCTTTCCGGCGCCCCCATTTAGCTTAATCACATCCTTCCTACAGTATGGCAAACAAAGCTGCACACCATATTCCTGGTGCTGCTTCACCAATTTAACATGACGTTCAAACTCTAGTACTCAGTGCGTCATCTGATGATGGCAAGCATGCTATATGCCTTCCTCATGACTCTACTTGAACCACCACATTCAAAGAATGTGCTCTGCCACGTTTCCCAGGATCCTGTTATTTACAGTGCAAGTCCTGCCTGGTTTCTTCCTACAATGCAATACAGTCGGCCCTCCTTATCCGCGAGGGATTGGTTCCGGGACCCCTCGCGGATACCAAAATTTGCGGATGCTCAAGTGCCTTATTCAACCTGTCTCAATGCGGTGGATCTTAGGACCCAGCGGAACCCCAGACCTGTCTCAGTGCAGTGAACATTAGGACCCGGCATCAGAGCTCTGAATGCGCAGTGCTTCTGTTCACGAAAATAATCACGATCACGATTGAAAATAAAGTGGAAATAATAAAACGATCGGAAAGAGGTGCAACGCCAATGGTCATTGGAAAAGTGTTAGGCTATGTCGGTCAACGATCGGAACAATTTTAAAGGATAATGTGAGAAAGGTCCTGTCCTGATAAAAGCTACAAATATTACTAAGCAACATAGTGGTTTAATTATTGGGTTTTGGGGTTTTGAGTTTTTGATCATCCACATCAACCCGCCAGGGATGGAGAACGCACTCGAAAGTGGTCTGTCACTGGCTCGCACTCGGGAATGGTTCCCAAGCCCGGCGCTGAAACATATGTTCTTAAGTGTTTTATATGCATAGGAAAGTAAAATATATACTATATACTAAGACAAACGTTTGACTAACTGACACTAAATAATACCGGATGTACCTGTTCCATCTTACTTAGTAAGAAAATTTCCGATTTTTTCCAATCCTGATCCACGATAACCTACGCACATCCTCCCGTATACTTTAAATCATCTCTAGATTACTTATAATACCTAATACAATGTAAATGCTATGTAAAATGGTTGATATACTGCATTGTTTAGGGAATAATGACAAGAAATAAAAGTCTGCACATGCTCGAACAACAAGTGCTGGAAGAGCACTTCCGGGTTTTCGCGATTCACGGTTTGTTGAATTTGCGCATGCGGAATTCGTGGATAAGAAGGGCCGACTGTACTTTGCACTTGTCTGAGCTAAGTTCCATCTTCAATTCTTCAGTTTGCTTTCCCAGTCGATCTAGATCAGTGTTGCTCTACCCTTTTTAGCCCAACACCCCCTTAAAGCACTTTCATCCTTGTCAATGCCCTCCTAAAACACCTTCATACTTGCCAACGCCCCTCTTAGGCACAATATACTTTCCGGCACCCCCATGGTGTAAAAACGTGTCTGCCATATGCCAACGTGAGAAAAATGATCCTGCTTTAAATTTTTATTTGTCTTTAAACCTAGCTTACACAGTACCTGTGCGCTGTACAGCAGCTTCAATATCAATGTGGTCCTTGAGCTTGATGCTTTTTAGCAAGAGTTGAAATATCTAGTTCAAGTTGTGACAGCAAAAGCCTTAAGTCCTCATGCGTAACAATGTCCAAGCAGTTTCTGTTTTTTTGTGAGTATGTGGTTCACTGCACTAAAACCTCGTTCAACAATGTAGAAGGATGGAAGTGTAATGAAGAGCAGTTTGGCACTTTTCCAAAGACAAGGAAACTGTATGGCAGTGTAGCTACACACCAGATAAACCGACATTTTTTGAACTATTTTTGCTTCTTCATCATTCTGAATTTCGATGTCTTCTTGCAAGCTTTCTTCCTGTTCTTCCACCTTGCAAAGAAGTGGGTTAATTGCCCAGTCCACAATTTCCAGATCGTTCATATTCTTGAATGGCTTCTCAAAATTATTCAGTGACTGCAGTTGTAAGCAGTACTCTTGCAAATCACTGTCTGTGAAAGAGAGTGCCATATTTTCCATGCAGGGAAACTGTGATAACATTCTTCTCCCAATGTTTTGCTTATGTGTGTCCAATTTTCTGCTAAAAGTGGACACTGCACTTTTTATCTGGATGAAATTGAAACTTTCACCCTGCAGTTTCCTATTTAGACTGTTCATTTTGTCATACAAATTGGCTAGGTATGCCATGTCTCCACATAGATGTTCAGTCTTGTTTCCCAAGTTCTTTTTGACTTTGAGCAAAAACTCAACCATAGTATGAAAAAGATCAAAGAAACGTTTTAAGCCGCAGCCTTTTCATAGCTAGTGTACTTTAGTGTGAAGAAGAAAGTGTTCAAACTGTTCATCTTTTCCTTGGCATAATTGGCAAAATATTCTGCGACTTAATGAATTGTTGATGGCAGATATTACAAGAGTCATGCTTGAAAAAAGTCGCTGGCTAAGGTTTTTGGTTGCAAGATGTTGATGGTGAATTAAACAATGGATTGCAAACAGACTTGGAATTTCTTTGTTAATAAATGCCACTAAACCAGCATGGTGCTCCATCTGTTGTACAAGAAATCATGTTCCTTCCTAATACTTTTATCCTCGATATACATTTTGAGCTGTTTGTAGATTGCTTTTCCTTTAATATATTTTTATACTTTTTGCAAAAGAGAATCTCTTCATAAACGTTTCCATTTTTACTAAACTGTACATATGCCATTAGCAATGCCTTGTTGTCTTGCACAGTTGACTCATCTAGTTATATCCCAAATTCTGTTTTTTATAGTTCTGTGCATAGTTGACACTCAATGTCTTCACTGATTTCGTCAATACGATGAGCTACAGAATCATTACTCAGAGGAATTGGTTTTAAAATACTGGGATCCATTTTGAGAACAGTGGTGAGCACTTCTGATACAGCAGGCATTATTAATCTTTCACCAATTGTATGAGATTTTCAACATTTTGCTATCATTTTGGAAATGTTATAGGAAGCAATGAGACCACTATCAAGGGTATTTTTAGTTTTCTTGTCAAATGACTAAGTGTGCAATGCTTTTCAAATGCTGCTTTCATCTTCTGGAACTGAGTAATACCATAAGTAGCCTTTTCAGGCTGTCTTTTATGGAAGTATTCCTGAAATCTTGATGGTTTCATGACTTCATTAGACAGTATAGTATTGCAAATAAGAGACATGGGGCGTCGCTGATCTGGCAGGAACAGACTAGAACCATACTCAAGGTATACAACATTGTGTTGATGCACTTTCTGTCATTTCTGTTTCCTAACAGGATTAGAATTCAAGGCTCCACTGCCTTCAGAATCATAGAGATCATGGCGTATGTATTGATCCAACAGCTACAGGGCTAAATTAAAATAAAAAATTAACACAAACTGGGAATGCCTGGCAGATGTTGATGACAGCAGCGAGTTGACATGGTCGGTTTGGTCTCATGCCTCAAGCTAGGGTGCCGCTCCCCCACTCCAAGAATCTTGAATGCCCCCCTGACGACTTCTGTTTCTCAGAACACTCCCTTAGGACACAACCACCCCCGTTGGAAATCACTGATCCAGATCCTGTTTGAACCTTAGCCAGCCTTTACTGCTCACCACACCACCAATTTTGGTGTCATCGGCAAACTTAATAATCATGCCACCTCCAGTGTGAAAATCAACCCTCAATAGTCAGACTCCTCCCACTGAGCCAATTTGATATACTGTATGCACTTGGCTGGCTCACTCTAGATCCCACATGACCTTGTCTTCTGGACTAGTCTACCATGTGGGACCTTTATAAAAAGCCTTGCTAAAGACCATTGGACAACGTCTACCGACCTGCCCTGGTCAATCCTCTTGATCTCCTCTTCAAAAAAAACTTAATTGTATTCATGTGACATGATTTCCTATGTACAAAGCCTATTTTTCCTTGGCAACACACACAAAAATACTGGAGAAACTCAACAGGTCAGGTAGCATCCATGGAAATAACCAAACAGTCAACTTATTGGGCCAAGACCCTTCTTCAGGACTGGAAAGGAAGGGCGAACATACTAGAATAAAAAGTGGGAGGGGGAGAGGAAGGAGGATAGTTAGAAGATAATAGGTGATGCCAGGAGGGTTGGAATGGTAGAAGGCTGGAGAGGAAGGAATCTGAATGGAGAGGAGACTGGGCCTTAGAAGAAAGGAAAGGGGCACCGGTAGGCAGCTTTCAATTCCAGGGGATCATGGGTTTGCACCTCTGGTGGACTGTGTCCTCTCCAGGGTGCAACACTGGCCAGGAAGATTTGAAGAACCGGCTGTTGCCTGCACAGCGGGTTCCCCCTCTCCATGTCACTGAGGTAGTCCAAGGTAAGGGCAAGTAGCGATATAGCTTGGCACCAGAGTCATTGCAGAGGTTGCCAGAGTGAAGTCGTAAACAACATCAAACTGCCTTAGGGACCCCGGCTCCAGGTTTCTTCCTCGGGGTTTACTCCCAAAGCCTTTCCCATGGGTGGGTATGGCCACAAGGCAGCAGAGGTTTAAAATCAGTTTTCCTTCTAGGTGGCCTGTTGTCCAAGGCTGACGAGCTGTACCTGCCCGAAGCAACTGGTTTTGAGGCGTCGGTGGTCCACCTTTGCCCCTTCTCTTGTCGGTAGAAACAGCTCCACCAGTCCTAGTAGCTAGGCCACACGTGAAGGGTCAGAGGCTGTTAGAGTCGCACGCCATTTGGAGCACTTTATAGGTAGTGGGAGCTTATCCCCACTACCAACCGTGGCTATGAAAACATTAGGAACTAGCAGGGTCACCGGGGGAGGTAATAGGGAGATGAGAAGAGGTAAGAGGCCAGAGTGAGGAAATAGAAGAAGAGGGGCTATTTTTTCAAGTAAGGAGAAATTGATGGTCATACCATCAGGTTGGGGGCTACATAGAGGTGTTGCTGCTCCACCCTGAAGACGGCCTCCTTTTGACACAAGAGGAGGCCATGGACTGACATGTCAGAATGGGAATTCGAATCAAAATTAAAATATTTGACCACTAGGAAGTTCCATTTTTGGCGATTTAAGATGATGCTACTGAAGATAGGTGACAGCTTACTGGCAGTTCTTAAAGCAAGAAATACAACAAAATACTTTTATTGTGGTAAACAATCACCGCAAACAATGAAGAGGGGAGCGAAGGCAAGGCTGACTAGAGGGTCAAGGCGTGCGGTGCAATGCAAAGTCAGAACAAGGTCGAGGCATGTTGAATCGGAGATAGATTTGGAGGGAGTGGAGCAGAGGAGATTCGGAGCTCGTCCAGCTAAACTGGGAGTGAGGTCTGATTGATCTAAGCACTAGACTGATTTGGAAAGGTTGAGCAGGGTTCAGGTCTAAAGCGGATCGATGTGGCGGGGCCCAGGTCCTAGTGCAGGGAATGACCGATGTTTGGACAATTTAAGCACCAGGCCAGATGGATTGAAAAGGCAGGGTGTTGGGACTGGAGGCAAAGGGTCAGGCAGGTTCTACTTGTTGCTCTGTGATGTTTACTCCACTCTCCGCGGCACTGAGGCTGTGAGCCTGCCTCGGCTGCTCCAGGTTTCGTGACTGTGGGCTCACTGACATGATGAAATGAGGCTGTGGGCCTGCTGTGGGCTTCGTGTCTAATGCCGTTCTGAATGCTGTTGCTTGCTTTTATTGTTCACATAATTGTGTTTTATTTCTCTCTGTGCATTGACTGTTGGTCTTTTTTTAAATGTGTGCATTGACTGTTGGTCTTTTTTTAAATGGGTTCTTTTAGGTTTCTTGTTTCATGGCTACCTGTAAGGAGACACATCTGAAAATTGTCTAATTTATACATATACTGATTAAAAATGTATTTTGGACTTTAAACTTTGGATAGAGCAAAGGTACTTGACAAAGTGGTCCCCGATTTACAACAGGTCTCACCAATGTAGAGCAGATCATATTGGGTGCAATGGGCACAGTAGATGACCTCCTCACGTTCGTGGGTGAAGTGTTGCCTCACCTGGAAGGACTGTTTGGTGCCCTGAATTCGGGTGAGGGAGAAGGTGAACGGGCAGCTATAGCACTTTGGCTGCTTGCAGGAATAAGTGCTGGGAGGGAGATTAGTGGGAAAGGACGGGCGGACAAGGGAATCACGGATGGAGCGATCCTGTGGAAAGCAGAGTGAGGAAGAGAGGTAAAGATGTGTTTCGTGGTCGGATGCCTTTGGAGATGGCAGAAGTTATGGTGAATGATGTGTTTGATGGGGGGTGGCAGGTAAGAACAAGAACTCTATTACTGCTAAGGCAGTAGGAAGATGGGGTGAGTGCAAATGTTTGGGAAATGGAAGAGATGCAGGTAAGGGCAGCATCAATGGTGGAGGGAGGGAAACACTGTTCTTTGAAGGAGGAGGACATCTCTAGCCTGGAAAGGAAAGCCACATCCTGGAAACAGATGTGACCAAGATGAAGGAACTGAGCAAAGGGTATTTTTACAGGAGACAGGGTGGGAAGAGACATAATCAAGATAGCCATGGGAATTGGTAGGCTTATAAAAGATGTTGGTCGACAGTTTGTCTCCAAATGTGGAGACTGAGAGCTCAAGAAAAGGGAGGGAGATGTCAGAATGGACCAAGTGAATTTAAGGGCAGGGTGGACGTTGGAAGTAAAGTTGATGAAATTGACAAGCTCAGCATGTGTGCATGATGCAGCACCAGTGCAATTGTCAATGTAGCAGAGAAAGAATTGGGGAGCATTACCAAGGAAGGCTTGGGACATAGACTGTTCTATATAGGCAACAAAAAGGCAGACACAGGCACGCCACTTGAGTCTGGAAAAAGTGGGAGGAGCTAAAGGAAAAATTGTTAAGTGTGAAGACCAGGTCTGTCAGATGCAGGAGGATGGTGGTGGAGGGGAACTAGTTATTTTTATTGAGAAAGAAACAGAGAGTCTTACGGCCTTCTGAATGGGGGTTAGAAATGTATGGGGTTTGGAAATCCGCAGTGAAAATGAGGCAGTCAGAGCCAGGGAATTGAAAGTTAGTGAGGAGATCGAGAGCATGAGAAGTGTCGCTGATGTAGATGGGAAAGGACTGAACCAATGGGATAGAATAAGAGTCGAGGTATGAGGACATGAGTTCAGTGGGGCAGGAGCAGGCAGAGACAATGGGCTTATTCAGACAGTCAGGTTGTTGATCTTGGGTAGCTGGTGAACATTGCGGGGTAAGGGAACTATAGGTTTAGTGCCAGTGGATGGGAATTCACCAGAGTTGATGAGGTCAGTGATGGTGTCGGAGACAGTTTTCTGATGATCCGGAGTGGGGTACTTTTCAAGGGTTAAGTAAGAGGAGGTGTCTGAGAGTTGACAGCTGGCCTCAGCAAGGTAAAGGTCAGTCTATCACACTACAACAGCATCCCCTTTGTCTTCGTGTTTGATGGTAAGGTTGGGATTGGTGGGGAGAGAGTGCAAGGCTTTCCCTCATTCCCTCACTCTTTCCCTCATTCAGAGAGGGTAAGGTTCGAGGAGGGGTGAGCAGTGCTGATTATGATTCGAGATTTCTACTCTGTCCCTGCCTTTCCAAATACAGATAGATAATGTTTCTCAGAAATCCCTCCAGTAAATAGCCCACCACTGATTTTGTGCTTATCAGCCTGTAGTTCCCTGGCATGTCCTGGCTGCCGTTCTAAAATAAAGGGACAATTTTAGTGAACTTCCAGTGTCTTGCCCATGGTGAAGAAAGAAACAAAAAATTTGCCAAGACTTCAGCAGCTTCCTCTGCTTCCCTCAACATCCCAGGGTATGCTTAATCAGACTCTGAGGATTTATCCACCTATATGTGCCTCAAGGCTGCCCCCTCCTGTTTAATAATAATAATATGTTTCAGGACATCACTGTTCTCTTCCAGGAATTTGCTAGTTTTCAACAGTTTCTTCACTGTAAATAGAGATGTGAAGTATTTCTTTAAAACTTTGCCCATCTCCCATAGCACCATAAGTAGATGGCCACGTTGATTCTTAGGGAGACCTTTCTCTCATTACCCTTTGCTTTAAACATACAGAAAGAATCTGTAAGTATATAGCATCTATATACTCACTACTATTCAGGGCCCTAAACAGTCCTTAGAGGTGAGTCTCTTTACCTGTGAGTCTGTTTAGTCATATACTGTATCCAGTGCTTCAGGTGTGGCCTCCTGTATATCGTTGAGACCCGACATAGGTTGGGAGACCACTTCACCGAGCACCTATACTCTGTCCCACTGAAAAAGCAGGATCTCCCAGTGGCCACCCATTTTAATTCCATTTCCCATTCCCATTCCAGTCTGTTAATCCATGACCTCCTCCACTCATGGGATAAGGCCACACTTAGGTTGGAGGAACAACACCTTATAGGCCACACACTTCAATTCCACAGACCACTCCTACTCTGACATGTCTGTCCATGGCCTCCTCTACCATCAAGATGAGGCCACACACAGCTCAATGGAGACCTTATCTCCGGCCTAGGTAGCCTCCTACCTGCCGGCATGAACATCCAACTCACAGGCCTCTGTTGATACCCCTGCCTCCCCTTACCCCATCCCTATCTATTATTTTAGTCTGGTTCTCTTTCTCTCTCTCTTTTCCCCCCCTCACTATAATCTCCCCCCAGCCCTACCTTTCTTTCTCTTTTATTTTCCATAATTCTCCACCTTCCCCCTAGCCCATTTCCCTCCAGCCTATCACTTCCCAGCTCTTTACTTCATCCCTCCCCCCACTTCTTATCCCCTCTCCACCATCCCATGTTACTTCACTCCTGATGAAGGGTTTCAGCTCGAAACGTCGTCACTACCTCCTCCCATAGATGCTGTCTGGCCTGCTGAGTTCTGCCAGCATTTTGTGTTTTTACCTTCTATTCCACTTGGGTAGCCTCCAACCTGATGGCATGAACACTGATTTCTCAAACTTTCGGTAATGCCCCCCACTTTCACCATTTCCCATCCCTTTTTCCCTCTCTCACCTTATCTCCTTGCCTGGCCATTGCCTCCCTTTTGGTACTCCCTCCTGGTACTCCTTCCCCCTTTTCTTTCTTCCGTGGCCTTCTGTCTCTTTTACCAACTTACTTCCCATCTCTTTACTTTATCCCCTGTCCCTTCAGGTTTTTCCTATCATCTTGTGTTTCTCTCTCCCCTCCCACCACCTTTTAAATCTACTCTTCAGCTTTTTTTCCCTCCAGTCTGACAGAAGGGTTTTGGTCCAAAACGTCAAATGCACTCTTTTCCTAGATGCTGCCTGGCCTGCTGAGTTCCTCCAGCATTTATTGTGTGTTGCTCAGATTTCCAGCATCTGCAGATTCTGTCTTGTTTGTGAGTATTTAGCAGCTAACATGATGTTAAAGTTAAGTCAAAAATACTATATGTGAACATTAGAGATAGAAATAGCTTAGGATATAATTCCTTGTGCTTCCTTCAATATTCACTGAAATTAAGGCTGATCTCTCTACTTCCAGAGTGATACCCATAACTCTTGCTTCTTTAATCCAAAATCAATCTTGATTCTACTTAATCATTAGACTTTTGCAGTTCTCTGGAGCAGAGAAATCATATACACCCTGAATGGGAAAATTTGTATTTGTATCTGCCTTTATAAAGCCCTCTCAAAATCATATATCTTTCAGTTAGATCATGTGACATTCTTTGAAAGTATAAGCCAGCATTTTCTTAAGTTTTTTTTCACCAGTTGTAAATGATCTGGCACTATCTGTAAGACTTGTTCAGAAGTAACACCTTATTACCTGCTTTAAATACATATTGGATATCTTAAAATATACTTTTTCAAACATGCAGAGATTTCCTGGTTTTTATATGGCAATTTAGGAGCAGGAGTCCATCATTCAAACCCTCAAGCCTGACTGCCATTTAAGAAAAATAATGCTGATCTGATTGTAACTGCATTCCTGCTGCAAACTTTTGTCCCCTTGCTTATTATATAACTATGTACCTTTGCCTTAAATATCCAAAGATTCTGTTTTCATTGCCTTCAGGAGGATTTCTAAAGGCTCTCAATTCTCTGGCAGAGAATTTCTGAATTGGGTGATTCCTTATTTTTAAATAGTGACCTCCAGTTGTAGATTCTCCCACAGGAGACACATCTTCACATTCACTCAATCAACATCCTTTGGTATTGTGTATGTTTGAATCATATCTAACTGTTTTAAATGTCAGTGAATGCAAAGCTATCCTATTTAATATGTTCTTAGAACAAAAGCAGCACACAAAAGTATTAGTTTTGTAAACCTCTGAACTTTCTCTGACGCATTAATGTGGTTGCTTAAACAAGGACACATCCACTATACATACTATTTAAGATATGGTCTCACCAATATCCTACTTTACTGAAGCAAAACTCCTGTTTTTGTTCTTAATAGGAAAACGATGATGATTTGGAGGGAAAAGATTTAACTTGCGTAGCTGTTCATCTTTCTCTGTACAAATGTAAATCAGATTTAATAAACGATAAAAAAGTTACCTTTCCTAATTATTACAGTGCTTACATAGTAACCTACTGAGAATTATGCAATAGGACAGCCAGATCCTTCAGCATCTCAGAGCTACTGAGCACTGTATTGCATGGAGGGGAGGACTGTAGGCTGATGGTGAATGCTCTATTGCACAGAGGGGAGGATGGTAGGCTGATGGTGAGCGCTGTATTGCATGGAGGGGAGGACGGTGGGCTGATGAGGAGCATGAAGTGTATTTTCTGAGCATTGAATGAACTCACCCAACTTGGGCTGTGACATCAGCCTCTCCCTCCCAAATTACTTCCCCCAACTTCCCCTTACGCACTGCCGACTGACTTAAGGGAATGAACAAACTCTACTGGTGTGGTAGAAATTTTCATTGTAAAGACTGTAGTGTGGCGATTTTTGAAGAGGAGGATTCTAGGCCTGGGCCTATGGACAATTCTGATACGGTTAGTGCTGAAGAATTACAATCTTCTGAGTCATCTCACTGCACATGCAACAACGGGCAAAAACAAAGTTTTTTTTTTACAAAACTATGGAAGTTTATTTACACAACACATACACAAAGTACAAACATTAAGTATTTATAAGACAGTAAATAAGTTCGGATTAAAATACGAATACTACTGTCTATAAAACAGTCAATTCCCTGGTGGGGGGAGGCACCACACCCGGAAATCCTCCGCTATATCCGTTGTGACCACATGCTCCCCTCCAAGGACAGCTGGGCATAACCGTATCCTCAGAAGAGGGGCAGGCAGTCGGCCCTGGCAGAGCCCTCAACTTTCTGCCACTTAGTGAAGGTAGGACCGATTAGAGATAAAAGTGAGAAGACGTGCCTGGAGGCTGTGGAAGTGAGCGAGGTCCTCAATGAATACTTCTCTTCGGTACTCACCACTGAGAGGGAATTTGATAACGGTGAGGACAATATGAGTGAGGTTGATGTTCTGGAGCATGTTGATATTAAGGGAGAGGAGGTGTTGGAGTTGTTAAAATACATTAGGACATATAAGTCCCTGAGGCCTGACGGAATATTCCCCAGGCTGCTCCACGAGGCAAGGGAAGAGATTGTTGAACCTCTGGCTAGGATCTTTATGTCCTCATTGTCCACGGGAATGGTACCGGAGGATTGGAGGGAGGCGAATGCTGTCCCCTTGTTCAAAAAAGGTAGTAGGGATAGTCCAGATAATTACAGAGCAGTGAGCCTTACGCCTGTGGTGGGAAAGCTGTTGGAAAAGATTCTTAGAGATAGGATCTGTGGGTAGTTAGAGAATCATGGTCTGATCAGGGACAATCAGCATGGCTTTGTGAAGGGCAGATTGTGCCTAACAAGCCTGATAGAGTTCTTTGAGGAGGTGACCAGGCATATAGATGAGGGTAGTGCAGTGGATGTGATCTACATGGATTTTAGTAAGGCATTTGACAAAGTTCCACATGGTAGGCTTATTCAGAAAGTCAGAAGGCATGGGATCCAGGGAAGTTTGGCAAGGTGGATTCAGAATTGGCTTGCCTGCAGAAGGCAGAGGGTCATGGTGGAGGGGGTACATTCAGATTGGAGGGTTGTGACTAGAGGTGTCCCACAAGGATCTGTTCTGGGACCTCTACTTTTTGTGATTTTTATTAACGACCTGGATGTGGGGGTAGAAGGGTGGGTTGGCAAGTTTGCAGACAACACAAAGGTTAGTGATGTTGTAGACAGTGTAGAGGATTGTCGAAGATTGCAGAGAGACATTGATAGGATGCAGAAGTGGGCTGAGAAGTGGCAGATGGAGTTCAACCCGGAGAAGTGTGAGTGAGGTGGGACAAACTCCAAGGCAGAGTACAAAGTAAATGGCAGGATACTTGGTAGTGTGGAGGAGCAGAGGGATCTGGGGGTACGTGCCTTACAGGTAGATAAGGGTAGTTAAGAAAGCTTATGGGGTGTTAGCTTTCATAAGTCGAGGGATAGAGTTTAAGAGTTGTGATGTAATGATGCAGCTCTATAAAACTAGTTAGGCCACACTTTGGAGTACTGTGTCCAGTTCTGTTCGCCTCAGTATAGGAAGGATGTGGAAGCATTGGAAAGGGTACAGAGGAGATTTACCAGGATGCTGCCTGGTTTAGAGAGTATGGATTATGATCAGAGATTAAGGGAGCTTGGGCTTTACTCTTTGGAGAGAAGGAGGATGAGAGGAGACATGATAGAGGTGTACAAGATATTAAGAGGAATAGACAGAGTGGACAGCCAGTGCCTCTTCCCCAAGGCACCACTGCTCAGTACAAGAGGACATGGCTTTAAGGTAAGGGGAGGGAAGTTCAAGGGGGATATTAGAGGAAGGTTTTTCACTCAGAGTGTGGTTTGTTTGTGGAATGCACTGCCTGAGTCAGTGGTGGAGGCAGATACACTAGTGAAGTTTAAGAGACTACTAGACAGGTATATGGAGGAATTTAAGGTGGGGGGGTTATATGGGAAGTGGGGTTTGAGGGTCAGCACAACATTGTGGGCCGAAGGGCCTGTAATGTGCTGTACTATTCTATGTTCTATGTTCTAGTCTCGTGAAGCCCACCATTAGATTCCCCTCGCAACCCACTCCCCCCGCCCCACCCCTTACTGGGTGCCTGTATATAAGGAGCGCAAGGCTAAAATGCAGCCAGAACCTGAGCAGCTGCCCCTTTAGAGACTCAGACAGGGGCTGCAACCTCTCACACTCTATATAAGCACGGTACACTGACTCCTCCCAGTCACAGAATGGACAGGTGGACGGGGTGTCAGTGAACCTGCTTAAAAACTTGTTGCACAGAATTGGCCTATGGGATACCATCCACCCCAGGTCCTTAGTGTACAGGGGAAGGACTCCTGCATAAAGAGATGTCCACTTCTCCGCTGGACTTCCTCCGCTGTTGGATGGTAAAAACAGACTGCCAAGGTGAGTCTGGTTGACTGAGGAAGGCAAGGAAGTGAAAGGTGTGCAGGAGCAGGCCATACAAGAAATGGTTTGGAGCATCACGGAACAGCACACGTACTGGATCATCTCCTGCATAGTATCCTGAGGCCCGGGTCTGACGAGCACTTCTAGCCTATCGGATGGTGTTGCAGCCAGAACCCCTCCACTTCCCTTAGCCCCCTCAAAACCCACTATGATAAGAGGGAGACCAGTTCTCACAGCTAGAGCACCTTCCCCCATCAGTGTAGGAGCACGCTGTCTGGTTGAGATAAGACCCCATACCCTCAACAGCACTCGGTAAAAGTGAGGCATTTCCCTCAAAACGGCACAGTTGATGCTATCCGCTGGAAGCCGCATGCGCTCCTGCTGGCAGTATCCCCGGCAGAGAAAGTGCGCAGCTAGTTCATGCCATTTCAGAGGGTGATTGCTATACATGTATCTCTATAGGGTCCTGAGGCAGAGAGCCGCCATCTGGGTATGTACACACACCAGTGACTGACCATCCTCTGCGATCAGAAGACCCAGGACTGCAGCAGAAAGCCAATGCCTCCTGTTGCCCCAGAAAATGTCCACCGGCCTCTTCTGGGTCCTGGAAGCGAGCAGTGGATGGGACTGAAGTAATCAGCCAATACCATATCTTTATAATGAACTCAACTGGGTTTTACATGGGCCGATGATCCAAGTTGCCCTATTCTATTGTGCCCAGTTGTGGCAAACAACTTCACAAATGTAGCAATGGCTCCAGCAAAATTGAAAACACACTTTACTACAGATCACAGCCATATGACACATAAAAGTGCTGATTATTTTAAATGACTTTTGGAATCTCAAAGCAAACAGATTAAAGTTTTTGAGAAAAAGTCACAGTCAGTAAAAATGTATCGGGAGGCAAGTTACTTCGTAGCTTTAGGACCAGTTCACTTGAGAATGTTTAAAAAGTTGTGGGAAAACCTGGACAAAGAGTACACCAGTCTCCTGCTACATACAGAAATCTGGTGGCTTAGCAGGGGAGGTGTCCTCAACAGGGTGTTTGAGCTGAAAGGTGAATTACAGGAGTACTTTCAAGAAAATATTAGGCCAGATTTTGCTAAGTGTTTTGAAGATGAAGAATGGTTGCAGAAACTAGCCCACTTAACAGACATTTTTCATCAAATAAACCAATTGAACAAGTCTCTGCAAGGCCCTGGAGAAAATGTTTAGACTTCAAGTGACAAGATTATTGGATTTAAAAGGAAACTTAATCTCTGGAAAAATACAGCTGCAAAACGAAATCTTGAAATTTTTCCACTGCTGCTTGGGCTTAAGAGTGAGGAAGGATATCAGAAAGTTTCGAGTCTTATTGGAAACCACCTGGAAGAACTGCAGAACACAATTGAACAGTATTTTTCCTTTCTTCCAACACAAGTGAGGGACAATTTCTCTGAATCTTCTGCTCAGCCTGAGAAATTGACTTCGAGAGAAGAGGAAGAACTTTGTGAGCTGCACTCTGATTGTGCACTCAAGATGAGATTTACTGACCTGTCCCTGGACAAGTTCTGGATTTCTGTGAAAGAAGACTCTCCTGCCATTCGTAGGAAAGCAATGAACATTTTCCTGCAGTTTTCAAACTTTTTATATGTGTGAGCAAGCTTTTTCTAGTTTAACAAGCATCAAGAGCAACAATAGAGATCATATCATTTTAGTTGAAGACGAAATCCGCGTGTGCTTATATTGTTTGACCCAGAATTGAGAAATTTATTATGTTTGCCTTATGAATTTTTAAAATTTATGAAAGAGAAAGATAAGCTCAAGGTAGGCTAAATTTAACTATCTTTTTTTAATCAAAGGTTGGATAAAATTCATTCTGTACTCAAAAGAGCATTGACAATTATTTTTGGGTTACTGTATTATATCTACAACTTACTGATCATGCTAATGTACTCTACATTGTACTCTAATGCTCTAGATATAATTTTTATGTAGGGGTTCCCATACATTGATGCATCCTCCCTTGTTAAACTTTTAGTCCAACCTTCTGACTTGCCACCTACCTTTGTGTAATTATGTGCTTAATCTCAAATATTGATACTTTTTAAAATATTTTAAATGAACCATGGTGAGTCATCATCTTGAAATTTCTTTCTCTTGTTGGAATGTATTTGTTCTGTGTAGTCTGCAAGATGTATGCTGTTGTACCTCAACTGAACAATTCCTTAATCTAATTTTCTGGTTCACTTGAGCAAGCTCTATTTTCAAGTTTTAGGAAAGTGTAATGAATATAGAATATTCATTTGTACTGTGATGACAGAGAAACAATACTTGACTCTTTGAGTATGGAAATGTTCCAGAGTTTTCTATTTTTTTAATGTAGTAAAATTCCTTTTCTTTATTGTAAGCCTCAAGGAGACAGATTTTTTTAAAAGAATCCTGCCCTTAATATCAAAGCATTATTTCAGAGTGAGATCCTATCGTTAGATCATGGAATTATTTTTTCTGGGTATTTATTTAGATTTTTAATTAATATATTTTTTTAGGTGATTGGAATTTTCTAAAATAAAGTCCGTAAGTACTGCTAATAATGAATACAATTTGACCATTTGTGCAAACAATCCATTCTTAATCCAATAGATCAATTCTGCTATTGGTAGAACAATCATATGGCTCACATGAACCAAATTCTGTTTTATTGCTATGAATTTTTATCATTCATTCTTCTACACAAGCTGTATGTACATATACAATGTAATAGTGGATTTTTTTTCAATAAATGAACAAGTACAAGGTTTTTTGTGTTATTTATTTAATTGGGTTCTCCTTATCTAGTTTTTGGACTTGTGAGAAGATTTATTCACATTTTAAGTCATACTTATGTAGAAATAGAGAAAATTCTACAGGGTTCACAAACTTTCTAGCACCACTGTAAGTAACTCAACACAGAGTATCTCAATTTCATTGAGACAGAGTATGTGAACGAGTAATGTTACTGGCTGTGAACAGTAGCTTCTGTACCAACTGTTGCACCCTATTGCTCTGTCTTTTTATGGTATGCAAGACAAGGCAATTCCAAACTATTCTAACTCATTTTCCCTATGATCTCAGTAATGTGGAAAATTGTAGTTTCTTGAAAGACCACATCATGGTGACCCTTGCTCATATTAAAGATACTCAAGATCATTTAATGGTATTTCCTATTACCATGTGTAAAGAAGAACAAAGTAATTGTTACTCTGGATATAATGCAGCACAAAAAACACAAAAAATAAAGAACACAATAAATATAAATACATAAGATAGCTTATATGCATAGACTGATTGTATGTCCATAGAGGCTATGCATAAGGTGATTACAGGTGTTGTAACTGTGAACAAAGTCACCTGGGAGACACTGAAGCTGGTGGACATAGAAGTGTTTTATTCAGCAAAAACAGGCATCATAATTTGAGGCACTCGTGGAAGAAGAAGCCTGCTTGACTCAATATTACGTGACATTCTAAAGATCAAGGGTAACAGCAAGACAATCCTATAATTACAAAGTATCTACAATGCTTCCTTTGAATTACATAAGGTTTTCAAACACTTGGTTCTTTGCACCCACACTCCACACACCCAAAATGAATGTTAATCCCCACTGACTCTTAGCTAAATTCATGCATTTGCAGGCATCTGAGGTCTACGTCAAGTGTTTCTTTGTGATTGACCCCAACCTGCAGCTCCAGGAAGACCATTGTTCTGAGCTGCGTTTTAAATTCAATCTGCAATCCTCATTCAAATCTGAATTATGGCTGCTATTGAACTTCATATTTGCTATATACTCTAACTCCAGAACATGCCCTATCAGAGGAAATAGTAAAGTAGTGGTGGATTTAGTGGGTGGAGGTTTTGATCAGCCTTTCTGCTAGAGGTGTTTGAGCCTGATGAACAAATGATTATCATGCCTCAGTTTTAAAAAAATCATTAAGACTAGATCTTGGAAATAAATCCCACCTTTCTATATGAGATAAAATTTCATTACAGTGTAGTGTGATATTGTGTGACCATATGAAAATGTATCTATATTTTTGCTTGTCATTTTAAACAAAAATTATAGAAAAAGTGGAGTGATTAACTTGATCATGTGGATTCTTAAAATTAAAATAAGAGTGGCTTAAACTTTATAATCAAAACATTATATTTTCGTATTCCCGCTAAATGCAGTTTCATTTACAGGGTGATTTTCTTTAGTGGGGCTAACTTGAAGCCTTTGCTGCCTTTTTATAGTAGACTGACTGGGGCCTACTCTAATCTTGGAACAGAGAACACTGAACTCAAATTGGATTTGATGGTCTGGAAGTAAATTATCCCTGAAGGCGGAGCTCCTTATTCCATGGCTATTGATTGAAAACATCTGAAAACAATTTGCATGTAATATAGTTGATATGATTGTAAAATCTCCTCAGTCTTTGCCTGTGTTTGGTACTTATGAATTATATATTTTATGCAGCAATATTATGCATTGTGGGATAGTCTCACATCATAAACTTGACCATAATAATCAGTGGTGACACCTAATCCTTCTTGGATAAGATGTTAAACCTAGATCCTGTTTACACACAGATGGACATAAAAGATCCAATGGCTCTATTTCAAAGCACAACAGGGGAGTGCTTCTGATGTCCTAGCAATACGTATCCCACAGTTATCATTACAAAATTTGATTATCTGGTTATTCTCAAATTGCTGTTTGTGAGATATTCCTGTCCCCAATCTTATAATGGTAGTAAAATTCAAAAAGCAGGTCATTGAGTCCAAATGCATTGGGATATCCTCAGGACCCAAGAGATCTGATATCAATTTGTGTGGAAAGAGAAATGGAGTTGCTGTTTCAAAATTGAATATAAGTTCTGGTAAAAGATTTTTGACTAGAACACTAAATCTGAAATTTCATCTCTGTTTCTTTTTTCAACATCTGCATATTTTCTTTAAGTGTTTTGTTCTAATATATAGAACAAACATTTATCAAAACATTATTATAGAGCAAAACATAGTCTTGGGCTATATTACTATTTTTAAAATATTACTTTGTAATTGTATATTTCTCTGCTATCATAGTTATATGTGCTGCGTGTGACCGTTGCCAGTGTGTTTTGTACCTTGACCCCTGAGGAATGCAGTTTTGTTTGGCTGTATTCATGTGTATGTCTGAAAGGCAATTAAACTTGAACTTGAACTTCTAACATTTTTCATTTGATTTTATTCATTTAGAATATGTGTTTGTTATCAAGTAAACAAGAAATTATTAGCCATCTTGAAATTCCTCCGGCATACTGGCCCATTTAAGAAGGTAGTGAAGGTTTAGCCATGGGATACTTGATTTGACTCAGATTACCTTTTTGAAAAAGTAAATATATAGGTTAGAAGAATGATTTTGTTAGTAGCTAGAAGAGACTGCAGATACCAGAGTCTGGAGCCATAAATCTTTTGAAGGAATTCAGTGTATTAAGCAGCATCTACGGAGGCCTTTGCCTCTGTCGCATCTGTTCCCAAGATGAGGCTTTCCTGTTCAGGAATGGTAGAAGTTTCATATAGAGTCCCAGCATCTGGACTGAGAGTGTAGAGGGAAGGTAGCCAAGGAAGAAGACCAGTATAGATTTGATTACAGTGTTTGACAAGGTACTCTGTGCTAGGCTCATCCAGAAAGTCATGAGGTGTTAGATCCATGGAAACTTGGCTACATGGATTCAGAATTGGCTTGCTCACAAAAGGCACAGATTGGTAGCAGATGGAGTACATTCTCCCTGGACTAAAGTGGCACACTTCAGGAGGTTCCAACACATACAAAATGCTGGACAAAATCAATAGATCAGGCAGTTTCTATGGAGAGAAATAAACAGTCAATGTTTCAGGCTGAAATCCTTCATCAGGATTGGAAAGGAAGAGGACAGAAACCAGAATAACAGGGTGGCAGGAAAGAGCACGAGCTGGCAGGTGATAGGTGAGTCCAGGTAAAAGGAGAGTTGAGGGTAGGGTGGAGTAACAGAAGCAAATGGCACAGAACCAGCTATGGCTACCTTTATGTCAGCTATGTGAAACTTTCTGTTTTACGACTATATAACTGTCTCTGTTAACTCTTTCTTTCCTGTATTGATGCCTGCACCCATGCAGAGCTCGCCAGTTTTATCAACTTCTCCAACTTCCACCCCACCGTCTAACTCACTTCGTCCATTACCAGCACTTCACTCCCCTTTCTTGGTCTCTGTCTCTATCTCTAGAGACTGACTAACTGCTGACTTGTAAGTATACCCAGTGAATCCCGCTGTTACCTTGACCATTAGCTCTTCCCGCCCTGTCTCTTGTAAAAATGCCATTCCTTTTCTCAGTTCCTTTGCCTCTGTCGCATCTGTTCCCAAGATGAGGCTTTCCTATTCAGGATATCAGAATGTCCACTTTCCTTTCCTCCACCATTAATGCTGTTCTCCCCTGCATCTCCTCCATTTCTCGGACATCTGCGCTCACCCCATCTTCCTGCCACCTTAACATGGATAGAATTCTTCTTGTCTTCACCTACCGCCCCATGAGGCTCCGCATCTAACACAATATTCTCCACAACCTCCGCCATCTACAGTGGAACACTACCACCAAACACAACTTTACCTCTCCCCATATTCCGCTTTCCGCAGTGATTGCTCCTTGCATGATTCCCTTATCCATTTGTCCCTCCCCGCTAATCTCCCTCCTGGCACTTATTCCTACAAGCGACAGAAGTGCTATACCTGTCCATTCACCTCCACCCTCACTTCCATTCAGGGCCCCAAACTGCTATTTAGGTGAGGCAACACTTCACCTGCAAGTTTGTTGGGGTTGTCTACTGTATCCGGTGTTCCTGATGCAGCTTTCTCTACATTGGTGAGACCCGACGTAAATTGGGGGACCACTTTCTTGAATATTTTCGCTACATCTGCAAAAAACAGGATTTTCCCGTGGCCAACTATTTCAATTCCAATCCCCGTTCCCATACCAACATATCAGTCCATGGCCACCTTTTCTGCCACAATGAGGCCACTCTCAGGTTGGAGGAGCAACACCTTATGTTCTGTGCAGGTAGTCTCCAACTTGATGACATGAACATCGATTTATCCTTCCAGTAATTCCCCCCCCCCCTTCACTGTTCTTCATTTCCCCACTCTGGCCCCCCTCTTACCTCTTCTCACTTGCCAATCACTTCCCCCTGGTGCCCCTCCACCTTCCCTTCCTCTTGTGGTCCATTCTCCTCTCCTAAGTGATTCCTTCTCCAGCCTTTGACCTTTCCACCTATCACCTCTCAGCTTCTTACTTCATCCACATGCTCTTCCCCACCCACCTAGCTTTACCTATCACCTTCCAGCTTGTCCTCTGTCCCCTCTCCCCACCTTCTTATTTGGACATCTACCTCCTTCCTTTCAAGTCCTGATGAAGGGTGTCAGCCTGAAACATTGATTGTTTATTCATGTCCTTAGGTGTTGCTTTACCTACTTAGTTCCTCCAGCATATTGTGTGTGTTGCTCTGGATTTCTTGCATCTGCAAAATCTCTGGTGTTTGTGGGCTCATGACCAGTGGTGTGCAATGGTGTTCCCCAGGGATCTGTTCTGAGATCCCTACTCTGGGACCTCTGTTATCCAGGTCAGCTATAAATATCAGTTGAGGTAAACTGGAAGAGTGGGTATACAGATTACACAAAAAAGGTTGATGGCGTTGTGGACAGTGTAGAAGTTGGTCATGGGTTACAATAGGATTGAGACAGGATGCAGAGCTGGGCAGACAAGTGGCAAATGGGGTTCAATTGGAAAAGTGTGAAGTGATACATCTCTCTTTATCAATAAGCCATTTTTGAGGTTTTCTTCTGGTATGCTACATTCACATTGAAATATTCATTCTAATTCTTGCTTCCTGTAATTCATTCAAAAAATTTGACTTAATTGCTGTAACTTGTAAAAAAAAGATGTTCTCCGGCTATTTATAAACCATATAAACAATTACAGCACGGAAACAGGCCAACTCGGCCCTTCTAGTTCATGCCAAACGCTTACTCTGACCTAGTCCCACCTACTTGCACTCAGCCCATAACCCTCCATTCCTTTCTTGTCCATATACGTATCCAATTTTTTTTTTAATGACAAAATCAAACCTGCCTCTACCACTCCTACTGGAAGCACGTTCCACAAATCATTTTGGTGAAATGATTTGGCAATAATGGAACTGTTCCAAAGTCAATAACCAATTTTCCCTAACTAAAGCTGAACATCATGTTAATCAATTGTATACAGATATGTTTCATAATGGATACAGTCCCAGACCACTGGACTGCTGATAACTTTCTGGAAGGGCTGTTGTAATGCTACAAACAACAAAAGCAAGATGCCAGAGTGTTTGCAGATTATAGTGCACTGATAATAATGTGTATGTCATTTTACTCAGATGTTTATGGTTGTTAATGAGCACCTTAGGGGCTGTGATACTTGTAAATGTTGGTTGAAAGTTTTTTTTTGGTAAGTTTTGAATTATCGCATTTACAAAAAAAAGTAATTTTGTTGAGCTATGCTGTGCAATTAGACTCTAAAAATATCCCCAGATGCATATTTAAATAGTAATTAAAGATGATAATATAAAAAGTAATTGAAAGGCCTATTTGCTGTTGAACAGTTTTGTCCCCTCCGGGATACAGTAAAATACAAATCAGCAAATGGTTGTTTATTTAGGGAGGGTTTTTTTTTACCATTAAATGTCAAAATTAAGTCAAGCGATGGTAAAATATATATATATAAACTGCATTCTGATGTTCGAATTGGTTGTGTATGAACAATAAAATATGAAAAATACAGTGTGTTTCTGGCCAGTAAGACCGAGCTATTGAGGTAACATCATGAACTGCAAAAGGAAAATTTAATCAATTTTCCAGTGAGCTGGTCCTAAGAAAAGTAATACAGGTTGAGTACCCCTTATCTACAATTCCAGAATCTGAAATTATTTTGAGTGTTGACATGGTGTCACAAATGGAAAATTCCACAGGCACTGGGAAGGTTCCCAGGCAATACACAGTTTTTGTGCACCACAGACTGTTCAGAGAAGTGACGTCACATGTAATGAATAGAAGTAAATAAAGGATTTTTTAAAATTGCATAGAACAAGAAATGAAGGTCTCAAGCATGCATTGAAAGAGTGGATTCATCAACATCGGAGTGAACATATGCTGCTTAACAAGTATAGATCTATCAAGGCAAACTGAAAATTGAAGGTAATTGTGAATATTCAGCCAGCTGGTTGCAGAAATTTAAGAAAAGGCACAGTGTTGCATTTTTTAAAGATTTGTGGTGGTAAAGTATCTGCTGATCATGAAGCAGCAGTGAAATTCATTGATGAGTTTGCCAAGATCATCCCTGAGGACAATCTTAACACACTGAGTGGCTGCATCAGTACATGTGTGATGAACAAATGTAAAACAAAGACTGCTTACCCGTAGCATATAAATTCAGAGTTAGAAATAATGGCATTCCCAAGCTATCTCATACATATTCCAAAATCCCAAAAAAATGCACAATCCAAAACACTACCCTTTCCAAGCATTTTAGATAAGGGTATTACTCAACTTTTATTTCAGCCTGAGACTATGTTTTAATATAGAAATATGGTGATTCTTTCCAACTTCTGTGTTTCCTCTTGTGGTGTAGTGCTACTTCATCACAAAATTAAGAAAAGAGTGCTGTCAATGTTACTTTTAATTAGAGTAATAAAAATATTAAGCACTATTTTGCTTGTTATTATTATCATTAGAACATTATATTACAATTAACTATTGCAAGCTAAACACTTACACTTTTACCAAGTAGAAGGGAAAACTACTTAAGAATGTATACTTTTCAGCTCTATCATACTGTTATAAAACGTATTACCTATTTGTTGCTTTTATTTTCTTTGCTACTTTTCCTGGGATATTGAACATTTGTTTGCTTATACATACTGTTGTAGTGGCTAGCTTTTGTTCTTGTATACTTTAGCAGTCAAACCAAGGTGTCAACTATAGTTGCCATCCTAGCACTCACTTGTGTTGTTCTTCCCCAATAGGCATACCCTAACAATCCACATTGCCTTCAGAGACTGAGGTTAATTGTGATATACTTCCCCTTTGATAATAGAAAATACAGCAGACACCAATACAGACAACAGCTTCTACTTGTAACACACACAAAATGCTGGTGGAACGCAGCAGGCCAGGCAGCATCTAAAGGGAGAAGTGCTGTTGACGTTTCGGGCCAAGACCTTTCGACAGGACGAAGAGTTGCTTGAATTTCCAACATCTGCAGAGTTCCTCGTGTTTGAGCTTCTACTTGTGTATCACTTTTAACACATTAAGATGTTGAAAGCTGATTTTCAAAATTTGAGGTTGCGAAGCTACATATGGATATTTTAGAGTAAATGATTAAAAATTTGGATCAAAGAAGTTTAATGAATTGTCAACAAGAGAAATAGACTGAAAAATAACCAAGATCATCATAGTTGCCTGCCTTCATAGTGCACAGATTATGTACTTTTTAAACCATGTTGTTGTATGACTTTAGTAACACTAAGTGCTTGAAAGATTTAAAAACTTTTAGTTTGAAGTCAATTAATAAACAAATGTCAACTCAGTATTAAACAATTCAATTAAGATTCTGGACCCTTTTTTGATTGAGTCTGTTTTCACATTATCTCTAAATGGGGAATATTTTCAGATTGTTATGTCCTTCAAGAAAGGGAAAAAAAGTATTAACCGAACATGAAGCTTTTCTATTACTGTGAGAATCCTGTCGCCAAATTACACGGAAAGAGATTATATTAAACTAAGTCTTTAATAGTATATTTAAATGTTTTTAAAATTCATTTGGTTGTTTTATAATAGGATGTCTATGTTGGTTATTGCACTTGAAGAAAACAATACATTTTGTGAAAGGGAGCAAGAGCTAGCTTGTGCCAGCTTTTTTCACAGTAATAACGATGAGTTCTTCAGATTGTATTATTGCTGTGTCTTTTGTCCTAAGGTAATCTTACTAGTCTGGCATATCCGCATGCTTTAGTGATATGCAATTTTAAAGTGTCTTTCATTCTATAAATGATACATGAATTATGCCTGTGAAAAACAGTTATAATCTTAAAACTCCATGACTTTAGGTCTACTGAAATTTGTCTGCATGCTAACATTTCACAGGCATTCGGCATGGGGCCAATAATAGCAGCAGGTTCTGCATTGCCTTTTACAACTTGAGAATGAATGATTTTAAAATTGATTTTTGTAAGCACTTAATGTCTTAAAAAAAACCTGAATGTGAATTACAGGTATCCCCCGCTTTACGAATGTTCGCTGTACACCACTTCGCTTTTACAAAAGACCTACATTAGTACCCATTTTTGCTAACCGAAAGAAATCCGAAGAGGATTTTCGCTTTTACGAATAAAGGCAAAAAACGAAAATAGCATTCTGCGTTTGTTTTGTAGCGAGCCGTTATAGAGGCAGCGCGCACCCCGAGCAGTGAGAGTGACGAAAAGCCAAAAGTGTTCAGCGTTTGGTTAGCTCTCAACAAAACAACATTCAGCATCTCAGCATCAAGCTGCCATAACTTTGAACTGCGTGAGATTTTCGCTATGATTAACAGTGCTGCAACGATTGCAGAAAAGTATAACTTTAATTTTGAAAGGGTATGTAGGTTTAGGGTAGGTTTGAAGGATGTTTTGAGTGCTTACAAAGAACTGTATGATAGAAAAATGTGTGAACCTTCCAGTGTGCTCGCTGTCTTCCCAATTCTGGTAAGTGAAACTACACTGTACATACATTATTTCTACTTTATATAGGCTTGTGTATTTATCATATCATTCCTGCTTTTACTATATGTTAGTGTTATTTTAGGTTTTGCATGTTATTTGATATGATTTGGTAGGTTATTTTTTGGGTCTGGGAACGCTCAAAAATTTTTCCCATATAAGTTAATGGTAATTGCTTCTTCGCTTTACACCGTTCTGGCTTATGAAAGGTTTCATAGGAATGCTCTACTTTCAGATAGCGGGGGAAACCTGTACCTTCGACCTTTATTAACATTTACTGAAATCTCAGCATATAGATCTACAAGATGAAGGCTAGGGGAAGAATCTTAATACTAAACGTTTTCCCCACAGGAGCATGTGGTACTTTTAAGCTTTTGAATAATAGTTTTATTACACTTTTATATTTCTGTTATAGCACATACAGATTATATGCAGAAAATTTTATTTTACACTTGACCTTCATTAACTTCCAGTCTTTTTCCATTTGTTCTTTGCCTCCACCACTAATCATTTTAATCAACTAATTTATGTTCCCACTTAACTTCCTACACTTGATGCATCTTGTCTTAATATAGTAACAGTATAATGCAGCCTTTCACCTTTTCTCCATTCTAATTAAAATGATGTTTCCTTTAAACTTGATACTGTAATAATATTTGCAAAATTATGTAATATGTTTAATTAAGTCTTACAAAATCAGGTCGGTTTCTCCTAGCTCTTTCCTCATTTTAAAAAGCTGATCTCTTCTTTTGCAGACAGTGACTGCTATTTGTATTTTAGTTTGAAGTACAATTAGAATTATCTAAAATTGGCAAGGAATGGCCTGCAGGCAATTAAAATGAAGTTCAATTTTTGCACAGGCATAAACTCTAGCTATGACTTTAGACACACTCAGCAATAACATTTTCTTAATATCTAACAGTTTCTTTCAGAAAACTGATACTCTCATGAGGCTGTGATTAAAGGAACCGCCCCAGAAGAAGTAAACATTAAATTAAAAGTGAAACTATAATAGTTTGCTTATAATATTAAACAGATGTGCCCTTTTTGGGGATCATATTTCTTGTTTCTTTCTCCGCTGTGCACTGTTACAGGGACAGCCACAATTTTTTTGACAATTAGAAAGATTTAATAGCCTCTACTCACAATTTCCTTGATTTCAAAGTTTCTCTGTCAAGATCATTTTGAGCAAATGTCTGAGCAAAACAAAAACTGTTACACTAACACTATGCTATTGAGGTGTACCTGTGATTTGCTAGCTGCTCATTTGTCCAGTTATCTTGAAAACTCTTTCTTGCCGCTTAAGACAGGAAGGAAAATGTAAGAGAGGCTTTCATTTAATATATAAGTCATCTTCTAAAACATAAAACAAAAAAATGTCAGTACCATTCAAAACTGATTACTAGTCACTTTCAGTATAGCTGTGCTATCCCAAAGAGCGTGCTATTTGTGCTTGCTGAAAGGTACCTAAAAGAACTGATATCAGTGTTATTACATTTAGTAAGTATTATTTTTAATTATTATAAAAACTATATCTCCCTTACGTGCCGAAGGGTCTCGGCCCAAAACATTGACTGTACTTTTTTCGATAGAGGCTGCCTGGCCTGCTAAGTTCCTCCAGCATTTTGTGTGTGTTGCTTGGATTTTCAGCATCTGCAGATTTTATCTTGTTTGTTATCAGCAAAATGCACCCGCTTCTTGAATACAGTTTTTGCACATTTATAATGGTGATCGTAAAAAGTGGAGAACAATCAGAACAAGAATCCCGGGTCATTCCCATTCTCCTTCTCTGGGATGTAATTGAATTTAATAAAATTCACTTACATACCTTATGAGTGCTTTTTAGCTAGTGAGTAAATTAAGATAATTATAGCACTTAAACTGCTGACCCTGTGTTACCAACTAACATCACATTCTAGAAATAAAAACAGGTCTCCATAATTTTTTATTATTGATTTGCACTAATGTGCCCTTGTCCACATGAACATTGAGAAAATATGGAGAAATTGCTAATAAAAAATCCATTACTCTTCATTTTTTCCATTTTTGGTCTCTTGTATCTTATTTTTTCGGACATACAGCAGTATAAATTGTTTCTATTTGATTATTTATTGAGCTACAGTGTGGAATAGGCCATTCCGGCCCTTCAAGTCACACCGCGCAGCTATCCTCTGATTTAATTCTAACGTAATCCTGGGATAATTGACAATGGCCAATTAACTTACCAACTAGTTCATCTTTGGACTGTGTGAGGAAATGCACGTGGTCACAGGGAGAACGTACAAACTCCTGACAGGTAGCAGTGGAAAATGAACCCAGGTTGCTGAAACTGTAAAGTGTTGTGCCAAGCACAAGGCTACTGTGCAGGATGGGATGCCCTGCAACTGATAATAGCCACCTTTTTAATTTCAGTTTAAAACAAAAGATCCTTAAGTGCAAAAGAATCTCTTGCTATCATTTAAGGAGGCCAGTGGAATTCTCCTGGTATCTAATCAGCCTCATGTCTGATAATCAGCTTCACCAAAAATAAATTAATTCATTAATTTCACTGCTGTGTTTTGGATTTTGCTGGGTATGATTTCTGACTAATGGTGGCTGTACTTTAAAAAAATTCCTTAGTTTTGAAGTGTTCTGTTTTATGTTTGTTTATTATAGCATTTGGACACATGGACATCATTATTAGATAGAATTTTGCCAATTCGATCCATGCCTTGATCACTAATCCAAATAAATAGATTGAAAAAACTATACATTATGAATGATAATATGTTTACTTTATTGTGCATTGTTCACTCTTCAGCTCTTAATTCTTATTTATACATCTGAAACCGTCCTGCCAGTGAAAGGAAATGTCAGAAACAAAGAAAGGACATAAAATAGAGCAAAAATTAATGGGATGTTAGAGGAGTGGGAAGCTTTTAAAAACCATCCAAAGGCAACTAAAAAAGTCAAAAGGAACGAAAAGATGGAATATGAAGTTAAGCTAGTCAATAATATTAAAGAGGATACCAGAAGTTTCTTCAGATGTAAAAAGTGTGGAAGAGAGGCTGGTAGATATCGGACCACTGGAAAATGATGCTGGAAAGGTAGTATTGTGGGACAAGGAAATGGTGGATAAACTGAATAAGTATTTTGCTTCAGTCTTCACTGTGGAAGACAGTAGCAGTATGCCAGAAGTCTGAGAGTGTCAGGGGGCAGAAGTGAGTGAAGTTGCCATTACTAGGGAGAAAGTTCTTGGGAAGCTGAAAGGTCTGAAGGTAGATAAGTCATCTGGATCAGATGGTCTACACCACCAGCTTCTGAAAGAGGTGGCTGAAGAGAATGTGCAGGCATTAGTAATCCATTCAAGGATTTATGGATTCTGGCTCAGTTTCAGAGGACTGGGAAATTGCAAATGTCACTCTTCAAGAAGGGAAAGATTCAGATTCAGTTTATTGTCATTTATAAACCACAAATACAATGCAGTTTAAAAAAAGAGACAACGTTCTCTGGAATGATATCACGAAAAAGCACAAAACAGACCACACAAGAAAAACCGCATAGCATTTGGTAATCCCCAATCCAGAGTCCGGAGAGGCTGCTGCGTATTGATATCGTGCTACTGTCTTAGCACATTCCCCGGAAAGGAACTACAAACCCATCAGACAAACCTAAAGCTACAAGACCTACACAAAACCACATAGTTACATATAGTTATAGTTAACATATAGTTTCAACAGTGCAGACAATACCATAATTGATAAAAAGACTAACTGCCAAAGACCACATAATTATAACACCTAGTTTCAACAGTCCAAAACAATACCGTAATCTGATAAAGAGCAGTCCATGGCAAGGTTTAAAAGAATGTCTCAAAGTCCCGACAGCCCATCATCTCACGCAGACGGTAGAAGGAAGAAAAACTCTTCCTGCCATGAACCTCCAGCGCCACAGCTTGCCGATACAGCACTTTGGGAGCCCCGACTACAGCCAATTCTGAGTCTGTCCGAAAACTTCGAGCCTTCGACACCGAGCACTATCTCTGCCAAGCGCTTCAACCCCAGCACCGGCCGCCAAGCAACAGGCAAAGCCGAGGATTCGGGGCCTTCCTCCCGGAGATTTTTCCAATCGCACAGTAGCAGCAGCAGTGAAACAGGCATTTCAGAAGTTTCACCAGATGTTCCTCCGTGCTTCACACGTCCATCTCCATCAAATCAGGATTGTACATGGCATCCTACTTGACAGATTACAGATATTCATTCCAAAGTGGCCGCTGCGCGCTGCGTCATGCTGCCATCTTGCAACATTTAAAAAGAGGCAGAAAAAAAGAAATTATAGGCTGGTTAGTCTGACCTCAGTGGTTACGAATATGTCAGAGTCCATTATTAAGAATGTGGTTTTAGGGTACTTTGAGGCACATGATTAAGTAGGCATGGTTTCCTTAAGGGAAAGTCCTGCCTGACAAATCTGTTGGAATTCTTTGAAGAAACAGCAAGCAGGATAGACATAGGAGAAATGGTGGATGTTGTGTACTTGGACTTTCAGAAGGCCTTTGACAAGGTGTCACACTTGAGGCTGCTTAACCAGTTAAGAGCCCATGGTATTACAGGAGGGATACTAGCATGGATGGAGCATTGGCTAATTGGTAGGCAGCAAAGAATGAGAATAAGGGGAGCCTTTTCTAGTTGGCTGCCAGCAACTAGTGGTGTTCCACTGGGGACTGCTTTGGGACCACTTCTTTTTAAATTATATATCAATGATTTGGATGACAGAATTGATAGCTATGTGGCCAAGTTTGCAGACAATACATAGATAAGTGGAGGGGCAGTTTTGTGGAAGCAGAGTAGCTACAGAAGGATTTAGACAGATTAGGAGAATGGGCAAAGAAGTGGCAGTTGGAATCCAGTGTCAGGAAGTGTATGGTCATGCACTTTGGTAGAAGAAATAAAAGCATGGACTTTTTTCTAAATGCTGAGAAAATTCAAAAAATCTGAGGTGCAAAGGGACTTGGGAGTCCTTGTGCAGGATTCCCTAAAGGTTAATTTGCAGGTTGGGTTGGTGATGAGTAAGGTAAATGCAATACTAGCATTCATTTTGAGAGGTCTAGAATATATAAACAAGGATGCAATGTTGACGTTTTATAAGGCACTGGTGAGGCTTCATATGAAGTACTGTGAGCAGGTTTGAACCCCTTTTCAAAGGCCTCAATAGAGTGGATGACAAGAGGATGTGTTTGCTATGGTAGGGGAGTCTAAGACCAAAAGACACAGCCTCAGAATAGAGGAATGTCCATTTAGAGCGGAGATCAGGAATTTCTTTAGCCAGGGAATGGCGAATCTGTAGAATTTGTTGCCACAGGCAGCTGTGGATGCCAAGTCATTGGGTATATTTACGGGAAAGGTTGATAGATTCTTGATTAGTCTGGGCATTAAGGGATTCAGAGAGAAGACAGGAGAATGGGGCCGAGAGGGAAATAAAAACATAAGAAATAGGAGCAGGAGTAGACCATCTGGCCCATCGAACCTGCTCTACCATTCCTTAAGATGGTACCTACCTGTCTTTTTCCCCATAACAATTCACTTACTATGCAAAAATCTATCCAACCTTGTCTTAAATATATTTACTGAGGAAGCCTCCACTGCTTCATTGGGCAGAGAATTCCACAGATTCACCACTCTGGGAAAAGCAGTTCCTCCTCATCTCCATCCTAAGTCTACTCCCCCAGATCTTGAGGCTACATCCCCTAGTTCTAATCTCATCTACCAGTGGAAACAACTTTCCTGCATCTATCGTATCTATTCTTTTCATAATTTTATATGTTTCCATGAGATTTCTTATTCTTCTGAATTCCAGCGAGTACAGTCCCAGGTGACTCGATCTCTCCTCATAGTCTAACCCCCTCATCTCTGGAATCAACCTGGTGAACCTCCTCTGCACTGTCTCCAAAGCCAGTATATCCTTCTTCAAGTAAGGAAACCAGAACTGCACCCAGTACTCCAGCTGCGGCTGCACCAGTACTTTGTACAGTTGTAGCATAACCTCCCTGTGCTTAAATTCAACTCCTTTAGCAATGAAGGCTAATATTCTATTTTCCTCCTTGATAGCCTGCTGCACCTGCAAAACAACCTTTTGTGATTCATTCACAAGCACTCCCAAGTCCCTCTGCACAGCAGCATGCTGCAATTTTTTATCATTGAAATGATAATCTGCTCTTCCACTTTTCCTTCCAAAGTGAATGACCACGCATTTATCAACATTGTATTCCATCTGCCAGAACCTTGCCCACACACTTAACCTGTCTATATCTCTCTGCAGACTCTCTGTATCTTCTGCATAGTTTGCTTTTCTACTCAATTTAGTATCACCAGCAAACTTAGATTTTAGCAAATACTACACTCGGTCCCCTCTTCCAGTCTGTTAATCTATATTGTGAACAGTTGCGGGCCCAGCACCAACCCCTGCGGCACACCACTCACCACTGATTGCCATTGAGGGACACCCATGTATTCCTACTCTTGGCTTTCTATTAGTTAACCAATCCTCCAGCCATGATGAAATGGCAGAGCAGACTCAATGGGTCAAATAGCCCAATTCTCTCCTATATATTATAGTCTTATGTACATGAAAACATTCAATGAAAAGTGTTATCGTTGTCATCATTTGCAATGTGCTGTGGCTAGCCTGCAATTATCACCACGTTTCCGCCATCACCATAGCATGCCCACAAATCATTAACCCTTAAATGAAAACATTTAAATTGTTCCTATTTTACTCAGTCTAATATTGGAAATAATCTGATTTCCAATATTAGACTGAGTAAAATAGGAACAATTTAAATGTTTTCACACTAAACTTCATTTCTAGTATACGAAGATATTTTAGCTCCTTAACAGGGGCTGAATGTGACTCTTGATCCCAGAATCTAGAAGCATTCATTCAAAAATACTTAAAGTTTTAAAATATATCACTGTTTCAGCATCAATTTTTTTATATTTTATGTGATCCAGATGGCTTTACCAAGACCTACAATTCTTGTCCATAACTACATCAGAAGATGCTGGTGAGTCAACTTGAATGCTACTAATCTGTATTTCAAATACTTATCTAGAGCTGTTGAGTAACAGACTCCAGGATTTTGACCCAGGATATACATTTTCAATACAAGATTGTGCGTTCCTTCGAAGTGGTTTTCCACATCCCCGCTTCCTTTATCCTTTTAGAGATTGTGAACTTTCTAAAGCCTCCTTAACTGCGCCTATCAAACTTCTAAACTTTTACCACCTAGGAGGAGGAGGACATTTGACTCATGGAAATCCTTCCTGGACACCTCCCTCCAAGTTGCAGATAATTTTGACTAAAAATAAAGTTACTGTTCTGTCCTCAATGAATGGAATTCCTTCTCTAAGAAATAGAAACCGGAGTAAGCCGTTCAGCCCTTTGTGTCTACTCTACCATTCAATAAGATCTTATGTAGTCTGTACTTCACTATGCAGACTACAAATGTACAATATTTCAAAGGGTGTTATCTAATGAATGTTTTTGGAAGGGAGGCATTGTAGTGGAAATACTTCAAAAAAATATAAGTTGCATTTCTATTTTACATTTTTGGTTGAATATTTGCATTCGTTTCTTAAATATTGATTTATTATGTTTAGTACATTTTGCTAGTAAATATAAATAAATATGGCTTTTAGATGAATATTGACAATCTATCACAATGGAAAATGAGAAGATATCAATGGATTAAAAAAACTGCGAGGGAAAACCCTTAATTAAATTATTTTATTACAGAAGTAAATCTTTACCTTTTTTGGGCTAAGTTGTGCTAAAAGATTGCAGACGACAGATTTATGGTTTAGTGGTGAAGACTGCCTTAATTTTGTAGATCTTGTTGTTAGTTACATGGTAGGAAGTAACAGGTGACATCCAAGCTAATCAACGAACACTGGTGTTTTAGCTGAAACTATAGGATCTTGCAGGAAAACATCAATTTATGGTTTGATTTCTACTGTTATAGAACATTGAAAAGTTTACAAAATAAAAAGAGCTTCACAAATGCTTAGAAGACAAGAAAATAGAGAATGATGAGGTATATTTTATAGTTTATGTGTACCATTTACTTTAATTCTTAAATTATTTTTCTTCAAAAGAATACTGTTTTGTCTAAATTGTTTCCATGCAGATTTTTCCTAAAAAGAAAATTGAATGTATATTATTCAGCAATTTTCTTGTCTATATAAACTATCCCACAAGGTACAGAGATGATAGACCAGATTTCCAATTGACTGGCAACCTGCCTTTGTTGTCAGTGATCTGTCCTTGGCCCATGCCAGTTCTTCTGATGTGGTAGATGTGATAGATGCATAGTTTCCCTTGGGAGGCTGGTGCCCAACTGATCAGCAAGACTCCTGTGTGAGGAGCATTCTGAATGTTCATGGCCACCTTCAGTTTATAAGCTTTCACATCCATTGAAGGTCACTTCAGGCTCACCATGAGCCAGTGTTGCCAGTGAGATAGAATGTTTCTGAATGTCTTCAAAATCACAAGGATATTATTAAAATTGTATTAAAACTATCATTTTAAAGAAACATAATTAAGTATATTTAACTAACTGAAGTAAGTCAAATAAAAATACTTAGCAACAGATGAGCTAGCATCTGTGGAGAGAGGAACAGTTAATGTTTCAGGTCAATGGCCTTTCATTAGAAGTAGAGCTTTTATCTAATGAAATGCTATTTCTTCCTATTTTTTCCAAAGAAACTGCATGACCTGCTGAGTATTTCCATCATTTTCTGCCTTTATTTCAGATTTGTTCCATCAGCAATTATTCACTTTATATCTGCTTGTTGGTGAACTGATAGCCATTTTGTTCTAATCACTCAATGGAACTGCTGTATTTGTCAAATTCAGCTGGCAGATTGGTCAGTTTAAGAGCTTGGAGGTATGATGAAGTCTTCGTATACTGTCCATTGAATTCTATGGGCAAAAGTGTTGTAGGGATAGCACTTAATGGAGTGAAAGGCAGTGCTTCAACCAAAGTTTTGGAGTCGTAGGCTTCCATCCAGTTGAATGCTTAAAAGCCAACAGACCCAAGCAAATCTTTCAGCTGTTAAGTGGAGGAAATGCCCTGATATATTGCCACTAGAAGATCACACCGAAGAAGGCACATAGTTTTTTTTAATTAAATAAACATTATACTTCAGTACAGAATTTAATAATTGCTTGAGTACAACATTTTGTTTTTGCATGCAGTATAGTCCACGGGACAGCTAGAGTATGTTTTTAGTATAATGTGGAAATAGTGAGACATATATTTGATGAATTCCTGGAATCTCTGCGCTATCTCACAATAGTGAATACACTTAAGGAAAAAGTACTTCCTTGGTTCTCCCATGAAGATATTGTAATATAAATGCAACGTTTTGTTTTAAATGCACAGTGCATCATGGACTCACTTGGATCAGAAGTATTCCAGTTTATGTGGTCTATTGTGTATCAATTGACCTCATAAACATCATTTTCTTGAGAGTTAAGTATGGAGTTAGGGCAGAATTAAACTTCCCTGACAGCAAGTACATGTACTATCTCGCATGTGAAGCATGCATCTCGAATAAAGCATCAAATTGCAAATAGTGTGCAAATGAAGTAATTGGTTTTGGGAAAGGAAGGGATCAAAACTGAGCTAGCTGGAAAATTGTTGTAATTCCTGCTGACTTTGTGCAATCTAGAACTATTTTAGCAGTGGGATATTATAGTAATGTTGGAGCGCAGTTAGAATAGCTGCAGATTCCAGAACTTTGCAGTGATGTTAAAGCCTGAACTCAAATGTTACTGTAATAGATGTTGAGTTGGTTATTATTCACTTATTATGTGCAAAAATTAATTCACTCTGAAGTATAATACTGTTTGAATAATTTCTGAATGACATTGCATCGCCAAGAAGATAGAATGGACACCTCTGTACGTTGTTCACATTACCATGCCAGATGATGTTACCATTCATACAATACTAGCCATACTGTCTTAATTTAAAGCAAAAAGATTGAATCTTTGACTATAATAGGACAGTCTCAATAGAACTAGGAATATTTTGTGCTGCTTTTGATATTAATTAAAGGGTCACTCAGTCCATATGGGAAAACCTGAATGGGAAGTTTTTGAACTTGCCACGGGCTGCTCAGTAATCTCCCAAAGTCTGTAAAGCTAAAACTTCTTTGTATTTAGCAATACATTCTGTGAGCACTATTGAATTACTTTGCTATGGGCAAGACTGATCATTTAAGGTCAAATGTTTGTGGACAACAAGCAAGGCCCTACTCACAGAGTATTAGAGAAGCAGATTATGCTTAAACTTGTACAGGCCTAAAATTTTCAAGGCTGTTATAATTTGTGAAGTACTGCAATAAGACCTTTTACCATGGTCTCTCACCTAGTGCACAATTTGTGACTTTCATCTTCCTTGCCAGATGATCTCTCGAAGCAGTTGCAGCAGATCTCTGCGCATCACTCAGTTTACTATTCACTGCTGCATTCCACGCATTGCATTCACAAACAAATAATTTAATCAACACGAGTGAATCTGCAGATGCTGGAAATAAATAAAAACACAAAATGCTGGCATTTTGGAGTAGCAGGATTTGCCAATTTTCCAGATAAGTGAGACAATATCTTTAAGGGTTAGTTGTTCTGACTGGGCAAGTAAGCAACTAATCTTTGACTACTTTTTCAGTTGCGTGAGCAGTTTTAGCTGGGTAAACTCCATTCTTAGCCTGACTTGAACTTAAGAATTTCTAAGCTTTGGTCATTTTCTATTTCAACTGTCAGCTGTGATGCCTTCTATTTAAGCTAAGCTAGTACATTCCTTAGAACCAGCAAACATCACCGTAGGCATTTTTTGGTGCTTTGATTTGAAAAGACTTTTTACTTCACCAGCATACTGTATAACATTCATAACAGTCGGTAACATTTGCTCTGACGGAAGTAGGACACTTGCTGCAAGGATGGAACTACTTTTTATAATGTTATTTGTTGGTTCCCTTAAAGAATTGCTATCCTGGTTCAAAGCAGTTTTACAAAACAATGTAAAGCAAATGCCAGTGTAAGGTATTTCTAAAGTCAGTGGACCCTTTGGCCTTCAATTATTGCAATAGCAATGCATTAAATCTGAACCTACAGCAAAGGGAACGAGTAGAAGGGCCCCATTTCTGATGAATAATGTTGCAAGTAAAATTAAATAAATGAAAGGCATCCAAGCTACTAGTTTCTAATCTCATACCACTAGGTAAGTGAGCAAAATATTCTATTAGAACTGAGAACATTTATTTGAAAGTGACTTGGACTTCAAAGTGTGCTGTTTCTTTTACATATTTATTCCTAAAATAATTTTGTTCTATTTTCAGTTTTGTTATCTTTAGTGAATCTAGCTTATCAGTTTATGAAACAGATTTTTTCTCTCTGTTTGTCCCTTGTTTCATAAGTTGCCTCCCCATGATGTCTCTCCTTACTATTTAGGCAAGAACTGTAAACAAGTGAAAGTAAGTTAACAAAACTCTTAGCTTAACGGATACAAGTCTCTTCTTGCTAAAATAGACCATTTTGGTGTCTCATTGTCTGTTAGTTGTACTATGGAAGATGAGACTTCTAATTGACTGGACTCCATGAAAATGTGGAAGCTCTGCATAAATTGCTGGATTAATAATTGTTTGCATGATTAAATCAAAATAGTTGAAAACTATCTTTTAAGATGTACTCTGAGGAATTGCAAACTTATTTAACAGATGAAAGTGAATTTTTAAAAAGTCTGACCTTCCAGGCATTCATGAAAATGAATCAAAACAGCTCTTTTGTGAAGTGCTCACAGCCCATCTGTATCTAATCCAGTAATTATAGACCAAGTTCAATTACCTTTTCAGCATTGGAGGAGACTGGAGACTGGGCAGTGTACAAATTTAACGTCTTGTCTAGACCACAAATAGAACACAGTCTAAAGATTTAATTTGTTTCTAATTCTGTTTTTGTAACTTGACTTTGGTTTGTTAATTTTTCAAAGTATATGGGTTTGCTTTGTTAGAAAAAATGATGACATAGAACTTTGATAAACTTAAAAATGAGTTCCAATTTCTTTAATGTTTGAATTTAGATAAAGTAAGTGGCAGTTACAGGAATCGTAGTTACAGTCTGTAAATTTATTTATTCATCTATTCAATCTAAAGATGAACATAAAAATGTACCAAAGAAATGTATTTAAAACATGACCATTTACACAAAGCAATATGCTGTCTGTTGTGTAGCTTTGTAATCTAGGATGCCAATTATGCAACTCCATTTTTAAAAGACTCTGTGATCTGTGCTAATTTGATAGATCCCTGCGAGGACAATTATTTGGAATGTTTCACTCTTGTTGTTTATGTGTGGGATGTGAGTGTTGCTGGCAAGGCTAGATATACTGTAGCATGGGTAACTCCCTCCCATATTGTCCAACCATAATGCCATTGACGAAGTACTGGAAGCAACATTCTTGCACTGCTGTAGTTTGTGTGGTATAAGTACTGTAAATCTTCAAAGACCGTGCATTGATACTGAAGGAACAGCAATGGTTTTCTCCATTAAAATGGTTGGTTGGTTGGTTGGTTGGTTGGTTGGGGGGAGGGGGGTGTGTGTGTGTGTGTGTGTGTGTGTGTGTGTGTGTGTGTGTGTGTGTGTGTGTGTGTGTGTGTGTGTGTGTGTGTGTGTGTGTGTGTGTGTGTGTGTGTGTGTGTGTGTGTGTGAGCAGTTGCTGGCTTCATGGTTGGAAACTTTCCATATTTCTGTTGTTCTTTCAGGTGACAGAACCTGTGAGTTTGGGAGTTGCAACTAAAATCACTCTAGTAAGTTGTTAATCTAACTAAAGGGTGATGAAGTGGAGATCTGAGGTGTTTTCTCCTTGATGCTGCTGAGTTTTTTTGAATGTTGGTACAATTGCATTTATCTAGCTAAGTAAAAAGCATTTATGTTACTGTTAATAGTGATTCTGAGGACATGATGGAGGACCATTCACTGGATATCACGAGAAAAATGTTGGATTATTTTATTGAATCTGGTCATTGGCTGGCACTTTTTTTTTGACACTTATTAAATCACACCTGAGAGATTCCTGGTTCAGGCTGATACAGATTACCTTATTATTGAGGAAGTAAAAATGGAACTGAATACTCAACTCCAATCAACAAATATCTCTACTTTTGACCTTATGGACAAAAAGTTGGCAATTAAGCTGCTGATAACTGCAGCTGCAATCTCCTGTATTGCATCTTTCTTTGTGCTCAAGATGATCAGATAAATGAAGGATATTTTATTATTCGTTCTCCTGGTACACTGTAATTTGCAAAAATAAGGGAATATTATTATGTAGGTGAGTTATTCGAGCAACAATAATGCAGACGTAAAATGAGAAATTCTTAGCATTACTTATCTACAGGTCCAAAGTGCGTCATTTGAACAAGATGTCTCACATATTCTTTTCCTAAATTCATGAAGTAGAAAATTTAGCTGATGTTTTGAAGATGTCATAATTACTTCCCAAGAACTAATCAGGGATTTAGTTACAGAGTGATGGAATTATAAAGCACAGAAATAGGCTTATAACCCAGCTCATCCAAGCCAAGGAAGTCTGTCTGGGCCAGTACTGTTTGCCTGCATCTGGCCCATATCCCTCTCAACCTTTCCTATCCATGTACCTGCTCAAATGTCTTTGAAAAATTGTAATGACACCTGTAGAGCCAGTACCCACTACCCTCTATTTGGGAAAAACTTGTTCCAGAGATCCCTTTTTAGAAGAAATATTTCCCCTCTCAGCTTAAATCTTTCTCTCTTATTTTAGACTCCCTATGCCCCCATGATTTAATCTGCTGCTTTAAGTTTACAACTCTGCCTTCTACACGCCAGGGAAGAGTCCCAACCTATGTAGCCTTTCTTTATAATCTAAGCCCACTTGTGCAAATAACACATTTGTGAGCCTTTTTTAACCCTTTGCAGCCTAATGTCATCCTTCCCATGGCTGGGTGAACACAATTGCATACAATACTCCATGTGTGGTCTCACCAGTGATATACAGTTGTAAAATGATGTCCCAAATCCTGTGTTCACTGCCCTGACCACTGGAGAGAAGCATGCTAATTGCATTCTTCACCACCCTATCTCCACTTTCAGGAAGCTACTGTATGTAGCTATGCCTCTAGGTCTCTTTGTTCTACAACACTGTCCAAGGCACTACCATTTACTGCAATGTTGTGGCAAAGTACAACACTTTGTGCTTGTCCGAGTTAAATTCCGCCTGCCATTCTTTAGTCCACTTCCTAGTCGTTTTTGTTCCTGTTATAATTTTGCATACTTTGTTGTAATCTTAGAGGTTGAAAGGTTTGCAGTGAGAATTCCTTGAAATTTGTAAAAGACCAGATGGAGACTGACTGGATTATATAAACTAAATTGTTTAATGTAAAATGATGTTTTATTTGTTATTTTGCCCTTTAAGTTCTTTTAGCGTCATAATAGAATAAGTTTTAGGCAAAATGTAATTAATGCAGCTGTATTAGGTATGATGTGTAACAGGGAAAGGGAAGTGTGGATGTTGTTTTGGTAAACATTACATCATTTTCTGGTGATTTTAATTATTTGAAATGCGTTTTATATAGATACAATAGAGGTAGATCATTGCTAATGAACTCTCACCTACTGGATTAAAAAGCAGCCTTTCATCAGAACTGAAGAGTGATGCAGAGGCAGAGCTATAGGACCTGCTACCTTCCTGGTTGTTTGATCCAGGTTCATTCCTGATCTCAGGTGCTGTCTGTGTGGAGTTTGCACTTCCTCCCTCGATTCCTTCCAGGTAGTTTGGTTTCTTGTTACATCCCAAGACAAGCAGGTTAGTATGTTAATTGGCCGGTGTAAGTTGCCAAGTCTAGGATAAATTGATCTGAATGTCAAAGAATGAAATGCGATTAGTGTAAATTAGTACTTGATGGTGTTACAGACTTGGTGGACCGAAGGGCTGTTTCCATGCTCTTGTGACATTTTGGTTCTTGAAACATTAACTCTGTTTCTCCCTCCAGAGATGCTAGCTGACCTGAGTATTTCCAGCATTTTCTGTTGTATAGCAATTAACATTTCTTGCTGGGCAAAGAAAGCCCAGCTGCGTCTCTACTTTATGCAAAGGCTGAGGAAAGTCCATCTCCCACCCCCCCATCCTCATCACATTCTACAGGGGTTGTATTGAGAGCATCCTGAGCAGCTGCATCACTGCCTGGTTCGGAAATTGTACCATCTCGGATCGCAAGACCCTGCAGCGGATAGTGAGGTCAGCTGAGAAGATCATCGGGGTCTCTCTTCCTGCCATCACAGATATTTACACTACACGCTGCATCCGCAAAGGAAACAGCATTATGAAGGACCCAATGCACCTCTCATACAATCTCTTCTCCCTCCTGCCATCTGGGAAAAGGCTCCGAAGCATTTGGGCTCTCATGACCAGACTATGTAACATTTTCTTCCCCCAAGCTATCAGACCCCTCAATACCCGAAGCCTGGACTGACACCTTGCCCTACTGTCCTGTTTATTATTTATTGTAATGTCTGCACTGTTTTTATGCACTTTATGCAGTCTTGGGTAGGTCTGTAGTCTAGTGTAGCTTTCTCTGTGTTTTTTTTTATTACATAGTTCAGTCTAGTTTTTTGTACTGTGTCATGTAACACCATGGTCCTGAAAAACATCTCATTTTTACTATGCACTGTACCAGCAGTTATGGTCGAAATGACAATAAAAGTTGACTTGACTTGACTTGATGTAGTGAACGTCTGATTTTCTGTCTTGTTGGGTGTGGTCTTTCATTGGTTTTGTTGTGCTTTTTTGATTTACTGTGTATGCCTGCTAGAAAATGAATCTGAGGGTTGTATATGTGACATATATGTACTTTGATAATGAATTTACTTTGAATAGTTGAAGGGAAGTAGGTGTTTGTGAACCTGATGATATGGGAGTTTTGGCTTCTGTACCTTACATGTTTGGAATGCACATTTAAAAATACAGTGCATTTTGGCTAATTGAGACCATTGGGACCAGAATATTTTATCCCACTTAAGTGGCTACCCCAGTTAGCCAAAGCTTCATAGAAATAGTTTAAAAAGTATAAAAATAGGCAAACTGAGTTACATGTGTTTAAATGAAATACAGAACAAATTACAATACTACTGATAGTACCGCGGTACAGTTGGCCCTCCTTATCCGTGAGTTCCGCATGCGCGAATTCAACCAACCGTGAATCGCGAAAACCCGGAAGTGCTCTTCCAGCACTTGTTGTTCGAGCATGTACAGACTTTTTATTCTTGTCATTATTCCCTAAACAATGCAGTATAACAACTATTTTACATAGCATTTACATTGTATTAGGTATTATAAGTAACCTAGAGATGATTTTAAAGTATACAGGAGGATGTGTGTAGGTTATCATGGATCGGGATCGAAAAAACCAGAAGTTCTCTTACTAAGTAAGTTGGAACAGGTACATCTGGTATTGTTTAGCGTCAATTAGTCTTAGTATATAGTACATATTTTACCTTTCTATGCATATAAAACACTTAAGTTTCAGTGCCGGGCTCGGGAAATCCATGCCGGGTTGATGTGGAGGATCAAGAACCCAAAACCCAATAATTAAACCACTGCATTGTTTAGTAATTGTAGCTTTCATCAGAGCAGAGCCTTTCACACTTTATCCTTTAAAATTGTTCCGATCGTTGACCGACTGTAGCCTGACGCTTTTCCAATGACTGATGGCGTTTCACCTCTTTCCGATCGCTTTATTATTTCCACTTTATTTTCAATCGTGATCGTGATTATTTTTGTGAACAGAAACATTGCGGATTCAGAGCTCCGCCACTGGGTCCTAATGTCCACCGCACTGAGACAGGTTAAATAAGGTCCGAGGTTCCTCTGGGTCCTAAGGTCCACCGCATTGAGACAGGTTGAATAAGGGACTTGTGCATTGTGTTTTCTAGTATCCGCGAGGGGTCCTGGAACCAATCCCTCACAGATAAGAACGGCTGACTGTACTATAAAATATGTAATAATTCCTAATACTTATTGATAGAGGAATTCAACCAAGTGTTTGCAAAGAACAAAATCAGCACAGACACCTAGTGTAGATAATGGACTGCTTTCATACAATGCTATCGACAATTGCATCCTCCAAATCTTCATTTTAATTGTAGCATTCAAGATGATTGTCGATACCTTCAAATTCTTCATAGTTCCTAATGTGAAGTAGTAAGTAGTTTTATTTTCACTCTCTGCGGTCTCTAGCATCTCCAAGCCTGTATGCTTGAAACTGCCGTGAGCAAAGCAGTTCAGAATTGTGTTATTGCTTATTTCTTGTCAACTATCTATGACAAAAATCACTGCTTTTTGAACACAAACACTTGCAACTGATGCTGTTTAAAATCTGTGCGATTTAAGCATAGTGTGGTATCTAATGGCTACTCAAGTGCACATGACTGACGGTATTTAGAACCTGTTCGGCAACAATCCTCCTGCCCTATTTAAGCACCATAATGTCCCAAAAAAGCAAAGTGAATCCCAGCAATTTTCAAAATTAGTGTTTGTTCTTTAAGAGTTGTCCCAAATAATTGGCTGCCCCATTTAACCAATGGCTCAATTCACTGGAATCCACTGTATACATTTAGTTAGATGTTGTATTTTTCTGACTGTTATTTTAAAAAAGAATATTTGTTTATATAACGTTTTATCTGATTGTCAGAAAATACCAAAGCTCTTCATAGCCAAGCATTGTCCTCTGAAGTGCAATTGTTATTTTTAAATAAACAAACACAGCAGCCAAAATATGCAAAATGAAGTTGTCCAAATAGAAACTAAGCATAAATGACTTATGAATTTGGTGATATTGTTTGAGTTAGGTCAAGATATAAAAATATGTTCTGCATTCTTTGAATAGCACCATTTTTTAATGTTAGTCTTAAAAAGCAGCATGATTTAATATCTCAACTAAGAAGCAGCATCTGCAGTTATGCAACAATTGTGTTATACTGCACCAATGAGTGGTATTCTAGAGTAATTCAAAAGTTCAAAGTAAGTTTATTACTGAAGTATATATATGTTATCATATACTATCTTGAGGCAGGCATTTAATGGGAAAAAACAAATATAATAGAATTTTGCATAAAACTATACATGAACAGACAAACAACCAATGTAAAAAAGAAAACAAACTGCAAAGAAAATATAATTCTGAGAGCGTGAGATGTAAAGGGTCCTTGAAATAGAGTCTGTAAGTTGTAGAATCAGAGTAGGCCTGTAACCCAGAACTATGAGACAAATTTATATCTTTTTTGTTTGTTTGTTGTTCCCTTAAAGCTGGAGGAATTTGGCTTTCAGCTATCATGATCAACTGAGAGCAGTTCATTTCAGTATTTTTAAAGTAGATTAAAACTGTTTAGAAGCATATGCTGTCAAATGAGCAGAATCTTTGTGCAAATTGCAATGTATTAGTTTTCTATATCTTTTTTTCCTTATTTATTTTAAATGCTTTGAGTTTATCGTAGCTATTTGTTGCTCAGTATTCTATTCTTCCATAATTTTTAAGACCTTAAATCTTTGCACTTGTTTGTATTGGTTTTGTGTGTTTTGGCATTGCAGGCACCATGATGGTTGACATCCAAGAGAAAAGCCAAGCAACTTTATTGTTATCTTGCTCTGTCCCATTTAGCGATTGTCTTTTCAGTTAATGAAAATTCTCTCTCCTGAAAATGCTGCCTAACTTACTGGAAGTTTCCAACAATTTTTCATTTAATTTGCTCATGCCTGTTGTAGTACAATGACAGCATTCAAAGCTTAATAACCGACGTCGCATCTGAATGTTGATGCCAATTGGCAGAGAATAATGTTCTTGTGATCTTGCATGACTAAACTACCTTCATTCTACCTCATTGTTGTAACTGTGAGCAAAGTCACTGGAGAGACACTGAAGCTAGAGGATATTAAAATGTGCATTTGACAAAAATGAGCAGCAGGTATCACCTAGTGACACTCTTGGAAGAGGCCTGCCTGACCCAATATTTCATGACATTTTTAAATGCTAAAGATCAAGGGTAACAGCAGGACAATTTTATAGTTACAATGTATCAACAATGCTTCCTTTGAATTACATATAGTTTTCAAACACCATTTCCCTTGCATCCACACTCTGTGCACCCAAAATGAATGCTAATCCCCACTGCTGTAGGCCAAATTCATGCATATGCAGGCATCTGAGGTACAGCTCCAGGAAACCCATTGTTCTGAGCTGTGTTCTAAATTCAATCTACAATCCACATTCAAATGAAGCATGACTGCTGTTGAACGTAATATTTGCTATATACCCTAACTTCAGAATGCACCCTAACACTCATCAATTTCCAAAATATTAACGAGTTATTATTGAATACTGTACTCTATGTGTATTGTCAGAACTACATAAGCTTTGATTCCATTGCATTTTCTTTTGCTTCTTTTCTCTTAAAATGCGCAATGTTCACAGGAGTAAAGTGGTTAGAGACACAGGTATAATACTGTTGGCATGATAATATGCTGATATGTGTCATTTATAGATCCCCATTTTAGAATAACTGTAGGTGCCACAGCAGTGTTGCTATTACAGCTTGGGGTGTTTCGGAGTTCGGAGTTCAATTCTGGCACTGTTCTGTAAGGGGTCTCTGTACATTCTCAGCATGGAATGTGTGGATTTTCCTCCGGTGCTCCAGTTTCCTCCCACAGTCCCAAGACATATTGGGTAGGTTAGTTAGTCATTGTAAATTGTCCTGTGATTAACTTGGGTTTAATCATGGTTGTAGTGTTACTGGGACAGTGTGGTTCAGAAGGGCCTATTCTGCGCTGTATCGCTAAATAAAAATAAAACAAATAATACATCCCAAAAGGAAATGGAGTCCATCAAATCCATCCTTTTGCAGATAACCAGCTATTCCCATGTCACCAATTATTTTGTGAAGATTCAAAAAAATGTTTAATGGTTTGTCCTTAGCAGTCCAAAAGTAGGCACAATTGTGATTTTGTAATGATAAATATAGCCAAAAGCAACTGCTCGTGAGGGACATTAATTACATGACAATTTCTGTACTCATAACAATTTGTACCATATGCTGTAGTTCTATAGTTGTAGTTAAAAAAACACTCTCAAAAGAATTACAAGCTGTGATTATGTTTAGATTCATTCTAATTGCAAGGATATGAGAGGTAAGCCTAGGATACTAATAGATTCCCTTTAGGATCAGATCTGTCTTATGTTTTCTGTCTCCTTTTTGAAGACTATGTAAGGTAGAAGTATTTGTGTTACAGTTGGAGATAACAAGATTGGAGTGTGGCCTTTATCTAAGAAAGGCTGCAAGGACAAGCAAAGGAACTGCAGTCCTATGAGCCTAAGAAATAGGATCTTCCTGAATTTGAAAGGGCAGGGGGTGCTTAGGGGTAGTCAGCATGGCTTATGTGCATGTAAAATCATTACATCATTTCTCACAACTTCCAATTTTTTTGAAGAGGTGACGAAAAGGATTGAGGTTTTCATGGCAATAGATCATAACTACCGTACATGGGTCTGAGCAAGGCCTTTGACAAGGTCCAGCATAGTTATTTATTCGAGAAGGTTATATTATGTGATCCAGGGTGAGCTAGCCAATTGGTGGGAGAAATCTGAGGATAGTAGTGGAGGGTTGTTTTTCAGATTAGAAGCCTGCAACCACCAAGGTGTTCTACATTTCCAGTACATGAAGAACAGAAGGATGATGAGTGAGGGTAGGACCAATCAGGGATAAAAGAGGAAACATGTCTGAAGTTGGAAGAGATAGATGAGAATTGCTTAATGAATATTTTCCTTCAGTATTCCCTAGTGAGAGGGACCTTTGTGAATGTGAGGACAGTGTAAAACATGCTGATATGCTAGAGCGTACCCACGTTAAGAAAGAGCATGTGCTGGAACTTTAAAAAAACCATAAGGATAGATAAGTCCCGGAGACTGGACAAGATATACCCCAGGTTACTACAGGAAGCAAGGGAAGAGATTGGAATGATCCTTGTGTCCTCAGTGGCCACACGAGTTGTACTAAAAGATTGGAGGGTAGATATTACTCCTTTGTTCAAGAAAGGTATTGGGTAGTCTGGGAATTATAGAGTCTTACGTCAGTGATGGGCAAATTATTGGAGAGGATTCTTAGCAACTGGATTTACAAGCATTTGGAGAAGCATAAGCTGATTAGGGTTAGTCAGCATAACTTTGTGAGGGCAGTTTGTGCCTCATGAGGCTAATTGAATTCTTTGAGGAAGTGACAAAATAAATTGATGAAGACAACAAACTTTGCAAATATAAAAATAAAGAAATAATAATAATAGATAAATAAGCAATAAATATCAAGAACATGAGATGAAGAGTCCTTGAAAATTAGTCCATAGGTTGTGAGAGCATTTCAGTGATGGGGCAAGTGAATTTGAGTGAAGTTATCCCCTTTGGTTCAAGAGCCCGATGATGGAAAGGTAACAATTGTTCCTGAACCTGGTGGTGTGAGTCCTAAGGCTCCTGTACCACCTTCCTGATGGAGCAATGAGCATAGAACCATAGAACATTACAGCACAGAAACAGGCCTTTTGGCCCTTCTTGGCTGTGCCGAACCATTTTTCTGCCTAGTCCCACTGACCTGCACCTGGGCCGTATCCCTCCAAACCCCTCTCATCCATGTACCTGTCCAAGTTTTTCTTAAATGTCAAAAGTGAGCCTGCATTCACCACTTCATCTGGCAGCTCATTCTACACTCCCACCACTCTCCGTGTGAAGAAGCCCCCCCAATGTTCCCTTTAAACTTTTCCCCCTTCACCCTTAACCCATGACCTCTGGTTTTTTTCTCCCCTGGCCTGGCATGACCTGGGTGGTAGGGGTCCTTGATGATGGATGCTGTTTTCCTGTGTAATGCTCTGTGTAGATGTGCTCAATGGTGGAGACAGCTTTACCTGTGATGGACTGGATCCTATCCACCACTTTTTGTAGGATTTTCTGTTCAAGGGCAATTCTGTTTCCATACCAGGCTATGATGCAGCCAGTCAATATACTGTCCACTACAGGTCTATAGAAGTTTGTCAAAGTTTTAGATGTCATGCTGAATCTTCGCAAACTCCTAAGGAAGTAGAGGCGCTGCCGTGCTTTCTTCATAATTGCACCTACATGTTGGGCCTAGGACCATAGTGTGTATGTGGAATAAGTTGCCAAAGGAAGTGATAGATGCAGGTACAATTACGATGTTTAAAAAACATTAAACTGGGACATGGATGGGAAAAACTTAGAGGAATTATGGACCAAACAAGGACAAAGGAGCCAAGTTCTGGTAGGTAATTTAGCATGGACAAATTGGGCCAAAGGGCATGTTTCCTTGTTGCATAACTGATTACTGATCTGTTTGCAGGGTACACACAGTCTAGCTACTGGCACAATTAAATAAGATCTCTTGAGCACCAATTGTGCAAAAAAAAAATCTATATATTTGGTATTATAAGATTGAGTAGTAAACTCTGCTGCAATTTATTCCAATGTCAATATTTCAAAAGATCTCTTCAAAAGATGTACATTGTACCTTACAATTCTACACCACTCAAAGATTCCTAGATTTCAAACAGAGTGGTTGTAATTTGTAAAATCTTGTTGACTTGCATTAAAGTATTCAAACTGGGTTGCTACCTCTGAGTGTTTCAAGTAAAGTGTGTGTGTGTGTGTGTGTGTGTGTGTGTGTGTGTGTGTGTGTGTGTGTGTGTGTGTGTGTGTGTGTGTGTGTGTGTGTGTGTGTGTGTGTGTGTGTGTGTGTGTGTGTGTGTGTGTGTGTGTGTGTGTGTGTGTGTGTGTGTGTAATCATCCATTGAAATATGATGGACCATTTGGATTTTAATTGTCATATTCTTCTTTCATGCCTCTCTAAGTCTTGCCTATAAATTTACTTAGCACTTCACTTATGAAAAACAATGTTTTCCAGGAGGAACATGATTTTGCTGGATTCCAGGAGGAATTTCACAACTCTGAAATTTGACTGGGCGTTTGTTGCTTTGTATCAGTTGTGGCAAATATGCAAGTTAGTAATAGGACAGATCTTTCACCTTAGAGCAGGTCTTTCACCTCACAATACCTGCAGACGTCCCAGTTTCCAGTTGTAGCATTGCTCTAATTTGGCAGTGGTGTCTTTCACCTTGCTCAGTGTGCAGCCACGTACCCCTCTGCAGGTTTGGTTGACTCCTGGTTACAGATAATGGGTTAGCACAACCTTCCCCAGATTTTACTTTGCAGAGAACAGTGTGATATACACACATCTCCCTGTCAAGTTAATCAGCACCATCTTTCACAGATTTCATCTCAGTCTGGAACACCTCTTGAGCGTGTGCTGGGTTAAATTGGTGCAGGGAGGGATGTTGCATTCAAGCAAATAGGAGACATTGGCTTCTGGGAGAGTTATATAATTATGTTTTCATTGTTTCTTGTTGGTTTTAAGAATTTCAATTGATTTTAATATGTGGGTGTGCAATATTTTTATTCTGTTTTACATATCCTTAACATATGTGAATGTGAAAGCCTTTCACCAACATATGTTGCCCCAACTACTCCAAGGGCTTTGACAACCCACGGATCTCATTGTGCAGCCACACTGCCTGTCAAAGCAGTCCTTTGGCTGTAGATGACTCCCTGCACTTCGAAACAAGCTGTACCAACAACACTTTCTTGATGAAATTGCTTCTATGTCTGTTTGGTAGACTTTGATTTTTAGATAATTTTTCTGTTTAATTATCTGCAACTGTTTGTATTCTAATTGTGCAAAGAATACTTTTGATTTTAACTTGGATGGATTAAAGTTATTTTGGTGGCTGCTTATATAATACTGAGCAGAATTCACATCTTAGTGAAAAATACTGCATTTACCATATAACATATAACAATCACAGCACAGAAACAGGCCATTCCGGCCCTCCTAGTCCGTAGCTCTTTTAACTAAAGCAAGACTTCCATATCATTTATTTTCCTTAATTTTCAAGATTACATGCCCTATATTTTCACTGTCCTATGGAGTGGGCAATTGGTGGGAAAAGAAGAATGGCAATTTTGCAAATGATTATCCTAAGAAAGAAATTCAGATTGCAAGGAGGCTTTGAGACAACCAGTTTTGCCTGTTTCTGAAATATGTTGCAATTATAAGCTCTAGAGGGCGCCAAGCTGCAACCTCCATTGAGGTTGTGTCTTAGTTTTAGTTGTTTTTTTACTTTTATTTTGGGTTTGGTATGTTTGGAGTTTGAGGCCTGCTGTTCAGTGATTGGTGGGTCTTGTGGTTGATGCTAGGTATCGAGGCCCGGGGTCAAATCGGGGCCCCGGCCAGTGGGCTTTAACATCCGTGTCTGAGAATCTCTGTGAGCCCATTGGCTTAGTTGAAGGCTCAATGTCTGTATTTCCACATCTGAATCCAAGTTTGAATCCGGGTCGCTGGAAGCCAGAGGCCAAAGAATCCAGACTGTAATGGGGTTAGAGGCCGGTATATGTGCGGAGCTGGGAGGGAGGCCCGGGGGCTTGTTTTACTTTGTTGTTTTAGTGCTCATTGTGTTCTGCATTTTTCTGCTGAGCGTTGTGGTGTGCTGTGTTGGTGCTGGAATGTATGGTGACTCTTGTGTTCCTCTCCCACCAGCACTTCTTGGGTCCGTTGGTTTTTAACACAAATGAGGCATTTTACTGTGTTTCGATAAACACATAATAAATGAACTTGAATCTTGAATAACTACCAGGGCTTGTTTTTGATCGTGAAAATGTAGGGAAAAATGGAAAGAAAACAATATAAAATGGCTTTTTGTTGGAGCCTTCTTTACACAGACCTGGCACTTGTCAATTAAGAAATTGCTTGCACTTGTTTCAGCTGAGAAAGCCTTTCTGATCAAATGACTGCAATTTAGGGTGAGATCCAGAGATGGCATTGCATCCATATACACTTTTTCACTTTTTATAAGTAAATCCTTGTTTTGGTTTGTGTTACCATGCGTGATTGATGGAATTGTTTATCTATGTAGGCTTTTCTGAATTACAATCATTTAAGCTAATTTAATTTTCATTTGGTAACTCCTCAATATTTAGGAGGCCAAAATGTGTAACTTGAGTTTCTGGGATTAGGAAATAAATACTATATGGAAAAAAGTAAGCTTCACTTCACAACAGTAATACTCTAGTTTAGTAGCACTGACAGTGCTGCAGAGATTTACAATGATAGTGGTCTGGCATGAAAACCATGAAAAAAATCAGCACGATGATGCTGATGCATCAACGCAATGCAGCCCTGTACTTCTGATGACTTAGGCAATTGCAGATTAAATAGATTTTTTCCTAAATCTGCAGATATCATGTCTCCATACAATTTTCAAATTAATGCCAACTCTCTTGCCGTGCTTGGAGCAATACTCAAGCATACAAGTGAAAGGAAAGGGAAATAAGTAAGAGGCTTGTAGAACAGAAGCATTGGAACTACTGGTGAGCCTAATGTAGACTCTAGTGACTCGATTTAAAGGTTTTAAGTAAATAAATTCTGCTCAGGCAAGCATTTCACTTTTTATTCTTGAAATGTTTAACAGTAAATCATGTTTTATAACTGTACTGATGTAAAACAGAGAAGGAGCACATTTCATTGGGGAGATTAGATGCAGCCAGGCTGACTGTCTCTGGAGTCTCCATTTCCTTACAGCATGGGCCACCCCTAATACATTGTTTGCTATTAGGTGCTCTTTAAGGTCTTGAATTACAAGACCAATTGATCCCTCTGACCTAGTTTAAAGCCTTCATCATGGCAATGGGAACCTGAGCTTAAACGTATACATGCAGAAGATCATTCAACCACAACTCGGCTATTGTCCTTTGAGACACTTTATAATGTTAGACTTAACGCCCTCCAGTGGATCTTTGAAGTTTTATAGCATCCTTTTTAGTGTTGAAAGGAAATCACAGAAGATAGCTCACAAAGCCATCCTAAAATACTAGAATAAATGAAACGTTATACTTAAACTAATGTTTTAATGGCTCCAGAAAAGTAATGTAAAAGTAAAAAATCAGTATTATCAGGAGATTATAAAAACATGCAACTGTAGAACATAGAACGTGGAATAGTACAGCACAGTACAGGCCCTTTGGCCCACAATGTTGTGCCAACCCTCAAACCCTGCCTCCCATATAACCCTCCACCTTAAATTCGTCCATATACCTGTCTAGTAGTCTCTTAAATTTCACTGCCTCCACCACTGACTCAGGCACTGCAATCCATATATTGTAGAAATATTGTTGATCTTGTAATCTATGATATATTTATAAATTATTCTTTCATCCTTTAGATCTAAATAATCCTTTAGATGAAAATTACTGGCTTTCCGATGTTCTGTTTGATAGTTTATGTTAGTGAGTATTTCTTTGAACTGGATGGGCACAGTTATGCATCTAGCAGATTTGCAGCCTCATAACCCAAGCAATGTGAATTCAATCCTGACCTCTTTGTGGAGTTTGAATGTTTTCCCAGTGACCTCATAGTTTTCTCTGGATGCTGCAGTTTCCTCCTAAATTCCATTGACATGTGGATCAGCAGGCTAATGGACCACAGTAAACTGTTCAAACTAAGTTTATTATTAAAATGCATATATGTCACTGTATACTGCACTGATAGTAATTTTCTTGTAGGCATTCACAGTAGAAAAAAAAACAACAGAATCAATGATTTAGAAATTACCGCTGCAAATTGCCTCTAATGTGTAGGTGAGTTTTAGAATCTGGAGAAGTTGATGGGATTGTGGAAGAATAGGTACAATGAAAACTTATTAAAGAATGAGATTGCTGTATGGGCCAGGATAGATTTGAAAGGCCAAATGGCATACTGTAATGAAATATGAATCCTTAAAGACATCAACTGCATAAAGTAAGCAATTTAGATCATCTAAACTCTGCCCTAATGTAACCTGTTAATTTATTACAGGAGCATTTGGTATCTTAGTTTGGCACAAACTAACGGAGATGGGAGTAGACTCTCACATGGTGGATTGGATAGTGGACTACTTGACAGATAGACCTCAGTATGTGCGGTTGGGAGACTGTAGGTCTGACACGGTGGTCAGCAGCACAGGGGCGCCGCAGGGAACCGTACTCTCTCCGGTCCTGTTCACCCTGTACACATCAGACTTTCAATATAACTCGGAGTCCTGCCATGTGCAGAAGTTCGCTGATGACACGGCCATAGTGGGGTGTGTCAGGAATGGACAGGAGGAGGAGTATAGGAAACTGATACAGGACTTTGTGATATGGTGCAACTCAAACTACCTGCGTCTCAATATCACCAAGACCAAGGAGATGGTGGTGGACTTTAGGAGATCTAGGCCTCATATGGAGCCAGTGATCATTAATGGAGAATGTGTGGAGCAGGTTAAGACCTACAAGTATCTGGGAGTACAGTTAGACGAGAAGCTAGACTGGACTGCCAACACAGATGCCTTGTGCAGGAAGGCACAGAGTCGACTGTACTTCCTAAGAAGGTTGGCGTCATTCAATGTCTGTAGTGAGATGCTGAAGATGTTCTATAGGTCAGTTGTGGAGAGCGCCCTCTTCTTTGTGGTGGCGTGTTGGGGAGGAAGCATTAAGAAGAGGGACGCCTCACGTCTTAATAAGCTGGTAAGGAAGGCGGGCTCTATCATGGGCAAAGTACTGGAGAGTTTAACATCGGTAGCTGAGCGAAGGGCGCTGAGTAGGCTACGGTCAATTATGGATAACTCTGAACATCCTCTACATAGCACCATCCAGAGACAGAGAAGCAGTTTCAGCGACAGGTTACTATCGATGCAATGCTCCTCAGAAAGGATGAAGAGGTCAATACTCCCCAGTGCCATTAGGCTTTACAATTCTACCGTCAGGACTTAAGAACTTTTTAAAAGCTATTATTAATGCTTTTTGAGATAGTGATTTAGATGTATATCATATTTTTTTACTGAGTTAAGTATTGTATGTAATTAGTTTTGCTACAACAAGTGTATGGGACATTGGAAAAAAGTTGAATTTCCCCATGGGGATGAATAAAGTATCTATCTATCTATCTATCTATCTATCTATCTATCTATCTATCTTAAATCAGTTGACAGAGTCTTGCTATCTTACATCTTGTGGATAACTTCTGTTTTAGGTAGATAATTAATCTATTATTTTTGGGACTTAGAGTAATGTATTATTATTACTTTGCCTGCTTTACATGTTAAAGGTTCTGCAGTTTGTAGCCTTATAAACAATTCACCTTTATAGAGTCAAGGGAGAATTGCAATTTTGGATACCGACTACCACTTCTGGTTAAAGAACATGCATAACTAATTTTTTGGGTAAGTTTTTGTGGATGTCAAATGATTTAAGTGCTTTTGTTCTTTCTAAGATCACTCTACTGTGTAATATAGCTATATGGTTAATGATTACATTAATTTAATTAACCAAATGCATGTATTACACAGTAGACTGATCTTAAAAAGAAATAGATCAGAATCACTTGATGGAATGCAGGCCTCCTGCAGGGTTTCAGTTTGTATTACTAAATCTTGATTTGTATCAAGTAAAAAAAAAGTTATCTTAATAGTTTATAATATAGAGAAATTAGACATATCTGGGCAAATTGAGTGATAAACAGTTCATTTTCTTGCATAATTACCTTGCTGTTTTCTGGGTCATTCTTCAGCTTATGTTTTCAGTGACTGGACTTTAGAAGTTATCCATTGAGTTTAAAATGATTTGGAACATACTGAAAAGGATATTTGATGCCATTTATTTCATTGTCCTTTTTCCGTGTTTTCTCTCTGTTTTTCTTACCTTGGCTTAAATGACTCAGACAATTAAAGCATCTGAAACCCTAAACTTTCATACTTTTTTTTCAGACTGCAAGTATAATTGGCATCATGACATTTAAAAAAAATTTGATTTGCAACGAAGACACAAATTTACTAACGGATAGAATGCCACAGTCATGACAAGGTGTCACTGGGGTACATTGTGGTGCAGTGTTACTGTACTAGTAATTCATTAATACCTTTTGGGGATCCATCATTACCAGCCTGCTCTATATGTGACTGACAGCACTTGTGTAATATGATTGTTTCAATTCACACATTTATTTAAAACAATATTTAATAGGAATCTTAAGAGATTGTTTGTACAAATATGCAAATTTAAATCATTCTGAACCAAGTGTTTTGGCCATGTTCATTCACAAAGTGCTGTCACTAGCAACCCCACAGCTCCACCAGGTGTTCATTACAGGAAACACAGTAACGCAAGGTCTTTAAATGAATTACTTAAACAGTTAAAGATAATTGTGCTTTGTAGCTGTCCCTCCCTCTCTATCTCTCAGAAGTGAAAATTATAAAGTTTTCAATTATTTCTCAGGAATTGTACTACTTTGTTTTTTGTGTTAATTGCAATAATAAGTATGTTAGAGTGATTTTTGGGTTTAGGACATATTCCTTTAGCAATTGACTTCGGCTACCAGTCTTCACACCTGATAATGTATTGTGGATTTAATTTGAAGTGCAGCTGTGAACAATGGGTTCCTAAAAGCTGTGATCCCCAGACCAGATAATGCTGATTAAAATTCATTGAATGTCTGTGGTGTGGTTGTATGTGGTTTCAAAGAAAGCATCATCCATACATTGTATATATGGAGTTGTCCTTTGATGTTTGACACATAAAATATCGAGCCCCATCTTGGGCCAGCAGAACTTTCGGCTGAAAGTGTCTCTACATGATGCCTGTTGTACCTTGTTTTGTTGAATAAAGGAGCTGCTTTGTATCTACCAGTAATTTTCTCCGGTGATATCCTTCATGCAACAAGTAGCCTTTAGCTATACGCAGAAACAATCTGAGATTTTGTGGTAAGACTAGTACCAGGGCTTTTAGTTTTGAGAAATAAATTAAGGCAACATCTTCAAATAATTCCTTTATTTGCAGACATGTAGTAAATTATTTAGGTTCTGCTAAGTAGCTTTATTCTAACTTAAAACATTCCTGTTTAGACTCTTCTATCTAAAAACTGGATTTCACTTGTGTGAACATAGTCACCATTTAGAAATACTGGTAGATATGAAGCAGTCTCTTTATTCAACAAATTATCACAAATAACCTGACAGCCTTTGGATCCTGTAGGCACCGACCCAAGCAGGGCCAAGTATGAGTGCTAATTTAAAAAATGCTCACCCACTTAGACTGCTGAAATTGCTGGCCACACAATGGGTCGCAAGAAGGTATCCCACTGCTGACATCAAATGTTGTTGCATGAACAAAGTCACCAGAGAGAAATACTGGTAGATATGAAGCAGTCTCTTTATTGAACAAAGCATCACAAAGAAGCTAAAAACCTTTGGAGTCACAAGAGTAAAGGAGAGGGAGTAGGATGACAACACTCTATTTCAGAGCAAGAGGTCTGCTTATCTGTACAACATGCTAAAGAGCAAAGAAAAATTCAGAACAATTCAAACAAATCCATATTTACAATGCTTCCTTTGAAGTACATGTAGCAATTTCAAGTGCCTAGATCTTTCCACCAACACACCTCTCTATTCACACATATATCACTGACACACAAATACACATAAGTAACAAATTTAAATCAGTATGTCTGTTTTTCCAGTTAGCTTGGTTCATGGTTCTTAGGAATCCAATGTACAGAGCTGCATTTTAGATTTAATCTGCAATTCAATTCAAATCTGAAACCTAGTGACTGAAATCAGCCAAAGTTATTAGTTTCATGTGCTAACCCCCAAATTTGCTCTAACATCATTCTCCATTATAGAATTGACACCAAGTAGATACTGTGCAAAAAAATAGTGAAGTTGGCCAAAATATGTATTACAGTCAAAGCCGTCAACTAAAACAGAATTTAAATATGCAGTTCCTAATTTCCAATAGGAACCACATATATACTCCAACTACAGGATCTTTGCTGTTTTGATCACTGGAAGTAGATCAGACATTGAAGGAATTCTCCACAACACCCACAGCATAGCTGCATTTCAAGCTGCCATGGCAGTGAAATGATGGTAGAGAACTTGGTGAGAAATTATAAGTATGGTGCAAAGTAATCAGTGAAGCAGGTATTGCTTAATACAGCACAAATGTGCAAAGTTTAGAAAGGCTGCCATTAGGTGGAGACTGAGCTTGTAGTGTCTTCAGCCTCTGCTGCAGGCTCAACCTATGCACTCGTGATTCTGTTCACCGGTCTTGACCTGGCTTTTCCATATTGAGTAGTTATTAGCACGGTTCTCCTACTAAGCAGTGGGATGCCTGACTTTCTACCTTTTTCCTCTTTTAGGTAATTCTTGAGTTGTCTATGGAGCATAGCATTTGACAGGCAAGCTTCACACATACAGTGGCATGCAAAAGTTTGGGCACCCATAGTCAAAATTTCTGTTACTGTGAATAGTTAAGTGAGTAGAAGATGAACTGATCTCCAAAAGTCATAAAACTAAAGATGAAACATTCTTTTCAACATTTTCAGCAAGATTAGTGTATTATTTTTGTTTTGTACAATTTTAGAATGAAATAAAGGAAAGGAGCACCATGCAAAAGTTTGGGCACCCCAAGAGATTTGAGCTCTCAGATAACTTTTACCAAGGTCTCAAACCTTAATTAGCTTGTTACGGCTATGGCTTGTTCACAGTCATCATTTGGAAAGGCCAGGTGATGCAAATTTCAAAGCTTTATAAATACCGTGGCTCCTCAAACCTTGTCCCAACAATCAGCAGCCATGGGCTCCTCTAAGCAGCTGCCCAGCACTCTGAAAATTAAAATAAATGATGCCCACAAAGCAGGAGAAGGCTATAAGAAGATAGCAAAGCATTTTCAGGTAGCCGTTTCCTCAGTTTGTAATGTAATTAAGAAATGGCAGTTAACAGGAACGGTGGAGATCAAGTTGAGGTCTGGAAGACAAAGAAAACTTTACGAGAGAACAGCTCATAGGATTGCTAGAAAGGCAAATCAAAACCCCCGTTTGACTACAAAAGGCCTTCAGGAAGATTTAGCAGACTCTGGAGTGGTGGTGCACTGTTCTGCTGTGCAGCAACACCTGCACAAAAATTACCTTCATGGAAGAGTCATCAGAAGAAAACCTTTCCTGCGTCCTCACCACAAAATTCAGCGTCAGGAGTTTGCAAAGGAACATCTAATCAAGCCTGATGCATTTTGGAAACAAGTCCTGTGGACTGATGAAGTTAAAATAGAACTTATTGAGCAATGAGCAAAGGTATATTTGGAGAAAAAAGGTGCAGAATTTCATGAAAAGAACATCTCTCCAACTGTTAAGCACAGGGGTGGATCGATCATGATTTGGGCTTATGTTGCAGCTAGTGGCATGGGGAACATTTCACTGGTAGAGGGAAGAATGAATTCAATTAAATACCAGCAAATTCTGGAAGCAAACATCACACTGTCTGTAAAAAAAAAAGCTGAAGATGAAAAGAGGATGGCTTCTACAACAGGATAATGATCCTAAACACACCTCAAAATCCACAATGGACTACCTCAAGAGGCGCAAACTGAAGGTTTTACCATACAGTCTCCCGACCTAAACATGATCAAAAATCTGTGGATAGACCTCAAAAGAGCATGCAAGAGAGCCCAAGAATTTCACAGAGCTAGAAGCCTTTTGCAAGGAAGAATGGGTGAAAATCCCCCAAACAAGAATTGAAAGACTCTTAGCTGGCTACAGAAAGTGTTTACAAGCTATGATACTTGCCAAAGGGGCTGTTATTAAGTACTGACCGTGCAGGGTGCCCAAACTTTTGCTTCAGGCCCCTGTCTTTTTTTTGTTACTTTGAAGCTGTAAAAGATGGAAATGAAAAAGTAATCTTGCATAAAATATTAAAGAAATGTGCCATCTTTACCTTTATGCCTTTTGGCAATCAGGTCATCTTTTACTTACTTAGCTATTCACAGTAACAGAAATTTTGACCAGGGGTGCCCAAACTTCCGCATGCCACTGTATATCACAATTGTTCCATCCAGTGAAGTAGACAAGCATCGTGCAAAGTTTATGAGCCAGATTTTTAGGCCCATCATCTTGTGATCTATTTAATCAAACGAAAAATCATTGACTCCCTTATAATCACTGTGTAACCTAATGAAATTCATTTCGACATTTAAATGCATTGTTACATTCTAGAGCATAGTTCTTTATCATCTAAACAAGGTCTCTGTTTTGACTGTTTAATGATGTAATAATTATCTAGATTGTCATTTTAGCAGCAGAACATTTTAATGGAAGAACCATAATTTCAATTAAGTCATTAAGTTCATCATTTTATAGACAGAGTTTATTTGTCATTTCTTTGAGGTATTATCTAAAACATAGCATCTCTGCCAACCTAATTTGATATGGCTTTCAAATGCAAACTGGTCCTGGAAGAGACGTGAGCAGCTGTCGAGGAAGTGCATACCACCAGGATGGTAGGATTGGGGCTACGGGGGAGCTTGGACAAGGTGGGAGGGTGCACTGAAGTGGAAGATCTCCTGGTTCTACAACTGGCAGGCAGAATCTCAGTGTATCAGGTTCACGATCCAGGTGAACTTTTTTGCTTAGAGCAAAAGCGAGGCACCGTCATGTCCTCTCTGTCCTGGAACACATCAGCAGGTACCCAAAAGCCCTAGGAGAAGGCCGCTACTACTTGCGCCATGACCAAGTGCTGAAGGCCGTGGTTGAAAATATGTCTTTGACCATTAACAAACAGTAAGCACCTCTCCCAACCCAGGAAGCCCATAGCCTTTGTCAAAGTTAGGGACCAACCACAGCCTCAGCAGAGATCACCAGCAGGCATTTGACGGGCAACTGAAAGTCGATCTTGGTAAACAATTAAAGTTCCTTGACTTCATCAATCATCATCCCTGTGGCCTGGCATGTCATTCTGTCAGGATCCTTGAAGCAGCTGATCATGGTAAAACTGACAGTGCCTTGGGAAGACTGGATTGAGGAGCTGTTTGAGCATAAGAAGGACAAATACTAGGAGCAGGTAGAGCAGTGCCAGAGATGGGTGTGGAGGACATGTTGTGAGCCTGTAGAGGTGGTGTGTAGAGGTATATTGGCTGCTCGCTCTGCAGAATCTACTCTCTCCTTGGCATAACGAGGGCTGCAGAGAGAAGAGCCATCAGGATTGTCACAGAGTCTGCTGACTGTGCCTCCAGATGGCTATGGATCAAGAGGTGTGACCTGTGGACCAATGCTGGTTGGACATGCCAGTGCCCGAGCAACCCTGGTTGGGTCACCTGGGTGAGGATGTCTGATGTTTGAAGACCCAAAGCACCCGATGACCCCAAGTTACATCACTGATGATGTGTCCTAGCGCTTCCGAGGATGTTTCTCAGCATCAACGATTAAAGTGGTTGCTGCTCATATTTCCAGAGTTGGTAGTTGAACCTGCAACTTCTCATTACATCAAGACTAAATCAAAGTTGACATCTAACTGTGACAGTTAACTAATGTTTGTGATATTAATTGATTTACTTTATTAAAGCAACCATTCTTGGGTCTCTTAATCAATAGAACATAATTGGATTATGGAATTAAAGGAAATTGTCTGTGTCAGCAAATCTATTTCCAAATGATTTGTGCTTCATTCACCCTGCATCAGTGGTATTGCTGGAAACAATGACACTCAAAACAACACACACAAAATGCTGGAGGACAGGCAGCATCAATGGAAAAGAGTTGACGTTTCGGGTCCAGACCCTTCATCAGGATTGTGGTTGCATTCGTCCTGATGGAGGGTCTTGGCCTGAAATGTTGATTCTTTTCCATAGATGCTGCCTGGCCTGCTGAGTTCCTCCAGCATTTTGTGTGTGTTGCTTGGATTTCCAGCATCTGCAGATTTTCTCCTGTTTACGACACTCAAAATCTGGAATCTTCCCAAAATCTGACCCCTAAATGAAGTATCACTACCAGAGCAGATGGTTTAACTCAATTTCTGCTGATGTCAGTTCTGATATTATTGTGTAGGGTTTTCAATTTCACATAAACTTATGGGGCAAAAATACACAATTTAAAAACATCTGGAATGCAGTGGCTATATTTCAGACCCTTCCCATCAGCTTCTATTTCACACTTATTGCAGATGCAGATTTCTTCTGAAATTGCTGGGTAGTATCAAGAGTAAAATTGAAAGTAGTCCAATTAATCTGACATGTTGCAAGGTTCAGATGTTGCTGAGATAATTTGTTTGAAAATGCACTGATGAATATTAGTTCCCACTTTTGGACATGTGCTACAAAGATATTGTTTATATTCCCTTTGAGAATTTATGTAGACAGTAGTTTGGATTGTTCTTTAACCAAGATCTAAACATTCAGGTGAAGCTTTCCTGGAGCTACAGCAGTTTTTCATTAATTCTGTATTTATTCATTATGCTCTTTGTTCCATTTGAAGACAATTGTAAACAAGTGAATGGGAGAGAGACAGGTAATGTGCTTGTGTAAAGCAGGGATCATTCAGTTGTATTTTAAATTTCAATTGAATAAAATGCAATGTTGGAAATAATAGCATGATATGACACTACATAACTTTGTTCTGTATTTAAAATGATACACAGCATTCTTTTGGAGATTATTCAGGGTGTCAGCTATGATCATATAACCAATTTAAAAGTCAGAGAGACTAAATATTCATGGTGACAGTGGGCAGATGCATGTGACTAATGGTGGTGGTTGGCATCTGTCTGTCTCGAAGGACAATGGATGATTATCATCATTATCATGATCTCAAGCCTGGGTGGAAGGTATGGAGATCCTGAGATGCTCAGTCATCGATCCCCCTCTGGGCCTCACCACTGTAGTCCAAACGAAAGCTTATGAAACAATACATTTGGCACCAGCTTGGCTGCAGGAGCTGCCGGAAGGATATTCAATGACATGCAGCCGCCTTAGGGGCTCCACTCCAGATTTGCTTTCTGGGTTAACTCCCATAAACTTCCTCACTCCCGATGCTGCCCACAAGGCAGTGGGACTATTTACCCATAGCTGGGCATCTGGTTCTCAAGCACCATTGGGCCTGTGTGTCACGTCTGCAAGGGCCAGACCTTCTCCCCGTCTTTTGTAGTTTGTCCTGAGTCTGAAAGGAGTTCAGTTCCCGTGTGTCATCAGTGAGGAGGCACTACATGAGGCTTGCTGTTGGAGAGGCTGTGTACTGGCAGGGAGAGACTTACATTTTCAGCTCTCCTTTTTGCAAGACTGCCAGCCAGCGGTGGAAGCTGAAAGTGAGAGCGACAAGCACTACCCACTACACTACCACACTAGACGCATCACAACAACCATTTTGACACCTGTGACTAGAGATGGCTATCAAAAATCAGTTTTGGAATTCCAGTTTTTTAAATCTTTATTAACAACTTCATATGATGGTAAAGAAAGCAGCAAGTCCAAGTTAATTGGCTGTTGCTAGAATTGCCAGTATTGTGAGAAATATTGAAGGGTTATAAAACTACAAAGTGATAGTAATAGATAGATAGATACTTTATTCATCCCCATGGGGAAATTCAACTTTTTTCCAATGTCCCATACACTTGTTGTAGCAAAACTAATTACATACAATACTTAACTCAGTAAAAAAAATATGATATGCATCTAAATCACTATCTCAAAAAGTATTAATAATAGTTTTTAAAAAGTTCTTAAGTCCTGGCGGTAGAATTGTAAAGCCTAATGGCATTGGGGAGTATTGACCTCTTCATCCTGTCTGAGGAGCATTGCATCGATAGTAACCTGTCGCTGAAACTGCTTCTCTGTCTCTGGATGGTGCTATGTAGAGGATGTTCAGAGTTTTCCATAATTGACCGTAGCCTACTCAGCGCCCTTCGCTCAGCTACCGATGTTAAACTCTCCAGTACTTTGCCCACGACAGAGCCCGCCTTCCTTACCAGCTTATTAAGACGTGAGGCGTCCCTCTTCTTAATGCTTCCTCCCCAACACGCCACCACAAAGAAGAGGGCGCTCTCCACAACTGACCTATAGAACATCTTCAGCATCTCACTACAGACATTGAATGACGCCAACCTTCTTAGGAAGTACAGTCGACTCTGTGCCTTCCTGCACAAGGCATCTGTGTTGGCAGTCCAGTCTAGCTTCTCGTCTAACTGTACTCCCAGGTACTTGTAGGTCTTAACCTGCTCCACACATTCTCCATTAATGATCACTGGCTCCATATGAGGCCTAGATCTCCTAAAGTCCACCACCATCTCCTTGGTCTTGGTGATATTGAGACGCAGGTAGTTTGAGTTGCACCATATCACAAAGTCCTGTATCAGTTTCCTATACTCCTCCTCCTGTCCATTCCTAACACACCCCACTATGGCCGTGTCATCAGCGAACTTTTTAATTTATAGTAATAAATTAAATGTCCTCTCAGCCAATCTGTGATGGACTATATTTTAAGTTCCCAGCAACATCTAGTTATTTAGAAAATAGTTGACTTAAAAATCAAAGCACAGTGATCTGATACACTGGAGATTCTGCAGATGCTGAAAATCTTGAGCAACATGCACAAAATGCCAGAGAAACTCAAAGTCAGACAGCATCTATGGAGAGGAATAAACAGATGGCATTTTGGGCTGAGATCCTTCATCAGGACAAAAGGATCTTCTCCCAATATAAATAAGACTTTTTTGTTTACAATGCAGGGAAAGGGGGAAGTTGTAAATAAATTGTCTTGCTTCATTTTAATGTCAGTCACACCATCACGTGGTTACTAGACTTGATTGCAGTGAAATAACCCATTTTATTTTCATTCTGTCTTGGAATAGAAGTGGCAGTTTACATAGTTCTCAATAAATGGCAGCACCATGGAAAATACATTCAATTCTTTCAGGAAATAGAGGCAGGATAGGCAAAGCAGAATCAGTGAATGTTGTGTACTTGGATCATCAGAAGGCCTTGACAAGGTGCCATATGTGAAGCTGTTAACCAAGATAGGAGCCCATGGTATTACTGGAAGGATATTGGCTGACTTGCAGAAAGCAAACAATGGATATCAAGAAGGCTTTTCTGATTAGGTGTCCGTGACTAGTGTTGGGTCTGCCTCTTACATGTTGTATGCTAATAATGTGGACAACAGAGTTGATAGTTTTGTGGCCATGCTTGGGATGATACAAGGAGAGGTGGAGGGGGAGGTGGAGTTGAGGAAGTAGGGTGTTTGTAGAAGGACTTGGCACTTTGGTGGAAGGAATAAATGTGTAGACTATTTCTTGAAAGGCGAGTGAATTTGGAAATCAGAGATGCAAAGGGAATTGGGAATCTTAGTGCAGAATTCCATAAAGGTTAACTTGCAGGTTGAGTCAGTAGTGAAAAGGCAAATGGATTTCAAGAGGACTAGAATATAAAAGCCAGGATGTAATGCTGAGGTTTATAAGGCATTGGCCAGACATTTGGAGTATTGTGAGCAGTGTAAGAAAGGATGTGCTGGCAGTTAGAGTGCAGAGGTGGTTTATGAGAATGATCCCAAGAATGAAAGGATTAATGTAAGAAGACTACTTGATAGTTCTGGGCTCTTCTCACTGGAGTTTAGAAGAATTGGTGGTGGGGGGATCTCATTGAAACCTACCAAATATTGAAAGGGCTAGAGAGAGCGGACATGTAGGGATATTTCCACTCATGAGAAAGTCTAGGACCAGAATCAGAATCGGGTTTATTATCACCGGTATGTGTCGTGAAATTTGTTAACTTAGCAGCAGCAGTTCAATGCAATACATAATATAGAAGAAAAAAACACAAAACAAAATAATAATAATTAAATAAATAAATCAATTACAGTATACATATATTGAATTGATTAAAAATCGTGCAAAAAACAGAAATAATATATATTTAAAAAGTGGGGTAGTGTCCAAGGGTTCAATGTCCATTTAGAAATCAGATGGCAAAGGAGAAGAAGCTGTTCTTGAATCACTGAGTCTGTGTCTTCAGGCTTCTGTACCTCCTACCTGATGGTAACAGTGAGAAAAGGGCATGCCCTGGGTGCTGGAGGTCTTTAATAATGGACGCTGCCTTTCTGAGACACCGCACCTTGAAGATGTCCTGGGTACTTTGTAGGCTAATATTCAAGATGGAGCTGACTAAATTCACAACCCTCTACAGCTTCTTTCAGTCCTGTGCAGTAGCACCCCCCCCCCCCCCGCCCCATACCAGACAGTGATGCAGCCTGTCAGAATGCTCTCCACGGTACATCTATAGAAGTTTTTGAGTGTATTTGTTGACATACCAAATCTCTTCAGACTCCTAATGAAGCTTTCTCGCTGTCTTGCCTTCTTTATAACTGCATCGATATGTTAGGACCAGGTTAGATCCTCAGAGATCTTGGCATCCAGGAACTTGAAACTGTTCACTCTCTCAACTTCTGATCCCTCTATGAGGATTGGTGTACATTCCTTCATCTTACCTTTACTGAAGTCCACAGTCAGCTATTTTCGTCTTACTGACATTGAGTGCCGTTGAGTACCAGAGGGCACAGCCTCAGATTACAAGCACATCCCTTTAGAAAAGAGGTGAGGAAGAATTTATTTAGCCAAAGGTTGGTTAATCTGTGGAATTAATTGCTTCAGATGGCTGTGGAGACCAAATCATTGGGTATATTTAAAGCAGAGGTTGATAAGTACTTAAATAGTAAGTATATCAAAGGTTACATGGAGAAGGTAGGAGAATCGGGTTGAATGGGAAAATAAATCAGCCACGATTGAATGACTGATTTACTTTCCCTCTCAAATAAATGAGGGGAATCACTTTTTCATTGTTATTTAGAGGGATAAATGAGACTTGATGGGCCTAATTCTGCTCCTATGTCTCATGTTCCTATTAAAATGGATTTGAGTGATGATAAAGGAAAGGTCATCCATTTTGCATCTGAAAGGAAAAAGTGGAAAACTCTTTAATGGTTTGAAGCTAGAAATGTTGGGAACCAAGAGTGAAGCATGGATCCATTGGATGAACATTTTAGAATGTCGTCTACAGGTCCAGAAATGCCAAAAAGGTAACAGAGTTTTAGTATCCAAATAACTAAGAATTAAAGTATAAACATATGGTTACAGCCAAACAAAATATTTATTTAGCCACATCTGAAGTTCTATGAATAGATTCAAGAGCCACACCGAAGGATTAAAAATATTGGCCTGAGAGGACATGCAGCATAGATTTGCCTGAATGATATCCAGAAAATCAGGGCTAACAGTTAATTTGCAAGAACAGACTACATGAAACAAGATTATATTCACTTGATTGAACTTTTCTAAATTTTACAGAACAGATAGGGTAAATGGAAACAAACCTCTGCTTAAGAAATTTAGAATGCGGGTCTAAAAATTTGAAAGGAGACACAATAGACAGTGGATGCCAGAATTTAGAACAAAATAAAACTGATGGAAGAACTCAGCAAGTCAGGCAGCATATGGAGGTAGGTGAAGGAGAAGGAGGGGTGGGTGTTGAATGATAAGTTGGTAATTGATGCATCATTAAGGACCCCAGCCATCACAACATGCACTCTTCTCCTTACTACTTGCATCAGGGATAGGAGCCCGAAAACTCACACTTAGTGATTTAGGATCAGCTTCCCCTCTGCCATCAGATTTCTGAACAATCCGTAAACATTACCTCATTATTCATTGTTCTTTTCACTAATTATTATGTAATTTACATATTTTGGGTGTCTTCGCACTGTACTGCTGCCATAAACCAGCAAACTTCACATCATCTCAGAAATATTAATCTGATTCTGATGGGCAGAAACAGAAAATGGAGGGATAATGGGCAGATGGAACAAAGTTGGGGAGGGGATGGGGAAAAGTGAATTAAAGGCATAGCAATCGAATTGGTGAGGTGGATAGGTATGTGGGTGATAGGAGATAGAACCAGGTGAGAAAGCATGATGAGTCTTAGTAAAAGGGAGGGATGGAAAAAGTGAACAATGGGTGAAAGAACCCGGAAGGTTGGTGAGAATGGGAAAGGGTTAACAAATTTCACGACACATGCAAATGATAATAAACCTGATCCTGGTTCTGGAACATGAGGTAAAAGATGATGACCAAATGAACTCTGCCCCTGTGCTGTCTGGAGAGGTGGGGATGGTGAGAGAAGACAGGAGAAATGGAGGAAATATGTGTGAGGGCTTTTATAACTTTTGCTGCCAACTTCCATCCTGCTCCCTAATTTACCTGGATTTGTTCTGAGACTTCCTTTACTGGACCACTCTGTTTGCGTTTCAGGAGACAAATTAGCCACTAGATTCAAAAACTAAGCTCCGGCTCACTCAACTACCTCAACTACACCTTCTCCACAATCTCTCCCTTTTTCTCAGTTTCTCTATTCAAAATATCCATTCCTTCTGAAAGCATGTGTTCTCCTTTGCCATAGTTAACGGAGCTGTCACATGCACTTCCCACATGTTTACACTTGCTCCCCCTCCTCAGACAGAACTGAGAAGGAGTTTCCTTGGTCTTTACTTTTAACTCCACTGGCCTCCACATCCAGCGTATCATCCATTACTATTTCTATCTCTGTCAGAAAGATCACATTGGGACATGGGTTGAATGACCCTTGTTATGTCATTTTAGGTCTGTAATGTTATTTCTCAGAATCCATGATATCTCCAGTTCATTGTTACTATATTCAGTTGGTGTCTTTATTGTCTACAGCTGAAACTGGTTGATAAGACCTGCTAATGTACTACATTGATGAAACCTTTAGCGTTGCCATGTAGACTAACCACTGCAAATATCTATATAGTCTGAAAAGAAGCTAGATTTTTATATTGGACCATATGGCCATGAAGCATACTACATAAAATTGCAGTTGGCACTTTTCCATATTTTCACAATTAGAAGCAAAAATTCTTCAGCTCTCATCCACTAATCATTTTGTTTTCTTTTGTTTTTCAGCTCACCAACATTAGCAAATTGAAAGATTTTCTGTTGGAGCATAGAAAAGATTACATCAATGTCACCAGGTATTACAATTAAAAAAACACATTTCATTTTGGTTTTCCTTATATGATTTTCAACCGTTGGCTGATATTAAGATTGTTTGCATTGCTGTTGGTGTGCATACAGTTCACTAATTTAGTTTGAAAAATGGTGTTGATGGGTTGCCACTCTGTTAAATGTCTGGATATATTTGGATCAACCATTGCATGCATATACCATCTTCAGAAATAGGTACAATTGCATCATGTACTAAACTTCTAACATGCAATGTATGATGTGGTACTGAATCCCTCAACATTTGGTCATTTAAAAATAGGAACAAGTAATCTTCCTTCCTCTGAAGTTTGGGTTTTGGAAGGCTTTACAGACCATAGTGGTTTGGAACAACTGCATTGGTGAGGTAGGAAGAAACGTACAGAATTTAAAAAATGGAGAAATGGGGCGCCGATGCAGGATCTCAACCTGAAACTTCGACCTCGCCTTTGCTTGCACAGATGAGTTTCAGACTCGTTGAGTTTTTCCAGCAGCTTGTTTTTTTTTGCTCTAAAGTGAAGTAATTTTTTGCAATAAACTTAATGACCGAGTCTAAGAAAAAAATCATAATTTAATCTAGGGGAACCTTAAATGAATGGTTATTGAAGTCAGTGTCTCAAAATATAAATTAGGAGGAGAAAGAAATGCCTGAAGGAACAGAACAAGATTATAATGAGCTGGTCCACTCTTGGTTTAACAAATTTCAGCAATTTTGACAGCAAAGCAAGTTAGAATCCCCACTCTGATTTGGAAGCATTTCTTTGTCTTAAGAGAGAAAACCTTTGAAATTGTATTCTGCACATGAGTATAAATTTGCAGATTTTCTTAAAGAAGGAATTGCTCTGGTGCATGTAGTCAGTGAGAGCTGTGGTGGTACCAAAATATTGTTGAAAACCGAGGCATGTTCTCTATTGAGAACCAACTGCCCACCCCATCTGCCACCCAGTCTCCCTTTGTTACGTCAATGAGTTTATCAAAGTTCAAAGTAAACTTATTATCGAAGTACATATGCCATCACAAACTACCCTCAAATTCATTTTCTTGCAGACATTCACAGTAGAACAAAGAAATACAATAGAATCAACATAAAACTGCACACAAAGAGTGACAAGCAATCAATGTACAAAAGACCAACTGTGCAAATACAAATAATAATGTAATGCTCTGCTGCTATGTTGTGGGTAGTTTATATTAGCAGTTTTCTGTTAAATGCAGTGTTCCATGCTGGAAAGTATGTTTTAGCTTTGGCTAAGATACAGACACACGCTGTCCAACTGAGGAATGTGAGTTAGCCAGTCAAGCTTGTGGGATGTGAAAGAAGGTTCCAGAGAGCTGTGGGGAAGAGTTTTCTGAAGGGCAGGTGCTGTGGAGCAGGACAGAAGGGAAGATGCCACAGAATGCTGTTGGAAGGAGTGTCCCCATTGCAATAAGTGCTTTATGCAGATGAATGGCTCCAAGGAGGAAGGGGAAATACTCCAGAGAGAAAGAGAGTTTGCTCAAGATGCTCTTCAAGGGGAGTTTGAAAATGTGGGGGATGTGTTTGCGCAGAATGTGGGTCCAGCAGATGCGTAAGAGATACACCCCTGAATACTCCAGTAGGAGCTCCAACGGTCATGTGCAATTGGACTGGTTTAACTGTAATATGCCTTTTTCTTGTCATTTTTCCCCTATTGTTTGATAAAGCTGAAATTAGCAAGTATTCTTTCTTTATAATTTTATTCGGTGTACGATCTGTTTTTTGTTGCTGACCGATAATGGTGTATGGACAGTATTTACACAGCATTCACTCAAATGGAGGTATGTTAATTGGAATATCTCATCTTTCTGGTTTGGTTGAACCCCAAATTATACTGACCCTAGATGTATATTGTTTATAAAGGTGGCCTTTTTACCACTGAGTCCTGTGGCTGTTAGCCGAGTTAGCTATCGAGCCAAGCTGGCAAATGAGCATGTTGAGAGGGCTACAATAATAATATTAATAATTCTATATACAATAATAACATGAGTTGTGAAGTCCTTGAAAGTAAGGCCATAGGCAGTGAAATCAGTCCAGTGTTGAGGTGACTGAAGTCATCCATGCTAATTGAAGAACCTGGTTGTTGAACAGCAAAAGCGATTCCTGAACCTAGTGATTTGGATGAAAAGTTCCTGTACCTCATTACAGATGGCAGCTGGAAGAAAGGAGCACCATCTGGATGGTTGCTGCTTTCTTGTGGCAGCACTCCTTGTAACTGTGCTCTGTGGTGGGGAGGGCTTTTCCTGTGATGGACCGGGCTGCTTCCACAATTTTTTATAAGCTTCTCCATTCCTGGGCATTTCCAGGCCAGGCCGTGATGCATCCAGTTAGAATACTCTTTGCTGTGCATCTATGAAAGTTTGTCAAAGTTTTTGATAACATGCCAAATCTGTGCAAACTTCTAAGAGAATAGAGGTGAAGGCATGCCTTCTTTGTAATGGTAATTAAGTGCTGGTCCCAGGATAGATCCTCTGATATGATAAGGAATTTAAAGTTACTGACCCTTTCCACCTTTGATCCCTGTGAATGATTAGCTCTTTGGTTTTGCTGGTGCTGAGTGAGTGAGAGGTTCTTACTGTGGTACCATTCAACCAGATTTTCAGTCTCCCTTCCATATCTAACCAGTCCCTTGCCAGTGAGAAAAATGTTAATTCTCTCTGACATTTACCCGTGATCCTGCTTAATGGAAAAAGTTCTGACTTCATTAGCATTTTGAAGAGCTGATGAATGAGTTTCAGTCCAGCTATGATCTGAACATTAGTATGTCCAGAGGCTTTTGGGGATAAATTCAGACTTGGTGGAGCCAAGATAGCCATTTTCTGTGAATTGAGTTTTGTAGGCAGCCAAGCCACAAGGGTTCAGAGAAGAAAGATAGTTAACCTTCATTCTGTACATGTCAATCCCTCCCACATTTCCTTCAGTTCTCATCTTGTTCTTTAGAAGTTCATGACAGAACCCCCTGGTTCCTTATGCTATGTGGGTGTTTTAAGCTTGATGACTTTTATGTGTGTGGGCCTTCATTCATCTAGCCGTGTAGAGTCCAAATGCAGCTTCATACTGTTACTTCAGCTGCAATGAGTTAGTCAGCAGAGAACAGAAATATATTCTCGGGCATTGTCTGTATTACTGAGTCCCAAACCCTCTTTGGAATAGTCTACTTCTTCTAAAATGGGTGGAATATTTGACAAAGCAATTTTATCACTTCTGCATTCCAATTGATGTTTACATTCTTGAGCTTTAAGAACAGCTTTGATAGTTTTAGCAGCAAACTTATAAGCTTGAGTCTGAGCCTTTTCTAGAGTTGTACAAAATACCAAATGGAAAATTAAAGGTCAATTTTTAAATTTTAAGTTAAAACTTGACTATTGAATAAAGGGATTATAGGGACATTAATGGCAAAAAGCGAATAAAAAGACTGGTATCAGATAGATTCATTAGTATAAAACCCTTGAAATCATTCAAGAATCAGTTAAATGCTGAGAAGAGGAAGCTACTGATCTGACTGGATTTCCAACAGCACTTGCCTTTGTACTGTTTCAAACATTCCTCTACTGCTGCAGTCTACTGATGATACCGCAGGACTGTCCTGTTTGTTGATCATGCTGTCACCATTTGTTGAGTAAACTAAAGCTAAAGTGTCTGCCAGTGAATGGATATGTGATCTTGGAAGATGCATATGAGAAGGAAAAGTACCTCATACATATCATTTAGAAAATGCAACATTAAAAAGGCATTTAGGCCAATTCGAACAAGCAGGGAATGGTGGGATGCAGAACCAGATGCAAACAGATTTGCAGTTTAAGTAGCCATCATGTTTGGCACAAACATCATCGGTCCATGGTTCCTGTGCTATACTGTTCTATGTTCAATCATTAGTCAACTTGTTTAGATAAAAGCAAATGAGTTGAATCTCAGTTTGCAAGGGAAGTACGGTTTCTGTCAGCTCATAAGGTAAACAGAAAGAAAATTTGAAACTGTGACCCAATTGACAATGAATGTTTTCATTTCCAGTTGTAATCAACGCTAACAAAGGGGCAGGCAACCTACTTGCCCTCAAGAAACAGGTTGGCCATTTAATTAGCATAGTATCGCTGCCTTCATTCGATTATTCTATTGTTAATTTAACAGCCAGACTAGTAGGTGGCAATCAAAAGTCAGCTCATGAGTGAAGTGTGTTTACAGTGTTATACCACACCAGCTTGCATAAGAATGATACTAGGTGCAACATGCTACTACTAATTCTTTCACCAAGCAATTTATCTATTTCTCTTAAATAAATGTAAGGGGTTTCTTCTTTATGTTACTGCGTTTGTTAATCAAAATGGCTTCTTTGTTAAGTTAAAAGTAAGAATGCTTCTTTGTTATGGTAACTGGTGAGAGAGTGCTTTCTCTCACAGCTTGTTTGGGTTATAATTACTGATAATGAGAATTGTATTCATTTGTTAACCAATTGGGAAAGATGTTATTCTTTCTTGTGAGTCTGTAAGCTGGTGTTGCGCAAGCTTTTGGGGGGTTGGAAGGGAGATCGCGAGGAAGGCGGATGTGCTGGATGCACTCTGGTTGACCACCGAGGTTGGTCCCAGGTGGCCGGTCGAGGAGGTCGGAGAAGATCGAATAGTGGACTGAAGACTTCAATGGTTGAGCTCCCACGGTTGTGCACAAATTGACTGGACTCTGATAAGTTTTGGTGCCTTTTCTTTCCTTTCTTTTCTTTCAGATATATATATATATCTATAGTATCGCTATTAATCACCTAGATCTGGTAAGATTTATGGTGTGCAGTCTGATATTGTGTGTGCGAGTTTGTACCAGTGTGCATTTCACAGCATTCACGCATATGGGAGACACGGTTTGGCGGGTGGACGGATTTTCCCCAGACATACACCAGCCGATCGCGTGAGCGTTATATATACTTCATTTGAATTACTTTCACTGCAATCTGCAGCATGTAAATTTCCTCTTTAACAATGGACTGTTAAATCACATCAATCGACTGAAGAACCCGGACCAGTCAGGTGCAGCACCTTTAAGACTCATCGCCATGGTCAGGTGTGTTGCAGGAAAGGGGAATCCAAGCCAGGCTGAAATGCAGAGGGATAAGGCCTCCTCACCCAGCATCTTGTTGGCAATGTGCAGTCACTGGAGAATGAAATTGTGGATCTGAACGCAAGACTGCTTTATCAGAGACAGATGAGAACCATCTCAATTGTTTGCAGTTTCGGAACTTGGTTATCTATGGACACGACAAATGCAGCTGTCAAACCAGAAACCGAATGGAATGGACTGCGGACTCGTGTACGGCAAAAGTACGAAGCGTGTCTTTTATGGTCATTTTTCATTGGTGCTCTGACGTGAAGATTCTGTCGAACTCATGTTCCCCTGACTTGGAACACCTAATGATCAAATGCAGTTCTCATCCATGATCCTGACCGCAGTTTATGTACAGTCGGCTCTCCTTCTCCGCGAGGGAATGGTTCCGGGACATCCCGCGGATACCAAAAAGCACAGATGCTCAAGTCCCTTATATAAAATGGAGTAGTATTTGTATATATATCTTACGCACATCCTCCCATATACTTTAAATCATCTCTAGATTACTTATAATACCTAATACAATGTAAATGGTATGTAAATAGTTGATGTACTGCAATATTTAGGGAATATTGACTAGAAAAAAACTCTACATGTTCCTCTCATTCACAAGTAGCGAATGAACGAGACGCAAGGCAGACAATGATCAAACAACGAGTAAAACTTTTAATCATCTCTAGATTACTGAATTTATAACACCTAATTCAATGGAAGTGCTATGTAAATAGTTGTTACACTGTCTTGTTTAGGGAATATTGACAAGAAAAAATATTGTACATATTCCTCTCGCTCACAACACAAGCAGCGAACGAACGAGATGCTGAATCTCCCGTGATCTTTACCTTCTTGAGGCTGTAGCGCTTTACATAGCCAGCCAGCCATCCCTTACCAGCCTTAAACTCTTTTCTCTCGCTCTCATCAACCCCGTCAGAGTAGTGCTCATAGAGACTGAGCTTTTTCACATATTGTGTACAGTTCTGGTCACCGAATTATAGGAAAGATATCAATAAATTAGAGAGAGTGCAGAGACGATTTACTAGGATGTTACCTGGGTTTCAGCACTTAAGTTACAGAGAAAGGTTGAACAAGTTAGGTCTCTATTCATTGGAGCGTAGAAGGTTGAGGGGGGATTTGATCGAGGTATTTAAAATGTTGAGAGGGATAGATAGAGTTGACGTGAATAGGCTGTTTCCATTGAGAGTAGGGGAGATTCAAACGAGAGGACATGATTTGAGAGTTAGGTGGCAAAAGTTTAAGGGAAACACGAGGGGGTATTTCTTTACTCAGAGAGTGATAGCTGTGTGGAATGAGCTTCCTGTAGAAGTAGTAGAGGCCAGTTCAGTTGTGTCATTTAAGGTAAAATTGGATAGGTATATGGATAGGAAAGGAGTGGAGGGTTATGGGCTGAGTGCGGGTAGGTGGGACTAGGTGAGATTAAGAGTTCGGCACGGACTAGGAGGGCCGGAATGGCCTGTTTCCGTGCTGTGATTGTTATATGGTTATATGGTTATATAATTTGGCCATTGACAGGGATATGCTTCTGTGACATGTCCTCTAGCCACACACTTAATGCTTTCTCGGTCTTTGCAAGCACTTTATCACGAACCAGAGAGACCACTTTTGCCGTTGTAGGGGCAGCACTAACACTTCCACGAATTTCAGCTTCGTTCTGCCTTATTGTGCGAATGCTCGATTCGTTCGGCCCACTTCGGAAAGCGGCATGCCACTTTTCAAAATTCTAATATTTCTACTTTTGTGGCGAGAGATAGCACTTTACGCTCCCTCTTAGCCTTTGAAGAATTACTTTGACCACATAATTGCTTTTTAGGAGCCATTTTTTCACAGGAACAAAGCTAACGAGCGAGATGCAAGATGCGAGGTGAACGGTGTCTGAGCAACTTGCCCAGACCACATTCTGGTAAATCAGGTCACTTTGGGCCTTGTTCAAGCACTCATGTAGACATCTGAATCGAAAATACTTGCCCATCCATTGAAATGTTCCCACAACCAATGATCTTACTTGAAGGACTCTTTATCTTGTTAACTCATGTTCTTGTTTTTTATTGCTATTTATTTATATTTGCATTTGCACAGTTTCTTGTCTTCTGCACTCTAGCTGATCTTTCATTGATCTTGTTTTAGTTATTATGTTATAGTTTTGCTGAGTATGCCTGCAGGAAAATGAATCTCAGAGTTATATATGGTGACAAAGATGTACTTTGATAATAAAATTTACTTTGAAGTTTATTTTCTTTGCTAATGATCTTCACCACCTCACCACCCCATTCCACCACATCCTACCCATTCACACCCACCCAATCCCTGATCTTTCCACAACCTATGAGATATTCTTCTTACTCGTCTTTCCCTCAAACCCTTCTCATCAGGTTTCCTAATCTCACAACCATTTTTTTGTCCTCACCAATATTTCCATCTAACCACTCCTCACCCCATGCTGCACACTCCACTTGCTTAAAAAAAAGCCCAGAAACTCACTCTGAGTTTAGATTCTGGCTTTTGTCACTCTGGTCTGCAGTCAACATAAACATTTACAGGGGCACAACTGAGAGCATCCTGACTGGCTTCATCACTGCCTGGCACCTCCCTTAATCTCAGGATTCTGCAGAGAGTGGTGCGGACAGCCCAGTGCATCTTCCCATGATTCAGGACAGTTACAAAGGCAGGCTTTGAAAAAGGCCCGAAGGATCATTAGGGACCCAAGTCACCCCAACCACAATATATTCCAACTGCTACCATCTGGGAAACAGTACCACAGCATAAAAGTCAGGACAGCTTCTTCACCAAGCCATCAGACTGATGAACTCACACTGATTTGAGTGTATTTCTATGTTACATGGACTGTTCTATTTATTATAAATTATTATGATTGCACATTGCACATGTAGATGGAGACGTAACGTATGTGAAGAATGTAAGAAATAAAATCAATTAAAAAACTTCAAAAGACAATCTGCTGGAGGAACTCAACGCGTCAGGGCGGCATCTCTGGAAGCAGAGGGATATTCAGTTCTTTCAGATCAAAACCCTGCATCAGGTTCAAATAATACCAACCTGGTTAACTGAATAGTTTGCTGCACAACGTAACTGTACTTGTGTTCAAGCAGAAATTTATTACAAAAGTCACCCCCTAAGGTTTCTCACTTGTGAGCTCTTTCTTTTTCTTCCTTGCTTGGTTTTAGTTCTGCCAAATAGCAGTGTTTTCCACTTAAATATTTTCAAAATTAGTGCTTAATTGGGAGCAGCTCACTTTAAAAGAAATGGTAAATCTGACATAAACAAACTATTTGGACCATCTGTGCAAACAGTTTTATCTGAGTGAGCCATCTACTATAATTTGAATCTTTTGCTACACTATAATGAGGCATATTACAGTAGATTGAAGAGGCTTATGGTATTATTTGTCAAAAATCTTGTGTTATTGTTAGAGCTTTATTGTCATTGCTGAGGACAACGAGCTTGCAGTGCTATCCCTTCTGTGCAAAACAGCATCCTGGCAGTTCAATTACTAAAAACACAATGACTAAAATAATATCTGAGTTATTTAGAATGACATCTAAGTTACACCTGAATTAAAAACCAGCAACTCTGAAAACTCAAAGAAACAGTGGCTGTCCCATTCAAATGTTGCACATGCCCATGTTATAAAATACAATGATTAAATATAAAATAGCTTCAAGAATCAAAGCTGAAATTTAAAAAAACAAAGAGCTCTGAAATTAAAGGAAGTTAGCTGCCCTATTTAAACCCAAATATTGTGCATACCCTCAGCTCAGAGCTAACATCCCTGACTAGACAAACAAAATTGTCATGGAAACAGCAGCAAAGAATCCTACCTCTGAGTGTGATGGTATTCCTGTGTCTCCATCTGGGACTTGCATGACTCACAGTAAAATGAGAGGAAGCTATTGACATGATGAAGGAAGCCGTGAACGGCGTCAGAGATGGAGGACCTTCATTGCTGCCATAAACACCAGTGGCATGATGGGCAAAAGAAGAAACATTGCACATGCCCATGTATTGCACTTAGTGATTGACAGTAGTGCCTATGGATCTTAGGCAGGTTGGGGTCATTGTTCAGTTGCACAATAGCCCTGGGCACAAAACTATTTTTCAGTCTGGGATGTCCCTACAGAGGCGTTACTCTATCTTCTGCCGGATGGCTGGAAAGGGATGAGTCCATCATGATGTTGCAAGCCCGCTGTAGCCAGCGTGAGTTGTAGCTGGTTTCCATGTTTGCTAGTTGTGTCCCAGTGCAGTCCTGATTACTCGCTGAAATGCTTTTTGATTGATGTTGTTGCAGCTAGTGTACCATACTGTCATGCAGTAGATCAGTATGCTCTCAATGTTTTTGAGGCAGATTTGCTGTCTTTGAACTCTTGAGATAGTATAGGCCATTCCCTACCATCATGGAGGTGTTGGTGGTCCAAGGGAGCTTCTCTGTGTTGTTCACTCCCAAGAACTTAAAGCTGGAGACCCTTTCCACTACTTCACCATTTATGAGAAGTTGACCTTTTTGTTGATAATCATTTCTTTTTTTTATGTTGAATGAGAGGTTACGATTATTGCACCATTCGGACAGTTTCTGCACCTCCTCTGTGTGTGCTGTTTCATTGTAATTTGTAATTAATCTATTATTGCAGTGTTGTCTGCAAATTTGATGTGGAGTTGGTGGCATAGGCAACGGCACAGTCATGAGTGTAAAGTCACATCCCTGTGGTGTATTGCTTTTCAGGGTCAGGTTGATGTGTACTTGCCTAGTCTGGGTGTGATTGGTAAAAAAGTCCAGAATCCAGTTGCAGATTGATGTATTGAGCCCCATATGGTGGTGTTTAATAGTTGACTTGTTGGGGAGTATGATGTTGAAGGCAAAATTGTAGTCAATAAAAAGCATTTTGGCATAGGTGTTCTTATGGTCCAGGTGTTCCAGTATGATGTGGAGAGTGATGAAGATGGCATACACAAGGAAATCTGCAGATGTAGAAATTCAACCAACACACACAAAATGATGGTGGAAAGCAGCAGACCAGGCAGCATCTATATTGCTTCTTCCTATAGATGCTGCCTGGCCTGCTGCGTTCCACCAGCATTTTGTGTGTGTTGTCTGATGAAGGTGGCATCTCCATTTAATCTGTTTGCCTTATAGGCAAACTAGCGATGGTCCAGAGTAACAGGGATGATGTTCTTAATGTGGGACATAACCATGCTCTGGTGGGGTGAGTACAACCAGACTGTAATTATTGAGGCATGTTACCAGAGAGTGCTTTCAGATTGGTGTGATGGTTGATGTTTTGAAGCACAGCAAGGCAGTTCATTCCTTGGGACCTACCCAGGCTCGCTGTCTGGTCCAGCTGCTCTGCATGTGTTGATAGAATGGAGAGAGAGTACTTCTCACTTTGTGCGCTCAGTGTCAGCACTGTATCCACCTCGGCTGTGAAGGCCTTCATCAATGGTTCATTGTTGTCCTCATAAAACTATGTAAAGAAGTTGTTTATCTCCTCAGCTAGTGTGGCATCACTGTTTGCACAGCAGGAAATCTTTCCTTTATAGTCAGTAATGGACTTGATGCCTTCCCACGTGTATCGGGATTGGTGGTGTTATTTGTTGTTTGTATCTGTACTTGGCGATTTTAATGCCTCTTTTAAGGTTTGATCTGGCTTTGCTTTATGCTGCAGTGTCACTGGGTCTTTAAATGCAAGAGCTGAGCATGTTCCAGACTTTGTTCATCCGTGGCTTCTGATGCGGGAATACATGGATGTTTTTATTACTGGTGACATTGTCTACACAAAATACGATAAAATGTATGACCATGGCTGTGTATTCCTCTAAATCAATTCCCAAATTATGTGTTACTTGGCATGCAAACAGGTTCCTGTCTATGCACTCGAAGCAGTCCTGAAGCCATAAGACAGCTCCCTCAGGCCAAGCTGTCACTAACTTGGTAATTGGTTTTGCATTCCTTAACTCTGGTCTGTAGGCAGGAATTAGAAATAAGGACAGGTGATCGGACAATCCCAGGTGGAGCATGGATGGGTCCTGTATGTGCCCGCTATATTGGTGTAAACCGAGTCCACTGTATTGTTTGCCCCATGTGGGGCATTTCACATTCTGGAAAAAATCAGGAAATACTTTCTTAAGGTTGGCTTGATTGAAATCACTGGCTACAATAAAGGCACCGACAGTTACTTATTAATAACATCATGCAGTTGTGCTGATGCTAATGTAGTGCTGGCTTGTTACATTACATTTGAAATAATTTGATAGACATTTTATTTCAGCGAAATAGAAGATTTGAGAAGTTGATAGAAAGTATTCTAAAATTAGAGGAGATTCAAAATTAACATGTGTTGCAGATCTTAATTCTTTATAGAAATGCTGAACCCTAGCTTAAATTTGTTCCATTGAATGATAACGCACACAAAGTTCTGGAGGAACTCAGCAGATCAAGCAGTATCTATGGAAATGAATAAACATTGAATTATAAGTTGCTTACACAGCAAATCTTTTCATTTCCTTGCATTTCAAAGTAATTTACATGAGGACTTCAGTAAAAGTCGTTTTTCATTTTATTTACATTTTAACACAATTTACAGTAGAGTGATTTATGACAAGTATAAATCATCAAATTATTGCATCATCAATGTATTTACACTCTCCTGATATTGTTGTTCAATGTATGTATAAATGGCAATGAATCCAGTAGTAAAATGCTATATTAGACCATTATTTACAATTTTCCAAGCCGTGAATTAAACAACATTCGTTAGTGCAAAAATTTGTTTGGACAATTTTTTTCAAAGGTACTTGACAGTTTTTTTCTAGTTTTATTTATGATTTTCTCATTTACTCCTTAGTTTTTTAAAATATAGGATTCTTGTCATCTTTATCAAGTGGTCATATTTCATATATTAATAGATAGTGATGTGATTAAGCTAGAGAGGATGCAGAAAGATTCACAGCAATGTTACTTGGAGAGGAGTTTGAGGAGAGATTCAATAGGCCAGAGCTGTTTTCCTTGAAGGAATAACCTTCCAGTGGTTTGTAATAATTATGAAGAACATAAATAAGATACCTGTAGTGAGTCATAATTTTTCTTTTCCAGTTTAGGGGAGTCGAGAGGGATTTGTTTTCAAATAAGAAGGTAAAGATTTAAGGAGGATTTGAGAGGCAAGATTTTCACGCAGAGGATGTTGGGTTTATGGAATGAGCTGCATAATAGCTGGTAGAGGCAGGTGCATGGATAGAAAAGGTTTAGAGAGAAATGGGCCAGTAGCAGGCAAATGGGAAATCTTGGTAGACATGGATGATTTAGACTGAAGGATCTGTTTCCCTGAATCTGTTAAAAGTGGATATTGTGTAAATTGATTTTTTTTGTATGTGGTTTGCTCAACATTCTTTGATTTTGATCTTGAAAAGTGTAGATAAATGGAGAGACTTTGTTCATATAACAAAAGCCAAGAAAGGTGTGATTCCTCTTTGAAATATGCAACCAGTTCAATGTAGACAAGGAACATTTAAGATAGTATTTAGAACTTTATGTCTATGTACTGGGACTGTTCCCTTGAGCACCTCCAGCCCCATCTGTAGAAGAGTTTGTACATCTCACATTGACCTTCACCATTACCTCAAAACCAACAAATCCAAAATGGAAGAAAGTTATCATCAATACTGAGAGATTGGATATGGTGAAAAAATATGGAACATAAAATCAAGGGGATCATAAGAAAAAATTAAATCTTGTTGGTTTAGCCTTGGACAAAGTATTATGGACAATTCTGGGGATCATAATTTAGAGAGGCAAATGAACTTTAATCCTTAGGTGATACTTTGGTGGAGGGGGGGATCACATAAAGGTAGCACATATACTGAATATTCCCCAGGGAATATTCAGTAAGTAAGGAACAGTGACCAAAGATTCCTAAAGGTGTTAACACAGACAGATGGGTAATGAAGAAGGCACTGCTGGATTCTGGTGTTTTTGATCCGAGGTTCTTTGGAAGTCCAGAATGAAGCATAAAACTTGTTGCTTATGATCATTTATTAAGTGTTACAAGAACAAATGAGACAAAGGCAGGAAGATGAAGCCTTGGGGGGGGGGGGGGGTGGAGGGAGAGAGAGAGAGAGAGAGAGATCTTAATGGCAGACAAAAAGAACAAAGAAGCAAAAATGAGAAAACAACACAATCTGGTCCTTTTATACCAATTTGCTGATTACAGGTTCCATTCAAATTCCCACAACTGTCTGTACATAGAACATAGAATAGTACAGCACATTACAGGCCCTTCGGCCCACAATGTTGTGCCAACCCTCAAAGCCTGCCTCCCATATAACCCCCCCACCTTAAATTCCTCCATATACCTGTACGGAGTTTGTATGTTCTTCCCGTGACTGTGTGGGTTTTCTCCAGTTGAAAGATGTACCAGTAGGTAGGTAAATTAGTCATTGTAAATTAGGCTGGGGTTAAATTGGGGTTGCTGGGCAGCACGGCTTGAAGGGCCAGAAGGGCCTGTTCTGAGCTGTATCTCGATAAATAAATCAATAAATACTTAAGTTTCATTACTTAAATTAACCAATAACGTAGCCCCCATTCAAGTAATATGATACCTGCCATTGGAACTAACTTGTTTCCAGGAAGAGGCAACTGCAAAAACTTTTTAAAAAACACACTGAGCAATAACATACAGGTAATTATATAAAAATACAAACAAGCATAAGGAAATTAAACTACAACAATTATGCAGTCCAGTCCAGCAACACTCTGGATTTATTAACCAGGGCATAGAATTAAGAGCTGGAAGGTTTAAGTACAGCATTATAAAGCATCATTTGGACCACAGCTGGATTGTTGTGTGTACTTTTCAAGTTGAGTTTGTCACATGCGCATGATATGGTGAGGTCTAAAAACAATGGAAACCTTGCTTGCATCAGCACCACAGGCACATAGGTACAGGTTATGCATGAAATATACATAAATTAAGTAAGACTGTGCAGAACAAGATATTAGTGCAAAGAAAAGCCCCTGAAACAAGTTCAAAGAAGTACCTAGTCTGATTGCTACATGATTAGGAAGGACAAGAATGCACTTTAGGGGGTGCAGTGTGTTCACAGGATGTTACTGAGCTGGAACATTTCACTTACAAGGGGAGACCAGATAGGCTAAGTCTATTTTCCTTGGAGCAGAGGAGGCTGAGAGTGTACCTGAGAGGGATGCAAAATTATGTAGGTTTAAATAAATAGGACATGTGGTAGCATGACAGAGTTATTTAAGACCAGAAGGCATTTGTTTAAGATAAAGAGAAGGACGTTTATAGTAAATCTGAGAAGTATTTTCTTACCTAAAGGGGGATAGTTGAAATCTAAAATTTGTAACCTGAGAAGGTAGTGGAGGCAGATTCTCTCACAACAGTTAAGGAACTTCTAGACAAGCACTTTGTTGTGTATTTAATATCTCAGTAATATTTGTGTAATTTTGTGTGTGTATATATTATTTTACCTTCATGGCTGTTTTTATCATTGTAGGTCACTGTTGGTTGTCAAGAGCATCAGGTACTACAGGTCTACCCCATCAGCGAGTTGTTTGATAGCGATGGAAGTGGACTTATAATGTACTGTAGTTGTGTTGTTGCCTGGACTTGCTGCATACCATTGTTGTGCTGAGGCAGTGTGTGGTCTAAAAAAAGGTGTGAGTGATTGTCTTGGACATTTTTCTTATGATTGCAAGACCCTGTTAGATATTGTTAATGGGGAATACTGCAAGTCTGGTTCATTGGTGAGACCGACAATAGGGGAGCTGCGTTTCCTTACTTGTGGCAAGGACTAGGCCCTTGGACCGTGGTGTAATCTTTTGCAGCTGCCCAGGAGAGGAGTCGCCAAGACGGTGTGGGAGGGATTAAAGACCTCTGTCGCCACATTGAAGTCCGTGCTTGGGTGGAAACTGACCCCTCCCATCAGTGCTGCCCTCCAGTGTTTGCTCGGTGGACCAGGACAACATTCTATGCACCATCATTCAATAGACCATTTCATTCAGTGGCATATATATGCTTCTGCTATCATAACTATATGTGCTGTGTGCTATTGGTGATATGTTTTGCACCAGAGCCCTGGAAGAATGCTGTTTCATTTGACTATATTCATGTATAATTAAACTTAAATTTGATTTTTTTTTTGCTATACCACTGGGAGATGTGAATATCTCAAGATTTGTGTTGACGATTGGTCTCTATGACCAGTGATCCAGGCCTTCTCAGTGCATTGGGTGATTGAATTACAGAGGTCTGTGACTGAGTGAGACCTAGGAAGGAAAGAATTCTCTGCCCCCATTCTGTAACTCGGGAAGAGGTGGAGTGAAATGTTTCTTTTATGCAGTTTGTAGCTAGATGGGAACTGTACAGTAAATGTACAGTAAATTCTATAACTCATACCCTCATTTATAGATTTGCCATCCATGAGTGTGTATCAGAATTTTATGTCTGGTTTACCCAACTGCACAAAATTCACTGCTCTCACTAAGTTCCTGCTTCCCACCCCTGCAATCAGCTCTTGCAAAAATGGTTCCTGCAACCATCTGTACTATAATTAGGCTAGTACTGCTAACTCCTGGGGTATCAAGCCCCAAACTGAATGCAATCCATTCTTAGAAAAGTTAACAATAATATCCAATTATAATCTCTAACATTATTTTATTAACCAATGGCTTTTCCATCATCACATCATTATTAGATTTTGCATTTTCCAGGAGAATCGAGTCTTTATTTATTTTCATAATGTGTTGCTTTGAAAAGTAAAGGTTGACAAAGCAATTAGTATTGTATTTTAGCCAAATCATGAGGACTGGTATTTTACATGCAAAGATATATACCAGTCAATAATTGAACTGTCCCTGCTTTAAAAATATTCAAAAACCTTGTTTCCTCCATCATATGAGAAAGAGAGTTCCAATGACTTCACAACTCTCAAAAATTCACTTCATCTCTTTCTATTAAATAGACCAATCTTTCTTTTTAAATAGTAACCTCCAAACACTAGATTCTACCACTAGAGGAAATTTCTTCTCCACCTCCATCCTCTCAGGATCTTGTTTGTTTAGTTGTGGCTACTTCCAATTCAGGATACCCCGTTTCATCAAGGTGAACAGTAGAAAATAAGTTACTAATCAGAAATGAAAAGAGGGGTTTCAGTTTCATTAATGATGAGACAAGTCCACTGTGAGTTTCATAATCTGGGCATTCAATGGGATTGATAAGTATGACAAATAAACTGTGCTTCATCCTGTAATTTAAAATTCAAGGCCAGTGAAGAGCAAGTTACTGTATATTATTATATAATTGATCTGATGAGCTTGAGAGTTTTTTTACGATTCTTCCAATATGATTTCATTCTAAGAATCTTGTGCTAATTTTCTTATTACCTTTATAATGGCATATTGAGTTTTGGTCCTATTAAGTAAAGGAATCAATTTTCTAAAGCAACTCTGTAAAGCAAATATACTAAAACATTAGGATCATCAAATAATGGTGGAATAGTTCCATACTCCCGTATCTTCAGCTGCATGTTCTTTTTGACATGAAGAACTGTACAACAGCTCTTAAAGTATTACTTTAGTAGGTATCCAAGCACTTGATAAGTGGTGTATAGACAGTCAAGGTCTAATTTAATATTATAATCAATAGTAAGGAAATTACTTAGATCATTTGCGACTGTCAAAAAAGGCAAGTATAGTCACCAATCACTTGCTTGAAGTCAAGGTTAAATTTCCTTTATAATTAGGGCCTGGGAATCAGGTTATCATATTTCCATCTGATCCTGGTCACCCTCAGGCATGCAATACAGTGGATGGCATCTAACCTGAGATCAAAGTGTATGCATTCTATAGAAAGACCCTGCTAATTGTCTAATACCTATTCTCTGAGTAAAGTCAAGAAATATTCAGCCACTTAACTTTGTTTTTGTTACTTGTTCTTCAAAGTCAGTTCAATTCTACAGTTCCTGATGGTAAAGCAAACAAGTAACAGAAATGTAATTGCATTCAGAATTCAGAAGAGTATTCTTTGACTTTCAGGAGTTACCACAATTCTGATTTGTAGAAAACAAAAGAATTATTATGTTTCTGAAGATGAGATATTTGTAAATAATCTATGAAGAAAAATATTAGTATCGAGAACAAAGGTGATTTGCAAAATTTATGTCAAGTTCATAGTGGAATCATTAACAGTGAGGCCCATATTTATAGGCTTAAATAGGAGACAACTCTCTGCTATCCATCATAGTAGAGAGTATCCACACCAACTTCCTTTTGTACTTTTCCCATAGTTTCAAGCTATTACTATTGTATTTCATTCCCTTTCACATTTTTTCCCTTTCTATTTTTAATCAGCTGAAGAATAATTTTACAAACAGAACAAAAAGTTAAGGCATCCAGATGCAGGTTACTTTTGGTGGCAGCTGATCGATAAGTTCTTGTCCTGTGGTGCAGATACTGAGAGTATGCACAATGAATCCTGGTGAAATACAGTTGTACTTAGTTTTTTGATTTTTAAAATGCATTTTACTTGCTACTAGACTACAATCATATATTGCTGAAATCTTGTATAGCAAACTTGAAAATTAAAATGTAAGAACATTGGTAATTGGTGATTGCACATATTTTGTTGTATTATTACTCAAAGCCTTTTAAAATTTTATGGAGATGGACAAGGAAGCATTGTAGGACTCTGACATGAAGCTTTAAACACCCTCTTTAATGTTTGAGTGATGTTATAGTTTTCAAAATTGTGGCAGTCTTTTAAGGATTCTCCATTTTTTTCTTTAGTTACAGTTTTTTAAAATACAGGTGGCCCCCGCGTTTCGAACGTTCGATTTACGACAACTTGCTGTTACGAAAGACTTACAATAGTACCTGTTTTCGCTAACCAAAGAGGATTTTCGCTTTTACGAAAAAAAGACGCCCGCTTCCTACGTGTGTTTACCCCGAGAAAGACTACAATGACAGTGAAGCTTTGTGCGGGTGGTTGTTCGTGCATGCATGTACGTGACGATTTTTTTTTCTCCAAATCAATTTTGGCTCGCTGCCTTCCCAAGTTTGATAAGTGAAACTACACCATAAATACAATATTTCTACTTTATATAGGGTGTAAATTTATTATATCATTCCTGCTTTTACTATATGTTAGTGTTATTTTAGGTTTTATGTGATATTTACTTTGATTTGGTAGGTTATTTTTTTGGGTCTGGGAACACTCAAAAATGTTTCCCATATAAATTAATGGTAATTTCTTCTTCACTTTACGACATTTCGGATTACAAACAGTTTCATGGGAATGCGGGGGAAACCTGTATATTGCTTATTTAATATTCATTCCACTCCATAAATTAAATGCTACAACCAGAATTCAATTAAGCTGTTTGACTTTATGAAAAGTTAAGTTGCATCTCACAATATATTGTTGCTGATCTTGTCCATCCTTATAAATTTGTGTCACACAGAAACCACAATTGTACTGCCAAGTATGTAAGTTCAGTGATACAAATATAATTTACTCATTCCTGCAATTTCACTCACTAGCATCCTTGTTTCCATTTAGTAATTTGTGGCACAGAAACTGATTGGATTATGATATGCAATCATTCATAATGTTACCATTGCTTTATTGGCTGTTTGATTACATTTTAAAAGTGCCTATAACTCTTTGAAGACATGACAGAGTGATACAGAAGCACAAGTTCCTCCTTCCCTTTATATACAATAATTGTAGTTCCTTAATGATCCAGTTTTAAGGTTATGGAAATGCTGTTCACTCTGGAGTCGTCCATCCTGCACATATTGAAACCTAACCCATTTTCCAAGCAGCATGTGCTTCAAACCTAGATAGGCTGTTTATGACACTTTTCTTGCTAATTTGGCAGTAATGTGGTTCTGGTGGTGAGCTGTCTCTTTCTAAAATTAAAAACTAATGAGCCACCTGTGGAGACATGAGTGTGCATGTCAATGACTTCTTATAGGTTTTTTAAAATGAAGTTTTGCACGAATCATGTCTTTCATTCCAGGTGAAACACTATTCCAGTCCAAATTTTTTTCCCATGCTGAGTTGCAAATGAAATGTCTAAACTGCAAAATTAAAAGGGAAAAGGCAGTTCTTTTACAGGAGGTTTCAGTTGCAAAGTTTCATACCACTTTATTCTGTGCTGCAGATTTTTAGCAAGTAACATTTCAAGGGTGTCGCTGTAAACCCATGAGCTGATTTTTCACATGACCTTGCAGTCCCTAATTTGAGACCATTTTCTGGTAATCTAATATGGTTTCAGAACATACTTTGGAGACATAAATGTCGCTGTGCATTAGAAGTCGAGAATACAGGAGTGGTGTGGCCATACTGAATGTTATTCATTCTCTTTAGCAGTTGATATTTATCAGCAAATCAAATTAGAGCTGAGATAATGGCCTGTCATTTCTGGCAATCCTGTCTAATTTTCAACAGAAAACAAAGAAAGCCGATGAAAAGTCTTAACAGATTGTCAGCTGCCCAGTTATGAGTTGTAGTTGGGTAGTAACTGATAAGCAAGGCTTAATGTCAAGGTCACATTAATAGGTTAGCTATAGCATAAAAGAAGTGAAATTGTGGGCCTCCATAAATGGAACCACACAGTAGGAGGTAGCTAGAATTATATACACTGACCCACATAGACAGCATGCACTGATTCAATCTCAAGGGCATCGACTGTACAGTTACCAGATGGTGCTGATTAGTGGGTGAAGAAACTGGAGCTGGTACTCGTTTATTTAATAAGTAACCTTTTGCTCATCATATATTTGCAGCAGACAGTTAAATGTTTAGTCTGTTCCAGTAAGGAAATATGAAATGAATGTAGAATTTCTTTAGCAATTATGTTTAGCAATTTTTCACTAATTTATATAAGTTACACTAGAATCAGATATTGGCACATTCAAACTCTATTACTGAGGAAATAGAAAAGAGCTTGTGAATCTAGTTGGATTTAGAATGGGCCGAGTCATAAATATTGTTTAGTAGCAGACAGTTTAATAGAGAATTCATTGTGAAGTTATATTTGCAGTTTAGGAAAGATCTCTGGTGAAACATTGGACAGTAGTTGGTAGCTATTTGCATGTCCAATATTTCTGCACCATTAAGTGACTCATTGAAAGATTTTTACACTGTTGGCTTGACTGGCTTCAATTTAGAAACATTAATAAAAGGGCTACTCTTGGGGATTGGCTGCTAATCATTGATATTCTCTGTTACAATAAAAATAGTGAGCTATTTTTGTACTGAAATAAAATGCAAAATGTTATAAATTCACAGCAAGCCAATCAGCATCTTAAAAAGGTGACTAATATTTTAACTATGGCTTATAATCAGGATTGACCATTGTTTTGATAGTTTTAGAATCTGCTTATTTAATTCTTTTAGCTCTTGGATTGTGAAAGATAAGATGTTAACAAAATTCTACAGTGTCTTCTGTCATTAGGCTATGGCATTCAGTATAATGTAATAGCAGAATATTCTTTCACAGTCTGTTCATCATAAAAGCATCATACTTCCAATCTTCATGGAAAATTGGATGGCAACGTAGAACATGATTCCAAAAGCATCAGTAAATTCATGGAAATATCTTAATCCCATGTAATACTAGCATTATTTGACTTGCACAGTCACCATAAACCAGTTGGAGTAATTGCAGTCGATAGAATCACTATTCTCAAAATACTGATTTTAAAATATTAATATACAATATAATAAAACTGGAAATGAGCATTATAGGAAATGCTTCATGTTTATGAAATAAGAATTTCTGTAATATTTTTAAGATGCAGATAATGTATAAAATAAATTTAGTTAAAAGGACAAATTTGTTTTGCTGCTGTTATTATTGTGTACTAACACAAAACCTGTTAGCACTAACATTTTTTTAACATTTGCTACATGTAATGGAATTAATACATTAATCCAGAAATGTTGGCCTATGTTTATGCTCTTGGCCATTCCATATACTTTATCATATCTAACTCTGCTATCATCCTCCAACTTCTGTGACTAATTCTCCGAGAATCACGTATACCCAGAACAAAACATTTTGCATGACTTTTTGACTTAATGAAAGGTTGCTTATGAATTGGATACCGTGAACTTATGATTGCCACCATTACACATTTGTTTCTTTTCAGGAAAATTGGTTGAGATATAGCCAATTGCAAACCAATAAATCAGCAAATTTTACCCAAAATATGAGCAGATAATAAGCAATCTGCTAGTGAGATGCACCTATTCTCTACTACTGCTTATTACATGAATCAAGTAAAAGATTTGTGCATTAGAATCACATATAAGTATTGGATAGCATTTCGTCAAGTATAGTTCGTGCTCAATCATTGTGCTTCTCATAATGTCAGATTCACTGTGAGATCCCTGCATCCTTTGGTATTATAGTTTGCCTTCTAGCTCTTTAGTTATCTCATCAATAAAAAGACAACCATTTTAGTAGGCCTAGAGTGAGATATAAGCCAGATCAGGTAGGACAACAGATTTCACCGTTCAAGAGGTGAACCCTCGCAAGGTGTCAGGCCTTAATGGTGTACCTGGTAGAGCTCTGAAAACCTATGCCAGCACACTGGAGGGAGGGTTCAACGATATCTTCAATCTTTTACTACTGCAGTTGGAGGTTCCCCTCTGCTTCAAAAGGGCAACAACCATACCAGTTCCCAAGAAGAGCAGGGTGAGTTGCCTCAACAACTACTGCCCAGTGGTACTCACATCTACTGTGATGAAGTGCTTTGAGATGTTGATTATGACCAGAAACATACCCTAGCATGCATCAGGACTCACTGCAGTTTGCCTATTGTTATATATAATTATAGGTCTACACCAGATGCAATCTCACTGCTTCTGTACTCGGTCTTTGATCATCTGGATACCTACTTCAGGCTGCTGCTTATGAATTACGGCTCAGTATTCAACACAATCCAACCCTCAGTTCTCCAAACCTGTGCCTCTGTATCTCCCTCTGCACCTGGATCTTTGACTTCCTCACCAGGAGACCACAGTCTGTGCAGATCAGAAATAACATCTTATCCTCTCTGACAGTCAACACTGTTGCACCTCAAGGATATGTGCTAAGCCCACTACTCTACTCTCTCTACACCTACCATTCACAGTTCAAATGCCATCTATAAACTTGAAAATGGTACAACTATTGTTGGCAGAATTTCAGATGGTAACAAGGAGGCATACAGTAGGCAAAGTAGATCAGGTTGAGTGGTGTTCCAACAACAGCCTTGCACTCAGCATCAGTAAGAGCAAGGAACTGATTGTGGACTTCAGGAAGGGGACATTGAGGGTGCGCACACCAGCCCTCATCCATGCACTAAGGACCCCCATCACCCTGGACATGCGCTCTTTACATTGCTACTATCACGGAGGAGGTACAGAAGCCTGAAGACACATACTCAATTTCAGGAACAGCTTCTTTCCCTCTGCCATCAGATTTCTAAATGGTCAATGAACCCATGAACACTACCTTCCTATTGTCCCCTCTCTAGTTATTAAATTTATAAATTAATTGTAACTTTTAGTTTTTTTATCATTATGTATTGCATTGTACTGCTGCGCAAAACAACAAATCTCACAGCATATGCCACTGATATTAAACCTGATTTTGATTCCCGCAATGAAACATCAATTTACTAATCTAATTTCTATCAGGGTGTAGCTAATCAGCACAAATAACAATGGAATACACATAGGCTGGATATGGATTCTTACTGGTACACTTGGTCTAGTTTGTAAGCAGTTAGGTTTGCTGAATCTTTCAGGAAATCATACCTTAAAATTTTCTTATATGTCCTTCTGCAAGGCTAGAGCAAGGCATATATAATTAATCCAATATTATGCTGGCAGTGGTGTAATGCTAAGTTTATTAGGCTCTCTAGGAAGGTCATTCAGTGGATGTTGCATATAAATTTTAATTGAAATTCAGTATGATATGGATACATTGTTCTCTAATTAATGTAAACACTGTAATTCCAATTTTAGATGACTTTGTGAAATCAAGGCCAGGGCTGCTTGCTATTTTAGTAATCCATTACAAATAGGACCTGAAAAAAAATCAGAAGCATTTGCTGGAAACTACCATTGCAGTCTCCTTTGATTGTACATCGAAAAGGAAAAACAGGACACAGCTGGCAGAAGGTTGGCTTTGAGGTGGAGGAATGCAGAAACAAAAGTGTTTGACCTACGTTATTCTTGAACAGCCACAAAAAGATTTTGACCAAATAGAAATACTTATAGTTTTATGATTTTGTAGCCCTTTTTGTATAACCTTTCAGGTGTAAGCTTTTAAAATTGTATTGTGACCCTTTGTACGATATAGGTTAAGAGGGTCTTAACTACTTTAGATCTCTAGATTTGCCAATGAAATGCAGAAGAATGGCTCTGGGCCTGTTCTCGCTGGAGTTTAGAAGAATGAGGTGATCTCATTTGGGGTGGCATGGTTGTGTAGTGGTTAGCACAACGCTTTACAGTACAGGCGATCCGGGTTCAATTCTTGTCACTGCCTGTAAGGAGCTTGTACATTTTCCCCGTGACCACATGGGTTTCCTCCGGGTGCTCCAGTTTTCTTCCATGGTCCAGAGGCGTACTGGTTGATAGGTTAATTGTTCATTGTAAATAGTCCCATGATTAGGTTAGGGATAAATTGGGGAATTGCTGGGCAGCGTGGCTTGAAGAGCCAGAAGAGCCTATTTCAGTGCTGTATCTCAATAAAATAAAATAAAGTAGATAGTTCAAAAGAAGAGGGAAAAACGAATTAATTTATCAAGTTAGTCTATCATGTTTAGTTCAGTATTCCCAGAAATCCAAACACAATGCAGGGTTAGTTATATCAGGTTTAGTTGGCTTAACATTGAAATGATTCAATCCTGTGCTCATTAAAAAAATTAGCAGGTCTGGTGTGTACACGGTGATGTCACTTCCTATACATTATTCCTTTTTTGTGCATTGAAATTGTGCCAATTTGTTTTACAAGTGACTTGAGCCAACTAGATATTTCCAGGAGAATCCTGAAATGGAACCCCCATCAGTGAATTCCCTTGATCTAATCGTCATCCTTTATTTGGAAGGAACCCTTCCATTTCCATTGTGATCATATGATATGATCATACCCTGAGGCCCATCACAATTGCTCAATGTCCCCCAACCCCTCCCTGCACCACCAGCCACAGCACAGGCCGAGTCAGATCTCTTCTGATCTTTATTTCCAGTCTTATAATATACTTGAACATATTTGCACTGGGATGGGGGGAGGAGATCAGGTGAGATAAACAGCTGAAATAGCCATTGGTCCCCTACCAACAGCCAGTTTACCATATCTTATCATATAGTGAAACTTCTGATATATACTCTACTGATGCAACACAGTAATTGTTATTTAAATTCCTGGATATTGTACAAGAGATATTGTATTAGAAATGTACCCTGTATCATCACATTTGGGGGCATTTGAAGGTTTTCTGGCTTTATGAACAACTGGGTGGGAGTCTAAGACTGGAGTTTAGACCCAGAGCTTTCAGAAATGAAGTTAATATATACTATTAAATAAGGAGTGTTTGTAGCACTTTGAAGCTGTCTTCTGCAACTAAGTTAATTGTTAATATTAAATTTGAAATTGTTAGAATTTAGATAATCAAAGATATAAAAGGATATCAGAAAAAATAAAGCATATTTGAGTAAAATTGTTATAACATATTTATTCGGTTTATATATTTCATAGCTTAAATTGAGTAATAGAGTAGTAAATTATTAAACCTTTTAAAACTATAAAGTAATGAGGAAAATTGAGAGCTAGTTAAAACAGGGATTTAGTAGCTTACTTATTACCTTTGTCAATAATAACAAATAGATGACTTTGAATTTACACTTTAGCTTCTACAACATTCCAGCCCTGAGTCAATGTTGTTGTAACAACAGTGGAGACCTTAAATTTTTTTCCAAATTTTCTGCCTTGTTGAATTGAAAGTTAATTGTAGTAATTCAGTTTGTGGTAATTGCTGGTGACAGAATTGTTGCCTTGACTGAAACATGGAAGAGTATGAAATCATTCAAGGACTAGGTTCACCTTTACTTGGTATTAGAGCGCATGTTTGGAAAAAAGTATTTTTCTAACCAGCTAATGAATTCAAATAGCAGCAGGAACACTATATGGCAGATTTGTAAGGCAATTTATACTGAGCTCTGGATGTTACAACTTAGAGCTATAATTGCAAAGAAATAAACACCAGAACAAAGAACAGATGATTTAGGAAGAGAGTCCTAAGCATTACATCTAAACATGTGCACTCTGGGGGGAAAAAAAAGTTCAATATAATACAGTTAATCCTAGTAGGAATATTTTTAAAAATTGCACCTTCTGAGTTGAAAAGGAGCAGTATACTTATAGATTTTATATAATTTTCTCATTCTAAAACACTTATTATAAGAGATGTAGTAAAAGTTTACCTTCACGAAATTTAGATTATTTGTGAAAATTTAAAAATAGAACCAAAATTCTTTCTTATTGCCTTCTAAATACACATTTCTTGGTTTCAGAAGGCTGTGCCTAGTCTATGAGCAATTAAACTGATTTATTAAAGAAAGCATAAAAATTGCTATCATTCAGAATAGCTATAGACTCAATAATTTCTCATCCGAGGTTAGAAAATAAGATTTTTTTATAAATCTGTTATGTAAAATTGTTGTGTAAGGTGGACTGAACATGGGTTCTTGTATGTGGAAGTTTGTTGGCAGAACTATATGACCTTCCTGCAGTAGTTTCAGGTGTAATGCTATTGTTATTAAGATAAATTGATAGATGCTTCAAACAAAACTGGAGAGAAAAATTCAGCTCTGTCTCATGAATACAAAATAGCTACCAATTGAAAGTGCATATGCAATATGCTTGCATTTGAACTGTGTAGCTAGATCCTTCCCTTAAATACTTGCCTATGCTATTGCCTCAAAATGAAGTAGATAGTTTTCCTTGAGAGAGCGTGTAATATAATCCAGTGTATACAATGGCAAAATAAACCTCAAATGTCTGTAACATAGCATAATATAGTGGGAAGGGTGAAAAATACAAGCCTGCATTGAAATGACAGGAGAGAAAGAATAAAGGCTTGTAGGGACTTTTTTTGTAAATATAAAAGTATCAAATCAAGTACATATACATGCACTGTTAATAGGAATGGGCCTTTCTGATTTCAGGTTGTTTCCATGATTTAGTTAGAACAAAATAGATCTGAGATTCTGTTTCATTTAACAAAAAATTACCAACTTCAGTCATGACCAACTGCAGAGCTCGTCTAGTGAGACTTTATAGTTAGAACCGAGGAATAAAAAAGTTATGATCATGTTAATGGGATTGTATTATAGACTACCTAACTGTCCACAGGATTTAGAGGAGCAAATTTGTAGAGAGATTGCATTCTGTTGCAAGAAACATAAGGTTGTGATAGTAGGTGAATTTAACTTTTCACATATTGACTGGGACTCCTGTACTATGAAGGGGCTAGATGGGAAAGAGTTTGTCTTGTGTGTTCAGGAAAGTTTCCTTAATCAATACGTAGAAGTCCCAACTAGAGAGAGTGCGATACTAGATTTCCTGTTAGGGAAAGAGACAGGATAATAGAAATTTGTGTAGGAAATACTTTGCATGTAGTGAACTGAATATGCCTGGACTCTTTTGATTTTGTGTTTTATGTACTTTGTGTTTTTTGCTAATTTTTTGTTGCTGTTTGCGCGATTCTTTTTTTTCCACATGGGGAGGGAGAGTTTGATGTTTTTCTTTGAACGGATTCCATGGTTTCTTCGTTTCATGGCTGTCTGTGGGAAAGATGATTCTCAGGGTTGTGTACTGCATACATACTTTGATAATAAATTGTACCTTGAACTTTGATCATAATGCCATTAGTTTCAAGATAATAATGCAAAAAGATAGGTCTGATCCTCAGGCTGGGATTCTAAATTGGGGAAAGCACAATTTTGGTGGTATCAGAAAAGATCTGGCAGGTGTGGATTAGGACAGTACTGTTGAAGGGTCTCAGCTCGAAGTGTTGACTGTACTCTGTTCCATGGACGCTGCCTGATCTGCGGAGTTCCACCAGCATTATGAGAGTGTTACATGGATTAGGACACATTGTTTTCTGGCAAAAGTGGGAGGCCTTCAGAAGTGAAATATTGAGAGTACAAAGTTTTTATGTTCCTGTCAGAATAAAAAGCAAGGATAACAGGTTTAGGGAACCTTGGTTTTTGAGAGGTATTGAAACCCTGGTTAAGAAAAAGAAGGAGATACATAGAAGGTATAGGTAGGCAGGAACAAATGAGGCAATTGAAGAGTATAAGAAATGCAAGAGAACACTTAAGAAGGAAATCTGAGGGCTAAAGGAAAGTATGAGATTGCTCTCACAGACAAAGTGAAGGAGAATCCTAACAGCTTCAACAGATATATTAAGAGCAAAAGGATAGCAAGGAACAAAGTTGGTCCTCTGGAAAATTGAAGTGGTAATCTATGTATGGAGCCGAAAGAGATGGGGGAGTTTCTTTCCCCATCTGTATTAACACAGGATAAGAGCGCAGAGTCTTTTGAAGTGAGTCAAAGCCACAGTGAGGGCATGAACCCTTTGCAGGTGTTTGTTGTCTTGAGGCAAATCAAGGTGGATAAATCCCCAGAGCCAAGGTGTTCTTTCAGACCCCGTGGGAGGCTAGTTTAGAAATTGCACGGGCTCTAGCGGAGATGTTTAAAATATCTTCAGCCACAGATGAGATGCTGGAGGATGGAGAATAGCTAATGTTCCGTTATTTAAATAAGGGTCTAAGAATAAGCCAGGAAATTATAGGCCAGCGAACCTAGCATCAATAGTGGGAAAGTTATTGGAAGGTATTCCAAGGGACCAGATATATAGCTATTTGAATAGACAAGGACTGATTAGGGATAGTCAATGCAGCTTTGAGCATGGTAGGACATATCTTACCAATTTTATACAGTTTTTGAGGAAGTTACCAGGAAAGTTGATGAAGGCAAGGCAGTGGATGATGTCTCTATGAAAGCCTTTGTCAAGGTCCTGCATGGGAGGTTGGTCAAGAGGTCCAGTGGCTTGGCATTTAAGGTGAGGTAGTAAATTTGGTTAGACATTGGCTTTGTGGGAAAAGTCAGAAAGTGGTAGTAGTTGGTTGCCTTTCTGACTGGTGTCCTGTGACAATAGTAGTGTGCCACCTGGATTGGGTCAGATGACACCAAGATTGGAGGTATATTGGACAGCAAAGATGACTATCAAAGCTTGCAGTGGAAAAATGGCAGATGGAATTTAATGCAGACAAGTGTGAGGTGTTGCAGTTTTGGAGGACCAACCAGGGTAGGTCTTACACAGTGAGCAGTAGGGCACTAAGGAATGTGGTAGGACAGAAGGATCTGGGAATACAGATCCATAACTCCTTAGAAATGGCACCACAGGTAGATAGGGTTGTAAAGAAAGCTTCCGGCACATTGGCCTTCATAAATCAGCGTATTGAGTACAGGAGTTGGGATGTTATGTTTAAATTCTATAAGATGTTGGTGAGGCCTAATTTGGAGTATTGTGTGCAGTTTTAGTCACCTACTTACAGGAAAGGTGTAAATAAGATTAAAAGAGTGCAGAGAAAATTTACAAAGAAGTTGCCAGAAATAGAGTACCTGAGATAGGAAAAGGTTAAATAGGTTAGCATTTTATTCCTGAAAACATAGAAGATTGAGGGGAGATTTGATAGAGGTATACAAAATTATGAGGGCTATAGATAAGGTAAATGCAAGCAGACTTTTATCATTGATGTTGGGTAAGACTAAACTAGAGTGCATGGGTTAAGGGTGAAAGGTGAGATGTTTGAGGGGAACCTGAGGGGATCTTCTTCACTCAGAGGGTGATGAGAGTGTGGATTTCCACATTTAAGAGAAATTTGGATAGATACATGCATGGGAAGGTTACGGATGGCTGTGGTCTGGGTGCAGATAGGCAGATTATAAGCTTGACATGGACTAGATGGGCTGAAGGGCCTGTTTCTAGAACACTGTAGTGTTCTATGACTCTAGCACTCTATGAATGTGTTAACTGGCCAAACATCCACAACCTTTTGCAGAGTTCCAGATTTCCTTTATGTGCTGATTTGCTGTTTGATTTCATAAACATATGGTTTGACTGTTATTTTAAGATTATGCCACTTTGTTCTGGTTTACCTCCAGAAAAACCAGCGTCTCTAAATCTACACCATCAAATCCCATTTTGGTTTTAAGATTTTAATTAGATCATTCCTCAACTTCTAAGCTTATCGGAGTACAAACGAAATTTATGCAATCTGGCCTCATCATTTAACCCTTTGAGTCTGCTTATAGCTAATGAATTTGTACTGTAAGAGCTTCAGAATTTTTCTTTAAAACTGTTTTTTCGTTTAGAAAATAAATACAAATATCCAGCAGAAAGAAATGACAAATGTGCATATTTAATATGTTTGGACATTCAAAAGGTTTTACAGCTAATTGCTTAGGTATGTACTGTAGTTACTGTTTGTACAAATTGTAATTGTATTTCGGAGGTTTGAACAGCTTAGTAGTGGAGATTCCTCTTCAATGCTTTCATGCATATTAGCATATATTTGGATTAAGAACTATAGATTCTCTCATGGTAACACCCTATATGCATTTTATGCAGTGGCATTTTATAATAGGAACAATAATGCTTAATATATTCTTCCTATTATCCAGATCTCATAAACATTCAATAATAAGAGGTTTATAATCAGGATCATGTGATGACCAACTAGGACAAGGAAATGTGTATTCTCAGTTGACATAAAAGAATTCAGCAGATGGAGGAAGGATAATATGTATGTAAATCTGCAACACTTTCCCTTTGAGAACCTGCGACCTACTTGCAGCTGAGTAAGCTGTTTCTTTATTATCAAAAACTTCTGTCAAATTTGTTGCTGCAGTACTCAGAACTGAAGTTCCAAATTTACCAGACAAGCTGGTCATTTGAATTTATTAATATTAATTTAATGGAGCAAAATTAGCACTAGAACAGGAACAAAACTTAATGGTGTGGTATTCAATGCTGATGATCTATTTATTTTTCAATAAATCTGCCTGACCTACTGACTAGATCAGCATTTCCATTTTCTTATGATAAAACCAAGTTCAGAAATATAAAATAATTCTAATGTATATACAGTGGATTCCAGTTAATTGGGCTATTGGTTAATTGGGACAGCTGCTTATTTGGTACAACTCGTAAGGAACCAATGTTAACTGTGATTTCCTTTGTTTATTTGGGACACTGTGCCACTTAATTGGGACAGAAGACCATTGCCAAATAGTTTTTAAATAGCATCAATTGCATGCTTACTGTGCTATTCCATGCCCTCACTTCGGGAAGTCTGATCACCTGGCTGTACTTCTACTCCCTGAGTATAGGCAGAGACTGAAGACTGCAGCACCAGCAGTGAGGATCAAGAAGGTATGGACAAGGGAAGCATAGGAGTGCTTATAGGACTACTTTGAATCGGTGGACTGGACTGTATTCAGGGATTCATCTTTGAACCTGGATGAGTATGCTGCAGTTGTTACCAACTTCATTAAAACCTGTGTGGATGAGTGTGTGCCCACGGAAGCTTACAGTACATTCCCAAACCCAAAGCCATGGATGAACCAGGAGGTACTGTTACCAGGTTCGGATATGGCCCAAGTGCAGAGTGAGAGACACTGAATTAGGTCGACAGTTCACAAACTTTAATGTGAACAGTGTTAAAGGGAAAATAAAACAATAAAAGCTAGGCCAAACGGCCGTTAACTAAAACGACGACAAGTATGGAGTTAAATAATCACGATTAAATAATAATTAGCTGACACGTGCAAATTCACAAGTACAATTGCTGTATCTACTGTGCTACTGAATCTGTGAATGTGACAGGGCCCCCCTCTCTAGGTGCAGCCCCTGAGGCGCCACAGACCTGTGTCCGCTGGAAGTCCCAGATCAGTGACTTGTCCAAGATGTCCTTCGCCGGGATCCAAGTACATTCTTCTGGGCCATACCCTTCCCAGTCCACAAGGTACTGGATGTTACCACGTACCCGGCGAGATGCCAGGAGACGCCGCACAGTATAGAGAAGGGAACCATCTACCAGGTGGGGAGGAGGGGGAGGTGGGGTGACTTGGACCAGGGGAGAGATAGTAACCGGCTTAAGCTGGGAAACATGGAATACTGGGTGGATCTTCAATGATGCTGGTAGACCCAATCTGTAGGACACCTTGTTGACAGCCTTTTCCACTACAAATGGTCCCACGTAGCACAGTGCCAATTTCCAGTTCTCGACTTTCAGGAGAAGATCCCTTTGATGCCAACCAGACCTCCTGTCCTGGCTTGAATGGCCTTCCCTGTCGACAGAGTCAATCAGCCGCTGGGAATGCTGTTTCTGGATGTGTAGCAAAGAAGCCCTGGCTCGTCTCCAGTTGCGCTTGTAGTGCTGGATCAGCTATTCAGCAGCAGGAACTCCTACGTCAATCTCCTGATCAGGGAAGAGCGGGGGCTAGAATCCCTTCTGGCATTCAAAGGGAGACATATCGGTGGAGGACGACTGGAGGTTATTGTAGGCGATCTCTGCTCAAACCAATTGGGAGCTCCAGGACATGGGGTTGGAAGAGGCAAGTCAGCACAGGGTTGTCTCCAATTCCTGGTTCACTCTCTCAGCCTGGCTATTAGATTGGGGGTGGAAGCCAGATGAGAGTCTAGCCGTGGCTCCTACAAAAGAGCAAGAAACCTTCCAAAAGAACAGGAAGCCTTCCAAAAGCAGGAAGTGAACTGTGGTCCACGATCAGACTCTATGTCTTGAGGAAAGCCGTGGAGCCTGAACACATGTTGAACCATGAGTGTGGCTGTCTCATGAGCCAATGAGAGCTTGGGGAGGGCAATGAAGTGGGCAGCCTTGAAAAATCGATCCACAACAACCAGTGGTAGTATTTCCACTAGATGGGGGCAGACCAGTGATGAAATCTGCTGAGAGGTGAGGCCAGGGGCTGTGGGGCACAGGCAGTGGACATAACAAACACTCAAGACACTTGTGTGATGTCTTGTTCCGAGCACAGGTGGGACCGGCTGATACAAAGTCATGGACATCCTGGGACATAGATGGCCACCAAAATTGTCACTTTATAAACTCCTGAATCTGTTGAATTCCTGGATGTCCAGCCAGACTGGAGGAGTGATCCCATTCCAACACTTGGAATGCACCGCAGCAGGGACAAACAGCCAGTTGAGAGGAACCACATCTGGGCCTGGATCTGATTGTTGGGCGGCCCTCACCTCTGCCTCTATTCCCCAGGTCACCGGAGCGCTGATACACGAGCGAGGAAGAATGGGCTCTGAATCGGCATTGTCCTCAGATCCGTTGAACTGCCGGGATAGAGTGTTAGCCTTTGTATTCTTACAGCTGGGACAATAAGTGAGGGCGAAATTGAACCGTGTGAAGAAGAGAGCCCACCGGGCTTGACGAGAGTTGAGTCTCTTAGCATCTTGAAGATAGAAGAGGTTCTTGGGATCTGTCCAGACCAGGAATGGATGCTCTGTCCCTCCAGCCAGTGTTGCCATTCCTCCAGGACTTCCTTGACAGCCAGAAGCTCCCGGTTACCATCATCATAATTCCTCGCGGCCTGAGTCAAGCGACTGGAAAGAAAGGCACAGGGGTGCAGCCGGCTTTCACAGACGAGCGCTGAGAGAGGACAGCTCCAATGCCAACATTGGATGCATTGACCTCGACACCGAATGGCTGAGACGGGTCAGGGTGTTGCAGCAGCGGGGCAGTGGTGAAACATCGCTTTAGCTCATAAAATGCTTGGTTGGCATCGTCCGTCCAATAGAATCCTGCCAAGATCTTCTTGGTGAGTGCATTAATTGGATAGAGTCGAAATTCTGGATGAAGTGGCGATACAAGTTTGCAAACCCCATGAAGCGCCGTACCTGTTTGACTGTAGACAGTTTGGGCCACTCTGCAACTGCTGAACTTTACTAGGGTCCGTTTGAACACTGGATGGGGTAAGTATATAACCCAAAAGCGACACCTGGTCTTTGTGAAATTCATATTTTCAGGCTTGGCGTACAGGTTATTTTCAAGAAGGCGTCTGACTCTCCGGACATGCTAGAGCATATGTGTCAAACACAAGGCCCGCAGGCCATATCTGGCCCGGCGTACAATTATATCCGGCCCGCGAGATCATTTTAGATAGATCTATTATTTTAATTATTAATTGCCCGGCGATATGAAGCGCTGATAACACACAAACTACAGATCCCATAATGCAGCGCAACAGCTGCCAATAGGCTACCCGGGAACATTCCCGCGTCAAGCGTCTGTTGCTGTATACAACGCTATTCTGAAGTCAAAGCTAAATGGGACACTAAAGGCAAAGTACGACACTGCAGGGCCCGTACAGTTTATTCGCTCCATTCCTGAAGCAATGCCTCAGCTCCGTCTACATGCGGCTTGAACCTTGTGCATGTTTGGTAGCACATATCTGTGTGAGAAGCTTTTCTCAGTGATGAAGATTAACAAAACATCACACAGGAGTCGTCTCACTGATGAACACCTGCAGTCCATCCTGAGAATCTCCACAACACAGAACCTTACACCAAACCTAAACGAACTTATTGCCAAGAAAAGATGCCAAGCATCCAGCTCTGACAAAACGGCATAAGAGCAAAGAAAACTGAGTGTTTTGATTTGTTGTTGTTTTAACTTTTGCTGAAAAGCACAAATTTTATTTATATTTTCAGGGTTTTTTTGCAGCATGCTCATATTTCTAACTTGTATAATACTGACAGGAGATATTTTTATGGAGAGCAAAATATTTAAGTTATTTAAAGTTTTAGTTTATTTTTTCTGGAATAATATTCCTGTCTGTTTTTATTCATATTTATGTTCAAAAGATGTTTAGTTTTAGTGTGTTCAATAAATGTTTATCCTGTTTGGCCCGCGACCTAAAGTGTGCTTTGAGTTTTGGCCCCATGTGCAATTGAGTTCGACACCTCTGTGCTAGAGAGTGGGAATAGATAAAGGATGTCATCGAAATACATAAACACAAACTGGTTCAATATGTCCCCGAGCACATTATTAACCAATGCCAGGAATACAATGCCTGGCCAGACCAAAAGGCATCACCAGGTATTCATAGTGGCCATTAGAGGTGCTGAAAGCCGTTTTCCACTCATCCCCTTCTCTTATGCAAATCAGATTGTAAGCATTGTGCAGATCAATTTTGGAAAATATTGTTGCTCCCTCCCTGGGGGTGTTCAAACGCAGACACCAGCAAGGGAAGAGGTTAGTAGTTCTTCTCAGTGATGTTGTTCAGGGGCCAATGCAGGGATGGAGCTTGCCATTTTTCTTGCTCACAAAAAAGAAGCCCGCTCTTGCTGGCAAGGTTGACGGACAGATAAACCCCATGCTCAATGCCTCCTTAATGTATTCTTCCATGGCCATCGTTTCAGGATGAGAGAGGGAAAAGAGGCGGCCCCAGGGAGGACTAGTGCCAAGTAGGAGGTCTATGGCACAGTCGTATGGCTGTTGTGGGCACAGGGTGGTGGCCTTTCTTTCACTGAAAACCTCAAGGAGATCCACATATTCGGCCGGAATCCCAGACAGGTCCACACCCTTAGCTGACACAGGAGGGGATCCATGGAACAGAGCTTGAGCTGGACCCAGACAGGTACGCAGGCATGCTGGTCCCCACTCTTGGACCTTCAGAGACCAATCAATCCGTTGGTTATGTCAGGATAACCAGGGGAGACCAAGTACCAGGGGCCGTTCAGGTGAATTAACCAGATAGAAAGATATTCCTTCATGATGGTTGCCTTCGAGCACCAGTTGGAGGGGTTGGTGGAAAGGTGGATCTGGCCCGGGAGTGGGAGCATTAGTAGCAGAGATTGTCGGGGCAGCAGAAAAGGAGGACTTGCGAGATGCTGGGAGTGAAAATGAGGCAGCCTGAAGCTGCTGAATTGAGCTGGCGAGAACATTAATGGCTGTCAGCTGATGCTGGTTGTTCACAGTAAGTTCATGGATGGCAGCCGTGAGTGTGGAAAACGCAGCCACCTGAGTCTGATTGACTGTGGTGAGCTCTTGACATATGCAGCTAGGTATGATACCTGTTCCTCCAAGTGGGCTTGCCGGCATGAGGTTACCTGTCTCATTGCCTCTGTAACTTCATTGAGAATGGATTCCATCGCCTATAGTTTGTCTCCTACCTGATCAATGAATTTCACAGCCAAGATCAGCTTCTCTCTCTCTCTCCCTCTCTCCCCCTCTCCCTCTCTCCCTCTCTCTCTCTCTCTCCCCCCCCATCTCTCTCTCTACCCCCCTCTCTCCCCCCCTCCCTCTCTCTGCTGGGTCCATCTTTGTTGGTCAAGACTTGCTGTTACCAGGTTCGGATATAGCCTAAATGCGGAGTGACAGACACTGAATCAAGCTGATAGTTCACAAACTTTAATGTGAACAGTGTTAAAAGGGAAAAGAAAACAATAAATGCTAGGCCAAACAGAGCCGTTACTAAAACTCTCAAAAGGAACATGAAGCCTACACTGCGGCTGAAAAGAACAGCTAAACATTAAACGAAAACCGCTAGTCTTCAGAGTCAGTTGACTTGAAAGTCCGATATCTCAGGGAAGGCCAAAAGCAAAACAGCAGCAAAGCGTTGCTGTGCTCTGTCCAAGTCTCGACAAGCATTATGACGACAAGTATGGAGTTAGATACTATCACGATTAAATAGTAATTAGCTGACACGTGCAAATTCACAAGCATAATTGCCGTGTCTACCGTGGCATTCAAGTCTGGCGACCCAGGCCTGTACCAGAAAACCAGGTATGATTTGCGGAGGGCTATTTCTTTTTTTGTAATTAATTTTTTTTATTGAAGTTCATCGTCAAACAAATATTTCCATAAGATGTATTTCAGACATTGTACATATATATCATATAATCATATATATCACAAATCTCCACAAAGTATTTATCTGAGGCGGAGGGCCATTTCAAGGGTGAAGAGACAATTTTATACGAAGTTGGAGGCGACACTGCATGCACGGCAATTCTGGCAGGGTCTACAAGACATTACTTCCTACAAAGCAAAACGCAATACCATGAATGGTAGCAATGCTTCACTACCAGATGAACTCAATACCTTCTATGCACACTTTGAAAGGAAGAACATAACTACAGCTGTGAAGATCCCTGCTGCACCTGATGATACTGTGATCTCTGTCTCAGAGGCCGATGTTAGGCTGTCTTTAAAGAGAGTGAACCTCGCAAGGCAGAGTGTCCTGATGGAGTTCCCACTTGCTTCAAAAAGGCAACAATTATACCAGTGCCTAAGAAGAATAATGTGGGCTGCCTTAATGACTATCACCTGGTAACACTCACATCGACAGTGATGTATTACTTTGAGATGGTTGCCATGACTAGACTGAACTCCTGCCTCAGCAAGGACCTGGACCCATTGCAGTTTGCCTATCACCACAATAGGTCAATGGTAGACACAATCTCAATGGCTCTCCACACGGCTTTAGACCACCTGGACAACACAAACACCTCCGTCACGATACTGTTTGACTATAGCTCAGCATTTAAAACCATTATTCCCACAATCCTAATTGAGAAGTTGCAGAGCCTGGGCCTCTGTACCTCCCTCTGCAATTGGATCCTCAACTTCCTAACCAGAAGACCACAGTCTGTGCGGATTGGTGATAACATATCTTCCTCGCTGACAGTCAACACCAGCGCACCTGAGGGGTGTGTGCTTAGCCCACTGCTGTTCTCTCTATATACACATGACTGTGTGGCTAGGCATAGCTCAAATATCATCTACAAATTTGCTGACAATACAACCATTGTTGGTAGAATCTCAGGTGATGACCAGAGGGCGTACAGGACTAGTGGAAAGGTGCCACAGCAACAACCTGACACTCAACGTCATTAAGATGAAAGAGCTGATTGTGGACTTCAGGAAGGGTAAGACGAAGGAACACATACCAATCCTCATAGAGGGATCAGAAGAGAGAGAGTGTGAAGTATCTGGGTGTCAAAATCTTCGAGGATCTAACCTGGTCCCAACATGTTGATGTAGTTACAAACGAGGCAAGACCCAGCTGCTATACTTTATTAGGAGTTTGAAGAGATTTGGCATGTCAACATATACACTCAAAAACTTAAATAGAGCATTCTGACAGACTGCATCCCTGCCTGGTATGGAAGGGTGCTACTGCACAGGACCGAAAGAAGCTGTAGATGGTTGTAAATCTAGTCAGCTCCATCTTGGGCACTAGCCTACAAAGTACCCAGGACATCTTCAGGGAGCAGTGTCTCAGAAAGATGCATCCATTATTAAGGACCTCCAGCAGCCAGGCATGCCCTTTTCTCACTGTTACCTACAGTAGGAGGTACAGTAGCCCGAAGACACACACTCAGTGATTCAGGAACAGCTTCTTCCCCTCTGCCATCCGATTCCTAAATGGACATTGAATCTTTGAACACTACCTCACTTTTTTTTTAGTATACTGTGTTTCTATTTTTGCATGTTTTTAAATCTATTCAATATACGTATACTGTAATTGATTTATTTGTTTATTATTATTTTTATTTTATTATTGTTAATTTTGTCTCTGCTAGATTATGCATTGCACTGAACTGCTGCTGCTAAGTTAACAAATTTCATGTCACATGCTGATGATAATAAACCTGATTCTGATTCTGATGCGTTTGGATTCAAAAAGCAATGATTTTTCTCACTGATATTTGATACGAAATAAGCAGTCAGACAATTCAGAACTGGTTTGCTCACTGTGGCTTTAAGTATTCAGGCTTGGAGATGCCAAAAATGGCTATTGGGCAGTTGTTAAATAGTATCTGTTGCGTGTGCTTGCATTATGTTTGGACTGACAAATGCCAATTCAAAAAGCAGTGATTTTTGATCATTTTGTCTTATATTTTGACTTCATGCAAGGAGGCAATGAAGTTTGTCCATTATCTGCATGCACTAGGTGTCTGCACTGATTTTGTTCATTTACATTCAATCAAAAGAACACAGCAACGAAGAATTTTTCCATTGATAACTATTAGGAATTAATACACAGTTTTAATAATACTGTTGTAGTATTTGTAGTGTTCTAATTTGTACTTTATTTCATGCAGTGCATAATTTGTTACTCAGTTAAACAGAAGTTTTATGTTTGTCTTTGTTATGCCTTTTAACAATTTCACCGAATCTTCGGCTAGTTGGGGCAGTCGCTTAATTGTGCCAAAATGTACTGATCCCAATGTGTCCCATTTAACTCATGTCCACTGTATATCCATTACAACTGTCTACATCTTTAATTATCATACAAAGCATGTAAATTGATGTGTAGATGGCGACAGCAAAGCAAAATTGTAGAAGCAGATTTCCCTGTGAATCAAGTATTTTATTTCTGTTTATCATAACATTTGCAGCAACATTTAAAGTTTCTTTATCTATCTCCTCCAAGCATCTTTCTTGACTATCTCTTTTTATTTGTGCAGCCTATAATATATTTTTATTGTGATAAACTTCATATGATTCTCTCCTTTCTGCCGGATTTCAAGAGCCCACTCAAAGTTCCCTGTCACATTTTAATTGAAATTGCTGCATGAGGGACAAACACCACAGTAATTTTTAAGCAACCTTACCAATTAGGCTTCAAAAGAAGAAAAAAAAAGCCAATTAACCCCAGAGCTACCACCTTCAACCTCTGAATGATCTTGCCAAACACAGATTTGAGACCTGCAGCTAGAAAATCAATTAAATTGCAATCTCTGCTCTACTGAAGTCTACATTTGCTCTTTTTGTTGAAAGTGCATATGTAGACTTCAGCAGTAGAATAGTACTATCTATAATGGGTGATATACCATTTTCATTATAAAACAGCATTCTATGGAACATTTGTGAGCAGAGCAAATATTTGTGGCTTTCTGGAATTAACCAAAATCCCTTAAAAATTAAAACTGATTTGGGGACTTGCGGATGGAAATCCAAATCCCAGAGAGGATTAACCCCACTCTGCTATCAGATTGACAGAAAAATTACAATAGAGAAGGAGACTATTCAGCCCATCAAATCTATTGCCTTCTCTACAGAATACAGTTAGTCACAATCCTATGCCCTCTCCAAGCAGTCCTTTATTTTTTTCTTTCAGGCACCCATTACCAGTGAACCTGGCTCCTGTGTGTTGTCTAGCAGTGCATTCCAGACCCTACTCAATTGATTTTGGTTTTTTTTTCGGCTACGTGTGTGTCCAGTGGAGCCTGGTTTTTCTTTAGGGCCAGCTAAATTCTAAAGTCTGTAGTTACAGGAATGCAAAGGGAGACTCAATTATAATGTATTAAAAATACAGGTAAGGAAGTGCGACTTATCACAATTCATTATTAGATGAAAATCAGTCATAAGCTTTTAAATGCTCTGTGTTGCTTCCTGAAATTGACTCTTTCAAATATGAAAAGTTCGCTGGCCAAGCTATAGTTAGTGCTTGATATTTATTAAAACTGCCTGTATTGGTTTATTAGTCTATAATGGAATGGTCTATTTCTCATAACCACTCACCTTTTAATCTTTGACTTCATTTGTCTTTCCCAATATGCATTGCTCTTTCCATTTTTCTTTTAATCTAGAGACAACAATTAAACACATTTCTACTTTGACTCATTTCCTCATTGACTGCAACAAATTTATGTACCACTCTAGCCATAAAGCAGGAAGGGGAAAAGTATCATTGGAACAACTCAGGCCATTTGCTTGAGAATTTCTGGCTCCGATTCCCATCAACCTGTCTAATCTTCTCGTCCAGGTACCTAATAGAAATGTGGTATTGATCTATAGGATATGGGGCATAATTTATATCTGGGAAGGATTCTACAACGTGTTTTCAGCTCTGTGTGACATCCTGCTATGATTTTATCTTCAACTGTTCTTCTTTGGATTTCTCTGATTCTTCAGAAGATCTTTCTCATCTTCTCACCCATCTTCCAACACCAAACTTCAGCACCTGTATTATTACAGATTCTTTCTGGTTCCTATTCATATTTCCTCAGTTATTCTATAAAATGCACCCATGCTGCATTGCCCACTAATAAGCATTCTTCACCCAGTATTCTCCTATTGCTCCCAGTTCTAGTTATTCTCACTGTCTCTTAAGTTACTTCTCCTACTACTCCCGTTGTACCAGTGCTGCAATTCAACCCCTTTGAGAGATATGTTCTCGTAAACTCTGGAGAATACTATTCTCATTTAATCTATATTTCAGCAAATAAATTTTCATTAAATATACTTTTAAAAGAGAACCATTAATAGTGAATTATCTCCAAATCCTTTCTGTACAGAAAAAAATCCTGAAATGCAACACGTTGCCTGACAACAATTCCCGTTCCGCAGATGAGAGTTCTGTGAACACATTCACATGCCTTCTCCCAGCAATACAAATTATCAGAACTATTTCCTCTTCCTGTTGACTTTTTAATTGTCTGTCACCATTCACAGTTGCATTTGACAGAGCTGTAGAAATTTGACGTGATCCATTGGCTACAGGATCTCTTATCTCATTAGATTGGGAGTTTTCTCTGTTACTCAACATTCATGTAATTCTCTTACAACTTTGCCTGTTTGATGACTCAATTCTAGGTATTCCTGAGACTTTTGGGACCCTCTAAGTACCATATTGAACAAGGGTGAGTTAGTGGTTTGACTGTAATAGATCATAATGTCCAGCAGAAAGATCTGAACCTGTCCCATTTATCATGTTGGCAATGTCACACAACACTACATAACAGAGGTTCTCCTTGGCATTAAGGTGGGACTTTGTCTCCATCAAATCTGTACTCTGGCCTTATTGAAATTCTCACAGTGTGATGCATTTGAACTGGATAGATTGTTGAGGACACCTAAGTTTAACCCTCATTTTAGTACACTCACCACTGCTACATTTTACCCTTATCCCACTGGCCTCATCACCCATCTCTTTCCCCTCCCCTTCCTTCTTCCAGTTCCCCTCCTCACCTCCACTTCTTTATTCTGTGGTCCATTGTCCTCTCATATCAGATTCTATCTCCTTCAGCCCTTTGTCACTTCCACTTAACACCTCTCAGCTTCTGACATCATTCTCACTTCCCTTCACTCCCTCACCTGCCTATCATCACGTACCCCCCCCCCCCCCAACCTGGATTTACCTATTTTCCACCAGTTCTTGCTTCATGCCTTCCCTCAACCTTTTTATTATGGCTGCCTCCTCTCTTTCTTTCCAGTCTCAACACAAAATGTCAGCTGTCCATTTCCCTTCATAGATGCCGTCTGACTTACTGAGTCCTTCAGCATTTCTGAGTTTATTCAATCTGATAGCTATGTTTATCAGGACAAGTAGCTCAGCTGCACTAACTGATGGCCACTGAAGCTTCCCACCCAAAGTACACTTTTCATGCTTTATATTGTTAGCATTTGACCTGATGCTCTGACACTTCATGGTGCCATGAGTTGAGGACTCCTAAAACCACCTTTTCTCACTTGCTTACTTCAAGCTCTGGTCAGTGTGTGCTCTAAGTAGGACAGGATGTACCCAAAGGTTGTGTCAGAGGAGACTGTGATGTTGGCTGGAAGATATATTTCTGTAAGTATGACTTTGTCGAGCTGTTGCTTGCCTAGACTGTGAGATGGCTCTCTCATGTTGGATACAAATTTCTTGTGAGTGAATTTGCAAGGACTTGGAGCAATGTAGCCACATTAAATACTTCGGTTTTTGCTCAAAGATCTGTTCAATTACTATGTTATGCTACTTTAATATCGTGAGGTTTGATACAGTTGAATGACATGCTTCATGGTCCACTGTTGGCTGTACGTGCAAAAGCAGCAGAATTCATTTGCCGAAGGATATTAGTGATCCCTAAGTTAAGTAATTCAATTTAAATTTCCGTGTCCACCATGAGATTTTTACTTGTATTGTTTGATTATTAGTCCAGCCCTCTACTTAACTGTAACTTTAACCCATCAGAAGTATCTTGCACTATGGTAGCGTAGCAGTTAGCACAGCACTATTACAGCATGGGGTGTCAGAATTCGGGTTCAATTCCAATGTCATCTATAAGGCGTCTTTACATCCTCCCTGTGAACAAGTGAGCTTCCTTCAGGTGCTGTAGTTTCCTCTCACAGTCAAAAGATGTACAGGTTAGTATGTTAATTTGTCGTTGTAATTGCCCCGTAATTAAGCTGCAGATAAATTGGTGAGCTGCTGACGGCATGTCTCGAAGGACTGGAAGTGCCTATTCCATGTTGTTTCACTAAATAAATAAACAAACAATAAGGCAAACACAGTAACTTAAAGGTTGGTGGTAAACTATAACAATGATTCTTCCCCCTTTAGTGAAATGTAACTAGAAGTACCCAATTCAAATGACTAACTAAAGCCAAAAATGGGTAAGTTACCAGTAAGGTTTAATGGACAATTTCATTTGAAATTGGCAGCTTATAAGCTAAAACATATTGTGGAATGAATAAATAAGAGCTGTAAATATTTATTATTTATGAATGTTACACACATTAATCATTCCATTAATTGCACAAGATATACTGAAGGCTAGCATTTTGCAGCATCACAGTGAAAAGGCAATTTTAACAAATCTATTTCCAATTTCAGGGTACAATTAATGATTTTTGCAAGTTCCCAATTGAATACCATCTGTAGTTTGCTCTTCTGGGAAAGTGCCTGATTTCAACTTGGTAGGTTTTGAGGAAAGAAATGAAACAAACTGGAATGCAAAGTCAATAATCCAGTAATTAGTCACAACACTGCATCAGCCAAATAGTTGGAGTTACTGACATTATTACTTTATTATATAGTTGAAAAGACAATTTATTCAGAAAGCATGGTGTTTAAAGAGCAGAAGTAGAACAATATTCATAGTTATAAGAATACAGAAGACCATTCAACTCCTCAGGCCCATGACATATCCTAGGAGAACAATCCCTTTTAACACAGAAAACACTGGAAGAACTCAGCAGGTCAGTCGGCAAGTGGCAGGCAGCAATCTCTTTTAGTTCTTCCCCCCACTCCTTTTCTTTTGTGAATCTTTGCAATTTATGAGAATCAGGTTTATTATCACTGAGGTATGTTGTAAAATTAGTTGTTTTACAGCGGTAGTACAGTGCAATACATAAAAGTTGCTATATATAACAATAAGAATATATAAATAATAGTGCAAAAAGAGGGCAAAATAATGAGGTAGTGTTCATGAGTTCATTGATCATTCAGAAATCTGATGACAGAGGGCAAGAAGTTGTTCCTAATATTGAGTGTGTGTCCTCAGGCCCCTTACCACCTCATTGATGGTGGTAACAAGAAGAGGGTATGTCCTTGCTGATGAAGGTTCTTCATGATAGACACACCTTTCTGAGGCATCACCTTTTAAACATATACTTGCTGGTGGAGAGGCTAGTGCTGGCGGACTTTACAACCCTCTGTAGCTGTTTCAGGTCCTTTGCATTGCTGGACACAGTGATGCAACCATTCAGAATGCTCTCCACAGTCCATCTATAGAAATTCCCTAGATTCTTTCGTGACATACCAAATCGACTATTGAAGATGGCATGTCTTCTTCATATTGTGTCAATATGTTGGACGCAAGATAGATCTTCAGAAATGTTGACAACCAGGAGCTTGGAGCTACTCAACCTACCCACTGCTGACCCCTCGATGAGAACTGCTAGGTGTTCTCCCAATTTCCACCTGAATTCCTTGTTCTTACTGACATTGAATGTAAGATTGTTGTTATGGCACCACTCAACCAGCCAATATATTTCACTCCTGTACGCCTCCTCATCACCATCTAAGATTCTCCCAACAACAGTTTTGTCAGCAAATATACAGATGCCATTTGAGCTGTGCCTAGCCACAGAGTCAGGAGTGTAGAGAGTTACCTCTCACCTATGCTTATCAACAACTTTTGCTTAAACATTAACCTGCACTAATGTGCAATTTATAGTGGCAAAATTACCTACCAGTATGACTTTGGGATGAGGGAGAAAACTGGTCCAGTCATGGAAGGAATACATAAACTCTTCACAGATAGAAGCTGAGGTCAGGTTTAGATCTGGTTTCCTGGAATTCCCTGATTGCCTAGAAAACCCTTATCCTTTGAAAATAAGCCCATTCTGGACCCTCAGGCTACTAACTCACACATCATCACTAACCATATTAATTTTGGAGATCTCCCACCCACTGCCACCAAACTCATAGTTCCCTCATCCCACACTGCTCCTTTCTACCTCCTACCCAAGAGCCACAAAACTGATTGATCAGGCAAACCCACTGTCTCTGCCTGCTCTTGCCCCACTGAACACATGCACACACCTCAACTCCATTCTGTCTCCGTGGCTCAGTCCCTTCCCACCTACAGCCACAACAACACTTCACATGTTTTCAGTCTCCTCGACCACTTTCAATTCCGTGGCCCTGACCCCATCATTTTTCACTATTGATGTCCAGTCTCTATACACTTCTATTCTCCCATCAAGAAGGCCTTAAAGCTCTCTGCTTCTTTCTCAACAAAAGACCTAAACAGTTCCCCACCACCTTTATCTGGCAGAATTAGTCCTCATCTGTAAACATTTCTTCTTCAGCTCCGCGCAGTTTCTCTGAACTCAACAGGTAGCCATGGGCACCCACATGAGCCCCAGGTATGCCTGACTTTTTGTTGGCTATGTGGAACAATCCATGTTCCAAGCCTACCCTGGTAATACTCCCCAACTCTTTCTGCACTACATTGATTACTGCATTTGTGCTGCTTCATGAAGCCATGCTGAGCTCATCAGTTTCATCAACTTCTACCCTGCCCTTAAATTCATGTGGTTCATCTCTGACACCTCTGTCCCCTATCGTGATCTCTCTGCCTCCATCTCTGGAGCCAAACTGTCTACTGACATTTTTGATATGCCTACTGATTTCTACGGCTATCTTGACTAGACCTTTTCCCTCCCTGTCTCCCGTAAAAGTGCCATTTCCTTTTCTCAGTTCCTTCATCTCTACCGCACCTGTTCCCAGGGTGAGACTTTCCTTTCCAGGACATCAGAACCTCTGCATCCAACACATCATTCTCCATAGCTTTCACCGTCTTGAGAGGAATTCCTAGCACTAAACGCGCCTTCACCTTTTCCCCTCTCCTGCTCTTCGTTTTCCACAGGAATCGATCCTTCCTTGATTCCTTTGTCCATTCATCCCTCCCAAGTAATCTCCCTCCTGGCATGTATCCCTGCAAGCGAAAGAAATGCTACATCTGCCCATTCTTAAGACCACAAGACCATAAGATTTAGGAGCAGAAGTAGGCCATTCGACCCATCAAATCTGCTCTGCCATTCAATCATCTGCTGATCCATTTCATCCAGTCATCTCCACTCCCCTGCTTTCACCTCATGCCCTTTAATGCCCTGACTAATCAAGAACCGATCTATCTCAGCCTTAAATACACCCAATGACTTGGCCTCCACAGCTGCTCGTGGCAACAAATTCCACAGATTTACCACCCTCTGACTGAGATAATTTCTCTGCATCTTAGTTATAAAAGGAAGTCCTTCAGTCCTGAAGTCATGCCTTCTTGTCCTAGAATCCCTTACCATGGTAAATAACTTGCCATCTGTTCAGTCCTTTTAACATTCGTAATGTTTCTATGAAATCCCCCCTCATTCTCCTGAACTCCAGGGAATGCAACCCAAGAGCTGCCAGACATTCTTCATACGGTAACCCTCTCATTCCTGGAATCATTCTTGTGAATCTTCTCTGAACCCTCTCCAATGACAGTCTATCCTTTCTAAAATAAGGAGCCCAAAACTGCACACAATACTCCAAGTGTGGTCTCACAAGTGCCTTATAGAGCCTCAACATCACATCCCTGCTCTTATATTCTATACCTCTAGAAATGAATGCCAACATTGCATTCGCCTTCTTCACAACCGACTCAACCTGTAGGTTAACCTTTAGGGTATCTTGCACAAGGACTCCCAAGTTTCTTTGTATCTCTGCATTTTGAATTCTTCCCATCTAAATAATAGTCCGCCCGTTTATTTCTTCCATCAAAGTGCATGACCATACACTTTCCAACATTGTATTTCATTTGCCACTTCTCTGCCCATTCCCCTAAACTATCTAAGTTTCTCTGCAGGCACTCTGTTTCCTCAGCACTACCCATACCTCCACCTATCTTGGTATCATTGGCAAATTTAGCCACAAATCCATTAATCCCATAGTCCAAATCATTGATATACATTGTTAAAAAGCAGTGGTCCCAACACCAACCCCTGTGGAACTCCACTGGTAACCGGCAGCCAGGCTCAATAGGATCTCTTTATTCCCACTCTCTGTTTTCTGCCGATTGGCCAGTGCTCCACCCATGTTAGTAAATCCCCTGTAATTTCATGGTCTCTTATATTGCTAAGCAGACTCACATGCAGCACCTTCTCAAAGATCTTCTGCAGTAGGTTAGTCAGGCAGGATTTTTCTTTCAGGAAACCATGCTGGCTTTGGCATATCTTGTCATGTGCCTCCAGGTATTCTGTAATATCATCCCTAATAATCGATTCCAACAACTTCCCAACCACTGATATCAGGCTAATAGGTCTATAGTTTCCTTTCTGCTGCCTCCCACCCTTCTTAAATAGCAGAGTAACATTTGCAATTTTCCAGTCATCCGGTACAATGCCAGAATCTATCAGTTCTTGAAAGATCATTGTTAAGGCCTCTGCAATCTCTCCAGCTACTTCCTTCAGAACCCAAGGGTGCATTCCATCAGATCCAGGAGATTTATCCAACCTCAGAACATTAAGCTTCCTGAGCACCACCTCAGTCATAATTTTCACTGCAGAAACCTCACTTCCCTGACACTCTTGAATGTCCGGTACACTGCAGATGTCTTCCACTGTGAAGACTGATGCAAAATACGCATTCAATTCCTCTGCCATCTCCGCATCTTTCCTTACAATATCTCCAGCGTCATTTTGTATTGGTCCTATATCTACCCTCGACTCTCCTTTACCCTTTATATACTTAAAAAAAAGTTTTTAGTATCTTCTTTGATATTAGTCACCAGCTTACTCTCATAATTCATCTTTTCCTTCCAAATGACCTTCTTAGTTTCCTTCTGCAAGTTTTTAAAAGCTCCCCAATCCTCTAACTTCCCACTAGCTTTGGCTTCCATGTGTGCCCTCTCTTTTGCTTTTACTTTGGCTCTGACATCACTTGTTAGCCACGGTAGTGTCCTTCTTCCCTCTGAAAATTTCTTCTGATTTGGAATATGCCTGTCTTGCACTTCCCTCATTTTTCATAGAAACTCCAGCCATTGCTGCTCTGCGGTCCTTCCTGCAAATGTCCCTTTCCAATCAACTTCGGCCATTTCCCCCTTCATGCCATTGTAATTTCCTTTATTCCACTGAAATATCATTCACCTCTTCCCTCACCTCCATTCAGAGTCCCATTAATTCTTCCAGGTGAGGCAACACTTCACCTGTAGTGCTCGTCTGTTGTATCCGGTGCTCACCATGTGGCCTCCTGTACATTGATAAGACCCAGGATAAATTAGGGGACCATCTCCATTTGCTCCATCTGCAAAATGTGAAATTTCCCAGAGATCATCCATTTTAGTTGCTATTCCCATTCTGACATCTCAGACCATGGCCTCCTCCTCTGCCGTGATGAGGCCACTCTCAAGGTGGAGGTCCTGTATAGATAGTCTCCAACCTGGTGGCATGAACATTGATTTCTATTTCCAGTAATTCTTTTCCTCTCACCCTTCCCTCTTCTTCTATTTCCCACTCAATACTCTTACCTCTTCTCCTCACCTGCCTGTCACCTTTGTCTGATGCCTTGCCTTCTTCCCTTTCTCCCATAGCCCACTCACTTGTCCTATCAGATGCCTTTTTCTCCAGTCCTTTACCTTTCCCACCCACTTGGCTTTCCCTGTCACCTTCTAGCCTGTCCTCCTTCCCCTCCCCTACCTTTTTATTCTGGCATCTTTGCACTTCCTTTCCAGTCCTAATGAAGAGTCTCGACTCAAAACATTGACTATTTATTCATTTCCATAGATGCTGCCTGACCTGCTGAGTTTCTCCAGCAGTTTGTGTGTGTTTCCCTGGTATTATTGTGTTACCTTGCTATCACTACAAACTGCAGCAACTTCTACCAATAAAAAGAGGGCAGTTTACGCAGAAAAAATCAGTGATATAAATTTTACTGAGCAAATTATATGTTTATAATATCAGTCTTAGTCAAGATTGATTGACGAGGAGATACCAAACATTGCCACTCCAGATGGTCATACCATTGTCATTATAGGCAGCCTTAACAACTAATAGTTTTACAGGAAATGGTGCTGGGATAAAGTAATTGGTGGATGGAATGAAATATAATAATTTTGGGTAATTGAATGAAGATTTTTTTGTGTTTTCCTATCTACATGGCAACCTCAAAATTTCTCAAAAGTTATTAGACATACAGAATAATCAACACAAGTAAACACGCTAAAGATGTGTGGCAGATTCTGGACAAAAACTGAACTAGGTGGTACATGATTGTAATGTGTTTCTCTTCTAAACAGAAGGATGGAGGAGAACCAAAGAAAACAGTAAACCCTTCCAAATTCTGTGAAATAGACCACCAGCTCTTAATGCCAATTAAATAAGTTGAAACATAACATCTAGCATCATATGCTCAATATGAATCAGTAAATCATCTGGATTCATTTTTGAACTGTGTGTTCTTTGTTTGCAGGTTGCAAAACATTTTGCAAATGTCAGTAACCATTCTGAAAAAAGAAGGCTGGCACCTAATCTAATGACGTGCATAGGTTACTTCAGTGCATTTGCTCTGTAATTTCCAATTCAATTAATGCATGGACATATCTAATCCAATTTAAAAATGAATAACAATGTTTAAAAAAACTTAAATTATAATGTCCAGGTGTCTAAGCTTTACCAGCCAAAAAATAGTTCTATAAAGCAAAGATCTTTTTTAAACTTGGTATCATTTTAGTGGCCAATATTTGTACTTCTTACAAAACCTCTGTATCACTGATGACATAATGACCAAAACTAAATAAGTGGAGGCCTAACAAATCCATATAGTCATTGGATGTTAGAGTATGTTTTTGTAAATCATCATGGCATTGAATACCAGTTTGCTTTTGGACTTTAGTACGTTTGTACACTGTCAATACCATTGTCTGTTGCCCACTCAGCTGACTTTAATTCAGATTCTTCCTAGTTCACCTGAGACTGATATTTACTTTGCCCACATCGGATGTGCATTTTCCCACAGAGCTTCTAGACCAGAGTTCAGTGTTTTGTTATCCACTCAACTAATGGTGGGATCCTTGTATTTCTACTGAGTTAGAGCAGTGTAGTGCAGGAACATGGCATTTGGCCCACAGTATCGTACCAGACCAACTAAAAACACCCATATACTAAACTCTTCTACCTACATCATGTCCCTATCCCTCCATCTTCCTTACGTCCATGTACCTATCTAAACGTCTCTTAAAAGCCTTCAATGTGTTTGCCTTTACCACCATACCAGGCAGCGCATTCTATGAGTAAAAAACATTACCCATCACATCCACTTTGAACCTACCCCTCTCTCACCTTCAGTGCATGCCCTCTGGTATTAGACATTTCAACCCTGGGAACAGATGTTGTCCACTCTATCTATGCCTCTCATAATCTGATAAATCCCTATCAGATCTCCCCTCAATTTCCAGCACTCCAGAGAAAACAACCCAAGTTTATTAAGCACCTCATGACAGCACATGCCCTCTAAACCAGGGAGCATCATGGCAAACCTCTTCTGCATGGTCTGCAAAGCTTTAACATCCTTCCTGTTGTGGGGTGACCAGAACTGTAAGCAATACTGCAGGTGTGGCCTAACCAGAGTTTTGTAAAGTTGCAACATAACCTCTTGACTTTTGAACTCAGTTCCTCGACCAATAAAAGCAAACATTCCATAAGCCTTCTTAACCACCTTATTGACCTGTGTAGTCACTTTCAAGGAGCTATGAACTTGGATCCCAAAATCTCACTGCTCAGCAACAGGGTTAATGATCTTGTCTCCTTGCATTTGCGCTACCAAGGCGTAGCACCTCATATTTACTTAAGTAAAACTCCATCTTCCATTTCTCTACCCATATCTGCAACTGATTTATATTGTGCTATATTCTTTGCTAGTCATTTACGCTATCCACGACTCCACTAATCTTGGTATCATCCACAAACTTACGAACCCACCCATCTACATTTTCGTCCAGGCCATTTAGATACATTACAAACAGCAGAGGTCCCAGCACAGATTCCTGTGGAACACCACTAATTACTAATCCAGCTCGAAAATGTCCCTTCAACCACTACCCTCGGTCTTCTATGCGCAAGCCAGTTCTGAATCCAAACAGCCAATTCAATGCGGATCCCATGCATGTTAGTCTTCTGGATTAGCCTCCACAGGGGGCTTTGTCAAATACCTTACTAAAATCCATGTAGACAACACCCACTGCCGTACCCTCATCAATCACTCGTCACCTTGTCAAAAAACTATCAAGTTGGTAAGGTACGACATGCCACACACAAAGTATGCTGGCTCTCCCAAATCAGGCCATAGGTTTCCAAGTGCTCATATAGCCTATCCCTAAGAATTTTCTCCAGCAATTTCCCTACAAATTACATGAGGCTCACCAGTCTGTCATTCCCAGGATTTTCCTTTTTTTCCCTTCTTAAGTAGAGGTACAACATTAGCCACTCACCAATCCTCAAAGACCTCACCTGTGGCTAGAGAGGACACCAAGATGCTGGTCAAGGGCCCAGCAATCTTGTCTCTTGCCTCCTTCAATAACCTGGGGTAAATTCCATCTGGCCTTGGGAACTTATCCACGTTAATACTCCTTAGGAGGCCCAATGCTTCCTCTTCCTTGGGCTCTAATCATCCTAATGTATTTATACACTCAGCACTGATCTCCTGGTCTTCCATATCCTTTTCCTTGGTAAATACTAAAGCAAAGTACTCATTAAGTACCTCACTTACATTTTCCACATCCAAGCAAACACTCCCCCCGTTATCCTTGAGTGGTCCCACCCTCTCCCTAGTTATCCATTTGCTCTTGATGTCTGTATAGAATGCCTTGGGATTCACCTTAATCCTACTTGCCAAGGATTTTTCATGTCCCCTCCTGACTTTCCTAATTCCCTTCTTTAGTTATTTTCTGGCTTTTTATACTCCTCATGTGCTTAGTTTGATCCTAACTTCCAAAGCTTTACATACTTTTCCTTTTTCTTCTTGACTAAATTCATCATCTATCTGGACGTCCAAGGTTCTATTACCTTTCTATCCCCATCCTTCCTTCCAACAGGAACGTACCTTTCTTGTACTCTTTGCAATTGATCTTTAAACACCCTCCACATGTTGGATGTGGACTTAGCAAATGTGGACTCTTCTTAATTGAGCCTCCATCTGTTCACACCAAAGCCTTCCCACTCTACCACTTGAGTTCCTCCTGTGCCTTCATCCAGATGTGCTGTGGCTTATTTGTGATAGACATCCAATTGGGGTGGAAAGTTATTAATTCAAACACCACTCCAGTACAGTAATGAGATAGTGCTGCACTGTCAAGTTGTGTCGTACAGGTGCTTGTAAAACTTATCCTAGCAACCTTCACAGCATTTATTCTTGAACCAATGTTAATGTGTACTGATATCTAGTCACTTAACTTATTGCAACATGTAGGGGAAGAATTCTGTGTCAATACTGATTATATCTCAAACAGTACTTCACTGGCTGTGAGGACGTGGAAGGCATCCCCACAACCAATTGAGATCTTCCTTTCCTTTGACTTGCACAATGAAGAGGAACAATCCTAAAGTGATTCCATTAGGGACAGCACTCTTTTCAAAGCAAGGCCACTACCACAAATAACACATTTTCTATCCATGAGAATGCAATCTGTTCTCTCTCACTTCAAAACTTCCTTCTAATCCCACGGGGCTCCATCTTAAATTGTAACTGTATCTTATCAAAAGTACTGTTTTTAAATAGTGCCAGTTGTGTACATTGATATTATCCATTTCAAAAAGCAGTGATTTTTGATCATTTTGTTTGACTTAAAAGAATTTCAGACTCCTGCTAAGATGCACAAAAAGACCTGACACTAGCCAATAAAATTACCCTACTAGACTAAATTAAAAGCTATCCAGCTAACACCACTCGTCGTCAGCTGGCAGAGATAGCTAGAGTGTTGAAATCTACAATTACTTTCTTGATATAGCAAAATAAACTGTGAGGGTAACGGATATTGGGAAAGGCATTAAGCCTCGATGTTTTAAGGGGCTAAGAATGGATAATTTGCCTATCTGCACTATCTGTCTGCACTGATTTTGTTCATTTACAGTCAAGCAAAGAACACTGTAGTATTGTCTGGATGAATTCCTCCATTGATATATAATAGGAACTAATACACAGTTTTGTAGTTCTATAGAGGTACTGATAGTGTTCTAATTTGTTCTGCATTTTATTTAAATACATAGTTTGTTACTCGGTTAAATGATAGTTTGTCTTTTTATATCTTTTTAACTATCTTCGTGAAACTTCGGCTAATTGGGGCAGCCCCTTCATTGTACTGGTCCTGATGTGTCCCAGTTAACTGGAATCAATTATTTTGAAACCATCAAATAAACTATCTTCATTGACTAACCTAATAACATTCCCCAAAATATACAGATAGGTGAAGTATGACCTTTTCCAGAAATCACATTAAAAGTCTCTAATAAAGTCCTTCACTTGTAGGCTATGTGCCAGGAAATCCTTAGAATAATTTAAGAGAATCTTTCCAGGGCATTAGTTTTGTTTTAACAAGCACAGAAAATTGATAGGTCAAATTTTGCTTTAATAAGGATCTTCATTTTGGATTATCACATTCATGGTTGAAAACACAGATAGTCCCTCAGCTTTAGCTTCAGGAAGTATAAACCAATTAAGTGTAAACACTTTGGAGGATGAATAATTTTCTTTAATTCAATTTTACAGACTTAAAGCACAAAATCCATTGATTCTAGTTTTCTTTTTGGTAATGTACGGAAGTATTGTCAACATAATATTGTTAGCTTAATGCATAGTTCTGTTTTTCTGAAAATTTTGGAGAATGATGAGATGATTGATTTTCATTGACACCACGACATATGCTGCTGCTCACAGCACCCAAAGGCATACTGCAGAACAGCATTGCACCTCATAGAAATGAATAAGATGAATGATGACATTTGAGACTGGTGATGTTAAGCCTGGTGCTGTCAAATTTGAATACAATTGACTTAATCTGGCAGAATGGGGAAAAAAACAGCATTTTGTCCTGTGGTGATATAAAATAGAATAATTACAATAGACTGTAAGTTTATAGATAGGGAAATGTGTTCTCTTAACATTCGTGCAAAGCATCAATTGAGAGTTATCTGTTCAAACATGGTTTCACAACTTCAACACAGCTACATGTGTAGAGGGAGGCATCTGTATGACCAGTGTGTTTACAAAAAATGAACTTCTTCCACAAATTCTGCATGGAGGCCGGTGACCAGTGGTGTGCCTTAGGGATCTGTTCTGGGACCCCAACTCTTTGTGATTTTTATAAATGACCTGGATGGGAAGTGGAGGGATGGGTTAGTAAATTTTCTGATGACACAAAGGTTGCGCGTGTTGTGGATGGTGTGAAGGCTGTCAGAGGTTACAGTGGGACATTGATAGGATGCAAAGCTGGGCTGAGAAGTGGCAGATGGAGTTCAACCCAGACAAGTGTGAGGTTGTTCATTTTGGTAGGTCAAATATGATGGCAGAATATAGCATTAATGGTAGGACTCTTGGCAGTGTGGAGGATCAGAGGGATCTTGGGGTCCAAGTCCATAGGATACTCAAAGCTGCTACACAGGTTGACTCTGTGGTTAAGAAGGCATATGGTGCCTTGGCCTTCATCAATCGTGGGTTTGAGTTTAAGAGCCGAGAGGTAATGTTGCAGCTATATAGGACCCTGGTCCAACCCCACTTGGAGTACTGTGCTCAATTCTGGTCACCTCACTACAGGAAGGAAGTGGAAACCATAGAAAGGATGCAGAGGAGATTTACAAGGATGTTGCCTGGATTGGGGAGCACGCCTTATGAGAATAGGTTGAGTGAACTTGGCCTTTTCTCCTCGGAGCAAGAGAGGATGAAAGGTGACCTGATAGAGGTGTACAAGATTATGAGAGGCGTGGATCATGTGGATAGTCAGAGGCTTTTCCCCTGGGCTGAAATGGCTAGCACAAGAGGGCATAGTTTTAAGGTGTTTGGAAGTAGGTACAGAGGAGATGTCAAGGGTAAGTTTTTTACGCAGAGAGTAGTGAGTGCATGGAATGGGCTGCCAGCGGTGGTGGTGGAGGCGGAAACAATAGGGTCTTTTAGGAGACTCCTGGATGGCTACATGGAGCTTAGAAAAATAGAGCGCTATGGGTAAAGCCTAGGTAATTTCAAGGTAGAGACATGTTCAACACAGTTTTGTGGGCTGAAGGGTCTGTATTGTGCTATAGGGTTTCTGTGTTTCTAAATTCTTTCTTATGTGCCTCAGGTCCTCCCACTCACTCTTTGATTTATTTTACTTCCTTGGCATAATTCAGAAATCTTAAGTAACACACAAAAGATATGTAGAAACTCAGGTCAGGCAGCATCTATGTAGGGAAATGGATAATCAACATTTCGGGTCAAGAATCTTCATCAGGACTGAAAAGAAAGAGAGGAGATGACCAGTATAACAAGGAGGGAGGGAGGGAGGGAGAGTGGGGTAGAGCAAGATCTGATGAGTGATCGGCCTTTTTCCACTGTTTTCTGTTTTTTCCCTTAAGATTTATATAGGAATAATTTGATCCAAAAGTAGTATGATATTTTATTGTGTACAAATTGGTACATGGAAGATGAACCTAAAGATATAATGTAGTTGGTTTCCAGTTTGGTTTTTGTCACATGATGACAGACTAAGAATAAAATGTGACACAGTAGAAATTTTGCCATGTTAATCTTAAAAATATAAGTTTCAGAAGTTTTGTGATTTGGTCTTTAGATTCTGTAAACTTTGTTGCTTTCTGGTAATTTGCCTGTGAGCCCTTTCTGAAATTACTGAATACCACTAAACTGTGAAGCACACAAGCATTTTTTAAATGTTATTAAGAATCTAAAAAATGTCAACAACCGATCAACACCTCAGCAGCTTTGCTGTGAGTTCCATTGTGTACTGTGAAGAGGAATTTCCATTGGTTTCTATTTTAATTTCTGCAGTTTTTAATCTGAGAGGAACAATGAATATGAACCAATGATCAAAGTTCAAAGTAAATTTTTTGTCAAGGTACATATAGGTCACCATATACACCCCTGAGACTTGTTTTTTTGTGGGCATACTCAGTAAATCCAAGACCCATAATAAAATTGATGAAAGATCACACTCAACAAGGCAGACAGGCAACCAGTATGCAAAAGACTACAGTAACAAAAGAACAAAAATAATAATAAAAATAAATAGGGTGTGGGAACAATTCACTGATGGGGGGAGTGAAGTTGAACCCCACTGGTTCAAAGGTCTGATGGGTAAGGGATAACTGTTCCTGAACCTCATAGTGTGAGAACTGAGGCTCCTGTACCTTCTTCCTGAAGGCAGCAGCAAAAAGAGAGCATGGCCTGGGTGGTGGAGTCCTTGATGATGGATTCTGCTGTCCCACAGTAGCAATCTGTGTAGTTGTGCTCAATGGAAGGGAGAGCTTTGTCCATGCTGAACTAACCTTGTCTACTACTTTTGTAGAATATTCAAGGGCATTGGTGTTTCCATACCAGGCTGTGATGCAACCAATCAATATACTCTCCATCACACATCTGTAGAATCCAATGGTAAAATACACAATCTACAACATGGATATGATTATGGCAGGTCATTTTCCCATTGTATCTTAAAAGCTTCAAAACTGTGTAGTTTTTAGAATCCTCAAAAGCATTGGAGTAAGAATTTGTCCTGATTGCACATTATATAACAGCATGTGGCATTGAGTTTAGTTCCAGCCTGCTCAATCTTTCCTCACAAAAAAAACCTACATCCCAAGCCTAGAGAACATTCTTATAACTACTTCCATAACCCTCCTTAAACAGGGAGACCAAATATCTCAACATTTCTCAAATGTGGTCTCACTAGAATGTCCAGTTGTATCAAGATTGCCTGAATTTTTTTTCCATCCCCTTTGTAATAAAGGCAAATATTACATTTGCCTTCCTCGTAGTATATAGAGTGCATCAGTATTTGGGTGGATATGTTCAGTCCATGTAACAAAGCCAAGATACCAATTCCTTCTAGCCTCCTAGCCAAGCTGAGACATGGCTCAGCTGAAAAACTGGGCTGAACAGTGACAGACAGAATTTAATCCAGACAATTGTGAAGTAATGCACTTTAGGAAATCAAAAATTCAAGTCAGACATACAGTATATACCTGAGTTACAAGGAGATTGTGTTCCTAAAAAGCCATCCACCCATCACATAACTTTTTGTCATGTGAATCCTTGACAAAAAGTGACAAATTTTGTTGTCTGTTTCATGTTTTGTCTTTATTTAGTTGTCTTTTCACAGGTTACATAAGAGCGCATTTGTTTTATTCCATCTTTCAATTTTTTGGTAATGATGTGTGAATCTCTAAGGGCAAATTTCCATTCTTCAACGTGCCATAATACAGGGATAAGCAGTATAAAGTATAGACCTTAGGAGTGTTCATTATACAAAGGGACCTTGGCATGCAACTCCATACCCTACTGAGAGTGGCAGCACAGGTAGAGTAGTGACAAAGGTATTTGGTATGATTGCCCTTGTAGGCTGAGGCATTGAGTGTAAGAGTTGGTACTACATCATGTTGCAGCTGTACAAGGTATTGGTTAGAACTCACTTGGAGCATTGCACAAAGTTCTGGTCACTGTATTACGGAAAGGATATGGTGGCAATGGAGACAGTGCAGAAGAGATTCACCAGGATTGGTCCTGGAATTGGAAGGCTGTAGTTACAAGGAAAGACAGGATAGGCTGAGTTTATTCTCACTAAAAAGTAGGAGATTGAGGGGTGAATTTAAAGAGGCTTTTAAAATAATGAGGGGTGTGGATGGGTCAGATAGAATCTTCTTTCCAAGGTTCTAGAGGGCACAGGTTAAGAATGAAAGGGGAAAAATTTTAAGATCTGAGGTGAAAATGGTGGTTATCTAGAATAAGCTCTGTGTTGTGGGATTCTATGATTCTTGGATGGAAAACTTGATACATCTGTGTGGTAACTGGTATTCAGTGGTTATCTGAAATTAAAATAATTCACAGATAGCTGATAGCACAGATATCTCCCTAATCCACGGATCCGCTATCCGCGCGTAAGTGGCAGCAAGCAATAATCCCCCTCCCCCACCAGCAAATAAAAAGTACACCCGCTACCAAGCACAAGCATGAGCTATGTGATAGCAAAGACACAGTCCTTGCAGTTACCATAAAGACTATCGTAATTCATCTGGCATTCGGCAACCCACAGGTTCTCTCTCTCCCTAATAAGGGAGAGGGAGGTGTCCCCCATTTTCACAGCAAGCGGGAGACATAACAACCACCTGCTGGTTTACGATGTTAAAAAAGTCCATTTTGTCTCTTTTTACAAACTCTGTGCCCAAAGATCGCAAAGATCTCGGGACTTCGGGCCCACAGCGAAAGATTTTCCACCCTCCCCAACGACATACGAGTCTCCTGCCATGACACCGACCCTCAATCCGCCCGTCTCCAGAGCCCCATAATCTTAGGCTGGGCTGCCTCTCAGTCCGACCCCTTGGCGTGCCAAACAACGGCCAGTCCTGAAACCCCGAGAACGGGTCCCATTCCCACAAAGAACCAAAGTCAGCATGTAACTCCAGGTCAGGGTCTTCAAAAGAACCCTGAAAGGGGAAAATAAAGATATTAAAGATGGAAATAAAGCTGTTTCCAAAGATGCAAGCAAAGGAGTCACCGTTTAGCGCCATCTTAACTCCACTTCCACCTTTGCTACTGGAGTTCAAATTAAATTTATTATTAAAGTACATATATGCCACCATATACAACCCTGAGATTTGTTTCCTTGCGGGCATACTCACTAAATCCAAGTATCAAAATCAATGAAAGACCACACCCAGCAGGACGAACTAACAACCAATGTGCAAAAGACAACAAACGGAAATAAAAAAGAGAAAAGAAATAATAATTAATAAATTAAAGAACATGAGATGAAGAGTACTTGAAAGTGAGTCCATAGGTTGTGGGAACAGTTCAGTGATGGAATAAGTGAAGTTACTCACTAGTTCAAGAATCTGGTGGTTGAGGGGTAATAACTGTTCCTGAACCTCATAGTGTGAGTCCTGAGGCTCCTGTACCTTCTTCCTGATGGCAGCAGCGAGAAGAGAGCATGACCTGTGTGTTGGGGGTCCTTGATGATGGATGTTGCTTTCCTGTGACAGCGCTCTATGTAGATGTGCCCAGTGGTGAAGAGGGGTTTACCCGTGATGGACTGGGCCATATTCACTACTTTTTGTAGAATTTTCCATTTAAGGACATTGGTGTTTCCAGATTATGCCATGATGCAACCAGTCAATATACTCTCCACCACACTTCTATAGAAGTTTGTTAAAGTTTTAGATGTCATACTGAATCTTCATAAACTTATAAGGAAGCAGAGGTGCTGCTGTGCTTTCATCATTCTTGCCTTTGTGTGCTGGACCCAGGACAGGTCCTCTGAAATGATAACACTGAGAAACTTAAAGTTGCTGAGGCTGTACACCTCTGATTTCCTGATGAGGACCTCCGGTTTCCTCTTCCTGAGGTCAGTAATCAGCTCCTTGGTCTTGCTGACTTTGAGTAAGAGGTTGTTGCTGTAGTGCAACTCAGCCAAACGTTCAGTCTTCCACCCATGTGCTGATTAATCAACACCTTTGATTTGGCCAATGACAGTGGTGTCATCAAACTTAAATTTAGCATTGAAGCTGGGCTTTGCCTCGCAGTCATAAGTGTAAAGCGAGTAGAGCAAGCGGCTAAGCACACAGCCTTGTGGTATGCTTGTACTTGATGGACATTGTGGAGATATTTTTACCAATCCAAGCTGACTGAGGTCTACAAGCGAGCTAAATTGTGTGTTTAATACATAGAGCCAAGGACATCGAAACACAGAAAATAGGTGCAGGAGTAGGCCATTCGAGCTTGCACCACCATTCAGTATGATCGTGGCTGATCATCCAACTCGAAACCCTGTACCTGCTTTCTCTCTATACCCCCTGATCCCTTTAGCCACAAGGGCCATATCAAACTTGAGGTTCACTAACTTGAGTGTCATATTTTTCTCCCATGCATGTACATTAAACAAGTAAAAGAGTGTCATAAGTAATTGCCCCATTTGAAATACTGCTGGTTTGCTAACTAATAGTTTGGCTACTCTCAGTACTTTCTGCCAAACTATTGAAATGATAGAGATTGTCAATTTAAAAATTTGACAGATGAAAGCAAGAAGCCAATTGAATTTTATATAAAGGAAGCTATAAATATTAATATTATTGTAGCCTATATAATGTTATTTTCCCACTGTAAATTGATAGTATGAATAAATTCAGTGATTTTTATCCTGAGTATTATTTTCCACTTTATAAAACCTCAGGGCATACATTGGAAACCTTCTATAAATCCAATTTGTTTTATTATCGTCAAACAGGCAATTCATTAACCTGAAACAAAGTAAAATAGCAAAACATGAAATATAGAGCGTTGACACAATGAAGTGGATGATCTGCATGCAGGAACTGAGCAACATTTTGGTTCTCTCCCCATATGTAAAAGTAACCAGAAATAAAGTTCAAAAAAAAAAGAAAATATGGACATAAGTGTTCATGTTTTCTCGTTACTTAGATGGGAGCTATTGACTTTGTGCCCTGCTCACAAAGCAGTACCATTCCTCCTCTAACTATTCTTGTAACCCACATTCCTATCAATTCCCTCCACAAATTCTACCTGACACATACAAACTAGGGGCAAATTAGAGTGACCAATTTAATCTAACAATCGACACATCTTGAGGTATAGTGGGGAAACTGGAGCACCCTGGAGTAAGTCACTGCATTTTGCTATTGGTTTGTATGTGTTGCACTACAGAATATAATCTCACTTTTGAAATGTTGATGGTTTACTGTGTTTGTCAAAGTGCCAATGATTTGAAGCTTATTTTTTATGCATTCTTTACAGCAAGAAATTGCATACATTACTTTCCAGTAAAGTAGCTGCTCTGTTTTGCAAATCGATGATGTGGAGGTTAAGCATGGCGAGTTAGGGGACAGGTTGGAGTGAGTCAGAAGTCAGGGGCAGTAAATGAATAGTCTGGGTAAGAGTTTGAGTCTAAGTCAAAGCAACCCGTGGTCAAGCATCAGTGATCCTGGAGCGTAGGTTGGCAGGCGCTGAAGAGACCGGTGATCCCAGATTGGTTAGTCCTGGACCCATGTCAGATGGGTGCCATGTCCTGGGTACATGCAGGAGTCATGAGGGGTGTGACCACCCAGGCTGCTGGGATTGGAGTTCCATGTGAGTCCGGAAGTTGAGGCCCAGAGGTCAAACCCACGATCTGTGAGTCTTATACCGGAGAGCAAAACCAAAACTTGAAGTCTGGAAATAGAAGACTGAAAGTTTGAAGACTAAAAGCCTGAAGAAGTCACAAGGGCCCAGATCACACGGGCCAGAGGGCCATACAGTCCAGAAGGTGAGACCCAAAGGTTAGATCCAGACCGGCGAGTCCTGGGATTCAGGCCTGAAGGTCGCACCATGATTAGTGAGTCCTGGGGCCTAGTGTGAAGTGGAGGCCCAATATTTATGAGTCTGAGAGTCCACAACCAAGGACGAGAATCCCGGCGATGGCCTATACTGGGGTTGTAGTCCTGTCTGTGCAGGAGGGTGGCGAAGATGCTTGTTTTACTGTTGTTTTGTTTTGTTTTGTTGTTTTGCTTCTGTTATTCTGCTGAACACTGTAAGCCTGTTATGCTGGCACCAGAATGTGTGCCGACACTTCTGGGCTGCCCCAGCATGTCCTTGGATGTTTTGGTTGTTAATGCAAATAACAAATGTCATTGTATGTTTCAATGTACATGTGATAAATAAATCTGTATCTAAACTCCAAAGCTTCCTTGATGTGTAGACGTCTGAATATCATGATATTGATACATTTTTACTTTTTAACATCTCATCTCGAATTTGGCTAAGTTTGCCTGGAAGCACCCCAATATGCAGTGATATACAGAATGAGGAATAGATTGAACATATGCACATTATGGTGGTAGGCCAAACATTGAACAGCTGAATACATAGAAAAGCTTCCAGGACTGTGAGTGTGGTGCCAGTCTCCAAATATTTAGGAGCAGAAAGGAAGTTCCATGGAAACTCAAGACTGAAAATGAAATCCAAAATATTTACAGAGTTAGTCTGCTTTGCTAATCCAAATAGTAATTATGAACAATCAATTATGGATTGAGTCTGGATAATGGAAGTGACTGATTTGATAGAATTCTTATTGTTTTTGTACATAAAATCAATATTAAATGAAAAGAAATCCTAATTACACTAATAATGGTTATTAAATAGAAAAAGATGAGCTTTATTTGTCACATGTACACTGAAACATACAGTGAAATATACCCTTTGCTTCAAATCAAATCAGCGAGGATTGTGTTGGGTGGCTCTCAAGTATTGCCATGCTTCTGATGCAAAGCATGCCCACAACTTATATGTCTTTGCAACATGGGAGGAAAGAGAAAACCCAAGCAGTCATGGGGAGAATGTAGAAAAACCTTACAGACAGCAGAGAGAATTAAACCCCATTCTTACAACTGGCAGTACAATAGTGTTATGCTAACTGCTGTGCTACCATGTCAATCTCAAAGATGCATGCTTAGCCCTGCTCTAACCTAGAAGTATGACCACGTGGCTAGGCACAGCTCAGATACTATCTATAAATTTTGCAGATTATATCAATGTTGTTGATTAAAATCTCGGATGGTGTCAAAGAGGTGTACAGGAATGGCATCAATCTGCTGGTTAACTGGTGTTGCCACAATAACCTTGCACAAAACATCTCAACATCAGCAAGACCAAGAAATTGATTGTAGCCTCCAGAAAGAGGAAGTCAGGAGAAGACACAATAGTTTTCACTGAGGGGTCAGCAGTGGAAAAGATGAGCAGCATCAAGTTCCAGGGTGTCAATATGTCAGAGATCTGTCTTAAGCCCAACACATTAATGTCATCATGAAGAAGGCACTACATGGCCTTTACTTCATTAGGAGTTTGAAGAGATTTATTATGTCTCCAAAGACTCTTACAAATTTCTACAGATGCACATTCTGGCTGCTGGCTTCACAGCTTGGTATAGAGGCACTAATGCACAGGTTTGCAAGACGCTCCAGAGGGTTATAGTCTCACCAGTTCAACTACAGGTGCAATCTCTCCTTTACTGAGGACCTTCAAGGGGCGATGTCTCAAGAACTTGGCATCCATCACCAAGAGCCCTCACCATTCAGGATATTCCTCCTCTTGTTACTGTCATTGGGAAGGAGGTACAGGAGCCGGAAAACCTTTAGTTGTTTGTTATTGAAGTCAATCAGTCTGTTGAAAACTGATGTTGAGGTACTCCAGTAAATAACTTCACTGGCAGTGTCAAAATAAGCAGGAGTTAAATTTATTCATAGAGGACTGAACAGAGCAAAGATAGCTAATCAGTAACAATGGCTTTTCAAAGTCATGATCATCATAAAACACCATATGTACCTTAATCTTAAATATCACTGTGAAGATATCATCAGAATATTGCTCAGAAGTACGCTGTACGTTAATTTCAGTTGTTTCCTTCAAATATGCAAATCTGACTTTGACATCAATGTTCTATCTTAAAGATATCTGTAGGATAAGCAAGTCATTACAAACAGAACCTGATCACCAGTAAGCTCTCTGCCAAGACATACACCTTCCTTACTTTATTAATACTCAGTCAAAATCTACAATTTATTATTGATTGCTGTTAAGTAAAAATCAGGGTAAAACCATCAACAAAACAACTAGGCATGGATAAAAGTGTGACCTTGTCATTTTCTTTGAAATGTTAGAAATCTTCATCTGATCCTGTGACAATCACTTTTGCAATGGCTAGAATATTGTATTAAGTTGTGCTGAATGTGGCCAGCCATTTCCATCCATGTTCTACTCTTACAGAGGATTAGCATATTTCCCATTAAAGTCCAGAAATGGAGTGAAGTTACATCTTCACTCCATTTTAATGGCAGTGCTTAGGAAGAGGCTTTTTGATGTTACTTTAATGTAAATGGTGGTTGGTGAATGTTTTCTTAACTTTTTCATCACATTTATCTTTGATATATTTTTAAATGATTGAAAATACTTTTTAAAGTGTTTTTGAGTACGAGAGAAGTTGTAAATTCATAAATGAAAGTTGCCCAGCTATGGCAGAAGGTGAAGATTTTGCTGCTGTCAAAGTCATTCTTTGGTTAGGGCCTAAGCAAATCAAACCTAAAGCCTGTTCACTGGCTATAGGGAGCTTTGCTTTACCTTGCCACCTTACAATAAATAAAATCAAACCTAGACAACAAGGACCAGAGACAACGATTCTTGATTAGCTGAGTCCATCAAGTTATGGATCATTGTGAAGAACTGTAACTAAGTTTAACTAAGGAGGAGCATTCAAAATTGATCGAAATCATAGTGTGCTGTGCAAAACAGGAAAATATTTGTTTACTTCACAAAATGCACAATGAATTTATTTTGTTTTAAAAGATATTGCCCTAGCCTGTATTGTTACTTGTGAGTATTGATTGAAATGAAGGTCAAGCTCCATGTCACTAACCTGTCCACCAAAGTACAGGATAGGATTGTGTGGCCTCATATTCAACATCTGCATGACAGAGGTCCTCTACCAATTAGGCCCTCCTGTACAACACTGGAGGGATAAGCAAGCCAGTGCGTCCTCTCCTAAGCCAACATTCACAGCAATTGGACCTAATTAGACATCATGGATTGGATTGAGTTGAGCAGAGCACGTCATATCCACACTCCTGAAGCAGCATTCTGTTCCAAACTGAGTCATGGGTCTAGATTACCATGCAGATGGAGGAAGAGATTCAAAGATGTGCTCAACGCCTCCAAGAAAAATGTGACATACTGTCAAACGCTTAAGAATTCCTCCCCCACCCACCCCCAAGATTGCTCGACTTGCTGAGCTCCTCCAGCAAATTGTGGCTCTGGATTCCGGCATCTACAGACTTATATTCTTCTTTCTAACTTTGAAGAAGCCCTGACCCATTAATTGCACAGTTGGATGGTTTTGAGAACTATGAATCCATACATCAGTTGCACACAGCAGCCCTGCATAAATGGCAGAGGGCATAACCTCATGAACTACCTGCTCAATCTGTAGAATAGTCTGCATTTTCTCGTCAGTCACCTAAAGAACCATAAAATAGAGTGGAAACACATTATCCTTGATTTCAAGGGACTGCCTGAGAAGAATTGGTTGGGCTGTTTATCAAAATTTTAAGAAAATAATATCATAATTCACCAAGTATGTTATAGAAACTGCAGAAGTATTCTTCAAATGTCTCTGTGGGAACATCTTAATTCGTATTGCTAAACATAATTTAGATTCCCCACATAGCAAATCATTTTCTATCGCAAACACGAGAAAATCTGCAGATGCTGGAAATCCAAAGCAACACACACAAAATGCTGGAGGAACTCAGCAGGTCAGGCAGCTTCTATGGAAAAGAGTGAACAGTCAATGTTTTGGGCCAAGACCTTCTTCAGGATTGAGAAGAAAGGGGGGAGATGCCTGAATTAAAGGGTGGGAGGAGGGAAAAGAATTGATAGGTGAAGCCAGGTGAGTGGAAAAAGTTAAGGGCTGGAGAAGAAAGCATCTGATAGGAGAGGAGAGTGGACCATAGGAGAAAGAAAAGGAGGAGGGGAAAAAGGTCAGATTTGGGAATAGAGGAAGAGGTTGAAGGGTCTTGTTCACCAGAAGGAGCAATCGATATTCATGCCATCAGGTTGGAGGGTACCCAGATGGAATATAATGTGTTGCTCCTCTACCCTGAAGGTGGCTTCATCTTGGCACAAGAGGAGGGCATGGATTGACACTTGGAATGGGAATTGGAATTAAAAATGGTTGGCCGCCAGGAAGTCCTGCCTGTGGCAGGTGCTCTATCATATGGGTTTTCTCAGGCTAAATTAAAAAACCTGAAATGTTTAGGGCAAAAATCAAAAGTTAATTTGATCACAATAGCTGCCTTCTTCTGGGTTATAGGGTTAAAGTGAGCTAGACAATGAAACATAATTACTGCATTGCTGTGTGCTTCATTGCACTTGTGAAGTATCATTGATTGCCATGGTGCACTCAAAGTGCCAAATATTGTACTGGAAGCTTTAAAGTAGTTCAGTGTTTAACTACAGGTTTATGCTAAAAATCAATACTAATCAAGTAACGTTCCAAACTATTACTGTACTGAAATAGTCTGCTCATTCAACCAGCTACAGGACTAAGTGCTTCTAGATGGCTATCACAAATTTGGCAATATAACTAACTGGCTAATGGGCAAGTAAATCTCTAGATTCCTTATTTGTAAAATACTGTCTAAGCTTCAAACAGTACAGTGGCTAGTTTATCGATCATCAGGAGAGACTTTTTGAAGATAGGAATAGATTTTGAAGAAATTATTAATGATATCAGCTTAAGTTTGGACAAGTAGAGGTGGCTGTGTGGAGGGAAACTGGTTGAAAGGAAAAACATGGACATTGGATTTCACAGATTAGTAAAATAGAACCCTGAAGCTTGTACTTGACTTCACATAGGTTACTTTAAAGGGTAGTTAAGAATCAGCCATTTAGGTTGGTTTAGAATGACATATTGTCTGGCATGGACAAAGATGACAGGTCTAATGTCAATTTGCATGGGACCCGGTTGGTAACCCAGAGATTGTGACATTCATGATTTTATCTATTAATTTACATCTTCAGTTAAAACCCTTTTCTTCAGTCCACTTCTAATAATTCTTCTTAAGTGGACCTCGACAACAGGATTCTTCCCTTCAATCAGCATTTTTCCAGATTCAGATTAGTTTGTCAAATACAGCAAGTTGCAATGAATTTCTTTGCTCATGTGTTAACAGTGCACATAGTATTAACAAATACAACAATAAACAATGTGACAAGCACCAGTGTACGGAATGGTGCAGAGTATAGCGATGCAAGCTGAAGTAGTGCAAAAAGGAATGCTGAAATCACAATAATGGAAGAGGTCTGAGAACATTGGATGAGGATCTGGAGGAAGAGATTGGTTCAGAAATCTGATAGCAGTGGGGAAGAAGTTGTTCTCAAGTCTGGTTGTCTTGGTCTTCAAGCTCCTGTATCTTCTCCCAGAAGGTATAGGGAGAAAAGAGAATGGCTGCAATGGTAGGTATCCATCTTGAGAAGATCTCATTACCTTAAGTTTCAAATATAGACAATCCAACTATTACCAGTTTTCATTACCATCATCAAATTAAGCAGTTTTTAGTGTTGAACAAAAATATTGCAGCTTTTGGAAATCTGAAATATAAATGTGAAATTACACTGCAATTTGGACAGAATGTACGGAGAAAATATTCCATCCCAGCCTTCCTCTTCCTGGTGCTACTGGATCAGACTCACTTCGAGCATTTTTTGTATTATTTTTATTTTGAATTTTTGGTCTTACTTATCATGTTTTCTTCAATTCCCAGTTTTGGAATGTCAGAGTATTCTCGTATGACAGACACTGAACGTGACCAGATCGACCAGGATGCACAGATTTTTATGAGAACCTGCTCTGAGGCCATCCAACAGCTGAAGGCAGAAGGTAAACAGTGCACAAAAATGAAACTCTGCAGTTTCATCACTAAAGAGGCTACACTTTTATAAAAATGAAACTGTTCTTGGAATTTTTAACAAAATTAATAAAAAACAAGTGGAGGTATTGATTTATGTTCACTATTGTCAATGGACTTAATTTAGAAAGTTATTTTTTGCTATTTCCGTAGTATGCCACTGCACGCGTAGAAATAGATTGAACCAAAATTTCCACAACATGTCAAGCCAGAGGGATGACATCTAGGTGACCCTGTCTGATGGGGAAGGGATTTTAGGGAGTTCAACCACAACTGGCCTTGCAACACTGGTTAAACAACCTGAAGGAGCCACATCAGAAATCTAAAACACAAACAAGAAATACTGGCTAACCGAAGTCTGTGGAGAGAAAAAACAGAGTGAACATTTAATATCCAGATAAATGGTTGATGACCAGAAATAGTAACTGCATGTTCCATTCTCCATAGATGCTGAGCTGAATTACCTTCTGAGTATTCACAGTATTTTATGTTTTATTAGCAAAGTGTCAGCACAACAGCACTTCATCTGTGCCAAGATCACCCTGGTCAAACTTTCAAACTGTCCTTCTGACCACAATTCATCTTAAATACCCTGAGGTAGAAATTTGTTCTCTGGTGCATGCATTTAATGTGTGATATAGTAACTTGAGTGCATTGAACTCTGTACATGTCAAGCGCATTTAGTGGAAGACAGATTTCTACTCCTGTTAGTATTCTTCCTTGAACTCTGCCACTTCCCCTGAAAAATGTTTGACCTCCTTCTCTGCAAACCATACCACACTTCCTTATGGTGACTGTACACTGGTTCCATGGTAAAATCTTTCTAATTTAAATAACTTAGTTGAAGTAAATTGTGTTGGATTTCTGTCAGAGCATTTATGCTGAAAATAAAGAATGAGACTCTGATGAATACTTGCAATTAAACATATGCTAAATTAACTGAATTTTATGTGGCTATTTAAATAACAGATCACTAAATACTAAGACAGTTAACACATTTAATTATTGAGTTAATGTAGCAGGAAGTTTCAGAAAATTATGGATAATAATTGCTTTAAAGGTCACTCTTTCTGATGCAGCAATCAAGAATGTGAGTTCTGCCCAAGTAAAGGAGCATCGAGAAGGTGTTTTAGACCTGCTTGAAGTTTACCTGAAAAGTAAGTGTAATGTATGTTTTTGATTGGATCTTGGGAATTGTTTCAGACTTTAAGAAATGCCACAGAAATATTTGCTGCATGAAATACTGCCTTATTAAATTGGTTATATGGAATAAAAATCATAGATTTCTGCAGTGAATCCAAGTGTGTTAGAACTCAAAATTATCAGTAACACAGGATGGTTAGGATTCAAGAATTAGTGAGTGTACTCTAAATCAGACCAAAGGAGTCCACCAAAATCTTGGTTGAACATGACAAAAATGATAGCCAAGTTAATTTGCTATAAAAAATGTGTGATGATTTTCATTCGTAATTCAAATATCTTATTTGTGTCCAGCATCAAAGAGAAATCATACAAAGTGTGTTTCTTTGATTCTTACCATCTAGATTCAGATTTTATACATGTAATATCTGGTAATTTAGTGAACCCAGGGGCTATAATTGTATTGTCCTCCCATTACCTGATCTGTCACAAGCCTGTTTATGATTACATAATCCTCCACAAGTGACAATATTAAAGTCCATTAGACTATAGCTTGATCTTTTAAATCACGAACATACTTAATAATGCTCCAGGAGCTGCTGTGAGGAAGATCAGAGGGAACCTGGGAACAGCTAAAAGTGAGGCCAGAGTCCATTAGAATAGCCAGGAAGGAGGCCAGAAATTGAGGTCAAAACTCCTGTGAACACCCTGAGAGTGAGGCCAGAGAGCCAGGAGAAGCAAAGGTCAAGGCCGTGGACTGAGAACAGCCAGAAGGGAAACAAGAGATCCTTGGAGCAGGAATGTTGGCAACATTGTGAAATAGGTCATTTGATAAGATGCATCAAAGTAAAAAGCCTATGTTGTGATATCTGCATTTTCAGAGCTTAAATAGAGCATTATTGATAAATTATTTAGAATTCTAACTCATGAATTAACTCTGTTGTTACTTAAGCTGGTTTGTGGTTTCCAGAACACCTTTTTCAAAACAGTAAGATTGTTTTGACAGATACTTGCTGCTTGCAGGTACTGCAAACTGATATCCCTCCACAACAGTGGTTATAAAATGTTAATCAAATGGTTTTAGTCGATGCCCTTGAGCTAGTTGGCATCCATACAGATGGCAGGGAGATCACTTAAGAGACAAAGGCAGATTCAGTATTGCACATTGTACATATTTCAACAGTGTAATAGGACTAAATCCTTCCTTTAATTCTAAAGCAGCATATAGCTGGATGGAATAAAATTTTAGATTTCTAAAGTGATGAATATCTATTTTTGGGTTATTATTCCTATTCATTACACGACATCCTTTCTCCCACCCAACCCCATTTCAAAACTTGGCAATTATAATAGCATTAATTGCCCGTGGCCTGAATAAGCCATGAACACCAATCAATAATTATGGTTTGAATTTGATGTAATTGACTGCAGGTTGTACATTCAGAACTCTTTTTATTCCAATTATTCTCTTTTCTTATCTAGTCGTCACTGGTACTTACTGGTAGTTCATTGTACTTAAAAGCAATGTTACTAAATAACATTGTTGACAGCATCTTCTGTCACTTTGCTGATGATTGGATGATAATTAGCTGAACTGTGTTTGTCCTCCTACCTGGACAATTTTCCATTTTATGGGTAGATGTAACTATACCTGATTCATTTGGTTGGAGGCACAGTTAGTTCTGGAGTACAAGGTGTTCCACAGCTATGAATGTCCCATATGTTTGCTGTATCCAATGTGCTTAGTCATTTCTTGATATTACAGGCGAATCATGTTGACTTAAGACGCTAATGGGGGGGGGGTGTCAAACTGAAGGGGAAATAGTTGGTGTAACATTTTACAGCGCAAGCGATCACATTCAGGGTTCAATTCCTGCCACTGTATCTGAGGCGTCTGGATCTTCTCCCCACGACCATGTGGGTTTCCTCCGGTTACTCCAGTATCCTCTCATAGTCCACATTAGGGTTATTAAACTGTGAGCATGTTCTGTTTGTACCAGAAACATAGCAATGCTTACAGGCTGCCCCAGCACAATCCCTGTTGACACAAAATGGCACATTTCACAGTATGAAACAGTATGTTTTCACCATACATGTGACAAATAAAGCTAATCTTTAAAAATCTAACAATCTGAGTTATCCATTTAATTGTCCACCACTATTCATGTCGGGATGTAGCAGAATTGCAGATTTCAATCTGCTCGGTTGGCAGAATACAGTATATGACATTGTGTTGTCCAGACATTAAATTCCACCACTTCAATTGGCCTAATATATGCGTAGAATTATCAAGAAAAGTTATTAGCTATCAGAATGGGGTTACTTGCTCTGGAGTGAAGGGTATGTTTCTAAAATCTTACCTCTGTGCAAAAAGAAAAATGTAAATATTCCCTCATGTCAAAACCTAAACCAATAAACCTTCCTCACTCCTTTCCCACAGGAAAATACTGAATGGCTTAGATGGAACAGCAGGATTGTATCTTCAATGGGAATATCAAGCTTTAAAGATATCTACAAAAACTTAATCTCCTTCGGACCCTGGCATTCTGAATTGATTTTAGTGTTTTAATACCTCACTAATACTAAAATATTGGTGCTGCTTGGTATCATAAATTACTTAAAAAGCTTGTAACCCAAATAATTAACATTTTTTTGTTCGAGCATCAATCGATCTTGTCTGCTTTGACAGATGTTTGTAAAGTGTACTCCGAACAAAGAGCAATTCGAGTCAAACGTGTGGTGGATAAGAAAAGACTGTGAGTACCATAAATGCAACATTTCACCTTTGCTGTATATTGATAACCACTTCAGCCCAGCTTCATAAGGGCACTGTTCTTGCATTTATTGTTTGTTTTGGTTATCATTTGTCACTGATGTTTTCTCTGGCATAGAAGAGGAGGGGTTTTCTAAAAGAAGTATAAAAAAAATTATGAAGGGAATAGATAAACTTTCTCCCTTAGCAGAAATGTTTGTAACCAGAAGACATAGCTTTAAGGTGAGGGATAGATGATTTAGAGACACAATATAGCCAGAATCAGAATCAGGTTTATTATCACCAGCATGTGCTGTGTAATTTGTTAACTTAGCAGCGGCAGTTCAATGCAATACATAATCTAGCAGAGGGGAAAAAATAATAATAAATAAACAAGTAAATCAATTACGTATATTGAATAGATTTTTTTTAAATCGTGCAAAAACAGAAATACTGTAAATTTTAAAAAAGTGAGGTAGTGTCCAAAGATTCATTGTTCATTTAGAAATTGGATGGCAGAGGGGAAGAAGCTGTTCCTGAATCGTTGAGTATGTGCCTTCAGGTTTCTGTACCTCCTACCTGATGGTGCAATTCTATTCACTGTTAACAGTATGGTGCCATGAAGGGGATATTTTTGAGGTATCTCAGTATTTGTGCTAAATGTTGATTTATGGATATAAAGCCCATTTCTCCAGTGCTTCAGTATTTGACTAGAATCTCAGCCTGTAGACATATGCTAGCATAAATACCCTCAGCCTATTTGAAGTTAAGAACTGAGGTTGGGATGACCTTGGTTATATAGCGTAGATTATTTAGGACTAATTTACTATTAGTCCTGTAAATTATTTCCACTCCAGCAGGAGGGTTATTGGATATGAGGTGCAGCATTACAGTGAGAAAGATTGAAAGTGTCAAGGTAATGATGCAATCTGCACAGTTGTAGTTTCCATGGTTAGACTGATGACTTGCATGCCATTGTGAAGCAAATATAATTTATTCAGAGAACTGAAGGTGCTCCATAGTCCTGGGTGACAGAGTCAAAGACTTTAAATGAGTTTGTCCTTCCTTACAATAGCTGCATTTATTATTAAGATACACAGTGCAACTCTGATAAAAACAGGCCACTTCTGAGTGAAAGTAGGCATGAGTGATGGCATTCAACAATATTTTCTGTGCATCACTACACCTGATTGAGGGTAGGGTTGTTTAAAAATCAAGACTTCAAAAGTGGCAAAAAATTCATGGTCTGTCAGCAGCAGTAATCCCTGACCTTCCATATATACTACTGGTTCTCTGTTAAGTGTAGGTATCTAAAGGCACTAGAGAAACATCACCAATTGTGAAAGATTTAGAGGTTTTGTTGTGCCAGTAAAACTCACCCAGTGTTACTGCCCTAATTTCACTTCATAAACTCTGTTGCCATATTATTTGGATACTGACCACTAGTATCCCATCACAGACAATACTTATGCATCCAGATTCAAATTTTCATACATTCGTTGCAGAGAAAAAGGTCATTTGATTCATCAAGTCTATGCTGGTTCTCAGAGCCTTCTCATTTATCTCATTCTCCAGTTTATTCCTTTACAGTCTTTCTCAAACTTCCTGATTAAACTGGCTCTGATTCTTCAACCACCCACCTACACAAGGGACAATTTACAATAGCCGCTTAGCTTCTCAGCTTTGGGTTGTAAGAGGAAACCAGAACACCTGGGTGGTGGAGAAACAGGTGATGTGAGCAGGTAATACATGCAGTCACATCGGGAGTATGCAAACTCCACCTAATTGGTACCCAATGTCAGGATCAAATCTGGATCACGAGAACTTTGGAGGCAGCAGCACTACCTGCTCCATCATATTGCAGTCTTTTGAGCTCTGTCATCAGTAGATATTACCAGGTGGCTAAAGGAAAAGATTCAAGGATGTTCCAGAGCTTCCTTGAAAAACCACAACATCTCCACTGACATCTGGGAATCCTTCACAAATGCTGAGTGGAATGCAGGGGTTGCTTCGAAATTATATCAGAGTTGTATGCAGATGGCACACCCGTTGGTTACTGTCATCAGCGAAGGACTGCAAATCATCAGTTACACATAATCTGAGTTAAACAGTTATGTAGCTATTAATTCACTCAACTGATGACCCAAAAGCCTAAATTAATTATCCAGAGACTTAGGACCAATTCAGCGTACAATTCTACGGTAGCTACAGAATTTAAATTCCTGTTAATTAAATGGAATGTGGAACAACAAAGTAATAAAGACCTCAAAAGCAATAGACCTGATTGAACACACTTGGTCCACTAAAACCCTTAAAGGAAGAGTTCTGCCAACTTTACCCGGTTGGTCCATTAATTGAATACAGTCTGTCGGATGCTCCTGTTCTCTGAAACAGCCTAGGAAGCCATTATTATCACCTTCTCAAGGGGAAAAAGAGATGGTCAATAAATGGCTCCATGCTGAAAACTGAATAAATCGATAGATAAATGAATAGACTTCTTCAAATTGATCTCTATCAAAGCAATGATGTATTATGTCTGGAGGAAATGTTGGGAATTGTTCTACAATCAAATGTAGCCTGGGAAAGAAGATGGGAGAGTAGGGCTCCTGGTCCTCTGATGGTGCTCTGGAGACTCAAGGAGAGAGGGTCTCTTTAAACATATGACTAAAAAGCAGTGACCAGCATGGAGAAGGATTGATTTTTTTCACGACAATGGGAAAACCTAGTAAATGCACTATAAAATGTCACACATTGTAAGACCCTCAGTTATTTCTCAATATACCAATGTCCCAATGTTATGCTACTCCAGTTAATCTTCCAGTGCATAATATAGCTGCACATTTGCTGCAAACTTTACCTCAGATCTTGCAGCTTTACACATTGCCAAATAATTAACCACATCAGCCACATGCCCGAACAGACTGGCATTGACTTCCTTCACTCAAGCTGATACAAACTGTACCCCAAGGTGCTATTTTATTAGCAAGTCCACCAGAAAAACAGTGTTTTAAGAGCCTGACTTCAACTATACAAGGACGTAACCAAAAAGTACTTACAGAATTCTATGTGTAGCAGAATCAGAAGACATGCTTGGTAAAACAAGTGCAAACTACCAACCCAATTAAAACTCCCAAGTATATGTTTCTTAGAAATGGGTTCATTTTCTATATGACTTAGTTTTTACGCTTCCTATGTATTTTTCTCTATTACATTAATGTGCATGTTTTTTAAATATTATTACAGGTAAAATTAAGCATCTTAGATTTAACTTTATCATAATCTTAAACCATCCACATTTATCTAACTTTATCTTAAATGTTGTAACTCTTCTAACTGTACCCAGTGTGCATCCTAAATTTAGACTGCTGCAGCTTGTTACATTAACAAATGAAATTTCATTCACCAATTACCCTCTAGAACCATTTTATTTGTTTGAATACTTCAAATATATCCTCTTAATGGAGTGGGTTGAAAAATTAGCACAGACTTAATTTAGAATACTTTGTTGTAATTTTGTATAAATTTGCCATTGAGATAAATTGGGCAGTATGTTTTGATCAGAGATTATTCTGCAATTGCATTTATAGCAGCTCAATACTTTTGGGCCTAGGGCCGATTTCATTGCATATATAACTATTGCAATTGTATCCCTAAGTGTTCATTTCTGATTGGATCCATATTGCAAATATTGCTTGTGTCACTGTTTTTTGAATGAATAATTAGTGGTATTAATGCTTTCTAAGTTTTTGTAATTATTGTAAAATTGTTCTCTTGTTTTTATTCTGGTTATATTGCCACCTGGATGGTTTAAAAGAAAAAGAATGTGTTAATCATTCTTGTTTTCATTCTTCCATGTTTTTTAATCTTAATGAGTTCAGCACATATAAGAGATATTACCAGCAGTATTTCTTAAGATGTTTTGGTAATTATAAATATAAAATTTTAAAGTCATAATAGAGTTGAAGTCTGTTTCCATTTAAATATTAATTCCATTTAAACAACATTTATACAGAAAGCAGTAACATTATATTCAAACGAGCAAGGAGAAATGGAATGGTGCTTATTTGGGAGTATAAATATGAGAGTATACAGCAAAGATCAACTTGCTATACACTGTTATATTAATGCTCCCTTTGTTCAGGGATTTTCTGCTACTGAATTCAGAACTGCACAAGACCAAAGCATTGTAGGCTGTTGAATAGGTCAAGACAGAACACACGAAGGAAACCTGAGGTTGTTCCAAGTCCAAGTTCTCATTGCAGTGTTTGTCCTGGGGTGTGGTGAAGGTCAATAGTGGCAGAGGGTAGCTATCAGGTATTAGTAGGTTGAAAGCAAGCCATGAGGTCAGTGTAGGATTGAGGGTTGTGTGAGGAGACTCGGGGAGGAAAGGGCTAGGCTAAAATTTTTGGGCAAGAAGTACACACTGGGCATATCAGTGGTCAGGAGTTGGAGAGTAGCTGGGGGCTGTGTTTACAATTTGGGGGAGTGGAGTGTCAGGGAAGAACTGTGCAATGAGTAAATATATTACTTAGAAAGGTGCCTACCTGAATCAGGCATCCAAAGCTGGGATCTGGTCATGCAAATCACCAATGTAACAGAGAAGTGGACTTTGATATGAAGGTCTACACTGATAGGAGTGGTATAGCCCCTCATTCAAAATGCTGATGTGGGATCCAGGCATGGGCTGTTCTGGCTCCTCTGCTTTAATCCATCAGCTACACAGAAGTCCTGGAAAGAAAATGGTGGATTTCACAGAACTCACAGTTTCCTTTGTGTATCTTTTTATTCTGGGGAAAAGTTAACAATCTATTTCCTACATGATCTTGGGAGGAACTGAAAATTGTCAATAAGCTATGGAAACAGAGTGGTATTGAAAATTAAGTAATGTGATAAATACAATGGAGTAACATAGAAGAGGAAGAGAAGAATAAAAATAATGAAACAATAATTCTCCATGATTTAAAATTTGAGCCGCAAATGGCTCAGTGGCTTAGTTCGTTGCTGAGTGGCATCAATCACTAATCATGAAATGTTTTATTTATAACATTATGATTAGAAGGGATAGAAGCCCCTGAGATTTAGAAATATTAAGGGTGATATGATTAAATTAAATGGAATATTGCAGAAATTTTATTTTTATTTTATCTTTGATTGCGAGAGACATTTTTAATTCTAAGTGAACTTGTGAATGAAGTAATATAGGGATGAGAAAATCCAGTTTGCTGTTATATGGTGTTCTAACAGAATTACTTTTTCATAGGTCAAGACTTGAGCCTGAACAGCATAGCAAAAAGATGTCAATTTCATCTTCAGAGAGGATTCCTCCAACTGGGTCTGAAAGTTTGGAGGAGTTAGTTTTAAAAGAAGAAAGCAATGGTTTGTAACAGTTAATAACTGCATGTGTTTGCCTTTTCAGAATGGCAGCCAGTGACTAGTGGGGTACCGCAAGGCTCAGTGCTAGGACCCCATTTGTTTACAATATATATTAATGATTTAGACGAGGGAATTAAATGCAGCATCTCCAAATTTGCGGATGACACGAAGCTGGGCGGCGGTGTTAGCTGTGAGGAGGATGCTAAGAGGATGCAGGGTGACTTGGATAGGTTAGGTGAGTGGGCATATTCATGGCAGATGCAATTTAATGTGGATAAATGTGAGGTTATCCACTTTGGTTGCAAGAACATGAAAACAGATTATTATCTGAACGGTGGCCGATTAGGAAAAGGGGAGATGCAACGCGACCTGGGTGTCATTGTACACCAGTCATTGAAGGTGGTCATGCAGGAACAGCAGGCAGTGAAAAAGGCAAATGGTATGTTGGCATTCATAGCAAAAGGATTTGAGTACAGGAGCAGGGAGGTTCTACTGCAGTTGTACAAGGCCTTGGTGAGACCGCACCTAGAATATTGTGTCCAGTTTTGGTCCCCTAATCTGAGGAAAGACATTCTTGCCGTAGAGGGAGTACAGAGAAGGTTCACCAGATTGATTCCTGGGATGGCAGGACTTTCATATGAAGGAAGACTGGATCGTCTAGGCTTATACTCACTGGAATTTAGAAGATTGAGGGGGGATCTTATTGAAACGTATAAAATTCTAAAGGGATTGGACAGGCTAGATGCAGGAACATTGTTTCCAATGTTGGGGAAGTCCAGAACGAGGGGTCACAGTTTAAGGATAAAGGGGAAGCCTTTTAGGACCGAGATGAGGAAAAACTTCTTCACACAGAGAATGGTGAATCTGTGGAATTCTCTGCCACAGGAAACAGTTGAGGCCGGTTCATTGGCTATATTTAAGAGGAAGTTAGATATGGCCCTTGTGGCTAAAGGGATCAGGGGGTATGGAGAGAAAGCAGGTACAGGGTTCGGAGTTGGATGATCAGCCGTGATCATACTGAATGGCGGTGCAGGCTCAAAGGGCCGAATGGTCTACTCCTGCACCTATTTTCTATGTTTCTATGTAATAATACCTTATAGGCATGATGTATTTTGAAAGCTTAAGAAATCAAAAGCATGGTGTGAGTTTACAAGACAGACTCTAGTTAATTGTAATGGAATCATGACATAAGGACATAAGAAATAGGGGCAGGAGTAGGGCATCTGGCCCATCAAGCCCGCTCGACCATTCAGGAAGATCATGGCTGATCTGGCCATGGATTCATCTCCACCTACCTGCCTTTTCCCCATAACCCTTAGTTCCCCTTCTCTATCCAACCTTGTCTTAAATATATTTATAAATATATATAAATAAATGTAGTCTCCACTGCTTCATTGGACAGAGAATTCCATAGACTCACCACTCTCTTGGAAAAGTAGTTCCTCCTCATCTCTGTCCTAAATCTACTCCCTGGAATCTTGAGGCTATGCTCCATAGTTCTAGTCTCACCTACCAGTGGAAACAACTTTCCTGCCTCTATTTTATCTATACCTTTCATAATTTTATATGTTTCTGTAAGATCTCCTCTCATTCTTCTGAATTCCAGTGAGCACAGTCCAGGCGACTCAATCTCCCCTCATAGTCTAACCCCATCATCTCTGGAATCAACCTGCTGAACCTCCTCTGCAATGCCTCCAAAGCCAGTATGTCCTCCTTCATTTAAGGAGAATGGAACTGCACACAGTACTCCAGGTGCAGCCTCACCAGTATCCTGTACGGTTGCAGCATAACCTCCCTGCTCTTAAATTTAATCCCTCTAGCAATGAAGGCCAACATTCCATTTGCCTTCTTGATAGTCTGCTCCATCTGCAAACCAACCTTTTGTGATGCATGCATAAGCATTCCCAAGTTCTTCTGCACAGCAGCATGCTACAAATTTTTTTACCATTTAAGTGATAATCTGCTCTTTAATTTTTCCTTGGATGACCTTGCATTTACAACATTGTACTCCATCTGCCAGACCCTTGCCCACTCACTTAACCTGTCTATATCTCTCTGAAGATTCTCTGTATCTTCGGCATAATTTGCTTTTCTACTCAATTTAGTGTCATCCGCAATCTTAGATACACTACACTCGGCACCCTTTTCTAGATAATTGATGTATATCATGGATAGTTGTGGGCCCAGCACCGACCCGTGGCACACTGCTCACCATTGATTGCTAACCGGAGTAACACCCATGTATCCCAACTCTCTGCTTTCTGTTAGTTAACCAATCCTCTCTCCATGCTAATACATCACCCCCAACTCCATACATCCTTATCTTATGGATAAGTCTTTGATGTGGCACCTTATCGAATGTCTTCTAGAAATTCAAGTAAATAACATCCATCTGTTCCCCTCTGTGCTCATTATATCCTCAAAGAACTCCAGTAAGTTTGTCAAACAGGACCTGCCTTTGCTGAATCCATGCTGCGTCCACCTGATGGATCCATTTCTTTCCAGATGCCTCGCTGTTTCTTCTTTAATGATAGCTTCAAGCATTTTCCCAACTACAGATGTTAAACTAACTGGCCTATAGTTACCTGCCTTTTGCCTACATCCTTTTTTGAACAGTGGCGAGACATTTGCCATCTTTCAATCTGCCGGGACCTATCCAGAGTCCAGAGAATTTTAGTAAATTATCAACCAAAGTATTGACTATAACCTCTGCCATTTCTTTCAGTATACTGGTATGCTTTCCATCAGGACCAGGGGAGTTATCTATCTTCAGGACCACAAGTTTGGTCAGCACTACCTCTCTAGTGATAGCTATTGTATCGAGGTCAACACCTCATATCGCATCCACGACATCTCTCTTTGGCATGTTAGATGTGTCCTCCACCGTGAAGACCGACACCAAATAGTCATTCAAAGCCTTGGCTACTTCCTCATTACCCAATATCAATTCCCCCTTCTCGTCCACCAAGGGATCTACATTCACTATAGCCACCCTTTCCCGCTTTATATAATTATAAAAACTTTTACTATCCATTTTTATATTTTATGCTAGGTATTTTCATAATCTAGCTTCCCTTTCATTATTGCTTGCTTACTGGTACTTTGTTGCTTTTTAAAGTTTTCCCAATCTTCCAGTTTCCCCCTACTCTTGGCAACTTTGTATGCACGAACTTTTAGGTTGATACCTTATTTTATTTCTTTAGTTATCCAAATCTGGCTCTCCCCACCCTTACTGTTGTTGCTTTTAACTGGAATATACTTCTGTTGAGCACCGTGAAAAATCTTTTTGAAAGCCTTCCACTGTTCCTCAACTGTCCCGCCATATATACAGCCTGTGTTTCATTCTACACCAACCAAATCCTCCTCATCCCATTGTAGTCTCCATTGTTTAGGCATAATACACTGGTTTTAGATTGAACTATTGCATCCTCCATTTGTATGAGAAATACAATCATACTGTGATCACTCTTTCCAAGAGGAACCCTAAGTACAAGATCACTAATTTTACCTTGTCTCACTGCACAGGACCAGATCTAAGATAGCATGTTCCCTTGTAGGTTCAGTAACATGCTATTCAAGAAAGCCATCACGGATGCATTCTATGAAGTCCACCTCAAGACTGCCTCGACCAACTTGATTCACCCAATCTATGTGCGAGTTGAAGTCCCCCATACTAACTGCTGTTCCAGTTATTTTGGAATATCAGTTATCCAGTGAAATAAACTGATATTTCTCTGTTTATTGCCAATGCCACAGTAGTGTTATTATTCAGTGGCGGATAGACAACTCCCACCAATGATTTTTTTCCCTTTACTATTCCTAATCTGTACTCAAATGGATTCAACGTTCAGCTCATTAAATCTTATATCGTCTCTCACTATCGCCCTGATTTCATCTTTTATTAAAAGCATTGCCCCACTTCCCTTACCTTCCAGCCTATCCTTCCATATTACCTGATATCCTTGGATATTTAATTCCCAATCCTCTCCACGTTGCAACCACATCTCTGTAATGACCACTAAATCATACCGCTTTGTACTGATTTGAGCCAGAAGTTCACTGACCTTGTTTCGAATATTATGGCATTCAGATAAAAAGCCCTTACACTCATTGTGCTTTTAAAATCTTGTAGTCTTTTACTCTTTTGCACTTCACTTTTCTTCACACCACTCTTACTTTTCTCTTTTTTATCTTTTGTTTTTTCTTTATCTTTCTTCACACTTTTCTGTTTTACGTTATCCGTATGTCTCCAATCTGTTGAACCCATCCTCCTGCTATTTAGTTTAAAGCCCTGTCCACAGCCTGAGTTATATGATTGGCTAGGATCCAGGTCCCATCATGGTTCAGGTGGAGCTCATCCCATTGGAACAGCTCCCTCCTTTCCCAATACTAGTGCCAATTTCGCATGAATTCAAACCCACTTCTTCCACACCAATCCTTCAGCCACGCAGTTAACTCTCTAATCTTCTTGACTTGACCCTATGCCAATTTACACGTGGCTCAGGTAGTAATACAAAGATTACTACCTTTTTGGTTCTGCTTTTTAATTTAGCCCCTAGCTGCTCAAATTCCCTCAGCAGAACCTCTTTCCTCATTCTACCTATGTCATTGGTACCCACATGGACCACGGCAACTGGATCTTCCCCACCCACTGCAAATTCTTCTTCAGGTCAGATAAGATGTCCTGAACCCAGGCACCAGGCAGGCAACACAGTCTTCAGAACACTATCCTCACGACAGAGAACTCTATTTATTCCTCTGACTATACTATCCCCAGTTACCACTACATTTCTCTTCTTTCCCCCCTGAATGGCTCCCTGAATTGCAGTGCCACAGTTAAGTTGCTCATCCTTCCTACAGCCCCCACTCTTCATCCACACAGGGAGCAAAAATCTCAGACCTGTTGGACAAGCTTAAGGGCTAAGGTTCCTCCAGCACTGTCTCCTGGATGACACTACCCACCACACTCACAATCAAACCCTCTTGTCCCTGACCACAGACCGAATTTAAGGCAGCTAATCTAATGGGTGTGACTACCTCTTGAAGTAGAGCGTCCAGGTAACCCTCCCCCTCCCTGATTTGCCGCAGTGTTTGAAGCTCAGATTCCAGGTCATCAACTTTGATCCTGAGATCCTCGAGCAGCGAACACTTGCTGCAGGTGTGGTCACCAGGAACCACAATTAGGTCCACCAGCTCCCACATCATGCAGCTACAACACATCACCTGATCCTGCATTATCCCTACTTTATTTAATTAGCTGTAATTTAGTGACTTTTTATTCAACCAATACAAAAGCTTACCTGCTACTCACTTGAGCCTCCTCACAAAAGTTCCCACTCCTACACTGGTCCACTCACACAATGGCCGCTCCACTTTGACTCTGCTTTACTTTTAGTTGCTCCTGTTAATGAATCGCAGATCGATTGGTCCGCCACTAATGCACCAGTCCCCATGAAACGCTCCTTTTTTAAACTTTTCTCCCTGGCCTGTGCAAAGCTCTCTCTCTCTTCAAATCGATTGGCCCACCGCTAATGAATTACATTGACAATACAGTATATGTGATGTTCTAAATGCAAAGGTTCATTTCAATAAGTAGACATATTAAAAAAATGTTCATGTTGCAAATAGCCACTATTAAAAAAAATAAAAGATGGCACTATGTAAAATGTAGAATCTATTTTATATTGATTAAAAACAACTGTAAAATACTCAAACTGCATAGTAATTTAAATTTTGGCAATAGGTATGTACCTTTTAACAGGGAAAGACATGCAGAAAGAAAATGTTTTACAAGTGAGGAAAATTTTGCTTAGTTCAATAAATATCAGCATTTTGAAGGCAGCAGGGTAATTACCAGTAATTTTGGAAATGTGCAAACTGATTTTAATATCTAATCTAGATGAAGCAAATAAAATAAACCAAACAGTGCCATTAAATTACAGAGGAAAAGATGTTTTAAATTCATGGAATTTCTTTGTCATCAACTGATAATTAATCATTTTGGCTTAGTTTTCCTTTCTCTACTGGAATAACATTACCTGATGATCATTAACACAGACAGAGTAGCATAATATTCTTCTAACTGCTCCATTAAGTCACTTGGTTCCATCTTGTAACAGAGATCTCCTGGGTTTTACAAATCCCTCACCCACCTTCCCAGAACTGAAAGCTAACTTGTTTTCTCCCTTTACCTATTCTGATGAGGAAACTTTGACCTGCAATTATGGGGATGTGTGTATAGACATTAAGAAAGACAATGTGCTGGAGCTGTTGAAAGGTATTAAGTTAGATAAGTCACCAGTGAAGGTGGTAAAGGCGGATACAATAGGGTCTTTTAAGAGACTCTTAGATAGGTACATGGAGCTTAGAAAAATAGAGGGCTATGCACGAGGAAAATTCTAGGCAGCTTCTAGAGTATGTTATATGGTCGGCACAACATTGTGGGGTGAAAGGCCTGTAATGTGCTGTAGATTTTCTATTTTCATTGTTCTAGTTTTAAATATCAACTGTTTCTCTTTACACAAATGCTGCCCAACCTGTTAAGATTCCCAGCATCCTGGGTAAACTGAATATCACACACCAGATTATCCAACTAAATTTACTTGGAATTCAGGCATTAAATATCATCAAGCAAAAATAATTTCATCTTTGTCAGCTAATCTTGGTCTCTATCAGGTCACCTCTCAGCCTCTGTCGCTCCAAGGAGAGAAAGTCGAGTTCACTCAACCTATTCTCATAAGGCATGCTCCCCAATCCAGGCGACATCGTTGTGTAACACTTACCCAACAGGCTGGTATATGTCTAGGGGAAAAGGAGATCCAGCCACTCACCAACCCCACCTCCCGTACACGCAGGTGCTGAGAGAATCGAGTTTATGCCGTGCGCACACACACCATATCAAACTCACACCAGATACCGTTATGGAATACACTTTAAAGATTTTACTAAAACTAAAAGAGTACTATGCAATACAATATATATGAAGGAAAAGAAAATAAAGTAAAAGGCGCCAACTTATCAAAGTTCAGTCAGTTTAGTGCACATCGTTGGAGCTCAGCCATCGAACCATTCGACCCCTCGTCACTTTCCTCCGACCTCCACGTCCTTGCACCTGGGACCACCCTGGTGGTCGACTGAGCAGTGCAGTGCACGTCCACCTTCCTTGGCGTCTTCTTCCCGACTCCCCTGAAAAGACCGCAAAAACCCCCAAGCTCCCAGCCTCACAAGACAAAATAACATTCCCCATTGGTCAACAAATGAATACAATCTCGATATCAGCAAGTCTAAAGCTAAACAACTGCGAGAGAAAGCACTTATCATACAAAGAAGCATTCCTACTCTTATCAAAACAAAGAAGCCATTTTGATTAACATACACAGTACATTGTACACTTGTAAATCTCCTCTGCACCCTTTCTATGGTTTCCATACAGATACTTGAATAAAGTGAAAGAAGAGGCAATGGCTAATGTTTAAAAGATACATACAAGTAAATTTTGCTCTTTAATTCAATTAACCTCAGCAAGAAGTGGGAATAAGACATACATTTCAAGAGACAATAGCATTACGTCAAACAAAAAGATGGATATCAGAAATTAAAATGAAATTTGAATTCCTCAAAGGAAGACTGAAGTACTGCAAAAGAAAGAGAAAGTCAAATACAAGAGTAAGCTGACTCTTATCTTAAAAATGGACTTCAGATATGTTAAAAGGAAAAGATCAGCTTTGTGTCTATCATCATAGAAGACACAGAACACTTCTCGGAAATAGTGAATTTCTATATTCTCAAGCAAATAAAGATCACAAAGATTTTAACAGTATTAATGGTGAAAATATTTGGACTGAAAGGTGGTAAATCCCCAAGGTCTGATGACCTGCATTCTAGTGCGTAGAAGGATATAATAGGCCTGATCAGAACCAGGGATCATAATTTTTCAAGTTCAAGAACAAGTTTATCGTCATCTGACTGTGCATATACAGTTACTGTGCAAAAGTCTTAGGCATCCTACATTTTTTATATGGTTTCAGATGGTATGATCTCCACAGAGGCCATACCATCATCTAGGCTGTCTGGGATTATCTGGAGAGATGGAAGTAAGCAAGACAGCCAAAGTGTGCAGAGTAACTGTGGCAAGTTCTCCAAGACGAACAATCTCCCGGCCGATTTTCTTATAAAACTGCACCTGACAGTGTACCTAAGAGAATTAATGCAGTTTTAAAGGCAAAGGATGGTCACACCAAACATTGATTTGGTTTTGGTTTTTTTTTTCACTTTTTATTGCTCTTTATAGTACTTTTTTAATAGTTAGGAACGTTTCATTATTTTGAAAGGATCTTCGCTTTACAGAAATGTTTACATGTCCCTAAGACTTTTGCACAATACTGTATACAATCAAATGAAAAAACATTTCTCTGGTCCATGGTGTACCCAGAAAACGTACATCACACACAGGATATAAAATAAAATATTACCACAAATAAGTCAATAAACTATAATTCAACATGCATGTAGTGCACAGTATAAATAAACAGTAAACAGTAAAAGAAGAATTGAGCATTCAGCACAGAGATGAAAAGTTTTTTTTTAAAGTAAAACCTCCACATGAGTATTTAGTAAACACTCTGAAAATATTTTCCAGTATAATGCCTCTTATATAGATTACAGAGAAAAACAAGAAGCATTATCATAGGAACAGGCCACTTACTTAAACAGATCTCTACTGATGTTTTTGCTGTGTACATATATAATTCTAACTTAATCTTCTCCAGCTATAATATATCCTTCTCATTTCTTCCTCATGTGATTATCCAGCTTCCTTTTCAAAGAATCAGTCATTTCCTTAAATTTAGCATCAAAGATAAAATTATTTTACATGTATTTTCTTTACACATAGGAAACATGTTTCCAGAGCCACAGGATAATTTAGGTCTTTGGAATGATGCAAAGAGTGATGAACTTTCACCTGAAGAAATACAAATAGTAAGTTCAGTTCTTTAATATAATTAATACTTACTTTATGGTTCCTGATCCTAAAAACAAGTCACTTGTTTATGGTTAATAGTATCAAGTTAACTTTTGAGTGCAATTACATCAGACTCTGAGGAATACTAAAGCGTCACCCTTATTCTTTCAAAGAAGTTTAACCATCCAAATGGCCTTTCTGTCTCATATTTGCTTTTCAATTACATTGTTTTTGTGCTGCATTTGAATTCTTGCTATTCATTACATGAAGATTTAAGATTCAATTTTCTGTTCTATTCTGAAATACCACTACCAAGCACATCTTTCCCTCCACCCCCTTCTGCTTTCCGCAGGGATCGCTCCCTACGCAACTCCCTTGTCCATTCGTTCCTCCCATCCCTTCTCACCAATCTCCCTCCTGGCACCTACAAGTGCTACACCTGCCCTTACACTTCTTTCCTCACCACCATTCAGGGCCGCAGACAGTCCTTCCAGGTGAGGCAACACTTCACCTGTGAGTCGGCTGGTGCGGCCTTTTATATATTGGTGAGACCTGACGCAGACTGGGAGACTGTTTCGCTGAACACCTACGCTCGGTCCGCCAGAGAAAGCAGGATCTCCCAGTGGCCACACATTTTAATTCCACATCCCATTCCTATTCTGATAAGTCTATCCATGGCCTCCTCTACTGTCAAGATGAAGCCACTCTCAGGTTGGAGGAACAACACCTTATATTCCGTCTGGGTAGCCTCCAACCTGATGGCATGAACATTGATTTCTCTAACTTCTGTTAATGCCCCTCCTCCCCTTCTTACCCCATCCCTTATTTATTTATTCCTCTCCTTCCCCCCTTTTTTTTCTCGCTCTGCCCATCACTCTTTGCCTGTTCTCCATCTCCCTCTGGTGCTCCCCTCCCCCCTTTCTCCCTAGGCCTCCCGTCCCATGATCCTTTCCCTTCTCCAGCTCTGTATCCCTTTTGCCAATCACCTTTCCAGCTCTTAGCTTCACCCCACCCCCTCCTGTCTTTACCTATCATTTCAGATTTCCCCCTCCCCCTCCTACTTTCAAATCTCTTAGTATCTTTTCTTTCAATTAGTCCTAACGAAGGGTCTCGGCCTGAAACGTCGACAGTGCTTCTTCCTATAGATGCTGCCTGGCCTGCTGCGTTCCACCAGCATTTTGTGTGTGTTGCTTTAGCATTATCTGGCAAATTTGGGACGTAGTTAGTGCCAAACTAGCAGATTTCTGGACTATTGGTTATTACTCTTATTAGTAACCAAGTTTGCTTTAATAACACATGACTCAGTAGTATAATAAATTTTCCAGTGAACTTGGTGAGTTTAAAGGGAGCATAAGATAAATAAGCACTCTTGGCCATGGCTCTGGTTTCAAACAGTGATTCTGACCCCTGGCTTTCACCCATCCAGCACACAGCCCAGATCCCAGTCCTGCGGGGATTCTGGACCCGTGGTTCTATCCATGCACCCCACATCATGGATAGAATGAGTGAACCAGATGCTGAATTATTAGGATTTCCAAACATTTTGATATTGGTTTATCAGAATTTTACTGTATTTTTATTTTACCGTGATATAAAAATAAGTCAATAATGGAGAGCTTGTTGGTAGTTTCAGATTTTTGCCTGTTCCAAAAAAATTGGTCTATCCATGCTTCTACATTCTGAGTAAAAGCTCTCTCCCAGTACACTTGGATTTAGACATTTTGTGTATACTACATGTGCCCAGGTTTGATGATCTTGTCTTTTTTCAAATTTACATAGATTTTATTCACACACAAATAAATGAATTATTTGGATGGATGAGAGTGAAATCAGTACTGTAAGGACTTTAGGATTGAGATTGACTCTGAAAATATTTATTCATCTCTTATCTCTGTTTCCTGATATGTTGTGTATTCTGAAAGTGTTTGTTCAATTCAAGTGTTGGTAGTAAACATCTGAGCAACAAAGAAGTCTCTCCTCCCAAAGCTTTCTGTGCTCACAAATTCCTTTCTCATTTTCTTTTTTTAATCTGTAACTAGAAGACATTAAAAATGAACTTGAATTGAGTAGTCTAGATATGAATATTTAAATACTTCATAAGTTTGCATGATAATTAATACTCTGCTTCATTTCTGGCAGTTTGAACAAGAAAACCAGCGCCTTGTCAGTGAGATGAATAGTTTGGTGGATGAAGTAAGGTAATGTTCTAATAATACAACTCTGACAAAAAGGCATGTAAAGAAAACAATTGCAAACTAATGTTTATTTTAGAACAGTTAATGACTCAGTGAGCTGTTTATGAAAATTATTGCCGGTGAAGAAAAAATATGTCCCCTGACAAATGAGTGTTTTCCTGCTTTTAGGAATTACTTTTCCTTTGAGATTGAATCATAATGCAAGTAGTGTCCCGTTGGAAGATTTGCATAAATATTATTTTCACTAATATTTGCCATTTTATCCTAAAAATGATTACTTATGAACTTCAATACAGGAAGTGCCTGCTGCACAACTTTAGCCTTATCTTCTCTGAGAATAGCTCCAAACCTGCATTCAAATAGTGGAGAAGAGCTTCCACCATTTCTCCATTTCTTCTCAATGCTGTTCCAATTGGCACTCACCTCATCCTTCTTCCCCTTCTCCAACCCCATCCCCACAAACTTTCAACTGATGCTGCTGACATCCAAGCTCTCTATACCTTGTTGGGTAAGACATAGCTGAGAAGTTATTTTGCTCTGTATTGGTACAGGGACCTACCTATTCGGGGTGGTCCCCAAGCCTAAGTTTATAGGCCTGCCATTAAAGATCACTAGCCAATTTCCCTATTATTAACCAAGTATGAATTGAGGACCCAGCCAAGAACTGGAGAATCAAAGTGCACAAAGTGAGTTAAGTTTTAAAATAAGACACTATAAAAATTCCTTCTGTGTTGTGATTCTCTCCTAGTAAAAGCAGTGAAACTTCTCCCTGATAATTTTGTTTATAATCATTTGGATAAACATCTGCTGAAAATTAGGAATAAAAGTTAAACAGATATGCATCAAATTAGGAGATCAAATGTTGTTCTAAGAAAATGATTTCTGTGCTGCAAAAACTGGACATGCCTGCAGGATGAAATTGCCTGGGACTGACTAATGTCTATTTCAATATTAAAGTAATAACCAGAAGTTTTACAAAATTACCCCAGGGCTCCAAGAGAAATTTCAGGGAATTTATTCCTACAGCCAGTACACATTCTCAGTTACCTCCTGCAGGAGAATTAATAAGTGGTATGGAATTCCTGATATTGCAGATGGGACAAAATCTGTGTGGTTCATGGCCTTTGCCCTTTCTTCATTCCACTATTTTTGTATTTGAGTTAGCCAGCAGAATATTTCCAATGTTCTTTTTCTCTTGTGTCTTCTTACAAAGAGCTGTTTTAGTTATTCTCATTATACTTATCTCCACCCAATGAAAAAGCAGCTGTTTTGAATTTCAGCACTGTTCAGGGGTTAGAGGTGGCATAATATAATCTTGGATAAAAGGTTTGTGCTGTATATTGAGCTGGAAGCCTCATTTCAAAAGCACCAACAGCTTTTTTAGTACTTCTTCCAAGTGATTTTTTTTTAGGTCTTTCATTTAGTTCTGGTTTGAAGTTTTTTTTTGTTTTTCATTCCTGGAGCATTGTTGCCAGCACATTAAATGTAAGATGTCGAACTTAAAAACTTTTTGGACAGACTGTACTTTGCTGACTTGGAACATTCCACATTTTTGTAATGATTATTAATGTCTATAGAACAGATATATAGTGAAGAATTTTTGCTTGTAATTTTGTAGGATGTGGGCATCACTGGAAAACCTGATCACTAGTTAGTATAGAGATGGGGACATTAGCTTTCTCAACCACTGCAGGTATCTGGTGAAGCTGCATTCACAGTGCTGTCAGTTCTGGGATTGTGATAGTATAAAGTTTGATGGCAACTCTGAAGCAGTGACATTCCCTTGCATTTATGGCCCTTGACTTTCAAATGTAAAGGTTTTGGTTTGCCAAGCACTACCGGAAACCAATTAAGCAAATAAATAATTAAATAATTAAACCTCTAATTAAATGACTCACAAATATTTAATAAATTAACTAGCAGTTGGAGGGACTTGCCATATCAAAAGGTCTTTGCATCAGTAAAATATCTGGTGAAGTAATAAATATTCTGTTCTTTCATTACCTGGAGCTTCAGATTGACCAGACAGATGTAATTAAAAACCAGCTGTCTTTTCTGTCACTAAAGCCAGGTAGCACTCACATCTACTGTGATGAAGTGTTTTGAGAGGTTAATTGTGGCTAGAGTTAACTCCTATCTGAGGCAGAGCCCGGGAACCTCTGCAACTTGCCTACCTCCACAGCATGTCTACAGCAGATGCAATCTCCCTGGCTCTCAGCTCACTTTGGAGCATCTGGACAACAGCAAAACAGCAAAACATACACCATGTAGCTGTTTATTGATTACAGTATGGTGTTCAATGCCATCATATCCTCAGCACTAATCACCAGGCTTTAAAACCTGGACCCCTGTACCTCCCACTGCAACAGGATCCTCAGCTGCCTTACTAGGAGAGAACAGTAAGGGTTGATCGGTACCTAGCATCTCGTCACTGACAATTAATAAGGGCACAGCTCAAGGATGTGTGCTAAGCCCACTGCTCTGTCTGCATTTATGACTGTGGAGCTAGGCACAGCCTCAAGTTTCATCAAAACAGTTGCCGATGACACCACTGTTATTTGCGGACTCAGGAGATCTACAGAAGTGAGAGATCGGTTGTTTGAGTGGTGTCACAACAATATTTCACTCAACTTCAGCAAGACTAAAGAATTGATTGCGGTCTTTAAGAAGAAGACATTGGGAAAACACTCATGACTCCTTACTGAGGGCTGAGCAGCAGAAAGAGTAGGTAGCTTCAGATTTCTGCCTGAAAACATCTCACAGCATCTATCCTGGGCCCAAAGCCAAAGGCATGCCAGTGGTTATACTTCATTAGAAGTTAGAGGAGATTTGGCATATCACCAAAGATTTGCAAATGTATGGGGCAGAGCATTCTGACTGATCGCATCACAGCCTGGTACGGAGGCTCCAGTGCACAGGATCTCAAGAGGCTGTAGAGCATTGTAGACTCAGCAAGTTCTATCATGGGTGGTGAACCTCAGAAATTTATTGCCACGAACGGCTGTGGAAGCCGAGTCATTTGATCTTTTTAAATTGTTATAGGTTTTTGATAGGTTGATAGGTTTTTGATTAGTTAAGGAGTCAAAGGTTACAGGGAGAAGGCAGGTAAATGGGGTTGAGAGGGATGGGATGGTGAAGCAGACTGAATGGGCTAATTCCACTCTTCTAAAGAGGTGGTGCCTCAAGAAAATGCCAAGCTTCATCAAAGCCTCTCACCAGCAGGGACATGTCGTCTTTTCATTACTACCATCAGGGAGGAGGTATATGTACCTGAAGACCCACATTCAACCTTCTTCACTAACGTCATCAGACGTCTGAGCTGTCAATGTACACTATTTCGTTAACCACCTTTTGCACTTTTTTAGAACATACACTAATTTTCATGTCTTGCATTGTATTGCTGCTTCAAGCCTTCATGACATACGTCAGTGAAAATTAACCTGACTCTGGTTCTGATTCAGTGTCCAAGGGTCTAGGCTAAGCAGAACTCTTATTCAAATCCATCTATGACAGAAAACAACTTTAAAATCCAGTAACCAAATACAAAGCTAATAGCAACAGTGAGTATCACAAAGCTACCAGATGTTTGTACAAACCCATGTGGCCCATTAACATTTTTAAGGCCATCATGGCAGCGGGCATCGTCTTGAGTGGACAGAGTCGGAGTGGTGATCTTGAGGCTTTAGCTCTTTAAGATTTTCGCAAAGAGAAACTTCATGTAGAGAAAACAGAAGAAAAGAAAAGCTCATCTTTTTCCCCTCCTCTTCTTTCTATCTGCTCAGCTCTGACAATAGAGATGCCAGGCGCGATAGTTGAATGCTCCACTTGTGTGATGTGGGAAGGCAGGGAAAACTCCCGTACCCATGACAACTACAACTGCGAGAAGTGCATCCAGCTGCAGCTTCTAACAATCTGCGCCAAGGAGTTGGAGCCAAAACTGGATGAACTCCAGATCACCACCCAAGGGGCTGATAGACAGGACATAGAGAGAGGAAGTTACACCCAAGGTGCAGGCCATTGGGGGTGGCGTGTGGGCACGGTGACCTAACAGAGGAAATTCACAGTGGTCAAGTCTCTGGCACTGAGTCTGCCTCTGTGACTCGGAACGGGGAGAAGTGGCCTACTGTGGTGATAGGGGATGCATTAGGGGAATGGACTGGAGGTTCTGTGGCGAGAACAAAGAGGTATGTTGCCTCCTGGGTGCCGGGGTCTGGGATATCTCGGATCGAGTTCTCAGCATTCTTAATTGGGAAGATAAACAGCCAGAAGTTGTGGTCCATGTGGGTACCAATGACGTGGCTGGGATGAGCGACAAGGTTCTGCATAGGGAGTTCAGGGAGTAAAGGGCAGGACCTTCAGGGTTGTGATCTCAGGATTGCTACCCGTGCCACATGCTAGTGAAGCCAGAACTAAGAGGATTATACAGTTTAGTATGTGGCTAAGGAGATGGTGTAGGAGGGAGGGCATAAGATTTTTGGATTATTGGGCTGTCTTCCAGCGAAAGGGGGACCAGTACAGAGAGGACGGTTTGTACCTCAGTGCTAGCAATATGCTAGTAGTTCCAGGTGTCAGGGTCATGAAGTGTGTGAAGCTACCGTAACTAGAGAGAAGGTTCATGGGAAGCTGAAAGGTCTGTCTGAAGGTAGGTAAGTCACCTGGACCAGATGATCTACTCAAAGAGATGGCTGAAGAGATTGTGGAGACATTAGTAATAAACTTTCAAGAATCACCAGATTATGAAATGGTTCAGGAAGATTGGAAAGTTGCAAAAGTCACTCCAGTCTTCTAGAAGGGAAAGAGGCAGAAAAAGGGGAACTATACACCAGTTTGTCTGACCTCAGTGGTTGGGAAGATGTTGGAGTTGATTATTAAGGATGAGGTCTCAGGGTACTTGGAGGCACGTGATAAAATGGGTCATGGTCAGCATGGTTTCCTTGAGGGAAATTTTACCTGACAAATCTGTTGGAATTCTTTGAAGAAGTAACAGGCAGGATAGAGAAAGGAGAATTGGTTGATGTTGTGTATTTGGATTTTCAGAAGACCTTTAACAAGGTGCCATACATGAGACTGCTTAACAAGCTACAAGCCCATGGAATTAAAGGAAAGACCCTAGAATGGATAAAGCAGAGTCTGATTGGCAGGAGGCAGAGTGGGAATAAAAGGGCCTTTTCTGGTTGGCTCCCAGTGACTACGGTAGTCGTTTTCCACAGGGGTCTGTATTGAGACCAATTCTTTTAACGTTGTATGTCAGTAATTTGGATGATGGAATTGTTGGTTTTGTTGGAAAGTTTGCAGACAATATGAAGATAGGTGGAGAGGCAGGTAGGTAGTTTTGGGGAAGAAGAGAGGCTACAGAAGTATTTGGACAGATTAGGAAAATGGGCAAAGAAATAGCAGATGAAATACAATTTTCGTAAGTGTATGGTCATGCACTTTGGAAGAAGAAATGAAAAGGTTGACTATTTCCGAAATAGAGAGAATAAACGAAACCTGAGGCACAAAGGAACTTTGGGAGTCCCTGTGCAGGATTCCCTAAAGATTAATTTGCAGATTGAGTCTGTGGTGAAGAAGACAAATGTTATGTTAGCATTCATCTCAAGAGGACTAGAATATAAAAGCAAGGATGTAATGCTGATAACTTATAAAGAATGGGTGAGGCCTCACTTAGAGTATTGTGAGCAATTTTGGGCCTCTTATCTTAAAAATAATTGCCAAAACTGGAGTAGGTTCAAAGAAAGTTCACAAAAATGGTTATAGGATTCAATAGCTTGTCGTATGAAGAGCGTTTGATGGCTTTGGGCCTGTATTCGCTGAAATTCAGAAGTATGAGGGGTGAGCTTATTGAAACCCATAGAATGGTGAGAGGCCTTGATAAAGTGGATGTGGAGGGGATGCTTCCTGTGGTTGGAGAGTTTAAGACTAGAGGACACAGCCTCAGAATAGAGGCCGTTCTTTTAGATTAGAAATGAAGAGGAATTTCTTTTGCCAGAGAGTAGTGAATCTGTGGAATTCTTTACTACAGACAGGTGTGGAGGCCAAGTGTTTATGTATATTTAAAGCAGAGGTTAATAGATTCTTGATTGGTCAAGGTATGAAGGCAAATGGGTAGAAGGCAGGAGATTGAGGTTGAGAGGAAAATTAGATCAGCCATGATGAAATGGTGGAGCAGACTCGATGGGACAAATAGCTTAATTCTGCTCCGATATATTATGGTCTTATACTCAAGAAAGGAAATTTGTCATTTTGCTCTGACTATGTTATGCCTCCAGTCAGACACTTAGCCGCTCACTGCGACAGTCTTAACTGTATGTAAATGCCTATACAGCCAGAGGTTTACGAATCCTGTAAAACGTCTTTAATATTTACTCAAGATTAGGTTTCCAATCTGGAGAAGGATGTCTGCAACCACACGTTTTATAGTACATGAAGTACAGCTTTGAAGTTTAGTCGCAGGTGTAATAATACATTCAGGGGACCATCATCTCAGAGATTACAGCATTCAATGTGCAAAGCCTGCAATATCATCTACTGATGAGAACTGAGTGTGGTTTTACCAGCATTTTCCAGGTCCCAGAAATATTTTTAAACTTAATTATATCTAGCCTCAAAGAAAATCTTCCTACAACTTGACACTCTGAGATTCAACAGGATAGTTGAAATGGTAGAAGTAAGTGAAAGTAAGTAAGTAAAACACTGCTGCAACATGCTGAGATTGGGGGCAAACATGCTATGTTGTCGTACAGATGAAGAGTTTACCCTCATGTAATCCCCATGTCACACCACCTATGGGATTATCCTGAATAAGGAAAGTTTTCAATCTCCAACACTGCTAGTTAAGAGATCAATGGAAAAACAAAGCAGCAAATTCTGGAAATGTGAAATAAAAACAGGAAACCCACAACTGGCTGATGATCGATTGCATCCCCTCCAGTGCTGAGAAATTTTTTAAAGCTCTGTTTATTATATTTGATTCTATTTTCAAATGAACATATCCTTGACCTGTATGTAAAAAAATATTGTATATATTTGGAACAGGCAAATTGAGGGAAAAGTAGTTGAAATCTCAAGACTTCAGGAAATTTTTACTGACAAAGTTCTGCAACAGGTGAGCTAAATATTATTTTTTTCCTTTACGTGTTGCTAACCTATTTTGCATAGCAAATGAATTTGGTTCTTTGGGATGTGGTGGTCCTTTTTCAAATTGTGCATTTAAATAAAGCTATGGAAAAGTGATTTGAATTCACTGGGAACCAAACGCCTTTTAGAATTTAGTCTGATCAATAAGTGCATTTGTTGGTCAGATGTTGTTTCTCATACACTGAAATTGGGGGTGCTTCAGATTAAATTGCTCATTCAAAGTACAAATAATGACACTGATTAATTGTACCCACACACTGTGCCACAGGTAAATAACATGCTGGTGATCTATGCTTTGGGGTAGAAATTTCCCTCACTTTGCAAAGATAGTCACACAATGTAAGAACAACTGTCTGTTGTACTTCACTTTTGAAATTCAATCTCTATGAAGTAAGTGGAAGGAAGGTTGGAAACTGAACGCAACATACAGGTGCTATCATGTACGTCCTGTGCAAGCTGCGGAAAACAAGGTGTAAAAATTGCTGCTCTTAAGCATTTTCATGCAATGTTGTTTTTAAATATATATCTTCTTATTTATTTTAATGTTCATTAGTATTTAAGTGCCATTTTCACAGAGATTTCAGCCTGTTATTGATAGAAATCAGTATTTTCTGTATTAGATTTCTCTCACTTTAAAATGCATCTTCTTCCAATTTTAACCAAATGACAAGAGACATATTTTGGAATGTTGTTTTTCTTCTTCATGCCTTGGGGCACATCAGCAGCAACTTTCTCGTTTTTTTGGCATTTGTTTTTTACGAGGCCAACTTAGTAGCTCGATGCTCAACCCAGCACGGATGGAAAGTGAGCAAGGAGCTGGCCAGATTCGAACCCAGGACCACTTGCCTCAAACTCTGGTGCAGATGCCACTGCACAACTGGCAGTTTTGGATGTACATAGTAGATTTTGCTTCAGTTCTTCTTCTTGTCAAGTCCATTAAAGAACTGGAAGTTGCTTCTTCCTTTCTTCCAGTCAGTGAAATGGGAACAAATTGTGCTCAAAATTGTGCCTTTAATGAAAACTCTTCAAATTTCTGCTCAAATTCACTTCCAAACATAAAATTTAAACCAGCCTGATCAAGCAAAGTTAAGCAATATGACTCCACCTACCACCTACCAACCTTTGTCTCCCCACCCCTCCAAACACATCTGGTTCATTCTGTCCATCAACCCATCTCCGCCTGACTCCACCTATCACCTGCCATCCTCTATCCCCTCACCCCCTTCCCCCTTTGCACTACTATATATGGTCATCTTCCCTGTTCCCATTGGATCCTGATGCAGGGTCTCAATCTGAAATATTGACTTTCACCATTTATTTCTAAAGAGGCTAATTACCCGCTGAGTTCTTCCAGTATTCTGTTTGTATTGAAGTTTTCATATGTGATTTTAATTGCTTTGAAAATCTTCTTTACAACTATTTACATGTCCATGAATTTAACAAAATAAAATGATGACAATTTATGAGACTGTAATGCCTCAGAGCAGAACTAGGCCACTGAGCCTGCTCCATGGCTGACAAATATCTCTCTCAAACTCATCCTCCTGCCTCCTCCCCATAATTTTTGATGCCCTTACTAATTGAGAACGTATCAACCTCTTGTTCACCTATAGGACATCAGAAATTGCAGAAAATAACATATAAAAATTGTTCAAAACTATTTCCCAGGTACTATAGAATGCATCGGTCAGTATAAAAAGAAAAAAAAGTCAAAACCTTTTAAAGCTTTTCTAATAGTGTTCCAAAATAACCTCATAAAATTTAAATGCTCCACAGTGATCTGCAATTGAGTGCAATTTATGTAAGCTCCCAGTGATGATTAATTCATTCCGAGTGCAAGAACATTTATATTTTGAACAGTCCATTAAGAATTTCAATATTTTTTGCCTTCTCATAGTCAATGTATTATCGCACCATTTTTATATGGTAGTCTAATTTTGTCAACATTAATCAAATTGTTACTGGTTGCCTCTCCGAACTATAACATGAATTTCTTAATTTAGAGCAAAGGCTTGCAGAAACTTGAATTAATACAATTTGTCTTTAAAATTTTGCTGTTTGTGCCAATGTATGCCAGTTGAATTGTACGAAGAACAGCATACAGAGAAGAAACTCCAGATCTTGGCTCTTTATTCAGAGATGCTCTATTTGCAATGCTTTTTATAGAAACATAGAAAACCTACAGCATAATACAGGTCCTTCAGCCCAAAAAGCTGTGCCGAACATGTCCTTACCTTAGAAATTATCTGGGGTTACCCATAGCCTCTATTTTTCTGAACTCCATGTACCTATCCAGGAGTCTCTAAAAAGACCATATTGCATCCGCCACCAGCCCATTCCACGCACTCACCACTCTCTCCCACCACAACAACCTTGTTATTATTACTCCTTTCCAGAATCTGTCTCCCTATCTGCTCTTTGATGTCCCTTTTACTATTGGGCTGTCTATAAAAAAAAACACCCAGTAGAGTTATTGACCCCTTCCTGTTCCTAACTTCCACCCACAGAGACCCCGTAGACAATCCCTCCATGTCTTCTTCCTTTTCTGCAGCCATGACACTATCTCTGATTAACAGTGACACGCCCCCACCTCTTTTGCCTCCCTGTCCTTTCTGAAATATCTAAAGCCTGGCACTCGAAGTAACCATTCCTGCCCCTGAGCCATCCAAGTCTCTGTAATGGCCACAACATCATAGCTCCAAGTACTGATCCACGCTTTAAGCTCATCCGCTTTGTTCACAACACTCCTTGTGTTAAAATAGTCACATCTCAAACCTTCGGTCTGAGCGCGTCCCTTCTTGATCACCTGCTTATCCTCCCTCTTGCACTGTCTCCAAGCTTTCTCTATTTGTGAGCTAACTGCCTCTTCCTCTATCTCTTCAGTTTGGTTCCCACCCCCCAGCAGTCCTAGTTTAAACTCTCCCCAATAGCCTTAGCAAACCTCACCGCCAGGATATTGGTCTCCCTCGGATTCAAGTGCAACCCGTCCTTTTTTTACAGGTCACTCCTGCACCAAAAGAGGTCCCAGTGATCCAGAAATCTGAATCCCTGACCCTTGCTGCAATCCCTCAGCCATGCATTAATCCTCCATCTCACTCTATTCCTTTACTCACTGTCACGTGGCACAGGCAGTAATCCCGAGATGACTACTTGCTTCTCAACTTCCTTCTTTCCTAACTCCCTGTAGTCTGCTTTCAGGGCCTCCTCCCTTTTCCTGCCTACGTCGTTGGTACCAGTATGTACCACGACCTCTGGCTGTTCTCCTTCCCACTTCTGGATATTGTGGACACAGTCAGTAACATCCCAGACTCTGGCACCTGGGAGGCAAACTACCATCCGTGCTTCTTTCCTGTGTCCACAGAATCGCCTGTCTGACCCCCGAACTATAGAGTCCCCTATCACTACTGCCTTCCTCTCCCTTTCCCTACCCTTCTGAGCCACAGGCCAGACTCTGTGCCAGTGGCGTGGCCACTATTGCTTCCCCCAAGGGACATTGCCTCAAGATTCAGGGGTGAAGATTTAAGACGGAAATGAGGAGAAACGGTTTTTCCCAGAGAGTGGTGAATCTGTGGAAATCTCTGCCCAGGGAAGCAGTTGAGGCTTCTTCACTAAATATATTTAAGATACAGTTAGATAGGTTTTTACATAGTAGGGGAATTAAGGGTTATGGGGAAAAGGCAGGTAGATGGAGCTGAGTTTACGGACAGATCAGCCATGATCTTATTGAATGGCGGGGCAGGCTTGATGGGCGGTATTGCCCACTCCTGCTCTATTTCTTATGTTCTTTTGTAACAGTACTCAAGCAGGGGTACTTATTGTCAAGGGGTACAGGCACAGGGGTGCTCTCTAGCATCTGACTCCTGCCCTTTCCTCTCCTGACTGTTACCCACTTACCTGTCTACTGAGGCCCCGGTGTGATGGCCTGCCTATAGCTCCTATCTGTCACCTCCTTACGCTCCCTGACCAGACGAAGGTCATCGAGCTGCATCTCTAGTTCCCTAACACGGTCCCTAAGGAGCTGCAGCTCGACGCACCTGGTGCAGATGTGGTCATCTGGGAAGCTGGGAGTCTCCCGGACTATCCATATCTGACACCGAACACAGAACACCGGCCTCACACACATTCTTCTTGTCTGTTTTCTATTCAGGCAGCCTACCATGCCTCAACCCGTTATCAGCTAAGCCCCGTTGAGCCAAAGCCTTCCTACTCTGTCTCCCTCTACTCCGTCACCTGCTGCTCTGATGCCCGCTCTATAAAGCTGTCTCCTTTTAAACTCCTCGCTGTTCTCACTGGCTTACGTCCACGCGCTTGCGCAGCTGTGCCCCGATGTACTTATGTACAAATATGTCCTTTAACATTTTTATTTATGTTGTTTATAAAATTATTAATGGGTAACAATATTTTAAATGTTTAAGAACATTAAATATATTTGCGTTATTGTGAGAAAGTTGATATTAGTATGTTCCCATATCTGTTCAATGTTTTGAAAGGATTTGTTTTGGTAGAGACAGTAACATCTGACGTTTGTGAAATGGAAATTATGGGCAACGACTTCTGTTTATCCAATTCATTAAGATTTCTTTATTCTTGCTTGACAGGAAAAGGAGATAGACAGCATTCATGAACTAGTTGTGGGTACAACTGAAAATGTTAAGGAAGGGAATGAAGATATTAGAGAGGTAAGAAATATTATTAGTTGATAGACGTTGATCTCAGTTTTCTCTGAAAGATGAATGACTCAGAACAATAAAGAAGAAAATCGACAATGCAGATGAATGTTATTAACTATGCTCTAAATTATCTGGAGTCAGCTGCGCAGCAATTGCATTACATTCTTTTCTAAAATTTATTAACGTTTCCCTGAAAAACATCAATGGAATAGCCTCAAAATGCAAAGATATTCAATTTCCATTCTGCTGTAGTTCGTGATTCAGAATATGGAGTAAGAGAATTTATTTTATAGTTTACTATTTATGGTATTAACTGTGCCTATAGAAAGGGTGCCAAGGTTAAGAGGAATTAAAAGAAAAAAATCTAGCATGGTATTGTGTTTGCAAGAGTTCAATAAGTTAAGGTTGCTCTTCTTTGAGCAGAGGGGTTCAAGTAAAGATCCATGCATTTGAACAAAAGCTTGTGTTCAAAATCAGAAAAACAGTTAATAACGAAGGGAAACAAATTAAGGCAGTAACCAGATGTCACTGACTTAAGGGAACTAGCAAAAGAGCCAAAAGCTACATAAAGAAATTATTTTAATGCAGTCAGTTGTTATGATGCACTGATAGGGAGAGGGAGGTCATTCTTGAAAGGGGGAGAAGGTTATGCAACTCTGAAGAGCTTTGCAGTGAAATTAACTGAACAAAAGGGGTTGATGGCCTTCGTCGGTGCCACATCCTCCATTGATTTACTTCTTTATAACTTTCAATGCAAAAATATTTTGAAGGTGAAAGTAACCACAGCAGCACACACAAAATGCTAGAGGAAGTCAGCAAGTCAGGCAGCATCTTTGAAAGGGAATAAACAGTCAATGTTTTGTGCCGAGCTCGTTCATCTTTTCTGGAAATGTAGGGGATAGAAGCCAGAATAAGAAGGGGTAGGGGAAAGGAGCAGAAACTAGCAAGTGATAAGGGAGAGGGTGGATGAGTGGGTGAGGAAGGTTAAAGTAAGAAGCTAGAAGATGATAGGTGGGAGAGCTAAAAGGTTTGAAGAAAAAGTAATCTGCAAGGAGAGGACAGTGGACTGTGGAATAAAGAGGAGGAGGATGGGGCCACTGCATAAGGCTGGAAAAAGCAGCAGAAATTTGTAAACTCAGCCAGCTCCCATCATGAGAATTAGCTTCCCCAGCATCCAATACACCTTCAAAAGGTGGCATCCATCATTAAGGACGTGGCATCCATCATTAAGGACCCCCATCACCCAGGACATGCCCACTTCTCATTGCTAACATCAAGGATGAAGTACAGAAGCCTGAAGACACACATTCAGGAACAGCTAACCAGAATGGGATATGGAAAAGTGAGAAGGGGGAAGAAGATGTAATTATCAGAAGTAAAGAAATCTATGTCCATCCCATTAGGTTGGATTCTACCCAGGCAGAATATGATGTTTTGCTCTTCTAACCTGGATTTGTCTTCATTTTGGCAGTCGAGGAGCCATGGTCAGACATGTTGGTATGGGAATGGAAAATTGAATTGAAATGGGCAGCCACAGGGAACTCCTGCCTTTTGTGGTGAACAGAGCGAAGGTGCTCGACAAAGCAGTACCCCAATCTGCGTTGGGCCTCACTGATGTAGAGGCAACTGCACAAGGAGCATCGGATACTATAGATGACCCTGTCAGACATGCATGGAAGGACTGTTTGGCAGTCCTTCCTATTCCACCCACCATCTTATTCTGGCTTCTGCTCTCTTTCTTTCTGGTCCTGATGAAGGACCTTAGCCCAAAACCAATTGTTTATTCCCCTCCATAGATGCTGCCTGACTTGCCAAGTTCCTCCAGCATTTTCGGGTGTTGCTCAAGGTTTCCAGCATCTGCTAAATCTCTTGTTCTATGAAAATAACGGCAGGCAGAGTTCAGGTGGTAGTGCTCACATATCTCTGATTCAGACTTGACTGACTGATAAACACCTCTGGTTTAACTTGGCACAACTAGGTAAGCTACCGTAGATTTCGCACTACAGAGCGCACCTGATTAAAAGCCGCTGGCTCTAATTTTAGAAAGAAAATCAATTTTGTACTTGTACAAGCCGCACCGGATTTTAGGCCGCGCCGGATTTTAGGCCGCACCGGATTTTCGGCCGCAGGTGTCCCACGTTGTAATATGAGATATTTACACAGAAAGATATTACACGTGAGGATTTTTTAACTTTTAATTAAATCCATATGGTAACATAAACAAATACATATTGCAAATGCTTTTTTTCGAACCGTGCCTGTAACGCGGCTACTTTTAAATATACGTTGCGTATACTTTTTTACTGAACAACATTCCAATATCTCCTAACGACTGGTAAAAAATATATATACTGCAGCCTACCAGGAAAAGTTATTGATAGCCTTTAACTTAAAAGCAGCGTTCGCTCAGATCTAATGCCGCTCGCCCCCACCTTCCCGTTTATCGCAAACCGGTATTTCCCACAAGACGCGGCGAAACCGGGTGTGACGTCATAGCATCCCGCGATGTAGTACAGAAAACAAATATAGTTAAAACACTTCTAACTTTAACTAGAAATTACTAACAAATGAATTACTAAGCAAAAATATTATAAACTAAATAACTGCCATAAAGGCAGCACAATGCTTTTCTTCGAGTGTTTTCCATGTTGATGAGGGTGAGTACAAATGACTGATTTACAATAATTTAATTGTGAAAGTGCGCTTGATTTATCGTACAATTTCATTGGACCTCTGTGAACTACTCATCAATTTTATTGGTCTACTGTTACGAGGCAAAATGTTTTTGGCGGCATGAAAAAAAACCATGCATTAGCCGCACCGTAGTAAAGGCCGCAGTGTTCAAAGCTGTTCAACGTGGGAAAAAAGTAGCGGCTTATAATCCGGCATCTACGGTAACTAAATAACTGAGCTTATTGACAGAGCAATGTAAATGGGAATTCTGGATTGAAGGGCAGTGCAGTGGTACACAAGTTCCAGGTACTGCCACACAGCTGCTGTTCACTCCTGACTTCTGTGAAGAGTTTGCACAATCTTCCTGTGACACTTCCTGTGGGCTTCCTCCAACATTAAACAATGTCCCTAAATTTCCCCTAGTATAAGTGGTAGCAGGAGAACCAGGACTTGTGAAAGAGAATAGATTAGATGTGGGGGAATGGACTAATGGGTGTTCTCTGAGAGTCAGCATAGGGTTGTTGGAGCAAATGACTTCCTTCTGTGTTGTAAGCAAATACACCTGAATACTTTTTCAATAATGGCTTTGAATTATTGGTACATTGAGGTTGGAAGGTGACAGATGAAAATAATGAAAATTTGTGTGTGTGAAGACCTTGAACTTTAGGTCATCAGACACTTATTACAGCAGTAGTGATCTTCATGTATCTGAGTGGTCACCAACCTTTTTAAGCCCAAGATCCACTACCTCAGCCTCAGTGAAAGGCGAGATGGACTCCAAATTGATTAGTTACACGCATGCGCACTGGGGCAGAAAAGACCAGGAGTAAAACCCCTCAACCCGGAATGCATAAGCACCAGGGGTACCCACCCTTTTTTGCACCGTGGACCGGTTTAATATTGACAATATTCTTGCAGACCAGCCAACGGGGGGGGAGGGAGTGGGGGGGTGTTAAACACAACCTTCGCGGCTCTCGGCACTTAGCTGCTGTCCTGCCCTGCTCACGTTTTTTCCGCGGAAAAAACTCAACAGGTTCGTCTTTAAGTGCAGGGCACTTGGACTCAAGGTACCGAAGCAGTTTTGAGGGCTTCATTGCCTCATTAGACAGCCTCCAGGCCTGAACTCCATCCTCTGCCTGCCCACCGCCAGGGCTGCGGCGGTTTCAGTCCGGACAGAGCGACCAACCGAGCGAGGAGAGCGAGAGGCCCGCACCCGCCCCCCTTGTAGGACCTATCAACCGACAGAAGTTTGTTTCAGCAGATTGCAGCGAGGTAGCTGCTCTGATACTTACGAAACCTTGAGCCCGAATTAGGTCGTCTGCGAATATTTTAGCACCGGGTTCCCCACGAACATTCGGTGTGCTAAACAGGTTTAGAGGCGGCGCCCATCTGTCCGTGCTTCAGCCCTGTAGCATTGGGTCTTCCCGCCGGCCGCGCTCTGGGCCAGTAGCATCAGGTCTTCCCACCGGCCGCGTGTTTAGGCGACTGATGACCTCGCATGGGTTCAAGTTCAACAGTGGGCATGACAGGGAATGAGGAAAGGTGCAGCTGACTCGTATCATTTCCTCACGGCCCGGTGGTTGGGGACCACTGAAGTACACTGTGTAGTGCGGGGGACCTATGCACATGTGCACTGGGCAGAAAGAACGGAACGAAAATCCCACAACCCGGAAACAATCTCTTCACAGTATTTGTGTTTTTTTGGGGGGGGGTTTCGGGATCTACTGGGAAAGTCTCAAAGATCAACCAGTCGATCGAGATTGACGGGTTGGTGACCACTAATGTATCTACTAGGTGGGAATTCCAGCTCACACTAATCCTCTCATAGTAATTGACATAAATATGCTTGAATTACCTATTTCATTTTTAATCTATTGCCTATATACATCTTCTGTGCATTAATATTTCACAATAATAGATTGTAATAGTTTATTCCAAAATACATTGTAAAATTAATGCAGCTCTCTCTTTCCGTGGGAAAATTCCAGGGTAAGATTATCATCATTAACCTGTAATACAATTTTTACCTGGAGATCATGCTGTGATCAATTCTCAGTGTAATTGGTACAATGTCTCACAGATCTATAGAGGGTATACGGTATATATTTATTAACAAATACCAATGAGTATTAAAGTGCAATGGCAGGCTAGAGCCACTGAATGTCACTGCTGAGCAAACTGTTTATTCTTTCCCTTTAAGCATAAGCATATTTAAAAGGTTACAAATTGAAATATTAAAATTAAAGCCCATAGGGACATAACATTAGGCTTCTATATTTCTCTTAGACTTATCCCCCTCAACTGATTGCAAAAATACCAGTTGTTCCCCAAGTCCACTATCATCAGCACATTACAGGAAACAGCCTTCCCTCAAAGGACTCTGTCTACACTTCACACTGCCTCAATAAATTAGCCAGTATGAGACCCCACCAATCTCAGACGTTCTCTCTTCTCCCCTCTGTCTTCGGGCAGAAGATACTAAAGCCTGAAAACACATATCACTGGGCTGAAGGACTTGTGGCTTCTATCTACTGTTATCACTCTTGAACAGACCTCTTGTTTGATAAAATGGACTCTTGACCTCACGGTCTACCTCGATACACGTCGTTGTTTACCTGCACTGCAGTTTTTCAGTAGCTTTCACACTTTACTCTGCATTGTGCTCAGTACACTGTGTAATGATTGGAACTGTATAAACACTATGAAAGACTGATGCCAATAATTACTAAATGAAACCTGAAGCTCAAGCTATTTAATGGGTTTACATTCTTTCATTGAGTCCTGCCAGGTCAGGCCAGAAGTCTACCTTCGCACAAGAATGTTGTTCCAACAACCACATTGGATCTAATTTGTAGCCTCTGGACAGCTTCTTAATCTATTTAATATACATATAAATACTTACTGTAATTGATCTACTTAATTATTTTTTCTTTCTACATTATCATGTATTGCATTGTACTGCTGCTAAGTTAACAAATTTCATGACACATGCCAGTGATAATAAACCTGATTCTGACTGAAATATTCTCATCCAAATCGTTAATACAGATAAGTAATAACGGCCCAACACCGATCCCTGGGGCACACCACTAGTCAGAGACTTGCCATCTGAGAAGTATCCTTCCACTGCCACCCGCTGTTTCCTGCCTCTAGCCAAATATGTATTCAGTTTTCCAGCTCTCCTTGAATGCAGATGTCTTTGCAAGTCAGTGCTGCCTTGGAAATAAACTGCCATCTTTTCATTGCTGTCAGGTCTGAATCTTGGGAGTTCCCCAACGAAATGTATTCAGGGAACTCATAACCAAAAGGACAGCCGTGGTTAGAGAAAGAGTCTCGTCATTATCTTGAAGGGAAATGAGAAATGAGTGATAAGTGCTCATTTGATGTCATTACAACAAAATAAAATCATAACAAAATCATAAAATTATAAATCTGGCTAATTCCTTCATACCGAGGTAAATCTGTTTGCTTGCCTTCCTCATTTCTTTTCCATTTACTCATTGTCCTGTTAGCCTCTCAGTCTCCCTCCTGTATTTTTGAAACTGATTGACAGGTGTGGAATCTAATGGTAACAGAATAAGTTAATACCAGTGCCCATCACTTCTACTGGAAATATGGGCATCTATAACATTCAGAAATGTTGCTTTGTAACTAATTCGGAGTCTTATTCTCCAACAGGCAATAAAAAATAACGCTGGATTTCGTGTCTGGATCCTCTTCTTCCTAGTGATGTGTTCATTCTCTCTACTTTTCTTGGACTGGTATGACAGCTAGCAAATGGTGACAGTCAAGGTTTCTATTTTGCTGCATTTATTAAAACTTGGAGGAATCTATTGAAATTAATAACATATCTTGCCCACAGAATGCCTAATGCAAAATAAGCATCTTAAATCTGCACTTGCGCTGTGGTGCAGCATGATTTTGCAATATTATTTAATATAACTTGTTTGTAATTCGGGTATTTAGTGAGAAACTTCAGTGACCATTCAAACAAAATTCTGCTAGAAAGCTAAAATACATGTTTTTTTGTCATAGGTCATATATTGTTATGTCAAATAATGGTGATTTATAATTCAAAAGCCTTGAAATAAACATTAATAGAAACATCAAGCAACAGTCACTTGTGTGTTTTTCAATGTAGTACTTTTAGTGCCAGAGTTACAGTAAATGATGCATTGCTCCCACAATGAAATAAATGAAGTTTTGGTTTCTTTAAAAAAAGTATTTGCCATTATTGTCATTAATAAAAGTAATGTGAAATTGCTAAAATCCAGATTCAATTTCTTTGAAAATAGGATACACTGATTTTTATTTTGTGTACTGGAGGAATGAAATTAGCACAGTAGCTCAGAGGTGTCATGCAGTAGAGACCATGAAAACAAATAGCTCAACATCTGGACTTTAATATGTTAATGAGATATAACTTGAGCACTTGTTTCTGGAGAGCAGTTGCTGTGCAGAAACGACAGTTCTATTCCCCCCCCTCCCCCGAGATAAACTCAATCAAGTTTCCAGATTGAACTGATGAGCCAATTGACCCTTGTTGGGTTGTAATGATTTTGTTGATTAACAGCAGTGCTGTCTTAGTCATAATGTCTCCATGACCAGTTATCCAATTCACTTTATTAAGTATGCACTCTACAAAGGTGAATGCAGTGTGTTTTCATCTTTGTTACTCAGCTAATAACCCTTAAGGTTATTGACTGGATCCATATTTTCACTGTGATTAACTGGTGGTTTCTAAAATGGCTACTTGTTTACTAAATGGTGGGTGAAGATGAAAAAGGACTTCGGTGGCTGCACTAAAAGAGAAAACAGCGTAAGAATCAGAACTATATTAAAATAGAAAAAAAAGATTTTGTACAACAGTGATGTCTGTAATTCTTTGGGAGAGAATGAACTATAGTAGATTAAAAGGATATATTTATCAATTATTATGCAATTCTGAGAGTCAGACCCAAGCATTTTATTTATTATTATTACCTGCAGGAGTGATTACAAACTTGGGGATGAAATGTAGGTGTTTGCTTTTCCAAAAAAAAGAACAAAAACAACATTTTTTATTGGACTTTATTTTGTTTTATATAGTGTGTTAGTTACCCTCATTGCATCATTTTACATCCAATACAACATTTGCTCAGATGTATAAAACACATGGAGCTCTGTACAAACAGGACTTAACACCATAATCACTATATGACAAATATGGCACATGTTTTACAAAGCATGACATTTTGGCACTCATTTTAATTTGTTATGTCTGCATCTTTTTCCCTCCCTTTTTCTGCCATGTATTTTCCTCAACATCCAATGTGATTCTGAAGAAATCAGTCTCAAGCAGTCCACATCTAGTATTTTGGCACCTCTTCCTCTAAAGGCAAATGTGGCCGATCGGCTTCTGCACGTTTAAAATATCAAAATAAAGGAACTATATAATTATTTGGGGTGACAAAATGAAGTGCATAGTCCCCTCCTAAATTTAAGGGGCATCTAAAAAGATGCAAAATAAAGGAAATACTATTAATTCCAAATTATGTTTCAGGATCATGTAAAGCATAAGTGTAAATTGTGTTTTATTTATAAAACATTATGCACAAGTGCTGATGAAAAATAAATATTTAATGTCCAGATACTGTGTTTCATATGCATTGGCAAAAGGCTTTTTTTTAACATGTCTGATATAATGTAATTCACAGACATTAAAAATACTAATGATTCATTTGTACTTTCTTTTATATACACAAATTCAATTTCTGTTAATGATAACAGAGATGCTTAATTAAATCCATTCTGCTGAATCTCTTTCTGGGGAAGAGGATGCAGGAAAGAAAGAATATTTAAGTACTATTAAAATCCTACACGTTCTATGTATTCTCATTATTTTTAGAAATAGCTGCTTAGAAGGACTCCAAGAATGGTAAGGTCTAAACCATTTTTTAATATATAAAATCGTTAGTTTCTTCAAAATATGGGATAGATGGTATAGTCTTTGCCTAACAAATGAGGCAGATAGATTTTTTTTACTTTCATAACTGTTGGAGCAGAAGAGCAAATGTAGAAATCCTTCAGAGTTGCAGCCTTTACAAATCCTAGTTGATTAAATGAGAGCTCTACTTTGCCAGATGTTAATACACTCTTTACAACTTTCATTCTACCCCAATTTAAAACTAAGGTGATAGAACTAACCTGTTTTACTTCAGGACCATAGCTTGTGACTGTGACCCAACTGTTATATGTGTTTATCCATAAACTGACTGTAACCAATAATCTATACTCTAAATGAAAAGTCATCAACATCACTGTATCAGACAATAGATTCCCCTATAAAAACTTATGGTGCTTCCACTTTCAATTTTAACTGTTATTTAACACTGAAGTGGAGTAATATTTCACTGTATCTGCAGATTTTAAAAGTTTGAGAATCTTGCTGTTCCAACATACCTAATTACCAAAGTACTCATTAATCACCAAATAAGTTTATTTTAGAGAATACTCTGCTTTTTTTTAAAAAGGGCATGGGTGACTGGATTTTCAAAAGATCTATCCACAGAATCAGAATATGGAGCAGGTCTTTCTCTTATTTACTTACTTTCACATCCACAACCTGAGATTATTAAAAGTACAGCAATCCTAGCTGATCTAATAAATGAGACAAGCATGCCACCTTGGAAAGAATTTCATTAACACTTACAAATAACATGAACAGAATGAAGAGGAATGGAAGAAAAACCAAGCTGGATCAAATTAACAAGTTCTCTTCCATAACTTACTAATGTCAGTGCCTTGTACATTAAGCAGCTAAAGTTGGTTCCTATATTGGTTTGCAAGGAACCGAGGGTCAAATCGGGCGTTTACTCAGTGGTTTTGCCAGCATCTTCACTTTCCTTCCCCAGCACTTTCTCATCAGAGAGTGTAGCCAGCCAGGGTGAAACCGAGCGTGAAATGGTCTGTTTTGCTAAGTTATAGTGGTTAATGACAGTGTAAAATCTTCCCCGAGTAGCAGAATCTTGCTCCGAGTAATAGGTCTCCAAACCAACTGGAATGCAGCGATTATGCTAGAGAAAAGGAAACAAAACAATACACAGGCTGGTATTAGTAGAAATTATTTGCAATGAGAAATATGCATAATTCAGCTTTTGTCAAGATATTATGTTTACCATAATGGAACATGTATAACTCTTTATTGTCATCTTCATTAACTAATATGAATTTTCAGAAAAAACAAAGTTCTGGGAATGCTTAGCAAGTCAGGCAGCATCAATGGGGAGAGAAGCAAACTTGCTAGTCAAGGATCCTATATTGGGATAAGAAAGTAAATATATTATTTAAATTATTTTATCTTATTACATTTATATATACTAGGTTTTAATATGTGTGCAATATGATCTTATATTTTCACTTTGCTGATTCTGATGTAGAATTTTTGGTGTGCAAGATCAACTGTTTAATAGTGCCTTCATCTGCTTAGTTCTTCAAACATTAAGCATCCTGTGTTTGCTCAATTCCATCATCTGCAATTTTTTATCCTGGAGTTGGGGCGGGGGTGGGTGGGGTGGTGGTTGTGGGGAAGATGGTTTCAGAACTTGGGCTCATTGAAAGGATGAACTCATTTCCAGGTACTGCAATAACTCTGGAATGAACATCGCTTTCTTAAACTTTCGATAATGCCCCCCTCCCTCCTTCACCATTCCCCAATTCCCTTTTCCTTCTCTCATCTTATTTCCTTGCCAGTCCATTATCACCCTCTGGTGCTCCTCTCCCCTTTCCTTTCTTCCATGGCCCTCTGTTCCCTCCTATGGGACTCCCCCTTTTCCGGCCCTGTATTTCTTTCACCAATCAACTTCCCAGCTCTTTACTTCATTCCTCCCCCTCTCAGTTTCAACAATCACCTTGTATTTCTCTCTCCCCTCCCCTACCTTTTAAATAACTCATCTTTTTTTTTTCTCCAGTCCTGCCAAAGGGTTTTGGCCGGAAACGTCAACTGTACTAGTTTCCAAAGATGCTGGCTGACCTGCTGAGCTCCTCCAGCATTTTCTGTGTGGTGCTACAATTTCCAGCATCTACAGATTTTCTCTTGTCTGGAATGAGACTTATCAGTCTTTGGTATAGAGGTGGCAATCCATTACGAAAGAAATAACTTATTTGACTCTCAGGCTGTTTTTCTTCTAGTCTGTTCATATTTTTTAAAGTGTTAATTAAGCTCTTTCCAAGGTTATCTAAATTTGAGATAAAGAGATTGTCTTTGAAGGACAAATGGACCTAAACTCTGTAGAGCCAAGGAGAATAAGATACGATCATATTGAGGCAGACGAGTCAAAGGGGGTGGGGGTTTGACAGGATAGATGATATCTAGATGGCTTGTCTCTTGGTATCTTAGAACCAGGATCCATTATCCCAGAATAAGAAACTGACCACTTAATATTGAAAATAGGAGGAATTTTTCAGAAACGCAAGAGATTCTGTAAATGCTGGAAAATCTAGGGCAACACACACAAAATGCTGGAGGAACTCAGGTCAATCAGAATCTTTGGAAATGATTAAACAGTTAGCATTTTGGGCCAAGACATTTGACTGTTTATTAATTTCTATAGATGCAGCCTGACTTTCTGAGTTCCACCATCATTTTGTGTGTGAAACTTCGCAGGCAAGATGGGTGGATAGGGAAGGGGATGGTTATGAATCTTTGGAATTCTCCATCCCAAATAGCTGTAGATTCCAAGGCTGCTTTCTTTCTCAGATGCCTGTGCATTACGATATTATCTGTATGCAAGACCAAGGTGGAAATATTTGAACTGCAGAAGAGACAAGGGCTGTAAGGATTGGGTAGAAGTTGAGACAAAGATTAACCAGGGATCTTACTGAATGATGGATCTATTCAATGTATTTCAACTGGGCTTAAGACCTATTATTCAGAGCAAAATTCTGTTTCTCAAGAAAGATCTTATAATGTCATTAACCACTATTTAATGACATAGCAACTTTGAGATGTGCCTATTTCATGTTCATACCTTGTTGCACCACGAATTTCAGTGTCATTCCAATTATTATTTTCAATTTGTTTCCTTCTATCAAGCATTAAGAAAATTTAAGGAGACAGCTCAATAAGTTTCTTTTTAGACCAGCATTCTGTCTTTTTTTAAGTGGGTTCTTGTGGGTTTCTTTGTTTTGTGGCTACCTGTTAGGAGACTAACTCAAGGTTGTATTACATATACATACATTAATAACAAATGTCGATTTATTTAATATGGTGCTTCTTATACCCAAATGGAATTGGAAGTCTCCTGGGTAGAATCAATCCATCATCCAAATGCCAAAATGCAGAATTAATCTGTTTTCTGACTTAATTCGTAAGCAAGAGTGATTTCAAAAGTTTGATCACTATTAAATTCATGCAAAGCCATTGCACAATATGTGTGAATCTCCATCTCATGCCCAATTCACTCATCCTGCTCACCTTGCGTTTTTAACAGTCCCATGTCACAGAACCCCTCTTAAATCCACTTATTTCCACTCACGCCAGGACCATCTAAAATCTAGAGAATCCCTTTCCAACAAAGACTGAGCACTGGTTTTGCCTGCATGGGTAGAATGATCGTGGTAATTCAGGACAGAGGATGAATTACGGCAGGTGCTGTCTGTGAGGCGTTTCAGCATTACCCGTGATCAGCAGCACACTGCTCCTGCTGCTGCTCCAGTCTCCTCTTACATACCAAAGACTATTTGGCCCCTGTACACTGCCCTAGTTTGTAACTGAGTGGTAGAATCTAGGAGAAGTTCATGGAATGTGGAGAGGATAAAGTGAGATTAGTACAGAATTAGCATCAATGAGTGCTTGATGATTGGTATGAACTCAGGGGTCAAAGGGCCTGTTCCCATAATATATGTATTGACAAATACAGGTTTCTTGTATAAATTAGTCACAGAATACCACTGAATTAACCAGTAGAGGATTTCAGCTGTAAGGGAAATGACTATTACCTGACTTAAAGTAACAAGAGCTTCTATTGTTCTATTTTAAATTTTGGTTGTTCAAATGGATGGCTTTTATTCTTATACATTCTATATCTTCAAATTTGTACAATATTGCCCTGTTGTCTTGCTTCCACTCTAGTTCTGTGGTTTGAAGAGGCTGATGAAGTTAAAGTGGGACCTGCTGACTCTGCAGCAGGTGCATGGGTTATTTGTGCACTCCTGACATTTGCAGTTACTTACATGCGCTCCAGAACCAGAGACCTGAGATGCTCAGCACCTCTTTGGGTACTCTTTTCCTGTTTTGAGTGATTATGAGCCCTTGTTCTCACAAGCTGATGAGGATGTTACATTTTCTTTCAAAGGACACCTTGAGATTCTCCAGGAAGCATTCTCTCTATCCTGCTTACTTCTTATCATGACACCTTAGATGAAAGTGCTGATTTCTGGAGTCAGGTATATGGACCATCTGTTCCCCACCCACCGTAGATGTCTGTGTGAACAGTGGCACAACGCTGGAGAAGTTGCTGATATTGTTCTATCTCTCCTGACAACTCAGTTGGAAGATTTTATATAGGCAATGTTGATAGTTTCTGTTGAGAGCTTTGAGGTGTTATTCATAAATGATCTGTACCTCCAAAGCATAGAGGTACTCTCCTGCTTCAAGTAGGCTTCAATGAAACTGGTGCCTAAGAACATGATAACCTGCCTCAAAGATTATCAAAAGGTAGCACTTACATCCACTGTAATGAAATGCTTTGAGAGGTTGCTGATGAAACATATAAACTCCTGCCTGAGAAGCATCTTAGATCCACTCCAATCTGCCTACTGTCACAACAGGACAACAGCAGGTGCCACTTCATTGGCTCTTCATTCAATCCTGGAATATCTGCAAGGCGAAGATGCATACACCAGGATGCTCTTCACTGACTACAGCTCAGCATTCAATACTATCATCCCCTCAAAACTAATCCATAAGCTTCAAGACCTTGTGCAACTGGATCCTCGATTTCCTCACCCAGTCCGTTTGGATAGGCAACATTTCTACAATCTCCATTAATGCCAGTGCACCAGAACGTCCCCCGCTCTGCTCTCTTTATACTTATTACTGTGAGGCTAAGCACAGCTTTAATACCATATTTCAGTTTGCTAACAACACCACTGCCATCGACAAATTAAAGGTGGTAACAAATCATCGTATAGGAGGGAGATTGAAAATCTGGCTGAATGGTACCACAACAACCTCTCACTCAATGCCAGCAAGAACAAGGAGCTGATTATTGACCAGGAGGAGGAAACCAGAGGTCCATGAGCCAGTCCTCATTGGGGGATCAGAGGTGGAGAGCATCAACAATTTTAAATTCCTCGGTGTTATTATTTCAGAGGATCTGTCCCATGTCCAGCACATAAGTGCCATTACGAAGAAAGCATGGCAGCACCTGTACTTTCTTAGAACTTCGCAAACATTCTGCATGACATCTAAGACTCAGACAAACCTCTATAGATGTGTGGTGGAGAGTAGATTGACTGGTTGCTTCACAGCCTGGTATGGAAACACTAATCCCCTTGAACAGAAAAGCCTACCAAAAGTAGTGGATACAGTCCTGTCCATTACAGGTAAAGCCCTCCCTCCTCACCATTGAGCAAATCTTCATGGAGCGCTGTTGCAGAAAATAGAATCCACCATCAAGGCCATGCTCTTCTCGCCATCAGGAAGAAGGTACAGGGGCTTTAAGACTCACACTACCAAGTTCAGGAACAGTTATTACCCCTCAATCATTAAACTCCTGAACCAGAGGGGATAACTTCACTCTACCTCACTCACCCCATCACTGAACTGTTCCCATAACTTATGGATTCACTTTCAAGGACTGTTGATCTCATGTTCTCAATATTTATTGTTTGTTTATGTAATTATTTTCTTTTTGTGTTTGCAGTTTTTTGTCTTTTGCACATTGGTTGTTTGTTCGTCCTGTTGGGTGCAGTCTTTCATTGATTCTTTTGTGTTTCTTGCATTTATTATGATTGCCTGCAAGAAAATGAATCTCAGGGTTATATATGGTGACATATACCTACTTTGATAATAAGTATACTTATGATGTATATTTCTAAGGTTTCATTGTGGGAACTGGGTTATATAGTAGAGACGGGCCCCATCCTCTTGTGTTCTTCAATTTTAAAAAATGAACTACAACTTGGAGATTAACCTCTGGATCTGCACAACTGTGCACTGCTAGGCGTGAGCTGTGTACATAATTTGATGACTGGGATTTAGGTCAGCATGACTTAGAAGTGTTGAACAGTTTCCATATTTGTCCTGGTGAGTACTCTGCTCCTGCAGGGAGCTTGTTGGAGGTGAAGTGCATTGTAGATTAGGAAGAGGGTTGATCCCTGTTCCATACTGGGATAGGTTTGTGGTAGACCTTTTGGTAAGCATCACAGCTTGTGTTTACCAGCTGCAAAGTAGTGACAAATTTCTGAGAGAAGTCAACTTTGATCTGCATTTGCTTTAATCCCCTTCAATGAAAATGGTAGACTTAGCCAAAGCCAAAACAGTCTGTATAACAATGAGGATCTCTTGCTTATACTTTTACACTTGTCATGTGATGAAGATTCTGACAATTGTACTTCTTGATAGATGAATTTTGCACTGTAGCTCTGGGCAATATTATTTGGCTACTAGAACTGGGGTTCAGAAGAGTCCTCACTGTGGCAGTCAGCAGAGAGATCCCACTGTAGTTGCTTTAACTACCTGTCTCTTTTAACAATCACAATTACTACAATGCTGATATCCTTATGGAACATTCTTTCTAGACAAGGGTGATGTCTTCACTCAGAACTACATCTTTGCTGTATGTTGATGGTCAAAAGAAATTCTGTTTCGTCTAGAGTTCTTGTTTTTAAGTCAATTGATGATTCTTTTAATGACTTTCCATGACAGGAGTAGCCTCTTGCACTGCAATAATTAAAGTAGGTGTGGCCACTTTCTGAGAAGAATGCAGCTGTTGTTAGATGAATATGCAAACTTCCATAACCACCCCAGCAGCAAGAGAAGTGCAGGAGATGCCAGCAAGCAATTTGTAGTTTCAATAGTGACTGCTCTACCAGTGAATAAAAGGAAGGCAAGTTATAACAGAGTGGCCATCTTGAAAAGGGCTGCTTTGAAGTCAAAATGGTGCTGGTGGTCAGCAGGCTTCAATGAGCAAAAAGGTAAGAACAAGGTAAAATTCTTCTTATAATTTTCCCTCCAAGTCCACTAATTTATTAAAGGGGCAGTAATGTTAGTCACTGGAGTGATCAGCTCCTTCTGTTCAGGGAACAGTTTTGTGTCCCCAACAATTACATTTGCAGGAGGCATGTCTAAGTACAGCTCCTCTTAGTCTGCATGGAATGGATGGAACTTGAACTCACTGAGGAGCTTACAGGAGGTATAGAACATCATATGTAGTTGCTTCAGGGAGGTGGACACACCAAAATGGTTCAGCTAGGTAGATGGGTGACCACCAAGTAGATAGTGTTAGAGTGTCCTGTGGCTATCTCACTAATATCAGTTCTCTGAGGAGAGTAACAGCAGCACCAGATCAGGGACACCACATATAGTATGTTTCTGCTATAAAGGCAAAGTTTAGCTTGTACAAGTAGTCAATGAGAGGGAGGGCTTTGCCTATGATGGACTGGGCTGTTTCAACTTTCTGTAGTCATTTCCATTCCTGAGCATTGTCTAATCAGCTCCAACTGATCTCCTTTAGTATTGATGCTTCACAAATACCTCCTCCCACCTCTTTTCATCTCCTCCTTTGTGGATATTCCCTTGTTCCTTTTGCCTTTGTTTACCTAGTGAGTTCTACTTAAATGCTATTGGTGTAAACAGCATACAAAGTATTTTTTTAACTAAATTCCCCACTGAATTTAGCAGTAACCACTTTATATTTATGTCTGCAATCATCTTGTCTTTTCTAGCAAACTTGCTTTGTCCTGGAGCAGTGAATCTACTTGAATAATACACTATTGGTTTCTTTGATTAGCTCTTTCCAGACAGGTTCTGGATTGAATAAATACAAACTGCCTATTGCTTTAATGCCATCAAGGCAGAACTGAGTAAAGAGGCACATATGGGTTTGTAAAATTGTAAGCAATTGTGATTTTAAAATACATTTTGAAAATATCAGAAATAATAACATTAAAATATAACATTAATGCACAATCCTCTAAGCAATCCCTTGGGCTTGAGGGTGACTGATTGCACACTAATTCTGATGAGGCTATTGTGACTTAAGTGGAAAAAGAGGTCCTTGACCAGAATGGGTGGCTGATACGGAAGATGGTATACTCCTCCCACTGCTTACTTCAAGTATCTGCAGGCTCCTTAAGGGGTTCAAGCTACCAATGCTTCCCAAATTGGCCATCATGGACCAAGGATTCCGTGGCAATGCTACACCATTTTATGAAGACTTTGAGATCATCTTGGAGTAATTTCCTATGTCCACCTAATAATATTCTGCCAAAGTAGAGCTCTGAATTCTTTTTTCTGGAACACTCTTCATAGTCTTACGAAAAATGTTGCCAAGATGCACTGGTGCAATACGGACCTCGATGCCAGGGATGGAAGAAGATTATCTTCAGGATCAGATTTATTAGTATTGATGTAAGTTGTGAAATCTTTAGTTTCGTGGCAGCAGTACAATGTAGGCATAACGAATTGCTATTAGTTACAATAAAAATAAATAGTGTGAAAGAGGCATAATGAGATAATGTTCATGCACTGTTCAGAAATCTGATGGGAGTAACGAGAAAACAGCATGTCCCAAGTAATGAAAATCCTTAATGATGGATGCCACCTTTTGGAGGCACGTCCTTTGGAACATATCGTCAGTAGTGGGGAGACATGTGCCCATGATGGAGCTGCTGTGTCTATGCCCTTCGAAACCTCTTACAATCCTATGTATTGGCAACTCCGTAACAGATGGTAATACAACCAGTCAAAATGCTCTCCATAATTCACCTGTAAAAAAATTTACATCTTTGGTGACATACCGGTATATTTTGCAGAGGCAATAATGCTGGTACTTCCCTAGTGTTTTGGGTTGATTGCATTAAGTGATTGACATCTCAGAAACATTCAGAAGAATAAGGATCAAAACTGCCTCGTAAACAATGAGTCTGTATGCCAGACCTAAGTTTTTATCTTCAAAGATTTCTTCTCAGGCTCTCGTAAGCTTTGCAATTATACTGAAGGCAATTCTGAATTTCATTGCCTTCACAGAGCAATGGCTCCCAAGTTTTGAAACATGCCCTGTGCTTTTCCAGGATATTGTTGGGGATGTTGTAGTGCAATGGGGACATGTTAAGGATCTTGATTCTGAAAAGGTCCTTTCTTAAGTGCTCTTCGGTGAACAAATCCATGATAAACTAGAGCTTGGTTTCTTTACAGACACTAAGCAAGAGCAGTTGTAAATTGCAGTTCAATAGCTACAGTTGAGGTGAACTTGCCTCTGCAACGGATGTGACAGAGTTTGAAAACTCTTAATTTATCTTGTGAATTAGCTCTATGCAAGCAGGAACCTTGATGGAGATGTGACAGATGGTAAGATATCAGCTTTATTTGGCACATGTACATCGAAATATACAGTGAAATGTGTCATTTGTGTCAATGACCAACACAGTATAAATATGTGCTAGAGCAGCTCACGAGTATTGTCAAGCTTTCAGCATAACATAGCATGCCCACAACTTACTAACCCTAACCTACATGTCCATGAAATGTGGGAGGAATCCAGTGGCTGAAACTGAACTCCCATCACTGGCACTGTAATAACATTATGCTAACGGGTACAATACTGTGCTGCCCACTTTATTAAAACATCCATCTGAACATAATGTTACAGACTCACTGGTGACTATCTAAGTGTGATCCGACTCTAAGCCCCTTTACCAGTGAACTTCCCCTTCTCCCCTTGCCTAACATAATATTCAGACATCCTCACATTCACCATGGTCCACACCCCTCCAATCCCACTAGCCCCAATTGACATCACTGTCCATGCTCTGACCCACCTCAGTCACAATCCTCTAAATAAATGTTGACTCTACTGATGCTCTCTCTACCAATAAATGGTTATCCATGTAAAGACACAGTGCATGTTTTATGTCCATACGTCAAATTGTTTGCCAATGATATCTCAATTACAATTGGATCACACAATAAATAAAAAAGATAAATGAAATATAGTCAAATAAAGAGATTAAACTGAGTTCAAATTTATAAAATTGAAATAACAATCCAAAAACAACTGAAGTCTGCAGCAAAACTCCAAAGCTAGTAGTAATGACTCTACGTGAATGCTATTTCCTTTCACTTGCTTGTGTTTTGCAGTTGGATGTTTTATTGCTGAGACTTGCAGATACTTGAGATATCTTTTTGACATTAACTGACTTTAATGTAGGTTACGATTTTTAACAAAGCTTGCTGATTGTGCTGAGTCATACAAAATGCTAATACTGATGAGATGGTTTTATTGGCAACTCAATGGCTTGTTGCACTTTTAATAGTGCATTACGCTAATGAAAAGGAGAATATTTTCTATTAAGTGTACTGAGGCAGTGAAATTTCATTTTGGTAAGAAAGATAATTGTGAATAAGACTCAAAGCCATAAATAAAAAAATTAATGATACTATATTTTGTCCTCAGTGGATAGCTAAGACAAGCATTAGTCCCTTGGCTATTGAAATTCATCCTTGCCAACAAATACCATTAACCAAGCTAACATTGTGAGCAAACAACTAGGATTTTATTCCCTTGTATCATGCTTCCAAATGCAAATGATTCAACCTACATTTCAGACATGAAAACACGCTTTAAAATGAGTTTTAGATGGACAGTCTACAATATCCCCAGGGTGTAGTTGATATTCACCAACAACTGGCATCAGTTTCTATACAGACATAGAATAATACAAAATGCCTTTTATGGCAATAACAGTAACTGCTATTTGTACAAAATATGAACTTTTGGTCTTTCACCTTCAGGCAAACTACTTAATATGTTCTGTGGCCCAAATAGGACTTGCATCTCCTGTTATGTCACATAGATAAATGTGCTGAAGATCAACAAATAGGCAGATTGCCAGCAAGATGGATCACATTGAAATACAAAAACCTGAATTACAAGGAGAGGTTGCATTGATTATTTCCTGGAACATAGCAGACTGAAGGGTGATCTGATAGAGAGGTGTATAAGATTATGAGGGGGTTTGCACAGGGTAAAAGCACATAGTCCTCTTCCCCACAGGAGTTCTAAAACAAGAGGTCGTAGATTTAAGATCAGAGGTGAGAGATTTAAATAGGATATCAATATCCAATAGGATACTGGAATGAGCTGCCAGAAATAGTGGTGGAAACAGGCACATTAACAACAGTTAAAAGCCATCCACATGGAAAGGAGAAGTTTAGAGGGCTATGAGCCAGGTGGGACTGGCTAATGGGTGTACACAGTCAGCATGGTTTGCCGGTTTCCTTGCTGAATATCTCTGTGACAAGTTCAATGATGTGATTGAACTGAAGAGTATGTATAGGAATGCAGGGTCGCAACCTGAAATGTCAGCAATCCTATTGCTTCCACAGATAGTGCCTGAGCCACAAGGTTCCTCCAGCTGGTTAGTTTTTTCACTCCAGATCCCATTATCTGCAGGGATTCACCTGGCCTGGAAAATTAATGCATTGAGGAAGGACCTATTTCTTTTACGCGAGGTATTGAAAATCAAGAGGCAAAGAGGGGAAATATTTTTAAAATACTTTCAGGGGCTGATAGGGATTTGAAATTATCAAATGGTAGCACAGCATATGTCTTAAAAAGTGGCTTAAAGTATACTTGAAAACCATGACCTGGAGGGATGTGGATCAAGTGCTGAAAGATACTTAAAGTAGGTAGCTCTTTTTAATACAACTGGATATATTAGCAATGTAAGGGTTTACAACATAGAATAGTAGAGCACAGGAATAGGCCCTTCAATCCACTATGTCTGTACTGAAAATGATGCCAATCCAAACCAACCTCATCTGCCTGCAAATGGTCAACATCCTCCCATTCCTTGCCAGTTCAAGTGCCTGTCTAAATACTTATTAAACAATGGAGATCATATTTACTTCCATCACTTCCCTAGGTGGCACATTCCTGGGACTTGACCACTCTGTGTGTATAAAACAACTTGCCTCATAAATTTCCTGTTAACTCTTCCCCCTCTCTTCTTAAAACTACAGTCTTTAGTATTTGACATTTCCACCCTAGGAAAAAGATTGAGAATCTACCCCATCTCTACTTCTCATAATTTTACATACTTTTATCAGGTTGTCCTTCCTCCAGAGAAAACAATCCAGGCTCAATCAACTTCACCTCATAGCTAATATACTCAGATCTAGGCAACAAACTAGTGAACCTCTTCTGCACCTTCTCCAAAGCCTCTACATGCTTCCTGTTACACACCGATCAGAACTGAACACAAAATTTCAAATGTTCTTTTGGTTCCAGTTTCTGCATTGTCAGGAAAGCTTAAGCTGGTTATGGAATTGAGAAAAGACCGGGAGGCCCTGATGGACCTGGAGAAAGGCATAAACATATGCTAATTAAATAATAGAATAGAAAATTTGTGCTAAGCTGTACTCAGATAGTGGTACTAAGTAGAAGTAGCTACAGTACCTATAAAAAGTATTCACTCCCACCCCCTTTGGGAGCTTTCATGTTTTATTATTTTACAATATTGAATCACAGTGGATGTAATTTTTTTTGCCACTGATCAACAGAAAAAGACAATTTTGTGTCAAAGTGAAAACAGATCTCTACAAAGTGATCTATATTAATTACAAATACAAAACAAAATATTTGATTGCATAAATATTCAACTCCTTTAACATGACTCACCAAATCATCACTGGTGCAGCCAATTGGATTTACAAGTCACATAATTAGATAAACAGAGATCACCGTGTGCAGTCAAGGTGTTTCAATTGATTGTAGTAAAAATACACCTGTATCTGGAAGGTCCAACTGCCAGTGAGTCAATATCCAGGCAAAAACTACACCATGAAGACAAAAGAATACTCCAAGCAACTCCGCAAAAAGATTATTGAAAAGCAAAAGTCAGGAGATGGATACTAGAAAATTTCCAAGTCATTGAATAATCCTTGGAGTACAGTTAAGTCAATCATCAAGAAATGGAAAGAATATGGTACAACTGTAAATCTGCCTAGAGCAGGCCATCCTCATAAACTGAGTGACTGTGCGAGAAGGGGACTAGTGAGGGAAGCCACCAAGAGACCCATGAAAATTCTGGAGGAGTTACAAGCCTCAATGGCTGAGATGGGAGAGACTGCACATACGACATCTGTTACCCGGGTGCTTCACCAGTCACAGCTTTATGAGAGAGTGGCAAAGAGAAAGCCACTGTTGGGAAAAAAAACTCACATGAAATCTCAGCTAGAGTTTGCCAGAATGCATGTGGGGGACTCTGAAGTTAGCTGGAAGAAGGTTCTATGGTCTGATGAAACTAAAATTGAGCTTTTTGGCCATCAGACTAAATGCTGTGTTTGGCATTGGCCAAACATTGCACACCATCAAAAACACACCATCCCTACCATGTAGCATGGTGGTGGTTACATCATGCTGTGGGGATGCTTCACTGCAGCAGGCTCTGAAAGGCTTATGAAAATAGAGGGTAAAATGAGATGCAGTGAAATACTGGAGGAAAACCTGATGCAGTCTGAAAGAGAACACTGACTTGGGAGAAGATTTGTTTTCCAGCAAGACAGTGACTTCAAGCGTAAAGCCAAAACTACACAGGAATGGCTAAAAAGACAACAAAGTTAATGTCCTGGAGTGACAAATTCAGAGTCCAGACCTCAATTCAATTGAGAATTGATGGCTGGACTTGAAAAGGGCTGTTCATTCATGATTCCCATGCAACCTAACAGAGCTTGAGCAGTTTTGTAAAGAAGAAAGGAGAAAAATTGCAGTGTTCAGGTGTGCAAAGATGATAAGAGACCTATCCACACAAACTCAAGGCTGTAATTGCTGTCAAAGGTGCGTCTACTAAATACTGACTAGAAGAGGGTGAACACTTGTGCAATTAATTATTTTGTGCTTTATATTTGTAACTAATTTAGATCACTTTGTAGAGATCTGTTTTCACTTTGACACTACAGAATCTTGTTCTGTTGATCAGTGACAATAAAAGCCAAATTATATCCACTGTGATTCAATGTAGTAAAACAATAAAACATGAGAACTTCCAAGGGATTTGATACTTTTTGTAGGCACTGTACATCTGGGAGTAATGAAGATGAATAATAGAAGCATTCAACTAGAAATTAGATGAGCACATAAGTAAGAGGGAAAGAACCGCAGGGAACATAAACCAGAAGGTCCAACTGATCAAAATGGTTTCTCTGATATGTATGTATTTTGTAACTAGTTCTCTGTTAATCCACTTGAATCTTGACACTGATGGTTATCACCCTTTAAGGGTCCAGAGTTTCAATAAATTATTGCACTAATTATATCTGCATAATTTGGCTATTGTTGCATGTTTGCTTAAATTAAATAATAAACATTCCCTTTGGTATGCAGGCAATGGTGACACAAGAATGCTCTTGTAACTTCCATCTGATCAATCAAGGATAATCTGGTCCATGATACATATTTTAACTCGTACCAGTACAGCTGTTAATTCTTAGTTACAATACCAAATGGTTTTGTAGACAGACGAATGAGATGGATGGTGTGCAGTGAAGGATATAACCAGCAGCTTTACTTTGTGGCATGATACCTACCAGGAGATTAAACCCAATCATGCCAAACAAATAGACAGTGTCATATCTTCTCAGCACTGATGCTTATCCTACCCAACAAGCTGAACTAAAACTTACTTTTAAAAACTGGCAGCAGCTGCTATGCACCAGGCAAGTAGCTAAGCATAACATTTCACTAGGATACAGATGATCTATCGAACTGACATCAAAGTTAGTTAAAGTGCAATAACCTTGGAAGGAGATGCCCATGGTTCCATTCAAAAGTCAATTTTCCTATCCATACATTTGCAGTTATTAAATTAAAAATTAGAAAATGATGACCACTTAACAACCAGATCATTTATTCCCCATACTGATTGTACCTAAAAACCCATTTCAAATGAATAGAAAAGAAGCCACATTGCCATAATCAGCAGGTTAGACCAATCATGTAGCAACTCAATTGAAAATAATTTTAAATACTATTTTCATTACCCATGGACAAACAGAAGCCAGCATGTGTAGAAAGCAGAGTGAAATATAATGAGTGAAATATAAAGAAAGACATCCAGTTAACATTTTAAACCCATCTGTCTTTCCAAATGGGTACAAGATCCCACAGCATTTTAAAAGTGAAGTGTATTGGTGAATATTTCTTTTATCAATCAACATTAGCAGTCAAATTAATCAGTTATTTCTTATACATAGGCTCAGATTACTTTAATGCTAACACCATTTATCTTTCCACAGCCGCTATTTGATGTGCTGAGTGCTTCCTTCCAGCTTTTTGTTTTTTTATATATTGTAGATTTCTAGCAACTACAGTTTATTTGATTTTCAGTTAATTTGTATTCCTATTTTATGAAATGTAACAGTACTCTCTATGAAGCAGTGACTGCACTTCAATGACAGGCAGAGTATGAAGTGTTCTGGGCTCTCAGGGGGTTGACAAAGCAAGCTCTTTTATCCCTGGCATTTTAAAAGCAGAGAGTTGAACAGTAGTGAGAAAGGTCAATGAAAATGCCTGTCTGGAATAGAAGCTGTACTACTGCTCGGTATGGTAAAACCTGCAAATATGGGAAACCAAAAGCAACCTGCAGTCTTTCTAAAATACACCACATTCACTGTCAAAATGTCCAAGCCAAGAACACATGAAAGACAACTGAATGCTAATATTAACATTCGGAACAGTGGAAGATATTTCACCATTCCTGAATTAAGGAACAATCAGATTTACACTCCTTACTGTAGTCTTGTATCCAGTTTTCTAATACATATTTACAGATTTTGGTTCAGGCTGGATTCACTTCTACTGTGGCTACTATTATTGTGCCAACTGGTACAACCTCTTAGGCAAATCACTGGCACCCTTGGAACCATATCCCAACTTGCAGTTTAATGACAGAATTGGTGAGCTATTGTTAACATTGGAAAATATATTTAATAATAAATACTATATTAAAGATGTTTTATTCATAGTAAACACACTGCAAATCATTATAATGCTTCACAGGCATGTATTTTGAGAAAAATTTCCACGGAATTAAAGGAGGTCAATGTTAAAAGAAAACTATTAAAAAGAAAGGGAGTGGGGGTCAAGCACTTGAAAGGACTTTCAGAGCCTCTGGTCTAGAAAGCTGAAGTTACGATGAGGTAAAGAACATACAAGGGCCAGAATAAATGGAATTTGAAGTTCAAAGCTGGGACAAGGCAAAAAAAATCTGTAGAAAGTTTTACAAAATTAGAAAGTGATAGACCACTGAGCCAGATGCTCAGCATCTACAAAAGACACAGACTTTATATCTAGGAATGTACTGTCAATACCTCCAGTTGAACTTTGTCTTTTTGGGTGTTTTCCTCCTAGCTGTCAGTCTGTGGTTTTGTATTGCCATGTGCTCTTCTTTGATTTCATGCCCCGTGTGCTCCTGTCCCCGCTCCTGCTCTACTCTGGCCCCTGTATGACTAAGAACTCTACCTCCTACTTGTTTCTCATTATTACTTGTTTTGCTGCCACTTCTGTCTTTTTGTGCTCCACCTATCAACTGCCTCTCTGTTTATTGCTCAGTGTATTTCAGTCCTGTGTTTTCACCTGTTTGTTGCCAGATTGTGCCAGTGAGTCTTCCTGAGCCTTTCCAGCATTTGTATCTAAACTCTGTCTGTCCGAATATCGACTCTGCCTGTTTCCCGATTCCGGTTTTTGATTTCTCTGGAATTTTTGATCGCTGCCTGAACTTTGACGCCGACTTCGCCCCTCTGGATTTGCTACTCAGTAAATTTCACAGTGCGCACAGTACTTGATCTGTGATTGGGTCCCTGCTTCAGTGCCTTGACACATACTTGCACTGAAATTTGGATTAATCTCATTAATGTGTTTTTTATTAGGAACAGTCTCACATTATCTTTAAGTCTAAGAAAAATTCTCACCTTGAAGACAAATCCATCTGGGCAGCTGTGCTCATATTTGTAAGCTTTGTAAACTACCAGGAACACTATGCATGTGAGAAATGCCAATGCAAAGAGAATGAGAACTGTAACCTGCAAAAGAAGAATTGGGACAGTATTATTTTTAAGCAAATCACATGCAGTTGCAATTGATTTCCAGTTCCTAATCGTAAGCAGAGAAATTATGCTTTGAAATTTACCCCTTACTGTATGTTACTGAAATGACAGATTGCGAAACTGAACATCTATTAATCAAAGTCAATAATGAGCAGAAAGGTATGAGGAAAATGGAGCTAATCATATTTCATCACATAATCCCTTTTCAATGTTGCATTCAGTCAAGAATTGATTACAGTGGCAAATGCAATAATAAGTTACTTTTATTAAAATAAACAAATAATTTACCAGTTGTTAATCTCCCAGTATACATTCACGATGGACCCAAAGCCACTTGGAGGCAAATGATTTGTTCACCAGAGGACGCCATAATCATAATGGCAAATATTATACTTCAGGTACAGAATGAGCACACCACACTAGACCCTTCAGCAACAGTTTATTTTTCACCTTAATAACACGATATTCTGAAAATGTTATTTTTAATATGATTAACCAATCCCCTAACAGAGCAAGACATAATTACAATACTTAGAGAATTCCATTAAAACTGAATTGAGAAGGACATTTGAAGGCAGTACAAAGAACATCGAATGACTGTTGATAATACAAATGTGTATTTTTTGTTGCTGCTAACCTTTCTGTGCTTCAAACAAACTAGGGTAATTGACTGTGAAATTATTCATATGGTTGAAATCTTTGTTCAGTGTTGTGTGCAAATGCATGCCTCGCTTTCAAATGGTAGTTAGGTCCATTAGATCCAACATCTGGGCACTAATTCATAATTTACGTGACCCAATGGATTACATGGTTAACGAAGCCTGCTATGAACTCAATAAATATTAATAGATATTGTAAAAGATGAGAAAATGAATTTATGACAAATATTTAAACAGTTAAAAGTAGCCATCTTTAGTAAAAAGTTCAGCTTTAAAGTTAGAATTTAATGAGCTGATCAATTTGGTGTTTAACATCACAGGCAATAAAGAATTGATTACAATAGCTTTTCAGGTCATTCCGTCATATCAACCTTACCCATAGCATTTTGACTGTGGACATCAGGAAGGGCAAGTCAGGAGAATATGCACCAGTCCTCAATGAGGGTCAAAGGTGTAAAGGGTGAAAAGCTTCAAGTTCCTGATTGTTCACATCCTTCACTAAGGACACTCACCATCCACAAGATGCCTCATCCCATTACTATCATCAGGGAAGAGTAAAGGAGCTTGATGGTCCATTCTCAATTATCTAGAATTAGCTTCTGCCCCTCTGCCATCAAATTTCAGAACCCATGTACACTAACTGGTTATTCCTTTTTCCAAGATTTATTTATTTTTGTAGTTTATAGATTATTGTCTTTGCAAAGTTCTGCTGCTGCAAAACAACAAATTTCATATTGTATGTCAGTGTTGTAGTAAATCTAATCCTAGCAGGATCACAGCTAATTAAAACAGGACCAGCAATTTACACTTGCCAACAAAGATTTTACTTACTGAATATTTTTGGATGTATCTTATGGATGTTGGACTGCTGATCATGAAAATCACTATGAAATTTTCCTATCATGCACCTTTTCCAAAATTGCCTATATTTGTTATTTCAATTCAATATTCAAATCAATAAGAATGTTGCCCACAATGTAGGCTGAAAAATTTTCTATCTTGACCAGGCATGGTAGATGCTGCATTCCAGGACAAGTTTTAGAAAGGCTATAAATTTCTGTGAAGGACTTAGATATTTGAGACTGATGCCAAGATTAAGGAAGGCAATTTTGTTGGTCCAAATCAAATGGGTCATCAATGACAGGCAATTCGAAGAACTTCGAGTGAGACCAGAGACAATCACACAGAAGGTATTCAAGGATGTTGTTGAAAATTTTCTGGGCAACAACAGAGAACCAAACTACATACAGCTGCTTCAAGCATACAAAACTATGAAGTGCAACATGTGACTGAAGATTAATTTTCTGCATTCCCATTTAGATATTTTCCATGCAAACCTTGACACTATCAACGACGAGCATGGTGAAACATTTCACCAGGACATTGCAGCCATGAAAAAAATCATATCAGGGCAATCGGAATCCATCAGTGTTGGCTGATTAATGTTGAACTTTTAAGCAAAAAGCTTCAGATACTGAATACAAATGAAAATTATCAACAAAGTATTTTTAGCTGAGTTTAAACTATTGCAAAGTGTCAATACCTTCATGCGATGAAACACATTATATTCAATAAAAGTTCATTTTTGGTTCTCCAAGTTCCTACGAGATACAAGTAGTCTGAAATTATATTTGTGTTCAGCTTCAAGCAGTCTATCATAAACAAAAAAAAATTCTGAGGAAACAATACTTGCAAAAAAATTTGTTGCCCAATGTTACTGTGGTTCAAGGCTGAAATGTAATTGCTCAGGACTGAGCAAAGAATTGCATTTGCAGTGAGAGAGATTATAACATGCACATTGGTCCACGGGCCTCGTCAGGACACTCAGGCAATATGCAGATGCTGATCACATCTCTCCATGCAGATCATCTAAAGGAGGTATTAATTTTTAAGTTACATGCCTCAGTGAAATTCCAGAGAGGTAGGGCAAATTGGATCAGGCCTCTGGGGTAGAAAATAGTGTGAAATGTGTAGACTCACGGAAAATTTCTGCCTAACAGCCATAAGCAATCTTAGAGGGACACAAGTTGCGCAGCATCTGTGAGGGCCAAGGAATTGCTGGTGTTTCAGGTTGAAACCCGCTATCAGGACCGGGAGTGGAAGGGGGAGATGTAATTGGTGCTCTGAGGAGAGGTGGAAGATGACAAGTGAGTTGCACCAGGGAGGGAAGGGGAGAGGGTCTAGAGCTGGGAAAAGTGGCAGGTGAATGATAAATGGAGTTGAGTAAGAGAAATACAATGAGAGGCACATGGAGCAAGGTAGGGAGAGGGGAAATTAAAGATTAATACAGCTGCAGGAATGCAAAGGGCTACCGGTGCCAGATTTGCGTAGGTTATGTCAGGTTACTTACACATAAAAGGGTTTTCATAAAATAAATTGGAAACTCATTTTGCATCAATGACTCTACAACCTGCTGCACAATCCCTGCTCAGATTCACCAGGGACTCTTTCAGCAAACATGAGACCATTAATTAGTGCACTCCAGGGACCTAGCATTTGTTTTATGGGTCCATATAGTACAGTCTAAAAATAGGGTCCACAAATTCTGCAGTGATTATAGTATGCACAGATGTTAGAATTGCTAATATCTTGCCTGAAATAAATACATACATGGATGCCAGTTTTTAAGTTGCATTCTCTGTTCTAACATGACCTTTATAAAGTAAATTTATGAACATGCACCTGTTCTATAATACTCAGTTGGGGTCCAGCCACAGTAATTTAAAAAATGGAAACAACCATTTTTCTTTATCAGCAAATGAGAAAGGTTCAAATAACAGACTAATGAGAAATGTGAACTTAAATGTGAAATTAAATAGGTTTTTCTCTCCCCCAGTTGTTCCATCTCCAAAAGGCAATACAAGTACCAGCAAGAACATATCATAACCAACCAATCACTCTACCTTTATGAGCTAGATACCACATGCCATCATACTGTCAATGGGAGAAAGGCAATCCAACATTTCTGCAAACCCCAACCCCAGCACATTTTCGATAGATACCTTTTCCAGGGTATATGTTGTTTCACAAGGGTATATGTCGTCATCACCTCTTCAGGCAGTGTATATTTACCTCATAAGTGCATTGAATAACATAGTGAAAGGAGACATCAAGCTGATTTTATATTTGTATGTTCTGGGCTACTTTCGATGAGACTATATCTACCATCTGATATGTGCCAAATGAGCATGAATCTGGGCTGAAACCAGCTTTTGTGTTACAAATGAAATAATATTTACAAATTACCAGTATAGACTGCCATCACATTATCACTTACATGCCACCATTTGAGCTTGCAGATCAGATTCTTCTGGTGTTATCTTAAACTATTTTCTGTCCGGACAAGAGTTGTTCTACCAATGAAAATCAATGTATGTTTAGGAAATAAAGACTATTATCAGATAAGAAATGGCAATCAAGTGATATCATAAACTACAGAGCACAACACCGAAGGTTCACTGAATTATTGGCTATCCAGATATTGTATTAAAATTTCCCCTATACTTTTTTTTTACTACGAAAGAAGATCAGGGTTCTCCGCCGGGCGGAGTGGCATCGGAGACGGCGTCGTGAAAGGGCCCGAAACCGTGATGCCTTTATCGCCAACCCCTTCAAGTTCACCAAGGAGTTTCTGGGGCAGAAGCGCAGTGGGAAACTGGCCTGTTCGCAGGAAGACACAGACCAACATCTGAAGAAGGTATACAGTGACCCTGAAAGACAGCAGGAGTTGGGAGAGTGCAACATCCTAATACACCCCCCCCCCCCCCCCCGAACCGGATGTGCAGTTCGACATGTCAGAGCTGCAGCTAAAGGAAGGCAGAGAGGTCGTCCGCAAAGCAAGGGCAAGCTCGGCTCCAGGACCAAGCAGCACCTCGTACAAAGTGTACAAGAACTGCCCCAAACTCCTGATGCACCTGTGGAAGATCCTGCGAGTGTTCTGAAGAAGGGGGAAGATCCCAGAACAGTGGAGAGTGGCTGAAGGGGTGTGGATCCCGAAGGAGGAAAACGCCACCCAGATAGACCAGTTCCGCATCATCTCCCTGCTGTGTGGTGAGGCAAAGATCTTCTTCAGCGCCGTTTCCAATAGGCTGTGCACCTACCTAACAAAGAACACCTATATCGATACATCGGTCCAGGTGGGTGGCATTTCCGGGATGTCGGACTGTCTGGAGCACACCCGTGTGGTGACTCAGCTCATCAGGGAAGCCAGAGAGAACAAGGGCAACCTGTCAGTGCTGTGGCTCAACCTGGCAAATGCATATGGCTCCATTCCACACAAACTGGTGCAGCTCACACTGACCAAACATCACGTCCCCAGCAACTTCAGGATGAGGGTCTCTTCAGGAGCAATTACATAAAGCTGGCACAGAGTGGAGACTGGCATCCTCACAGGGTGCACTACCTCAGTGACACTGTTCTCCCTAGACATGAACATGCTCACTACGTCTGCTGAAACAGAGTGCAGAGGGCCCAGAATGGATTCCGCTCAACGGCAACCACCCGTCAGGGCATTCATGGACGACCTCACAGCCACCACAGAATCAGTTCCAGGCTGCGCCAGGGGCTCAAAAAGCTGGTGGAGTGGGCTTGGATGCGTTTCAAACCAGCCAAATCAAGATCTATGGTGCTGAGGAAAGGGAAGGTGGAGAACAAGTTCCAGTTCAGCATCGCAGGCACAGCCATCCCAACCATCACAACCATCACAGAAAAGCCAGTCCAGAGCTTAGGTAAGGATTTTGACAGCTCTCTAAGGGACACAGCATCCATTCAAGCGACCTGCACCAAGTTGGATGGCTGGCTGAAATCCGTGGACAAGTCTGGCCTACCTGGGAAGTTCAAAGCCTGGGTGTATCAGCATGGCATTCTTCCCAGAATCCTGTGGCCCCTCCTCGTCTATGCAGTTCCGATCTCAACAGTCAAATCCTTAGAGAGGAGGGTTAGCAACCACCTCAGGAGATGGGTGGGGCTGCCAAAGAGCCTGAGAAGTATGGCCCTCTATGAACACCACAACAAACTGCAACTGCCCTTCAAACCCCTGGAGGAGGAATTCAAGGTAACAAGAGCAGAGAAGTGATACAGTATAGGGACTCAAGTGATCCGAAGGTGGCTAGAGCGGGGATCCAAGTGAGGACTGGCAGGAAGTGGAGGGCGGAGGAAACTGTTCAGGAAGCAGAGGCAAGGCTGCGTCACAGGAGGCTGGTGGGAGTGGTCACATGAGGCCGAGCTGGGCTAGGATCCTTTCCAATTCCCCAAATGGACACCATCAGAGGGAAGGAAAGGTGCCGCCTAGTTCAGGAGGAGGTGAGAGCAGCAGTGGAGGAGACGAGAACCTGCAAGGCGGTGGGAATAAAGCAACAGGGAGCTTAGACAACATGGGAGAATGCGGCTGAGAGGAACGTGACCTGGGCTGAGCTTTGAAAAGCCGAGCCACACTGCATCCAATTTCCCATCCAGGCAGTGTTCGATGGGCTTCCAAGCCCATCAAACCTGCACACATGGGGCAAAGCAGAGTCATCAGCGTGCCCACTGTGTTCCAAGCGAGGAACCGTGGAGCACATCCTCAGCAGCTGCACAAGGGCACTTGGTGAGGGACGGTACCGATGGAGACATGATCAGGTCCTGAAGACCATCACTGAAGACATCAGCGCAGGAGTTGAGTGGGTGAAGCAGTCCCTAAGCAGTCTCTAAGCAGGCCATTGCCTTTGTCAAAGCTGGGGAGCAGCCAATACCCACCAAAAGAACATCTGCAGGCATCCTGACCTCTGTAAGGGACTGGCAGCTGTTGGTGGACCTCGAAAGGCAGCTGAAGTTCCCCAACCATATCGCAGCCACCACCCTGCGACCAGACATTGTCTTTGTGTCTGAGTGATGCTGGAGCTGACAGTCCCATGGGAAGATCACTTGGATGAGGCCTTCGAAAGGAAGCTATCGAAGTACGCAGGACTGGTCAGCGACTGCCGGCAGGCTGGATGGAGAGCGAGGTGTCTCCCAGTGGAGGTTGGTTGTAAGGGATTCGCAGCCCGTTCCTTAGCCAGAGCCTTCAGCAATTTGGGCATCGAGGGAGAGAGGAAGAGGAAAACCATCCGCAGTACCACCGATGTGGCAGAGAGGGTCTCAAGGTGGCTGTGGCTCAAGAGAGGGGAACCATGGAGTCATGTGTAGCTAGCCATCTAGACACAAGCTGGGGTCTGATCAGCCCCGGCTGGGTCACCTGGAGAAGGGTGTGTGATGTTGAAAGACGCGAAACACCCAATGATTCCAGGAACATCACTGATGATGTGTCCAGAGGCATCAATAAATGTATGTACACAACCAAACTCATTAATTTGTATCAAATGCCTACCTATTGCAAATGAACAAATTAAAATAACAATGTTTAGGGTAAATATTAGTATCGCAGAAAGTTGTTGAAAGAAGAGGTAACTGTTTGAATTATGGAGAACATAATTACTCCCTTATATAATTACATATGACTTAGAAGGAGGTGTTTACAGCCAGTCAAGTCCATGCTGGCTCAGTAAACAATCCTATTCATTTTAGTTCCCCCTTGTAAATATTCTTGCAGCATTCTCATCAACTGCTCCCAGACTCTGCTACTCACAATTTATAGCATTCAATTAACCTATTAACCTGGATGCCTTGGGAATGTGGGAGGAAACAGGAACACCCAAGGAAAGCCCAAGCAGTTACAAAGAGACCAGGACACGAGGTGACAGCCCTACTATGTGCACCACCATGTTACCCACCACTGCCATTAGGGTGGTTTAGTGACTCATTCAGAACAATTAGATTCAGCATACAGGTTTATATCTTTTGCATCCTTGTTTGCCTTGAGGTAAACATTCATGCCTTCATTTAACTTTACAAGTACAAAGCAGCTTTCCACAACAAAAACATTTTAATGAGGCCAGTCTGAAAAAAATCACTAAGCAATTACCATCAACAGATCACTTGCAATAGCAGGGGAAACAACACACTGGACCATTGCTACACCACCATCAATAATGCCTACCGTACTATTTCACGTCCTCACTTGGGAAAGTCTGATCACCTGGCTGTACGTCTACTCCCTGAGTATAGGCAGAGACTGAAGACTGCAGCACCAGCAGTGAGGACCAAGAAGGTATGGACAAGGGAAGCACAGGAGCGCCTACAGAACTGCTTTGAATCAGTGGACTGGATGTATTCAGGGATTCATCTTTGAATCTGGAGTTGTTACCGACTTCATTAAAAGCTGTCTCGATGAATGTGTGCCTACAAAGACTTACTGTACATACCCAAACCAAAAGCCGAGAAAGAACCAGGAAGTAAGCCATCTGCTGAAGGCTAGATCTGTGGCATTCAAGTCTGGCGACCCAGGCCTGTACCAGAAGACCAGGTATTATTTGCAGAGGGCTATTTCAAGAGTGAAAAGGAAATTTCAAATGAGGTTGGAGGTGACATCAGATGCATGACAACTTTGGTAGGGTTTGCAAGACATTACTTCATACAAAGCAAAACCCAGTAGCATGGATGGCAGCGATACTTCACTACCAGATGAACTCAACGCCTTCTATGCACGCTTTGAAAGGGAGAATACAACTACAGCTGTGAAGATCCCTGCTGCACCTGATGACCCTGTGATCTCTGTCTCAGAGGCCGATGTTAGGCTGTCTTTAAAGAGAGTGAACCCTCACAAGGTGGAAGATCCCAATGGAGTACCTGGTAAGGCTCTGAAAACATGTGCCAACCAACTGGCGGGAGTATTCAAGGACATTTTCAACTTTTCACTGCTACAGGCGGAAGTTCCCACTTGCTTCAAAAAGGGAACAATTATACCAGTGCCTAAGAAAAATAATGTGGGCTGCCTTAATGACTAGCACCTGGTGGCACTCACATCAACAGTGATGAAATGCTTTGAGAGGTTGGTCATGACTAGACTGAACTCCTGCCTCAGCGACGACCTAGACCCATTGCAAATGGCTATTGCCACAATAGGTCAACAGCAGATGCAATCTCAATGGCTCTTTACACAGCTTTAGACCACCTGGAAAACACAATCACCTATGTCAGGATGCTGTTCATCAACTATAGATCAGCATTTAATACCATCATTCCCACAATCCTGATTGAGAAGTTGCAAGACCTGTGCCTCTGTACCTCCCTCTGCAACTGGATCCCCAACTTCCTAATTGGAAGACCACAATCTGTGCCGATTGGTGATAACATCTCCTCCTCACTGACTATATACACATAACTGCGAGGCTAGGCATAGCTCAAATACCATCTATAAATTTGCTGATGATACAACCATTGTTAGTAGAATTTCAGCTGGTGATGAGAGGGCATACAGGAGTGAGATATGCCAACTAGCGGAGCAGTGTCACAGCAACAACCTGGCACTCAACATCAGTAAGACAAAGGATTGTAGATTGTAGACTTCCAGAAGGGTAAGACGAAGGAACACATACCAATCCTCATAGAGGGATCAGAAGTGGAGAGGGTGTGCAGTTTCAAGTTACTGGATGTCAAGATCTCCAAGGATCTAACCTGGTCCCAACATATCAATGCAGTTATAAAGAAGGCAAGACAGCGGCTATACATCATTAGGAGTTTAAAGGGATTTGGTATGTCAACAAATACACTCAAAAACTTCTATAGATGTACCGTGGAGAGCATTCTGACAGGCTGCATCACTGTCTGGTATTGGGGGGGCGGGGGGCTACTGCACAGGACCGGGAGAAGCTGCAGAGTGTTGTAAATTTAGTCGGCTCCATCTTGGGTACTAGCCTACAAAGTACCCAGGAGATCTCAAGGAGGAGTGTCTCAGAAAGGCAATGTTCATTATTAAGGACCTCCAGCACCCAGGACATGCCCTTTTCTCACTGTTACCATCAGGTAGGAGGTACAGAAGCCTGAAGACACACATTCAGTGATTCAGGAAGAGCTTCTTCCCCTCTGCCATCCAATTCCTAAATGGTCAATGAACCCTTGGACACTACCTCACTTTTTTAATATATAGTATTTCTGTTTTTTGCACGATTTTTAATCTAGTCAATATACATATACTGTAATTGATTTACTTATTTATTTATTATTATTATTTTATTTTGTGGGGTTTTTTCTATTTTATGTATTTCATTGAACTGCTGCTGTTAAGTTAACAAATTTCATGTCGCATGCCAGTGATTCTGATTCTGATTCCTGAATCTAGGACTGACTTACTGAGATTTATTTCCCCAGCAGAAGACAGGAAATCAGGTATGGAGCCATTTGATGAATACCTACTCAAAATACCAGCATGAAGTTGATACCAGAGGTAAAGGTTATGCAGTAAGACAGCCAATGTGAATAATAAATTGAAATGTTCTCATCTATAACATCTATTTGTATTCATTCCACAGCCATGCAAGTAGACAAGATGGTGAAGAAGGTGTGTGGCATGCTGGTCTTCATCAGTCAGGGCATCAAGTTTAGGAGTAGAGACTTTATGTTGCAGTTGTACAAGACAGTGGTGAGACTGCACTTGGAGTATTCTGCACATTTTTGTCACCCTCTTACAGGAAATACATTGTCAAGCTGGAGAGGGTGCAGAACAGACTTACGTGGATGCTACCTGGACTAGAGTGTCTGAGTTATCGAAAGAGGTTGGCCACACTGGATTTTTATTCTTTGGAGTGCAGGAAAATGAGAGGTGATCTCAAAGAAATTTGAATCATGAGGGGTATGGATAAGGTGCAAAGCCATAGTCATTTAATCAGGTTTGGGGAGCCCTAGACTAGAGGGCACAGATGCCAGATAAGAGAGGAGAGATTTAAAAGAGATCTCAAAGACAACTTCTTTTTGCACAGAGGGCAGTGAATACTTCAAATGAGTTGCCAAAGGAGTGGTCAAAGCCAGTACAATTACAACATTTGAGAGACATTTGGATAAGTTCATGGAGGGGACTAGCTTGGAAGGTTATGGGTTGAATGCAGACAAATGGTATTGATGTGGACCTGTTGGGCTGAAGTTGTGTGGACGTGTGGTTTATTTGCCAGTCAAAAGCTACTTTCACCGTGTCAGCCGTTGATTGGTCAGTTTGAAACCTGTAGCAGCTTTTTCCCAATTGGTTGCCTTGTGTACAATAGCTCTGGTGTCCGGTTTCAGATATCCTGGGTATAAAGAATAGCACGTGCAAGAGGCTCTCTATCTTCCCCTTGTCTCCAGGGCATGCTTCCCTGAACCATTGAGAAGGTATGCTCCACATGCACTTTTAACCAAGTATCTGCTTGTTGAATATTTAGTTTTATAGTTTGTGTTACTTGGAGTGACCTAAATGTTTGGTCGAATTTCTTACTGTTTGTAAATAAATACTTATTCATAGTCGGTGTTTACAGTCTCACTAAATTCATGAACCTGCTTCAACATTACAGCTTGTTTCTGTGCTGTATTAATCTACGCAATTCCACTTACGTTAAGACTCCCAATTAAAAGTGATGCAAAACGCTCAAATTAAATCATTTAAAAAATAAAAAGATTCTTACAATGAACCTTCATTTTGAAAGTTTTTGTTGTAGCATTGAATCTCAGCACAGTGTTAATGCTCAGCTTCAGGTTTTATGTTCTCTACCCAAATGATCTTACCCTTCAATTCACCATATCAACATTATTTTCTTTTATAAATACCCTGTGGTATTTGGAGGAACAAAGTATTAAAATGACTTATTTTATGCTACAAGAAACCGTGTAACAATGTAACTCTACTTTGCCACCAATCCATCATGACTGAATGGCCCAACTCACCTGACCACAAGAACAGGATTGATTGAAGCATTCAATAAACAGCACCACTACTGTGTTCAAGGTTTAGAATTACAGAATCATTCTTTGTACAGCAATCTTGATAGTCCCATTTCTACACTCTTGCCCTGCAGCCCTTCAAATTATCTTGCTTTGTGCCTCACCATTCCCCTTCATTTCCCTTCTTGAAACACTGAGAGACTGCTTGCATTCGCAGTGGGTTCCGGATGAAAGCCACCCTTTGTGAATTGAATTGACCTTATTACTTACATCCTTCAAATGCATGAGAAGTAACAGTCTTTACGTTCCACCTCCGTCTAAATGTGCAATGTGCAATTTATAGTAATTTATAATAAGTATTATGTACAACAGGATCAATATAACATAGAAATACAGTTGCATCAGTATGAATTAGGCCAGGTGGAAGAAGCTGTTCTGGAGCCTTTATGCTATGATACCGTTTCCCTCTTTTTTCCTGCTAGAGTCGTACAGCACAGAGACAAGACTTCCAGCCCATTATACCATTCTACACTAATCCTATTTCACTGCATTTGGGTCTGTAGCCTTCTATAACTCGGTGATTCAAATATTTGTCTAGAGATTCCAGACTCTAACCAGCCACTGTGTGAAATATATGTCTTCAGAATCCTTCTAAACCTCCTACCTCTCACTTTAAAGCTACATCCTCTTTCCTGAGACACCCATACAAAGGAAAAACAGAATATTACCTACACTATCTTTTCCTCTTCTTAATTTTACACCTTGTCAGGTCACCCCTCAGCTCCTCCATTCCAAGGAAAACAAACCCAGCTCATCCAGTCTCTCCTTATAACAGGAATGCACCAGTCTTGGTACAACCTGACAAGTCTCCCATGTAGCACCTCCCACACAATCGCATCCTTCCTATAGGATGGAGACCAGTTTGGAAGGAAACATAAGCTAAATATCAGCACATGAGAGTGTCCAATACATGTTCCTAACCAGATAATCTCAAAGAGTTTTTGGTGAACTTTATTGATATAAATTTGGTCCTGTATTTTATTTTGTGCTCTGGACTAGAGTGGGATTTGAACCCATAAACTTTGGCAATGGAAAATGGTTCCCTCTAATCCATAACTGATATCCTGTTATTAAACTTGATATACTAATTTAATATCCTTGTTAAAGATTTGTAAGAAATGTAATCTTGTTTTCATCCCTCATTCTGTCAAGCTAGTGATCATTTTGATTCTCACTGGATTTTTTTGATAAATTGGCCAGTGTGATACAACAATAGAATAAAGCTCTCTTTTCATAGTGGCATCAACGAACGATCAAGACCTACAATGAAGGGCAACAATAAGGTTAACAGTCTGAATAAACTTTGTATGAATTAAAATGCCACGGCAACGTAGCAATTGGCACAACACTGTTACAGCCTGGGGTGCTGGAGTTCAGTATCCTCTGTAAAAAGTTTGTTTGTTCTTCCCATGTGCACGTATATTTTGTCCCACAGTCCTAAGATGTACTGGTTAGAAGGTTAATTGATCTTTGTTAATTGTCTTATGATTAGACTACAGTTAAAAAGGTGGGACGCTGGGTGGTAACGCTCATTGGGCCGGAAGGGACTGTTCTGTACTGAATCGCTAAATATAAAAAAATAAATTAAACTTAATTGCTACAATACAAGGTTGGGCTCAAAAGTCAGTTAAAGACATTTTAAGGCCAGACACTATACATTTATTTAGAGCCTTTGATGTAATAAAACTTCTAGGTGCTTCTCAAGCGCATTAGCAAGCAAAGAACTCTGCTCTACAGAGATATTCGAATAAGAAACTTGATTGATGTGATATATAAATGATGAAAATGTAGGTAGATTGCTTAGTAAGTTTGCAGACAGTATGAGGATTTGTGGTGTTGTGGACAGCATAGAGGGCTATCAAAGTATAAAGCAGGATATAAATCAATTATGGTTTGGAGAGGAGAAAGGGTTGATGAAGTTTAATTCAAGCAAGTATGATATTTTGGACTCTGGAAAATCAAATATAAGGGGAAAGTATACAGTAAATGAGAAGTATATAACAGTACTAAGTATGAATGCATCTTGTGGTTTAAGTCCAGAGCTCCTTGAAAGTGGTCACAATGAGATAGAGTGGTGAAGAAAGTATATGGCATGCTTGCCTTCACAGGATGGGGCATTGAGTACAAGAGTAAGAAAGTCATGTTGCAGCTACAAAGAACGTTGGTTAGACCATTGGAGTGTTGTGCGTAACTCTGGTGGCCACACTACAAGAAGGATGTACAAGCTTTGGAAAGGGTACAGAAGAGGTCTATCAGGATACTGCCTACATTAGAGGGTATGAGCTATGAGGTGAGATTGAACAAAATTGTCTTCTCTGGAGATCGGAGGCTATGGGTAGACCTGACAGAATTTTATAAAATTAAGAGAGGAGTAGATAGTGCAGGCAGTCAGAATCTTTTTCCTAGAGGACATGAATTTAAGGCAGAGAGGGATGTTTGAAGAGAATGTTTGTCTTTTATCTTTTTGTACACAGAGAGTGCATGGTGCCTAGAATGGGATGCGAGGGGAGTGGAAGCAGATACAATAGTGGTATTTAAGAGGCTTTTAGACAGACAGATTAATACATAGTGAATGAAAGGATATGGATCCTGAACGGGCAGAAGAGATTTAGTTTGGCATTGTGTTCAGTGCAGACGTCATGTGCTATACTGTGCTATGAGGTTAGATTGAAGAGAGGATTTTTTTAAATACATTTTATTATGAGTTTCTACAATGTGACAAAAAACAGTAAAAAAAAAGTTTATACAGTGCAAAACAAACATATCAAATGTACAGTTCATAACAATTAAGGAAAAGCACCCATAGTAGAATCGTATAAAATTAGTTACCACCCCACCCTCCCACTACCCAACTCCAAGCCAATCTTACGATATATAAGAAAGTTAATATGAACTTTTAACACCACAGAGCTGTATTTATAAAAAGGTATATTGCCCACTACCTGAAATATAATATGTTTACATATCAAAAAAAAACAAAAATCTTAACCGAAAGAAGCTGGAAGTAAGGGATTTAAATGCAAAAGAAAAAATGGGAGGGATGCACCCTTAATCTAAACAGGAATTATGAAAATATTCAAGAAAAGGTCCCCACACCTTTTGGAACTTTATGTCCAAATTAAGAAGTGAATAATGAATCTTTTCAAGGTCTAAGCGGGACATAAAGTCTCTGAGCCAATGAGCATGAGTGGGTGGAGCAGCATCTCTCCACCTAAGAAGGACTGCACATCTGGCCAAAAGAGAGGCGAAAGACAATGTACGACACTTAGTTGGAGTCAGATATATGTCAACTTCTCCTGAAGTACCGAAAAGAGCAATCAGAGGGTTAGAAGAGAGCATTTTAAAGGGTAGAGAAACTAAATGTTCAAAATGGCATTTCATAACATCAGGGGAACAAAAACTGATTAAAGGAGAGGCTCTAGTTGTTGGAATATGAAATTCCTAGAGGGTTATAGGGTGGAAAGGGTTAGAAAGATGAAATGGGTGAAGAAAAGGTGATACTGCTAGAACACAGCAAGGAGAATTAATAGTGGGTGATAGTCACTGCTCCCTCAAATCTGGACTGGTGTGTGGCTGCACAGTAACTGAAAAGCCTTTGTTGCTGCACAGCTAGAATTTTCTTTTATATAATGTTAATATAATTTTATAATCTGTTAATATAATTATGAAATACCCTGCAATTATGTATTATTGAATAAAATCCATAAATTTTCTAAATAATAAATTTACCACAACCTTTACTTTGAAATATTTTAGAACATCAGTGTTTCAAGCTACAACACTGTTACAAATTGCAACAATAAACACAGAATAGAAGTCGGTAACTCCCTGGTATAAACCACCAGCCCACTGAATACCGACACCATCTAGTCAAAACACTTTTCTTTTGCCACTGCTCCTGTCACTTGTTTTGACTGCTTGAAATCATTTATGAAAAGGTTTACGAAGTGACAGATTTTCTTTGTTGCACTGTAATTTATTATACCCTTTAATGAATAAATAAGTTAAAAGTACGTGATTTTTCAGTTTTCATTCTAAATATTCATAGTATGCATGTTACAAAAAAAACATTTGAAGCATCGTGCAGTTTTCAGGCTGTGTAAAAAAATTCCTGCTCAGATCAATGCTTGGTCCGCGCAGCTTTAAAAAGAATGAGAGAGAATGTTGGAAGTAGTGCAGCAGTAGGAAGGACAACACTGCAGTCAATTCACTCAATTTAACTGTATATGTATTAATGAAATTAAGGTAAAAAGAGATTGCTGAAATCAGTTTTGTGACAAAATACACTAGCTGTGGGAAGGTGACATTTCATCTTTGGTAGACTGAATTTTGAAAAATAAATTAAAATTGTAAGTCTTCAAATTATTTCTAGTGGGAAAAGGCCCAATGGCCTTTATCAGTGTCACAAGAACATATGAGCAATAATAAGAAAGTATGTCTGGTCTGCTGTTTGATCATGACTGATTTATTTTCCCTCTCAACCCCATTGCTCTGCCTTCTCCCCTTATCCTTTGACACCCCTACTAATCAAGAACCTATCAACTTCCACTTGAAACATACCTAATGACTTGGTCTCCACAGCCATCTGTGGCAACAAATTTTAAAGATAACCCACCATCTGGCTAAATAAATTCCTCCTCATCTCTGTTCTAATGGGATATCCTTCTATCCTGAGGCTGTACCCTCGGGTCATTGCCTCTCCCACTATTTGAAACATTCTCTCCATGTCCACTCTAACAAGGCCTTTCAATGTTCAGTTGGTTTCAAAGATTCTTGTAAAGTCCAGCAAGTACACACGCAGAGCCATCAAACACTCCTCTGATTTTAACCCTTTCTCAAAATGAATGCTAACATTGCATGTGTCTTCCTTACCACCAATTTAACCTGTAAGTTAACTTTTAGGGAATCTTGCACTTGGACATCCAAGTCTGTTTGCACCTATAATTTCTGAATTTACTCCCCATTAAACAGAAGTCTACACTTTTACTTCTTCTGCTAAAGCTCATGAAGATATACTTCCCTGAACTGTATTCCGTTTGCCACTTCTTTGCCCATTCTCCTAATCTATCCAAGTCCTTCTGCAGTCTTCCTGCTTCCTCAGCACTATCTGCCCCTCAATCTGTATTTGTATCGTCTGCAAACTGGACAACAAAGCCACCAATTTAGTCATGGGGCAAGTTTGACCTGAATGAAGATATTAAACAAGCAATGGGAATGAGAGGTGCACACTAATTGAAGGACTGCATTTTATGAAATGATCAAAGACACAAGTAATATACAATCAACATTGTCTCTTAATATCCAATTTTCCTAGCATGGATTCTGAATTTTTGTGGTCAGAGTGCAGAGAGAAATGACTAAAAGATACTTCATTTTTATAGCACCAAATCCAGAATTTGTGCGATCAAGCGGAAACTGCTCAAAAAAGCCATCTTGTAGGCATTCCTTCTCGAGATCCAGTATCAACCTGCTTTTTCCCAATCCCCCTGCATACTGAAATATAACACCTTCAGTTCGATATTCACTACTCTGCAATTCAATTTTGTCTCCATGCTTCTGGAAGTTAAATTTGTATGCCTTTGTAAACTTTGTTTTACTCTTCATTCTGGAGACTACAGTAACCTTTCTTGCATTCTCCTTCCCTTTTACTTTATCCATTCTTTCCTAAGTTGTTGACCCCCCGTTCCCAACTATTTAGTTGAAAGCTCCATCCACAGCCCTAATTATAGATTCACAAGGACCCTGGTCCCAGCATGGTTCAGATGGAGCCCATTACATTAGAACAGCTCCCTCCTTCCCAAGTATGAGTTCAATGTCCCACAAATTCAAACTACTTCTCCCACATCAATCTTTCAGCCACACATTTGGTTCTCTGATCTTATTAACTTGACGCCGATTTGCACATAGCTCTGGTAAACAATACAGAGATTATTACTTTTCTGTTCTGCATTTTAATTTAGACCCTAGCTGCTCAAATTCCCTCAACAGAACCTCCTTCCTTGTTCTTCTAACGTCGTCATTTCAATCTGGACAACGACAACTGGTCTTACCCTTCCACTCCAAATTTCTCTGAAGATGAGATGTCCCAAATCCAGCACCAGTCAACACAGCTCTCAGGACTTACGATCCTTGCAACAGAGAATTATGAGGATACCTTTGACTATACTATGCCCAACTGCAATCATATTTCTCTTCACTCCCCCTTCAAGAATGGCTTCCCGAACCACAGTACCACAGTTTGGTCACTCATCAGTTAACTACAAGTGCATGGCATCATTAATGTGAATAGGTAAGAGGAAGCTTTTTCAAACAGCTATGAAAAGACTTAAGGTGAATTTAAACTATGTTGATCACACTTTGGAAACAGTGGGGTAAAATGTAAAGGAACACCTGTGTATGATCCTCATGATGCTTTGCTTTTGCTGATCTCTCTCCTGAGGTTTCCATAATTCCTTATGATAAAGGAGGAGGTTTAGCCCATCAAGTTTATGCTGCCTCATGGAGCAGGCAACATAACCTGATTCCACCATGAATTATCCTTGTAATTATCCCTGTAAACCTATTCACACCTTGGACTAGTTACCAAATTTCTTCTGCATGATAATTCCATGCAAACCATATTGAAAATCTCATTTGGCTCCAGAGGGCATTGCACCAACATCAAAGCACTGTACTGCTGAGTATGTTCTCACGATTCTGAGTTTCACTGATATTCCACTGGCCCACCCACCTCACAATTGCATGAAAGAGCCACTCACCTCCAACAAAAAAATAAATAAATCGGTACTACAAACAACCATTTCCCGTCATATAGGTGTCCATTGTTTGACATTAATTCATGCCTTCTCATTATCACTTTCCAGAAACCAAGTAGAAAATGGGCAAAATATGAAAGTAGAGAACAATCATAATTTGTGCAGCTTAGGCATAGAACAAGTGGCACTCCAGTATCAAGCCTGTACAGAACACTTCTGGAATTTCAAATTATTATTTTCCCTGCCTTCAGAGGTGGAAATGGGCTACTCAGATCATAAACCGACACTCAAGGAACTTAGGGTCAAAATGTTACAGCTTTACAACCCTTGAAGTTCCAACAAATTCCATAATTCCTGCAAGCATATGGACAGATTTGGCTACTGAGACAGGTTCACAATGATGCTGATCACAAAAGCAAGGCTTTCAAGCTTCCTCGTTGAGGATGTTTTGTAATACACAAGTGCTCAGTGTCCATACATTCCAAATTTTGCAGCTTATAAGTTGTACTCTGTCTAGGGAGAACTTCATCTACAACATTTTACCATATGGTTGAGCTGTCTCCTTCAATCTCTCTTGTTTATGATACAAATGGAACATCTGCCAATGTGTAATACATTTTCTGCTTCTCTGATTAAGGAAGATGTAGAGAATGTGTGGTGGCGATGTTCCAAATGAAGTAATAGTCTTTCTATTTTACTGCCTTGCTTTGCTCCATACACTATAGCTAGAAGTTTGGCACCATTTGGTACTCTGTGCAACTTTTGCTCATACCATTTAGATGGCCACAAACAGCCCCTTCCTTCCTTCATTACTGGACAGTACACCTCTCCAGATCCTCACAACCCTAGCTGCACATCCAGGGAAGCATCACGAGACAATGTTGAAAGCAGTGTGCAAGAAAGCAAGAGAGGGGGGAATGCACTGGGATCCGGGAGAGGCTCAGTTCGATGCCCAGCTCACTGGAAAATAAGCTGGACATCCTGCGCCTGAGACTGAAATAGCGAGAGATGAAGAACAAATGCACACTCATTCTCACAGAAACATGGCTTCAGGACACCATCCAGCTGGAGGGTTTTGGCATGCGGATTCCAGGCGATCTCACTGGTGTATGGATGCTTTAGCATTGGCATCCCACTGTTCACCAATGATTGAGTTCACTTTAGTACAGAGTGAGTTCCCCATAATTGTGTTGGTAGCTGTATATATCCACCCCCTCCCCCCCACCACTGCTAATGCCAGTGAGGTTCTGCATGAGATCTACAGCACCATCAGTGACTTTCACCCTGATGGTATCTTCATTGTTACTAGTGACTTTAACCACGTGAACCTCAACACAGTCCTGTCTAAATTACACCTGCATGTTAGTTTTGCTACCAGAGGTGAAAATACATAGACCTGGTTTATACTAACATGCCAGGTGCATATAAGGCAGATCCCTGACCCTACATTGGGCTCTCAGAACACTTATCCAACTATGCTAATTCCAGCATACAAACCACTGATTAAAGGAGCCAAACCAGCTCTAAAGGTGGTGAAAACCTGGCCTGAGGGGGCAATCTCAGCATTGTAGGACAGCTTTGAAACACTGAGGATGTTACTAACACGAAACACATCCCTGTGAGGGCAAATCAGAAGCCATGTCTTACTGCAGAGGTCCAGGCACGGCTGAGGAATCATGATAATGCCCTTAGATGGGGAATGTGAAGGCACTTAGGGAAGCAAGAACTGTGCTTTCCACGAAACAGGAGCAATCTTAGAGAATATACAACCATTTCTGTGATACCAGAGACACGAGGTGCTTGTGGCAGGGAATTTAGAGGATTACAGACCACAAGTCTACACTGTCCATCAGTGAACAGAACACCTCCCTCCCCAACAAGCTAAATCTCTTTTACACCTAGTGTGACATACAAAACAAAGTGCTGGCAAGGAAGGCCCCCTCTCCCCCAGGGGAGCAGACATTCCATCTGCTGAAGCTAAGGTGAGGAAGACCCTGGTCAGGATAACACACTGTGCAGCCTGATAACATACTAGGTTGGATTCTGAAAGACTGTGCGGTCCTGACAGATATATTCAACATCTCTCTGGCATAATCCACTGTCCCCTCTGTTTTCAATGCAGCAACCACCATTCCAATGCCAAAGAAGACAATAGTAAACTGCCTAAATGGCTTATCGTCCAGTGGCATTAACATCAACCAATATGAAATGCTTTGAGTGGCTGGTCACGGAATCCATTAAAACCTTTCTCTTGGCTACATCGGACCATTTCCAGCTCACTTACTGCTCAAATCGATCCACTGACAATGCTATAGTCCCTGCTCCACTCTGTCCCGTTCCACCTGAACAATAGTCTCACGTGCCAGGTTGCTGTTTACAGAATTCAGTTCACCATCATACCCCAGAAACTGTCCTCGCTGGGCCTCACCGCATCCCCCCTCCCAACCCTTTAATTATGAAGTCATTCTACCTTATCCTGGAACACAACAAAAACATATGTTCAGTGCTTCCTGTTATCTAAAGCACGTTTAAAAGTTTGTGATAAACATGCATCCTATAACTGAAAAGGCAGTAGTCTGATCCTGGATATTATAAGAAGAGTCCCCATGAGGCACAGAGAAATACTGTCTGCTTGATGACATGTGATTCAGACCATATGCACTGCTGTCTGACTCCAGGGTCTGCCACAGCTGGGTTTCTGTCTAAGCCAAGATCACCCTGATTAATCCAGCAATGTCACACATGCTGCCTGACTGTAACTGATTCCAGCTGGCATGCTGGGGGGTCATTGAAAATCCATTATAGAAAATAATGATTGCTTCCACTGAGTTCACTTATTCTGTTATTGTGTTCAGTGTGCCTTCTATGTATACATCTTAATTTTCTTGTTTACATTTTGATTTACCATTACTGCCGGCTGATGATCAATTCACCCAATAATTCTGTAAAGCAATTAAAGATCGTGCAGCACTTGCAGTACTGTATCATCTAACTCATTCATACTGAGGATAAGTCTCATCATATTAGCTGCAATTTTCTGCTTTCGGATCACATAAACACTATACAGTTTGAAATTGCAGTAGATATTCAAATTTATTAATAAATCCACAATCACAGCAGATATATTTGAGCTTACTTTTGGAAGTATATCCAGTAAAAAATACAACTGTCTCCCACAATACAACTTAAATTAAAGGAAGCATCAGTTTCAAGCTTTCAGCATTACTGCCTAGGGTCTGGATTTCACCCAATTCTGGCAAACTACATTTGACGCTAATGCCATACCACCATACTGGGAGACAGCAATTTTTTTTTAATCTTGCTTTTTCCAATTTAAAAGTAGAAGCTAACTTAGAGAGCAGCTACTGCATGAACCCACATGTTGTTTCATTTGCACATTGCTCACTGGGAAAAAGGTTAATGATGTTTAAGGCACTCTCCATTGCCAGCCAGAAAAGCTATGGAATTATGCAATAAGGTCTCAATCAAGAGCATCTCGTGCAGAGTTGCTGCAACCTTTAACTTCCTAATCCTGCAATAGGGGCTGCTGGAGTCACTCAAAATAACTTCAGCATACAGCATATTATATTTCTTGACACAGGACAGTGATTATAAGTCTAGATTCTGATATTCCAGTGCAGTTTCTCTAATTTACAGCTGGGTCTCAACTACCTATACAATGCACACCTCCTCCCCTTTGTGACCTTCCGATCCAATTTCTGTTGACAAATCAGATATCCATATTACAATCTTGCCAATTGTGCAAACTAGAATGAAAAATGTACTGTGCATTAGGGTGAATTGCAACAAGGAGTGTGATATTCAATTTCTTCATGAAGAGAATGTCTGCCAGTAATGTGCGCAAACACTTCAAAATCCTTTTAATGCATGACTTAAGTCTTTTGAAACATTATGTGCAATTATTTCCCCTACTTCCATTTTCAGGCAAAGCACTTTCTGATATCAGAATGTGCTCTCTGTATCTAAGAAGTGAAATGAATAGATGTGCTCTGGTAGAGTGGATTCCATTGTCATGGCAAACCTCAGACTGAATACGTTGCAATGGATTCCACTACCTCAAAATAGAATCTTATCAATAAGATGATGCAACAAATGCCTTTTGGAATTGGAATTTTATTGTCCCAAGTACAGTGAAAAGCTTGTCTTGTATACTGTTCATACAGATCAATTCGCACAGTGCATCGAGGCAGTACAAGCTGAAACAACAGCAGAATGCAGAACAAAATGTTACAGCTGCAGAGAAAGTGCAGGTAAACAAAAAATGTGCAAGTTCATAGCAAGGTAGATAGATCAAGGGTCGATATTATGGTACTAGGGAAGGATTCAACAGTCTGTAACAGTGGGATAGAAGCTTTCAGGCCTTTGTATTTTCTGCCAGTGGAGAGGGGAGAAGAGAGAATGTTGAGGGTGGTTGAGGTGTTTGATTATACTGGCTACGTTACTGAGGCAGTGAGAATTATAGAGCAGGGGAGGACAGTCTCCAGGAGTTGCTGAGCTGTGTCCACAACTCTCTGCAGTTTCCTGCAGTCATGGCAGGGCACTTCCCATACCACATTATGATGCATCCACACAGGATGCTTTTTATGGTAGGGGTCAACAGAGACACACCAAATTTCTTTAGCATCCTGAGGAATCAGAGGCATTGGTAGGCTTTCTTGGTCACGGCATTATATGATTGGATTAATAAAACTGAAACTATCTAGTAATTTAATAAAAGCCATATAAATAACACAGGAAATTGATGATATTTAGGCTGCACAATGCTGTTACAGGTAATGCAGCTCTCACAGCTCCAGTGAACCACATTCAATTCATATCTCTGTGGCATCTTAGTGGAATTTGCACATTATTTGTGACCAAACAGGCTTCCCCTGGCTGTTCCAGCTTCTTCCCACAATCCAAAGATATGTCAGCTGTAATTCATTAGCTACAGGCGGAACTGTGCTTCCCAGTGGTGTATTTTCAGTTATATGCAATGAAAGGGAAAATACAAAGTACAACTAATTGTGATGGTATTGATAAAGTACCAGTAAGAAAGAAGTGAAGGCAAGAAATAGTTCATTACCAATGTGAGTGGTTAATTATCATATTTAATGTTTTCCCTGTGAAGTATTAACACATGAAACAATATTTGTCAAAATATCACATCTCTGATAGATAGCCATTGCTGAAAAACACTATTTTATACTAAGTCTAGTTTGTTCCCAGTCAGTGTGACAGCAGTAGTCAAGTTGCTTTGCAGCAGTCTTGATACTGACAATCTCTCAACAAACTATTAATTTGATAATTGCCTTATGGATGTTGAACAAAAGAATCTGCCTACCAAATCCACTAAATAAAGAGCCCATGGACAGAATTACATTCAATTATTCTTGCAGTTAAAGCATATTCCATATGATATTCCCTCTGTACCTTGGATCTTCGACTTCCTAACTGGAAGACCATAGTCTATGTGGATTGGTGATAACATATCCTCCTCACTGGCGCACCTCGGGGGTGTGTGCTTAGCCCACTGCTCTACTCTCGGTATACACATGACTGTGGCTAGGCTTAGCTCAAATACCATCTACAAATTTGCTGACGATACAACCATTGTTGGTAGAAACTCAGGTGGTGACGAGAGGGCGTACAGGAGTGAGATATGCCAACTAGTGGAATGGTGCTGCAGCAACAACCTGGCACTCAACATCAGTAAGACGAAAGAGCTGATTGTGGACTTCAGGAAAGGAAAGACGAAGGAACACATACCAATCCTCATAGAGGGATCAGAAGTGGCGAGAGTGAGCAGTTTCAAGTCCCTGGGTGTCATGATCTCTGAGGATCTAACCTGGTTCCAAAATATTGATGAAGTCATAAAGAAGGCAAGACAGCAGCCATAGTTTATTAGGAGTTTGAAGAGATTTGGCATGTCAACAAATACACTCAAAAACTTCTATAGTTGTACCGTGGAGAGCATTCTGACAGGCTGCATCACTGTCTGGTATGGAGGTGGGGGGCGGCTACTGCTCAAGACTGAAAGAAGCTGCAGAGGGTTGTAAATCTAGTCAGCTCCATCTTGGGCACTAGCCTACAAAGTACCCAGGACCTCTTCAGGGAGCAGTGTCTCAGAAAGGCAACGTTCATTATTAAAGACCTCCAGCACCAAGGCATGCCCTTTTCTCACTGTTACCATCAGGGAGGAGGTACAGAAACATAAAGGCACACACTCAGTGATTCAGGATCAGCTTCTTCCCCTCTGCCATCTGATTGCTAAATGGCCACTGAAGCTTTGGACACTGTCTCACTTTTTAAAACAAATACAGTATTTCTGTTTTTGCACATTTAAAAAAATCTATTTAATATACATAATTGATTTACTTGTTTATTTATTATGTTTTATTTTATTTATTTATTTATTCTCTCTGCTAGATTATGTATTGCATTGAACTGCTGCTGCTAAGTTAACAAATTTCACGTCACATGCCAGTGATAATAAACCGGATTCTGATTCTGATAATAAGGTGGACTCTTGACCTCAGAATCTATTTCGTACTGAACCTGCAGCTTTTGCTGCATTTACTCTGGACTGTAACACTTGGTTCTGCACTCTGGATTAATTGAGCATGCCCACAAGAAAACGAATCTCGGGGTTGTACATAATTAGACATATGTATTTGGATAATAAATTTAATTTGAACTTAGCTATTACTTTATTTTGTACTACCTCAAAGCACTGTGGTATTGAATTGATCTGTATGGACAGTATGCGAGAGATTTTCATTGTACTGTGCATGTGACAATAATAAACCAATTTACCAATTTAGTCCTTCAAAAAGTACACATTCAGCCCAGCAAAGAACAGCTTCATTACACATTTACTTCCCTGTAAGTTCTCTCTTTTAACTTAGATCACAAACAAAAATTGAATATTAGCTTAGAAGGTTACTACAGTGAGTACAACTGCCCTCTCATTGGGTACTGCACTTTATTTTATTCCCTGTATTTTGGGAAGCATGCAAGATTCTTAGTACATTTGGTTGTACCAAGCAAAATGGCAAAATCTGATAACGTGGTTGTAAAGTTGAGTACAAGAAAAACAAGTTTTCCAGATTTCCAGCATATGCAGAATCCCTTGCATTTATAATAGTTTTCAAGTGGCAAGGCTGGTGATTCATTTTACTGACACACTTCATCTGGAAGTGCATCAATGACGTTGTCCCCCAGAAGTCGGTCAGGATCTTCCCGAACCAGAAACCCTGGATCAATAGTTCTGTGCGAGCAACACTTACATCACAACATCGAGCTTGCATCGCTGGCGATCAACTAGAGCTCAAGAAAAGCAGCTATGATCTGTACAAAGCTATCAAGGCTGCAAAACAACAATATAGGGACAAGATTGAGTCAAGATTCACAATGAATAGCACACATGACTTGTGGCGAGGGCTGCACACCATTGCAAAACCAAATGTTGTGGTGCCGCCAACATCGTGGTTTCTCTCCCAGGTGAGCTCAATCACTTTTGTGCTCAGTTCGAGGAAAGCCACCCCTACAACCTGGTCATCTCTGAGGCTGAGGTACTCAGATGCTTCCAACGAGTGGACAATCGCAAGGCTGCAGAATCGGAAGCATCCCAGGGCGAGTACTTAGGTTGTGCACAGCACAACTAGCAGGTGTGTTTACAGACATTTTTAACCTCTCCCTCTCCCAGTATCAAGTGCCCTCCTACATCAAATTATCCACCATTGTTCCTGTACCAAAAAAAACCAAGGTAACATGCCTCAACAACTGGCGTCCTGTTGCACTCACATCAATAATAAGCAAATGCTTTGAGAGGCTGGTCAATGATTACATCTACAGCTTACTACCACCCAAACTGGACCTCCTACAATTCGCCTACCGACACAACCAATCGACAGATGACACAATAGCCACTGCTCTACATACCATCCCTACACATGCTTATGTGAGAATGTTGTTCTTGGACTACAGTTCAGCATTCAACACTGTAGTTCCAACCAGGCTCAACAAGAAGCTCAGAGACCTTGGCCTTGACCCTGCGTTGTGCAGCTGGATCCTGAACTTCCTGTCAGATCGCCATAACTGCCTGGTATGGGAGCCCAACTCCAACCCTCTGACTCTCAATACAGGAGCCCCTCAGGGCTGTGTACTGAGTCCCCTCCTTTACTCCCTGTATACCCATGACTGCATCCCCATCCACAGCTCTAATCTGCTAATTAAATTTGCCAACAACACTACATCGATCGGCCTCATCTCAAACAATAACAAGGTGGCCTACAGGGAAGAAGTCATCTCTCTGACACAGTGGTGTCAAGAAACAACCTCTCCCTCAATGTCGCAAAAACAAAGGAGCGGATTGTGGATTACAGGAGGAATAGAGATGGGTTAACTCCATTGACATCAATGGATCAGGGGTTAACAGCTTCAAGTTCCTCGGCATAAACATCACTGAGGACCTCATGTGGTCTGTACACACCAGCTGTGTGGTGAAAAAGGCACAACAAGCCCCTCTTTCACATCAGATGGTTGAGGAAGTTTGGTATGGGCCCTCAAATCCTAAGAACTTTCTACAGGGGCACAATTAAGAGCATCCTGACTGGCTGCATCACTGCCTGGAATGGGAACTGTACCTCCCTTAATCGCAGAATTTTGGAGACAGTGCTGCGAACAGCCCAATGCAACGGTAGTTGTGAACTTCCCATGATTTAGGACATTTACAAAGACGGGTGTGTAAAAAGGAATCATTGGGGACCTGAGTCATCCCAACCACAATCTATTCCAGCTGCTACCATCCAGTAAATGGTACCACAGCATAAAAGCCAGGACCAACGGGCTCCGGGACAGCTTCTTCCACCAGGCCATCAGACTGATGTACTCACGCTGATTTGAGTGCACCCTATATTACACTGACTGTTCTATTTATTATAAATTACTATGATTGCACATTGCACATTTAGTCAGAGACATAACATCCTCATATATGTGAAGGATGTAAGAAATAAAGCCGATTCAATAGAGCAGCAGCTCCAAAAGAGGACCGAAGGAAGTACAGTTTGGACCAAATTAACAAATGCAAAATATAAAAATATTGAATCATTTAAGAATTAGTTAGAAATAGCAATAGATGGGCTAAAGGAACCCTGAATGAATAGGTTGTCCTCATCAGTGTCATCTTCTGTCTTGGTGAATGATAAATCATTTGTCTTTATGCGTCATTTACACATTTTCCAATCAACTCAAATGATTAGAGCCACTATGAGAATAACAGATAAAATCTTGAGTGTCAACAAACAGACAACACTATAAAATTACACTAGGAGAAAAGGGTAAACTATAAAGACTTCCTCGGGGAACACAGAATTTAAAAGCCTACAAGAACATGGAGAAAACTAGCAGGGCCCATGATAAGAGATTGAATAATGAGGTCAGAACAAACCTGAAGGCTAAACGAATTATTTTTCTAAATAAGAAAATCAATAGAAAGAAGTAGGCCTCGTATCAAAGTCAATTGAGGGTAATTAAAAAAAAATCAGCAAGGGAATTGTACAGAGCACAAGAAATAGAAGCAGAAGTAGGCCAATTGTCCTCTTATTGCCTGCTCCACCATTCGATAAGATCAAAGTAATCTTTTATCTCAGTCCCACTTTTCCGACTTTTGTTTAGATAATCTTAATATCTAATAGCTGATGTTCCACTATTTTCTCAAGATGCTAAGACTGGCTACCCTCAATTTTTCCTTAACTGTTTGACCAACCATTATTTTAAGACTGAGATCAGCCTCTGTCTTCTTCCATGCAGACAGACACAAAAGATTTGATTAACTTCTCTACTGTTTCCTTATTCTCCACTATAATTTTCTCAGCTCTCATTAAGGGGCCCACACAAAATTTTGCTGACTTTTTTTTCCTTTTTACATAATCATATAATCTCTTAGTCTATTTGTATGTTTCTTATCAACCCACTTTTGAATTCCACTTCTGCTTCTTTTACTACAAAACCATTCAATACAATTTCCCAGTCCACTTGTAGAGTTTGCCTTTATAATAAGCTTCACTCAGACTTAAGACTCCAACTTCTAATTGAACTAAATCACTTTCATATATTATATATATTTGTTTATATATTATAATCATTCTTCCCTAAACTTCCATAAATACTGAATCGTTAATTAACCTCTTCTCATTCCACAATGCCAGATTTAAAGTAGCTTATTCTCTCATTGCTTCCTAAATAAACTGATCTAGAAAATTATTCTTCATACATTTCTTGAATTTATCCTCAACACTAACTTGGTAATTTGGTTTCTCCCATCTATAGTTAGATTAAAGTCCTTCATGATTATTGTATTATCTTTGTTCCTTCTGATTCATAACCTCATCTATAGTAACATTACTGTTCCTAATAATATTGTTTCCAATTGTGTAGTAAATATATTGTTATTAATAGAGGTTAATCATTAGTGGAAGACAAACTTTCTCAAACGTCCAGTAATTGCTCCCCCTACAACATTCCCATTTCCATCTCTCACACCATCTCCCTAACTGCCCATCACCTCCCTCTGATGCTCCTCCCCCCCTTTCTTCCACGCTCTTCTACCCTCTTTGATCTGATTCCCCTTTCTCAAGCCCTTTATCTCTTTCACCCATCAGCTTCCCAGTTCCTTACTTCACGCCTCCCCCTCTCCCAGTTTTACCTATCACCTACCACTTTGATATTCTTCCTCCCCTCCAGCCACCTTCTTGCTTTAACATCTCATCTTTATTTTTTAAAACAGCCTTGATGAAGGGTCTTGGCCCAAAACATTGACTGTACTCTTTTCCATAGATGCTGCCTGGCCTGCTGAGTTCCTTTTATGTGTGTTGCAGTCCTTAGTGGAGTTCCACAAGGATCAATATTACAATTATTGGCTTTCCCCATCTCGTCAATGTCCAGATGAAAACATTTGGAAACTGTATATGTTACACATGGTGAATTTGTCATTATTATGAGCTCGAGACGCAGAAGTGGAAATGAGAGCATGCCTGACATATTTTCTCAGTTACCTAGTTTTTGTGTAAAGCTCATACCAAGCAGCTTTATTCTATGATTTATGAACCTAGACTCATGATCAGGGGAAAAGATAATGGCAGTATGGTACATTACTCTCTTAAGAATCATGATCAATTCTCCAAAGCTTTAGAAACTGCAGATAGAGTACTAGGATATACTGCAAGAATGATTCAATTTAAAGGGAAAAAAAACTGTATTTTATCTTACACCAGCTTAGTTAATCCCCACCTAGAGCAGAGGGTCTAATTATAGTTCTGTCATGTCCTGAGTGATACTGAGGTTCAGGAAAAGTATAAAGAATAGATATCCAGTTTGAAAGCCCTCAGTTACCATGACAGGATTCTGCAGTTAATTTTTAACTCTAGTAAAGTACTGACTGGGCTGATACAAGGTCTTAAAAATAATGAAATGAATGCCAGTAGGTTAGGAGGAACAAATGAACTGCACATAAATTAGCAAGCAGTGGACTAGGTTAAATGTCTTTTCTTTCTGCAAGGATCATCGACTATGGCACAAGTTATCAGCTCATGGAATGAGAGCAGATTCACTGCAAACATTTATTCAGAAGTTAGATGGATTCCTAGAAGCAACACATTACCAAGATATTGGGCATTAGATCTCACTGACATTATTGCTACTTAAAATACACAGCACTATTTATCTTTGGGGCTTAAAGAGAAATTTGATAGAATTTTAGCTGCACCCATAATCATACCAAACATCCTAGTATTGACACAACACCCACTCTCCTTCTAGATTTCTGCTCCAGCTAAAAGATTACACTGACCATAAGACATAGGAACAGAACTAGGCCATTGGCCTATCGACACAAACACGAGGAAATCTGAGTCCTGATGAAAGGTCTCGGCCCGAAACGTCGACTGTGCTTCTCCCTATAGATTCTGCCTGGCCTGCTGCGTTCCACTAGCATTTTGTGTGTGTCATTGGCCTATCGAGTCTGCTACACTATTTGATCCTTTTTTTCCCTTCCTCAGCCCCACCCCCAGCCTTCTCCCCGTAACCTTTGATGCCACATTCAACAAAAAACTTAACAATCTCTGCGTTCAATACACCCATTGACCTGGCCTCCACAGCTGCACATGGCAACAAATTCCACAAATTCACCACCCCTCTGGCCAACAGGAAATTACTTTGCATCTGTTTAAATGGATGCCCTCTATCCTGAGGCTTTGCCCTCTTGTCCTAGACCCCACGCCATGGTAAACATCCTGGACTCTGTCCAGGTCATTCAACATTCGAAAGGATTCAATGTGATCCCCCTCATCCTTTAAATTCCAGAGAGTACAGACCCACAGCCATCAAAAGTTCCTTGCATGATAAACCTTTCATTCCTGGAATCGTCCTTGTGAACCTCCTATGAACCCTCTCTAATGCCAGCATATCTTTTCTCTGATGAGGAGCCCTTAACAGTTCACAATACTCAAGGTGAGGCCTCATCTGTGCCTTATAAAGCCTCAGCATCACATCCCTGCTCTTGAATGCTAACATTGCATTTGCTTTCCTCACCACCAACACTACCTGCAAGTTAACCTTTAGGGTGTTTTGCACAGGGACTCCCAAGTCCCTTTGCATCTCAGATTCCTGGATTTTCTCCCGTTTAGAAAATAGCCTGCACATTTATTTCTATTACCAAAGTGCATGACCATGTATTTTCCAATATTGTATTCATTTGCAACTTTCTTGCCCATTCTCCTAATCTGTCTAAGTCCTTCTGCATCCTACCTGCTTCCTCAACACTACCTGCCCCTCCACCAATCTTCGTATCATCTGCAAACTTGGCAACAAAGCCATCTATTCCATCATCTAAATCATTTATATACAGTATAAAAAGAAGTGGTCCCAACACCGACCCCTGTGGAACACCACTAGTCAATGACAGCCAGCCAGAAAAAGATCCATTTATTCCCACTGGCTGCAGTTCGTTGGTGCCGATAGGCATGCATCTTTGATTACCAGGATACTTTCTACACAATAACGGAGGGCATGATGTTTTGTGTTTGCATGTTCATGCTCAGAACCATGATATACAACTATGATCAACCTGAAGTGCCAAATAGACCAGTTCAGCTTTCTCCTGAGAGCCCCATCATCACAGAAGCTATTCTTCAGCTAATTCAGTTCATTCCATGTGCTATCCAGAAACGGCTGAGTGCAGTCATCATCCCAGCTTGGTAAGAAAGATTTCTACCACAATGGACAAGAACGGCAGGGACATGGAAATAGGTTCCCCTCCAAATAATACACCATCCTGACATAGAACTGTATCACTAGTCCTTCACAGTTACTGGCTTAAATACTGGGACTATCTATCCAGCAGCAAAATGGGAATAGCTTCTGCAGAAGCACCTATTGCTGTCCAAGCAGCCCACCATCATCTTCTAAAGGCTAATTAGGAATTGACAATATATTCTGACCTTGCTATCAATACCCAGATTTTGCAAATGATTAAAATGGGAGAGTAAATGGCCTGGCGGTTAAGTTAAGATTCAGGGACGATGAGGGGTTAGGCCAGGCGCAGTAAATGAGTCCAGGTTAAAATACTTTGCATTCAAACATCAGCGATCCTGGAAGTCACGTTGGCAGGATGGAGACATATCCCACGTCAGTGGTATGTACGGGTGGCAAATCCTGAGTACAGGTTTTCACCACAAGGACCAGTGACGCCACTTAGCTCCCCCCACCTTCAACAGGGTCAGAGGTCTGTCCGAATCTGGAAATCGAAGTCCAAAGGTCAACAGTAAATTCTGGAGGGCAAAGCTGAAAGTTAAAGCCCGTATCACAGAGTTGAGTCCAGAACTAGAAGTCTAAAAGTCAAAGACCGAAAGTAAAGACCCGAAGGAGTCAAGAGGGCCCAGGTCACCGAGTTTAGAGATCCGTTCGAGTCCAGAAGTTGAGGCCTGAAGGATAAATCCATGCTTGTCGAGTCCTGGGGTAGTCAGAAGTACGAGACTCAACATTTGTGAGTCTGAGAATCCACAGACAAGGACTGGAGGCCCAAAGGTGGCCTAATCTGGGGTTGGAGGCCAGTCTCTGTGTGTAAATGGACAGGTGGGTGGGAGAGATGCAAGAGGGGCTTGTTCACTGTTGTTTGTTTTGTTGCTGTTGTTCTGTCAAAAATTGTAGGCATACTACGTCATTACTAGAATGTGTGGCAACACTTGTGGGCTACCTGCAACACATCCTAGGATGGGCTGGTTGTTAACACAAATGACACCTCTCACAGTATGCTTTGATGTGTATGTGACAAATAAATCTGAATCTGAAATGTAACAATTGACTTAAATCAGTAGTCATTGGTTCTAACATCTAACAAAAGAGCATGTCTTGTTTGTTTTAAATAATCAAGGAAAATGTATCCTCCAGCACTCTGGGAATGGTGCAAATACCCATATGAAGTTCTGTGTGCCAAGCCGAATCCACAACTCCTTATAAATCACCTTTCTCTTGGAGACTTTCTCTCAAAATAGGCATGATCAAGACTGGAGCCTTTGTAAATGAAACAACAGTAGTCAAGATATCATAGATGAGAATTCTGTTAATTCAGAAACTTACAATATTGATGTGACTTTCATTTCACCCTTACCACTGTGCAGTAAGATATTGGCATGATGCCCAGTGACTAAAGGGATGTCTTTAAAGCCAACTTTGCAAGAGTATCAGATTGCCACGAATTGTGTCTGCTAGCCTCTATTTTTCTTGTTCTCAGCAATAAAATTAATAATGGAAGTGGTAACAGAGAGAAAAATACTGGAATGCAGTAATTAAATGTCAGACCTTTCAAACATAGGATGGAAGGTTTTAATCGGTTCCTTCATTAAGATAATTGTTATTGCAAATTTAAGCTAAGATCATCAATGTGAATCACTTGGAGAGCAACAGCAGAACACTTTCAAGACTGCATACTGTATCCAACAGATGCTGATTAATGTTATAGACCAAACAAGTACACAAATTCAATTTCAAATTAACAAATGACTCGTCCCTATAGAATCCACAGGAAAATCTCATTTGGTTATTAGGTCATTCTGAAGCACAACAGGATCTTTACGCAAGAGATGTGAAAAATCATTCTTTTCTTTCTATCCACCATTTCCAACTGGTAACATTTCAGTCACCCAGAAGAAAACATCTGGAATGAAGATTGCAGTGGAGATGGGATGGGAGGGGTAAACACAGAATTCTAAAGGCAATGTTTTCCTGGCAGAATTCAACTGCTTTTTAGCTTTTTATCTGTCCTTGACTATATTTCACACTAGTAACTCTGATTATTGACTTATCTAACCTTCCTTCCATAAAAATAGCTGCTGACCCAGAAGAGTAGACTTGTCTCTGAACATGTCTTTGTTTTTTGTACTAAGTTCTTGTTTTTACATACTTGTCTCTCTCTGTATAATTTATACACTCTCTGTTATCTGTCACTATGTGCCTGTAATGCTGCTGCAAATGTTTTTCATTATATCAGGGCCTCACCACACTCACGCACATGTCAATACACTCAATTTAACTTGTCTTGTGAATTGTTGTTGGACCCCTGAAGAAAGGTTACCAATTGGTATACTGCAAAGCATAGGGAAGAGAGAACCAAAGGAATAAAGGAAATTAATTTTCCTTGCATAAGTCAACATACCTGGAGTTAAGATTTCTAACAAAGTTATACATGCACATTACTGGTAGAATGAAGCCTGCATAAATGCTTCAAAACCAAGTATTTTTCAATAGAATGTACAGATGCCTGTGATTGCTGCTATCATTTGCTCCTTGTCAAGCTGTATGAGCATTGTAGCTGACAGTGCTCAATGTTCTATTGAGGTAGAAGAGCTAGAATTCGGGTGGCTTTCTGGTGTACAAGTAAAATGGGCAATTGAACTGATTACCATTTCCATCTCAAAAGATAGGCAAGATCAAACTCTCCCCACCCAACATATATTGAACAGAGCATTTATCATTTTCAAAAGGTGTGAGAAACCAATGCATCTGGCAGAAATATCCAACACTGAATGCAGAACTTGAGAACATGACAATTTACTTCCCACTGCCTCCCCGACACTGAAGATGTTCGCAAACCCAGCACTTGCAATTTATTTCACAAGCAACGTAGAGCCCTGACGATCAGAGCAGACTGTGCCATCTTTCACCACAGTGGCTGCTCCTAGAATTCATTATTATCACTATAAATGCAGGGCTGATTCATATGTGCAGAGAGCTAACATAGGAAGTGCTAGTCAGGAAATTGCATCCCAACTGCCCATTAATTGAATGAAGAGATCATGGCCTGTGATTTAGCCACAGGGTGCTCCATAAGAATGTTTCCTGAAAAGGGCCACTTGACTGAACAAGTAAGGTCTAAGCAAATCAGGTCTCATCAATGGTTGATAGCAGATTAAGGTAACCTAGCAACTGGTAGCAGCTGTTTTGTGTCAGCAAAATGTAACTCATCCTTTATAGTCTCCTTCTTGACTTCCTTTTGATATTTTTAGTCCATTTAGAAACTAAACACCCAACAGCATTCAAATTCTTGAAAGTAGCGGGTATGCAGTTGTCTACAAATGTTCTTTATTTAAATTTCCTGGAGCCATTTGCAAACATCCTTTAAAAAGAATACAATACAACTGAAGGTTATGGAGCAATGTAAATTACTGATTTTAGTCTGGCTAGGAACCTGCTGAGTGGCAGAAGACAAAGAACAGTGAGAATGGGCAGGTACTCAGATTAGCAGTGGTGTTGCACAAGAATCTGTTGAGGCTATATCCATTCAAAATATTTATGGTTTGCAGGTTTGCTGATAAGGCAAGGTAGCAATCTCTGTAAGCAGTACAGAAGGAATTTAATTTTTACAAATTAATATTAAGAAAAATGTTAAAATTATGGCACATAGATTTCAATGTAGACAAATGCAGGCATCTACTGGAGATAGAGTACTTTCTAAATAGAGAAAATACTGAAGTAAAGGAAGTCCAAAACAATCCAAAGGTCATGAACAGACTTGAAAATTAAGGAAAAGGCTGATGGAATTCTGGCTTTTATATCTGACATACCTGGGTAAGAAGTTTTGCTACTGCTACTCAAAAAACAAGTTAGGCTGCACCCAGAGTACAGTGAACAAATCTTGCTCCACAACCTGATGCAAGAAGCATCAGGAACAAAGGTGATGAACTGAGAGCTTGGATACATACATGGAATTATGATGTAGTGGCCATTACGGACACTTGGCTAGCACCAGGGCAGGAATGGATTCTCAATATTCCTGGATTTCAGTGCTTTAAGAAGGTTAGAGGTGGGGGGGAAGGGGAGGAGGGGTGGCATTACTAGTCAGGGATACTATTACAGCTACAGAAATGGTGGGTAATGTAGCAGGATCCTCTTTTGAGTCAGTATGGGTAGAAATCAGGAACAGGAATGGAGCAGTTACTCTATTGGGAGTATTCTATAGGTCCCCTGGTAGCAGCAGAGATACTGAGGAGCAGATTGGGAGGCAGATTTTGGAAAGGCGCAAAAATAACAGGGTTGTTATGATGGGTGACTTTAACTTCCCTAATATTGATTGGCACCTGATTAGTTCCAATGGTTTAGACGGAGTTTGTTAAGTGTGTCCAGGAAGGATTCCTGTCTCAGTATGTTGACAGGCCGACTAGGGGGAATGCCATACTAGATCTAGTATTACGTAATGAACCGGGTCAGGTCACAGATCTGCCAGTGGGTGAGCATCTGGGGGACAGTGACCACCACTCCCTGGCCTTTAGCATTATCATGGAAAAGGATAGAATCAGAGAGGACAGGAAAATTTTTAATTGGGGAAGGGCAAATTATGAGGCTATAAGGCTAGAACTTGTGGGTGTGAATTGGGATGATGTTTTTGCAGGGAAATGTACTATGGACATGTGGTTGATGTTTAGGAATCCCTTGGAGGATGTTAGAGATAAATTTGTCCTGGTGAAGAAGATAAAGAATGGTAGGGTGCATTTTCTGTTTTTATTTCAGACTTCCAGCATTTAGTTTCCTGCTTTTCAGTTCACACATGTTCTAATTTGCATAATACATCTCCGTGTCACCTTAAATATCTGCTTAAAGATCCAACCACACCACCTTGACTTCAATTACTTGCAACTCATTACACTAGGTTTATCAAAAATGTTTTTCCTAAAAAAAAATCATGCTGACAGTCCAACTGTATTATTATTTTCTAAATGTCCTGTTATCACTTTATTAATAATAGATTATATTTCTCCATAGCTAAGTAGTCTACAGTTCCCTGCTTTCTCTCCCTCCTTTCTAATAGTGGGGTCCTGTAAGCTACCATCAAATACATTCTTCAAATATTGTCAGTAAGGTCAGTCAATAGTGCAGTAATGAAATCTAAAGATGAAAACAGCAAGATAATCACCAGGAAATGAGAAAACTAGAATATTCATAAGATCATTAGAAGCAGAAATAGCAAACTGACTGTCATGCCATTCATTAATTTCAAGACTGATCTTCTAAGTCAGTAAAAGCTGTTTTCCAGCACTTTCCCACTATTTCCTTGATCAGATTAATGTCTAGGCGTCAATTATTTTGTGTTTTGAATGTAAACATTAACTCATCTTAAGCAGCCTCTGGGATAAAGTATTCCAAAAGCTCACCATTGTCCAAGTGAAGAAATGACTTCTCATCTCAGTCTTACCTCTTATTTCAAAACTTTGCCTTCTGGTCCTAGACTCCCAGCCAGGAGAAATATGTTCTCTGTATCCAACCTGACAAAACCCTTTCAGAATTTTGTAACTTCTCTTGAGATCTCCTGTAATTCTTCTAAATTTTAATGACTACAGTGCCAGTCTCCTCTGTCCCTATTCATGTGCCAGGCTGCCAGCAACAAACCAAAATCCCTGGGGGCCATTCTCATGAACTGCTATGTCATATGTCTTTGTTGCTAGCCTGGACATTTTGGTTATTAATTGAAGCTTGTTCATTATAGTAAAAGATCACCTCACTTACAAAAACCCATCAAGTATAATCAAAATAGCAATAAAAACTCATACAGTTCTTTCAACTATGATTACCTTGAACCGTTCTGAAACCCCATCGGTGAAGCTGATGGTAAATTCAGCAATCTTCGGTGCCTGAAGCTTGCTTTTCTTTTGACTTGGCTGGTACTCTGCCCTTGTTTTAACTATAACCTGTGAGTGAAAATAAAACAAAATCAGACTGGCCATTACAAATCCTACCAAATACATACATATCAGCTAAAATATTGAATTCACTTAGCTGTTCAAGATCACATGGAATGTCAATTCCACAAAGCTTAATACTACTTCTAAAGTAAACCATTGTGGTGTGATTTTCAAAGAGCTAATATTTGTTCGAAGTGTCTCAACTGCCTCAAACGTAACAGTAATCATAAGATTTATTTGTTTGGACTAAGGGAAAATAAGTTGTAAAATATCATGGTTGTTATACAACATGTTTATTTAAATTGATTTGTAAAACTATTCCACCTGTAAATAACAGCTCACAATGGTCTTTCCGATTAATGGTAGAGCTGATATTTTTTTGAACTTTGCTGGATAGTTTCTGAAATTTTAGTCCAATCACATTTATGCCTTACTGAAAACCTAAGGGTACCTCCAATTTTCCATTAAATACAACTTTTCACCATAAGTCAAGAAGTCACCACTGTAATTTATTATTTGTGCTGAATTAAGCAAATCTTCTTTATCAATCTTTTTATTAATTAAAGAAAAAGTACATATATATATATATAAACAAGAGGAGAATTGTCTCAAATATTTATATCCATAATAATTCATATAAAAGGTAAAATAAACATTAAGATCATACATAGTATTAATCTAATAGTATATAATAAAAAATAAGATAATCAATTCTCCTCTTATCATTTCATGAAAAGAAGAAAAAAGATAAAGAAACTTTTATCATTTTTATATACATAAAAAAACCTCACTAAACAAAAAAAAGGAAAAAGAGGGAAAAAGGGAACTGGGCAGCTCAGAATTAAGCAAATATAAATGCTACTTTAGACCTTGACTGTTTAGTGATCTGTCTCTGTTTCTCTGACATTAACTCGATAATTAAAGCAGTGTTTTCATTCTCATGCTCAGTTTACTAGCTTAATTAAAAATAATTTTACAAACACAGGAAATTATACCTTCAGGGTGCATTCTTTTTCTCCAAAAGAAACCTGAACACCAGATGCCTTTTATTCAGCAGAACAATGCAACAAATAGCACATATGTGTTTTTTAGTAGCAGAACACAAATGGACGAGAAGCTCTTCCTACTCCTCAATACATAATTAGCTAACTTTTTTCCAGGGACCTTACATCATGGATTTGAGATTATCAACTCCAAGGCAGAACTTTCATTCTGATCTTAGATCCAAGGGTTTCCAGTCAAGGGTCTCATCAGGAAAGTCCTTTCAGGCCCCAATACTTCAGATCAGATTAGATTAGATTCAACTTTATTGTCATTGTGCCGAGTACAGATACAAAGCCAATGAAATGCAGTTAGCATCTAACCAGAAGTGCAAAAGAATAGTGTTATTTACAAAATAACTGCAAGTAAAAAGTAATGTTCGCCATCCTAATAAGTACATTCAACCCTGGAAAGTTTAAACGTGACCCTATTAAGATCTATTTCAGGGGCCACTCTACCACAATCAAATATGATACAACAGAATCAACAATTCAAATTTATTTTAGCTATAAAGCATTTTAGCGCATCATGAAAATATTTTCAACATTCTATTGTTGCAAAGAATATTTTTAAATATATTCTTTATATTTATGCATCCTGTGTGCTATTTGGACATTAAACTTAAATAATTGGATAGAATGGACTCTCATATTAACAACAGAATAAAATAATCCAAGAGCAAAATATTGCAGATACTGAAAATCTAAAATAAAATGTTGTTGAAAATGCTGAAAAAGCTGAAAAGGCAAGTAGCACCCATGAAGAAAGAAATAATTAATGTGTCATCTTGACGCCCTTTTGAAACTTTATCAAAGTTTGATACCCAGTCTCAGAGGTTCTAATGTAGGCAATCAGAAGCTTTGTAAAGCATACACATTTTAAGAAGCATCTGTAGCGGCCAATGGCAAAGATCTAAGAATGCACAACCGACCAGAATTGGAGTAGAACAATACCTTGTTCTACTCCTCCGTGGTGGAGGCCGCGGAGTTGGAAATGGAGTAAAAGAACATTGCTTAAATGTTGGTGGCAAACAAAAAAAGCAGAAGGAACTTTGTTTGAGCTAAGAGACAGACAGAACAACTTTGGATAAATTTGATCTCAAGGAGATTAAAACATGGAAAGTTGGCTAAAGGCGAGTTTAGAATAGTCAAGCAAATAAATGCAAAGTTATGGAGAAGTATTTCAACAGCAGATATACTGAGACAGCAGTGGAGTTAGGAAATATCATGGGAGTGAAATAGATAGACATAGTCTTGGTGAGAATGTACAATTAGAGGATAACCTCTGGGTCATTCAAAAAACCATAAGATATAGGAGGAGAATTAGGCCATTTGGCCTATCTGCTCCACCATTTCATCATGGCTGATCCCATCTTCCCTCTCAGGCCCAATCTCCTACCTTCTCCCCATATCCCTTCATGTCCCAATCAAACAACCTCTGCCTTATATGTATGTAAAGACTTGACCTCCACAGCTATCTGTGGCAACAAATTCTACAGATTCCCCACTCTCGGGCTAAAGAAATTCCTCATCTCCTTTATCCCTCATTCAACATTAAAGGAGGTCATCATTACCATGCTATGCACAAGCTTTTCTACAATGCAACAGAATCTACAATTCAAATTTATTTTAACTATAATGTATTTTGGCACACCATAAAAATGATGATGAAAGGCTCAATATACAGTACATACTTATTGCCCAATCCCTCCCCATTCTTTCCCCCCCCCCCCCCACCCTGTATCCCTCACCATGATAACACTCCCCTCTTCTGGTGACCACATTTCCAGGATCTTCCTTTTGCTTTTCTGCATTTTTACATGGCCAAGCTTAGTTATGTATCCCAATTCTGAAATTGTGGCTTATCATCTGCTCTTTTATTCATTTTTATTAGCTCCCTCATAGTGCCTGGAAAGTTTTCTACATTAAGTGCACAACATTGTCAATGCTTCTTGCTGGACAATGCACATTTAAATGGCAGCTGAAGTCAAAATGAGTAAATGTGATCCCTTCTGTTAAGAGTAAGGGTAGCAGAGTGAGCTGAATACCCTACTGCCAGTGAATACCTCCACTCATAAGGAGTAAAATGCATAAAACAGAGGTTATGTAACATTTATGAAGCCCAATTCCAGCACTATAAAGCACTTTCAAGAGAAAAGAATGAAATTCGCCTGGAAAACAGCAAACTTTTTACCAACAGAAAATCAAAATACAGATATATTCAGACTTGAAATGTGTTGGTGCAAAACTTGAATTACAATAATTAGAGGACAACTCAGTAGTGTAATGGCTTGTGTACCACTATTACTACACCAGTGACCCAGCTTCAGTTCCACTGCTCTCTGTAAGAAGTTTATACATTCTCCCCATGAATGCAGGGGTTTCCTCCAGGTGCTCTGGTTTCTGTCCACATTCCAAAGACATATGTGTTAGCGGGTTAATTGGTTACAGGCATGTAATACGGTGGCGTGGACTTGTTGGGCCACAAGGGGTTGTTACCATGTTGTATCTCTAAATAAAATATAACTTAATAAAAGGAAAGTTCCACATGGCTATTAACTAATCTTTTGAGAAGGCATACAAGTTTATTCATAAGTAATTGTGGAAAGGTACACCAGATCAATGGTAGTTAATGAAAGGGGAAAAAAAATTGAAGGCAAATGTAACAGTTCAGCTTCATTCCAATGTTGAGAGTTTGGTGCCAACTAAAAGGTAAATTAAAACAACAGCATACTTCAATTGATTATGTATTGAGCTGGTAAAAGGCCAAACAAAAAAATCAACTAATCACTTACAAATTCCTAGCATAGCTGATCATAACTGAAGTTTAGAATGTGCTGTTGTTCCTTACAGATTGAAACGCAACACCGCTCTACAGCAGTGAAGAGACTGGCCATGAACTTCAGATGACAATTATATTTGTTCACTGTTAAAGCAGTTTGAGATTTATTCATAAATATAATCACTTTCACAGCCTTAGGCTTGTCCATCTTCTCAGTCCCTCCATGAGAACTGGAGAAGGTAAATCAACTGCATTTTCCAATCCATTTATTTAATGCCAGCCTGGTTGTTTCATTAATTACTCACCGAGCCCATCACTCACACTTTACCATCAATATAACAACCTTCTTATCCACCTCTGACAAAAAGCTTTTCAAATCTTCAGGACCCCAACATGCTTACCTTTTAGTTGAAAGCTAATTTTTGATCACTGTAGATACTGCTACCATTGTTACTGTGGCCTTCTCAATGAGTACACACCCATGCATTTGTTGCTGAAACAGTCTTGGTAAATTGGTAACCAATCAATGTGTTCCTCATTACTTATTGCAACACATCCCTTTGGATCCATGCCAGCTCCTAGCAGAACAACTTCATCAGTATTTCTCTTTGTTACTTTGGCCACTATGTCACAATAAGGCATAATTTACAGTAACTAGTTCACCTGCCCGCACATCTTCGGGATGTGGGTAGAAACTAAAGCATCCAGTTAAGACCATACAGTCACTGAGAGAACATGTAAACTCTACCCTACAGTGCCCAAATTAAAACTGAACCTAGGTCCTTTAAGCTGAAGGCAGCTGTACTAACTGCTACACTAGCATGCCATCCAACAATATTCACCCACAACACCAGTCCATCTTTCACAACCTTCAAAAAACAACAGGTCAGTTGAGATCAGGTGATCATCAAGTCTCAAACTCTCCCTTCACACTTCCAGTTTTAAGAGAGCTGGAACCAAGGGATGAAGGTAGGAGTGGATAAGTGACTAACCCCAGTAAATGAGAGCCAGATCTCTCACTTAAGTTTATTAACAAGATCATACCTCTTTCATCTTTACTACTTGATGAGTGGGATTCTTTAGACTTCAGAAAATGCAGCAAATGTACGAAGCTAAGGTCTCCAGCAACTACTCACCTACAACCTTGTGATCAAACCACTTCTCCATAAAGTCCTATCTCTTCCTTCAAACTCATTTAGTGACACTACCTTCTCTTCGGCAACTACCTCTTCTGGAGAATTCCCCTCCCAACAAGTCTGGCTTCTAACATAATTATGGGAAAGTATTTGAAATTTGGCCCTTTTAGCCTGCTCCATCATTCATCAAGTTCAGAAAGGAAATTCTCTTCACTCCGTTTTCCGGCACCATCCCACTCCCTTGATTCCTTTAATATCCAGATATCTACTGATTTCTGTCTCAGGTGAAATGAATGACTGAGCCTTCACACCACCCCCTGTAGATAATTCCAAAGATTCATTATTCTCTGAGTGAGGAAGATTCTCCTCAGAGCAAAATGATGGTCAAAGATTGTGCATCTTGGGTCTAGACTCCTCAGCCATTCCAGTTCTTTATAGCTAAAAACGTTCTTTCCATCCATCCCATTTAAACGTGTAAAAGTTGGGACAAATTTAAAACAAAACACAAACGTGCTGTGGAGTTTAAATTCCATCATTTTCAGATAACCAATCAGAATCTGTCTTTCACCCTTGTCTTGAAATTCCACTCCATTAAAGAGAGCAGCCACTACATCTTATAGCACATTTGGAGGTCATTCATGGTGTCTTTATTGGGGTGAGCAGAGGCCATCACTGACAATTGTATCTGATTTTTAAACAAGATTCCTGTGACTGTAAATCTTCTTTCTTCGTGTTCATCATTTCATATTTTGTCTACAACTTATGTAACTATACCAATTCTTTCCAAGGTTACTCCAGTACAAAACACAGCATCAATAAAGGGCATGTTGGATCAAAATTTTCATTTATGTTTTCAGATCAGCCAACCAGTTGACAGATGACACATCTTTAAGTTTGTTACTCTCGTTTAATCTGATTCCCAAGCCAATCTTTATGATCAGTGACTGTGAAAAAAGAGCATTAGATGGCAGTAGCTCAGGTGAGCAAAGTTTGATCTCAGACTCTAAGATTTTCCCAATTATGCTATATCTAGGACACTGTAGTATTGCTTTGATTTAATTTTTTTTGGAACAACTACATGGAGGATTTTTCTTATTGTTCTTAAAATAGTATTCAGTAAAATTGGGTATGTTTGGTTGTTCAAAAAATCTTCATTCAAGTGATGCTCCAACTTTCATTCTTTACATAGCACAATTTAATTGAAAAAATAACAACTAAAGTAATTTCAAACTTATTTAATATTCTTTTTTTCTTCATGTGATCACGAACATCTTTTGCCTTTCACCTCCACTTCAAACTGCTCTTATTCTCTTCTGGTCTCTTACTGACATAAAAACATGTCACATCACTAAATGGACCATTTCACAAAAAAATGGTATTATGAATGCCACATGTGGGATTTTTAAACAGAATAAATGAAAATGTAAATAGACATGATTGGCATTAATGACAGCATTTTATAGTGTTATGCCCTCGGCCCCCTCCTTTGTGAGAATCGCAAGAGCCCTAGTCAAGGGGGGGTCAACTGACCCAAGAGGGGGAGAGACGTGCTGAATAGACACAGGAAATGGGAGAGAGAGAGGGAGACGTGCAGAAGACCACGTTCTCCCGAGAAGCAGAATAAAGGCGACATTGACTATTGTCTCATGGAGACCACGTGAAAAGCCCTCGGGCAAAGTGGGCTGTTTGAGAGAGGATCTCAAACATCACCTGCAACCTGATTGACACCTGCGATCCCGTGAAGAAGTATAAAGGAGGGTCTGAGGGGGGGACAACCCTCAGACGCACCAAGGAGACACCAAGGAAGCACGATACCGATTCCCGTGGGAGCGGGAAGCCATTTTGAAGGAAGCCACGTGCGTTAGATTCCAAATTTTGAATCTGTGGCTGGAACCATCGGAAGACCGCTTTTACCTAACAACGGGGAAGCCTGCTCCCCTGATTCCAAGGATTTGCTCTATAAAGACAACGGGCAAGTGTTTATCCTTTCTCAACCATCTCTCTCTCTCCACAACGTGAAACCCCAGCGGTTCCCAAAAGGGAAAAGCCTGCAAACTTCTGAGTGACTCTTTATATTTCAATTGGACTCAGTATTATCCCCTAGACAACTATAGAGCTTATTTCTGATTGATTATTATTACACTGGTGTTTTAGATTGAGTTTTGACGATGTATATGATATGAATGTTTTGTATTAACCATATGTTTGTGCCCCTTTTTGAATAAAACGTTTGAAAATAGTAGCATCCGACTCAGCTGATCCCGCTATCTTTGCTGGTAAGTTACCTGGTTACGAGGTTACGTAACAATAGAAAATAGATTTTGTATTTGGTGTTTAATCAGTTAAAACCATAGAATGCACGTCCTATCATAGTTCATTAACATTTCTCAATTTTGCCCCACAAATATATTTGAGTTACACAGAAGTGATAGCGGGAGTCCTGAGTTTTAGCAACATTCAAAATGTTGGCAATGATTCAAGAAGGAGGCATATGTGTGTTTTTAAAATAATTTCATCTACTAATGATTTTTTTGTAGTGATATGTGATTTCATGCAGTTACTAAATAGAAAAAGTTTATATAATTTGCAAGTTAATAATAATTAAAGAGATATCCAAAACTCATTTCATCTGTGAACATCGGATTGCAGAGTCAAGTGCCTATATCTTCCCTTCTTATACTTTATCTCTGAATGGCATCAGCCACAAGCTGCTGTTGCAGATAAGCAAGATCCACTTGATGAATCCTTGCCAAATGATTCTGTGGAAAAAGCAATACTGTAAGCTGACAGTAGCCCTGTCGTATCTTCAAGAAAAAAAAACACTGTTGTATTAGCAGGCTCTAACCTTCACCACTAAAAGGGAATATTTTCATACTGCTACAACAGAAGAACTCAACCTGCACTTGGACTCCTTTTTGTATTGTACATTTTCTTCACTAGTATCCCACCTTCACTAATATCACAGTTCAAGATTTATATCTTTTTTCTCTTTGAGGGGTTTTGGATTGAGTTAATATATTTTGCAAAGTAAAATGATTATCCTTAATATTCAAAATTAAGTTGTAAGAATTTATTACAATGTTTTCACTTATTTATAGATTAGGAAATGACAATTTGCATTAAAAGGTAGGTCAACCTGTTACTAGAAATCACAATTTCTGCTTACTGAAACTAAAACACTGAGAGGCAATTGCATCATTAAGCAAAGACAGGCCCTATTTGTTTTGAGAATAAGTTAAAGTTGTTTTAAACTGGCATCCCAAGAAAGATGAGGTTATATGTTTTATTGACAGGTTTGAAGAACAAAGAAGTTGAAGACACAGGAAAGGCAAAAAGAACACACAGGCAGTCAGCATGACTTCAGGAGAAAATATTAATTCATTTCAAAACCAAAACAGTCAGACTCTGATAACTGACCTTTAATGTTGCAGCAATTCACTAGCAGGTGTGGGGGAGCACATTTTTGCTTTTGTTCTCTCATAAAAAGTATTGCACATAGCAGAATGAAGGCACTATTTATTTATTGTTATCACTGAGTCATACAGCATTGAAACAGGCTCTTCGGCTTGCTCAGTCTGTGCTGACTAACAAGCGTCTATTTACACCAGTCCTGCCCTAATCCCCATTTTATTCTCCCACATTCCCATGAACTCCCTTTAGATTCCACAACTCACTAACACACTGGAGGCACTGACAGTAAGCCACTAAGCTGCCAACCCATGTAGTTGGGACATGGAAGTAAACTGAAGCATCCAGAAGGAATCTGTGATCACAATAGTGTTGGAGGTTGGGATTGTGCCCGTGTCATTACGGCTGCAGAACAATAACCACATCTGCCATTGTGCCATCCCTGGTAGAGTTGTGGTTTCAATTGCTATCTTTATACTGACTTCAGATTATACTTGGGGTTTTCTTTTAGCGTGTCGCACCAGACAGTCAGTTATTCTTGTCTGGCACGTGGTGTCAGGATCGGTCTCCTTTCGGATTAACCGAGTCACGGTATGAACGTTCCTGACTTGACCTTTGTTTTTCTTATGAGGCCAAGTGGCTAGCTCGATGCTCAACCCAACACAGATGGAAAGCGTGCTCGGGGGTGGCTCGACTTGGATTTGAACTCTGGAGCCCTTGCTCCGGAGTCCGGCGCTGATGCCATTGCACCACCAGCCGGCTGATTATACTTTGGTCAATTTCGCAGTAACTAGGAAGCACACTAGTTTTTCCATTGCCATTCATCTCAGGTTACTACAGACTTCTGATTTTGCTAGGCACACAGACCATACCCAAAAGTGGGCAATAATTGAACCCAAGATGTCAAAAGCAAGCCAACATTTTTAGCTATCAAGATGCTAATATTATTGTTTAAGGAAAATACACCAATAGGAGTAACACCTTGAACTGACTTTTGAAAACTGGGTAATGATTTTCCCTGTCATCTTGTGTTTATAATGTTTCATTTGTAACTCAGGCAGATTAATCATGTCATATTGATGATTAATTTTCCTCTGCATCACACTAGTTACTCCAATACTATGAAGAAGTGTGTTAATTCCTGCATGTCTTTGACAAAGTCCCACATGGGAGGCTGATCCAGAAAGTTCCATCGCTTGGCATCCAGGATGAAGTAGTAAACTGGATTTGATGTTGATTTCACAGGAGCAGCCGCAGAGGGATAGTAGATGGTACCTTCTCTGACTGGAGGCCTGTAACTAGTGAAATATGCAGGGGTCGGTGCTGGGTCTATTGTTGTTTGTTACCATCAATGGTTCAAGCTCAAGTATAAATTCAATTTTATTGTCATTTCAACCATTTACATGTCTACCACCAAACAAAACAACATTCCTCCGGACCAAGATGCACATCAGAGTACGTTTAACTCACACACATTACGCAGAATAATATTACCGCAATTAAATTAACAAATAATAAAGTGTATTACATGACAAGTTTAAAAAAACAGTATTTTTTCTTTTCTTCACCCCTTTTTTCTAATCTCTGAATTTTTTTCTCTCCTCTCTGTAAATGGTTGATAAATACTCGTCTTGAATTTATAATTTTCCCCTTCCTCTCCTTTTTTTTTACTTTATTTCCCTTTCTCTTACTTTATTCTTCTATAATTTTTCGCGGGTAGGTTAGTTTTGGTTTTCTTCCAATTTTCTCTGTATTAAATTTTATATTTCTGCAGAAGGTGTTCTAATCTATAGTTATGTTTTCTAGTGCATAGTTACTATTTGCTATAGTATTTATACGGAACTGCTGTTAATGACACAGATCTGGAAGTTGTATTTGGGTTAATTTTTTTGGTAGAGCTAGCTACTTGTTTTGGTAGCCGTCTAGTTTTGGGTTGTGTAGATGGGGTGGGTTTTCCAGTTCCAACATCACTCACTGTATTTATTGTTTCTCTTTATTGCTCAGGACATGTATATGTTTTGATTTTACGAATCTATGTTTACATCTCTGCTCCCAGACTGCTATTGTACTGCTTGACTTTTTATATGCCTGCTGCCTTTTATGCATTAGTAATTGATAATGGCTAGTGCACTTAAATTCGTGAGCTGGAATGTAAAGGGATTGAATCACCCTGTTAAAAGGAGGAAGGTATTCTCACATATCAAACAACTCAAAGCTGACATTGCTTTCCTTCAAGAAACTCATATTCGTTGTTTTGATAACTCCCGGCTTCTGTCAAAGTGGGCGGGTCAGCATTTTCATTCATCCTTTGCTGCTAAAGCTAGGGGAGTCTCCATTCTTATTAACTCAAATATTCCTTTTGAACTCCATAATAAAATATCTGATACAAATGGCCGTTTTGTTATTGTTTCTGGTAAACTATATAACACTAAAGTTGCACTAGCAAACCTGTATGCCCCCAACTTTGATGATGTTAACTTTTTTGAATGGTTTTTTCCCTCACCATCAGACTTAAACTCATACTCTCTTATACTGGGTGGTGACTTCAACTGTTGGTTGGATCCTAATCTGGATCGATCGTCCTCTGTTACCAGATCACCTACTAAATCTGTCTTAGCTATCCAATCGTTTCTCTCTAATTTTGGTATCTCTGATATATGGCGTTTCCTCCATCCTACGGAGAGAGATTATTCTTTTTTCTCACATGTTCACCATACCTTCACTAGAATTGACTATTTCTTACTCGATAACCAACTTATTCCATTTGCCCACTCTTGTGACTATCAGAGTATACTGATTTCTGACCATGCCCCAATTACCCTCTCTCTGAACTTTCCTGGTCTCCCTCAGAGGAATAAACACTGGCGGTTTGATTCAACTTTATTATCGGATGATGATTTTTAAAAATTTATTAAGGATCAGATAACCTTTTATTTTAACACTAATACATCACGTGAAGTGCCATCCCAGATTGTCTGGGATGCCATGAAAGCATATCTGAGGGGTCAAATAATCTCTTACACAGCAAATCTCAACAGAAGATCCCGTGCAGATCGATGAGACCTCATTAACCAGATTAAAGAATTGGATCAAATATATGCCCAAACTAAGAACCCTGAATTATACAAGAAGTGCGTTGAACTCCAAACTAAATTTAACCTTCTGTCCACTCAACCTGTCGAACGCCAACTTCTTGAAAGCAAGAGTCGCTTTTACGTTCATGGGGATAAGTCTGGTAAATTCCTAGCCAATCAGCTGAGGCATTCCAAAGCCAAACAACATATTACAAAGATCCGGAAGGAGAACGGAGACTTTACATCGGATCATTTAGAAAATAATGACGCATTTAAAAAAATTTATTCTCGGCTTTATTCCTCTGAATCTCTGAATGACAATATCTCTGTTGATCAATTTTTACAGAATCTGAATATCCCCTCACTTTCATCTGTTTTCAAAGCCAAACTCAATGCGCCTATATCATCAGAAGAAATATCTTTTGCAATTTCTGCACTGTCCTCAGGGAAATCTCCTGGACCTGATGGGTTCCCTGTAGAATTTTATAAATCATTCTCTTCACTTCTTTCTCCTCAGTTACTTTCAGTATTATCTGACTCGTTTAATTACAGCAAATTGCCACCCTCTTCCAATGAGGCATCTATTATTCTTCTTTTAAAAAAGGGCAAAGACCCAACAGAGTGTTCCTTGTATAGGCCGATCTCTCTGCTCAATGTTGATGTAAAGATCTTAGCTAAAGTTTTGGCTTATAGATTAGAAACCGTTATTCCCTCCATTATCTCTGATGACCAAACAGGCTTTATTAAAAACCGTCTCCCTTCTTTTAACATTCGGCATTTATTTAATATCTTATACTCATCTCCAACTGGGATTCCTGAATGTGTTATTTCCCTCGATGCGGAGCAAGCATTTGATCGTATAGAGTGGAACTACCTTTTTGCAGTCTTAGAAAAACTTGACCTCGGCCAAAGTTTCATCTCTTGGATCCAATTGCTGTACCTGTGTCCTACTGCTTCTGTTTTAACTAATTTTCAGAAATCCCAAGTATTTAATCTCAAACGTGGCACCCGTCAGGGATGCCCTTTAAGTCCCTTTCTCTTTGATTTGGCTATAGAACCTCTGGCGATAGCATTTCGAAACTGTCCTGAATTGACCGGGATTTGGAGAGGGGGTGTTGAGCATAAAGTTTCTCTCTATGCTGATGACTTATTACTCTTTCTCTCAAATCCGTCTACATCCTTACCTCTAATGTTTTCACTTCTAGACCAGTTTAGCTAGATCTCTGGCTATAAACTTAATTTACATAAGAGTGAACTTTTCCCAATTAATAAAGAAGCACAAGAACTAACATTTCGTGATCTCCCTTTTAAAGTAGTCCATAATCAATTTACTTATCTTGGAACTACAGTCACAAGGAAGTTTAAAGATCTCTTTTGTGAAAACTTTGCCAATCTTTCATGTGCTATAAAACAGAGTCTGGTAAAATGGTCACCTCTATCTATGTCTTTGGTAGGTCGTATTAATGTTGTTAAAATGTATGTTCTCCCCAAATTTTTATACTTATTTCAATCTATCCCAATTTTTATTCCTAAATCTTTTTTTGATTCCTTAGACTCTATTATTTTGTCATATCTGTGGCAGAATAAGCGCTCTAGAATTAATAAAATCCATCTCCAAAAATCTAAAAAAGAGGGTGGCATGGCTTTACCTAACTTTCGTTTATATTATTGGGCAGCTAATATACGTTGTGCTACCTTTTGGTCTTTCTTCCACGGCCAACCCGAGTGCCCTAACTGGGTGGCAATGGAGTTGAGCTCCACTAAAGAATTATCTATCTCTGCACTTCTTGGCTCTGCACTCCCTAGTAGTCTGCCCAGATCAATAGCTAATCCTCTTGTTAGACACACTTTGCGTATATGGGCTCAGTTCAGGAAATGCTATGGTTTACAGGGGTTTTCCATTTCCAGCCCTGTCGCACATAATCACCATTTTTTTACCTACTACGTACGATTCAGCATTCCATGTTTGGTGTAGGAAGGGCATTAGACATTCTGAAGATCTTTTCATTGATAATCGCTTCGCTTCTTTTCAGCAGCTCTCTGTTAAGTTCAATCTGCCTAACGCTCATTTTTTCAGATATCTCCAAATCCGAAACTTTATTGCTCCTTTAATTCCTAACTTTCCTGAAATGCCTGCGAAAAATGCTATGGACCTATTTCTTTCCATTAACCCACTAGGTAAAGGTTTAATATCAATTATCCGAGATAAACTAGCAGCCTTACGACGGGCCCCTGTGGATAAAATTAAAATGGCCTGGGAGCAGAATTTAAATATCTCCTTATCCGAGGAGAGCTGGGACTCAGTTCTCAAATCGGTTAACTCAACCTCTCTTTGTGCTCGCCATTGCCTTTTACAGTTTAAGATTGTTCATAGAGCCCATATGTCTAAATCTAAACTATCTCGATTCTACCCTAGCATTAGTCCGCTCTGTGATAAATGCAAGAGGGGCGTGGCCTCTCTCATCCATATGTACTGGTTCTGTCCTAGCTTGGAGAAATTCTGGAAAGATGTCTTCACTACGTTATCGTGTATTCTGAATCAGCACCTAGAACCAAACCCCTTAATTGCTCTGTTCGGTTTTTGGGGCGAGACAGATTTATGTCTGGGTCCGACCAAATGCCGAATATTATCCTTTGCCTCTCTCCTGGCGAGACGCTTGATCCTCCTTAGATGGAGAAATGTTGCCCCGCCCACCCATGTGCAATGGCTTAACGACATTATGGCCTGCTTGGACCTCGAAAAAATTCATTATTCAGTTCTTAATTCGGATAAAGTTCCATAAGGTCTGGGGACCTTTTATCGAGTACTTTCATAACCTTCCTCTTGACTAGGGTTTTTTTTTTGTTTTTTTTCTTCTTTTCGGTCCCTTGCTTTCAGCTCCCTTTTTTTTCTGGTAGTAGGCATTATTATCCTCTGTTGCTAAGTGTATTCACAGTCTGGGAGTTTGACTGTCCTGACTTATACTCTCTATATTGTGTTGTGGTCGGTCTGGAGTTGTTTTTTTCTTGTATTGTGGGGCTTGGGGAGGATACTAAGCTTACTTGTCTTTAATTTAGGTGCTTTTTTGTTAAATTCTCTTCCTTTGTAGCATATTGTTATTGTATGCTTAATTTTGTACTGTATTAATGTTCCTCATTGGGATTTGGGGTTTTTAATTTGTAAAATGTTTTGAAAAACTAATAATAAAAAAAAAATTTAATAAATAATAATAATAATAAACAGTATAGCACCACTGCCGCTTCATATGTGGTGAGACCTGGGTGGTGGCAGGAGCTCAGCAGTCTCCAACCTGGGGGAAAAAGCTGCTCCCCATCCTATCAGTCCTTGTCCTGATGGTAGGGGGTCAAAGTGACTTTGGACAGATGGGAAAGATCACTGGCAATGCTAAGGGCTTCTGTATATGGAGCTCTTGGTGTATGTCAGCTCCATATGAAGAGAGACCTTGATTATCTTCTCAGCAATCTGCACATCCTTTGTAGGGCCTTGTAGTTCCCATACCAAACATGATGCAGTTAGTGAGTACACTCTCAGTGGTGCTCCAGGAAAAATTGGTGAGAATAGAGAATGGTGGGGGGGGGGAGGGGAGCCTTGTTCACCTCAATATCCTCAGGAATTCTGGATTTGGATCTGGATAATGGTGTGGTAAACTGGATCAGCAAATTTGCAGAAGACATCAAGATTAGTGTACATAGTGGTCAGTGAGGAAGGCTATCAAAGTTTGCAGTGGAATCTGGGCCAGCTGGAAAAATGGCAGATGGAATTTAATGCAGACAAGTGTGAGGTGTTGCACTTCGGGAGAAAAAACCAAGGTAGTACTTACACAGTGATTAGTAGGGCACTAAGGATGAAATTGAACAGAGGGATCTGGATCCATAATTCCTTGAAAGTGGTGTCACAGGCAGATAGGGTTGTAAAGGGAGCTATTGGCGCATTGGCTTTTATAAATCAAAGTATTGAGTACGGGAGTTCAGATGTTATGTTGAAGTTGTATATGCTGGCGAGGCAACATTGGAGTGTTGTGTGCAGTTCTGGAGGAAAGGTATCAATAAAAACGAAAGAGTATGGATAAATTTTACTAGGGTATTGCAACAACTTGAGAACCTGAGTTATAGAGAATAGGGTAGGACTTTACTCTCTGGTGGGTAGGAGAATGACGGAATATTTGATAAATGTATACAATATTATGAGGGGTATAGGAAGGGTAAATGCAAGCAGACTTTTTTCTACTGAGGCTGGGTGAGACGAACGATAGATCATCGGTTAAGGGTGAAAGATGAGCTGTTTTAAGGGGAACATGAGGGAGAACTTCTTCACTCAGAGGGCGGTGAGAATGTCGAACAAGCTGCCAGCGGAAGTGGTGAATTTGCGTTTAATTTAAAAATTTAAGAGATGTTTGGATAAGTACATGAATGGGAGGGGCATGGAGGGCTATGGTCCAAATGTGGGTAGATGGAACTAGGCAAAATAACAGTTTAGCATGGACTAGATGAGCTGCAGGGTCTGTTTCCGTGCTGTAGTATTCTATGACTATAAATACACAAAGAGGTAAGAGTTCCATTCAATATGCACCACTTTACCAGCAAGTTTTTTTAATGCCAGAAACATGTGTTCTACTTAAAACTCAAATTGTATTCCTACAGCAAGATGTCTCAATGTTGATTCCTGAATGCTCATTGCTATGATTGCCATTTTAATTAACTCTGACAATCAAAATTATCATGGGATGGTTTCCAGGGGATCATGAACCACCTGTCCATCTTTCAGGTGCTCAATTGCAATGACTGCCAATATATAATGATTGAATGTTTTAATTTACTTCCAGTGGCAAACCATGAAGTAGCTCTAAATATTGGACATTTAGTAGCTCATTAATGGTGTCCTGGGGATAGGTTCTTCTTTGGCTGTGACTGCATTAACTACTGGTTGAACTCATCTGCTGACTTTGTTTACTTGAGGTGGAAGAACAAGTTCCATAGTTCAGTTGTATTATACATGATTGGATGTCTCTTAATCTTCCTCTTAAATGGTCCAGATCTGATTTTATTCTGAAATAATTGCTGAATGACTCAATAGTGAAATATTTTCCATTCCTTCCTACTAGAGCTACATCAGGAAGATGGCATTACTGCAGCTGTAAACCCACGGTATCTAATACGATAATGCACATCATAAGATCACCAAAAGTAGCAAAATTGTTTCAATAAGCTCCCACAACAAAACTAATAAGAGATGAACATTATAGGAAATATCCTCTCCACATCCGCTCTACCTATGCCTTTCAATATTTTGTAGGTATCAGTGAGATCCACCTTCATTATTCTAAACCCCAGTGAGTACACGCCCAGAGCCATCAAAAGCTCCAATACATTAACCTGTTCATTCCCAGGATCATTCTCATGAACCTCCTCTAGACACTCACCAATGCCAGCACATTCTTTCTTAGACAAGGGGCCCAAAATTCCTCACAATACTCCAAGTGTAGATTGACCAATGTTTTATAAACCTCTGCATTATTTCTTTGCTCTTAAACCAAATCCTCCCAAAATGAATGTTTAACTTTTCATTTGCCTTACCACAAACTCAACCTTGGAGGTTAACCTTTAGAAAATCCAACACTAGAACTTCCAAGTCCATTTGCACCTCTGATTTCTGTATTCGCTCCCCTTTTGAAAATTTATCTGTGACTTATTCCTTCTGCCAAAGTACATGACCATAAAATTCCCTATATTCTATCAGCCACTTCTTTACACATTCTCCTAATCTGCCCAAATCCTTCTGCAGACTCCCAGAGTTCTGAACATTGTCTGTCCCTACATCTATATTTGTATTGTTCACAAGCTTGGCTGCAAAGCCATTAGTTCCATCATTCAGATCGTCAACATATCATGTGAAAAGTAGCAGACCCAATACTGACTCTTATGGAACATCAACAATTACCAGCAGCCAACCAGAAAAGACTCCCTTTATTCCCACTTTCTTCCTCCTGTGGCAATATCACGTGCATTGATGTGCCAGTACATGATTGGTCAGAGCACTGAGTATGCGCAAGATTGCTAGAATGTTCCAGCACGTGGCTGGGTTAAGACATGTTTGCTTATTAGTGTAAATAAAAATTCTCCAATTCTTCCAGAATATGATTCTTCACCCACAATACATTTAAACAGAAGTAACATAACACCTCCCGCCAGTCAGCCAATTCTCTGTCCATGCTAGTAACTTTCCGATAATACCATGGGCTCTTTATCTTGTTTAGCAGCCTCCTGTGCAGCACCTGGTCAAAAGATTGAAAATCCAAGTAAGCAACATCCATTGACTCTCCATTGTGTATCGTGACTGTTATTTCCTCCAAGAATTCCAACAGATTTTTAGGCAAGATTTCCCTTTAAGGGAACCATACTGACTACAACAACACATCCATCACCTGATCCTGCATCCCTACTTCATTTAATTTGTTCCAATTTGGTATATTTTTAGATAACTATTTTTTAAAAACCTACCTGCTCTTTTCTGCTATTCACCTGTGCCTTCTTGGCAAAGCCTCAGATCTTAGACTCTTCCACTGGCTCCCCACACATACACCAATCCAAAATGGCATCTGCCTCTCCTTGGCGAAGCCTCTTGAGGTAAAGGCTCATTTCCCCACTCTAACTCTGCTCACTCCAAAAAACAGCCACTCTGTTTAAATCACACTTATTTTTATTGGCTCAAGTGAAACTCCAACATAAGGGGATTTGCTGATTTCAATTATTCCTGCTCTTGCACAGATCTCACTCTTGCTATTCCAATGTTAAATTCATGCAATATGCCTTGCTCTTCACTAACATATGCAATGAGATGTACTGTTCACTAACATTCAAAACTTCCTGTTCACTAACAAACACGAGACTGACTATTCAGTAACATCCAAATGACACTTGCTTGTTCACTGAAGTTCAATAAACTTGTTGGGTAATAGAATCCTAAAACAAGGTTAAATCTAGTGTCATTCTGCCATATTTAAAGACAAGGATGACCTGCTAATTACACAGGATAGCACCACTCATTAAGAAATTCAGAGTTCAATGAGTCTGCTACAGGGAGGAATACAAGTGCAAGTTTTGTTGAGCAAGAGAACATACTGCACACAAGTTAATAATTTATAGATAAATATTAAATGTATTATTTAAAAAGTGATATTATTGTTCAATAAAATTCAGCCAGTTTTACATCAAACTTTAGAAAGCTCATTAAAAATTTAACCAGATCTTTGTTAAGAAACAAACAAAATCCACAGTAATGAATCAAGACATGACAATCAGGGCTGAAATGCAGCACTGTCCAGCGACTCAGGTTCAATTCTGATATCCAACGTTGACACATAGATTGTACATTCTGATTGCAACATATAGGTTTTCCCTAATTGCTCTGATTTCTCTCATATCCCAATAAAGTGCTGGCCAGTAAGTTAGAAGGCCACTGCAAATTACCCATAGTGTGGATGGGTGACCAAAGAAAAAGAAAGAATGAACAGCCATATAATAGATCACTACAAAATAAAACGGGGACTGGAATTGATTAAATTGTTCTGACAATGTAGCCTCAATATGTTGAATGACTGCCTTCCATGGTGTAAGGAAAAGCAAAATAATAAATTGCTATGTGGACAAATGTTGTTAACAGATTATTTACCAAAATGTAAACTATTTAAGGAAAAGTCCTTTACTGGCTAATGGATACATTTCTGAAGTTTCTCATTGTACTTTAATTAACAGTACTACACCTTAAACACAAGAGATTATGTAGATGCTGTAAATCTAGAGTAACGCAGGATCTATGGAAATGAATAAACAGTCAAAGTTTCAGGCTGAGACCCTTCTTCAGGACTGGAAACGAAGAGGAAAGATGCTAGAAGAAAAAGCTGGAAAGAGGGGAAGAAGGACAAGCTAGAAGCTGATAGGTGAAGGCAGGTGGGAAAGGTAAAGGGCTGGAGAAGAATGAATCTGATAGGAGAGGAGAGTGGACCATGGGAGAAAGGGAAAAAAGAGTGACACCAAGGGAGGTGATAGGAAGATGAGGAGAAGAGGTAAGAGGCCAGAGGGAGGATAGAAGAAGAGGGAAGGAGGAGGGCAAAAAAATTACCAGATGTACAAATTGATGTTCATGATATCAGGTTGGAGGCTAACTAGATAGAATACGAGCTGTTGTTCCTCCACTCTGAGAGTGGCCTCAGTATGGCAAAAGAAGAGGCCAACGACTGACATGTCAGAACAGGAGTGGGAAATAGAAATTAAAATGGTTGGACCCTGAGAAATTTTGCTTTTAGCAGATGGAGTGGAGGTGCTCAACAAAGCGGTCCCCAACATACATCAGGCCTCACCAATCTAGGTAGAGGAAGCTGCACCGGGAGCACCAGATACAATAGACACCCCAACAAATTCAGAGGTGAGGTGTTGCCTCACATGGAAGGATAGCTTTGGGCCCTAAATGGAGGTAATGGAGGTAAGGGAGGAAGTGAATGGACAGTGTAGCACCTTACCCTTGCAATAATTCACTTCAACACAGAAATATAACCAATCTGTCTGATTAATTGGACAATTCTTCCATTGCCCGAAAGGGAATTGGCCATATGCCCGGGGCACGCAATTGGTTCCAGCATGGCCCTGGGAACAGTTTTTCTGCAGGGAACCTGGCTTGCTGTGTTTCAGCGTGGCTACAGCGCAGCTCAGGGGCTGCCTCATAACAGACAGCCTGCCGCTCTCACAGGACAGCTTTGGCAGCTGCTGTTATTTCGCCCCCAGGTTCTCCTGCTGTCAAATCTGTTAGCTTTACCAAGCAACTGTGAATGTCTTTGACATTTAGTCAGTAACACATAGGACCTGTTAAAAAAAAAGAAAAACACTTAAAATAATTAATTTAATGCCTTGAAAAGCAGAATAAGAAAAACTAAATTTGTGAGATAAAAAATATTTTTGGAAACCTTTCTCTTGGACATCATTATTTCCCATTCATCTGAATCAAACAGCTATGCTTACGCCAGATTTTAAAGTGGTCAACTTCCATGTTTCAGAGCCTGGGATCTGGAAAAACACAAAACTACCCCAACGGATTGCATAAGGAATCCCTAAGTGGAATCTCAGTCAGTACTTCAGTACTGGAAACCAAGGCGTTCACAGTTAACTATGATGAGACTGTTGCTCTAAGAGGAGAAAACCGGCCTATAATTGCAATGACAAGATATTTCAAATCAATTGCATATAACAAATCTATCTACCAGCTTGTTAATAAAAACTATTACCACCAGTTTCAACCCAATACTTTGAACCCACTACCTCAATATTTTCACTCTCCTTTCGCACTTAATGTAATTTTTAAAAATATTTTTTATTGTAATTTATAGTTGTTATTATTATTATGAATTTCAATGTACTGGTGCCACAAAACAACAAATTTCACAATATATGACAGATATTAAATCTAATTCTGATTCTAATCCACTATGCATAAACTATATTTCAAGTCAAATCAAGTTTCTTGTCATTTAACTACATATAAAGCACAATAGTACACATGATAACTTAAGAGGGCAAGGATAAGATCTACCAATGAACAACACATAAGTAACAAACTAAAGTGCATTAATATTAAATATAGTGAGGTACGGAACAGATTAACACTTCGAATAGGATGTGGCCAGGAGTTCAGAAGCCTAATGACTGGTTTATTATCACCGGCATGTCCCTTGAAATTTGTTAACTTAGCAGCAGCTAATGTAATACATAGCATGTATTACAATGTAATACATAATCGAGAAGAGAATAGTAATAGTAATAAATAAACAAGTAAGTCAATTCCAGTATCCTCTCAGCTGTTCTCACAGTCCTTTGTTGAGGCTTCAGGTTTGATGTTCAACTACTCCCATACCAGATGGGAATGTAACTTGTCAGAATGCTCTCAGTGATGCTCCTGTAAAATGCAGTTAAGATGGGGGCGGGGGGGGGAGCCTTGCTTGCCTCAATCTTATTAGGAAGTGGAGACACTGCTATGTCTTCTTGTTCAGGGAGGTGATATTAAGAGACCAGGTGAGATCATCCATGATGTGAACTCCATGGAACTTGGTGCACTTAACTCTCTGTATGGAGGAGTCATATATTCACAGAGGGGGATGGTTTGTCTGCACCTTCCTGAAGTCCACAATGATTTCCTTTGTCTTCTCCACATTCAGGCTTAGGTTGTTCTTCTCACACAAATCCACCAGCCACTCCACTTCCTCTCTATACTCCATTTTGTCACTGCTCTTGGTAAGGCCAACCACGGTTGTATCATCCACAAACATGATGACACGGTTTGAACTGGATCATGCAGCACAGTCATGTGTCAGCAGTGTGAACAGCAGCGGACCGAGCACATAGACTTGGGGTGTGCCAGTGCTCAGCATAATGGGACGAGAGATGTTGCTGCCCACACTGACTGACTATAGCCTTACTGTTAAGAAATCAAGTACGTATCCAATTGCTGAGGTTGGTGTTGAAACCCAGTGAGGAGAATTTCCCCACCAGTTTCTGAGGTATGATGGCATTGAACGCTGAACTGAAGTCTATAAACAGCAGTCTGGCCTATGAGACAGGACAGAGTGGAGGGCAGAGACTAATGCATCATCAGAGGATCGATCTGAGTGATGTGAACTGGAAAGGGTGCAGTGTAGCTGGGAGAAAGGCTTTAATGTGCTCCAAGACCAGTCACTCAAAGCATTTCATAATGGTTGATGTTAATTCCACAGGACGATAGTTATTCACAAAGGTTACTGTCACCTTCTTTGGCACTGGAATGATGGTTTCCGCCTTGAAAACCAAAGGGACAATGGATTGTTCCATCAATCCACTGTGTATATGGTTGTTCTATCAAAAAAATTACAAAGGAACCTTTTCACTTTAATCACCATCTCATTTATTTTGAGAGAACTAGATGATCTGCGCAAGAACAATTCATCATAACCTGTAGGTAAAATAACCAGACTGCTTCAGAACCTTAGCACCAGAAAAGTACATTGCCCAGTAATAAAAAGGTTGCCACTTTCTGGTGCTACTGATAGAGCAAGAAATTCCTATGGCAAAATATAGACAAACTAAAGTCCAAAACTAAGAAATTCACCTGTGCATTTAATGACATGCATGAGTTTGCTGTGCTATGTCGAAGTGAAAGAAAGCCAGTCAGGCATGGGTCACATCCCTTGGGTGCAGGGGTGATGCTGGCTAACTTATTTTGTGCTTCAAGAAGCCAGCTTTGAATAGCACTGTTACAGGGCTTTAACAGCTTGGCTGTTCCAACGTTGCTCAAAGACAAGCGCTTCTCAGTACAACAATTTCCTGGGCAACATTCCATTGAAAGTCACATCAGATGCATAATCATGATAATCATCCAGAAGTGCCCAGCTGAAATTCCACATCAGCATGCTTTGAACCAGAAGTACTTACAACTGTGTTCCGCTACACAAATAACCAATTTTCTCAATTTGCTACTGGGAAAAAAAACACACTGCATCCACATTTATATTAAAGCAGTTCTTGTCTGAACTACTTTGAAACAGCTATTAATAAGTTATTTAAAATCCTAAAGAATAAGAATATAAAACACACTGATGAAATTATTCCCTCTGCAGTCCACATCAAAACTTTAAAGAACAGCAAGAAAACCCAAGTCACAATTTTAGCCTTTATCAACACTGCAGGTCTTGGGAAAATATCCACTCATAGTGTGGATTATTCATATAACTTTTCAAACAGGGTTTAAATTACAGGAATTAACCCTTTATTCAAGAGGATATATGCATCCATAATTATTGCTATCCCAATGTCATCACATTAAAATATAAACTCTTGATCACATACCAGTCAAAGACTGGTAAAACATGTTAATCAGGTGAGGCATAACAAAAAGGCCGAACATGTTAACATTAGTATTTTACCCACTATTGTTCTCAAAGGAAGTTGTAAACTATGTTTCAAAAACATGTAGAATTCTTCTTTTACTAGATTGTTTCAAATTTAGCACCCTTTGTAAAAAAAAAATCCAAGGAACTCAACAGGGCATAGTGGTTAAACATCCATCACACATGGAATATTTTTTCTGTTTTGTGTCAACATTCATAGACTTCACTAGAAGTGTTATTCAGAAAGCAAAGTACATGAGATTAAATAAAAATATAAATAAATTTTCAAATAACAAGAATTATTAAAATATCTTTCTGAGGACAGACTAAATGTGTTTTTCAGGTCCAGGGTGAATATAGCACGGTAGATGTGATTTAGTTAAAAGTGAAAATATTGTATGAAAACGCGAACTTCACACCAAGTCAGTCACATCTTGCATCTGTGAAATCTACAGCAGCATTTGGCACAGAAGAGCAGGGCATCATTGCTATTAACTTGCAAATACATTGTTTAACCCATGGAAGTTGCCATCCACTTTATACAGCAGTGACTGAAAGCATTCAGCTTCACCATCATCACCATGAACTTGATTGCAAATCATGCAATCTTCATCACCACCTCATATTATTATTTAGTAACAGATATCAAGCAACACAAAGCCTACAGTAGTTACTGTAGTCTTTGCATTGCAAAACTGTAGCCACAGACTTCTTAGGGGTACATAACTGCAACATAATACTGTATCCTGATCAGGCAGTGCTATCTACTTTTTCAAGGATACATCAATCCTATAATGAACAACTGCATTATACATTCTGTTGAGAAGAATGATGAAAGCTCACACATCAAACTGTCATTTTCCAACAGATTTAAAGCAAAATTAGCACGAGATGCACATGGGCTTTGCATACCTACCCGGGTTTCTCCTTCAGTTCCTTTCTTCCTTACTCTGTAATTTCTCTGCTCCTGCTCCAATAATGGCACTGTTTCTCTGCTGGGTTCAGTTCAATGCAAGTTGGACATTGCCCTTGTAACTGTTCAAGAGCAAGACTGGAGCACAAGTGTATCTCACACAAGTCCAATTCTAATTTCCTACACCAGCATTTTGAAACAGGAGTAGGCTTTTAGCCCCATTCCCTCCCTAAACTTGTTCTACCATTCCATTAATTTATGGATGATCTGCATCTTACCTCCATCTTGGTTCCACGGCTCATAATACCTCTTTCCTAATTCAAATCTAGTGATCTCGGTGGCAATATGTTCAATTGACAATATACCGGGGAGGAGGAGAAAAATATTCAACATTTCACTGTGTGACTGTGAAAGCTTGCTTCCCAACATCACCCTTAAATATTCAATGCCTATAAAATTAGATAAAGCTCAAAGAGCAACAACTGGGATTCCCTCCCCAATGAAGAAGCTGGAGTTTCACGATGTCACAGCTGACTTCAGACAGCAACATCCCAATCTAGATCAGTGGATTGCCAATCCTGTTTTTGAATAAAAGGCAAGAAAACAATTATTCCAGCAGGTTTTTGGAGATATGTTGAAATAAATATATAGGCAATTTTCCAGTCATGAGCAATTAAGCTTTCAGATAGGCTTCTTCATTAAATATCAGACCTAAAAGGCATTCATTTTTATGGATAACGTTGACAGAATTGTCAGAGGCAAGTAACATTGTTTACACTGCAGCAGAAGCATAATAAAACACAATAAGCAACAATAGGGTGATTGCTCAAAACCTTCAAAGGGCCAGGTTACAAGGGTAGCAGAAAAGAGATGGAAAAGCAATTCCAAACCATGGGGCTGAATCATAGGCATGAATGGCACAATCAGTTACAGTAAACAAACCTGGCCACAACTAGTGAAGCATACAGATCCTTGAGTTTCAGGGTCAGAAGTAGGTTTCAGAAAAAGAGAAAGCGGAGGCCACAGAGGAATACGAAAACCAAAATGACAAGTTGAGAATCATAAAAAAAGGGAGGTGTTGGTAATAAATCATGCCTGCTCCATCATTAATGTGATCCTGGCTGATTTGTAATCATATTGTCACCTTTGATCTCCATATCCTTAGATTCTCTGGACTTAAAGTTTTATCATTTAGTCTTGAAATACAGTGCCTATAAAAATTAATCACCCCACCCCAAAGTTTTCATGTTTTATTGTTTACAACATTGAATCACAATGGATTTAATTTGGCTTTTTTTGACACTGATCAACAGAAAAACTCTTTTGTGTCAAAGTGAAAACAGATCTCTACAAAGTGATCTAAATTAATTACAAATATAAAACACAAAATAATTGATTGCATAGGTATTCATCCCCTTTAATATGACACACCGAATCATCATTGGTGCAGTCAACTGGTTTCAGAAGTCACATAATTAGTTAAATTGAGATCGCTGTGTGCAGTCAAGGTGTTTCAATTGATTGTAGTAAAAATACACCTGTATCTGGAAGGTCCAACTGCTGGTGAGTCAGTACAAGACAAAAGAACACTCTAAGCAACTCTGCAAAAAGATTATTGAAAAGCTCAAGTTAGGAGATGGATACAAGAAAATTTCCAAGTCATTGAATATCTCTTGGAGTACATTTAAATCAATCATCAAGAAATGGAAGGAATGTGGCACAGCTGTATATCTGCTTAGAGGAGGCCATCCTCAAAAACTGAATGACCATCCAAGGGGATGAGTGAGGGAGGCCACCAAGAGACCTATGACAACTCTGGAGGAGTTACAAGCTTCAGGAGCTGAGACAGCGTTTACAATAACTGTTGCCCAGGTGCTTCATCAGTCACAGCTTTAAGAGAGAGTGGAAAAGAGACAACCACTGTTGAAAAAAAGCTCACATGAAATCTTGGCTAGAGTTTGCCAGAAGGCATGTGGGAGATTCTGAAGTCAGCTGGAAGAAGGTTCTACGGTCTGTTAAAACCAAATGAGATTTTTGTCCAAACAGACTAAATTCTATGTTTGGGCAAGCAAAATAACGGAAATCATCAAAAATACACTATCCATACCATTAAGCATAGTGGTGGCTGCATCATGCTGTGAGGATGTTTCACTGCAGCAGGCTTATGAAAATAGAGTGTTTAAATGAATCCAGCATAATACAGGGAATTCCTGATGCAGTCTGTAAGAGAACTGCAACTTGGGAAAAGATTTGTTTTCAGCAAGACAATGACCCCAAAACATAAAGCCAAATCTACACAGGAATGACTTAAAAACAACAAAGTTAATGTCCTGGAGTGGCCAAGTCAGAGTCTGGACTTTTTATGCAATTAGTTATTTTGTGTTTAATAATTGTAATAAATTTAGACCAATTTGTAGAAATTTGTTTTCACTTTGATACAAAAGGGTCCTTTCTATTGATGAGTATCAAAAAAAAAGCCAAATTAAATCCACTGTAGTTCACTATAGCAAAACAATAAAACATGAAGATTTCCAAAGGGGGGGGGGTGAATACTTTTTATAGTCACTGTATATGCAACATCTGAACTTCCAAAATAGACTTGCACCAAACACTGCACTCCAGAAATCAATTTGTTAGTGATAATAAGCAAAAGAGAAAGTAAACTTGAACACTGAGTGCTGCTAAAACCAGATCAAAACCTTACAATTATTATTCCCTTTAGTAGCTTCAGCCAAATAGATTCTGTCATTATATGAGTTTACCTACTCAACCACTTGAACTAAAGACCACATTAGAAATATAACATAAAACAGTACAGGCCTTTCAGGCCATAATGTTGTGCCTAACTTTTTACCTATTCCAAGATCAATCTAATGCTTCCCTCCCACAACGCCCTGCATTTTTCTTTTATTCATGTTATCAAAGAATCTCTTAAGTATCACTAATGTATCTGCCTCTACTGCTATTCCTGGCAGTGAGTTTATACCACCCACTGATCCCATGCAAGATAAAATTCTGGCATCCTCCCTATACTTTCCACCAATCACTTTAAATTATGCCCTCTCATATTAGCCATTTCAGCCCTGGATAAAGTACACTGGTTATCCACCTTATCAATGCTTCATTACATCTTATATACTTAAATCAAGTTAACTCTCATCCTCCTTAGCGCCAAAGAGAAAAGCCCTGGCTTGCTCAACTTACCTCCATAGGGCATGCTCTCTGGTCCAGGCAGCACCCTTGTAAATCTCCTCCGCATTATTTCAGAAGTTTCAACATCCTTCCCATAATGAGGTGACCGGAATTGAACACAATACTCCAAGTATGGTGCAGAATTTTATAGAATTCCAACATTACTTCATGGCTTGTGAACTCAATCCCCCAGCTAATGAGAGCCAACACCCCATACACCTTAACCACCCAGCAACTTTGAGGGATCTATGAACATGAATCTATGTTCGCAGAATAGATCCCTGCTGAACACCATGGTCACCAACCTCCAGGTGGAAGACGCTCCATCTGCTACCTTCTGTGGGCAAGCTAGTTCTGAATCTACACAGCCTCCATGCCTCCCCTCTTTCTAAATGAGCTTACCATGGAGAAGCTTGCTGAATGCATTACTAAAATCCATATACTCCGCATCCACTACTCTACTTCTTTCAATTGCTCTTAAGAGAACAACAGATTAGCAGTTAAACATAACTGTGCACCAGACTGCAGATTAACCATTGCCCATTTCTAGGCTACAGAACACTTTCAACATCTCAGATTGATTCACTTGAGCATGACCTGACAACAAAAAGAAGTTGACACTCAGCCATCTTAAGGGCCAGAAGGAAACCAAAACTTTGGTGAACAAATTTTAACAATTGTCTCAACTGGAGGTTTGCTGCAAGTGAGAAAGGACTATTAAGACAGTGAAGAAAACAAATCATAGAACAGTTGAAATTGATGAATGTGGCCATTAGTAGAAAGAACGTTCTGATGCTCTCCATAAAAATAGAAAATAATCATTCTTCAATTCCCTTCAGGACACTTGCAAACAAAGTAAAATTTGTCATACATGTAGAAATGACAACTCACTGTTGGCTGACATTTCAGAAATACACAACGAAGCTTGATTTTGTTCTAGCTCATCGACTCAATGAGAATTAAAACCGTTTTGTGATATTTGACTACCAAACACTTTAGAATTTTTTTCCAGGCAGTATTAGTTTTTATTTCTTATTTTCTGATCGTGCTATCAAGTACTGGTGCAATTTTGTGTTTACTGCCAGGTAACATTTAATATAGCCCAATGTCAAAATGTTTCACAGTGCTTCCATGAAGCACTATTGGGATATTTTGCGATAGTAAAGACACTAGTTATTATAGTACAAGTTGTCACTATATAGGTACTCTGTTTGAAGAATGAATTGTTTAGGTAAACTTTCCAGAAACTAAGGCAAAGGGTACAAAAGCAAAAGTGTTACTTTAAATTCCAGTGAAACAACCATTAGGACACTACTAGAGAAAATGCATTCAATTCTTGTCATCATATTTTAGTTAAGTTATTAAGTTATTGGAGTGAGGGGGCAGAGAGAAAAAAGTACTAGAAAGATGCCTTCCCTAGAGCAAAGATCAAAAGAAAATTTGGTGACAGTGTTTAAAAAAAAAATCACAGCAGGTTAGGATAGGACTGACAGAAACAATTTCTGCTCGGGATGCCTCAAAGACCAAGAAACACATACTCAAGGTGATGGGTAAAAGGTGCAAAATACTTTTTTAAAGAATTCACCACCTGCAAGAGGGTAGAAATAAAATTAATGAGGATTTTCAAAGGGGATTAAAACAGGCACATACAGGAAGTTAATTTACAACACCACAGAGAAATAACATAGTGGCGGGACTGACCGGACTATTTTTACAGAACCAAATAATCCTAATAAACTTGTGTTTTTAACAATTCAAATTAACATTTACTGTTGAAAACTTTAGACTGCTACTTTTTTAGTTTTTCTCTCTCAGGAGAGGATAGTTTGTCAAAAGATCATCAAAACCAAGAAGTGACAATTTTTTTCTTACATTTTATGTATTAGGAGTTTGCTTTAACAGTTGTAAATCTGTGACATTTCATGCAAAGTATAAGATCTGGTGCATCACAAGTTAAATAAGGCTATACACTCGGTGGCCATTTTAGATGGGTACATCTATACACCTGCTTGTTACTGGAAATAACTATTCACCCAATCATGCAGCAGCAACTCAATGCATAATAGCATGCAGACATGGTCAAGAGGTTCAGTTGTTGTTCAGACCAAACATCAGAATGGAGAATAATATGATCTAAGTGGAATGATTTTTGGTGCTAGGTGGGGTAGTTTGAGTATCTCAGAAAGAGCTTTTCACCTGGGATTTTCCTCACACAACATTCTCTAGGCTTACTTACTTACTGCCTATTGTGCCACTGGCGCTTAGGGCAGCAATGAAGGGACTCCATCTTCATTGCTATTTCCATAATAATCTGTTTTACCAATCAGTGTTGTTTAGCCTTGAGCTGAACCCCAGAATCTGGTGGACCAGTAGCCCACTCCTAGTCTAGCCTCTACCCTTTGACCTGTTTGGCATGGGTGGCCCTACCAAGAATCAAAGAACAAGGCCCTAACTCCAGCCAACATAGCTCTCTGGGTCATTGAGGCATGCAAGCTTCTAAATTTTACAAAAAGGTTGTGGTCCACTCTAGAAAGTTTACAGAGAATGCTATGATATTTTTTTTTTCAAATCAAGAGAGCGATAGCTCTGTGGGAAAAAGTGCTTTGTTAGTGAGAGAGGTCAGAGGAGAATGGCTAGACTGGTTCAAGCTGACAGGAAGGTGACAGTAACTCAGATAACCATGTGTTGCAACAGAGATATGCAGAAGGGCATCTCTGAGCACACAACATGTCGAACCTTGAAGTGGACGGGCTACAGTAGCAGAAAACCATGAACATTCATTCAGTGGCCACTTTATTAAGTGCAGGAGTATGTATAACATACATACTAAAGATAAATGTTATTGCTTATTTTCATGGCATATCTAGCAGCAAATCAAATTATTGTCATCTGCTTTCTCTTCTTGTAAACAAACCGGTAAGAGGTCAGGACAACCAGCTAGAAAAATAGTTAGCTTGTTTTCCTTTCTGTATATGTTTTGTTTCCTAATTTTATAAAGTATAACTGCTGGAATCTACAATGCACCAACTGATGTGGGCAGGGTTGGCAACTCTTACAACATAATAAGACATGTATTAATGGAGATCGGTACTTGATGGCTAGCATGGAAATGGTGGGCCAAAGATCCACATTCTGCAGACTGTTAGTCTACCACTCTGGACTGCAGTAGATCTTCAACATAAAAATATGAGATTAAAACCAAATGTTTGGTCCATCTCAGCTTCTGAAATCCCATATTCCTTTGATTACTTTCAGCTTAATTACCGGTACCTCACTTCCTTTGTTCTAAGGTACTTTGAGGATGATAATAATCTCAAATATAAATGCAGTGGAAAGTCCTGCAAGATGTGATACTGAAGTTCAGGAATCACCTTTCTCCCCATAAAAAAAACCTTTGAAACATAGAGTGATGCAGCAAAGAAACATTCCCCCCCCCCCCCCCCCAACCCAACTGGTCTACGCCGACCAATCTTTAAGTAAAAAAAATCACTTTCAATCCATGACAGACCTGGCTGCCTTGTATTTTAGTGAAGAGAAGCAAATTAATGGCTCATCTTCTCTCTGCAAATACCAACAAGCTGCATGAGAGCTGTATTTTCAACATCCTCTACATGTTATAGTCGTTCAAGCTTACCTTATCAGGCGCCGGGAACTGCAGCTGGTTGACATCCAGTGGTGTGATAAGGGGGATGGTGTCAAAACCATCTTCAGGGGCTGCAGCCTTCCCATTGCTCTTGTCAGTCAGATTGTTTCCCAACTTCACCATGGCTGCGAACAATAGATGAGGAGGGTTTATTCTTCGTTTCGAACTGGGGGGAAATCAACTACACGGATGGAGCTTCAAAGAAACAGAATATGGAACTAGCAGCCTTCTGTCAGAATTCACAACAATCACCGTCCTGGGACATCCGCGTGAAACATACGGATGATCTTTGGCAATCTTATTTATTTTAAGCTACCTTTTTAGTTTATTCGAAAGAAAGGTGCTAAAGACGAAGGAAATCATGCTATTGTCAAAGCTATCTACCGTTCGCTTCAGGAACCGGGACACAAGCAAAAAAAAACACTTGTTTGGATTAATCAACTAGAAAATTCAGGATTTTAATTTGACGCAGTGCAAATTTCCGCACAAATTATCCAGACCCGACGTGATTTACATTTTTACAAACAAAAGCGAATTACTTGTCACAATTTCAGAAGCAAGCAATCGTAAAATGCACCAAATGTCAAATGCATTTTGTTTCCTGTTCCTCAAAAGCAATTCGATCTTTTTTTATACATCGTAACCCAATTTACTGCAAGATGGAATAAACCTCGTTTATAAACCTCGTTGAACAATGCCGCTGTGTGAAAAACGATGCCTTAGTAACATGGGAGCATCTTCAGTCTTGCCGAGGTAAGGCACGACACAGCAAACTCGCACCCGTCCCCCGCAAATAAACCACGGAACAGAATTGTTTCGAAAGAAAGCCGCCTCACCTGATAATTCTTTCAAAAATTACAAAGATTTTATATTGTCTTCTTTGCAAAAGCCTTTCCCACTTCAGCTGGAAAATGGCGGAAAGTAGCTAGCTGAAGAAGCGTTGTCGAGGATGCAGTAAAGTCATTGATCGAGTTTGGAGAATGTTTTCATTTTCAAGCCTCGTCTGTGGTGACGCAGCCGCGCTGTCGGCTCCGGAGCGGGCAGATATCTTTCCGCTGCGCCCACACCGCAGTTCACCAGCAGGTTTTATTTCTGAAGAGCCTAGGTTGTCGTTTTCTTAATCTAGTTCCTTTTTTTAAAAAAAAAGAAAAATCCACGGACAAACACTAAAGATAGCGCGGATGGTGCTGGAAATTAATATTTCAGGTCAAAGACCATACCCCGTCCGAGTGCCAAAATGTGTCTCGAGCAATCCGTTCTCTCTTAGGCAAGGGTTAAAAAAGACTGCCTTGCATTTACCTAGAGAGTTTATTTTTAACGCAGAAGTGTTTCGCAATAGTGGTTGGGGATTAAAATTTCACACTATCAATTAAAATGGTATTAGGACAGTACCGTGAGGGTGTTAAGAAGCATTTTAAAAAGAGGTAGACGAAGTCTGGAAATGAAATTTCAGAGGTAAGGGTCGGGATTTTAATTAATCTTTCCCTTTGTTCCCGTGTTAATGATGTTCAGTGAATTACAGACTAAGATTAGTGTATAATTAGACTTGACGATTCATTGCAGTACTGAAAGAAGGTTGAACTGGTAGGGATGTAGTTTTTCTTTTGAAACGCTGATCGCTCTGGCATATATATAAAAGATATATAGATTTTGAAGGTAAGCAGACAAACTCTCTTACTGTTTTACTAACAGTTATCCCTCAAATAACATCACAACAAAAAAGGTGGTCTGATTATTGTCATATTGTTGTCTTTTAAGTCTTGTGTCCATCTTGATTATGTATGCCAAGAATATAAAAGTGACTACATATCAATTGTTATTAGGACATTCTTAAGTCCCAAATGAATGCAAATTCAGTTTCTTCTTTCATAAAATTAGATCCGTAAATGGCATTAAGTTTATGGCCCAATGATGTTTAGCATGGAACATTTAGTGTCCAAAATATTCAGATAAATTAAGTAGATGGATGAATCAATAGCTGATGAATTTTAATATTGATATGTGACAGTGCACAAAAGAATGTACAATATGCATGTAAAGTTAATGTAGGTGCTATAGGTGTTCATTTCAATTGCTTTTCAATTTACAAATGTGCTCAAAGTGCTAGTAAAACTAGCAAACATCTTAAGTATCAATTATTACAAATTAAATGGTCTAAAGCTGTTGGAGCTTGGTACATCTGTACACCTTGAGTCCACCACTTAAAAATACAATTTATTATAAATCACACATTTGTATAAACTTATAGTTTTCAAACCTACTTTGTGTTTCCTGCTTTTTGACACAGTTTCATCTTAACTTTTACCATTGTAAATTCAAGTGATGACATCTTTTCTAGAAATTGTTGAACATCATTTCATATTTTTAGCTTCCCAGCATAATTTTAATGGCATGCTATCTGCCAACTCATCATCCTGCACTTCAGAGCAAGAACTTTTCTGATCATTTCCTCCTCAACTTTCCACCTGTTTAATATTAAATGCAAATTTAATTATTCTTCAACAGCATTGTGTATGGGAAATCAGATAGATTTTAAGAGAGAGGAGCAAGGGGACAGAAGGTTGAAGAGCACAAGAGAACAACGAGGAGCAGGAATGGAAGACAAGTTATTTTCTGTATTCTGCATCGTTTCTTCCCTACCATTTCGGGGTTTACAGATCATACCATAACACATGTTCATTTTCCTTACCACCTCACATCTACTGAACTGGAACTTTGTGCTGTGGAACAAGTTTTTATTTTTAAAACTTTAGGTTAGCAACATGAATGAAATGGTAAATTGAGCTAGGTTTTAAATTGATTTAATTTTTAAATTGCTAATATTTTAATTCCACGACAACATTGCTTTGAAGCAGGAGTAATAGTTCAGCTTTGATGTCGAACCTGGTAAATAGACATACGAAGAGAAGTTGAGAAGAAGTATGGAGATCATGAGGTGGAGTGAATGACATGGAAGGAAGAACCACTGGCAGAAATTAGCAGTAGGAAGAGAGGTGAGGGAGCAAAACATCAAAATGAATATGACTTACATCCATGACTATTATTATTCTACCTTATGCAGTTCAGTTTTTGGAATTTCCTCTCTAAACCTTTTCACCTTGTAACCTTTCAATATGTCTTTGAAACAGGCCACTACCCCTGGAGGTTTCAAAACAGCCACCATTGTTCCAGTGCCCAAGAGGCCAACAGTGACTGGTCTAAATGACTACCTCCTCATACCACTTTCAATAATCATGAAGTGCTTTGAGTGGCCAGTAACTGATTGTATAAAATTCCACCTTCCAATTATATAGAACCCTTTTCAGTTCACCTACCATAAAACCAATCCATTATAATGCCATAGACTCAGCCCTCCACTCAGTCCTGTCCCACCGAGAAAACAAAGCCTCTTGCACGAGGATGGTGTTCATTGACTTCAGTTTGGAATTTAAGGCTATCATCCCTCAGATGCTGCTAATCATGCTGCTAACTCACAACTGTACTACCAGATTCAGTTCAAACTGTTTCATCAAATTCACTGATGGTACAACCATGGTTGGCTTCATCAGCAACAATAACGAATCAGCACACAGAGAGGACACAGAGAGGCTTGTCAAATGATGTAAGAACAACAACCTGAGTCTCAACATGGACAAGACAAAAGAGATGGTTGTGACTTCAGAAAGGCAAAGATTGACTACTTTCCATTGTACATCAATGGCTCTGCCCTAGAGAGGGTTCAAACTATTGGTGTGCACATAACAAACAATCTAACCTGGACAACAACACCTCTTCACTAGTTAAGAAGACACAGTAGCATCTACACTTTCTGAGGAGATTGAAGCGTACAAAGCTCCCCACCCTCATTCTAACAACAGGTTCACCTTCGAGAGTGTCCCGTCTGGCTGAACCATTGTTTGTCACAGAAGCTGTAAGACCCTACAGAGCATAATAAAAACCATAAGACCATAAGATATAGGAGCAGAAGTAGGCCATTCAGCCCATTGAGTCTGCTCCACCATTCAATCATGGGCTGATCTATTTCCTCCAGTCATTTCCACTCCTCTGCCTTCTCCCCATACCCTTTGATGCCATGGCTAATCAAGAATCTATCTATCTCAGCCTTAAATGCACCCAGTGACCTGGCCTCCACAGCCGCTCGTGGCAACAAATTCCACAGATTTACCACCCTCTGACTAAAGTAATTTCTCAGCATCTCAGTTCTAAATGGATGTCCTTCAATATGAAGTCGTGCTCGTTTGTCCTAGAATCCCCTACCATGGGAAATAACTTTGCCATATCTGATCTGTTCAGGCCTTTTAACATTTGGAATGTTTCTATGAGATCCCCCCCACCTTCTCCTGAACTCCAGGGAATACAGCCCAAGAGCGGCCAGACATTCCCTTTCATTCCTGGAATCATTCTCGTGAAACTTCTCTGAACCCTCTCCAATGTCAGAATATCTCTCCTAAAATAAGGAGCCCAAAACTGCACACAATACTTCAAATGTGGTCTCAGGAGTGCCTTATAGAGCCCCAACATCACATCCCTGCTCTTATATTCTATACCTCTAGAAATGAATGCCAACATTGCATTTGCCTTCTTCACCACTGACTCAACCTGTAGGTTAACCTTTAGGGTATCCTGCACAAGGACTTCCAAGTCCCTTTGCGTCTCTGCATTTTGAATTCTCCCCATCTAAATGATAGTCTGCCCATTTATTTGTGCCACCAAAATGCATGACCGTACACTTTCCAACATTGTATTTCATTTGCCACTTCTTTGTCCATTCCCCTAAACTGTCTAAGTCTCTCTGCAGATTCTCTGGTTCCTCAACACTACCTGTTCCTCCACCTATCTTTGTACCATTGATAAATATAGCCACAAATCCATTAATCCCATAGTACAACCGACAAGAGGATCATTGTGGTCTCCCTCATTCCTCCCCTATTTGTAGACTATGTAACAGCTTCTTCCCTCATGCTGTGAAGCTAATGAATACCCTGCCACCACCAAGATTTCATCACTAAGACTATGATATATCTTTCCTTTACTGTTTACCTGTGCTGTGCACTACATGCATTTTAAATGATATTTTATTAACTTATTTCTGGTAAGGCTTTGGTTTATGTGCTGTGTGTGATATATGTTTTGTAGGTGGTCTGTGGTCCAGAGGAACGTTGTTTTGTTTGGTTGTATATACCAACAGAACCGATCTACTAATGATGCCATAGCCACAGCACTACTCACGATCCTCATTTACCTGGAGAAGAGGTATGCACATGTTAGAATTCTGTTCCTGGACTACAGTTCAGCATTCAACACGACAATTTCCTCCAGACGTGACAGGAAGTTTAGAGACTTCGACCTGCACCCCACCTTGTGCAGCTGGGTCCTAGACTTCCTGTCAGATCACCAACAGGTGGTAAGGATGGGCTCCCTCACCTCTGCCCCTCTGACCCTCAACACAGGTGCCCCCTAGGGTTGTGTTCTTAGTCCCCTTCTCCACTCCCTTTGCACCCACAACCGTAATGCCACACACAGGTCCAATCTGCTGATCAAATTCACAGATGACATGACTTTGATTGGCATTATTTCCAGTAATAATGAGACAGCCTACAGAGGAGAGGTTGACACCCTGACACAGTGGTGCCAGGATAACAACCTCTCCCTCAATGTCCAAAAAGCAAAAGAGGTGATTGTGGATTACAGGAGGAAAGGAGACTCTCAGCCCAGTCAACGCCAATGGGTCTGCAGTTGAGAGGGTGAGTAGTTTAAAGTTCCTTAGTATACATATCACTGATGATTTCACCTGGACTGTACACACCAACTTTGTGGCAAAAAATGCACAATAGCATCTCCTCCATGTCAGGTGGCTGAAGAAGTTTGGCATGGGCCCCCAAATCCTCAAGACCTTCTACAGGGGCTCCATTGAGAGCATACTGACTGGCTGCATCACTGCCTGGTACAGGAACTGCACCAGTGTTGATCGCTGGGCACTGCAGAGGGTGGTACAGACAGCCCAGCGCATCTGTGGATGTGAGCTTCCTGCCAAGAGGACGTTTATAGCAGCAGGTGCAGAAAGAAGGCCTGGAAGATCATCGGGGACACCAGTCACCCCGACTATAAACTGTTCCAGCTGCTTCCGTCTGGCAAATGGTACCACAGCATTAAGCCAGGACCATTAGGCTACAGGGCAGCTTCTTTCTACAAGCCATTAGACTTTTAAATTCACATGTCTGTATATTGCAACGGAGTCATAACACAAAGATTTTTACTCCCTCGTGTTGTGGGATGGATGTAAGATTTAAATAAATTCTATTCTAATTCAATTCTATTCCGCCGTATGTAAAGTCAGATGACAATAAATGAACAGGAGAGTTTCTGCAGATGCTGGAAATTTAAAGCAACACACACAAAATGCTGGAGGAGCTCAGCAGATCAGGCAGCATCTATGGAAATGAATAAACATCTTAGCTCGACGTTTCGAGCTAAGACCAGTGCTAGAATCTTGGCTTGAAACGTCAACTGCTTATTCATTTCCATGAATGCTGTCTGACCTGCTGAGTTTCTCCAGCATTTTTGTGTGATGCTGATGACAATAAACTTGAACTTGAAATCTACTTCTCTGTGAAAGTTTTTAGCAGATTGGTTTTGTCTATGGTTTGGCATCAAGTTTGTTTGTCAAGCTTCATGTGAAGGACAGAAGTGCTAAGAGAAACTGAGTAAAGAAAAAGAAGAGGAGGTGTGGTAATTACAGCTAGCTTTAGTGGCTACAGAGGAAGCTAAATGTGGGAATCGAAAGAAAGGAGACAAAGAAAGGAAAATGACCAGAAGGTCATATAAATATTTGCTATTAATCCAGCTAATTAACAAATAATGGAGAATAGTTAGTATCATTTAAAGTAAGTGAGACCGTAGTCTATGTATGATAACAAAGGCTCACAAGCAGCATTGCAGCATTGTCACAAATACCAGATAATCTATTTTTTTGCTGCCAATAGCTGGACAAGATGTTGATTATATAACAGGTCATTGAGCTAGTGGTAAATGTGGACAAGGGAAAAGGGTCATTTTAAAATACCATAACATGACAAATTTGGGAATAAAGGCAAAACAATATTTGTGGGCTAGACATGTGGATTGTGAGTCACTGAACAATTGCTAGTACTTTGTAAGTTTTTTAATTCTTTTTACTCCCCTGCCCAAACCCCTTTCCCTATCACAAAGAGGAGATAAACAAAATATGATACTAAGGAATATAAAAGATCAAGGGAAGTAGTAAAACACACTCAAAGGGCTATAGAATATCTGGAAGGTATCAAAATTTTGAAATGAATACACTTGTTCCTTTGTACCATTGCCCTTTTCTGATACCTTCACTCCAAAATAGTAGTCAGAATCCAGCAATATAGTAGGGATATTACACCAATAATACAATGTGCCGCAAGACATGAGAGACTGCAACATTGTCACCCTCTATAAGAACAAGGGCGACAAAAGCGATTGTAACAACTACAGAGGAATCTCGCTGCTGAACATTGTTGGGAAGGTCTTCGCCCGCGTGGTCCTGGGCAGACTACAGAAAATCGCCGAAAGGGTATACCCCGAATCTCAGTGCGGTTTCAGGTCGGAACGTTCCACAATCGACATGATCTTCTCTCTTCGACGGCTGCAAGAGAAATGCCGAGAGCAAAGACAACCACTCTACGTCGCTTTCATCGACCTTGGCATTCGACCTTGTTAGTAGAGACGGCTTGTTTAAAATCCTCGCCAGGATTGGTTGTCCTCCGAGGCTCCTCAAGATAGTCCGATCGTTTCATGCGGATATGAAAGGCGTCGTTCAATTTGACGGCTCTTCTTCAGAGGCTTTCAGCATCTGCAGCGGTGTGAAGCAGGGCTGTGTGCTTGCTCTCACCCTATTCGGCATCTTCTTCGCAGTCATGCTGAAACACGCGTTTGGAACTTCAACCGATGGAGTTTACCTTCATACCAGATCGGACGGAAGGCTGTTCAGTCTGTCCCGGCTGAGGGCAAAACCCAAGGTCCGTGAAGTACTCATTAGAGACATGCTGTTTGCAGACGACGCAGCGTTGGCGACAAACTCTGAAGAGAAACTGCAGCGACTTATGGACAACCTCTCAAGAGCCTGCCAGGAATTCAGCCTAACCATTAGTCTGAAGAAGACCAACGTGATGGGCCAAGGCGTTGAACAACCCCGCTCCCCCGTCATCAACATCAACAACTTTGAGCTGGAGGTAGTCCACGAATTCACATACCTCGGCTCCACCATCACGGACAGCCTCTCCCCGGACTCCGAGATCAACAGGCGGATCGGACGAGCAGCCAGCACATTCGCCAGGCTGACCACGAGAGTCTGGGAGAACAGAAAGCTAATTACGAACACCAAAATTGCAGTCTACAGGGCATGCGTCCTCAGCACTGCTCTACGGCAGCGAGACCTGGAGCCTCTACTCCAGGCAGGAGCGACGTCTCAAAGCCTTCCACCTGCACAGCCTGAGACGCGTTCTGGGCATCAAGTGGACCGACCGAGTCACCAACACCTGAGTCCTTACCCAGCCTCTTCATCCTTCTGGCTGGCTAGGGCACGTACATCGCATGCCGGACGGGAGGATCCCGAAAGACCTACTGTACGGGGAACTGACCACCGGCAAGAGAGCACGAGGACATCCTCACCTTCGTTTCAAAGACGTCTGCAAAAGGGACATGAAGTCAATGGACCTGGACGTCAAAAGATGGGAAGACGTCGCGAACGATCGCTCACGCTGGAGACGAGAACTACACAGAGGGCTGGAGCGAGGAGAAGAGAAACTGAGGCTTGCCGCCGAGGAAAAGCGCGCTCGCCGAAAAGACAACAACACGGCAACATTGGAGGAGAGCGTCTTCAAATGCAATCGCTGCAACCGAGACTGTCACTCCCGTGGGGGCCTGTACAGCCACAACAGGCGCTGCACCACCATCAGCAGCTGAATCAAAACTCTCCAGGCGCAGGTCCATGGTCTCTCGAGACCGACGGATGCCACACACAATACAATTTTAGTTATTTAGTTAATTAAAAGAGTGCATGTGATTATTGAAACTAGCTTTGTTTACTAAATGAAAAGTAACTCAAAAATATCATGTTTCCAAAGAAAATCACATAAGCTTTATACAGACAGATCACAGATAAAGCTGCTACATACAGTAGCAAATGCTAGTTTTTGAAGAGATACAGATGCTGAGGTGAATCACTGCAAGGGGCAAGGATGATTATCGGACAGACATCTTAAGTCAGAATGACAAATTTACAGACTGAGTTTTTCTATAGCAATGGAAATAGGAACAGATTCATGGAAACATTAGTTAATTTATCCCTTTAGCAGGAACGATGCTAACTTCTGTTAGGAAGGGTATTAAAAATTAATGAAAAATCATACTTAAAATTTGACTTTTTTTTGCATGGAATATATGGACACTATTTCCTATTGAAATCTTGTGGAAAACAACTTCTGAACATTATTAATGAATGCACAAAGTCCAGACATATTATAATTTTGCATTAACTATGATAAAGGAGAAGTTTTGTAGAGCTTTCTATAGATCTGAAATAAGTTGGATGGTCATTATTTAAGAACTGATCATGAATTATTCAATAAGAAATTAGTATGAACAAAATTGCTTGTTCTTTCTCATTTTTATCAGAAGCAAGAAGGTCTAGAAGTACAAATCCCCATAAATAAAAGGATGACATGTGTTGATTAGGCCCTAAAGAAATAAACTAAACATTGGAAATTCTTGCAGGTTTCTATTTTGATTCTGCTTTTTTTTTGCTGCAGCAGCAGCATTTACTACTATATGAAAAGTGGAGAAGTTGTGCTAAGGTTGCATCATATCTTGCTTAGACCACAGTTGGAGCATGTGTACAGTTCTGGTCTCCACAGGAAAGAGTTTAGATTCTTATAGATGATATCAAAAATGATGGTTTGTATTTTTCAGTACGCTGTGTCCCTTTACCGTGGAAAATAGCCTGAACCCAATAATGTGCTATAAAATGAGGTTTGTGGAGATGAAATAAAGCCGAGATCTTCATTAAGAGATTGTGGGACTCACGACTAAATTGACTGGTATAGGTGAACTGTATGGACACATGTTAACTGGGAAAGCATATAAGAGAGGAGACACAGGTTAGCTAGCCTAGTTGAGAAAGAGTAGGAGGAGGCTCAAGATAGCCACAAACACTGCAAGAACTAATTAGTTTGAATGACCTACTTTTGACACATTGTTTTGGGAAGCACCATATTTAATATATCATAGAACAACTTCTTCCTTGCTTTCTAAAAATGATTTTGATCAAAGCTGGTACCTAAGCTCTTGGGTTCAGCTGACTTTACTGGATACCATCAGCTGAATGGTTTTCTACAACATTTGAAAACACAAAGAATAAGATTACCTTGAGGAGAAGTAATTCCAATGAATGTTTCTACAATCAGATAAACTGATTTAAAATATCTTTTTTTATTGGTTCATTATAGCAGACAATAAAACTCTAAATAACCATTGAGAGTATGCAGTATTACTTGTGGCAGTTAGACAATTGTTATATCAATACTGATAGTAAGCTGTTACAACTGTAAACATTGTTTATAAAACAGTTACATTGCTGTTGGAAATGTTGCATGACTATTGGTAGCAATTCTGTCTTCTTATTAGTAGTAAGAATTGATAAGCAAGACAGTTGTTTAATATTTCTCTATCTGTTATCTTAATGGTGATGTTAACTTATTTGTTTTGAGCAAATTAATGTGACTATTGAAATAGCAGAAATGGATACTTCAGTATTGAGCTCTGTGTGAACTCTGCTTTCCTGTATATTGTAAAGAAAGTGGGGCTAGGATATATTTTTCTTTTGCACCTGAATCTTAAAAAGACCACCCACCATTCAAGAGGGCCACGTAGCTAAATTTTGATAATGTAGTAAGGCTCTCAATTAAGTGTTGCCATAGATTGGGATCAAGTTCGGGTGAGTGTGATGCGCTCATTCAAGGCAGGCTACTGGAGGTGAGGGGAGTTGCTAAGGTGGCTAGGCAACAGGAGAAGTTGGGGGACAATTAGATAAAGGGAATATTACTAAATATGAGGTGAGAAGTAAGAAGTGATTATTTTCATGTATAGAGCATAGATCAGTAGAGCAGAAGGACAGGATCTTTTGGATCTACTATGTCTGTACAGACCATGATGCAATTAAGCTAATCCCAGCTGCCAGCACCAAATCTATATCCTGTTATTCCATACCTGTTCATGTGCCTGTCTAAATGCCTCTCAGACATTGCTACTATATCTGCTTCCATCAATCCCAGGCTAGGGTCAATGTGACTAGGCAGAATAACAGTTTGGCAAGGAGTAGATGGGCCAAATGGCCTGTTTCTGTGCGGTAGTGCTCCATGACTCTATGGCTGTATGACCTCTCTAGCAGCATATGTTGTTTGCCTTCGTTTTGCTGTCAGTTTCTAGGGCTTATTGGTAGTGGCTGATTTAGGGCAAGCCTAATTTTGCAGGAGAGAGTTCAAGCCATTTTTAAAACCATCTATTTAATGTGAAGAATCCATTGGGCGTGAATAAGGAACACCCAATAATTGTTCTGACTCAATATGCTTATCCCTAGCCATTTGCACAATCATATTTCCCTTCCTTTATATTGAATACAGTAAGAACATGAGATGTGCTGATTCATTTCAACAGCCACAATTTATTCATTGTTAATATTGATATAGGAGAACATTATTCAAAGAGGGTACTGAGAGAGGTGATAGACAAAATGTTACTTATTACTCTTATAGTAAGATTACAAATGGAAATATCAATTGCAGCCCTGCCCAAAACATTACATGGTAAGCCATTGTGTCTATTTTTGGACTAGTGGAACCGGAATTGAAAAGTCTGTATGGTCTACCAGATAACTCAGTAAAATTATAGTTTCACTGCATGCTGCAGCTTTTTCCACCACAATGGGTACAAGAGTGAACATTACTCAGATGTACAAAAGTGGTGTAAAGGTGGAATCAATAGCCTAAACTTAAAATGCACATCCGTATAATATTGAACCACTTCATTTCAACCTATACAATGAAGTTACAAATAACCCTTCCCCACAGGGCATGGTTAATCATGACATGCTGACCATGTTTTATTCCCCCAATTTCTCTCTTTCTGTTGGCACTGTAGTGCTGGAGAAGTTCCAGGAAGATTGAAATTATTCTGCTTTCCAGAGACTCAGAGGAAGATCTGATAGTTTACATCATTCAAATTGCTAATCTTCACTCGAGTCAAAAGCTTGATGTCTAGCTTTTCCAATAATAATGCTGACAACACATCGTCAGAGTGAATGGACCTTTACACAAGTAACAATGAGTCAACCTAGCCCTGAGTGGCAGCATGCTATTTAACTGAGATAGGAATTACAGACAAAATAGAGTATTTTCTCACCCAGTATAGCTGTGCTTTTCCCACAGAATACTGATGAGAAGGCTTGGTTTATCACTCATTTAACCCAGGAGGTTTTATCTTCATTTGGAATAACTTTACATTAATCATACATGTACAGATTGATAAACCAGATTCATAGTGATGCACAATGGATGATGTGAAGCATTGTGGATGTGTTAATTATAAAATCTTTGCCAACACTTAGAGCAAATAACAAACCACCCACTCTTTGGAAAAAAAAACATTAAAAAATGTTGCATATATTTATTTATTTATTTGCTTTCATAGACATTAATAATATTGTGAATGTTTTCACCATTGGATTATGGTTTTGAAGCCATAGAAATAATCTTGTAAGGCTAGGAACTGGATGATAGGACAGCAAATATATTTTCCACCACTTGAAGCAATGACTAAGACAACTGCACTGCTCCAAAGAGCACTATATGAGGTTATTCTTACCCTTGGCCATTAGATTCTATGATGATTCAACCTATAGCTGGGAAAGTGATGACCTCCTCCTTTAGACTAATGTAACTTCTTTTTTTATTCTTTCTTACTTCTCTTCTAATATTTGTATATCTGTGCACTTGTAATGCTGCTGTGACACTGTAATTTCATTTGGGATCAATAAAATTTCTACCACATCTGCTCCTGGGAATGTTCTGGTCTTCAGTCTGTCCACACCAGATTTGTGCCGTCTTTGCACCAGGATGTAGTCAATCTGGTGATGTTGACCACTCTGGGCATGCCAGGTCCATCTTCAGGATGCTTTGGGCTCTCCAAGTGTGTTCGAGAGCACTATGTTGTCATAACTGGCTAATTCCAGCAAGCGTAGTCCCCTCTCATTGGAGGTGTCATTGCATGAGGGGCCAATGAGATCCCCCCAATCATCTTGTGCGTCTCTGCACACCTTGGCATTCCAGTCACCCTGAATGATCAAAATATCTTTTTTGTCCACTTTGTCCATGACAGCTTGTAGTTTCTTATAGAATTCTTCAATGTATTCATCGTTGTAGTCTGTTGTAGACTTGTGCCACTGTGATGTTGAATGGCTTTACTTGCAGGTGGATGGTCATGAGCCAGCTTGACACTGGTTGGTATCCTAGGACAACATTTTTAATGGATTTGTTGACTAGGAACCCTACACCATTTTCATGTCTGTTCTCTTCTCCACTATAATAGAGTACGTGACCTTCCTCAGTATGCACTTCTCCAGCGTTCTTCCATCTGGCTTCACAGAGCCCGAGGAGGTGCCAGTTGTATCTTTCCATCTCACGCGTGAGTTCCTTCAGTTTCCCTGCTTGGTTCAGCGTTCTTACATTCCATGTGCGATTGTGATGTTCTCTCTGCCCTGGTGTAAGACGGATAGCGCGGTCATTGGTATCCCGGGCTGCGAGCAATCGGGCGTGAAGTTGCTTTTTGGTGTGGTCATCGTGTCTTGGGCATCTGAAACCTGGCGGAGCCCATCCCTCTCCAGGTTTCACCACAGCCGATTTCCTCCAACTAGGTGGCTCGCCTTGGTTGTGAACACGTGGCCGTTATAGTTCATCTGAGACCTTTCCGCCCTGGTCGGTGACTTCATCATGGACGTCATTCGCCCAGTGTTGCCGTGTTAACACCACCCCTTCACGTGGTTTAGCCCGCCAGCTGAAGCGGTTTACCGGGGTATGGCGCTTGGAGCCAACATGAGAGAGATTTAGGAGATGGATGAGGACCAGTGATGCCCGTCCACCCTGTCTCATAGGGAGCAGCATGCCAGACATCAAGGGTACTACCTCTATCCAGAGCCTCCCATACCATGACCCCTATACGTGACCATGACCTTGTCATGATGAACATCAGAGTGCGCTTGAGAATCAACAAGCCAAAAAAACAGCTGGCTGAGATTCGACATTGAAAAACTGAAAGACCCCACCATCTCTGAAGAATTTCAGGCAGCAATTGGGGGAAAGTTTGCACCAATACTCCTCCTTGATGAAGACCTGGAGACCACCACAAATAACTTTAACACAGTGATGATGGAAACAGCAAGCAAGATTCTGGGGAAAAGCCACCACAAGTCTAAACCATGGGTCACTAACAAGATACTGGATATGTGTGACACAAGAAGGAAATTAAAGAAAGATAAAAACACAGCAGAGGGAAGAACCGAATACAGGAAAATCAACAAGGAAATCAGGAGGGAAATAAAGGAAGCAAAGCAAAGATGGATAGCTAAACAATGTGCAGTCAGCCTCTTCAACAACACAAAGAAGGTATTTCAACTGGTGAAAGATCTTACCAAAGAAAAGGAAGCCAAAGTGAACACCATCCAAGACAAAAATGGCAAAAGTCTCACAGAAGAAAAGGAAATAACGGAAAGGTGGACAGAGTACTGTTCAGAATTGTACAACCACCAGAGCAAAGGGGATCCAAGCGTGCTGAATGTACAGAAATCTTCCAATGAGGATGACTATCCAATCATACGTTAAGAAGTTAAGGTCGTAATACGATCACTGAAGTGCGGGAAGTCAGCAGGAATTGGCAACATCCCTGCTGAACTGCTGAAGCATGGAGGAGAGGCCACGATAGACATGCTTACCACCATCTGCAATAAGATCTGGCAGACAGGTGAATGGCCGACACCTTGGACTCAGTCGCTGATCATTGTGGTTCCCAAGAAAGACAATCTCCAACTTTGCCAGAATTACCGTACCATCAGTTTGATCAGCCATGTGAACAGGTAATGCTCAGAGTCATCTTGAACAGACTGAAACCTCAGGCAGAAGACACCATTGCCAAGGAGCAAGCAGGCTTCCGTAAGGGCAGAAGCACCACTGAGCAGATTTTCACCCTCCGCACCCTCTGTGAGAAACACCTTCAGCACTAGAGAGAGTTCTACCATGTCTTCATAGACTTCAAGAAGGCGTTTGACAGAGTCTGGAATGATGCCTTATGGGCCACCATGAAGAAATTCAACATGGGGCAGAAGCTGATTCATACAATCCATCGGCTTCAGGCCAAGGCAACTGGTTCAATACTCGCTCAGGGCACCATTGGGAGTGGTTTCATACCTCTATAGGAGTCCGTCAGGGCTGCCTCCTCTCCCCCACTCTCTTCAACATCTTCCTGGAACAGATTATGAGTGTTTTCCTTGAAGATCATGTCAGCATCGGAGTGAGGAACAGCACAAACCTAAGATTTGCTGACGACATTGATGGACTTGCAGGAAAAGAGGCCAAACTGGTCAACCTGGTCAGCCATCTTGACAGAGCCTCCACAAAGTTTGGAATGGAAATAAGTGCCAAGAAAACCAAGCTCATGGCAAATTCCAACGGTGCCATCACAACAGACATCTCAGTCCATGGTCAGAAACTTGAGACAGTGCAGCAGTTCAAATACCTGGGGCCAATCATCAGTGATGAAAGATCAAGACCAGAAGTCCTGGTAAGAACCGCACAGACAATGACTGCACTATCCAAACTCAAGACAATATAGAGGGACAGCAACATCACCATGAAGTACAAGATCAAACTCCTGCGTGCATTGGTACTCTCTATCTTCCTGTACGCATGCGAGACATGGACCCTCACAGCAGAACTACAGAGGAAGAACTACAGGCACTGGAAATGAGATGGTATTGCAACACCTTGGGCATCTCATACTTGGACCACGTCACAAACGAGCAGGTCTGCAAGACCATCCAGCACCACATTGGTCCTCATGAAGACCTTCTCACAATAGTGAAGAAAAGAAAGCTGAGATGGTACGGCCATGTAACGAGATCCAGGTGGCCTTGCAAAGACCGTTCTACAAGGAACTGTGGATGGAAGAAGGAGAGGCAGACAGAGGAAAAGATGGATGGACAACGTTAAGGAATGGACAGGGAAAACATTTGCGGTGACCCAGGCTCTGGCACACAACCGCGACAGATGGAACAGACTGGTGCAAAGTTTGTCATGACGGCGCCCCGACGACTCCACCAGGAGTTAAGGGCGCAAGGCAAGGCAAAATTTCTAACTGTGTATTGATCTATACCAAATGTCTATCTACACATTGGGTCATCTATGGTAGAGGCATATGTCCTGGGGCACAGTTATAGCCTCTTGCTGTTCTATGTGAAACACAGTTACAAATTCCAGTTTGCTGAAACTACTTTCTGAGTTCAGTAGCATCATTGTGCCCTCCTCACCACCGCCCCCCCCCCCCCATACCCCATCCACGTCACTAATCAAGCATCTTATTTTCCTGGGAGATGATAAACTCCACAATAAATCCATTTGAATAATAGGGCAATTTAGGGAATTACATGAGCAATTCTTGTTACCATTAATTGTATTTGCAGGTTTCATACATATCCCTTAATATGCCTCTTGAGATTTTCCCAAGGTGGATTAAGAATATGAAGTCTCACTAGGTAAATGACACTTGATAGAAGCTGAATAAACGCTTCATTACATAGTAAATCAAGTATGGAACACAGCAGTTATGGTTGCTCTATGTCTTCACATAAAAATCATAGAGTCATAGAGCAATACAGCACTAAAAAGGGATATTCAGCCCATCTAATCCATGCTGAACTATTACTCTGCCTAGTCTCATCTACCTGCACCTGCACCACAGCTCTCCTGACATCCTTGTATTTACCCAAGCTTATAACTGGCTAATTCCAGCTAATTACCCAAACTTCTCTTAAAGTTGAAATCAAACTTTCTGCTGTTAACTCATTTCACATCCTCACCATCCTCTGAGTGAAGTCATCACTCTTAAATAGTTCACCTTCCACCTTGGCCCATGACCTCTAATTCTACTCTCACCCAATCTCAATGGGGAAAAAGCCTGCTTGCATTTACCCTACTTATACCACTCATAATTTTACCACACTTCCACATATCAATAAGACGTGTACTGTACCTTGTCCTAAAGAAGGTGACTTCTAAATTTACTTCTGCATTAACTGTGTAAATTACCTCAGAAATTTCAGTCTGAAGATGAGAGTGACCTTCCAGTTTATATTGAAGCTGATTACCTGTGTCTGCATTTTTACATCTCAGTTAGTTTGCAACCAACAAGGACACCTGCCAAATGGAACAGAACAAGAGTCCACGTGAAATGTTCACTGATTACTAAATCTAGCAAGTTAATTACTTACTGTTTTTCTACTGGATTGAATGTTCGTTTTATTTATGTGAGTTCTTCTGAACGTGGCAGTGTTATTTCCTCTGTGCCAAATGGAAACGTATACATAGGGAAACAAACCATTGTCTGAAGGTTCCATTAAAATGTTGCTGCTAGGTGGTATAACTGAAACTCAAGGGTAATGATTGTGCACATACCTCGTGGTTAAAAACTCCTGTGTGTTCTGCAAAGTTAGGAAAGTAAAAGAAATCTGGCAGGTTTACTTCTAAGTTCAGTATCTTCACATTTGTGCAAATAGAGACTGTAGATGTACAGTATATAAGCCCTTTGGTCATCAATAACTCATCTGTCCTAATCACTTATTTCCTCTCACTTCTTCATCAACCCCAACTACCCGCACTCCAGTTCACCTGCCACCAATCTACACTGGAGTAATTTACAGTAGCCAATTAACCTACAAATTATCATGACTTTGTCATGGGTAAGAAACCGGTGCACCCAGAAAAAGCCACGCAGTTCAAAGTTCAAAGTACATTATTATCAAATTACGTATGCAGTATACAACTCTAAGGTTTGACTTCTCCACAGACAGCCACTAAACAAACATGGAACCCATTCAAAGAAAAAGTGATTGGGAAGAACATGCAAACTCCAGATCCTGGCTCTGGATTAAACCCAGGCTTCAGGCCCTGTGAGGGAGTAGATCTAACTGCTGAGTTACTGTTTATTCTTTATAAATAAATATCATATTGTAGTAATCAATATATTTTTGGAATCATACACACTTGAAAAAGAATGGCCTTAAGATAAAAATAATTTGTGTGTGTGTGTAGGTGGGGAATTGATCAACAAATTTCAACTAGAATTATTCCATTTCCTTCAAGAATATGTAATGACTTAAAAGACTTTATCCCCTGGTAGGTGCTAGAGGTCATAAAATTTGAATGTATGTTGAAGAATATTTAGTGATCGGGGCAGTACATCTTGTAGATGGGGAGCATGATACCCACAGTCCGTAATGGTGAAATAATTTAATGAATATGGTGGTAAAATTAGGAGCCAGTTGAGAGTATTACTTTGTCATAAAGCACAGAGATAGGTCCTGTGGCCCCCATACCAATCATCTATACCAATCATATTTACCAGCATTTGATCCATAGCCTTCTATGATTTAGTGATTCAAGTGCTCATCTAGATACTTCATAAATGCTGTGTGATTACCTGCTTCCGCCAGTGGCTAGGTGACAAAAATGCCTCTTCAAATCCTCTCTAAACCTCTTATCCACCCACCCGAAACCTATGATCTTTAGTTTTATGTACTTCCTATTATCAACTCCATCTAGGTCCCTCATATGTTTATATGTTGCCCCCTCAGCCTCCTCTGCTCCCATGAACAAACCTAGCCTATCCTGTTTCTCCTTTTAACTAAAACACTCCATTCAAAAATGCTAAATCCTGGTGAATATCCTCAGCAGCTTCTCCAGTGTAATTACATCCTTCCCATAATGTAGCAAGCAGATGCCACACTATAGGGAAGGTATGGTTACACCATAGAAGATGCATCTCACTTTGCTAGGCCCATTTTGCAAATCGATTAATATTGTCATGTAAACATTGAATCGTCAGTAAAATGGACACAACCTTGCGTTAGATATGTATGGGGAAATGAAAATGAATCCTTAAGCTCTCTGACTTCTGGTTTCGTAATGGAAGGAACCTTATTGCCAAAGTAAATGTAGTGATATCCAGATGCGGGAGCCTACAATCACCTTCCTGTTTGCTTCATTCAAGACATTGCAGAGCTTTGCTTCTGGTTCCCAGTGACTTTAGTTAGGTATGGCTCCTCTTGCCAAGTCAGCTCAATGTTGGTTTGATGGTAACTGGGGACACTGATGTCCCTCTGCAATTCATTTCTGTTGTTTATCCTCAAGAGAAGAGGTCTTGGAATGAATGGTCCTGATTATCAATGCACAAATTATTGGTGAATAAAGTAAATTGGTAAATTGGTTTATTATGTCACCTGTACTGAGGTACAGTGAAAAAAATTTGTTTTGTAAGCCATCCATTCAGATTATTTCATTACATAAGGCATAGTAGTAGTATAGGTGACAACAACAGAATGCAGAATAAAGTTTTACAGTCACAGAGAAAGTGCAGTGCAGGCAAATATTAAGGTGCAATGGCATAACAAGGTAAACCGTAGTTCAAGAGTATTAGGGGACTGTTCAGTAGTCCTATAATACTATCAGTAACACCGCCCTTCACTTTGCTGATGTTAGGTAATAGGCCATGCAGGATTTTTTCAACAGAGAATTCTGCAAACCCTTAAGCACCTACAGAAAGTACAACAGAATTTGCAATGAACTCGATGAGGAGCCTTCATGTGAAACATTAGTTTTTGTTTTTTTTAAAATTCAGATTCTTGCATCTACAGTTTTAACTTTCATTTGGATATTTCCTTATTTTTGTTCACTGGTCACACCTGGGCAATTTCCTCTTTGCCTCGCTATATATGTAGCTACAAATGTTTGATTTCCCTTTCAAAATTATTATGCTTACTAGTAAAGCAACAAATATATTTTTAATTTTGTGCAATCATCAAGCAACTTGCCTCTTGACTCCATTCTTGTTTTCATTTGGGGATCCTTATTGTATCCAAAAATTAGAAAAGTTAATTGTGTCTTTGGTGATATTTTAAAACGGATACCATCAGTTTGGTTGCTTATTATACCTTTCTTCAAGGAGGGGTATTTAAAAGAAAACTGAATCAATTTTATTTCTTCTTCACCATTATTCAAAGTTAAAATGGCCCTCAATAATTTTCTGATTTTAGGTGGTATTTCAAAAATGGGCCTTTTATTCACTGAAGATGTAATTTTTCCATATCACTTGCTGGTGACCTATCTTGACTTTCTGTAAGTGAAGTTGAATTGCATTAGAGCATCTGAAACTCTTGCAGAAATTACTGAGCAAAGTTATTTCCTCCAGAAGTGACTAAACTTTCCCAAAATGGCTTCCAATCTGAAAATAAGTCAAATTTTAGTAGAAAAGCTAACATGTTTTCCTGACAAAAATGAAATATCAGATTTGTTCTAAACTGTTATGCTATAGGATGTAATTTCAGCTTCCTGGCTAATTAACGCCTTGAAATCACATATATATTTCTATTGCTCCTATACTTCAAGGGCATTTTGTTTGCAAAATTGAAGGCTTTCAATGTAAAGCTGCCCTGTAATTCTATTGTTTTCTGAGGTTGTCCATGTTTTTGCTGTACAACCTGAGACATTGATAAAATTACTGGACAATTTACATGAAAATCTAAACATGTCACACAGATTTCTGTCAATGAAGCTGCCAGCTGGCTGCCTGGAATTGCATAAGGTACTCCAAAGATAAACTGGTAAATTGATTTGTTATTGTCATGTTTACCAAGGTAAAATGAAAGTCTTTGTTTTGCATGCCAACTGTACAGATCATTTTATCACGTCAGTGAATTGAGTGCAAGGAAAAACAATAACAATACAGAATTAAGTGTTGCAGTTACCGAGAAAGTGTGGTTCGGGCAGGCAGTACTGTGCATGGCTTTATTGAGGTAGATTATGAGGTCAGGAGACCATCTTATTGTACTAGAGGACCCTTCAATAGTCTTATAACAGTGGGTTAGGAACTGTCCTTCAACATGACTATACCTGCATTCATGCTTTTGTATCTTCTGCCTGACAAGGGAAGGGAGCGTTTGGGGGGGGTGGGGGTGCGAAAGAAAGAAAGAAAGAATGTCCAGGGTGGGTAGGCTTTTTGATTTTATTGGATGCTTTATCAAGGCAGTGTAAAGCATTGACAGAGTATTTCTGCTTTTAATTATGTTGTTTATTTTCCTAAAATCAGATCCTGCCAGAGCCCAAGTTAGCTAGCTTAATCAAGAAGTAAGACATGGGAAATTCTGAATTGAGAAGTAGGGACAGTAGTAAAAGGGTTTATTTGGTGGGGGAGGAGCTTTTGATGAGCAAAGGGAGGAATTTGAAGCAAAAATCATCAATGTACCATCAGCTAAGGAGCTATGCAGTTAGAAAGTGACTGTAAAGACAATTTGGGTTCAACCGCAATGAGTGCCACTCTCCAGGTTTACAGTTATCTACTCAACAAGTTAACCATGCACTGCAAATAAGCTTTGAATCAGGAGGAATCAATACCTTTTAGGGAGGAAAGAAAAATGTAGAAGATATTTAATGCTGCAGTCTTTGTTAAATAGATATGAACATTTTAATATTTCAACTTCATTTTCAGAGATGCATAGCTGTTTTATTTCCAAGCCCTGACTCTGCATTTCACCTTAGTGTTCACATATGTGATAATATTTGACTTCTTCTGATGGTAAAAATGGTGCAGTTGCTCCTTATACACCTCCACCATATTTGGGACCAATGAAACCTCATGATATGCATTATTGTCTGCAATTAAATTTAAAAATGTCATCACAAAGATTTTTCTTAGTAAAAGTAATTGATAGGCCTCTTTAGCTAACATTTATACACATAATTAGGGACAACCAGATTGTGCAACTTTATGTTTAAACATCTGTTTTCTTCCACAAGTGAGATTAATTTGATATGTAGACATATATATTTGCAAGCTGTCTTGTAGAAGAATGTTGTTTTATTAGCCTCATAAATACAACTAGCTGTTTCTGACCATTGAATTTCCGTGTTTGTACATTCTTTTTTATTCACTCCATTTTTATTACCTTTGATCGTGGCAGCGAAATACAAAGTTAGCAGTTTATGTATGGCTACAAAAGTGCTATAGAGTTACCAGTTTAACAGATAAACTTTGGTTATTTTTTCATCTGTTTTCCAGACAACAATAATTCATATACATTTAGTGCCTTAAGTAGAACTCGCCAAGACACTTCACATGCAAGGAGTGCTGTTGGGAGGGCAAAATTGACAAATTTTACAGGACTGTGACATGATCTATGGACCATCTGAAGAATATCCAATGCTACATTGCTGTGGACTATTTTCAGGTGTCCCTTTTTTTAAGCAGGGATTAAACCACATACATTGCTATTGAAAGGCCTCACAACTATTTTGGACCAAGAAGTCATGAATTAGTGAGACATGACATTTTTAAGTCAGTTATTTTTAACCAGAACTCTTTCCAGCTGCTATTGTTCTTGATTGACTCCCCCACCCCCATTCCCCAACATCCAACTCCCACCTCAAATCTGTTCTTAATTAGATGAATTCTTGATGTTTGCTTATTGAAATATACATGGAATGTAGAGTACTGGGAACTCACCCACGTTTCTGAGTCACAGTTAATAACCTGCTGCTGCCTTGCTGTTTCTGTGATCCAGATTCAATGCCGACCTCTGGTGCTGTGTATATGGAATTTACTTGTTCTCCCTATTACGATTTTGAATTCCTTTTGGTGATTCCATTTTCTCTCATATCCAAAGATTAAGTAGATCATTGGCCTATTGTAACTTGCTCTTAGTGTGTGAGTAAGTGGTACAACCTTGAGAAATTTATGGGAATGGAAGGAGAATAAAAACTTATGGTCAGCGTGGACATTTTAGGGTTAAGAGCTTACTTCTCTGTTGTATGACTCTCTGGTCTGTTGTCATAGTTTCAGTTAGTCTTGTGTATTTTGTTTAGGTTTGCTGTCAAATACAAGCAAAATACAACAGAGTCTTGAGCTGCATCCTTTACCGTTCAGCTGAAAAACTTATTTGCACTAGTTGAGGTAAAATATGAAATTCAAACTGTCTCTTGACTCACAATACAAATGAACAACTAAGATGAAAATTGGAATAAATAGAGAAAGTATGAGGCTGATTAGTTAGGCATAAATTTCTCTACTGACCCAACACATAGATTAATAATTCTATATTAACGTTAGAACAGAAAATGCCAAACAAAGGAGAATGACAAGAATCGTTTGCAGCTTGCAGAAGTTGTGAATCAAATTCTTTCCATTTTCCTTGAAACATCCTAAAAGGTAATTAAATCTCCTCTCAGTTCATGTACAGAAAAACAACTTGAAAACAAGTTTAGAAAATTGATAGCATACTGGAACAATTCAAGTTTCAGTAATCAGTACAACTGGTCATCATTGTAATGATTGGTTGCTACAGCATCTTCCAAATTGCAATATTGAGAATTTCTGAGAATATTAAAATATTCTTTACTCATTCTACTATGCTTTCTGCCATATATTCCTCAACAATAATCAAGCAATTCACCTCAGCTACCTATCTTCCTAACATTTTATCTTCCCCAGTCTATTATAAGACAAAATTTTCAATTACAGGATTCTCTTTCACTTCACTTTCACTCTCAAGAGAAGAGTGTTTATCTAACCTCTCTTCGTTTGCTGCCACACATACAGAACAATAACATAAATCACATCAACTCAGCATTGTCCTTATGCCATTGTGATGAAAATGATGCAATGCATCCCGCCTCTTCCTTTGCTCCCAATTAAATTAAGGATTGTTGAGTACTCTTTGTGAACATATGTATGTTTAATATTCATTTTTACAGCTCCAGCAGGATAGTCTCATCAAGGCACCATCTGTTTAGCTGTTGTAAAAGTGGAACACAGAGCAACCAACACAAAATTTGGATTGTTTCATTTTGGTCAATAGAATGTTTACCATATGCGTTTAACAACCTTACTTAAGAATTTCCAAGACAAGTTACCAAGAATCTGAAAACTCAGATTTTGTTTGACAAACAAGAGAAAATCTGCAGATGCTGGAAATCCGAGCAACACACACTGTTTGACATATAGAGTATATGTTATTACCCACAGGAACAGAACCCAATTTATTCAAGTCCAGAAAAGCTAAGCAGAAATTGACAGAACCAGAACATAGGGAGGGTTCAGTTCAACCTCCACACCATTGTAATAACAAGTTGTCCTGATTAAACGTAGAATATTTTAAGTATTCTTCAACACTATTAAGTATACTCCTGATAGGTTATATTGTAAATTCATGTGTAACCTCTCAGGGAGTATTCTGGAGTTATATGAATATTGCAGTTACAAATTCAAACAAGAAGCAGGCTTCAGTTACCCACATAACAAAGTAACCTTGGTGTTTGAACGTTCAGAGGCATCTGTCATTGAAGATTTGTAATTCAAAGGAAGCATTGTCAAGTCAAAATATTGAAGGAACAATGCCCTCATAACCATTGATTCACCTACCGTTACCTTTGATCTTACAGATATAAAAATATGAGGTACCTTTGGGTTTGTGAGCCTCTACTGAGAGTGTCTCCAGAAAGATGCCTGCTTGTTGTGATGAATAAAGATTTCTATATCATCGGCTTCGGTGTCTCTGATGACACCGTTCACAGCCACAACATAACCTTACCTATGAATGTTACTCTCACGTTATTTGTGGGATTCTCCATTGACTTCCTTTGCACATTAAGCAGACAAAAGAAGTTTTGTTGAAGAAGTGTAGGACAGCAGTCTGAATCTTGAAATATTCAATTAGACAGCTGCAAACACTCCTCGAATTGTCAAGTGGTCCACAAGTGTATCTTGTAAACTGATCATGCTTGAACACATGCGTACAGTACATGATTAAAACCTGCACTAAAGTATCACATAGAGAAACATTTGTCCAAATCCTACCAGTATTGACCCTAGTTTTACATCTGGAAATAGTTATTCTGGCGCACTATGCCACTGGTTTCATTCTTTGAATAAACACAACAAGAGTGCTTCAAAAACTTGTTGATATTTTGAACGAAAAGCAACCACACACAAAACACTGGAGGAGCTCAGCAGGTCAGGCAGCATCCATGGAAATGAATAAACTGTTGATGTTTCAGGCTAAAACCCTTTTTCAGGACTGGAGAGGAACAGGGAAGATGCTAGAATAGAGAGGTAGGGGAAGGGAAAGGAGGATAGCTAAAAAGTAATCGGTGAGGCTAGGTGGGTAGGAAAGGTAAAGAGCTGGAGAGGAAGGAGTATGATAGGAGAGGAGAGTGGACTATAGGAGAAATGGGAAGAAGGAGGGGACACAGGGAGGTGATAGGTAGGTAAGAAGAGGTAAGAGGCCAGAGTTGGGGAATGGAAGAAGAGGGGATGGGGTGGAAATATCTTTCTTACTGGTAGGAGAAATCAATATTCATGCCATCAGGTTGGAGGCTACCCAGACAAAATAAAAGGTTTAAGTCAAAACCCTGCATCGGGTCTAAAGCATTGACAATTCCTATCCTCCCATAGATGATGTGCAATCACTGAGTTCCTTCCCAACCTAGGGTCCATGGATCCCTTGGTATAAAAAAGGTTGAGAACCCCTGCTCTAGCAGATTGGTTGTTGCTCCAGATTCCATAGAACTTGCATCAAAATGGCACTCACATTAATAGGAGTTGGCTCATCCCTAAAATATCAAGGTGCAACTTGTGGTACAAAACACAAGTAAGTCTGCAGATGCTGGAATCCAAAGCAACACACACACACAAAATGCTGGAGGAAGTCAGCAGGCCAGCCATCACCTGTGGAAAAGAATAAGGAGTCAGCATTTCAGGCCAAGTCCCTTATTCAGCACTGAGAAGGAAGGGAGAAAATGCCAGAATAAAAAGGTGGGAGGAGGGGAAGGAGCCTAGCTGGAAGGTGACATGAGGTAGGAGGGAAAGATCAAGGGCTGAAGGAGAAAGAATCTAATAGGAGAGGAGAGTGGACCATAGGAGAAAGGAAAGGAGGAGGCGACCCAGTGGGAAGTCATAGGCAGATGGGAAGAAGTAAAAGGTGAGAGAGGAGTATAGAAGAAGGGTGAGAAGTAGAATTTGTTCACCAGAAGGAGAAATCGATATTCATGCCATCCATGATTCTCTTGTCCCTCTGCACTCCAGGTACCTATCTGGAGGGTACCCAGACAGGATATAAGGTGTTCCTCCACACTGAGGGTGGCCTCATCTTGGCACAAAAGAAGGTCATGGATTGATACGTCGGAACGGGAATAGGAATCAGAATTAAAATGTTTGGCCACCGGGAAGTCCAGCTTGTGGCGAATGGAGTGGAGATGTTTGACAAAGTGATCCTCAATTTACCATGGGACACCAATGTAGAGGAGGCTGCATCGGGAGCACCAGACACAATAGAAGGACCCAGCAGATACGCAGGTGAAGAGTTGCCTCACCTGGAAGAACTGTTTGGGGCCCTGAATGGAGGTGTATGGGCAGATGTAGCACTTAGGCCACTTGCAGAGATAGGTACCTGGAGGGAGCGTAGTGCAGAGGGACAAGGGAATCATGGAGGGTGTGATCTCAGCAGAAAGTGGAGCAGAAGGGAGATAAATATATCTTTAGTGGTAGGATCCCTTTGGAGATGGCAAAGGTTGCGGAGAATGATGTGTTGAATGCGGACACTCGTGGTGTGGTAGGTAAGTATAAGAGGAATTCTATCACAGTTAAGGCAGTGGGAAGACAGTCAGTATGGATGTACGGGAAATGGAGGAAGGCAGCATCAATAGTAGAGGGAAGGAAACCCCATTCTTTAAAGAAGTGGGGGTCATCTCTGATGTCCTGGAATGGAAAACCACATCCTGGGAATAGATGCAGTGGAGGCAAGCAAACTGAGATAAGGAGCATTTTTACAGGAGATGGGGTAGGAGATGGGGTAGAAGATGGAGACAGAGACTGAGAAAGAGGAGGGAGGGTACAAAAGATCCAATTTCATACAAGAGATTGGCAAATTTAAGTCAAACATCTTGTACTATGTATGGAGAAATATAGCTCATGGTCAGCAGAAACATAGTGAGCTGAAGGGCTGTATCTGTATTTTCATTGAATAAACAGCACAGACCAGGCAGGGCTGGCAGTGAGGAAGGAAGGGTCTTGTATTGCTCCACAGTGTGAGCTGCATTAAAGAGCTGAAAATTACTCGTACTATAAAATGGGGCTTCCTAACTAACACTTCCCAAATGTTTCCCAATCAATCATCATTGGAAAAAAACACTGCACCTTTGAAAGACATCTAACTGAAAGGCAATGCATGTGTATATTACATTTCTTTGCATTGAAATTTAATTCAGTAGTTTTTGAAACTTTTCCTCCTTTAACTGTCCACCATTTAGAGAACTTAGCTGTGACTCACAACAGCTTACAGTGACTGGATGAACACATGTTTTTAAAAGTTCATTTTTCACAAAGAAAATAAAATTTATGTGAGATTCTAGTGATCACAATGCCTTAGTTTCAAAGTAAATATGCAAAAAGATAGGTCTGGTCCATGGATTCAGATTCTAAGTTGGAGAAAGGATCTGGAAAGTGTGTATTGGGACAGGCTGTTTTCTTGCAAGGGTGTATTTGGTAAGTGGGAAGCCTTCAAAAGTGAAATGTTGAGAGTACAAAGCTTGTATATGTATGTACTCATATGTATACACTCAGATAGTAGTTTGCCTCCCAGGTGTCAGTGTCTATAATATTTCTGAACTCATCCACAATATTCTGAAAAGGGAAGGTGAGCAGCCAGAAGTAGTGGTACATATTGGTTCCAACGACATAGGTGGAAAAGGGAGGAAATCCTGAAAAAAGAATACAGGTAATGAGGAAGGAAGCTGAGAAGCAGGACTTCAAGGGTAGTAATCTTGGAATTACTGCCTGTGCCACGTGACAGCAAGGATAGGAATAGAATGAGGTGGCTGAAGAATTGGAGCAGGGGGCAGGGATTCAGATTTCTGGATAATTAGGACCTCTTCTGGGGCAGATGTGACCTGTACAAAAGGGGCAGGTTGCACTTGAATCCAAGGGTGACCAATATTCTTGCGGGCAGATTTACTAGAGCTGCTTGGAGTGGTTTAAAGTAATATGGCAGGGGGGTGGGAACCAGTATAATAGAGCTGAGGATGAACCAGCAAGTTTACAAGTAGATGATGTAAGGAAGGACAAGCCAATGATTGGATACAAATGCAGACAGAGCAAAGAGTTAAATTGTACCAGAGGCAAAATTCAAAAGGGTGAAGAATGCAGGACTGAAGGTGTTATATTTAAATGCGCGTAGCATTTGGAATAAGGTGGATGAACTCGTGGCACAATTACAGATTGGTCAGTATGACATTGTGGACATCACAGAGTCATGGCTGAAAAAAGGCCATAGGTAGGACCTTAACATCAAAATATATACCTTGTATCGAAAGGACAGTCAGGAAGGCAGAGGCGGTGGTGTGGCTCTGTTGGTAAGAGATGGAATTGCATCATTAGAAAGAAGTGACAAAGGGTCAGAGAATATTGACTCTTCGTGGGTGGAGTTAAAAAACTGCAAGGGTGAAAAAAACATTATGGGAGTCATATAGAGGCCTGAAATAGTAGCCAGGATATGGGGTTGAGGTTGCAAAGGGAGATGGAAAAGGCATGTAATAAGGGGAATGTCACAATTTTAAAGGGGGATTCCAATATACAAGGGGATTGGGAAATTGAGATTGATGTCGGATTGCAAGAGGTGGAGTTTGTTGAATGGCTACGAGATGGGTTTTTAGAGCAGCTTGTGCTTGAGTCTACTCGGGGAAAGGATATCTTAGATTGGGTGTTGTGTAATAACCCAGATCTTATTAGGGAGCTTAATGTAAAGGAACCCCGAGGGAGCAGTGATCACAAGATGATTAAATTCATACTGCAATTTGAGAGGGAGAAGCACAAGCCACGTGTAAGAAGACATTGTTCTCAAATGGTAGGAGTTGGTAACCGTGGCTAACAAAGGAAATTAAGGACTGCATAAAAGCCAATGAAAGGGCATATAAGGTAGCAAAAGTGAGTGGGAAGTTAGATGATTGGGAAGCTTCTAAAATCCAAAAAAAGGCAACAAAAAAAACTATAAGATGGGAAAAGATGAAATATGAGGGCAAAATAGCCAATAATATGAAACAGGGTACTGAAAGTTTTTCATTTACATAAAGAGTAAAAGGGAAGTGAGAGTTGATATTGGACCTCTGGGAAATGCTGTTGGTAAGGTAGTAAATGGGGACAAAGAAATGGCGGATGAACTTATGAAGTATTTGGCATCAGTGTTCACTGTGGGAGACACTAGAAGTGTGCCAGAGGTCCGTGAGTGTCAGGGAGCAGGAGTGAGTGTCATTGCTATTACAAAGGAAAATGTGCTAGGCAATCTCAAAGGTCTTAAGGTGAATAAGTTATGTGGACCAGATGGACTACATCCCAGAGTCCTGAGAGAGGGTGCTGAAGAGATATCAGATGCATTGATGATGATCTTTCAAGAATCACATGATTCTGGCATGGTCTCAGATGACTGGAAATTTGAAAATATCACTCCATTCTTTAAGAAGGGAGGAAGACAAAAGAGAGGAAATTATAGGCCAGTTAGCCTGACCTCTGTGGTTGGGAAAGTGTTGGATTTATTATTAAGGATGAGGTTTCAGGGTACTTGGAGACAAATGATTAAAAAAATTCAAAGGCAGCATGGTTTCCATAAAGGGAAGTCTTGCCTGACAAATCTGTTAGAGCTCTTTGATGAAGTAACAAGCAGGGTGGACAAAGGAGAGGCAGTGAATGTCATTTACTTGGATTTTCAGAAGGCATTTGATAAGGTGCCATACAAACGGCTGCTTAACAAGATAAAATCTCATGGTGTTACAGGAAAGATACTGTCATGGATAGAGGAATGGCTGACAGGCAGAAGACAGCAAGTGAGAATAAAGGGGGCCCTTTTCTGGTTGATTGCCAGTGACTAGTGGTGTTCCTCAGGGGTCAGTATTGGAACTGTTGCTTTTCACATTGTTTGTCAATGATTTATGTAATGGAATTGGTAGCTTTGTGGCAAAGCTTGTGGATAATACGGAGATATGTGGAGGGGTAGGTAGTGCTAAGGAAGCAATGTGATTGCAGCAGGACTTGGACAAATTGGAAGGATGGGCAAAAAATGGCAGATGGAATACTGTGTAGGGAAAGGTACAATAATGCATTTTGGTAAAAGGAAGAATAGTGCGGACTGTTATCTAAATGAGAGAAGGTTCAAACATCAGAGGTGCAGAGGGATTTAGGAGTCTTCATGCAAGACTCCCAGAAGGTTAATTTACAGGTTGAGTCTGTGGTAAAGAAGGCAAATGCAATGCTAGCATTTTCAAGGGGAATAAAATATAAAAGCAAGGAGTTAATGCTGAGACTTTATGAGACACTAGTCAGGTCACACTTGAAGTATTGTCAACAGTTTTGGGCCCCATATCTCAGAAGGGATGTGTTGTCATTGGAGAGAGTCCAGAGGACATTCATGAGAATGATTCCGTAAATGAAGGGGTCAATATATGAGGAGCATTTGGCAGCTTTGAGCCAGTACTCACTGGGATTTAGAAGAATGTGAGGGAAAGGGGAATCTTATTGGAACCTACTGAATGTTAAAGGGACTAGATAGGGTGGACATGGAGAGTATGCTTCCAGTGGTGGGGGTGTCCAGAACTAGAGGGCACAGCCTCAAAATTGAGGGGCAACCTTTTAGAACGGAGGCAAGGAAGAATTTTTTAGCAAGTGAGTGGTGAATCTGTGAAATGCTCTGCCACAGACTGTGGTGGAGGTCAAATCCGTGGGTATATTTAAGGTGGAAACTGAAGGTTTCCTGATCAGTCAGGGCATCATAGGATATGGTGAAAAGGTACGTGTATGGGGTTGAGTGGAAGCTAGACTGGACTGCCAACACAGATGCCTTGTGCAGGAAGGCACAGAGTCGACTGTACTTCCTTAGAAGATTGGCGTCATTCAATGTTTGTAGTGAGATGCTGAAGATGTTCTATAGGTCAGTTGTGGAGAGCGCCCTCTTCTTTGTGGTGGCATGTTGGGGAAGCAGTATTAAGAAGAGGGACACCTCACATCTTAATAAGCTGGTAAGGAAGGCGGGCTCTGTCGTGGGCAAAGTACTGGAGAGTATAACATCGGTAGCAGAGCGAAGGGCGCTGAGTAGGCTATGGTCAATTATGGAAAACCCTGAACATCCTCTACATAGCACCATCCAGAGACATAGAAGCAGTTTCAGCAACAGGTTGCTATCGATGCAATGCTCCTCAGACAGGATGAAGAGATCAATACTCCCCAATGCCATTCGGCTTTACAATTCAACCGCCAGGAGTAAGATATGTTAAAGTGCCGGGGTTAGGACTCAATGTATTTAAGTAAACTACTTAAGAACTTTTTAAAAGCTATTATTAATGCTTTTTGAGAGGGTGATTTTAGATGCATATCATATTTTTACTGAGTTAAGTATTGTATGTAATTAGTTTTGCTACAATAAGTGTATGGGACATTGGAAAAAAGGTTGAATTTCCCCATGGGGATGAATAAAGTATCTTTCTATCTATCTATCATCAGCCATAATGGAATGTCGGAGTAGACTCGATGGGTTGAATGACCTAATTCTGCTCCTATGTCTTATGATCATAGAAAAAAAATAAAGATAACGTATAGGGAACCTAGGTTTTCAAGAAATATTGAGGCCCTAGTTAAGAAAAAGAAAATGTGATGCATTGCAGGTAGGAATAAATGAGGTGCTTCAGGAGTATAAAAAATGCAAGGGAACAAATAAGAAAGAAATCAGGAGGACTAAAAGGTTGCCCTAGCAGACAAGATGAAGGAGAATCCTAAAGGATTCTGCCACTACAGTATGTTAAGAGCAAAAAGATTGCAAGAGACAAATTAGTCCTCTGGAAGATCAGAATGGTATTCCATTTGTGGAACCAAAAGAGATTTGGGAGATCTTGAAAGAATTTTTTGCATCTGTGTATTCTCATGGAAACAAAGTCTATAGAAATGAAGCAAAGCCGCACTGACTACTTGGACCCTGTACAGATTACAGAGGAGGAGGTGTTTGCTATCCTGAAGCAAATTAAGGTGGATAAATCCCCAGGGCCTGACAAGATATTCCTTCAGATCCTGTGGGAGGCAAGTGCATAAATTGCTGGAGCTCTAGCAGAGATATTTAAATCATCCTTAATGACAGGTGAGGTAACAGAGGATTGGAGGGTAGCCAATGTTGTTCCGCTGTTTAAGAAACATTCTAAAAATAGAACAGGAAATTATAGGCCAGTGTGTCTGACATCAGTAGTGGGAAAGTTATAGGAAGGTACTCTAAGGGACTGCACACATGAGCATTTAGATAGACATGGACTGATTAAGGATAGTCAGCATGGCTTCATGCACGGTAGATGATGTCTAACCAATCTTATAGAGTTTTCCAAGGAAGTTACCAGGAAAATTGATGAAGGCAAGGCAGTGGATGTTGTCTACATGGACTTTAGCAAGTCATTTAACGAGGTCCCATTTGGGAGGATGGTCAAGAAGGTTCAGTGAGTCAGCATTCAAGACAAGGTAGTAAATTAGGTTGGAGAACGTTTTTGTGGGAGAAGCCAGACAGTGGTAGTAGGTGGTCGCCTCTCTGACTGGAGGCCTGTGACTAAAGGAGCGCTACAGAGATCGGTGCTGGGTCTGTTGTTGTTTGTCATCAATATCAATGATCTGGATGATAATGTGGTTAACTGGTTCAGCAAATTTGCAGATGACACAAGTTTGGTGGTGTAGTGGACAGTAAGGAAGGCTAGCATGGCTTGCAGTGGGAGCTGGACCAGCTGAAAAAATGGGCTGAAAATAGCAGATGGAATTTAATGCAGACAAGTGTGAGGTGTTGCACTTCAGTAGAACCAACCAAGGTAGGTCTTACACACTGAATGGTAGGGCAATGAGGAGTGTTGTAGAACAAAGGGATCAGGGAATACAGGTCCATAATTCATTGAACATGGCATAAAAAGTAGATAGGGTCATAAAGAAAGCTGTCGGGACTTTGACCTTTCATAAATCAAAGCATTGAGTACAGGAAATGGGATGTTAAGTTGAAATTCTATAAGTCATCGGTGAGGCCTAATTAAGAGTATTGTGTGTACTTTTGGTGACCTATCCACAGGAAAGATGTAAATAAAGAAGAAAGTGTCCAGAGAAAATTTACAAGGATGCTTCTGAGTTGGGTGGACCTGAGTTATAAGGAAAGATTGAATAGGTTTGGACTTCATTCCTCAGAATATAGAAGATTGAGAGGAGATTTGATACAAAATTATGAAAGGTATAGATACAGTAAATGCAAGAAGGCTTTTTCCATGGAGGTTGGATGAGACTACAACCAGAGGTCATAGGTTAAGACTGAAAGGTGAAAGGTTTAAGGGGAACATAAGAGGGAAACTTTTTCACTCAGAGGTCTGTGACAATGTGGAACAAGCTGCCAGCACAAGTGGTGTATGCGAGCTTGTTTTCAATGTTTGGATAAGTACATGGATGGTAGGGCTATGGTCCTGGTGCAGGTCAATGGGAGTGGGAGTAAGCAGTTTAAATGTTTCAGTATGAACTAAATGGGCCAAAGGGCCTGTTTCTGTGCTGTACCTTTCAATGTTTCAATGACTCTAAGATTCCTCAGTGGTCCATTTTCATGCTTCTGCAGCAGGAGTCATAGAAATGTAAACATCAATCAATTTTTTTTTCCAGAGTTTCTTGAGTACATTGATGGTATAAGGAGTTTCTTTGAGCAACTGATATGCCCTCAAAATGAAATGAAAACATTGAAGTTAAAAATGCATGATGAGAAATATGTAGTTAACCTGAACACTAGGCTACCACACCTTCTGCAATTCTTGATTGACAATATACACTCAGTGGTCATTTTATTAAGTAACTGTAGACCTGCTCATTATGCAGATATCTGATCAGCCAATCATGTGGCAGCAACTCAATGCATAAAAGCAAGCAGACTTGGTCAAGAGGTTCAGTTGTTGTTCAGACCAAACATAAGAATGGGGAAAGAAACATGATCTAAGTGACTTTGTCTACTCAGTGATTGTTAGTGCCAGATGGGGTGGTTTGAGTATCTGCTGATCTCCTGGGATTCCACACACAACAGTTTACAGAGAAGGGTGTGAAAAGCAAAGAAATATATATACACAGTGAGCAGCAGTTTTGAGAGTGAAAACACCTTGTTAACAAGAGAGGTAGGAGGAGAATGGATAAACTCGTTCAAGCTGACAGGAAGGCAACAGTAACCATGTTAAAACAGTGGTGTGCAGGAGCATCTCTGAATGCACTACGGGTTGAACCTTGAAGTGGATGGGCTAAGCAGCTGAGGACCATGAACATACACTCAGTGGCAGTGGTGCAGGAAGTATCTAATAAAGTGATTACTGAGTGTATATTGTAACTCCAAGATACAGCTTTCTGAACCACAGTTGAACAGAAGTTTAAAAAAGCAAGATGCGGGATTTGGAATGGAAAAGGGATTGCAGGTACATCTAAACGCACTTTCTGGTAAAGAAGCTCTGAGACATCCATGAGCTATATTGGGTCATAAAGTCAGAAAATGCAATATATTAGCCCCGCCTTCTGTCTTTCTATGGAGCTAGAAACAGGATTAATTTTTCAGCTCAGTTATCTTTTATCAAAGGTTTCAAAGGTACATTTAATGTCAGAGAAACGTATACAATATACAAGCTGGAATTCTTTTTCTTCACAAACATCCACTAAAACAAAGGAGTGCCCCAAAGAATGAGCGACAGTTAAATGTTAGAACCCCAAAGTCTCCCCCAGCTCCCCCCATCCCACATGTAAGCAGCAGGAAAGCAACGATCCCCCCTCCCCCACCAGCAAAAAAAGCATCAACGCCCCCCCACCGAGCATTCAAACGTACAGCAAAGCATCAGTAAAGACACAGACTTGCAGTACCCCAAAGACTACTCGTTCACCCGGTAATTCGACATACCACAGGTTCTCTCTCTCCCTAATAAGGGGAAAAAAGATATCTTCGTTTCACAGCGAGAGGGGAGACATAACAAACAACTCGCTGATTTACCATGTTAAAAGTCCGTTGCATCACTTTTTCTGAGCTCTGTGCCCGAAGAACTCGGGTCTCTGGGCACACAGTCAGCTCGCTGCTTTCGGTCTTCTGTCTCCCATGACACACCAATTCCCTGCAGAGGCACCAACCACAAATCCACCCTCCTCCAGAACCACGAAATCCTGGAACCCCAAAGGCAAGATCATCTTCTAGGCTGTGTCCTTGGTACCTCAAATAACAGGAAATCTATAAATTATCTTAAGTTTTAAATTGTAGGGAATAGAGAAGAGAACAAAGGAGAGGGTGGTGAAATCCTTACATTTAATAGATTGTTCTTTGTCATTTCTACTATCTCCAATATAATTACCACCTCTTCCCTATTATGCCTCAGTATGGATATTACAGCCTTTAATGGCCTACTTGCATTATTATGTACAGTTTTGGTAATCTTTTATATAAAAAAACGACAGCGTCAAGCTGGAGAAGGTGCAGAGGAGATTTACAAGGATTCTGCACTGACTAGTGAAAGAGAGTAAAAGGGAGATGCTGGATCTTTATTCCTTGGTGCATAGGAGAAGGAAGCAATCTTTTCCCCAAATTTGGGGCATCCAAACTAGAGGGCAGGAAGATAGGAAGAGAAAGAATTAAAAGAGACGTGAGAGGGAACTTCTTTACAGAGAGTTCCTGGAATGTGCTGCCAAAGGAAGTGATAAAGCAAGTGCAATCACAACAGTTAACAGGTTTTTAGATAGGTACATGAAGGATTTGAGCAAACACAGGGAACTGAGTCTAGCAGGGAGGATGCTGTGGTTGGCGTGGACCAGTTAGAACGGAGAGCCTTTTTCATTGCTGTACTACCTGATGAATTTATGACTCTACAAACAATTCAACAGTTTTAAACAACCAACCATTTTAGCTTAGTCTTTCTCGGTACCAGCATTCTGAACTTTCTCTCTCCACTGTCTGCCCCTCTTTAGATATCTCCAGATGTATTTCTACTACCCATTTTCAGCTGGAACACTTGCCACTTGTGACATTCAATCTCCCCTGTTGTCTATCATATTGTAGGTTTTCCCATTATTTCTAATCTCCCATTGCACTTTCTCTACACCTTAAAGCTCACTTGTTTTCTAATATTAACTCTGTTTCTCTTTTCACAGATGCTACCTCATTTGCTCAGCGTTTTCTATTTTATTTCTGATTTCCAACCGTTGCATTCTTCTGTTTTTATATTGTATTGTGTACTATTTCCATACCAAATCCCTCCAAGTCTGACATCTTTTCTACATGTTTACAGTTCCATTGCAAAATTCAGAGATAAGATGTCAGGGGTAAGTTTTTTTACGCAGAGAGTGGTGAGTGCGTGGAATGGGCTGCCAGCGACTGTGGTGGAGGTGGATACAATAGGGTCTTTTAAGAGACTCCTGGACAGGTACATGGAGCTTAGAAAAGTAGAGGGCTGTGGGTAACCCTAGGTAATTTCTAAAGTAAGTACATGTTCAGCACAGCATTGTGGACCAAAGGGCCTGTATTGTGCTGTAGGCTTTCTATGTTTCCTTCTATGTTTCTATCATATATGCACAGCCATTTGGCAAGCGTTTAAGCAGGTTTTTATTCCAATTGCAATTGATCAACAAATCCTTCTTTTCTCCTTTGTGTGCCCATCTAAATTCCACCTAAATAATTTTTTTGAAGAAACAACATAGTATTTAACACACTTACTGCATGCTAACAGGAGTGAGGTTAATGACAGGTTTGGGGTTTCCAGTGTGAGTGAAGATTGCCTTTAAATACCATATTACCCAATCTTTTTTTTTTGCAGTTGCATATCTGTTTTCAGCTCTATCAAACAGGGAATTAGGTGAGATGTCATTTCATTATTTGTTCACAGATTCTACTTTGGTCCTTTCCATGGTCTTCCTTTCTCTTCATTACATTTTCCCCTCCTACTCCATACCAAGATTGAGGAAAACCTAAAATTGATTTGGAAGCTTATTAAGACCAAAGCAAATGTTATTCTGCACAAGTAAGCACTTAAGTAGAGCTGCCCAGGACTCCGTGCGTTATATGGTGGTTAGATTTTTCACTTCTCTTATTAAGCTACAGGAGAGAAAAGCTGCACTTGCAGCTAATGACTGATCATTCCGTTAGCTCAAGCAGAAAATTTAAGCCCATAAGTTCTCTAAATGGAACCAGAGCTAGGCACATTGGCCAGAGTATAATCACATGCTCACTCTGAGAATGTAATTAATGTTGGAAATAAGTCTTGCATAATCCAGTCAATCTGATCCTCTACAGATCAACTCTCTGTCTGTAGATTTATATTGGAAAATAGGTGCTTTGTTTTGAAATAACTCCCTTATTATAGATATACAGTTATTATTAAAAAAAAGGTTTAATTCTATTAATTATGCAATACCTTATGCAACCTCTTGTGTTTCTTAAACTACAAAATGAAATAATGAATTGGCCATCAAAAGTCACATTTCTAATACAATACAATCTTGACATGATTTCTTTTTTAAGACAAGATAAGGAATGGTAATGTTAATGTTTGCAATTTCACATTCTGATCTACTCCCTGAAGTGATATATCATTCTGAGAGGTAGGCAGACAGTTGATTGGAAATGCTCCACATGGCTGCTAACATTACTGATCAGACTTCAACTGATAAGGGAAACATTTGTTATGAGGAAGAGCAGTTTTATGCTCCTCAAGGATCAGCCAAGATCTGTTAATGTTCATCATGCCAATAGTGATTTGAAGATTGGATTGTCAGATAATGCTAATTTCAAAGTCAGAGTCATAGCAGTGAATAGCAACTGGAGTTTTATAGCTATCAATATGTAATTTTCTTGCACACAGCCTTTGAAATTCTATGCTATGCAGTACTCAGTGGCAATTCAATCATAATGTGAGAGGAAGGCATCACTTGATAATTTTCTTTCCTAACTTGTTCCAGTATCCTCCTGACCACCCTTCAATTTTCTGTGTACCATAAACATGGACACAAAAGCTCATCCAAATTTGTTTCCTGTATCTTAACATATGCAAAATTCCCCACAACATCGTTCATTTTCCCTAACTGACTCAATATAAAACCTCAACAGCAAAACCTCAGTTTTAAACTTCTCATCCTTGTGATGTTACGCCTGTGCCCCAACTCTGAGGGGCCGAAGGGTACAAAGTAGCCCCCTCCTTTTTGAGAATCGCAAGATCGCTATTAATTCAGGTCAGGAGACCCAGGAAATGAGAGAGAGACGCAGAATCCACAGGGGGTTTGGAATGTCCTGGCCCCTCAACGATACAAAGCCACGGGAAACGGCCATTGTCTCTTGGAGACGGAATTGTGTATTGAGATCTGTGCTATTCATCGAAGCCCTCAAGGAATGAGCAACGTGGGCTGGTTGGGGGGATGGCATCATCCCAACCTGATTGACATCTGAGACCCCGTGAGTAAGGATAAAAGAAGGTCTGGGGAACAACCCCTTTAGACGCACCAGGAGAAATGCTAGAAATCCCGTGACAGCGTTTAATAGCGACAGCCGGTGGAGGGCCCACGTGTGTCCTTTCCCGTTGCCCCCGGGATTGAGGCCCTACCATGGAAGGTGGCTTAGCTAAGGAAGAGATCACCACCGATGCCATTTCGAAGGATCGACATCATAAAACGGAAAACCGGGCAAGTTCTAAACCTCCGTCTGTCTCTCCAACCTAAAGCTGCAGCTTGAATGAACTTGAGTGACTTTTATATTTCCATCGGACAATACATTATCCCCTAGACAACGATAGATGTTATTTCTTATTGATTATTATTATACCCGCGCTTTTAGATTTAGTATTGACGACGTATATTATCTGTATGTTGCATTGATATTATTTTTGTGTATTTTTATCAATAAATACTGTTAAAAATAGTACCATCAGACTTCAACGGACCTCTCTATCTTTGCTGGTAAGTGACCCAGTTACAGGGTACGTAACAATTGGGGTTCTCGTCTCGAGATTTGACACCAAATTGGGAGGCCAGTGAATCGGGCTTGTAAGTCCAAACTTGGATCTGGTACGCGGGTAGCCAGACGGGAAACCAGCAAAGATGGACGTGGATAAATTTATAGAAAACCCGATTCTGGAGGCGCTAGAGGCGGCCACCAAATCGGACTTGATAAATATGGCGAAGGGGCTAAACCTCACAGAGGTGAGGTTGTCAATGAAAAAGCGGGAGGTGCGAAGGGCCATAACTCAGTATTATATTGAGAAGTATGTGTTTGCAGCTGAGGTATTGGAAAATAACCCTGAAAAGGTACCAGCTAGTGGGACGGCTCAGTTAGAGTTGGAGAAATTAAGGTTGGAACATGAAATTAAATTAAAGCAGCTGGAAGCAGCTGAAAAGGAAAAGGAAAGAGCTGAGAGAGAGAAAGAAAGGGCCGACAAGCAAAGGGAGCATGCGCTCCAGCTAAAGGAGTTAGAGGTGAAAAGGGAGCATGAGCTCCAGCTAAAGGTGAAAAGGGAGCAGGAAAGAGCTGAGAAACAAAGAGAGCATGAAATGCAGTTAAAACAGCTGGAAGCAGCTGAAAAAGAGAGGGAGAGAGCTGAGAGTGAAAAGGAAAGAGCCGAGAAGGAGAGGGAGGCAGAGAAACAGAGGCAACATGACTTGGATATGGAGACGTTAAGGCAAGAGCGAAGAGCTCAAGGGTCAGACCGAAAGGAGCGGTTTAATGTTAGTCGGGAGTTGAGGTTAGTACCTCCGTTCGAGGAGACGGATGTTGATAGTTATTTCTTGCTTTTTGAAAAGGTGGCAGTGAATCAGAAGTGGCCCAAAGAGCAGTGGGTAGCGCTGTTACAAAGTGTGTTAAAAGGGAAGGCACAACGACATATGTGGCATTGTCCATTGAGGAGGAAGAGTCTGACAATTATGCCAAAGTAAAGGAGGCCATTCTCCGGACCTACGAATTGGTACCTGAAGCTAGACAAAAGTTCAGAAATTTAAAGAAAGGGTGGAATCAGACATATACCGAGTTTGCCTATGAGAAGGGTGTGCTCTTGGATCGTTGGTGTACAGCAGAAATAGTGGAAGAGGATTTTGGGCGTCTCAGGGAGTTAATTCTGATTGAGGAATTTAAAAGTGGTGTTCTGGAGGATATCCGGATGTATTTGAATGAGAAGCCGAATAAGTCCATCTCCGAATTTGCTAGGTTCGCAGATGAATATGCCCTAACCCACAAGACAAAGTTTTCCTCGAATAAAAGTTACCAGAGAGACCGTGGGAACGGTAGAGAAAGCCCGCCGGCTGAGGCAAAGGTCCCGCCGGGAGCTAGTGGTAAGATTGAGGAGGAGAGGCAAGACGGCCAGAGATTTCCGGGCTTGACCTGTTTTAATTGTGGAAAGGGGGGACCTATTGCATCTAGGTGCTTTGCTCCGAGGAAGGAGACAGGAAAAGGGAAAGCAGCAGTCCCTATAGGATGTGCCGTGGTAATCAGTAAATCGCCAAGAGAGCCCCGGGTAGACAGAATACGAGAAGGGTCTGAGACTTGTATGTCAAACGGAACCGTGTCTGTGAGAGAGGGAGACCCACCAGTTCCCGTGCGAATCTGGAGAGACACGGGGGCTGAACTGTCATTGATTAACAGTAAGGTACTGGATTTTGGTCGCAAGACAGGAATGGTAGCTGTGAAAGGAATAGGAAAAGGGACAGAAACGGTGCCCTTGCATAGGATCATTATGAATTGTGAGCTAGTCTCTGGACCAGTTGAAATGGGGGTGCGATCAGAATTCCCGAGAACTGACGCGGACGACCTTCTGGGTAATGATTTAGCCGGTGGTAAGGTTTGGTCAGCAATGAAGCTGACGAGACCACCAGTGGAGGTCCTGCCCCTAGATTCCAAGATCTATCCCGCATGCGCGATCACTCGCAGCATGTCGAGAAAGGCAGCTGAGAGCGAGAGCAGTTTAAATCCGGCCAGTATCGATTTGGTCGAGACGTTTTTACCGACCCTGTGCCACGAGGGTTTAGAGGGTGGTAAAACTAAGAGTAGTAAAGTGAAAGAGAGTAAGGGAGAGGAGGTAGACCTGCCCTTAGTGAGGAGAAAAGTTCTAGAGGCACAAAATAAAGACAAGAAACAGATAAAGCTGTTAAAAGGTCCAGGGTTGGACATGGATGATCTGTCTGGTTTGGCAGAACTGTTTGAAGAAGTTGAAAATTCTAAAGGTGTTCCCGATAATGAAATGAGGGCAGTCCTAGATGAAAAGGATGCCATTACCTTGAAGAAGTCTGCTGGGGTGGCAGACGAGGTTGTTTCAGCCCGCGGGGTTGAGTTTACTCTGGAAGGGAGTTGCCCAGAGAGTAGCTGGGAGGATCAGGGGAATTTAGAATTTGAACTGGGTACGGGTATTGAAAGCCTGGAAGAGGCAAATGTCCCGTTTGAGTGTGTCCAAGATGTGGATGCACGTGGTACTGAACCTAGTAATGGAGCTCAGAAGAAGTCTGAGGTATTTGATTCAGTTGAAAAGGAATGCAGTCCTTGTGGGTCAGATGGACTTGGTTCAGTGAAGAAAGGGTTAACCTTGGCAATAGTGGGAAGTGAGAGTTCCCAGGTGTTTGTGCTCGAAGGTGTGTTAAAAGTTAGTGAGGAGATCAAAGGTGGTGGGGTGAATATTATTATTGAAGGAAAAGGGAAATGTGTAGTTCCCAAATTGAATGAAGAAAATTTAAAGGCTGGATTGATATCAGAAGCAGCAACCAGGCTACAGAGACAATGGCTTGGTACCACAAAGCCTGTGAATCAATTACAGGTTGAGTTGGAAGGTAAAGGGGCCCCACACGCTATTGTTATTCCAGAGTGTGGTGTGAAAAGGCAGAATTTGAAATGCTGTTTGAACAAAGAGTTTAAACTGAAAACTAATAGCCTGAAGGGTCCTGAAGAGAAAACTAGCAACTTGCGTAAAATTAAAGAATTGTGTGGAAATTCGGAAGATGGTCTAAGTTTGGAACACATTGTTGATAAAATAACTCCTATGAAAGGAGCGGGCGAAAGCCTATTTCGCCAGGGTGCACAAGCTCACCACGAGGGAATTAACCGGAAAAGAGGCGAGGGTTAATGGGACGCCATTTTTAAATAGCAGAAGCCGGTTTTAAGGGATTTCGACAAAGCATGTGAATAATAAAGACAACCCCCATGGAAGCCTGACTGTTAGGTTTGTAAGTAACAATAAAGATTAGTATTTGCATGAACTTTTGTAGTATACCCGTAAGCTAAGATCACAACTCTTTAGTTTTGTTTGCTAAAGAAAAATAAGAAATAAAAATAGGTGGTTATTAAATTGGAGTCTGATGCTACAAGACTTTAGTAAGGTACAAGATGTTAAGGTATTAAAGGAAGTGACAATGTAATCGTTAACTGTTTAGATGCTGAATTGAATGTATAACTGTATTACTCTGTAATGAAAAAAAAAGCTTTTGTATTGTGTTAGATTCTAAAATCCTGTAAGACTCTGTATTACTTCGTTTTTTTACCAATGGTAAAAAACGCGTTGAAGAAAGGGGGTGTTACGCCTGTGCCCCAACTCTGAGGGACCGAAGGGTACAAAGTAGCCCCCTCCTTTTTGAGAATCACAAGATCGCTATTAATTCAGGTCAGGAGACCCAGGAAATGAGAGAGAGACGCAGAATCCACAGGGGGTTTGGAGTATCCTGGCCCCTCAACGATATAAAGCCACGGGAAACGGCCATTGTCTCTTGGAGACGGAATTGTGTATTGAGATCTGTGCTATTCATCGAAGCCCTCAAGGAATGAGCAACGTGGGCTGGTTGGGGGGATGGCATCATCCCAACCTGATTGACATCTGAGACCCCGTGAATAAGGATAAAAGAAGGTCTGGGGAACAACCCCTTTAGATGCAGCAGGAGAAACGCTAGAAATCCCGTGACAGCGTTTAATAGCGACAGCTGGTGGACGGCCCACGTGTGTCCTTTCCCGTTGCCCCCGGGATTGAGGCCCTACCATGGAAGACGGCTTAGCTAAGGAAGAGATCACCGCCGACGACATTTCGAAAGATCGACATCATAAAAAGGAAAACGGGCAAGTTCTAAACTCCGTCTCTCTCTCCAACCAAAAGCTGCAGCCTGAATGAACTTGAGTGACTTTTATATTTCCATCGGACAATACATTATCCCCTAGACAACGATAGAGCTATTTCTTATTGATTATTATTATACCCGCGCTTTTAGATTTAGTATTGATGACGTATATTATCTGTATGTTTGCATTAATATTATTTTTGTGTATTTTTATCAATAAATACTGTTAAAAATAGTACCATCAGACTTCAACGGACCTCTCTATCTTTGCTGGTAAGTGACCCAGTTACGGGGTACGTAACAGTGATCAAACTTGGCTTGGGTTTCTTCTCCCTTCTTACGCAACCTATAAACCACTCATAGGTCTACATCCCTTTGCTACTAAATTCATGGCTATCTCTAATATGTTTTACTCTATTATTTTTTAAAAGCAGGTGGAATCATCTTACAAAATACCTGCAATGATTTAACAACTTTAAGATGCTTTTGAAATGCATGGTCTGGACCTCAAGTTTGACCATCTGCCTTAATGACGTAGTGGCCATCACTGAATTGTGGCTGAAGGATGGTTGTCGTTGGGAGCTGAATATCCAAGGTTACGCATCGTATTGGAGGGATAGGAAGGTAGGCAGAGGGGGGAGGCATGGCTCTACTGGTGAAGAATGGCATCAAATCAGTAGAAGGATGTGACATAGGATCAGAAGATGTTGTATCCTTGTGGGTTGAGTTAAGAAACTGCAAGGGTAAAAGGACGTTGATAGCAGTTATATACAGGCCTCTCAACAATGGCAGGGAGATGGACCACAGATTACAACAGGAAATAGAAAAGGTGTGACAAAAGGGCAATGTTATGATAGTCATGGGAGATTTTAACATGCAGCTCGATTGGGGAAAATCAGGTTGGTAATCGATCTCAAGAAAGTGAGTTTGTTGAATGCCTAAGAGATGGCTTTTTAGAGCAATTTGTCATTGAGCCTTCTGGATTGGGTGTTACGTAATGAACCCAAGGTGATTAGGGAGCTTAAGGTAAAAGAACCCTTGGAAATCAGTGATCACAATGTGATTGAGTTCAACTTGAAATTTGATAGGGAGAAAGTAAAGTCTGATGTAGCAGTATTTCAGTGGAATAAGGGAAATCACAGTGGTATGAGAGAGGAGTTGGCCAAAGTAAATTGGAAGGAGCTGCTGGCAGGGATGTCAGGAGAGCAGCAATGGTGTGCATTACTGGGAAAAATGAGGAAGGTGCAGGACATGTGTATTCCAAAAACGAAGAAATACTCAAATGGCAAAGTAGTACAACGGTGGCTGACAAGGGGAGTCAAAGCTAGCGTAAAAACCAAAGAGAGAGCATGTAAGAAAACAAAAATTAGTGGGAAGTTAGAGGACTGGGACATTTTTAAAAACAAACAGAGAGCAACTAAAGGAAGGAAAAAGATGAAGATAAAATAATAATAATAATAATAATGGGAGACAAGGAGATGACAGATGAACTAAATGAGTATTTTGCATCAGTCTTCACTGTGGAAGACACTAGCAGTGTGCCAGATGTTGTAGTGTGTGAAGGAAGAGAAGTGGGTGCAGTTACTATTACAAGGGAGAAGGTGCTCAAAAAGCTGAAAGACCTAAAAGTACATAAGTCACCCAGACCAGATGAACTGCACTCTAGGGTTCTGAAAGACGTAGTGTTAGAGATTGTGGCAGCTTTAGAAATGATCTTTCAAAAAAAATCATTGGACTCTGGCATGGGGCCAGAGGACTGGAAAATTGCAAATGTTACTCCACTCTTTAAGAAAGGAGGAAGGCAGCAGAAAGGAAATTATAGACCAGTTAGCCTGACCTCAGTGGTTGGGAAGATGTTAGAGTCAACTGTTAAGGATGAGGTAATGGAGTTCTTGGTGACACAAGACAAGATAGGATAAAGTCAGCATGGTTTCCTTAAGGGAAAATCCTGCCTGATGAACCTGTTGGAATTCTTTGAGGAGATTACAAGTAGGTTAGATAAAGGGGATGTAGTGGATTTTGTGTATTTAGACTTTCAGAAGGCCTTTGACAAGGTGCCACACATGAGGCTGCTTACCAAGTTAAGAGCCTGTGGTATTACAGGAAATTTACTAAGATGGTTAGAGCATTGGCTGATTGGAAGAAGGCAGCGAGTGGGAATAAAATGATCCTTGTTTAGGTGGTTGCCAGTGACGTGGTGTTCCACAGGGGTTGGTGTTAGAACCACTTCTTTTTACGCTGTATTTAAATGACTTAAATGATGGAATAGATGGCTTTATTGCCAAGTTTGCAGATGATACAAAGATTGGTGGAGGGGCAGGTAGTGTTGAGGAAACAGGTAGGATGCAGAAGGACTTAGACAGATTAGGAGAATGGGCAAGAAAGTGGCAAATGAAATACAATGTTGGAAAATGCATGGTCATGCACTTTGGTAGTAGAAATAAATGTGTGGACTATTTTCTAAACTGGGAAAAAAATCCAAAAATCTGAGATGCAAAGGGACTTGGGAGCCCTTGTGCAGAACACCCTAAAGGTTAACTTGCAGGTTGAGTCAGTGGTGAGGAAGGTAAATGCAATGTTAGCATTCATTTCAAGAGGTCTAGAATACAAGAGCAGGGATGTGATGCTGAGGCTTTATAAGGCATTGCTGAGGCCTCACCTTGAGTATTGTGTACAGTTTTGGGCTCCTCATCTTAGAAGAAAAGTGTTGGCATTGGAGAGGGTCCAGAGGAGGTTCACAAGGATTATTCCAGGAATGAAAGGGTTAATATAAGAAGAACGTTTGATGGCTCTGGGTCTGTACTCACTGGAATTTAGAAGGATGAGGAGGGATCTCATTGAAAATTTTTGAATGTTGAAAGGCCTAGACAGACTAGATGTGGAAAGGATGTTTCCCATGGTGGGAGAGTCTAGGAGCAGAAGGTACAGCCTCAGTATAGAGGGACATCCATTCAAAACAGAAATGCGGAGAAATTTCTTTCACCAGAAGGTGGTGAATTTGTGGAATTTGTTGCCATGTGCACCTGTTGAGGCCAAGTCATTAGATGTACTTAAGGCAGAGATTGATAGATTCTTGATTGGACACGGCATCAAAGGTTATGGGAGGGAGGCCGGAAAATGGGGTTGAGGAGGAAAAAAAAAAAGGATCAGCCATGATTGAATGGTGGGGCAGACTCGATCGCCCATATGCCCTAATTCTGCTCCTATGTCTTATGGTCTTATGGTCTTAATCTCAACTTTTATTATTTATTGTCAAATTTTGTTTAATAGTACTGTATTTCAATTAATTAATCTTGAGATATTTAGTTATGTTAAAGAAACTGGCATAGAAATTCCTTCAAAAGTTGCGAAAAACAAATGGTGTTGAAAATTAAAAATTGGGTAAACAATATGATGCCAATATGATACCAACAGTCACACTCAGCACAAGGCACATATAAGCTAGCAAGCACAAATAAGATACCAGTAAAATACAGTCATACAAAAAAAGATACAGTCCAAGATTCCGAGTCCATAAATGTTGCAGAAATCTACAGTCAGTGACTGAGCCATCATGGCCTTCCTGGACAAAGAATTCTAAATCTTCACTAACCTCAGAATGAAAACTCACCTCTGTCCTGAACAGAAAATACCATATATTGAGACAGTGACCCCTGATTTTGAACACGCTTGCCAAGTGGAACATAATCTGTCAAACCTTACAAGAATTTTATTGCTTTCAATGAGATCACCATTTATCCAGATAAATGGAAGCCAGTGAAGAGTAGATCATTTAAACTCTTTTCACGTCCAAATTGCCATCCCAGGAATCAATCTCGTAAATCTTTGCTGTATTACTTCAATTACAGTACTTATAATTTTCCTTGGGTAAGGAGATCAGACCTGCACACAATAGACATGAGTGCCCTATATTGATGGGAACAAAATTTTCCTTACTTATACCCATGTCCTCTTGTAAAAAAATTGCAACATATAATTTGCCTTACTAACTCTTTGCTTTATATTCACTTTACCTTTCATTCATGTACAAAAACTCTAAGCTCTCGCTGAACACCAGCTCCTTTTAATCTCTTGACATTAAGTTACTCCTTTTGTTACTGTCAACTAAAGTTGGTGAGCTCACATTTTTCTACATTATATTCCAAATGCCATGTCTTCTCCCAATCAAATAAGCTATCTATATTTTCCTCAAATTTCTCACAGCCCACACTACAAATCAGTTTTGTATCATCAACAAACATGATTCCCTTATCCAAAACATTGACATAATTGTAAGTCACTGGAACATCATCCCTGGATCCCACTAGTCATAGCCTCTCATCCTTATTCTGTGTCTTACCTATTAGTCAATCCCTAGTCCACACTGGTACATTATCCCACTGCCATGGATTCTAATTGTATTTAATAATCTTTTATTTGACACATTCCAAAGGCTTTCCAAATATGTTACACCAACTAGTTCACCCTTATTTCTTTTGCTAGTTGCTATTTCAAAAATTTCCAGTGAAAATAATAGTTTTTATGTGTTCTGAAAAACTACACTTTGTTTATTCATCTTCCCAGAAGTTTTAGGGCCAACGATCAAATGTCTATCTTTATTCTAAATGGGGGGTTTAAACTAGATTTGCAGGAAGAGAGGAAACAGAATGTTAGAGCAGTTAGTGAGGTGGAGGAGGATAAAGATCATGCAAGAGCTGCAAGTACAGTGCATAGAGTAAAGCCAGATCTAACGTATGAGGAGGTTTTGAGGAAAGAGAAACAGAATAAAGGGTGTAAAGGTAGTAAGGTCGAAGGGCTAAAGTGCGTGCACTTCAATGCAAGAAGCATCAGGAACAAAGGAGATGAACTGAGAGCTTGAATACATTCATGGAATTATGATGTAGTGGCCATTACGGAGACTTGGCTGGCACCAGGGCAGGAATGGATTCTCAATATTCCTGGATTTCAGTGCTTTAAGAAGGATAGAGGTGGGGGGAAGGGGAGGAGGGGTGGCATTACTGGTCAGGAATACTATTACAGCTGCAGAAAGAGTGGGTAATGTAGCAGGATCCTCTTTTGAGTCAGTATGGGTAGAAGTCAGGAACAGGAAGGGAGCAGTTACTCTATTGGGAGTATTCTACAGGACCCCTGGTAGCAGCAGAGATACCGAGGAGCAGATTGGGAGGCAGATTTTGGAAAGGTTCAAAAATAACAGGGTTGTTATCATGGGTGACTTTAACTTCCCTAATATTAGTTCCAATGGTTTAGACGGGGCAGAGTTTGTTAAGTGTGTCCAGGATGGATTCCTGTCACAGTATGTTGACAGGCCAACTAGGGGGAATGCCATACTAGATCTAGTATTACGTAATGAACCGGGTCAGGTCACAGATCTCTCAGTGGGTGAGCATCTGGGGGACAGTGACCACCACTCCCTGGCCTTTAGCATTATCATGGAAAAGGATAGAATCGGAGAGGACAGGAAAATTTTTAATTGGGGAAGGGCAAATTATGAGGCTATAAGGCTAGAACTTGTGGGTGTGAATTGGGATGATGTTTTTGCAGGGAAATGTACTATGGACATGTGGTTGATATTTAGGGATCTCTTGCAGGATGTTAGGGATAAATTTGTCCCGGTGAGGAAGATAAAGAATGGTAGGGTGAAGGAACCATGGGTGACAAGTGAGGTGGAGAATCTAGTCAAGTGGAAGAAGACAGCATACGTGAGGTTTAGGAAGCAAGGATCAGATGAGTCTATTGGGGAATATAGGGTAGCAAGAAAGGAGTTTAAGAAGGGGCTGAGGAGAGCAAGAAGGGGGCATGAGAAGGCCTTGGCATGTAGGGTAAAGGAAAACCCCAAAACATTCTTCAATTATGTGAAGAAGAAAAGGTTGACAGGAGTGAAGATAGGACCGATTAGAGATAAAGGTGGGAAGATGTGCCCGGAGGCTGTGGAAGTGAGCGAGGTCCTCAATGAATACCTCTCTTTGGTATTCACCATTGAGAGGGAATTTGATGACGGTGAGGGCAATATGAGTGAGGTTGATGTTCTGGAGCATGTTGATATTAAGGGAGAAGAGATGTTGGAGTTGTTAAAATACATTAGGATGGATAGGTCCCCGGGGCCTGACGGAATATTCCCCAAGTTGCTCCATGAGGCAAGGGAAGAGATTGCTGAGCCTCTGGCTAGGATCTTTATGTCCTCGTTGTCCACCGGTGGTACTGGAGGATTGGAGGGAGGCAAATGTCCCCTTGTTCAAAACAGGTAGAAGGGATAGTCCAGGTAATTATAGACCAGTGAGCCTTACGTCTGTGGTGGGAAAGCTGTTGGAAAAGATTCTTAGAGATAGAATCTATGGGCATTTAGAGAATCATGGTTTGATCAGGGACAGTCAGCATGGCTTTGTGAAGGGCAGATCGTGTCTAACAAGCCTGATAGAATTCTTTGAGGAGGTGACCAGGCATGTAGATGAGGGTAGTGCAGTGGATGTGATCTACATGGATTTTAGTAAGGCATTTGACAAGGACCACACGGTAGGCTTATTCAGAAAGTCAGAAGGCATGGGATCCAGGGAAGTTTGGCCAGGTGGATTCAGAATTGGCTTGCCTGCAGAAGGCAGAGGGTTGTGGTGGAGGGAGTACATTCAGATAGGAGGGTTGTGACTAGTGGTGTCCCACAAGGATCTGTTCTGGGACCTCTACTTTTCGTGATTTTTAATAACGACCTGCATGTGGGAGTAGAAGGGTGGGTTGGCAAGTTTGCAGACGACATAAAAGTTGGTGCTGTCATGGATAGTATAGAGCATTGTCAAAGATTGCAGAGAGACATTGATAGGATGCAGAAGTGGGCTGAGAAGTGGCAGATGGAGTTCAACCCAGAGAAGTGTGAGGTGGTACACTTTGGAAGGACAAACTCCAAGGCAGAGTACAAAATAAATGGCAGGATACTTGGAAGTGTGGAGGAGCAGAGGGATCTGGAGGTACATGTCCACAGATCCCTGAAAGTTGCATCACAGGTAGATAGGGTAGTTAAGAAAGCTTATGGAGTGTTAGCTTTCATAAGTCGAGGGATAGAGTTTAAGAGTCACAGGGTAATGATGCAGCTCTATAAAACTCTGGTTAGTCCACACTTGGAGTACTGTGTCCAGTTCTGGTTGCCTCACTATAGGAAGGATGTGGAAGCATTGGAAAGGGTACAGAGGAGATTTACCAGGATGCTGCCTGGTTTAGAGAGTATGCATTATAATCAGAGATTAAGGGAGCTCGGGCTTTACCCTCTGGAGAGAAGGAGGATGAGAGGAGACACAATAGAGGTATACAAGATATTAAGAGGAATAGATAGTGTGGACAGCCAGCGTCTCTTCCCCAGGGCACCACTGCTCAATACAAGAGGACATGGTTTTAAGATAAGGGGTGGGAAGTTCAAGGGGGATATTAGAGGAAGATTTTTTACTCAGAGAGTGGCTGGTGCGTGGAATGCACTGCCTGAGTCAGTGGTGGAGGCAGACACACTAGTGAAATTTAAGAGCCTACTAGACAGGTATATGGAGGAATTTAAGGTGGGGGGTGTTATGAAACCAGTAACTGGTTTCACTTACCAGCAAAGATAGATATGTCAGTTGAAGTCGAATGGTACTATTTTCAAAAGTTTTATTAATAAAGGGGCACAAAAATTAAGGTTAATACAAACATTCAGATAACATGCGTCTATACTCAATCTAAAACGCAGGTACATTAATAATCACTCAGAAATAAGCTCTTTCGTTGTCTAGGGTATAATACTGAGTCCAATTGGAAATATAAAGAGTCACTCTGAAGTCTGCAGGCTTTTCCCTTTTTTGGTTTCACGTGTTGGAGAGAGAGAGAGATAAACGGAGAAACTTGCCCAAAACATCCATGGAATCAGGGGAGCGATCTTCCCCGTTGTTAGTTAAAAGCGATCTTCCGTTGGTTCTAGCCACAAACCCCGCATTCGGAATTTAACGCACGTGGCTTATTTCAAAATGGCTTCCCGTTCCCACGGGAAGCGGTATCGTGCTTCTTGGTGTCTCCTTGGTGCGTCTGAGGGTCGTCCTCTTTCAGACCCTTCTTTATACTGCCTCACGGGATCTCAGGTGTCAATCAGGTTGCAGGTGATGCAATCTCTCTCTCAACCAGCCCACTTTGCCCGAGGGCTTTACAATGTCCCTGCGAGTTGGCACGTCTGCAGTTCCCAGGTGTCTCCTGAGAACAATGCCAGTCGCCAGCTTTTGTCCCAGTGGAATACGGTATCCAGCACGTTGCTGTCTTTCCATTTCCTGTGTCCATTCAGCCTGTCTCTCTCTCTCTCTTGCTCTCTCTCTCTCGGGTCATTGACCCCCCTTTCACTAGGGCTCTTGCAATTCTCACAAAGGAGGGGGCTGGTATCATAACACCTCCCCTCTTAAAGGTTTTTTACCAGCGGTTAAAAACACAGAGTGGTACAGTCTTACAGAAATTTTGAATCTAACACAATACAGAAGCTTTTCTTTTCACTACAGAGTAATACAGTTATACATTCAAGTCAGCATCTAAACAGGTAACAAGTACAGTGCCCCTTTCCTTTAATACCTTAACCTCACGTGCCATGCTAACGCCTGGCAGCATCAGACTTCAGCTCAATAACCAGCTTATTTATTTGCTTTCTTCAGCAACATAACTAAGGAGGTGTGATCTTAGCTTAGGTGCATCTACAAAAGTTTATGCGAATACTAATCGTGTCGGTCGGTTTACTTCGCCGGCAGGTCTCCAAAGGTCTGTCTTTATTATTCACAGGCTTTGGCGCAACCCGTAAAACCTGCTTTGCTGTTTAAAAAAAATGGCATCCCCATTAACCGTCACCTCTTTTCTGGCGAGTCCTCCCGTTGGGACTTTGAGTAATTTGGCGTGGTGAACTCCCGCCCGCCTCGTTCATCGGGGCTATTTTTTTAACACCATGCCCCAAACTGTCAAGACCCTTCAGGCTATTTGTTTTTAATTCCAACTCCTCTTTCAGGTAGCATTTCGAATGCAACCTCTTCACACCCCACCCTGGCGTAACAATAGAGTGGGGGGCCCCGCTATTTCCCGACTCACTCTGTGAGCGATCTGCCAGGTTTAAAATTTCTTCCTTCGACTTGGGAACTACAGACTTTCCGTTTCCTTCAATAACAATCCTCATTCCCCCCTTAAATTCGGCATTAACCTTGGCCCCACTCTCGAATACAAACACCGTGGAACTCACACTTCCCACGGTTACCAAGGTTAACCCTTTTCCTACTGAACCAACCCTATCTGATCCACAAAGACGGCCGCCCCGTCCCCCTGAATCAAACACCTCAGACTTCCCCTGAGCTCTGTTACCAGGTTCAGCACCACGTGCGCCCCCATCTTGGACACACTCAAACGAGACATTGGCCCCTTCCAGGCTTTCAATACCCGTACCTTTTTCAAATTCTAACGTCCCCCGATCCTTCCAGTTACTCTCTAGGCAGCCCCCCGTTGGGGAAGGCGCAACCCTGCGAGCTGAAACAACCTCCTCGGCCATTTCAGCTGACTTCTCCACAGCAAGGATACCCTTCCTCTCTAAGACTGCCCTCATTTCACTCTCGGGACCATCGAGAACACCTTTAGAACTCTGAACTTCTTCAAACAATTCTGCCAAACCAGACAGATTAACCATGTCCAACTCTGGACATTTTAACAACTTTATCCGTTTCTCAACTTTAGTTCCTACCTCTAGGACCTTTCTCTTCACTAAGGGCAGGGCTATTTCCTCTCCCTTACCCCCTTTTACTATACTGCTTTCTGTTTTACCACCCTCGGAACCCTCATGGTACAGGGTCGGTAAAAACATCTTGGCCAGATTACTGCTGGCCCGATTTAAACTGCTCACTGCTTTTCTGGACAGGCTGCGTGTGACCGCGCATGCGCGATAGCTTTGGGACTCTAGGGGCGGGGCCACCGTACTCGCCGGTCGGCGGGTCGGCATCCTGGCTGCCCAAATCCTCCCTCCTGCTAACACACTTTGTAACAACGCGACCCACTGCTCTTGTGGCCACTTCTGGTTCACTGCCACCTTTTCAAAAAGCAAGAAATAACTATCAACATCCGTCTCTTCGAACGGAGGTACTACTCTCAGCTCCCGACTAACATTAAACCGCTCTCTCCTTAGCTCCTCCCTCTCTCTTTCTCTCCCCGCTGCCGCTCTCTCGGCTGCTGCTAACTCTCTGATCCGAATTTCATGCTGTCTTTGCCTCTCAGCTTGATCCTGCTCGTTTTCCACCTCTAACCCCTTCGCCAAATTTAACAAGTCTGATTTGGTGCTCACCTCTAGCGCCGCCACAGTCGCACTTTCCATAAATTCACACACGTCCATCCTTGCTGGTTTTTCTGTCTGGCTACCTGCGTACCAGATCCAAATTATTTTGTTTTGACTTACAATCCCGATTGACTGACCTCCCCCTTTTTGGTGTCAAATCCCGAGACGAGAACCCCACTTGTTATGAAACCAGTAACTGGTTTCACTTACCAGCAAAGATAGATATGTCAGTTGAAGTCGAATGGTACTATTTTCAAAAGTTTTATTAATAAAGGGGCACAAAAATTAAGGTTAATACAAACATTCAAATAACATGCGTCTATACTCAATCTAAAACGCAGGTACATTAATAATCACTCAGAAATAAGCTCTTTCGTTGTCTAGGGTATAATACTGAGTCCAATTGGAAATATAAAGAGTCACTCTGAAGTCTGCAGGCTTTTCCCTTTTTTGGTTTCACGTGTTGGAGAGAGAGAGAGATAAACGGAGAAACTTGCCCAAAACATCCATGGAATCAGGGGAGCGATCTTCCCCGTTGTTAGTTAAAAGCGATCTTCCGTTGGTTCTAGCCACAAACCCCGCATTCGGAATTTAACGCACGTGGCTTATTTCAAAATGGCTTCCCGTTCCCACGGGAAGCGGTATCGTGCTTCTTGGTGTCTCCTTGGTGCGTCTGAGGGTCGTCCTCTTTCAGACCCTTCTTTATACTGCCTCACGGGATCTCAGGTGTCAATCAGGTTGCAGGTGATGCAATCTCTCTCTCAACCAGCCCACTTTGCCCGAGGGCTTTACAATGTCCCTGCGAGTTGGCACGTCTGCAGTTCCCAGGTGTCTCCTGAGAACAATGCCAGTCGCCAGCTTTTGTCCCAGTGGAATGCGGTATCCAGCACGTTGCTGTCTTTCCATTTCCTGTGTCCATTCAGCCTGTCTCTCTCTCTCTCTTGCTCTCTCTCTCTCGGGTCATTGACCCCCCTTTCACTAGGGCTCTTGCAATTCTCACAAAGGAGGGGGCTGGTATCATAACAGGGGTTATATGGGAGGCAGGGTTTAAGGGTCGGCACAACATTGTGGGCCGAAGGGCCTGTACTGTGCTATATTGTTCTATGCTCTATTCTCAATGAGATATTTAACTGTCTGCCGCCTCAGACATGTCTTAATGTAGACTTGGGTGATCTGCTTGTGGAGCCAAATGTCCTGGCCATTCCGAGCATCCAAAAATTCAGGATTGTTGTAAGTCTCTACCACATTTCAGATTACTATTCACTGTTGCATCAGATAAGTCACCCAAATTCCATACTTGAAGAAACATGTCTTTATCTATCTTTTATTCACTAACAGGAAGAATTCTACTTTTATTATAATTCTTTAAGAGCTTGCCAGGGAAATTGCAGCCACAATGCTAAATGTCAGCAGTTGAAAGAAGTTATGACAAGATGAATAGACAACGTCCACTGAAACTGACTTAGCACAATGTTTCACAGAGAAAAGCAGCAGCACTGTCCTATCAACCTTGCAAATGAACATTTCAATCATGGAGACACTCAAACAAAACAGTGTTAGGATTACCTAAATTGGTGCTTTAACACCATTAAATGCAGTAAGGTAATTTCTAGGCCAAAGCAAGGTGTCATTAATTTTCCTATCATTTTCTGTGGCAACTTTGAGGGATCTATGGACACAGACCCCAAGATCCCTTTGTTCCTCTACACAGCTCAGAATCTTGCCATTAACCGTATAGTCTGCCTTCAATTTCAACCTTTTAAAGTGTATTTCAACATATGCAAATGCTCATTCACCAAGCACCATCTCCATGGTACAAACATCTCCCTTTGGAGATTATTAGAACCATAGAACATTACAGCACAGAAACAGGCCTTTTGGCCCTTCTTTGCTGTGCTGAACCATTTTTCTGCCTAGTCCCACTGACCTGCACCTGGGCCATATCCCTCCAAACCCCTCTCATCCATATACCTGTCCAAGTTTTTCTTAAATGTCAAAAGTGAGTCCACATTCACCATTTCATCTGACAGCTCATTCCACACTCCCACCACTCTCTGCATGAAGAAGCCCCCCCAATGTTCCCTTTAAACTTTTCCCCCTTCACCCTTAACCCATGACTTCTTTTTTTCTCCCCTGGCCTCGGTGGAAAAAGCCTACTTGCATTCACTCTATCTATACCCATCATAATTTTATACACCTCTATCAAATCACCCCGCATTCTCCTACGCTCCAGGGAATAAAGTCCTAACCTATTCAACCTTTCTCTGTAACTCAGTTTCTCAAGTCCCAGCAACATCCTTGTAAACCTTCTCTGCACTCTTTCAACCTTATTAATATCCTTCCTGTAATTAGGTGACCAAAACTGCACACAATACTCCAAATTCAGTCTCACCAATGTTTTATACAACCTCACCATTACATTCCAACTCTTATACTCAATACTTTGATTTATAAAGGCCAATGTACCAAAAGCTCTTTACAAAACTATCTACTTGTGATGCCACTTTTAGGGAATTATGTATCTGTACTCCCAGATCCCTCTGTTCTACTGCACTCCTCAGTTTCCTACCATTTACCTTGTATGTTCTACCTTGGTTTGACCCTCCAAAGTGCAATACATCACACTTGTCTGCATTAAACTCCATCTGCCATTTTTCTGCCCATTCCTCCAACTGATCCAAATCCCTCTGCAAGCTTTGAAAACCTTCCTCACTGTCCACTACACCTACAATCTTTGTATCATCATCAAATTTGCTGATCCAATTTGCCACATTATCATCCAGATCGTTGATATAGATGACAAATAACAATGGACCCAGCACTGATCCCTGTGGCACACCACTAGTCACAGGCCTCCACTCAGAGTAGCAATCCTCCACTACCACTTTCTGGCTTCTTCCATTGAGCCAATGTCTAATCCAATTTACTACCTCTCCATGTATACCTAGCGACTGAATCTTCCTAACTAACCTCCCATGCAGGACCTTGTCAAAGGCCTTACTGAAGTCCATGTATACAACATCCACTGCCTTCCCTGCATTCACTTTCCTGGTAACTTCCTCGAAAAACTCTAATAGATCGGTTGAACATGACCTACCTTGCACAAAGCCATGCTGACTTTTTCTAATAAGTCTCTGTCTATCCAAATACTTGTAGATCCTATCTCTTAGTATTCCTTCCAATAATTTACCTACTACCGATGTCAAACTTACTGGCCTATAATTTCCCGGCTTACTTTTTGAGCCTTTTTTAAACAAGGGAACTACATGAGCTATCCTCCAATCCTCCGGCACCTCACCCGTGGATATCGACATTTTAAATATATCTGCCAGGGCCCCTGCAATTTCAACACTAGTCTCCTTCACGGTCCGAGGGAATACACTGTCAGGTCCTGGGGATTTATCTACTCTGATTTGCCTCAAGACAGCAAGCACCTCCTTCTCTTTAATCTGTATAAGTTCCATGACCTCCCTACTTGTTTGCCTTGTTTCCATAGACTGCATTCCAGTTTCCTTGGTAAATACAGATGCAAAAAAACCCATTTAACATCTCTCCCATTTCTTTTAGTTCCATACATAGTTCAAGAAGACCAATTTTATCCCTTACTATCCTTTTGCTCTTAACATACCTGTAGAAGCTCTTAGGATTATCCTTCACCCGGATTGCCAAAGCAACCGCATGTCTTCTTTTAGCCCTCCTGATTTCTTTCTTAAGTATTTTCTTACTCTTTTTATACTCCTTATATTTCCTCCCTGTTGCCTATACATGTTATACATCTCTCTCCTCTTCATCAGAGTTCCAATATCCCTCGAGAACCAAGATTCCTTATTCTTATTCATTTTGCCTTTAACCCTGACAGGAACACACAAACTCTGCACTCTCAAAATTTCTCCTTTGAAGGCCTCCCACTTACCAATCACATCCTTGCCAGAGAACAACCTGTTCCAATCTACACTTTTTAGATCCTTTCTCATTTCTTCAAATTTGGCCTTTTTCCAGTTTAGAACTGTGGTAAACTATGTATACCTGTCTGGACACGCCCCTCTGCTGACTGCTCCTGTGGCTCCTCCCACAGACCCCTGTATAAAGGCGATTGGAGGCACTGCTCCTCCCTCAGTCTCCAAGTCAAAAGCCTATCGTTCACCTCCCGTCTCCAAGAGTTATTGATGATGCATCAAGAACTTCAACCCGAGGACCAGATCTATCTTTATCCATGATCAAGTTGAAACTAATGACATTATGATCACTTGTACCAAAGTGTTCCCCTACACACACTTCCGTCACCTGCCCTAACTCATTTCCTAATAGGAGATCTAATATTGCATCCGCTGTAGTTGGTACATCTATATATTGATTTAGAAAACTTTCCTGAACACATTTCACAAACTCTAACCCATCTAGACCTTTAACAGTATGGGAGTCCCAATCAATGTGTGGAAAATTAAAATTCCCTACAATCACAAATTTCTGTCTCCTGCAGTTGTCTATTATCTCTCTGCAGATTTGCTCCTCCAATTTTCACTGACTATTGGGTGGTCTATAATACAACTCTATTAATGTGGTCACACCTTTCCTGTTTCTCAGCTCCATCCATATGGCCTCAGTAGACAAGCCCTCTAATCTGTCCTCTCGAAGCACTGCTGTAATATTTTCCCTGACTAGCAAAGCCACCCCCCACCCCCCACCCTTCATCCCTCTGCCTCTATCACGTTGGAAACATCAGAACCCTGGAACATTGAGCTGCCAGTCCTGCCCCTCCTGTAGCCAAGTTTCAGTAATGGCTATGATGTCATAATTCCATGTGTCAATCCAGGCCTTCAGCTCGTCTGCCTTTCCCACAATACTCCTCACGTTGAAATATACACACCTCAGAAGATTATTACCACCACACACAACCTTACTATTTGTGACTTTGCATGAACTACTAACATCATTTATTTTTACCCCCGTTCCACTATCTACTCTGGCACTCTGGTTCCCATCCCCTGCAAATATAGTTTAAACCCTCCCCAATAACACTAGCAAACCTCCCTGCAAGTATATTGGTCCCCTTGTAGTTCAGGTATAACCCGTCTCTCTTGTACAGGTCCCACCTGCCCCAGAAGAGTTCCCAATGATCTAGAAATCTGAAACCCTGCCCCCTACATCAGTTTCTCAGCCACGTGTTCATCTGCCAGAGCATCCTACTCTTACCCTCACTGGCACGTGGCACAGGCAGCAATCCTGAGATTACCACCCTCGAGGTCCTGTTTTTCAACTTCCTACCAAGCTCTCTGTACTCACTCTTCAGGACCTCCTGACTCTTTCTACCTATGTCATTGGTATCGATGTGTACCACGACATCTGTCTGCTCACCCTCCCATTTCAGAATGCTGTGCACGTGATCAGAGACATCCCTGACCCTGGCACCTGGGAGGCAACAAACCATCTGGGAGACTCTGTCATGACCACAGAATCTCCTGTCTGTACCCCTGACTATGGAGTCCCCTATCACTACCGCTCTCCTCTTCTTCCTCCCTCCCTTCTGCACTGCAGAACCAGACTCATGCCAGAGATCCGGCTGCCACAGCTTGTCCCAGGTAAACCATCCCCCCAACAGTATCCAAATCGGTATATCTGTTTTGGAGGGGAATGGCCACAGGGGAACCCTGCACTACCTACCCTTTCCCCTTCCCTCGCCTGACGGTAACCCAATTACCTGTGCCCTGTTCCTTAGGTGTAACTACCTCCCAGAAGCTACTATCTATAAACTGCTCAGTCTCCCAAATGATCCGGATGTCATCCAGCTCCTGCTCCAGTTCCGTAACGCAGTCTGTTAGGAGCTGCAGCTGGATGCACTTCTTGCAGGTATCGTTGTCAGGGACACCAGAGGTCTCCCTGACTTCCCACATCCTGCAAGAGGAGCATTCCAACATCCTGCCTGGTGTATTCTCTAGTCTGAACAAAAAAAAGAAAACAGAAACTTACCGGAACCTACCCTCGCCTCTGCCTGTTTCTCGCCGAAGCCTGTTGAGCCAAAGCCGTCCCACTCCGACGATAGCCGCTGTATATGGCGGTCTCCCTTTTAAACCTTGGCGCACTACATCACGCAGTCTAGCCTCTTTCCCCCGATCAGTTAAAGAAAAGAAAAATGACCTTCCCTCTGCAATGCTTCAGTCTTCCACTCTCAGCCTCTTGCTTCGATTGAAAATGATTCACTGATTGGAAATGAGAGCTAGCAACTTTCCTACTTTATACTTTAAGGGGTTAGATTCAAAATTTATCAAAAGTAGTTAAGTAAGTCTTGAGATTGCTGCAACGTTTGGGATGGTTTTGATGCAGGAACAGAATTCCTTAACTCTGCAATGTTAACCTGACCCATTATGAGTTTAGTAGAGTTGGTATTTTTTTTGCAGATGACTCTTCAGATTGAATAACCTGGTACATCTCCTCTACAAATACAAATTACCTTGGGCCACAGGGATCTCATTCAAGCTTTGATAAGTCTTGTCTGTAGACCATCTAGGTATATGAAGACTTTTTCATCTAGGGACCTGATTTGGTCACTATCTGATCATGGAACAGGTTACAATCATTAATGATTTCATCACATAACAGAACCAATGAGGCCTGCTATGATAGAAATGAAAAAAATAAATAGGAATTAAATTTTAATGGACCATTTAGAACTGAGGTTGGCAGTAGAGAAAAAGTTCGTAGTTGGAAAAATATGGAACTGTATCAACTAAAACTCTGTGGGAATGTGACATTCATGCTTCAACAGTACCTGCCAATCCTATAACCTCCTAGAAAGAACAAGCCACCAGGTTCCTGGGATCACCATCACCTTGCAGTTCCTCTCCTTCAAATACCATATATATTGAACCTATTGCTGTTATTGGCTGCTAGTTTTAGAACTCCTCAAAACAGAACAGTTAACTTTACTGCAGAATACAGCCTCTTCGGCTCACCACATTGTGCTGAGCTTTTAACCTATTCTAAAATCAATCTAATCCTTTCTTCCTACATAGTCTTCCATTTTTCTATCTTTCATGTGCCAATTTAAGATTTTCTTACATGTCTCTAATGTGTCTGCCTTACCACCACCCCTGGCAACGCATAACGTGACCCACCACACTCTGTGTAAAAAATTAGCTCTGACATCCCGCCTATACTTTCTTCCAATCACCTTAAAATAATGCCCCCTTGTTTAACGATTTCCACACTGGGGAAAAAGTCTAGGCTATCCTCTCAATCTATGCCTCTTATCATCCTTTACACCTCTATCAAGTTGCCTTTCATCCTCCTTGGCTCCAAAGAGAAATTTCCGAGCTCACTCAACCTATCCTCACAAGACATGTTCGCTGATCTAGGCAACATCCTGGTAAATCGCTCCTGCACCCTCTAAAGTTCCACATCTTGCTACAATAAGGTGACCAAAATACAACACAATATTTCATGTGTTGTCTAACCAGGCTGCGATATTACCTTGTAGCTCTTGAACTCAATTCCCACCTAATGAAAGCCAATACAGCATATGCCTACTTAACAACCCTATCATTTTCTGTGGCAACTTTGTGGAATCTGTGGTCATGGACCCCAAGATCCCTTTGTGCCCTGACACTACTGAGAATCTTGCTAATAATCCTATAGCCTGCCTTCAATTTCAAGCTTCCAAATTGTATCACTTCACACACTTCTTGGTTGAAATACCCAGTTAGTATCTTTCAGAAGAACAACCTGCAATTCCTTGCTAATAGATGTCATAGTCTACGAATGAATCCATCTTCTCTCTGAGAAACCTTCATGGTACATTATGGGGGAAGACATAATTTGTGGTCTGAGCTTTAATTCTTAGAGACACTGGTCAACATTAACATCCCCAACATTGCACAATTTTCTGGTGAGAAGACCTGTTGGGAGATCATAAAACCCCTGTTAGACAACAATTCTACTTTGATAATCTGAAAGTCCCTGTCTTCCCCGACTACTACCAAATAAGTAAACAGAGGGAAAGCAAATATGTAACCTGACATTTTCTAGAAGAGCATTCAATACTGATTGTAAAGCAGCTGGCAAAAAATCAAATGCTTGAGATCATACAATGAGGAAATTGCATTCTTCATATTGTCCAATAACTGCTGAAGACTATAGTCACTGGTAGGAGCTTGGAATTAAATATAATCTTCATTGAAAAATCCATCTTTTAGTTAAGTCCCTGAACAAAATTGTTATGAATAGCATTGCCCTTGGCCTCCACTGGAAAAGTAGAATATTATCACCAACTCATCATCTCTGTGAAATATCTGGTAGCACATCGCTTTGGATGTTATTTGACTGCCCAGGCAATGGATGGTATTTATATTGATATATGATCGAGTGAGGCAAGATGTGAGATCAAAGAGGGCTTACATCTTTTGAGTTTGTTCCTCAATATTTCTTGTAGGAATCATAAGTATTTTTGTTCTCATTTTCAGCTTTATCACTAATTATTTTCACTATTATCTTTCACATCTCTTCATGCATGAAAACTATCATTTTCTACCTCCTTTGTCAGTTGGTGTGATTATTTTATAAGAGCATGCGTGACTCATTGCAAGCTGTTCCCTGTGATTCCTCTCATTACTTCTATTATAACTGTTCTCAGTACATTGTGTAATGATTTGAACTGTATGAACAATATGCAAGTCAAACTTTTTGCTGTATTTTGGTACATGTGACAATGATAAACCACTAAAGAATTGCTGGATATTTGAACTCGGTATTTGTGGGACGTAAAATTGTATAAAATGTTCTGTGTAAATACCATGCCAGGGGAATATCATGGTGATTGACTAGAATTCTACTATTAGCAAGCAGCATTCAGTCTCCCATCCATTTCTCACGGTAACATCAAGTCAGTGGCCTGTTTGGTTCTCTATATTTAATGATATAAATCCCCTTTGCTTCACATGCATTGTCTGAAGGCTCCTTCTCTAACATGAACACGAGAAAATCTGCAGATGCAAATCAAAGCAACACACACAAAATGCTGGAGGAACTTAGCAGGCCAGATGATTTGTTGGTAATAAACATTTACAGAATTTTTCATGCTGGCCTGGTTTAAATCCCCAAAAATAATGGTGAAGGCAGTAGGAAACGCTGTTTCATGCCTGTTGATTCCATTGCTCAGTTCGGCTAGAGCCTGATTAACACGAGCCTGAAGTGGGATGTACACCACTACCAAGATGAACAGTGAAATCTCCCATGGCTGATAAAAAGGACAACATTTGATCACGAGATGTTCCAAGTCTGGTGAACAGGACTGGGATAGAACTGCCACATTTGTACACCACAAGGAGTTGATTATAAAAGATACTCCACCTCCTCTGCCTTTGACTACAGATAGCTCCATAGCAAGAGACACAAAATGTTAGAGGAACTCAACAGGCCAGTCAGCATCTATGGAAATGAATAAACAGCCAAGACCATTCTTCAGGACTCATTCCCATTCTCAGCCAGGGGATAGTTGTAATTCAGACAGGCAGTTTTCTAGCCTAAGATAAAAGGCATACTCTTATGGAATGAAATATCGAACTATCTGACCAACTTAAACAGATGAATTGGAGTGACTGTTACACTAGGCGATGTTTTCCTGCCAGAAGGTAAAATGTTATAAAGCTTCCAGAATATTGCGCTGTCCATGACAGGTGACAGTTATTATATAGTTTATGGCTTTTCAATAATGCCTTGTTTCAGGTCTGTACCTTAGAATAAAATTCAGCACACAGTCTCTTTGTCATGGACACAAATATATGAATTCTGACAGTTACAGCGGAGGTTCTAGTTGCAAGTTATGACATAAATATGAAACAAAGGTTTGAATATAAAGTGCATTTTACAACCCGAAGAGATTATAAAGTGCTGCACAGCCAAAGAGTTCTTTTAGATTCATCTATTTCTACTGCATTGCCGGAAATAGCAGTCAATTTGCAACCACTAACCTCCCATAAATAGCAAGGTGCTAATGACTAGGCAGTCTGATTTTTTTGCTGATGTTGATTTGGGAGTGTATATTTTTCCAAAACACTATGAATAATCTTGTTCTCTTCTTCAAATTTCAATGGAATCTTCTGCATCCACCTGGGAGAGCAAAGAGTGTCTTGGTTTAATGCCCTGCTGCAAAAAGCAACAGTCCTTCAACACTAACTGAAATGTTAACGCAGAATCTGAGGCCAGAATGTTATTAACTGTGGTGTTTATCAATACAAGTTTGTCAATTCTTTGGTCCTCTTAATTTACAATATAACAAAAACTGCACTTCACAAAAATACTTCACAGTATTGTCTGTGAAGTCTGTAAATTCTGTAAGAAGTGAATAATGCCGTACAAAGACAAGTCTTTCTTTCTCTGATTACAGACACAGCCATAAGGTGTACAAGAATAATCCTGTGAATCTCCCCTGGATTCTTTCTATAGGGAAGCATGTTGTCTCACTGTGATGACAAGACTCCAATCAGGAATTCACTGTGGGAAATTTGCAACACACATCCTAACACTTACACAAAGTGTTAGAGCCTCAATTTGCATGGTTATAATGGTCTGTCTTTAAAGGGGTATGTCGCCTTGGCAACAGATCCTCTGAAACAAGACAATCTAAACAGTAATGGACAGCCTACCTGATCGCGTCCAAAATATCTTGCAGTGGGAGGGAGAACAGCCAGAGGTCGTGGTACATATTGGTACCAATGACATAGGTAGGAAAAGGGAAGAGGTCCTGAAAAAGTCTACAGGGAGTTAGGAAGGAGGTTGAGAAGCAGGACAGCAAAGGTAGTAATCTCGGGATTACTGCCTGTGCCATGCGACAGTGAGAATAGGAATAGGATGAGGTGGAGGATAAATGTGTGGCTGAAGGATTGGAGCAGGGGGCAGGGATTCAGATTTCTGGACCATTGGGACCTCTTTTGGGGCAGGTGTGACCTGTACAATAAGGATGGGTTGCACTTGAATCCCAGGGGGACCTATATCCTGGCGGGGAGGTTTGCTAAGGCTACTGGGGAGAGCTCAATCTAGAATTGTTGGGATAGGGAACTGAACTGAAAGGACAGGGAGGGAGGCAAAAGAGGTGGAGGCGTGGCATTGTTGATCAGAGATAGTGTCACGGCTGCAGAAAAGGTGGACACCATGGAGGGATTGTCTACGGAGTCTCTGTGGGTGGAAGTTAGGAACAGGAAGGGGTCAATAACTTTACTGGGTGTTTTTTATAAGCCACTTAATAGTAACAGGAATATCGAGGAGCAGATAGGGAAACAGATCCTAGAAAGGGGTAATAATAACAGAGTTGTCATGATGGGAGATTTTAATTTCCCAAATGTCGATTGGCATCTCCCTAGAGTGAAGGGTTTAGATGTGGTGGAGTTTGTTAGGTGTATTCAGGAAGGCTTCTTGACACAGTATGTAGACAAGCCTACAAGAGGAGAGTCTGTACTTGATTTGGTATTGGGAAATGAACCTGGTCAGGTGTCAGAACTCTCAGTGGGAGAGCATTTTGGAGATAGTGATCATAATTCTGTCTCCTTTACAATCGCATTGGAGAGAGATAGGAACAGACAAGTTAGAAAAGTGTTTAATTGGAGTAAGGGGAATTATGAGGCTATCAGGCAGGAAATTGGAGGCAAATTGGAAACAGATGTTCTCAGGGAAAAGTATGGAAGAAATGTGGCAAATACTCAGGGGATGTTTGTGTAGAGTTTTGTATAGGTACGTTCCAATGAGACAGGGATGTTATGGGAAGGCACAGGAACTGTGGTGCACAAAGGCTGTAATAAATCTAGTCAAGAAGAAAAGAAAAGCTTACAAAAGGTTCAGAGAGCTAGGCAATGTTAGAGATCTATAAGTTTATAAGGCTACTAGGAAGGAGCTTAAGAAGGAAATTAGGGGGGCCAGAAGGGGCCAAGAGAAGGCCTTGGTGGACAGAATTAAGGAAAACCCCAAGGCATTCAACGAGTATGTGAAGAGCAAGAGGATAAGACGTGAAAGAATAGGACCCATCAAGTGTGACAGTGGAAAAGTATGTATGGAACCAGAGGAAATAGCAGAGGTACTTAATGAATACTTTACTTCAGTATTCACTATGGAAAAGGATCTTAGTGATTGTAATGATGACTTGCAGCAGACTGAAAAGCTTGAGCATGTAGATATTAAGAAAGAGGATGTGCTGGAACTTTTGGAAAGCATCAAGTTGGACCAGGCTGCTGTGGGAGGCGAGGGAGGAGATTGCTGAGCCTCTGGCGATGATCTTTGCATCATCAATGGAGACAGGAGAGGTTCCAGAGGATTGGAGGGTTGCGGATGTTGTTCCTTTATTCAAGAAAGGGAGTAGAGATAGCCCAGGAAATTATAGACCAGTGAGTCTTACCTCCGTGGTTGGTAAGTTGATGGAGAAGATCCTGAGAGGCAGGATTTATGAACATTTGGAGAGGTATAATATGATTAGAAGTAGTCAGCATGGCTTTGTCAAGGGCAGGTTGTGCCTTACGAGCCTGATTGAATTTTTTGAGGATGTGACTAAACACATTGATGAAAGAAGAGCAGTAGATGTAGTGTATATGGATTTCAGCAAGGCATTTGATAAGGTACCCCATGCAAGACTTATTGAAAAAGTAAGAAGGCATGGGATCCAAGGGGACATTGCTTCGTGGATCCAGAACTGGCTTTCCCACAGAAGGCAAAGAGTGGTTGTAGATGGGTCATATTCTGCATGGAGGTCGGTGACCAGTGGAGTGCCTCATGGATCTGTTCTGGGACCCTGACTCTTCATGATTTTTATGAATGACCTGGATGAGGAAGTGGAGGGATGAGTTAGTAAGTTTGATGATGACACAAGGTTGGAGGTGTTGTGGATAGTGTGGAGGGCTGTCAGAGGTTACAGCGGGACATTGATAGGATGCAAAACTGGGCTGAGAAGTGGCAGATGGAGTACAACCCAGATAAGTGTGAGGTGGTTCATTTTGGTAGGTCAAATATGATGGCAGAATATATTATTAATGGTAAGACTCTTGGCAGTGTGGAGGATCACAGGGATCTTGGGGTCTGAGTCCATAGGACACTCAAAGCAGCTGCGCAGGTTGACTCTCTGGTTAAGAAGGCGTATGGTGTATTGGCCTTCATCAATCGTGGAATTGAATTTAGGAGCTGAGAGATGATGTTGCAGCTATATAGGACCCTGGTCAGACCCCACTTAGATTACTATGCTCAGTTCTGATCGCCTCACTACAGGAAGGATGTGGAAGCCATAGAAAAGGTGCAGAGGAGATTTACAAGGATGTTGCCTGGATTGGGGAGCATGCCTTATGAGAATAGTTTGAGTGAACTCAGACTTTTCTCCTTGGAGCAAAGGAGGATAAGAGGTGACCTGATAGAGGTGTACAAGATGATGAGAGGCATTCATTGTGTGGCTGGTCAGAGGCTTTTTCCCAGGGCTGAAATGGTTGCCACAAGAGGACACAGGTTTAAGGTGCTGGGGAGTAGGTACAGAGGAGATGTCAGGGGTAAGTTTTTTACTCAGAGAGTGGTGAGTGCATGGAATGGGCTGCCGGCAACAGTGGTGGAGGCGGATACAATAAGTATATGGAGCTTAGTAAAATAAAGGGCTATAGCTAAGCCTAGTAATTTCTAAGGTAGGGTCATGTTCAACACAACTTTGTGGGCCGATGGGCCTGTATTGTGCTGTAGGTTTACTATGTTTCTATGTAAAGAATGTGATTATACAATTGGTGATTAGTTACAGGCGAGTCGCCTTATTGAAAGTTAATTCACATTTTTATTATTTTTCTAAAGCAGTTCATAAAGACCGAGATGAAATCAGAACGAAATATTCATACCAACAAACAGCTTTCACAAACAAGAGGATCTGCAGGTGCTGGAGGAACTGTTAATACCTTTCTGCAGATATGGAATTAACTCTCTGCTTTGGGAGTTTACTGAAGGGTATGGAAACCACAGTGTTGTCTCATTTACACTGGAGAAACCAAACACAGATTAGGTGACTGCAAAGTTCCCAAATTCAATCAGCATCTATTATCTGGTAGACTGTCTGATGGCCCTTTAACTTCCATGAGACTTAACAAATGCAGTTACTGAAACTAAACTTGTATCTCTTCATGGACCATGTCTCATACATATAGAGAAATTAAGACCTAGGAGAAGTCAATCATTTATCCCTCACTTGTACTTCATTATTCAATAAGATCACAGGTGATTGAACTCAGTTTCACTTTTCTCCCAAACCCATATCCTTTTATTCCTTTTGGATCCAAATCTTCAGCCATCTCCCTCACACATGCACTCAATGACTTGAGCCTCCATATCCCCCTTGGATCGCAAATTGAGCTTTTCATCTCCACCAACCCATTATTTCAAGACTAGTTTTAGATACTACAGCAGGGTAAATATCAAACCTCCACCTATTCCATCAAGCATCACTATTATTTGGATAGCACAAGATCACCACTCTTTCTGGAAAGGTATGAACCAGGCTGCATAACCTTTCCTCCCCTTGGAAATACAGAGCAGGGGCACAAAGTCCCTCAATTTGGATCCTGAAGCGCCCTCATGACATAAGGTGTAGGACAAGTATTACCACAGCAATCTATGAAATAGCCTATGAAGTTAAGGATAGGGAAAAAAGATAATACTGTGAATTAGGGTCAAATTAGAGAAATAACAATGATTAATAAGAAATAAAAATGAGAAATTAACAGAAAAAAGTAAAAATAATTGCAATACTTTTTATTTTTATAAATGGAGGTTGGCGGTTCCAAGTTAATTGTAACTTGCATCTGTGACAAGTTACTACCAGCACAAACGAAAATACAGAGCGAATGCTGAAGCTGACAGGGCAGAAAAGAATGAGTGGCATTGCAGAAACATACATTTCATTATTCAAGAAAGATAATAACAGCAGAAAATTCTGGAAATGCTCAGCAGAAAAGAGAAAGACAGTTAAAATTTTATTTCCTGTTTAATTCAGATTTTCATCTGCATTTTTTTTATTTTCGTGATGACAAATTAACCAACACTTTGCGGGTCGAAGTGCAAATTCATTGTTACTGTGCCACTAATTCTGAATCACCCGTTCATTTTGGTCCTTTGAGAGCAATCAATTGATCACTACTGCCACCTCCTGGAGAAATAGTAGCCTTGCAGCATATCCTTCAGTTCGTCGGACCTTTTACAGGATTAAAATTCTGCCACGTTTCTTTTAACACATGCATTGAACTATAGAAAATGAAAAAAAAATTAACATTTCAAGAATTAGATTATAAGATATTTAGATTGGAGACCTTATACGTTGTAAGTGTTAATAAGTTTCATTAATGATATACGGCCCTTCAGCCCATGCCTCCACCGAACATATTAGAAACCTATATATATATATATATATATATATATATATAGAATCTAAAGAAATTCATATTCTAAGATAAAAGACAAAAATACTCTTCAAAACATATAGGCTTCCTTCACGAAAAGCAGTATCACTTGTTACCTGTTTGGTATTCTCAATGTATTTAATAAAGTTAATGATTTTATTAAAGTAATGAGATTAAGTTGATTGTGAATGATAAATGATAAATAGTGATGAAAATCAGTTAATAAAATTATTGCTATAAGGCACCTTTCACAACTTCTGGAAGTCTCAGTGCCACAGTGAATGAAGCTTAGTCACTGAGTAAAGCAGGAAGAACAACAGTAAGTTCCCAGAGCAACCATGTGAAATCACTAGGTACTGCATTGTTTCAGTAATGGTGATTGAGATATATATTTCTGGCTGACACTGTCATTATTGGAATTTACTCCACTGGAGAAATAAAGATATGGCCTCAGTTTAATGTTGTATATCACTTCTCAGTGAAAAATGCATTTCCTCGGGGCAGCATCTGTAAATTAGATGTTTACATGTTATTGTCCCAATTCTCTCCCTCACAGATTTCTTAATTACCTTCATTTATGCCATGCAGTGGAAAATTAATGCAGAATTCTCAATTCCTGCAACTGTCAACATTCACAGTTCAATGTCAAAACAGCCTCATTTTCTCCCACCCCATGCTGAATCCAGACTAGTCTCATTTCCGCTCCTTCCTATGCAGTGACTCAGGGGTCCCACACCTGCTCCTCCCAATGAATATCACAGTGAAATATCTGTGTAGTGAGTAAGTGGGAGGGAGGAGTGGGACTTGTTGTGTTCTGTGTTGTGGGTAGTGGCGACACTTGCAGGAGACGCTGACCACCTTCGGGTGTGTTCGTTATTAATGCAATTGACACATTTCACTGTATGCTTCAATGTACATATGATAAATAAACTTGATGCTATTTGCTTACTTTCATTGTTCACACATTTTTTTTCTTTTTTTATAGACAATAGACAATGGGTGCAGGAGTAGACCATTCGGCCCTTTGAGCCAGCACCGCCATTCACTGTGATCATGGCTGATCATCCACAATCACCACCCCATTCCTACCTTCTCCCCATATCCCTTGACTCCACTATCTTTAAGAACTCTATCTAACTCTTTCTTGAAAGCATCCAGGGAATTGGCCTCCACTGCCTTCTGAGGCAGAGCACTCCACAGATCCACAACTCTCTGGGTGAAAAAGTTTTTCCTCAACACCGCTTTTCTCTGCAGTTTAGTTGTTTGGCAGTCTTCTTATGTGCTAATGGGCTCTATTGGGTTTCTTTGTTTTGTAACTGACTGTAAGAAGACAAATCTCGAGGTTGTATAAAGTATAAGTACTTTAATAATAAATATACTTTGACCTTGACTTTGAATCTTGAATGGCTCATTACACTCTCCCATTCATATCAGAATCAGGTTTATTATCACCGGCATGTGTCATGAAATTTGTTAACTTAGAAGCAGCAAGTTCAATGCAATACATAATATAGAAGAGAGAAAAGAATAGGCATCCGTTAGTCTCGTGAGACCATGGATTTGCGCCTTGGAAGGTTTCCAGGGCACAGGCCTGGGCAGGGTTGTATGGAAGACCGGCAGTTGCCCAAGCTGCAGGCCTTCCCCTCTCCACGCCACCGATGTTGTCCAAGGGAAGGGCACTAGGACCCATGCAGCTTGGCACTGGTGTCATTGCAGAGCAATGTGTGGTTAAGTGTCTTGCTCAAGGACACAACATGCTGTCTCAGCTGAGGCTCGAACCAGTGACCTTCAGATCACTAGAACGATGCCTTATCCACTAGGCCACACGCAAACACAAGAGAAAATAAATAAATAAATAAATAAATAAATCACAGTATATGTTTATTGAACAGATTAAAAAATGGTGCAAAAAACAGAAAAAATATATTTAAAAAGTGAGGTAGTGTTCACAGGTTCAATGTCCATTTAGGAATCAGATTGCCAAGGGGAAGATGCTGTTCCTGAATCACTGAGTGTGTGCCTTCAGGCTTCTGTACCTCCTACCTGATGGTAACAGTGAGAAAAGGGCATGCTCTCAGTGCTGGAGGTCCTTAATAATGAAAGCTGCCTTTCTGAGACACCGTTGCTTGAAGATGTCCTGTGTACTTTGTAGGCTAGTGCCCAAGATGGAGCCAACTAAATTTACAACCTTCTGGAGCTTCTTTCAGTCCTGTGCAGTAGCCCCCCCCACACCCCCCACCCCCATACCAGATAGTGATGCAGCCTGTCAGAATGCTCTCCATGGTACATCTATAGAAGTTTTTGAGTGTATTTGTTGACATACCAAATCTCTTCAAACTCCTAATGAAGTATAGTTGTTGTCTTGCCTTCTTTATAACTGCATCAATATGTTGGGACCAGGTTAGGTCCTCAGAGATCTTGACACCCAGGAACTTGAAACTGTTCACTCTCTCCACTTCTGATCCCTCTATGAGGATTGGTAAGTGTTCCTTTGTCTTTCCCTTCCTGAAGTCCACAATCAGCTCTTTTGTCTTACTGATGTTGAGTGCCAGGTTGTTGCTGCGGCAGCACTCCACTGGTTGACATATCTCACTCCTGTATGCCCTCTCATCACCACCTGAGACTCTACCAACAATGGTTGTAGCGTCAGCTAATTTATAGATGGTAATTGAGCCATGCCTAGCCACATGGTCATGTGTACATAGAGAGTAGAGCCATGGGCTAAGCACACACCCCTAAGGTGCACCAGTGTTGATCGTCAGCGAGAAGGAGATGCTATCACCATATCTGCACAGATTGTGGACTTCCAGTTAGGAAGTTGAGGATCCAATTGCAGAGGGGGGTACAGAGGCCCAGGTCCTGCAACTTCTCAATCAGGATTGTAGGAATGATAGTATTAAATGCTGAGCTATAGTCGATGACATAGGTGTTTGTGTTGTCCAGGTGGTCTAAAGCCATGTGAAGAGCCATTGAGATTGCATCTGCCATTGACCTATTGTCGCGATAGGCAAATTGCAGTGGGTCCAGGTCCTTGCTGAGTCAGGAGCTCAGTCTAGTCATGACCAACCCCTCAAAACATTTCATCACTGTCGATGTGAGTGCTACCGGGCGATAGTCATTAAGGCAGCCCACATTATTTTTCTTAGGCACTGGTATAATTGTTGCCTTTTTGATGCAAGTGGGAACTTCCACCCATAGCAGTGAAAGGTTGATAATGTCCTTGAATACTCCCGCCAGTTGGCTGGCACATGTTTTCAGAGCCTTACCAAGTACTCCATCTGGACCTTCCACCTTGTGGGGGTTCACCTATCAGAAATGTCCCATTGTTAGGGCGCATTCCGGAGTTAGGGTATATAGTAAATACTAATTTCAACAGCCGCCAATCTTCAGATTTGAATGTGGATTGCAGATAGAAGTTTAAATGCAGCTCTGAACAATGGTCTTCCTGGAGCTGCAGACTGGGGTTGATCTTCTGGGGTGTCTGCGTATGCATGACTGCAGCTGGACTGAGACAATGGGAATTAGTGTTCACTTTGGGTGTCTGGAGATTTGGAGCTGTTTGAAAACTATATGTAATTCAAAGGAAGCATTGTGGATACATATAGAATTGTGCTGCTGTTACCTTTGACCCTTAGCATATAAAAATGTCATGTAACATTAGAACAGCTCCGGCCTATGGTTAGGCCACACATAGACCCTCTCCAGTTCGCCTACCAGCCCCGACTAGGAGTTGAGGATGCCATCATCTACCTGCTGAACCGTGTCTACACCCACCTGGACAAGCCGGCGAGCACTGTGAGGGTCATGTTTTTTGACTTCTCCAATGCGTTCAACACCATCCGCCCTGCTCTGCTGGGTGAGAAGCTGACAGTGATGCAGGTGGATACTTCCCTGGTGTCATGGATTATTGATTACCTGACTGGCAGACCACAGTATGTGCGCTTGCAACACTGTGTGTCAGACAGAGTGGTAAGCAGCACTGGGGCTCCACAGGGGACTGTCCTGTCTCCCTTTCTCTTCACCATCTACACCTCAGACTTCAACTACTGCACAGAGTCTTGCCATCTTCAGAAGTTTTCTGATGACTCTGCCATAGTTGGATGCATCAGCAAGGGAGATGAGGCTGAATACAGGACTACGGTGGGAAATTTTGTCACATGGTGCGAGCAAAATCATCTGCAGCTTAATGTGAAAAAGTCTAAGTAGCTGGTGGTGGACCTGAGGAGGGCTAAGGTATCGGTGACCCCTGTTTCCATCCAAGGGATCAGTGTGGACATAGTGGAGGATTACAAATACCTGGGGATACGAATTGACAATAAACTGGACTGGTCAAAGAACACTGAGGCTGTCTACAAGAAGGGTCAGAACCGTCTCTATTTCCTGAGGAGACTGAGGTCCTTTAACATCTGCCGGATGATGCTGAGGATGTTCTACGAGTCTATGGTGGCCAGTGCTTTCATGTTTGCTGTTGTGTGCTGGGGCAGCAGGCTGAGGGTAGCAGACACCAACAGAATCAACAAACTCATTCGTAAGGCCAGTGATGTTGTGGGGGTGGAACTGGACTTTCTGACTGTGGTGTCTGAAAAGAGGATGCTGTCCAAGTTGCATGCCATCTTGGACAATGACTCCCATCCACTCCATAATGTACTGGTTAGGCACAGGAGTACGTTCAGCCAGAGACTCATTCCACCGAGATGCAACACTGAGTGTCATAGGAAGTCATTCCTGCCTGTGGCCATCAAACTTTACAACTCCTCCCTCGGAGTGTCAGACACCCTGAGCCAATACACTGGTCCTGGACTTATTTCCATTTGGAATAATTTACTTAATATTATTTAATTATTTATGGTTTTATATTGCTATGTTTCTACACTATTCTTGGTTGGTGCGACTGTAACGAAACCCAATTTCCCTCGGGATCAATAAAGTATGTCTGTCTGTCTGTCAGACAGGCCTCTTCTTCCAAGAGTGCCTGGAGTACGGTGCCTGCTGCTAGTTTTGCTGAATAAAGACTTGTATATCCACTAGCTTCAGTGTCTGTCCGGTGACGTTGTTCACAGTCACAACATTTGGGGGCTCATCCAGGATACGTTCATGACACATCATGTGCCCAGTGATCTCAGCAGTTTAAGTGGGTGAGTATTGTTAAAATTAGCACTAACAAGGTTAGAAGGTGGAGCTTAGGAAGGTTAATGGTGCCTAACAGTGACTCCTTTGCTTGCATCTTCAGAAACAACTGTATTTCGATCTTTAATATCTCTATTTTTCCCTTACAGGGTTCTTTTGAAGAGCCTGACCTGGAGTTACATGCTGACTTCAGTCCTTTGCGGGAATGGGACCCACTCTCGGGGTTTCAGAATCAGCCGTTGTTGTTCAGCCGCCAAAGGCTCGGCCTAAGAGTCCTGCTCGGATTTGGAAGCCAAGGATCTCTGGGCCCTAGAGACAGGTGGATCGAGGGCTGGTATCATGACAGGTGACCTTTGTGTCGTCGGGGAAGTTGGGAAATCTGCGGCTGTGTGCCCAGTTTTTTGGGCACAGAGCTCGAGAAAAGCGATGTGGTGGACTTTTAACATCATAAACCAACAAGTTGTTTGTTATATCTCCCCTCTCGCTGAGAAAACAGAAACACCTCTTTCTCCCTAATGAGGGAGAGAGAGAATTTGTGGTATGTCGAATACCAGGTGAAACGCAAAGTCTTTGGGGTAACTGCAAGTCTGTGTCTTCGCTATTGCTTTGCTCACACTTGAGTGTTCGGTGGCGGTGCCAATGTATTTTTTGCAGGTGGGGGAGGGGGGATTATTGTTCACTGCAGCTTATGCGCAGGAAGGGGGAACTGTGGGGGGACTTTGGGGTTCTAAAATTTAACTGTCCTTCATTCTTTGGGGCACTCCTCTGTTCTCGTAGATGGTTTTGAAGATTGTATACATTTCTCTCACATTAAATTGTACCTTTGAACTAATGCTTGGATCTGTTCAGGCCGGTGACCATGCGATCACAAAGCATCATGAACATGGCAGAGAGCTGAACTGGTGGATTTAAAAGTTGTGTGGTGGGAGTGCGTGCATGTGCTTATGTAAAAGACTAGACATTTTTGTGTAATTTGGTGAGACAGGGCTACCAGTGGCAAAGGGTGGTTACTGACCATTTGGGATGCCAGTGGGGTGCATGCATGTATACTCATTTGGGGAAACTGATTAATAGCAGACTCTTTGTATTTGTATCCTTTAAGAATAATTCTGTAACTATAGAACATTACAGCACAGAAACAGGCCTTTTGGCCCTTCTTGGGGAAATGGCCATTTTTCTGCCTAGTCCCACTGACCTGCACCTGGGCCATATCCCTCCAAACACTTCTCATCTATATACCTGTCCAAGTTTTTCTTAAACTTCAAAAGTGAGCCCACATTCACCACTTCATCTGGCAGCTCATTCCACACTCCCACCAATCTCTACATGAAGAAGCCCCCCCCCCAATGTCCCCTTTAAATTTTTCTCCCTTCACCCTTAACCCATGACCTCTTTTTTTTCTCCCCTAGCCTCAGTGGAAAAAGACTATTGCATTCACTCTATCTATACCAATCATAATATTATACACCTCTATCAAATCACCCCTGATTCTCCTACGCCCCAGGGAATAAAGTCCTAACCTATTCAACCTTTCTCTGTAACTCAGTTTCTCAAGTCCCGGCAACATCCTTATAAACCTTCTCTGCACTCTTTCAACCTTATTAATATCCTTCCTGTAATTAGGTGACCAAAACTGCACACAGTACTCCAAATTCGGTCTCACCAATGTTTTATACAACCTCACCATTACATTCCAACTCTTATACTCAATACTTTGATTTATAAAGGCCAATGTACCAAAAGCTCTTTACAAAACTATCTACTTGTGATGCCACTTTTAGGGAATTATGTATCTGTACTCCCAGATCCCTCTGTTCTACTGCACTCCTCAGTTTCCTACCATTTACCTTGTATGTTCTACCTTGGTTTGACCCTCCAAAGTGCAATACATCACACTTGTCCGCATTAAATTCCATCTGCCATTTTTCTGCCCATTCCTCCAACTGGTCCAAATCCCTCTGCAAGCTTTGAAAACCTTCCTCACTGTCCACTACACCTACAATCTTTGTATCATCATCAAATTTGCTGATCCAATTTGCCACATTATCATCCAGATCATTGATATAGATGACAAATAACAATGGACCCAGCACTGATCCCTGTGGCACACCACTAGTCACAGGCCTCCACTCAGAGTAGCAATCCTCCACTACCACTCTCTGGCTTCTTCCATTGAGCCAATGTCTAATCCAATTTATTACCTCTCCATGTATACCTAGTGACTGAATCTTCCTAACTAACCTCCCATGCAGGACCTTGTCAAAGGCCTTACTGAAGTCCATGTAGACAACATCCACTGCCTTCCCTTCATCCACTTTCCTGGTAACCTCCTCAAAAAACTCTGATTGGTTAAACATGACCTACCACGCACAAAGCCATGCTGACTTTTTCTAATAAGTCCCTGTCTATCCAAATACTTGTAGATCCTATCTCTTAGTATTCCTTCCAATAATTTACCTACTACCAATGTCAAACTTACTGGCCTATAATTTCCCAGCTTTCTTTTTGAGCCTTTTTTAAACAATGGAACTACATGAGCTATCCTCCAATCCTCCGGCACCTGACCCATGGGTATCGACATTTTAAATATTTCTGCCAGGGCCCCTGCAATTTCAACACTAGTCTCCTTCACGGTCCGAGGGAATACCCTGTCAGGTCCTGGGGATTTATCTACTCTGATTTGCCTCAAGACAGCAAGCACCTCCTCCTCTTTAATCTGTATAAGTTCCATGACCTCCCTACTTGTTTGCCTTGTTTCCATAGACTCCATTCCAGTTTCCTTAGTAAATACAGATGCAAAAAAACCCATTTAATATCTCTCCCATATCTTTTGGTTCCATACATAGCTGACCACTCTGGTCTTCAAGAGGACCAATTTTATCCCTTACTATCCTTTTGCTCTTAACATACCTGTAGAAGCTCTTAGGATTATCCTTCACTCTGACTGCCAAAGCAACCTCATGTCTTCTTTTAGCCCTCCTGATTTCTTTCTTAAGTATTTTTATACTCCTCAAGCATCTTATTTCCTCCCTGTTGCCTATACATGTTATACATCTCTCTCTTCTTCTTTATCAGAGATCCAATATCCCTCAAGAACCAAGGTTCCTTATTTTTATTCATTTTGCCTTTAACCCTGACAAGAACATACAAACCCTGGTGTAACACTTTTAACTGCAAAGGAATATAATAAGTGGCAGATTGCAGAATACCTACTCTGCGTTTTTAAGTGTGTACTGCTCAATTTTTATCATCATCTATATTTTGCATAGTATGGGAATTATTGTGGAGATATCTGAGGGAGAGGTTATACCCAGATCTATCTGTCGGGATGGCACTGATTGAGGTCAGGCAATGTCAGGTCGAAAACCCTTATGACCCAAATCAGCCCTTGAACTTGATTACAACCATCCATAAGTCTTCACTCCAGGGAGAAGCAGAGCATTTTGACAGAGATACCCTCACTTAAGGTAACCCATGGGAAAACAGAAATCTGGCACAAGCTCGAGGAAATGATTGGAATTCACTGGATGTACCAAAAAGATATACATGTGTTGGGAAAAACAAAGTATCACAGGAATATGTGGGATAGTATGGCCCAGGGGATGCAGGATGGTACATGGTCAACTACCAGGAATGCCAGTAATGAAGAGAAATATCACTTCTTTAAGGGGGAAGTGAGACAGTGACACGGGGAGGTGAGTGTAACTGGGAAATGATAACGTCAAAGGTTCAGAGAGTTGATGACCCTGCCATGGATTATGCAGAACAGAAATATCGAGTGTATGAGGAGTATTCAGGATTGGATAATCCAGGGAAGAATGACCCAGTCTTACTGAAAATGCTAAAGGAAACCTGAGCTCAACCCACCAAGTTTCAGATTTGGGGATAGCAGTGGGATCAACTTACTCCGTGATGGTATCATGGGCCAATGAGATAGACTAGAGAGGGGGAAGAGAAGTCGTAAAGTGGCTGTAGTGAATGTAGCTGCCATGACATCACAGAGAAATTGCTGGGGCAGTGTGGTGAACTACATATACCTGTCTGGACATGTCCCCCGCTGACTGCTCCTGTGGCTCCTCCCACAGACCCCGGTATAAAGGCGATTGGAGGCACTGCTCCTCCCTCAGTCTCCAGGATGTTGTGTGATGGTCTCTTGCTTCTGATAGTGCTCTCTTCCAGCTAATAAAAGCCTGTCTCTCGCCTCACGTCTCCGAGAGTTATTGATGGTGCATCAGGCACGCAGCAAGGAACTGCTGGAATAGATGAGGGAGGGTAAAAGAGGTGAGTTGTTGCAGCCACAATTGGAGGCAGTGTCCGAAAAATAGAGATAAGTGTGAAAGTCACTCACCTGAGCAGGCAGAATCCATGGCAGTGGCCTCTCTTTCTGATTTGACTGCTGTCCAGATTATGGAGCTGGTGAAGTTAGACAAATAGCTGCCTACAGTCTCTATTGCCAGTAATGGCCTTCCACAGATGTACACAAGAGGTTTATTAGGGGCTAGCAATGTGAAATGCTAGTGCTCAGTTTCTTACCTCTCAATGCAATATCTTTATTAACTCATTTCCAGCCCTTCCATGCAATTGTCAGCATCTTCTGATGCAATATGCTAAAGGCCCCAATTTCTCCAATAACTGAACTACTCTAATACAAGCTCCTCCCAGAGCAATATCTCACTCTCCTCCCCTCCCCATCCCAAATACAATATCCAATGAGCCTCTTGCCTGTTCATCACAGTGCAATATCTCACGCATCCCACCCTGTGCAATATCTGAAACAAACAGAGAAAATGCCAGAAACAATAAGCAGGTCAGGTAGCATCTGTAGAAAGAAAAATCAGAGTTAAAAATTTCAGGATATGATCGCTTCATCAAAACTCAAAAAGAGAGATAAAAGATTAAGGCTAGTACAACCGGGTTCAACACCACTGTAAGGAGTTTGTATGTTCTCCCTGTGACTTCATGTGTTTTCTCTGGATTCTTCAAGTTTCCTTTCACATTCCAAAGATATACAGATCAGTAGGTTTAGGTTAATTGATTATAAGGTTGTAATTGCTTGCATGGGCTCATTGGGTTGGAAAGGCCTGTTATCTTGCTATATCTCTCTTAAAAAATATAAACTGCCAGTAAGGGAGAGGGGAGGTGAATCAGACAAAGGGAAAATCTGTGTTGAGGCCCAGAGTTGTAATGGGACAGTAGGTTGTGACAATAGCCACTGCTCTACACACTGTCCTTACACACCTGGAGAAGAGGGATGCTTATGTGAGAATGCTGTTCTTGGACTACAGTTCAGCATTCAACATCATAATTCCGCCCAGGCTTGACAAGAAGCTCAGAGACCTCGGCCTTTACCCTGCATTGTACAGCTGGATCCTGAACTTCCTGTCAGATTGCTAGCAGGTGGTAAAAGTGGTCTCCCTCACTTCTGCCCCTCTGACCCTCAATACAGAAGCCTCCCCAGGGCTGTGTCCTAAGCCCCCTCCTTTACTGTCTGTATACCCATGACTGTGTTTGCCACCCACAGCTTCAATCTGCTAATTAAATTTGTAGATGATACTACAGTGATTGGCCTTGCCTCAAATAATAACAAGGCAGCCTACAGAGAAGAAGTCATCACCCTGACACAGTGGTGTCAAGAAAACAACCTCTCTCTCACTGTTGCAAAAACAAAGGAGCTGGTTGTGGACTACAGGAGGAATGGAGATAGGCTAGCCCCTATTGACATCAATGGATCTGGGGTTGAAAGGGTGAACAGCTTTAAATTCCTCAGCGAGGATCTCACACGGTTTGTATATACCGGCTAATGTGGTGAAAAAAGCACAACTATGCCTCTTTCACCTCAGGCAGGTGAAGAAGTTTGGTGTGGGTCCCCAAATCCTAAGGACTTTGTACAAAGGGGCACAACTGAGAGCATCCTTATTGACTGTATCAATGCCTGGTATGGGAATTGTACTGACAGAGGTGTAACTGAACTACTCTAATACAGCTCCTCCCAGAGCAGTATCTCACTCTCCTCCCCTCCCCACCCCAAATACAATATCCAATGATTTTTACTCCTCCTGTATGTGAAGGATGTAAGAAATAAAGTCAATGCAATTCAATCTGCGGAGTGTTTTGGATTTCCAACAAGTGTTTTCTTTTTATTGATATGCAATATCTGGCCTTGCTTGCCCATCTTTCAGCATTCTCTGAGTTGACCCTTGCTTACCTATCCCCGTGCATTGTCTTTTAGACAACTTCCTCACCCATTCCTGTGCAATGTCTGAATTCCTCCTTGCTCAGCCTTCCCTTTGCCATCACCTCTCCCTGCACAGACCTTCCCTACCTCCCCGCAGTCAGTGCGCAGGCGCGCTGGAACCGGCAACGATGAGGCTACGTTCGTCCCTGTTCGGCTGCTGCGGCCTCCTGGTGCAGCTCTTTGGAATGGCCCTCTTCCTGCGCGGCTTCTTCCCCGTGCCAGCCAGGTCGTCGGGCTTCACCAAAGCCAAGGTGTCGGATGTGCCGGCAGAGCCAGCCGGAGGTAACGGGAGTGGGGTCCCGGGCCTGCTAATGGCGGTTCCTCAGTGCCGGAGCCGCTCTGCACGGGGAGAGGGGGCAGTGCGGGGAAGTATTTCATTACTGTGTCCCGGCCAGGATTCCGCAGCCCTGTCACCGTCTCTCTACCCCTGCTCTCTTAGGGGTGGAGGGAATAATAAAGTAACTTCCGCCTGTGTTACTCCATCCCCGGCACTTATTCCTGCAGACGCGAGAAGTGCCACATCTGCCCCAACACCTCTTCCCTCCCTCCCTATGATTCAGGGCTCCAAACAGTCCTTCCAGGTGAGGCGACGCTTCACCTGCGAGTCTGACAGGGTCATCTGTTGTATACGGTGCCGCCTCCTCTACATCAGAGAGACCCGAAACAGCCTGGGGGACTGCTTCGTCGAGCACTTCGCCCTGTCCGCTGCAAAAGGCAGGATCCCTCAGTGGCCACCCGTTGGAATTTGACTTCCCATTCCCATTCTGACATGTCAGTCCATGGCCTCCTCAGGTTGGAGCAGCAACACCTCATATTCTGTCTGGGTAGCCTCCAACCTGATGGCATGGACATTGATTTCTCAAACTTCTGATAATTTCTACCCTCTTCCCTTCTCTCCCTTTCCATTCCCATTCTGGTTCCCTTCTCCTTGCTTCCCCCGTTGCCACTCCTTCCCTTACTTCCATGTTCTACTGTCTTATCAGCTTACTTCTTCTTGAGCACTTGACCACTTCCCATCTATCACCCACCCTCCCAGCTTCTTTCTTCACCCCCACCTTTCCCCTCACTTGGGATTTACCGATCACCTGCCAGCTTGTGTTCTGTCCCCTCCCACTGCCGCCTTATTCTGGTTTCTGCCACCTCTCTTTCCAGTCCTGATGAACAGTCTCAGCCTGAAGCATCAACAGTTTATCCCCCCCAACTCAAGCCTGACTTGCTGAGTTCCTCCAACATTTTATGTGTGTTGCTCAAAATAGTTTGAAATTATTATTTTTAAAACTTGATTATGTTACATTCAGTTATTTTTTACTAATTAATGTAGGAAAAAACATTGATTTTCAGTAGTATTGAAGACTGCATTCCAAATGGACTTTTTATTCATTTTTTTTGGATCAAGATCACCCCTTGTCCTTCAGGAGTTGGTGGTGAGGTGTCATCTTGAACTTTGCAGACCACCTTCTGAAATTAATCTCAGTGCTGTGGAACATGTGGTTCCAGGATTCACACCTATTGATGATGAAACACTGGTGGTAGAAGATGGTGTATAACTTCGAGGGGAATCGTCAGGTGGTGTGTTCCAGTGCGCTTCCTGCCCTTGTCCTTGGTGATGGAGATTGCAGATTTGGAAGATGTTGCTGAAATAGCTCTGACTAACCACAGCACTGCTCATCGATAACGAGTGAACGATAATAAGGTGACTCAGTTTTGAAGGAACTGATGCTTACAGAGGTTGGAAGAGAACATTGGAACTATTTAGTCCTGGTGACTTTAGAGGGTCTGTTGAAGTTAAATGGGCAAATGTAAAACAGGGATTTTCTCAAAGGATGAACAGTGACTGAGAAAATCCCTGATTAAAATTTTCACAGAATGCAGCAGAATGGACTGAACCTCGCTGGACTGGGCCCACTATCCAGAATTGTTGTTAATGTCTTCAGGCAACCTTGGGTAGGATGGGAGAACAAATCTTATTGGCTGGTCTGCTGCTCAAGTCATTATTTAGTAGTGTAATGCAGAACTGTGCTTTCTCAATACTGAACACTACCCCATCACCAAGTGACTGTTGAAAGAAGGGGAAGCTGGGGAAGGAGCCTGGCTTGCTGTCAAAGTTGTTAACGACTCAAAAGTTTTCATATGTTTCTGACATTCAGATGTGTGAACATCACAACTGAAGGAAGCTTTTAATTAAAATGCAAAAAAAAGCACTTGGGATTACAGTGGATTAGGATACAGTGTTCATTGGGACACATTGGGATCAGTACATTTTGGCCCAATTCTGTCCTAATTAGCCAAAGTTTCATGGAAATAGTTAAAAACGTATTTTAATAAAAACACTTTAACTGAGTAACAAATTACGTATTTAAATGAAATGCAGAACAAATTAGAACACTGTTACTATAGTACTATAAAACTGTGTATTAGTTCTAATAGTTATCTACAGAGGATACCACATTGAACAAACTCAGCACAGTCACCTAGTGCAGATAATGGACTGCCTTCAAATAATGCATCTTCCAAATCTTCATTTTTATTGTAACATTCAAGATGATTGTAGGTACCTTCACATTCTTTGTTACTCCTAACTTGTTGAAGTGAAATCATTTCATTTTCACTCACAGCTGCTTCTGGCATCTCCAAGCCTGAATGCTTGAAATTGCTGTGAGCAAAAAGGTTCTGAATTGTCTTACTGCTTATTTCTTGCCAATGATCAGTGACAACAATCATTGTTTCTTGAACACAAATACACATAAATGATGCTATTTTAAAAACTGTTCACTCTAAGCACAGTGTAGTGTCTAACAGCCATGCAAGTGCATGCAACTCTGGTGACTGATCATGCACTAGCTCTAGATTCTAAAGCTGGTTCCCAGCACTGAACTCCATGTTGGGTTAAGGGGATTTAGAGGTGTCTAAGCCTCTCCTCGAAGGAGGAAGTAAGTCAGAGGCAACCTGGTATTGATTATTGTAACACACACAAAATGCTGGAGGAACTCAGCTGGTCAGGCAGTATCTATGGAAAAAATTGAACAGTTGACATTTTAGGCCAACACCCTTTTTCAGGACTGAGAAGGTAGGGTCCATGGCCGCCTCTTGTGCCATGATAAGGCCACCCTCCAAGTGGAGGGACAACACCTTGTATTCCATCTGGGTGCCCCGCCCCCCCCAACCTGATGGTATGAATATCAATTTCTCCCTTTGGTAAAACAATTACCCTCCCCCCCAACCTTCCTTTATTCCCCACTCTGACCTTTTACTTACTTTCACCTACCTATTACTATCCCCTGGCTCTCCCCCCTTTCCCTTTCTCCAATGGACAACTCTACTCTCATCAGATTGTTTCATTTCCGGCCTTTGACCTTTCTCACCTGCCTGGCTTCACCTATCACCTTCCAGCTAGCCTCTTTCCCCTTCACCCACCTTTTTCTTCTGGCATCTTCCCCTTTCCATCTCCAGTCCTAATGAAGGGTCTCAGCCTGAAAAGTTGCTTTGGATTTCCAGCATCTAAAAACTTTCTCATGTTTGTGATTGATTATTGTAGCCTCATCACCTTGGGTGCATATCTAATTGTTCAGCTGTCATAACCTAAACATGACATTGTGCCATATTGACTACATCAGGGAGGCTAACAAATTCTAATAGTTAAAGTATGTGTGTAAAGGATATGTTAATTCTTTTGGTTTAGGCTTTGCATCAAATCAGACAAAACCACCACCTCCATTGTTTGGAAGAGTTGTGATTATGCTGGTGGATGCTTTGAGAGAAGATTTTGTCTTTGGAGTTAAAGGAAAGCAGTTCATGCCATATACCAGACACTTGGTTGAACAAGGTTCATCACACAGTTTTATTGCTAAAGCGTGGCCTCCAACAGTTACTATGCCCAGAATTAAGGTATTTTTTTAAAAGAACTATTTGCAGTTAGTAGAAATAAAATAAATTAAAACCATCAATATATCAATAAACACAATGAATTTTGTTTATTTTGTGGTGTCTTATGATAAGAATGACAGGTTAGCAAGTTCCAGTAATGTCATCAATGTTTGAAATAAAATTATCATCAAAGTATGTACAGTATCTGTTGCCATATTGCAGGCATTTATTGGGGGGGGGGCAGGTCAAATCCAATAGAATTTATGTGCATAAAAAAATACTGTGATCATGAATTGGATCAGTTGTTAAAAGTGGGTCTCTGGGTCACAAAATCAGTTCAGAGGAGTGGTGTTTGAAATTATCCATGGCAGTTCATAAACCTGTGGCTCCTGATAGCTTGAATTTCTGCTTTGTGTTCTCTCTCAGAGAAAGGGTTAAAAAATTTTTGAAGAAGAGAGCGTTGCTTTTTTCTTTTATTTATAAGTGGGTGTCATTTCTCAAAGTGATGCATTAAAAAGGGTATGGGAGCATACTGTCTTGTTACGCCTGGGAATAGAGTGTGAAACCCTGATGTTAAGTGGAAACTAACAATTATTCTTGGGAGGGTTTGCTTGAATAGAATTTTAGAGTCGTCAGATGGAATGTTTTCAATGTCTTTTTTAAACTTGAACTTATTTATTTATTAGAGATTCAACACGAAATAGGCCCTTTTGACCCTTTAAGCCACGCCACCCAGCAAACTCCCCCAGTTAACCCCAGCCTGATCGTGGGTCAATTTACAATGGCCAGTTAACCTACTAATCTGTACATCTTTGGACTGCTGGAGGAAACCAGCACATTTGGAGAAAACTACACGTTCCACAAACTCCTCACAGAGGACACTGGGATTGAACTCTGAACTCTGATGCCCAGAGCTGTAATGATGTCAGCGTAGACTTTGAGCATTAATAATGAACTTATGCATATTTTCTTAAATGTTGACAGCATTTTTATTACCTTTTTCTGTGTGAATTTGTTTAGGCAATGATGACTGGTAAAATACCTGGATTTATTGATATAATCATGAACCTGAATTCTGCTGCTCTGACAGAAGATAATCTAATCTGGCAGGCAAAAGCTGCTGGAAAAAGAATTTTGTTCTATGGTGATGACACTTGGGTCCGAATGTTTCCTGATCAATTTATAGAACATGATGGAACTACCTCTTTCTTTGTATCCGATTATACTGAGGTCAGTATATATTCTTGACACCCTTTGAACTTGTTCTGGTGACCCTCCAAATTCTGAAGACTTTTTTAGATAAATCCCTATAGTAACCAAGTGAATGGCAGAAATATACAAAAATACAATAAAATTAAATTTACAATCATAATTTATACATAATTTAAATACATAATTTTTAAATGGGAATAAAATTTGATATTTTATATCATGTTTTGGAACTTTGAACTGGACCTTTGAAGCTTTGAACTGATGAACTTTGACTTTTATCTTCAATAGTTCAGTAGTTCCATTTAATATCAAAGAAATGTATACAATATACATCCTGAAATTCTTCACAAGCATCCATGGAAACAGAAGAGTGCCCCAAAGAATGGGTGACATTTAAAATGTTTAAAAGGCCCCCTACACTCGCCTCCTACGCACAAGCAGCAGTGAAGCTTAGTTTTACATTCTCAGCTCTAAATCAGAAGGTTGCTGGTTCAGTATCATACCTAGAACTGAGAATGTTCTAATCAGGCACAACGGTCCAGTACTGATAATTACACTGTAAAAGAAGATGATGAAATTGAATTTTGGAAGCAGAGTAGAATGAGCAATCACAATTTTAATGCTCATGAACCGGATAAATTCCTATATTAATGGCTTTATAACACTTTAAATCAGCTTGAGGATGTGAAAACAGCTGCTTATTTCTGAAGTTACTTCTTAGTATAAATTGATTTATTCACTTCATTCATTAAGCAACGTTGCTTGTTCCAATATTTACCATATGAGAGTCCTTTTTGATTATCTTTCTTGCACATTGAGAATGTTTTTCTTGTGTTCACCAGAAAAGAAGTTGTAAATCTTATTGCTATTCTTTGCTAAATCATTGGTGTCATTAAAATCAATTCTTTTAAAGTGTTAATTACTATGTTAGTATAAGATTCATAATGCCTCCCTATTTGTTACTCTTGAATGGTGTTAGTTTTGATCATTATTATAAATTTTGAAGTAAAAAATGTCTTTAATATTCACAGGTAGATGAAAATGTAACAAGGCATTTGGATAAAGTATTAGAAAGAAACGATTGGGATCTATTAATTTTGCACTACCTTGGATTAGATCATATAGGTCATCTGGCAGGACCAAATAGTCCCTTGATCGGACCAAAACTATCAGAAATGGATAATGTTGTTCAGAAGATTCATGAAGGACTTCTATCCAAGGTTTGTAAAGTTTTATTAAAATTAGCATTAATCTTGAAACTACTGAAATTCAGCAATGTAAAAGTAATGTTACAGTTGTATAGAATTTGGTCTAACTTAATATGGTGTAATATTTCAGTGTAGAAAATACTTCCTCCTGTAACCATAGGTTTTAAAATTAAAAATAAACATGTAATCCTATTTAGAATAAGTTAAGAATTATGTCCCATGTATTAATGTATTTCTGTATGACTTTACAGGAAAGTGAAGCTTCTGTGCCCAGTTTATTAATATTGTGTGGGGATCACGGGATGTCAGATACTGGCAGTCATGGAGGTTCTTCAAAGCATGAAGTAGACACACCACTAGTTTTCATTAGCTCTGCTTTCACAACGAAGAGTGAGTTACAGAACTTTTCAATAACCGTTATAAAAGTTCTGCTTTTGCATTTTACACATTTTTGTTATTTTGAACCTTTTAGGTGCTGAGTTTTTTCATTGCTATTTAACTTAATGTTTCCAATCTCTTTGTAAAGTTTAAATGTAAATTTTCTCAGTTATGTCCTACCTATGACTGTTTGCTGAGGCTTAAAATCAGAAGAGTGAGATGGTAATTTTATTTAGCCAAGATCAATGCTAAGATTTAACTTAGTGCTCAGGATGTGCTCCCAGGAATCAGTACTACAATTGTAGCCTCAAGAAAGCGATAGCACTGTTGTGGAAATTTGATTGGGAGCTTGAGCCTCTCCTGGCACCCCGAGAGCAATGGTTCGAGTATTGTTGCATGGCTCACTGTGAAGTGAGCCTCATAAGAGGTGGCTCCCTGTGAGCAGAGTTATTGGTCAAGCCAAGGTGAACAATGCATTGAAGTGTAGTACTTCAGGCTGGTAAGTGCAGACTATTGCTGGGGGTTGGCAGTGGGCGGTTCAGATTGTCCAAACTTCTTGTGGATGTGATGGAAGTAGTTGCTGCCACATCTGTTAGGTCCATCACTCTCTTCAGTCTGTGGTTCTCACTATAATAAGAAGTAACATGCCATTTGTTTCCTTCACATCCACAAGGCAGTGCTGAGAGAGTTTACAAAATTTGGGTGGTCTATTCAATAGAGAGGTCTGCAAGTAGCCCACTGTTGCCAAACTTGTCAAGGTGCAGCACTGAATTCCATATCTCAGCACTGTTCACCCCAGCCAGTGCAACGTCACCCATTGCAGGCAGGCCCTACACTTAGTAGCTTACACTGCATTGAGACATGTGGCAGTGAGATCACTGTTCCATTGTTGCAGGAGCTCCAGAGAAGGGCAGGTTCCTGGCACAGGGAGGTGCACACTTGTGAATGTTCTGCTTCCAGGACTAAGTGTGCTATAACAAATTGGTATTCTGTGGAAAATAAGGCTTTGGTATATCTTGTTTGGTTAAACACTTATAGTACTGTGCAAAAGTCTTAGGCACATACAAGATACATAGCTTGGGTTCCGAGGACCTTTGCACAGTATTGTATTTTTCGAAGTGGATCAAGTTTGTAGATCTGGCGGGAGCAAAGGATGTTGGCAATGGCAAGGGTGGAGTACCCGCAGGAGAGGTGTAGGACAGGTAACATAGAAGGAGTGCCAGGGGTGTGGGTTGGCATGGGTGCAGACGTACCTAGCCCTGAGACTCCAGGCAAGGTCATTTGATTCCAAGGAATTTGTATGTTGATCATTATAGAATGTCGCTCAGGTGCTTCCCACTCCCTCCCCTCTCCCTTCCACTTTTCCCAACCATGATTCCTCTCTCCCTGCCCCCTTCCCACTTTCAGCCCACAGCAGAAATCCATATCAGAACCAGGTTTATCATCACTCATGTATATAAAATGATATTTTTTTTGCAGCAGGAGTACTGTGCAATACAGAAAATTACTAGGGAATAAAATTATCAGGGATATTATATATAATGTCCTAAGACTTTGGCACAGTACTGAATTCCATCTTTGATGGTTTTATTTATCGAATGCTTGTTAAGATTTTGATAGTTTTGCTGAAGATGTGAATTGTCCAGTCTTGGGTTCAGTATGATCTTTTTAAACATTATTAATTTGCTTAGCATGAATGTTATGTGATTTGGTATGGTACTTGAACCCACATCATCCTGATTTGGAACAGATTCTGACAAAGCTATCTTTTGCAGGCTGACATCACCACAGTATGGAATGACATGAATCAGGCAGTACATTATAGAGTTATTGAGCACAAAAGCTGGCTCTTCCACTCACTATAACCTTCTTTGTCCAACAACCATAATTCCATTTTCCTGCATTAGCAGCTAACCTATTCTTTGTAGGAAGTGTTACAGGTACCTGAATCTAATATGCTCTGCATTTTGGACACCACTTTTTACTTAAACTCAAATCAACTTATTGGTTGTATATTAGGAAATATAGAAAATATGCAAGTATCAACCTCGAAGATATTCATGGTCCCCCCTCATAGAATTAGTGACTTCATTCTATTAGCCATTGGGCATATTAAAAAAAAATGTTGCAAGTCAATACCTCTTAGACTAGCACTTCCAAAGATGTGCTTTCGCATATTGGTAGAACATGGTTATCCATTTAAAGGATGTCTCATTTTGTAATCCATTCACTCCACTGATATTTTGCTTTTGAGATTCTCAGGTCTACATATAAATGTTTGGAAAGGAGCAAAAACTCAAGAATATGGTTTTACAATGATTTGACTTGTTAAATAGATGGCAATGCTTTTTATGATCCTCATAAAACCAAAAATATGCTCCTTGATGTTTTTATTTCAGAATCAGAAAATGTTGGAGATACTGGAACTGCTGGAGTTTGAGTAGAATATGTGGAGAGAGAAGCAAAGTTATTTCATTTTGCTGAACTTTCATGTATTTTGTTTCTTCTTTCACAGATGCTACCTAACCTTCTGATGAATATATCCAGAATTTTGGTTTTTATCTTGGATATTCAGCATCTAGTTTTTTTTTTGTTTTCTTGGGTGATTCTATTAATTTTGCAGATCAATGAATTGAAATGTTATGAAATTACAGTTTCTGTTGCTTAACTAATCTAATTAGAAGTAACTAAATTTTGTATAATCTTTCTTCTGGATCCTAGATAAAATAATTCATTGATGTTTCTCATTATCATATTCCTAGATTCCTTTGTTGCTTCTGAATATGTGGAGCAAACCGATCTCACATCCACTTTAGCATTAGGATTTGGTTTGCCTATCCCTCGGAACAATTTGGGGCATCTCATTCCATCTGTCCTAGAGGAAAGACCTTTACGAGAACAGCTAAGATACTTGAATCTTAATGGATACCAACTTAGTCTTCTAATTCAGGAGAGCATTCCTGCATATGAGAAAGGTGAGGCCAATTTGCTGTGTTTCGGATAGCACAAGGTTTAACTCATGATCCATTGAGAAGTCTTCACATTAACTCCAAAAATGTGAAGGACATTTTTTTGCCTTTTCAGTTTATGGTTCTATACTTTGATATCATTGCCTCTTCAAAAGTAGTAAGCATATTTTTCTGACTGCTGGTTAGTTTTGAGATACCTTGGGTATGCATGAATCTACTGTAAGAATTTTAATGAATTGGGAATGACACTACTTCCTACTCTTAGCATGTGATATACCCCAAAGGTTTTTAAAGGTTTATTCATGTTTAATTGCATACAAAATCCTGTTCATTTGTACTTTCAACAAGGTTTGCAAAAATATTTATTGTTTGGGCCTCTGCTTCAACTAATTCAGTCTTATTCTACTATCATTCTTCTGTAGAATTGACTGTCTGCTAGTGCTTTAATATATTCATCTGTGATTTTTAATACTTCATTTAGCTTCCCATTCCTATCTTAGTTCCCGTACCCATAATCTTAAAATTCTTGGTATTGACATTCTTCCAAATCTGCCCTCAAGCATCCCTGATTTTCTTCATTTTGTTTTAAAAGTAACCGTTTTGGGAAAAAAATGGGGAATTCCCTCATGAAGCCTCAAACTTTCCTATTTTAAGCTGATACACTAAACCTGTTTCTTTGACCAAGCTTTTGGATATTGTCCTAATATCTCCCTTTGTGGCTTGATAAACAGTTTCATCAGGTAATGCTCATTTAAAATATCCCTGATCTTTTTTTGCTATGTAAATAGCAAGAAGCCATATAATAGCTTTTTACTAACGAGTGGCTGGGTACTGATGTGTGCAAATCCAAGTCATTAAAACAAAGGCAAGGATGGGGAAAATGCTTCACTATTTTTATTTATGCTGCCTAGGTTGAGGGAGTGGTTGCCGTTGTGCCTGTGTTCTAGAAAGGAAGGTAAATTCTATTTTGATTAAATTCAGCTAATCTAATCAACATTATGAATAACTTCTTGGCATCCATAATTTGATGTTAACTTAAAGAACATTTAGAAATGCCAGTATAACCTTGTTAGAAGATAAATTGTACAGAAAGTATTTGTGTTTTTTAAAAGAAAAATAATAATTTGAAGCAATACTGTGTTTATATAACTTTTTCAGAATAAATATCAACAAATTTTACTGTAACTGTTAGAATTTTTTTGAATATGTGATGCAGAAGGAAATGTTAGTTGATGAGCAAGAAGAAAAAATATTACTTCGATTATCCTGTACTATTGTTAGGATGTATTTTGGATTTGAGCTATACCAAAGTTTATATGATCTGTCACAAAGCTTGTTTTGAAAGTTTCCTCTTGTAAATTCTCAATTCTTCCCCAAAAAATCTGTTTTCCAGGATTCATTTCACCATAACTAAGTTACAGGAATCTGAGGTGGTTGAATATTTTTATTATGGCAAATTTCCTCACCCTAAACAGTGTTTTGATTTGATCTTTTTGCAGATGCTGGGTACAAACTATTTCAAATAGCACTAAAATCTCATGGTTCCTGGATCAAACTTTATTTGGAAGGTAACACTTCAGAGACTCTAGCAAATGTAGGGAAAAAAGTGTTGAGGCAGTATTTGGATGCACTGAACTTCATGAGCTCCTCGCTTTCCAAGGTTGTGGCACAGTATGATATGTACTCAATGATTGTAGGAACAATCATTGTGGTAGAGGTAGGGTCAATTGCATATTATTCACTTCTCCTTTCCTCTCCTCACTATTCCATTTTTTTAAATAGTTTTTTTGTAGAGTAGATGGTGGATTGCAATTTGGATTGGCTGAGGCAAGTACAGCATCTGCCATTTTAGTAAAGGCTGCTCTATCTGTGACCACAATGCACCTCCAAAATAGGTTAGGCCTTGTGGTTGTGCAAATGACAGGTCTAAGACATGTCTATGGCCCTTTCTTTAACAATGTTAAACTGTACATGTTTACAGAATGCATGCATTATTAAAGAGAGGAGATTTATTTTAAAACTACTGTAGCGATGTACTACATATAGAGCTAGAGACAAAGACACACAGTCGGTAAGTTGTTTCGAGACTAGTTTATTCAAACTTTGCGGCGCTGGCTTTTAATCCCTAGTTCCCACCTTCTCCAGGCGGAAATGACATCAGAGGTGCATTACCAAAGTTTCCCCCCACGCACTGGCTATTTGTGAGCCGGTTCGCCTGCGCAGAAAGTGGGTCGCCACATAAACCCCCCCCCCCCCAGAACCGGCGATACACCCCCCCCAATGTCTACAGTCTGAATCAGGCTCTGTTTGGCCGTCTGCCTCTGCGCCGCGGTGCCTGAACCTCGACTGGCTGTGCCAAGTCCACATGGGCTGTTTTGAGTCGGTCCACCGTGAAAACCTCCTCTTCCCCCCCAATGTCCAGAACATACGTGGACCCGTGGTTCCTGAGCACCTTTTACGGCCCCTCGTACAGCCTCTGTAGCGGTGCTCGGTGTGCACCCCTTTGTACAAACACAAACTTACAGTTCTGCAGGTCTTTGGGTATGTAGGTTGGAGTCTGTCCGTGCTGTGAAGTCGGTACGAGGGCCAGGATGCGGAGCCTTTTGCATAGTCTGTCCAGGACTGCTGCGGGTTCTTCCTCTTGCCCCCTCGGGGCTGGTATGAACTCTCCTGGGACGACCAGGGGTGCGCCGTACACCAACTCGGCCAACGAGGCGTGCAGATCCTCTTTGGGCGCTGTGTGAAGTCTAAGCAGGACCCAGGGAAGCTCGTCCACCCAGTTAGGTCCTCTCAGGCGGGCCATGAGAGCCGACTTCAAGTGACGGTGGAAGCATTCCACTAGTCCGTTCAACTGTGGGTGGTAGGCAGTTGTGTGGTGTAGCTGCATTTCCAAAAAGCTGGCCACAGCTGACCACAGGCTGGAGGTGAACTGGGCGCCTCTGTCAGAGGTAACGTGGGCCGGTACCCCGAAGCGTGCTACCCATGTTGTAGTCAGTGCTCGGGTGCAGGAATCGGCAGATGTGTCGGTGAGCGGGACCGCCTCTGGCCATCTCGTGAACCGGTCTACCATTGTTAGGAGGTACCGCGCTCCTCGGGACACTGGTAGGGGGCCCACGATATCCACATGAATGTGGTCGAACCTCCTGCAGGTGGGTTCAAACTGCTGCGGCGGGGCTTTAGTGTGCCGCTGCACCTTGGCTGTTTGGCACTGCGTGCACGTTCTGGCCCATTCACTGACCTACTTGCAAAGTCAGTGCCACGCAAACTTGCTGGAGACCAGCCCGACGGTTGTCCTGATAGATGGGTTTGCCAAACCGTGTATGGAGTCGAAAACTCGCCGCCTCTAGGCTGCCGGGACGATGGGGCGAGGTTGGCTGGTAGCCACGTCGCACAGGAGGGTCCTCTCACCTGGGTCTACGAGGAAGTCTTGCAGCTGCAAACCCGAGACTGCGGTCCTGTAGCTGGGCATCGCGTCGTCTGCCTGCTGTGCCTCTGCCAGTGCTGCATAGTCCACCCCCAGGGACAGGGCCTGGACAGCTGGTCTGGAGAGTGCGTCCGCCACGACGTTGTCCTTTCCCGAGACATGCTGGATGTCCGTCGTGTACTCGGAGATGTAGGACAGATGTTGCTGCTGGCGAGCCAACCAGGGATTGGACATATTCGTGAACACAAAAGTCAACGGTTTGTGGTCCGTGAACGAGGTGAATGGCCTGCCTTCTAAGAAGTACCTGAAATGCCGGATTGCCAGATACAGTGCCATCAGCTCCCGGTCGAAGGCACTGTACTTGAGTTCGGGTGGTCGTAGGTGCTTGCTGAAGAACGCCAGGAGTTGCCAGCGCCCCTCGATGAGTTGCTCCAGCACCCCACTGACTGCTGTGTCGGATGCGTCCACTGTGAGGGTGGTTGGAACATCCGTTCTGGGTTGCACCAGCATCGCAGCATCTGCCAAGGCTTCCTTGGCTTTAACAAAAGCAGCCCTGGCCTCATTGTCCCAAGTAATGTCCTTGCCTTTACCCAACATCAGGGTGTACAAAGGACACATGATATGGGCTGCTGAGGGGAGGAAACAGTGGTAGAAGTTCACCATACCAACGAACTCCTGCAGGCCTTTGACTGTGTTGGGCCGGGCAAAGTGGCGGATCACGTCTACCTTAGCGGGCAGAGGTGTTGCCCCGTCTTTGGTAATCCTGTGGCCCAGGAAGTCGATGGTGTCGAGACCGAACTGGCATTTGGCTGGGTTGATCATGAGGCCGAAATCACTTAGGCAGGAGTAGAGCTGGCGGAGGTGGGACAGATGCTCCTGACAACTACTGCTGGCTATGAGGATGTCGTCCAAATAGATGAACGCAAAGTCCAGGTCGTGGCCCACCGCATCCATTAGCTGCTGGATCGTCTGTGCGGCATTCTTCAGGCCGAACGGCATTTGGAGGAACTCAAACAGGCCAAACGGGGTGATGAGTGATGTTTTGGGGATGTCTTCAGGGTGTACTGGGATTTGATGGTATCCCCGGATGAGGTCTACCTTAGAAAAGATTCTTGCCCCATGCAGGTTTGCTGCAAAGTCCTGTATGTGCGGCACTGGGTAGCAGTCAGGAGTTGTAGCCTCGTTCAGTCTGCGGTAGTCGCTGCATGGTCTCCAGCCCCCGGCTGCTTTGGGCACCATGTGCAGGGGGGAGGTCCATGGGCTGTCGGACCTCCATAAGATCCTCAATTCCTCCATCCTCTTGAACTCCTCCTTCGCCAGATGGAGCTTTTCCGGGGGAGCCTTTGTGCGCGGGCGTGGAGGGGTGGTCCCTGGGTTGGGATGTGGTGCTGTACTCCGTGTCTGGGCATGACTGCCGTGAACTGCGGTGCCAGAATTGTTGGAAAGTCTGCCAGGATTCTGGTGAATTCGTTGTCTGACAGCGTGATGGAGTCCAGGTGTGGGGCCGGCAACTTGGCTTCACCCAGGGAGAACGTCTGGAAAGTCTCGGCATGTACCAGTCCTTTCCCTTGCAAGTCAACCAGCAGGCTGTGAGCTCGCAAGAAGTCCGCCCCTAGGAGTGGTTGGGCCACGGCGGCCAACGTGAACCAGCTGGCGCCGAACTGCAGCTGCACTGTGCGGGTGCCATAGGTCCGTATCGTGCTACCATTTGCAGCCCTCAGAGTGGGTCCTGGCTTCCTGTTGCGGGTGTCGTACCCCGTCGGGGGTAAGACACTGATTTCCACTCCGGTGTTGACCAAGAAGCAGCGTCCTGACTGTTTGTCCCAGATGTACAAGAGGCTGTCCTGGTGGCCAGCCACCATAGTCATTAGCGGCACCTGGCCCTGGCCCTTGCAGGGCGGGCAACAACGGCAGGCTTCTGTGCCCCACCGCTGGTGGTAGAAACACCACTGTTCACTGGCCTCCTCACTCCTGCCTCTGTGCTGTGTGCGCCCCCCTGCCGGGCCTGGTCTGGTCTGCTGTTGGGCGCATGGCCTGGTAATCTGACCGATGGATGCCACGCTCTTCCTCTTGGCTTTCCACAGCACGTCTGCCCGGGCCACCACCTTCTGGGGGTCACTGAAATCTGCATTGGCCAGCAGCAGATGTATGTCCTCAGGCAGTTGCTCCAGGAATGCTTGCTCAAACATGAGGCAAGGCTTGTGTCCGTCAGCCAGGCCCAGCATCTTGTTCATTAATGCTGACGGCGGCCTGTCTCCCAAACCATCCAGGTAAAGCAGTCGGGCACCTCGCTCACGCCGTGAGAGGCCAAAGGTCCCAATGAGCAGCGCTTTGAACGCTTCATATTTGCCTTCTTCCGGGGGTGACTGTGAAATCCGCAACCTGGGCGGCCGTCTCCTGGTCAAGGGCGCTCACCACGTAATAGTAACGCGTGGAATCAGAAGATATCTGCCGAATCTGGAACTGGGCTTCTGCTTGGCTAAACCACACGCGTGGTCGCAGCGTCCAGAAAGTCGGTAGTTTTAGCAAAACTGCGTGAACAGATGAAGAGTCGGTCATCTTTGGTCCAAATCCCGTTTGGACCGTCGGGGTCACCAATGTAGCGATGTACTACATACAGAGCTAGAGACAATGACACGCAAGTCGGTAAGTCGTTTCGAGACTAGTTTATTCAAACTTCGCGGCTCTGGCTTTTAATCCCTAGTTCCCTCCCTCTCCGGGTGGAAATGACGTCAGAGGTGCATTACCAAAGTCTCTCCCCGCACGTGGGCTATTTGTGAGCCGGTTCGCCTGCGCAGAAAGTGGGTCGCCACACTACCATGGATATGTAAATTTAGATTGTCCTCCTTGGTGCAGAAAAGGTTAAGAGGAAATGTAATCATAATTATGCCTTTTTGAAAGAAAAGATTTGTTGTCTCTGGCAAGAATATTTTTAACCCCTACGATAAATTTAGTAGCAAAAGAACCCAGAGGAGATGAGGAATTGGGGAGTTTACTGGAATGTTACCTGGGTTTCAGCACCTAAGTTACAGGGAAAGGCTGAACAAGTTAGGTCTTTATTCTTTGGAGCGTAGAAGGTTGAGGGGGGACTTGATAGAGTTATTTAAAATAATGAGGGGGTAGATCGAGTTGATGTGGAAAGGCTTTTTCCATTGAGTAGGGGAGATTCAAACAAGAGAACATGATTTGAGAGTTAGGGGGCAGAAGTTTAAGAGTAACACGAGGGGGAATTTCTTTACTCAGAGAGTGGTAGCTGTGTGGAATGAGCTTCCAGTAGAAGTGGTAGAGGCAGGTTCGGTATTGTCATTTAAAGCAAAATTGGATAGGTATATGGACAGGAAAGGAATGGAGGGTTATGGGCTGAGTGCGGGCCACTGGGACTAGGTGAGTGTAAGCGTCGGCATGGACTAGAAGGGCCAAGATGACCTGTTTCCGTGCTGTAATTGTTATATGGTTTAACTATTTTTATTCATTGAATTAGTTAGGAAGTCATAATGTGTATGGAACAGCATAAAAGCTGAAGTAGTTCTTCAGCTGACCTAAGATTTGATAAAGTGATATCTGTGTCATGCTGTTGACTAGGATAATCAGTAAGTCTAGAGACTTTTGGCATCCTATAGGTCATTGTTGACAAGAGATCTAATTGGCCAAAGCTTTATTTTTGGCATTATGCTGCTTTTATGTTCACTGCTGATCTGTAGGTATTGGCTTGCAGTATAAAGACTTCCTGATTCAAAGTGGCTATCCCACATGGCAACAAACAGTAGTACAATGTAATGTTGACCTACAGGCAAGCCAGAATGAGCCTCTGCTATAAAACAGGAGAAGCAGCCCCCAGACTTTGATTCTCAAGTCTACTTTAGAAACATGCAGAAGCATCAAATAAAATAGAAAAATCAAATATTTAATTGAATATCATTTTAAAAAGCTGCATTCTTTGTTAAAAGAAAAGCATCAAAACTCAATTAAAAGGAGTCCAGTTGGAGATCCACTGCTAAAGGAACACCAACAAGTTCAAGGCTTTGCCTTTATGTGGTTATTTGAGTTCCATGGCACTTGTGTGAATAAGTGTACGATGCAGAATTATTACCTTATTGCTCTTGGAAGAACAGTTAATGGGAATACTATCATCTCTCTCATAGCGCTATCTAGAACAGACATCCTGTTCTTCATCACACTTGGTTAAAATCCTAAAATTTTTCCTTTTCACTTTCTTAGTTGATATGGCACTAATTCCTCTCAGACCTGTAGTTGAACCTCAGCCACAAGATGGAACTTAGCAGCATAGCAAGATTAATATATGATAGTAATTTCTTTATCTTTATTTAGTTTTTGATGTGATGATTGACGCCAAATATGTTGTTGTATAAGTAAGAGGGGTAGGCGTAATAAGCTGTAGCTTCAGCTGCACTCTTTCGGCCTGTTTTAAAGAATATCTATGATTTTGTTGTAATTTTGTCCTATGAAATCATCATTAAGAAATCATCGTTGTAAATGATGCTTTTTGTTATGTTTGTACTGACTGAAATAAATTAATTTCTTTCATTCATTCATCCTGGAAAACTAAGAGCCTCTGATGTATATATTCTGTTTTAGGTTATTTTCCTTCTGTTAGTAAGTATTCCAGAAGCATTGGGCAGCACTGCTGAATTTGAAGTACCTGTGTCATCACCGTTCTACTCCCTCCTATTCTACCTGCTGTGTCTGATGTTTGCAGCTATTCACGTCGTTGTGTGTACATCAACTACAGCATCCTGCTACTTCTGTAATTTATCCTGGCTCTTGGTTGCAATAGTGATAGTACTGATATCTGCATTGCAGTGTGTGCTTCTTTCAACGCTTTGGAAGCGTTTTGGTCATGGAAAACCTCAACGTAAGGTAAGGATTGCTTTGTCTGTTATTTCTAGTTATTGTTTTGGAATTAAGTTTTAGTTTAGACTTGTGGCAGACTCCAGTTTTGTACTTGCATATGGGAATGTTTGTGACTGGGTCATTTCAAACCTAACTATTGGAAAGAAATCTTATGGGAAGATTTTGACTTTATTAAATGTGTAATTTGACCATTCTGAAATGGGCAGTTTGGAAAAAAAATTAACTTGTCACTCCTGATTGAACTTGTCTGGTTCTTCTTGATTTATTCCTATTTTTTTCTTAAAGTTGTATTAGAGCTTTAACACCATAAACAGATTACAAATCTTGCTAAAATTTGTAATTGTTACATTAATATGCAATAAGCACATTCCAACTAACTAGAGAGTTTTCTTTCCCGAATAGAGTTGTGCTGCAGATTGTTCTAGCTGGTCAGAGCTGAATCTGGTTCTATTGCTTGGGACTTTTGGACACACTCTGAGTATGGGTTCCAGCAGTTTTATAGAAGAAGAACATCAGACATGGATCTTTTTAGTCAACACACTTTTATTGGTGTTCTTTCAAGATGCCTGCCGGAAATATTTTGCTGCTATTGACCCTAAAGGTAAAGCCAAAAAATGGAATCCAGAAGATGATGAACAACAGACTACAATTCACGGTTTATTTGAAGTGTCTTATCTTAACCCAGAAGATGATAAATCAAAAGATTGTAGACGATCGGGTAAAAATTATGAAAAATGGTTGGTTTTATCAAGCCCTTGGATTATTCTTGTGTTTTGCCGGGTGCTCCGTGGTTTGAATCAGACAGGAATCAAGTATGCGCAGAAGCCTGACTTTGGCCAGTGGCTGACAAGGTAGATACGTGTAAAATATGATTTGATGCTTAATCAATTTTTATAAATATTTTGATTAATGATTAATGGTCCAACATATCAGAATGGGTATAGCTAAAACTTTTGATGCATGGCTGCTCAGTGCTGGAAAAATGATTAAACTTTGTATTAATTACTGTAATGAATTAAGTTGTTCGGCCAATTATTCCATATTGGTGTTTATTTCAACATATGTCCAGCAGAACCAATTCTATAGCCCTGAATATGTTTGATACATCTTTTGGTAGTTCTTTGAAGAAACCCTCATTTAGCAAGTACAGAATAAGCACAACTTCTCAACATGTATATCTAAAACTTTTGGCTGCCATCTGTTCTAAACTGCTTCCATTGTACTTGTGTTATTTTTGTTCTACACTTTAAGCTACTATACATCTCATCCATTGCCGTTCCAGTGTCTTAGTGTCTTTATCTTTTTGCAGCATACAGTACTTTATATTTGTCTTGTAATCCATCTGCATTCTTTAATATTTAATCGACTTTGTCATGCCATTTATAACATGTCTCGTTCAACACGACTGCTCCTTTCTGGTTTAGGTACCTCTTGGCTAATCCACATTGAATATCTGAATTGAAAATATAAGTAAATTAGAAGCACAATAATTCTGTCATTGTTCTGTGAATATTCAGAATTGCATGCAGTCCAGTTTGACTGTAGCTCATCCACAATTCAAAGATTTGTATCGAATGCTATCACTTTTCACCTTATTTCACATGTTGAACATTGGTTGATCCTTAAGAAAATCTTTACACCAGTACCTTTGTGTTATTTTCTCCCAAGTGGAGGTGGTCAGGCAGTTTATTTGGGTTCTGAATTCTTGTTCATTATTGTTAAGCTGTAATGATTAGAGGATGGCATCCTGTTCATATTAAGTGTGAAAATGTCTGAATGTTACACCAATGCTGCAATATGTGCATGTTGCCACATGGCCCATCTGTCAATAGCTTTGGCAAAATGAAGTGGTGAAGAGCAAAGAAAAACAATAATTGAAACAGAGTTTTTAAAACTTGAAGAAAATTAGTAATTAAGATGCGAAGGAATAAGAGGACAGTCTGTGTTTTCCAGTGTCACATTATGCTTGGGACTGATTTAAGATTTTCCACACCATATAATTGATAATACTGTAATGACCACGCCTCAACTGTGTTTTGCTTCAGGTGTACTGCAGCTTCAGGCCCTTTTTATATGTTTCAGTTCTACGTTTCTCACTGAAGCATCTTACTACAGAATTTCCAGAGAAGCTGAACAAATCTGACAACAGCTTTCTGATTATTTTAATAAATACATGTGATCGCTGGGAGTTGCTGTTCACTTTACATATTATTAACCATGAAAGCTGATAGCCTCAATGTCATTTTTACCACAGAATCTAGACTCAAATGTCTTACAATTTGATGCCAAATATTCTAGAGAAATGTGATAAGCTGGAGATGGGAAAGTAAATCTATATGATAATTTCATAAGTCTAATATAATAAAGTTACATTTCCCATTTTGTAGGAGTTTGCTTATTCATGGTAAACATAAATATTTTATAAGAACACGCAATTTAGAGGGAAGATTAAAACTAACATTGACTGCCATTAAGTAGTTCAGTAGAGATTTAATTTTCCACTTATAAATTTGACCAATATGAGACAGCTATCATACACATTTGTTTAATCAAAGATTTGGCCTTCAGAAATCTTGCAGTACTTGAAAGTTAGAAGCTCAGTCAATAATAATATTCAAACCATTATAGAAATAATGAGCACTTAATTCCAAATACATTCTTTACAGGTGTTCACTTTTTAATTTGTGTTTCTTTTCCAGCTCCAATCATAGAATTGAACTCTCCATATTGACAGCAATTTCCCTGTTTCTGATCTTTATTTTGGTTCAGAGGACATGCTCCTTTGTTTCCAAAGCAGCACTGGCGCTGGGGCTGTTGGGAATCTATTGCTATCGTGCAGCAATTGGAAATGTAGTTTTTCCATGGAAGCCAGATAAATATGATGTTTCGAAGTAAGTACTTTGGCAGTAAGTATTTATTATGTCTTGGTTGAGTACAGTGTGCTAATTTAATGATCTTAAAATAATAACATGTACAGTCATAAAATAGAACATGAAGTAGTATCTTTCATAATGGAGAGATTTTTTGTCCCCAAATTGTAGAATTACCAGGATATTGAAAATATGTAATCTGCATAATGAGTCAATATTCCACTCCAAAATTAGGCACAATGTGCTATGAATTATTTTTGTACTCATTTCTTTTGTATATTGGCCAGCATTGTGTGTAGTCATAAAATAATTTTATAGAAGTGTCATGGCATGTAATCTTATATACAATTCAAGAACAAAGAGGCATTGAGGCCATTGAATTTTATAGTAATTTTTTTTCTCCAAATCTCTTACAGAGTCCAACCCCTAGAGATAGTGTTTCATAGGTTGGCATAATGTTGATTTATAGAAATTCTAAATTCTTGGTTGGAAGTTAGTTACCTAGGCAGCCCTTGGTTACATGAATAAATGGGATGACCATTTTAAAAATAATCCAGTTATGGAGCTGTATCATTTTAGGAGAGTAGGTTTAAATATTGTACAGGAAGCACACAGACCATTGCTTCTGAGGATGTTTGCATCAGTCTTTATGGAACTCTCAAAAACAGTTTTTTTAAAATATGACAATTTGAAATCAGATTGTAAGCAATAATGATCTAAGTGTTTAAGAAAGACAGATTTTCAGGGGATGTACAGTAAGTTTATACTCCTTAAAAATGGGGATTGATACAGGTGGAGTGATTTGCTTGCGAAGATCAGGAGGGTACCTTTTCACTGTAGGACTTTTCTTTCTGCTACGTTGCATTGGTTTATGAAGATTGGTGCGCACAGACCAATTCCACTCTTTAAAGCAAGAACATTCCACGATGGCCCAGTGAGCTGTGACGATTGCGGTGACCATGAGGCTGTAGGGTGACTATTGGAGTTCTCCTTCACCTAGACAGACTAGCTGACAAAGCTAATGAATCGGACTTGTCCTTCTCCTAGGCTGGCTGCCAACCAAGGCTAATAGCCCAGCCTGCCTGCTCAGTTATACCACTGGACACTCAGTCGCACCATGACATAGCAAACTCAGTAAGAACAGGGACGCCAAGTGAAGGTGTTGCTGTGGGCACAGTAGTGTAGGGGACCTTCAACGTGGTAAGCCAAACAGTCGCCCTGTGGTAATCACTACACATGGAAAGGAGACGCTATGGGAGACGCTTCACCTTCCTTAAGTGAGCAGGACATCCAGCCCAGGACTCATCCATCCCCTGGAGTAGCACATGACAATTGACGTAGTTGTGGAGGATTGCTTTATGTGGAGTGAGAGGTGGTGAAACTGAATATTCAGAAGTTAGTTGTGGGAATAATAACATAAGAGAACTTCTTGCTTCTCATATGCTGTAATAGAGTCAATGGTTATCTGAACATATAGAAGTGATTTATCTGCTTAAAATCCCTTTGTAGGGCAGGATTTTCAATTATTCGGCTGTCCTTCATTTAAAACTGCTTTGTGGCACATAGCAGCATACACAGTTTGTTAATTGCAACACTATTACACAGTTTAAAAATCTTGCTTCTGTCCAAAAATGTAGAGCAAAATATATAAATGGATGGAAAGTATCATAAATTACAAAGCAAGCTAGGTTGAGTTTTGGGGCATTAGAATAAATGAAATAATTTAAAAAAAGCAATGGGGGCCTGTCAGGGCTTTCTGCTGAGTTTGAGATCATTTGGATTATTAGGCAATTGGTAAGTTAGAAAGAGTCAACAGGAGAATAGCCATAGTGTGAGTGAGACAAGAGTTAGTGTAAGGCTTTTTGGCTCAAGGAGCTTCTGTCAAGTTTCTGTAAATTAGTGCCTGGCAAGTCAGTGAGAATGGATCCTAGGGCAGTGGTGTGCTCCTCTTGCAAGATGTGGGAGATCCAGTGTCCCTGATTACTACATCTGCAAGAATTGCATCTAGGTACAGCTCCTTACAGACTGTTGGGGAACTAGAGTTGGAACATACAGTTCATTTGGGAGAATGAAGTGATAAGGGATAACATGGATGTAGTCACAACAACTTTGCAGGAGGCAGATAACTGGGTGACTGTCATGAAAGGGAAGAGAAACGGCAGACTGAGTACCCTTGTGGTCATTCCCCTACATGACAAGTATACAGTTTTGTATACAGTACTGTTGGGGTTGGGAGAGCAACAACGAGATCTCTGGCATTCAGTTTGGCTCTGTGGCTCAGACAGGAAGGGGGAAGAAGAGAAGTGCGGAATGGTAGGAGATTCAGTAATTGGGGAATAGACAAAAGATTCTGTGAACATGGAAGACCTTGCCAGATAATATGTTGCCTCACAGGTACCAGGATCAAAGCTGTCTCAGATATGCAACATAGCATTCTTAAAGGGGAGGGTAATCAGCTAGTAGTCATGGTACACATCAGTACCAACAACATTTGTAGGAATAAGGATGAAATCCTGAAGAGCGAATATAGGCAGCTAGATAGGAAACTAAAAAGCAAGATTTCAAGAATAATCTCTGGATTGCTACCTGTGCCACATGCTGGTGAGGATAAGAATAAGAAGATATGGCATTTAAATATGTGGCTGAAAAATTGGTGCCAGAATCATTAGGATCAATTCTGTGTCTATCCATTGGGATCTTTCATATAGGTATGGCCTGTACTAAAGGGACGGGTTACACCTGAACTTGAGGAGGACCAATATCCTTGCGGGCAGGTTTGCTAGAGCTATTGGGGAGGATTTAAACTAGGTTGGTGGGGATGGGAACCAGAGTGATAGGTCAGTGGATGGACCAGTTGGTGTAAAGGTAGATGCAGTGTGTAGACAGACTGTGAGGAAGGGCAGTGGTTAGGGCTTAAATGCAGTCTACTGAATGGGTTGAAATGTGTATTTTTAATGAGGGAAGTCTCAGTAACAAAGGTGGTAAACTTAAAAGCATGGATCAGTAAATGGAACAATGGTGTTTTGGTCGTTACAGAAATTTGGCTGTCACAAGGGCAGAAATGACTACAGGATGTTCCAGGATTTAGGTGTTTCAAAAATGGATGGGAGGGTGGTAAAAAAGGTAGGATATTGGCATTGCTGTTCAGTGATAGTATCAAGGGAGAACATCATGGATAAAACGTCTCCTGTGAGGGTGTGGGCGGAATCCAAAAACAGGAATGGAGCAATCATTGTACTGGGAGTATTCTATAGATCCGGCAATAGCAGCAAAGACACTGAGGTGCAGATCAGGAAGCAGATTTTGAACAGGGTTGTTGTCATGGGTAACTTCTACTTCCCTAATATTGATTGGCACCTCCATAGTGCAAAACGTTTAGATGGGGCAGAATTTGTTAGGTGAGTTCAGGGAGGATTCCTGATAGAATTTGTGGACAGGCCAACTAGAAAGGAGAGGCCGTACTGGATCTAGTACCAAGCAGTGAAGCTTATCAGGTGTTGGATCTCTCATTGGGAAAGCATTTTGGAGACAGTGACCACAACTCCCTAACCTTTACCATGGCTTTGGACAAAGATAAGAACAGATGGTATGGAAAAGTATTTAATTGGAGGAGAATAATTATGATGCTATTTGGCATGAATCTGGAAGCATAAATTGGTAACAGGTGATCAGGAAATTCACTGATAATGTATTGGTTGTTTTGGGAGCACTTTCACGTTGTTCTGGAGAAGTTTGTCCCATTGAGGTAGGGAAAGGAGCCATAGTTTACAAGGAGGGTGAAGTTACGACCAATCAGGAATAAAAGAGGAAACGTCTAATCAAGAGGAAGGTTCATGTAGCAAGGATCAGACAAGGCTCTCAAGAATTATAAGGTAGCCAGGAAGGACCTTAAGAAGGGACATAGAGCTAGAAGGAGACAGTAGAAGGCTTTGACAAGTAGGATTAAGGAAAGCCCCAAGATGTTCTATACATACGTAAAGGACAGGGGGGTGAAGTTAGGGCCAATCAGGAATAAAAGAGGAAACATGCCTGAAGTTGAAGGTTTGGGAATTCGTTAATGAATACTTTGTTTCAGTATTCACCAGTAAGAGGACCTTGACAATTGTGAAGATGGCATAGAACAATCTAATATGCTGGAACATGTAGACGTTAGGACAATGTGCTGGAACCTTTGAAAAACATTAGAATAGATATGTCCCAGAGGCCAGATGTGTTGTATCTCAGATTACTGTAGGAAGTGAGGGAAGATTGCTACGCCTTTGGCAATGACCTTTATTTCCTCATTGGCACAGGAGTAGTACCATAAGATTGGAGGGTGGCAAATGTAATTTAGTTGTTCAGGAAAAGTAAAAGGGATAATCCTGGGAATTATAGAGCTTCATAGTCTTTCATCAGTAGTGGGCACACTATTGGAAGGGATTCCTAGAGACAGGATTTACAAGGATCTGGAAAAGCAGAATCTGATTAGGAATAGAATGCAATCCTTTGCAAGGGGCAGGTTATGTCTCACAAGCCAGATTGAATTCTTCAATGAAGTGACAAAACAAATTAATAAAGGTAGAGCAGTAGATGTGTATATAGATTTTGATAGAAGTTTGACAAGGTTCCCTGTGATAGACTCATTCAAAAAATTAGGAGGTATGGATTCTAGAAGAACCCTGGCTGTGGGTTTCAGAATTATCTTGCCCACAGAAGGCGGAGGATGGTAGTAGATGGAGTGTATTCTGCCTGCTGGTTAGTGACCGGTGGTGTTCCACAGAGATCTGTTCTAGAACCTGTACTGTTTGTGATTTTTATAAATGACATGGATAAGGTTGTGGATAAGTAGGTTATTAAATTTGCCAATGACATTAAAGCTGATAGTGTTGTGGATAGTGTAGAATGTTGTCGTTGGTTACAATGGGATACTGATAGAATGCAGAGCTGGGCTGAGAAGTGGCAGGTGGAGTTCAACCCAGAAGAATGTGAAGAGATACACTTTGGAAGGTTGAGCTCAAAAGCAGAGTACAGTGCAAATGGCAGGATTCTTAGCAGTGTGGAGGAACAGAGGGATGTGGAGGTCCACTTCCGTAGATCCCTCAAAGTTGCCATGCAAGTTGGTAGGGTGGTTAAGAAGGCTTATGGTGTGTTGGTCTTCATTAGTTGGGAGATTGAGTTCAAGAGCCATGAGGTAATGTTGCACCTGTATAAAACTCTGATTAGACTATTGTGGTCAGTTCTGGTCTCCTCATTATTGGAAGGTTGTGGGAGCTTTGGAGAGGGTGCCACGTAGATTTACCAGGATGCCGCCTGGATTAGAGTGCATGTTTTATGAAGACAGGTTGAGTGAGCCAGGACATTTCTTTCAACTGCACTTTGTAACTACAGCACTATATTCTACATTATGTTACTGCTTTTCACTTATACTACCACATTGTACTGAAGTGATGAAAGGATCTGTATGGAAATTTTTCAAGACTTCAGTTCATTTGAATATACCAATTTACCAGCTTGTGTTGGCTATCCACAGGATTATTAAAAACACACTATCAGCATTGACGGATTGTTAATGATTAGGGATTCCTATCTTTGACACATTCTTATTATAAAATTATGTAAAGATGTAGTATGGCATTCCTATAGTGTATAGATTCTAAGTATAACTTTATTTGTATCTTCTGTAAATATAACCATTTTATTTGTTTTTTTTTGTTAGGGGAATTATTGAAGCACGTTTTGTTTATGTATTTATCCTTGGCATACTTTTCACGGGAGTTAAAGACCTTTTGAAATCTGGAGTTGTTTCTTCTGATACAGTCTCGAACAGTCGGGGTCTCTGGGAAATCTACAATGGGCTCGTACTCTTGGCTGCATTACTCCTTCGTCCTCACAACTTGCTGGTCTTATTGTTCGTCCTTATAGTTCAAATGATTTTGACCAGATTTATCTGGAGGACATTGGGTTATGATGCAGCACAAATTACCATCATATATTACTGGTTTGGCCAGGCCTCCTTTTATTTTCAGGTACCTTTTTCATTATCTAATGAGCGGTAAATGAACTGAGCCTTTGTGCTTTCTTTTAGTTCAGTATGATGATATGAACATTAGGGCTTTAAACGCAAAATTCACATAACATTTTGTAATTATTGTCGGTCATGAAATTATATCATTCTGCTGCTAATGTGGAATTAATTTTACTAAAAGTACTTCTCCCTGTGCCACGAGCTGAGCAGATCTGAAATTATATTTTGAAGATTGTTTATACATGAAAATTATTAATGTAGGGCTTTGTGAGGGACTTGTACACTCCACAGTGCTGATCCATAATGAGAACATTCCAGTCAAAATCCTGATGGGGTCCTGTGAAGCTGAGAAAAGCCATTACATTTTACCCAGTTGTCTTGTCAATAATAATATTGTCGTGAAAATGAGTCTTGAAGTTTAATGAACCATCATTTATGTTTTGTAGTATTTTTTAAATTAGTAAACATTCAAGTCCAGCTGAATATCTTAACTTGGAGAAAGTAAGATAATTTAGTATTAAGTAACTTGTACAAAATGCTGGAGGAACTCAGTAGGTCAGGCAGCATCTATGGAAACGAATGAACATTCGACCTTTCAGGCCAAGACTCTTCATCAGGACTAGAAAGGAAGGGAGGAAATGCCAGTATAAGAAGGTGAAGGGAGGGGAAGGAGTACAGCTAGAAGTTGAGAGGTGAAGCCAGCTGGGTGGGGCAGGGTGGATGAAGTGAGAAGCTGGAAGGTGACAGGAAGGAAATGTAAAGGGTTGAAGAAGAAGAAATCAGATAGGAGAGGCGAGTGGACCACGGGTGAAATGAAAGGAGGAGGGACTGCAGTGGAGGTGATATGTAAGAAGAGGTAATAAGGGAGCTAGAGTTGTGAATGAAGAAAGAGAGAGGGAGGAGGAAAAATGACCAGATGTGGAGAAGTCAATGCTCATGCCATCAGGTTAGAGGGTACATGAATGGAAAGCAGTGGGGGGGCGGGGAGGTGCGGTGAGGGAAAGATTAGTTTGGTGTTAGGATCCCTGATGCAGCCTCTTCTACATTGGTGAGACCCATTGCAGATTGGGGGACCGCTTTGTCAAGCACTTCCACTCCATCTACATTTCCAGCATTTGTAGAATCTCTTGTTTATAATTTAATATTGATTGGATATCTTTGGGAGGAAGTTGTTCAGGACAATTCGTTAACTGCAACAGGATTTTCAGACTTCCTGTATACCGCATTAAAAAGTGTTCAGATTCTAGGAATGAAATTTTCCATGCTTTCTGCTCTCTCTGTACTGTTCTGGTTATTTATCACAGTGAAATTATAATAATGCCATTATCTGATGGTGGTATCTGGCTCACCAGGTAGTATTTCCCATGTTCCATTCCCAATCACCGGCATCCAGGTTTCTGCACTGTCCTTAAACTTAAATAGTTTATTGGAGAATTGATTATAAAACTTAATATTAACTAAGTGTTCCATGTTATTAATAGAAATAACATCCAATAGTGTGGAAAATCTGCTAGCCCTGCTCCACCAAAGGCCCAAATAAAGTCAGACAGCACAAAAGCAAGTTCTTTAGCCCAACACGTCCACTCTAAACCTTTCCCCTCCATGCACTTATCCAAATGCCTTTTAAATGTTTTTAATATACTTTACCTGCCTCACTACTTCCATTGGCAGCTTAGTCCATATATAGACCACCCCTGTGGATGGAAAAAGTTGCTCATGAGGTTCTTATTAAATCTCTCCCTTCTAACCTTAAACTATGCCCTCCAGTTCTTGATTCTCCCACCCTGGGGAAAAAGAAATTGCCGTATTATCAGAGTTCACTCTAGTGGTTTAATTGATTTACTGAAAATTCTGAAATAAACTTGTCCAAAGATACCAAGTGAGTTCCAGGATTGCATCCATTCAATACATGAAGCTTTTGTTCGTTCCCAGAATGCTGCATTCTTTTGTAAATTTATTGCAACTACTTCAGTGTACGTAGGTCTGGAATGATCTGTATGTCTGGCATGCAAAATAATCCTTCTCACTGTATCTTGGTACATGTGGGGGGGGGGGGGAGAATAAACCAATTCTCAACTGCAATGACATTCAATGTTGACTTAATGTTCTTTTCCAGTATGCAATACTTGCACATCTAGATAACCAATTCCTTTGTTATAAAATAGTCAATATAAAATAGATTTATCTAGCAGCTGTCTACTCCCCCTCCCCCACAAAGCTTCAGTTTATTGCTGATCTATATCCTAGATTTTTCTTGTCTGATCTGCCAATGATTTTCAGTTTGTTTGATATTATACATGTGAATATATAAGAATCCTCCATTTATTGTACCAGGATGAAATCAAAACACTGAACTTCAAATGTGGCATATTTAAAAAATATATTAACTGTGCATGGCATCTCTGCATGTTACACTTTTAGTTAATGCTGTGATTAGCTCATATTTTAGTGCGTTGAAAGTCTATGAATTTTCCTTTTGGTTTTCCTTATTGTAAAATTAATGCTACAAATTTGATTTTTTTTGTTTATATTTTAGTAATAATTCTTGTTTATTTCTATTGAATTTTGAAATGACATGCCTTTGTCCTTACTGCTCTTTTGTTTTGAAAGTATGTAGCTAAGAATATTATTTCAATATGGTAACTCAGAATGGGTACAAAAGGCATGGTTTTATATGGAAGTTGAGACTGAAATCATATTTGTTAAGATGAAAATGTTAATTCTCTGCAGGGAAATTCAAATAGCATTGCAACTGTGGATATATCAGCTGGTTTTGTGGGCTTTGAGGACTATGTTGAGCTACCAGCAATCCTCCTCACAACATTTGCCACTTATATAGGCCCTCTGCTGTGGGCTGTGCACCTAACCTGTTACATGAGCTCAGAAAGAAGCAGGTAATGACTTAATAGGTTTTCTTCCAATGATGAGAAATAAGCATAACTTGCCCCATTTACTTAGCTTTTACTTGTCAATAGTAACTTTACAGATGTCAAAATCTAATAATTTACTCTTGGATGTTCACTTTGTTATAGTAGTTATATTAACCATTTTGAAGTAGGTTAAACTCAAATGTCTTTATGAAAAGTTAGATTTTGTGTACTAAAACTGTCTTTATTGGTGCTATTTTTCCTTTAAAATGCATCTATGGTGCATTTTAAATGATTTGGTACCAACATTATTCTGTTCTTTTAAAAAAAAACTAAATGAAAAATTTGGTCAGTTCAATTGTGAGAGAGGACATTTGCTATGTATAGATGGTATTCATCATCTACTTGAGAAACATCTTCATTGTTGATTATCAGTTAGTGAATAACATCTTATTAAAGGAGAAATCCTTCCACTGGCTAAGGACATACTGATTATAGTTAGGCCCTCATCATTAATGTCTTTTTAATGTTCTTGCTAGAATTCACTGAGAACCATCCTCAGTCAGTGGTTTCAGTTTCATTGTAAATGGTTGCCCATTCATAAAAGTTCCATCCATTTTGGCTTTCCCACTGCCTCAGCTCTCTTAATATCCATAATATTCACATGTGGAATAAGTTGAGGGTGTATCATTATGAAAAGAAAATTTCAATCTATTATCTAAATCTTTTGGTATTTAGGATCAGAGTTTGAATGTTTTTTCTGTTGCAATTTAAGTTTTTGCAAGTAAAGGAAAACAAGTACTTATTATAAAGCAAGGTACAGTTTTTATTGATTTTATTAAGGATGCCAAGAAGTTTATTTTTCAGTAACTGTTCTACTTGAAAATTGCTTTAGTTCTGTTTCATGTTGAACATACTCTCACACTCTTTCTTTTCTGGCAGATATTCTTCTGTTTCAGTGGGACACAGCTGTTACTGTTTTATTCTGTTACGGACAATTCCAGCAGCAGTTTATATTATTCTAATTACCTCTCTACGTTACCATCTATTTATCTGGAGTGTTTTCTCTCCAAAGTTGCTCTACGAAGGTATGCATACACTTGTAACAGGAGCAGCTTGTGTCATGTTCACTGCAATGGATCAGAAAAGAATGTTGAAAACACTTTCATAAAAATGGTATTGCACTGAATTTGTTTTTCTTTTTTGGGAAAACTAATGTAACAATTGTTGTAGAGGAAAATTATTGAACTGATGTTATGCAAATAAAATCTGTATCACAGGAGAACTCTTCTACTGTAACCTTTGACGCCCTGACTAATCAAGGACTTAGTAACCTCTACTTCAAGTATACCCACTGACCTAGCCTCCACAACCAAATGTGGGAATGAATTCCACAGATACATTACCATCAGGCTAAAGAAATTCCTCCTCATCTCTGCTCTAAATGGATGTTCTTCTATTCTGAGACCCTTTGGTTCTAGAAAATATTGTTAGTGAACGGACTGCTGATTACCAGATGACCATTCATGCTACCATCAAAAGTTGGTTTCATACTTGTAGGTGCTTCTTTGCTAAAATACTTAAATTGAATCCCTTTGGATGTTGTTTTCTAAGTGAGCTACCAAGTTTCATTCCATTCTGTTTGAGTCTTCCTTGCTCAAAAAAAAAGTTAAAATGAAGAATTTTGCTCTGACAATTTGTTGCAGAGAATTCTACATACTAAGCATTCTGTAATTTTTCTCTTAATTTGAAATGACCGAAATTTGTGTCGCTTCTAGTAGACTTACTAGACATTTTCATTTTTTTCTCAAATATTTCTTGTTTTTTTAAATCAGTTTAATCAGTTTCAGAATCATTTGATGAAATTTGAAATTCATTATTATTTTGATGGGCCCCTATTGCCTCTGTTTACTGTTCACTTAACAATGACCATAATTGAGGGAGCACAGCGCAGTTAATCCCATCAGACTGAGGTGAACAATTGGTAGAAACCAGAAAAAACAAAAATGATCCTGTAATGTTTCCAGACCGATAGTAAACATCTTGAATGGACTCATGAGATCTATAAATGCTTTCTATAAATTTGTTAATGGTAGGATGGGTTACATTTTCCAGGTGCTGAAACTAGCATGAACTACATTGATCTGTTGCCTGTGATTCCATGTAAGTTTTTTTTAAATAGAGAATTTTAGATATTCTTTTCAAATACTTTGTTCAGACTATTGTTGGGAATTGATTTGGTGGAGTTATTTATAAAAAATAACAATTATATGTTCCTTGAATCTTTTAGTTGATAATGACAGCAAAACCAGTTGATTTATTTTTCAAAGCAAGGGAATAAAATGACTTATTTTTCAGAAGACTTGCTGTTTGTGTTTTAATTACATGCCTGCAGTTAATGCTACTAATCTGAACTGTAATGTGCAGCAATGAGATATTGTTCATTTAGCCATTTTCAGTAAAACATCAGGCATATTAAGTCAGATGCCTTGCCAATCTGTTCGTTTTCATAAGTTGGCTCATAAAGAGAATTCAACAGCATCCGCATTGGAGCCAACTGTTACAAATGTGCCACAACTCTGAGGGGCCGAAGGGTACAAAGTAGCCCCCTCCTTTTTGAGAATCGCAAGATCGCTATTAATTCAGGTCTGGGACCCAGGAAATGAGAGAGAATCCACAAGGGTTTGGAATGTGTGTCCTAGCCTCAGTGGTACAAAGCCACGGATAACAGCCATTGTCTCTTGGAGACGGAAGTGTGTATTGAGTACTGTACTATTCATTGAAGCCCTCAGGGGGTGACCTGAGTGGGCTGGTTGAGGGATGGCATCATCCCAACCTGATTGACATCTGAGACCCCGTGAGTAAGGATAAAAGAGGGTCTGGGGAACAACCCTTTTAGACGCACCAGGAGAAACGCTAGAAATCCCGTGACAGCGTTTAATAGCGACAGCCGGTGGGGGCCCGCGTGCGTCCTTTTCCATTTGCCTAGGAATTGGCGGGCCTTACCACAGAAGAACGGCTTAGCTAAAGGAGAGGCCACCAACAAAATTTCGAAGGATCGACATCATAAAAAGGAAAAGCTGGCAAGTTCTAAAAATCTGTCTCTCTCTCCAACCAAAAAGCTGCAGCCTGAATGAACTGAGTGACTTTTATATTTCCATCGGACAATACATTATTCCCTGGACAACGATAGAGCTTATTTCTTATTGATTATTATTATACCCGCACTTTGAGTTAGTATTGACAACGTATATTATCTGTATGTTTGCATTGATATTATTTTTGTGTATTTTTACCAATAAATACTGTTAAAAATAGTACCATCAGACTTCAACGGACCTCTCTATCTTTGCTGGTAAGTGACCCAGTTACGGGGTTTGTAACAACTTGGGGTTCTCATCTCGAGATTTGATACCAAATTGGGGGGCCAGTGAATTGGGCTTGTAAGTCCAAACTTGGATCTGGTTGCGTGGGTAGCCAGACGGGAAACCAGCAAAGATGGACGTGGGGGAATTTATAGAAAACCCGACTCTGGAGGCGTTAGAGGCGGTCACAAAGTCGGAATTAATAAATATTGCGAAAGGACTAAACCTCACAGAGGTGAGGTTGTCGATGAAAAAGTGGGAGGTGCGGAGGGCCATAACTCAGTATTATATTGTGAAGAATGTGTTTTCAGCTGAGGTATTGGAAAATATCCCTGAAAAGGTACCAGCTAGTGGGACGGCTCAGTTAGAGTTGGAGAAATTAAGGTTGGAACATGAAATTAAATTAAAGCAACTGAGAAAGAGAAAGAAAGGGCTGAGAAGCAACGGGAGCATGAGCTCCAGCTAAAGGAGTTAGAGGTGAAAAGGGAGCATGAGCTCCAGCTAAAGGAGTTAGAGGTGAAAAAGGAGCATGAGCTCCAGCTAAAGGAGTTAGAGGTGAAAAGGGAGCAGGAAAGAGCTGAGAAACAAAGAGAGCATGAAATTCAGTTAAAACAGCTGGAAGCAGCTGAAAAAGAGGGAGAGAGCCGAGAAGGAGAGGGAGGCAGAGAAACAGAGGCAACATGACTTGGATATGGAGAAGTTAAGGCAAGAGTGAAGATTTCAAGGGTCAGACCGAGAGGAGCGGTTTAATGTTAGTCGGGAGTTGAGGGTAGTACCTCTGTTCAAGGAGACGGATGTTGATAGTTATTTCTTGCTTTTTGAAAAGGTGGCAGTGAATCAGAAGTGGCCCAAAGAGCAGTTGGTGGCGTTGTTACAAAATGTGTTAAAAGGGAAGGCACAACAGGCATATGCGGCGTTGTCCATGGAGGAGGAAGAGTCTGAGAATTATGCCAAAGTAAAAGAGGCCATTCTCCGGACTTACGAATTGGTACCTGAAGCGTATAGATAAAAGTTCAGAAATTTAAAGAAAGGGTGGAATCAGACGTATACCGAGTTTGCCTATGAGAAGGGTGTGCTCTTGGATCGCTGGTGTGCAGCAGAAATAGTGGAAGAGGATTTTTGGCGTCTCAGGGAGTTAATTCTGATTGAGGAATTTAAAGGTTGTGTTTCGGAGGATATCCGGATGTATTTGAATGGGAAGCCGAATAAGTCCATCTCCGAATTTGCTAGGTTCGCAGATGAATATGCCCTAACCCACAAGACAAAGTTTTCCTCGAATAAAAGTTACCAGAGAGACCGTGGGAACGGTAGAGAAAGCCCGCCGGCTGAGGCAGAGGTCCCGCCGGGAGCTAGTGGTAAGATTGGGGAGGAGAGGCAAGACGGCGGGAGAGTTCCTGGCTTGACCTGTTTTAATTGTGGAAAGGGGGGACATATTGCATCTAGGTGCCTTGCTCTGAGGAAGGAGACAGGAAAATGGAAAGCAGCAGTCCCTATAGGATGTGCTGTGGTAATCAGTAAATCGACGAGAGAGCCCCAGGTAGACAGAGTACGAGAAGGGTCTGAGAAATGTATGTCAAAAGGAACCGTGTCTGTGAGAGAGGGAGACACACCAATTGCAGTGCAGATCTGGAGAGACACGGGAGCTGAACTGTCATTGATTAACAGTAAGGTACTGGATTTTGGTCGCAAGACGGGAATGGTAGCTTTGAAAGGAATAGGAAAAGGGACAGAAACGGTGCCCTTGCATAGGATCATTCTGAATTGTGATCTGGTATCTGGACCAGTTGAAATAAGGGTGCGATCAGAATTCCCGAGAACTGACGCGGACGTCCTTCTGGGTAACGATTTAGCCGGTGGTAAGGTTTGGTCAGCAATGAAGCTGACGAGACCACCGGTGGAGGTCCCGCCCCTAGATTCCAAGATCTATCCCGCAAACGCAATCACTCGCAGCATGTCGAGAAAGGCAGCTGAGATAGAGAGCAGTTTAAATCCGGCTAGTATCGATTTGGGCAAGACGTTTTTACCGACCCTGTACCACGAGGGTTTAGAGGATGGAAAAACAGAGAATAGAAAAGTGAAAGAGAGTAAGGGAGAGGAGGTAGACCTGCCCTTAGCGAGGAGAAAATTTATAGAGGCACGAAGATGAGAAACAGATAAAGCTGTTAAAAGGTCCAGGGTTGGACATGGATGATCTGTCTGGTTTGGCAGAACTGTTTGAAGAAGTTGAATATTCTAAAGGTGTTCCCGATAATGAAATGAGGGCAGTCCGAGATGAAAAGGATGCCATTACTTTGAAGAAGTCTGCTGGGTTGGCAGATGAGGTTGTTTCAGCCCGCGGGGTTGAGTTTACTCCGGAAGGGAGTTGCCCAGAGAGTAGCTGGGAGGATCAGGGGAATTTAGAATTTGAAAAGGGTACGGGTATTGAAAGCCTGGAAGAGGCAAATGTCCCGTTTGAGTGTGTCCAAGATGTGGATGCATGTGGTACTAAGCCTAGTAATGGAGCTCAGAAAAAGTCTGAGGTATTTGAGTCAGTTGAAAAGGAATGCAGTCCTTGTGGGTCAGATGGACTTGGTTCAGTGAAGAAAGGGTTAACCTTGGTAATAGTGGGAGGTGAGAATTCCCAGTGGTTTGTGCTCGAAGGTGTGTTAAAAGTTAGTGAGGAGATAAAAGGTGGTGATGTGAATCTAATTATTGAAGGAAAAGGGAAAAGTGTAGTTCCTAAATTGAATGAAGAAATTTTAAAGTCTGGATTGATGTCAGAAGCAGCAACCAGGCTACAGAGACAATGGCGTGGTAACGCGGTGCCTGCGAATCAATTACAGGTTGAGTTGGAATGTAAAGGTGCCCCACATGCTATTGTTATTCAAGAGTGTGGTGTGAAAAAGCAGAATTCGAAATGCTGTTTGAACAAAGGGGGATCGCTTTCAGATCTTAAATTGAGAACTAATAGCCTGAAGGGTCCTGAAGAGAAAACTAGCAACTTGCTTATACTTAAAGAATTGTGTGGAAATTCAGAAAATGGTCTAAGCTTGGAACACATTGTTGATAAAATAACTCCTATGAAAGGAGCGGGCGAAAGCCTATTTCGCCATGGTGCACAAACTCACCACGTGGGAGTTAACTGGAAAAGGGGCGAGGGTTGACGGGATGCCATTTTTAACAGCAGGATCCGGTTTAAAGGGATTTCGACAAAGCATGTGAATAATAAAGACAACCCCCATGGAAGATTGACTGTTAAGTTTGAAAGTAACAATAAAGATTAGTCTTTTGCATGAACTTTTATAGGATACATGTAAGCTAAGATCACAACTCTTTAGTTTTTGTTTGCTGAAGGAAAGAAATTTAAAAAAGGTGGTTATTAAATTGAAGTCTGATGCTACAAGACTTTAGTAAGGTACAAGATGTTAAGATATTAAAGGCAGTGACAATGTAATCGTTAACTGTTTAGATGCTGAATTGAATGTATAACTGTATTACTCTGTAGTGAAAAAAAAACTTTTGTATTGTGTTAGATTCTAAAATCCTGTAAGACTCTGTATTACTTAGTTTTTACCAATGGTAAAAACGCTTTTAAGAAAGGGGGTGTTACGAATGTGCCACAACTCTTGAGGGGCCGAAGGGTACAAAGTAGGCCCCTCCTTTTTGAGAATCACAAGATTGCTATTAATTCGGGTCTGGGACCCAGGAAATGAGAGAGAATCCACAAGGGTTTGGAATGTGTGTCCTGGCCTCAGCGATACAAAGCCACAGATAACGGCCATTGTCTCTTGGAGACAGAAGTGTGTATTGAGTACTGTACTATTCATTGAAGCCCTCGGGGGTGACCTGAGTGGGCTGGTTGAGGGATGGCATCATCCCAACCTGGTTGACATCTGAGACCCCATGAGTAAGGATAAAAGAGGGTCTGGGGAACAACCCTTTTAGACGCACCAGGAGAAACGCTAGAAATCCCGTGACAGCGTTTAATAGCGACAGCCAGTGGGGGCCCGCTTGTGTCCTTTTCCATTTGCCTAGGAATTGGCGGGCCTTACCACGGAAGAAAGGCTTAGCTAAAGGAGAGGCCACCAACAAAATTTCGAAGGATCGACATCATCCTATGATGATGGAAAACTCTGAACATCCTCTACATAGCACCATCCAGAGACAGAGACGCAGTTTCAGCGACAGGTTACTATCGATGCAATGCTCCTCAGACAGGATGAAGAGGTCAATACTCCCCAATGCCATTAGGCTTTACAATTCAACCGCCAGGACTTAAGAACTTTTTAAAAGCTATTATTAATGCTTTTTGAGATAGTGATTTAGATGCATATCATATTTTTTACTGAGTTAAGTATTGTATGTAATTAGTTTTGCTACAACAAGTGTATGGGACATTGGAAAAAAAGTTGAATTTCCCCATGGGGATGAATAAAGTATCTATCATAAAAAGGAAAAGCTGGCAAGTTCTAAAAATCTGTCTCTCTCTCCAACCAAAAAGCTGCAGCCTGAATGAACTGAGTGACTTTTATATTTCCATCGGACAATACATTATTCCCTAGACAACGATAGAGCTTATTTCTTATTGATTATTATTATACCCGCACTTTTAGAGTTAGTATTGACAATGTATATTATCTGTATGTTTGCATTGATATTATTTTTGTGTATTTTTACCAATAAATACTGTTAAAAATAGTACCATCAGACTTCAACCTCTCTATCTTTGCTGGTAAATGACCCAGTTACGGGGTTTGTAACACAACAAAGATATTGCTTTTAATTGAAAGCTGAAAGATTACAAATTAAACTTTGGAAAACAATTGACAAGATCTGTTCTAAGGCAAGGGTAATTAGTGGCTTATGAATCCTGGAGTATAATAATTTCAGTGGTAATCAATAAAGTAAGCTTTGAAGGTCTGGTTCTGACTGATTTCCTACCTTCTTAAAAAAAGGGGGATCTTCCAAATTAGTAGAGAGTTACATAAAATATCTTAAACGTAGATCAGTTAACACTAAACTCAGTTTCACCAATGAGACAGAATTTGAAGTTTACAAGTTCATTCAAACTTAATACAGCTGGCAAATTAGCAGCATAAATTAACCCTATGTTAAGGTACACTCATGTTGCCTTTCCATGACACACATGGTATATTCAAGGTGGGAAGTTGTTTTTTTCTTTGCAGAATAGGTGATGTCTCTTTCCAATTGAAATTAGGGCTTCTAGATAACTCTTTTACATAAGTATTACTTTATTCTTGTTATTACTTTAAGCTCTGATCTATACTTTGAGGTCCTGAGTTGAAGCACAAAGAAACCTGTAGTGATTTCTGCCTGCAAAATCAGCAACTCCCACACTGTAGTAACCAGCTTTAAAACTTACAGCCACTACATAAATAAACATTAAAGTCTAAAACTCAGTATGTTATTTTAAATTTAATTTGTTATGCCTGCACTGTACTACTGCCACAAAATAAATTTCACAATTTATGCAAGTGACAATAAACCTGATTCTGAAATGTGACATGTTGAAAGTCTTCTTTGTTTGATTTGATTGATACTGCTATTGGTGCTAATGACTTTAGGTTAATAAACTATCTGAATCTAGACATGACATACCGATTTCAAAACATGCTGCATCTGAAACTTTATTTCAACTTTAAGGCAATTTTTCCACTGTTGCCCATCCCTAATTGAAGGTTGTGAGTTACTAGGAAGTGCTGTTCTTCGGAAGATGTTCCCCTGGTTGCTCATGTTCCCTGCCAAGGACTCCTTGGTATTGATTTATCAATGAACATTAAGAAAATACACAATCTTGACAGATTTTTATTTACAATATACGGAACTGTACACTCCTTTGCAACATACAAAGCATTCAAAGATGTTTTGTGGAAAGTCTCATTGTATCTTACAGTTCAGTTCACTTTGTGAATATTTCCTGAAGATGTAATTCAGATGTAATTTGTTGTATATACATATTTTATAAGCAGTTTGTAGATTGCCAGCTATACAATGGGATCTATGCAGAGATCATTGACCATTCATACATAATGAAACCTGTAATGATACAGATAATAGGACACAAACACAGGTTTTCCTGAATAATTAAGTTATGTCCTGAAATACTGTAAGTCAAAATACAAAAAGGTAAATAAATATTATAATACTATATTGTGCAAAGCTTTAAAATTTGCACTATGTGGCTTTTCTTTCCATTTGCAGAATCAAGTAGTTAAAGCAGAAAATTATTGGATAGTAAACAGGAACTCATTACTCAAAGAGTAATAATGCTTTATTATAATAAAGCATTAGGACAAATCGTATTTGTGTACAAACAGAGGTGCTTAATGCTCTGAAAATTTGTTACAAATCTAAATAAACAATGGCTGTAGACTATCCATAATGCTTATTTAACAACTGAATAACAGTTATGAAAAATAGCACAAAGTGGTACTAGAGGTGCATCTATTATAGAGAAACAGTTTAGTATTTTTGAGCTTAAGTAAGCAATAGCTTTCTGAGTTCGTAAAATCTTAGTTCTGTTTTAGACAGCTAGAATAGTCATCAAACAACCCCAGATCTGCTGGAGAAAATAATTTTCTGGTTTGCTCAACTGAACAGCACCCTAATAGATCAATTTAAAACATTTTTATAGCAGCTGAGATTGCCAATACAGTACAAAGTAATGGATATGGTGCACAATGAACCTATGCCCACTTGAACTTGTATAAAGCATATCCAAATCTAACTCAATTGATATCAGAGACAAAGGACCACCATGCATCAACCTCTGTTATTCTGGTAGCAAATTCCAAAGGGCAGTGTGTGTTAAGCCATAATGCCTCCCAGTTTCTGGTAATATGTCCAAAATGGAGGACTGGGGCTATTACATCCATAGTAGAGATAGGTTAGAAAATAAACAGCAGCAAATTAAGAAATTATGCATCCAAACTCAAAAGTCATGCAAATGAGTAGTCAGTGCAGGAAAGCCATGCTGCAGATCATGCAATCACGTCACTGGAAATGAACAAAAATACATTAGTAAAGCAAACTAGATAATTAAAAATACAATCATTAAAAGTGTCAATATGTCAAATGGAAGGATTAACTACAATCAATTTTGCTAAGCACTGGTATAAGGGTTCAAACAATAGTTAGCACAATGTTTACAATAACTAAGTTATTGTAGTGCACACTATCCAGCTCATCATGCTTGTTATATTCTTTTGTATTAATATGGTGTCTAAACAGACATTGCTAGTAGTTTAAAAATTAGGATCAGATAGATGAGAGGATTATTATTGAAATTTTATGGTGTATGTAATACTAATAATTAATAGAAGGTAACTTGAATTATGCGCCTATTGAACAAGCAGTATTTTCATAATGTAAATATTAAAATATCATTGCAAATTGTTTATATTTTCTGTTAGTGAAGTCACTGAAGCAAATGTTGAAGCTTATATCATTTATAGAAATTGTGATTTAATTTAAAAGTTGTAAAATAAAACAATGATTTAAAGTAAAGCTTAAAAGCTTAAAATATCTGAACATCCTTTAATCGCTGGAAGAAGTAAAACAGTAAATCTTCCCACATTTACTTCAAAATGAGAGTCCCAATTCTTACTTGCTCACTTAAACTACAAAAGTATTTCTTTGACTTGATCTCTTTTTGTGGAAGAAACTACTTTCAAAAAGTCTAGTTAATTAATATATGTAAAAAAACATTAATATAAATTTGACACTTTCATTATGAAATTATACGAGTGTGTAAAATTTTTATCTTCAAACTTCTCTCCAAATCACTACATATTGTTAGTCTCTTTCTACAAATTACTAACAATGTGGAGCAGTAATTAGATTGCTTTATACTATGTCCACTGTTATTTTGAATGCAATGTAATGAGCTAGAAAAAATAGCTTTGAGAGTTGATTAGCTTCTCTCATTTACATTTTCAAAGTTCCTATTCTGCACATCTATTCTAGATTGTTTATAGGTATCACAGTAGATAATTATTTGTAAAATTAAGCCAATATATATTTTGATTTTTAAAGGTTTAAGATGAGAATTCCAATAAACATCACTATTAAATGTTAAACAAAAATATCTACCAATAAATGCTATTTGAATATCTCTCACTATAATAATTTTTGAACATATGCTGAACAAAATATTCTCCAGAGTGGGCTTGAAGATTAACTGTATTCCAATAAATTCGTTAGAAACTATCTGAAGAACCATTTTGAAGGTGGTACAAATTAGTTGAAACATAATGACAACGACGTCTATTTGACTTTTGAGGCCACCTAATAAGGAGTTGAGTCAGTAAGGATCCTGTGCTTTCCAAAATCATAAACATGTGCAAAACAAGAGATTATGAAGAAATTGACTAAAAAGGAATGAGTATTAGAAAAAGGTATGGTATCAGATTGATGTAAGGTGCTAAGTGAAGAATCAACAGATTTGCTATCATATGAAAGATTTGAATACTGTAGAAATACTATTATTTGTAGTAACAAAATGGAACCTGTATTGTACCAAAATGTTTTGCGAATAGTGTTCATGCAATATTATGCCAATGGATCTTGATTATATGACCAACTGCAGAAAGACAATCAGATGCGTTACTGGAAGAATGCCATTTACACTGATTAAGCAGGTGAGTAGAAAGCACCCCAACCTTGAACTGATGCACAGTAGATAACACTTGCATATAAAGGAGTGATTATGCTGTCTGTTTTATTGAAGCTATTACTGGCTCTTGTGCAGTGCTAGCTTCCTCTTGAGTTAATTGTTGATTGTTATAAAACATAGTGAAAGGGTGCTCAACAGAACTTGGAGGTTTCACTGAGATCACATGTTTTGGTGCAGGAGCAGACCAAAGGGGATTGTGGTGACTGTCTGCTCCCGGGGAAACTCCGACAGAGAAGTGATCACAAAGAGTAACGTAGCTTTCCAGGCAAGTAGCAAATACCGAGTTCTGCCCTACTTCTGTTCCATACACTATGATCTGTGCTACTGATAACTGAGTGGATCAGTATCTCTCTGCAATTCTGATGCTTTCAGCATGGCGACCAGAAACATACCAATATCAATGATTAGATCTGACTGGTAAGAACGCCACAGACACCAAATTTGAACAGCAAGAATATAAGAGACACCTAAGATATGGTGTTAGGGAAGCATCAGTGCCAGTAAAAAAAAGGAAGAGTGGGATTTGTGGAAACTGAGCTCATGAGTTTAATTTCGACAGGATGCTTTAGTGAACAAAAGAAAGAGAAAATGCGATGAGGAAGAGGGACTAGAAATTAGTGATAATGGGACAAGGAGAGTCCTTCCCTGTCCCGAATAAAGGGAGACCAGCATGGTATATGTTTAATAATTATAGGAAGGGATTGATGTTCAGAATTACAGATAGGGAATCCAAGGGTGTACATCAACTTTGGGTGTCAGAAGAACTACAGGCCATAGTAAAAGTTTTGAAAAAGCTATTCAGAAACTTAAAACTATTGTGTGTCACAAAAAAAAGTATTATGGATTTGGAAACCTTAACAAGGCATGGTTAGGCTCCAAATTTGATTTTCATGAGGTTTAATTATGACTCCGCTGGAAATGACAATTTTATACATCAGAAAATGGATCCTTATATATGTAAGGAAATTATTCTATACACTTCAGTAAAACACATGGGTAATTCCAGTATGCGGCAGCAGATCAACTTGCCCACGAAGTTTAGTGGACGATACAAGATCAGAACAGGGAATCCCATCTAACTCTCACAGTTTTCAGAGCTAAGGCGCAAAGGACCTAGGACCAATGATTAAGGGTCTGGGGGTCTGCCATGACGGATGGTCCTGGCAATGACTGGATGAGTCTGTGGCAGTTGGAAGGTGGCAAGGGCTTTCTTTTGTCACTCCCTAGTACATTAGGAGCAGAGGCAATCTTTGAACTGGAAGCTGTAGGATGATTGTTATTCAGTGCTGATATGGAACCTTTACTCTCTCCAAGGTCCCACTGCAACTTTGGGCCCTCCAACTAAGTGAAATGGGTAAGGTGCTCACAACCGAGCTGCATAAAGTGACCATCTACCCAAATGCTCCACTGCCCCACAGGGCACAATACCCTCTTTCCCTGGAGGCTGAAGAAGGGATAGATCGTATAAATCAAACATGGTTTATTGCAAGCTGTAAGTCAAGTTTGTGAAAAAAGTATGATATGTATTTTACAAAATGCAGGGAAACTAGTGAAGGTGGAAGGATCTTGTACACCACCCTCTAATGGACTATTCGTGCATTTACAGATCGATTTTATAGAATTACCTTTGTATGAAGAATATAAATAGGTATTGGTCATTATTGGAAAAGCGCTGCAGCAACTTCAAGTGGGTGATCCTGTCAGTAATGCTACCACTGGTGCTCCATCCTGGGATACACCTACTTCTGAAGCTCTGCCCAAGGAATCATAGCTCACATTGAACAGTCTCCCTGTACAGCACCTCCTTCCAAACTCTGGAGAATTACAAGACTGGGAACAGTGCACCATCTTAAAATTAGCTCCATCATGGGTACTAGCCTCCATAGTAGCCAAGACATCTTAAAGGAGTGGTGCCTCAGGAAGGCAGCGTCCCATCATTACAGATGCCCACCACCCCAGGACATGCCCTCTTCTCATCGTTACCTTCAGGAAGGAACAGCTGCTTCTCTGCCTTCTGATTTCTAAATGGATATTGAACCCATGAACACTCCCTCACTACTTTTTGTTTGTTTTGCAGTACTTATTTTAACTTACTATTTAATAGACATATATGCTTAATGTAATTCTTTTTTTTCTATATTTATCATGTATTTCATTGTACTGCTACCATAAACTTAGTAAGTTTCACGACATATGCTGGTGATATTAAGACCAATTCTGATCCTGATCTGAACTCCAAATAATTACAGGATAAACATAACATGGACTGTACAGTGGCCCCTACTTACTGTGAGAATGACAGTGATTAAACAAAAAGATTGACAGCTATGGCATATGAAACTATTGCTTATGTATTGGCAAGCTAGTGACAGATCAATTGACTATTGCTCAACTGCTGAACAACTACTGAAGAACAAGTAGTGCATCTTAATGAAGAACAACTGAAAGGGTTTTAAACTTTAAAAGTGACATTGTGTACTGCACCTAGATCCATGATACAGTTGGACAATTCACCCTGTATGTCAATGAGAAACACGACAGCAGTCTTATTTCAAGAACATGGAGACCGACAGCATCCTGTTGGTTATTACTCAGCAAAAGATTTGATTCTATACACCAATGGCTTCTCAATGATTGAGAGAGAGATTCAAGTGGTTGTTTCTGGAACGGAGGGTTTTGATCATGTAACATGTCACTGCAACTAGAAGGGCAAGGGCCTCTATCAGAGGAGCAGTGAAGGTACATGTACATATCTCAGTCCTCACTGAATGCTACTTATTGGGTATGTGGTTACTGGACCTACCCCTGGTTGCCAGGCATGTTCCCCAGGTACGAGGGGTAGTGGAGAGCTGTGGCCCTGGAAGGGCTGCTGTTATTTTGCCCACGTAGTGTCCCACATGCAACACCAAGGCGCATAAAAGAGAGAGAAATTCTGGATAATTGCCTTTTTGAGGTTTGACACTGCGAGATTGTCTCAGGAATTGATTAATATGGCATCAACCTTGGAAAAAATAGCGAATGAAACTGCATATGCCTTTGATCAAACCAAACAAGCATTAACCAAGATGTCAGCAGAACTGATGGCTCTTTGTGCAGCAGCATTACAGAACAGAATGGCTTTGGATTTTATTCTATCAGGAAAAGGGGGCACTTGTGCAACTAAACTTGGCAAACCATATCCAAGAAGCTACCAAAGAGATTAAGAAAGGAGGGGATCAAAATCACAATTATATTCTAGGAGGTGGATGATGGTCAAATATTCTACATTATGATGTAACTATTGGTATTATTATAATGGCTGTTATTCCTTTACAATTCTTGTGTGAAATAATAGGATAAAGGAGAGAATATTAATGAAAAGAATGAGTACTTGTTGAAGTGGACAGATGAAAAGGGAATTTTAGGAAGGCTTTGAAACTGCATCATTACTTTTTATGCATATATGTGGATATTTCAATTACAGTATTTGGTGAAATGTAGTGTGGTCAAGAAATGACAAAAAGAAGTGAACATGGAAATGTACTTACAGTAACCAAATGGCATTTTTGTCTGTAACAAAACGGAACCTGTATTGTATCTGTACAGTACTGTCCTAATGGTGTTTGTGCAACATTATGCCAATGGACCTTGATTATATGACAAAGTGCAGAAAGTAGATGCATTACTATAAGAATGTCCAGTACACTGATTAAGCAAGTGAACGGAAAGCACCCTGGCTTTCAACTGGTGTGCAGTAGCTAACACTTGGGTATAAAGAAGTGAGTGTGCTGTCTGTTTTTTCCAAAGCTATCACTGGCTCTTGTGCAGTGATGGTCTTCCCTTGCAGCAAGCAAAATAAATGTGCATATGACTGACCCACTGAGTTAACTGTTGCTTAAGACATAGCAAAAAGGTGCTCAACAAAACCCACTTTAAACATAACAAAAATTTTGATGACACTAGTAAGTAGTAATAGTGATGGAAACAAAGCTCAAAATTTGCAAATGAACTTACCGCAAAAAGGTAGTGTAATAGTATTAATTGGCTGCAAATTAATTAGCAAAATTTTTTCGAAAAAGTATCCAAGAGTAGCAATGTATGTCACTTCATTGCACAGACTAAACATTGAAAATGATTGTGGAAGTTGTAAAAGTTTACAAAGCACTGGTGGAATGACAATTTACAAATCAAGTACAGATCACCAGTGATGCTGAAAATTTGAAATCTTGCCCTAATGAACAATTATTGACTGATAAATCAACTCTTTCCCTACATATGTGCTTTGACTGAGATCTTCTAAAATATTCTCTTTAAATTAAGAGCCAGCAACTCAACACAACTCAAGCACAGATGTGCTCATGTCAGAAAGATCAAAAGTAATAATCCAATTGTGAACAAAAACAGTTTTATGTTCTAAAAGCAAAACCATCACAAGGTTTGTTGTGGATGTTGTGGATAGTATGGAGGGCTGTCGGAGGTAACAGCAAGACGATACAAAACTGGGCGAGAAGTGGCAGATGAAGCTCAACCCAGTTAAGTGTGAGGTGGTTCATTTTGGTAGGTCAGATATGATGACAGAATATAGTATTAATGCTAAGACTCTTGGCAGTGTGGAAGATCAGAGGCATCTTGGGGTCCATGTCCATTGGACACTCAAACCCGCTGCACAGGTTGACCCTGTGGTTAAGAAGGCATACGGTGCATTGCCCTTCACCAACCTTGGGATTGAGTTCAAGAGCCGAGAGGTAATGTTGCAGCTGTATAGAACTCTGGTCAGACCCCACTTGGAGTACTGTACTCAGTTCTGGTCACCTCACTACAGGAAGGATGTGGAAACTATAGAAAGGGTACAGAGGAGATTTACAAAGATGTTGCCTGAATTGGGGAGCATGCCTTATGAGAATAGGTTGAGTGAACTTGGCCTTTTCTCCTTGGAGCAGCAGAGGATGAGAGGTGACCTGATAGAGGTGTATAAGATGATGAGAGGCATTGATCATGTGGATAGTCAGACGGTTTTTCCCAGGGCTGAAATGGCTAACATGAGAGGGCGCAGTTTTAAGGTGTTGGGAGTAGGTACAGAGGGGATGTCAGGGGTAAGTTTTCTATGCAGAGAGTGCTGAGTGTGTGGAATGGGCTGCTGGCGACTATGGTGGAGGTGGATACAATAGGGTCTTAAGAGACTCCTGGATAGGTACATGGAGCTTGGAAAAATAGAGGCCTATGGGTAATCCTAGGTAATTTCTAAAGTAAGTACATGTTCGGCACAGTATTGTGGGCCGAAGGGCCTATATCATGCTGTAGGTTTTCTATGTATCTATAAGGCAAGTGGAAAGGTGAGTTGGAAGAGGTAGAGGTCAAAGCAAAAAAGAAAACCTGAAAGGTTAGTTCACACTGCCACTTAAAAAGAGAACATAATAATACATAGTAAATAAGAGTAAGTGATTATCCCTTCAAGCCTCTCTGAAATAATTCTACTGCCAGGGTCATAGTATAAGGAGAACATGCTTTGAAGAGTTGTTCATAAAAAACATGAAGGCAGCAGATGAATAGAAATGATAGAATTATTATTTTAAAATAGGACCCATAATACTATTTAAAAGGCATGGTAAAAAAGCAAAATTGTTAGCTTGTTTCTATCAGAGCTGCAGTGTTCTAGAGAGCGGAGTTGATGGCTCCAATGATCTTTTCTCTATATAGAAAATGCAAAGTAAATGTTACTCATGGACAAATTAAAATGAAAAAGGATATATTATTAATTGTTTAGACTTTTTCAGAAAATAACTACAAATTGTTTAGCAAGGTGACTTCAAAAGCATGCTTCAGGCTAGGTCAACTGAAAAACTCAACAATGACTGATAGGTTCTACCCAAGGGTCAGACAGGTACTCGAATATAAGTAGATAGAGATGATCTGACTGAATAGCAGAAAAATCTTAGGGAGCTTAATGGTTTATTCTGAAGTGCTGCAGTGGTCTCAAGATTTCTGACCTAAAGCAAGGACAATATGCTGCTGCAGAGCACAATAAACACATGTTCAGATTTTAATTCCAAGTTCGTCATTTTCACACTCAGTTTATCATGAGCAGGTTTCAATTACTTTTTTCAATAAAGTAGCTTATATTGCTTGAATGATCTATGGTTAATTGTATAATTATCTTCCAACGGATGCATCCTAATTGTTAATCCTGCAGGTGGAGCCTTTTGGAGCAATTTTACCCTTCTATCCTTCCCAGCACACATGACACTGTCATAGATTCAAAATTTAAATACAGAATAAAATCATAGTTGATACTGAACAAACTAAAATATCAAAAACTATAGCCTTCCCATAAGGATGAGTAACTGGATCATGAGACAACAGGAAGCAAATAACTGATCATCTGTACTTCAACATTATTAATTTTAAAAAGAGCAATTTGTTTCACTGGTACTTTAAATCTATTTAGTTCATATCACTACAAAAGTCATCACTGTTGAAAAATGGAGCACTTGATGGATAATCAGCAATGCAATGTCAGCAAATAATAAGAAACAATTGTTCCTTTTACTGTGGGAAGGATTATTAGATGGGTTGAATCACACAGTAACTATTTCCTATTCCAGATCATCTGAACCATACTGATGATAACATCAATTTACTGATGAACTGTAAGCATTCTGAGCTGTTAACATGCCTCAAGAAGCTAGGTCAAGTATTATTAAACCTTTTGTGTAGGGAAGACATGGAGCTAGAGCTGGAACAGACAAGCTGCTAACTAGATAAGTTGAAGCTAGTTATTGCATTTAATTATTTTAAAATGTATTGTTCATTTTAATTTTGCATAATGTGCTTCCCACAGCATTAATCTGACAAAGCTGGAAGAATGAGAAAAGGTCAAGCTATTAACAAGAGGCCATGTATGACTGCATCACAAATCATGTATTCCCTGTCTTGACCACACTAATTTTGAGTTCCTACCTTACAGAACAATGAGGTTAACAGTCTCTTTTTAGTAAATATTTTAAATAAAAAGGGATGAAAATTTAACCTACAGGATAAAAATGTGGAAATGAAGCCAAACAGAAAAGTATTCTCAATCACCATTGCTGAATAAATTATTTTGTGGGAATGTGGACCAACAAATTTAATCCACTGATTATTTTATATTACAACTATGGCATAAAATCTCATACATGGGTTAAATAAACAATAAATTCACTACAAATATTAGCACAAAAATTTGAAAACACAAAATGAACAAGAGTAAGTTTACAAGTAGCAGAAGGTAATCAGTTCAATTATATGCTGTATGATTTGTGCTGATGCCACTGCTTGTACCTTCTACCTTGCTGTAGCTGGCTGAACATGTCCAGGGTATGGTCGTCGTGTGCTTGTTGCCTGTCTCTGTCTAGCTAGGAAGGATTGTCCTGAACCAGTGCTGGCAAGTCTCTCTTCTGCTGCTTTTTTGTGAAGTGCCATACCCTAATATCAGAAACAAAATAAATTGTAAATTAAAAATAAAAGAAAACGATGGAAATAGTTAGCAGTTCAGGAAGTTAACATTTTATATTACAAACTGTACAGAATGAGCAGAGTCACTGAATAGTCTTAAGTTCTGATGAAGAGATTTTGACCTGAAAAGTCAATTCATTCTCTTTCTGAAGACACTGATTGATTTGTAGAAAGTTTCCGGCATTTTCTATTAAAGATGCTGACAGGGTTAGATTGTAGCATAATGGCTGGTGCACTCAAAAAAGAACAGAAATAAAAATCATTACAGTGGGTAATAGATCTATTTTTTTGTTTTATTTCTTTGGAAAAGGGATGACCCATAAGGGATATTATTTAAGTGCTTTTTAAGGGAATAGTTAAATGCAATTCTTACATGCTTGTAACTGCAGAACAATAGATAGAATCTTGAAAGGAGCATGGGAGTGTAAAATCAAATGTTCTGTTAAGGTAGGTGTGATGAAATTTAAGGAAAAATTAAGATGAATATTTGAAGATGTGAACAATGAAATGAATTTTCAAGGGGCACAAGGCTGCAGCTTTCTCTGTGTTTCTACTTATATGCTCCCACTTTATCTCTCTAGACACCTTGTATGATGTTAACCCATTTCTTTTCCCATTGTTCACTATCAACAATTTATCCATTTTTTCATATTCTTACCATGTTATACCATGCACTAACAATTAGCTTCTCTTCATGATCTCTCTGAATCTTTGTCTTCTCATATTCTTTCTAAAAGCAAAATGTTTTGGGGAAAAAATAAAGATTTTAGCTCAATAGACTAATTCGTCTAATTCCAAATGGTAAAATACTTGAATTAAGCACTGATAAGTCAAATACAAAGGTAAATAAGGTTGCTGGAGTGAAAGAATTCTGTACACAACCTGCTAGATCATTGAAAACATTGGTTTTCTAACAACACAAAATTAGGAGTACATTTGATGAAAGGAAAGAAAGAAAGATAGAGCTCTTTATTTACATATTTATCAAATTGTTCTTGAAGTAGATGTAGATCTATGTAGATCTTGATGTAGATAGAAGAACGTAGATGTTATTCTGCAAAGAAGATAACAACTGTACTTATTCGGTAGCTTTTACACTTTATTCATTACACTTAATCTAGCTCAATGAACTGTGTAATGGTTTGTACAAAATAATAAACCAATACAAGCTGTTATTATTCAATATCACACTCCAAAAATAATCTCCACATTACATGCACTGCCTATATCACTGCTGATGAGAAAAAAAAATTAAAGTTAAATGGATAGGCTGGAAAAGTTGTTTTCTTGGAAACAAAAAAGGTTAACAGGGATCTGATGAACATATTTAAAATGAAGAAGTGCTTAAATAGAGTGGATATGAGGAAATGTTCCATTGCCAGAATGGCTAGGAAACAGAAGTCTAAGAATGAAGATAACTGGCAAAAGCACCAGAAGAGTAATGAAGAAAAGCATTTTTATGGAGCGATTGGTTAGAATCTTTGGAAGGAAATAAGAGTAACATTCAAATATGATTTTCTAACAGAGCAGGGGAATAAGAGTTTCAGATCACCCGGATTGCTCTTGCATTTAGCCTGCATGGAATCAAAAGGTTAAATGGACTTCTCGGCTGTGGTATTTGTGATTCTGTGAAATGCTCAATTGAGTAATGGTATGTCACATTCCCACCCTCTTCTCATTCTTCATCCCTGTCAAGTCACATTGTCATTCATGGTTAATTGCCGGTAGACAGGTTAAAGGGAGGAGTAAATTTAAGAGATATGCGATTGCAGCATTTGCAGTCTGTAAGTCCAAGGAGACATATTGTAAAGTGGTATTTAAGGAGCAGTATTAGATATTTGAATACCATTATCTTCCATGGTGTCTGATTCACTATTGACCTTAGACACCACAATGTTTGCTCCAATGGTGGTAAGTATTTTATCCTTCATAAGGTTAAGATGAAGCTGTGCCTGTACCAGGTCAGAATGTTATTAGCTAATTAGGTATCAAGCACAAGCCAAATGGGAGGGCTCTTGTTCAACAGATTGCAGTGTAATGAATTCACAATGTAAGAATGAATGCAATTATCGAAATTCTGGGAATAGATTAATTAAATCAGAATAAAATGTAGATAAGAAAACAGAAATACGTTTACTGCTCAGTTAACTTAAAGAAAAGTATCATACCGATAAAGAATGCAACATTCGTTCCTTTTCTTGCAGTTGATTTTTCAGAGACTGAACTTCTGGGGCTGCTCCTTGGTTCTGCTTAGGGTCCAAAGTTCTGATAACCTAAAACAAGTAGAACAATTATGTTCAAACAGTTATTACTTGGTGGCTAATTTTGAAGAAAAGAACAGGAATAATACATAGAGGTATCTTAATCAAACATAGAGAGGCTAACTGAGGGAGCATAAGCACAGGGTATTCTCATGACTATGCAAGTTAATATACAGTGGGGTATATTGGTTCACATACTTTTTCCAACAAATACATAGATAGATAGATAGATAGATAGATAGATACTTTATTCATCCCCATGGGGAAATTCAACTTTTTTTCCAACGTCCCATACACTTGTTGTAGCAAAACTAATTACATACAATACTTAACTCAGTAAAAAATATGATATGCATCTAAATCACTATCTCAAAAAGCATTAATAATAGCTTTTAAAAAGTTCTTAAGTCCTGGCGGTAGAATTGTAAAGCCTACATGTAAATATTACATGTAATATTGGATCATTTTTCTCAATAAATAAATTAACAAATATAATGATTTTTGTATCATTTATTTAATTGGGTTCTCTTTGTCTAGTTTTAGGACTTGTGTGTAGTTCTGATCACATTTTAGGTTTATATTTATTCAGAAATAGGGAAATTCTACAGGGTTCACAAACTTTCTAGCACCACTGTATGATGTACATTTATTACCAGAAACCTCGTATGTTCACTTGCCAGTCTGTTTTCCCCCCCATTTATCCCAATGACATTGTTAATTTTCAAGATTTTCCCTCCACACAATACACTGTTCTAGCTCAAAGTCTTATAATCCTCCTGTCACTCAATGTCATTTTTATATGCCATTGGCAAATGGCTTAGGTGAGTCAGTGATAACTTGAGGTTTGATTTTAAGATCAAGGAGAAACTATATCTACAGCTTCAACATAACTGAATCTCAGCCATACACAACTCAATAACTTTATTTTATTCCCCTGTGCAAAATAAACCATTAAAGAACAACCAAAACAGTATTAGTAACCCTTTTATATTAATAGTAATTTTCAGGATTGTATAATATCTTCAGGGAACTTAGAAATATTTAACTCACACTCTTTGCTTTTTCTAGATACTTCTTATATCTGTCCTCCATTTGCTTCATATCTTCATCCTTCTTTCTTAAGGCTTCCTGAAGCTCTTCAATCTTTTGAGCTATACAAGGTAGGTATACAACTGATCAGCTGAATAAATTGAGTTTCTAAGTCACAGCAAAATTACAGGAATTTTCAAAAGTAAATTACTTGTCACTGTGTATAGTAAGAGGAAAATCATATCTAAGCCTCCAGTACTGAAAGAGTACAGTCAAATTTAAGATTAGATCATATATGATGGATAGGTTTTGTAACAAAATGTTTAATTATTATAAATATAACAATAAATACTGCTTTATTTATGTATATATATTTTTAAAACTTACAGCTGTTGTTGTATTTTGGTTCCAAGTCATCAATGTATGCTCGTTTCTTCTGAAGCTCTGTATGTGCTTCATGAAGCTTCTCCCTGAAACATCCAATACATGAGTTCAACACCAAGACATTATACCACCAAAGTATTGAAAAAATTACTAAATTTTTAGTTTCTTACAATAAACTCCATGAAAAGATTATGACCATTTGTTAGAAACTGAAAAAATCTAGGGGCTTGTAAAATACCAGAAAACAGATATTGCACAAATGAAAAATGCCTTTAATGAAATTAAGCAACTTTTTGAAAGTGCAGATGTGTTACCAATAGCCATCAATGTGATTTGGTCAATGTTATAAAAAAATTCTTCTTCCTTGACACAGTCTTTCCAAGTCTATATGACATACAGAATTTTACAGCATAGGAATAGCCCTTATGTCCACAATATCTGTGCTAACCATGATGCCAACTTAAACTGAACATCTATCTGTACATAGCCTAAATCCCTCCATTCTTTGCCTCTTCATTTGTCTGTTCAAATGTTGCTAGTGCATCTGCTTCCACCACTTCCCCAGCAGCACATTTCAGGCACCCACCACTCTCTGTGTAAAGTAAAACTTTCCTCAAATCCCCTTTAAACTTTTGCCCTCTCACCTTAAGCCTGTGCCTTCTAGTATTTGATAGTTCCACACTTATAAAAAGATAGTGACTACTCTTTCCATGCCTCTCATAATTTTATACACTTCTAACAGGTCACCCCTCAGCCTCCAACATTTAAAAAAAACCAATACAAATTTGTCCAATCTCTCCTCATCACTACTTCTGAATCCCAGCAACATCCTGGTGGATCTCGTCTGTACCCTTTCCAAAGCTTCCACACCATTCCTTAATGGTGTCCAAAAATCATACACAATGCTCCAAGTGTCATTTAACAGAGAAATCAATCCAAGTTTGCCCATTCTCTCCTTAATGCTAATACTTTCTAATGCACACAACATCCTGAAGGAATGGACTTTCCTTACATCTCAAAAGACAAAACACAAAACACACAAAACACTGGAGGAACTCAGCAGTTTAGACTGCATCTGTTGGATTGTATTGTATAACTGTTATTTTCCTTTGTTTAACTTTCTTGTTTGTATTTTTATATAATTATCCATATACATGTAATTGTTCAGTAGGTTCTCTAGTGGTTGCAGTTGCCTCTGTATTTTTTTAAGGAAACTTCTTAGTTTCAGTGGCAGCTATTATGTTACTTAACTAAGGGCCATCCTACAGGTTAATTTAAGATATAGAATTTTCAATAGAATGTGCGCTCTTAGTGGTCTGGTATAAGAAGACCAGACCACATTTTATCGGTCTCTTTGCTCTTTCTTTTCCTCCTGTTTCTTTTGTTCTTGTAGCGCTTAAGAAAACAACCGTAAGAAACAAATTTTAAGCCTCATTCTTGACTCCTGAAAAACCTTGGAATGACAAAAGCATGAGGATCCAAATCATCCTTAAACACATTTGCTGCAACCGATTCTTCTTTACATTGCTCATTTGCTTTGTTCTAACACTCTTCTGCAGGAATGACCTGGGCTTGTAAAAGTGCCTTCCAGGCATACCAAGTACGCACAGGACAGCCTAACTTTTAGCCGCCTCAGTTCCATTTCAGCCCAGATCTGCTGCTCAATACCAATCATTACTGATATCTGCTGCATGACACTCTACTACTCCACAGGAGCAGATGGAACAAGCATATGCAGCTATCTGCACTGGAGGACATAGCTATAGAGCACTACAGCAAAGAAATAGGCCGTCTGGCCCATCTAGTCTGTGCCGAACCATTAATCTAGCTAGTCTCATCAACCTGCACTGGACCATAGCCCTCCATACCCTTCCCAGCCATGTACATATCGAAATTTCCCTTAAATGGTGAAATCAAACCCACATCCACCACTGGCACTGGCAGCTCATTCCACACTCTCACCACCTGTTGAGTGAAGAAGTTCCCCTTAAACATTTCACCTTTAACTCATGGCCTCTAGTTGTAGCCTCATGCGACCTCAGTGGAAAAAGCCTGCTTGCATTTACCCTATAGACACCCCTCATAATTTTGTATATTGCTATCAAATCTTCCCTCAATCTTCTATGTTCTAGGGAATAAAGTCCTAACTATTCAAACTTCCAATTTTATTGATATCTTTCCTGTAGGTAAGTGACCAAAACTGCATACAAATTTGCCCCCAACAATCTTATACAATTTCAACAAAACATCCCAACTCTTGTACTCAATACATTGATTTATTAAGGCCAATATGAAAAAGCTTTCTTTACGACCCTATCTACCTATGATGCCACTTTCAAGGAATTATGGAACTGTATTTCCAGATCCTTCTACTCTACCACACTCCTCAGTGCCTTACTGCTCATCATGTAAGACTTACCCTGCTTGACCCACCCACCAAAATGCAACAGCTCAAACTTGTCTGCATTAAATTTCATCTGCTATATTTCAGCTCATTTTTCCAGCTGTTTCAGATCCTGCAGGATTACATCTCCAATGTTGGTGCAATCCACAAATTTGCTGGTCCAGTCTTCTGCATTACCATCCAGATCGTTGATATAGATACCAAACAACAATGGGCCCAGCACCAATCCCTGCAGCACACCACTAGTCACAAGCCTCCAGTCAGAGAGGCAACCATCTACTACCATTCTCTGGCTTCTCCTGTAATGCCAATGTCTAATCCAATTTACTACCTCATCTTGAATACTAAGCAACTGAGCCTTCAAGGCCATGTAGACAATAGCCACTGCCTTGCCTCATCAACTTTCCTGGTAACTTCCTCAAACAACTCTGTAAGATTGGTTAGACACGACTGTCTTGTAACTAAATTATTCTTAGAGCCTTTCTTAAACAATGGAACATTAGCTATCCTCCAGTCATCTGGCACATCATCCATGGTCAAGGGTGTTCTAGATATCTCTGCTCAGGCCCCTACAATTTCTGCACTAGCCTCCCACAGGGTCCACCTGGTCAGACCCTGGTGATTTATCCACCTTAATTTGTCTCAAGAGAACAAACATCTCCTTCTCTGTAATCTATATAGTGTCCATGATCTCACTGATGTTTTGCCTCACTTCTATAGACTCTGCTTCCATCTCCTGAGTAACTACAAATGCAAAAAAATCCATTTAAGATCTCCACATCACTTACAGCTCCATGCATAGATTACCATTCTGATCTTCCAGAGGGACCAGTTTTACCCCTTGCTACCTTTTTGCTCAATACATCTGTAGAAGTCCTTAGGTTCTCTTTCAGCTTGTCTGCTAGAGCAACACAGTGTATTCTTTTAGCCCTCCTGATTTCTTTAAACACTCTCTTGCATTTCTTGCACTCAAGTACCTATCTACCTCTATCTGTTGTGCACCTCCATCTTTTTCTTAACCAGAGCTTCAATATCTCTCAAAAACCAAGGTTCCATAAACTTGTTATCATTGTCTTTTATTTTACAAGAACATAAAAACTCTGTACTCTCAAAACTTCACTTTTGAAGCCCTTCTACTTACCAAGTTCACCTTTGCCAGAAAACAACCTATCCTAATCTACATTTGCCAGATCCTTTCTGATACTATCAAAATCAGCCTTTCTCTAATTTAGAATCTCAACCAGAGAACCAAACCTATCCTTTTCCATTATTACTTTGAAATAAATGGCATTATGATCACTAGATGTAAAGTGTTCCCCTAAACAAGCTTATGTCACCTACCTGCCCTGTTTCATTTCCTAACACAAGATCTAATATCACACTCTCTCTAGTTGGGATTTCTATGAAGTGATTAAGGAAATTTTCCTGATCACAGTAGACAAACTCATTCCCATCCAGCCCTTTTATGACATAGAAGTCCCAGTCAACGTGTGGCAAGTTAAAATCACCTACTACAACCTTGTGTTTCTTGCAACAGTCTGTGATCTCTCTATATATTTGCTTCTCTAAATCCTACAAACTGATGGGTGGTCTATAATATAATCCCATTAACCTGATCATACCTGTCTAATTGCTCAGTCTACCCGTAAAGCCTCACTAGATGAACTCTCAAGTCTGTCCTTACTAAGCACTGCCGTGACATTTTTCCTGATTAGAACTGCCAACCCTCCCCTTTCATCCCTCCCAGTTTATCATCAAGAACAACAGAACCCCAGAACACTGAGCTGCCAGTCCTCCCCCTCCTGCAACCAAGTCTCACTAATGGCTAGCATCATAATTCCACATGCTGATCCAAGACTTACCCATCTTCAGACCTTTTATCTTCCAATGCATGTTCTCCTTAGTAATAACAACTACGCTCATTTCTGCCCCTTGACATTCAAATTTCTGGCATGTTGCTTTAGCCTTCCAAAGTGAAGACTGATGCAAAAACTCATTCACTTTTTCTGCCAATTGTTTATTCCCCATTACTAACTCTCCAGTGTCATTTTCCAGCAGTCCAATATCCACTCTTGTCTCTCTTTTACTTTTTATAATTAAACTTTTGGTATTCTCTTTTTATTTCACCTCCTCTTACCCCTTCCTTCACCCACTTCCCTTTCCTACTTTCCTCCCACGCTCCTTCTCCCTTCCCATTCCATCATTTCCCTTCATTCTTCTTTCTTCCTTCTTCTTTTCCTTCTTCCTTCCTCCATCCACTGATTGACTTGGCCTGAGCTCCTCTTATGTGCCTGTTTCTCATAATGCTAAATTTTTTAGTCTTTCAAATACTTACCTATTGCCACTTTAAATGGTGTTCCAGAGATTCACAGAGCTCTGGGAGAAGATGTTTCTATGCACATCACTTTAAAATGACCATTCCCTTACTTTGTAGTTATGTCCCCTTGTTCATGGCTCTCTCATTGGTGAAAACACCTCAACAACTACCCTGTCAAGCACCTTAGAAACTTACATATTTAACTAAAGTCGCCCCTAAATCTTCTAAACTCCAAGAATACAAATTACCTAGCCACTATTTAAACAGGACAACTCTCTCTCATCCTAGAAATTAGACTGGTGACTTTCTACTTCCTTCCCTCTTCCCCTCCCACCACCACCCTTCAGGTTCTCTTCCCCTCCCCCACTCTTTCAATTCCCCCCCTTCCCCATTCCTTCAAAGCAGAGATCACAGCATCAGGATAAAGCAGTTAGGACTGAAACCAAAATTTTTCACAATGAGTGTGAATCCTTAAAATTCTCTATCACATTCAGATGCACATGATCAGTTATTTGGATGGTAAGAAAATTGACAGATTTGGATGGTAAAATGGAGCTCAAGCAGAAATTAGCACGTTCCTAATGAATCATGCATCAAATTTAAGAATTTCTGTCTCTTACTTGAACATTAAAAATAAACTGTTTAAATAGTGTGTAGCTTGGAAAATAGATTTGGATTGCTTTTAAAATATGATTTTTCACTTTTATTTGCAATGTCCTTTCATTCGCCAAGTCCTTTTACCACTTTTCTTTTGTTGAGAATACTTTATCCTATTTTCAGTGTCTGGGCATCGCTGGCAAGGCTAAAATTTGTTGATCTATAGAATTCAGCTTTTTATTCCATTTTGGACCAAAGCTGTAATGAGGTCTTGAGCTGCATGCTCTTGATGAAACCCACAGTGAGCAATGGGGGGGGGGGGGCAGTTTATGGGTGAGTTGAAGCACCTGAAAGCTCTTTCCACAATACCTAGCATTACTTTGTTGATTATTCAGAGATGACCGATTAGGCAGTATTAGCAAACTAGAATTTTTAAAAAGGATTTACAGAAAGTATTTCCACATACCATAAAGCATATTGAAAGTGCTTAGATATTTAAAAAAAAATAACTAATAACAGTATAACATTATACTAATGCCTTATTAACAAACTTCTGCAAATGTCGTGTTGAAAGTATCCTGACTAGTTGAACTTTGATCCAGTACGCTAATTTGAATGCACAGGAACTTAAAAAATGATTGCCACAGCTAGCACAACACTAGTGCAGCTCAGGGCGTCAAGAGTTCAGAGTTTAATTCTGATGCAGTCTGTCGGATAATCTGTACATCCTTTCCATAAGTGTGTGGGTTTCCTCCGTGTGCTCTGGTTTACTCCCACAGTCCAAAGACATACTGGTTAGTAAGTTGATTAGTCACTGTAAATTGTCCCATGATTAAGCTAAACAGGTGGGCTGCTAGGTAGTGTGGCTCAAAGCACTGGAGAGGCCTGTTCCATGCTATATCTCTGAATAAATAAGCAAACTGCAGAGTAGTTGACTCTTCCTGATACACCATGGGTATATCCCTCCTACCAGTGGTAGTATCGAAAGGAGGTGCTGTCTGAAGGCAACACCTATCATGAAAGACCCCACCATCAGGACCAGGCATCTTCTTGCAGCTACCATCAGGAAGGAGGTAGAGAAGCTAGAAGTCCTTCGCCACCGGATTCAAGAACAGCTACTTTCCTTCAGTCATTTAATTCATGAACCAACTGGTAAAACCCTCATCACTACAATTTAGCAATACTATGGTCATTTTTCACTAAAATGGACTTAGATTTTTTATTATTGTGTTCTTTCTTGTAAAAATAGTGAATAATTTATACTTTTGTTTTTCTTGTAAAGGCTGCTTATGTGATATGATATGCCTGTGATTTTGCTGCAAGTAAATCTGTCAGACACCTCTATATACAAGTACTTGTGCATATGACAATACAATTTAACTTTGACTTTATTTGGCCTATTCAACATTTCTTTAAAGGAGTTTAAAACCATACTTACAAATGTTCATCCAGTTTCTTTTTCAGCAAAATTGACTAAAAAAAAAGATACACAAATGTAAATGATAAAAATGAAATACTAAGTACCAAATGCAAAGTGAACAGAATATTGAAATACAAACTTAATTAGTGCAACTGTACAAATATTGTGATTTTTGAAGTTTCAGTATTTCAGTTTGACATTAGTAAATGCTGGCAGTTAGCAAGGTAAGATGTTACTTAAAAGAAGGCATACTCACAATAGCCTACAGCAGATGGCCATGGCAAGAAACAGAGATAATATGTTAGTATGAAGCAAAAACACCAGCCAGCAGAAGAAACTCTTCAGTAACAGATGAACGAGAAAAATTTTAAGCCTCTTAATTTGTGGCACATGTATGTTTTGTCTGTCTTCTCAGCTGATACCAGTAGCAGCTCCTTCATCTCTCCTGATCTGGAGAACTTTATTCATACATATTTCTTAATATCCACATTGTTTTCAAGCAAATGAGTGGCTTCCAGTTTCCACACTAAAACACAAATGATATTTACAGAAATGAAACAAATGTACAGGCTGCCATTTTTGATCATTATGTGGAGCAGCATCCAATTTTCTGACTATTGCTGAAACAAATGGAACACAGAAAGGAAAGACTAAGGGAATAATAATTTCTAATGTTACTTTATAATTAAACATTCCTATCGTACAGAAAGTTATTTTTCTTAAATTAATTTCATAAATGCAGAAATTTTGCACACCCATAAAAGTTTCACGATGAAAAGCATATAAATCAAATGGTTTTTAAATTCAAAGGTCTTAAAATGAAGGAAGTCCTGCCTCAAGCACATTATTGTGTTAAAGGAACACAAGAAGGATGCCAGATAGAACTAACTCACTTCTAGCTAATGCATACATTGGTGATGCTGTAAGCATTCCTCTCAACCCTCTCAGTCTGATTGCTAACTACTCTCTTCAAAGTCTGGAACCTTTTACAAACAGTTCCAACTGACAGAGATATGTATTATTTCAGTTTAAATGTAATTTCCAGCTGCAAAAGAGTGCTTGTCTTTGTAAATCTCTGTGCAATACAAAATTATTTTTAAAATGTGCTCATGAGTTCCAAATTCCCTGTTGCACAATAGAAATATATAATTAGTTAAAAAAAAGATGCTAACCATGCTAAAATAAGCTTTACTAATCTGTTAACAGATTCTTGTCTTTAAATAATGACTGTGAAACCTTATCCAAGCTGCAAAATATGCTTGCTTAGGAAAATACATTTTGACTCAGTTTTATTTTGCATTATTTACTTGGCATTTCCTAAAATTGAAAAATAAAATAATGGCATTCACAATGATAGGTTACCAATGTTACACACAAAGCAACTCAAGTTCATTACTAATTTAAAAAAAAATAAGAACAGTATTTTTCCCTTTATTGTCAAGGATATACACTCCTCATTCTTTCTTCAACAGTTTTCAGCAAAAATGAAAATAAAGCTATATGTGAATATGTTTTTTAAATGCTTTTGCTAGAAATTGACTGAAATATTGGATGTAAAATGAATGTATCTAAGAAGTTTAAAAGAAAATAGTAGAACATCAAAAAGCTACTGCACTTCACTGGTCAATGAATAGGTGTTAACCTCTCTGTCATCATTAAGTTATTTACTTTTATAGCAGTCAAATATTTGTATGGAAAGACCAATCAAGTTAAACTGGCAAATTGCAGACTTGAACCTATAATATCAATGAAGCAAGGCTACTGGAGATGAATTCTAATATTAAAATGAATAGTGATTTTTTTGATAAAAGCAACATAAGCAATAACATGAAGGGTGACACTGCTTTGTCAAATGACATACTGCAAGACAGCTGATTTTGAAAAAGCTAAGAAAATAAACTGGACGCAAACAAAATGGCAAAGGCAAGAAGGTTTCAGCTATTTGAAAAGGATTTCAGTTAATTGGTTATTTTAAAACAATTTATGCAGTTTATGAGCATAACTTTGAACTAAGAATGTTATCACAAGTACTTTTTAACCCAGTAGGTAACTCACATCTTCAGCCCTTGACCCCTGATCCTGTAGTGCCTTCTGAAGTTCTTCAACCTGAGACTGTATTTCCAATATCCTCTGATTGGCTAGCCTTTTAACAAAAAAAAAGGCAAGAAATTTCAGTTATCTTTATAGAGCTATGCTTCTCTTCCTCATGCAAATGTTCTCATTTAATTATCTCTTTTTGATGACAACTTGTTTCCTCTGTCTCACACATTTTCCCAAACCACAGTAGTCACCTCAAAACATTGCGGATATCAACAATGCTGTCTCAGCAAAATTAAAGTCTGCACTTCCAAAATTGAAGTCCCAACCTCAAACAACTGGTTCCAATAAACCGGTACAACTACCACATACCCAATAGCCGACTCCTAGAGTAAGCACTTTACCTGGGTTCCCACTATGGTAAGAGATTTACAGGAAGAGAGAGAAACCACTAGATGTCAACAAGAGCATATGAAGGCCACATCCCCAGCTACACATCCATTGCTCCATCAACAGAGGCAGAGTCTGTGTTTCCTGCATTGGACTCTTCAACTACATCAGAATGCACAGGACTGTAGTGACGCAAGACATCCTTGGCCAAGGGTCTGCCTAAGAAACAGAAGGATAGAGTCCATTGACTCTATGGAGCTGTCATTGCTATGTAGGAGTACTTGCACCCAATTACCCAATTGCACCTCGGGATCAATAAAGTACGTCTCTCTGTCTATCTGTCTGTTGTAAGTGACACACAGTAGGTCAGAAGTCTAACCAAGACTATTACAGTCTCTGCTCCTATAACTTTGGCCACATCTTTCCCCAAGGATTTTGAGAGGCCAGAATGCTGTTGTGATTTTCTGGCACATTCATGATATTACAAATACCTGCACCTTGATTCCATAGTGTGTTGCATGCCACATGTAAGATCCTGAACAAAGTTTTTAAATGCTTTATGCCCCGTATTTGCTAATAGTACATAATGAAGAAGTGCACATTGAGGAATTGACTAATCACATATACAGTTACCTTCTGATTTCCGCTGAAATCCGTCGCCAGCATTGGATTTATGAAGACTGTTTTATTTTCAATAACTTTCCCCACAGCACTGCCACTGGTTCTGCTTGTGACCTTTCCAGATTACTGGCACATGATTCTTTAATAATGTATAATTAGTGAGTTTCTAGCTAATATACCCAGCTACTGATATTTCCTTTAAAAATTGATCTTTTTCATAAAAGCTTATCTTTCAAAAATAGTGAAGTAACCTGTTCAAAACTGAAAACAGTTTCAAAACTAATACAGTGCACATTAGCAATTTTCCTCATTGAGCAACCTTCATACAAGATACTGTATGGTAATGTAATTGAGAGAAATGAACAAAATTCACAACCACCGACATTGAGTTGGTTGTCGCTTTTAAGATTCTGGCCTGACGTAATGACGTTGTTACGTAAGAATTTTTAGCTTACTTTGGTTGCGTAAGTTTTGGAGTTCAATAAAATGTGTTATGGGTTTTGTTAAACATAAAATGCCTCACTTAATCTTGTTTGCATAAACCTACATACAATTAGGGTTTATATATCTAGGCTCTGTGGCCTTTCATGTATAATATCCCATTCAAACATCATCTTATCATCCGCCTAACTGAAATGAGCATAGCACAAGTTGAATTCACTTGTTTATGCAACACACGAGAAATTCTTTTTGGAAGCCACTGTACAGTTCCACTATTATACAGGCAGTCCCCGGGTTATGTACCAGTTCCGTTCCTGAGTCCGTCTTTAAGTCGGATTTGTACGTAAGTTGGAACAAGTACATCCGGTATTATTTAGTGTCAGTTAGTCAAACGTTTGTCTTAGTATATAGTATGTATTTTACCTTTCTATGCATATAAAACACTTAAGAAACATATGTATTCCAATAATTATACCACTGCGTTGCTTAGTAATAATCGTAGGTTTCATCGGGGCAGGGCCATTCACACGCTCCATTATTCTCACTTTATCTGTTATCCTTTAAAATTGTTTCGATCGTTGACCGACTGTAACCTAACAATTCTCCAATGACCGATGGCGTTTCACCTCTTTCCAAACGCTTTATTATTTCCATTTTAATTTCAATCGCGATCGCTTCTCATCAATGGAACAGAAACACTGTGGGCGAAGCTCCGCTGGCTCCTGAGGTCCGCCGGGTCTTAAGAACCACCGCGCTGAGACAGGCTAAATGGGATAAGTGGGGGCTGTGCTGGGTTTGGGTATTTGATCCTCCACAATATTCCACATGGGAATTTAAACTGGAGGTGGCAGTGTATTTTTTTACGAGGTCGAGTTGCAAGCTCGACATCAACCCGGCACGGATGGTACGTGAGTCACTGGATCGACATCAACCCGGCACGGGAGCGGTCTCTCTCTGGAATGAACTCAGGAACCTCCATTCCCGGCGCTGATTTCACTGTGCCACCAGCCAACCGGAACGGGGGGGGGGTTTAGGGTGAAACTTACTAAGAAAAATTTGAGCCAAATACAAAGTTAAGCACTCAACACAGTGTCAACGGCAATGACTTAAAATGATGGATGGCGTCGTGATCCAACTTAAAATGGCGGACAGCGTCACAATCTGACTTAAAATGGTGGATGGCGTTCTCCTTCCTCGGTTCGTAAGTACAAGTTGTCTGTAAGTCAGACGTTCATAACTCGGGGACTACCTGTACACTGAACCACTAAGAATAAATCAATTGAAGACATATATATAATTAACATAGTACATAAAAATATTCATCACCTGTTCTCAGTCTCCAGTTCACTCTCTCTCCTATTGGCATCTTCCAGTAAACTTTGTAGTAAAGCTATCTTTTCATTATCGGAGCCCTCTTGGTTTAACTTCAGGATTTTGTTTTCATGTTGCAATCGGATAAGTTTTTCCCTACAAGGTCAGAGATTTAAGATAATAACATGAGACATTAAGGGCTCATTTTTAAGCTCTTTCCTTTTGCATTATCACCAGGTCTCATCACGTATGAAGTACAATAGTGCTCTATTTACTTTTTAAACTTATGCTGCAAGTACTGCATACCTTACACTAAAATGTCCACCTTCTGGAATATATTTTATTATTTGTTCATTTATTGGTGATAATATTACTTTATGTGTTCTGTATGAGTTATATGTACTGTGTTGTATACCTTGGTCCAGAGGAATGTTGTTTCTTTTGTCAGTATACATGTACACAGTTGAATGACAGTAAACAAAAATGAACTATATTCTTATTCACATTTCCTTTCAGTCCTTCCTATTTCCTCAATATACGTTCTATTTTGCTCATGATTTACCTTTGGTATTGTTAATCTTAGCTCCATCAGAAGTTTCCCATCTGAATTTCAATTTAGTATTAATCTATTCATCCATGGAAAGCTATATACTACGATGTATACCTGATACTTAGTTCACCTTGTAATTATTTTGTTCTGAGTAACATGTTTTAATGTTTCTATATAAGTTCATCTAACTACAAAACTCCTGACCTTAGAAGAACTAAACAGCCCGTAATAAGCTTTCATTTAAACCTCAGCAGAGAAAGGTTAATTTGGATGCACACAATATTAATATTCACATCTTCAGTGGTTCTAGTAAAGAGGCAAGGAGGCAGACAAGAAACCCATACCCAATAACCGTAGATTTTTTATACATAAGCAGTTTGAATAGATGATTACAACGCACTAGTTTGTTCATTGTACAAGGAAATTTACATATCATAATATTCGAATAGCAGTGTGGTCTGAGAACTATCAACCTTGTCTTTACTAACCCTGGATTTCAAGCATTTCATGACCTATAATTACAAATAGTGCTGAGGTATCAAAATGAAACTCAAACTTATTTGGAAAAGGTTAAAGAAAAAAATTCTGAAATTAAAGACATGAGAAGCTAGAAAAAATATTAAACATCACTGCAAAATAATTGATGTATATTATATATCCTAAAAGGCAGCCAAAGTTCAATCACATTATTTGCCTATGAAGTAAAGTATGCTCTTATTGAAAGATATTAACAAATCTTTTAACTTACTTGATTTCGGGGGTTATTATCTCTGCTGCTAAACTATCCGATGCCTCTTTACTATTCATTGGAATAAGTCCTATGGAAAATATTAAGGTTATATTGTTATTATAACTGGATGCAATTACTTGTGTTAGGTACATGGGTAATTTAATGAACAATACAAAGCAAAATACAAATAAAATATTAATTACATACCAGCTGTGAGTTGGCCTTGATGCACTTGAACACATCGCAGTTCTTCAATTGTCTCCTTTAAGGAATCTCTTTCTGTTCTTAGCCTCTAGAAGTATTTGAGTTTTAGAAATATTACAGAATCTTGTTTGGATTCAAAATATTACAAAACTTTGTGAATGTGTTAAATTTAAAATAAGCTATATTTCCCCAGTCAATAACTGCTTTATGTTTTTGCAAATATGACAAGTATTTTGATTAGAGATTCCCAAAAACTTTTGCTACAATACCATATTGCTTTCAACAGGTTAGCTGAAAGGGGAAAAAAGTGTATACAAATAACTGCCACACCAATGTAAAGCTTATAAATAATCTATGATGGTTTGTCAAAATAGACTTCAGTTTCAAATATAGCTTAAATATCAGACTTAGAAAAAAATCTCAAACAAACTAAAAAGAATCTTACTTCTTTTTCTTTCTGTAGGGTGTCCACTTTCTCTTTCAACCTTTTATATTCAAATTCCATTTTGTCTGCTTTTTTTGACTCCTCAGACAATCTGCTTTGAAGCTCTACAACCTGAATTAATAAAAAATTGTAGAATTTAGAAACATAATTATTTTCACTAGTCCTCCTAATTATTAGTTTTGGAAATTCAACAACCAATGATGCAAAACAGACACAGCAACTTGAATGATTGCTCCAAAAACATTTGTTAACGTGGCAGTAAGCCTTCAACATTTAAAATGACAAAACTGCAGCATACTTTGCTATAATATAGTCACAGCTAAGAAGATATGAATATTACTCTATTCTTCCATTTTATATACAAACTGTTTTCCTGCTTTGAAGAGCATCCATGACATTATTAGAAATAAAATCATGATAAGGGATAGAGTTCATCTTGAATTTTCTATTAGTTTATGTAATTATTTTGAACATCAAGTGTACCTCTTTGCAAATAGGAAAATAGCAAAAATGTAATAAACAATGGTACAAAATGCATATTAAATTGAATCACTTAAGCATTCATCAAGAAGAGAGTATAAAAAGGCAATTTGTCACAGAGCATGGAAAGTGCTAGAGCTTCAAAACAATCATTACATTATATACCAGTTAATTAAGGATAGGCACGATAATGCTTGAATTAGCTTTATGTACAAAAATATTGCTCCCGATTTAATTAAAGGAAAAGAGGTGGGATCTTTCAAATGTTGGTAATGACAGAAACTTTCCCAGATTATGCCTTTCACTTGAAATTGAAGGAAAATTTCATTAACACTAGGAAAAGAAAGGGAAACTTCAGAAAGGAATCCTAAGATAAAAACAAAGATCCTTTCTGGCAGATTCTCACTTGAAACTCTGCCCCTGATCTCTAACATTGTTCCGACAAAACTCAAAATAATCTTCGAGGATGTTATCTCATCTTTCAGATGAGAACTTCAAAGTTATCTAATCAGAGTATCAAAAAGAGCGAGTTCAGTAATGCCCTTCATTTCATTTCAATAGGTAGATTTATTGCATAGATTAACAAATATGTGACATGCCTTTGTCTGTGCCCAGAGTTTCTGGGTGAGAAGAGAAGACATGATCAGTACGTAGTTCGATCAAGAAAAGAAGTAGGACACTTCAACCTGGTTTATCTGTTCCTCTCGTTTTTGAACTGGTAAACCTGTTACAATTTGTCAGCACCTTTTATCTTAGTATCAGAGTTATTATGTTTTGAAACTAGTTCCCACGTTATTTATGATCTCTTGCACTTTCTTGCCTTGCCCTTGCTATTACAAGTACTGAATTGCTACAGCCATAGAGCTATATATTATGGAAACATTTTTTTCCATAGGATCCAGACTGACTATCGAGGAATCCTTTACACAAACCCATTCATTTTTCCATAACTCCCATCAACTTACTTCAGGTTTTACCAATCATCTGCACACCAGAGACAATTTATAATAGCCAATTAAATTACCAACAGGCACCCAGAAAAAAAACCATGTCACAAGGAAAAACAGTCAGTACGGGAGTTCAGCATTTAATCCAACTAACTGGAGCTGTGAAGCAGTAAATCTACTAATGCCAGTTCTTTTTTCTTAAAATGCTGCCCATTGTTGACTGAAATAATACCGCTAAGCTCATTTCAACAGGACACAATCCGCTCTCCTCCATGGGCTTCCACGAGTGAGAAAGACAGAAGCGCAAACTGGGATCACCCAGCTCTCTCCCAAGATACACACTGTCTTGAATTTAGTCAGCCATAGAGTCATACAGCACAGTAACAGGATCTTTGTTCCAAACACTTGTTCATATGTACAGGCCATAGATAATTTGGGTGTTTGTAATTTAGGGACGACTTGTCTGATTGGATTTTCACAAGACTTTTAAGAAAACATCACTCAAAAGTTTACAGGATAAAATAAAGCCCTGCAGGTTGGGGAATTTATGTATAATATAATTGCTTAAAGGATAAAGAAGGGGACACAGCAACTCCTTTTCAGTTTGACAAGGCTTTTATTAATGGCATGGCACAAGGATTTGTAATGGGTACTCACAATTTACATAAATGAACAACATGAAAATACAAAATATAATCTATATATACAGGTAATATAAAACTGGCTGGTAAAATTATCAATGAGGATACAAAGACTGCAAAAGTACATACAGTAGATAGATTAAGTAAGTTAGTTGGCACAAAGGGGAAAATGACAGCAGACATGATAGAGGTGTACAAGATATTAAGAGGAATAGATAGAGTGAATAGCCAGCGCCTCTTCCCCAGGGCACCACTGCTCAGTACAAGATGACATGGCTTTAAGGTAAGGAGATGGAAGTTCAAAGGGTATATTAGAGGAAGGTTTTTTACTCAAGAGTGGTTGGTGCGTGGAATGCCCTGCCTGAGTCAGTGGTGGAGGCAAATACACTAGTGAAGTTTAAGAGACTACTAGACAGGTATATGGAGGAATTTAAGGTTGGGGGTTATATGGGAGGCAGGGTTTGAAGGTTGGCACAACATTGTGGGCCAAAGGGCCTGTAATGAGCTGTACTATTCTATGTTCTATGTAACTCAGTGGTTAGCACAATTCTTCACAGCGCCAGCAATTACGGTTTAATTCCCACTACTGCCAATGAGGAGTTTGTACATTCTCCCAATGACCATGTGGCTTTCCTCTGTGTGCTCTATTTTCCTCCAACATTCCAAAGACACACAGGTTAGGATTAATAAGCTATGGGCATGTTTTGTTAGCACCAGAAGCATGCAACACTTGCAGGCTGCCCCAAGCACACTGTTGGACTGTGTTGGTCATTGACAGAAAAAACGCATTTCACTGTATATTTGGGTGTTTTGATATACATGTGACAAACAGAGTAGATGCTAAGTAGGCAGCATCCTCTTGGTGAATCAAAATCTAGAGAAAAGGCTATTTGGGAAAATTTTCATTGCCATTAAGTTGCAAATCTCTGGAAATCAACACTTAAGAAGAATGTAGATATTCAGTCTCTGAACATATGTAAACAGACAATCCAATAATCAGGTGGCAAAATAATTGAGGCACAAGATCAATTATGATCTTACTGAGTGGCAATGCAGGCTCAAGAAAAATGTGTTTTATTCCTGCCTCTAATTCATATATTCAAGGTTCTCTGTAATTTCATACCTGTCTCTTGTATGTTTCCAGTTGAGCGCGTGCAGCATTTGCTTTCCGTAGCTCCTCCTCTAGACTGACTGCATTTTGCATGTACATAGTATTCTTCTCTTCAAGGAGCTTCACCTGGCGACGTAAATCACCCAGGTCCTCCAACTTCTTTTTATACGACTCTACCATGCCCTCCAATTTACCCACTTTATCAGAGGAATGTCTGGAAGAAAATGTTTTTATTTATATAACATACTTTTATGTTAAGACATACTAAACCACTGAATTAATTTTCTTTGTCAAATGCATTGCCAGGTTTTTCCAATAATAAAGTACAATATAGCTTTTCAAACAACTTCAAAAATGCCCAAAAAATTCTGCAAGCAGCAAATATATAAAATAGGATTAGAATAACCATCCAAGGTTTCCTATTTATGCTTCTACATTACACAGAAACATTGCTGGTACTAGATATTGAACATCTAGTGGCATTACTGATTATTTATTATAGGATTGGAATGTAATAAAGAGAATTTCAACTTTGCAGCACACACTAAATGCTGGAGGAACTCAGCAGGCCAGGCAGCATTTATAGGTAAGAGTAAATGTCAACTGCTTTCTCTTGTCCATAGATGCTGCCTAACCTGCTGAGTTCCTCCAGCATTTTTGTGTGTGTTGCTTTAGATTTCCAGCATCTGCATATTTTCTCATGTTTGTTTCAACTTCGTAGGTTGAATGAACAGTTCCGAGACAAATTCAGGGGAGAAATGGAAATGCAAACACTTAAACAAAGATGACTTTTTTCAATTTCAAGCAAATTACCGAAGATGAGATAGTACTGGATTTGATGTTAAGCCAGTAGGCAGAAGATTTTGCTGAGAAACCGAGGTGTACTTATCATTGCACGGTGCAGAATTGCAGATAACTGAAATATGTTTAAGAATGCAGGGAAAAAGAATATTCTTTTTGAAAGACCAGAATAGAAAGCTCCGTAAAGTATCTTTAAAACAAAAAATCTGCCAAGGAAATTGAACTAGAGGAAATAAGCTACGAGGAAACAAAGAAAAAGATAGAAATTATCACTGAAGGTAACTCAACAGCTGAAGAATATTAGGAAGGTAAGAGAAAAGTAGTTATCAAAATAGTGAGATTACCTAAGGACATCCATTTCATCCTTTAAAGTCTGGGCTTCCTCTGCAAGGCTAGTAAGTTCTTCATTCTGTTGGCGTAGCTCTAAAAGTTCTTTTTCAAGTTCCTCACAACGAATCCGATAATCATCTTTTGCTGCTTCCAGTCTGAAATAATCACATAAATTGAATGTTAACCTTCATATACTTTAAGTAATCTAGTATAATTATCCCTACTAAGATGCTACATATTTATTAATAATAAAGATTAGACAAGCAACAATATTGTTCCTTCATTGGAGTTTCTGTCCCCACCCCAACCCCACCCAAATTGCGCATCTTCTTCACATTTAAATATGTTGCCAGTCTTTCATCTTCACTGATCTAAACAGTGGAATTCCCTCCCCAGCAACAGTTTATCAGGAGTGTGGGACTTCAAAAAGGCAACTCACCACCACCTGGCAATTATGGATTTGGGCACTTGTCAGTGATGCCCAAATCCTGAAAATGAATTCAAATATATTTCTGAATCCTTCTGGCAAGGTGGATGACCAAATGAGGACAAATGTAGGGGCGAAAGGAGGCGAATACAAATAGCAGATGGGGGGGGGGGGCAGGAAGCTGTAATGAGGCTTCATCACAGCCCTTCAAAACACTTTTTAATAAGTATCTTTAGCCTACAACCAAACTGACTCACCTCTTCCCAGGCAGAACATGAATTTAACTGTATAGGTTTCCTTTCAAACCAAGCTTCACATCTTTAGACTGACAACTATCAAGCATAATTATACTTGGCCCCAGACCTGACCTCATGGAGAACAATGCTTCACTTCCACCCCAGGTTATATATTCTCCTGAAAATGAAACTGGGGAAAAACTACAGATGCTGGAAATCTGAAATAAAAACAGAGAATACTGGAAAGACTCAGTAGATCAAGTAGCATATGTGGAAAGAGAAACAAGACTAACAGTTTAATTTGAAGATCCTTCATCATAACTGGAAAGGAAAGAAAAATAAGTAAATTTTCAAGTTCTCTCCTTTCAAGTTCTAATGAAAAATCTTTGGCCTGAAACAGGAAAACCGTTTCTCCTTCCACATGACCTACCCGATCTGCTAAGCATTGCCAGCATTTTCTGTTTTATTATACAATTGCTTCCCAACCCAAATAGTTGTATGGCAGTCATGAAATTCTCATTTTCCATGACTACAGCTGTAACTCCAGATATATACCGTAGATTCCGGACTACAGAGCGCACCTGATTAAAAGCCGCTGGCTCTAATTTTAGAAATAAAATCAATTTTTTAATTGTACAGGCCGCACCGGATTTTCGGCCGCACCGGATTTTCGGCCGCAGGTGTCCCACGTTGTAATATGAGATATTTACACAGAAAGATATTACACGTGTTGGGCTTCAAATTCTGCCCTGTGTTCGTTTTGGAAGAGAGACAACCAACACCGGATTATAGTGCAGCGTGGCTTTATTGCAGAACGCGTTCTGCCTTCCCCTTACATTCTGCTCTTATTTATACCCCTTTTTCCCCCAAACCAAACCCTCGCTACACATATTTGGTAAGGCTAAACTTTGTTATACCTATTTGGTAACATCGGACACTTGTGTCCTTATTGGCCCGATACCATTCACACACGAGTTTTCCTGTTTTTTTGTTTACTGAATCGCTAGCAGTTTCGGTGCAGCGGAATCCTCAGTTTCGCTCCCTCCCTCCCTTGTACTGCTGTCTAATATCACGTGAGCCACTCCTGACCTGAAGCGGCAGTCCCAAATTAATCCTAACACACGTGAGGATTTTTTAAACTTTTAATTAAATCCGTATGGTAACATAAACAAATACATATTGCAAATGCTTTTTTTCTAACCGTGCCTGTAACACGGCTACTTTTAAAATACATACCTATCGGTAACACACAAATTACGTTGGGTATACTTTTTTACTGAACAGTGCATGAACAACATTCCAACATCTCCTAACGACTGGTTAAAAAAAATATATATACTGCAGCCTACCAGGAAAAGTTATTGATCGCCTTCTTCATCTTCCTCCTGCGCACTAAAACCATCAAAGTCCTCTTCTTCAGTGTCCGAATTGAACAACCTCAGGATCTCATCACTCACTTCAGTCTCTTCGTTGTCGCTCTCACTTGAGCGCACGGGATCCTCTTCATCACGCAGCAGTCCAGCCTTTCGAAACCCGTTGGTGATGGTGGATGTTGTGACATGGCTCCAAGCATTTAGGATCCACTGGCAGACTTGAGTTAAAGATGCTCTTCGCATGTGGCCTGTTTTGATAAAGGATTTCTCGCCGCTCGTCATCCAAGTCTCCCACTCAATGCGTAGTGCCACTTTAAATGCCCGGTTCACGCTGATGTCCAGTGGCTGCAAATACTTTGTGGTGCCCCCAGGAATCACAGCTGGAATTGAGTTTGTACTCTTGATGGCAGCTTTCACTGAATCTGTTATATGAGCCCTCATGCTGTCCATAATGAGCAACGCTTTTTTTATGTGAAAAAATCCCCCCGGTCGCTTGGCGTAGCACTCTCTGAGCCAATCCTTCATTAGACTCTCCATCATCCAACCTTTCTTATTGACTTTCACCATGATTTCTTTTGGGAATTTTTCCTTTGGCATTGTCAGCCGCTTAAAAATCACCATCGGTGGAAGCTTTAGTCCGGATGCTGTGCAGCTCAGAACACAAGTAAAATGCGTTCTCTCATGGCCACTTGTTTTCAGTATGATGGATGAGTCACCTTTTTTATTAACAGTCCGAGTGAGAGGCAGGTCAAACGTCAAAGGTACTTCATCCATATTTATGATTTCATCTGGCCCGATGGAATTCTCCGCTATCTTTGTTTGAGTGAATGTGCGGAAGTTAGCAAGTTTTTCCTCATGGTCGGGAGGGAGCTGCTGACAGAGAGTCGTGCGTACCCTGATGGACAGGCCTTTTCGTCTCATAAATCTAAAACACCACGATGGCCCACCTCTAAAATCTTCGATTTTCATTTTGGTGGCGATTGCTTTAGCCTTCAATCTGATCTGCACGGTGGAAACACCGCGGCCGCCTGCTCTCTGTGTGTTAACCCAGTCTTCAAGAAAGTTTTCAAGTTCGGGCCATCTGCTGTGATTACCTCTGAAAGCTTTTGTCGTCTTTTTGCATTGATTCAGTTCTTCGCGCTGGCGTCTCCACCTTCTCACCATCGATTCATGTATGCCAAGATTACGCGCAGCAGCTCGATTTCCTTCTTCAACCGCCAGATTGATTGCCTTTAACTTAAAAGCTGCATCATATGCTTTTCTTTGAGTGTTTTCCATGTTGATGAGGGTGAGTACAAATGGCTGATTTACAATAATTTGTGAAGTGCGCTTGATTTATCGTACAATTTCATTGGACCTCTGTGAACTACTCATCAATTTTATTGGTCTACTGTTACGAGGTAAAATGTTTTGGCGGCATGAAAAAAACCCATTTATTAGCCGCACCGTATTAAAAACCGCAGTGTTCAATGCTGTTCAAAGCATGGGAAAAAAGTAGCGGCTTATAATCTGACATCTACGGTACATATCTATTTTGGCAGTTTTATAGCCCACTTATGAGGGTCTATTTGGCTGGGGCTAATACACCTCAAGGCACAAGTTATTTCTGGGTCTCTTCACCTTTGGGGGAAAAAACCCCCACAATCCATGTGGCTCAATCCCCTGATCACTGATACACATTTTCACATACAGTATTTACCAACCATTTTTTTCCATTCCCTGGGATGTGCAAACTAAGAACTCTTAAAAATATGACAATGCTGGATTAATAAGTGCCTTCAGGACATTTTTTTCCTGTCTCCTTGTCCACGTCTTAAATATTTCACAGCCCCTACAACCAGCAACATTATTACCTTATAAACTTCTTTATGGACTTGTTTGTATCCTTAACCTGACCTTTGACAACGTAGCTAGTCTTCAGAAAAACTTGCTCTCACTCTATAGGAAAGGTAAGTGGTTGAGATTGCTCATATTTTTCCTAACTAAACTGGTATAATTACCGCATCCACTGCTTTCATCACTACTCTAGCAAGAGAAACTTTTACCCACATTTACTTCATGCCGAATCACTCCTATTCTCTCAAGCAGCAATATCCAGTCCTGGTCACCCAGGTAGCATCACTAGATTCTTTCCTGCTACTGCCTATTTAGGAATAAAAGCAGAGTGACGAACAAACATCCTTTATTGAAGGTTGTCAACACTGTACTTATGTATCTGGTACAATAAAAAGGAATAGCATATTGTACACCCTGATCTTAAGCTACATCTGCACTTTATTTCCTACAGCTAGGAAGTATTGAGATATGAAATAAGGAACAAGGATTGGATGTGTGGGACTGATGATAGTGGAAGTGAATTCTGGGCAATTCCCCTTCTAGCATCAAACTGTTATGACAAATATTTCTTCACTCATGGATACATCACTTTTCACTACATTTGATTTAGAAGATTTCCAAGATATCAGAATACACTATTTGTCAAAAATTAAAATTCCATGAAAATTTAGGCAGTTTCCTTAAACAATATTACTATAAAAGCCTCTTCTTTAAAATAATTTAATTCCATTAAAACTGGTAGATGAAAAAACTTATGGCTGGAAAGTGTCCACCCTGCACTTTCACAGTCAAACTTGCTACACCCCTAGACTAGGAATTATTTTTATAATTATTAATTTATTTCAAACATGCAGATTTTTTTTCTATTTGGTACCTTACTGAACATGATTGTGGTATATTAGCAAAACAATGAGCTGGGACACAGCAAACTCAGCCCATGCCTCAAGAATACACCTAGTGCAGGGGTTCCCAACCAGAGACCCCTACCATTAACTAAGGATCTATGGACCCAAGGTTGTGAACTTTTGCTCTAGTGCTGCCTCTAAATCACACTATGCTTTTTAAGGTCATACTGCTCTTTAGGTCCTGCCATTGTTTTCATTTTGGCCATTCAGTGAGGCTTGGCAGGTCACAAGCTACAATTAGGAAGCAAGGAACTAAAGTTGACAGACTTCAGATGCAGTTGCCCTTTTCATTATTTCTAGGCGTCTCTGATATTTTAAAAGTCAGAATTTAAAAAATACAAGATTGGCAATAGGATTTTTTAAAACTTATTTAAAAACCGCTGTCTGAAACTAGCAAGAAATTATAAATATAAATTTACAAAAAATAAAGAAGGGCAAATACAAAATCCCTTCTAATGAAGGCCTTTACACCAATTCAACCAAATAGCGCCATGCAATATGTAGCAACTACTGGAACAAGCCAATGGGCCAGTTACAAATAATAACTGATCGCTTAGTTCATCAACTTATTGAACACCCAGAAAAGGAATGGAGCAAGAAGTCAGCTGTACATATCCTTGACTTCCAATGCATTCTTAATTTCTGTGCAGTGGTGCAGGCACAAAAATCCCAGTTGGTGATTCTCTAGAGATCGATTGTCTAGCTTTCAGACTAACACAATCTTGTTACATTTACCTGAAAGTCTCTTCCTGAAGTTGTTCCAACTGGGTTTGCAGTTGAAAGTGTCTACGTCCTGCTGGGCTGTTGGGATCTTCAATAGAATCAGACTGATTAAGTCGTTCCATAAGAGCTTGATTTTCTACTAATAAACTACCTTTTTCTTCTTGCAGAGCTGCAACCTGCATCAAGTGACAGAAAGAAAAAAAAAATCATGGTTGCTTATTTGATATGGACTACAAAAATCCAAAGTACATGAATTTTGTTAAATATGTTTAAATAATACAGAAACAACTTCACAGTGCAATAAGACAATAACTGAAATATTAGGATGCTCTCAAACCTTGGTTAGAGGATATGGTTTAAAGGTGTTCCTTAATGGAAGAAATGATGAGAAATTGAGAGATGCAAATACTTAGGGAGGGAATTCCAGTGTTTAGAGTCTGTGCCTGAAGAAACACCAGCTAATTTCCTATCTATATTGAGTCCTTTAATGTAAATTGTGTCTACATTTGCACTACATTTTAATCTGAGAGTGCCAAATATGTGACACTCTTAGTAGCACTTTTCAGTTTAGAATGGCATCAGCTCTCCAGTGAAATGATCTGCTTTCTGTTTTCTCCGTCAATGGCTTTACTTCCATGATTGGTCAAGAAATTGGCTTATTGAAAACTAATACCCAAGATCTCTCATAATATGTGAAATTGCATATTGTATACTATGTTTGGTAAGTGGCTCTTTCAGACCAGGTATTTATTAATTGAGGGAAAATGAGACGTCCTACTGGAAACATTCAAATTTCCTGGGAATGCATGCCTTCAGTGCTCAACCAACGTGGACCATCTACTTTGGAAATGTTTAAGTCCTTATAAACAAGTTCACAGATGAATATGTACATTATTAGTAAGTGAATGCTACTCTCTGGAGATCTGCCAAGACTACTTTCATGCATTATCAAGTGGCAGAACTTCAGGAGTTTCACAAAACTATCCACCCTTCTTTGCTCCTGCTGAGATGTACCTTAATTCTTCACTTCTCCATAATCTCAACTCTGCAAGACCTCTGAATGTCCCTATTTTAGCTGTCTGCAGCTCTACTACTCTGCACTGACAGTGATACCTTCAGCTAAATCCAAAACTTTTGACCACATCTCCATAACCTCAACCTTGCAAAACCTCTGAATATCTCCTATTCTAGGTTCTTATAGTTCTACCATTCTAGCACTGACAGTCCCTATAACCTTCAGCTAAATCCTGAATTCTTGAATAAATGTTTTAAAGTTCTCTCTCTTTTTTTAAAAAAAAAGATGTCTTTTAAATCATATTTAATGCCCATTTTATCCAATTACACCCTGTGAAGCACATTAACATAACTCACTACATTAAAATATTACATAAATGAAGTTATTGGTCCCTAAGTTTCCCATCTCTTCCCATGAACCCAGCCAGTTCTGCTGTGAAGATCTTCTTTCAATAAGGTGTTTGAAAGAAGGCCAGTAACATAAAATATATTTCTGCCTCATTAGAGATGTGTGATCTGCAAAGTCTGATATTTCTATAACTCCATCTCACCTTGCACTTTATTATTTTTCTCTTGTGTGCAGACAATCAATATAAGGTAGAAACAAATTCAAATAGGAGAGGAAATGCTTGGCCAGCAGGCTCAGTAAAGCAATACATATTTGAACTAATCAAGTTTGTTTACAGGAAAATGTGTATGCCAAAAGCAAGTTGACATTCATAAAAACAATTTGCTGGAAGATCACTGCACCTTCTCCTGCCCCTTCTTCATGATTTTCTTCTATTATTTTCTTTATGATTTTTAATAATTCTCCATAATACCATTCAGTGATATTTTAAATTTACAAATAGGATAGAAACAAAATCTGCCTCTGAAAAATCTTCAGTAGAAGCTGGCCAAAATGGTGGGGCAGCAAATGATAAACAGAAGAGATCCTGCACATGCTGGAAATTCAGAGCAACACACAAAGTGTTGGAGGAACTCAGGTCAGACAACATGCACAGAAATGCATAAACAGTGGAAGTTTCAGGTTGAGAACCTTCATCAGTACTGGAAAGGAAGAGGGAAGATGCCAGAATAAGAAGGTAGGGCAAGGGGAAGGAGGTCAAGCTGGAAGGTGATAGGTGAAGACAGTGGGCAGGGGAGGAGAGAATGAAGTAAGAAGCTGGGAGGTGATAACTGGAACAGGCAAAGGGTTGTAGAAGGAGTCTGATAAGAGAGAAATCAGAATCAGAATCAGGTTTATTATCACAGGCATGTGATGTGAAATGTGTTAATGGATCATTGGAGAAAGGGAAGGAGGAGTAGCAGTAGGGGGAAGTGATCGACAACTGATGAGAAGACGCAAGAGGCCAGAGTGGGGAAATGAAGAAGAGGGAAGGGAAAGAAATTGCTGGAAGTTGGAGAAATGAATGTTCATGCTATCAGGTTGGAAGCTATCTAGACAGAAAAGGAAGTGCTGTTCCTGCAACCTAGGAGTGGCCTCATCATGGCAGAAGAGGAGGCCATGGAACAACAAGTCAGAATGGGAATTAGGATAGGGATTGAAATGATTGGCAACCAGGAAATTTCACTTTTTGCAGATGGAGCTCAGATGATTGGTCCCCTAATCTATGAGGTCTCATGGTAGGGTATAATCTTCAATCAGAGAGAGGTCATCTGTACTTTGCTACTTCAAGATTCCCTTTATGAAAGTGGAATATCTGTTCTTATTGTTTTTATATAGACAAGAGCACACAAAAATCCTACTGATTGTACGATCAGTCCAACCAAACAAGTTTTTGCCTATAATAGTATTTACTGGTGCTTCAATGAGAAGAATATACATGCTGAGAGCTGATGAGGGAGTTTCATTTCAACATTACTGTGTCTGCTATCTTAACACCACATGCAGAACTGGACTTTTCTGTATGATACCAAGGAAGATTTCAAACCAAATGACATTGCCATCATAAACACCAATTCTTCATCTCTATTCTGCTTTAAACCATTTGCTACTGAAAATAAAAGAATGCCCCTCTGTTTTCCTAATCACCCTTCTATCCAACATTTTTCATCCAAAATTCTACTGTCTAAATCCTAATTCATACACATTCCATTCCATTGGACTGAATGTGTTTACTAACCAATCCAGAAATGCTTTAAATTTAAAATACACCACCTGGGATTTAAATCCTTTACAGTCTCATCTTTATCTCTGACCCTCTCCAATTCTGGCTAACTGTGCATCTACAATTTACAATGCTCTATCCATTCAGCTGCTAAACCCTCAAACTACAGTACTGTGCAACCTTAGGACATAAATATAGCTAGGGTGCTGAAGACTTGCAAAGTATTGTATTTTTCCAAAGTGGAGCAAAACAGTGAGTTTGTAAATCTGGCGGAAGCAAAGGGAATGGCAAGCTGGAGCGCTGGGAGCGGTGTAGGACAAGTGGCAGGTGTGCAGACATATGCAGCCATAAGACACCAGGCAAGGTAAATGGATTCCAAATAAAGGGTTTATTGACCATTGTAGAGTGTCTCTCTAGTGCTTCCAACTCCCTTCCCTCTCACTTCCCCTTTACCCAACCATGATTCCCCTCTCCTTGGCCCCTTCCTATACTCAGTTCACAATAGAGACCTTTATCAGAATAAGGTTTTATCACCACTCCCATAGGTCATGAAATTTGTTTTATTTTGCAGTAGCAGTACAGTACAATACATAAAATCACTAAAGTACCGTACAAAAGTCTTAGGCACCCTAGCTATACAGTACATATGTGCCTAAGGCTTTTGCCCTCTATTGTATCTCCCTAAGGTTCTTATAAATCTATATTTCAAAGACATTAAAAATGACCATCAGCCATCTAATATCTTTCATGCATCTCAAAGTCAATTTGTATTTGAACATTCTCTTCTAGAGCACTATGCCATTTTATTATGTTAAAGACGCTACGTGGATAAAAGTTATTGTACTGTTTTTCCTCAATTATATTCCACCATTCTGTCTACTTTGTTCAACTTCAACATAAAAATCCCTGTCGAAGCTCACATCACCTCTTCCATCTTATTTAAATATTGAGAGAGTAGGTGGTATATCTACAGAGGCAGTGCTCTGTTCTGGGTGTTAGATGTGGGATTTCCAGGAGACTCCCAGCCACCCAGATGGCCACATCTGCATCAAGATGCAGCTGCTTAGAGACAATATTAAGGAACTGGAGCTGCAGCACGATGACCTTCGGTATTGTTAGGGGAAGTGAAACAGTGATAGACAGGAGCTCCAGGGAGGCTGTCACCCCAAGGCTACAGGATACAGATAAACTGGTGACTGTCAGGAGAGAAAAGGGAACGTCAGATAGTGGAAAGCACTCCTGAGGCCACTCCCCTCAACAATATCAACAATACAACAATAGGTACCCTATTTTGAGTACCGTCGGGGGGGGGGCGGGGGGGGGGGGGGAGAGGAATGACTTATCAGAGGGAAGCAACAGCAGCCATGCATCTGGCACTGAGTCTGGCCCTGTAGCTCAGATGGGTAGGGAAATGAAAAAGATGCCAGCAGTAATAGGGGTCTCCATAGTAAGGGGACAGATAGGAAATTCTGTGGATACGAAAAGGAAACACAGATGGTAGTTTGCCTCCCAGGTGCCAGGGTCCACAATGTTTCTGGCCGCGACTACAAAATGCAATGTTGTCATTTATTTCAAGGGGAATAGAATATTAAACCAAGGAGATAATGCTGAGTATTTATAAGACACTAGTGAGGCTGTATTTGGGAGCATTGTCAACAATGTTGGGCCCCATATCTCTGAAAGGATGTGTTGTCACTGGAGACAGTTCAGAGGAGGTGCATGAGTATGATTCTGGGAATGAAAGGTTAACATATGAGAAGCGTTTGAAGCTTTGGGCCTGTACTCACTGGAATTTAGAAGAAGAATATTGTGGGGGGGGGGGGGGGGGAAGAAATCTCATTGAACCTACCGAATGTTGAAAGGACTAGATAAGGTGGATGTGGGGAGGATGCTTCCTCTGGTGGGGGTATCCAGAACCAGAGTGCGCAGCCTCAAAATCGAGGGGCAACCTTTTAGAACAGAGAAAAGGAAGATTTTTATTTAAAACCAGAGAGTTGTGATTCTGTGGAAAGCTCTGCCACAGATTGTGGTGGAGGCCAAGTCTGTGGGTATACTTAAGGCAGAGGTTGATCATTTCCTGATTGGTCAGGACATCAAAAGATATGGAAAAGCAGGTGTATTGAGTTGACTGGGATCCGGGATCGGCCATGATGGAACGGCAGAGCAGACTTGATGGGCGGAAAGGTCTAATTCTGATCCTATGTCTAATAGTTTATCTCATTTATTCTTTCAACTTCAACACCAAATGCACTTCAGTTATAACTGAAATAAAATTTAATTTTTCACCGTTCTGAATTACAATGCATTTCCAAAAATGACACTGTAACAATCAAATTTCCTCAAAGCAAAAGGTGTTCTGCTGACCTTTCAAGAAATCCTTAACCCATCAATCACTTGTCTTCCCAGTCCTCAAGTGGAATTTTCAGCACCCAAATGTACCTAACAAGTCTTTATTTCTAGTTCATTCTCTCATACAATCTTTGCCCTCTCCAACTCCCTTTCTTCTTCAACAGTTACTTTCCTCAATCCCATTCTCTTTCTCCATCAGTTCATGTCATCAACATCCAAGAACCCACACACTACCTCCCACACCTCAACCCTTCAATGTTCATGACAATCTCAAAGATCCTCAACTGGGCTTCTTGTTATTAATGAACCCCGCCCATCAATCAGCAAATCATCAATTTGATTGGCTATTAGACAAGAAAACAGAAGCATTTATAATTAAATCCTGTTAAATCTGTCAGGACAAATGTGAATCCAATCCTGCCAGGTTTACCCCACAGTATCCTATACTCCTTCTGTCTCCTTATAATATCAGGGTGTACAGTTCAATACTGCTGGTTTCTTTAGAGCTACAGCCATTGTTAAAAGATACATCCAATAACTTTTCAGAAAGGTAAAAGGCAAACACAACAGGCAACCAAAGCATTATTAGTTAGCAGTCTCATCAGGATGACAGTAATGCATTGCTCCAGCTGCATGCTACAATTTGAAAATAAAAAGAATAGATTTACCCTTTCTTCTAGTTCAATGAACTCTAATCTCAGTCTATCAATCACATCTTGAGAAAGGCATGCCTTCAAAGCAAGGCAAATTTGAAGGAGGTTAAAAAATTAATATCAAACAGGAGACAGAAAAGAGGAAAATGAGCAATACAAGTAAAACCATACATGATAGACAATTTAAGGACAAAGCATCCAAACCTTGCTGAAACCAAGGAATATTAGAGTTATGTGAAAGCTCCCTTTGTCACTATGCACTTCAACTAGAAAGCACCATTGTAGCTGCAGTTGTGCTGTTCAAAGAAGAAATAAAAGAATGAAGCTTAGTTTATGTAAGATAAACTTGCATATTAAACCACTGACTTCAATTCTCATATCCATTTACTATCCTTTATTAAGATCCATGAACAGAACATCTAATTTTAAAAAGTACCAGAAGGAGTGGTTAACCTTGTAATTATATTAAAAGTTATATTGAAACACGATACATTACTGACTATAAAATGTCTTGCCAAGCAGATTAGAGAAAACTGCATTAAAAGTGAATGTTAGTAAATTGTGGGGAATTTTTAGGATACAATTGATCACAGTGGTACCGGACATGATTTGCCTTAAAAGTTAGCATATTTATTTTCTAAAATGTTTTAAAAACCCTTTCTAATAGGAAGTCCTGTGAGACACTTCAGCAAAGGGCTTCTGAAATTTAATGTACATGTGCATTTTATGCATCCAGTAATTTGTCATCTCCTCAAAGAATTCTGCAGGCTCTCAAACATGAATTTCCTTCTAAATACTGAGACATCTGATAATGTTCTCATCATGGATTCATACAGCATGGAAACACGCCATTCACCCCAACTGGTCGATGCCGACCAAGATTCCTAGCTAAGCACGGCCACTACCTGAGAATTATATTAGCACCTTTTAGATTTTAGATTAGAATATTTTCTTTCATGTGTATATTTTGGTTGAAGAGATAAATCCTGATATAATTAAAAGTGAAATGAAATGAAATATAAATGAGATAGTCCCATTTGCCTCATTTGGCTCATGTCCCTATAAACTGCAAGTGTACAAGTACCTATCATCTAGATCATATATGTCAAACTCAAGGCCCGCGCGGTGGAATTATCTTTGGCCCGCGAGATAATATCTAATTACTATTAAAGCTGGCCCCAGTAATCGAAGCGCCTATGGCGTATGATATGGCTAATGCTGAGTTTATTCAGGTACCAGGTTTTCAGGGTTTTTAGTGTTTATTCGGCAGTCTTCTTCATAAGAAACGGAATTTGTAAAGTGGAACACTTTGTAGTTATAGCAGAGACTGAGACACATGAGAGCAGGCTGAAAAAACGGAGGCAAAGAAAGCTGCATTTGCACGCGTCCGACTGACATGAAGCTGCATTTTGCTCAATCCGGCCCATGACCTAAAATGAGTTTGACACCCCTGATCTAGATGTTTAACTATTTTGAATGAATAAATTAAATCAACTAAGGTATAAATGAAAATTATAGATTGACTATACTTTCTTTTTGAAAATAAGCACTTATTGGCCAATTTTCAGTCCTTTGACAATAGCATGGCATAATATTGTTTGTACTGACTATGGAATTTCATCCTGCATTTCCCTGAAGAAGCTCCTCAAAGGCTCAGCTCCTTGTTAATTTTCTCCTAACTGGCATGTCTAATAATTCTATTTACTTATTATTATTTCATTTCACTTTTAAGTATATCAGGATTTGTCTCTTCATTCAAAAGATGCACATTGAAAGAAAATATTAAATGTATCCGATCTAAAAGATCTAATATTAGTTTCCATGAAGCAGACTGAAGCCAAAGTACAACTGTGAAATAGTACAAGACTCTACTAGTAAGCTCAAGCAAGTTCTTCATGTACCTCTGACATAACAAGGAATGAAAAAGTAAAAAAATAAAAGAATGTGAAAAAGCAGCGAGGACAGGAGAAACAAAACAGATTCCAGACAGCCAGGTTTCTTCGCTGTTAAAAATATTCACAAGCTATCAATGAGAACAATAATATCAACTTGTAAGTTATCATAGATCAGCATGCACATATCTTGGAGGTTATGTCTCTTCTTTTCAGACTTTCTTCATATTTTCCCACTGCTGTAAAAAGCAGCAAGTCAATGACATAATGGATACATACATTTTTCTTTCACTTTTCATTTATCCCAGAGAACATATAGTAATTTTCTTCACTTCAGATTAAATCTTTCCATCTGATTTTAGTACACAAAAGTGCATTCCATAACAACAATAATTGAAGTGGCCAGCATGCAAGATAGAAATGGCCATCATTATGAAGTTCATGAAGTTGATGGTCAAGGCCACATATAGACATAATACATTAACATATCTTTAGCGTGCTTATCAACTTGGAAGTGGTATCTGCTAATCTTGAAAAGAATTCTCATACATGGATGTTGCTCACTTTGATAAATCCTCAACAACATCAATGAAAGGTTTTCTATCTTCAGTTCAAATATGAATTATAATTTTTAATCACACTTCCTTCATCATCCGAGATGACATTGGGACTCAAGTGGCACCTGAATCCAGGGATTTTATTTACTTTGAAAATGGACAAGAGGACTAAATAATCACCTTCCTTACACAATTCGTAATTTTGCTTTTGAGTTCTGTTCTTTCTTGACTTTGTTCCCAACTTTCCCTCACCAATACCTCATACTGCATCTGAATACCTGCTTTGAGCATTTATGCTCTTACACTTACAAATATCAGCTCTGTCTGCACAAAAAGATTCCTAATGTACAAATATAACTGTGCTTTTAGAGTACAATGCCTTTATTTCATTAGGTAACTAGGGGGAAAAAAGCTATTTAGTTCCTTTTAACTTGTATGCTGTCTCTGTCTGGTTACTGAACAAGTCATACTTTTAACATTTCTTCCTGTTTTTCCAATAATGCCGATCTAACAACCTTGTTACTAATTTGGGAATCTGTAGAAACAATATTTAACCGTTCAAACCTTTAGCAATCTTAAGAGTTCACTAGCTCTATAACTACAACTTTGTAAATTCCACTAAAAATAGTGCTTTTCCCCCAAAACTTTTCTGTCAAATCTCTTTCAATCAAAGATTTTCCACACAACTTTTTATTTACAGTCATACAATACACCATGGATGAGGTACAGCAATACAGCATGGATGGAAGTTCTTTGGCTGAACAATTTCATGCCGACTACAGTGCCCACTGAGCTTGCCCCAATTTCCTGCATTAAGCCTATATTCCTGTAAACTAGTGGTCGCCAACCCATCGATCGGTCAATCTTTGAGACTTTCCCAGTAGATCCCAAAAAAAAAAGAAAAAGAAATACACAAATTCTGTTGAGAGCTTGTTTCCGGGTTGTGAGGTTTTAGTTCCGTTCTTTCTGCCCAGTGCGCATGCGTGTAGCTCCCCCACACTACACAGTGTACTTCAGTGGTCCCCAACCACCAGGCCTAGAGGAAACGATGTCAGTCAGCCGCACCTTTCCTCAGTCCCTGTCATGCCCACTGCTGAACTTGAACCCACTCGAAGTCATCAGTCACCTAAACGCAGTGACACCCTCACGTCAGTGTTCACCTCGCTCGGCCAGCGAGAACTGCCGATGCTACTGGCCCGGAGCGCGGCCGTTGAGAACCACCGATGCTACTGGCCCGGAGCGTGGCCGGTGAGAACCACCAATGCTACTGGCCCGGAGCACGGACAGATGGGCACCACCTCTGAAACTGTTTAGCACACCAAACCTTCGTGGGGAATCCTGTGCTAAAATATTCGCAGACGGGCTCAGGGTTTCGTAAGTAGCAGAGCAGCTACCACGCTGCGATCTACTGAAACAAACTTTTGTCAGCCGATAGATCCTACAAGGGGGAGCGGGGGCGTCCTGTCGCACGCCTCGCTCGGTCGGTCACTCCCCCCAGACTGTAACCACTGCGGCCCCGGCACAGGGACCTCGGGCCCTGACCTTGTCCTCTTACCCCACTGATAACCAGTCGCACCTGGCCAAGGCGTCTGGCGGCGGGTGGGAGGCTGGAGTTTGGGCCCGGAAGCTTTCTAATGAGGCAATGAAGCCCTCAAAACTGCTTCGGTACCCTGAGTCCAAGCACCCTGCACTTAAAGACAAACCCACTGAGTTTTGTCAGCGGAAAAAAATTGAGCAAGCAGGACAGAAGCTAAGTGCCAAGAGCTGCGAAAACTAAATTGCGGAATAGACTGGACATAAAGAACCTGCTTCGAGTATTGCTGTATTCCCGTTGTGTTTAACTTCCCCCCTCCCCCATCAGCTGGTCCGCAAAAACATTGTCGATATTAAACCGGTCCGCGGTGCAAAAAAGGGTGGGTACCCCTGGTGTTTATACATTATTTCTACTTCCGGGTGGTGGGGTTTTACCTCTGGTCCTTTCTGCCCGGTTTGCATGCGTGTAATTAATTGATCTGGGGTCGATCTTGCCTTTTAATAAGGCCGAGGTAGGGGATCTTGGGCTTAAAAAGGTTGGTGACCACGACTGTAAACCCTGCTCCTTCATCCTATCCAGGTTCTACTTAAATGATATCATTGTACCCACCTCACCCAAATCCCCAGGCAGCTTATTCCATACACTCATAACCCTCTGCATGGAAAAGGTGCCGAACAGGATCCTTTTAAAACAGCCCTCCCACCCCAAATCTACACCCCTACCTTGGGGAAAAGACTGTTACCATCCACCTTATCTATGCTGCTCATAATTTTAAACATTTCGACAAGGTCATCGAATTAGCTCTCCCTATAACTCAGGTCCTCCAGTCCCAGTAATATCCCTATGTATCTTTTCTGCAGTCTTTCCAGTTTAGCCTCATCTTTTCTACAACAAGATGACCAAAACTGCACACAGTATTTCAAGTGTGGTCTCACCAACAAATGCACCTTGGACTCCTAGGTCACTCTGCTCCATTGTACTCCGTACTGCCCTACCATTCATAGCACAAACCTTATGTTGGTTTGACTTTCCAAAAATGCATCAACACACATAAATCCATATTGAAGTCCATTTGCCACTCCTCAGTTCACTTCCCTAACTGATCAAAATCCTCTTATAATCTCCAATAAATGTTTTCATTATCAATATCAGCTTCTAATTTTGTGTCATCCACAAATTTACTGATCAAGCCTTGTGCATTTGTATAATAAAAGTGCATTTAAATAAATTACAAGGGTCCTAACACTGACTGCTACAGTGGTTAAATCTAGGTGGTAGGGGTTAAATCTAGGTGATAGGTGTTAAATCTAGATGGTAACAATTAATGAAATTGTTAACGTTGTTATGGGTCACTATATGGTAAATGCTTATTTAAAGTTTATTCCAAGGAAGCTGGTGATGTGATCTGGGCCTCTTTTATGACTCATTGCTGCTCTTGAAAACTAGAGTGAAGCACCTGCCTGAATTGCTGCATTCTTTATGTACAAAGGGCTTCCTGAAATATGATGTTAAAGTCTCATAAGGTAAGGCCATTTAAAATAGCATCAATATTAAGTAAATTAAACAAATATTTTAGACATACTTGCATATCCAGCTCATGGCATCTTTGTGAAATCTCCTCCTTAGCTGCCAATGCTTCATTGAGTTCTTCGGTAGTTTTCTTCAACTAGAAAGCAGAAATGACAGAAGTCTTATTTAATTACAAGGATACAAAGAGTGACAGCTACATGTGCATGGGTATCAAATGATGAAATCTATAATCCTACAAAATATTATGAGTGCATCAAATAACTTTTCCATGAACGAACCTCTAGTTTTCAGTCTCAGACTTATGAAATGTTGGACATGAGTTTACAATAATGGCCAGATAATTTATTTTAGCAATTAGTTGTGAGATAAATATTGCTCAAAATCGCTCCCCCAAAGAGCACTGGTTGTTGAAATGAATTATACATGTTTAACTAGGAAGACACCCAAAAGGTATCATCTCCAACAATACACCTCTTCAGAGCAGCATTGACAACAGTGTGCAGATCTTGATGCCAATGCATGCTAAATGTCTGCCTCCTGTGTATCGTCCATATCCCTCTATTGCCTTCATATTTGAACCTATCTAAAAGAATCTTTATCTCCAACAAACTGCCTGCTTCTACCACTAGCCAGTAGTCCATTCCATGCACAGAAAACTTGTCCCTCAAGTAACCTTTAAACTTCTTCCTTCTAGCCTTAAAAACATATCCTCTGTTGTTTAACATTTCTAGCCTGGAAAAAAGATTCAGAATGTCTCACCTATCTATGTGTCTTCTACTTTTTAAAAACATCAGTCAGATCTCCCCTCAACCTCCAACGCTCCAGAGACAACAACCCAAGTTTGTCCAACCGTTCCTTATAGCTCATACCCTCATCATTCAATAAATAACTTCAGTGCTCTCTCTCTCTCTCTCTCTCTCTACATCCTTCCTCTCATGGTGCAACCAGAACTGTACACAATATTCCAAGTGCAGTCTAACTGAAGTTTTAGATAGCTGTAGCATAACTCCCTTACTTTTATACTCAGCACCCCTACTTCCTAATGAAGGTAAGCATTTCATACACCTTCTTTACTACCTTATCTACTTGCGTTGCCACTTTCAGTGAGCTATCAACCTAAACCCCAAAATCCCTATGTACCTCAATGCTATTAAGAGGTCTACTGTATGCTTTCTCCTTCCATTTGACATCCCAAAGAGCAACACCCTTACACTTGCATGGATTAAAGTCCATCCACCTCTTCTCTGGCCATACCTATAAATAATCTATTTACCACAAGATTCTTTAATAGTCCTTTACATTGTCCACAACTCCACAATTCTTGGTATCACTTGCAAACCTACCTATATATATATATATATATATATATTCATCCAAGTCATTAATATACACTCAGTGGCCACTTTATTAGGTACAGGTATGAAACCCGGTGTGGTTTTCTGTTGCTGTAGCTCTTCCACTTAGAGGCTTAACATGTTGAGCACTCAGAGATGCTTTTCTGCACACCATTGTTGAAATATTGAGTTATCATTGCCTTCCTTTCAGCTTGAACCAAGTCTGGCCAATCTGCTCTGACCTCTTTCATTAACAATGCATTTTTGCCCACAGAACAGCTGCTCAAGGGAGTGATTCCACATAATTCTCTGTAAACTCTAGAGAATGTTGTGCGTAAAAATCCCAGGAGATCAGCAGTTTCTGAGATAGTCAAAACATACCATCTAGCACCAATCATTTCCTGGTCAAAGTCACTTAGATCATATTTCTTTCCCCATTCTGATGCTTGGTCTGAACAAGTGAACCTCTTGACCGTGTCTGTATGCTGTTATGCATTGAGTTGTTGCCACATGATTGGTTGGTTAGATATTTGCATTAACATGCAGGTGTACATGTATACCTAATAAAGTGGCCACTAAGTGTATGCTACAGAGTTACTAGGCCCAACCCTTGTGGAACACCACTAGTTATGGACCTCCAGCCAGAATAACACACTTCCACCCCTACAAAGTCTTCTAAGAGCAAACCAGTTCTGAATCAAAACTTGCAACTCATCCTGGACCTCATGCATTTTTATCTTTTGAATCAACTTACCAAAAAAGCCCTTATGAAATGCCACATTATTGTCCACCACCTTACCTTCTTCAAGCACCTTTGTCATCACCTCCAAAATCTCAAACAATTTGTTAAGGCATGACCTGCTCTGCACAAAGCCATGTTGACTGTTCCCAAGAAATCCTATCCCCCAATAGCCTTTCTAATTGCTTTCTCTATACTTGATGCAAAGCCCACTTGCCTATTACCACCATGATTATCCCAATTTCCCTTTCAGTACAAAGACACATTTGCTATCAGCGGGACCATACCCACTGATAGTCAAAGACACAAAGATCTTTGTCAAAGCCCCTGCAATCTCCTCCTTGCTTCTTTCAATATTCTGGGGACCTGTGACTAGTGGTGTGCTGCAAGGATCAGTGCTAGGTCCACTGTTGTTTGTCATCTATATCATTGATCTGGAGGCTAATGTAATAAAATGGATCAGCTAATTTGCAGGTAAACCAAGATTAGACGTGTAGAGGACATGTGTCGATGTGAGGAAGGCTATCAAAAGTTGCAGCATGATTTGAGCCAGCTGGAAAAATGAGCTAAAAAATGGCAGATGGAATTTGATGCAGACAAGTGTGAGGTGTTGCACTTTAGGAGGATAAATTAGGGTAGGACTTGCACAATGAGCAGTAGGGCACTGAGGAGTGCAGTAAAACAAAGGGATCTGGGAATACAGACCCACAAGTTCCTTGAAAGTGATGCAACAGGTTGATAGTGTGTTAAAGAAAGCTTTCTGGCTTTCATAAATCAAAGTACTGAGTACAAGAGTTGTGATGTTATGTTGAAGTTGTATAAGACATTAATAAGGCCTAATATGGAGTATTGTGCACCATTTTGGTCACCTATGTATAGGAACGACATCAATTAGGTTGAAAGTGTGCAGAGAAAATGTAGAAGGATGTTCCCAACACTTGAGGACATGAGTTCTTGGGAAAAACAACCGCACCAGGTGTCAGACATGGACTTGTCTGACAGCAATCAAGGGCTATTGCTCCTCATTTTTCCCTCCATAATTTGTCATCTCTCACTTTAGTACCTTCTTGCAAGATCTAATTTAATATTTACTCATAACCATCTTATCCCATCCCATATTTATTTATTTATTATCTCCCCCCCCTTTTCTTTTCTCTCTCTCTGCCCCTCTCACAACCATCTCCCTCTGGTGCTCCCCTCCCCCTTTCTTTCTCCCTAGGCCTCCTGTCCCATGATCCTTTCCCTTCTCCAGCTGTGTATCCCTTTTGCCAATCAACTTTTGAGCTCTTAACTTCATCCGTCCCCCTCCTGTCTTCTCCTATCATTTCGGATCTCCCCCTCCCCCTCTCAATCTCTTACTATCTCTTCTTTCAGTTAGTCCTGACGAAGGGTCTCGACCCAAAACGTCAACAGTGCTTCTTCCTACAGATGCTGCCTGGCCTGCTGCATTCCATCAGCATTTTGCGTGTGTTACTTGAATTCCCAGCATCTGCTGATTTCCTCGTGTTTGCATAATGAGTGGTGGTCACCCACAATTAGTTCTATGAACTGGTTTGGCTCATTTCCCAAAATTAGGTTCAGTATACTCTCCTCTCTAGCTGAATTCTCCAAATAGTGCTTCAAAGACCCTACTTTGATGCACTGAAGAAATCCCACAACATCTAAGCCTCTTGTATTAAGAAATTTTTCAATCAATACTAGGTAGGTTAAAGACCCTCCACTAATGACAACAACTCTTGTGTCTACAATACTTTTCCTCCATCTCTTGGTCGCTATTCGGGGGGGGGGGGGGGGTAATGGGTCTATAGTATAATCCCATTAATGTAATTGCACCTTTCTTATCTTGGAGCTCCACCCAAATTGCCTCTATGGATGAACTCTCCAAATGCCCTCTCTGTTATCAATAGTGTAACCCCACACCCCCCCCCCATCATTCCTATGTTTATCAGTCTTCACCTTGCTGTACTTGCTTTCAATCTTATATCATCTTTCTTGTCCTCAACTCAGTTGCTTTGCTATGGTTGCCATCCCCCTGCTATTCTAGTTCAAACACCTCCAAGTAGCACTAGCAAGGATATTGCTTCTCCTCCAGTTCAGATGCAAACCCATCGTGTTTGTGCAGGTCCCACCAGCCCTAGAAGATAACTGAATGATCCATAAACCTGAAGCCCTCCCTCCTGCGCCAGCTCCTTAGTCACATAGTGAATTGCACTAAGTATCTGTTTCCCACCTCACTAGCACATGGCACAGGGAGTAATTATGAGATTATAACCCTGGAATTCCTGGTTGATTGAGCAAGCCAGAAAGAGCATGCATTTCTTCCTGTGGGAAGTAGGATAGATAAGGAACACTTGACTGCATTGGCACAATACCAAATTAACATATCTAAGTGCAAGTTTTGCTTATCTGATTATTGCAGACTATAGACAGAATAACATGTCTAACCTAGGTGTAGCATTGTATCCCATTTCCCATTCAAAGATCAATTTCCATGTATAGGTAATAAAGGAAGAAACACATATGCAATATCATGACATGTTACCCTATGCTGTGAATCTGGAAACCCCTAATGCCACTACAATGCAATCCATGAAACCAATTCAGGCAGCTAACAAGAAACATTGGAAATATTATGTGAACATTAACCTAGTAAGATATCAATATGGCATGAAAGAGCAACTGATCAACTTCAGCTTCACGCCTTCTGGTCAGAATTAGAATCAAAGAAATTATGAATACCTGTATTCATTAAGTGGTTTTTTTGAACATTAAGGAAGTAATATGTGCTAAGTGCTAAGATAATGTATTTGTCAGCTTGGTTATGATATTTTGCCTGAACATCCAACCAAGTCACAGCATGAGAAAGTTCTATTATAACCTAATATAATCAAATTGATTTAGAGATATTCCAGAGACAAAGTTGCAGGGTATTGGAACTGACAGTGAAGTACATAGAGAATGACCTCTTAAGTTTTAGCAGCTATATAGTTTATGGCATTGGTCAGTCTGCTAATATTCACATCCTCTAAAGACATCAGTTTGAGAAATGGACAAGAAATTAATGGTTGTCAATTTCTTATGCCTATCCCTAAAATATATGATATGCACTGCCTCACTGATCTTATTATGTGAAAATGGACTTTGTTAATTTTTCCCATATTATGGTCTAGAAGTTATACATCCGCTAACAGATTAATAGTAAGAACATAGATAGAGGCATTGGTACTGAATAGAATACTGTTTATCTTTTATTTGTGTATAGTTGTAAAATTATAATCACTAGACATGATGGAAAGCTTGGTAAAGTGATTTAACAGAATTTCTAACATACAAGCCAGATATATGCAGGAATGTTTGGTTTTGTAATTGTCTTTGGAGCAGCTGCTGAACTGAGACAGTGCATAAATATTGTTTTGTTAAAATGTCTTTTTCTACATAGTAAGTTAACACAATCAGTTGCCTGTTCTTTAGAAAGACTGTAAACAGAAACCCAGATAAAACTGTATGGTCATTACATTGGCAGAGTCACATGATTACAAAAGTAGCATTGGAAAAACTGAAACTGAACAGAAACCAAGGACTACAGAGAAAAGTAACAACTTGTCACACAACTCCCTTTTTAAGAAATACAGATCAGTAACAAAAGGGGACTTAAGAATTAAATCAAATCATTTTCAGATATATCAGGGAAGACAGACGATGGTCAAAAGAACACAGCAAAAACGGACAGGATCAATTAGCGAATGGAGTTTGAATGGACAGATATTTATGGCAAGCTTTGCTGATGTCCAAACCTATTGTTAAGTATTTTACAGGAACTTATTAAACCTCAGCTTAATGTGCAGCTTGAGTCTGTCCATATCAAAGTACTGATAATGGTTGGGTATTTGAAATTAATAATTTCAGAGATTTCTGCTTTCCCTTTCTGATGATACAACCCAAGATTTTACTTACTCTTTTCCACCACATATTTTCACTCATAATTGCCACAAGTAGCTTATGTTAGCACAGCTTATTTCATTGAGGACAACAGAATGTGTCCTCATCAAATTGGTATGGAACCTATCCAGTTCTTTCTGTACTTAACATACATTCCAAGTCATGTACAATCACAATTAGCTTGGCTTCCTCTAAAGATTAGAGTCTGTTTTGAGCGACAAATTAGATATATTTTTCATGCTGTGGAACCTTGGAGCAAGGGTTACAAAGAACTCATTAAAAACAAGTTCATGATGTAATAATCAAGAAGAAAGGAACATAAGTTATTTTCTCAAAATTCACAATTTTTGGATGATTTGAAAATCCTACATGGTATTACAATTCTTCTGTCCTATCAAATCTCAATCTGAACTTTGAAATTGGGAATAACTCGTTTACATAATCTACAGCAGAAGCAGCCTAGAACATTCTTCTTAAAATATGGTGTATGCAAGGAGAAATGCAGGTTTTGATACTGAAATAAGTATAAAGCAATATGGAACAAAAGTTGATAAAAATATGGTGAGGTACAAATCAATCAGGATCTAACTGGAAGGTTAATCAGACTCAAGAGGCTGACTGAACTAAGTCTATTTCTGTGCTCCTACCTGGCGATCAAGATCCAGATAAGCATCATTACCAATTGATGCTGGTGTTTCTTTACTCATGAGCTGTAAATATAAAATGAAAATTAAACTGTTAAAAATTCAATAAATTAATCAAACAAGTACAAGTTAAGAAAGTGGCTTAAACTGTTCCCACTTAAAATAAAGGTTAATTTAATTTCACAGAGCCTTTGTAAGGACATGGAGAAAAGAATTTAAATAAACAGATTTCTAAGTCCTCTCCTCTGACTAAATAATGGATGCAATTATGAACAAGACCCTAAATTTTGTAAACTTAATCACAGTTAAGTTTATCAATATACTTATTTGAAAGTTGGCTGATGCTTAAATAAGTTTGTTAGCATGAAAAACTCTACAAACACCAATAAAGCAAATTATAAATTAAGCTGTGTTATAGTGAAAGTGAGAATGAAGTATTTTGCAGAACATTAGAAGAACTTCTGTTTTTTTAATTACAGTCCCAAGCATGTGGAAATGTACATGTTGTAACACATAATCCAGAAGTCAATGGTTCAACTTTCTCACAATTCCCAATGAGATGTCAAATTGAAATTCAATTCACAGAAGTGAAGTTTCAACTTCCATTTTCAAAATGTATTAATGCACTCTGGAAACTACTTAATCAGAGATTTAAAACAGATGTATTTTAGAGTATAATATTGATTTTTTTTTTAAAAACTGTTCATCAAGAAATAATCTCTATAAAATGACAAACAAGAAAAAAATCTGCAGATGCTAGAAATCCAAACAACACACACAAAATGCAGGATGAACTCAACAGGCCAGGCAGCATTTATGGAAAAGAGTACCATCGACGTTTTGGGCTGAAACCCTTCAGCAGGATTGGAGGAAAAAAGATGAGGATTAGATTTAAAAGATGAGTGGGGAGGGAGAAACACAATATGACAGGTGAAACCGGTGGGGGGGAAGCAGGGTGAAGTTAAAAGCTGAGAAGTTCATTGGTAAAAGAGATAAAGGGCTGGAGAAGGAGGAAATCTAAAAGGACAGAAAGCCATGGAAGAAAGAAAGGAGGCGGCAATGGGAAGACAAGGAGATAAGGTGAGAGAGAGGAAAGGTGATGAAGAATGGTGAAGGGTGGTGGGTGGTGGGTGGGGGGGGTTAGGGTTTGAGAAATCGAAGTTCATGCAATCAGGTTGGAAGCTACCCAGACCAAAAATAAGGTGTTATTCCTCCAACTTGAATGTGGCCTCATAACAACAGTAGAGGAGGCGATGGATTGACATATTGTTATAGGAATAGAAAGTGAAATTAAAAAGAGTGGCCACTTCTTCTTGCAAACAGAACATAGGTGCTTGGTGAAGTGGTTTCCCAATCTACATTGGATCTCACTGATAAACAGGAAGCCACACCAGGAGCACCAAACATAGTATATGACTCCAACAGACTCACAGGTGAAGTGTTGCTTCACCTGGAGGACTGTTTGGGGCTCTGAATGGTAGTGAGGGAGGTGGTGTAGGGGCAGGTGTAGCACTTGTTCTGCTTACATAGATAAGTACCAGGAGGGAGGTCAGTGGGGAGGGATGAATGGATGAGGAAGTCGCACAAGGAGCAATCCAGGCAGAAAGCTGGGGGGAGAGAAAGAGATGTGCTTGGTGGTGGGATCCCTTTGTAGATGGAAGAAGTTCTGGAGAATTATGTGCTGGATGTGGAGGCTGGTGGGGTGGGAGGCGAGGACAAGAGGAACCCTATCCTATCCTTGGCAGAAGGATGGGGTGAGAGCAGATGTGCGTGAAATGGAAGAGATGTGGTTGAGGGCAGCACTGATGGAGGAAGGGAAGCCCCTTTCTTTGAAAAAGGAGAACATCGCCTTTGTTCTGGAATGAAAAGACATCCTAAGGCCAGATGTAGCAGAGACAAAATTGAGAGAAGGGGATGGCGTTTTTACAAGTAACAGGGTGGGATGAGATATAGTCCAGGTAGCTGTGAGAGATTGCGGGTTTATAATAGACATCAGTAGATAAGCTGTCTCTAGGGACAGAGACAGAGAGATCAAGAAAGGGGAGGGAGATGGCAAAAATGGACCAGCTAAATTTGAGGGCAGGGTGGAAGCAGGAGGCAAAGTTGATAAATTCTACAAGCTCTGCATGGGTGCAGGAAGCAGCACCAATGTAGCATAGGAAAAGTGGGGGACGGACACCGGTGTAGGCTTGAAATATAGACTGTTCACACGTAGCCGACAAAAAGGCAAACATAGCTGGGACCCGTGTGTGCATGTGGCTACAACTTTTGTTTGAAGGAAGTGGTATGAGCCAAAGGAAAAATTATTAAGAGTGAGAACAAGTTCCACCATACAGAGGACAGTGGTGATAGAGGGGAACAGGTTGGGTCTGTTATCAAGAAAGAAGTAGAGAGCTTTATGATCCGCCTGATGGATGATAGAGGTGCATAGGGACAGGACATCCATACTGAAAATAGATGATGGGGGGCCAGGGAACTTGAAATCATTGAAAAGATCCAGAGTGTGTGAAGTGTCAAGGATGTAGGTAGGAAGGGACCTAACTAGAGAGGATAAAACAGAGTCAAGGTATGCAAAGATGATTTCAGTGGGGCAGGAACAAGCTGAAACAATGGGTCTACCTGGACAAGCAAGTTTGTTGATCTTGGGTAGGAGGCAGAAACAGGAGGTGTGGTGTGTGGGAACTATGAGGTTGGTGGCAGTGGGTGGGAAATCCACTAATAAGGTCAGTGATAGTGTGGGAGAGTATGGTCCGGTACTCCTTAGTGGGGTCCTGTTCAAGGGGTAAGTAAGAGGAGGTGTTAGGGTTGTCACTGGGACTCAGCAAAGTCGAGGTCAGTACACCAGATTACTATAGAACACCCCCTTTATCTGCGGGTTTAATGGTGAGGTTCAGATTAGTGCAGAGGGAGTGGAGAGAAGAGCATTCGGAAGAGGTGAGGTTGGAATTGGCGAGCGGAGTGTTAAAGTCAAGACAGTTGATGTCCCATCGTTGGCAATAAAAAGATCCAGAGCAGGCAGAAGACCAGAGCAGAGTGTCCAAGAAGAGGAGGACGGTTGGGAGAAGGGGTCATCAGTGCGAAGTCTTTGTAAAAGAAATAGGCTCAGAGACAGAGGCGGCAGAAGAGCTCAGCATCACAGTGGGCGTGGAACTCACTGAAGTGTGGGCACAGGGGTACAAAAGTGAGGCCCTTACTGGGAACAGAATGTTCTGCCTCAGAGAGGGGAAGTTCAGAGGAAATGGTGAAAATCCGGCGTGGATGAGAGCTGGGATCTCCATAAAATGAGGTCTTTTCAGAATGTATCTTTCCTTTTATAAATATGTCAATTTTTTTGTGTAAAATGTAATTAATATTTAGTGCCTTTAGAGTACAAAACCTCATTAGGTGTTTTACTGACTTAGAAAAGTTGTGAGATCTCAAAAAGGAGAAAAAGGCAGGAAGTTTGATGGAGAAGAGCAGCATGGGCTTATGCAACTAAAAGCGCAGCTGCCAAATGGCAGAGCAAAGTGAAAGAAGTGCACAAACATACAATAAGTCAGAATCAAGAGGTCCAAAATGTTCTAGATGGGGCTAGAGGTGCTGCATCACAGAAGATTAAGTTAATGGGGTCTGAATTCAAGCAAATGTAAACTCATGAAATCTGAAACTGAGGAGCCAGTATGAGATAGTTTTAACTGAGATGATACATACAGGGTGAAAGGTAGAAAAATGGTCAGTAGTGCAATGAAATAACTAAAATGGAAACAAAAATGCTTACCCAAGTTCTGATGAAAAGTTATTGACATGTCAGTTTTTGTTTCTCTTTCCCAAACCATTGCCTGGTTTTGTTTCAAATTTCCAAGCCTACAGTATTTTGTATTTGCATTAAAGTAATTGACCAATGTGATAACGGCACCTAAGATAGATGCAGTGGAAGATAAAGGAGGCAAGAAATACAACAAAAAGTAAAGTAGTGCAATCTCTGTAACAGAAATATATAAACAGAAGCTAAACTCTGCTGAAGATGATTTAGAGACAGCAAAATCTGGGTCATCCTTTTGGCTTTTGTATTTGAATGGAAAGTGGTTCTGTGCAAATGGGTGTGTTGCCAATTACAAAGAAGAAAATGGCATGGAGAAGGAAAGAAAACAAACACAAAGCTAGAAATTATATTGCCATGATGGAACAGTTAACAGGAGAAACAAGCTACAGTCCATTGATTAATATAAGAGAAACTTCAAGGAGGAAATACTGTGGTTTGACTGGGTTAAATGTAGAGAAGAAAGTGAGAAATTTTGTACTAGACTATATTTTTCCTTGGGATTTTGGATGAAGTATTTTGATCACACAAGCAGAGATTTAAATAGGAAGTTACAATACAGCTAAGTATGGATCTATGAGATACTAATATGTTCAAGGACAGAAAGAGGAGACTAGAAATAAAACTGAAGTTTGCAAGGCCAGAAGAGCCTGGGGAATTTTCTTTTGATAATATTGACAGTTTTAAGTCAGGAATTGGTTCCCAAGAGGAGATCACAATATACAATTAGTGCAGCAATCAAGGAAGTTTTTTCAGATCTTCAGTTGAAAGTACATTTTCAGCTTTGTAAGGACAACATTGAGCCTATAGCCAAAAATTGCCTCTGAAAGCATTTAAATTCAATTGTCTTCAACACAATAAAAGGAGTGTAGCATAGCAGTAGAAGGTATTTGATAATTTGGAAGTAAGTGACATGCAAGTACAACATACCTCCTGAATGGCTGCCATGACAACATGCTGAACAGATTCTTCCATCATCATGATTGTTTGTATTTGTTCTGAAAAAACATTGAATTTGTGCTGTTTAACTGAATGTAATCATGATTAACAATTATATGTTATAAGTAACCAAATTTTTCCTCATGTATTGAGTCTAATGAATCAGTGAATATCTACAATCATGCTCTTGAACAATCAATTTTTTGGTGTAAAAAAGAATATGAAGAAAAATGCCCCATTTGAAGACAGTTCATTACATTTTTAAAAAATTAATTTCCTGTATTTTTGAAATGGTAACTTTTAATCTTAAACAACTTTTCATGAGATGACTTAGCAAAGACAAAATCCAAGATGATATTTTCAACTTTTTCTGTGCTAGGCATGATATGCATCTTGAAAATGGTGACAGATGCGACACATAATGGTGCAATAAAAGGAAAACAATGTTCTTCATGCAGCATGAAAATCTAAACAAAAATGCTGAAAATTTAAAATAAAAGCTGAAAATGCTGGAAATACTGAGCAGGTTTGGCAGCATCTGTTGGGAAAAGAAACAGTAACATTTCAGGTCAAATGTACTTCATCAGAACAGAGGATCGTCAACTGCTGTAGCATGTTCCTTTGGTGTATACACATTATCAGGATATCAAGGACCCCAAGAATCTGCTAGTTTCAGACTCCAAGTTAAAACCTACAAAGTAGGCTGATGCACTTAAGCTGTACTAAGGATGTCCCAGTGGTCCGTTAGAACAAGTATTAGAGCAGAACTCCAGTAACCCTGAAATCTGTTATTATTCGGTGGATTTTGCACATTTTCCCTGTGATTACAAGTTTCCTTCAAGTGCTCTGGTTTCCTCACACATCCTATAGATGTGCTGATGGATTAACTGGCTTTTGGAAATTGCCTCTAGTGTAAGCAGATGGGGAGAGATGATGAGCATCAAAACAGAATAGTTAACATTGAAATGAGTGGGATAATGAGAGTGCGCTTCCAGCCAACATCCACTTGGTCACTGAATGGCTTCCTTCTATGTCATAACAAAAATGAGAGCATGAGAACTATTTCACTTGCCTTTAATTAGCTGCACATTTCACTCAACATCCTAATATTCTGGTCAAAAGCCCTCCATCAGCAGTAATTTTCATAATAATGCAGATAAATGGCTAATAACCTAATTGGTAATTAGCCATTTACCTGCATTACTATGGAAATTACTGCAGCATAAAATTTCATATTTGACCAACTCCAGCAGCACTGAGGATGCAAGTCAAAGAAAAGGAACTGTTGCTTAAAATTAGCTGATGGAGAAACTATGTATGAATTATGTAATTTCACATGAAGAGGTTTTCAGCCCATTGTACCTGCTTTCTTCAAGCAATTCATGCATCTCATTCCCCTGCCTTCTTCCTCTATGCTTTAACTGTTTTCGCTGATAGCTATACTCGCTCATTTCAAACTCTTGTTTCCGCAAACTCTTTCCTTTAATCCTCTTCAGTTTATGAGCTGCTGATAAACTATATTTTTAAGACTTAATTTGTTTTGCTTTAATGGACAACAGCAAATAAGCAATGATAATCCTCATAATCAATGATCAATCAACAGAAAATCTTAATGAGATAAGGCTTGCCGTTTGAAATACAGATTTAGCTGCACCATATGCTGCAACCAAAAGTAGGCATGTTATGCCAGATGCATTATGGTAGTACATTCTTAACTGCTGGGAGCAGCATGGACCTAGAGCTAACCAATTGCCAGTTAATCAAAGTTCCAAATGTAGTAAAGGCCTAATGGTAGTAACGCAGCCATGTGTGACTTGCAAGTTGTTATGATTGATACATAAATATAAATATAAGACATAAGACATATTTAGTTGTTTGTTTTTTTCTGTCTCTCTGCCCATCACTCTGCCTGTTCTCCATCTCCCTCTGGTGCTCCCCCCTCCCCCTTTCTTTCTCCCGAGGCCTCCCATCCCATGATCCTTTCCCTCCTCCAGCTCTGTATCACTTTCGCCAATCACCTTTCCAGCTCTTAGCTTCATCCCACCCCCTCCGATCTTCTCCTATCATCTCGCATTTCCCCCTCCCCCCACTACTTTCAAATCTCTTACTATCTTTGTTTCAGTTAGTCCTGACGAAGGGTCTCGGCCCGAAATGTCGACAGTGCTTCTCCTTATAGATGCTGCCTGGCCTGCTGTGTTCCACCAGCATTTTGTGTGTGTTGTAAAAAATGTTATCTAGATTTTTAATCAGCTCTCTCATTCCCATATTCAGACTTTTTCTCATTACAAGTTCTTATTCCCTATTCATTCTTATCCTGTTTGCTGTCCCCCTCTTCCTTATGCAGCCTTCAATTATCAATTCCATGTTCTTCTTTGAAAACTGAGCCAAAATACTTACCTGGCAAGACTGCCATTTCTCAACTTACAAAAGAAATTCCTTTTCATGTCTTAAGTGGCCCAACTCATCCTTAATTTTATTCATATGTTTACAAAGGCCTTCACTATGTCCCAAAAACTTGTTGTCTTAGTACCTTCTTTATACATTTCCTACATACAGCTTATTCTTTCACATTGTTCATTTAAAATATTTTCATCTAAATAAAAAAATATCATATATAGTCTACCGCAATCTAAAGAAAGCACTTACACTAATAGGACATCATCATATCCTCAGGACATCCCAAAATATTTCACAATCAAAGTTTATTGCTGTGCAATCACTGTAGCTAAACACAATGACCAAACTGTATTTAGAAAGGTCACTCAAGCATGATATTAAATTGTAAACACGAGGAAATCTGCAGATGCTGGAAATTCAAACAACAACACACACAAGATGCTGGTAGAACACAACAGGCCAGGCAGCATCTACAGGGAGAAGCGCTGTCGACATTTCGGGCTGAGACCCTGACGAAGGGTCTCGGCCCAAAACGTCGACAGCGCTTCTCCCTATAGATATTAAATTGTAATCTTGTCCATTGTTACCTTGTTTCTGCTCACAGTTTACAGCACAGCCAAGAATGAGTTGTAACATTCGTCCAAGTTCTGCTGCATCTGAGTGTTCGCCAATCAAATTAACATCTGGCAGAGGGAAATCAGTAATCTGTTGCCCCAGCACCTATATAAAAAATTAAGATAAAATTCAACATCATTTATGTCTACTAGCATAAATTCCTACTGGCACTTGGGATAACATTAAAATTAAAACACACTACAGAATGCAATCAATGTGAAACTATTCTATAGTGTTTGCCTTAAACATGTTTCCAGGAGAGAAATATACTGTAAAACAAATATTTTTACTTATTTTACCCTTTAAATCATTCTGGACATTTGTAACTCTGTTGAAATGTTTACAGTACATTCATTAAGATGTTCAGGATCAATTTCAGACTGAAGGTATTTCCTCAATTTATCCAGTGAAAATCCAAATATAACACCCAAATATGCAACATCTGTATTTTATTTGTAAGTATTTCAATTCTAACTCACAATCTTTAAAGAAAATAATTCTTTAAAATTCCCAAGAATTGGGCTATCTTCAGGTTTGGGTTTGTGAGCAGGACACATGTACAAGTATCACATAAGATCATATGAAGGCTATCTGGTCCATAAAGCCTGATCCACCATTCAATAAAATCATGGTTTATCTCACCGTGAACTCAGTTCCACCTACCTGCCTTTTCCTCATAATCCTTAAATCCACTGCTATGCAAAAACTAATCTAACTGTATCTTAAATGTATTTAATCAGGTTGCCTCTAATGGTTCCTTGGACAGAGAATTCCAGACTCACTACTCTCTGGGAAAAGCAGTTTCATCTCATCTCTTCCTTCAATCTATTCCCGCCCCTATCATTTCTACCCCTTTCATAATTTGATGTTTCTACAAGTTCCCCTCCCATTCTTCTGAATTCCATCGAATATAGTCCCAGGTAACTGGAATCAACCTAGTGAACCACCTCCAAAGCCAGTATATCCTGCTTCAAATAAGGAGACCAGTACTGCACACAGGTGCGGCTTCACCAGTACCCTGGACAGTTACAGCATTACCACCCAGTTCTTAAATTCAATCCATTTAACAATGAAGGCCAACATTCCATTCGTCTTCTTGATAACATGTTGTGCCTGCAAACCAACCTTTTGCCATGCATCCCTCTATCAACAGCATGCTGCAATCCTTCACATTTTAAATAATCTGATCTTCTACTTGTCCGTCCAAAGTATATTAGCTCACATTGACCAGCACTGTACTCCATCTGCCATACTTTTTCCTACTCATTTAGCCTATACACTGTAGATAAATCTGCAGACTCTCCGCATTTCCACTCAATCTAGTGTCACAAGAAAACTTAGATATGCTGCACTCGGCCCAGTTCAGACCTCTTGGCTCACCAAAGACTGTCAATCAGAGAAACACCCACTTATCCCAAATCTTTACCTTCTATTGCCTAACCAATCCTTTACCCCCAACTCCATGCATCATTTTCTTATGGATGTCTTTTATGCAGCACCTTATTGAATACCTTCTGGAAATTCAAGTATACTATATCCACCTGTTCTTCTCTATCTACAGTACCCATTATATGGACCTCTTCTATCCATATGTCTCATTATTTCTTCCTTAATGATAACTTCAAGCATTTTCCTGACTACAGTGGTTAAGCTTTCTGGCTTATCATTACCCATCTTTTGCCTACATCCATATTTTAAAGATTGGTGTGATATTTGCTGTCTTTCAATTTGCTGGGACCTGCCAAGTATCCAGAGAATTTTGATAAATTATCACAAACGCATCTACTATAATTTCTGCCATTTCCTTCACATCATTCCTGGGATGCATCCCATCAGGACTGGGGACTTATCTACTTTTAGGTTCACTAGTTTGCTCCTCAGTATTTCTTTCGTGACAGAAACTGTATTTGGTACTTGCCTCCCACCACATCCATAACATTTCTCTTTGGCATGCTAGATATGTACTACACCAACATAAAATAGTCGTCTGAGCTTCAGCCATTTCTGCATTACCTAATCTTAATTCTCCATTCACACCTTCCAAGGCACCTACATTCACTTTAGCCACCCTTTTCCACTTTATATAATCATAGAAGCTTATTATCTGTTTTAATATTTTATGCTGGTTTACTTTAATAATCCATTTTCCTTTTCCTTATTGCTTTTCTCGTGGTTCTTTGTTACTTAATAAAGTTTAATACCTCACCCACTTCTTATTGCCCCAGGTGTACATTTCCTTCTTTGCAAACCTACCTATTGCCTTGCTAACACGCCTATACAATATCATAGGATTATCCTATTTGGAAAAGATGTTTCATGGCCCATTTACCCCTTCTTAATTTACTTTAATTCTTTCCAGCATCCTTTATGTACCTTAAGGACTTCATCCAACAAATTATTTCTTTTCCTTTTCCACTAAACTTGCAAAGTCTCTCGCTACAATCTGCTAGAAGAAGTCAGCAAGCTGGGCAACATCTGTAGGGTGGGGAGGAAAGAACGGTCAACATTTTGGGTTGTGATCCCTGCAGATAATACAGGATTGCTACCCGAGGCATTAACAATTCTCCTCTTCCCACTAATGTCGCTATCAGGTGTAGATTCACCCAGAAGCACCTGCTGCTAATCTACTCTCCCCAGTTCCAGCCTACTATTATTATAATCAAGTTTCCCCCCAAATTGGAACCCCTGCCCCCTCCCTATAGGTACAGTCTTATCTTTATCCATAATTATCTTAAGAGTAAAGTGCTATGATCACTTTCCTTACGTGCTCACCCAAAACTTTGATCATTGATCAGGCCCACTTCCCAGTACAAGTTCAAGGATGGTCCCTTTCTAACAGGCCACTACTGATCCCTCCAACTACAGTACTGACGTAAATGGAAAGGAATGACCTTGCCTTGTCAGGAGTCTCCTTTGTCAAAGCCTCTGAACTTTGAACTTAATTAAGAGAACTTTAGCCTCAGAAACAGCCTCTCTCAAAGTGGCTACTCCAATACAGCTGCTACTACCTCAGAGAAACAATCATATACCTCATGTTTCCATCATTCTTCCTCACTGATCAAACAGAAACTGTTTATCCTCGTTCTCTCTATTATGGTAGAAAACTTCACTACATGGTAAAAGACAACTTAAACATATGCAAGAGGTTTAGAAGGGATCGTAGAAGTAATTTTGTTCAATCAGATCAAATTTATCATACTTACCAAAGGGTTTTTGTTATTTAAAATTTAAAGTAAACACTAAACTTTGTTATCTTATCTTAAAATCAAAGTTGGTTCTTGAGGGAAAACATGAATTTAATTGGCAAAGTAATATGTAAAAAGTTTAACTAAAAGTTAATTCTGTAAAATTAATCTTGGTCTCTATTTCTGAGTTATGGGCCCCCATCAACAAAACAGCAGAAGGATTTTGGCCCAAAACGTGGGGTGGGGTGGCGGGCGGATGGGGTGAGGGCAGATGTGCGGGAAATGGGAGAGATGCGTTTGAGAGCAGAGTTGATGGTGGAAGAAGGGAAGCCCCTTTGTTTAAAAAAGGAAGACATCTCCTTCGTCCTGGAATGAAAAGCCTCATCCTGAGAGCAGATGCGGCGGAGACGGAGGAATTGTGAGAAGGGGATAGCATTTTTGCAAGAGACAAAGGTGGGAAGAGGAATAGTCCAGGTAGCTGTGAGAGTCTGTAGGCTTATAGTAGATATCAATAGATAAGCCGTCTCCAGAGATGGAGACAGAAAGATCAAGAAAGAGGAGGGAGGTGTCGGAAATGGACCAGGTAAATTTGAGGGCAGGGTGAAAGTTGGAGGCAAAGTTAATGAAGTCAATGAGCTCAGCGTGCATGCAGGAGGCAGCGCCAATGAAGTCGTCGATGTTGCGAAGGAAAAGAGGGGGATGGATACCCGTATAGACTTGGAACATGAACAAGCTTCTGCCTGCTCTGCATCGCTTTATTGCTAATTGCCGACGGGACATCAACCGTCTCGACTTCACTGCACCCTGTTCCAATTCCAACCTCACTCCTTCCGAACGCTCTGTTCTCTGCTCCCTTCACACCAATCCCAACCTCACTATAAAACCTGCTAAGGGGGGAGCTGTTGTTGTCTGGCGTACTGACCTCTACCTGGCCGAGGCACAGCAACAACTCTCTGATACCTCCTCTTATTTACCCCTTGATTATGACCCCACTAAGGAGCACCAGGCCATTGTCTCCTGTACCATCACCAACCTTATCAGCTCTGGGTATCTCCCATCCACTACCACCAACCTCATAGTTCCCACACCCCACACTTCCCGTTTCTACCTCCTACCCAAGATGCACAAACCTGCCTGTCCAGGTAAACCTATTGTCTCAGCTTGCTGCTGCCCCACTGAACACATTTCTGCATACCTTGACACTGTCTTATCCCCCCCCTTGTTCAACCTCTTCTCACCTATGTTCATGACACTACTCATGCTTTGAATTTTTTCAATGATTTTAAGTTCCCTGGCCGACACCACCTTATTTTCACCATGGACGTCCAGTCCCTATATACCTCCATCCCCCACCTGGACGGTCTCGAAGTTCTTCGCTTCTTTTTGGATTCCAGACCTAACCAATTCCCCTCTATCACCTCTCTCCTCCGTCTAGCGGAATTAGTTCAAACTCTCAATAATTTCTCCTTTGGCCCCTCCCACTTCCTCCAAACCAAGGGTGTAGCCATGGCACCCGTATGGGTCCCAGTTATGCCTGCCTTTTTGTTGGCTTTGTGGAACAGTCCATGTTCCAAGTCTATACGGGTATCCATCCCCCTCTTTTCCTTCGCTACATCGACGACTGCATTGGCGCTGCCTCCTGCATGCATGCAACTTTCACCCTGCCCTCAAATTTACCTGGTCCTCCCTTCCGACACCTCCCTCCCCTTTCTTGATCTTTCTGTCTCCATCTCTGGAGATGGCTTATCTACTGATATCTACTATAAACCTACAGACTCTCACAGCTACCTGGACTATTCCTCTTCCCACCCTGTCTCTTGCAAAAATGCTATCCCCTTCTCACAATTCCTCCGTCTCCGCCGCATCTGCTCTCAGGATGAGGCTTTTCATTCCAGGATGAAGGAGATGTCTTCCTTTTTTAAACAAAGGGGCTTCCCTTCTTCCACCATCAACTCTGCTCTCAAACGCATCTCTCCCATTTCCCGCACATCTGCCCTCACCCCAACCGCCCGCCACCCTACTCGGGATAGGGTTCCCCTTGTCCTCACCTACCAGCCTCCAGATCCAACGTATAATTCTCCGTAACTTCCGCCACCTCCAAAGGGATCCCACTACCAAGCACATCTTTCCCTCCCCCACTCTTTCTGCAGGGATCGCTCCCTATGCGACTCCCTTGTCCACTCGTCCCCCCCCTTCCCTTCCCACCGATCTCCCTCCTGGCACTTACCTTTGTAAGCGGAAAAAGTGCTACACCCGCCCTTACACTTCCTCCCTCACCACCATTCAGGGCCCCAGACAGTCCTTCCAGGTGAGGCAACACTTCACCTGTGAGTTGGCTGGTGTGGTATACTGTGCCCGGTGCTCCCAGTGAGGCCTTTTATATATTCGCGAGACCTGACACAGACTGGGAGACCATTTCGCTGAACACCTACGCTCTGTCCGCCAGAGAAAGCAGGATCTCCCAGTGGCCACACATTTTAATTCCACGTCCCATTCCCATTCTGATATGTCTATCCATGGCCTCCTCTACTGTCAAAATGAATCCAAACTCAGGTTGGATGAACAACACCTTATATAACGGCTGGGTAGCCTCCAACCTGATGGCATGAACACTGACTTCTCTAACTTCTGTTAATGCCCCTCCTCCCCTTCTTACCCTATCCCTGACATATTTAGTTGTTTGCCTGTTCTCCATCTCCCTCTGGTGCTTCCCCCCCCCCCCCCGCTTTCTTTCTCCCGAGGTCTCCCATCCCATGATCCTTTCCCTTCTCCAGCTCGGTATCACTTTCGCCAATCACCTTTCCAGCACTTAGCTTCAAATCTTTACTTTCAAATCTCTTACTATCTTTACTTTCAGTTAGTCCTAATGAAGGGTCTTGGCCCGAAATGTCGACAGTGCTTCTCCTTATAGATGCTGTCTGGCCTGCTGTGTTCCACCAGCATTTTGTATAAATACACAGTAGATTGTCGACATGGGCATCTAAATAGAGTGCACAGAACTGGAATCTGTTTACCGTAAATTCCGGTGTATAAGCCGAGAATTTGACCCTAAATTTTGGTCCTAAAATTAGGGGGGGGTCGGCTTATACAGAGGGTGCCAGCTTTGGAAAAACAAATACACGGAAGACAGCTTGTATTTATTGGCTGTTTTTGAGTCAAATTCAATCCACCGTCGATGCACGAATTCTTTGAATGGTTTGTTTAAACTCACATCTAGTGGCTGGAGCACAGACATCAAACCACCTGGGATGACTTCAATGTCCGACTGCAATTTTCAGCTTTCAATGCTGCTTCTGTCTCACCTGACAGGTGCGCTTTGAACATGTCCCAGACAAGTAACGACTTTTCCTTTCTGAAACCTTCGAGACATCGACCCCACTCCTCTTTAACCCACTTCAAGCAACCCACTTCATCCATCCAGCAGTGTTCTTGAACGTAAACAACACCCCGTGGGAATTTTCTGAGCAATCTTTGTCTCAACACAAGATCACATCTATTCATAAATCGGGTGTACCAACTTCACGTAGCTTTGAAATTTTCGCAGACCTCACAGTGTTTCTCGTCCCATTTCAACGCTTGAGCTCGAATCGTTTCTCTGGTAACAATGTATCCAGACAATCGCTGGTGATTCACTTTTTCTTCCAGTTCTAGCCACTGGCATGTTTTCCAGCAGTTTGCACATTTCATCTTTGGCATTTCCCTCAGCATGTCCTCTGCCTTTCTCCACTTTCTCACTTGTTTCTCGTTTACACTAAACTTCTTAGCAGCTGCAGAATTATTCGTTCCTTTAGCAAAATCAACAACCTTCAGCTTGAAGCCAGCATCGTATCGCATTTGTTTTAGTCTTTTGTACATGGTGGTCACAAACTCAATACTGAGTACACGTACTGATCCCGCTACCCCATGTTATGTTTTAATGAGATTACGATGGGCACTAAATGGTTTCACGGGGGTTACATTTCAGAGGATTCTTTTCCATTGGAAACCTAATCCAAAATTTCCCTCCCTGATTTACTTATTAAGAACTCGCTTATAACACTCTACAATGTGTCGGCCTGTTTTCTTAGCAGGTACTGGTTCACAAAATTTCCAGGTTCTGGATCCGGCAAAGCTGAGTACCAGCATGTGAGATCTTGTGATTGTTTCTGGTTAAATCAAAAACCTCTACAAAAGGGGTTGGCTTATACAAAGGTAACATAAAAAAGTCACTTTTTTAACCTTGAAAATGGGGGTCAGCTTATACCCTGGGTTGGCTTGTACACTGGAATTTACCGTAAAATGATGGCAAATTATTTAGGCTTTCTTTGGTACTTGATTATATAATGAGGGGATCATCCAGCATTTATTTACTTCCATACTGTCTGATACATATTGACTGCAAACTTAAAAATAGCAACTGTTGCTATGGTAGGGTGAAGATTCAGTTCAGGTTAGCGTCAACAACCTCACTGATGACTGGAAAAAATAGGGTGGAAGAGGTCATAAGGTATTCTGATCTCAGAAAACAGCATAACCAGATAGCTACAAGCTTAGTGACATTCATTCGTTATAAATGGTTTCACTCTGCAAATAATAACAATGGAATTAAAATTCACTAATACACATACCAAAGGACATTTGAAATTTTAGATCCCTTTTACATTATAGTTAAAGTTAAAGTCTGTCTCAAGCCTTATATGCTCATCAGGCTGGTGCTTATGCCAGTTTCCGTGGCGTGAAGTGACTGAGAGTACGAAACTCACTGCCCCCACCACCCCCCCCCCCCCGGATAGGACGCTAGTCCAGTCGCAAGGTTAACCCCCAGCATTTTGCCAGTACCCATTTTCAGCTGGGTGGACTGGAGCAATGTGTGGTTAAGTGCCTTGCTCAAGGACACAACACGCTGCCTCGGCTCTTTTACATTATAGCTAGCCATTTTCAACAGATTATAGAATCTCACAAACTTTCTATTTGTATTGATCATTCTTAAACTTTATTAATGAGAAGCAAATCACCTCACCTCATGATAATAATCCAGAATCCCTTTCAAAATTTTCTTCAAATTGCTAACCTGTAAAGAAAAGTTTAAATATGCTATAACAAAGAAGAATTAACACTTCAAGCCTCATAAGCAGTTCTCTTTTTGTACAGGTGGGGGCCAGCAAAGTGGGGAAACAAACCTGAACTGACCACAATATCAAATACATATGGATAGGGCAAAAGGAGGGAACAAGATTGAAAATCTGGCTAAATGGTGCTTTAACAACAACCTCTTGCCCAACGTCAGCAAGACCAAGGAGCTAATAATTGACCTCAGGAGGAAGAAAGAAGTCCATGAGCCAGTCCTCATCAGAGGATCAGAGTTGGAGAGGGTCAACAACTTTAAATTCCTTAGTGTTATTATTTCAGAGGATCTGTCCTGGGCCCAGAATGTAAGTGAAACTACAAAGAAAGCATAGATCAGTGTTCTACTTCCTCAGGAGTTTGTGAAAATTCAGCATGCCAACTAAAACTTTGACAAACTTCTACAGATGTGTGGTGGAGAGTATATTCACTGCCTGCATCACAGTCTGGTATGGAAATACCAATGCTTTTGAATGGAAAATCTTACAAATAGTAGTGGATATGGCCCAGTACATCACAGGTAAAGCCCTTTCCCACCATCTAGATGAAAAACAGAAAAGCAGCATCCATCATCAGAGACCCCCACCACCAAAGACAGGCTCTCTTTTCACTGCCATGAGGAAGAAGGTACAGAATCATCAAGACTCACACCACAAAGTTCAGGAATGGTTCATACTCCTCAACTATCAAGCTCTTGAACCAAAGGGGATAACCACTCAACTTTACCTCACCATTGAAATGTTCCCACAGCATATGGATTCACTTTCAAGGACTCTTCATCTCCTGTTCTTGATATTTATTGTTTATTTATCAATTATTATTTCTTTGTTAATTTGCATAGTTTGTGTCTTTTGCACACGTAACGAACGCCCAAGTTGGTGTGGCCTTTATCATTGATTCTATAATGTTTATTATTCTGTGATCTCCATCTCAGAGGCCGATGTTAGGTTTCTTTAAAGACAGTGAACTCTCATAAGGCAGAAGGTCCCAATGAGATACCTGGTAAGGCTCTGAAAACGTGTGCCAACCAACTGGCGGGAGTATTCAAGGACATTTTCAACCTCTCACTGCTCTGGGCAGAAGTTCCCACCCGCTTTAAAAAGACAACAATTATACCAGAGCCTAACAAGAATAATGTGAGCTGGCTTAATGACTATCGCCTGGTGGCACTCACATCTACAGTAATGAAATGTTTTGAGAGGTTGGTCATGACTAGACTGAACTCCTGTCTCAGCAAGGACCTGGATACAATGCAATTTGCCTATCGCCACAATAGGTCAACAGCAGATGTAATCTCAATGGCTCTTCACATGGCTTTAGACCACCTGGACAACACAAACACCTATGTCAGAATGTTGTTCATCGACTATAGCTCAGCATTTAATACTATCATTCCTACAATCCTGATTGAGAAGTTGCAGGACCTGGGCCTCTGTACCTCCCTCTGCAACTGGATCCTCAAATTCCTAACTGGAAGACCACAATCTGTGCAGATATGGTGATAGCATCTCCTTCTCACTGACGATCAACACTGGTGCACCTTAGGGGTGTGTGTTTAGCCCACTGCTCTACTCTCTATATACACGACCATGTGGCTAGGCATGGCTCAAATACCATGTATAAATTAGCTGACGATACAACCATTGCTGGTAGAACCTCAGATGGTGACGAGAGGGCATACAGGAGCGAGATATGCCAACTAGTGGGGTGGTGCAGCAGCAATAACCTGGCACTCAACATCAGTAAGATGAAAAAGCTGATTGTGGTCTTCAGGAAGGGTAAGACAAAGGAACACATACCAATCCTCATAGATGGATCAGAAGTGGAGAGAGTGAGCAGTTTTAAGTTCCCGGGTGTCAAGATCTCTGAGGACCTAACCTGGTCCCAACATATCGATGTAGTTATAAAGAAGGCAGGACAGCGACTATACTTCATTAGGAGTTTGAAGAGATTTGGAATGTCAACAAATATGCTCAAAAACTTCTATAGATGTACCATGGAGAGCATTCTGACAGGCTTCATCACTGTCTGGTATGGGGGTGGGAGGGGGGGAAACTACTGCACAGGACCAAAAGAAGCTGCAGAATATTGTAAATTTAGTTGGTTACATCTTGGGTAGTAGCCTACAAAGTACCCAGAACATCTTCAAGGAGTGGCATCTCAGAAAGGCAGCGTCCATTATTAAGAACCTCCAGCACACAGGGGGCATGCCCTTTTCTCACTGTTACCATCAGGTAGAAGGTACAGAAGCCTGATGGCACACACTCAGCAATTCAGGAAACCCTTCTTCCCCTCTGCCATCTGATTCCTAAATGGACATTGAACCCTTGAACATTACCTCACTTTTTTAAAGTATATATTATTTGTTTTTTTTGCATGATTTTTAATCTATTCAATGTATGTATACTGCAATTGATTTACTTATTATTATTTTTTTCTTCTATATTATGTATTGCATTGAACTGCTGCTGCTAAGTTAACAAATTTCACAACAACTGCCGGTGATAATAAACCTGTTTCTGATTCAGATTTATTGAGTATGTCCGCAAAAAACTAAATCTCAGGATTGCATATGGTGATATATGTACTTTGATAATAAATTTACTTTGAACTTTTAAGTAGCACCATGATTATTCCTTGCACTGAAGCTTCACAAGGAATGTAAATGAAATTACTAGGGTATCAAGTAATGATCCAGTGCCTTTCACTGGACTCAGATAACATTAGTTATTGCTTAACAAGTCATGAATTGTATAGCAAGGTTTCAGACTTCACTATTCTGAAACTGCAAGCAAGCTAAAAGGCAATAGCTTTCAAGGGATTTAAAACACTTTTTCCTGTGAGCCTTATGCTCCAGTGTTTCTTAAAGTTGTCTCAGTTAGCTTCAAAGGAAACAAATGGTAACAAACCTTTAGTCGCCAATTCTCCCCCACTTCTGTCTTGATTCGATTTATCCAGGTATCATCAAACCATGATTGATCTCTGTCAATTTAAAAGACATTTTCAACGTGCTAAATATCTTGAAAAATGTAAAATAGTACTTCTTCATTCCAATTGTAATACAAACATTACCTGCATTCACATTCATTTACTGTCATATTCAAACAGCCAAACTTAAGAACTTAAAAATATTGTTATGATATAAAAGTCTCACAGTACAAGATAAGCAAATCGAAATAACCTTATGGTCTCCACTACTGTAAGAAAATGAAGACACGCCATGTTTATTAACAATATTAAGTATTTTATTGATCCTGAGTGGAAAATTATTTTGTTACAGCAGCAACATTTAAAAACACACTTAGCAATAACAATATGTTAACTAATAATTAAGTACAGAATACACACAATAATAATTTACTAATGTGCAATACTGTGCAACAAAAATGTAGTTCGCAGCTGTTGATCCTAGGGGAACATGGGTTTGCGCCTCTGGTGGTCTGTGGCCTCTCCAGGATGCAAATCTGGGCAGGAAGATTTGAAGAACTGGCTGTTGCCCACACAGCAGGTTCCCCCTCTCCATGTCACTGATGTAGTTCAAGGGATAGGCAACTGCCAATACATCTTGGCACCAGTGCTGTCGTAGAGGTTGCCAGAGTGAAGTTGTAAACGACATTAAACTGTCTTAGGGACACCGGCTCCGGATTTCTTCCTCAGGGTTTACTTCTGAAGCCTTACCCGTGGGTGGGTATGGCCACAAGGCAGCGGAGGTTTAAAATCAGAGTTTTCCTTCTCCTAGGTGGGCTACCATCCAAGGCTGATGAGCCCCACCTGCCCGAAGCAACTGGTTTTGAGGCGCCAATGGTCTGCCTTTGCCCCTTCTCTTGTCAGTAGAAACAGTTCCGTTGGGCCTAGTAACTAAACCACACGTGAAGGCCAAGAGTTGGACTTGGCTGTCAGAGGCTGTACAAAAATAATGTACAACATAATATAACAGAGACTATTGTTCTATGATGTGTGTTCTCCTGTTGCTCAGATATGAACTGTTGTATATGCTTACTACATTTACCATCATTTTAGATTTGAAATTCAGTTACAGAAGGGATTACATAATATGAGAACAAACAAAATACTTACCTTTAAGTGAGGATTTCTCATTATGCAATTCAATATATAGAATCATAGAATACTACAGCACAGTACAGGCCCTTCAGCCCTCCATGTTGTGCCGACCCATATAATCCTTTAAAAAAAAGTACTAAACCCACACTACCCCATAACCCTCTATTTTTCTTTCATCCATGTGCCTGCCCAAGAGGCTCTTAAATACCCCTAATGTTGTAGCTTCCACCACCATCCCTGGCAAGTCATTCCAGGCACTCACAATACGCTGTGTAAAAAATGTACCCTTGATGTCTCCCCTAAACTTCCCTCCCTTAATTTTGTACATATGCCCTCTGGTGTTCTTAAAGAGTTGCAATTGTTTTATGCAACATTACCCATTTAACTTGTACTTGCTGATAGCTTGAGAGGTTTGGTACAAATTGAAAAGATGAAATGTGCTTTCAAACTTACATTTTCTGTAGAACCTGTGCCATCACAACTCCACTTGTTAAATCATCTACTTTCTTGCATGGCACCTGCAGACCAAATGTCTGAATCTAAAAGGCAAAGAATAGAAACTCTTAACAATTATCCATTTTTCTTGCTTACTTTAAATTTTCAAAATAATACAATTTCTTTATTTCCTAACTTACTGGCACATTATTTCTAACATCGACAACTAAAGATTCTACAATTACTATTTGGTTTTCCTTTATGAAGTTGACATAGTTTTCCAAATGTTTTAATCCATGGAGAGGGTGTCAAAGAATATGTAAAATATTTAAAAGAAGCAGGATTTTGAGTAATAACAATTTTCATGTTGTCTTTGTATAAACCCATTAGATAATTTATAAAGCTATAGAACATTGTATGAGTTGTATAATCTGATGCAAATTACCATACTCTATCCTAACTTTGAAGTCTCAACTTTTCTGTTGTCCTATAGCCTCATGATAGAGCTTATCTGGACCTGGAGACTTGCCTTCTACATTCCAACTACATTAATGCCCTAATCACTTCTCTTCTTGGCTTACACATGGCCCTCTTTTCTTTCGAATCTATTGTCATCGAACTACAACACAGTTCAGTCCTTGAGCTCTCCTTCCCTGATCATACATTATATTTCTAACCTCATTTTCTTCTCAAGAGGTGAACTGTGTTGTCACTCACAAATCTGTGCCCATCTGTTTCATTGCGTCATATTTGAATCCTTCAAATCAAAATCTTGAACCTAGTCATAGTGACATTAGGACCACGTGTCCTTTGTTTCACGGAGTCATGGTTAACCCCTTCCGTACCAGATGCAGCGACCCAGATTGATGGGTTTACTATGCACCATCAGGATAGATCTGTAGAGTCTCTCAAAAGCAAAGGTGGAGGAGTTATGCCTCATGATCAACTCTCCTTGGTGCACAAATATATCAGTGCTGTCCCAATTCTGCTCACCAGTCCTGGACTATCTAGTAGTAAAGTGCCATCCTTTTTACCTACCACGGGAATTCTCTGGGGTCATTTTGGTAGCAGTTTAAATTCCACCTCAGGCCAATGTCAAGCAGGCTTTAGATGATCTGAGAAATGGGATCAACATGCAGAAACAGCGCATCCTACCGCCTTCACCATCGTTTTGGGAGATTTTAACCAGGCCAGTCTGAAAAAAAATCACTAAGCAATTACCATCAACAGATCTCTTGCAATACCAGAGGAAACAACACACTGAACCATTGCTATACCACCATCAAGAATGCCTACCGTACTATTTCACGCCCTCACTTCGGGAAGTCTGATCACCTAACTGTACTTCTACTCCCTGTGTATAAGCAAGGACTGAAGATTGCAGCACCAGCAGTGAGGACTAAGAAGATAAGGACAAGGGCAGCACAGGAGTGCCTACAGGACTGCTTTGAATCAGTGGACTGGACTGTATTCAGGGATTCATCTTCGAAACTGAATGAGTATGCTGCAGTTGTTACCAACTTCATTAAAACACCTGTGTGGATGAGCGTGTGCCCACAAAGACTTACTGTACATTCCCAAACCAAAAGCCGTGGATGAACCAGGAGGTACATCATCTGCTGAAGGCTAGATCTGTGGCATTCAAGTCTGGCAACCCAGGCCTGTACCAGAAAACCAGGTATGATTTGCAGAGGGCTATTTCAAGGGTGAAGAGACAAATCTGAACGAGGTTGGAGGTAACATTGGATAGGGTCTGCAAGACATTACTTCCTACAAAGCAAAACCCAATAGCATGAATGGCAGCGATGCTTCACTACCAGATGAACTCAACACCTTCTATGCACACTTTGAAAGGGAGAACACAACTACAGCTGTGAAGATCCCTGTTGCACCTGATGATACTGTGATCTCCATCTCAGAGGCCACTGTTAGGTTGTCTTTAAAGAGAGTGAACCTTCATAAGGCAGAAGGTCCCAATGGAGCACCCGGTAACGTATGCCAACCAACTGGTGGGAGTATTCAGGGACATTTTCAACCTCTCACTGCTACAGACAGAAGTTCCCACTTGCTTCAAAAAGGCAACAATTATACGAGTGCCTAAGAAGAATAATGTGAGCTGCCTTAATGATTATCGCCTAGTGGCACTCACATCTACAGTGATGAAATGCTTTGAGAAGTTGGTCATGACTAGACTGAACTCCTGCCTCAGCAAGGACCTGGATCCATTGCAATTTGCCTATTGCCACATTAGGTCAACGGCAGACACAATCTCAATGGCTCTCCACATGGCTTTAGACCACCTGGACAACACTAACACCTACATCAGGATGCTGTTCATCAACTATAGCTCAGCATTTAATATCATCATTCTCACAATCCTGATTGAGAAGTTGCAGAACCTGGGCCTCTGTTTCTCCATCTGCAATTGAATCCTCAACTTCCTAACTGGAGGACTACATTCTGTGCGGATTGGTGATAACATATCCTCCTTGCTGATGATCAACACCGGTGCATCTCAGGGGTGTGTGCTTAGCCTACTGCTCTACTCTCTATATACACATGACTGTGTCACTAGGCATAGCTCAAATACCATCAATAAATCTGTTGATGATACAACCATTGCTGGTACAACCTCAGATGGTGACGAGAGGGCATACAGAATTGAGATATGCCAACTAGTGAACGGTGCCACAGCAACAACCAGGCACTCAACTTCAGTAAGATGAAAGAGCTGATTGTGGACTTCAGGAAGGGTAAGACAAAGGAACACATACTAATCCTCATAAAGGGATCAGAAGTGGAGAGAATGAGCAGTTTTAAGTTCCTGGGTGTCAAGATCTCAGAGGATCTAACCTGGTTCCAACATATCGATATAGTTATAAAGAAAGCAAGACAGAGGCTATACTTCATTACTGTCTGGTATGGACAGGCTACTTCACAGGACCGAAAGAAGCTGCAGAAGGTTGTAAATCTAGTCAACTCCATCTTGGGTACTAGCCTACGAAGTATTCAGGACATCTTCAAGAAGCGGTGGCTCAGAAAGACAGCGTCCACTATTAAGGACCTCCAGCACCCAAGGCATGTCTTTTTCTCATTGTTACCATCAAGTAGGAGGTACAGAGGCCTGAAGGCACACACTCAGCAATTCAGGAACAACAACTTCTCTTCTGCCATCTGATTCCTAAATGGACATTGAATCTTTGGACACCACCTCACTTTTTTGTAAATTCACAGTATTTCTGTTTTTGCATGTTTTTTTAAAAAGCTATTCAATACACGTAATTGATTTACTTGTTTATTATTATTTTTTTTATTTTATTTTTTTCTCTCTCTCTGCTAGATTACGTATTGCATTGAACTGCTGCTGCTAAGTTAATAAATTTCACGTCACATGCCGGTGATAATAAACGTGATTCTGATTCAAATAACATCTGACTTTATAACAACAAAGAACTTCACCCTCCCAAGAGGCAGATCACACCCCCATTCTCACTATGTCTCAGTACATGAGACAGTAATGAACCAATTCAATGGAACAGCTCACTAACAGTACAAGCTGGATAGGACTGCACTCACCTGGTTCTGTTCTTAATTATTTACTCATCATTATAAAGTCACCTATTGTAGATTTCTTTCTTGCTTCCATGTAATTACATAATGTGTCCTACAGGGATCTATCCTCAGTCCCTTCTCAACTACATGTTCACCCTCAATTTCATTTAAATGCCCATAAACCAAGGACATTCAGCAATAACAACAAAGCAGAAGCTGGTAGAACACAACAGGTCAGGCACTTGTAGAAGGAAATAGTCAGTCGAGACACTTCATCTGGACAGTAAGCCCTAACTCACCAATCTTGATCCCGCTACTGTTCCTGCTTTTTATCTTATTACTGCTCCTGCTAAATTATCATTCTGTTTATCCAAAATGAGCAGGAATTTCTCCTTTACTTTATACTGCGATGACCGAAGTCATTGGTGAGCATCACAAATCCTACTCCAAAGACATTGTCTCCTTTGGCTCAAGAGACTTCAATGAGAAGAAATGGAATAAATGAGCAGAGGCTATGGTAAGGTTCTGGTAAGGTCTTTCTTACTGCATAGGTAGAGCAGTAGGATCACTAGACAAATGAGAAATACTTGCAGACCACTTTAAGGAAATGGAGCTGGAGATGTATGTATGAACTCTGGATCATTCAGAAGGCTGAGGGGTTGATAAACAGAATTACAGGGAGGCTATCATACCTAGGTTACAGGATGTAGGTAGCTGGGTGACCATCTGTAGAGATAAAAGTAATAGGGAATCAGTGCAGGATACCCCTGACACTGTTCCCCTGAATAACAAGTATAATGCTTTGGATACTATTGGGGGTGAGAGAGGAGATGACATACCATGGAAAAGCCACAGTGGCCAGTTCTCTGACACTGAGTCCGCTGGCTCTGTGACTCAGAAAGGAATGGGGGAGAACAGGAGAGTGGTAGTGATAGGTGAGTCACTAGTTAGAGGAACACAGAGGAGATTCTGTGGACAAAAACAAAACTCCTGGATAGTACTGTATGTTGCCTTCCAGGTGCCAGGGACAAAGAGATGTTCTGAAGAGGCATGGTTAACAACCAAAAGTCATGATAAACATTGGTACCAATGACATAGCTAGGACAAGTCCTGGAGCAAATAAGGGGTGTTTTGAAGAAAGCTAAAAAGCAGGACCTCAAGGCCAGTAATCTTTGGATTGCTGCCTATGCCATCTGCTAGTGAGAGTAAGAATAGGATGATATAGCAGACGACTGTGTGGCTGAAGAGTTCGTACAGAGGATATGGTTTCAGATTTGTGGATCATTGGCGTCTCCTCTGAGGAGAGTATGACCTGTACAAAAGCTACAGGTTATACTTGAACTTCAGAGGGACTGGCATCCTAGTTTGCAAGTTTGCTAGAGCTGTTGGGGAGGGTTTAAATGAAGTTGGCAGTGGGATGAGAATGAGAGTGTTAGATCGGATGACAGGGCAATTTGTGTAAAGATAGATGCGATGTGAAGACAGACTTTGAGAAAGGATAGTCAGTGGATAAGACGTATATGAAATCAGTTGGATGGGTTGAAATGTGTTTACTTTAATGTGAGAAATTTTAAAACAAGGGTAATTAACTTGAGTGTATGGATCAGTACATGGAATTATGATGTTGTGGCCATTACAGAGACTTGGCTGTCGCAAACTTTAGAAACGTGCAAAAAGGGTTGCTATCATGAATGGCTTCAACTTCCCTAATTTTGACTGGCATATCCTTAGTGCCAAAGGTTTAGATGGGACAGAAAGGCAGATTCCTGACACTTATGTGGAAACACTGATTGAAGGAAAGGCTATAATGTCAGTGAGAGAGCAATTTGGAGATGGTGACCACAACACCCTGACCTTTAACATAGACATGGAAAAATATTTAATGGGGGGGGTGGAATTAATTATTATATTAGACAGGGACTTGGAAGCATAGTTTGGGAACAGATGGTTTCAGGGAAATGCGCAGCAGAAATCTGGAGATTATTTAGGGACCACTTGCTTTCTCTGTCTCAGATGTACTGGTCTATCTAAAACCCCATGCATGGTACGGTAAAAGAACAATGGTTGATAAAAGAGATGAATCATTTAGTCAAGAGGAAGGAGGAGGCATACTTAAGGTTTATGAAGCAAAAATCAGACAGGGCTCTTGAGAGTTCTTAGGTAGCTAGGAAGGAGGGTTCTAGGACAGCTAGAAGAGGGCTTTGATTAAGATGATTATAACCTTGATTAAGATTGAGAACACAAGACCAAGGAAAACCCCAAGGGACTCTACATATACGTAAAGAACAGGATGACAAGACCAAGGATAGGACTGCTCAGTGTTAAAGGAAACATGAGCCTGGAAGCAGAGGTAGTAGGGGAAGTCCTTAATGAATACTTTGCTTCAATGTTCATCAGGGAGAGGGAATGTGAAGTCAGTGTTCAGCATGCTAATGTGTTGGAGCATGTTGAGATGAAGAAAGAGGCGATGTTGGAGCTTCTGAAAAACATTAGGATAGAAAAGTCCCTGAGGCCAGATGGGATATATCCAAGTTTATTATGGGAAAGGAGGGAAGAGATTGCTGGGACATTGACAATGATCTTTGTGTACTCTGAACAAAGGAGTAATACTAGAGGATTGAAGAATGGCAAATGTTGATCCGTTGTTCAAGAAAATCAATAGGAATAATCCTAGGGATTTTAAACCACTTATGTCAATGGTGGGCAAAATAATGGAGAAAATTATTCAGACAGGATTTCCAAGCTCTTAGGGAAGCACACTCTTATTAAGGATAGTTAGCAAGGCTTTGTGAGGGGCAAGTCATTACTCATTGAGTCTAGGTGAGTTTTTTGAGGAGATAACAAAACAAATTGATGAAGGTAGAGCAATGAATATGGTGTACTGTATATGTCTATAAGGTGTTTGACAAGGTTCCCCATGGTAGGCTCATCCAGAACATCATAAGTCACAGGATCCATGGAAATTTGGCTATATGGATTCAGAATCAGCTTGTCTACAGAAGACAGAGGGTGTTCATATCTGCAGCATCATCTGCATGGAGGTCAGTCACTAGTGTGCCTTGCAGGGATCTGTTCCGAAACCACCATTCTTTATGATTTTTATAAAATGACCTGGATGAGGAAGAAGGATGGGTTAGTAAGTTTGCAGATGATACAAAGATTGGTGATGTTGTGGATAATACAGAAGGTTGTCATGCTTTCCAACAAGATATAGACAGAAGAAATGGCAGATGCAGTTCAATTCAAAAAAGAGCGAAGTGATTTACTTCGGAAGGTCGAACTTGAAGGCAGAGTACGAGGTCAACGGCTGGATTCTTAGCAGTATGGAGGAACAGAGGGATCTCGTGGTCTAAGCCCACAGTTCCCACAAAGTTGCTATCCAAGAGATAGCATGATAGCCTTCACTAGTTGGGTGATTGAGTTCAAGAACCTTGAGGTTATGTTGCAGCTCTATAAAACTCTGGTTAGACCATATTTGGCGGGTTCAGTTCTAGTCACCTCATTATAGAAAATATATGGAAGCTTTAGAGAAGGTGCAAAGGAGATTTACCAGGATGCTGTCCTGGATTAGAGACAGCTAGAGCTTTTCTTTTTGGAAAGAGGAAGGATGAAAGGCAACATGATGGAGCTGTATAAGATTATGAGAGGCACAGATAGAGTGGACAGCCAGTGACATTTTCCCAGGGCAGAAATGGGCAATACCAGAGGACATCCATTTAAGGTGAGTGGAGAACAGTTTAGGGAAGATGTCAGAGGTATTTTTATTTATGAAGAGAGTAGAAGGTGCATGAAACACACCCTCAGGTTTGGTGGTAAAGACTGATACAATAGGGACATAAAAAGACACTTAGATAAGCAGATGGAATTAAGGAAAAAAATAGAGGGTTTTGGATTATGTAGGAGGGGAAAGTTAAATTGATTATGGAGTAGGTTTATATAGGTCAGCACATCATGGGCCAAAGGCCCTGTACAGTGCTGTACTATTCTATGTTTGTCTCTCAGTAAAGAAAAAGAAACAATTTCCCTATTATCCCCACAAAATATTGAAATAAAAAGTACATACAAGAACAATACAATTGTTTCTGGTATCCTTAACTTTAAATTGGAAAATTCATGAAGAGGTTGGATATGGTAGTGAAAATATACAATAGAAACTCTAGTTCACCTTAACCAATGTGTTAGAATTGCGGAGGTACAGGAGTCAAAAATTGTTTTGATTATTGGCCTCAACCATTCTGCCCAAAGTCCAAGGCGTCAGACGAAATATGCCATTTGTTGCACATTTTCAGAGCAGAAGTACAACACCTGGTTTTCCTTTCCCAACCTCGGAGCTGAGAGATTTGAAATGCAAGCTGAAATTGATCAGTCATGTGCCTAGGCTACAATTTTGTAGCTTGGCATTTGTGACGGTGGGGTGGGTGGAAAAAGGTAAAGAAAGTGGGAACTTATACCCGGAAATTGGTGGAATACTGCCACAAGATGAGAAGTAGGAAAAGGAAGACAATGCAGAAATTATGGGGTCAGAGGGTGTAAAAACTGGTATCAGGAGTCAAAAAACAATTGGTATACAAATTCAGAAGACAACCAGTATTTTGCATTAAGATTTGCCAATAGGGGCAAAGATAAACTTATAATCATTAATACATTATACCATATGGTCCTGATTAATCTTGGGACATGGGGTCATGAAGTTGATTCCCCAATCAGCAAAATGATGGTTGTACCATTGAAATTTGTACTCTTTTCAGATATTTGATACATTTCCCTAGAGTCAATCATAATAGGGTGTCCAGAGATCACAAACAGTAACAACATTGCATTTAAACTTTTTGCATACAAAAGATCATTCTTCAGATCCTGTTTTAGTTAGACACAAATGTTGAACAATTTTTGTTTGCTCTGATAAATCTTTTCATAATTGTCATCCATACTACAAATGATCACGACTTAAGTGCATTCATTTGTGGGCCACAAGCTACTTTGTTAAGTTAGTATAATAAATACTCAATTCTCTTACAAAAAGACAATTTAAAAAGAGTAGCTTTATGAGTTGGGTCATTTAATAACCATTTGCAAAAATGACTTGTCACACATACAGCTAATTAAGATTCATAATCCTCACATATCTGCAACCTATATGAATACATCATCAGCCCCATGACGGGATGGACGATTTAGCATATTTTGATGGTATTGATTGAACCAAGGGTGTTTTCTACAATGCCAGAAGAATTTCTGCTTATTCTTCAAAGACCCTATACAGCTAATAAAACTATCCAAAGCACCAAACAGGTGCTTATCAGCTATCTAATATTAAGTGTGTATCACCTAAAGCCAAAACTGAGTCAAATTCAAATTGACTCAGAGTCAAATTCCAAGGACATCTTAAAGAGGAAAGAGAGGAAAATTGGTAAACAAGCTTAGTAAGAGAATTAGGGCCAACTGAAATTTAAAATATTTGGGAATGAGCAAGTGACAATTAGAGAAAATGTGATTTTTATGAAATATAATTTGGCCAAAGGAGGCACAGAAAGAGAGGAAGGGGCAAAACTCAGGATGAATTTGTGAACCAAAAAAACCACAATTTTAAAAGCAAAGTCAGAATCCAAACTAAGTCAGTTGTCACAGGAGTGAGGGTATAGTGTCAGGTATAAGTCAAAGAACTGATCTTAATGTTCAGAAAATAGAATTGAGTTTGATAAGCTTCTGAATGCAACAAAGTAATGCAAGTTCAAAGTATAATAGGTATTAATATAGGTTTCAGCAGCAAATAACTTGATGCAGGACTGGTCTATTCATGTTTCAGATGCAGACTTGACTGTTAAGATCCTCATCTTTTCCAAACTTGGTGAAAAAAAACCTTGCCCATATGCATACAAATAAGGTAAATGGCATTTATAGAAATGAATGGGTTTAATCTAGCAGCCAATGAAGAGTATGCAAAGTGACTACATTATGAATAAAGTAGTACAGAAAATCTTTAGGAGAAGGTCAAAATGAAAATGAAATTGAATAGACTTAATTTTAAAGAATTGGATAAAGGCAATAAAGGGGAATAAGCATTGCTCAGAAATTACAGACAGACATACTTTATTGATCCCGAGGGAAATTGGGTTTCGTTACAGTTGCACCAACCAAGAATAGAGTAGAAATATAGCAAAATAAAAACCAGAAATAATTAAATAATAGTAAGTAGATTATGCCAAGTGGAAATAAGTCCAGGACCAGCCTATTGGCTCAGAGTGTCTGACACTCCGACGGAGGAGTTGTAAGGTTTGATGGCCACAGTCAGGAATGACTTGCTATGACACTCTGTTGTATCTCGGTGGAATGAGTCTCTGGCTGAACGTACTCCTGTGCCTAACCAGTACATTATGGAGTGGATGGGAGACATTGTCCAAGATGGCATGCAACTTGGACAGCATCCTCTTTTCAGACACCACCGTCAGAGAGTCCAGTTCCACCTCCACAACATCACTGGCCTTGCAAATGAGTTTGTTAATTCTGTTGGTGTCTGCTACCTTCAGCCTGCTGCCCCAGCACACAACAGCAAACATGATAGCACTGGCCACCACAGACTCATAGAACATCCTCAGCATCATCCGACAGATGTGAAAGGACCTCAGTCTCCTCAGGAAATAGAGACGGTTCTGACCCTTCTTGTAGACAACCTCAGTATTCTTTGACCAGTCCAGTTTATTGTCAATTCGTATCCCCAGGTACTTGTAATCCTCCACCATGTCCACACTGACCCCTTGGATGGAAACAGGGGTAACTGGTGCCTTGGCCCTCCTCAGGTCCACCACCAGCTCCTTAGACTTTTTCACATTAAGCTGCAGATGATTCTGCTCGCACCATGTGACAAAATTTCCCACCGTAGCCCTGTATTCAGCCCTTACTGATGCATCCAACTATGGCAGAGTCATCAGAAAACTTCTGAAGATGGCAAGACTCTGTGCAGTAGTTGAAGTCCGAGGTGTAGATCGTGAAGAGAAAGAGAGACAGGATAGTCCCCTGTGGAGCCCCAGTGCTGCTGACCACTCTGTCTGACACACAGTGTTGTAAGCGCACATACTGTGGTCTGCCAGTCAGGTAATCAATAATCCATGACACCAGGGAAGCATCCACCTGCATCACTGTCAGCTTCTCACCCAGCAGAGCAGGGTGGATGGTGTTGAACACACTGGAGAAGTCAAAAAACATGACCCTCACAGTGCTCACCGGCTTGTCCAGGTGGGTGTAGACACGGTTCAGCAGGTAGACGATGGCATCCTCAACTCCTAGTCGGGGCTGGTAGGCGAACTGGAGGGGGTCTAAGTGTGGCCTAACCATAGGCCGGTGCTACTCCAGAAATTAAAGAACTAGAATTAGTTTGGGTGGAACCAAGAAGCAACAAGGAGTAAATTTGATGGAGTTATAGAAAGAATTTTCTAAGACAATAAAACCATAAGATATAGGAGCAGAACTGGGCCATTCAGCCTATTGAGTCTGCTCCACCATTATATCGTGGCTGATCCTGGATCCCACTCAACCCCATACACCTGCCTTCTCGCCATAACCTTTGATACTCTGAACAATCAGGAAACCTATTAATTTTCACTTTAAATATACCCAGTCTTGGCCTACACCTCAGTCTGTGACACAGCATTCCACAGATTCACTACTCTCTGGCTAAAAAATTCCTCCTTACCTATGTTCTAAAGGGTCACCCCTCAATTTTGAGACTGTGTCCTCTATTTCTGGACACCCCCATCATAGGAAACATCCTCTCCATATCCACCCTATCAAGTCCTTTCAACATTCAGAAGGTTTCAATGAGATCTCCTTGCATTCTTCTAAATTCCAGTGAATACAGGCCCAAAACTGCCAAATGCTCCTCACATGTTAATTCCCAGAATCCCCCCGTGAACCTCCACTGGACGCTCTCAACAACAATACACCCTGAGCAATATTCCAAGTGCGGTCTCTCTGGTGTCTTATGAAGCCTCAGCATTATCTCCATGTCTTTCTATTTTATTCTCCTTGAAATGATTGCTAACATTGCATTTGCCTTTTTTACCACAGACCAAACTTAAATTAACCCTCTGGGAGTCCTGCGTGAGGACTCCTAAGTTCCTTTGCACCTCTGATGTTTGTATTTTCTCTCAATTTAGATAATAGTCTGCACTTCTGTTGCTTTTACCAAAATGCATTATCATACATTTCCCAACACTGTATTCCATCTGCTACTTATTTGCCCATTCTTTCAACTTATCCAAGTCCTTCTGCAATCGCATTGCCTTCTCAGCATTACCTACTCTTCCACCTTCCTTCGTATCATCCACAAACTTTGCCACAAAGCCATCAATTCCATTATCCAAACCAATGAAAAACAATGTGAAAAGCAGCTGTCCTAATACTGACCCGAGGAACACCACTAGTCAATAGCAGCCAACCAGAAAAGGCCCCCTATATTCCAACTAATTGCCTCCTGCCTGTCAGCCATTCCACTATCCATTCCAGTATCTTTCCTGTAATGCCATGTGATTTTATCTTGTTAAGCAGCCTCATATGTGGCATCATAGCAAATGCCTTCTGAAATCCAAGTAAATGCTTCTGCTTCTCCTGTGTCCACTCTGCTTGTTACTTCCTCAAAGAACTCTAACAGATTTGTCAGGCAAAATTTCTCTTTACAGAAACTATGCTAATTTTAACTTATTTTATCATTAGTCTCCAAGTAACCCGTAAATCTCATCCTTAATAATGGGCTCCAACTCTTTCTCAACCACTGCGATTAAGCTAACTGGCCTATAATTTCCTTTCTTTTGTATTCCCCCCCTCTTAAAGAGTGAAGTGACATTTGCAATCTTTCCATCCTCGGAAGCATGCCAGAATCAAATGATTCTTGAAAGATCATAACCATTGCATCTGCTATCTCTTCAACAACTTCTCTCAGAACTCTGGGATGTAGTCCATCTGGTCCAGGTGACTTATCCACCTTAAGACCTTTCAGTTTGCCTAACACTTTTTCCCTTGTAATAGCAAGGGCATTAACTCCTGCTCCCTGACACTCACGCACCTCTAGCACATGGCCAGTGTCTTTCACAGTGAAGACAGGTACAAAATACCCATTAAGTTCATCTGCCATTTCTTTGTCTATTACTACCTCACCAGCATCATTTCCAGTGGTCCAATATCAACTCTCAACTCTGTTACTCTAAACAACTGAAAAAACTTGTAGCATCTTGCTTTATATTATTGGCTAGTCTGCCCTCATATTTAATCTTTTCCCTTCTTATAGCTTTTTCAGTTGCCTTTTGTTGGATTTTAAAAGCTTCCCAATCATCCAACCTCCCACTCACTTTTGCTACCTTATATGCCCTTTCCTTGGCTTTTATCCAGTCCTTAACTTCCCTTGCCAGTCACAGATGTCTACCGCTACCATATAAGAACTGCCTCTCCTATGGAACATATCTATCCTGCACCTTGTGATCTATTCCTAGAAACTTCAGCCACCTCTGCTCTGCCATCTTCCCCACCATGTCCCCCTCCAATCCACCTGAGCAAGCTCCTCTCTCATGCCTCTGTAATTCCTTTTATTACATTGTGTTACTGATACATCTGACTTGTGCTTCTCCATCTCAAATTGCAGTATGAATTCTATCTGTTATGATCATTACCTCCTGAGGGATCCTTTATATTAAACTCCCTAATAAAATCTAGATTGTTACACAACACCCAATCTAAGATAGCCTTTCCGGTACGAGTAGACTCAAGCACAAGCTGCTCTTACAAGCCATCTCATAGGCATTCAACAAATTCCTTCTCTTGTGATCCGGCACCAACCCAATTTTCCCAATCTCCTTGCATATTGAAGTCCCCCATTACAATTATGACATTAGCCTTATTACATGCCCTTTCTAGTTCCCTTTGCAATCTCAACCCCACATCTTGGCTACTATTTGGAGGCCTATATTTAATTCCCATAATAGTTTTTTTACCCTTGCAATTTCTTAACTCCAGCCCCAAAGATTCAACATGCTCCATCCAACCATAAGTCACCTCTTCCTGCAGATGCAATTCCATCCCTTACCAACAGAGCCACACCACGGCCTAAGCCTTCCTGCCTGTCCTTTCAATACAAAGTATATCCTTTGATATTAAGCTCCCAACTATGGCTTCCTTTCAACCATGACTCAGTGATGCCCACAACGTTACACCAACCAATCTCTAATTGCATCACAAGTTCGCCCACCTTATTCTGAATACTATATGCATTTAAATACAGCATCTTCAGTCCTGAATTCTTCCCCTTTTTGAATTTTGCCTCTGTGGTACAATTTAACTCTTTGCTCTGTCTGCATTTGTACCCAGTCAATGGCTTGTCCTTCCTAACATTCATGTTACATTCATCATCTACGTGTAAATCTGCTGGCTCATCCTCAGCTCTATCATGCTGGTTCCACCAACACCCCCCGCCATATTAGTTTAAACCACTCCCAACAGCTCTAGTAAACATGACCACAAGAATATTGGTTCCCCTCAGATTCAAGTGAAACACCTCCCTTTTGTACAGGTCTCACATGCCCCAAAAGAGGTCCCAGTTATCCAGAAATCTGAACTGCTGACCCTGCTCCAATTCTTCAGCCACACATTTATCTGCCATCATCCTATTCCTATCCTCACTGTCACATGGCAAAGACAGCAAACCTGAAATGACTACCTCGAGGTCCTGCTTCTCAACGTTCCTCCTAACACCCTGTATTTTGTTTTCAGGACCTCCTCTCTTATGTACCACGACTACTATCTGCTCACTCTTCCCTTTCAGGATATCGTGGAGGCATTCAGAAACATCACAGACATTGGCACTGTTACGTATCCCGTAACTGGATCACTTACCAGCAAAGATAGAGAGGTCCGCTGAAGTCTGATGGTACCATTTTCAAACGTTTTTATTTATAAAGGGGCACAAAAGTAAGGTTAATACAAACATTCAGATATCATAAGTCGTCAATACTCAATCTAAAGCACAGGTATAGTAATAACCAATAAGAAATAAACTCTATCGTTGTCTAGGGGTAATGTATATATTGTCCGCTGTATATCTGAAAGTCTCTTGCGGTCACTGCAGTTCCACCAGCTGCCGTCTGTTGTGGTGTCACGTTGGTGCACTTTTGTTAGAAAGAGAGAGAGAGATAGAGATTGAATGAAACAGTTACCCGACAGGTTTTCCAACCTTTAGGAGTTCGGCTCCTCAAAGTCTCGTTGGGAAATGGACACTCATTTGTGGCCTCCCCTGTAGCTAAGCCATTCTTCCATGGTGAGGTCGCCAATCCCAGGCAAGGAAAAGATGCACACAAACCCCACCACCGGCTGTCACTATCAAAACGCTGTCGCAGGATTTCTAGCGTCTCTTCTGGTGCGTCTGAAGGGGTCGTCCCCCCCAGACCCTCCTTTATACTTCCTCACGGGATCGCCGGTGTCAATCTCTCTCTCAACCAGCCCACTTTGCCCGAGGGCTTTACACGTGGTCTTCATGAGACAATAGTCAGAGTCGCTTTATTCTGCTTCCCGGGGGAACGTGGTCTTCAGCACGTCTCCCTCTCTCTCCCATTTCCTGTGTCTATTCAGCATGTCTCTCTCCCTCTTGGGTCATTGACCCCCCCCCCCCCCTTCACTAGGGCTCTTGCGATTCTCGCAAAGTAGGGGGCTGGTATCATAACAGCACCTGGGAGGCAAACTACCATCCGTGTTTCTTTTTCATGTCCACAGAATTGCCTATGTATTACCCTAACTAGAGTCCCCTATTACTGCTGCCATCCTCTTCAATTCCCTACCCTTATGAGCCACAGGGCCAGACTCAGTGCCAAATACATGGCCACTGCTGCTTCCCCCAGGTAGGTCATTCCTCTTAACAATGTGTCTCAATAGACCATGGATTTGTGCCTTGGAAAGTTTCCAGGGTGCAAGCCTGGGCAAGGTTTTTTTTTTCTGGAAGACCGGCAGTTGCCCAAGCTGCAAATCTCCCCTCTCCATACCACCGATGTTGTCCAAGGGAAGGGCAAACCATACAACTTGGCACCAGTGTCGTCGCAGAACAATGTGTGGTTAAGTGCCTTGCTCAAGGACACACACGCAGCCTCAGTCAAGGCTCAAACTAGCGACCTTCAGATCACTGGACAAACGCCTTAACCACTTGGCCACACGCCAACACCCTCTCAACAGTAGTCAAAATGGAGTACTTATTGTTGAGGGGGACAGCCACAGGAGTGCACTTCACTATCTGATGTTTTCCCTTCCCTCTCTTGGCAGTCACCCATTTATCTGTCTCTTCAAGCCTAGGGGTGACTACCTCCCTGTAGCTCCTATTTATCACCTCCCCACTTTCCCTAACAAGACAAAGGTCATCAAGCTGCAGCTCCAGTTTCCTAACATGGTCTCTTAGGAGCTTCATTTGCTGACATTTTAAAAGTACGTAAAATACTCGTGCACTGTATATCCCTTTAAGGCAAGAAAGGAAGCCTGATCCAAACAAGAGATGTTAAAGATAATTATTAGGTCAAAGGAAATGACTTAACACATTGCCAAAAAATAACAGACAGCTGAGGATAGGAATTTTTAGGGATTTCAAAAAAAAAGGAAAGAGGAAAATTTTTGATGCATTTACAATGAAAGCACGGCAACAGCTATATTTCATTACAAGTTTGAGGAGATTTGGAATGTCAACAAAGACTCTAACAAATTTCTACACCTGTATCATAGAGACCATTCCAACTTGTTACATCACTGTCTTGTATGGAGAGATCACTGCAAAGGATTGGAAAAAGCTGCAGAAAGTTGTGAACTCAGCCATTATGATACACCTATTACCCAGGACATGCCCTCTCTCTATATATATATATAAAAAAAACTGTAATTTATAGTTTTCTTTTAATGTAATGCACTACACTATTGCCACAAAATAACAAACTTCATAACATATGCCAGAGATACTAAACTTGATTCTGATACCAGCTGAAATCAATGAAGTTATGTGGTGTATTTGGATTTTCTGATTCCTTCAATAAGGCACCACACAAGAAATTATAGGTCATCGCCAACTAATAAGTGCTTGACTTGTGGACACTCATACAAAAGAACAAGTGTTTGCAAGTCTGGGAAAATGGACAAGATTGCATTTGCCGGCTGCTAAAAGGCTGCAGGAAACTGGGTGTTTTTGTTCACCTTCTCTCCCCAACACTCTTCCTCCACAAACCCACACACCAACCTCAAATGAGCTGCAACTTCAGCAAGCCATTAGGAAAGCAATGAAATGGCCTTAATTGCAAGAGGATCTGGTACAAGAGTAGCAACATTATTCCTATTGGGTGACACCACATTTGGAATACAGGCAGTCCCCGGGTTACGTACGAGTTCCGTTCCTGAGTCCGTCTTTAAGTCGAATTTGTACGTAAGTCGGAACAAGTACATCCGGTATTATTTAGCGTCAGTTAGTCAAACATTTGTCTTAGTATATAGTATATATTTTACCTTTTTATGCATATAAAACACTTAAGAAACGTATGTATTCCAATAATTAAACTACTGTGTTGCTTAGTAATAATTGTAGGTTTCATCGGGGCAGGGCTTTTCACATGCTCCATTATTCTCACTTTATTTTTTATCCTTTAAAATTGTTCCGATCATTGACCGACTGTAGCCTAACGCTTTTCCAATGACCGATGGCGTTTCACCTCTTTCCAAACACTTTATTATTTCCACTTTATTTTCATCCGAGATCGCGTCCCGTCAATGGAACAGAAACACTGCGGGCAGCGGGTCCCGAGCTGCACCGGCTTCCGAGGTCCGCTGGGTCCTAAGGATCAAAGTACTGATTTCCCTGAGTCCTAAGGACCACCGCACTGAGACAGGCTAAATGGGACAAGTGGAGGCTGTGCTGGGTTTGGGTATTTGATCCTCCACAATATTCCGCATGGGAATTTAAATTGGAGGTGGCAGTGTTTCTTTTTAAAGAGGTCGAGCTGCGAGCTCGACATCAACCTGGCACGGATGGTAAGGGAGTCATTGGATCGACATCAACCCGGCACAGGAGTGGTCTGTCACTAGATCGAACTTGGGAACCTCCGTTCTCCAGCCCGGCGTTAATCTCACTGCGCCACTAGCCGACCGGAACGGGGGGGGGGGAAGGGTCAGGGTGAATCTTACTAAGAATAATTTAAGCCAAATACAAGGTTAAACACTCAACACAGTGTCAACGGCAACGACTTAAAATGGCAGACGGCGTTCTCCTTCCTCGGTTCGGAAGTATGAGTTGTCCGTAAGTCGGACGTTCGTAACTCGGGGACTACCTGTACAGTGGATTCCAGTTAATTCAGCCAATGATTAATCGGGCCAGCTGTTTATTGAGGACAACTCTGAAATTAAAACTAAAATTAAATGAAGAAAATAGCCAAGATTCCCTTTGTTTATTTGGGACACTATGCCGCTTAATTGGGACGGGGGACTGTTGCCAAACAGTTTCTGACTAACATCAGTTGCATGCACTTCCATGACCGTTAGACTGTTAGATACTACACCATGCTTAAAGTGATCATTTTTTAAAATAGTGTCAATTGCATGTTTTTGAGTTCAAAAACCAGTGATTTCTGTCACTGATAGTTGGCGAGAAATAAGTAGCAAGACAATTCTGAACTGTTTTGCTCACTATAGCTTCAAGAATTCAGGCTTGGAGATGCTAGAAATGACCAGGAGTGAAAATGAAACAATTTTACTACTTCAACAAGTTAGGAATTACAATGAATTTGAAGATGTTAACAATCTTCTTGAATGTTACAATGAAAATTAAGATTTGAAGGATGCAATCGTCCAAAGCATTGTATGAAGGCAGTCCATTATCTGCACTAGGCTAGACTGATTTTGTTCATTTACAATCAAAAGAACACAACAGATGAATCCCTGTGTCGATAAATATTAGGAACTAATACACAGTTTTATAGTACTGGCAGTGTACACTATGAATTCCTCTATTGATAATTATTAGGGACTAAGTAGAGGTTAGTAGACTAAGCTGGCGTTCTAATTTGTTCTGTATTTCATTTAAATAGATACAGTGCTACTCAATTAAATGGTAGTTTGTCTTACTTATAACTTTTAACTATTTCCATGAAAATTTGGCAAACTAGGGCAAGCACTTCATTGGGTAAAAAGTACTGGTCCCCATGTGTACAAATGAACCAAGATCCATTGTATTTTAAAAAGATCTGGTCATATACCCAGGTAAGAAGAACTTGCAATATAGGGAGTGCAATGAAGGTTGATCACAAATAGACAGGGAGATGGTGTTTCTTTTTGTTGGGGAAATCACAAAATAAGGAGCAAGCCATTTAGGAATATAATGACAATAAATGTCTGCACCCAGATCATCATAAATAGTTGAAATTCATCACAAACGCACTGCAGATACTCAATCACTCTGCAAATTCACAGCTGAGATCAATATATTTTCAGATATTAAGGGAATCAAGATATATTAAGTTAGTGGAGAGAATATTGCAGCAGGTATGCAGCCAAATTATTTCTCCTGCTTTTATCCCTTACGTTTTAGCATGTTCACACTGTCACATTTACTGATGGTGATTTAAAAATTCTCATGACCCTCCAAATCTTTCCGCCTCATACTTTAAAGCTACAACCTACATATTGCTACAATCATCCAGCTTTGACACTTTATGCATCTCTAGTTTGCATTGCTGAATACTTGGGATGTGTTTCAACTTCCTAATGTTCTCTATCTCGTATTTTAAAGCCCTCCTTAAGGCCTACCTCTTTAATCATGCTTTTTCCATCCCATCCTAATATCGTTGTACATGATTCAATATCAAAATTAGTTGATGATAATACTATGTGGTATTTCATTTGATTAAGAGGGAAATGAAAATATACATATTACAGTTGTTCTTTACATGGTTTGTTGATTTATCAACAAGAGTTGAATTATTAAAGGATGGGGAGATATCGTAAATTACAAGAGCACAGGCAGTTTGAAATACATACTATTGCTGTAAAGGCCTAGATCATGAAGAAATTTGAAAACAAATATGAGAATCTTAAAACTGAATGAATGCTTAATCAGAGTTAATATGGGCCAACAAGCACAGGGTTCAAGTAAGGAGGCAAGTGAAAAGATTCTGACAAGCAAGAATATTGACTGAAATGATTAAGGAGCATTGCAGTTTAGAGAAGTATTTAAAAAGGTTAAACTTATATTAGAGCTTATTTCTGGATAATATGAAATATATTGCAAATCATTGGACCTGAATGAATTTCTGTAGCTAGACACAAGTACTTTGTAACAATTCTACAAAGAGCCAGGTGGTAATCATCTCTAACCAGAGAAAGCATCCTCTTGGCATTCTCCAGCCTCACTGTCAGTAGATCCCATATCACTAACATCTTGAAGGTCATCAGAAACTTAACTACAGAAACTGGCCAAAGGATGAATATTCCGCAGAAAGTGTTTTCACCCTCTGCATACCACAAAACCCCAGGACCAGAAACATCCAACAAAATCTATAATTAAAGTAGAACCCTTGATCAACACCTTTTAAAAAAAAATCACATCAAATGTTCAATACATTTCCTTCTGTTGAAATCCACATCCTTATGCCTATAACACCAAGGGATTGAGCACAAGAGAAAGCCAGCACCTCCCATCTTGACTTGGAAACATATCGAATTCTCAGACTTCCCAACTCAAAGAGTTCAGTGAGAGAATGTCACCAGTACACTGTAGTGCAGGGGTGTCAAACTCATTTTAGGTCACGGGCCGGATTCAGCAAAATGCAGCTTCTTGCGGGCCGGATCAGTCGGACGCGTGCGAACGCAGCTTTCGTTGCCTCCGTTTTTTCAGCCTGCTCTCATGTGTCTCAGTCTCTGCTATAACTACAAAGTGTTTCACTTTACAAATTCCGTTTCTTATGAAGAAGACTGCCGAATAAACACTAAAAACCCTGTAAACCTGGTACCTGAATAAACTCAGCATTAGCCATATCATACGCCATAGGTGCTTTGATTACTGGGGCCAGCTTTAATAGTAATTAGATATTATCTCGCGGGCCAAAGATAATTCCACCGCGGGCCGGATTTGGCCCATGGGCCTTGAGCTTGACATATATGCTGTAGTGGTTCCAACTGGCAGAGCATCACCAGCTTCTCAAAGACAATAAAAGCTGGTCATGCCAGTGAGAACCAAATTCCACAAATTAAAAAGAACATGATCATTATTATTATTTTTTTAGGATATGGTCAATTCACACAGAGTATTGTACAGACTTCAGATCATTATACTACAGGAAAGACAGAAATATAGAAAAATTACAAAGAATTAAGGATAGGTGAAAAATTGAGAGCTGGCAGCCATAATAAATATTTCACAGGTTGGCTTTTTTATATCTATAAAAAAAGGAAATAGCTAAAGGGATTATTTTTGAATAATTAATGGTTCACACAGTGGTATGAATGGAGATAATGTTGCATGTTTGCGAAAAAGTAAATAACATTTTCTTACTAAACATAGCAATAATTGAAAGTATTTATTCAGACTGTATGGACAATGGCATTTAAAACCACCCAGTGTTAAGATGAAACTTAAGAGCTTTCAAAAGAAAATCAGGGAAGAATTTTTTAAAATTCACTACCAATATATTTATTGTCAATCCCAACTTGTCCTTTAGGTGATGATGAAATGCTGCAGAGCATGAAAGGAAAGGAAACGTAGTGAAAGAGGGAGGCTCAGATGAAGTAAAATATCAACACTGAAAGTTGGACCGAATTGTCAGTTCTGGTATTGTATATTCTGAAGCATGAAAAAAATCCAGGTGCAAGAGAAAGCGATATACTACAGTGAAGGCGCGGGAATAAGTTCAGTAAAAATACAAAAGAGAAACTGCTAACAATGGATTGGAAAACTGCGTTAAACAACGGCGGTGGAAAACTGTACATGCGCGTTATCAGCTGACACATCCCAAGTTATGACGGCGAAGCCGGTTGCCACACTCAGGCCTAGACCGCTGTCAGTCGGACGGCTACCAAGTCTACTGAACGTCGGGCCCTCAGACAGACCCACTCCCGGGACAAACACCGCTCCGCCGTACAAATGGCGGTGGTGTCATTAACCACAGGGACCGGCGACAAAGGCGCGGCCCTCTGTCCTCATTCCGAGGGGGTGACAAGAGGACACCGAGCACCGTGACCGCGGCTGTGGTCGCTTTTTCGGGATGAAACCGCGCCCTCACCCAGGTTAGCAGGCTCTCGCACAGCTCGATCCGATCCACGTTCATCGCTCGCACTCCTCCTTCGCTTGCGCCGCCGCCGACAACAAAGGAACCGCCGTTCAACCGTCCGAGGTTCCACAACGTCACCACATTCCAACCTCCTGCCGGCGACTGCGCCTGCGCACCGTGCGGTTGGGATCGAGGGTGGGGGGCACGTAGTACTGGTCGGCCGTCACCCCCCTTCCTGGTGCGACATGACTTAAGAAAACGGAAGGAAGGAAAGCGTTTGCGGCAGTAGCGAAAGAAACAACCGAGTAACCCTGAACGCGTCAGCGAAGTTGTTTGTGTTTTAACGGGCAGGTAATGAGGGACGGCCTGCTAGTCCTAAGCCTAACACCCTGATTATTTCCCTACTGTGCAGTTGTTTTCTGGCCTTAGAATAAGATTGCTTTAAAGTCTTCCAATTGTTTGTGCATGCATGTAAATAAAAACGCAGATCTGGAAATACTCAGCAGATCAGATATCTGTCGAAGGGGCACCAAAGTTAACATTTCGGGTTGCAGTGGTCACTAGTCGAAACGTTGACTGTTGCGCTTACCACTGGTATTGTATGGCCTGAATATTTTCAGTATTTCTCTCGTGGTTAAGAATTAGGCAATTAGAAGTTTCAGAATAAGACTTTGGATGGGGTGGGGTGTGATATAATGTTTTGGATACAGAATGTTTCTGTAACTCAAGGACAGAATTATAAAGTTTGAACTGAACTGGAAGTGAAACAGACTTTTTCCTGATGTTGAGTTAAATATCATTCTGGAAGGTCGTATATTGCATTCTAGTGGTAACTTCCTAAGAATATATTTAATTCAATATTTTCAGTACTCTTCTGAAGAAGTAGAATTAATTTTTTAGGATCCTCTTAATCCAGTTTATTGTTGGAGGTGCCAGTATTTCAAAATTTTGTTTAATATAAAGAACTGATTATTGCTTTAATGGTATATTGTCAACACTTAAGAATTTTAGTTACTTTAGTTACTTCCACCATCAGTAATCCATTGAATGGTTGTTCAATAAAATGTTAATACAAGTTTGTAGTTGGTCTAGATATGAATTTTCTGAGATAAAAACGGGTGAGATCTTAGAAAGTAAGCATTTATAGTTATTTAAGGGATATAATTGTTTTCTTGCTGCACTTTCTCTTTGTGTTTTAACCTCCTGTATTTTTTACATTCATTTATATAAACTTATCAATTTTTTTAATGTAAATTACTTCATGTTAAAATAGACCTGAGCTCCAGAGGCAACTTTACTAGTATCTATAGTAGATAGATCTCTTCCATTCATAGTTAGACATTCCTTCCCAATTATTGTAAATTTTTTTGTAGGGAAAAAAACTATTGCCCTCACATCTCATATGATGTAAGTGCTGGAGAGGCTGGTCCTGACTTACCTTGGTCTGCTGGTGAGATCTTCGTTGGACCCTCTACGGTTTGCCTACCAACCTCGTGGGAGTGGATGATGCCATCATCTACTTGTTGCAGAGAGCTCAATCCCACCTGGATGATGCTGGTGGCATCATGAGAATCACATTTTTTTTTATTTCTCTAGTGCCTTCAGTACAATCCAACCACTTCTGAGTGAGAAGCTGCAAAGGATGGGTGTAGACAAATCTTCTGTCTCCTGAATTACTGACTACCTGACAGATAGACCCTAGTTTGTGCGGCTGGGTAGTTTTCTGACTGAGATGGTGACTGGCACTGGAGTGCAACAAGGGATTGTCCTGTCTCCATTTTTGTTCACACTGTACAGTGGGGGGGGGGGCGGGGGGCGGGGGAATCTCTTGAAATCTTGGCTAGAGTTTGCCAGAATGCTTGTGGGAGACTCTGAAATCAGCTGGAAGAGGGTTCTGTGGTCTGATAAAATCAAAATTGAGCTTTTTGGCCATCAGACTAAACACTATGTTGGGGATAAGCCAAACCCCACACATTATCAAAAGCACACCATCCCTACCATGAAACATGGTGGTGGCTGCATCATGCTGTGGGCATGATGCAGCAGGCCCTGGAAAGCTTGTGAAGGTAGAGTGTAAAATGAATGCAGCAAAATACAGGGAAATCCTGGAGGAAAACCTAACGCAGTCTGCAAGAGAGCTATGACTTGGGAGAAGATTTGTTTTTCAGCAAGACAGTGATCCCAAGCATAAAGCCAAATCTACACAGGAATGGCTTATAAACAACAAAGTGAATGTCTTGGAGTGGCCAAGTCAAAGTTTAGACCTCAATCCGATTGAGAATTTGTAGCTGGACTTGAAAGGGTTGTTCACTCGAGGCTTGAGCAGTTTTATAAAGAAGAATGGGGGAAAATTGCAGTGTCCAGAAGCATGAAGCTGATAGAGGCCTAACCGCACAGACTCATGGCTGTAATTGCTGCCAAAGATGCATCTACTAAATACTGAGTGAAAGGGGTAAATTTGTAGAGACATGTTTTCACTTTGACATGATTCTTTTCTGTTGATCAGTGTCAAAAAAGTCAAATTAAATCCACTGTGATTGAATGTTGTAAAACAATAAAGCATGAAAACTTCCAAGGGAAGTGAATACTTTTTATAGGCACTGTATTTGGTAATTGTGGTAATAGAATAGCTGTTCTTATTTTACAAACGAAACACTTTTTCAGCTGATAAAGTTCCTGTAGTTGTCATGAATTTTAAATGTATATAGTACAAGGTATAATTTGCTCTGGGTGCTGATCATTTATGTTTTATTTAGGGATCTGTCATCTGGCATGGAACAGCATCCAGAGCATGCACTTGGAACAAGAACTGATGATGTTTCACTGATTGAAGGAATAAGCAATCAGGTTCTTCTGACTATAACAATCACCATTACGATGTTGGGCAGTTTGGTAACATTCCTGTATAGGTGAGAATAAATACTTTGATCTATTTAATTTTATCTTTGACACAATTTTAAATGCTGTGCATTACCAACTCTTGTAATACATTACAGATTTTGCCATATTATACAAATAGTTGCTGATTCTAGTGTGACAGGGTGCAATCAATGAAAGAACAAAAATTTAAATAAAGTGGTCTCCTTTTAAAATGGATTTAAAAGAAATAAAAATGGCAAAATGTCTCATAAGTTGAAAGAACATTTGAGAAAAATGGCAAATTAATTTTTTATTAGAAGACAAAAGACTGCAGATGCTGGAGTCTGGAACAAAATAGCACTGAGCAGATCAAGCAGCATCTGTCAAGGTAAAATAAATTGACATATCAGGTGGAGACATTGCATCTGAATTTTTTGCAGATGCTTTTTAATGACAATATGTGGAGAAAATCCATCACAACCAAGTGATGCAGTCACAATGACAAGTTTGTATGATTTCCATTATTTTTATGAGTATGTACGTTCATGATAGGCACTTTGTTTCAATTTTTTTATTGTTTAGGAACTAGTTTTCCCTGTTGGTTCAGCTATTCATCTTTCAAGAAAGATCTTGTCTTCTGCCTATATGTGTCTTTTCAATGTCACACTACATGCCAGTGAAATGGTTCTGAGACTCACTATTTTGTAATGCAAGCAACAAATATGTTGTGCACGATCATTCAATAAACAATCTATTTCAAAGGAATTTTGCCAAAATATTTCTTGGTATGAAGCATTTCAGTTGTAAGCTGAGACAGAATAGATAGGCAGCACATATTTTTCTTGGATCAGGAAAGACTAGGGGAGGACTTTGTAAATTATTACCGGTATATAGAATTGAGGAGCTTAAATATGGAAGGTAGTGAGAAACTTCCTCAAAATGGAAATATCTAAAATCATGTTTAAGGCAAAGAAGAAAAAAGTCAGAAGAGATCTGTGGAATTGTTTCCCCCAATCTGGAATACACTGCCTGAGAAGATGGAGGCAGGTATTCTTGCAACCTTTAGTGTCTGAATGAGCACTTCAGTGATAAAGGCATAAAAGGCTATGGATTAGTGGGCCAAAGGTGCATTTCTGAAAGTGAGTAGCTCGTACTTGGTAGTATAGCAATGTGGTGTGATTTACGGTAACTGAGGAAGGGAACTTAACCATATAATAAATGTATTTATCCCAGTTGAAGAAATTAATGATTTTAGATGTTAATTGCTTGTTTATATATTTAAATGAAAGAAAAAATTACTAACCAGTTAGTAATGGATATAGTAGTGATCGGATAGTTACCATTTTATTTTACAGTATTAAAATACAATTTTATTACATTTAGAATGTCATCAATATTTGGAAGAATTTGAGGGAATTAGCAGTAACAAGAAATGTATCATGATACAGGTTTTGGAAAGTATTTAAACATGGAAGGCTAACAAAATTTATATTTTAAACATTTTTGTGTGTGTATGTGAATATAATAAATAAAGTGGGATGATAGATAGATAGATAGATACTTTATTCATCCCCAAGGGGAAATTCAACATTTTTTCCAATGTCCCATACACTTATTGTAGCAAAACTAATTACATACAATACTTAACTCAGTAAAAATATGATATGCATCTAAAATCACCCTCTCAAAAAGCATTAATAAATAGCTTTTAAAAAGTTCTTAAGTAGTTTACTTAAATACATTGAGTCCTAACCCCGGCACTTTAACATATCTTACTCCTGGCGGTTGAATTGTAAAGCTGAATGGCACTGGGGAGTATTGATCTCTTCATCCTGTCTGAGGAGCATTGCATCGATAGCAACCTGTCGCTGAAACTGCTTCTCTGTCTCTGGATGGTGCAATGTAGAGGATGTTCAGGGTTTTCCATGATTGACCGTAGCCTACTCAGCGCCCTTCGCTCAGCTACCGATGTTAAACTGTCCAGTACTTTGCCCACGACAGAGCCCGCCTTCCTTACCAGCTTATTAAGACGTGAGGCGTCCTTCTTCTTAATGCTGCCTCCCCAACACGCCACCACAAAGAAGAGGGTGGTCTCCACAACTGACCTATAGAACATCTTCAGCATCTCACTACAAACATTGAATGACGCCAACCTTCTAAGGAAGTACAGTCGACTCTCTGCCTTCCTGCACAAGGCATCTGTGTTGGCAGTCCAGTCTAGCTTCTCGTCTAACTGCACTCCCAGATACTTGTAGGTCTTAACCTGCTCCACACATTCTCCATTAATGATCACTGGCTCCATATGAGGCCTAGATCTCCTAAAGTCCACCACCATCTCCTTGGTCTTGGTGATATTGAGACGCAGGTAGTTTGAGTTGCACCATATCACAAAGTCCTGTATCAGTTTCCTATACTCTTCCTCCTGTCCATTCCTGACACACCCCACTATGGCCGTGTCATCAGCGAACTTCTGCACATGGCAGGACTCCGAGTTATATTGGAAGTCTGATGTGTACAGGGTGAACAGGACCGGAGAGAGCACGGTCCCCTGCGGTGCTCCTGTGCTGCTGACCACCGTGTCAGACCTACAGTCTCCCAACCGCACATACTGAGGTCTATCTGTCAAGTAGTCCACTATCCAATCCACCATGTGAGTCTACCCCCATCTCCGTTAGTTTGTGCCTTAAGATCTTGGGCTGGATGGTGTTAAAGGCACTAGAGAAGTCCAGTAATGTAATCCTCACAGCACCACTGACCCCATCCAGGTGAGAGAGGGATTTGTGCAGCAAATACATGATAGCATCCTCCACTCCCACCTTCTCCTTATACGCAAACTGAAGAGGATCCCGGGCATGCCTGGTTTGTGGCCTCAGATTCTGTATTATCAGCCGCTCCATGGTCTTCATCACGTGCGACGTCAAGGCAACAGGTCTGAAGTCATTCAACTCCTTTGGTTGTGGTTTCTTCGGTACCGGGCCAATACAGGATGTTTTCCACTGTCTGGGTACTCTTCTCTGCTCCAGGCTCATGTTGAAGATGCGCTGTAGGGGTTCTCCCAGCTCAGTCGCACAGGCCCTCAGTAATCGTGAGGATACTCCATCCGGTCCAGCCGCCTTGCTGGTACAGATCTTCCTCAGTTGACCTTCCACCTGTGCAGCCGTAATCCTGGGCGTGGGCAAGGTCTCCTGTGAGTGGCTATTTTCCTGTGAGGGAAGTAAGAGGGAGCACGAGTAGAAAGACAAGCCTGGTGTGGAGTTCTGCGGTGAGGATGAGGTTGTGCTGTCGAACCTATTGAAGAAGTTGTTCAGCTGGTTCGTTTTCTCCACATCTCCGCTTATGTTTGCCCTCTGCTTTGCACCGCATCCGGTGATGATCTTCATCCCATCCCACACCTCCTTCATGCTTTTGTTCTAGCTTCCTCCTATACTGCTCCTTTGCCCCCCTTATCTGTACTCTGAGCTCCTTCTGAACTCTTTTAAGCTCCAACCGATCACCATCTTTAAAGGCCCTCTTCTTCTGATTTAGGAGGCCTTTGATGTGACTAGTGATCCAGGGCTTATTATTGGGATAGCAGCGAACGAGCTAAAGATTTTCATATGTTACATATAAAACAGCAAGAGAGTTAAACAAATTGTTAGACGATTTTAATGAACAGGGAAATACATAAAGGGAACAAATATGAAAAGGATAAATGTAAAATCTTTAAAATTCTTGTTGAGGATGTAGGGGCACAGTGATTACAGTCATATACTTTAAATTTCAATTTCATACTCAAATTTTTAGAAACTTTTTAAGGATGTAGGCAACGCTGACAAGTCCAGCACTTTTTGCTGTCTTTTATTGCCCTTGAAATTGCCACCTTCTGAACTGGTACTACTGTTCTGTTCTGTATGGATTTTTTAGGATTTAGCCTAGGCAATTGACCCTGCCTTATGCAACTGGATCCTGGACTTCCTGTCAGATCGCCAGTAGGTGGTAAGAGTGGGCTCTCTCACTTCCAACCATCTGACTCTCAATACAGGAGCCCCTCAGGGATGCGTACTGAGTCCCCTTCTTTACTCTCTGTATACCTATGACTGTATCGCCATCCACAGCTCTAATCTGCTAATTAAATTTGCCGATGACACTACATTGATTGGCCTAATCTCAAACAATAACAAGGTGGCCTACAGGGAAGAAGTCATCTCTCTGACACAGTGGTTTCAAGAAATCAACTTCTCTCTCAGTGTTGCTAAAACAAAGGAGCTGGTTGTGAATTACAGGAGGAATGGAGATGGGCTAACCCCTATTGACATCAATGGATCTGGGGGTAACAGCTTTAAGTTCCTCAGCATCCACATCACTGAGGACCTCGTGTGGTCTGTACACACCAGCTGTGTGGTGCAAAAGGCACAACAGTGCCTCTTTCACCTCAGATGGTTGAGGTTTGGTATGGGTCCCTAAGTCCTAAGAATTTTCTACAGGGGCACAATTGAGAGCATCCTGACTGGCTGCATCACTGCTTGACATGGGAACTGAGTATAGGAGTTGGGATGTTATGGTGAGGTTGTATAAGACATTGGTGAGGCCAAATTTGGAGTATTGTGCACAGTTCTGGTCACCTAAGTATAGGAAGGATATCAGTAAGATTGAAAGAGTGCAGAGAAGATTTACTAGGATGTGGCTGGGTCTTCAGGAGTTGAGTTACAAGGAAAGATTGAACAGGTTAGGACTTTATTCCTTAGAGCATAGAAGAATGAGGGGGGATTTGATAGAGGTTTACAAAATTATGAGGTTTTTAGACAGAGTAAATGCGAGTAGGGTCTTTCCACTTGTTTAAGAAAGATAAATACAAGAGGACATGGCTTTAGGGTGAAAGGGGAAAGGTTTAGGGGGAACCTTCACTCAGTGTGGTGGGAGTGTGGAAGGAGCTGCCATCTGACATGGTAAATGCGGGCGCACTCTTAGGTTTTAAGAATAAATTGGATAGATACGTGGATGGGAGAGGTCTAGAGGGTTATGGACTAGGTGCAGGTCAATGGGACTAGGGGAATAAAGTTTTGGCACAGACTAAAAGGGCTGAATGGCCTGTTCTCTGTGCTGTAGTGTTCTATGGTTCTATATTACATTGACCTATTTATTATAAATTACTATGATTGTAAATTTAGATGGAGACATAACAAAGATTTTTACTCATGTGTGTGAAGGATGTAAGAAATAAAGTCAATTATTCAATTCAAGGAATAGCAATTAATTTGAGTCAGGATGGTTTGTGACTTCAAGAGCAACCTGTATGTAGGTAGTGATGGTCCCATGTGCCTATTGCTTCTGTGCTTTGGATTGAGGACTGACATTGAATAGACTACAGTTAAATTAAAAAATGATTGTTTTAAAATTTAATTCAATAAATCTGGTTATTTTTGGACCTTATTTAGATTAAGAACCTATTGCATGACCCAAACCCATGAAATTTGTGTAACTTTCGATCTTCATGATTGATGTTTTTTTTAAAAGAAAATCTCTTTAATTCAGATTCACAATCCATCTAAATTAAAATCTGTTTAGACCGTAGGCATAGAAGCAGAATTTGGCCATTTGGCTCATCGAGTCTGCTCCACCATTCCATCATGGCTGATTTATTATCCCTCTCAACCCCATTCTCCTGCCTTCCTTCATAACATTTGGCGCCGCTACTAATCAAGAACCTGTCAACCTCTGCGGTGGTCTTTGCAGCCATCTGTGGCAAATCCACAGATACACCACTCTTTGACTAAAGAAATTCCTACTCCTCTCCATTTTAAAAGGACGTCCCAATATTCTGAGGCTGCACCCTCTGGTCCTAGTCTCCCCCACTATAGGAAACATCCACTCTCTCTAGACCATTCAATATTCGATGAGGTCATGTTGTTTGCAGGAATATTTAAAGTCTTTTTGTGATATTTTAATCGGGCTAGTTTTTTTTTTCATATACTCTTGTAGAAACGAGCAGCAAAACATCCACCCCGAGAATCAGGAACATGTAAGGGAGCTCCGACAACATCTCCAAGCTGAGGCTTTAAATTCCCAGGTAAGAGCTTTATTCAGAATTCAAGAATATTCAATGGCATTTCCAGTACAAAAGGGTAAAGGAGAAGAAATAATTGTTTCTCCGGATCCAATGCAGTAGAATAAGAAACACAATATGATGAAGAACACAATAAATATAAATACTTAATATAGCTTATATCCATTGATTGTATAAATGACGCTAGACACAGGAGTATTTATACATAAGTTGAGTCTGACAGGATGAGTAATAGTAATGGTATAGTAATAGTAATCAGCCTTACTGCTTGGGCAAAGTAATTATTTGAGCTTGGTGGTCCTGGCGTGAATGCTATGTAGCGTTCTCCCTGATGGGAGTGGGGCAGAGTCTGAGCAGGGTGGGTAGGACTCATAAATTTTTTCACCATTTTCACATTATATCATAGAAAACTATTTTGCAGCAAAATTGTTAACCATACCATGTTGTTAAAAATCTTTTATGCACCATGTGTTTGCAGTATGTTTGTAGATGCTTTAAACTGGCCTGCTCTGTCAATTTAAATAGATAAGACCTATCTCATTCTACTCAAAATAGTTTCGTTTTTCTCTTTCAAAAATCAGGTGCTATTATTGCTCTTGCCTATATGCAGATAGGGTGTTGATGAGGTGGTCACAACAAAGCAGAACTGACAAATATATGGCATTGGTGTGCATTTGAGTGCCTATTCCATATTTGTAGATGATGGAGAACCTATGGGTAGAACTCTGAGAAATTTGGAGGTGACTTGCCAAGTTGAGCAAAGTCATCACTAGCAGTAGGTTTGTAGCAATGACTGGCGTGTGAACCATTCAAGTATTGGCAAATAGTTGGATAATAGAGGAAAGACAAAGTGGAGAATAGCTTCATAATATAGTTAATTAAGAGTACAAAGAAAAGTGCACATGACTGTGATCATCTGGTTGTATTGCTGTAAGGTTAGAACAGAATCAAGTGTGATATCACTGGCATATGTAGTGAAATTTGTTAGCTTAGCAGTGGCAGTACAATGCAATATATGATGAATATAAATAAATAGTAAGTATATATGTATACGTGTGTGTGTGAATGTGTGTATATATATCTCAAAATCAAGAAACAAATGATAAGATGTTAATATCTCTTGTGCCAATGGGTCATGTGCACTTGCACAAGACTGCCTTGGTGTTGGGCGTGGCACAGAATTGACACCCAGGGGTTTTCAAGTGGGCACCCACCTTCCTCAATGTTTCATCGATTAGCCCACTACATCTCCAGAAGGCTCAATGGTGATTTGTGGCATTCCTACCTTGATGCTATTTTGGAGCCCAGGAGAGGTCTTTTTGTTCAATCTGAAGCTATGACTGCTTTTTTTTCCACTGGGTTTTTTTTCTAAGTTTATATTTAAATTATATTTAATTTATTTTTAAATTATATTTAAATTAAAAATAGTGTTAAAACAGAAATAATGAAAAAGTTAGTATTCATGAGTTCTATGTTCATTTAGAAATCGGATGGCAGAAGGAAAGAAGCAGATCCTTAATCACTGAATATTTGCCTTAAGGCTTCTGTACATCCTTCCTAACATTAACAATGGAAGAGGGCATTAAGGACCCCCATTACCCAGGTAGATAAAGCAGTAATGAAACATTAGAAAATTGGCTTTTTGAATAGTGCTTGGAGGCAATAAAAAATTTTACTGATCTTAGCAAGGAAAAAGATTACAAATTGATATTGATTGAAGTTCATTTCTTGAGACTTTACACCAATTTTGAAAGCATTGACCCTAAGCAAAGAACAATGTAGTCTGCAAGAATATTGGCAAAGTTTTAACCCTTAAAACCTGCTGTTGCAAGATCTGATTCTAACATTGCAAACACTTAGAGTGAACTATGTAGAATGATGCAGTGATTGACTTCCAAAATAATACTATCAAAATATATTATGTAAAAATCTAGATCTTGAACATCAAATTTACTAAATGGGCATTGTCTTATATTACAGAATGGATTTGAAAGCAATCGTCACCAGTTCTACACTGATACGTCCTGTCCAATTTGCTTACAGCTGGCTGTATTCCCTGTTGAAACCAACTGTGGCCACCTTTTTTGTGGTATGTGATTATTGCCTTGAAATAGATGAGAGCAAAAAGAGTTTTCAAGTACTTGGGTTAGATTTTTTTATTTGAACTTCAGCCCCTTGGTTGGCAGCTGATCTAGGGGAAGAAAAACTAATTTCAAACTATCTTGTGGCTATACTTGCTCATGGGGAAGGCTTCGGGACTAAACCCCCAAGGAAAAATCGGGAGTTGGAGTCCCTAAGGAGTCCAGCGTTGAGTTGAACACTGACTGGCAACTCCGACAATGCCACGGGTCCAAACTATATTGGTTTCTGCCATTCCTTTGGATTAATCTTCTGCATGGAAGGGGGGAGTCTGCTGCATGGGTAACACCTCACTCCTCATATAGTACTGCCCCGGCTTGCGTATGATATAGACAGATAGTACGCAATATCCATGAGGTTCAAAAAAGCTGGATGAACTGCTGACCTGCTGAGTTCATCCAGGGTTTTTGTACGTCTTGATTTGACCACAGCATCTGCAGTGTACTTTGTGTTTACTATGCAATATCCATGGTTGGCCCCGACCAACGGAGGGCCTCGTACAAGGGGACGGCATCCACTTACTGATCAAGTTTAGCTTGATCTGAAACTCAGAAATGTGGAAGGAGGGGTTTAAATTTTCATTACTCTCAGTATTAGTGGGCTTAAGTGGATCACTGGAGAACATTATCCATCGTTTCAGATTGTTCTATGCTTCTAAGCTTGCTGGATAAATATTTAGTTAGACATATTGCATTTGTCTGTTGGAGGGGTTGAAATGTGTTTTCTTTAATGTGTGAAGTATTAATAAGGGTAATAATTTAAAGCTTATTGTGGATCAGTACATGGAATTACAATGTGTGGCTAATACAAAGACGGTTATCTCAAGGGCAGGATTTGACCGCTGGCTGGTCTGTGGTTTAAATGTTTCAGAAAAGATGGGGAGGCAGGTAAGAGGTGGAGGAGATGGCATTGCTAATCAGGGATATTATCACAGCTGCAGAAAGAGAGGATGTCATGGTGGGATCATCTACTGAGTCAGTGTTGATAGGTCAGAAATAGGAAAGGATCCTATTGTCATCGATGGAACTGTAGTTAAGTTCCTTGGTATACATATCACTAAGGATCTCACCTGGACTGCACGTACTGGCTGTATGGTGAAAAAAGCACAGCAGCGCCTCTTTTACCTTTGACAGCTGAAGAAGTTCAGCATGAGTCCCCAGATCCTCAGGACTTTATACAGGGGCACCAGCAAGAGCATCCTAACTGGCTGTTTAACAGTCTGGGGATAGTACTACCTTCAATCGCAGGGCACTGCAGAGAGTGATGTGGACAGCCTAGTCCATCTGTGGATGTGAACTTTCCTCTATTCCATAACACAGAGGAGCAGATTTAGGGCATTTGGCCATCAAGTCTGCTCTGCCATTCAATCAAGGCCGATCCTTTTTTTCAGCCCAGTTCCCTGGCCTTCTCCCGGTAACCCTTGATACCATGTCTAATGAACAACCTATTAAGTTCTGCTTTAAATACACCCAATGACCTGGCCTCAACAGCTACCTATGGGTATAAATTTCACAAACTTACCAGCCTCTGGCTAAAGAAATTTCTCCACAACTCTGTTTTAAATGACACCCCTCTATCCTGAGGTGGTGCCCTCTTGTCCTAGACTCTTCCCCCCCCCCCCCCCCCCCCTCCGGCTATGGGAAAAATCCTTTCCACATCCACTTTGTCTAGGCCTTTCAACATTCAAAATGTTTCCATGAGATCCCCCCTCATCCTTCTAAATTCCAGCAAGTACAGACTCAGAGCCATCAAACATTCCTCGTTAAGTAACCCTTTCATTCCTGGTATCATCCTTGGGAACCTCCTCTGAACCCTCTCCAATGCCAGCACATCTTTTCTTAGATGAGGAGCCCAAAACTGTTCACAATACTCAAGGTGAGGCCTCACCAGTGCCTTATAAAGTAGGCTCATCCAGAAAGTCATGAGGCATGGGATCCATAGAAACTTGCCTGCATAGATTCAGAATCGGCTTGCCCACAGGGTGGTGGTAGATGGAATGTATTCTGCCTGAAGGTCAATGATGAGTACTGTTCCACGAGGTTCTTTCGTGGGGACCGTCCCTCTGCGATTTTTATAAATGAGTTTGATAAGGAATTGAAAAGGTATGTTACTGAGTTTGCAGATGGCATTAGCATTGCTGGGGTTGTGGAGAGTGTAAAAGATTGTTGTGGCTTGTAGAGGGATATAAACAGGATGCAGAGCTCAGCAGAGAAATAGCGGATGACGTTCAGTCCAGAAAAGTGTGAGGTAATACACATTGGAAGATTGAACTTGAAGACAGAGTAGAAGGTTAATAGCAGGATTCTTCAGAGTGTAGAGGATCAGAGGGATCTTGGGATGCACTTCTATAGATCCCTCAAGGTTGCCATGCTAGTTGATAGGGTGGTTAAGTAGGCCTTTATTAGTCAGAGGATTGAGTTCCAGAGCTGTGAGGTAATGTTCCAGTTTTATAAAGCTCTGGATCATTTCTGGTTCCCTCATTAGGAAATATATCGATGCTTTAGAGAGCGTGCAGAGAAGATTTACCAGAATGCTGCCTAGATTTGTGAATGTGTCTTATGAGGGAAGGTCAAGCAAGCTAGGGCTTTTCTCTTTGGAGTGAAGGAGAATAAGAGGCAACATGACGGCGGTGTATAAAGTTGAGAAGCATCAACAGCCAATGCTTTTATCCCCCCACAGGGTAACAATGACCAATGCCAGAGCCAATCAGTTCAAGATGAGTGAACAAAAGTTTAGGGGAGATGTTTGTAGATTCCCCCCTCCACCCACCAAGAGTGGTAGATGTGTGGAACTCACTGCCAAAGATGGCGGTAGAGCTGATACATTAGGGACATTTAAGAGACTCATAGTTAGGCACATGGATGTAGGAAGAATGGCTCCCCCTCACCTCTCCTCTTCTTTTCACCTGCCTATCACCTTAACCTAGTGTTCCTCCTCCTTCCCTTTCTCCTGTGGTCTACTCTCTATCAGATTTCTCCATTCCAGTCCTGTACTTTTTCTACCCGTCAACTCTCTGCTTTACTTCCTTTCCCACCCACTTAGCTTCACCTAACACTTTCTAGCTTGTATTCTTTCCTTTCCTTCCCCTCCCACACACCTTTTACTGGTTTCTTCGCCCTTCATTTCCATACATGATGCTTAACCTGCTGATTTTGTGTGTTATTCTGGATTTCCAGCATCTTTAGAATATTGTGTGTTTATGGTAGTCTTTAATAGTTTGCTGCTGCTTGAAAATGGTTTTAAGGTCAATAAAAAGTGATAACATTGAATCATTGGCAATTGGCCCCTCCTAAGGCTAGAATTCAAGTTAATAAAACTTCGCACAGAAGAGGAAAACATTTGCAGGACAAACATCATATGACTTATTTTTATACTAAAATAGATTATGTGAATTGGTCAAAGTAGTCACGAAACAAATTTATTTTACAATCAATCTTTTTTTTCTCCTTAGGATCCTGCATTGTTGCATATTGGAAATATGGAACTTGGTTGGGAGCTGTAAATTGCCCCATTTGTAGGCAAATGGTAAGGTAAAAGAAGACATGGATTTTTTTCTAGATTCATTCACGGGATAGAAATGTCATTGGCAAAAATAGCATTTTATCCTATCCCAAAATTATTTTGAGAAGTTTTCAAAGGTACATTTAATGTCAGAGAAATGTGTACAATATACATCCTGAAATGCTTTTTCTTCACAAACATCCATGAAAACAGAGGAATGCCCCAAAGAATAAACTGCAGTTAAGTGTTAGAACCCCAAAGTTCCCCCTCCTGCACGTAAGCAACAGCAAGCGACAATCCCCCTCCCCCCACTGTCAAAACAAAAGCAGTGGCACCCACCACCAAGCATTCAAGCATGAGCAAAGCAACAGTGAAGACACAGACTTGCAGTACTCCAAAGACTACATTGTTCACCTGGCATTCGACATACTACAGGCTCTCCCTCCCTAATAAGGGGTGTCTCTGTTTCACAGCAAGAGGGGAGATATAACAAACAGCTCGCTGGTTTATGATGTTAAAAGTCTGTTGTGTCACTATTTTTGAGCTCTGTGCCCAAAGACCTTTGGTCTCTGAGCACACAGCCATAAATCTTCCAACTCCCCCGATGACACACACATCTCCTGCCGTGATGCCGACCTTCGATCTGCCCGTCTACAGAGCCCCAAGATCCTAGGTGAGCCGAACCCTTGGCGTGCTGAACAACGGCCAGTTGTGAAACCCCAAGAGCTGGTCCCATTCCCACAAAGAACCGTAGTCAGCATGTAACTCCAGGTCAGGGTCTTCAAAAGAACCCTGAAAGAGAAAAATAGAGATATTAAAGATCGAAATAGAGCTGTTTCCAAAGATGCAAGCAAAGGAGTTGCTGTTAGGCGCCATTAACCCTCCTATGCTCTGCCTTGAATAGCGGAGATGGCGATGAGCTTATTGAATTACAACAATATGGCTGACAAATATACTCATTATTATTCAATGGAGAGTATTGAAAGCTTTGAATTCCCCAAGTGTGAATATTCCCTAGATCTTGTTGTGTCTCATCAGACTGCTTTGTTATCTGAGTAGTTTCAAACTGAGGTCATTGTCAAAGCTCTTCCAGCTCCCATGACCATTTCTTTGTTGCCCTTTCTTCTGGTGCCTTGTTCTTTAATCTCTGCCTATACGCAAAGTAGGAGGAGGACAGACAGATGACCAGATTTAGCAAAATGCAGTGGAGAGATGGAACGGTAGGCACTCTTGATGGTCGTGTAGCAGTGGTCAAGTGCATTGGGTCCTCTGGTGCTGCAAGTGATGTGCTGATGATAGCTATGATCATCAGTAAATGGCCAGATGGTTGAACGTCTAATGGAGAAAAGGTCACTAAAGATGGATCCATTTATTTATGATGCCAGAATTTTTAAACATTTAAATTTATTTATTGTACATTGAAACATGCTGTGAAATGTGTCATTTATGTTGATAACCAACACAACTAAGGAGGCCTGGGGCAGCGAGAAGTTTTGTTTTTGTCAAGGAACTGATTATGGATTTGAGGAAGGTTAAGTCGAGGGAACACGCACACCAATCTTCGTTGGGGGTCAGCCGTGAAAAAGATGAGTAATTTCAAGTTCCTGAGTTGTCAACACTTCTGAAGATCTATCCTGGGCCCCACAAGTTGGTACGATCATAAAGAAGGAACACCAGTGGCTATATTTCATTAGGAATTGGAGATTTGGTGTGTCAACAAAGACTAACAAGTTTCTACAGCTGTGCTGTGACAATCATTCTAACAGGTTGCATCATTGTCTTGTATGGAAAAGCCAATGCACAAGATTGGTAAAAGCTTCAGAGGGTTGCAACTTCAGCCAGCAAAAACATAGGCACTAGCCCCCCCAGCATTGAGGACATCTTCAAAAGGCAATACCTAAAACAAACAGCATCCATCACCCAGGATGTGCTCTTATTACCACCATCAGAGGAGGTATAGGAGCCTAAAGTCACACTCAGCATCTTAGGAACAACTTCTTCCCCTCTGCCAACAGATTTCAGAACACTTCCTCACTACTTTTACTCTCTTTTTGCAAATGGTGTTTTGCAAAGGAAGCCTGTAGTTTCTGGCTTTGTCTTCCCTTTTTCAACAAAGAGTTAAATTGTAACTTTCCAATGTATTGGAACCTTGTCTACATCTGGAGAGTTTTGGAAAACTAAATGGATCAACTGAAGTTGCTCAAAGGCCGCAGGATGGCATTGCTGATTTGCCATTTTCTTGAATTTCCCCCTCCTTTCCAATTCCTAATTTGCAGTCATTTTTGAGATTATATCATTTATAGTGGAGATTTGAACAAAATATTTATCTCCTATCTCTTGGCACTTTTAATTATTCATACGCACAACAATGCTTGTTTTGTTAACTCTTCAAGATGTATGTAGAAATCCATTTCATCGGTTTTTATATTTCTAACCAGTTTTATCTTGTATGTTGTTTTTCCATTCATTATTAATCTTTTAGTCATTCTTTCTGTTTATTATGTCCAGTCTTCTGACTTGCCATCTGTCTTTGAACAATACTTTTTCTTTTATGTTTATACTCTTTAGCAACTTTATTTACTCAACTACAAATGTACAAATTATTTGTTAATTAAAAACAAATAATTGAAAGACATTAAACCATTAAAAAATTACCGTAGATTTCGCACTACAGAGCACACCTGATTAAAAGCCGCTGGTCTAATTTTAGAAAGAAAATCAATTTTGTACTTGTACAGGCCGCACCGGATTTTAGGCTGCAGGTGTCCCACGTTGTAATATGAGATATTTACACAGAAAGATATTACACGTGAGGATTTTTTAACTTTTAATTAAATCCATATGGTAACAAACAAATACATATTGCAAATGCTTTTTTTCGAACCGTGCCTGTAATACGGCTACTTTTAAATATACATACGTATCGGTAACACACAAATTACGTTGCATATACATTCCAATATCTCCTAGCGACTGGTAAAAATATATATACTGCAGCCTACCAGGAAAAGTTATTGATCGCCTTTAACTTAAAAGCAGCGTTTTGGCTCGGCTAATGGGCTCCCCCCCCACCTTCCCGTTTATCGCAAACCGGTATTTCCCACAAGACGCGGCGAAACCGGATGTGACGTCTAGCATTCCGGGCTGTAGTACAGAAAACATACTAACAAATGAATTACTAAGCGAAAATATTATAAACTAAATAACTGCCATAAAGGCAGCACAATGCTTTTCTTCGAGTGTTTTCCATGTTGATGAGGGTGAGTACAAATGACTGATTTACAATAATTTAATTGTGAAAGTGCGCTTGATTTATCGTACAATTTCATTGGACCTCAGTGAACTACTCATCAATTTTATTGGTCTACTGTTACGAGGCAAAATGTTTTAGGCGGCATGAAAAAAAATCATGCATTAGCCGCACCGTAGTAAAGGCCGCAGTGTTCAAAGCTGATCAAAATGTGGGAAAAAAGTAGCGGCTTAAAATCCGGAATCTACGGTAAGCCATTTTCCCTTTTGCCTCCAAATCATTTGGCCTAGAATCATCATTTGATACTATAAAGTGTCTTTCCTGGCATGGGATGAAAGAGCCATAAATTGAGCCCCATCATTGACCTCCATGTGAAGTACAGAAATGAAATTCTGTGAAGTATGTGGCACTATATGTGAATGTATATGTGTGTGTGTAATATATGTATGTTGTCAGTTATTTAATCCTGACAAAGAAGATCCAAATCATTGTTTGCACCTCTTCTCTGTTTAACACATAATATTAAATTTGCACTCTTATCATAGTCTGTTAATACGGATATTTTCAAAACCTAAAACCTACTTGAAATATTATAACCTGTCCTTTGCTATTTATTGAGGATTCATTTTTTGTTTCAGATTGTTCCTTTGTGCATAGTTTACAGACCATTTAAACAATTTATAGGTAAAGTGGATTCCATTTAATTAGGCCATTGGTTGATTGGTGAGCCGCTTATTTAGGACACTATGCAGCCCAACTGGGACAAGAGACTTGTTGAACAGTTTCTAACTAGCATCAGTTACGCACATTTGTGTGGCTGTTAGACACTACACTGTGTGTAGAGCAAACAGGTTTAAATAGCAGCAGTTCCATGTGTTTTTGTTCAAAAAGTGACTGTTGTCATTGACAGTTGGAGAGAAATGAGCAGTCAGATAATTGAAGAACTGTGGTTTCAAGCATTCAGGCATGGAGATGCCAGAAATGACCAGGAGTGAAAATGAAACTATTTCACTACTTCAAGTTAGGCCCTACGAAGAATTTGGAGATGTCAACAATCATCTTTAATGTTTGGAAGATGCAATCACTGTATAAAGGCAGTCCGTTACTTGCACTGGGTTTGTGCTGATTTTGTTCATTTACAGTTAATCAAAGAACATGGCAGGGTATGAATTCCTCCATTGATAATTATTAGGGTCTAAGTTGAGGTATTGGTAGTGTTCTAATTTGTTCTGTATTTCATTTAAACAAGTAAGTTGTTACACAGTAACGCAGTAGTTTGGCTTTTTTTTAACTATTTCTAATTGGGGCATCCACTTAATTGGGCCAAAATGTATTGGTCCTGATGTGTCCCAATGAACCAGAATTCACTGTATTCACAAGTTAGATCAAAACAAAATTCAGACAACTTGTATCCAGTTCTCATTGCTTATGTCCACATAATCCTATTTATCTCTACTATTTGCAGTTATGCTATGTAGATTGTGCGTTTAAAGCAAATTGGCATCGCAAAGATCAAAGTATGTATACTATATACAGCCTTGACATTCATCTCCTTACAGACATCCGCAAAGAAACCCAATACTGTCAAACACCAAAATGTGCAGAAAATAAATTATGCAAGCAATAAAACTAAGCAAATACATCCGGAATTGAAGTTCACGAAAGCCAGTCATCTCTGCAACCAGTTCAGGAGCCCATTAGTTACAGGGCACAGCCTCAGTTCAGTGCAGAGACGAGTAAATCTCGCGGAGTAGCTGAACCAGCCCTGACACCCCAACCTCTTCAATCCATCCCAGTGTTTAAATCATCCAAACCTCTGTCATTCCTGCTCTCAGACCTAGGCTCTGCTGCTTCTATTCAACCCATATACCTGGTGTTATTCACAGATTGTTTGTTCCATTTGTTTTTTTTTGAATAATTCAATATATCAGACCTAATTTACATATTCATTAAAACGCTGATGCAAAACATGCAATGCCTTTGGAATAGTATCATTTTTGTTTACTTGTTAGGAAGGCTATGTGAACATCTCTAATGTTATATCGGATCATAATAGATTAATTATAGTTCTTCCTTATTGCATCCTTTCAGTGTCTTGGAAGTATGTATGCATTTCCTCCCTGCCATTTTTGGGAAGTTAAATTTGGTGACTTAAAATTTGGTTTGATTATCCTTATATTTGTGCCTTTTAATTAAGTGAAGTGTAGTTTCTCAGAGTCCAGTCCAACTATACAGTTGTATACAACCGGCAAGATTTTATAGGGGAAAAAGTTGGAATAGAATAGCAGTTGAGTTGACTTTATTCCAAACTGTCTCAGAGATGCTATTGCTAGTAGTCCTCGGTAACTGATTCTTGAATACTCACTTGCGTGCTTTGCATTATATGCCATTTTAAATAACACACACACACACACACACACACACACACACACACACACACACACACACACACACACACACACACACACACACACACACACACACACACACACACACACACACACACACACACACACACACACACACACACACACACACACACACACACACACACACACACACACACACACACTCTCTCTCCCTCTCTCCCTCTCTCCCTCTCTCCCTCTCTCCCTCTCTCCCTCTCTCCCTCTCTCCCTCTCTCCCTCTCTCCCCCTCCCCCTCTCCCTCTCATGACCTCTTATAAATCCTGAACTTCGCTTAGTTTGCAGTATGCGGACACTGTATACACCTCCAGGATACTGTTTAATTTGATGGAAACCTCCCATCTTAATATAATTGTGAACACCGTAAGTTTAAAGTTTGAAAAGACATTGCGTGTTCCAAGTAATTATATGAAGTCATACTTTGAGTTAACTTCTGTCAGTTAAAATCAATTAATTTCTTAATTTATTTTAATATGTATGCTTTATGTACCAGGAAAAAGTCACTATTGATTTGAATTATCTTGTGAGCAGGTCACCTTGTTGTTTCCATTGTTCACAATGAATGACCAACATCCAGAGTCTACACAAATTATTCAAGATGTAAATGATTATAACAGAAGATTTTCTGGTCAGCCCAGATCTGTAAGTATGCTAGAAAGTTGTGATGTAAAACAATGAAAAAAAATTAATATCGGTAAACATAATGAGGAAGAAAGCTAGCTAACAATTTTTCTTCAATCAAATTAATATTTTATACTTTATTAGCTCTCCATCTCTTATGCAACATAGTTGTGCATCTTCCCTCTTCTAAATTTCACCCTACTTTCCAAAACACAACCTTTTAAAATCTTTCCTCTTCATATTTGGCAATGAGCTTATTTAGTTATTCTGAAATCTGAAGATTCCTTCTATTTCCAATTTTATGTGGCATTCTTGGCTTTGAGATCTTTCCATGTCAGTTATTACCTATACAGGTGTTTCTCTCCCCCCCCCCCCCCACAAAGGTGAAACCTATGAAACCTTTCTTAAGCCGAAATGGTGTAAAGCGAAGAACCATTAATTTATATGGGAAAAATTTTCATAAAAGCGAAAATCCTCTTTGTAATGCAAAAACAGATTACTAATGTAGGTCTTTTGTAAAAGCGAATTGGCGTAAAGCAAACATTCATAAAGCAGGGGTCACCTGTATCAACAGTATGTTATGAATCAGCCCCCTCTAACTCAGGCTACGTCCACACTAGACCGGATAATTTTGAAAACGCTGCTTTTGCGTAAAAACGATAGGCATCCACACCAGGTGTTTTTGAAAATGCCTCCGTCCACATTAAAACAGGTATTTGGGCGAATATTCACCTACTGGGCATGCGCAGGACACATCTACAGAAAACAAGCGACATGTTTGGTGTCGAATCTCGCCGTGAAAGACTTGGTGCGCGTTTGTCCAGTTACAGACTAGAAAAACTTGGAAGGAAATTGCCAAAGGATGGACAGCTGTTGGCTCTCGTGCAGGAGGACTTAAAACTAAAACAACAAATACTGGAGTGTATGGAGGCAACTGACAGGGAATTCACGGACAGTATGACCCAGCTGACGACGAAAATTGAAAAACTGACTAATTCTGTTGCAGAGGGATTTGCAATGATGAGGAATATGATGGCTCCCCCCTGAGTACTTTTCACCGCCACAATACCAGCCTCACAGCCACTACAATAGCTACACATATCGACACAGAGACCCCTGCGCGACCCCACCAACATCTTCCCCACTCCCACAGAGGGGTCACCCTGGAAACCTTTCCTACAGCTGTAGTCTCTTCACCGATGAAAGTGACGACAGCGACAACTAAATGCAATAAGGCTTGTTAGTGGGCAAAAGTGAAATTTGGTGTTACCTCATTTGTTTGCCTTTACTTTTGCCTTGTCTTTCTGTATTATTTTGCTGTTTTTAACATGTGCAATAAAACGAGTTACTGGGCAAAAGTGATTTTATTTTTACCTGAGTAAAAGTGAAACTTACAATTTTCCATTTTTTGGCCTTAACATTTTCACGTCTATGCCAAACATAAGCTACTACTTTAAAAATGACATTTTGGAAGTAGTGACAATTGTATCTATTGAATGTTTGCACAAGCAATACATTAATAAAGCACCTTGTTAAATGTATAAAACATGTCTGCATCAGTGTTATCTTGTATTTCCATACAATGCTACATTAGGCTGTTAAACATCTATTGACAGAGAGATACTTGCATAAATAGGTAAACCACCTTCATACAAGCAAGGACAGAAAACAAGGCAAAGTGAGTATACTTATTTATTCAGTAAGTTATGGAGTCAAAGTATTTGGTGAGTACATTTCTAACTCTTCTGGCTTCAGTCTCGTTGCCAGTCTGTTCTGAAATTGTTAGGTTGTGTGGGGCGTTGAAATTCTCTGTCATACTGCAAAGCTGCAGTAACATTCTGCTCAGGGACAGTCTCCTAAAGCCATCCGCCATTGTTGTGGTGTTGGAGGTTACGTTCAAGAAAACAATGAAATGCTGCACTGCCACCACGTCATGACTGTTTTTAAAAAGCTTTGGTTACCCCGTACACACTACACCACCTAATCGTTTTTTTCAGATTTACGCACAGAGCATTTTAGAAAAGCTCCGTTTCTCGGGGAGGAAAACGCTGTTTCAGTGTGGACGGAGGGTCAAAACGAAGAGAAAGGGCTTCGGTTAGATTTATCCGGTCTAGTGTGGACGTAGCCTCGGACGATCACTTTGATTAAGTCAAGTTTACTTGGATACATTTTAACTTTTTTCACACTTTGCTGATTTTCTGCTCGATCTATGCAAATACTAATGATAATGGTATTATAGCAAGTTTAATATTAAATAAAATATCCTGAAATGTGTATCATTCCCCAAAATAGCTATGAAAAATTACGTGCCATAACTTGGATGAGCTAGTAATTTGCAATATGACAGACAAAATTGTTTGTCATATTTCACAGCCTTCCCTACCAACACCAGCTTGTGAAATCTTTTCTCAAATCATGGGTACTTAAATTACTTTGAACACTGGCCATTCACTGAATTGCATGCTCCAGTGATCAACCTGTTTTATCAAGCTTTTTTTTAGTTCTAAGTGACAGTTTGACCTCTAGAAATTAGGTGAATGAATGCACATTATTTCATTCTGCTATTGTGACTAAAAAGGACAAAATCCACTCAAACATCTAATCACTTTCTTCCCTTTTTATTAATATCGCTGGTCATATTTTCTCCACTTGCCTTTATGTCCAAGCTTGTATGATTCAGTTATTTTTGGAGCCAGTATAATTTGGGCAGACTCGGAGAGGGTTTGGACAAGAAAACATTCCAAATCTGGCCATAGAGTGGTAGAACAGTGACTGAGATTTATCAGAGATCTCTAACAGGTTATTTTTAAGATATTTTCTATTGCTTAGCAATAAATGTGATCAGTTTTTCATTCTGTTAATTTCATGCATCAAACTAATTGTAACAGACTTTAAAGCTTTTGTCTGCACAGTATATTTCGTAATAATTTATCTTATATTCCCTTATATTCAGATAAGATGCAGAATTACAGAGTCTCCAGTAATGCTGTTTTGTTCTAGATATGTTCTTGCATATTTTATTTTTCAAAAAGCAATCTTGGAAAAACACTACACTGTAAACAAAAAATTGTTGGTTAAAAATTATTTTGTACTAATCATTTGGGAAAATAAAACAGGCATTTTCCTAGCAAATTCTGCATCTCAGGCTGATTTAACTAAGAGAAACATTTAATATTTCCTTTCAGAGACTCTCCTTTAGACTAAAAGATCTCCAACTTGAAGCATTAAATGTTTCTCTTCCCCCAATTGCTGCCGGACCTACTGAATGTTTCCAGTATTTTCTGTTATTTCAGATTTATTTTCTGTAATTTTATTTGCAATTAGAGCTTATTTATTTTGACTAATTATTGTTAGTACTGTTACTTTGAATGAGACTACAATACCAACCACCTTTTAGTTTTGTATCCCATCCTGGCCAAACTCCATCCTCCCCAGCTACAACACTTTTGAATCACCAGCAATTACCCAGAGGGAGGCACTAGAGGGTAAAGTATTGTTTGACTTCTGTTGTGAAATTCGATAGACTTTGCTTATTAAATCCTTGTTTAATTATTCCAAAATTCTGAAGAATTTGTAAACAATCTTTTTCCACATTCTTGTCCCTGCTGCAGCCACACTCCACCCACCCAAAACAATTTTATTTTTACTTTCCTGTTAATATATTTTAATGGATAACCCATTCCACTTGGCAAGTCCTTGGAACAACTTAACCTTTCAACTCAAAGCATGCTTCAGCTCTTTGAAGGTTTACTTGATAGTTTTAAACCAAACTTACATAAAATTTTATAAGAAAAACCTTCGGGCAAATAGTTTAAAAGTAGTTGCCTTGCGCAGTCCAGTCAGTTTTAAACAGATGGTTCAATTCCATTCAATATCATCAAGTTATAAACGTTAAAACTTAATATTTAGACTTTGAGGCATGTTCCTCAATTCTCTCATTTTTAGCTTTGAGCTATTCTTACTTTTGCATGATTGACTTGCACAAAAAGTGTCATCTTTGCACATTACTTGTAACATTTTAAAAATGAGTAATTAAATTTTGTTGCAGCTTATGGATCGCATAATGGATCTACCCACGTTACTGCGCCATGCCTTCACAGAACTGTTTTCCATCAGTGGTCTTTTCTGGATGTTTCGAATACGAATTTTCCTTTGCCTGGCGGGTGCCTTATTTTACTTAGCATCACCACTGGACTTTATTCCTGAGGCTTTCTTTGGAATTCTAGGATTTCTGGATGACCTTTTTGTTATTTTTCTACTTCTCATCTATATTTCCATTATGTATCGGGAGGCAGTGACTCAAAGATTAAATAGATGAAATGTTCCTATTAAAATGATTGCAACTAAGTTAAAATGCATGTTTTTCTGTAAAGGACTTGCTACTTACGATGAGCAGGTTATTCTGTTGCAAACTAATGCAAGTCTAATTGAAATAGCTAAGGAAATATGAAGCTCTATTATACTAAACAGAATCACTGAGAACTGGAGATCATTGAATGAGATATAATTAAGGTGTCAATTTGGGGCCTATAGTCATTTTTTGTTAATGTGAGATTTGGTTACATGAAAACTCAATTGGTAGGAAATTGTAGTTAGATTTCTTGTTTTCACCTTGTATATAAAAACGAGAATTGAATATTGTATGTACAGTTAGGAATTTTAATATTAAAGTGAAAGCCATTATTGTAAATAGCAGTGTGTTTTTGTACCTGTTTTCTACAAAGTTTTATTTTATTAGATACTGTTGCAATAATTTTGGATTTCAGCCATGTAGCAAACTGAACAATTGGCTTATTAAAAATATTGATTTGTACTTAAATTAAATCACCAGTCTTTCTCTAGAAAGCACTATTTTCATAACCTAATCCTCACGAATAAAGATATGCATGCATTGGAGATGCTTAACTGTGAAACAGTTGAAAGATGGGGTACAGTAGTTATGGAGATTGACATGAGAAATGGTATAATAGTATGCTGAATTTAGGGTATTATTTACCCTATGGTTGTTAAGAGTGGGAGATTTAAGCTTTGAAGATAAAGATGGCAAATTGATTTATTATTCTAACATGAAATGTAATGAAAAACTTGTTTTGCATGCCATCTTTACAAACTAAATCACTGACATTACATTGAAGTACAAGGTAAAGCAATAATGATGCAGAATGATGTTACAGTACTGAAGTGCAGTGCAGGTAGACAGCACAAGGCCACAATGATGTAGGTTCCATCTTATGTTACTAGGGAACCATTCAATAGTGTTCCAACAGCAGGATAGAAGCTGACTTTGAGCCTGTTTGTATGTGCTTTCACACTTTTGTATCTGGTGTCCAATGGGAGGGCAGGAAAGAGTACAGGTTAGTGAAGTACTCTACCTTCCTGAACTTAACTAATAAATGTAGGGATCTAATCTTACAAATTGCAGTAATGATAAATTACTGCTATTAATATTTTAGCTTTGAATTGGAAAAACAGCTCAATCCAGATAGCAATGAAGCCTTGGCAAGACTTACAAAGACAATGTACAATAACATCTGAGCAAAGCTATAGTTCCTCTGGTCTTTAGATGCAGGTGCAATGAAAGGAGAATTCAAAAATCCCTTAATCTCTCCCAGCTCTAGGATTCCATCCCCAAGCAATGTTTAGCTGTACTTTTTCCTATCTGGTGCACTGCATTCAAAAGCCAGTATAGTTTCCACATCCTTGGAGAAACTGGTGTACAGAGGACCTTTGTCCAGTCTTTAGGATCAACTTTAATATTTCCTACTGTAACAAGGAGTAATGCAAGTGTCTTTCATTTGTGAAAACTCAAATTTCATAATATAATGATACAGGCAGAAGAATTAAGTCCTAGCTGTAACTTTTAGTTCTACTTTCTCCATTAATACAGCTTGACAGTAATTAGTTTTACTATTACTGTAACAGCTGCCACTACCCATATAACCTGGCTCTCAAAGATACTCCCTTCTATCCATCCCCTGCTTCTAACAGTTTGCTGCAACAGGAAAATTTAACGTTTCAAATCAAAGGTCCTTGTTTTTCTTCAAAAGATGCTGCCTGACTTGTGCTATTTAATTTCATTTTATTTCAGATTTGCAGCCTTTGCAATTTTACATTTTATTCACATGCAGGACATAAGCTTTAGAATAGGAAAACATTTCAGCATGTATTAAAATGCCTCAAAACTAGCTGGCAAATACCAATGTTCTATAAAATATTAGAAATTCATATTACAGATTATATAGAAACACCCTTGCACTTTGTTAAAGATTTTGTGCGTATTTCTAATAATGATAAATCCTTTGGCGAGTATTGTTAATAACTACTTTGCTATAAAGGTTAATGCAAGTAAAATAATACAAAGAAAAACTAAAGTATTTAATAAAACTATTTATTAGAATTTACCAGAAAATCTGAACGTATCAAAAGCCTTTCTTTTGCCTTTCCAAATGTTAATCTGATGCCTGGGAGGCTAGTGCATAGTCTAAGTAGGCAAAATAAGCAATTACTCCTGCCTTTATGATGCTTTTTCATATCACTGATACACATTTTTTCCTCAAAGGGAACAGCTTTCAATAGATTATCAGTTAAATGATTGAAGTTGTTATCCTACCAGAAGTGCAAGTAAACACTGCACTATCCAGACATTTAGGTTTTTCTTGAAGTAGCAAATACCACCCTTGAACAAATAAAATTATAAGTATAAAGGTTATGTATGTACAACAGCTGAAGAACAAAGCAAGGATAACTAGAGAAAGAACCTGCATCTCTATAGCACCTTCCACAATCACAGGATGTGTGTTCTTTCTATGCACAAGTACTATGAAAATGTATCACAATTAAATGAAACATGCAGCAAATTCCAACAAATAATGAAATAAATAACCAAGTCATTAGTTTTAAAATGTTGACAGGGACATGGTGAAATCCATCCAATTTGCATAGTATCCACAAAATGTCAAGGCACAATGCAGAAAGAGCTTTGTATTAGTATCTCAATCCTCAAACAGAGGGTGGTGAACCTTTGAGAGCACGTGCCCAAATAAACAATCTTTTGAAAAATTCCCTCGAGTACCTTGGTAATTTTGAGCAGGGATTATCTAATGAATTAATTATAGTTTTAGACTTTAAGGAACAAGGATGAATCTTGTTCCTTACTTATGTAGATTCATTGTCAACTGTTTGCTGGCACCAAGCTGATGAGACATTTCCTGTGAAAATGCCTCACTAGCTTTCAGGTTGTAAAAAAAAATGATTCGCTGCTTCATTTTGCAGAGGAGGTTAATCGTTATAATTTTATTATGGGTGATTTTACAGAATCAAGGAGCAGCACTACTTTTTATGCATGCCATCTTGGGCATATAGGTTCACCAGCCCTGCCTTAGACAATGCAGGCTTCATAAGAACTTTTAAGTCAGGTATCAATACTGTGATTGAAGCCTCAGCCTAGAACGAGGCAATCAACCACATCTAATACCAAGAAAAAAAGATGTGTTCTACAAGAAATGCTGTTGGACTCTGAGCATCACAGAGCTGAATGGTCCTGTTTGAGCAACGTACCATTTTAACACCAATGAGCAAAATACAGTACTTACAGATGCAAAACTCCTCTAATATACTTAACCAAAACAAATGGAAACAATATTTAAGATCTTAAAGCATAAAGTATCACAAATAAATTGAGCATCTAAAATTTTAATGAGCAATAAATCATAATGTGATTTACCACAATTAAAACATTATCATCCAGTGTATTTAATAGGATATTAAACTTCTGTGATTTGCACAAAAATACAGCATATCAAAACTATTCTTAAAAAACATTATAAATCCTTAAAATTAAGCCTTCTGGATTTCCACTTAGAACAAAATTAAAACTAATTCTTTCACTTTAAATAAACAGCAAAAAGTTTTCCTTTAAACTGCAAAAAAATAATAAGTTTACACAAACTTTCAGAAAACATAATGTTATCGGTATTTTTACTAGGCTTTCATGAGTCAACAGAAGATACATTGGATGGCAGATAATTCTTTTCATTTTTTTCTTCAAGATTTGAAGTTGCTTCCCACAGAATAACTTATTATATTTAGCAGCTTACTGGAAATGCAAGTCAAGATGAGCATCCAATTCAGCAATTCTCCACAGAACTAAATTTTTGACCAGGCTATACTTATATTAAATGCTGCCATTTTCCTCTGGCTTTAGGAGGCTAGAGGATGCAAGAACCACCTGACATCCATTATTGAGATGATTCATTACTTTATGTTTGAGGTGTACCACTTGCTCACGTAAGACACTTGCTGTTGAGTTCAATTCAAAGTTCTCTGATTTTAGGGTCTTTACTTTATCTTCAAGTCTCGCAATTCTCTCTAACTTCCTTCTTCGACAATTTGATGCTGCAATGCGATTTCTCTGTCTCTTCTTTTCAGCTCTGATATGCTGTGCCCCATCTTCTAAGGGGGAGAGTGGTGGAGATTCACTTATTGGGCCTACTTCTGGCACTGTCTGGGGCTCTTCTTGATACTTAGGACACATAAACTGTGCCAAGGCTGAGAAGTGATGCTGTGCTGGTGCTGGGCCAGCATAGGGTGCATGGCTAGTGGGATAACTTTCAGATCCTGCATTGAGCAGGCCTGGATTGTAGTTGCCAAGGTTTGTATAGACAGGGAAATCTGCTTTCGACTGGGCTAAATGCAGACTTCCATGATAAACTGAAGTGGAGGTATGGGCTGGACATGGGGCTCCTGCCAGGACCAGGTGTTGGTTCTGTTTGGTCAAATCCTGCAATGCTTTAAAGACAGAAAAATTAAAGTTATCAGATTATTCACTATAATAGATAGTTTAATGCTAGACATTCAGCCCACATGCCAACTTCTTCAAAAATCCATCCAATTAGTCTACAAGTTATCCTTTTATCCCAATAAATTTAATTTTTTAAAAACTGGATTTTGTGTATCCATTTATAATGAAGAGAACAAATTATAACCTTATAGGTCTGAGGTATGTGCCTCACAGCACCTAGGCACAGAATCCCAAAGATTCACAATTCCTTCCATTCAAAAAGATAATCTCTATATACCATAAGAAAATCTATTAACTATTTTAAGCATTTTCATCTCAAATTTCTTTACTGAAGACTGTTAAAGCATACCCCACATTTTATGTACAGTAATTATTATTCTGGTGAATATCTATTGTATTAGAACTAAATGCAATTGCTATACAATTTCAAGCTTTCATAATCCTATGACAGACGTATTTCAAAGTTTATTTTATATACTGTTCGGTTTAGCAGCATCTTCACAAGGACCTCTAAAGTACCCTAGCACTCCATACTTCTCAACATATTTTCTATATTTTTACTTAAGGTCCATACTAATGATCTCACAGGGTCCAAAAGAATTCCATCCCCTGTAGAATTCCATCTGCCAGTCTCTTAATGCCCCAGTAACTTAGCCATATTATCCTTACAACTCTACATGTAATTACTGGTCATTCAAATGCGTTATTAGATATTAAGACTCACAATAAGGATGTGGATTTTCAATCTCATCTCTGCTTCCCAGCAAGAATCTTCTACCTGCAAATTGTAATACGTAAAATTTAGAAATCAAATCCGTTAAGATATTTGGGTGAAAATGTAAGTTTAAATTAAGAGAAAAGTACTGGTTAGAAATACAAAGGTGAGCAACGAGGTGTAAAAATGGTTCTCACGTTCATCAACGCCTTAAATAGCAATTCCATGGTGGTCTGACCCGGTCAAGTATAGGAATACTTGGGTGATTATAAATAGAAATGAAATGAAAAGTGAAACGTTCGGAAGCCGGCGCAAAAGACGACACAACCGATATAAAGCAACACAAAATGCTGGAGGAACTTAGGTCGGACAGCATCTATGGAAAAGAGTAACAGTCGACAATTCGGGCCGAGACCCTTCATTAGTACTCCCCTTCATTTCCTATGCGTAGCAAGGTAGAGTGTCTCTGATAATGATAGTCAACAAGGGGATAAAACATTAACAACGTTTATCTTGCCACAAATGCTACCCGACCCGGGTGTTTCCAAAATGTTGCGTCCCATGCTCCTAACGCTGAAATGTCGCTTCGATCCACACACCACTTTGAAACAGACCTGATGGTCTCCCATGTGCAGCCAGCCTCAGTGTTAAAAGTTCTTTAAACCACACATGAAGCGATTATGCCGGGACGGTTGGCAATGTAAAGCAGGCAGGGAGTGGGAACTACCGCAGAGTGTGAGAGAAGCAGAGGTAGCAAACAGGCAATGGACATGTGAGCTGCCATACTGTACTCCGAATTCCGACCAGGGCCCCTTCTTGAGCATCAGTCCCCGAATGCCTTCGGCATCCCAGACCCAGTACCTAAACCTTCTCCATCCGCTGAGCCCGGAGCCGCTCTCACCTTTCACAAGTGGATGGACAAGGCCCTCGGGCTCCCGCCTGGTAACGGGCCTGTCGGCCTGGGAAACGGATTCCGGCGAGGGCAGCGTGAGCAGAGTGGAATCAGAGCCGCCGCCGGTGCTGCTGCCCCCGCCACCACCCGCCAACGCCTCCTGAGGCTGCCGCCGATTCGCCGCACCTTTCTTGTCCATCGGCGCCGTCTCCAGGTGTCTGGAGCTCACCGACTCGTCGCGGTAAAAGGGAGCTGCCATCTGAAGTCAGGAACTCGCTGCCAGTCCCGAACTTCGCGTGGCGTGACGCGATACCGCTCGCTGACGCACTTATCGCTAAGCGCTTAACGTCACAACGTCCCCATAGCAACCAGACCCGTAATCCCGGACTGGGGAAGTTTGAATTGAAGTGGCGTATCTCACCGCACGCAATATGCCGGTGGAACTCGGCAGGTCAGGCAGCTCCTGTGGCGACGTTTCGGACCGAAGCCTTTGATCAGGACTGGAAAGGAAGAGGGCAGAATCCAGGATAACGGGGTAGGGGACGGGAAAGCACAAACTGGCAAGTGATAAGTGAATCCAGGTGAGGGGGGTAGGTAGGAGGGTGAGGGTGAGGTGGAGTGACAACAGGAAATGACATGGACTATATTACAAGCCTACACCGCTGCCTAGTTCGTTCTCTCCCGCATTGGGAACCGCACGGTGCTGCTTCCTGCGCCCACGCCGAGTTATCAGTGCGATCTTCGCCCGCATCTCCAACATTTCCCACACGTCTGCTCTCACCCCGTAGATCCCAACACAACAGGGATGTGGCTCTCCTTGCCCTCACCTACAAAACAAAGAGCCTCCGCACCCAATACATCCATATTCCGTAACTTTCATCTTCTCCAGCGGGAATCCAAATTCAGGCAGATCTTCTCCTCCCCTCTCTGTTGTCCTCCGCGATCGCTTTCTCCCTGGATCCCTTGTCTGTTAGTCCCTCCCTACCAATCACTCTCCAGGCACTTCTCCCTACAACCACGCTTATACTTGTCCTTACATCTCCTTCCTCACCACCATTCAGGACCCTAACAGTCCTTCCAGTTAAGTACATCGGTGCACGGTGCAGTGCAGTTACCCCTTCTCTTACACCTCTCCCATGCTCAAGATCTGCCCACCACCTTCATCTTTCTCGCTCTTCTGTTCATTCCATGATCTACTGTCTGTCCTATTAGATTCCTCTTCTTCAGCACTTTGCTTCTTCCACTTTTCACCTCCCAGCTTCTCACATCATTCCCTTACACCCTTCCCCAACTACCTACCTTCCCCCTCATCTGGACTCGCCTATCACCTGCCAGCTTGTACTCCTTCCCCTTCCCTCACCTACCTGAGAACTCATCTTTTCAGTATTATTTTTAATTTGCAAAGTTTGTCTTTTTTACATTGGTCTTTGTTCATGTATGTATAGATTTTAATAAAATTTTATTGCATTTCTTTTTTCCTGTAAATGTCTGCAAGAAATTGAATCTCAAGGTAATATATAGTAACATATGCGTACTTTGAAAAGAAATTTAGTTTGATTTTTTATTCTAGCTTCTGCCCTCAGCCTTTCCACTCCTGATGAGGTATTTCAGCCTAAAACATTCATTTGCTGCCTGAGCTGCTGAGTTTCTCCATTTTATGTGCATTGCTCCAGATTTCTGGCATCAGACGATCAAAGGTGGAGTGGGTCAGCAACTTTAAGTTCCTCAGTGTCCTGAACCCAGCAAGTAAGTGCAGTTACAGAGACGGCAGCGCCTCTACTTCCTTGGAAGTTGGCAAAGATTCAGCATGACATCTAAAAGTTTGACAAACTTCTATAGAAGTGTAGTGGAGAATATACTGACTGACTGCATCACAGCCTAGTAGGAAGACACCAATCCCCTTGAATGAAAAATCCTACAAAAATTAGTGGATATGGCCTTGTCCATCACAGGTAAAGTCCTCCCCATCACTGAGCATATCTACATGAAATGCTGTTGCAGGAAAGCAGTACCATCATCTGAGACCCCTTGCCATCCAGTTCTGGCTCTCTTCTCACTGCCACCATCAGGAGGAAGATACAGGAGCCTCCATACTCACACCACCAGGTTCAGGAACAGTTACTACTCCTCCACTAGCAGGCTTTTGAACCAGAGGTGATAAATTCACTCTACTTCATTTGCTCTATCAATGGACTCACTTTCAAAGACTCTTCATCTCATGTTCTTGATATTTATTGTTTATTTCTTATTTATTTCTTTTTGTATTTGCACAGTTTGTTGTTTTTTGCACATTGGTTGAATTGCCCAAGTTGGTGCAGTCTTTCATTGATTCTGTTATGGTTATTATTCTATGGATTTATTGTGTATGCCCATAAGAGAATGAATCTCATGTGACATATATATGGTGACATATATGTACTTTGATAATCAATTTACTTTTAACTTTGAACTTTTACCTAGTGTCCCTGGGACATTCCCAATCACTCACCATTGAAAGAAGTTTTTGGAGTTTGTTAGGAAATAAAACTGCAAACAAATAAATTTGCAAATATAAAATCTGAAATAAAAGCAAAAATGTTCAGCCAGTCAAACACCATCACTGGAAAGAGGAAACCAGTCAATGTTGTGTGTCAATGACCTTCCCTTTTGAAATGTCTTTGCAGCTGTGATGTAGGACGTTAGTTTTGCATGCAGCAAGTTCCCCTAAAGTGACTTAAATGAAAGGAAATACCCCAAAGCTGGTGAAGAAATAAAAAACAGAGTGAACTGGTTATCTTTCTTCAGACATAAATTTTAAGGAGAACTAAGATGTACAGTGTTACTATTCCTGATTTTATTGTGTTAAAAACATCTCGTGGATATTTTGAGATTTGACACCACACTGCTCAAGATGTCAAGACATGTGACATCTTGAAGTACATGTTAAAAGAGTGCCTTTAAAGGGGAAGGCAGAACAGGGGTTTTTTTTAGGTTCCTCTTGCACTTTATCATATGCTGTTATCTAGCAAACAGGAGATAAGGAGGAAATTTAAAACATTGTCTGAAGTTAGAGTGTGTAATACATTGCAATAATTGATCACATGACAACGGGGAGTATCAGCCTTAAATTAACATCTCATACTGTCCGTATGCAACAGTTTAGGGAACAAATTCCAGGACTGCAGCTGTGAATCATCTGCATTAGCAATTTTGCTGAGGGGAATCAAACATCATATTTACAACTTTGCTGATGATGCAAAACTAAACAGGTTTATGAGTAAGGAAGAAAATATAAAGACACTTTAAAACAACATACCATTTGCCTTCCAAATCGCTTACAATGTGCTGTGATGGGCCAAAGGCCTAATTCTGCTCCTTTATGTCTTATGAAAAAAGAATTTTAATCAGGACAATGCATATCTGAGGGACAATGATGGTCAACAAATACTGCAGAGATATGTGAACAGGCCTTGATGCAAGTTGACATAAGGATTTGATTGATGCTTATAAAAGTTAACGGACAGTCTGGGTATGCATTGAAATAAGTCAATTATACCAAGATACAGATAAAGGGTTCAATCCAGATTAAGCAGAAGTAGGGACTTTTTGGCGACATTATAAATGAGGAACAAGTAGTCCTGGCAATCAATCAGATATGTTATCTGAGTTTATTTTTGGATCATGTATGGCACAAAGACTGCAAACACTTTGGTTCAATTTAAAACACATTCCAGGGAGAGCAATGGGATGAGTGACTAGGGCTGAAGACAAAGTATGCTCTTCAAAAGATATATTTTGGGGAAAATTTCTACTCATCTATTGGTGAATTTTAGACATGCATTTTAATATACAGTGAGAGAGTGGTCATAGCTGGGCATTTCAACATACATGAGGTAAATGACTCTGTCTTCAGATCATCTTGCAGAGGTGATACCCAGTTAAAAAGCAGAGGGGACCATTTGGCTTTCCTTAGCATGGGTTCTTTGAATTTAAAAACATCAGGGGTGCTGTAGTTTGCAGTAACACTGAGAGGGAGCCTAGACTTGCAAGAAAGAATGGGCTCAAGTAAGGAGGAAAACATGAAATATGAAATTAATAATATGTAGGAAACAATGGAAGCTATTAAGCCAAATTACCGTAGTTCATTTTATGGCAATATCTATTAGCCTTGGCTTTGAATTCAAATATGAAGATTTAAGCACGTAATCTGTAATGGTAGCTTTTTGTTATATTGCTATATTGTCTGAAGTGGTATCTTTTGGATGAGATGTTAAAATTAGACCCCATCTAATGAAGATCGCCCTGATGTGAAAGGGTGAGAAGGGGTGGGACTTGTTGAGCTACTACTGAAGAAGGCAGTTTATGACCTAAATTTAGGGAATGGAGCCAGTCAAGTGACTAGAGTGTCAGTGGGAGAGAATTTTGGAGATAGTGACTATACTCTAAAATTCAAGGTATTTATGGAATAGGATAATGATGGAGGGATATTAAAGTGCTGAATTGGGGGAAAGCGGATTTCAGTACCATAAAATAGGGCTTGATAAAACTATACTGACTGTAGTGTACTCAAATGCATCTCTCCCATTTCCTGCACATCTGCCCTCACCCGATCCACCTGCCACCCCACTCGGGATAGGGTTCCCCTTGTCCTTACCTACAACCCCACCAGCCTCCAGGTCCAACGTATAATTCTCCGTAACTTCCGCCACCTCCAACGGGATCCCACTACCAAACACATTTTTCCCTCCCCCCCCCCCCCCCCCCGTCTGCTTTTCGCAGGGATCGCTCCCTATGCGACTCCCTTGTCCACTCATCCCCCCCACCCCTTCCCACCGATCTCCCTGCTGGCACTTATCCTTGTAAACGGAACAAGTGCTACACCTGCCCTTACACTTCCTCCCTCACCACCATTCAGGGCCCCAGACAGTCCTTCCAGGTGAGGCGACACTTCACCTGTGAGTCGGCTGGTGTGGTATACTGCGTCCGGTGCTCCCGGTGTGGCCTTTTATATATTGGTGAGACCCGACGCAGACTGGGAGACCATTTCGCAGAACACCTACGCTCGGTCCGCCAGAAAAAGCAGGATCTCCCAGTGGGCACACATTTTAATTCCACGTCCCATTCCCATTCTGATATGTCTATCCATGGCCTCCTCTACTGTCAAAATGAATCCAAAATCAGGTTGGAGGAACAACACCTTATGTACCGGCTGGGTAGCCTCCAACCTGATGGCATGAACATTGACTTCTCTAACTTCCGTTAATGCCCCTCCTCCCCTTCTTACCCCATCCCTGACATAGTTAGTTGTTTGCCTGTTCTCCATCTCCCTCTGGTGCTCCCCCCCCCTTTTTTTCTCCTGAGGCCTCCCGTCCCATGATCCTTTCCCTTCTCCAGCTCTGTATCACTTTCGCCAATCACCTTTCCAGCTCTTAGCTTCATCCCACCCCCTCCGGTCTTCTCCTATCATTTCGCATTTCCCCCTCCCCCCACTACTTTCAAATCTCTTACTATCTTTCCTTTTGGTTAGTCCTGACGAAGGGTCTCGGCCCGAAACATCGACAGCGCTTCTCCCTATAGATGCTGCCTGGCCTGCTGTGTTCCACCAGCATTTTGTGTGTGTTGTTGTTTGAATTTCTAGCATCTGCAGATTTCCTCGTGACTGTAGTAACCTGCAGGTTAGTATGTATATGACAAGTGGGAGTTAACCAAAAGTGAAAGTGAAAGTTCAGGGTCATTCCATTCTGTCAAGGGTGAACGATAAGCACATCCAGCCACAGAGACATACAGCAGGGAAATAGGCTCCTCAGTCAGTTGAGTCCACACTGATCACCCACTCATTTACACAATCCTACATTGATCCCATTTGTTTCTTCCCCCAACATTCTCATCAACTCCTCCCAGACAGAACATCACATAGAGGACCATTTACAGTAACCAATTAGCTTACTAACCCACACATCTGTGGGATTTGAAGGAAACCTGAGCACCCAGGGGAAGTCCATGGTGTCACAGGAAGGACAGGTAAATTCCAAGCAGACAGTAACTAAAGACAGGATTGAACCTGGGTATCTAACTGTACCACTGCGCTGCTTTGGGGTGGAGGGGAAAGGCAGGAAATTGTTGGGGCTCTGTCAGAGATTTGTAAATCTTCACTGTCTAGAAACAAGATACCAGATAACCAAGGGAGAACAAATATGGTATGTTTATTCAAAGAGGACTGCAGTTAAATATCAATGTTAAAGAAATTATGAAGAAAGCCCAAGGGACTGAATTAATCCAATTGGAGAGGTAGAAATGAATCAAAGGTAAAATTATTTTCTTATGAGAGGTTCTATCTGATCAACTTATTTTTTAAGAGAGAACAAGTCAATTGATGAGAGCAGTATGGTCACTGAAGCTTCCAGGGATTTCAGTGAGGTCTTTGACAAGGACCCATATGGAAGACTGGTCCTGAAGATTGGGATCCAGAGGAAACTGGCTTGGTAAAAGGAGGAAGAAGATGATGGTAGCAAACCACTGTAGCTGTCCAAACAAAATGAAGTACAGGAATTTACAGCACGTCACGTCTTTCAGTCCATTATATCCATGTCAAATCTTCACTAACACTATCTAGAAATTATCCCACCATATTACCAGATCTTGCTTCTGCATTGAATTTCTCTATGGCCCAAAGTCATTAGTAGCGTTTCACAGGGATCGGTACTGGAACCTCTGCTGTTTGTGGTGTATCTAAATAACCTGGATGAGAATGCAGATGAGTGGGTTAGTATGTTTGCAGATGATACAAAGATTGGTGGTGGTGTGGATGGCAATGTATACAACAGAATACAGATCAGTTGCAAATAAAGGCAGATAAGTAGCAGATGAAGTTCAACCAAGCCAAATGTAAAGTGTTGCACCTTGGTAGGTTAAATGCAGAGACAGCACACTACTTATAGCAAGATTCTTAACTGTGTCACTTCCTTCTCTCAATTCCTGCATCTCCACCGCTTCTGCTCTCAGGACAAGGCTTTTCATTCCAGAATTAAGGAGATGACCTCCTTCTTCAAAGAAAGACACTTCCCTTTCTCCACCACATCTCTTCCATTTCATGCATGACTGCCTCAGTCCATCCTCCTACCAGCCCACCAAAGATAGGGTTCCTCTTGTTCCTACCTACCACCCCACCAGCCTCTATGTCCAGCACATAGTTCTCTCTAACTTCCACCATCTCCAGCGGAACCACCAACAAGCAATCTTTCACTCTCCCAATTTCTGCTTTCCACAGGGATCTTCCTTCTCCATCTGTCCCTCCCCACTGATCCTCCTCCTGGCACTTATCTTTGCAAGTGAAACAAGTGCTACACCTGCCCCTGCACCCCCTCCCTCACTATCATTCAGGGCCACCAACATTCTTCCAGGTGAGGCGGTGCTTCACCTTTGAGTCTGTTGGGGTCATCTACTGTATATGGTGCTCCTGGTGTGGCCTCCTGCATATTGGTGAGACCCAACATAGATTAGAAGACCACTTCACTGAGCACATATGGTCCATCCCGAGAGAAAAAGCAGGATCTCTCAGTGACCAACCATTTTAATTCCAATTCCCATGCCAACATGTCCATCCATGGCTTCCTCTACTGTCGTGATGAGGTCACATTCAGGTTGGAGCAGCAACACCTAATATTCTGTCTGGCTAGCCTCCAACCTGATGGTATGAATATTGAGTTCTCGAACTTTCGGTAATGCCTCTCTCCCTTCACCATTTCCCTCCTTCACCTTATCTTCTTCCTCCTGGTGCTCCTCATCCTTTTCTTTCTTCCATGGCCTTCCGTCCTCTCCTATCAGATTCCCCATTCTCCAGCCCTGTATATCTTTCACCAATCAACACCTCAGCTTTTTACTTCACCCATCCTTCCATCTTGGTTTCACCTACACCTTGTGTCTTTTCCTCCCCTTTCCCCACCTTCTTACTCTGACTACTCATCATCTTTTCTCCAGTCCTGATGAAGGGTCTCCACCCGAAATGTCGACTGTACTTTTTTCCATAGATGGTGCCTGGCCTGCTGAGTTCCTCCAGCACTGTGTGTATGTCACTTGGATTTCCAACATCTGCAGATTTTTTCTTGTCCTTAACAGGATAGGCAGAATGATCTTGGGGTTCATGTTCATAGTTCCCCGAAAGTGGCTACACTGGTCAATAGGATGGTTAAGAAGGAATAAGGTATACTTGCAATTATTGGTCAAGACACTGAGTTCAAAAGTCAGGAAGTTATATTGTAGCTTTATAAAACTCTAGTTAGACGGTATCTGGAGTACTCCATACAGTTTTGGTCACCCCACTACACGAAGAGGGTGCAGAAGAGTTTTATCAGAGTACTGCCTGGATTAGAGGATATGTATTATAAGAGACATTGAACATACTTGAGTTGTTTTCTCTGGAGCAGTGGAGAGGTTTATAAGATTATGAGAGACATAGTTAGAGTATACAGGCAATATCTTTTTCCAAGGGTTGAAATGTCAAATACCAGACGGCATGCATTTCAGGTGAGATGAGGTAATTTCAAAGGAGATGTGAGGTGCAAGTTGTTTACACAGAGAATGATGGGTGACTAGGATACACTGACTGTGGTGATGGTGGAGGCAAATAAATTAGGGACTTTTAAAAGATGATTAGATAGGCACATGATGTCATCATGAAGTGCTTTGAATGACTGATAATGACACAAATCAAAGACTTAATTCTTGTCACATTGGACACTCACCAATATGCTTACTGACCAAATTCATCTATAATAGATCCCATAGCATCTGTCATGCATCTGGTCCTGATGCACCTAGAAATCAAGGACGCATGTCAGAATGTTGTTTCTGGATTTCAGTTATCTATTGTCTATTGTATCTGGTGCACCTGCTACAGCCTCCTGTACATTGGTCAGACCTCTCATAAAATGGATGACCTCTGCTCCATCTGTTAAAAGCAAAAGTAGCCAAACACTTTCATTCCCATTCCCATTCCAACATGTCCATGGCCTCCACCTCAGGTGGAGGATCAACATCTTATATTCCATCTAGATAGCCTCCAAGCTGATCAGAATCAGAATCAGAATCAGACTTTAATCGCCAAGTACCTATGCCATATATGTCAAACTCAAGGCCCGCGGGCCAAATCCGGCCCGCGGTGGAATTATCTTTGGCCCGCGAAATAATATCTAATTACTATTAAAGCTGGCCCCAGTAATTGAAGCGCCTATGGCGTATGATATGGCTAATGCTGAGTTTATTCAGGTACCAGGTTTTCAGGGGTTTTAGTGTTTATTCGGCAGTCTTGCTCGGCAGTCTTCTTCATAAGAAACGGAATTTGTAAAGTGAAACACTTTGTAGCTATAGCAGAGACTGAGACACATGAGAGCAGGCTGAAAAAACGGAAGCAACGAAAGCTGCGTTCGCACGCGTCCGACTGATCCGGCCCACACGAAGCTGCATTTTGCTCAATCCGGCCCGTGACCTAAAATGAGTTTGACACCCCTGACCTATGCACATACAAGGAATTTACTTCCGGCAGATGGTGTCTCTCTGCTCATAACAATAATAATGATAAATATAAATGAAAGTATAGATTATACATACAGGTAGTGCAATCCAAGTAATAGTCGACAGTTAACCAGCAGTTAACAGTTCAGCAAAGTGACCGCAGTAGGGAAAAAACTTCTCCAGTGCCTATTAGTCTTAGTCTGGAGGGATCTGAAGTGCCTACCAGACGGAAACAGATCAAACAGTCCGATGGTATGAATATTGATTTCTCCTCCAGTAAAAAAATTCTCTCACCCTCCCTCTATTCTCCACTCTGACCTCTTACCTCTTGACATCTGCCTATCACCTCCCCCTGGGTCCTTTCCTCCTACTCTTTCTCCTATAGTTCACTCTTCCCTCCTATCAAGTTCCTTTCTCTCCAGCCCTTTACCTTTCCTATCCACCTGGTTTTTCCTATCAGCATCTGACTATTCTCTCTCTCCTCCCCCACCCCACCTTTTCATTCTGGTCCCTTTCCAGTCCTGAAGAAGGGTCTTGGCCCAAAACTTTGACTGTTTATTCATTTCCATAGATGCTATCTGACCTATACAAAACAGGTGGAAAAAAAGTGGAGTTGATGTTTCGGGGTGCGACCCTTGGGCAGGACTTTTTTCCATAGATGCTGCCTGACTTGCTAAGTTCCTCCAGCACTTTGTGTGTGTTGCTTGGATTTCCAGTGCCTGCAGAATTTCTCGCGTTTATATTATTGTGAAAAATGGGCTTAGCTGAGGCCTACTTACAGATAGAGATGGAAGAAGAGTCCAAAATGTTTCTCAGCATAAACACTCACAAAGGGCTTTATCATTATAATAGGCTTATTTTTGGAATAGCATCTGCACCTGCACTCTGGCAGAAAGCTATGGACCGAGTGCTGCAAGGCTTCCCATGCACTCAATGTTACCTTGTGGTGAACTACATATACCTGTCTGGACACGCCCCCCCTGCTGACTGCTCCTGTGGCTCCTCCCACAGACCCCTGTATAAAGGCGATTGGAGGCACTGCTCCTCCCTCAGTCTCCAGGATGTTGTGTGGTGGTCTCTTGCTGCTAATCGTGGTCTCTTGCAGCTAATAAAAGCCTATCATTCGCCTCCCGTCTCCGAAAGTTATTGATGGTGCATCATATCTCATTGACATAATTGTTACCAGTGAGGATGACCTCAAGCCAGTGTTAAAAAGATTAGAAGATTACGGGCTCAGAGCATGCAGCAACAAGTGTGAATTCTTTAAACCAAGCATCACTTTCTGTGGTCATGCGATTGACGCATAAGGTTTACTCAAATGTGCTAAGAAAGTTCAAGCAGTGGCGGATGCCCCAAGGCCAAAGGGTGTGTCACAGTTGCGGTCCTATTTAGGATTTGTTAACTACACTAACAGGTTCCTGCCAAAACTGGCTAATGTGCTGCACTCCTGCAGGTCGGGAAGAAATGGCAATGGACGAAGCAGTGTGCAATGGCTTCAAAAAAGATAAAGGAAGTGATGAAGTCAGACACTATACTGATACTATACTGATGGTCAACCTCATCCAGTGAAGCTTGCATGTGACGCTTTGCCTTGTGGTACAGGTGCAGTCATGTCACAGGCTGTGAGTGATGGAAGTGAATACCCCATAACTTTTACATTACTTTCCTTTACCATTACAGAGAAAAAATATGCACAGATTGACAGAGAGGCCTTGAGTCTGGTTTGGGGTGTAAAACATTTCAACCAGTACTTGTATGAAAGAAAGCTTACCCTCATGATTGATCATTAACCACTGGTGTCCATTTTCAAGCCACAGAAGGGAGTTTCACTAACAGCAGCAGCATGAATGCAGAGATGGGCTCTGGTTCCTTGAGAGCACAATTACAAGATCTCATTCAAGAGGACAACTGTCACCAGGTGCGGACATGGCCCCAGTGTGGAGTGAGAGACATTGAAGCTGGTCGATAATTCACAGACTTTAATGCAAACAGTGTTAAAGAGAAAAGAAAACAATAAACGCTAGGCCAAACAGGACCATTAACGAAAACTCACAAATGGAAAACAAAGCCGACACTGCGGGTGAAAAGAACAACTAAGAATAAAATGAATACCACCAGTGTTCAGAGTCAGTTGACTCGACAGTCCAATTTCTCAGGCAAGGCAGAATGCAAATCAGGCAGCGAAGCGTTGACTGTGTCCAAGTCTCGACAAACACTATGATGGAAAGAATGGAGTTAAATACTATCACATTGAAATAATAATTAGCTAACACGTGCATATTCACAAGCGCAATTGCCAGTGCCTTCTGCACTGCTGAATCCGTGGTTGTGACCGACAACTAATCACGGAAATGCTGATGGATTGTCCCGTTTAGCCTTAGAAAAGGAAGTTAGAAAAGTTTCTAAATAAGTCACTCTTTTGGACATATTCTCTCTAACACAAATCAAAAGTTTCCGTATTATGACAGAGATGATTCAAACAGAAACCAGAAAAGAACCCACACTGTCTCAGGTTTACATGGCCATATAAAATGGCTGGAATGTGCAACAGAAATTCCACTTCCCTCATTTTTGCCAGCGCTGAGATGAACTTGCCCTTCACAGAGTAGAGCCAGTTGAGAGTTTGTGTACCATCCAAGCTGAGAGCTAAAGTGTTGGAGGAACTGCATGCCAGCCATCTGGGTGTGGTTAAAATGAATGTGTTGGCTGTAAGCTTTGTCTGGTGGCCTGGGGTAGATCAGCAGATTGAGCAGTTTGCCATGCATCGTACAGGATGCCAACATGTCCAGAAGATGCCAAGAGCAGTGCCTCTCCATCCCTGGGATTGACCTGCATTGCCCTGGCAGAGGAGTCCTGTGGATTTTGCTGGACCGTTCATGGGCACAAATTTCTTGTTAGTAGTGGATGCAGCTACAAAGTGGCCAGAGGTGTTCCCAATAACCTCCACTACAGCCTCACACACTGTCCATGTGTTGAGAAGCCTCTTTGCAAGGACTGGTAATCCAAAACACTTTGTCAGTGACAACGGACCACAGTTTGTGGTGAAACAGTTTCAGTCATTCCTAAAAGTGAATGGAATAAGACATATTACATCTGCACAGTTACAAATGGCCTGGTGGAAAGGTTTGTCCAGAGACAATGTCACCAGTACACACTACACTAAAACTGAAACAGAAGCTCACCAATTTCCTCCTTGTATATCATAATGCAACACACTCTACAGCTAACAACTCACCAGCTATACTGTTCCTGGGTCATCCCTGGTGTTCACACTTGGATCTCCTCAAACCCAATCTCAGAAGGAGTATGCAGGACAAACAGCTGAGACAAATCGAAGGCTCCTCAAAAAAGGAGGCACGATGTTTCCTTCCTGGACAAGCAGTCCTAGTGAGGGACTACAGAGGTGATCAAAAGTGGGTACTTGGAAAGATTAGGGACAGAACTGGACTACTCTCCTACACAGTGGAGATCGAATCTGATATCATCTGGAGAGGATGCATCAATCAGTTAAGGGGAGTAGAGTCAGCTGATAGAGAAAAAAGTTGGCTACTGCTATCAGTACCACTTCCTGTAGTCTCAGAGTCAACTCCTACCACCACCACGGAGGAGGCCCCAGAACACAAGTTTGTTTCACTGCCACATCTCACCTGTTAAGCAGCCAGACAGCAAATATGGAGTGGAGCCCTTAAGGCGGCTGGACATCATTGAACATCCTTCCAACAGCTCCTGCAGACAAGCCGGTGCCAAACGTATTGCTTCAAAAGCTTTCCTTTGGACTATGCTAGTGAGGCTGAGAGGGGGACCTTGAAGGCTGGGCATCTCATGATCTCCATACCTTCTGCCCAGGGTTATGATGATGATCGTCACCCATTGTCCTTCCAAACAGACGGATGCCAACCATATAATACACCGTGTATATAGCTGACATGCATTCTCCATTGAGTTGGATTTATAGCTAAGAGTGTTGTGTATGTAATACTTCAATAATATTTCAGTAATCTTGTATATAATCATTCTTCTCATTTAAATAATTAATTATGGCTTATATGTATAAATACACTAGTACACTATCATGATGCTACCACATAATCAGCAAACATCAGCATACAGGTTTTGCTGATGACTGTGCCCTCATGGCCCACCAGGAGAACCATCTGCAGACTATTGTCGACAAGTTCTCCGCAGCCTCAAAACTGTTCGTCCTGACAAACAGCCTTGCTAAGACAGTAGTTCTCCTACAACCTGCACCAAACAGTCACCCTCCTCAGCCATGCATCACCATCGACGGCACTGTCCTGAAGAATGTGGAGAGCTTCAAGTATCTAGGAAGCACCATCTCCAGTGACGGATCCCTTGACAAAGAGATCATAGCAAGGATCCAGAAAGCCAGCCAGGCACTCAGGAAACTCTGTGTTAAAGTTCTGGAGCACAAGGACATTCAGCTTTCAACCATGCTCAAGGCTGTGGTCCTCATCTCTCTCCTGTATGGCTGCAAAACCTGGACCCTGTACCACAGGCACATCAAACAGCTGGAACAACTTCACATGTACTCTCTGCGGTCAATCATGAGGATTCGGTGGCAGGATCGAATCACCAACCAGGAAGTCCTGAACAGAGCCAACAACACAAGCATTGAGGCAAGGATCCTCCAGGCCCAGCTACGCTGGACTGGCCATGTAATCCGCAGGGGTGAAACAAGGATCCTCAGGCAGCTCTCTACAGTGAGCTTGAGCATGGCAGTCGCAATCAGGGCCGCCCCGAAAAAAGATTCAAAGACAATTTGAAATCATACATCAAATGGGCAGATCTCCAGCCTCGGCAGCTTGAGGGGTCCGCAGCCAACAGGGCTGTGTGGCGCACCCTGACCAGAAAAGCTGCATCTGACTTTGAGGATGACCAAAATCAATGCCTTGCAGCAGCATGAGACCGATGCCACAGAGCTGTGTATGCACCTGTTCCAACAACCGCCATTCCATGTCCAACCCGCAACTGCATGTGTGCTTCAGCATTCGGCCTTCAAAGCCACATGTGAATCCACAGATGACTGCACAATGTTTAGTCTTCCTCGGACCCCGAGAAACAACCATCACCACGTGATACATGCACGCCTCGCTTAAAATAAACTCGAACGAGACTCATATTCCCAGTCTTCCCTGTCTTCCTTTAAATTAGTTTAACGTTTTGAAGTTACAAAACGTAACAGTCCCTGCGAAACTATGAGTGTTTTATGAAGATGGGATGTAACTGTATCAGATAGCGGAAGGGGCAACTACAGACATGAAGAACAGAGGGCTGCCCGTCAGCGTGATCAAACCGAGGGGAAGTCTGGCTGAGCAGCTATCCCAAACTGCTTTGGAAATAGTAAGAGAACCGAGAAAGCTGGGGACAGGAGGTGGGCGAGAGAAGAATATCAGTAAGAGACTGAGTTTTCCAAAGACAGCTCTCACCCCCTCCAGAAGAGCCATAAGGTTTGGCTAACTTTAAAAATGTTGATAAGCTATATGGAAGCAAAACTAGACAGGGCTATACCTAGCTCAAGAAATACTTATTATAATGTGGATTTTACATCACTCAATTTTTTTTATTCATTCATTCACTCCTTTCTCCCCACCTAAATGAGAATATGTATAAATATATATATATAGGAGGAATACACAGGGAAATCTTTTCTGTAAATGGACATACATTTGTTCACTTACTTTTATGGGTACTGCCCTCAACTCACAGGTAGGAGGGGCTATCCCCCGCGGCTAGACATTTCCTCTAGCTCAACCCAGGGTCATCTACTAGAGACCTCAGCCTTAGAATCACACCTTTGTTGCCTTTTTTTAATTATTTGCATTTCTTTGTTCTTATTTGTTCAGGGAGTAGATCGATTATGTTTTATTCTGCTAATTTCAATGATATATTGACAGATAAATACACACGGCTAAGGACAAAGTAAAATTCATTTCTTTTAATGTCAATGGGCTGTTAAATCCAATCAAACACAGTAAAATTCTATCCAAAATGAAAAAAGAACAAGCCCATGTAGTATATTTACAGGAAACTCACTTAAGTGATAATGAGCATGGAAAACTGAAGAGAATGGGCTTCACTGATTTGTTTTTCTCCTCATATAAATCAGGACACAGGAGAGGAGTTGCTGTTCTTATCTCAAACAAGCTAAATTTTGAAAAAGTATTTGGGGACTTCCGGTAAGATGGCGATTGTTTAGCTGCTCCGAACTTTTGTTCCGTTACTGTCGCTATCTTTGCACTAAATGTCTCCATTTTTTAAACCTTAGTTAGGAATTTTTTTGGTATCCTTACTTGCCTGTGAACATATCTAACTTACAATGTCTAGCAAGAGTTCTAAATCCGGGAGAAAGGAAGCTATCGCTCCCTCAGACGAGACCCTGGTTGCACTCGGAAAGCTCTGAGACGAAATTCTAAAGCAATTTAAAACTGCTTTGAAACAGTTGGAAGACAAACTGGATCGGATCAACGATAAAGTGGATAAGCATGCCGAACACCTATCTCGCATCGATTCGACTTCTGAAGATTTAGAAAGTCGTGTTCGATACTTGGAGACTCTCTGTTCCAGTTTAGAGGAAAAATCTAACAAACTTCTTTCCAAAATGGTGGATCTCGAAAATCGCAGCAGATGCTGCAATCTCAGAATTCTTGGATTGCCAGAGGCGACCGAACGGGGATCAACCGTGAAGTTTTTCGCCAAGTTTCTCTGTGAGATATTCGGGAAAGATTTGCTTCCGAACCCGCCCGAGCTCAAACGGGCACACAGAGTCTACGTTCCCCCTGGAATTCTGGGCTCCCGTCCGCGACCAGTAATCTTGTGTTTCCATCAATACCAGGTAAAACACAGTCTGATTGTAGAGGCATGTCGCAGGGGTTCATTTCCTTTCCAGGATACAACCATTCGCTTTGTGGAAGATTTTGCACCCAGACCTTAAAGATGCACGCTGAGTTTAAAGGCATAATGAAAGTGCTTTTTGATCGTGGTTTTAAACCCTCTCTTCGCAATCCTGCCGATCTACGAATCAAGCTTAATACCGGAAAATACAAGTGGTTCAAATCAGTGAAGGAAGCTGAAGCATTTGTGGCAAGTCTTCCGGCTATCCAGTCATCTTCGGAATCTGATCGGACCTCCTAAAATGGTGGATAAGTACTCCTCGTAGTAAAATTACTTTTTCTGGACTCAGACTTCACTTGAATCACTCAGACATTATTCATTGAAACTCTAAGGGCTGTTGACAATCTCTCCCAGGATTTGATGTGTGTGTAATCTATTTTTATTCTTGTATAACTTTATCTACAGAGTTCTACAACTGACTCTAACTTGCTTTGGAGGTTCGAAGTCTTTAGTGAAGGCCTCCCTGTTTGTTGGTTCACAGTTTAATTGCTGATTTATTTTTCCTTTTTTAAATATTTATTTATTTTATCTTTTTTTTCTTTTCTTCACCCCTTTTTTCCTAATCTCTGAATTTTTTTCTCTCTTCTGTAAATGGTTGATAAATACTCGTCTTGAATTTATAATTTTCCCCTTCCTCTCCTTTTTTTTTACCTTTTTTTTCCCTTTCTCTTACTTTATTCTTCTACTATTTTTCGTGGGTAGGTTAGTTTTGGTTTTCTTCCGATTTTCTCTGTATTCAGTTTTATATTTCTGCAGAAGGTGTTCTAATCTGTAGTTATGTTTTCTAGTGCATAAACTAGTTACTATTTGCTATAGTATTTATACGGAACTGTTGTTAATGACACAGATCTGGAAGTTGTATTTGGGTTAATTTTTTTGGTAGAGCTAGCTACTTGTTTTGGTAGCCGTCTAGTTTTGGGTTGTGTGGATGGGGTGGATTTTCCAGTTCCAACATCACTCACTGTATTTATTGTTTCTCTTTATTGCTCAGGACATGTATATGTTTTGATTTTATGAATCTATGTTTACATCTCTGCTCCCAGACTGCTATTGTATTGCTTGACTTTTTATATGCCTGCTGCCTTTTATGCATTAGTAATTGATAATGGCTAGTGCACTTAAATTCGTGAGCTGGAATGTAAAGGGATTGAATCACCCTGTTAAAAGGAGGAAGGTATTCTCACATATCAAACAACTCAAAGCTGACATTGCTTTCCTTCAAGAAACTCATATTCGTTGTTTTGATAACTCCCGGCTTCTGTCAAAGTGGGCGGGTCAGCATTTTCATTCATCCTTTGCCGCTAAAGCTAGGGGAGTCTCCATTCTTATTAACTCAAATATTCCTTTTGAACTCCATAATAAAATATCTGATACAAATGGCCGTTTTATTATTGTTTCTGGTAAACTATATAACACTAAAGTTGCACTAGCAAATCTGTATGCTCCCAACTTTGATGATGTTAACTTTTTTGAATGGTTTTTTTCCTTACTACCAGACTTAAACTCATACTCTCTTATACTGGGTGGTGACTTCAACTGTTGGTTGGATCCTAAACTGGATCGATCGTCCTCTGTTACCAGATCACCTACTAAATCTGCCTTAGCTATCCAATCATTTCTCTCTAATTTTGGTATCTCTGATATATGGCGTTTCCTCCATCCTACAGAGAGAGATTATTCTTTTTTCTCACATGTTCACCATACCTTCAATAGAATTTCTTACTTGATAACCAACTTATCCCATTTGCCCACTCTTGTGACTATCAGAGTATACTGATTTCTGACCATGCCCCAATTACCCTCTCTCTGAACTTTCCTGGTCTCCCTCAGAGGAATAAACACTGGCGGTTTGATTCAACTTTATTATCGGATGATGATTTTGTAAAATTTATTAAGGATCAGATAACCTTTTATTTTAACACTAATACATCACCTGAAGTGCCATCCCAGATTGTCTGGGATGCCATGAAAGCATATCTGAGGGGTCAAATAACCTCTTACACAGCAAGTCTCAACAGAAGATCCCGTGCAGATCGATCAGACCTCATTAACCAGATTAAAGATTTGGATCAAATATATGCCCAAACTAAGAACCCTGAACTATACAAGAAGCGCGTTGAACTCCAAACTAAATTTAACCTTCTGTCCACTCAACCTGTCGAACGCCAACTTCTCGAAAGCAAGAGTCACTTTTACATTCATGGGGATAAGTCTGGTAAATTCCTAGTCAATCAGCTGAGGCGTTCCAAAGCCAAACAACATATTACAAAGATCCGGAAGGAGAACGGAGACTTTACATCGGATCATTTAGAAATTAATGACGCATTTAAAAAATTTTATTCTCGGCTTTATTCCTCTGAATCTCTGAATGACAATATCTCTGTTGATCAATTTTTACAGAATCTGAATATCCCCTCACTTTCATCTGATTTCAAAGCCAAACTCAATGCGCCTATATCATCAGAAGAAATATCTTTTGCAATTTCTGCACTGTCCTCAGGGAAATCCTTTGGACCTGATGGGTTCCCTGTAGAATTTTATAAATCATTCTCTTCACTTCTTTCTCCTCAGCTACTTTCAGTATTATCTGACTCGTTTAATTACGGCAAATTGCCACCCTCTTTCAATGAGGCATCTATTATTCTTCTTTTAAAAAAGGGCAAAGACCCAACAGAGTGTTCCTCGTACAGGCTGATCTCTCTGCTCAATGTTGATGTAAAGATCTTAGCTAAAGTGTTGGCTCATAGATTAGAAACCGTTATTCCCTCCATTATCTCTGATGACCAAACAGGCTTTATTAAAAACCGTCTCCCTTTTTTTAACGTTCAGCATCTATTTAATATTTTATACTCAGCTCCAACTGGGATTCCTGAATGTGTTATTTCCCTTGATGTGGAGAAAGCATTTGATCATATAGAGTGGAACTACCTTTTTGCAGTCTTAGAAAAATTTGACCTCGGCCAAAATTTCATCTCTTGGATCCAATTGCTGTACCTGTGTCCTACTGCTTCTGTTTTAACTAATTTTCAGAAATCCCAAGTATTTAATCTCAAACGTGGCACCCGTCAGGGATGCCCCTTAAGTCCCTTTCTGTTTGATTTGGCTATAGAACCTCTGGCGAAAGCATTTCGAAAATGTCCTGAACTGACCGGGATTTGGAGAGGGGGTGTTGAGCATAAAGTTTCTCTCTATGCTGATGACTTATTACTCTTTCTCTCAAATCCGTCTACATCCTTACCTCTAATGTTTTCACTTCTTGATCAGTTTAGCCAGATCTCTGGATATAAACTTAATTTACATAAGAGTGAACTTTTCCCAATTAATAAAGAAGCACAAGAACTAATATTTCGTGATCTCCCTTTTAAAGTAGTCCATAATCAATTTACTTATCTTGGAATTACAGTCACAAGGAAATTTAAAGATCTCTTTCGTGAAAACTTTGTCAATCTTTCATATGCTATAAAACAGAGTCTGGTACAATGGTCACCTCTATCTATGTCTTTGGTAGGTCGTATTAATGTTGTTAAAATGTATGTTCTCCCTAAACTTTTATATTTATTTCAATCAATCCCAATTTTTATTCCTAAATCTTTTTTTGATTCCTTAGACTCTATTATTTTGTCATATCTGTGGAAGAATAAGCGCTCTAGAATTAACAAAGTTTATCTCCAAAAATCTAAAAAAGAGGGTGGCATGGCTTTACCTAACTTTCGTTTATATTATTGGGCAGCCAATATACGTTGTGCTACCCCTTGGTCTTTTTTCCATGGCCAACCCGAGTGCCCTAATTGGGTGGCAATGGAGTTGAGCTCCACTAAAGAATTATCTATCTCTGCACTTCTCGGCTCTGTACTCCCTAGTAGTCTGCCCAGATCAATAGCTAATCCTCTTGTTAGACACACTTTGCGTATATGGGCTCAGTTCAGGAAATGCTATGGTTTCCAGGGGTTTCCCGTTTCTAGCCTTGTCGCACATAATCACCTTTTTTTACCTACTATGTACGATTCAGCATTCCATGTTTGGTATAGGAAGGGCATTAGACATTTTGAAGATCTCTTCATTGATAATCGCTTCGCTTCTTTTCAGCAGCTCTCTGTTAAGTTCAACCTGCCTAACGCTCACTTTTTCAGATATCTCCAAATCCGACACTTTATTGCTCCTTTAATTCCTAACTTTCCTGAAATGCCTGCGAAAAATGCTATGGACCTATTTCTTTCCATTAATCCACTAGGTAAAGATTTAATATCAATTATCCGAGATAAACTAGTAGCCTTACGACGGGCCCCTGTGGATAAAATTAAAATGGCCTGGGAGCAGGATTTAAATATCTCCTTATCCGAGGAGAGCTGGGACTCAGTTCTCAAATCGGTTAACTCAACCTCTCTTTGTGCTCGCCATTGCCTTTTACAGTTTAAGATTGTTCATAGAGCCCATATGTCTAAATCTAAACTATCTCGACTCTACCCTGGCATTAGTCCGCTCTGTGATAAATGCAAGAGGGGCGTGGCCTCTCTCATCCATATGTACTGGTTCTGTCCTAGCTTGGAGAAATTCTGGAAAGATGTCTTCACTACATTATCGGGTATTCTGAATCAGCACGTAGAACCAAACCCCTTAATTGCTCTGTTCGGTTTTTGGGGCGAGACAGATTTATGTCTGGGTCCGACCAAATGCCGAATACTATCCTTTGCCACTCTCCTGGCTAGACGCTTGATCCTCCTTAGATGGAGAGATGTTGCCCCGCCCACTCATGCACAATGGCTTAACAACATTATGGCCTGCTTGGACCTCGAAAAAATTCATTATTCAGTTCTTAATTCGGATCTAAAGTTCCATAAGGTCTGGGGACCTTTTATCGAGTACTTTCATAACCTTCCTCTTGACTAGGGTTTTTTTTCTTCTTTTTTTTTCTTCTTTTCGGTCCCTTGCTTTCAGCTCCCTTTTTTTTCTGGTAGTAGGCATTATTATCCTCTGTTGCTAAGTGTATTCACAGTCTGGGAGTTTGACTGACCTGACCTATACTCTTTATATTGTGTTGTGGTCAGTCTGGAGTTGTTTTTTTTCTTGTGTTGTGGGGCTTGGGGAGGACACTAAGCTCACTTGTCTTTAATTTAGGTGCTTTTTTGTTAAATTCTCTTCCTTTGTAGCATATTGTTATTGTATGCTTAATTTTGCACTGTATTAATGCTCCTCATTGGGATTTGGGGTTTTTAATTTGTAAAATGTTTTGAAAAACTAATTAAAAAATTTTTTTAAAAAGAAAAGAAAAAGTATTTGAAATGGGAGATAAGGAGGGCAGAAATATTCTGGTAAGGGCAAATATAGATGGAAATTCAGTTACTCTATTGAGTATATACTCACCCCCAGGAAATGATATTTGTTTCTTTCAGAAAATTACTAATATTATGGTAACAGAAACAGAAGGTCTCCTGACATGTGGGGGAGACTTAAATTTACAATTACAATCAAAGTTAGACTCTTCCAATAGATAAACCTATGAAACAAAATCCTTACATAAGAAAGTTAATACACTTTTTGAGGATGTTGGTCTAATTGATATATGGAGGGACCTTTTCCGTGACAGAAGGGATTACACTCATTATTCTGTCTTTCATTCTGTATATACAAGAATAGACTATTTCATAACATTTGGAAAAGACAAAGACAAAATAAACACCTGTGGAATTGGGACAATAGATGTAAGTGACTATGCACCTATATATTTATCTGTTGATTTTGACCTAAAACCAAAGAATACTATTTGGAAACTAAATTCAAGTCTACTCAATGTTCCCTACTTTAAGGAACAAATTAAAAAAGAAATTGGTCTCTACTTAGAATTCAATGATAATGGAGAAGCTTCACCTCCCATTCTATGGGATACTCTGAAGGCTGTCTTAAGAGGGAAAATTATAGCGATATCTTCATATAAGAAAAAAATAAGGAATAACACATTAGAGGAATTACAAAATAGGCTGAAGGAACTAGGAAAAAACACAAATTGAATTTGGCACAGGATACATTAGAGAAAATTTTAAAAATTAGGAATGAAATTAATAGCTTGGCTACACAAGAAATCAGGAAAAATTTAATGTTTCTGAAACAGACATTATGAAAGTGGATCAAAGTCTATGAAAATACTGGTGTGGAAACTGAAAAAAGAGATAGCAGAAAATACAATTCATAGAATTAGGGATCCAAGAACAAAAATGATAAAATAATAAGCTAAGTGAAATTCAAGAAGCTTTTGAAGTGTTTTACAAAACTCTATATTCCAAAGTTCCAGGGGGAAGCATAACCCAAATTGACACTTTTATGAATTCTCTAGGGTTACCCACTTTAAGTGAAGAACAAACTACTGTAGAATGATGACTGTTGACGTAACTGAAGTTGAACTAAAAGCTGCAATTAATAGGCTTAAATTAAGCAAGTCACCAGGATCAGATGGGTATACAGCAGAGTGGTACAAAGAATTTAAAAATGAGTTAATTCCTGTCTTGTTCCCCACACTAAACTGGGCTCTAAAAAAGGCACAAATGCCACCCAGTTGGAAGGAAGTGATAATCTCAGCTACACCGAAAGAAGGCAAGGATAAAATGGAATGTGGGTCATTTAGACCAATATACGTTCTTAATGTAGATTATAGATTATTTACCTCCATCATGGCCAAACAATTAGAAGAGTTTCTACCCATACTGATACATAAGGATCAGACAGGTTTTATACAACAACGCCAAACACAAGACAATACACGAAGGACACTTCACATTATGGATCATATACAAAAAAAATAGAAGCAATAGTGATAAGCGTGGGTGCTGAAAAGGCATTTGATTTGGTTAATTGGAATTTTCTTTACAGAATTTTACATAGATTTGGTTTCCATGACAATTATTAAAACTATACAGGCATTATATGACAACTCTACTGCTAGGATTAAAATCAATGGATATTTATCAAATAGTTTTACCCTAGAAAGGGCCACGAGACAGGGTTGTACATGGTCACCGCTACTCTTCGCATTATATTTGGAATCTCAATACATCAGACAAAATGAAGATATCAGGGAAATTACTATTAAAGGGACAGAGCATAAATTGGCCTGTTATGCAGATGACATTTTGATCTATCTAGGGCAACCAACATACTCTTTACCTAAATTGATACAATACTTTGAACAATATGGTCAATTATCAGGATACAAAATCAACAAAGATAAAACCCAATTACTTCCATATAACTATAGCTCACCAAGAGAAATTGAAAGTAGATATCCCTGGGCATGGCAAACAGAGTATTTCAAATATTTGGGCATCATTATGCCAAAAGGTTTGGTAAAATTATCAGAATGGAATTATCAGTCTATATATAAAAATATTAAGGAAGGTATAACAAGATGGAACCTAATTTCTTTTTTTAGTCTCAGTTCAAGGATTGAATCTATTAAAATGAATATACTGCCCAGACTATTATATCTCTTTCAGACCCTACCAATAGAGACTAATCAAAATCAATTCAATGCATAGAACAAAATGTTATCAAGATATATATGGCAAGGTAAAAGGCCCAGAGTTCATCTCAAAACTTTGCAGTTAGCCAAGGAAAAGGGGGGATGGGGCCTGCCTTCTCTTAGAGATTATTATTTTGCAGCACAGTTGAGAGCTGTGATATGTTGGTGCAACCCATCATATGATGCTCAAAGGAAAAACATTGAGGAGGGGATACTTCCCATCCCCATACAGGCAATTTTGGATGATAACAACCTACAAAGGTATAAAGATAACCCATGGGTGAAATGGACTCTTAAAATATGGAAAACTACTATAAAGGAATATAAACTACAGAGAGATATTGAAATTCTTAAATGGCATGCATATGACTTGGATTTTACGCCGAATAAACTGGATGCTAGATTTAGGGACTGGACAGCTAAAGGAATATCAGTTCTTTGCAATATAATGAAAGAAGGAACACTGTTCAGTTTTGAAATGCTTAAAGAGAAACACCTATTAGAAAAACAAGACCTTTATCGGTACTTACAGATGCGACAGTATGCTAATAGGACAGTTAAAAATGTAAACAAGTCAAGTACATATTTGATAGAGCTATTTGGAAAATCATTTAATTCAGATAATGGTAGGATGGAGGTATCAATAGAAGTGTACCAGTTCACAGGAATGGAGGGAGTTCAGAAGGAAAAACTTGATAAGATATTTTATTACACCCTCTCAGAAATCCCATTATGATAGTAAACTCCCTGTTTGCTGGAGAAATTGTGGAAATCAAAATGCCCTATTATCAAAGACTATTGGAGTGGGATACACAATGCCCTACAAAACATCTTCAAATGTGAAATATCCTTAGAAAGTAAGACCATATATTTTGGGTATATACCTCAAGAATGGTTGAAAAGAGATAAATATTTAATGAATATACTGCTGGTGGCTGGTAAAAAGACTCTTACCAGGAGATGGTTATCACAGGAGAGCCCAACTTTAAATGCATGGATAGAAATTACAATGGACATTTACAAAATAGAGAAGATAACAGCATCTGTTCATCATAAGTTGGAACAATTTGATTCATACTGGGAAAAATGGTTTAATTACGTAACACCTCATAGGCCTGATTTTATTCTCACAGATCAATGAATATGTTGTAAACAGTTGTACGTAGTTTTCTCCTTTTGCTTGTTCTTTCTTTCCTCTCTTTTCTAAGTGTATACCTCAGATAAATATTATGTGAAGATTTGTGGCAAATATGACTATATGATATATATGTACAATATCTGAAATACATCTTATGGAAATGTTTGTTTGATGATGAACTTCAATAAAAAATAAATTATATTAAAAAAACTTAACAGTAACTACCAATTCAACATCTGCTTAACTGTTTGTTCAGGACTAGTTTGGATCTGCTGCCTACTCAGAGATGTCTGGGAAGAAAGCAAACTGCAGTCCACTGGAGAATATCTCATTGAGAGATACACTCCTGGCTTTCCTAAGCCAAAACATTAATAAGATTAAATAAAAATAACTTTTATTGGAATCAGTTATGTTTTGTAACTTTCAAAACATTAAATTAATTCAAAGAATACTCGGGAGTCCAAAATGTAGGTCTATTTTTGTCTTTACTTTTAAACGAGGCAAGCGCCATAAGACCATATGATATAGGAGCATAAGTAGGCCATTCGGCCCATCGAGTCTGCTCCACCATTCAATCATGGGCTGATCCAATTCTTCCAGTCATCCCCACTCCCTTGCTTTCACCCCATACCCTTTGATGCCCTGGCTAGTCAAGAACCTATCTATCTCTGCCTTAAATACACCGGTACCAAGCTGGATGGGTCCTAATGCCCTTCCCTTGGACAACATTGGTGGTGTGGGGAGGGGAGACTTGCAGCTTGGGCAACTGCCGGTCTTCCATAAAAAAATCCTTGCCCACGCTTGCACCCTGGAAACTTTCCAAGGTGCAAATCCATGGTCTATCGAGACTAACGGAGGACTACACAAATACACCAAATGACTTGGCCTCCACAACCGCTCGTGGTAACAAATTCCACAGATTTACCACCCTCTGACTAAAGTAATTTCTACACATCCTTGTTCTAAATGGACGTCCTTCAATCCTGAAGACATGCCCTTCTTGTCCTAGACTCCTCTACCATGGAAAATAACATTGCCATATCTAATCTGTTCAGGCTTTTTAACATTCAGAATGTTTCTATGAGATTCCCCCCCTCATACTCCTGAGCTCGGGGGAATACAGACATTCCTCATACAGTAACCCTTTCTTTCCTGGAATCATTCTCGTGAATCTTCTCTGAACCCTCTCCAATGTCAGCATATCCTTTCTCAAATAAGGAGCCCAAATCTGCACACAGTACTCCAAGTGTGGTCTCACAAGTGCCTTATAGAGCCTCAACATCACATTCCTGCTCTTATATTCTATAGCTCTAGAAATGAATGCCAACATTGCATTTGCCTTCTTCACAACCAACTCAACCTGTAGGTTAACCTTTAGAGTATCTTGCACAAGGACTCCCAAATCCCTTTGCATCTTTCCATTTTGAATTTTTTCCCCATCTAAATAATAGTCTGCCCATTTATTTATTTCACCAAAGTGCACTGACCATACACTTTCCAACATTGTATTTCATTTGTCACTTCTTTGCCCATTCCCCTAAACTATATGTCTCTCTGTAGTCTCTCTGTTTCCTCAGCACTACCTGCTCCTCCACCTATCTTTGTATCATTGGCAAATTTAGCCACAAATCCATTAATACTGTAGTCCAAATCATTAACATACATCATAAAAAGCAACGGTCCCAACACCGACCCCTGTGGAACTCCACAGCCAGCCAGAATAGGATCCCTTTATTCCCTCTCTCTGTTTTCTGCCAACCAGCCAATGCTCCACCCATGTTAGTAACTTCCCTGTAACTCCATGGACTCTTATCTTGCTAAGCAGCCTCACGTACGGCACCTTATCAAAGGCCTTCTGAAAATCTAAATACACCATATCCACTACATCTCCTTTGTCTACCCTGCTTGTAATTCCCTCAAATAATTGCAGTAGGTTTGTCAGGCAGGATTTTCCTTTCGGGAAACCATGCTGGCTTCAGCCTAACTAGTCATGTGCCTCCAGGTACTCCATAATCTCGTCCCTAACAATTGATTCCAACAACTTCCCAATCACTGATGTCAGGCAGGCTAATAATAGTTTCCTTTCTTCTGCCTCACACCCTTCTTAAACAGTGGAGTAACATTTGCAATTTTTCAGTCATCCAGTACAATGCCAGAATTTATCGATTCTTGAAAGATCTTTGTTAATGCCTCCACAATCTCTCCAGCTACTTCCTTCAGAACCCAAGGGTGCATTCTATCAGGTCCAGGAGATTTATCCACCTTCAGACCATTAAGCTTCCTGACCACCTGCTCAGTTGTAATTTTCACAGCATAAACTTCACTTCCCTGACACTCTTGAATGTCTGGTATACTGCAGACATCTTCCACTGTGAAGTCTGATGCAAAATACACATTCAGTTCCTCTGCCATCTCTCATTACAGTATCTCCAGCATCATTTTGTATTGGTCCTATACCTACCCTTGACTCTCTTTTACCCTTTATATACTTAAAAAAGCTTTTAGTATTTTCTTTGATATTAGTCGCTCCTCTCATAAATCATCTTTTCCTTCTGAATGACCTTTTTTGTTTCCTTCTGCGAGTTTTTAAAAGCTCCCCAATCCTCTAACTTCCCACTAGCTATGGCTTCCTTGCATGCCCTCTCTTTTGCTTTTTCTTCGGCTCTGACTTCAATTGTCAGCCATGGTAGTGTCCTTCTTCTCTTTGAAAATTTCTTATTTGGAATATATCTGTCTTGCACTTCCCTCATTTTTCACAGAAACTCTAGCTATTGCTGCTCTGCTGTCCTTCCTGTATATGTCCCATTCCAGTTAACTTCAGCCAGTTACCCTCTCATGCCATTGTAATTTCCTTAATTCCACTGAAATACTGACACATTGGATTTTACTTTTTCCCCTCTCAAACTTCAATGTGAACTTGATCATATTGTGATCACTGTTCCCTAATGGTTCCATAACCTTAAGCTCTCTTATCACCTCCGGATGATTACAAGTATTATGTGGTAACGTATTTTTACATATAACTGATAATGAATTATTTAAATAACCAAGAATGCTTAATCAACCTATATATACTAAAATATTATTGAAATATTAAATACACAACAGAATCTACAGGTTGTTACAACTACTGAAAATTTGAGTATTCTCTGCTCAGCATCAACCAATTTTAAGAGAAATGAGACACACAACAGTACATGGAAGGAACTTAACACCTTAAATAGGGATCTCTCAAATATAATCTAAAATGGCAAGGGATATATTTCATACCATCTTGAGACATTTTTGCAAAATAGTGATCTTTCAAAGATGTTGATTGTCTGTAGTGTCCCATTTAAGATTTATTTGATTCGATTCTGAATATTGCTATCACTGATGAAACATTTATTGCCCATCCCCAATTGACCTTTCCTAATTGCCCTTGAAATATATGGCCCACTGCATCATTTCACAGGACAGTTAAGTCAACTGCATTGTTGTCAGTGGAGTCTCAAAGACCAGGCTCAAGTTTCAAGATTCTTTAAAGTCATTTCTTCTACAGTACCTGGCCTCAAGCTCTTCCACTTTCTCTCTGTAGGCTGTCTTGTTGTTGGTGGTGATAAGCCAACCACTGTCCTGTCCCCAGCAAACTTGACAATGTGATTTTGCTGTGCAGTCATGTGTGAGCAGATGGGCTCAGCAGGCAGCCGCGGGAGGCACCCATTTTGCAGATAATGTTGAGGAAGGAGCAGCTGTGAAATCTGATATTCTGAGGTCTGTTGATTAGGGAGTCCAATCAACTTGATTAGGAGTTTGTTCATCAGGGTCTGTGGGACAATAGTGTTGAATGCTGCACTGATATCCAGAGACATCATTCTGACATGTGTCCTATTTTTTGGTGTATCATGGCTAGGTGCATGGCAGAAGTTAAGGCATCTGTTGTGGAGTAGTTCTCTTGGTAAATATAGTCGTGAGTTTGCAATGCAGCAAGAACGGAGGCTTTGATCTGTACCATTGCCAGTCATTTAAAGACAATAAGCAGTAGTTGTTTAGTTCTGAAGGTGTAGAATTCTTTGGTACAGATTTGAAGCATGTGGGGATAGGATGATAGTTTTCCTACTTTAAAATGACTTTGATGTCAATCTGCTAATTTCATATTTTTATATTCCAAATTTACTTAGTTGCTTTAATTAAGTGTTTAGAGGTTGGTCATGGCCAGAATCAACTCATGGCTAAGCAAAGACCTGGGCCCCTGCAATTTGCCTATCACCACAATCTCACGGGCTTTCCACATTGGACAATAGTAATACCTGCTGCTGCTTGTTGAGTACAGCTCAGTGTTCAATACCATCATTCCCTCTGTATTAATCAACAAGTTCCAAAACCTGGGCCTCAGTACATCCCTCTACAACTGGATCTGCACTGGCCAGTCTGTGCAGTAACATCTCTCTGACAATCAACATTAGTGCACCTCAAGATTGTGTGCTTAGCCCACTGCTCTACTCTCCCTACACCTGCAACTGTGGCTAGGCACAGCTCAAGTGCCATTTATAAATTTGATGCCAACTATTTCAGATGACATGGAGGTACACAGAAGATAGGTAAGCTGGCTGAATGGTGTCCTAACAGTAACATTGCACTCCATGTCAGTAACACCAAGGAATTGATTGTGGAGTTCAGGATGAGAAAGTCAAGGAATCAGCAACAGTGAGCAGTTTCAAGTTCTTAGGTGTCAACATCTCTGAAGATCTATCCTTGGTCCAAAATATTGATGCAACTACAAAGAAGGCACAACAGTGGCTATATTTCATCAGAAATTTGAGACTTGGTATGACATTATAGACTCAAATTTCTACAAATATACCGTGGAGAACATTCCAGTTACATCACTGTCTGGTATGGAGGGGCTACTGCACAGGATCAGAAAAGACTGCAGAAAATTGTGAATTCAGCCAGCTCCATCCTGGGCACTAGCCTCTCCAGCATCAAGGATAGCTTCAAAAGGCAATGCCTTTAAAAAGGCAGAATCCATCATTAAGGATCCCGATCATCCAGGCCATGCCCTCTTCTCATTGCTACCATCATGGAGGTGGTACAGGAGCCTGAAGACATACATCAACACATACACCAACACCTCAAGAATAGCTTCTCATCTATCAGATTTCTGAACGGACAATGAACCTACCTTGATTTTTTGCTCATTTTACAATACTTATTTAAATTTCTAAATATATTCATTGTAATTTAGTTTTAATTATGTATTGCAATATACTGCTGCCACAAAACAAATAGCAAGACATGCCACTGATAGCAAACCTGATTCTGAATTTAAATTCTTTATTCCTGTGGTATGATTTGAACACACTTCTGGATTATTAGTCTGGTAATTAGCGCCACTATACTATCATTTTCCCTGTAGTAAACTAGAGAACTTGTTTTTGTATAATTACATTTACCATCCTTGTTATTCTATCCAATAAGTTTTATTCAAGTTGTTGGCCCAACTAGGGAAGGAAACTAGTATGAGCCTATCATAAATTAATATTTAAAGATCATGATTTACATGCATTTGAACCTACTATTTGTCCAGCATTTAATACTATTTATCCCATGTAAAACTGTAGTTCACAACTAGCTAAATGAGTAATTTACTTGTCCTCTTTTCAAAGAGGTGGCAAACCACACATTCCAGGGGCTTGTGTACAATTCAAGGATTCACTGCTGATTCTGAAGTCTTGCTTTTGTTCATTCAGATATTAAATGAAGACACACAATGCAAGTGAGAATGTTACTTACACATAAAAAATGCAAAACTACAATACATACATTAAAACCCTCAGCATTGTCTTTACAATTAATGACCCCAAGAGCCCCTCTTTAATACTACACACACGGATTACTTAGAAAATTCATTTTGGTTTTAGAGAAAGCCACATTATTTTCATTACGTGTTACTTTTTAACATTGGCTAATATATACAAAATAAAATCCTGCAACTCTGCCCATAGATCCACATGCTATACAGGCTTATAATTTGAAAAAAAAAGGATGCCAAGTAGAAAAGAAAAAGCCAAATATTCAGATAACTCAGTTATTGTGCAAAGATAAATGTATATCCTAGAGCTTTACAAAATTAGCTTAAAATATTACGTTTTATCTTGACCTTCTATGATAATATTATGATCTTGCACCTTATCGTTCATTTCCTCCGTAGCTGTTACCCTTTATTCTGCATTGTTATTGTTTTACCTTGTTCTGTCTCAATGATGTGATTTGTAAGAACAGTATGCAAGACAAGCTTTTCACTGTTTCTTAGTACTCATGACAATAATAAACCAATTCAATACTACCACAATGTACTGACGTGATAAAATGACCTATGTTCATGGCATGTTTTTAGACTGTACTTGGTACATGTGACAATAATAAATATACTAGGAGGAAAAAGGATCAGTGCATTCCAAATTTAAGATACAAACTCTACTCTTTTGCTTCCTTAAAACAGTGGAAACCTAATGTGAAGGGTAAAACTCAAATGAAGTTCACTTAAGTTCAGCTGTTAAAAATTGGGTGCAAATAATTAAGGCATGCAGAGGCAGTTCCTGGTTCTGTATGCTGAAATAAAGTACAGATGTAATAGCAAGTTAGGCTACTAATCAAATAGTATTTATAATTTTGTACAGACCATTATACTGAAAAGACACAAGAATTAGACATTTTTAACATATGTGTAACACAAAAGGAGAAGATTTGCAGTTAGAAGAAAATTTAAAGTATGACTATTTTCCCCAAGAAATACTTTTTACCCCTTTAAGAGATTATATGGTAAACTGATGCAGGTGTTAAATAATTACGAGGGTATACAGACCACTTCCATAGCTCAGATATGCTAAAGACTAGAATTTTATAATTTCAGCTGAAGGTTTTTTTTAAAAAAACTAGCTACAGTGTAGTTAAAATGTGACATTCCCTGCCACAAATCAATTGGATCAGTTCTCAAAATAGCATAGCAAGAAAGATGTGATCATTGGCACTATTCTGATGTCACTTTCTGTAGCTGTGCTCTTTTTATTCCCTGTCAATGTAGTTAGATCTAATTTGTGATCAATTTTCTTTTTCTAACAGAACAACTAGCTGCACTGTGGGCTTTGAGTATTTTTGAGTTCAGTTCAGAAACTTTAGTATGATTCAATAACCAACAAATTTTGCAACATATAAATTTCCACTTTTTCACTAGTTTCTCTCAGTGACAGTTCTTCACAATATAAATTGTGCTCCACTCCAGTATTATGAGAACTGTACACAGTAACCCACCACCCATGTAAATGAATTAGTGGTTTGGGAAACCTTACAAGTTCTGTCAATCTCATCAGGTTGCTTTTTGGATATACCAGAATTTTTGTATATTCTTCTGTTGCTAGTCTACTTGTTCTTTTACCTGTAATTCACCAGCTCCATAATGCATTCAACTTATTAAGTTTGTTCTTATTTGTACATTTTAAACAATTTCCCCAGAACCAACCATGAGAAATTTTTACTTAAACCCCTACCTCAACCTTGGGTAGTAAAAGTTATGATTCTACACTATGCAACAAATGTGATGCTGATAAACAAATTACATCTAAACTTTAATTACTTCATACAAAGTATCATTTAACAGCACACAATTTTGATTTGACAATATATCTCGTGTATTAAGTTCTTGTAATAGCTTTTTCATTCTCTGTAATCGTTGCTCTTGGCGGCGAGACTTCTGCTGTAAGAATTTCAGTTTCTTCTTCAATTTCTCATTTTGTTCCTCCAACTGCTGAATCTTCTTTTTTTGTAAGCATGCATCTCCAACACTGTAGCTATGATCATAAACAGTTAAGAGTCCATGCGCTTGATTCAGTTCCGACTCCTCTATAATTTCCTCTGTTGCATGATGTTGGTCACTTGGTAATGCCATTTCTAACTTCTATCAATAAAGATCAACAGATTAATAGTTCAAGATATATAACTTTGACATTCAGTAAATTAAAGCTGTAAACAAAGGTCAACCATAAAAGCTACAAATAATTTATCAAATCCAACATTTGTAAAGTAAAAATGATTTTATTAAGATTTACAAAAGAAAATATTGTAGATAATACAGCAAGTACTTTGACAAAAGAATGGAACTTGTTAAATTTCTTTTAACAATAAATTTAATAAGACAATTTATTTGATAGAAAACCAGAGATTTTGGATCTATTCAAACCTGAAAAATTCCTGACTTGAAATATTATTTCTTTCCACAGATGCTGCCTGAATTGCTGAGTTTTTGTGACAATTTCAATTGAAAAACAAATTTCTGCTTTTAGCTACATTAAATGCAATGAGTTAAATAAAATTAAACAACATTTTACTTTTAACAATACACCAGTGAAGTCATTGAATACCAGATCAATGTAAGGCCTTTATTCAATAAAATGACCAAGAACAGATGTAATGACAAACCTTAGGATCAAAGAGTTTCAAACTTTTGTTTTCTTAATAAAAGCTTCAGCTCCCAGCATTCACAACTCTATTTTTTTTTAATACATTTTCTACATAGCTACAGATTAAAAAAACCCCTGGATCAAAATGAAGAACGTTGATACAGTGCAAAAATAAACATACAATAATAATATGATACAAAGAAAGATAATTGAGAAAGCACCCAAATTGAAGACATGTAAAATTAGTATCCTCCCCAAGCCCCGCAACAAAAAAAGACTCCAGACCAACAACACACTATAGAGAATATAAATCAGGACAATCAAACCCCCAAAACTGTAAATACACTTAGCAACAGAAGATATTAATGCCTACTACAAAAAAAAGAGCTGAAAGCAAGGGACCGAGAAAAAACCTTCGTTAAGAGGAAGGTTATGAAAGTACTCAATAAAAGGTCCCCAGACCTTATAGAACTTTAGATCCAAATTAAGGACTGAATAATGAATTTTTTCAAGGTCTAAGCAGGCCATAATATCGTTAAGCCATTGAGCATGTGTGGGCGGGGCAACATCTCTCCATCTATGGAGGATTAAATGTCTAGCCAGGAGAGAGGGAAAAGATAATATTCGACACTTAGTCGAACTCAGACGTAAATCTGTCTCACCCCAGAAACCGAACAAAGCAATTAAAGGGTTAGGTTCTAGGTGGTGATTCAGAATATACGATAACGTTATGAAGACATCTTTCCAAAATTTCTCCAAGCTAGGACAAAACCAGTACATATGAATGAGAGAGGCCTCGTCCCTTTTGCATTTATCACAAAGCGGACTGACGTTAGGGTAAAATCGAGATAGTTTAGATTTAGACATATGGGCTCTATGAACAATCTTAAACTGTAAAAGGCAATGGCGAGCACAAAGAGAGGTTGAATTAACCGATTTAAGAATCGAGTCCCAAGTCTCATCGGATAAAGAGGTAGTTAAATCATGCTCCCATGCCATTTTGATTTTATCCATAGGGGCACGTCGTAGGGCTGCTAATTTATCACGAATAAATGATATTAAACCTTTACCTAGTGGATTAATAGAAAGAAATAAGTCCATAATATTTTTCTCAGGCATTTCAGGGAAGTTAGGGATTAAAGGAGTAATAAAGTGTCTAATTTGGAGATATCTAAAAAAAATGAGCATTAGGCAGATTGAACTTAGCAGAGAGCTGTTGAAAAGAGGCGAAGCGATTATCAATAAAAAGATCTTCAAAATGTCTAATGCCCTTCCTATACCAATCATGGAAGGCTGAGTCATATGTAGTAGGTAAAAAAAGGTGATTATGTAAGATAGGGCTAGAAAAGGAAAAACCATGGAAACCATAAAATTTCCTAAACTGAGCCCATATACGCAAAGTGTGTCTGACAAGAGGATTAACTATTAATCTGGACAAACTACGAGGGAGTACAGAGCCGTGAAGTGCAGAGATAGATAATTCTTTAGTGGAGCTCAACTCCATTGCCACCCAATTAGGGCACTCAAGTTGGCCATGGAAAAAAGACCAAGGGGTAGCACAACGTATATTGGCTGCCCAATAATATAAACGAAAGTTAGGTAAAGCCATGCCACCCTCTTTTTTAGATTTTTGGAGATAAACTTTGTTAATTCTAGAGCGCTTATTCTTCCACAGATATAACAAAATAACAGAGTCTAAGGAATCAAAAAAAGATTTAGGAATAAAAATTGGGATTGATTGAAATAAATATAAAAGTTTAGGGAGAACATACATTTTAACAACATTAATACGACCTACCAAAGACATGGATAGAGGTGACCATTGTAACAGACTCTGTTTAATAGTATATGAAAGATTGGCAAAATTTTCACGAAAGAGATCTTTAAACTTCCTTGTGACTGTAATCCCAAGATAAGTAAATTGATTGTGGACTACTTTAAAAGGGAGATCACGAAATGTTAATTCTTGTGCTTCTTTATTAATTGGGAAAAGTTCGCTCTTATGTAAATTAAGTTTATATCCAGAGAACTGGCTAAACTGGTCAAGAAGTGAAAACATTGGAGGTAAGGGTGTAGACGGATTTGAAAGAAAAAGTAATAAGTCATCGGCATAAAGAGAAACTTTATGCTCAACACCCCCTCTCCAAATCCCGGTCAGTTCAGGACAATTTCGAAAAGCTATCGCCAAAGGTTCTATAGCCAAATCAAAGAGAAAGGGACTTAAAGGGCATCCCTGACGGGTGCCACGTTTAAGGTTAAATAACTGGGATTTCTGAGAATTAGTTAAAACAGAGGCAGTAGGACACAAATACAGCAATTTGATCCAAGAGATAAAACTTTGACCGAAGTCAAATTTTTCTAAAACTGCAAAAAGGTAGTTCCACTCTATACGATCAAATGCTTTCTCCGCATCAAGGGAAATAACACATTCAGGAATCCCAGCTGGAGGTGAATATAAAATGTTAAATAAATGCCGAATGTTAAAAAAAGGAAGACGGTTTTTAATAAAACCAGTTTGATCATCAGAAATAATAGAGGGAATAACAGTTTCTAATCTATAAGCCAAAACTTTGGCCAAGATTTTAACATCAACATTAAGCAAAGAAATCGGTCTATACGAGGAACACTCTGTTGGGTCTTTACCCTTTTTTAATAAAAGAATAATAGAAGCCTTATTAAAAGAGGGTAGCAATTTGCCGTAGTTAAACGAGTCAGATAATACTGAAAGTAACTGAGGGGAGAGAAGTGAAGAGAATGATTTATAAAATTCTACGGGGAACCCATCAGGTCCAGGAGACTTCCCTGAGGACAATGCAGAAATTGCAGAAGATATTTCTTCTGATGATATAGGCGCATTAAGTTTGGCTTTAAAATCAGATGAAAGCGAAGGAATATTCAGATTATTTTAAAAATGATTGATAGAGATATTGTCATTCAAAGATTCAGAGGAATAAAGTCGAGAATAGAAATTTTTAAATGCGTCATTGATTTCTAAGTGATCCGATGTAAGGTCTCCATTCTCCTTCCGGATCTTTGTAATATGTTGTTTGGCTTTGGAACACCTCAGCTGATTGGCTAGAAATTTACCAGATTTGTCACCATGAATATAAAAACGACTCTTACTTTCAAGAAGTTGGCGTTCGACAGGTTGAGTGGACAGAAGATTAAAATTAGTTTGAAGTTCTACACGTTTCTTGTATAGTTCAGGATTCTTAGTTTGAGCATACAGTTGATCCAATTCTTCAATCTGATTAATGAGGTCTAATCGATCTGCTCAGGACTTTCTATTAAGATTTGCTGTATAGGAGATTATTTGACCCCTCAGATATGCTTTCATGGCATCCCAGACAATCTGGGATGACACTTCAGGTGATGTATTGGTGTTAAAATAAAAGGTTATCTGATCCTTGATAAATTTTAGAAAATCATCATCCGATAGTAAAGTCGAGTCAAACCGCCAGTGTTTATTCCTCTGAGGAAGGCCAGGAAAATTTAAAGACAGAGTAATTGGGGCATGGTCAGAAATCAGTATACTCTGATAATCACAAGAATAGACAAATGGAATGAGTTGATTGTCGAGTAAGAAGTAGTCAATTCTAGTAAAGGTATGGTGAACATGTGAAAAAAAAGAATAATCTCTCTCAGTAGGATGAAGGAAACGCCATATATCAGAGATACCATAATTAGAGAGAAACGATTGTATAGCTGAGGCAGATTTAGTAGGTGGTCTAGTAACAGAGGACGATCGATCCAAACTAGGATCTAACCAACAACTGAAATCACCACCCAGTATAAGAGAGTATGAGTTTAAGTCTGGTAGTGAGGAGAAAAAACGTTCAAAAAAATTAACATCATCAAAATTGGGGGCATACAGGTTTGCTAGTACAACTTTAGTATTATATAGTTTACCAGAAACAATAACAAAATGGCCATTTGTATCAGATATCTTATTATGGAGTTCAAAAGGAATATTTGAGTTAATAAGGATGGAGACCCCCCCTAGCTTTGGCAGCAAAGGATGAATGAAAATGCTGACCCGCCCACTTTGACAAAAGCCGGGAGTTATCAGAACAACGAATATGAGTTTCTTGAAGGAAAGCAATGTCCGCTTTGAGTTGTTTAATATGTGAGAAGACCTTCCTTCTTTTAACAGGGTGATTCAATCCCTTTACATTCCAGCTCACAAATTTAAGTGTATTAACCATTATCAATTGTTAGTGCGTAGAAGGCAGCAGGCAGATAAAAAGTCAAGCAGTACAATAACAGTCTGGGAGCAAAAATGTAAACATAGATTCGTAGAATCAAAACAGAAACATGTCCTGAGTAAGAGGAAAGCAAAGGAAACAGTGAGTGGTGTTGGAACTGCAAAACCCACCCCACCCTCCCAACCCAAAACTAGATGGCTACCAAAAAAAGCAGCTAGCTCTACCAAAAAAATTAACCCAAGTATGACTTCCAGTTCTGTGTCGTTAACAACAGTTCCGTATAAATACTATAGCAAATGGTAACTAGTTTATGCACTAGAAAACATAACAAATAGGAACAGCTTCAGCAGAAGTATGAGACTTAATACAAAGAAAATCAAAAGAAAACCAAAACTAACTTACCCGTGAAAAATTATAGAAGATTAAAAGGAAAAAAAGGGAGGGAGAAAAGAGGGAAATTATAGATTCGAAAAGAGTACTTATCAACCATTTACAGAAAAAAAAAGCAAAACTTAAAACTATGAATCAACCAACAGGGAGGCCTTCAATAAAAACTCCCAACCTCCAAAACAAGTTAAAGTCAATTGTAGATCTCTATAGATAAAGTTATACAGGAATACAATGGATTGCACAAGTACAAACTAAACGTCCGCAGGGAAACATTAAACTCGGATTATCTATTTAGAAAAAACGCACCAAGTCCAGGGAGAGATTGTCTACAGCCCTTAGAGTCTCAATAGATAATGTCTGAATTATTCAAGTACAGTCTGAGTCAGGAAAAAAAAAATAGCTTTACTACGAGAGGTACCTATCCACCATTTTAGAAGGTCAGACCGGGTTCCTGAGGAGACGGGATAGCCGGAAGACTTCCAACAAATGCCTCAGCATCCTTCACTGATTTAAACCACTTATATTCTCCAGTAGTAAGCGTAATTCGCTGGTCGGCTGGATTGCGAAAAGAGGGTCTAAAACCATGATCAAAAAGCACTTTCATTACACCTTTAAACTCAGCGCGCATCTTCAGAACCTGGGGGGCAAAATCCTCCACAAAACGAATGACTGTATTTTGAAAAGCAAAATTACCTCTGCGGCGTGCCTCCATAATCAAACGGTTTTTCACCTGGTATTGATGAAAGCACAAAATTACCGGCCGTGGGCGGGAACCCAGAGTTGCACGGGGAACGTAGATCCTGTGTGCTCTTTCAAGCTCAGGTGGAGTCGGAAGAAATTCTTTCCCAAAAATCTCACAAAGAAAATCGGAAAAAAATTTCACGGGAGAGCCCTGTTCGGTGGCCTCTGGCAAACCAAGAATTCATAGATTGCAACGTCTGCTACGGTTTTCAAGATCCACCATTTTGGAAAAAAGCTTACAAATCTGCTGCTCTAGGCTGCAGCAGAGGGTTTCCAGATATTGGACACGGTGTTTTAGATCTTCAGAAGTTGAGTCGATGCAAGATAAATGTTCGGCATGTTCGTCCACTCTAGCGTTGATCCGATCCAATTTGACATCCAGCTGGTTGAAAGAAGTTCTAAATTCCTTTAAAATATCTTGTCGATGCTGTTCCAAAGCAGCGAGAATGTCAACTGGCAAAGCCGTAGAAATTTCTTTTTTCCCGGTTTTAGTACTTTTGTTAGACATTATAAGATAGATGTGTTCGCAGGCAAGTAAGAGAAACCTAATAAAATACCTAACTAAGGTTTAAGAATGGAGACATATAGTGCAAAGGTAGGGAAAATGACGGAGCAAAAGTTCGGAACAGCTAAACAGTCGCCATCTTGCCGGAAGTCCTCCCACAACTCTTTATAGTAATTTGGGCACAAAATATTCTTATTTCTCTGATAAGCTTCTGATTACTTGCATGACAATTACAGAAACCAAGCAGGTGATAAGGGAATTTCCCTGATGGTGAAATACCACATTTAAAATATTTATAGATTTGAATTCCAAAAAAAAATGTGTACTCTTGTATCAGATTCAGCTGGTTGTATTCTGCACCAGGATGGTAATAGCAATAAGATGCTACAAAAATGATTATTTTGAAGACAGCAGATGCTGGAATCTAGAGGGAAAGAAAACAAACTTCTGGAGGAAATCAGTGGGTCAGGCAGCATCTTTGTAGAAGAGGAAGAAGAATGATATAGCAACAGAGTGGAGAACTAAAGTGGCTTGCAACCAACTCTAGATGGGTCATAGTAGAAAGAGCATGGGTGTTTGGTAAAAAGGTCACCTACCCAACACTATTTCCCCACGTCTGTTAAACCACCAACTTAACTACTATATTTATGTACTCTAGCAATTTTATCAGCTAATACATTTAATTGTTAAGGTTGAAATTGTTAGCATCTAAGCATTTCATTAGCTATAATTACATCAGCTTTAGTCTGTGAACACCAGTCTTGCATTACAGTACATTTCTCTTGATACAAAATACCTCAACATTGATTCATTATTGTTAGACTTACAATACCCAAGTAAGTAATAACGAAACAAACATCAGCAAAATCTTATCTGGTCATCAACATTAGAGGAAAAAGTATATAACCCGAGCTGCTTCATTTGCAGATCTTCCTAAATATATAGAAATGGATGGTTACTTAAATGATAGTACAATTAGCTTAAAGATGAACACGAGATACAGATCATAGCTCAATTCATCTCCTTGATCCAAATTAAAAGCAAAACTGACAGATGCTGTAAGTACCATAATCATGTCATTACTGCTGTCCTAATAGTGACATGGGGAAAAAACTAATCACATACCCATTTTTTAAAGGCACTCTTTAAGAAGATTTTAAAAGAGCACAGGACCTTTCGGGACTTTTTGGTGGCCTTCAATCATCATGAGCACTTGCTTGTGAGGGAAGCAGCGCAAGATTTTAAAAGAACCTTGGGCCCTTTCGGGACTTTTCCGAGGCCTTAATCATAACGGTCTATTAGGCACTTGGCAAAGCCTAACGAAAAGACAAGAAGTGTAAGCGGAATGGCCAATATGTGAGAGGGCAAGTTTTGAGAATGGTCAGGCTTTGGCAAGAAGAGACTAATACTGTTGCTTTTTCTTTCTTTGTTAATATGCAACTAGTGCAGGGAGAATGGGTCTAGAGGTAGTAGTATGTTGTTAGTGTGAGATGTGGGAGACCTCCAGTCTCCCTGATAACACCACCTGCTGTAAGTGCATACAGCTGCAGCTCCTGAGAGACGGTGTTAATGAACTGGCACTGCACCTCCACCTGGATGACTTTCAGCTCATATGGGAGAATGAAGAGTGATAGATAAGGAGCTACAGGGAAGCAGTCACCTCCAAGTTGCAGGAGGTAGGTAGCTGTGAAACTGTCAGGAGAAGGGAAGGGAACTGGCAATCAGTGTAGCGTACCCCTGTGGCCATTCCCCTCAATAAGTATGCCAGTTTGGTTACTGTTGAGGGGCTGATCTACCAAGGGGAAGACGCAGCCACCAGGTCTTTGGCAAAGTTGGCTCTGTGGCTCTGAAGGGAAGGGGGAGGAATGATAGGGGATTCCACAGTTAGAGGAGCAGATAGTAGATTTTGTGGACGTGAAACAGGATGGTATGTTACCCCCCCCAGGTGCCAGGGTCAGGGATGTCTTGGATCATATCCACAACATTCTAAAGGGGGAAGGTGAACAGCCAGAATTTGTGGTACATATTGGTACCAATGGCATACATAGAATGAGGTTCTGAAGAGAAAAATATAGTGAGTTATGTAGAAAACTGAAAAGCAGGACTTGAAAGGTAGCAATCTCTGGATTGCTGCTTATGCCACGTGCTAGTGAGGGTAAGAATAAGATGATTTGACAAATGAATGCATGACTGACGAATTGATGCAGGGGACAGGATTTCAGATTTCTGGATCATTGATATCTGCTCTGGGGAAGGTATGACTTGTAGAAAAAGGACAGGTTACACCTGAACTTGAGGGAGACCAATATCCTTGCAGGCAGGTTTGCTAGAGCTGATGGGTAGGGTTTAAACCTAATTTGGCAGGGGATGGGAACCTGAGTGATGGGGCTGAGGATGGTGCAGTTGTAGACATGTAGATGAAGTCTGCAATGAAACTGAGGGAAAACAGGCAGATGATAGGGCAAAATAGCAGTGAGTGGGATGATTTTAAGTGTAACATGGGGGCAAAATTGAAAAGGTTGACGAATACAAGACTGAAGGCATATTTGAATATATACACTATATGAATGAAGTAGATTAACCTGTAGCACTGTTGAGATTGGCAGGTATTAAGTTGTGGGCATCACTGACTCGTGGCTGAAAAATTATCACAGTTGGGATGTACGTATCGAAAGGACTGAGGCAAAGGGGGTGGGGTGGCTCTGTTGGGAAAAAATGAAATCAAGTCCTTAGAAAGAAGTGACATAGGATCAGAAGATATAGAATCCTTGTAGGTAGAGATAAGAAACTGCAAGGATAAAAAATAGACCCTGATAGGAGTTTTATAGAGGCTTCCAAACATAGCCAGGATGTGGAATAGAAATTAGAACAGGAGCCATGAGACAGGAGCAGAATTAGGACATTCAGCCCATCGAATCTGCTTCATCATTCCATCATGGCTGATTTATTATCCTCCTCAACCCCCTTCTTCTACCTTCCCCCTGTAACTTTTGACGGAACGACAAAACAAGAACCTATCAAACTTCGCTTTAAACATCCCCAATGACTTGGCCTCCACAGCCATCTGTAGCAATGAATTCCACAGATGTACTACTACCTGGCTAAAGAAATTGCTCCCCATCTGTTCTAAAATGGACATCCCTCTATTCTGAGGTGGTGCCCTCTGGTCCTAACCTTCCACACTATAGGAAACATCCTCTCCACATCCATACCATACACAGGCCTTTTCTACCTCATGAACAGTAGCCCAGGATGTGGGATTAAAAAATGGGAGATAGAAAAGGCATGTAAAAATGGCAATGTTATTATAGTCATGAGGGATTTCAATAATGCAGGTAGATTGGGAAAATCAGGTTGGTGCTGGATTCCAAGAGACGGAATTTGTAGAATACCAATATGATGCCATTTTCAAGCAGCTTGTGATTGAACCAACCAGGGAAAGGCAACTGGTAATGAATCAGATTTGATCAGAGAGCTTAAGGTAAAGGATCCTATAGAGACAGTCATCTTAAAATGATAGAGTTCACCCAGCAGATTGAGACAGAGAAAATAAAGTCAGATATATCAGTATCTTAGTGGAATAAATGAAGTCACAGAGGCATGAGAGAGGTGTTGGCCAAAGATGATTGAAAAAAGGACACTAGCAGGGATGACTTCAGAACAGCAACGGCTAGTATCTGGGAGCAGTTCAGAAGGCACAGGCCCCCAAGCCATCAGACTCCTCAATACCCAGAGCCTGGACTGACACCAACTTACTGCCTCTACTGTGCCTATTGTTTATTATTTATTGTAATGCCTGCACTGTTTCATGCACTTTATGCAGTCCTCGGTAGGTCTGTAGTCTAGTGTAGTTTTTGTACTGTTTCATGTAGCACCATGGTCCTGAAAAACATTGTCTCGTTTTTACTGTGTACTGTACCAGCAGTTATGGTCGAAATGACAATAAAAAGTGACTTAACTTGAGATACATCCCATTGATGAAGCTGCATTCTAAAGGAAGGAAGATGCAACTGTGGCTGACAAGGGAAGTCAAAGACCATAAAAGTAAAAAGGAAGGTGAATAACACAGCAAAAAATAGTGAGAAGTTTGAGGATTGAGAAGATTTCAAAGCTAACAAAATGCAAATAAAACGAGAGAAGAAAAGATGAAAAATGAAAGTAATCTAGCTAATAACACAAAAGAAATGCGACACTGGATATTAGACCACTGGAAAAGGACACAGAAGTAGTAACAGGGGACAAAGAAATGGCAGACAAACTTAATAGTTATTTCATGCCAGTCTTCACTGTGGAAGACACTAGCAATATGCTAGAAATTCAAGGGTGTCAGGGGGCAGAAGTGAGTGCACTTGCTATTACTAAGGAGAAGACACTTGGGAGCTGAATGTTCTGAAGGTAGATAAGTCAACTGGGCCAGATGGACTACATCCCAAGGATCTGAAAAGGGTAGTTGAAGAGATTGTGGGGGCATTCGTAATGATCTTTCAAAAATCACTAGATTCTGGAATGGCTCAGGACTCGAAAAATATAAATGTCATTCCACTTTTCAATTAAAGGAGAGAGGCAAAAGAAAGGAAAATATATACCAATTAGCCGACTTTAGTGGTTGGGAAGATGTTGGAGTCCATTATTAAGGGTAAGGTTTTGGGGTACTTCAAGGCACATGATAAAATAGGCCAAAGTCAGCAAGGTTTCCTGAAGGGAAAATATTGCTTGACAAACCTGTTGGAATTTTTTGAGGAAATAATAAGCAGGGTAGACAAAGGAGAATCAGTGTATGTTGTTTACTTGGATTTTCAGAAGGCTTTTGACAAGGTGTCGCACATGACATTGCTTAACAAGAGTCCATGAAAAGATATGAACATAGATAGGAGATTGGCTAATTGGCAGGAGACAAAGAGTGGAAATAAAAAGGGCTTTTTCTGGCTGGCTGCCAGTGACTAGTGGTGTTATGCAGAAGTTGGTGTTGGGACCACTTCTTTTCACATGTCAATGATTTGGATGATGGAATAGATGGTTTTGTAGCCAGGTTTGCAATATTAGCATTCATTTGGAGTCATAGAAAACTACAGCATAGAAACAGGCCCTTCGGCCCATCTAGCTCATGGGGAACCATTTAAACTGCCTAGACCCATCAACCTGCAGCCAGACCATAGCCCTCCATACCCGTCCCATCCATGTACCTTCCAAACTACTCTTAAACGTTGAAATCAAAATTGCATCCATTATTTGCACTGGTAGCTCATTCCACACTCTCACCACCCTCTAAAGATGTTTCCCTTCATGTTCTCCTTAAACATTTCATCTTTCACCCTTAACCCATGACCTCTAATTGTAGTCTCACCCAGCCTCAATGGAAAAAGCCTGCTTGCATTTACCCTACCTATACCCTTCAATTTTGTATACCACTATCAAATCTCCTCTCAATCTTCTACTTTCTAAGGAATAAAGTTCTAACCTATTTAATCTTTCCTATAACTCAGGTTCTCTAGTCCTGGCAACATCCTTGTAAATTATCTCTGTACTTTCAATCTTATCTAGATCTTTCATGTTGGTAGGTAATTTCATACAATACTCCAAATTAGGGCTCAATAATGTACAACATAACAACCCAATGCCTGCACTCAATACTTTGATCATTAAAAGCCAAAGTGCCAAAACCCTATCCACCTGTGATACTACTTTCTATGAATTATGGACCTGTATTCCCACATCCCATTGTTCTATGGCACTTCACGGTGCCTTCCCACTGGCTGGTCCTCCTAAAGTGCAACATCTCACACATCAGCATAAAATTCTATCTGCCATTTATCAGCTCACTTTTCCACCTGGTCCAAATCCTATTAAAAGATCTGATAGTCTTCCTTGCGGTCCACTCACCCCCAATCTTGCGTCATCTGAAAATTTGATGATCCAGTTAACCACATTATTATCCAAGTCATTGACACAGATGACAAACAACAACAGACCCAGCACTGATCCCTGTGGCGTTCCTCTAGTCACAGGCATCTAGTCAGAGAAGCAACCATCTACTATGACACATTGGCTTCTCCCACAAAGATCATGTCTAATCCAATTTACTACCTCATCTTGAATACCAAGTGACTGAACATTCTTGACCAATTTCCCAAGCAAGGCCTTATCAAATGAAGTTCATGTAGAAAACATCCACTGCTTTGCCTTTATCAACGTCCTTAGTAACTTCCTAAAAAAAATCTTTATAGATTGTTTAGACACAACCTACCATGTACAAAGCCATGCTGACTATCCCTAATCAGTCCCTTACAATACCCTCCAATAACTTTCCCACTACTAATGTCAGGTTCACCAGCCTATAATTTCTGGTTTACTCTTAGAGCCTCTCTTAAGCAGCAGAGCAATATTAACTATCCTTCTATCTTCCAAGACCTCACCTGTCGCTAAGGATGATTTAAGTATCTCTGCTAGGGCCCCTGCAATTTCTGCACTTGCCTCCCACAGAGTCCAAGAGAACACTTTGTCAGGCCCTGGGATTTGTCCAACCTAATTTACCTCAAGAGAGCAAACACCTACTCCCCTGTAATCTGTACAGGGTCCAAGACCTCGCTGCTGCTTTGTTCATTTCTATAGACTGTGTCTGTCTCCTGAGTAAATACAGATGCAAAAAAAAAACATTTAAGATCTCCTCCATCTCTCTTGGCTCCACAGATAGATTACCATTCTGATCTTTCAGAGGACCATTTTTTCTACTCGAAATCCTTTTGCTCTTAACATATCTGAATAAGCTTTTAGGATTCTCCTTCACCTTGCCTGTCAGAGCAACCTCATACCTTCTTTTAGCACTCCTGATTTCTTTCTTTGCATTTCTTAAACTCAACTACCTCATGTAGGAAGGCAGATTACTATCTAAATGGAGTCAAGTTAGAAAAAGGGGAAGTACAACGAGATCTAGGTGTTCTTGTACATCAGTCAATGAAAGCAAGCATGCAGGTACAGCTGGCAGTGAAGAATGCTGGCTTTTATAACAAGAGGAATTGAGTATAGGATAAAGAGGTCCTTCTGCAGCTGTACAAGGCCCTGGTGAGACCCCACCTGGAGTATTGTGTGCAGTTTTGGTCTCCAAATTTGAGGAAGGACATTCTTGCTATTGAGGGAGTGCAGCGTAGGTTCACAAAGTTAATTCCCGGAATGGCGGGACTGTCATATGTTGAAAGATTGGAGCGACTGGGCTTGCATACACTGGAATTTAGAAGGATGAGAGGGGATCTGATTGAAACATATAAGAATATTAAAGGATTGGACGCACTGGCGGCAGGAAGCATGTTCCCGCTGATGGGTGAGTCCAGAACTAGAGGCCACAGTTTAAGAATAAGGGGTAGGCCATTTAGAACAGAGATGCGGAAAAACTTTTTCACCCAGAGAGTGGTGGATATGTGGAATGCTCTGCCCCAGAAGGCAGTGGAGGCCAAGTCTCTGGATGCAGTCAAGAGAGAGTTAGATAGAGCTCTTATAGATAGCGGGGTCAAGGGATATGGGGAGAGGGCAGGAATGGGGTACTGATTGTGTATGATCAGCCATGATCACAGTGAATGGCGGTGCTGGCTTGAAGGGCCAAATAGCCTACTCCTGCACCTACTGTCTATTGTCATATTGTCTATTTGTTCCCACCCCCCTTATATCTTCCATGCACCTCCCTTTTCTTCACAAGAGCCTCAATATCTCTCAAAAACCAAGGTTACCTAAAGCTGTTATTCTTGCCTTTTATTCTGACAAGAACATACAAGGTTTGTACTCTTAAAATTTTACTTTTGAAGGTCTTCCATTTATGAAAAGACTTTATAAGGCTCTAGTGAGGTCTAGCTTGGAACACTGTGAGCAGTTTTGGTCTACCTTTTTAAGAAAGGATATGCTGACACTGGAGAGGACTGTATGATGAACAGTTGATTGATTTGGGCCTGTACTCACTGGAGTTTAGAGGAACGACAGGAGATCTTATTGAAAACTACTGAATATTCAAAGATGTGGAACATTGAAAAGTATAGAAATATAAAGTGAATATAGAGGATGTTTCCAATAGTGGGGGAAGTCTAGGACCAGAGGGAACAGCCTCGGAATAGAAGGAAAACCCTTTAGAATACAGATGAGGAACAATTTTAGCCAGAGGATGGTATATTTGTGGAATTCAGTACAGCAGGTGGCTGTGGAGGCCAAGTGATTGGATGTATATAAAGTGAAAATTGATAGGTTCTTGATTAGAATGCGCATTAAAAGTTACAGGGAGAAGGAAGGAGAATGGGGTTGAGAGGGATAGTTAATCATTCATGATGAAATGGTGGGCCAGACTCAAAGGACAAAGTAGCTCTACTCTGTTCCTATGTCTTATGGTTTAATAAACATTATAAATTATAAATAACCTAAGAGTTACCTTAGACTGTTGATTTGATCGAGTAAAACAGAATATGGATGGCACAGCATTTTCTTCCAGTATTTTATTGTTACAGTTCTTTCTGAAACAGTCCAATGTGAAATGTTCTGAACACAAATTGCTGTTTTTAGTGGGTATAAAATTCCGTCTTCTTACTGCCTCCAGCCACTTTTTGCAGAGCTCCGGCCGCTTCAGGGGAAACCTTCAATTGGGTTTTAAAAATACTGTTAGAGAGAAGACCCATATATTGATAGCTACCAATAAAACTGGTTATTTACAATTGGATTTTCACCATTCTCCCAAGGACACAACTGGTCTCCTGATTATAAACTGCAGCCAAAAGAAACCAAACAATGTAAGTATATACAAAATAATGTCTATTCCATTCTTTAGTATATCATACTCAGTTAATGATTCAGGATAATTGATATTTGCAGGCCACTGTAGTGATGTCACACACAAATAAGTGTTTCAATCTCCAAATTTACCTGTATTGTCCAAACTGGTCCTCACAGCTATTTAATTTGGCCGTGTGTTTTAGCCAAGGCTGCAGTTATTTTACTGCTCTTCTGTGGCCATGCAACTCATTTATTCCTCCTCACGTCCCATTGGCTTTGGCTCAACATTGGAATAGAGGCAAAAAGCAATAAGATCATGGCTTTAAACCCCTTTCAGTATTACTAAATTTTTTTTTTACACCCAATCAAATAATTTTAAAGTGTAATAATAATGTTAAGAAATACAACAGTCAATTTGCATAGATCCAAGTTCCACACATGACAGTAATACACAATCTGTATCTTTATTGGTATTAGTTGAAGTATCAGCCAAGGTCCGGTCCTTTTTGGATAGCACCACAGCCTTTTTCACATCCAAATGAAAAATCCTATAGTTCCAAATGTCAGTATAATGTCTCATCAAAAAAATTAAAATGTTGATAGCACAATTCATACTCAGTGCTACGATATCAGCCTAGATTAGAATTTGATTGAATAGTCACCTTAATCACATGAGAATGCTACCATAGCCATCACTACTACTTCATGGGTAAAACAGCAAAAGGACAAGGTCAAAAGTGAAGAGAAAGACATTTCCACTTTTAGCTTTATTTAAAAATATACTTAAATGCCAGACTGTCATATTTTGTGGAAAGAAAATCCATTAACATTTCAGGTCAAATCAGTTCTGACAAAGGGTCTTTGACCTGAAACATTAACTGTTTCTCAGAGATGCAGCCTGACCTGCAGATGTTTAAAAATATCAGAAATAATGTGATTTCTATCATCCACAGCTTATTTTTTGACTTTCACATATCTGTAGTTTTATTAGACCAGTCTACCATTGATTTCACTATGTACGTTTTCTGAGTCCTACTCACACATCACATCACCAATAAAGCCGGTTTTAGGAATTCATAGAACCTTTAATACATCAAGTTTATCCAGCTGGGGTTAGATCAAGTACAGTACCACTTTGCCCATTAACTTAGATTATCACAGGCCTATCACTCTGTGCCATCACAGCTATCACAATTGCAAAGACTCACTGCAAAATATAGCAAGAAAGTCCATTACCACAGCCAAAAGGAAAACAGTATTTTAAGACATTAGAATTATGGATAAAAATAAAATGCTGCAGATAATAGAAAACTACAATAAGATTTTAGAAACTCACTACTTCAAGCAAGCTTTCCATCATTATTTTCTTAACTTAGTTTTTTTTAAAAACACAATTCTCTATCTCTGATCCAAAGGCACGCTGTGAAATCAACCCCTCACTCCATCACAACTAACCCTAGAGTTATTTACCAACTCCGCCCTCACATACACACTTCCGGATCATCCCCTTGAGTCACTCGCCCTGCTCATCCTGCTACCCTGGAGACCCTTTCAGCTTCAACCCTCCTGCCAAATTTCTTTACCCTGCCCAACGTCAGTAGCTTTCCTACCTCACCATCAACATCCCGCCTTGTTCAACTTCCTTTCTGACGCCATTCAAGGAGTGGCCTGGCTAGTCAGCCAGCACCAAGATTTCAGCTCACTCTATGTGCCAACATAGAGCCACAACCAATACACTCCCCGACGGAAGCCGCCACCCAGAGCCTACCTGTGGAAAGAAACGCCACGGTCTTTATCATACCGATTCTTGCAGCCGTAAGCAGAGCAAGATAACACCATGGCGCCGAGCAGCGTCCAAGCACCAACCGCGCCTACCTGACCCTGTTCACGGCTCTCATTGGCTGGGCCTGCCGTTTCTGCTGTATTGGCGGTGATGTCACTGACGGCGGCTGGGGCGATCGGCACCTTGTACTGTAGTGGTGGCTCTCGAAGAGAAACTAAAGGAAAACTTTGCCGAGGCTAAGAGGACGTAACAATTAATAAATGAAGTTGTTATGACTGACTAATACTGAGCCATATGAAAGCCGTAACTCGGAAATATATTAGTATTTACATAGCGAACGTCTCTGGAAAAGTAGAATCTGAGAGAGTCTCACTCTCCTGACACAAAGTTTTATACTTCTTCAACACAAAGATAACAATTAACGATCAATTGTTTATTTTAACATTTGGAATATAGTCACGTAAATGTACTGAATTACATGTTTACAATGACAGCACACCCTAACAAGCAGAACCCTTTGAATAAGGGGAGAATTCCCACTACCCAGCCCTACCTGAAGATTCATCACCATTTGAATGAAGAACTTCCTCTTAACAGTTAAATGGTCTGACCTATATTATGAGACTATGATTTCCAGTTCTAGGTTTCCCAATCAGGAGATATATATTATATTCTTACAAACCTCGTGGAATATAATAATAACAATAATAATACTTTATTGATCCTGAGTGGGAAATTCTCTCGTTACCGCAGCAATATTTAAAAACATGCTTAGCAGTGTACTTAACTAATAATAAATACAGAATAATATACACAATAATAATGTATCAATATGCAATAATAATGTACAAAATAATAAAATAGAGATTATTATACTATGATGTGTGTCACCTGTGCACAGAGATGAAATGTTGTATCTGCTTATTGCAATTGTTAGGAAAGCTTTTCTGTAACGATCCTTATGACAGCGGAGCTGAATGAGTCTGTTCAGAAGGGTGCTCCACAGTTTATTCAGTAGGTCATGGAGAGAATGTGCCATATGGTCCATAATGGCTAACAGTTTGTTTAGTAACCTCCTCTCCACCACTAACTCAAGAGTCCAGGTTGTAGCCAAGGATGGATCCAGCCTTTTTGATGAGTTTATTTAGTCTTTTTGTATCACCAGCACCGATGCTGCTCCCCCAACATAAAGCAGCAAAGAAGACTGCACTCACTGCAACAGACTGGTAAAAGAGCTCCAACATCCTTTTGAATGATCCAACATCCAACATTGAAGGATCTCAGGTTCCTTAGAAAATGGAGTCTGCTCATCCCCTTGTTGTAAACAACCTTGGTGTTGTTTTTCCAGTCAAGTCTTATAGGTTCATTGCCTTCTCATACAGCAACTGTTCTATCCCAGAAACCAATCTGGCAGACTTTCATTCCACTCCCTCTGTGGCAAGAAGATCTTTCTTTTCAGTACGGAGACCAAAAAAGCAGGTAATACTCCAGCTACAATCTCACCAAGGCTCCATGTAATTAAGATTCATTAAGATTCAAATCTTCATGAAAATGCCAACGTACCAATTGCCATCTTAATTGTTTATGATATCTCCATGTTCTTCATTAACTTTTATATAAGGATGCATAGGTTTCTGATGCATAGATTTGCCAATCTATGACCATTTTTTTAAAAATCCTACTTTCCTGTACTATACACATAAGTGAATGAACTCACATTTAATCCTACTCCTTTCTTCCCACCTGGTAAATTAATTCCCAGTCCAAGACTGTATATTAAACCCAATTCTTTGCATTGATTGAAATTCAATTCCTCTCAGGATCTGTTTCCCTTTTTCTTTTGATCCCATTTCTTCCAAATTCCAACCCTCAGCATTTTCTTCACTAACGTTTTGTTTATCTTCCCCCTCTGTTCCCAAAGATCAGTCTTCAGACATGGCTTCACATTTTCCCCCTGTGTCCCTGTGAACTCTTCCTCTAATTCTGTGTCCATTTCTTCTTCCAGATGTCTTCAGTTCAGATTACAGACCCCTTCTCCCCTCTCCAGAAACCCCAACCCATCTGGACCCTTCCCTCTGGCCTCTGATTATCTATAAAACTATTCATTTATAACTGCTGATGCAATGTTGACTGGCTTGATATTTTAAGTTCTTTCACTTGCTCTGAACTACTCAGTTTTGAACTTGTAGTACTTTGTTTACTAGAAACAATTCTTACATCAGGTGCATTTAAGAACCTCTTAAATAAGTACATTGATGACAGAGAAGTAGAAAGCTATGTTGGAGCAAAGGTTTAGATTGATCTTAGAGTTGGTTAAAAGAATGGCACAACATCATGGATTGAATTACCTGTACAGCACTGTAACGTTCTCTGTTCCATGTTCTTATATTGACACTATACTCATCTCAAAAGATGGTACCATTATGGTCTAGCAAACTGATGTTTATCTACAGAAGTTAAGCATCGTCTCTCAGCTTCCTCCTGTACCACCCTCTGGAGTGCAACTGAGTCCTAATCCCTAATTCAATGTGTCCAACAATGCCCATCCACCCTCCTTTCTTCAGTGTATCTCTGATATGTACATATTTAAGCTCAGCTTTCCCATCTACTGAGTATCTGACACTGACCAACAAACATGCTGGAGGAATTCAGCAGATCCAGTGGCATCTGTGGATGCAAAGTCGAACATTCAGGGGGAGACCCCTTCACCATCTTGCTTCATTTTTAGTATCTGCAGTCTCTGTCTTTTCTTTCTCTCTCTGTGACATTTCTCAGACACGCATTCACTGCCTCCTTCTGTACCAGGTTTCTTACAGCCCTCGCCCTCCTCAGCTGTGAGAGAAACATCAGAAAGATTTCACTAGCTCTGCCCACTTCATGATTCACAGATAACAGATACGTCCTCTTCTCATTGCTATCATCAAGGAGGAGGTACAGGAGCCCAAAGACACACACTCAACATTTCAAGAAAAACTTTGTGGTGAGGAAGGCAAATGCAATGTTAGCATTCATTTCAAAAGGTCCAGAATACAAGAGCAGGCACGTGATGCTGAGACTTTATAAGGAACTGGTCTGGCCTCACCTTGAGTATTGTGAAAAGTTTTGGGCTCCTCATCTATGAAAGGATATGCTGGCATTGGAGAGGGTTCAGAGGAGGTTCACAAGGATGATTTCAAGAATGAAAGGGTTATCATAATGAGGAACATTTGATTACTCTGGGTCTGTACTCACTGGAACTTAGAAGGATAAGGAGTGATATCATTGAAATCTTTCGAATACTGAAAGGCCTAGACAGTGTAGATGTGGAAAAGATGTTTCCCATGGTGGGAGAGACTAGGACAAGAGGGCACAGCCTCAAAATAGAGGGGCAATCATTTAAGACAGAGATACTGTGAAATTTCTTTGGACAGAGGGTGGTGAATTTGTGGAATGTATTACCACAGGCAGCTGTGGAGGGCAGTTTCTTGGGTTTATTTAAGGCAGAGCTTGATAGGTTCTTGATTACACACAATATCAAAGGTTGCAGGAAGAAGGCCAGGGAATGGGGGTGAGGAGGGGGAAAAAAAATCAGTCATGATTGAATGGAGGAGCAGACTTGACAGGCCAAATGGCCTAATTCTACTCATAAGTCTTATGGTCTTACAGTCTAACTTCATCTTTGCTATTGGAATTCTGCAAGGACAATGATCCATGAACATTACTTTTCACTCTCTTTTTCCCCCACTATTTATTTATTTATTTATTTATTTATTTAATGTAATGTGCACACACATACAGTAATTTATAGTTTTTATTCTTATGTATAACAATATACTGCTGCCACAAAACAACAAATGTGATAACATATGCCAGTGATATTAACCCAGATTTTGATATTAGGGAAAGGGATAGAGTATGGAGTTGGGAGAGGATCTGAGCTGTTGATTGAGGTTGAAGCACAGGGCTAAGGCTGCTGTTGCGAGTTTTCACTCAGGAAGGAAGAGGGCTAGAAATGGCAGGAAGCAATGAAGAAAACAGTGGTAGTGAACGCGAGCTGTATTAGGTGACAGGAATATATGGAGGAAGACGAATAGCAGGTTTCTGGAAACAGAAAAATAAGCGACTGATTGAAGGATATAGTGGCTTATCTTCTAGTGATGAAAGCAGTAGACAGGATTTAAATAATAGAAGGAAGGAAGGAAGGGTTTAAAATTTTGCTGAGTTTTGAATGTGGACCTGTTTCAGCTATCAATCCAATTAGACTAACTGATTTGGAAAAATGCAATTGTGGGTGCAAAACCTTTAAGAGAGGAGACACTCCTAGATTTTTGTAAAGATAGTAAGCAGCGTGAGAAAGCTTTGGGGGTTAAAGCTGTGGGAGGAAGGAAAGTAACACAAGGAATTATATTGAATGACATTGGCTTTGGGGAGTAATCTCTGGAGTGTCTCTAGATGTGTATCCATGGACCAAGTTAAAAACAATTTCATCAGGGGAAAGGTTTTGGATGCTAAACATTTAAATGGATTTTGTGGTGGAGTTGGAATATATAGCTTATGAAACAGATAGTTGATTAAATTTAATGGAAAAAGTTGTCGGATAGAGTTAATTCAGGTAATATGAGGTACATGGTGCTGCCCCCTCTGAGATATTTTCAATGCCATAAGTTTGGTCATGTAGCAGATGTTTGTAGTGGTAAAATGTGGTGTGGTAAATCTGGTGGAGAACATGATCAGGGCAATTGTGGAGAATGCGTTAGGCAAAATAGTAGTACAGTAACTGTGGAGGTGAACGTAGCTCTGCATATGCAGGGTGCCCTGTATAAAAGAAAGCTGCAGAATTGCTGCAAGTTCCAGTGGTTTCCTGAAAGGAAAATCCTGCCTGACAAACCTACTGCAAATTTTTGAGGAAATTACAAGGCAGGTAGGCAAAGGAGATGCAGTAGATGTGGTGTACTTGGATTTTCAGAAGACCTTTGACAAGGTGCTGCAGTTGAGGCTGTTTAGAGCCCATGGAATTACAGGGGAGTTACTAGCATGGGTGGAGCATTGGCTGGTCGGCAGAAAACAGAGAGTGGGAATAAAGGGATCCTATTCTGGCTGGCTGCCAGTTACCAGTGGAGTTCCACAGGAGTTGGTGTTGGAGCCGCTGATTTACGATGTATATTAATGATTTGGACTATGGGATTAATGGATTTGTGGCTAAATTTGCAGATGATACAAAGATAGGTGGAGGAACGGTGCTGTTGAGGAAACAGAGCGCTTGCAGAGAGACTTAGATAGTTTAGGGGAATGGGCAAAGAAGTGGCAAATGAAATACAATGTTGGAAAATGTAAGTGTAACTCTCGCTTCGGCTAGCAGCTTAATATAGGGGGTGATAGCTCCCGGCCCAGCCAAACTTAAGAAATCTCATTTGGGTGGATGCGGGGCGGTGTCACCTGTTACAAATTAGTACCCTGAAATAACAAACAGTACACAATATGTGATTAAATTATTAAGCTTTATAGTTCTTACTTTCACTATACGGTTAGTAAAGAAACATAAAAAAAGAAAAAAAGGGCCCAATCTTATTAAACAGTCTGTTGCACAATGTTGGAGCTCACTGATAAGTTGATCATCCACCATCCACCTCCTCCAATCGTCGCTGCCCTTCTGACCCTCGTTCCAAGTCCACCCCATCCAGCGGTCTATCAACTCTCTCTACATGCATCTTCTCTCCTCATCTCTCCCCGGCATGAGACCATGAAAATCTCTCTTCCAGCTCACAAGAAAGAACAACGGCATTCCAAACCCTGTTATCTCTAGTCATAACCCAAACATTGCTGCTACAAAGAAGCCATTACATTACCAGTGAAAACTTACAGCATGTTACACAGCAGTGAAACCTTACAGTAGTGGTCGCCAGCATTTTTAAGCCCAAGATCCCCTACCTCAGCCTTAGTGAAAGGCAAAATTGACCTACTAAATCATTCAGAGAAATAACAGCTCAGATTGTACTTTCAACTTGAGGCCTTTTATTCCGGCTAATTGTATTTGAATTACATAAAATGCTTTTGTCAAACTTTCAAATTAATTCAACCAAGAAAACACTGTAACTAGCATATCAAACAGGCCATAGCTGTCTTTCTTGAAGAATATTACAATACTTCATACCTTTAATTCTAAGTTTCATTATTTAATTTTATTTCAACACGAAAAATAAATGAATGAAAATTGACTGTTACATTCAGTGTGATGACTGGGGCTGAATACTTTTTGCTAGTTCCCTGAAATTTGGCTCATAACTACAGCCAGCCAGTCTGAGGCAGTCTGTGAGGTGTCTGTCAGTAAGACATCTCCTGTACTTAGATTTAATAATTTTCATTTGTGAAAAAGCAATTTCACACAGATAAGTTGACCCGAAGTAGGCACTGACCTTTAGTGCAGATGTGGTGAGATGAGGAAGCTTCTCCCTGCTGACAAGCCCCCAAAAGTCACCGTCCCTTGATCTTGCTTTAAGTTTGATGTCATTTTGCAAATCAATTATTTCCATTTCAATATCACTTGGCACACCAAATACTTGCTGGAATTTGGCTGCTATCTGTTCTATATCGATCGGCAGAAATGGGTTTGAAATAAATGCAGCAATATCCTTCATGACGTTTAACTCCCCTAAACGCCGATCAACTCTATTGTCAGTTTGTCTAGGTAAGCACAGTACTGTTCAGGGCAAAAAGCATTTTTTTTCCTTGACAGCCTGTAACATTTTCTCCAAGTTCGGGAAGTGTGTCAGCCTCACCGTTCATTAAATTTGAAATCCAAATACCGAACTTGGCCTTAAATGCATTTACTGCGCTTATTGTGTGGGGCAGGTGTCGGTCTTTTCCCATGAGCTCATTGTTAAGTGCGATTAATTTAGCCGTTAGGTCTGTCAGAAACCCTAAATCCAGTAGCCAAACATCGTCAGACAGTTCCTCGAGCTCCTTGTTTCCTGTCGACAGAAAAGTCTTTATCTCAGGCAGCAAGTCAACAAATCGTTGCAGCACTTTGCCGCAACTCAACCACCAAACATCAGTATGGAGAAGTATGTCTTCGTAAGTGGCATTGAGCTCATCCAATTGTAACACTTACCCAACAGGCTGGTATATGTCTAGCGGAAAAGGAGATCCAGCCACTCACCAACCCCACCTACCGTACACGCAGGTGCTGAGAGAATCAAGTTTATGCCGCGCGTACACACACAATATCAAACTCACACCAGATACTGTTACAGAATACACTTTAAAGATTTTACTAAAACTAAAAGAGTACTATGCAATACAATATATATGAAGGAAAAGAAAATAAAGTAAAAGGCGCCAACTTATCAAAGTTCAGTCAGTTTAGTGCACATCGTTGGAGCTCAGCCATCGAACCATTCGACCCCTCGTCACTTTCCTCCGACCTCCACGTCCTTGCACCTGGGACCACCCTGGTGGTCCACCGAGCAGTGCAGTGCACGTCCACCATCCTCGGCGTCTCCTTCCCGCCTCCCTTGAAAAGACTGCAAAACCCCCAAGCTCCCAGCCTCACAAGACAAAATAACATTCCCCATTGGTTAAAAAATGAATACAATCCCCATATCAGCAAGTCCAAAGCTAAACAACTGAAAGAGAAAACACTTATCAAACATAAAAGCATTCCTACTCTAGCAAACCAAAGAAGCCATTTTGATTTACACAGTACATTGTACATTCTCCCCCCACCAGCAAATGTCATGCCCTCATGACATTACCAAAGTTCCCCAAGGCTTCTTGCAACACACAAAACCCAACCCAGGTGCAGAAAGCAGCGACATAACTACCCAGAGCAGTAGAAATCACACTCGGTTCTCCTGGCACCACATATGTCAACCGCTCTGGGGGGTGCCTACTCCTCTGAGATCTCCGTACCCCTTCTGCCAACCCTTCCGCCTCACTGGGCTCCCTCTTCACCTGCGAACCCTCTGCCTCGGCCACCCCAGGTCTACCTGTCAGATCCTCACTCCCTCCCTCACGGGGCTCCCCCCTCACCTCAGAACCCTCTGGCTCATGTTTGGGTTCCACCCTCTCTCCCCCCAACGCTGGCTGCCTCTCCATCTGACCATCAACACCTTCCCTCCTCTCGCCCAACTCAGTAGGGGAAGGGCCAGGAGCCTCCTCTTCTGGTACTGAAACGCCAGCGAATGGGAGCAGGGGCCACTCATCTGAGTCATTATCTTCCGAATCGGTATCCATTCCCAGGTTAGGGACCCGTCTCGGCTCTTCAGCAGCAGGCTCTTCCCTCGCTCCACGCCCTCGCAGAGTCCTTGTACTAGGCGCAACCTCCCACTCTGGCTCCTTGTCCACCCGCACCGCTTGACCCGGGGGGCAGCAGGTGATTCTGATGGAGTACTTTGATAGGCCCATTCCCATCCTCAGGTTTCACCCGGTAAACTGGTAGATTCGGCATCTGGCTCTCTATTACATAGGGGCTGGCCGCCCATCGATCTGCCAACTTGTGCTTACCAGGGAGTCCCAAATTCCGTAAAAGGACCCGGTCGCCCGGCAATAATTGGGCAAACTTCACCTTTTGATCATATCTCATCTTATTCCTCTGATTTTTTTTGGTAGCCGCCGCCTCAGCCAACTCGTACGCCCTCTGTAACTCCCTCTACATATCGGACACATACTTTAGATAGGGCTTCCCGGGTAATTCACCCACTTCAGCCCCAAAACACAAGCCAATGGGCAATCTCACTTCCCACCCGAACATCAGATAATAGGGCGAGTACCCTGTAGCATCATTGCGAGTACAATTGTAACAGTGAACCAATTGTCCAATATGACGACTCCACTTATTTTTCTGCCCAATCTCCAGCGTCCCGAGCATATCCAACAGGGTCCTGTTGTACCTCTCTGGCTGCGGATCTCCCTGTGGGTGATACGGGGTAGTACTAGATTTCTCAACCCCAAGCATAGTCAGTAACTCATGGATAAGGCAGCTCTCAAAGTCCCGCCCCTGATCACTACGGATTCGCCTGGGAAGGCCATAATGAACAAAATACTTCTCCCATAACACCTTCGCCACTGTCGTCGCCTTCTGATCCTTAGTGGGAAATGCCTGAACATAGTGAGTGTAATGATCGGTGATGACGAAGACATTCGCAGTGTTGCTGGTGTCAGGCTCAATCGACAGAAAATCCATACGTACCAGGTCCAGAGGTCCCGCACTCTGCAAGTGCGACAGTGGAGCCGCCGACGCCGGCAGGGTCTTCCTCCGGATGCAACGACTGCATCCCCTACAGTATTCTTCAACCTCCCCCCTCATCCGGGGCCAGTAGAACCGGTCTTTGAGTAATCCATAGGTCTTTTCCACCCCTAAGTTGATCAGGGACAGTTCGCCGATTCAGAGTCCTGTAGTCAACACACATGCGCACCCTCCCATTCTTCTTCCATGCCACCACTATTGGGGACGCATAGGGACTTCGGGACTCAGCTATGATTCCGGCTTCCTTCAACTTGCACAAGTGCTGCCACATATCCTCAACATCTGCTGGGGCCAGCCGCCGGGATCTCTCTCGGAACGGGATGTCCTCCGTCACCCGGATGGCATGGCGAGTGCTTTTGGAGCAACCAACATCAAACTCGCCCCAAGAAAAAACAGCTTCCATCTTCAGCATCTTCTCCACTAGCCTGCGTTTCCACTCCGGCGACACTGGAGAATCCCCGAAGTTAAAGGCTTCAGCGGTCAGCTCCTTTCGATGCTCCAACGCCTTCCTGTTAGGGGTCCTCACTGGTGTGCTAGACATTACCGTCACCGGGAACAGATGTGCTAGCGGCATTCCCCTCTTAACGGTGATTTCTCTTGCCGTAGTGTTCCTGACACTTACGGCTATACGCCCCGCATGTACCACCCCTGGTCTCTGCACTTCGGGCCTCACCAGCTCCACCGCCGGAAATCGTGTCTCCCCTTCAAGATCGTCTACTAACAGGGCTTCGCCCGTCGGCACTCCAGGGAATCTGGGGGTCCCCATCACGAGTGCTATCTCCCCTGGTCGAATCACCTTGGGCCTCGCCTGTGTACACCACACTGTCCCTCGTTTACACTCTGGGTCCAGCCCTTGGGGGGCAACCCCTTCTTCGAATACCGCTCGAAACACTGGATGCACCGAGAGGGTCTCCAGAAAGTCTTCCCCCACTTTCTCCTTACAAGCTCCCAGGAGCCGTCGCACAACGGGGGAGTTAGTCTCCACCAGGAGGGCAGCACCACTGGTTTCCACCGGGTCCGGACACACCAACACCAACGTCTTAGTAGCTTCGGACACGCCCACATCGCCATCCGGGATCTCCAGTCTCACTGATAGGTACCCATCGTACGGGTAGTCATCCTCGCTCACACCCCAAATCTGCAGGGCGTCAAATGGGGTTACGGGCAAATGCTTTAGATATTTGTTGTAGAAAGACCGGTACAATAAGGTCACCTGCAATCCCGTATCAAGAACGACTTTTGCGTAAACTCCCTCTATCTGTAGACACACACTGGCACGGGGTCCTATCAGCCCATCCGGAATAGAGGCGTGGGCACCCGGTGGTCCCCTGGCTGATCTCTGGCAATGTGTTCCTCCAGAGGCTCCAGTCCGTTCCCTCACTGAGCCTCTCCTAAGTTTCCCAACACCTCTCCCTTCTTAGTCGCCCAGGGGCTTGCCCTCCGCGGGACTCCTTGTCTCTCACAATCCCACCGCAAATATCCCTCCTCTCCACAGCAATAGCACACCCTTGGCTGCCCACAGTCCCGCCTGAAATGCCCCTCTTTCCGACAGTTAAAGCACATGCTGCCCGCCGCCCTTCCTCTCCCAGGACGGCCCCTGCTCCCAACCCACTGCACGGGCCGCCCCCGGGAGTGAGTACCTTCCCTATTCTTCCCCTCCAGAGGGGGGTCCCTACTCCCCTGGGGGTTTTCAGTCCTCCACCCAGCCATCACTTCCTGTATTGCTGAGGATCGCTCCCGGTGGCCCGAGTCCCTTTTCCATCCCAATGCTCTCTCTTCCTCCTGCACCTCTCTGATCAGTTGCCCGAAGGATGGAGGGGGGCCCTTCCTATAAGCCTGCCGGATAGTCCACACCACCTTGTCCTCCTCCAGAGAGCCACTGAATATCTGACTCATCCTCATGCTAGCCACGTCAGGCGCCTTCACTACCCCCCTGGCGCCGCAACCCCGTAAGCATCCCCTCCATCCGAAATATGTACTCGGAGAGCTTTTCCCCTCTCCATTGTCTCAGGCGTTGGAACTCTGCTAAAAGCAGCCAGGGTTCCCCTGACAACCCAAACGCTCCCTCCAAAACTTATATGCATTCCTCCACTGAAACCCCAGGTTCTTCAGCTTTCAACTCCCGGCCTGTTTTGGTTGCCAAACCCCTCAAACTTCCCACCAATCGCCGCCTCTTCTGCTCCTCCGAGCCTGGCCACTCCTCTAACATCAAAGACGTATGCTCGATCCAGGTCTCATAGTCCACCTCCCCATCCGGGTTAGGCTTGGCTCCGGAGAACACCCCCAGCTTCAGCCGTGGCCTCTCGGCCACTCACACCAGGGAGTTAAGTGCGGCTGCCAGCTCCGAGGCTTCCACCCTACCGGGGGCGGGTGGGGGGGGGGCCTAATCACGCCTTCCCCCTCCGACCCCCCTTTACTAGTGACGGGCACCTCTCTGGGGGCCACCTCTAGCTCTAGCTCCTCCTCTGGTGTCTCATCATCCTCATCCTCGGAGAGGGTGTGGAGCCCCCACGGCCCCGCCTCCCTCGGAACACTGACCGTCGCCGGCAGTTCCAACGTCCTGACGTCAGCACTCGTACGAACCAACACCCAACTAGACTCTACCTCTTTACCACACCGTCTAGCTACCAATTCTACCTGCCCAATACCTTTTACCAAACTTAACCCCCGCGCTAACGCGTCTCCCGAAACTCGAAAATCCACCCTGCTCACTACACAGGCATACTGCACCGATTCATCTTCCAACTCGCACCAGTTAACAATCTTATCTCTGTCCATCTCTGCACTGCTCCCTGCGGGACTCTACAGCCCCTGACAATCCAATCCTGGATGAGCCCCCACAAATGTAACACTTACCCAACAGGCTGGTATATGTCTAGGGGAAATGGAGATCCAGCCACTCACCAACCCCACCTCCCGTACACGCAGGTGCTGTGAGAATCAAGTTTATGCCGCGCATACACACACAATATCAAACTCACACCAGATACTGTTACAGAATACACTTTAAAGATTTTACTAAAACTAAAAGATTACTATGCAATACAATATATATGAAGGAAAAGAAAATAAAGTAAAAGGCGCCAACTTATCAAAGTTCAGTCAGTTTAGTGCACATCGTTGGGGCTCAACCATCGAACCATTTGACCCCTCGTCACTTTCCTCCGACCTCCATGTCCTCGCACCTGGGACCACCCCCAGTGGTCGACCAAGCAGTGCAGCGCACGTCCACCTTCCTCGGCATCTCCTTCCCGCCTCCCTTGAAAAGACCGCGAAACCCCCAAGCTCCCAGCCTCACAAGACAAAATAACATTCCCCATTGGTTAAAAAATGAATACAATCCCCATATCAGCAAGTCCAAAGCTAAACAACTGTGAGAGAAAACACTTATCAAATATAAAAGCATTCCTACTCTAGCAAACCAAAGAAGCCATTTTGATTAACATACACAGTACATTGTACACAATACTGCCTTGATTAAGCGGTGCTGAAGCGCTTTTGCTCAAATCAAGTTTATCAGTTTGACCACCAGTGTCATTACATGAGAAAGGTCCACGACCTTCCCAGCGAAGCTCTGCTGTTGAATCACACAGTGGTAATTCAGGAAGTTGGGAAAATCAGGGTCATTATGGCATTGTGCTATAAAACCAACGCAGACACCACACATTGCTGGGGCCCCATCAGTAGTAATTGCCACCAGTTTATGAATCAGGATGTCATTTTCACGGACATATTTTTGAAATTCATTGTAAATCTCAACTCTTGTTCTCTCCTTTAAGTGCAAAAGAGTGAGGAAGTCCTTCTTTGTTGTAAGACCCTGGAAAGTCATTCTGACAAATATAACAAGCTGAGCTGTTTGCATTACATCCAGGGATTCATCGAACTGTAGTGAAAAATATTCACAGAGTGACAAGTCCTTTAACACTTGTCAATCCACATCCTCTGACAGTGACTCCACCCTCCTTGTCACTGTTGCAGAGCCAAGTGGTATATTACGTATTGCGGTTTTGATGTCGTTTTTGTTTTTAAAGTCATTAAAAACAGTCTCTATGGTAATGGCCATTGCTTCCTTGAATAAATCGCTATTTGTAAAAGGCTTCTTGTGTTTAGCCAAAAGCCAACATGAAATGATGCTTCAATAGCAGCCTTATTTTGAGCAGCATGTTTTGTGAACAACGATAGAAATTCCTCTTCCCATTCTGGATGGAATTTGTATGTTTTCGCCTTCTTTCATGGAGCCTCCGCCATGCTAGCGAACAACCTTGCAGGATATCACCAGTGAGTGCCGTATATTGATGTTTGCAACAGTCTGTACTCTTATCTAATCTAATTGGACACTTTGATGCAGCACAAGCTACGCTGAAAAATACAACAGTTAAATCAAATGTGCTAACTTTTCAGTAAAAACTAAAATTAATGCTAATTACCAGCACACTATCTGAAATGCTAAACATGAATTCACACTATCAAAGGCAAAAAATTCAAAAGAAAGAGCAGTACAACTGATCAAACTTTTGCCTGACGTAATATAAATAGCAGCATAATAGAGTCAAAACCGATTAAAGTTGATCAAATTTTAGTTAAGTCATGAATCCATAAGTGAGTCATTTTTACCCACGTGTTGTTTTCTTTCGCCATTGAACAGTCTGTCCATTTGTTCGTTTATGTTTAAGATAAACAAGGCTCTCCCATGCTCCATGGAAATTTGACAGACAATGGCAATAGTCACATGATGTCAGCACACACGTGATGCATGAAGCTGGGCAGTGGAAAAAGAGAAACACAATAACCAGGGAAAGCAACTAAGTGTGGGTTAAAAACAACACACATATGTGCTCTGGGGTAAAATTTGCTTTTGCATCACAAGGTTTATCAGGCAAAATGTATTTGTGTATTTACTTATTTTTTTTCGGGATTTACTGGGAAAGTCTCAAAGATCGACTGGTTGGCGACCACTACCCTACAGCATGTTACATATGGTCATGCACTTTGGTGGAAGAAATAAATGGGCAGACTATACCAAAACAAAGAATAACCACAGAACCCATTCAAAGAAAACATCAAACACCCAACATGCAAAAGAAAGCCATAATTTTAAAAGTCTATTCAATTACCGTGGCAAGAAAATTGGGATAAGGAGAATAAAGTTTTGCATTAATGTTAGATTCAGAGGATGGTGGAAGTTCAACCAGGAGATGGGTATAAAAATGGGGAAGAAGTATACTTACAAGTTTACTATTGAACATATGAGGTTGAATAATTCCTCGTTCAGAATTAATATGCATGATATAGGCATTCGTAGGGATTGCACTTGTCCAGAACCAGTGCTGCATATGAGGTGCAAAAGAAACATCTAATTGCTAAATTAAGATCTTTGAGACAGACACAGTTTAGCAGGGAAAGTTTGTTAGAATATTATTGCAGTCATAATGTTCCTAAGAGCGTATTTGTCTTTCTGAAAAGCATTAGACTTTTTGATATTTTTCAGTTTTTTTGGGGGGGGGGCTTGAATTTAGTGGGTATACTCCGTCTCGTTGCTCTACACTCCAATTCAATATGAGAATGTAATGCCAACCGCCATTAAACTTTCTTCTTGTTTTACAGCGGTTGGCACCCAGCTTAATGGTGCATTACCGCCACCTTCTGCTCCGGGGTGTGGATCAGACAATAGACTTACATTCTAAGTCCCTTCACCCATTCACACACACACACATACCCTAATCTACACTTTATCTTTCCTTCTTTGGCCATCCTAGTACCCTATTCCTGCTTATCCATCATATCCTATTAAAAAAAACCCTGTACCCCTAAGAAAGCTAACAGTACCCTGACCTGTGCTCTCTCACCCATGCCCAGTAACCCTTTTAATGTGAATTCCTGCACCCCCAATTCCCTTAGATGAATTCTCATAATTCTGTATCCCATACTTCCTGCAACTCAGAATTAAATGTTCTACTGATTCTTCTTCCTGCTATTCCTCACACAATCCTGTCTGGTGTTTCCCTATCAATTTCAATGTTTTGTTTAGTGCACAGTGCCCCAGTCCAGTTTCCTCTCTTCTGTATCCACTGCCTACCCCAGCAACTGTAACACTCCTTTGTATTTGGTATAAATACCTTCCTTTCCCCTCTCTGTCCCATCTTTCTTGCCACATTTGGATGATTTTTTTCCCAGATTACACACTTAGCCTCTGCTTTACTGATACTAATGTGTACTTCTATATTTTCTTTCTTTAACACTCTCTTTGCCAACTCATCCACCCTCTCATTCCCCTTCACCCCTACATGAGCTGGAACCCATAGAAATTTTACCTGACCTCCCTGATTTGCAACTCTTGTGACTGACTGAAGGACTTCATAAAGTACATCTTGCCGGCTGTTTGAGTGAAAAGACTTTAAACTTGCTAGAACTGACGATGAATCTGAGCATATCAACACTTTGACTTGTCTAGCTTTCTCCACCCATCGCAACGCAACCAACGCTGCCAACATCTCCACTGTATCTCCCTAACTTATTAGATGTTCTTTTGCTGTTTCCAATTTCTTTTGCTGGTATAGCCACCCCAAACCCTGTCACTCCTGTTTCAGGTTCCTTAGTACCATCCATATAAATCTGAGTATAATCACTATACTTTTCCATCATATGATAATTAAATGCACTTACCAAATGAGTTTTATATTTTTCTTTCCTTTTTACCTCTAACAAATGCCAGTCTATGCCAGGCCATACAATCTTCCATGGAGCTACAACTAGATAAACTACTGAAGGACTTATCCTTAGATCAAACACTCCACATTCTTTAGCAATATCATTTCCTACCCAACTAAAGTTATCCCTCTGAAACCTCCCATTCTCCCAGCACTCCTGCAACACTCTTTTTGCGGGGTGAGAATCATTGTGCCCCTGCAAATTAGCCCAGTAGTTTGCCATCAATTGCATCTTTCTTAGTTCCAAAGGCATTACAGTCGGCCCTCCTTATCTGTGGGGGATTAGTTCCGGGACCCCTCGCGGATACCAAAATTCGCGGATGCTCAAGTCCCTTATTCAACCTGTCTCAATCCAATGAACCTTAGAACCCAGTGGAACCCCAGACCTTATTTAACCTGTCTCAGTGCGGTGGACATTAGGACCCAGCGCCAGAGCTCTGAATGCCCAGTGTTTCTGTTCATGAAAATAATCACAATTACGATTGAAAATAAAGTGGAAATAATAAAGCAATCGGAAAGAGGTGAAACACCATCGGTCATTGGAAAAGTGTTAGGCTACGTCGGTCAATGATCGGAACAATTTTAAAGGATAAAGTGAGAAAGGCTGTGCCCCGATGAAAGCTACAATTATTACTAAGCAACGCAGTGGTTTAATTATTGGGTTTTGGGGTTTTGAGTTTAATTAACAATTCTTCCTTCCACATCATGTCATAGGCTTTTTCTATGTCAAATAAACACTGCAACTACTGACTCTTTATTTGCCTGGGCCTTTCTTATTTCAGTCTCTAACCTTATCACTGAGTCCATGGAATTCCTTCCCTTCCTAAAACCACTCTGATAACTTGCCAGCATTCCCCTCTTCTCAAGCTCATACGATAACCTTTCTGTTATCATCCTTTCCATTATCTTGCATAAATTGATGTTAATGCTGTTGGCCTGTAGCTAGTGGGTATTGACGGATCCTTGCCAGGTTTCCTTATTGGAATTACTACTGCTTCTGTCTACCATGGTACCAGTTTTCTATCCATCCAATTTTTACTCCTGGGTATAGATCCTTCTGCTGCCATAATAATTGCTGAAGTCACCTGACTGTTTAATTCATCTATATTTCCAGAAATGTCAATCCTTGTCAATGCTTCTTCACTCAACTTCTGGAACTTACCCCAATCTGCTTTTCCAAACACCCACTTTGGGATTCCACCACCTGATCTTACTTCAACTCTTTCACCGACTGAACATGATACTGGACAGTGATTGCTGTCTACTGTTGAAGCAGTCCAAACTCCACAGTTACTAACTCCAGCTAAGGTATTAGACATTAACGTAGTATCTAATACTGACTCAGTTCCTGTTGTTATGTTTATTCTTGTTCCTCTACCATCATTCATACACACCAAATCCTTTTCTTCCATCAACTCTTCAATTACTTTTCCATTTGAATCTGTAAACGAATCCCCCCATATTGTGCTGTGAGCATTGAAATCTGCCCACCACACTACTTTGTCTTTTTTGTCCTTGTATCCTTAGTAGGCTATCCAAATCCAACCTTTTACATGGATTATAGTACCGGGTAGTTAATTATAACCACTTCCTCCCCTCTCTCCCACACTTCCACCACTATGTATTCCTGATCATCTCCCTTTCCCAGTACCCGATCTGGTATACCTTGTTTGATTAATATAGCAGAACCCCTCCTCCCCCTAGATTTCTATCTTTCCTTATCATTGTATATCTATATACCACAAAGTCTAAAGTTGGTTTCAACCAAGTCTCTTGAATACACACTACATCCGGTTTTACAACCATTTCTTTAATAAACTGCTTGAATTCCTGGCTATTGGCTAGTAAGCTCCTTGCATTCCATTGCAAAAGTATCACCATAATTAGTATTAAACAACCCATGACATTTCCTGGTTTGACTGATTAATGAGGTTCTCCCTCACTTCTTACCATGTCAATCCTATTAACCCTAAATGGTTCATTGCTGGTTTGACAACCAGCTGAATTTTTTTACTTTACCTCAGCCGTACTATTAATCACTCCTGCAATGAATGTTACTAGAGCCTTCTTGTCTACATAAATCCTGTCAATCGTTCTTTGTTGCATCTCTCGCATCCAGCTTGCTCCCTGTTCATTAGGAGCGTTATTCTGTTCTCTTGACATTTTTTGCAGCTTCTGCATTAAGTGATCTTTCTTTTCACTCATATTTCTTGAATTTTATTCTCCTGTGTCATAACCCACACCCACTATATGCCACATTATGAGTTCCTCCACAATTACAGTATTTTAGTTGCACTCCTGTTCCACACTTTCCATATTCATGATCACCCCCACATCTGCCTTTTACAGTTTTTAGCTATGTGTCCAAATCTTTGACAATTATAGCACCTCAATGGCTTTGGCACACACTCTTACTGGGCAACTCCTGAAACCCAGGAACACCTTCCCTGGCACTCTTTCTTCTTCAAATTCAATCAATACTGTTTCACTTTACTTTTTCACTCCCTCCTTTGTTGTTTTCAGTCTTTGAACATTCATTACTTTTCCTCCTTTGATATTCCTCTTTTTCACTCCTCTGTATTTATACTCACTGGTACCTCCATGATCACTCCTTTACATCCATCACCATTTCATGTTCCCACCCTCCCTGTGTATTCCACCTTACATTTTCCTAGCTCTTGTAATTTGAGTGCTTTCTCAAGCTGTTCTTCATTCGCACATCTTACCAATAGGTTGCCATCATTAAGGACTTTTGCAAATACTATTTCCCCTTTCTTATTTGCCAGTGTTGTTGTTAGCACAAACACGAGGAAATCTGCAGATGCTGGAAATTCAAACAACACACACAAAATGCTGGTGGAACACAGCAGGCCAGGCAGCATCTATAAGGAGAAGCACTGTCAACGTTTCGGGCCTAGACCCTTCGTCAGGACTAACTGAAAGGAAAGATACTAAGAGATTTGAAAGTAGTGGGGGGAGGGAGAAATGCAAAATGATAGGAGAAGATCGGAGGGGGTGGGATGAAGCTAAGAGCTGAAAAGGTGATTGGCGAAAGTGATACAGAGCTGGAGAAGGGAAAGGATTATGGGATGGGAGGCCTTGGGAGAAAGAAAGGGGGAGGGGGAGCACCAGAGGGAGATGGAGAACAGGCAGAGTGATGGGCAGAGAGAGAGAAAAAAACAAACAACTAAATATGTCAGGGATGGGGTAAAAAGGGGAGGGGCATTAACGGAAGTTAGAGAAGTCAATGTTCATGCCATCAGGTTGGAGGCTACCCAGCCGGTATATAAGGTGTTGTTCCTCCAACCTGAGTGTGGCTTCATCTTGATAGTAGAGGAGGCCATGGATAGACATATCAGAATGGGAATGGGACATGGAATTAAAATGTGTGGCCACTGGGAGATCCTGCTTTCTCTGGCGGACCTAGTGTAGGTGTTCTCCATCTCCCTCTGGTGCTTCTCCACCCCCCCTTTCTTTCTCCCGAGGCCTCCCATCTCACGATCCTTTCCCTTCTCCAGCTCTGTATCACTTTCGCCAATCACCTTTCCAGCTCTTAGCTTCATCCCACCCCCTCCGGTCTACTCCTATCATTTCGCATTTCCCCCTCCCCCCACTACTTTCAAATCTCTTACTATTTTTCCTTTCAGTTAGTCCTGACGAAGGGTCTCGGCTTGAAACGTCGACGGTGCTTCTCCTTATAGATGCTGCCTGGCCTGCTGTGTTCCACCAGCATTTTGTGTGTGTTGTTGTTAGCACAAAAGAGTTAATTTTCTTCATGTTTCCTTGAGCCTTCTCTTTAAACCTTATTATGACAACACCTTCTCTCTGAACTTGTTCATCTTCCTCACTTTCAGAGTGTTCTCCACTATCATTTCTAATTCTTTTACTCCCCGTTGTCTCGGTTTTCATCCATCCGTCCCCTCACTACCTCCACATTCCCTTTACTTCTCCCTTCACAACCATCCATTTCTCCCCAGTGCCTCTCCGCGCGAAACTTCCTGAATGGCCAACAAACTTTACCTCCGCCATTCTCACAACAAGAGGGCACTGCACATGCGTAGTGCCGAGCAGAGGCGAGCGTCTGGCCCCTATCGGCACTTTCAACCCTGTGCCACGCGTCTGGTGAGCGGGTCGGATTCCGCCCCTCTCCGACAGGTCCCGGCGAAGTAACATCGCAGTATCAAAATGTACGACCCCGATGAGGCTGAAGGTGAGTGTTGTATTTGACTTCTTAATCTGTGGCTGTGTTCTGCGTGACGGTGAAGAAAATGGCGCTGCAGCCGGTATTCCGGGCGCCAGAGTGGGCGAACGGTTAGTTCAGCCGAGGCCTCGCTTGCTGCAGAGAGCACAGGCCGAGGTGATGACGCTATCAGTGGAAAGAAGGATGCAAACATAAACTGGAGGTCTCTTTGTCCCTGGGTTAGTACTCACTGACCCACAGAAAAACAACGTTCTTTCAAATGTGATTTATTTTATATACAACACCATAACATCCCATCTATGACCTTCCAAACAGTTTCACAGTTACTGATATTAAATGCTGGAAGAGGCAGCCACTTTGCGTACCACAAGCTGTCCTTGGTGATATTAATTGAGACGCAAATATTGGTCTTGGCAATGGGGATAACTTCTTTTCTTCAAAATAACGCTGTGTTTGAAGATGTGGACTTTTTTTCCTACTTATAACGTGAAAGGATATCTCTGAATGCAGCAGCACTTTAAATACTGGGGTGTGAACCCTGATTTTCATGCTCGCAAATCTGGGATGAGACTTGAGCCAAGACCTTCTGACATGGAGTTTATAGAGTGCTGCTGGTTGTCACATGGACAATGAAGAGAAAAATTTTAAGTTTTAAGTAAGATCCAGTATGCAATCTGTAGAATAATGTCTAATGTTGAAAATCCAAATAACTGGAGGTTGACAATCTGAAGAAAAGGCTGGAGACATTCAACAAGTCAGACTGTCTTGGCAAGAAACAGTTATAGTTGATTACATTTTGTAAATTAGTTACATAAATTTTGTTAGCTGTGGCTTGAAATTTCTGGCTTAAAACTCCTTTCTTGAGATTTGGGCCTCTAATACAAGGAGAACTGGTTAAATATTTGGAGTCAAGGGCCAAGAGTATATCTTGAAGTTCATCGAAGAAATTGATAAAGCTCCATAAAATTCGAAATCTTTATTTGTGCTGCTGCCTTGTAGGTCATTCTAGCACCATCTTCTTTATGAAGTGCTAGCTAAACTACCTTTCCCTTTCTCATTTATATTTGTATTACTGTCCTGTTGTGTTAAAATGTTAAGAAATCTGAACATGCTTCAACTATGTAAGTAGAACCCTAAATCTATCATAGTTGATACATTTACACCCCTGTGTCAGCATTCATTGCAGCAGTATATATATATAATATAAAACCAAATACTGTATACATTTTTCACCCTGGCTACTCTTTCCTCCTGTCAGAATGCTCATGGTGAAATACATGCATGGCTCCACACTTAAGCATCTCGATACAGGTGGCATTTCTAAAAGTGCTAGCATTAGATTTGGTTGTATATTCTGTACTACATCAAATCAATGATATATTCGATTAGTGATAGACGAAACACATTCTCAACATGAGCCCTGAAATATAGTTTCAGAGTCAAAAGGTACAGCACAGAAATGGGTCCTTCAGTCCACTGTCATAGTTCTAGTGCATTTTATTTTGTACAGTAGGTATAATTTACATAATCGATAAAGTAACAGTATTCTTGCGTGAGATTTAAGATTTTGTCTGAATTTTTAGAACAACAGATCTATTTGCTTAAGCACATTTATACTCTTATCATTTTTAATTTCTCCAATTTTGGCAACCACTAGAAATATCCAAAGCATATAGATGTGCTTGCAGGAGGTTTGGGACATTTTAAAGAGGCTTACATTTGTGGGAGAGAATGATGATAATAAAGAAAATTATGAAAACAAGCAAGAGGTGAATAAGCACAAAAGATTCTGCAGATGCTGTAAAACAAAAAATGCTGGAGGAATTCAGCAAGTCCAGTAGCATCTATGGAGGGGAATAAAAAGTCAATGGTTTGGGTTGAGACCCTTCATCATAGAGTCATAGAAATGTACAGCACAGAAACAGGTCCTTTGACCCATTTAGTCCATGCTGAACCATTTAAACCACCTACTCCTATCGGCCTGCACAGGGACCATGGTCCTCCATGCCCCTATCATTGAGATACCAATTTAAACTTAAACATTGGAATCAAGCTTGTGTACCAGTTGTGCTGGCAGCTCATTCCCCACTCTTGCAAACCTCTGAATGAAGATGTTTCCCTTAAACCTCACCTTTCATTCCTACCCATGTTCTCTGGTTGTAGTCTCACCCAACCTTGGTGGAAAAAGCCTATCTGCATTTACCCTCATACCCTTCTTAATTTTGTATACCCCTATCAAATCTCCCCTCAATCTTCTGTTCTGCGGAATGAAGTCCTAACCTATACAATGTTTCCTTATTACTCAGGACTTCCAGTCTTGACAACATCCTTAAAATTTTTCTCTGTTCTCTTTCAACCGTATGTACATCTTTTTTCTGTAGGTAGATGATCAGAAAAGCTCACAATACTCCAAATAAGGCCTTATCAATATCTTCTACAATTTCAACAATCTCCTATACTCAATACTTTGATTTACGAAGGCCAATATGCCAAAAACTTTCTTTATGACCCTATCTACCTGTGATGCCACTTACAATTAATTAGGGATTTGTATTCATATATCCCTTTGTTCTGCAGCACTCTCAGTGCCCTACTGTTCACTGTGTAAGACCTTCCCTGGTTGGTCCTACCAAAGTGCAACAACTCAGACTTATTTGTATTAAATTCCATCTGCCATGTTTCAGCCCATTTTTTCAGCTGGTCCAGAACCTGCTGCAAGCCAAGATGGTCTTCCTCGTTGTCCACTCCACCCCCTATCTTGGTATCATCTGCAAACTTGCTGATCCAGTTAACCACATTGTCATCTTTATCAGGGATCTGGATGATAAACAACAATGGACCCAGCACTGATCCCTGCAGCACTCCTCTAATCACAGGCATCCCATTAGAGTGGCAACCATCTACTTTGCCTTCTCTCACAAAGCCAACGTATAATCCAATTTACACAACAACACACACAAAATGCTGGTGGAACACAGCAGGCCAGGCAGCATCTATAAGGAGAAGCGCTGTCGACGTTTCGGACCGAGACCCTTTGTCAGGACATCAGTATAATCCAATTTACTATCTCATTTTTAATGCCGAGCAACTGAATCGTCCTGACGACCTCCTGTGCAGGACTTTGTTAAGTGCCTTGCTGCAACCCATATAGACAACATCCACTGCTTTGCCTTCATCAACTTTCCTGGTATCTTCCTCAAAAAATGATATAAGATTGGGTATAGATGATTTACCATGTACAAAGCAATGCTGACTATCCCCAATCAGTCCATGTCTATTCAAATACTTGTGTATCTGACCCCTTAGAATACCTTCCAATAACTTTGCTTTGACTGATGTCAGGCTCACTGGTCTATAATTTCCTGGTTTATTTTCAGATCCTTTCTTAAACAGTGGAACATCATTGGTTATCCTCCAATACTCCGGTACCTCACCTGTCGCTAAGGATGATTTAACTATCTCTGCTAGGGCTCCAGCAATTTCTGTACTTGCCTCACACAGGGTCCAGGAGAAGACCTTTTCAGGCCCTGGGAATTTATCCACTCTAATTTTCCTCAAGGCAGCAAGCACCTCCTTTGTAATCTCTATAGGGTCCATGAAATTGATGCTGCTTTGCCTGATAGACTTCGTGTCTATCCCCTAAGTAAATACAGATGCAAAATATCCATTTAAGATCTCTCCATTTGCTTTGGATCCATGCATGGATTACTATTCTGATCTCCTAGAGCACCAAGTTTGTCTGCTAGGACAAACTCGTGCCTTCTTTTAGCCCTCCTGATTTCTTTCTTAAGTGTTCTCTTGCATTTCTGAGACTCCATAACCACCTCATTTGTCCCTATCTGCCTTTATCTGCTATGCATCTTTTTTTTCTTAACCAGGCCCTAAATATCCCTTGAGAACCAAGATTCCCTGCTATCTTTACCTTTAATTCTGACAGGCAGATGTAGGTTTTGCATTCTCAAAATCTCCCCTTTGCGTGAAAACAGCCTGTTCCAATCCACACTTGGCAGATCATTTCTGATATCATCAAAATTGGCCTTTCTCCACTTTAGAATCTCAACCTGTGCACCAGACCTATCTTTTTGCATACTTACTTCAAAAGTAATGGCATTTTGATCACAATGGCAAATTGTTCTCCTTTTCAAACTTCTGTCACCATCCTGATTCCAGGCATTGATCCATGCCCTGAGCTCATTTGTCTTTCCTATGATACTTCTTGCATTGAAATATATGCAGCTCAGGACAACAGTCACACCATGCTCAACCTTTTGATTCCTGACTTTGAGGTGTTACGAACACCTTCTCCACAACCTCTCCAGTAACTTCTGGCACTCTAGTTCCCATCTCCCTGCAACTCTAGTTTAAACCCACTGTACAGCATTAACAAACCTTCTCACTAGACTATTAGTACCCCTCCAGTTCAGGTGCAAACTGTCCCTTCTGTACAGGTTCCACCTTCCCTGGAAGAGAGTCCAATGAGCCAAAAATCTGAAGTCCTCTCTCCTACACCAACTTCTTAGCCACGTGTTAATCTGTATAATCTTTTTTTGGCCTCACTTGCACATGGCACAAATAACAATCCTGAGGTCATAACTTCGGAGGTCCTGTCCTCTAAATTTATGCCTAACGCACCCAACATCCCATCCAGGATCTCGTTTTGTGCCTTGTCTGTTCCCCTAACTAACAAATCCCCTAAACAGATGCATCTGTATTTATTCCGGATATGGACAGAGTCTATAGAAGTGAGGCAAAATGCTATCAACTTTGTGGACCTGTACACATTACAGAGGAGGAGGTGTTTGTTATACTGAGGCAAATCAGGGTGGATATTCCTTAATGACAGGAGAGGTTACAGAGGATTGGGGGATAGCTTGTGTTGTTCCATTGTTTAAAAAAAGGTTCTAAACATAAACTGGGAAATTAAAGGCTGGTGAGTCTGACATCAGTTATGGGAAAGTTATTGGAAACTATTCTAAGGGACTGGAAATATAAGTATTTGGATAGATGTGGACTGACTAAGGATGGTCAGCATGTCTTTGAGTGTGGTAGATCATGTCTCACCAATCTTACAGAGCTTTTTGAGGAAGTTACCAGGAAAAGTTGATGAAGGCAAAGTAGTAGATATTGTCTACATGGACTTTGGCAAGGCATTTGACAAGATCCTGCGTGGGAGGTAGGTCAAGAAGGTTCAGTTGCTTGGCATTCAAGATGAGGTAGTAAATTTTATTAGACGTTGGCTTTGTGGGAGAAGCTAGAGAGTGGCAGTAAATGGTTACTACTCTGATTGAAGGCCTGTGACTTGTGGAGTGCCACATGGATGGTTGCTCTGTCATTTGTTGTTTGTCATCTGTATCTATGATCTGGATAACACACAGAAAATGCTGGAGGAATTCAGAAGACCAAGCAGCATCTACAGAAAAGAGTGTAGTTGATGTTTCAGACAAAGACCCTTCATCAGGACTGGAGAAAAAGGATGCGGAGTCAGTGTTAGAAGTTTGGGGGTGGGGGAGAGGAAGAAACACATGGTAATAGGTGAAACTAGGAAGGGGGGTGGGTTAAGTAAGGAGCTTGGAAGTTGATTGGTGAAGGAGATACAGGGCTGGAGAAGGAGGAATCTGATAGGAGAGGACAGAAGGCCTTGGAAGGGTGAGGAGCACCAGAGAGTGCAGGCAAGGAGATGAGGTGAGAGAGGGGAATGGGGGGGGGGGGGGAATTACCAGAAGTTCGAGAAATCGATGTTCATGCCATCAGGTTGGAGGCTACTCAGTTAGAATATAAAGTGTTGCTCCTCCAGCTTGAATATGGCCTTATTGTGACAGTAGAGGAGGCCATGGATGGACATGTCAGAATGGGAATGGGAAGTGGAATTAAAATGGGTGGCCACAGGGAGATCCCTCTTTTTCTGGTGGATGGAGTATAGGTGCTCAGCGAAGCTGTTTCCCAATCTACATTGGGTCTCACTGATATACAGGTGGCCACACTGGGAGTACCAGATTCAGTAGATGACCCCAACAGACTTTCAGGTGAAATATCGCCTCACCTGGAAGGACTGTTTGGGGCTCTGAATGGTAGTGAGGGAGGAGATGTAGGGATGAATGTAGCACTTGTCCTGCTTGCAAGGATAAGTGCCAGGAGGGAGATCAGTGGGGAGGGACGAATGGGCAAGGGAGTTTCAAGGTGCAATCCTGTGGAAAGCAGAAAGCATGGGGGGAGGGTAGGGAAGGGAAGATGTGCTTGGTGGTGGGATCCTGTTGGAGATGGTGGGAGTTACAGAGAATTGTGTGCTGGGCGCAGAGGCTGATGGGTAGTAGGTGAGGACAAGAGGAACCCTATCCCTGGTGGAGTGATTGCATTGGTGCTGTTTCCTGCACCCATGCGGGGCTTGTCAGCTTCGTCAACTTTCTCTTCACAATCTACACCTCGGACTTCAACTACAACACAGAGTCTTGCCATTTTCAGAAGTTTTCTGATGACTCTGCCATATTTGGATGCATCAGCAAGGGAGATGAGGCTGAATACAGGACTACGGTGGGAAATTTTGTCACATGGTGCGAGCAGAATCATCTGCAGCTTAATGTGAAAAAGACTAAGGAGCTGGTGGTGGACCTGAGGAGGGCTAAGGCACCGGTGACCCCTGTTTCCATCCAAGGGGTCAGTGTGGACATAGTGGAGGATTACAAATACCTGGGGATAGGAATGGACAATAAACTGGACTGGTCAAAGAACACTGAGGCTGTCTACAAGAAGGGTCAGAGCCGTCTCTATTTCCTGAGGAGACTGAGGTCCTTTAACATCTGCTGGACGATGCTGAGGATGTTCTATGAGGCTGTGGTGGCCAGTGCTATCATGTTTGCTGTTGTGTGGTGGGGCAGCAGGCTGAGGGTAGCAGACACCAACAGAATCAATAAACTCATTCGTAAAGCCAGTGATGTTGTGGGGTGGAACTGGATTCTCTGACGGTGGTGTCTGAAAAGAGGATGCTGTCCAAGTTACGTGCCATCTTGGACAATGACTCCCATCCACTCCATAATGTACTGGTTAGACACAGGAGTACATTCAGCCAGAGACTCATTCCACTGAGATGTAACACTGAGCATCATAGGAAGTCATTCCTACCTGTGGCCATCGAAATTTACAACTCCTCCCTCGGAGTATCAGACACCCTGAGCCAATAGGCTGTTCCTGGACTTATTTCCACTTGGCATGATTAACTTATTATTATTTAATTATTTATGGTTTTATATTGCTATATTTCTTCACTATTCTTGGTTGGTGCGGCTGTAACAAAACCCAATTTCCCTCGGGATCAATAAAGTATGTCTGTCTGTCAACTTTGCCTCTAGCTTCCACCTTGCCCTCAAATTTACCTGGTCTGCATCGCCCTCCCCTTTTTTGATCTCTCTGTCTCCATCAGCTTATCTACTGATGTCTACTATAAACCCACTGACCCTCATAGCTACCTTGACCGTTCCTCTTCCCACCCTTTGCATGTAAAAATGCCATTCCTTTCTTTCATTTCCTCCGTCTCCACCACATCTGCTCTCAGGATGAGGCTTTTCATTCCAGGATGAAGGAGATGTCATCCTCCTTCAAAGAAAGGGGCTTCCCTTCCTCCACCATCAACGCTGCCCTCAACTACACCTCTTCCATTTTGTGCATGTCTAGCCACACCCCATCGTTCTGCCACCCCATCAGTCTCTGCATCCAAGTCAAGTCAAGTCAATTTTATTGTCATTTCGACCATAACTGCTGGTATAGTACATAGTAAAAATGAGACAACGTTTTTCAGGACCATGGTGTTACATGGCACAGTACAAAAACTAGACTGAACTATGTAAAAATAAAACAAACAACACAGAGAAAGCTACACTAGACTATAGACCTGCACAGGACTGCATAAAATGCACAAAAACAGTGCAGACATTACAATAATAATAAACAGGACAATAGGGCAAGGTGTCAGTCCAGGCTCTGGGTATTGAGGAGTTTGATAGCTTGGGGAAGAAACTGTTACATAGTCTGGTCGTGAGAGCCCGAATGCTTTGGAGCCTTTTCCCAGACAGCAGGAGGGAGAAGAGATTGTATGAGGGGTGCATGGGGTCCTTCATAATTCTCTTTCCTTTGTGGATGCAGCGTGTAGTGTAAATGTCCATGATGGTGGGAAGAGAGACCTCGATGATCTTCTCAGCTGACCTCACTATCCGCTGCAGGGTCTTGCGATCCAAGATGGTGCAATTTCCAAACCAGGCAGTGATGCAGCTGCTCAGGATGTTCTCAATATAACCCCAGTCGAATGTGATGAGGAGGGGGTGGGAGATGGACTTTCCTCAGCCTTCGCAGAAAGTAGAGACGCTGCTAAGCTTTCTTTGCTATGGAGCTGGTGTTGAGGGACCAGGTGAGATTCTTCGTCAGGTGAACGCCAAGAAATTTGGTGCTCTTTACGATTTCTACCGAGGAGCCATCGATGCTCAGCGGGGAATGGTCGCTTCATGCCCTCCTGAAGTCAACAACCATCTCTTTTGTTTTGTTCACATTCAGAGGCAGGTTGTTGGCTCTGCACAGTCCATTAGCCGCTGCACCTCCTCTCTGTAAGCTGACTCGTCGTTCTTGCTGATGAGACCCACCACGGTCCAGCACATAATTCTCTGTAACTTTCACCATCTCCAACAGGATCCCACCACCAAGCACATCTTTCACTTTCCACTTCAGCCCCTTCATTTCCATTATATTGTTCACCTTTTTATTTCTTCATTTTAATTGGTTTATGATTGTCCTGGTACTGAGGTACAGGAAAATTTTGTTAAACATGACATTCAAACAGATCATTCCAGACACAAGTACATCAAGATAATATAAACAATAACAGGATAACAATAACAGAATGCAGAAGATAACGTTACAGAGAAACTGCAGTGCAAGTAGGTAGGTAAGGTGCAAGAACCATGACAAGATAGGTTATGAGATCAGGAGTTTACCTTTATTGTCAAGAGTTCCATTCAAGAGTTTTAGAATACAGGTTTCCTCCGCTATTCGAAGGTAGAGCATTCCTATGAAATGGTTCATAAGTCGGAATGTCGTAAAGTGAAGAAGCAATTACCATTTATTTATATGGGAAAAATTTGTGAGCATTCGCAGACCCAAAAACTAGCCTACCAAGTCATGCCAAATAACACATAAAACCTATCTGATAAATACACAGCCTATATAAAGTAGGAATACTTTTCTGCAATTATTGCGGCACTGTCCACCGTAGCGAAAATTTCACGCAAGCGGTCTTGGCAGCACTCGCGGCAAAAACACACAGCGCAAGCACTCTCGGTAGAAGCACTCTTTCCAGTAACCTTTAAGCTATGAAGCTGCTAAATCATACGAAATAACACATAAAAATACACAGCCTGGATAAAGTAGAAATAATGTACGTCCAGTGTAGTTTTGGGAAGACAGCGAGCACACTGATGATGGTGTGTTAGGCTGAGTTGTCGGAGGTTAGGGTGGTGGGACACTGGGGTGTCATCTCATTGTCGTCTGTTTCCATCAGGGCAGGCAGGTCACCTTCTTCTGTGTCTGCCTGCCTCGATGTTGAAGGTCGAGGTTTGTTGTCTGCTGTGATGTGGAAGGCTTGAGAGACGACAGTATGCTTGACTGCTTAGCCTCGTGCATTTTTCTATCATACAGTTCTTTGTAAGCATTCAAACCATCCTGCAAATATGCCCTAAACTTACGTACCCTTTCAAAGTTAAAGTCATATTTTTCTGCAATTGTTGCAGCAATGTCAATCGCAGCAAAAATCTCACGCAATTGCTTCATGTTCAGTTCCTGGACGACTTCACTTTCGGGCTGTTTGCTACTGCGTTTGGCTTCAATTGTTACCCTTTCCTCTTCATCAGCTCTTCATCTCTCAGTTCTTGGTCATGGGATGCTTTTCTGATACCTTAGAATTCATCGTGATAATGGATGCACAAAATAAACGGACATAAAGCACAGATGCTCACAGGCATGTGTTTAAGCAATGCCGGCTAGAATGCAGTTCCGGGGGAGGAGGTTGGCTGCTCGGCGTGTGCGCTGCCTTTTTTCGTAACGGTGAAAACACCTTCTGTTAGCGAAAACAGGTAACTAATGTAGGTCTTTCGTAACAGCGTGGTGTCGTAAAGCGAACGTTCAAAAAACAGGAGACACCTGTAGTGGGAAAGAAGTTGTCCTTGAGCCCTGTGGTAGTTTTCAAGTTACTGTATATTCCACCAATGAATTACCAGGATGGGAGGGTCTTTTATTATGTTGGCTGCTTTCCTGAGATAGTGGGACAGGAGCAATGTTGGGCAGGTTTCCTGACATATCATGCATGCTACTTCTCCTATCTCTCAGAATTAGCAAAATGTAACATTTTGTGTTTACCTCTGAACCATCTGTTACTTCTGAAATTATAATTGGAATTGTTTTGGTTTTTTTCTTGAAAGCTCTACATTAATAAAGAACATCCTGCTCATTGTTTCTACTTGATTTTTAGATACCCAATATGATGAGGATGATGATGAAATCACTCCTGATTTGTGGCAGGAGGCCTGTTGGATTGTTATCAGGTAAAGATATGTTCACTTGAACTTGGACAAAAAAAGTTAGAAAATAATTTTCATTTTAAGCTAATTTAAAGTCATGTGAAATTCAGAAAATGGAGGTTATTCGCAGACTTTGATTTTCATTGCTTGCGATACCTTAAATTAAGAAGACAGAAAATGGGAAAACACGAGGAAATCTGCAGATGCTGGGAATTCAAACAACACACACAAAATGCTGGTGGGACACAGCAGGCCAGGCAGCATCTATAAGGAGAAGCACTGTTGATGTTTCGGGCCGAGACCCTTCGTCAGGACTAACTGAAAGGAAAGATAGTAAGAGATTTGAAAGTATTGGGGGGAAGGGGGAAATGCGAAATGATAGGAGAAGATCGGAGGGGGTGGGATGAAGCTAAGAGCTGGAAAGGTGATTGGCGAAAGTGATACAGAGCTGGAGAAGGGAAAGGAGGCCTCGGGAGAAAGAAAGGAGGGGAGCACCAGAGGAGATGGAGAACAGGCAGAGTGATGGGCAGAGAGAGAGAAAAAAACAAACAACTAATTATGTCAGGGATGGGGTAAGAAGCGGAGGAGGAGGGGCATTAACGGAAGTTAGAGAAGTTAATGTTCATGCCATCAGGTTGGAGGCTACCCAGCCGGTATATAAGGTGTTGTTCCTCCAACCTGAGTTTGGATTCATTTTGACAGTAGAGGAGGCCATGGATAGACATATCAGAAGGCAGGCATAACTGGGACCCATGTGGGTGCCCATGGCTACACCCTTGGTTTGGAGGAAGTGGAAGGAGCCAAAGGAGAAATTATTGAGAGTTAAGAACTAATTCTGCTAGACGGAGGAGAGAGGTGATAGAGGGGAATTGGTTAGGTCTGGAATCCAAAAAGAAGCGAGACCTTTGAGACCGTCCGGGTGGGGATGGAGGTATATAGGGACTGGACGTCCATGGTGAAAATAAGGTGGTGGGGGCCAGGGAACCTAAAATCATTAAAAATTCAAAGCGTGAGAAATGTCACAAACATAGGTGGGAAGAGATTGAACAAGGGGGGATAAGACAGTGTCAAGGTATGCAGAAATGAGTTCGGTGGGGCAGAAGCAAGCTGAGACAATAGGTCTACCTGGACAGGCAGGCTTGTGGATCTTGAGTAGGAGGTAGAAACGGGAAGTGCGGGATGTGGGAACTATGAGGTTGGTGGTAGTGGATGGGAGATCCCCAGAGCTGATAAGGTTGGTGATGTTATAGGAGACAATGGCCTGGTGCTCCTTAGTGGGGTCATGATCAAGGGGTAAATAAGAGGAGGTATCAGAGAGTTGTTGCTGTGCCTCAGCCAGGTAGAGGTCAGTACGCCAGACAACAACAGCTTCCCCCTTATCAGTGGGATTTATAGTGAGGGAGCGGAGAGCAGAACGTTCAGAATGGAGTTAGGTTGGAATTGGAACAGGGTGTGGTGAAGTCGAGACGGTTGATGTTCCGTTGGCAATTAGGAATAACGAGATCCAGAGCAGGCAGAAGACCAGAGTGGGGTGTTCATGAAGAGGAGGAGGGTTGAAGACGGGAGAAGGGGTCATCGGTGGGGGTTGGAGAGTCCTTGCCAAAGAAGTAAGCTCAGAGACAGAGCCGGCGGAAGAAGAATTCGGCGTCATGGCGTATGCGGATCTCACTGAGGTGTGGGTGAAGGGGGACAAAGGTGAGGCCCTTACTGAGGACAGAGCGCTCTGCCTCAGAGAGTTGAAGGTCAGAGGGAATGGTAAAGACCCGGCACGGATGAGAGATGGGATCAGAGGGGGGGAGGGAGGCTGGTAGTATCAGTGGAGAGGGAAGGGTTGGGGTGAAAGGAAGATGGAGCCTCTGAGGGCCCAGGAGCTGATGATGGGATCTGAGGGAGAGGGGATTGCAGAGTGGTGGTGGGGGAAGGGGAGACAGGAGTCACAATCGCAGCATGTGAAGACCCAGCCTGGAGTTCAAGGCTGGAGTCGCAGTCGGTGGTTGCGCAATCGCTTTGAAGCTGTTCACTGTCGTTGGAACCTGCGTTGATGGTGCTCGTGTCCAGGTTTTCCATATGCCCTGAGTTGCTGGGGCAGCTGAGATCGACGGCCGAGGCCAATACATGGTCGTTGGAACCCGCGGTGATGGTGCTGGAGTCCGGGTTTTGAATATGCCCTGGGTTGTCGTTGATGGTGCTGGAATTGACAGAAAATGGGAATTGGTGTTTACAATTTTGTAGATAGATGCTGTATTTTGTTTGTATATGGAAATTACTGTTTTTTACAGTATGCAGGTTCTAAATATTTGCAGATTCACAGTGTCCACCATAAATCTAGAGATTCGTTATTAATGGCTGCCTTGGTAGCTTGAAGTTCACATAGGACATAGAACAGTCCAGCATGGGACAGTTCCTTCAGGCCAAGATGTGTTTAACCTACTCCAAGATCAATCCAAGAGCCTCCTAAATCTCCCTAATGTATTCATCCTTTCCACCCACACCCGTCAGTGCATTCCATGCACTTACCATTCTCTGTGGAGTGGGGAACAGACCCTACTTCTGACACCCCCCCTTCCAGATTTTCCTCCAGTAACCTTGAAATTTTCATCCTGGGGTAAGAGGTGTTGATTGTGCGCTCTATATCTCCTATCATCTTGTATATCTCTGTCAAGTCAACTTTCATCCTCCTTTGCTCCAAAAGGAAAAGCCTTAGCTTGCTCAACCTTTCCTCATAAAGAATGCTGTCTAATTGAAGCCACATAGGAAATCTTTTCTGTGCCCTCTCTAAGACTTCTACATGCTTCCTATAGTAAAACAACCAGACTGAGGACAATATTCCAAGTGTGGTCTAACCCAAGATCTTGCTGTTCCTCCACATTGCTAAGAATCTTGTACTCTGCCTTCAAGTCTGAACTTCCAGAGTGCATCAGTTCACACTTTTCTGGATTGAACTCCGTCTGCTGCTCTCAGCCCAGCTCTGCATCCTGTCCAAATGTCCTGTTGTGACTTATGACAACCTTCTACACTATCCACAGCTCCAGCAACCTTTGTGTTCATGGCATTATAGAGCATACAGCACACAGGTGCTTTGGCCCATCTAGTCCATACTTAACTATTATTATTCTGCCTAGTCCCATCTTAATGTACCTGGACCAGAGCCTTCGTATCCCTCCCATCCATATATTTATCTTTAACTTCTCAAATGTTGAAATTGAGCCCACATCCACCAATTCTGCTGACAGCTTGTTTCACACACTTGAGTGAAGAAGTTCCTCATATTCCCTTTAAGCATTTCACCTTTCATCTTTGCCCATGACCTTTCATTTTTGTCTCACCCAATCTCAGTGGAGAAAAGCCTGCTTGCGTTTACCCTATATACAGTTGCAGGAAAAAGTTTGTGAACCCTTTGCAATTACCTCATTTTCTGCATTAATTACTCATAAAATGTGGTCTGATGTTCATCTAAGGTTTTTTCTTATGTTGGACAAATGAACAGAGACCTTAGCAACTTTCAGAGTTTTCTGCAGGTTTTTTGCTGTTACCCTTGGGTTCTTTTTCACCTCCTTCAGCATTGCACATTGTGCTTTTGGTGTGATCTTTGCAGGACACCCTAGGGAGAGTGGCAACAGTACTGAGTTTCCTCCATTTGTAGACAATTTCTCTTACTATGGACTGATGAATACTCAGGTCTTCAGAAATGCTTTTGTAGTCTTTTCTAGCTTCATGCATCTCTACAATAATTCTTCTAATATCCTCTGAAAGTTGTTTTGATTGAGTCATGGTGCACATAAATAGGTATTTCTTGAGAAGAGCAGGCCCTTGTCAGTAACCTGACTGTCTTTTATAGGGCAGGGTACCTCTACAACTCACACCTCCAGTCGCACCTCATTGATTAGAACACCTGACTCCACAAATAGCTTTTGTAGAAGGCATTATCCCAAAGGTTCTCATACTTTTTTATTTGAACCTAGACTGTTATTGTGTAAATGGTGTACTTAGTATTAATGAATACAAGTGTTTGTGTGTTAATATTTTAGGCAGATTGTGTTTGTCTATTATTGTGACTTAGATGAAGATCAGACCACATTTTATGAGTAATTAATGCAGAATGCCAGATAATTTCAGTGTTCACAAACTTTTTCTTGCAACTGTAAAATTCTCAGGGTTGTTCCTCTTCCTTTGCTTAAACAGAGGACCAACATCTGACATCTTCCAATCTTCTGATACTATTCCTTTGGCCAGTGAGGATGTAAAGGTCATCTGCAAAGGTGCAACAATTTCTTCCCTTGCTTCCTGTCGTAACATGGGGTACATCCCATCTGGCCCTGGGGAATTATCTGTCCTTATTTTTTTTCAAAAGTTATAGTACTTCCTTTTTCTGGAAGTCAACATTTTTGAGCATATAGCCTGTTCTACACTGTCCTCATATTTGTCAAGGACCCTGTCACTGGTGAAATGGACCTTTCAGCAGCTATATTACTATCCCTAGTTAATAATGCTACTTCCACACCTCTTTAACCTCCATCCCTATCCCTTTCGAAACATCTAAACACAAGAACATCCAGCAGCCATTCTTGCCCTTGTGACAGTCAAGTCTCTTTAATGGCATTGAAGTTCCATATACTGATCCATGCTCACACATGAAATCAAGAAAATGGGAATTAATGTTTCTAATCTTGTATTTGCAGTATTTTACATATTAAATCTGATACTAACCTGCTCTCAGATGGGCTCAAATTTAATCTTCAAATTAAGTATAACTGCAGATGGGTGGGTTTCCCAGGCATCAGAGGGCCAGCAGTTAGAACTGCTAGATCCAGCAGTCTTTACATTTAATTGCTGTTGTCCCTTTCTCCTCAAATTTTTTGATCCTTCCACCTCTCACTTGTTATGGTCTGATGCTAAAGATATTGCCCTTCAGAATGACTGACACTAATTTGATTGCAATGCACACAGTGTGTTGGAGGTGCTCAGCAGGTCAGGCAGCATCCATGGTTGGGAATAAACAGTTAATGTTTTGGGCCAAGCCGATTCATCAGGATCAGAAAGGAAGGGGGAAGAAGTCAAAATAAGGTGGATAGAGGAGAGGAGGAGGAAGTACAAGGTAGTAGTTGATAGTTGAAACCAGAAGAGGGGAAGAGGGGTGAAGTAAAGAGCTGGGAAGTTGATGGGTGGAAGAGAGGGCTGGAGAAGGGAGAATCTAATAGGAGAGGATAGAAGACCATGGAAGAAAGGAAAGGGGAGAGGGGGAAAGCACTGGAGGGAGGTGATGGGCAGATAAGAAGAGAAGGTGTGAGAGGGAAGCAAGAATGGGGAATGGTGAAGGAGAGGTGGGGGGTGTAATTACCAGAGTTTGAGAAATCTATGTTTAGGTTGGAGGCTACCTAGATGGAATACAACTTTCCAGCTCCTTACTTCACCCCCTCCCCCTCTCCTGGTTTCACATACCACCTGTAACCTTATATATACTTCAGCTCCCCCTCCCCCCACCTTATTCTGTCTGACTCGCCCTTTCTTTCTAGTCCTGATGAAACGTCTCGACCTGAAATGTTGACTGTTTATTGCCATCCATGGCTGCTGTCTGACTTGCTGAGCTCCTCTAGCGCATTGTGTGTATTGCTCTGGATTTCCAGCATCCGCAGTACCTCTTGTGTCTACTAATTTAACAGTACTTGAAGGAAGCTGCAAACATGCTTGACAACAATTTGAAGTGGATAATATGTTACCCTGAAAAAAATCCTTTATGTTCTTTTAAAGACGTTGAAGTCTTTCACCTACTACAATAGACTATTTGTCAGTCTCATTTTGGAAATGGAGATGTCTTGATGTTTATGAAAACAACAGAGTTCTTTGAGCACAAGATTTCTGAACTTGTGATCCTATCTTTTTTAACATCTTAAATACATTGAATTATTGCATGAACTCTGGACTTTGTGGTATATTTCTAGAGGTCTAGGAGCACCTTGATCAGAAAAAAATTTGGTTATGTTAGACAGCTGTTCGGGAAGTCATTTGTGGTGTGGAAAATGAAGGGATTGCATGTTGTATTTAGGAAGAGAATCACTGGTGTCACTGCCTGGAGAGAAGGACAATAACCTTACAAAGTTTTGTTTTCTAAAATCCGTATTATTTACTGGGAATATGTTTTTAAAAATCATAGTCTTGTCTTTGCAATGCATCTTTTAATCAGATTCCTTTTGGATGCTATTGCAGGTTGGTGTTCCTTTTCAGCGCTGTCTGTAAGGAGTTTGTTCGTTCTCCCCATGACCACGTAGGTTTCCTGAGGGTGCTCCAAATTTCTCCTACAGTCCAAAGACATACCAGTTAGTAGGTTAATTGGTCATTGTAGGTTGTCCTGTGATGAGGCTAGTGCTTAAATAGGTGGGTTGTTGGGCGGCATAACTCATTGGGCCAGAAGGGCCTGTTCTATGCTGTATCTCTAAATAACCAAAATATAAATGAGAAGACTGTGCCTACTTAGATAAACTCAAAAGAAGAAGTTTTTGAACAGGTGTCTTAAACCGGGAAGGATTGAATTTTGCCTAATTATTTGGCCACTAGGTGAGTTAGGACCTAACGGTTTGGTCCTTATAATGCAAGTATTCTTTCCAAGATACTTAACGTGCAATGTTCTTGAATATTTGTTTCTCAGTTCCTATTTTGATGAAAAGGGTTTGGTTCGACAACAGTTGGACTCATTTGATGAATTCATACAAATGTCAGTACAGAGAATTGTGGAAGATGCTCCACCAATAGATCTCCAAGCTGAAGCTCAACATACAAGTGGGGAAGTGGAAGAACCGGTAAAAATCCCCACTTACTCTCACCGAACAGAAAATTCAGTTCTATTTTTATCTGTTGAGTTGCATTTTTGTTTTACATGTTATGTTTCTTTGTTCCAGCCCAGGTTTTTATTAAAATTTGAGCAGATTTATTTATCCAAACCAACTCATTGGGAAAGGGATGGAGCACCATCTCCAATGATGCCAAATGAAGCTAGACTGCGAAACCTTACGTAAGTTTCCTTGGAGGGTATATAGACACAAATTTAATTTTTAAACTTTATGTACGAAAGTAAGGATTTGGTATGTTTCATTGTCTTGCTTTATAGGTATTCAGCTCCTCTCTATGTGGATATAACAAAGACAGTGATTAAGGAGGGAGAGGAGCAAATACAAACACAGCATCAGAAGACATTTATTGGAAAAATTCCTATAATGCTTCGGTCCACCTATTGTCTTCTTAGTGGCTTGACAGATCGTGATCTCTGTGAGCTCAATGAATGCCCACTAGACCCTGGTGGTTATTTCATCATCAATGGATCAGAAAAGGTATAGAACATGCTATGAAGTCTAAATATACAGAGAAGTAGAAATTGTTTTCAGATGTTCAGTATGTGTTAGTTTAATATCTGCATGAGTTTTAATTAGAAAGCTAACTACAGTGCTTTTGTAATTAATTTTTTATATAATGTGAAACTCTTTTATGATTATTGGTTAATTGTTTATTCTTCCTGATATAAGTTGAGAACTGGGAAACAATGTTATTCATGGAAGAGGTTGAACAAACTTGGATTATTTTCCCTGAATCATCAGAGGCTGAGGGGCAATTTAACAAATAAAATTGAGAAGTGTTGATAGGATAGATAGGCAGGTCTTTTTCAAAGGATGGAAATGTCAAGTACTAGGAGCCATTCCTTTGTGTAGGAAGGAGCAACTTTAAAGGAATTGCTCAAGGCAAGTCTTTTTAAAACAGTGATAGGTCATCGTGGAAGAACCAGAAAAGACAGCAACATTCGATATTCATTAGACAGACTCATGAACAAGCAAAGAACAGAGGATATGGTCTGTATACAGTTGGGATTAGTTTAGATGTGCATCTTGTTTGGTGCAAATATAGTAAACTGAAAGACCTGTTCTTATGCTGTACTACTATGTTCTACTTTGAAATTTTTCTAGGTTCTGATTGCACAAGAAAAAATGGCAACAAACACTGTATATGTGTTTGCAAAGAAAGATTCTAAATATGCATACACAGGAGAGTGTCGATCCTGTCTAGAAAATTCATCTCGTCCCACAAGTACCATCTGGGTCAGCATGCTAGCAAGAGGAGGACAAGTAAGTCTTTGCATTCACTTTATGCTTTTTTCCTTTCCTTTGAACACTGATCTTGTTTATGAGAACTGTGGTTAACTTATTTGGCATTCACTAAAAATTAAGTCTACAACAAATTTTACTTGCTTCTATCCTTAATTACATGTGGTTTTCTCTTCAGGGTGTACGAAAAAGTGCAATAGGCCAAAGAATAGTTGCCACTCTACCATATATCAGACAAGAAGTTCCCATAATTATTGTGTTTCGAGCTTTAGGATTTGTGTCTGATAGAGACATTCTGGAACACATTATTTATGATTTTGATGATCCAGAAATGATGGAAATGGTGAGTTTCTATTTAATGAAATTTTTTTTGATTCTTCTGCAGTTCTTCTTAATTTGCTCAATGAAATGTGTTTTTGTTTAGTTTCTACTTTTAGAATTTTAAGTCAATTTTCAGACAATGCCATGTTGATCTACTAAAATCTGAACTTGTGAATAAACAGCTGTTTAGGTCTTGAAAGTGATGCTATATTTTCTTCCTTTTCCCATTTTAATATTTTTCCAGTATATTGTTTCGGTGCTACATATGATAAATAACATTTCAGTTTCTCTCTTGAATCTGCTATATTATTGAAAGAATCCTCCTTGCCACTTTTACATTCAAGTACTTTACCTTACTAATAACTGCATGGGATGCAGCCAATTGGCCCATCAGGTTTATGTTGGTTCCCAACAAACCAGTCCCAGTATCCTCTTTTTACTTCCTTGCAACCCTCTAACACATTTTCTCTCACATGCATATCAGCTTCTCTTTGTTTTTTTTTTGCCTCTTAGCTAACAAGTAATTTACATAGATCATCAGACCTACTAGCTCATCTTTGCAATTTGAGAGGGAACTGAAGCACGTGGGCAAGACGTGCAAGCTCTACACACATAGTATCTGTGGTTGGGACTGAACCTAGATCTGTGGATCGTTGAGGCCTTATTTTGCTCCTTGTGCTTTCTTCCCCTATCTTGAGATACTTCTGTCAGCCTGTACACTGTGTTTAAATCAATATTTCTCTCTGTTATTAATTTCACTGTTTTCCTATTATTGTATTTCACCCATCGGGTAAACTCTGCTATTGTACTTAGACCCTTGAGATCAGTCAATCCCTTGGTTTTACCAATGCAATTCTTACTTTTCATGGTCTATACAAAAAAAGGCTGTTACTAATTGCAGACTGAAACCCTAAACTTTCAGCGACTTTATTCATAGGGATTTGTGAAAGAACTGCACTTTTCCTATTGTTTCTCATCAAAGAAGTATTTGTTTAAATTTGCAACTGCATTATTTGATTGAGTTTTTTTTAAATTAAAGTAAATGGCTATGGAAGCACCTCAGTCAGATTTGCCGTTGATCAATGGTCAGCCATCATTTTAGACATCACAAAAATTACATATTTCAAGATTCAAGATTATTTAATGTCATTTCCAGGAAACAAGTGTAGAGGAAAATGAAATAATTGTTATTTTGGATCTGATGTAGCACAAAAAAACACAGTAAGATAAAGAACACAATTTTTTAAAAAAACTCAAATATAAATATATATTAGGTAGCTTCTGTACATTGATTGTACATCAATAAAGTGATGCTAGGCACAGGAGTGTCTGTACATAAAGTGATTCTGACAGGAAATGATGATGTGATGGTGGGGTGGGCTAGTGGATAGAGGTGTTAATCAGCCTTACTACTTGGGGAAAGTAACTTTTTGAGTCTGGTGGTCCTGGCATGGATGCTACATAGCCTCCTTCCTGATGGGTAAGGTCCATGAGTGGGGTTGGTGGGATACTTCATGATGTTATTGGCCATTTTCCGACATCTTTCTGTATATCTTTACCATGAGAAATGTTTTTTATAAAATACTAAGTGAATGAAAAATCTGGGAATCTCGTTAAGAGTAGTCTTGTTAAAAGCTTATCTAGGTTTAGTTGCTTTAAGTAGTTATAACCAGGCATATGTATTTTGTACTTCCTCATGATTATAATTCTAGAGTTTTTATTGCAGGTAAAACCTTCTCTGGATGAAGCATTTGTTATCCAGGAACAAAATGTTGCTTTGAATTTCATTGGTTCAAGAGGTGCAAAACCTGGTGTAACAAAAGAGAAGAGAATTAAATATGCAAAAGAAATTCTGCAGAAAGAAGTACTTCCGCATGTTGGAGTCAGTGACTTCTGTGAGACCAAAAAAGCTTATTTCTTGGGGTATGTTTATTAAGCATGTAAGAGAATTATTGTGTATTTAAAAAAAAGACTTTTGGTAAAGTTATGTTGGATAAGGACTGGCTGGAAAACATTATTCATTCGTGTTGTTCAGAGAAATTTGCTCATTAATGTGGATTCACAGTTAGCAAATGTGTTCCGACTGATAATCTGATGCATCAATGGAGGTGCATTAGTGCTGGGTGTAGTTTGGTGCAGTTTTTTTTATGTTCAATTTATTCGGGAGCAAGGCCATCATTTATTGACCATCTCTAATTAGTATTGAAGATGGTAATGAGTCGCCATCTTGAAACACTGCAGTCTTCCTGGTGTTGGTACTTCTTTCAGTATGTGCTAATGAAGGACCAGCAATGTATTTTGTAGATGGTACATATTGCAGCCACTGTGCATTAGGGTGGAAGATGAAATGAATTTTTAGTGTGTCTTCATCAGACAGGCTGCTTTGTCCTGTATGGTGTTGAATATTGAGAGTTGACAATTGTGGAGGGTGTGTTCATCTAGGCAAGTGGAAAGTATTTCATCATGGTTCTCATTTGTGCTTTGTCTACAATAGAAAGGTCTCTGAATGTCAAGAGGTGAGTAGCTCACTGAAGGATGCCCAGTCTCTTGACTCTTATAGCCATGGTATTTAAATGGCTGGTCCAGTTGAGTTTCTAGTCAGTGATGCCTGGGGTTATTGATAGTGGGGGACTTGGTGATGATAATGCCATTGAATGGCTAGGATAGGTGGTTAGAATTACAAGGCTGAAGTTACAAAGGATGCTTGAGATGTGCAATTGTGCTTTCAATTGAAAAGCAGATAACTGCACACAGTGGAAATCTGAAATAAAATCAATGTTCTCCATATGTTGTGATGTTAAGAGGCTTCTAAAAGAAAAACAATTTTATGTTTCAGGTCAGTGATCTTTCATCAAAACTGGAAAGTAAGCAGCCATTTTAATTTTTCTGGTTCTGATGAAGGGCCATTGTCCTGAAACATTACTTTGATTCCCTCTCAGCAAATGTGCTTTTAATTGTGTTTAGGAACTCAAGTTGGTGCTCTTTTCAGAAATTTGAGTAATGCTTGAGAGGAGGCTATGTAAAGATGCTGCACATTTTGTGTACATTTAACTTAAAAAAAGATGTGCGATTTACATTCTTTGTATTATCATAATAATGGTTGTAGCCCATTACTGTTTGTTCAAAAACAAATTCAAATTTTCTTTGATTCAGTTACATGGTGCATAGATTGCTGTTAGCCGCTTTAGGCCGAAGAGAATTGGATGACAGAGATCACTATGGGAACAAAAGACTGGATTTGGCTGGACCGTTGCTTGCTTTCCTCTTCAGAGGGTAAGGAAAGATTTGCAGTATAGTTCTATTTTGTTGTATGCAGTTAAACCAGACTTGGTGTCCTAATGATTTTTTTTTACCATTTTTCCTCCTATCTTGCTATTGGGAGGCTGTGTAGGGAAAAGAGCAGTTTATAAAGAATTTCTTCGAACATGCCAAAGACATCTGCAGAAATGACCGCAATGTTTCCTGCTTTTAACTGCAGGCTAGATGCTTGTTGGATAGAAATGTTCACTAACTTGCTCCCTGGGCTGAAGAAGTTATATAGGAATAAAAGTTGAGCAATTTATAGCCATACTCGTGGAAGTGTAGCGGATTTAATTGACAGATCCCTTATAGAAGCTTTCAAAAGTCTAAGGGGAATTGACAGGGCAGATACTGAGTGGTTTCACACCCATTGGGGGATATCTGGAAGTAGGGAGCAAATTTTAAAAAGAATGGTCATGTATTCTAGATAAATTAAGAGAGTTTTTCCCTTTTTGAATTGTGAATCTTAAGAAATCTGTACACCTGACACTGGGAAGTCAGATTCATTGAGTCTGTTGAAGGTGGGTTAAATCATTCATCTCTTACCTTTTCACCTACTGATGTATGTGACGACTGGGAAATCAGGCTTTCTGTGGATTAAAAGTTATAAAACTGGTCCTGGAAATATTTGAAGGGCAATTGCTTCTCCTACAAGCAAATTGATACCAGGTTCCTCATTCCTAGTCCTCTGTTAAAACTGGAAATGGACATGTATACAAGGTGTATTGAGTGCTTTGTAGAACTGTACAGGCATTTGGGCACACAATGTGCCGAACCTTTAACCTGGGTTCCACAGACCTCTTGCTTAATAGTGTTGATTCATAGCATAAAAAGGTTGGGAACCTCTAGTCTAGATACTTTATTGATCACAAGGGAAATTACAGTGTCACAGTAGCATTACAAGTGCACAGATATACAAGTATTAGAAGAGAAGTAATAAAAAATAAAAAATAAGTTACCTCAAACAGTCTATAGGTTAACTCATTATAGAGCCTAATGCTGAGGGTAAGAATGACCTTGTAGCACACTTTGGGCAGCGCAGTTATCTTGGTCTGTTACTAAAAGTGCTCCTCTGTTCAGCCATGGTGGCATACAGAGGGTGAGAAATGTTGGCCAGAATTGCCAGGATTTTTTGTAGGGTCCTTTGTTCTACCATAGTGTTAATGCTATTCCCCCAACACATCACCCTAAAGACGCCACTGCATACCTGGTTGTCTGCATTAATAGCTCATAAAATGTGGTCTTATTTTCATCTGTCACAATAATAGACAAACAGGACCTACCTAAACTAATAAGAATTACTTCTTGTCAGTAATGAGTACACCATTTAAACAATCACAGTCTAAGTTCAATAAAGTATGTGATCTTCTAGGGCAATGTTTTCTAGAAATGCTATTTTAAGACTGGTTTTCTAGTCAATGAGATGAGATTGGAGGTGTGGGTTGTAGAGATCCTTGCCCTATTTTAAAGATAAAGAGACACAAAAAGTCAGGTTACTGACAGAGCCTGTGCTCTTCTCAAGAAAGGTCTGTTTATGTGCACCATGGCTCAATCAAAACAACTTTCAGAAGACCTTAGAAGAATTATTGTAGAGATGCACGAAGCTAGAAAAGGCTACAAAATGTATTTCTAAAGACCTGAGTGTTCGTCAGTCTACAGTAAAAGAAAATTGTCTACAAATGTAGGAAATTCAGTACTGTTGCCACTCTCCCCATCTTGGCAGCCTGCAAAGATCACACCAAGAGCACAATGTTCAATGCTGAAGAAGGTGAAAAAGAACCACAGGATACTAGCAAAAGACCTGCAGAAGTCTCTAGAATTTGCTAAAGTCTCTGTTCATGTATCCACTACAAGAAAAAGACTAAACAAGAATGATGTTCTTGGAAGGATACCATGGTGGAAACCACAGCTCACCAAAAAAAACACCGCTGCACATCTCAAGTTTGCAAAGGACCACCTGGATGTTCTGCAATGCGTCTGGGGCAATGTTCTGTGGACAGATGGGACAAAAGTTGAACCTTTGATACACATTGCTATGTTTGGAGGAAAAAGGGCACTGCACACCAACACCAAAACCTCATCCCAACTGTGAAGCATGGTGGAAGGAACATCATGGTTTTGGGGCTGCATTGCTGCCTCTGGGCCTGGACAGCTCTCAATCATCGATTGCATCAAGACATTTTACAGACGACTGTCAGGGTAGCAGTCTGTCATCTGAAGGTTAATAGAAATTAGATGATGCAACAAGACAATGATCTGAAAGACAAAACTAAATGAACCACAGATGATTTAAAAGAAGAAAATTTGTGTTTTCAAATAGCCAAGTCAGAGTGCAGACCTTAACCCAAATGAGATGCTGTGGCATATCTTGAAGAGGGTTGTTCATGCAAGATATCCCAGAAATATTGATAAGCTGAAACTGCTTTATATGCAGGAATGGCCCAAGGTTCCTCACTGTTTTGCAAGTCTGATCAGCAGTTACAGGAAACATTTGGTGGAGATTATTGCTGCTGAAGTTGGTTTCACCAGTTACTAAGTACAAATTTTCACATACTTTTTCCAGTGTGGACGGTGAATGATTAAACAGTGTGTTCAATAAAGACGTGAAAAGCACAACTGTTTGTGTGTTGTTAGCTTAGTCAGATTGTGCTTGTCTATTATTGTAAGTCCCAGACATGGAGGTCCTGGAGCGGGCTAGCACCCACAGCGTCTACACCCTCCTACAGAAAGCCCAAGCCAGATGGGCTGGCCATGTCGTCAGGATGTCTGACTGTCGACTATCGAAACAGTTGCTGTATGGAGAGCTGAGCCAGGGCAAGCGCTCAGTTGGAGGGCAGAAGAAACGTTTTAAAGACTGCCTCTAAGTGTCCCTCAAAGACCTCAACATCAATCCCAGTAGCTGGGAATCGCTTGCTCTGGACCACCCAACCTGGTGGAGCAGGACTGCTAAAGGAGCATATGCAGCAGAAATCAGACGCACTGCAGAGGCTCAGAGGAAACGTGCCGTGCGCAAGGCTCGAGCTACCTCCACTTCCACTGCAGCACCTACCCTCATGTGTCCCACATGTGGACGAGCTTTCAGGGCCTGGATTGGCCTCACCAGTCACCTCCGGACCCACAGTCACAAACCCACCACCTGACAGAAGTCATGGTCGTCTTCGACTCCGAAGGACGAACAACAACAACTAGATGAAGATCATACCACATTTTATGAATAATTAATGGTGAAAACCAGGTAATTGCAAAGGGTTCACAAACTTTTTCTTGCAACTGTAAGTCCTGTCTCTTAAGTATCCTCTCCAATAATTTGCTTACCACTGAAGTAAGACTCACTGGTCAATAATTCTCCAGTTTATCCCTTCCCCCATTTTTCAACAAAGGAAGAAAATTTGCCACCATCCAATCATCTGGTATTCCTCCTGTGGCCAGTGAGGATGTAAAGATCATCACCAAGAGCGCAGAAATTTCTTCCCTGGCTTCCATAGTAATCAGGGTATATCCCTTCTGGCACCAGGAACATGTTCAAGCAAATCAGCCTGTTTTATGCTGTCCTCACAATTGTCAAGGTCTCTCTCACTGGTGAATACTGAAGCAAAAGTATTCAATAAGGACCTGCCCAATCTCTGATTCCATTCACATTTCTTTTGCTATCCCTGATGGTTCCACCCTCACTGGTCATTTTTTTGTTCTACATATGTGTGGAATGCCTTGTAGAATTTGATAAAATTTCTAGTCTTTTAACTACTGTACCTTCCAAAACAAACCCATTTTGTTCAGGGTGACTAGCATTCTTAAAATTCTCTAAAGTGGCTGATTGTAATTACCTTTTTGTAATAAACGCATCTACAAGCAAAGTAAAATTATGGTTCAAATTGTCATCTTCAGAATGTTTAAGAACCTACTGAAAGAAGTCCGGATATACTCACAGAAGTTTATAGACAGAGGGAAAGATTTTAACCTGGAATTAGCAATCAAAACGCGGATTATTTCTGATGGGCTGAAATATTCACTTGCAACAGGAAATTGGGGAGATCAAAAGAAGGCTCATCAAGCCAGAGCTGGTGTATCTCAGGTAAAATTCTTTTACGGAAACATACATTTTTTTTCTATGTATAAATATTCTTCAGATAATGTTTTGATGGTAAGCTAATAAATGTTTCCTGTGATAGTGAATGCAACCCGAGTAAAATTGTGGTAACTTTAGTAATGTTCAATTTTTAGGATCATCTTGTATATCAGTCCACTTTACACAAATCTGTGTCAATCTGATTCCATAAATTTGTCTCCTCTTTGGTCATTGAGATGAGTATGTAACTAAAGCAGAGATGGCCACATCTGGTGAAGAAAAAGTGCCAAAAGAACTTAAAAATATTTGAGCCTGCCAATCAATATAGAGTTCTGGAAAATGATGCTTCATGTGGCAGTGGTGAGAGTAGTCATGTTGAAGCTTGCTGGCTAAATTGTAGGAGGCTGTAGTCTTTATTTTCATTTTAGAATTGACCTCATGTGCACGTACCCCTCTCAAAAAAAAACTGTCTATTCGATTCATCCTATTTGTACATTCCCTATACTTAATGAAAACAAAATTAGCTTGTACCCACACTTAAGTATGGTATTTTGTTCAATCACAAATAGGAGAAAATCTGCAGTTGCTGGAAATCCAAGCAGCGCACACAAAATGCTGGAGGAACTCAGCAAGCTAGACAGTATCTATGGAAAATATGCCTGAAATGTTGACTGTACTCTTTCTTTTTCTCCATAAATGCTGCCTAGCCTGCTGAATTCCTCCAGCATTTTGTGTGTGTTTGCTGGCATTTTGTCTAAATCTCTTTTTTCCCCCAACCCCCATTTGTTGGGCATATCTAAAACAAGAAGCAGTAACCAAAAATTTACTTCAACTTCTGTTGTCTCCTATACAAGCAATTATCAAAAGACCCCAAAAGTATTAATGCATACCTTCAAGCATTGTTTTAACAAAAATCTTTCATATATGTATAAAATGAACTTTTTCTGAAGGTACAGTTAAAAAAACAGCAGGTCTCAGGATTTGATGAAGTGTGCAATTTCTAAAAATACAACCTCGGATTGATTATTTAACTATTCAATTGCAAATAGGTGTTGAACCGTTTGACTTTTGCTTCAACCCTCTCTCATCTTCGTCGTCTTAACTCTCCAATTGGAAGAGATGGGAAGCTGGCAAAACCTAGACAGCTTCATAATACACTATGGGGTATGATTTGCCCTGCTGAGACACCAGAGGTAAGTTCAAGTATTTTAATCAATGAAAATAAAAATTATCATTTTCATCAGTTTTCTACATCCACTGGTGGTTTGTTGAGTCAAAATATGTCTCAGAGACACTAGGGGGCATGTGAGCAAAGCGGAGATATCACCAAAATAAGACAAATGAGCATGGCATATAAAATTAATGACAGTTATTAGTTATACTGAGAAGGGAACACAATGACTGGAATCAGGACTGAAAAATAAACTGCTGGAGGAACTCAGTGGGTCAGACAGCATCTCTGGAGACAACAGTATAGTAGATGTTTCAGATCGAGGCCCTGCATCGGCTCCTGATGGAGGATCTCACTCTGGAATGTTAACTGTCACCTCACCTCCAGAGATATTACCTGACTCTACATTCCTCAGCTCAGGTGAGTGTGCGTATTACTGGACAGCAGGCAGCAATTCCTGGTTGTGAGTAGAGACCAGTGCAATGTGGCTCTTTGTGTTAACTAAGAATGTTAAAGGAATACTTAAGTGCTCTCTCCTAACCTGTGCCTTGAAGAGAAGATGGATAATATTCTAACTGTTTTAGTTGCATTGAAAATAAAACCTGTATTTCTGTTAGTTTGTTCTTGTATTTTTTGACTGGGATGTACAGCTCTGAGTTGGTTACATTGATATTTTAGTCAAATAATGAAATGTGCAGTTGTAAGTTTAAATATAACATCTTATTGTGTTGTTTCAGGGTCATGCTGTTGGACTAGTGAAAAATCTGGCTTTAATGGCTTACATTTCTGTTGGGTCTCAGCCCTCACCCATTTTGGAGTTCTTGGAGGAGTGGAGTATGGAAAATCTTGAAGAAATTTCTCCTGCTGCTATTGCGGAGTACGTGAGAGTAACAGATTGTCTTTTTTTTAAAAAAGAGATCTAATGCGGAATAGGCCCTTGTGTACCGTTTGAGCTGAGCCAGTTCAGCAAACCCCAATTTAACCCTAACTTATAATGGGACCGTTTACAATGACCAATTGACCTACTAACTAGTACGTCTTTTGACAGTGGGAGGAAATAGGAGAAAACCCGCACATTACATGGGGAGGATGTACAGTAGTGGTCACCAACCCTTTTAAGCCTAAGATCCCCTAGCTTGGCCTTAGTGAAAGGCAAGATTGACTCCAAATCGATTAGTTACATGCATGTGCACCGGGGCAGAAAAGACTGAAAGTAAAACCCTGCAACCCGGAAGTAGAAATAATGTATGAACACCAGGGGTCACCACCCTTTTTTTTGTACCGTGGAGCAGTTTAATATTGACAATATTCTTACGGAGCGGTCGACGGGGGTGGGGGGGGTGTTAAACGCAAAAGGAATACAGCGATACTCGAAGCAGGTCCCTTATGTCCAGTCTATTCCGCAATTTAGTTTACGTGGCTCTCAGCTGCTGTCCCACTTGCTCACGTTTTTTCTGCTGGAAAAATACTGAACGGGTTTGTCTTAAAGTGCAGGGTGCTTGGATTCAAGGTACTGAAGCAGTTTTGAAGGCTTCATTGCCTCATTATACAGCCTCTGGGCCTGAGCTCCAGCCTCCCGCCTACCCACCACCAGCCACCTTAGCCAGGTGTGGCTGTTCCCGTGCCGGGGCCGCGGCGGTTGCAGTCCGGAGAGAGCGACCGACCGAGCGAGGAGTACGACGGGGCGCACGTCCGCCCTCCCTTGTAGGGTCTATCGGCCGACAAAAGTTTGTTTCAGTAGATCGCAGCGAGGTAGCTGCTCTGTTGCTTATGAAACCCTGAGCCCAAATTAGGTTGTCTGTGAATATTTTAGCACCGGGTTCCCCACGAACATTTGGTGTGCTAAACAGGTTTAGAGGCGACGCCCATCTGTTCGCGCTCCAGGGTAGTAGCAACGGCACTTCTCGCCAACTGCGCGAAGCGGCTGGTTACCCGAGGCCAACCAGTGATCCCTGATGCGCTTGGGTAATGATCATGTGTGTATTCAAGTTCAACAGTGGGCATGACGGAATAAGGAAAGGTGCAGCTGACTCATTGTTTCCTTGCGGCCCGGTGGTTGGGGACACTAAAGTACACTGTAGTACATGGCAGGGGAGCTACACGCATGCGCACTGGGCAGAAAGAATGGAACTAAAACCCTGCAACCTGGAAACAATCTCTCAACGGTATTTGTATATTTATTTTTCATTTTTTCTCGGGATCTACTGAGAAAGTCTCAAAGATAGACTAGTCAATCGCAATCGATGGGTTGGCGACCACTAATGTACAGTCTCCTTACCAATGGCCTTGGAATTCAATTCCAAATGCCAAAGGCCTGAGCTTTAATAGCATCACACTACTGTGGCACCCATGTATTTAGAAAAAAATAACTACAGTAGTAACCATTGACTCTGAAGAATAGAAATGTAAATGTTTGCATAGCATTGTATGAGGGCATGGTTAGCCTTGGAGTAACTTGATACCCTGCAATGATTCATATATGAATCAGCTCATGGACTTTATTTCCAAAATATTTGCCTGAGGCATTAAATATATATTTTTTAAAAATGTTCTCCATTTTTATTTCCCTTAGTGCTACAAAGATTTTTGTCAATGGTTGTTGGGTTGGTATACATAAAGATCCTGACCAGTTGATGACTACGCTAAGAAAGCTTAGACGTCAGATGGACATCATTGTATCTGAGGTACTCCAAATATCTTTTTCTACTCAGAGATTAGATATTTTACTTTAATTGTATCTTGGAGGCTAATTACACCCTTATCCATAAAATCAAATCTGATATATCTTTTCATTGCTGGCATGCTATCCAATTATTATAAAGGCAGTTTGTTTGGCATTAAGATTGCCCATGTACCTAAAAGAGTTTGGAATAGGATATGGGAAAAATATGCTTCACTGCTTCTTACTTAACCCATGTCAATATCTTTTTGAAAACAAAAGTAAACATTTGGGATTAAGTTTTAAAATTTGTTAAAGCAGTTTATTTTTAAACTTGGAAATTGTTTTTCTACATCTGTTCAAAACAGTTTCATGGTACTGGACTAGACTGGTAGAATCTCGTGTAACATTTAAAATCATAGATGATCTTTTCCAGTGGCTTTTATTACAGAAAACTTGAATCAAGCTCATTTTGTAGCTGTAATAGGGTCATATGATGCTACAGCACAGAAACAGGCCCTTCGGCCCATCTAGTCTGCAGCTGAACCTTATTGACCAACCTCCCTTGGGTACCTCCTGCCTGATGGTAACAATGAGAAAAGGGCATGCTGGGAGTCCTTGATAATGCATGCTGCCTTTCTGAGACACCGCTCCTTGAAGATGTCTAGGTACTTTGTAGGCTTGTACCCAAGATGGAACTTACTAAATTTAAAACCCTCTGCAGCTTCTTTCGGTCCTGTGCAGTAGCCCCTCACCCTCCATACCAGATAGTGATGCAGCCAGTCACAATGCTGTCCACAGTACATCTAAAGAAGTTTTTGAGCATGTGTTTGTTGACATACCAATTCTCTTCAAACTCCTAATGAAGTATAGTCGTTGTCTTGCCTTCTCTATAGCTGCATCTATATGTTGGGACAAGATTAGGTCTTGCACTGCTCACTCTCTCCACTTCTGATCCCTCTATGAGGATTGGTATGTCTTTCTACGTCTTACCCTTCCTGCAGTCCACAATCAGCTCCTTCATCTTACTGATGTTGAGTGGTGTTGCTGCAACACCACTCCCCTACTTGGTATATTTTGCTCCTGTATGCCCTCTCATCTCCATCTGAGATTCTACCAACACTGATTGTATCATCAGAAAATTTATAGATGGTATTTGAGCTAAGCCTAGCACAGTCATGGGTATAGAGAGAGTAGAGCAGTGGGCTAAGCACACACCTCTGAGGTGCGTCAGTGTTGATAATATGTAGGCTTAACAGCATCTTTGTTCATAACCACTCTTCCATCTGGTGCTCTTGTTCTCACACTTCACCTGTGAGTCGGCTAGTGTGGTATACTGCGTCCGGTGCTCCCAGTGTGGCCTTTTATATATTGGTGAGACCCGACGCAGACTGGGAGACTGTTTCGCTGAACACCTACGCTCGGTCTGCCAGAAAAAGCAGGATCTCCCAGTGGCCACACATTTTAATTCCATGTCCCATTCCCATTCTGATATGTCTGTCGATGGCCTCCTCTACTGTCAAAATGAATCCAAACTCAGGTTGGAGGAACACCTTATATACCGGCTGGGTAGCCTCCAACCTGATGGCATGAACATTGACTTCTGTTAATGCCCCTCCTCCCCTTCTTACCCCATCCCTGACATATTTAGTTGTTTGTTTTCTCTCTCTGCCCATCACTCTGCCTGTTCTCCATCTCCCTCTGGTGCTCCCCCCTCCCCCTTTCTTCTGTGGCCTCCCATCCCATGATCCTTTCCCTTCTCCAGCTCTGTATCACTTTCGCTAATCACCTTTCCAGCTCTTAGCTTCATCCCACCCCCTCCGGTCTTCTCCTATCATTTTGCATTTCTCCCCCCCCCCCCCCCCCACTACTTTCAAATCTCTTACTATCTTTCCTTTCAGTTAGTCCTGAAGAAGGGTCTCGGCCCGAAAAGTTGACAGTGCTTCTCCTTATAGATGCTGCCTGGCCTGCTGTGTTCCACCGGCATTTTGACTGTGCTGCAATACACATTTTGAACCACATCATCAAGTTTGCTGATGACATAACCATGGTGGGGCTCATCAGCAAGAACGATGAGTCAGCATACAGAGAGGAGGTGCAGCGGCTAATTGACTGGTGCAAAGCCAGCAATCTGTCTCTGAATGTGAACAGAACAAAAGAGATGATTGTTGACTTCAGGAGGGCATGGAGCAACCACTCCCCACTGAGCATCGACGGTTTCTCAGTGGAGATCGTTAAGAGCACCAGATTTCTTGGTGTTCACCTGGTAGAGAATCTCACCTGGTCCCTCAACACCAGCTCCATAGCAAAGAAAGCCCAGCAGCGTCTCTACTTTCTGCAAAGGCTGAGTAAAATCCATCTCCCCCCCCCCGCCCCCCCCATCCTCATCACATTCTGCAGGGGTTGTATTGAGAGCATCCTGATCAGCTGTATCACTGCCTGTTTTGGAAATTGCACCATCTCGGATCGCAAGACCCTGCAGCAGATAATGAGATCAGCTGAGAAGATCATTGGGGTCTCTCTTCCCGCCATTACAGACCTGTACACTACATGCTGCATCCGCAAAGCAAACAGCATTATGAAGGACCCCACGCACCCCTCATACAAACTCTTCTCCCTCCTGCCATCTGGGAAAAGGCACCGAAGCATTTGGTCTCTCACGACCAGTCCTTGTAACAGTTTCTTCCCCCAAGCTATCAGACTCCTCAATACCCAGAGCCTGGACTGACACCAACTTACTGCCCTCTACTGTGCTTATTGTCTTGTTTATTATTTATTGTAATGCCTGCACTGTTTTGTGCACTTTATGCAGTCCTGGGTAGATCTGTAGTCTAGTGTAGTTTTTTTGTGTTGTTTTCACGTAGTTCAGTGTAGTTTTTGTACTGTTTCATGTAGCACCATGGTCCTGAAAAACGTTGTCTCGTTTTTACTGTGTACTGTACCAGCAATTATGGTCGAAATGACAATAAGAAGCTACTCGACTTGACTTGAGAACCTCATTTCTGTTCCCCTAACCAATGAATCCCCTATCACTACAGCTCTCCCACTGCCTCCCTTCCCTTCTGAGCCGCAGATCCAGACTCCATGCCAGAGACCTGCTTGCTGCTGCTTCTCCCTGGTAGGACCCCTCCCCCCCCCCCAAACATTATGTAAAGTGGCATACTTATTTTTGAGGGGAATGGCCAAAGGGGCACTCTGCACTGGCTGTCTATTCCCTTTCACTTTCCTGACAATTACCCAGGTACCTGTGCCCTACAGCTTAGGGGTGACTGCCTCCTTGTGGCTCCTGTCTATCACCTTCTCATCCTCCTATAAGCTGACGGTTATTGAGCAGCAGTCCTAGTTCATTAATATGTTCTCTAAGGAGCTGCAGTTTGGTGCACTTGATGCAGATGTAGTTAATCAGGGAGACTCCCAAAATTCCCAGGTCTCACACAAGGAACATACATCTAACTGGACCCATTTTCAATCCACTAGTATATACTGACAGAAAAGCAACTTACTGGAAACTCACTTAGAGCCTACGTGTATTTTACCCAAGTCTGTTGAGCCAAAGCCGGACCACTCTTAACATTGCCCCACTCCAAAAGTTGTCACTCTGCTTACACTTTTATTGGCTCAAACAATAATTCACTCCTGCTGAAAAGTTCGTAAATGGTTCCCACCCTGCAAGACGTCAGTCTTGCTACCTCAAACAGTGACTCACGCCCAATGAAAGATTTGATTATTAATTTAAGATTCTTTAGTTGTCCTTTCATGAAGATAAATATTTTCTTTCTGATGATTTTTTGCCAATTTACTTTCTGTTAGTCTCAAGAACTGGAATAAGAAAGTAGTCTGTACTCTACCACCTTGGAGTCCTGATGAAAGATCTTGACCTGAAGCATCAACTGTATTCTTTTCCATAGATACTGCCTGGCCTGCTGAGTTCCTCCAGCATTTTGTGGGTGTACCTTGGGATAATTGCCTGATTTCAAACAAATTAATTTACTGTTGACAAAATTCCAGATGAAGCCTTTTCTGAGTTTGTCTCTATTCCCAGTGATAATGGAGATGTTGTATGCATTATCTTTGCTGAAGAACAAGCTTTTTATTGCTCAGAATTGTCATGTCAACAATCTCAAATCTTTATTGGTAGAGTTTAAATCAAATGCACTTTCCAATGTTGGTGTACTTTCCCTTTTAGTTTTTGCAGCTGATACTTTTAATTTGCAAAGAATAAATGTTTCTAGTCTCTTTTTACATGACCTTTGTTATCCTGTCCTTTCTCCATATTTTAATTTTATCTAAGTTTTCGTAGCTCCTTTTCTGACCATAGACATATCTAGGTTATCCTTGTTACTTAGAGTTATACATTAAAATAGTCTGTGTGGAGCTTATATGACCGCAGAGAGGTGACACACAAAGATGAAATATAGGCAAAAAGAGAGAAGAAAAACATTGCACAAAAGATGCTGTGGAAGGGATCTTTTGTGTGATGCTATAAACTTGTGCCATGAGAACACATCCATGATATGTAATGAGAATGTGATTTAATAAAAATACTTAGAAAATCGTGAGATGTTGTTCGCTAATTTACTAACGGAGTTTTTCTTCTAAAGGTATCCATGGTGAGAGATATCCGCGAACGTGAAATTCGGATTTATACAGATGCAGGTAGAATTTGTCGCCCACTTTTGATTGTAGAGAAACAGAAACTGCTGCTAAAGAAAAGGCACATTGATCAATTAAAAGAGCGAGAGTATAACAATTACAGGTATGTGATGGAAAACATAGAGCAATCCTAAGAAAGTACAAATGTCTTTGCTCTTCAAGTTTCTACTTACCACTCTTTTTTTAAAAAATGATAAGTTTGGCCATATATATTGAATCAAACACGCAGTTTGTGCATGATGAAGGGTCTCGGCCCGAAACATTGGCTACTCTTTTCTCACGGATGCTGCCTGACCTGCTGAGTTCTTCCAGCGTTGTGTACGTATGCAGTTTGTGCAGTTAGCAGCTTCTGAATTTTTCCTTTGCAAGTCCCTTTAGCCTGTCTTTCTGTCCCCATTCTCAAGCATTTTACTTGGCTTTGCCTTGGGTGGCTCTAGTAACTCCTCCAAGTACCAATGTGATAGCAGGTTCCATATTCAAGCCATTCTGTTAGTAAAGATGTCCCACCTGAATTGTACAATTCATTTTTTAAGTGACTTTCATACTTTAAAACCCTTGGTTTTGGCCCCCTTCACCATGTAAATGTTTTTCCTACATCCAGTTTGCCAAATACATAATTTGAAAAAAAAGTAAGTTGGGTCAAAAAATAACTATTATTTAGGAGTTCTCCAGAAAAATGCCAACTAAATATTGTTATGCACCATACCCTAATGTCTGTGTTTGTTTTGTTCCATGTAATCTAATGTATATTAGAATCTGCTGAGAGGCATTATTCTAAAAATCTTAAGACTGTACACTGTTAGATTCCATTTTTTTTTACGTAGTCTTCAACTGTAAGTTTGACTGGTATTTGCTGATTAATACCATTTTGGCTTTTGCTTGTGGCTTAGGGAAGAACACAGAGCAAAGCAAATAAATATTCTTTTAAAAACGAATTATTAAGATCTTCCAGCAAGCTGGATTTCTGTTTGGTTTGTTTAATTTAGTTTTTGGTTGGGGTTATGATTTACGTTACCTCAAACTTGATGCAATAGAATAGAGAGTACTGTATTCCCTTCCTTAAATCAGCTTGCCAACTTTAAAGGAAAAATATCTTTATTTGCATCTCTGAAAAGGTTTACTAATGCCCAAAGAACACTAAAGTTTGTAGTTCATACTCGCAACTACTCTTTGTTCTCATGTTAAACTCATGTTCTCAGTTTTATATTTTGCACTGGTATTTTTTTGCACATTGATTGTTCATCAGTCTTATGCATAGTTATTTGTAAAATTCTGTTGTGTTCGTTCCTGTAAATGCCTACAGGAAAATGAATCTCAAGGGAGTATATGGCAACATTTATGTACTTTGATAATAAATCAACTTTGAACTATCATTCATCTACAGTATTTCAATCACAGATTCAAGTCTTGCTTCAGAGACATGACAAAAATCCAGATTTACACACCAATGCCCTAGTGACTGTAATGCACTGCCTAAGCTCCCATCTTTTCTAGAGAATTTGGAACAGAATTTACTGTTAAATATTTATAAATGATCTTGCCTAAATAGCTAGAGGACACATGGAAAATCTCCTTGCTATGCTGGCCAGTATGCTAATTATTACCTCATCAATATACACTCAGTAGGCACTTTATTAGATACCTCCTGTTCTCCTCCTTGAAGTAGCCCATCCACTTCAAGGTTCAGCATGTGCTTTCGGAGATGTTCTTCTGCATAGACTCCTGTTAGCTTGAAGCAGTCTGACAATTCTCTGACCTTCTTCATTAACAAGGCGGTTTTGTCCACAGAACTACCTCTCACTGGCTGTTTCTTCTTTCTCATACCATTCTCTGTAACCTCTAGAGGCTGTTGTGCGTTAAAATTCCAGGCCAGCAGTATCTGAGATATGCACACCACCACATCTGGCACCAACAGTCAAGCCATGGATAAAGTCATTTAGATCACATTTCTTCCCCATTCTGATGTTTGGTCTCAACAACAACTGAACCTCTCGACCATGTCTGTATGCTTTTCTGCATCGAGTTGCCACCACATGATTGATTAGATATTTGTGTTAAAAGAGCGGATGTACCTAATAAAGTGGCCACTGAGTGTACGTCAGACATTGCTTCGTACAAACAGCCGAAATTGATAAATTTGCATAAATGTTTCTTCTTACACTATGGAAAGTTTCTTCCATATGTGTTAGTATTTGATGGATTTATCATCTTCATATGGCAGTTGCTCTGCCCAAATACGCAAGAAGTAGCAGAGGGTTGAGAACACGGCCAAGTCCATCATGCAAATCAACCTCCCCTCTATTTACTTTGTGTACACTTCCTGCTGCAAACATGGTCAAGTACTCATCCAACCCTATTTTCTCTTCTCCCCCTCCTGTTGGGGAGAAGATATAAAAGCCTGAGAGCATAAGCCACCAGACTCAAGGACAGCAATGGACCCCTTGTGCATTAAAGTATGAATTCCTAATCTTTCAATCACTTTTGTCATGGCCCTTGTCCTTTGTCTGCTTGTCGACATTGCACTGCACTTTCTCTGTAACTGCAGCACCACGTTCTACATTCATTTTTCCTTTTACTGCTTTGATATAATTATTATAACATTTATGACACACAAAAGCTTTTCACTGTATCTTGGTACATGTAAAGATATTAATAATAAACTCAATACTGGATTGAATGTATTGACTAAGTTCATTTCCATCCTCAGCTGGCAGGATCTTGTGGCGAGTGGTGTGGTAGAATATATTGATACGTTGGAAGAGGAAACTGTGATGCTGGCCATGACTCCTGATGACTTGCAAGAAAAAGGTGTTGCATACTGTTCAACATATACACATTGTGAGATTCATCCATCCATGATTCTTGGTGTTTGTGCATCGATTATCCCATTCCCTGATCATAATCAGGTGAGTAAGACTAAACATAACCAAGATGAGTTTAAGAGTAAACTCTTGAAAGATGTAACAAATACCACACGGATTGAGTTTCATCCAGAGAAAGTTGTCATTATATTTGAGTTAATGTAACAACATTTCAGTGGTAGCAAAGGATAGAACATTGGACAGTACAGTAGAAGCATTTTCGTGCCAAACTTTTAATGTACTCTTAAGTTCAATCTAACCCTTCCCTCCCACATAGCCCTCCAATTTTAATTCATCCGTGCACCTATCTAAGATTCTCTTAAATTCCCTAACATATCTGCCTCTACCAGCACCTCTGACAACAGATTCCATGCATCCACCACTCTGTGTGTGTGTGTGTGTGTGTGTATATATATGGTAAAAAAAAAATACCTCTGACCCCCCCCACACTTTCCTCCAGGCACCTTAAAATTATGCCTCCTTGTATTAGCCATTTATACCTGGAAAAAGTCTGGGAGCATGGGAACCAGGAAACTTGGATGCATGGATTCAGAATTGCCTTGTCCACAGAAGGCAGAGGGGGTTAGTAGACTGAGCATATTCTGCCCAGAGGGTGTTGACCAGCGTTGTCCACAGGGAAACTACTAGCGAAAAGTTTGGCTGTCCACTTTACACATGCCTCTTATCATCATGTACACCTCTATCAAGTCATATTTCATCTTCTTTCACTTCAAAGAGAAAATCTGTAGCTCGCTCAACATATTCTCATAAGATATACTCTCTTAATTCTATTAGCACCCTGGTAAATCTCCTCTGCACCTTCTCCAAAGCTTCCACATCCTTCCTATAATGAACATAACATTCAAAGTGTGGTCTAACTGGAGTTGTATAGAGCTGCAATAGTCCCTCGTGTTCCCCCCCATCTCAAGCGGGCCAACACACCACAAGCTGAATTAAACATCCTATCAACTTGCATGGGACCTTTGAGGTATCTGTGGACGTAGATCCCAAGATTCTTCTGTTCCACCACTAGTAAGAATTCTGATACTAAACCAGTACTCTGCTATCAAATTCGACCTTCCAAAGTGTATCACTTCACACTTTTCTGACTGAACTCAAACTGCTCCTTCTCAGTTGAATTCTGCATCCAATCAGTGACCCATTGCAACCTACTACAATCCTCTACACTATCCACAACACCACTAAACTTTGTGTCATCTGCACCTTACCAACTCACCCTTCTACTTCCTCATCCAAATCATTTGTAAAAACACAAATAACATGGATCCCAGAATACATCCTTATGGAACACCACTGGTCAGCACCCTCCGATCAGAATATGCTCAATCTACTACCACCCTCAGCCGTCAGTGGAAAAGGCAATCACGTAACCAAGTTTATCTGGATCTCATGCTTCCTGACATTCTGAATGGCTACTATGGGGAACTTTGAATGCTATTTACATCACACCCACTCACTACTTTCATCAGTTTGTTTTGTCACTTCCTCAAAGAAGTGACCTGCCACTCTCAAAACCATGCAGACTATCCCTAACAGACTATGCTTCTCCAGGTGATTGTAAATCCTGCCCCTAAGAATCCTCTCCTAGTTTGCCCACCGCTGAAGTAAGAAAAACACCAAAATTGCCATGTACAAGTGAAAATTACTTTAAGCTCTTGATGTTTCTTTTATCTGGCATCTGTTACCTCTGGAATCGACTTTTCAATAGATTCACTCACTTTCATTAGTAATTCACTTTCAATTCAGTTTAGTTTTGGGATAACAAACTCTACCTGTTCTTCATAACTCACTAATCAAAATTTTCATTTGGCTCTTGAAAACTTTGTTGTAATTTGTTGTATTACTATTTGTACAAGGCCTTGGTGAGACTACATCTGGAGTATTGTGTGCAGTTTTGGTCCCCTAATCTGAGAAAAGACATTCTTGCCATAGAGGAAGTACAAAGAAGGTTCACCAGGTTGATTCCTGGGATGGCAGGACTTTCATACGAAGAAAGACTGGATCGACTAGACTTATACTCGCTGGAATTTAGAAGATTGAGGGTGGATCTTATTGAAACGTATAAAATTCTAAAGGGATTGGACAGGCTAGATGCAGGAAGATTATTCCCGATGTTGGGGAAGTCCAGAACGAGGGGTCACAGCTTAAGGATAAAGGGGAAGCCTTTTAGGACTGAGATGAGGAAAAACTTCTTTACACAGAGAGTGATGAATCTGTGGAATTCTCTGCCACAGGAAACAGTTGAGGCCAGTTCATTGGCTATATTTAAGAGGGAGTTAGATATGGCCCTTGTAGCTAAAGGGATCAGGGGGTATGGAGAGAAAGCAGGTACAGGGTTCTGTGTTGGATGATCAGCCATGATCATACTGAATGGCGGTGCAGGCTCGAAGGGCCAAATGGCCTACTCCTGCACCTATTTTCTATGTTTCTACTTTGGCCTGCTTCCAATAAAGGAGGTTAAGCTTTCCCATAGCAAGCTTATTGAAATCTTTTTAAAAACATGACAAAACAATCAATTTTACTTTCTCTGAAAGTTCTCTTTGTTTTTAGGCCTGTGTTCTTGGATATTGAAATTGTTAGAGGATCTCTGTATTGAGAAGTGCAATGTGAACTTCAAGATTAAAGATTTTTCATTTTAATGATCCATTTACCTACAATTTCCTTGTATCAGTATTAAATTGGAATAATAGGCAGAACAGCAATAGCTGGAGTTTCAGGGAGATATTTGGAAGTAATCTAAAGGGAGGATGAAACCACTGGCTGACAAGGGAAATCAAGGGCAGCATAAAAACAATAGTGAGGGCATTTAATATAGCAAAAAAATAGTGGGAAGCTAGAGGATTAGGAAACTTTGAAAAACTAGCAGAGGGCAGCTAAAAAGCCTTGAGAGAAAAGGTGTAATATGAAGATAAGAAGGCCAGTAATATAAAAGAAAATACCAAAAGTGTTTTCAGATATGTAACACTTGCCCAACAGGCTGGTATATGTCTAGGGGAAAAAACCCAGCCTCTCGCCAACCCCCCCCCCCCCCCGCCTCCCATATACGCAGGTACTGTGGGAATCAAGTTAATGCTGCGTCGCACACGCAATATCAAACTCACACCTGATACCGTTATGGAATATACTTTAAAGATTTTACTAAAACTAAATGAGTACTAATAATACAGTATATATGAAGGAAAATAAAATAAAAGGCGCCAAACTTCAGGCGCCAGAGTTCAGTTTAGTGCGCATCGTTGGAGCTCAGCCATCGAACCATTCAACCCTTCGTCGCTTTCCTCTGATCTCCACGTCCTTGCACCTGGGACCTCCCTGGTGGTCGACCGAGCAGTGCAGTACACGTCCACCTTCTTCGGCATCTTCTTCCCGACTCCGCGAAAACCCCGCTCCCAGACCCACAAGACAAAATAACATTTCCCCATTGGTTAACAAATGAATACAATCCCCGTTATCAGCAATTCTAAAGTTAAACAACAGCGAGAGAAAGCACTTATTATAACAAAGAAGCATTCCTACTCTTAACAAAACAAAGAAGCCATTTTGATTAACATACGCAGTACGTTGTACAGATATATAAAGAGTAAAAGAGAAGTGAGAGTGGATATTGAGCTGCTGGAAAATGATGCTGGAGAGGAGTAATTGAGTACAAAGAAAAATCTGGATGGATTTAAGTGTTTTGCTTCAGTCTTCACACTGGAAGACACTAGCAGTATGCCAGAAATTCGAGAGGAGTATAGAAGGAAGAAGTGAGTGTAGTTGCTATTGCTAAGGAGAAGGTGCTTGGAGAGCTGAAAGATTTGAAGGTAGATAAGTATTCTGGACCAGATGGATTACAGTCCAGGGTTTAGAAAGAGGTGGCTGAAGAGATTGTGGAAGCATTAGTAATGATCTTTCAAGAATCACTTGATTCTGGAAAATAGCAAATGTCATTCTATTCTTTAAGAAGGGATGGAGGCAAAAAATAAGGAAATTATGTACCTGATAACAGTGGTTGGGAAGATGTTGGAGTATTATGTATGACGTTTCAGGTACTTGGAGGTATATGATAAAATAGGTCAAAGTCAACATAGTTTCCTTAAGGGGAAATCTTGCTTGACAATAGGCATGATAGACAAACCAGAGTCAGTGGATGTTTGCTTAGATTTTCAGAATTTCTTTGACAGAGTGCTGCGTGTGAGGCTGCTTAACAAGACCCAGGATATAGAAAAGATACTAGTATGGATAGAAGATTGGCTATCTGGCAGGAGGTAAAGAGTAGGAATAAAGGAGACCTTCTTGTTAGCTGCTGGTGACTAATTGTATTCCGCAGGGGTTGCTGTTGGGACTGCTTCTTTTCAAGTTATGTCAGTGATTTGGATGACAGAATTGACAACTTTGTGGCTATGTTTGTGGACGATATGAAGATAGATGGAGGAATGGTTAGTGTTGAAGAAGTAGCAAGGCTGCAGAAGGACTTGGACAGCTTAGAAGATTGAGCAAAGAAGTGGCAGATGGAATAGTGTCAGGAATGCACGGTCATGCACTTTAGTAGAAGAAATAAGGCACTGACTATTTTCCAAACGTGGTGAAAATTCAGAAATCTGAGGTGCGAAGACACTTGGAAGTCCTCATGCAGAATTTCCTTAGGGTTGACTTGCAAGTTGAGTTGGTAGTAAGGAAGGCAAAAAGAATGTTAGCATTTATTTCAAGAGGATTAGAATATAAAAATAAGGATGTAATGCTGAGGCTTCATAAGGTATATTTCAGATCGCATTTGGAGTATTGTGAGTAGTTTTTGGGCCCTTAACTAAGAAAAGATGTGCTGGGATTGTAGAGGGTTCAGAGGAGGTTCACAGGAATGTTTCTCGGAGCGTCTGATAGCTCTGGCTGGGCCTGTACTCGATGGAATTTAGAAGAATGATGGGAGATCTCATTGAAACACATCGAATATTGAAGGCCTGCATATGCACAGTCATTTTCCTAGGATTGTTGAATCAAGAAATATAGAGGACATAGACTTAGGGCAAGAGAGAAGAGGTTTAATATAAACCTGAGGGATAACCATTTCACATAGAGGATGACCCTAATATAGAAGGAGCTACCAGAAGAAGTGGTTGAGGAAGATACATAACAGCCCCTAGACAAGGCATTTGGGCAGGGACATGGATAGGAAAGGCATAGCGGAATAGCGGCTAAACACTGTTCAGAGACATTCTTTAAGAATTTTGATTGGCATGGGCCAGTAGGGCCAAAGAGCCTATTTCTGAGCTCTATGACTCTTATTTGCACACTTTGACCACTGGGTGGCACCAAAGGAATGTCTGTTCAAATCTCTGCCAATGTTTGTATTGCATAAGAAGTGATTTGTCGGGGGTGGGAGGGGGATAAAGCTGTCTGTAATTTTCTTGGCTCTCTTATCGACCTTTTAAACAGGTCCCCTGATCCGTCTGAAACTGTTGCAGCTGCTCATGAGACAGTCCAATTTCTGAATCTTACCAACTAAAAATTGCACAGGTGACTTTGGACATAAAGAGCCAGACATTCCATGCACCACCTTTCTTCTTTTCAATTATGATAACTAAATGTTAAACCTTTTTGACCATTCTTAGTTTTTCAGTCTGAAAATTCATTTTCTTACCTCCTTATATACTGAGATGGTGTAACATAGGGTTTACTTTTCAGAGCACTGTGCAGTGAAACTATTTAAATATATATACACGTGTTTTCAGATTCACTACCCTTTTGAGCTAACTCCCCCTCCTCCAAATTACCTCTCCTATTTGATGCTGATCAGACTTTGCACCTTCCTGTTGAGATTGTTGTCCAATTCAGATGCAATATTTGTTTTCCTCCTGTCCCTTTCATTTATTATTAGTAATTTAACAACTTTTGATTTAAGAGAAAAAGCATCATTGATTATCATAAAGGGTCTTTGTTCTATCAGTTCTAGTTGTATTATCATATTTGTAGTGAGGTGTAGAAAATTTTTAATTATATGTTTTATGAAACTAATGCTGAACTGCCATTCATTTGAAGGTAGATTTACAGTTTTGCTGTCTTTTCCATCTATTATTCTAGTCTCCCAGAAATACGTATCAATCTGCTATGGGTAAACAAGCTATGGGAGTTTATATTACAAATTTCCATGTGCGAATGGACACCCTGGCACATGTGCTGTACTATCCACAGAAACCACTTGTCACAACACGTTCCATGGAGTACCTGCGATTCAGAGAGCTACCAGCTGGTGAGTGACTAATAATTTTTTTTTAAACTAGATGTTTGTTACAAGTGCATGGAATCAGTATAGGTGGCATGGTTGAAGTAAAGCCCAATCTCTTTATTGTGTTAACCCTGATCATACATATGAATGCCATTTAAGAAGTTACAGAAATAGAAATTATGTATTTGCAGTGATCTGGTGTTCATTTTAATCTTTTCACTGTGAAGCTTATTTTGAAAGCAGTTACCTTTATTCATAACTATAGGGCAATGTTACAGTTTAAACCTAACACTTTAAGTTTGCAATTCACTTTCCATTATAAATGCAAGAGATTCTGCAGATGCTGGAAACCTGAGCAATACACACAGTGTTGGAGTAACTCAGCAAGTCAGGTAGCATCTGTAAGGGGCAATAAATAGTCAATGTTTTGATCGTTCATCAGGATTGGAAAGGAAGGTGGCGGGGGTGGGGAGCTGTATAAGCTGTCAAGTGATGGGTAATAAGATCAGCTGAGGAAAAGTGGTTGGGTGAGGGGTAGGGGAGGAGTAAGAAACTGGGAAGTAAGAAGTGCAAAAGGTAAAGGGCTGAAGGAGAAATCAAAAGACAGTGGACTATGGAAGAAAGGGAAGGAGGAGAGGAACCAGAGGCAGGTGATGGGCAGGCAGAGGGAAGGGAAGAGAAGAGGTAAGAGTGGAACCAGAATGGTGAATGAAATAAGAGAAAAACGGGTAGAGGGTGTAACTACCAGTTCATTCTACCCATCATCTCCCAGCTTTTTACTTCATCTTCCCCTCCCCATCTACCCACCTAATTTCTGGTCTGAAATGTCAGCCGTTTGTTCCCCTCCATAGATGCTGCCTGACTTGACTAGTTCTTCCAGCATTTTGTGTGTGGTTCACTTTATTACCTGTGTTTCATGAACATAACACTACAGTATAAACACTGAGCTTGTCAACTTTCACAAATACTTTAATGTCCAAAAATGATCTGGACATTATTATGCGCCTTGTGGAAATTTTCACATTGTTCTGTGTGTTTTTAGGTATAAACTCTATAGTAGCAATTGCTTCATATACTGGTTATAACCAAGAAGATTCTGTCATCATGAATCGGTCTGCAGTGGACAGGGGTTATTTCAGGTTTGCTTAACTTGTTTACATCTTCAGTACTTTAAATGTATGTAAACTGCTGCTTTTCCATGTTTTTCTTTTCCATAATAACCAAATTTGTGTTTGTTAGGTCTGTGTTCTACCGTTCATATAAAGAGCAGGAATCGAAAAAGGGTTTTGATCAGGAAGAGGTATTTGAGAGGCCTACACGGGAAACTTGCCAGGGTGAGCCAGAATTTGTTTTAACTTTGTTGGTTGAGATCTGAATTGTGAAGTGTTGCCTATTCACATTTTAATGTTTGGGTTTGTCTTGTGGGATGGATTAACACTCCATTGAGATTGAGATAATAAGTACTCTTTTCTCCAATAAAAGTAAGGGTTAAGCTGGGATCTTACAGTTTTCCAGGAAAATCTTCTCTTTACTATGAAGTATTTACATCTTATTGGAGTCTTGTCATTTTTGGTCACATCTCAAAGCCCAGAATGCTTGTGTGAACCTTGAAATACCAAAGTGTTGTATTTCAGTCCAGATCTGTCCTAACTTATATGTGTATGAATTTGCAGTTCAAACAGAGTTGACTTGTTAGTGGAACATCTGTTGAGGGCACATGAAGTGTAACTGAACAAATGGACAGATCTATCATGTATTTAATATTTTCCTAGTTTGTAGCAATTGAATATAGCTTGTCCCATATAAGACAAAAGTAGCATTTTGTATGACCCCTTGTACAAATATTTGATCACTTTTGATCAAAAATATATTCATTAGTAAATTTACAAATGTATTAGTTTTATTTAATTAAAGTTTCATTACTAAAACTGCTGCAGAAAATGAAGTCAAATATTATGCGAGTGTGGATATTAAAAAAACAATTCCTGACATGTCATTCAGTTTCAACTAAAGTAGATTCCGTGACAGCTATTTTTCTTGTTGCTTTGTGTCTTTGGTATAGGTATGAGGCATGCTATTTATGAGAAGTTGGATGAAGATGGATTAATAGCACCTGGTGTGCGGGTTTCAGGCGATGATGTAATCATTGGCAAAACTGTAACTCTGCCAGAAAATGAAGATGAGCTTGAGAGCACAAACCGACGGTACACAAAGCGGGATTGCAGCACCTTCCTGCGGACGAGTGAGACTGGTATTGTGGACCAGGTCATGGTAACACTAAACCAAGAGGGATACAAATTTTGCAAAATTAGGGTAACTTTTAAATTATAGTTCTAAATTCTTTATTCAAACACCAAAATCATCAATATGTCATCCCTTCACAACATTTTTACAAAATGAAGTAAGAATGCATTTTGGCAATAAGAGTTTTAGAGATTTTCCCGGACATAGACAGAAAACTGTTGGTGCATGTTTTAGTGGAATTTTTATTCAAGGCAAAACAGTTTTAATACTGAAGAAATTATTAGAAGATTTGCCGATCATTGCTTAAAAATTGAATGGATAGTTAGGTTTATCCTTCAACTTAGAATAGGGATTGTATAGCATAAAATAACTACTGCTCTTGGGCACCAGTTGTATCTGAGATCATGTTTATAATCCCTTTGGTTCCCTGGGTCATGGACTCAACTTGAGTTTTTCATCTGCGTTCTTCCCTCTTTACAAAGTCAGAGGTTGTACTGTTTACAGACAATTGAGGTAATATCTCCTTTTGTAATTCTTCACATTCGTGTCCCTTCTGTTTGAGCTAGTAAGTTGTAAGTAACATTGCGTCATACAATTGCTCAAAAATAGTGACAATCAACAAGAGGTAGTTTAACCTTCTCTTGACAATTGTTAACGTTATAACCTCCAGCAGCAGTATTCTGGGAATTAGGCTAAATTTCAATATGATTTGGCTATTGATGGACAGGCAAGAATCAAAAATTAAATATCTCCACTTCGTGTATGAATATTATATGAAGAAAAATTTGAGAAAAATCTACAAAACAGCAGTAGCCAGCTGTTGTCAAATCTCCCAAATTTATAATAATGTTTAATTATACAAAGACAGTAGATTTATGAGAACTCTATCTCTCATGTGTTCTGCATATAAAGCACTATTCTAGCTTGGATGCCACTCATCTGTTGATGAGTTTAGACTTTCCCATCTAAAGAAATGGTTGGAGTGTTTTCATTATGATTCAAATTGAATGCCTACTTTCACCCTCTCAAAATGTGTTTAAAATGTGCCATATTCCCACCATATTGGAGTTCAGAATTCAAGATTGCTTAATGTCATTTCCTATACACAAGTGTAAGGAGATCAAATAATTGTTACTCTGGATCTGATGCAGCACAAAAACCCCCCACAAAAGATAAAGAACACTGATAATAAAAAGAAACAATAAATATAAAAGGATAGCTTATATATGTAGATTGTAGTCCATAAAATGACGCTGGGCTGTACGTAAGGGGACAGGCAGGAAATAAAGTAGTGGTTGAGTTAGTGGGCAACTATACTGCTTGGGGAAAGTAACAGTTTGTGAATCTGGTGGTCCTGTTGTGGAGGAAACGTATCCTCATTCCTGATGGGATTGGGACAAACAGTCCATGAGCAGGGTGTATGGAATCCTTCATGATGTTACTGGCCCTTTTCCAGCACCTTTCCGTATATTTGTATTGATGGCAGGTTGGCTGGTGCCAGTGATGCATTGGGCAGTTTTGACTACATGTTGCAGAGCCTTCCTGTCCACCACAGGGCATTTTCTGTACCAAGCAGTGATGCATCTTGTTAAGGGTGCTCTCTACTGCACATCTGTAGAGTAACATGAGTATGGATGTGCAAAGTCCAGCTCTCTTCAGCCTCCTCCTAAAGCGGAGGGGTTGGTGAGCTTTCTTGACTCTGGAACCATGAATGGTTGTGTATGACATGGTCTCCCAGGAATCTGAAACTGCTTGCAGTTTCCACTGCTGTGCCATCAATGTAAGGGGTGTGGGGGGGCCGGGGTTAGTTCTCCTTAAGACGATAACCATCTCCTTTGTCTTGTTTATGTTGACGAAGAGGTTATTTGCCTGGCACCCAGTATATACACATATATGTGTGTGTGCACGCGCCCTTAACTCGGGCGCTGTCATGACAAGCTTTTTGCACTGATATTTTTGGTGATTGCTGTCATTGTACGGCGTGTCTTGGGCATCTGAAACCTGGCGGAACCCATCCCTCTCATGCACATGTGTACACGCACGCACACACCAACACACACAGAAAGAGAGAGAGACAAAAAGAAAGAGGATTTGCAAGGCTGATATTGGATCAGTACATCAATGGAGCAATTTTAGTTTGTACACCATTGATATAATTTGTGCAGATGTAACTTTCATAACCTTTCTGTTGAGCCTCAAAATCTGGAATAAAAAATTCAGATGAAAATTATATCACTTTTCACTTCATTAGGAATGTATAACCCACATGCTGTTTGTGTACAGGTGAGATCTGTCCGAATTCCACAAATTGGAGATAAGTTTGCCAGTCGCCATGGTCAGAAGGGTACATGTGGTATCCAGTACAGACAAGAGGTAAGATGATCTTGCATTATGGATTCAAAACATTGATTTGAAATTGTGGACAAATAGCTGAATATCAAAATTTGAACTACACATTCTGGAATTCTTAAAATAAAAGCAGAAAATGGAGGAATAAAAAGGAATAGTGATTGAATTTCTGTTTTAGAATAAAATTTGCTATTTTTGATGGTTCATAAAAAAGCTTAATTATCGTCTTTTTGACCTCCTAGCAAGTAACAACCTTATTACCCATAGCTTACGTATTTACTTGTATTATGGCCATATTTTGGGCAAGAGGATGCTGATGGTTTTTTGCCATGTTCTGTTTGGGTTTCCATGACAGAGAAACGACACATGAAAGACAGAAATATGGTAGCCATCCTGTTGCTCTGCAGTTAATCTTGTGGTTCTGTGTAGAAGTGTTCAGTGAATCGCTGAGCACTTGCTTCAGGCCTTCTGGTTTTACAACAATCATAACTGCATTTTGAATGGGTGACCATCAGAAGTTAGGGTTTACATTGGTTTAATTTTATTATTTCTATGTGTGTCTCTTGTAAGTTAATAGCTCTTTCATGTTTTCAATGGATTTACAATTTTAATAAATTATAAATTAAACAACCGTTTCCAGATGTATGTGATTATCAGACAAGGAACAGTTGAAAGGGCCTTCCCGATGGTACAGATTGTAAATGCCTCAAGGTGTTTTGTGAGTGGGGCTTAAGATCCCGCCATTTGTGACCTAGGGTGACCTAGTGACCCTCAACGAAGGGCAGCAGTGGAGCCAAGCAAGTTTTAAAAAAACTTAGTACGACTGTGGAGCTAGAGTGGACAGCAGTCATGAGGCATGGATCATGATGAGCTCAACATATTTTGTTCAATTGTATCTAGAATGGAGATTGTATTCTTTTTCTTTTTACCTTTCCTTCTAGCATTATGTGCGAAACTGCTTTATTGATAGTTATATGGACAATAAATACTGAGTTGGGAAGTGTAGGTCTGTTCCGAGGAGATAGTAAGCTGAACACTTACAGGTATTCCATTTATGCAAATTACAAACAGGATAGGATACAACTGTCAACACTGGTTTCAAGGGTGTTGTGTATAAGAGGTTCTTTGTAAGAGAAATGTAATGTTTAGGCAAAGGCTTTATGATTTGGTATTGGAAGAGGCTACAAAGGAATTAAAACTAGACAGGAATTTAAAATTTGAGTCTTTACACTTGTGAGTTCAATGTAAGTCCACTAGAACTGTGCAATAGATAGCCTGTTTTCAAATCCAAAATTTTTATTTTCTAAACTCATCAGCTGGATTCCTCATCTATTATTTTATTGTCCCTAGGCTTAACTGTTTGGAATGAACTGTTTGTTAGCCTTACTCTTGCTACCCTTTATAAACTTCAAAACTTGAAGTACATTCAGTATCAAAGTTTTAAAAAGAAGCTACTGGTGCTAGACAGCGACTTTTTGCTGGCAGCTCATGGAAACTGCCTGTGGAGGTTCCATTCAAGCATCACTTCTGTGATTGCTGATGATATTGGTTTCTTGTTCAGCAAACCCTTTGTTTCCAATTAATGAAGTTTCAAACAAGCTTATCTTGATAGTTCTAAGGTAACTTTGTTCTTCCAATTCTGACCTTTTGATCATCCTGAATTCAATTGCTCCATCATTGTGTATGCCTTCATTTGGAAGGTCTCTAAGATATGGAATTCCCTCCATTAACCTACCAGCATCTCTGGCTCTGCTTGATTCAGATGATTGTAAATATATTTGTGGAAAATCTCTTAGATCCTTTGCTTTAACATATCCTTTTGTAGCATTATTTGTATGGTATCCCTCTGATGAAGCATCTATAGTAAAGGCGCTACATAATACAATTTGTTGGAAATATAGTTTTTAAAAAAGTGGGTGTTATCTACATTGCTCTTACCCTTTTTGCTCACCATTAACATTAATTATTTGGTTATTTTTGCTTTGTAGGACATGCCATTCACATGTGAAGGTATCACCCCAGATATTATAATCAATCCACATGCCATTCCATCTCGAATGACAATTGGTCACTTGATTGAGTGTCTGCAAGGGAAGGTATGTTTAAAGTCAATCAGAAATTAACTTTATGTAATTATAATTTGATTGTATTCTCATTCTTTTGTTATACTTCCAGGTATCAGCAAATAAGGGTGAAATTGGTGATGCAACACCTTTCAATGATGCTGTTAACGTACAGAAGATTTCAAACTTGTTATCGGACTATGGGTATCACCTCCGAGGCAATGAGGTAATTTTTCCTGTGTGTGTATATATACGTATACACACAGAAAAGAATTTATTCAGTTTGGCACAGCTTTTTAATAAGAGTGACAGAACACTCTTCTTGCAGCTTGAATATTGTTAGATGTATTTCCTTTACTTTCAGTTTCGAAGTAAAGATTAAATACTTTGACACTTAACTATACAGAGATATCGCCAAGAAATCAGCCTTTTTTTATTTGAAGAGGAATATCTTGGAATCATCTAAATGAGTATTTCCTTCTTCCTTTTTCTACATTGTGGGCACTTAATGAAGTATCCATGAAAAGTGAAATTCAAAATTCTAATGAAAATATTTTGATTCCTTTCAATACGTTCCAAACAAATGAAACAGTGCAAATGAAGTCAACAAAAAAAATAAATCTGTCTGTGCCACCTCTAGAATAAATCAGCCTGAAGTGCACTCAAAAACAAAAGTGGTTTTAAGTTTTCTGACATGATGTTCTGGATATGCTATTCATGTGCATTTAATCATTTGATATTAGCATATAGGTCCCATAACTGATATTATTATACAGAAAGGATTTTTTGCAAGCCATTTGATGGCCCTTGTATTCTAATTAGACCATAAGGTAACAGCAGAATTAGGTCATTCAGTCCATTGAGTGTGCTCCACCATTCAATCATGGCTGATTTCTGTTTTTCAACTCTATTCTCGCACCTACTTTCTTTACCCCTTAACCCCCTTACCAATGAACAATACAGCACAGTACAGGCCCTTCGGCCCACAATGTTGTGCTGACCCTTAAACCCTGCCTCCCATATAACCCTCCACCTTAAATTCCTCCATATACCTGTCTAGTAGTAGATGAAGATCCCATCAGTCTCTGTCTTAAATGTACCCTTACAATGCAAATAAAATGACTGGGCATTCACAGCACTCTGTAGCAGTGAATTGCTCAGATTTATCACTCTCTGAAGAAATTCTTAGTAACCTCAGTTCTAAAGGGATGTTGATTTATTCTGAGGCTGTATTCTTGAGATTTAGACCCTAGATTCAGGTTAGGATATATAATTGCTTTTTTCGCATAAAAGAAAAAATTAATGATACGTTCCCTCTCGTTTTAGGTTTTATACAATGGATTCACAGGACGTAAGCTCACATCACAGATCTTTATTGGTCCTACTTACTATCAGCGCTTGAAACATATGGTAGATGATAAAATTCATTCCCGTGCAAGAGGACCTGTTCAGATCCTTAATAGGCAACCTATGGAGGGTAGATCTCGGTAAGCTGAAATTTGGCAAATATTTTCCATTTTTTGAATCTGTGGCAATTTTGAGCAATAATCAAATATTGTGCAATGAACTGGAATTGATTTATAGAGCTTAAGGTAAAGGAACCTTTATGGGAAAGTGATCATAATGTGTTGGAATTCACCTTGCACTTCAAGAGGGAGAAGCTAAAGTTAGATGTTTCAGTATTACAATGGTGTAAAGGCAACATTAGAGGCATGAGAGGAGCTGCCCAAAGTAGATTGGAAGGGGGCTCAAGCCGGGATGATGGCAGAACAGCAATGGCTGGAGTTTCTAGGAGCAATTCCAAAGGTGTAAGATAGATACATCCCAAAGAAGAAGTAGTATGCTGAAGGCAGGATAACGCAACTGTGGCTGACGAGGGAAGTCAAAGCCAAAGAGAGGGCATACAATCGAGCTCAAATTAGTGGGAAGTTAGAGGATTGGGATGCTTTTAAAAACCAATAGAAAGCAACTTAAAAAGTCAAAGAGGGAAAAGATAAAATACGAAGTTAAGCTAGCCAATAATATTAAAGAGGATACCATGAAGGCGGCATGGTAGTGTAGGGGTTAGCACAATGCTTTACAGTACCAGTGACTCTGGTTCAATTCCCATCACTGCTGTAAGGATTTCCTATGTTCTGCCTGTGACTGTCTGGGTTTCCTTTGGGTGCTGTGGTTTCCTCCCACAGTCCAAAGGCTTACCAGTTGGTAGGTTAATTGGTCATTGTAAATAGTCTTATGATTAGGCTAGGGTTAAATTGGTGGATTGCTGGTTGGCATAGCTCGATAGGCCATAAGGGCCTATTCTGCGCTGTATTTCTGTGGAGTGTTGGAGGCTGAGGGGAGATCTGATAGTGGTTTACAAGATTATGAGAGCGTAGATAGAGTATGTTTCCCATGGTTAAAATGCCTAATACCACAGGGCATGCATTGAAGGTGAGAGGGATTAGGTTCAAGGAGGAAGTGAGAGACAAGTTTTTAACCCAGAGTCATGGATGCCTGGAATGCGCTATCTGGTATGGCGGTAGAGGCAAATACATTAGAGGCTTTTAAGAGACGTGGATATAAGGGAGATGGAGTGATTATGGATGTGGTGGAAGTAGGAGGGATTAGTGTTTGGGTGTTTTTGATTTGCTTTTTAGCTGGTTCGGCACAACACTGTGGGCCAAGTGGCCTATTCCTGTGCTGTACTATTCTATGTTCAATTAGTAAATCAACAGTTTCTTCAGATGTCTAAAGAGTAAAAAAGAGGCTAGAGTAGATATCAAACAGCTGGAAAATGCTGCTGGAGAGTTAGTAATATGGGACAAGGAAATGGTGGACGAACTGAATAAGTATTTTGTATCATTGTTCACTGTGGAAGCACTAGCAGTATGCCAGAAGTATGAGTGTGTCAGGGGGCAGAAGTGAGAGAAGTTGTCATTATTAGGGAGACTGTGCCTGGGAAACTGAAAGGTCTGAAGGTAATTAAGTCACCTGGACTCAATAGTTTACACCCCTGGGTTCTAAAGGAGGTGGCTGAAGATTCTTAATTAATTAGGGCATAAAGTGTTACGGGGAGAAGGCAGGAGATTGGGGCTGAGAGTGAAATGAATCAGCCATGATGATATGGTGGAGCAGACTGGATGGGCCAAATGGCCTAATTCTACTCCTCTATCTTATGGTCTTATTCCAGTGTAATGCCACATGGGCTATCTACTGTTCATTATCTTTTGGCTGCCAAGACCTTTCATTTCCGGTTTACATTATTTTGTTTTGTAATTATTCAATAATTGTTCAACTTGTGTGCAAATTCTTGAACAATTTTTTGTAAACAGGTTTGCTATGTTAAATCCTTTTTGTTTATGGGTCTGGATGTATCTAGTAAGGCCAGACTTTACATAGGAATGGGATGGGACAGATAATCAGATTCTGTTCAGTTCTTTCCTAAGCTCAAGAATAACTGGTGGGATAAAATTCAGAAAGACATCTGGCTTTAATTTATTAGCCTTTGCTCCTAGCAGTAAAATGTGATTTGATCTTTTTTAGTGATGGTGGTCTGCGTTTTGGGGAGATGGAACGAGATTGTCAGATTGCTCATGGTGCAGCCCAGTTTTTGAGAGAGAGGCTATTTGAGGTTTCTGATCCATATCAGGTGCACGTATGCAATCTGTGTGGGCTCATGGCAATTGCCAATACTAGAACACACACTTACGAATGCAGAGGATGCCGTAACAAAACTCAGGTATGTATGAAACTGATTATCTGTAGCATGGACGTTTGGTAGATTTTAGCCACACAGTTTCTAAGATATGGTTATTCAGAGTAATGTGGGATATTTTTGTGATTTGTTGAATGAGTATGTTGTTTGTCTATACAGAACTTGCAGTATATATATCAGCACAATTGCCATTTTGGTTGCGGGTTCCCCTATACAAAAGACACATCGTGGTTTCTGTATTTGAATTATTGCATTTCTATGTGCATGAGTAGCCTGTGTCAGTATGTTGCATCTAATTGAGGAAAACAGCTATGTGGGAATATCTATAATAACAATGCTGTCCTAAAGCTAGTTTACATTTTCCTGCTATAGTTTCTAGATAACTGTGACTGTTTTAAATGATCTGCAGATTGAGAGTCAGGTAGATGAAGGATCAGTCCACTCGGAAGTATTTCTGTGTCTGGCACAATGTATCTTCTGGTGGTGCTTGAAGCCTAAAATAGGCCCATTGCAGGCCTTTAGTTTGGCTTGGTGAATTATTTTAATTGTACTTTTCATCTCTGATCTTAATGGAAATACTCTCAGACTGAAGTTGAAATCTCCGCCCTTGTTGTAAGATTCTGTACTGGGTATTTGAAATAGCCTCCATTCAATTCCGAGGTCAAGGGGCAAAAGTCTGAAACAGACCTGAATTGGCTCTGATGGCTTTCCTGACATGATTTCACCCCAGACAATCAAGGAAAGATATATTATTGAATATGGGACAAAACTGTATTACAGCTTTAGAACTGGAGAGTTCTGCTCAGAAATAACCACACAACTATCTAAGCTGTTAAGTGGTAACAATGGAGACATCTACCCAACTATACTAAGTCAAGTTACCAAGTCTGTAAAAAGCAGCAAAATCCAATAACCATATTATAAACCCAATCAGCATACTCTTATTCAATAAAATGATGAAAAATGTTGTAATAAGTAATTATTGCTAATAACCTGCACACCATTGCCCAGTTTGTGTTTTGTCCAGAAAAAAAAACCAATGCCTTGGTCTGTATTGTGGACCAAAAGTCTGAAATTCAAGTGATTGACAATGATCTAGTGATTTGACTCATAACTTGCTCAAAGGAAGATGGCTGCAGGTCAGTGGTAGTTGTGTGGAAGTCGCTGCTGGGAATAATGGTAGAAGCAGATACATTAGGGACATATAAGAAAATCTTAGGCACATGAATGATAGAAAAATCAAGGGCTATATAGGAGGGAAGGGTTAGATTGAACTTAAAGTAGGTTAAAAGGTTGACAGAATATTGTGGACTGAAGGGCCTGTACTGTGTTGTAATCTTCTCTATTCAATCTTCATGGCCCCGTAAGTTCCTCAGGGCAGTGACTTAGCCCAAGTTCCCATCCATTTCAATACTTCATCCTTAGTCTTCCATCCACCGTTTAAGCTGAAATTGGGAATGTTAGCAGCTCATAACTATGTGCAGCAAGATCTAGACCGGGGTTCCCAACCTTTTTTATGCCATGAACCAATACCATTAAGCAAGAGTTCCATGGACCCCAGGTTGGTAGCCCCTGAATTCTAGATAATATTTAGTAATGGGATGATAGGTGGTGAACATCATTTGTTCTTGAAACTGCCAGGCAGTGTCATAAATTTAAAACAGGAAATGCTCAGCAGGTCAGGCAGGATCTGGGAAGAGAGAAAGCAAGTTAATGTTTTCAATTGAAGACCATTGTCAAGAGTGTTCAGACGGAAAGATCTTCAATCTGATACATTAACTCTTCTTTGCACGGAGAGATGCTGTCTGACCTGAATTCCTTACATGTTCTGGTTTTATTTCAGACTTTCAGCATCTTTAGTTTTGTTTTGACTTCTCATCAATGTCTGTAACCAACAGAAGAGTCTTAACCACCTGTCCCTGGCATTCAATGGCATTACCCTGGCTGAGCCTCCATCTTCAACATTTTAGATGGAGGAGGTCACCAGTGATTAGAAGTTCAACTAGACCAAGGGTTCCCAACCTGGGGTCTACAGACCGGATTAATGGTAGGGATCCACGGCATAAAAAAGGTTGGGAACCCCTGAACTAGACGAACCGCATAAATACAGTGAGTACATGAGCAGATCAGAAGCTGAATTTAATGAGGCAAGCAATTAATCTCCTGCTTGGCACATTACTAAGGTGAATAAAAAACTCCACCTGCTGGGGTGAGTGCAGCTTCAACAGCCCTTAAGAAAGCAGCTTGCTGGATTGGATCCCATCCACCATGAATTACAGTGTGCCTCTAGTCTTTACAAGGTTTGACTGATACAAGTGGCTCTGAATTCTTGACGGTAACTGAAGGCAGCAAGAGAATCATTCATAAGCATGATTTTTAATGAGGATAAACTGTGACCAGTCAGAAATGTCAGTATTGTTATTAAGGGGACAAAATTTGAATTATTGTTTTACGAAATTGATTTTTATTTATCTTGTTGTTTGATCTGCAGATTTCTTTGGTACGGATGCCCTATGCCTGTAAACTTCTCTTCCAGGAGTTGATGTCAATGAGTATCGCACCACGAATGATGGTTTCATGATGGACTGAACATGATCATCACACAGACAAACCATCTTAAATATAGATAAAGAAATATGTGACTGGCAAAATTACTTGCAGAACTAAGTGCACAAGTTGGTACAGAAAAGGGCATTTCTTGTTCAAGTACCAGATCTTGAGCCACACTTATTTGTATGTTCTCAGTTGTGAATTTATTTTTTTTGCCAGTGTTGTAAGTAGATTTTGTTGTGAGAACAAAAATAAAATTCTGTATTAAGTTTTATGTAAATTTTGTTTATTTTCTTTGCCTCAAGTATATAACAACTTCTTCCCCTTGTCCTTATTGATTTACATCATTATATTGCAAGCAGAGTAAATATAAAAGCTACGTAAACCATAATAATAAGTAACTGGGTTAATACAGTGTACGAGAATAAGATAGATCCCTGTAAAACTTAATTTATAGGATATGGAAAAAAAAATTGCGCAGAGTCTACACTTAGACACAGAATTCCCTGCAAGTAGCCGTGCTTGTGGTTCAGGCTGCCTTTCGTCATTTTTCTCATGCTTTCTCTGTAGGACAAAACACCAGAGGTTAATAGGACAAAATATGGTTCCTGCACAGTTGGCAAGTTGAGTGCATTTCACTGGATCATTTGTAATAACCATCCATTTGTTTTAGCATTGAATATAACTGCTGTAGCTACATGCAGTCTTTGTCATAAATCTTATGCTTCCATAGGAATTTTTGGTACCAGCTCATCTGACATACACTGGCAATGACATTCACAAACAGAAGAAAAGCTGCAGATGATGGAAATCCAAGCAACACACACAAAATGCTGAAGGAGCTGAACAAAGTACTGTTGACATTTCGGGCCAAGGCCCTTCAGCAGGACTGGAGGTAAAAAGTTGAATAGATTCAAAAGCTGGGGGAAGGGGGGGAGAGAAAAACAAGACTGACAGGTGAAACCAGAAGGGGAAGGAATGAAGAGCTGGTAAATTGATTGGTGAAAGAGATACAGGGTTGGAAAAGGGGGAATCTAATAGAAGACAGAAGGCTATGGAAGAAAGAAAAGGGGGAAGAGCACCAGAGTGAGGTGATGGGCAGGCAAGGAGATAAGGTGAGAAAGGGAAAAGGGGGGTGGGGAAGCATTACCAGAAGCCTGAGAAACTGATGTTCTTGTCCTCAGGTTGGAGGCTACCCAGACAGAACCCAAGGTTTTGTTTCTTCAACCTCGGTGTGGCCTTATCTCAACAGTAGAGGAGGCCATGGATTGACATATCGGAATAGAAAGTGGAATTAAAATGGGTGGCCACTGGGAGATCCCACTTCTTTTGGCAGATGGAGCGCAGATGCTTGGGGAAGTGGTCTCCCAATCTCTGTTGGGTCTCACCGATATACAGGAGGTCATGCCGGGAGAACAGGACACAGTATATGACCCCAACAGACTCACAGGTGAAGTGTTGCCTCACCTGGAAGGACTGTTCAGGGGCCCTGAATGGTAGTGAGGGAGGAGATGTAGAGGCAGCTGTAGCATTTGTTCTGCTTACAAGGACAAGTGTCAGAAGGGAGATCAGTGGGGAGGAATGAATGGACATGGAGTTTCGTAGGGAGTGATCCCTATGGAAAGCAGGAAGTGGGGTGGGGGGAGGGAAAGATGTGTTGGTGGTGGGTTCCCACTGGAGATGGTGGAAGTTGCGAAGAATTAAATGCTGGATGCAGAGGCTAGTGGGGTGGTATGCGCAGACATGCGTGAAATGGAAGTGATGTGGTTGAAGGCAGCATGGATGGTGGAGGAAAGGGAGCCCCCTCCCTTTTTTTTGGAAGGAGGGGGGCATCTCCTTCATTCTGCAACGAAAAGCCTCATCCTGAGAGCAGATGTGGTGGAGATGGAGGAATTGAGAGAAGGGGATGGCATTTTTACAATTAACAGGGTGGGAAGTTTGCCGGACTACTACAGCACCCACTTTATCTTGGGGTTTGATAGTGAGGTTAGGAGTAGTGCAGGGGGAGTGGAGAGCAAAAAGTTTGGAAGGGGTGAGGGGCACAGAACTCACTAAAGGCGTAGGTGCAGAGGGACAAAAGTGAGGCCCTACCTAAGGACAGAAAGTTCTGCCTCAGAGAGGGGAAGGTCAGAGGGAATGGTGAAGATTTGGCACAATTAGAGCTGGGATCAGAAGAGGGTTGGTAGTGTCTGAGGAGAAAGGAGGTTTGGGGTTTTCAGGGATGGTGAGGTGAGAGGAAGATGGAGTCTCTGAGGACTCAAGATTTCAAAGATTTGAATCCAGAGATGATGAAGGAACTATATCATTTTGGTGCATCACTTGGAGGAGGAGTTTTTGCATGTTTGGCTAAATGTCCCTGACCATTTTTTGTGGTTTCCATGTCTTACTGGCTCCCTCTCATCAATTTCTTCAGTTAAACTGGGAATGCACACCTGTATATGAAACCCATCATTTGCTGCACTTACCTTTAAGTTCATCAACCACATGTATACTTCCAGTAGCTGCAGCCTCTCCCTTGGTGTTAGATGCATGGCATTCATATTCTCCTGCATCTGCTTCAGTGAGCGGAGAAATCTAAATATAAACAGGAAGGGAGGGATGATACCTTTAAAATGTTGTGCATTTGTATGGTTTATATTTCCTGTCTCAAGTCTCAGATTTAACACTGCTCAACTTACCCATTCAAATTTGTAGTATGTTCTGGCCTGTTCTTATCCTGAATTATTAGTCCTATTGTCAGAAAATAGGTACCACACTGTGAAATTTAATTCCCACACCTAATGTCATCAGCTTCCTCCTCTTCCCCCTCACCCCCACCACTTTGAACTCTCATCTAAATAGACAGTACATTGGGAACAAAATGTGTAACTTTTAGTATATTTAGCATCAGTACATTTTGGATGTCATTCAGGGATTGAAGGAAAGCAGGATAGCTTAGCAGTTTTGGATAACATGTTGGCTTGTTTCCCAGCAATGAACTTCAATGAGGCTATGAATGGGTGCATTTTGGGGTGGTCTAAAGAAGAGTTAGAAAAGCTTTTGAAATTTCTGCAGACTCACAAGGAGGAATTGGTATTTTGGTGGCAGCCCCTGGGACTGAGAACATTCTAGTTCATTTTCAGAGGAAATTGCTTCATGATTGGGCAACCAATTTGCAGACCATCTTTTTTAACCTCACCCTGAACTTCCAGTTGTTTGTCTCTCCAAATCTCCATCTCACTCACCCTCGTAACACTGTGCAGGAAGCCACAATCAGTGTGGTCAAAGGTCCAAAATAAGTTTGAGGTCAGCACCCCATCTTCTGTTGGAATATGTTGCAGCCTTCATAACTCAATATTGAATTCAAGATACTCAGGAATTCACTTTGCTTACATTAGACTTGCCAGAACTCTTGTCAATTATTCATCTGTAATTTTTTTTAATCTTGATTGACACTGCTGGGCATTTAATCAATTTGACCAATGTGTTGCAGCAGTTATGTATGCTTCTGTTTTTGTCCGTTTTTCCAACTTCCCTCAAGTAGAAGGCTTCAGCAACACTTTATTACCAATAGTAACCCTGGGTTGTCAGAGATACTCCTTTTGTTCTATCTCTCCCTCTGCATCTATTCTGTATCTCAGTTCTCTCCAGGGGTCTTTATCTGAAATGTTAACCTAATTTCTCTTCTACAGATTCTGCCTGACCTGCTGAGTCTTTCTACCACTTCATGTTTTTAGTTCAAATTTCCCACATCTGTATATTTTTAAAATAATTTTAATTTACCAATGTACATGCATGTAGTGGCAGTTGTGAGGAAAGCATTTGGGTTCCTCAGGCTTTTTATATATATTAGTACAAAATAAAGGAAGTTATGTTAAATTTACACAGAACAAACTTAAGGTAGAATATTATATCTGCTTCCAATTGTAACACTTAAGGAAAAATGTGGGAATTCCAAAGAATATATATGGCACATTTATTTGCACAGATCTACTGATGAGAGAATACAGCAACAAGGTTAGTCTAGAGGGATTAGAATTGATCTTGAAGCAAAGAGAGTCACAGCTCGTTTAGAAAAGGAAGAGTTTTTATTAGCAGATTGTAGTACTGATTTAAAATTTGGGGCAAAAGAAAAAAAGCTTTTATGAATTCACTAACTGGAAGGGTGGTGGAAATAGTATATTCATTCTGCAGGGATTTTGAGAGTCAAAGAAGAATAATTTACATGCCCCTACTAAACAAAATACCAAAACAAAATGCCAGTTTTGATAGGCTGAGTGGCCCCTTGGCTGTAATAATTTTGTGTTACAGAAAACTTGTGTACCTATTTTACATTTGTAAAACGTGGGTGACAAGAATAAATTTCTAGGTCCAAGTCTTATTCTACTTTTTGACTAAGCACCATAGAATGTTTCTCAGAGGTTTATTAATTCCAAGTGGCTATTTTGTTTAGATTCTATTGAAAACTGGGAACTAAGATGCAAATTTGCCTCACAGAGAAACTGCAAATTTAGCGCCTTTGGTGGCAGGTTTTAGCTGCTTTAATCAGGAACATTCTGTAATTTTAATCCATTGTTCAAATACATTAGTTGCATTTTATGAAGTGAAAATGTAAAGCAAGTTACAAATAGTTAAAGCAGCAACAGTGTTGCAGTTCAAGTTTGTTCAGGCTCGTTTAAAATGTGAAAAATGTTAAAAGAATTTAGCAGAATAGATAAGGGAAAAAATCTTTTGATAGATTACAAGACTCCACTATGCATTATTTTAAAACTAGTTACATGAAAGACGGGCTGAACACATACTGAAGTCGTAATATTTAAAGTTTTTTCAGCGGAGACGGCATCAGTCTCAATTCTGCTTTTTCCACCCTTTCAGAGACAGAATTCAGCATAGAACTGATCATGATAAATGACAAAATTTGCAGTCTCAATCAGAGAGGTTGTCACGGTTTAGTGTGGAGAAAGGAAATGCTAACTTCCATGATGAGGTGTGTAATTAAATTCTATTTTGGGTCATTTGCATTTCTTTATTTCTGCAGTGGAATTGAAAGAGTTTTACTTCATGGGTAGCCATATCATTACACAAAGAAAGAACATATTAGGTGCTGACAGCCCAAAGTGCTTCACAGCCAATGAAATACTTTAAAATGATATTTGGTGCTGTAATGTGCACTGACTTGAGATTAGTTTGTGTACAAGATCTACTGTAACAAGTACAATAAATGAAGTTTTAACATTTTCTTTTATAAAGTTTATTTAACTTTCTAATTAATATTCTCAGATCGGGATTAAAAACTTACCAACACCCATCCTGTCACCTCGTGCTTCTCTGGCCCACCTCGAGTCTGGATGGCAAGGTTGTCACGGTCACCAGGGAGTAACTCTGCCTTTTCCACACCAGTAGTTGTTTTCATTACCTATCATTTGAAATGCAGCAGATTATCAGCTTGAGAATTATTAATTAATTTTTATCTTGATAATAAAAACAATATTTTAGATACAAGTATACCATTTGGAGAATATTTTATGCTCTGTTGGAAGAATGCTCCTGTAAATATGGAATATTCTGAGGTACCCACAAAGTGTTCTCTTGAATGCAATTCCCAAAAAGTTCAAAGCTAAGACTCTATTTGAATTACTTAGAAGCTTTAACAATGAAATATTTAATTAGCAACAAATTTATTGTTTCCGTGCACTGAACTCAAGGGATCTTAATGCAAGTTTAAAATGGTCAGAAGGAAAATAATGAAACTCGGTAGGAACAATCTCTTTTCAACCCAGATAGATTTTATTACAGGATAGTGAAAAGAGGAATTTGCTAGTTAGAATGTAAACTTGCAGTGCTATTTTCTTAAATATTTGCAAATTTTCCAAACTTGACATCTGTTTGCTCTGTGGAAGACAGCAGCAATATGCCCAAATTTCACGTGTTGAAGGCAGAAGTGAATGTAGTTGCTATTTCTAAGGCAAAGGTGCTTGGGAATCTAAAAGGTCTGAAGGTAGTTAAGTCACCTGGAACAGATGGACTACACCTAGGGTTCTGAAGAGATTGTGGAGGCAATAAATAACAATCTTTCAATATCACTAGATCTGGAATAGTTCCAGAGGACTAGAAAATTGCGAATGCCTGGTCACCACTTTAAGAAGGGGGAGATGCAATAAACAGGAATTTACATATTATTTAGCCTGACTTCAGTGGTGGGCAAGATTAGTTAGAGTCCATTATGAAGGATGTAGGTCGTAGGGTACTTGGAGACAGATGATAAAATAGGCTGAAGTCAGCATGGTTTCCTGAATTGGAAATCTTGCCTGACAAGTCTTTTGGAATTCTTTGAAGAATCATATCTATTTGAAATTCTGTGTGCCCACTACCCTGGACCCCCATCAATTTGCCTAGGTCAACAGAGGATGCCATCTCCACGGCACTTCACTCTGCCCTGACCCACCTGGACAGTCCCAACTTTTATGTCAGAATGCTGTTCATTGACTTTAGTTCGGCATTCAATACTGTGACCCCCTCCAAGCAAATCGCCAAACTTCACCAGCTTGGTATCAGCTCATCCCTCTGCAATTGGACCTTGGACTTTCTAACAGACCCCAATCTGTTAAGTTAGACAACCTCTCCTCCTCCACTCTCACCCTGAACACCGGCGTGCCTCAAGGCTGTGTGCCGAGCCCTCTTCTGTACTCCCTTTTCACCTATGTCTGCATACCTGTACACGATTCTAATTCCATAATCAAGTTTGCAGACGACACCACGGTGGTTGGCCTGATCAAAGGGGATGACGAGACGGCCTACAGGGATGAAGTCCAGCACCTGGCTGCGTGGTGTGCCGACAACAACCTGGCCCTTAACATCCAGAAGATCACTGTGGACTTCAGGCATGCTAGGAGCCACAATCATGTCCCCATTTACATCGATGGAGCTGTAGTGGAGCATGTATCAAGCTTCAAATTCCTTGGTGTCCACATTTCCGAGGATCTCACCTTGTCCCTGAACTCCTCTATCTTGATCAAAAAGGCGCAATAGCGCCTTTATTTCCTGCGGAGCATCAAGAAAGCTCACCTCTGTCCCAGGATACTGTCAGACTTTTACTGCTGTACCATTGAGAGCCTACTCAGCAACTGCATCTCACTGTGGTATGGCAATTGTCCCGTATCGGACCGCAAAGCACTCCAGCGTGTGGTGAAAACAATCCAGCGGATTATTGGCACCCAATTGCCCACCTTTGAGAACATCTACCATAAACAATTTCTGGGCAAGGCGAAAAGCATTATCAAGGATGCGTCTCACCCTAACCATGGACTTTTTACTCTCCTCCCATCCGGTAGGCGCTACAGGAGCCTCCACTCCCACACCAGCAGGCACACGAAGAGCTTCTTCCCTGAGGCTGTGACCCTGCTGAACCTCACATCACAGCGCTAAGCAGTTATTGCACACATATTGTACTGTCTCAGTACTTTTATATTTGTGTGCTGTAGCACTTACTTTTTAGATAGATAGATAGATAGATACTTTATTCATCCCCATGGGGAAATTCAACTTTTTTTTTCCAATGTCCCATACACTTGTAGCAAAACTAATTACATACAATACTTAACTCAGTAAAAAAAAAATGATATACATCTAAATCACTATCTCAAAAAGCATTAATAATAGCTTTTAAAAAGTTCTTAAGTCCTGGCGGTAGAATTGTAAAGCCTAATGGCATTGGGGAGTATTGATCTCTTCATCCTGTCTGAGGAGCATTGCATCGATAGTAACCTGTCGCTGAAACTGCTTCTCTGTCTCTGGATGGTGCTATGTAGAGGATGTTCAGAGTTATCCATAATTGACCGTAGCCTACTCAGCGCCCTTCGCTCAGCTACCGATGTTAAACTCTCCAGTACTTTGCCCACGACAGAGCCCGCCTTCCTTACCAGCTTATTAAGACGTGAGGCGTCCCTCTTCTTAATGCTTCCTCCCCAACACGCCTATTCGCAGTTATTTTGTAAATAACACTATTCTTTGCATTTCTGGTTAGATGCTAACTGCATTTCATTTGGCTTTGTATCTGTACTCGGCACAATGACGATAAAGTTGAGTCTAATCTAATTTAAATAACAGGCAGGATAGATAAAGGAGAGTCAGAAGATATTGTTTACTTGGATTTTCAGAAGACTTTTGACAAGAAACCTCATACAAGGCTGTTAAATAATATAAGGATCTATGATATTGCAGGAAAACTACTAGCATGGACAGAACATTGGCTGACTAGCAGGAGGCAAAGAAAAGGAATAAAGGGGACCCATTTTGGTTGGTTACAGATGACTACAGGTGTTCTGTAGGGGGCAGTGCTGGGTTCACTACTTTTCTCATCATTTTAATAACCTGGATGGTGGAATTGATAGCCACTAAATTTGTAGATGATACAAAGATAGGCGGAGGGGTTGGTAGATTTGAGGAAGCAGGGAGCCTGCAGGATGATCTAGACAGATGAGGAGAATGGCCAAAGAAGTGACAGATGGAATATAGTGTAGGGAAGTGGAAGGTGACAGATCAGTCAGTGGGTGAGCATTTCAGAGAGAGTGACCACAACACCCTGACATTTATCATAGCTTTGGGGAGGGATAGGAGCAGACAGTATAGGAAAATATTTAATTGAGGGATGGTGAATTTATACTATTAGGCAGAAACATAGGAGCATAAATTGGGAACAGAAATATAGAGATTGTTTAGGGAGCACTTTCATGGGGTTCTGGATAGGTTTGTCCCATTGAAGTAAGGAAAGGATGGTGGAGTGAAGGAACCATGGTTGACAAGAGATGTGGAACACATAGTCAAGGTGAAGAAAGAAGCTTACTTAAGGTTTCACAAGCAAGGATCAGACAGGTTCTGAAGAGTTACAAGGTAGCCAGAAAGGAGCTGAAGAATGGACATAGGAGAGCCAGAAGGCAGCATGAAAAAGCTTTAGCAGGTAGGATTAAGGAAAACCCCCAAGGCATTCTACACATATGTGAAGAACAGGAGGATGACTAGAGAGAGGGTAGAACTGATCAGGGATAAATGAGGAAACTTGCCTGGTGTCAGAGGAGGTAGTAGAGCTCCTTAGTGAGTACTTTGCTTCAGTGAGAAGGGCCTTGATAAATGTGATGACAGCATATACCAGGTTGATAGGCTGAAACTTACCAATGTTGAGAAAGAGAATGTGCTGGAACTTCTGAAAAACATTGGGCTGGGTAAGTCCCAGGGATTGGATCGGATAACCAAGGTTACTATGGGAAGTGAGGGAAGATATTGCTGCGCATTTGGTGATGATCTTTGTGCCCTCACTGGTCACAGTAGTAAGACCAAATGATTAGAGGGTGGCAAGTGTTCTTCATTTGTTCAAGTAAGGCATAGGGATAACTGGAAATTATAAACCAGCGAGTTTAACTTCAGTGGTGGGTAAATTATTGAAGAGGTTTCTTAGAGACAGAATTTATGGGCATTCGGAGAAGCACAGTCTTATTAGAGATAGTCAACATGGATTTGTGAGGGGCAGGTCATGCCTCATAAGCCTGATTGAATTCTTTGTGCAAATGGCAAAACAAATTGATGAAGGTAGAGCAGAGGATGTAGTGTATAAAGTGTTTGACGTTGTTCCCTATAGTAGGCTTATTTTAAGGTGTTTGGAGAAAGGTTTGGGGTGATGTCAGAGATGAATGTTTTTCTTTTTAAACACAAAGAATGGTAGATATGTGGAACGAGTTGCCGGGGGAGTGGCAGAGGTAGATATATTAGGGACATTTAAGAGACTCTTGGATAGGTACATGAATGAAAGAAAATTGGAAGACCACGCAGGAAGGAAGCATTAAATTGATCTTGGAGTAGGTGGAAAATCGGCATAAACTTGTGAGCTTTGTACTGTGCTGTACTGCTCTATGTCCTATGACTTTTATAAGGCACAGGTCAGACCAGATTTGGAGTATTCAGAGCAGTTTTGGGCCCCATCTCTAAGAAAGGATGTGCTGGTGTTGGAAAGAATCCAGAGGAGGTTTACGAGAATGGTTCCAGGAATGAACGTGTTAACATATGAGGAGTGTTTCATGGCTCTGGGTCTGTACTCACTGGAGTTTAGAAGAATGGGGGTGGATCTCATTGAAACCTACCAAATATTGAAAGGCCAAGATAGAGTGGACATGGAGAGGCGGTTTCCAAAAGCGGGAGAGTCTCGGATTACAAGGACGTCCCTTTAGAACCAGAGACTGGTCTTTAACCAGAGGGTGGTGAATCTGATGAATAATTACCTCGATGGCTGTGGAGGCCCAGTCATGGGGTATATCTAAAGTGGAGGTTGCTTGGGTCTTGATTAGTAAGGATGCCAAAGATTATGGGGAGAACGCAGGAGACCATGGTTGAGAGGGAGCATGCAGTAAGTCGGTCATGATCAAATGGCGGAGTAGACTTGATGGACCAAATAGTCTAATTCTGCTTCTATGTCTTATGGTCTTAAAAACCTGTTGACCTGAGGACGTGATTAGAATCTATTAGTTCTTTTAAAAAAATTAGCTGATCAATACAAGTCATGTTTGTACAGGAGATACTCATCATTTAACTTTAGTAAATAGATGGGAACAAGAAGGAAAATGGTAAAATAGACCACAGGGATCTATGCCTCAGCATTACTGGTAAACAGTATGGATGAAGAAATAAAGAATGGTGTATCCAAACATGAAGGTGATACTAAGTTAAAGAAGCACGGGAGATAGCAACAAAGGGAAGAATGAATGGACCAAAGAATGACCGATAAAATTCATCATGGTCTTGGATCTGTGTAAAGACGTATTAGTAATCATAAGAAACTGAGGATTGTGACAAAGCGATTCAGGAATCCATGTTGACAGGTTGGTAAAAGTGTTCTGATCAATAAGATTATGTCAAGGAATTTTTAATACAAAATTGAGGTAGTGAGGTTTATTTGTTAAGCAACTTTCCAGACGATCTGGGAAATAATGTGTTCAGTTTTGGCCACTAGAACATAGAACAGACAAGGCCCTTCAGCCCTCAATGTTGTGCCAACCTTTTAACCTACTTCAAGGCTAATTTAACCCCCACCCCTTCTATGTAGCCCTTCTATTTTTCTATCATCCATGTGTCTATCTAATTGTTTCTTAAATGTCCAAAATGTATTTGCCTCCACCACCACCACTGACAGGGCAGTCCAGCAACTACCTGTGTTTAAAAAAAACACTTGCTCTGACATTACCCCAGGCCCCCTTGTATTGTTCATTTCTGCCCTGGGAAAAAGTCTCTGGCTATCCACTCAATCTATGTCTCATGTCATCTTATATACCTCTATCAAATCACCTCTCATCCTCCTTTGCACCAAATAGAAAAGCTCTAGCTCACTCAATCTATCCTATAAAACATAGGAGCAGAATTAGGCCATTTGGCCCATCTGTCTGCTCCAGCATTCATTTAGTGATTTATTATCCCTTTCAACCCCATTCTCCTGCTTTCTCCCCATAGCCATTGACACCCTTACTAATCACGAAGTTTAAATATACCCAATGACTTGATCTCCACAGTCATCTGTAGCAATGAACTGCACAGGTTCACCACCCTCTGGCTAAATAATTGACTCATAAGACACGCTTTTCAATCTAAGCAGCATCCTGGCAAATCTTCTCAGCCTCCTCTTTACAGCTTTCACATCCATTCTATAATGAGGCAACCAGAACTAAACACAATATTCCAAGTGCAGTTTAACCAGGGTTTTGTAGAGCTGCAACAATACCTTGCAGCTCTCGAACTCAATCTCCCAACTAATGAAATCCAACACACCATGGACCTTCTTGACAACCCTATCAACTTGTGTGGCAGTTTTCAGAAATCTATGGACGTGGACCCCAAGATCCCCCATATCTCCACACAGCTAAGAATACTGCCATTAACTCTGCATTCAGTCTTCAAGTTCAAACTTCCAAAGGAATCACTTCACATTGTTCCAGGAATCTACTACACTCCATCTACTACCACCCTCTCCCATCTATCGGTAAGCTAATACTGAATCCACACAGCCTAGCTTCCGTGGATTCCATGCTTCCTGACTTCCTGAATGAGCCTACCATGGGGACCTTATCATATGCCTAACATCCATATAACCCACATCCCCTGCTCTACCTTCAGCAATGTGTTTGTTGCATCCTCAAAGAAGTCAATCAGGCTCATGAGGTATTACATATCCCTCACAAATCCATGCTGACCATCCCTAACCAGACTGTGCTTCTCCAAATGCTTGTAAATCCTGTATGTAGAAATCCTCTCCAACGATTTGCCCACCGCTGGAGTAAGACTCACTAGTCTGTAATTTCCAGGGTTATCCCTACTCCCTTTCTTGAAAAAAGGAATAACATTTGTTATCCCCAATCATCTCCTACTGCTTCTGTGGCCAGTGAAAATTCAAAGATCATTGCCAAAGGGACAATTCCCATGCTTGCCTCCCATAGTAATCTGTGATATATCCCATCTGGCCACAGGGACTTGTGTATCTGAATGCTTTTCAAAAGAGTGCACATCCTCTTTCTTAGTGCTGACATGTTCCAGCATATCAGCTTGTCTTATAGTGTCCTTACAAGCATCAAGGTCCCTTTCGCTGAATAGAGCTCAGGATAGGGATATTGACCTTCAAATACCAAGTAGTTTCAGCACAATGTTCCCAAGGCTCCAAGTTAATTAAAAGGTTAGATTGCATAAACTTAGCTTACATTCCATTGAGTTTAAAAAGTTGTTGCGTGAAGGGGGCTAATCTGATCAACATTTTTAAAATAATAAAAGGGAGTTGTCATGATTGCTATAGTATCTTATGAGAAGTAGTTCTGATAAAAGGTTTGGATAAAGTTAGTACAAAAATTTGTTTCCTTTGTATATATGCTGAGCTTTGGTTTTGAAAAACAGAAGGGCAGATTCTGATCTAAATGGCGGTAGTTTGGGAGAAGTGGAGGTACAATAAGATCTGGGTATCCGTGAGCACCAGTTGCTGAAAACAAGAGTACAGTTACAGAATAGTCAAAGGCTTGTAGTATGTGTGGTAAACTATGTATACCTCTCTGGACACATCCCCCTGCTGACAGCTCCTGTGGCTCCTCCCACAGACCCCTGGATAAAGGCAATTGGGGCACTGCTCCTCCCTCAGTCTTCAACATGGTCATGCTCCCTTTTCGCTGTTAATAAAAGCCTGTCGTTCACTTCCAGTCTCCTAGAGTTATTGATCGTGCATCAGTATGTTAACCTTCACTGCAAGAGGACTTGAGTACAGGAGCAAAGATATTTTGCTGCAGCTGTAAAGAGTCTTGGTGAGAGTTTTATCTGCAGTTTTGGTTGTTATACCCAAGGTGAGATGTCTTTTCCATGGAAGAACTGCTGCAAGGGATTCCAGAATGATTCATTGGTGACAGAATGAATGAAGGATTGGTTAGGCTAGTTATTCACTGAGAGGGAATCTCACAGGAACCCCCAAAATTCTAAAGGACTATACAGACCAGATACAGAGAATGGCTGGAGAGTCCATAACCAGGACTCACAGTCTCAGAAGATGGGGTATGCCATTTAGAACTGAAATCAACAGAAAGTTATTCACCCAAAGATTGGTGAAATTGTGTAATTCTCTACCTCAGAAGGCTATAGTGGTCCAGCCCTTAAATACATTCAGGAAAGAAGAAAATGTATTTCTTAATGGGAAGAATCTGGGAACAAGGGATTGAAGTAGATGGCCCACTATTATTCTGTTGATTGAAGCAGGGTGAGTGGATGGATGGTCTATTCTTGCTCTGACTTCTCATCTTTAGATATAATCTTAAAATTAGACTCAGATTATTCACCATTTAATTTATCCTGGACTAACTTTTATCAATTTATTTTTGTTATAAGGGAGTTCTAAAGGGGAAAGGAGCTAGATAAATTATAGCCATGCTATAAGTAAATGATCGAGCAAGTTTAAATGGCTGAAAAGTTTTTCCCTGTTTTCACTTGAGCAGAACACTTTATTTCGAATTCTAAAATTTTCAGCAAGATCAGTATATGATGTCCATTTAGGAAGTTAGCGAAAATCTTCCATCAACTTAAAATGATTTGTAAATATCTAGAATAATTTGCCTCAGAGAAATAAATTTGACACCATTTCATATTTTAAGGAAAAGTTAGACTAATATTTGAAGTAGGTGAAGCCATAGGGAGAGCAAGAGAGTGGAATTAGTTTTGGATTAATTTAGCAAGGAGTCAGCACAGAAATGATAGGTTGAATAGTCTCACTCTCTGCAGTGCGCATTGATAAGAACACCATAACTGTACTGAATTTGATGTCTTTACTGATATTCCATAGCTAATCAAAGGGACTATTGAAGATCCTGTTTTATTTCAACATAAGTATTAACATATACAGATTCTAACTCATAAAGTGATTGAGGTAAACATTACATTATGAGATTCTCATAACATCTTCAAACACAAAATGCAATTCAGAAAGACACAGAAACCTATTTTTAAAAATGTTGTAAACTTTATGATCTGAATAAAACTGTTGGATAGTTGCTAACCTTGTTCCAGGTGAGTACAGGGGTAGGTACTCCAATAACTTCGCAGCTGAGGTAAACTTGTGATCCACTGACATTCCAAATCTCCTGAGGTGTTGTTACAATAACCGGAGCTATCAAAGGGAAATAATTTCCATTTAATTTCTGTGTTGCTGTCATTTATTCAAAGGAGTAACATTGCTCTGGTAATGATATCTCAGCCATGATCAAAAACCAGTGGGTCCCCAATAGACCCAATCTCAACAAAGACCAGATTCAAAGTCACAGCATTGTCCTGACAGCTCTTTCAATATTTATCATCGTAATGCTGCAACTCACCCATACCAAACCTCTCAGGGGATCTTCAGACTAATGCAGAACTCCTGAACCGATATCAATTACACTCCAGAACCAAGAACACCCTAACCTCAGCAATTAATTTGCAGTCTGTGCTTCTGTGCTCAACTCTATGTTGCCATCAATTCCATTACTGAAGCATACAATAGAATGGGTCTTACAGATAACATCCTAAAGATGCAAGTCCTCTACTATCCTGCCCTGCTGTACAATACTAACCTCCAACAAAAACGAATCACAAGCTAAAAATTGAGAATCACTTCCCATATCTTGGGAGCCATCTCTTTGCAGAGACAGACATTGCTAAGCAACATCATCATGTCTTTAATACAGCAGTATGGTCTTCGGTCATCTGAGGAGAAGGATGTTTGAGAATCTAAGATTTGGTCTAACACAAAACTCAGTCTACTGCTCAGCAGTGAACTTTGCCTTTCAATATTTGCTGAGAGCTGGATTGCCCATTGCAAGCACATTGAGACACAGGAAAGATAGCAAATGTGGTCTTCACAAAATCTTCCAATATCCACTCAAAGAATAACAGAACCAACATCAATGACCTCTCTCAGGATCAACCTTAACACTGAGATTCTGACTACCATCAGCTCCATTGGCAAGGCCACATTGTTTGTATGCCCAACACAAACACAATATTGGAATTGGTTTATCATTGTCCTATGTACAGTGAAAACCTTGCCTTCTATACTGTTCATAAGATAAATCATTACATAGTGCATTTGAAGTAGTACAAGGTAAAATAATTACAGACACCGAGTAATGTGCAACAGCTAGACATAAAGTGGAGTTCAGGCAGACAAAGTGCAAGATCAAAATAGATTGAGATTAAGAGTCCATTTTATCATACTAGGGAACCATTCAGTAGTCTTTTAACAGTGGGTAGAATCTGTCCTTGAGTCTGATGGTATGTCCTTTTAGGCTTTTACATCTTCTGCCCAATGAGAGAGAAGGAGAGTGAAAATCTGGTGTGATGGGGTCTTTGATTATGCTATCTGCTTTACTGAAATAGTGAGCAGTATAGAGAGTCCATAGAGAGGAGATTGGTTTCTATGATGTGCTGGGCACTGATATGGTAAGAGATATCAGGCAAACAGAAGATTCAAGGGTATCCTCAAAGTGTACCTGTAGAAATGCAATGTCTCCACTGAATACTGGGAATTTCTGGCCCATGAGCACACAAAGCAGAGAAGAATTCAGGATAATATTGAGAACCTTGAGCCTATATATCATAATTGTCACTCAGAGGGATATGGTATCTATACAGTACGTAGTAGTGTTTGGTCCTAATGAGATTTGATAATTTTCTTATGTTACTCCACTGTAGGTGAAAAACTGGAGTAGAGGCAACAATTAGAAAGCATCCTATTATTAGATTTGATTAATGGATCTGGTTGAACCACTGCAAAGTTAGGAGACCTGCTGCCTAAACATGGTTGGATAAACTTTTCTTCTTCAAGTGGACCTCAAACAGCCTAAAGAATGCAACCCATCACAGGTTTACCTGGTGGGGAAATTCTCTGCATACAATGCTAATGGGAAAAAATGTGGGGATCATCAAAAAGGATGAGCCTGATTGATTACAAACCTCACTTTGAATGAACTCATTGGCTAAGAGGGCAGAAATGAAACAATGCACGTATGCAAATATTTGGTTTAACAAAATGGAAAGTGCCTATGTGACCAGTACAGCTCTCAGCTTTCATGCTTCATTCCAAACTACGATTAGGTTGACAACAGGTTGGAAGGTCATATCATTAAGCAGAATCAGTAGCTAACAAATCAGATGGACTATTAAATAGAAACAGGAAATTATGGAAATATATTAAATGGGGAAATGCTAAATTGGTTCTTTCTGAACATTTACAGCATTTTCTGTTTATGAAACCCCAATAATCTGGCACCTTTGAAACTATTTTGGGCTGGTTGATCTGATTGTTTTGGGTGTTATTCTTACCTATTAATACCAATCGACTTAAAAGTGATATAGATAATATTAGAATATTTTTTCCTGGTGAATCTGATGGGTTTAAAGCAAGTGTGGAAAATAGAGCCCCAGTGAGTTTCAGGGGAGTATGGTGAGCCAGGTGCCATACTGCTGGGATATCCACACACTCACATAGCAGGGCTGTGGAAAAATCATACTTGGAGGAGAACAGTTTGAATCTGCACATGCATTGGCCTCACTATAAAACTTGTGACAGGCCAAATCCTCATATTAAGCCCAAAACATAAAAGCTTTAGGAGTCGCATGTAAATTTTAAATCTTGTGTCATAAATTTTCATGCAACTGGATTTTGGAATTCAGGATTCATCTGGAAAGCTGTAACAATGCTAAGCATAGCCTTTTCTAAACCTGTGGTCCACAACTTTCAATGTAGGCAATCCAGTGACTGGATTCAACAGTGCGAAAACTATGCAAGAGAGTCAGAAAACATCCCAGACACTGTGAAAACATTTATTCATAATGGAGTAGAAATCTTGCCATAAAATGGTTCAACAAAAATAGCAAAACCTTTTCTGAGAGCATTCTGTCCACTCAGCTGTGTTGTTATTAATCCAGTGCTTAATAGAACTATAAAGAACCAACGGTTAACAGTCACTTCTGCTGATAGATTAGGCTCAGCAAAAAATTAATAGAGTTCAACCATTGAACAAAATTAGCCTGACATGTCAGTGCACGAGGGCTTTTAATAAGATTAGACATGCTGCTGCATAGTTTTAAGCTGAATTTAAAACAGTTTCAGTAACCCAACATAAAGCTAACTTAAGTTAATGAATACACTGTTCTGTTGAGCTGTAATTTCTTACATGCATTCTATTTAAGTCATCTGTATTATTATGTTAATGTTCAAAATATTTTAACTTTAAATTCATTTTAGTCACTTTGCTAGAATTTATAACTTTCAATGATAGTGACAGAACAATCGTATCACCAACAATCTTTAGTAATAACATCGATTCAATCTTCATATATTGGAATTGCCAATGAAAAACTTTTATTGCTTATCTAGCCTTCTTTCAGAGGCTGGTGGTGGGATGCCTTCATGAACATTGTAATCATGGACATCTGGAGAAGATCCTTGAACAGTATTACTAGGTTAGCAGTTGCACTATTTTAATCCAGCAATAATGAAGGAATGGTGATGTCTTCTAACATTAGGATAATGTATAACATGTGGTAGATGTGTAGGGTGGAGGTATCTGCAGGATGCCCTTTGGAAGGCTGTCCTTTGGAAGTGGCTAATTAAGGGTGATGGATGGGCTACCACTCAAGTGGACTGCTTCATTTTGAATGATGTCAACTTCCCTGGTGCTGTAGTACCTGTACTCATTACGGAAATTTAACAGTGTTCCATCACACTTTGTAGATGCTCATTCTAGATAATTAAGAAACATTGGGACTCGGCTTTCTGATTAGCTCCAATTCCCATTGTATTTAGTGTGACAGATCCAATCATTACAAATGATTTTCAAGGTATTAACAGTGGAGGATTCGGGTTATGGTATTGAAATTAAATACAAGGACTTTATTGCAGGGGCTGGATATTTTCCAGTACTTTTGTGGCAGAAATGTTTTTTGTCACATTAATGCGAACCTGGTTGTCAAACTTTAGCTTGCAAGCACCAACTGTTTCACTATTCAAGGAATCACACAAAGGATGAAATGTAACAGTCCTAATCTTACCTACTGATGGCGGGTAGATCCGTAATAAAGCAGCAGAATGGGGATTGGTGTGAGAACAACATTCTCACGCAAGTCAGGATTTCCTCCGTTTTCTGCATTGGTTCCAATTTTACTAGAGCTCTCTGGTGTTTCTCTCTCAGCTGAATGGCGCTTTGTCCTCAAGGAGAGTTACTGTCACTTCACGTCTGGAATGCAACTCTGGAATTCTGCCAAAGTACATTCTACGCAAGTGAGTGCATGAATGTGTTTATGAAAATTAAAATTAAAATAAATATTTTGGCAAGTTGATTGCTGAACAAAGCCATAATATTTAACTGGAGAAGTTCTGGGGAAGAATGATGTTGTTACTCATAAAGTATTCTTGGTTTTATTTAATAACAAATTCTTCACAATAAAGGCAACCGAAGAAGTTCGGCATGAGCCCCCAAAATCCTCAAGATCCCCTCCTCTCCTTTTCTACAGAGGCATCATTGAGAGCATACTGACCAGCTGTATCACCCCCCCACCCCCCCCCGCCATACAGGAACTGCACCAACCTTGATCGCTGGGCACTGCAGAGGGTGGTACGGACAGCCCAGCACATCTGTGGATGTGAACTTCCCTCCAATGAGGACATGTATAGCAGCAGGTGCAGAAAGAAGGCCTGCAAGATCATCGGGGACACCAGTCACCCCGACTATAAACTGCTTCAGCTGCTTCCGTCTGGTAAATGATACCGCAGCATTAAGCCAGGGCCAACAGGCTATGAGATAGCTTCTTTCTACAAGCCATTATTAGACTTAAATTCACATGTCTGTACATTGCAATGGAGTTATAATGCAATTAATTTTACTCCCTCACATTGTGGGATGGATGTAAATTTAAATAAATTCTAAAGGGAAAATAAAACCTCTGATGTGCAACTGTGATCACTAGGAGTAGAGTATGACTACATAATAATACATAATCAGGATGGAGGCATTTTAGTGATACTCTGTCACATCTAACACAATTGTTTGGCTTAAACATTTAAGTGTAAAATTATAGTTGTTGGTCTATTTACACAAGCCTTATACAGATCCTTCTTAGGATATGACAGGTTTCCATTTCTGTTAACTATAAACCTGAACAGTTCATAGGTCAGAAATGCAGCTACAGACAGTTCCTACACAGCAGAAGATGCCTGCAGCAGATGGTAAATTGTCCCACTGGTCTCTCAAACACTGATCTGTATGTACAGGTTGTACATAACTTGGGTACTTGGAAGACAGGGAGGACCAAAATAGCTGCTGATACTGATTGGTCCTTCTTTGTTGGCACGTGATCAAAGGTCAATGTACTTCCAGAGGATGGATGTATTTGTCCTTCAACCACTGGATAAACTCTCTTAGCCATCAGAGAACCCTTAACAGACAGGTTAATACAAATTTAATGCCAATGCATCACCAGTGGAAAACATTCTACATATAATGACATTTTTTCATGGATTTTTAGTATATGTTCTTTAGATCAGGGTTTTCCAACCTTTTTTTATATAGTGGACATCTACCATTAACTGAGAGGTCTGTGGATCCCAGGTTGGGAACATCTTCCTTAGATTTAGGTGTATGTCAATGATTATTTCTAGATGTCCTGAGACGGTGGTGGTGATTTACTCCAAGACTATGTTGAAGATTATTTGCAGCATGCTGATTCTATGCAGTCAGTAACAGTTAAGTTTTTTAGCCCTTTCCTCAGAAGCACAATGTTCTGTCTCCTATAGCATCCCAATGAATGCACATCAGATGGCCTTTGTAGTGAAGAAGGCTCACATTTGATGAAGAGTTTCAAGACTAGCACATGCAACTTGAAGTCTAAACCTGGTCTTTCAGGAGTTATGGTGGAAAAGATGTTAAAATATAGAGTGTGGTATAATCATTTACCCATAATTGCAAATTAATTCTAGGTCAATTGTAAATGCTAGATCTGCGATTGATTGTTGCTCAAAGATTCTGCAGGCATATGAGATCAAAGATCAGCATGATCTAATTGAATGGCAAAGAGCTGAGGAGCTAAAAGACCTCTTCATGTTATTCTTATAAACATGTAACATGAGTAACCAGACTTTTCTCTCTCCAAACCAGTTGAGTTTTTCCATAGGCGCATGTTTATTTCAGGATTTCTGATATTTGTAGGTTAACTTCTGAAGTTTATACTTCATAACAGAAAGTAATTGGATAAACAAGGTTTTTTTTATTCCATAGTCGGACATACAGATTAGGAGGAGAAGTGAGCTTAAATTTGCAACATCTTTGTGCAGTTAAGAGAGGGTAGAATCAGCAGCAACCATACCAACCTCAAAAGATGCGCAACACGAAATGGGAACAGCCTTCATTCAAAGGCAGCAGTTGCATGCTGCTATGGCTGACACTTTTCTGGAGCACCTGTGCTTGTTGAAGCAACAATTGCTTGCAACACTGGCATTATTTGTACCATTGGCCTCGCATCAAGATCTGTTGAGATGCTAAAAGAGATGATCAAAGCTTGAATGAATGTTGCACGGATGAATTTTTCGCATGGAAAACATGAGTACCACGCAGAATCTATCAAGAATGTCCATGAAGCCACAGAAAGCTTTGCTGACAACCCCATCGACTATAGGCCAGTTGTCATTGCTTTGGACACAAAAGGGCCTGAAATCCACACTGGACTCATCAAGGGAAGTGGCACTGCTGACGTTGAACTTAAGAAAGGAGTTAAGCTTAAAATCACACTTGATGATGCCTATAAAGACAAAAGTGATGAAAATATTCTGTGGACTACAAGAATCTGACTAAAGTGGTTGAAAAAGACAGCCAAATCTATGTAGATGATGGCTTAATTAGTGTCCGTGTGTTGGACAAAGGTGCAGATTATTGTAATACTGAGATTGAGAATGGTGGTGTTCTGGACAGCGAAAAAGGTGTCAACTTGCCAGGAGCAGCAGTTGACCTTCCAGCAGTATCAGAGAAAGATATCCAAGACCTAAAATTTGGTGTGGAGCAAGGAGTAGACATGGTGTTTGCCTCCTTCATTCACAAGGGTGCTGATGTTGACGCTGTGCGAACAGTCCTTGGTGAGAAAGAAGATCAAAATCATCAGCAAAATAGAGAACCACGAGGGAGTTTGTCGATTTGATGAGGTCCTGGAGGCTAGTGATGGCATCATGGTTGCTCATGGTGACCTGGGCATTGAAATCCCAAGTGAGTAAGTCTTTCTTGCTCAGAAAATGATGACTGGACATTGTAACAGAGCAGACAAACCTGTCATCTGTGCTACCCAGATGTTGGAGAGCATGATTAAGAAACCCAGACGCACCTGAGCCGAGGGCAGTGATGTAGCTAATGCTGTACTAGATGGTGCAGATTGCATCATGTTGTCCAGAGAAACTCCTAAAGGAGATTATCCCCTTGAGGCCATAAAAACACAGCACTTGATAGCTCGTGAGGCAGAGGTTGCAATGTATCATCGACAATTGTATTTGGAGATCGCTCATCTAGCACTTCCCATGGTAGACACAACAGAGACTGCTGCCATTGGTGCTGTGCAGGCCTGTTTTAAATGCCTTGCTGCTGTTATTATAGTCCTGACCAAATCTGGCAGGTCTGCACACCTTGTGTCCAGATATCGCCCACAAGCTCCTATCCTCGCTGTAACTCCTGAACCTCAGACTGCGTGGCAGGCCCATCTTTACTGGGGTATTTTCCCGGTCCTCTTCAAACCACCAGCCGATGCTATCTGGTCTGATTATGTTGATCACAGAGTGAAGTTTGCAATGGAAGCTGGCAAGGCTCGTGGTTTCTTCAAGCCGTGTGACCTAGTGATTGCATTGACTGGCTGGCGCCCAGGATCTGGATCCACCATCACCATGCGTGTACTGCAAGGTTCCTGAGCATGGTTAGGACTGGATATCGGATGTCCACTGCAGTATCACCTCCTAGAGGCAGACATAGCTTTGTGCACTGCAGAGCATATTCACCTCAGCAAATTAAAGTGAATGCAACCCTTGTAATGTGTTCTGCACCTGATTGTTCTGCTGTGCAGCACCTGACTGCCTGATGTAAGACTATATGCTTCACTCAGTGCACTGTATCATACCCATACAACCGTTTATTTATATTTTAGTTAAAATTAGTGTCCAATAATACACTATTAGTTATACTTCAATTAATTATTTTTAGTTCCAGATTTAAACTGTTTAAATACTCCCTGAATCAGTGTCTGACATTCGGCCTAGTTTCTCAGTGCAACATGCTGTTGTGATTTATAGCAGTAGAATTCAGTTTAAATGGTGTATGTTTGAAGAAGACATCAATAAATGCTATCTTCCTCAATGAGAAAAAAATAATTTGCAACATCTCAGCGGATAGTAATTTTTTCCCTTCAGGACAGAAGATTGAGAGTTCAAACTCCACTCCATAGGTTTGAGCAGACATTACAATGGCACTGAGGTTCAGCTGAGAGTGCTGCAGTTTTAGAGGCACCATCTTTCCATGTAATATTAAACTGAGTCCTAAATTTCCTCTTCAGAAGCATGTAAGACGTTTCATGGGACTAAGTTGAAGAACAGCAACTGAGTTAAATCATGACCAATACTTATTCCCGATTCAATGTCATTGAACGAAACATTATTTCTTAAGTCTAAGAACTTGCTGTGCTCAATTTCACTGAAGCCTGAACTATTATTCTTTTCATTATCCAGAATGGGACTAAATGTGCCTGAATTTGGATGTCATGACAAACAAGAACAGACATGAATTGTTTATTTCCCAATAAAACTGTTAACTATTTATATACATTGTATATAAATACCATGGAGGGGGGAAGCTGGGGGGAGGTCTTTGGGGTTCTAAAATTTAACTGTCGTTCATTCTTTGGGGCACTTCTCTGTTTTCGTGGATGTTTGTGAAGAAAAAGCATTTCAGGAGGTACATTGTATACATTTCTCTGACATTAAATTGGACCTTTGAAACTTCGAACCTTTAAACATTTTTAAAGCACTAGATTCAAAACACCAGCAATCTTTCCTTGCAATGCAAATATTAATAGCATTTCCAGCAGATATGCAGAATAGCTTCAAGTAACCTCTTTAAATGCCAAACTGCAGAATTATGAGATTTTGGGATTTCAAAAGAAATTTAAAAATTTGTTTATTGTGTATCAAGGTACAGTGAAAAACTTCATTTTGCATTTCATCAATAAAGATCATTTACATAAATCAGTGGATTGAGGCAGTACAGGGGAAAGTAATAACAGAATACAGATTAAGTATTGCAGTTACAAAGGAGGTGCTGTGTGTGCAGTCAGTCAAGTGCAAGGTAATAACAAAGTATGTCCATTCTTAACATACAAGGGGATTGTTCAATAGTGTTAGAATAGGGCATAGAAGCATGATGGCACATGCTTTCAGGCTTTTGTATCTCCTGCCTGATGGAGGGGAGAGAAGACAGAATATCTGGGGTAGGTGGGATTTTTGATTACGTGGGCTTCTTTACAGTGATAACAAGCTATGTAGACAAAATCCATGGAGGGAAGGCTAGTTTCTATAATGTGCTGACCATGTCCCCAACTATCTGCACCTGAGTTGTCAGCTGGCCATTCAGCAACCCTAATCCCCTGCCATAGTTCTGTTGCAGGGAAAGGCTGGCAAACTTGATTCTTCCTGGTGGAGAGGCCTTCTTGTTCTTGCTACACTTTTAATAATCTTTTCTTTGCCTTTCACAAGGCCCCACAGAAATTCCTCTGGCTTAATTCACAAACCCTGTGTCTTACTAATGATAGGAGAACGGAAAGCTACAGATTTACCATCTCCTGGGCTCTTTCAGAAATAGTGACTTAAAGAAATGTCACCAGGTTCACTTGGGATTTCTACAAGTTTCAGAAGTCACAATGTAAAACAATCATGTTGGCAGAACTTGCCTGTAAATTCCTATCTCCTTTGATTGTGATCACATAACCCACCAATGAACATCAATCAAAAATCACTTTGTAACATTTACTTGCAAACAAACTAGTCTTGGCATTAAGAAGATAGTATCGCTCTTCGATTGGTCTGAGATATGGAATACTACCCGCCTCTTAACTCGGTGGAAGGTCGCAGATTGTGGAAGTGATATAGGTCCTTCGGCACATGATGTTGTATTGATCTTTTAATCTACTCCATGATTAATCTAACCCATCCCTTCCACATAGCCCTTCAATTTTCTTTCATCCATGTGCCTATCTCTTTTAACTGTCCCTAATATATCTGCCTCTACCACCACCCTCAACAGTGCATTCTACGCACTTATTACTCATTGTGGAGAAACCCTACCTCTGATATCCCCCTATACTTTCACCAAATCACCTTAAAAGTACGTCCTCTCTTACTAGCCATTGCCACCTAGGTACAGGGCCAAGCCAACATTTGATACCACTAGGATCCTGTCTGAAGAACCTCTTACTGATTCCCATGCCATGCTTGATTCTCTTGGTGCCTGTGCTTTTGCCTCTGGATCAGTAAGTTTTAGGTTCAAATATTGTTTCAAAGACTAGCTGATGTTTAGTGTTGTACTGAAGGTGTGCTGCATCACCAGCAGATACTGTCCATTGCTCAATTTCTGAAACTTGGGCTCTTTTCCCCTACTTTAGAAACGGTGCATTTGGAGAAGAACAATTAAGTCCTTTTTGTGCACTAATCAATATTGGGATGACAGGGTGGAGATATTTCTCTACCAAAGGAGGTGCAAGGGACTCCTTCACTCCTTCAGCCTGCAGGTCACCCTTGGGTAAGTGTAGCACCTGCTTACACCCCCCTCCCACCCCAGATCACAGTCACTTGAAGCCATGGGAGCAGGTGGTAGATGGTCGCATGAGCACCTGGTACATATCACACACCCTGGTTATGCAACCACTGATGAGAGGCAGACTATCTCTTAAGTGTATTGACAATGGCTGGGGTCACCCGTCTTGTAATGACACTGCTCAAAAAAAATGCAACGGCAAATCACTTCTGTAGAAAAGTTTGCTGAGAACTATCATGGTCATGGAAAGACCATGATTGGCCACATCATATGACATGGCACATAACTAACGAACAAATCTAGATTAGTCCTTCAGTCAACATCACTGGGAGATTATCTGTTTGTTATTTCATTGCTGTTGTACAGTGCGTATATAAGCTGCTTTGTGCAGTAATGACTAAACCCCAGAAAGAGACTTCACAGGCACCAATGCCTTAGGCTTCAGTATGGCATTTACAAATGTAAAACTTCCTTTGCTTTGGAAATCCACTATCAACATGTTAATTGAGATTCCTTCTGTCACTGTACTTGGAATTTTACTCCAGAACATCACCTCCAAAGAAATTTTTAGAATTAATCTGCAGTAACTTCACTATGAGAAAACATGAAATGCACTCTAACATCTTTTGGAGTTTATTAAAGGGACTACCTTTATCACTTTCTGGTGGTATCTTCATTGATGTCGGCAGTAAATGGGCAAAGTGACAACTGCAGCCACTCGTTGCTGCATCAGCATTAGGGTTGTTGACTGTGGATCCTGGCATTCCATTCGAGGGCAAAGCCACCTCAATAAAATGCCAGCATTAAAGATAAAGATCAGCTTTACTCTCATATGTACACCAAGGATTGTGCTGTGCAAGTGTCACTACACCTCCGGCACCAATATAGCATGCCCACAGCTCACAAACCCTAACCCTACATCTTTGGAATGTGGGAGGAAACCGGAGCATCTGGAGGAAGCACACATGGTCATAGGGTGAACACACAGACTCCTTACAGACAGTGGCAGGAATTAAACCGTTATCTTACAGCACATGCTGTAATAGCATTACGCCAACTGCTGTGCTACTGTACCACAAAGATCATCAAACGTGCTCCATTGAAAATGCCAGCAGAAGGCACTCTAGCCTGTCTGCCAGCCACTCATTTCAATCCTGCTGATCTTCCCACCCTCAGCAACTCTTCTGTGTCAGTTCTCAAACCCCCAATCTTACAAAATAATTGACTGCGTAAGTATTCAACCCCCACCTCCCCTTTAATATGACACACCAAATCATCAGTGGTGCAGCCAATTGGTTTTAGAAGTCACATAATTATTTAAATGGATCTCCACAGTCCTCAGGGGTAGAGGATTCCAGAGATTCACCACCTTATAAGGGTTGCCCCATGTGCCAGCAGGCTACCTGGAATACAGAACCATCAGTACAATTCCAGAGTACAGCAGATGAAACTCCCCACCCTGAGAGTTGTACTTCAAACTGCAAAACCCTTGTCACCATCTAGAAGAGGAGTTGACTTTTGCTCAAAATCGTTACAGGTAGTGTGCATTAAACATGGCCGAGAAGGGTGGGGAGATGTGTTGAATCTAAAGAATTAAAGGTAGTATTACATTTTCTTTATGTGCAATATTCTTTGTGTTTGGCATCAGCAATGGCACATGTTGTCCAGGATTTCCTTGGAATATAGCAGAATGAGGGATAACTTTACTGAAATGTTTAAAATGATGAGAAATATTCAGTGCCTATAAAAAATATTCACTCCCCTTGGAAGTTTTCATGTTTTTTACTACATTGAATCACAATGGATTTAATTTGGCTTCTTTGACACTGATCAACAGAAAAAGACTTACATGTCAAAATGAAAACAGATCTCTACAAAGTGGTCTAAATTAGTTACAAATATAAAACACAAAATAATCGATTGTATAAGTATTCAAACCGTCCCCCCCCCCCCCCTTAATATGACACATCAAATCATCACTGGTGCAGCCAAATGGTATTAGAAGTCACAGAATTTGTTAAATGGATATCTGTTTTTGGAGACCTGTGTGCAGTCAAGTTGTTTCAACTGATTATAATAAAAATACACTTGTATCTGAAAAGTCCAACTGCTGGTGAGTCTGTATCCTGGCAAAAACTACACAACAAAGACAAAAAAACACTCCATGCGACTCTGCAAAAAGGTTATTGAAAAGCAAGGAGATGGATACTAGAAAATTCCCAAGTCTCTGAATATCCCTTGGAATGCAGCTAAGTCAATCATCAAGAAATGGAAAGAATACGGCACAGCTGTAAATCTGCCTAGAGCAGGCCGTCCTCAAACATTGAGTGACCGTGCAAGAAGGGGACTAGTGAGGGAGGCCACCAAGAGACCTACGACAACTCTGGAGGAATTACAAGCTTCAGTGGCTGAGATGAAAGAGACTTCACATACAACAACTGTTGCCTGGATGCTTAATCAGTCACAGCTTTAAGAGAGAGTGGCAAAGAGAAAGCCACTGTTGATAAAAAAATCTTGGCTAGAGTTTGCCAGAAGGCACATGGGGCACTCTGAAATCAGCTGGACGGGGTTTCTAAGGTCTGATGAATCCAAAACTGAGCTTTTTGGCCGTAAGACTAAACGCTATGTTTGGGATAAGCCAAACACCCTGTATAATCAAAAACACACCCTCCCTACCATGAAGCACGGTAGTAGCTGCTTCATGCTGTGGGGATGCTTCACTGCTTGTGAAGATAGAGGGTAAAATTAATGCAGCAAAATACCTGATGCAGTCTGCAAGAGAACTGCGACTTGGAAAAAGATTTGTTTTCCAGCAAGCCAATGGTCCTAAAGCCAAAGCTGCGCAGGAAAGGTTTAAAAGTTACTGTCCTGGAGTGGCCAAGATCAGAGTCCAGGGCTCAATCCAATTGAGAATTTATGGCTGGACTTGAAAATGGCTGTTCACTCATGATCCCCATGCAATCTGACAGAACTTGAGTACCGGTAGTTTTGTAAAGAAAAATGGGGGAAATTTGCAGTGTCCAGATGTGTAAAGCTGATAGAGGCCTATGTACACAGACTCAAGGCTGTAATTGCTGCCAAAGGTGCATCTGCTAAATACTGACTTGAAAGGGATAAATACTTATGCGATCAATTATTTTGTGATTTATATTTGTAATTAATTTAGATCACTTTGAGATGAAAAAGAGTCCTTTTCTGTAGATCAGTGTCAAAAAAGCCAAATTAAATCCTTTGTGATTCAATGTTGCAAAACAATAAAACACGAAAACTTCCAAGGGGGTGAGCACTTTTTATAGGCACTGTAGATAAGGTGTATGTTAATAGCCTTTTCTCCAAGGTAGGAGAGACCAAAACTTGGGAGAATAGATCTAGGGTGTGAAGGGAAAGATATCAAAGGGCTGCAAGGGGCAACTTTTTCATGCACAGGGTGGCAAGTATATGGAACAAGATGCCAGAAGTAGTTGTTGAGTCAGGTGCAATAGTATAATATAAGAAACACTTGGATAGGTACATTGAAGTGGGGCTTAGAAGGATATGGGCTGAAGTTGGAACTAACTGGGTGAGCACCATGTTCAGCAAGGACATTGGGCCGAAGGGCCTGTATCTATGCAGTATTGCTCTGTGACCCTTTGATTGCTAAAGTTTAAATTCTCATCCCAGAGTAGTAAAGCCACCCTTGAATAGTTAATGAAAAAATGATTCTTCTTTTGGATTTACAAGTCTCTTTGAAAAAGATTCTCTACTCACGAAAATGATCTGATTGAAGCATTGACCATAATTCATTTACAGGCATTGCATGACATTCAAAAATAGACTGTTCTGAACAGACACAAACTAACTGAATAATGTCAAGTATGTGGGGGAAGTTCTTTTAGCACACATCCTGGTTCAGCTGCTGTGCTAGCAGATACAATCTTAGAATTCACAGCACAGATTTCATTACAGAAAAACACCTCATTTGCCCACTGTCCTGAGTCAACATTGGCACTTTAAAGTTATCCATGCATAGCCTTTACCCTTTTTACCATATCCCTTCATCTTTTTCCTTTTAAAATATTCATTTGATTCTCTTTTAACCAACCTATATTTTGACAGCCACTTGTAGCAAAAAGAAGTTGTTTACCTTTTGTGATAAATCTCCCCTAATCTCAAAATTCATTCTTTTGGAAATAATCTGGAATAGCTTCCCTTTTGTTAATAGTTCACATATTTATAAATAAAAAATGCCCAATTTTTATACTGATTGCAAGATTTCACAACACATGCTGGTGATAATAAACTGGATTCTGATTCTGAGATCAAACAAATACAAAGGAAATCATCACAGCTACTGAATGAACATTCCAAAGTCTTTACACTTGGCATCATACTGCACAACGACAGGCTCTTCAACTCACCAAGTCTGTGCTAAACATCAAACACTCATTTACAATAGTCCTACATTAATCCCATTTGCTAATCTCCCACATGCAGATTAGCTCCATCTAGATTCTACCACTTACCTACGCACCTGGAGGAATTTACAGTGGCTGTATAACCACACATCTTAGAGATATAGGAACCTGGAGCACTGGGAGGAAATCCATGCAGACGCAGACAGAACATGCAAACTCCACACAGACAACACCTGAAGTCAGGAATGAAATCAGCATCTCGGATACTGTGAGGCAGCAGCTCTACTAGCTGTGTAATGAAGTTGATAATACATATACACAGTGATACAAATTCATAATACACAGTGAGTGGAATGTCAAAGTCAAAGTTAAGTTTATTGTCATATACACAAGTAGATGTATCCACATACACAATTAAAATTTACTTACAGCAGCGGTTACAAGATCATTTCATACATTTGTTGAAATGACAATATTGTATGTTTTGGTTGTGAGAAGAACGTTCAATTGGTCAGTCTTTATGCCCAAATTCCCTATCCGGGAATGTTATCCTCATTCTAAACAATTTGTGATACCACTTACATTTAACATGTAATATTAACATTACTGTACCTTTGATATCTGCCTGTATTACAGGCACCTATCTATAATGAACTCTGAACTGCTTCTCAGATTTAGACTAATATGACCAATTGAACCAAATAACATTTAAATTGTTCTGCATAACTATAATCTATCAACCCTGATATAATTCTTGTAAATCTTTGTCTCCAATGTTTAGATATAGTTTCTAAAACAATAGTATGCCCAGCATTAAGGAGACTCCTTCAGCTCTACTTGTTTTCTATAAGTATAAGAATGACTTCCTGATTTTATTTTCATTGTTGCTGTGAATAAAACCTAAAATTATGTGGCCTTCTGAGCTTCACTTCTACCTGTGCTTGTGTCTGCAGTGCTACATCTATATGTTTGCATAACCTGCTCGGAATATTTTTTATTTTGAGAATAGCTATTCTATCCCCTATATCACACAATTTCATGTATCTGATATTTTGGCATGTAACTAGCAGGGTAGATAAGAAGGAATCAGTATATCTGGCAGACCTAGATACATGGTGGTGCTGGACCAGCAGATTTTAACTACTGAAGACAACAATAATTTAAATTCCAATACTTTGTGGCACAGTAGCATAATACATTTTTCAGTGAACCTGAAATTGGTAGGAGTAGATAGATAGATAGATACTTTATTCATCCCCATGAGGAAATTCAAAATTTTTTCCAAAGTCCCATACACTTATTGTAGCAAAACTAATTACATACAATACTTAACTCAGTAAAAATATATGCATCTAAATCACCCTCTCAAAAAGCATTAATGATAGCTTTTAAAAAGTTCTTAAGTAGTTTACTTAAATACATAGAGTCCTAACCCCGGCACTTTAACATATCTTACTCCTGGCGGTTGAGTACAGTCGACTCTGTGCCTTCCTGCACAAGGCATCTGTGTTGGCAGTCCAGTCTAGCTTCTCGTCTAACTGTACTCCCAGATACTTGTAGGTCTTAACCTGCTCCACACATTCTCCATTAATGATCACTGGCTCCATATGAGGCCTAGATCTCCTAAAGTCCACCACCATCTCCTTGGTAGAGTAGGGGGAAGTGCAGGAAATAAGGCCATGGTGAGTTTTGAGGGAGAAGGGGAACCAGGTCAGTTCAAGGAAGGGCAGGTCCTGCGGTCCAGGTGTTTAAAGGGAATGCGTGAAATAGGACGAGTGAACTTCACTGCTCTGGTGAGCTTCAGAAGAGTGAGAAACAAGGGTTTGATCAGTTCAAGGTAGAGGGAGGGACTAGAATCGGGCTGAGTTTAAATGGAATGCTGGAATCAGCACATGTTCAGCCCAGGACTGAAGAAACATCCAAGATTTTTGAACAATCCAACAGTTTCTTGGAGATTTACTGGAGCTGGATTTTCAAAGGGCATTTTGTGACACCATTCAAAAGTGTTGATGCAGAACATGAGAGCTTGTTGCATTTGGAGTACTGGGAACAGATTAGGAATGTGTTGGAAGCCTGTTACAAATGGAGTATAAATTCAGCATTGGCTCGGGAGTTATTTCCAATCCACAAGAAGGATAGTCAGAAAGAGCAGAATGTACTATGTCCATGTTTGTTGACAAAGGGAGGCAGGAAAGCCAGTGTGAGAAAGATGCAGAATCCATAGAGGAAATAGTCTAATAAGTACTATGTGGGAAAATGTGAAAATATTTACTTTGGCAACATTCTAAAAAGTACAATTTTTTTCTTGACATACAAATTCTGTTTAAAATCCGCAGTAAGGCCAACCCACACTGGTATTACCGACCTATACATGTCATATGCAAGTGACATAGGATCTTAATTTGCATATTTTAATAATGTCCCATCTAAAAATAGGCAGGCCTGTTATAAATATGGAAGTCTGCAATTGCTGGAAATCCAAAACAAAATGCACAACTTGCTGGGGGAGCTCAGCAGGTCAGGCAGTAACTCTGGAAATAAAGAGATAGTAGATTTTCCGACGGAGACCCTTCTTCAGCAATTAGAAGGGGGAAGATGCCAGAATAAAAAGGTTGGGGGAGGAGAAGAGGCTAGCTGGAAGGTGATGGGCTGTGGCACTTCCAATTACAGGACTGCCAGGAAATCACATAAAAATGGATCTTTTCTTCCCTCTTTCTCTTCACTATTCTACTTGGTCTCCCTCCATCCCCCAGTCACCCCACTGCTCCACACCGACATTTTTCCCATTTGCATTCTGCCTTTCTCTTGTTCTGTCCCTGCCTCACCATCCATCATTTCCCACAGTATCCCTTTCCAATCTCTCCCTGATCTATCATCTACCCTTTCCAAATTCTCCCTGATCTATCATCTACCCTTTCCAAACTCTCCCTGATCTATCAACTACACTTTCCAAACTCTTGCACGTTCTTTGTCTCATTCTCCCTTCCTTTCTGTGCTTCATTCTCTGTTCTATTTAACACACCCGCCTCTCTTCAACTTTCCCTTTCAATCCGCACTCGCCCTTCTCACTCTATCTTTTGTTTCCTTCAACCTGTTCAACAGCTTTCTTGCCTCCTGTAGTCTTCCATTTTATTTCACTTCTTTCTCATCTTTGGCTGCATCCATCCCCTCCCTTTCTTCTTCTCTCCCCTCATTCACTATCCTTGCCACCCATTATGCCCCTCACTATTGCCCCCTACCCACGCTATGGCCCCTCCTTCTCATTACCTCCTCGCACTATCTCCACTCCCTTTCCTGTCCCTCCTCACTTACCCCTCCCTTCCTCTCTTTTCCATATATTCCCCCTCCATTTAACGTTTTCTCTTTCACATCTTCCCTCCCTTGTCTCGCAGTCTTCCTCACTCCCATTTTCCTTCCTTTCCCCATCTCACCCTCTTACTCCCCCCTCTCTCTCTACCTCATTTACCATCTCCCTAGTCTCCACCTCTCTCCTTTCTCAACTCCCTCCACCCGCGAGCACATCTTTCTCACAGGTTCCTTTCTCCCTCCCAGCTTCTCTTTCCCCCTTACCTCTCACTTCCTCTCTCTTTCCCTTCCTTTCTCCCCCCTCCCTATCTCCGCCCCTTCCTTCCTGGGCACTACACTGGCTCTCTTTCCCCTCCTGACGAAGGGTCTCGGCCCGAAACGTCGACTGTACTTCCACCAGCATTTTGTGTGTGTTGCTTGAATTTCCTGCATCTGCAGATTTCCTCGTGTTTGCGTTGTCCCGCCTTTCTCTCTCTCTCTACCCCCTCTCCCCATCCCTCCAGTTCACTCTCTCCTCGGGACCTGAGCGCTTACCTTTCTCACAGGCTCCTTTCCGAATTTTGGTCACCGGGCTGCCTCCCGCCTTCTCCACCCGCTGCGCCGCTGCTCTCAGCTCACAGCCAGTGCTGTAGGTGATGCCGTCGCTACCGCACACCTGCTCAGGGGACTTGCAGACGCAGTGCCCCCGGCCCTTCCGCTTGGAGCCGGTACGGACGCACTCGTAGCCCTGGGCGCAGCGGCCGTACTTGGAGTCTCGGCCACCGCACGGCTCTCCCTGGCCGGCGAAGCACACCGTGCAGCAGCGGCACGGACTGGGCGCTTCGCCCAGCGGACAGCCTCCGGGCGGCAGAGCCGGACATTCTGACGGCACGCAGGGTGGGCACCGGGTCGAGCCTGTCTTCAGCTCGGCGCTGGCCGCGAGCAGCAGCAGGAGACACCCACCCAGTAACTGGCCGCTCATCTTGACAGAGAATAACTCCCTCCCGTGAGACCCGTGTCCCCTTATACAGCATCTCCGGCTCCACCCTATAGAAACGTTTCATACCAAAGTCCTACTGTAGCAAATTAACCTCCTCGTGTTAACACAGTTGAGGGAGAAACAAAATTCACGAAAACTTAAACTCATATGCACCCAACTCGAGCTACGATTGATCAAACTAAACTACATGTTACAAAAACAAGTATTTCGAAAACTTAAATACAGCAATGTAATCCAGTTTATAAATCAGATAGACTAAACTTCCATCCAGTCTAAATATAAATTCACAAAAGCTAAACCAAAATCAAGCTCAACTCACAAAAACTCACAAAAACTAAACTGCCATTTAGACAAATTACTTGAATTAATACAACTAAATTGAACTCCATTTTGTCGTGCTAAAATTTAACTCTAAATGTTAAGTTAAACTAAAATTTCAATCGTAAGTTGTAAGCTTTCATTCACATTTATCAGAGTGCGCATTTTGCACACACTAACTTGTCTCAGTTGGCAATAATCTTACTCCTGAGCCAAAGGTTGTGGGTCCAAATTCCACTCCAGGTATTTTAACACAAAATATAGTCAACATATATGTAGCTCTGAGAAGAGCTGAAGTGCTATCCTTCAGGAATCATGGTCCTGTTTATTCTTTCAGGCGCACAAAGATCCCACAATGTTATTTTGAAGAATTCCAAAAGGATCCCCAATATTCATCTCTCAATCAATGTCACAGGCCATCATCTCAGAGCTGCATAATGAGTTGTTTGTTATTTTTCTACATTACAACAATGATTCCCCCCTCAAAAAAACCTCTTTTCACATTTGTGATTTAGATATTGCCCGCAAAATCACTACTCATTGCCCATCCTACTGCTATTGGTGAGGTGCTTGCATAAACATTGAGTACTCCCACAGTGCTGATCAGCATTTAGCTTCATCATTGGTCTCTGATGTATTTCCGAGTCAGGATAATGTGCAATGTGGAGTGGGACTTCTCTTGTCCTCCTTGGTGATGTAAGCCATGAGCTTGCGAGTTGCTCTCTGGGTAGCCTGGGCAGGTATTGTTGCTTTGTGCTGGACTGGCTGTACGTTTCTCTACTGTATTACGTAGCTGTAGAAAACTGAATATATACGTTGACTTCTTTTGTACTCTCACTAGTGACCAATCAGAAGTCTGAGAGGAGGGGACGTCACTCGGGTCCACTGACCAGGTAGGAAAAGGCAGCGGAGGACTGCAGCAGTTTATTTGAGCTCTGACCAGCAACCATTGGTGTTTAGGATTGATTAGCATTAAAGGGACAGGCAGAGTGGCCATCGTCACAGCAGCCATCATTGGCATGGACAGAGTTAGCGTGGTGAGGCTTTAGCTCTTTGAGGCTTCAGTCAGAGAAGGCAAAAATGAAAAGATTCTACGTGAAGTTTTTTTCCTTCCTTTCTTTATATCTGCTCAGTTGGGACAGTAGAGATGCCTGGCAGGATAGCTGAATGCTCCTCTGGCAGGATGTGGGAAGGCAGGGAGACCCCCAGTGTCCCTGACGGGAAGAAGTTCATCCAGCTACAGATTCTAACAATCCGCATTAAGGAGTTGGAACTGGAACTGGATGAACTCCGGATCATCTGCCTCTGTGACTCTGAAGGGAAGGGGTTGGGGGGAGAACAGGCATGGTGTGGTGATCGGAAATTCGTTACTTAGGGGAATGCACAGGAGGTTCTTTGTGGGCGAGAATGAGATTCCCGGATGGTATGTTGCCTCCTGGGTGCCAGGATCAGGAACATCGCAGATTAAATCCTCAGCATTTTTAAGTGGGAGGGTGAATAGCCAGAGGTCGTGGTCCATGTAGGACACAGACAGGATGAGTGACGAGGTTCTGCATAGGGAGTTCAGGGAGTTTGGTGCTAAGTTAAAGGGCAGGACCTCCAGGGTTGTGACCTCAGGATTGATACCCATGCCACGTTATAGTGAGGTCACTACTAAGAAAAGTATACAGTTTAACACGTGGCTAAGGAGTTGGTGTAGGAAGGAGGGTTTAAGATTTTTGGATCATTCAGCTCTCTTCCGGGGAAGGGGAGCCTGAACAGAAGGGACAGTTTGCACCTGAACTGGAAGGGGACTAAAGTCCTAATGGAAAGGGTTGTTAATGCTGCACAGTGGGGTTTAAACTAGAGTTACAGGGGGACGGGTACCAGATTGCCAGAACAGTTCATGGAGAGGTTGTGGAGACAGATGTTGGTAAGACCTCAGACAAAGTCAGGAATCAAACGGTTGAGCATGGTTGTGGTGAACTACATATACCTGTCTGGACACGCCCCCCCCCCCCCCCGACTGCTCCTGTGGCTCCTCCCACGGACCCCGGTATAAAGGCGATTGGAGGCACAGCCCCGGCCGCAGTCTCCAGGATGTAGTGTGGTGGTCACTTGCTGCTTGTTCTTTCTTCCAGCCAATAAAAGCCGATATCTCACCTCACGTCTCCGAGAGTTATTGATGGTGCATCAATGGTGTCACTATTATCCTGAGCTGCCTATATTTCAAAGTGAGAAGTATCGTAGGAAAGGCAGATGAGCCCCGGGCTCACCTGGAATTATGACGTTGCAGCCATTCATAAGGCTTGGTTGCAGGAGGGACGAGCAGCACTTGCAGAGTGTGACCGAGCACATGATTCTGGATCAGCTATTGGGGAATGAGACAGGGCAGGTGACAGAAGTTTGTGTAGGGGAACACCTTACACCCAGTGACCACAATGCCATTAGTTTCAAAATAAACATGCAAAAAGATAGGTCTGATCCAGGGGTTGAGATTCTAAATTGGAGAAAGGCCAATTTTGATGATATCAGAAATGATCTGGCAAGTGTGGATTGGAACAGGCTGTTTTCTGGCAAAGGTGTACTTGGTAAGCCGGTGGCCTTGAAAAGTGCAATTTTGAGAGTATAAAGCTTGTATGTGTCTGTCAGAATAAAAGATAAAGATAATAAATACAGCGAACTATAGTTTTCAAGAGATAGTGAGGCCCTGGTTAAGAGAAAAAGGGAGGTGCATAGCAGGTATATGCAAGTAGGAATATATGAGGTGCTTATGGAGTATTAAAAATGCAAGAAAACATTTAAGAAAGAAATCAGGAGGGCCAAAAGAAGGACTGAGGTTGCTCTAGCAGACTAAGTGAAGGTGAATCCTAAAGGATTCTATTGACATGTTAATAGCAAAAGAATTGTAAGGTTCAAAATTGGTCCTCTGGAAGACCAGAATAGTAATCCATGTGAGGAGCCAAAACAAATGCGGGAGATCTTAAATGAGTTCTTTGCATCTGTATTTACTCAGGAGATGGACACAGAGTCTATAGAAGTGAGGCAAAGCGGCGTCGACTTCATGGACCTGTACAGATTACAGAGGAGGAGATGTTTGCTACCCTGAGGTAAATCAGGGTGGACAAATCCCCAAGGCCTGACAAGGTGTTCCCTTGGGCCCTGTGGGAGGCCGGTGCAGAAATTGCCAGAGCCCTACTAGAGATATTTAAATCATCCTTAATGACAGGAGAGGTACCAGCAGATTGGAGGATATCCAATGTTGTTCTGCTGTTTAAAAAAATCTCTAAACATACACCAGGAAATTATAGACTGGTGAGTCTGACATCAGTTGCGGGAAAGATATTGGAAGGTATTCTAAAGGACCAGGTATGTAAGTATTTGACAGACATGGATTGATTAAGGATAGTCAGCATGGCTTCATGCGTAATTGTATAATTTTTCTTATATTTTTCTCGAGGAAGTACCGGGAAAGTGGATGAAGGCAAGGCAGTGGATGTTGTCTGCATGGACTTTAGTAAGGCATTTCTGCATGGCAGGTTCATCAAGAAGGTTCATCTGCTTGGCATTTAAGATGAGGTCATAAATTGTATTAGACATTGGCTTTGTGGGAGAAGCCAGTGAGTGGTAGTAGATGGTTGCCTCTCTGACTTGAGGCCTGTGACTAGTGGGATGTCATAGGGATCGGTGCTGTTTCTGTTGTGGTTTGTCATCTATATTAATGAACAGAATGATAATGTGATTAACTGGATCAGCAAATTTGCGGATGACGCCAAGATTGAGTGTGTAGTGGACAGTGAGGAAGACTATCAAGGCTTGCACAGGGATCTGGACCAGCAGGGAAAATGGTCTGAAAATTGGCAGATGGAACTTAATGCAGACAAGTGCGAGGTTTTGCACTTCAGTAGGACCATCCAGGGTCGGTCTTACACAGTGAATGGTAGGGTACTGAGGAGTGTGGTAGAACAAAGGGATCCGGGAATACAGGTTGATAATTCATTGAAGGAGGCATCACAGGTAGATATGGTCAAAAATAAAGCTTTTGGCACATTGGCCTTCATAAATCAAAGTATTGAGTACAGGAGGTGGGATGTTATGTTGAAGCTGCTTAATATGTTGGTAAGGCCTAATTTGCAGTCTTGAGTGTACTTTTGGTCATTTACCTACAGGAAAGATGTAAACAAGGTCAAAAGGACAAAATTTATAAGAATGTTGTTGGGTCTGGAAGACCTGAATTATAATGAAAGATTGAGTAAGTTAGGATTGTGTTCTTTAGAACGTAGAAGATTGAGAGGAAATTTGAGAGAGGGAAACATAATTATGAGGGGTATAAAAAGGGTAAATACAAGGAGGCTTTTTCCTCTGAGGCTGGGTGGGACTACAGCCAGAGGTCATAGGTTAAGGGTGAAAGGTGAGAAGCTTAAGGGGAACATGAGGGGAAACTTCTTCACTCAGAGGGCCGTGTGAGTGTGGAATGAGGTGCCAGCACAGGTAGTGCATGCGAGTTCAATGTCAAGGTTGACAAGGAGTTTGGATAGGTACATGGATAGCAGAAGTATGGAGGGCTATGGTCAATGTGCATGTCCATGGGAGTAGGCAATTTAAATGGTTTCAGTATTTGGTCTAGATGGGTCAAAGGGCCGGTTTCTGTGCTGTTCTTCTCTATGACTATATAAATCTTATATGGAAATAAACTGATGGGCCTGAGGTCGAGAGAGTGGAACTGCCCCAATGGAAACAGTGTTTTCACTTTAAAAACTCTCCGCACAGGTTTCCTGTCATTGTCAGACATGATGGACAACCACCATACTCTAGGGCTATATTTATATACCTGTATAATAAGACATTACATAGTTCAAATTCACATGACTCTAATATCAGATAGTATTGGATTAATGCTAGTGATATCAGTCTGAATATAAACTGATAACCAGACCACTTCAATTTATCACTGATATTGGTCTAATATCAGATAAGCATTCAGAGATGAGCAAGGCATTTCAAAGAGACATAGACATATTATGATAGTAGGTTAAAGTCAATGTCAAATTTATTATCATGTGCACAAATACGTGTATGCATGGATTCAATGGAAAGCTTGCAGCAGCTTCATAGGCACATAATGTCAGATACTCAACATTTTCAAGAAAGACATCAACATAAAAATACTACATTTTACAAGAAAGAACACAATTAGAATTTTAAAAAGTCCTCTAATTCATAAAGTGGTCAAGGTGATGTACTGAGGTAGTGATTAGGGTGTTCAGTTGGTTCAAGAACTGAATAGTTGAAGGGAAGTAGCTGTTCTTGAATCTGATGGTGTTGGACTTCAGGCATCTGTACCTTCTGCTCTATCTATTAAGCTGTAGAGACTGGTGGACTTAGCCTAATATACAGTACTAATTCCAGTATTAAACTAACATCACAGTATTGGTTAGATTCAGTTCAGATGGACATTAATCCTTGACAGGGACAACAGGGAAGATGCTGAGGATCTACCCTATCGTCCCTGTGGAGGATTTAGAATTGAGTGATGTACGGGTATCATTCATTTAAGACCAGGATGAGAAAAAAATTTTCTTTCAGATAGTTGTGAATCTTTGGAATTATTGAGAACTGTGGAGGTTGCTCTTTATGTAGCATACACTGAAGGATGGGATTGTAATGTGGAGAGAATAGAACAGTTAACATTGTTATGAGAATTAGGAAAAATATTAAACTCTTTCAGATTGCTCTAACAATCAATAAATCTGCATCTCAATTCTATATTCCTACCATTGAAGAATGTGGTAGAATATGCTCTGTTTGCTGGAATAGTATGACTCACACAAAACTCACAAATCTTGATACAATGCATGACAAAGTGGCCAATGTGTTTCATTCACTCCTTTGAGTACAGAGCACTATTGCTGCAGTGCGACTCCCTAGAAATTTCACTTCATTTATTTGCCCTGGCTACTCTGGCAGCCCCTCCTAAACCCAAAAGATCTACCACCAAAAAGGACAAGCACCAGGCGCATGGAAAAAACCATCTTCATGTTTCCCTCCAAGTCACACATTGCCTTCACTTGGAAATACATTGTTGTTTCATCAGCATTGCTGGCTCTAAATTCTGAAACTTTTCCATGAAGTGCTGAGGAAGACCCTTCACCAGAGGGACTGTTATGGTTCAGGAAGACGGTTCACCAGCACATGTCCAAAGGCAATTTAAGATAGGCAATAACATGTCATTACAAAGAACTTAGTCTGACACTGACAAGGCTTATGTTTCAGTGGCAAGTTTAGATTAGATCTGCTGTGTAAATACCACAACATCACTCCATTCTGTGTATCTCAAGCATAAACTGAAAGCAACTGCCTGAGGTTATTAGCAGGGCAACGATTTTTGAGTTTCTCACTAATGGGTAAATTTGCCCTTGAATGGGGTTACTTTTTTAACAAAAATTCTAATATTAATATTGCCAGTAAAGTCTACATCCCCAAAATATAAGTAAAGCAAAACTTTGTTTAAACAACTGCAACTTTATAAAGGATAGATACATTGTTAAGAGGTAAAATCCAAACATTTTTCCTAATTCTGCTGCACTGCTAATAATAGCCTTAGAAAATATTGCAACTAACCATTCAAGTGTCAGTCGCAGTCAAATTGGTGCAGGAGGTCTCACGCAAGTCAATGAGCGAGAGATTTAAATAAAGGAGCTCTCGCGAAACTTCAGCGGTGTAGTCACAGTTGAATTGGCCAGGAGGCCTCATGCATCAGCAAAGGAAAATAAAATTGAGACAGGGACTAATGGAGCAGCTATTCTATAAGTAGGCTAGTGTTAGAGTGCGGAGGCTTTATGCTTATCGGGCTTGGTTGAGGTAAGTTTCTTCTTTATTCTTAATTTTTTGTCTCTTGGTACATAGTAAGCAATGAGAGTGACTCCATATTGTGTTGTGTTCTTTGTGTGAGATGTGGGAATTCTGGGATACCACATGCACCAAGCTGCCGCCCCTCAGAGAACGTGTTAAGGAACTGTTGCTGCAACTTGATGACCTTCAGCTCATATGGGAAACTGCGGAGATGATAGGTAGAGGCTACAGGGAGGTAGATGCCCCTCAGTTGGCTGTGAGGAGAGTGAAGGAAACGGGCAGTAAGTGCAGAGTCCCCCATGGCTGTTCCCCTCAATAATAAATAGACCATTTTGGATTCTGCTAAAGGGAACGACCTACGGGGGTGGGGGTGGGGGTGGGGGATCCAAAATGACTGTGCCTCTGGCACTAAGTCTGGCAGTGTGGCTCAGAAGGGAATAGGCGAGAAGGGGACTGCAGTGGTGATAGGGGATTACATAGTTGGAGGAGTAGACACGAGATTCTGTAGACGCGATAGAGACACCTGGATGGTATGTAGCCTCCCAGGTGCCAGGTTCAGGGATCTGGTCCACGGGATTCTAAAGGGGGAAACGCAAGGAGGCCCTGAAGAGAGAATTTAGGGAGCTAGGTAGAAAGCTGTATAGCAGGACCTCCAGGGTAGTAATCTCTGGATTGCTGCCTGCGTCACGTGCCAGTGAGAGTAAGAGTAGGATGAATGGGTGGCTCAGAAATTGGTGTATGGGGACAGGGTTTCAGATTTCTGGATCATTGCGATTTCGTCTGGGGAAGGTGTGGCCTGTACGGCAAGGGCAGGTTACACCTGAACCCGAGGGAGACCAATAGCCTTGTGGGCAGGTTTGTTAGAAATGTTGTGGAGGGTTTAGGCTAATTTGGCAGGCAGGTGGGAACCAGAGTGACAGGGCTGAGGATAGGACTGTTGGTTAACAAACAGAGGCAGTGTGTAGTGAGACTGTCAGGCAGGACAGGCAGAGGATAGGGAAAAATTATGATCAGTGGGATGAGTTGCTGTGTAAAAGTGGGACAAAATCTAAAAGCTTGTCGGCTACAGAATTGAAGGTTCTATATTTGATTGCACGCAGTATATGGACTAAAGCAGATGATCTTATAGCGCAGTTAGAGATTGGCAGGTATGAACTTGTGGGCATCACTGAGTCGTGGCAGAAAGAAGACTATAGATGGGATCTTAACATTCGATGATACACATTGTATCAAAAAGACAGGCAGGTAGGGGGTAGTGTGGCTTTGTTGATAAAAAATGAAATCAAATCCTTAGGAAGAAATGACATAGGACCGGAAGATGTGGAATCATTGTGGGTAGAGTTAAGAAAATGCAAGGGTAAAAAGACCCTGATGGGAGTTATGTACAGTACAGGTTTCTGAACAGCAGCCAGACTGTGGGCTAAACTTACAATGGGAGGTAGAAAAGGCATGTAAAGTGGGCAATGTTGCGATAATCATGGGGGATTTTAATGTGCAGATTGATTGAAAAAATCAGGTTGTTGCTGGATCCCAAAAGAGAGTTTTTGTAGAATGCCTACAAAATGGCTTTCTAAAGGAGCTTGTGGTTGAGCCCGTGAGGGAATCAGCTATTCTGGATTCAGTGTTGTGTTGTGAATCAGATTTGACTTGGCAACTGGAATGCTTAGGAGGCAGTGATCGTAATATGATAGAATCTAAGGAGAAGCTAAAGTCAGATGTATTACCATTACAGTGAAGTAAGGGGAATTACACAGGCATGAGAGAGGAGCTGAATGAAGTTGATTGAAAGGGGACACTAGCAGGGATGACAGCAAAGCAGCATGAGCTGGAGTTTCTGGGAGCAATTTGGAAGGCATGGCTTAGATACATCCCAAAGAAAAATAAATATTCTAAAGGCAGGATGATGCAACTGTGGTGAACAAGGGAAGTCAAAGCCAACATAAAAGTAAAAGAGAGAGCATATAATTAGCAAAACTTACTGGGAAGTTAGAGGATTGGGAAATTTTTAAAAACAAATGAAAGGGAACTAAAAATGCCACAAGGGGGGAAAAGATGAAATATGATGGTAAGCTAGCCAACAATATCAGAGAGGATACCAAAAATTTTTTCAGATATATAAGACTATGACCATAAGATACAGGGGGCAGAATTAGGCCATTTGGCCCATTGAATCTGTCCTGCCATTTCATCATGGCTGATTCAATTTTCCTCTCAACCCGAATCTCCTGCCTTCTCTTCATATCCCTTCCTGCTCTGAACAATCAAGAATCCATCCACCTCTGCTTTAAATATACATAAAGACTTGGCCTCTGCAGCTGCTTGTAGCAAAACGTTCCACAGATTCACCACTCTCTGGCTAAAGAAATTCCTCCTCATCTCCATTATATCCTCTAGAAATGAATGCTGACATTGCCTTTGCCTTCCTCAATGCAGACTCAACCTACAAATTAACCTTAAGGGAATCCGTCACAAGGACTCCAAGCCTCTTTGTGCTTCAGTTTTTTTTTGTGTTGTCTCTCCATTGAGAAAACAGTCACCCTTTTCATTTCTTCTACCAAAGTGCATGACCATACACTTCCCAACACTGTATTCCATCTGCCATTTCTTTGCCCATTCTCCGATTGTGTCTGTCCTTCTGAAGCCTCTCCACTGCCGCAAAACTACCTGCCCCTCCACCTATCTTCATATTGCACTGAAAACTTTCCAACAAAGCCATCAATTCCATCATCCAAATCATTGAGAGAAAACATGAAAAGAGTAATAGAGAGGCAAGAGTAGATATTGGACTATTGGAATATGATGCTGAAGAGGTAGAGATGTGGGACAAGGAAATGTCAAATGGACTGAATAAGTATTTTGCATCAGCCTTTACCGTGGAAGACACTAGCAGTATACCAAAAGTTCATGAGTGTCAGGAGGCAGAAGTGAGTGCAGTTGCAATTACTAGGGAGAAGGTGCTTGGGAAACTAAAAGGTCCAAAGGTAGGTAAGTCACCTGAACCAGATGGAGTATACCCCAGAGATCTGAAAGAGGTAGCTGAAGATATTGTGGAAGCATTAATAATGATCTTTCAAGAATCACTTGATTCTGGAATGGTTCAGGAGCTCCGGAAAATTGCAAATGTCACTCCACTCTTCTAGAAGTGAGGAAGGCAGAAGAAAGGACATTATAGGCCAGTCAGCCTGACATCAATGTTTGGGAAGATGTTGGAGTTTATTGTTAAGGATATGGTTTAGGGGTACTTGAAGGCACAAGGTAAAACAGACCAAACTCACTATGGTTTACATAAGGAAAAATCTTGCCTGGCAAATCTGTTAGAATGATTTGATGAAACATCAAGCAGGATAGAAAGAAGAAGGATCGGTGGATGTTATGTACGTGGATTTTCAGAAGGCCTTTGTCAACGTGCTGCACATGAGGCTGCTTTACAAGATAAGAGCCCACAGTATTACAGGAAAGATACTAGCATCGATACAGCATTGACTGAATGGCAGGAGGGAAAGTATGGGAATAAAGGGAGTCTTTTTTGATTGGCTGTCAGTGACTAGTGGTGTTCTGCAGGGACCGGTGTTGGGACCACTTCTTTTTACGTTGTATGTGAACGATTTAGATGATGGAATTGATGGCTTCATGGCCAAGTTTGCGAACGATATGAAGATAGGTGGAGGTGCAGGTTGTGTTGAGGAAGCAGGGAGGCTGCAGATGGATTGGATAGATTAGGAGAGTGGACAAGTAAGTGACAAATGGAATACAATGTTGGGAAGTATATGGTCATGCACTTTGCTGGAAAGAATAAAAACATAGACTATTTTCTAAAAAGGGAGAAAATTCAAACACATGCAAAGGGAATTGGGAGTCCTCGTGCAGGATTTCCTAAAGGTTAATTTGCAGATTAAGTCAGTGGTGAGGAAGGCAAATGAAATTTTAACATTCATTTTAATAGGACTAGAGTATAAAAGACAGGATGAAACGCTGAGGTTTTATAAGGTAGCGGTGAGGCATCACTTGGAGTATTGTGAGCAGTTTTGGGACCCTTATGTAAGAAACATATTGCTGACATTGGAAAGGGTTAAAGGAAGATTCACGAGAATGATTCCGGGAATGAAAGGCTCATTGTATGAGAAACATTTGATGGCTCCAGGCCTGTACTCAATGGAATTTAGAAGAATGTCTTTAAAACCTATCAAATGATGAAAGGCCTGGATAGAGTGGATGTGGAGAGGATGTTACCTATGGTATGGGAGTTTAGGATAAGAGGGTCATCCATTTAGAATGGAGATGAGGAGAAATTTCTTTAGCCAGAGGGTGGTGAATCTGTGGAATTCGTTGCCACAGGCGGCTGTGGAGGCCAGGTCATTGGGTGTATTTAAGACAGAGATTGATAGGCTCTTGACTAGTCAGGGCATGAAAGGTTATGGGGAGAAGGCAGGTTGAAGGGGAAATGGATCAGCCATGATGAAATGGCAGAGCAGACTTGATGGGCTGAATTGCCTAATTCTGCTCGTATGTCTTATACTCTTACTTAAATGTATCGAATGGAGTAAAATTGTTATGGTTGCACAATAGATACATACTCACCTTAGATAGTTAAGGCTTGTCGGCTGCTCTCTGAACTCACTTTCGACATTTTAGGTATATATTTCTGTCAGACAAATTCTCAGAGAATGACAATTAAGTGTAAATATTGAGTTCTTTGGATTTGAAATGCTGGTAATTCTTTTTTTTAAAAAAAAGCTTTTAACTGGTCATCACTCCATTAGTAAAAAAAGTTTCTTCTTGTTTTCCTTTTTGATTTCCTGATCAGCATTTCATTTATTTTCTCTGCTCACTTATCCATTTTCAGATATGAAAGAGTGTGTCTGTGTCAAAAATGCAACGTATCTTTATTCAATTTTTTAAAAAAGTAACCAAATATGAAATCCCTTTTGGCTGTGGTTTGATTTTAACTCATTGATTTAAGATTCCTCTTCCAGTAACTTAAACCATTCTGCCCATATACCCCTGATCTGATAAACATTCAGAAATGAATTGGGGACAAATGATAGCAAAATAGCTTCCAGCTGACAGGGAGCAGCTTGAGATACTGGAACTGGAATCTCTTCTGTTTGAACAGAAGCATAGCTCCAGAAATAATATCTGCATTTTTGAACAGCCCATTTGATGTTCAGACAAGCAAACTCAACTACAATGGTATGTCCAACCACTTGGCACAGAGTGAAGCGGGGGAAGGAAGGTTATTAACCTCAAAGGCAGTAAGAACTAACACACCCGATCTTTGTAATTTATTTCTACAGAATGCACTTGTAACCTTCCTATTCCTTCAACAAAGTTAGTTCTTGGCAAATAACCAGCACTTACATCGCACGCAACTGAAGAATATACAGAATAGGGCAGGCTGTGTCTGTAATGTGTGAAGAGAAAGGGATGATTAAACATCTGAGTCAGAACTTGAACGATTAGGGGGTGGGGTGAGAGTGGATGAGAAAGAAGATTCCTAACTGGGTGGAATATGCGGTGTTTGTGGGGGAAGATTTAAGATCCTGCTAATGATGATGAGTGGAATGATGAAGGAAGCAGGCAGAGAACAAATATTCTCATGAGCTTCTTTGTCACACAACTATAACTTTCCATTTGTGGGAGAGTTTTAGAAAATCTCTTCCACTTTCTATTTATGGTCCTGGCATTCTCCCCAAAGCCTTTAGGCCCAAAACTGGACACATTGACAGTGCTGTTGTTCTCCCTCGTGATTGCAGCAGGCTTACAGTTCTCTGGTTGTGGGAAAAAAAACAAGTGAGGAAACCTGGAGTTTCCATTTGTGTTGCACTGGATACCTCAGACTTCCTTTGGATGGGATGGACAGGGCTCTCAGTTTTATGATGGAGGAGGTACATTCTTCACCCTCACACATGCATTCAATCTCATTGGGCCCACAGTGGTCCCCAAGAAGCTAAACTTCACAGCTTTCTGGTTAAGCTCAGCCACAGTGCAACAAAACTAGGCACAGAAGTGGCTCACCCCTTCTGAAGAAGTAATTAAAAACCTTTGATCTTGCTGTCTGGCTGGCATTTTGGAGTTTTGAGCAGCACCCAGTCAGAGACTGGAAGCCTGAGAAAACGGAGTTCACTCAGGTTCACAAATTGAGTAGAAAAGGCAGTAACTCGTGGCAGTTTGGTGCTTTGAGCTGTGGCCATTCAGCGTTCAGGACTGATTGACAAGAACTATTAAAATAAGGCTGGGGCAAGTGGAGCAGACCATTGCTGGAGCTGCAGTCGTTGGAGTGGTCAGAGTTTAAGTGGGGTTTTTGAGGCTTTAGCTCTCTGCGGCTTTAACAAGGAGAGGCGTGAGTGAAAGAAGGAGAAAAAGCTGTAGGTAGAGTTTCTTCTCCCCCACAGTTTACTGTTTTGCCTGCTTTATACCGAGATGCCAGGCAGGATGGTAGAATGCTCCTTTTGCTGGATGTGGGAAGGCAGGGAGACCTCCAGTGTCACTGATGATTACACCTGTGAGAAGTGCATCTGGCTGCAGCTTCTAACACTTTGCATTAAGGAGTTGGAGCGGGAACTGGATGAACACTGGATCATTTGGGAGGCTGAGGCGGTGATAGATAGGACATACAGAGAGGCAGTTACATCTGTGGTGCAGGACACAGGAAATTTGGTGACAGTCAGGAAGAGGAAAGGGGTTAAGCAGTCATTGCAGAGTGTTCTTCTGGTCATCTCATCCAATAACAGGTCTACCACCTTGGATACTGTTGGGGGTGGGGCGGGGGGAGACCTTGTAGAAGAAAGCCACAGCAGTGTCAGTCTCTGGCACTGATATGAGGTCTGTGACTCAGAACAGGAGAAGAGCCGAGCTGTGGTGATAGGGGATTCTTTAGGGAAACAGAAAGGAGGTTCCGTAGATGAGAATGAGGTTCCCAGATGGTACATTGCCTCACGGGTGCTAAAGTCCAGCACATCTCAGATCTAATCCTTAGCATTCTTAGGGTGAACAGCCAGAGGTCATGGTCTGTATAGGTAGCAATGGCATAGGTAGGAAGGGTGATGAGGTTCTGCGAAGTGAGTTCAGGGAGTTAGGTGCAAAATTACAGGGCAGGACCTCCAGGGTTGTGATCTCAGGATTGCTGCCCATGCCACATGCTAGTGAGGCCAGAAATAGAAAGATTATACAGTTTAACATGTGGCTAAGGAGTAGGTGTAGAAGGGTAAACACAAAGTACACTGCAGATGCTGTGGTCAAATCAACACATACAAGCTGGATGAACTCAGCAGGTCGGGCAGCACCCGTGGAAATGAATATACCTCGACTGTACCTCTTCCCACCCTGTCAAATGTAAAAATGCTATTCCCTATTCCCAGTTCCTCCGTCTCCACCGCATCTGCTCCCAGGATGAGGCTTTCCGTTCCAGGACATCTCAAATGTCCTCTTTCTTTAAGAATCGTGGTTTCCCTTCTGCCGTCATCAATGATGCCCTCACCCGCATCTCCTCCATTTCCCGCACTTCAGCCCTCACCCCATCCTCCCGTCACCACAACAGGGACCGTGTCCCCCTTGTCCTCACCTACCACCCCACCAGCCTCTGGATCCAGCATATTATCCTCTGCAACTTCCGCCACCTTCAACAGGACCCCACCACTAAACACATCTTTCCCTCTCTACCCCTCTCTGCTTTTCGCAGGGATCGTTCCCTCCGCGACTGCCTGGTCCACACGTCCCTCCCCACAGATCTCCCACCTGGAACTTATCACTGTAAGCATAAATGCTACACCTGTCCCTACACCTCCTCTCTTACCATCATTCAGGGCCCCAAACAGTCCTTCCAGGTGAGGCAACACTTCACCTGTGAGTCTGTTGGGTTCATCTATTGCATCCAGTGCTCCCACTGTGGCCTCCTCTACATTGGCGAGACCCGACGCAGATTGGGGGACCGCTTCATCAAGCACCTCCGCTCCGTCTGCCAAAACAGACAGGATCTCCCAGTTGCCACCCACTTCAACTCTGCTTCACATTCCCATTTGGATATGTCCATACATGTCCTCCTCTACTGCCATTATGAGGCCAAACTCAGGTTGGAGAAGCAACACCTCATATAACATCTGGGTAGTCTCCAGCCCCTTGGTATGAACATCAAATTCTCCAGCTTCTTGTAATTCCCTCCCCCTCCCTTCCCCCATCCCAGTTTCACTCTGCCTCCTCTTCCAGCTGCCTATCGCCTCTCTTATGATTCTGCCTTCATCTACTACCCATAGTGCTTTCCCCTTACATTCCTTCTTCACCTTTCCTGCCTATTTCCTCCCCCACCCCTTGATCTTTCCTCTTACTGGTTTTTCACCTGGCACCTACTAGCTTTCTCCTTCCCACCCTCCTCCCATCTTCTTTATGGGGCCCCTGCCCCCTCCTTCTTCAGTCCTGACGAAGGGTCTCGACCCGAAATGTTGACTGCTCATTTCCACAAATGCTGCCCAACCTGCTGAGTTCTTCCAGCTTGTTGTAAGTGTAGAAGGGACAGCTCCAGATTTTTGGATCATTCGGCTCTCTTCCAGGGAAGGTGGAACATGTGCAGAAGAGATGGTTTGCACCTAGTGGGAAAGTTTGCTGGTGCTGGGTGGGTGGGGGAGGGGTTAAGCTAGAGTTGCGGAGAGATGGGAACCAGAGTGCCAGAACAGACAGCAGAGAGATTGTGGAGACAGGTGTTGGTAAGACCTCAGACAAATCAAGAATCAAACGGTTGAGCAGGTGACTATTGTCCTGAGCTGCATATATTTCAATGCAAGAGGTATTGTAGGCAAAGCAGATGAGCCCAGTCAGATGGATCAACACCTAGAATTATGACAATGTAGCCATTTGTGAGACTTGGTTGCAGAAAGGGCAGGACTGACTGCTCATTGTTTTAGATGCGACAGAGTAGGTGGGATTAAAGGGGTGGGGTGGATTTACTAGTCAAGCTGTGCTCAGTCAGGACAGACTGGTGAACTGAGGCATTGTGGGTGTAACTGAGTAATAAGAAAGGTATGGCCATGTTAATGGGGCTATATTACAGACCACCAACAGTCTGAGGAACTTAGAGGAACAAATTTGTAGAGAGATTGTATTGCAACAAACATAAAGTTGTTAGAGTAGGTGATTTTAACTTTCCACATATTGACTGGAACTCCCATACTGTAAAAGGACTAGATGGGATAGAGTTTGTCAATGTGTTCAGGAAAGTTTTCTTAATCAGTACATAGAAGACCCAACAAAAGAGTGTACAGTGCTTGATCTCCTATTAGGGAATGAGACAGGGCAAGTGACAGAAATTTGTTTCGTGGAACATTTTGCATCTAGTGATCATAATGCCATTAGTTTCAAAGTAAATACGCAAAAAATATACGCAAAATCTGCGTGTTGAGATTCTAAATTGGAGAAAGTCAATTTTGATGGTATCAGAAAGGATCTGGCAAGTGTGGATTAGGACAGATTGTTTTTTGGCAAAGGTGTACTTGGTAAGTAGGAAGTCATCAAAAGTGAAAATTTGAGAGTACAAAGCTTGTATGTACCTGTCAGAATAAAAGGTAAAGATAGCAGGTATAGGGAACCTGGTTTTCAAGTGACATTGTGGCTCTTGCTAAGAAAAAAATGAGTTGCATTGCAGGTATAGGCATTTAGGAACAAATGAGATGTTTATGGAGTATAACAAATGTCAGATAACACTTAAGAGAGAAATCAGAAGGGCTGAAAGAAAACATGAGTTTGCCCTGTCAGGCAAGGTGAAGAAGAATCCTAATGGATTCTCTTGATAGGTTAAGAGCAAAAAGATTGCAAGGGAGAAAATTGGTCCTCTGCAAGACCAGAATGATAGTCCATGTGTGGAGCCAAAACAAATGAGAGAGATCTAAATGAATTCTTTTCATCTATATTTACTCAGCAGGTGGACACAGAACCTATAAAAGTGAGGCAAAGCAGCATTAGCTTCACAGACCCTGTACAGATTACAGAGGAGGAGGTGTTTGCTTGTGCTGAGGTTAATTACGATGGATAAATCCTCAGGGTCTGTAAAGTTTTCCCTCAGACCCTATGGGAGGTAAGTGCAGAAATTGCTGGGACCCTAGTAGAGATACTTAAAACATCCATATCAACTGGTGATGTGCCGGATGATTTGAAGATTGTATTGGAGTATAAAAGTTGTATTGTTTGCTGTGTAACCAAAACTATGTAGTCAGCTTTGAGCTTGCTATTTTGCTATGCATGTATCCAATTTAGTAGTAGAATGAAATCTTAAGAATGTAGATGATAATGGTGTGTTAATGAGAGGTAGCTAAGAGATGTAGATTAGAACATGATTAAGTCAATGCGTAGAAACAATAGTGGCGGATGTACTTGTGATACGCAACTGTAGACCGATTGGACATGCTAATGCAACTAAACCAGGAGATTGCTATAAAAAATGCTATGCACAAGGATTGGTGGGCAATCGGCGACTAGCTCAATGACCGTCTCAGCTTTGATTTGCAAATTAAAGTTTAATACTTCTTGAAGCATCTTCTGCGTCTCCTGGTCGTTTGTGGGGCACGAGAAACCACGACAATAGCCAGTGTTGTTCTGGTGTTTAAGAAAAGCTCTAAAGATAAACCAGGAAATTATAGGCTGGTGAGCCTGTCATCAGTAACGGGAAAGTTATTGGAAGGTATTCAAAGGGACCCAATATGAGTATTTGGATAATTGGGGACTGATTAAGGATAGGCAGCATGGCTTCATAAGTGGTAGGTCATGGCAAACCAATCTTATAGAGTTTTTTGAGGATGTTACCAGGAAGTTGATGAAGCAAGGCAGTGGATAGTGTCTACATGGACTTTAGCAAGGCATTTGATAAGGTTATGCATGGGACATTGATGAAAAAGTTTCAGTTACTCAGCATTCAAGATGAAGTAGTAAATTGGATTAAGCATTGGCTGGTAGAAGCCAGAGAATGGTAGTAGAGGGTTGTCTCTCTGACTGGAGGCCTATGACTAGTGGAGTCCTGGGTTCGTTGTTATTTGTCATCTATATCAATGATCTGGATGATAATGTGGTTAATTGGAACAGCAAATTTGCAGATGACACCAGGAATGGGGGTGTCGTGGCAAGCAAGGAAGACTATCATGGCTTGCAGAGGGATCTGGATCAGTAAGAAAAATGGGCTGCAAAATGGCAGATGGAATTTAATGCAGATAAGTGTAAAGAGTTGGACTTCAGTAGGACCAACTAAAGTCGGTCTTTCACAGTGAATAGTAGGGCACCAAGGAGTGTGGTAGAACAAAGGGATCTGGGAATACAGGTCCTTAATTCATTGAAAGTGGCATCACAGATTGATAGGGTCATACAGAGTGCCTTTGCAACATTGGTATTCATAAGTCAAAGTATTGAGTACAGGAGATGGGATGTTATTTTGAAGTTGTAAAGGATGTTGGTGAGGCCTAATGTGGAGTATTGAGTGAAGTTTTGTTCACCTATCTACAGGAAAGATGTAAATAAGATTGAAAGGGTGCAGAAAAGATTTATAAGGATGTCGCCATGTCTGGATGACCTGAGTTATGTGGAGAGATTGACTAGGTTAGGACTTCCTGGAGCCTAGAAGATTGAAGGGATATTTGATAAGAGGTACACAAAATTATGATACAGATAGGGGAAATGAAAACAGACTTTTTACACTGAGGTTGGGTGGGTCTATAGTTAGAGACTATGGGTTAAGGGTGAAAGGCGAAAAGTTTAAAACGAACATGAGAGGAAATTCTTCACTCACAGGGTTGTGAAGAGTGTGGAGTGAGCTGCTAGCGTAAGTGGAGCTTGTGAATTCAATTTCAATATCTAAGAGGAGTTTGGATAGGTACATGGATGTGAGGGGTATGGAGGGCTATGTTCTTGGTACAGGTTGTTGGGAGTAAGCAGCTTAAATGTTTCAGCATGAACTAGATGGGCTGAAGGGCCTGTTTTATGCTGTTCTTTTCTGTGACCCTGCGATTTTAAATATTCAAAGACTCTGCTTCCAAAATCCTTTCAGGAAGGGAGTTCCAAAGGATTATGAGAATCAGAGAATCAAAAATCATCCTATCTGTGTTTTAAATGACTGTGTCTTAAATTTTTAAACAGTATTGAACTGACTTTATTTCTTACATCCTTCACATCTTCAAAAATTTTTACATTACGTCTCCATCTAAATGTGCAATGCACAGTCATAGTAATTTATAATAATTTATAGTATTGCCTGGTTTTAGATTCTTCTACAGGAGGAGAAATTTTGTCTGCATTCACCCTCTCAAGAACCCTCAGGGTACATATAGATTTGAATCAAAACATTTTCCTTCTCCTAAACTTCGGAAGATTAAAACCTAATCTGATCATTTCCTAATATGACTATCTGCCTCTTCTTACATAAGAACATAAGAAATAGGAGCAGGAGTAGGCCATCCGGCCCATCAAACCCGCCCCGCCATTCAATAAGATTATGGTTGATCTGTCCGTCAACTCAGCTCCATCTACCTGCCTTTTCCCCATAACACTTAATTCCCCTACTATGTAAAAATATATCTAACTGTTTCTTAAATATATTTAGTGAGGAAGCCTCAACTGCTTCCCTGAGCAAAGAATTCCACAGACTCACCACTCTCTGGGAAAAAGAGTTTCTCCTCAGCTCCGTCCTAAATCTTCTCCCCTGAATCTTGAGGCAATGTCCCCTAGTTCTAGTCTCACCTACCAATGGAAACAACTTTCCTACTTCTATCTTATCTATCCTTTTCAAAATTGTGTATGTTTCTATAAGATCCCCTCTCATTCTTCTGAACTCCAGAGAGTATAGTCCCAGGCTACTCAATCTCTCCTCACAGGGCAATCTCTCCTTACTCAATACTTTGATTTATGAATACCAATGTTCCAAAGGCACTCTGTATGACCCTATCAATCTGTGATGCAACTTTCAATGAATTAAGGACCTGTATTCCCAGATCAATTTATTCTACCACACTCCTTGGTGCCCTACTACTCACTGTGAAAGACCGACTTTAGTTGGTCCTATTGAAGTCCAACTCTTTACACTTAACTGCATTAAATTCCATCTGCCATTTTGCAGCCTTCATCCCTGGAATCAACCTGGTGAACCTCCTCTGCACTTCCTGATGCTTCTCTGACCTGCTCTCAACACACTGACTTCCTTAAATAAGGAAACCAAAACTCGTCACAGTGCCCCAGATGTTCTTCCTCCAATGTCCAATATATCTGAAATGTATTGCCCCTTTGTTGATTTTTTGCCGTGCACTAGCCATTTGCAAACCATGAACTGAACACTTAGGTTCCTCTGTATCTCAAGAGCCTCAGCATGTAGATAATATGATTGAGATATAGTTGGTGGCTAGTCCACTGGGAATCTTCCCTGTCCTCTTCAAAGTAATTCCATGGCATATTGTACATCTTTCTCATTTTATTTTAATACATTTGACACCGTAGCTCTCCCTCGCTATCCTGTCAAAGTATATTTTCATGGTCTAATCTCAAACTCACAACCTCAGAACCAACCTTAATTATAAAATCTGTGATAACAATATATACTTACTTCTTTACTACATACTGGTTACTATAAATATTTGAGCCCCATTGCTGTTTCAACTAAATTTTAACATGTTATCATTTACTGTTTATTTAATATTTGCTTTCATTCTGACTGCAAGATCTGTTTTAGGTTTCATCTGACTACCAATCCAATTTGTACAACTGTGTCTGACCCTCTAGATTGGCCTCCCACTAGTTTATCTTGTTCTCTACTTTAACGCCATCTGCAGATACACTTTTGGAGTGTTATGGGAATATGATGGAACCCATACAAGCTGTTGAGAGGGAGAGATTGCACAATACAGGAGAAAGTGATGGAGCGTGTTAATGATAAACAGTATGCAGCCTTGACATACATAGGTTGTAACAGATGTTTTCCAATCATCAGGAGGGAGCTCAACTTGCTGTTATTGCGAGTGGTTTTACTGACCAAAAGAGTGCTTAATGTTTGAATCTGATGGGCTGATGGTCCTGCTTTCATGCTTGTCTCTCTATGACTAACACTTGGTTCAATATGATCTGCTGGACTGATTTCAGTCATTTAAGGTATTGTTTGAGAGAAACTCTCCCTATTGGCTGAGGTTTTCTGTTTTTTTCAACCTCTCCCTGGTGATTACATGGCCATATAATCACCAGGAGTTATGCAAGAAACATCTGGTATGTGGGGGTGGTCTGGATGAACTTGGCCTGATGTATCAGTAGTGCATGAGACAGGCTGGTAAAGAGCGAAGTGTATGAAAACTGGATGAACAGGGTAGTGAATTTAGCTGCATCAATATGACAACAGTTCACAAGCAGAAGTTAATCAATTATGAGGATGACTGTCATAAGTGGTTTGTAGCTGGGTTATTTTGTTTATTTTTATGATTAATAATACTTCAGTTGTTAAGGTGTGATAGTGCAGACATTTAATGCCCATGGATCTGTTCCAATACAAAAATTTGGAACTTTCCCTCTAAACAAGTTCATGCCTTCACCATTTAGATTGCCCTGTCGGCATTTGCATTCTATTCCTTCAACTGAAGGAATGTTAAGCACATTAACAGTTTAATAGAGTAATAGAAATGTACGGCACAGAAGCAGCCCTTCAGCCCATCTAGTCCATGCTGAACCATTTAAACTGCCTACTCACATCGACCTGCACCAGGACCATAGCCCTCCATACCCCTACCATCCATGTACCTATCCAAACTTCTCTTAAGTGTTGAAATCGGGCTCGCATGCACCACTTGTGCTGGCAGCTCAGTTCACACTGTCACGATTGTCTGAGTGAAGAATTTTCCCCTAATTTCCCCCCTAAAAGGCCCAGACACAGTGTAGATGTGGAAAGGATGTTTTCCATGGTGGTGGAATCTAGGACAAGAGGCCACAGCCTCAAGACAGAGGGGCATTTATTTAAAACAGAGGCCAGGTCATCGGGTGTATTTAAGGCAGAGCTTGATAGGTTCTTGATTGGACATGGCATCAAAGGTTATGGGGAGAAGGCTGGGGAGTGAAGCGAAGGAGGGGAGAAAAAGATCAGACATGATTGAATGGCACAGCAGACTCAATGGGCCAAATGGCTTAATTCTGCTCCTATGTCTTATGATCATGTTCACCTTAAACTCATCACCCTTAATCAATTACCTCTAGTTGTAGTTCTACCCAACCTCAGTGGAAAAATCCTGCTTGCATTTATCCAATCTGCACTTCTCATAATTTTGTATACCTCTATCAAGTACCCTCTCAAGCTTTTATGTTCCAAAGAATAAAGTCCTAACATATTCAATATTTCCATATAAATCAGGTCCTCCAGACCCTGTAAATTTTCTCTGTACTCTTTTGACCTTGCTTACATCTTTCCTGTAGGTAAGTGACCAAATCTGCAGACTATAGTCCAAAATAGACTGCTCCAATGTCTTATATAACTTCAACATAACATCCTGTCTCTTGTACTCAATACTTTGATTTATGAAGGCCAATGTTTCAAAAGCTTTCTTTACTACTCTAGCATCCTGTGACACCATTCTCAATGAATTATGGACCTGTATTCTCAGATCCCTTTATTCTACCACACTCCTCAGTGCCCTACCATTTACTGTGTAAGACCGACCCTGGTTGGTCTTTCTGATGTGCAAAACTTTGCACTTTTCTGCATTAAATTCCATCTGCCCTTTTTCAGCCCATTTTTCCAGCTGGTCCAGATCCCTCTGCAAGCCTTGATAGTCTTCTTTGCTGTCCACTACACCCCCAGTCTTGGCGTTATCTGCAAATTTGATTATCCAGCTAACCACATTATCATCCAGATCATTGATATAGAGGACAAACAACAACAGGACCAGCACTGATCCCAGCAGCATTCCGCTATTCACAGGCCTCCAGTCAGAGAGGCAACCATCTACTACCTCTCTGTGGCTTCTCCCACAAAGCCAATGTTTAATTGAATTTACCACCTCATCTTGAATACTGAGTGACTTCTTGACCAACTTCTTGTGCAGGACTTTGTCAAATACCTTGCTAAAGCTCATGTAATCAACATCCACTGCCTTGTCTTCGTTAACTTTCCTCGTAACTTCCTCAAAAAACTATCTAAGATTGGTTAAACACGACCTACCACACACAAAGCCATGCTGACTATCCGTAATCAATCCATGTCTATTCAAAGTTACAAACTCAAACTTGCTTGCTTTCACATCACAGAACCATGAATATGGAAGTGTGGGAGGAGATAATCCAGCCCATGATAATCATCGTGAGTTGCCCATTACACACGCTGGAGTAATACAATATTAATCTCACTATTCTACTTTCTACCACTAGAATTATAAATTATTTTGCTTGAAATGTTAATACATTTTGTCTATGAAAGCTCTCAGTCATCCAGGTCAGTGTATATCAAGCAGTAGTAAAATAAAGTAGTAGTTAAAAAGGCAACTGGACTTGGTGTGTTGTCTAGAAGATGTTTCATTACTCATCCAAGTGGCTTCTTCAATTCTGATCCATGGTGGGTAGTTCTCCAATTTATAAACTCTGTAAATTGTTTAAAGTTACAATAATCACTTGAGGAATGTTAAAGTTGTAGATGTAATGAGAGGGTCATTATTCTTACCTTTGCATGAATGGAGGTGTGAACTGTTGTGGGGATGCCAGGGTAGAGATGTTAGGACTGCATTGTAAGTAACTGATAGGTGGTGTTGTACCCCACCCCCTCTGTTCAGGGATGAGTTTTCCGGTTTGATGATAATAAATTGATGTTAATACGTTTTCTTTCCCATTGGAATAAACAATAGGCTCCTCCTGAACTATTCCACCTGGCAAAACATTCCATACTTTAAAACTCTCTAATTATATTAGCAAACCTCTTCACTCTAGAGACAATGTTAAGTGAACAAATCCTCATACAATGAAAATATATTTGCTTATATTATCTTGTTATTTTTTCATGCAGTATTAGGATATGTTAGTAATGGTACTCCACGTCATGGCTGGGGCATGTATTGCATGACCTCAAGCCTCAGCCAGAGTATTATGCATATCTTTGCATATTACAACACTGGAGAGGAGACTGCACAGATCTATGATCAGAAATTAAGGAGATATGTTATGATGAAATATAAATTCCTATGATTCTATTCTGCAAGTTTCCTTGAATGTAAAATGGTGACCAGTTCTTTTGATATGTGGGATTTACAAAGGGGGTTTCTGATGAGGTTGGCAAAAAGGGCAAAAATAGAACTTGCAAACTGCTTAGAAGAAAATGTAGATGAGGAAAAATATTTTATAGATAGTATAAAGCAAAAGTGTAAAGGGACAGAAATAAATCTTGCATGAAGATTGAAGTCAGATCAGATGGAAATCTTAAATAAAAACAGAAAATACTGGAAAATCTCAACAGATTAGGCAGTATTTGTGGAACCAGATATAGGGTTAATATTTCAGGTCAGAAACCATTCAAGTGTGCTAGTATTTACTGGATTTATTTTGAATTGAAAGGAAATTGATTAAAGAAAAATGTGTGGTTGAACATTGAATATTTAGCATTTTTTAAAGAAATGATATTGGAAGTACCGGTAGATTATATTTAGGAGCATTTTACGTTTCTAACATGGGCTATTTGGCCCAGAACATCATTTACGACTACATATACAAAACAGGAAATAGAGCTTTTTCACCTCTCCAGCTTACTCCATCATTCAGTAAAACCTTGCCTGATCTTATGTACCACAAGTCTACTTTCTTTTCCAAGCATGAAGACTCCTGATTTCCTTGCCTTTACCTTTTAAAACATTTTTATTGATACCCAAATTCTTTTGAAGTCAGTGTTGAGTTTCATTTGCCCCACCCATCCATCCTTTGGTAGGAGACCCAAGGGGCTGCAGGTGCTGGCATTTGGACCAACACCAAAATTGCTGAGGAACTTAGCAGGTCCGGCAGCATTATGGAGGAAAATGGGCAGTTTATCAGTTCTGGAAACAACGAGGGGAGGTAGCTAGTATAAAAAGGTGGAGCAAATACTATCAGGTGATAGGTGGATCGAAATGCGATAGGCAGATGAGGGCAGATATGATGTCAGAAGCTTGGAGTCTTTGGAATGAAAGAGATCTTCAATCAGCCTTTGGTTAAACTTGTTTATTTATTGACATACAATGTGGAATAGGCCCTTCCAGCCATTCAAGCCTCGCCGCTCAATAGCTCCCGATTTAATCCTTGTCTAATCACGGGCAATTTACAATACCAATTAATCTACGAACCTTTGAAACTGATGGGAGGAAACCAGAACACCCAAAAGAACCCAACGCAGTCATAGAGAGAACGTACAAACTTCTTACGGGCAGCTGCGGGAATTGAACACAGGTTGCTAGAACTGCAAAGCTTTGTGCTAACCACAAAGCCACCGTGCCATCCATTACGCTAACATGTATTTCCTGATTTTACTCCTGAAATACCTAGCTCTAACTTTCAAACTATTCTTCAGATGAATTAACTTCCTAGTGTTTTTCCAGCAGAATTCATTATAAGTGCCTCAATAACATGACTCAGAACTTCTAGATTTAAGAGTTTATGATATGTTTTTGAAATTTATTGGTATATCTTGACCCTTTGAACCCCAGGAATATTTGGTGCATCTACATTGCATTCATTCCAAAATCAATATATCCTTCAGGAAATGAGATGCATTGACGAAGGGACCATAAATTCACTGTATACTGCTTTCCCTTATGTATGTCTACTTGATGAAAAGGCTCTGTGAAGCTTCTTGACTGCATTTCCTATCTGACAGATGTTTGGTGATATTTGAATATGGGCATCTATCTCTTTGTCTCTACTGCTTTCTCACCATTTAAAAAATTCTAACCTATTTTAACTTACACTTCAATTCCATTTGCCAAAGTTTCATCCATTAGTTTAGTTAGACATTTGTACTCCATCCACTTTGGCTTTTTGGAGCTCCTAGTTGCTAGTCATTTTAATTCTCCCCTCCTGCCCCCATTTCCACATTGCTCCATCTGTCCTTGGCCTCCTCCACCTCAGGGTGAGGCTGAACATAAACTAGAGAAATGTCAATTCATATTCCATCTGGATAGTCTACAACCCGATGGTATGATCATTGGATTCTCCAATTTTAGGTAAGATATTCCCTCTTGGTCCCTTTCTTCTTTTCTCTTGATCTACCTAGTTCTTCCTGCACCCCCATCCCTTCCAGAACTCCACCATTCTGTTTCTCCCCTTTTTCTTCCTCCATTTACTCCATCTGCCTATCACCAATACACTCTTCCATGTCCCCTCTCCCTGATTTTCCTATCTGCCCACTTCTTTTATTTAGGCTCCATGCCCCAGTTTTTTCCCTATCAAAATCTATCATCTGCAGCCTTTTGTTGCCTTCACCTATCACCTCCTAGCCTCTGCCACACTTCCCACCCTTCTGCCAATCACCCCTCATTAAGATGCATGTATTGCTTGACAGCTCCTGCTCCACTGCTTCTGTTCAGTGCAGATGAAGAGCTTCAACCTAAAGCATTGACTATACAGTATATTTCCCTCAGCATATGGTGCCTGACTCATTGAATTCCTTCGGCATTTTGCTTCTTGCGTCGGGTTCCACCATCTGCAGTCTCTCGTGGCTCCCTCTGCAATGTTCTACTCTCATCTACTTGTGTCGTTCATATTGTTTTCTGCAGTCACTTCTCAGGAAACCTCTAATGTTCCTGTATGGCCATTGATAAACAAGGTGAACACCAGAAATCCCATTGCATATCTCTGAAGAATACCACATCACAACCTAACAAATCAGTACACCAATCATTTATTTCTTCCATTATCTCCCACTTCCTAACTCATTAACAATGTAGTTGATGTTTGATTCCATTCCATTAAAGCTTCCATTGTTTGCCAATTCAAGCAATGAGGGAGATTGAAACATCACTGCCTGCCTTTTTATTTCTGAGGGAAATCGCTCTGCTGCCAGAGAGGGGAGACTGCCTTTTGATCACTGGTGAGATTGCTTTGCTACGGAGAGGGAGAATGTTGCCGTGTTTTTAACATTTTGGATGTGAACATGGACTGTGGACTTTTTTTCACTCTTATGGCTTTTTGGTATTCTGTGTTTTTCACCTGATCTTTCTCATTTTTTTTTTGTATGCTGGGGGGGGAGGGGGATTTGGAGATTGATATGCCTGATCCATTTGTTTGTTTTTTAGTGTGGGCAGGAAGGATTTGGGGGTTGACGATTGTGATACCACTCTTTTCTTTCTTGGTCTTGTGGCTATCTGGAGAAGAAATTTTTCAGATATTTATTACTTTATATTTATATAATATATAAATATATTTATATTACTTGATATTTATTATTTATTACTTTGATAATAAATGAATCTTTGAACCCATGATGTGCAAGAGGATTTATAAACAAGTACTGGAAGATCAGAATTAGAGTGAATCTTGAAGATAGACCCTCCAAGTTGCTAAAAGCTATCTGTGTGGAGAAGGCAGGATAGGTAGAGGCAGGTTGGTGTTTCAGGTGGAGTTGAGCTTTTTTCTATCAGAAAATAAACAGCAAAGTCCTCAGCACATTTGTTGTTAAGGTGATATATATTTATTCCTTCCACTGGCCTTTCAGTACTTGGCTTTGCCAGTTTACCTGTTTTCCTTTCTTTGACTATGTTCACTTCAGCTCTTCTCACACCCTAAATGACTCATCTTTTTTGCATCTTTGGTTTCTTTCAATACAACTCCCTTTGATCCTGCAAACAACACTTCTCGTATTTAACGCTTTCTTCTTCTCCATTCAGAAAGCTTCACAGAGGCCTTCAGCTGTGAGCTGCTAGATTGCTTCCTCCTTCCCCACAGCTATATTCACATTCATCTGTAATAGTTTCATTACCATGAAAGAATCAATGTAGAACATATTGACTCCCCTCCTTTGATTTTTTTAGTATTCTCTTGAGATATTTGTGCTGTTGACAAGTCTGTCATGCCTAATTGCTTTTGATTAAGTTGCGGCAAACTGCAGTTTGGAACCACTGTACTCAATTCATTCAATGTATTGCTGTAAGGTTAAAAACAGGAGAGCTCTTTCAAGTTAAATGGCAAGAGACTTGCAAGTGAACTTGGAGTTGCTAGGGTGAGCTTGACTTTCTCTGTGGTAGATATCAAGAATTTTGGAGGTGGTAAGAAGAAACTATTGGATCTGGTGATACGTTCTTCAGAAGTCAAGAATGAGACATGAAACTTGGTGGTTATGACACTTTAAGAAGTGTTACAAGAACAAAGAATGAACAACAAAAGAGCAGTAACAATGAAGTCATGATTGTCTTATACTAAAAAAAACTAGTTCAGTGGAGAAATATAGCACGTTCCACTCATAAGAAACAACCTATGATATAGTCAGGTTCATTGTGAGACGCACATGCGGAATCAGCTATATTGCAGTTATTGACAATTCACTGAACAATTACACACAAGTCATTAAATAAAAATTATAGTTAAACTACAAGAAAAATACAAGTAAAATATTAATTCTATGCTCTAATTCAATACTCCCTGCTTTGATTCTAAATTACACATTTAAGTCAAGTCACCTTTTATTGTCATTTTGACCATAACTGCAGGTACAGTACACAGTAAAACCAAGACAACGTTTTTCAGGACCATGGTGCTACATGAAACAATACAAAAACTACACTGAACTACATAAAAACAACACAGAAAAAACTACACTAGACTACAGACCCAGTACTGCATAAAGTGCACAAAACAGTGGAGGCATCACAATAAATGATAAACAAGACAATAGGCACAGTAAGTTGCACTAAGTTGGTGTCAGTCCAGGCTTCAGGTATTGAGGAGTCTGATAGCTTGGGGGAAGAAACTGTTACACAGTCTGGTCGTGAGAGCCTGAATGCTTCGGAGCCTTTTCCCAGATGGCAGGAGGGAGAAGAGATTGTATGAGGGGTGCATGGGGTCCTTCATAATGCTGTTTGCTTTGCGGATGCAGCGTGTAGTGTAAATGTCTGTAATGGCAGGAAGAGAGACCCCGATGATCTTCTCAGCTGACCTCACTATACGCTGCAGGGCCTTGTGCTCCAAGATGGTGCAATTTCCAAACCAGGCAGTGATGCAGCTGCTCAGGATGCTCTCAATACAACCACTGTAGAATGTGATGAGGATGGGGGGTGGGAGATGGACTTTCCTCAACCTTCGTAGAAAGTAGAGACACTGCTGGGCTTTCTTTGCTATGGAGATGGTTTTGAGGAACCAGGTGAGATTCTCCACCAGGTGAACTCCAAGAAATTTGGTGCTCTTAACGATCTCTACCAAGGAGCTGTGGATGTTCAGTGGAGAGTGGCCGCTCCATGCCCTCCTGAAGTCAACAACTATCTCTTTTGTTTTGCTCACCTTCAGAGACAGGTTGTTGGCTCTGCACCAGTCCATTAGCTGCTGCACCTCCTCTCTGTAAGCTGACTCGTTGTTCTTGCTGATGAGACTCACCACGGTCGTGTCATCTGTGAACTTGATAGATAGATAGATAGATAGATAGATAGATAGATAGATAGATAGATAGATACTTTATTCATCCCCATGGGGAAATTCAACTTTTTTTCCAATGTCCCATACACTTGTTGTAGCAAAACTAATTACATACAATATTTAACTCAGTAAAAAAATATGATATGCATCTAAATCACCGTCTCAAAAAGGCTTAATAATAGCTTTTAAAAAGTTCTTAAGTCCTGGCGGTAGAATTATAAAGCCTAATGGCATTGGGGAGTATTGACCTCTTCATCCTGTCTGAGGAGCATTGCATCGATAGTAACCTGTCGCTGAAACTGCTTCTCTGTCTCTGGATGGTGCTATGTAGAGGATGTTCAGAGTTATCCATAATTGACCGTAGCCTACTCAGCGCCCTTCGCTCAGCTACCGATGTTAAACTCTCCAGTACTTTGCCCACGACAGAGCCCGCCTTCCTTACCAGCTTATTAAGACGTGAGGCGTCCCTCTTCTTAATGCTTCCTCCCCAACACGCCACCACAAAGAAGAGGGCGCTCTCCACAACTGACCTATAGAACATCTTCAGCATCTCACTACAGACATTGAATGACGCCAACCTTCTTAGGAAGTACATTCGACTCTGTGCCTTCCTGCACAAGGCATCTGTGTTGGCAGTCCAGTCAAGCTTCTCATCTAACTGTACTCCCAGATACTTGTAGGTCTTAACCTGCTCCACACGTTCTCCATTAATGATCACTGGCTCCATATGGGGCCTAGATCTCCTAAAGTCCACCACCATCTCCTTGGTCTTGGTGATATTGAGACGCAGGTAGTTTGAGTTGCACCATATCACAAAGTCCTGTATCAGTTTCCTATACTCCTCCTCCTGTCCATTCCTGACACACCCCACTATGGCCGTGTCATCAGCGAACTTCTGCACATGGCAGGACTCTGAGTTATATTGGAAGTCTGATGTGTACAGGGTGAACAGGACCGGAGAGAGTACGGTTCCCTGCGGCGCCCCTGTGCTGCTGACCACCGTGTCAGACCTACAGTCTCCCAACCGCACATACTGAGGTCTATCTGTCAAGTAGTCCACTATCCAATCCACCATGTGAGGGTCTACTCCCATCTCCGTTAGTTTGTGCCTTAAGATCTTGGGCTGGATGGTGTTAAAGGCACTAGAGAAGTCAAGGAATGTAATCCTCACAGCACAACTGACCCCCTCTAGGTGAGAGAGTGATTTGTGCAGCAAATACGTGATAGCATCCTCCACTCCCACCTTCTCCTTATATGCAAACTGAAGAGGATCCTGGGCGTGCCTGGTTTGTGGTTCGAGCTGTGTGTTGCAGCACAGTCGTGGGTCAGCAGAGTGAACAGCAGTGGACTGAGAACACAGCGCTGGGGGGCCCCCGTGCTCAGTGTGATGGTTTTGGAGATGCTGCCTCAGATCTGGACTGACTGAGGTCTCCCAGTCAGGAAGTCTAGTATCCAGTTGCAGAGGGAGGTGTTCAGGCCCAGTAGGCTCAGCTTTCCAATCAGTTTCTGAGGGATGATTGTGTTGAATGCTGAACTGAAGTCTATGAACAGCATTCGAACGTACGTGTCTTTTTTGTCCAGGTGGGTTAGGGCCAGGTGGAAGATAATGGCAATGGTGTCGTCTGTTGAGTGGTTGGGACGGTACACGAACTGCAGGGGGTCCAGTGAGGGGGGCAGCAGGGTCTTGATGTGCCTCAAGATGAGCCTCTCAAAACATTTCATGATGATGAATGTGAGTGCAACAAAAAAGAGAAAGATCAGGTGAAAAATACAGAACATAAAAACTATAAGACTGAAACGATGCCCATAGTCCAACTCCATATCCAAAACGCAGAAAAACCTCGGGAACTTTCTCCAGGCATGGCCGCAGCATCTCTCCTCTCTGGTAGCAGAGCGATCCCAGCAGTAATCAAAATGAGGTCTCCCCTCTCCAGCAGCAGAGCGATCCCACCAGTAATCAAAATGAGGTCTCCCCTCTCCAGCAGCAGAGCGATCCCACCAGTAATCAAAATGAAGTCTCTCCTCTCTGGTAGCAGAGCGATCCCACCAGTAATCAAAATGAGGTCTCTCCTCTCCAGCAGCAGAGCGATCCCACCAGTAATCAAAATGAAGTCTCTCCTCTCCGGCAGCAGAGCGATCCCACCAGTAATCAAAATGAGGTCTCCCCTCTCCAGCAGCAGAGCGATCCCACCAGTAATCACAATGAAGTCTCTCCTCTCCAGCAGCAGAGCGATCCCACCAGTAATCAAAATGAAGTCTCTCCTCTCCGGTAGCAGAGCGATCCCACCAGTAATCACAATGAAGTCTCTCCTCTCCAGCAGCAGAGCGATCCCACCAGTAATCAAAATGAAGTCTCTCCTCTCCGGTAGCAGAGCGATCCCCTGGTTTTTAAAAAGGCAGGCAGTCAGAGCTCACCTTTCACATTCATCTCAATGTTTCAATCTCCCTCATCGCTTTAATAGACGAACAATGGAAGCTTTGATTGGCAAAATGGACATCAACTTGTGCTTCATCCCGCAGTCTTCTCATCACAAGGTTTGTGCACGCTGCCTGTGTATCCCGGAATCCTCTCAGAGACTGCAGAGGGCTGAAAAACCCAAACGATCCCCAAACTGCAAATCACAGGCTCCAGCAGTTTGATAATCACATTCGAGATGAAAAACAAATGTAAAAGACAAAAAGGAAGTGAAATATGTTTTCTTGGTCTATCCAGAAGGAGTCAACCATGAAGCTGTTGTAAACGAGCGCCAACTTGACTGGAAGTTGACCATTGACTTTATGTTATGAAAACATCAAAGGGCATTCATACAATTAGATCATCCGTGGATGGATTGTTCTTATGAGTTGGTACATGAGTTTGGGCAACTCTATTACCCTTACAGAAGTAATTAAGTGTAAATGATGATAAGGCACTTCAGCCCAGCTTCTTAGCTTTGATTTGATCCAATTAGTAAAATCCCATCCATCAGATTGCTGTACTTCATTTTGCTGCTTCTTCATGGATATGATCAGCCAAATCAGTTATGTCTTCAGGTTCGTCAGGTATGTGAGTACAACTTGTTTATAACTGCATATGTTTTCCCCTTCACTGCTAAGAGTAGATCTAATGCCATATGACTTTGAAGAATAATCTTACGCGTTACAACGATTTCTGTTCTACAAAAGGACCTACAGTAGCATTACCTACTCTTTCTAAAACTGCAGCAACATTTTTAATTATACAGGACTGGTAGCAAAACAACAACAGACAACATCAGACTAAATATCACGTCCAGTAGTTACTGACTCTGTTCAACATCTTCTGGCTGGTAAGTGATTTGCTCTCTGTAGCCCAGCAGTGTCAGCATTGGGTCAGAGATTATTAGCACATTAACCTCAGTGCTTGATGTTTCATTGGGTATCACTGCAACTTGCTTGCAGTGGCTAGCATTTCCTTCTACTTCTACTGCCGAGTTCATAATCAACAGATCTTGATAAGGCCTTTCTCACTGAGTGCCCAGTTGCTCCTTGTGTGGTTTCTTAATAAGGACCCACTCACCAGGAATCAGGGAGTATTCTCCTTCTGTGGGATCATTCCAAGCTGCAGAAATCTGTTGAGAAGCAGACTGTGCAGCTTGGGTTGTTTTTGCACAATAGTTAGATAAACTTGTCTGCCATAATATGGTTATCAGCCTCTTTGAGGTCAATGGCTCCAGGTAGTGACATAGGCCGTCTTCTTACCACCTCAAATGGCCTTAACTTAGTATTTTTGCTTAGGGTTTGCTGAGATGCTACTTAAGACCATGGAAAGGGCCATAAGCCTTGTAACACCTTCTTTGTGATACTTAGTCAGTCACTGCTTGATGATCCCGTTTGTTCGTTCCTGTTGTCCTGATGCCTCTGGATGATATGGACAATGGAAGACCTAAATCAGTGTCTTATGGTCTAATTGAATGTTTAGCTTCAGGAACTAATTAGAACAGTAAATTTTAATTAGACAGCAGGAAAATATTTACACATATCCACAACATTCCTTCCTGTGCTCTTACTGCACTGATCTGTTGACACTGAACTATCGTTCATCTCCAATATCTCTTGAAGTTGAGGGAACAGTCGCACTGTCTAACAGCAATAAAAGTCTCGATGTTTCCAAAATCTTTGAAAGTTAATCAGTAAAAAATGCGAAACTACTGATGACATATGTCAATCTTAATTGTTAAACTCAGTAGAATGTAAGGATGTGGAATTGGAAAGGCAAATTTATATGCCAATTTCCAGAATGTTCCAAAGTCCTCCATAGACAATGAATTATTTTTGATGTGTAGTCACTTCAGTAATAGATCCACAAGAGATGAAGTAGGGTCAGGTTAAGTTGAATTTATTGTCATGTGCACAAATACAGTGAAATATGCATTGACAATAATTAGGCCATGATCAGAATTAGGCCATTCAGCCCAACAAGTTTGCTCTGCTATTTAATCATGGGTGATTTATTTTTCCTCTCAACCACAGTCTCCACTTTCTCTCGGTAACCTTTCATGCCCTGACTAATCAAGAATCTATCAGCCTCTGCCTTAAATACACCCAATGACTGGGTCACTATATCTGCCTATGGCAACAAATTCCACAAATTCACCACCCTCTGGCTAAAGATATTCCTCCAACAGACATCCCTCTATTTTGAAGCTGTGTCCTATGGTCCTAGGCTTGCTAACCATAGGAAACATCTTCTCCACATCCACTCCCTCTAGGCTTTTCCACATTCAATAGGTTTCAATGAGCTCTCCCCTCATTCTTCTAATTTGCAATGAGTAAAGACCCAGAGCCATCAATTGCCCCTTATATGATAAGCCTTTCATTTTTGGAATAACTCTTAGATAGATAGATAGATAGATAGATAGATAGATAGATAGATACTTTATTCATCCCCATGGGGAAATTCAACTTTTTTCCAATGTCCCATACACTTGTTGTAGCAAAACTAATTACATACAATACTTAACTCAGTAAAAAATATGATATGCATCTAAATCACTATCTCAAAAAGCATTAATAATAGCTTTTTAAAAGTTCTTAAGTCCTGGCGGTAGAATTGTAAAGCCTAATGGCATTGTCTGAGGATTGCAAACCTCCTCTGAACAGTGCCAGCTCATTGGGACATCAGAGGTCTGTGAACACTGTGGGTTCCAGCTGCCAGGAACCCTGTTCATTACGGACACCCTTTCAGGGCAATGCCACTTATGTGACACAGGTGCTCAAGTGAGTGTACTGCTGGCATTGCCTATTGATAAAAAGGCAAGCAACACCAAAACCTTGTTGGAGGCCACCAACAACAGCAGGATCCAGACTATGGGACTCGTGGGTGACGCTCTGCTTCAGTGGGCAACAGTAAACATGGGACATCATCCTGGCTAAAGTGGCTACACCTCTGCTCGGTGCAGATTTCCTGAGGCTCAAGGACTGTTGGTCAATCTAAAGAACTCCCGGCTTGAGGACGTCAAGGACTTTGGGTTGTTACCCTACTCCCTGAAATGTTCTCCACGACTCTGTCACGCGCATGCACCCATGCATGTGAGTTTACTCGACTGTTGGGTGAATTCCCAGACCTCACCAAACCCACGTTCTCCACTACAGTCAGAAACATGGGATCGAGCACCACATTCCCACAAATGGCCCGCCGGTCCACACCTGCACAGGTCGAATGGAGCCAGAAAAGAAGGCTGAGTTTACCAACATGGAAAAACTTGGCATTGTATGCCAGTCAATTAGCTGGTTGGCTTCACCCCTCCATATTGTCCCTTAGTCTGATGGTGATTGCCAATGCCTTAACGAGGCCACCACCCTAATCATTACCTGGTCCCACACATCCAAGACTTTTTGGCACATTTAGATGAAAAGTTATTTTTTTCTCGAGTCAGTCTAGTTAGGGGCTACCACCAGGTGCCTGTGTGCTCAGAGGACCTTCCCAAAGCATCTGTGATAACCCCGTTCGGCCTCTTTGAGTTTCTGCGCATATGCTATTTGGACTGAAAAATGCAGCCAGACTTTTCAACGGCCGATGGACTCTGTATTAAAAGACTTAATTTTCTTTTTGTTTACCTGAATGACATACTTGTCATCAGTGCATACAATCCAAATACATATCTCATCTCCACACGCTTTTCAAGCATGTAAGCCAACAGGGGTTGGTTATTAACCCTGTGAAATACCAGTTTGGGTTCTCAACCATTAACTTTCTTGGTCCCTATGTTCCCTACGTATGTGATCCTACAGGCACACCCGCTCCCCAACAGACCCATAGACACTACTACTGACATTTCAGACCCTGCTGTGGGTGCTGTGCTTGAACGGTTGGTGGGAGGTGTGTGGCAGCCGCTCGCTTTCTTCAGTTGGCAGCATTGTCCCCCGAAAGGAAGTACAGGATGTTTGACTGTGACCTTCTCAGTCTCTATCTGGCTATCCGCACATTTCGTTTTCCTCTAGATGGTCGCCATTTCACAGTGTTCCTTGACCCCAAACTCCTTGTGCATATGATGGCCAAAGTATCAGACTCTTTGTCTGCACAGCAGCAATGTGTCTGGCTTCTCACGACCAGCCATTGAGGCCGTAAACATAAGGGTTGACTATGGCGGCCTGGCAGCCGACCAAGTTACTGACCCAGAGGTTCAGGCTTACCGAACAGCAGTCATGGGGCTTCGGTTGGCTGACATTAAGTTCAGGAAAGATGGGGTTTCTCTCCTGTGTGAGGTCTCAGCTGCTCACCCTTGCCTCATCATGCCAGCAGACTGGATATGGACTGTTTTCAACTCCATACATGGCCATTTGCATCCATGTTGGTAGGCCTCACAGTTACTGGTTGCACTAAAGTTTGTTCAGAATGGCCTCAGAAAGGACATGTGTGATTGGACTGCAGTTTGTGTGGAGTGCCAGTGGGCAAAAATTAACCATCATGGTCGGGCACCATTGGCACTTTTTGAGGTCCCCAAGCGATGATTTGACCAGTCAATTTTTCCCTCTTACGGTTGTATGTGTCTTCTTACCATGGTGGCCTGTACCACCAGGTGGCCAGAGTTCATCCCTCTAGCACCGACAATGGCCGCAGTTGTGGCTCGGGCGTACATCAGCACCTGGGTTGCTTGGTTTGGCACCCCATCTGATATTTCCTTTGACCGTGATCCCCAATTCATTTCAGACCTCTCACTACGATGACCCAGAACCACAGTGTTAGGCTGCATCACACCACGGTGTATCACCTGCAGTCCAATGGCCTATGTGAGCAGTTTCACCGTTCCTTAAAGGCTGATGGAGGAGTGCTGGTGTGATCGTTCCCCGTGGGTGCTGCTGGACGACTCCAAAAGAGGACCTGCAGTTATCTGCGGCTGAGTTGGTATACGGGCAGCCGTTACAAATGCCAGCTGATTTCATTTCTGACACCACAAATGCCTCTCAACAGCGTTCCACCCTCCTCAGTAAATTCATTTCCTTTTTTTCCTGTCCCTAACTCCCATCATGGCATATAGCACTCTTGGGTTCCTGTTGACCTATGTTTCGGCTCATCTGTTTCCGTCCACTGCGATACACACCAACATCCCTTATGATGGCCAGTTCTATATACCATAGACAAGAGGGGTAAACCTGAACTTATTTTGGTAGATCACTTTAATCCAGCCCATCAAGATTTGGAGTATTCTGCTGCCATGCTCCTAACGTCTCAACATGACCATGAGTATGTCAACGAACCTATGGATGAGCCAGTACACTTCCATTCCTTCACCCAGGGAACACAGGACATCAGCTGGTCTCCAGAGATGCTCACAATGCCAGTTTTAGTGAATTCTGGGCATTGGGGGGGGGGGGGGTGGGGGGTGAGTGCCCGTGTAGGGTAATGTAATTGGGTGATATGTACATAATTCACAATCACCAACACTGAATTGGGGGTTTTGCTTTAAGGGGTTGGTCTGACGTGATGACGTTGTCACGTAAGGATTTTTAATGCGCTTTTAGGTTTTAGGTTTTGGAGTTCAATAAAATGTGTTACGGGTTTCATTAAACATAAAGTGCCTCACTTTGCTTTATTTGCTAAAACTGACACTCAAAGTGAGACCTCACTAGTGACTTATATCGCTTTAACAGCACCAGACAGATTCCTGGTAGGCTTGCTGTCAAACAACTACTACTGTCGAGACCCTTCATCCTGTTCTCTATTGGTGCTTTGGTTACCAGTTACTCCAGAAAGTTATAATAAGAAGATTTATGAGAGCCTGTGGGCTGCGTAAGTTGAGTCAAGGACTAAGGCTTCGTTATCTGATCTCCTCAATTCTAATGTCTAATTGACAAATTTTAAGAACATTATTCTAGGCTCAGAGGCAGATTAATCACTCAAAGTTATGCAATTAAAGGAAAAAAATTAGGGATGAAATCCGCACAATTTGCTTACAGCTCTAAACTTTTTCAGAAATCTAAAAATTACCTTCAGTTTTTAGCACTACATTTGTGCATTTACTCCCAAAGAGTCTTCAATACAGGATGTGAGTGCAACCTTTGAACAATATTCTTGGAAATGGTAAAATTGTGATGAAAGAAAAAAAATTCTTCCTTTTACGATCTATTATTCTGAGGATAAGGAAGAAATGAATATAGGAATCGAGAAAGAAGCAAAGAAAAGAAGGAATCCAAAGAAAGAAAGATGTACTTACACTCCTGCAGAAATATAAGAGTGCAATTACTATCACTGGAAAGGATGGATTAGTGCACTGAAATCAAACCTGAGTCATTAAGCAGTCAGTCTGATTGTCTATGAGAGTATTTCATTGTTGCAAAGTAGACACACCACATGACACTTCAGTCCAATGAGACCACAATTTGAACATAGATGTGATTATAGGAGAGCATTATGTTCACACTGTACCATTGCCAATGGGTTTAAAGTAACAGTGAGATAATCAACACTCTTAGTTGAAAAATCTATATTAGTCTTGAAGGCAGTTGTTGATTGATGGCTTCCTGATCTCCATACCAGGTCTAGACTTTCTGGTACTGGATTTTAATACAAAGAAGATCATGGTTCTTTGTCAGTCTTGCTCGCATTTGCTTCTTCACTTTTGAACTCCACAACTCAGACAGAACTTCATGATAGAGTGTTTCACATCTAGCTCCACTTACCTCCAGCAGAGTTCATTTGATCTACACAAACATTTCAGATTTTGTCACCAACATGAAACCAATGTCCCTTGATAGTAAAAACAGGTGTAATTCTTTATAAGAGCATAAGATATAGGAGCAGAATTAGGCCATTTGGCCCATCAAGTCTGCTCTATCATTTCAACATGGTTGATCCAATTTTTTTCTCAGCCCCAAGCTCCTGCCTTCTCCCCGTATCCCTTCATGCCCTGACCAATCAAAAATCTACCAACCTCTGTCTTAAATATACGTAAAGACTTGGCCTCCACAGTTGCCTGTGACAACGAATTCCACAGATTCACCACTCTTTGCCTCATGAAATTCCTCTTCATCTCCATTCTAAAAGGATGGCCGTCTATTCTGAGGCTGTGTCCTCTGGTCTTAAACTCTCCCACCACAGGAAGCATCGTATCCACATCCACTCTATCAAGGCCTTTCACCATCTGATAGGTTTCAATGAAGTCTTACGAATTCCAGTGAATACAGGAATTATTCCAAGAGCTTCTTACTCAGTTTGCAATATAATTTCAATTGCTCCTTGTGAGAATGTGAGAAGCAAAAATAATGGCTTTTATTTACCCATCATGTATCATGGTGACTTACTGCTGCAGCTAACCAATGAACTGACATGTTATATGCTAACCTCAGTTCATGCATGGTATTGTAATGAACAACGACAGCAGCTGAGTGCTTCTTTTCACATGTTAAGTTTTGGGGAAACCACATGAGATAAACAAAATACCACATATAAATATTCAATCAGATTCTGTGTCAAATTTTCTACATTTGTGTGGAATGCTATGCCATTAAAAAGAAAGCAGATGTTAATGCTCAAGCAGATAGATTCTATTAAGTAGCTTTGTCTCAGCTTGCCCTTGGGTTCTTTAATTCTGTCATGGTGTACAGAGAGTTAAAATTGAAACAATGTTCCTAGTTAAAATAAGTGCTTGGATATTTGTTAATTTGGTTGAGAGAAATGCAAAACCACATAGAATCATATTGTGTGATTTATTTAGATATGAATCTGGTTGGTGGAATTTCAAAGACATTTTGTGATACTCCAGTCACTGTTGTTACGAACCCCGTAACTGGGTGTCTTACCAGCAAAGATAGGAGTATCCGTTGAAGTCTGATGATACTATTTTTAACAGTATTTATTAGTAGAAATACACAAAAAATAATATCAATGCAAATATACAGATTATATACGTCATCAATACTAAACCTAAAAGTGCGGGTATAATAATCATCAATAAGAAATAAGCTCTATCGTTGTCTAGGGGATAATGAATTGTCCGATGGAAATATAAAGTTCAGTTCAGTTCATACAGGCTGCAGCCGTTGCTGATCACCGTGTGGCAATTGTTGGGGGGGGGGGGGGGGGAGAGAGAGAGAGAGAGAGAGAGAGAGAGAGAGAGAAACTTGCCGACTTTCCTTGTTACGATCTTGATCCGTATCCGTCCTTTAGCTAGACCGTTCCATGGAGGACTCGTCACCCAGGCAAGGGTGGACACACACACAAGCCCCCACCGGTCTTGTGTTATCTATAGCTTATACTCGTATATACTGTTTACCAACAATGTAATCCCAATCTCTCTGTACTACTATTGTTATTATGCTTATGTATTTGAAAATTAATAAAAAGATTTAAAAAGAGAATAGCTTGATGTGTTCATTTGATAAATCATATTCTGGAAATCTATTAATTAACCACTACAGTGCAGATGCGGCTTAAATACTTCATCAAACTATTTATTATTTTCTACAATGCTAGGAGCTAAACATTTTAGCTCTGTAAAAAATACAGTCTAATTCACCTTTCTCCCTTCAGTGTGGCATTTATTGCTCAAAATGTAAAAAAAACCCTAATGCTACTCCAGTAAATAATCTTTTAAAATTTGGATTGTGCATTTAGTTTCATAATCAGGTTAAATAAAAGCAAACTATGGATGTAGCTTCTGGCCACAAACATTCCTGTAGCCTAGCAAAGAACATTAATCTCGGCAGTACTGCCAACATTAGAATCTCCTGACAGTGGTAAGTAGACACTGACCTTGTTTAGAAATGTTTCCTTCACTTTCTACAGCTTCCATTCCTTTCATGCTCTCAGATGAACTGATCATACCGAAGCTGGATCCAGAGAGGTAGATCGCTCTTAACGGATGCCTTTCCAGTGGGCTCCAGCCCTCTGCAGATCCAGAGTAAGTGAAGGTTGTAGGTCCTATGAAGGTCTGGTTTCCTTCACACTTCATCCTGTAATCCCAGGAATTTACTGTGTTATAATAAGTGGTGATGGTAGGTGGAGATACAACACTACCAGAGGAGGTGTGAGGCACTCCCTCCCTTTGCTAGCCTGCAGGTCACCCTTGGGCAAGGTGTTGCATCTGCTTAGCCCCCCCCCCCCCCCCCAAGCAGTGTCACATGAAACCACAGGAGCAGGTGGTGGATGGTTGATTGAGCAGCTGGTGCACATCTCGAGTCCTGGTTATGCGACCACTGATAATCTCTAATGAGTATTGAATATACTGGGGTCACCTGTCTTGTAGACATTGCCCAGAAGGCCATGGTAAACCACTTCTTAAGAAAAATTTGCCAAGAACATTCATGATCACCTGTGTCATATGTCACAGCGCATAATAGTGATGATGGTGATATGTGGGAACAGGGTTTGCTCACTTTTCTCTAATGTGTGTTTAGGAATTGAAGATTTCCAAGTGTGACATAGGGAAATCAATCCTTCCATGTTTTATTACCCCTTTTGTCATCGGTATTGGCACATTGCCAAGTGGTTAAGGCGTTCATCTAGTGATCTGAAGGTTGCTAGTTCGAGCCTTGGCTGAGGCTTGTGTGTGTGTCCTTGAGCAAGGCACTTAACCACACATTGCTCTGCAATGACACCAGTGCCAAGCTGTATGGGTCCTAGTGCCCTTCCCTTGGATAACATTGGTGGCGTGGAGAGGGGAAACTTGGGCAACTGTCAGTCTTCCATTAAAAAAAACCTTGCCTAGGCTTGCGCCCTGGAAACTTTCCAAGGTGCAAAGCCATGGTCTATCGAGACTGATGGAGGCCTTTTGTAATCCTCTTTGTTAGGTAAAACCTTAAACAAGACCAGATGTGATCCACCAGTCCTCTCTTGAAGCATCATCGTGAAAAGGAGGGTTTCCTCCATGTCCCAGTTTAGCTCCTGGTTCATTCATATCCCAGGCTTAAAGCCAGGTACGCTGATGAGTTGTCATTTCTGAACAGATCATCTTTCTTGACACTCTAGTTGCCTTTTGTTAGGCTCCTTCTCTGCCTTGTATGTCCAGATCGCAAATGAAAACTCCAGGACCGTTGTTAAAATGCACTTCAAAAACATGGATAAATTGGGAGTGTAGAAAATAAAAGAGGCCCCGAGAGATCTCCAAAACCATGACAAAATGCTTTTTTTTTTAAGACCAGGAAATAGAAATTGTGTTTCACATATTTCTGGTGCACTGCGCTGTCTTTCTGAGCAACTCCAATGCCTAGAAATCACCCCACAGAAAATCATGAAATTAACATAAAAGGTTTGAAGTAGTGCCAGGGTAACTTGAACCCTGATGAGATCTATGGATTGTCACTGTCATTACTGTACCATTGTTGTGCATGGCAGGTTGCCAGAATTTAAAGGACCCATCTCTATGGCAGCCACAGAGCAGCTGCATGAAAAGCTTTCAGAAAGATATGTGAAAAAGTGGGAGAGGGAGGTAATGGAAAAATACAGCTCAGGAACAGGCCCTTCAGAACAACCAGTTTAAACTAGCTGCTGCCATCGACCTACACCGGGACCAAAGCCCTTCCTACCTCTACCATCCATGTACCTATCCAGACTTCTCTTATACTTCGCAATCAAGCTCACCTGCACCTCTTCTGCTGGCAGCTCATTCCACACTCTCATGACCCTCTGAGTAAATAAATTTTCCCTCATGTTCCCCTTGAACTTTTCACCTTTCATCCTTAACCCATGACCTCTGGTGTAGTCCCACCCAACCTCAGTGGAAAAAGCCTGCTTGCATGAATACCTCTCATAACTTTGTATACTGCTTTCAAATGTCCGCTCGATCTTCTATGTTCCAAGGAATAAAGTCCTAACCTATTCAATCTTTTCTTATAACTCAAATTCTCCAGACCAGACAACATCCTTGTAAATTTTCCATTTACTCTTTCAACCTTATTCACATCTTTCCTGTAGGTAGGTAATCAAAACTGCACACAGTACTCCAAATGAGGCCTCACCAACGTCTTACAAAACTTCGACATAACATCCCATCTCCTGTGCTCAATAGTTTAATTTATGAAGGCCAAAGTGGCAAAAGCTTTCTTTATGACCCTATCTACTTGTGCTGCCACTTTCAGTGAGTTACAGACCTGCATTCCCAGATCCCTTTGTTGTACTGCACTCTTCAGTGTCCTACCCTGGCTGGTCCTTCCAAAGTGCTACACCTTGCATTTGTCCGAATTAAATTCCAACTGCCATTTTTCACCCTATTTTTCAAACTGGTCCAGATCCTGCTGCGAGCTCTGGTAGTCTTCCTCGTTGTCCACTCCACCCTCAATCTTGGTGTCATCTGCGAATTTGCTGATCCATTTAACCACATCATCTAGGTCATTGATACAGATGAGAAACAACAATGGACTCAGCCCTGATTCCTGCTGCACTCCACTAGTCACAGAGGCAACCACCTACTACCACCTTCTGGCTTTTCCACAAAGCCAATGCTTAATCCAATTTACTACCTCATCTTGAATGCTGATGACTGAACCTACTTGACAAACATCCCACGTGGTACCTTTTCAAATGCCTTGCTGAAGTCCATGTAGACACCATCTACTGCCTTGCTTTCAATAACTATCCTGGTAACTTCCTTAGAGAACTCTATAAAATTGGTTACACATGACTTACACACACAAATCCCTAATCAATGGGGGATTTCAATATGCTGGTAGTTTGGGAAAATCAGGTTGGCACTGGATTCCAAGAGGGGGAATTTCTAATATGCCTACAAGATGGCTTTTAGAGCAGCTCTTGGTTGAGCTTTTAAAAAACTAGAGAGCAACTAAACAAACCATTAGAAGGGAAAAGATGAAATATGAAAGCAGGCTTGCAAACAATATCAAAGTGGATAGTAAAAGCTTTTTCGAGTATGTAAAAGATAAAAGAGAGATGAGAGTGGATATTGGACTGCTAGAAAATGAGGCTGGAGAAAAAATAAATGGGGGTCAAGGAGATGGCTGAAGAACTAAATGAGCCTACCAGGGAGAAGGCAATTCTAGATTTAGTGTTGTGCAATGAACCGGATTTGATCAGGGACCTCGAGGTAAAGGAACCATTAGAAGATAGCGACCATAATATGATATGTTTTAACCTACAATTTGAGAAGGAGAAGGGAAAATCGGATGTGTCAGTATTACAGTTGAACAAAGGGAACTATGGAGCTATGAGGGAGGAGCTGGCCAAAGTTCAATGGAACAATACCCTAGCAGGGAAGACAGCGGAACAAAAATGGCAGGTATTTCTGGGAATAATGCAGAAGGTGCAGGATCGGTTCATTCCAAAGAGGGAGAAGGATCCTAAGGGGAGTAAGGGGCGGCCGTGGCTGATGAGGGAAGTAAAGGGCAGTATAAAAATAAAAGAGAAGTATAACATAGCAAAGATGAGTAGGAAACCGGAGGACTGGGAAGCTTTTAAAGAGCAACAGAAGATAACAAAAAAGGCAATACGCCAAGAAAAAATGAGGTATGAAGGTAAACTAGCCAAGAATATAAAGGAGGATAGTAAAAGCTTCTTTAGGTATGTGAATAGCAAAAAAATAGTTAAGACCAAAATTGGGCCATTGAAGACAGAAACGGGTGAATTTATTATGGGGAACAAGGAAATGGCAGATAAGTTGAACAGGTACTTTGGATCTGTCTTCACTAGGGAAGACACAAACAATCTCCCAGATGTAATAGTGGCCAAAGGAACTAGGGTAAAGGATGAACTGAAGGAAATTTATATTAGGCAAGAAACGGTGTTGGATAGACTGTTGAGTCTGAAGGCCGATTAGTCCCCGGGACCTGATGGTCTGCATCCCAGGGTACTTAAAGAGGTGGCTCTAGAAATTGTGGATGCATTGGTAATCATTTTCCAATGTTCTATAGATTCAGGAACAGTTCCTGCTGATTGGAGGGTGGCTAATGTTGTCCCACTTTTCAAGAAAGGAGGGAGAGAGAAAACACGGAATTAGAGACCGGTTAGCCTGACATCAGTGGTGGGAAAGATGCTGGAGTCAATTATAAAAGAGGAAATTACGACACATTTGGATAGCAGTAGAAGGATCAGTCCGAGTCAGCATGGACTTATGAAGGAAAAATCATGCTTGACTAATCTTGTGGAGTCTTTTGAGGATGTAACTATGAAAATGGACAAGGGAGAGCCAGTGGATGTAGTGTACCTGGACTTCCAGAAAGCTTTTGATAAAGTCCCACATAGGAGATTAGTGGGCAAAATTAGGGCACATGGTGTTGGGGGCAGAGTACTGACATGGTTTGAAAATTGGCTGGCTGACAGGAAACAGAGTAGTCATTAATGGGTCCCTTTCGGAATGGCAGGCTGTGACCAGTGGGGTACCGCAAGGTTCGGTGCTGGGACCACAGCTGTTTACAATATACATTAATGATTTAGATGAAGGGATTAAAAGTAACATTAGCAAATTTGCTGATGACACAAAGCTGGGTGGCAGTGTGAAATGTCAGGAGGATGTTATGACAATGCAGGGTGATTTGGACAGGTTGGGTGAGTGGGCAAATGTATGGCAGATGCAGTTTAATGTGGATAAATGTGAGGTTAGCCACTTTGGTGGCAAGAACAGGAAGGCAGATTACTATCTAAATGGAGTCAAGTTAGGAAAAGGGGAAGTACAATGAGATCCAGGTGTTCTTGTACATCAGTCAATGAAAGCAAGCAGGCAGTGAAGAAAGCTAATGGCATGCTGGCTTTTATAACAAGAGGAATTGAGTATAGGAATAAAGAGGTCCTTCTGCAGCTGTACAGGGCCCTGGTGAGACCCCACCTGGAGTATTGTGTGCAGTTTTGGTCTCCAAATTTGAGGAAGGACATTCTTGCTATTGAGGGAGTGCAGCGTAGGTTCACTAGGTTAATTCCCGGAATGGCGGGACTGTCATATGTTGAAAGATTGGAGCGACTGGGCTTGTATACACTGGAATTTAGAAGGATGAGAGGGGATCTGATTGAAACATATAAGATTATTAAGGGATTGGACACACTGGAGACAGGAAGCATGTTCCCGCTGATGGGCGAGTCCAGAACTAGAGGCCACAGTTTAAGAATAAGGGGTAGGCCATTTAGAACAGAGATGCGGAAAAACTTTTTCACCCAGAGAGTGGTGGATACGTGGAATGCTCTGCCCTGGAAGGCAGTGGAGGCCAAGTCTCTGGATGCATTCAAGAGAGAGTTAGATAGAGCTCTTATAGATAGCGGGGTCAAGGGATATGGGGAGAGGGCAGGAACGGGGTACTGATTGTGTATGATCAGCCATGATCACAGTGAATGGCGGTGCTAGCTAGAAGGGCTGAATGAACTACTCCTGCACCTACTGTCTATTGTATTTTGCATCAGTCTTCATTGTGGAAGACACCAGCAGCGTACCAGATGTTGAAGGGTGTAAGGGAAGAGAAGTGAGTACAATCACTAATACAAGGGAGAAGATGCTCAAAAAGCTGAAAGAACCAAGGGCACACAAGTCACCCAGACCAGGTGAACTGCACCCTAGGGTTCTGAAAGAGGTAGCGGTAGAGATTGTGGAGGCTTTAACAATCCTTTGCCATTTTCCAGGTTCAGGATTACAATGTTTCGTGATTCTAGGCCACTCTCAATGTTACTGTGTATTAGAATCACAGCCTAGTTTTATCCTACAATTAACACCTGATTCACCTTTGCTTTCCAGCCAAGTGAAGCCCAATGTTCTCTTCAAGTCCTATATAATCCCTTTTGAGTCATGGAGCACTATAGCTCAGAAACAACACCATCGGCCCATCCAATCCATGCCAAACTATTACTCTGCCTATTTCCATCGATCTGCACCTGGACCAGAGTCCTCTATATCCCTCCCATCTATGTGTTTATCAAAACATTTCTTCAATATTGAAATTGAACCCACATCTACCAATTCTGCTGGAAGATCGTTCGACACTTTTAGTACCCTTTGCGTGAAGAAGCTCCCCCTCATGTAACTCTTAAATATTTCATCTTTCATGACCCATGACCTGTAGTTATAATCCCACCCTATCTCAGTGGAAAAAGCCTGCTTGCATTTACCCTACCCATACTCCTCATAATCATACGTACCTCTATCAAAACTCCCCTCGTTCTCCTATGCTTCAAGGAATAAAGTCTTAACCTATTCAACTCAGGTCTTCCAGTACCTGCAGCATCCTTGAAAATTTTCTTTGTTTTGATAAATTGTTGTCAGAAAAAGATGAATTTTGATTTAAAAATTCAAATGTTGTTTTTACTAATCTTGGGGCCAACTAGATGGGCAGCAATGATATTGTGCCTTCCTTCTGCATTCACACTTACCTGTATCTTCCCAAAGCCTGTGATGACCATATTTTACATGAGGCTCCATCTACAAGGAAATATAGACCTTTCTTGAGCTGAAGATTTAAGCTAAAGATGTTAAACTGGTAATGTCCAAACCAACAAGATTTCTTTTGCTTTACTTTTCTCAAATGGATGTGAAAAGCAAGGGTGTGAAAATGTACTTAGAACATAGAATAGTACAGTACAGGCCCTTCAGGCACAATGTTGTGCTGGCCTTTTAACTCACTCTAGGGTTAATCTAACACATCTCTCCCTCATAGCCCTCTATTTTTTCATCCATGTGCCTATCCACAAGTCTCTAAATTGTCCCTGATGAGTGTTTCTACCACCATCACTGACAGTGCATTCAGATGCACCTACCGCTCTCTATGCAAAAAACCTACCTCTGGCATTCCCCTAAACTTTCCTCCAGTCACCTTCAAATTATGCACTTTTATATTAGCTTTCATCACCCTGGGGAAAAGGTCTCCATTCTATCTATGCCTCTTGTAATCCTCTATCAAGATACCTTGTTGCACGAGGCGACAGAGGAGAACCCAAGTGCAGGACACTGGCACGTTGACTGAGTTGGGGAGGCTGGTGTAGACCTGAACGTAGAACAGCAAACCAGAGGAATCTTGACAAGGAGACAGGATTTACAGGGACTATCTTGAAACTGAAACTGGAGCTGAACTTAGAACTAACAGTTCTAATCAGACAAGAATAGACCAACAAACTGGCAACCTATGATAGTGATGTCATTGTACTTATTTCACAGTCTCTGATGAAAACCAGGTGTACTGTAATTAAGTAAACTAGCAGTAATTGGAAATCTAATGACTGAAATTAGGGCATAATCAGGGAGAAAGGAGTGTTAAAGGGGAACACCCAATCAGAACATACACCTCTCTTCCTCTTCTACAAAGAGAAAGCGCACTCAAAATTACCTCAGCAGACATGCACTCTAACCTAAACAGCATCTTGGTAAATGTCCTCTACAGCCCCTCCAGAGCTTCTACATCCTTTCTATAATGAGGTAATCAGAACTGAACACAACAGTCCAAGTGTGGTCTAACCACACTTCTCTAAGCTGTAGCACTACCTCATGGCTCTTGAAATCAATTTCCTGATTAATGAAGGACAACCCACTATACACTTTCTTAACCATCCTATCAACCTGTGCAGCAACTTGAAGGATCCATGGATGTGGACAGGGGGCAGAGTTTCAGATTTATGGATCATTGGGATCTCTTCCGGGGAAGGTATGACTTGTACTAAAATGAAGAGTTACATCCGGACCTATGGGGACCAATACCATGCCGGCATATTTGTAAAAGCTATTGGGGTGGGTTTAAATTAATTTGGCCGGGGGGGGGGGGTGGGAACTGGCTGAGGATGGAACTGCTGGTATACAAGTTTAAGTATTTTATAGTGTGACTCTGAAGGACAGGCAGATGATAGGGCAAAATTGCAGTCAGTGTGAGTTGAAGTGTAACATGGGAGCAAAATCGAGAAGGGTGATAAGCTCAGGACTGAAGATGTTCTATTTGCATGCATGCAGCATACAGAGTAAGGTAGATGTTCATACCATCAGGCTGGAGGCTACCAAGATGAAATATAAAGTGTTGCTCCTTGAACCTGAGTGTGGCCTCACTGTGACAGTAGAGGTGGCCACGGACTGACATATCAGAATGGGAAGTGGAATTAAGGTAGGTTGCCACAAGGAGATCCTGCTTTTTCTGGCAGATGGAGCATAGGTGCTCGGCAAAGCGGTCTCCCAATCTACGTCGGGACTCACTGATATACAGGAGGCCACACCGGGAGTACTGGATACAATAGATGACTCCAACTGACTCACAAATGAAGTGTTGCCTCACCTGGAAAGACTGTTTAGGGCTGTGAATGATTGTGAGGGAGGACGTGTAGGGGTAGGTGTAGCACTTGTTCCACTTGCCTGGAGGAAGATCAATAGCGAGGGACTGATGGACAAGGGAGTCACGTAGGGTGTGATCGGAGGGCGTGAACATTCATTTCTCGAACTTCTGGTAATGCCCCCCCCCCCTTACCATTCTCCATTCCCATTTCCTTCCGTCACCTTATCTGCTTACCTGCCCAAAACCTCCATATGCTGCTCCTCCCCCTCTTCTGTCCTCTCCTATCAGATACCCCTTTCACCAATCAACCTCCCAGCTCTTTCCTTCTCCCCTCACCCTCCCTCCTGGTTTCACCAATCACCTCGTGTTTCTTCCTCCCCTCCCCCCACCTTCTTACTCTGACTCCTCATCTTTTTTTATCCAGTCCTGATGAAGGGTCTCAGCCCGAAATGTTGACTGTACTCTTCCACAGAGGCTGCCAAGCCTGCTGAGTTCCTCCAGCATTTTGTGTGTGAAAACCAGTGGATGCAGCCCGATCCATCACCATCACTGAGACATCTGTAAGGAGTACTGCCACGAGAAAGCAGAGTCCATCATGAAGGAACCCCCAAATCCTTGCTTTGTTTTCATTGCTACCATTGGGAAGGAAGTACAGGAGCTTTAGATCCCACACGACCAAGTTCCTCTTACACGGGGGGGGGGGGGGGTGACGGAGGAGAACCCAAGTACAGGACACTGGCACGTCAACTCAGTTGGGGAGGCTGGCGTAGACCTGAACGTAGAGCAGGAAACCAGAGGGATCTTGACAAGGAGACGGGATTCACAAGGACTCTCTAGAACCTAGAGCGGAACTTAGAACTTCTGGTTCTAATCGGAACAGGGAACGAAGTATCACACGAGAATTGACCAAAGAACTGGCAACCTGTGATAGAGTCGCCATCGTATTTATTTCCCAGTCTCTGATGAAGGCCAGATGTACAATAATTGGGTAACTAGCAGCAATTGACTGAAATTGGGGCATAATTGGTGAGAAAGAAGTGTTAAAGGGGAACGGCCAACCGAAACCATGACAGTACCCCCACCCCCTCAATGGGAGCCTCCTGGCGTTCCTCCAGGCCTGTCTGGATGGTCCCGATGGAAGTCCTGGATGAGGAAATGGTCTAGGATAAAGGAGCGGGGGACCCAGGAACGCTCTTCGGGACCGTACCCCTCCCAGTCCACCAGGTATTGGAGGCCCCTGCCCCGACGGTGCACATCTAGCAGTCATTGGACGGTGTATGCCGGATGGTTGTTGATGAGCCAGGCAGGGGGAGGACTCTTAGCTGGGGGACACAAAGGGCTGACGGAGACCGGTTTCAGCTGAGACACATTGAAGGTTGGGTGAATACGCATGGATTTTGGCAGCGTGAGGCGGACCGCTGTGGGATTGATAATCCTATCGACCTTGAATGGTCCCAGGAAGAGGGGGGCGAGTTTCCTGTGTTCGCATTTGAGCGGGATGTCCCTGGAGGAAAGCCACACCATCTGCCCCGGTTGGTACTCCTGCGCTGGAGTCTGGTGTCCGTTGGCCGTTTTCTTACTTCGATTTGTTGATTTGAGTAGGGCCCTGCGAGTCTCCTCCCAAATCTTCAGGCACCGATCAACATGGTCCCGAACCGATGGTACCACGATCTCTTCTTTCTGTGTGGGGAACAGCGGGGGTTGGTACCCAAGGAAGCACTCGAACGGGGACCTCCCAGTGGCAGAGCTCACCAGGGAGTTGTGGGCGTACTCAACCCATGGGAGATGGTTGCTCCAGGTTGACGGGTGGTTTGCCGTTACACAACATAACGTCGCCTCCAGGTCTTGGTTGACCCGTTCTGTCTGCCCATTCATCTGGGGGTGGAAGCCAGACGACAGGCTGACCGTTGCACCTAAGGCTTGACAGAAGGCCTTCCATACCTGTGAGACGAACTGGGGACCTCGATCGGAGATGAGGTCCGTGGGGATTCCGTGGAGGCAGGTGGAAGATGTGGCGGACGAGAAGATCTGTCTGTGTCTGTCACTCGAAGAAGAGTCCCAGCTCAGTGCCTGAGTTGAAGGCGGATTCCTGTGCGGAAGGTAGTTTAGGGAGAGCCACAAAATGCACTGACTTGGAGAAACGATCCATCACAGTGAGTACAGCAGTGTTTCCATGTGAAGAGGTAGACCGGTGATGAAATCTAAAGCGATGTGGGACCAGGGACGCCCAGGTACAGGTAGGGGACGGAGTAATCCTGCAGGTGGCCGATGGGAGGCTTTTCCACGGGCACAGATGGAACATGCAGAAACATAGGAACGGGTGTCAGCGTCCATGGAGGGCCACCAGAAATGCCTCTTGAAGGAGTGTCAGGGTCCGATCGACTCCGGGGTGGCAGGCGGAGTCCTGCCTCGATGTTCATGCCCAGTGTCTGTGTCTGTCACTCGAAGAAGAGTCCCGGCTCGGTGCCTGAGTTGAAGGCGGAGTCCTGGCTCGACGTTCCTGTCCTGTGTTTGAGTGTCCAAGTTCTGGCTGCGGCGATCCTTGGTGTCCACGTTCTGGCTGCGGCCAAGGTCCTAGTCTCCAAGTCCAAGGGCCACGATGATCCAAGTTCCCAATGTCCAAGTCATGGCCGTGGCGATCCAAGTTTCCAGTCTCCAAGTCCAAGGTCTGCGGCGATCCAAGTCCCTAGTCTCCTAGTTCGAGGTTTGTGTTCCTCTTTGTCCTCCTTGATTTCCCGGTTCTCTGTGTAGCGAGTAATAAATGCTATTTTATTGAACCTAAAAAAGATGTGTTTGTGTCCTGCTTGTGGGTCCTCTCCCAGCACCCTTGCCCCCACCTGGTAACAGTTCCAGAAGAGTTATTACCCTTTAACCATTAGGCTCCTGAACCAGCGTGGATAACTTGACTCACCTCAACTCTGAACTGATTCCATGACCTCTGGACTCAATTTCAAGGTCTCTGCAACTCACATTCTCAGCATTATATATTTATTATTTTTTAGATTTGCACCATTTTTATTTTGCATATTTGTTTTTTGTCAGTCTTTGATAGTGTGTAGTTTTTCATTGATTCTATTGTATTTTTTTGTTCTACCATGAATGCCTGCAAAACTGAATCTCAAAGTGGTATATGGTGATATATACTGTATGTACTTTGATAATAAATTTACTTTGAACGTTGAAGTCAATTGGGAAGGGAGGGGAACTGAAGATTTCTCCAAATTATTCCTGAAAGGTGCTTTGGAGGCTCAGATGGCTACTTGTAAAGATGGAGGAATAAACGTCATGTCCCAAAGGGGATGTGTATTTTGGGACAGCTTGTGTCCTATAGGTACAAGTTGGTTTATTAGAGGCGTACAGGTTAGTTACCTGTTCATTTGTTACTTGCTCCCAGAATTTATAGAATATTGTTGAAATAAATAAGTACTTGAAAAACAAATATTAAAGGTAGTTAAATGTTTTTGAAGAGTAACAGTAATCTTTATTAAAACACTTTGAAAAAGAGTACACAACAAAGATAGCTATTAAATTTCTTAGCTTTCATTGGAAACCTCCATTCTAGATTAGTCATACTAGCCAAGAACAGTGCTGTGTCATACCCAGGAGTTTAGGAAGCATGGTTTCCTAAATTTGTTGGCTGCACAAGTTCCACCATGTTTGTTCATTAAAATTTGAAAGTGAACTTCTTTAAATATAAAATCACAAATTTTAAAAAACTTATTCAAAGACTAATCATTGCACTAAGCACAACACAACTGATGTATTGTTTAAGAATTTTTGCTGAAAGATTAAAACTTGGTTAATGTAACATGAAGTGTCTTCATTATGGTGCTAAGGTATATGACACCCATCTCTGTGTTTTATACAATCACTGTGAGCTTCTAACATCCTCAGTCCCAACCACCTCCTCTTCATGAACATCTAAGGCATTTTCAATTGCACACTGAGGTTCTGCAAATGCCTATCGTTTTATACTGGATGTACTAATGTTATCGTAAAAACTTTAGAAAAGTAGAAGAAAATGGTAGAAAATACATCATTTTCAATTCAATCTGTTACGTTTCATTTTTCTCTAAACTCTAAAATGCAGGAAAAGGATTTATCAATGTGGAGTTAGCCAGGATTTAATTTTCTTCCTTCAGAAAGTCCTTTTTTTTCTTACCTGGAAAAAATGACAAAAGTGAGTAACATTCTAAGCAAGAAGGAAGAAGAAATTCTAAAGATTAAAAATTAGCTTTATACTCAGTGGCCACTTTATTAGGTACATCTGTGCACCTGCTGGTTTACAAATACTAATCAACCTGTCATATGGTGGCAACTCAATACACCAAAGCATATAGACATGGTCAAGAGGTTCAGTTGTTGTTCAGACTAAACAGCAGAATGGGGATGATTGTTGCAGACCAAGAAATGATTGTTGGTGTTTGAGTATTTCAGAAACTGCTTTCATAGGGGGTGGTTGAAGCAGATAGTATCATGACCCTCAAAAGGTGTTGGAAGGGGTACTTTGATAGAAAAGGAATAGTGGGACACAGGCTGATGCAGTCACAAGGACTTCAATAGATAGATGTTATGGTTGGGATGGTCAAGGTATGATGAAAGGATCTGCTTCTGTGCTATACAATTCACTGATTCTGTTCTATGACCTGTGACTATTGATAAACTTCTGCTCCAGAAAACAAGCAAAATCAGATAAAAGTGGGAGAAACTAAAGTAAAACAAAAATGAGAAATGGGTAGGAGAGAGAAGAACACCACCAGAAAACATTCTATTCATTGCTCCTCAACTGAACCAGGAAAGTACACAGCTCCTAGTTTGTCCCAATGTCATACCTTCTGGATACACACCACACCTGTTCCTCTAACTCCTGTAGGAACCTTGATCCAGAGGTGTTACATAATACAGTGCAATAATAATTGGAAAAATGTATTTAAATATAATTTTAACAATTACACTGGTTGTTGTTAGCTCCTTCTCTAAACGTTTTAATTGAAATATTTTCCTCTGGTGAAATTCTAGTGAATGCCATCCAAGCAACACACAGAAAATGCTGGTGGAACACAGCAGGCCAGGCAGCATCTATAGGGAGAAGCACTGTCGACGTTTCGGGCCGAGACCCTTCGTCTGGACTAACTGAAAGAAAAGATAGTAAGAGATTTGAAAGTGGGAAGGGGAGATCAGAAATGATTGGAGAAGACAGGAGGGGGAGGGATGAAGCCAAGAGCTGGAAAGTTGATTGGCAAAAGGGATACACAGGTGGAGAAGGGAAAGGATCATGGGACGGGAGGCCTAGGGAGAAAGAAAGTGGAAGGGGAGCACCAGAGGGAGATGGAGAACAGGCAAGGAGTGATTGTGAGAGGGGCAGAGAGAGAAAAGAGAGAGAGAGAAAAAAAGGGGGGGTACTAAATAAATAAATAAGAGATGGGGTAAGAAGGGGAGGAGGGACATTAACAGAAGTTAGATAAATCAATGTTCATGCTATCAGGTTGGAGGCTACCCAGACAGAATACAAGTTGTTGTTCCTCCAACCTGAGTGTGGCTTCATCTTGACAGTAGAGGAGGCCATGGATAGACATATCAGAATAGGAATGGGATGTGGAATTAAAATGTGTGGCAACTGGGAGATCCTGCTTTCTCTGGTGGACAGAGCGTAGGTGTTCAGCGAAATGGTTCTGTCTGGGTAGCCTCCAACCTGATGGCATGAACATTGATTTCTCTAACTTCCGTTAATGCCCCTCCTCCCCTTCTTACCCCATCTCTTATTTATTTATCTATCTGTCTATTTATTAATTCTCCCCCCTTTTCTCTCTCTCTCTCTCTTTTTCCTCTCTATGCCCCTCTCACAATCATTCCTTGCCTGTTCACCATCTCCCTCTGGTGCTCCTCTCCCCCTTTCTTTCTCCCTAGGCCTCCTGTCCCATGATCCTTTCCCCTTTTCCAGCTCTGTATCCCTTTTGCCAATCACCTTTCGAGCTCTTGGCTTCATCCCTCCCCCTCCTGTCTTCTAGTATCATTTCTGATCTCTCCATCCCCCTTTCAAATCTCTTACTGTCTTTTGTTTCAGTTAGTCTGGACGAAGGGTCTCGGCCCGAAACATCAACTGTGCTTCTTCCTATAGATGCTGCCTGGCCTGCTGCGTTCTGCCAGCATTTTGTGTGTGTTGCTTGAATTTCCAGCATCTGCAGATTTCCTTGTGTTTGAATGACATCCATTACGTTTCTGCAGATTCAGTCACATTTTCTAATGGGACATAATTTCCCACTAGGCTACCAGTCTGTTATTATGTTCCCAAGTATCAATAGCACCTTTAGTCATAATGACTTTCTCCGTGACCGTGATTGTGCCTTCAGTCTGAGCCTCTCCAAGGATGTTGCTGGCATGACATTGATAAACACCTTCGTCTTCCTTTGTCAGTGGATTTATCTAAGTTATAAGGAGGATTTGAGTTACAAATATTATATGTAGAACCAATAATGATTGCACATTGAACTGTAAATAATGATCAACCCATTAGGAACACTATGTATAGTCCATACATTAATGAAATCACAGTACTGGTATTTATTGGTAGAAATACTTGATAGTATTTTTTAATTACAAATCACTAGTCATATTTACTAAGAAAACAATTTTAAAAATATCCATCCAGCTGGTGCTTAAATAGCCCTCATTTTAATAAATAAATTGCCATTAATGAAGACCCATTTAGGAAAATGCATCATCTCCCTCTCTTTTTGATTAAACGTTAAAAAGAGTTATGTGTAGGCGATAAACTTCCCCAGTTTCGAGAAGTCACCCAGTGAAAAATTGCTCTGCACCCGGCATTTTGCAGGGAAGGTTGTCTGATTACTGCAGAGTGGTGTTAGAAAGAAGTATTCACATAAAAAACACCACCAGGGAAATACACAATATCAAAAGTACCCTGGCAACTTTAAAAATCTATAACTGATAGATATTAGTTTTATGCTGATTCTTTTCAGCTGCTATTTTAGACCACTAGCCTTGAAGAAAATTGTTTGTTAATCCACATAATGATTTTGTTTGTGTTTTCATTTTTTTGTTGCTGAAAGGACAAAAGTCCTTTGCAGGAGAAACATAAACGTGTTAACGCGCTGGATGGTGCATATTGATCGGACAGGTGGGAGACTGGAATGGTCTGGTGGAGAAAGGGAAGAGTATTTCCATCGGAGCATCAGAGTATGTGTTTTAGGAAAGGAAATGGCCTCAACCAATATCGAAACAAGCAGGAGAAAGTAGGCGTTCAATATGTACATTGAGTAAATGCCTTCTCTTTGATTCTGTAATCCTTTAATTGAGATCTCTTAAAATCATTCCATTTCTAAACCATACAAAGCAGTCTTATTTTCTCTCAGAGATGAAGGTTAATGCATTCTTCCCGGACTGTCAGAGAACAGTGGTGCTGGTTGTAGAGCAGCTTGTTAATGAAAGAACTTGCCTCTTTATGATTGCCTCAGTGTGCACTCACCACTGGGTTACCTAATCTCTGCACATGTCCAATCTAGTACTTACCAGAACCCATCCGGTGCTTTCGTGTTTAGATGGCCCACCGCGGACCTGAACCGCAAGATTCACTCGATCTCCGGGTAGCTCTTCCAAAAGCTTTATTCCCTTGGGTGACTCGGTGACCTACTCACAGCCAAAGTGTAAATATTTGAGTGATGAGAAGGTAATAAGTACTACGTTAATGCAGATTTATTATGGAAATGTGCAGTAATGAATAAACAGAAGGCTGTGCATCAGTCTACATGCATGCCAGCACTTCAGACCAGACAATGCAACTCTGTTCCCAGATGTGAGGACTTGCAAATTCAATTTGAAATGCGTAATTAGAATTTACACGTAACAACAGGTACCTATTTAGATCTGGTTAGATTCTCTTAAAGGTAGGAAAGGTATTTTTCCATGTAAAGAGTAAACCTTGCTCATCTTGTGTTTGAGAGTCTGGTTAATGGCTGACAACTCATGAAAATGTTGACCTATAAGTGAATCTAGGATGATGGTGGATATGCAGGAAACGGGAGCTGAGGCTAGAATCAGATCAACCATCAAGTTATTGTATTGCAGAACTCGAACGGTCTATCCTTGTTTCTGCTTCTTCTGTACTGTTGAATGTACTAATTTAAACATTGTACGATACTCCTAGTCTATCATTGGCTTTCATATGTGCTTGTGTGCTTCTCTGTAACAGTACCTGATAATAAGGATGAATTGTTACCGAATTTTCCAGAATATTGCAGCAATCAAGTCAAAGCCAAAATGTATCAATTTCACTGAATTCTGCTTTCCTCCTACAAGAACAAAGCACGTAATCTGACATGTTCTTGCGGTGCCTTTTTGAACTTTAAACTTAAAACCTTGTTTGCCATATTTCATCTTCTCCACAGTCTGAAAGTCTTTAGGTCTCAAACTCACCAGCATATCACTCTTTGTTTGCACATCTGGGCCAATACTTTGCTCTGTGGTTGACATCCAGAATGCGCTGGTACAAGTTCAACATGAGTCACACCTTCTGGCATCTTCAGGAGACTCTAAAGGAAATGTGCTGAGGAAGCAACTCTTGATGACAGTGTGTGCAAACTGGAGCTTAACAAATGTAGCTACTGTCATGTGTACAACACACATGGAGGATGAAGGACCCTGCAGCAGGGAAGAAACCCTTCCTCCGTACTGAATATTTCTCCTGTGGATTATTGTGAGCTAGTGTAAATCTAAGTATTCTAGAGTTGCTGGCTTACAGGAAGGCGTGCTCCCAGAGCTCACGGAGGCTGTCTTGACATTAAAATATCTGGAGTTTGCAGTTGCTCTGTACGAAGCAGCAAGGGACTATTTCACTAGGGGTCTGCTTGGCTTCTGAAGATTGTCATCAACAGTATTGGGACTTTGGATTATGTTGGAATTTTGTACCCTGTTGCATCTCAGGACAGCCTGCTACTTAAATAAAGTGTCATCTATAGTAATGGAAAACCTGCAACAAAGTTCTAGACCGCTCTTGGTGATATTATATTTTTGTCACAAGCACAAAGAGTTTTAGTGTGTCTTTAATATCATAATGTTCACTGCAACGTTGAACTACCTTTCACAGTTTCAGACTGTGTCCTAGTATTGCATGGTATCCTTCGGTACAGGTCTGTCTACTACAGTTTTGGATTTTCATCTTCGACTGCCCCTTCTATAAGAGAAAAATAAAATATCCTGTTGATTGCCTGTGTCCTACCTTTCTCCAGGTGACAATCGGAGTTGGAACAGCTTTCACTTCACAGGCCAGGTAGACCTGGGCACCAGTCACATTCTGGACTGACTTCGGGGAGAGGATGATTACAGGAGCTATAAGAAAGCAGATGAAACAAAATCTATTTAATGTTGGGATCTCTGTACATATTGTGAACTGACTTTGAGGAGAGAATGATTACAAATGCTGGTAGAGAATTCGTTGGAGAAATTCATCTTTCAAAAGCAGAGTTTATTTAATATTGGCTTCTTATGTTTCAAATTTCTATTTGCAATCTTTCTGTCCTGCTCTTTCCTACTGTGTGAGAATTTTTCCCTCAACTGAAAATGAATGAGATGCTCCGACCACTGATGGGTAGACAGCTTTAGGAGAAAAATCAGGAATTACTTTTTCCATTAACATTATGATGAAAACCTAGAATTTTTCCCTACTTGTAGGTTAACGAGAGCTTCAAGGTTGAGCTAGTGCTAGTGAGGGCATTAAATATGTGAATAGTGCAGGAACTTAACCAATGGTAGATGAGAGGGTTGCTGTAATGTGGCTGTGCACGCTTGGTTGCAGACTTTTCCCATGCCATAGCAATACTTAACAAGTTAAAGATAACTGCCAGCCTTTGATATGCTGTGGGATCTACTGGGTCTAAATGCATCAGAAGGTAGGTCATATTGGAGCTTTAGGAGCAGATACAACAATTGTGAATACTCTCCCTTCCATCTCATATTTTCTGTACTAATTAATCCATTTGATCAATTGGATGGGATCATTTGTGATTTCCATAAACTACACTTCTATTAATAACAAAATTCCTCTTTGATTAGTTTTCCCTTTATGTAGGGAAGGACAATGTCAGTCAATTTGTGAATGAGTTGAACATACAGAAACAGGTCCTCAGCCCATGACGTTATCCTGAGCTAATTAAACTAGTAATAAAACACTGTCCATTTCCACCTTCTCTGTACATTCATGTGCCTATCTAAGAGCCCTTTAAACAGCTGACAAACAATAGAAAATCTGCGTTCCTCCAGCATTTTGTGTGTTGCTTAAATAGCTCTATTATTTTTGCCTCCACTACCATCGCCGACAGCACATTCCAGACACCCACCACTCTCTGTGTTAAAAAAAACTGCCCTACAATTCTCCTTTAAACTTACCCCCTCTCACTTTATGTGTGTACCTTCTAGAGTTAGACACTTTGAATCTGGGAAAAGCTACTAGCTATCCACTCTATCTGGCATCTCATAATCTCATAAACCTCTTTCAGCTTCTCCGCTCAGCTTATGCCATTCTAGAGAAAAGAATCCTATTTCATCCATCATCTCCTTATAGACCATGCCTTCTAATCCAGGCATCATTGTAGTAAACCTTTTCTGCAGCCTCTCCAAAATCTCTACATCAGTGGTTCCCAACCTTTTTTTGGCCATGCCCCACCTAATCACCTCTAAAATCCTGATGCCCCCTGTGGTGATATATAATTCTTATTATTCAAAGAGTGAACTCCTATTCACCTGGAGGAAGCCTAAAAGACCATTAACTTGGTTTAAACAAACTTCAAATTACCCCCACGTATGCCCCACGTTGGGAACCACTGCTCTACATCCTTCCTATAGTGTGACAAACAGAACTACATGCAAGCTAGCTGGCACATAATGTCAGATTAGATACATTAATTTAAGCATATTGTTCCTAAATCCAGAATATGGTGTCAAAACAATATTACATATACAGTACAATATTATATATAGTACTATCATAACAGCAGAAACCGATAGAGAGAGAAAGGGAGGGGTATCATTCACACACTTACTTCAATGTGAACAGGAAAAACAATAAACAGTAGGCCAAACAGGGTTGACAAACTATAACACTCAAAAGAAAAGCTAGATGCCAACACAAGGCTGGAAGGAATATCTAGATAGTAAACAAATACCACTAGTCTTCAGTGTCAGTCGACTTTATAGTCCACTCTCAGGCAATGAATGCAAGCAGGCAACGTAATGTTGCTGTGCTTTGCCAAAGTCTCGACAAGTGCTACAACGAAAAGATGGAAGTTAATATCACCTTAATTAAATAATTAGCTGACACATGCGTATTCATGAGCACAATTGCCGAATCTGCTGTGCAGCCAAGTCTGTGGTGTGACAGGGCCTCCTTACCCAGGCACAGCTCCTAAGGCACCACAGACCTGTCCCACTGGAAGTTCCAGATGAGTGACTTGTCCAAGATGTCCTTCACTGGGGATCCAAGAATGTTCATCAGAACTATATTCTTCCCAATCCACAAGGTACTGGACCTTACTATGTATCCAGCGAGATGCCAGGAGACGCCACATTGTATTGAGCAGGGAACCATATACCAAGTGAGGAGGAGGGGGAGTTTGGTGTGACTGAAGCCAGGGGAGAGGTAGTAACCGGCTTGAGCTGCGAAACATGGAATACTGGGTGGATCTTCATTGATGCCGGTAGATGCAATCTATGGGAGACCTTGTTGACAGCCTTTTCCACCACAAATAGTCCCACGTAGCATGGAGCCAATTTGCAGCTCTCGACTTTCAGGGGAAGATCCCTTGATGCCAAGCAGATCTCCTCACCTGGCTTTGAAAGGCTTTAACTGTCGGTGGATCCAATCAGCCTGCCGGGCATATTACTTCTGCGCGTTCAGCAGAGAAGTCCTGGCTTGCTTCCAGGTGTGCTTGTAGTGATGGATCAGCTGTTCAGCAGCAGGAACTCCTACATCAATTTCCTGGTCAGGGAAGAGCTGTGGCTTGAATCCCCTCTGGCATTCAATGTGGGACATACCTGTGGGGGACAACTGGAGGTTATTGTGGGTGATCTCTGCCCAAAACAATTGGGAGCTCCAGTATGTGGAGTTGGAAGAGGCAAGCAGTGCAGGGTTGTCTCCAACTCCTGGTTCACTCTCTCAGTCTGGCCATTGGCAGAACCAGACAAGAGACTGGCTGTGGCTCTACAAGACAGCAGAAAGCCATTCAAAGGTGGGAAGCGAACTGTGGTCCACGATCAGACTCTATGTCTTGAGGAAAGCCGTGGAGCCTGAACGTGTGTTGAACCATGAGTGTGGCAGTCTCACGAGCCGATGGGAGCTTAGGGAGGGCAATGAAGTGGGCCTAGAGCATAGAGAATTGATCCATAATGACCAAAATGTAAGTGTTTCCATTAGATGGGGGCAGCCCAGTGATGAAATTCACCTAGAGGTGGGATCAAGGGTGGTGGGGCACAGGATACGGACATAACAAACCAGCAGGATGCTGGTGTGATGTCTTGTTCTGTACACAGGTGGGACAGGCAGATACAAAGTCATGGACATCCTGGGACATAGATGGCCACCAAAATTGTCTCTTAATAAACTCCAGGGTCTGTTGAATTCCTGGATGGTCAGCCAGACGGTGGAGTGACCCCATTCCAACACTTTGGAGCACAATGTAGCAGGGACAAACAGCTGGTTGGGAGGTTCCCCACTTGGGCTTGGGTCCAACTGTTGGGAGGTCCTCACCTCTGTCTCTATTCCCCAGATCACTGGACCAACAATATACGAATGAGGAAGGATGGGCTCCAGATCAGCGTTGTCCCCAGATCAGTCGAACTGCTGGGAGAGAGTTTTGGCCTTGGCATTATAGCTGCTGGGATGATAGGTGAGGATGAAATTAAACGGTGAAGAGGAGAGCCCACCAGACTTGACAGGTGTTGATTCGCTTTGCGTCCTGAATGTAGGAGAGGTCCTTGTGATCTGTCCAATCCAAGAAAGGATGCTCTGTCCCCTCCAGCCAGTGTCGCCATACCTCCAGTGCCTCCTTGACAGCCAGAAGTTCCTGGTTCCCAACATCATAATTACTCTTGGCCAGGGTCAAGCAACGGGGAAGAAAAGCACAAGGGTGCAGTTGATTGTCTGCAGAAAGCACTGAGAGGAGACAGCTCTAATGCTGGCATTGGATGCATCCAACTTGACAATGAATGGCTGCAATGTGTCTGGGTGTTGCTGCATGGGGGCAGTAGCGAAACTTCACTTAAACTTCGAAAATGCTTGGTTGGCACTGTCTGTCCAATGGAATCCTGCAGGTCTTCCTAGTGACTGCATTTATGGGAGCAGCGATAGAGCTGAAGTTCTGGATGAAGCGGTGATACAAGTTTGCAAACTCCATGAAACACCATACCTGTTTGACTGTAGATGGTTTGGGCCACTCTGTAACTGCCTGAACTCGAACACTAGATGGGGTAATTATATAGCCCAGAAACAACACCTAGTCTTTATGGAATTTCTTGGGCTTGGCGTACAGGTTATTTTCGAGGAGCCATCTCCAGACATAGATAAGGATGTCATCTAAATACACAAAAACAAACTGGTTCAACATGTCTCTAAGCACATCGTTAACTAAAGCTTGGAAATCAGCGGGGGCGTTGGCCAGACCAAAGGGTATCATGAGGTACTCACAGTGGCCATTAGAGGTGTTGAAAGCTGTCTTCCACTCATCCCCTTCTGTCATATGAACTAAATTATAAGCATTGTGCAGATCAGTTTTGGAAAATATGGTTGCTCCCTGGAGATGTTTGAAAGCAGATGCAGGCAGGGGAAGAGAGTAAAGGTTCTTCACAGTGATGTTGTTCAGGGGTCGATAATTGATGCAGGGATGCAGTTTGCCATCTTTCTTGTTCACAAAAAAGAAGCCCGCTCCTGCCAGTGTGGTTGACGGACGAATAAACTCCATGGCCATTGCCTCCCTGATGTATTCCTCCATGGCCTCCATTTCAGGACGAGGCAGGGAAAAGCGCCAGCCCCGGGGAGGACTAGCGCCAGGTACGAGGTCTATGGTGCAGTCACATGGCTGGTGTGGGGGGGGGGCAGGGAGGTGGCCATTCTTTTACTGTAGACCTCAAGAAGATCAGCATATTCAGCCGGAATATCAGATAGATCCACATTTTTAACTGATACTGGAACGGAGCTTCAGCTGGACTCAGGCAGATAGACAGGCATCCCCTCCCCATTCTTGGAGTGCTTTAAGAGTCTAGTCAATCCATGAGTTATGTTGGGATAACCAGGGGAGACCAAGCATCAGTGGCATTCAGGTGAATCAACCGTATAGGACAGTTCTTCACTATGGTTGCCTTCGAGCACAAGTTTGAGGGATTTGGTGGAAAGGTGAATCTGGCCGGTTGACTGTCCATGGCTTCGATGTTGATCTTTTCTCTTAGTTCTTGTGTTGGAACTCCCCATCTTTGAGCTAGCGTGGCAAAGATTGTTGGGGCAGCAGAAAAGGAGGACCTGCGAGATGCTGGGAGTGGGACTCATGCGGCCAGAGGCTGCTAAATCGCATTGACCCTGCTGTTCGCAGTGAGTTTGTGGATGGAGGCTGTGAGAGCAGAGATCGCACATACCTGACTCTGTCTGCACATACCTGACTCTGTTGAACAGTTGCGGCGAGGGATGATACCTGTTCTTCTAGATGAGATTGGGCTTGGCGGCACAAGATTATCTGCATCAATGCTTCAGTAACTTCACCCAGGACAGATTCAATTGCCTGTAGTTTGTCCCCTACCTGACCAATGAACCTCAGGGCCGAGGTCAGCTGCTCTCTAACTGCCGGGTCCATCTTTGAGGTCAAGACTTCCGGTCAGGTCATTCGAATGTGGCCCAAGTGCGGAGAGAGAGACACTCAAGTGGGTCGATAGTTCACAGACTTTAATGCAAACAGGCTGTTAAGCGAAAAGAAAATAAAAAATGCTAGGCCAAGCAGGGCTGTTAACTAAAACTCTCAAAATGGAAAACTGGATGCCAACACTGCAGCTGAAAGGAATATCTAATTATAAAACAAACATCACTAGTCTTCAGCATCAGTCCACTTGATAGTCCACTTTCTCAGGCAAGGTCAAATGCAAGCAGGCAGCATAAATTTGCTGTGCTTTTCTCAAGTCTTGACAAGTGCTACAACGAGAAGAAGGAAGTAAAATACTGCTATAATTAAATAATTAGTTGACACATGCATATTCATGAGCACAATTGCCGAATCTGCTGCGCAGTCAAGTCCTTGGCTGTGACAGATACAGCTTAAAAAAGTCCTAGCTAATGACGTGATCTACTGACAAGGTGCAGCTATAGAGGGCTATCTGGCATAAAATGAGCAGAGGACAACAGTTGATTCTCTCTTTATAGAGACTTGTTCACTCAGGTAAGGGCTAGATGTCAGTTCTTACTACAATTATATAGAATTTCTACCTAGGTAACTATGAACTTAAAAGCAAGGGAAGGCAACACAGGTTAATTAGGTAGGTTTTTGGGATGGGGCAAATTGATTTATGGTTAGAGATTTATTAGATTTAGCTGATTATTTTAAGAGAGTTGATTATACATGATCTTATTAAATCCCACAGCAGGTATGAGGGGCCAAATTGAATCAGGCAGCAGCTATGGAGCGGAATTAACAGTTGATGCTTTGACCCGGGAGCCTTCATCAAGACTTGGACCGAAACGTCGACTGTTTATTTGTCTTGATGGCTGCTGCCTGACCTGCTGAGTTCCTCCAAAATTGTGTCTGTTTGTCTCTGTATTTCCAGCATCTGCAGAATCCCTTGAGATTATGAGTCGTCAAATGTTCTGTTTCCCCTTTTATTTCTTATTTTCTTGATGTTGGTGAGATGCTTCTTATCATTACATAATTCTGGTCAATTAGAATTAGTGTACACTTAGCGCGCATTGAATGATGAGCATTTGCAAGGATTAGAGAATGTGAAAGAGACTTTTAAATTCTGTTTTTTGTGAAGGGCAGCAAATTCTCAGAAAATTAATGATTTTTTTTTTGATTTCCAATGTTGGTTTTAATATTTCATCCAAATAACCTAATGGTCTGTACTTTACCCTGGCTCCTAAAACCATGTTAACCCGGTTAACCAGGAAAGGACACCAGATGCCAATCCCACTTGATCCAAACAGCAATTTAATATGCACTGTATGAACCATGCAGTCAGGGTAGATTTGTTTGTTGAGTGGGCTGCTTTAAAGTCAGTTTCACACTGTTAAGGGAAAACAGAGGAGCCATAACAAACTTTGGAATACAACAATAAAAACTTGGCACTTAGGCAACTTAGTAAATACGAGACAAAATTGTCACATAACAGGCATGATAACTTTGTTTCTAAGTAACTGTTCAGCAATCAGAGTCTAGACCTGTGTAACGATTAGATCTGTATGAACAGTATGCAAGACAAACTTTTAATTGTACCTCAGTGCATGTGACAGTAATAAACCAATTCCAATGATTCAGGGCTGTGGGTTCAAATCCCTCCAGAACACCTTGTAAATTTAAATCCAAGCATTTAAAATATTGTCTTAGTAATTATTGCCTTGTAAAACTGTTTCATCAAGCAAAGCAAATCTTTAATTTTTACCCAGTCTGCCCACATGTCACTAAGACTCACCAATGTGTTTGACTTTTAAATGCTCCTTCCATTCAATGCCATTAAGGATGGGCAATAAATGCTGTCATCACAGTCGGAATCAGGTTTACTATCACTGGCATATTTCATGAAATATGTTGTTTTGCAGTAGTGCAGTGTAATACATAAAAATTATTATAAGTAATATAAAAAATGAATAAATAGTGCATAAACAGCCCAAAATAGTGAGGTAGCATTCATGGGTTAATGGACCTTTCAGAAAGCTGATGGCAGAGGGCAAGAAGCTGTTCCTAAAACATTGAGTATGTGTTTTCAGGCTCCCATATCTCCTCCCTGATGGTAGTGATGAGAAGAAGACATAACGTGCATGGTGAGGGTCCTTAATGATGGATGCTGCATTCTCAAGGCACTGCCTTTTGAAGATGTCCTCGATGAAGAGGCTAGTGCACATGACAGAGCTGGTTGACTCTACAATCTTTACCAGCTTTTCTCGATCCTGTGCATCGGAGCATCCATACCAGGTGGTGATGCAACCAATCAGAAGTGAAACTGCACCTTACTGACATTGAGTGAAAGATTGTTGTGAAACCATACAACCTGCTGACCTATCTCACTCCTGTATGCCTCCTCAATGATCAGTCATGTCCACATCCCATGGTGAATGAATAAAATTAGACAGTGTGTCCGATCATCAACAAAACATCCTTGTAGTCACAACAAGTCAGCGTTATTAACTTACCTTCTGCATAATCTGGAGCTTGCTTCACAGTACAAGGCTGCTTCAAGTTAAAAACACTGCACAATATTGGAAATAGGACAAGATTTGCTTGCAGATGTTTCCTAGTGCAAACAAGCATCTAATACGTCCCTGATTGAAGAGGAGTGCAGCAGAAGGGAAAGGAAATAGCACTGTGCTGTACAGCAAAGCAGATGGGAGTTACAGGGTGAAAGAATTGCAGGGGATCTTTCCCAGGGGTTTCAGTGTCAGGGCAGGGGGGGGGGGGGCACAGGGCCAGGATCAGAGCTCCCTCTGCTGAGAACTCTCTGCCTCTGACCTGGCAGGGATCCACCTCTCTTTGTCACACTAGCCCCGCAGAAGTTTATGTATTTGCTGCACTTAGCTTTTCTCCAGTCCTCATAGCTGTACAGCTACTGCAATGAAACTTAGGGTGAGCTTGAATATAATCTTCCTAATTACACTTCCATCAGCACTAAAAAGACTCAGGCTACTCAAACAGCACCAAAATCCCACTGAGTCAAGCCAATGGAGCTATTGACTGTTGAAAACTCAAAGTTAGGACCAAGTTAAGAAGTCCATTGATTCAAAATCCCTAAATTTCTCCATGCTCAGTGTGGAACTGGGAAGAAATGTAGGTAGTAGAATTTACAATTTTATAAGGCAGTGGCTAACAGGTCTTTATAAAAACTATCAAGTGAATGCCACAGCAGGAGCCACTATTATTGAGTCTGTAGTAAATCGTTCCTCTTATTAACAAAGTGGGAGAGTGATTTTAAAGGGGGGCTCCAGAACTTTTGCCAAATATCCTCTTATTATGAGAGAACTGGGGATGTCTGCAGGGAAGCTGGGACTCCCGTGGATCATTTATAGATTTAGTTTTGACAGCTGTTACATTTCACACATCCCCATCTGCTAGTAATGTTCCATTTCTAAGATAATGAATAGGGTAAAATCGGACATAATGTTTTTCAAGAGAGTGTCGAAGGGCTGAAACAGTTTGTGCTTTGACACATTTCCTATAGAATTGTTAATTGACAGCAGCAATACAGATGCATAAAAAGCTATTGGTTCTCTAAACTGCAAGGAGCAAAGGATTATTCTGCTATCCATTTTGGTTTAAAAGTAGAATTCATCTATTATATTGTCCTTCAGCAAATGTTACAAAATAGATTTGCCTGAAATTCCCATAAACCTACTATCTTTTCTTCTCTGGCCCATGTGTGACTACGGACAATATGGACGACTCTTCCCTGCCTTTTGAAATGACCTGTAAAACCATTCACTTATATTATAAAAGCCACATTAAAACAGAATGTTGGCTTTTACCAGAGTTCAAGAAGGTTGTTTATATTTGAGGTTACTATTTAAAAGAGATATGAAGTACAGATTATTCTGTCAGGGGATTGTGAGTCCTTTAAATATCACAGAGTGATAGAAAATGGAAACAGGACCCTCAGCCCGCTGAATCAGCACTGACGATTAAACACCTATTATAATAATTCTACAATAATCTCATATTTTATTTTTCAGGTTTCCCATCAGCTGTAGGTAACAACACAGTCTCTCACTCACCGACACAGTAGGGGAAGTTTACAGTGGCCAATCAACCTATAACACACACCTTTGGGAGGTGGGAGGGAAACGCATAGAGTCATAAGGAGAACATGCCAATGTCATGCAGACAGCACTGGAGATCTGACTGAGCCCGGATCCATGGAGCTGTGAGATAACGCCTCTCTACTAGCTGCACCACTTTGAAGATCTCTACATCAAAGGACATGGAAACAAATTATTTTCATATATATTTAAAATGGATGTAGATAGATTTTCAATAAATAAGACACTGAAAGACAACAGCAGATAAACAGGAATGCAGAATTGAGGTTAGAATGAAATCATCCAGTCATTCTTGATTCAACTGAATGATGAAGGAGGCTCAGTGGTGGGGTGGGGGGGGGGGGGGGGGGGTTGGGAGGCCTTATCCTGCTCCTAATTCATACGTTGCCACCATATACAGCCAAGTTTGATGGGATTTTGCAGCCCATTACCTCATCACAATAGTAATTACCTATATTAAAAATGGGGTAAAATTGGTAGGACAGCAAATTAGCCATGTAATCTTGGCTGTACATAATTGTGGAAGAGTGGGCTTCCATGAGCCTTGAACAAAATGATAATAGGCAAAGTGCCTTTGATGCAGCCATCCAAAAACCAATTTTACTCCAGAGCAACACACACAAACTTCTGGAGGAACTCAGCAGGTCAGACAGCATTTATGGGCAGGAATATAACAGATGACATTTTGGGCTGAGACTGTTCTTCAGAAATTTAACTCTGCTTATCACATCCAATCCATTCCAGAATATGACAAACCTCACAACAGAATCCAAACGAGATTCCACACTTCTTCAAACACATTAGAATTACGATCTAGAATTATGTCTGTGTGGGCACAAGTCTTCTGAGATGAGGACTTGAGTATGTACGGAAGGATGAGTCAAAAGATGGAATAATCTCCACTGTCATGGATTTACCATTGTGATTATGCAGAAATGCCTCAAGTTAAGTCTGGTAATATCTCTAGCCCCAACTTTTGGCTCAACACCCCAAGTACTGTTTGATTGTTAGAAGTTTCAATGCATTCCTTGATCAGCTCAGTGGGCTCTTTTGAACCCTAGCCAAGATGCCAACCTGTATTCATTCTGTTAGTGGTCATTTTACCTCAAGGATAGCAACGTGGTGCAGCTGGTGAAGTTCAGAATGGATGGCTTCACTCACTGCAACACTGAACTGATTCTACAACCTATGAACTCATAAATTCCCCCAAGTGTGTAAGTGATTGTCAGAATTTGAGAGAAGTTGATGGGAATGTGGAGAGATTAGAACAGGGTGGGCAAGGATTATTGTAAAGGGGCATTTGATGGTCATTATAGACTTGATGGGCTGAAGCATGTTTCTTTTCTGTAGGAACCCACAGCTCTTTAAAAGAAAGCAAACTTCCCAAGTCCTGCCTTGGGTGAATTCCTCATTCTCATTTTTGTTTCCTTATGAAATAAAAACAGAATCTGCTGGAAATTCATAGCAGGTCATGCAGCATCTGTGGAGAGAGTAACAGAACAGATGAAAGATCATCCATCTGAAACAGCTAGATCTACACACTGGTGTTTGCATGACCATCTCCACATTTCCAGCCACTCCCATACTTTAGTTGACATCATCTACAGTGGTTTATATTATTTTTTGGCTTGGTTTCCAATCCATAAATTTGAACCCATCCAAAAATTCTCCTGACCATATACAATTCCACTTCCGTCATTGCCATCTGTTCTGTCATCTGCAATTGTCATCAGCTTTGCTGTGTTTAAATTTATCAAAGTATAAATTACCATCTGGGACTGTGAAGATTACAATATATTCAATATAACAAACATCAACAGCAGCCACGAAAGTTTAATATGACAAGTTTGGCTTCTCCTTTGTTCCAACTCTAAGTCCACTATGTCTGCTTTTTGCTCCAATGCTCTCCTGAATTTTGATGTGTGAAGAATAAAATAATCCACTAGAACCAATGAGCAGGGATCCAGAGGCACTGGTGCAAGGCAGAGACAGCTGCCACATCATTTCAACATCACTAATTGTAGTGCTTGGAGTCAACTTCCATACACTGGCAGTAAGGCTCCAAGTCTGAAATTTGTGATGTTGAAATATGTTTACTGTACCAAAGAGGAGGCTAGCTACTGCTTCAGTGAATTTGTCCATGGAGAGTCAGTACAAATGAGATTTGACTTCCTCAGATTTGGGAGAAAATAAAAGACCTGTGAATGCATCTCCAAGTAGATTCAAAACAGAGTAATAGGAGTGAGTCACCGGAACAGAAAGACTTGAATCTTTTCAATCCATTGCTACTACTGGAAGATGTCTGTACAAAGTTTTCATATTGAATTGAAGATATATTGCATATTATACTGTACTTTACACTCAGTGGCCATTTTATTAGGTATCTCCTGTACCTGATAAAGTGCCCACTAATTGCATATCGATGGCCTTCAGCTGCTGCAGCTCATCCACTTCAAGGTTCGATGTTTTGTGAGTTCAGAGATGTTCTTCTGCATGCCACTGTTGTAATGTGTGTTTATTTGAGTTCCTGTCACCTTCCTGTCAGTTTAACCAGTCTGGCCATTCTTCACCGACCTCTCTCATTAACAAGGCCCTTTCACCCACAGAACTGTCACTCACTGGATGCTTTTTGTCCATTTGCACCATTTTCTGTAAACTGTAGAGACTGTTTTGTGTGAAAATCCCAGAAGATCAAAGATTTCTGAGATGCTCAAACCACCCTATCTGGCACCAACAATCATTCCACAGTCAAAGTCATTTAGATGACATTTCTTCCCCATCCTGATGCTTGGTCTGAACAACAACTGAACCTCTAGAGTCTAGACCATGACTGCAAACTTCTGTGCAAGGAGTTCCTACATTACATGATTGGCTGATCAGATATTTGCATTATCGAACAGGTGTACCTGATAAGATGGCCACTGAGTGTATATTCAAGTTTATTCTTTACAATCAGATTCTTTAATATCTCTATTAAAAAGGATGTTTTATATATCTTAACTGTGGAGTGTAGGGTTTTAGCTCACAGTCTAACAGGAGCAAATTGCTACCATTCACTGCTACTATAGCATGTCTGGAGAACATGCATTTAAGCTGAGGGATGGAGTGAGTTTAGCGTTCATGCAGTTAAGGTGAGGGGATAGTATTGAAGGGAGATATATGGGGCAAGTTGTTTTAAAAGACAGTTAGCTGCCTGAAAAGAGGGATTCAGGTACAATAGTGAGGTTTAAGAATCTTTTACACAGACATGTGAATATGCAGAAAATGGAAGGAAAGGAATTATGCATGAGCAGGAGATATTCAGTATAATTTGGCATCTTGTTCGGCACAGACATTGAGGGCTGAAGAACATATTTCCCATGTTACTCTATGGTCTATGTACAGCACAATATGGCATTATTTATGCAATGTCTTCTTTGAGATTGTAGCAAAAATTGAATCATTTTCTGAAATCATCATGACGCCTCATCATTGTAAGAGGTACACATTTCCACTGTACAAATTTCAGTCATCTGTCACTGAGTACCATTCAGTGAATTGAACAATCAGTGTACAACAATTGGTAATCAACTAATGTAGATTATTTGGTGGCCAGCCAGTGTAGACAATTCATTGATCAACTAGCACACACTGGTCTATTCCTGGTTGGCCTTCTACTTTTCACCTTCATTAGGAGAAATGGCGCCTGTCCTAACCTGCTCCAGTTCTGAATGTGGATTAAACCTGACCAACAAGGGATCCTGGATGATCAATTTTAAACATTCCAATTCCTCTGAAATATTGCGGAATATTGGTAGCTCGGGTTGGCTATTTGTAAGTTTGGTTGATTGCCAAGCTTGACAAAATATTTACAGATGTTTCAGCTTCAATCGAGAAGCCATCATCAGTGCACAGTTGAAGGTGGTGTCTCAGAATGGATACTGATTAGACATCATGATCTGGTTGGCTGGTTTAAAACACTGAACAGTTTAGCAGTAGATGATTTTGATTGGCTAGCTAATCCCTCGAAGCTAGCCAGTCAAAATCCTCTACTTGTTTTCAAATCCATCTGTGGCTTCATCCCTCCTTCATTCTGCAACCTCCCCCAGTCTACAACTCGCTCTCCTCTGAGATAGTTGTGTTACATTAAATGTGGCCTCGGCCCTCCACATTCTTGATTTGAATTGTGTTGTCATTAGTGGCTATGCTTATGGACCTCTGCTCTGTAATTCCTTTCCTAAACCCCTTTCCCTTAAATCACTCTTTAAAACCTTTCTCATTGATTAAATTTTAGGTCACACCGAGACACTGGAGACTGCAGCCACTGGAGTCTAGAGCAACAAGCAAACTGCTGGAGGAACTCAGTGGGTTGAGCTGTGTTTCTGATGCAGGGTTTTGAACAAGGATATTGACGAATCACTACTGTGGCTCAGTGTCAAGTGCTGTTGAAACTCTTCTCTGCAACAGCAGTAAACTATAAACACAAATTGTTGTGTTGCTGATATCAATTCAGTGAGCACCACTGGCAAGTAACAAGTGGATAAAATTCAGTGTGTAACTAATGAATTAATGTACCAGTTGCCATGCTATGTATACAGAATTATCTGCACTTGTATAAAAATCCAAACAGATTATCCATGTCCCTTGGGGATATACCTGCTGGTCCCAATGCAGACAGCTTACCTGGCTCCATTCTAATACTTCGAGTGGTCTCAAGGCAGTGCGTGGGGCAATAACTGCTGACTTGTCAGTGCCTCCCACATCTTAGCAATGATCTTAAAAATATTAGTCCAACTTCTTTGTAGAAATACAATTGAACCTTTATATTAACATATTTTTGACCTTAGCTCTGTGAATAAATAAGACTGACATTTTGTATAGCTGGGAGCAGGAATTTACAGAAGGACATGAGCAGATTCAATGAGCATGAGGCTGCAATTCATTGAGAGGAAGCGTGATTAAAAATACAAATTATAAAATTTTCATAAAAGAGGACTGGTTAGTAACTTTTGGGAAGAGAGATCCCAATCTAAATACAGTATGTCTCCTGTAAATCACAACTCCGAATTACTAGTATGAAAAATGTGGAGGAAGCTAAATGTATCCTTTGACAGAAATGTTCACACTTAGAATTAGAGAAGGAAGCAGCTAGCATTTTGTGAGATATAACTCCAGGAAAACTTAAACTCAGCCAGCTGTTGGTGTGCTTGAGCACAAAGTTCCAGATTGAAAACCACTTGACAAAAAGGGAAAATGAAGGAGAGATGAAAGGCTTTGGATTGCAATGAAGAAGAGAAATAAGGGAAGAGGGAGGCTTTGTGGGGAACAGAGAGAGCTGTGGTTAACAATGAAGAGAGAAGCAGCAAAAAAAAGAAAGAAATTTATGGAAACAGTAGCAAGATCTTTAAACACTTCCTGGACTACCAGCCAGGTCCAGGCAACAATTTTAACCGATGTTTTGATGACAAATTCTGTCATCTTCACAGGGGTGATGCATGGGCATGTCTAGTCTGATGGTATATATATTAAATTCCTGTCGTCCATTCCTCGATTGGTTAGGCCTTAACCAATCAAGTTCCTGCTCTCTCACCTTGTTTAAAATCGCTTTCTAGTTCTTACTTAGAGCGAGACCTTCATCTTTCTTGAAATTCTAATTGTTCAGTCTTACTTCAATGGCTTTCTTTACCAGGCAGTCCCAAAAGCCATTGGCACTGTATAGTAGTTCTGTCTGTTGAAGTCAATCCAGTGGTCATTGCATATGCAGTCTTCTGATACCGCCAATTTCTCCGGTAAACCCAAACGGATACACTGCCAATGCTCCTTCCACCATGCACCTGTCTGGCCAAAATACGCTGTTCCTCATTCAAAGGGAACCCTGTAAGGGCCAACCATCCTGAGTTCCAGGTCACCTTTGACCAACATAACCTGGGATTTGAGATTCCTTATGGGTTTGCTGATGGTGTTACCTGGTATTTCTTCAGGATCCTGGTGATCCTTCCAAAAACCATGGAAATATAGGGAAGACAGACGGTAGTGATGGGTTCCTCCTCGTTATTAGGTCTCCTCATTTTTCCGTCAACCCTTTTAAGAGCCTGACTGATTTCCCTCACCTTGTAGCTATTCTGCAGCTTATGCAAGACTCAGGCAAGTTACCTAACCACTGCTGAGCATGAATTCTTCAGTGAGCACAGGCATAAGCAAGAATGATAAAGTCACGCAAACTAAACAGAATACACAATTGCTCAGCTTTGCACAGCCCCATTGACAGTGAAACAAATGGGTGGCATTTATTCACCTACAACTCAGTTGTTTCTGCAGTATATTAAAAAGCAGCAACTGATAAACGCCTACTAAGATAGGTGACCTGTTAATATATTACAATATTAATGTTAATGCATCTGCAGGTCAGGGCAAAGCCTACATCCTGTTAGTATTTCACCAGTAATGAGATGAATGTCTGGGCATGTTCTCTTTATGAAGGTGGACACATGAATCTCATGCAAAGCCCTGGAACCCACATTACTTGTATTGTTATTTATCTGGAGATACAGCATAGTAACAGGCCCTTACGGCCAATGAGCCCCTCTGCCCGATTACACCCATGTGACCAATTAACCTACCAACCCATGTCTTTGGAATGAGGGAGGAAACCACAGCACCCAGAGGAGACCCACGTGGTCATGGGGGGAATGTACAAACACCTTACAGACAGTGGTGGAATTGAATCCGGGTCACTGGCTCTGTAATAGCATAATGCTGACCATTACAGTGTCTTAAGGTTGTCATAGCTGGGGGAGGTAGTGGGGATAAGCTCCCACCACCTATCAAATGCTCAATGGTGTGTGTATCAATTAGCCTCTGACAATCAAAGCCCTTACATGTGGTTTAGCTACTAAGCCCAGCAGAACCATTTCTACTGACAGGAGAAGAAGCAAAGGTGGATTATTAGGCCCTCAAAACCAGTCACTTCGGGCAGATGTGGCTCATCACCTTTGGCTGCAGCTCATCTAAGAGAAGGAAAATTCTGATCTCAAATCTCCACTACTTTGCAGCTACACCCTCTCATGGGGAAGGCTTTGGGATTAAGCTAAAGGAAAAATCCAGAGCAAGAGTCCATACAGCATTTCTACGCTGAGTTCAACGCTGACTGGCTGGCAACTCCTGTGATGTCGCTGGTGTAAAACTGTATTGGTCTCTGCGTTTCCTTTCGATTCATCAGCTGCGTGGGGGGGGGGGGGGGTCCCTGCTGTGTGGGCAACAGCGTTCTCTCCATATTGTACTGTCCTGGCCTGCAGACAGCTGTGGTTGATCCTGACCAATGGAGGGCCTCAACACTACACTACCATGCCACCCCAATTTAACTCTGATCTTGTCCCTCTGCATTGGAGGATTCCTGGAGGCTAGGAGGAGGCACATACTTTAACTAATGCTTACAGAGCCTTAAAATTGAATTTAGGATTTATTCTTTGAGGCAGCAAAATTATGATTAGTTATTCTAAATCTCATGGCCCACAGTATTCAATGTTTATCAGCATGAGTCATTCTTTAGCTGAAGTAAGAGCAGGTGACATATCAAAGGAAGACTGAAAGGGCTCCAGGAAGTAAACCTTCTGATGGGACTCTATATCGGCAAAAAAAAATGAAGAGAGGGATAATGGTACAGAATTCATATGGAGCAGTTTGCAAATTCAAAATACAGACTGAAACTCTCTGGTCTGGTAATCTATAGTTGGGCAACACCCATGGTCCAGCATGTTTTAAATCTGTAGTATACATCTGTACTAGTTCACTAATTCTAAGGTCTAATTAATGTCTAAAAATAACAAAGATCTGTACTAACCTCTACCTCGTTAGCCACTCAGTACAACCTTTGCAATCTCAGCCAACAGCAATTCCAAGTTATGGAAACTTTAGGTTACGGACAGTTCTTGGATCTCATATAACCCAGGATGTCTAAAAGAGCAATGTTATAATAAATAATTCTCCTACTCAGAGTAAGATGATCATGGGGCAAATTCTGTGGTCTGGCATTTTCTGTCATCTGGCACCTGTCAGACTCCAAGGGTACTGGACTAAAGAGTACCAATGTACACGAGATCACCTGTCTTTTAAATGCAGCACCTGATATTTAATACCATTACAGTGAATCGAACTGAGTACTGTACTGGATTTATGTAACAGGTTGATGATCAGTTACTAAGTGTCAGCACCAAAAATGATTTTCTACTCTAATTAAAAGTTTCACACCAAGGATTTCTTTGAATCCCAAAGATAAAGGAAGCAAAGTACTTTTTATTTTTAAAATAAAAATTCAATTGCATAATACTGTATGATTCACAGTTGGGCAAATGAAAATTAATTTTAACTGCACTAAAATGCAATAAAAATAATTTCTAGGTCATTCCGGAAACTTTATCAAGCACTCTGCACTCCTGAGATGATTTTCATAATGGGACTCACAGGATGAATCTATATGCAATTGCTCTTTTGAAGCACTGTAGGAGAATTTAGGCCTCAACTTAAAAGCAACACTTGTTGAACTACATGGAAGATACAAGTTGGAGCCACTGTGTAGTTTCACAATGAAAACATGTCAGTTAAATCCCTTTGGGAGCCATGGCCCCACCATTCCCTACCACATACACTGCATCGATTTCTCCTCAATATTCAGTCTCAATCCTCAACTTTCAATTTCAATCCTCACTTACCAATTTGTCACCCATTCCTTAATCCTGCAATATGAAGTCTAGACTCTCATCTCTTAAACCCTCAGGAGTGTCGTAGACATGGTTCCCTGAAAGTGGCGACACAGGGTGGTGAAGAAGGTGTTCGGTATGTTTGCCTTCATCAAATGGAGCACCGAGTACAGGAGTTGGGATGTCATATTATAGCTGTATAAGACATTGGTGAGATATGCCTGCTGTGTAGTTCTGGTCACCATACTGTAGCAAGAATGCAATCAAGGTGGTGAGACAGGGCGGTAAAGATTCACAGGAATGTTACTGGGAATGGAGAGTTTGAGTTAAAGAGACATTTCCTGGGAACAAAGGAAGCTGGGGTCTATCAAATCATGATGGATGGTCACAGTCTTTGGGCCCAGGGTAGGGGAGTATAGAACTAATAAACTGCAGATGAGATTTTAATGATTTATTAATTTAAAATAAATATTGAAACCTCTCTAAAAACCTCTTGAGAAAAATTACTATCTAATTCCCTCAGAATTATGTTAGGATATTTCATGAACATTCAAAGAATAAAAAGCTAGATTTTTATTTACACAAGAGATTCTGCAGATGCTGGAAGTCCTGAGGAATGTACATAAAATGCTGAAGTAACTCACTGCATCAGGCAACATCTATAGAGAGGAAGGAACAGTCAACTCTTCGAGCCAAGACCCTTCATCAGGACTTCAAGGCATCTGCATTTTCGTTTTTTAGTATCTGATATTTCACTTTCTAATTTGACCTCATGTCTGTAATCCAATTTCCAGTTTGATTTTTTTTCAGGATGAATAAATATTTACTAAAAATAAATTCTCTTTTTAAATCCATGCTTTTTCATTTCCAGACTTGCAACCTGCATGAATTGTACAATCTGATTGGTACCCAGCCTATCTCACAACACCAGGACTACTGAACGGCAATCTATCTCCATCAAACATTACAATTCCCATCAGAAAAGTGTAAATCCTTGATAAAGAACAGTTCTTTTGTGGCAGCTTACTTCAAATTCAATGAGTGGTGACACCTTCAAATAGAGCTGCATATCGTAATGGCTTGTGTGACATTTTGGACTGGACAAGTTCTAAATCACAGATGGCCTTGGATGTGTAAAAGCTGTCAATGTAGAGTTAGGTTGCCCAATCAAATATTAATTAAACTCCACACATTTTATCCAATTCAGGAGTCTGAGTCCAACATCAATTTAACCACCATTGGTGGCTGCTTTGTATAGTATGGCTAGGCATAGTTTGTGATATGCCTTGGTGCATGGAACCTCAATGAACAGGAACAAAAAACTCGAAATGCTAGCAATCCAAAATCAAAGCAGAAACATATGGGAAACAGATCAAGCAGCATCACTGGGGAGAGAAATAGAATCAACATTTTGGGTCAAGAATCCTCATCAGAACAGAAAAGGTAAGACATTGTACGGTAACATGTTTTAAGCTGTAGATGGGGAAGAGTGAGAGAGCAAAAGAAACATCTATGAAAGTGCGGAGGGGAATGTTGCCATGGTAATGATGACATAAAATCAACAGTTAATATAGAGGGGAAAAAATAGAAAATCTGAAACAAATGTACATTCACATCTGTAGATGCCTCAGGTGCAGCATAGATGTGGAAGTAGACAAGGGGGAGAAAAGGCAGATGGAACCAGATTGAAGAAAGGGAAGCGTGAGCTTTAGACGCTTATTCCCTTGCCGCCTTCCATCTGTCATTCATCTGGCTCCATTTCCCAACTCCAACCATGTCCTTCCTTCATCTGTCTCTATCTGCCTATGATCCCTCGCTTCTCCTTGGTCGACCTAACATTTGCTGGCCCCTTTCTCACTCCCTCCTCCTCCCACCACCATTTCCTATTTATACTGGCTATCGTCCTTCACAACTCTCATTGCTGATGCAGAGTCTCGACCCAACACATCGACAATTTCTTCCCACACCAGCATTACAGATGCTGCTTGACCCGTTGGTTTCCTCCAGCCGTTTGTTTGCTTTTGCACTAGGATAGTCAAGTTCCAACATCGATCCCCATAGCATTCCACACAGTACTCAAACCAGATCAGTTTCTCTGGCAGATTCGTGTTTTCTTCTTTTACCCACTTCTCATCAATAATGAAAAGTGCATTTACCTCCGAAAAATATAAAAAATTAAAATATATTCTTCCTTCCTGATTTCCAGTACCTGCAGTATTGCTCTTGCTCTGTTTATATTTCTGAACAAGTAATGGATACCAACTAAAACATTTTTTTTTGTGAAACAGGAACCTAACATTTTTACCAAACTAAACTATGGGTCAGTGCTGTTAATTTTTTATCCTGCCTGTTCACAAGGTTGTTATTCTAATGAGCTGAACCACAAACAAAAGGGACATTATTCTGGATCTAGCACTACATCAACACATTAACGCTTGGACAAGTTTTGTAATTAGTTCATTTGGAATACTCTCAAGTTTCAAGCTCTAATAGGTTTTATTATGAACTCAAAAGTTGCTTGTGTTAGCATTTCGAATCTAGAGATATAGAGTCTGAAAAATTAAAAACAAGAAAAAAATTGCATACTAATTTTTTTACTTAGTAGGATGCCCTTGAGGAATATAACATTGTATCACTTTTGACAATTGCCATATTACCATGGATGACCAAAAGCTTGGTAGGTTTTAAGCAGTGACTTCCAGGCAGAGGTATAGAGAAGTCCAAAGATGTATTCAAGAGCCTGGTATCAAAGTAGATGAATGCATAAACACCAGTGACGGAGAAATAAAAATCTCTGCCAGAAGACAGAACTGGTGTGCTTTTGGATTAGACCAGGTGAGAGGAATAAAGGAAGTAAGGCCATGGAGCGATTACACAATGTTTGATTAGAGGGTTTGTGAGGCAAACAGTACTTAGAGTAAATTAGAATGGATACAGGCTTTGAGATTAGGCAGAGTTTTGTTTAATGAAAATAGGAAGATTTTCAGGAGGTCATTGGCATAGATTGGACAGTATGCCACTGTGGAGGGTTTCATCAGCTGGTGAACTGAAATGCAGTAAAGATGGAAGGATGAAAATGAATTGGAGTGCATCACTAGCATGTGTTATGGTATTGGGTTTGCTGACCACAAAGTTCTAATCTCAAACGAAGTTCTTAAACCCTCTCTGATATAGATAGCTATAGCTATCCTTACTAAAGGGAGGTTAAACCTTCTCCCTACCAAGGAGAAGATACTTCCTGTGAACAAAGTACTTTAAAAACACAGTCCATTTATTTTCAGTGATACATGTATAAATCCAAACAATATTCTTAAAACACATTAAAAACTCACAGATGATTTCTAACTTATAAGAGACTTCCAAACCACAAGCCATTTCTAAAACACAGGATAATTCCTATTAGCTAAAAAGACATATCCATGAGCTGCAGACAAACCAGTTGTCCATCACAGAAATCAAAGGCAGAGGAATGGACTCTAGCTCACCGTGTGTTTCTGTCATTCTTCTTGATATTCCAGGACCATTCCTAATAAACCTGAACTGCTCCCTTGATTTATTCTATTTCTCTGCCACTTAGGTGACTTCACACGCATGCAATATTTTTTCAGGCTACTTTTAACAGAAATGGTTTTAAAGCTTCTGGAGACAGAGATTCCTGGTACTCACAATTAATGCTGTGAAGCTGACTCTTTGAGTACATAAACCTTCCAGCTGATTAATAGATCAGCTGTTTTTTGTGCTATCTGATCTACAAGCTTTCTTGTACTAAACAACTTAGCCAGTGTTGACTACTTTGAAACAAACCAAATTAAATAACCAATTGTCTTATACTGTACCTTTTCAGCAATAAGCCCAGGTGCTGTTACAGACAGCGCTTGTTTGCAAAATTTGCCAGTTATATTGAGAACTGAAGACTGGCTCCTGTTTACAACAAGCAGCTAAACAAAAATATTAGTTGGAAGTTTAACATGTTCAAAAACAACACTTTGATCTTTACAAGTGTCAGTTGCTTGTTTAGAAGGCTAAGCATGGCAAAAAAACAAGGCCGTTTGGCCCTGATCAATGAATATCTATCACAAAAGTAGGTGTCTTTGATGACTGCAGCTTTTGTTTAGTAGTTCAATCCAAGGTCAAATAGGGTGCTGAGAATGGAAACTTTGGTCAATATGCTATTGATAATGTGTATTTGAATAATAGAAAAAAATCTACATTTCCATCACAAATAAATGAATGGTCATGCTTCTGATTTCACAGAAAATTACTAGCTTGAGCTAGAGTTCTTCTTTACCAGTTATCTACATTAGGGCATACTTTAATGGTTTATGTAATGAAATCTGATACGTTGAAGTACTCTGCTTCCATTTATATGGTTACTAAATCTCTACTCACTGCCATTTAACCTTTTGTAAGGATACTGTATTTATAGATCGGCTATTAATATTCATGTTTAATATACAACAGTGCTTTTCAATTAATGTGACAGAGTAATTGCAGCCTCTGTAACCTCTCAGCTACAGAGGTTATTAATTCTGTGAAATTATGTCTATTGTTCGTGGCAGATGGTTATCAAAAACTGATTACCTATTGGAGATAAACACCTTGGCAAAAGTCGCCAATACTTATCTAACTAATATCATTAAGATATTTGACAACAGTCATTGCAGCTATCATCTCGATGGTGGGCATAATTTTTGCAATGTATCTTTCAGTGAACTCTCATTACCTCAGCTAAGTAAATTTGCAAGTAAAAAGAGGTGTTGGATGCTAAAGATCCACACTCCTTGTTGTAACGGAGCTAACTTCTGAAATAATTTAAAAAATTACATTCTTAAATCTCCAGGGCGCAGGCTATTGTTTGCAACAAGTGTTCTCCGATAAATCCGGTCATCAAAGTAGCATTAATTGTAGGTTCTTAAATGGAAGTTAAGCAAGAGAATTAGAACCAATAACTGTGCTCAAAGATTACTTTCTAATCAAGTAAACATGACAAGGACCCAAGTGGTAAATTGCATCCAGGTCTAGTAAGTGAAAGACATGAAGACAGATAAATAGTTCATAAATGATTCTTCCCCATCTTGATATTAAAATAGTATTAGTTGTTAAAAAGAACATCAAGACAATACCCACCAGATAATTTATAATATCTTTGGGTTGTTTGGTTATAATTTGTCACTGATGGGTTTGAGAGAACTGCACATATCCATTCCTATTCTTTAATAATAAGTTAAAGCCTGAATATCATCTGGAACATTATTTATTTTTCTTTTCCACACCTTTACTGTGGTATCCACCAAGGGTCAGTCATCTTCTCACCAATATGCTTTGAGAGGGTGGACCTCTAACAACAAAGCAGCCCCTCAGTGCTGGGCACAGACAGGGTGAATGCATACAGTCTTTTTCCAGGAGAAAGGAAATGGAGAACTAGAGGTCAGTGGTTTACGGTGACAAAGGAAAGATTTAAAAGGGATTTGAGGGGTAATATGTTTATGTAGAAGATTGCCTATGTATAGAACGAGCTGCCAGAGGAAATAGTTAAGACAGGTACAATAACGACATTTGAGAAGGTTGGTGGATATGAAGGGTTTACAGGGACATGGGCCAAATAGGACAAGCTTATTTGGGAACCTTGGTCTGCATGGACAAGTTGAGCTGAAGGGCCTGTTTTCTTTCTGTATTACTCTCTGACTCTATGAAAAATGTAAGTCTTTGATTACATGCCCATATATTCATTAATCAGTTTGGACAGAGATTGCATTTGCCAGAATTTATGATCAAAAGGGTGTTCTCTCTAGGACAATATAGGGTGAAATGACATGCTCAAGCTTCCACCAATATGTACGGAAGCAGCAAACTGAATGTGATGTTAAAGCTCAATTATTAAAGCTTGTATCTTTTACATAGCATTTGGTTCCAATAGTTTTCTGTGCAATAGATCACAATTTCTATTGTGAGATTAAGTACTTGGCTCATGCAATCCTGAATATATAATTAATCCAGAATATTTTCCAGAAATATTCTCATTTCATACCTTGCTAAATTGAAAAGTAGAAATACAATGCATCTTTAAAAGTGTAATCTGTGAATAAATTGATTTACACCTACCTTACAAAGGAGTATTTATTAGTCTACAATGCAGAAAGTGGAATAACCCTCCTTTAATCATAGTTTTCCATATCAAAAAATGTCAGTTTTTGTCACAGTTCTTTGAAATTAAATCATTATTAGAATTAAACAGATGAGCTTCCTTTATATCATGTAATGACTCATCAGAAGGATCCTCGAATTAGAAGTTCTGCTGATATCAGATGCAATGCCAAAACTGATGAACAAGCAGACTGTATTTTGAAACTGTTCTTTATACATAGGGACTCGTGAGCAGGAGGTAGCCTTTCAGGATCCCAAACTTGTCCCATCCACAGTGTCTGCCTTGTCTCTTACCTTTATAGCCTTTTTCTCGCAGTAATTACCTAGAGTCAGATTTTGAATTATTTATAAAGATAGTAGGTGCCACTTTTTGAGGGAGTGAATTCCAGTTTTAATTTTTTTTTGCATAAATATATCTTCTAACCTGTCCTGAATGACCAATGTCTGTGTCTCCTTGTCCTTAAATCCTTCACCAGTGAAACCGAAGCTTTTCTCTATACTATCATTCTAGCACTCTAGTACCTATTCTGATTATTATTTGTACCTGTGAATACACTTTAATGACCTGTGTGTAAGGCTCCCTGGAACCCAGACTTCTATTGTTCATTTTCACTTTTAATATATTGCCTTAGAGAGATATATATACTGTATATTTGATCCAAACACAGGACATTACATTTACCTGCACTCATAGTTGAATGTAGAAACTTTATGTATCAATGTATCATGAGCCTTGGGGATTGGGCCTGTGCAGCCAGCCATAGTGCATTAGGCTCAGAGGTTTTTGTTAATTGTTGTCTTAACTAGAGTCATTAAGTCCTCATGCTTTCCATTTAATCTTGTCAAGTTTATTTTGACTGCCATGAGTTTTCCATGTACCGTGATTATTTAAAATGGTCTCCCGATTAGCATTTATTACTGGGTCCTTGTGCTGAGAATGATTTGTCTTATGACATCACTCAGTCAAGCCACTGATATACAGTTAGAATTTCTATGTATAAACTCTTGTTTCTGTCTCTACATGGGAGACTGTCATTCTTCCATACCCAAGTTCAGTCCTCAGCGCTCACCACGACAGAATGTTCCCATGATCAATGAACCCAGCGGAGGTTTAACAGGGGCTTGGACATTGGTTGGCTAGAGGCAAGGGTGCCTTCTATTCTGAGTTTTCCAAGTTTTGTTCTGAGTGTATGCTCTGAGCCACTCCAGCTTATGTTCAGGGTTTCTTCCTAGGCTCTCTAGATTGACAAGGTTTGCTAGGTCTCCCATGATATACTATGTTTCCGAGTTTAATGGAATGTTTATCAGCCCTGCAGGTCTGTCTTGAATTTAACAGCTGTCTCGGGTTCCCTAGGCCACTAGGTGCTGGCCTTAGGGAGGTAGGTAATGTCATCAGCACTGGGGCTATGTGGCCAGCTGTAGAGCGTTGGATTCTGACATTTCTGGAGAACCTGTATTTGTTAATTGTTGTCTTAACTTGTGTTTGCTCTTTAGTCTTGCCAAGTTTATTTTGACTGGCATAGGTTTTCCACACATTATGATTATTTGAAGTGGACTCCCGATTAGCACTTATTGCAGGGTCATTGTTATGAGAATGATTTTTTTTCACAGTGTTGTTCATTCAAGCCACCAATGTTCTGTTGGAATTCTTTTGTATAAACTCCTGATTCTGTCTCCACATGAGAGTCTGTTGTTCCTCCGCACCTGGGTTCAGATTATGCCAGTGCTCACCGAGACCACATTTATATGCTCCAACCCTCACAATTTCAGTAGTCCCTCAATAAATCTGTTGTAAGCTTGGATACATGCCTCTCTATATTGGGTTAACTAGCTTATCAATAAATACGAGGGGTGATTGATAAGTTTGTGGCCTAAGGTAGAAGGAGTTAATTTTCGAAAACCTAGCACATTTATTTTTCAAGATAGTCCCCTCCTACACGTACACACTTAGTCCAGCGGTCGTGGAGCATACGGATCCCTTCTTTGTAGAAGTGGTCCACAGCAGGGGTGATTGATAAATTCGTGGCCTGAGTTAGAAGGATGTGAGTTACACAGCTCTTGTTACGTGCACATGCAATGCAACTCTTTGAGTGAAAATGCATAAAGTTTGAAGTTAATAACTCATCTCCTTCTACCTTAGGCCACGAACCTACCAATCACCCCATGCTGTGGACCACTTCTGGAGGTCCAAGGTGCCGACTTCTACAAAGAAGGGATCTGTATGCTCCACGACTGCTGGACTAAGTGTGTAAATGTAGGAAAAATAAATGTGCTAGCCTATCTAAAACTGACTCCGTCTACCTTGGGCCACAAACTTATCAATCACCCCCCCACCCCGTACAGTGAGTTGCTCAGGCTGCAGCAGAGATCTTTTCGGAAACTATTAATTTTTTCAAAAATATGACTGTCATTTAATCTTGATAGTGTGAATAATGGTATAAAACTTAATCAAATTCATGTGTTTGTTTAGCTCCAGTTTTCAAAAAGAACAGGACAAGTTATATGGTTAAACCTGACTTTGATTCTGAACTAAGAATCCTCATATGTTCATTTTTATATCAAACTTAGTATTTATACAAGGGACGATGAGCCTCACACTTCAATAATTATGGCATGATCCTGACCTCTGTTGTTTGTGTGGAGTCTGAAAATTCTCCCTATGAACCTGTGGGCTTCCCCCAGGTATTCCAGTTTCCTCCTATTTCCCAAAATACAGTACTGCACAAAGTGTTAGGGTACCTCAGCCTTTCGCACAGTACTGTAGTAATTTTATGTATTGCACTGTACTGTTGCCACTAAAAAACTTCATGACATATATGAGTAATGATAAACCTGATTCTGCTATGTGTCTCTATTGTGGACTGAGAGTGGGAAGGGGGCAAGGAGAGTGGAATTGTGGTTGGGAAAAGGGGAAGGGAGTGGAATGGGAGCAGGAAGCACCAGAAAGGCATTCTATAATGATCAGTCAATGTTTGTTTAGAATCAAATGACCTTGCCAGGTGCCTCAGGGCTGGGTGTGCCTGCACCCGTGCTAACCCTGCCCCTGGCACCCCTTCTCTGTCACCTGTCCCACATCCCTCCCGCGGTGCTCCACCCTCACCACTCCAAACATCCTTTGATCCTGCCACATTGACAAACTCGCTCCCTGCTCCACGCTGCCACAGTATTGTGCAAAAGTCTTAGGCACCCTAGCTATGTATATGTGCTTTAGACTTTTGCACAGTACTGCAGGTCAGTTGACCTCTCTGCAATACCCTAGTGTTGGAGGCTCAAAGGAAATTCATGGAAATAAATGTGCAAATGTGTGAGAGCTAGCACTAAATCACTGGACTGGATGCCCTCTTTCTATACCATTATGAAAAATGAGATGAGCCATATGCTGATTGGTAGGTTAATTGTCTGAAATAAATTACCCCTTTTGTAGATGTGGCAGGAAATTAGGTCACTGCCACTCCCCTACATAATTTGACGGGTATGTGAGATGGAATAGTTTGTGGGAGTTATTGCAATGCTCAGTGAGGTGGCAGAGACCTAATAAGTCAAGTGTGCCCTTCCATCTTGTAAGGAAACAGGGCAGAGAGGCAAAAAGTTTGAAACTGCAGGGGCCCACTCGAATACTCACAGCTGGACATAATGAAGACGTAGGTGATGATTTCAGCAACTAAGGCAAATTTGGTGTCAGGCATTATTACAAAGCTGAAAGTAGACAATGGTGTTGATGGAAGAGCCAGAGTTCAACTTGGGGCCAAATGTGACATTGTGGTCACAGACGATCTGGTTCAGTATCAGACTTGTGCAAGGGAAAAGACTGAATTAGTGTAGGAAACAAAGTTTGTGATGTGGCCAAAGACAATGACTTCAGTCTTTCCACATGTTAGTTGAAGGAATTTTTTGCTCAGCAAGTATTCTGATTCTGATATGGGTCTTGATGACTCATTGACAACTAACAGTAACAATTTAGGGATAGTCAACAGGGTCAAGAGAGAGGGTGACGAGGTAAAGCCTGGTGACCATGACTTATTATTGTATGCTCTAAATGACTTATTTTCCTTCTTTCTGTCCCTAGCTCCTCAGTTGATAATGTATACAGTATTCCCACAGGCAGATCCCAGGAACTGTAAGCCAGCTCCTGATGCAGACTCAGCTTGCAGCTGCATTACAAAGTATTAAATGTTTCAGCCACTGTGGCATAATTAGATCTGACTGTCCCTGAGATGCCTATATTAAACAGCTTTGCATGCCACATCAGTAGCTTTAATTGCCTGCAGGTGAATCTGGAAACTGTACCCCATGCTGGTGCCACATTGAGGATTTTCACAATTCATCTTCACTCCCCTATGGGTAAGAACGTTACGCATAGAAACCAAGGTTAAGCTCTTCATACTTGGCTGCATTTGCGCCTCTGATTTAATTGGCCATTTACATCAATGACAAATCTTGTCTACCTTTCAAATGCCGGCTTGAATTGGTGGAAGGATGACTGACAGTCTGCAGAAGACACCAGGGGTATTCTGCACCTGACAGTGCTTCCTGCAATCTCGGAACAAAACATCATCCTAAATCCTGAGCATTCCAAAAGGCTTCACAGAGGAGCAATGTGTTTTTCACAATGTGGAAGTATTATGACAGTGGGCTTTGTTCTGTTTAATGGTTGGAAAAAAAGGCGTGCATTGAAATGGTGTATGCTGACTGTAAAGATGGAACAATTTGAAAGCATGAGATTAGTGGCTGGAAAATCCCTTAATAGGCTCTGGTGTGTCTTTAGTTTTCTTGGTTGACTATTGTATTTGGAATGAATGAAGAAAGTGTGAAGGTTTTGCTCAATTCAGTCTAGGGATTTTTTTTCTCCAATGTATGGTAACACCACATTATTTGGCTTTGCACAACTGAAAACAAAATGCGCTGATTAACAGGGCATATTGAGGAATTTAATACTGACCATTTATCCAAGATGGATAAGCACACACTTTGGTTATTTATTTCAGCACAAGCTGCTAGTTACTGCCTTCCGGGCCGTGCTTTGAAGTTGTCAGTGCTGAGGTGTAGTAAAGAACTTTTGTGCTTTGGTGAAAAGATAATTAATGTGAAAAATGCCCAGGATTACTTTTGGATACTAATTCATTTGGATGCAAAACGCAGCAGTATTCCCAGAGATTTGTCACAGAAGACTATTGTAGTTGAATTATTCACCCTCCTCTATTCAGAAATGCAGACTGATTCAGCACCCAGACATATCCATTCACAGACTAAACTCAGTGAGAGGATAAGTAAATGGCAGCTGTAATGCTTTTAATGAACAGTACGGATAAAGGTTAGTGAAGGTACGAATCAACACAATTCCCATGAACAAATCCAAAATAACAGTTTAATTCAACCGCCTTGTACCATCAGCATTTAATTTACTGCGGAAGGATATCCATAGAGATTCTTCAAATTTTGAACTGTTTCTTGATCTATTTATAAGTAGCTTTGTAATTGCTATTATAATGAATACACTTGGTCTCAATACGGCGCAATACACTACTTGCAAAAACCTCTATCTTTCCAAGGAAAATTAATCTGTGTTTCCATTCTATTGCACAAATTTGTTTTTTTCACCATTCAAAATCCTTGGAATAGTCTAACTGTTTTAAAAGTACAATGGAAAATCACATTTTTATTGCTATAATAATTAAGTGGTTTTATTCCATGTTTATTATTTAATATTACATGGAAACTAATGCTGAGCAGCAATTAAAATAAGGCAGTGTCATTATCCCTTCTTATTCCATTCCCTTTATATTTCTAGATACCGATCTACTATCTGAATAGGCAAATAGGAAAAGAATAGGAGGCTTCAATTAGAAGAGCAGAGGTGTTGCATTGAAGGATGCTTTAATTGCATGACTGCCTGGTGTGAAAACATCAATACCCAAGAATGGAAAAGCCTGGGTGGATACAGCCCAGTCCATTACAGGCAAAGCCCACTGAGCACGTCTACAAGGAAAGCTGCCACCAGAAAGCAGCATCCATCATCAATGAACTGGGTCATGCTCTCTTCTCACTGCTGCAATTGGGGAGGTGGTACAGGAGCCTTAAGTCCTACACACCACCATGTTCAGGAAGAATTATTAGCCTACAACCATCAAGCTCCTGAACCAATGTGGATAACTTCACTCACCACAACTCTGAACTGATTCCACAATCTATGGAGTTACTTTCAAAGACTCTATAATTCATGCTCTCAGTATTATTTATTTACTTGTTTAGTATTATTAGACAATAGACAATAGACAGTAGGTGCAGGAGTAGGCCATTTGGCCCTTCTAGACAGCACCGCCATTCACTGTGATCATGGCTGATCATACACAATCAGTACCCCGTTCCTGCCCTCTCCCCATATCCCTTGACCCCGCTATCTATAAGAGCTCTATCTAACTCTCTCTTGAATGCATCCAGAGACTTGGCCTCCACTGCCTTCTGGGGCAGAGCATTCCACATATCCACCACTCTCTGGGTGAAAAAGTTTTTCCACATCTCTGTTCTAAATGGCCTACCCCTTATTCTTAAACTGTGGCCTCTAGTTCTGGACTCACCCATCAGCGGGAACATGCTTCCTGTCTCCAGTGTGTCCAATCCCTTAATAATCTTATATGTTTCAATCAGATCCCCTCTCATCCTTCTAAATTCCAGTGTATACAAGCCCAGTTGCTCCAATCTTTCAACATATGACAGTCCCGCCATTCCGGGAATTAACCTAGTGAACCTACGCTGCACTCCCTCAATAGCAAGAATGTCCTTCCTCAAATTTGGAGACCAAAACTGCACACAATACTCCAGTTGGGGTCTCACCAGGGCCCTGTACAGCTGCAGAAGGACCTCTTTACTCCTATACTCAACTCCTCTTGTTATAAAGGCCAGCATGCCATTAGCTTTCTTCACTGCCTGCTGTACCTGCATGCTTGCTTTCATTGACTGATGTACAAGAACACCTAGATCTCGTTGTACTTCCCCTTTTCCTAACTTGACTCCATTTAGATAGTAATCTGCCTTCCTGTTCTTGCCACCAAAGTGGATAACCTCACATTTATCCACATTAAACTGCATCTGCCATACATTTGCCCACTCACCCAACCTGTCCAAGTCACCCTGCATTCTCATAACATCCTCCTGACATTTCACACTGCCACCCAGCTTTGTGTCATCGGCAAATTTGCTAATGTTACTTTTAATCCCTTCATCTAAATCATTAATGTATATTGTAAACAGCTGCAGTCCCAGCACTGAACCTTGCGGTACCCCACTGGTCACAGCCTGCCATTCCGAAAGGGACCCGTTAATCGCTACTCTTTGTTTCCTGTCCGCCAGACAATTTTCAATCCATGTCAGTACTCTGCCCCCAATGCCATTTGCCCTAATTTTGCCTACTAATCTCCTATGTGGGACAATATTATTATATGCATTTGCACAAATTGTCTTCTTTTGCACATTGGTTGCTTGTTAGTTTTTGTTTATGTGTACTTTTTCTTTGATTCTATTGTATTTCTTTGTTCTATTATGAATGTCCACAAGAAAATGAATCTCAGGGTAACACGATGACAGACTTAGGTAATAAATTTACTGTGTTACGAAGGGAATTCTAAATGAAGATAAAAATGTTACTGACAATATATTGGAAATACAGTAACAATTTGCTGTTTGTTGCTTGTTTGAGTAATAGCATGATACCTTGTCTATAGTGATGTGATGTGTATGGCAAAGGCTCAAGAGATTCATTCACACAATGAGGGAGGTGTAGGGATGCTATAGCATCAGTGGCTCAGGATTTAAGATCTTCTTTTCCTCGTTGCTTGCTCAATTTTTTATACAAGAAAGAATGACTTAAGCTGTCATAACTCTCATACCTCCCTGCATCTCTGACTTTGCCATTTCTCTTTAGAATCTAGCGCATTGGTTTTGACTTGAATCATCTCATTTTCTTTTGGTGCTGTTTCCTTTGCTCTGTGTTACTGTGAGAATAGAGTGGTGGATGAAAAGCTATAACATTATACATAAAGTCCCAGATGGTCATAGAGTCATCCACCGTGGAAAGAAGACATTTGGAGGCCATGATGCCCATTATGGACACTTGTTCCATACCCTTCTATGTCATGACATTTCAAGTGTTCATCTAAAACGTCCTTATACCGTATGTGAATGAATCATTTCTAGCAGTGCCTGGCAGATTTCTCCCTCAGGGTGACAAATTTCTTCCTCAAACCCCCTCTAAATCTCTACACTATATTACAATTGAGCACCCTGTTCATACAGTAAAACTCCAAAGATCAGAGCAGCATAAAATACTGGAGGAATTTAGGTCAGGCGGTGTCTAAGAAGAGAAATGAACAGGAGGCAGTTTAGGGGAGAGACTTTCTTCAGGACTAGTCTGAATGGATCTTCCAGCAAAAGCAGAATGATAAAATCATGAATGATGCTTTGAAATAATTAGAAAAATGTAAATTGACTCCAGTCTGAAAGTAAAAGTAAAAACCATTCCCTAATTTGTTTACTTTCTTTGAATTGTTTTTCAGGGTATAAAACAAGCTGGAATCCCAACAAAATACATTTCCAGTACTTACCTGCTTGTTCTATGTTCTAATATTTGTGTAGGTCACAAATTTAATTTGACGGTAATGTGAATTGCCTGGGATGCCTCCCGGTATTGACTGCACTTCATAGATATACAGTAAATTATCAAACAAAACCCCCCACACATGCACCCTTTCGTAGCGCCTGTACACATAATACCAATGGAATTCAAATACCTTAAACTTCCATTAAAACTTATCTAGTCTTAGTTAACTTAAAACGGCTAGTTATCAAACATTTTAATTTACAGTCTGGATAAATGGAATTCCTATTCACCCCAGACCAATTTATAGTCGACTGAAAGAGGTCTTGGAGTAAAACGGTCCAGTCCCTTTATTCCGGAATTCTCGGGCAAATTTATGGATCGTAATTCCAGGGCCGAGGTCTCACAGTTTTCTCGGGGCGTACGTCTTCATTTCGCCGCTTTCTGTTGTTTCCAGGTACACATGGAGAAAAGAGTTTTTTGGAACAATCGACAGAGACCCACGATCTAACCGGGCAAGCCTCCCCCGCACTCGTTCGCCAAAGATCATCCGTCCTAACGAAAGTCGATAACCTGAGCTAGTGATTGATGGAGTTTCTATTTGCCAGAATACCCAATTGCCACGAGTAGAGGCCGGCTCAGATCAAGGGGCACGCCTCAAATATTCTATTAACTAGGGTGGCAGCTGTTTCCCCATCTCCTGTTTGATGTTCACACAAGCGCCTTCTCCCAGAGGGACCAGGAGTGACCCCGGCCATATATCTGCACAATGTCGCTGACAGTAGTGCTTCCTCGGGAATCACAGTTGAAATAATCGGTGTCGGCAAAGACTAGGTATCTGCCAGAGACCAATGCGCTAAATTAAAAGCGTGAAAGGGGAGTCCAGAGGGAGCTTGCAAACAAACCTCGGACAGTTGGGGGAATTTGTAGACACGGCCGGGGCTCATTAGTTTTCTCGGAACCCGATAGCCAGCTGTTCGGAGCACGAGTCCCTTTATTGCCCCTTTTTACATGGCAGATCATCAGAGTGGGCATACGTGCGGACACAGGGAGAAAGTAGCGAAATAAAGGGACAGGAGAAGTCCCAGTCTCTGCCTAACTCTCACTTTCCGCCGTGCGTCTCCTCTCCCCAGGATGGTCTCGTCTCCCCATTCCGCCCTCCCATCTTTGGCACTTGCTGCGTCTTTCTATCCGCTCGCCTTCTCAACACCTGTCTTTTCTCCCCTTTGTTTCCGACCCACTTTTTCTGTTCTTTTCCCTCTCTCAGAGAACCAGGGGGAGCAGCAAACAAAAAGTAAGGCAGAGACAGGCAGACAGATAGATGGATGGATAGGAAGAAGAGGAAACGAGAACGATAAACGAGAGAGACGGATACACCACGCAAATGAAGGAATAACGGGAAGGCGGGGGTGGCGCAGGGGAGGGGGTGTGAGAAAAAGGGAACGAGGAAAGGAAGAAATAAGTGTTCGGCCAGCATGAAGTGCTCAACAATTTAATACAATTGTTCCAGTCCACCCTTCCCCTTCTCCCTCGTTCAGTTTCCCCCTCTACACTTGTTCAAGCTCTCCCTCCTCCGTCCCCAACGCCTAATTTCCGATGTCCTTGCGCCCACTTTCCCTCCGCCCCTCACTTCCCTCCCCTTTCTCCTTCTGCTCCATCTCCTATCTTTTTTGTTTCCTCATCCCATTCTCCTGTTCTTCGCCTTCCTGCTATCTCCTTGACCACCAACCCCACCCCACCACGCCGCCAACCCCCGCTCCCTGCCCTCTTCTTACCGTATTTGCACTCCCCGTCGTGTACTTTGTGGATCTTGCCCTTTTGCTTGTGCACGGACAGCCAGCTGGCCAGATGCAAGGCGCAGATAGTGGGATAGGTGTTAGTGTCCGACCCACACACTGGGTAGTCGTGTTTGCAAACGCAGGACCCGGTGCCCTCTTCTTCCTCCCCTTCCTTCCCCTCCTCCTCTTCCCGCCGCTGTCCGTCCGCTGAGGTCAAGCACACGTATCCGGGGGCGCAGCGGCCGTGCCTTAGACCCCGACCACCGCACCGCTCGTCCTGAACCCCCAGGCATCGGTCACAACAGCCGCACTCGTCCTTCGCCAGTAGTTCGGGCACTCGGCACTGCACGGCCGGGCAGTCGGTGGGATGGCATCGGCCGCACCCTGATTGGGCTCCTGTGCCCCAGATTGCCCCTCCGAGCATTAGCACCAAGAAGGCAAACTCCATGCTCGCGGCTCCTGTGAGAGTGACCCACTCTGGATCCCAGCTGCTAACTCGACGCACACATCATTCATTATTCATTAGGCTTCCACACGCCAGCGGCTGTGCACATTGGACAGGTTTGGATCCAAAAAAACCCACCCCGCAAATTTCCAGCCAGTCATTCACCATCTTCCTAAATAACAAGCAATGCCTGTTCCAATCGCACCTGGGATCCTCAATGCCTGCCCGGAGTTCACAACATGCCCCACTCACCTTCCCGGATACCCAAGCCCGCTCCCCCATCGGTGAAGCGTCTACCACGGTTTCTGAAGCAGGTCGGCAACAGAGCATTGGGCGCGCGATAGGCTTTTTAATGGTCGGACTTCGCAGTGTTTGAAAAGAAAAAAAAGACTTGTAAACACGACTGCACATAAACGCGAAGTCTTTTTTGTTTCACGGCAACAAACAATCTGCTGGAGGAACTCAGCGCGTCGAGCAGCATCTGTGGGGGGAGAAAGGGGTTGTTGACTTTTCGGGTCGACGCTGTGCGTCAGGACTGTGCATTTCCCCTCTCAGTAGCTACTCGACCCTTCCAGCAGGTTACAATATTGCTGTGAAAGCAAAGGGCATTGCGTTCCTGTGGCGCCTTTCGCCATCTGACGACACTCCGAAAACTCCGGGGTCACCAAGGTACTTTTGAAGTTGCTTTTCCCACAGTGAAGTAAGAAAGGCGTCAGACATTCTCGCGCAGCATGAAATTGTCAGCAGGAATAAGATATATAATAATAGTGCCCCTTTCTTTAAAAAAATGATGGAAATATAGATATTGATCATGCCGGTGAGATTTATTGTTAATATTGGTGCGGACTATCATATGTAGAGGACAGGACAAAGCAACTGGAAAACTGGCACCCTTGCAATAGCAGCCTGGATTATGTGCTCCAGTTTCTGGAATGGGACATAGTCCAAACGCTTTTCACTTGGATGTCAAGAAAACGAAGTGCTCCGACCAGTTCTTGCCAGTTTTTAAAGCTCACCTTGCCTGATTGTTCTGAAAGCCTCCCTGCCCCAGAAGGTCACCTGGTCTGACTGATGCAGTTTAAAAGTCTTTTCTCACCTTTTCACCTTCTTGCAGAGGGTTGTAAATTTAGTCGGCTTTATCTTGGATACCAGCCCACAAAGTACCTAGGGCATCTTCAAGGAGCAGTGTCTCAGAAAGGCAGCGTCCATTATTAAAGACCTCCAGCACCCAGGGCAATGCCCTTTTCTCACTGTTACCATCAGGGAGGAGGTACACACACTCAATGAATCAGGAACAGCTTCTTCCCCTCCGCCATCCAAATTCCTAAATGGACATTGAACCCTTGGACACTACCTCACTTCTCTAATATCTGTCTTTTGCACAAATTTTAATCTACTCAATATACATATACAGTAATTGATTTACTTATTATTATTATTATTATTATTTTATTATGCATTTTCTTCTATATTATGTATTGCATTGAACTGCTGCTGCTAAGTTAACAAATTTCACGTCACATGCTGGTGAAAATAAACCTGATTCTGATTCCTTGCATTTTGCCTCTCAGTCACTATTTTCTTCCTGGCTCCAGGTACCCCCTCTGGTACATCAATTGACTTCTCTGCATTTCTTCAACTACCTGTCACCAACATTTTCTTAGCCTCTCCAGCCAGCATTATCCTTATATCCATTGAGTTCCTATTCATGAGACCATAGGAGCAGAATCAGGCCATTTGGCCCATCAAGTCCACTCTACCATTTCATCATGGCTGATATTATTCCCCTCAATCCCATTTTCCTCCCACCTTCCAATAACTTTTAGTACCCTGATTAATTAAGACCCCATCGACCTATGCCTTAAGTGTCCTCAATGACTTGGGCTGTACAGCCATCTGTAGCACAGAATTCCACTCTCTGGATAAAGAAATTTTTTCTCATCTCTGTTCAAAATGGATGTCTTTCAATTCTGAGGTTGTGCCCTCTGGTATTAGACTCCTCTACTGCAGGAAGCATCTTCTCCACATTCACGCTGTCCGGACCTTTCAAATTCAAAAGGTTTCAATAGGGAGGAGGCAGAAGAATGGGGTTGACAGGGATAATAAATCATTCTAATAAATCACTTCCAAAGCCTTCCTGCACCTCTGAATTTTGACTTTCTCCCTATTTACAAAATAGTGCAAAGTGAATGACCATGCATCCCCTACATGATATTCCATCTGCCACTTCTTTGCCCGTTCCCCCAATCTGTCTAAATCCTCTGCAGGCACCCTGCTTCCTCAACACTACCTGTCATTCCAACTATCTTAGTATCGTCTGCAAACTTGGCCACAATTTTACTTTAATGTGAAAAGAAGCAGTCCACTGTGGCACACCACTAGTCACCGGTAGGCAACCAGAAAAGGCCCCCTTTATTCCCAATCTTTGCCACCTATCAGCCAATCTACCTACTATACTGCCTTTCCCATAGTATCATGGGGTCTTATTTTGTTAGCAGCTTCATGTGTCGCACCTTGTCAAAGGCCTTCTGAAAATCCAAATAAACAACATCCACTGATTCTCCTTTGTCTATCACAAGACAAAGAAACAGAAGTAGGCCATTTGGCCCATCGAGTCTGCTCCACCACACCACCATGAGCTAAACTATTCTCCCATCTAGTTCCAATTTCAGGCTTTTTCCCCATATCCTGCTTGTTATTTCCACAATAATTCCAACAGATTTGTCAGGGAAGATTTCCCCTTGAGAAAATTATGCTCTTTGGCCTATTTTATCATGTGACTCCAAGCACCCCACAAACTCCTCCTTAATAAGACTCTAACATCTTTCCAACCACTGAAGTCAGGCTAACTGGTCTATAATTTACTCTTTTCTGCCTCCCTCCCTTCTTAACCAATGGAATGACATTTGCAATTTTCCAGTCCTAAGGACTCATTCCAGAATCTAATGATTCTTGAGCGATCATTACTAATGCCTCCAATCTCTTCATCTACCTCTTTCAGAAAACTGGGGTGTAGTTCACCTGGTCCAGGTGATTAATCTGCCTTCAGACTTTTCAGCTTCCCAACCACTTTCTTCTTAATACTAGCAATGAAACTTACTTCTGCCCCTTGACACTCACACTTCTGGCAGTCTGTTAGTGTTTTCCATAATGAAAATTGATGCAAAATACTTATTAAGTTCCTCTGCCATTTCTTTGTTCCCCTTATTACCTTTCCAGCATCATTTCCCAGCAGACTGATAACCACTCTTGTCCCTCCTTATATGTCTGGAAAAAAACTCTATCCTTTTTTATATTATTGGCTACCTTACCTTCATGTTTCATCTTTTCTCTCTCTATGGCTTTTTTAGTTGCCTTCTGTTAGATTTTATAAGTTTCCTAATCCTTTACCAACCCACAAAATTTTGCTATATTATATGCCCTGTCTTTTGTTTTTATGCTTTCTTTGACTTCTTTTGTCAGCCCAGTTGCCTCATCCACCCTTCATCTTTGAAAGAAGACTCTTCATCTTTGGGTTATATATTTCCTGCACCATCTGAATTTTCCCTACAATCACTAGCCATTGCTGTTCTGTTTTCATCGCTGCTAGTGTCCCCTTCCAGTGAATTTTGGCTAGCTCTTCTCTCATGCCTCTGTAATTGTCACTGATACATCTGATTTTATCTTCTACTTCTTGAACTGCAGGGTGAATACTATCCTATTATGATCACTGACTCCTAATGGTACCCTTACCTTAAGCTTTCTAATCAAATCTGGGTCCTTACATAAAACCCAATTTAGAATTTCCTTTCCCTCAGTGGACTCAAACACAAGTTGCTCTAAAAAGCCATCTGACAGGCATTCTACAAATTCCCTATCTTGGGAATCAGGACCAACCAGATTTTCCCAATCTACCTATATATTGAAATCTCCCATGATTGTCATAACATTACCCTTTTTACATGCCTTTTGTACCTCACATTGTAATTTGTAGCCCATATCCAGGCTACTGAGTGATGGCCTGTATCTATCACTCATCAGAGTCTTTTTACCCTTGTAGATTCTTAACTCTACCTATAAGGATTCTATATCTTCTGATCCTATGTCACCTCTTTGTAAGGATTTGACTTTATTTTATCAACAGAGCCATCTCATACATTCTGCCTACCTGCCTGTCCTTTGATACAATGTGTACCTGTAATGTGAAGGGTTTGTTTACTTGCCGGTTGAAAGCCGCTTCCACCATGCTGGTCGTTGATTTTCCTGTTTGAAGGTTGCAGCAGCTCTTTCCCATCGGTTGCCTTGCACGCCACGTCACTGGTGTCCCCTTCCAGGCACCTCAGGAGTATAAGAACAGCACATATGAGAGACTCACTGGTTTTCCTTCATCTCCAAGGACTCACCTTTACGCTGGGGTTGCGACCAATGCTGAAAAACCATTGGGAAACTATGCCACAGATTCAGAAGAGCCCAATTAGCTAAGTATCGATTTGTGGAATGTTCAGTTTTGTAATTGTGTAACTTGGGGAGATTTAATGAAGTACCTGTTGAATTTGAAATGTTACTGAATGTTTAATGTCCTAGTTTTTGTAACTTGGGTGTCTTAGATGAGTACTTGTTTGACTTAGCTGTTTGCTGAAAGTTTTACTGTTTGTCTGTAAATAAATGGATAGTGTGCTTTTGTCTTCTGTCTCAATTACCAAACCCGTGAACCTGCTTCCGCTTAACAGTATCCTTGGATGTTAAGCTCCTGTGATCTTCTTTCAACCATGACTCAGTGATATCCTCTAAATCATACCTGCTACTCTCTAACTATGTTACACAATCATCTATTTTATTCTGTATACTGCATACATTGAAATATAACATCTTCAGCCCTATATTCATCAAACCTTTTTGATCTTGGCTGCCTGTTACAATTTAACATTCCACTGACTGCAGTCTTGCCCTATCATTTGCCTGTCCTTCCTCACAAACTCACTACACACTGCACCTACTTGTATACCAACTGCCCCAGACACAGCCCTATCACTCCTGTTCCCATCCCCCCACCAAATTAGTTTAAACCCTCCTAACACTTCTAGCAAACTTGCCCGCAAGGATACTTGTATCCCTCGGTTCATGTGTTTTCAACGCACTGCACCTCTGATCTTTTCAATTAACATCCCTTAATACCTGATTTCTGCTCTATTTCAGACGTACCTGGAAACCAAGATCCCATTCTAGATGGCAAAAATGAAGGTAAAAGTCCAGAGTCCCATGAGTCTGGAGGTAGAAAGCCTGAAGGCTGAAAACCAAAATCCTCAAGTCCGGAGGTAGAGGTCCAAAAGTTGGGTCTTCAAGTCTGAGTCAGGAATTGGAGGTTGGAGGTCCGATGTCAAGGACTGGAGACCCGGAAATGGTCTACCCTGGAATTGGTGCCTGCCTGCGGGTGGGAATGTGATAAGGGGCTTGTTTTGCTGTTGTCTTGTTTTGTTCTGTTGCTCTCCCGGCTTGTTGCATTTCTCAGTTCAGCAAGAACTACACTTTCCCGTGCCATCAGGAAAGCAAAATGGAGAATATTCACAGAGAATATACAGCCATTTCTGTGACACCAGAGACATGAACTGTATGATGGCAGGGCGTTCAGACAATAATGGACTCCAAATCCACTATGCACGTCTACGATGGTGGTGCTTCTCTTCCAGATATGCTGAATATCTTTTGCACCGTTTGATGCATGGAACGATGGGCCAGTGAGGAAGCCCCCCCACCCCCCTGAGGAGCTAATGTGAGGAAGACCCAAGCCAGAGTTAACCCATGTAAAGCCGTGGGGCCTGATTACATACCCTGTCGGGTACTGAGGGACTGTGCAGCCCAGTTAACAGAGGTTCCATCAAATGTCAGAATGCTGTGTATCAACTATAGCTCAGCTTTTAATATGATTATTTAATAGCTTTTAATAGGGACGGGAGAATTTCCAAAGGATTGGAGGGTTGCGAATGTTGTTCCTTTATTCAAGAAAGGGAGTAGAATTAGACCAGGAAATTATAGACCAGTGACTCTTACCTCAGTGGTTGGTAAGTTGATGGAGAAGATCCTGAGAGGCAGGATTTATGAACATTTGGAGGGGTATAATCCAATTAGGAATAGTCAGCATGGGTTTGTCAAGGGCAGGTCATGCCTTACGAGCCTGATTGAATTTCTTGAGGATGTGTATAAACATACTGATGAAGGAAGAGCAGTAGATGTAGTGTATATGGATTTCAGCAAGGCATTTGATAAGGTACCCCATGCAAGGCTTATTGAGAAAGTAAGAAGGCATGGGATCCAAGGGGACATTGCTTTGTGAATCGAGAACTGGCTTGCCCACAGAAGGCAAAGAGTGCTTGTAGACTGGTCATATTCTGCATGGAGGTTGGTCACCAGTGGAGTGCCTCAGGGATCTGTTCTGGGACCCTTACTCTTCGTAATTCTTATAAATGACCCAGATGAGGAAGTGGACGGATGGGTTAGTAAGTTTGCTGATGACACAAAGGTTGGTGGTGTTGTGGATAGTGTGGAGGGCTGTCAGAGGTTGCATTGGGACATTGATGAGATGCAAAACTGGGCTGAGAAGCGGCAGATAGAGTTCAACACAGATAAGTGTGAAGTGGTTCATTTTGGTAGGTCAAATATGATAGCAGAATATACTATTAATGGTAAGACTCTTGGCAGTGTGGAGGATCAGAGGGATCTTGGGGTCCGAGTCCATAGGACGCTCAAAGCAGCTGCGCAGGTTGACTCAGTGTTTAAGAAGGCGTACGGTGTATTGGCCTTCATCAATCGTCGAATTGAATTTAGGAGCCAAGAAGTAATGTTGCAGCTATATAGGACCCTGGTCAGACCCCACTTGGAGCACTGTGCTCAGTTCTGGTCGCCTCACTACAGTAAGGATGTTGAAGCCATAGAAAGGGTGCAGAGGAGATTTACAAGGATGTTGCCTGGATTGGGGAGCATGTCTTATGTGGATAGGTTGAGTGAACTCGGCCTTTTCTCCTTGGAACGATGGAGGATGAGAGGTGACCTGATAGAGGTGTATAAGATGTTGAGAGGCATTGGTTGGGTGGATAGTCAGAGGCTTTTTCCCCAGGGCTGAAATGGTTGCCACAAAAGGACAGGTTTAAGCTGCTGGAGAGTAGGTACATAGGAGATGTCAGGGGTAAGTTTTTTTACTCAGAGAGTGGTGAGTGTGTGGAATGGGCTGCCAGCAAAGGTGGTGGAGGCAGATAGGAGACTTTTGGATAGGTACATGGAGCTTAGAAAAATAGAGGGCTATAGGTAAGCCTAGTAATTTCTAGGGTAGCGACATGTTCGGCACAACCTTGTGGGCCGAAGGGCCTGTATTGTGCTGTAGGTTTCCTATGTTTCTATGATCATGACTCAGAAGCCGGTGGGTAAACTGTCCTCACTGGGTCTCAACACCTCTCTCTGCAGCTGAATCTTGGACTTATTAACAGAAAGACCACAGTCTGTGTTTGCAGAAATATCTCTAGCTGCATCACACCTAGCACCAGCACCCTCCGGGGATGTGTGCTCAGCCTGCTGCTGTTCACACTGCTGATGAATGACATTGCTGGATCCGGTTCACTGATGACACAACAGTGGCTGGCCTCATCAACATGACGATGACATGGTGTACAGAGTGGATGTAGAGGGGCTGGTGGAATGGTGCAGGCACAACAACTTGAGTCTCAGTGTGGATAAGGTAGAAGAGATGATTGTGGACTTTAGTCTGACCACTGCTGACTGCACATAAAACAGCTTCTCCGTGGAGAGGGTTTGGAGCACCAAGTTTCTGGGAGTGCACATAATGGACAACCACACCTTGTCTCTCAATACTGCCTCCTTAGTCAAGTGCACACAGCAGTGTCTGCTCTTCCCGAGATGAGCGAGGCTCCCCCCTCCACTCCCATTCTAATCAATTTTTACAGCAGCACTGTGGAGAGTGTCCTGACCAGCTGCATCACTGTCAGATATGGGAATTGCAAGGACTCAGACCACAATATCCTACAGAGGATTGTGAGGACATCTGAGAGGATCATCGGAGTCTCTCTTCCACCCATCCGAATACTTATCAGGAGCGCTGTGTACAGAGAATTGTCAGTGATCCCTCCCATATGTCTTCAGGCAGGAGGTACAAAGCATTAGGACAATAACTGTTAGGGTGGGAAATAGTTTCTTTCCCCAGTCTGTGAGACTACTGAACTCCCTGCCACTATTGAGTTCTCACCTCATATGAAGTGTTATACTATTTACTTTTTAACTTGTGATTTTAAATGCACCTTATTATTTTTGGTAATAGTATTTTAAGTGTTGGTGTGTGAGTTATACGTACTGTATTGTTCACCTTGATCTGGAGGAACGTTGTCTCGTTTGGCAATATACATGTATACAGCTGAAATGACAATAAATTTGAATGTGAACTTGCAGTTGTGGTGTTCTATGGAACATTGTGTATATGCTATATTGGTATCAGAATGTGTGGTCACACTTGTATTCTGCCTCCAGCACATCCTTGGGTATGTTGGTTATTTCGATGTAAATATAATACATTTCTCCAGCATTTTCTGTGTTTTGCTTTGGATTTCCAGCATCTGTTGAATCTCTGTGTTAATGGTATTCTGCCTGACCTGCAGAGATCTTCCAGCATGTTGTGTGTGTTGCTTTGTGATAAGTAAATCTGAATCTGGATCTGAGAAATCTCTGCAGAAGATCACTCCATGTAATAATCAGTATCCTGGAAGAAGTGTTTCCTGATATGTATTTCTTAAGTGTTTCTTAAACATGTAGTTTGTGTATAATTTCCAATTCATATTTGATACCCTCTTTCTGCTGCAATATTGTGCAAATTACAATTGTTTTTTTCTCCTTTGCATTATTTCAAGACTTCACTATCTTTCTTTTCCTTTCCTAGTTCTGCAGTCAAACAGTTTAGACCAAAAGCTTTGAAGAGTCAAATGGAACATTTTGAAGGAAGCTGAAGTTCAAAAGAAGTGAAGAAATGTATTTATAATTTACAATGAACAATGAGCAAGAGCAGAATGTTAAGGCTGCCTCTACATGTCCAACTATATGTGGCTTCAGTGTGTCAATGGCATTCTCTATCACAATACACGTGTTTCATTGCAATACTTCGGTCAGTAACTTATACAGGGATCTCAGCATTTCTGGCCAAGGGAGTAATTCAGAGTTCCACTTTGAGCACACCAGGCTACAAATCTATTGAGAATAAAAATCCTCATCACCCTTCGAAAAATTAAATTCCTTCAAAACTCTGCTCATCACCCTTGTTCTTGCTGACAATGTTAAAGCTACAATGCCTCAAAGATTGTTTTCAAACCCTTCCAGCACTTATCTTTCTATATACAAGCTCATGCAGCCCTTCAAGCCTTTGAAATCTCTGGGCTGCTCTTGGTGGTAACTATACTTCCAAGTGCCAATGTCATAATCACTGAAATTACAAAACTGAACTTAACTTCTCCACTCCCTGTTGACTAGGCTCTCTGTTGAAGGCGGAACCGAGAAGGTGTACAGGAAAGACTTAGATTGGCTGGTTGAGTGACTTTACAACGACCTTGCACTCAACATCAGCAGGACTAAAAAATTGGTTATGGACTTTGGGAAACGGAAGTCGGGAGAACACATACTAGGTTTAGCAGTGAAAAGTGTGAGCAGCTTCATGTTCTTGGGCATCAACAGAGGATGTTGATACAATCACAAAGGAGGCACAGCAGTGGCTATACTGCATTAGGAGTTTGAGAAGATTCAAATGTCATCAAAGACTCTACAGATGTATTATGGAGAGCATTCTGATTGGTCACATCACAGCCTGGTATGGAGGTACCATTGTGCAGAGAGTTTTCAACCCAGCCAGCTCCATCATGGGCACTAGCTTGCTCACCATTGAGGATATTTTCAAAAAGTGATGCATCAGGAAAAGGATATCCCTCAGTAAGGATCCTCACTTTTCTGGACATACCTTTTTCTTATTGCTACCACAGGGAGAAAGTCCAGCAGTCTGAACATTTTAGGAACAGATTCTTCCCTTCTGTCAGCAGATTTATGTACGTTCGATTGACTCAAGAAAGCTACCTCGCTATTTCTCTTTTGCACTATTTATTTAATTTATTTTTAAAATTGCAACCTGGATATTTTGTCAAGTTTAAGTTTATTGTCATTGAACCGTATACATGTACACTGCCAAACAAACCAACAGTCCTCCGGACCAACATGCACATCCCTGTATGTATAACCCACACACAACACATAAAGTAATATTACCATAAATCAGTTAACAAATAGTAAGGTTCATTTTCATCACAAGTTGAAAAGTAAACAGTATAACACTACTGGTACTTCATACATGGTGAGACCTGGGTGATGGTAGAGAGTTCAGTAGTCTCAAAGCTTGGGGGGATGAAGTTGTTTCCCATCCAAAAAGTCCTTGTCCAAATGCTATGGTATCTCCGACCTGATGTAGGGGTCAAAGAAATTTATGGATGGATGAGAGGGATTGCTGACAATGCTAAGGACCCTGGGTATAGAGTGCTCCTGATAAATATCTCAGATGGGTGGAAGAGAGACCCCAATGATCTTCTCAGCGGTACTCACAATCTTTCGTAGGGTCTTGCAGTCAGATATCTTGCAATTCCTGTTCCAGATGGTGATACAGCTGGTCAAGACTCTCTCAATGGAGCTCCTGTCAAAGCCGGTTAGAGTGGGGGAAGGGAGCCTCACTTACCTCAATCTCCTCGGGAAGTGGAGACGGTCAAAGATTCAAAGGTCAAGTTTAATGTCAGAGAAATGTATACAGTACACACTCTGAAATGCTTTTTCTTCGCAAAATATCCACAAAAACAGAAGTGCCCCAAAGAATGAGCGACAGTTAAACGTGTGAACCCCTAAGCCCCCCCAGCTCCCCCCACCTGTGCATAAGCGGCAGCGAGCAATGATCTCTCCTCCCCACCACAAGCAAAAAAGCAGGCATTGGTACCAACACCGAGCCCGTGTGCTAAGAGATAGCAAAGACACAGACCTTGCAGTTACCCCATAAGCTTCACATTTCATCTGAATTCGACAACCCACAGGTTCTCTCCCTGGCATGGGAGAGTGAGGTGTCCCCCATTTTCACAGTGAGCAGGAGACCTAACAACAACCCACTGGTTTACGATCTTAAAAGTTTGTTTCATCACTTTTTTTGAGCTCTGTGTCCGAAGATGGCAAAGACCTTGGATCTTTGAGCCCACAGCGAAAGATTTTCTGGCCTCCCCAGCGACATACGAGTCTCCGGCCATGACACCGACTCTCGATCCACCCGTCTCCAGAGCCCCGAGATCTGAGGCTTCTGAACACGATCGAGACTCTCAGGCCAAACCCTTGGCACGTCGAACAGCGGCCAGTTGTGGAACCCTAAGAACAGGTTGCATTCCCGCAAAGAACCGAAGCCTGCGTGTAACTCCAGGTCAGAACCCTGAAAGGGAAAAATAAAGATATTAAAAGGTAGAAATAGAGCTGTTTCCGAAGATGCAAGCAAAGGAGTCACCGTTAGGCACCATCATCCTCCTAGGCTCCACCCCAAAGCTGGCGTACTTTCTTGACTAAAGAGGTGGTGTTGAGGGAGCAGGTGAGATTCCCCACTATGTGCACTTCCAGCAACTTGCTGCTCCTAACTCTCTCCCACAAAGGAGCTGTTTTATGTGCAATATAAAATTATCAGCCTGTACCTTCCTAAGGTCCACAATCGTCTCTTTGGTCTTGGCCAAGTTGAGACTCAAGTTGTGCTTGCACCATTCCAGCAGCCCCTCTACCTCCTCACTGTAAGTTGTCTGTAATTGTTGATGAGGACAACCACTTGTGTCATCAGTGAACTTGATGATTAATTTTGAACTGGATCAAGCAGTGCAGTCATGTGTCAGCAGCAGACTCAACAGCTCTGGGGGAAGCCCGTGCTCAGCATGTTAAAGCTAGAGACATTGCTGCCAGCATGGACTGGCTGTGGTCTTTCTGTCAGGAAGTCTAAGATCCAGTTACAGAGAGAGGGGTGTTGAGACTCAATGAGGACAGTTTACCCACCAGCACCTGAGGGATGGCTGTATTAAATGCCAAGCTGAAGTCGACAAACAGGCACCATTTTCCAGGTGGAACAGGATAGAGTGGGGAACAGAGGCAGCAGCATCATCAGTGGACCGACTTGAGCGATAAGCAAACTGGAAAGGGTCCAATGTAACAGGAAGATGAGACTTAATCAGATCCATAACCAACAGCTCAAAACACTATTATTGAGGCCAGAGTCACTGGGCTTTAGTCTTTAAGGCAGTTCACTAGCACCCTCATGGATACTAGGATAATGGTAGTTACCTTGAAACCTCCGGGGACAGTGGACTGACTGTTCCAGAGAGATATTGAAGATGTCTGTTAAAACCTCTGTCAACTGGGCTGCACAGCCCTCAGCACCCGGCAGAGAATATTATCAGGCCCTGCAGCTTCAAATGGATTGACCCTGGCTAGGGTCTTCCTCACATCAGCTGCGATCTGACAGAGTGCCTACTTCCTTGCTGGCCCATCGTTCCGTGCATCAAACCATGTACAAGAGATGTTCTGCCTATCCGGAAGCTAAGCGCAGGGCAAACTTGTAGTCCGTTATGATCTGAGTGTCCTCCTGTCTGTGGTTTCACAAAAATGGCTGTATATTCTCTGTGAATGATCACGTTTTGTCTTCCTGACAGCATGGAAAGGCGCAACTCTAACTGATCTGAGAGTCATCTCAAAGGGTTTCAAAGCTACATTTAATGTCAGAGAACTGCATACAATATACATCCTGAAATGCTTTTTCTTCGCAAACATCGACAAAAACAGAGGACTGCCCGAAAGAATGAACGACGGTTAAATGTTAGAACCCCGAAGGGCCCCCTAGCTCCCCTCCCTCCTACACATGAGGGGCAGCAAGCAACAATCCCCCTTCCTGCCACCGGGAAAAAAAATGCATTGACACCTGTCACTGAGTACTCAAATGTGAGCAAAGCAACAGCAAAGACACAGACTCCCAAAGACTTTGTGTTTCACCTGGTATTCGACATACCGGGCTCTCTCTCTCCCTAATGAGGGAAAAAGAGGTGTTTCCGGTTCACAGTGAGAGGGGAGACATAACAAAAAACTCACTGGTTTACGATGCTAAAAGTCCATTGCGTCACTTTTCTTTTTGAGCTCTCTGCCCAAAGATCTCAGGGCTCTGGGCCACAGCCGTAGATCTTCCAACTCCCCCAACAACACACAGATCTCCTGCCATGACACCGACCTCCAATTTGCCTGTCTCCAGAGCCCCAAGATCTTAGGCCTCCAACAACGAGCCGAACTCTTAGGCCGAGCCCTTGGCAAGCCAAAAAAAAAATGGCAAGCTATGAAACCCCGAGAGTGGGTCCCATTCCCACAAAGAACTGTGGTCAGCATGCAACTCCAGGTCAGCGTGCAACTCCAGGTCAGGGTCTTCAAAAGAACCCTGAAAAGGGAAAATAGAGATATTAAAGATGGAAATAGAGCTGTTTCTGAAGATGCAAGCAAAGGAGTCATTAACCCACCCAAGCTCCACCTTCTAATCCCCTGAACTGAAAGCTTCCTGATCTCTCAGCAGTGCCCAGACTTCCACTGTCAACTATGGCTTCTGATTTGCCCTCACAAAGGTGTGTTTAATAACAGTGATGCCCTCATAGCACTTTGATAGCCAGTCACTGATCATCATATTCACGATATTAATGTGACAGTCGCAGATAGCTGCCTTCCTGAACATATTCTAGTCCGTGTTTTTAAAACAGTCCTACAATGTTAAAATTGCTCAATCTGACCAGGTTGCTACCTCCCTTTGAATCAGTGGTGTGTATGCAGGAGTTAGTGGTCAGAGTATCCAAGGCGAGGGCAGTGCGCAGACTTCAATGTGCTAGGATGTGGGTATAAACCAGGTCTAATGTCCTCTCTCACCTGTGGTAGCAAAGTCAGTACTGTTTGAGTTAGCACAGCTGAAGTTGCCTGCAACAATAAAGAAACTGTCAGGGTGTGTAGCTTGGAGGTCACTGATTTTCATCTCTTGCACTGTACTACTGCCCCAAAACAACAAGTTTCATAACATACATCAGTGATAATAATCTGCCTGTCATCCCCCACTATTTTTAATTTTAATGCTCAGTACAAACTACCTCTTACACCAAGCTTTGATCAAATGTTCAAACACTTTTTCTTGATCAACTTTCTAAAGATAACACACTTGAGTGTCACCTAGGGGTGTATGTGTTAAATATGTGCAAATTGATACTGTTGCTTGGAGCACTTGGAATTTGGCTTAGTAGTTGGATCCAGGGTAGTTTCCAGCTCTTCAAGAGCACTGGAGTTGTGTTCCTTCTGTTCATTGATGGATTTTCAATGCAGAATGGATTCTCACAAATAACCTTATTTTGGAGTTCTGACTAGTGCCCAATCCAGACAGAGGTTTGAGAGGAGGGGATTTCACTCAGGTCGACTGACCGAGTAGAAGGCAGCAGCAGCTCACGGCAGTTTGTCTGGAGCTCTGACCAGTGATCAACTGGCATTGGGATTGATTAACTAGAGCAAATTAAACGAAGGTAGTGGACAGAGTCAGAATGGTGAGGATTTAGCTCTTCGAGGCTTCAGCAAAGAGAGGGTTCAGTTAGAGAAGTCAAAATAGAAAAGCTGTAGGTAAAGTTTTTTCCTTTCCCTTTATAGCTGCTCAGCTAGGACAGTAGAGATGCCAGGCAGGATAGTTGAATGCTCCTCCTCTGGGATGTGGCAAGGCCGCGTGACCTCCAGTGTCCCTGACCACTACAACTGCAAGAAGTGCATCCAGCTGCAGTTTCTAAACATCTGTGTGGAGTTGGACCTGGAACTGGATGAACCACAGATCATTTGGGAGGCTGAAGGGGTGATAGACGGGACAGAGCGAGAGATAGTTGCACTCAAGGTGCAGGACACAGGAAGCTGGGTGACAGTCAGGAAGAGGAAAGGGGTTAAGGAACCAGTGGAGAGTACCTCCGTGGCCATCCCATCAACAACAGTTATACCACTCGGTGGTGGGGGGAGAACAGGAAAATCACTATGGTCGGGTCTCTGGCACTGAATCTGCCTTCATGACTCTGAAGGGAAGATGGGAAGAGGCATGCTGTGATGATAGGGGATTTATTAGTTAGGGGAATGGACAGGAGTTTCTGTGGCAAGAACATGATTCCCAGATGGTATGTTGCCTTCTGGTTGCCAGGGTCTAGGACAACTTGGATCTAGTCCTCAGCATTCTCAAGTTGGAGCAGGAACAGCTGGGGGTTGTGGTCCATGCAAATACCAATGAAATATGTAGGTCAAGTCACAAGTGACAAGGTTCTGCACACGGAGTTCAGGGAGTAAGGTGCGAACTTAAAGGGAAGGACCTCCAGGGTTACGATCTCAGGGTTGCTACCCATGCCACGTGCTAGAGAGGCCAAAACTAGGAAGATTATATAGTTTAACACGTGGCTAAAGAGCTGATACAGGAGGGAGGACATAACATTTTGGATCATTGGGCTCTCTTCCAGGGAAGGTGGGACCAGTACAGAAAGGATGTCTTGCACTTGAACTGGAGGGGAACTTATACCTTAGCAGGAAGATTTGTTAATGCCTCACAGTGGGGTTTAAATTGGAATTGCAGGAGGATGGGAACCAAAGTGCCAGAACAGTTAGTGGAGAGGTTGTGGAGACAGATGTTAGTAAGATCTTGGACAAAGTCATGAATCAAACGGTTGAGCATGGTGTGACCAGTGTCCTGAGCTGTGTATATTTCAATGCATCACAGGAAAGGCAGATGAGCTCAGGGCCAAGATCAACACCTGGAATTATGACTTTATAGCCATTAGTGATACCGTTGCAGAAGGGGCAAGACTGGCAACTCAGTTTTCCAGAGTCCTGTTGTTTTAGATGTGACGGAGCAGGAGGGATTAAAGGAGGAGGGTGGTGTTAGTAGTCAGGGAACATGCCATGACAGTGATCTGTTGGGACAGACTGGAGAACTCGACTGTTGAGGTATTATGGATGGATCAGAAACAAGAAAGATATGACCATGTTAATGGGACTATATTATAAACAACCCAACAGTCCTAGGGATTTAGAGGAACAAATCTGTAAAGAAATCACATATTGTTGCAAGAGACACAAGGTTGTTATAGTAGGCGATTTTATCTTTCCGCATAATGACTAGAAATCTCATACTGTAAAAGGATGAGATGGGATGGAGTTTCTCAAATGTGTTCAATATGTAGAAGTCCCAATGAGAGAGCGTGCAATGCTGCATCTATTATTAGAGAATGAGACAGGGCAGTTGAGAGAGGTTTGTGTAGGGTAACACTTTGCATCTGGTGACCATAATGCCATTAGTTTCAAGGTAAGTATGGAAAAAGATAGGTCTTCTCTGTGGGTTGAGATCCTAAATTGGAGAAAGGCCAATTTTGGTGGTATCGGTAAGGATCTGGCAAGTGCGGATTGGGACAGGCTGTTTTTAGGCGAAGATGTGCTTGGTAAGTGAGAGACCTCCAAATATGAAAATTTTTGAAAGTACATTTTTATGTGCTTGTCAAAATAAAAGGTAAAGATAATAGGTTAAGAAAACCTTGGTTTTCAAGAGATATTGAGACCTTGGTTAAGGAAAAAAAAAGAGGTTCATAGCAGGTATAGGCAGGTAGGAAGAAATGAGGTGCTTAAGGAGTATAAGAAATGCAAGAGAACACTTAAGAAATCAAGAGGGGTAAAAGAAGGCACGAGGTTGCCCTAGCAGACAAGGTGAAGGAGAATCCTACAGATATGTTAAGAGCAAAAGGATTGCAAGGGACAAAATTGGTCCTCTGGAAGTCCAGAATGGTAATCCTTGTTTGGAGCCAAAACAGGCATCTGTATTTACTCAGGAGATGGACACAGAGTCTATAGAAGTGAGGCAAAGCGGCATCAACTTCATGGACCCTGTATAGATTACAGAGGAGGAGATGTTTGCTACCAGAGGCAAATTAGGGTGGATAAATCCCCATGGCCTGACAAGGTGTTCTTTTGGACCCTATGGGAGGTCATAAATTGGGTTAGACATCGGCTTTGTGAGAGAAGAACAATCATAACCTATTCAATCTTTCCTTATAGTTCAGGTGCTCCAGACCCAGCCACATCTCACACTTGTCTGCATTAAATTTCATCAGCTGAAAAAAAATTGAATAGTTTATGACTATGTTCTTTAGAACATAGAATATTGAGAGGATATTTGATAGATGTATACAAAATTCTGAGGTGTATAGATAGGGTGAATGCATGCAGGTTTTTTCTACTGAGATTGGGTGGGACTACAACCAGAAGTCATGGGTTAAGGGTGAAAGGCGAGAAGTTTACGGAGAAAATAAGGGGAAACTTCTTCACTCGGAGGGTCGTGAGAGTGTGGAACGAGATGCCAGTACAGTGGTGTATGCGAACTTGATTTCAACATTTAAGAGAAGTTCAGATAAGTACATGGATGGGAGGGGTATGGAGGGCTATGGTCTGGTGCAGGTTGATAGGAGTAGACAGTTTAAATGGTTTTGGCATGGACTAGATGGGCCAAAGGACCTGTTTCTGTGCTGTACCTCTCTATGACTAACTTGGATAGTCCTTGTCAGCATTTCAAAGACCAGCAAAAGTACTGATTTGCTGTTGACATATCACACAGAAAATGTAGCTCAAAATAATTATGGGATTGTGAAAAACAGAGGAATGGGAAGGGGTAGGTGTAATTGGTGGGGTTAGTGAATTTGGGTTGTTAAAATAGGCAAAAGCAAAGCAACAGCTAATTTTACACCCTGCCTGATTTACTTCGTTATAGAAATTAATTAATGAGATATACTGGTGAAAAGTTAATTATAGTAATTCTCTTGCATTTTGTGTTGCCAATAAACACCAGTTTCACTACTGTGGTAAGGGGTGGAAGTGTGGAGATTAGCATTTTGCTATTACAGAGCCAGGGACCTGGGTTCAATTCTCACCACTATCTGTAAGGAATTTGTAAGATCTGTTTCCTCTGGATGCTCCAATTTCCTCGCACATTACAAAGGGTTAGTAGGTTAATTGGTCTTTTGGGTACAATTGGGTGGTGTAGTCTTGTTGAGCCAGAAGAGCCTGTTACTGTGCTGCATCCCCAAATTAAATAAATATTAAAAATTAATAACTGAACCAAATAGAAGCATTTGTTACACAACTAAATGGCTTAAGCAACATCTCTGAGGATCTATCCTGGGCCCAACATATTGATGCAATTACAAAGAAGTCCCAATAGCCGCTGTATTTCATCAGGAGTTTTATGAGACTTGGTATGTCACCAAACACTCTTGCAAATTTCTGCAGATGTCTTGTAGATCATTCTAACTGGTTGCATTATCATCTGGTATGGAGGGGCCACTACAGAAAAGCTGCAAAAATCTGTAAGCTCAGCCAGCTTCATCATGAACACTAGACTCCCCAGTACCGAGGGCACCTTAAAAATGTGATGCCTCAGAAAGGTGGCATCCATCATGAAGGACCCCCATCACCCAGGGTGTGCCCTCTTCTGATTGCTACCATAAAGGAGGCCCAGGAGGCTGAAGACTCACTCAATATTTCAGAAGCAGCTTTTTTCTCTCCGCCATCGGATTTCTGAATGGATAATGGAAAATGAACCCATGTGCACTACCTTATCACTTTTTTTCTTTTTTGCTCTATTTATATTTATATTCTTATGGTAATTTAAACCTTTTAATCATTATGTACTACACTGTACTGCTGCCACACAACATATTTCACAATGTATCCCGGTGATATTAAATCTGATTTTGATGCGAGATGGACACTTGCTAAAATGCCTAACCTCAACAAACATCCTTTATAGGTTGTTGACCTCACAGAAGCAGATTATCACAGTTATATATAGTGATCTGCTTCCCAGAGTGTTTCGCATCAGTGACTTAATTTTGATGGTGATGTGTGTATGTACAAATGCTGCAAAGGTTCTGCTTAATTTTTGGAGGGTCAGTGTTATCTGGCAACTTCAATGCAAAGAAGCATGAAATTATCCATGTTGGACCATGATGGAAGTGAACAGAACACTTTCAAAATGGTGGAGAACTAAAATCAGTGAAGGTTAAAGAGCCTTCATTATCCTTGTATATAAATTAAATGTATTTGAAAAGCATGTGGAGGAAATAATTAAAAAAGCTATTGGTATATATGCCTTTACATTCAGGAGAATAGAATACAAGGGGGTTAAATTTATGCTATAGCAAACCAGAATATTTATTAGGCAGACATGTACTACTATCAATTCTGGGCTACACACTTTGGTATGGATACTTGGCAACACACACAAAATGCTGGTGGAACGCAGCAGGCCAGGCAGCATCTATAGGGAGAGGCGCTGTTGATGTTTTGGGCCGAGACCCTTCGTCAGGACTAACTGAAAGGAAAGATAGTAAGAGATTTGAAAGTAGGAGGGGGAGTGGAATTGCGAAATGATAGGAGAAGACCGGAGGGGTGGGGTGAAGCTGAGAACCAGATAGGTGATTGGCAAAAGGGATACAGAGCTAGAGAAGGGAAAGGAGGCCTCGGGAGAAAGAAAGGAGGGGAGCATCAGAGGGAGATGGAGAACAGGCAGAGTGATGGGCAGAGAGAGAAAAAAACTAAATATATCAGGGATGGGGTAAGAAGGGGAGGGGCATTAATGGAAGTTAGAGAAGTCAATGTTCATGCCATCAGGTTGGAGGCTACCCAGCCGGTATATAAGGTGTTGTTCCTCCAACCTGAGTGTGGCTTCATCTTGACAGTAGAGGAGGCCATGGATAGACATATCAGAATGGGAATGGGATGTAGAATTAAAATGTGTGGCCACTGGGAGATCCTGCTTTCTCTGACGGACAGAGCGTAGGTGTTCAGCGAAATGGTCTCCCAGTCTGCATTGGGTCTCACCAATATATAAAAGGCCACACCGGGAGCACCGGACGCAGTATACCACACCAGCCGACTCACAGGTGAAGTGTCACCTCACCTGGAAGGACTGTTTGGGGCCTTGAATGGTGGTGAGGGAGGAAGTGTAAGGGCAGGTGTAGCACTTGTTCCGCTTGCAAGGATAAGTGCCGGGAGGGAGATCAGTGGGAAGGGATGGGGAGGATGAATGGACAAGGGAGTCGCGTAGGGAGCGATCTCTGCGGAAAGCAGAAAGAGGGGGAGAGAAAGATGTGTTTGGTAGTGGGATCCCGTTGGAGGTGGCGGAAGTTACAGAGAATTATATGTTGGATCCGGAGGCTGGTGGGGTGGTAGGTGAGGACAAGGGGAACTCTATTCCTAGTGGGGTGGTGGGCAGATGGGGTGAGGGCAGATGTGCGGGAAATGGGAGAGATGCATTTGAGAGCAGAGTTGATGGTGGAAGAAGGGAAGCCCCTTTGTTTAAAAAAGGAAGACATCTCCTTCGTCCTGGAATGAAAAGCCTCATCCTGAGAGTAGATGCGGCAGAGACGGAGGAACGGATATTTGGCACTGGAGAGGTATTTATTGGAATGATACCTATCCTGAAATGGTTAAATTATGAGAACAGATTACATAAATTAGGATTGTATTCCCTGGATTTAGCAATTTTAGGAGAGAATTGGTGATTTTTAAAAAAATTTGGGAAATATTTTAGATTACTGACAGAGAAAAAGTAGAGAGAAAAATATTCTGTAGCTTGTAGACTTTTGGACTAGGGAAAATAAAAAAAAGATCCAAACTTCCAGATATGTTAGGGGAAGTATCCAGTAGCAAACAATGGTAGATATTAGGAATCACCTCCTGCAAGTTAAAAAATGAGGTTGATCGTTTTATGATAAATAAATTATTATGTTATCAGTTTCAAAGGCCCAGAATTAGATGTTCAAATACAGTACAAGCTGTATGGCCTCTCCTGTTCTCCAGCTCTGTAAAAATAATTAATTTGTAGTTATCTCCAAGGGTTGTCATGGAAAGTTGTTACAGAATCATGAAATGACATGGCAGATTAAATAGACAATGGATTGATTATACTCATACCAGTTCTTTGATAGGGATCTCCAATTACTTCCACTCCCTCACTCTTCCATAGTGCTGGAACTTATTTGGCTTCAAGTGATTAGATCTGAGTGCAGCACCTTTCCAAGCAGAAGGGTTGCCTGGTCTTACATTTATTATTATTGAGAACTGAGGGTAACAGTCTATGTGAGCATTCCCTGCAGTCCTGTTGTGGCGGGGGGGGGGGGGGGGAGAGAGCAAATGCTACCCCCCCCCCCCCCCCCGCCACAGCCTTTGGATGCAATCCTTATTGCCCTTTCTGGTGGCAAGATTTTGAAATAACACACAAAGTTGTGGAAGAACTCAACAAGTCGGATTTTCCAGCAGAACTTATTTGCTGGAATAACCAGAGGCTGAGAAAGGTGTAATGCAAATGCAAGTGAACGTACACAAAAGAAGAGTGGTGGGGGAGGGGTGGTGGTGGAAGAGGGATTTTTTTTTAACCTGAAGGAGAAATTGATCTTCTTGCCATCAGGTTGGAGGCTTCCTAGATGGAATATAAGCTACTATTCCTCCACCCTGAGGATAGCCCCACTGTGACACAAGAGGAGGCGATGGACTGACAAGTTGGAGTGGGAATGTGGATTGGAATTAACATGTTGGGCCACCAAGAAGCTTCTGCTTTTGGCAGATGGAAAAGAGGTGTTTGATAAAGCGGTCTCCCTCCCCTCTTCTTCCATGTCCGCCTCAGTCCTCTTATTTCAACTCACCTGCTTATCACCTCCATCTGGGGTCCCTCCTCCTTCCCTTTCTCCTATGGATCACTCTCCTCTCATATCAGATTCCTTTCTTTCCAGCCCTTTACCGTTCCCATCCACCTGGCTTCACCTATCACCTTCTAGCTATCCTTCTTGCCCCCACCCCATCTTTTTATCCTGGTGTCTTCCCACTTCCTTTCAGATCCTGAAGAAGGGTCTTAGCCTGAAACATCAACTGTTCATTTTTATGCTGCCTGCCCTGCTGGGTTCCTCCAGCATTTTGTGTATGTTGCTTTGGATTTTCCAGCATCTGCAGAATTTCTAATATTTACAAGTGCAAGTGTCCCTTTTCTTTTTATCCCCACTTATTCTCTCTGGAGAACAATTATAGTTTCTTACTTCTCCATATTCTTGAAGTTTCTCATCTCTGGTTTTAGGTGAAATTTTAGGCTATTTCAGGTTCAGTGCAATGTTCAAAGTCCAAGTACCTTTATTATCAAAGTACACATGTCACCATATACAACCTGAGATTCATTTTTCTGTGTGCATACTCAGCAAAGCTACAGAATAGTACTATAACAGAATCAATTAACATAACTGGTATCACCCCAAAGTCACTACAGAATAGCATTAAACAATTAGGCCTACACAGCAATATTTATGTAAATCACCAGACAGCCACAGTACTAGAATAGTCCAAAAGTTCCCAGCAGTTGAGAAATGAGTGTGCTTGGCCTATACCTCAGGTTTTACTAGCTTGAGCCGAGTATAATAATAATAATAAATAAGCAATAAATATCAAGTACATGAGATGAAGAATCCCTCAAAATGAGTCCATAGTTGAGTAACATTAACCCCTCTGGTTCAAGAGCTTGATGGTTGAGTGTTAATAACATTCTGAACCTGGTGTGACTCCTGAGGCTCCTGTACATTCTTCCTGATGGCAGCAACAAGAAGAAAGCATGACCTGGGTGGTGGGACTCCCTAATGAAGGATGTTGCTTTTCTGTATCTACACTGTTAGATAAGACCACGTGATATAGTGGGAGAAACAGACCATTTGGCCCATCAAGTCTGCTCCACCATTTAACCATGGCTGATCCATTTTCCTTTTCAGCCCCAATCTCCTGCCTTTCTCCTATGTCCCTTAATGCCCTGACTAAACAAGAATCTATCAACTTCTGCCTTAAATAGGCCCCAGTGGCTAGCCTTCCACAACTGCCTATGGCAATGAATCCCCCAAATTTACCACTCTAGCTAAAGAAATTCCTTCTCATCTGTTCTAAAAGGATGACCCTCTATTCTGAGGCTGTGTCCTTGGGTCCTAGACTCTTCCACCATAGAAAACATCCTCACCATATCTACTCAATCGAGGCTTTTCAACATTTGATAGGTTTCAATGAGATCCTCCCTCATTCTTCTGAATTCCACTGAGTACAGGCTCAGAGCCACCAAATGCTCCTTAAATGTTAAGCCTTTCAATCCTGCAATCAGTTTTGTGAACCTCCATTGAACCCTCTCCAATGTCAGCACATTCTGTCCAAGATAAAGGGTCCAAAACTGCTCACAATAATCCAAGTGATGTCTCACCAGTGCTTTAAAGTCTCAACATTACATCCTTGCTTTTACATTCTAGTCCTCTCAAAATGAATGCTAACATCACATTTTCCTTCAAAACCACTGAATCCTTCTGCAAATTAACCTTTCGGGAATCCTGCACTAGGTCTCCCAAGTCCCTTTGCACTCAGTTTTTTGAATTCTCTCCATTTAGAAAATAGTCTACACTTAATTTATTCTACCAAAGTGCATGACCATATACCTCCCGACACTGCCTCTTCCATCTGTCCCTTCTTTGCTTATCTTCTAATCTATTTTTTTTTCCTGTAGCCTTTATACTTTCTTGAAGTGACCTGCCCTTCCAACTATCTTTGTATCATCCACAAATTTGGCCACAAAACCATCGATTCTGTCATCCAAGTCACTGACACATAACGTTAAAAAATGGTCCAAACAGACCCCTGTGGAAACTACTAGTCATTGGCAGCCAACCAGAAGAGGCTGCCTTTATTCCCACTCTTTGCCTCCCGCCAATCAGCCAATGCTCTGTCCATCCTAATATATTTCCTGTAATACCTTAAGCTCTTAACTTGATAGCAGCTTCATATATGGCACCTTGTCAAAGGCCTTCTTAAGTACATAACATCCAATGATTCTACTTTGTCTATTCTGCTTGTTATTTTTTCAAAGAACTTCAACAGAATTGTCAGGCAAGATTTTCCCTGAAGGGAACCACGCTGTCTATGACCTATTTTATCAAGTGTGTACACATACCCCAAAACTACATCCTTAACAATTGACTCTAATACTTTCCCAATGACTGAGGTCAGATTAACTGGCTATAGTTTTCTTTTTTCTTGAAGAGCAGAATGACATTTGCAATTTTCCAGTCCTCTGGAACCATGCCAAAATCAATTGATTCATGAAAGATCATTATTAATGCCTTCACAATCTTTTCAGCCACCTCTTTCAGAATCCTAAGGTGTAGACCATCTGGTCCTGGTGACTTATCTACCTTCTGACCTTTCAGTTTCCCAAGAATCTTCTTGGTAACGGCAACTTCACACAAGTGTGCCTCCTGATACTTTTGAACTCCTAGCATGCTGCTAGTTTCTTCCAGAGTGAAAACAGATGCAAAGTACTTATTCGGTTCATCCGCTATTTCCTTGCCCCCACTACCAACTCTGCAGCATCATTTTCCAGCAGTCCAATATCTTCTTGTCTCTCTTTTACACTTTATATTTGAAAAAAAAACTTTTGGTATCCTCTTTAATACTCTTGGCTAGCTTACCTTTGTATTCCATCTTTTCTTTATGACTTTTAGTTGCATTCTGTTTGATTTTAAGTTTCAGAATCCTCTAACTTCCCACTAATTTTTGCTCTATTTAATGCCTTCTCTTTGGCTTTTATGTTGGCTTTGACTTCTCTTGTCAGCTATGGTTGTATCATCCTGTCTTTAGAATACTTTGGGATGTACATATCCTGTGCCTTCAAAGTTGCTCCCAGGAATTCCAGATATTGCTATTCTGCCATCATCCCTGCTGGTATTCCCTTCCAATCAATTTTGGCCAGGTCCTCTCTCATGTCTCTGTAATTCACTTTACTGTAATACACTCAAATGAGAATAGCTGATCTGCTAGTGGGTAGACTCAACCATGAACTGCTCTAAAAACCCATCTCTTAGGTATTCTTAAAAACTACCCCCTCTTGGAATCCAGCACCTACCTGATTTTCCCAATCTACCTGCGGATTGAAATCCTCTGACTATCATAGCATTGTCATTTTGACATACATTTTCTATCTCCTGTTGTAATTTGTAGGCCACATCTTTACTACCGTTTGAGTGTCTACATATAACTCCCATCATGGTCTTTTTACCCTTGTAGTTTCTTAGCTCTACCCATAATGATTCTACACTTTACAATCCTATGTCTCCCCTTTCTAATGATTTGATTTAATTTAATTTTTTTTAAACCAACAGAGCCATTTCCTCCCCCCCCCACACCCCCCCGCATCTACCTGCCTGTCCTTCTGATACTTTGTGTATCCTTGGATGTTAAGCTGCCAGCTATAATCTTCTTTCAGCCATGATTCAGTGATGAATCATACAACATCATACATGCTAATTTGTAACCGTGCTACAAGTTCAACTACCTTATACCGTATGCTGCGTGCATTCAAATACAAAACCTTCATTCCGTATTCACCCTTTTCAATTTTGTCCACATTTTACATTGCAACTCATCCTATAATTTTCAGTAGGTGTTTCACTACACATTGCCTCTGTTTGTAAACCAACTGCCCCATCCTCAGCCCTATCACTTGGAGGTTTTCAATCAAATGGGGATCCATGACTACCATAACATAGTTTAGACCCTCCCAAACAGCTCTAGCAAACCTACCCACAAGGATGTCAGTCCCCCCTTAGGTTCACGTGTATCCTGTCCCTTTTGTGCAGATCATTCCTTCCCCAGAGGAGATCCCAATGGTCAATAAATCTGAAACACTGCCTGTTGGACCAGTTCCTCAGTCACACATTCATCTGCCAGATCTTCCCATTCTTGCCCCCAATGGCACAAGGCACAGGCAGCAATCCAGGGATTACTACCCTAGAGGTCCTGTTTTTCAGCTTTCTATCCAACTCCCTAAAGTCTCTCTTCACCTTTCCCACCTACGTCATTGGTGTCAATACGTACCAAGACTTCTGGTTGTGTATCCTCCCCCTTTTAGGATGCTGTGGACCAGATCTGAGACATCCTTACCCTGGAAACAACATACCATCTGGGCATCTCCATCATGCCCACAGCATTTAGTCTCTATTCCTCTGATTATAGAATCTTCTATCACCACTGCAGTCCTCTTCACCTCTGTTCTCTTCTGAGCTACAGTGCTAGAGACCCGGTCGTTGTGTTTCCTTCCCATCCCCCCCACCCCCGCCCCCACCCTTGGTAGGTCGTTCCCCTCAACAGTATCCAAAATGGTATAGCTATTATTGATGGGAACAACCACAAAGTCCTCTGTACTGGTTGCCCATTCTCCTTCCTTTGCCAGGACAGTTACCCACCTCTAGTGACCTAGTGGTGACTACCTCCCTGTAGCTCCTACCTATCCTTTCCTCTGACTCCTGTAGGAGCTGAAGGTCATTGAGCTGCAGTTCCAGTTCCTTAACACATTCTCTTTGGAGCTGCAGCTAGGTTCACTTGGTGCAGATGTGGTTATCTGGGAGGATAGAGGTCTCCCAGACTTCCTACATCTCACTCACAGAACAAAATATTGCCCCTAGACCCATTCTTACTGCACTAGCTGCACCCAAATGGACAAGCAATGAAGGGTAAACAGAAGAAACCTACCAGTTACCTACCTTGCCCAAGCCTGATGAGCCAAAGCCTCCCCACTCGAACACTGGTCCTATCACTTATCATCCATCACTCACAACAACAGCCACTCCGCTTGCCACTGCCTTATTCTTATTCACCTTTTCTCATGAATCCCACTAACTGATTGGGCTCAGTCAAATCTCAATGGTGCTCAATGGTTGGAAGAGCTTTACCCATGATGTACTGGCCCATATCCACTACTTTTTGTAGCATTTTCCATCCAAGGGCATTGGTGTTTCCATACCAGGCCATGATGCAGCCAGTCGATATGCTCTCCACCACACATCTATAGAAGTTTATCAAAGTTTTAGATGTTATGCCAAATCTTTACAAACTTCAAAGGAAGTAGAGGCACTACTGTGCTTTCTTTGCAATTGCTATTGAACTGTTTTATTTATTTAATATTGTTTATTTAAATGACTAATTCTCCTGATGAATGAATCCTCTTAATAGTCAGCTTACCATGGAGCACTCTTAGTGGGACTAATACAAGCTGTTATCTGAAATAGACAGTACAGTGGTGCAGATGTTAACGTTGCTACATCTGAACTCTGGTGACTGATTCAAGCATCACCTTGGATGGCATCTGCACGAAGTTTGCATGTTCCCTTTCTGTCTGTGTGACTTCCCCAGGTACTTCGATTTCTTTCCACAACATAAAGATGTGTTGATAACATAACTGGTTATTTGAACTTGTCATTCCTGTAGATGGTTGGTAGGAGAATCAAGCTACACTTGATGGGCCTGCATGAGAGGATAGGTTACAAGAAAATAAATGAGTGAATAGAATTACACTAAGGTCTGACTAAGAGATTGCATTCAATGAACCAAATGGCCTCTCTTTACATTATAAAAATATCTGAAGCAAAGTGAAAAAGATTGTAGATTCTTAAATTTTACCTAGTAACATTAAAAGGCTTCAATCTTTGCAAACTAGCTCAATTTACTGTAAGCAAGAAAAATAACTTTCATTTTTAAGGAAATGATGAGTTTGCTTGTGGAGACTGATTTTTATTTGGTGTCAGGAAAGACTGAAGTGGCCTATTTCAACTGATATTTGTGGATAGATCATATTTATTCTCATAAAAAGTCTTTACAGTATAATCTGCTAGTTATACAATATTTGTGACAGTTTTCTTCATTTTCTGTTTTGATTATAAAGCAATCTACATCAATTGATTGGCTTGATTGGTTAAAGAAATTTTCAGATGACTGTCACATACTGCTTAGAGTCATTAACACAAGGGGCTCTATAATCTTAAATAGCAACATCTATGTATAAGATTAGATGTCCTTGATTCTGTCCAATGAAGAGAGAATTTGTTCCTCTTCAACAATCTGATTACAAGCACATGGAAATCTTCACATGTCCACCCAGAGCTCTTCAGGTTTAATGACTGACAACTCTTCTAAGATTGTTCCTAAATATCCAATTCCTCCTCTGGTGGCCTTCCCCCATTGTTCTAGGTTCCTCCAGCAGGAGGAATAACTTTTCACAACCTCACGTATTTTAATAAGATCTCCTCATTTTTGCAAATGCTGATAAGTGGCCAATTGTATTCCCTTATTCCTTAAAGGATGTCTCCTTATTGCTGGAATCAAGCTGTTATTCCAACACTACATTGTTTCCAAGATGAACATATCGTTTTGGAGATAAGAGAAACCACTGCTGACACAAAACAAAACATTTCCCTCTTCCAGTTTATGCAGGTCAGCAGCTGTTAACAGTGTTTATGAACATAAAGATACAAAAGCTTGAGAACATGTTCCACTAGGCTCAAGGACAGCTTCTCCTGCTGTTATAAGTCTCTGGTAAGATAAATATGAACTTTTGAATTCGTGTCTACCCTTCATGACTCCGCACCTTATCTGCCTACCTGCATTGCCCTTCTTCTGGAACTGTAACATTATATTTGGCATTCTGTTCTTGTTTTTCTTTGTGCTACCTTGATGTACTTAATTTGGAATGATTGGTTGGCATGTAAATACAAGTTTTTTTTTACTGTATTTCAGTATATATATATATATTTTTTTTACAGATAAAGATTAGCTTTATTTGTCACATGAACATTAAACCATAGTGAAACGTGCCAATGACCAACACAATAAGGATGTGCTGGGGGCAGCCCACAAGTGTCACCATGTTTCAGATATCAACATAGCATGCCCATAACTTACTAACTCCAACTGATACCTTGGGAATGTGGGAGGAAACCTGAGCACCTGGAGGAAATCCACACAGTCATGGGGAGAACATACAAACTCCTTACAGACAATAGTGGGAACTGAATCCCTGTCATTGTGCTGCCCTTAGTATTAATAATTGGTATATTATGTGGCAATAAAAAACCTACCACCAGTTAATGAAATGGAGGTTCAGCCAAGCGTATGCTGAAATTTGAGGGTGCAATGGGGAAAAAGAGAGTAAAAAAACAGACAGAATGAGAATACAAGAAATAGGAATACAAATAGGCCACCTAGCTGTTGGGCCTGATCCTCCATTCAACAAGAGCTTGGCTGATCTGGCTGTGGACTCACCTCTACAATATCCTGATGAATCTCCTCTGCCCCCTTTCCAGTGGGGTGATGTCTACAGTCTCTGGAATGGAAGGTGACCCCAAAAATAGGATATAAGAGTGCTCCTTGGGCATCTTGTGGAAGATACAACACTGGTAGCAAACAATTTGCTGGAGGCATCTGTGGGGAGGAAGTGTTAACGGTCTGGGTGGAAAACTCCATTCAGGACAGAGTGGAGAATTCCTTTGGCAGATTGTTGCTCTGGTTCCAGTATCTGCAATCTTTCGTATCTTGATATTACTACACTGGCAGTCGTTTGGTGCTAAAGATGTATTCCCAGCTTCATAAGGCCTAAAGTTAAAATTTACACTGTGCTAAAAGGTTTCATTATTGCATTACATATGGACAGAGCTGCTGTGCTGGGAACCTCCTGCAGCAATGAAGCTCACTGGAGTTTAGAAGAATGAGGGGGATCTCATTGAAACCTATCGAATATTGAAAGGCTAAGATAGAGTGGATATGGAGAAGATGTTACCTATACTGGGGGAGTCTAGGACCAGAGGGCACAGTCCTTTAGAATAGAGATGAGGAAGAATTTCTTTAGCCAGAGGGAGGAGAGTCTGGAATTCTTTGCCATAGAAGGCTGGGGGTGGGGGGGGGGGTGGGATGTGAAGTCATTGGGTTATATTTAAAGCAGAGTTTCATAGGTTCCTGATTAGAAAGGGCATCAATGGTAATGGGGAGAAGGCAGGAGAATAGGGTTGAGAAGGATCATAAATCGGCCATGATGGAATGGTGGAGTAGACACAATGGGCCATATGACCCAAGTCTGCTGCAATGTGTTATAGCGTTATGGAAATGTTAACATGTTCAGTGTACAGTGAGCAATGCAGCCACTTTGTGCTGAGATGCGGAGTTATGCCCTGACTAACCCAACATATAGGGGCCACTGTTAGGAGCAGCCTGCAGCTGTGTCATTCTATCAGATCCTACCATCTCACCTCATCCCTTGTTAGGTGTGACGGAAGCTGCTGTTTCCCCTCCTCTGCTTACTTGGTTGAAACGAGGAGTTAAGAGCAACTGGGAGAGGCTGTAGGACCCAAATGATCCCTCAACACGTGGCAGATCCTGAAAGCCCCCACCATCTTGTGCAGTGTACAGTCCCAAGCTGCACTCCATCTAACACTGCCCCTTTACATGCAACCTCTACACATTGACTAGGTTGTTTCTGGCAGACAGAACCACGGGGCGAAGTGCCACGGGAGCACCGGTGGGGGGGGGGGGGGGGGGGGGGTGAGGTTCACACCAGGTTCGTGGCAGAGAGGCACAACAATTTAGCTAGACACAAGAGATTCTGCATGTGCTGGAAATCTTGAGCAATATGCATAAAATGCTAAAGGACCTCAGCAGGTCAGGCAGGAGCTATCGAATGGAATAAACAGTTGATGTTTCAGGCTGAGATCTGTCCTGTTGGACCTGGAAAGATGTGGCAAGGGATTCTGGTTCCTGTAGTTCACCAGAACTCTCAAATTCAATTAACTCTGCTGATTATGTGTTAGCATAATGCTGTTTTGGAAATTCTGCCCAAATGCACTTTAATGCCAAAATTCAAATCTATATGATTTAATATGTGACATTTTGGCAGCAATATTTTAGGATGCTTATAACCATTTATAACATGTATGGATTGGTTTAAACTCTTGTCTACATTGCCAAGTGCTCAGGACTCCTGTGATCATCAGTTCAATTTGTCCCTTTGGAAGTGGACCTGCTATATTGAGTATGTAAGTCCCACAACACCAGGTTCAAGAACAGCTACTTCCCTTGGACCATTCAGTTCTTGAACCAACTGGCAAAACTCTCATCACTAAAGTTTAGCAATACTATGACCACTTTGCAATGAAGTTGACTTAATTTTGTTCTAATTGTGTCTTCTTGTAAAATTATATATAACTTATGGTTATGCTTTTCTTGTTAATGCTGCACCTGTGGTGCTGCTGCAAGTAAGTTTTTCATTGCACTTGTGCATATGACAATAGACATGTCTGAGTTTCTTTCTTCAATTCTCATAGGTACTTGCAATTAATTTATTGGTATATACACCTGAGCTGAATTTATTCCATCCCTTTTACATTATTTTCTTTGTACTTTATGTCCATGTATTATCTTTAGGACCTCACATCTCAAAAAAACCACTGTGCCCTTTCCCAGAAAACAGTCTACTAGTTCATGGAAAAGAGTAAACAGTTGATGTTTTGGGCCAAGACCCTTTATCAGCACATGACCCAAAATGTTAACTCTTTTCCATAGATGCTGCCTGGCCTGCTGAGAACCTCCAGCATTGAATGTGTTGCTTTGATTTCCTGCATCTGCAGATTTTCTCTTGTTGGTGATTCTACTAGTTCATCTTCATTGTGACTCCTGTTATGATTTCTTTGAGCTAGATATGGTTCCATGGTGACACCTAGAGGTCACTGTTTATCAAACTGGTTATGGTTATTGTAACTTCAAAATTTTCTCAGTATATAAACGTGATCCTAATTCATTTGTATTTTCATTTCATAGTTTGTCTCCTTATGGTTTGTAGCATTATTTAAATGGGAATGGTTAAATATGGCTTAAAGGAGGAAGAATTTTAATGACATCATTAAGCTCTGTTCTGGTTGGATTTTGCAACCACATCATAAATTCTTGCTGAAATAAAATCCATCCACACTGGTCAGGAGACAGGAAGTGGTGCATCATTACTGCCACTGTGCATAGGTTTAATGTCTAGCCATTCCATTGAGGAATTTTGCCTGTACCCACATCAAAGAGGCTGGAGCTATTTTGAGTCCTCACACCTCATAAATGGAACCAGCAGGTGGCCTGTCCAAAAACAGCAGTCTGATCACTGCTGGTGGAATAAACTGAAGTGTTGATGGGATCTCCTGATTCTCTTGACCTCAAAAATAATTTAACAATTAAGTTAACAGGGTCTCCGTACCAGGGCTCTCTTTTGCCACAGATGATTTCACCAGTTTAACTTCTTCCAGTACAACATTTAGCATTTCATCAATGAAGAGATTATTCATTGGCAAAGATTAACAAGGAACATTTATGCTTTTGATGACCTCAGGACATCCCAATGTCTTTTACAACCAATGCAGGAAATCAACACTCAAGAAGGACCTTTTGTCTAAGGATGTCAGGGTTAAATGAGGGATAAATACCGACCAGTGGATATGGACATCATCCTTTGTTCTAGTCTTCTTGTCAATATGTCCATTCTAACAGATAACATGTACTGTATGCCTATTTGCACTTCCAGCAGGATTGTACCTCCCAAGTCTTTTGCTAACATTGAACTGAAGTGAATGCTTGTGCCCACTGTCAGGAAATGCATAGGGGGCTTGACCCAAACTCCGACTAGCAGAGATGATTTAGCAGCAAACAGTAACTTTAATAGCAGACCACAAATAACAAGCCGTGAGGGGCCATGAAACAAGAGAGAACAGAAACCAAACAGACCAGACAACCAGGTTAACTTTAGGCAGAGAGAATGAAAGCCAGAAGCAATGGGTTGAGGCCAACTGGTTTGATGAGTGAACAGGAATGAGAACTGGACATAAATAGGCTGCATGTGAGGAGTCTGGAACGAGTGGCAGGTGAACCCTAGATGGAAACTGAGAGGTGTCAGTGGGAGCAGGTCTGACTCATTTCTTATTGTGAAACAAAAGGAGGCTATTCAGCCAATTTAGTTGTTGGTAGCTCTCAGATTCCCATTCCTCAAATCACCTTGCAACCTATTCTCTCTCACCCCTAGCCTCCATGATTCTCCCACCTAAACCTGGAGTATATTACTGTGGCCAACTAACTTCTCAGCATGACTTTGGAATGTGGGATGTAATCGATGTACCTAGTAAAAACCCACAGTCATAGGAAGAATCTGTAGACACTAGTGTATCAGAAGGCTAACCACTGAGCTAGTATCGATTATTAGTGTTTTCCAACTCCTTTTCCGCCCAAGATCGATTGGTGGAATTTGGGAAAATGCATGAGGATTTTGTTCACAATATTCAAAGCTTTAATGTCTGGGAACTGTCACCAAGACAAGGTTTTAGTTGCCTGTGGCTGTATACCTTGCTGGGACATGGCTCGGTGTTAAATTCTGTAAGATCAAATCAGTGTTTTGAGTGGGAAAGCATATGATCAGGTGACCCCTCAGTCTGTTCCATCTCCCAGTTGTCAGGCATGGTTGGCAATGTATTATTTTATATCAATGTTCTTAAAGGTCATTACAGATGTGATAAAATCTGCAGATGTTAGAAATCCAAAGCATGTGAGGAAGGGTCTCAGCCCAAAATGTCAACTGTTTATCCTCTTCCATAGATGCTGCCTGGCTTGCTGAGTTCCTCCAGCATTTTGTGTGTGTTGCTTGATCATTACATTTACTTTCAAACTTCATCACACTCACTCACTCTTCTGGAGAAAATGCCCTCGAGTCTTATTCTGTGTAAACTTTTCCCAATGCACCAATGCTTTGGTTTCTGTTGGGTGGCCCTTGCAACTTGTCTGCCATTTATTCTCTCCAATCATCTACTCTGCAGTCCATTACACGAAACAACCTCACTTCCATTGACTCTTTCTTCACTCTCCACTCTTGGGAAACAGCCAACATAATTAAGGGCTCCTCCCATCAGAAGGATTCTCTCCCCACTTCCATTGGGCAAAGTATATAAAAGATTGAAACACATACTACCACAGTTTCTATCATACTGTAATCAGACTCTTGAACATTCCTCAGATGATAAAGATGAACTTCTGAGCTCGCAATCTACCATGTAGTGGCCCTTGCACTTCATTTGTCTACCGCACAGGCGGGTAAGCTTAGGGCATGGATCAGCATTTGTAATTAATGACATTCTAACCATTAGCGAGACTTGGAGGACTTCAGATTTTTTGGATCATTCAGTTCTCCTCCAGGGAAGGTGGGACCTGTACAGATGGGACAACTTGCAAAAGATCTGGAGGGAGACTAGTATTCTTGTGCCAAGGTTTGCACTTGTTGCATGGGGTGGGGTGGGGGATAGTGGTAGGTTAAACTAGAATGGGAACCAGAATGACAGAGCAGAGAGTGGAGTGGTTATGGGAAAGTTGTTAAGCCTACATAGAGAGTCAGGAATAGAAAGGTTGAGCAAGGTGGGACCGATGGTCTGAACTGCATATACTTCAATACAAAGAGTATTGTACAAAAGGCAGATGAGCTTAGGGCATGGCTCAGTGAGTGGAATTATGACTTTGTAGCCATTAATGAGACTGGATGTGGTAGGGGCAGGACTGACAACTCAGTGTTCCAGGGTTTCATTGTTTTAGACACAAAACAAAAATCTAATTGAAAGAAAAACAATTGAGTGGGGAGATAAGTCATGTACTTAATTGTTCTTGTTGCAGGACACAGGTATCACATGGTGGTGTCATAAATGCAATTCATGTACTTTTACACTTAACCCATAATGAATTATTTAAACAGATTGAATGAGCATTCAAACTAAATATTTAGAACATTACTCAAATATTACTGAAATATTAAATACAACACTCCTTCCTGTTTAGCTATAAACTCAAATTAATACAGAAAGGATCTCAGCAATACATACAGCATACTCTATATTACAACTACTATAGAGATATCCACAGCATAGTAAATTTTTAATTTGTCCCATTCAGGCCTAAAGATTTAATTATTACACTGAAGGATTTATTGTGGGATAACATCTTTCATGACAAGGGCCATCACTCTGCTTGGCAGGTGAGACTTGTGGCTGTGAAACAATCTCAGGTTCCAGGCCCTCCTCATGGTAATTGAAGGAGTTGACTCTGGCTCTGTAGGAAGTGGTTCTGACAGCTCTGGATACCTTTCTTCTCTAAGATTTGCCTCTGCTCTCCTCAACTGATCAATGTGTCATCCCCAGATGATAGTAGATACAATCCTCACTGTGTAGGTGTCATAACAGGGGCACTGGCAGCAGACCCAAACACAAGACACAGACACTGAAGTACTAGGAACTGGACTGAACTAGAGTTAGGAACACAGCCTTGGGCTAGGAAAGCAGGACAAGGAACTAGTAACAAGGAGCCTGGGCTTAGACTCCAAGCCAGAGACTGGACAAGGACACAGAACCTGGGTCTTGACTCAGGCTCAGACCCCAAAACTAGGCAAAGACACAACTACAGGACTGGACATGGCTTGAGTTCAAGGCTTGGCTGCAGGACTAGACATAGAACTGCTGCACAGGACAAGATACATGGACAGGACAAGAACCCAAAGTCTTGACTTAATCTTTAGACACAGGAATACAGAGCCTTGGTCTTGAGAGAGACCATGAACACAGGGACATGGAACAGAGCCAGGACCCCTCCTAAGGAGCAGGACATAGGGCCATACACAGAACACAGAGAGATAGTTCCCAACACAAAGTAGCATCAAATAGCCAGACCTACCTAGCAAAGGCCTGGACACAGAGAGAGTTCTGAACAACAGACAGTTCCTTATCTACACACAGCAAGGCTCCAGTCTTGCTCCAGCACTCAAACTTGCCAACAATACTTCAGGAAGAAAGTGAAGGGAACAGTCCCCAAAAAAAAAGCTGCACCCAGGAGCTATTTATGTAGCCAGCCCAAAATGAGAATCAGGTGCCTCAATTAGAGCACCCAACAAAACAAGGGAAAACCGGAAAACCTGGAATAAGGTATGATGGACCAGACCATGAACCGGAATGCGGACTTCACGGACTGGACCATGACAGTAGGAGAGTGGTCCAGTTCTGTCCTTAATCCTTCTGAGTACCCACATCTGATATCTCTGTAGTCTCTCACCAGGACTGCTTGTCTAGGAGTGAAACATCGAACCTCCTTATTTGAGGAGCTCTCAACTTGTCGCAGCTCTTTGTCCTGCATATTCCTTCTGAGATTGGGTTTGAGGAGATCCAAGTGTGAACGTAAGGGACGACCTTATATTCATCGCTAGTGAGTTGTTGGTTACGGAGCATGCTGCATTACAACATACATGGAGGAAGTTAGTGAGCTGCTGGTTCAGTATGTTCTGTTGACATTGCCAGAGTTCTTTAGACTCTGGAGAACACTTTCTGCCAAGCCATTTGTAACTGGGTGCTACAGTGCAGATGTAATATATTTTATTCAGTTCATTTTCAGGAATGCCACAAACTGTAGTCTGTTGTCTCTGACTAAGTGATCTGGAACTCCAGTCCATGTGAAGTGGCTTCTCAACATATCAACAGTGTGCGACTCTGTAGTGGAGGCTATTGGGAACACTTCTGGCCACTTTGTCGCAGCATCCACTACTACCAAGAAATTTGTGCCCATGAAAGGTCCAGTAAAATCCACATGAATCCTCTGTCTGGGCAGTGCAGATCAATCCTAGGGATGGAGCAACACTGCACTTGGCATCTTCTGCATGTGTTGGCAGCCCACACAGTGAATGGCAAGCTACTTAATCTGCAGATCTCTCCCAGGGCACCAGACAAAGCTTTGAGCCAATGTTTTCATTTTAACCACCCCTAGATGACCAGCATGTAGTTCCTCCAACTTTTTTATCTCTCAGTACAACAACTGCTTGAATTTTCTCAACACACTTGCATAAATCTTGTGTGCCAATGGTGTGAACACTGTAAGTGATGCTTGATCTAAAGAATTTACATTTGTCACATCGTGCTCTGAGCTTATAATCTTCTAATCTTTTTAACACACTCTTGAGATTTTGTAGATGTTCCTTGTCATCTTCACCAGTAACAATGATGTCATCCAGGTAACACTGAGTGCCTGGGCAGCTTTGCAGCACCTGGTCCACAGCTTTCTGCCAGAATGCAGGTGTAGATGCTACTCTGAAAATAAGCTTATTATATTGATAAAACTCTTTGTGAGGGTTTATGGTGAGAAACATTTTGGACTCTTCTTCAATCTCAATCTGTAGGTTATCCTCAGCTAAGTCCACTTTGCTGAAGTGTTTTTCATCAGAAAGGTTTGAGAAGATACCCGCTATCCTGCACAAAGGGGAACTGATTTACTCTTGTTGCCGGTAACCTTAAAATCAGCACAGATCCTGATAGACCTATTTTTCTTGGCTACTGGCATTGCACATGGGCTCCACTCAGCCTTGGAATGAATTCCTTCAGTCACTATGCAATCTAACTTACTGGCTACTTTTTCGCGAATTGTATAAGGAACTGGATAGGCTTTGCAAAAATTGGGTGCAGCCTTTTCATTTAACACTATTTTATCATTGATATGTTTTCCAATACCATCCTTGAACACTGTTGTGGCATCATGCAGTACCTTTCATAATTCACTTTCTGTTGGTCTTATTGCCAGGGATTTGGCATGCAAATTGTGGACGGATCTCCAATGAAGTTGTAGTTGTATCAGCCAATCACAACCCCACAATGCTGGCCCTCCTGTTTTTAGCACATACAAGTCCAATGTGGCTTATTGGTTATTGTATCTCACTGTTACAGATGTTACTCCCACAGGACTTATCTTTTCTCCAGTATGATTTCTTAGTTGGATGTCTGCAGGCTTTAGTTCAGTATCTTTGAAATGCTGTTCAATTTCATTTTCTGGAATGACTGAAACAGTGTCCAATTCCATTATAATTAATTTGTTGTTCACTTCTGGTGTAAGCCATATTGCTTGTCTATTATTTATTTTCACATTGTAACTCTCAAGGCTACTCAATTCTGTGTCACTCTCATTATCATATTTTTCATCAACATCATCCAGATTAGTGCTTTTTTTGAAACTGCAACTTGACTTTTTATATTTTTTCTCTTCCCTGTGCAGTCAATTTATTTTTGTCTGCATGATATGCTCTTTGTATGTGTCCTATTTTATTGCATTTCTGCAAGTTTTGCATTTAAATCTGCATTGTTATGGTGTATGTGAGCCCCTGCTACAACTGTAACACAATTTGTTCAGCCAGGCCAATTTGTGTTTAGACATTGCAACTTTATTCCTGACTGCGACTCAATTGGGTCTCGATCTGCTGTTTCCATTGATACAGCAATTACCACTGCTCTTTTAAATGTAAGTTGTGCTTCAGTTAGCAACCATTTTTAATGCTTTCTTGTAAGATTCCACAGACTAAACAATCTCTCAATGCATCATTAAGCCCATCATTGAACTGACAATGCTCAGACAACTTCATCAATTATGCCACATATGCTGAAATGGACTCCCCTTTATTTTGATTCTCCTTAAGAAATCTTAAGAGTTCTGCAGTCAACAATGGTTTTGGCTCTAAATGCCCTCTTTGTGTCTTCCTTTCCGAAGAACATGTGCTACACTGCTTTTTAAAAAAAACCCAGATGTCCTGCTGCACTTCAACAGGTAAGTGGTTGTTTTGTGTTTGTTTTAAAAATACCTCATTCCACTGTTAAGCTTTGTAAATCCAAAACATAAAAACTAATTGAAAGGAAAACAAGCGAGCCAGGAGATAAGTTGTGTACTTTTTAGTTTTACCTTTAGCGAGTTGTATACATGTCACGTGATAGCATCGTAACTTATGTATGCAATTCATACATTTAACCCATAAATATCTAAACAAATAAAGAATGCTTACTGAAGCAGTATATTTCCAATATTACTGAAATATTAAATACCCAGCAGTAGCATTACTAGTCAGGGAAAATGGCATGGAGGTGCTCAGACAAGACAGGATGGAGAGCTCGTCTACTGATGCTAACTGGGTGGAACTGAGGGATAAGAAAGGGATGACCATATTAATGGGATTATACTCTTGACTACCCAATAGACAGTGGGATATAGAGGACCAAATTTGTAGAGAGATTGCAGACTGTTGCAAGAAACCTAAGATTATGATAGTAAGTGATTTTAACTTTCCACATCTTGACTGGAACTCTCATACTGTAAAAGGGCTAGATGGGAAAGAGTTTGTCAAAGGTATTCAGGACATTTCCTTAATCAATACCTAGAGGTCCCAACTAGAGTGAGTGTGTTACTAGATCTTCTACTAGGGGGTGAAACAGGGCAGGTGACAGAAGTTTGTGTAGGGGCACACCTTGCAGCTAGTGATCATAATGCCATCAGTGTCAAGGTAATTATAGAGAAGAATATGTCTGGACCTTGGGCTGAGATTCCAAATTTGAAAAAAAATGCCAATCTTGATCTTGTCAGAAAGGATCCGTCAGATAGGGATTGGGATAAGTTGTTTTCTTGCAAAGGTGTGCTTGATAAGTGGAAGGCCTTCAAAGGTAAAATTTTGAGAGTACAGAATTTGTATTTTTCTGTCAGAATAAAAGGCAAGGATAACAGGTTTAAGAAACCTTGGTTTTCAAGAGATATTGAGGCCTGGTTAAGAAGAAAAAAGACGTTCATAGCAGGTATAGGCAGGAAGGAACAAATGAGGTACTTGAGGATATAAGAAATGCATGAGAACTGAAGAAGGCAATCAGGTGGGTTAAAAGAAGGCATGAGGTTGCTCTACCAGACAAAGTGAAAGAGAATCCGAAGGGCTTCTACAGATATAATAAGAGCAAAAATATAGCGAGAAACAAAACTGAAGATCAGTGTAGTCATCTATGCATGAAGCCAAAAAGGATGGGGAGATTTTAAGTGGATATTTTGTATCTGTATTGGGAGATGGAGATGGACACAGCAGGGAGGTCATGGGCTTTATACAAGCAACAGAGGAGGAGGTGTTTGCTGTCTTGAGGCAAATTAGGGAGGAAGAATCCCCTGGGTCTGACATGGTGTTCCCTCGTACCTTGTGGGAGGCTATTGCAGAAATTGCAGGGGTCCTAGGAGAGATATTTAAAATGTCCCTAGCAACAGGTGAGGAGCTGAAGAATTGGAGGTTAGCTAATGTGATCTGGACCAGCAGGGCAAACAGGTGAAATGTGGCAGATGGAATTTAATGCATGAGGTGTTGCAGTTTGGGAGGACAAACCAGGCAGGACTTACACAGTAATTGATAGGGCACTGAGGCATGCAGTGGAATAAAGAGGTTAGAGGATGAAAGATGAACTATTTAAGGAGAACATGAGGGGGGAATTTCTTCACTCAGATGGTGGCACAGATGTGGAACAAGTTGCCAGTGGAAGTGCTGGATGTGGCTTAATTGGAATATTTAGGAGAAGTTTGGATAGGTACATGGATGGGAGAAGTATGGAGGGCTATGGTCCAGGCCCAAGTTGATGGGACTAGGCAGGATTACAATTTAGTATGGACTTGGTAGGTCAAAGAGCCTGTTTCTGAGCTGTTAAGCTCTATGATTCTATGCATGACCCTTTCATTGTGACTGTAACACAGTCTGCTTTCTGTTCTCCTTTTTACTACCTCAAAAATCTGTCTTCATTGCACACAAACAAAATCTTTTCTCTATTTTGCAATAATAAGCCAATACCGAAACTGGACTGTTGCTCCATTCTGAGTCTTGAAAGAGGATCCAACCTTTTGTCTTCCAAAGGCAGCCAGTTGTCTATAAATAGGCACATGCTGTTGACATTTAATGGTCACATGCCCAGCCAGTTTTTTTAATATAGGCCTTCTTTCAGCTCTATTTGTGTCACTAGTTAATAGCTTGATCTAATTAGAGCAACACAGACTGATGTCCTTCAGGAAAAAGCTACAGAGAAAACATAGAAAGAGAACAAGATACTTCATACTGTGCAGGCCAAGTATGTACAAACCCATCATCTGAGCAAGATAAAGTACAATAGCTGTATTAATAATAGCTGGTGTCAAAGCAAATGAAAGTTTTCCTGGGTTCAGATAATAGAATGATAGGTTAGCACATGACTTTACTGAAAACTATTGAGGTGATTTTGCTATTTTTGTGAGCAAAATAGTCTCAAGAAAGAGGTTGGGATCTTGCATAATTGGCACCAATTTATTTATTTAGAGGGACAGCTGTGGCTCTTCTGACCAAATGAGCCGCACTATCCAGCGACCCACCTAATTAGCACAGGACAATTTTACAATATTCAGTTAACCTATTAGCTACTATGTCTTTGTCCTGTGGATAGAAGTGCGGTTGGTAGCATGGTGGTTAGCACAACACATTACAGTAGCATCAACCCGGGTTCAATTCCTGTCACTGCCTGTAAGGAGTTTAAACGTTTTTCCTGTGACCACGTGGGTTTCCTCCGGGTGCTCCAGTCTCCTCTCACAGTCCAAAGACTTACTAGTTAGTCGGTTAGTTGATGATTGTGAACTGTCCCGTGGTTAGGCTAGAGTTAAATCGGGGCTGCTAGGTGGTGCAGCATGGCTTGAAGGGGCCAGAAGGGCCTATTCCGCACTGTATCTCAATAAATGCACCCAAAGGAAACCCACGCAGTCACAGGGAGAGCAAACAAACTCCTTACAGATGAAACTGAACTCTGAACTGCCGTACGTCCCAAGCTGTAATGTTTGTGGTAGTCCTTTGGATCTAAAGAAGACACGCTGTTGTGCAGTTCATCTGTGATCACGGAGGTGGCTCTGCAGTCCCGGTCTGGAAGCGCAGAGTCTAGCACGATGGGGGCACTGGAAGTCCGTTGTTGTAATAATTGTGGCTGCTGTACTGTGACACCGCTCACGGTTTTTCATCAGTTTTTGGCAGCGCCCGTCTTCAAAACTGGTGTAGGTGTCATAGCACAGGGCTCGCCAGTGGGTTCTGTCAGCAGCCGCAGCTTCTAGTTTCCCTGGCTGGATGTCACAGTAGCGTAGGGCTTCCTTCACAGCGTCTTTGTAGCGCTTGCATGGATGACCTTGAGGTCTCTTTCTGGTCTCCAGTTCACCATAGAGCAGCTGGTGAGGCATACGGTGGTCATCCATTCTGATGACGTGTCCCACCCACCGCATCTGGGCTCTGATGATCAGGGACTCAATGCTGGTGGGCTCCGTGCGATCCAAGACCTCCAGGTTGGAGATACAGTCTTGCCAACGAATGCCAAGGATGGAGCATGTGAAATTTCTCCAGCTGTTTGACGTGTTGTCTGTACAGAGTCCAGGTCTCACATCCATATAGGAGGGAAGGGATGACCACAGCTCTGTAGACTTTCAGCTTTGTGGAGATGCGGACGTTGTGTTGATTGAGCACTCTGGTACGCAGCCTCCCCAGAGCCTGGGTGGCCTTGCTGATCCTGGAATCGATTTCTTTGTCCAAAGACCCATCACTCGAGATGATGCTTCCCAGGTATTTAAAGCTGTTTACATTTGTCAGCCGGGTGTCGTCAACAGTGATTTTTGGTTCTATGGGGTTGGTGTTTGGTACAGGCTGGTGAAGTACTTCAGTCTTGTTCAGGCTGATAGTCAGGCCAAAGGGCATAGCAGCGTCTGAGAATTTGTTCAGCATCAACTGTAGATCACAGTCTTTGTGCGCCAGGAGCGCACAGTCATCAACAAAGAGGGTTTGTTGAATGACTGCATGGAGGCACTTCTTCCGTGCGTTCAAGCGATGGAGGTCAAAGAGAGAACCGTCCAATCGGTACCTGATGTACCCTCCCTCCTTCAGACCTTTGACAGCATGTGACAACATGCAAGTGAAGAACAGATTGAACAGGACTGGGGCTAGTACACAGCCCTGATGAACCCCATTGGAAATGGCAAATGCAGCTGACGTATCACCACTACAAAGGACCTGTCCTGTCATTCCTGTCGTGGAGCAGCTGAATCATCTTAATCCGTAACTTCTCAGGATGATCCAGAGAACCTCCCTGTTTACAGTGTCAAATGCCTTTGTCAGGTCAATGAAAACAGAGTAAAGAGGCTTGTTCTGCTCGATGCACTTCTCTTGGACTTGCCTCACGGCAAATATCATGTCTACTGTACTGCGTTCTGGTTGAAAGCCACACTGCGCCTCCAGGAGGTTCCTTTCCGAGACAGTGACAAGTCTGTTCAGGAGAATGCTGGCAAAAATCTTGCCTGTGATGGACAGCAGTGAGATTCCCCTGTAGTTTCCGCAGTGTGATTTGCTTCCCTTGTTTTTGTAGAGAGCCACAATGAGGGCATCGCGGAAGTTGTCAGGCATCTCCTCTGTGATCCGGATGTCTTGGAAGGCCTGTAAAGGAGTTTGGGCCTAACGCTTTGTAGATCTCGGCAGGAATGCCATCCTGCCCTGTTGCTTTATTTGAGTTCATCTGTGAGATCGCTTTCCTGATCTCATCAGTAGAGGGTGGCAGGTCTGGGTCGTCCAGGACTGGCTGCTGAGGGATCTGCTGTAAGACATCAGGACCAGCTGTAGACGGCCTATTGAGTAGGTTGGAAAAGTGTTCAGCCCAGTGGTTTTTTCAGTCCTTTCTGGTCTTTGATCAGGCTCAGCTTGTCAGATGACAGCAAGGGGGAGCATCCTGATTTAGAAGGACCATAAACTGACTTTATGGTGCTGAAGAACTCTCTGGTGGCATGCATGTCTGCATAGCGTTCCACCAGCTCAGCCTTTCTCTGCCACCACTCGTCCTGCATTTCTCGCAGCTCTGCCTGTACTTTGGACTGCAGGTGTTTGAACTTGTCTTTCATTGAGACAGATGACGGGTCATTCTGCCAGTCTGCATAGGCCTTGTTCCTGGCCTGAAGGGCTGCTGAAATGGTCTCGTGGTTTTCATCAAACCAGTCTTGATGCACTCGGGTTTTCAGTCCGAGTACAGTTGTTGCAGTCTGCGTGATGACATCTTTGAACTGCGTCCACTTTTTAGAACAGGTTCCCACAAGCAGTGAATTGCCGGAGAGATTTTCATTAAGTATATCTTGAAAACGTTGGACCTGACCTGGGTCTTGCTGTCTGCTGATATTGAATGACACTCTTGACAGTCTTTGGCTGCTTACGATGCAAAGGGGCTATGTGCATGTTGAGGACTGACCGAACCAGCCTGTGACCTGTCCAACACTCAGCACCTCGCGTGGCCCGGGTGATGGTGATGTCCTGAAGGTCTCGCTGGCGTACTGTGACATAGTTGAGTAGGTGCCAGTGTTTGGACCTGGGATGCATCCAGGGTGTTTGCATTGTGTTAGTGATGCACAGGTTGTGCTCGGCACACTTGCTCAGAAGCAGCAGGACGTTACGGTTTAGTTTTCCCACCCCATGTCTCCATCCCAGTTGTCGCTGTCTGTCCCCACCCTAGCGTTGAAGTCGCCCAAGATGATGAGCTTGTTGCTGGTGGGGGTTGTCCGAATAGTCTGGTCCAAATCCTCGTAGAAACATTCCTTGTTTTCGTCTGGACTCACGAGAGCTGGTGCATAGACACTGACGATGGTGATCTACCAGGACTTGCTGGGAGGAAAGCGGAACTTCATGATACGTTCATTTATTCCAGTGGGTAGAGGAGGGATGTTCTTCAGCAGAGCAGTTTTAATTGCAAAACCTGCTCCGTGGATCCTGTTGTCAGTCTGTGGTTTCCCTTTCCAAAAGAACGTACATCCACTCACTGCTTCCTGTAATGAACCCTCGTCTGCAAGCCTGGACTCACTGAGTGCAGCGATGTCAATGTGATAATGGTGAAGTTCAGCCGCTATGAGTGCTGTTCGTCTTCCAGGCCTTGCCACCTTGTCTCTATCCAGCAAGGTATGGACATTCCAGGCTCCAAAGATGAGTTTTCTTTGTTTTGTTTTTCTTGGTGCATGTCGACTGCTAAGGAGATGATCTGCCAGCCGCGGTTAGCTAGCCAGATATTGTGGGGCAGGCAATGTTCAGGGTACCTTTTCTAAACCCCTCCCTCATGCAAGGCTGTCCTAAAAAGGGCTGCCCAGTCGCCCTGGATGCTGCCCGATGTCTCTGCTGCCCTGGGTACAGAGACAAACGGCCACTGGTCCAAAGGCGGCCTACGTGCAGGTTTGTGACTACAACTGCCGGTGGTCACCTCCACCTGTCGCTTCACCACAGGGCTTGATGAGGTGAGTTTGGACTGAGATGAATCGCACAACAGAAACCTGTGAGTGATGGAGTTTTCAGTGGACAGGGGCAATCCCACTCTCTCAGCAGAAGAGACCTTCATCCAGTGGCACGGACAATCGTTACGGCTGGAGACCTCTCCTGCTGCAGTGGATGACCAGGATGTCTAAGTGTCTTGTTGTGCTCTTAGTGCTCCACAACACCTGCTGGCCTGCCTTCTTGACCGTTGGACCATTAATCGATCTCCTCCGCTCAATCTGCCAGGTCAGACTTCACACACTGGGACAGACAGATCCCCTACCTCACCGAAGGTCGAAGACCCATCAGCTACCTTCACCTGGTTTGTCCCGTCTACTGAGATGGTTTACCAGGGTGTGACTGCTGCGCGAATTACAGCTACTTGGAGCCACAGGTGAGAGCTGAGCGCCAGGTGGGGACCAAAGGTGGATGAGCTGCCCTGAAAAGGGCACGGCAGGCCCCCCCCCCACCAGAGGTGCTACCCCTCCCTAGACACCTCATATCCCGAGCTGTAATAGCATAGCGCTAACTGCTGTGCTACTGTGGTTACCAGGATGTTCTATGGTAGTCACATCATTGGTTTTAAACAGCAGCTGAGTGCACCATACTGAATTTCCCTCAGGTGCCTTGGTTAAAAATTGGATGTACAATAGTAACCTGTAAATATAGACAATAATGCATAATGCACGTGGTATTTCTCATCAACATTACCCCCAAGTTTGGGATTATGGATCTCTGAGAAAAACCTTCTTTCCGATTATATTAAAGCAGTTTTCTTGGTATCACATCTGTGTTCAAAGATTTTTTAAAATTGCTAATTAGAGTCTAAGCCTTTCTTTGTACTTACAGTATGAAGCCAGTTAACTTGTCTTCATCTAGCTCCTCAGTCCGATAATTTTATCAAATATTACTGTTTTTTTGGCATTATGTTAATCTCAGTTCTGTCAGAAAAACACTAACCACCTTCTTGTTTTTAAGATCTCCGGAGGAACCTTCTGATAACTGTTTTCAGCATCCCTTCAGTTTTGAATTTGTATTCATTTTGATTCAATATTTAGCCATTATATTTAAAGAGCACTGCAAGTTTTGTTGCAGTGTGTTGGAGAAAGGAAGAAAAGTATTTGCTGAGGACTGTTCCTGGAATGACTCACAGAAGCTGCAGTAGTTTCCCACTACAGAATTAAGTCCGTCATATCTGTTAGCAAATTAAAAAGAACTGTATCTGTTTTGCTGGCTCACAAAGTACAATACCTCACACTTGCACAGATTAACAACCTTCGTCCCTACTGTCTATGGGCAAGCCAGTTCTGAATCCAAACTTGCAATTTATTCTGGATCCCACGCAAAGTTCCCTCTAAAGTGTGCAGTGCACATCTTCTGCTGCAAGCGCACAAAAGAATTTAAACTTTGCGCAAAAGGCTGTCACCCTCTACCGTGTTGGCATGTTAAGTATTTCATGATCATGCACAATCACATTTACTTTTCTGGTTTTCCGATGCGGATGGTGTGAACAGCGTGGAGTTTGCGATGATTTGTCTGCAGATTTTAGAACTGGCTTATTTATAGCGTTTTTATTGAAGAAATTATTCAGTGCGCTCCTGTTGTTGTCACTGGGCAAAAAAATTGCACAGCACAAGATTTTTGCACATACTGGTCACTACAAATTAGAGGGAACATTGATCCCATGTATTATTATCTTACAAATCAACCTATCACAATGGACTTTATCAATTACATTACTATAATTCACGTAGATGTCATTCACTGTTTTACCATCATCAAGCTTCTTTGTCACCTCCTCAAAAAGCTCAATTCAGTTTGTAAATCATGTCAGGAGGCCCCAAGGGGAGGGGTCGAACACAGTCAGGAGCTGTTAGAAGTAGTGCAGCTGCCTGAGGATGGAGCAATGATTAAAGTAAAGGCTCACCTGAAAGGGGATAGTAAGGAGCAGAAAGGGAACGAGTGGACAGACATCAGTGCCAGGAGGGTGGTGGAAGAACAAGAAGCAACAGAACTTAAAAGTGCACAGGAAAAGACTACAAATGATAATTTAGTAAGATTACCAGGTAACGCATTGAGGGATCGAGCAAAGCAGCAGCGACATATTGCTGATCAGAGAGAGCCAGAGGGAGAGAAGATCGCCCCCTCACAGCCAGGTGACCAAGTCATGGTGAGGGAGCTGGTTGAAAAGACAGGTTTCACTCCCGGGTAGAGAGAGCCACAGGTGGTGCTCCGAATGAATGACACCTGTGTCGGTCCGGTACAGTCCAGGCGAGGCAGCCTGTGGAAACACACTGGACTCAAGTTAAACTGTATGACCCACCTTCTTGTCGCCCTCACAGAGAGAGTAAGAGATCATGTGTACCCGGTGACAGTGTCATTGCAGAGAACCCAAGTGACAAACGCCAGCCGTCTGCATCAGATCTGACCGTACCTAATGGGAACAGATCCACAGCAAACGCAAAGGCAGAGGACACCGAGACAGCACAACAGCAAGCCGTGAATAGCGTGTTAAAGTATAACAGTAACTGTACTCTGTAATGAAGGCTGGTTGCTGAAAGCAGATGATTAGTTATATAACACAGAATAGAAAAATACTGGGGAAAATAGATAGGAAGGGATCCAAATTACAGCAGAAAAGCCATGTTCTACAACTTTGATGGCGTGGCAGAGTGAGAAAGAGAAGAAATTACATGTAGTGTTTGAACACAGTCACCCCTGCCTGAATGGGGAGTGAATACAAATGAGCTGGGCCCTTTCAATGGTTGGACCAGCGATCGAATGGACAGTCCTGATGGGGGTGCCACTGGGATGAGGTCCTTGCAGCCATCAAATAGGGACCACTTCAACCCCTCCTACATCGATGAACAAGTCTGGAAGACTAGTTTGTCTGATCATTCTGACAATCTTTTGTCATGCCAGGGAGATTGAGCTGTTGCCAGAGAGCCTGATACATTTACCTGGTTGGTCTTCCTGACCAGAGAGTAACCAATGACAGCTACTGCTGAGTTTTAGCTATCAGCGAATGAAGAGGAGAAGATAAGAGTGCCAGTAAACCGCAATTGGCCAGCAGAGAAGGAGGCCATAAGACCACAAGACTATAAGATATAGGAGCAGAAGTAGGCTATTCAGCCCATCGAGCCTGCTCTGCCATTCAATCATGGGCTGATCCAATTCTTCCAGTAATCCCAACTCCCCTGCCTTCTCCCCATACCCTCTGATGCCCTGGTTAATTAAGAACCTATCTATCTCTGCCTTAAATGCACCCAAAGACTTGGCCTCCACAGCTGCTCGTGGCAACAAATTCCACAGATTTACCACTCTCTGACTGAAGTAATTTCTCCACATCTTTGTTCTAAATGAATATCCTTCGATCCTGAAGTTGTGCCTTATTGTTCTGGACTCCCCTACCATGGGAAATAACTTTGCCATATCTAATCTGTTCAGGCCTTTTAACATTTGGAATGTTTCTATGAGATCCCCCCCACCTTCTCCTGAACTCCAGGGAATACAGCCCAAGAGCTGCCAGAGGTTCTTCATACAGTAACCCTTTCATTCCTGGAATCATTCTTGTGAATCTTCTCTGAACCCTCTCCAATGTCAGTATATCCTTTCTATAATAAGGAGCCCAAAACTGCACACAATACTTCAAGTGTGGTCTCACGAGTGCCTTATAGAGCCTCAACATCACATTCCAACATTCACCTTATTCACCACTGACTCAACCTGGAGGTTAACCTTTAGGGTATCCTGCAGAAGGACTCCCAAGTCCCTTTGCATCTCTGCATTTTGAATTCTCTCCCCATCTAAATAATATTGTGCCTGTTTATTTCTTCCACTAAAGTACGACCATACACTTTCCAACATTGTATTTCTATTGCCACTTCTTTGCCCATTCCCTAAACTATTCTCTCCTCTAGATGGAATCTTTACATACTCCCTCAAGAACATCTCTTGGATGCACTTGGATGTCATTCTGAATCTCTTTTATTAAGAAGCTTTCATCACTTCCAGGGAAGTTAAAGCCCACACCACTAATGTCAAATCTTGTTTCTGCACCTTTCCATAAAGTCTTCATATCTTTTCCTCCACTCCTCTGTGATTATTGGGGGACTATAGTATAATCCTGTCAGAGTAATTGCAACTATTCCATTTCTGAGCTCCACTCAGATTCCCACTATGGATGAGTCCTCTTGTGGGTTCTGAGTGCTACTGTGACATTCTTCTTATCAATAGTGCAACTCCTCCACCTCTTGTATCCCTCCCCAACCCCCTCCATCTAATACAATGAAACTCAGGAATATTGAGTAGTCCTCACACAACCAAGCCTCCAATGGTGGCCACATCATAATTCCTGTATGATCCAGGCTCTGGTTATCATTTTTACCCATAATATTCCTAGCATTGAAATAAGCATTTCAGCTCATCAGTCCTACAATGATTATTAGCCTTGGAAGAGACTAATTCTGCAGTTGTGGAAATGACTGGGCTAGGGACAACAGGGACCTCCGCATGGTGGAAAGTGTGGGGCATAGAACCCATGGGAGGGTGAGGAGCAGTCAATTGAATGTGAGTACCTGGGGGCCTTCGGAGGGTCTGAACTGAGAAACTTGAAAATGGATCTGGAAGTTATGCGGCACAAGGTGGGGGTGAAAGCATGTTCCCAGGGAAGATACGGGGCTGTGATCGTGTGTTTGGGTGACCACATGGTCGAAGAGCCGGAGGGCCGCAGAGATCACAGAGCAGGAGCAGTGAGAGAGGGTTTCATTGAACTCTTGTCGAAGGGAAGATTTAAACTACTTCTAAGTAGGCATCCCTGGAACAGACCTATGATTATTAGCCTGTCCCTTGCTCTCCTTTTTTTCAGTCTAACTGGTGATACTGCTTTTCTTGCCCTAAACCCTGTTACCCTATAGTACCCATCCCTGTCATTCTAGTTGAAAGTCTTCTGAGTTACACTAGCAAACTCCCTGCCACGAAATCGGTTCCCCTTCAGTTCAGAAGCAAATAATCTTATTCCCACCTGTCCTGAAGGAGAGCCCAGTGACCCATAAACCTGAAGCCCTCCTTCCTGCACCAGTTCCTTAGCCACATATGGAACTGCACTTTGTATCTGTTTCCCACCTCACTAGCATGTGGCACAGGTAGTAATTCTGAGATTACAGACCGAGATGCCCTGCTCCTTAACTATCTATCTAGTGCTGCAAATTCCCTTTGCAGGATGTCATCCCTGCTCTGGTCTATGTCATTTGGTACCTCTGGCTGCTCACCCTCCTCTCTAAGTGTGTCTTGAGAGCCTGGCATCAAGGAGGCCAGTCACTATCTTGGAGACTCAACTGCAACCACAGAAACACCCATTGACACACCCTGAGTATCACGTTCCTTAATGCACTGACTGACTTCCCTTTGATGCCACTGACCTATTTGTTGCTGCAGGCCTCTGAAATGTCATTCCCTCAGCAGTACCCGAAGGTCATACCTATTACTGAGGGGAATGGCTACAGTGGAAGCCTGCAATATTTGCCTGCTCTCCCTGCTGGGTACCCATCCACATATAGCCAGCAGTTCAGGTGACCATCTCGCTGAAGCTCTCAAACAGGACCTCCTTAGCCTCCCAGATCATCCTGAGCACACCCAGTTCCTTAATCTGGTTTGTCAGGAGCTATAGTTGGGTGCATTTCCCACAGATGTTGCCATTAGATGTGGCTCCCCGATGCCTCACGTGACACAGCAGGAGCATGCCGTGCCTGACTGCCATTTTCTCTACACTAAATCAAAGGTCATAGATAAACAAGAAAATAACTAAAACGCCTTAACTGCTGTTCACCTGTGCCTCCTTACCAACTCCCCATTTTTTACAATCCCACCTATTTAACCCTACCTTCCTGTTATTGGCAGAGTTGCCTCACCACTCAGCAAATCAAGAAAAACTTTTAAAAAAGCTGCTGGTTCCTCTCCTCCGCTGCAACTGGAAAAGCAAACTTTCAACCGCAAAATAGCTTTTAAAATACTGCTGGTTTTTGCCCTAGATTTGTTCATGGATAGGAGAGGATTAGAGAAAAATGAGCAAAATGCAGGCGAATGGGATTATCCTTTAGATGAGTTGGGCCGAAGTTCCAAAACCTGGTCCATACCTTAACATTCTATGACTCTTGCCTTTTCCCTACTATAGACGTTTTATTTTGTTCTTTCCTATATAAATTTGTATAATTTATATTTTTATTATGAATGATGTGTCTCCAATGCTATGTGCCTGTGATGCTGCTGCATGTAGGTTTTTCATTGCATCCAAGTTTGTGCACTTGACAAGAAATTTGACTTTGTATATTGTTCAGAAAAACAAACTTTCAACAGCAGATGGCGCAATTTGTACATTTTCTTTGCAAAAGCCATAAAGAAAGCCTTCTCTTGGCACAATTAGGCATCCCTGTTACTCCCAGCAAGCATAATAAACACCCTAAGTATGCATGATGTTGTAGTTGTTTCAGTAGTTGATTTATTCACTTTCTATAATTACCCTTCCATTTTTGTTGTAATGATCGGGTGAATCAACCCTGCTATTTACATCCACTGTGAAGAAGTGATTTAAGAAGTTGGTTATGAAGCATATCGACTCCTACTTGAGAAATGACTTCGATCAGCTCCATTTTGCCTACCATTATAACAGGTCAACAGCAGATGCCATTTCACTGGCCCTTCACTCAGTTCTGGAACAGCCTGTGACAATCATCGGTGTCCAAGAAGAGCAGGATGAGCTGCTTCAATGAGCATTACCCAGTTGCACTCACATCTGCTGTGATGAAGTGCTTTGAGAGGTTGGTCACGGCCTGCCTAAGCAAGGACCTGAACTCGTTGCAATTTGCCTATCACCACAACAGGTCTACAGCAGATGCAATCTCACTGGCTTTTGTTGTTTGCGCAATTTGTTCTTTTTCTGTACATTGGGTGTTTGATGTATTCTTTGAATGGGTTCCGTGGTGTATCTTTGTTTTGTGGTTGTCTATGGGAAGATGAATCACAGGGTTGTATCTGCATACGTGCTTTGATACTTTGAACCCGTACTTTGATAATAAACCTACTTTGAATCTTTGAATGTTTGATGTGCTTATTTACAATATCTAAATGCTCTAGTCTGGTCCTCTGAACTAGCAATCCCACTGCCATTATACAGTAGTACAATAGCCTTTTAGCATCCACCTAAGCAGCCAGACCAGCCTTGGTCTGGACTTTGGTATAGTTTAGAGATTTATCTTGAATAGAATGCTCAGAGTCAGGGTAGAACTTAATCTAATGACTCAGATGTGAGACTACTATCAGTTGAACCAGGTCAACATTCCCGAGCTAACCTGTTTCCCTCAAAGATCCGTTACACTTTGTACCACATCAGTAGACTTTCTTCCATGTCACTTGCCAACTTCAACTTGCAATTCTCTGAAAGAGCCAATATCATTAAGACAATACTTGCCTGATGCCTTTGAGTCCTGATTCGAACGTTCTCCAGAATACTGAGCTACAATCACTCACTTTAATTGAGCACTTTAGCAGCAATGAAGTGAGAAGAAAACAAAAAAAAGTGCAAATGCTAAATAGATTTCACACAGCGGCAACATGCCGTGAAGAACTTGTGAAGAGAATGTGCTCTTGGTTGACCGGTGAAATAATTAAACCTGACCTACTTATGGCTGAGGAAAAGATGTGAAATCGCTAGTGCCTAATTCAGAATGGTAGTGATTTATATAGAATCAAGCTTCAGTTTCCTTCCAGTCATCCACTACTGGTTGCCTTTTGGATATATCCAGCATAGAATAGTTGTAGCTGGCTGTCTGAGAGCTGATGAGGGCGTCCAGCAATTGTTTGAACAATAGGAAAACAGAGTCTGTTAGGACTTAGTCATAAATTAAACTAAAATAGAACAGTGCACTGTAATTGCCATTTTTTATATAACCATATAACAATTACAGCAGGGTATCAGGCCATCTTGACCCTTCTAGTCTGTGCCGAACGCCTACTCTATGATGTTACCTCTTCTTTACTTTTAGATAGACAAGTAACAAGCCTGACTTGGCAGCATTTTCTTTCATATTCTGTAACTGCCTTGTATATTTCAAATGTCTATTTTTCAATAAAAACAGGTTTTGATTTCACCTCTGTCAAATCTGAGAATTATGGTTATTTATTACATTTTGAATACATATAACTTTGAATATTTTGCTTTCAGAGGGATTTTGCACAATTTCAGATTCGCTAAAATTACCTGGATCTTGACCTGCCTCTCAAGGTCTCTGTCCTTGGTAAATTTTTGTGGTTGTGTATCTCGCAATACGGAGAAAAAGGCCTTTTCCACTGCCTTGTTTGTGTCTGATGGTTTGAGACATATGGAAGCAGTTGAAATAAAACTATGAATAATTATTAACAAATGTTTAAAATGACTTAAACATGAAGCTGTGGTTAATTAAAAAAACATAAATGTACATTGAAAAAGGGAAATATATAAAAATAACTACTTAACTTTACCTTTCAGTTAAAGCCTGGCAATCCTATTCAATGACATAGAATTGTGTTGGACATACCAGCCTTGTCTAACGAAATGTAAGGGATCATGTCAGAGGTGAGCTCAGGATTAAATGTGGGCAGATGGAATAGACAGCAGTTCTCTGAGGGTCTGACAGCTAGATGTGTTCTGGACCAGTATCTCTCATCCTTTGCAATAACCTGTTCAATAAATCCATTTTTTAATCTGCTGTAATTCATATTTGCATTTCTTTTTATAGAATCATTCACATTTTCATTGAACAAACCAATTTATGGAGCATAGAAAAAAGGTCCTATGGCCATTCTAGTCCACACTGACCAGCAAGCACCCGTTACACACTAATCCTACCCCAATGCAATTTTATTTTACCTTTTACCTTCTAACAGGATCTAAAAGTCCCTCTGTGTTAAATACAACTTATGTTTTCTGACTCTAGCCCTGTAGGCCTGGTTGCTGTGGAGTTTTTAGTTGGTTGATTTACTCTGGTTTGCCTTCAGGGGTGAGGCCTAAATTCCTTGTCTCTCATGTATGTATGAATTTCTGCCCCCTTTCTTGCTTGGTTCTGTTTAATAAAACAGTATGGTTCATCAATAATGCCATTTCTTGTTTGAAGAGTATACATTGAATTATTAATATATATGTAAACCTTTAATGTTGTCCCGAGGTGCTATACAGGAGGCAATGAAATGAAAACACTAAGCTACATAAGGAGACATTCATGAAAAAAGCCAAAAGCCTGAGATGGGCAGGATTTTAGGAGCAGCATAAGGCAGGAGAAAAGAGCAGAAGCTGAGGTAGGGAATGCAAGCATTCACAACAGCAGAAATTTCCATTTAAGTGACATTTTTAAAACACTTTTTAAAGATGTAGAACACTTCACAGCAGTGTAATCAAATAAAAAAAGAACCTTTAAACCTAAAAGGCAGGCAATTAGGAAATTATCTTCTGCTTTGTTCCGACTGCTAATGCTGGCACTTTACTGTCAATTCAAACAGTCAACAAGATGGTGATGAGGGCAGCTACTGCTATGGTGATCAGGTAGACTGTCAACAACATTGAACATGATCTCCTGCAGACATCACAGCTCGCAGGTGGGAGGACCTTCTTCTGAGCCCATGCTTGTTTAAGTCTGGCAAAAACACAGCACGTCTATTCATATAAATGGGGGTCATCAAATCCTGAGAGAAACATGACATTTCATACCTATTTATTTAGTTGATTTTGTGTGTGTGTGTGTGTGTGTGTGTGTGTGTGTGTGTGTGTGTGTGTGTGTGTGTGTGTGTGTGTGTGTGTGTGTGTGTGTGTGTGTGTGTGTGTGTGTGTGTGTGTGTGTGTGTGTGCGCACATGTGCACTTTTTAAACAAACAGAAGCTAAATTTGGCACAAGTTTCACTTTATCTACTGATATTTTAATTTTTCTTATAAGCCTAGAATATTACAAAAAATTTGTGGACGTTGAAGATGCCCTCCGAAAGTCATCAGCCTGAGTGGACCTTTACTGGCAGTTAATGCTATTCTATGATGGAAACTACACACCTGTCCTCATTGTGGTATCAGAAATAGAAAGGGTGAGCAGTTTCAAGTTCCTGGGTATCAACATCTCTGAAGATCTGTCCTGGAAGCAACATATTGATGCAATATCATGACAGGCTATATTTCATTAGGAGTTTCAGGAGTCTTGGTATGTCACCAAAGACTCCAGCAAATTTCTGCACATGTACCGTGGAGATCATTCTAGCTGGTTGCATCGCTGTCTGGCCTGGAAGGGCCACTGCACCGAATCAGAAAAAGCTGCAGAAAGTTGCAAATGCAGCCAGCTCCATCATAGCCTCCTCCACATTGAAGACATCTTCAAAAGGTGAAGCCTCAAAAATGGGGCATTCATCAGTAAAGAACCTAATCCCATACATGCCCTCTTCACATTGCCCCCATCAAGCAGGAGGTACAGGAGTCTGAAGACACACACTCAACGTTTTAGGAAAAACTTTTTCCTCTCTGCCCTTGGATTTCTGAACAGACAATAAATCCGTGTACATGATCTCACTATTTTTTGCTCTCTTATTGCACTACTCATTTAATTTAATTTTAATGTGGAATTCTCTGCCCAGGGAAGCAGTTGAGGCTTCTTCACTAATTATATTTAAGATACAGTTAGATATATTTTTACATAGTAGGGGAATTAAGGGTTATGGGGAAAAGGCAGGTAGATGGAGCTGAGTTTATAGACAGATCAGCCATGATCTTATTGAATGGCGGGGCAGGCTTGATGGGCCGGATGGCCTACTCCTGCTCTTATTTCTTATGTTCTTAATATTAATATTTATTATTATAATTTGTAGTTTTTTATTTATTGCAATGTACTGCTGCTGCACCACCAACAAATTTGACTGCATATGCCAGTGATATTAAAGCGGATTCTGATTCTGTTTAGAGAACCGCATTGGAAATGGTCCAGAGGAGTGATCCCTTTTGGGGATGAAAGGGATAATATACAGTACTGTGCAAAAGTCTTAGGCACCTTAGATTTTTTATATGGTCTCTGATGGTATGACTTCCCCAGAGCACTGATCTCAACATCATCGAGTGTGTCTGGGATTACCTGGAGAGACAAGCAAGACAGCCAAAGCCTGCAGAAGAACTGTGGCAAGTTCTGCAAGATTCTTGGGACAACCAACCAACCAACTGATTTTCTTATAAAACCTAAGAGAACTGATGCAGTTTTAAAGGCAATTGGTGGTCACACCAAATATTGATTTGATTTAGTTTTTTACTGTTTATTGCTCTTTATAGTAATTTTTTCTGATTTATAAACTTATCATTTCATTATCTTTGAAAGCATCTTTGCTTTACAGAATTTTTTTTTACATGTGCCTAAGACTTTTGCACAGTACTGTATGAGGAGCATTTCATGACTCTGGATATCTAATTACAGGAGTTTAGAAGAATGGAGGCGGTGGGGAGATTGGATTTTGCAAGGCCTAGATTGAATGGATGTGGAGAGGATGTTTCCTACAGTGGGAAAGTCTAGGACCAGAGGACAAACAGCCTCAGAATAGAAGAATGTCTCTTTAGAACAGAGATGAAGAGGAATTACTCACACTGGAGTGCGGTGAATCTGCGGAATTTTTTGCCACAGGTAGCTCTGGAAGCCAAGACATTGGGTATATTTAAAGTTAAGAAGAGGTGAGTCTTTTTCTTAGTGTAGAGTCATCAGGACGGGATACTCCTCCTGTCAGATGTGGGAATTCAGGACACCTTGTGGTTTCCTCGATTACTACATTTGTGGGAAGTGCTTCCAACTTCACGGCCTGACTGACTGGGTCAAGGAGTTGGAGCTGGAGTTGGATTTACTCAGGGTCATTCAGGAGGCTGAAGATATTATGGAAGAGAGTTTTGAAGAAGTGGTCATACCCAGAGTACAGGCTTCAGACAGTAGATTGGTGACCACCAGGAGAGGTAATGGGATTGGGAAGTCAGTACAGGGTTCCCCTGTGGCCATTCCCCTCGGCAACAAGTCTACCTCCTTGGATACAGCTAGGAGGATACATCTGGATGGCAGCAGCAGCCAGGCTGGTGGCCCTGTGGCCGTCTCTGAGGCCCAATAGGGAGGGGTAAAATCAGGTAGTGCAGTAGTTATAGGGCACTCGATAGTTGGGGGACAGAAAGGAGATTCTGTGGCCGCAAAAGAGACACCAGGATGGTGTGTTGCGTCCTGAGTGCTAAGGTCCTTGATGTATTGGAGCAGCTGTAGGATTTTCTCCAGGGTGGGTGGGGGACAGCCTGAGGTCAGTGTGCATATTGGCAGCAAAGATATAGGCAGAAAAGGGGAAGAAGTCCTACACAGTGAGTATATTGAGTTAAGAAACAGGCTGAAGAGAAGGACTTCCAAGGTAGTAATGTCAGGATTATGCCCTGTGCCACGGGCTAGTGTAGGTAGGAACGGAGTGATAACAGCGATGAATGAGTTGCTGCGGAGATGGTGCAGGGGACAGTGTTAGAAGTTCTTGGATCATTGGAACTTCTCCTGGGGAAGGGGTGGCCTGTACAAGAGGGATAGGTTGTATCTGAACTGGAGGGGAACCAATATTCTGGTCAGAAGGTTTGCTGATGCAGCATGGGAGAGTTTAAGCTTGTTTTGCAGGGTCTGGGATCCAGAGCCGCAGGCCAGTGTGGGAGGGATTGGACCAGAGAGCAGAGGTCAGGGAAAGAGTTGAAAGGCAAATTCAAAGTAACGGGTATGATGCATTGGATAGTTTGAAATGTGTAGATTTTAATGCTACCAGTACTGTATTATGGGTAAAGGTGGTGAACTTAGAACATGGATCACTACATGAAATGGACTGCCTGGTATGGTGGTAGAAGCAAACCCATTATAGGCTTTTAAAAGATGTTTGGATAGTCACATGACTGTAAGGAAGTTGGAGGGATATGGACATGGTGTAGGTAGGAGGGATTAGTGTTTGGGTGTTTTTGATTTGCTTTTTAGCTGGTTTGGCACAACATAGCCTGTTCTTGTGCTGTACTTTTCTATGTTCTATGGAGGTTGATAGGTTCTTGATTAGTAAGGGCATAAAAGGTTATGGGGATGAGGCAGGAGAATGGCATTCAGAGGAATAACAAATAAGCATGGAATGGTAGAGCAGACTTGATGTGCAACTGGCCTAATTCTGCCCCTCAGTCTATGGTCTATACTGCTCTGGGTCAGTGTCAGTGTAGCTTTCACTGGAACAAACAGCACGGGTCATGAGCAGGGAGCCAGCAACTCCATGGCTCAGATGATCTACACTAATAATTAGCTGGATGTCCACAAGCTTAGTCAAAGAGCACCATTTAGATGGAAAGAGACAGGTGGAGAGATTTTGGAAGAGAATTCCAGACTTAGGGCCTTGGCATTTGAAGCTATCAGTTGTGGAGCTCTCAAAAGGATGCATTTAACTCATTTAACTATCATAGGTTCTGCATGAACAGATAATTGTTTCACTTGTTTTTTCACATTTTGTGCATTTGTCAGATAAACTGGATTAATTTGGAGAAAGTATGTATTATTAACCACGCGCCAAGAAAAAATATACTGAGATATTGCATTTCTTTCACTTTTTGAATCAAATGTTATATTTTTCAAATTTAAGGATGTTTGCACTGGAAAGATGAGCCTTATTCCAATTTATATGCTAAGAATTAACATAATTTCAAAATAGAAGTTCATTGACCTGAAACTTTAGTTCTGTATTTCTCCATAGATGCTGCATCACCTGCTGAACATTTCTATCCTTCATTACTTTTACTTCAGATTTCCAGCATCTGTATTTTTTTTTTTGCTTTCGTGCAAAGAAAAGTACTTTCTCTAAATAATACATCCTAACCCAAACCTCTGATTTACCATTGTGAATTATTTTACTTCTCTCACCATCTGTGTCTGGAGAAGACCGACGAGATGCTTCAAGCTTCTGCTTTATTCTGGGGCACCTTGCCACTTTGGATATGCAACATCCTGCAAGTGTTAATGCTCACTTTATGTAGGACACACTGGTAGTGAAGACACAACTTCAATTATCATCAATTTGGACAGAAATGTGTCCCCTTAGTATGGTGCACCTAATCTCTGATTTCATTTTCCTCATCAAAAACATACTTTACACAAATAATAGTAAATTATTTTATTTAACAATGTAATAGCCGCTTATCAGTACAGATAGAGAAGTCCAAACATTTCAGTCCTAAAGAGAACCTCGGTTACCTCTCCAGGCAGATAATGGGAATTGGTGGATATGTGACTTCACACAGTTAAATACAAAACAAGTAACAAAATAACATTAGATGTTTAATGAAGCAACATCGCACAAGGGGCTGTCCTAAACACATTCTAATGACTAACTGGGAGCACTCACTACAAATAAAATAAATTATTTCAAATACAAACCGACCATACATTTTTACAATCTCCCAAACACAGGGATATTTTAGTCTGTGATTCAATTAAAATTACTATATTTTACACATCGAACTGCAATCACAGTGTTAAATCCCCTCCTCTTTTTTTCTTTTTGCAATGAAACTTCAATTATAGCCCCTTTTACCAGGTGCTATATCACATGTTTTCTCATTTCCCAGACCTGTGAGGCAGTGACTGTGTAGCAATGTAGCTTCTTTCTAGCTTCATACTATCTGCTGCCCTCTCTGAAACTTTTGTAAGTGTCTTTTATAAATTGCAGTGGTGTTAAATATTTTATAGTGACTACCACAATCTATTGATCAGCTGATATGATAAGATGCTCCAGAATTAGGGTAAGATTGTTATTTGTCTAAATGATTACAAACAGTGTTGTTCTGAAGTCCAAACAGGTCATCCTCTAATCTCATTAGGCAGAGAGTCTTGCAGTGTCATAAATCATCATATATGATTTTCACTTATAGTATTTTTGCTGTTGTCAATTTGCAAAGAACCTGAACTTTCAGTTCCACTGAAAACAGTGGCAATCGTACTGGCTTTGGACCAGTTTTCCTACTGATGCCACTTTGGGTAAATACAGTGGTGATAGTGGGCATTCAGTGATGTGATCAACACAGTTGAACACAATGGATACTTACTTGCAAACAAAATGAGTGTGCGACAGTAAGCACCTTCCACAAACTTGTAATGAGTCACAAACACAATGCAGACTGAATCAGAAATGAACTGTTTGAGGAACCCAGTGGGTCAGGCAACATCTGTGCAGGCAGAGGGATGGTTGAGGTTAAGTGTCAAGACCGTGCATCAGGACTGAGAGCGTAGAGGGGAGACGTCTGGTATAAAGAGGGGTGAGGCAGGAGCTGTTAGGTGAGGGGTGGAATCAAGTGAGGAGGAGGAGGAGGATGGTGAGCAGATGGAGCCAGATGAGGGTTGGTTGGAGTCAGAATACCATTGCTGGTTGGTGACGAATAAGAGAGGTAAAAGAGGTAAACAAAGATGGAAGCAGGCAGGGGGACTGGAGATGGAAACAGAGGCTGGAAGGCATTAAGTGAAGACACAAGCAGTTGAAGATGTTGGAATCTGATAAGCAAGACAGGTGACCCATGGAACCAGCTAAGACAGGGATGATGGGCAGACCTGACCAAGTAGAACAAGTTTGTAGGTGATGGGAAGATGGGGAACAGAAATGGGTGGGTTGGGGTGGGTGGTATATCTGATTGGTCCCATTGAGAATAGAATAGGTAGGCAGGAGTACTGCATTTGGCAGGTACTGTACATTGGACTCATGCAAAAGACTATTAATATTAATATTACACCATTCAGTCTTCAACTTGCTTGCAAATAAAATGGCTGTGCTGCCAATAGATTCAATGCCTTTGTGTCATGGTTTAGTCTGTTTGGAAAAGCTGACCAATGGAGGAGCTCAGTGACGGTGAATTTAGGGGGTAGGTCATTGATCTAGCTGAACCAGGACAATCTAGGCCATTGGGTTTATCCAGTCAAAGTGTCTTTAATACTTCCGGGAGAGTAGTGAGACAGCCTGGTCTGATCACTATCCAATGATTTTTTAGTGTGGACACTTGGCTGCTTCCACACTATTCCTAATTACAGCAGTCCATCATTTGCTCCCACTTTCTGAGCTGGGTAATCTGCATCTTCAGGACAGGAAGGGAGTAAATGAGCAAGTGAAATATAAAATAGTAATTGACACCAGGTTCTATATGGCTCATTGAATAAATTCACTTTATGGTCTGAAGCCATCTAACATGACCAGGAATAAAAATGACTGGAGAGAACATAAGCAACATAGCCTAGAAAGAAAGAAATTAGGAGAACTGGCACAGTCGTAAAATAAATTTCTGGTCAGTGCTACAATAACAAGTAACAAAATCTAGGAAACTGAGTAATACTCAGAGGAATCACTGACTAACAGAGGCGAGAAAATCACAGGGCCACGTATGGGGAAAAGTATGACTATTACTGGATGATACCTAACCTAACTGGTAATGTAAAGTTTCTAAGAAATAAACAATCTTTAAGACCCCTTAACTAATATTTTTCAATTCAAGCCCAACAACAACAGTTATTAAAATACTGCTTTGCTGTAAATGTTGCCAAATGCATTCCAAGCTTCTGCAATAAGCCAGAACATGTATTCCTGCACAGAGAGCTATACAAGAAACACGTATTAGCACAAAGTCTTTTAAGGCAACACTATTAAAATCAGAACATGTTTCACACACCACAGTCTGGAATACATTTAGACTGTTTGCTCAAACTGCCTGCTTTAATCAAAGGGTTCCCGTCAATAACCGGTGTCAGCACAGTGATTACATTAAAATGAAATACATGTTGAGGACCAATTTGGCTCAGCTTATTTGAACAGTCACAGGTTGCTTTGACCAACAGATCTGAATGTTTGAGCTGTGAACATATTCACAGCTTTTGGGAAACCAGTTGACAAACAACGAATCACATCGTAATAATCAAGATGAATGGGGCTCAGAATCACAATACAGAAGGAAATCGAAAACATCCTCTTCGTAATCCAACCAGATCACAAGTCTTTGATAGGGCTTGCTTTAACCCTCCCCGCTTTGGAAAAATGGCATGGACAGCAAGATGAAATGGTTCTGTCTGGATAATTCCCATTTCCCCATTGTAACTCATCTCAGAAAATAGCTCTAGATAGATCCACCTTCCTTTCAGCAGAGGCTGAATTTGCAGCCCAGTGGCATTTAATCGAAATGACATTTGGTTTGGTGTCATCAAACATGTCAGTAGTCAGTCAGAGGCCAGAAATACTCCTGTTGGCTTTTATTTGCACTATTAATCCTTCTCTGAAGTTCTTGGGCCTGTCCGTTCTATTGCTTCTCTTTGGCATCAACATAACGGGAAGAAAATGCTCACCTTGCTGCCCTTCATTCCCTTGGACTCACTAGTATCCCAGGGTTTGTGTCAGCTCTAGGTGCAGGGTGATGCTGTCATATTGCAATGAAATACTGGCTGATAAAAGGTGCCTAGGCATCAGTTTCTAAAGGGGTTCCATTGCCTCTTCTCAGTCCACTCACCATTCTCCAGTTAAAAATTAAGGTGACTATGCAAGTGTGAACGTGCTGTTGCCAGTTTTGAGTAAGAACCCCTTACATATCTTGAACAGTATTAGAAATAGCCTTTATGCTTAGGCTTAAGAGATTCCGCAGATGCTGGAAATCTTGAACAACACACACATGCAACATGCTGGACGAGTTCAGCAGGTCAGGCAACGTCTACAGAGGGGAGTAAACAGTTGAGTTTTGGACTAAGATCCTTCATCAGGATAGGAAAGGAAGGTGACAGAAGATGGAATAAGAAAGTGGGTGAGGGGGCAGTAGGAGTACAAGCTGGCAGGTGAAAGGTAAGACTAGTTGAGGAGGAAAGTGGGTGGACAGGGGAGGGAATGTGAAGTAAGAAACTGAGAGGTGATTGTCTTCATGCTTTTTGAATAATTATTCCAATTCCATACCAGAAACTATTTTTTTTAAAAAGCGTCAGAATATGGAGATCTTAGTGAACAAAAGCACTGTGTTAGAAATTAAATGTTCAAAACTGTTGCCAAATGTACTGAATCAGACTTCAGTTCCTGACATTCACAGTTGTGGCTTGTGGCATCTTAATTCCTAATTGTAATACTAATAAAAACATCACATCAGCTCACTTCATCAATCTGCGTTGCCATAAATAATTTGCCCTGCCCACTTTTGTTGAGTACTGCATCTGCACATTGCTGACATATCTTGAACAGCAGCCTGCATTCACATAAATTCCCGATATAGGAATTTGCCTTGGAGCAACAGCCAAATGCATGCAGAGTGTTAGTTGCCACAGTGGAAAGGAAAGTTTTATAAAAGGTTTTTAAAGGAAGGATAAAGGCTGTGAAGCAGCTTTAGAAGGGAATTTCAGAGAGGAGGGGTGCAACCATTGAACAAATGGGCTTCATTACAAATAGGACAGAAATTTAGTATAAGTTTTGGTACACTTTAGGTTGAAGTGCTCAACTGAAGATGGTCATCCAAGTGAGGATGAATAAAGCCATGGAGGAAGATAAGATGATGATGAGAATCTTTATATACTGATGTTCAAAGATGCAGTGGTTTTGTGAAAATCATCTTATAGCATGCTGGATCCACTATGGTTGGTAAGGGCTGTAGGATTCTACCTTATTCAAAGGACTAGTATTGACAGCCAATCTCATTGAATTTGTTAATCATTTGCAGCCCAAGGCATGGTTCCCCTCTGTGATACTCAAGCATTCAAAATTAAACCTAATTCATGTCTCCAATGTTAAATTGTAAGGTGACTCTGGGATAATTTTGGTGATTGGGAAAAATTAGTACGTTGTGTGTCAAGTGGACAAGATTTCAAAGAGTTTAGGGTCCCATTTATGAGAATAATAAGGACATAAGACATAGGAGCAAAATTAGGCCTTTCCGTCCATTGTATCTGCTCCATCATTCCATTATGGCTGATTTATTATCCCTCTCAACCCCTTTCTCCTGGCTTCTCCCTGTAACCTTTGGTGCCCTTGGTAATCATGAACCCATTAACCGTCACTTTAAATATATCCAATGACTTGAAGGCCAAGTATAGGGAATCCACCCCCCCCCCACTAAAGAAATAACTTCTCCATATTCACTTGATCTAGGGCTTTCAATATTCGATAGATTTCAATGAGATTACCTCACTCCTCATTCTTCTAAACTCCACTGAGTACTGATCCAAAGCTATCAAACACTCCTCATACATTAACCCTTTCTTTCCCAGGATTAGGAAAGTGGTCATTCTGCTGAACTAGAAATAGCACAGTAACAAGTGGAACCCAGGGATGCGATAATAACTATGCCCTATTAAATTAGATAAAAAAATAATTGTTTCCCATTACAGTATTTTCCGTAATACCACTGTCATACTCTCCTGCTTTTCACACCTCCTTTACACTGAAATTTTCCTCCATTCCATTATGCATTAGTGTGTTTGTATAATGAAGGATTTCCTCTTGTTCTACATATTTAGTCCTTCTATCTCATTCCAATATGCTCCTTCGCTAGTCTGTCATTTCCTGAGACACAATGGGAGAATTCTGGGGCTGAGAGCATCCTCAGGTGAGAGATGGACATAGATTCTGGTATATTCCTTTCCTATTTATTACCTCAGCCCACTGTGACGTCAATGACATAGAAATAACTTTGGGATTGGTAACCACATCCATACAACTCAAACAACAACAACATGACAACTGCTTTGTTGCATCTGAAGGTTGAAAAATACTTTCTCATGAGTACAGACACCAACTGTTATAGAATGTGTCTTGGTTAAGAGCACAGGAACATTGGGGGGAAAGGAACAGGAGGTGGCCTTTCAGGCCTTTGAATATGCTCATTACTTCAACTATGTTTGAGATCTGTCTACAGATACTGTGGAGCTAGGATCCATTGTGGCCCTCAAGAAGGAATTGCATAAAAATATGAGGAACATTTGCAAAGCTAAAGAGAAAAAGCCATTGGCTGGAAATTGTGAAGTGCTTTAGTAGAGAGCTGACAAGGAGATGATGGGTAGAATGCCTACTTCTGTGCTACAACCATTCTCTGATTCTCTAGTTCTAAAATTTCCCCTCTTCCTTGATATCCTAAAATCTACCACGCTATTTTTGAAAATTCTCAAAACCCCCAGAGGAAGATAATTTCTTTGATTCACAAACCACTGCATGAAGAAATTTCTCTTCCTCTTGGTGATATATTGACAATGTCTGGTTCTGAAACATTTCCATTCTTACCACCTTAAAGTAATATCTTAGCAACATTTGATCTGCCAAGCTTCTTGAATTTCATATGTTTTCAGAACAAATCACCAGTCAGATTTCTATATTTTGGGAAATATGACCTAGTTTGCAAGATTTCTTCTTAAAGACTAATCTAATGAAATTATGTTAGACTCCCAGAAAGACAAATGTAACCTTGCTCTTAACCTGGGAATGAAATGTATGTTGTATTCCATATACAGTATAGTCTCAGTCAGACTCCATAATTTTAATCTCATATTCTTTTGTAATAGAAGTAATGTAATGTATAGTGTGTCTGCATTTTAACTTTCTTTGGAACCAAGTGTATCTGAATGTTAATATTTCCCAGCCTCCATCTTGTTTAATAAAGGATTCTAACATTTCCTTTTTGAAGTGGTTTGCTTTTGCCACATGCATTTCCATCCAGTTAACCTAAGTTCCTTTTCCTTTCCATCTACCTTTGCATTGTCATCAGAGTAAGTCACTTTAAATTTAGCCTCCTCATCCAAGTTGCTGAAAGTAGCTGAGGTAAACATACAGCAGATTCTTGCAGCACATCAGAGGCTTCACACTGGAAACTGTTTGTGCTTCCTGTCTGTTAACTGATCTTCAGTCCAACTGTATATTACCTTCAAATCCATGAGACCTAGTTCTTTTGTAAGAACCTCTTATGCGTAAGCTCTTTGAAAACCGAAACACAGCACATTCACTAATTCCCCTTTATTACCCCTCAAATACAATTTACTTTTCACATTGACCTTGAAATCACCTTACGATTGTGGTGTCCTGTTACCCTACCTCTAATAATAAACTTGACTTTTCTCCTGATAACTGACTTCACACTTACTGGACTGTCAATTTTGGTTTCTTTTGCCCTCCTACCATGATAAATGAGGTAATGTTTGCTGCTTACAATCTGTACATTTATTCCAAAATGTAGGGAACCCTAGAACCAATATCTTGGGCCAAAAGTTTGGTGAAGTGGTGAGTTGAAGGGCCTTCCTCTGTGCTATACAACTTTATACATCTACCATCTCTTCTAACGCCTGATGATACTGGCTATTAGTTGTAGGGAACTCTTTGTTTTTAGCATATTCATTTCTTTAGTACTACTTTATTATTAATAATATTTTTCTCATCTCCTGACTTGTAGATTTGATTTTCCAAGATTCTTGGATTAGTCACCTACTGTGAAGGCAGACATTGAAAATTTGACTCATGTATATGCCACTTCTTTATTCCCCAATATATCTCTTGCCAGGGATGCTGTTTGTTTTCGCCAATCTCCTTAAGATTTAATGCAAAGTAGCATGAGTTAGAAATAGATAAAGTTTGTCAGCAAGGTTAACAGAAGTAGAGCTATTCAGAATTCTGTTCATGGCATAATGGGAGTGTTACTGCATCAGCAACAAGGGCTTTGATTGAAGAATTCATATACTGGAGAGATGGGCTTCAATACACCATTTACCAGAAGGCTGACAGTTTAATTACAACATTAAGGCTCTTAGAGACATGGGTTTTATGGCAAAGGTGAACGTCAGAGTAATCATGGTTAATGGACTGTGGGATCCAAAGTACCACAATTAAAGGAAAATGGCACTTCCTCAGTCCTATGACATTCTCAGAGGACATGTTTAAAGTAAGTAAACAACTCGCATTTATATCACTTTACTTATCTCTTGACTGCACTGAAATATGTGCAAAGAACCCATCAGGGACTTTAAATTTTGTGTTTGCCTGGTTTAGTGAAAAATGGGAGGTTTGGTTTGAAATCTGTCAGCTCTGATGTTACTGACCACATTGATCCTGACAATATCAGTGTCATTTCAAACTGATATTATTGGCTCACATTGAAAGCTTCTGCTAGTAATTTTCTGATGAATATCCAGATATGAAGTTAAATGCTAGTAGGTGAAATGTGTGCATGAGGAAATGGAGGAAAGCAGGTTTTTACTGTATAACTCCATAGAGTTGGAAAAGTTGCTTTGATGGGATAATTCTCCAGTCAATAGATGTAATTAAAAGTTAATCTACAGATGAACCTTGAATTGAAAACCATATTAAAGAAGAAATTTGGTCAAGAAATAGGAAGAGGTTATTGAGATGCCTTGTATACTTTCTCTAACCAGCCTTCTGAAACTTGAGAGTTATCCTCTTCTACTTGTGTGATGTAGTAATGCCCTTTGAATCCCATTTCTCAAACTTGGTTGCAGGTAGCTCAATGGGACAGGGTTTCAAAAGAGAAATTCAGTTCACATACATTACTACGCTGCATGTCAATGCAAACAGTGGAGGACAAATTTCTACATCCTAGGTTTGACTTCCACAGAGGGAGATCCCAAAACCTATTATGAATACATTTCATTCACTTGTAGAATGCATTTCATATTATCTAAAACAGTAAACTAACAAGAAAATTAGTATTTTGACCAAAGACCAGTATGATAATGGTATAAGATTATATTAATACTATACAGTATATTTCTTCTTTATAAACTAGCCACATCATACTAATTTTGACCATCTTTCTTTACAATTATGATGTTGTCAACACAGTAGAGTCTGCAAGTGCTCCTATGGTTAATGTAACTGCATCACGATCTGTGAGGGAGTCTCAGTGGTGAAAGAGGGGAGTTATCTCTTTCTGAGCTGGGCAGCTCTTCTTCTGGCCTTGGCACAAGATGCACAGCATGCTGTTTTGTAGTACGTGTAGACACAGAGTCTGGCTTGAACCACAACATTACAGTTGAAGTACATGTCCCTGCACTTCTCATCTGCAATGATAAGAGAGGAGGAAATAAGACAGAAGTAGATCTGTAAATTCAACAGCTCAAATATATCGTCACTTGCTGTTTTGGGGGAATACATCACATTTTCAGCAAGTTTACAACAAATGTGAGGTGCTTGCAAGCACCCTGATCATACTAACAGGTTTTCAGGTTCCCCCAGGTTACAAATGTCTTTCTGACGTACAACCTGTACATAAGCTACCGTGGGGCTGCCGGCATCTTCTGCATGGTTCAGAGCCACGTTTCTGACCTGTGAACTGTTTGGTTTCACAGGAACAGGACCTGCCATACCCTGGGGAGAACCTGTACAGCTTACATAGAAGTTTTCACAAGGATAACTTGTTCTGTTGAGCTTTAGCAAGACATTCCAGTTTTATTATACTTACACTCGGGAATGCATACCTCGAACGTGTCCCAGTGTTATTTAAATAGCTCAATAGAATGAGCAGAAACATAAGAAGACAGTAAGAATTAAAAGATGATGCCTCAATAGTAGGTCAGACATGTGTGTAATTAATTATGAAGGAAGATGATGCTCAAGAGAAATCAAGGAATGATTTTTAATTTTAATTTTAGTAAACAGCTGGTGGGAAGTCAGCTGAAAACCAGTTCAACGGTGAGGCAAGTATCAATCCCATGCACATCTTTTCAGGACTACACTACCAATGATGTGCATCAGCAATAAGTGGCATCACATTTTAAAACACAAAATTCACTACTGAAGACGCCATGGGCAGAACTAAGTGCTCAACTATTTTCTTCAGAACGTGAAGTTATACATTTGTTCTCATATCTTCACCATGCAGAGAGGTAGTTTTCATTTTAGCTGTTTTTTTTACAGCTTTTAATGTATCAACTGGAGGAAGTGAGGGATGATTCTCTGTGGCTACTTTTTATGAAGCTACGCTCAACCACAATATCCTCTGAATATTACTTCTATGATGGGCATTCTCATGGACCTCAGGGTTCACTGGGGCAACCTTGTCACAAAAAACTTACAATTTGCAAATGAAGGTATTGATATGTTAGGTACTGTGAATTTACTAAAGAACACAGAGTAAGCATACAATTCATGTAATATTAAATGTTGCATTAAGTAATTTGTCTGCCACTGTTCCTTCTATGGATAAAGTATTCCTTGTCACATTCAACGTCAAAATGGAGTTTATCATCATATGCACAACTGCATGCATGCACAGGTGCAATGAAATGCTTACTTACAGCATAGCATCAAACAAGCAATATTTACAAGAAAAACATTAACTCAATTTTTATAAGAAAGAGTGCAATGAAAACAAAACAAAAACCCTTTTTGTGCAAAGTGATTAAAGTGGTCATGGTGCTGCTTTCTCAAACAATGGAACAACATTTGCTACCTTCCAGTCCTCTGGTACCACTCATGTGGCCATGAGGACATCAAACCTATCATCAATGCTCCAGCAATCTCCGACCTCACTTCGTGTAGCAACCTGGGATATATCCCCTCCTGACTTTAAATTGATTAATGTCCCTCTCCTTGGTGAACACTGAAGCAAAATATTCATTAAAGAGCTCCACTTTCTCATCTGCCTTTCCATGAGAACAAATATTTCCAATTTATGCTCCCAAGTTCCTGTCTAATGCCATCATAATTAGCCCTCCCCCAATTAACTAATTTCCCATATCATGCGTTCCTGTCTTTGTCCATGGCCATGCTAAAGGTTAGGGAGTTGAGGTCGCTGTCTCTGAAATGCTAGCCCACCTAGAAATCTGTCATCTGAACAGGTTCATTGCCTAGTACTAGATTCAGTAAGGCCTCCCTTCTAGTCAGCTTGTCCACATATTGTGGCAGGAATCCTTCTTGAACACACTGGAAAAAAAAACCGTATCCCAGTAACATCTTTTGTACGAAGGAGGTGCCAACTATTATGTATAATTGTATCACATTTATACATATCTCCTCCAACATAAAATCCTTAAACAGCCATTCTACTCCAGACAATATAAGCATCTCACTCCTCATAGCTGGAGAAAGTTCTCTCATATCAGATCATCACTGGCTGCCATTCATCTTGGCCTAGGTACACTCTACAACAGGGAATGTGGTATGTCCTATTTTAGTTACTCATTGACTTCAGTCTCCTGCACTTTTCCAGCAGTCTCCCTCAGATGATTCATGTGGTATTCTTCCTGGTCTTTACTTCGCAAAACCTAGTTGTACCTCCCTGATGATTACAGCTTGCTGCTTTCTTTCATGTCGGTGTCAAGGTTCAATTTGGAACAAATGATTTAAGTGGTGGCATCTTCTTAACAACCTTGTTGCTATAGAAAGCTTGATCTTCCTCTCTCTCTCTCTCTCTCTCTCTGCTTATTCCAGCTAAAAGTTGAAGCTTCAGCAGCATTGCAGCTGTTGGAAGTATTGTTCTGGGTCAGCAGATCATTTGGGCTGGGCATTGACATATTTTTATAATCCAAGAGACTGAGGTATGTGTCCATATGTGCTTGTTTTCCCTTTCTCAGAAGTGATTTGGCTTCTTTTACAGCTTTCTCTGTCTGGACTGCGGGTAGTGTGTGAATGACACTCTACAAGTCAATTAATTCTCACTTGGCTACAAACTTCGAAAAGTCACCTGCAGAAAATTGTGCGCCATGTCTGCTGCAATCTCGTCTGAAATATTACATAAGGCAAAGCTGGCAAACTGAATTATAGCTGAAGAGATGGTCGAATTAAAGTATTGACAAAAGTACACTAAGAATGTACAAAGATTTTGCACTGTAATTTTGTGTATATATTTTATTATGAATAAAGGTTATTTTTAAAATAAAAATTGTGGTTAAATCAGATGGCTATTTTCCAGTGCATTTCAAAAATAATTGACAATCATCAGGTGGACTTTAGCCTTAATTGTGAAGAAGTTGGCCTCACCCAAGCTCTGTTCATCCCCTTCAGTTGGACTTTCTCTACACATAGGTGCACATCACAATTTTGTGAAAAGTCTCTGATTTCTATGTTTGTTCCTGGCAATTCATTTTTTTCCACAAGTTTTCCTCGAATTACCATTCTCTCCTATTTCTCTCCTTTAAGTCTTTGAGACCACTACTCTCTTACCACTGAGGAAGTACAGTTCATTTGGATTGCAGAATTAAGGGACCTTGTTCCTGTTGCTTTCTGGCCATCTCTCAGAACAACTGAAGACAGTTTTTGCAGTAATGTATTAAACGACGTGCCTTGCTGTGGCTCTTCCATAAACAGTTCTGCAATAGTTGGCTCCTTCAGCACATTCACCTTCTCTGATTCCACCAGCCTGCAATCTGTTTTTTGTGCAAGAAGATTTGGATGACAGGAGTGTCTATGAGGTACATCTGAATAGTGAGATAATCTGTATCATATATCTTTGAAGCTTATAGGAGATTCATTACACTCACTTAATGATCTGCGATGAGTACATATCTCCCATATGTGTCCTGGTACAATCTTTCAAGCCTAAATGTGGCAGCTAATAGCTATTTTACAATTTGAGTGCATTATACCTCAGTATTTGTCAGGGATCCACCTGCACGTGCTTTTGGTTGGCCATCTTCCATGGTTATTGCTCTTATGAACTTGTCTAAGGTATCTATGAGTGAGGTCAGCTTTTTCCTTTGGTTTTCAAACATATTTCTGCTTGTACTGTGACTTTTCATTTGATTCACTGGAATTCTTGCTCATGAATTTTCTTCTAATATCTCCTAAAAAAGTGTTAAAAGTAATCAGAAATCAATTCTCCCTGTCAATCTCCACATGCCAAAATCCATTTTGGATATTCAGTGTCCTGATGGTTTTTGCTTTGCTCACATCTGTCATAATATCTTATTTTATGTTTATTTTATTGAAATATTGTGTAGAATAGGCCCACCTGGCCCTTTGAGCTGTGCAGCCCAGCATGCCTGATTTAACCTCAGCCTAATCACAGGACAATTTACAATGATCAACTAACCTACTAACTGGTAGGTCTTTGGACTGTGGGAGGGAACTGGAGCACCCAGAGGAAGCCCACGTGGTCATGGGAGAATGTACAAACACCTTACGGAGAGCACTGGAAATTGAACCCAGGCCACTGGTTACTGTAAAGCGTTGTGCTAATCATTATGCTATTGCGCCTTTAATAGATAACCATTCTTCTTCAGTGCCTTATTCAAATCACTCGGATCTGAAGAGATTGTCAGCCTGCTTGGTTTATCCATCCACACCAAAACCCAAAGCGTAGAAATGTGTACTGGTGCCCACAAAATCACTGCGAGATTCCAGTACAGAACAAGGCCACAACAAAGAAGTCATCCATTAAGCTTAGTAGCTCAATGCACCCCAGCTAGACACAGTGTTTCTTCAGGTCATTTCCATTCTTCTGCTCATCACTTCCATGTCCTGTGGTTCTTGACCAACTACAAATGGGAAGTTGTACATCCCACAACCTCTTTTCCAAGAAGAACAACCCAGTTCCTAATGCAACTAAAGAGCCACATCCCTGGAATCAGTTTCATAAATCTCCTTCCACCTTGGTACAACTTCAGGAAATGCCTGAAGTCACAACAGTTGCACTACCATGAGATGGTGGCAGGTGGTGCTAATTCTCTTACAAAAAACAGATTCTACTACTTTTGGCTTGAGTATTAATACCACTCCCTCCTCTACTCAGCAAGGTCCATGGAACAGAGAACAAGCTTTGCTAAGCAATCTGAGCTGAATTTACAAGTCCACTGGGGGATGTGATTGAGGCCATGGTGTGGGTGGGTATGAATCTAATTACAGGTTCAATTACACTTACAGATGGCTCCAAAATGACATTATCCAATCTAGATGAAATGACTTGAAGTGACTACCAACACTTGTTTTACTGTTCTTGCTGCAGTTGAGGGGGCAGTCATTGCTTTCTGCCAGTTACATGACCCTGACCTTCAGACATCATCCAGCAGAGGTTTTCAGTCAAATTCATATTTAAAAAGGTGCCAGCTTGGTGAAGTTGCACCAACACATCACACGTGAGCTAAGCAGCCCAGAATAAACTGAGCTAACTGATCTTACAGCCAATGGTTCAAACTGGAGCCCTGCAGACCTTCCACATCCACTTGTGAATGGTGATGGACCACGTTGTGTCTGTGCACAACTACATATCAATTAAATAACAGTACACACGTGGGAGACGCCTTTAACTAGTGTATTCACACCGCAGAGAGAGAGGGAGAGAACTGCCCATGGGCGAACAACAGCACAATTGCAGACAACAGATCAATACATAATGCTAAGGGGGGGGGGGGGTTAATGCTCTAAAAGAAATTGATCTATACATTATAGACAAAGAAACAAAGAGAGAAGAGGAGCCTCTAAAAGCATCCTTATCTATAATGATGACTGAAGCATTCAAGGGTCAAGTGGAGGAATAATTTGGCTTCCTCCTGAAATTACCTCCATCACAGAAGGCAGTCTTCAGGCAATTCAGTTCACCCCATGTGGTGTCATGAAGTAACTAAGAACATTTGATTTGGCAAAGGTTATACAGCCAGATAATCTCCTGGATGTAGTACCTACTGAATGCTATGCTCCGTATCTAACTGCACATCTAAACAAGCTGCTCCATTGCAGATACTGGCAACTACCTACTAACAAGGAAAATTGCTGAGGTAACTCACAAACACCAGAAATTCTGCAGGTGCTGGAAATCCAAAGCACCACATACAAAACACTGAAGGAACTCAGCAGTGTCAATGGAAAAGAGTAAACAGTTGACGTTTTGGCTGAGACCCTTCATCAGGACTCACAAGATGGTGCTCCTTAGTGGGGTCCTGTTCAAGGGGTAAGTAAGAGGAGGTGTCTGAAAGTTGCCTAAGGTAGAGGTCAGTCCACCAGACTACTACAACACCCCCACCCGCCCTTATCTGCAGGTTTGATGGTGATGGTGAGGTTGAGATTAGTGCAGAGAGAGTGGAGAGCAGCCCGTTCAAATCAAGCGGGTTTTGAATTGGAGAGAGAAGTTTTAATGTCAAGATGGTTGATGTCTTGTTGGCAGTTACTGATAAAAAGATCCAGAACATGCAGAAGACCAGAGCTGGGTGTCCAAGAAGAGGAGGAGGATTGAAGATGGAAACAGGCATCATGTGAGGGTTGGGGAGTCCTTGCCAAAGAAGCAGGCACGTAGATGGAGGTGATGGAAGCAGAGCTCAGTGTCATAGCGGGCGTGGAACTCACTGAGGTGTGGGTGCAGAGGGAGGTATGTCCAGCACACAAATTGTTGAGGTATGTCTTATTTACAGAAGGCAGGATAAATCCAACCTGACCAATTATTTTAATCATCATTAAAACAATGGAAGCGGTCGTTGACACTGCTATCAAGCAATACCTACTCACCAAGGTTAGGTTAATTTTTTTCCCCAGGGCTGATTGAGCCCAGACATTCTGAACCAAAGGGGTGATTTGATAGGACTGCTCTTTACATCAAGCCAATATTAGCCAAATGCAGCATCAGGGAACCCTGATAAAAATGAAGTCAATGCGCATCAAGGGAAAAATATTCCACTAGTTGGATGATCTGATGGTTGGGAATATTATTATCTTAACACTATTGTAATGCCTTGGTTCACATCTTCACTGTTATGCTGTAGGCATTTCATTCAGCAGTTCTGTAAGAGCAGTCTACTCTGCTTTCAGCCTGTTTGGGTTATTTTTGAAGATAAGGAATGATGAGGAATGTGTGCCGTCCAACTAGGACGGCGGAACTGGAGAGATGTTCTTTGGCGAGGGGCACTATGGGTGGTCTTGGAGCTTTAGTTCAGCGGGAGATGAAGAGAGAAAACACTGGTCATAGGATACGACCCGGTGGGAGACCCGTTTATTCAAGATGGTTTGCAAGTGACGTTTGGAAGGTGGTGTGTGCTTTCACGCTGACCAAGGGCCCAGCGCATGAGTGACACAGAAGTTCAAGATGAGCTCCACTTGTGCACATTTGACTGGTTAATTAGAATGGGCCCTTTTGGTTTTTTTCTTTCTTTTCTTTACTAACCGTTTAGTTAAGTAAGTTTCATAAATATAATTCCTTTAGTTGTATGTAGTGTGCTGTCTGCACTGGGTTGTAACAGGGTAGCAAATTACACAGTGACCACACAAACCGGGACAAGAGTGTGTCTTCCCTAGACTTGTGCAGCCAAGGAAACCAGCGGGGTTTCACTATGACAATATTGCATAATATTTCGGGGGGTGTCTTAGGTTCAACCATCTTCAGCTGCTGCATCAATTCCCTTCCTTCCATCCAAAGGCTTGTTTGCTGATGTTTGCACAACCTCCAATTCCATTTGCAACCCTTCGGCAAACGCCGTCAGCCACAATGAGCAAAATTCCCATCACACAGCATCATGCTGCCTTGGAGATATATTGTTAATTCTTCGTTATTCCTGGGCCTACACCCTGGACTTCTCTTTCCAAAAGGACTGCAGCCATTTGAGAAGGTGGCTCACCAAAGACAAGCCCATCTGGAACAGAATGGTATCATCAAATGTGCAATCAACCCGAAATATCAAAGCAAACTTAGTTACCTGCCATTACAATGAACTGTGCTTTCATGGTGAGTGGGACAATGGACATATGCAAACGAAGGGTGGGAGAGAATATTTGGTTTGTAAGCAGTTGCTACATCAAGAATGCAAAGACCCATAACTCAGAGGTAGAATTGCCAAGAAGGAAGGTCTGAAGCTTTGTTTAAGATTTCTTTGCAAAGACTTGAATGTAACTGTAAGGTGCCCATTAATCTAAATGGCAAACAGAATCCAGCGATTAGTACTTATAAAGGTAACTTTTTCTGTTCAGACATAGACAAGTTTGTGTGGTCAAATTTTAATCTCCTAAGCAGTATTGCACCCATATTGTACTGTCTCAGTACTTTTGTATTTGTATGCTGTAGCACTTATTTTTTATTTGCAGTTATTTTGTAAAAAACACTATTCTTTGCATTTCTGGTTAGATGCTAACTGCATTTCATTGGCTTTGTATCTGTACTCGGCACAATGACAATAAGGTTGAATCTAATCTAATCTAATATATTTTTAAAAAAGATACCTGGAGATGTGCCCAGCAATTCCGTGTTTTAAAATTACTAAATAATTAGAAAATACATTGCAATTTAAGGTTTGCATTTGGCATCGGTGTCATAGGAAAAACACCATTCTTGATTTGACATCTAAACAAAAATGATCAACTTCAGAATTTTTCTTCCCATGCCAAAGAGAAAACGCTCTTATGATCATGAACATTGTTTGTGATTGTTGGTGCTCTACTCAGTTTGATCATGAAATACCGTGTAAGTGTTTCCAGTCTACCATGAGAATCTGAGCACCAATCAGTGTAACTCCTTTGGAAGTAGGTGCACAAGGCTTCTGTATTTTCTTTGAAGCTCCATTTATGGCAGGAGATTGCTGTGAGACTTCAGGGTCTTTTTCGCCTATCTGACAAGGGTGGGAACTCCACAAGGAATTAGAGAAAATGCTCAAGGACTGGTATCAAAGTAGTTAGATGCAATCCTTTCCAGCAAAAATAAAATGGCCAATCTAACACCTCACACATGCTAACTAAGTACCACAAGACAGCAGGTGGATTATTTTCTTTGTAAATAAAAATGTTGAGCTCATTAACATGAGGGCCAGCTTCCAACTGTGGATCAAAGTAACCTGTCCAAATCTCTCAAAAGTGAAGTAAAAATAGCCTTCACACTTCCAAGCTCCAGGAAGGGTGGAATGGAGAGCTACATTATTTATTTTTTGCATGGTCTGCTTTGAAGGGTCTTCTTGGAACTCATGCCAACTCTTAGCTATGGAGAACTCTGCTGAGCTGACTGGTGTGCAATCTTGAGATAGCGTTGGATATAACCTTTTGAAGTGAGGAATGTTGGCCAATAATTGCCCTGATTCTGATAACCAGAATTTAGGGCAGTTGTTTAAACAGGGTGGAGCCCCTTTTAGAATTGGAATCTGCTGCAAATACTCACCCTCAGCTGCCAATCCATCTATTTTCCATCATCCCAGCTGTCAGATTTTGAAGCCAGAAGAGCCTGCCCCTGTTCTTCCACATATTTATTATACTCCAAGCCAAGTCTAGATAGCAATCTCATCTCCAGTTTCTATTGTTTGAAAGCCAGCCTTCCTCATATTTCAAATTGTTAACCTCAATATTTTCAATGGCAGTGTTCTTCAGAAACACTGTAAGCTACATGTGGTTTTAAACAAATGACACAACATTTTTTTTGTATCACAGATGTCTGCAAACTGACCCACTTGTGCTAATGCACCTTCTCCTTTCATATGTATCAGAAGGTTGGGAAAGGTTTGTACTTTTGACACTGGTGGAACTGAAGACAAAATGGCAGGGGGAATAATGAATGTCCGATATATGTTTTTTAAGCACCTTTGAAAATGCAAATATACCTTGTTCTCTTCACAGCACAGCAAGTTCTTAGCCAATATCATATATGAAGGCATTTTTTAAGAGAAAAGGGAGTTAATTTTCGGCAGGCTTCTCTAATCATGACTCACCGCACTGCTGCATGTGCTACCATATGCTTCAAGAACCATTTCCATAAGATGAAACATAATGAGAAAGAAATAACACAGGTGCGCATCATTAGGCCTGATCGAGTGAATTAATTTGCCAGCTGATAACTGGCTGCTTGCTTCTATCACTCTTTTTGCGCATGAGGATAGATAGTTAACAGACGTTGTTCAGTTGAGTTTGCAGATTAGATTGGAGCCTTTCTTTGTCACTGCATTTTACTCTAATGCTGAATCTGACTTGAAATTTGCCACAATTAAATCTAAAACAGAGTTAAAGTGTTTTACACCCAGAAAGATGCACTAAAAGGGACCTGCATATTTTCCAATAGGGCTTGGTTCCATTGACATCTGGCTATGCAGCAATCCTTAAAAGGGTACACTCCCCACGGGAACTGGACAACAGCAACATACACCGTGGCTGTGATGGAGGTCAGACAGGCTGTAGGGGAGAGGGAGAGAAGTCCTGAATTCATTTAATGGGACATGGAAGTCATCATCAGAGGGATACATGCAAAGAGGGAAACTGAGCAGGCAAAGACGACTAGTGAGACCCACAGTTCCACTATAAGGAGCCTGGAAGGCAGTGAAGCATGATAATGCATTGATCACATTCCGCTGCAGTGAACAGAATACTTTTTTTACTACTGGTATTTCATCAGTTCTTGAAATTGTCAGCTTTGAACCTGGCTTAAAAAGAAGCTTACCCAGTGGTTTGCGAGCAACTTCTCATCACTGGAATACAGTGCAATTTATTAGCTTGAAATAGTAGTCTCTCAAGTCACGTCCCTATGACAAGTCAAATCTGATCAATATGTTGTGCAGCTACACTGGCTGTAGTGTTGGATAGCCATTGTGCTCCTATTGTATTGCAATATACTATAGAGCTTTGAGCTCCAACTCATGCCTGGATAATCAGAAATGAGTATTGCATAAATAGTGAAATCATGAGTTGCTCCTGATGCTGGATGAAGAATAGACACACTTGCATGGATTATCAGTCCATAGATTCATAGCAAAGAAACAGGTTCTTCAGCCCATTTTGTCCATGTTGACTAAACTAATCTCCTTTACCTGTGTTGGGCACATATCTCTCTCAAACTTTCCAATCTACAGTATGCATTTGTCCAAATGTATTTTATTTAATATCATAATTGTTCCAAGATCTCCCAGCTCCTCTGGTAGCTTGTTCCATATATCCCACCAGCCTCTGTGTGGACAAGCTTGCCACTCAGAGACCCTTTAAGTCTTCCCCTCGCATCTTATACCTACGCCCTCCAATTTTAGATCCCCTTACTTTGGGAAAAAGACTGTGACTATCGACCTTACAGTACCTGTGCAATGCATTATTTTATCAATCTCTATAGCATCACCTCTCAGCCTTCCTCACCCCAGGGGAACTAGTTCCAGCCTACACAACCTCTCAAACTCTCCAGTTACAGCAGCAAGCCTGTGAATTGTTACTGCGCCACCTCTAGCTTGATCACCTCATTTCCTTTGCCACTTTCACCGAGAAGCAGTCACAAACACAATTTATTCCAGGTAAAATCAAAATTGGACATTGTATGTAGGTATATATTCTATGTAAACATTTCTTAGCACATGGAACAGCAAATTCACTGATAAAAACACAAAAAATGTATTTTAACATATCAAGTACATAAATGATTTTATAAAGGTTATGGACATTATTATAGTCAGTCACTTATACTGTACCTATCTCTGGAATGCACGGGTTGGTGTTGCAAATTTCTCTGTCGACTGGCATTAGGAAGGAATCGCAATTGTTGCTTTGTGTCATGTCATCTGCAAGGCATCGAACCTCCCGAACCCGGTAACCACTTTCACAGGACTTAGAGCACTGAAAAATAAAACCTGGCTGGAGTAAGATGGAAACGAGTGGCGAGTAAATTACATTCATCTTCTATGATAGATACTGGGGAAGGAACACTGCACCAGCAGGTTGCAAATGGCTGACTGACCTCATTGATATGGTCATAACTACAGATTGACACAGACCCTAAAGCAGGCCATTTGACCCAAGACAATCTTGCTGACCATCAAGCAACCACTCATTTTATTTTATTTATTTTAATCCTATTTTATTCTCTTCACATTCCTGTCACCCCTCTAAATTGCACCACTCATCTACACACTTGGGACCATTTATAGGAACTAATTATCCTACCAGCTTTCAAGTCCTTAGGATGTGGAAGGAAAGTGAAGCCCTTGGAGAAACCAACACAAGCAGCAGGGAGAATATGCAAACAACATTGACTTGACACTGGGGTTAGGTCTGAACTCGGTATGGGTGCTGTATTAGTTGTACCGCTGTACCACTGTACCAAATTGTGTATTGCGCTTTTATAGCACTTTGAAAGGGAACATGAAAATTATTTTTCAAATATTATTTTCAAATACCTCCACTCCGTCCGCCACAACAGACAGGATCTCCCGGTTGCCACCCACTTCAACTCTGCTTCACATTCCCATTTGGATATGTCCTTACATGGCCTCCTCTACTGCCATGATGAGGCCAAACTCAGGTTGGGCAGTCTCCAGCCCCTTTGTATCAACATCGAATTCTCCAACTTCTGGTAATTCCCTCCCTCTCCCTTCCACCATCCTACTTTCACTCTGCCTCCTCTTCCAGCGGCCTATCACTTCTCTCATGATTCTGCCTTCTTCTACTACCCATAGTGCTTTCCCTTTACATTCCTTCTTCACCTTTCCTGCCAATCCCCTTCCTGCTTCCCCTCCCCCACCCCTTGATCTTTCCTCTGATTGGTTTTTCACCTGGCACTTTCCCCCTCCCCCCACCTACTTTATAGGGCCCCTGCCCCCTCCTTCTTCAATCCTGACGAAGGGTCTTGGCCCGAAACGTTGACTGCTCGCTTCCACGGATGCTGCCCGACCTGCTGAGATCCTCCAGCTTGTTTGTACGTGCCTATTTACATTGGATGCTTAACAAGAATCAAATATTCCATCTCATCAGTGTTCACATTGGTTACAACTGACCTAGAAGGAGGCTGGTTGTGGGGATTGACAGGAAAGACAGCACCATTTCCTGCAGATGGTGATAATCTGATTCCTGCTTCGTAGTGCACCCTGCTTGTAATTGTTATGTATCCAAATCTGTATGGTGATCCAGTACATGTTTTAGTTACTATAACCACATGTAAACTATTCCAGCTCTGGTATATATCATGCCACCATAGATTTTTAATTGTAGTCTATATATTACTCCTGTATAGGCATGGAGTAGGGCTAAAAGCAAGCTGGAGGAACAGCATCACATATTCCTCCTGGGTAGCCCACAATCCAGTTGTATGACAATGAATTCTCCAGTTTCAGATAGCCTGTTTCCCTCTGGCTCTTTGCTCCCTCTTTCCTGATCTACCCAATTCCTCTGACATCCACCCCAGACCCCATCGCCATAGGCCCTGTGTCTTTCTCCACCATCAGCTATTCTATCTGCTTATCATCTACTCCACCCACTGTTCTCATCTGCCCTCCCCACCTCCCTTATCTGGTCCCACGCTCCACCCTCTTTTCCTGTCAGATTCCATCATCTGCAGCCCTTTATCCCCTCTAGTGTTATCTTCCAGCCTCTTTCATGATCTCCGCTCCTTTCTCCTTCATCTGCCAATCAGCTCTCCTCACCTGGATCCACCCTTCTCTTGCTCCACCCAATCTTCCCATAAAAACAAAAAATTCTGCAGATGCTGGAAATCCAGAGCAACAACACATGAAATGCTGGAGGAACTCAACAGGACAGGCTACGCCTATGGAAATGAATAGATAATAAAGGGTCCAAAACTTCCACTGTTTATTCATTTCCATTGATGCTGCCTGACCTGCTGAGTTCCTCCCGCATTTTCTGTGTGTTTCCTTTCTCTCATTCTTTATACCAGAAATTAGTCCAGAAATGTTGGCTGTCTGTTTGCCTCTGACGTCCATCTGCACTTGACACTGCCTGACCTGCTAATCTCCTCCAAAAGTTTGTTTTGTCTTCCAGAGCCCATCATCAGCAGTCTCTTGTTCTCTACAGAATTAACAAATTCCTCACTGAGAGAATTCTTTAGTTGTGATACTATACCCACCATTGACAGAATCCCTTAATGATTATACTTACTGCACTCCACTCCGTTGTGTACCATTTGACGTCACATTTCCTCAGATGACAGATTTGTTCTGAAGCTGGTCTCTCTAGGTGGGAGCACTGAACATCTTCCGCCACCATAACTTTGTCGTCAGTCTTTTCCAGGCAAACTACACTTCGCAGTTGTGTACCATTACTACAATCTGCTGAGCACTGGTAAAGATCAGGAACACAACAGATTATTTAAGAGTTATGGAATAAAAATAGATAAATACAGATGCACACAAATCATAAACAGAAGTGATTCTGTAGTTGCTGGAAATCCAAAGTAACATACACAAAATGCTGGAGGAATTCAGTAGCATCTCTGGAGGAAAGGAATAAAGAATCGATGTTTTGTGCTGACATATGATGAACAATCTAGCTCTGAAATGTTGACTTTTTATTCCTTTCCACAGATGCAAATCAGCTGTAATGTAACTGAACAGCAGACAAGGCTCGAAGGACTGGTTGCTATACTCCAATGCCTGTACTCTATTTATTGCCTAAATAACACAATGAAATAGACTTAAGGGGCAGATTTCTGTGAGGCTTCTCCAGCTTGTCCACAATTAGCTGGCACAATTAGCCTACAGAAGTCACAAACCCTATCAACAAAGCCTTTCTATGATTTTTTTTTCGGGAACTCCCTGCTAGTTACAGCAGATTAGCTGGAAAATCTCTTTGGAAATTCTCTCCTAGTGCTTCAGAAAAATAACTTAATTGAAGTAAGCAAAAGGAAATAGCCCAGATACTTTCCCTATTTTTGGAAGATGTGGAGCCAACTCTGTGTCCTTGATTTGCACTAAGAGAATACTGCTTTATTCACTCTGGGCCTAAGATCCAAGCAGCTGCAGAATAGAGATGGCCTGAGTCAGGCTGTGAGTAATTTTGAACCCATCCTGTGATGTCTCTATGTAGTCTCTGTGCTTCTGTGGTCAGGCTTGATGTCTCTACATACAGTCCACATCCCTTTGACCCCTCCTTTGATCCAACCAGTGATTTCTTCACAAACAGTCCAGGCTCTTTGATGCAACCTGTGATGTTTCCAAGTATGGGATAGACTGTTTGAGTCAGCCTGTGATATTTCTATAGTCAAGTCCAGGCTTGTGATTCTGACTGTAATGTCTCCATACACAGCACAGTCCCCCTGCAATCAACTCTTGAAGTCTTTAGTTACAGTCTAGCCCTCCTTTATCCTGCCTGCATGTATTGTTAACCAGACTATGAATTTATTGTCAACCTTTTCTTTTTTGCTCGATTTATCCTATTCCCTCAGCTTTTTAATCTCTGACATTTCTCCAGTGTGACAATCTGCTTCATAATTGTCGGATTCATGCTAAGTTTTGAATTTCTGACTGACCCTAATTTAAAGTCTAACATGCATCAGAATGTAGAGACATGTTGCTATTCAATTACCCCAATATACTATTTATATCAATAAATAGTAATATGTCTCTACATATTGTTATTAATCAATAAATGTTAACTTATTGATTATAATCAATATTTCCTTTTCCACCATATGTAGTGATAATTTAATTGACATGACATGTTAGTTTAGTTAATTTGTACTGTACCTGGCTCCATGGCCCTGTAAACCAGCTAAAATTTTCATTGCAAGGACCAATGTTGCAAGGCCGGACATCTGCAGGCTTCTCATTTCCACAGCCTTCCAGAGGTAAACTGCTGATGTGATTCATCAAACACACAACTGATCTTGTCTGGATGCCATTTCCACACTCTGCAGAACACTGCAATAAGACAAAGGTCAACCAAAGGATTATCAGCAGCATTTTTTTTCTTCTTTAGTAGGAGAGACAGGAACTACTCACTTCAAGAACTACTCACTATAGTGGCAGCAGAAAGTAATCGCAGAGGCCTCTCAATCAACACCAAGAAGACAGAAAGCATGGTCACCTCCAGAAAGACAAACATCCCACAATGTGTGATCAAGATCGGAAATACAAACATCAAACAAGTCAACAAATTCAGATACCTTGGCAGCCAAATAACAAGTGATGGCAGGTGTGACACAGATATCAAATACAGAATAGCAATGGAGAAAGAAGCTTTCCAGAAAATGAAGACCATATTAACAGACAGAAAGATGAACACATCCACTAAAAACAGAACACTGCAGTGCTACATTTATTCTATCCTGACTTATGGAAGTGAATGTTGGACCATTTCCCCAGCAATGGAAAAGAGACTAGAGGCAGCTGAATTACGGTTCTCAGGAGAATGTTAAAAATATCATGGACCACACACACATCAAATGAAGAAGTTCTCAGAAGAGCCCAAGCAGTTAGATCACTCATACCAACAATGAGACAACTCAGATTCCTAGGACACATCATGCGGAAAGATGAATTAGAAAAACTCAGACTCTCTGGAAAGATTGAGGGGAGCAAACTGAGAGGAAGACCTCGGCTTATGTACATCAAAAGCCTGGCCAGGTGGCTACACATAAAGGGAAGGGAAGTCATACAAAGAACAAGGGATAGAACTGCATGGAAAACCATGGTCACCAATGTCCACATCGGATATGGTACCTATACTGACAGGAGGGACAGGGGATAAAGGTTATGGAATGAGGGGCAGTGATATGCTTCTCTCACAAAGCTGACACATTTCCAATATCCCTGTTGAATGTGTCTGCTGGAGGTATGTCCAGCTGCAGCTCCTGTCAGATCACAAGTGTACGTAGAGGAGCTGATGTTTCATTCACTACAGGGCATTCAGAATGTGGAAAATATGGATGGTACGTTCAGTGAGTCCATCACACTATTGGTAAACAAAGAGAAAATGGAGGATTATGAAAAACATAACATACATCTAGCAGCAACTAAGGTCATATGGGTTGAACTTAGGAGTAAGGGAAGTGCCAATGATTTACTGTAAACCTCCCAATTGTCAATGGGAACAAGAGGGATGGATATGCAAACAAACCACAAAAAGAGGTGTAAGAGCAAAAGGTTATAGTTGTGTTAGATTTTAACTTTCCCAACATTGACTGGGATTGCCTTAACGCACGACTTAAATAGGGCCAAATTTACTAAGTACACCTGAGGAAGCTTTTTATACATATAGATTCTAAAGAGAGACAGAGCAGTCCTGGATATTGTCTTAAAAATGATTGTGGGCAGGTGACGGAAGTGTAGGTGGGAACTGTGACCTTAATTCTATTTGCTTCAAGGTTGTTATGGAAAGGAATGAGTAGAGCTCTGTTAAATGAAATTTAACCCTGACAAGTACAAGATTATGCATATTGGCAAGTGATTGGGGGGTGGGGGCAGGACATATAGTAAATGTTAGGGTTTGAAGGAATGTTAATGAACAGAAGATCTTGGGAGTCAAATTGATAGATCCCTATAAATTCAAAGTTCAAAGGTTCAAAGTAAATTTATTATCGAAGTACATACAGGTATATGTCACTATATACGACCCTGAGCTTCATTTCCTTGTGGGCATACTCAATAAATCCATGGTAGAATAATAACCATAATAGAATCAATGAAACACCATGCCAACGGGCATTTGACCAATGTGCAAAAGACAATAAATTGTGCAAATACAAAATGAAAGAAAGAAATAATAAAAATAAATAAGCAATACATATTGAGAACATCAGATGAAGAGTCCTTGAAAGTGAGTCCATAGCTTGTATGAACAGTTCACTGATGTGACAAGTGAAGTTATCTCCTTTGGTTCACGAGCCTGATAGTTGAGGGGTAATAACTTGTTTATGAACCTGGTGGTGGGAGTCCTGAGGCTCCTGTACCTTCTTCTTGATGGCAGCAGCCACAAGAGAGCATGACCTGAGTGGTGGGAGTCCTTGATGATGGATGCTGCTTTCCTGCAGCAGCACTCCATGTAGATGTGCTCAGTGGAGCGGAGGGTTTACCTGTTATAGCCTGGGTTGTATCCACCACTTTTTGTAAGATTTTCTGTTCAAGGGTATTGGTGTTTCCATACCAAGCTGTGATGCAGCCAGTCAATATACTCTCCACTACACATTTATAGACAGCTATAGTGGAAAACCAGGGTGTGTGAAGAACATGCATGCCAACATAGAATATTAAAGTTGGAATGTTAAATTGCAATATTATGAACTATGGGTTAGACTGTACTTGGATTATTGTGTGCAGTTCTGGTTGTGAAAGATTAGGTTGTGATGGGGAGAGTTCAGAGGAAATTCACCAGGATATTGCCTGGTTTGGAAGTCCTGAGTTATGGGGAGAGCTTGGATAGGGTGGGTTTGTTTTCCCTGAAGGAAGCTGAGGTGTGATTCGATAGAGGTATATTAGATAATAGCAGGTGGCACAGTAATGTTGGGGTCAGAATGGTAGCGCAACATTTAGTGCATCATGTTACAGTGCCAGCGATCACCATCAGGGATTCAATTCCCACTGCTAGCTGTAAGCAGTTTGTACGCTTTCCCTGCGACCTTGTGGGTTTCTTCTAGCTGCTCCAGTTTCCTCCCACATTCCAAAGACCTACAATTAGGGTGAAGGTTAGTAAGTCTTTCCTAAGTACATGTGACACTTAATGCTAATCTTTATCTTTTATCTTTATCTAATCTTATATTAAATTATAAGAGGCATAGATATGGTAGAAAGTCAGTCCTTTTCCCATGGAAAGAGTATCTAAAACAAGAGGGCACAAGCTTAAGGTGAGTGCAAGGTGTTTTAAAGGGGAGCTATGGTGAAGGTTTTTTACACAGTGTGGTTGATGTCTGGAGGTTTTGGAATCAGATACATTCACTGCCTTTCAGTAGCATTTAGAATTGAAAAATTAAAGCAGAAAACGGAACTAATGCAATCTAATGAGATTAGTGTAGATGGGCAAAACGCTGGCACAGATATGATGGCCCTATTTCTGTGCTGTCTAACTTTATGATTCAATGATTGTGTAGCCATACTTGTCACTACCGCATAGCAGTATCCACAGATAGAATCTCAGCAGAAGTAAAACTCTGAAAGATTAAACCTCCTAGAATTAAAACTCTCAAAGATGAAAACTCCCATAGATTGATTTCCTAGAATTTAATTCTTCCAGGAATCAATCCTGTAGGCAGAATTTCCGAGTGTTACGGTGATCAAATCTCCCACACTTGGAAATTCCCACAGGTTAACCCTACCAGAAATTAAAAACCTTAAAGGTTAGTTTTTCCAGATATTTATTTAGCAATTTATTAACTTAGTGATATAGTGTGGACTGCCCCCTTTCAGCCCTTCAAGCCCCACCACCCCTGCAACCCTAAACCCCGATTAACGCTTACCTCAATCATGGGACAATTTACAATGATTGATTAACCTATCCAGTATTTCTGTGGACTGTGGGAGGAAACTAAAGCACCAGGGAAAACCTACACATTTCACAGGGAGGACGTACATAGACTCCTTACAGAAAAGTGCCAGAATTGAACTGCAAACTCTGGATCTCCCCAAGCTGTAATAGTGTCACAATAATTGCTACACTTACCCTGCTGCCCATTGGAGATAATAAATGTCCTTCACTTCCCCAACATATTAAATCTTTCAGAGATAAAAAGCTTTACAAAATTAAGTGACCAAAGATAAAACTCTCAGAAATAAAAGCTAAAGATGAATTCACAGAGATTAAAATCTCTATTATAAGACCTAGACATTTTCACTGAACTGCTGTGATTCCACATGTGGGCCAAATGGAAGATAGTCACAGTTTTAACTAATCCTCTTTAACTGGAAATTACAGGAAAGCGTATGTAAAACATGGACAATCAGGGGCAGGGAGAAATGGTACAAGTTGACAGGTGGAGTTAATGACAGTTTGAATCTCACCTTTTGTAGCTTTGTGGAGCCACATTTGGCAACTGGGCTTGACATACATTGTCAGACTGGCTTTTTGAAGTAGGATCTGTTGTGGATATTGAGCTGGTCTGCTGGGAAGCACAGGAGATGTTGAGGAGGTGGGGTGGGTGAAGGGTTGTATATGTCCATTGACACATGGTATTGCTGCACAGCAAAGGGAAGCACTCCTCCTCTTCCTAGTTTGAACATCATGGTAAGCAAAAGTTGGAGAACTTTCCATTTCCTTGGTGGATTTTAACAATCCCTTAAAGGATTACGAGTTCATTATACCACCTGTAGATGTGAGCAGTGTGTAGCTGTTGCATGCTTACTCTGTATTCCCAATTTACCATTGGAGTCCTACCCCAAATGGAGAACTTCAGGTGACTGTATTCAGAGCATCATGTCATAGATAGATACAACATGGAAGCAGTCTCTTTGGCCCAACTGACACATGCCCTGTCCAAGTTAGTCCCACTTGCCAGAGCTTGACCCTTAACTTTCTAAACCTTTCCTGTCTTTTAAAACATACAAAATGCTGGAGGAACTCGGCAGGCCGGGCAGCATCTATGGAAAAGAGTACAGTTGATGTTTTGAGCCAAGGCCCTTCATCAGGACTGGAGAAAAAAAGATGATGAGGCAGAGTAAAAGAGTGGGGGTTGTAGAGGAAGAAATACAAGATTGTAGGTGATAGGTGAAACCGGTAGGTGGGGAGGGGTGAAGTAAAGAGCTGGGAACTTGATTGGTGAAAGAGACAAAGGGCTGGAGATGGGGGAATCTAATAGGAGAGTTCAGAAGAAAGAAAAGGGGGAGGAACATCAGAGGGAGGTCATAGACAGGTAAGGAGATAAGGTGAGAGAGGAAAATGGGAATTGGGAATGGGTATGGTGAAGGAGGAGGTGCCATTTCCGTCTGGGTAATCTACAACCTGATGGCATGAACATCCATTTCTTAAATTTCTAGTACTGCTCCCCATCCCCCTCATTCACAAAAAACTGAGGTGCAAAGGGACTTGGGAGTCCTTGTGCAGGATTCCCTAAGGCTTAATATGCAGGTTGAGTCTGTGATGAGGAAGGCAAATGCAATGTTAAGATTCATCTTAAGAGGACTAGAATATAAAAGCAAGGCTATAATGTTGAAACTTTATAAAGCACTGATGAGGTCTCACTTGGAGTATTGTGAGCAGATTTGGGCCCCTTATTTTAGAAAGGGTGTGCTGAAATGAGAGAGGGTTCAAAGGAGGTTCATGAAAATGATTCCAGGATTGAATGGCTTGTCATACGAAGAGTGTTTGATGGTTCTGGGCCTATATTCACTAGAATTCAGAAGAATGAGGGGTGACCTCATTGAAACCCATTGAAATGGTGAACGATCTTGATAGAGTTGATGTGGAGAAGTTTTTTCCTATGGCAGGAGAGTCTAAGACTAAAGGACACAGGCTCAGAATAGAGTGGTGTCCCTTTAGAATGGAGATGAGGAGGAATTTGTTCAGCCAGAGAGTGGTGAATCTGTGGAATTCTTTGCAACAGGCAGCTGTGGAAGACAAGCCTTTATGTAGTTTTTAGGCAAAGGTTCATAGATTCTTGATTGGTCAGGGCTTGAAGGGAAATGGGAGGAAGGCAGGAGACTGGGGCTGAGAGGAAAATTGAATCAGCCATGATGAAATGGTAGAGTAGACTCGATGGGCCAATAGGTCTAATTCTGCTCCTATATCTTATGGTCTTATGGTCTTAATTTGTGTTAAATAAAATTATGAGCAACCCCTACTGAGTAAATGAAAGGATGTACTTCTGTTAGCAAAGAGATCAAAACTCAGGGGAATAGATTGAAAGTAGAAGGATAAAAGGAGATATAAGAAAAAACGTTTTCATACAGAGGGTGGCAAGGATCTAGAACTCATTGCCTGAGAGGGTGGTGGAGACAAGAACTTTCACTACACGTAAAAATGTAGTTGGAGTTACAGTGTTGTGATCTGCAGGACTCCTGATCTAGTGATAGGTGGAATTTAAGCTGGTTGGATGTTTTTAATGTGATGGGTCTAATGGCTTCCCGATGGAATGGTTGTAGTATGAAACGATGTGATATCAGAACAATGTTTTTACCCTTGGACTCCAGTCCGTGTGGAACCAACTCTTTGCACATGGGCCCATGTCACAGTTTTCAGTATCCACAGGCTTCAGCTGCATGTTGCATTCTTCATCATCAACGATGTCGCCGAGGTTGTCAATGCACTTCACATCCCTGAGTCTTTGCCCCACACCACAAGGCACTGAGCACTGAAGAAAAGAATAAGATTTAAATTACATGGCCAGAAAATGCTCTTGAAAACAAGAATCAGAACCGAACTATTCTGTTCTCACTGTTCTGACTAACTGTTAACAATTGTGATAGCTATCTTTATTAGAAGAGACTGCAGTTCCCAGGACTCATTTCTCCAATACTATTGGGGCAGAGTAAAGACCATACTTGCTTTAGACTCAGGTAGGAGACCCCAAATCACTCTTTCTAATGTTAATTAGTCAATGTAAATTGCCCTGAGTGGTAGAATCTTGAGTGAGTTACTGAAGATAGAAGAATATTACAATAACACGAGAACTATTATCGTATTCTTGGTGGTGCAGACTCAGTGGATCACCTGAAGCTTTCCTCTATGACTGTACTATTTTTGTAATATATAACTGCTCTTTTCTATTCCTATACTATATGACTCTATTTTAGTTTGCTATTTCAAAGGGTAGGGGCATGTGGGGTGACTGGGGAACTGAAGAAGTGGATGTTGGAAAGAGCACCTGTGTGCCTCCCTGTCAGTTTATGGTTGAAATACGCAGACATAAGGTAGCCTGAAGATTGATAGTACAAAAGTTTCTCAATCCAAAGTTTACTGTACCCAGAATTTTATTTTCCTGCTCCAGCTTTTTCAGTCCTGCTCTCCCTCTGATGCACAAGACCATTAAAACTTGACATCATCAGGGAAACTATTGGTCTTTAGAAGGCAGTGAGCTATTGTTTTTGGGAGTTGACACCAAAAGGGTTTAAGAACCTACAATGACACAAATTACAAGGTAATATAAATACATGGAGGAATTTACATCTCCTTATGAATTTTAATTTACAGTTCAATTTTGTACCTAATGAAACTGTTAATTTTTTTGTTTCTCCATCCAAAAGTTGAGTTGCCGTTAACTATTCTGTTATACTGTGCCTTTCACCCCTCTTGTAAAGTACTCTTGCTCATGGTAATAGGGCCATAGTGATCAAGTCAACCTCATCTAACCTCTTAAATACTGTGCTCCCTATGCACCCACCAGACTCAGGTAAGATCCACATTAACGTTGGAAAATATAGTTAGCAGAGTGTAATTAGAGACATTAAGCAACATTACGGGACTGTGTGAATTGCACAGTGCTGCACAATTATAATAATGGGCCCAAAATGACATCTGTAATGGTAAGGGTTCAGGGGAATAATACAGGCTGCTGTTGATCTGAGCTTCCACTATGTGAAATATCCAGCCACTTGTGGACCCTACCAATATGCTGAAGGAAATAAATTTAGGGCTGGTTAGTCCAGCACTGCTTAAAGATTAGACAAAAATTAAAGATTAGGTCTGTTTATCATGCATACATCAAAACATTCAGTGAAATGTGTCAAATCTAATCAGCATGGATTGTGCTGAGCAGCCTGCAAGTGTCGCCAGGCTTCTGGTGTCAACATAGCGTGTCACAACTCACTAACCCTAACCATACATCTTTGAAATGTGGGAGGAAACTACAGCACACGGAGTTAGCTGTAGTTGAATAACAATTTGGGAAGTAAAGTTCGCTGGCAACTTCTTAATTAAATTTGACTCTTCAAATGATCAAGAGCTACTCTAGCAGGTATTAGCAGGCTGACCATTTTCTGGTTAATAATTCTTGTCTCCAATCAATTCCTACCTGAAAATTCTTGAAATTCTATTAATTCAGGACAATCCAGTTGAATTACACTAAACCTGCCTACCTAACCAAATTTCTATAGCAAGATGAGATTATGGGATAGTAATTGATAGTTGATTTGCAAGTAGATTTTTTCAGCAGTAAGAGCGACTGCCCAGGAACCAGGCTTGACTGGTGGATGAAAGAATATTGGTTCATGGGCTTGATAAGCATCCTGAGCATTGCTTTATCAGTTAATGCATCAATGTTGAAAAGGATCTTGCCTTTACAATTCCAATGAAATATATGATTGAACCACAGCCTGACCATTTTTTTGATATGTGTTTCCACTGAGTGAGTAGTCTGCATCACTTGTTTTCACTCCAAACTATTTTAGCTGCTGTGAGATCTATGGTAAGTACATTGATTGGAGGCTTATGGGCATACACCATTTTAAATTGCTGGCTCTTTTGGAATTTGTAATATGAGCTAGAGGGTGATAAAAGGCGACATTGCGTTGGAATTGATGTCTCAAAACCAGACCCAAGACAGCCACCAGCTAGCTAGAATTGGTTAACATGATAATGGATGCAGGGATCCTAAGTGCAACTATCTAATTTGATCAGTATAGTTTTTTTTTGCTGCTTTCAGGTAAAACCCCACACATGGGAGGCAAATCACTTGCTCTGGGTTCTCACCACTCTGGCTTGGATTGACTAATGTTCAGTACTGCTGAGAGAAAATGGTTCCTCTGTTAACGTACTCCAGATATAGGTTTAGATGGAGATGATCCTGGGAATGAAAGGGCTAATGTATGATAAGTGTTTAATGGCTCTCGGCCTGTACTCATTGGGAGAAGAATGAAGGGGGATCTCACTGAAATGTATCATATATTGAAATGCTGAGATAGAGTGGATGTGGAGCGGATGCTTCCTATAGTATGGGAGGTGTAGGCCTTTAGAACAGAGACGAGGAGGGTGGTGAATCTGTGGAATTCATTGCCATAGGTGACTTTGGAGGCCAAGTCATTGGGTATATTTAAAGCGGTGGTTGATAAGTTCTTGATTAATAGGACGTCAAAGGTTAGGGGGAAGGCAGCAAGATAGTGTTCAGAAGAATAATAAATCAGGCATGATGTTATGTCAGAGCAGACTCGATGGGCTGAATGGGCAAATTCCGCTCCTATGAATTATGATGCCAGAACAAAACTTGTTGTGCCCTCTATGCCAACTGTTTCTGCCAGTCCTCCCATGAGATTGCTTTACCTCACTCCACTCTGTCCTGATGTGCCATTCACTGCAGATTTTCAACTGGCAAGTAGCTGTAGTTTCCGGTTTCTCCAAGTGCCGGCATCTCTCAGGCTGAACACTGGTCGTTCGATTGGCATAGACCTGTCTGCAGAGAATTTGCCGATGTTGTACCCCAGGTCCACATGTCTTACTGCATTCAGACCATTCACCTAGGTCCCAACTTTGATTAAAACAATAATATTGGTTAATAGAAGAGATCTCTCCAAATCAGAAACCACTAGGAAGAACTATGCTTCCAGCGTTGTCATTATTATCAGTGGCAACAAACAAGCAAATGCAAGGAAATGTGAATTAATATTTGCAGCTCTCACTTGTCAGCGAGTTGCATAAACTAAGGAAAGAAAAATAATAGAAAATAAGGGCAGTAAAAGAATAAAAAGCAGATGGACAGTAAGCAAGCATTCTTTTCACATCCTCAAGAATCCTTTTATACTCAATGGAAAATGTTTCTAAAACTGAATGTGTAATTAAAAAACTAAGCTAAATGGGTTCACAGGTCGCTCGATCCTTGATGCTTTTTTTCAAAGCTCGTACATTGTAGAACTCTAGGTCTTTCCACAGAGTTTCACCTTTCACCACAATTTTCAGGGATTCTGAGGGAAATACTGCAGATGAAGGGAAAACCATGCAGAGTATCTATCCCCAGTGTCTTTAAGACCTTCATACAACATGCAAAAGTCAAAACAGAGGAAAGGCTTTATTTTCATTCTTCAAGATTTCCCTGAGATCTGTTGAGTGATATAAACAATGCTCAGAACCGAAAACGAAAAACAGGTTAGTCAAATTTATTTTAAATAAGTAAGTGGGTTTTTGATTGAAAACTTCTATTCCCAATTTCTGTGGAAATTAAGATTTGATGATGGAAAAGTTTTGCAAAGTTGCGCCAATTTGTGTCCTTGCAGATGCTAAATAGAACTTTTTTTGTTTCAGATTATGGCTGATGGGGGAAATGGAAATGCTTCAAATGGTATGCTGGCTAATATTAAGGTATTTTATTTGGCCACACGAGAGAGGGAGCTTTAATTCTGTCCAGCTCCCCACCACCCCACTCTTTGCTTATCCTGGGAATAATATGTTTCAATGCCTCCCCAAACCAGCCTACCAACCCTCATCCTAATGAGCCAAATGCAGATCTTCCCAGAAGATCAGATCAGTCCATGTCATGACCATTATCATTCAATAGAACTACCAGGTGTTATATGTTTATGCAGAAAACTTTGCTTCCATTTTCGCTACATCTGCTCAATCTCTAGTGGTTACTTGTTATTACATTGCAATTTCATAGCCTTCACGGGGCTTTGATTAAGTCTCTGTTTCTGCTGGCCCCTGGCTGGATTGCATCCAAACTATGGAGACTGCTCTCCAGTTTTATGAAGGGTTCCATTTAAAGTAAAATTAAGTTAGGTTTATTCTGTGTGTGATTGCACTGCACTTCCCCTTCAGATCAACAGCAGATAAACACAAAACACGTGTAGTTTTAACTGTAGACAATTAATGTAATAAGCAATGTCTGTGTGAACGTACTAAGCTGGACAAGGCTGGATGTTGCAAGCTTCTTCCTCTGGTGTTGGTCTCATTGCAATTTCACACAAGTTTTCTGATACTTCTTCATGAGTATTCCTGTTAACACACTTAAAGATGAGAACACGGCTCCCTAAAAGTCAAGAAAAGATATTTATTATTAATAGGAGGATTTCCTACATCTGCATAACTTGTTTAGTGAATGCATTACTACAGATAAAGCAAACAACAAAAGTTTTCAACTTCAGGGAGAGGCAATTTTTCTTAAGCAGAGAGTAGAGCCTATATGGAACAAGCTGCAGAGAAAATGGTTGAGACAATAACATCATTTAGGGCATTTGGGTAAATACATGTACAGGAGGGGTTTAGCAGGTTATGGGGCAAATGGGACAAGTTTTGGGGGCATCATGGTTGGCATGGATGAGCTGGGCATAAGAGTCTGTTTCCATTCTGCATTACTCTGTGACTCAATGTACCAGAACTGCCAGCTTACATTTTACTAAGGTAATTTTTGTTAACTCAGGTTATTCCGAGTGACAGAACTAAGGTACCAGGCAATCATGATACCGGTTAGTGTGGTGCCAATACAGTTCAGGTGTTGGAGTTCAGAGTTCAATTCCGATGTCACCTCAGCAACACACACAAAATGCTGGAGGAACTCAGCAGGCCAGGTAGCATCTATGGAAAAAAGTACAGTTGAAGTTTCGGGCTGAAACCCTTCAGCAGGACCGGTTCGATGTCAACTATAAGGAGTTTGTACGTCCTCCCCATAGAATGCGTGAGCTTTCTCCTCTGGTTTCCTCCCACAGTTCAAAGGTGTACTGGTTAGCAGATTAATTGGTCATTGTAAATTGTCCACTGATTAGGTTAGGGTTAAATTGGTGATTGCTGGACGGCTTGGCCAAAAGGGCCCATTCCACACTGCATCTCTAAATAAATTCTTAAAAAATGATGTAGCTAAATGCAGGAACAGATTTGTGAGCCTCCATGATTGATGCTTGTTCTGATGTTCCAATTTAAGCTGATGAGCGCTTTTGCTTGTCACGCCACTTTTAAATTTTAACTACTAACTTTAAAGATTGAAGATCAAGACCAGCTGAAGTTCAAGTTCCCCATTGAATGCAGCAACATGGACTACCCACACAAGCACAAATATACAAAGTCAAGAAATATCAAAATGAAACTCAGTTTGATTGCTAGAACTGGATGATGAGGTTGTTGTCCAATTTGCAACTTGCAGTGTACTTTGCACTTAACAGCGGTTTCTTATAATTCGGGTAGGTCTCTAACCATTTGTTCATTATAAAGGATTGTACAGTGTGAGTTTGTAGAACTGACCACCTCCTAGTGTGCTAAGTAAAACTATTCTCCAGATCATCTGATATGTAATAAAGGTTTTCTCTGTATGGTGTTAGCTTTTCAGCCGGCATTCTAAGTATTTCATTTGAGGTCTTTAGCGCAATCTTATGGTTTTTATATTCTGTGTTTTTGCCCATTATTTCTTGTTTTTTCGTGCAGGGCGGGGTCAATGTTCTTGTTGTGTTTTGTGTGGGGAGTGTGGAGTCTGGGGGGGGGGTCGATGTTCCTGTTGTGTTTTGTTAGCTTTTTTAATGCAGGGAGGTTGATTTAGGGGTCAATATTCTTGTGTATTTTTACGGGGAGGGGATTTGGGGGTAGATGTTCTTGTTGCATTTTATGCAGGGGGATGGGGGTTTGGTGGCGGTCGATATTCTTGTTGCATTTTGTGAGGGGAAAAGGGGCTTGGGGAGGGGGTTGATGATCGTGTTGCCATTCTTTTTTTTGTGCTGGGTGGTCAGTTTGCTGTTTCTCTTTGAACTGACTTCCATGGTTTTCTTTGTTTTGTGACTAGCTGGAGAAGATGAATCTCAGAGTTGTATACTGCAGACATACTTTGATAATAAATGAACCATTGAATCTTTTTCTTTGAACCTTTGAATCACAGTTGAGTTGGTTGCCCTGTTTGCAAATCTGATTCACGTCTGCTATAATTAAAGGAAAGATCTTTATTTCACTCAGCTAAATCAACTACAATTAATTGAACCAAGTAAACAGCGTTTATGGAGTTGATGGGGAGGACCTTCACAAGACTGTGTAGTGGGGAGATAGCAAGTGTAAGAGGTGAGAAGGTAGGGTGAGCAGCAGCTGGCAGGAGATAGGTGGAACCAGGTGAGCAGGGATAAGATGGCCATATGGAACCAGTTGGGGTGGGGGAGGGGAGGGGTAGAGTCAGGAGACAGTGGGCTGTGGGTGACAGTAGATAAGAAAAGAGAACAAAGGGGGGTCAGATAGATAGGTGGGTGAAGGGAGAGGGGAAACGTAGGGACAAAGGCTGGATGGTGGGAAAGGGAAACAAAAGGCTGCAAATATGGAATCTGATCAGGAAGGAAGGTGATAATGTGGAAAAAAAATAAAGGAGAGGAACACAGGGAACTAGTTGTGGAAAGGGGCACATCTCAAAACATGAGGTGCATTAGGGAGATAGAATTTTGTGGGAGGAGGGATATGAAACTGGGTGATGGGTGGAGGAGTGTGTTGTGGGGGGGGGGGTGTGGATAGTGAAACTCGAATGAAAGAGAAAGAAGCATACTCCCTGGAACAGATTTTTTTTCTTGGAAGAGATTTGCCTTCTCAGTTTCCATATTAAATATTTTATATGGCCTCACACTGTGAACCAGCAACTGCATTCTTAAAGACAATGTATCTGTTTGCTTACAGTGTGGAAGATGCATGTAAATATTTTTTCTTGAAGACTGGTTGTCTTTTTAATTAACTAACCCCTGAAAATATTTGCACTCCTGTAACCAATATTCCTGTCTTAAAGAAATTACTTAAAAAATTTATGGGAGAATTTACATGAAGTTGTATTTTTGGAGGTCGGGTCTTCTGTAACCAATGAAACCTCTGTAATCTGCTTTGCAGATGTTTTAACTTAGTTGTTTTATGTGTATAACTACAAGTAGACCACATTTGAATTGGGAGTACCCTATCTAAGTTATCAACAGGACAGCACATACAAAATGCTCTGCTGGTCAGGCATCATCTATGGAAGGAAATGAACAGTTGACACTTCAGACCGAGAACTGACTGTTCATTTCCCTCTCTAGATACTGCCTGACCTGCAGAATTCCTGCAGCATTTTGTGTGTGTTGCTCCACATTTCCAGTCTCTCTTGTATCACCAGAACAACATTTAATTACAGAACAAAACACCGTCAATATGACAATAACATGAAGACAATAACATCATTATTCCAAAATGCAGAAAATAAAACAAGTCCTGTAAAACAATTGCAGAAGGCTGAAGGCTGGAAGGTTATTTATTTTTAACTTGGCAAAAAAGAAATTATTTATTTATTTAGAATAGACTCCTCTGGTCCTTCAAACCACGCCACCAGCAGCCCACCAATTTAACCCTAGTCTAATCATAGGCCAATTTACCATGATGAATTAACCTGCTAACTGGTATGTCTTTGGACTGTAGGAGGAAAATGGAGCACCCGGAGGAAACTCACACATTCCACAGGGAAGATGTATAATTTCCTTACAGAGGATGCCGGATTTGAACTCCAAATTCCAATGCCCTGAACTGTAATAACTTTGCGCTAACCACTACTCTACCTTCAAACCTATTCTTCTAATTTTGATATTATTTTAATATCTGGAATTAAAAGAAAAATTTAAATATCAGTAGTCAACTGGCTGTTTTTATTAAATCCAATCAAGGAATATCAAATTTTAACTTTTTGACTGAGCCGGGGATATACCTTTCCTTCCTAAGCACTCAATCAGTTGATGACCTCCCAGCATTCAGCGGAAGAGGTGCGCTGAAAAGTATCAACACCGTCTGGGCTCACAGAAATGCAGCGAGGAAAATGGTGGTGGAAGGTCAGCAGAGTGCATATTGGTAACTAATGAAATATTATCTACTGTGCCCCAAAGCGACTAGGCTGCTGAAAATTGCCCCTGGTATTTAGGTAGGAGGTGGAACTGCTAGTAATGTGAAGAGGATAAAATGGGAATAATGCAACTGGGTGGTTGATGCTTTGTGCAGACTCAGTGAGCTGAAGCTCCTGTTTCTGTGCTGTGTGACTCTGACTATAAAAAATATGAATGAAAACATATTATAAATGTAGTTTGTCTTTTATAGCAATGTACTGCAGATACGTTTTGACATGAGTATGTACTGTTGTACAGTTCAAAAGTAAATGAGGCATATTCAGTGTTAGTTCTAGTAATGTAAGATCGATGGAATTTGGATGTTCCCTAGCCAGGTGTTACATATCTCTATAATATTAACTGTCTAAGGACTGCATGGGAAAAATTTGATCCACTTTACAGGAATCTCACAATATAAGAGAATCAAAGTCCCAAAAATGTCAAGTCCTTGAAAAGCGTAATTTGTAAAGTCCTGTTCCTCTGGAGGCAAGGTGAGAACTGGGAAATCAAACCTTTACCCAATTAGATCCTTAGTACAATTCCAGGTTACATAAATTAACCTCTCTCTGTCCTCTGCAATATTAATAATGTAGAGTACTGTAATGTGATGTCAGGATGCTGGAAGCTTCTGTAAAACAACTCAGTGAGACCCTTTAGATTCCCTTTCAGTGACCATGTGGAATGGCTGGTAAAGATTTTTTTCATTTGTTGGCCAATTAGAAAATTGGGTAGAAGATTAGCTGACTGGCAGGAGGCTAGGAGTGAAATGAAGGGTGCCTTTTCTGAATGGCTGCCAGTGATTAGTTCTATTCTGCTGGGGTCAGTGTTGGGGCCACTTCTTTTTATGTTATATGTCAATGATTTGGATAATGTAATTGATGGATTTGTGGCCAAGTTTGCAGATGATGTGAAGATAGGTGGAGGGGCTGGTATTCCAGAGGATGCAGGGAGTTTGAAGAGAACAGGCAAAGAAGTGGCAGATGGAATACCATGTAGGGGAATGTGTGGTCATGCACTTTGATAGAAGGAATAAAGGCTTAGACTTTGCTAAACAAAGAGAAAATTCAAAAATCAGAGGTATAAAGAGAATAGGAGTCCTCGTTAACTTGCAGGTTGAGTTGGTGGTAAAGAAGTCAAACGACTAGAATATAAAAGCAAGGATGTAATGATGAGGCTTTATAATGCATAGGTCAGACTATACTTGGAGTATTGTGAGCAATTTTGGGCCCCTTATCTAAGAAAAAATGTGCTGGTATTGGAGAGGGTCCAGAGGAGGTTCACGAGAACGATTGCAGGAATGAATGGGTTAATGCATGAGGAGTGTTTGATAGCTCTGGGCCTGAACTCGCTGGAGTTTAGAAAAATGAGGGTGATCTCACTGAAACCTATTGAATATTGAAAGGTTTAGATAGATTGGATGTAGAGGGGGTATTGCCTATAGTGGGGGAGTCGAGAACTAGAGGGCACAGCTTCCGAATAGGGGGATGTCCATTTAGAACAGAGATGAGGAGGAACTTTTTTTGCTAGAGGGTGTTGAATCTGTGAAATTCATTGCCACAGACCGCTGTGGAGGCCTATTCATTGGTTATATTTAAAGTGGAACTTGACAAATTCTTGATTAGTCAGGATGTTTAAGGTTTCAGGGATCAGGCAGGAGAATGGGGTTAAGAGGGATAATAAATCAGCCATGATGGAATGGTGGAGCAGACTCGATGGGCCAAATGGCCTAATTCTGCTCCTAAGTCTTATTGTTATAAACACACCCTCCCCCAGCCTCCCATGATCGGGTTGTTCCAGTACTGCAAAGAAAAGTTGTTAGTTATCCTGAATGAGCTGGCAGCCCGTCTCTGGACACTCCTTCTCCTGTTACATGCCAGAAATACCTGAATAATGTTGGTATTAACCAAATTCACATTCTCAGACAAGGTCAGCTGCCCTATATACAGGTGCAGGCAAGACCAATGCTGCCAGCCAGAAAAGACCTGCTTTCACATAGCATCTTTCACGACTTTAGGAAGTCCAATCTATTTCTCTGATAACATATTTTGGAAGTGTCATCACTTATAATAGATAGAGGAATACAGCAGGTAAAGTGTGCATAGGAAGGCCCCATCATCATTAACAAGTGACCAGACAATTGTTACTATTGAGGGATAATTGTGGTCTGGACATCGGAAGGACTTGGTGTCAAAAGAGTAGCATGGGATCTTTCCTGCCTACCTCGGAGGACAACGAGGATTCGGTTTAACATATCGTCCAATTGACAGAACTCTACTCTATCCGTTGCACGTGCATTTCACCCTTTTTCATCTACTACTTCTAAGACTTTGGTCAGTGCCAGTGATACTAATGCCATGTTTCACGTCTTTGCACACATTAACCCATTCTGCACCCCACAGTTTCAACTATTTAAGTGTTCCCCACACATTTCACAAGGTCATAACATGTAAAGATAGGCACAGAATTTCAAGGACCAAGCACAAACAGGTCTATTATTCTTTTGTAGGTCAGCTATCTGTCAGGTATTTTGGAATGGCTATTCTTGTTACTAGAGAAGAAGAGAAATCTCCAGTTATTAAAAACTATTGGCTGTTTTTGTTGGCAATGTCTGACCAGGTGCATTGTTCCACAGAATGTGAAGGATGCACTGTCTGAAAGGCAGCAGCTTGAAAATGTAAAAGTATATCTCTGATTATAAACCATCCATTGATCATATTCTTAAAAGGGTTCCAAACAACCTGGCCTTTATTACAGGGAGTTTTGTCTGCAATGGTATTTGATTATGTTCATCCATCAACCTCCGACCTTGCTGCTTGCATAAAATAGCCACTTCTCAAAGGCAATGCAGAGTGTTATTTTTCACTATGTTGTTTCTGATGTGGGTATCTTGAGATGCCAAAGCACTATTCTGCATTGGTTTACTCAAGAAGACACCTGAATGATGAAAATGTGTTATGCAGAAAGACATGGAGGCTACTTTCCACCCTGCGGTAACTAGCCCAGCTGGTGGTGTAGTGGCTGGTCCTGAGTTCAAATCCAGTCAGGGCCCAGTATCTACATGGAAGAAAAGCCTGGTAATCTACTTTGGTATCTTGCCATGAATATCCTATGGACAACTACACTATCCATAGGGTCACAACGAGTCGACAACATCACAATAAGTATCTGAATAGAGAGCTCAATTGGAATTGTGTCTATTCTGCAATAGGTGGGTATTCTTCTCCACCAGATCACTGTCCTGATAGCATGGGCATGAGTTCATTGACTCCACAATAAAATCTTGTTGGATTGACTATTTTAAAATATGTGGTCCAATACCCCACTGACAACGAAGCAGAGTAAAATTCTCACTGAATGTGGCGCACGTATAACTCTGGACCCTGTTGATTAATAAATATCAGGCAACCAACGTTCTTACTAATTTCTCAAAGTTGTTTGTACTTTATCCTTATATAAGTAATATCTAAAATAGTTGCAAATTTAATAAATTCAGGAGGCTACTAAATGTTGCAGTTACAAATTCAGCCATATTACATATTTATGGATGCTAATTGGCCCAATATGACTGTCTTGAAGTGCTAGAATTGGGTAAGAAATTGCTGTAGTCAGAGAAAAGTAAACATAGAGCAGTTACAGCACAACATCGGCCCTTCGGCCCATGATGTTGTGCTGACCAATATAAAGCTACTCCACAATCAATCTATCCTTTCCCTCCTAACACAGCCCATAGTTCTCCATTTTGCTTAAATTCATATGCCGATCTAAGAGTCTTTTAAACGTCCCTATTTTAGCAGCCTCTATCACCACTCCTAGCCAGGTACCTACCACTCTCTGTGTAAAAAATCTACCATTACCATCTTCCCTAAACTTTTCTCCACTCATGTTAAATGGAAGTGCTTTGGTATTGGCCAATGCTGCCCAGGAAAAAAAGATGCTGGCTGTCCTCTCTATCTACACCTTTCATAATCTTACATGACTCTATCAAGTCACTTCTCACCCTTCATCACTCCAAAGAGAAAAGCCCCAACTCACTCTATCTTTCTAGTCTCAGCAGCACCCTTGTAAATCTTCTCTGCACCCACTCTAAACCTTCTTCATTCCATCCATCTAATGAGGTTAGCGTAAATGAACACAATGCTCTTAGGTGTGGTCTGACCAGAGTTTTACAGAGCTGAAACATCACCTTGAGGCTCTTGAACTAAGTCATCCAACTAATGAAGGCCAGCACACCATGCATCTTTTTAACCATCCTGAGCAAACTTTGAGGGAGCTATGGACTTGGACCTGGACAAACTTGGAATGACTTAAATAGGAGAATAATTTATTTAAATTAAGTTTCAGCGCTTCTTGAGCATTGCTATTACTTTTTGATCACATTAAAATAAGCAAAAACTCATTTAGCAATCACAAATTATATCTACTTGAAAGCAAATGGAAAATTAAAAATAACATTCATGAGATCCTCATTCTCAACCTTTCATGTTTATTTCTCTGTTCTTAAGTCCCAATGACATTTCAGTCTTTGACAATTAGCAAGCTTCTGAGTTTCCACAGGAGGGACAACTATAAGTACTGGTCACTGATGGTTTGGCTGTATGATGTAGTGCAGGCAGAATTAATATTGTGTTGTGGCATTAACAAGGCACTGGCAGAATGGGTATGGGGGGGGGGGGTAGGAAAACTGACATACTTAGAGGACAGACAGATCATCTCTGGGCATGATTCCTCACCATCTGTGGCATTGTGTAAAAGCAGATTTTAGGGTTATTGGTTGATTACCAATGGGTGGTAAAATGTGACTGCTGTTGTCCTTCTGTATTGTTAGAGCAGTGGGATATTCTAGAGGACAGCTAATGAACTACTTATATCTGAGAAAGCATGATGTGCAGCTGGGATCAAGTTTATTTTTAATCCAGCCACTATCAGACTCAAAACAGTGAATGGTTGATATCCTAATCTACCTTGTTGTGTCCCTTGCACTTTATTTGTTTGCCTGTACTGCACTACCTCTCGATCTCCTCAGTAACTTCCAATTTCCTGATCCTCACTGCCTATTTTCACCATAGATGCCCAGTTCCTACACACATCTATTCCCCATCAAGAAGGCTTCAAAGCCCTCTGCTTCTTTCTCAATAAAAGAAATAACAAGTTCCCCTCCACCACCACGCTCCCCTGGCTGGCAGAACTGGTCCTCACCCTCAACAGTTGTTCCTTTGGCTCCTCCAACTTGCTCTAGGCTTCTCTGGGCACACACATTGCCACAGCCATGCCCACCTCTTCATTGGCTATGTAGAACAGTCCATGTTCCAAACCATCCCCCGTAATGCTCCCCGACTCTTCCTCCACTAAATAGATGACTGCATTGGTACTGCTTCATGCAGCCATGCTGAGCTAGCTAATTTCATCAACTTTGCCTTTAATTTCCACCCTGCCCTTAAATTCCCTTGGTCCATTTCTGACACCACCCTCCCCTTTCTTGACCTCTCTGTCTGTAACTCCAGAGACAAACTGATGAGTGACATCTTTTATAAACCCACCGATTCCAACGGTTATCTTGTCTATCCCTCTTCCCACCCTGTCTCCTGTAAAAGTGCCATTCCCTTTTCTCAGTTCCTTCATCTCCACTGCATCTGTTCCCAGGATGTGGCTTTCCTTCCAGGTCACTAGAGATGTCTTCCTTCTTCAAGGAACTGCATTCCTTTCCTTCACTATTGATGCTGCCCTCACCTGCATATCCTCCATTTCCCGAACATCTGTGCTCATCCCATCGTCCCTCTGCTTTAACAGTGATAGAGTTCCTTTTGTCCTTACCACCATCCTATGAGCCAAAGGGATCTTACCACCAAACATATCCTTATCTCTCCCCTTGCCCCGCTTTCCGTAGGGATTTGTTTCCTCAATTCCCTGTTCATTCGTCCCTCTCCACTGATCTCCCTCCTGGCACTTAGCCCTGCAAGCAGGCAAAGTGCTACACCTGTCCATTTACCTCCTCCCTCACCTCCATTTAGGACTGCAAACAGTCCGTCCAGGGGAGGCAACACTTCACCTGCAAATCTACTAGGGTTGTCTATTGTGTCCGGTGCTTGCAATGCAGTGAAACCCGTTGTAAGTTGCGGGACAGCTTCGTCGAGCAGCTCCGCTCCCTCCACCACAGGCTGAACTTCCCGCTGGCCAAACATTTTCATTCCCATTCTGATTCCCATTCCCATTCTGACATGTTGGTCCATGGCCTTCTCTTGTGCCAAGATGAGGCTTCCCTTAAGGTGGAGGAGTAATACATTATATTCCATCTGGGTGGTCTCTAACCTGATGGCATGAATATTGATTTCTCCTTCCGGTAAAAATATTTTCCCTCCTCCTTCCCTCTTCTATTTCCCACTCTGGCTTTTTACTTCTTCTCAGTTGCCTATTACCTCCCCTGGGTGCCCCCATTTTTCCCTTTCTCTTATGTTCCGCACTCCTCTCCTATCAGATTCCTTCCTCTCTATCCCTTTACCTTTCCCACCCATCTGGCTTCACCCATCACCTTCTAGATAGCCTCCTTCCCCTTCCCCACCTTTTTATTTTGGCAACTTTCCCCTTCCTTTTCAATCCTGAAGAAGGGTCTTGTCCTGAAACATTGACAGTTTGTTAATTTCCATGGATGTGGCCTGACCTGCTGTGTTTTGTGTGTGTTGCTTTGGATTTCCAGCATCTGCAGAGAATCTCATGTTTGTGGTTCTCTGTAACTGTAACACTATATTCTGAATTCTGCATTCTAGTTACCTTATTGTTACCTCGATGTGTGGAATAATCTGTCTGGATAATGTGCGAGGATGACAATAATGAATCAAAACTAATAACAAAACAATATTGAGTACCCAAATGCAAGAAATTCTGGCATCATGTTGCAGTTATATCAGAGACACAGCAGTGAAAGATAACTGCACTTGGTTAAAAATAACTTTTTTACTGCAGGCTGTAAACTTTACGAAGTTGCCTTTCACATCCAACTCAGGCTTTGAAGCCCTTGATGACTTGACACCCAGAACCAAGAAGGCAGTCACTTGAGATTGGTTGGCACCAGTCTTGTTGCTGGTCTCTGCAGAGGTTGCTTCAAAGAACGTGTTAGAAAAGAAATATCAATGAGTAGCAAGATATAACATAATACAGCCACAGGTAAAAAAAAAGCTACATAAAGGTTGAAGAATGCAAAAGATTTTATAAAAATGAATAATCTTGCAAGTAAAAAAGTTAAGAGACCTTGAAGTTTTATTAGACTTTAATCTATTTACCCAATCAGCAGAAATGAACAAAGGGAATCCAATGGTAACTGCACAGTTTGGACAGTAGAATATAAATCAGAGGAAGTAGTGAGCCAACTTTATACTTTGAGATTTACACCTCATTCTGGTAAACAAGAAACAGAAAAGTATTCATACATTGCTGACAGAGCAAACTATCATGGAAACAAGAAGGATGTTCCTAGAATCAGAAGTCTGTCTAGTTTGTGAGGAAATATGGAAGAAACTTGGAAGTGTAGTGCTAGTGAAAAGACATATTAAAGGTATGAGAAAACCCCCCAACTATTTAAATACAATAAGAAAAGAACAAAGGAAACCTAAAATTATGAAATGGAAACTTGAGGAGTGATTATCATTAACTTTTCTTCGAATTATCAGAGTAAGTGTGACCGCGTGAGGGTATAAGACTGACTGTGTATTTGTTACAGATTCATCCAATCACACAGTACATTGAAATCAAACTAGGGGAAAAGAATTTTAACAAAGACAAAGGCCTTGCTCTCAGTAAGAACTGAAATTTGATTGCAAATGAGGTGGGACAACAGAAACCTGATCGTATGAGGACTAACCAATCAAAAGGGTGGACGACAGGGGTATAAATACCGCCAGACTAGACATACTGAGGCATTATCCCTGATGAAGATGGCAGAATTTGTCACTGAAAAAACATTTAAAATCAATACCTGTACCCAGCTGGAAGCCCAACAAGAGTTTATTCGATACAGTACATTATTTCAAAAGCGCAATTGAAGTACAGGAGAAATCCCTGGAATCCTTTATCAAATAGCTGTAAGTATTGCTCTGGAAGGATGGGCCAAATGGCTTCCCTCATCCATAATTATTTGATCCCTGCAAATGCTGGTTTCCTATTCTGTGATTTTTACATTCATTAACATGAATGACCATAAAATCAGCTTGGTATCGTTTGATTTCCAGAGGCAAACCCTAGCACCGGGTCATTAAAATGCAATGGAAATTATAGAATCACTTTGTAAAAGAGAAGTTATGAAGCTTACTTGAAATTGAAGAAATGGAATTAATGACAAATTAGACAGCTGGAAGAAAAATTGGTTTGGTGCAGGAAGGAGAAGAAAGCTCAATATGAAGGGTGACTACAATTCTAAAGAGTCATTCTACACTCATTCTTCACAAAGAATACAGCAGAGAGACTTCTTGTAAGATTATAAAATTTGTTGCCAACAGCTAGCTATGTTCAGGAATTACTTGTGAAGGGTAGATTGCTAGACAAAAAATCTGGACAAATTTAACGGATGGGCCAAGGAATGTAGGAAAGATTCAATGAGGATAAAATGTACAAAGGCAGCGGAAATCTGAAACATATGCACAGGGAAGGGACTGAAGTTTGGTTTTGATTAGTTAAGGCAAGCAAGAAGATGATTTGGCCACAATTATTCACCACACACTTATGTATGTAGATATTATTCATAAGTCTGACTATGCAGTAATATGTATTACGAAGCAATTAGTCAATAACTGAACACATTCTTTTTTTTAACACATTACTTACTAGCAAAGCTTAGATTTAAAATGCAGTTTAGATTCTCAATGTAAATTGCTGAGCTACCTAAGCATTTGTCCATTGAAAATTAATACCCAATCCAAGTTAGTTGGTATGCTAGTAATTATATTTATATTATGATCTAAGTTATGATATCAGGATTTCCAAAAAAGACCTCCCAGTCATCTAATTACCTCTGAAGAGTAGAAAGATTTATAAAAGCTGTAAAACTAGATGATGCATAGCAAGGTCCCGAACTTCTGGTTTAAGATGGCACTGGTGAAGCACAGCAATGACTTGCTGGCAAAAACACAACTGTTATCTACTTTATTACTCACACTTGTTCTTAAACACAATCACTGCAATCAATAACCTGTCATTTCTCATCTGCAGTTGAGCTTTTGAACTTCCTGTACAATATGGCATTTTTGCAGCATGTCTCGAAGGCCAGGATACTTGCGTGTGGTATGTAGTGGCCAAGTCGAGGTGGTGGGGCCCGGGCCCGAGAACAGGAAGCGAGCCAATATTTGGTCATTACTGGAGTAGACTTGCAGCTGATCTGAAGTGGCAAAACTGAGGCGAAGCAGGGTGCAGGCAGCGGGGCCTGGGCCTCAGAGAGAGGAATGATCCGCTGCTTGGCCAATTTAAATGCCAGGCCAGATTGGAAAAGTTGGGTATGGGCTGAATTCAGTTGCTGGGCCCAGGCTCGAAAGTGTATTGAAGTGGTAGACCCTGGGTCTGAGAGTGAGGAACGACCAAAGGTTTGACTGATTTAATTACCAAGCCAGATTGGAAAGGTCAGGTATGGGCCGAATCAAAGTAGGGGGGCATGAGCCTGAGAGTGTATTGAAGCAGCAGGACCTGGATTTGAGAGCGAGGAACTGGGTCAGATTGAAAAGGTCGGACTGGCTGGCGTTCAGCTTGCTGTTCTGCAAGGTTTACTTGTCTCTATGCTAAACTGAAGCTGTGGCCTGAAGCTAACGGGCTCTTGGATTTGCTGTGACTGGCATCGTGGCTGTGGACTCACTTCTGTGAACTTCATTTCTGAATGTTATTTGCTTACTTTTATTGTTTGCACGATTTTCTTTTGCACTTTGGGTGTTTGATGGTCTTTTTTGATGGTTCTCTGGGGTTTCTTTGTTTTGTGGCTGCCTGAAAGGAGATGAATTTCAAGGTTGTATATAGTATACATACTTTGATACTAAATGACTTTGAACTTTGAATTTTGAGTACATGAGATAAATAAAATAGCGATTCTTCGAGGCAAAGCTAACTCCACTGAATCACTCCTGACATGATAACTTACAAAGCAGAATTCGGGTTCACTAAAAAATAATTAGCCTTAAGATACTTAGCCTGTACGGATCATGATATGCACAGAAAACACAACTAATCATGACTGCGTAATCTCATGATTTTACAGTCCCAGTAGAGGGGAAGAAGGACTTATATATAATGTGCAATACAGTCCGCCCTCTTTATCTGCAAATTCCGCATGCGCGAATTCAACCAACCGTGAATCGCGAAAACCCGGAAGTGCTCTTCCAGCACTTGTTCGAGCATGTATAGACTTTTTTTCTTGTCATTATTCCCTAAACAATGCAGTATAACAACTATTTTACATATCATTTACATTGTATTAGGTATTATAAGTAATCTAGAGATGATTTAAAGTATACGGGAGGATGTGCATGGATTATCCTGGATCAGGATCGGAAAAAATCGTAAGTTCTCTTACTAAGTAAGTCGGAACAGGTACATCTGGTATTATTTAGCATCAGTTAGTCAAACGTTTGTCTTAGTATATAGCATATATTTTACCTTTCTATGCATATAAAACACTTAAGAACGTATGTTTCAGCGCCGGGCTCAGGAACAAAAGTTCCCGAGTTCGATCCAATGACAGACCACTTCAGAGTGTGCTCTCCACCGTGCCGGGTTGATGTAGAGGATCAAATACCCCAAACTCCAATAATTAAACCACTGCATTGCTTAGTAATAATTGTAGCTTTCATTGGGGCAGAGTCTTTCTCACTTTATCCTTTAAAATTGTTCCAATCATTGACCGACGTAGCCTAACGCTTTTCCAATGACCGATGGCGTTTCACCTCTTTCTGATCGCTTTATTATTTCCACTTTATTTTCAGTCATGATCGTGATTATTTTCGTGAACAGAAACACCGCGGATTCAGATCTCTGCCGCTGGGTCCAAATGTCCACTGCACTGAGCCAGGTTAAATCAGGTCTGGGGTTCCGCTGGGTCCTAAGATCCACAGCATTGAGACAGGTTGAATAAGGGACTTGAGCATCCGCGAGGGGTCCCGGAACCAATCCCTCGCGGATAAGAAAGGCCGACTGTATATCCAACATGGATACATGAATCAAGGGCCTGAAATTTCTTTGCTTCAAGAGACATGTTAATTAGCAATGCACAGATGTCAATGCATATTTTGTTCCAGACTCATCATTGCAATATTGTGATGCTTAAATACACATTACACCTTAGAACACCACTGCACATGTCCATGCATTTCCATACAGATAGACCCACGGCAAACTGGGATTGATCATTGTCATATTTCTGTTCAGCTCTACTGTGTAACAGAAAAGCATTGAATTATGCAAAGATCTTCTTAGTCCTATTCTGCTTACAAGGATCAATACATTGTGAGTATACTGAAATGGCACTGGATCACAGCCCGTAAATATAGTTATATTTCCCACTCTCTGTAGATGTCTATTAGCATGGAATGAGCTGCACACACAAATTGCAGGAGGAACTCAGCAGGCCATGCAGCATCTACGGGAAAAAAGTACTGTCAACGTTTCAGGCCGAAACCCTTCGGCAGGACTGGAAAAAAAAAGCTGAGGATTAGATTTCAAAGGTGGAGGGAGGGGAGAGCGAACCACCAGGTGATAGGTGAAACCTGGAGGGGGAGGGATGAAGTAAAGAGCTGGGAAGTAGATTGGTGGAAGAGACAGAAGAAAGGAAAAGGGGTCAGGAGCACCAGAGGGAGGCGATGGGTAGGCAAGGAGATGAGAGAGGGAAAAGGGGATGGGAAACAGAGAAGGGGTAGGGATTGGGGGACATTACCGGAAGTTTCAGAAATCGATGTTCATGCCATCAGGTTGGGGGCTACCCAAACAGAATATAAGGTTTTGTTCCTCCAACCCAAGTGTGGCCTCATCACAACTGTGGAGGAGGCCATGGATAGACATATTGGAATGGGAATGGGAAGTACAATTAAAATGGGTGGCCACTGGGAGATCCCACTTGTTCTGGCATATGGAGTGTAGATGCTCGGTGAAGCGGTCCCCCAATCTACGTTGGGTCTCACTGATGTACAGGAGGCCACACTGGGAGCACTGAACACAGTAAATGACCCCAACAGACTCACAGGTGAACTGTCGCCTCACCTGGAAGGACTGTTGAGGGCCCTGGATGGTAGTAAGGGAGGAGGCATAGGGCCAGGTGTAGCACTTATTCTAATTGCAAGGTTAAGTCCAGGAGGGAGATCAGTAGGGAAGGACGAATGGACAAGGGAGTCATGTAGGGAGTGATCACTGTGGAAAACAGAAAGTGCGGGGAGAGGAGGGAAAGATGTACTTGGTGGTGGGATTCAATTGGAGGTGGTGGAAGTTTTGGAGAATTATGTGCTGACGTGGAGGTTGGTGGAGTGGTAGGTGAGGACAAGAGGAACCCTATCCCTGGCAGGGTGGCGGGAGGATGGGATAAGAGCAGTTGTACGTGAAATGGAAGAGATGCGGTTGAGGGCAGCATTGATGGTGGAGGAAGGGAAGTCCCTTTCTTTGAAAAAGGAGGACACCTCCTTTGTTCTAGAATGAAAAACCTCACCCTGAGAGCAGATACGGTGGAGATGGAGGAATTAAGAAAAGGGGAAGGCGTTTTTACAAGTGGTAGGGAAAGACGAGGTGTAGTTCAGGTTGCTGTGAGAGTCCATGGGTTTGTAATAGACACCGGTGGATAAACTGTCTCTGCAGACAGTGAGATGGTGAGATCCAGGAAGGGAAGGGAGGTGTGAGACATGGACCAGGGGAATTAGAGAGCAAGGTAGAAGTTGGAGGGAAAGTGGATGAAATCGATGATTTCAGCACAGGTGCAGGTAGCAGCACCAATGCAGTTGTCGATGTAGCATAGGAAAAGTGTGGGAAGGTCATCAGTGTAGGCTTGGAACATAGACTATTCCACGTAGCCGACAAACAGGTGGACAAAGCTGGGACCCATGCGAGTGCCCATGACCACACCTTCTGTTTGAAGGAAGTGGGAGGAGCCAAAGGAGAGATTATTGAGAGTGAGTGAGGAGTGTCCTCGGTCTAGGAACAAGAGAATGGCAGGTTGGGGTGGTGCGGAATGTGGGAGAGTTCTTGTGAATGGAGAGGAAAGGGAAGGTGCAAGAGAGAGAAGAAAAACTGAGGGTGCTGGTTAAGGGCTGATGTCAGACATCAGCTCTTCCCACTCTTTTTATCTTAACTATCAAACAGCACTATTGTTCTTTCCTTCCCCAGATAATATGAAACATTAATATGCATGAATTATTCCCTTCAACCATACTTTACACTGGCAAGTTGCACCACACTGACAGCATCTTGTATCTATTCTTGTGTAAACATTTAAAAATTCAAAATGAGTGGCAAAATGAGAGAGAATTCAAGGAAACAAACTGGAACAGAATGGCAGGGTTCACATTAAACTTGGAAAAACCAGCTTCAAACAAACACCGGAGAACTAAAAATAACAGAATATTAACCCTGTCAATGCCACTTAGTTGTGCCTCTAAGGTGCAGCCATTTCAATATGCTTCTCCAGTGTAAAGCTATCTGATAGGGATTCACATCAAAAGCACTTCTATCATAATACATGGGGTTTCAGAAAAGCAAAAACTGGAAAATCTTTACAGCTCTGCTTACTGCAACATTATTCTGACAGTTTTCTGCCAATGCTTTGAACTTCGTACTTGAATGACAATAAATTTGGTATCATTTCTCACCTGTACCACAAGATACGGTGCATTCTGTACTTCCAAATAGTTTCCAGTTGAATTCCCTCTTTTTCCTTGGCCCCTCTCCCCAAGCGTTCAGCCTTTCTTCGGGATTCTTCTGGTAATTTCTGGATTGCAGCTGATTTTCATCGACCCCACTTACAAAGTTTCCCACCTCCTTTTCGCGTAGCACGTACACTTCACCATCAACTCCGTATGACAACTGACCATTCAGAGCTTCTTCTGGAACAGGGGAAAAGGGTTTTGAGTTTTCAATTGGCATTGATCAAAATCCAAAAAAAAGGGCCACCCAAGTGGGCCATATTGGTATACCGGTGGCAGAGTAGTTAGGTTCCTGGGCTAGTAATATAGAGGTCTGGGCTAACAATCTAGAGACACAGGTTCAAATCCCACCGTGACCGCTGTAGAATTTGAATTAAATTAATATACGGAATTAAGACATAAACAACTTAGATCAGCAATAATGAGCATACAACTATCGGATTCCTATAAAATGCCATCTGGTTCACTATTGTCCTGCACGTAAGGAGACCTGCTAACCTTACCCCGTATCTCCTACATGTGACACCAGATTCAGGTCAAAGTGATAGATTTTTAAAAATAATGCTCTGAAGTGTTTCAGTAAGGCACTTAGTTTAGGAGCACTGAGGGATGGTCAATAAACACTGGCGTAGCCAGCAATGCTGGATTCTGAGAAAGGAGTAAATAGAAGAAAAACGTGCTGTTTGAGTCATATGGGGAAAGCTCAACATTCGTCAGAGCAGCTCTCAGCTGTCAACAAAACAAAATGTACATAAATCATTACTTATGACATATTAATTATCAATAAAATGGAAGAAGCTGCAAAATCACTTAGCCTCAAGATTTTGACATGCTGCAGCATTCCTACCCCTACATTATTCTGCATTAGTTTTTTTCTCATTTTCTTAGTGGGAAGGGATTAGAATTTAGTTTTTAACTTTGGACGTACTGGGACATAGACTAAGTGAAGGATGGCTCTCTGAAATAAGTATAAGCTTCCCCCGCATTTCCATGAAGTAACTGGGAGAGCAGGAGGAGCTCTGAGAAATTGCACAGTCTGCAATTAAGTCAAGTTGAGTATATTGTTATGCGCACTAGTATGGTGCGATGCAGGTACAATGAAAATCTTGCTTGCAGCACTTCACAGGCACATAGGTACAGACAACACACAGAATATGTGTCGAATTGGGTGGTGTGGGCTCATTGGACCAGAACAGCCTGTTATTGAGCTGTATCTTTAAATTAGAATAAAATATAAATTGTAAAAGGCAGTGAAATGATAAGGAGAGGTAAAATTGAGCAAAGGCATTAGTACTAAAGAAAACCCAGTCCGAGACTAGTCCATGGTAGTGGAAGAGGTCAGATTAGAACTGTGCACCCAGGTTCAAGAACCTGATTGTTGCTTGGAAATTGCAGAGAGTCACAATATTAAAATAATCTAAATTTAAAACTAAATCATGAAGTGAAAGCTTTGTGGACATATGGGTTGATGTTCCAGTGTACACTAGTAGTTATGCCTGGCTAGTGTTGCCAATAGCGTGGAAAGATCAATAGAGAGTGATGCACATTGCAAACTTTAGCTCCACTGCAGCCATAGCTCGACAGCCAACTGAGAATTTGGACTGAGGCTAGGTTGGCTGGATTTGAGGAGGTGAGGGTAGGATTGGATAGTAGGAATGGCCACAGGTCTCAACAGGTTGTTGAGGCTGGGGATATGGGTAAATGACTGCAACCAGTGCAAATGGTGGTAAGGCGGTAGTGTCAGGTGCATAAAGAATGATTACACTCTGTGTTGTGGATTGGGCTGCTGGAGTGGGGGGAGTGTGAAGTTGATCATGACCACTTTGGATAAATTATCTGTTTGGTCAGTGGGGGAAGGTATTGAAGAACACATTTTCCATGCCTCCAGGATGGGGATACTTGGTAGGACTGTATAACTCCTTTTTGTTGGTAATTGCTTAATATCTACATACCAGTTATGGACCTTTCTGATTAGGGAAATATTTCCCCTAAAACTTCCACTGCTTTGGAGGAAACAACCACCACCTAGCCAATCCTTTTTCTCAACTAAACTTATCCAACCCTGACAACACCCTTCTAAATTTCTACAGTGGTTATTGACAGGGACTATGAACATAATTTATTTTCTTTTTCCATTTCCTTTTGATTTTAGTGAACCTATTCATATACTCTCATGCAAATTGCTTTATCGTAAAATATCCTGAAAGTGACATGGTCATGAAAGGAAGAGGAAAAAGACTTTTACCTAAATGGTGCCCTGATGTATGTGACAGTGAATGGCTGCTGACTACATTGTCAGTTGGCAAAACATATTCAAAATGAACCTTGGGGTTTGCTTGTTGATATATCACCTGAAAGATATAAATAAAATACAATTGTTTATTTAAAAATAAATCAAAGGTTTGATGAATGAGAAAGGGGTTGCAGCATAAAACCTGAGATCAAATGTCATTTGAACTAACCAAGATTTTTAGGATTATGCATACAATGTGGTGATAGTCACTTGCATTAATTAGCAATCTCTGTGAAAATGGAATTATATTAATATCCTCTCTACAAACAGATGGCATTCATAAAAGCAACAAGGCCAAGGACTTTCTAATTACTGAAAGTGCTGTAACATTCTTAGTAATTGCTGTGATAATTTCTACTTTACAATAAATTTAATATTCTTATTCTTTCTGGTGCACATCTACATGTACCAATGAGGAAATGATTATTTAAGAGAGAAATTCATCCTCATATCTGCATTTCTAAATAACTGATATAAAAGTTTGCTGTTATTTAATGGAGCTGAATTTTGAAAGCAGGACTCAGTATTGTAGACCGAATGACATTGCACAATTTGCACTACTGATTGAAGGACAAATTTCAAGATGATTCTTGTTGCCTGCCTACTTACACACTCAATAGTTCCCTTACACTGGGTGTTAAGTTAAAGATACCTCAATTGACCATACTTTTTTTGCTTAAAATCTCATGAAAGTTTGTGGATAGCAGTAGATTTGATGAATGCCAAGTACCCTCTGGCCACAAAATGCAGGTGATAAATTCAACATTCTCTCAAATGTTATAAAACCAGTTTATTCAATCAACAAAATTATATTAACATTCCTTCCAATCATAAGCATCACAGTGACACAATGACAATCAATTTATTTTTAATACTGTACCAATATTTTTTTATCACTCACACTTTATTGACACTTTATGTTTCTTATTCATTTCTATTTTTCTGGGTTCTACACCTTTTCCCTACAGTTATTCTTTATTGATTTTCAGAAATTTGCGCTTTTCTTTTGCTGGAATAATTCTATTCAAAGATCAGGGGATTACAGCCTTTGGCTTATGAACAGAAGCATTGTGAAGCTTTATTACCATTCCAAAGATATTGCCCACTTCAAACTACAGTTTAGACTTACGTAGACATTCAGAATTTCACTGGTTGGTCCGTCAGCAATGAAGGATTCCCCTGCTGTGGTACTTATCTCATTTGGCCTCTTGTACTTGAATAAAGTTCCTGCGGCCTCGTAAGAGCCTGGCCGATCTATGGCCCAGTTTCCATTAATGATAGGTTGGCCAAAGTGACTTCTCAAAGCTGCAAATACATGCCAGTTAATAAAGGTCAGTTCATAGGATGGTAACACCACGCACTAACAGTCACAAATCTTCTTGGGTACGCCATGCATTAAATGCAACTCAAGAACAAGATGTCTGATGAGAATTGGAAAGACAGAGAAATTGAACAGACAGAACCTTATACCTTCCTCAGCTACTTAGTGTGCTAGGTATTGGCTCCCATTCAGTGCAGCTCCCAACAGAACAATCTCATTTGTCCCATTCTCTCTTCTACTTATTTCTCCATAGACTAGTAACATACTTCATTTACATCCCATTGATCTCCCTTTGTTTCTTTTGCCATTTATGTCCACCGGGGGTAATTCACAATGGACAAGTAACCTGCCAGCACCATCTTTGGGCAGGGAGGACCAAATCCACCCTGTCTTAGAAAATGCAAACTCCACACATCAAATTTGGCTGCCTGTGCCTGTGAAGAAGCAGTATTAACCACTGCATCACCACGATAAGCATAAGAATCACAAGGAGAAACTAGGAATCTTCAACTATAAGAGGTCAGAGTACTTTTTTCCCTTAGGCCCAGATATTTTGGCCTCTGAGGCAGAAACAACTGAATTGAAGGCACAATCTTATTTTGTCCATCTACTAATATGGAAAAAAATACTTTTGATAGTTTTCCCTTTATTTTGCTTTAGGTTTGCAATTTTACAATGAGTTAAGTATTCTACTATCCCCTTTTAAAATCAGTATGTCTCATTGAGAAATAATCAGTAAAAAGAGAGAACTGTTCTGGTCAAGAACATTAAAAAGTCAGCAATTTAAAACTTATGAAAATCAATGCAAACAGTCATATTGTTAAAGTGAAACTAGTCCTGAAACCCTGTCTCTCTCTCTCACTCTCTCTCTCTCTCTCACACACACACACACACACACACACACACACACACACACACACACACACACACACACACACACACACACACACACACACACACACACACACACACACACACACACACACACACACACACACACACACACACACCAATGTTCAGACACCTTCCATGTTTGATTGTTTAATATCAGAGTCTTATATTACAAATTGAAATATATACTTCCCCTTCATGTCTACAGGGTTCTACAGGATCAACAACGTTCCTTTATTTAAGCATTAGACATGAGGTGCCAACTACTTCCTATGACGCATCAATCAAGCATTGACAGATTGTTCCACAATAAATCCAATTTTTCAATACAAAATTAATCAGAAACAAAGTAAGTCAGCAGGTATAGGGAATAATAGTGTAAAGATAACAATAACAAAGCATTTACAAATTCTTTAGAGGCCTCCTTCTGTTCTCTCATTCGCAGAACTCTGTCTGCAAACTGCAATGCAGAGCCAAAGAGTTGAAATGTGAGAAGTGATAGCTTTTCCAGGAAGCTTCTGACATCTCGGATCAACAACAGATACTTTACCACGGACAAATGTAGTTGTTTAAAAAATCAGCCCCTTTCTAAAAAACCCAGTAATCAATTTGAATGATTTTTCTCCTATGAATGAAGAATTATTCCCTTGGTTTCTATCTAATGTCTTATAGCTTGTTGCAAAGTGTCATGTTTGGAATTTCTGGCTTTGCTGCCAGTGGAGAGCCTTGGGATTATATGAAATGGGAACATTAGCTCTCTGGCAGTTGAATTCATTGGTCGGCAAGCCTGAGATGTAGACAGTCAAGGTTAAAATTCATATACATTGTTTAAGGCTATGAGCTTCAAACAGACACCATTAATATGGATTCTCAGTGATATACTGTACTCTGGCTGACATGGTTCAATTTACTTGCAATTAGCAGCAGCTGTTGTTAAGTCAATCCAGTGAGACTCAAATTCCTGATGCTAGAGATAACAAAGGAGGCTGGTTTTGCCCATAAGTTCCAAGCAAGTTGCAGAAAAAAAGGCAACCGGTAAAATATGTTTCTTCAAGCAAGAGATGTCTGTCACATTTTTTTTCAAATCTGTTGATTGCATTCACTGTCAAGTTATCTTTAACAATTCCCTTCTCTCGTTAGTTCAGATGTCAGAGCAATTGCTGGTGAGTGTGTAATTCCATTCAGTATTTCACCAACAAAGCAGCCATTTTTGACCGGGTGCAGCAACATCTACAGACAGAATCAATGCTTTGAGTTTTAATTGGCAAGCAACATTGATGGAGGGAATATGCCACAAAATGAAGACTGCCATTAAGAATGGGCAATGCATAACCATTCTAAGAACACCCACCTCACCCCCACGGCATTCTGGCATTGACATGGACCAAAGACTCAATCCGAATGGCCATATTAAATTTGCATTTGCCGTAGCAGGACAGAAGAAATTCAGGTGCTCTTTAAGCTTCCAGTCAGCTGTTTGGCACAATAGAAGCATGCTATAACACTCTCCACATCTCTTGAAAATTGTTGGTCAATTAATGGACATACAAAGATGGGGAATGTCTTGACAAGATATCATGTAGAAGGATGCTCACGAGGATTAAAAAGTGTGGGAGAGGATAGTGGGTGGAAATCAGCTTTATTTTGAATAGTGTTGAAATTTACTTTACTTTATTGTTACCAAACAATTGATACTAGAGCGTACAATATTTGTTTCTGCGCTTTGCGCTCCCTGAAGTACAAATCGAAGTAAATATAATAAAAATTTAAATTATAAATCATAATTAAAAAATAGAAAAGGGAAAGTAAGGTAGTGCAAGTCAGGTCCAGATATTTGGAAGGTACGGCCTAGATCCGGGTCAGGATCCGTTCAGCAGTCTTATCACAGTTGGAAAGAAGCTGTTCCCAAATCTGGCCATATGAATCTTCAGGCTCCTGAACCTTCTCCCGGAGGGAAGAGGGACAAAAAGTGTGTTGGCTGGGTGGGTCGTGTCCTTGATTATCCTGGCAGCATTGTTCCGACAGCGTGCGGTGTAAAGTGAGTCCAAGGATGGAAGATTGGTTTGTGTGATGTGCTGGGCTATGTTCACAATCTTCTGCAGCTTCTTCCAGTCTTGGACAGGACAACTTCCACACCAGGTTGTGATGCACCCTAGCAGAATGCTTTCTACGGTGCACCTATAAAAATTAGTGAGGGTTTTAGGGGACAGGCCAAAGTTCTTCAGCTTTCTCAGGAAGTAAAGGCGCTGGTGGGCCTTCTCGGCAGTGGACTCTGCTTGGTTAGACCAAGTCAGGTCATTTGTGATATTCACCCCGAGGAACTTAAAGCTTTAGACCTGTTCCACCTGTGCACCACTGATGTAGATGGGGTTGTGTGGTCCGCTACTCCTTCTGAAGTCAACAACCAATTCCTTCATCTTGCTGAAGTTGAGGGATAGGTTATTGTCTTCGCACCATGCCACCAGGTTCTTAATTTCCTCTCTGTACTCAGACTCATTATTACCCAAGATACGGCCTACAATTGTGGTGTCATCAGCAAACTTATATATTGAGTTCGATGGAAACTTGGCTACACAATCATGGGTGTACAGTGAGTACAGCAGGGGGCTGAGTACACAGCCTTGTGGGGCACCGGTGCTCAGAGTGAATGTAGAGGAGAGCTTGTCCCCTATTTTTACAGCCTGTGCCCTGTCTGTGAGGAAGTTGAAGATCCAGCTGCAGATCTGAGTGCTGAGACCCAGGTTCCGGAGTTTAGGAATCAGTTTATTTGGAATGATGGTATTAAAGGCAGAGCTGTAGTCAATGAAACGGAGCCTTACATATGCGTCTTTATTTTCCAGGTGTTCTAAGGAGGAAAGTAGTGCCAGAGAGATGGCACCTGCTGTTGACCTGTTGCTCCGGTAGGCGAATTGCAAAGCGTCGAGGTTGACCGGTAGGTTATGGTTGATGTGTGCCATAACTAATCGCTTGAGACACTTCATAGCAATTGATGTCAGAGCCACAGGTTGATAGTCATTCAGGCATGGCACCTTGCTTTTCTTCGGCACCGAGATTATCGTTGTCTTCTTAAAACATGAGGGGATTTTAGACTAAAGCAGGGAGCAGTTGAAGATGTCAGCAAACACTCCAGTTAGCTTGCTCGCACAGGCCCGGAGAACCTGTCCCGGGACGCCATCTGGGCCCGTCGCCTTCCTTGAATTTATCTTCAGGAAGGCTCTTCTAACGTCTTCCTCGGTGACGATGAATCTCGATGCCACCAGGTCCGGTTCATCCGGAGGGGGCTGGATGCTCCTCTTCTGTTCGAATCTTGCGTAGAATACATTAAGTTCGTCAGGAAGAGAAGCGCTACAGTTATTGATATTCCCAGGCTTTTCTTTGCACCCAGTGATCTCATTTAGACCCTGCCATAGTCTTCTGGCATCCCTCTGGTTAGCCTGGGCTTCCAACTTGGCTCGATATTGCCTCTTGGCACCCTTAATGGCTTTCTGGAGTTCACGCCTGGATTCCGTGTAGCGACCTAAAAGCCGCAGCTCTAGCCTTCAAAAGGGACTGGACCTCATAATTCATCCAAGGTTTCCGGTTAGGGAATACCCGGATCAGTGCATTTCCAGATAAAATCCGTGACGGCTGAGACATACTCATCGAGGTTAGCTGCTGAGTCCTTGAATACTAACCAGTATTACTAACTAAATTTGCTGATGATATAACACAATGGGAAATGTAGCTATGTCTTTGAAACACAGTAAAAATGCAATGTGACAGGTGGACTTTAATGTCCGTACGTAAGATGTTATTTTATTGTTCTTAAAAGTAAACATAACAATTTTTAATGGATGTGACCTTAGACTGTGAAGTTAAGCAGTGGGAGCATTAAAAGTAACAGAAAACACAAAAGCAATAAGTAATTATAAGCCTATAATAATATCTAGCATTCAATGTAGAACTGAGCTCTAAACTACATAATGGAAGTTGATTTACAATTTACAGTGCTGGTGATCAGAAAATCGGTGATCTATTCCTGCCGCTGTCTGTAAGGAGTTCGTACTTCCTCACCATGATGTGTGAGTGTGTGAGTTTCCTCCCACATTCCAAAATGTATGGGTTAGGATTAGTAAGTTGTGGGCCTGCTATATTGGCACCGGAAGCATGGCAATACTTGCTGGCTGCCCCCCCCCCCAATATATTTGGTCTGTGATGGTTGGTCATACAAATAATGCATTCACTGTATGTTTTAATGTTTTTATGCACATATGACAAATAAAGTTAATCTTCAAGAATCTTTTATCTTTAACTACAGTGCAGATACATTCAGATGCTTTCTTGATATTATCACAAATGGAAAGCCTGCATGACCAGCCTCTAATATTTCAAATGTTTTGCTTTTCTAGTGTTAAAACATCATTGGATCTCTCTTTAATGCAGTTGTAAGAAGATCAATGATTTTTCTTATGCAGGGTTGACCAGCAAACAGGGATGACACTGTGGTTCACCTCACAGTACCAGAGGCCTGGATTCAATTCTGAACCTGGGTGCAGTCTGTATTGAATTTGTACATTCTCCCTATGGAGACATGGGTTTCCTTCCAGTGCACCATTTTCCTCTCACATAAAGATTTAAAGAAGAAATTAGTTTTATTTGTCATGTGTACATTAAAATATTGAGAAATGTGTCTTTTGCATCAAACCAAATCAACGAAGATTGTGCTAGGGACAGCCCACAAGTGTTGTATCTGTGGAAACGAGAAGTCAATGTTTCAGGCCCAGACCCTTTGTCAGTTGTATGTGTTGCTTTGACCACAGCATCTGCAGTGTATTATGTGTTTACCACAAGTGTGGTGCTAGGGACACACCAACATAGCATAGCGATACTAACCCTAACCCTAACCATATGACTTTGGAATATGGGAGGAAACAAGAGCACACAGAGGATGTCCACGTGGTCATGGGTGGGGTGGTGGGAATGTACAAACTCTATTCAGACAGCAGCATGAATTGATCCCTGATCACCAATCGCTGGCACTCTAAAGCATTTGTGCTAACCGCTATGTTACCTTGCAGCATCACTGAAAGTGTGAGGGTTGTTAGGTTAACTGTGTGCTGTGATTGGTCTCTAATGTGTAGGTGAGTCCCCCAAGAGGACCACAACCTTGTCGTGGTTTGGAGGCTTGTGTTTCTCAATGACTCAGAGAGCTAAGCTGGCTAGAGTCAGGGCTTTATGCTTTGGCTCTTGGTAGGGTCACCCATGCCAAATTAAAAGTGATCCATTGGACCTCCCGGTTCAGGGGTTCAGCTCAAGGTTAACAACCCTGACTGGTCAAGAAAAATTGTTACGGAAATAGCAATGAAGAATCCTTCTATACCTGTGTGTGATCAAGGACAGACAGAGATGGAGGACCTTCACTGCTGCCCTAAGTGCGAGCGGTGTAATGGGCAGTAAGTGTAGGTGAGTGATAGAATGTAAACGGAGTTGAAGAGAATAATGGGAGAATAAAAATGAGATTGATGTTGGATTACTATAAATGGGTAGCTGATAGTTCAGTAAAAGTGATGGGCCAAAGTGTCCGATTCCATGCTGTTATCTCTCTATTATTCTATTCATGGCTAATTTTGCATTCACATCTATCCATATTGATCTTTCACCATCTCGTCAATGAAGTATGTATTTACTTGTATCTTAATAATAATCAGAGTCTCTGTTTCCACCACCATTTCAGGAAGACAGTCTCAAAAACTGTCATATGCATAGCTACGTCTATGCACAGGTGCAATGAAAAACTTACTTGGAATGTAAGTTAATATTCACCCCATCTCTTAACCAGGAGAACCCTTATTTTTAATGTTCTTGTTCTAGATAGGAGGTTCCCAACCTGGGTTCCTCATTCAATAGTAGGGGATTATGGTATAAGAAAGGCTGGCAACCCCTCCTCTCAATTCTCCCACAGGAAGAAATATCCTCAGCATATCTACATTCTCTGGATCAACGATATGCTGGAATGAGGGATGAAGTTGGAAGGAGGGTGACCTTGCTTCCGCTGAGAAAACAATCCAGTGTCAGGTGAGACCTTGTTCCTGGAGTTTTATGAAGTTACAGATATGACTGAGGGCTACCTTGTGGGAGTGTAGGTTGCATAGATGCTGCTCCTCAGAAAGGTATAGGCAAGAGAACGGCTCTCTCTCTGTTGAGTCTGTCTGAGTCCTTGTATACCTGAGGCACGGCCCTCATCGGTACCTAAAAAGTGTTTGTTGTACAGTATTCTCATGTCATCCTTGTAAAGGAGCATTAGGTCTAGACAAATAGGTTTTGTATGTCAGTTTTGGCTCAAGCAAAAGTTTTAAAGCAGCCAGGAGGGTTCAGTTTTCAGGATAAGCAGTGTGTGGAAAATGTTGTCAGCTTGCAGAGTAGCATGATTGCAGGATGAATAAAATTGGCTGTCTAAATAATATTTTTGAGCCTTTGGCCCTCGTTAAAGAGGGCTTTTCCAGGGGTAAATAGTAGCTGCCACTTTTGAATTTTGGGTTTATGCTCCCAATTATGTTATTCAGGGAAACTAGGTGCCCAAAAGGCAATGCAGGCAAACATGAAAATCTTGCCTGATGATGATATGTGATGGTAGCAATCAGTTTAAAATGCTGAGAAATGCTCTACTTTGTGAACAATGCTTAATCACAGAACTTTACTTTGTGATTAAGCAATTTTCAATTTGTAATGCCTTCTTCCAGTCTTAGAAAATTTTTCCATGTGAACTCTTATTAATGCAAGCAAATTACACTGTGATAACCATAGATGGAATTAAAATCATGAAAGGATGGGACAGGGTAGGTATAGAAGCAAACTCTTTAGCCATTGATGTAAAAAGGAAAAAGAGTAACAGAATTAAAACTAAGATAATAAAGTAAGAAAGTACTGGTGGGGTGGTGGGGTGACTTGGCGATGTAGGCGGTATAGCTTCTGCCTCACAGCACCACAGATCTGGCTTTGATCCTGACCTCAGATGCTGTCTGTGTGGAGTTTGCCTGTTCTCCTTGTGAAAGTAAATAATTAAAACAAAATTTAAAATGACAATTCTTTTAAATAAATTAAAGCTAACACAAACTCATAAACAACATTTAAATAATTACTTTCCTCCTTTAACCTTGCTCTACTATCCCTATTAAAACGATCATGTGGCTGTTCAGACAGGTTGTGGGCTCCAAGAGGCAATTCCCTGATGGAATACTGGGGAATCCCAAGAAGTATGGGCTTTTCCAAGTCCATTAGTAAATTTCAGACTTCTACGTTTCACTGACTGTACACCCAAGTCCAAGACTTACTTCAGTTTCAATGGCTGAGCGCCAGCAATTCTGATCAGAACTACCGGCAAAAGACAACATGATTCTGCCCAATTAAACATGAATGTGAACTCACTACTGACTTTGTACCAGCAGGAGATAACATAAGATCAGAGAGAAGGCTGGAGGAGGATGAAAAATGTGTGATAATTGGTAACAGGAGTGAGGTGGCCCAGTTTATGACCTTGATCTTTGTTTAGCACCAAAAGTATAGGTCTGGCCCCAAACATCCTGCTTCACTACAAATGATAATCAGGTCAATACAAAAATCAGTTAACTTGTTGAGGTATTCGTGGAACGTGAGGTGAAATTATCAAAACATGAAATTGTTTGGAAAATCACTGCTAAACATAACACGAACTTAAATGACAAATGAAGTGTCAAATAATAAGAAAGGATACCATTGTTCAGTTTGGACAGGGATCTATTTTGAAAGATTCATGGGGTTTTCTTCATATTTTTTTCTTGGACAGATATTAATGAGTACTAAATCAAACAGTCTCTTCCACTCAGTCTAACTGCTGCTTTCATGGCTGTGTGGCCATTATTTTCAAAAGGATGCTCAACCAGAGAGTGAGTATTCCCACAGCAACAATTAGTCAGCCAACTTTACAAAGCTAAATGACACTTAAAAGTTCATTATTCTGAATGAAATTTTCAAATGCTGCTGATTTTTTTCTTTAAACATTACAGATAGATATCAAACAAATAATCATGCCTTGATTTGATATCTGATATTACATGATGGGAACTGGCTAGGCAACTGATATTGTCATACAAGGGGTGGGTATTGTGTGCAGCTATAGAGGAAACATGGGTCACTTTATGAGGAAGAGACCAGTTCTGGAACCTTGTAAGTGGGAACATGCTCTGGGGTTCGACAACATAGTGACATTTCTAAATGTGCACTCACGTATGACTGAACAGCTCGCTGTAAATGCACCCAATGATACTCTTGGCCGTGAATGTTCATCACATTTCCCATTTGGTTTGTGATTTGAAAACATGAAATGTTAGCATTTCTGATACTCCTGTCACCCAAACACAAGATCATTTACAACACTCATGCCAATGCATTTCCCAGCTCTTTGACTGAGGGTATATCCAAAGTACATTAAACCCCTGTAGAATTCCCATCCAGTAGAAGCCCAGGGAATTGCCCAAGTGAAGAGAAAAAGTTGAAGAGGCATGTGGGAACTCTGCTTGTTCATTGCAGGAAAGAGAAGTTACACAGGGAGTTAATTCCTGGAAAAACTTTTGAGTCTATTTCCTTAAAGTTGTTGAGTACTTTACGTTGGATATTTAAATATACTGTACAGGAACAACTGAAGGTCAAGGTCTCTAAACTCTTGTATAAATCCTGATGAATTATCCTTCGTGTGGCTGCTATCAGCCTGCATTCTCACCCAGTACTTAGTTCATTTCTATTTGCTTCAATAAACTGTTTAAAATGAAAGAAAGAAGATGTTAAGAATCTGAGTTATTAGCTACAGCATGCACAAATTCTGAAATTATATTTACCTTGCCTCATTGATTAAATAAACTATAGAAGGGTATGCAGGTTTTATTCTAAATAGACTCCTTATTTACTACAAGCCTCAAGCAAGGCAGAAAATGGAATGTTTTTCCTCCACAGGAGAGAGGAAGTGGGGATCAAACTCCCACAGAAGGGCGTTGAGTCAGAGTCCACCAAAAAGTTTAAAAGGAGCTGGACTGATGAGTGTTGAGAAGCAGACAGAGGATCAGAGAGTTATTAACAACACCATCTGATGTTTTCTTTCAGAGAAGGAAATTAAAGGGTGGCTGTTTTTTGAGTGGATGCGATTTCCTGCTATATGCTCACAGTAGGCAGTGTTAAGGCTACATATTTGGAACATCATCCCCTTAGTGATCCTTAAAATAAAGAATCAAATGGGGCAAAAGATCAATAGAGAATGAGGCAAAGGTGCAGGATATAATAATCAGTCATTGCCTCTGGGCAAAGCAGGACCGGGAGAGTCCCTACTTCAGTATTTAGACATGGACTCTGGGTAGAAGAAATAGAAGAAGCAAATCCATGGAAAATATCTTGCATTTTCACAATCCTATCAAGTTATTCCAAATCACTTTACAGCACTTGAAATGATTTTTGAGGAGCAGTCCCTGTTGTATTGCAGGAAACACAGCAGTCAATTTACATAATGTAAGCTCCCATTAATAGTAATGCAACAGTGTTTGGATAATTTCTTTTAGAAACTTTAATTGAGGGAGAAGTGGTGATCAAGGTACTGGTGATAACAGCCTGCACTTTCTTACAGCAGAATTCATTGTAGATGACACAGATTGGTGGAGTTGTGGATAGTGGCGAAGATCGTCAAAGGATACAGTGGAATATGGATTAGTTGCAGAAACGGCAAGGGTGAGATGTTGTAGGCTGGAAGATAAAAATGTAACTGGAAAGTAACTGTTAATGTGTAGGATATTTACAGCATTGACATACAGAGGGATTTAGGGGCCCAAGTTTATAACCCCCTGACAGTGGACACACAAGTTTATAAGGTGGTAAAGAATGCATTAGTTGAGTTTGTGAGTCAGGAAACTATGTTGCAGCCTTCTATAATTCTGTTCAGGCTGCATTAGAGTATATCAATTCAATTCTGGTCATCCCATTACAGGAAGAATGTGAAGGCTTTGGAGAGGGTGCAATTGAACTTTACCAGGATGTTGCCTGGAGGGGTTGGACAAAACAGGGTTGTTTTTCACAAAGGCTGAGAGGAGGCCTGATAGACTTTTATAAAATTACAAGAGGCGTAGAGAGAACAGAATTCTGGTATCTTTTTCTCCAGACTCAAATGCCTAATACTAGAGAGTGTGCATTTAAGGTGAGTGGGGAAAGATCAAAAAAAGGTATGCGGGGCAAGTTTTTTTTTAACAAAGGATGGTGGGTGCTTGGAATGCATTACCAGGGGTAGTGGCGGAGGCAGACGTGATTGAAGCGTTTAAGAGTTTTCAGATTTTAGATCAGATCTCAGATTTATTTATCAAATGTATATCTAAATATACGGGGAAATGCATTGTTTGTGTTAACAACCAGCACACCCAAGGACGTGCTGGGAGTAGCCTGCAAGTGTCATTGTGTATACTGGTGCCAACATAGCGTGCCCACATTCATATAAGGTGCTCTTAGATAGGTACAAAGATAGAGGGATAGGGATCACATGAACGCAGAAGGGACTAGTATAACTAGACATCATTGGCTTAATTAACTTGGCACAACACTAATAGCCAAAGGGCCTATTCCTATGTTCTAAAATGTGATCTGTTACATCAAGTTCAATTTTATTGTCATTCAACTGCATACGTTCATGTCGCCAAATGAAACAATGTTCCTCTATACCAAAGTGCACAACACAGTACATGTAACTCACACACAACACATAACGTAATATTACCACAAATAAAACTAACAAATAATAGGTTGCATTTATGACACAAGTCAAAAAGTAGACAACATACTCTACTGGGTGGTGGCCGAGAGCTCGGTAGTCTCAAGGCCTAGGAGAGGAAGGTGTTTTCTATTCTAATAGTCCTTGTCCTAATGCTATGGTACCTCCTGCCAGACGGTGTGGGGGGGGGAGGGGGTGGTCAAAGAGATTGTTGGACGGATGAGAGGAATCATTGGCAATACTAAGGGCCCTGCGTTCACAGTGCTCCTGATAAATATGTTGGGTGGGTGGAAGAGAGACTTCAGGAGAGGGAAACCAAAGGACCACGAGCCAGTAATCACCAGAGGATCAGAGGTGGAGAGGGTCAGTAACTTAAAATTCCTGGGTGTCACTATCTCAGAGTCATCCTGGACCCATCATATAAATATAATTGCAAAGAAAGCACAACAGAGCCTCTACTTCCTCAGGAGGATAACTACACTCATTCTATTTCTGGTGTTCCCATAACTGATGGTCTCATTTTAAGGACTCTTTATCTTGTTATTTCATGCTTCTTCACTTCATATCACTTCATACTTGCTATTTATTTATACTTGCATTTGCACGGTTTGTTGTTCTTTGATCCTGTTTACAATTCCTTTCTTCTCGATTTGCTAAGTCTGCCGGCAGGAAAAGAATCTCAGGGTTGTATGTGGTGGTATGTATGTACTCTGATGATAAATTTTACTTTGATTTGGACTTTGAGAGACCCTAATGTTCCTCTCAGTAATCCTCACAATCCTTTGTAGGGTCTTACTGTCAGATGCCTTGCAATTCCTCTACCCGACATGAAGCAACTGGTCAGGACACTCTCAATGGTGCTCCTGTAAAAATGCGTTAGATTTGGAGAGGGGGTGTGCCTGTGCTCAGAGCAGTGGAACAAGAGATGTTGCTGCCAACGTGGACTGCCTGTGGCCTTTTAGTCAAGGAGTCAAGGTCTAGTTATAGAGGGAGTGTTGAAATCCAATGAGGACAGTTTATCCACCAGCATCTGAAGGATGATCATATTAAAAGCTGAGCTGAAATTGAGAAACAGCATCTTGGTGTATAAGGTACCATTTTCTAGGTGGCACAGGACAGAGGGAGTGCAGAAATTATGGCACCATCAGTGGACCAACTTGAGTGATAGGTGAACTCGAAAAGGGTCCATTATAGCAGGAAGGTGGGATTTAATGTGGTCCATAAGTAGCCCCACAAAGCTCTTCATTGTTGTTGGGATCAGTGCCACTAGACAGCATATGTTAAGGCAGGTTACTGTCACCATCTTGGGCACTGGGATGACGGTGCCTGTCTTGAAACCTGTGGAGACGATGGACTGTTCCAAAGAAATGATGAAGATGTCTGTTAGAACCTCTGTTTGCAGGGCTCCATAGTCTGTCAGCACCCAACCAGGTATGATACTGGGCTTTGCAACTTTATGTGGGTTGACCCTGGCTGTCAGAGTGCCTGCTCCTCAAGGGGAGGGGGTGGCATTCCACACCAGCTTATTGTTTGGTGCATCAAACCATGTGTAAAGGCCATCAGCCTACCAGGAAGAGAGGCGCAGGGTGGACTTATTTTCTGAATGCCCTGCCACATGTGCCTCGTGTCCCTGGTGTCACAGAAATGGCTGTATAATTCTGTGAGAATAATCCCGTTTTGTCTTCCTGAAGACACAGAAAAGCACAGCTCTTGCTGAACTCAGAGCCATCTTATCTCTCTATCTGAAGGTAGCATCCCAGTCTCTCAGCAGTGCCTGGACCTTTGTCATCAACCATGACTTCGACTTGGGAGAGCAGATCACGCCTCAGCCTACAATTAACACCTTTTGCAGTTTGTGGATAACCAAGTCCATGTTTCAGTAATTAGACCTAGCCTCTGTGCATTACAGGGAATGAGAGAGAAGTCTAAGTACACAAGTGCTGCTTTTAGCATCTAAACATGCGGCAAGTATCAGCTGGACATTTGTCACGCTAACACAGTAGGTGCTTCTACCAAGGTCTCCAATAGTATTCTCAAAATATTATGCTCCTACCTTTAGGGATGATGGCAAGATAAATGGCCCAATTAGCAGTATTGCTACACTGTTGATGTATTGGTCAATGCTTTATATGCACCCTGGGTGAACTTAGAGATGATCAGTAGAAACACTGAAAACAATGGAAATACACAACAGGAACTTTCAACACTACACAGGATGATAAAAGTATCATAATAGTGGGGCTGTCAATACTATGAATGATGTGATCCTGCTTTATACCATTGTCAGTTCAGTTTACTTTCAGAGTTACAACATTTCAGATTCTCTTTTCATTAACTTTTTTTTCTGAAAAGAGTATATAGTGAGGGCAAGATCTTAAAAAAACAATAAGAAGACATTAGATGATTAAAATTAAGATATTTCTCAGTGATAATGTGCCAGTCGGCACAGAATGGAAAATTTGCTTTGGCACAGGCCAAAGCTATGATTTAACTGTCTCTCCTCCCCTAAAATAGGGATACAGCATGTTTTTCAATAAAATGCCTGCTTCTACTTTATTTCGAGGAATTATGCCTCAGTGGCAGCATTTTCTCAAGTAATTTGGAGACCAGTTTCCTTGCAACCCCAGAGCATGCAAAGGTCAGGAGAAACCTAATTTTATAAACTTAAAATGGTTTCCTAGTGGGTCAGAAACAGTGTCCCCACTTGACCTTGATTATGCCCAAACTCATGCTCCCCTAATGACATATCCTAGAACAGAAATCATATCTGTTTACCTTGATAGTAATGTCATTCCATCTGACCTTCTTTTATTACCACTGGCAGTGGGTGATACTGGAATATAGAAATGCCAGGCTGGGTGTTAAAATGGTTGGAATGATCGAGTGAGCTGTCTGCCTTTATCTTACCCACCTACCCTAACATCTTACCCGTGCTTTTAGTTAAAATTGGCGCTCAACTTTTCTGTAAAAGGTGTAATTTAGTAGAAATGGGGCCAAGCAAAGTTGAGCAAATATAAATAGTATCAATAGAGCATGGTATAATATCTTAATTATTAAAGGCTAAAAAACGTTGTACTAAAATTTTGATTTGTCTTTTCTTCTTGTCTGCATCAAGCCTGTAACATTATTGAGATTGGATTTGCAATTTGTAAGCTTTCCATTGGAAACAATTCACAAAGAAATATGAGACACTGGTGAATGCTAGTGGCAGAGCTAAACTGGTGAATCAGTCTTCAATGTATAGATTCACAGAGACAACCCCTTTGACTCACCAAGTCTGTACTGACTATCATACATCATTTACATCAATACCACACTAATTTCAGTTTATTCCTCAACAATTCCTCCAGATTCTACCAATCACTGACACAGTAGGGCAGCCTATAGTGGACATTAACCTACCAGCCTGCAAGATGTGGGAGGACACCAGCACATCCTGAGGAAACTAAAGCAGTCAGAGGGAGAACGTGCAGACTCCATACAGGCAGCACCAGAGGTCAAGAATAAACTCGGGTCATTGGAGCCATGAGCCAGCAGCTCTATTAGCTGGGAGAACTTGCGCACCTATAGTTACTTTAGCACTAGTAAAAATAAATACTTCATGTGCAGTGGAGGTCCTAGGTTAAAGATATTCTCATAACTGCTATCTCCACCTTGAATGACTGACTGTTATGAGAATGTATTTTCTATCAGAAGACCGAAGCCAGAGCCTGTTTACAGATGAAATAAATCGGTGTTTATTAATTTTGCCTTAGTAGCACCTGTCTAGCCATTGAGGCAGTTGATCATGGACCTCACGCTGAGCATGTAATCTTGGATGAAGTAGGAATACACCATTGTTGGGGGTGTCATCATTTGGATGAGATATCAGACTGAGGCCCAGTTTGTACACTCAAGTCTGTATAAAGGCACCAAATTGAAAATTGGTAAATCAGAAACAGTTACCTTGAGTAACACACACAAAATGCTGGAGGAACTTATAAGGTCAGGCAGCATCTATGGAGAGGAATGAACAATTGATATTTTGGGCTGAAGCCCTTCTTCGGGACTAGAGAGGAAAAGGGAAGAAGCCAGAATAAGAAGGTGGACTGGGAAGTGATTGGCGGAAAGGTAAAGGGCTGAAGAAGTAGGAACCTCTTTGGAGAGGGGAATGGATAATGGAAGAAAGGGAAGGAGGAGGGGTACCAAAGGGAGGTGATGGGCAAGTAGGAGAAGGGAAGGGGTAAGAGGGGAGCCAGAATGGGTGAGAAGGGGAATGGGGGTTGAAATTACCTGAACTTACAGAAATCAATGTTCATGTTATCGGTTTTGGAGGCTATGTAGACAGAATATGAAGCGTTGTTTCTTGTGGCAGTGAGAAGGCCATGGACTGACCTGTTGGAATGGGAATTGGAATTAAAATGACTGACCATCAGCAAAACCCACCTTTTGTAGTGGACAGAGCGAAGGTACTCAATGAAGATTTCCAGCATTTGTAGAATCTCTTGTGTTTATAATGGAGTAGCCTTGATTTTACAGCTATATTTACCCATCAACTGATCTTATTAAATAAAGATTATTTGATCATTTATTTCCTGACATAGGAATATTGTTGTTGGGCAAAGTTGCTGCCATATTTCTTATATTACAACAGAGATTGCATTTCATTGGCTCTGAAGCATTCTGTGTTGCTCAGTAGCTGTAAAAAATACTTTAATTGAAGAAATGTTTTGCTTGTTTCTAATGTTACCTCTGCATTCAATCATGGATTTTAAAGTACTTAAAAGTTACCTAAATACAACTTTTTTTAGTCAGAATAAATTCATGGGAAAAAGACAGTAAAAAAAATAACATTAAGTCAAAACAGAACTTTCAGCAGTTAAATAAAAAAGGCAAATGTAACTTTCACCTGGATTGAAAATCATTGGGAACTTGGCCAAAATTGGAAAACTTTTAAGCAGCACTGTTTTGAATCATAGTAAAATGTCCTGAAATGGGAGCTAGTGGGAAAAGGAAAGTGAAATACAAACATGAAACTCAAAATTCAAAAACAATGCATAGAAAACAAGATTAAATGATATAATATTGAAGTTACACAGATGAGTGTTAAATGGTTGACACAGACACCAGATGAAAGGCAGTTTTTAATGCTTCTGAAAGAGAGTTTGAAGTTATGATCACTACACATACTGCTGTTTCTCAACCCGGTAATATCATGAAGTAACAGAACCACAGAATGGTTACAGTATAGAAAGAGGCCATTTGGCCTTCTGAATTCATTCAGGCTTTATGGAAAAGCAATCCAGTCAGCCACAAACGCTGGTGCTCTCCCCATGGCTCTAAAATTCTTTCCTTTCAGAGACTTAACCTGCTCACTTTTCAATATTATAATTGAATTTTCCTCCACTTACTCCACAGAACATTCGAAACTTTAGTCTATTCCTGTTTGAGAAACTCATTTATCTTTTGTGTTTTTTTTTGCCAATCATCTTCATTCTACGTACTTTGCCCCTTCTGCCAATGTGACCAAATCGTCTCTATCTGCTCTGTCTATACCTTGGTGTGTTTCAGTACATCCATTTTTGAAGACTCCTTTGTTCCAAGAATTCCACCATCTCCAGCCTATTCCTATAACTACTGTCCATCATCTTTGGAATCATTTTGGTAAATCTCTTCCATACCTTTTCCAAAGTTTTCACTACTTTCCTAAAGTGCAATGAGCAGAGCAGGGCACGATACTTCAGTTGAAGCCAATCCCAGGATTTCAGAATGCTTATTGTACTATCAACTACCACTTGACACACTATGCTAATATACTCCTAGATCTCTCCTTTCTATTATCTATTTTAGAATTGCACCTTTTAGTTTACATTTCTTCTTTTCATTCTTCACAACAAAATGTAACACTTCATGTTTCCCTGCTTTAAGTTTCATCTTCCACCTTTCCACAGATTCCATCAGCATCCTTTAAGGCTGCTAGCATTTTCCTCCAAGTTAACCACACACTTCCACGTTTTGCCCCATGTGTAAACTTTGAAATTATGCCATGTACATCCAAGTAATCGAGTCATATAGTACTGCCGCACAATAACAAACCCTTTTGTCCAACACACCCATGTCGACCCAGGTGCCCACCAAAGCTAGTCCGATCTGCCTATGTTTCACCTGTATCCCTCTTCTATCTACATACTTATTCAAATGCCCAAATCATTTCTATATATATTGTGGTCCTCGTACCAGTGTGTTGGCACGTGGCCAAGTGGTTAAGGCGTTGGTCTAGTGATCTGAAGGTCGTTAGTTCGAGCCTCAAGTAAGGCAGCGTGTTGTGTCCTTGAGCAAGGCACTTAACCACACATTGCTCTGCAATGACACAGGTGCCAAGCTATATTGGCCCTTGCCCTTCCCTTGGACAACATTGGTGGCGTGGAGATGGGAAACTTGCTGCATAGGCAGCTGCCGGTCTCCCTGCCCAAGTCTGCTCCCTGGAAACTTTCCAAGGCGCAAATCCATGGTCTCTCGAGACTAATGGATGCCTATTAGTACCAGCTCATTAGGGTATATGGTGAAAAACAAATCACTGTCTCTGTTTCCTACTACTCAACCAACTTTCTATCCATAATTCTACAGCTTCTTTTATTCTATAGCCTTGAATATAGCCTTGAGTATAACCTTGAATATTGTTAACAAAGCTATTATATAGCATCCTATCAAATGCTTTTGGAAAACCATATGTACCATATCAATTGCATTTCCCTATTGGCACTCTTTGTACTTTGTAACAAAACTCATGTTAGCTGGAGACAATTTGCCTTTAATAAATCCATTATGTGATGCTAAGGATGCTGAACCACCTTTAATGCAGTGTTTCCAACTTCTAAAACATGATCTGACAGTAAAGGCTTGAACTGACTATTAAATCCAAAAATCCTGAAGTTGGTTAGCAATCTTGAAGTTCGCTAGCTTTATATTTTACAGGAGGCAGCGATCTCTGTATCATGCCCATGGGATCTGTTACAAATGGTGTATCAGGCCTCCATACCACCAAGGGGCTCAGAATGTAATTTTTACTAGATAACTGAAAGGAAAAATGGCAACAAATTTCCAACCAGCCCATTCCTACATCCATTTTATGGGACCAGAAGAGTCTCAGAACTATTAGTTTAAAAATACTCATTTTATTTCTCGTAAAAGCAGGAAGAAGTTCTCAGAATTTTGTTTGAGTTTATCCTTGTCCTTACCCTAGGTTGATCAGTGAGATCCTTGTGGACTGGCTTGCCATCTATCAGTGCATATTCTTATTATTTTCAAACAAAGTGAGTTGATGTTAGCTTGCACTGACTTCTAAATCCGAGTGCAACATAAATGGGGCACTGGACCTAAGGTACCAGGATCTCCCAGTTTTGCCATGGTGCTTAAATTTAAACTGACATGTAAATGCACCCATTAAAAAATAGCCCCCCAGTTAAAATCAAGGACACTGTGGGGAAGATCTACTCAATATAATGATACATTTCAAGGAATGGATTTCTCCCAAGTCAACCCTGGATACGAGCAATCAATAGCATCCTCACGCTGGCTCTGAGGTTGGCTCTGTGGCCTGAAGTTAATGAATGACACAGTGCAAGATTGAACTGAACTGAATATGCTTGGACTGTCTTGATGATTAGTGGTTTGATATTTTATATTCTGTGTTTTTCACTCTTTTTTTTGCCATTTGCTCAATTTGTTCTTTTTATTGTGCATTGGGGGTTTGATGTTTTTCTTTGAATGGGCTCCATGGTTTTCTTCCTTTGTTTCGTGGCTGTCTGTGGGAAGAGGAATCTCAGGGTTGTATACTGCAAACATACTTTGATCACAAGTGTAATTTGAACTTTGAATCCAGTTAGGAAAACCAATTCTGAGAAAATGGGAGCTGGGCAGCATAAAAGAGTTAAATGTTAGAAAATGAAAATGAAAACCTGTTAACAAATGTGACAAAAAGCATGATAAATTGCAACTGAACTTGGATCCCAGAAATGTTATGAAGCTATTAAAATACTATTACAATTTTCCAACAGATTAGATATTTATGGCGGTTAAGTAAAATATTTTAGCAGTTTAGAAACCTCCTATGGTTTCTGGCAAAGAGACTGGATGATATAAGATCCAAGCTATGCATATTCAATATTCCTTATGGGAGGTGCAGATTCCTACAGATTTTCCTCGTCTTTACTTCATACTGAAGGTGCTTACTCATCAAGAGATGATGTAACAGACAGGGCTCATCCAAGGAGGAACAAAATGATAGCCTAATGAAAGTAATTGAAGTTATTAGATGAGGTAATCTGGAAGTTAAAATGGAGAACTATGCAGCTTTGTTACAAAAGAGGACTGTCATTTAATGATGATGTGATTAGTCAAAGTACTGGGCAGGTGTAGGATTAATGCCTCAGTTATTGACCCGAGTTTAAAAATCTTCTAGGTTTAATTAATAAACATAATCAGTTGTAACCCTTTGCAATTTCATCATGTTTTAGGAAAGGAAAATAAGGAAAGATTAATAAACTCAAAAAAAATTTCCACTTTCACAAGCGAGTGATGTCAGTTAGCACATACATATATTATAGACATTGAAAAAAACACACACACAGCTAATTGTTCTGCTGTATTATAAGAACTTTTGAAAGATATATTGTCTTTTGCAAATGCAAAGAATTGTGTACAGGATCCAGAAATATGATCAAGGGTGTCACATACACTAAGTGAATTTACTTACACTACTTAGTATGGGAGTGCCAAGAATCTGACACCATGGACTTGTCAGCAATGTAATATGAAATTAAATGACCTCACCACAGCTGCTTGGGTAAAGTGGCTCCTGTGCAGCTTTCTTACAACTCTAACAACCCTGGACCACTTTACAGTGCAAGCCTTGTCACTCCATGCCCCATTTCTTCCCTTCAGTCACAAAACCACAATTCTTCATCCACACTGCTTTCCCAATTGGTATCCATTTTCTCCCCCATACCCGCTGCATCTTTCCTACACAATGCACACCACAGGCAGGATCGCCATGCTTCAACAGATCACAGTGACGTATTCTCACTCTTCTTCCAGAAAAAGGTGCCACACAAAAGGAAGAAACCCTTTATGAATTCAGAAAGGGTCATCATCATTCCAAGAGGTTTCCTACTTACAGCAGGTGGAGATCAAGAGTATTAACTGTAGCAGACAATAAAATGGGAGAAATCACATATTTGAATGGATGGTCTCAATTACAGTATAGTGCAGTCACTTAAAAGAATGTAGACGGGGCTGTTGGTCTGGATGAAAGAGAGCAAAGCATGTAGCTATCAGAAAACCTGAATGGGATTTAAGCAACACACACAAAGTGCTGAAGGAACTCATCAGGCCAGGCAGCTTCTATCGAAAAAAGTAAACAATCGATGTTTTGGACGAGGCCCTTCATCAGGACTTTGCTTGGATTTCCAGCATCTGCAGATTTTCTTGTCTCTGGCAGAGATGCATATTGCTTATTTCATAGTGCAGTGTAAATCAGAAGTTTTGTTAAATGGTCGTGATATAAACTGGAAGTTGTTAATTTCCAGAATTCCTCATTTATACTGTACCCGAGTGAACCTAACAGACAAAATAACAGGCATATTGTACATGGACTGCCATCTATTCAAAACTCAGCTCCCTTTCCCGTTGTGGACCAAGTTCACTTACTTATTGTGGATGTCTCCACTTCTTTTCTGGTTGGCAGACTTCCAATCATGTTTTATTTCTGCCCCATTTTGATTTAAATTAAATTTTCTTACTAAAGTGATTTTTCTGATTTTGATTTTTATCCTTCAAACTTACTTACGTCTGGGGGTAGTTATGAAAATTGAAAATAGTTAGCGATATATCTGCAACAGCCCAATATGCTCACTGAACTGACCAACCTTTTTGCCAATGATAAGATACCATTAAATGGCCTCCCTGAATCAATGATGACCTATGGGAGGAGCAAACAATTTGAAAATGACAACCTGATTAGCCAGAAGAAGAGCATATATTTCAATGACAATTATCTAAATGTTGACATTTGTCATAATATATGGATTACCCTCAGATATCACATAATGCTTTTAAGAGTTGTCTTGATAGGAAACAATTTACAGCAGCCTTGACAATTACTCAATAATACTGAGTGGTGCAAAGGAATCCATAGCAATCAGTCAACTGAAAAACATGCATCCTCCAGTAAATGCAAAAAACACGTCGATACTTATTTCAAAGACAATAACTATCTGAGACTCTGAAATATTCTCTATCAAATTTACTACAGACTATGATATGAATCCAGAATAATATTAAAACAGAATGCAGGAATTGAGAATCCAATAACAATAGACTGTCCTGAAAGCAGGATACTTTAATTATTAAAGGCCAACCCCAGATAACATCAGTTTTCCATTCCCAAACAATTCACAAGTCAGAAATATGGCAGACAATGCCTGTAACCCCACAGCAGCTGGTTAACCCAGATCACTGGTTTCCAAACCACTCACAATATATACGTGGGTTGGGTGTTCGTTACATGTGGAGACCTGTATCTATTCTGAACCATTTGATTAAAATGCAGGAATAATTAAAGATGGACTGACTGAAATTTAGTAAGAAAATAGGGAACCTTGAAACAAAACTCTGGCCTCAAAATTCTGCATTTTGGTCAAGGTCTTTCATCAGGTTCTGATTATTCATCAGCACGGCAGGATGTAGAAGGGTAATTCCACTTGAGTCTAGTAGCAGGAAGCTAGGGGAAGCCTGTACAAGATACTGTGTATAAGTTAAGCTTATTGAATATGTGAAGAAGCCAGAGAGCTTACCCAGATAGTTTCTGCTTTTGGTCATCTCAGTGACGTTAATTTGTGTTGCTCCTTCAGGAATTTCGAGAATCTTGTGGTATCCCACAGACATGATGGTTTGCTTGAAGGTTCCAGATATCACCTTGCATGTGGTATTGTCACCTCCACAAACACCACATCTGTCCATGACTTTGTTGGAGCCCAGTATCTCATCACAGCCAACGGTCTATAAAGATAGGAGTGGAATAAGACATTAATATGTTTACAGTTTAACGTAACAACACTTTCTTTAATGTATCTATTCATGGGCAGTTGCAAGACTGGCATTATTCTCCACATTCTAGGATGTTTCTAGGGCAGTTAAGAGTCAACCATATTGGTGGGTAAGGACCCCAGTAAACCAGGTGGGCTTTCACAGCAGTAGTGATTTCTTAATCTTCATTAATGATGCTAGCTTTTTAACTTGGGATAGTTCATTAACTTGAACTTAATTTCCACAAAATTTAAATTGTTGTGAGACACAAATTCACGTATCTGAATTAGAGGTTTGGGCTGCTGATTATTAGTTCAAGAAATGAACCACAACACTATGTCCTATTTCACAACCAATCTACTACAGAGAGGCCTACAATTCTTCATCAAAGTATCTACAAAAAAGTTACAAATCAAGCTTTGTATAAAACACTTTTTTAACTTGAGTGTGTCTTCTACTAAATTTTATTATTATATGACAGAGGATATCGCAAAAGAAGTCACACCACTGATTAGGGAGATAGTATCAGTAGTTACAGGGGATATCACGGATGGATCATTCAAGGAGACCATATGAGTAAAACTTAAGAATAAGACATGGGTTATCACTTTGCTGGGGTTATACAACAGACCTCCTACTAATCAGTGGGAACCTGAGGGACACGTAAGTGAGCAAGTCACAGAAAATTGTAATGTATCATTTGAAAAAAAAACCCAGAGCCTATACTCTTGTTTCAGTGTAAAAGCTTAATGAAATTATTGAAATAACAACGGTAATATGGGAGGGGGTGGTGGATTTACACTTTGCCAAAACAAGTATGGCTTTTGGTTATACTTAGACCACCGGGCAGAGTGATGCAATGAGCATGGACACTGAGTTATTCAGTTTCCTTGCTGACTGCAGTCGATTATATGGAATTTGCCAGAGACAAGGTTCTGCCATCATAGCTGAGTAACTGGTTTGTTTGTGAGTGCAATCTCACAGAGCTAGTATGAATGAGACCAAAACCTACTGGCTGCTGAACCTTGGGACTATTTTGCAATTTAGGGATAAACGGCACCATTGTTAGAAAGAGTAATGATTATGGTGGAAAAAATGGGTTGAAGATTGATGCAATGCTATTGTCCATCCATTAAATGGGATGGCAAATTGTGTATATTCAATTTTGCAACAGAGCACTTAAACCTTTGGAGTTGCTACAATAATATTGGCAATTTTGTTGCAATTCATCTTTGCTTGTGATGGAATTTCAGATGGAGACATTTAATAATGCTCTTACAGTATGGCCTGACAAGCAGGGAGTAGCACAAGCACTGGATACTTAACCACCATCTGGGTCTTCTCCATTATCTTGCAGAGCACAGGTAGCAGTTTGCATGTGACTAGTGTCCACTGCTGAAGTAAGAACTAAATGTGCTCAGTTCTATAAGACTAGGTTCAGGGCAGGAGGATGCTTCACCAGTCTAGAGGAGTCTCAAACCAGGGTAACGAGATCTCATGACAATAATTAGAATAACAACTTAAGGTTAAGATGATAGATATCTTTTTTCAAAGGCTTGTGAAGCTTTGGAACTCTATACTGCAGAGTACTATGGAGATCCCTGGTTTACTCAAGGCAAAAACTAAAAGATGTAGGATGGCACAGGCAAATGCGTGGGCAGCACCGGCCTTATTCCGTTCTTCTTTTCAGTATCTATTAGGACGCACCATTTAGTAGTGCCTTGTTTCATCCTCCACTTCAACCCTAACAATCAGACCGACTGTACTGAATTGTGCAACGGGCTTGCAGAGTCAAAAGACCTAACGCTGTTCTCATTTATTGTGTTCTTATGCTATCAGGGTACAGGTCATGCTCACAGCTAAACAGCTTGCGTAATTGTGTCCAGTTCAGTCAATGACCTTGAACAAAAGGACAATTTATCATGGAATCAACAAATGGAACCTCCAGGGAGGGCCCTGATCTTTCTGATGTATTAAGTGGTAATTTGTCTATTTCCTTCTCTACTTACTTTTGAGAAGTGAATTAATTCTTTTGTTAGAGCAGAAAAGACAGAGCTTCAGAGGCTCTGTACTAACTAAGACCCAGAGTTCCACATTGCTACCCAAACTTCTGATATTAATGGAATCTTACACTGTGCAGATTCAACTATATTCTAATGTCAGAGAAATAAGTTTGCTAGATACCTCTAGCTTTACTAAATATTGTTCTTGAACAGTTTCAATACAAAGTGAGCAATAGGAATAGAGTTAATTTCTCCAACTTCTGGTGATTGCCCTCCTTCACCATTCTCTATTCCTGTTTCCCTCTCTCTCCAATCTCCTTACCTGCCCATCACTCCCCTCTGGTGCTCCTCTCCCTTCCATTTCTTCCATGATCTTCTACCCTCTCCTATCAGATGCCCCCTCCTCTGGCCCTTTAGCTCTTTCACCAATCAAGTTCCCAGCTCTTAACTTCACACTCTCACTTCTCTCAATTTCACCGCGCACCTGCCATCTTGTGCTTCATCCTCTCCTCCCCCCAACTTCTTGCTCTGACTCCTCATTTATTTTGCCCCGGTCCTGACGAATGGTCTCGGCCCAAAACATCGACTGTTCATTTATTTCCATAGATGCTGCCTGCCCTGCTAAGTTCTTCCAGCTTTTGTGTGTTTTGCCTTGGATTTCCAGAATCTGCAGATTTTCCTGTGTTTAGAATAGGAATAGAGCCCTAAAGACAATTAAAGCCTTGTAATTCTCTGCTAAATAAAGCCCTTGTTCCAGCTTGTGCATAACATTTAAATATGCATTCTTTTAATGATAATCAAGATAATTTTTCACCACATCTGCAACTTCATATACTCAGGAGAGGTGCACAAGCTGGGAGTGTTTGTTATTAACAGTAAAAGAAACATTTGAAATCATTTACGATATAAATTCTCTGTACAACATACCAAGACAAACATTTTACTTCCCATTTCCACAGTTGCCTCATAGCACTGTGACCACTAAGGTCATTTTATTAGATTAAAAGATTATCTTATGCCAACTCGCAATTATTAAGGTAAACCACACTGGCCTTTTTATTCACTACAAAACATTATGCAGACTGTTTATTCAGCAAATGCCAGCACTACAGCTACAGCATTGTTTAATATTTGGACTGTTTTTGCAGTAGAGTACCATGGAGAATTTTCAATTAAACATGTCACAGCTTTTTCCCCCTCTCAGATGAACTGTTTGATTTGCATCCCATAGATTATGTAACTCCCAAGTTCGGGCAATCTGTGCCGGAAATCCCTGACACCTCAGATTTGGTGGCTTGCTGCCTTGCTCTGCTTTCACAGTTTGACGCAGGATGTTTGGAAAGGGCTGCTGGTGCTTCTGTCTCATAGTGACAAGTTTGACGTTCAGTGATAGCACCCTCATTTATGTCACAGTCACGCCTTATTCAACAGGTGAGCACGTAGACACATGGATGCCACACTGAAAGACGGTGGCATTGCCAGTTTTCCATCGTTAGTATACGTACTTTGCCTAGATGTTGTACATGGAATTTTTGAAGTACATAAATTTAAAGGCACTGGTGTTATTGGTGGGGGGGAGAGGATCTTTGTGAATAATACTCTTAATTTTAGTTTGACTGATCATCAGTTTAAAAAACTAGCCAAGGAACAGACATGACAAAATTGGAAAAGGCACTGAATATTGATACCGATTTCATTGCTGACCCCCTGTACAGGTGGAACCAACAGATGAGTATCAATGCATCATTATTACAACTATTCCACCTGTCAATCATCATTCCGAGAGGACACCAGATATCAGGGCAGCACACACTCTGCCACGAGCACTCCTCGCCCGCTGAAGTGTCATGGCATATCATTTCCTCAACTGTAAACATTAAGGTCAAAATTACAGCGGTAAAGACTTTGCACAGGTAGATAGCATTAGGCATCGAGCCACGTGACACAGGATTAAAAGTGCTCAAGATGATGATGGAAAAGAATGCAGGCACTCGAATCTGCAGTAACAAACAATCTGCAGGATGAACTTAGTGGGTCAAGCAACATCACGGGAAAGGGAATTGTTGATGTTTTGGGCCAGGACTAAGAATGGAGAGAGGATACAGCCTGTATAAAGAGGAGAGGGGCAGGTGTGTGAGTGGTGGATAGAGAAGAGGTGAAGTATCATGGGCAGATGGAGCCAGGTGGGGGAGAAGGAGAGGTGGAGTTGGGAGTCAAAGGTGTCTGATAGGTGGAAACGGATAGACAAAGAAAAGTAAAAAAAAAATTCATCAACAACACACACAAAATGCTGGTGGAACACAGCAGGCCAGGCAGCATCTATAGGGAGAAGCGCTGTCGACGTTTTGGGCCGAGACCTTCGTCAGGACTAACCGAAAGGAAAGATAGTAAGAGATTTGAAAGTAGTGGGGGGAGGGGGAAAATCAATTCATCTGTCTTTTTCCTTTCTTTGTCTGTTTCTACCTATCACCTACCTGCATCTGTGTCCCATCCCTACCCTTCCCCTCTCACTCTCCCATTTTGCTACATCTGCCCATCATCCTTCATCCCTACTTGATCCACCAATCAGCTAATGGCTCCTTTATCACACTTCCTTTCCTCTTTATTCTGGCTATGTTCCCTCTCTACTCCCAGTCCTGATGCACGGTCTCAATTCCTTCCTCCACAGCCCCCCCCCCCCCCCCCACAGACAATGCCTGACCCACTGAGTTCCTTCAGCAGATTGTTTATTGCTCAGAATGGCCACATTTGCATGGTACATGGTCCAGCAGAATATTGAGCTCCTGTCTGGCCAAACATTGTTACACTATTTATAGGCAATCATTTGCAACTTACATACATGTGGAAAAACTTCCTTTAATCCACCTGAATAAATGGTGCTGAGCCTCAAAGGGCACAGTATTCTGCAGAAAGCTGCAGTAGTCACAAATTGAAATAAAGTACGAAGAATCCACACTCTGAATAAGCACTTGAATGGCTGAAGGAACTGGAAGTTGAAGTCTGATTCAACACAGAAGTGGTCAGTATTTCAGTGACACTCATTTCATCTCTCATGTGGACATAAAGGTGCTATGACATTATTGAACAAGGAGTATAGGAGTACATTTATGGGTAATTAGTTTATCATGTTCCATGTACCAAGATACAGTGAAAAGCTTTGTTTTGCATTCCTTTGAGACAGGCAATTCCAAGCATAACTGCTCAAGGTAATACAAAAGGAAAAACAACACCAGAATGCAAATTATAACGTTACAGTTAAGAGAAAGTACAGCGAAGGTAGGCAGATAAGGTACAAGAGCCACAACAAGGTCATTTATGAGATCAAGAGTTCAAATTTATTAATCGATCAATGTCATTGAACATAGCTTAACTTGTCACTTAGCTCACTGTAAGACCTTTTTATGCATGAACATATAGGTGTGTAAATATTTTGAAGTACCTTGTTAACTGTGAAAATGCTCTGGGCAATCCTGAGATTGTAGTTGGTGCTACCTTTTATATAGAAAAATCAACTTATTTTATATGAATATGAACAGGATCCTTGATTAAAACTTAATATTTGGTGATTCACAGGAGAAGGAAATCTGAGGTATGTGAGCCAGTCCTCTACGGAGGATCAGAGGTGGAGAGGGTCAGCAATTTGAAATTCAGTGGTATCACTTCAGACGGCTCGCTTTGGGCCCAGAGTGTACGTGCAATTATAAAGATAGCCCGGCAAGGCTTCTTAGGAGTTTGGGAAGATTCGGCGGGGCATCTAAAACTTTGACAAACTTCTATAGATGTATGGTGGACAGTACACTGACTGAATGCGTCATGGCCTGGTATGGAAGCACTGATGCCCTTGAATGGAAAAATCCCACAAAATGTAGTGGATACAGCCCATTCCATCATGGGTAAGGCCCTCCCTGCCATTGACCACATCTAGACAGAGCGTTGTCACAAGAAAGCATCATCCACTATCAGGGATCCCCACTCCCTAGGGAGGTCCTGCTCTCTTCTCGCTGCTGCCATTATGAAGAAGACACAGGAGCCTCAGGACTCATACCACCAACTTCAGGAACAGTTATTAACCCTCAATCATTGGGCTCTTGAACCAAAGGAGATATCTTCACCTCAACTTCACCTGCCCCCTTATTAAATGTTCCCACAACCTATGTACACACTTTCAAGGACTCTGCATCTCATGTTCTTGATAGTTATTGTTTGCTTGCTTATTCTTTCATTTAATTACTTATTCATCTTTTCTTTTTGTACTTGCACAGTTTGTTGCCTTTTACACACTGGTAGAAAGCCCGTTTGATGTGATCTTTCCTTGATCCTATTGTGGTTATTGTTCTATTATCGATTATTGAGAATGCCTGCAAGAAAATGAATCTCCAGTTTGTATATGGTGATATATAAGTACTTTGATAATAAATTTATTTTTTAACTTTTTGGTCAAAGTTACTCTGCAAATGTGCGTTCCCCGCCCCCCCCCCCCCCCAGTTTTTGTGGGTTAAAACTGGCACTATACAGCGTTAAGTGTCTAAGTACAAGGGACAGAGATGCATAGACAGGAGAGGTGATGTATGGAGCATTGCCTCTGGCCGCTGTGTTGACTGCTGGAATTGAGATGAAATAGTAGAGTGCAGCTGTAACAGCTGTTGTGTTGAGAGCTATGCACCGTAACAGCTTGCTATTTTACGTAAGTAGACAGACAGGAAGGCAGCTGTTAATGCCAATACCACATGTGCAGATTTTTATAATAAGAGTAATTTTTAGAAGTCTTATAACTACCAAAGTCTACAATAAAATAGAGCAAGGTAAAAAAAGAAGTAAAAATATGGAAATAGATCCTGATAAGTACACCAGCCTGGAGTTAATCCCTACTGACTAAATAGGTGTCAACATTTATTTTAAACAGGTTAACACCTCATTTTGAGACAGTAAGAAGAATTTTGGATGAACATGTTACACAATTATCTTGACCACTCCTCAAGGTGTAATTTAGAGCCATTTATTTTTCACGTAAGTAATGATACTTAGATTCTAAAACAAATATAGCTCCCCTGGTTATTTCTGTCTTTTGTCATCTCAGTAAAATTAATTCTTGTAACTTGGGCTGAGTAGGTTCCCTTGGATGCTCTAAATGTCACATGCAATGTCATATTGTATGACTTTTCATCGTAGAACATAGAACACAGAACATGCAAGAACAAGATTTTCAGCCTACAATATTGTGCAAAACTATTGAAACAAGTAATCAAATACCAAACTAAACTAATCCCTTCTGCCTATGTAATGTTCATATCCTTCCAGTTCCTACACGTCCAAGTGCCAATCTAAGAGTATTTTTAATGCCTCTCTCATTTTGCCCCACCACCCTCCAAGGCAATGCATTTCAGGCAGCCATCACTCTGCGTAAAATACCTGCCCCACATATTTTTTAATTTACACCCTCTCCCGTTGAATGTATGCTTTCTGGTATTAGATAAGACCATAAGACATAGGAGCAGAATTAAGCCATTCAGCCTATTGAGTCTGTACCACCATTCCATCATGGCTGATCCTGGATCCCACTCAACCCTAACATCTGACTTCTTGGAATATCCTTTGATGCCCTGACTGATCAAGAAACGATCAACTTCTGCCATAAATATACGCACGGACTTGGCCTCCACCACAGTCTGTGGCAGAGCATTCCACAGATTTACTACCCTAGCTAAAAAAAGTTCCTCCTTACCTCTGTTTGAAGGCCCCCCTCAATTCTGAGGCTGTGCCCTCCCGTTCTGGATACCCCCACCATAGGAAACATCTTCTCCATATCCACCCTATCTAGTCCCAATACCGACCCCTGAGGAACACCACTAGTTATCGGCAGCCAACCAGAAAAGGCCCCTTTTATTCCCACTTGCTGCCTCCTGTCTGTCAGCCATTCCACTATCTATGCTGGTATCTTTCCTGTAATGCCATAGGATTTTATCTTGTTAAGCATCCTCATGTGTGGCACCTTATCAAAGGCCTTCTGAAAATCCAAGTAAATGAAGTCTGCTGCCTCTCCTGTGTTCACTCTGCTTGTTACTTCCTTGAAGAATTCTAACAGATTTGTCAGGCAAGATTTCCCTTTTCAGAAACCATGCTGACTTTGACTTATTTTATCATTAGTCTCCAAGTACCTTGAAACCTCATCCTTAATAATAGACTCCAACAATTTCCTAACCACTGAGGTCAGACTAAATGGCCTATAATTTCCTTGTTATTTGCTTTCCTCCCTTCTTAAAGAGCGGAGTGACATTTGCAATCTTGTGAAAAAATAGAGGTGGGGATCTGGCACTGTTAATCACAGATAGTGTCACGGCTTCAGAAAAGGTGGACGTCATGGAGGGATTGTCTACCGAGTGTCTGTGGGTGGGGGTTAAGAACAGGAAGGGTCAATAACTTTACTGGGTGTTTTTTATAGGCCGCCCAGTAGTAACAAGGATATTCAGGAGCAGATAGGGAAACAAAGCTGTCGTGATGGGAGATTTTAATTTCCCAAATATTGATTGGCATCTCCCTAGAGCAAGGGGTTTAGATGGAGTGGAGTTTGTTAGGTGTGTTCAGGAAGGTTTCTTGACACAATATGTAGATAAGCCTACAAGAGGAGAGGCTGTACTTGATTTGGTATTGGGAAATGAACCTGCTCAGGTGTCAGATCTCTCAGTGGGAGAGCATTTTGGAGATAGTGATCATAATTTTCTTCTTCTTTACAATAGCATTGGAGAGAGATAGGAACAGACAAGTTAGAAAAGCATTTAATTGGAGTAAGGGGAATTATGAGGCTATCAGGCAGGAACTTGGAAGCTTAATTTGGGAACATATGTTCTCAGGGAAAGGTACGGAAGAAATGTGGCAAATATTCTGGGGATAATTGTGTGGAGTTCTGTATAGGTACATTCTAATGAGACAGGGAAGTTAAGGTAGGGTACAGGAACCGTGGTGCACAAAGGCTGTAATAAATCCAGTCAAGAAGAAAAGAAAAGCTTACAAAAGGTTCAGAGAGCTAGGTAATGTTAGAGATCTAGGAGATTATAAGGCCAACAAGAAGGAGCTTAAGAAGGAAATTAGGAGAGCCAGAAGGGGCTACGAGAAGGCCTTGGCAGCCAGGATTAAGGAAAACCCCAAGGCATTCTATAAGTATGTGAAGATCAAGAGGATAAGACATGAAAGAATAGGTCCTATCAAGCGTGACAGTGGGAAAGTGTGTATGGAACTGGAAGAAATAGCAGAGGTACTTAATGAATACTTTACTTCAGTATTCACTATGGAAAAGGATCTTGGTGATTGTAGTGATGACTTGCAGTGGACTGAAAAGCTTGAGCATGTAGATGTTAAGAAAGAGGATGTGCTGGAGGTTTTGGAAAGCATCAAGTTGGATAAGTCACTCAGACCGGATGAGATGTACCCTAGGGTACTGTGGGAGGTGAGGGAGGAGACTGCTGAGCCTCTGATGATGATCTTTGCATCATCAATGGGAATGGGAGAGGTTCCAGAGGATTGCAGGGTTGCAGATGTTGTTCCCTTATTCAAGAAAGGGAGCAGGGATAGCCCAGGAAATTATAGACCAGTAAGTCTTACTTCAGTGGTTGGTAAGTTGATGGAGAAGATCCTGAGAGGCAGGATTTATGAACATTTGGAGAGGTATAATATGATTAGGAGTAGTCAGCATGGCTTTGTCAAGGGCAGGTCGTGCCCTACAAGCCTCATTGAATTTTTTGAGGATGTGACTAAACACATTGATGAAGGAAGAGCAGTAGATGTAGTGTATATGGATTTCAGCAAGGCAGTTAATAAGGTACCCCATGCAAGGCTTATTGAGAAAGTAAGGAGGCATGGGATCCAAAGGGACATTGCTTTGTGGATCCAGAACTGGCTTGCCCACAGAAGGCAAAGAGTGGTTGTAGACAGGTCATATTCTGCATGGAGGTCGGTCACCAGTGGAGTGCCTCAGTGATCTGTTCTGGGACCCTTACTCTTCATGATTTTTATAAATAACCTGGATGATGAAGTGGAGGGATGGGTTAGTAAGTTTGCTGATGACACAAAGGTTGGAGGTGTTGTGGATAGTGTGGAGGGCAGTTAGAGGTTATAGCGGGACATTGATAGGATGCAAAACTGGGCTGAGAAGTGACAGATGGAGTTCAACCCAGATAAGTGTGAAGTGGTTCATTTTGGTAGGTCAAATATAATGGCATAATATAGTATTAATAGTAAGCCTCTTGGCAGTGTGGAGGATCAGAGGGCTCTTGGGGTCTGAGTCCATAGGACACTCAAAGCAGCTGCACAGGTTGACCCTGTGGTTAAGAAGGCGTACAGTGTATTGGCCTTCATCAATTGTGGAATTGAATTTAGGAGCCGAGAGGTAATGTTGCAGCTATATAGGACCCTGATCAGACCCCACTTGGAGTACTGTGCTCAGTTCTGGTCACCTCACTACGGGAAGGATGTGGAAAGCATAGAAAGGGTGCAGAGGAGATTTACAAGGATGTTGCCTGGACTGGGGAGCATGCCTTATGAAAACAGGTTGAATGAATTCGGCCTTTTCTCCTTGGAGCGACGGAGGATGAGAGGTGACCTGATAGAGGTGTATAAGATGATGAGAGGTTTTGATCGTGTGGATAGTCAAAGGCTTTTTCCTAGGGCTGAAATAGCTGCCACAAGAGGACACAGGTTTAAGGTGCTTGGGAGTAGGTACAGAGGAAATGTCATGGGTAGGTTTTTTACACAGAGAGTGGTGAGTGCGTGGAATGGGCTGTCAGCAGTGGTGGTGGAGGCGGATGCAATATGGTCTTTTAAGAGACTTTTGGATAGGTACATGCAGCTTAGAAAAATAGAGGGCTATGGGTAACCCTAGTAATTTCTAAGGTAGGGACATGTTCAGCACAATTTTGTGGGCTGAAGGGCCTGTATTGTGCTGTAGGTTTTCTATGTTTCCATCTTCCAGTCCTGTGGGACCATGCCAGGCTCAAAGTGATTCTTGAAAGGTCATGACCGATGCATCCGTTATCACTTCAGCAACCTCTCTGAGGGCTAGGGGATGTAGTTCATTTGGCCCAGGTGACTTATGCACATTAAGACCTTTGATTTTGCCTTGCACCTTTTCATTTGTAATAGCAATGGCACTCACTCCTGCTCCCTGACTTTCATGGACCTGTGACACACTGCTAGTGTCTTCCACAGTGAAGACAGATGCAAAGTACTCATTAAATTAATTTGCCGTTCCTTTGTCCCGCATTACTACCCCACCAGCTTAATTTCCAGTGGTCTAATATCAACTCTCACCACTCCTCCTTTTTACTCTTTATATAACTGAAAAAACTTTTGGTATCCTGCTTTATATTATTGGTTAGTCTGCCCTCATATTTTATCTTTTCTCTTCTTATAGCTTTTTTTTAGTTGCCTTTTGTTGGATTTTAGAAGCTTCCCAATCATACAACTTCCCACTCACTTTTGCTACCTTATATGCCCTTCCCTTGGCTTTTATGCAGTCTTTAACTTCCTTTATCAGCCACAGCCATTGCCTACCCCAGCCATTTGAGAACTTCTTCCTCAATGGAACATATTTATCCTGTGCCTTGAGAACTATTCGCAGAAACTTCACCCATCTCTGCTCTGCATCACCCCTGCCAGTATCTTCCCCTCTCATGTTTCTGAGATTCCCTTTATTCCATTGTGATACTGATAAATGTGAGTTATGCTTTTCTGTCTCAAATTACAGTATGAAAATTCAATCATATTAAGCTCCGAAATAAAATCTGGGTTATTATGCAATACTAATCTAAGACGGCCTTTCCCTGAGTAGGCTCAAGCACAAGCTGCTCTAAAAAGCCATCTTGTAGGCATTCAACAAATTCCCTCTCTTGCAATCCGACAACAACCTGATTTTCCCAAACCCTTGCATATTGAAGTCCCCATTCGAACGTACCAATACCCTTATTACATGCCTTTTCCAGCTCTATGCAATCTCAACCTCACATTTTGGCTACTATTTGAGGCCTATATATGATTCCCATAACGGTTGTTCTACCCTCACAATTTCTTAACTCCATCTACAAAAATTCGACATTCTCTGACCCTATGCCACCTCTTTCTAAACCTGTAATTCCATCTCTTACCAACAGCGTAACACCACAGCCTATGCCATCCTGCCAGTCTTGTCGATTCAAAGTATATCTTTTGATGTTAAGCTTGCAACTATGGCCTTCTTTTGGCCACGACTCAGTGATGCCCCCATTGTCATACCAACTAATCTCTAAATGCTCGTCCACCTTATTCCGAGTGCTACGTGCATTTAAATACAGCACCTTCCATCCTGCATTCTTTGCTCTTTTGAATCCTGCCTCTGTGGTACAATTTAACTATTTCTCTGTCAACATTTCAATCCTTGGGATATTTTAATCCTTGGAAAAAATACTGGCTGTCCATCGATGACTCGCATTAAAATTCTATCAGGTCTTCCCCTCAGTCTCTGCTACTCCAGAGAGAAAAAAAACAGGTTTATCTACCCTCTTATTATAGCACCTGCCCCCTAATGAAGGCAGCATCCTGATAAGCCTCTTCTGCACCCTCTTCAAAGCTTTCACATCCTTCCTATACTGCGGTGACCAGAATTGAATGCAATACTGGAGATGTAGATTAACTAGAGTATTACAAAGCTGCACCTCTCAACTCTTGAACTCGACTCCTCAACTACTGAAGGCCTTGGAGTCTAAGATCCCTCTGCATATCAACAGTCAAAGATTTTGCATTAACTGTCTATTGTCCCTTTACGTTTGATCTTGCAAAGTGCGACACTTCAGATTTTGCCAGGTTAAACTCCGACTGCCATTTCTCTGCCCATAACTTCAACTGATATACACTCAGCGGCCACTTTATTAGCTACAACCGTTTCCTAGGCTATCCCAGAATTCAATCTCTGTCATAGGAATATAACCACAAGTTATCTTAAAAGTCATGCAACATTCTAACTTTTAAATACCAAATAAAGAGTGGTCTCCTTATTTGGTACCTAATAAAACAGCAAGTAACAGTATGTTTGTGGTCTTCTGCTGCTGTAGCCCATCCACTGCAAGGTTCACAGTATTGTGCATTTAGAGATGGTCTTCTGCACAAATTGTTATAAATGTATGGTTACTTGAGTTACTGTCTCCTTCCTGTCAGCTTGAATCAGTCTGGCCACTCTCCTCTCTCTGACCACTCTCATTAACTTGATTTTGCCCACAGAACTTCCACTCACTGGGTATTTTTGTTTATTTTTTGCACCATTCTCTATAAACTCTTGTGCATAAAAATTTGAGGAGATCAGCAGTTTCTGAGATACTCAAACTACCCTGTTTGGCACCAATAATCATGCTATGGTCAATGTCACTTAGATTACATTTCTGATGTTTGGTCTGAACCACAACATGCTCTTGAACATGTCTACATACTTTTATGCATTGAGTTGCTGCCATATGATTGGGTGATTAGATATTTGCATTAATGAGCTGGTATATAGATATAATTAATAAAGTAGCTACTGAGTGGATATCCTACTGTATCCTTTGCCAAACTTTTATGCTATCCGCAACAGCACCAATCTATATATCATCTACATATTTACTAATTCCCTATCAATATTTTCATCCAGGTCATTTATATACTGTATATCACAAATAGCAGAGGTCCCAATATGGATCACTGCAGAACACTACTAGTTACTAATCTCCAGCCAGAATAAGTCCCATTGGTCACTATCCTCTGTACTCTATGGGCAGCCAATTTACCATGGATCCTATTCATCTTAATCTGGCTGAGACTAAGGCCAAACACCTTACTAAATTCCATGTAGACAACGTCCACAGCTCCACCTTCAACAATCATCTTCATAACCTCCTTGCGAAAGTCAATCTAGTTAGAAAGTCATGACTTATCCCACACAAAGCCATGCAGATTGTTCCTAATTAGGTAAATTTTCCAGATGTTTATAAATCCTATGCCTAAGAATCCTCTCCAGTAACTTCCCTAGTACTGATGATAGACTCGCCAGTCTATAATTTCTAGGATTATCCCATTTCCCTTGCTGTTTAAAGGACAGCATTAGTAGGATTAAAGGGGGCCTTTTTTGGTTAGCTGCTGGAGACTAGTGGTGTTCCGCAGCGGCCAATGTTGGGACTGTTTCTTTTTACATTATATGTCAATGATTTGGATGACGGAATTGATGGATTTTTGGCCAAGTTTGTGGACGATACTAAGTTAGGTGGAGGGGTAGATGGTGCTGAGGAAGCAGGAAGTCTGCATTAGGACTTAGACAGATTAAGAGAATGGGCAAAGAAGAGGTAGATGGAATCTAGTGCAGGGAGATGTATGGTCATGCACTTTGGTAGAAGGAAGTAAACCATTTTCTAAATGGGGAGAAAGGTACAAAGGGCCTTGGAAACCCTCATGCACGATTCCCTAAAGGGTTAATCACAAACACAAGAAAATCTGCAGACGCTGAAAAACCAAAGCAACACACCTAATGCTGAAGAAACTCAGCAGGTCAGGCAGCATCTATGGAAAGGAGTAAACAGTCCACGTTTTAGGCTGAGACCCTTCTTCAGGACTAACTTCCAGGTTGAGTTGGTGGTAAGGAAGGTAAATGCAATGTTAGCATTCATTTCAAGAGGACTAGAATATAAAAACAAGCATGTAATTCTGAGGCTTTATAAGGCATTGTTCAGACTGCACTAAAGAGTATTGTAAGAAATTTTGGGCCCCTTATCTAAGAAAGAATGTGTTGGCATTGGAGAGGGTCCAGAGGAGGTTCACTAGAATGATCCCTGGAATGGAAGGGTTAATGTAGGAGAAGCATTTGCTAATCCTATGCCTTAACTCCCTGGAGTTTAGAAGAATGAAGGAGGATCTCATTGAAACTTAGTGAATATTGAAAAGCTTAGATAGAGAGGATGTGTAGAGAATAATTTTTACAGTTTAGGAGTCTCGGACCACAGGACACAGTCTCAGAATAGAAAGACGTCCCTTATAGAACAGAGATGAGGTTGGAGCTGACATTGGATGCATGTCAACTTTGACAGGTTTTCAAGACATTACTTCCTACAACGTGGAATTGAACAGAATGGACGGCAGCGATGCTTCACTACCAGATGAACTCAACGCCTTCTATGCCCCCTTTGAAAGGAAGAGTATAACTACAGCTATAAAGATCCCTGCTGCACCCAGTGACCCTGTGACCTCTGTCTTGGAGGCCAATGTTAGGCTGTCTTTCAGGAGGCTGAACCCTCGCAAGGCGGCAGGCCCTAATGGAGTACCTGGTAAGGCTCTGAAAACTTGTGCCAACCAACTGGTGGAAGTATTCAAAGACATTTTCAATCTCTCACTGCTATGGTTAGAAGTTCCCACTTGCTTCATAAAGGCAACAATTATACCAGTGCCTAAGAAGACTAGTGTAATCGGCCTTAATGACTATCGCCCAGTAGTACTCATTTCATGATGATGAAATGCTTTAAGAGGTTGGTCATGGCTAGAATGAACTCCTGCCTCAGCAAGGACCTGGTCCCACTGCAATTTGCCTATTGCCTCAATAGGTTTATGGCAGAGACAATCTCAACGGTTCTTCACATGGCCTTAGATCACCTGGGCAATATGTCAGGATACTGTTCATTGACTATAGCTCATTGTTTAATACCATCATCCCCACAAGTCCTGATTGATAGCTACAGAACTTGGGCCTCTGTATCGCCCTCTGCAATTGCCAGAAGACCACAATCTGTGCAGATTGGTGATAATATCTTCTCCTTGCTGACGATCAACACTGGTGCACCTCAGGGGTGTGTGCTTAGCCCACTACTCTACTCCCTCTATGTGCATAACTGTGTGGCTAGGTATAGCTCAAATGCCATCTATAAAATTGCTGATAATGCAAACATTATTGGTAGAACCTCTAATGGAGATGAGATGAGGATCTAACCCGGCCCCAACACAATGATGCAGCTATAAAGAAGGCAGGACATTGGCTGTATTTCATTAGAAGTTTGAAGAGATTTGGTTTGTCACTTAAAGCACTTGAAAACTTCTATAGATATAACGTGGAGAGCACTCTGACAGGCTGCATCACAGACGTGTGTGTGTGTGGGGCGGGAGGGGGTGGCTACTGCACAGAACCAAAAGAAGCTACAGAAAGCTGTAAAATTGGGCAGCTCCATCTTGGGTACTAGCCTCTGTAGTTCCCAAGACATCTTCAAGGAGGCGTGCCTCAGAAAGGTGACGTCCATTATTAAGGACTCCCAGCACCCAGGGTATGGCCTCTTCTCATTGCTATAGACAGGACAGAGGTACAGAAGCTGGAAGACACACACTCAATGATTGAGGAACAGCTTCTTCCCCTCTGCCATCTGATTCCAAAATGGACATTGAACCCACGAACACTAACTCACTTAAAAAAAAATTACTCCTGTTTTTGCACTACTTTCAATCTACTTTTTATATATATAAACTGCAATTTATTTATTTATTCTTTCTTTCTATATTATGTATTGCATTGAACTGCTGCTGCTAAGTTAACAAATTTCACGTCACATGCTGGTGAAAATAAACCTGATTCTGAACTGTTTCAGCCAGAGGGTGGTGAGTCTGTGGAATTCATTGCTACAGACAGCCGTGCAGGCAAAGTCACCGGGTATATTTAAAGCAGAAGTTGATAGGCTCTTGATTAGTCAGAGTATCAATGGTTTTGGGGAGAAGCAGGAGAGGGACAATAATTCAGCCATGATTGAATGACAGAGCAGACTCAATGGGCCAGGTGGCCCAACTCTGCTCCAGCATTTTATGGTTTTATGGTTTATTAGCTACTTGCCAATCCTCCAGGACATCACTTATGGCTAGAAAGGACATGAAAATATTGCTCAAGGTCCCAAAAATCTTGTCTATTGCTGCTCTTAATTAACCTGAGGACATCATTCTCTAACACTACTTTATTTGACATCTTGAAATGGTCTGAAGGACCGGCTTCTGTGCTGTATATCTCTGTGTTTCTATGTCTAGCTGATGCTTACATCTCAGGTGTTAAAGGAGGTGGCTATGGAGATAAGGAGAGTATTGGTTGTATCTTAAATTCCATAGATTCTAGAAAAGTTCCCACAAGTTGGAAGATAACAAATGAACACTTTTTCATGACTCATGAACACTACCTCACTATTTTTCTTTTGCACTATTTATTTATTTTATTTTTATTGTAACTTGTAGTAGTTTATTTTCAAGTTCAAGTTGAGGTTTATTGTCATTCAACCATATACATGTATACCATTAAACAAAGCAATCTTCAACGTGCATTAGGTGAGAAGACAGGAGATTGGTGCTGAGAGGGAAAATGGATCAGCCATGATGAAATGGCAGAGCAGACTCAACAGGCCAAATGGCCTAATTCTGCTCCTATATCTTAAGGTCTTATAATACAGTACACATAACTCATAAACTGACACACAACATGTTACCACAAATAAATTAACAAATAATAAGGTACATTTGTGAAAAAGGAAGGAGAGAGTTAACAGAGGACGACAAACTGACATTGGTAACTAGAATCTATTTTGAGCCACAGAAATGATAATCTGATTGGACAGAATCACCAATAAGATTCATGAAAGAAAAACCATGTCTAACATTGAAAGAGCTTTTCTATGTTGTATCTAGCAAAACAGATAAGGTGGAATTGGTGGATATGAAGAATTTAGATTTTCAGAAGCTTTCAGTAATTGGTTATTGGTTTATTGTTGTCAGTTTTGCCATAATACAGTGAAAAAATGTCTTCTGGTAAGATGGAAGCTCGTTTGGTTGCAGCAGCTTCCATGGGGTCGAAAAGATGTGCTTCTGTCTGATTGAAAACTATTTTTAACGATCACAAGATCTTGCTACACATTAAGAATTTAAAGAACTGCAGGTTGCACCATCAGCGAGTTGCTCACTGGCGGAGAGAATGAAGGAGATGCTTGTCTGAGTTGATGCTGGTTTACAGTCAAATAGTGAACGGCTGTCATGGTTGGCTTTTTAGTGATCAAAAGACCCTTTTGGACATTTATAATCTGGTGCGCTATAAGATCGATTTGCTGATCTATTGGCTAAGAGCAGGGTCAGATGGCGGAGGAGCTGTGTGAACTCGGTTGTGGTGAGGACCAGCCTTCAAGCAACTGCAGAGCCACCTGTTTCGCAGCCACTGGGAGGGAGGCGACCGAGCCAGGTGCTCCACTGGGGGTGGCGTGGCATGGCGCGGCATCCGGGCTGACTCCTTAGTGTGTGCTTGCGTGAAGACGAGCTCTTTTGTGGTCGGCTCCAGATTTTGGCGGCACTCAAAGGACTCAGGGCGTCGAGCAGTGGGATCACCTGTTTTACAGCCGCCGGGTGAGAGGCATCTGGTGCGCTCCACCGAGGCTGGAGTTGGAGCACGTCCAGAGTGCTTGCTTAGCCAAAGACAAGCTCTTTTGCGGTCGACTGAAGATTTCAATGGAATAAGGATCTAGACTATATTCATGTATATATTGAATGGTTGTAATTTTTTCTTACTGATATCCTATACGGGCTTGTTATCTTGTACATGCAAGGACTGGGCCTCAAGCCATGATATCCTGTGGGGTTGGGTGCAGTGGGGCTGGTGCACCCCGAGGAGTGTTGTGGTCAACTGAAATTTTTGACGGGTATTTTGTGTGGTTGTATCTTATTTATCTGTTATTTTATACAGGCTTGTAGTCCTGTATGTGCATGGATTGGGCCCCAAGCTGCAGTTCCTGGGGGGCTTGGAGCGCGGAGTGGCGCAGCATCCAGGTTATGGAAGTCAGACTCTATTGTAGACAACTGCGGATTGACGGCACGAGCTTTTGTTTACGCTTTTATTGTGATACTTTTAAAATTGTGATTGTGATACTTTTTTGTGTATCTCATGTGTGCTTTGTGCACCCTGATCCCGTAGCAATGCTGTTTCATTTGGTTGTATTCATGAATATTCATATAAGTGAAATGACAATTAAACTCGAATTGAATTGAAAAGGTTCTGTTTGCATGCCATCCATACAGATAATTCTCTGCAGAAATACATTGAGATAGAACATAAAGGGAAAACAGAATACAGAATATAGTGTTACAGTTAGAGTTAGTGCACTAGAGGTTGGCACAGAGGTGTCAAGAAAACAACCTCTTCCTTAATGTCGCAAAAACAAAGGAGCTGGTTGTGGCTAACCCCCATTGACATCAATGGATCTGAAGTTAAGAGGGTGAACAGCTTTAAGTTCCTCGGCATACACATCGCCGATGATCTCACGTGGTCTGTACACACCAGCTGTGTGATGATTAAAGCACAACAGCGCCTCTTTCCCTCAGACGGTTGAAGAAGTTTGGTTTGGGCTCCCAAATCCCAAGAACTTTCTACAGGGGCACAATTGAGAGCATCCTGACTGGATGAATCACTGCCTGGTATGGGAACTGTACTTCCCTCAATCACAGGACTCTGCAGAGAGTGGTGCAGACAGCCCAGCACATCTGTAGATGTGAACTTCCCACTATTCAGGACATTTACGAAGACAGGTGTGTAAGAAGGGCCTTGAAGGACCTTGGGGACCAGAGTCACCCCAACCACAAACTGTTCCAGCTGCTACCATCCGGGAAACGGTACCACAACGTAACAGCCAGGACCAACAGGCTCCGGGACAGCTTCTTCCACCAGGCCATCAGACTGATTAACTCACGCTAATATAATGTATTTCTATGTTACATTGACTGTCCTGTTGTACATACTATTTATTACAAATTACTATAAAAAGCACATTTCACATTTAGACGGAGACATTACGAAAAGATTTTTACTCCTCATGTATATGAAGGATGTAAACAATAAAGTCAATTCAATTCAAATAAAATGCAAGGGCCATGACAAGGTAGGCTGAGAGATCAAGAGTTCATCTGTAGTGTTTGAGGCGTCCATTCAAGAAAATGATTATGATGGGCTGGAAGATGTTCTTGAGTCTGATGTTCTCAAGCTTTTGTACCTTCTGCCCATTGGGAGGGGGGAGAAGTGAGAACGACTAGGGTGGGAGAGATCCTTGATTATGTTGGCTGCTCTCCTGACGCCGCTGTGATGCATCTGGATTGGGCGTTTTCTATAGTGCATCAGAAAAAAATGGTGAGGATCACCGTGGACATGCCATACCAGAGGTTACTAAATATAATTAGGGCACATACGGTAGATATGTAAATGACATGAGCAGATGGAGCTATCAGCATATTGTATATATAGAACATTGAAATGTTGCTGTAAGTGAACATAGCAAGGTCCTGGAGAAGTTGCTTTGGACTGTGGATCAGTTCTTACTCAAGTTTGAAGTGAAAACCTTGAAGAGTCATCTTTGATTGGTGCCATCACAAATCTTTGAGAGCCATGGATCTGGCACATGTAAACGAGTGACCAAAGGAAGGACGGAAGCATTGAGTAAAGGAGCTTAGACATCATGTTGCAGTTTACAAATCATTGGTTTAGTAGCACTTGGACTGGAGGGTTTGAGTTGTGAGTTCCGAATGGATAGCCTAGGACTGTTCCCCTGGGTGAAGAAGGTGGGGTGACCTGCAGAAATTTATAAAATTATGAGGGACATAGATATGGTAGGCAGTCACAGCCATTTTCTAGTGGTAGGGGAGTCTAAAACTAGAGGGCATAGGCTTAAGGTGCGTGAGTAAAGATTTTAAGGGAATGTAAGCAGCAAGTTTTTAACACAGAAGGTGGTGGGCACGTATATGGATTGAGCTGCCTGAAAAGGCAAGTAAAACTACAGTATTTAAAAGACATTTTTAATGGACAGATACATGGACTGCAAAGGTTTAGAACGATATAGGCCAGACATAGGGAGATGGGATTAGTATAGACAGTCATCTCGGTTGGCACAGACAAAATTGGGCTGAATGGCCTCACAACTTTATAAGGATAAGAAGTGATTGAACCACAAGTGATTGAACAACTTTGATCATTTATATCAGTTGACTGTTTACTAACTTCAATAAAGGATATTTTGTTGATATTTCTACATCTATAATTTGGCTTTGTAAACAGCATCACTCACTAGCATCTAGGGATTCTCATTATTGCCCCACTGGTGACACAAAGGTCGAAAGGTATCACCAGCAGTCAAAGGGAAAGTGGGTGGAATTCCTGATGTTTATTCTTTAGGAAGAGGTCCAGTGGTCTGTCTGATGAAGACACAGAAGGAAATCACAGTTCAATGTGGGGTGCCAGACCTCTCCCTGGGGTTATGGAATCTTCCTGGAATATTAAACCTGTTTCAGTGTGTCAAAAGAAAGCCCAGTCCCAAAGTTATTAAAGGAAAAATAATCGAAATAAACAAACAATTCACTGACAAATCCATTTTAGGTATGCGATTTGGGAAAAGAGTTAATAGTCCTGACGAAGGGTCTCGGCCCGAAATGTCGACAGCGCTTCTTCCTATAGATGCTGCCTGGCCTGCTGTGTTCCACCAGCATTTTGTGTGTGTTTAATAGTTATCTTAAATTATTTTACAGCAAACAGTACCACACATAAAATGCTGAACCATCTTAGCAGGTAAGGCAGCATCTACGGAGGGAGATGAAAGTGGATGTTTCAGACCAAGATAATAAGGACTCCAAAGTCAGAAGGCAGAAGTCAGAATAAACCAGTGGGAGGAGTTGTGGTAGCACATGAGCTGGTCAATGACAGGTGAATCCCGGTGAGCCGGGGGGGGGTGGGGTGGGGATGGTGTAAAAGTGGGATTGATAGCTGGGAGGTGATAGGTGGAAGAGCAAAGGGGTGAAGAAGGAAGAATCTGATAGGAGGGGACAGTAGACTCTGGGATAATGGGAAAAAGGGGGGAACCTGAGCAAGGAAGGTGTGGGTAATGGGCAATGATCAGATTCTTCCTTCTTTGGCCCTGTATCTCTTCCAGCTATTTTACCTCCCAGCTTCTCATCGTATGATCCCCATTTCACCCTTCCCCTGCTCATCTATCACCATGCTCCCACCCACTTACACCCTTTTATTCTGTTGACTACCCTCTTTCTCTCCAATTGTGATGAAGGGTCTCGGCCTGAAAAGTCCATTTCCCTCCATGGACGTTGTCTGACCTGCTGAGATCAACCAGCATTTTGTGCGTGTTGCTTCAGAATTCCAGCATCTGCAGTTTTTTGTGTGTCTCCAATGCTTCAGGGAGGTTTGAAATTGATGCTATTGTGAACAGTTTATCTACAGGATTACTTCCATACTGTCTACTGACACAAATACTCTTAACGATCGATTCTAGCATCAGTGAAACTGGTGTTTGGTGCATTTCAGCACAGTACATTTTCCCTATTTAAACTTCCATTATTTTGTCAAAGAAGTGTTATAAAACAATTTAAACACTACAGGCAAGATGTGCAAACTGTCACTTGACAAAGCCATTTACTTTAACAGGGATTAGCAAGGTCAGCCAGATCTATGAAAATATGATGCTGAACCAGGTGCAGAATTTATTGGCAATGTCAAGTATTAATCATTGTTCTTAGGAACTGGAACCCTAATGAAATCGCAACTGGAGTTCAAACTGACATGGTTTTTAGCTTCATTTCCCAGATATTCTGGAAGTCCACACCTTTAGGTCACAACCTAATGTGTTTACCATCTTTAAAAGAGTCAAATTGCCAAGACTGATTTAAAGTCTTCTGATGCTCCATATGTCCCATTGGTACATTTCTCTGATGAATCCAATGTACTAAACTGAGCTTACATTTCCTGATAAAAATAGCCTTGATTTCCTGGCATTTTTATGTAATGTTGATGGACATTTAGTGCATGTGAGTCAGCAGTGGCAGGATCACACACCTTGCCCTCAGTTTCCGAGAGTGAGACTTCTGGAGCTCGGCAAGTTTAGATTGTTAGGCTGCCAGATGTGGTACAGTGCAAGATTTCCAAATGCCTTGAGACTTTGCAAAAACACTGGAAGCCTAATGACTCGATGTCAATCCTGAATTTCCTCAAAACATTGGTAACAGCCTCATCAACAACATCCATCATTATTCACTCTTTCAATGCTGCCTGAACATTTAAAGCAGGTCCAGAGATTTCCTTGTTGTGGTCTCCCTCACCCATCCTGTTGCATCATCTGTGGAGATTCACAAGGATAATTCTGGGAATGAAGGGGTTAACATATGAGGAGCATTTGGCAGCTTCGGACCTGTACTCACTGGAATTTAGAAGGATGGTGGATAGGGAAGAAATCTCATTGAAACCTACCAAATGTTGAAAGGACTAGATAGGATGGATGAGGAGAGGATGTTTCCTACAGTGGGGATATCCAGAACTAGAGGGCACAGCCTCAAAACTGAGGGGCGACCCTTTAGAACAGAGATAAGGAGGAATTTTATTAGCCAGAGAGTAGTAATGTGTGGAATGTTCTGCCACAGACTGCGATGGAGGCCAAATCTGTGGGTATATTTAAGTTGGAAGTTGATAGTTTCCTGATTGGTCAGGGCATCAAAGGATATGGCAAGAAGACAGGTGTATGGAGTTGAGTGGGATCTGAGACTAGCCATGATGGAATGGCAGAGCAGACTTGATGGGCTGAATGGTGTAATTCTGCTCCTATGTGTTGTGGTCTTAACAGCACGTAGTAGTTTCCTTTAGTGCTTAAGCATCTGTGTTCCATCCTTTTTTCATAGATGCTACCTTGCAAGATTTTTTTTGCACACTTCTTTACCCATGGCGGTTAATATAGGGCAACATGGTAGCGTAGAGGTTAGTGTAATGCCAGTGAACTGGGTTCAATTCCTCCGACTGTCTGTAAGGAGTTTGTACATTGTCCCTGTGACTGCTTGGGTTTCCTCCAGGTGGTCTTGTTTCCTCCCATGTTCCAAAGACGTACGGCTCAGTAGGTAGTTGGTCACATGGGGTAAACTGGATGGCACAAGCTTGTGGTTCAGAAGGGCCTAGTACAATGCTGTATCTCTAAACAAAATAAATATGAAACCAACAATTGTAGATTCACAGAAAGGGAGTTCCAGGCTGAGGGAACAAAATTGTTGATGACACTGCTGCCTCAAATCAGGAGCTGAGCTAACCACAGCCATCACAGCACATCTGAAGTTATTTCGGGGGTTCCATTCCTTGAGAGCTGTTATCTCACAGTTCTAGTGACCCGAGATTATGCATCCTCCCTGTGACTCTGTCAGTTTCCATTGGGTGTTGTAGAGTAAGTTACACAGGACATAAACAGGCTCTTCGGCCATTGAGTTGACACCCACCATCAATGATCCGTTTACACTAATCTCATTTTATTCAGAGTCAGAATCAGGTTTAATATCGCTGGCTTATGGCATGAAATTTGTTGTTTTGTGGCAGCAGTACAATAGAATACATAATAATAGAGAAAAAACTGTGAAGTACAGTAAGTGTGTGTGTGTATATATATATTAAAAAACAGGTAAATTAAGTAAGTAGTGGAAAAATAAAAAAATAAAAAAAAGTAGTGAGGTAATGTTCATGGGTTCAACGTCCATTCAGAAATTGGATTGCAGAGGGCAAGAACCTGTACTTGAATTGTTGAGTGTGCATCTCCAGGCTCCCGTACCTCCTTCCTGATGGTAGCGTTGACCACCTGTACACTATGTGCAATTTCCAGCAACTAATAAACTTTATCAACCCTCACGAACCTTGAGGATGTGCAAGGAAATCAGAATACCCGGAGGAAGCCCACACTGTCTCAGGGTGGATGAGCAAACACCAAGGTTCTAGTGCTTCAGTTTCCTCCTAGATCCCAAATTCATGGAGGGTGGTAGGCTATGTGGCCACTGAAAATTGGTTCGAATGTGCAAATGAGTGGCAGAATTCGAATCCCTGCTTAGAGGAGGATTAAGGTAAATGAGGCTTGTTCAATTCTGTTTCTCTGTGTGATTCTATGTGATTTGATATTCGCTTCATATTTTTGTAATGGTCACAGGGAATCAAAATAGGGGACTTACTTAATGATGCCACCAAGCAGCACAACCAACCACTGTGATGATAATATCCTGTTGTAGACACAATAATGAAAATGCATTGCTAAAGGACATTGTGGCTACGCTTGTAAGGTTCAGTGCAGTGCCTGAAGACGCATATATGCCTTTAGGATTCTTAATCTATTCCACTTTGTCTTTGTGCCCACACAGATCATGTACAGAAATCATTCTTAGAAGACCAGGTAAAGATGTGATTCATTAATGTCCGTCAGCCCCCACCTCCACCCTTACTCCCATTCACAACAGCTCTCACCCATGCTAACCCCTCCCTAACCCATGCTTAGATAGCTGCCCTGGATAAGAATTCATGGCCCTATATTGTTAACGGGACAGCCTGGTGCAGTGTCTCCATTCGCCTTACCCTGCCTCCTTCTCTTTTGTGTCATACACTTCATTTCTCTCTTTTGGATTCACTATGCTGGGGGCCCTGTACTCTGGATATCAGAATCAGAATCAGAATACTTGCAAATTGTTGTTTGTGCCAGCAAAGACATAAAATTACAAAATAAATGAATGGTGCATTCTGGCGACAAGCAGTCAGGTTAGGGGTCTCCAACGCAAAGGGAGGAGAAGTATTCCCATTATGTGTGCTTGAAGTGATTCTGTGCACAGATCCTCTGCTGTAGTACTAGTACTGTGCTGCTTCTGCAAAGATATGGCCGAATATGAATGACTAACTGGGCCTGACGGATTGTGTGTCTAAGGCAAAGTTAGCATCAGTGAGACTTGCCCTGGCATATGTTCCTTACTCCCCAAATCCTAGCACAAAATAGAATCTAAGAACAGAGGTTTATACTTCAACAAGCTCTTTGTACAGGCAGTTAAAGTCACAAAGCCCTGTCTTTTATTGGATTCACTGGTGTTTATGGTGTTTGGCTGCTATACAAAGTGGATGTTAAAATGAATAGAGCTTCTCAAATATTCACATGGCATTCAGAGTAAACCAGCAGGAATATTGTTTACTAGGTCTTTTTCTAAAACAAGTTACTTTCTGTAGGTGTACCTCCACTCAGCCAATAGATTTTTGGATGTTTAAGTTCAGGGAGTTATTACATGACAATGACAATAAGGTAAAAGATTAGTCATGGTCTTAATGGAGGGTGAAGCAGGCTTGAGGGCCAAAAGGCCTTCTTCAGCTTCCTTCCTTATATTTAAGTTCTGAAAAATATATTCTGAAATCAGCATCGAATTGGCTCATTGGTTTCCCCACATCTCTCTTGCTAGTCATCTGGATCTGGCAGCATACACTAAAACACAGCCGTGCTGCTTTGCTCTGGCTGCACTTTGGCAGTATAGTCAACTTGTTTGGGGGAGAAATGTTGTGGATATTTGACTTGAGAATCAAGCAGTTATTTTCCCTGCAGATAAAGGGCTGATTACTTCAAAATGCAACCTGAACCTAACAAATGGGGGGCAGGGGTGGGAATAAGCAACGATGCAATCCTACTTTAAGGAAATGCCAATAGTTGATTTTTTACAAAATAAGCCAAACATATAACATGGTATACACAGTGCTTTAGTTGTTAGCAATTAGGCAATTATAGAAGCATCCAAAAAAGTAACATGCATTACTGGCACCTTTCATGACACCAAGTCAACATAAAACATATTACAGACAATATATTAAAGTACTTTTGAAGCAATATTACTTGGTTATGAGGGAATGACACTATTTGCACATCCCCACAAACAGCACTGGCCTGATAATACAGTATTAAGTGTTAGTCGTGTAAATTGTGGGATAAGTATTGGCCAGGACACTCATGAGAAACTTTATACTCTTCTTTAAAATAGTACCATAGAGTTTAAATATATATATATATCTGAGATTGCAGGTAGAGCCCTAATGTAAGATTTCATTAAGTAGATACCTGACAGTTCAGAACTACTTCAGTAGAATATGAAAGGGGATGGGGGAGAGGGCTTAAAGTTTTCACTCATTGCTTAACAATACTTCCACCCACTCCTCCAGAAACAGACAGGAGTGCCATCCATTCTAATGACTCATAATATACAATCATCTGACTGCAATAGCCTCAGCCATTACTTCCAATGGACTGTAAATGTATGGTGTAGAATCCACGGAAAACTGTGTTGTCATTAAATTGGTCAGCAATGGAAAAACAATATTTTTTTCTGGATCTGTACTACACTTTTTCAGAATTTGAAGTACTATTCCCTCATGCAAGAGACATGGAGACCTACAGCATGGAAACAGGTCCTGTAGCCTACAGAGTCCTTGCTGAACTAATTGAGAACTTAACATTCAGTGAACTGGATTATCTGTTACTGTGCATTGATATCTCCTCCACAAACAACCAGGAGCTTGGGAATAAATCTGTCCTTACATAAACCATTATTTCAGCTTTTTAGAATACTCTTTTAGCTACACATGAAGGATGTGGGATCAGAAACATTTATCATTCCACCTTTGCTGAACTGACCCCGTGACCTACACTGCCACTGCAAACTTGACATTTTCCTGTGATTGCCGTTTGCAATTGAAGTATGGTTTGGGTTAGGACTTTTCCCCCAGCTAACCTCTGTAAGGTCTGCAGGATTTTTTCTATATTACAAACCAGTTGCCTCTTCTCCCTGATGTATTAATTTAAAAAAAAGATAGCAAAGTCTAGACCTGCTTGTAAATGATTTACACCTGTTTCACTTTCAGTCCAGCCGCCACTGTTTGGAATGTGAGAACTAATGCAGAGTCTGGATGTATACTGACATCAGCATGGAAAGAAGGGACCTAGACGCAGGTCTGCTGAGACTAACCAGAAGGACATTTGTTTTTCCACAATTTTAAATTCGCTGAGAAAGTGGTTATTCTTGCAACTTAACCATTAATTACAGTTATTCAAAAAACCCATGGAGAATAATCATTTATGAACCATAACCCTGTTTGGAAAGCTTTAACACCTCCATTAAGACTGTAAAGGGAGGAACCTGACACTGTGTGATAACATGGCAACATGCCATCACAATGCAGTTTTACACAAAACTTCTGATTTGCAAAGAAAATCCCCATTAAGTCAAGATTTTGCAAGAATGGCATTTTCTTTAGTTAGAAGAATGGATTTCACATGACTTTATAACCACCTGCTCCTCCCTAAGTTGAAGATTTGCTGAACATCTCCAGTTGAGTATGATGTTCTCCCAAGGGTTATTCCTCTATGGAGAATGCCTGCGAATTTCTTTGTTTAATGTGGTGAGACTAATGTGCACACAACCATTACACGGTCTGTGACAGATCGGGGCCAGGGACCGTGACTGAGGCCTTTCACTGCTGTAACCTTCTTGCCATTGTGATGTGTCATCATCTTCTGCCAGCTCTGCCAATGAGGTCTTGCTTGGATCTCTCTGTCAGGAGCCTCTCCTTTGACCTTACTGCCATGGGTGACCTGACCAAGAGATCAACTCCAGATGGCATTGCTGTCAGGATCTTAGGAACTCGTAAGCTTCTCCACCATGACAAGGTGATGATCCTTGGAGAATTGTTGAACCATAGAATCAAAGATAATAGAAACAGGTCCCTTGACCCTCTGAATTCATGCTAAACAACAAGCAATCATTTACAATAACACCATTTTATTCTCTCATTCCCTCCAACTCTTGAGATTTTACATTCAACTGCAACAAGAGGTAATTTGCCTACCTACCACTGTATGACTTCTGGATGCAAGAGGAAACTGGAGCATCAGGGGAAACCCCGTGGTCTTGGGGGAATGCACAAATTCCACACAGACAGTATTTAAAGTCAGGGTTGAACCTGGGTCACTGGGATTATGAGGTCACAACACTACTACCGGTCACTGATGAAAAGCCTGTCCAGGAGTTTTCTCTTCAGCACACTTGTTATAAAGATGGAGATTGCAGTACTTTGACTGAGTGAGAAGTTGCTTTTGGAGCCGTGAAGGTTATCTTACAACAATAACCTTCTTTGCATACAAACAAGTCACTGATAACAAAGAGGTGCAGATTACAGTGCTTCAGTCAGTATTGGAGAATTAGAGAACAAACCATGGAAGATGCATTAAAGATGGGTAGATCTACAATAGAGGACCCAATCCTGCAAAAAGTTGAGGGAAGTAACAGGGAGAATTGAACAAATCAATGCACTCACCTAGACCTTCACATCACATAAGTACAGATTGTATAGACTTCATATATTCGGTGACCAGTTTATTAGGTGCACTTGTACACCTGCAGATTAATGCTAATATCTATTGAGCCAATCATGTAGCAGCAACTCAATGCATAAAAGCATGCAGACATGGTCAAAAGGTTGACTTGTTGTTCAGAGCAAGTATCAGAAAGGGGAACAAAAGGCTCTGGAGTACAGGTTCCCAACCTGGGGTCTACAGACCCCTACCGTTAACAGAGAGGTCCGTGGACCCCAGGCCGGTAACCACTGCACTATAGCGTGAAAGCAATTGTAAAAAATCCAGTCAGCGGCAGTTCTGTGATGGAAAATGCCTCCTTCATGAGAGGTCAGAGGAGAATGGGCAGATTTGTTCAAGCTGACAGGAAGGTGACAGTAACTTAAATAACCACACATCACAGTAGAGTATCTCTGAATGCACAACATGTCAAATCTTGAAGTGGATGGGCCATAGCAGAAGAAGACCACATACATAGACTCAGTGGTCCCCTTATTTCATACAGCAGCTTAGCTGATAAAGTGGCCACTGAGCGTGCATTGCTTGGAAACTTGCTGTGCATCAATTTACTGCCAACTTTCTTATGACAGTGAATGTCCTTCATAAAACACAGATAGAGGAAAGCTTGAAAGGTGCCATATAACATGTCAGCTATGAAACCTTATCTTTCCTCTCACAGTCTGCATTTCCCGACGTAGCTGCATGCATGTAAGTGACAAATAGGAACTGTTAGTCAAACTCGGGAAAAGAAACAATAAACAATGGTTTGATTACACAATGGAGAGCCTGGACACCTTCAGCAAAACCATCCTTTATTGGTGTTGTGAGTAAACAAGAAAAGGAAGACCTGTTACGGAGAAAGGTTATTTTCATCCATTAGGTGGTTGAAGCCTGGGTCATACATACTGAGTCAGTGGTAGAGGCAGATACCCTTACTACATTTAAAAAACTATCCATGCAAGCACTGGAATTGCCACTGCCTGGAAGGTTACGGACAAAATATTGTAAAATGGGATCAGTACAGACAGATATTTGATGATCAGTGTGCTGAAATGCTGTTCCTATGCCGTATGACCATGACACCATAATGTCAAAAACTATGTTAAATGCCTATTGTAAAAAATAAAGAATCACGGGGAAGTTAATGGGCATGTAAGACAGAGGAAGCTGTATGATTCTATAAATCTAAGCTGGTACACCATCAATTATATATATCAGACACTCTTTGAATGAATATTGCTTCTAGCTTGCTATAAATCGAACAGAATGGCTTTAAATCAACAGTGTTCTGACAGTGCTATCCTTCATTTACTAGGAATGGAAAATGATGTTGCTAAAAGTCAAACAGTAATGGGATATACTGCACTCTATCAAAGATAGAGCACAGACTGGTAAATTCTGGAACTGACAGCACGCAAACACCATCACACATGAAACAGTGTGAAAATAGAAGATATTACAAAACTTAAGTATGTTATACAGCAGTGTTTTCATCCTTTTTTGGACATGTCCAGTTTTTGCTGCAAGTAACAACATAAATAGAAGAAGGAACAAATAAAAGGATAAAGGAACAATGCTTAGTTATGCTTTGCCGGACCATTCATTATAAAAGGTGGGATCAGGAACTATTCTTAAAACAATGGGTCATGATTTACAGTAAGAGACATTGATAGAAGTTTTACAGATCAGTTTAACAACAAATAAAAGCCTCATTTAAGGCTACTCATCCTTCTGTAGAGCTGACTGGAACTCCAAAATCCTGGCTATATTATGTTAAGCTCAGAATATATTTGGCATCTAAAATCAATTATCAAAACAATCCATCTACATTCCTTAGTTGCTCAGGGACTTAGAACCCGCCGAAGATTAGGCAGTCGCAATCCAGCTGCTCTGCCAAAGTGAAAATAAACCTCAGTTTTTTGCTTGTCATTTCTAAGATTGGCCTGCAAATCCACTCATGTTTCAAAACGCCATTTTCTTTCCTTAAACTTTATGAATACCATATTAAAGAAATAATGTAGGTGTTACTTGCCAATTGGCCAATATCCCTAACATAAGCCATTGGTTTTATGCATACCATATATATCCACACTTCTATAACAATGAATTGCATATTTTTTTCAATGCGTAAATGACAGCAGCATTCAGTTAAAAAACAATTAGAATTGTTTTTTTGACCATAGTGACTCAGTGGGCAGGAACCCTGCTATACTAACTATTGCATGTGGAAGCTTATGTTTAAAATGTGAAAGCTATGAAAACTCTGTAGTAAAATGTTCTTCACAGATTTCAAGATGTCTAACTATTAAGCAATAATTTTACATGCTACCTATTAAAAAAGTATTCCAACATAACTCAGATTCAGATTATTGTCATTTAGAAACCACAAATGCAATGCAGCTAAAAAATGAGACAACGTTCCTCCAGAATGATATCACACAAGCATATAACTCTCATCCCTTTTCAGATAATTATATTTGCTCTCAGTTGCTTAAGAAGTTGCAAACAAAGTGATATCAGGATCTCTCAAATCTCTCCATATTGAATGTTCTTTGAATTGTGATCCCTGTTATTACATTGGTAAAGACCTATAACTGCACTTCCATCTCCAGGGTCAATTTGATTGTTCAAAGCTTACAATTCACTTGGTACATTTGCTTGCATATGAGATAGAGGAAATCCCACACTGCAAGCAGAAATATAAATTCATTTTCAGTAATAAAACTTGCTGGACTGTGATCTGAGAAAGGCTGAGATGATGAAAGTTGGGGCCGGGGGGGAAGCAAGTTACAAAAAAAAATGGCTGTTTCCAGGACATGTCTTTTCTTACAATTTCAGTCTTCTCTCCCAATTAAACTGCCATTAATAATAAAATCTACTTCTACAAAATTTTCTGTTTTATTTCTCTCTTCCACATAAAAGCACACACACAAAACATTGGCCCAGCTCTTTGTGCCAGGAAATGGGTGGGTATAAATCCAAGATGTCCTGAATGCTAACATATATATGTAGTCTAAATGGGAAAACTGCCATGAATTTCCTGCCAAGTTAAAAGAACAGGAAGAAGATCCAGACTAGAAGAAGCTGTCAATATATATATATTTTTAATGGGAATTGTTGCCTGGGAAAGTGGCTGAACCCTTATGGGTTCATTAAGAGAGGTTCATTACTTTTAGCAACCCCACTCCACCCAATCTTGCTGAGTCTTCAAACCTTCCTTTACAGAAGACTCTCTGGCACCTCAATCCCGATGATTTGTTTTATTACTCTTGACCATTTCTGACCATATAATGCTAGCATTCTCCTTCCCTGGCACTCTGCTTCCTCATTTTGGGTGGAGAGGGACCTCTAGAGTGGGGGTGAGGTATCAACGCCAACCAGGTCTCATGCTGCTGAGGAAAATGGTCACAATCACAATTGAAATACACAGACGGAAGACGGCAATAGTATTACAATAACTTCATCAGTCTTGCAGAATTGTACCTTTCAGCAAAAATCCAAGATGACCATTGGGATCTTTGGGTAATTCTTGTTGGATGAACAGGCCAGACTCACCAGAGGCAGCAACGCAATGAAACACAACTGGGAAGGAGTGATCCTGGGAGTCCTCAATTTTGACTCCATGAAATTTCAGGGCATCAGCATTGAGGCAAGAAAACACTTGCTGATTACCACATATTACCCTCTGTCAACTGTGTGATGAATAATAATTGAAAGAAACTTTGAAGGTGACAAGAGCACTGAGCACTAAACTGTAAGTCTATCATACCATTGACTGAGCTAAGCAGTCTGTGGATCAGAACTAAGCTCTGTGGTCCCATCACAGTGGTGGACAATTAAACTCTCAATATGAGGAAGAGCATCCACAACAATCTCAATCCTTCATGATGGCGAAGCCCAACAGTGAAGACAAAAAATAAGTTTGAAGAGTTAGCAAGCTTCTTCATCTGAAGTTTCTTCTTCTAAGGGGCCCACGAGTGTCAGAAAGTTTGTTCCTCTTTCTGAAAGCAGAGCTAATGGCAGAGCATAAGCTTGCATCTTTAAAATCTGACTGCTAAAGATGCAACAGACGGGACCTGGCTCAGGAACGGCATTTCACTCATTTGAATGAGGTGGCACTATCACAGAGGGCAGGGGTCAATGTTGTGTAACTTACAATTATTTTGCTTTGTTATGCTTTAATTGTTTGAAGGATTTACTGAAATATTATTCAGTGCTTTAGTTATCAATATGTTTTTAATATTTTTAAGTGTTTAATTAAATTTGTTCATTTTGGTATGTTTCTGAAAATTAATGATTTTTAGCAGCATTCAAAGTCCATGATGTGACTGGCAGTGGACAAAGCCTGAAAAGTCATTTAGTTATGTGTCACAGACTTTATTTTTGGTGAGGTTTGTTCTTCCCATCCATGCAATGGTGCTGCCTGAGAGATATCCTGTCACTGTGCACAGTCTCATCAATTTGGATTTGCATGTCTTTGCAAACAATGGCATATTTGCAAAAGATAATTGTTATGCCTGCTACAGGCAAGAATGTGTGTGCCATTATAAATAGATATTATGGTGGTAGAAACAGCTTGACCCATCTTCAGTCCACTTTATCCTCCCTTGAATAGGCTCCAGAACATGTTGTGGTATCTTTCCGGATGGTACAATGCCACACTTAGTAGACTTGCTCCCTCAAAGCTCCAGCAATATCCTAAACACAAAGTACACTGCAGATGCTGTGGTCAAATCAACACATACAAACAAGCTGGAGGAACTCAGCAGGTCGGGCAGCATCCGTTGAAACGAGCAGTCAAAGTTTTGGGCCGAGATCTTTCGTCAGGACTGAAGAAGGAGGGGGCAGGGGCCCTATAAAGAAGGTGGGGAGAGGGGGGAAGGTGCCAGGTGAAAAACCAATCAGAGGAAAGATCAAGGGTGGGGCAGGGGAAGCAGGGATGGGATAGACTGGAGAGGTGAAGAAGGAATGTAAGGGGAAAGCACTATGGGTAGTAGAAGAAGACAGAATCATGAGAAAGGTGATAGGCAGCTGGAAGAGGAGGCAGAGTGAAAGTGGGATGAGGGAAGGGGGAGGGAGGGAATTACCGGAAGTTGGAGAATTCTTCGATGTTCATACCAAGGGGCTGGAGACTACCCAGATGGTATATGAGAGTTCAATCCTGACCTCTAGTGCTGTCTGTGACAGTATAGCTTTTTTCCTGGGTGCTCTGGTTTCTTCCCATATCATAAAGATGTGCAGGTTGGTAGATTAATTGACCACTGTAAAAGGCTCTTACTGTGTAGTTGAGAGATAGAATCTGGGGTCACGGTGGGGGGTTGATGGAGGAGATAAATTGGAGTTAGTAGAGGTTAGTGTAGGTGGGTTCTGGATGGTTATAGGATGTGGTAAACTGAACAGCTTGCTTCCATGCCATATATGACTATGATTCTATGGATAACAAATTGTAAATTACTCTAAATGAAGAACTCCAATTAGAATTCTACCACAGCAGAATATTCAGGTCTGGAGGTTTCTAAACAAGCAAGGGAAAGGATAGATGAACGATTACCTACATTACCCCGTTCCACTCTACTGAACAGTGGTTCTCAGTGATTTGACATACAGTAAATTTGTTTCCAGGCTTTCTTGTTAAACTATTGTTAGCATCTCTCCCATCTCTTTCAAACTTCTCTTTTCAATCAACGAGTTAAAAAAAAAATTCCTAAATTGATGGTTTGAGGGTATTCTGGAAAACATTATGTAACTTGGTGGCTATGCCTCATAAGCCACAACCAAGATCAGGACCAGGCTGGTTCTTCATTTCAGAATTTGCATACTCCTTAAAGAAACAGCTGGAAATCATCTAAAAGAATTAATGTTTATTTAACCACAAATTAATTCCACCTTCTTTAGGATTATTACAGTGCTTATCTACGCTCTCACCTCCAAAACTATTGTTACAGTTGTTACAATGAATCTTTGCAAATTGCCTATGGATTTTATCCCGTTTTGTAATCTATAAAGCATTTACCATATTGCAATCTACGTACATGTTTATTAACTTAATGCATGCAGATTTGTCTGGGCACAACCATCAATATAAACTAAAGTTTTCCTTTATTTTCCTGATTCTGTTTAATAGAAACACCTTTTCTTTATGTCGGGCTGCTCGTTGCATTCTAACATCATTTTGTCAAAGCAGCTAAGAGTTCCTCTTTCTGTCTAAAGCACCATACCTGCTTGTGGTACAAACTCTAGGCTGGAATTTTCTGTCAATAAAATAAATTGATGTGCATTCTCAGCAAGTTTGGGGTACATTGTACAAAATCATTCTACGTCTCTAGGTTTGAATTTATCTCCATGATTTACCTTTGGATTTATCTCATTTAACATCCAAATCAGCTTAAAACATTCTATGCATGCTTTGAACTGAAGAGGATTGGAAAGTCACCAACCCCAACAGTCTCCAAGGCACCTGAAACCACAGTCACCGTTGTGGACATAAGATCAATCTTCCAGCAAGTGAACCCAGAGAAAAAATCTGGCCCAGATGTCTCTAGCCGTGTCCTTAGATCCTGCACAGATCAGTTGGTGGGAGTATTTGCGGACATTTTTAATCTCTCCCTTTTTCATTCTGAGGTCCCACATGTTTAAGAAGACCATTATCATCTCTACAGTTAAGAGAAATAAGGTAACATTCCTTAATGACTACCATTTGGCGGCTCTGACATCTACTATCAAGAAGTGCTTTGGGAGGCTGGTCACGGCACACATTACATCCAGACTCCCGGTCAACCTCAACCCACAACAATCTGCCTATTGCCAAAATGAGTCTACGACAGACACCATCTCCCTGGCCCTACACTCATCTCTGGAGCATCTGGATATTAAAGACACAACTCATTGCTTCTGCTATGATGGTGGTGCGTGCGAATGCAGTGGCCTCTCAGGAGCCAACCAAAGGTGCTTTTCTCTTTGTAAAATTTATTTTTTATGATCTGACTGATCAGAGTAGCTGGACTGATGTCGGTGGCGGAGCCAACCAAGCTGTCGAAGGTGCCGGCCGGGATATTGGGAAAAGAGATAGTCAGGATATCAGAGGAGTCCGTTGGGATATCGGAGGAGCCGGTTTGGGTTTGGAACAGCTGGCCTGACTGCAGACCATGTTGCTGCCTGCCACTCAGAAGCATTGAAGTTGGTGCAGTAAAACCGTGGGAGATTGTCTCTGACATTTCCTTTGCAAGACACTGTTGGACAGTGCTAATGTAAGTTGCCACAGGCATGTCATCCCTGGACAGACAACACTGGAACTGTGTAGCCTCGGTTGAATTGAGGACTAGGCCTCAAGGCACGGGCTTGTGTGTTGCTGCAGACCAGGTGGGAAGATGTAGCAGCATGACTGCATGGCACCCGAGCTCGACTGGCTCTGGCCTCTCCTGCTGGTGCTACCCTCCCATGTCTGACTGGTGGAATGAAAGGCTGGATTGCATGCGTCTGTACCATCGAGTGCCGGACATTGTCGCTCAGGGTCTTGGACTATATGAACAGTATGTTTTTTTCTCGAGTGAATATAATTCTTTGCTTACTATTTTGAATTATGTTACTTACTATTTTGAATGTTACTCACTATTTTAGATGTTTGCTTGCTTTTTTAAATGTTCTACACCTTGGCCCCAGAGGAATGCTGTCTCGTTCAGCTCTATCTACATTAAATGATAATTAAACTTGATTTGGCACATTAGAATATTGTTTATTGACTACAGCTCCACATGCAATATCATAATTCCAAGCAGACCCATTTCCAAAGCTCCTAACCCTGAGATTCAACACCTTCCTTTACAAGTAGATCCCTGACTTACTGACCAGCAGACCTTAACAGACTTCTGCCATTGTTATTCTAAACACGGGCAGCTCATAAAGCTGTGTCCTCAGTCTCTGACTCTATTCCCTATACAATCACAACTGCGTGGCCAGACTCTGCTTAACTCCATCTAAAAGTTTGCAAATGATACCGCTGTAGCAGGCCATATCTCAAATAATGATTACTTGGAGTCCAGTCATTGACATCAGGAATGGAAGGTGGATAGGGTGCACATGCTCCTGTTTACACTAACAATGTTGTGGTAGAGCGTGTTGAAGACTGCATGTTCTTAGGAGTAAACATCACCAACAGCTTGCCCTGATCCAATCACATTGATACCAACTCTAAGAAAGCTCACCAGCTCCACTATTTCCTCTGGAGGCTATAAAAATGTGACATGTCCCCTCTAACCCTCTCCAACTTTTATCAGTACATCATAGAAAGCATTCTATCCTGATACATCTCAGCTTGGTATGGCAGATGCTCTGCCCAGACCCTAAGAGCCTGCAGACTATTGTGGACATATCTCAACACATCATGGGAACCAGCCTCCCCTCCATCTACTCTATCTGCACTTTTTGTTGCCTTGGTAAAGCAGCCAAGATGATCATAGATCCTACCCATCCGGATATTCTCTATTCTCCACAACCCCCCCTTACATTGGGCAGAAAATACAAAAGTCTGAAAGCACGTACCACCAGGCTCAAGGACATCTTCCATCCGGCTGTTATAACATTATTGAATGATTGCCCAGTACAATAAGAAGGTCTCCTCACATCACTATCTACTTGGCTGTGATCCTACATCTTACTGATGACCTGCACTGCGTTTTCCTGGCACAGTAACAATTTATTCTGCATTTTGTGGTTTATCTTGTACTACCTCAATGCACTTTTGTATAATGTATATTGATATAATATTGATATATTGATATAACGGAAGACAAGTTTTCCACTCTTCCTTGGCAAATGTAACAATAATAAACCGACTAAACAACTTAATTAAGTTGTGGCATGCTTTTATATTTTCCTACTCTAGCTATCTTAACAATAGCTCATTAAGACTCTTAGCTGTTGAACAGAAATAAATAATGATGAATAATTAATATGCAGCACATTTACTAATACCAAAAATGACAAATTTTTAATTCTGTTGGTTCACACAGTCCATGGTTAAAGAAAATATTTTCTCCCTCTCCTCAGGAGTTGAGGTCACTAGCTCAGAACGTTTTTGCTGCCTGGACAAGATCAGGAAGCTTTGAAAGTTTTGTTTGCAAATGCTCTGCAAGCCATACGTAGCATTGTACTGTAATTAAAAATTATTTCAGAAATCCACACCATTGTAGATGAGGAAATTTTTCAGTTGCTTTGATGTATGTGAACTCCTCCTCTGCACCTCTGTGGCCTGGGATCAACCTTGAGAAACTGAGGTGAGGGAACGATAGTATCTTTAGTGATTATGTGGCCCCACCCATTCAACTGATTGTCTGGCATATTTACTTAATTATTAATTATTGATGGGAAGAGGGGATCTTATCCAAGAATGAATGATTCTTGTTTGCAATGAAGCCAAGAACATTGGTCTGAACCAGGAAAGAACTTGGTCAGATATTCTTACCTCAAGTCTCAGCTGTTTTATCAGTGTCTACAGAGTACTTACTTAGTGACTCTCGGACTTTGATGAGACAAAGACCATAATATTGCTTCATATTTAATACATTAAATAAATAAATTACTGTACATAGATTACATACATTAATAAAATAAGGACAGATTTTCCAAAACAGATTATGTTTTGCAGTTGAAGTATTGTGCAAGGAAACTGGCACCACTGAGATCTATCTGCAGTAATCTCAGCAGCTTGAGAAACTTTAGCTCAAAATTCATGAGCTACAGTCTGAACTTCAAGCATGTGAAGCTTTGGGGGAGGAAGAACATGATTCTGAACATTTTGTTCCAGGAGGCCATCATACTCCTTACACCAAGTACTGCAGAATGATTAGCAAGAGAGAGAAGAGCCTGTGACTACAAATGAGGCACATATGGGGACCGAGTATGAAGCATGGGAGGAGCCTCAAAGACTGCACTTGTTCAACAGGCATGAATTTCATGCTTCTGGGTGAGAAGAACACTGTAGAGAAGATAAACCTATTAATTGTAACATTTTTCTTGTTCAGGGAGCCGCTCAAGATGAGAAAGTGAACAGGTATTAATGATGACAGGAAACAGTATAGATAAAATTATAGATACTATTCCCCGTAGCTATGAACAGTGTTCCCAAAGGTTGTGTCATGGCTAAGGACAGGTCCTCCGCTATTAAATGAGAAGCTGAATGAAATTAGCATTCATGAAAAAAGCTCATTTAAAAACAAATCAATGTGACTGAAAGCCAAGAACTGATTGTCTGTAGTCAGGGAGGAAAGTAATTTCATTTCTTACTGGAATGGACATATTGCTAACATTTTGGATTCAGCATTTAACATCTAATCCAATTTTACAAATGTGTTGGCCATTTTCATACCAGTAGACATACTGGCCTTCACCAGTTTACTTTTATCTCTGCATGTATCCCAAGGATTTTAAAGAGGCAGTGATGCATATTCTGGATGTCCTGGTTTCTTAACTCCCAAAGCTCCACTGATTTTAAAAATGATTCTCACTGACTAGACAGCAGCAAATATATAAGAAAGGAGGAAGAGAGGGAACAAGGAATTACAGAAGAGTTAGCCTGACACCAATAATGACCTTGCTGGTGGATGGAATGGGGATTTCAAACAGCAAGTTACTGCCAAGGAGGTAGTTTTCAGCACACAGTTCAGCAGGCCAGAGGAAGGGGAAATGGAGAGTTGGAGAGTACTGTGCAAATGGGTGACAAAGCTACCAGTTGACACTTCTGTCACTCATCACAGAAGTGGCCAAAAACATTTCACGTGCTTTTGTGTGAACTCATTCTGCTGACCAACTATGAATGTGCTTCCAAGAGATTTCTACAATAGGGCAAAGCGTCTAGAAAGAGAGCATTTGGAAACAATTCTTCTAAATGTGACAGACTGATTGTGACTGTGAATGGAACTTCCCCTATGATGCATCTAAGGGCAATCTTATCAGGGATGCCATTATTAAATGCCATCAACTAACTCTTTATAAGTGAAAGACTGAATTTGGAATATTTTCCAGGCCTTTAGCCTAACATATGACAGCAAATGCATCTAATTGGGCACCACTTTTTCCCCCCACATTTGCTAAATTATTCCATCCCAACATTATGCCAAAAGGAGTCCCTCATATTCTCAGTTTCAGTTCCCAGAATGCTTTAAATATACACTCGTTGACCTGTACACCTGCTCGTTAATGCAAATATCAAATCAGATAGTCATGCAGCAGCAACTCAATGCATAAAACGCACACAGACAAGGATTTTCATGGACCACAGTTTCAACAGCATACAGAGAATGGTTCAAAACTAAAAAAACAAAACTTTGCAGTGAGCAGTGGATTGTGGTGAAAATATCTTGTCAATGAGAGAGGTCAGTGGATAATGGTCAGACAGGTTCAAGCTGACAGTAGCTCAAATAACCAAGCATTACAACAGTGGTGTGGATTTACTTTGGAAGGTCAAATTTGAAGGCAGAAAACAGGGTTAATGGCAGAATTCTTTGCAGTGTAGAGGAACAGAAGGATCTTGGGGTCCATGTCCATAGAGCCTTCAAAAGTTGCTGTGCATACTGATAGAATGGTTAAGAGGATAATTGTTGGCCTTCTTAGGCAGGGACTGCATTCAAGAGCTGAGAGGTAATGTTGCAGCTCTAGAACCCAAACATTAAAAAAAAGTCTTCTTCAACCAGAAGCATGGGATGAACCATGAAATCTGCAATCTGCTGAGGGCCACATCAGTGGCATTCAGGTCTGGCGATTGAGTAAGATACAAGAGGACCAGGTATGATCTCTAGAAAGCCACCTGAAGTGTGAAGTGGCAATTCCGGACCAGACTTGAGTTACTGGGGGATGGTCATTTACTGTGCAAGGCTTGAATGCAATACCTCTAACAAAGTGAAGCCAAGTGACATTGATCGAGTGGACATGGCTAATATGAGGGGGCATAATGTTAAGGTGATTGGAGGATGTCAGAGCTAAGTGTTTTTTTTCACAGAGATAGTGAGTGCATGGAACACCTTGCCAGGGGTGATGGTGGAGGCAGATTCATTGGAGGCATTTAAGAGCCTCCTAAGCACATGGATTTTAAAAATAAAGGAGGGCTATGTAGGAAAGAAGGGTTAGATTAATCTTTGAGTAGGTTAAAAAGTCGGCATAACATTGTGGGCCAAAAGTCCTGTACTGTGATGCAATGTTCTGTGTTCCATGTTGTGTTAGAGGTAAGTAGCACAGATGCACATATAGTGTGAAAGAGAGGCAAGAGTGGATATCAGACCACTGGAAAATGATGCTGGAGAGGTAGTATTGGGGACAACAAAACAGCGGACAAACTGAATAAGTATTTTGCATCATTCTTCACTGTGGAAGACACCAGCTGTATGGTGGAATTTCCAGGAGTTAGGGGCATGAAATGCGTTAAGTTACTATAACTAGAGAGAAGGCTCTTGGGAAATTGAAAGGTTTGAAGGTAGATAAGTCTCCTGGACCAGATGGTGTACACCCCAGAGTTCTGAAAGAGATAGCTGAAAAGATCATGGAGGCATTAGCAAGGATCTTTCAAGAATCACCAGAAGGAAGACAGGAAAATTGCTGATGACACTCCACTCTTCAAGAAGGGAGAGAGGCAGAAGAAAGGAAATTACAGGCCAGTCAGGCTGACCTCAATGGTTGGTAAGATGTTGGAGTTGATTATTAAAGATAAGGTCTCAGGGCAGCTGGAGGCACATGATAAAATAGGCCGTAATCAGCATGGCTTCCTCAAGGGAAAATCTTGCCTGAGAAATCTGTTGGAATTATTCGAAGAAGTAACATGCAAGATAGGCAAAGGAAAAACAGCTGATTTTGTGTACTTGGACTTTCAGAAAGCTGTTGACGAGGTGCCACACATCAGGCTGCTTAACAGCTACGAGCCTATGGTATTACAGGAAAGATTCTAGCATGGATAAAGTGGTGGCTGATTGGCAGGAGGCAAAGAGTGGGAATAAATAGAGCCTTTTCTAACTGTCTGCCAGTGACTAATAGTGTTGTGTTAGGAATAATTCTTTTTTTATGTTATATGTCAATGATTTGGATGACGGAATTGATAGTTTTGTTGCTAAGTTTGCAGACGATATGAAGATAGGTGGAGGGGCAGGTAGTTTTGAGGAAGCAGAGAGGGTACAGAGGGTACATTAGGAGAATGAGCAAAGAAATGGCACATGGAATACAGTATTGGGAAGTGTATGGTCATGCACTTTGGTAGAAGAAATGAAAGGGCTGACTATTTTCTAAGTGGTGAGACAATACAAAAAACTCAGTTGCAAAGGTACCTGGGAATCCTTGTGCAGGATTCCCTAAAAGTTAATTTGCAGGTTGAGTCTGTGGCGACGAAGGCAAAGGCAATGTTACTAGAATGTTACCTGGGTTTACCAGAATGTTACCTGGGTTTCAGCACCTAAGTTACAGAGAAAGGTTGAACAAGTTAGGTCTTTATTCTTTGGAGCATATAAGGTTGAGGGGGGACTTGATAGAGGTATTTAAAATTATGAGGGGATAGATAGAGTTGATGTGGATAGGCTTTTTCCATTGAGAGTAGGGGAGATTCAAACAAGAGGACCTGAGTTGAGAGAGGGGCAAAAGGTTAGGGGTAACACGAGGGGGAATTTCTTTACTCAGAGAATGGTAGCTGTGTGGAACGAGCTTCCAGTAGAAGTGGTAGAGGCAGGTTCTGTATTGTCATTTAAAGTAAAATTGGATAGGTATATGGACAGGAAAGGAATGGAGGGTTATAGGCTGAGTGCAGGTAGGTGGGACTAGGTAAGAGAAGTGTTCAGCACAGACTAGAAGGGCCGAGATTGCCTGTTTCTGTGCTGTAATTGTTATATGGTTATATAGTTAACGTTAACATTCATTTCCAGAGGACTAGCATATAAAGGCAAGGATATAACATTGAAAATTTATAAAGCAATGGTGAGGCCTCACTTGGGAGTATTGTGCGCAGGAATGGGCCCCTTATCTTAGAAAGGATGTGCTGAAACTGGAGAGGGTTCAAAGGAGGTTCACGACATGATTCCAGAATTGAATGGCTTGTCTTATGAAGAGCATTTGATGGCTCTGGGCCTGTATTCACTAGAATTCAGAAGAATGAGGGTGACCTCATTGAAACCTATTGAATGGTGAAAGACCTTGATAGAGTGGATGTGGAGAGGATGTTTCTTATGGTGGCAGAGCCCAAGACCAGAGGACACAGCCTCAGAACAGAGGAGCATCCTTTTCAAAAGGGGATGAGGAGGAATTTCTTTAGCCAGTGTTGTGAATCTGTGTAATTCTTTGTCACAGGCAGCTGTGAAGGCCAAGTCTATGTATATTTAAGGCAGAGACAGATAGATTCCTGATTGGTCAGGGCATGAAGGGATATGGGGAGAAGGCAGGAGATTGGGGCTGAGTTCTGATGAAGGGTCTCAGCCTGAAACATTGACTGTTTACTCTTTTCCATAGATTCTGCCTGGCCTGCTGAGATCCTCCAGTATTTTGGGTGTGTTGCTTGGATCTCCTGCATCAGCAGATTTTCTCTTGTTTAAGAAAGAAATCAGTCTACTGAGAATTATGAAATGAAATAAAACAGGAGGAGGGTTAGTGTGTAACATAAGCACCCCACAGTTGGTCCAAGTAACTTGCTTTTGTGGTGGATATTGATTGAGGTTCTTCAATCTTGAAAGCATTAGTGAATTAATTTGATAGAATAAGGTATTTGCATTTTATAACATTTCAGTTTAATAACAAGCTGCATAATTTTTCAGGAGTTGATTAGACTGTAAAAATACATCCTCTTTTGCAATTCTTTTTTAATTTATGCTTATTGTAATTTATAGTTTTTATTGCTATGTGCCGCAGTGTACTTTGATGTACTCCAACACTCCACAGAGAGCGAAGGGCACGACAAGGCACAGAAGACATTATGATCGTCTACAGCAACCAAGGAAAAACCCAGTTCATGATGCTTGTTTGTGCCACCGGACCCAGATTTCTGTGGTCAAGTGAGTGGAACTGCCCCAGTGCAACGGCTTTTCCACCTTAAAAATTCTCCCGCACAGGTTTCCTGTCATCATCGGATATGCTTGACAACTACCATTGCAATACTGCTGCCTCAAAACAACAAACGCTGGTGAGATATTAAACCTGATTCTGAAATGAAATTATTGTGATGTGTACATTACTCTAACCTAATACATGATTATGTAGCTAACAGAAATGAATACATGTTATGGTCATATATGGGCATGCTTATGTAATTCACCTCTCTAAGGTATCAATACATCTATTTTGGAAGTAACTTATTGTGCCTCTGAAATCCTGTAGCAGCACCAAGAGTTTTTACAATGTTGTGTAATTTTTCCAAAGTAAGCATGGAAATTGAACCAGCCTGCTTGAGCTAAGCTTCAGACAAAGATAAAATAACAACCGTTAAACAAAATTTCATGCATTGCTGGCATCCATTTATACTTTTTGAGGTAAGTGAAAGCAAAAGTGGGAAGACGACCAAACCCTCAGGAGAAGCTGTGGGATGTGCTTAAACAGTTACAGATGCACAATTAATGTTTCAGGATCACTCTGAAGGAAAGCACGACTTTTATCTTGTTTGATCTGAAACGTGTGTCAAGGAGATTTCTGATTAATACTTCAAAACCCTCTATCTCCCTCTCTATCCCACTTTCAAAACCCTAATCCATATGTTGGTCACCTGCAAAGTGGATGCGCCCAATATTTCCCTTGCCAATGCCTCCCCTCCTCTATATAATAACCCAAGCAAAGAAGAGACCACAAGACCAAGTTCATGTTTGTTGTTATTCAGTGTGTAAACAGCTAAACAAAATATTGTTCTTATGGGGCCAAAGTGCATAATCACAGTAAATATAGCCACACACAGCACATAGAGTTATGATCTGGCTCATAATAGCCACAAAGTAATATTAGCTTAAGTGTGTGAGTGGCATGGCCTGAAGATTGACAGAATAAGTATAGCTTTGCATTTTGGGGGTCAATGTACCTGAAATTGCCAATGTCTGTGGATACACACCAAACAGTTCATTGCTGCAGACTCAAATAAGCTTGAATGGAGCAGTTTGCATACAGATTTAGAACTCAGGTTGCTATGACGACATAGATGAGAACATTAAGTTTGCTGGTCCTTTTGAATGACTTGACACAATTATGCTGCTACTTCTGTGCCATGTTTCCTTAGGAAGTTCATCTTTTTGATGTGTAAGCTGCCTTTGATGTGAGATGAAACCAATCAGTCAGTACTTCTGGCTGAAGATGGCTGCAAAACTTCAGACTTATCTTTGGCACTTGCTTGTTGAGCCACGCCATCATTGGGAATGGAATGTTCTTGGATCCTCTTCCTCCTATGAACTGCTTAACTGCTCAACACTATTCACAACCAGATGCAGAATGATTTCTAAGCTTTGTCCTGATATGTTAGTTGTGGGATTATTGTGAATATACTGTAGCTTCATGGCGTTGGGACCCAATTCTTTGTTGGCATCTTGTGCTCTGATTTGCTCTTCCACACTCCTCACAGAGCCAGAATTGGTCCTGGCTCATTTGTAATATTGCAACAAAGGATATGCTGGGTCATTAGATGGTAGAATGTGGTGGATTGCAATATCTAGTATGGTCAGTATTGGTGCTACAGAGACTCTCGGACATTGAAGTTCCTCCAGCCAGAATACGTACAGTGCTTATAAGAAGTATTCACCCCCTCAGAAGTTTTCATGTTTTATTGTTTTATAGCATTGAATCACAGTGGAATTACTTTGACATTTTTGACAGTGATCAACAGAACAGCCTCTTTTGTATCAAAGTGAAAACAAATTTCTACAAATTGGTTAAATTATTACAATTAATAAACACAAAATAATTGACTGCACAATTACTCACCTCCTTCTAATCAGTATTTAGTAGATGTACCTTTGGCAGTAATTATAGCCTTGAGTAGATAGGTCTTTATCAGCTTTACACATCTGGACATTGCAATTTATCCCCATTCTTCTTTACAAAACTGCTCAAGTCCTGTCAGATTGCATGGGGATTATGATTATTTCTAGTCCAGCCACAAATTCTCAATTGGATTGAAGTTTAGCCTCTGACTTGGCCTCTCCAAGACATTAACTTTGTTTTTAAGCCATTCCTCTGTAACTTTGGCTTTATGCTTGGGGTCATTGGAAAACCAACCTTCTCCCAAGTTGCAACTCTCTTGCGGACTGCATCAAGTCTTCCTCCAGGATTTCCCCTGTATTTTGCTGCATTCATTTCATCTTCTGCCTTCACAAGCCTTCTGGGCCTGTGCAGTGAACCTGTGCTTTTGATGATATGCTGTGGTTGGCTTATGCCAAACAAGGCATTCAGTCTGATGGCCAAAAAGCTCAATTTTTGTTTCATCAGACCATAGAACCTTCTTCCAACTGACTTCAGAGACTCCCACATGCCTTCTAGCTGAGATTTCATGTGAGCTCTTTTCAACAAAGGGATTCTCTTTGCCACTCTCCCATAAAGCTGTGACTGATGAAGTACTCGGGCATCTGTTAACTTAACTGTACTCCAAGGGAAATTCAGCGACTTGGAAATGTTCTTGTATCCATCTCCTGACTTGTGCTTTTCAATAACCTTTTCACAGAGTTGCTAGGACAGTTCTTTTGTCTTCATGGTGTAGATTTTGCCAGGATACTGACTCAACAGCAGTTGAAACTCCCAGATACTGATGTATTTTTACCAAAATCAATTAAAACACCTTGCCTGCACATAGGTAATCTCCTTTTAACTGATTATATGATTTCTAAAACCAATTGGCCACAACAGTGATGATTTGGTGTGTCATACTAAAGGGGATGAATACTTATGCAATCAATCATTTTGTGTTTTATATTTGTAATTAATTTAGATCACTTTGTAGAGATCTATTTGACATGAAGGAGACTTTTTCTGTTGATCAGTATCAAAAAAGCCAAATTAAATCCACTGTGTTTCAATGCTGTAAAACACTAAAACCTGAGAACTTCCAAGGGCATAAACACTTCTTACAGGCACTGTACTGGGCTCTTGTTCAGTCCTTACACCAAGTGCTCAGTACTTAATCCAACTGTAGCTCAACATGGAGCAGCAGTGATTCAGTTGCTGGGAGAAAATGAAAGGTGGCAATCAGGAGACTTCCTTGCCATGATTGACAAGATAACATCAAACTTTATTTAGCTTGTAGTCAATACTGAGGATATCCTGGGTCATTCCTGCTCACCTTAATCCCACTGTATGTTTTTGACTCTGTCCTATTGGTGGAACCTGAGATACCCAGGAATTGTGATGGAGAAGTTCTGGAATGTTGGCCATGTGATTGACCTAAGGAATTTTAAGTCCATATTATTGTTGTTTTACTGGTCTGTGGACAGTTGTTCTCATTTAGACACCATTGCCCAGTTGATCGTAAGAAAGAATTTGCAAATTTTATTGAATGGCCCAATTCTGGTCCTTGGATCAATATCAAAAGGAGTGTCAAGTTTTATACTTAGCATGTTTCAGTGCGACAGCTTTGATACAAAATAGCTTGCTGGGTTGTTCCTGAGGGCAGATAAGATTCACACACATTTCTGGGGGTCTTGAGTCAAAGGGTGGCCTGACCAATGAGATAAGGCTGGCAGATAGTACATAGTGAATCAGATGAAAAAAACAATTAACCAATGTGTTTTTTGTCAAGATCCTGCATCATCAATTATCCCCTTGCCTCCACAGATGCTACTTGATTCACTGATTTTTTTCCAGTGGTTTGACTTTGGTTCAAAACTGTAATATTTAAATATAGTTGATGAAATAAATTTAAGTTTTTAAAAATATACTTATGCCAGGTATGGTGACTATGAAACCATTGTAAAAAAAACACATCTGGTTTACTAACTTCCTTTAGGGAAGTAAACTAATATCTTTATCTGGATAGTTCAGCCCTTATGTATTTCTAGACCTCCTTCTGAAAATGGCCCAGCAAGCCATCAAGGCCACCTCACTAAAAAATAAGAATTAAACTGGAATGATCCATTGGCAGCTGCCCTATTCTGCTTTACCTTGGGTGACTCAGTGGAGCAATGGAAGTGTCAAAATAGCAGTGTGCGGTAAATGGGCAGAAACTGTACACTTCCTTCCCAAAGTTGCTAAACCGTGAATCAATATTAGCTCCTATTGTTGCATTTCAGGAGAAGCTACACAAACGCATGAGGAAGAAAGGGATGTTAAAGACATGACGTTTTGGTGAAAGAAGAAAAATGTTCATGTGTGGCATGAACACAAGCTGTTTCAGTAGAGCCTTAAATGGCATCCATCCAACTGCATGGAAAATAGTTTAAGTATCTGTTGTTCATAAAAAATAGAGCACATCTAAATTGGCCAATTACTGCTCCACTAACCCACTCACAGTCATCAGCAAATTCACAGAAGTTGTTGAGGATATCAAGTGCCATTAATACTCAGCTGGATTTTAGCTGGAAACTGCAATGGATTCTAATTAGTAGTCATAGATTTATTCCTCTAAATCTTTCTTATCCAGGTACCTTTCCAAATGTCTCCTAAATGTTGTAATATTATCTGCCTCTCCACTTCCTGTGGCAGCTTGTTCCACATACTCACTACTGTGTGGAAAAACTTGTCCCTTGGCTTCCTTTTAAAATCCTTCTTCTCTTAGAAACTTATGCTCACTAGTTTTAAACTCCCTACTTTGGGGAAAAGCCAGTGACCATTCACTTATAACCAAGGTTGGGAGTGTTTTTCTCTACTGGGTGTTTTTTATAGGCTGTCGAATAGTAACAAGGATATTGAGGAGCAGATAGGGAAACAGATCCTGGAAAGGTGTAATAATAACAGAGCTGTTGTGATGGGAGATTTTAATTTCCCAAATATCGATTGGCATCTCCCTAGAGTGAGGGGTTTAGATGGAGTGGAGTTTGTTTGGTGTGCTCAGGAAGGATAAGCCTACAAGAGGAGAGTCTGTACTTGATTTGGTATTGGGAAATGAACCTGGTCAGGTGTCAGATCTCTCAGTGGGAGAGCATTTTGGAGATAGTGATCATAATTCTATCTCCTTTACAACAGCATTGGAGAGAGATAGGAACAGACAAATTAGAAAAGCATTTAATTGGAGTAAGGGGAATTATGAGGCTATCAGGCAGGAAATTGGAGGCTTAAATTGGAAACAGATATTCTCAGGGAAAAGTACAGAAGAAATGTGGCAAATATTCAGGGGATGTTTGTGTAGAGTTTTGTATAGGTACGTTCCAATGAGACAGGGAAGTTATGGGAGGGCACAGGAACCGTGGTGCACAAAGGCTGTAATAAAACTAGTCAAGAAGAAAAGCCTACTAAAGGTTCAGAGAGCTAGATAATGTTAGAGATCTAGAAGATTATAAGGCTACTAGGAAGGAGCTTAAGAAAGAAATTAGGAGAGCCAGAAGGGGCCAAGAGAAGGCCTTGGCAGGCAGAATTAAGGAAAACCCCAAGGCATTCAACAAGTATGTGAAGAGCAGGAGGATAAGACGTGAAAGAATAGGACCTATCAAATATGACAGTGGGAAAGTGTGTATGGAACTGGAGGAAAGAGCAGAGGTACTTAATGAATACTTTGCTTCAGTATTCACTATGGAAAAGGATCTTGGTGATTGTAGTGATGACTTGAAGCAGTCTGAAAAGCTTGAGCATGTAGATATTAAGAAAGACGATGTGCTGGAGCTTTTGGGTAAGTCGCCGGGACTGGATGAGATGTACCCCAGGCAACTGTGGGAGGCGAGGGAGGAGATTGCTGAGCCTCTGGCGGTGATCTTTGCATCTTCAATGGGGATGGGAGAGGTTCCCGAGGATTGGAGGGTTGCGGATGTTGTTCCTTATTCAAGAAAGGCCGTAGAGAAAGCCCAGGAAATTATAAACCAGTGAGTCTTACCTCAGTGGTTGGTAAGTTGTTGGAGAAGATCCTGAGAGTCAGGATTTATGAACACTTGGAGAGGTATAATATGATTAGGAGTAGTCAGCATGACTTTGTAAAGTGCAGTTTATGCCTTATGAGCCTGATTGAATTTTTTGAGGATGTGACTAAAAACATTGATGAAGGTAGAGCAGTAGATGTAGTGTATATGGATTTCAGCAAGGCAGTTGATAAGGTACCCCATGCAAGGCTAATTGAGAAAGTAAGGAGGCATGGGATCCAAGGGGACATTGCTTTGTGGATCCAGAACTGGCTTGCCCACAGAAGGCAAAGAGTGGTGGTAGATGGGTTATATTCTGCATGGAGGTCGGTCACCAGTGGAGTGCCTCAGGGATCTGTTCTGGAACCCTTACTCTTCGTGATTTTTATAAATGACCCAGATGAGGAAGTGGAGGGATGGGTTAGTAAGTTTGCTGATGACACAAAGTTTGGAGGTGTTGTGGATAGTGTGGAGGGCCGTCAGAGGTTACAGCGGGACATTGATAGGATGCAAAACTGGGCTGAGAAGTGGTAGATGGAGTTCAACCCAGATAAGTGTGAAGTGGTTCATTTTAGTAGGTCAAATATGATGGCAGAATATAGTATTAATGGTAAGACTCTTGGCAGTGTGGAGGATCAGAGGGATCTTGGGGTCCAAGTCCATAGGACACTCAAAGCAGCTCTGCAGGTTGACTCTGTGGTTAAGACGGTGTAATGTGTATTGGCCTTCATCAATCGTGGAATTGAATTTAGGAGCCAAGAGGTAATGTTGCAGCTATATAGGACTCTGGTCAGACCCCACTTGGAGTACTGTGCTCAGTTCTGGTTGACTCACTACAGTAAGGATGTGGAAGCCATAGAAAGGATGCAGAGGAGATTTACAAGGATGTTGCCTGGATTGGAGAGCATGCCTTATGAGAATAGGTTGAGTGAATTCGGCCTTTTCTCCTTGGAGTGACGGAGGATGACAGGTGACCTGATCGAGGTGTACAAGATGATGAGAGGTATTGATCGTGTGGATAGTCAGAGGCTTTTTCCCAGGGCTGAAATGGTTGCCACAAGAGGACACAGGTTTAAGGTGCTGGGGAGTAGGTACAGAGGAGATGTCAGGGGTAAGTTTTTTACTCAGAGAGTGGTGAGTGCATGGAATGGGCTGCCGGCAACGGTGGTGGAGGTGGATATGATAGGGTCTTTTAAGAGGCTTTTAGATAGGTACATGGAGCTTAGTAAAATAGAGGGGTATAGGTAAGCCTAGTAATTTCTAAGGTAGGGACATGTTCAGCACAACTTTGTGGGCCGAAGGGCCTGTATTGTGCTGTAGATTTTCTATGTTCCTATTTTTCCAGGAACCCCAGTACAATTGAAGTCAATGGGAAAAGTTTCCAGTGGTTGAAGGAACGTAGTTATAGTTGTTGAAGGTCAATTACTTCAAGCTGAGAAGTGAAACAGACATTGATGCAAGGATTTGACTTGAAATGTCAACAATTCCTTTCCTCCCACTGATGCTGCTCAATCTGGTAAGTTTCTCCAGCAAGTTGTTTGCTATGCAGTTAGTTACAAGCCCAGGAATTTTCCTTTAGTAATTTTTGTCATCTAGCTTCACTAAACAGTAGCCAATTAACTTATCAATACATTTTTGGGATGTAAGCAACTGGCAAAATTGATTCTGGGTCACTGGAGTTGTGAGAACTAATGCACCACCATGCCACCTTGTGTGGCACTGATCTCACAACTTGTTAAAGACTTTCCAGCCTGTCCAGTACAAGTCAGGAGAGTAATAGAACACTTTATGCTCGACTGGTGAACTTAGATCCAGTAACTCAAGAAGCTTGATACATTCAGAACACAGCAGGTCGATTCATTGGCATCCTATCCACTACCCTAAAAGATCACCTTTTCCTCGAGAGGCAAAGTGTGACTGCAGTGTGTATTACTCATTAAAGCTATTCCAACAGTGCCTTTCAAATGCACAACCTCTCCAGCAAGAAGGATAATGACCACAGGTGCACAGAAACATCATACACTGTATGCTTCATACTAAATCATTCCTGATTTGGGATTAGTTTGCTGTTACTTTATTGTGAGAGTCCAAAATTCTGAAACCTTTTGAGGGAATACTTTCACTAGAAGGACTGCCACAGTTCAAGAGAGGGCTAATAGCTCTATTGGGCATTAAGAAATTCGTATTAAATGCTGGCCTTCCCAGTGTCATTCACATATTTAAAATAAATATGTTTAAAAAAAATTAGGAATTGCAGACCAACACAGGAAAAGCAGAAATCTAAAAGCAAATGTTGGCACTTCAGAAGAACAAGGCCATAGGGCCCGGCTGAACAGAAAACAAGTTGAAAAATATGGCATTCATCAAGGGACTAATGGAGAACTCGTTTGGAGTGGTGTAATGAATCAAAAGGCCTCCTCCTGTGCTGTAAAATTCTACTATACGTTATTAACATTCCCAGGTATTTTACAAGAATTTCTTTTTATAAACATACTTGCACTTGTATACTGTGGACATGTGAACAGTACGATCAAGAACTAGTGTTAAGATAATCCAGCATTATCTTTGACTCGTACAATCCCCTTATAAACATGACAGAATTCAGATCAATCTTGGTCAATATCAATCTTTCCCTGAGAATGTTTCCGTAGTACTTAAATACCAACATTTCAACATTAAAAACTTTTTGTTAAACTTCTTCATAAGCACATGCCTTACTAAAAAGTGTTTCCCAACATTAATTAGTTACTTTTAACTGCAATGTCTTTGTTAATGTTGGGTGTTTCCTTTATAGCTAACTAGATGATCTTTGACACTATCCAATAAAGTCTGATGAATCTGTTTTGAATTTGCTTTATTATGGATTGGAGAAATTTAGTTGCTACTCTAACTGCTGAACCTACAGATTTTGATTTTAATTTTCTTTTTATTCCATTAAAAATAACATTATGTAAAATAAAGAAACTAACCAAATGTCATAATTTTTATAATATTTTCCATTCCTAACTCTACTCAGTCAAAGTGTTCCAGGTGACTTTTGCACTTACAGACATTACACAGCTGTTAATCCTCAAGCAATTTATTCTCATCAACAGTTATCAGAATCAGCTCTTCAAATGTAAAGTGAGGTATTCCATAAGATATAGGAGCTGAATTAGGCTATTCTGCCCATTGAGTCAGCTCTGCCATCCAATCGTGGCTGATTTTCTTTCTCAACTCCATTCTTCTGCCTCCATCCCCACCCCCTGCACCATAACTCTTAACCCTGGCTTGCTGCTGGTACTCCTCTTCTAAATGCTCTTAGTTTTACATCCCACTGTCATGGGAGGCTTGGCCAATACAGTTGCCCTGAGGATGGCAACATCATGTATCCACAAATGCTGGCTGGGCTTGATTCCTATCATCAATGTTATCTTCTTTCTCCTACCCACCTTGCAAAATGGTAGAAAGGCACTTAGAACTGATGAGCCTCGTCCTCTTGGGAGTAACGGAAATAGAAAGTCGAAACTGTTTGGTGGTTAACAGTGCAGGAGCAGAGTCAGTTACTGCATGTGCAAGATGTTGTGAACCTCAGCTTTTCCCCTGGCTAAACCTTAGTGGAGCCCAAACAGTGGCCTGACTTGGCAAGCATTATGTGCCAGTTTCTGTTATAAGGAGATACTTAGTTGCGGCTGAGGAAGTTATGGCAACCAGCACAGATAGAGTAAAATGATCTTGGACAGTGGAAATGTTAAGGGATAGGTGACCTTTGGGACTTCAGGTATAAGCTGATTGGGTAGTTGGAGATTGTCCTAGTCGGAGAGGGTTGTGAACAGTTAGTTGTGGATATATTGTTTTAAAATGACAGCAACAGAGTGGGAAAGGAGTTGCTGTCTTACCTGTTCTGTGATAGTTGTGGAAGTTCTTGAAGCTCTGTCTCTTAAGTCAGATTGAAGAATTTAGAGGTCGGTGGAAGATCATAAGAGCCTGCACCCAGCACTCCCTTCACCCTTACTGAGGTTTGAATAGATGAATTTGTACGTGCTTCACTTCTGACTTGACTCTCTTTCCTAAGGGCAGAGAAAGCCCTCAAATATTCAATAACTGCCCAAATTATTTGACAATATTTACATGATGGGCAGCAAGTTAACTTGAGACAACAAAGAAAGAACATGCTCAAAGTCAATACAAATGTAAGCTAATGTTGCTGTGATGTGTCCTTGACTAGTTGAGACTAAATGTTGCAGATTACAAATACGCACAGAGTTGGTTGTCTTGTTAGTGTGGTTATTAAACTATGCAATCACCCATCTACAGACATTGGCTCAAATTATATTTAAGAAGTTTCAAAGCAATGAGGGACAAAACAGTGACTTTATCTCTTTGAATACAGAGACAATATTTGAAAATCTATTTTGAACACAACTTTAAAGCAGGCCATGAAAAATGTTTGGAGAAGGAAAACAGCAAATTCTTGCAAATTTTGTTAAGTCCATGATTTTAATCCTGATTTTCTATGTGTCTTCTGTGTAGGACATAAAGGCCACCCAAGCATAATCACACCTTCATGGCACAGGGAACCAGCTAAGCATCTGGAAGTTGTCTTGATCATGGCACTTTAGATTGGCATGTTGTCCACATAATATGATCAGAATTGTCTGTATGAGGAGGAGGAACTGAAAAATATCCTAAAAATAGATAGCTAGTTAATTTTTAAGAGCTGGTAAACTTGGAGCTGGACTATGCAAGGAGTTCATGATTGTTTGCTGTAGTGCCAGTAGGAAATATGCCAGATAAATGATGTGTGGAATTTTATACTGTTTCTTCAGTGTTCCCATTGATCCTCCATAGAACTTATAATGGATGCTTGAGCAAACCCCCTTGAACATTCTGGCTGCCGATCAATTTCTTGACTACAACATTCAGTGTTCATCAGAGCACAGTATGCCACTACTGGTAAATGAAACAACTTTAAAATCAGGAATTGTCACCGTTAAATAATCATTCCCTGGCTGGATTCAGTGTACATTTCAGTCCAGATTATACATTGTAGAAATAGCTTGGTATTTTTATCCAATTTCTTTACCAATAAACCAACCCTAACTCCGTCTGTGATATATTGGACTCACTTTCAAGGATTCCTTATCTCATGTTCTCGATATTTATTGCTTATTTATTTATTATTATTGCTTCTTCTTTTGCGCTTGCACAGTTTGTTGTTTTCTGCACTCTAGTTGAGATCCCGAGTTGGGCGGAGTGTCATTGATTCTTTATAGTTTTTATTCCATAGATTTGTTAAATATATCTAACAGGAAAATGGATCTCAGGGTTGTATATGATGACTATATGTACTTAGATAATAAAATTAATTTGAACTCTTAGAAATAGCTCAAACTTCAATGAAAGTCAGCAGGAATTTGGAACATGTTTAAACATCTACCCCTTAGGAAAAATGCATTGGTGGACTTCCCTGATTTGTCCCTTGATAAAGCTTAGGTACAGTTGGACTTGAACTTAAAGCTGAGGCACTCAATATGAAGTTTCATCAGCACTTCAGCACAGTACCTTATGGAATGCCCCAGACGTAAATGCTGAGCACAGGGCAAAGCAAGATGTCAGCTGCCCTTGCAAATGACCTCCAGTACCTTCCCACTTCCTTCTCATGTGTGGAAGCCTGGTAGCCTAGATCACACTGTACAGTATGTAAGAAGTCCAGCTCAATGTAACATATATTAAAGATTACTGGAATGAATCTTGCTTCTTCTGTTATGGCCTGTTCTTGTAGTCTAGGCCCAATGGTTCCCTCAGTGTTGTAGCTGTTGCACTAAACATAATTATTACAATTAATGAATGGCTTCTGCATTCTCAGTGGCTTTCATATGGAGATAATACCTCAGACATGGAGGCCACCAAAACCATGTCATATGGAAGTGCTATTTATCAGTGAACTTGAACCTGTTGAAGTGTAAGCACATAATCATGAAGCACTGCTTGATTTAATTCCACTGCTCGCTTATTCACTTCACACAGATCTCAGATACGCTGTAGAAGGAGCCATCACATTTTTAATGACCATAATTTCCATTGTGAAAGTCCAGCTCTGTGGGGAAGGTAGATATCATGATGTGCCAACAATATATGGCTGCACCAAATAGAAAAGTTAGGCTATTAACACTAGTTCAGGTTACTTTAAAATAAAGCTCTGTGGTCTCAGAACAGAGCAGGAGTTAAAAATATTAGTGTGTGATGTATAAAATTGTCACATGATCAGGTGTCCCCAATTAAGGTTTTATATTTCCAAGTGCAGTAGTCAGATACCGATTTTGCAGATTTCTTAGTCCAGTGTGGCTTCTTGGATGGTATCTAAATGGTCCATCCAAAAGACTGTGGTTAGAAACTTGATATTTTTTTATTTAAATCCTGAATGTGTTCTGCATGAGTTATTATTTTCTTCTATAAACTGGGAGATCTGAAAGAAAACTGCACCCAATAGGCTTGCCTTCACTCCCGCCTCCCCTCCTTTTAACTTAACACCATTGTGGACAAGGGGCCCTTTATAGCTTGGGTTTATGTGCAAATATAGCATTGTCGAGATAGTTCTGCACAGAGTTTAGAAATAATTCCATTAAGCCAGGTAAGTGGTTAAGCAAAAATATTTAATAGTGCCTATAGGTATTATGGGGAAGTAAAAACCAAACTGTAACTTTTTGTGCATAAATGCATATGTTTGGTCGAATTAGTGGAGTTGTTAGGGTGTGGTGAACCTTGACTGGGTAGAATAAAGCTTTTCTAGGGATTTATGGACTGGAATAAGTAACTCATTTATCACCAAAGTGCATCTTTTTCTTGATAATAAAATAAATGCTACTGCTTACAATACAATCAGTAACTTCATCAACAATGCGTCCAAAACTCCTGATAATAAAGGTCTGGATTTTACACTGAGAATAGTAGAAAGACAATTGTTGATCAGTAATAGTGAGTCATTATATGGAAGGATATTTAATCAGGCAACATGATGGACCAGGTACAGAATCAGCTTAAGTTCCACCTTCTTGGATCAGAATAGCACTGGACCCAATGATGAAGCTTAGGCAGAACAAGAGGTCCAATGTGAATGTTAGTGGTGGTGTGTTCTTAACATTGGCAACATTGCGATTATTGCTAACATCAACAGTGCAATCAAGGCTACTGTTAATAATGCAATGCATACTTCATACTGTCATCACAATCAACAACACAAACTGCATTACTGTTAATAAGTAATCATCACTGTGAACAACGAAGTTTTGATTGCACTCTGGACAATAGTGTTAACAATGAAAACAATGATGTGGCCAACACTTCTGTCGACAGTACAACCATCAACTGTTATCAGCAATACAACTAATATTGCAGTCAACAATGCAACTAACAGCATTACCAATATAACGATCATCACTACAATAGGCAATGAAACCTACATCACTGCCAAAATTATAGTAAACATCATGATCTTCTACAATTTAATCAACAAGATTATGATAAAGAATATTCAACAATGCAATCACTGCTACTTTCAATAAAGCAAATAAAATTGTGCTTACACCATTGTCGATAATGTTACTCACATCACTGTTAATAATGTCATCCACGTAATTGTTTGTAAGATAAGAAACAGAAAAGGCAATAATCTTAACACAAAGAACTACAATATAACTGGAGCATTTTTTTTGTTTATTACAAATAAAAGTGTAAAATCATCCCCAGAGGCTTAGTTGATATTTTTTAACACCAATAAAATTATCTGCCAACAATACATGTCAACTATGAAGAACGTATACAGTATTTTGTTTCAGAAAGCTGTATGTGGTTTTCAAAACACGCTAATTCCTTCTGTCTGTGGGGTGTATTGGCAGACTTCAGATGGTCAGGATGCACAACTGCTCCTCCCTCCTCAACATCGTGCGCAGCACAGGGTGGTGTGCTGAGCCCACTGCTGTACACTCTGCTCGTAGGACACTGCACGGCCAAACACCCGAGTAACCACATTGTCAAGTTTGCTGAAGATGCAACAGTGATGGGGCTCATCACCAACAACGATGAGACAGCCTATGGTGAGGAGGTGGAAAAACTCAACACCTGGTACCATGCAAATAAGCTCTTCCTCAATGTGAACAAGACAAAGGAGATGGTTATCGGCTTCAGGAGAACTCGCACCACTCCCACCCCTCTTTACAGTGGTGGCACTGCAGTGGAAACTGCGAGCAATTTCAAACTCCTGGGAGTGAAAATCTCACACAACCTCTCATGGTCCCGTACACATTCTACACAATCAGGAAAGCTCACCAATGCCTCTATTTTCAGAGAAGGCTGAAGAGAGCTGGACTATGCATGTCTATACTCACGTCATCCTACAGATGTGCAGTGCAGAGCAGCTTAACAAGCTGCATCAGTGCCTGGTACAGAAAATGCACATCGGTGGGCAGGAAGGCTCTACAATGGGAAGTCAAACACATTACTGGCACTAGCCTACCCTACATCAAAGACATACACATATATATACACACCCACGTATATATATGGGTGTGTGTATATTTTATATATACATATATATATATAGTAGCAAAAGTTTTGGCACCCCAACAGATTTGAGCTCTCAGATAACTTTTAGCAATGTCTCAGACCTTAAATAGTTTGTTAGGGCTATGGCTCGTTCACAGTCATTGTTAGGAAAGGCCAGGTGATGCAAATTTCAGAGATTTATAAATACCCTGACTCCTCAAACCTTGTCCCAACAATCAGCAGCCATGGGCTCCTCTAAGCAGCTGCCTAGCACTCTGAAAATTAAAATAAGTGATGCCCACAAAGCAGGAGAAGGCTATAAGAAGATAGCAAAGCTTTTTCAGGTAGCCATTTCCTCAGTTGGTGATGTAATTAAGAAATGGCAGTTAACAGGAACGGTGGAGGTCAAGTTGAGGTCTGGAAGGCCAAGAAAACATTCCGAGAGAACTGCTCGTAGGATTGCTAGAAAGGGAAATCAAAAACCCCGTTTGACTGCAAAAGATCTTCAGGAAGATTTAGCAGACTCTGGAGTGGTGGCGCACTGCTCTACTGTGCAGCGACACCTGCACAAATATGACCTTCATGGAAGAGTCATCAGAAGAAAACCTTTCCTGCATCCTCACCACAAAATTCAGCATCAGGAGTTTGCAAAGGAACATCTAAACAAGCCTGATGCATTTTGGAAACAAGTCCCGTGGACTGATGACGTTAAAATAGAACTTTCTGGCCACAATGAGCAAAGGTATGTTTGGAGTAAAAAAGGGAGCAGAATTTCATGAAAAGAACATCTCTCCAACTGTTAAGCACGGGGTGGATCGATCATGCTTTGGGCTTGTGTTGCAGCCAGTGGCATGGGGAACATTTCACTTGTAGAGGGAAGAATGAATTCAATTAAATACCAGCAAATTCTGGAAGCAAACATCACACCATCTGTAAAAAAGCTGAAGATTAGAAGAGGATGGCTTCTACAACAGGATAATGATCCTAAACTCACCTCAAAATCCACAATGGACTACTTCAAGTGGCGCGAGCTGAAGATTTTGTCATGGCCCTCACAATCCCCCCAACCTAAACATCATCGAAAATCTGTGAACAGACCTCAAAAGAGCAGTGCATACAAGATGGCCCAAGAATCTCACAGAACTGGAAACCTTTTGCAAGGAAGAATGGGCGAAAATCCCCCGAACAAGAATTGAAAGACTCTTAGCTGGCTACAGAAAGCGTTTACAAGCTGTGATACTTGCCAAAGGGGGTGTTACTAAGTACTGACCATGCAGGGTGCCCAAACTTTTGCTTCGGGCCCTTTTCTTTTTTTGTTATTTTGGAACTGTAAAAGATGGAAATAAAAAAGTAATCTTGCTTAAAATATTAAAGAAATGTGTCATCTTTAACTTTATGCCTTTTGGAAATCAGGTCATCTTTTACTCGCTCGGCTATTCATAGTAACTGAAATTTTTAAGGATCCTACCCACTCTGCTCATGGTCTTTGTTCCCTTCCCATCAGGGAGGAGGCTATGTAGCATCCATGCCAGGACTCGCAGACTCAAAAATAGTTACGCTCCCCAAGCAGTAAGGCTAATCAATACAACGAGCCTGCCAGAGTCACCTTATGCACGGACGCTCCTGTGACTAGCATCACTTTATGGACATACAATCAATTTATGTCTATAAGCTATCTTATGTATTTACATTTATTGTTATTATTTCCATTAAAAATTATTATTGTGTTCTTTTTCTTGCTGTTATATTTGTGCTGTATCAGATCTGGAGTAACATTTATTTTGTTCCCCTTTACACACAGTATTACTGGAAATGACATTAAACATTAAACAACAACAAACAAACAATCTCTTCACTGGAATTACAAGCTTTTTCCAAACATTAGCGACCAAAAAACACCTAAATTCAACTGAAAATAAAAAACTAAAAAATTCATATAACCTACAAAGTGCTACATCACAGCCTTGTATGGAAACACCAATGCCCTTGAATGGAAAATCCTACAAAAAGTAGTGGATACAGGATCATGGGTGAAGGCCTCCCAAACATTGAACACATCTACATGAAACACTGTCGAAGGAAAGCAGCATCCATCATCAGGGACCTTCACCATCTGGAGATGCTGTCAGTTTGGTGTCTCCCTAGTTGGGCAGTCTTTCATTGGTTCTGTTATGCTTAATATTCTATAGATTTATTGCGTATGCTCCCAGGAAAACCAATTTCAGGGTGGCATACGGTGGCATATACTATATGAACTTTGATAATAAATTTACTTTGAACTTTGAAAGTGGTAACTTTGTCAATAATGTTATACATTATTGTCAATGATGTTATGCAGTCTATTTTTATTAATAATACAGCTAGCATTTTGTGTTTTATTTATTTCTCAAATAGATTAGGCTTCACTATTAACAGTGAGTGTTCTAGAGTCACTGGATAATACAACACAGGAACAGGCTTGTGTTGACTATCCAGCACCCAATTATACCAAACTACACAAATCCAACTTTATTTCTCTTTGCATTCCCATCAACTCCCACCCAAAATAATACTCCGTACCTACAGTCTAGAGGCAATTTTTGGTGGACAAGTGAAGTACCCATCAGAACTCTGGGATAATGGCGGTAACTGGAGCCACCGGAGGAAACCCACAATAGGTGGTCGCCGGGAGAAGGAAACAATTTGACTAGCTGTGCCACTCTGCGGCCCTTAAGTTATTAGTGGTATTGTAGATTATATTATTGACTGAGGCAAGGGTGACATTGTGGGTAACAATCAGTGTTATGTAGACACAAAAAAGACTGCTGGAAATCCTGAGCAAGGAGGAAATATCTTCAAGCAAATAATTTTACCCTGAAATTATGCAGCAGAAATTCATCAGAATTATAGTGGCTGTGAATAGTTTCTGGTTATCTTTGCCAGTAACAAAAAACTGTGTAAACGTATGTGTAGTGGATAACTGTCTGGATGCATAGGAGGAGAAAGGTTATGAAATTATTTATCACATTTAGATCATGATGATTGTTGAATATCAACAATATTTGTGTCCGCATTCTACTAACATTGTTTCTTTTCTGAAATTAAAAGGTGATTACAATATGTCATGTCCCATTAAGGACTTTACTCCTTACAACATAAAATGCTTTGGAATAGGATGTTTAGAGAAGGGTTTGTTTGGTGGTTACCAGTCGGCATTCATATACCTGCCTTTTTATGGATTGCAAGCAGAGACTTCATTGATGTACTGTACATACGTGACAAGTTGAGCAAATTTTAAAAAGTTACAGCTTTTCTTCAGGGTGCTAGATTACAAAGACAAATGAGAGTGAATTAAATCTTTGTGAAAGTGGCATTTACTGGACGAACAGTTCTAGACAGCAGAGAAGTTTAGATTAAGTTTTTACCATTTGGGCCGCTGATCTCCATGATGCAAGGAAACATTTTCATGTCTGTATTTCATTGCTATTGGACTTTTGAACAGCTTGCCCAATTAAGCATCTCCCGCTGCTTAGTGATTCTCAACCAACAAGAAAGTCTGGGGAAAGAATCAGATGTATTAACACAACTACGAGCTTCCTGGGTAGGTCCAAGGTCAGTAATTCTGCCAAAAGGAGCTAACTCCTTCCCAACCTACAGACACAAACTAAGGAATGTAGTGACTATGTGCTTTATTAGCACTTCATCCACGTCTCATCATCTGCTCCTCTCCAATTCCCTGATGAGGTTGTAAGGCACATTGCCCAAAGGAAAGACTTGTTGCTTCCAAACACAAAACTTCCCCTAGCAAGAAAGACAAGAACATCAGGTGCAAAGAACCACTATCACCTCAGGTTTCGCCCATCACCCCATCCTAACGAACATATTTCACTATTACTTAATTCTTGCTTCAATATTCAATTTCTCACGCTTCCAGTGGAAGGCCTGTCACTATCTTCAACTAGCAATATGTAATGTTTAATTACTTTATATAATCACAAGCTTCAGGAGGATCAGAGGCATTAATCATTCATCTAATTGATTACTGCATTATCACATCATATTCAATATGATCAGGAAAAATAGTATTGTGAGATAAATCTGGATACAGTAGGTATACATGTGAAAAGGGAGGCCACAGGGTTTACAGTAAATTTGTTTTTGTCGTGTTTGGTTTTTAATCTAGATTACAGCATCTGCAGTTTCTTGTTTCTTTGATTGTGATATTTGTGCAGTTTTGGATTACTTCTTTCAGGCAGTTCCCTGAGCTGAGGAAGATTTGCTTCCACTCAAGTTTTGTGAGTTTTGAGGTCTCTGAAAGGCCAACATAGGACCTGCAGTTTCTACCACAAGTGATACAGTGGTTACTGACAAGCCGGCAAGTTGTAGTTTACACTGGTCCTGACAAATGGCAAAATTTAAGTCATGTCATCCCAAATGCACCTTCTCCATTTTGAGGAGCCACAGATCAGGAATTCCAGTAGGAGGTAAGGATATTGTACAACCTTAAGAAAGCTTTGGAAACATCCGCAGTTCATCAGCTAGTTTCTTATCATGATGGCGATTAAAGCAGTCTGTTTCAGGAGCGTGGTGTCGGGTAAACAGATGATACAGCCTGTTGTGTGGAGATGACAGGTTGTAATTGTGGCCTCAGTGCTGGGAATGGTGACCTGGAAAGGAACACTGATATTGGTTTGCCAGTTCTCCCAATGAATCTGAAGGATTTACAGAGGCAGAGTTGCTGGTATCTCTCCAGTGTTACAGACTGAAGACTTAGAAGGATGCAGGAGTGGAAAGATCAACGATGCCCAGCGGAACATTGTGATTTTTGGCATGTTTGTTTCTTGATATTCAAACACTATTTTTTTTTTCCGGTGTACAAAGACTGTGCTGATGCAGTGACAGTGATGAATTTCCAGGGGACAATTTTGAACCTTGTAGAGGAACCTTGTAGATGTTCAGTGGAAGTTCTTTCAATTGTTTCATCAAGTAAGTTGAAGGTGACTCTGAATATATGCATATTCAAGGTTTGTTTGCATAACAGACTGAAGTTGGGTGTAACCTTGACCTGGAATGGAGGCATTTTGAAGATTCCTGATTGGCTTGTAGATTAGGTCTATTCCAGCTGCAGGATTGACGGGAGAGAGGTGCAGATTGCCACCATTCGGCATGGAGATTGGGTCTGTTGTACCCCGTTGGGTAAGATCACGGATTCCATGCCACCATATGGCTGAATTAATACGGAGGCTGAATTTGATTAAAAAATGCTCTAACATTCTTTTAATTAATTACCTTTGTATGATGGTTATCCTTACATTGCCCTTGAAGATGGTGTATGCAGATGGTTCCTTAAGCTTCTAAGTGGACAGAATCCTTATCGCAATTCAGGGAACAGTTGTTCAGCAAGCGGAAGGAAGTGGCTGAGAAAGATCCTGGTGATAATGCCTGCAGACTGCAGGAAACCCCTCTGCAAATGTGAAGCTAAGCTGGTAAGGCCCAGTACAGTGCACTGGTATGAAAATTGATGATTCATTCAAGACAAATCTATTAAATCAGCAATGCCAGTGAAAGGGGTGTTTTAGTGAGAAATTTAGTTTACTTTCACACTTCTTGCTAGATAGTTACTCTAATCAGATTTGATGCCTTTCTTGAGGGCGATCCGATCAGTGGCATATCTAGACTCTGCTAGGATGTCTACTCCTATCCAGACATGCAAGATGAGGCTTTGGAATTGATGCCGAATTCTTCCACCAGTTTTAGAACTTTGCCTAGGATACCGTCTGCTCCTGAGGCCTTGTTTCTCAGTCAGCACGAGGCTTTTCCAGCTGTTTGTCAGTCACGGGTGACAGCAAAGTAGGATGAGGCATCTTGCTGTGGAATCGAGTTAAACCATTGCCATCAAGGACAGGGTTTTGGTTTACAAGTTCTTCAGGATATGCTGGCCTCCCCTCTGTGCTTGATCACTTTGCATCCATTTGATGTTCTCAGCTGAAACGGCCCTTGGATATTTGGGGCAAAGACATGATGTGTGTGCTGAATAATCCACACACATCATGGCTATCTATCTATGAATTGCGGTTGCTGCAACTCTTGTACTCTTTCCACCCAGGCAACTGTTTTTCAGGTCATGGCTGTTCTTTTAAACTTACGCCTATGAATGCATTTTTAGCCCTGCCTGTGTACAGTATTCCTCTCTCAAAATCTGGGTGTGCTGAAGTCAATAATGCCAAATTTCAGGCATGAAGAGTTCCTATAACTGTTCATTTAGTACAACTGATCCAAGTCAAATTTCCAGCCATGTATCTAATAATACGAATACAAAAGAGCTGAGACCAGGCTACACCCTAGTGATTCCAGAAGCATGAATGAAGGAGTTTCCGGAAACAATGTGATACACTCAGTGGCCATTTTATTACGTACACCTGCTCTTTAATGCAAATATCTAATTAGCCAATCGTGTACAGCAACTTTGTGGATAAAAGCATGCAAGCACAGTCAAGAGGTTCGGTTGTTCTTCAGATCAAACATCAGAATGGAGAAGAAATGTGATCTAAGTGACTTTGACCATGGAATGATTGCTGGAGCCAGTCAGGGTGGTTTGAGTAAACTGCTGATCTCCTGGGACTTCCTTGCACAACAGGCTCTAGAGTTTACAGAGAATGGTGTGAGAAACAAAAAACATCCAGTGAGTGGAAGTTCTGTGGGCAAAAATGCCTTGTTAATAAGAGAGGCTAGAGAAGAATGGCCAGACTGGTTCAAGCTGACAGGAAGACAACCACGCGTTACAATAGTGGTGTGCAGAAGAGCATCTCTGAATGCACAATAGGTTGCACCTTGCAGTGGATGGGCTACACCTGCAGATGACTATGAACATTACAGAAATACACTCAGTAGCCATTTTATTAGGTGGAGGAGGTACCTTATCCTGTGGCCACTGAGTGCATGTGTGATTAGAACAAGGAAAGGTAATCATCTTGAAATGGATAGTGGAGCATTTTGGAGGAAAATGTCATGGTTCCAGAGAGAGGATTGGAGAAGGATTAATATATGTGGTGGTATCATGGAGATCATTGTTGTGACAGAGCTGCTTTAGTGTTGTTGTAGAAATTCAAATAAAGGTTCACAGGAGCAACGCACAGAAAATGTTGGTGAAACTCAGGAGGTCAGGCAGCATCTGTGGAAATAAATACACAATTGATGTTTTGGGCTGAGACTCTTCAGGTCTGAAAAGGAGGTAGGAAGATGCCAAAGTAAAAAGGTTGAGGGGGAAGGAGGACTAGATGGAAGATTGGAAGATGACAGGTGAAGCCTTGTAGATTGGAAAGGCAAATGGATGGAGAAGGAAGAATCTGGTGAGAGAGGAGAATGGACCATAGGAGAAAGGGAAAAAGTAAAAAAGGAGGGGTACCATGGGGAGGGGATAGGTGGGAAATATATGGACTAATCCTTGTCTTAACACAATGTTCAAGATTTTTAGAAGGAAAAGAACATTTGGAGGTGCAATAGTCATTTGAAAGTAGGACACTCATGCGATTTTATTTGAAATCAGATGTGATGAATGAAATTTTTTGGAATAGAATTTAACAGTAACCAGTGTCAGATAGCTAAATGGGGATGGATTCAAGGGATCAGCATTGAGTAAGTTCAATTTCAAGTTCAAGCTTAAGTTTTTTGTCATTCAACCATATGCATGTATACTGCCAACAAGACAGTGTTCCTCTGGACCCAGGTGCACAACATAGTACATATAATTCACTCAAATAACACATGAAGTAATATCACCACAGATAAACTAACAAATAATAAGGTCAATATACAATACAAATTCAATTGTAAACAGTAAACTGGCATTTCATATGTGATGAGACCTGGTTAGTAACAGGGAGTCAATAGTCATATAGCCTGAGGGAGGAAGCTGTTTCTCATTCTGTCAGTTCTTATCTAATGCTACAGTACTTCCTGCTTGATGGTGGGGGATCAAACAGGTTGATGGATGGATGGGAGGAATCTCTGACGATGATAATGGTTCTGTGGATGCAGCATGCCTGATATCTCTAAGGGGTGAAAGAGAGCCCAAGGATATTTGGATAAACAAGATGGCAGATGCTGGATATCTGGAGCAACACACAAAGGTGCTGGAGGAACTCAGCGGGTCCGGTTGCATCTATGGTTCCTCCATAGATGCTGCATGACCCATTGAAATCCTGTAGTTCCTTTATTTGTTACCTCTACTTGGATCGTTTGCTAAATAGTTGAATAGGAATGCCTGAGAGTGGCCTCCATAAAGGAACATCAAGAATTATGAACAGAGTCTCAAATTCCAAAAGCAAACTTCTGTTGTGCTGTGTGTACTACCATTCTTAAAACATACTACCACTTGTAACACATTCTTAAAAAAAAGATGCTGGCTTGCACCCCAAAGCACCTGTGCTGGGTCCTCCCCAAATACTATCACTAACTAGCTGTAAGGCTTTTGTGGAAAGGCCTTATGGAAATTCATCTGCAAGTGATGAGTGGGGCTAAGGGAGAGCTTCCCTGATTAAGCAATAACTACACAGTATAAGGGTTTTTATCCTTCTCTATGCAGCAATGTTGGGCATCAGATAGACAGATAGATAAATATTTTATTGATCCTAAAGGAAATTACAGTGTCACGGTAGCATTAAAAGTGCACAGATATACAAACATTAGAAGTGAGAAACAATAAAAAATAAGTTACCTCAGTCTAACAGGAGGGGTTTCACCAATGTGGATGTAGTTGGGTAATCTGTGATTTTGTTAAATATGATCATAATGAAAATTAGTACAATTGAGGACTGATGGTAACAGTGAGAAAAGGGCATGCCCTGGGTGCTGGGGGTCCTTAATAATGGATGTTGCCTTTCTGAGACACTGCTCCCTGAAGATGTCCTGGATACTACGTAGGCTAGTACCTAAGATGGAACTGACTAAATTTGCAACCCTCTGCAGTTTCTTTCGGTCCAGTGCAATAGCCCCCCTCCCCATACCAGACAGTGATGCAGCCTGTCAGAATACCCTCTACCACACATCTATAGAAGTTTTTGAGTGTTTTTGTTGACATACCAAATCTCTTCAAACTCCTAATGAAGTGTAGCCGCTGTCTTGCCTTCTTTATAACTACATCGATGTGTTGGGACCAGGTTAGATCCTCAGAGATCTTGACACCCAGGAACTTGAAAGTGCTCACTCTCTCCACTTCTGATCCCTCTATGAGGATTGGTGTATGTTCCTTCGTCTTGCCCTTCTTGAAGTCCACAATCAGTTCTTCCGTCTTCCTGGTGTTGCTGTGACACCATTCCACTAGTTGGTATATCTTGCTCTTGTAAACCCTCTTGTCTTCATCTGAGATTCTACCAAGAATGGTTGTATCATCAGCAAATTTATAGATGGTATTTGAGCTATGTCTACACACACAGTCATGTGTATATATTGAGTAGAGCAGTGGGCTGAGCACACATCCCTGAGGTGCACCAGTGTTGACTGTCAGCGAGGAGGAGATATTATCAGCAATCTGCACAGATTGTGGACTTCTGGTTAGGAAGTCACGGGCCCATTTGCAGAGGGTGGTACAGAGGCCCAGGTTCTGTAATTTATCAATCAGGATTGTGGGGATGATGGTGTTAATTGCTAACCTTACTCATTCTTTCATCTTAACTTATCTTCACTTCATATTGAACATTCTCTGAATATACCTTCAATATAGTGCAGTCCACATTGAAATGTAATGGAAGGCCACAGCCTGCTGCTGGGCCTCCCAAACCTAGAGCTGCTTGAGACCATCCTCCAACACCACCGTTGGGGGGATCTCAGTGGCTTTTCTCCTAAGCTCTGGTGCTGCAGAAATCCAGGGCAGAGACAGAAACAAAGATTTTGGAATAGGGTAACCAGTACATGCTTTCAATGCTAACATGATTTGATTATGATTGCTTGGAAAATTTACATTTGTTTCTGACCTGAAGTGAAGGAAAACTATTGAGGTTGTAAGAAAGATGTAATCACCACGTGATATTGCTGGTGAGGGAGCCTTTCGATCAACAAGCACTATACTGTACTGTGGAGCACAGCATATGGAAGTTACATGCTGGGCTATCAGGAAATAAATGGACCCTGCATAGTGCAATTTACATAAATTATTGCTCATTTTTAACATGGCTCATGAGTGCTCCTTTGTGTAAATCTTTATGTCAGAGTGATTGCAATTGTACCTTTGCCAGAAATGAGCATATACTTCTTGGCTCTTATAAAGAAAGCTTGGTCGGCAATCAGCATGTTACACTGCTTGGCAGAAAAACTTATGGATCAAGATATTCGTTTTGAGGTATTATGTCCAAAACTAAACACAATGCTCCAAATGGTAGCTGATCAAGACTGTATAACTAAGGCACAATTTCCTCAGTCCAACGCTCAGTTTAATCTTGAGATAAAGAATCCCCATAATCCAGGTTTTGCCCTCTTCTCACTGCAGCTGTCAGGTAGAAGGTGCAAAATCCTAAAGTCCTACACCACCAGGTTCAGGAACAGGAATCAAGATTTGAATAGCTCAGCAGAAAGCCATTGATTAGACAATCAAGATTTGAATAGCTCAGACTCAGCAGAAAGCAGCTGATTGGGCAATCGAGGTCAGGTGACCAAGCAGTTTGAAAAGCTCAAACAAATAAATAGAGGGTTACCTCAAGCGGAGCAGCCAGTGAGTGAGTGGGCCAGTGAAGGAGTGGAAATTTGAGGCTTTGACTTGAGAGGCTTCGACAAGAAGAGGCTGAGGATGAGTTTCACTCCAAGTGAGGGAAGGCCAGGTAAGTTCCTTTCAAAGGAGAAAGTTTCAAAAGTTGAAGCAAGTATTGGGTAGGTCATGGCAGCTGAGATCGGCCCCGTGGTTTGTTCATCCTGCAGCATGTGGGAAATCATGGATACTTCCAGAGTCCCTGATGACTATGTGTGCAGGAAGTGTGTCCAACTGCAGCTTCTGGCAGACCGCATTGAGCGTCTGGAGCTGCGATTGGATTCATACTGGAGCATCTGCGATGCTGAGAAAGTCGTGAATAGCACGTTCAGTGAGTTGGCCACACCGCTGGTAAAGGCTACACAGGCAGAAAGGGAAGGGGTGGCCACTAGACAGCGTAGCTGTAGGCAGGTAGTGCAGGAGTCCCCTGGGGTCATCTCCCTCCTAAACAGATATACTGTTGTGGATACTGTTGGGGGAGATGTCTCATCAGGGGAAGGCAGCAGCAGCCGAGTTCATTGCACCATGGGTGGCTCTGCGGTACAGGAGGGAAGGAAAAGGAGTGGGAGAGCTATAGTGATAGGGGATTCGATTGTAAGGGGAATAGATAGGTGTTTCTGTGGCTGCAAACGAGACTCCAGGATGATATGTTGCCTCCCTGGTGCAAGGGTCAAGGATGTCTCTGAGCGGCTGCAGGACATTCTGGAATGGGAGGGTGAACAGCCAGTGGGTGTGGTGCACATAGGTACCAATGATATAGGTAAAAAACGGGATGAGGTCCTACAAGGTGAATTTAGGGAGTTAGGAGATAATCTAAAAAGTAGGACCACAAAGGTAATAATCTCTGGATTACTACCAGTGCCACGTGTTAGTCAGAGTAGAAATAGGAGGATATTTCAGATGAATATGTGGCTTGAAAAATGGTGCAAGGGGGAGAGATTCAAATTTCTGGGGCATTGGAACCAGTTCTGGGGGAGGTGGGACCGGTATAAACAGGACAGTCTGCACCTGGGCTGGACTGGAACCAATGTCCTAGGGGGAGCGTTTGCTACTGCTGTTCAGGAGGCTTTAAACTAATGTGGCAGGGGGATGGGAACAAGTGCAGAGAGACAGAGGGGTGTAAAATGAGGGTAGAAGCAAAAAGTAGTAAGGTGAAAAGTAAAAGTGGCAGGCAGGCAAATCCAGGGCAAAAAGCAAAAAGAGCCACTTTTCAACATAATTGTATAAGGGCTAAGAGTGTTGTAAAAACAAGCCTGAAGGCTTTATGTGTCAATGCGAGGAGCATTCGTAACAAGGTGGATGAATTGAATGTACAGATAGTTGTTAATGAATATGATATAGTTGGGATCACAGAGACATGGCTCCAGGGTGACCAAGGATGGGAGCTCAACATCCAGGGATATTCAATATTCAGGAGGGATAGACAGGAAAGAAAAGGAGGTGGGGTAGCATTGCTGGTTAGAGAGGAGATTAACGCAATAGAAAGGAAGGACATTAGCCTGGAGGATGTGGAATCGATATGGGTAGAACTGCATAACACTAAGGGGCAGAAAACGCTGGTGAGAGTTGTGTACAGGCCACCTAACAGTAGTAGTGAGGTTGGGAATGGCATTAAACAGGAAATTAGAAATGCGTGCAAAAAAGGAACAGTAGTTATAATGGGTGACTTCAATCTACATATAGATTGGGTGAACCAAATTGGTAAGGGTGCTGAGGAAGAGGATTTCTTGGAATGTATGCGGGATGGTTTTTTGAACCAACATGTCGAGGAACCAACTAGAGAGCAGGCCATTCTAGATTGGGTATTGAGCAATGAGGAAGGGTTAGTTAGCAATCTTATCGTGCGAGGCCCCTTGGGTAAGAGTGACCATAATATGGTGAAATTCTTCATTAAGATGGAGAGTGACATAGTTAATTCAGAAACAAAGGTTCTGAACTTAAGGAAGGGTAACTTTGAAGGTATGAGATGTGAATTAGCTAAGATAGACTGGCAAATGATACTTAAAGGGTTGACTGTGGATATGCAATGGCAAGCATTTAAAGAACGCATGGATGAACTACAACAATTGTTCATCCCAATTTGGCAAAAGAATAAACCAGGGAAGGTAGTGCACCCATGGCTGACAAGGAAAATTAGGGATAGTATCAAGTCCAAAGAAGAAACATATAAATTAGCAAAAAAAAGCGGCACACCTGAGGACTGAGAGAAATTCAGAGACCAGCAGAGGAGGACAAGGGGCTTAATTAGGAAAGGGAAAAAAGATTGAGAGAAAGCTGGCAGGGAACATAAAAACTGACTGTAAAAGCTTTTATAGATACGTAAAAAAAAAAGATTGGTCAAGACAAATGTAGGTCCTTTACAGTCAGAAACAGGTGAATTGATCATAGGGAACAAAGACATGGCAGACCAATTGAATAACTACTTTGGTTATAATCTTCCGGAAATAGTAAGGGACCAAGGGTCTAGTGAGATGGAGGAACTGAGGGAAATACATGTTAGTAGGGAAGTGGTGTTAGGTAAATTGAAGGGATTAAAGGCAGAAAAATCCCCAGGGCCAGGTGGTCTGCATCCCAGAGTGCTTAAGAAAGTAGCCCAAGAAATAGTGAATGCATTAGTGATAATTTTTCAAAATTCCTTAGATTCTGGATTAGTTCCTGAGGATTGGAGGGTGGCTAATGTAACCCCACTTTTTAAAAAAGGAGGGAGAGAGAAACCGGGGAATTATAGACCAGTTAGTCTGACATCAGTGGTGGGGAAAATGCTAGAGTCGGTTATCAAAGATGTGATAACAGCACATTTGGAAAGAGGTGAAATCATCGGACAAAGTCAGCATGGATTTGTGAAAGGAAAATCATGTCTGACGAATCTTATAGAATTTTTTGAAGATGTAACTAGTAGAGTGGATAGGGGAGAGCCAGTGGATGTGGTATATTTAGATTTTCAAAAGGCTTTTGACAAGGTCCCACACAGGAGATTAGTGTGCAAACTTAAAGCACTCGGTATTGGGGGTATGGTATTGATGTGGATAGAGAATTGGTTGGCAGACAGGAAGCAAAGAATGGGAGTAAACGGGACCTTTTCAGAATGGCAGGCACTGACTAGTGGGGTACCGCAAGGCTCAGTGCTGGGACTCCAGTTGTTTACAATATATATTAATGATTTAGACGAGGGAATTAAATGCAGCATCTCCAAGTTTGTGGATAGACAATAGACAATAGGTGCAGAAGTAGACCATTCGGATGACATGAAGCTGGGCGGCGGTGTTAGCTGTGAGGAGGATGCTAAGAGGATGCAGGGTGACTTGGATAGGTTAGGTGAGTGGGCAAATTCATGGCAGATGCAATTTAATGTGGATAAATGTGAGGTTATCCACTTTGGTTGCAAGAACAGGAAAACAGATTATTATCTGAATGGTGGCCGATTAGGAAAAGGGGAGGTGCAATGAGACCTGGGTGTCATTGTACACCAGTCATTGAAGGTGGGCATGCAGGTACAGCAGGTGGTGAAAAAGGCAAATGGTATGTTGGCATTCATAGCAAAAGGATTTGAGTACAGGAGCAGGGAGGTTCTACTGCAGTTGTACAAGGCCTTGGTGAGACCGCACCTAGAGTATTGTGTGCAGTTTTGGTCCCCTAATCTGAGGAATGACATTCTTGCCACAGAGGGAGTACAGAGAAGGTTCACCAGATTGATTCCTGGGATGACAGGACTTTCATAAAGACTGGATCGACTAGGCTTATACTCACTGGAATTTAGAAGATTGAGGGGGGATCTTATTGAAACGTATAAAATTCTAAAGGGATTGGACAGGTTAGATGCAGGAAGATTGTTTCCAATGTTGGGGAAGTCCAGAATGAGGGGTCACAGTTTAAGGATAAAGGGGAAGCCTTTTAGGACCGAGATGAGGAAAAACTTCACACAGAGAGTGGTGAATCTGTGGAATTCTCTGCCACAGAAAACAGTTGAGGCCGGTTCATTGGCTATATTTAAGAGAAAGTTAGATATGGCCCTTGTGGCTAAAGGGATCAGGGGTATGGAGAGAAAGCAGGTACAGGTTTTTGAGTTCGATGATCAGCCATGATCATACTGAATGGCGGTGCAGGCTCGAAGGGCAGAATGGCCTACTCCTGCCCCTATTTTCTATGTTTCTATGTTAACGGTTACTTACCCATAACCAGCAGGTTCTTGAATTAACCTGCACAACCCTAATCCTTTCCCAGAAATGGAACAATAGTGACCACAACTTGGACATGTTTCTAATTGTGCTTTTGTGTTAACATCTTGTTTTGTACAGTCTTTTTCTTTAAAGCCTTCTACTTTATGCTCTATCTGTATGTGCCTGTGATACTGCTGCTCATTTAGTTAAAACATAGCATAACTTTTTCATTGTACTTGTACCTCACTACGCTTGTGCAAATGACAATAAGCTTGTCTTGACTTGACTTGACATCCTAATAGCCTTTTATTTATTATGTTTAGTCTGTTCAAACTATCACTTACTAACTTACATTGACATACATCTGAATGTCTGCTTTTTTACAGCTCATACTCTGGTACCACATAGAAAATAGCCTCAGTTTTATTTTCTTAGACTTAAAATAGATAGCTTCATACTTCCCAACTACATCTACCATAGCTTTGTCTATTCATCCAAACTGTTTGCATTCTTTTGTAAACTCCTCTCATCACTTCAATACTGTGCCTCCTTTCAGTCTGCACAGGCTGTTATCATAATACACACAAAACTAAAACTTGCACAAATAGTAGAAAGATCAATCTGTTTTAAATTTAATACTAAATTAAACTTGATTGTGCCATTTGGAAGATACACCATTCAGATTAGTGGTCTACTTGGCAGTAAAATGTATCAAACTTAAAAGGAAGGGCATATACAATATGAAGTGACATTAGAAATATTTGACTGATTAGAAATAGCAGCAATGATGGAAATTATGATTTATCACCAAATGAATGCTCCCTATTTGGACAACATCCAGCATAAGCTTTCACAGTAACATATCCTTTTCTTTCACAGGGTTTACGACATGGCAGGAACAGAATAAGTGAAATGACAAATTATAGTAAACCTGCAGAGTCAAATAGCATTTGAAAATATGCCCTTCAATATGTTATTTACAAGTGTGGACTTCTGCTAAAGTAAATGAATAGGGTGCTCTGAGGAGGCAGGTGGGACTGGCGAGGTTCCGAAGAAATAAACATGATAAATTAGATTACAGATTTTAAATTCCTATCAGGTATTCAATTTTTAAACTTTTTTTCCTTATTTATAAGAGGGGAAAATAACTGAAGGTGATAGTTAAAATATACCACAAAGACTGAATAGGATAAAACAGAGATATTAACTCAGGAATGTTACTTAGGTGGGACAAAATCTAAGATTTAAAGTGTCAAAGGCCTCAGGAAGGGAAGTATGAAAAGATTACGTTTTATTTATTTATGTGAGACGTGCAGACTAACATTTATTGAACATCCTTAATTGTTCCTGAGTTTCTTTTTTTCAGCCACTGTAGGGCTCACGGTTATTCTCACAATGTCTTTGACTAGGCATTCTAAGGATTTGGACCAAGGAATGACAATATTTTTTCATGTTTGGATGGTGTGGGGAAGTTATAGATGCTAGTTCCCCCCCATGCATTTTCTTTATGTTTCTTTTGATGATAGAGATTCATGTTTAGAAGGCGCTGGTAAGAGCATAGGCATGCAACTGTGATGCAGAATTGTAGATGGTATACACTGCGGCTACTACATGCTGGTGGTAAAGGGAATGAAAGTTTGGGGTGGGTTGCAATTCCATTCAAGCAGGCTGCTTTGTCCTGGGTGGTGTTCAGTTTTGTGAATATCATTGGCAATGCATTTATTCAGACAAGTGCCAATACTCCATCATGTTCCTAACTTGTACCAAAAAGATAGTAAAAGGTCTTTGAAAAGACAGGAGGTGAGTCACTTCCCACAGCCTCTCATTTGATCTTGTAGCCACAGCATCTGGTTGAAATGAACAAGTTTTGAGGAGGTAAAAGAGAGTGGGAGTGATTATTTACCCACTGAATGAAAGGCCAAAGAAAAGGAAGGGTATTTTTAAATGGTAAAGTGAGAGGTTGACAGATGTGGGTCTGTAGAACGATCTTGGTGTCCTTTTACATAAATCACTAAAGCTGACATACAAGTTTAGCAAAATAGTAGAAAGGCAAACAATATGCTAGGCGTTATTACAAAAGAACTTCAGCACAAAAATACAAACATCTTGCTTTGATTACATGAAGCCCTGTGAAACTGTATCTAGAATACTGCGTACAGATTTGGTCTCTCTACTGAAGGAAGGATATAATTCTGATAGAGGAAGTGTAGTGAAGGTTCAGCACATTGATTTCTGAGATGACGTTTTGACATATCTGTAAAGATTAAGTACACTGGGCTTCTGCTCCTAGTGTTCAGAGAAATGAGAAGTGATCTCATTGAAACATACAAAGTTTTTCAAAGGCTTTAAGTTGTAGATTTTGAGCAAATTTTTCACTGAACTGGAGTGTCCAGAACTATGGCTTGGATTCTTGTTACGATAGACTAGCTATTCAGAACTTAGACGTAGCGTAAGTCTGTCCTTCATAGGGTGGAGAATCACTGAAATATTCTACCTAGAGAAGGCTCAATCAATGCATATATTCAAAAAATAAATCAAAATATATTTAGGTATTATTAATTGGTTATGTGTTCTGGGCAAGAAAATGTCCCAGAGGTCCATTTTGCTTGCAGAAACAAAGATCTAAATGTCCCAGTTTGGGTCCTATTTCCTATGTTCCTGGGAAGCACTGATCAATATGGTGCTTATAAAAGATAGAGAGAGGCAAGAATGTTTGATTTAGAAATACAGTTTTAAGAGAAGGACTGTTTGCTTAATTAATAGCTATAATATTTCAAACTTCCCAGGAATGATAAGAATACTAATTCCCAAAATGAACATACATCATGGGACCAAATATTCTTGATCAGAAGTACACTCAGGGGCCACTTTGCTAGGTAGTACAGGAAGCACTGAATAAAGTGGCCACTGATGTATTCCTGCATGTTAAATGTCTTCTGCTGTTGTAGACCATATACTTCAAGGTTTGAAGTGTTGTGCATTCAGAATTGTTCTTCTGTAAACTATTGTTGTGACTGTATGACTATTTGAGTAACCGTCGCCATCCTGATAGCTTGAACCAGTCTGCCTATTCTCCTCTGACCTCTCTCATTAAAAAGGTATTTCACCCACAGAACTGCTGCTCACTGAATGCTCCTTTGTTTTTCACACCGTTTTCTGTAAAATCTCTGTAAAAAATCCCAGGAGATCAGCAGTTTCTGACGTACTCAAACCACCTTGTCTAGCACCAACAATTATTCCATGATCAAAGTCACTTAGATCACATTTCTTTCTCATTCTGATGATTGGTCTGTACATCTTGACCATGGCTGCATGCTTTATTGCATTGAGTTGCTGCCACATGATTGGCTGACAAGCAGTGTATAAGTGTACCTAATAAGGTAGCAACTGAGTGCAGGAGTACTCATCCTTAATATGTAGAATTCACAATAAACAAACTAATTAGTGTCGAGATGTACTTTTGCTGTGGATGATATTGTGCAGCAACAAATTTCATATTGCTACAAAATTACTCCATTCTTAATAAATATGAATAATAATTCTTCCTACTGTAGGCTTCGCAATATTTGGAAAATGCATTTGAACAATTTAGTAGAATCTATTTTACTACTCAGGATCTGGAGTTCATGAGAGAAATCCATTATATTAAAGGATTAAAGGTTCCAAAGTAGTAATTTGTATGATTAATTGGCTTCAGTCCCACTGGGATATTAAAAACAACTTATTGGAAAGAATTATACTTGTGACATGGGTGGGGAGGGAGCTGGTGAGATGAAATGGCAGGGGAAAGGTGAAAGGTTGAACATCTTTTTCATTCCTTTTCAAGGTTCCACCTCATTTCTTTCTCTTGCTTTCCTCAATCGTAAGAGTTATTCTGTAAACTCACAGATGAGTTTTCTCATATTTCTCTGCAAGATAAGGCTATTGAATTCCCTGAGTGTATGCAGATTCCCAGTCCAGCCATCAGCCCTTACATCCTTTCAATCTATTCCCTCTCACATGGTCATCAAGGTTTTCTGATTTCCCTGACACCTAAATGCAATGACGACAATTGGCAATGGCCAATGAACCTTCCTGTAAGGCTTTGAGATGTGGCAGGAACGTAAATATCAGGAAACTGAGGGGAGCACACACCTCTGTATGTATTGATAGTGCTGAGGAGGAGTTGGTTGAGAGCTTCAAGTTCCTAGGTGTATATATCACCAACAGCTTGTCCTGATTCAACCACATAGATGCTTTGGAGGGTGGCTTCAACAGACTGGAGAAGTATGGATAAAGTAAAAGAGAAAAGAGTGGACAAGGATAAAGTAAAAGCAAAAGTTAAAAAAAGAGAAAAGGGTGAAGTGCAGAAAAGTCAAGTGCATAAGAGACAGAGATTATTAGACTTTAAAGGCACAATGTGTGCAAGGGCACTTTATCTGAATGCCTGTAGTATTTGTAACAAGGTCAGTGAACTTGTGGCATTAATTAGTATAAGGGGTTATGGGTATGATTTAGTGACCATTACAGAAACCTGGTTGCAGGGTGCAGAGAATGGGGATTAAATATTCAAGGATATCAGGTAATACGGAAGGATAGGCAGGAAGGTAAGGGAGGTGGGGTAACGCTCTTAATTAAGGATGAGATCATGGCGATAGTGAGAGACAATATAAGATCTAAGGAGCAGAATGTTGAATCCATCTAGGTAGAGATTAGGAATAGTAAAGGGGAAGAGCACCGGTCGGAGTTGTCTATAGGCCACTGAATAATAGTATTACAGTGGCACGGGCAATAAACCGAGAAATATCTGAGGCATGTAAGAATGGAACAGCAGTTAGTATGGGGGACTTCAACTTGCACGTAGATTGGGTGAATCAAGTTGGTCGAGGAAGTCTTGAGAGGGACTTTATAGAATGCATCCATGATGGCTTTCTTGAGCAGCATGTTACTGAGCCTACAAGGGAACTTGCTATCTTGGATCTGGTCCTGTGCAATGAGACAGGTAAAATCAGCAATCTTGTAGTTAGCGATCCTCTCGGAAAGAGTGACCACAGTATGACTGAGTTTCTCATACAAATGGAGGGTTCAATAGTTCGATCTAAAATCAGAGTACTATGCCTAAATAATGGAGACTACAATGGGATGAGGGAGGAGTTAGATAGGGTAGACTGGGAACACAGGCTATATGGTGGGATAGATGAGGAACAGTGGAAGACTTTCAAAGAGATTTTTCATGGTGCTTAACAAAAGTATATTCCAGTTAAAAGCAAGGACAGTAAGGGTGGGGAGAGCCAGCCTTGGATAACTAAGGAAATAAAGGAAAGCATCAGACTAAAAGCTCATGTGTACAAAGTCACCAAGAGTAGTGGGAAACTGAAAGATTGAGAAATCTTTAAAAAGCAACAAAGAACCACTAAACAAGCAATAAAGAAATGTAAGATAGATTAGAAAAATAAATTAGCACAAAATATAAAAATGGATGGTAAAAGTTCTTATAATTATATAAAGCAGAAAAGGGGGGCCAAAGTGAACGTAGGTCCCTTGGAAGACGAGAAGGGGGAATTGATATAGGGTAATGAGGAAATTGCTGCGGTTCTGAATGACTATTTTGTGTCCGTTTTCACGGTGGAGGACATGTCTAACGTGCCAAAGAGAGATGTTATGGATGCACTGGGAGCTGAAGACCTTGATACAATACCTATCACTAGAGGTAGTGCTGAGTAAATGCTTGAAGCTATCACTAAAGAAGAAATAGCGAGGCATGTGTAAAGAAATGGATCCATCAGGCAGACACAGCATGGATTCAGCAAAGATTGGTCCTTCTTGACAAACTTACTGGAGTTCTTTGGGGATGTAACAAGCACAGTAGATGGAGGGGAACAGATAGGCGTTATATACTTGGATTTCCAGAAGGCGTTCAATAAGGTGTCACATAAAAGACTTATCCATAAGATAAGGATGCATAGAGTTGGGGGTGATATATTAGCATGGACAGAGAATTGGTTAGCCAAAAGAAAGTAGAGCATTGAGATAGATGAATGTTTCTCTGGTTGACAATCAGTGGTGCAGTGGTTGATGCTGGGCCTGCAATTGTTCACAATATACATTAACAATCTGGAAGAGGGGACTGAGTTTGCTGATTACACTAAATTAAGTGGAAAAGCAAATTGTACAGAGGATATGGAGAGTCTGCAGAGAGATACAGATAGGTTATCAAGTGGGCAAGAGTCTGGAAGATGGACTACAATGCTGGTAAATGTGAGTTCATCCACTTTGAAAGGAAAAATGGAAGATCAGATTATTATTTAAATGGTAAAAGATTGCAGCAGGCTGCTGTGCAGAAGGACTTAGGAGTGCTAATGCATCATAGCTAAAGGTTGGTTTGGAGGTGCAGCAGGCTATCAAGAAGGCAAATGGAATGTTGGCCACTACTAGAGGGATTGAGTTTAAGAGCAGGGAGTTTATGCTGCAACTGTACAGGGTACTGGTGAGGCCATACCTGGAGTACTGTGTGCAGTTCTGGTCTCCTACTTGAGGAAGGATGTACTGGCTTTGGAGGCGGCACAGAGGACGTTCATCAGGTTGAATTCAAAGATGAGGGGGTTAGAATATGAGGAGAGATTGAGTTGCCTGGACTGTATCACTGGAATTCAGAAGAATGAGAGGAGATCTTATAGAAACATATAAAATTATGAAAGAGGTAGATAAGATAGAGGCAGGAAAATTGTTTCCACTGGTAGGTGAGACTAGAACTATGGGATATAGCCTCAAGATTCGGGGGAGTAAATTTTGGATGGAGATGAGGAGGAAATGCTTTTCTCAAAGAGTGGTGAATGTGTGGAATGCCCAATGAAGCAGTGGATGCTACCTCAGTAAACATATTTAAGACAAGTTTGGATAGATGTTTGCATAGTAAGGGAATGAAGGGTAATGGGGAAAAGGCAAGTAGGTGGAGATGAGTCCATGGTCAGGTCAGCCATGATCTGATTGAATGGTGGGGCAGGCTCGACAGGCCAGATGGCCGACTCCTGCCCCTATTTCTTATGTTCTTATGTATGTAAGAAAGCTCGCAAGACCCTCTCCTCCTACAGAGGGCTAAGGAAAGTCAGTATGGTCCGTAGTGACCCTCATCGGTTCTTACAGGTGCACCATAGAGAGCATTTTATCTGCATACATCACATTTTGATTTGTCAACTGTTCTGCCCAAGACAGCAAGGCACTACAGAGAGTTGTGAACACATATGATAATTAGCCTTCCCTTCATTGACTCTGTCTACACTTCCCACTGCCTTGGGAAAGCAGCCAATGTAATCAAAGATTCCTCCCACCCGTCATTAGCTTTTCTTCTCCCTTCCATCAGGCAGAAGATGGAAAAGCTTGAAAACATAGAACACCAGGCTCAAGGGAAGGTTTTATAAAACCTCAATAGTCCTCCTGTATAATAAAAATGCACTTTTGATCGCCGAATGGCTATTACACCTTATTTGTCTACTTGTACTACACTTTCTCTACTACTCTAATGCTATATTCTGCATTCTGGTATTGTTTTTTTCTCAATGTAATTATGTTTACAAGGACCTGTCTGGATGGTATGCAAAACTAAGATTTTCACTGTATCTTGGTACCTGTGACAATAATAAATGAATTGTAATTAGTAAACCCATAGAATCATAGAAAGAAAGTGAATCCAAGGTCAGCATAGAGCCATGGCCAGTGGAACTGGAACTGACTGCCAGTAGCACTGAGTGCTGTGCCACTGTGTTGCCAGATCAGAAAGCATGGCCTTACGAAACTTTTATCTTATGCTGTTGGTTTTGAATACAAAGAAAAATTATGAAGAAAATTAAGAATAAGTACTTAAAAGACCCTAGCAAGTTTCTGCTAGAGACAAAAACATGCCACTATAATATGTAGGAAAATGACTCATTGCTAAATATAGCTGACCTGTCTATTTTTTGCAATGGTTCAGCTATAGAAACATTACGTCATTTTAATGTGGGAGCCACATGTATATACTTGAGAGGCTTCAGGGCAGTTAGAAAACTTGACATCTCACAAATGCAATGTCCAAGACTTTGTTCTGTAAAAAAAAAAGTAATAAGTAACTGGCCAATAATAGACTTGAAGTGAAAACAGTGCTCTGCAAAATAGTTCTTTTTTTTGCAGCAGAAAAGTGCTTCAACAAAAATTTCAGCTGTGAAGATCACACATCTGCATTAGGTCAAATGTCACCATAGTGGAAAAATTGTAGATGCAAGTCCAAACCGCATTTTATTTTACAAATTATAGATGATTTGCGAACAATGGAATAATTTAGGAGCAAGTTGGAAATACAGTATATTATCTAACTGAACCATGAAAGGCAACTCAGGCAGACAATCATCATAGTCTTGACTTCTCCATAGGATAGAGAACAGATCAAGAAAGATTATTGAATAGATATTTAGAGCCAACCTAGTACTAAGCCACTTGATTTAATTAATTGTTAAATGCAAGGATCTAATGAAATCTTTGTCAACAATTGTAGTCTCATCTAAAATGGCAATCAAGTATATTTTATCACTATCATGTATTAGTTTAAAATGTGAAGATGTAAACATTTTTCATTGATGGATATATGCATCAAATATTAATTGACCAGAAATTTTCTATGCAGGCTGACCCCACATTATTAGCATCTGAGTTACATACAGCAGTACATACACACAAGCTCCTATACTTTTATTAAATTCAAAAGTCTAACATACATGCATACATTTGTTTCTAAGAATAGCAGAACTAGCTTTGACTCTCCCACTCCACTTCTAGTAATTATTCTTTCTTATCAATCTTAAGTGCTTTTGATGCTTTTCATTATAATTATGTAGGGCATGGCTACCATTTTTGTGCATCCATTGGACATCGATAAAATGGAACCTGTTTATTACCTGGGGATGACTTATAAAATTCCTTTTCACAAATTACTAATTTTAGCTGTTTGGTATTCACCTGAGTCCCGTTCTCAAATGGAAACACACACATTCAATGGTATTGGTTCTTGACTGTTACAGTAAAAACTACCTCTGTTATTTAGCTCTGAGGCCTTCCCTTTGTCATTTCCCTCAACTCTGCTGTTTCTGTTCAGGGAGTCTCTAAGCTGTCTCTCCACTGCACTGAGGCTAAAGATCACATTGGATGTCACTCATTTCAGATACACTTAATTGTTGAAGTACGAATCTGGACTCAGTTACAGGTTCATTCTTTAAATCAATTAAAAGGCAGAATGACAATATAAATAGGTGAACTTTTTTTAGAAAAGTGATGGAGATAGATTATCTCTTTTGTGGGCAGTTCTATTTGTGGACATATATTGTTATATTATTTTGAAAAATAATTTCTGGAAAATACTTCTTGAATTTATTACAAACTTCATTTTGTTTACATGGCTATTCTATAGAGTCATAGGAAACAATGTGATTGGAACAGTATAGGAAATTACCAAATCCATCTCTTATATTAACCTTTAGTGTGAGTGGGATCTGAATTTAGCCTATTGCAGATTTGTTTATTGAAGACTACTCATTAAGGTCTAATGGTTAATTAGCTTTGTAATTAAGACTTGAATGACGGTGATAAGTTGTATTGGACATTCCAACTGGTTACTTTAGATCACCAGATAGATTTGGAGAGCAAGAGGTCAAACTTAGCTTCCAGATTTCTCCCTATTCCCCCCCACCCCCAGTGTTGTGAGTGTGCTGTTTGTCCAAGAATACATGCCTGTCATTGGGCAGCGTTTGATTTAGTCCTGAATGAGCTAAATGGCTCTACCTGAGAGGGAAATTCCATGACAGATAAGATCAGCTAAAATGCACAAACTGATTATGGTTACTGTTAATATTTTCTTCACAACAATTGGTTATGGTTTGAAATATACTGCCAGAAAGGACGTACTAGTGATCCAGATTCAATAGCCAATTTCAAAAGGGAATTTCATAAAGAAAAGGCATGGCAGGGTTATGGAAAATGACCAATGGAATCAGAGTATTTTGGATTGGTGTTCAAAAGAACTGATGGTAGAATTGTTGGTCTAATTGGTCTTTTTATGTATTTCTCTGCATCTCAGCTTTATTCCTGCAATAAGGAGAAATCTTAATACAGCTAGTCTTGTGACCTAAACTAATAACAGAAGACTAAACTGACCAAAACCAGCTACAGAATAAGTCACAATTTTGAATTTTAAAATACTTATTGTATTCACCAACCTGCGGTCCTGTGCTTAATTGGTGCTCCCTGGTCCAAAACAAAAGGATGCTGCAGTGGATGGAACAATGAGGGACAACAGAATTCTACAGTTTCCTGCTTATGAAACTTCTACTGGCATAGGTCCAGCTTGACCTTATTTCCACCCTGGCCTCTGAACTCTAATGTGGACAAAGTTCTGCCCACAATTGGTAATTCAACATACATTGAACTTAGAACAGTACACACAGAACAGGCCCTTGAATCTTTGATGTTGTGCTGACCTCTTAACCTACTCCAAGATCAACCTGACACTTCCCTTCTACATAGCTCGCCTTCTTTTCATCTATATGCCTATCCAAGAGTCCCTTAAATGTCCCTAATGTATCTGTGTTTACCATTACTCCTGACAGGGCGTTCCCTGAGCTACCAATCTCTGTCAATAGCCTTCTTCTGACACAATACTGCAAGAGTTACAACATTACCTCATGGTTTGAACTCAATTCCCTGACTAATGAAGGCGAACGCACTATACACCTTTTAAACCATCCTATCAACTTGTGCAGCTTGTCATGGATCCCAAGATCCCTCTGTTCCTCTACACCGTAAAGAATCCTGCCTTTAAGCTTGTATTCTGCCTTCAAATTCAACCCTCTACTTCACACTTTTCTGGATTGACGTCCATCAGCCTCTTCTCAGCCCAGGTCTGCATTCTGTCAATGTCTTATTGAACCTACAACGTTCTGCACTATCCAAACACCACCAACTTTCAGGTCATTCGAAACCACCAACAGCCTTCATGTTACTGCATGTGTTTAATCTCTGTTGAAAGAAGGGAATTTTATCCCTTTTTCCAACATTTTTCAATGTTGGTTGATATATACTCATTGCGCATAGTCCTTGTGCAGACTATCCTATACCAATTGGAATGCCTTTAAAATCCGGGGTATCAAACTTTGGATTGCAGTGATTTTTTTCTTGGATGCCAAATCACCAGTCACTCTCATGTGTGGACCCAGCTCACCAGCCTTTAATTAGATGGTAAAACTCACGAAATCTGAGAGACAGCTCTCGTTCTGTGTATCGAATATTATGGCCTCGACCCACTGATCTATCTGGCAGAAAGATTAAAAGATATTCCTACAAGGCATCCGATAAACAGCTTTATATTCACATGAAATGAGTGAATAATAAAATGCATCCATTTCATGTTGCTCCTCATGAATAAAAAAATCATTTCTGTGCATCACAGGCCAAATATGCTTACAAATTAGCCTTATTCTTAGAAGTTGCTCCACATCATATTTTATGACTTAAAACAGCTTTGTTTAACACTCTGAAGCTGTTTGCAAAGGTGACATAAAGAGCAAAAGATTCAATTGTGAGGTTCACAGAATAGCATTGTAAGTTTTTCCTGTTCTCAGTTACAATCTGGCTTTCCTTATTAATATTTTGCGAGTTCTCACAGTAATCACAATGTAGCATAACAGGTGCAATCTTTGCAGGCTGCTCTTAAAGGCACATACTGCAATATCAGTAAAACTCTTCCAATAATGGGGAGTGTTGCTAACGAATTGACGTAACCTGCCATAAAGTGAGAATGTAGGAGAGTGCCCTCAGGATGAGGGATCTGGACAGCTTGATGAAGAACACATCCTTTAAAGAAACATGTTCTTTGTTAATGGGGGCCCTGGAGATCCCCCAGCACAACAGCAAGTTGCTTGTGGCAAACATTTACCAAGTAACTAAATGAAGTTTTTTAATGTGTGCACTTGGGTAAAGCCTGGGATACAGGCAAATGGCTGCACTACTCTGTTTAAATCCTGTAGAAAGAAGGAGGAGGAAATATAATCTATCTTCTTTTATAGGCAAACTTCACAAAATAATAGGCTTCTGTGGGTTAGGTCATACTAGCCATCATTTCTGACAGTTGTAAGGAAATTAGCCCAGGCACCTCCATGAGCAGTACCCTTTAACATGGATGATGTTTGCACAGTGCCAGTCGCTCAGTTAATGATGTCACCTTGTGTGTAGCAGCCACTTCCATGATTACCAGATTAAATTAAACTCAAACATATGACCTTTATTTATTACACACCAAGAAACAAGGAACAAACCCCACAGCAGGTCAGCAAAGAGATGTGAATTAAAAAAGCAGCTGTGAGTTGTCCACACGGAATCGGGTTTATTATTACTGACATATGCCATGAAATTAGTTGTTTTGTGGCAACAGTCCAGCGCAAGGCATAAAAAATTACTATAAGCTACAATAAAGAATGAAATAAATAAACAGTGCAAAAAGAGGAGTAGTTTGGTAGTGTTTATGGGCTCATGGATCCGATTTCAGAGGAAAACAAGCTGATTCAAGATTCATCTTTGTTTATTGTCTTCATTCTGCACACGAGTGTAAAGGAGAATGAACTGATTGTTATTCCAGACCTGATGGAACACCAGAAAAACACTATAAGCAGAAAGCACAAGATAAAGAAACAAAAAACACAATAAATATAAATATAAAAGCAGTCATATAAAACACAACGTACAAGAAGTGTTACATACATATTCTGATTGTATGTACATAAAGTGACATGGGTGATATGTCACTTGGGAGTGGGAGGAGTTAATGGATGGAGGTTTTGATCAGCCTGACAGCTTGGGGGAAGTAACTGTTTTGGGTGTAATGGGCCGCGTGTAGGTGCTGCATTGCCTCTTCCCTGATGGAGTGGAACAATCAGTCCATAAATAGAGTGGGTGGGATCCTTCACGATATTTCTGGCCTTTTCCTGTATCTATTTCCTTGATGGAAGGTTGACTGGTGCTGGTGATGCATTGAGCAGCTTGAACCGCCTGTCGTAGAGCCCTCCACTGCACATTGGCAGAAGGTTGTGAGTATAGGTGTGCATGGACAAGCTCCCTTCAGTCTCAGAACGTATTGATGAGTTTTCCTGGCTGTGCAGGATGTGTCCTGGAACAATGAAAGGTGGTTGTGCACCCCCAAGAGTTTGAAACTGCTTCCACTGTGAAGAGGGTGATGAGTGGCGTGGGTTCTCCTAAAGTTGATAACCATCTCCTTTGTCTTGTTGACATTGAGGAAGAGGTTATTTGCCTGAAGCTCTTCCACTCCTCTCTGTAGAGCACCTCACCATTGTTGGTGCTCAGCCGCACGACTGCCGTGTCATCAGCAAACTTGACGATGTGATTATTTGGGTGTTTGACCATGCAGTCACGTATGAACAGAGTGTACAGCGATGGCTCAGCACACAGCTCTGAGGGCAGCTGTACTGAGGATGATGGGAGGGAGGAGCGGTTGTGCATCCTGACTGCATGGGGTCTGTTGGTAGGGCAGATCAATGCCCAGTTGCACCGAGGAGTAGGACTTTGTTCACCACGGTCTGTGGGACAATAGTGTTCAATGGTGAACTGAAATCAGGAATTCTGACATAAGTGTCCTTGTGTTCTTGGTGTGTTAGAGCCAGGTGTATGACAGGCAAGCAAAATCAAGTTTCTTGGCAAAGATAAACACAAGAGATTCTGCAAGAGCTGGAAGTGCAGAGTAACACACACAGAATGCTGGAAGAAATCAACAGGCCTGGCAAGGAATAAAGAGTCGATGTTTTGGGATGAGGCCCTTCATCTGTACCCGAAAGGAAGGGGAAAGAAGCCAGAATAAAAAGGTGGGGGGAGGGGAAGGAGGCTAGCTGGAAGGTGATAGGTGAAGACATGTGAGGGGGAAGGTAGATGGGGAGGGGAGTGGGGAGGATGAGAGAAGCTGAGAGGTGATAGATGGAGAAGGTAAACTACTGAAGGGGAAGGAATCCGATAGGAGAGTAGAGTGCACCATGAAAGAAAGGGAAGGAGGAGTAGAACCAGAGGAAGGTGATAGGCAGGTGAAGAGAAGAGATATGAGGGGAGCCAGAATGGGGAATGGAAAAAGGGGGGGGGGGGGTAGAAATTACCAGACATTAGAGAAATTGATGTTCATGCCATCAGGTAGGAAGCTACTCAGTGAGAATATGAGATGGTCTCCATCCAGAGAGTTGCCTCATTGTGGCAGTAGAGAAGACCATGAAGCAACATGTTGAATGGTAACGGTCTTCCAGATTGTTTTGACCTGTTTTGTGTTATGACCTGTGACTAATATTACTTTCATACACTGCCATAGTTTTTTCTTCAGAAACAAAAGCTAAACTTTAGCCTTTCCGTAAATCAGAAATGTAAACCAAAATTAATTTAGAGTGACAGTGTGGCGACCCACTTTCTGCGCAGGCGAACCGGCTTACAAATAGCCAGCGTGCGGGGAGAGACTTTGGTAATGTACCTCTGACGTCATTTCCGCCCGGAGAGGGCGGGCGCTAGGGATTAAATGCCAGCGCCGCGAAGTTTGAATAAACTAGTCTCCAAACGACTTACCGACTGCGTGTCGTTATTTCAGCGCTGTGTGTAGCACATTGCTACATTGGTGACCCCAACGGTCCAAATGGGATTTGGACCAAAGATGACCGACTCTTCATCTGTTCACGCAGTTTTGCTGAAACTGCCGACTTTCTGGACGCTGCGACCACACGTGTGGTTTAGCCAAGCAGAAGCCCAGTTCCAGATTCGGCAGATATCTTCTGATTCCACGCGTTACTACCACGTGGTGAGCGCCCTTGACCAGGAGACGGCCACCCAGGTTGCGGATTTCATACAGTCGCCCCCGGAAGAAGGCAAATATGAAGCATTCAAGGTGCTGCTCATTGAGACCTTTGGCCTCTCACGGCGTGAGCGAGGTGCCCGCCTGCTTCACCTGGACGGTTTGGGAGAAAGACTGCCGTCAGCATTGATGAACGAGATGCTGGCCCTGGCTGATGGACACAAGCCCTGCCTCATGTTCGAGCAAGTGTTCCCAGAGCGACTGCCCGAGGACATACATCTGCTGCTGGCCGACGCAGATTTCAGCAACCCCTGGAAGGTGGCGGCCCGGGCAGATGTGCTGTGGAAAGCCAAGAGGGAGAGCGTGGCGTCCGTCGGTCAGATTACCAGGCCACGCGCCCAACAGTGGACCAGACCAAGCCCGGCAGGGGGGCGCACACAGCACAGAGGCAGGAGTGAGGAGGCCAGTGAACAGTGGTGTTTCTACCACCAGCGGTGGGGCACAGAAGCCTGCCGTTGTCGCCCGCCCTGCAAGGGCCAGGGTCAGGGCCAGCTGCCGCTAATGACTATGGCAGCTGGCCACCAGGACAGCCTCTTGTATGTCTGGGACAAACAGTCGGGACGCCGCTTCTTGGTCGACACCAGAGCGGAAATCAGCGTCTTGCCCCTGACGGGGTACGACACCTGCAACAGGAAGCCAGGACCCACCCTGAGGGCCGCACAGTGCAGCTGCAGTTCGGCGCCAGTCGGCTCACATTGGCCGCCATGGCCCAACCACTCCTGGGGGCGGACTTCTTGCGAGCTCACAGCCTGCTGGCTGACTTGCAAGGGCAACGACTGGTACATGCCGAGACTTTCCAGACGTTCTCCCTGGGTGAAGCCAAGTTGCCAGCCCCACACCTGGACTCCATCACGCTGTCGGACAATGAATTCACCAGAATCCTGGCGGACTTTCCATCGATTCTGGCACCGCAGTTCACGGCAGCCATGCCCAGACACGGGGTACAGCACCACATTCCGACCCAGGGACCACCCCTCCATGCCCGCGCACGAAGGCTCCCCCCGTAAAAGCTCTGCCTGGCGAAGGAGGAGTTCAAGAGGATGGAGGAATTGGGGATCGTATGGAGGTCTGACAGCCCATGGGCCTCCCCCCTGCACATGCTGCCCAGAGCAGCCGGGGGTTGGAGACCATGCAGCGACTACCGCAGACTGAATGAGACTACCACTCCAGACCGCTACCCCATGCCGCACATACAGGACTTTGCAGCAAACCTGCACAGGGCAAGAATCTTTTCCAAAGTAGACCTCGTCCGGGGATACCATCAAATCCCGGTGCACCCTGAAGACATCCCCAAAACAGCACTCATCACCCCGTTCGGCCTGTTCGAGTTCCTCTGAATGCCGTTCGGCCTGAAGAATGCCGCACAGACATTCCAGCGGCTAATGGATGTGGTGGGACGTGACCTGGACTTTGCGTTCATCTATTTGGACGACATCCTTATAGCCAGCAGTAGTCGTCAGGAGCATCTGTCCCACCTCTGCCAGCTCTACTCCCGCCTGAGTGATTTCGGACTCATGATCAACCTGGCCAAATGCCAGTTCAGTCTCGATACCATCGACTTCCTGGGCCATAGGATTACCAAAGACGGGGCAACACCTCTGCCACAATCCGCCTCTTTGCCCAGCCCAACACGGTCAAAGGCCTGCAGGAGTTCATTGGTATGGTGAACTTCTACCACCGTTTCCTCCCCTCAGCAGCCCATATCATGCGCCCTTTGTACACCCTGATGTCGGGTAAAGGCAAGGACATTACTTGGGACGAGGAGGCTGCTGCCGCTTTAGTTAAAGCCAAGGAAGCCATGGCAGATGCCGCGATGCTGGTGCACCCCAGAACGGACGTTCCAAACACATTCATGGTGGACCCATCCGACACAGCAGTCGGCGGGGTGCTGGAGTAACTAATCGAGGGGCGCTGGCAACCCCTGGCGTTCTTCAGCAAGCACCTACGACCACCCAAACTCAAGTACAGTGCTTTCGACCGGGAGCTGTTGGCATTGTATCTGGCAATCCGGCATTTCAGGTACGTCTTAGCAGGCAGGCCGTTCACCGCGTTCACGGACCACAAACTGTTGACCTTCGTGTTCACGAAGGTGTCCAATCCCTGGTCGGCTCGCCAGCAGCGACATCCGTCCTACATCTCCGAGTACACGACGGACATCCAGCATGTCTCGGGAAAGGACAACGTCGTGGCAGACGCACTCTCCAGACCAGCTGTCCAGGCCCTGTCCCTGGGGGTGGACTATGCAGCACTGGCGGAGGCACAGCAGGCAGACGACGAGATGCCCAGCTATAGGACCGCAGTCTCGGGTTTGCAGCTGCAGGACTTTCTCGTAGGCCCAGGGGAGAGGACCCTCCTGTGCGACGTGGCTACCGGCCAACCTCGCCCCATCGTCCCGGCAGCCTGGAGGCGGCGAGTTTTCGACTCCATACACGGTTTGGCGCACCCAACTATCAGGACAACCGTCCGGCTGGTCTCCAGCAAGTTCGCGTGGCACGGACTTCGCAAGCAGGTCAGTGAATGGGCCAGAACGTGCGTGCAGTGCCAAACAGCCAAGGTGCAGCGCCACACTAAAGCCCCGCCGCAGCAGTTCGAACCCACCCACCGGAGGTTCAACCACATTCATGTGGGTATCGTGGGCCCCCTACCAGTGTCACGAGGAGCGCGGTACCTCCTAACTATGGTAGACCGGTTCACGAGATGGCCAGAGGCGGTCCCACTCACTGACACATCTGCCGATTCCTGCGCCAGAGCACTGATTGCAACCTGGGTAGCACGCTTCGGGGTACCGACCCACGTTACCTCTGACAGAGGCGCCCAGTTCACCTCCAGCCTGTGGTCGGCTGTGGCCAGCCTGTTGGGAACGCAGCTACAACACACTACTGCCTACCACCCATAGTCGAACGGACTAGTGGAACGCTTCCACCGTCACTTGAAGTCGGCTCTCATGGCCCGCCTGAGAGGACCTAACTGGGTGGACGAGCTTCCCTGGGCCCTGCTTGGAATTCGCACAGCGCCCAAAGAGGATCTGCATGCCTCGTCGGCCGAGTTCGTGTACGGCGCACCCCTGGCCGTCCCAGGAGAGTTCATACCAGCCCCAAGGGGGCAAGAGGAGGAACCTGTAGCTGTCCTGGACAGGCTATGCGAAAGGCTCGGCAACCTGGCCCCTGTACCAACTTCACAGCACAGACGGACCCCGACCCATGTACCCAAAGACCTGCAGAACTGTAAGTTTGTGTTTGTACGAAGGGGCGGACACCGGGCACCACTACAGCGGCCGTACGAGAGGCCGTTCAAGGTGATCAGCAACAACGGGTCCACGTACGTTCTGGACATTGGGGGGAAAGAGGAGGTTTTCACGGTGGATCGACTCAAACCGGCCCATGTGGACTTGGCGCAGCCGGTCAAGGTTCAGGCACCGCGGCGCAGAGGCAGACCTCCCAAACAGAAGCTGATCCAGACTGTGGACATTGGGGGGTGTATCGCCGGGTCTGGGGGGGTAGTTATGTGGCGACCCACTTTCTGCGCAGGCGAACCAGCTCACAAATAGCCAGCACGCAGGGAAAGACTTTGGTAATGCACCTCTGATGTCATTTCTGCCCGGAGAGGACGGGCACTAGGGATTAAATGCCAGCGCCGCGAAGTTTGAATAAACTAGTCTCGAAACGACTTACCGACTGCGTGTCGTTATTTCAGCGCTGTGTGTAGCACATCGCTACAAGAGTTCCATTATAGACTCAAACAGCTGAAAGAACCATTTGCTGTGCTATTGTTATTTATGACTGATGCCACAATGACTCTCTGCAATCCCAAACATTCTCCCCATTGTAACAAAATCACCCTTAACTTCACCCATAACATGGGAATAGAAAATAACAAAACGTTTTTTTTCTAAATATCCATCCTTGATTGTCAGCATAGAGCATATTGTATAGAAGTGTTATAAATTAAATATATCTTCGAGAGAATTCCAAAATGGATGACAACAATTAGCATTACTTTGTATTACTTGTATTACTTTGTGCCTGGTTCTCTTTTCTGATGTGGCTATGGTATGGTGGTTGAGGTGAGGTTGGGGGTGACTTGGGCAGGATGAACAGAAGTGAGGCAACACGTTTCCAGTAAATTTCCTGCCTGCTCCAGGTTATGCCAGTGGAGTTGGCATAGGCAAAGAAATTATCCCACAGAATTGTGAAGAGATCAGAAATATAAGAGGGGTATATCCAGACTTTAGAAAAGATTCATATAACAATCTTGTTTAGGTGGTCAAATGAAGCTGGAAAACACATGATTGAAATTGAAAAATATGAGGTGATATGGTGGTACTACAAGTAACAATGCTGCCTCAGAGCTGCAGAGAGAAGGGTTCCTGATGCTGTCTGTGTTTTTCTTGTGACTGTATGGGTTTGCCCAAGGGTACTTTGGGTTTCCTCCCAACTTTCAAAGACTGGTTGGTAGGTTAGCTGACTACAATAAATTACCCCAGTCTAGTCTGTGCCAGGAGAAGGCACGGGTTGCAAGGAAAAAGCTGGGTGGGGGGGGGTAGGGCCAGAAAGATTGATAGGTTTTCTCTGAGAGCTGGCATAGATATGACAGGATGAATGGCCTCCTTCTCGGTCACGAGAAATATATAAACATAAGTGAGACCTTTGGAGGGCAAGTGCTGAAGCATTCATTTCACTCTTTGGTGAGTTAGTAACTGGATGGAAGTGTATCAGAAAGAAGGGAAGTTAAAAGTTTGCTGAAACTTGGCTATAAGGCAGAACTTAAAATGTAATTTAAAAGATGTTTGGATGAAATTTAAATAAGGAAAAAAATAGACGATTATGAGGAAAGGCCAACAAATTGAGTGCAGCAATGATAGGCCCTTGAGTCCAGTTGAAGGACAATTACTCTACAATGTGTTTACTGACATTTTTAATCTCTCCCTCTCCTAGTGTAGAGTGCCCTCCTGCTTCAAATTCTCCACCATTGAACAAAAAAGACCTAGGTAACATGCCTGAATGACTGGCGTCCTGTTGCACTTACCTCAACAACAAGCAAATGCTTTGACAGACTGGTCAGGGATTATATCTGCAGCATTACTATCACCCAAACTGGACCCCTACAATTCCCCTACCGACAAAACCAATCGACAGTTCTTTTGAGACTCATGGGTAGGTACATGGAGCTTAGAAAAATAGAGGGCTATGAGTAACCTAGGTAATTTCTAAAGTAACATATTTGGCACAGCATTGTGGGCTGAAGGGCCTGTATTGTGCTGTAGGTTTTCCATGTTTTTATGTTGACACAATAGCCACTGCTCTACATACCATCCTTACAAATCCAGAGAGGAAGGATGTTTATATGAGAATGCTGTTCAGCATTCAACACCATAATTCCAGGCTCGACAGGAAGCTCAGAGACCTTGGCCTTGACCCTGCGTTGTGCAGTTGGATCCTGAACTTCCTGTCAGATCACCAGCAGGTGGTAAGAGGGGGCTCCCTCACCTCCATCCCTCTGACTCTCATCACAGTAGCCCCTCAGGGCTGTTTACTACGTACCCTCCTTTATTCCCTATATACCCATGACTGTGTTGCCACCCACAGCTCCGATCTGTTAATTAAATCTACTGACAATACTACATTGATTGGCCTAATCTCAAACAATAACGAGGTGGTCTACAGGGAAGAAGTCATCTCTCTGACACAGTGGTGTCAAGAAAACAACCTCTCCCTCAATGTCACAAAAACAAAGAAGCTGGTTGTGGATTACAGGAGGAATGGAGACAGGCTAACCCCTATTGAAATCAGTAGATCTGGAGATGAGAGTGTAAGCAGCTTTAATTTCCTTGGCATCCACATCACTGAGGACTTCACTTGGTCTGTACACACCAGCTGTGTGATGAAAAAACACAACAGCATCTCTTTCACCTCAGACAGTTGAAGAAGTTTGGTATGGACCCCCAAATCCTAGGAACTTTCTACAGGGGCACAATTGAGAGCATCCTGACTGGCTGAGTCACTGCCTGGTATGGGAACTGTACCTTCCTTAATCACAGGACTCTGCAGACAGTGGTGCGGACAGCCCAGTGCATCTGTAGTTGTGAACTTCCCATGACTCAGGACATTTACAAGGACAGAGGTGTAAAAAGGGACTGAAGGATCATTGGTGACCCGAGTCACCCCAACCACAAACTGTTCCAGCTGCTACCATCCGGGAAATGGTACCACAGCATAAAAGCCAGGACTAACAGGCTCTGGGACAGCTTCTTCCACCAGGCCATCAGACTGATTAACTTACGCTGATTTGAGTGTATTTCTATGTTACATTGACTGCTCTATTTATTATAAATTACTAAGATTGCAAATTGCACATTTAGACAGAGAAGTAACATAAAGATTTTTACTCCTCATGTCTGTGAAGAATGTAAGAAATAAAGTCAATTCTGTCCAAACAGAGCGGTCAAATAATCTTTTTCAGTGCTGTCTCTATAATGGTTCTGCTTTTAATTCTGTGCTTCTTTATTTCAGAACATTCTAATGATTCTCGAGACTTTGAATTTGTACATGATTATCAATCATTTCCTGCAACAACATCAGTTAAAGATTACAGTGTGGGTCTAAAATCACCATTCATCAAGGATAAAAGGTTTTCCTTATGAAAAGAGTCAACTATAATTGGGGCTCCTTTCATGAGAACAATGAAAATTAAGTGATGATCTGATCAAGCTGGGTAATTAGATGTAAGAGTGGCTGCATTTCATTAATTGTGTTGATTGGTAATGAAAGCATTTTCTGATTTTTGGCTGTCAATAACAGGGGAAAGCATAATACTATGAGTTTGGCACAAAATTAAGGATTAGCTGCCCAGTTATTTTGCCTCCTGACTTTCAACAACCTTCCTAAGAGTAACAGATAATTTAAGTTGCACATCTCTGCATCTAAAAGACAACTGCGACCATATCTAAATTCACATGGCCAATTAACAGGAAGACAAATCCATGGTGCATATCAGGAATTAGTTATATTTAGCCTGTCAGCTGCTTACCCTGGGATAGTAAGATTCCTTGGCAAAATAAATTGTCAACAAAGCCATTTTAAACTGTAGCCAAATCCACATGTATGCAGCCATAATCTCAGTGTTGTTGCCAGTCGTGTCTGTGAAATGGAAATTGTTACAAAGGGCTGTTTTTCCCCAGAATTTCCCATCTGTGGCCCATTTGTAGAATGCAATTTAAGCATGCCTGGTTACATATTGTGTTCTCAGCAGTATTTTACAAGTAGGACTGAAGGGGATTTCAGGAGCATGGTGGGACGCTGGGTATTTCTGCTTGATTCAGGAAACAGCTTTACCTCAATTGCTTACACTCCTGCTTTTGAGTCTTATTTCTAGCAGGAGGAGTCTTCTCCCCAGGGTTGGAGAATTAAGAACTAAAAGGCATAGGTTTAATGTGAGAAGGGGAAGATTTAATAGCAACTTGAGGAGCAACATTTTAACAAAATGGTGGTATGCATGTGCAATAAATTGACAGAGGTACGATAACAACTTTTAAAGGACAGTCGACAGGTACCCAGATAGGAAAAGTTTATAAAATTATGGGTTGGTAAATGGGACTAGTTTGGATGGCCATCTTGGAGGGAATGAACCATTTAGGCTGATGGGCTTGTTTCCGTGCTGTATGACTCTAAGGAGATCAAACCCCATTCAAGGCAGTAAGCTTTCATTAAGGAGGTAGATACCCACTTGAAGAAATACTCTGGTAATCACGAAAGGCAGAGCAGTGACGGAGACAAAGACAAGGTGACATGGCCTGTCAACACCGACTTGCCTTCCTTTGGCCCTGCCTTGCTCCACACACTCATGTGGCATACTTGATCCAGCTTACATCCTGTAGCCAGACGCCTGAGTGCCCGAAGTGCTCCACTGCCATCTGAAATATCCTAATTCAAGGCCCTTCATCTCCCAATCTAAAGGCACAGGGAAATAATTAATGGAGGTATCAGAACAGAAAAGCAAAGAGTTTACCCAACTGTGATAATTCATGTATTTTTGTCAAGGATGCCATATGAAAATATAAAGATGTCTGAGATAAAAATATAAAATGCTGTAAATACTCAGAAGACGGGCACTATCTACACACTGGGAAAAGAGAAAGAGAATTAATGGCTTGGATTAGTGACCATTCATCTGAACTGGGGAAAGCTTTAAATCAAGCATGTTTAGGATGAAGAGTATTGGGGTGAATCCAAGAGAGGGTGGAGATTAAGGGAAATGGAATATGATAAAAGTTGTGATGTTGCCTGAGTGAAGGTGATGTAAGGTTAATTGCAGTTGATTATACTGGAGCAAATTAAAATAGAAGGGGATGTATAATAAGCGATTAAAAATGCTAGATATATATGAAAACAAAAACAAGAAATACAGTACTGTGCAAAAAAATCTTAGGTACCCTAGCTATATATATATGTGTCTTAAGGCATTTGCACAGTAGTGCAGTTGATCAAAATCTGAAACAAAAGAGCTTGCTGGAAATATTCAGCAGGTTAGGCAGCATCTGTGAAGAGAGAAAAACTGAGTTAATGAGCAACAGACAATGTACCGGAGGAACTCAGTGGGTCGTGCAGCACTGTGGAAGAAAAGAACTGGTTGATGTGTCATGTCCTAATTCAAGGTGTCACCCTAAACTTCAACCATTTCTTTCCTCCCACAGATGCTGCTTGACCCACTGACTTTCTCCAGCAGATTGTTTGTTGCTCCAGATTCTAGCATCTGCAATCTTTTGTAACTCAACTGAGTCAATGACAAAAGGTTGATAACCTTTCATCAGAACTGGTTATCTGACATTGTTGCAGTCAATGTTCAGTTGTGTGTGCCTGCAGAGCGGATGAACTGCTGTTCCTCAAACTAATGATGAACTTTGCTAGAGCAGTGTAAGATTTTTTGTCTAGTAGTAAAGTGAATGTGAACACTATGTAACTGCAGAGAAGAAGTTGGAAGAGGTAGAGTACGGGTGAATGAGGGATGCAGAGATGGTTTACATGGTATAGCTTGCTGAACTTGTCCCTGAAAGCTCTGAGGAGGTGGAGGTGTTCTTACCTCTTCTTCCTCTTGTTTCTTCTCATTTCACAATGCTTGCCCCTGCCCCATCACTTTGCTCTGCTGCTGCTTGTTGTTGCTCTTCTGGTGATTTTGGTTTGCCCTTCATGTTTCCGAAGTAGCGCAAAAACAACAAATATTTCCAATGATATGTTTTCCCAGGATTAAATGTCTGAAGACAATTCTCCAGATTGTCATCAATAAACACTTGATACCAGGCCATGCAAAGCAAAGAGTTTAAGGTAGTGAGGAAGAATTTGGAATTTGGACCCTTGGTACTATTGCCACAATGGAGCACGGTGATCAACAACAGTGAGAATACACAGACCCTGGGTGACTTTAAGCAAGGAGCAGATACATAGATAAAGACACAAGGTCATGAAGCCAGTTGAAAACGAGGAACCTTTAAAAGTTAAGTATAAAAGCCTGGCTCCTGTTGTGGACCTGTTCTGCACTTCGCTTATGTTCTCTTTGCTTTTCTCTTTACCTTCTTCTTTACCTGTCCTTTCCTTTGGGATGCAAAGTGATATTTGATGGTGGGAAATTCAGGCACCAAAAATTTTGTGGCAATCTCTTGCCCTTACAAGTCCCCAGTTACTCACTTGTAATACATGTTCTTAACTTCCCCAACCACTCTCCTTCTTCAAATTGTTTGCTTTTTGAACGACCAAGTCAAGACCTACTCCTTTCCTCACCTCTGCTTTACTCTTAAACACTTTGTCCTTAACCCTTCATCCAATCACACCCATTTGTTGTACCAGAAGCAGCTACCAAGAAACAGCAAAGCACCTGTCTTCGACCTTACACTCTCTATATGTATCTTATATTCTCTGTAGATGTTGCTGCTGATTGAATTCTTCCAGCAGATTGTTTGTTGCTCCAGATTTCAGCACTTGCAGTCTCTTGTGTCTCCTTTAGCAGCTTGGAACTGGATATTGAAAGCGTGAAGGGGTGGGTCATGAACCAACAGCAAAACCTGTAACCTCAATCTGTAATTATCATCCGAAGCCCACGTCATTTATGGGGAGGAGTATAGGAGAAATGCTAAAGCACCGGAATACTGCAGCAGGCTAGGATGGGGCTCATCAGCACAGAGCAATTAGGGGTGGAGGATAAATCCTGACCCAGACAGTGACACTCACATCACACCAGTGAACTGAGAAAAAAATGAATTAAGTGGAACCTAGAGCAGTGAGATAGTTCATTTGGCCCAACCAGTCTTGATGGTGCATATGTTCCTCAAGTTCTTCCCAAACTTTAATTATCTCTCCCCATCATGAACCCAATTCCATTCTCTTTCATGCAAACACCATTATTCATTAAACTGCTTGCTTCAGCATTCTACACAGCAATGACTTTCACAATCATACCTGGGTGAAGAAATGTGTTAAATTCTTTATTTCATCTGGTGGTAGCTAGATTTTCCTGTGACTTATTAATAATTCCTGAAGAATCTGGACAGGCACCACTGACAATGATTTCAAATAACCCACTGGAAGATCTTTGAAGCCAATATCACCAAGTTAATGTTCAGGCTTCAGCTCTGCTGAACTGGAGATTAGAGTGTGAAGGTCAGAGTTTTGTCTATTAATTAAACGTTCTACACTCAGCTCATCCATGGATAGAGAACCCATAGTGATCAGAAGAAATGTCACAAGGACCTGCTGAATGAGGTAGAACAATTGGTCTTCAAAGCTGAAAAGAGAGGAAGGTAACGTGCAAACCACCCCTGCTAATAGGCAGGTGACCTATGAGGAAACGTCTAGACCTTCTGCAGCTGTGTTAATGGTTCTGGAATCGGTCTCCTGAGTCACCTCTGAAGCCATAAGTAAATCTGCGGTAAAGATCATCTATGAATTGAGGGTTTCCAATGACAACTTTCTTAAATTTACGGCCCCTTGATCTTGGATTCAAACTGTAATGGAAATAGTTTCTGCACATTTATCCTATCAAAACCATTTATAATTTTTATGACCTCAGTCCACCTTTTCAGGAAAAATAGTTCGTACTTGATTAGCCTTCTTGCTGGTCCAATCCTATTAACTGCAGTAACATCCGTGCAGATCTTTCTATTCTATCTACTATTGCAATATTTTTTTCTGCTGCCAAGACAGCAGAGTCACAAAACTTTCCAGATCTGATTTTAACCAAAGCACAAAATATATTTTACCTTCCTGCAATCATATTCTATTTAACTGTAAATTAATTCCAGTGCTTTGTTTGTAGTCCTATGCCTTGTGTTTCTAGTTTTATTAATTGTTATTTCAATTCCCTTTGTTCTTAACCATTTAGTTCCTTATTTCTAATACATAGGTGGCTTCTCTATTCTGCCTATTACAGTATACAACCTCACAGTTTTCTATATTGAATTTCATTTGATGGTTATCATCTCACTCTGCAAGTCAATTCATGGAGTTTGGGATAATGCCTCCATGTTTACTGTAAACATAGTATTGTCTCTACTGTTCAACATCACATTGCCAAATTATTAATGTCAAAAGAAAACAACTTGAACCCAATTGTTTCTATTTGTCAGCGAATGGGAGATTATCGTAAAGCTGTGTTCTGAATCAAAGTCCCATTCTTGGAATTTCAGCACAGAAATACAGGTGGATAATCCAATCCCATGCTAATGGGAGTGCTGCCCCACTGCAGCTCTTCATTTTGGGATGAAATGTTAAACCAGGGACCCTATTTTGAAAAGAAAACACAATAGAGTTTTCTCTCATATCTTTTCTTATTAATTCTTTTGAGGGGGCCACTGGGAGTCAACAACCTGGTTCTGAAATCACTGGAGGCTTGATTAGAGATAGATGCACATTTTCTTCACTGATGGACGGGAGCTGGCAAGCCTGCTAGTATGATTTGCTCAAACATTAGTACTCAGAAAACAATCAGAATCAGCTTCGGGTTAAACATCAGAACTGTGAAATTTGTTGTTATGCGGCAGCAGTACATTGTAAATAGCCTGGTTACCCAGGCACAGTCCCAATGCTCTTTCTGTGAGCTGGCTGTGCACATAGCAACATTCCTGCATGACAACAGTGATGCTTCATATTCCAGCATTTGTAGTCTCTTGTGTCACTATCCAATAAAACTTCAAAGGGATGTGAGAGATAATGAGACACACTTGCCTTTAATCCCCAACCCTTCCTCAGCTTTCACTTGGTTAATCATTTTTCAGCTCCCTCTGCACACTGACTGCTTACTTTCCACGGTTTAATTTTCATCCTGAGTCACTTCTGTGAACTTCATCCTTATTTCAGCACCATCTGTAAAAATTGCTTAAGGCACATTTCCTTCTTTGTGAATTGAATGCTAAACCTGAGCAATTTAACGGAATTAAAATACAGTAAAACATACTGTAAAATAACCACTAATTCTGATAAAATATATTTATTTTTTAATATTCTAATAAAATGGTCAACTGCTTTATTTATTCATTTAAAGGACAGGGATGGTTGCAGCATTTTATTCTTCATCCTGTGAACAGGGGCAGTTAAGAATTAGCCATATTGTTGAGTTTACCTCAGCTCAATACCTGATAATAATACTAGAATTCCTTACCTAAGAGATATTACTGAAGCAAATGGATTGTTACAGCAAACTGAAAAGATCCTGGTCACCATTTATTGATTCTAGCTTTTTAGCTCAAATTCAAGTAAGTACCTGAATTTCATTTTTCAGCTGCTATGGTGGGATTTGAACTCACATCACTGGATAAATAATCCAGAAACATGAGAACTTTGCTTTCATATCCTCACAGCTAAATAAAGGCAAAAACAATATACAAATTTAAAGTTAGAAATCTTTAACTGTACACATGTTTTATTTTTGGGAGAAACAAAAGTTGACCTTGAATCCATTCCATCAAAAGTCACAATTAATGTACTCATGAGAATGATGAAAAGCCAAGTAAGGAGGATGGGTGAACAGTAGGAAGTACAAGGGAGCTGCCACAAAACAATGCTACTTCTCCTTGAGACAGGGTGTACAGAAGCACTTCTTGTTTCTGCCTCAGTGCATCTGAGCTCTTCGTGTACACCTGATGGATGTTTTTAGCCAATGTTGTAAGCAGTGACTGTGAGCCCTTTACGAGGAACTGGACTCTGTCCAACTTTTTGGAATGAGAACAGTGTTGATAGTTTTCAGAGGCCAAAATCACTGCTTAAAATGGGTCATTAGCTTCCACAATGCAGAGGCACTGTTCCTAAGTGTGGAGCACCAGAGACTCTTTTGAAAGGGGGAAAACAGGGTTGTGAGTTGTCACCAAATGTCCCTTTCTACAACTGCAATTCTGCAAAACATCTTCCAGTTTCCACATCTGAAAGAAGACTAGCCCTTAACTCGGCAGTGGGGTTATCGGGGCACCGTCATGACGGTGTTTCCGTAGCAAGCTATTCTTGTTTTAACGAGGCTGAGTTGCTAGCTCGACGCTCAACCCGACTTGGATTCGAACTCGGGAACCTTCACTCCGAAGTCCGGCGCTGATATTATTGCGCCACCAAGCGGGTAAGCATTTCCACATCTGGAGCCGTAAAATAAAAGTTAGTAACTAAGTGGCTTTCTTCAGTCTCCTAAAATAACCCAATGTATGTAAATATTTATTAAATAAAAGGCCATCGCAGAGAAAAATACCAGCAATGAGTGACTAGATTTCCTGTTTTTTCCAGCCAAACAAGCAAAAAACATTGCACTGGCAATGTACATTCAGAATCATGCCTATGCTTTTTTAAAAAAACTTCCTTTCTTCCTTTATTCCCGCTCCTTACCTCTTCATATTGATCTCCCACTTCCATCATCACTTGGCCTTTCTTTCTGTCTCCTTTCCCTTCGTTCAGTCACCCCCTCCCTTCTATTTTCTCACCTTTTCTTTCCCTTTTTTCACAGCCTCCCATTTCAGTCCCTCACTTATACCCTCTCAGGGATTTCCTTTTCTCAGCTCTCATTTCACTTCACCTCTCTTTTCCTGAGAAGATACTAAAAACGTTTAAGGCATAGTTTTGAAGCTTCTGGTTCTGACATTCACCATCATGAAGAGATTTGAGAGGCTGGTCATGGCACTCATTAACTGCAGCTTCCCAGACAGCTTTGACCACCAAAACAGGTCTACAGCAGGTGCCTTCTCCCTGGCCCTACATCTGGACAGTAAAGGCTATTGTTTATTGACTATATCTCCACCTTCAAGACTATAATTCCAAGAAAACTCATCTCCAAACTCCTAGACCTGAGACTCAACACCTTCTTTTGGAGTTAAAATAAGTAGTGCAAAAGAACAGAAATAAAAAAGTAGTGAGGTAGTGTTCATGGGTTCAATGTCCATTTAGAAATCAGATGACAGAGGGGAAGCTGTTCCTGAATCACTGAGTGTGTGCCTTCAGGCTTCTGTACCTCCTTCCCAATGGTAACAGTGGGAAGAGGGCATGTCCTAGGTGGTGGGGATCCTTAATGATGGACGCTGCCTTCCTAAGGCACAACTCCTTGAAGATGTCTTGGATACTATGGAGGTCGGCACAATCTACAAATTTGCAAATGACATTACAGTAGTGGACTCAAATAACGATGGGTCTGGGTAAATAAAGGAGATAGAGAGTCTCGTGACACGATATCATGACAACAACCTTTCCCTCAAAGTCAGCAAAACAAAGGATCTGGTAATTTCTTTCAGGAAGCGTGGGTGGGGAGTATTTGTGGCACATGTTCTTGTTTACATCAACAGTGTTGAAGTTGAGAGGGTTGAGAGCTTCAAGTTTCAAGGAATGAATAACTCCTCCCATTCCAACTAATTGACAGAACAGCCAACAAAGCTCACCAACGCCTCTACTTCCTTAGGAGAGAAATTTGGTATATCCCCTTCAGCCCTCACTAATTTTTATCAATGTACCAAATAAAGGATCCTATTCAGAGCTTGGTATGGCAACTGTTCTGCCCAAAGCTATAAGGAATCACAGAAACCAGCCTCCACACTAGACTGCACTTCTTGCTGCCTCAGTAAAGCAGCCAGCATCGTCAAGGGCCCCATCCAAATGAACTTGCTCACTTCCTACACCTTCCATTAGGCAGAAGATTAAAAAAAAGTCTGAAAACGTGGACCATTAGGTGCAAGATAGCTCCTATCCTGCTGTTAAGACTACTGACGGGTTCCCCAGATTATAAGATGGACTCTTGACCTCACAATCTACCTCGTCATGACCTTGTACATTATTATCTACCTACACTGCAATTCTGCACTCTGTTGTTGCTTCCCTTGTACTACCTTAATACTCTGTTGTAATGAATTGATCTGTAGGTACAGTATGCAAGATAAGTTTTTCACTGTTCCTCAATACATGTGGCAGTAGTAAACCAATTTACACCATGCCTCCTCATCCAAGTATTCATATAAGATTGAAACATCTGTTGATTGTCTACTCTGTTTATTCACAGAAGTGATCACTGCATAACACTAATTGTAAACATAATTCATAAGACCATAAGACATATGAGCAGAATTAGGCCATTCAGCTTATCAAGACTGCTCAACCATTCAATCGTGGCTGATTTCTTTTCAATCTCAACTCCATTCTCCTGCCTTCGCTCCGTCACTTCTGATGGCCTTATTAATCAAGAACCTATCAACTTCCGCTTCCAATATACCTAATGATTTGGCCTCCACAGCCATCAGTGGCAATAAATTCCATAGTTTCACCACCTCTGGCTATAGAAATACCTCTTCATCTCTGTTCTAAAGGGATGTCTGTATATTCTGAGGCAGTTCCCTCTGGTCCTACACTCTCCCATTATTGGAAACATCATCTCCATGTCTACTTTAGCTAGGCTTGCTAATATTAAGTAGATTTCAATGAGTATCCACCCCCACCCAATCCCCAATTCTTTTAAACTCTGCCAAGTACGAGGCCCAAAGCCTTCAAATGCTCCTCATACATTAACTCTTCCATTTCTGGGAGCATTCTCATAAACCTCCTCTGGACTCTCATCAGTGCCAGCACATGCTTTCTTAGATAAGGGGCCCAGAATTGCTGACAATTCTCACAGTGTTGTGTGACCAATGCCTTATAAAGCCTCAGCGTTACATCCTTGCTTTTATATTCTACTCCTCTTGTAGTGAATGCTAGCATTGCATTTACCTTCCTTACTAGTGACTGAGCTTGCAAGTTAACCTTTAGGGGATGCTACGTTAGGACCCCCAAAAGTTACTTTGCTGATAGTGGCTGTTACCTTTTTCCCACATTGCACTTCAGAAAGTATTTAATTGACTGTTAACAGCTTTGAGACATCCTGAGGTCATCAAAGGTGCTATACAAATGCCTTTCTTTTTTCCTTCCTATTATTTTGGCAAAATGCCCAAAGCTTTATAACATATTAGAATGGTGGGCAGGACTCTACGTGACTTGCCTACACATTGTGCTGTTGGAATGTCAGGTGCCTTCATGTTACCACTCAAGGAAGTTGTCAAGATAAAATTGCAAAAACAGCCTACCTCCTTTCTGAGCAGACAGGGACCATTTTGCTGAAGTTTGGAGAGCTTCCAGTTATAAACAATTTAAAATCAGTGTTAGTATTTCATACAGTCTAAATATTTACAGACGTGTCGATTTTTTCATTAAATATCTTTTGAAAAGTGCTTCAGCTTTAATTAACATTTCTGTGGTTCAATCACATTTGTAGAGAGATGTTAGCTGCTTGCCACTGAATGTCAGTGAATAGGGCCTTTGTGCATTGTGAAGTCCCACTGCTTGATTTCTGTGTTTATATAGGAAATAGACATGTATGGCAAGTCAGGGGAAAAGAGAGAACATGTACTGTATCTTTCCACCTGAGCACAGGATGTATAAAGTTCATAATTACTTAAAGATACAAACCACCAATGTATTTATTTACTTTGATTTCTCACGAACAGTGTTGGTAGAAATCCAACTTCCATATATTAAACTTGTTTTATAAATTTTATACATTGAAATAAATATAAGCTATGAGTTCTAATTAATTACATATAATTTCACAAAACAGTATCTGAAGGTAGGATCATTTTGTTCAAGGCACACTGACAACTATTTCCATAACCTCAGGGATGGGCAGAGGAACTTAAAATTTGCCAGTGTTAGAAAAATCACTTTCATATATTGTTAATGTCACCGAGCCAACATATGCACACAGCTTATTACTGTCATGGAACCATCTTCCGCATCTGCTTAGCTAATGTTATATAGCAAATCAACACAATTGTGCCTAATCTCATTATTTTTTTCAATGATTACTGAGGGGCCAGGAACGCTGCATGCCTCCCTCCCTCCATGTAAATCCTCTTTGCATCTGCTCATTCGTCATTTTCCATTATGGAAAATGTTTACATTTGTTCTCATTTGGTCCGATCAGATAACAGCAAAAAATTGTTACACAGTAAATCTCTTAAATGTGATATTTCAGTCCAGCTGCATTCTGTCTCTTCACAAATACACTGTAAAAGTAACTCATTTTTTCCCCCTCCTGGATAACAGAAAATACTAGGAATCCTCAGCAGGCCATTCGATAATTGTTGAGAGGGAAGGCTTAACTGTGGATTCTGCTGAAGAACCCCTCATTCCTCTAACAGGGTGAATGACTGCTGCATAATTTCTGAGTTTATTTGAGATTTTCAATTTACATTTATTTATCCTTTCTGTGGTTGAAGGGACCTTGAGATCGAGAGTCAAATTAAATTTCAAATGGACTGTTTGCTACAATTTCAATAACATTTATCTTGCTCTTTCAGCAAGCAGTGTAATGTCTGTTTCCAGTTAACATCAGCAGATTTAACAACTATTATCTCTATCAGAGTTCCAGATTAACTGACCTTCACTGATTATATAGAGCTATACGTTACCATTGTTGTAAAGAGCCATTGCTGATTATTACTGAGATGAAGTTTAATGGAAAATAGGATAGACATCATTATTGCGTCCATAAGGATTTCATTTGAAAAAATACTCCAGCTCTGTACAATTTGAGATTCTGTTGCGACAAGAGGCATGGATGAACATCACATAATCACAAACTTCCCAAGTTCTCCTACATGGTAGTTAAGGGAAATCTTAGATTCTCAGACAGATTCATTCCTCATACATATTGCAAATCTCAATACACATTTTGCGATAACATTTCTTTATCTGCTCAGAATGGGAAGTAATCCAATTCAGAAGCTTCCCTGGTAAATATTTTATGTGGGGCTGCTAAAGCTCCGTTATGGTCTGTGGAGTTCAGCAAATATAGAGTTCCTTATGATTTCAGCAACCTCCCATGGCATGTTTACAGTGCACAAAATAAAGAAAAATACTGCAGATACAGGAGATCTGCAATAAAAACAAAATCAGCTCCTGTTTTTATTTGCATATGATAAATATTAGTTCTGGTAAAACACAGTGAATAAGTAAGAATCCTTATGATCAGAACTACTTTGATTCAACTTTCATAAGGATTCTAATGCACTTTTCAATTATCAATCAAAAGCTGGCAGATAAGCTGTACCGTGTAAAAAGGAACTCAAGAAAACTAAATTTACCCCAACTTAAGTAACAAGGTAGGGCTGGTCTACTGCGTCATTTAAACTGGTCCATACAATATAACTCCCTGTTGGTAATAGAGGATTCTGTCAACTGAATACGGTTTCAATAGAAATAGTAAACTAAGAAATCAAGAGGCTTACAAATAAGGCTGAACATTTAGCACTCCTACGCAATACCTCCCAGCAGGTCGGTAACTGTTTAAGACTCACAATATGCAGGAAACACAGCATTGTTCAGAAAAGAGAAAAGGTAATTGACCAGAGGAGGTCAAACTGCAGCAATTCATTATTTTCAAGTGCACTCCTTGTTGTGGCCAATAACACCTCATTGCTTTGCACAAATATTGCAAAATAATAATTAGCTGAAACTTTTCTACAGTCTTAAAAATGAGAAAGCTCATTATTTCTGAAGGGCTCAATCACTGCAACATTCCAAACAACACAGTTTGAACCAGCACTCCTGCTATCTGTTGCCCTGTATTTGTCTCATTTATTCTTTACCTTTTTGATGACATGTCCAAAACTAACTGAATTAAGTACAAGCAGGCAGCTGCAATTACATTCTAATGATCGTATCTGAAAGAGGAATCAATATTACTCCCAGTAACAAAATGATTTTAACTGCAGTTTCACCTATTTCAAATATACTTCTCAGCTGTAGAGTTAATAACTCAGACAAACTGATTCCTTCTAGAAGTGTAACCCCTTCCTGTTGCCATTATACCTTATTACAAATAAAACAGTAATTGCATGGAGTTACATCAGTTAAGTAATTGCATAGTTTATCTCACCACTTACCTCTCTCATAAAACTGAAATTTGGAGGTAGTGACACACAAGGTTTAAAACAAATTAGCAAAGTTTCCAACAGCACAGCAAGGGAAATTCCAGCAGTAGCCTTCATTCTTACAGTCATAATACACTTTATCTTACTGATTTGCATTGGCAGTAGCAACCATCAAGGAAGCAAGCTCTCTGTTTGTTAGGAAAAGCTGAGGGGGACTGCAGCAGAAAGCCTGTGCAATATAAATGATGCCAATTTTAGATGCCTGTAGGCTTTTAACACTGCGGTAGTGGGAGGAACGGTAATATCAGCTTCTAAAAACTGGAAGGTAACCTTCCCACCCCCTTGCGTAGAGACACACCTCCCACAGTTTTTAGCTATCCCAATAGAAACACCTAGTCCACTTTCCAAAACAACAAAGTAAAAGAACAGGAATGGATAAAGGGAAACCGTAGGCAATTAATTCCCTTCAAAACAACTGAGTTTGAAGCAGATGACTTTCTCGGGTCATATTTCATTTGCTTTGCTAGAATGTAAAATAGAACGTAGCAACAATGCAACTAAGAGTCACAATATGTGACAGCACTAAACTGAACCAGCTTTTAATAAATCCAAGCATTCGTCACATGACAGAATTCTGATGATCTTACTGAAAGAGAAAGATATAACTAAAAATATTTATTGAGCTTCATTAGCACTGCACAAACATTGGGAGAAGAAAGGAATGATGTAAACAAATTGGCTTTTAATGTTGAATTGAATTAGCAAGCAGTTCACTAGTGCCAGTTCCAAAAGGTGAAAATTTACAATGTTCTCATTTCTATGCAAAGCCATTATCAGGTGAAATAAGGAGAAAAGGATAGAACTAATATGGTTCAGCTAAACTTCTTCATTAAAATCGACCCGTTCTGACGAGAGGTTAGACCCGGTATGTACTCTCTCCAGATGGTGACAAACTCCAGCAGTTTTAGTTTTCATTTTAAATTAAACCAACATTCCGTTTCTTTCAGAGGAATGTAGCAGAAGTTCCAAAAGGATTAATAATTTAGATCAGTAAAAAAAGGCAATAATAGCAATGTTAACCAATAAAAGTGGGACTTTAAGTGAGATTCAATTATGATCTGTAGGAATGAAAGCAGCAATAAAAATAGGGCATTAAATCTCAGATCTGAGATCAAATCAGTTGCTTGTAATACTGATTTTACTATGCAACTGTGGAAAGATCACTGGCAAATGACTGTTCCAGATTACATCTGATATGAAGAAGGAAAGAAGTTGATGTACTAATGCATTCTATTCAGAAAGTGATGACCAAAGCAAAGCTTTGCTGTATGTTTATCACACTGTGCCAAGAATACATTTATTCAGCAAACAGAGCAGCCTAACTTGTAATATTTATGTGTTTTTTTATCACAGGCAAAATAAGACAGACAGGACCCCAAGATGTGCCATAGCACCGAAACAAAAACAGTACCTTATAATGAAGGGATCACAGTAGTGTGGTAGTTAGTGTCATGTCACTACAGATTGGTCTTTGGAGTATGGAGCTCAGTTCTGGTGTCCTTTGTAAGTAAGTTTTGTATGTTCCTTCCTGTGTGTGCCTGTGTTTCCTCTGGGTGCTCTGCTTTCCTCCCACAGTCCAAAATGTAACAGTTAGTAAGTTAATTGGTCATTGTAAACTGTCCCGTGTTTAGGCTTGGATTGAATCAGTGGGTTGTCGGATGGTGCGACTTGAAGGGCCAGAGGGGCCTATCCTACACTGTATCTCTAAATAAAAGAAAAATATAGTTCTGGCCATGATACTGCTAGACAGTCTATCCTCAGATTCCCATAGGGAGGTACAGCGTAAAGATGTTGTGTAACTGTACGCTGCAGTGCCTGTTTTAGAGTTCCAAAATGGTGTAAACACGTGCAAGCTGAATTCTCTGCATGCTATTTTGGCGATTTTGTTTGCAGCAAGTGCTTTATTTGAACATTCATAGCAGACTAGTTATGATGTTATTTGGTTTGAAGTGCTCATTTGACTCTTGGCCTGCTATTTCAGAGATTAGGCCTCCAGCTAACAGATTTTATAATGGTCATGTGTCGTGTGGCTAAATGCGAGTTCAGCAGCCAACCATCAAGAGAGTTATTTAAAGAGACCATCTTTAGGTCTGGTTCGTTGATTTCTTTTGGCCTGCTACTATGATACTACAAGTAACTTCAAGTGGGGTGGTGGGTCCTGACCTGCACGATTCAGATGCTCACTCACATGGTGCATAGGTAGTCCTTGGGAATGCAGCATAACCAGCTGAATGAGTGGCAAACAGATATATTAGGATGAAATGCTACAAGTGACAAAAGGAAGGGAGCAATGGTTCTTAGCAGCAGACTGTGTCATCCTAGTACGTTCAGGAAACAACAATCTGACAGAACCTCAGTGAAAAGGAAATGGAATTCCAAAGGGATTTCTCTGTATAATCTATCCTTCAGTATCACCTGTATCCTCAGTGTGGGCTAAATACTAGTCATATAGCCACAAAGCAATTCTTCATGCCTACAGGCCTTTCAGCCCACTGAGTGCATGTCAACCATGGTGCCCACCCAACCAGTCCCAATTTCCTGCATTTTTCGCACATCCTTCTCAGCCCCCACTTCCTTGTACCTGCCCAAAATCTTCTTAACCCACATTGTTGTACCTGCTTCAACAAGCTCTCCATGAAAAAGTTGCTCCTCAGGCCGCTTTTAAAGCAACCCCCCCCCCCCACCCTAAATACAGTATATTTCCCCGAGATTTGACCTCCCTTTCCCTGGCAAAAAGACTGTCACTTTATCTATAGAAACATAGAAAACCTACAGCACAATACAGGCCTTTTGGCCCACAAAGTTGTGCTGAACATGTCCCTACCTTAGAATTTACTAGACTTCCCCATAGCCCTCTATTTTTCTAAACTCCATGTACTTATCCAAAAGTCTCTTTAAAGACCCTATTGTATCCCCCTCCACCACTGTTGTCGGCAGCCCATTCCACACCACTCAACACTCTGAGTAAAAAACTTACCCCTGACATCTCTGTACCTTCTCCCCAGCACCTTAAGCCTGCGTCCTCTAGTGGCAACTATTTCAGTCCTGGGAAAAAGCCTCTGACTATCCACACGATCAATGCCTCTCATAATCTTATACACCTCTATCAGGTCACCTCTCATCCTCTGTTGCTCCAAGGAGAAAAGGCCAAGTTCACTCAACCTGTTTTCATAAGACATGCTCCCCAATCTATGCTTCTCATAATATTAAACATCTTAGATGGTTGCTCCTCATTCTCGTATATTTAAGTTATTAAGGACGAGCCTGCTCAACCTCTCCCCACAACTCAGGCCCTCCAGTCCTGGCTGCATCCTAATAAATCTTTTCCGCATTCTTTCCAGTGTAACTACATCTATCCAATAACAGGGTGATCAGAACTGTAACAGTATCCAAGTGCGACACTATACTGTCAACTGTGCTCTGGTTTCCTCTCACATCCCAGACATGCTGGTAGGTGAACTTGCAGCTGTATAAGAATCAAAGGGAGGCTGATGGATATGTGTGAGAGAAAATACACTGGAAACAGATAGGGAAGTAGGGAGATGGAGAATGAGACTGCTTCTCTGGAAGTTGAGACCTAATATGCTGAACGGCCTCCTTTTGTGTCAATATAAAGTTTGTGTTAGTCTCCTTTCAGATGAGAGGAGGAGCTCTTCGCACTGTGTCACATTTTGCTATCCACTAATATGTCAGAAGGACATTGAAGCACTCCATTAAAAGATATTTCTTTCCCAGAGCAGTTTGGTTTTAGAAAGCCTGCCAGCACTTGGTTCAGCTATAATGCATGTCTGCATGAAGAGTTGCAGACTAAGCATCTAGCTTTTAAGTACAGCTAGCTACCATTGGCTCCCTATTATTGCTTCCAGCCAATCAAAGGTAAAGGTAGCATTAGCTTGGTCTAGAGCTATTTGTGGTGAACTACATATACCTGTCTGGACACGCCCCTCTGCTGACTGCTCCTGTGGCTCCTCCCACAGACCCCTGTATAAAGGCGATTGGAGGCACTGCTCCTCCCTCAGTCTCCAGGATGTTGTGTGGTGGTCTCTTGCTACTAATCGTGGTCTCTTGCAGCTAATAAAAGCCTATCGTTCGCCTCCTGTCTCCGAGAGTTATTGATGGTGCATCAGTATTTAAATAAACTTTACTTTGGGAGATAATGAATTTAAATTCTATTGCACTCTTAAATATAACTCCCAGGTGTTAGAAGTTCCAAAACTACACCGCAGAACCAAACTTCAAGGAACAAATACAATATTCAATTAATTCCTTCCAGCCTCTTTTATTGTAACTGAGGGGCAGGTACCTGACATTTTAAATATGATTTCTCCAGGTAAAAAATTTTTCTATTTCTTCTCCTTCCATGGCCAGTGCAGTAGATGAGCTTGTCGTCACTTCTCCAACAATGTTGTGTTTGGAATCAAAACACAATTCTTTACAAGGGCTGTGTGTTTTGGGGGCTTGTCACTCACTGTAGTGTCAGTTTGATTAATGCTCTCTTGTGCATTTTACAGGTGATCAGTAAATGTGCAAAAATAACACGATGTAACATTGAAAAATCAGGTCCTTCAATGGTGTCAATATACCTGAGGACTTTGAAAGAAAATAAGAAACTGCAGCTTTAAAAATCAAGACAATTATTAAAGATTGAACTTGTGTACTTTACCTTAAACTTAATGCTTTTACATACTTTAAATCATCTTGCAATATGAGCAAGATAGAGTACTTCAAGGTGAAAGAGGCAGACTGTCCTCAGCCAATTTAAACTGAGTTAATGGCCATTCAAAGCTTTGTGTAATGTAGACAGAAAATACACCAGGCACATTAACAAAGATGTAAGAAAATAACTGATGGATACATTGGAAATTTCTTTTGGGAGAGTCGCTATCCAAGTGAGTGCTTTGTTACTGAAGAGCATTACAAGGAATGGTATATATGACACTTTTAATGAAGATTTATATTTCTGCTTAACATGACTTATATTGCATCTGCTGGGCACATTCTTGGAATTGCTGCCTGGCATTTCAAAGGCAGAACTGTACTTATGTACAAACTTTATAATTCCCTGTTTTTGCCAGTATTACTAACATCTGGACCAGCCGGTAATTAGAGGTTTTCTTTCTGCTACATTTACCATTCACTACATGCGCACTGTTAAATTATCTTTGTGTATGTCAATTCCTGTTTAGAAATCTGCAGACTACAGCAACTTTATGACAGAGCTCTTTGATGAAATTATGCAGGTTTCCCACATAAGAAGGACTTTGTTTATTCCCAAAATTATTAGCTGTTTTAGTCACTGTCAAAATATGATTTGCTCCATAAATCATTAGCCACGTGTTCCTAATTTGTGATTTTCCCAAATTCCAATCAGGGATAGGCAGAAATTATGGAATACTATTCTTTGATAGCAGATCAGTACATGGAATGAAGTCACTGGTAAATGCTCAAAATTTTCCTCACGTGATGAAAATAGTCCTTGCTGGAGAAAGCTCAGGTTTCTCTGAGAAGACTGATCAGCTCAGTTCCTAGTTATATTTATTTGGAACCTCATTAGATTTAACAACTGCATTTCACCAAGCAATAAATAAGCCTATAACATCGAATGACAAATGTTAAACATCCCAGACTCTTCATACCCGAAGAAGATTTAGTGAGTGAGGAAAAACAGTAGTCAATTTGCATACAGCAAGGTTCTAAAGACAGCAAACACTAGTGTCAATCAAAGAAATGGTGCTGTCAAGGACATTAGGAGAGCTATTCTTGTCTTCAAATACAGTCAGGACAAATTTTATATTCCTTGAACACGGAAAGTTGCAACCATTATTGTTTTAACCAGAAAGGGTGAGTCAGTGAGGCAAAGGAGAGAATAACAGCAAAAACCAGAGAACGCTTTTGGCTTTATTGTGAGGAATACCTTCTTTGCTCTTAGTTCCTTTCACTTCCTAATTTGTCACTTAGTAGAGACCACAAATTACTGGAGCCTTATACTGTGTCCTTACTGTTAGCTGCCATTTTTGTCTACTTGCAAATGAGTAGCTGGGAGGTGCAAGTTCTTCAGTATTGCAGTGAGGTGGTTGTGTGAGGGGGCTTTTACTTTTCTGAATGCTCCAGGGCATATTTTTTAAAAGGCAGCATCATGAACCTGATCATAGTACTTTGGTAACAAAGACAGGCTGAAAGGCAGAGTTGCAGCATATTTGGGTATTGGGGTCTCTACCTTTCTTGGGGGGGGGGGGAAATGTACCAGACCTTAGATGATCTTATTGCTGATGTTGTGGGTGATGTGACATAGCCAGGTTCTAATGAGCAGAAGAAAGAGCAGGGGCCAGAATTGTGGCAACATTGAGCTTGAGTGCAGTTAGAAACTGCTCCTAAAAATGTTACAGTCATTTATTTTGTTAAGTATCAATATCAGTCTCTGTAAGTTTTTCTTGCACTGCAGATGTGGCATCTGTCCAACAGCTAAGATTTTCTCATTATCCATTCTAATGCCTTTACCAGTGAAGATTTCACCAAGAATTGACAGCTCGATGACTTGAAACACATATTTGCCTTTATTAAAGTTTTGGCTTGTCTCTTTCAGTAATTTCAAGTATCTTTTGAAGTATGTCGTCATGTTCCTCTTTGGATGAATCCAACACTATTATGCCAGGCTCTGGTGTCAACACCTTCAACATGTTCATATATAATATGGGTGTTTTTCTATAGCTGAGGCAATGCCAAGGGAAAGCTGTAAGAATCGATACCTCCCATAAGGAATATTGAACTTGCATAACTTGGAACTTGGCTATCCGATTGCAGTCGCTAGAAACACTGGATGCAACTTGCTTGTTAAAATATTATACTTTGGCAACCAGTGCCACAAAATGTTTTCATGAGTTGAAGTCTTGTTGTCCCTTATACATTTTTTTCAACATTCTTTTATCTCATTCTTTTCTTCAACAATTATTAATTTAACATTCCATAGATTTGCCCCTTCATTCTATCGCAATTCAACTTTTAATTATATGTGCAGCAAAAAAAAATTGTAGGAATTAATTGCTTTGAACTTGTCAAACAAACAAGCCCACACTTTCAAGAAAGTTCCTGTATTCACAGTTTGAATATGAATATTCTTTCATTAAATCATTCTTTATCATCTTGTCTGCTACAAATAAATTGGATGCCAAAGTTGGTTATAATGGTTGGATAACAAAATTAATATGAAATTAAAAGTGCAGGTTATCGTAACAATGGCTAGCAGATTGTTGTAAATATTCTTCTGGAATGATATTCATTATTCATAAATTGTCAGTGTGATGGAATATTTTCCACTCATCTGTTGATTACAGCTTCAACACTTAAGAGCTTTAACAACAACCAGCCTGCTTGACTCATGGCGCATCTACTACTTACATATCAGTGTTTCCACCACTAAAAAACCTTTAATTAACGTGAGGGTCAATACTAAATTCTGTACTTTTGGCATCAGTTCTCCATTCTGGTACAAGGCCTGCTATGCATCTTCAGTTTTCTATCTCTCTGCCACTCATTTTAATGCATGTCGTAGCTAAATCTGAAGATATACCGTGTCAGCAAACTGTGGCTTCAGTTCAGCCTATTTACAAGATGCATCGTAGTCACTTCAAATGCCTCTCTCAAACTTGTGATTTCTACTACAGGCAGCCCTGGCTAATGATAGGATTCCATTTTTACGGATCTCCATAGGTGTTTTCGTCTGTAAGTTGGAAAATGAACAAAAAAAGTCATCCAATATGGTAACAATAACTCCACCACATTGAGATGAATGGCATGAAAAGCACATGGACTGATTTGAAAGAAAGAGTAGATGAAAGTAAAACAATGGATATTGTCGATATGGACTTTAGCAGGGCTTCTGACAAGGTCTCTCATGGCAGATTATATTGATATGATCCAGGAGGAGGTGGAGGCTTGGATTCATTGGCTCAGTGGTAGGAAGGAAGGGGTGAAATGGAGGATTTTTTTTCTCAGACTGGAAGCCTCTGCTTCATGGTCAGAGGTCAGTGCTGGGATTTTTTGTTTGTAATTTAAATAAAAGACTTGGATGCGAATGTATGAGGAATGGTTATTAAGTTTGTGGATGACATTAAAATAGGTGGTGTTGTAGATAGTGTAGAAGGTAATGAAAAGTTACAAATGGATCTTGATTATCTAGGTAGGTGGGCTGAGGATTGGCAAATGGCTTTGAATTCAATTAGATGTGAGTTATGCATTTGGGAAATCAAACCAGGGTAGAACTCATACAGTGAATGGTAAGAGTTTAGGGAGAGTTATGGAACAGAGGGGCCTAGCAGTGCAAGTGTCTACTGCTAAAAGTGGCATCAGAAGTAGACAGGGTGGTGAAGAAGACTGTGGCCGCACTGGCCTTCATCAGGCAGAACACTCAGTATAGGAGTGCGGAGGCTGATCCAGAAGGCTCAGTCACTCGGCATTCAGAATGAAGTCACAAATTGGATTCAAGATTTGCTTAGCAGGAGAATCCACAGAGTGGCCTTAGGTGGTTGCCTCCATGAGTGGAGGCCCATTACTAGTAGTGTGCTGCAGGGATTAATGCTGGGTGGACTGATGTTTGTCATTGGTATCAACGATCTGGATGACAATGTGCTAAACTCCATCAGCAAGTTTGCGGATGACACTATGCTATGGAGTTGGGGTTGAAGGTTATAAAAGCCTGCAGTGGGATCTAAATCTGCTCAAGAACAAGGCTGAAAAATGGCAGAGGGAGCTTGTGTCCTCATATCTCAATTCCATTCTATCTCGGTCCTACTCCACCTACATTCATGACACTTTTCATGCCCTCGATCTCCTTGGCAACTTTCAATTCCGTGGCCCTGACCACATCATCTTCATTATGAGTGTACAGTCCATATACACATCTATCCCTTCTTATTGACAAAAGAACTAACCAATCCCCCTGCACCAGTACCCTCCTCCGTCTGGCAGAACTGGTCCTCCACTTGAACAATTTTTCCTTCAGCTCTTCCCAATTTCTCCAAACTATGAGAAGTAGGCATGGGCTCTCTCATGGGCCAGAGCTATACCTCCTTCTTCATTGGCTGCATAGAACAGTCCATGTTTGAAGCCTTCCCCGGTTATACTCCTCAACTCTTCCTCTGTTACATTGATGACTTCATTGGTGCTGCTTAATGCACCATGCTGAGCTTGTCAATTTTATCAGCTTTGGCTCTAACTTCCACCCTGCCCGTTAACTCACTTGGCCCATCTCCGGAACCTCCCTCCCCTTTCTTGATCTCTCTGTTTCCACTCTGGAGACAAACTGACAACCGACTGATAAACCTACTGATTCTCACTCTTACCTCAATTCTAAGTCTTCCCATCGTACCTCACGTAAAAATGCTATTCCCTTTTCTCAGTTCCTTCACATCCACCACATTTGTTCTTAGGACGTGGCTTTCTGTTCCAGGACATCAGAGATGTTGTCCTTCTTCAAACAATAGGGTTTCCCTAACTCAATTCTTGATGCTGTCTTCACCCACGTTGCCTCCATTTTCCGTACATCCACACTCACCCCATCTTTTTGCAACCTCACCAGTGATAGAATTCCTCTTGTCCTTACCTACCACCCCATCAGCCTCTGCATCCAACATATTATCCTTCGCAACTTCTGCCATCTCCAAAGGGACCCTACCATTAAACACATCTTTACCTTCCCTCTACCTTAGCTTTCAGCAGGGATTGCTCCCTCCGCAATTCCCTCGTCTATTTGTCCCTCCCCACTAATCTCCCTCGCGGCACTTATCCCTGCAAACAGCCGAAGTGCTGCACCTGCCCATTCACCACCTCCCTCTCCTCCATACAAGGTCAAAAGCAGTCCTTCCAAGTGAGGCAACACTTCACCTGTAAATCTGGGGTCATCTATTGTGTCTGGTGCTTCTGATAATGGCGCCTAATGGTGACTCCTTTGCTTGCATCTTTGGAAACAGCTCTATTTCCACCCTTAATATCTTTATTTTTCCCTTTTAGGGTTCTTTTGAAGATCCTGACCTGGAGTTACACGCAGGCTTCAGTTCTTTGCGGGAATGGGACCCGTTCTTGGGGTTCCACAACTGGCGGTTATCCGACAGGCCAAGGGCTTGGCCTGAGAATCTCGATCGTGTTCGGAAGCCTAAGTTCTTGGAACTCAGGGAGACGGGCGGATCAAGGGTTGGTGTCAAGGTAGGAGACTCGTGTGTTGTCGGGGAGGCTGGAAAATCTTTCGCTGTGGGCCCGAAGACCTGAAGTCTTTGCGATCTTTGGACACAGAGCTCGAAAAAAGCGACAAAACAGACTTTAACATTGTAAACCAGCGGGTTGTTGCTATGTCTCCTGCTCGCTGTGAAAATGGGGATACCTCCCTCTCCCTTGCCAGGAAGAGAGAGAACCTGTGGTTTGTCGAATGTCGGATGAAATACGAAACCTTTGGGGTAACTTTGGTCTGTGTCTTTGCTATCGCTTAGCTCACGCTTGTGCTCAGTATCAGGTGTGCTTTTTGTTTTGCCGGTGGGGGGAGGGGAATTGTCGCTTATGCGTGGGGGGGAGCTGGAGGGGTACTTTGGGGTTATCACGTTTAATTGTCGTTCATTCTTTGGGGCATTTCTCTGTTTTTCATGGATGCTTGTGAAGAAAAAACCTTTCAGGATGTCTATTGTATACATTTCTCTGACATTAAATTTATCCTTTGAACCTTTGTACCTTGATGCGGCCTCCTCTACATTGATGAGACCTGTTGTAAATTGGGGGATTACTTCGTTGAGCACCTCTGCTCCATCCTCCACAAGTGGGACTTCCCGATGGCCAAACATCTGAATTCCAATTCCCATTCCTGTTCCGACGTGTCAGTCCATGGCTCCATCTTGTGCCAAGATGGGGCCACCCACAGGATGATGGAGCAACACCTTATATTCTCTTTGGGTGACCTCCAAATTGATGGCATGAATATTGATTTCCTCTTCCAATAAACAAATCCTCCCCCCTTCCTCTGGTCCCCAGTCTGACCTTTTAACTCATCTCTCCTGCCTGGGTTCCTTCCTACTGCCCTTTCTCCTATGGTCCACTCTCCTCTCCTATCAGATTCCTTCTTCTCCAGCCCTTGACCATTCCCATTTACATGACTTCACCAATCATCTTCCAGCTAGCCTCCTTCCCCTCCCCCCACCTATTTGTTCTGGCATCTTCCCCTTTCCTTCTCAATCTGGAAGAAGGGTGTTGACCCAAAACGATGAATATTTATTAATTTCCAAAGATACTGCCTGTCTTGTTGAGTTCCTCTAGCATCTTGTGTGTATTGCTTTGGATTTCCAGCCTCTGCAGACTTTGACGAATAAGCACCAGATTATTTTTCATCTACGGATGTTCTCGTATGTATGAGATGGAACATAATGCAAAGAAATGTGAGGCATTGCACTTTGGGAGCCAGGATAGATCTTACACAGTGAATTGTAGGGCACTGAGGGATCTGGGAGTACAGAGTCATAATTCCTTGAAAGTGGTTTCACAGGTAGATAAGGTCATAAAGGGAGCTTTTGGCACATTGGCCTTCATAAATCAGAATACTGAGAACAGGGGAACACACACAAAATGGTGGAGGAACTCAGCAGGTAAGGCAGCATCTATGGATCTATCTTTGGCCTATCTATCTTCAGGACTGAAGAAGGCTCTCAGCCTGAAACATCGGCAGTTTATTCTTTTCCATAGATGCTCCCTGACCTGCTGAGTTCCTCCAGCGTTTTGTGCGTGTTTCTTTGGACTTCCAGCATCTGCAGACTTCCTCATGTTTGTGCTTGAGCACAGGAGTTGGGATATTATGTTAAAGTTGCATAAGATGCTGATGAAGCCAAATGTGCAGTATTCTGTGCAGTTCTGGTCATCTATCTACAGTAAAGCTATCAATAAGATTGAAAGAGTACAGAGAAAATTTACAAAGATGTTGCTGGGACTTGAGGACCTTAGTTATAGGGAAAGGTTTAATTGGTTAGGACATTATAACTTGGAACATTTGAGATTGAGGAGAGATTTGATGGAGGTATAAAAATTTTTGAGGAGAATAGATTTTCTATGACTGTAAGTTATGTTGCAGTTATATGAGGCTGCATTTGGAGTGTTGTATACAGTTTTGTTACTATTATAAGAAATAAGTTATTAAACTAGACAGAGTGCAAAAAAAATTATCAAAATATTGTCTGGTCTTGGGGGCTTGAGTTACAAGGAAAAGTTGCATAGACTAGTAGTTTATTCCATGAAACATAAGAGTTTGAGGTACCTGATGGGGATAAAAGGGTGTGAAGGGACATAGACTGGGTGGCGGATCGGATGCTAATATCACGAGGGCAAGGTTCAAGATAAGAGGCGAGAGATGTAAAAGGAACCTCGAGGCTGTTTCTTCCCATAAAAGGCAGTGTGTATATAGAATGAGAAACAATAGTTAAAGTGGGGACATAAGCGACATATAAAAACCATCCAGATAAATACACAGAGAGGAGAATTTTAGAGACTATTAACCAAAGGTGGGCAGATGGGACTAGCCTGCTGCAAAACAGAGTCAACATGAACGAGTGGGGCGGAGGGGCTAGTTTCCATGTTGCATGATTTTATGACTCTAATTGTACAAGTGGGAGGACAGAGGAAATTACTTCTGCTGCTCACAGACCAGATGTATACTTTACTTTATTGTCACCAAACAATTGATACTAGAACGTAAATCATCACAGTGATATTTGTTTCTGCGCTTCGCGCTCCCTGAAGTACAAATTGAAGTAAATATAATAAAAATTTAAATTATAAATCATAATTAGAAAATCGAAAAGGGAAAGTAAGGTAGTGCAAGTCAGGTCCAGATATTTGGAAGGTACGGCCCAGATCCGTGTCAGGATCTGTTCAGCAGTCTTATCACAGTTGGAAAGAAGCTGTTCCCAAATCTGGCTGTACGAATCTTCATGCTCCTGAACCTTCTCCCAGAGGGAAGTGGGACAAAAAGTGTGTTGGCTGGGTGGGTCTTGTCCTTGATTATCCTGGCAGCACTGCTCCGACAGCGTGCGGTGTAAAGTGAGTCCAAGGATGGAAGATTAGTTTGTGTGATGTGCTGGGCTATGTTCACGATCTTCTGCAGCTTCTTCCGGTCTTGGATAGGACAACTTCCATACCAGGTTGTGATGCACCCTAGAAGAATGCTTTCTACGGTGCACCTATAAAAATTAGTGAGGGTTTTAGGGGACAGGCCAAATTTCTTCAGCTTTCTCAGGAAGTAAAGGTGCTGGTGGACCTTCTTGGCAGTGGACTCTGCTTGGTTAGACCAAGTCAGGTCATTTGTGATATTCACCCCGAGGAACTTAAAGCTTTTGACCTGTTCCACCTGTGCACCACCGATGTAGATGGGGTTGTGTGGTCCGCTACTCCTTCTGAAGTCAACAACCAATTCCTTTGTCTTGCTGACATTGAGGGATAGGTTATTGTCTTCGCACCATGCCACCAGGTTCTTAATTTCTGCTCTGCACTCAGACTCATCATTACCCAAGATATGGCCTACAATTGTGGTGTCATCAGCAAACTTATATATTAAGTTTGATGGAAACTTGGCTACACAATCATGGGTGTACAGTGAGTACAGCAGGGGGCTGAGTACACAGACTTGTGGGGCACTGGTGCTCAGAGAGATTGTAGAGGAGAGCCTGTCACCTATTTTTACAGCCTGGGTCCTGTCTGTGAGGAAGTTGAAGATCCAGCTGCAGATCTGAATGCTAAGACCCAGGTTCCGGAGCTTAGGAATCAGTTTATTTGGAGTGATGGTATTAAAGGCAGAGCTGCAGTCAATGAAACGGAGCCTTACATATGTGTCTTTATTCTCCAGGTGTTCTAAGGAGGAATGTAGTGCCAGAGAGATAGCATCTGGCGTTGACCTGTTGCTCCGTATGTATGTACATATGTTGGAATACTGTATTTAATATCATGGGAGCTTGTTTATATGCAGGGTTATCTGTAAGTCAGGTGTTCGTAACCCAGGATCACCTTCCACAGGAGAACAGGAGCAGCAAACATATTCTTACTAAGTCCAACACTATCCTCTTTCGGAAATATTTTCACATCATTGAAAATACAGGAAACTATCCAGTTAACAGCATTATGGGAATACCTTCATCACATGATCCAAGTTTGATCATTTGAAGGGGAGTGGGGGAGATCACCATGACCTTCCGAAGGGAAATTGGTGATAACACATACAAATATCATATAATAAGCCAACATTGGACCTGGGACCTGGCATTTCTTCTCCTCAGAATGTGCTGGAAAAAATGTGCCTACTTGCAATTGATCTCTTCTGAAAAATCTTTCAGTATATGAGCTGGTCAAGCATTCACATGCCCAGAGTAAGTCACATTAAGGAAACAAGTCAGTGTTGTTTGTGCCAGGCAGACAGCCAGATTATGAAACAACAATAGGCCAGATACCAGGATAGAGATTTCACAGAAAATACATTGACCTCAAAAGTCTCCCAAAGGTCAGGAAGGAATAGGAAATGGACCAGCCCAGGAGGAACAGATTCATGGCAAAGGTCAGCAGAACAGAAAATAAAGTTTCAAAGGCAACAGAAAGCAGTGAAGCATCAGTTGAAGCACATGAGACACCAGCCTCAGGCCATGGGGCTGAGCTACGGCGAGAACAAAAGACACATTAGAAATGAGCATCTCTCTCCAACAAAGACATCGCTCCGAAGCTCCAGTTCCATGACTCTTATCCCAATGTGCACTTACAGCAGAATCGACTTTGTGATGTGAGAGGGTGAGACAGATGATGTCATTCCTGCAGCAACATTTCCTGTAAGGACTGGATTGCAGGAAGCCACAGCACGCCTCCAGATGAATTTCATAACTAAAAGAAACCAAGAGCGAGTTAACACCTGGCAGAATGGGATGTCAACCAATTTCCAGTTGACCTCTTGGACTTCTGTTGACACAATTCCCTCCCGGGGTCAGGAATTTCAAAGTGTCTTTCTATTTATTATTGCTGGCAACACTTCTCCATTCCAAAGCTGAAACCTCTTTCTTAATAAGTAAAGTTCTGTCCATTCCCTTTCTCAATAACTTGTAATGTTTAGTCTCCTAATGGCCTGGGTAATTCAGGTTATAGCAATGGTACATTTTCTCCTGATAGTATCGTTTCTAATTCCCCCTCTTCACTCCCACTGTTTTGTGAAATGTTGCACATTAGTTTTTTTTTTCATTTTCAGTCTAGGTTCAATTCTGTACTTTGTAGTACTATTACGTTTTCCCTCTCTGACTCCCCATAAAGCTACAATTCCCTAATTTCATGCACAATGTATACAATAAAGTAATATTTTCAATTAAAGCTCTTTATTTATTTAATTTTTGACATACAGCGTGGAGTAGGCCATCTGGCCCTTTGAGCTACGCTGCCCGGCAATCCTCTGATTTAATCCTAGCCTAATCATGGGATAGTTTACAATGACTGATAAACCTGTAAACTGGTACGTCTTTGGAACGTGGAAGGACACTGGAGCACCTGGAGGAAACCCATGTGGTTGTGGGGAGAATGTACAAACTCCTTTCAGGCAGTGGAGGGAATTGAACCCATGTTGCTGGTACAGGAAAGCATTGTGCTAACTACTAAAGCAACCATGCTGTCCCAATTCCATTCAGTTCCATTCATTTCAATGGTGCTGAATGATGGCGGTCAATTAAAGAGTTACCGAAGGTAACAGGCATAAACATCCCACCCTGAGTGATGGTGGAGCCCTGCATATCAAAGACAAGGCTGAAGCTTTCGCAATCATCTTTGTAAAGTAACACTAAGTGAATAATCATCACCATGTTTTCCTGAGGTCCCCACTGTACAGAAGTCAGCCTTCAACCAATTTGATTTACTGCACCTAATCAATGGATAAAGCAAAGGCTATGATGACAGCATTGCTGTTCATGTACTATTAATCCAGAGACTCAGATTTAAAATCCATAGATCCAAGTTCAGTCTCCACCAAGGCACCTGTAAAGTTAATCATCTGGAGAGGAATGAAAAGACTGATGAGCCTCACTAATTGTTATCACTGGACAGTCATAAATTTTTTCCTGGTTGTTTAGAGTCCTAAAGTGGTGGAAATCTGCTGTCCTTTCTTGGACTGTACAATTTATAGGTGAATTTTAAATTCACTTTTTCATCTAAATCACAAGTTTGTGATAATCCCGTAGCCTTACCATTAACACTCTCTCATAGACCTTAACTAAAAATGATGATGTAGCAATCAGAATATTTTGCAATAGATGACCATACGCGTGCTATACATCAAGCACGACATGGAATAGAGCTCGCAGAATCAACAGAGCAGATTGAAGCTCTGTTGTCCCACCTCGACGACACATAATGTTGATGGACAATTAAAGGCGAGCAGAAGGAAAAATCTTCAAGATATGGCCCTACAGTCCATAATGTGCTGAACTAATTAAATTAGTAATCAAATGGCTAACCTATCTAATCTCTTCTGCCTACAGAATGTCCATATTCTTCCATCATCCTTACATTCATGTGCCTATCTAAAACCTTTTAAAAGTCTCTAATGTTTCTGCCTCTACCACCACCCCAGGGTGCGCATTCCACCACTCTCTGTGTAAAAAACTTACCCCTCACATCTCCTTTGAAATTACTCCACTCACCTTAAATGCATGCTCGCTGGTATTAGACATTTCAATCCTTGGAAAAAGATATTGTCTGTGTTCTCTATGCCTCTCATAATTTTATAAACTCCTATCAGATCTCTTGTCCGCTTCTGGCACTCTAGAGTAAACAACCCAAGTTTGTCCAACCTCTCATTATAGTATACAGTATGCCCTCTAATCGAGGCAACATCCTGGTAAACCTCTATACCCTCCCTAAAGCCTCACCATCCTTCCTACAACAGGGTGACCAGAAATGTATGCAAAGCTCCAGATGTGGCCTAACTACAGCTTTATAAACCTGCAGCATAACTTCCTGATTTTTTAACTCAATGCCTTGACTAATAAAGCAAGCCATATGCTTTCCTAACCACTCTATCAATCTGTCAAGCCACTTTCTATGAACTTGGACCCAAAGCTCCCTCTGCTCATTAGCATTGTTAAGGGTCTTGCCTTTAACAGTGTAACGTCCCTTTACATTTCACATACCAAGGTGCAACACTTCTCACTTGGCTGGTTTAAGCTCCATCCGCCATTTCTTCGTTCCTATCTGCAACTGATCTATATCCTGCTGTATTCTATGCCAGTCTTCTACACCATCCACAACACCACCAATCTTTATATCATCTGCAAACTTAGTAACCCAACCATTTACATTTTCATCCAGGTCATTTCTATACATCAAAAACAGCTGAGAACCCAGTACAGATCCCTGTGGAACATCACCAATCACAGACCTTCAGCTAGAATAAGTGCCCTCGACCACCATCCTTTGCCTTCATTAGGCAAGGCAATTCTGAATTCAACGGCCAATTCAGAGTGGATCCCATTCATCTTAACCTTCTGGAACAGTCTCTTATGAGGGGCCTTGTCAAACACCTTACTAAAATCCATGTAGACAACATCCACAGTTCTATCTTCATCAATCACCCTTGTCACTTGGTCAAAAAACTCAAACGAGTTATGAAGACATGAGTTGTCTTGCACAAAGCCATGTTGGCACTGCCTAATTAGGCCATGTTTCCAAATGTTCATAAATCCTATCCCTAAGAATTTTCTCCAGTAACTTCCCTACCTCGGGCATAAGATCCCTTGTACCCTTCAATATTAACTACTTGCCAGTAATCTGAGACTTTGCCTGTGGTTAGAAAGAGCACAAAGATATTGGTCAAAACTCCAGCAATCCCTTCTTTTGCCTCTCTCAATAACCTGGGTATATCAGGCCCTGGGGATTTATCCATTTTAATGCTTTTTAAGACCCACCAACTCTACTTCCTCCTTTACTCATAATACTCTAGCATATCAATACACTCAGCACTCACCTCCTTATCCTCCACATCTTCTTCTTGGTAAATAATGATGTATCCAACCAAATGCTCCCCCTTTATAACTGAATGGTTCTACCTCTCCCGAGGACCAGGCAACATCCCAGCTGTAGCACAGAAGATCTTACTTTCTGAATTAATTGTACCCGAAGCCAATAGCTCTGGCATCTACCCAACAGAATGAAAATTGCCTACACATGGCTTATTCATAAGGAGCTGTACAATCCAATCTAGCTGATTACTGTCCAATGTCAATTTTCAATCATAGGCAAGTGATGGAAGCTGTTGTCAACAGTGTCATCAAGTTACATCTACTTATGAATAACCAATCCATTAATACCCAGATGGGGCTTCCTCAGGACCACTTAGCTATAGATATCATCAGTGCCTTGGTGCAAACATGGACAAAAGAGACATGCGAGTGACTGCCCTTCACATCAAAGCACCATTTCAAAGTTCAAAGTAAATGTATTATCAAAGTACATATATGTCACCTCTGAGATTCATTTTCTTATTCATACTTAATAAATCTATATTAGAATAATAACCATAAAGAATCAATTGTTGACTGCACCAACTGGGCATTCATCCAGTGTGCAAACAATGGCAAATACCAAATAAAAAGCCATAAATATTGAGAACATGAGATGAAGAGTCCTTGAAAGTGAGCCCATAGTTCATGGGAGCATTTTAATGATGGGACAAGTAAAGCTGAAAGAAGTTATCTCCTTTGGTTCCTGAGGCTCCTGTACCTTCTTCCAGATGGAAGCAGTGAGAAGAGAGCCTGACCTGGGTGGATGAATGCTGTTTTCCTGCGATGACAGTCTGTGTAGATGTGCTTAATGGTGGGAAAAACCTACCCCATGATGGACTGCACTGTATCCACTACTTTTTGAAGAGTTTTCCATTCAAAGGCATTAGTGAATAGAAAATCCTACAAAAAGTAGTGAATACAGCTCAGTCCATCACTGGTAAAGCTCCACTGAGCACATTACATGGAGCACAAATCGTCATTTGACTAACGCTGGCATCTGGATCCAATAGCAAAACTGAAGTCACTCCAATGGTTGGAGTCACACTTGCACAAAGGACAATGGTTGTAGGTGCTGGAGGTCTGACCAAGTCAGCTACTATATATCACTGCAGGTATAATATTGTCTTATGCCTAAATATTTGCAACTGTTTCATCAATAACCTTCCTTTTATCAAAAGTGCAGATGCTCGCCAATGATTATATAATGTTCAATTGAATTTGCAGCACCTCAGCAAATGAAGCAGCCCTTGCATGCAATATGGCAGGATTGAGACAATATTCAGACACTGGCTGATAAGTAGCAGATAATATTTATGTCACATAATACCACACAATGCCTATTACCAATAAAAGAGAGAGTTTAAACCCCTATCCTTGACATTGAATTCTTTTACCATCACCAAATCTACCACCATCAAAATCCTGGGGAACCACCATGACCAGAAAATCAAATGAATCAATCACATAAACCCAGTGACCTCAAGAGTATGCTGGGTATTCTGCACTTCCTGACACCTGAATGGCCCAGGTTAAAAGCAGAACAGAATATTTTGTAGAATGTTCTCCAGTTGCCTGGATAAATGCAGCACCAAAAAATCCAAAGAAGCCCAGTGCAATCCAGGACAAAGCAACCTAGATAACTGGCATTCCATTTACCTCTCTACACATTCATTTCTCACCCACCAGGATGCAGTGGCTGCAGTGTCTGCTGTCTACAAAATAACACTACAGTTCCTTGCCCATGTGACCCTGACAGTACTTCCTAAACTCATAAACAAGACCACAAGTGCATGGGAAAACCATCATCCGCAGGTCTCCCTGTAAGTCATGTGACATCCTGACTTGGAAATATGTCACCAGTCCTTCATCATCACTGGGTCCACATGCCCTACCCAACAACACTGCCTTCATCAGCAGGACTGTGGCACCACCAAGAAGGCTGATCACTACCACCTTCTCAGGAGATAGGACTATTTCTACAAGGGTAATTAGAGAGGGGCAATAAACACCAGCCTTGCCAGCAACACCTAAATCCCAAAAGTAAATTAAATTAAAACAAAAAATGCTGGCTATGGAACTGAATATTTGTACTCTGGACAAGCCACATTCCTGGCCAAGCTGATAACCTGATAACGTGGAAATTGCCAGGAGTATCCTGTCCACAAATTGCAAGACAAATACAATCTGGCTAACTAGCACCTAATTAGTCTACTCTGATTCATCAGCAAAGTGATAGAAGATGTCTTTGACAGTGCTATTCTGCACTTACTTATAAAAATCCTGACCATGAGGTTACAGAATGTACTGCAGTAGAATTTAATTCTGCTGCCATTCATGGCCCATAGCACCACATGGATTTTGAGTTTTAAGTTAAAGATTAGCTGAAATTGTCACACCTATATTAAAACATCAGAACGTACAATAAAATGCACGGTATTGCGCAGTCTGCAGGTATCGGCATGCTTCTGGGCCCAACATAGCATACTCACAACTTATTAACCCTAACCCTAACCCTAACCTGTACATCTTTGAAATGCTGGAGGAAACCTACATAGTTATGGGAAGAACATACAAATTCCTTACAGACCATGAACTCTGATCACCGGGATTGTAAGGTTTTATATTAACTGCTGTGGAGTTGTTAGATCTGTTCTGAAAGCTATCTTATTCCATGATTAGTAATGCCATGTAAAATGCTGAAGGTCTTGTAGCACTTGGTAAGAAAGAGTTAGGAATGGATTCATAAATACTTGTGTGGACCCTCCCACTATTGCTTGACCCAGTCACTGATGGATGTAGCTGTAATAGGGGAATTATGAGGTTGAGTGGGTTTTCCCTTGTGGTGGTCTTCTCACTAACTGTCACAGGCAGGGTCTGGCAACTATATCCATTCATACTGATCACTTCAAACACTTGCAGTGAAGCTAAGCAAATCTGAAAGGAAGTTAGAGTCTCTGTAATGTTACCAAATTTCTTTTACCTTCTTATACTTGGGTGGCGGGGTGAAGTTATGTCTCTACCAAAGGAGGTGTAAGGCATTCTTTCCCTCTGTCAGCCTTACCCCGGGCAAGGTGTAGCACTTGCTTAGCCCCCAATCAGGGTCACGTAGAGCCATGGGAGCAGAAGGTGGATGGTTGTATGAGCAGCTGGTGAATATCACAAGTCCTGGGCTATGCAATTACTGACGCCAGGCAGACAATCCCTGAAGAGTATTGATAATGGCTGAGGTCACCTGTCTTGTAAAGACACTGCACAGAAGAAGGCAAGACCATGATTGCCCACATCATATGACACAGCGCATAATGATGATAATGGCATGTGCAAGCTGACTTGCTTGAAACTTTCAACATTCTTTTTAATTTCGAATTTCCAACAGGTGTCTCACGAGTCTGCCAGCCACTGACCTACCAGAAGCAGAGAACATTTTCTCCAACTGTTCTACCAGCGGATTGTATCTCACAGTTGCAACATTCTCCTCTTCAATTTACATCTCTTCCAGACAGGTCACCCAGAATGGACAAACCTTCATTGCCTCTCCCTCACGTCACTCCTGCCACTTGCATCAGGGTCTCTCTTGGTCTCCACTCTATTAAAGAAATTTCCTTTATTCTCTCCACTTTAACCTCTTCACTGTAGAAAGCGTGCTTTTAATTTTGCATGGTTCTGATGAAAGTTCATTGACTTGAAACTTTAATTCTGTTTCTCTCTCTCTCTACAGATGCTGCCTGCCCAACTAGATATTTTCAGCATCTTTTGTATCTATTTCAGATTTTAGCTTCTGCATTTTTTTTTTGCTTTCTGAAGCCCCCATATGATGACAAGTTTCTTCTTGATATTTTTAGTACTTTTTGCAAGAGCATAGAATAATACTGATTCATCAGATAAAAGAAAGTAGAAGTATTTAACAGGATATAGTTGACCTAATGTGATTATACTTTAATGAGCCCTGAATTAATATTGAGAATACCTACAGTTATTCCCTACTGACAGAATATGACAGAACTGTTCACAGATAGGAAAGGTTTAAAGGGATATAGGCCAAAGATAGATAAATGGAACTAGCTTAGATGAGTATCTTGGACTGCATGTACATCAAGTTGAAGGACTGTTTTCCAGGCTGTATTACTCTAAGACTAAGATAGATGCAAAGGAATAGATAGCATAGCAGGACAACCATTCGTGCTGTTACCTCAGAGTTCCAGGTACATGCCTCGGTTCTGACCTCAGGTGTAGTCTCTGTCATGTTTGCACATTCCCCCTCTGACCACATGGATCTCTGTCATGCACTCCAGTTTCCTCCACATTTGAAAGATGTACTGATAATTTAATTGGTTCCTGAAAATTAACTTTTATGTAGCAAACTGATAGAAAGAATAGAAGAATCACTGAGCATGTGAAAAAGAGAAAACGGATGAAGGAGAATGGGGTGGAAAGTATTGATGGACTGGGAGCCAATGGCCTCCTATTGTGTGGTAATAAATAAGCTAGCATTCTGAGCATAGCAATGTGAAGCTGCTCTCTGTCCAACCTGTGAGACCATTCTCACTCGGTCACTTTTCAAGATGTTCAACAGGAGAACAAACTCAGCCAGATAAATTACTGTGCTGGTGGAGAGGGACTGTTTGAGCCTGTGCTCAAGAAAGAAATGGACAGCCCTCAAACCATGCTGACTTAGGATGGAGGTGTAAAGAGATTGTACATCCATGGCAAAGATGACCCTGTTGGAACTGTGAAAGTGGCAGCATTGGAGGTTCATGAATGTAAGTGGGAAAAGACTGGATTACAGAAAGAAAGGATAGAATTTAGGCAAGAAGAAATTTGTCCAATGGAGAAAGAACAGGCTGAAAAGATGGGTCTGCCAGGGCAGTCTAGTTTGTTGAATTTGTGCAGGAGGTAGAAGCAGTCTGTGTGGAGCTGGCATTCTATACGACTGTAAGTTGTGAAAGGCAGACCTCTCAAGGAAATGAGGTTCATGGCTGACTGTCTGACTCCAAAGGGAGACATGAAGAGGTGTTAGAGAGCTGACATCTGGCTTATATGAGAAAGACATCGGTTTGCCAGTCCACCAGAATGCTACAACTTAATGACTCCTTGGTCTACATCAGTCATCCATCTGTAACATTAACTCACTTTGTTTATTTACCCTTCCTTTTTCTCTCTACAGGAATTGAGGACTTCCCTCAGTTGACCTGCTGGGCTTGTCTTCCTGCTGTGCATTTTGCAACTCCCATGTTTTTTTGTTTAGGTTGTTCTGTCTAAGCTCTCACCCTTTAGCTGCTCCCTGTTTCCCTGGGTGGCATGGCTAATATGAGAGGGTATAGCTTAAGGTGATTCATTAGAGAAATGTATAGGGCGGTGCTGGTGGTGGGGGGTTTAATGTGAGTGCTTGAAACACATTGCCAGGAGTGGCATAGAGGCAGATACATCAGGGACAATTAAGAAACTCTTAGATTGGCACATGATGAAAGAGGAAATTATTTATTTATTGACATACAGTGCGGAATAGGCTCTTCAGGCCCTTCGAGCCACTCCCCCCAGGATTGACCAATTAACCTACCGACCAGTACGTCTTTGGACTGTGGGACGAAACCGGAGCACACAAAGGAAACTCATGTAGTCACGGGGAGAAGGTACAAACTCCTTACAGGGAGCTGCCTGAATTGAAACCAGTTGCTCGCACTGTAAAACGTTATGCTAACCATTTCCCCTGCAGCTTTACAAGCTTCTTTTGCCTCCTCAATTCTGACTATCTGAAACATTGACTCCATTTTTTCTTCCTGCAGATGCAGCCTGACCTAAGGAGAATTTATGGCATTTTGTGTCTTTGCTTCAGTTACAGCAGGGGTCAATCAAACTAGCACTGCTGGCCCTCTGGCTGCTGCCAGCCCAAGCAACCAAAATGTATATGGCATTCAAAATGTATGTGCAAAGCAATGGCTTCACCCTGGTTTCTGTCAGCTCTTGCAAAGGTGAGCCAATCAACACCAACTGACTGTATTTTTTCATTTTCCTTCTGATTTGAATGACTAATATGGATACTGACATTGTAACGGTCAATTTCTTTCTGTTGATATCAATTTCCCTGGGTCATTGTTGCAGGTAATTTAACTACCCCGCATCTATATGCTTCTTTGTATATATTTCTATTGTTATTATCTTTGTGGACTTCTGTACTTTTATTACATATCTATGTTCCATCTGTATTTATAGTATACTCTCTATATCATTAAAGTTCATTTCAATTTTAATGTAACCACCCAAAAACAGGTTTTGTAAACTTCAAAAGGGAGTTTAAGATGTATGCTTGAAGGGCTCAAACTTGCAGGGCTGTGGAATTAAAGCGGGATGAGTGTGTTTCATTTGGGCAACTTCTCCAAACAGCAAATATGATGGGTTGAATGATGTGTTGTATCACACTGTGACGGATGGTGTGAACATACACACACCCACAGCTCCAGTTAAATACTAGTGATATTGTACAAAGCTACGCTTGTCTTGTCTGCCCCTATAAAGGAAAAAAATGACTTTAGGAGACCACTTTAATAGGGTTCCTCTTTTGCATTTTACGTTTCTTCATTCCAGCTCCTTTTTTTCTCATTCTCTTTCTTCTTGTGTACTTTCCTTAATGCTGTAATGAGCACATTCCACAGAATTCTAGTGCCCTGACTTGTAATCAGCTTCTGCCACTTCCTTCATCATCTACTGTAGGAGGACAGCCTTAGGCTGAGTACTTACTTGTAGTTTTGTTTTAAGACAGTCTCATATTTCAGCAAGTTTGTCTCATTGTAAGTTTATTTATTTATTTTGAGATACAGCACAGAACAGGCCCTTTGAGCCACACTACCCGGCAACCCACTGATCTAACCCTAGCCTAATCATAAGACAATTTACAATGAGTGGTTTACCTACAATTTACCTACTCACTGGTATGTCCTTCAATTGTGTGAGGAAAGCACCCGAAGGAAACCCACGTGGGAAGGAACATACACACTTGGTTACAGAGGATGTTGGAACTGAACTCCAAAATCCGACACTCCAAGCTGTGATAGCGTTGCACTAACCGCTACACCACCATGGTGTCTACTATCACAGCATAGTTTCCTATGGGTTAACTTTTACTATTCACTTTTGAATAACATCTGCTTTTATGCATTTTGACTCTATTTAGTCTTACCAAATAACATTGATAATTTAAACTTTTTGAAGGCTTGATTAAAATTTCAGTACAGTATTTATTTTTACTTCCGTCATTCTCAGAGCTAATCAACGATTTCTATTCCATTTTTGATACTGTCACTTGGAATCTTGGTTGCAGGTTGCCATCTGGGTAAGTCACATAGGAAGCCTCTTTTTCTCAAGATTACTTCCTAAATGTTCGTGGCTAAGTTAACACACATCTATTATCTATAGTGACTTCTATACTAGAGCGTTGCTTACATCAGTAAATAGGTGTGCTCAGTTTTCTTGCAGTACCAGCTCTCAAGGGCTATCGTTCAGTGAGCCAACAACCTGCTGCAGGAACGCAGTGGGTGGAGCAGCATCTGTGGGGTGGGGGGGGGGGGGAATGATTTGCTGTTGGCTCAGGCTGAAACCCTGCACCACAACCTCCGATGAGCTCACATTTTTTATACTTTCTTACAATGTAGGAGGCCTTTTGGCCCATCAAGCCTATATGGAATACCCCGAAGCATCAAAATTCCAATTCCACCCCCCCCCCCATAGATGCTGTCTCACCTGCTAAGCTCCTCCAGTGGTTTGTTTATGGCTACAGATTCCAGCATCCACAGACTCTTACATGTTTCCTTTCCACATGCAAATCAAATCCACCCTGATTTTGCTCTCATTCATCTGCACCAGGGGTAACTTACAAAAGCCAGTGGACTTACCAATCAGCATTCTTTGGGTATGGGAGGTAACTGGAACACACCTGGGGGAGGGGGGGGGTACATATTCACAGGGGGAAAGCGCAAACTCCACACTGACAGCAACTGAGGCCAGCATCAAACTCAGATTGCCAGAGCTGTGAGGCACCTTAATTCTGCCAGTCTCCAGTGCTCAGGCAATATCGTCAGGTCTCCTGACTTAATGACTGCAATACTGAGTGCCTGCAGTTTGAACTTGCTCAAAGCTGCAGAAATCAGACAGGAGCATGTTAACAGCTAGGGCTAATCCACCTCCTGTCTGTATTGGAAGAATCTGGGAAGTTGGCAGGAAGCAGAAGTAAATAATATGTCTCATAATTCATCTGTAATGATGAAAATATCAGAACTAGGTCAACAAAACTCAATATGAACATGAAAAGGACACTACCAGCTTGGGCAAGTGCCATTATAGGCTAAGGAAGAGCAAAGGAACCTGAGGACATTGTCTTTGGGTGGAGGCTTAAAATTTTGTGAGATATGTTGATTAGCCAACCATTCTTTTAATTCCTTTTATTCCACTGGTTCATATTTAACCCAACAGAAGTAATCCATCCCTTCAAGGTTATGAGATGTTTCCACTAGAGGCTACGTTTTGGTGAGTTAACGTTCCACTTCATGCATGCTTTATGTATTAACTGACAGGATATTCAAATCACAGAAAAATATGGCACAAGTGCCAACCAGGGCTATTTTTTTTTGATTCATCTAAAAACTTTAATTTGTATTTAAGAACACTATTTCATTATCCTGGAGTGGAAGAATAATATTTATGTATTATCAGTCCACTTTACTAAGTAATAGAAGCCATTGAATCTCACGCAGGCAACTCCAAATGTATCATTATTTAAAGGGCAAATCTCAAGCCTACCTTCCAATGTTCCAGGCACAATGTAAAATCAACTCAAGGATTGTATCGTTTTATGTGAAACCAGCTCAAACTGCCGGTGTTGTGCTGCGATATGTGAAACTTCTGCTCTTGATTAACCAGGAATGTCACTTGGCTGAAATGCATCCCACACGCAAGTTGGATCAAAATATGTTTGTGACAGTGGATTTCGCTTCTGACAGCTATGAAAAATTTCTGCAGAGATTACAATCTTCAAAAACATCATTTCTCATAACACGAGCAGAAAGCCTGTACATGAATTGTATGTTACTGTTGGTGAATCTTAGGAAAATGTAGGGTGCTCTGTTTTTTAATACTATGCCTTAATTCGGAGTGAAGAAAACTGTATTCATTTCCAAATGTACAAGTCTCCAATTTTTTTATTGGCAAGAAAGATATAACAGCCAATTCATAATAATTAAGCCATCTCGCACGTGGAAATGATTTTCAATATTTATTTTTAAAAACTTAAACAAAAACATTGATATTCCTATCCTTGAGTTTAAGAGAAAGTAATCTCAAAATGGTGTAATACGCATTTTTAAAATTTTTCATCGAGTTAGCAAATTATTTTAATGGCAGAATCTGATAAAGCAGACATTTTCCTTGGCCAATGTTTACAACACAGATAAGTGCAGTTCAAGTGTCACATTGAGTATCACAGAGATGAATTAATCAAATTAACAGCTCAGACTGCTTACAGCATCATGCTGCACCCAGTTCACATTTTTTAACTTTCAGACTCCACTCATGGGTCACACCATACTCTAAGTTAAGCCAGTGCAAATTTCTTTCTTACCACTTATAAAACATTAGCTGAAACACAATAATTATCTGTATTTCTTGTACATAGACATCTTAGATTCCTCTTTGCAGTAATATTTCCAATACTACCTTTTAATAAGAACACAGAACAGAATAGCTCTGGGAGGTCACTCAGCATATGACATTGTGCTGACCTTGATGTCAATTAATACTAAATGTTCTTCTCCTGTTTACCATCATTGTCTGTCCATTCCCTTCATATTCATACGTCTATCTAGAAGCCTTATTAACTTTGCCAACTGACCCTTGTAAACCATTCCAGGCACATAAAAAAAGCTGCTTCTTACACCTCTTTAAACTCCCCCCTCCCCTTCAAACCTTAAAAGCACATCATTTGCTGATGGCATTTTGACCCTGGGGAACAAATTCTGACTGCCTACTCTATCCATGCCTTTCATAATTTGAAAAAAAAAACAGTCAGGTCTCACTTCAACCTCTGATACTCTACGGATACCAACTGATGTTTGTCCAACCTGTCCTACTGATGTATTGTAGGACAGGTGAGCTTGGGGCTATGGATCAACACCTAGATTTATGATATTGTAGCCATTAGTAAGACTTGGTTGCAGGAAGAGCAGGACTAGCAGATCGATATTCCAGGATTCCCTTTTTTAGACGCGACAAAGTGAGAGGGATTAAAAAATGAGGGGTGGTGCTAATAGTCAGGGAAAATGTCACAGCAGTGCTCAGTCAAGGCAGACTGGAAAATTTGTCCAGTGAGGCATAACGGGTAGAACTGAGTAATAAGAAATGATTGACCATGGTAATGGGGCTACATTACAGTCAACTGAACAGTCTGAGGGATTTAGAGGAACAAACTTGTAGAGAGATTGTAGACTGTGGCAAGAAACATAAATTTGTTAGAGTAGGGTGATTTTAAGTTTCCACATTTTGATTGGGACTCCCATACTGTAAAAGGACTAGATGGAGTAGAATTTATCAGATATATTCAGGAAAGTTTTCTTAAATCATTGAAGCCCCAATGAGAAAGTGTGCGATACTTAATTTGCTGTTAGGGAATGAGGCAGGGCAGGTGACAGAAGTTTGTGTAGGTGAACATTTTGCAATTAGTGATCACAATGCCATTAACTTCAAAGTAAATATGCAAAAAGGTCTGGTCTGCGGGTTGAGATTCTAAATTGGAGAAAGGCCAGTTTCGATGGTATCAGAAAGGATCTGGCATGTATGGATTGAGACAGGCTTTTTGGCAAAGGTGTACTTGGTTAGTGGGAGGCCTTCAAAAGTGATATTTTTAGAGGAAAAGTCTTGTATGTGCCTGTCAGAATAAAAGGCAAAGTTAACAGGTGTAGGAAACCTTGGTTTTCAAGAGATATTGAAGCCCTGGTTAAGTAAAAATTAGGCGCACTGCAGGTATAGGCAGATAGGAAGAAATGAGGTGCTTAAGGAGTATAAGAAATGCTAGAGAATACTTAACAAAGAAATCAGGGGGGCTAAAAGAAGGCATGAGGTTGAGTTAGCAGACAAGGTGAAGGAGAATCCTAAGGGATTCTACAGATATATTAAAAGCAAACAGATTGTATGGCTCAAAATTGGACGTCTGGAAGATCAGAATGGTAATACATGTGAGGAGCCAAAAGAGATGTGGGGGATCTTAGATGCATTTTTTGCATCAGTATTTACTCAGGAGACTGTAGAAGTAAGGAAAAAAGGAATCAACTTCCTGGACTCTAAACAGATTGCAGAGGAGGAGGTGCTCAGTGTCTTGAGGCAAATTAAGGTGGTTAAATTCCCAGGGTATGACAAGGTATTCCCTCAGTCCCTGCAGAAATTGCCAGGGTCCTAGCAGAGATATTAAAATTATCCTTAGTGACAGGTGAGGTGCTGGAGGATTGGAGGATAGCCAATATTATTCTGTTGTTTAAGACAGGCTCTAAACATAAACCAGAAAATTATCGGCTGATGAGTTTGACATCAATAGTGGGAAAGTTTCTAGAAGGTTTTCTAAGGGACTGAATAGATGAATATTTGGATAGACATGTGCTGATTAAGGATAGTAAGCATGGCTTCATGCTTGGTATGTCATGTCTAGCCAATCTTGTAGAGTTTTTTGAGGAAGTTACCGGGAAAGTGGATGAAGGCAAGATAGTGGATGTTGTCTACATGGACTTTAGCAAGGCACTTGACAAGGTTCCGTATTGAAGGTTGTTCAAGAAGGTTCAGTCGTTTGGCATTCAAGATGAGGTAGTAAATTGGATTAGTCATTGGCTGTGTGGAAGAAGCCAGTGGTAGTAGATGGTTGCCTCTCCGACTGGAGGCCCATGACTAGTGGAGTGCTGCAGGGATCAGTGCTGGTTACATTGCTTGTTATTTCTATCAGTGATCTGGACAATAATATGGTTAACTAGATCAGTAAATTTGTGGATGACACCAAGTTTGGGGCTGTACTGAATAGCAAGGAAAACTAGCATGGCGTGCAGTGTGATCGGGACCAGCTAGAAAAATGGGCTGAAAAATGGCAGGTAGAATTTTATTGCAGACAAGTACAAAGTTTTGCTCTCTGGTACGACTAACCAGAGTAGGCCTTACATAGTGAATGGCAGGGCACTGAGGAGTGTGGTAGGGCAATGCAATCTGGGAATACAGGTCCATTATTCATTGAAAGTGGCATCACAGGTAGCTAGGGTTGTAAAGAAAGCTTTTGGAACATTGGCCTTCATATATCAAAGTACTAAGTGCAGGAGATGGGATGTTATATTGAAGTTGTATAAGAGGTTCATGAGGCTTATTTTGGAGTATTGAACGCAGTTTTGGTCACTGCCCTACAGGAAAGGTGTAAATAAGTTTGAAAGAGTAAATGGAAAATTTACAAGTACGTTGCTGGGTCTGGAGGATCTGAGTTATAAGGAAACGTTGAATAGGTGGGACTGTATTCTTTACAATGTTGAAGATCAAGAGGAGATTTGAAAGAGGTATACAAAATTATGAAGAGTATAGAAAGGGTAAATGCAAGCAGGCTTATTCCACTGAGGTTGGGTGGGACTATAACTAGAGGGTTATAGATTAAGGATGAAAAGTGAAATATTTAAGGGGAACATGGTGAGAAACTTTTTCACTCAGAGGATTGTGAGAGTGCGGAACGAGCTGTTAGCTCAAGTGGTGCATACAAGCTCAACTTCAACATTTAGGAGAAGTTTGGATAGGTACATGGATGGTAAGGGTATGGAGAGCTATGGTCCCATTGCAGGTTGATAGGAGTAGGCAGTTTAAATGGCTCAGTATGAACTAGATGGGCCAAAGGGCCCGTTTCTGTGCTGTACTCTTCTATGACTCTAAGTCCTCACAGCTCTCTCTAATCTATGCAGCATTCTGGTAAACCTCTTCCTCACCTTTTCCATATTCTCCACATCCTTCCAGAACTACAACATATACTCCAAGTGTGATCTGCTTAAAGTTCTTTTATAGCTGCAACATGATTTATGCACTCTAACACTCAATATTCACACAAATGAAGGCAAGCATTCCATCTACCTTCTTTATCACTTTATCTACTTGTACAGCAACTTACAGTGAACTATAGAGCTGGACCCCATAGTTCCCTTGTACCTCAGTGACTGACTATCAACTGTAAACTTTAAAAAATGTACACCTTATAGCTGCCTGGATTAAACTCCATCTGCCACTACTCTGCCCCTAACTGTAACTGATCCCACTATATTCTTTGATTGCCCTTTGCATTGTCAATAACTTCACTAATCTTTGTCTAATCCACAGAATTACTAATCTCCATCTACATTTTCATCATTGATATACATCACAAATAACAGAGGTCCCAGCACTAGTCCTTGTGAAACACTCAAACAACTGGCGAGTACCTAATTTTGTCTCTTTACTTAAAAAGTGAAATAGGGATAGACCAGTGATTCTCAAGTCAGACATAGGAAAGTTATTGAAGAGGATTCTTAAGGATAGGATTTATGAGCAATTCCTTCATTGTCATCACCAGGACATAGCCACAATCTTCATAATGAAACATTGTAGATAGATTGGACCTGTGATGAAAAGAGAGGCCAACTTCATCATTGAGACAGAACTTCACTGGATCTCTGAAGGGCAGCAAATTGTGTGAGACCCAAGACAACTTGGCACCATATGGTAGAGGCAGAAATGAGGACCCAGACCACACCTGGGGCACAATAGAGAAGAAGATGGATAAGGACAGACAGAGATGGAGGACTTTCATTGTTGCCCTAAATGCTAGTGGTGTAACAGGCAAAAATAAGAAATCTCAAAATATTTCAAAAAATATCAGCATGCTAATTAGCATGTTTTCAATATCTTCTCCTTCCTAAATTCCAATGCAACGTACTCATTTAATATGCCAGTCACTTTCTGTGACTGCAAGCACAAATTCCCTTTTATTCTTGGGTGGTCCTACCTTCTCCTTAGTTATACCCTTTCTCTTAATATAAGTATGAAATACCTTGGGATTATTCTTGACCCTGGTAGCCAAGAGCAACTTATGGTCTCTTCTGGCCTTCCTTCTTGCCTGCTTGATCACTTTCCTTCTGTCTTTATACTCCACAAGGGCCGAGCCTGATTTTACCTTTCTAAACCTTACTTTTCCTTCTGGATTAAACTTAAGAGCTCTTGAGTTATCCAAGATTTCAGTTACCTTATCATCTTTGTCCTTACTGCTTACTGGAACGTGCTGTGATCTTGAACACTGATCAGCTGGTCTTTAAACAACTCTAATATGTCAGACATGGACTTGTCAGACAGTAGCTGCTCCCAATCAACGTTTCTTAGCTCTCTTCTTATCCTGTTATACTTTTTCCTCCCCCAGTTTAGTACCTGCCTGTAAGATCCAATTCTATCTGAAACATTCTGAATTGTGGTCGCTATTCCCAACATGTTCATCCATTATCAGGTCTCTAACAAGGCCTGGCTAATTTCCCAAAACTAGATCCAGTATGTTTTCTCCTCTAGTTTGATTTTCCACATACTGTTTCTAGAAACCCTCTTGGATGCACTGAAGAAATCCTGCCCCACCTAAGCTTCTAAGCAACTAATATTCTGCTTTTGTAATTTGCCTAAATATTTGCAAAAGATAAAAAAAACTTTGCATTTCCCCATATTAGAATCCATTCACAATTATTCATTGGTCAAACTATGATGACTTAGCAACTTACTTTGTCCTGGTGTAGGAGTATAGAATGCTTGCATACTTGGCAGATGGGGCAGTGTTTGGACGGAGGTGTGATAGATTGGTATTTGCGGTTAATGACCACATTCTCTTGCCTTCTTTCCGCAACGTTCAATGCCTTGACTAATCAAAAACCTATCTACCTCCTCTTTAAATATATCCAAAGATGTGGCCTCCGCAGCTGTATGTGACAATGAATTCCACAGATTCACCACCCTCTGACTAATGAGATTCCTCCCCATTTCTGTTCTAAAGGGACATTCTATTATTCTGAGGCTGTGGCCTCTGGCCCAAGATTCCTCCACTATATGAAACATCCTCTGCATGTCCTCTTTATCTAGGCCTTTCGGTAGTCGATAGTTTTCAGTGAGGTATTTCCTCTCATTCTTTTAAACTCCAGCAAATATAGGCCCAGCGTCATTCTAGTGAACCTCCTCTGGACCCTCTTTGTCTACGTACAAAGTCAGGTACCAAAAGGTTGAGCATGGTGGGACTACTTCTGAACTACGTATATTTCAATGCAAGCAGTATTATAGGAAAGGTGGATGAGCTTAGGGCATAGATCAGCATGTGGAATTATAACACTAGCCATTTATGAGACTTGGTTTCAAGAGGGGCAAGACTGATAGCTCAATGTTCTGGGGTTCCATTGTTTTAGACATGATAGAGTGGGGGGATTAAAGGGTTAGGGGAGGCATTACTAGTCAGGGAAAATGTCATGACAGTGCTCAGACAGGACAGATTGGAGAGCTCGTCTAATGTAGTTTTATGGATAGAATTAGGAATAAGAAAGGTATGACCACATTACAGGGATTATATTATTGACTGGTGAACAGTCCACGGGATTTAGAAGATCAAATCTGTAGAGAGATACAGACTGTTGCAAGAAACCTAAGGTTGTGATAGTAGGTGATTTTTGCTTTCCATATACTGGCCAGGATTCTGATACTGTAAAATGGCTGGATGGAAAAGAGTTTGTCAAATATCTTCAAAATTTCCTTAATCAGTACACAAATGTCTGAACTAGACAGAGTGTGATACTAGCCCTCCTATAAGGGAATAAGACAGAGCAGGTGACAGAAGTTTGTGTAGGGGAACACCGCATCTAGCGATCATAATGCCATCAGTTTCAAGGTAATTATGGAAAAAGATAGGTCTGGTCCTCAGGTTGAGAGGATCTGGCTTTTGTGGATTAAGGCAGGTTGTTTTCTGGCAAAGGTGTGCTTGGTAAGTGGGACGCCTTCAAAAGTTAAATTTTGAGCTGGTATACACCTGTCAGAGTAAAAGACAAGGATAACAGGTTTAGAGAACCTTTGTTTTTAAGAGTTATTGAAGCCCTCATTAAGAAAAAGGAGGTACAGATTCAGTTTATTGTCATTTAGAAACCACAAATGCAATGCAGTTAAAAAATGAGACAACGTTCCTCCAGAATGTTATCACAAAAACGCATGACAATACAGACTACACCAGAAAATCCACAAAACGTTTGGCAATCCCCAATCCAGAGTCCGGAGAGGCTGCTGCGTATTAATATCGCACTACCATCTTAGCGAGTTCCCCGGAAAGGAGCTCCAATCCCACCAGACAAAGAAGACCAAAAACTAAAGCTACAAGACCTGCACAAAACCACATAGTTACAACAGTGCAATGATAATCAGGTATAGGCAAGTAGGAATGAATGAGATACTAGAGGAGTATAAGAAATGCAAGAGAACACTTAAGAAGGAAACCAGTAGGACTAAAAGAAGGAATGAGGTTGCTCTAACAGACAAGGTGAGGGAGAATCCTAAGGGCTTTTACAGATATATTAAGAGTGGTAATCTATGCGTGGAACCAAAAAAGATGGGGGAAATATTAAATGGATTTTTCGTCTGTATTTACTTGGGAGACAGACACGAAGTCCACAGAAGTGAGGCAAAACAGCAGCGAGGTTGTGGACCCTCTACAGATTACAGAGGAAGAGGTGTTTGCTGTCTTGAGGCAAAATAGAGTGGATAAATCCTCAAGACCTGACAAGGTATTCCCTCAGACTCTGGGAGGCAAGTGCAGAAATTGCAGTGGTCCTAGCAGAGATACTTATAACATCCTCAACCATGGGGGAGGTGCTGGAGGATTGCAGGATAGCTAATGCCGTTCTGTTGTTTAAGGAATGCTGTAAGAATAAACCAGGAAATTAAAGGCTGGTGAGCCTGATATTAGCAGTGGGAAAGTTGTTGGAAGGTATTCTAAGGGACTGGATATATAAATATTTAGATAGTCAGGGACTGATTAGGTATTGTCAACATGGTTTTGTGCATGGTAGGAGGTGTCTAACCAATCTTACAGAGTTTTTTTTTCAGGAAGTTACCTGGAAAGTTGATGAAGGCAAGTCAGCGAATGTTTTTTACATCGACTTTAGCAAGGCCTTTGTTAGGTCCTGCATGGGAGGTTGGCCAAGGAGATTCAGCCATTTGGCATTCAAGATGAGGTAGTTATTTGGATTAGACATTGGCTTTGCAGGAGAAGTCAGAGAGTAGTAGTGAATAGTTGCTTCTCTAACTGGAGGCCTGTGACTAGTGGGATGCAACAGGGATCAGTGCTAAGTCTGTTATTGTTTGTCATCAATATCATTGATCTGAATGATAATGTGGTAAAATGAATCAGCAAATTTGACACTGTAGTAGACAATCTATCAAAACTTGCAGCTGGATCTAGATCAGCTAGGAAAATAGGCTGAAAAATGGCAGACAGAATTTAATGCGATCAAGTGTGAAGTGTTGCACCTTGAGAGGACCAACTAGGGTAGGTTTTACAGTGAGTGATAGGGCACTAGATCTGAGGGCTCTGGGAATACAGATCCATAATTGCTTGAAAGTGCTTCACAGATAGATAGAGCTGTATAGAAAGCTTTCGGTACATTAGCCTTCATAAATCATTTTAGTGAGTACAGAAGGTTTGGATGTTATGTTAAAAGAGTATGAGATGTTGGTGAGGTCTAATTTAGAGTATTATGTGCAGTTTTAGTCACCTACCTACAGATAAGATGTAAGTAAGATTGAAAGAGTGCAGAGAAAATTTACATGGACATTGCTGAGACTTGAGGACTTGAGTTATAGGGACAGTTTGATAGGTTACAACTTTATTCTATAGAACATAGAAGATTGAGGGGAGATTTGATAGTGGTATCCAAAATTATGAGGGGTATAGATAGAATAAATGCAAGCAGGCTTTTTCCTCTGAGATTGGATGAGACTAGAACTAGAAGTCATGTGTTAAGGGTGAAAGGTGACATGGTGAGAGTGTGGAAAGAGCTGTCAGTGCAAGTGGTGGATACAGGATTGATTTCAACATTTAAGAAAAGATTTGGATAGTTGGGAGGGGTATGGAGGGCTATGATCCGGATTCAGGTCAATGGGACTAGGCAGATTAATGGTTTGGCATGGACTAGGTGGGCCGAATGGACTGATTCTGTGCTGTGGTGTACTATGACTCTAAGACTCCGCAATGCCAGGAAATCCTTTCTTAGATAAGGGGCTCAAAGCTGCTCACAATACCCCATGTGCGATCTGACCAACGACTTATAAAGTCTCAGCATTCCATCCTTGCTTTTATATTCTAGTCCTCTCAGAAGAAATGCTAACTTTGCAATTGCCTCCTTTACCACCGACTTCAGCTAAAAGTTAGCCTTTAGGGAATCCTACACAAGGACTCCCAAGTCCCTTTGCATCACTAACCTCTGAATTTTTTCCCAGTTTAGAAAATAGTCTGTAACGAACTATTAAGTGGCATCATACTGTATGACTTTTGGAAACCCACTACATATCCTAGCCTCCTTTATCAACTCCAAATCCTCCAAAATATCAAATAAATTATCAGTTTTTATAAAATTATGTTGAGTCTGCCTATGAATTTTAAACAAGCATCTTCTTCTCTTGATAATAAACTTCCATGTTCTCCTAGCTAGCCTACAGTTTCTTGTTGTGTTTGCTTGTGTGTGTCTCCTCCCCTCTTGCTGAATAGAGCATCAATTGTTAGAACACTGAAAGATCACACTCAATCTTCACTACTGAAGCACGTCATGAGCAATATCTTGCCTTTTTAAATTGTACTTATAGAATTACTGTTTCTACTAGATGAACCAGTTGTGTGTGAGTGAGTGAGTGAGTGAGTGACTGTGAGGGAGAGAGAGAGAGAGGGGGGGAGGGGGAAGAGAGACAGAGAGGAAGAAGGAGAGTGGGACAGGGAGACAGAGAGAAGAAAGAAATATGTTGTATCTATACACCATCAACACAAATTATTCACAGATTTTTAAATGTCTAAGTGATGATGGCTTTCTAATAAACTGTGAAGAGTATTGGGGGATTGTACCTCAGATTCTCGAACTTCCGCCATACTGCTAGTGTCTTCCACAGTGAATGCTGATGCAAAATACTTATTCAGTTCATCTGCCATTTCCTTGGCCCCATTCCTACCTCTCCTATATTATTTTCCAGAGGTTGTATACCTACTCTCATCTCTCTTTTTTACTTTATATTTCTGAAGAAACTTTTGGTATCCTCTTTATCAATATCAGCTAACTTAGCTTTGTGTTCAATTTTTTACCTCTTTGTTACTTTTTTAGTCGCCTTCTGCTGGTTTTTAAAAGCTCCCCAAATCTGTAAATTCCCAGCAATTTTTGCTCTGTTATATGCCCTTGCTTTGGCTTTTATGTTCACTTTGACTTCCCTTGTCAACCATGGTTGATTCATCCTGTCTTCTTCTTTGGGATGTATCTCTCCAGCAGCTTCTGGATTACTCCCAGAAACTCCAGCCATTGCTGTTCTGCCGTCATCCCTGCTGGTGTCCCATCCCAATGGACTTTGGCCAGCTTGTCCCCCATATCTCCGTAATTCCCTATAATTTCCCTGTAATTTTCTTATAATACATCTGAGTAGCGTTTCCTTCTCAAATTGCAGGGTAAATTTTATCATATTATAATAACTGCCTTTGAAGGGTACCTCTAACTTAAACAACACCCAATCCTGAATAGCTGATCCCCTAGTGGACTCAAATACAATCTATTATATATATTTTCTCAATGTCAATACCATTAGTTGTTTAATTTTAATTGGTGATAAATCACACTGTGTAATGAACAATGGTGCCACAAAGAACTATAATAATAGCTGCTTCCTCTAGGCCAATCTTTTGTGTCGTTTGCCCATGAAGTGAGTGAATACTAGAAGACACACAAAATGCTGGAGGAACTCAGCAGACCAGGCAGCATCTATGGAAAAAAGTACAGTTGATGTTTCTGGCCAAAGCTCTTCAGCAGGGCTAGAAGAATTAAACTTCTTTAGAGTAGGCATCCCTGGAAGACGCTTTGCAGAGTAGTAATCAAACCCCAAAACGTCGACTGTACTTTTTTCCATAGATGTTGCCTGGTCTGCTGAGTTTTGCCAGCATTTTGTGTGTGTTGCTCGGATTTCTAGCATCTGAAGATTTTCTCTTGTTTGTGATTTGAACACCAGAAGATGTTAGAAGAAGTGGAGGATAAATGCGTGGCTGAGGGTTTGGAGCAGGGGACAGGGATTCAGATTTCTGGATCATTGGGACCTCTTTTGGGGCAGGTGTGAACTATACAACTAGGACGGGTTGCACTTGAATAAGAGGGGGACCAATATCCTGGCAGGGAGGTTTCCTAAGGCTATTGGGGAGAGTTTAAACTAGAATTGCTGGGGGGTGGGAACTGAACTGAAGAGATGGATGAAGGGGTGGTTGGCTCACAAATAGAGAAAGCTTGTAGGCGGTGCAAGAGGGAGGATAGGGCAGGTGATAGAGAAGGGATACGCTCAGACTGATGGTTTGAGATGTGACTATTTTAATGCAAGGAGTATCATGAACAAAGTGGATGAGCTTAGAGTGTGGATCAGTACTTCGAGCTATGATGTTGTAGAGACCTAGATGGCTCAGGGGCAGGAATGACTACTTAGAGTACCAGGCTTTAGATGTTTCAGAAAGAACAGGGAGGGAGGCAAAAGAGGTGGGGGTGTGGCACTGCTGATCAGAGATAGTGTCATGGCTTCAGAACAGGAGGAAATCATGGAGGGATTATCTACTGAGTCTCTGTGGGTGGAATTTAGGAACAGGAAGGGGTTAATAATTCTACTGGGTGTTTTCTATAGACCACCCAATAGTAACAGGGTCATCAAGGAGCAGATAGGGAGACAAATTCTGGAAAGGTGTAATAATAATAGAGCTGTCGTGGTGGGAGATTTTAATTTCCCCAATATTGATTGGCATCTCCCTAGAGCAAGGGGTTTAGATGGCATGGAGTTTGTTAGGTGTGTTCAGGAAGGTTTCCTGACACAATATGTAGATAAGCCTGCAAGAGGAGAGGCTGTACTTGATCTGGTATTGAAAAATGAACTTGGTCAGGTGTCAGGTCTCTCAGTGGGAGAGCATTTTGGAGATAGTGATCACAATTCTTTCTCCTTTACCATAGCATTGGAGAGGGATAGGTACAGACAAGCTCGGAAAGCGTTTAATTGTAGTAAGGGGAAATATGAAGCTATCAGGCAGGAACTTGGAAACATAAATTGGGAACAGATGTTTTCATGGAAACGTACAGCAGAAATGTGGCAAACGTTCAAGGGATATTTGCGTGGTGTTCTGCATAGGTACGTTCCAATGTGACAGGGAAAGGATGGTAAGGTACAGAAACTATAGTGTACAAAGGCTGTTGAAAATTGAGTCAAGAAGAAAAGAATGGGCTGCCGGCAATGGTGGTGCAGGTGGATACGATAGGGTCTTTTAAGAGACTCCCAGAGAGGTATATGGAGCTCAGAAAAATAGAGGGCTTTGGGTAACCCTGGGTAATTTCTCACTAAGGACATATTTGGCACAGCTTTGTGGACTGAAAGGCCTGTATTGTGCTGCAAGTTTTCTATCTTTCTATGTTTCTAAAAGCTTACAAAAAGGTTCAAAAAAACAGGTAATAATAGAGATCGAGAAAATTATAAGGCTAGCAGAAAGGAGCTTAAGAATGAAATTAGGAGAGCCAGATGGGGCCATGAGAAGGCCCAGTCAAGCAGGATTAAGAAAACTCCAAGGCATTCTACGAGTATGTGAAGAGCAAGAGGATAAGACATAAGAGATTAGGACCAATCAAGTGTGACAGTGGAAAAGTGTGTATGGAACCGGAGGAGATAGCGGAGGTAACAAATACTTTGCTTCAGTATTCACTCCAGAAAAGTACCTTGGTGGTTGTAGGGATGATTACAGCGGACTGAAAAGTTTGAGCATATAGACATTAAGAAAGAGGATGTGCTGGAGACTTTGGAAAGCATCAAGTTGGATAAGTCACTGGGACCGGATGAGATACACCCCAGGCTACAGTGGGAGGCAAGGGAGGAGATTGCTGAGCCTCTGGCATTGATCTTTGCATCATCAATGGGGACAGGAGAGGTTCCAGAGGATTGGAGGGTTGCAGATGTTGTTCCCTTATTCAAGAAAGGGAGTAGAGATAGCCCAGGAAATTATAGACCAGTGAGTCTTACTTCAGTGGTTGATAAGCTGATGGAGAAGGTCCTGAGAGGCAGCATATATAAACATTTGGAGAGACATAATATGATTAGGAATAGTCACCATGGCTTTGTCAAAGGCCGGTTGTGCCTTACAAGCCTGATTGAATTTTTTGAGGATGTGACTAAACACATTGATGATGGTAGAGCAGTAGATGTAGTGTATATGGATTTCAGCAAGGCATTTGATAAGGTACCCCATGCAAGCTAAAAGAATAGGTTGAGTGAACTTGGCCTTTTCTCCTTGGAGCAACGGAGGATGAGAGGTGACCTGCTAGAGATGTATAAGATGATGAGAGCCACTGGTCATGTGGATATTCAGAGGCTTTTTCCCAGGGCTGAAATGGCTAACATGAAAGGACACAGTTTTAAGGTGCTTGGAAGTAGGTACAGAGGGGATGTCAGGGGTAGGTTTTTTACGCAGGGGGTAGGTTTTTTACGCAGAGGGTGGTGAGTGCGTGGAATGGGCTGTCGGTGACTGTGGTGGAGGCGGATACAATAGGGTCTTTTAAGCGGCTCCTGGATAGGTACATAGAGATTAGTACAATAGAGGGCTATGGGTAATCCTTAGTAATTTCTAAAGTAAGTACATGTTCAGCAAAGCATTGTGAGATGAAGGGCCTGTATTGTGCTGTAGGTTTTCTATGTTTCTATTTGATTCAAATTATAAACTACCATTTACCACAAAGAAGAGAAATGTATGGAACAACTGGAATGACCAGAATTGCTCAATCGATCAATACAAATTACGTATTGCGATTCAAATTAAAAACACTTTAACATCACTTCAAAGGGTCAGCTTAATGTAAGCAAGAAAAATCCTTTGGCTGCCTGTTCTATCACCCTCTCACCATGCTCCAATATATTCTGAAGCTCTTTAATATCTAGTTACATAATATTTTCTTTCCAAAGGCCCAGCTGCTCTTCTTTTCTGTCAGAGAGCTGAACCCTCTCCCAGCCAGGCAGAAGTCAGATAGTGTCTCACAATCTTTATGACTAATTGCCTTAAGTTTCTTTCTTAAGAGCTTTTTTAATTAGCATATTAACTAATTAGTGTGGTTATAAACAATGGTGAATACAAGTGATATGCAAGATGCTGGAGGAACTCTATGGGTCAGGCAACATCTATGGAGGAAACAACAGTTGATGTTTCAGGGTGAGATCCTTCATCTGGTCCAGATGCAGTGAGGGAGGATCAGATGATTACAATAGTGCCCGAGGGGATACACAAGCTGGTAATCAGAACCTCCAGTAAATAATAAAACATCTCAAACTGCAATATCAACTTCCAGTTCCCTCCATAGATGTTGTTGTGCCTGACCCACTGAGTTTCTCCAGATTCCACTGTCCATGATCCCTTGTGTCAAAATATGAATTTGTTTCTTTATGAAAAGTTGCTTCAAAGTATTATTATTCTTTCATTCATCTCTGTGAAAAGGAGTATTAAAAAGTATCCTGTCATCTACCACTCCGGCCATAGTTATTCATGGAAAGAAGTTTAACCAATTCTATTACTTGTAAATGCTTCAGGTGCAAGGCAGAATTTACACCCTCCCCCATTTACCAATGTCAATGTAGAGTAATTTTGTACAGGAAGTAAAGCTATTAGTCTAACTATTTTGATAGGATTCCCATTTGGCTCATAAAAGAAGTATGTTATTTGACCACGATCATATTGAGGTGTAATTAGATACAAGGATGGGTTTGGAGGTTCCTGTCTCTACATTTTTGGCATGGAGCACAATCATTCCTCAGCACTGCAATCCACACAGGTTCTGCTGTAACCTTTGTGGTTAAGGCTGTAGCAACGCTGGTGATTTTGACAATCCAACTCTCCCTTGTTTGTGTATAGATCAATAGTAAGGAGACTTGGATAATGGATCCTCCAATCATGCTTCTACATGTTTAGTCAAAGTCAAAGTAAAATTTATTATCAGAGTACATTCATGTCACCACATACAACCCTGAGAATCTTTTTTCTGCTTGCATACATAGCAAATCTATGGAACAGTAACTGTAAACAAGATCAATGGACAACAAACTGTGCAGATGCAGATATAAATAAATAGCAATAAATAATGAGCATGAATTAACAAGATAGAAGAGTCCTTAAATGAGTGTTGTTATCCCCTTTTGTCTGGAGCCTGATGGTTGAGGGTAGTAACTGTTCTTGAACCTGGTGGTGCAAGTCCTGAGGCTCTTGTACCTTCTACCTGATGGCAGCAGTGAGAAAAAAAAATGGCCTGGGTGGTGAGGATCTTTGATGATGGATGCTGCTTTCCTACGCCAATGTTTCATGTAGATGTGCTCAATGGTTTGGAGGGTTTTACAGATGATGTACAAGTGAGGAAATCCAGGATCCAATTGCACAAGCTGGTATTGAGGCCCAGGTCTTGGAGTTTACTGATTAGTTTTGAGAGGATGATGGTTTTAAATGCTGAACTGTAATCGATAAACAGCATCCTGATATATGCATCCAGTTGGTCAGCACAGGTCTTCAGTACTCGGTCAGGTACTCCGTCCAGACTGGATGCTTTCCTTGGATTCACTCTCTTGAAGGCAGCCCATATGTCATCTTCAGATACTGAGACCTATTGATTATCCAAAGACATGGAGATGTGCTATGGTTCCTCTCTGTTCTGGTGATCAAAGCGAGCAAGAAAGCACTGAGCTCATGTGGAAGTGAAGCTCTGCTGTCCCCTATGTCAGAAGATTTAACCTTGTAGGAGGTTATGGCATTCAAACCCTGCTACAACTGTTCCTCATTTATTCAAGTCTAGTCCGGAAACTCCACTTTGCCCATGAGCTGGCTTTCTGGAGATCATACCTCTTGTAGCATTCTTGATCTCCAGACTTGAATGCTTCTGATCTGGCTCTCAGCTGATTGCAGATTTCATTGTTCATCCGGAGTTTCTGATTGGGGAAAACCCTGAACAATTTTGTGTGGACACACTCATCCACAGCTGTTTTAATGAAGTCTGTAACCCTCCTGGTGTAGTCATTCAGGTTCTCAGATGTGTACTCGAACACGGTCCAGTCTACTGACTCAAGACAATCCTGTAACCATTCTTGTCTTTGGCTACAATAACTAGTTTCCAATCTAATTGTGAATACTATTAATAAAGACCATAAAACGGTAAGACATAGGAGCATTCAGCTCATCAAGTCTGCTCCGCCAATCTGTCATGGTTCATTTATTATCCCTTTCAACACTATTCTCCTGTCTGCTCCTTATGACCTTTGACAAACTTACTAATCAAGAACCTATCAACCTCTGCTTTAAATATACCCAATAAATTGGCCTCCGCAGCTTTAAGACTTCTGTTGTCTTGCTGGTTGTCTGCTCCCACACTAAGTACGGATGTGTTGAGAGAGTATCCAGTAGCAGGAGATGAATTCAGCATGATTTTGCTGCTGTTTATCGTCAGTCTCCTCCACCTATCTAAATGTCAGCAGATATTCCCCAGATAATAAGCATCAACATCCAGATGTGGAAAAGCCGTTCCACTTGTCCACATACAGGGAAGGAAAAAACAACATCAATTTCAGGGAGATCCCAATAGACAGGTTATGTCAATTTATAAGCTGGGCAAACGTAAACTCATTTTGATTGCAACACTGAGAAAATGCTGTATCATTGGACAGATCGAAAGGGCTCTTTAGATATGAAGTGTCATGTCTGTCCTTTCAAATGGATGTGAAGAATTGCTTGTGAGTATATAAGGAAGAGAAGGAAATGGATTCCCGTGAACATGGCTGCTCTTTTTCTACACTGCCATGGCAACTATATCTCATCAACGTTTTAAATGGTTTTAAATGGGAAGTCCTGATATCACAAATGATTTTTGTTCCCCTATTGTGGAAGTTCCTAGAAAAGGCATGAGAGAGGTTTTAAAAAATACATAAAAACAATGCAAATAAGGGCTGACAGGATAAGGCATGCACTGCTTACTTATAAGGAAATGATTAGAACTGACCGCATGGTTCCACACCCATACATCAGAAGTGGTGCTCATAGAGGACATATGTTTGGGAATTACTGACGTGTAATCTGTGAAATATTCCTTTCCTCTAAAATGAAAGGGCTTGCTTTAATTACAACCCCTACTGGGAACAGGATTTCAGATTTTATTTCAACATTATTAAGAAAATTTACTTCTGCTACTATGTAATAAGACATTAGCGGATCACAGAGGAAGCAATATGGAGAGGGCAGTGGGATGGTCATGGGGCCACTGTTTATTATATGTAGGTCTGTGAATTTACCAGCAGAGACAATTAGAGAAGACCTCAGGCACAAACAAACCTGGAACGAAATATTTGCTAACACGAAAAAAAGTGCTTTCTAACTTGGAATTTTTCTTGGGTGATCAGATTCTCATTTCGATATTTGATTTCCTCCCCCCCTCCCCCCGATCTGCACTAACTTCTCACTGGGTGGTAAAATATTTCTGAGGCAACAGATATCTTAAAGTCTTGGGTGGCATGAGATATTCTCCTTTATCCATTCATTATATTATAAAATAATAGAGGTTTTATGGATTTGCTGTGCTTGTATTTACTAAGCATTCAATAGCAGCATTGCTCTTTAACTGTCATTAATAGGAATAGTTTTGCTCAACATACACTTCATCTTACTAATTTGCCTTTCCCTTTAGAAAAGCTAGGCATGGATACTACTTTAGAGTAGAGAAATTGTACCTGTTACCTTTAAAGGGATTACAAACCTACACGTCACCAAGCACCTGTACACTGCTGGATTTCTAAGAGTCATGTGAATTATAATGTGGGGACAAGTGACGGTATCCACTTTGGTAGGCAAAATGGAAAAGCAGAACATTTTAAAGAAGATGGAGGACTGTTTGATGTTGAAACTCAGAAAGCTTTGGCTGCAAAGTTAATTCATTAGTTACATACATATAAGAAGGATAGCTGGGAACTAGAATTGTTCTGATAGAAACAATCCCCAGGTTTCGAATATGCATGTGCATATGCAGGCTGAACATCCACTCCATAATCTTAAGATATGAAGTCAACCAGTTTGGATGTCGAGGAGTAATTTCTTCATTCAAATAGCTGTGTATCTTTGGAATTCAAATGCTCAACTCCAGGTGGTTGGGGTTAAGGTTAGAAGTGTGGATGCTCAGTGTTGTGTATTTAAATTTGGGATGAATGCATTTCAGGGAAGGAGAATCACAGGAAAGTAATGTCAATGTTCAGACATTTTTTTGTTGAACAACAGATCTGTTTGTGGGGGCTGTAAACTCTACAAATGGACACAGATTCCAGCAGATACCTGAAATTCAAAGCAACACAAACAAAATTCTGGAGGAACTTAGCAGGTCAGGCAGTATCTATGGAAGTGATTAAACAGTTGGCATTTCAGTCTGAGATCCTTCTTCAGGACTGGAAAGGAAGGGGGTAGATGCCAGAATGAAAATAAGGTGTTGCTCCTCCACTCAAAGGATTGCTTCAGCATGGCACAAGAGGCGGCTAGAGGCTGACATGTTGGAATGGGAGTGGGATTCATAAATAAAATGTTTGGCCACTGGGAATTTCTGCTTTTGGCAGATGGAGTGGAGGTGCTTGATGAAATGGTCCCCCATTTTACATTGGGTCTCAGTAATGTAGAGGAGCCAGACACAATAGATGACCCCAGCAGATTCGCAGGTGAACTGTTGCCTCACCTGGGAGGACTGTTTGGGGCCCTGAGTGGAGGTGCAGGAGGAGGTGTAGCAATTTAGCTGCTTGCAATGATAAGTGCCAGCAGAGAGATGAGTGGGGAGAGACGAATGGACAAGGGAATCATGGAAGGAGCGATTCCTCCAGAAAATGGAGAGGTGGAGGGAGGTAAATATGTTTGTTGGTAGCATCCCTTTGGAGAAGGCAGAAGTTGTGGAGAATGATGCATTGGATGCAGGTAAGGGGTGGTAGGTAAGGACAAGAGGAACTCTATCACTGTTAAGGTGGCAGGAAGATGGGGTGAGTATAGATGTTCGGGAAATAGAGGAGATGCAGCTGAGGGCAGCGTCAATGGTGGAGGAAGGGTAACCATTTTACTTGAAAAAGAAGGACATCTCTGCTGTTCTGGAAAGGAAAGCCTCATCATGGGAACAGATTCATTGGAGACAAAAGAAATGAGAAAAGGAAATAGCATTTTTACAGGAGACACTGCATAGTCAAGATAAAAGTAGAAATTGGGAGGATTATCAAAGATGTTGGTCAACAGTTTGTCTCCAAAGATGGAGATAGAGAGATCGGGAAAGGGGAGAGAGGAGTCAGAAATGGACCAAATGAATTTAGCGCAAGGTGGAAGTTGGAAGCAAAGTTGTTGAGATTGATGAGCTCAGCATGGGTGCATGAAGCAGCACCAAACAATCATTTATATAGCAGAGGAAGAGTTGGAGAGCATAACATGAACTGTTCTACACAGCTAACGAAAAGGCAGGCATAGCTGGGGCCCTGCCGGTGTCAATGGCTGCAGCCATAGCTACCCCTTGAGTCTGGAGAAAGTGGCAGGAGCCAAAGGAAAAATTGTTGGAGGAAGGAGGAGAACTGGTTGGTTCCTGTACTGAGAAAGAAGTAGATTTTGAGGCCTTCTTGATAGAAGGTAGAAGTGTACAGGAACTGCATATCTATGGTAAAAATGAGGTGGTAAGGGCCAGGGAATTGAAAGTTAGTAAGGAGACCGAAAGGATAAGAAGCATTGCAGATGTAGGTGGAAAGGGAGTGAACCAAGGGGGATAGAATAGAGAGGAGGTATGAGGAGTAGGGCAGAAGCAGGCAAAGGCAATGGGCCTGGCCAGACAGAAAGCTTTGTGGATCTTGGGTTGGAGGTAGAAAGGAGTAGTGCAGGTTAAGGGAACTATGAGCTTGATGGCAGTGGATGGGATTTCTCCAGAGTTGATGAGGTCAGTGATGGTGTCGCAGACAGCATTCTGATCGTCCAACATTCTGTACATATTTCTCTTTCTTATGTGATTATGCCTGATAAATTTCTAGTTTGAAAAAGCTGTTCATAAACTATTGTTGAAATGTAGATTTAAATTTCATGGCTGGAAATGCTAGTGCCTGTGGTTCAAAGATCAAGAATGCCATTTCCCAAATTGGAACTGTGTTTGATGATATTCTGCAAAGAATATTGGATATGGAGGTCCGAATTTTCTTTCCATTAAAATTAATGGTGCATAAAATTTAAGCTCCTCAAAAAGTATGATTAATGCAGAATAATAGGCTTCTATAGTTTGGAAAGAGGCCATTTGGCCCATTATGCTGTTTGAAATAAAAATCCAATTAGTCTTGTTTTCCCATAGTTATCCAATTTTCCTTGTTTCTTCAATTAATTATCCAATTCCAATTGATCTATTTCAGTCATATGGTTGCTATTAATTAGTCATAATAAGCCAACACTAAGCACTGTCACTTTCAAGTCAGGCAGCTTGTATAATGCGGACAAACTTGTATTTATATACATGCTTTCTAGCTAGCTCAATGTGCTACATTATCTTTCAAGTATGGCCAATGTTTGGTTGCTCAAGAATCTCCAAAATCAGTAAAAGAAAGAAACGTGCATTTTTACAATTCCAGTCAAAACTTGGGAGGCCTCAGTATACTTTATAGTCAATGTAGTTCTCTTTTAGATGCAGTGACTGTAGTCTAGCAATTTGTGCACATCATGGAAATGGTGAGTGGGATTAAAGGGAATGCTGTTCAATATGAGAGTAAATTCTGCCAGGTGAAGGAGGCTGGAGGTGTTCTGCCAATTTCTGAGTCTCTGTTCAGAGAAGAAGCAAAGGCACCTCACATATAATTCTTCTAGTTTAGTGCAGTGGTCCCCAACCACCAGGCCGCAAAGCATGTGCTGCCGGGCCATGAGGAAACGATATGATTTGGCGATATGAAGCGATATGAGTCAGCTGCACCTTTCCTCATTCCCTGTCACGCTCACTGTTGAACTTGAACACAAGCGAGGTCATTACTCACACAAGGTCATCAGCCACCTAAACGCAGTGATACCCTAGCACCAGGGATCACTGGTTGGCCTCGGGTAAACGGCTGCCTCACTGGGCTGGCGAGAAAAGCCGTTGCTACTGTCCTGCAGCGCGGACAGATGGGCGCCGCCTCTAAATCTGTTTAGCACACCGAATATTCATGGGGAACCCGGTGCTAAAATATTCGCAGACGACCTATTTTGGGCTCAGGGTTTCGTAAGTAGCAGAGCAGCTAACTAGCTGTGATGTACTAAAGTCATCCCTCGAGCCAAACTTTTGTCCGCCGATAGATCCTACCTACCTACGGGGTGGGGGGGGGGGGGGGCAGGCACGCACCCCGTCGCACACCTCGTTCAGTTGGGCGCGCTCTCCGGACTGTGACCGCCGCAGCCCCAGTACGGGGACCTCCGGCACTCACCTTGTCCTCTCACTGGTGTGTTGCAATGATTTTATATGTTCATGTGAGGAAAATATGTGCTGTGTGTTTAATATTAAATTCGTTAGATAAACCCTTTTAGAAACAAAATTGAGTGTATTAGCCACATATAAGTGACTTATAGTTGACTTATCACCTATATTCCAGTCGTGATTAACACCACCCCCACCCCCCCGTGGGCTGGTCTGCAAGAATATTGTCAATATTAAACTGGTCTGCGGTGCAAAAAAAGGTTGGTGACCCCTGGTTTAGTGTACTGTATTTGATGTTTATACTGTGGTCTCCACTATACTGGAGAAACCAAATGCATGTTGGGCAACCATTTTATTAAGAACTGCAGCCAGTCCACTGGGATGGGCCTGAGCTTCCAGCTTCCTGTTGCTTTAATAGTTCATCACATTTAGACCTACCCACAGACAGCTCCAGAGTCCTACATAAACTCAAGTCATTTTAGAGTACATCTGAACATATTGCAGCCTTCACGGCTTGATACAAAATTCAACACTTTAGATAATTCTCTTTTTCTGTTTGTAGGATAAACTGCTGATTATTGATCTTCAGCGATAATTCAATTTTCAGTATTCATCGACACTGTCTGATTTTTTGGGACTTTCCAACATCCATCTTTTGATTTCAGGTTACATCATCAGATAACACCTGAATTTCACACTTTTTACTTTGTTTCTCACTACCTGCATTAATCAATCAACTCTGTAACCCTTGCTTTTCTTGACCTTACCCAATCTGAACTATTCCCTTTGTCATATCCATCACTGCATCCCTTCTTATTTTATAACCTAACACTAACTTGTACTCTCACTTTCCCAGTCTTTATGAATGGTCTTTGATCCGACACATAAATTATCTCTCCACAGATGCTGCCTGACCTGCAGAGCATTTCCAGAATTTTCATTTTTTCTTTTAAATTTCCAGCAATTGCAGTTTTTCTGCTGTTTCATTACCCTCATCTCTAAAAGTCTTGACAGATCATCTGCAGCTCATAATGGCAGAGCATTCCAAAGATTCACTGTCATCTTTATCGAAGGCCTCAGTTCTGAGTACACCCATGGCTCTAAACTCCTGAGCCAGAAGGAATAAGCTTTTTCAGCATCCACCCTGTCAATCCTTTTCAGACTCTTGTGTGTCCCAATGAAATCACCACTCATTTTTTAAAAAAACTCCAGCAAGCATGGAATAATCTTACTCACTCTATTCTCATGGGACAATTCCCTCACTTCATGAATTAATGAAGTGGATCTGCATTGCATGACTTCAACTTTAAGTATATTCACCTCAAAATGTAATCATATAACAGTATTTATTTCAGGCTTATATGATTGAAAATTCACTTTGTTCAGAGTTAAAATGCAGTACACAGTATTTAGAGATATTTTAAGGGAAATAAGACTCATTGAGTGGGATTCCCCAAATGTTAATTTGCAGGTTGAACCAGTGAGGAAGGTAAATGCGTTGTTAGCATTCATTTCAAGAGGGCAAGAATATAAAAGCAAAGATGAAATGTTGAGGCTTCATAAAGCAGTGGTGAGGCCTCACTTGGAATATTGTGAGCAGTTTTGGGCCCATTAACTGAGAAAATACGTCTGACATTGGAGAAGATAGATAGATAGATAGATAGATAGATAGATAGATAGATAGATAGATAGATAGATAGATAGATAGATAGATAGATACTTTATTCATCCCCATGGGGAAATTCAACTTTTTTTCCCAATGTCCCATACACTTGTTGTATCAAAACTAATTACATACAATACTTAACTCAGTAAAAAATATGATATGCATCTAAATCACTATCTCAAAAAGCATTAATAATAGCTTTTAAAAAGTTCTTAAGTCCTGGCGGTTGAATTGTAAAGCCTAATGGCATTGGGGAGTACTGACCTCTTCATCCTGTCTGAGGAGCATTGCATCGATAGTAACCTGTCGCTGAAACTGCTTCTCTGTCTCTGGATGGTGCTATGTAGAGGATGTTCAGAGTTTTCCATAATTGACTGTAGCCTACTCAGCACCCTTCGCTCAGCTACCGATGTTATACTCTCCAGTACTTTGCCCACGACAGAGCCCGCCTTCCTTACCAGCTTATTAAGACGTGAGGCGTCCCTCTTCTTAATGCTTCCTCCCCAACACGCCACCACAAAGAAGAGGGCGCTCTCCACAACTGACCTATAGAACATCTTCAGCATCTCACTACAGACATTGAATGATGCCAACCTTCTAAGGAAGTACAGTCGACTCTGTGCCTTCCTGCACAAGGCATCTGTGTTGGCAGTCCAGTCTAGCTTCTTGTCTAACTGTACTCCCAGATACTTGTAGGTCTTAACCTGCTCCACACATTCTCCATTAATGATCACTGGCTCCATATGAGGCCTAGATCTCCTAAAGTCCACCACCATCTCCTTGGTCTTGGTGATATTGAGATGCAGGTAGTTTGAGTTGCACCATATCACAAAGTCCTGTATCAGTTTCCTATACTCCTCCTCCTGTCCATTCCTGACACACCCCACTATGGCCGTGTCATCAGCGAACTTCTGCACATGGCAGGACTCCGAGTTATATTGGAAGTCTGATGTGTACAGGGTGAACAGGACCGGAGAGAGTACGGTTCCCTGCGGCGCTCCTGTGCTGCTGACCACCGTGTCAGACCTACAGTCTCCCAACCGCACATACTGAGGTCTATCTGTCAAGTAGTCCACTATCTAATCCACCATGTGAGAGTCTACTCCCATCTCCGTTAGTTTGTGCCTTAAGATCTTGGGCTGGATGGTGTTAAAGGTACTAGAGAAGTCAAGGAATGTAATCCTCACAGCACAACTGACCCCATCTAGGTGAGAGAGTGATTTGTGCAGCAAATACGTGATAGCATCCTCCACTCCCACCTTCTCCTTATACGCAAACTGAAGAGGATCCTGGGCGTGCCTGGTTTGTGGCCTCAGATTCTGTATTATCAGCCGCTCCATGGTCTTCATCACGTGCGACGTCAAGGCAACAGGTCTGAAGTCATTCAACTCCTTTGGTTGTGGTTCTAGGAGGTTCACAAAATTGATTCGGGGATTGAAAGTCCTGTCATATGAAGAGTGCTTGATGGCCCTGTGCTCGTACTCAGTGGATTGCAGAAAAATGAGGGTTAACCTCATTGAAACCTATCAAATGTTGAAAGACCTCAATAGAGTATATGTGGAAAGGATGTTTCTTGTGGTCTAAGACCAGAGGATACAGCCTCAAAATGGAGGGGCATCCTTTAGAATGGAGATGAGGAGGAATTTCTTTAGCCAGAGAGTGGTGAATTTGTGGAATTCATTGCCACAGGAGGCCAAGGCAATGGGTATATTTAAGACAGAGGTTGGTACATTCTTGATTAGTCAGGGCATGAGGGGATACAGGGAGAAGGCAAGAGATTGGAGCTGAGAGGCAAAATAGATCGGCCATGATAAAATGGCAGAGCAGTCTTGATGAGCCAAATAGCCTAATTCTGCTTCTATATGTTGTAGTCTTATGGCCTATATTTTACCACAACTCTAGAAATTTGATTGGGTATTTTCTAGAAAGATTCACCAATATGTGCCAGATGTGATTGCTGAGTCTGTCACTGAATCATGCTCATTTCTGGAGTGATTATAATATTATCAAATAGTGTCTCTCCAGAAATTCAACAGGACATTGGCGGACCCAGTTTGCTCTAGTATACCTGCTGCAATCTTAAAGCACTGCACGCCAAATTTGCTGCAACTGCTCTGAGAACTTCTAACTGAAGAGAGTCATTGGAAGCAGGTCTAAGCCAAGCACTAAAATCCCAAACCAGGTAGGTTCCAGCTAATTTTTGCAGTATACCTGCTTTCTATTGTCCCAGGTATGACTATGAACCACTGTAGTAAACTTCTTATCTCATAACACAAGTAGTAACAAATCAACCAGATAATATGGAGAATTATTATGGATGACAGACTTTTAACAGAGCAATACTATTTCAATTTAACAGCCCTCCTGTTTATTCGTTCACTGCTTGCAGTTCTGGAAAACCTCTGTTTATTTGCACTTCCAGTCTATGGGGTTTTCTTTACATTATTGCTCTTTATGAACAATTACGTTTGTTTGTACAGCTGATGTACATGAAAATGTACTTTTTTTTTCCACATGGGCCTGCCGTCTGTCTTGCTGTACTTCTTCAAAGATTTCCTCAGTTGACATACTCTCCAAAAAATCTGGAAGTTATTTTCTGCCTGTATGCAATTAGTTTCAAAATTACATCAAGTTAAAACTGAACAGATTGAAAAAAAAAGGGAACCACAATCAACTTTTTAACATCTGCACCAGTTAACCTTGACAATGTGAATTTAGGTTAGAATATATCGTTTGCTATGCCACTCAGCTACATGTAAAAGGAGGAGTTGGGTGATAAAGTGATCGGTAGGCTACATACCCAGCAGGAAATGATTAAGGCCCCAGAGAATAACTGCAGTCCTGACTGAGGATTCAGTATTCTCCTAGGTTAGTGATTTCAGTGCAAGGTTATCCCAAATGAATTCTTGAAGTTCTGCTCCCAGTTGTGAAACTCAGAAACAAGAGCATAATCATCTATGTTTAGCAAATGCAGACTATCCATGATGCTTGGAGAAATGCCTTCTTCCCTGCGAGCTACAGACTTGACATGGGCACGATAAACAGGGAGAGAAACTGTAGTGCTACATGGTCTTCCTGCTGGCCATGTGCAGAGTCTCTGCCAACAGGGAGGAAACTGGTGATAGATCTCCATTTACCACATTTCCCTGCTTTTGCACCCCATGATCTACCAAAGCATCATAAAACAAATCAAACACACCCCAACTTCAGTCAAGTTCCCTCCAGCTACATGAAAATAACCAGATAGCTTGTTTTACAGATGCTGACTAGGGGAAATTTACTGGTCAGGACATAGTGCCATAGTAGTGTTTATAATCTTAACAAGATGAGGGCTTGGTATAGTGACTCATCTGAAAGATACATCTCCACCACTCATATGGTGAGCACTACAGTGTCAACCTGGGTTATTTTATCACAGATTCATACTGCACAGAAACAGACCATCATGAACCATCAAGTGTCCATCTACACTAATCCCATTAACCAGCATTTAATGGTAGCCTTCTAAGGCTCAGCAATTCAAGTACTTGACTAGATGTTTAGGTATCAGGCAATGCATTCCAGATTTCAAGGTCTCTGAATAAAATAAAAATCCCTTCTTAATCCTTTTCCTTTAAATTGGTGTCCTCCAGTTTTAGACTCTTCTGCACTGTACTTGACTATCTGGAGTTGGACTTGAAGCAAGACCTATGGCTCAGAGGTGATGCCAACTAAGCCACTGCAGACACAAACACTCTATCCTTCCCCTCCCGTTGGCAATGCAGCCTTCTAATGTGGAATTTGCAGAGAGAAAATTAGTTTTGCTACTGTTTCCAATGCAAATTCTTGCTGGTAGCATAGATCAGAAATTCATACAAAGAAGTGAGCAAGAAAGTTGAAGGTGCTCAAGAACTTGTTATTCAGGAAGCAAAAACAATGATTTTTTTTTAGGGTTATAAGGACAGAGGGGTCAATATCTGAAACACTTCCTGTTTATATCCCAGCCAAATGATCTAGGTATTAGAGACAGCTATGAACAGATCAAATTTCCTAAAGATATACAACCAGATAGAACTACATTGGAATGAATTGGGAAATTCATGGTCACCAAACTTCAAGGCCCGAATCCCAATACTTGAGCTAGAATATATTCATTTAAAGTCCAAAAGTGGTCTTTAGTCCCTTTCCAAACATGCACATCTGGTTAAAATAGGATTTAATTCCAATGTTGGTTTGGGACCAATGTTAAATGGCCTAGCAGTTAATGACCTTTGATCAGCTGGGAGCAGTATCATGTGACTCTGATGTTCAGCTCGCCACAATTCAATCTCCCTGAAAACCCATCTGAGGCCAACATCTTCTGATTTTCCTGACATTCAAGGCTCCTAACCCCAGCATTCAAAGCTCTTTATGATTCAGAAATGTAATAAGATATCCAGTGATCCCAGCCTCCCAAGGTCTTTTCCCCATCCACTTTCCCTCAATTTCTCACACAGCCTGTGAACCCCTGCAACATCACTGTAGCAATACACACAAATTGCTGGAGGAACTCAGCATGTCAGGAAGCATCCATGGAAATGAATAGACAGTCAATGGCTTGGGCTGAGACCCTTCATCAGGACTGAGTCTTGCTCTGGATTTCCAGCATCTGCAGGATCTCTTGTGTTTATAACCATAATAGAAGGCTCTGGTTACCAGCCTCTCCATCCCTTTGATCACATCCCTGACCTGGTCTCTGAGCCTTTCTGAAGACTATCGTCTTCAGCACTACATATCCTTAAAAGACCTCTCTACTCATGATGCTGTGTGAAGACATTCTCTTCCCCACTGCTAGCTACTCACCTTCATTAGCACTCCTTCTCCACACCATAATCCTCAGCCTTAGACTGCTAGTCTTCCCTTTCCCTGAAATCTCAAACCACTTCTCATTTTTCTGTCACGAAATTTGCAGGGCATTATCAGTAGTCTCCGAGATCCAACTTGCAGTGGAGGGTGGCAGGGTGGGGTAGAGATTGCCAACAAAACAGTTTAGTACCCAGAGTGGTATAAACTCAGTAGTTCTTCCAGGTTTTGGGAATCAAGAATCTGAGGTTTAGGGGATCCCTCAGTCTTTGCACCTTCAGGGAACAGAACCTAACTTTACAAATCTTTTCTCTTGTAGCACGTACCTTTCTCATCAGGACAGCATCCTAGTAAACCTCTTTTGTACCCTCTCCATTGCTTCCACATCCTCCCTATAATGGGGTGACTAGAATTGAGTGAGCTGCCATAGAAAGTGGTTGAGGCAGGTACAATAATAACTTCATAAGACAGTTGGTCAGGTACATTAATAGGAAAGGTTTAGAGCCAAACACAGACAAATGGGGCAGACTTAGTCACCATGGACTACTTGGAATGATTGGATCTGTTTACATGCTGTATGACTCTATAAACTCTATGCAACTCCCATCCAGTTCCCATATGAAACTAGTATTTTTTGGTAGATCATTTGGTGAGCCTGAAATACTCGGTATGCTGAAAGCAATTAAAACAACCCTGTGATATGGGGTAAATGTTGGGTCACCATTCAGGAGAATATTCAATTAATTGAGATAGGATATAATTGCTGCTCTATATGATTCTTATTGAGGGCTGTGACAGCTTTGGGCTCTGGTGGAACAGTGTAAGCATTGATGTGAAGGGACAGTAGAGCCGATAGTGGCTGTGCACCTTTGTTCTTTTCTTGGACAGCCTCCATCCAGCGTATTTTGTTCTGCTCTTCTCATCTTGGTCCAGATTCAGAAATTGCACCTGAATTGCACTACTAGCATTGCTTGCTTGAGCACTTAAAAAAAACCTCTCAATTCGGAAGAAGATAGAAAGGTCATTATGATAGGAACATAGGAACAGGAATCATTCACTGAACCCCTCAAGCTTCTTATAACATTCAACTAGATCACGGCTGAATTGTACCTCAACTCCGCTTAGACTTCTTTGTTCCACATCCATTGGTCTAACAAAAACCTATTGATCAATATTTTAATTGACCCTATAAAATGGTCTTTTGAGAGAATGAGTTACAGATTTCAGTACTCTTTGTGTGGAAAAGTACTTCCTGATTTCACTCTTAATTGGCCTAACTCCAATCCCATTGTTAATGCCCCCTTGTTCAGGTTTCCCCACCAGAGGAAATAGTTTCTTTGCTTCACAAGTACCATTACTAAAGCCAATTCAGTTTTATACTCACATACAATTACTTTAAGCTGACTTAAGGCGGATTTTCATATGAAAAATGTTACTCATTCATCAAAAGCCATAGCTGTTTGCTATAAAACTGTTCAGAATGTTTAATGTAGATCTGTTTATTGTCCCCACAGAATAAAATCATTGATTCAGCCACTGATTCTGAACTAAACAGGAATATTGGTTAGTGACAGAGTGTGTTAGTGTTCTTCTAAAGCACTTGAATCAGGGAACAGCAGTTGGTAACTAACCAAGAAGCTGCTCCCCTGAGCAAGCATGAGGTGCCATCAAAGGCAAACTACCTTCCAAGTATGGTTTGATAGAAGTTACATCTCCATATATCCCCCGGTACATGTTTTTAATGGCCTGGTTCAAGAAGCAGGTTCATTTTTAACATGTATCACTTTGGTGAAATAGCTCAATCCAGATAGTCTCAGCCGTTAAATTTCCTAGACATGTTGAATTGAACTGGAAATCTGGTTAAGACCTTATGTCCATAAGACATAGGAACAAAATTAGGTCACATCACCTATCCAATCTGCTCTGCCATTCAATCATGGCTGATTTATTAACCCTCTCAACCCCTTTATTCTGTTTTCTTGCTGTTACCTTTGATGCCCTGACTAATCAAGAACCCATCAACCTTCAATTTAAATATACCCAATGACTTAGCCTCCATACACGTGGCAATGAATTCACAGATTCACTCCCCTCTGCCTAAAGAAATTCCTTCTTATTTCTGCTCTAAAGTGTTGTGCCCTCTGATCCTAGACTCCCCTACTATAGGAAACATCCTCTCCATATTCACTCCATCTTGGCCTTTCAATATTTGCTAAATTTCAATGAGATACACCCTCATTCTTCTAAACTTCAATGAGTACAGCCCCAGAACCATCAAAAAGTAATCATATATTAATCCTTTTGTTCCTGGAATCATTCTTGTGAACCTCCTCTGGACCCTCTCCAATACCAGGAAATCTTTTCTTAGATGAGGAACCAAAATTGCTCACAATACTCCAATGCCTTATAAAGCCTCAGCATTATACTCTTGCTTTTATATTCTAATCCTCTCAAAATGAACGTTAATGTTGTATTTGCCTTCCTTACCACTGACTCAACCCGCTAGCTAACCTTTAGGAAATTCTGCATGAGGATTCCCAGGTCCCTTTGTACCTCTGATTATTGAATTTTCTCTCTGTTTAGAAACTATTCTGCACCTTCATTCCTTATACCAAAGTGCATGACCATACACTTGCCTACACTACATTCTATCTGACACTTCCTTGCCCATTCTCCTAATCTAAGTCCTTCTGCAGCCTCCCTGCTTTCTCAACATTATCTGTCCCTCCACCTATCTTCATATTGTCTACAGATTTGGCCACAAAGCCATCAATTTAATCATCCAAATCATTGATGTATAATATGAAAAGGAATGGTTCTTATAGATGGTATATATAATTATCTGGATAGACAGGGTCTGATTAGGAACAGTCAACATGGATTTGTGTGTGGAAGGTCATGTTTGACAAATCTTATTGAATTTTTTGAAGAGGTTACTAGGAAAGTTGACGAGGATAAAGCAGTGGATGTTGTCTATATGGACTTCAGTAAGGCCTTTGACAAGGTTCCACATGGAAGGTTAGTCAGGAAGGTTAGGCATTAATATTGAAGTGGTAAAATGGATTCATCAGTGGCTGGATAGTGGCTGGGGGGTGCCAGAGAGTAGTGGTGGATAACTGTTGGAGGTTGAAGGCCGGTAACTAGTGGTGTGCCTCAGGGATCTGTATTGAGTCCAATGTTGTTTGTCATATACATTATGATCTGGATGATGGGGTGGTAAATTGGATTGGTAACTACGCAGATGATACTAAGATAGGTGGTGTCGTGGATAATGAAATAGGTTTTCAAAGCTTGCAGAGAGATTTAGGCCAGTTAGAAGAGTGGGCTGAAAGATGGCAGATGGAGTTTAATGCTGATAAGTGTGAGGTGCTACATTTTGGTAGGACTAATGAAAATAGGACATACATGGTAAATGGTAGGGCATTGAAGAATGCAGGAGAACAGAGTGATCTAGGAATAATGGTGCATAGTTCCCTAAAGGTGGAATCCAATGTGGATAGGGTGGTGAAGAAAGCTTTTGGTATGCTGGCCTTTATAAATCAGAGCATTGAGTATAGGAGTTGGGATGTAATGTTGAAATTGTACAAGGCATTGGTAAGGCCAAATTTGGAGTATTGTGTACAGTTCTGGTCACCGAATTATAGGAAAGATGTCAACAAAATAGAGAGAGTACAGAGAAGATTTACTAGAATGTTACCTGGGTTTCAGCACCTAAGTTACAGAGAAAGGTTGAACAAGTTAGGTCTTTATTCTTTGGAGCATAGAAGGTTGAGGGGGGACTTGATAGAGGTATTTAAAATTATGAGGGGGATAGATAGAGTTGACGTGGATAGGCTTTTTCCATTGAGAGTAGGGGAGATTCAAACAAGAGGACATGAGTTGAGAGTTAGGGGACAAAAGTTTAGGGGTAACATGAGGAAGAATTTCTTTACTCAGAGAGTGGTAGCTGTGTGGAACGAGCTTCCAGTAGAAGTGGTAGAGGCAGGTTCGGTACTGTAATTTAAAGTAAAATTGGATAGGTATATGGACAGGAAAGGAATGGAGGGTTATGGGCTGAGTGCAGGTCAGTGGGACTAGGTGAGTGTAAGCATTTGGCATGGACTAGAAGGGCCGAGATGGCCTGTTTCTGCGCTGTAATTGTTATATGGTTATACCTTGAGCATTGGGCCAAAATGGGCCAAAAAGCCTACCTCAACATTTTTAACATTATATTATTTCATGAAAACAGAAGAATAACATTGGAAATTTGTAGGTGAGGTATTTCACTCTTGGCTACAATCAGAAGAATCAGAAACAAGGTATCTGTTGTGTTTGTAGTGGGGGGGGGGGCTGGCTTGCATCAAAAAATACTCTTCTCCTTAATGCAATGCATACCTAGATGGAATTTCTGCAGCAGTGTCTCCTCCAACACTCAGAGAGGTGGATATTTCAAGGTCAGTGAGAAGATCTGTTGAAAAAAGAAGCTGAGGCTCTAAGTCTGGATCTGTTCTGGATCCTAACTAAAATACCAGTGCCTGCATGTTTCCTCCAGCCTGCTCCCTCCTCCCATTCCCACCACGAGGCAAATGCCAACAACAACGTTGCAATTTTAAATGTTATCCTTCATAACATGAGGTTCAGGGTACAGGAGGAAGTGTGTCACTATAATTGTACAGGACCTATAATTGGTAAAGCTATGGTTAGATTACCTCCTAAGAAATTACTTACTTGCCAAAGAGGAGTTCCAACAAAAGTTCACAAGATTCATTCCTAACAGGGCACTTTCCATGAAAAGAGATTGATTAATTACTTTTGTACTCACTAACATGAAGAAGAATGAGTTGGAATCTAATTCAAATTTACAAAGTACTTATAAAACTAGAAAGGTCAGAAGTAGGGAAGATATTTTCCCTAGTTGTTGTTTCTAGAACAAGTGATCAGTGTCAGATTGCAGGGCAAGAGATTCGGACTGAGATGAGGAGAGATTTCTTTACTCAAAGTCATAATCATGGTGTCATACAGCATGGAAACAGGTTCTTCAGCATAGCCCGTCCATGCTGATGATGTTGTCCCGTGAGCAAGTCCCATCTGACTGAATATGACCCAAAATCCTCTAAAGCTTTCCTATTCATGTATTGATATAGATGGCCTTTATACGTTGCTATGTGGTCATCTGTTGCTATCTGCACTACTTTTAGAAGCTCATTCTAGATTAGCTCCTCTTTGTGTGAGGACGCTCCTCTAATGTCCTTTTTAAATCCCTCAAAATATACTGAAACTCAAATTCACCTAAACAATAATAAGGGAGCAGCTCAAGTGATCCATCAACTTGAATTTGAACTTGATGATGGAGCAGTCTAGAGAGAATGAGGGACATTGAAGGTATCACTCAGTATCTCCAGCAATGGAGAAAGCAGGAAAGAGAAACAGTTTGAAGCTTCAGACCATGTCTGTGTTAACACTGGGAAAGAGAAAAGCATGTTACTTTTCGGTAAAAGAGATGGTTGGGTAGACCAAAGGGAATACCTCTGAAAGGGTGAGACCAAAGGGATTAATGCAGACAATTAGAACAGCAGTAAGAAGCACCAGAATATCAGAAAGGTCCTGGAACAATAATGCATTGTAACTAATTGGGAATATAATGGGAAGAAAGCTCTCCCGTTTTGGTCAATAGTATTAAAATCAGACAAGACACCTGGAAAATGAAGATGCATATGTCAGGATGTTCTCTCATCACTCAAATCTAAGACCTGGGCCTTGGTACCCTCCTGTTCAATTGGATTCTTGATTTCCTCACTCACAGAAACCAGTTAGTATGGATTGGCAACAAAATCTCCTCCACAATCATCATCAGCATTGGTGCATCACAGGTCTCTGTGGTTAGCCCCTTGCTCCACTCACTTTATACATATGGTTGTGTGGCTAAGTATAGCTCGAATGCTGTATTTAAGTTTGCTGATGACAACAGTGTTGTTGGCCGAACCTGCATATAGAAGGACGATTGAAAATCTGGTTGAATGGTGCCGCAACAATAACCTTTCACTGAATGTCACCAAAATCAAAAAGCTGATTATTGACTACAAGAGAAAGAAGCTGGTCTGTGAGTCAGTCATCATTAGGGGACTGGAGGTGGAGAGTGACTGTAGCTTTATATTCCTTGGTGCTAACATATCAGCCAGTTTCTCCTGGGTCTAGCACATACTGCAAATGTCATCACAAAGAAGGCACAATAGAGTCTTTACTTTCTTAGAAGTTTGTGTAAATTCAGCATGACACCAGAAACTTTCAAGGACTCTTAGTATTATTTTTATTTGCATAGTTTGTCTTCTTTCACATTGGTGTTGTCAATCTTTACTTGTTTATGCATAGTTTTTCCATAAATTCTGTTGTATTTTTTTCCTGTAAATGCCTGCAACAAAATGAATCTCAAGGAAGTGCACCCTAAACTATACGTACTTTAATAATAAATTTACATTGAACTTTGAATCAATCGCCTGCACATTTTATTTTGTAATGGAGCTAAATGGGGAAGATGAGTAGAACTCTGGGCCAGTACTCCAACAAAAGCGAAGTACCACAGATGGTGAAAATCTGAAATAAAAACTGAAAATGCTGTAGATATTCAAACAGAATCTGTGCAGTGAGAATCATAATTAATGTTTCATACTTATTAGTTGTAGCTGTGCACTTGCACCTACTTAGTGATTTCTCTCCAAATTTTACATGAATTCTATTTCACTAATTTCTTTTAAGGAAAAATGTGCAATTTAAAAGTAAGTAGAAAGCCTCATTTGGAGAAAGGTGAGTCCTGGGCTGGACGTCCTACTCACTTGAGGAGGGTAAAATGTCTTCAGAGTCTCTCCTTTCTGTGCATATTGATTACCACAGGACCACTGTTTGGCTTACCATGCAGAAGGCCACTCACATATGACCTCTCCTACACCATCATGCCGATAGCAACATCTTCACGTGGTGTCCCTGTTCTTACTGAGTTTACTATGTCATGGCGCAACCGAGTGTCCAGTGGTATAACTGAGCGGGCAGGCTGGGCCCATTAGCCTCGGTTGGCAGCCAGCCTAAGAAAAGGACAACTCTGATTCCAAACCCAGGTAGACGGGACTCGTTAGCCTTGCCAGGAGCAGGAAAACTTCGATATTCAGCCTTGTGGTCGCTGCAGTTGTCGCAGCTCGCTGTGCTATTGTGGAACGTCCCCCGGCCTAAAGAGTGGAATCGGTACACACGCACCATTCTTCACTATAAACCTACGCAGTGCAAGCGGGAAGGAAAGTCCTACAGCGATGGAATTCCCTCCTAACCTTCACAAACGAAGAACCAGCCATTATAGTCATCACAAAGCCTCATTTACAGAAAGGAAACCTCACCTCTGTGGCATTCCAGTTTACATCGATGAATCACGATTGTACCTGAGGGAACTAAAGCAACAATGTTCAGTCCTGTTGCCGGCTCTCCAAGGTATCATTTAAGTTTCATATCCAGAACCTGACTGTGCTCTTTTTCCACTGGTACATTGAGACACTGGACAGAGTACTAGACTAAGAGTGGAGCAGCACAGTGACTGGGAGAGCTGTTGCCTTGCGCTCCAGAGAAGCCGGTTTAAACCTGACATAGTGGAGCTCGTACATTGTATCTTTGACTGCTTTCCTCTGGATGTTCAAGTTTCCTCCCTCAAACCAATGGTGTGCAGATTGGTAGTTAATTGGTTACAGTAAAGGTGGTAGAATCTGAGTGGAATTGATGGGAATGTGGGCTCAATAGGTTTCAGGCAAAATGAGTGGGAGAATGGGATTGCTTAGAATGAAGCCATCGACATACCTAAATAACCTCCTTCGTTGTTAAAAGGAAAAATGGAAATAAAGAGTCTATTATCTGACTAATCTATGCAGTGGAGCTTCTGGAACAGAAACTAATAAGTAAGTTCAAAAAAGACAAAATTATACATCAGATATTATAAATAAGATCGGTTCTACAATAAAGCTATTGACAGTGACAATATATTGATGTTTGATACCACTTGTAACTGTAAAGCTCTCATTAACACAATAGAGAAAAGCCAATAAAATAGTTTAATAAAGATTAATAGAACGCATCAAAATATTTAGCAGTCGACCATTTGGCTGATCTGCTCTAGAACTGATTCAGATTTTATCCTTATTGAGATGAAACATGCTATCTAGCAAGAATTCCTTGAGAAATTTCAATCCAAAGGCTCTAATTTTCAAACAAGTTTTAAGTTAACCTTACACAATAATACATTGTTCAATTCTGCAATCTTTTGCAGTTGCTTCTTGACTAGCAAACATAGCAAACAGCATTTGACTGATAATTCATCAGAACTGTTCTTATTTCAGCCAGTCATGACTTTTTAATACATGAAAATGAGGATCAACCTACAACTGTGTACAATTCAGTCTCCTAGGTAGTGAAGGTGAAAGTCACTCTAACACATTACTGACATCGTCTACTATGCAGTGAATCACAGATGGAAGCTAGTCTACCAATGCACCTGACCTGGCTTGACAACAGGAATTTTATAATGCCATTTTCCCCAAATAATTTCACATCTCTTTTTTTAAAAAATTATCCAATTCAACTTTAAACTAAATATGAAGTACTGCAGCTGCTACAGGAAACTTAAAGAAAACAGAAATTGTTGGAAATGCTCGGTGAGTTAGGCAATGTCTGTGGAAAGAGTAAGCCTGTGGTAATGTATTTGCATTTAACTTTCTTCTGAAATACAGTTGTAATAAATTCAGACCAGTTGAATTTCAGAAATGGAATTCAAAGCTCAGATGTCACTTCCCTGCTGTTTACTGCATACACGAAATGACAAATTTCTAGCCAGCAGAATTAATATTTTAGATTAATGAGAGAAAACGAAACATTACTCTCTCTGCTAATATTCACTGATCTCTTCAAGTATTTCTAGCAACTTTCACTTTGAATAATGCCTCAGCAATGTGCAATGAAGTTAAGCTAGTAGAGTCTACATTTGTAATCTGTGTGATGAACATTATCTTCATTAATAACATTTGCAGATGGTTTTCTGCAATCTTTCTACACTTTTCCTATTCTGGTGAAAGCCTTTACATTTGGAATGTGAACTCAGAAGAGAGCAATCCAATAAAAACAGTCAGCAGCCCTTCTGTTGATCGTTTACAAAAATTACATTGACCTTTACGGCTTCCAAAGAGACAGGAAGCAGGACATCTGCAATTAAATAATAATGTTTTTTTTCTCTCCTCCTCCCTTACCATTAACAGAATGGACTGTGAATTTATCTTCACCAAGTACTGACTGTTCATTTCCTTTCCGGTGAATGTTAGTTACTGTGTATTGCACTTTCTGTGGTTCTAGCACTCTTACTTAGCTGGACCCACTGTATATAATACTGTCAATATAATGATGTTGGTTGACTCAGTGTCCCAGGGGAAAGTGTTAGCATTTAATAATAAGTGAGGTCAACACAGTTTGGGCATGGACATCCTTAAAAGATCATGGTACTTTACAGACAGAAAACTGTAGGTGTTACATCTTCCGTGTACTTACATCTGTTCTCAAACCAGTCCTCTGTCAAACAAGGATCTATGCCAGAAGTGAAGTGCGTTGGTTTCAAACTTCTTAAACACACAGGCCTAATTTCATTTTAGAAATGGCACGCCACGTGCAATGTCACTCTCTATTCTTTAAGCCATACCCATAGTAAAAATATATATAATGATTATATTTACTGTCAAATGAAGCAACAAATTATAAGAGTAGTGAGATATTTTCACAGGGATTTGCTCATGCCAGCTAGACATTGAGAGAATTCGTGATGTTGGATGATACATTTGAAAATCATCACAGACCTTGTTTACATACCAGTATTTGTACCAGGAACAGTCATAATAACAATACTCTTTAGAAATGTCTTTATTTTTAATTGTCTTTTTAAAAAATTCATATTAATAATTTTTGAACAAATTTTCTAAAATAGCTCATTGATCTCAATCTTGGTTTTACTTTTATTAATAGTACAATGAGGAACACACGTAAATACACAATGGAACTCATCCTTTTTCCTTAAAATGTCTATGATTATTGTTACCAATTCAGTAGTCAATGATAATCTCTGCTCAAAATTACCATATTATGCAAGAGATTTTTTTTAGAAAATTGCTGCAACTTTGGGTACATGCACTCAAAAAGGTTATATAGACTGCCTTCCTACCCCCTGGAACGTGCAAGAATAAGCTGAAATAAAAACAGTTCAGATGAATCTGAATTAATTTGATTCTCTTTCCACATACACTGACTGACTTGCCAAATATTTCAAACATTTTCAGATTTTACTGCAGATTTTCTAAGTTTCAGTACTAAATGTTTGAAAATTTTATAAAGATTACTTATTTGAAAAAGAACAGTTTTGTCTCTCATTAGAGAGAACAGAATGAGATGACATGGCCCCAACATTAAAGCAACTCATTCAGGACTTAAGCCAGAAAGCATGTTGCAAAGAGGAAAGTCTGTATTTTTGGGCCATCTTGCCTTCTTCCAGACTTAGAACATATTAATTCATAGAAGAGCAAGTTTGCATAGCGGGAGAAATTAAGCAAATTAGGCCTTTAACCACCTGACTGCAAAAGAATGATGCAATCTCTTTGAAAGGTACAACATTTTTACAGGGCTTCACAGGGTAGATGTAGTTAATGTTGCTCCTGGCTGGGGATCAACTTTTTCAAAATTAGAATAACATTATTTAAATAATAAATAATATTTACAGTAGTAATATTTATAATAATAATAATATTCAGGGTAACAGTATATATAACTAACATTTGACTTTATTAAGTGTGATAGCCATTCAGGACAAAGATGAGGAAAAATATATTTATTCACCTGGAAGGTGGCGATTCTTTATCATTCACTTCCCAAAATTTCAGATGGTATCAGTTCAGAGACAGACATAATTTAGACATTAACAAAGTCAAGGTATATAGTATGGGCCAAGTTCTGTAAATTATAGCTGAGTTAAATGATCACACATGATCTTATTGAATAAAGCAGTACACCTTGCTTCCATTTTCTATGTTCTCCTCTTCAAAAAAAAATCTTGACGTTCAGGAGTTTATTTCAGAACTTTTGTTTGTCAAAGCTTAAAAAAGTGAAAGACGTATTCCCATTCACATAGTCCTTTCCAAAGGATGAAAAAATTGGATAACTCTTGTAACTTTGACTACTTGTAGGCTTGCACTTAAAATTCCACCTCTCTATATTTTTAGAAATAAATTCTGAAATCCCACACCTAGCAATCAAGTAGCTGAGCAGAAGATTAATAGGTGTTTAGAAGCAGTAAAGTGTTCCACAGTCAGTTAACGCTTCAAAAGCTCAACAAAAGTGGCCGACCCAAAACTGTGCAAAAACTTCCGCCACCATGGAAATTCAAACTTCAAACTCAATGAAATGAGACTGGGACTAAGATCCCAGCTTCTGTCTACACTGTCTGTTTAATTTTATATTTTCATAGCATAGCAAAAATTAATTGGACAACATACAGGAGTAACCATGGGTTCATTCCCTGTGGCAAGTTTCTTCATAACTGATTAACTATTCTTTTAGGATAGAGCCACAGAGCACAAAGTAAAACAGCATGGAAACAGACCCTTCGGCCCAACTCATTCATGCCGACAATTGTGCCCACCAAGTGAGTTCCGTTTGCCCATATTTAACTCACATCCCTCTAAACCCCTCCTATCTACATACTTACCAAAACAACCAGATGGTTTCCTATTGCCCTTTCATAACATCTATGGCTAAGTATCAGATTTTCTCCTTCTAATACCTTGAAAAAGTTCGCTGTTATGTTTTGATTTACTTAACAGCAACTTATCTTATTTCTTCCCTATATAACAAAATAACTTGCTTTACTATTACAGGTGATAAAACATTTTCCTTTGGGCACATTAAAGTATAAATTAAATATTGCTTAGTGGAGTCACAGAGTCATACAGCACAGGAAAAGGCACTTCAGCCTACCATACCTATGCAGACCAGATTCTGAAGGTGATTTTAGTGCAGCTTGACCTGAGTAATCAAATCTCCTAACACAGTTTGTATATTTCCAGGTCAGTAAATTGGAATTGTGCAGGGTCAACCCAATAAAGCAGATGGAGCCTTATTGTCTCTTCCAAGAAAGGTCATCTTTGACAATAGTGCATTGAGAGTCAGGCTTTGGGTTTGGTAAGTTTTAAATGCAATCATTCAATCACAGCTGTAATTCAATGAAGTTAATAAAATTAAAAAGAAACAGAACAGTTAGATAATGATGAGTGACAGCTAAGGACAAATTGCATGAGATGAGTATTAGTTTCAAATACTATATTCTATGAAGAGTGGGTGTATTCCACCCGACCAACTGTCAGTCAATCGGATCATTCTTTGGCAGAAGTGGACACATAAGGACGCTGGGGCCTCTGGATAGAGGTAGTACCTTTGATGTCTGGCAGCTGAACTCTATCTAGTAGGATGGATGGCCATCGCTAGTATTCATCCATTTAAATCTCACATGTCTGCCTCCAAGTGACATACCTTGGTACACCGCTTCAAGTGGCAGACTAGACGTGAGGGGATGGTGTTAACACAGCGCTACTAGGCGAGGAACCGTGTCGATGAAGTCACTGGCCAGGGTAGATGATTTACCGGAAGAACTACGATGGCCATGTGCTCGAGACCAGGATGAGCCACCGAGTTGGAGGATATCGGCTGTGGTCTGGCCTGGAGAGGGATGGGTGCTGCCAGGCCTCACCAGCCCAAGACATTCAACATAATCAACATGATGGACACCACAACACACTGGATCGACCGCCACCCGGGTCACCAAGGTCTGTGCTATCCATTGCACGCCAGGTGTTAAGTATGCTATTGGTGTAATCTCATCACAGAAGATCCGTGGGAGAGACTACTTCTCATTAGCCACGTGGAATGTGAGAACTCTTGCCCAATCATGGAAACTGCTGGAGCTCGCATGAGCTAAAGAGGTAAACCTGGGACATTATGGGGCTCTGCAAAGTCAGGTGAGAAACCTCAGTGAACATCTTACTGAGGAAGGCCAAATACTATACTGCAATGGAGAATTTGACAATAGCATAGGATTTCATAAGAATTCAATACTCGGGTGCCATCTTATATCCAGCAGGCACATCTCCAACCGCTTTAGAGCAGCACCTTTCAATATCACACCAACATCCGACTACAACGATAACCAAGTGGAGGAATTCTGCACCCAACTCCAGGGCATTATTGACAAGGTGGACCAAAAGGACCAGACACAGAATCATGGTGCAACTCAGCAGGCCAGGCAGTATCTACGGAAAAGAGTTTTGGGCCGAGAACTTTCATCAGGACTGGAAAAAGAGATGAAGAGTAAGAAAGTAGGGGGAGGGGAGGAAGATCCACAAGCTAATAGGTGAAAGCGGGAGGGTGGGGAAGAGTGAAGTTGATTGGTGAAAAAGATAAAGGGCTGGAGAAGGCGGAATCGGATAGGAGTTCATGGTAGAAAGAAAAGGGGAAGGAGCACCAGAGGGAGGTCAAAGGCAGGTAAGGAGATAAGGTGAGAGAGGGAAATGGGTGTGGGGAATGGTGACGGGGGGGGGGGGGGGGGGGGGGACACTACTGGAAGTTTGAGAAATTGATGTTCATGCCTTCAGGTTGGAGGCTACCCAAATGGAGTATAAGATGTTGATCCTACAACCTGAGTGTGACCTCATTGCAACAGTAGAGGCTGTTGAGGTCAACTACTGTATCTGGTGCTCTGGTGTGGCCTGCTGTATATTGATGAGATCTGACACAGTTTGGGAGACCACTTCACTGAGCATCTATGCTTTGTCCTCCAGAAAAAGTGGGATCTCTCAGTGGCCAGCAGTTTTAATTCCACTTCCCATTCCCACTCTACTGTTGTGATGAGGCCTATTGGTAAGTGGCCAATGGGGCTGGAATGGAGTCCTTGACATAAGCCTCCATCAGCCATTCCAAGCACTTCATGATGACTGGTGTCACTGCCACCAGGTGGAAGTCATTTAGTTAAATAAGTTAACCAATAATATATATTCCAGAAGGTTGATGTTCAGCATAAGGTGCATTGAAGGCACTTGTCAGAAAGTAAACAGTATAACACAGCCCTGGATGGTGGCAGGGAGTTCAGTAGTCTCACGGCCTGTGGGGGAGGAGCAGTTTCCCATCCTAACAGTCCTTGTTCTAATGCTACACTACTTCCCGCTGGTGGTAGGAGGTCAAAGAGATAGTGGGATGGAGGGAAGGGATCCTGGACAATGCTAAGAGCCCTGTGTAGGCAGCACTGCTGTTAAACATCTCAGATGGCTGGAAGAGATCCTCTCAGCAGCATTTGCAATCCTTTGTAAGGCTTGCAGTCAGATTTCCGCTGTGATGCAGCTAGTCAGGGCACTTTCAATGGTGCTCATGTAAAAATTGGTTAGAATGGGGGGTGGGGTGGGAGGGCTCTCGCTTGTCTCAGTCGCCTCCAGAAGTGGAGACAACATGGTGCTTTCTTGGCAAAAGAAGCTGGGGTAAATGGCTTCTAGTTTAGCCATATGCACAAATTCTTAATTGCTGAAATTCTTCTGCTGCTTTCAAGGTATATGAAACCAACATGGAATTGAGCTGATGCTTTTGAGTACTTGTCCTCTGTTTGTGGTGTTGCCGATGTGACTCTGCAATGTTTTTCTCTGGTGCCAAGTCTGAATTTCTGTTAAATAAGGAATGGAAACTTCTTAGTGGTTAAGTCTGTCGGCAGCAACTTAACTGTTTCTGCCCATAACAAATAGTAGATAAAACTCCACAAACAGCAATTCTCCAATGAATGCAAGTGGATGATGATCACCTTCTTTGCAGGTGATATCAGAAGGTGGACTGTGGATTCAAAATAAAAGCAAATTACTGACAATAACAAGCATTCTTTTGTCATAGAGTCATACACCATGGAAACAGGACCCTCCAGTCCAACTTGCCTGTGCTGAGCAAGATGCCTATGTAAGCTGATCCTATCGGCCTGCTTTTGTTCATATTCATCTAAACCTTTTCCATCCATGTACTTGTCCAAGTCTTTGAAATGTTGTTACTGCACCTGCCTCAACCACATTCTCTGGCAGCTCATTCCATACCATATTTATATACCATATTTCGTGTGAAAAAAATTATCTTCGGGTTTCTATTATTTCTTAATTGAAAATTAATGCAAATAACTGACAGCGACAAGCATTCCTCTGTCATACAAGCAAAGATATTACAGATAATGCCTGAGAATAAGATGCAGAGGTGGAAGACAAAGCTGGAAATTGATGAATCTTGTGGCACAGGAAAGAGTCACAGGAGATTGTACACCACAGAAGTTCTGTGCTAAGCAAATCTTGGTTAAAGATTGACAATTGTTTTGTTTCTTTTGTGTTTATCCTCAGAGAGATCTTTAAATGAGATTAATAGGAAAGTAAACTTGACATCAGAAAACTCAATTATTCTTGGGAGCTGGAAAAGCTGAACAAAGGAGTCAGCAAAGAGAGAGGATGTGCCCATGCCAGAGTCTTCAAATCCGGGCAACGCCTGCAGAAAATAACCACCATGAATTCCATCAACTGACAGTCAATAAAGTAGATGAGAAATTGACTGAGTTCAAGATAGCAAGGAATTTGCTGGTAGAGGCTGAGTATTCGATTAGCTGTCTAGCATTAAATGATTGCAGGTTTCTGGCATGGTGAGACAGTGTTTTGCAACTTTTAATATAAACAATACTGATTCTACAAAGATGTAAAAGGTGTACATTTGGTCACATAGGAGATAATTACTCTTAAACTACTTATATAAAATAGTGAAAAATGACTTTGAAGGTAGCCGCACTTAAATTTTAAAATGGAAGTTTACCAACTATTGAAACCTGGTGCGGAGAGAGTAAGTTAGTGTTCTATGGGCATTACATTAATGAGCAGCAGAAAGTTTTAACAGAGTGTTTGTGAAGGGATAAAAGGGTCACCAAATCTCAGATACATCTGAATGATTGTTTTAAGTCAATGAATAGCAAGTAGACTGATGTTTTTGTGTATTCGAAAGTAGTATTACATTGTTTTGATGCAAATACTGTGGTAGCTTTGGGAAGTCATCAGTTGAAGTTGGGAGCCTCTAAAATATACTAAAATGTTTTATGCATTAAATAATTTACCATATGGTCATTTAAATTATTCTTATTTAATATCAATAGTTGTTTTTTTAGGATAGTGTCTATAGTGAGGTCATCATTTATTGTCTTCAACCATTTTCCCTGGATAATTAAGAGTCAACCATGTTGTTGGATGTCTGGGGCTTTATAAAAGGCAGACCTGGCAAGAACAAACTTCCTTCCATAATGTACTTCAGTGAATAAAGTAGGGTTGAGGAAAAAAACACATTATCTTATACGTTTGGTGAAGTAAGTATTTTTGCTTTGATGAAAAACCAAAAACTGCAGATGCTGTTAAGCTCAAATTAAAGTAAGGAGAAACACTGAGCAGGTCAGGTAGCATCTTTGAGAAAAACAACAAAACATTTCAGGTCCAAAACCCCTAATCAGATCTGGGTCAAACCCTAAAATATTAAATGTTTCTCTTTCTACAGATGCTGTCTGACCTGCTGAGTGTTCCATGTGTTTTCTGTTTCCTCTTTCATATTGTGCACTGAGCAAATGTGCTATCACAAGACAGGTTTTTTTTTACAACAATCAGTAGGTTTTGTGGTCACAGTACTAATATCTTTATCCTTGATGAATTAATTGAACTTTATTTCTCCACCCACTGTGATAGGGTTTGATTTTCTGTCTTAGCACTTTTTTTCCAGTCTCTTTGAGTGAAATTCCAGTGGAAAAACCATTATGCTACTGTTTCCCTAATTGGTCATTTCGACTTGATGGCCCACTTTACACATTTCGCTTTGATGAATTCTGTTGAAGGCAATTTAAAGGTTGTGTAAAGCCAATGCATCCATCAAAGTCTAAAATTCCAGGCTAATTTTGCACAGTTTCAAATCATTATGAACTTTGGTTAAGCAAAGTTTGTAGAACTGAGGCAGTGATTTTGTTAAAAATACTGAAGCACAATTCTTCCAATCATAAAACATATTGCAAATTGCATTAAAGTAATTAAATTTCACCAATGTGTTTCAAGGCTTGTGTTCAATAATTACAAGAAAATACATACATTGTATAAATATATATTATTGAGAAAATGGAAAGAAATCCTTCTTGTGCTACACTACAATATTTCTCAGTGTCAAGGATTTAATCTGATCAGACTCTCGAGGTTGTCTTTATGCCCTAAATCACTGGGGAGGCTTCTTCCAGCTAATGCAAACAGTGAAGTTAAGACTTGGCATGAATTAGAATGCATACTGGAAAGAAAGAGTCATAACACTGACTGGAACATCTCTGAGCCCAAAGCCAACATTGAACCACATACTGTATAGAAGAGGTTTCCTTCCATTGTTACTTGAACACTGTTTAAATGTATTTTCTTTTACTTTACCTTATTCCATGTGAAAATGAGTGGATGTATGATTTAATTCACTTCAATCATCTGTTCACTAGGGCATACAAGGATATACATATCTAAGTTACGCATCTAATTACAGCTCCCATTTCTTTGTATAACCTGATTAATAATAGTCAAGTTTTTGTTGTATTGATCATAACTTATTCTGCATCCAGAATTAAGATCCAGGAGATTGCAGATACAGGAATCTGGAGCAACACACAACAATTTGGAGAAACTTAGTAAGTTCCTTCCACTTCCCTCTACCATTTAAACTGGCTTTCTTTAATCTAGTTTTCTGTCCAGATGAGGGGTCTGTATCCGAAAAGTTGACTGTTCGTTTCCCTCCATAGATGCTGCTTGCCCTGTTGTGTTCCATCAACGTTCAGTGTGTTGTATCGAAAATGGCCAAAACATCACTCAGGTTTAGTAATTTAGACTTTGGATTCCCACTATTGTTTTTTCAGTTGCAGAACTAAGCTCCCCAATGCACAAAGGGAAAATTACAATGAAATAAAAGATAAAAGAGCAGTATCCTGAGATGAATTCTGCATTTGAAAGCTTGTTATATTGCAACTGCTGAAACTAGATTTTGCTTTTCGCCTGCTAGTGCCAAACATCTGCCATGACACTGATACAAGGAGGTGTAGCTTTCTTTTCAATGAATTGTTGTTGATGACTAATAGAATCCACCGTCAGATGAAATGAGTTCACATAGTAACTGAGGGCTTGCAGCGTTTCACCTCAGTGTCAGGAAGTTCTATTGATAGAGGAAAAGCATGAATGATTAGGAAGAGAGTTCTTTTTCTCAGCTGCTGCATGCTACCTTTTCATTTGGTTTCCTGCCCTCTACACCCAACTGAGAAATCATTTTTACCTTCAATTCTCTTTGAGAGACCCCCCCATTTAAAACATCCCCCCACCAAAGATCATGTAGCCACTCTAAAGGCAGTGACTCCCTCTCAGCTAATTAAGACACATTCTATTTAACTTCCAAAAGATCACACCACTTTCCCTCCTCCTTCTGACTCAGTTAGAACTGTTGATGTGTTCATCAACCCACAATCTATGGTGTAAGAGGAAGAGTCTGTGGATTAACTACTGTGCCACAGGGGCAAGCAGAGGTCCATGCTCAACAATAAATGGAACAATTATTCAGCCCCAATAGTCATGAGAAGCTAAGCTGAGAATTTTTTTTTTCCAAGTTCAATGAGCCAAAACAAAAATTATTTACAGAAGCTTTAAACTTCCTTCACATGACTACCATCCTTTGGGATGGTACTACCATACTTTGTGATCTTGGTGAACCCAAAGAAAAAGCAATGTATACATTGCATCCAGACCCAACTTTATACTGAACTGGATGGATCTCAGACCAATGCCTATAATCTAATGAAATGCAGAATGCCAACCTGTAACAGAACATTGGAATGAAAAGCTCTGAATTTGTACAATCACATTTCAAGGGATAGGGTAATGGACATGAGGCTCAAGCATGCTACTGATTCATAATACTTAATGAACAAATATTTTCAAAATCTGCACTATATCTCTGGACTCCTTGCTCTTTAACTGGTATGCCCAAAATGCAACACCTCACCTGTACCTACTATAGTTTGCTCAATATTGCAGACATCTGTTGCCCTCACACATTAGTTATACAGTTACATTATTATTTGGGATTTTATTTCAGGAAATCAGCTCCATGAGCAAAGACTGTTAAATACTTTGCTAACCTCACACAGGATTGCTCCCTGAAGCTTGGGTAATAAATAAATACATTGCTTGGGGAATATGCTAAACATAAACTCACTGTATTTCAAATGAACATAACTTCTGAAATCAGATAGCTAAATAAATATTTTTGTGGTTTTGAGGAACAGATAACAGTTTGAAAGTAGATATGAACAAATCATGGCAGAACGAAATAAATAAATTCCTCACCCACCAATAAATAAATGGAGTGAAATGAATAAATATATTACATGGCATAAACTAAATAAAGAATTTGTAGCATAATTAATCTTAGTCAAATTCTTCCTGAATGAATCACACACAGTCTTCCATGAACATACCAGATGCCGAATTGTACATTTTCCTGAATGTTTTACGGTCACTTGCTTACAATAATTTGCATGTTTTATGGTGCCTGATGTAAAAGGTATCTCAAGAGAATTCACATAGGGAACATTTAAAGTAAAATCTGACTTAGGAAGACAGAAAGAAGCACTGAGAGAAATGATGGCGTACTGGTAAAGAGGTCAGAATTAGAATTAAAGGGAACCAGCATCGGTCAACGAGAACCATCAGATAGATCACTGTACCACTTTTGTAGAATGGGATGTGCAGAGCTGAGCTTTGAAGAAATAGGAACACAATGAGGTTGGAAGACAGGAGGCTGGATATGAGGATTCTTTCAGGTTGATCACTCATCATCTCAACCATTTATTGGTTTAATCTTGGGATCCACCCAATGCATGGTCTTTTCCCTTTACCTTTTAAAAGCTGCTTCCCTCATGCTAGAATGCTACGAATTGGATTCATTAATGCCTCTGGACTGCAACATCTTCACTGAAATCACATGTCCTGAGAAGAACATCCCCCTTTAGTTTGACTCCTTCCTGCTTCTTTCTCATCACCTCTCTGATTGGCAGTGCCGATCATAGAACATTAGGCCACAGCAGGGCCATCCATAATGCAGCCCCAAGAGATTTTCTTACTGTTGATCCTGCCATCACAGTGAAAGATATTGATGGTATCAGTTATTTTTAGCAATTTCAATTTAGCCACTGTTAACTGATTATAAACATAGGAGATACTTCGAATGCTGGAAATGCACAAAAATGCTAGATGAACTGACCAGGTCAGGCAGCATCTATGGAGATAAATAAAAAGTTAACAATTTGGGCCAAGACTCTTCATCTTGAAACATCAGCTGTTTATTTCTCTCCATAGATGCTGCCTGACCTGCTTGGGGGTGGTGGGGTGGTGGCTGGACTTCAAACCAGGCTGAAACACAGAGGACTAAGACACCCTCTATCCAGCATCTTGTTAGCAAATGTGTAGTTGCTGGAGAGCAAAATTGAGGACCTGAGCAAGAGATTGCTGTATCAGAGGGAAATGAGAGATTATTGTGCTTTGTGTGTAACTGAGACATGCTGAACTCCCAACATGCCAGAGATGGTGATCAGACCCGAAGGCTTCTTGATTCACATGATGGATTGAACTACTGATTCAGAAAAGGCAAAAGGTGGATTGTGTGTTTCATGATAAACTCTTGGTAGTGCTCTGATGTAGAGGTTTTGTTGAACTTGTGTTGTTACGACTTTGAACAGGCAATGATCAAATGCTGTCCATTCTGTTTACCTATGGAGTTTGTATCCGCAATCCTCCGTGGAGTTTACCTAACACCTGCTACAACTATAAACAAGTGCTTGAGATACTGCTCGATGCCATCTCAAACAAGAAACATTCCATCACATTTTTAAAATAATATTCGGAGACTATGAAAACCCTGCTCAGTTACCATCAACATATAACCTGTAGCCCAGAGGTGTCAACACACCAGACTACTGTTATACTAAGATAATGAATGCCCAGACCGCATTTTGGTAAATCTGATCACTTTTCTGTGATCAAAATACTTGGTAGAGAAGATTTCTTTCCTCTGCTTACAGGCAGAAGCTAAAGAGCAAAGCTCCAGAGATTAGGACAACAAAGAGGTGGTTGCAGGAGGCAGAGGAGTGGCTACGGGATAGCTTCAAGTCGGTGAAATGGGTTGTGTTCAAGGGCTCATCTGTGGATGTGAATGAATCCATCCATGGTTGTCATGGATGTTATAAAAACAGTTGTAAATGAGTGTGTCCCCATAAAATCATTCAGAGCTTTCCCCAAACAGAAGGCCTAGATGAACAATGCCCAGGGCACAGTCTTCTGAGGGCTAGATCAGAGGTACTCAAGTCCGGTGACCAAGAAAGTTATAAGAGTTACTGGTAAGATCTCCAGAAAGTCATGTGATAGGCGAAGTGGCAATTCCAGACTGAACTTTAATCAACAAAGGATGCTCAACAGTTATGACAGGGCATGAATGCTATCACCACGTATAAAGTAAAATCAAGTAACATAGGTGAAAACAGGGCTTTGCTTCCAGATGAGCTCGATGCTTTCTGTGCTTGCTTTGACCATCTAAACATGGGGGAACCAGCAGAAGCTCCCACAGCACCCAATGATCCTGTGATTTCAGTCTCTGAGGCTGACGTGCAAGCAGCCTTCCAGAGACTGAACCCACGAAAAGCATTCTGCTCAGTCAGGGTATCTGGCCAAGTACTAAAGGCCTATGCTGATCAACTGGCTGGAGTGTTCACTGAGATCTTTAACCACTTGCTTTGGCAATCTGAGGTACCCATCTGCTTCAATCAGACTTCACTTATACCGATGCCTAAGAAGAACATGGTAACCTGCCTCAATAACTATTGTCTATTAGTACCTACATCCACAGTGAAGTGTTTTCAGAGGTTGTGATGAAACATATCAACTCTTGCCTGAGAAGTGACTTGGATCCACCTCAATTTGCCTACTGGTGAATCAGGTCCACAGCAGATACCAACTCAATGGCTCTTACTCAACCCTAGAACATCTGGACAGCAAAGATACTCTTTATCGACTTTAGCTCAGCATTTGATACCATAATCTCCTCAAAACTAATCAATAATCTTCAAGACCATGGCCTCCTTGTGCAACTAGATCCTCAATTTCTTCACTTGCAGACCCCAGTCAGTTTGGATAGGCATTATCTCCTCCACATTCTCCATCAAAACAGGTGCACCACAAGACTTTGTGCTTAGCCCCCTGCTCTTCTCGCTTTACACTTATGACTGTGAGGCTAAGCTCAACTCCAATGCCATACTCAAGTTTGTAGGCCGAATAAAAGATGGTGATGAATCAGCATATAGGAGGGAGATTGAAAATCTGGTTGGGTGATGTCACAACAATAGCCTCTTAATCAGTGTCAGCAAGGCCAAGGAGCTGATTATTGACTTCAGGAGGATGAAACCAGAGGTCCATGAGCCAGTCCTCATCAGAGGATCATAGGTGGAGAGGGTGAGCAACTTTAAATTCGTCAGTGTCGTCATTTCAGAGGACCTGTCCTGGGGTCAGCACGCAAGTGCAATTATGAAGAAAGCATGGCAGCGCCTCTACTACCTTCGATGTTTGCGAAGTTTTGGCATGACAACCTTCTATGGATGTGTGTTGGCGAGTACATAGACTAGCTGCATCACAGCCTGGTAGAGAAAGACCAATGCCCTTGAACTGAAAACCCTACATAAAGTAGTGGATAGAGCCCAGTCCATCACGTGTAAAGCCCTCCCCACCACTGAGCACATCTACATAGAGCATTGTCCTGGGAAAGTAGCATCCATCATCAGAGACCCCCACCACTCAGATTATGCTCTCTTCTCACAGCTGCCAATAGGAAGAAGGTACAGGAGCTTCAAGACATGCACCACCAGGTTCAGGAGCAGCTATCATTAGTTATCGAGAGCCTCATCCATAAAGCTCTTGAACCAAAGGGGATAACTTCACTCGACTTTACTTGCCCCATCATTGATAGATAGATAGATAGATAGATACTTTATTCATCCCCATGGGGAAATTCAACATTTTTTCCAATGTCCCATACACTTATTGTAGCAAAACTAATTACATACAATACTTAACTCAGTAAAAATATGATATGCATCTAAAATCACCCTCTCAAAAAGCATTAATAATAGCTTTTAAAAAGTTCTTAAGTAGTTTACTTAAATACATTGAGTCCTAACCCCGGCACTTTAACATATCTTACTCCTCCTGGTGGTTGAATTGTAAAGCCGAATGGCATTGGGGAGTATTGATCTCTTCATCCTGTCTGAGGAGCATTGCATCGATAGTAACCTGTCGCTGAAACTGCTTCTCTGTCTCTGGATGGTGCTATGTAGAGGATGTTCAGAGTTCTCCATAATTGACCGTAGCCTACTCAGCACCCTTCGCTCTGCTACCGATGTTAAACTCTCCAGTACTTTGCCCACGACAGAGCCCGCCTTCCTTACCAGCTTATTAAGACGTGAGGCGTCCCTCTTCTTAATGCTGCCTCCCCAACACGCCACCACAAAGAAGAGGGCGCTCTCCACAACTGATCTATAGAACATCTTCAGCATCTCACTACAAACATTGAATGACGCCAACCTTCTAAGGAAGTACAGTCGACTCTGTGCCTTCCTGCACAAGGCATCTGTGTTGGCAGTCCAGTCTAGCTTCTCGTCTAACTGTACTCCCAGATACTTGTAGGTCTTAACCTGCTCCACACATTCTCCATTAATGATCACTGGCTCCATATGAGGCCTAGATCTCCTAAAGTCCACCACCATCTCCTTGGTTTTGGTGATATTGAAATGTTCACTCACCTATGGATACACTTTCAGGGTCTTTTCATCTCATATTCTTGATAGTTATTGCTTATTTATTTATTATTATTTCTTTCTTTTGTATTTGCATAGTTTGTTATCTTTTGCATATTGCTTAGTGCAGTCTTTTATTGCTCCATTATGGTTAGTATTCTATTATGGATTTACTCAGTATGCCTGCAGGAAACTGAATCTCAGGATTGTATCAGGTAACATATATGTAGCTTGATAATAAATTTAGTTTGAACTTTAAATTTTGAACTTTTGAGTTCCTCTAGCATTTTGTATGAGTAAGTTAGATTATGTATAGAGTAAAGAATGTTTAAATATAAAGCACAGAGCTTTTTCTCACTAAACATTGAGAATGTTTTGCAGTATGACAATAACAAGATTTTGGGAAAAGTTTTACAACTGATCAAAAACATGAGCCATGTTCCATGAGAAAAAGCCACGTAAGCAAGATGATTTAACTTTTGCTTGTACAAGCACTGAACAGACCAACCTCTCTAGTTTCAGAAGATCATCCTTCATCTAGAACACAGACAACTGTATCTACTTTATCTTCCCTAGAGAGCTTAGAGTGATTAAGATAAATGTTCTGGCACATCCATTGTTTCATGTTCGAATATTTTTATTCAAAATGGCATCAAAGCATTCCAAAATATGAACAGACGAATATCCAAATTATATTGAATTGTAGTCATTGTCAACTAACATTTAATTGGCTGAATATTCCAAAGGAAACAGGAGAAACTGGTCGCCCCACTGTATTATAGATCTTACATAAAATATGTAGCAGATGTCAACTCCATCTGGAGGCCTGCCTTTCCTTCATTCTAGTTCAATGTGGACATAGTTACTGTTTGCCTATTTCCTAAAGGTATATGCTTTGTGATTCCAAAGCATATTTCCAGGTTTCACAGAACACACAGGAGTTGGAATAGAATTTACAGAGTTGGAAACAGAAAAGCTCCCTGATTCTCAGGAGTTCTCTGCTATGTTTGATTGAGCAATGCAACAGAGATTGAACTTGTCTAAACTATGTACAGTCTCTCTAATTATGACATGACATTATTTCAGAGTAGGACATTCATAAGGTTAGTTCCAAAACCTGTAGGATTCAAAATGTTACTTTTATTTTATTCATTCAAGGGATGTGGGCTTTGCAGGCATTTGCTCACCCTTGAGAAGATGGCGGGGAGCTGCCTTCTTGAACCACTTCAATCCTTGTGGTGTTAGGAGTGCTGTTAGGGAGGGAGTTCCAGTATATATATTTTCTGGAATATATTAAAAGCAATCTATTTTCAAATAGATATTTATTACGGCTTGGAAGAAACTTTCAGGTGGTGGTGGTGTTCTCAGGATCCTTCTCATTGGTTGAAGTTTTTGATTTGGAAGGGGCTGTTCTGACTGTGACTGAGTCACAGGAAACTGTTAAATAATAAATGCAAAAGCTCTTTACTCGTCATGACAAACAGGCATTCTACTGAGACCCTCTCAGTAAAATCTCTATAAACTCAACATACATCGAGCTTTTATACTTTTAAGAACAAAGGTAACAGTGGGTGATTCAATATAATTCCATGGCTTACAGTGGTATCATTTACTTCACTATGTTGTGTCTGACAAATACCCACTGTGTTATGTATCTTCAATGGAAGCACAATGTAAATGACAAACCACCTCTGAATGTCTTTACTGGGACAAAGCAATTCACATGGATAGTCAGAGGTTAATTTACAAAGTGGTTGATTGGTTCTTGGGCATCAGAATCAGAATCAAGTTTAATATCACTGGTGTATATTGTGAAATTTGTTATTTAGTGGCAGCACTACTTTGCAATATACAATTAAAATGTATAAATTTCAAGAACACACACACACACACATATATATATATATATATATATATACACATAAATAAACTTTTAAAGGAATGCAAAGAAAGAGCAAAAATAAAAGTAGTGAGACAGTGTTCATAGGCTCATTGTCCATTTAGAAATCTGATGGCCGAGGGGAAGAAGCTGTTCCTGAAAATTTAGTGTGTGCCTTCAGGCTCTTGTACCTCCTCTGACGTGGTAGCAAAGAGAAAAGGGCAAGTCCTGGGTAATGGTGATCCTTAATGATGGATGCTGCCTTCTTGAGGCATTGCCTTTTGAAGGTGCCCTTGACGTTGCAAAGGCTAGTGACATGAAGGAGCTGACTGAGTTTACAACCTTCAGCAACTTTTTCCGATCCCATACAGTGGCCCCTGCATACCAGATGGTGATGTAATGTTACACTGCTCTCCACAACACACCCGTAGAAATTTACAAGGGCCTTTGGTGACATACCACGTCTCCTCAAACTCTTCATGAAATATGTAATTACATCAATATGTTGGACCTAGGATAAATCTTCAGAGACATTGACACCCAGGAGCTTGAACCTGCTCACCCTTTCCACTGCTGGTCCCTCGATGAGGACTGGTGTGTGCAGTGGCGTAGCTAAGGTATGGCAGGTATGACACGTGCCCTGGGCACCACTTGAAGGTAGGCGCCAATGAACAGTTTATATTAAAGTCAGACAAGCCATCCTCAGATAGTGAAAAAAGAATTTTCTTCAGATGTATGATCTGTCTTTGATTATCATGGGTGAGAAGCACAAGGATGGCCTTATTTCACAGCATTGTGTAAGAAGACCATGAAACGTTTCTTCACGAAGAAGAAGGAAAGTGGAGCTGAAGGATGGAAGAGACGAAAGTTGGAGGCAGAGGAAGCCAAGAAGTCAAGCAAGTTCTTCATGCACTTCTTTGAAAAGCCCGGAACACATAGTTCAACACGTTCCATGGACTCTCCTGCACCTGCTACAAGATGGTTAGAATCCGAAGGTGGATCAAGTAAAAATACATCACAAGCCAAGGAGAAAGTCAAGTCAGATAAATCCGAGTATGACAAAATTAAGAGTGAGGCTGCCACAGAGAACGTGGACATGACAGGAGGGGAAGACGATGGTGGTGGTGGTGATGTTGAGTTTATTGATGAGATTTTACCTGACGAGATTGAACCTGACGACACTGAACCTAGTGAACTGGATGGTGTCAAAGAGCCTTGAACTGTCACACCAGAAATGATTGAACAGCATGAAATTGGACTTCTGAAGCTCGATAAGGATACTGGAAAAGCAATTCTGCCTGATGTGTTGAGAACAGTAATAATAAAGCTGGATTCGGAGTATTTCCAGAACAGTGAGGCACCTTTCCTACCAACAAATAACCGCTCAATGAACAAAACTCAGTTCAAGAGGAAATTGGGAAATGGTCGTGGTGAGGAAGTGACTAGCTCATGTCTGCTCTATTCCCCTTCTACAAAGTCTGCATTTTGAACCTGTTGTCTTCTCTATTCCTGGTCAGACCATCAATCCTCATTGGAGCAGGAAAGTGGATTCAACCAGTGGAAAGCACCTGAAAGGATTAGTGTTCATGAAAATGCCGAGAATCATCGGGAATGCTTCACACAGTGGAAAGAAACGGAAAGAAATTTAGCTGGAAACACTGGAGTTATGGACACGGTATTTCAGTCACAGATTGAGAAGGAAAAGCAGAAGTGGCGTGATATCTTGATGAGAATCCTTCACTGCATAAAATTCCTTACGACTCAGGACCTGGCATTGCGAGGACACAGGGAGTCACTTCAGCTAGATGATGACTCCAATGTGGGAAATTTCCTTGGCTTACTGAAACTACTGGCCATCTTTGACCCAGTCGTAAAAGAACACCTCACTCATTTGGAACGTCATCCTAGATCCACATCTTATCTTTCACCAGGTATCCAGAACGAATTCATCCACTTGATGGCATCCACTGTTCACCAGAGTTTTACTGAGAAGTATTCGTAAAGCCAAGTACTATGGTCTCATGTTCGACTCGACTCCTGATCAGGCACACCGTGAGCAGATGTCAGAAGTAGTGAGGTGTGTGGAAGTTGATTTTGAGAGGAAAATAGTCTGTGTTAGAGAGTCCTTCCTTGGTTTTATCCAGATAAGCCAGAAGGATGCTGAGAGCTTGGTTGAAGACATCCTGAAACAGCTAGAGAAGGATGAAATGGAGCTACAAGATTGTCAGTCATAGTGCTGTGACAACGCTGCTGTGATGGCTGGACACAGAAGTGGTGTTCTTCAAAGAATAAGTGAGAAAAACAACCTGGCAGAGTTTGTGAATTGCAACAATCACTCACTCAACTTGATCGGTGTACATACAGTCAAGCAGGATACAATGATGGTGACATTTTTTGAAAACATTGAAGCTCTCTACGTGTTTTTCTCTCATTCAACACAGCACTGCGAAAAACTCAAAAACGCTGTGCCTGTGGTTGTTAAGTCGGAGTCCGAAACCAGGTGGAGTGCAAGGACAGGAGCAGTGAAGCCCATCAACAAGTACCTGGAGGAGATACTTCAATTTCTCCAGGGCATGACAGACAATGAAAATGAGATCAGTGAAACAAGAAGTGACATAAGGCAGCTGTACAACCGTATGTTGAGTTACAATTTTCTGATTTTGCTAGGATTTTGGAACAGAGTACTCATTCACATTGACCATATTCAAAAGAGGCTGCAGGATCCTAGCATGAACTTCCACAATGTTGCTCTGGATTTGAAAGCCCTCCAAGATAATTTTAATGATGAAAGAGAAGTGTTGGTCAGTGAGTCACTTAAAGAAGGAGTCGGTCTCTGTCAAGAATGGAATATTGAAGTTGAAAGACGTCAGAGGCAAAAGAAATGAACGGCTGATGAGAACTCGAGAGACACTGGGTTAACAGCTAAGGAGGAAATGGAAAGAGTCATGAAGTGAACACTTGACCATCTTCACTGAGAAATGGACGAAAGGTTCACTTATTTGCACCACACTGATGCCAAGTTTGGGTTCCTTCTCGATGTCGAGGGACTGTGTTACAGCACCGACAGTAACAACCTAAAGAAGAGGTGCGAAAATTTGGGTGATTTGTATAGCTCTGATGATGATGGACAACAGCTATATGAAGAAATTTTGGATCGCAGAATGTTACTATCAAGGTGGATCAACATGAAAATATCAAGACCTGAAGAGCTTCTTGAATTTATTCTTCAGTATGGAGATGAGAGCGTCTTCCCCAATCTTCACATTACTATTCAGATAATGCTACCCATCACAGTTTCCATCGCCAGCTGTGAGAGATCATTCCGCTAGATATTCCGCTTGTATTTGAGAGCCTCCATGGGTCAAGGCAGACTCTGTGATCTTGCTCTGCTGAGTGTAGAAAGAGAAGAAACTGAAAAAACTGACGTTGATCACATCATAGACCAATTTGCATCAATGAAAGCAAGGAAGGTGCAGTTATAATTTCCATGTAGTGCCATTACTTGTTAATTGAAAGATTAATGAGCTTGACTTGTATTTTTGAGCTGATATTATGGTAAAGTTATCTAAAAGATGGGTGTCAGATGTTTGGACAGGGGCGCAATTTCAGTGCTTGCCATAGGCACTATTTTCCGTAGATACACCCCTGGGTGTATGTTCCCCTGACTTTCCCTTCCTGACATCCACAATCAATTTCTTAGTTTTACTAACATTTGAGTGCAAGGTTGCTGTGACAGCACTCAACCAGCTGATCTATCTTGCTCCTGTACACCTCCTCATCACCATCTAAAATTCTACCAACAGTAGTTGTGTCATCAGCAAATTTATACATAGCGTTTGAGCTGTGTTTAGCTACAGAGTCGTGGGTGTAGAGAGAGTAGAACAGTAAGCTAAGCACACATCCGTAAAGTGCACCAGTGTTGATTGTCAGCACGGAGGAAATGTTATTTCCAATCTGCCCTGACTGTGGCCTCCCACTGAGTAAGTTAAGGATCCATTTACAGAGGGACATGCAGAGGCCCAGATTCTGGAGCTTGGTGATTAGAACCGAGGGTATGATTGTGTTGAATGCTGAGCTGTAATCAATAAATAGCAGTCTGATGTATGTATTGCTATTGTCCCAGTGATCCAAAGCGGGTGGAGAGACAGTGAAATTACATCTGCTTTAGACTTAATGTGATAATCAGAGGTTAAGGGGAAAAGGCAGGAGAATGGTTTTAGTTGAATAATAAATCAGCCATGATTGAATGGTGGAGCAGACTTGATTGGCTAAATGGCTTAATTCTGCTCCTATATGTTATGGTCTCATGGTATTCTAAAAACTTATGGGCACAGAGAACCTGGACACCCAAAATTGATGCTTTGGGAGGCGGACTCTTTGTGGACACAAAAATCCCAAATCTTTATAGATAGAGGAAATATGACAATGATTATGTTTGATGTGTTTAGTGAAGATATGTTTGGCCAGGAGCTTCCTTTGCTGAGGAAGTCTCTTGCCTGAGAGAAACAAAAGATTGCAGATGCTGGATCTGGGGAATCTCAGTGGGTTGTTCAGCATCTGTGGAAGGAAGGGAACTGTCAAAGTTTCAGGTCCAAACCCTGTAGCAGGACTGAATCATGATTTAATGTAGACAATTAACATAGCCCCATTGTCTTACATTCAGCAGATGCATATGAGAATGTCCTCGAGTAATGTCACTTCACAAACCATATCTCCTGAGCAGTCAGCCTCCTCCTGTGGGCCAGTAATCTATGCTCTGCAGACAGTTCTGAGTTCTGTTTGTTTTCATAGCTGGTCTTTTAATTTAAAAACTAATTACTGCTTGTAATTTACATTTGAACATGTTGTTTCTTTTTCAAGACTGGTTCTCATTTGTACTAATGCTGGCTATCCACATAATTCCGGAAAGATGTTATATGTCTCTAAATTGCAAAGCTCTGTATAATGAATGAGTCTTGGTGAGTTGCTGAAGTGCAAGCTAAAACTCTAGTGTGTTGGTGGTGGGGTGAGCGAATGGTTGTGGGTAGGGGTGCTCATCAAGTGGACTAATATGCCATTATCTGGTGTTAATCTTGTTGAGCGTTATTTTTTGTATTTGCACATTTTGTCTTCTTTTGGTTCCTTGTCTGTCTTTGTGTGTAGATTTTCATTGGTTCTTATGTATTTCTTTGTTCTCTGATGAATGTTTGCAAGGGAATGAATCTCCAAGTAGTATATGGTGACTTATGTGTACTTTGATAAGTAATTTATTTTGAACTTTAACATCGAGGCTGCAGTCTTCCCAACAAGTGGAGAGTATTCTATATACCCTCTGACTTGAACTTTGTAGATGCTGGACAGGCTTTGGGATGTTAGGAGATGAGTTATTCACTACTGGATTCCTTGTCTTTAACATGCTCTTGTAGCCAGATCTGTGAATAGGTATTCCATTTTAGTTTCTGGTCAATAGTGAATCTTCAGATATTGGTAGTGGGGGATTCAGTGTCGGTAATGACAGTTAATGTTAGAGGGTTAAACACTGATAATTTTGGGATAATACATTTTTTGGAGTCTTACCTGTAGAGCACACATCAAAGCTGCACAATCCCAGCTGGTGATCTGCCATTCATTCATAAATGTAACTGCTGTATTTAATTTCACAATATATGCTTCAGACATCTGTTGGGAATTTTAGACCTTCACAAAACTATGTTTGCCCATTCTTTTTAGTCTACTTTCTAAATGCTATTAAATTACAATAGAAGGAATATTGAAGTTGAGCCTATCAAGGGAAATAGGTTTTTCTTAACTGTTTTATCTCAGTACCGCAAATAAGTTTTCCCTCTGCCTCCTCTGTTCCAAAGCAAACAAGCCTGTTGTCATAACTAAAATTCTTCAGCTCTGACAGCATCCTCAAAATACCTCTCTGATGCTGTCACAAACTTCCTGTAACATGGCACCCAGAAATAATTGGAATAAATGGTCTATTGTTTAATGGAGTCCAAGGATGACTGGCATTGTCTTATATAGAAAACAAGGTAGACTACAGAAAATGTGCCCCAACTACTATCCTTTCTTGACACTAACTCAAAAATGTTCAATCCATTTGGACACCTTCCCTAGTTAACACTATCTTCTCACTGCTAATTCCTTCAATCTGTTTGGTTGTGACTAATGCAATTGCTTTTCCCATTGACTCAGATCCAAGATGCTCTTTGTTTTTATTGTAACATTATCAGCTTAATTCTAGCATCTTGCAAGAGGAAATGTCATTGCAACCACCAATTATGAATCAATAAATCACTAACAAGTAATTTTTGACCACATTTAAAATTATGCAATATTTTTATTGCAGCAAGGGCCCCAGTAAAGATATTTAAAACATCTTTAGGCACAGATGATGTGCAGAAGTTTGGAGGATAGCTAATGCTGTTCCATTGTTTAAGAAAGGCTCAAAAAATAAGATGGGGAATTATAGGCCAGTGAGCATGACATTAATAATGGAAATGTTATTGGAAGGTGTTCTAAAGGACCCGATATATAACTATTTGGATAGACAGGGATTGATTAGGGATAGTCATCATGGTTTTGTGCATGATAAGTCGTGTCTAACCAATCTTAAAGGAGTATTTCAAGGAAGTTATCAGGAAAGTTGATGAAGGTAATGCAGTGGATGTTGTCTACATAGACTTTAGCAAGTCTTTGACAAGGTCCTGCATGCGAGAAGGTTGAGTTGCTTGGTGTTCAAGATGACATAGTTAATTGGATTAGCCTTTGGCTTTGTGGAAGAAAGCAGAGAATGGTTGTATATGGATGCCTCTCTGGCTGGAGGCTTGTTACTAGTAATGTGCCACAGGAATTGGTGCTGGGTCCATTGCTATTTGTCATCTATATCAACAATCTGGATGATAACGTGGTAAACTGGATCAACAAATTTGTGGAAGACACCTAGATCGGGGGTATATTGGACAACGAGGAAGATTATTATAGTTTGTAGTGGGTTCTGGAGCAGCTGGAATTTAATGCAAACAAGTGTGAGGTGTTGCACTTTTGGAGGGTTGGCCTTAAACGGTGAGTGGCAGGGCACTGTGGAGTGCGATAGAACAGTGTGATACGCGAATACAGATCCATGATTCCTTGAAAGTGGTGTCATAGGTAGATAGGGTTTTGAATAGTTTTTGACAGAGTAAGTTTTGTCCTTCATAAGACAATGTATTGAGTACAGGAGATGAGATGTTATGCTGAAATTGTGTAAAACGGTGAGGTCTAATTTGGAGTATTGTGTGCAGTTTTGGTCACCTACCTATGGAAAGGATAGGTGACAGAAAGAGTGCAGAGAAAATTTACAAGGATGTTGCTGGGACTTGACCATCTGAGTTATAGGGAAAGGTTGAATAGATTTGGACTTTATTCCCTGGAATGGGGGGAAATTTGATAGAGATATATAAAATTATGAGGGGTATAGATAGGATAAAGATGAGCACACTTTTTCCACTGAGGGTGGGTGAGACTACAACTGGATGCCATGGGTCAAATGTGAAAGGTGAAATGTTTAAGGGGAACATGAGATGATCTTCTTCACTCAGAGGGTGGTGAGTGAGAGCATGGAATGAGCTGCCAGCACAAGTGGTGGATACAGGTTTGATGTCAACATTGAAGACAAATTTAGTTAGGTACATAGATTGGAGGGGCATGTAGGGTGAAAGTCTGAGTGTATGTTGATGGGACTAGGCTGATTAATGGTTCAGCATGGACTAGATGGGCCAAAGGGCCGGCTATTCTGCCGTAGTGTTCTATGACTCTCTGACTCGATGACAGCAGCTCCAATAACCACACATTACAACAGTGGTGTAAAGAAGAGTATCTCTGAACACACATGTTAAACTTTGAAGTGGATGGGCTGCAGAAGACCACAAACATATACTCAGTGGCCACTTTATATGTACAGGGGGTGCCTAATAATATGGCCCCTGAGTGAATTTACTACTTGTCCCAGATATATACTAATGATAATGTGAAGAGTTAGGCTGTAAATTCGGAATTTCTAGTCCCTGATAAGGATGATTGACACCAAAGGAAATCTTGGTGGCTCTGTTGCAGAGATGAAATGGAAGAAAGCCAGAAAGGTAACAAGACCACTGAACAGAAGAAGTAGCTGCATAAGTATACTCAGACAAAAAAAAATCTCCTACTCTGTAATCTGGTGAAACAGAGCAATAGCAAACACAGAATTAACCCTGAAGATCAAACAAACAACTTCAAAAAGACACAGAAAAGCTAGCAAATAGAACGTGTAGATATCAGCTGAAATTGCAAATAGTGAAATATGAGGCAATTATTCAGGACCAAGCAGAGACTGAATGGTGAAAGTTTAGAAGAAGCACTAATGTAGACACAGATGTAGCGGTTGAGTTACTGGACTTGCAGCCAATCTTCTGGACTATTGATCCATAGACTGGTGCTCACATCGCAATGCAGCTGCTGGGGAGTGTAAATACCAGCCATTAAGTAAGTCTAACCTTGGTAACCTTGAGCACATCAGATTGTTGTAAAAACACCTGGCTCTTTGGGAAAGGTGATAGGAAACAGAAAGCTGATACAGTTGAAAAACAATTGAGATACCTAGGTTAAAACCAAACTATTTGGAAGTTGTAGTGTTGTCAGTCATTGGGTGTGCAAAAAAAATGATGTGATGCAGCAAACGGACAACTGATCGGGCATTGGTCTGATGAATTCAACTTCAACTTTAGCTAAGTACAGCTCATTTTTTTGTGTCATGTGGCCCTTCTTTCTAATGTATAGGATCAGTCTGTGTGCCCATCAGATAATCAGAAGAGATGGTAGACTGGGGTACCGGGAAAGAGCAGGGATGCTTCAACCTAAAAGGGAGGGAGAGGAGTTAATGGTTAGGTACAAGCTTTTTTTTTGGGTGGTGGTGTTGGTGGGGGGGGGGGGGGGAACTGTAAATATTTTGCTTACTTTTGAAAAGTAAAAAAAATCTCCTATTTGCATCAGATACACCCAGGATAATGTACAAGTTCCTTTGCAATGTTCCAAAATGAGTGCAAAGTGATGGATGTTATCCTCTTGTGGTCCTGACATGGGAATAGTAAAGGAAACTGCACAAAGCATTCAGTCCAATTTCCTCCGGGTCAACCATGGATGTTGTAATGTCTCAGCTGTCTACGTGATATGCAAGCTCATGATATTTAGAGCATGTTGTTGCCCATGTAACAGGGTCCCCCTCTCCATGTAGCTGATGAATCCACAGGAACGGCAGAGACCAATATAGTCTGGCACCGCAACATTGCAGGAGTGGCCAGTCAGCGTTGAACTCAACTTAGGACTGCAGCTCCGGATTTTTCTGTGGGGTTTACTCTCGAAGCCTTCCCCATGAGTCGGTACAGTTGCAAGGCAGCTGAGGTTTGCGATCAGAATGTTCATTCCCTTAGATGAGCATTCAACCGTGGCTGACAAGCCTTATCTGCCCAAAGTGACTAGATTTAAGGCACTAGTAACCCGCCTTTCTCCCTCCTCCTGTCAGAAGAAACAGTTCCACCAGGCTTAGTAGCTAAGCTACACGTGAAGGCCAAGAGCTGGACTTGGTTGTCAGAGGCTTTTTGAGACGAACACCATTGGCAGCATTTAATAGTTGTAGGAGTTTATCCCCACAACCCCACCCCTGGTCTTAACCTTCAGACATCATCAGCTGCAGAATACTGAGAAAAGATGTTACATAAATGAATCTAAAAAAAACCTGAAGTGGCTGGTAATCTGAAATAAAACAGAAAATGCTGGAAACATTCAGCAGGTCAGTCAGCATCTGTGAAAGGGGAAAAAAATAACATTTCAATTGTGATAACAATGCTTTTCTGATGTAATATCTTGGAGTTGAAATGTTAACTCTGTTTCTGCTTTCACTAGTGCTATCTGGTCTGCGGAGCATTTCTAGCAATGCCTGTTTTATTAGATGATTGAATTACAAGGCAAAGGAATATAACAAAACTGCTAGTACCAGACAAGTCACTTGATTTGCTGTCTCCTAGAGTTGTGTGTTTTGACCTTTTCATCAGGAAGAGATTGACCCCTATCTCAATTGTTGTCTATGTGGTGTTTGCACTGTCTTGTATAATATATGTAATTCATATTCTGTAAGATGTCTGAACCTACATGTCTGTGATGATGCTCTAAGCAAGATTTTTTTCATTGTAGCTGTACTTGTACAATGGCAATAAACTCAAATTGACCTGATGTTTATCCATTAACTTTGAAGGTTCCCACAGCACTTGAGTTTAATACCGCATTTCAAAGGTTGATAAAGCCATTGTAAATTATCCCCAATGTAGGTGAGTGGTAGTAAAATAATGGTGGAGTTGATAAGCGTGTAAGAGAGAATAGATTATACGGAAATAAATAGGAGAATGAGATTGAGTTTGGTCTCAGATCAGGTTCAGATACAATTGGATTAATGACTTCTTTCTATGTTGTAATGAAAAATATGAAATATGATTCAAGGTAATGGAGTGAGCCCAGGAGAGATCCACTAAAGTGATAAAAGAAATGAGAGGCATTAGCAATCTTGAATTATTAAAGAACATCTCTTTCCCAATGGTGGACTCAGAAATGTGATCATTAGAGGGAGATCTCTGAGAGGACCACTCACTGAAGGGTTGATGGGAATCTGAAGATATTGCTGTGGTAAATTCTGAAGGATTGCATCTAATAATGGATGAATAAAAAACAAAAGAGGATTATTTCTGGAATAGGGGAGGATACAGACTTTTTGGCAGGGTTATTGGTCAAAATCATGCTTCATTATATGACCTACCGACAATCTGGGCATTGAACTGGCTCTCCGTCTGCTGTAATTTCTATCCTTCCTTAAGAGTGCTGGACTGTAGCTGTATGCAAAAATACTCCATCACAGGTGATCCAGATACCATATGATGCGCTTTTTTGCTAGCCCTTTGTACTAGCCACCAATGTGAATGAGCATTGCCTGGGCTAAATTAATTATGTTTATTTAGTCGTTCCACTCTTGTTTCATGCCTAACACCAACACAAAAAGAACCGATAGATGCTCTACCAAGGTGATAGCAAAATATTTATGGATTCTTGATGGCACCCTGCTTCTTCCCATGTAAACTGGAGAAACAGTTTGTTCCCACTTCTCTCCTATAGTCTCTGTTATTTCATTTATCTCTGCACAACTGGATCTAATCCACTTTCAGATGGCAACTTGCCTTCTGTCTTAAAATTCTGCCAAAGAATTCCCTGTATGAACAATCCTTTGTGAAAAGAAATTACCATTCCTCAAGTGGTAACTCTCAGCCTATAGCCTTTGTTATTGATTCATCAGCCAGTAGTTTCAACCACTTACTGCTCCCCCCCTCATGCCTTCCATAATCAGAAACAAATCTATTTTGATGCTGGATCTAAACATTGGCCAAATAGAATTCCCTCCCGTCTCACCACTCCCCCAAACAGTGCAATTGCTTTATTTTTCATTTTGAACCAGAATCAGAAATGAAAAACATTATTTAAGAAGCTGGAATCAGTGTGTAGACAATTTTGAGATAAGGGAAACTGTCTGATAGATTGATATCATGCTGAAAATAAACGTGGTGCCAGACTACAATACACACTGTGACATTCAGCACATTGTCTATGAAGCACAATAATGGCCCTTGGCTTGTCGAGTTCTTTGTTTGATAACAGATGACTTTGCACAGCAGGTCAAGTGCTCTATTGCTGTCGAGTTTAAATTGTCTGTCTGCCTCAGGAGGGAAAAATGATCTCTGAAGATAGTCTCTAACAAGTGTTATCTTGGGTACTGAACAGACCCAGGGTCTAAAACAATCATCATTCTGTTTAAATTGTTCTGCTACAAGCCACATTAGAAAATGTGAAATGGGATCATTTGGCAGTATTTGATTTTTGGCTGGGAAAAGATCGGATGATTGAAAACACCGGACTGAGTAGATTTCTTAAAATGTATAAAATTACAACACATCGTTTTTATTGCAAAATCCTCAAATGTCAAATTGTGTTAGATGTTTTCCTTTGATAGTAGAAGGTATGAGAAGAAAATTTTGATTAGATACAGAAGAATATTAGCTAAAAAGTTTGTGTTGTGGTTAGTAACATTCAACGACCTACTTTATGAATTGTAATGTTTTCTTTTAAGCTAGCTTGGTATGCATTGATTTCAAAAGCCATCAGAATGCCTAATGGGTAGATTGCCAGCTCTGAAAACTTGGAAGACCAGTATAGCACTGGCAATTCATTAACGTTCTATATGTTAGCCTGATGTTTTAGGTTTACATTCACCAGGGAGTGCCTTTTGACCTAACTCCCTTTTAGACTCCCTTGCCAACTCCCTACCAACTCTACGTTGAATGCCAATACTAAAAAGTGACTGTTAGGGAATAGTAAAAACGTATGGAATATGAAAGCAAGATTGAAATTTTTTTTGTTCTACACAAAACTACATCTTCACTGTACCAGCATTGCAAGTTGTACAGAATTAATAAACAGCCTATTTATACTACAGTCTCAAAAGCTTTTATGGCCAATGAAATGCTATTGAATTATTAGTCAATTGTGATATAGAGAAATAGAATGGTCAATTTGCAAACAGTGCACTTCTATGTGACCAGAAATCCTGTTTTCTTCTTATCCAGGCTGAAAACAAATAAAGATAGGGCAGTCATTAAGCACAGGAAGATGACATAAGGTTGTGTTATGGTAGGAAAGAGATGAGAGTCTTGGAATAAGAGAAGTCAGTTTTGCTGTTGGAAATCAGGGGAATGGTCCTATGTTCCCTGGCTTGCTGTCCAGTATTTGTATTAGAGAGCCATTTGTACTGACAAGTCAGAAGCAGGTGGCTCAGCCTTAAAGAGAAACATAGAAACATAGAAAACAGGTGCAGGAGTAGGCCATTTGGCCCTTCGAGCCTGCACCGCCATTCAGTATGATCATGGCTGATCATCCAACTCAGAACCCTGTACCTGCTTTCTCTCCATACCCCCGATCCCTTTAGCCACAAGGGCCATAGCTAACTTCCACTTAAATATAGCCAATGAACCGTCCTCAACTGTTTTCAGTGGCAGAGAATTCCACAGATTCACCACTCTCTGTGTGAAGAAGTTTTTCCTCATCTCGGTCCTAAAAGGCTTCCCCTTTATCCTTAAACTGTGACCCCTCATTCTGGACTTCCCCAACATCGGAAACAATCTTCCTGCATCTAGCCTGTCCAATCCCTTTAGAATTTTATATGTTTCAATAGGATCCCCCCTCAATCTTCTAAATTCCAGTGAGTATAAGCCTAGTCGATCCAGTCTTTCTTCATATGAAAGTCCTGCCATCCCAGGAATCAATCTGGTGAACCTTCTCTGTACTCCCTCTATGGCAAGAATGTCTTTCCTCAGATTAGGGGACCAAAACTGCACACAATATTCTAGGTGCGGTCTCACCAAGGCCTTGTACAACTGCAGTAGAACCTCCCTGCTCCTGTACTCAAATCCTTTTGCTATGAATGCCAACATACCATTTGCCTTTTTCACCACCTGCTGTACCTGCATGCCCACCTTCAATGACTGGTGTACAATGACACCCAGGTCTCGTTGCATCTCCCCTTTTCCTAATCGGCCACTGTTCAGATAATAATCTGTTTTCCTGTTCTTGCAACCAAAGTGGATAACCTCACATTTACCCACATTAAATTGCATCTGCCATGAATTTGCCCACTCACCTAACCTATCCAAGTCACCCTGCATCCTCTTAGCATCCTCCTCACAGCTAACACCGCCACCCAGCTTCATGTCATCCGCAAACTTGGAGATGCTGCATTTAATTCCCTCGTCTAAATCATTAATATATATTGTAAACAACAGCGGTCCCAGCACTGAGCCTTGCGGTACCCCACTAGTCACTGCCTGCCATAATGAAAAGGTCCCGTTTACTCCCACTCTTTGCTTCCTGTCTGCCAACCAATTCTCTATCCACATCAATACCATACCCCCAATACCGTGTGCTTTAAGTTTGCACACTAATTTCCTGTGTGGGACCTTGTCAAAAGCCTTTTGAAAATCTAAATATACCACATCCACTGGCTCTCCCCTATCCACTCTACTAGTTACATCTTCAAAAAATTCTATAAAATTCGTCAGACATGATTTTCCTTTCACAAATCCATGCTGACTTTGTCCGATGATTTCACCTCTTTCCAAATGTGCTGTTATCACATCTTTGATAACCGACTCTAGCATTTTCCCCACCACCGATGTCAGACTAACCAGTCTATAATTCCCCGGTTTCTCTCTCCCTCCTTTTTTAAAAAGTGAGGTTACATTAGCCACCCTCCAATCCTCAGGAACTAATGCAGAATCTAAGGAGTTTTGAAAAATTATCACTAATGCATCCACTATTTCTTGGGCTACTTCCTTAAGCACTCTGGGATGCAGACCATCTGGCCCTGGGGATTTATCTACCTTTAATCCCTTCAATTTACCTAACACCACTTCCCTACTAACATGTATTTCCCTCAGTTCCTCCATCTCACTAGACCCTCGGTCCCTTACTATTTCCGGAAGATTATTTATGTCCTCCTTAGTGAAGACAGAACCAAAGTAGTTATTCAATTGGTCTGCCATATCTTTGTTCCCTATGATCAATTCACCTGTTTCTGACTGTAAAGGACCTACATTTGTCTTGACCAATCTTTTTCTTTTCACGTATCTATAAAAGCTTTTACAGTCAGTTTTTATGTTCCCTGCCAGCTTTCTCTCATAATCTTTTTTCCCTTTCCTAATTAAGCCCTTTGTCCTCCTCTGCTGGATAGCAGAAGATAGCAGTTGCTCTCTGGTTAAGAGCAACTACTGACAAAACAGGCTCCTTGCTTCAAACCTGACAATGTACAATTGGCTGTAGGCAAGGACATTGCAAATCTGCAAAATCTTGCAGTTTAATACCAGAATCTATTGATGGGCTTGTACCTTGAGCTGCTGGAGCATCTCTGCACCTGGAGCAGAGAAGAGTACCCAGACAGTGGAAAACATCCTGTATTGTCCCGGTACCGAAGAAACCACAACCAAAGGAGTTGAATGACTTCAGACCTGTTGCCTTGACGTCGCACGTGATGAAGACCATGGAGCGGCTGATAATACAGAATCTGAGGCCACAAACCAGGCACGCCCAGGATCCTCTTCAGTTTGCGTATAAGGAGAAGGTGGGAGTGGAGGATGCTATCACGTATTTGCTGCACAAATCCCTCTCTCACCTAGATGGGGTCAGTTGTGCTGTGAGGATTACATTCCTGGACTTCTCTAGTGCCTTTAACACCATCCAGCCCAAGATCTTAAGGCACAAACTAACGGAGATGGGAGTAGACTCTCACATGGTGGATTGGATAGTGGACTACTTGACAGATAGACCTCAGTATGTGCGGTTGGGAGACTGTAGGTCTGACACGGTGGTCAGCAGCACAGGAACGCCGCAGGGAACCGTACTCTCTCCGGTCCTGTTCACCCTGTACACATCAGACTTCCAATATAACTCGGAGTCCTGCCATGTGCAGAAGTTCGCTGATGACACGGCCATAGTGGGGTGTGTCAGGAATGGACAGGAGGAGGAGTATAGGAAACTGATACAGGACTTTGTGATATGGTGCAACTCAAACTACCTGCGTCTCAATATCACCAAGACCAAGGAGATGGTGGTGGACTTTAGGAGATCTAGGCCTCATATGGAGCCAGTGATCATTAATGGAGAATGTGTGGAGCAGGTTAAGACCTACAAGTATCTGGGAGTACAGTTAGACGAGAAGCTAGACTGGACTGCCAACAGAGATGCCTTGTGCAGGAAGGCACAGAGTCGACTGTACTTCCTTAGAAGGTTGGCGTCATTCAATGTCTGTAGTGAGATGCTGAAGATGTTCTATAGGTCAGTTGTGGAGAGCGACCTCTTCTTTGTGGTGGCGTGTTGGGGAGGAAGCATTAAGAAGAGGGACGCCTCACGTCTTAATAAGCTGGTAAGGAAGGCGGGCTCTGTCATGGGCAAAGTACTGGAGAGTTTAACATCGGTAGCTGAGCGAAGGGCACTGAGTAGGCTACGGTCAATTATGGATAACTCTGAACATCCTCTACATAGCACCATCCAGAGACAGAGAAGCAGTTTCAGCGACAGGTTACTATCGATGCAATGCTCCTCAGACAGGATGAAGAGGTCAATACTCCCCAATGCCATTAGGCTTTACAATTCTACCGCCAGGACTTAAGAACTTTTTAAAAGCTATTATTAATGCTTTTTGAGATAGTGATTTAGATGCATATCATATTTTTTTACTGAGTTAAGTATTGTATGTAATTAGTTTTGCTACAACAAGTGTATGGGACATTGGAAAAAAGTTGAATTTCCCCATGGGGATGAATAAAGTATCTATCTATCTATCTATCTATCTATCTATCTAATTAACTCAAAACCAACCTGGCTTAAATGTGATGAAATATCCCATGGCATTTCCATTAAAGCTACAAAATGAATAAAGCAGGTGAGTTAAAATGGTTAAAGAGAAAGGTTTTATGGAGAAGATGGAGAGATTTAGGGATGAATCTAGGTGAAGGTATGCTGCCAGTGATGGGGTAATTAAAACCAGGACACATACAAGAAGTGAGAATTCAGGGAAGGCAGAGATTGTGGAGTTAGAGGATGTTACAGAAAGAAAGAATGGAAAGGTCATGGAAGGATTTGAAAACAAGGATAAGAATTTTAAAACAACATGCTGAGTTTTTAGCAGTCAATCAACCTTAAAGAATTTGTCTACAACAAGCTTGAGATTAACTCCCTACGGTTACCTGTCTTTCCTGGCTTATTTTAATACCAACAACTCCCAGTTACTTTATCACACAAATGGGATACAATTTTTCAGAGTGCCAATAGCTTTCCAACATGCATTTTAGCATATACAGTACCTTTTCCCTAACCTCCAGCAATTAAATTCTATTCTGGAATCTTGCATCATCATTTATAGAAATAGGTATCCGAGTTACCTTTTTTATTGTTGATAGGATGCAGATGCTACCTGCAAAATGTTTTCATTCCTCTTGTAATTAGTCAACTACATTTGAGGATAAACAGTCACATACAGGCCAGCCAACACAACGATAAATATTATCTTCCCAGTTTGGGTAACTAACACCATTAGATGTTCACTGCAGAATGGTCTTTGGCCTGGGACAATTCTGGGCTCCAATTGGCTTATTCTTGTCACATGTCCCAAGACACTGTGGAAAAACTTTGGTTTGCATGTCATCTATACACTGCAATAGTACAAAGGGAAGTGCAATAACAGAATGCAGAATATAATGTTACAATTCCAGAAAAAGTTCTGTGCAGGTAGTCAATAAGGTTCAAGGGCCACGATGAGGTGGACTGCAAGCTCAGTTTAATCATACAAGATGTTCTTTCAAGAGTCTTATAACAGCAGGACAGAATTTGTCCTTATGGTGCATTTTTCCAGCTTTTATACATTCTGTCCAATGGAAGGGGAGGAGAATAGAGAATGTCTGGGACGGGAGGGCTCTTTAATTATTTTGGATGCTTTAGTGAGTAAGACGTTTAGATGGAGAGGATGCTTTCGCAATAAAAATCTCTTAAGCTTGTTTTAAAATCTAATTCTCCAAGCAAATATAGGCTGTCATATGTTCCTGGGAAATGGCACCACTTACTAAATAGACCATAAGATATATGAACAGAATTAGGCCATTTGGCCCATCAGGTCTGCTCCACCACTTTATCATGGCTGATCTGTTTTCCCTTTCAGCACCCTGTATTCCTTTAAGCCCTGACTATTCAAGAATCTATCAATCTCTGCCTTAAATAAACCCAATGACTTGGCCTCCACAGCCACCTGTGGTAACAAATTCCACAAATTTACCACACTCAGGCTGAAGAAATTCCTCCTCATCTCCGTTTTAAAAGGATGTCCCTCTATCCTGTGACTGCATCCTCTGGTCTAAGACTCTCCCATTAAAGGAAACATTTGTTCCATATCCACTCTATTGAGACCTTTCAACATTTGACAGGTTTCAAGGAGGTCACCTCTCATTCTTCAGAATTCCAGTGAGTACAGGCCCAGAGCCATCAAATGCTCTTCATATGACAAGCATTTCAATCCCGGAATCATTTTTGTCAATGTTCTTTGAACTCTGTCCAATATCAACACATCCTTTCTTAGATAAGGGGCCCAAAACTGCTCATAATACTCCAAGTGAGGCCTCATCAGTGCTTTATAAAGTATCAACATTACATCCTTGCTTTTATATTCTAGTCCTCTTGAAATGAATGCTAGCCTTGCATTTGCGTTTCTCACCACTGACTCAAACTGCAAATGAACCTTCAGGGAATACTGCATGAGGACTCCCAAGTGCCTTTGCAACTCAGATTTTTGAATTTTCTCTCCATTTAGAAAATAATCAACCCTTTTATTTCTGCTACCAACGTGCATGACACTGTAATCCATCTGCCACTTCTTTGTCCATTCTTCTAATCTAAGTCCCTCTGTTCTCTCCAGTTCCTCAAAACTATCTGCCCCTCCACCTATCTTTGTATCATCCACAAATTTGGCCACAAAGTCTTCAATTCCGTCATCCAAGTCATTGACATAACGCAAAAAGAAGCAACTCCCACACAGACCCCTGTGGAACACCACTAATCACTGGCAACCAAGCAGAAAAGGACCTCTTTATTCCCCGAGCAAGCACAAGGAAATCTGCAGATGCTGGAAATTCAAACAACACACACAAAATGCTGGTGGAACACAGCAGGCCAGGCAGCATCTATAGGGAGAAGCGCTGTCGACGTTTCGGGCCTGACGAAGGGTCTCAGCCCGAAACGTCGACAGTGCTTCTCCCTATAGATGCTGCCTGGCCTGCTGTGTTCCACCAGCATTTTGTGTGTGTTGTTCCTCTTTATTCCCACTCCTTTTCCCCTGCCAATCAGCCACTGCTTTAACCATGCTAGGGTGGCATGGTAGCATAGTGGTTAGTATGGCAGGTTAGAGTATCAGCAACCCTAACCCTAATTTATTACACCCTAATTAACTAACCCTAATTTATTTCAATGCTTTAATTAAAACTAAGAAAATATGAATTGGTTTACTGAGTTCAAGAAAACTGAAGAAGTCTTAGTGAACTTAGCTGACGCAAAACCAGCAAAGGGTGGACTACAATGCTGAATCCCAGGGCTGAAATGGCTAGCACAAGAGGGAACAGTTTTAAGGTGCTTGGAAGTGGGTACAGAGGAGACGTCAGGGTTAAGTTTTTTACAGAGAATGGTGAGTGCATGGAATGGGCTGCCAGCGGTGGTGGAGGCAGATATGATAGGGTCTTTTAAGAGACTCCTGGACAGGTACATGGAGCTTAGAAAAATAGAGGGCTAGGGGTAGGCCTAGCTAGTTCTAAGGTAAGGACATGTTCGGCACAGCTTTGTGGGCTGAAGGGCCTGTATTGTGCTGTAGGTTTTCTGTGTTCTATGTTTTAATGCACTACCCCAGTAAACAGGAACTTCAGTGGAACAGTACAGTTTCCTCAGCCCTGAGGTCTGCATGGAACACGATGCCAAATTGAACTATGAATCTTCTACCTATGTTTCACATCCCTCCATTACCTGCATATTTATTTGACTACCTAAAACCCTTTTAAATGTCTCCATCATATCTACTTTCACCACCCTGGCATTCCAAACCAGGCACCTACCACTCACTGAAGGCACAGATTCGATAGGTCAAATGGCCTCATTCTAGTCATAAGAAACATAGGAATAATACGACAAATGTTGCCAAGAAAAGCAAGCAGAGAAAAGGGACTCGAGAGAAAGTATGACCTAGAAATTTGAGAAGATAGCACTTTTATTTCAGTGTTACACAACAAAAAAAATGGAACTTTCCAGGCTTGAAATATGTTAATGACCACTTAGAAGTATAAAGCATAGAAATTGGGATAGAAATAGACCAGATGGGCCTTCGAACCTGCTCTCCCATTTAGAACAACAAATCTCTACTCTCCCTCACACCCCTCGATGCCTTTTGTGTCTAGAAATATATTCAGTAATTTGGTCTCCATGATCTAATGTGGTAGGCTATTAAACGTTTACCAACCCCTGAAAAAATAAAAATTCTCTCCATCTCTCAAAAAGGTGTCTAAATTTACCAAAATGGGTACCATCATATTTATCCACGTTTTGCCACAGGTGGTAGGTACTTTTGAGATGTTTTGTTTCACTACAGAAACTCAGCAGGCACATTCAAATGTCCAAGATACTTTCCACATCAGATGGGCGTGTTCGCTGGAGGGCCTGTTTCTGTGTTGTATGGCTTTGCACCACCATTCCCTTTGCACAATGCCTTTTGTACTTTCCTTAGTGGCTGAGGTCTTAATCCCTGCCCCCTTGACTGTCCCTGCTCTTACCTTCCCTACCATGCCCAAAACTCCCAACTTCATATTTCATGACCTCTGAAACTCACTGAATAAGGCCCAAATCTCAAGTGCCAACATTACAGATCTCTGGCTAGTTAAATCAACAAGTCATGAATGCAGCCGTGATGTTCAAACTCCAGGGTCAAGCTGGATACTCCATGTCAAAAAAAAAACTCTTTTCCTGAAATACCAAACAGGTTTCTGACTGCTGCACCTTAACGTCCCCAATTCCCTGGAATCTGTCTCAGACCCAGATGTCTTGTGTTCCTTTTGTCACTTGCTTTTTCTTTTGCAATTAATCAAATGGGTTTCCCCCATGGGAATCCTGTTGCTTTGCCTTTGATACTGTGCGCTTTATTCGGGAAGACGGAATCTTACAGCAAGGTTCAAGATAGGGCAAGCAACATTATTATGAATGCTCTCCATCGAGTGGAAATGTCACTTCTTTTCCTGATGATCTCATACCATGGGAGGAACAAAATTATCCAAAGGATCTCAAAATTTCACAGTTTGTCGGAATTTCAATGCTGTCTAGGGAAAAAAAATATTGTTCAAAAATTATTCCCTTTTCCAATTCCCATTCAGGAACTAAACTTTAGGCTGTGCTCTGGATCACATGATAACAATTTCTCTCAGCTGATCCTATCAACTGGAATAATTCATTCTCAGTATTCCTTATTCCAGTAGGAGCATAACTCACTGGCATTCAGACTGACCTTATTTAAAATACCCCACAATGATGAACCCATATTATCACTGTATCGGGCATTCCATTTCATAATGCCAGCTTCTGAGTTAAAGAAACCATCTGCCTCTGAGTGGAAGTCTTGACAATGTCAAACATACTGTATAATTTCAAGATCTGGGTGTCAGTCCACCTGACACTGCCAGCAACTGTGGCGTCAAGACAGCTGTTTAAAGTGCTCTCGGCTATATCTGACAGGAAACATGCTGACGAGTTTGAACATTAATTGATGCTTATTTGTGAATGAAAGATGTGCTTTCAAGCAGTAGTGCATTAAATTGGGGGGTTAGAAAAACATTAAACGCTGGTTTGAGTTTAGAAAGATTATGTTGCATTGAAAAACCATGCAAAAGACAGCTGTGATGGGAATTCATATGGTGCGACTCTAAATACTGACTGCGTCCTTTATTTTCAGGTGTTCTACATGTAAATTCTTCTGAGAATATTTCTCACAAGTGCTGATGAGAGAACACATCATTAAATTGGGTGCAAGGGACAATGCATTTGACTTGTGACCTTTCAATTTTAATATTGAAAGTATGAACCAGAGGGTACAGCTTCAGAAGAGGAGATGACCAGAAGAAGAGAATAGAATCCTTTACAACAGAGATGAGGTGGAATTTCTTTAGCCAGAGGGTGGTGAGCCTGTGGAAATCATTACCACAGATGGCTGTGGAGGCCAGATCATTGGGCATATTTAAAGCAGGGGATGATACGTTCTTGATTAGTAACAACACCAAAGATTATGGAGAGAAATTATGAGAATCGGCTTGAGAATGGAAGAGAGATGCTGATCATCCTCTCAGTAGTTCTCACAATCTTTTGTAGGGTCTTGCAGTCAGATGCCTTGCAATTGCCTTACCAATAAGAGGATGGTGCAGCTGGTTAGGACACCCTTGATGGTGCTTCTGTAAAAATATGGGGGGGGGGGAGGAGAAAGTCTCATTCTCCTCAGTCTCTTACAAGAAAATGAAATACTGCTGTGCTTACTTGATCAAAGAGGTGGTGTTGAGGGACCGGGTGAGATAATTGGTTATGTGCCCTCCCAGAAACTTGGTCTCCATGGAGAAGGTGTGTACGTGCAATGAAGAGTGTTTAGTCTGCAGCTTCCTGTAGTCTACAATTATCTCTTTGGTCTTGCCCATGTTGAGACACAAGTTGTTGTGCTCACAAAATAGATATTTGATGGTCCATATGCATTTAGTGGGCTAAAGGACCTGTTTCTGTGCTGTATCTGTCTACCATATTTATTGTCACTACTCATTGACATGCTTTCTGTTTATGAGAATGAGGATTTCTGCAAGGTCCAACAATTGAAAAACATTTCAAAACCAAAACACCGATACACACTGTTGGCATATGTATTCTGAAGACGTGTCTTATCAAACCATTCCTCCTCTTTATATACAAGGTCCAACTCTGAAAAAATGAATGTAAATGAAGTCTTGTTCAAACTTGTGTCGCTTGTGCAGAAATTTAATTTCCTATTGCATTACTAAGTTCTACATCAACTGGAAACATCCAAGTGCAGATCACTGACTTCTATCTAAAATAGCAGCCCTGTAATAATAACCCCTAGGGATATCCTTTTTCAGCCTGAGAAACACGTTGTCTACTGCTATCTCTTTCCAATCCATAGCCTATATAATTTAGGTAATGATCAAATTTTGTGCACCCTTATGAATCCATATCCATAACTTCAGCTAAAGTACTCTCATCAACCCTACCCCTTAATTCCGAGCAGCTTCATCAAGGTAATCAAATTGAAATTTCATTTAGTGTATCTGTACTGGCTTTAATTTGTTATTTCATGTTCTTCTAACACATGTTACTTTGACGTTAAGTATTTTTCCCAGCACCAATGTTAGGATAACTGGCCTTAGTTGTTCGATATAACTATTTTATATATAGGAGTAATATTTGCAATTCTTCCTTCTTTTATCATAACACTCATATCCAAAATGTGTGGAGGATATTGAGTATAGACTCTGACTTATCCTTATCCAAAACAATTAGTAATTGGTTTATTATTGTCAATTTTACTGAGATGGAGTGAAAAACTTTGTTTTGCATGCCACGAATACAGATCAAGACATAAGTGTGTCGAGGCGGTACACTGGTAAAAGCAACAACAGGATAAAATGTTACACTTACAGGGAAAGTGCAGTGCAGGTAAACAATAAAGTACTAAGTCTGTAATGAGGCAAATCATAAGGTAAAGAGTGCATCTTTATTGTAGAAGATTTATGTTCAAGAGTCTTATAATAGCGGGTAGAAGCTGCCGTGAGGCTGGTGGTATGTGTTTTCAAGTGTTTGTATCTTAGGCCAGATGGCGGGCAGGGGAACGGGGGGAGGTGGGGCGGATAGGATAGAATACCTGGGTTGGGAAAAGTCTTTGATCATGTTAATTAGATCTGGAAAAAATGTTGTTCTGTGGGCCATCAGCCTTCAAAAGAGACCTTTTCCCAATTTTTTAGCCTTTTTCTTTATTGTTATTGCTCCTCTTTTTCTGTTACATTTGTCTACGTTGAAGGCAGTTGCAAAGCCTTCATTTTACACATATGCCTTCACAATGTATTTCCTTTTTATTCTTGAGTGGCTTTGCCTTTACTTTGATTTGGTTTTCACTATTAAAGGGAATGTATGGATATAAAGTTTTCAATGGCAAGGCACTTAATTATTTTCGTAACTTCTATTTTCTATATTTAGAATGCTCTACTGCTGCATTATCCCCATAGATACCTCGTTTTATTCTTGCACCACCATTTGATTTCTACGTGATTAATTAGAACTCTACCCAGAAATTGCCTCCTTCGCTCTGTCACGTACTCACTTACTGGTTCACTCTATATCTTTCAATTCCAATTCACCCTGCATCATGTCCATTTTCAGCTCACTGAGTGAGCTGTCTTTCAGGTATAAGTTCAATTTAATGGTTGAGGTTATCTTGTTTGTTCTGATAATTTGTATACTGATTACATAATGATCACTATTTCCCCTATGGTCCCCATTGTAGTATGTTCTGCAGTATGTTCCATTTATTCTTTAGAAAATAAATCTAGCAAACATTTTTTCTCCTTAGGCTTTTCATATATTCCTCCTCCCTTTGCCTTTTATACAGACACTACCCCAGTGACTAATACAAAGATTATAACTACCCAATTTTTCAGTCTTTCATTGTTCTCTTTTTCTGTAATCTAGTTTAATTTTGCTCCTTTAGATCTTTCCTATTATTTAGAATCAGAATTATTATCACTAATAAGAGTTGTTGTTTTATTGAGAAATACAGAGTGGAACCGAACTTTCCAGCCCTTTGAGCCATGCCATCCAGCACACCTCTGATTAACCCTACCCTAGCCTGATCACAGAGCAATTTACAATTACCAACTAACTACTAACCAGTACATCTTTAGACTGCAGGAGGAAACCAGAGCACTCAGAGAAAACCCACGCACTCCATGGGAAGGACATACAGACTCCTTACAGATGACATTGGAATTGAACTCTGAACTCTGAGCTGTAATAGCATTCTGTTAACCGCTATACTTCTGTGACACTGTTACTATCAGTTAAAAAATAAATATATAGATAGCTCAGAAGAGGAATAGAGGCATGGTATATTGTCCAGATATGTAATAGGTCCCCTTGTGTTCCTGAATTCAAACTCGCAACAACTTCATCCTTCTGCAGTGTACTTATGGTTCTAATTGAGACAATAACGTATCAGTTCAATGTTATCAGCAATTTTATCAAAGACAATATTACTGTATCACTTTTTCACCATTTGCAGTTAAACATTGCAGAAAGCAGATGTGTGCTGGTATTGCAAAATACACACCAGAATCCAGCTGACATACAGCATGAGACAGGCTCCTAACATTTTACACCACATGGATTAAAGCTTTTTTTTTCATATGAAACATAAGACTAAAACATGAAGGGGTTCTGCTTGGAACTCCTGTGGACATTTGAAATTTGTCTAAGTTTTGATTGAATGTTTTGTATTTTTAAATGTTAAGTGATACAATTTTGTTCATTGCATTCTCTAAGCCTTTGAAATGAGTGTAAAGGTATCTGAGACGTGATTAATTAGAAAGCTTTGCTTCCTAAGTACTATTAACCCAAAAGTGCAATTTAAATAGTGTAGCATTGGATTGAGAGAACTAAGGTAACACATCCAATCATGGACAGGTGATTGAGCTTGGGAAAGGAACTATAATCAAATGCATGTGTCTACATAAGCAAGCAGCAATCTTAATGCAATCTAGTAGAAGTTTACAGCAGGAAGTACTGTTTAGAGCTGATGCTTCATCTACCATTATACAGAACAAAGAACTTAAAAAACAGTACAGCACAGCATGGCTTTAACATAGAACAATACAGCACAGTACAGGCCCTTTGGCCCACAATGCTGTGCCAACCCTTAAACTTTGCCTCACATATAACCCTCCACCTTAAATTCCTCCATATACCTGTCTAGTAGGCTCTTAAACTTCACTAGTGTATCTGCCTCCACCACTGACTCAGGCAGTGCATTCCACACACCAACCACTCTCTGAGTAAAAAACCTTCCTCTAATATCCCCCTTGAACTTTCTACCCCTGACCTTAAAGCCATGTCCTCTTGTATTGAGCAGTGATGCCCTGGGGAAGAGGCTCTTAATATCTTGTATACCTCTATCATGTCTCCTCTCATCCTCCTTCTCTCCAAAGAGTATAGCCCTAGCCCTGCTTTGAGCAATGCAAATCAGAGATTGGAAGCCTGAGGAGATGTAGCTCTCTCAGGTTCACTGATTGAGTAGTAAAGTCAGTAACTCACAGCAGTTTGTTGCTTTAAGCAGTGGCCAATCAGTGTTCAAGATTAATTGGCAAGAATAAATTAAAGTAAGGCAGGAGCAAGGGGAGTGGCCATTGTTGGAGTGCTCAGAGTCGGAGTGGAGATTTTTAGGCTTTAGCTCTTCAAGGTTTCAGCAAAGATAGGCTTGAGTTAGAAAAAGCAAAACAAAACTTACAGCTAGAGTACTTTCCCTACTCCCTCCAACAGCTTATTGTTCTACCTTCTTTATATTTGCTCAGTTAGAACAATAGAGATGCGAGGCAGGATAGTGGAATGTTCTTCTTGCGGGATGTGAGAAGGCAAAGAGACCTCCAGTGTTTCTGATTGATGACTTCACCTGCGAGAAGTGCAACCAGCTGCTACTTCTAAACTTCCACATTGAGGAGTTGGAGCTGGAACTGGATAATCTCCGGATCATTCGGGAGGCTGAGGGGGTGATAGATAGGACATATAGAGAAATAGTTAGACCCAAGGTGTAGGACACGGGAAACTTGGTGACAGTCAAGAAGGGAAAAGGGGTTAAGCAGCATAGTGCAGAGTACCCCCGTGGCTTCCCCCCCAACAACATACTGTTGAAAAGGATGATCTTGCACAGGAAAGTCACAGTGGTAAAGTCACTGGCACTGAGTCTGGCTCTATGACAGAAGGGAAGAGGAGAGAAGAGGCAAGCTGTATTGATAGGGGATTCATTATTTAGGGGAACAGAAAGAAGGTTCTGTGGACAAGGATGAGATTCCTGGGTGCCAGAGTCTGGGACATCTCAGATCGAGAACTCAGCATTTTTAAGTGGGAGGGTGAACAACCAGAAGTTGTGTTCCATGTAGGTACCAATGGCATATGTAGGATGAGAGGTGAGGCTCTGCAAACTGAATTCCTGCAGTTAGGTGCTAAGTTAGTGCAGAACCTCCAGGGGTGTGATCTCAGGATTACTACCCATGCCATATGCCAGTGAGGCCAGAAGATTATACAGTTCAACGTGGCTAAGGAATTGGTGTAGGAGGGAGGGCATAAGAATTTTGGATCACTATGGTCTCTTCCAGGGATGGAGGGGCATGTACAGAAGAGACAGTTTGCACCTGAACTGGAGGTGGACTAATATCCTAGAGGGAAGGTTTGCTAGTATGCATATTGTGGTTTAAACTCAAGTTGCGGGGGGGGGGGGGGGGGTGGGGACCAGAATAACTGGGGAGATAGTGGAGAGGTTGTGGAGAGAGATGTTGTTATGACCTCAGACTAAGCCAGGAATCAAAAGGCTGAGCATGTGTGACTAATGTCCTGAGCTGTGTATATCTCAATGCATGAGGAATCTTAGGAAAGGCAAATAAGCTTAGGGCATCAATCAACATCTGGAATTATGACATTGTAGCCATTAGTGAGACTTGGTTGCAGGAGGGGCAGGGCAACAGCACAATATTCTGGGGTTCCATTGTTTTTAAATGCAACCGAGAAGGAGGGATTAAAGGAGGAAGGGTGGCATTATTAGTCAGGGAAATGTCATGGCATTGCTCAGTCAGGCCAGACTGGAGAGCTTGTCTAGTGAGGTATCATGAGTGGAAATGATTAATAAGAAAGGTATGACCATGTTAATGGGGCTATATTACAGACCACCAACAGCCCGAGGGATTTAGAGGAACAAATTTGTAGAGAGATTGCAGACTGTTGCAAGAAACATAAGGTTGTTACAGGAAGTCATTTTAACTTTCACATATTAACTGGGACTCCCATACTGTAAAAGGACTAGGTGGGATCAAATGTGTTCAGGAAAGTTTCCTTAATCAGTATGTAGAAGTTCTAATGAGAGAGAGTTTGATAGTTGATCTGCTATTAGGGAATGAGACAGGACAGGTGACAGAAGTTTGTTTAGGGAAACATACTGCATCTAGTGATCACAATGCCATTAGTTTTAAAGTAAGTATGCAAAAAGATAGTTCTGGTCTGCAGTTTGAGATTCTGAATTAGAGAAAGGCCAGTTTTGATGTTACCAGAAATGATTTGGCAAGTGTGGATTGGGACAGGTAGGTTTCTGGCAAAGATGTACTTTAAGACGTACAAACAAGCTGGATGAACTCAGCAGGTCGGGCAGCATCCGTTGAAATGAGCAGTCAACGTTTCGGGCCGAGACCCTTCGACAGTCCTACTACTGGAGAGAGGAGACTGACTTTAATCGCTGGTGGGATCACTCTGCTAGCGGAGAGAGGAGACTGACTTTCAATCACTAGTGGGGTCGCTCTGCAATCGGAGAGAGGAGACTGCCTTTAATCACTGGTGGGATCGTGCTGCTACTGGAGAGCGGATACTGCCTTTTGATCACTGGTGGGATCACTCTGTTGTCAGAGAGGGGAGAGACTGCTGCTGTGTCTGGAGAATGTTACCCAGGCTCTCTGTGTTTTCAAGATGGACTTGGGCTATGGACTATTTTCAGATTTATAGTTTTTTATATTCTGTGTTTTTTGCCCGATCTTTCTCATTCACTTTTTTGTGCAGGGAGGGCTATTTGGGGGGTTACGATTGTGCTGCTGTTCTTTTCTTTCTTGGTTTTGAGGCTACCTGGAGAAGAAGAAATTCAGAGTTGTATATTTTGATGATGAATGAACCTTCTAACTTTGAACCTTTGAACTTAGTAATGAGAAGGCCTTCAAAAGAGAAATTTTGAGAGTACAAAAGCTTGTATGTTCCTTTCAGAATAAAAGGTAAAGATAACACGTTTAGGAACCTTGGTTTACAAGAGATATTGGGGCCCTGGTTGAGAGAAAAAAAAGAGGTGCATAGCAGGTATGGGCAGATAGAAACAAATGAGGTGCTCATGGAGTATAAATGCAAAAAAACACCTGAAATGGAGATTAGGAGGGCTAAAAGAAGGCATGAACTTGCCTTAGCAGATCAGGTGAATTAGAATCCTGAGGGATTGAACAGATATGTTAAGAGCAAAAGGATTGCAAGGGACAAAATTGGTCCTCTGTAAGATTAGAATTGTGATCTATGTGTGGAGACAAAAGAGATGAGGGCAATCTTAAATGAATTTTTTGCAACTGTATTTACACAGGAGATGGACACAGAACCTATGGAAGTGAGGCAAAGCCGCATCAACTTCATGGACCCTGGACAGATTACAGAGGAGGAGGCATTTGCTGTCCTGAGGCAAATCAAGGTGGATAAATCCCCAGGGTCTGACAAGATGCTTCCTCAGACCCTGCGGGAGGCAAGTGCAGAAAGTGCCTAGCAAAGATATTTAAATCATCTTTAGTGACAGGTGAGGAGCCAGCAGGTTGGTGGTTAGCCAAAGTTGTTCTGCTGCTTAAGAAAGGCTCTAAAAATAAACCAGGAAACTATAGGCTGATGAGCCTGACATCAGGAGTGGGAATGTTACTGGGAAGTATTCTAAAGGACCAGATACAGGATATAAGTATTTGGACAGACATGGACTGATTAAGGATAGTCAGCATGGCTTCGTGAGTGGTAATTCTTAGCTAGCCAAATTTATAGAGTTTTTCGAGGAAGTTACCAGGAAAGTGGATGAAGGCAAGGCAGTGGATGTTATCTATATGGACCTTAGTAAGGCATTTGACAAGGTCCCGCATGGGAGGTCAGTCAAGAAGGTTCAGTCGCTCAGCATTCAAGGCGAGGCAGTAAATTGGATTAGAGATGGCTCTGTGTGAGAGGTATAGTAGATGGTTGCCACTCTGACTGGTGGCCTGTGGCTAGTACAGTGCCACAGGGATCAGTGCTGAGTCCACTCTTGATTGTCATCTATAATAACAATCTGGATAATGTGGTTAACTGGATCAGCAAATTTGCAAATGACACTAAGATTGGGGATTAGTGGACTGTGAAGAAAGCTATCATGGCTTGTAGCAGGATCTGGACCAGCTGGAGAAATGGACTGAAAAATGGCTGACTGAATTTAATGCAGGCAAGTGTGAAGTGCTGCACTTCGATAGGACCAACCAGAGTAGGTCTTACTTGGTGAGTGGTAGGGCACTTTGGTAGGGCCAATCAGAGTAGGCCTTACATGGTGAGTGGTAGGGCACTTCGGTAGGGCCAAACAGAGTAGGTCTTACACGGTGAGTGGTAGGGCACAGAGGAGTGGGGTCTAAAGGATCTGGGAATACAGGTCCATTATTTATTGAAAGTGGCATCACAGGTATTTAGAGTACATTGGTCTTCATAATTCAAAGTGTCACGTACAGGTGATGAGGTGTTAGGTTGAAGTTATATGAGACTTCGGTGAGACTTAGAGTATTGTGTGTAGTTTTGGTCACCTGTCTACAGGAAAGATGCAAATAAGGTTGAAAGAGTACAGAGAAAATTTAAAAAGATGTTGCTGGGTCTGGAAGACCTGAGTTATGAAGAAAGATTGAATAGGTTAGGACTTTATTCCTTGGTACATAGTAGATTAAGAAGAGATTTGATAGAAGTCTACAAAATTATGAGGCGTATCGATAGGGTAAACACAAGCAACCTTTTTCCACTGTGGTTGTGAGGGACTGCAACTAGAGGTCTTGGGTTAAGAGTGAAAGTTGAAAAGTTTAAGTGGAATATGAGGGGAAACTTCTTCACTCAGAGGTTCATGAGAGTGTGGAACAAGCTGCCAGCACGTGGCAAGTGGTGCATGTGAGCTTGATTTCAACGTTAAGATATGTTTGGACAGGTACATGGATAGTAGGGGAATAGTGAGCTATGGTTTCATTGCAGCTCGATGGGAATAGGCAGTTTAACTTGTTCAGCATGGCCTAGATGGGCTGAAGGGCCTGTTCCTGTGCTGCACTTTTCTATGGCTCTATATGAGCACGCTCTTCAGCCAATGATGTTGTGCTCAACTAATTATGCTGATGATGCCTATACAAACTAATCCCTTCTTCCTGCACGGGGTCCATGTCCTTCCATGCTCTGCAATATTCGTGTGCCTTTCTCAGACCCTCTTGAATACCTCTATCGTATCTACCCTCACACTACCCTGGCTGCACATTCCAGGCATTCACCATTCTCTGTGTTAAAAAAAAGTTCCCCATTCATGTCCTCTGTACATTCCTCCTCAAAGATTAAAAAGTTTCAAAGTGCATATATTATCAAAGACTATATAAATTATACAACCTTGAGATTTGATTGTTTACAGGCAGCCACAAAGCAAGGAAGCCAAAAAAAAAATTAAAATACCAAACCCCCAGTGCCCAGAGAGAGAGAGAATACACAAAACAAATCACATAAGCAACAGAAGAGAGCAAAAACAACAACATTCCAAACCAAATTGTGTCCTTGGATTCAAATCCTTGGAGCAGTCCAGAGTAGGCCCAAAGCCTTGATATTCAGCTCATCACATTAGCAGGGCAAATCGCCGCATATTTTGCAGACATGAAGCACGGCAGCTGGGGGCAGTCTCACAGCCTTAACGTTATGGAGAGAGAAACCCTCAGATTAACTGGGTCAACGTTTAAATTGTCTGAACCTCGCACTAGGACCTGGGTCCCACAGCTGGCAAATTGCTCCAGGCCTAGATTTCGCTGCCTAAGGAGCCATTCTCGACCTCTCCAAATCGGCTCAGCACCCAGAGTGATCCAACCTTGCCAGACTCTTGATGCCCTGCCTTTCCAGTCTATTTGGGCCGGCATTTAGATCATCGATACAGCGGACTGTACCTCGAGTTAGGACCTGGGCTTTACTGCAGTAAGTCACTCTGGACCTTGAATGTTGCCCATTGATTCACTTCAGACCCTGATTTTGCTGCCGTAGAAGCTGTTCTTGACCTCTCCGTTTTGGCTCGACCTTTAACTGCATGAGCATCAGAATTCTTCTGTCCCATCTTCCCTTCTCCAAATCGTCCACTCCAACCAGCATGGCTGCAACTCCAAGTGCGTCGATTTTGGAGTGCATCAGCGTGAACATCCATGAATTTGCTTTGCCTTCTGTCACTTCTTCATTGCTTGTGGTGATAGCTTACCAAAATTTACTTCAAAAAGAGTGTTATTAATAATGGTATTAATTAAATTCCTTGGCTTTTAAGCTACTAGTAAGCTGTCACACAACTTCAGTAGTGCCATCTTAAACCGGAAGTTTCACCTTAAATACATGCCCTCTGGAGTATTGTGAGCAGTTTTGGGCATCTTGTCTAAGAAAGGATGTGCTGCCATTGGAGTGGGTCCAGATGAGGTTCATGAGAATGATCTCAGGAATGAAAGGGTTAATGTATGAGGAGTTTTACATTCAGTGCCTATAAAAAATATTCACTCCCCTTGGAAGTTTTCATGTTTTATTGTCTTACAATATTGAATCACAGTGGATTTCATTTGGCTTTTTTGACACCGATCAACAAAGACTCTTTCGTGTCAAAGTGAAAACATATCTTTACAAAGTGATCTAAATTATTTACAAATATAAAACACAAAATAATTGATTGCATAAGTATTCAGCCCCTTCAAATCAGTATTTAGTAGATGCTGCTTTGGCAGCAATTACAGCCTTGAGTCTGCGTGGATAGACCTCCATCAGCTTTGAACATCTGGACACTGCAAATTTTCCAGTTTCTTCTTTACAAAACTGCTCAAGCTCTGTCAGATTGCATGGAGATTGTGAGTGAACAGCTCTTTTCACGTCCAGCCACAAATTCTCAATTGGATTGTCTGGGCTCTAACTGGGCAACTCAGAACTTTAACTTTGTTATTTTTAAGCCATCCCTGTGTAGCTTTGGCTTTATGCTTGGTGTCATTGTCTTACTGGTAAACAAATCTTCACCTAAGTTACTGTTCTCTTGCAGACTGCACCAGCTTTCCTCCAGGATTTCCCTATATTTTGCTGCATTAATTTTACCCTCTACCTCCACAAAGCTTCCAGGGACTGTTGCAGTGAAGCATCCCCACAGCATGATGCAACTACCACCATGTTTCGTGGTAGGGATGGTGTGTTTTTGCTGATGTGCTGTGCTCAGCTTACGCCAAACATAGTGTTTAGTCTGATGGCCAAAAAGCTCAATTTTAGTTTCATCAGACTGTAGAACCTTCTTCCAGCTGACTTCAGAGTTTCCCACATGCCTTCTGGCATACTCTAGCCGAGATTTCATGTGAGTTTTTTTCAACAGTGGCTGTCTCTTTGCCACTCTCCCATAAAGCTGCAACTGGTGAAGCACTCGGGCAACAGTTGTTGAATGCCCAGTCTCTCCCATCTCAGCTACTGAAGCTTGTAACTCCTCCAGAGTTGTCATAGGTCTCTTGGTGGCCTCCCTCACTAGTGCCCTTCTTGCACAGTCACTCAGTTTTTGAGGATGGCTAGCTCTAGCCAGCTTTACTGCTGGCTATATTCTTTCCATTTCTTGATGATTGACTTAACTGTACTCTAAGGGATATTCAGAGACTTGGAAATTTTCTTGCATCCATCCCATGACTTATGCTTTTCAATAACCTTTTCACGAAGCTGCTTGGAATGTTCATCTGGGTGTAGTTCTTGCCAGGATACTGACTCACCAGCAGTTGGACCTTCCAGATACAGGTGTATTTTTACTACAATCAGTTGAAACACCTTGACTGCACACGGTGATCTCCATTGAACTAATTATGTGACTTCTAAATCCAATTGGCTGCACCAGTGATGGTTTGGTGTATCATATTAAAGGGGGTGATTACTTACGTAATCAATTATTCTGCATTTTATATTTATAATTAATTTGGATCACTCTGTGGAGATCTGTTTTCACTTTGACATGAAGAGTCTTTTTCTATTGATCAGTGTCTAAAAAGCCCAATTAAATTCACTACGATTCAATGCTGTAAAACAATAGAACATGAAAACTTCTGGGAGGGGGTACCAGTTAATAATTTTTATAGGCATTGTAGCTCTGAGCCTGTACTCAATGGAGTTCGGAAGACTCGGCAGGGTTGGGCTTGAAATAGTATTGACAGGCCTAGATACAGTGGACGTGGAGATGATGTTTCAATAGTGGGTGAACCTAGGACAGGGGCAGAGAATCAGAGTACAAGGATGTCCCTTTAGAACAGATATGATGAGGAATTTCTTTGGCCAGCGGGTGGTGAATCTGTGGAATTCATTGTTACAGACAGCTGTGGAGGCCAAGTCATTGAGTATATTTAAAGCAGAGGTTGAAAGGTTCTTACTTAGGGCATCAAAAGTTTGGGGGAGATGGCAGAAGAATGCAGATGAAGGGGAAAATAAATAAGCCATGCTTGAAAAATAGAGCAGACTCAATGGGCCGAATAGCCTAATTTTGCAGATGTGTCTTATCGTCTTATGGCCTATGCCTCTTGAGTTTATAAACTTCTATCGGATCGCTCCTCAGCCTCCAATGCTCCAGAGATATCATCCCTAATCAATCCAATCTCTCCTACAGACATGGCCTCTCATCTAGGCAGCATACTGCTAAACTTCTTCTGCATCTTCTCCAAAGCTTTCAGTCATTTCAGATGTTTGTATAGTACCAAAAGTATGAGCAAAACCTTACAGATGACATCACTATCTAAGCAAGTACTAATCTCAGCAAATGGGATACAATCATGGTAAGGGTGGATGGTGCATCAAAAGGTTTCCTTTCATCTTGTTGCTAGTAACAATGTGTGCTTCTTTTACATATGCCAACTTTTCCAAAGCTCTATGAGTCTTTTTAATTCTGCAGGTTGGGCAGAGTCCAAGGAATAATATTGGATGGTGGCAGGGGAATTGGTTATGATCTGATGATTCAAGTAGCCTCCACAGTTCACATAACATAAGCACATTTTCACTGAACAGTAAACTCTTGATTATCCAGTACCCACGTGTTCAGAAATCTCACGCAACTGGCAAAAATTTGTTTTTATAAAATTAAACTCAAACGATTAATTGTATATCAAGTGTCATACAAAATAAGTGTGAACTGACATTTTTAGTTTATTTCCATTTCCACACAAGGATAGTACAATTATAGGCTGATTAACGACAACTTTCTTTTTGTAGATCTGGTACTTTATGTGACAGTAAATACAGTAATTCATTTGATTTATTGCTGCTGTTTTTAAATTAATGCTGATTAGCCTTAAAACAGAATTGCAGAGTAAAATATTGCTGTTTAAAAGGGTAAAGAGATGGCATATAATTCAGAAATTTATGTACTGAATACAAACATGTGTGGTAGGTAATGTTTTTTTCAATAATTCTCATATAACCAACATATTCATGAAATTGGCACTCCCTTACCCCCATTCCCCATGGATGCTGGATGTCTGAGAGCAGACTGTAACTTTAAATCTAAAACCATTGAATATCATTGACTATTGTGCCCATCAGCTAACATTTTTGTTTCTCTACCAGCTGTTAGTCATTACACCAGAAATATTTATTTTAAAAATAACTCCAGTAATAAATATGCTTGTGTTGAAATAATTTCAGTAGAAAGTTTTCTAAGAAACATTAAAAGGTTTTCCACTACTTCTCTTGCAACACAGTATCTTGTTTTACAGGAGCTGAGATCAACAGGAACACTGACAAATACCGATGCAAACTTGGACCTCCCCACCTTAACTCTCTCTTCTTTCCCAATGTTGTCCTGGCACTATTTCAATAGAGCTCAACACAAGTATCAAGAACTACAATAACTTTCTTAGAATAACTAGGCAACCAACTAGGCTGAACACTAATTTTGGGGATTACTTCCCCACAGTTTTAACTCTGTTTCAATTCCATATCCGTTCTCAGTTTTTCCATGATTTTACGTTTCAAATTTCAAGGCTACCATACATTTTATAATTTAAGCATTGCACGATTTGTAATATCTTGCCCTCCGCCTCCCTAAACTATTCCCCATGCATTCACAACTGCATGGCCAGATCCTGCTCTAGCTCCACCTGCAGGTCCACCCATGACACCACCATAGTGGGCATCACAAGTCATAATGAGTCGGAGTTCAGGAAGGAAGTAGAGAGCTTAGTAACATAGTGTCATGACAACTACCTTTCTCTCAATGTCAGCGAAACCGAAGTGTCAGGAAGGGGGTCATTGGATATGTTCCTGTTTACGTCAATGGTGCTGAGGACGAGAGGTTTCAGAGCTTCAGGTTCCTAAAAGCGAAAATCGTAACAGCCCGTCCTTGTCCAGCTGCATAGATGCTATGGCCAAGAAAGATCACTAACTCTTCTACTTCTTCAGGAGGTATTTCCTCGTTGATCTTCATCAATTTTTATGGATGTACCATAGAAAGCATCCTATCTGGATACATCCCAGCTTGGTGTGGCAACTGATCTGCCAGTGACTGCAAGAAACCGCTGTGTTGTGTACACAGTTGAGCATATAATGGAAACCAGCCATTCCTCCATGGATTCTGTCTACACTTCTCCTACCTCAGCAAGGCAGTCATCATAACTAGTGACCCCTCCCACTCCACACATTCTCTCTTCTCCAATCTTCCACTGGGAAAAAGTTCAAAGTAAATTTATTATCAAAGCACATATACACTCAGCTGTACACCTGCTCACAAATGCAAATATCTAATCTGTTAACCACGTGGCAGCAACTCAAGGAATAAAAGCACGCAGACATGCACAAGAGGGTTCAGCTGTAGCTCAGACCAAACAACGGAATGGGGAAGAAATTTGATCTAAGTGACTCTGACTGTACATTGATCATTGGTGCTGGATGGGATGGTTTGAGTATCACAGAAGCTTCTGATCTTCATGGGATTTCCACGCACAACAGTCTCTAGAGTTTGCTGAAACTTTGAGAGAAACATCCAGTGAGCAGCAGCTCTGTGGGTGAGATCGCCTCGTTAAAGAGAGAGGTCAGAGGAGAATGGCCAGGCTGGACAAAGCTGACAGGAAGGCGACAAATAACAATGTGTGCAGAAGAGCGTTTCTGAACACACAACACATGGAACCTTGAAGTGGATGGGCTACAGCAGCAGAAGACCAGGGGTATCCATCAGTGGCCTTTTTATTACGTACAGGAGATACCTAATGAAATGACCACTGGGTGTATGTCACCATTTACTACCGTGAGATTCACTTTCTTGAAGACATTCACAGTGAAAGAAAGAAATATAATAGAATCAATGAAAACCTGCACACACAGTCTGAAAAGCAACCAATGTGCAAAAGGCAGCAACCTGCAAACGCAAACTAAATAAATAGATAATTATCACTGAGAACATGAGTAGAGTCTTTAAAAGTGAGTCCACACTACCTCAATGCACTGTTGTCATGAATTGATCTGTATGAGTGATATGCAAGACAAGTATTTTACTGTATATTGGTACATCTCACAATAATGGACATATTTCCCAATTTAATATCATACAGAAATGCTGGAGGAACTCAGCAAGTCAGCCAGCATCTATGGAGGGGAATGAATAGATAACCTTTAGTGCTGAAACCCTTTATCATGATGAGAAAGGAAGGGACATAAGCCATCATAATAATAATAATAATAATAATAATCATCATCATCATGATAATTTATTACCCTCGATGGGTGCTGCCTGACAGGCTGAGTACCGTCAGCGCATTGTATGTATTTCTAAAGATCCAGCATCTGCAGAATATCTGGTGTTACGGATTTAATATCATGCCATTTCTTTCTTGATAGAGATGTTTGGCAAAGCTGTTTTATATTTCAAGATTCAAGGTCCAAGCTTAGTTATCACACATATGCGAAACATACAGTGAAATGTGTCGTTTGCATCCCGAGGGATGTGTGCTGGAATGCCACACGTTCTGGCACTAACACAGCATGTCCACAATGCTGAACACAACAAAACTGAACAAAACAACAAAAGTAAAACATGTCCTGTTCCTCCCTCCTACCCGCTCACATACACAGGACAGGCTGTCTTATTCGGCCTCTAGCCTCTATATTTTTATCTCTCTCTATTTTCCTACCTCTTGTTCATTTTAATGCCTCCCTGCCTCTTTTTTCACTTCTGATCTAGGATTCATATATGAACTGATAACCCGCATTCTTCCTCCCTTCATGCTGTTGAGACTTTCCAGTAAAGTTGCAGGGTAGATCTCAGGTACCTGATGTCCTGGCAGTTCCTTTTAAATCCATGTAGTTTAATCATTTTCATGGTCCTTTGAACATTAGAAACTTGGAAAAATTTTGACTTTTCTAACAAACTGAGCAGCGAAGTTACGCATCAAAGGATAAGTCTTTGACGTGAATAGGTTCAATTCATCAAAGTAGCACAGAGCAGTCTGAGGTCGCAGTCTGCTTGTTGCAGGTATCACTGAAATATCTGTGTTCCTCAATACCAGTTTAGGTGCTTTGGGATTCTTTTTTATGAACAATAATCAAATTATGGGACTCTGCAATGTTTCTCAATATTGCTTCAGTATTGCCTAACTGTGTGCTGAATGAAGGTTATCCAAGTAACATTAAACCAGTGCTGAGTTTTCATTACAAATCAGGGTTTGGTGGTTTTCTTTGGTCTTTCTGGTGGATTTTATTCTTCTGATCAATTTCTAACTGTAAATATTTTACAATCAGCACTCACATTAAGCACTGCACCACCCACCACCCCCTACCACTAATTCAACACATCCAGATGTGCACGACAAACTGTATCATCCTCTACATTTCGAGGTAAATGCTAACAGACGGACTGGTCATTTGATATAGATGGTGATCAGTCACATAAAATGCCAGACTCCCAAAACTTCTTAAGATTCTTGGCTCTGACCAGTTCAATATGAATCAATATTTGCTCGGTTGTTACCATTTCATAGCAGCAAGTGGGACAGAACTCAGATCCAACTAGCTGTATGCATTCTCTGCTTTCCTGTTTTTATAAATCTTCCAGCTAACTGTCTATTGTATGTTTGACTTGAACATTCTGTAAGTGTTTGTGATAACACAAAACATGTCTAAAATAACATCTGCTCAGTGCATTCCACTCTCTTTATACCAGATAATCCAAATAATAGAAATTCCTTGCAATCTGAGACAGAACAAAGAGAAAACAATGGCATTTCTAAAATCCAAGCAATGGTAATTAAAGACTCCACACATAAGGAAAACATCACAGAGTTTATGACAAGCTCAAATAACACATTGCAATAGTTTTAAAGATGAATAATATCCAATATTAGAATTTATATGCAAATTATTTGTGTGTTGGCAATTATTATACTAGCTACTGTGCCGCACATCATTTGTTAAAGTGTTCCTGTCAGGGAAGGAAATACTGTAAAAATATCAATACTAAGTAGCGTGCCACTTGTGAATGTCTGCAAATTAAATGGAAGAGGCAGCAAACATTCAAATAGTTGGGACATGATCAGCGTTGCTAGATGTTTTTTTCTGGTTATTTTGCTTATGATATGCAATATAAATAATTCCAAATGATCTTCTCCAGCACCAAATGGCAAACTAAGTATGCATCTGAGCAAGGGAAGGGCTAATTGGATAGATGGCCACAGAGAAACAGCCTATAGGATTGAGGCTCTCTATACTCTCAGGAGCAGTCGAGCAGGCATAGGAACGTTCATTTCACTGAGTTGGATGCCAATAATGAACTGAAGGTGAATATGTCTCCTTTTTGCTGCCTTTATAATTGGAAAAAAAAAGTTGTGAAAAAAGTATATGTTTATCACCTACATAGCCATTATCAGTTAATAAATCCTAAACAGCGAAGAAAAAATAAAAAACATTTAAAGAATTAGATTTGCTCATTCAGTTCAAAAGTAACACGCACAAAATGCTGGAGGAACTCAGCAGGTCAGGCAGCATCCCTGGAAATGAATAAACAGTTGACGTTTTGGGCTGAGACTCATCATCAGGACTGGAAAGGAAGGGGGAAGGTGCCAGAATAAAAAGGTAGGGTAGGGGAAAGAGGACAAGCTAGAACCAGGAAGGTGGGGATGAAGTAGGAAGCTGGGAGCTGACAGGTGATTAAGCCAAAGGGCTGTAGAAGAAGGAATCTGATCGGAGAAGAGAATGGACCATTGGAGAAAGGGAAGGAAGGGAGGTAAGGAAAAGAGGTAGTTGCTAATGTGGCAAATAGAAGAGGGAAGGGAGAGTGTAAAATAATTACTGGAAGGAAAATCAATGTTTATGTCATTAGGTTGGACACTACCTAGAGAGAGGTTTGCTTCTCCACCCAGAGAGTGACCTCACTGTGGCTGAAGAAGAGGCCACGGACTGACATGTCAGAATGGGAATGGGGAATTAAAATGGTTGGACATCAGGAAATACAGCTTTTTGCAGATGGAGCTGTCTCTTTCTTCACTCAGATTCTTTTGCTTTTCATTCATTATACTTCTTTAATCATTCTATGTAGTTTTTAAGTAAATGTAAATTCTCATTTGGATATGTTTTGTTCTTGAAAATCATTTTAGGTTTAATATTTTGTATTTTGGGAGTAGCATCTCCTTGAGTGAAAATACCCCTCAAGCAGCATTTTCTTTCATTAGCTTTTCTGATTAACATCAATGCATTACATATTGTACATACTAATTTGTCTCCGTGATTATCTTGAGCACGGGATTAAAACAGATCCGTGTTATCTAATGTGCAGCAGTGCAAAACTTTAGAAAAATTGCAAGCACATGGGAAAAAAATTCAACAAATTGAAATCAGTGACACTTTATGAAAGGAATGTTAAATAATCCAGAAATGCAGACAAATGGGATCAAGCATTGGTCTTAAAATTTGCACATCACAATAAAGTCATTGAGACTGTACTGTTCTACTGCCCATTTAATACTAATAAAAACAGCAGAAATATGGGAACGAAGGATAAAGAAAATGGTGTTAAAGCAGTTCAGAAAAACACTTCCAAAGTACTTCAGCACTTACACAACTTCTCTTGCACCTGATCCAGCTATGTGCAAAAAAGATTGAGGAATGCACCAGGCAATGGTAAAATATTTGTGTTAAATCTAGAAGCTTACATGTAGACAAACACCGAACATAAAACAAGCATTCCAATTCACCATTAATAGAAGAAAGCAGCACATACTCTCTCCTGCAGCACCTGCACACTCGCTTTTCAATTTACACACTTCCTCTCCGCAGTAATGTATAAATACCTTTGCTCCTATTTATACATTCTTCCTGTACCACTGTACACCTTCAAAGCCATTTACACATACTTTCTGGATCAGTTATAAACCTTTGAAACCTTTGTTTCAAATTCCACACTCCTCCTCCACCAACTGTATACCTCTCCCACTTACACACTCTTCCTGCACCAACTGTACACCTGCTCTCCTTATGGGCAGGAAGTTAAAATTAGCCCACAAATTTCAACATTCGCATGCTGTTAATCCTTCGGGAGTTCTTCAAAAATATAGTTAATATTGGTAAAAGGTGACTGTTATTTGTAAAACCCCTCAAGTGGTGTTGAGAATCAATTGAAATATGTTAATTGAGAAGATGGCACAACGATGCTCCACGTTGAGCAGTTGATAATTTTATAAATCTCTGCAAGTCTCTCGACACTTTCAGTATTGCTAGGTTTCAATGACACTGCATTGAGATGGGACAATGTTAGGGGAGGGAAGCCCAATTAATCACCTTCTGTCTTTCAGATAACTTCAGAATGGTACCAATCTCCATCCTAGATTGTAAAGGTTTAAAGGTATATGCAGGCAAATGGAACTAGCTCAGTTAGAAGTCTTGGCCAGCATGGGCAAGATGGGCCTAAGGGCCTTTTACATGTTGCATGAATCGATCACTCAGACTGTTCAACCCCTCTACCCAGCTCCGCCATTCAATAAGGCCATGAGTGATCTTCTATCTCAACAAAGATTCATCATCCTTTCACTGAAAGTTGCTTCAATCCTGATAGCCTACTCATTATTTTGAGGTTGCGATCCTTAGCTTTAGGATCTTCAATCAGAAGAAACATCAAATGTAAAATTCCTACATATACAGTTCTGTGCAAAGTCTTAGGCACACATATATAGCTAGGGTGCCTAAGACTTTTGCAGAGTACTGTAGTAATTTTACGTATTGCACTATCCTGCTGCCGCAAAAGAAAAAAATCATTTTATGACGTGACTGATGATAAACCTGATTCTGACATGGGTCTCTATTGTGGATTGAGAGTGGGAGGGGGGCAGGGAGAGTCAGAATTGGGTTTAATATCACTGGCATAAGTCGTGAAATTTGTTGTTATACTGCAACAGTATGATGCATAATATAATGATCAACTGTAAATTACAGTAAAAAATATATATTAAACTGTTACATTAAATAAATAGTGCAAAAAGAGAAAAAAAGTCCATTCAGAAATCTGATGGCAGAGTGGAAGAAGTTATTCCTAAACCACTGAGTGTGCGTGCATGCCTTCAGCTTTCTGTACCTCCTCCCTGAAGTTAGCAATGAGAAGAGGTCATGTCCTGCGTCATAGGGTTCCTTATCCTTAGATGCCCCCTTTTTGAGGCATCGCTCCTTGAAGGTGTCCTTGATGCTGGGGAGGCTAATGCTTATGATGGAGCTGACTGAGTTCACACATTTTTGCAGCTTATTTCAATCCAGAGAGGGGAATCATGGTTGAGAAAAGGGGAAGGGAAAGGGGAGGGAGCAGGAAGCACCAGGCAGATATTCTATAATAATCAATAAACCAATTGCTTGGAATCAAATAACGTTGCCTGGTGTCTCAGGGCTGGGAGCGCCACCACCCGTCCTGATACTCCTTCTCTACCATCTGTCCCACACCCTTTTCCATGGTGCTCCACCCTCGCTGACTTGCTTTCCACTCCACATTAACTGAGGCACTCAGCCTACTTTTGCACAGTACAGTGCAACAGCACTACCATTCCAAGAAATAGTGTCATGAACTTTTACCATAGTCCTTTCCTTCCATTAAGAGATCAGAATCATACACAATATACCAACTCCCTACGCCATTGTAGAACAGTATTTCTTTCAGGGTACACAAAGAATTTAGTATATTTTCTACTTATTTTCTAGGCAAAGCTTTTCTTCCAATTTTCCCCTTTGTTTTGCAGAGATAATTCTGTGTTTATGCCTGCTTGTATTTCATTGGAATCTAGAATGCTATTAATACTCCAGAGCCTGAGACAATTTGGAACACAATTTTCTAACAAAAGTAACAGGTTAGCTATTGTAACCTCCATGCATTAAAGGAATGGATTACATGTTCTCTGAATTAGGCTCGTCCAGATAAATTGCAAATAGTGCAAAAAATAGAGAGTCAAGGAAATCCCATGACAGAGCTAAGGTGAGATGCACAAGAAATATCTCAACCTCTATGTGTTTGATTAAGAAAAAGAATTAATATTGTACATTAAGATATTCAGTGCCGTTAAGTACAGTCGGCCCTCCTTATCCGCGGGGGATTGGTTCCAAGACCCCCCGCGGATACCAAAAAACGCAGATGCTCAAGTCCCTTATTTAACTTGTCTCGGTGCGGTGGTCTTTAGGACCCAGCAGAACCCCGGACTTTATTTAACCTGTCTCAGTGCGGTGGACATTAGGACCCAGCGGTGGAGCTCTGAATCCTCAGTGTTCCTGTTCACAAAAATAATCACGATCATGATTGAAAATAAGGTGGAAGTAATAAAGCGATTGGAAAGAGGTGAAACACCATTGGTCATTGGAAAAGCATTAGGCTACAGTCGGTCAACGATCGCAACAATTTTAATTGAGCATGTGAAAGGCCCTGCCCTGATGAAAGCTACAATTATTACTAAGCAACGCAGCGGTTTAATTATTGAAATACGTATGTTTCTTAAGTGTTTTATATCCATAGAAAGGTAAAATATATACTATATACTAAGAAAAACGTTTGACTAACTGACGCTAAACAATACCAGATGTACCTGTTCCGACTTCAAATCCGACTTAAAGATGGACTCAGGAACGGAATTCATTCATAACCCAGGGATTGCCTGTACTTTTAAGTCATTTCTAGATTACTTATAATACCTAATACAATGTAAATGCTATGTAAATAGTTGTTATACTGTATTGTTTAGGGAATAATGACAAGAAAAAATAGTCTGTACATGCTCAAACAATGAGTGCTGGAGAGAGAACTTCAGGGTTTTCCTGATTCGTGGTTGGTTGAATCCACGCATGCGGAATCCGCGGATAAGGAGGACCAACTGGCATGGAAGAATAGTCATGGTGAGCTTAGATGATCTTACCTCACTGTAATTTATACGTTCTTCAAATGTAATCTTAGTAAAGTGAAATAGTGTATTTCCAGTAAGATGGAGATGCACTCAGATGTAGTGGCTTCAATGAGACCAATCAAAGGTGTTATTGTCTTTATTAAATGTGTTTTTAATGATTGCAAGGCCCTGCTGGACATTAATAACTTAAAGTACTGCAGGTCTACCCCATCAGTGAGTTGCTCATTGGTGGAGAAACTGAAGGAGCTGGACTTGGTACGGATCGTGCTGCTGACTGCATTGGATAGGCACAAAGTCTAAAACCAAATGAAAATTTTAGTCACTTTTTCTGTGATAGCAAGACCATGATGGACATTGCTAATGTGAAATCCTCCAAGTCCGATATACTGGCTTATTGGTGAATGGCGGGAGCGAACGACGGGGAGCTGTGTGTCCTTGGTCGTAGCGAGGACTGGGCCTTACATTGCGGTGTTGCTTGCTTGTAGCTACCCAGGTGAGTAGTGTCAGTGCCATCCACCGGTGATCGGGAGGTGACGTGGCGCATCATACATGCTGGAGTCAGTGCCGTCCTCTAGTGTTTACTTTGCAGAAAACACGATGTATCGTGTTCAACTGCAGACTGCTGCAACACTCACCAACTCAGGGACTTGGAATTTTTTTTGTGTGCCTATATTGTACTGCTGTCTTATATGTGCATGTATGACTGTTGGTACTGTGTTTTGCACCTTAGCCTTGTAGCAACATGCTTTCGTTTAGCTGTATTCATGAAAATTCATGCATAGTTGAATGATATTAAAATTGAACTATATACAAAATGCACAAAAGGACAATCAACAACAGTAAAGGCAAAATCCACCTAAAACTCCTATTCCATCTTTTCCCCTTACAGAGATTGCAGATCTTTGGTTAGCTACGATTGCTCCTGTTCAATTAACTTTATTTTATTTAAAATTTTGTTTCATGGAATATCATACAAGGATACGGCTCAGGACGAGGCAATTTGGTCTATTGTTCCTGTGATAATTCCATGAAAGGGATATGTAATTAGTCCCTTCTCTACTTTCTACTTAGCCCGGATTTTTAAAATCTATTTATCTAGTTCCTTGTTTGAATGTTATTATTGAATCTGCTTCCTTAAAGCTGGGTCTTCGGGTAAGTGACTCTCAGTGAAAATATTTTCTCTGACTTAGTTTATTTTATCAAAATACTTCATGAAAAATCTTTCACCTCTTCCAAATCTTATTATAACTTTCAACTATTTGGCTAAAGTTTATACTAGCACAGAATCTATAACTACTGTAACATTGATTATTATAAACTAGAGAGAATATCCTTGCAAATAAAAATTGAAGACTGCGTTCAGGGATCACTGTATGTATTTACCTTGTAGCAAGTATGCTTGAGGATTACACTGTCTTGCACCAAATATTCATGAGACTCGCTGGGCATCCTGCCTTATAGACATTGTAAATCCCTGCCTCATGAAGGCATTTTCAAAAGCTACTGTAAAACCTTATCCAGTAACAGGTTCTCTTGAAGGTGCATTGTACGTATTCCCTCCCTGTAACAGGCAAGTTCAAGAATTAACCTATATCCCCGTCTCAAGTGGTACACTAGAGCTTTGCCTTGAAGTAAAGGGTCTTGAGGGTTACTATATATTCCTGATGAAGCAGGAGTCTCAAGGGTGGAAGGATATCCTCCCCTTGTAGCTTGCAGATTTCAGAGTGAGTGTATATCTCTGCATTGTAACAGGCAGTCTTGTGGGTTATTGTGTGTACTTGCCGTACAGCAGGCAGTCTCAGAGGATACTATATATTCCTGTTTAATGGCAAACAGCCCGACTGTTATTGGTCATGGTGATTTTGTTAACAGAAAGGCATTTTTATTTTTGGAAAGTGAATTGAGGCAGTCTGCAATTCATAGAAACGCCTCCTCAAAAAAATCACAATTGCTAACAGAATACTCATTTTTTGTTAACTTTATTAGACTTTGTAAACAGAAATAGATCCCAATTCTGAACAGCTTTGTACTTACAATGGAACTAATGGTGCAAACTTCCTCATTAATTCTCCCCATCTACAGACTTGTGGGTATATTTTTATTATTAGCCCTTCTATGCAGTGTACATAAGCCCTGATTTCCAAAAGATACCCTGGCACAATAAAGCTTTGCTTATGGTAGACCTATGTCCAAAAGCATGGCTCTGAACCTCCCAGGGCTTATTCATTGGATACCCAATTTTCCATGAAATAAATCAAAAATAACGAGACTTTGTCAGAAAATTTTCCCAAATCAGATTCTTTACAGAGTGAGAGATCTGTTAAGCAAAAAATCAACAAGGCTTCAAATCTCTGTAGAACAAGGGCAAAGGAAGAAAGAGTCAGAAATAAACTGAAGCAACATCTTGGTCATTTGGACCGCCCAGAGAGGGTGCCTTCAAAATCCTCACCATCTGTGCAGTTCTATGCACAACAGAGCTAGGTATACCCATGGCACTGCAGACCCAAGAAGAAAATGGCATTGCAGACATGTTGGAAGGAGCTAAAGAACTGTGGTTCATTTGTGGCAGGGAGAATGTTTACTGTAAAAAGCATGAGTCTGTGGGAAAATATATACTTGGTACTTGGTACCGGGTGATTGGTGCAAAACTCTGGTTTCATATTCTGTAGTCTGTAGCTCTAATTTGTCAGTGAGGCCCAAACTTTTACCATCCCAGAAACAGATAACTCACATTAAAAAAAAGCAATCTGAGAAAGATCAGTTGGTTCACCAGGTTTTTCTTATTCGGGAATTTTCCTTTGAATCTCTACCTGCAGTCACTGCTTTGTCTTCTCAATACACCAAATCTAAACCACAGCTACAAAATACCAGGACTAATCAAGCGAATGTGAACAATATTTTTTAATAGACATCAATGAAACTGAATTACAAAAGCTGACTGCATTGCATTGCCAGCATTGGAATGTTTACTTGGCACAAGTGACCATGGATAAATTTCTGCTAAACAATCTCTACAAAATTAGATCCATTCATCAATCTACTACAATTTGAAAGAATTCAACAAGGCACAGCATCTTCCCAAAAGCCATGGATGCAGGACTCTAATAACTCCAGAACCTATGTTTCCATGGGTTCTGGAAGGATTGCCAGGATCCCAAAGAAATACTGTATCAGTACCATTCCCCAACTCATTAGGAAGCTCAAATTCCAGCTTATGCGGGTCAAAGATGACCTGGGACTCAGGACGGCTTGTATTTACAGGGTTCCCTGTGAATGTGGAGCAATGTATATCGGTTATACGGGATGCACGGTGGAAATCCGCATCAAGGACCGTTTGGGTTACCCGGAGAAATCAGTGATAGCAGAATACTACAAGCGCAACGGCCATAGGATTGACTTCAACGTCACAAAACTACTGTGCCGTGCCAATGGCTTTTGGGGTCGCCTGGTGAAGGAAGGCATTGAAATAAGATTAGAGAACAAGAATTTTAACAAAGATGAAAGCCTCTAAGAACTGGAATACAACCGTAAACAAGGTGGAACAGTGGAAACCTGATTTGTTGAGGAGAGGGGTATATAATCCTCTAGACTAGACATGCCTAGGCATAATTTCTGATGAAGGTGGCAGAATTTGTCATTGAAATGTCAGTTAAGCTCGATACCTGCATCCAGCTGGAAGCCCCAGAAGAGTTTATTTGTCATATATGCTGGGAAAGCACTAGATCCTTTTTCAACTCCATAACAGCCATGGAGATTGTATAATATAATCCCTTCTCTAATAGCCTTGGTGTTATAACTCATATAAACTTAACAGCTATGTCTTCAGCTTCTGGTTAATGGAAGTCAATGCTTTGAGATGTATTGAGAAGTTGGAACTGATGTGCAAAGTGATGGTGTTAATTGTGAGGTGGATGTTCTGAGGTTACTGAATAATATTGATCAGTAGGTAAATTGGATGGAGCAGATCACATTTATTCCCAACAATTGCAAGACCATTGTGGGAGATCTAATGGCGTAAGACATATGAATTACAGAGCCCTGGGGAGAACAGAAGAACAGAGAAATTGGTATACAAGTCCACAGATCCCTAAAGGTGGCAGCACAGGTAGATAACTTGGAAAAGGTGGCAAACTGAACACTGGCATTCATTGCCCTGGCTATACTACATAAGAAAATGGAGATGTTGATACAACTTTATAAATCTTTGGTCAGATGACAACAGGACTATTATATGCATTTCTGGTCAGGACACAAGAGAAACTATTTCATTAGAGATGATGTAGAGGAGACTTACAAGGCTTTTGATTGGTATAAAATATTTCCATAATGAGGAGAGGCTGGATGGGCTGGATTTGTTTTCCTTGGAACAGTGGAAGTTGACAGAGGCATATAAAAATGATAAGTGGCATAGATAATATCTTTATTTTCCCATAACAGGGGCACTGAAAACAAGAGGACGTAGGTTTAATTTGGGGAGAAGGAGTTTGAAAGGGGAAAGAGGGAAATTTGCCAAGTACGCCACAGGTAAATCCCTGCCAACCATTGAGCACATCTGCATGAAATGCTGTCACAGGAAAGAAGCATCCATCATCAGAGATCCTCCCAGGCCATACACTTTCTTCGCTGCTGCCATCAGGTAGAAGGTCCAAGAACCTCAGAACTCACATGCCAGGTTCAAGAACAGTTACTACCCCACAACTATCAGGCTCTTGAACAAAGGGGATAATTACACTCACTTGCCCGTCCATTGAGATGTTCCCGCAACCAATGATCTCACTTTAAGGACTCTTTATCTTGTTATTTCATGGTCTCATTATTGTTTTAGTATTTATTTATATTTGCACAGTTTGTTGTCTTCTACACTCTGGTTGGTCTTTCATTGATCCTGTTATAGTTACTATTCTATAGATTTGATGACTATGCCCGCAAGAAAATGAATCCCAGGGTTGTATATAGTGACATATATGTACTTTGATAATAAATGTACTTTGAACTTCTTTTATACAGAGTGGTGGTATCTAGAACTTATTACTAAAGGAGGTGGTGGAATCAGATACAATCACTGCATTTAAGAGACATTTCGAAAGACCCACAAATAAACAAGTTATCAAAGGATATGGACCAGAGGCAGGCTAATATCACTAGTGGAGGTGGACAAAATGTTGGCATGGACATTGTGAGCTAAAGAGCTCAGTTCTGTGTTGTACAATAATTCTATGACAATATGGCAAAAAAATGGGAAGCCTAGACAGAGTGAATAGTGAGGATTTATTTCCTCATTAGCAAAGTCACTAAAATTGGAGGATGTAGTAATAAAGTTTAGAAGGGTCTGGAGTAATTTGTTTTCATCTAGCCTGATGAAATCTAGACATGAGAAAATGGAGGCGGACACGCACATAATATCTTAAAAGCATCAGGGCTGGACGAGCACTTAAAAGACTGTGTATGTGTGCAGGTGGGATGGAGGGAGGAAGGGGGCTGGTTTTGCTGTTGTTGCTTTGATGCTTGGTATGTCCTGTTTTGTTGTGTCCTTTGTTGTTCTGCTGATATTGTGGGCATGCTATGTTGGCACTGGAATGCACGGTGACTCTTGTGGGCTGCCCCCGGCACGTCCTTGGATGTGTTTTTAACACAAGCGGCATGTTTTATTTATAAATTTCAATGTACATGTGATAAATAAATCCAAGTTTAAATCTGAAATCCAAAATCTAAATTGCCTACGCATAGAAAATTATGGAACAAGTGTGATAAATGGAGTTAGTACAGATGGATATAAAATGTCAGCAGGGTCACAGTGGGACAAAGGGCTTATTTCTGTGCAGCATGACTCTATGAAATGTAAAATGGCCTGTCACCTCACAAACAGGAATTGTAAATTACTATACAAAGTCAATATCTACCCTGCTGTGCCCTCACTAGAGTTTTTGGGTCCAGGATGACAGCTGTACAGTATTAATGTAGATGCCATCTATTCAAGCAATGCCAACAATTCAAAAATCAAATGGAGTTTTTAATTTTCAATATATCTTTAGAAAGCTGAACATTCAGGCTTTCAAATGCATGCCTGCCTTTTCTACTTTGTTAGTGCCAGGCATCCGAGAAAAACTTTTAAGAGCTAAAGAATCAGAATAGACCTACACAGCAGAATCCATTTGTCACATTGAATCTGTGACAGATCCTTTGCAAAGGACTCCAGTTAATTCCACTTCTTCAAACTTTCCCTGCAATTTTTTGCCTTGTCAGATATTTGCCCATTTGTTATGAAGACCAATGATCCTGTTCCCAATAGCCAATCGGGCAGTGCAATCTAAATCCAAATGACTTATTGTGTAACAGAAGGTAACAAACTCATTGTGTGCCAATCATCTTAAATCTGTGTCATCTGATTAGTGACCCACTTGTCACTTATCTAAATCCTTCTTGATTTTAATAATTCCCTCAAATCTCCAAGGCCTTCTTTACTTCAAAGGCGACAACACCAGCTTCTCACAAAACAGTAACTTCTCATTCCTAGAGCCATTTTGATTAATCTCTCCCTTATCCTCCCCAAAGATTTTAAATGTACTGTGCCGAGAATAAAACACAAAAATCCATTTGGGGTTCATTAGTGTTTTACAAATGCTTAGTGTCACATCTTAATTTTTTTATGACTCAATTAATAAATATCACGTGCTTTACTAACTGCTATGAAAACTGCTCTGTCAAGAATTTTGTGCTCAGATGCTCTTTGGCTTTTCTGTTCTTGCACCTTTTAAAAAATGTACTGCTTAGCATGACTTGTCTCTCCTTGTAACGTTCTCGCTCGGGTGTGAAGTAACGCCGAGGTAAACGTCGAGATAAACCAGAATCAATGCAAACGAGACCGCAGTAAGATTAACCATTTACTGTTCACTCTTCACATTAACGCATGGTGAAAAAGCGTTGCTTTCACTGTGTCTTTGGTGCATAGAGAGACCCTAGTCAGCGTTATGGTCGCACATGTGAGTGACCCCCACCCTTGCGTGAATCTCAAACCGGTAATTCCCCACAAGACGCGGCGAACCCGGATGTGACGTCATCGCAGCCGCGATGTATTACAGACAAATCAATTGATTTAAACAATCCTAACTTTAACTGAAAAATGCTAACAAATTACTATGCGAAAATATTATAAACTAAATAACTGCCATAAAGGCAGCACACTCCCCGCTTGGCCTTCGTAAGGTCACAATGAACATAATACGAACTTCAGTCTCTAAATCAGTCGTTAGGTAGAAGTAGAATGACTTCTGTAACAGGCCTTTGGTAAATTTTCCCATCGCCTTGGTCGGTAGTTTTCAATTCGACTTCCCTGACATGTCCATCCCTACTAGGGAATGTGGCAGTGATTCTGGCCATTGGCCAGCAGTTGCCGGCGATTTGCTTGTCCTTGAGCAGGACTAAATCTCCAACTTGAAGGTCCCTTCTCCATTGCTTTGTGTACAGGTCCTTATCGGAGAAGTCCCCTGGTGGAGGGGCAGCTCCTGCCTTCTGCGTAAGGAGCATTGATGGCGACAGTATGAAGGGGTTTTCCGGGTCAGAAGACACGGGTAGGAGTGGTCGTGCATTCATAATGGCTGTGACCTCTGCCATTGGTGTGCCCAGTACCTCGTGGGTCGATCGGATGCTTTGCTGCATCTCAGGTCTCCTTTTCGTGGTTTTTTGCAAGGGCGTGAACCGCTTGACTGCCTGCTCTTTGTTGTTTGGCAAGCACTGGCGTGGTTCTCTGAAAGGTAGTGGGGCGACCCCACTATTTGCTTTGTCTCTGAAGACCTTGGTGTCCTCCGTTTTTAAGATGATGGCGTCTTGAGTCGATGGAGCAAGTTTATTATCATGCTCCTTTTGAGCAAAGACAGACTGACCGAGCGTCTCGTCAGTTACTTTGCGCTTGTTAAAGCCTTGTGGTGCTTCCTGGACGCACATGGAACTTGTGCGGTGTTGAAGAATCATATGGCGGCTACTCTCTAGCACATTGGTCTTGAGTGTGTTAACCGTTGATTTGTGTTCGTTGCCAGGGCACACCTCTCCTATCACCACCCAGCCCAGATCCAGGCGTTGGGCAAAGGGGGCGTCGTGTGGTCCATTGACCTGCTGCCTAACCTTGTGTACCCGGAGAACATCCCTCCCTAATAGCAGGAGTATTTCTGCTTCTGGATCCAGCTCTGGGATGTGTTTGGCGATGTGGTGGAGATGTGGTTGGTGTAGCACCGCACTTGGCGTCGGGATCTCAGTGCAGTTATTCAAGATTTTCTCGCACTCTACGAGTGGGGGGAGACAGATGAGGACTTTACCATCCAGGGACTCGATCTGGAAGCCTTCGGCCCTCCTTCCGTAAGTTTTCATATTGCCTGAGCAAGTTCTAAGGTAGTATGGGAACTGCTCACTCTCAATGTTGAACAAGTTAAAGAACTTTGGACTGACTAGCGAGCGGTTGCTCTGATCGTCCAGAATTACGTAGGCTTTGATGGCCTTGTCTTTGGCTCCCTTAGGGTACACCTTAGTGAGACAGATCTTTGAACAAGAACGGCTTGCCTGAGCTTGACCGCAAACTTCCGTACAGCTCGAGCTGACAACAGTTGTCCTGGAGTGAGCTTCTCCCTCCCCGCCGTCCTGTTGTGGGGGTGAAGGAGCGTTGTCGGTTTGCGGTGACGGGCCAGGATGCATGGCCCAGTCGTGATTAGTGCTATCACATTCCAGGCACTTCACGGCGATCGTACACTCTCTCGCACAGTGAGAGGTCGAGGAACAGCATCTAAAGCATATTCCTTTCTCCTCGAGGAGGGCCTTCTTCTCTTCGAGGGGTTTTTCCCTAAACGTTCTGCATCTTTTGAGGGGGTGGGGTTTGTTATGCAATGGACAATTCTTGCTAGAGTCGTTGTTAGTTGTAAGGACTTCAGTCTTAAGCGCTGAGACTGGTTTAGTGATGTTGGAATTATTCGAAGTGGATTTATCTGGCTTGGTGTAAATTGTACTGCTTCCTGGACCTATGAGGCTAGGATCGTTTCGCTTCTTCGCCTCCTTGCACACGAACCTGGTGAAATACTCGAAGGGAGGGAATTGACCTTCGTGTTCTTCCTTGTAATCTGAGGCAACGGACAACCACCTGTCCTGCAGCCCAAATGGAAGTTTGTCCACGAGTTGTCTAATCCCGGTTGGAGTGTCTAGGTATACTAGACCAGCTGAGTGGCCGTCTTCTTTGGCGCCTTGAATCTCCATGAGTAAATCTCCAAATTCTCTTAGCTTGGTGTGGTCCTTGGCTGACACCTTAGGAAAATTTCCCAAACGTTGGCATAGCGCCGCCTCGATAATTTCGGGGGCTCCGTAGCCCTCCTGAAGTCTCTCCCATGCTTTCTTCAATGCTAGCTCGGGTTTGTTGATGTACACTGAACGCATGCGTCTCACCTGTTCGCATGATTCTTTTCCCAGCCATTTTGCCATAAGATCCAACTCCTGGGTTGCCCTGAGCTGGACTCCGTCGATAGCGTTGGTGAAAGTGGAGTACCATGCACGGTAATTTTCAGGTTTATCGTCGAACCGGTATAGTCCTGAAGTGACGAGATCCCGTCGTGCGAAATACCGTGCTGCGGATTCGTCTGCAGGTGGCGTGCGGGCTGAGGGAACATGTCCACAGGTACATGACTGAGGGCGTACATCTGTTATGGGATTTGCTGGTCTGGACTCAGTCTTTGCCTCTCTTCTCCCCAAATCCGGTAAGTTCGGTGTCGAGAAGTACTTGTCGTGAGCCCTTGCATTCCTGGGTTCATCGCGGAGTTGCGAGGGTAAATTATCTTCCTCGGATGGACGTGATGCCGTCGGGCCTCTCCAAGACTCCTCGTGAAGTGGGACGTTATCGAATAAGTAAGGAGAGGAAGAAAGAGTCTTCCATTCCATTTGAGATTGGACATAGTCCCTTGTACGTTCCAATCCGATCTTTTCTGAGGTAGATTTTCCGTCCTTCGGATCATGCATTTCTTCGGCGTCTTCTATTAACTCTGCTTCCACCTCGGCAGCTGCTGCTTCTCGTTCTAGCTTCAGCGCTTCTAACCGTGCCTCTACCCTTTTCCTTTCCAATTCGTTTTCGGCTTCTCTGGCAGCCGCTTCCTTCTGGTTTTCGGCTTCTCTGGCAGCCTTTTCCTTCTGGTTTTCGGCTTCTCTGGCAGCCTTTTCCTTCTGGTTTTCGGCTTCTCTGGCAGCCGCTTTCATCTTTACTTCTAATTCTTCTTTGGCAAAGCGCGCTCGCACCTTGGCGGCTTCTGCTTTCGCTCTTGCTTGGGTGGCCTTACTTGATGCCCTACTGCCCCTATCGCAGGATGACGATGACTTTGACAACGACTTGATGCTGGATCGGGTTGACATGGCTGCACTTTAAACACCTGATAATGCCGCTTTTTCACTGTAACGTTCTCGCTCGGGTGTGAAGTAACGCCGAGGTAAACGTCGAGATAAACCAGAATCAATGCAAACGAGACCGCAGTAAGATTAACCATTTACTGTTCACTCTTCACATTAACGCATGGTGAAAAAGCGTTGCTTTCACTGTGTCTTTGGTGCATAGAGAGACCCTAGTCAGCGTTATGGTCGCACATGTGAGTGACCCCCACCCTTGCGTGAATCTCAAACCGGTAATTCCCCACAAGACGCGGCGAACCCGGATGTGACGTCATCGCAGCCGCGATGTATTACAGACAAATCAATTGATTTAAACAATCCTAACTTTAACTGAAAAATGCTAACAAATTACTATGCGAAAATATTATAAACTAAATAACTGCCATAAAGGCAGCACACTCCTCATTCTTGATACCAGAATGTCTCACATGTAACTATGTTGTCTTCTGTCTGCCAGCTGCCTCCCCATTCTACCAGCATGTTTTTGCCAAATTGAACCCTCCCATATCTACCCCTTTATTTATTGCAATTCAAAGACTTGTGCCATTGCACAAAATTGTGTTTCGTACCCTGAAATCCAAATCATTAATTTGTCAAACACTTGAAGTAATCTTTAAACAATCTTTGAAAAACTTCTCTGCAGACCTCTTTGCAGTCAGCTGAACAATCTGGCATTTTGTTTTCACCACCGAATTTTGTAGTCCATTTGTGCCTAATGCTTTTATACCATATACTGCAGTTCAATAACAAGCCTACTATGTGGTATTTCATTGGAAAATCCATGTACACAACCAAAATTACACTTTGATGCCTTCTGTCAAGCTCTCATTACAAAGCAGAAAATAAACAATACACCCAATTATCAAAGTATGTATATGTCACCAAATACTATCCTGAGATTCATTTTCTTGCAGGCGTTCACAGTAGAAAAAAGTATATCAGAATCAATGAAAAACTACACATAAAGTCTGACACATTGTGCAAATACAAAAAGAAACAAGAAATAATAATAAAGATAATTATAATAATAAATCAATTAAAAAAACTGAGAACATGAGTTGTACAAAAACTTAATCAAATATTTTTCCCTTTGTGAATTGGTGTAGACTCTTCAAATTTGTTCATGCTTGTCTAAGTGCATGTTAACTCTTTCCAGGTGTTTCATTTCTATATTCTTCCTCACCACTGATGTTACTGTCTGTAATTATTAGTTTAATCCGTTTTCCTTGTCAATGTACACGTCATTGCTACTGAGTGTAAATAAAAACAAGTTCTGTTCTGACAAAAAAGGGGACCATTGTATTTAAATACACTGCCCATTTTATGGCAAATACCTTTTCTATCCCTTGGACATAACAGTGAAAGAATGTGCAGGTGCTCAAGTGGATGGGCAGATTGGTGGGAAAATCTGGGTTTAATTCTGATTTCATATTGCAGCTCAATAAAAAAAATGATGAGGTGCAAAATTTCACTTAAGTCTGTGAATGAGGAGACCTTTAACACTTTCAAAATGTGTTTCAGGTGGCTTCATCATTCCTTGTGGAAAGTATGCCTAATATTAATAGCATGCTGTATATCTTATAAAACATTGCCAGCTCTGCTGGGGTGGAGGTACATTTGAAGAACGTGTAACCAATCAATCGGGAGTCCAAACTAAGAAGCAATCAAACTTTGGGCCACACATTTCCATGCAAGCCAGGAATGCAAGACCAAGCCAATTAATGTATACCTGCTGAATAAGGGGAACTATTCCAATGTATCCAGCCTTTCTTTATGCTACACCATATTGGAAACGTTTCATTTACTAATGTGCAGACCAGATTAGATTTGTTTAGTGCAGTGTACACCAGGGTGCAATAAAATTCATTATTCATATGAAACTCAACTCAGTCATGGATGGAGCCAAGCCTGGCTGAGAAAGAAGGAGGGTTAGGCATGGGGCAAGCACACCATCCTCTGAAAAACCCAGAGCTGCAAAACATCAACAGCAGCTCAAAAGACCTCATCTCTGGGAGTGGAAGGACATTCACCTAGAAGACGTACAATGGGTTACACCTGGGAACTTGAAAGACTGGCCCAGGACAGGGGAGAGGCATGCTACTGTCAGCAGCTAATGCCCCAGTAGGGTTACTGGCCTTAGCTAACTAACTCAGTAATGTGAAACTCACGGAGTAAACCAGACACACAATCAATAGAGTGTTGAGCACAAAACAAAGGAATATTGTAAAGTTCAATAGAATGGTGCAAAGATAAGAGTGCATTCTGAAGTTGTGCCAAAGGAAATGTTACAATGGCAGTAATGGAATAACTGAGAGAGGTGGAACTAAGATACAGAGAAAGTAGCTGCATCACTGGGAAGAAAGATGTGAAAGAGGTAACAAGTTCTGAAGTCTGATGGTAGGGGGAAGGAGGATATTCTTGAGTCTGGTCTTCTTCAAGCTGCTGCATCTTCTCCCAGAAGACACAAAGAAAAGGGAATGGTCAGGGTGACAGGCATGTACCAACAATGAGAGATGTGCGTTTGTCAGGTATGTATAAGAAAACCAGGTATGGCTTGCAGAGGGCTTTTTCAAGAGCCAAGAAACAGTTCCAGGAGAAGTTAGAGGCACCCCAGGGTTTGCAGGCCATTACTTTCTACAAAGCAAAACCCAACATCATGAATGGAAGTGATGCTTATCTACCAGATGAGCTCAATGCCTTTTATGCTTGCTTTGAGAGAGAAAATAAAACCATAGCTATGAGGATCCCTGCAGCATCCAGTGACCCTGTGACCTTTGTCTTGGAGGCTGATGTCAGGCTGTCTTTCAAAGGGCCCAATGGAGTACCTGGCAGGAGTATTCAAAGACATTTTTGATCTCTCACTACTACAGTTGGAAGTTCTCACTTGCTTCAAAAGGACAACAGTTATACCAGTGCCCAAGGAGAGCAGTGTGAGTGGCCTCAACAACTATTGTTTAGTAGCACTCACACCTACTGTGATGAAATGCTTTGAGAGGTTGGCTATGTCTAGAATCAATACCTGTCTCAGGAAGGACCTAGATACATTGCAATGTGCCTATTGCCACAAGTCTACAGGTCTACAGCAGATGTGATCTCAATGGCTCTCCATGTAGTCTTGGATCACCTGGACAATGCAAATACCTACTATGTCAGAGTGCTGTTACTGATTATAGCTCAGCATTTAACATCGTCATTCCTACAGTCCTGATCAAAAAGCTAGAGAACCTAGGCTTCTGTACCTCCTCGACTTCCTAACCGGAAGAGCACAAACTGCGCAGATTGTAAATAATATCTCCACCCAGCTGACAATCAGCATGGGCACACCAGAGGTTAGCCCACTGTTTTACTCTCTCTAAACCCGTGACTGTGTGGTTAGGCATAGCTCAAATGCCACCTATAAATTTGCTGATGAAACAACCATTTTTGGTAGAACTTCAGATGGTGATGAAAGGGCAGATAGGAGTGAGATATACCAGTTAGTTGAGTGGTGTTGCAGCAACAACCTTGCACTCAATGTCAGCAAGGCCAAAGAGCTGATTGTGGATTTCAGGAAGGGTAAGACGAGGGAACACAAACCAATCCTCATTGAGGGATCAGAAGTGGAGGGTGAGTAATTTCAAGTTCCTGGGTGTCAAGATCTCTGAGAACCAAACCTAGATGCAACATATTGATGCAGAAAAAAGACAGTAAAACAGCGGCTATATTTCATTAGGAATTTGAGGAGATTTGGTGTATCAACTAAAATACTCGAAAACCTTTTACAAATGTACTGTAGAGAGCACTCTGACTGCTGCATCACTGTCTGGTATGGGGAGGCTACTGCACAAGATCTAAGTAAGTTGTAGAAACTTGTGAAATTAGTCAGCTCCATCATGGGTACTGGCCTCTGAAGTACTCATGACATCTTCAAGGAGCGGGTGCCTTAGGAAGGCGGCATCCATCATTTAGGATCCCCACCACCCAGGGCATCCCTCTTCTCATTGTTACCATGGGAAGGAGGTACAGAAGCCTGAAGGCATAAACTCAGCGGTTCAGAAACAGTTTCTTCCCCTCTGCCATCTGATTTCTAAATGGACATTGAACCAGTGAGCACTACCTCACTACTTTTTTATTTCTGTTTTTTTTTGCACTATTTATTTTAACTTAACCTATTTAATAAATATATATATTTAATATAACTCAGTTTTTTCTCTGTATTTATTTATCATGTATTTCATTGTACTGCTGCCATAAAGTTAACAAATTTCACAACATATACCAGTGATATTAAACCTGATTCTCATTCTGTTGTCACAATGATCTTGAGAATCAAGTATACAAGATTAAATAAAATAAAAATTCCTCACCCTAAGGGTGGTGAGTCTTTTGAATTTGCCACCTCGAGTTGTTGAACATATTTAAAACTCAGATACCTCTTTAGGACATCAAGGGGATAAAGCACTGAAGGATCTTTAACTCAAACCGTATCAGGACAGCTTCTGCCAAGATTCATACTAAACAATATTGCAACAAAGAAAACCAATAGTTCTATAATACTAAGTGTTACAGCCATAAAACAGTAACAGAATATGAAAAACAGGATCGGAAATAATTCAGTTGTCCCCTGAAGCATGTCACACCATTCAATATGTATTATCATGGGTGATGTGCTGCAGATCTCATCTCCTCTTCTGTGCCAATTCCCTATAGCCCTCAAGTCTTTGATCTTCAAAAAACATGTATTAATTCCTCTTGAAATAATCCACTTTGATCTCATCTCTACACCCCTATGGAGTAGAGAGTAGCAAAATTTTGACACCAGAGCTTAGTCAAGATGGCACTAAACAATAACTCCTTTGCTTGTGTTTTGGAAACAGCTCTATTTCCATCTTTAATATCTCTATCTTTCCCTTTCAGGGTTCTTTTGAAGACCCTGACCTGGAGTTACACCCTGACTTTGGTTCTTTGCAGGAACGGGACCTGCTCTCGGGGTGTCACGACTGGCTGTCATCCGACATGCCAAAGGCACAGCCTAAGAGTTCGGCTTGCCTTTGGAGGCTTCAAACTGGAGACGGGCAAATCGCAGTTCAGTGGCCTGGATTGATGTGTCTTTGGAACTGGAAGATCTTTGGCTGCATGCCCAGAGACCTGAGACCGGAAAAAGCGACGCAACGGACTCTTAACATCGTAAATCAGCGAGTTGTTTGCTATGTCTCCCCTCTCGTTGTGAAACAGAGACATCTCTTACTCCCTTATTAGGGAGAGAGAGACTGTGGTATATCGAATACCAGGTGAACACGTAGTCTTTGGAGTACTGCAAGTCTGTGTCTTTGCTGTTGCTTTTGCTGCACACTTGAGTGCTCGGTGGCCAGTGTCGATGCTTTTTTTTACCGGTGGGGTGGGGGGGGGGGGGAGAATCGTCGCTTGCTGCAACTTATGCGCAGGAGGGAGGGGAGCTGGGGGAGTACGTTGGGGTTCTAACATTTAACTGCCATTCATTCCTTGGGGCACTCCTCTGTTTTCGTGGATGGTTGCCAAGAAAACACATTTCAGGATGTATATTGTATACATTTCTCTGACATTAAATGTACCTTTGAAACTTTTGACCTTTTGCGAGAAGTTCTGACGCAGCTCAGTTTTAAATGAGAAGCTTGTAAATATGTCACCTCATTCAAAATTCTCCTAATGTTCAACATCTACTCTGTCGTGCCCCCTGACGAACTTATATGTTTTATTTAGGTCACCTCTCATTCTTTTTCTTTAGCTGCTCAATGATAATTTTCATTAGCTGCTCAATCAACCAGTAATACAAATGACACATTTCTTCTCAGACAATTTCTTGGGACTGAGTACAATTTCCTTCTTCTCTGGCTTTGTGGATTTTGAAGTGGTCAATATGGGGACTGCAGATTCATCCACAGGTGAGGCCAAAGTGGCTGATGGAACAGGTGGATAGGAAGTTTGCAAGCTAGTTCCCTCTCTCCACTGCTTTCACAGAGCTTCTGATGCTTGGCTTCAAGGTTCTCAATCATAATCCATTTTGAGATTCCAGGAGTTGGTGGAAATGTTGAACTTCTTCAAGGAAACTCTGTCATCCCTGAATATTTCTCTCTGTTCAACAGGTAATCTCATACAGCAGACCTCCTAAAATATTGTAAATTGTGGGGTTTTGGTACTGGGTGTATGAGCAATGTGGCCTACTGTAGTTGACAGCATAATAATAGATTGTAGAGTGATAGAAGTAGGTCTCAAGACAGGAGATGTTGGCCTGAGAAAAGACATAGATATTGATTTGTTTATCTTACCACTGAGTATGGAGGATGTTTCTGAGACAGCATCGGTGGTGTGTTTGCCAATGCATTAAGATGTAAATAAACAAGAGGTTTTTTTTTACCTTATATGTCTTGGAACTATCACACCCATTCCTTTTCTCAAAATGGACAAGTGTACACCTTCAGCAGGACCAAAGGATGGATGTAGTGACTATTACTTTGTGGTGAGATTTTGCTTCTCAAAAGCACAGAGCATTGTTATACAAGAGATTCTGCGGATGCTAACAATCTGGAGGAACTCAGCAGTTCAGACAGCATCCAAGAACGGAAATAAATAGTCTTGATAAAGGGTCTTGGCACTTTATTTTGCTCCATAGATGCTGTCTGGTCTGCTGAGTTCCTTTAGCAATTTTTCTGTGTTTCTCTAAGCATTGTGATGTTCCTTTTGAAAGAGGTAAGGAAATCCTTCTTTTTAGGAAGCCATTGAAAAAGATGAGAGCAAAGAGGAACAATTAGTGGGGCAAGGGTAGTGTGGGAGAAGAAAACTTGCAAGACATTGGAGTCAGGGAGCGATTTGGAGTGATATAATTATGGTAAAAATGAAAAGGACAAAGTTTAGGTGGCCAGGAAAGAGCAAAAGGGGTGGAAAATTTAAGTAGTTATGGGTAATCAGAAATTATCAGGAGAAAGAAGGAGAGGAGCAATTAGAAGGGAGGGTGTATGTCAGTGAGTTAGAGAACAGACCAGGCAAATGAACTTGCATGAACACTCTTGCTACTCCAGATGAACATATTTAAAGCCAACAGGTAATGCTTTGCAGATACCTTTAAAAGTGCAACAATAGCACCACTTTTAAGAATTTTTCTTAGTATGTAATGACCTTATTTCTTCATTTTGTCTATTAATGTCAAATTGGTCACCATACCAAGTTCTCTACACACGTAACCATACATTTCAGAACTCTGACCCCTAAGAAACTACAGTGTTTTGATTTGTCTTCAGTGATGCTATCTTCTCAGCAAACTTCCTTTAGACGCTGCTAGCATTCTTCAACACAAAGTACACTGCAGATTCTGTGGTCAAATCAAGACGTACAAAAAAGCTGGATAAACTCAGCAGGTCGGGCAGCATCCGTTGAAAGAAGCAGTCAACGTTTCGGGCCGAGACCCTTCGTCCTGACGCTGCCCAACCTGCTGAGTTCATCCAGCTTTTTTGTAGCATTCTTCAAGTTGTCCTTGAACACCTGCCTTACACAGAAGCATTTGATACTTTCAGAAATCAAAATTTGTTACTTGTATAGAAGTTGGCAAAACATATGCTATTTATTAACAAATTGAAGGAGGTAGTTGAGAAGGTTATCAACTACAATAAAAGTTTCTATCCGCAAAAATGTATTTGTTTCCCTGTAGAACGTGTATATTTGTTTGAATATGAAAGGAAAATGAGGCATGTCCCTTTTACCCCAACACCACTAAAGCCATGGATTTACTGAAATGAAGTGAACAGTCAGGCTTTGTTGGTATTGGTTGAAAGCCACTATAGATAAACTAAGAAACTAATCTATTTTGGTGACAGTGTCTTTTCTCACAGTAGCCTCGTTATGATTGAGATGGCCAGGGATAACTCTGTATTTGAGAATACGTAGGAAACTAAGAATACATTATAATAGGTTTTTGCAGTTTGCTGCACTTCATCCAAAATAACGTTCTTGTTACATTACTTCTGTTTATTTTCTCTCAAATGTAGGACCACACTTAAATTCATAATAATGTATCTGAAGTATTTCCTGTACTGTCTACAAACCCCTGAACTGGATTGGCAATGTTATTTATAGTGCCAAGAGATCTGGGTGCACACAGCTCATGAATTTTAAACCAGTGAGAAACCATGGTGAGCATGCCTAAGCTCCTAATATGTCCTCACAGCAGGAATTTTGTACAACAGTCTGAGACCCCAGCAAGGGAAGAAAGCAACTCTTCTCTATACAGAAAAAGAATAATTACAACCATTTGACTTTACATCTACCAATTTTATTCCTTGAGTCAATCCTAAAATGATTTAAGAATTGGAACCAAAGGAAAATAAATCAAGGTAAACAGGTGTAATGGCCCTGTTACAGGATTGGAAGATCGGAAGTTTGGACCAACAGCCAAGGGAATGCAAGATCAAATTACAGTTTGAGAATTTGTTTTTGGAATTAAAAATGGAATTTTTTTATCTGCATTAGTAGAGGTGATGATTAACTTGCTGGATTGCTGTAAAAAACTAGACTGGCTCATTTGAGTTCTTGCGAGAATAAAGCCAAGTACTGCCAAAGCCAGGTCTAGACTATGCGTGACCCTGCACCAATGTACTGGCTTATGACCAAGCAAGCAAGCCATTAATTTTAATCAAATTGAGGTGCTGGATTAAGAATATTCAGTGCCCTCTTACAAGGCTAAGTAGAGACAGGCATTGAATGCCCCAAGTTTTGAACAGTAAAAGTGAGACTCGAGAGAGAAAAATAAAACTCACTTAACAAGAATTCTAAACTGTTGTCAGAAATGCTCCTTTTAACTTTCGACCACTGCATCCTACCCTACATTAGGGCCCAGTGGTCAGGTTTCTTGGTTCACGCCCATATGTAACGTTCAATAGTTGTTTTCTGATCTCAAATGCCCTTCTAGTCTGACAGCACCAGTTCATGGAAGCAACCCTGAAAAGACTATACGGCATAGGCCACTATAGCAATTGTCAAAGAGTGCCCAAATAACCTTAAAGAGGTTAGAGCTGTAGAAAACCTAAAAAAAAACTTTGGCCCAATGCTTTACAGTATCAAATCCATGTGCAAGGGCTAGCAATAGGCAACAAACTATGAGATCTATGACTTATAAACAATTTTTGGGACTACCACGTTGAAAGGTCCTTCAAAAGTTGTTTGATAAGGTTCCTCCAATGATTCCTACTCATGAGGTGTCAACAATATGTTAAGTTGGGAAACTTAACAGCATGGATTACATATCATTCAGTGAGATTTAAAGGCAATCACCAAATTAAGCACAAACTTGATGGCTGACATTATGTGTTTACTGGCATTTTGAGACGCTTTCCCACTGAACCTTTCTTTTACTGATGTTTTACTTCCCTTGTGCTGCAATATGGGAAGGGGTAGTTCCCCAAAATTCAGAGGGTCAGAACTCCCAGTTCTGACACTTGGGCATATAGAATAAAGCAACAGTGTGGTACTGAGTAACTTCCGAACTGTCGATAAGATGTTAAAATAAGCCAAAATTTAAAATCACATTATATTATTTTGGTGAATGCCACAAACTAATTCCAGAGTCCCAGCAATATTTGTTCTTCAAAAAATATCACTAAAACAAAATAGATGATTTAGTGATTATTACGTTCATGTTTGTGGGAGTTCAAAGTTCAAAGTAAACTTATTATCAAAGTACATATACATTACTATATACAACCCTGAGATTCATTTTCTTTGAGGCACACTCAGTAACTCCAATAAACATAATAGAATCAATGAAAGAATGCAGCCAACATGACGGTCAAACAACCAATGTGCAAAAACAAAAGAAAAAAAAGTAATAATAATAAATAAGCATATAATATTGAGACAAGCAATAAATATTGAGAACATGAGATGAAGAGTCCTTGAAAGTGACTCCATAGGTTGTGTGACTAGCTCAGTGTTGGGGCAAGTGAAGTTGAGTGAAGTTCTCCCCACTGGTTCAAGAGCCTGAGGGTTGAGGGGTAGTAACAGAGCATGGCCTGAATGGCGGGGGTCCTTGATGATGGATGCTGCTTTCCTGTGACAGTGCTCTGTGTAGGTATGCTCAATGGTGGGGAGGGCCTAACCTGTGATGGACTGGAGCATATCCACTACTTCTAAAAGGATTTTCCCTTCAAGGGTGTTGGCGTTTCTGTATTAGGTGGTGATGAGACCAGTCAATATCAAGACATCGGTGAACACTCTAGCCAGTTGATCAACACAGGTCTTTAGTGTTCAGCCAGATAACCCATCTGGGCTGGATGCATTCTGTGGTTTCACCCTCCTGAAGGATGCTCTAATGTCAGCATCAGAAACTGAAATCACAGGGTCATCTGGGCCTGTGGGAGCTCGTGAAGCTTTCTCCTTGTTTTGATGGTCACAGTGAAGATATTGAGCTCATCTGGAAGGGAAGCCTTGTTGTCACCTTTGTCACTTGGTTTCACTTTGTAAGAGGTGCTAGTTCAAGCCCTGCCACGGCTGTCGAGCATCCTTCAATAATTCAAGTTGCCACTTTGCCCGTGAGGTAGCTTTCCAAAGATCATACCTGTTGCTCTTGTATCTTAACACAAACAAGAGAAAATCTACAGATGCTGGAAAACGAAGTAACACAGATGAAATGCTGGGGGATCTCAGCAGGCCAGGCAGATCTGTGGAAAAGAGTACAATCGATGTTTCGGGCCGAGACCCTTCGTCAAGATGGGACTCTTCTGCCCTGCCGAAGGGTCTCGGCCGAAACGTTGACTGTACTATTTTCCACAGATGCTGCCTGGCCTGCTGAGACCCACCAGAATTTTGTGTGTGTTGCTCTTGTATCCTTCTTGGTTGCCAGACCTGAAAGCTACTGATGTGGCCCTCAGATCTCATGGTTCACCCAGGGCTTCTGGTGCTTGGGGAAGACTGAATGATTTTGTGAGAGACACACTTGTCAATGATTGTTTTTATAAAGTCTGTGATAAACATGGTGTATACATTTTGATCCTCTGATGATTCCTCAAACATGGCCCAGTCCACCAACTCAAAGCAATCCCATTGTTACTCCTCTACCTCCCACTACCACCTCCTCACTATCCTTATCTCTGGTGCCTTGCTCTTTAGCTTCTGACTGCATGAGGTACAAGGACAGCCGAGTTTGCTCCGCACTAATTGTACATTGCATTTCTTACATTACACTGTAGGTATACAAAATGATCTTGGTGGAATGACTAAGAGGGTGGAAGTGGAGGGTTATTGGAGTTCTGTGATCAATGTTCCCTCTAGGCAATTCAATGTGGCAGAACTGAGGCAAAGTGAGGCAGCGGGCCCATCGCTGAGAGCGTGGAAGTGCATGAAAGATCAGGCCGAATCAAATCCAGGCGCTAGACATGACTGAGCACAATGTGCAGGTGGAGATTTACAGGTCAAATTGAAATAGTGGCGTATCCAAGCAGCAGAACCTATTGTTCAGATGGAGAGCTAAGCGCTGGGTCAGATTGAAAAAGTCAAGGTATCGAGGCCCGAGGCGAGGTATGGGCTGGCTCAGATCGCTGCTTGCAGATGTTCAAATGGAGAGTTAAGAATCAGAACAGATTGAAAAGGTCAAGGTGTCGGAAAGATCAGGGTGGCAGGGGCTGCAGGATGTGTAAAGTCCACAGGGTGCTTGTTTATTATGTAGAGCTTACAGGAAAGCACCCATTGTGATGTATCTACAAGATTGTACCCACTGTGTAGGTATCCAGGATGGCACCAACTGTGTTAACTCTGGAGACTAGTGCCCACTGTTATGTCTACAGGGCATTCACTCATCACATGGAGTCTGAACGATGCTGCCCATTGCAATGCCCATGGTGTTGGAACTGTAATGAAATGGTGTACTATGGCTGAAGCATAGTGGAGTGAGCAAAGGATGTCATGCTCAGATGAGAGTGGATAAAGAAAAAGAAAGTGTATTACAGGTACAGAGAATGGAAAATGGGGACAGGCCAGTCAGGATATCAAAATTAGAGGTGGGGGGAGGGTGCTTAAGAAAGGCATCAGAGAGCCAAGAGGGGGTGTAAAATACAATTCCAATCTTGTCCAAGCGTGATAAAGTATTTTACAGGTTTATTAAGGGCAAGACATTAACCATAGTAAGTGGAGGCCCCATTTGGGATCAAATAAGCAGTCACTGTGGAAGGAGAAGATGCACACAAGAACATAACCATGTTCACTATGGATAAGGACACTGTGGTTGGAGAATTCATGGAATTTACAGCGAAATTCCAGGAACGGTGGTCATTAAAAAGGAGAAAATGTTTGATATTGTAACAGAATCAGAATCAGTTTTATCATCAATGAAGAATGTTGTGATATTTGCTGTATGTTGGCAGTAGTACATAAAATATTACCATAAATTACAGTAAGAAATATTTTAAAATATAATGCACAAAGAGAGCACAATAGTGAGGTTATGTGTTGGTGTCTGTCGTTTCCAATGATGATGTTTGTCTGTGCAGCTTATCATGGGTAAAGAGCTCCACGGAGAAAAATCTGTGCAGGAGGAGTTTTATGGTGAAAAAAACCATTGCACTGGGGCAGTTCCCACTCTCTCAACCTAAAAATTCTTGCTCCAAAGGTACAAAAAATCGTCATGACTGCAGACTTCCTCAGCTGCAGTAGATAGCCATGTCGCCTCCTGTGCCCTGTCATGCCCTTTGCTTTCCACAAAGCATTGCAGCACCACCTTCTTGGCTGTCGGATCTTGTAGCTGATCTCATCTGCCCAGTCCGCCAGAACCAGCTTTGCATGGGATAATGCTCCATTCAGATATCTGAGTGTGCCACTTCAGTCTTCAGTACCTTCTTCCTGATGGTGGTAATGAGAAGAGGGCATATCCTGGAAGGTGAGGGTTTTAATGATGGATGCTGCCTTCTTCATGCATTGTCTTCTGAAGATGTCCTCGACAGTAGGGAGTCCAGTGCCCATGATAGAGCTGCTGAGTCTACAACCTTTTGCATCCTGTACATTGGAACCTCCATACCAGGCAGTGATGCAACCAGTCAGAATGCTCTTCACTGTACATATACTGTAGAAAAAATTGCTGGAGTCTTTGGTGACAGATCAAATCTCAAGTTCCTAGTGAAATGTCGCTGCTAGCATGCCTGCTTTATGATTGCAACAATATATTAGACCCAGGATAGATCCACTGAGGTGCTGGTGGCCAAGAACTTGTAGCTGCCCAATGTTTGCACTGCTGACTCATCAATGACGACTGGTGTGTGTTCTCCCGACTTCCCCTTCTTGAAGTTCACAATCAATTCTCTGGTCTTACTGACGTTGAGTGCAAGATTATTGTTGTCACACCACTTAACCAGCTGAACTATCTGATTACCGTACATCTGAGATTTTGCCAAAAAAATCCTGTCATCAGTGAATTTATAGATAGCAGTTGAGGTGCGGCTAGCCAAAAAGTCACATGAGTGTAGAGAGATTAGAGCAGTAGGCTACACACACATCCTTGATATGCATTGGTGTAAATTATCAATGAAACTTAAAACTGGATAAAATTCCAAGGCCTGATGAAATATTTTCCAGGCTGCTACTGGAGGCAAGGGACAGGGGGCAAAGCGGGGAACGGGCAAGACATAGAAAGCTGGTGGCTAAGTGCTAGTAGATATGATTAGCTCAGGCATCAATCTATATGATTGTATTTACTAGTATTCAGCAAGTAAATGGGATTAGTATAGTGATTGCTGGCATGCAGAGCTGAGGTTGATTCTGATTGTTTAACTTTATAATTCTAGGATCATTTCTAGAAATGTAATTCAATGTTGTGGCAGGGACAAAATACCGAAAGGAAGGATTCAAAGATAACATTGGTGGAAAGACAAACAAGATTTTGGGAAGCAAAACACATTCAGAAGTTAGGAGGTAGCAGGAATATTGCTGTTAGGGTCTTTCAAGAGTATTGGAATCAATACATTGGTGAAGCCGAATTTGGAGTATTGTGTGCAATTTTGGTCATCTACGTACAGGAAAGATATCAATAAGATTGATAGGGTATAGAGAACATTTACAAGGATGTTCAAGACTTGAGGACCTGAGTTATAGGTAAGGTTGAAGTGTTAGGACTTTATCCCTGGAGTATAGCAGAATGAGGGGAGATTTGATAGATTATGAGGGACATACATAGGGTAAATGCAAGCAGGCGTTTTCCAGAGGTTGGGTGAGACTAGAACTAGAGGTCATGGGTTAAGGAAAGAACATGAATGGGAACTTTTTCCACTCAGAAGGTGGTGAGAGCGTAGACCAAATTGCCAGTGGAAGTGGTGGAAGCTTGTTTGATTTCAACATTTAGGAGAAGTTTGGATGAGTACATAGATGTGAGTGGTGTGGAAGAATGTGCTCTGGGTGCACGTCGACAGGACTATGCAGAATAATAATTCGGCATGGACTAAATAGACTGAGGAGCCTGTTTTTGTGCTGCAATGCTCTAGAATAAGTACAGGATTTTTGAGACAGCAATGAAGATACTACCTTTTAAAGGGATGGGATGCTAATTGAAGAAATGGTTCCAATATCATCCAAATTGGACACAAAGGAAGGTAAAGTGTTCAGCAATTTGCTGAACATAAGATCAGAGGAGATGGAAATATCTGTCATTGATGATATGAACTTGAAGATGGAGGAGGATGTGAGTCCGGATCAGAGTAAAGGAGTGTATCGGGAGAAATCCAGCCTGGTGGGCCAGAGCAAGGCAGGGAAGCAACATAACCAGCTGAATGGCGGATCTCTGGTCAAGTTTTCTGTGATCAAAAGACACAAGCTTAAGTCATAACTATGAACTGAAACTCAACCCCAAGTATATATTGTTCAACTTACTCTTAATGTTTTGAACTTAAGAATTTATTAATCTAACAATTAACAAGCTGCTGATACTTTCGCATTCTTAGTAATCATACACTTCATGCTGTAGTTTTACGAGCAATTTTTAATTAGAAATAAAATTAGAGATTCCACTGCACTTTGTTTTAAAATGATTTGGGACATAATGTACTGGAATGGGAGGTGAGGATGACTTTACCCACTTTCTTAGGTGGTAAGTATAAGTGGTGGAAGACAGGAAGAAACAACACATTCTCACAGAATGTCCAACCTTCACTAGTCAATCTGGGGAAGCTATAAAAAAATCTCTGATCAATTCTGAACATTTGGAATTAATTCTGTTCAATGAAGTGGCCTATACAGCCTTCCGTCACTATGTTATCATCTTATTCCAATGGCCCCATCTAGTGTGAACAAACAAGAACTGTGTATAGAATCCACTGGATTAGTTTGGTTATTTTCACTCATGAACAGGAATTACGATACAAACCAAAACAAAGGAAAAACCCACTTTAATTGTAAATGCAGCACAATGAAATCTTGATTTGCAGGAAGTTTTAAAATGTGTGCTCTGTAATGTCCTTGGCTGTTTATACGAGTAGTCAGTAAACCTTACAAATAACAAACAACTCACAATAGGTGAACGGCAGCAAGACCAATTAAACATGTACAGGGTGAACACTGCTTTATAAACAATTCAGTGAAATATTCATAAACTATTAATAAAGGGCTGAATGATTTAATAATAATACTGCAGATACTGGAATCCTGTAATAAACTCTGGAGAAACTCAAAAAGCTACTGAGCATTGAGAAACAAATTGATATTTTAAGTCCAAGACCTTTCTTTCAAGGGTTAGGTGAAAGGCATTAACCTAAATGAGTGCATACAACCCTGTATACATTGGAAACCTCCTCCCATAATTTTATTATGCTTTTCCCATCTTAAAATTTACTAAAAAAGAACACTTCACAATGCTTTTGGCAAACTTTCCACAATTTCTCTTTTTTCCCTGTCTGCTGAATCTTTGGGCATTTTAAAACTTTAAAAGGCATGGCATAAGCATGAATTGATTTTGGTTTCTCTAATCTCATGATAAAAACAAACACAAAGTTAAAAAATATTTTTTATCACAATAATTTCAGGTCTTTAACAGAATACAATATCTTGAAATGTTTCAATGTGAGATATCAAACAAAATTTGAGTTGCTTGAGGAAAGATTTAAAAAAATGATAGCATTCCTTTAGAAAGGACTAGAATATAATACCAAGGTTATAATGCTGAGTCTTTATAAGGCATTTGGTCAGATTACATTTGGAGTATTGTGAGCAGTATTGGGCCCCTTATCTAAGAAGGGATGTGCTGGCTTAAGAGGGGATCCAGAGGAGGTTCATGAGAGTGATTCTGGGAATGAAGGATTAATCTATTAAAAGTGTTTGATGGCTCTGGACCTGTACTCACTGGAGTTTAGAAGAATGGGGAGGGGAAATCTCATTGAAATCTATCAAGTATTGAAAGGCCTAGATAGAGTGGATGTGGAGAGGATGTTTCCTGTAGTGGGTGAGCCCAGGACCAGATGTCACAGCCTCAGAATAACGTCCATTTAGATCAGAGACGAGAAGAAATTCCTTTGGCCAGAGTGTAGTGAATATGAAGAATTCACTGCCAAAGATGACTGTGGAGGCCAGGACATTGGGCATATTTAAAGTGAAGGTGGATACGTTCTCGATTAGTAAAGGTAGAAGAATAGGGTCGAGAAGGAGAATAAGTCAACTCTGATGGAATGGCAGAGCAGACTCAATGGGCCAAATAGCCTAATTCTGTTCCTATGTCTGATGGTAGATCATCAAATCCTTAGTTAAAGGAGGAGGGTGTATGTAGAATGACCAAGAAGAAGGTATCCCAGAGCCACCAATTCGTTTAGAATGATTCAGAGGCTAGGTTTCCAAAATTACAGATAAATGAGAGTCCTGTGGCAGAAGATGACAACAGACATGGGGAAATCTAATGGAGAGATTGGAAAACAATATGTTTGATCATAAATTGCCCCTTAGCCATGAAATAATGTGGTCAGCAAACACAGGATGATGAGTGCATGTGACTTGGTATGAATTAGGAAATGGATGGCAATGCCCTTCAGGATTTTAAGTCTTGAGAGGTGGTGAAGGGTGGAACATCTTTGCTGACCCTGCCCTTATAGATGATGTTAACCTAAAGGGGCATGTTGGAAGGGGCCAAAAATGAGGAAAAGATTCTACAGTCAATCCTCTGGCTATCACTAGACCAGGAAAGTTAAAAATGTAACCAGAAGAGAAACAATCTACACACACCAGGACAATAAGACTAAGTGCTAGAGAAGATATGTTCAGTCGTATCAAAGGTGTCAGACATTTGGAAGAACAAGCAGAGTCAAATTTGCAAGAATAAAGTCTTAGTTATTTGATAAAGAACTGACTTGGTGCAAACACAAAAGCAGAAATCGGTGAAATAAGGAAAGGTGGGCATAAATTTCAAAGGTAAAAGTTGTTTTAAGAAGTTTACAGAGAGAGGAAAGATGAAGATAATCCATGAAGATAAATTTGGGGGTGTAATGGCCTGCTTTATTTTGCGGGAAGAGGCTGATTTTGAAGGAAGATAGGTACTGTTAACAATATTGATGAATAATGATGACCAGAAAGAGATGGATGCTCTGGAGATTATGTTAGGTAGATCAGAGAGGGCGTGGGGTAATATGGGAGATAAAATAAATGTGGGTGTTCAGTCTGAGGAAATAAGCTTAATGTCCTGGAAGAAAAATGGGAAGTAAAAGAGGCAGTAGACTCAATTTCAGTGATAATGAACCTTGTGATCACCTCCAGCTTGGATTTGGAGGTGAGTATGGAAGCAAGATTGGGAGTGGATAATGTTGACAACATGCAGGGGTGAAACAAGCCATGTGAAGTGGTGGTATGGGTATCAGTGGTATCTTTGTAGATCCTGGAATGGAGAGCATGTTCCTCTCCCAGGCAGAAGCAAGACATATGCTTGAGCTGGCAGAGGTGAAGGGAGAATAAGAGGCCAGTGAACTCAGGAGAAGATGCACAATGAATTGAAGTACTATGTCTGCAAAGAAAGAAGTTATCTGATGCAAAAGCTGAGGAGGACAAGACGTGACAATATCCTGGTGCAGGAGATGGAAGCGAGTGAGGATTTTGAATGAGGTTGAGTGGGGGTGTGGAAAAAGACGCTATTTCGATGAGAAAGTACCAAAAGAGAATGTGACAAACCAATATGTGATTTGCTAATGAAGGCCAGCATTTATAATACTGATGGAAAGAATAGCCACACTGGAATTTAGTGTGTAGGTGCCAACATTTGATGGCTAAGTTTTCATCTCAGGCTTGATATCATTGCAATTATCCAGATTAGATAGTAGGGGCCTTTTTAATAAGAGAGCAGACAAACTGGAAAAACGTGCGGAGAATCCAGTGTTAATTGATCTACAGGTCAGCACAAGGTGGAAAAGGGATTGGAAAAATATCCAAACTGGTACATATACAGGCGAGGTAGTGGTCCGGGGGCAGGCTGGGGAAGACAGATATCAGCCAATAATTTGCAAATCAGAATTGCTAAGAAAAGATCTTATACACAAATGTATAATTAATTACCATATTAATCACCCACATATGGATTGTTTGAGATGTTATTCTCTGAACATTGCTTACCAATTGACTACTACTTGTTTGTAACTTTGAATCTATCCCCCTCTGCTGGATTTACTTTGAATATATCTCCCTCGGCTAGGAATACATATAGGCAATCAACACAGATGAGACTCCACGGATGCGTGGAGCAGTAACGGCAGAGGGTCCGCTGCAGAAGTGTACTTAGGCACTGTGGGGGTTAATCCCGCAAACTGCATGCATCTTGCAATGCTCCATGCTGATGTTACTGGCTCAAAAGGCAAGTCTTACTTAGTAAGTTATCACAAATAAAATTATACTCTGCGCCGGTTTATCGAGGAATCAGCCTCAAGGGTCTTTGTGGCGGAGAATGAAAATACCATTAGACATTAACATGATAGGAATAAAGAGGGGAGGGCAGAGAGCACTTTCTCACCCAGAGAGGAATAAAATTATTGAGGAAGTTAGCAGGGCAGATCACCAACATAGTCAGCTTTAATAGGATGCCTTAGCAGCCAGTCTAGCTTTGCTCCCTTCATGGCAGAAAAAAGGTACGTGCAATATCTTTATAATATTGAGGTGAAGGACAATCACCCTGTGCAAAACCAGGCTGGGACTTCCAGCCCTTTTTTTTGTAAATAGTGAAAGAGAATAAATTAAACTGAGAATGTGTTGCAATGAATTGCCACCGAGTTATCTCAGCTTTTTTTTTCTTAGATTTACATTAAAATTGGTTTAAGTGAAAGGGTTCACATGCATGCTTGACTCAAGTGGTGGGTCAATTGACTCACTCAAGGGATTAACTGGTTTGGTCCAAGTGACTGATGTCACAGAGGTCTATTGGGGATTGACTCCAGCACCAGGGTTCACACGTGCAGAGCTGCCATTGGCTCCTGTGGCAGGGTCCACATTTGTGGAGTCGGAATTGGCTCCAATAACTGGTCCTCAGGGGAAGGACTGAAAAGAGCTTTGATGCCAGTACCCATGTACAGATTTGCTATTGGCTTCAGTGACAGGGCCCATAGGGGTTTGATGGGGATTGCCTCCAGTAACAGGTTCCAGTAGCAGAACTTGAAATGGCACTCGCAACAGGACTCACAGAGCAATAATTAGGATTGGTTCCAATGATGGCATTGCCAATGCACACACAAGGCAGGTGTTAATCACCTAGCCAGGAACTGAAATAAGGGCCAGGAACTAAAATGTTCATACAGCTTCACAATATGTGTTTAACTCATACCAATTTATACAGAGCCTATAAAAAATATTTACCTCCCTTGAAAGTTTTCATTTTTTATTATTTTACAATATTGAATCACAGTGGACTTAATTTGGCTTTTTTTTGACACTGATCAACAGAAAAAGACTCTTTTGTATCAAAGTGAAAATAGATCTCTACAAAGTGATCTAAATTAGTTACAAGTATAAAACAAAAAATAATTGATTGCATAAGTATTCACATCCTTCAAGTCAGTATTTAGTAGATGGACCTTTGGCAGCAATTACAGGCTTGAGTCTGTGTGGATAGGTCTCTATCAGCTTTGCACAGCTGGACACTGCAAATTTCCCCCATTCTTCTTTACAAAACTGCACAAGCTCTGTCAGATTGCATGGGGATCGTGAGTGAACAGCCCTTTTCATGTCGAGCCACAAATTCTGATTGTTATGCCATATTCTTTCCATTTGTTGATGATTGACTTAACTGTGGTCCACGGGTATTCAGTGACTTGCTATTGGCTTCAGTAACAGGGCCCACGGGGGATTGATGGGGATTTGTTGATGAATGACTTAACTGTGATCCTTGGGACTTGGGAATTTTCTTGTATCCATCGCCTGACGTGTGCTTTTCAATAACCTTTTTGCAGAGTTGCTTGGAGTGTACTGTTGTCTTCATGGTATAGCTTTTGCCAGGATACTGACTCACCAGCAGTTGGACCTTCCACGTACAGGTTCATTTTTACTACAATCAATTGAAACACCTTGACTGCACACAGGTCTCCAAAATCCAATCTCCATGTAACTGATTATGTGACTTCTAAAACCCAGTGGCTGCATCATTGATGAGTTGGTGTGTACTTAAGGGGGTGAGTACTTATGCAATCAATTATTTTGTGTTTTATATTTGTAATTAATTTAGATCACTTTGTAGAGATCTGCTTTTACTTTGAAATGAAAGAGTCTTTCTCTGCTGATCAGTGTCAAAAAAACCAAATTAAATCCACTGTGATCCAATGCTGTAAAACAATAAAACATGAAAACTTCCAGGGGGAATACTTTTTATAGGCACTGTAAGTTACATTGAGACATGAAACCTGCTTTCTGAGTTCATCTTTTTATTACTGGCCACTTACAAAAGGAATGATGGGTAAGTTACCATCAGATATTATGAGTATCATCTGTAAACTAGCATCTAGATTGTGGTCTTCTGCAGGCTATCCATAAACCATTTAAGGAGGGTACATTCTGCACTTAGCATACAAAGTTCAATGAATTGACTGCTAAAGATCTGTATTTGATTAGTTGTATTCATAACCTTTTGAATTCACTTAAAGTTCCTGCAGACCACCGGGAAATATAAATGAATTGCCATTAACTTCACCAACTACAACAGAGCCAGTGCAGGAAGGCACCAATCTAGTTTCAGATTCTACAGTTGTAACCTACCGATTTCTGGGAGCCAAGCTCTTAGCTCCTCAGGAAACAGAGTGATAGGGCTGAGGATGGTCAAGTCAAGTCAAGTCACTTTTTATTGTCATTTCGACCATAATTGCTGGTATAGTACACACACGTAAAAACGAGACAACTCTTTTCAGGACCATGGTGCTACATGAAACAATACAAAAACTACACTGAACTACGTAAAAACAACACAGAAAAAAACTAGACTACAGGCCTACCCAGGACTGCATAAAGCGCACAAAACAGTACAGGCATTACAATAAATACTAAACAAGACAATAGGCACAGTAGAGGGCAGTAAGTTGGTGTCAGTCCAGACTCTGGTTATTAAGGAGTCTGATAGCCTGGGGGAAGAAACTGTTACATAGTCTGGTCGTGAGAGCCTGAATGCTTCGGAGCCTTTTCCCAGATGGCAGGAGGGAGAAGAGTTTGTATGAGGGGTGCATGGGGTCCTTCATAATGCTGTAGTGTAAATGGCTGTAATGGCAGGAAGAGAGACCCCAATGATCTTCTCAGCTGACCTCATTATCCGCTGCAGGGTCTTGCGATCCGAGATGGTGCAATTTCTGAACCAGGCAGTGATGCAGCTGCTCAGGATGCTCTCAATACAACCCCTGTAGAATGTGATGAGGATGGGGGGTGGGAGATGGACTTTCCTCAGCCTTTGCAGAAAGTAGATACGTTGCTGGGCTTTCTTTGCTACGGAGCTGGTGTTGAGGGACCAGGTGAGATTCTCCGTCAGGTGAACACAAAGAAATTTGGTGCTCTTAACGATCTCTACCGAGGAGCTGTTGATGTTCATCAGATAGTGGTCACTCTGTGCCCTCCTGAAGTCAACAACCATCTCTTTTGTTTTGTTCACATTCAGAGGCAGGTTACTGACTCTGCACCAGTCCATTAGCCACTGCACCTCCTCTCTGTATGCTGACTTGTCATTCTTGCTGATGGTCGTGTCATCGGTGAACTTGATGATGTGGTTCGAGCTGTGTGTTGCAGCACAGTCGTGGGTCAGCAGAGTGAACAGCAGTGCACTGAGCACATAGCCCTGGGAGCAGTTGATATACAAGTTGATTCAGTGTGTAGTAAGACTGTGAGAGACTGGCAGATGATAGGGCAAGATCCTTGTCAGTTGAATAAGTTGAAGAGAAATCAAAAAGTTTGATGAATACAGGACTGAAGGTGTTCTATTAGTAGAGGATCTTGTAGCACAGCTGAGATTGCAAGTATGATGTTGTGGGCATCACTAAGTTGTGGCTGAAAGATCATAGTTGGGGACTTAACATCGAAGGATACACATTGTAGCAAAAGCACAGGCAGATAGGCATACTGTGTGAGGTGGCTCTGATAAAATCAAATCCTTAGAAAGAGGTGACATAGGATCAGAGGATGTAGAATTCTTCTTGGTAGAGTTAAGAAATTACAGGAGTTATATACTATACAGGGAGTGATCATAATATGATAGAATTCACCCTGGAGTTTGAGAGGGAGATAAAGTTAGATGTATCAGTATTACAGTAGAGTAAAGGCAGTTACAGAATTAATGAGGGAGGAGCAGGCCAAGGTTGATTGGAAAGAGATACCAGCAGGGATGATGGCAGAACAGCAATGGCTGGAGTTTCTAGAGGCAATTCAGATCATGCAGGATAGATACATCTGGATGATGAATAAGTATTCCAAAGGTAGGATGAGGCAACCGTGGCTGACAAGGGAAGTAAAAGACAGCATAAAAGCAAAAAAGTGGACATATAATAGAGCAAAAATTATTGGGAAATTAGTGAATTGAGAAGTGTTTAAAAAACAACAGAAGGCAACTAAAGAACCATAAGGAGAGAAAATATGAAATATAAATGTAAATGGAGTATTCCTAAATTATCCTATCATGGAACCAGAAAAAAACGTGATGCTTTGTTTTGTGTTGTGGCGTTTAAAAGAGTGGTAATATTTCAAATTCCAGTTAAGAAGCAGCTGAAAAATAATTGAGTGAGGCAAAATGCACAGCAACCAGAGAATGGAGGAAATGATAGTTTGGAAAGTTTTAGACATCTCTCCAAAGAAAGAGCCATCAAAATTCCCATGCTAATCTATTAGTATGGTTGGATCGCCTGCAGACCAGTATCAGATGACATAAACTGATATTAACCTGGCCTGTAGGCTTTGGTATTGACCTGTAAATCCATCCAAGGCCAGATCCACCACTGAGCCTATCACACAAAATGAACGAGTTCATCTGCTAAGGATCAAATCTAGCTTGCGGCGGAGACATTCAGGAAGAGTACCCTCTGCACGACACCGCCACAAAAGATCTCTGAAAGGAAGCTTGAGTCTTTTTTTTTGAGAGTTAATATGGGATTCTTAATTTATACATCTTATGCAAGTTATCAGACAGATATCTTCTGATGACAAAAGATAGTGGGATAATTTTTTATTCAGAGCTGCTTCTTATCTTCTGTCATTTGAATATGATCAATAAGTGCTGAGAGAAGATGTAGAGGTTATTACTGCCATTTTTCCAGTGCTTTTGCTGACTTTCCACCCAGGTTGGATTGGAGGCAACATCCTTGTAAATCTCCTCTGCACCCTTTCTATGGTTTCCACATCCTTCCTGTAGTGACGTGACCAGAACTCCAAGTGGGATCTGATCAGGGTCCTATATAGTTGCAACATTACCTCTCAGCTCCTAAATTCAATTCCACGATTGATGAAGGCCAATACACCATATGCCTTCTCAACCACAGAGTCAACCTGTGCAGTTGCTTAGAGCATCTTTGATCACATGCTGCCTAGTTGGGACCTCCATGTACTGATTAAGGAAACTTTCCTGAAAACATTTGACAAACTTTATTCCATCCAGTCCATTTACAGTATGAGAGTCCCAGTCAATATATAGAAAGGTAAAACCACTTACTATCACAACCTTATGATTCTTGCAACAGTCAGCGATCACTACAGATTTGCTCCTTTAAATCCCATGGAGTATAAAATAACCCATTAATGTTGTCATCTTTTTCTTATTCCTCAGTTCCACCCATATAGCCTCAGTAGACAAGTTCTCCAGCCTATCCTGTATCAGCACTGCGGTGATATTTTCCCTGGCTATTAATGCCACACCTCCCCCTTTATCACATCTAGAGTCCTGGATCACTGAGCACCAATTTTGCCCTCCTGTAACCAAGTTTCTCTAATAGCTACAAATGTCATAATTCCATGTGTTGATCCATGCCCTAAGCTCATCTGCCTTTCCTACAATGTGTTGAAATATATGAAACTCAGGACATTAGTCCCACCATGCCCAACGTTTTGATTCTTAACTATGTATGTATGTTTAATAACACCTCCCACAACCACTCCACTATCTGCTTTGGCACCCTGGTTCCCTTCCCACTTCAACTCCCCCCCTCCCCCCCACAGCACTAGCAAACGCTTCCCTAAGACCATAAGATATAGGAGCTGAATTAGGCCATTTGGCCCATTGCATCTTCCCCAGCATTTCATCACGGCTGATCCATTATTCCTTGCAGCCCCAATCTCTTCCTAAGGATATTAGCCCCCCACTGGTTCAGGTGCAAGCTGCTCCTTCTGTACAGGTCCCACCTTCCCTGGAAGGGAGCCCAATAATCCAAAAATCTGAAGCCCTCCCTCCTACATGATCTCACTAGCCACGTGTGAAACTGTATGATTTTCCTACTTCTGGCCTCATTAGCTCTTGGCACAGTGCTGAAGCCTTGCAAGGTTAATGTACTTTATCAATATACTAGGAAAGAGGAAATCCCAGGGGAAGAACAGTATCCCTCAGTGCTGGTCTTCGCAGCTGCTGGAATCCTGTCCCTGGATGCTGCCTACACAGAGTTTGCATGTTACTGCGTGGGTTTCAGTTCAAAGTTTTCATCTCCTCCTGTAGATGCACAGATGGGTTAAATAAGGGCTGGAAGTTAACCCTAGTTATTGTAAGTTCTAAAAGAATCAAGGATATTAATAGGCAAGTGAGAAATGATAAATTGAAGAGCTACAGGGAAATATAGTAATGGGAATTGGGTTGACCGATTGTTTTGTTAGCAGGTAGCATGGACTCAATGCGCCAAATAATCTCTATGTGGGTGATGAGGGAAACAGGTACATTTCAGGTCCGGGTCTGGGTTACAGTAGGAAAGTTAGGCCTTAAAGGTTGGGTCACTGTACAAAGGTGACATGACCCATTGCTGGGGTAAGAGAATGCACGAAAAGGGTAGCCTGTGAAAAGCAGCCATGAAGGTCAAGTTCTTTCACTTAAAGTGGATCTAGCCACAGCTCTGGATTCTGCGGGATAATCTTGCACAAGGAGGGAGAACTTGCATGTAGAGAGGGCTTCCACATTTGAGTGAAATCTGCTATGCATCACTGTGACGTACTGTACTCTTCTGCACTTAAACACACTATACAAGAAGGATGCCACAAAGAAAATCATGGGCCCCATGTGGATAAGGAAGATATTGCATTACATATTGTTTACAATTTGTGTTTTTTTGTGATAGGCATACACACACAGAGCAAATAAATACTGCCCTATGCAGCAGAATTTTTTGGTTGTACTATAGAATCTATATGTGGTCCTTCAATAAATCAGCTTATGGTTTAATACTAATCCACAAAAATTAATTTACCTCATAACGTATGTTTTTGTCTTGAAAATCTAATATGATAAATTGCACTTGCTTAAAAGGGTCTTTTATCAAGATGTCAACTAAGTGAACACGGATTATTTATTTACTTCATACTAGTACACTTGCCACTAATGTTCAAGGCCAAATATACAATTATGTGCAATTATTTAATTTGTGCTAATATAATAAAAATAATGGATTTTTTTTATAAGACCAGAACATGAAGTGTGTTGTTCGTTGACCAAAAGACACAATTCATTACAGTCTTTTATATAGAGTGTTTAGAATTTCAAGACAAAAACAGAGGTTATGAGGTAAATTAATCTTTGTGGATTAATATTAAACCACAAGCTGATTTACTGAAGGACAGGTCGTACTGATCGTAGGTAAGCACGGAGTTTTAATGAACAGCCCTTTGTCTGCAAAGAGGCTCATCCATCTTCTTTTCTATCCCCTCAGGCCATGGCTGATTTTTAAACAACACTTCCAAATTTTAAGCCACTTTTCATGATATGTCACAGCTTGTTTTAAATTAAAACATCATTCCCAGTTTCCAGGTGTTTTATATACATTTCAAAGTGTCAGTATGAAAAGAGGATGGGTGGCTTGATAACCAGGGGCAAACATACACATGTTTGCTGTATAGAAAGCTTTCCAAAGGTAAAGCAGCAAGCAGTTAGATGATGAATGCATTGATTTACTGGCCAGGCGATCATGCTGTGTAAGCTGATGAAAAACATGTTAACAGCAGTGACTTACCATATCCAGAGAGGAGTTAGCTGAAATTATTCAATTTCTTCACCTCATTGAATAGAAATGAGGTACAGCTTATGCTGCTGATAAAGGTCGAGCCCAAAATTTACTTGCAATGTAGTTATGGTGTAACTGCCTTCCTGACATAATCACCCATTAAAAAGGAACAGATCTGACCACACAGAAGTTTGATCAAATAGCCATGTATGGTTCAGACTGGCATGCACTTTGCCATGACAACAGAATAGGCCTGATATCCTGGTCAATTCAATTAAATACTTAAGATTCACTTGTTTTGTGTGTGGGAAGGATACCCTGAAAAATCAGAGGCAACTCAGGATGTAGGCTCATTTTTAAATTTTTTAACTTGCCATGTTCACTCATGCGATAATGGTCAATGCAAAATGGAAATATATATGAGAAGTTGTAGTTCTGAAATTCAGCTAAAGTCAGTAATGCCCAAATTTGGAAGCAGAGCCAAACACTTAATACTAGCAATCAAGAACAAAGTTATCTTTAATAAGTAAAATGGCTTTCCAACAGCATAGATTACTGGCTGGATGGCCCAAAATTCAACTCCATGAGGTGTTGCCCATCAGTCCGAACAACTCTTGTTTATAAACACCCACAGGATAAGTCATTCAGAACACAAATAGAATCACCCTGCAATTACTTCTATAGATTTACAAGGATGTTGCCTGGATGGGAGGGCGTACCTTATGAGAATAGGTTGAGTGTACAGGTACTTGGTCTTTTCCCCTTGGAGTGACGGAGGATGAGAGGTAACCTGTTAGGGGTGTATACGATATTGAGGGGCATTGGTTGTGTGTATAGCCAGAGGCTTTTTCCCAGGGCTGAAATGGCTAACACAAAGGGGCATAGTGTTAAGGTGCTTGGAAATAGGTACCGAGATGAGATTGGGGTAAGTTTTTCCACAGAGAGTGGTGGGTTAGTGGAATGCACTGCCAGCAGTGGTGGTGGAGGCGGATACAATAGGGTCTTTTAAGAGCTTCTTAGATAGGTACATGGAGCTTAGAAAAATAGAGGGCTATGCGCTGGGGAAACTCTAGGCAGTCTCTAGAGAAGGTTACATGGTCGGCACAGCATTGTGGGCCGAGGGGGCTGTGATGTGCTGTAAATTTCTATGCTCAATGTTCCTTTGCCAATTGCCACAGGTAATTCAATCATAGGAAATCAATTACCTCACCCACCCTGGACATTCACTCTTCTCCCCCCTCCCATCGGGCAGAAGATAAAGAATCCTGAACGCATCACCTTCTACCCCACTGTTATCAGACTCTTGAATGGACTTCACAATCTGCCTTATTATGATCTTGCATTGTTTATCTGTACCGTACTTTGTAAATTTTACAATTTACTGTGCACTGTTATTGTTTTACCTTCTACCCAATGCAATGTGTAATGACTTGATTGGTATGAACAGTATGCAAGACAAGCATTTCACTGCGTCGCCGTACATTTGCCAATAATTAACTAATTTCAATTTCAGTTCCAAAACTACACAATACCACTAATGTTCCTTATCCTTACTTAGCTCTTTCTGGAATTAGCTCCCTGTCTCCATAATGATTAGTCTTGCAGGCTTACCACTTTTTAATAAGATAATGTCCCATGTAGAGTCTAATTATGCTACACATAGATGTCTGTCCAGTTTACCATTCAGGCCTGCGAATATACGAATAACCCTTAACTTTCACTTCTACACTGTGAGCATCACCACGTACCTGACAAGTTGCCCATTTGTGGCATCCTCCCCATGCCATTCTCATGGCTGTGCCAGATTTGTAAAAAAAATACACCAGGAAATAACAGACAAGTGCAAGACAAGGCCCAATCGCATATACTTCATGGTGTATTTTCTCTCTCACAAGGACATCTGCAATCGGATTCAAAAGCTGGACAATTATTTATAAATGTGGCCTCATGCATCAGGTGATATTCCAATGAGCAGCTGCTACTAAAATGGCAGAATACTTCTCTCTCCTTTTCACTTACACTGCCAATGATCTCTTTGCTGGTCACCTCCGCTTTCAGAGAAGGAAGCAATATACTGGACAATTTAAAACTGATCTCAACATAAAACTAACAAAATAGATAGTAATCCAATAGATCCATGAACTCCTTAACATCGAGATTCCAATAATCACAATGCTACCGTGGTTGCTACTGCTGATGCCAATTCTAATGGTTCAAGAAAAAGTGAGCCACCTCTTAATCTACTGCAGCCCATTTGGTGAACATAATGCCGTGGCGGTGGGAGTGCCAGGATTTCAATCCAATGATGAAAGGAAAAGCCATGTATTTCCAAGTTCAGAGAGGAATCTATAGGCTGGAATATTTCCCCGTGCCTGCTTCCCTTGTAATTCATGATGGTGGTGGTTGAGGTGCTATCAGGTAGCCTAGTATAGAAACCGTGGGGCATTATGTCAATGGTACACACTGCATACAGTGAGTGTTTAGGGTGGTGACTAGTTCATCAATCAGTGAAGCTGATTTTCCTGCAGTCTTTTGAATTTCTTCTGTATTGTTGGAGCTGTACACTTCCAGATAAGTAAAATGTATTTCATCACACCCCTAAACGTGTGCTTTGTAGATGGTGGAAAGTAAGAGAGTGAGTTACTAACCAAAGAATATGGGGCTTCCGATCTGTTCCTGTGGCTGCTCCAGTTAACTTCTGATCAGTTTGTAATGCCGCTGAGGCATCATTTCTTCAGTATCATTGGACCTTTTCGACTCTTTAATGTTAAATGTAATGCCACTGTCATTTAAATATATTGCTAATGCCCCATCTAAACTTTATCATCAAAAAACAATTAACCTATTGAAGTTAACTGAATATTAAATTGTCGTAAAGTTGATATAATGTGGCAACTTAAATGACACCGTAATCCTCCAGATTCTGATACATCCAAGATTTCCATGTACTTACAGGGAAAATACTACTACTACGTCCCCTCAGGCCATTAGGCTTCTGAACTCCCTGTCACATCACATTTGAAGTGTCACTGGTTAACAGCATTTAAATAGTCAGTCCATGTGGGCTGCAATGTCTCTAGTCGCATTACGATGAGCGCTGGCATTCTCCAGGGCTGTGTGCTCAGCCTGCTGCTATTCACACTGCTGATGCACGACTGTGTCACAGGATCCAGCTCAAACTGTGTCATCAGGTTTGTGGATGACACAACAGTGGATAGCTTCATCAACAACCACGATGAGGCAGAGTACAGGGAGGAAGTGGAGCAGTTGGTGGATTGGTGAGAGAAGAACTATCTAAACCGGAATATAGAGAAGACAAAGGAAATCATTGTGGGCTTCAGAAAGGTGCAGACGAACCATCCCCCTCTGCAAATAAATGGCTCCTCTGTAGACAGAGTTAAGTGCACCAAGTTCCTGGGAGTTCACGTCACGGATGAGCTCACCTGGTCTCTTAAAGTCACCTCCCTGAACAAGGCGGCACAGCAACACCTCCACTTCCTAAGGAGATTGAGGCGAGCAGGGTCCCCCACCCCAATCTGAACTGAATTTTATAGAAACACCACTGAGAACTCTCCAACTGGTATGGGAGCAGCCGAGACCCTACAAAGGACTGTGAGAACAGCTGAGAGGATCAGAGGGGTCTCCTGACCATCTACCAGGGACATATCAGGGATGCAGGGACCATAGTATTATTAAGGATCCCACCCACCCATCCAGCATCCTCTTTGACTTTCTACCATCAGTCAGGAGATTACGAAGCATTACAAGAACAGTCAGGATGGGAAATAGATTTTCCCCTCAGGCCATTAGGCTTCTGAACTCCCTGTCACATCACATTTGAAGTGTCACTGGTTAATTTGTTCTGTACCTTACAATATTTAATTTATACATTTTATTTATGTTTAATTCATCTGTAGATGTTACCGTAACTTCCATTAAGTTATTGTGTGTTATATTTGTGTTATGTGTACTACTGTGATTTATACCCCAGTCCGGAGAAACGTTGCTTCATTTAACAGTACACATGCAGAGTATATAGTTAAATGACAATACACTTGACTTCACGGGTGCAAAAACAAAATACAACACATTCTGGGATTCTGGAATACAAGAGGGAAATGCTGGATTATCCAGGGTCTGGCAATATCTATGAAGAGAGAAACTGTTTGAGTTTTGAAGGTTGTTTTCAGGCATAACACAAGAAGTAGGAGCAAGAGTAGGCCATCTGGTCCATCAAGCCTGCTCTGCCAAGCAACAAGATCATGGCTGATCTGGCCATGAACTCAACTCCACCTACCTGCATTTTCCACATAACCTTCAATTCCCCTGCAATGCAAAAATATATCCAACCTTGTCTTAAATATATTTACCGAGGTAGCCTCTTCCCATCCATTGGGACCTGCTCAGAATCCAGAGAATTTTGGTAAATTATCACCAAAACCTCAACTATAACTTCTGTCATTTCCTTCAGTACCCTGGGATGCATTTCATCAAGACCAGGGAACTTGTCTATCTTTAGGCCCACAAGTTTTCTCAGCACTACCTCTTTAGTGATAGCTATTGAATCGAGGTCCTCACCTCTCATCGCATCTGGCATGTACCCCGTGATGGGTTAAAGAACCAGCAGAAATGGAAAACCCTTTGGAGTCTGGTATTGCTAATAACTAATAGTGTTTATTAGTAACTACGCAATACAGTACTATAAATGCAGATATATTAAACAGGTTAGCATTGATTATATAAGTGTGGAAATAGGAAAACCAAGCTTTTTCAAGTCTAGGGGTAAACAGATACAGTTTCACGATGATGTAGAAAGTTCAGTTCAGTTTGTGGTATTTAGTTGAGCTGAGTTGGAGAGAGAGAGAGAGAGAGAGTGAGATTTGTAATCCAAAGGCGTATGTTGTGAGAAGGCAATTATGTCGATATTCCAAAACAACAATAACAGTAGGTTTTATCTCCGAAGTCGTTCCACTCCACACACGAAGTATCACCGACAGTGATCTTCAACGAATATCCTTTCAACACAAGTGGTACCACACCAAAATTCAGCTACAGGTCATCCCAAAGTGGTGGCCACAGGATACTCAAACAGAATCCACGTATGGATTATCACCAACAGTAGCTTATCACTGAGGTACCATCTTCAAGTGGTAAAACTACCAACACAGGCCTGGATTATCACACACAGGTAGTGTCTACACAAGATTACCCCAAAATACTCAACAGTGATAGCCACTTATCCAGTTCCACGACATACGAAGTAACTCCTACAGTGATTTGCCACAGGGGTGCCTTTCTTCAGTGAACTACCACCCCCAGACAAGGGTAACACACAAGTGGTAATCACAAAGGTTTCCCCCTCACCACAGAACCCACTCCTGTGGATTAACTATGTGACAGTCACACCCTCGTATTCGAATGGAACTCAAACTCACCCTTACGGGCTACAGAGGAGAGAGTCTAAACAGTAACCTCTTTGTCACTAGGTTTCTTCTGTTTCAAACCTTCTTCTCCTCTCTTCTCTTCCTTTAAAGTCACCGACTGTGACCATAACCAAGGTGACCATTCTTCTGTGGTAGAGTTATCAACCCAGGCCAGGATTGGACACACAAATAACTCCCCACTAGTCACACCTTTTCTGCACTGCAAGAGCTACTGATCGATCCTCCAAAAACCCACCTTCCTGTGGGCACATCTAGCTCATCCAGTGTCCAAAACCGTGTGTGTGTGTCTATCAGCGGACCTGGCATTTTATCCCCGCATGCTGGACACCAGCTCTGCCCTCCTCTCTCTGTAAGAGTTTTACAAGCAGGCAAGTGTCCTTGTGGAATGGTAAACAAGCTTGTAGAGAAACCATAACATCAATCTTCCGAGCAGTCTCTGTGTGTGTGTCTCTCTCATTGCGTTGGACGCCTCCTTCTCTCTCTTAATAGCAGCACAGTTCATAGGGTCAATCCTGGACCCCGTCACAAACTAGGGTCATTTCTGGACTGTCAATTCCCTTCAGCAAATTAGACGCGTTCTCCACTGTGAAACCTGACACAGAATAGTCATTTCCTCATTACACAATATCAATTTGCCCTTCTTGACCCCCAAGAGACCTACATTCACTTTGGCCACCCATTTCTACTTTTATAATTATAAAAAAACTTTTACTATCTGTTTTTATATTTTGTGATAGTTTATGTTCATAATCTATCTTCCCTTTCTTTATTAGTGTTTCTTTGTTGCTTTTTAAAGCTTTCCCAATCTTCCAGCTTCCCACTACTCTTGGCAACTTTGTATGCACAAGGTTTTAGTCTGATGCTTTCCTTTACTTCCTTAGTTATCTAGGCTGGCTCTCCCCATCCTTACTGTCCTTGCTTTTAACTGGAATATACTTTTGTTGAGCAAAATGAAAAATCTCTTTGAAAGTCTTCCACTGTTCCTCATCTATCCCACCATATAGCCTGTGTTCCCAGTCTACCCTATCCAGCCGCTCTTTCATCCTCTTGTAGTCTCCCTTGTTTAGGCATAATACACTGGTTTTAGATTGAACTACTGCACCCTCCATTTGCGTGAGAAACTGAATCATACTGTGATCACTCTTTCCAAGAGGATCCCTAACTACAAGATCACTAATCTTACCTGTCTCACTGCACAGGACCAGATCTAAGATAGCATGTTCCCTTGTATGTTGAGTATCATACTGTTCAAGAAAGCAATCACATATGCATTCTATGAAGTCCTCCTCAATACTGCCTCAGCCAATTTGATTCTCTCAATCTATATGCAAGCTAAAGTCCCTCATGATAACTGCTGTTCCATTCTTACATGCCTCAGATATTTCTCGGTTTATTGCCCGTGCCACTGTAATGCTATTATTCAGTGGCCTATAGACAACTCCGACCGGTGCTCTTCCCCTTTACTATTCCTAATCTCTACCTAGATGGATTCAACATTCTGCTCCTTAGATCTTATATTGTCTCTCACTATCACCCTGATCTCATCCTTAATTAAGAGTGTTACCCCACCTCCCTTACCTTCCTGCCTATCCTTCCGTACTACCTGATATCTTTGGATATTTAAGTCCCAATCCTCTCCACCTTGCAACTATGTTTCTGTAATGGTCACTAAATCATACCTCTTTATACTGATTTGTGCCACAAGTTCACTGACCTTGTTACAAATACTATGGACATTCAGATAAAGTGCCCGTACACTCATTGTGCTTTTAAAACCTAGTAATCGTTGACTTTTCTGCATTCCACCCTTACTTTGCTCTTTTTTAACTTTTGCTTTTACTTTATTTTTAATCCACACTTTTCTCTTTTACTTAATCCATACTTCTTCAATCTGTTGAACTCACCCTGTCCATAACCCTAGTTATATGATTTGCCAGGATCCGGGTCCTATCATGGTTCAGGTGGATCCCGTCCCAATGCAGCAACTCCATCCTTCCCCAATACTTATGCCAGTTTCCCATCAATTCAAACCCACTTCTCCCACACCAATCCTTAAACCACACATTTAACCCTCTAATCTTCTTAATCCTTTGCCAATTTGCACGTGGCTCGGGTAATAATCCATAGATAACCACCTTTTTGGTTCTACTTTTTAATTTAGTTCCTAGCTGCTCAAATTCCCTCAACAGAACTTCTTTCCTCATTCTACCCTTGTCATTGACATCCACATGGACTGGATCTTGCCCTCCCACTGCAAATTCCTCTACAGGTCAGATAAGATGATACATATCTCTGCTTCAGTCAAACCACCTTTCTGTCACTTCTATTGTACTTCTGGGATGACTATCTTCCAAATTTGATTTTGCTTAATATTCTGATGCCCAGATCTAAACTTGTAATGCTTCTGTTCACTTCTTGCTCCTGTGCTTCCTAACCTACACTGGTACCCAGTTTCACAAAGCTTACTCTTTGTTTTCAAATCCCTCTACGGGCCACAACTTACTATTCTTTCAGCCCATCAATGATCAGTTGTGACTGCAATCTGCTAGTTCTGACCGGTTGATCATTATCAAACAACACAGCTCCACCACTAGAGTAACAAACACTATGGCCTGGCAACATCCATGTGTGGCAAAGAAACAGCTGCTGCTGTGGGTCAACACCCTGTATCAGACCACTCCTGTGTCCTTCACCATTGGTACTGGTGAACTCAAGTGTCTCTCTTCTGCAAAACTTTCTCAAATTATCCACTACATCTCTTTCTGTTTAAGATACTCCTAAAATCTACGTCTTTTATCAAATTTTCGTCATTATCGTGAATAATAAGTGCTCAGTGAAGATTTATGCTAGACAATACTCCTATGAAATCCCTTCTGATATTTAACTACAATACTGGCATTATTGTAGTTAAATTCTCACCATCTGGGACATGCCCTCTTACCATCAAGGAGTTTGAGGATGCACACTCAATGATTCAGAATCAGGTTCTTCCCCTCTGTCATTAGATTTGTCAATGGTCCATGAACATTTGTTCATTATTATTTTGTAATGTATAGTAAATTTATTTCCTTGCAGTGTAATGCTGCCACAAAACATCAAATATCATGTCATAAGGCAGTGATAATGGACCCAATTCTGATGATTTAAGTAACTGCAATCTGAAGCCAGTGATATTGCAGAAGGTACAATGTTCTCTGTAGTTCCATGAACAAATGATTGAAGACTATTTCTTAGCCTTACCAAACCTTTCACCTCTTTTATGCATCAGTGCCCTATCAATAAACATAATGGCAAAACATTTAACACTGTTTAACTAAAAACATAACTGATGTAAGAATTCACAGCAATGATGATTATAGCCTAAACAACTAAACTTGTATAATGGCGACCACCACTCTCCAAGGATTGACCACATGAAAGACAAATTTCTTCATCTTGCTGTCTCACTATCACTGTGCTCCATTCATTATGGATCTTTTGCTTTAAAGATTCCAGATGGACCAAATGCTACGTTTGAGAAAAGTGTCTGCTGACATACTGGACACACAAAAGGCTGCATATGTTGTAACTTGGTGCTAAGCACTAATTATTGGAGGAACTCAGAGGATCGGGCAGCATCAGTAGAGGGAAATAGGCAATCAGCGTTTCGGATCCAGACCATTCATCTGGACTGATGGCATAGTAATGGCGGCATGTTTGCTCCAGCAGTGAGCTATTCCACCCTCCATTATTGCTTACAGGGTGAGTGGAAAGATTCAAGTAAAGTCAAGTGTATTATCATATGCACAAATATGATAAAGTACAGATACAATGAAAAACTTGCTTGCAGCGGCATCATAGGCATGTGGGTAAACAGAATACAAATTAATTATATAGTTTCTACATTACCACCACTTGGTAACTTTGCCTACTCTGAGAAATTATTGGTGTGGTACGATTTAGTGAACTTGAGGATATCTGTCTCAGACATTCATGATTTCAACCCAAACTAATCCTGCATTATTTGCTGACATTGTATCTCAACTTAACACTGAAGTGTGATATAGAGGTTGTGGACAGGTGTGTGGAAACAGTCCATAATTTACTGTGTGTTGGGGAGGAAGCATTAAGAAGAGGGACGCCTCACGTCTTAATAAGCTGGTAAGGAAGGCGGGCTCTGTCGTGGGCAAAGTACTGGAGAGTTTAACATCGGTAGCTGAGCGAAGGGCACTGAGTAGGCTACGGTCAATTATGGATAACTCTGAACATCCTCTACATAGCACCATCCAGAGACAGAGAAGCAGTTTCAGCGACAGGTTACTATCGATGCAATGCTCCTCAGACAGGATGAAGAGGTCAATACTCCCCAATGCCATTAGGCTTTACAATTCAACCGCCAGGACTTAAGAACTTTTTAAAAGCTATTATTAATGCTTTTTGAGATAGTGATTTAGATGTATATCATATTTTTTACTGAGTTAAGTATTGTATGTAATTAGTTTTGCTACAACAAGTGTATGGGACATTGGAAAAAAAAAGTTGAATTTCCCCATGGGGATGAATAAAGTATCTATCTATCTATCTATCTAATGTAGGAGCAAAATTGGTGAACAACACAAACTTGCCCATTCTCCCTTTTGGTCTGTTCTTTTGTAATACTGTAGATAGACAGATAGATAGAAACTTTATTGACCGCAAAGGAAATTATATTGTCACAGTTACATTACAAGTGTACAAAAATAAATATTAGAAGAGAAGTAGAAAGAATAAAACAAAAATTACCTCAAGCAGTTTAAAAGGAGGGGGCCATCACTTCCCCGGCTACAGGATGACTCATTATAGAGCCTAATAGCCAAGGGTAATAATGACCTCATAGAGCACTCTTTGGAGCAGTGCAGTTGTCTTAAGTCTATTACCGTATTAAAAGTGCTGCTCTGTACAGATAAGGTGGCATACAGAGGGTGAGAAACATTGTCCAGAATTGCCAGGACCCTTTGCATAGGGTCATTTTTTCTACGACCGCCTCCAGTGTGCCCACTTTGACTGCTGCAACAGACCCAGCTTTTCTATTCAGTTTATTAAGCCTGTTGGCATCACTCATGTTGAAGCCATTGCCCCAGCACATCACCGCATAGAAGATTATAACCTGGAACATTGAGTACTTCCTCCTGGACACACTATGACCACTTTGATTGTCACTTTCCTTGATACTATCACATTCCCTTTTGTAATCTGAAAGCTTCATTATGAAGGTCAAATATTCAGAGGAAAATTTAAAATGAGCAAGATGCTTGATGTACAGATTGAAATATACTAAAACAAATCCTTCATCCTTAGTACTCTTATGCACAATCACGGCTGCTTTCTCCTGTCAATATTCATCCTGGCTTGTGAAGATATGACATAATAAAATAGAAACAGCATCGAATAATTAAAGGGAAGTTATGTTTGAGTATTCAGATACAGCAGTGGGGGTGAATTAAATGACTGCAGCTCGTGTTCTGCATGTGGACAAAGGATTTTGCTTACAAATAAAGTGCCTGTCCTAAACTTATGAACTAACAGGGCAAATAGCAACACTGATACAAAACTGTTTATTTATTACAAGTTCCAGCATCTAGAATCTCAAGATTGTAGAGGCTGGAACCCCTAACTGAAAACCCCCAGGATCTGTGAAGGCAAAAAGTGTATGTTGACAAGATGCAGGTTCTTTACCTGCTGTGTACATACATATACTGATGCTTCTGGACACATCATCAGTGATGTTCCTGGAATCATCGGGTGTTTCGGGTCTTTCAACATCATACACCCTCCTCCAGGTGACCCAGCCGGGGCTGATCAGACCCCAGCTTGTGTCCAGATGGCTAGCTACACATGACTCCATGGCTCCCCTCTCTTGAGCCACAGCCACCTTGAGGCCCTTTCTGCCGCATTGGTGATACTGCAGATGGCTCTCCTCTTCCTCTCTCCCTCAATGCCCAAGTTGCTGTAGGCTCTGGTTAAGGAACTGGCTGTGAATCCCCTACAACCAACTTCCACTGGGAGACACCTCGCTCTCTATCCAGCCTGCTGGCAGTTGCTGACCAGTCCTGCGAACTTCCTTTCAAAGGCCGCTTCCACGTGATCTTCCCATGGGACTGTCAGCTCCAGCATCACCACCTGCTTTGTAGACTCAGACACAAGGACAACGTCTGGTCGCAGGGTAGTGGCTGCGATATGGTTGGGGAACCTCAGCTGTCTTTCGAGGCCCACCAACAGCTGCCAGTCTCTTGCAGAGGTCAGGGTACCTGTCGATGTTCTCTTGGTGGGTATTGATTGCTCCCCAGCTCTGACAAAGGCAATGGTCTGCTTGGAGGGTCAGGACCACTTCGCCCACTCCACTCCTGCGCTGATGGCTTCAGCGATGGTCTTCAGGACCTGATCATGCCTCCATCGGTACCGTCCCTCACCAAGTGCCCTTGTGCAGCTGAAATATTATCGTGTATCTTTTGCCTCCACAAGTGTAGTATGGTGGCTCAATTTTCCCAGCATTCTCTTTATGAGACAGAACTACCTCAGGTATAGGGTATAGATGTTTCAATAGAAGTTTATCAATCTGGAAAGAAGTATACACCAGTATTCTTCAAGGCTCAACATTGGAACTACTGGTAGGTAGGCATGAGCCTCCACATCACCCTCCACAATGTCCACCATCTCCAAAGGGATCCTACCAACAGACATATCTTTAACTTCACCACCCCCCACCCTGCTTTCCACAGGGATTGCTCCCTGCATGATTCCCTTGTCTACTTGTCCCTCCCGCCAGTATGGGTCCCGGTAGTTATCCCTGAAAGTGGCCTAAGTGCTACACCTGCCTATTCACCTCCAGTTCGGGCCCCAAACTGTACTTCCAGGTTGAGAAAACACCTTACCTGCAAAGCCAGTACTCCCGCAGCTTTGTTGAGCACCTCTGCCCCATCTACCAGAAGTGGAACTTCCCGGTGGTAAATGTTTTAATTCTGATTCCCATTCCTGTTTTGACATGTTGGTCCATGGCCTCCTCTTGTGCCAAGATGAAGCCACACTAAGGCTGGAGAAGCAACAGCTTATATTCCATCTGGGTAGCCTCCAGCCTGATGGCATGAATATTGATTTCTCCTTCTGGTTAAAAAAAAAATTCCTCCACTGTCCCCTCTTCTTCTATTCCTCACTCTGGCCTCTTACCTCTTCGCACTTGCCTATCACCTCCCCACGTGCTCTCCTCCCTTTCTTTCTCCTATGGTCCACTCTCCTCTCTTATCAGATTCCTTCTTTTCCAGCCCTTTAACTTTTCAATCCACCTGTCTTCCCTTATTACCTTCTAGTTGTCTTTCTTCTCCTCCCCCCACCTTTTTATTCTGGTGTCTTCACCCTTCCTCTTCAGTCCTGAAGAAGGGTCTCCACCCGAAACATCAACTGTCTATTCATTTCTATAGATGCTGCCTGACCTGTCGAGTTCCTTCAGTGTTTTGTGTTGTTGCTACTGATAGGTGTTAATATATACTAATAATTGGAATTCTGGAATCCAGCTTACAGATATACATTTGCAGATGGTGTGAAAGTTGGAAAATGAAGAAAACAAAGAAAGCGAGTCCACCCCAGGAAGACATGATGCAAAGTAATTAATTGAGAGATGACACATCCTGCTAGGAAGAATGAGGAGGGACTATACAAACAAAAAAAAAAATAGGCATGAGAAACTAACCATAGCTAAGCCTTTGGCAGCGAATAAATAAATCATTTAGTCCCCTAAGTTTATATAAATAAGGATGTTAGCCAAATTTATGTAAAATACTAGTTCCCCCCACTAGAATATTTTGCTCAGTTCTGGGCACTGAAATATCATCTTCAATTCTGGCCACATTTGGAATAATGTGATGGCTTTGGAGAGATCTGCTGGAATATACACAGGGAAGAAACTGTAAAGCAGAGAAGGCTCAGGCGTTTGATTTAAGTATTTAAAGTCATGAAGAGATTGATTAAAACAGAAAATGCTTTTTAGTGAGTAGAAAATCAAAAACTAGAGTGATTTGAGCTTTGGCCAAGGAAGCAGGAGTATGGAGAAACAGATTAAGTTCTGGAATACAATGCCTTTTTTTTTTAAATTGCAGCTACTAATTTTGTAGGAATTACATAAATATCATATGAAGAAAAATGAATGAATGTGAGGATGTGTGTACTTGTGGGTCTAATAAGGTAGCTCTTCAAAAGACCCAGCACAAAATTGATAGACTGTCTGGCTTCTTCAGTCCAATATGATTTTGTCATTCTATGACGTTAGTACCCTTATCTGTTATGGTATACTGTAAACATCATATAATCGTCCCTCTAATCTCTTTTCAAAATCTTCATTCTTGGTTAAGCCAAGCTTTAATTTTAAAATTCTCATTTTAGTTTCCAAGTCCCTCCATCTCACACATCAACACAAAACCATCCCAAATCTTTGTAACATAATCTAGCTCAACAAGTCTTGAATCTTTCCTTTATTCTTATAGATTCCTGCTCAAATTAACCATCTTCAATCTTACTTTCTTCAGCACTAGCATTACACGTGCTTCAATGTTAATTTATGTTGGCTAACTCTCCTGTGAAGTGGCTTGGCATATTTTATTTCATTAAAACACCGCATAACTCTAGGTTTTTCTAGTTATAGTGCTATAGTTACTTGGAATATGTGAACAAATTGTACTGTGTTCCAGTCAATCCCTAAATCATTTATTTGGATCTCCTTAGTGAATTGAGAATAATATTTACTCAGTGTGAAAGCAACGTAAAGACGCACCAATAGGTTACCTTGTAAAATTACAAGTCTGTTCTATGCTAAAAATGTTTAGTGTTGAATGGCAAACATTCAAACACACAAAAGGCAACATTAGAATTAATGAGAGAACTGCTCAGTCTGTGGAAGCTGGTAGCAAGTCTTTGGATTCTCTTCATTAAGATGACAGCAGTTTTAAAGATGGAATAGGATGAGCTGAGTTATGCTAAGCAAAACTGTTGTTCTCATCCATAATTATCATGTGATTTCATGCTTTTTGTGACTCCATCAGCAAGTTCCTCACTGAATATTTTAATTGCCTTTCTAAGCTTCAGGCTTTTAAAAAAATCTAGGCATACACTAAATAGCAATCTGCAGTGTACGGGGAAGTAATAAATAACTAGAACATTTTTGACAGACTTTTAAGTTGGCAACCTTAACCTTGGTATGCACAATAAATCATACTGCTTGAAAGCAGTTAGCTTTCAAATTATGCTTCGATTTATTTCTTACATAACTACACTATAAATAACTGACAGATACTACTTTATTTAGTTTTCTTTGACACATGCTGCTAATTTTATTTTAATGAGCAGTAAGACAAATTTCCAAGTTCATAATTCAAGACAGGAACTCCAATAAAAGTTGTGCAGGTCAGAATATTAATTTACAATCTCCAATCTTGTTGCCCATCATTTGTTTCTTGTCTTACTACTTCCACAATCACAAGTTTAGTTCTGTCTTTTTATCTCTGCACTCAGAGATGGTCCTCTCTTCTATCCTTTACTTGTGTGTTAAAACTAGCTTTTTCTCCTGCTTATTTCCCAGTTCTGCTGAAAGGACACTGACTTGAACCCTTAATTCCATTTTTTCCACTGCAGAGCTTGGCCGGCCTGCTGACTATCCCCAGCACTTTTGTTTTCATTCCCTGGCTCAAGATGTTGGAGTTTCAGATTATCTTCTAATGAAGACTGACACACAACAAAAGACCATAAACTTTCCAAGGACTTCATAACAGTCTTGCAATTTTTGAGGGTAAATTTGTTTACAATTCATTGAACAACAATGAACAATGAACATATTCTGTGCAATGCTAAAGTGAAAGGAAGACTTTTCCTCCCTTCTGAATGTGATTTACTTGTTACCATAGAACCATAGAACATTACAGCACAGAAACAGACCTTTTGGCCCTTCTTGTCTGTGCCAAAACATTTTTCTGCCTAGTCCCACTGACCTGCACCTGGGCCATATCCCTCCAAACCCCTCTCATCCATTATAATAAAAAATTATTCAGATTTCACGTGTTGATTTTTATTTAATTCATTCGCTGATGAGGGTTAACATGGGGGTGTGCAGAAACATCGAAGCTACTCAGCCTCCCTATAACGGTGCTAGCTTAAAATTCTTAGATAGCGTTTCAAAGTTTCTAATCTGGGGTTTCAGTTGTCCAGAGCTCCACGAGTACAGCGCTGCTGTAGTTTTACACAAAATTGCCTTTAATCTGCTGGTGGCAGAGGTAGTAGCGGTGCTCAATGGACTAGGGATTTTATAGACACCAACTCTGGTGACAGCGACCTAGCTTAAAGCAGCTCAGCCGTGCAAGCGGCAGATGCAGACTGCGTGAGAGGAAGCAGAAAGGTGACAAGAAAGCTGGAGCTAGCAAGGCTGAGAGCCAACCCAATCTGACCAGTGATACCATCACACTTTCTGGTGAACATCTGCTTGCTAGATAATAAAATGAATTTACTGAGACCGAAAATGAATGCACAAAAAGAGATGAGAAACTGCTGCATTCTGGTTTTCACTGAAACCCGGCTGAACAACAACATACTCGATTCGGCATTCCATCTTGACAGGATAACTCTGTTCTGTGCAGATAGGAACTCCCTGTCAGGGAAATCCATAGGAGGGAGAAATTGCTGTGTACATTTACAACAGTTGTGTACAAACTCATCTGTAGTTAGCAGTCACTGCACAGGGAGAGTTTTACAATATCATCATCTCTCTACAAAACAAACATCCGGACGATCTTCATAATTGCAGGAGACATTATTCATGTTAATCTGCAGGGGATTTTACCCAAATTCCACTAACACATCGCCATGGTCACTATGGGAACAAACAAGACTTTACAACCAGACATTGTACTTACATCTTGGCCATTTTGACCACATCTCCATAATATTAATCCCAGCATACCAACCGCTGCTGAAAATGGACAAACCAGTCGAGGACCATCACTGTATGATCTAATGAGGCAATCTCTATGCTACAGGAATGTTTTGAATGGACTAACTGACAGATATTCAACGAGGCCACCACAAGTGGAGAAGGACTCAGATTTTGATGAATGTGCCTCATCTGTAATCGGCTACATCAGTAAGTGTGTAGCTGATATTAGTACCTCAAGAGCTGTTATCTCAAGGCCCAACCAGAAGCTCTCACTCAACACTAAAAGCCCTGCTAAAAGCCTGGGAAGCTGACTTGACAGAACAGCTCTCAGAAAAGCCAGGAAAAGAATAATCCTGAGCATCAGGAAGAGCAAAGACTGCCTATGCACAAAAATATTCAGGAACACCTATCCGATCTGATATGGATCAGGGTTGTATGTGGCTGAGCATCAAGGTAATTACAGAATTCGCAAGGAAAAACAGCATCGATTGCACCAGAGATGACTTCTTCTCTGACGCTCTAAACAAATCATATGCACACTTCGAGTTATGCCACACAACGCCTGCCATGAAAGTCTACCCCTTTTCCAGCTGAGCAGCCTCTGTCTGTAACAGCAGCAGACATGAGGAGGATATTGCAGAGAGTCAACCCCCATGAGGTATTGGGGCCAGACAACATTCCAGGCCAAGTACTCAGGGAGCATGCACACCAGCTCACATGTCCTCACGGACATCTTCAACACTTCACTGATTCAGGCTGATGTCCCTATGTGCTTCAAAATCAGCCACCATCATTCCTGTACTAAAGAACTCTATACTATCAGAATTAAACGATTACCACTTGATGCAAAGATGCCGATCATTATGATGTACTCTCACTCACTATGGAGCGAAGTGATGATGGCGCTAAACGGTGAGTCCTTTGCTTGCATCTTCAGAAACAGCTCTATTTCTATCTTTAATATCTCCTTTTTTTCCCTTTCAGGGTTTTGTTTTTTAAGACTCTGACCTGGAATTACACGTTGACTACACTTCTTTGCAGGAATGGGACCTGCTGTCAGGGTTTCATAACTGGCTGTTGTTCAGCACGCCAAGAGCTCAGCCTAAGAGTTTGGGCTTGACTTTGGAGGCCTAGGATCTCGGGACTCTGGAGATGGGTGGATCGAAGGTCAGTGTCATGGCAGGAGATCCATGCGTCATCAAGGGAGTCTGAATATCTAAGGCTGTGTGTCCAGTGACCCGAGACCTTTAGGCATAGAGCTCGAAAAAAGCGACATATTGGACTTCTAACATTGTAAACCAGCCAGTTGTTTGTTACGTCTCACCTCTCGCTGTGAAACGGAAACACCTCTTTCTCCCTTATTAGGGAGAGAGGGAGAGCCTGTGGTATGTCGAATACTGGGTGAAATATGAAGTCCTCGGGGTAACTGCAAACCTGTTGCCTTGCTCACACTTGAGTGCTCGTTGGCGGGTGCCAATGCTTTTTTTTTGCTGATGGGAGAGGAGTTGCTTGCTGCTGCTTACGTGAGGGAGGGAGGGGAGCTGGGGTGACTTTGGGGTTCTAACATTTAACTGTTGTTCATTCTTTGGGGCACTCCTCTATTTTCGTGGATGGTTGTGAAGAAAAAGCATTTATTGTATACATTTCTCTGACATTAAATGTACCTTTGAAACCTTTTGAAACCATTGAAACCTTTGAAATTAATTAAATAAATTTTACTTCTTAAGTTACTATGCTGGATTTTGAACTCATGTCACTGATCTTTGATTGAGATGATGACATAGTAATCCAGTAAGTTAACTGGAACAGCAAGCCATAAAATTCATTACGTTACAAATGATATTTATCAGAACGTGAATGACAGAGGCATGATGCAGCTTATGGTAACATTCTGCCTGGAAATTAGGCTATGATTTTTGGGACAAAATAAATATTCAGTTTTGCAGAAATTACAGAAAGTTTAAACTGGTCAAAATAATAGCATCTCAAGTCATTGGATTCTCAGCACATCCGTACTAAGATGGGTTGAACCTGTACGATAACGTAAAGCTGGTATGGTAAATATTTCCAAACTTTTGTTGGAGAACACCCAGGCATCAATCCAGCAGAATGCTAGCTACCAACAGTAATACCCTCCTCTGAAAGCTTTCAATGAACTGTTCACCACAGAAAGGATACCACCAGAGAAAAATGGAAACTGTGGCTTGAAGTTAATATGTTGAGCTAGGACGAACTGCACTTCCATTGCTGGTTCCCTTACTTCCATTATTCAGGGCAATCTGTACACAGATTCTACATGAGGTCACACTGCTGAACATAGAAATAAAGGGTTACCTTACCCATTTACACAGGTGACCTACCACTCCATTACCCTGTCCTCATATGCAGATATACAGTATAGTTCCTGCTGTAACTGTTGACTGCAGTTGTAAACAGAGCAGGTGAATGAACCAGAAAACTTTAGACTTTGAATTACTCATTTCAGATAGAAACAAAATATAGCTACATAAACAGAGAGAGACCATTTCCATGGTAATATAAATTAAACATGAGGCCCAGCACACCAGAGATTTAAAGTGAATAAAATACAAATTTAAGATCAAGAGTTAAACATTCAAAATGTAAAATAATATGCATTTGGCCAAATGCATTGTGCTAAATAATACCAGGCACAGTGCAGCGCTAAAAACACCACACTTCATTGTGCCAAATACCTCAAAAGACCAACACTATAATGCTCCAGATAATGAAGCATGCTAAATAATAGCGAATCAAATCCTGTACTGCTATATACTACACGTTGCCAAATGCTATTAACTGAGTCCAAAATTTTATTACGTTAAATAAATCAAGCCTTTCAGCATATTCATTTCAACTACCTATCCAATGCTCTTGATAGGTTATAATCTTTATCAAAGAGCTAACTGTGATAAAACATGCCATGTTTGAAAATTTCATTCTTTTTAGGATAATTCTGTGAGGTTCATATTGTTGAGGATCCTTTCCAAAATCCCAAAGACATGGTCTTGCTACCCCAAAGGAACACCTCTATTAAGCTTATGGTAAAATATCTCTTTTTTAGGCAGTCTTGGTTGTGAATTCCGAGGTACCTGATAAAGCCCATGAGGGAGTTGTAGACTCCCTCGTGTGGGAAAGAAGAGCTTGATGGAGCAAGTAGGTGAACAGTTTATCAGTTGATAGTCTTCCCCACCATTTTTGCAAAACTTCAGTGTGTATCCAATGCACGGCATCAAGGTCTCCAATATCAATTATGAAAGCCCTTCCTTAAATTTGTGAGTCATGGACCAGAGATTTCCAAGGCAAATATACAAAACTTTTGATTCAATTCCCCTTGGGAATGTTTAAAGATCCTGGAACAGCAATTCCCTTGCATTGAACTATAATTCAGCACTGGAATTTTAGAGTTTCTCTTAACTGATTTTACCTACATTCATGGCTTTGACCATTCATATTCACTTCCACACATCTCCACACACACATTCCAGCTTTTACTCAGGACAGAGAATTTCACGAGAATACCACAGAGAAGCAAGAGAAACTCAGCTAAAATTCTCGTGTTATTGTTGTCCACAGGCATTCTATTCCTAGAATTACATTCAAAGCCAGGAATTTTGAGAAATTGTGAAACAAACATTTCAAAAAACATCCAAAAGTTTGAAAAATGTTCTACTCTGCTGAGTGACACAGCACGTGAAACTTACGCTGGGCAACACTCTAGCACCAAAAGTACGATATATTAGTAATGGAGAGCTGGAGGGCAATAAATTATTCAAGGAGAGCAAGGCCAGTTTGAAGTGCCAAGTTCCTTGCTTCAATAAATCGGTGATAGCATAGTGTGTCATCAACAAACTTGAAGACATTGAGAGATGTACCCAAAACATGAAAGTCAAAAACAAAATTGCACATGCTGGAAGTCTAAAATAAAAACAGAAAATTTTGAAAATACTCAGAAAATCAAGCAGCACTTGTGGAAAGAGAAATAAGAGTTAACATTTCAAGTTTGGGATTGTTCCTCAGAACTGAAAGGCAGTGGAAAAAGAAGTCTGTAAAGATGCAGGGAAAGTGGAGAAGAGGTGCCTCTGATAGGGTAAAAACTAGAGAGCCCATGCCGCTAACTGCAAACCGTCAGTGAGTGAACGGCAGCAATCAGAGAGTAGACAAACGGTCTCAGGTATGAGTACATGGGAGCTGTGAAATGCAGACTGGGAAGAACTGGCAAGCAATTCCCAAGAGAAGAAAAACCAAGTTGGGCAAATATCACAGATAGATAATGGTTACAGATCAAGAAATCAAGTTCCCTGAAGTTGTAGAATTCATTAATGACTGCAGAAGTCTCCAACTTGTCCAGACAGAATATGTAGTGCTGCTTCTCAAGTTTATATTTGGCAGTACAGGAGGCCAGAGGTAAAAGAGGGAGTGGGCTGGAGAAAAGAGAGACTTCAAAAGGTTTCTAAGGGTTACCCAGCAAAATGAATGCAGGTGCTTGACAGAGTGATCATTCAGCATTCGATTCCTCCTGTGCACAACACCAAATTCAAGTACATCATGTTAGCATTTTCCAGGGGCCATTGCCTTCATGGTTCCCTGGTTCAGTTTTCCATTCCCACCAATGAATCCCATTCTTTGGGCACTTCTTGCAACCAGCAGTAACGCAGTGTTTGCCCTTTCAGCTCTTTCCTTCCCATCATCCAGAGAGCCAAGGGTAGCAAGGGTTCTCATGCATTTTTCCAATTGGGTGCATTGCACTGGATGTTCACAATATGATCTCCTCTACACTGGAGAAACAAAACATGGGTTGAGTATTTTCTTTGGGGAACACCTGTGTTCAGTGTGCAGGGGAAACCTAGTGAATCCTGCTGTCTGCCACTTTGCTTCCTCTTTGCAGTCTGACCTAATGGTCTACGGCCTTCTGTACTGACTCAACATGCGAACTTCCCTCTCGTTCCATCTGGGCACCTTGCAGCTTTCTGAATTCAACATTGAATTTTACAACTTCAGGTAACAACTTCTTGACACATCGGTGAAATTAACTCAGCTTCTTTCTTTTTTACTTTCTGGGGTGAAGGAATTTACCAACCGACCCCCCCTCGGCAGGTTCTCCCACTCTGCACGTCACAATTCCCACATTTCTTGTCCAAGTGCTTTTGTGTACGGTTTATTCTCACCTGTTGACTGCTCCTATTCAGTCACTGATACTGTTTACACTTGGTCACACCGGTTTTCCCCCCATCAGAAACATCTCCTCCCCCAACCTCCCTGCGGATTTACAAGCTTCATTTGTCCCCTTTCAAGATTCTGTTTCACTTCCCATAGGTGCTGTCCAACCCGCTGAGTATTTCCAGCTTTTTCTGTTATTGTTGCACCCTGTCAATGACTGATGCAGATTCAAAGACAGCACAGCTATTTATGATCTGGCATTCCCAATGGAGAGTGGTAGACGGTAAAACAACAGAAAATGCAGACAAAGTCTCTCCAACCTCCTGAGACATGCTGCCAGCAAAGAAAACTTCCATCAGTGGAGTCTTGGACTGCAGAATCCGCCCTAATATGCCATAGTTCAACGAACTGAAATGCTGCAAGTTTAGCAATAACAATTAGCAATAAACATAATTAACCAACTGATTTATTTATTGAGATACAATGAGGAATAGACCCTCTGGCCCTTTGAGCCACACCGCCCAGCAACCTCTGATTTAACGCTAGCCTAATTATGAGACAATTTACAATGACCAATTACCCTAGGCACTGGTACGCCTTTGGACTGTGGAAGGAAACTGAAGCACCTGCAGGAAACAGGGAGACCATACAAACTTCTTACCTTAAGCTTCAAATTCAGATGTGAGGCATTACATAGATTGCCAAAATAAATGAGTAGTCATAAAAATCCAAGACAAAATTAAAAATCATAAGACAAACATTATATTGAATGAAATATACTTTAATATACCAAATTTAGGATTTTAGAAGGTTTGAATCTGCAATTTGTTGAAAATTAATGTGATTTAATAAATCATTTCAGAATTGCAAAAATTAGTCACTCACCTTATTGACAACAAATGTTAATTTACCTGTTGGATAGCACTTGCAGTTACCTGTGCCTTGTTGTTCTGTAGCATTTAATTCTACAATTGGAGTGTTTGTGATTAAGGTAGCTGACACTTGTCACTACGTGCAGCAATTCTATCCACTTCCTAAATCTTTCATTGATGATGAATCTCAAATATTTATTGTTCAATTTCTATGCAACATATTCAGGCACCAGAATCACATTGAGTTTACATTGCAATTTCATAAATAATCTTTTTTCATTGCTTACTGATAATCAAAGTAGATCTATGTAATAAAATAATACTCATCTTTAAATTTTCAGGCCACAGAACATATTTTGCAGAAAGTGTTTAGGTACAAACTCAAAACAGCATCTGCTATTTACTTTTACCATTTAGTAGTGATCTAGATCAAAATTTTATTTATATGCATTTGGAAGTACAAGTAAAAGCATTATGTTTCTATTTGCAAGAATGTATCAAAGGTGAAATGAATAATAATTGAAAATCTATTAAAATTGAGCTGAAAATACATACAAACTATTTTCTTTCATTTTTACTAACTGAAAATTTCAGAACATTGTCAATAATAGAATAAACTCTAAGATATGATTAAAATATTGGCTTGCCATAAATAATTCTTCTATCTTGTTTAACACAGCTAGTGGAGAAACAAATCAACAACACAAAGCAAATACACTTAGAAATTTAGCTGCCCTCAGCAGTCCACATTTCATTAAACATAGTGCCTTGAGAACATCTTCACAATTTTGCTCTCAAAATTTCTTCTGGATGAGCATTGCAGAAATTGGCCATTCTTCATTGCTCAGGATCTTTCTACATTAGTTGATTTTGTGAGGCTGGTTTGACCTCTGGATGAAATAGTAGGAGCTTCTGCATTCACTACAATAAACTTGGGAATTTCTGGAGCATCCCTCAAGCCTACCATTGCATTGAGGGCAATGGAATTGTGTCGTGTCTATGTTTGTGTCATTCAAGTCTGTGCCAGAGTTACACTGCAGAATAGGTGTAGGAAATCTTGAAAATAATAATTTAAATTCCTGAGCGATAAAACCCATGTGGATAGAAAAGCAAAATTCAACTTCAAACTTACCTTGCACTGTCCACCGACACAAACGTTGGAAGAACCGGGTTCACAAGGTGTTCCATCAATGACTTGAGGGGCGTGGCGTATGTAGAATTTGTACCCAATGGCTTTACAGTTCAGCTCACATTTTTGGTCATCTGTAACTGAAGACAACAAAAGGCAAATGTTCAGAAATGAGATTGAAAAAGCACTGAATGTTTTAACTGAGCCATTTATTAAGGGCCATAGTTTCTGGAGAATGCAATGTTAACAGAAATCATGTGAAAATGCAGTACAGTGCTAATTGATGCAGCACTGCCTTACACCTTGCTGGCTACACCTGGCTTGCAGGTGGTTCACGCTGACACTCCCAGGTGAGCTACAAGCTGCCTGTACTCCTGCACACACTTAACTGTAGCTACAACTGTACGGAACACCTTCCCACCAAAGTGTGATTCCGGAACTCAGAAGTACATTGACAGCTAGCTAAGCTACATCTAGAATTACTGGTGGTCAGAACTGTCAAAGATTTTGTGATTATTTTAATGTCAGTGGCATTTAAATTTTAAAGAATATTCTAAGACTATTGTTAAAAGGTTAAAAGAAAAAGATAAAGCTCCTCCCTGCACCTTGTTTGGCACATCAGGTGGCAACTTGCCATTTCTTTAGCGTTTGTCCGTTTTACAAGGGTGAGCTGCGAGCTCAATTTACAACCCAGCATGGATGGAAAGTGTGCAAGGAACCAGCCGGATTTGAACCCAGGACCATTCGCCCTGAAATCTGGTGCCAATACCAATACACTACCAGCAACAGACATTACTATTTAGACATGTTCTTACATCAGTAAAACTTCAAAAATGGTAAAGAATTAAAAAATAGTTAAATACTAAAAGCATAGTGGGTACTCTAAATATACCTGACATTTTATCAAACCTTGTGAGAAAGGGCATAAAAAATTTAATCAATAGGGCACAATATTATACACAAGGGGGAATTCTTAGTGTATTGATAATCAAAGTGTTCTGTAGATATCAGAGATGAACAAGGTACAGTTTCTGAGGAAAACATTGCACTATACATTTCTGGATGATGGGGATTCAAAAAAGAATCTTAAAATATGAGCAGAGGTCAGTAATTCATGGTAGCACTATGGGAGTATTACACTGCAATGAAAGCAGCACTACTTTAAAAGCAAGGGAGTTGGCTTGATGTCCAGGACAAATCTACCTCTGATCCACCATCAGTAAACACAGATTGTTTAGTCTCCACATCTAAACAAGTTACATCTGTGCTGATGTATTTTCTGCACAGTTTCAATATCTTTGAAAGATAACAAATGATTCTAAAAAGCTTTGAAGTATCTCAAGGCCTGAAGTTAGTACATTAAAGCAAATCTTTCTGAACATCGGGAGGGTTTAAACTAGGTCAGCAGGAGGATAGGAACCAGAGTGATAGGACAAATGATGGAGCAGCTGATGTATGGGTAGATGCAATGCCCAGAGAGACTGGAAGGAAGGAGAGGCAGTGCATGAGTTCAAATTTGTTTACTTTCATGCGAGTATCAGGAACAATGGTAGTGAACTTGGAACATTGATCAGTACACGGAACTATGATGTTGTGGCCATTATAGTCACTTGGCTATCACAAGGGCAGGAATGGCTGCTGGATGTCCCGGGCTTAAGATGTTTACAAAGTGACAGAGAGGGAGGTAAAATAGGTGGGAGAGTGGCATTGCAGCTACAGAAAGAGAGGATGTCATGGAGGGACCCTCTACTGAGCCATTGTGGGCGGGAGTCAGAAACAAGGAGGAGAAATCACACTATGGGGGGCATTCTATAAGCTCACCCCCCACCCACCCCTACCAATAGTTACAGGGGTGATGAGGAGCAGATCAGTAGACAGATCTTTGAAATATGTAAATCTAACAGGATTATTGTCATGCATGGCTATGGAGCAAACTTTGTTGGGTGTATTCAGGAAGATTTCCTAAGACAAGATGTGGACAGACTAGAGGAGAGGTCATACTGGATCTGGTACTAATCTTGGTCGCGTGATAAGACCTCTAGGTGTGTGAGCACTTGTGACTTTGGAGACTGTGACCACACTCTCTGATAGCCTTGGCCAGGAAGAGGGGCAGATGTTATGTGAAAGTATTTAATTAGTGGAGGGCTAAGTATGATGCTATTAGGCAGGAACTTGGGTGTGTAAATTGTGAAAAAATGTCCTCAGGGAAATGTGAAAGTATTTAGAGAAGACTTGTGCCCTAAATTATGGATAGGTTTGTCCCAAGGAAAAGATAGGAGGATGAAATAATTATGGTTAACAAGAGAGAATGAACATTTAGTCAAGAGGAAGAAGGTAACATAGTTAGGATTCAAGAAGAAAAGATCAGACAGTGCTCTTGAGAGTTATGTAGCTAGGACAGAGCTTAAAAAGGGACTTAGCCAAGCAAGAAGAGGACATGAGAAGGCCTTGGCAAGTAGAATGACAGAAAGGCATTCTACACAACAGGAGGGTGATTAGTGTGAGGGTAGGACTGATCAGGGATAAAAGAGGAAATGTAACTGGAGTCAGAGGACGTAGGTGAGGTCCTGAATGAATAATTTTCTTCACCAGTGAGAGGAACATTGCTGAAGAATTGACGTGGGGCAAAAACTGTAATCAAACCATTGCACTTCAAAATAACTATCACTCTGTGAATACCAGTGTCAGCAAAATGCTTCAAGATATTTTCTATCTAATTCTAAAACCCCTATTTTAAGGTGAGTGTGAATAAATGGATGGTAAACAAGGAGACCACAAGCCACCTTGACTTTGACAACATGAAGCCAAGGTCTCTTTTCCACCCAGCATTTTGGTTCCATCTGACAGGGTGCTGTACCACTCATGTTGGGAACAGAATAGCTCACACACAGCTACCTTGACTGCATTTCCTCCCATTCTGCCTCCAGCAAGGGCACCATTTCACTCTTAGTTCTTCCATATCTGTTGTGCATGGGCAGCTTACACAAGATTCCAGGCAGATGGTTCAAAAAAATGTGTCCCTTTTTCCTGAATTACGACTCCTTCTCTATCATAGAACCCTTGAAAGGACCTCAACTCTGACAACCATCAGGCTCTTAAATCAGAGAATAACTTCACTCGCCCTGTGTATGTATGTATATTATATATATACACACACGCATGCACAATAAAATTACTTTGAACACTACTCTGAGATCGGCCCTTTCCCTCCAGGACAGAGCAAAGACAGAGTCCTTATTTTCCACCTTGCCAGTCTCTGCATTCAAAAGATCATTCTTTGCAAAGTTTACTGTTTTCAGTGATATTTCACACCAGACACCACTATTTCCTTGCCTCTCTTTTAGTATTCCAAAAGGACCATTCTCTTTGTCTGGTCTGGTCTTCTGTCTCCAGCAACCACTTCATGCTTGTTTCCTCTACCTTCCAACAAAGTAGATGTTGTACACTTGAGCTAGATGAAAATATAACAACTGACTTGAGCCCAGCTTCCTCAGTTCATTGATATTCATCAACATATTAATGCCAGGAAGCAACAAACTCCAATAACAATTTAGATTCACTTGGAGTGCTGATCAGAATACGCTTCTGCCCCATCCTTGTCCCAGGCATTGCTGCTGTGATTCTTCTGAAACTAATATAAGCTAACAAGAATATGGAAACACGAGAAACTGTTGATGCTAGAGTCCACACAACAAACAATGTCAATGTTTTGTGTTGAAACCTTGCAGTATGACTCACCAAAGTATGGTTTGGCTTGAATCTAGAGGTATTATTCTGACTGGTTAAAATCAAATACAAGAAAGCTGAAATAGAGATAGGAAAATACTAGTTTTGGCACTCCTGTTGATAAGCAGACAGTTTGTTACACTGGCAGATCGTAGATTGACCTTTTTCTTTATTAGTATGAAGAATCTATTGTTTTATGTAGTCTTACTTAAGTAAGTTTTACACAGAAAACTTAAAAAAGGGACTTTTATGTGTGTGTTTAGCAGAATTAATTTAGGTAGCTGTACTGGCCTGTCACCAGCAGATACATAAATGTCATGGACAGTCTCAAATGAGAAGAAAAAGAGAAAGCAGTTCAGATAGTCACTCACATACAGTAGGGACTCATCGTGAACTGAAACTCAAGCAGAGCATATAGTGTTACTGTCAAAAGTGAGGTCACTTAAACAAATATAAATGAAGGATAGTGATTCACCATAGTCACTCATATAACAAACTGTAAAAACTCAGAAACTCTGCTAACCAACAATATCTACAAGAAAACCCAACCAATGGTTCTAAATGTCATTTTAGAATGTAACCTTCACTTCCTGTAATAACCACTGTTTTGTGCCTATAAATATTAATTTACATCAAAAACGTTGTTCTCAGAGATTATTTTGTTAATTAACAATTTTTATGAATGATCTGTGGTTTCTTAAGGTCGTTATAGCCGGGAGTGGTAATGAGGACAAGCTCCCACTACCTATTAAATTCGCCTCAAATAGCCTCTGACAACCAGCACTAGGCTTTCATGTGTGGCTTGGTTACTAAGCCCAGCTGAACCATTTCTACTGACAGGGGAAGGGGTAAAGGTGGGTTACTAGCACCGGGCAGATGAGGCTTGTCAGCCGAGGTTGGCAGCTCCTCTAGGAGAAGGAAATCGTTAATCTCAAACCTCACTGCCTTGTGGCTATATCCAGTCATGCGGAAGCCTTCAAGAGTAAATCAAGAGGGAAAATTCCAGAGCAGGAGTCCACAAGGTGTGGAGTTCCTATGCTGAGTTCAATGTTAACTGGCAACTCGTGATGCTGCTGGTATCAAACTGTATCAGTCTCTACAGTTCCTTTGAGTTCATCAGATACATGGAGAGGGGGAGCTTGCTCTCCATAGTGTACTGCCCAGTCTTGTAAATCTAGACAGCAAGGCCACAACATCCATGGTTGACCCTTACCAATGGAGGTGTCACCATCTGCATCTCTGTCCACAGGATGATTATGCTGCAGATACTAAGCATTTCTTTTTATGGGTTCTTTTAGGTTTCCTTGTTTCGTGGCTGCCTGTAGGGAGACGAATCTCAAGGTTGTATAATGTATGCATACTTTGAAGTGAAATAGCATTGGCAGAGATAGAAATCAAACTCAAGAGATTCTACAGATGCTGGAAATCTTGAATAACACACACCACCACCACCCTCCTCTGGTGGAACTGTTTCTCAGGCCCAACGATTTCTCTTTTGGTCCTCCTACTTTTGACAAAGCAAATGTGTAAATATGGGCTCTTGCACGTGTCCCAGATATGCCAGCCTTTTCTTCAACTACACGGAAAAGTCCATGTATCAAGCTTATACTTGTAACACTCCCCAGCTCTTTCTCCACTGCATTGGTGCTGCTTCCTGCACACATGCTGAGTTTGTAAATTCTATTAACCTTGCCTCTAGCCTCCACTCTAACATCAAAGTTACTTGGTCAATCTCTGAGACCTCTGTCCATTTACTTGATATTTCTGTCTCCATCTCTCGAGACACATTATCTACTGACATCTTTTACAAACCTCCTGACTCTCACAGATATCTTGACTATACCTCTTCCCACTCGTGTCACTTGTAAAAATGCTTTTCCCTTCTTAGTTCCTCCATCTCTGCTGCATTTGCTCTCAGGATGAGGCTTTCCATTCTTGAACATCTCAGATTATCCAGCACACCGTTCTCTGTAACTGCCACCATCACCTAGAGGATCTTACCACTAAGCACATCCTTCCTTCCCTCACCCTTTCCACTTTCCATAGGGAATCGCTCTCTATGTGACTTCCTTGTCTACTTGTCCCTCCCCACTGATCTATCTCTCTCAGCATTTATCCCTGCAAGCACAACAAGAGCAACACATGCCCCTACATCACTTCCCTCACCACCATTCAGGGCCCCAAACAGTCCTTCCAGGAAAGGTGACATTTCACCTGCAAGTCTGATAGGGTTAGATATTGTAGCTAATGCTCCTGGTGTTGCCTCTTCTACACTGGTGAAACCTTAAGCAGATTGGGGCACATTTTCATCAAGCACCTTCGCCCCATCTGCCACAAAGGGAAGGATCCCCCAGTGGCCAGTCATTTCAATTTGACTTCCAATTCCCATTCTAACACATCTGAACCTGACCTCCACTACCGCTATGAGGAAAGCAAGCTCAGTTTGGAGAATCAAGAACTCATATTCCACTTGAGTCACTTCCAATCTAATGGCATGAACATTAATTTCTTCAACTTCTAGTAATTACTCCCTCTACCCCTTCTCCCTTATTTCATTCTCCATTCTGGTTACTCTCTAACCCACTTCTCTTTTCCTCACCTACCCATCACTTCCTTCTGGTTCCACTCCTCCTTCCCATTCTTCCATCATCCACTGTCCACTCCTATCAGTTTCCTTCTTCTTCAACTCTATAATTCTTCCACTGACTCCTAGCCTCTAACTTAATCCTCCTTCCCACACCCCCACCCCCACACATCTTCTGCCTCACCTGCCAGCTTCTATCCTCCCCCCCCCCCCACCTTCTATATTCTGGCTTCTGCCCCCTTCTTTTCCAGTGATAATGAAGGATCTCAGCCCAAATTGATGACTGATTATTCTCCTCCATTAATGCTACTTGACTTGCTCAGTTCCTCTAGAATTTTGTGTGTTGTGGAGAGAGAAACTGTGTTAAATTTCAAGCTGATGACCTTTCATCAGAATTAGAAAAAAGTAGAAATCAAATATGTTTTAAATTGCAGAGAAGGGAGGTGGTGGAAAGAAGGAACATCTGTAATATGGTGGAGGTCAGGTTACATGTGGTGTTGTTGGCTGGGTGAGGTGGACAAAACTTGTTACTCAAAGCTGATCTACCTAGAGGAGATGTTAATAGAAAGATATGAATGAGAACACAGGTAGGAATATTTACTAACATTTAAAAGGCACTTCGATAGAAAACATTTAGAAGCAGGGGTTCCAAACCTGCAGTTCATGGACTCCTCCGCTAATGGTAAGGCTCCATGGCATAAAAATGGTTGGAACCGCTGATTTAGAAGGACCTGGATGAAAGCAGGTAAGTAGAATAGACATCTAGGTCAGCCTGAACCAGATGAACCAAATGGCTACTTCCCTTAGCAACACACACAAAAATGCTGGAGAACTCACGTGATCAGACAGCATCTATGGGGAGGAATAAACAGGTGAAGTTTTGGACCAACATCCTTCAACAGGACTGAAAATGATGGGCGAAGAAGCCAGTATAAGAAGGTGGGGAGGGGAAGGATTACAAGCTGGCAGATGATAGGGGGAGATGGATGGGTGGGGGAGTGGGCTAAAATGAGAAGCTGCGAGGTGATAGGTACAAAAAGTAAAGGACTGAGGTATGAATCTGATGTGAAAGGTGACAGGACCATGTAAGAAAGGAGAGGAGGGGCACTAGAGGAGAATGATAGGCAGGTGAGGAGAAGAGAAGGGGTAAGAAGGGAGCCAGAATGATGAATGGAAAAGGAGAGCGGGGAGGGATAGAAATTTTTGCGAGTTAGAGAAACATAGTCATACCACATGGGGCTTTTCCTATGCTGTATGATTTGATGACTCAAGGTTGGAACTATCAAGTACAAACATTGCTGTTTACTGTAAATAAAAACTCAAGACATTTTGGGCTAAGGCCCTTCTCTCTGCTCAAAATGTCATCTGTTCATTTTCCTCCATAAATGCTGCCTGACCAGCTGAGTTCCTCCAGCAATTTGTGTGTGTTACTCAAGGCTTCTAGCATCTATATAATGTCTTGTGTCCATAATCAGACACACACTCCTCTTGATTCTAATTACTATGTAGCTTTAACAAATAGTCCTCAGAGTCCAGAACATGCTGGTGTTGACAAGGTTTGGAAAAAAAAGGTTATTTCCATTTGAGAACTCCCTTCTTGCTTTTTTCAGTTAGCAAATTCTCATCAGTAATGAAATCATTCTTAAGCAAGGTGTAAACAATTAATTGTAAATGCACACAGCTCCAATTTTGGCTGAAATAATCACATTTTAAATGAGCTGCAAGCAGTGAGACCTAATTAAACTACTTTGCAAATGTAGTTGATTGCTGGGATGTCGACACAAATGAGCATTAACCCAATAAAGGAAGTTACCACAAGTGAACTGTTAGTCGAATTATGGGAGTCTAATCCAATATGGGTGTTCATAGTTAATATTTAACTAGAATAAGATCAACCATTCCTCAAAGCAAGACCTTAAACAGGTGATAAAACTCCAGAGGGTTTTGCCAGTGAGGACCCTGGTGCAGAGATTGAGAATATTTCCATTTGCTTGGTATGGATTAGTTGGGATACCAATATCCAACATTCTTTCCACACATGCTGCTTCCTGTGCAACTTCCACTAACAATGCAAGTATGTTGCAGAACTTCGTCTATTTATAAAACTATCTGAATCCATTATAAGGCTCTGTGAATTGCAAAGGGAACGTTGTAGAAAAAGTTCTGCACAGTACAAACAGTGTTTGATTTATGAACTCAGTAGAAATCTGGCCAAGATCAAAAGAGTAATATTCTCCACTGGGCCACAAAGCTAAACATGTGAGTGGTGCCTGGCATTTCCATTCAATATCTGACATTCAATTCCTCAGTTATGTGTTGGAGGCAAGTCCAATTAGCAGCCAACGCCTTTGTTCACATTTGGCAAAACTCACCACTAATAAACTTCTCTCTCCCTGTTTTACACATGCCAATGACATACTAATGAATGAGCATTGTGTATTGTGCAGGCAGGAGGACAAGCTTTCATAAGGATCAGATATCAGTTACCGGGCAAGGGGGTGCAGGAGGGCGGGGGAAGAATTACGATCATAACCATATGTGTCCAATATTAATCGGAATGATGCTAGGAAGAAATGCGTGGAATGACGTGTTTAGTACCCTCTACATTCCAGACATTACTGACAATGCTCTCAATTTCAGACAGTTAATAATTCACTATGGTGACAAAAAGGTAGATTGTGTACCATTTGTGGTGTTACCTTTATGAGACGATTAAAAGCAAGGGTTTAAAAAAGAAGTGCAAATTAGGAACCTGGAGGGCTTGAATCCTGCAGGATCAGTGCACTGGAGAGAAAGGAACACAGCGGATTTGAATGAAGATTTACCAGAAAGAGAACCGAATGAATCCCCAATTCCCATCAAATTAGTTCAAGTAGAACGAATGTTACAATCGGCTTTGAGTACTGGGTAATTATCTGTGGCAGCTGAGGCTGGACAGTAGGCAGGAGCTGCAGCTGTTCGTACTCTCATCACTTTACAATAGTCACAAAAGACCGGGCCTCTCCACGTAATTTAAAGCATTTTTAATAGCTTTTCAAATAAGGAATATATCTATCACCGAGGCATTTGTTAAAACATATTGTTAACTATTTTCTGAAATATTTCATCTAACGTGATGAATGGCTTTTCAGTAATGCAAGCTTCTTGAAAGAAAACTGTTCTGCCTTTCACAGATCATTTAATGTGATGAACAGATAGGCGAAGGACTTTCAAACAAAGACACCAGGAGACCTTAAGAAACTAAAAGCAAGAGAAAGATTTCATAAACAGCGGAATTCCACTTTAAACAATGAGAGTAAACAAATGGATGAGGTAACTTAAGACATGAAACCTCAGTGGCTATGTTCTACCATTTAAATTGCCAATCACTTCTTATAATCCTCTTTCAATACAGTAGGTATTGACTAATTCAATAGCTGGGAATTAATTTCATGAAGTGGACAAAAGATCTTCAGCCTGAGATATTGTCTTTCTCTTTCTAAAGATGATGCTACTGTTGAGAGTTTCCAACATTTTCTGTTTCTTTTCATCAATAGGTAGCTGGCTCCACTTAAAAGTTACAGTATACAGGAGTGGCTGATTGGTTCCATAGGTGGTTTGCCATTAACAAAAAGCCTAGCAAATACCTCTGTCATTCATTACCATAAAGATAGGTGACACTCTGCTTTACTGTGGATTGTACAGTAGCATGCAGGGAGAAGCAGGAATGTATTAAGCAATGTCCCAACCTGGTGAAGCTACAAGGCTGTGCAAACATGAAAACTAAACAATCCCGTCAGCTCAAGGCCAATCCTGTCTTCCATAAATAAAGGTGAACAACTAATTTAAGGGATTCACTAATATGCCAGAATCCAACATAAAAAATGTATTTTTTATGAATTTACTAAAATATAAGTATGCTTATGAATTTTACCAACATGTTTGGCTGGAAGCACTTAATGGAAGATTATTCCTTAAGTCATCTGTATTATATATGGTGATAAGTTCTGTTAACTCAATGGAACACAAAGGTTGCCTGAATGTAGCCCAAAAACAGTCCAAATTAAGGCATCAGAGACAAGAATTATCCACAATGGTTAACAATGAAGACACATCACACCAACACTCCTCTGACTTTAAGTGTATTAAAAATGTGCCAAAAGTCAAGGACTCGAGGCTTTCAGATGGAAAAGCTATTGGAAGGTCTGAATTCCAACTAAACATTCCTGTTGAATGGGAATTCCAATTACAAATATCATTCAAAATTAATCTAAAGTTGAGGTACTTTCCACCTTCCCTTCTGCCTAACTGAGCTATCAAAGCACTAACAGAGAGCTTGCCACTTCACTGGACAACAGTTAGCACCTTGATGGTTCAATTCAGCCAGCAGTTCCATTAACCAAGCAACAGGTTTCCTGTCATCACCAGTCCCATTATCTCCTGCAGCAATATTCAAAACTCTCCACCGTCATCTCACCTCTTCACAGGCTCACTCACCCCCAACAGGATCATGGCTGATATTTACTTTTTCCAGTGTGTTTCAGATTACAGATCTGTTCTATGGTTACAGAGAGAGGGAGAGAGAACTAGATTTTCATTTCCCTTCCTTAGACAGTGATCTGCAATTCCACCAAAATTAATCAGTTGGTTCTATCAAGGCCATACATTTCCATTATCCAGATTTCAAGACAAGAAAGAGGAATATGGTAAATCATAATCAATTTTTTTGCTAATCTGACAGTTCTCTTTATTATCTATTTGGTTTCTTCTCTCCCATGCCCCTTACTACTTAATTTAAAAAATCTTTGTTAATTTCATTTCATTGTTTAACTAGTAATTATTTCATAATGGTTTGTATTTCATAATTACTAGTAATAGCTAGTAATTATGAAATACAAACCATTAAGTACCGGTAAATATTTCTGGGCTCCAGGCAAATTACCTCACTTTCCATGTAATTGAAGTGGTTCAGTTCACTTACTTGAATGAAGAAGTTCTCAGAGCATTAAAAGTTAACTTAACAACTTTCTTTTCAGTACACATGACAATCATATTCTGATTATTGGATGCCCAAGTTAAATAAATTAATACTAAGGACAAAGCATTCATTTAGACACAAACAAGAGAAAATCTGCAGATGCTGGAAATCTGAGCAACACACACAAAATGCTGGAGGAACTCAGCAGGCCAGGCAGCATCTATGAAAGAGTAGAGTTGACGTTACGGGCTGAGACCCTTCGGCAGACATTCATTTCCTTTCGTGTATCCAATCTGCCGGAAGTTTAAGAGTGTCAGGGGGCAGAAGTGAAAGCAGTTGCTATTACTAGGGAGAAGGTATTTGGGAAACTGCAAGGTCTGAAGGTAGATGTCACCTGGACCTGAAGGAGAATCGGTGGATGTTGTGTACTTGGATTTTCAAAAGGCACTTGACAAGGTGCCACACATGAGGCTGTTTAGCAGGATAAAAGCCCGTGGTATAACAGTAAAGATACTAGCATGAATAGAGCATTGGCTGATTGGCAGGAAGCCATCGTCGTGGCCATCCTTCGAGGTCAAGGATGATGGTCTTCGTTCTGTTGATCTATTTATGGGCTCTCAAGTGGCTTATGAGTCCAATCTTGGCTTTGAAAGTTCTTCTGCATTCAGGACAGGTAGTTCCAGGTGGCAGATCAGGCTTTGGTTGTTGCTGCCTCTCTTTCCATTTTCTTCTCTTTTCTTCTAATGCTGCACATCTGTTGGCTTTGAAAGTTGCTGTTCCTTCTGGGATGATGGCTTGCCAGAGTTTCCTGTCCTTGGCATTGGTTTCCCAATTGTTGATGTTGACGTTACATTTCTTCATGTTGGCTTTTAAGACGTCTTTGAATCTCTTCTGTTGTCCGCCTCTTTTACGTTTGCTTTCTTTAAGCCAGGAGTAGAAGATTTATTTCGGCAGCCGCTTGTCTTTCATCCGAACAACACGACCGCTCCATCTTAGTTGGTTCTTGATGACGTAGGCTTCAATGCTCATTGTTTTTGCTTCATTTAGCATGCTGACGTTGGTTCTTCTATCTTCCCAACTCATATTTAAGATGGTTTGAAGACAGCATTGATGGAACATTTCAAGTGCCTTCAGATGTCGTCGGTATGTTGTCCAGGTTTCTGATGCATACAGGAGCGTTGGGATCACCACTGCTTTGTACACTAACATTTTGGTGTCTGTTCCGATGTCACAATCCTGAAAGACTCTTGTTCGGAGACGTCCAAAAACTGTTCCAGCACATTTAAGACGATATTGGATCTCGTCATTAAGGTCGACATTGGAGGAGAGGTGACTTCCAAGATACGGAAAGTGGTCCACGTTTTCCAGGGTTATTTCGCCAAGTTGAATTGTTGGTTCTATCCAATTTGTCTCAGTTGGTGACGGTTGGTAGATGATCTGAGTCTTCTTGGAATTGATGGTAAGTCCAAGTTTCATGTATGCATGGTTGAAGGCAGTCAGAATCTGTTGCAGGTGGTTTTCTGAGAGAGCTGCAACACTGTTGTCATCTGCGTATTGGAACACGATGAGGGAACGCATGGATGTCTTATTTTTGGACTTGAGATGAGTAAGACTGAAAAGTCTGCCATCTGTTCTGTAGACAGTTTCGATTCCTGGGGGTAGGTCATCCCTGATGATGTGGATGATTATCACAATGAAGATGGTGAGCAAAGTTCAGGCAATCACGCATCCCTTTTTTACTCCTGATCTAACTTGAAAATGCTCACAGTTACTGTTGCTGACCACGACTGTGGCAAGCATGCCATTGTGGAGGAGTCTCAGGATTCGAATGTACTTTTCAGGGCATCCATAGGTGGATAGGACATCTCATAGGAGTTCCCTCGATACCGAGTCAAAGGTACAAAGGTTGAAGTTGTTCATGACATTTTTCTTGTAGTTGTCGCATCGTGTTGGTTGCTCCACGTGATGGTCTAAAACCGGCTTGTGTCTCCGGAAGGATCTTCTCGGCTAAAGGCCTGAGCTGGTTGTTCATGGTGCGGGTGAGGATCTTTCCTGCTGTTGCTAACAGGAAAATTCCACGATAGTTTCAACATTCGGATCGAATGCATTGGATAGATGCTTGGATAGAGCATTGGCTGATTGGCAGGAAGCAAAGAGTGGGAATAATGGCAGCCTTTTCTGATTGGCTGCTGGTAACCAGTGGTGCTCTGCAAGATTCGGTGTTGGGAACGCTTCTTTTTACATTGTATGTCAATGATTTTGATGACAGAATTGGTGGCTTTGTGGCCAAATTTGCAGATGATACGAAGATAGATGAGGGGGCCAGTGGTGATGAGGAAGCAGGAAGGCTGCAGGAGGACTTAGATGGATTAGAAGAACGCACAAAGAAGTGGCAGATGCAATAGTGTTGGGAAGTGTACGGTTAAGCACTTTGGTAGAAGGGATAAAAGCACAGACCAATTTCTAAATAGGGAGAAAACTCAAAAATCTGAGGCAGGTTGAGTCGGTGGTGAGGAAGGCAAATGCAATGTTAGCATTCATTTCAAGAGGACTAGAATATAAATCAAGGATGAAATGCTAAGGCTTTATAAGTCACAGGTGAGGCCCCCTATCTAAGAAAGGTTGGACTGACTAGGTTACAAAAATGATTCTGGGATTGACAGACTTATCATATGAGGAGTGTTTGATTGGGCCTGCACACACTGGAATTTCAAATATGAGGGGGGATGTCATTGAAACCTATCGTATGTTGAAAGGCATTGATGTAGTGGATGTGGAGAAGATGACTCCTGTAGTGATGGAATCTAGAACCAGAGGGCACAACCTCAGAGTAGAGGGACATCTATTTGGATCAGAGATGAAGAGGAACTTCTTTAGCCAGAGGCTGGTGAAACTGTGGAATTCATTACCATAAGTGGCTGTGGGGGCCAGGTCAACGAGTGTATTTAAGGTGGAGGCTGATAGATTCTTAATAAGTCAATGCATGAAAGGTTACAGAGGGAGAAGGCAGGAACATGGGGTTGAGAGGAAAATGGATCAGCCATGATCAATGGCAGAACAAACTTGATGGACTAAACATCCTAATTCTGCTCTAATATCTTATTGCCTCATGGATATCCCAATGTGTTTGATTATAAACAAATGTAGTTCATGGTGTTACGTGGGTCCTCGGACATTATTGACAATTCAGCCACCTATTGATACAGCTGGTGGGACAAATGATCAGCAGTAGTGTTCCCTTCCATGTCAATGAACCCAGATTTGATGCTCTCGTTACAATCAGCCAGCTTTGATGTGTGTACCATAGTATTTGCAAGCCAGGCACCATCATCTTGAAACAAGCACTCTACTTTCAATTGTCATAACAAGAGATTATGAGCATTCATTCAAGAGAAAACATGTCAAGCCTCAAGTCTCACAGAAAACACTTAAAGCCTCCATGAAAATTAGTGTGGGAATCTTTGGTCCTTGAACGATCATAATTAAGAAGCAGCATCTGGAACGGCACTGAGAATCTTCAGTCTCTTAATTTGGAGCACACAGAAGCCTGGGGAATGTGACAGAAGGAACGCACCAACTCCAATTTTCCTATCCATCCAGTCAGCTGCTACTCCAGCTGTGACAGGACCTGTGCAACCCACACTAGCCTCGTCAGCAACCAGAACCCACATAACTGGGATGGAAACAATTCATTTAATCCTGAAGAAATTATAAGAACAACATAGAAGGGAAAATTCCTAGGTTTGTGCTCTGACCAGCTTAACCCTCAGCAACAGAGAACTGGGCATGGTAACATTGTTGACAATATAGAACATAGAATAGTACAGCACATTACAGGCCCTTCGGCCCACAATGTTGTGCTGACCCTCAAACCCTGCCTCACATATAACCCCCCACCTTAAATTCCTCCATATATTTGTCTAGTAGTCTCTTAAACTTCACTAGTGGGTCTGCCTCCACCACTGACTCCGGTAGTGCATTCCACGCACCAACCACTCTCTGAGTGAAAAACCTTCCTCTAATATCCCCCTTGAACTTCCCTCCCCTTACCTTAAAGCCATGTCCTCTTCTACTGAGCAGTGGTGCCCTGGGGAAGAGGCGCTGGCTGTCCACTCTGTCTATTCCTCTTAATATCTTGTACACCTCTATCATGTCTCCTCTCATCCTCCTTCTCTCCAAAGAGTAAAGCCCTAGCTCCCTTAATCTCTGTTCATAATCCATACTCTCTAAACCAGGCAGCATCCTGATAATTTCCTCTGTACCCTTTCCAATGCTTCCACATCCTTCCTATAGTGAGGCGACCAGAACTGGACACAGTACTCCAAGTGTGGCCTAACTAGAGTTTTATAGAGCTGCATCATTACATCGCGTCCCTTAAACTCTATCCCTCAACTTATGAAAGCTAACACCCCATAAGCTTTCTTAACTACCCTATCTACCTGTGAGGCAACTTTCAGAGATCCATGGACATGTACCCCCAGATCCCTCTGCTCCTCCACACTACCAAGTATCCTGCCATTTACTTTGTACTCTGCCTTGGAGTTTGTCCTTCCAAAGTGTACCACCTCACACTTCTCCGGGTTGAACTCCATCTGCCACTGCTCAGCCCACTTCTGCATCCTATCAATGTCTCTCTGCAATCTTTGACAATCCTCTACACTATCTACAACACCACTAACCTTTGTGTCGTCTGCAAACTTGCCAACCCACCCTTCTACCCCCACATCCAGGTCGTTAATAAAAATCATGAAAAGTAGAGGTCCCAGAACAGATCCTTGTAGGACACCACTAGTCACAACCCTCTAATCTGAATGTACTCCCTCCACCACAACCCTCTGCCTTCTGCAGGCAAGCCAATTCTGAATCCACCTGGCCAAACTTCCCTGGATCCCATGCCTTCTGACTTTCTGAATAAGCCTACCATGTGGAACCTTGTCAAATGCCTTACTAAAATCCATGTAGATCACATCCACTACATTACCCTCATCTATATGCCTGGTCACCTCCTCAAAGAACTCTATCAGGCTTGTTAGGCATGATCTACCCTTCACAAAGCCATGCTGACTGTCCCTGATCAAACCATGATTCTCTAAATGCCCATAGATCCTATCTCTAAGAATCTTTTCCAACAGCTTTCCCACCACAGACGTAAGGCTCACTGGTCTATAATTACCCGGACTATCCCTACTACCTTTTCTGAACAAGGGGACAACATTTGCCTCCCTCCAATCCTCCGGTACCATTCTTGTGGACAATGAGGACATAAAGATCCTAGCCAGAGACTCAGCAATCTCTCTCCTCGCCTCGTGGAGCAGCCTGGGGAATATTCTGTCAGGCCCCGGGGTCTTATCCGTCCTAATGTATTTTAACAACTCCAACACTTCCTCTCCCTTAATATCAACATGCTCCAGAACATCAACCTCACTCATATTGTCCTCACCATCATCAAGTTTCCTCTCATTGGTGAATACTGAAGAGAAATATTCATTGAGGACCTCGCTCACTTCCACAGCCTCGAGGCACATCTTCCCACTTTTATCTCTAATTGGTCTTACCTTTACTCCTGTCATCCTTTTGTTCTTCACATAATTGAAGAATGCCTTGGGGTTTTCTTATACCCTACTCACCAAGGCCTTCTCATGACCCCTTCTTGCTCTTCTCAGCTCCTTCTTAAGCTCCTTTCTTGCTACCTTATATTCCTCAGTAGACCCATCTGATCCTTGCTTCCTAAACCTCATGTATGCTGCCTTCTTCCACCTGACTAGATTTTCCACTTCACTTGTCACCCATGGTTCCTTCACCCTACCATTCTTTATCTTCCTCACTGGGACAAGAAAAGACACTGGAAAGAAAGACACTGGTGAGGAGTTGCTGATTTTTAAAAATATATACAGGGACAAAAGTTGAGGAGACAGGTGGAAATTTTATTAAAACAATGCCAAAAGTGCCAAGGACATTCAGACAGTAAATCTGCAACAAATAATGGAGTTACCAGGTAACAACACCTAAGACTGCTGTGAGGTGATCAGAGCAGCCATGGCAATGCTATCTATTTGATGGAGAATGAATCCCAACATCCCATTCCTTTCACAAACACAAAGAACAATTGTAACGTAAAAGTAATGACAGATGTTGCTTCAGAACCACCAGATACAAGAACAGCTGCCTCTCTTCAACTGTTCAGTACATGACCCAACCTGCACAACCCTAATCACTACCTCAGTATAGCCACACTAAGATAACAAAAGAGATGAGGAGAAATTTCTTTAGCCAAAGGGTCGTGAATCTGTGGATGGCTGTGGAGGCCAAGTCATTGGGTATATTTAAAAAGTAGAAGTTGATAAATTCTTGATTAGTAAGAGCATCAAAAGTTACGAGAAGAAAGCAGGAAAATGGAGTTAAGAGGGATAATAATCAGCCATGATAGAATGGCAGAGCAGATTTGATAGGCCAAATAGCCTAATTCTGCTCCTATATCTTATAGTCTTAAACATAGTTAATATTTAGTTTCTACTTTTTCTTAAGAATGTTTTGTATCTGATGTTATGTGCCTGAGATTTTGCTGCATGTAAATTTTCATCACACCTGTACAAACATGTACTTGTATACATGACAATAACCTCAACTTTGACTTATTGCTCAATTAGGTAATTAAACAAAGGTAAAGTATAATATGTGATATCTTAATACAAAGAATACAAACAGCACTCAAGCTCTCGTGTGGTATTTACATTTTGTACTGAACTATATAAAGACAATTGCTTTTGTCCTTGAGCCTGTAACTGAAGGGCACTCACCATCTGTAAAAGGTTCCCATTCATAATACTTTCCCGTAAAAGATTTGTCATTATAAGCTGAACACTGCACCTCCCGAAAGTCTCGACTCCCAACTGGGCAGGGCTGTCATAGACAACACACACAAAAAAATTAGGTTAACCTTTATGGAGCTTGCTTATTGTAGATCTATTTAATAAAGTAAATGTTGCTCCACAGCAAACAATATAACAGGACTTCTTTGAGGTACACTGAAAGTAATAAGCAATATTGATAGTAAATGGCATGAATCAGCACAGGAATTTATAAAAAGATCACTGCAATCACACTTTAACCAGACATGCACTTGGCAGTGAGGAATGAAATGAAATATCCACTTTTACAAGTTATACACAATCTGTTGTTCTCGGCAAAGAATTAAAAAGATGGGATAGTTGCAGTGATATTTTTGTTCAAGAATTTTCCTTTAACCTTGCACAAAGGAGATATTATTTGTCTTCAAACAGCTGCTGGTCTGGAAATATTTTGGATCTCATCCTTTTGTCAGCGAAGAACTTGACAGAAGGAAAAGTATAATGCAATGGCAATGGCTCCAGACCCTCATTCTCCCTGAGCAAGGACCTGAGCACAGAGAGAAAGGCCCAGACTGAAACACAGTAAGTTTCTCATTTTAGCATCAGTTCTATAAATTACAACAGGCAGCATATTAACGGCAACCATGTACTTTTGTTATAGAACACAGAACAATAACCACGAAAGCCTTTCTGAGAATATATGATCTTGTATTTAAATAATGCATTCCATATCCTAAGCACAACATTGTCAAAGATTATCACTTTAGTATAGACACAGTCACGGTGCAGGAAATATGGGAGCCAACTTGCACTCTGTCAGGCTCCACGAACACTACAGATATGAGTAATAAGCCAATGATAACCTATTTTTGGTTAGCTGAAAGAGAATGCCGTAAGAATTCTTTTCCCTCCTTCTTCATAAAAAAATGTCAACATTAATGTTTGCATCTGGACTTTTTTTTTATTAACCAGTGAAATACACTCTGCTCACAACAGGCATCAATTGAATCCTTTCCTCAGTTATGCACATTAATTTTGGGGAAGTACGCACCTGCACCATTAACACCAACTCTGCAGCTCTCGGGGTGGCTAGACATCACAAAGCTGATTACAGAGGGTATGGTAGAATGGTGAGATGGACATCGGAGATGGGAGCATATTTTGCCATTGCTCATGTGGAATTTGTGGTGGATGCCAGAGAATTATGCATGACATCTTCCAAAAAATTTACAACAGGCTTCACATGGTAATAAATAGAACCCTTCATTTATCTAAAGGACCTCCAAACCAGGAGACGAGTGGCAATAGATGATGATAAGTAGCACAAAAGCAGGTTGTCAGTAAGATCAATGTGCTGGATGTGCGTGGTGTACGATGTTATACACCTAATGTGACCCAGGCACGTTAGATGTACAGCAGATATTGATTGTGAGTCACAGCGATATGTGTACAAGAACGATCATCTGCAGCACAAGGAGATAATCAGAATCAGGTTTATTATCACTGACATATATTGTGAGATGTGTTGTTTTGTGGGAACAGGACAGTTCACGATATAAAAATTACCATAAGTTACAATGAATACCTGCATAAATAAATAAATAGAATAACTAGGTAGTATTCATGGACTGTTCAGAAATCTGATGGCAGATAGAAAGAAGCTGATCCTAAAAGGTTGAGTGTGTGTCTTCAGGCTCCTGTAACTCAGCCCTGACGATAGTAATGAGGAGGCATGTCCCGGATGGTGAGATCCACGACGATGAATGCCACCTTCCTGCGACGCTGCCGTTTGAAGATGTACTTGATAGTGGGTTGGGTTAGGAACACTACAGCACAGGAACAGACCCTCCAGGGTTGTGCCCTTGATGGACCTGGCAGAGTTCACAACCCTCTGCAAACTCTTGTTTGATTTTGCATATTCAGAATCAGAATGAGAATCAGGTTTAATATCACTGGCATATGTTGTGAAATTTGTTAACTTTATGGCAGCAGTACAATGAAATACATGATAAATAAATACAGAGAAAAACTCTGAATTACATTCAGTACACAGTATATAGGTCTATTAAATAGTTGAGCTAAAATCAGTAGTGCAAAAAAAAAGAAATAAAAAGGTAGTGAGGTAGTGTTCATGGGTTCCATGTCCATTGAGAAATCAGATAGCAGAGGGGAAGAAGCTATTCCTGAATCACTGAGTGTGTGTCTTCAGGCTTCTGTGCCTCCTTCCTGATGAGAAGAAGGCATGTCCTGGGTGGTGGGGGTCCTTAATGATGGAAGCTGCCTACCTAACCATTGCTCCTTTAAGATGTCTTGGATACAATGGAGGCTAGCACCCATGATGGAGCTGACAAATTTTACATGTTTCTGCAATTTACTTTGCTCTTGGCAGTACCCCCCATCCCCAGTACCAGATGGTGATGCAGTCAGTCAGCATGCTTTCCACGGTACACTTGTTGATGTTTTTGTGTGTTTTAGTTCACAGACCAAGTCTCCTCAAACTCCTAATGCAATGCTGGTCGAGCCACTGTCTTGCCTTCTTTATAGCTGTATCAATCTGCTGCACCCAGGGTAGGTCCTCAGAGATATTGGCAGGGATGACGGCAGAGCAGCAACGGCTGGAAATTCTGGAAGCAATTCGGAAGGCACAGGATAAATACATCCCCAGGAGGAAGAAGTATTCTAAAGGAAAGATAACACAACTGTGCCTAACAAGAAAAGTGAAAGCCAACATAAAAACCAGAGAGAGGGCACATAATAGAGCAAAAATTAGTGGGAAGTTAGAGGACTGGGCTTTTAAAAACCAACAGGAGGCAACTACAAAGTCATTAAGAAGGTAAAGATGGAATATGAAAGTAAGCTAGCTAATAATATTAAAGGGGATACCAAAAGTTTCTTCCGATAAGTAAAGCGTAAAAGAGAGGCAAGAGTGGATATCAGACTACTGGAAAACAATGCTGGAGAGGTAGTAATGAGGGACAACAAAATGACGGATGAACTGATTAAGTATTTTGCATCAGTCTTCACAGTGGAAGACACTAGCAGTATGGTGGAAGTTCCAGGTGTCAGGGGCCATGAAGTCTGTGAAGTTACCATAACTAGAGAAAGATTCTTGGGAAACAAAAAGGTCTGAAGGTAGATAATTCACCTGGACCAGATGGTGTACACCCCTGAAAGAGGTGGCTGAAGAGATTGTGGAAGAATTAGTAATGATCTTTCAAGAATCACCAGATTATGGAATGGTTCCGGAAGAATGGGATTTTGCATATGTCACTCCACTCTTCAAGAAGGGAGAGAGGCAGAAGAAAGGAAACTATAGGCCAGTTTGCCTGACCTCAGTGGTTGCGAAGATGTTGGAATCAATTATTGAGGATGAGGTCTCAGGGTTCTTGGAGGCACTTGATAAAGCAGGCCGTAGTCAGCGTGGTTTTTTTCAAGGGAAAATCTTGCCTGACATATCTGTTGGAATTCTTTGAAGAAATAACAAGCAGGATAGACAAAGGAGAATTGGTTGATGTTGTGTACTTCGATATTCAGAAGGCATTTGACAAGGTGTCACACAAAGGCAATTTAACAAGCTATGAGCCCATGGTATTGCAAGAAAGATTCTAGCATGGATAATGCAGTGGTTGATTGGCAGGAAGCAAAGAGGGGGCATAAAGGGAGCCTTTTCTGGCTGGCAGCCAGTGACTAGTGGTATTCCACAGGGATTTGTGTTGGGGCTGATTCTTTTTAAGTTATATGTCAATGATCTTGATGATGGAATCAATGGCTTTGTTGCAAAGTTTGCAGATGATATGAAGATAGGTGGAGGGACAGGTAGTTTTATGGAAGTAGAGAGGCCATAGAAGGACATAGACAGATTAGGAGAATGGGCAAAGAATTGGCAGATGGAATACAGTGTCAGAAAGTGTATGGTCATGCACTTTGGTAGAAGAAATGAAAGGGTTGAGGATTTTCTAAATGGAGAGAAAATACAAACAACTGAGGTGCAAAGGAACTTGGTAGCCCTTGTGCAGGATTCCATGAAGATTAATTTGCAGGTTGAGTCTGTGGTGAGGAAGGCAAATGCAATGTTAGCATTCATTTCAAGAAGACTAGAATATATAACCAAGGATATAATGCTGAGACCTTAGAGAACACTGGTGAGGCCTCATTTGGAATATTGTGAGCAGGTCTGGTTGGGCCCCTCATCTTAGAAAGGTGGATTTCTAAGATAAGGTGGAAAGCTGAAGCTGGAGAGGGTTCTAAGGAGGTTTACAAAAAATGATTCCAGGATTGAATGGCTTGTCTTCTGAAGAGAGTTGATGGCTCTGGGTCTATATTTGCTGTAATTCAGAAGAAAGAGGGGTGACCTCATTGAACCTATCAAACGGTAAAAGGCGTTGGTAGAGTGGATGCTTCCTATGGCAGGAGAGTCTAGGACCAGAGGACATAGCCTCAGAATAGAGGGACGTCCTTTTAGAATGGAGATGAGGAGGAATTTATTTAGCCAGAGTGTGGTGAGTCTGTTGAATTCTTTGCCACAGGTAGCTTTGGAGGCCATGTCATTGGGGGTATATTTAAGGCAGAGGTTAATAAGATTCTTGACTGGTCAGGGCATAAAGGGATACTGGGAGATGGCAGAAGATTGGGGTTGAAAGGAACATTGGATCAGCCATGATGAAATGGCAGAGCAGTCTCAATGGGCCAACTGGCCAAATTCTGCTCCTATATCTTATGGTCTTATATATTGGCGCTTGATACCAGATGGTGATGCAACCAGACAGAATGGTCTCTACCATACATCTGTCGAAATTTGCCCGAGTCTAACTCCTAATTGGATATAGCCGCCAGCAGCCTTCTTCCTGATTTCATCAGTGTGTTGGGCCCAGGATAGATACTTGAAGTTGCTCTCACTCTTTCCACCATTGACCCCTCAATGAGGACTGGTGTGTATTCTCCGGACTTTCCCTTACAGAGATCCACAATCGATTCTTTGATCGTTTGATATGTGCTAAATTAATAAATTCTCCGACCGTTATGTGTAACAATCTCAAATTTAGTGTTTTGACCTGAATCTTCGACTGTACTATTTTCCTAGATGCTGCCTGGCCTGCTGAGTTCCTTCAGCATTTTGTGTGCACTACTCCGGTTTCCAGCAACTGAAGATTTTCTCTTGTTTGTTGACAATTCTGAAGCCTGGATTATTGGCTCAAAATGCTTTTGAATTAATAATTTCCTTTTTCTCATATGGATAAATATTCTACAACAAAGCTGAAGTGGGATTTTAGCTGATGATTCTATTATTGGTAATGGTGTGGCATAAAGTAGTACCTTCAGTATTTATACTATGCTTACCAAAATAATTATTTAGTTAAAGATAATTTTGTTCAGGTGTAATCATAGCCAGAGGTGTCATTCAGGCAATATTCCTTCAGATACTTTGCAGAAAGTTGGAGCAGTAGGTGACCCGAACAAATACATGCCAGTTGCTTCTAAAAGTTCTTTCTATTTTTATTTCCAGCTGCACTGACCAACCATTGCTCTGAGCACGGAAGTCTTGTATAGCCTGAAAACCGCATTGCACTTTAAATATTTTTTATGTAACTATGAATATTTCAAATGAAAATTGAAAAATCATGTACTTTTGATTTTACTTATTAATTGAAGAGTATAATGAAATGAAGTACAACAAAGATCTTCCACATTTCGTAAACTTTGATCTTGATTGTCTTTATTCCAGATGCGTGGCAACAAAGGCTATGTGCGTGGGGGCATTTCAGTTACTGTGCAGCCAAGTACCCGTGCAGCTTAGAGGGAACAGTTGCAAAGATATCACAGAAATTATCTCAAAATATCTTCTAATATTGAAACCATGTTCTCTATCAGCACCAATGACATGGAAGCATGGTTGAGGTGTTTTAGAACCCATTTCTCCCGGATTGATAAAAAATTCTCAAAGGCGGTCATCTCTAATATTTTGTGTGTCATATGGCAAACAAATAAATGAGATTAGAGAGGGTCCAGAAGAGGATCACGAGAATGATTTAGGGAAAGAAAGAGTGAACGTATGAGGAGTGTTTGATGACTCTGGGCCTGCGCTCACTGGAGTTGAGAAGAATGAGGGGTAAATCTCATTGAAATTTATTAAACACCAACCTTTTCCCCGGTCAAAATGATGCCAGCGAACAATAGTGTATCAGCAGCCATTTTTCAGTTACTCCACGAAACTGTTTCACGTTTTCTTTTTATTTTAAACGTGCTTTTGGCACTTTAGAGCCTGTGATCTGCAACCTGAAGATCGGTTGAGTGATCTGGACTTTCTGAGTAGATTCCAGGAGGTGAACAGCCTGGAGTGCAACAAGCTTAGAGAGCCCATGATCAACTCCATTTCTTGCTGATCTTGCTGACTAAAGCGTCAAAAGAAGATTGAGACATGGAGGTGAGCACAGAAGGTGAGTCACTATTCAGCATTGTGTACCAGCCTCTTACTTGCTGTCGTCAGAGGTAGGCATCTGTGTATAACGGTCTTTCACTTGCTGCTCCCGAGCAAAGGTTCCTGTGTTCAGATGGTCTCTTTCTCCCTCAATGCTGTCGGAGGATGGTACCGAAGTTCTGTGTCTGCGATTTATGGATTGAACTGTAGTTCACTTGGACTCTTTCAGTTTTATGTTTTTGTAGTTTGTGTTTACTCCTGTTCTTCCTTGTTGCTGCTAGTATGATCTGTCTGTTCTTTGCATGGGAGAGGGGTTTGGTGTTCTTGTTTCTGTTTGCCCAATTTGTTTTTTTGTGCATGGGGCTTTGATGTCCTTGTTCCCAGTCGCGGAATTTGTTTTTTCGTGTGTGGAGTGGGGGACATGAAGCTGATATCTTGTTGCCATTTGCATGATTTATTTTTTTTGTACATGGGGGCACTGACTGTTTCCATGATTTTGTTTTTCTTTGCACTGGGGGGAGGGGGGGTCGATGTTTTTCTTTAAACAGCCTCCGTGGTTTTCTTTGTTTTGTGGCAATCTGGAGGAGGTGAATCTCAGAGTTGTATACTACATGCAAACTTCGATAATAAATGTACCTTGAACCTTTAATACTGATTATCGAAAGACTTGGATGTGAGGAGGATGCTTCCTATAGTGGGTGAGTCTAGGACCAGAGAGCACAGCCTCAGAGTACAGATGAGGAGGAGTTCTTTACCAGAGGGCAGTGAATCTGTGGAATTCATTGCCATATATGGTTGTAGAGGCTAAGTCATTGAGTACATTTAAAGCAGAGGTTGTTAGCTTCTTGATCAGTCAGGCATCAAAGTTATGGGAAGGAGGGGAATGGGATTGAGAGGGATAATAAATTAGCCAAGATGGAATGATGAAGCCAAATGACGTAATTCTGCTCCTATGTCTTATAAAGGCATGGCTCGTGCTGAAGGGAAGAGTTCACATTCTCAGCACAACAAAGGAGACTTGCTAATAATCAAGGATTGCAATGTCAAAGGGGTGATTACAACCTGATCCAAAATGACACCAATTAAGAAGAAATGCTGGAGTTTAAACCAGCATGAAAAGAAGAGAACTTAGCTTGGGTGTAGAGAGGAAAAATCAGTTAAACTGATCAAATATAGACAAGGAAGTCCTGAACTTGCTGACCGTATATTGAGGGAGACTTTTTAGCGATCCATTTAGGTACATAAATATGACCACAAGCTTTGTCTGTTCAGACTTGGTGAAGACTGGAGAGAAAAGGCCGTAATGTCAAGGCATTTTAAACTAACTCTGTAAGTTTATAAGTATTTAATTGTGCTTATATGCTCTCTAATGTTTCAAGCATTTTGTTTTAAATTTTTAATAATTTTAACATTCCTTAACATTTAATAGTGTTAAGTATTTTCAAATATTTGTGGGTCAGAAAATTCCCAAACTTTTAATCTACTTGACAGCTGTACTGACTGGGTGCGTGCCTTGGCTGGATCATGAAGCACCTCCTTGGGAATTAAATTTCTCAGGCCCTCCACCACACTGTTCCCGGCCAAGCAGTCAGAGCAAATTTCCTGGACCAAACTGTCACTGGAATATCCTATCCAAATGCAGACCTCATGGTTAGGGAATCAAGTAAATGGCTTCCTGGAAATTCAATGCCAATGTTATCAGAAATAAAAAGAACAGAATCTAGAGGTAGAGAGGATTTATCTGTTTAGCAGCTTGTTTGTTAGTGGGCATGACATTACAAACACTACCAGAGAATTAGAACCATTAACCATTATGGAAGCAGAGATGTTCTTAGACTGAAAAATTAATGCACCTTTAACAGATTTAAGACGTATAAAAATCAGACAAAATTATTAATGAATAATCCATTAACACTGTTAATAGAGATATTCTGGGAATTACTTAAAATCAATCTGGTTAAAATTAGGTAATAGGAAGGGTAAAATTATAACAGGTAAACTTGCAGTAGGTTACTGGATTACGGGTATGTCAGTTTGGTGGTAGGAAATGAGACAGTGGGACAATTCATCAAGTTAAGTAAAGTTGTTTTCACCATACCAGGCTAGGACTGAGATTAACATACCACTTGTGGGAAACATATTCAAGGTTCCAGCTGGTGTTTCTTCCCATAAGGGAAACAAAAGTCTTTCTTGTTTTCATAATTCATTTAGTTGGAGTAAATTAGAAAGGAAAATGAACTAATCTAATAGGGAAAGACTAGAAATAAATCAATGTGACAGTGTGAAAATAGCAGAAAGAAACAAACTGAGAAATGTGACAAATTTAGATGAGGTAAAAAGGGACAAGGCCATCTTCAGTTTTAGATAATAGGGTATAAAACAGATCTAAAATTATTTTTAAAAATGTGAAAAGTTTATTAAAACCATAGTTAAACTTACTGTATACAGAGATGTAGAATGCAAATCCAGTGCTACACACAGAGGAAAATAATTAAGTTTGTTCAACAGACGAAAAGTAAAAGGGAGAGTTACTACTGCTCAGAAAATGTTTTTATCAACATCAAAAATTAGATCCTACATGATCATGTTATCCAGCTGTCTTTGTTCCTCCTCGCTCATCAGCAGCTTCTGATACTACCAAACATCCCATCCTTTGATAACTCACCACCAGTTGGACAGTAGGACTGCATTCACCTGTCTCCATTCTTACCTGTTAGCCAGACAGTTACCTGCAATGACTTCACCTCTTGCTCCACTACTTGTTGGTTTCCCCCAATGATCTACCTTGCCTCATAGAACAGGTATAGCACAGAAACACACCCTTCAGCCCACAATGTTTGTTCCAAACATGTGGCTGAATTAAACTCAATCTCTTCTAACTGCTCATAATCTATATCCTCCAGTCTCTTCGTATCCATATGTCTATCTAAAGCTTCTTAAAAGCCATCATTATAGCTGCTCCCACCACCACCCTTGCAACCTGTTCTAGGCACTCTCTCTAAATAAACTGCCCACCATATTTCCCTTAAACGTTCTCCCTCTTCCCTTGAAAGCATGTCCTTCAATATTTGACATTTCTACCCTGAGGAAAGGATTCTGACTGCCTACCTTATCGATGCCTCTCATAATTTTATAGACTTCTATTAGGGCTCCCGTCAGCCTCCAATGCTCCAGAGGAGCCTGAGAGTTAAGGTTTGACCTTAGAGCTCATACTCTCTAAACCGGCAAGCGTCCTGGTAAACTTCTTCCGTGCCCTTTCCTATGCTTCTATGTCATTCCTATAATGGGGTGACAAGAACGGCAAACAACACGCCAAGTGCAGCCTAACCAAAGGTTTGTCCCTTGCTTCTCATCTCATCCTAGGTGACATCTGAAAACATGCTCAACATGTGAGCTGAGAACACACTGCCATCTTTCCCAACCTCTCCACAGTTCTTAAGCTGTTAGAGGGTTTGGTTGCCAGTCAGTTTCAATGCCGTACACTCTCTGCTCATTTACCTTCCATCACATCTTCATACATTGCCCCAGCAGTTGTTTTATAATCAAACATTTGATAACCAGCGAGCACTGCAAATAAACTTCAGCAATAAAGCACAAGGGTAATGTTGGCTCATACCTGAGGGTTACATGACTTGGACTGTCTGAAAGCACCAAGACAACTGAAACTCGCGGGACTCCTTGAGACCCTGTGCTGCCGTTGCTTTTCAGGCCGCTCTGCCTGAGTTTGTTCATCAGCTTGAGCTTGGGTTTCAAGTTGTGGCTGGAAAGGCTGTGGCACACCCCTCTGGTGGAACACCCAGTCCTCAGTTTGAGGCTGATAGAGCTGTCCCCAGTTTCGTAGCATTCTCATGCTTGTCTGATGCTGATATGAGTGGAGTGAGTCCTCCTGGTCTGGGTTAGAGCGATGGAAGTGTGAGGAAGTTCTTTGAAAAGAAGATCTAGCCCGCAACCTCCTTGATCTCTCTGTGCTGAGTGATCCCCTGCAAACCGACGAAGGTTCATTTTAAACTGATAAGAAACTAATTTACAAGCAAAGTAAATCTTCCCTGTCATAACATAGATGAGGGTTAGGTCCAATCATTGCAAAACAGAGATATTAGAAATATTTCCATTTAGTTATGCCAAACTCTATATATTTTGAACATATTATTCCAAGAGCAGCAGGAGAGTTTCCCTCATCTCCAATTACAGACACACCTTTCATCAGTCTACCGAATAATCTATTATATTTAAGATAAAATTTATGGTCATGGACTTGCATACCCAGGATACAATGACAGGAAAATAAGTTTTACTTTGCAGCAGCATGACAAACAAACGTAAGGTAACACAAAATATACATAATTTACACAACACAATAAACAGAAATAACATAATGACATAGTGTAAGTTGAGGAAGTATCATTACCTCCTCTTCTTTTTTGACATCATCATTCCACTCACGATAAATAAAACACCCTCAACACTCTGTTCTTAATCACTCAGTAATTCCATTCTCCCTATTAACTTCATCATACTCTGTTCGGTCTACCTGTTTTTAGCTAAGCATAAGTGTGGCCAGGCAGTAAAACCTGCCCACTTTCCACTTCAACATGGCAGCTCCAAGGGTAACAATTCCTGCATCAAAATAAATGTAAGAAGGTCCCACGGTTTACCCAGAGAATGTTTTTTTTGGGAAGCTTTGTGACTTTGCATTTCTGTCTATTCCTTACATGAAATGAAGCCCCAAACTAAAATAACTGAGCAGGGGGCAGGGAAAGGGAGGTCTGAGCTCACTGGCAAAGAGGAATTGGGGGGAAGCAAATGCTATTGGTGAAAAGTTAAGGAAGGAACCCAAATGAAGAAGAGAGATGTCTCTGTCCAATTCCAATTTGAATCATCCCATCTTCAATATTTGAGGCCTAATGTGTATCAGATAAAATTTATTCAAGCAATACTATAAAATGTTGCATGGCATGTCAGAAATTTAGGTGGCAGCATAAAACTAGTTTTCATGACAAAATACTGTAAGTATATTCCATAGCAGTGAAACTGTGTAAGGAATATGTGACATATGTAAAGTTCAGTAATGCACCAGCTCTAAGGGAGTTAAATCTCCAAACACAATGGGCCAAGTTATGTTGCTGACCAGCCAGAACTTCCACGGTGAACCATCAGCCTGATGCAGAGCATGGTTCAGATCTCCGATGACTTCCATGCCTGTGCTTTGCAACAGAAATTGGGAAGAAGCTAGAGGTCTAATGGCAGCTAACCTGACCTTTCACTCCAACACGGATCTACCAAGACATCTGACCCCTCAGCTTTTTGAGGGATACGGCTGATGGGTGCTACGCCCCTCCCTTACATATTAAAAAGAGCTACCAACCTTCATAGTAACGTTAAAGTCAGTTAAGTTGTTTGTTTTTATTTCTTTTTAAAATAATATCAGATGCAGTATTTAATTTCTATCATTAAGTGATTAAACAAAATCTTTTTAGTAACTTTTTAAAATGTTTCTGATCAGTAACATCTAATAACTGTTAAAAAGTCCTTACAGGAGTGAAATGTCAAAAGGTCATCAGGGCCGGGTGAGGGGTAGGATCTCAGTATCCTCTGTATGCAACCTGGGCAATGTGTATGGCAAAAAAGCTTGATGTTCCATGAAATGATGGGAGCCATTTCAAAAGTGATCTAACCCAATGACATATAGATGCAAATATGGACATAGATACCCATCACAGAGAGAAGGCAATTAGTCTATCGAGCGATAACTATCCAATTAGACGTCATTTCTACAAGAAACTTTCTCTTTCCCACAGATCGAATTAGTCTTGAATTACTAATGAATCTGCTTACACCAACTATTTGGCTGTGCATTCCAGAACACAAAACAGTGTAAAATAGTTTCCTCTCTGATTCCTCCCACTAGACCCTGGATATTTTCACAGCTTTTTAAGATCTGTGACCTCTAGACATTGATGGTGCTGCCAGTGGAAACACTTCTCCATATCTACCAAAGCTATAGATAAACTGTTACACAGCTGAGAATTGTGTAGGACTTATGCCAGGCAGTGGATATTATTTTAAAGAGTTCCATAAATTCAGGGGATGACTGTAGATGGGAGTGTAGCTCAAATAATTCTGTTACTATAAAAGGAATGAGATTTGATTCAAGGACTTGTTATAAAAATAAAAGAAAGTTTTATATAAATAAAGAGTAATTGAGCAGATAAACTGGAATAAAGAGTAAGTATTTAAACATCTGCTGCTGCAAATTTGCATCTCATAGATGACCCTGAATATTGTTAAAAAGCTCAAAACTGATCCATATGTAGATAGGCTAGTAAAGAAGGTAGGTTTATGTCATGACTGCTGTTGCCCCACTCTTCCATGAGCCCTCCATCTTTGACGCCCTGTAATGTCGCAACAGTGCTCAATGGAAGCTTGAAGAACACCATTATAACTTCCATTTGGGCACACTGCAACCTTCAGGACTCATCTTCTAGAAGGCATAAAGAATATCTCAGTATACACGACAATAATAAATCAATAATACTTCTTCCTCCATATAGAAGCTGTTGGATAGCTAGCTTCATTGTCTGTTTTCTTTTGTGTCTGTGAACTTGGCCAGCACCCTTTACTCTCTCTACCCTTCCCCCTCTCTGCAACTTAAAAATATGTGCTTTCTCAAGATTCCAGCACTGATAAAAGGTTCCTGACCTGAAACGTTGACTAGTTCTGTGTACAAGGATGCTACTTCACTTGCTGAATATCACTGAACATTTAGCTTTTGAACTGTGCTAGGCACATTTTCCTGCTGAGCATTATGCCCTAGTTCTGGTTACATCTATGTAACATTATAGGATTGATTCAATTCCATAACAATTATTGCATTTTCTTAATGAAAGGAATAAAAACTAGTTCTCCCCAGCATACCTTTGATTTGTTATGGTGTAAATTAGCTGATTTTGTGGTTTAATTATTTTCTGGAACAACAGAATAGAAAAGATCACACACAAAATGCTGGAGAAAGTCAGCAGGTCAGGCAACAACCATGGAAATGAATAAACCATCTTCAGGCTGAGACCCTTCTTCAGTTCTGGAAAGGAAGGGGGAAGATGTCATAATAAAAAGTTGGGGAAGCAGGAAGAAGGATAGCTAGAAGGTGATAGGTGAAGCCAGTAGGGTGGGAAAGATAAAGGACTGGAGAGGAAAGAATCTGATAGTAGAGGAGAGGAGAAAGAGATGAAGGGGTACTGGGAGAGGTGATAGGCAGGTGCGAAATGGCCAACGGGGACTAGAAGAAGAGAGAAGGGAAGGGATTTTTCTTTAAATAACCAGAAGAAGAACTTCATATTCATGCCATTAGGTTGGAGGCTGCCCAGATGGAACATAAGGTGGTGCTCTTCCACCCCAAGGAGGAGAAACAACACCTTTTAGAAGTATCTTATAGAATAGAAAGGATTCAAGAAATGAAAGGTCGTCAACTCAAGTTAGCTCTGAATCTATCTCTCCAGATGTTACCTGACCTGCTGAGTGTTTCCAGCCTTTTTTTTTGTTTTTTACTACAATTTTTCAGCAGCTATAGAATTTTCCAGCATTAGAAGAGGATGTGAAAGGTTCATGCTGTGACTTGTTTTTGTTGGCACATTGGAAAGTGGTTGGTTTTGTGATAGGTGGAACAATAAAAACAAATCAATAGCTGTTATTTTGAAGGAAATATGCCCTTTTTGTGGTCTTGAAATGCCTTAACTAATTATCACAAACAGAAGAGAACAGAGTGTGACATGAAAAGTCGAAATTTTTGTTTAAACAAGTTGTAGAATAAAGACTGATTTTGAAATTTTGTTATACTTCTATCCAGAGAACCTGGGGTAATTCCATTTTCTTTTATGTATACTCAATGTATAAAGATATTGTGATGAATACAAACGAATAATTCAGGCCAACTTTGTAGGTTCCAGTTATCTGCACAATGGGATTAAATTTCAATGAATGAATAAAGGTGCACAAGAAAACTTGTAGACTTTAAGATTCTTACACACACATTTACAATTTTGAATTATATTTTATTCATGTACTTGGGTAATATTTTCTTTTACGTGCTGTGTGTGATATATATTTGTGGGTGTACCATGGTCTGGAGGAATGTTGTTTTGTTTGGTTGTATATGTGTACAGTCAGACAATAATAAACGTGAACTTGAATTTTTTTCCCCAGATCATGCTACTTCATGGAGGAGCCTGGAACTGCAAATAGTTTTCAAAATTGTGTGACGAGGGAGACATCCAGGTTTTTTAACCTTGTGTGTAAAGTGCAACGGAGCCCTTATCTTTACTGTGGACCTGCCTGAACAATTCCGAGCTAATACTTTCCAATGTTGCCTCAGGTAGGTTTTTTGCATGTTTCTTCAGGGCCTCCATCATGACAACCCTGAAGGATCTTCAATCGTTCCTTCCCCACCAATTCTTATCTGCCAATCCCATTCTGTCCCCATCTACTGTCACCCTGCCCAGCACAGACCTCCCTTCCCACTATCATCACAGTCTAATTTACAACTGATGAATGTTCATCCCAACTTGGGTTAGTCTACTCACAACCTCGCCTCCTTTCCAACTCAGACCAGGAAATACTGATCTGAAGATAGAAACTAGAAACCATCAACCAGCAATCCACTGGTGGAACTCAGTGGGTCAAGCAGCGTCTATGGGAGGAGAGGAACTGTCAATGTTTTGGGTTGAAATCCTGATGGAGGGTATATCCCCCTCAACAATTTATCTCCCCCCACAGACGTTGTTCAACCAGCTGAGATACTCAAACTGATTGTTTGTTGCTCCAAACTCCAGCATCTGCAGTTTCTTGAGTGTCCAGACAGAAACACAAGTAGGCCATTCAGGCTGTGATGTCTGCTTACCCAATTAATAAGTTTATGGTTTTGTCTCAGTGCTACTTTCCTCTGCTACATCCTTATCCTTTGATTACCTTAGTACTGCATCTAAACTGCATTTCTGTCCAGAATATATCTGTATCTGAGCCTCCAAGCCCTTCTTAGCTCAATTCATTACCCTCTGGATGATATGAGCAATAGAAAGGGATAAGGCAAGGCCTATTCACTGGTACACATTGCCTTTGTCCTTGTGTGCGACTGGTTTCCCCAGCCATCAAAAACAAAATGCTCATTGGTCAGTTGCCCACAGCCTCTGTAACTACCCTTTACCTCTTCCATCCGATTTCTAAGCCATTACAATATATAAATAACTACATTTTATTACTGCACATTTCAATTAACTAACACTCTGTCAATCATTCTCACAAGTGAATGGCAATAGGGTTATAAAACTAGCAAAGGAAAGAAAATTCAAGAATACCTATCAATAGTCTTACTTACCATACAGCCACAACATTATACCCTGTGGACTCGGTACATTGTAACTCAACACTCTGGAATGTATGCCATTAGATTTAATTGCAGGTAGTGAGAAGGACTATCAAAACACCAGAGTCACTTTGCATCAACATGCATACATTCGGATATGGGACCAGGAGATAAACTTTGAATGACAGATATCATTCAATTGATGTTCATGAATCTGATGACTCATGAAGAAACACGGAACTTTCATTCAACAAGAACTGTTACTGAAAACATAACAAAGAAAAACAGCAGAGACCAAGTAGATGGAATTAAGCTACATTCTTTTACTGTAGCGAGAGGAACGGAAATTATGAGCACACCTTTGTAAAGCAGGTTGATATGCAATGGTTAAAGGTTGATATTAAGTGCCAATTAACAAAAATACAATAAAAATTCTTTGTGAAATTCAGATACCCATCCCAAAGAGTTGTTAGTGATGGAGAACGGTGCTTGGAAATTAATGACATTTGTTTCAATAAATTATTGGTTTTGTCACAAGCTTATTATTGTCACTTGTACCAAGATACAGTGGAAAAACTTAGTTTGTGTGCCATCCAGACAGATCATGACATACATAAGTACATCAAGGTAGAAAGAAAATGGGATGCAGCATATAGTGATAGAACTACAGAGAAAGTGAGCGCAACTAAATAAAATGAGACTAGGTAGATTGAGAGATCAAGAATTTATGAATAAACCATGCAAGAAAAGCAAGTTTTGTGTTTTCGAAGTTTTTTGTTCATTTCCTGTTGAAGACCTACTCGTTAGGAATTTGCACTAGGCTCTTCCCGTCACGATTCACTGGTTTCACACCTGGGCAAAATGGGTGGGAGATGACTTATAGTTTACACAACTCAATCCAATTACAGTGTAAGAAATTGGATGAGCAGGTCATGCCCCAAATTTCATAAATGATTCAGGAAACAAGGAACACATCATGCTGGTATATCATTCCCAGTATAGATCAATTTGATCTATATTTGATAAAGTGAAGCACAATAAATTATTTAAAATATTACAGGAAACTGTAGATCTAGATTCAAAAGACCTTCGCCTAATCAGAAATCTGTACTGGGAAGAAACTGCTGCTGTAAGAATATGTGGAGAAGTGAGTCAGTTTACGAAAATCAAGAGAGGTGTTAGACAAGGGTGTGTTTTCTCCCCGATTTGTTTAATGTATACCGGGAAACAATATTACAAAAAATAAGAGACATCTTGGAAATCAAAGTTGGCGGTGAAAACATCAATAATTTCAGATATGCAGATGACACTATGTTAACTGCAAGTACAGAGGAAGAATTACAAAACTTAATTGATACAGTTGTTGAAGAAAGTGCAAAAATGGGTCTATCAATTGCAAAAAGACAGAATGTATGGTGATATCCAAAAAGAAGGAAAATCCTATCTGCAGGCTGAGAATAAACGGGGAAGACATAAACCAAGTACAGAAATTTTGCCTCTTAGGAAGCTGGGTGACATCAGACGGCAGGTGCAACATGGACATCAAAACACGAATAGGGATGGCAAAAGACACCTTTACGGGAATGAAGAATATTCTGACCAACACTAAACTAGGCATGACAACCCACCTCAGAGTACTGAAATGTTACATTTATCCAGTTATGTTATGAATGCTCAGAATGTTGGACAATCTAGTAACATGAAAAAACAAATTGAAGCAGCAGAGATGTGGTTTTTGAGGAGGATGCAAAGAATATCATGGATGAAACGAATATCTAACGAGGATGTCATGAACAGAGCAAGCACAAAAAGAGAGATAATGTATGAGATCACAAAAAGGCAACGTGACTTCATTGGACATGTGATTAGGAAAGAGGAGTTGGAATGCACGGTAATTATGGGAAAGATTGAAGGGAAGAAAGCAAGAGGAAGGCAAAGACAAATGATGATGGAGACAGCAGCCAGAGAACTGGAAATGAATACCAATGAATTGGTCCACTTGACCCAAAACAGGAGTGTGTGGGCCATGGGAGTCAAATCTCAAACTGGGCATGGCACCTGATGATGATGATGATAGATCAATGGGTCGTTGAACTGGTAATGCAAGCTCGTAGACTGGTAGACAAGTTTCTACACACAAGCAGTGCATCATTTGAGCATGTCTACCCTGCCCACTATTCATGTGGTTCAATATGGATCATTTGCCATCCAACAAATGGCAGGCTCCATTGGGAGTGTGGAACAAGGATTAGTTTACATGCTGGGCAGATGTAACTGGTCTGTCTACAATACACCAAAGTAGGAATGTAGGTGTTTTGTCCTATGTAGGAATCTTTATTGCATAGTCCTCAGGGATTGGACATTAAAAATTTGTTGGCAGAGGCTTTGCACCTGCTTAAAAATTCCCCAGATTTGACCCACAATTCACAAGGACACCTTAACTTTAATCTGCCTATGTGTACCAGGACTAAGATCTTTCAGGTCAGTAAGGTGGTCATACATCACAGGGACTGGATCAAACTTATGCACCTAAGGGAAGTAGATGCACTAAGAGTACCTTGAGGCCTGCGGCCTGAAAGGACTCCAGGTCAGATCCTTCAGAAGCCTCCCAGTGGAAAAGTACCCTGATGTGCAGTTACTGAAAGTTCACGACTGTGTCTTTTTTTTAAACCTTGTAATCAGTTAGTTATAAAAATGGACCCACCCAGGAAAAACAAACTTTCTGTAACAAATTTTGGAAGGAAGAAGGCCAAAGATCTAGCTGATAGTGTACAAATGTAAATAAAATAAAACATTAAAACACTTACCTTTCTGTCATTCCTGAGCTGACCTACTACATCTCTCTGAACCAGGAGAAATTCATGCACTGTGCATGAATACACAAGTCCAGTTCTACATGGGGCCAATTTTCAATACATCTTCAATGCAGAATGAGCCAGCAGCTCCGCAGTCCCTGCTCAGCGGTTGGCATCAATGCTAGTCAGCTATTTATATTCATCAAGTCACTAAGTCTGTGATGGGTAGGGGCCAGGGGAGGTGATAGAGTTTATGTTTGTACAGTGAAGCAACTGTTACAGGTCCAAACTGAACGTTTGTTTGTCAAGATTGGACAATTGTTTTGGGACTTGTGGTTGATGCTGGGGAGGTGTTAGGTGAGGGAAAGGTGGGTTTCTTCACACAAATATTGCTTAAATGGAATCCAAAGTTGGGATTCGGAGATTCAGGGAAGGTGGCACTGGGTGGTTTCCTCATTTTCAACTTTACTTACACGAGGATCATTGTGTTACACTGGAGAATTGTGAATAGCTGGGTTGCAAACAAAAGAAAATTATAAATTATCGGTTTAATAGATCTAGAGTCATATGCTAATTGATTAAGGTAATGATAATTGGTGGTGTTACAATGTGAAGAACCTCCCTATACATTGGTTCAGGACTGATAACATCATCATGGGAAGTGAATAAGGAAATTAAAATGAACATTTCTTCCTTCTTGCCAACACCTTTTGATTATAATTGTGTGCAATCTTTTTCTTCTTGCCATATCTAATAGGAAACTACCAAGGTAAGCTTGCTACTTCATGATCTCAGCTGGAAGTGTATTTATGTAAACTGGCCCACTCCCTCTTGCAAGCTGAATTTTATTGAAGTCACCAACTAGATCAATGTCACTGCAACCAACATTTCCACAGCATATTGCCATGGATTTTGTAGTAATATTAACAACGAGTTTGCCTTCCTCACTGGGCCAAATGGTGGACTCCAATCATCATAGAGAGTCACTTGTTTGCTTAAAAAAAAGCTCAAGACCTTTCAGGACTTTTCGGCAAGCTTCAATCGTAATGATCTATTAGGAACTTGGCAAAGGGCAATAAAAGTTTAAACGGAGAGTCATTATGGGAATGGCCATAGTGTGAGTGGGCTAGTGTCAAGAGTGGTTAGTTTCAGGCTTTAGCTCAAGAAGCAAAGGGTCTAGTTACATTTCTGCTAAATTTCTTTCTCTATGTATTAGTACATAGCTAGTGCAGTGAGAATGGGTCCAGGGTCAGTGGTCTGTTCTTCGTGTGAGATGTGGGAACTCTGGGAGACCTCCTGTCTCCTTGACAACTACATTTGCAGTAAGTGCATCCAACTGCAGATCCTTACAATCCGTGTCAGGGAACTAAAGCTACAGCTGGTTGACCATTGGTTCATATGGGAGAACAAGGAGGTGATAGATAGGAGCTACAATGAGGTAGTCACCCCAAAACTGCAGGAGGTAGGTAGCTGGGTGACTGTCAGTGGAGGGAAGGGCCAACAGTCCACAGCATCCATGGCCATTTCCCTCAATAATAAGTATATCGCTTTGGATACTGTTGGGGGGTGGACCTACCAGTGAAGAGCCACAGTGACCAGGTCTCTGGCTCTGTGACTCAGATGGGAAGGGGGAAGAAGGGGAGTACAGTAGTGATAGGGGATTCCAGTAGCAGATAGGAGATTCTGTGGATGTGAAAGAGACACCCGAATAATATGTTGCCTCCCAGGTGCAGGGTCAGTGCCACCTCTTTTTAGGTCACAGCCTTCTAAAGAGGGAGCTGAACAGCCAAAAGTCATGGTACATATTGGTACAAATGACAATGGTAGGAAAAGGGAGAAAGACCTGAGGAGAGAAAATCGGGAATTAGGTAGAAATCTGAAAAGCAGGATGTCAAGGGTGGGTTTCTCTGGATTGTTGCCTGTGCCACACAGCAATAGGATGCTTTGGCAGATATATGTGTGGCTGACAAATTGGTGCAGGGGGCAGTTTTTCAGGTTTCTGGGTAATTGGGATCTCTTCTGGGGAAGGCATGACCTATACAAATGGACAGATTACACCTGAACTTGAGGGGGAACAATATCCTCCCGGTCAGGTTTGCTGGAGTTGTTTGGGAGATTTTAAACTAATTTGGCAGGGAATGGGAAACGGAGTGATAGGACAGATGATGGGGCAGGTAGATGTAGTGTGTAGAGAGGCTGTGGAAGAGTAAACAGATGGCAGGGCAAAATTGTAGTCATTGGGATGGTTTGAAGTGTGGCTTTAAATAAATGGTAGGTTCAACAGTTTGGAAACTGAGATAAACTAAGAGGGAAGGAGAGGGCAGGAAAGGTTATGAAAGTCTCCAGAATAAATAAAAAGGCAAAAAGTTTAGAAAGGGATAAAAATTTAACTTCTGGTAACACTGGGCAAAATTGAAAAGGGTGATGAAGGACTGAAGGTGTTATATTTGATCGCACGCAGTATACTGAATAAGGTTGATGATCTTGTAGCACAGTTAGAGATCGGCAGGTATGATGTGGGCATCACTGAGTTGCAGCTGAAAGAAAATCACAGTTGGAAGTTTAACATCCAAGGTTACACATCGTAACACAAAGTCAGACTGGTAGGCAGAGACGGTGGGGTGGCTCTATTGGTTAAAAGTTGGCTCCTTAGAAAGTGATGACATAGGATTGGAAGATATAGAATCTCTGTGGGTAGCGTTAAGAAACCACAAGGATAAAAGGACTATGATGTGAGTTACATGCAGGCCAAGGAGTGGGGTACAAATTACAATGAGCTACGTTACAAGAAAATGATGGCAGAACAATAATAGATGGAGATTCTAGGAGCAATTCAGAAAGCACAGGATAGATACATTCCAAAGAAGAGGTTACTGTGGCTGACAAGGGAAGTCAAAATCAGCACAAAAACAAAAGAGAGGGCATAAAATATGGCATGATCATACACTTCCCTATTGTCATGCACTTTAGTAGAAGGAAAAAAGGCAGAGACCATTTTCTAAATGGGAAAAATATTCGGAAATCTGAGGTGCAGAAAGTCTTGGGAATCCTTGTGCAGGAATCCCTAAAGGCAAGGACAAGGAAAGCGAATGCAATGTTAGCATTAATTTCGAGAGGATTAGAATCTGAAGTCATGGACATCGTGCTGAGGGTTTCTCGGCATTGGTCAGTCTGCACTTGGAGTATTGTGAGATGTTTTGACCCGTTATCTAAAGATGTGCTGGCATTGGAGAGGGCTCAGAGTTGGTTCACAAGAATAAATCCTAGAAATGAAAGGGTTATCATACGAGGAGTGTTTGATAACTCTGGGCTTGTACTTACTGGAATTTAGAAGAATGAGGGGGGATTTCATTGAAACCTATCAAATATTGAAAAGTCTAGATAAAATAGATGTGGAAAGGATGTTTCCTATAGTGGGGAGTCCAAGTCATGGGCATCTTTAATGCAGACAATGATATGTCCTTTATTAGTATGGGTATCAAAGATTATGGAGAGATGACAGGAGAATAGGGTTGAGCGGGATAATAAATGAGCCATAATTTGACAGGCCAATTGTCCTAATTCTGTTCTGACGTGTTATGGTCAAAACAGTACAGTACTCAAACTCTATGGTACTCCTACATACAGCTAAAGGCAACATCCACAAGCTGCTCTGGGTCAGAGCAGACACATAGAAGTGTGTTCCATCTCTAGCTCTCCACTTACTTTAAAACTTATAACTTATTTCATTATATGTCGTACTTCAATGAAAGTTCTTCACCTGAAATGTTAACTGTTTTTTTTTCTCTCCACAGGACGTTGACTGACAATTTGAGCATTTCTAGTATTATTCGCAACAATAGGAGGGATGGATAAACAACCAGATAAGCATTCCCATGAAATTACGGGGGCAAACTCCTCAAGGGAGTTAGAGGAAGATGCTGTAAAATCTAAGGGTGAGCCGGACTGTAGTTTGCACATTAAACAGGTTATGCAGAATGTTAAGTCTATTTTTACTGACATAAAATCTGTGTCAGGGGCTTGTCCTTTTCTCATCCTGCATCAGTCATGAAGCATTACTCCAGAAAATGTTCTTTATTATATGTGCGTAGGCCTCCGTTAGTCTCGACAGACCATGGACTTGCGCCTTGGAAAGTTTCCAGGGCACAAGCCTGGGCAAGGTTTTTTTTAAATGGAAGACCGACAGTTGTCCAAGCTGCAAGTCTCCCTTCTCCACGCCACCGATGTTGTCCAAGCGAAGGGCATTAGGACCCATACAGCTTGGCACCGGTGTCATCACAAAGCAATGTGTGGTTAAGTGCCTTGCTCAAGGACACACACACAAGCCTCAGCCAAGGCTCGAACTAGCGACCTTCAGATCACTTAACCACTTGGCCATGCATGAAGTATGTAGTGCATGAACCAGTGTAGTGTTTTGAGTGAAAGATTACAGTGAAAACTGAAAACTCCACTTTGGTTTTTGAAAACCCACAAGTAGTGACACTTACAAATTCTGCACACAATTCTAGCTACTGAGATTCGGAAGAACACATGATACAAAGGCAACCCATTCAAGCATTTGCTAGATATGGAGACACAAAAGACTAACGTTGGGATGTGGAGCAACAATTATTTATTTATTCATTTAGTGATAAAATGCAGACTAGATCCTTTAGGGCCTTTGAGCAATGCTACCCCAGCACCCTGACTTAACCTCAACCTAATCATGGGACAATTTACTATGATCAATTAATAAACCCAGTACATCTTTATATTACGGAAGGAAACCAGACACCTCAGAAAAATGGGGAAAGCCCACACATTCCACAGGAAGGAAGCACAGAGACTCCTTACAGATGACACTGGAATTGGACTCTGAACTCCGACGCCCTGAGCTATAACAGTGTCGTGTTAACTGCTACGTTCCGATGGCACCCAATCTGCTGGAAGAACGCAGTAGGTTAAGCAGCATCTGTAGGAAGAGAGGAATCATTATGGGCTTGAGTTAAAAACCCTGCATCGGTACTCAGAGTTTCAGGATTACGACCCTAAATATTGACAATTCTTTTCCTCCTACAAATACCAGATATAACTATGAAGGAAAATAGAACGTTGTTCTTTCACCTTTAAGAATACTGGTTTCAAAAGAGCTGAGGGATTTATCCATGATCTGGGATTAGGAGAAGATTAACACTTGCCAGTGTCAGTTAATCAGAAGAAACAATTTATGAATATTACCTGACCTGAGCCAAGGAAAAATTACTTTCCTGATATCATAAGATACAACGCCTTGTAAGTAATATCTCAGTAAAAGAAGTCATCTCCCAGTTGATGTTTTGACAGGCACTCAGCTGTGGACAATCTAGATTGGATGTTAAATGGGTTCAGGAAGCCTACTGCCAAACCAGACATTATCTGGAATTAATTCTCTGTCTAACAACTAGATCATTTTTCAGATGCAGTCAAGCAAAAACTCACTTCTCCTACTATACTCACAGAGCCTCAAGAAAATTGATGTCAATATGAAACAAACCCTTTGGCTGGAGTTGCCAGTCCCTAGTGAATTATCTCAGCTTCAGGGCATTATCAGGATCGCATCCTTGTCTGGTCATCTTCAGCTAGCTCATTATTGTATTCTTCATTGTCTTGGTGTGGGAAGTGTGAATGTTCATTGATAATTGAGCAGTATTCAGTTCAGTTTGAAACTCTAGGCAAGTCTACATGATGACTACATGTGGTGAGGATGAGATGACATTCAGGCATGGAAATTCTTTGCTACTAATTAACCTATATCACGGGTGTCATGCAATGACCATCTCCAACCAGAGAATACAACAACTCAGCTTTGACATTTAAAGGCACTATTAGTACCTAATATCCCAAACATCAAAATGCAGAAGCCACCATGACTAGAAACCAAAGTAGTCATTCAAAACCTACAGCAAAAGGAGCAGACCACAGGCTACATGTTCTATTCTGACCAAATGACCTCTCTGTCTCCCAAAGCTTTTCCATTTATAAAAAGCAGATGGAATACACAGATTGCCTGGACGCATATAACTCCAACTTTTATGAAGCCTGACAACAGCCATTCAATTAGAACCTCATCTGCCACTCTAAATATTCACTCCCTCCATGACTGACATACCAAAGTGTTGTTATGCACCGTTGACAAGATACACAGAAGCAATTTACCAAGCCCCTTTGAACACCCATCTCGTAAACTCTACCACCAATGATGACAAGGGCAGCTGGTGCACAGTAACATCACAACTGGCTGGTTCTTTTCCAGCTGCATGGTATCTTGTCATGTAAATATATTAAAATTGCTTCTTTGAGGCTGATTTAAATTCTAGAACCACTTGCCTTACACCACAGTGGGAATACTTACACACAGACAATGCAGCAGTTCAACAAGCTGCCTTGCCAGCACCTTCAAGGAGATGGGAATGTGCAGCAAGTGCTGGGCTTGCAGTAACTTAGAACAGTCCAGCACAAGAACAAGCCTTTCAGCCCACCATGTCTGCACCAATTATGATATCAATCTAAACAATTCCCATCTGCCTGCACAGTGTCTATACCCCTCCTTTCCTCACCTATTTATGTGCCCATCTAAAATGCGTCAAGCTTTTCTTTTGTACCTGTCTCTCCTGACAGCACATTCCAGCCTCCTACCATACTCAAAGTTCTACACTCAATGATTTGCTTTGCAAATCTCCTTTAAGTTTTCCCTCTCTCACCTTAAATCAAACCTCTAATATTTGACATTTTCAACCTTGGAAAAAGACTCTGACTAACTACTGTATAACTCTTATTATTTTATATATACTTCTTCACCTCTCCCCTTCCCCCAGCTCTCATGTTCCGAGGAAATCCAACCAACCTCTCCTTACAATCAGCAACATCCTGGTAAATCCTGTCTATATCCTCCGCATCCTTTCTCTATTGTGCTTACTAGAATTACACACAAATGTAATACCAAGTGTGGCTGAACCAAAATCTTATACAGCTGCAACATGACTTCCCATCTTCTGTACTCAATATCCCAATTAAGTATGTTGTACACCTGATGCACCATCAATAACTCTGAGACGTGGGTTAAGGTAGGCTTTTATTGGCTAGAAGAAAGCACAAGCAGCAAGTGACCATCACACAACATCCTGGAGACTGAGGAAGGGTCTGTGGCTCCAATCGCCTTTATACCGGGGTCTGTGGGAGGAGCCACAGGAGCAGTCAGCCAGGGTGGGGGGCGTGTCCAGACAGGTATATGCAGTTTACCACAACACCACCTTTACCAACCTAACACTTGTGCTGCCAACTTCAGGGAGCTATGGATGCACCCAAGATGCTTATAAACACCAATGTTCCTCAGGGCACTGCCATTTACTGTATAACGCTAGTAGCCTGCGTGAGATCAAATATCTTTTTGAAGTAAGACAGGTCTACAAAAATTATTGGACTTGGGCCTTGGCAAAACATTTCTATAGTTATGGAACTGGTATAAATCCAGTCTTTCACCATATGAGAGTGAGCTCAGTTTTGTTTGGCCTGAAATGAGGAATGGATTTACCTGTTAGAGCTCTGATAGATTTGGTTGATGCTGCTTCCAGGTAGCCTGCTGGCTGAACTCCGATGAAGAGGTACAGAATGACGAATGGCGGACAGCACTTGCCCATGAGGAACGCGATATACCACTAGGGGCTGATCTCCTCTTGCAAACTGGAATGTAGACTGACTTCTACGGTTTGTCTGAGGAAGGCAGGGTCTGGTCTGGTGCATTACTCCACCATCACAGGTCCTGGTGCATGCAGTCCAAGGACCCCAGCTGCCCCACAAACCATGAGGCTGGTCTTCTGCAAAGGTGTCAGCAATCTGTCGTTTCATCCGGTTCGATACCTTTCACAGCAAATAAAAAAGTATCCGTAAGCATCCGGAGGAAATATGGACGTGGTTTTTCACTTTTATGATTGTAAACCTGATTTTGTGGCAGACTCCTGTGAGTGAGAAGATGATTACACCTTTCAAGTACACGCAGCTATTGTAGTGTGACATCATACAGCCCCAACCTTCACACTCTTACCACTATATTTCCTATTCCAAATTTTAATTTTTTTAAAAAAAGTATTCCCTTTCTGGACCCAGGAGAATACCCATACACCCTCTTTCATAAAGAAACTGTAATATCCTGGTTTAAGGCCATGCATTATTTCATTAATACAGTAATGTTGTTAGGTATTTGATTATTTTGCAGATTTTCTCAAAATATAATAAGAAGATAGTTTAAGCTTCTTTGGTCCCTCCTCATAATCCAAAGCTTCTTTTCCCTGACATTATTTGTACAAACTTTTGCTGCCACTTCTTAATGGCTCTGAATTCTCTGCAGAATTAAAATGGTCAGAACTGGAGAAAATATCTGAAGGGTCATTTTAACTGATACTGTATACAGGGTTAACTCAGACTTAAGTCTTGTTCAGCCCAAACCCCAGATCCTCTTTCGATCTTAATTGAGGATTGCTTCCATTTCCAATTTCCTCCTCTTCAAATTCCTCTGTGTCATTACTCCTAAATATCATTTTCCAGCCTCCTGCAACTTTTCAAGAACTTCACATACCTTCTTGTTTCAGCCAATTTCCCTTGGCAACACTGCCTTCAATTGTCTACACCCTAAGCTCTGGAATTCCCTCCTCAAACCAGTCAATCGCTCTCTCGCTCAGCTGTTATGACAACCTACACTTTGATCAACATCTGGTCGCCAATCTTATAGCTCCTTATGAGGCTTAGTGTAAAAATTTGACTGATAACACTTCCAGAACATGCCCTGGGATACTTGACTTCATTAAAGTTATCTAATGAAAATTGCAGTAGACATTTTTTTTTCTTTTGCATGCTGCAGCTCTATTTATAAAACTTTATTCTTTATGAAGGTTTTATCCCCTAATGTCAGTGACAACTAACAGCATTATCCCATGATTAAATCAATTTTCTACAAAATAAAATGATTGTTTAGTATATTTTTTCTGGCTAAATAGAATCAGTGACAGGAGAGGCAGTTTCAAAAGACTTGTCTGGAGCATGCTGGCATTTTAGCCAAGTTGCCCAATCCATCCAACTGAATATCTTTGAACCAAAAATATGCTTCTCTCTCCCAGCTTTCAGCCTGATCTGCAAAGTATTTTCAGCATTTACCATTTTTATTTCAGATTTCCAGCTTTACAGTACTTCATATATGAACTCAGAACAGTATTCATAGCAAAAGGATTTGAGTACAGGAGCAGGGAGGTTCTACTGCAGTTGTACAAGGCCTTGGTGAGACCGCACCTAGAATACCGTGTGCAGTTTTGGTCCCCTAATCTGAGGAAAGACATTCTTGCCATAGAGGGAGTACAGAGAAGGTTCACCAGATTGATTCCTGGAATGGCAGGACTTTCATATGAAGAAAGACTGGATCGACTAAGCTTATACTCACTGGAATTTAGAAGATTGAGGGGGGATCTTATTGAAACATATAAAATTCTAAAGGGATTGGACAGGCTAGATGCAGGAAGATTGTTTCCGATGTTGGGGAAGTCCAGAACGAGGGGTCACAGTTTAAGGATAAAGGGGAAGCCTTTTAGGACTGAGATGAGGAAAAACTTCTTCACACAGAGAGTGGTGAACCTGTGGAATTCTCTGCCACAGGAAACAGTTGAGGCCGGTTCATTGGCTATATTTAAGAGGAAGTTAGATATGGCCCTTGTGGCTTAAGGGATCGGGGGTATGGAGAGAAAGCAGGTACAGGGTTCTGAGTTGGATGATCAGCCATGATCATACTGAATGGCGGTGCAGGCTCTAACGGCCGAATGGCCTACTCCTGCACGTATTTTCTATGTTTCTAGTACAGCACATGATCAGGCCCTTTGGCTCGTGATGTCTGTAATAAACTCTATGCTAAATTAAACTTTTTGCTGCTCATGATCCATATCTGCCCATTCCATGCATGTTCATGTACCTATCTAAAAGCTTTTAGACACCACAACTTTATCTAGTTCCATCATGACCCCTGACAGCCCATTTCACTTTCTACGTGAAAAAACTTGCCCTTTACATTGCCTGTAATTTTTCCTTCTCTTATGTTCTATGCATGTCCTCTAGTATGTGACATTTCTACCCTGAGAGAAAGATTCTGATTGTCTACCCTATCTAGGTCTTCTATAATTTTATAGACTACTATTAAGGTTTCACTCGGCCTCTGACTCTCCAAGAAAGAGAACTCAAGTTTGTCCAATTCCTCTGTATAGCTCATACCCTCTAATCCAGGCAGATCCTGATAAATTTCTTCTTTACCTTTACCAAAACCTGTACATTTTTTCTGTAATGGGGTGACCAAAACTGCACACAATACAGTAAGTGCGGCCTAACCAAAGTTCAATACAGGTATAACACACAAAATGGACAGTCAACATTTTGGATTGAGACCCTTCTTCAGGACTGTAAAGAAAGAGGGGAGATAGCTAGTTATAAAAGGGCTGGGGTGGAGTGAGAGCTGGCAAGAGATAAGTGAATCCAGGTGAGACAAGGGATATACCAAATATTTTCCCTTTCTCACTTGGATTTACCCATCACCTGCCAACTCTTGCTCCACCTCTTCTCCCAACCCATTTATATTGACCATCCCCCTCTTTATTTCCTGTCCTGAAGAAGGATCTCAACCCGAAACGTTGATTGTCCATGTCCCCTCCACTGATGTTGCCTGACTTGGTGAGTTCACCAGCATTTTGTGTGTTGCTCCACAGTTTCCAGCATCTGTAGAAACATCAACTATTTTCATCTCCAGAGATCCTGCCTGACTTGCTGAGTTCCTCCTCCAGCACTGTACGTGTTACTGTATAATCTCCTGTTTCCTTATAGCTGCAACATGATATCCTGATTATTATACTCAATGTCTCAATGGCTTAAGAACAGCTTCTTCCTCTCCACCATCAGATTTCTGAATGATCCTTAAACCATCAACATTGCCTCATTATTCATCTTTTGCACAATTTATTTATTTTTGTAACTTACAGTAATTTATGTCATGCACTGTCATTAAATTTCACATTTAATGATAACGAACCTGATTTGGATTCTGCCCCAACCAATAAAAGCAAGAGTGATACAACTCTTCTTTACCACCCTATATCTTTGTACGTCAGATCACCAGCTATTCCATCAGTTTACTCAAATAATGTTAGTTCCCTTGTCAACACCATTCCGCTGGTCATTTCCCTATATGACTGCAGCTTGCACTTCCACAAATTAGCTAAGCAAGTATGAAGGATGTGGAAACATATCTACAAAATACATTAGGTGACCTCATTTGCTTTTCAGTTTTAAATCTGCCCATTAATGTTTGGAGTGACTACAGCAAAATTATGTTAAAGACTTCAACTGGACCACAAACCTGTTTTTTAAGGAAGTGAGCAGAAAGCAATATATTACAGATACTAGAAATCAGGCATGCAGGAGATGCATTTCTCAACATTGCTGATTATCCCAAAGACAGCCAGGGAGCTCTCTCCTTAATGTCAGGTACTGAACATACCTTAGGCCATCTTCAATGTTAAATGGTCGGTCGGTCGGTCGGTCTCTCTCCCTCTCTCTCTCCCTCTCTCCCTCCCCCCTCCCCCCCCCCCACCCCAGTACTGTCCTATGTCAACCCAGGGACTGTCCAAGTATCAGCTGGGGGACATGGCCAGCACTCCTCCAATACTGACTCATGGAGCACCCACAGCCCAATGCGAGTGTTGATCTAGGGGCTCCTACAGCCCTGTCCATCAACCGTGGGCTGTCGCAGTGTTTGCCTGCCTTCCATTATCTTTGACCTGGATACTCCACCAGCACAATCTTGATGCCGACACTGATGGGCTGGGTACTAAAACATGCTGGATAACTGAGCTTTTACTGTACAGACAGATATACTGGGAATTTGCAGAAGGCATGGAGGCTTCTATGGTGAGAAACATAAATTTTTAAGTCCATCATTGACTCTTTGCCAGTCCTGGCTAAGGTTAATCGTGTGTATATCTTAAGATGCTGAAGGAGAAAGAACAGGGGGTGGGGGGGGGGGGGGAATTTCTTCGGAAAGATGAGAGATTAAATGAGTGATGAAATAAAGTGCTTTACATTATGTTATACATTAGCATCATTGGCAGAATTAACATGTCAAATTGATAAATTTTCATCAAAAAGTGATGAGTTCAGAAACATGATACTGTTCTTGTGGAGCTGTACAAGAAAGAAGCAGAACCAACACCCAAAATCACAAAAGGAAAACACTACAGACGATGGAGATGTGAAATGGAAATAGAGGATGCTGGTAATTTGCTGGAAGTACTGGAAATAAAAAAAATGCTTGTCAACCTCTGACAAATCAGAAAATGTAAACACTGGTTTGTAAAACTACAGCAAGATAAATTGCTTCATCATAAGTACAATTAACAAAGAAAGCATCGCAGCACCTCTACTTCCGTAGGAGTCTGTGAAGATTCAGCATGACATCTAAAACTCTGATGAACTTCTATAGATGTGTGGTGGAGAGTAGATTGACTGGCAGCATCTGAGCCTGGTATGGAAACACCAATGCTATTGAATGGAAAATCCTGCAAATAGGAGTGGATATGTTCCAGTCTATCACTGGTAAAGCCCTCCTCACCACTGAGCACATCTACTCAAAACATTCACAGGAAAGCAGCATCTATCATCAAGGATCCCCACCACCCAGGACATGCTCTCTTCTCACTTCTGCCATCAGAAAGAAGGTGCAGGAGCCTCGGGATTCACACCACCAGATTCAGGAACAGTTATTAACTCTCAACTATCACACTCTTGAACCAAAGTGGATAACTTCACTCAACTTCATTTGCCCTATCATTGAAATGTTCACACAACCAATGGACTCACTTTCACAAACTCATCTCATGTCCTTGATATTTATTGCTTATGTATTATTATTTCTTCTTTCTTTTTGTATTTGCACACTTGTCTTTTGCACACTGATAAAACGCCCAAGTTGGTGTGGTCTTTCATTGGTTCTATTGTTGTTAGTATTCTATTATGGATTTATTGAGTATGCCCACAAGAAAATGAATCTCAGGATTGCATATGGTGACATGTATGTACTTCGATAATAAACTTACTTTTAACTTTAATCTCATTGCTTCAAGCTGCAGCCCATACCTATTCTTAACATTCAGCAGCCACAGATCAGCAAGATCCAAGCGAGTGCTGAAACGTCCCGTCTATCAAAACAGTAGACTATTGCTGCTAAATAACAATGAATGATCATCAGGATTTACATATTTGTGGTTTATTCTGTCAGTTTGGTGCCCAGAGGCTGATAATTATCTACAGACAGAAATCAGTCCCCAATCTCAGTGGAGTTACGAATATTTTTAGCATAGGCTTTTCTTTGAAAGGATGATTTTCCAGCAGTTCTAACTTAAAGATTCAGTTTGGGATCTAAGAACAGCTCCACCTCAAGGCCAAATAAACTGCAGGAAACTATCAGGGAGAACACAAGATATTTGCCTGAAAATGACAAAATAAAAGAATGGAGTCAAACAGGAAAATTAGCTATCTGTCCTCATACTGTTCCAGATTTGGAACTCTTTAACAAATTTACCATTACTAATATAAAACAATACCCCAGATAATAATTTGCAAACTTCTACACAGTGATTAAAGAGCAATCTGCCAAACTAACTGTGCCATCACAGAGGGGATTTGTAACATCGTGCAATGATTAACAATCCAGAGCAACTGGAGAATTTAAATTAATTCTGAAATCTCAAAGTTAGCGTTAGTTACATCAAAAATAACCTAAGTAGATAACAGATACTCTTCACAGAAAGTTCATCTGTGGCTCTGGACTCAAGGCAACCTGATGGTGGCTGGATTTTATATGCCCTCTGAAATGCCTAGCAAGTCACTTGATTCAAGAAGCATTAGAGATGAGCAGTACAGAAGTGAGTTTACCAGCTATTCCCACACTCTGGGTGAATAAATTAAAAAAGGAAATTTCTTCTGTCACTTTTTACGCACGAGTCAAAGTTCTATTTGTGTATCTCTGGATTTGCATCGGGCAATACCATTCAAGAGGAAACATGAAGACCCCAGTCACTGGAACTGCAGATTCACACTGGCGAATGTGTTTCAGAGAAAAACCCACTTTCTGAATGAGGCAATGTCCAGTCTCTCAAAAATGTCCTGTGATGGTGGGGACAGGAATTTATTCATGTAATGCATTGTTAAACTATTGGATTACATTTGTTAGTTGGAAATATATACATGTCAGTGATCAGAAGAAGAAGCAGGAAGTAGGACATCCCTGAGCGAGTAGACCCTCAGGTCTCCTCTGCCATTCATCTAGATCATGACTGACCTTCTGCCTCAGCACCACTTTTTTGCATTATTGCAACATGTCTTGACTTATTTAATGTTCATTAATCTATCTCTATTTTGACTAAATTCAATGGCTAAGTTTCCATCTTCCTCAGGGCAGAGAATTCCAAAGATTCAAAACCCACTGTGTAAAGAAAATTTTCACTTCTCAATCTAAATTCTTAGAAGGTGATCCCTGACTCTCGATTCTTCAACCAGCTCGTGCATCCTCCTTGCATGCAGTACTGTAAGAGTTCTGTAAATTTCAGTGAGATCCCCTCACAACACAATGGGCCTAATCTAAACAATTTCTCCTCATATGGCAAAGTCACCCTCCCAGGAACTAGCTCTATGAATTCCCATTGAACTTGCTCTGAGGCAAGATTATTCTTTCTTGAGAAAGGAGACCAAAACTGTGCCAATACTCCAAGTATTCTCACCAAGGACCCCATACAATCATTCCTTTTCCTATATTCATATTCTCCAAAAATAAATCAATAGCACAATTTGTTCCAGATAAACTCCTTTTTTCATTGAACTGCAGAGTATAATTACAAAGAATATTTTTCTCCACACCTCAACTCTCAATCTGATTTTTATGAAAATTTTACAGGACATCAATGATGTCGCTATTATTCTTCAGTGACCTAAAGATTCTGAAGGTTCCTTTGGGTTGACAAAAGTCCCTCACTTATCCTAATTCCCCATTTCACTTAGCTGTACATTATTCCAGTTACTTCACGAGTGCAGAGGGAAGGAACTTGATTTTACATCTAATATAGCAGCATCTACATGATGCACTTGGCTTCCCTCCAAAAGTGCAGCTCCTGGACACTTCTACTCCACACAGTTAACACTGCTCTTTCCAGGGATTTCTAAGCATGAAGTCACCACCTTGCAGAATTTTTGCTGAGTGTGTTTCCTCTAGCCCTTAAGTTGCAAGTTAGCCAAAATTTACATCAGGAACCATCAATTATCCTGAAATTATGCTAGCAGGCCAGGGCCACGTTCTGGAGGAGATGCTCTCCCATAGATTTACAATCAGCTAAGCCTGTCTGAGAGTGGAAGCTGGATCCAGATTCCAGCTGCATCTGCACTTTTGGACCTGTAGCAAAACCTCCAGCTGGTAGAGGAGTAAATATTATGAGGGCAGGCAAGGATTGATTTATGGAACCAGTAGTGCTGCCTCACTGTTCCCGGAATCTGGCTTTGATCCCACCTTCATGCACCATCTGTGTGGAGTTCTAATGCCCTTTCTGTCTCAAGTGTTTCCATTGGGTGCTTTAATCACTAGCCACATCTCAAAGACCGTAAGACAGAGGAGCCACTCAGCTCATCAAGTCTGCTCCGCCAGTCCATCAGATGAGCCAACAGGTTCACTGGCTGTAAATTACATTTTAATATATGTAAATGTCAAAAGAATGAAAGAGTACGTGGACATGCGATCAACAACAAATTTCAGGGAAAATAGGAATGAGATTGATGGGATTCAGCCCTGGTAGGTTAAAAGTCCTGAATCCCATTGTAATGTGAGGATTGGCAAGAAACTCCTGCCATCCCAACTAGCACGTCACAAAATGCTGCCTTAATACGCGATTATTTTCTCCTGGGACTGGACATTAGCCAGCTCTCTCTGAAGAGAGATCAAAACCAAACTCCATACCTACACTGCCAGCTTACTGATAGAGAAGCACAATTCATATCACACATGTGGTGTGAATGGAATCTTAATGTCTCACATTCCCAGATGGTTTAGTAAAGCAAAGCAAAGCAATGAGTCACTGGGCTTCAATTCCAAGTATGCATATAACTTGCACAGTGCCATTGGGTTAGGGCAGAGAAATTCAACCAGGTTTCTTGTTCCTGATCACTACCATGAGCTAATTAAGGGTAAATATGCAAACACAGATCTCCTTTGGTATCAGGTAAATGGAATTAATATAGACAGGATTTGATGGTTGGCATGAACATGATGAGCTGAAGGGAGTGTTTTATGCGCTGTATGTCGATCAGCTTCCTTTGATTATCTATCACAATAATGATTATTACATAGCTTCACAAGTTCACACACTGGACATCATATCAATGGAGTTTATTACATTTGGAAATACAATACTTCCCTCCAACATGGAGTCAGTAACTTCAGAAGTTACTGGGGTGTGGTAGTTATAATGTTGGGAAGCTAATTAACTAAGAGAAATGTGGGAAACCTTCCAGTTTATGATGGGCTTGCAGTTTAAGATGGTGCTACCGAAGATGAGTGACGGTTTACTGGTAAATCACAAGGCAAGAGAATCAACGAAAACATTACTTATGCCATCTTTCATGAAGCAGATTGCGGTGAACTATCGCTGGAGGCAGACAGAGTAAGACTGGCTCAGGGGATGAGCCATGCTGGGCACTGCCAGGTGCAACTTGTGCGAGTCATCGGGTTCACAGATGGAGTTTGTATAGCTATCGGAGATGGAATGAGCAGTTCAGAGAGGAGTCAATGCAGAAGGTTTTCGATGCCCATCTACCTAACCTGGGTGCAAAATTGGATTACTCCAAGCACCAAGACGACTTGGTGAGATTGAGAATGGCTTTGGGCAGGGCGGCCCAGGTGTTTCGGGTGCCAGCGTCCAGGTCTCTGAACTTGACACTACTCAGTGCTTGGACAATTTAAACACCAGCACAAATAGACTGGAAACCCGAGTGTCAGGTACAGAGGCAAGGGTCAGGCTAATTTCACTCGCTGTCCTGCGAATGCTCATTCCTTTCTCCGCGGTGCCGAGGCTGTGAACTGAGCTGGATTTCTGCCCCACTGGAGTGAAAACCGGCGACCGAGGCTTGGCTTGGGCCTGCACCGGCTGCTCCAGGAGCAGATCAGGCACTCAGTCTGGTTCGGGGTGCTGTTGGCTTGCTTCTATTGTTTGCACGATGTCTTTTATTTATTTTGTTTATTTTTTCCTCCCTCTCTCCCTCCCCCTATTTTTGGCCTTTGCTTTTTAATTGAGTTATTGAAGTTTCTTGCTTTGCGGCTGACTATAAGCAGGCAGGTTTTAAAGGTGTAAAACATATACACTCTTTGATAATAAATGTGCCTTTGAAATTTTGTGTAGGATCAACTTAGTCTGTATGTGTCAATTAAAACACTGAAAATAATTTCATTTGAGGTTATCCGTGGAAACCAATAAAAATTGCAAATGCTGGAAGCCAGAAATGAGTCATAAAATACTGGTTGCATTCAGCAGATCAGATCAGTTACTAATCTTAGAGAAACATCAGACAAGTGCTATATAACTCTTCATTCAAACATTGTCTGAAAATAAGGTTACTTACTAATTTATGGCTTTCTTCAGGGTGAGTCAGTAGATATCACCATCATGCAATTGAGCCACAGTTAGGGACGGGCATTAAGTAGTGGCCTAGCTGTGACATATTAATTTTCTCAAAATGCATCCTTCCACTCTTCCGTCCACCCAACCATATGTACAAATATAACTGCCTGTGCTCATCACTTTTTGTTTTAATTTTCTCCCCCTAGCTCTACCATGCCTTTTATTATGGGGCAATTTGGTGTCTTATATCCAGGTACAGTTGGATGGTGAAGCGATAGAATACGATCAACTTGAAATTTAGTTGTTTTTTTTTTTAGCTACAATGACTAATTTGATCTTGCCCAGATGATTTCTTTCAGACCGGAGAAATGTTGCCCAATTCCTTAGCCTTTCACTGTCAATCCCTAATGATTCACCCTCCAGTCTTCCTTTTCAGTATAGGTTTCATCGTAATTTCTTCTGATGATCATTATTACTACTCAGTCAATCACATCCATTCAAACCTTGTTCCAAGATGCTTTTGCCTTTTCTGCCGAGTCAGGCTCCAGCTGTCCTAGTCTTCTGATGCAGTTTGAAATGAATGCCTCAAGTTATTTGTGCTAATTCCTCTCCCCATAAATACAGTTGATTTAGCTCATGTTTATATATACATTTCATGGTGCATTGATTTTAAGTGGTCCATATGTTGTTTTATGGATGTGAACATTTAACATCCATTTGTTTTTCTTTAAGATACATTTCTGTACATTCACATAATCTGCTGGAGCCAGGTCCTTCTGTTTCACTCTTCATGCACCAGATTTTCTTCACCTCAGCCTCACATCCAGCTACACCCGTCCTGTAGATGGAGGGTCTCTATTCAAATCATCGATTATCCATTTCCCACAGATGCTACCTCACCCACGAAGTTCCTCTAGCTTCTGTGCTTCCTCTGCCCACCAACGACCAACCTCATCTGCAAATCTGCCTCTTCTCCTTTTTGCTGCCTTTCCTATATATTCATCCATTTCTTTTCTCTCTTTCCTCATTTACCATCCTCCACTGCCTCTCTTCACCACCCCTTCAATCATTTTAAAACTGGGTTGAGTATCTGTCATGTGAGTAATGTGGCTGAATATGTATACAGAACATTAATCTACACTCAAATCCACACACAAATATATTTTGAAAAAGTACATTCCCCAAATAAATTAGCTTTGGAAGAAAAACAGGAAATATTGGAAATACTCAACAGGTAAGGTTGCCCTGATACATTAACTTTCCACCTGTACTGCCTGACTTGATGAATATTTCCATCATCTACTGCTTTCATCTCAGAGTCCAATATCTGCAACTTTTTGTTTTCAAGTTAACTCTCTCAGCTGAAAACTCACTAAAGCAGTTAAAAGTTCATATTGTGCAACGTTATTGGGATGCATCTGTTTAAACTGTGCACGTTCCTACGTCAGTTAATTATATTTACATCAGTAATTTTTGTTCTTGTTTTAAACAGCGGTAAGAGATTTCTTAGTTATCAAGTGTACTTGACCATAAGACAGAGGAGCAGAATGAGGCCATTCAGCCCATCGCGTCTTCTCCGCCATTCCATCATGGCTGATCCTGGATCCCACTCCACCCCATACACCTGCCTACTTGCCATACCATTTGATACCCTGACCGATCAGGAAACTATTAATTTCCGCCTTAAGTATATCCATGGACTTGGCCGCCACCACAGTCTGTGGCAGAGTACTCCATAGATTTACTACTCTCTGGCTAAAAAAAAAATTCCTCGTTACCTCTGTTCTAAAGGATTGTCCCTCAATTTGGAGGCTGTGCCCTCTAGTTCTGGGTACCCCCACCATAGGAAACATCCTCTCCACATCCACCCTATTTAGTCCTTTCAACATTTAGTGGGGTTCAATGAGATCCCTCCCCCCCATTCTTCTAAATTCCTGTGAGTACAGGCCCAAAGCTGCCAAATGCTCCAGATATGGAGCAGACTCAACGGGCCAAATGGCCTAATTCTGCTCCTAGGTCTTACAGTCTTATGTTAACCCCTTCATTCCTGGAATCATCCTCGTGAACCTCCTCTGGACCCTCTCCAATGGTAACACATCCTGTCTGAGACATGAGGCCCAAAAACATTGACAATACTGTAAGTGCAATCTGACTAGTGTCTGATAAAGGCTCAGCATCATCTCTTTGTTTTTATTTTCTATTCCCCTTGAAATAAATGCCAACATTGCATTTGACCTGCACTTTCAAAGAATATAAAGCTGATTAAACATTGCTAGCAAGTTACTTGTAGTTTAAGAAACTCACAGCTCCTCGTAGTTTGGTCTTTAAAGGTAGTGCTGGTATCACATTTATACATTGGATTAAGTTACAATCCTGCATCAAGATCTCTGGCCTGTTTTAATCAAGAACATGTCAATAGCCAGCAACATAAAATGACTTAAAGATTGATTTACTCCTCGATATTGTCAGATAAAACCATTTAAATTGTATCCAGCAGATCTTTGTGCCTAAAACATACAACTATATGCACCGAACATTGACCCCATCTGCCTTTCCTCTGCTATGTTATTTCAGATCTTATATGGAACTTTGCTACCCATGTTTGTTCCTATATTGAATCTCCTCAATCCTTATTTGCATCTACTAACGCCATTATAGCATCTACTAACACCATTATAACTGTCAAATACTGAACTCTCCTTGGCCTTCTTATATTAACAGGATATGAGCATCAACAGCAGGGTCAGTAGTTATTCCCATCTCCAACTGTTTGCTAAACAGGAGGCTTGCTAAGCCTGTTCACAAGATGGTTTACAATCAAGCACCTTGCTGGGGCTGGACACACGTTAGACATACTGGGTGACGATGGCAGATTTCCTGCACCTGAAAGACGTTATTGTACCAAATACTTTTTTTTGACAATAAGTGCATGATTACTGGATTTTATCAATTACCATACATAATTATCATTACACAGGTAGAATTTAAAATCAGCTCATCAACATTTACCCTAACTTATCTATTGATTAACTTTAGCCTAGTTTGTAATCTCTTTTGTTCCAATATCAATCCCAAAGTCTGTCATAACCCTCCATTATCACACCCATAGATTCTTTGTATATTTTAGGACCTTATAGTTCTTGTCTACAAGTTTTCATCCACATCCTTGTTTACTCCGGTGGCCTCTCCTTAGCTACTTCATGCTGTTCTCCTTCGTGTCCATCATTTATGTAGCAACCTTGGCTGGTTTTTGAAAGGAAGGATGGAGTGCAAGAGTTATTACAGTAGCAACAACAATGTTGGTGGAAGAGACTCACCGATCCACTTGCATTTCCAGTAACAATACCAGCATCCCTCTGTAAGCTGAAAATGATTCCGGTTACAATCAACCTTTAAGAGCAAAAAAAATAACAACCGTCAAGGCTTATTGTTCTCGGTTTGGTTACAGAGACATACAAAATAGAGAAATGGCAGAGGAGAACAAAGGAGCAAGCTGGAGTGAAAGACTGGATTAGTGCAAGATGAGTGTAAATAGGTTCTCAGTGAGGCTCAGAGGGCTGAATGATCTACTTATATGCCACATGACGATCAAACCAGCACTCAAATGTCTTGGCAGCAATTGACTGAGGTGGAAACCTTATTACATACACTCAGTGGCCACTGGGTGTATGTTCATGGTTTTCTGCTGCTGTAGCACATCTACTTCAAGGCTCGAAGTGCCATGCATTCAGTAATGCTCTTCTACACAACAATGTTGTCACACAAATTTATTTGAGTTACTGTCACCCCTCTGCCAGCTTGAACCAGTTTGGTCATTCTCCTCTGACATATCTCATTAACAAGGCAATTTCAAATTCAAGTTCAAGTTTAATTATTATTTAACTATATATGTATACAGCCAAACAAAACAACATTACTCCAGCGCCAAGGTGCAAAACACCGTATGCCAACAGTTACACACAGCATGTAGCACACACAAGACAGGAGTATAATTGTCACACACAAAAAAAGTCCAAGTCCCTAAGTCCATGAATGTTGAAGCAATCAACAGTTAAACATAATACATCTTGTCTTCTGCTGAGCGAGTGCACACTGGAGAGCAACCGACTCCAACATATATGCCATGCCACACGGCTCCAGTACTTCAGTGGACTGCACCAACTCCTGTGCCTCCTCCTTGGGCAGCTGCAAACAGGCAACACTACAGCCCGAGTCCTAGTCTTCGCCACAACCAAAGCTACACAGCTACCCCACAGTACAAACCCCGCCATTCGCCAACAAAGCAGTGAATTGGATTTGTAGCATTCCCCATTAGCAACGTACAACACAGTCTTGCAATCACAAGGAAAACAACCAAGATCACTGTTAGACTACACACCTCCTTTGCACACCAACTCCGACTCTCCGACGCAGGCAGAAGCATGACCTGTACTGAGTCCAGCTCCTTCAGTTTCTCTGTCAGTGAGCAGCTCACTAATGGGGCAGACCTGCAGTACTTATAGGCCTTAATGCCCAGTGGGGACGAGTGGTCATAAAAACCACTTTTTAAAAAAGACAATAACATCTTTGGTTGGCCCCACAGAAGGTGCTGCATCCAAGCGTGCTGCCATTTTACCAGAGATCCAGAATTTCCACTCACAAAATTGCTGCTCACTGGGTGAATTTTTTATGTACCATTCTCCATAAACTTTGGAGACTGTTTTGAGCAGTCTGCAATCAAACACAATACAAAATCCCAGGAAATCAGCAGCATCTGAGATACTCAAACCACCTGGTCTGGCACCAACAATCACACCATGGTGAAAGTCACTTGCATCACATTTTCTCCCCCATTCTGATGTTTGGTTGGATGGAACCTCTTGACCATGTAATGCACTGAATTACTACCACGTGATTGGCTGATTAGATATTTGCGTTAACAAGCAGAGTACAGGTGTACATAATAGTGGTCACTGAGTGCATGCTTTCAAAGAAATATGAGAACTTGAAGTTTTGATTAAAAAATTCTGTTTGATTAATACATAGAACAAAACATTACACTTACAGTATATCAAATATTTCAGCTTAAAATATTAATATTGAACAAATATTAAAATGAACAATAACATCTATACTAGAGTAGTGAGGGAAAGATCGGTGCTATGCTGGGATGAGAAATACACTTCATTTTATTCTAAATGATTCTGCAAAGCAAACTGCATTACCAAGGTCTCTGAAAAGTGATTATTAAGTCAGGTAATGAATTTAATAATGTGATTTGGAGAGAAATTAGATGAAAGATTGGTAACTAATAAAGATTGATGTGAAATTAGTGACAAAAAGTCTATATCAAGTAAGAACAACGAGGAGGGAACACTTAATTTCCTGCAGTGATCTTCTGCACTGAGTCCGATGACTTTTAAATTCACCAGCTCTTCCCATAATCTGCCAAACCTACTGATCTTTATTCATTTGTATTTACAATAAATTGAAATTGTTCAGTCCTCATTTAATTCTCACTATTTTAAAGGACAAAATGGTAGACTTGGTTTTGAAAAACTGTGTATTGAGTTTAGTAATGAAGATTGGTGGATTTTAATGTGGAGCTTGAGAGGGTCTGATCGGCTTAGGCAATAATGTAGAGTGGTGCTGGAGCTTGCAAATAATGTGGAAGTGCAATGTAAGGTTAAGTAGAATTGGGCAATGATTCCTTAGATGCAGATCGACTGTTGATCCGACAAATTGTCATGGCTTTCAGCAATGAGAAGATGACACAACCAAGATGAAATAACCAAGTAAATATTGGGATCATTGACAATCTAAATGAAAGTACTTTGATATGCAAGTCTTAACAGTCCAAGGGATTCTCTTCGGGAGCAATGAAAATGCATAAATGGTTTGAAATTGGCTGCTTATACCTTTTCACTAGAGATTCAGTCAGCTTCATGACAAAGCTACAACGGGAGATTAGGGGAACCTATGAGGAAATTTGGGAACAGTGTAGAAGGCAATCACTCACCCGATCAACCAGTCCGCAGCGTGCAACATTGTCCGGTTGGTGGTTCCAACTGTACACCATCAGCCTGCCAGCAGTGTGCAGCAAACCCTGCCAACCATTAAAAACAGTGACACGTTTCTCTGCGAACACTTTGGTGCAATTGCAAGCAAACACGCAAAGGCTATTAAAAGTCATTCAGAAATTTCATGGGGATCATGTCGATTATCTGTTTTAGCTCTGCAGGAGGTCAGCAGAACTGCGGAGAAATTCTTCTTTACGAGATCCTAAGGGGCAATTATATTTAGTTTGAGGCAGCAGAGTGGGAAACCTCCTGAGGATATCCAGAGCTATTATATTTTAATGAACCAACATAAAGAAATATTTTATTAACAATTATCCTTGAATAACAGATTAATATTTATACAAGTCATACATTCTGTCAATCAAGCCGAGTGCTATGATTTAATGTAGAACAACATTTCTAAGTAAAACTGCAGATGCAATTTAAAAACCGCATCAAAAGTCTTACTTAATGATTACCCAGTAGGGAGTGACTAGTCAGCAACATCCTGGCAGCCACATCATCACTCTCTACTTTAAGAATGCCAAAACTATATTTTAAAAAAAAATCGGACTGATCGGCAATTATATCATTCTCTGTTGTTCTTGGAACTACTTGCTGAATCCTTTTCCAAATCTCCCAAGTCAAACTGTACCATTCCTATTACCTCCCACCATGCTGAGAATGGTTCATACAACTTCGGCAACTTGAAATAGAATGAGATTAAAACTTTAGGGATTCTCTAGCTGGAGATTAAATTGTACTTATCTCAGCAAATGTTTGAACTATAGAGTAAAGTAGGATGTCCATTGCTGAATGAGGCTCCAAGCTATATCAGCAAGCCTCATCATACTACCAATAAGTATTCATACATCAATATTTTGCATAACATATGGAATTACATTGATTTGATGAATGAAGAAGATTGTTAATACAACAGAATGACTGAGGTTGTAAACATGAATGACTAAATTGAATTGACTTTATTACTTACATCCTTCACATACATGAGGAGTAAAAATCTTTACATCTAAATGTGCAATGTGCAATTTATTGTCATTTGTAATAAGTAACGCGTACAACAGGATGGTCAATATCGCATAGAAATACAATTGTATCAGCGTGAATTAATACTATTGTATTTCTGCGCTTATATTGACTGTATCAGTATAATTATCAGGAAAACAGGGGAATGCTTCATCCAGGAATTTCCCTGGAACTTTTCCCGTTCCACCACAGTGTATTTAAACACCATTCACACGTGCAAGTGGCATTTTGGCAGCACATCTGGTAAAGCTATGAAAGGAAACCAGATGCAGCTCAGAGGAAATTCTTGGTCATAGATAAACAAAACCAATAGTGCAATGAAACTATTCTTCCCAAAGATAACCAAGGGAATTACTCAGTCATTTGTATGAAAGAAGCCACTTAGTTCTCAGGGGAGAAATGTACAATTCACTCCCTCAAACCTGAGATTTTATGGTCTACACAAATATTCCATATAAAAAAGATTTTAAGTGAATTAGAAAAGAAGAAACTCTGACCTTTATGTATTTTACATACTTTTTAGGGTACCCTGATACGCCTTTGCTCTTGATATGCTGAAGGCTTGGCTCACAACAAACCATCAGTTAATTTAGATTTAAATTTGATTTTTTAAGATTACTCTATTAATTGGTACCTTTGACCTAACTTGCCATGCTCTCCAAGGTGTCCATCTAAGCTAGTCCCATTATTGTTCCTGCCCCTCTGGACTTTTCCAATCCACATACCATCCAAGTATCTTTAAAATATTGTAACACACACAACACGCTGGAGGAACTCAGCAGTCAACGTTTCGGGCTGAGACCATTCGTCAGGACTGAAGATGGAGGGGGCAGGGGCCCCATAAAGAAGGTAGGGGGAAGGTGGAAGATGCCAGGTGAAAAACAAATCAGAGGAAAGATCAAGGGGTGGGGGAGGGGAAGCGGGGGGGGGATAGGCAGGAAAGGTGAAGAAGGAATGCAAGGGGAAAGCACTATGGGTAGTAGAAGGAGGCAGAACCATGAGAGAGGTGATAGGCAGCTGGAGGAGGAGGCAGAGTGAAACTGGGATGGGGGAAGGGAGGGGAGGGAATTACCAGAAGTTGGAGAATTCAATGTTCATGCCAAGAGGCTGGAGACTACCCAGATGGTATATGAGGTGTTGCTTCTCCAACCTGAGTTTGGCATCATCATGGCAGTAGAGGAGGCCATGTCTGGACATATTGGAATGGGAATGTGAAGCAGAGTTAAAGTGGGTGACAACCGGGAGATCCTGTCTGTTGTGGTGGATGGAGCGGATGTGCTCGACGAAGTGGTCCCCCAATCTGCATTGGGTAGACGGAGCAAAGGTGCTTCCTCCCTGCTTCCCCTTCCCCTCCCCCACCCCCTGATCTTTCCCCTTACTCATTTTTCACCTGGCACCTACCAGCCTTCTCCTTCCCACCCTCCCCCCCTCTTTATAGTGCCCCTACCCCCTTCCTCTTCAGTCCTGACAAAGGGTCTCTGCCCGAAACGTTGACTGCTTGTTTCCATGGATGCTGCCGGACCTGCTGAGTTCCTCCAACGTGTTGTGCGTGTTGCTTTGACCCCAGCATCTGCAGAGTTTACGTGTTTTAAATATTGTTATTGTACGTGTCTCAGCTACTTCCTCTGGATGTACACACCACCCTGTATGAGAAGAGATTACCCCTCAGGTGTCTTTTAAATTTTTCCCCTCTCATCTTAGACCTCTGCCCTCTAGTTTATGATTCCCTTTCCCTGGTTAAAAAAAATTCAAGGTGAATTCAATCTGTCTATGCCCCTTCTGATTTTATACTCCTATTTACTCCAAAAATTGAAGCTGAGAAGCTTATTTGCACAACACAGAATGTTCTATTTGAATACAATTGAAATAATTACAATAAATGCAATTAAAAATCTATTTAGGTCAGAAGTAAAACTTGTTACCAAGCACTTCTGTGTCATTTCTCATCGATCTATGTCATTTTGCATTTAATTCCACCAACTTCCAATGTAGTTTCTGCAGCTGGGCCATCGAGAATGACATCATTTTCTGAACAACAGTCTTTTAGTCCTTTGTGAAGGAACTGAAAATTGACTGCTCAAAATGACAATGAACCATTCAGCTGGATTGAAGATGATTGGGTAATTCTCCATCTTTTAAATTGCTTTGGGAGCAGCAATTGCAGGGCCACTCACTCCCAAACAAAATGTACAATGTCTGTTCATCCACTTAAGAGACCCTCTGGCATAACTCCATTGTGGAGCCCACGAGTGAAATAGTTTTGGGCCACTTGTTGCAATGGTAATCATGGACACCTAGAGAAGTACCACAAAAGTTCTAGGAAAGCATCTGTTTAAAGAACAAAGGATATCAGGATATAGATAAGTAATTTCCCTAGGATTTGGGAATCCAGAACTAAACTATCCTGGGGCAACACAGTAGTATAGCAGCTAGATAATGCTATTACAATTGGGTTATATTCCACCACAGTCTGTAAGGGGTTTGTATGTTCTCCCTGTGACCGCGTGGGTTTCCTCCGGGTGCACCAGTTTCCCCCCAACATTCCAAAGACATATGGATTAGTAGGTTAATTGGTCACATGGATGCAGTTGGCAATGCAGGCTTGTTGGGCCTAAAGGACTTGTAACCACTCCATACCTTTAAATAAACAAAATAAATTGGAAGTAAACTGCATGGGTTTAAATTGAGAAAGGAGAAGTTTAATAGGAACCTGCAAAGCAACTTTTTCACCCATTGAATGATCAGTATATGAAGTGAACTGTTATAGGAAGTGGCAGAGAGAGGGACATTAACAACATTTAAAAGGTACTTGGGCAAGATTATTGATAGGAAAGGTAAAGAAGGACATGGGCTGAAAACAGGTAAGTGGCATGAGGTTAAATTGGAAATCTTGAATGGTATGGACCTGTTGGACTACAGGGTCTGTTTCTGGGCTGTATGGCGCCAACTCTGAACCAAGCAACTCACTCAATAAACACACAACTATTTCTCCAGGAAATTTGCACTGAATAGAGGACACTTACAAGTTGTTCACAGAGAATCAACCTTGATCTTCATAGTAACATGGCCACCTCGTGGTGAACTGGATGCTTTGAGAGGCTGCATCTGCAGCATGCTACCACCCACACTGAACCCCCTACAATTCACCTACCAACACAACCGATCAACAGATGACGCAATAGCCACTGCTCTACATACCGTCCTTTACACATACAGAGAGGAGGGATGCTGTTCTTGGACTACAGTTCAGCATTCAACACCATAATTCTTGACAAGAAGCTCAGAGACCTCAACCTTCACCCTGCTTTGTACAGATAGATCCTGGACTTCTGTCAGATCGCCAACAGGTGGTAAGAGTGGGCTCCCTCACCTCTGCCCCTCAACACAGATGCCCGTCAGGGCTGTGTCCTAAGCCCCCTCCTTTAACCTCTATATACCCATGACTGTGTCACCATCCACAGCTCCAATTTGCTAATTAAATTTGCTGATGATATTACATTGATTGGCCTAATCGCAAATAATAATGAGGCAGCCTACAGAGAAGAAGTCATCACCTTGACACAGTGAAACAACCTCTTCCTCAATGTCACAAAAAACAAAGGAGCTGGTTGTGAACTACAGGAAGAACGGAGACAGGCTAGCCCCTGTTGACATCAGTGGATCTGGGGTTGAGAGGATGAACAGCTTTAAGTTCTTTAGCATACACATCACCGAGAATCTCACATAGTCTATACATACTGGCTGTGTGGTAAAAAAGGCACAACAGGGCCTCTTTCACCTCAGATAGTTGAAGTTTGGTATAGGCCCCCAAATCCTATGAACTTTCTACAGCTGCACAATTGAGAGAATCCTGAATAGTTGCATCACGGCCTGGTATGGGAACTGTACTTCCCTCAATCGCAGGACTCTGCAGAGAGTGGTGCGGACAGCCCAGCGCTTCTGTAGATTGTGGTAATCTATGTATACCTGTCTGGACACGCCCCTCTGCTGACTGCTCCTGTGGCTCCTCCCACAGACCCCTGGATAAAGGCAATTGGAGGCACTGCTCCTCCCTCAGTCTCCAAGATGTTGTGGTCTCTTTTGTTGCTAATAAAAGCCTATCGTTCGCCTCCCGTCTCAGAGAGTTATTGATGGTGCATCATAGATGTGAACTTCCCACTATTCAGGACATTTACAAGGATCATTGGGGACCAGAGTCACCCCAAATACAAAATGTTCCAGCTGCTACCATCTGGGAAATGGTACTGCAGCATAAAAGCCAGGACCAACAGGCTCCAGGACAGCTTCTTCCGCCAGGCCATCAGACTGATTAATTCATCCTGATACAATTGTATTTCTATGTTATATTGACTGTCCTGTTGTGCATACAATTTATTATAAATTACTATGAATTGCACATTTAGACAGAGATGTAAAGATTTTTACTCATGTATATGAAGGATGTAAGTAATAAAGTCAATTCATTTCAATATTGCATCATCACTTTAAGCATCTTTAAAGAACAAGAATGTCAGTTTAAGGAACTGAGGGTCCTGGAGTCAATGTACGTCACTGCCATAAATGCTGATGTATGAGAAATATTGGTTTACGTTACAATATGGGCAGCAAAGTTTAAGGTTAGTGGAGAACAGGAGAGGTGTTGAGGGAACAACAGAAGTTTAGAAGAGGCCACGAGCAACTGAACTGTGTTTGATGTGAAGTTGATCGGACTCAGGTCTGAATGTTCTTTAATATTATGCCTCTAAAGGGAGGGTGCACTAGATGCAATATTCTGGAATGACTAATCATTTCTTTCCACAGATTCACCTTATTTCGTCTGTCATCTCTATTTTGATATCTGTGTTCTTTTTCATTTCTAATGACTCAGCACATTACTCTTTAAATTGTATTTTCTTAAAATGAACCACAAGATGTTCCCCAAAAAAGAAAATCTGGGAAAATGAACACTAGAGAGATGAAAATAAGTTGAAATACATAAAATATTTATAAGGGATTCAAACTATGAACTTTAAGCAAACTTTAACAGTTTCTTGAACAGTGCCAGACAAACAGCTGGGCAAGGCAGATCAAACCAAAATGAAAATGCATCTGTGGGCTGCTGGTTTATCCAAGACCAGAGTCCTCAGGATTGCCCAGTATTTCCTCAGCAGAAGTTCAGCAGCTTTTTCCTCCCGGGTGTAAATCCCTGGAGAGATGGCTGTGATTAAGCTAGTGAGGGTGCAGAAAAGTTTCACAGGAGGACTTGAGTTCTAAGGAGAGACAGGACAGGCTGGATTGTTTTCCCTGGAGCGAAGGAGATTGATTAAGAGGTTTATAAGATCAGAATCACAATCAGGTTTATTATCACTGATACATGGTATGTCAAGAAATTTGTTGTTTTGCAGAAGTAGAACTACTGTCATGGCTTCTTCCTGATTGCATATAATGTGCTGGGCCCAGGACAGATCCTTTAAGATAGGGCTTCCCAACTTTTTTTATCCCATGGACCAATACCATTGAGAAAGGGGTCTTTGGGCTCCAGATTGGAATGCCTGCTTAAAGATATTGACATCCAGGGTTGTTCACCTTCCACCGCTGGCCTCTCGAAGGAGATAGGTATGTATGTACTGACTTCATGAGGAGCACAGGTAAGGCGGAAAGGGGATTCTAAAAGCAGAGGGCATAGATTCAAGATGAGAAGAGAAAGACTTAAAGAGGACACCAAGAGCAGGATTTTCCTCACAGAGGATGGTGGGTATATGGAACGAGCTGCCAGATGTGTAAATCAGATACAATCACAATGTTTACAAGATATTTGGGCAGATTCATTGATCAGGAAGATTAAGGAGGGATAGGGACAAAATGCAAGCGAATGGAACTAGCTCAGGCAGGCACATTAATCAACATGGAAGGGTTAGGCCGAAGGGCATGTTTCTGTGCTATATAATTTCATAACTATAAAGCCCCTTACAGAGGACTAGAAGGAGAAAACAAAATCAATAACACATGCTTGAATGGGACTTTGCACTAAATCAGTATGCACATAGGTAATAGCAATGATCATGCAATTTCAAAAGTATAATGTTTTGGTAGGAAAAAATGTCCACTTTTGTATAAAATTTGGGCATCATCGCACTGGGATGTTTGAAGGTATTGATGTGATGATTGGCAGAACTAGGTCAAATGGACAGAGGAGGGGTAGCAATGTTCAGAATGCTTTGTCATTAACAATTTTGGCAGCTCACTGCATCTGCGTTGCCAGACTGCATTTCTCTGTATCATTCAGTTCTCCATCTTCCTGCTCACCATCTCCTCTGCATTTCTCTGTATCATTCAGTTCTCCATCTTCCTGCTCACCATCTCCTCAAAGTACCTTCGCTTTTTTGTCAAGATAGCAAAGAATATAACAATATGTTCTGGGTTTCATGAAGAAACAGCCCAAGGAAGGCAGTATTGAAGGACACCAATGTTTATTCCATCAGAATGTCATAGCTCAATACATGGCTTAGATTATTTATCTGTGCCCAACATTTGGGTCCCAGTTCTGAACAGAAACTGAGAACTGATTGAGCTGAGGATCTCCCACCAGCAGCCGTCACCGAGGATGAACGCAAAAGACAGTAATGTAGTCAATTTTAGAAGAATATTGCAAGGACTTGAGTTGTTAGGAGATGTTGGGCAGGATAGGACTTTATTCCTTGAAATGTAGGAGGTTGAGCTGTATATAAAATATATAGGGCCAACTTGCACACTTTTCCCCAGTGAAAGGGAATCAACAAATAGAGATCAGAGACTTAAGGTTAAGAGGAGAAAGATTCAAAAGAGATTTGATGGATAACTTCTTTACACAGAGAATGATGTATATATGAAATGAGAATAACATTGGAAAGACGTTTGGATAAGTACATGGATAGTAAGGATTTAGAGGGATACGGGTTAAATGGGACCACATCAGGTGTGGACCTTGATCAGCATGGATGAGTTGGGTCAAAGGACCTGTTTCCATGTTATATTAATCTAGGACTCAATTTCCAGTTGCTGTAAGACTGTTTACTACTGAAAAAAGACTATCACACCTACGAGAAATGACTGGAGTAAGTGAGCTTTCACCCTGAAGTGGGGTCAGAGGTATAGTGATCATATGGAGGCATTTAAAATAGATCAGAGCATGGATAATGATGATCTGGGCCAATATATTAAGCTGCAAGAGTAAAGCCTCGGAAGACAGATTCAAGCTAGTAAAAGGCAAATTTATAACAGCCATTGGGAAATTCTTCATATGTGGAGTGGTCAGCATATGGAATGGATTCCATATAAAAGGAAAGAGGCAAAAGTGCTGGAAATAATTGGATATCACAATGAAAAGAGATTTCATGTCCTTGTGGCTAGCCACATTAAGATGGTCTAAATGCCTTTCTCAGCAATTCTTCATGAAAACAATAATTGGATAACCATGCTACCACCTGGCCAACCCCAGCTGCAGGCCTAAACAAATCACAACTTTCTGTCACAAATCTAAGCACGTTTGTGATTAGGTTCAACCAGCAAACTCCTCGTGGTTAAAATATAGTTCAGTACACATCATAAAAACACTGCACGTTACTGGGGGAAAATGGATGAGCTTGCCAAGGCATTACTCAAATAACACACAGACACGAATTGCTGAAATCCTGTCCATTGGGAAATGCCATTACAGCAGTCAAGTGGATAGCAAACCTGAAAAACCAGGATATGGTGCTAACTAAATTATGAAAACAAGCAGAGGGCACGGGTCAGGAAATAGTAAAATCTTCCAATCAGCTAACTTACCTCTTATGAATCATTCTGTTCATGGGTAATGGTGCTCACAGAACTCAAACACTTATGTTCAGGGTCTAGTGACCCTTTTACCAGCTTTCTTTATGGCTTAGGTACTTGAAAGGCAAGAGATGGTTTGGAGACAATGTATATTAGGTGATGTCCTTCGGTCATTTACTGACATTATGTGGAGAAAGCAGTATGCATTGAACCCATGTTGCTCGTTTGTCCTGATGGAGGAATGAATTTGGTGTCAGAATGTGATCCGACACAAGACTATGGCTGGTTTTGACAGGAAAAGTAGAGGAGGCTAGGAGACCTGACCTGGAAATCATTCAAGAACCAGGGGGACAAAGCTTTAAATTTTCAGCCAAAAGAAACAAATGTTAAATAAGTTAAATATTTATTTTTCTTTTAAATGCAAAGCAACAATAATCTGTGTTGGAAGTTAGAATGAAGCAAAACTTATTTAAATCTCATCACATACATTTCAAAACATTAAAAAAATAAAAACATGTCTATGAAGTTATGATAGTCTTAAAATCCAACAAGTTCACTGATATAGGTCAGAAAGAAAATCACTTTCTTCTTCTCTAAAATAGCTCGTATACAAATCTGGTTCTAAGCTACATCTTAACTCCCCTCCAAAATGGCCTCAGAAACTACTCATTTGGATTAAATCTCTGCTAATAAGAAATAAAACAGCTGGATCGCCCAGCTGTGGACTGAATAAGGAAGCAATAAAGGCCTCCCAGAAAAGTCAACTCTACAAAACACTTCTTGCAAATGTACAGGGACTGATATCAATATTGACAGAGCTCTCATATGGACAAGCCCAGCAACAGGTTTTGCCATGGGTATGATACTGTATGTTGCAAACATAACTGACCATTGTACTTTTAAAGGGTCTGATTAATTCGACCAACTAATTCTTGCATAAAGAAAAACAATGGACATTTACTACTATATCCAAAATAATATGCAGGCTCATGACTATAGTTTTAACGAAACAAAAGTTTACGAGGGGTAATTGATAAGTTCATGGCCTAGGGCAGAAGGAGTCAATTTTAGAACACCGAGCACATTTATTTTTCAACATAGTCCCCTCCTACATTTACACACTTAGCCAGTGGTTGTGGAGCATACAGATCTTGGATCTCCAGAAAATGTCCACAGATGGGTGATTGATAAGTTCGTGGCCTAAGGTAGACGGAGGTAAGTTTTACAACTCCTGTTACATGCACATTCAGCTCAACTCTGAATGAATATGCTGAAAATTTGAAGTTAACAACTCATCTCTGTCTACTGTAGGCCACGAATTTATCAATCACCCCATTGAGTTATTAACTTCAAACTTTCTGCATAATCACTTAGAGTTGACCTGCATGTGCATGTAATGAGAGCTGTATAACTCATCTCCTTCTACCTTAAGCCACGAACTTATCAATCACCCCTGCCGTGGACACTTTCAGGAGTTCCAAGATCCGTATACTTGATGACCACTGGGCTAAGTGTGTAAATGTGGGAGGGGACTATGTTGAAAAATAAATGTGTTAGGTTTTCTAAAATTGACTCCTCCTACCTTAGGCCACAAACTTATCAATCACCCCTCGTATTTACAAATGTACTAACAGAGCATAAAGAAAAAATCAGAACATACCTCTGACCCACTTTTAGATTTTGTTATTCTGCTATGAGGCTCTCAGATGTGAGAGCAGTTTGTGTTCATAATCAGATGTGACCTGGTGATTCCTGGTTCCAGATCTATTGCATCAAGTGAGTTCAGTAAGTCTCTTTGTCAATGATGAGGGTATTCATTTCAAATTCACTAAAAGTGGATGGTGTATGTGCCTTGAAAAATGTTATTTCCCTCAGGATTGGAAAGACAAGACCGAGGGGGCATAGGTTTAGAGTGGAAGGTGAAATATTTAAGGGGAATTTCTTCACTCAGAGGATGGTGCAAGTGTGGAATGAAATGTCAGGGAAGTGCAGATGCTAGTCGAACTGTAACGTTTAAGAAAAGTTCAGATAGGAATGTCGATGAGAAGGTCATGGAGTACTCTGGTTCAAGTGCAGGTAGATGGGGCTAGGCAGAAGACCAGGCCAGCATGCACAATATGGGTCGTGAGGCCTATTTCTGTGTTGTAGTACTCTACTAACTCTAATGCTTTGTACACGAGCAAAACTATGGCCACAGATCCATTTAGAATTCCCTTGCACTTATGAAAGTATAGAAGCTGAGTACTGGATGATGGACATTTTCCTGCATTTGCTTTCATGGCTAGTCTTGTTGTCTTTCAGAAGACACTAGAATACTACAGCACAGTACAGGCCCTTCAGCCCTCGATGTTGTGCCGACCCATATATTCCTTAAAAAAAGTACTAAACCCACACTATCCCGTAACCTGCTATTTTTCTTTCATCCATGTGCCTGTCCAAGAGGCTCTTAAATACCACTAATGTTTCAGCCTCCACCACCATCCCTGGCAAGTCATTCCAGGCACCCACCTCTGTGTAAAAAACCTACCCTTGATGTCTCCCCTAAACTTCCCTCCCTTAGCTTTGTATGTATACCCTCTGGTGTTTGCTATTTGTGCCCTGGGAAACAGGTACTGGCTATCCACCTTATCTATGCCTCTCATAAACTTGTAGACCTCTATCAAGTCCCCTCTCATTCTTCTACGCTCCAAAGAGAAAAGTCCCAGCTCTGCTAACCCTGCCTCATAAGACTGTTTTCCAATCCAGGCAACATCCTGGTAAATCTCTTCTGCACCCTTTCCATAGCTTCCATATCCTTCTTATAATGAGGTGACCAGAACTGAACATAATACTCTAAGTATGGTCTCATCAGAGATTTGTAGAGTTGCAACATGACCTCTCTACTCTTGAACTCAAATCCCCCTGTTAATGAAGCCTAGCATCCCATAGGCCTTCTTAATTATCCTATCACCTGTGCAGCAACCTTGAGGGATGTATGGATTTGAACCCCAAGGTCCCTTTGTTCATCCAAACTCTTAAGTAACCAACCATTAACCCTATACTCAGCCTTCTGGTTTGTCCTTCCAAAATGCATCACCTCACACTTATCCAGATTGAACTCCATCTGTCACATTTCTGCCCAACTCTGCATCCTGTCTATATCCTTTTGTAACCTTCGACAACCTACAGCTCCATCCACAACTCCTCCAATCTTCGTGTCATCCGCAAACTTACTCACCCATCCTTCTGCCTCTTCATCCAGGTCATTTATAAAAATCACAAAGAGCAGGGATCCCAGGACAGATCCTTGCGGCACTCCACTAGTCACCAACCTCCAGGCAGAATACTTTCCTTCCACTACTATCCTCTTCTCTCTTCTTGTAAGCCAATTTTTTATCCAAACAGCCAAGGTTCCACTGATCCCATGCCTCATGACTTTCTGGACGAGTCTCTCGTGGGGGACCTTGTTAAATGCCTTGCTAAAATCCATGTAGACCACATCTACCACCCTACCCTCATCAATTTCTTTTGTTACCTCTTCAAAAAAACTCAATTAGGCTCGTGAGGCATGACCTTCCCTTCACAAAGTCATGTTGGCAATCCTTGAGTAGACTGTACTTCTCCAAATGCTCGTAGATCCTATCCTTCAGAATCCTTTCCAACAGTTTGCACACCACAAATGTAAGACTCATCGGTCTATAGTTCACAGGATTCTCCCTATTACCTTTTTTAAACAAGGGAACTATATTTGCCATTCTCCAATCCTCCGGCACCTCCCCTGCAGCCAAAGAGGATTCAAAGATCATAGCTACTGCTCCAGCAATCTCTTCTCTCACTTCCCACAGCAACCTGGGGTATATCACATGCGGCCCTGGGGACTTATCAATCTTGATGTTTTTATGAAGTTCCAACACTTCTTCTTCCTTAAATCTCCACATTGTCTAGCACACAGGCCTGTTCCATTTCAACTTCACCCTGATCAAGGTCCTATTCACTTGTGAGTACTGAAGCGGAGTATTCATTTAGGACCTGCCCAACCTCCTCTGCCTCCAGGCACGTGTTGTCTTCTTTATCCTTTAGATGCCCCACCTTCACTCTTGTCATCCTTCTGTTCTTCACATACACTTACAACGTCTTGAAGTTCTACTTAATCCTACATGCCAAGGCCTTCTTATGCCCCCTTAAGCTCCTTCTTGGCTACCCTATATTTTTCATGAGCCTCTCCTGCTTCCTGCTTCTTATATCTAACATATACTTCCTTCTTCCTCTTGACGAGTTGCCTCACGTATGTCATCAGCCACAGTTCCCTTTTCTTACCATTTTTTCTTTGTCTCAGTGGGACAAACCTATCCTGAACCCAGCACAAGTGGTCCCTAAACTTCCTCCACATTACCTCTGTGCTTTCACCCTTGAACATCTGTTTCCAATTTACTCTCGCTAGTTCTTGCTTCATCCCTTCAAAGTTAACCCTTCCCCAGTTAAGCACTTTCCCATTTTGTCTGTTTTTATCCTTTTCCACAGCTATGCTGAAGCTAAGGGAATTGTGGTCACTCTTATCAAAATGCTCCCCCACCAAGAGGTCTGCCACCTGACCAGGTTCATTACCCAGAACTAGATCCAGTATGACCTCTCCTCTTGTCGGCCGGTCCACATACTGTGTCAGGAATCCATCTTGAACACACCTGATAAATTCAGCCCCATCTATACCCCTTGCAGTCAGGAGGTGCCAGTCAATATGAGGGAAGTTGAAATCACCCATAACTACAACCCTGTATTTCCTGCACCATTCTAAAATCTGCCTGCTTATCTGCTCTTCAGTGTCCCAAGGGCTATTTGGGGGCCTATAGACTACTCCCAGCACAGTGATTGATCCCTTCCTATTTCTGACTTCCACCCAGACTGACTCAGTGGACATTCCGTCTGCAGCGTCCTCCCTTTCTATAGCTGTGATACTATCCCTGACTGGTAATACTACCCCCCCTTTTCTACCTCCCATCCTATTCCTTTTAAAACACCTAAACCCCAGTACCTGCATCAGCCAATCCAGCCCTTCCTCTAGCCAAGTTTCAGTAACGGCCACAACATTGTAGTTCCATGTACTGATTGATGCTCTAAGTTCATCCCCTTTATTCCCAATACTCCTAGTGTTGAAATAGACACATTTCAACCTCTCTAACTGGCTACATTTATGTTTTGTCCCCTGCCTGTACTTCCTCACCAACTCAGAACACAGAGCATCATGCCCTTGTCCTTCTACCCTAATCTCAGCACTCACATTCTGATTCCCACCCCCCTACCAAACTAGTTTAAACCCTCCCCAACAGCTCTAGCAAACTTGCCCGCCAGGATATTGATCCCTTTCCAGTTCAGGTGCACCCTGTCCTTTTTGTACAGGTCAGACCTTCCCCAGAAGAAATCCCAATGATCCAGAAAACTGAACCCCTGCCCCCTGCACCAACTCTTCAGCCACGCATTCATCTGTCATAACTTCCTGTTCCTACCCTCTCTGTCTCATGGCACAGGCAGCAATCCCAAGGTTACCGCCCTTGAGGTCCTGCTTCTTAACTTTTTTCCTAACTCCCTATATTCCTTCTTCAGGACCTCATCCCTACTCCTGTCTATGTGGACCACGACATCTGGCTGCTCACCCTCTCTCCTAGGAATATCAAGAATGCGATCCGAGATATTGCGGACCCCAGCACCAGGGAGGCAACAGACCATCCGGGATTCTCGATCTCTCTCACAGAACCTCTTATCTGTCCCCCTAACTATCGAATCCCCTATCACTACTGCTCTCCTCTTTTCCTTCCTGCTTTTCTGAGCTGAGGGTCCAGTCTTGATGCCAGAGACGTGATCACTACAACTTGTCCCTGATAGGCCGTCCCCACCAACAGTATACTTATTGTTGATGGGAAAAGCCACAGAGGTGCTCTGCTCTTTCTGTCTATTCCCCTTCCCTCTCCTGATAGTCACCCAGTTACCTACCTCCTGACTTTTAGGGGTGACTGTCTCCCTGAAACTCCTGTTTATTTCTGCCTCTGCCTCCCAAATGATCCGAAGTTCATCCAACTCCAGCTCCCTAACACAATTTGTCAGGAGCTGCAGCTGGATGCACCTTTTGCAGGTGTAGTCATCAGAGACAATTGTGCTGTCCCTGACTTCCCACATCCTACAATCGGAGCACTGGACTGCCCCATCTACTGCCTCCATTACCAACTCCTAAGTTAATTAAATTAATTAAAGAAACTTACCCGGCTTTACCTCACTGGGAGCAAGCTTGTCCTCCGTCTCTTCTCGCCAAAGCCTCAAAGCTCCACTCCTTCACTTGCCCACTCACTCACTGGCCACTCTGCTTGAGCTACCCTTCTTTTTGTTTGAGCTTTTCAATTTTTGATTGCTCAATCAGCTGCTTTCTGCTGAGCCTGAGCTATTCAAATCTTGATTGACAAGATCGCACAACCCAACTGCCAAAACCTCTCAAGCCAAAGCTTCAAAGCTCCACTCCTTCACTGGCCCACTCACTCATGTACCTGATGGTGTTTCTCTGGAAGACACTTAAGCATTGCTTGTGCAAAGGTGTAAATGGTGTATTCCAGTACTTCAGTTTAAAAACAAAACTCTTGCTTCCATGATTTCTCTTCACCCCAAGCAATATGAATGATTTCCTTTATCGTTCACACAAACCCTTTCACTGATGGGTGACCAGTGAGGTGTATTGTTGTGATATGAGTAACCTGGTTAATTGTTAAATCCCCTGCTTCAGTGGCATTCCATTATGGACTACTGGAAGTAAAACCAATGGTACCAGATCAAGCATTGGAATGGCAGCCTTGCTCGAAGTAAAATTAGGAATTTTCACAATATCAAGCAAATGATAAGAGTGGAGATCTAGAAAATCAATGCTAAAATTAACCAAAAGGCCCTTTGGGTGACTCTAGCACTTGCCGAGGTTCGTGTAGATTTACAATTTTACCAGTTTGATAAGCTGGAATTCCATAGACTTGTGCTCAAACGAACAATTTTATTCCTGGGGACCATATCTTCTTCAACAATTCCTTGATGGCTGTCATGAGTAACATCTGTAGCATGTTCTGCTGGTGACTGCAGGATAATAATGTAGCACAAATTTCAAGAAGGTACAATTATAAGTTCACAAACTTTGTGCAAATCTTGCAGAGTATGTGCAGGATCATCGGGGGTACATTTATCACAATCCATTTCCATCTTTGTGCAGAAATGCAGTTGTGCACAACCACAGGGAAAAAATCTTGCTTTGTTGAAGCTTCCACTCCTACTACTTATTTGGTCATTGCTTTTATCCACCCATTACAGATATACTATTCTATGACCTCCTCTTCAGGACCTCCGGGGGAGTCCGACAAAGACACCGTGAATGGCAGGCTGTGTCAAAACGCAGAACAGCATCACAGTCTTATGAAATTTCAAATAAGAACATGTTAATACTCTAGAATTTGAATGTGATTTGTGATGTGAATGTCCCCTGAACTGTTAAGAATGGAGTATTATAAAGGAAATATCCCGGCATTTCCTTTCCAAGTAAGAAAAGGGAAGAAATTCAGCTTCCTTGTTCACAGCATGTTGACAGATATAAACAGCGTACAGATACATAAATCAAACATGTTCACTTCTATCCATGGCTGAATGTTCTGACACTTGCTGTGAATAACAAACTGAGTACTCAAGATCATCGGATTGTTACCCTCCTCTGCATTGACGCTCACAGCTGTTACATTGTTTGCTGAGTTTTGGTACTCTGAATTTGCTGAACAACCAACTCTTATGAAGTTGTCAAATTATCCATACAGTTTGTGCTTTCTCCTTCACTTCTTTGTGACTTCAAGATAACAGCAGTCTCATTTTCAACTTATTTTGATGATTCATCTCTTTGACAATTTCAAACAGAAGTATTTTGCCCTGCAGTTATCTTTTCCTCTGATCTTGTTCACAACTACAGGGCCTTTTGACCTCAAATGCTCTGCCCTTTCAAGTGACCTCAGATTCAAGATTCAAGATTCAAGATTGTTTAATGTTATTTCCTGTACAAAAGTGTAAGGGAGAATGAAATAATTGTCACTCCATTTTCAATGCAGCACAATAAAACAAAAGAACATAATAGCAGTCATAAAAAAAACAATAAGTATTTAAGATAACTTATATACATAGATTGACTGAGTCCATAAAGTGATACAAGGCACAGGAGGCGACTGAAAGGAAATAATAAAATAATGGTGGCTGGAGGCATTGCAGGGTAGGTTAGTGGGTGGAGGTGTTGATCAGCCTTACTGCTTGGGCAAGTAACTGTCTTTGAATCTGGTTGTCCTGGTGCGGATCCTATGTGGCCTCCTTCCGATGGGAGTGGGACAAACTGTCCGTGAACCAGGTTGGTGAGCACCTTTCTGTATATATTTACAGCAGGTAGGCTGGCACCAGTGATGCTTTGGGCAGTTTTGACTAACTGTTGTGGTACCTTCCAATCTGCAGTTTCTGTACCAAGCACATATGCAGCTTGTCAGGATGCTCCCTACTGTGCATTTGTGAAATGACGCGAGTATGGACATGCAAGGTCCAGCTTCCTTCAGTCTCCTTAGAAAGCAGAGGCATTGGTGAGCTTTCTTGACTGTGTAGGATGTGTTCTGGGACCTTGAGATGTTGTGTGTGATGTGTACTCACAGGAGTTTGAAACTGCTTTCCCACCAATGTAAAGAGGGGTGTGGGTGGTACCTGTAGATAACCACCTCTTTTGTCTTGTTGACATTAAAGAAGAGATTATTTGCCTGGCACCAGGCTTCAAAATCTCAGAATCAGGTTCAATATCACTGGCATATGCTGTGAAATTTGTGGTTTTGTAGCAGCAGTACATTGCAATATATAATAATAAAATCTACAATGTTATATACATTTCTTATTTTAATTTAATATAAAAAGAGAGAAAAAAATTTAAAAAGTGAGGTAGTGTACATGGTTCATTGACCATTCAGAAATCTGATGGTGGAGAAGGGAGAAGCTGTTCCTGAAACATTGAGTGTGTGCAGCAACGAGAAGAGAGTACGTCCTGGGAAATGGGGGTCTTTGATGATGGCAATGACTTTATTAACTGAAGCAATTCAGGACGCCTAATATTCTCTCCAAGGGACCTCCCTCAAAGTTGCTTTGATATAGATCTTTCAGTGATCTGCATTTCTAGGTCAAGGTCAGCATGTTTATCATGTTGTCGCAGATGCGTGTAATGTTGTTCAATCATTTTGTTCATATTTTGCCATTGTATCAGGAAAGCATTAAGTATGCCTGCTACCCTGACAATTCCCTTTTCACCCTTCTACCTTCTAGAAGAAAATACAGGAGCTTGAAAGCCCAGATGACCAGACTCAAGAACAGCTTCTTCAATTGGTATCTGATTTCTCAACCAATCAGCTCTTTCAGATCCCCTTCCCGGCAGTGCTGCCATGTTCTCAAACCCTTAATTTTACCTCTTTGCGATGTCACTTTAGCATTTCTTTCTGCACTAATTCCATTTACCTTTCAACGTTCCATTGTTATCGCACTCACTGCATTCATTGTTACCATGTGCACAGTTTACACTGAGCATCATGCAGGCAATTTTATTGCACACTAGTGTATATGACAACAAACTAATCTAAATCTGTGCAACACAACTCAATTAACTCAAATTCCACTTTCTGCCATAGAATGATTAATTTCTATGCACTTAACAGCTGTGGAGGATAACATGTCATAAATATACTTCACAAGAGTGTAACAGACGTGCTTTATTTCTTACATCATTTGTAATTCCACACCCTTTATTGGCCTTGAAATGTGTGAAGCCACTTATCCCAGCAGAACAAAACCCAGGATAGCTTAGTATGCACACTGAACGGTGCGAGGTTAGGAACAGCTATCTGGATGCAAACTCAACGGCTGGTACAGAAAGTGTTATCGTCTATCCAAACATTCACACTTAACTTTGGTTGGCTCATTCATATTCTGATTAAGTTAGGTATTAGAATTCGATGCCTCCTTGACAGCTGTAGGTTTAACTGGCAGGGTCAATTACACACTCAGCTTGGAAGGGATCCCTCACACCAGTCTAAAACAATGCATTCTCAGTGATACTCACTCTGAGAACCATGCATGTTCAAAGCCACAGCAACTGCATTTCCAGTTTTTTGTTCATCCTTGTTGCCAGTGTAAACTGACCAGCAAGCCCATGATGCTTATGATTATTTGGACATACCCAGTACTGGATGATAAAAAAAATGGCAGTTTTCTTTTTGAAAAATAAATGCATCTAAGATATAGTGCAAACTTATAACTTATCAAAATTCAAGAGGAAATTGACACTGTATTTTAGAGAGCAAATGAACCAACATAATAAGCACACAATCACTTTCAGAGAGCAGTTCCGATTCCTCAGTCACTTGAACAGGTTTTCCCCTCACAAAAGGCATGGTTGTGTTGCGATATAGAGTTTGCTGTAGTGGATTTGGAACTCTTCAACATTGACCTTGAACCCCATAAACATTTGCGACTGCCGGTAAAACAATGCTCAATGCACAGATTGACACTGTCTGCCAGAGTACGTGGAAATATTCAGCCAATCAATTGGAGCTACACTTAAACCTAACTTGCAAAAGTGAAATGTTGTCACCTGATCGATTGTAGCCTTTAAAAGAGTTTTAGCACCACTGGCATATATTAAATTAAATTATTTTGCTTCATTAACATTTGGTCCTGGGAGGACCTTAAAGTCTTGGTATTCTGGGTCTAGAACCCAGAAATGACTCCTGCCACAGGATTCTCCCTCAAAGAGAAGCAGAAAGTGATAATCTGACAGTACCAAGTATCATCTTAACAATGATGAAAAGCAGTATTTCGGAGTTTGAGTTTGTACATGAGCGATTGTGACCTAACGCTTCATGTCTTTGTACTCTGCTGCAGTACTTTTACCCTTCATGCTTTAAAATCTTCCCTTAATTAATGGACTGGAAATGCCAATAAAAGCAAAGCACTGTCCATTCTTAATCAGCGATATTAACTTTCCCAAAAACTTTGAAACATGCACTAACTAGATCAGTAAATGATGGATAAGCACATGTGAACCTCCATAGAACTCAGGGCCAAGGTTGTGTTTAGAGTCAGCCTAATCTTTCCCAAAGCTACAAAAGTTGGAGTTACTTAAAATTGTTACCCACACATAGATTCAATTGCTCCTAGCTACCAAATGGTCTGGGACTAGATCTAGGCAAATGTAGAATGCATTGTTCAGCTGGGCAATTTTCTAATAAAATTCTAGTTCCCTTGGTGTATTTGGGGTCAGATTCCCAATGAACTGGCCTGTACTAAGATGCCTTGAAATCACTACCATAATATTTATTTTTAAGTATTGCTAACATTTCCAGAAGACACCAGTTTCAGTCTGAAAGGGAAGAGCACAGTAACAATTCTTAGATGTATTTATTAAAAAAAGGCAATAAAAGGCTCTAAAAAGTCTAAAACTGTGCCAAAATTCAAAATTTACTTTCAAAGATGTGGGAGAACTCGATATGATACTTTGTCAGGATTAGATTTTGTAATCTTGCATTCATCTATTTCGGAGATACCTGCTGTAGTTCAGTGCGGCAGGCGTCTTCTCACAGTCTGACTGATGCGACGATGGGAAAACTTGCAGCTTAATTCTTTAGTTTCAGAACAGGGTGACAGGCTACCTTAGTGTGCTGGCAACATTAAAAAGGTGCAATTCAAAATTAAAAAGGTCTTAATTTAATAGTAATGATTGAAAACTTGGGAGGGAGCAAAAATAAACCATGCCAAAGTTAAGTGTAACAAGAAGTTTAGAATTTCTGGTTTAAGACTGATTCAAGTGGTGATAGAACTGGGGTCAACCTACTGAGAATATCTGGAAACGTCCATGAGATAAAGATTTATCTTCTGCACGGGACTGAAGAGCATTCATGGGAAAAGTCACATTTAATCCTGGACTTGTTAAAACAAACAGCACAGACTCATACAATTTAATAATGAATGGATTTTCTAGTGTCCTGCTCGGGTTATGGCAAGGTTCCACTACTGCAAATTATTCGTAGTCTGAGCAGTTCACAAATCAGAAATGTGGCCACAAACCAAATTCCCATAACAGAGGATGCCTGCAGCTGGCAACTCCATCCTCTGGTACTTCATATGTACGGGCTGTATGCAGGTCCAGTATTTATAAGCTGAGGAGGGCCTGTAATTCAGCCATCAGCAACTTTACATCAATTGATGACGTTTCCAGGAATACCCACAAGCCGAAAAGCAACCCTAAACTTGTCAGCAGAATGCTGAAGCAGAAATGGCGTTCTTCTTTTAGGAGTAGCCATCTGTGGACACTGAGGGCAGGTTAGCGTCAAATTTATACTTTAAGTTTGAAAATGACAGTGCCGAAAAGCACAAGCTGCACAAATTGCCTAATACTGGTTATTTCTCTAATTTGGAGCCCATTGCCTCTATCCTGCGGTTTGATCGGAGTTTACGGAGGAGGAAGCCAAGGGGTAGAGCAGCTGAGTACTTCAAGTGATTTCCATTTTACATGAGCCTAAACCGCACCCAAAAAGAAACCGTGATTTAAAACATACAGAATGAAAGACTCCTGCTCCAGGAAATCCTACTCCGCCTCACTCTGATGCCTGATTAAACCCTCATGCTATACTTGGATTTACATGCACAGCAAACGCAGCATCAACGTGAAATCCAATCCTATATCCAGAAGGAAAAACGTGGCTGCTCAGTGTTATCACTCCTGAGCACTACCCCCTACCCATCCCCTCCCAACCCCACGGCCCTGTAGCTTTGCCAGTGGGGCTAGAGCAGTTTAACATGGCTCACCACCACATTGTCAATAGGTGTGGCGTAAAGAGTATTAAAAACGGACCTTGTCAGAGACACCCACACACACAAAATCCTGATTTTACTTTCTTGATCAAGTTCACATCATATGACTTTTTTTAAATCAAAAAAGCTTGTTTTTATGTAGTTCAGCTAAAAATCCATTGCAGGATATAGCTGAGCAATCCAACAATGACCAGACAATCTGCTTGGTGTTGCTGAGCTGAGGAACAATGGGGGGGAAGCTCCCTTGCCGTTAGAATTAGAGAGTCAGGAACAAGGAACATAGATACAACACATGGGGCTGGATATTTAAAACTGTTTGTAAAAAAATTCTTCATCAGACACAATGAATCTATGGAATTCTATGCATCGAGAGTGGTAGAGCCCAATCATTAAATATATTTAAGGAGGAGACAGATAAATTCTTGAAAGATTGAGAAACTGAGGATCATGGAAAATTGGCACAACAGAAGGGAATTGAGAGAACCAGGAATGGCAATAAAAAGCCCTTGGCAAATAAGAATCTGAAGGAATTCTGTCTAGACATCAAGAGCAAGAGCGTTCAACAGGGATCTGCACTTGACCTCTGCCTTCCTGGATGGAAATGTGAATGGGTGGGTTAGTAAAATCAAAGATGGTACAGAAAGAGATTGGATGACTCAAAGATAAAGGAAGGAGCATGTTCTTGGAGGTAGAGAACATTGGCAAGGTCTTAAACTGAGTACTTTGTGTCTGTATTTACCTCAGGCATGGTCCTGGAGGACTAGCAAGTAGCTATTATAGCCATTATTGAAGGAGGAAAATTAGGATAACCCTGGAAACAACAGATTAGTGAGCTTTATGTCAGTGGTAGGGAAGTAAAAGGAGAAGATTCTTAGGGTTAGGATTTATAAGCATTTGGAAAACTATGACCTAACTGGGGGTCAGACAGCTTGATTTTGTGTGGGACAAGTCATATCTTACCAACCTGAGTGAGCTTTGAGGAGGTGATGAAGGTAGAGCTGTGCATGTGGTCAATATAGATTTTAGTAAGACATTTGACAAGGTCCCTCATAAGGGGCTCATATAGAAGAATAAGTTGGATGGGACCCACAGCGACTTAGTCATCTGGTCTCAAAAAATGTCTTCCCCAAGGAAAACAGAGTATAGTAGTCAAAAGGACTTATTCTGTGAATAGCGATATTCAACAGGGATCTGTACTTGACCTCTGTTGTATGCATGTGTATGTTTGTGCATAAATAAAATCCTCGATGAAAATGTGAATGGGTGGGTTAGTAAAAGATGGTATAAAGTTTAATGCCATTCTGGAAGGTGGAGAAGATTGCCAAAGGATATGGCAAGATATAGATCATTGCAGATATCGCTAGAGAAACAGCAGGCAGCACCCAGTTTGGCCACGTGCAACATGCTGGACTTTGCGATCAAATATTACAAAAATATAGGGACAATACATAGTTAAAGGCAGGAATCTTAACAGTGTTGGTGTACAGAGGGACCTCGGAGTCTAAGTCCTTGAAAGTGACTGTCAAGGCCGATGGGGTATTAAAAGAAAATATGTGGCATGCTTGCCTTTATTTGTAAAGGTATTTAAAGAGTTGGGAATTTATGATGTAGCTATATAAAATATGGGTAAGGGGATTAATAATGTTATGGGAATGATCCTGGAATGGAGTCATAATCCAAAAGTAGGAGATAGGAGAACTCTATCAAGGGACATTTAATTAAAAAATCACTAATGTTGACCAAGAATCTGCTGGATTGTTTAAGAAATGATCAAATTTCTAAAGCTAGAAGGAAACCTGTCATTTTTATCCTATATGTAACTCAAGACTCAGAGTCAGAAATGGATGACTGATTACTGAGTGGTCTTGGAATCCTCTTCAGCTCAAGGGCAATTACAAATTAGGATTAACTGAGATCCATTTGAATATGAAGCACTTTTTTTCTTTGGCACCAATTTAGGGAGTCATACGCTACCCTCTCTTTCCTCCCAGAGACTTAATTATTTGCCTAATGTAGGTTGACCACTGCAAAAAAAAAGTCTCACCCTAATAAAATTGTCAGAATTGTGGAACTGGAGCTTGAATGGGTGAAATGCAGCTGCCACTTACCACGTGCTGCTAAACTGGTACTGGATGTTATATCCAATTATCATTAAGAAATGTTTTTGCTGCAGGGAATGATGACTTTAAACTGCATTATCTGCAGACATGGAAGGAAACAGAAGCAAATAATAGTATATTTTTGATAGAATGTGAAGAGAAATCAAGTTGCAGAGTTTTACAGAGATAGGATATTACTGAATGAGGTAAAATTAGGTAGCACAACCAAAGACCCTTGCGAAATGTTGGAATTGTCACTCATTAGTCAACCCAAGACTGTTGAATTTATCATAATTTCTTCCTATTAGAATTTCACTGCAAGTCACTTCATTCAACACTAATATTTCTTCTTGTTAATTACTGTTTATCACTATGTGTAGAACACTCAACTACATTGCAAGACAAAGAAGAATGCTTTAAGTTCAAGTAACAATTTAAAACAATGCCAGCCTAGTGATATATTAGAATGGTATCTACCTTAAGCAGCGTCTCAAGAGTGTGCACAATGATCAGATCAATAGGGTTGAGAGCACCTGCAGTTCTTTCAAAATGGATCTTGTCCGGCTTCCCACGGTCCCTTCCTTTTACCTACGAAGCTTTGATTGCATCTGTGAGCACAGGCCTGAAACTTTACCACAAAGAATGTTGGAGTAGGTATGGGCTATAATTAGCCAATAAAAGAACAAGTACTTTTTATTGAGCGTGTGCTGCACTGTCAGTGGTGTCATCTTTCAGTTGAGACATTAAACTGAGGCCCCTTCAGTTCTCTCAGGTGGATGTTAAAGCAAGCAGTAATTCTAAAAGCAGGGGAGTTATTCCCATTTCTGTAGAGCGTATTTTTCAAGAGCACTAACACAGAATGCTGTTGGTGGGGACTTCCTATGCACAAATTGGTCACTGCTTTGTTTTTTTATATGTACGAGAGCTCTGCAGAAGTACTGCCTTTACTGTAAACTGGAGACAAAAGAGACTATAGATGATGGAATCTGCAGCAACACACAAAGTGCTGAACGAACTCTGGGGGCAATCAAACTGATTGGTAGACCAGATATAAGGACTAAATGGCCTCGCTCTGCATCAGAAAAAGGCTCTTCAGCCCATGAAATCAGTGCTGAACACGATACCACGTTAAATGAATTCCTTCAGCTTGCACGCGATTCATATCCCTTCATTTTTCTGCATATTCATGTGCCTACATAAAAGCCTCTTAAACATCACTATCAACTTTGCTTCCTCCGCACCCCAGTGGTGTGCTCCAGGTATCCACCGCTCTGTGCAAAAAAACTTGTCCCACACATCTTTAAATTTTCCCCCTCTCATCTTAAAGCTATGCCCTCTAGTATTTGACATTTCTACCCTGGGAAAATGATTCTGACTGTCTACCTAAACATGCATCTTATAACTTAAAAACCTTCAAGTGGGTCATACCTCAGCCTCTGAGGCTCCAGAGAAAACAATCTTGATTTATCCAAACTCTTGTTCCACCTAATACTTTTCAACAGAAGCAGCATTCTGGTGAATCACTTCTGCACCTTCTCCAAAGTCTCTACATCCTTTCTGTAATGAGGTAACCAAATCTGCACCAAGTATTTTAAATTCATATTCCACCTTGTGCTGTCACTCAAATATACTTCATAAGACAACAGGCATATTCCGAAAACTGATTCAGACGTCTACTTCTTGAAGACAGACAGACAGACATACTTTATTGATCCCGAGGGAAATTGGGTTTCATTACAGCCGCACCAACCAAGAATAGTGAAGAAATATAGCAATATAAAACCATAAATAATTAAATAATGATAAGTTAATCATGCCAAGTGGAAATAAGTCCAGGACCAGCCTATTGGCTCAGTGTGTCTGACACTCCAAGGGAGGAGTTGTAAAGTTTGATGGCCACAGGCAGGAATGACTTCCTGTGACGCTCAGTGTTGCATCTTGGTGGAATGAGTCTCTGGCTGAACGTACCCCTGTGCCTAACCAGTACATTATGGAGTGGATGGGAGTCATTGTCCAAGATGGCATGCAACTTGGACAGCAACCTCTTTTCAGACACCACCGTCAGAGAGTCCAGTTCCACCCCACAACATCACTGGCCTTACGAATGAGTTTGTTGATTCTGTTGGTGTCTGCTACCCTCAGCCTGCTGCCCCACCACACAACAGCAAACATGACAGCACTGACCACCACAGCCTCATAGAACATCCTCAGCATCGTCCAGCAGATGTTAAAGGACCTCAGTCTCCTCAGGAAATTGAGACGGCTCTGACCCTTCTTGTAGACAACCTCAGTGTTCTTTGACCAGTCCAGTTTATTGTCCATGTCCAAATTTTATTTATTGTCCAAACTGAATGATGCTAAATGTAGAACTAAACCCCCTTCTAAACCATTCTTTCCTTCTGCATGAGAAGTTACAGCATTTTAAAATAGCCACCACTTCAGTCTGAATATACAACTTGGGTTCTGCCTTTCATGTCTGGTGTTAAAAATCTCAATCTTTTGAGGATGGTATGAGGTAATCAGATGTGGAAGCAATGAGAGGGAAAAAGAATGAGGAGGAAGAGGAGGAGGAAGCTTGAGAGAGCAAGCAGGAACACAAGTGTGATAGAATGTAGGAAAAGGAAACTTCTACAGAGGGGAAAAGAGAGAAGTAATGGAAATAGCGGGGGAAAGCTTCATGTATTGAGATAAGTAGTCAACCATGGAGAGAGGGATAGTATTGTACAGTAAATGAAAGAGAAAGCAAGCACAAGAGTGAAGAAAAGAATTTTGCAATTGGAAGATTCTTGTATCAGAAAAAAAAAGAAAGGAAATTCAATTAATAACTATGACTGTGAGGTCAAGAATGTAGCTCAGTAAAAGGTCAAATTCATTTCCCTGATTAAGGCATCTCTTTTTCTCATACAGGATACCATGGATTATAACTAGATCCTTCAAACACACATGAAAATGAGAAAGATGATGGATTATCTTGAATCCTGATGTCATTCAGGATCCAATCCATAGTAAATGTTAGGAAATGATTGAAGATGTAGCAAGTAACTTCCTTTACATGGAATTATAATACAAAACAGACTGTTGAGTTTAATATCCCCAGGAGAAGGGAAAGATAAATCAAAGTGCCTCTAATCTCTTTTGCTCATATGCCCAAACACAATTGTTCCCATTTTTGCTCGTTATTTGGAGAGAGGAGTCTGAATTCTATTCACTGCTGGCAATAGACACAGATCTAAATGAGTGATTAACCTAGAGACATTCATTTTCTGATATCAGCTTCATACCACCTACTAATTATAACAACTGTAGCTCCCAATCACCGTTGACTGGCTTGACGAGCAAAAAGGGGCTGATGTCATTAGTGGCAAGCACAATTTAAAAGCTGTTCAGGACTGCCTAAAGCCAGCTTGCACATCAAAGGGGAGATTCTATTGGTAGTGGATTTTACAAATGAAATAGATCAGAGAAACCGAAGAATGGTGCAACACAGGGAAGAGCATGGCTTAGAGACATTGCATCGACTTACAAGAGGCAGAGATGACAAAGAGGAGGAGGCGCTCCCGCGGGTGGCCTTCCAGACAGACTCATGTACAGAAAGCTGATGGGGTAGGCGTAATCAAAATCACCGAGACCTGGATGCTGTTCTGCAATTTATTGACTTCACACAAGCGAATTTAAATTTAACTGTCATAAGCCACCACCAGCATGGCCAGTTTTAGACACTGTTCAATGCAATAAACCTCAATTATCATCTATCAAATTTTTCCATATATCTAAAATGATATTCATATGATCTTCATACACTTAGCACCAATAGGAACATTGGAACAAAAGTAATCTATTCCACTCCTCCAGTGCTTTGTTATTATAAAAATCAGCTAGTTCTGAAACATCCAAGTACATATTTTAACCTCTATCTTTTAATAGTTCAGGTCAAGAACAATACGCTATTTCAGAATTAGCAACCCTTCAAGCATATTCACAGGAAAGAGTTTCAAATGTCTTCCACCTTGTGTTCAGATGTGCTTTCTTACTTCATACAGTAAAGGTTTGGCCCTAATTATTAAAATGCAGCCCTCAGTCCTGGACTTCAGAGAAGGCACTTCCTTCTATTTACCCCAGGAAAATTTCAATGAAACCACTCACTAATCCTCTAAACTCAGGAATACAAGTCTTGTGTAATTTGTCCTTGTTATCAACTCTCTGGAGACTTGTATTTAAGCTACATTCTCAAGGCCAGCGTACAGTATGCATTTGTAAAGTATGGTAACCAGAATTCACTGTACTCCAGTGTGGTTGATACAAGGCTTTGCACAGCTGAAGCATACTTTCTATCCTCTTTAGAATATAAACTAGCAAATAATATATAAAACAAAATATGTAGCACTGGCTTCTATCAGGAATGAAATGCTTGAAAGGAAAATGGTTGGCCCTTTGCATGATTGGAGAACTGGGGAATTAATTGAAAGCCAAGAAATGGCAAATATCCTGAATACTCTTTATTGAATCAGCTGTTCATGATGGAAGATGCTAAATACATCCCAATAATAATAAATAATCAAGAGGCCTTGGGGGTCAGGGTAGTGCTGTTAATGAGAAAATAAACTGGAAAATCTAAACACATGAAAATCTGCAGGTGCTGGAAATCCAGAGCAACACACACAAAATAGTGGAGGAAATCAGCAGGTCAGGCAGCATCTATGCAAGGAGAAATAAAACAGTCAACGAATACTGATGAAGGGTCTTAGCTTGAAACATTGACTGTTTACTCCCTTCCATGGAAAATCTAAAGAGGCAAAAGCTTGGCAGTTCCGCTGGAGCCAATGTCCTGCAATCTAGACTCTTAAAGCGAATGGCAGCAGAGGTAGTGGATGTGGTGTAATCTCTACATTCTGGAGCAATCCCAAAGATTGGAAAACTACAAATGTTACATCACTGTTTGAGAAAGGAAGGGGCCAGGAAGCAAGAGACAATAGGTGCAGAAGTAGACTATTCGGCCCTTCGAGCCTGCACTGCCATTCTGAGATCATGGCTGATCATCTACTATCGATACCTGGTTCCTGCCTTGTCCCCATATCCCTTGATTCCCCTATCCATAAGATACCTATCTAGTTCCTTCTTGAAAGCATCCAGAGAATTGGCCTCCACTGCCTTCTGAGGCAGTGCATTCCAGAACCCCAAAACTCTCTGGGAGAAGAAGTTTTTCCCTTAACTCTGTCCTAAATGACCTACCCCTTATTCTCAAACCATGCCCTCTGGTACTGGACTCTCCCAGCATCTGGAACATGAACATATGGACCATGTGCCAATTAGCCATATGTGACTAGGAAAATGCTGGAGGCCATTAAGTTGCAAGTAATAGTGGGACATTTAGAAAATTATTAGACAATCAAGTAAAATCTAATATGTATCTGTAAAGGAGAAATCGTGTTTGCCAAACTTGCTGGGGTTCTCAGAGTATATAACAAACAGGATGCATAAGGGAGACCAATCAATGTGATGGGTTTGGATTTTCAGAAGGCATTTGATGAAGCGCTGCATAAAAAGATAGATGGATTATCAAACTGCAAGAAGGGCACAAAGAGTAAAAGGTAGGCGATATTAGTAAGCAGGACATTTGCAGAAGGAGTACAATGAGGGAAAATGCAAAGTTATTATTACACTTTTGAAGAAAGAATTAAACAACAAATTATGATTTCAAATGCAGTGAGATTAATATTGCACAACCGATGGAATTTGTGGGTCTTAGTACATGTAATGGGAAAGTTCAAAGTAAACTCATTATCAAAGAACATATATGTCAATGTATATTACCTTGAGATTCATTTTTGCAGATATATACAGGAATATAAGAAAATGCAATAGAATTAATGAAAAACTATACATGAACAAAATCTGACAAACAACCAATGTGCAAAAGACAACACACTATGAATGCCTATATTGCAAGGCCATTGAACATAAAAGTAGGGAAGTTTTAATGCAACTTTACAGATGGTGGTGAAACTGTACCTGGAGCAGTGCATACTATCTCCATACTTAAAAGATATATTTGCCCTAAGGATAGTAAACCTTCACTGTACTTTCTTCAATACAAGTAGTGATTTCTGGGATGAAAGGATAGATATGTGAAGATGATGGAACAGTCTGAATCTTGAAGAGTGTTGAAGAGTGCACGATGATCACATTGAAAACAGTCTGAAAGGGATTAAATGGATCTTTCCCTTTGGGGACTATCAAGACCTTGGGTGCATAGTGTCAGAATAAAGAGTTGCTTATTTAACATACTGATAAGAAATACTCCCCCCCCCCCCCACCCCCAAGGAACATAACTTTTGGGAATCATTTATCCAGACAGTTGTAAAGAAACTGTCTTTTAATATATCCAAGGTTGATATTGACATATATTTGAATTACAGGAAATAAGTGATATGACGAAGGAATGAAAAGTCATGTTGGGGTCATTATTAGATCAGCTATGACCGAACTTAATTTCAGAAACGACCCAAGTGGTTCATCCTGCTCCTGTTTCTTATGCTTTTTCTAGTCATGTATCAGGGCTCTCTTTGGTGAAGATGATTCTTGCCCCTTCAGGGTACAAACTAGCCTTGTATCACATTAAGTACCTTCTTCTTAAAAAATGTAAATTTCTGTTGATGAAGTGAATTACCACAGGAGACCATTTAACCTATTAAGCTTCATTTGTAAGCGGATTCATAGATAAAACTGTTTTCTTTTGTTAATTGTCTATGTATGTTTTCTTTGGCAAGTAGGGATCTTGACCCCTTAGGGTATAAAATGGTTCTGGATCACATTAAGTTCTGTTTTTGATATTTTTCACAGGTCTACTTTAGTTACATCCTTTAGCAGATTTACCCAGCCTACTCTGGCTTACCCAAATCAAGAATATAAGTGTTTTTTCTCTAAGATTCTCCCTTCTGGTTATTACACCAGACCCATGATGGTTATTAGACACTTCCACACTATTACCATAGTAGATTCCAGGGAGATTCATGGAAAATAAGTGCATATATACAGTAGTTTGTTTGAATTGTCTTGTTACCACATCATTTAACAGATATCATCTTATCTAAATCTTGTTTATCAAATCTGATATGATCTGTGATTTGACTTGGGTTAGAGCCACAGAGTAATACAGAGCATGCAATCAGAGCCTTCCATCCAACCATGGTGCCCAAACTAGTTCCATTTGCCTGCATTTCACCTATATCTCTCTAAACCCCTCCTATCCACGTACTTACATTTGAATTCAAAGGACCCGGGTATATGGAATGAGTATTTACTTTCTCTGGCAGCTCATCCCTCAATCCCCTACACTCCAAGGAATAAAGTCCAAGTCTGCCCAACTTCTCTCTACAATTTATGCCCTCGTATCCCAGCAGCTTTATCATAAACCTAGGAAGTTTTGATGGAGAATCTATCTTGTACAAATTTTGGAAATTTACTACCTTTAAGACAGATGCTGTTCTGTTATCCTGATATACATTAAAGTTACAATTTCTGATTAGAACCATTCTACTTTGCTGTCTCCTTACCCGACTGTAGGCCACAGTTTAAGAATAAGGGGTAGGCCATTTAGAACAGAGATGCGGAAAAACCTTTTCACCCAGAGAGTGGTGGATCTGTGGAATGCTCTGCCCCAGAAGGCAGTGGAGGCCAAGTGTCTGGATGCATTCAAGAGAGAGTTAGATAGAGCTCTTATAGATAGCGGGGTCAAGGGATATGGGGAGAGGGCAGGAACGGGGTACTGATTGTGTATGATCAGCCATGATCACAGTGAATGGCAGTGCTGGCTAGAAGGGCCGAATGGCCTACTCCTGCACCTACTGTCTATTGTCTGTATTTATGCACCTGCTATTTCAGAGTATTTGTCGATGGAAACCACATGACCTCTAGTCTTGGTTCTTGATCCTCCAAAATATTCCGCATGGAATTTAAACTGGAGGTGGCGGAAGGTGGACTTAAGAAGGAGATTTTTGAAATAGTCTTTCTCTATTCCTTAATTCTGCACTGTGTCCCTTTATATAATTCTGTGCCTCTGGTAAGATTTCATGCTTAATTGTAAGGCTACTCCCTCCCTATTCTTTTCCCCATCTTTCTAATAAGCTTTACAACCAGTATACAGTATCCTAAAACTGGCCAACTTGTAATAAAATCACATACAGTACATGCATATCACCCCACAGCATCTAAGTTGAATGTGGACTTGCAGTTCATTCACTCTGTTCCTTGTATTTGATGTTTTTACTTATTTGAACTAATATTTTAGTCACACATTTCTTCTCTCAACTGAATTCAAGTACCTTAAATATTTTTGCCTAGAAATTGCATTCAACTCTTTGCAGTGGCAAAAATTGATCCAAAATCAAAGCAAAACAATTGCTGCCAGCCTGCAATCCATAGACGGAGTTGTTATGCTTGAGTGACATGCCCACACCTCCAATGATTTCTCCAAAACGTTGAATTCCTTTATTTTGATCCTTTATTAGCAATTAGCAACATACAATTAAACATAATGGAGTGTTATCTCCGCTGTCAAAGACACAGCCTCCGCCGGACCCAAGCTACAAACTTCCATGAAATAAGCAAGAATACGTGACTTACCCCTTTTGCTTTTACCACTCCCCCACTAATCTGACTATTTACCATAATGAATGCCCAACACAGAATACATGGCTCCTACACCCTTCCTTAGTGCATTAAATACAAAGACACATAAACGTATACCATTAATGTCCAATTGTATCCACATTAAATTGGCTGAAACTATATTAAAAAAAAACAATGCTATTGTTATGGCCTATTTCCAGAATCATGGGCTAACACAATATTGTTCGCATCCAGAGCTGCAACTGTTGCATTACTGCTGCACTGATCTAGGGAAACAAATCAGACCTTAAAAGGAAATTCCCCATGGCAATAACAGACCAGCTGCTACAAAAGCCCACACACAAAAAATGCACTGGGGCTTGGAGGGGAAGTGAATACTGCCATCCTTTGAGTATGGGGCACCCACCAGACAATGACTCCCATGTCACAGGTGGCTTGGCAAGTGTAAAAAAAAAGAGGCTGCAATCAATCCGAGGAGTTAACAGTGATGAAGTTTTCATTATCAAAAGCACTGGAAACAAAGGTCAGCAGATACCGTTAAAATGACATTGGTGTGGATAACCGATTGCTAACACCTCACCGCTGATCCCTGTATAATGTCATCCTGGTTTATTTTTGTGCAGTGTTTCAGCAAATATTGTAGTTTGTACCTGAACTACACCTTGTGTTCAAAGGATGAGATGAACCAAGCTCACCAGTGTCTAGGCCAATATCCCAATGGGTATGATTCAACATGGCAATTCTTGCTAACCCAATCTACACCGGGTACAATTGGCTTTATCTAGTGTTTGTGCATGAAAATCAAGTACTATTAGATTCCATTTCTAGAGTGTCCCAAGCATCATTTCAGATTATTTGCTAACTCTCATCTTTTTCATTTGTTTTGAAGATATTATTAATACAAATGTCTCCTTCAGTTTTCATGTTCATCTCTTGTTCACTACAGTAATTACAGCCCAACTCCACAGTTCCCTACTGACCGGTGTCAAATTACCATAAACTACAACCCCCTCGTCCCCATTCTTAATCTGTTCATTCAGATACATTCTCACACCTGCAAACTTGCTCTGACATCTCACAGGCCATTCAAGCCAATAACCACATCACACAGTAAGGAAGACTCACTAACACAGATGCCTCTCTCCTCCAAAGCAAAATGCTGCTCAGCTAGATAGACAGGGGTCAAGCAGAACTGTAGGAGACGTGCCAGCATGTCATGTTTCTCGGAGGAGACTGTGCCGATCAGTAGTGCTCTCGGTGTTGCTGAAGGTGCAACCAGCAACTGGAGCAGTACTCTGGTCTGCACGATGGTGACCTCACGCTTAATCCACTGCACATTGACAGTGACAGTGCACCACTCACATTAGCGAGCACCATCTCAGATGCCAACACTGCACAGAACTCAGAGGTTCTACTCGTGTGAGGACTGAACTTTGTCTCTGTAACCCAGTGTCTTCCTGTCATGCCATCCAGTTTCTTCCCAGACCCCAAAGACATACTAGATGGTAAATTAATTGGCTAACGTAAATTACTCCTGGTGTAGGGGAGAATCCGGAGAAGTTAATGGGTATCTGTGAAAGTATAAGCTATAGGGAAATGAGTGGGAGAATGCGGTCAATGAGTTGTACTGAAAGCTGGCAAGAGCTCAGTCGATCATTTGTGCTCTATCCATATCGTAAGAGAACATGAGAAGATGGCAGACATGCGTGATTTGCAGCAAGGCCAAGAGTGCAAGTACGATACAGGAGTCACCTCACCAGGATGGAGCTGCATCAGTGTTCTGCTAAGAAGTGGGCTTTGATAGAAGAGGCTTTAAAAGAGATCTGATCACTATGTGCTTGTGCTTCCCAATCCCTTGAGCGCAGAGCAGCGTGGCACCAGCAAGGCTATCGCTTCCAGTGCAACATAAGCTGCAGTCTGAGCGCTACAGGGAAACTGACTGGTGCTACGCAAGCTCGGTTGTTGTTGGCATAACTGTAGATGATGGTGTACAAAAGGAGCAATGTGATCCACTGCAAAATGGCTTCATAGTATCCCGTTAGTACATCCTCCACCAGATCGCTAGGAGTGTTGAGGAGCAACCCGTGACGGTGATAGTGATTTCATGGTAAACCAACTTGCTTTTGTCTTCCAGAAAACTCCCTACATCCAACCATCTTAGTTGCTCTGCTAGTGCCTTTGCCCGACAGATAATCAATTTGATTGGTGCTGGGGTGTATGTAGTGGGGCATAGAGAGATGACACAGAAAGTGGAACAAGTGTCATACCTGCTCCTGCACCTCCTCCCCCACTACCATTCTGGGCCCCAAGCGACCCTTCCAGGTGAGGTGACACTTCACCTGAGGGTCTGTTGGGGTCACCTACTGTATCCAGTGCTCCAGATATGGCCTCCTATAGAGTGGTGAGACATGATGTATATTGGAAGACTACCTTGCAGGGCACCTACACTTTGTCTGCCAGAAAAAGCGGGATCTTCCAGTGGCCACCCACTTCAATTCTACTTCTTATTCCTATTTCGACATGTCCGTCTGTGGCCATCTCTAATACCTCGAAGAGGCCATACTCAGGTTGGAGGAGCAACACTTTAAATTCTGTCTGGATAGCCTCCAATCTGTTGGCATGAACATCAATTTCTCAAACTTCTGGTTATTGTCCCGCCCCCACACTCAACATTCCCATTTCCCTCTCTCACCTCATCCCCAAACCTGCCCATTGCCTCCCTCTGGTGCTCCTCTCCCTCCCCTTTCTTCCATGGACTTCTACCCTCTTCTATTAGATTCCCCCTTCTCCGGCCTTTTATTGCTTTCACCTATCAGCTTCTCAGCTCTTTAATTTACCCCTCCCCCTCTCCCAGTTTCACCTATCACCTACCTACTTCTTCCTTCCCTCCTCCACCTTCTTGCTCATCTTTTTCTCCAGTCCTGATGAAGGGTCTCGACCTGAAACATTCACTGTGTATTCTTTTCCACAGATACTGTCTGGTCTGCTGAGCATATTGTGTGTACTGTTTCAATGATATTGAGGTCAGGGTTCTGTGGAGGTTTTACCATCAGAAACTAGATCTAAAACTCTGGCGTGTCCAAGGCTATCACACGGTGCAGTAGGAGCAGGAGTATACCAGCAAACCTCTCAGGCTTGCCAACACAATTCAGTATAATCACAGCTAATCTTTGCTGGCCTCAACTCTGTTTTTTTGGGTTGGATATCCATAACTCTCAATTCCTCGATTTTAAATATTTATCTTACTCCACATTGTATATTTCTGATGGTGTAGCCTCTGAGACTACCTGATCCTCCCATGGCTGTCTTGCAGGGATAATCCTGGAAAGTCCACACAGCTAAAGCATTGTCAATTAACCTTATTACAGTTAGCCTTTAGCATGGTTTTCTCTATACACATAACGGCCCTTCCATGTGTTGGTTATATGACTGAACTATTCCTTTAACTACCTATGGGAGCGAATCACAGGCTGGTGCACAGTAGGCTGACATATAATGAGGGTACCACAGCTCCAGCAACATAGCTGGATACTGTCAAATATTTAGATGGTTGTAGAGGAAGTGAAATTCCAATGTAGAATAAGGTTGTCACGATGCATCCAATCAACACAAGGCAAATGCAATCAATGGTTCCAAACAAAATCTGCTGGTATCTGGCATGAAAGAATGAAAGGTGTCTGCTCTCTGTAGATAGAAAGTCTTAATTACAGAACAGAAATATTTTAAATAACCAACATTTTGCTCAAAACATAATTTCCCATAAATCAACCAGCAGTGATAAACAAATGTTCTACTACCTTTCCAAGTTCAAGTTTATTGTAATTCAACAGTATACATGTACGTGGGGTGATTGATAAGTTCGTGGCCTAAGGTAGAAGGAGTCAATTTTAGAAAACCCAGCACATTAACTTTTCAATATAGTCCCCTCCCACATTTACACACTTAGCCCAGTGGTCATCAAGTATACGGATCTTGGACCTCCTGAAAGTGTCCACAGCAGGGGTGATTGATAAGTTTGTGGCCTAAGGTAGAAGGAGATGAGTTATACAGCTCTCGGTACATGCACATGCAGTTCAACTCTGAGTGATTATGCAGAAAGTTTGAAGTTAATAACTCATCAGTTAATAACTCATCAAGGGTGATTGGTAAGTTCGTGACCTAAGGTAGAAGGAGATGAGTTATTAACTTCAAACTTTCTGCATAATCACTCAAAGAGTTGACCTGCATGTGCATGTAACGAGAGCTGTATAACTCATCTCCTTCTACCTTCGGCCATGAACTTATCAAACCCCTGCTGTGGACACTTTCTGGAGGTCCAAGATCTGTATGCTCCACGACCGCTGGACTAAGTGTGTAAATGTAGAAGGGGATTATGTAGAAAAATAAATCTGCTAGGTTTTCTAAAATTGACTCCCTCTACCTTAGGCCTCAAACTTATCAATCACCCCTCATACACCACCAAACGAAACAACATTCTTCTGGACCAAGATGCACAACACAACACACATAAAAATAATATTATCACAAAATAAACTAACAAATAAAATATATTCCAGAAGATTGATGCTTAGCATAAGGTGGATTTACGACACAAATTAAAAAGTAAACAGTATAATGCTACTGGTGCTTCATTAGGGGATGAGATCTGGGTGTGGCAGGGAGCTCAGTCGTCTCACGGCCTGGGAGAAGAAGTCGTTTCCCATCCTAATAGTCCTTGTCCTAATGATGTTCCCTGATGGTAGGAGGTCAAAGAGATTATGGGATGGGTGGTTGCGATCCTTGGCTATGCTAAAGGCCCCGCACACATAGTGCCCCGATAAATATCAATAATGGGTGGAAGATGATCCGCTCAGCAGTCCTTGCAATCTTTCGTAAGGTCTTGCAGTCAGATGCTTTAGGAACCAACATTCTTCCTTTCTCAGCAGAAAAGTGGTTTTCTGTTGAATTGAAAGGGTTTGCTGTGTACAACATCAAATTCAGTCCCAACACTTTTTCTCCAAACTAAGCTTGCCAAACCATAATGATTAGAAATCTCAATTCATTCTTCCAAGTGAAGGTTAAAAATTACTTTCTCCAAAATTGCTGGCTCTTGCCAGATAATCTCAAATGGAAGTGTTACTTTTTAAATAAAAAAACGTGTCAAACTGTTGTATAAAAAGTGATTTTGGAAGATTATAACACAACAGATGCATTGGCATTGATGTAATTTTTCAACAACACAGCAGCTAACTTTACTCATTCCTACTGCCTTTCAAGATCATCTCATAACTTTTCACACAATGATTTGTGGCCTGATTCGAGAATCTTCCTAAAGCCTTCCGACCCCAAGACTTCCATCCTCATTACTCTCCCATCAGGGGATGCACTTTTGCTGCGGACAGTAACAGATGAGATGACATGATTTCAGGTTTCCAGGATGTAATAAATATTACTGATGAGGGCATAGAGTACTGCCAGGGCTGGAGTCAACTGTATATAGCGAGGCTCTCGCAGGACCACAAGGCTTCCAGCTGGTACCTTCTCCTAGCTGACTGTTCAAGTGCTGATAGGCTTTTGTCCTGCATCACAAGCAGTTCAAGCACTAACCCAGGCTGATCATTCTTGTGAGAATACCAACTGAGGCTCTATCACTTCTCTTAATAAATCCTTTAATATTATTTCAGAGTTGAGAAGTTATCACAAATCTCTGGACAGATCCCTTTTCTTTCAAACATTGATGTTTCCCAATTTAATCATCACTTAAATAATACTTTGCCTTTCTGGTTAAATATGAAAATGGTTGACCTTAGATTTATCCATCATTTGTTGCATCTGCCATGCATTTGCTCAGTCACTCAACTTGACTAATATCTTTGCTTACTCTTCACAACCTTATCCAGTTTCATGTCATTGACAAATTTAAAAATATTACATTTAATTCCCTCAAATAATCAAATTGTAAATAGCTAGAGTCCAAAGAATGACTCATTTATTTCTATTCTGCTTGTTTCCTGTCTGTCAAACAAATTCATTCCATGCCAGAATATTAACCTCAATTCCTTGTCTCCTAATTCTGCAAACTGGCTCTTAAGTTGGACTTTATCAAAGGCCTTCTGAAAAATGTAAGCAATCTTAATCTCCATTCCAAATAAACAAATTACTGTCCTATTTCATCATATTCCAGAATCACACGGATGTCACATTCCCTCGACCCCACCCTGGAGTTAAACAATGTTAAAATGCTAGATACCCAAGTTATTTTGATTTAGGCAACACACACAAAATGCTGGAGGAACTCAGCAGGCCAGGCTGCATCCAGCATTTGCAGATTTGCTCTTGTTCAGTTTGATTTAGTTTCTCACCTGCGACCTATTTAAATACTTTTGCCTCTAAAGGTGACTCCAAGGTTCTAAAGAATTTTGACAGCTCAGTGTTGAGATTTAGTATTAATTGGCAATGAATAATTGCACCCAAATACCTTTTGTCTCTTTCTCTCAGAACAGCTTTTTTATCACTTCTGCTTGGTAATTTCCTATTTCAATGTCAATTTTTCAGCATTCATTACCATAATCCATCTGCTATTCTTTAGGCCACCTGCTTTAATGTAACTATTTGGAACACTATTTATTTCATCTCAATTCATCACCAATCACAGAGTTTGGTATTTAAAATTTATAAATATTGCTAAATTTTGAGCTGTAAGTGTGTGAAGATCCACAATATTTCTTAATTAACCTAATTAGTTCAGCATAAAATAAATTGGTCTAGGAGCCTATTCTTGTGCTGTACTGTTCTGTGTACCTTGTTCTGTCTCAGTTTCTTTTCATAGCCCTAGAGAAATCCCATTGTGAATCTCAACCTTCACCGAGAATAATGCAGCTTTGAACAAAGCTCTGACTGCAGTTTGAGTCTGTAGGGACACACTACATGTATCTGAAAAATACTGAATTGATATAAAATAAAATAGAAAAGCGGAACATAACCAGAATGAGAACCAAGTTTTAAAACCTGCTTGCTATCAAAAAGCTAGTGGACAGTTAAAAATAAGGGGAAGAACTTGCCTCTGATCATACCTGAAATGATGACCTCAGATTTGGTATACATAACTGGAAAAAAAACAAACAAGGTCACTTTTTACGTGGGAAACAATAGAGGGTTGAATAATGACCTAACAATTTTGATAAAGCATAACTGGAGACCATTGATACAAGAGATATGAAGAGATTCAACAGGGAGCTTGAAAGAAACACCATTAGTCAAGGAATGCTGAGAACATGGACCTCACCATCATTAGGAGTGATTAAAGTAAATTATTTGGATACATTTAAGGGAAGGTTGAGCAAGTAAATGAAGGAAAAGGATATCTAAGTGGCAAACTTAGATTTGGAAAGATAGGAGGAGACTTCACTAGAGCTTTTCCTTTGTCAACCCACAGACAGCCAGTGAGATCATACATAGAATTGTGACTATATAGCAGCTTGGAGATCTTAATTAGGACAAGGAAAACCTATACACACCTGTGGGATTTATATATTACCAGAAAGCCAACATTTACCATCCACCTCCACCTGTCCCTTGATGGGAGCTGGTCTGTTTCAACAGGAAGTTCTGAGTCAATCAATTTGGTTGGTCTGGAATCACATACTGAATAACCGAGACGATGCAGGGACGGTTGATTTCCTTCCCAGAATATATTCAGGAAACATATTGGTTCCCCAATTATTGAATTGAGGCTCATTCTGAAATCCATTTAATTAACTGAATTTATATTTTATCAACTGCCTTCATGTGTTGAAATTGTCTTTCGAGATCAATTGCCCAGGGCTTTAGATACCTGTCTATTAACACTATAAATTACCATTAAGTCCCTTGCTCTTCTTCAAAATAATGTCAAGGAATCTATTATACTAACCGGAGAACGCAGACAGAGTTCGTTTAACTTTCCATCTAAATAACTGCACAAGGCGCAAGGAACCCACTTCTCAGTACCGTCCTAGAACAGCCTAGATTTTAATGCTTAATTTTCTGGAATGAGAGCAAACCACACAACTTTATGATTCACAATTTCCAGAAATTGCTTACAGCTAGAATTAACAATTGCCAGAGCAAGGACCTGAACCCACCACAATTTGTCTATTACCACAACAGATCCATAGCAGATGCAATCTCACTGGCTCTCCACTCTGCTTTGGAACACCTAACAACAGCAAAACATATATCTGGCTTCTAGATATTACATAGCTCAGCTTTCAATACTATCATCCCCTCATTATTAATCATCTAGCTTCTGTATCCTTAACTTCCTCAATGGGAGACCACAGTCAGTATGGATTTGTGATAAAGATCGCCTCGTTGCAGGCCATCAGCACAAGCGCACCTCAGGATGTGTGCTTAGCTCACTGTTCTATCACAGCAACCTCACACTCAGTACCAGCAAGACCAAGGGCTTGATTATGGACTTCAGGAGGAGGAAGCTGGAAGAACACACCGATCCTAATTAAGAGGTCAGGGGCGGGAAAGGTGAGTGGCTTCAGGTTCTTAGTCTCAGAGGATCTAGCCTGGGCCCAACGCAATAATGCAATCATGAGGATATGACGATGGTTCCACTTCATTTGGAGTGTCACCAAATGCACCTTACCGATTTCTACAGATTTATGCTGGAGAATATTCTGACTGGATGCATCATAGCCTCCCCATCATTGGGGACTTCTTCAACAGGTGATACCTCAAGAAGGTGCATCCATCATCAAGGAAATGCTCTTTGCATTGATATCATCATGGATGAGTACAGGAGCCTGAAGATCCACACTCAAATACTCAGAAACAACTTCCTAATGCCCCCCCCCCCATCTGATTTCTGACAAGTCCTTGAACACTACCTCATTATTCCCTCTTTTTGCAGTATTTATTTTGTAACTTATAGTAATTTTAAGCATTTGTACTGCAATGCAAGGCAATAAATTTCACATCAAATAAGAAGGTGATAATATACCTGATTCTGATTCAGAGGCAAGGCTGTTATTAATTCAGCCATGATTATCCATATGATTAAACCACTGCTTTTAGCAGGTGAACAAGACACTTATGAAAGCAGCAAAGTCCCAACTTTACCAAAACCGCTAGTCAGACTCACCCGCACCTGCAATGTTCAGCTTGCCCCATTGATTCCTTATATGGCTAAAATAAACAAGCTCAGAAAGGTTTTATTTAAGTAATGGTTTTGGTTTGGACTAGGGGGACATCCACCAAGCTCCTCTTCCTTTATCCCCCCCCCCCCCCCAAGAATGGTTCCTTGATCCCTTTCCCTTCACAGCCTCTAAATGCCCAACTTCCAGACCATAGTTCCTGTCATTCCAAATTCACATGACCAACTTGGAAGAACGGCTAGGAACTACAGAGTTAAAAACCAGTCCAATAGCAATGGGAAGGGCCAGCTGGTTCCCCATCTTCTTCGCACCTGCTGTTATGTATTTAATATTTCAGTAATATTGCAAGTATGTTGCTGATTAAGCATTCTGTTCATTTAAAAAAATCATTACAAGTTAAACGTACATGCGTGAATTGCATATGTCATCACACTATCACGTGAGGTGTCCGTGCCTCATCAAAAGTAAACACAAAGTTACACCCGCATTCTTGGACTCGGTGTCATCCTTTGAATTAGTTTAATATTCTGAAGTTTCAGAACTTAACACCTGTCCTCAAGACTTACTCACCATTTAAAATTCACGTCAAAGTGCTGTGAATCCTCAGAGAACGTTAGAGCTCAAGAAAAACAAGCCAATAACTTGACTACTTGGCTCAAGTAAAGGATGAAATTCCTATACATCCTATGATCTGTTTTCAGAAAATACATTAACTTCTGGAACATGGATCTTACCAAATGACCTGTCCAAATGGATTGGAACCATTTACCAAATAGGAGAGGCTGCAACTCATTTAATGGGCCTACTGGGGACCAGAAAGGATTGGAAGCAGCACTGCAATCTTTACTGCAGAACCCTTCTACTCTTGTATCAGCCTCCCTCCACTCAGAAAGGACCATAGATCCACTTCACATTAATGCCGTGACTTTTTGAAAGCTCATTTTAAAAAGGCATTGACGAAACTGACCTTGCAGTTAAATTTTAAAATAGGTCTCCAAACAAGAACAACATTTTTATTAAGAGTATTTCAACCTGGCTCACTGCCATGAACATTATACTGTAACAGGGATGTTGACAGATGCTCTGAAATGTCATTCAAAGTTCAGGGAAGTTACTTTGCACAGAAATATAATATTTTGACGAGTAAATAAGAAGGAAACAGATCTAGCGAGGAGTAGGGGATAGAATCACTTAAACTTGTTAAAGGATAATAACATTTTTCAGTACATCTGCAGTTCTTAATAAATATGCAGGTAACACTTATATAATTCTCCTCATCCCATAAGCAGCTATGTGACTTATAAGTAAAGAAACAGATACTTCAACAGTGGTATCTTATTTTGTACACAGAAAACAAATCGAGTCATTAATGCCAGTGTAAGAATGGTACATTGGCCTTATGCTGTGATAATATACAGTGCTTATAAAAAGTATTCATTCCTGTCCCCCTCCTGGAAGTTTTCATGTTTTATAGCATTGAATCACAGTGGATTTGATTGGGCTCTTTTGACACTGATCAACAGGCAAAGACTCTTTTGTGTCAAAGGGAAAACAGATCTCTACAAAGTGATCTAAATTAATTACACATATAAAACACAAAATAATTGATAGTGTAAGTATTCACCCCACTTTAATATGACACACCAAATCATCACTGGTGCAGCTAATTGATTTTAGAAGTCATATAATTATATAACCATATAACAATTACAGCACAGAAACAGGCCATCTTGGCCCTTCTAGTCCGTGCTGAACGCTTACTCTCACCAAGTCCCACCCACCTGCACTCAGCCCATAACCCTCTATTCCTTTCCTGTCCATATAACTATCCAATTTTTTTTTAAATGACAAAATCAAACCTGCCTCTACCACTTCTACTGGAAGCTCATTCCACACAGCTACCATTCTCTGAGTAAAGAAGTTCCCCCTTATGTTACCCCTACACTTTTGCCCCTTAACTCTCAATTCATGTCCTCTTGTTTGAATCACCCCTACTCTCAATGGAAAAAGCCTATCCACATCAACTCTATCTATCCCCCTCATAATTTTAAATACCTCTATCAAGTCCCCCCTCAACCCTCTATGCTCCAAAGAATAAAGACCTAACTTGTTCAACCTTTCTCTGTAACTTAGGTGCTGAAACCCAGGTAGCATTCTAGTAAATCTCCTCTGTACTCTCTCTATTAGTTAAATAGAGATCCATTTTTGGAGACCTGTGTGCAGTAAAGGTGTTTCAATTGACTGTAGTAAAAATACACCTGTATCTGGAAGGTCTAACTGCCGGTGAGTCAGTATCCTGGCAAAAATTACACCATGAAGACAAAAGAACACTCCAAGCAACTCCACTAGTAAAAAGGGTATTGGAAAGTACAATTTAGGGGATGGATATAAGAGAATATCCAGGACACTGAATATCCATTGGAGTACCGTTAAGTCAATCATCAAGAAATGGAAAGAATATGGCACAGCTGTAAATCTGCCTAGAGCAGGCCGTTCTCAAAAACTGAGTGACCATGTGTGGTGAACTACATATACCTGTCTGGACATGCCCCCCCCCCCCCCCCCCGCTGACTGTTCCTGTGGCTCCTCCCACAGACCCCGGTATAAAGGCGATTGGAGGCACTGCTCCTCCCTCAGTCTCCAAGATGTTGTGTGATGGTCGCTTGCTGCATGTACTTTCTTCCAGCCAATAAAAGCCTACCTTAACTCATGTCTCCGAGAGTTATTGATGGTGCATCAATTTTATTGGCTGGAAATTTTAAAACATGGGAAGTATTTTACATCTGGAAAAATTGGACATCGATCCTCAAGACTCAGAAGCAGCTCTTGCCTTTGAACTCTGGCTTGCCTGCTTCCAATCATACTTGGAAGAGATTCCCATGACTGAGCTCGCTATCATGCACAAAATCCTCCTTTCGAGGGTCAGCCCGAAAATATACTCATCAGGGACCTGCCGACCTACCAAGGGGCACTGGACGCCCTCAAAAGACAGTACCTGCGGCCGGTGAACACCATCTACACAAGACATCGCTGCGACACGGCGGCAGCGGACCGACGAGTCGAGCACTGAGTTTGTCCGGGCCCTACAGACACTCGTGAGGGCCTGCGAATGCAGGGGACTGACGGCAGAACAGCATGCGGAGCTCCTGGTAAGAGACGCCTTTGTTACGGGGATCAGGTCAGTGTACGTGCGCCAGCGGCTGCTGGAAAATGCCGATCTTACCTTACGCTCGGCGATCGAGATGGCCGACACGCTGGAGGCTGCTCTGCACAACGCTGACGCTGTCCAGCCGCGTGATCCCCCGCCGGTTCCGTGGACGCTGCAGACCCCGCCACCCGCGAGCGAATCGACCACCGCTGCTGCCACTCGCGAGTCCACAAACTCCCCGAAACCAACCACAGCTGCTGCCAGTCGCAAGTCCGTGCAGTGTTACTTCTGCGGACTTGAAAAGCACCCCCGAAAACGCTGCCCGGCCCGAGAAGCTACCTGCTCCAGCTGCAGAAAGAAGGGCCATTTCGCCAAGGCCTGTAAGTCTAAACCATGAGCGGGGTCGAGCAGCGCCACGTGCGAGGCATGGGGGTCGCCATCCTGGTCACCACCATCTTGCCTGCCCGCCGCGTGCAAGGCATGGGGGCGGCCATCCTGGTCACCACCATCTTGCCTGCCCGCTGCGTGCGAGGCATGGGGGTCACTATCTTGGTCGCCGCCATCTTGCCTGCCCGCCTCGTGCGAGGCATGGGGGCGGCCATCTTGGTCACCGCCATCTTGCCTGCCCGCCCCGTGCGAGACATCTTTGTCGGCACCACCTCGCACCGCCTCCGACCCACGGGTGCTTACCGGGCACCAAGACGCCGATTCAACTCTGGCCTCCATAACCCTCGACCAAAGCACCCCACACCAGCTTGCAAGGTCAATGATGGACATCCTGGTGGAGGGGCACAGGACTAGCTGCCTGTTTGACACGGGCAGCACTGAGAGTTTTACTCACCTGGACACGGTGCAACGCTGTGAACTCGTGACACGGCCGGTAAGCCAGAGGGTCACCATGGCTTCTGGGTTGCATTCCACAGACATCCGGGGGAGGGGGGGTTATGTAGCGACAATGGTGGTGCAGGGCACAGAATATCGGAACTTTGCACTACTGGTCATGCCTCAACTGTGCGCGCCTGTGCTATTGGGGCTGGACTTCCAGAGCCACCTGAAAAGTGTGACTACGGCACATGTCGGGCCCCTCCCACCAATCACTGTCAGGAATCCTCAGCTTTGTGGGACTTCGTCATATACCCCACTACTGACCACACACACACACACCGACCCGCACATCTCACCCAGCACCATGCCGACAGCTGCGCTACTGACATCACTTGCAGCCTCTCTACCCTCAAGATCCCTCCCCCACCGCTGTTTGCCAACCTGACCCCCAACTGTAAACCTGTGGCAACTAAAAGCAGGAGGTACAGCGCGGGGGACAGGGCCTTCATTCAGTCGGAGGTGCAGCGGCTGCTCAGGGAGGGGATCATTGAGCCAAGCACAAGTCCTTGGAGGGCCCAGGTGGTTGTTGTTCGGACCGGGCAGAAAAATAGGATGGTCGTGGACTATAGCCAGACCATCAATAGGTTCACGCAGCTTGACGCGTACCCCCTACCCCGCATCGCGGATATGGTCAACCAGATAGCTCAGTACAAGGTGTACTCGACCATAGATCTGAAATCCGCTTACCACCAGCTCCCCATCTGCCCAGAGGACCGCCCCTATACCACCTTCGAGGCGGGCGGCAGGCTCTATCACTTCCTGCGCGTCCCCTTCGGTGTCACGAATGGTGTCTCTGTCTTCCAGAGGGAAATGGACTGGATGGTGGACCAGTGCCAACTGAAGGCCACGTTCCCATATCTGGATAACATCACCATCTGTGGTCACGACTGGTCGGATCACAACACCAACCTCCAACGATTTTTCCAAGTGGCCAAAGCCCTGAACCTTACTTATAACAGGGACAAGTGTGTGTTCGGAACCACCCAGCTCGCTATCCTTGGGTATGTCGTGGAGAATGGGGTAATTGGCCCTGATCCCGACCGTATGCGCCCCCTGTTAGAACTCCCTCTTCCCACCACCCTCAAAGCCCTCAGACAGTGCCTGGGCTTCCTTTTCTATTACGCCCAATGGGACCCTCATTATGCAGACAAGGCTCGCCCCCTGGTCAAGTCCACTGCATTTCCCCTCTCAGCCGAGGCCCGCGCGGCCTTCAGCTGCATTAAAGGGAACATTGCCAAAGCAACGATGCATGCGGTGGACGAGACCATTCCCTTCCAAGTAGAGAGTGATGCCTCTGACTTCGCGCTGGCTGCTACCCTCAATCAGGCAGGCAGGCCAGTAGCATTCTTCTCTCGTACCCTTCAAGGCCCTGAAATTCGGCACTCCGCAGTGAAGAAAGAAGCCCAGGCCATAGTGGAAGCTATTAGGCACTGGAGGCACTATCTCGCCAGCAAAAGGTTCACCTTGCTGACCAACCAGCGCTCAGTTGCGTTCATGTTCAGCAACCAACAGCGGGGCAAAATCAAAAAAGATAAAATTTTGAGGTGGAGAATAGAACTCTCCACCTACAACTATGATATCCTGTACCGGCCTGGAAGGCTCAATGAGCCCCCTGATGCCCTATCCCGGGGAGCATGTGCCAGCGCACAGCTCAACCAGCTATACGCCCTCCATGCAGATCTTTGCCATCCGGGGGTCACCCGACTTTACCATTTCGTGAAAGCCCGGAACCTGCCTTACTCCCTTGAGGACATCAGGACGTTGACCAGGGACTGCCAAGTCTGCGCTGAGTGCAAACCGCACTTCTACCGTCCTGAAAAGGCGCAACTTATCAAGGCCACCCACCCCTTTGAGCGACTGAGTGTTGACTTTAAGGGCCCCCTTCCCTCTACCGACCGCAATGCCTACTTTCTCAACATTATCGACGAGTACTTGTGGTTCCCCTTTGCCATCCCCTGCCCCGACACCACTGCCACGTCCGTCATAAAAGCCCTGCACCAGCTCTTCACTCTGTTTGGATATCCCTGCTATATCCACAGTGATAGAGGGTCCTCCTTTATGAGTGACGAGCTGTGCCAGTACCTGCTGGCTAGGGGCATTGCTACTAGTAGGACCATGAGCTATAATCCCCGGGGAAATGGACAGGTGGAGAGGAAGAATGCCACAGTGTGGAAGGCCACACTTTTAGCCCTTAAGTCAAAGGGGTTGCGGTCTCTCGATGGCAGGAGGTCCTCCCCGAGGCACTCCACTCTATCCGCTCCCTGTTATGCACGTCCACCAATGCCACCCCTCATGAGCGACTCTTTTCTTTTCCCAGGAAGTCTGTCACTGGGATCACCCTACCGGCTTGGCTGACGTCCCCAGGGCCAGTGCTGCTCCAGAAACATGCGAGGAGCAATAAATACTCCCCGCTGGTCTAGAGGGTTCACCTACTTCATGCGAACCCCCAGTATGCCTACGTGGTCTTACCTGATGGGCGGGAGGACACGGTCTCCATCCACGACCTGGTGCCCGCAGGAGCACCAGACCCCTACCCCGAACACTCCTCGGTAACTATGAACCCTGTACCCACCGAGGTGTATACCCACCTGACACCGCGCACACCAAGCCCTACACAGACTCCTCACGACACTCCCATACCAGGTACCTCACACACGCATGAGGGATCACTGACGCCTAGTGGGCTGACACCTCCAGTCAGGCCGGAACCAGCACAACCACCGTCTCCGGTGCAATCACCACCGGCACCTGTGCAATCACAGCCGGTGCTACATTGATCGCAGCGACAGATTCGACCACCTGATAGACTTAACCTGTAAATATACTTGTAAGAAACTTCGCCCCCTGGGGACTCTCTTTTAAAACAAAGGGGGGGGGGTGAATGTGGTGAACTACATATACCTGTCTGGACATGCCCCCCCGCTGACTACTCCTGTGGCTCCTCCCACAGACCATGGCTCCTCCCACAGACCCCTGTATAAAGGCGATTGGAGGCACTGCTCCTCCCTCAGTCTCCAGGATGTTGTGTGGTGGTCGCTTGCTGCTTGTGCTTTCTTCCAGCCAATAAAAGCCTACCTTAACTCACGTCTCCGAGAGTTATTGATGGTGCATCACCATGCAAGAAGGGGACTAGTGAGGGAGGCCAACAAGAGGCCTAGGACATCTCTGGAGGAGTTACAAGCTTCAGTGTCTGAGATGGGAGAGACTGTGCATACAACAACTGTCGCCCGGGTGCTTCACCAGTCGCAGCTTTATGGGAGAGTGGCAAAGAGAAAGCTACTGTTGAAAAAAATTCGTACAAAACCTCAGTTAGAGTTTACCAGAAGGCATGTGGCAGACTCTGAAGTCAGCTGGAAGAAGGTTCTATCGTCTGATGAAACCAAAACTGAGCATTTTGGCCATCAGACTAACGCTAGGTTTGGCTTAAGCCAAACACTGCACACAGTTAAAAACACACCATCCCTACCATGAGTCATGTGGTGGGGTGTGCTGTGGGGATGCTTCACTGCAGCAGGCCCTGGAAGGCTTGTGAAGGTAGAGGGTAAAATGAATGCAGCAAAATACAAGGAAATCATGGAGGAAAACCCGAAGCAGTCCGCAAGAGAACTGTGACTTGGCAGAAGACTTATTTTCCAACTAGACAATGACCCCAAGCATAAAGCCAAAGCTGCACAGGAATGGCTCAAAAACAACAAAGTTAATGACCTGGAGTGGCCAAGTCAGAGTTTAGACCTCAATCTAGTTGAGAATTTGTGGCTGGACTTGAAAAAGGCTGTTCAGTCACAATCCCCATGCAATCTGACAGAGCTTGAGCAGTTTTGTGAAGAAGAAAGGGGAAAAATTGCCATGTCCAGATGTGCAAGCTGATTGAGATCTATCCACACAGACTCAAGGCTGTAATTGCTGCCATAGGTGCACACTGACTTGAAGGGGTGAATACTGATGCAAACAATTATCTTGTGCTTTATATTTGTAATTACGGTAATTTAGATCATTTTGTAGAGACTCGTTTTCACTTTGACAGGAAAGAGTCTTTTTCTGTTGATCAGTGTCAAAAAGCCAAATCAAATCCACTGTCGATTCAATGTTGCAAAACAATAAAACAGGAATATTTTCAACGGGGGATGGGGGGGTGGTGTGTGTGTGTGTGAATACTACAATCAGGATGCACACAAGATGCAGTGGCGCTTTGTTTGAAACTCAAAAAAATTTTAGAAATTGAATTATTATCACATGTACTAAGACTGTGAAAAGCTTAATTTTGCATGTTATCCATCTAGGTCATTTAAAAATGCAAAGAGAAAAGCAGAGTTATGGTTATGGAGAAAGTTCCGTGCTGATTGCCAATAAGGTGTACGGGCCAGGATGAGGTAGACTGCGAGGGCAAGGCTTTATTGTTAATGCCTGCAGATGTCCATCGGGTACTCAAGGAGGCCAGATGTTCACCAGATTATACAAGGTAAATACCAGCTAGTCAGTCCAAACAGAGATGCTTATGGTTAAATCTTTGCGATATCTTGCCTGAGTACATTAAAAAAAACAAAACTACAGGCACAGGAAATCCAAAACAAAAACAGAAAATGCTGAAAAAACCTCAAGCAGGTAGGACAGCATCTAAAACAAGACAGTTAATGTTTCAGCTTGAAGACCTTTCGATAGCAATGAGGCTCTCTGATTTGTTGAGTCAGTGAAAACGCCAGTAAACAAACCTGCCATTCCTGTGATCCAAAGTGTTCTATATTCTTTATATTGGCAGACTAAGAGATGTAACCTGACCCCCCCCCCCCCCCCACCATCTTGGCGATGTTTCCTGCTGCTCTACATGACCTCCTCTTTCTTAACACGCTTTCAAGACAAGGCTCAGGCCCAGTGCCAACTGATAATTCATTTAACAACAGAGCTACCTGAGCAACATGTAGTAAGTAAAAATCAAACATACACTGTTCACTTTCATTCTCTTGCACAATTCAATAGGTTGCTACTCCAGGCCAACCAGTTCCTCTCCCAGCTCCATTATTGGGCTATAAAAATGTTAAAACTGCAAAGATGTAATTGCATAAAATTTTAAAAGGGAAGGCAAAGATACAGATGGATTGATAGCAAATTAAATTAACTAAAATGAAATGGACAAGATAAAACTTTACAAAGTATTACGAAAATCACAACACAGAAATGGACCAAATGACCTAACTGTTTGTTCCTGTGTTCATTCTCTCTCTTGTCTAACTTCTAATTATGCTTTAACAAAGCAAATCTCAAATTCTGACCACTGTCTATATTTTTTTTAAAAAACTCCTTTGAATTGCCCAATAAATGTACTGGAGTCTTGTTGCGGGGGGGGGGGGTTGCTTTTATCTATACATGAAATAAAAGCATCTTCTCAATACCTAGCCATGCAAAACTTCTTGTAATATTGACTATTTCTGTCTGCTAAAGAAGTCACAGCCTGTCCTATGCAGCCTCTCAGAGTTGGTGTCATTCTATTCAATCGTTTACAACTTGCAACTTCTCCAGAGTTTCTAAGTCCTTGTCTTCATCAAATGGAGATCACATTAGTTAGAAGCACCTCATAAGTTACATAATCAATGTGCTCTAAAACACCAACATCCTGTCCCTCTTTCTCAATTTTATACATAATCATAGAGCACATACTATGGAGCTTTTTGTTTTAAGAAGCAAATCTCAAATTCTGACCACCTGGTCTCCTGCCTAGACCCATTACTTGCACCAAGACCATAGCCCTCCATACCACTCACATAAATGTACCAATCCAAACTTATCATAAATGTTACAATTGAACCCACATTTACCACTTCCACTGGCAGTTCATTCCACTCTCACATCACTCTGAATGAAGGAGCTCTCCCTCAGTTTTCCCTTAAATACCTTTCACCCTAAACTTATAACCTCTAGACCGTAAGACATAGGATCAGAATTAGGCCATTTGGCCCATCGGGTCTGCTGCACCATTCAGTCATGGCTGATCCCATTATCCCCCTCCTCAGCCCCACTCCCCGGCCTTCTCCCCATAACCTTTGATGCCAGTCCAATCAAGAACCTGTCAATCCCTGCCTTAAATTCACCAAATGATCTGGCCTCCACAGCTGCATGTGGTAACAAATTCCACAAATTCACCACCCTCTGGCTAAAGAAACTTCTCCGCATCACTGTTATAAATGGATGCCCCTCTATCCCAAGTCTGTGCCCTTTTTTCCTAGGCTCCCCCACCATGGGAAACATCCTTTCCAGATCTACTCTGTCTAGGCCTTTCAACATTCAAAAGGTTTCAATAGGATCGCCCCCCCCCCATCCTTCTAAATTCCAACAAGTACAGACCCAGAGCCATCAAATGTTCCTTGTATGATAACCCTCTCATTCCCAGAACCTAGTTCTCATCTCACCCAGCCTAAGGGGTAAAAAGCCTGCATCTGTTAATAATCTGTTTTCATTTTGCTAATCAAGTAGATTTATTAAGCTGTTTTTTTTTACTTTCAGTGATATGTATAGTCATACCCCAAAATCCTGTGCTCCCCTACCCTATTTAGAGACCATTTCCAAGAAGTATCAAGATACATTTTCAAATTACCTGTCAAAATGTATTTGTCAATTGCAAACTCCCAGAGGTACTCCCAGAAATCTTCCTGTATTTTGTACACCTTATCTCTGTATTAACCACACCCCAAATATACTACCAATCACAAATTTTGCAATTGCTTTTTCAACCCAAATTATTTAAATGACCGGTGCACAATCTTTTTTCTTGAAGAACCAGACTAAGAATCCAAATTATATCCAAGGGCTGCTCATGCAAAACATAATTTATTTCAAGCAAGCACTCTCCAAGACTGAAATTTATAATCATGAGTATCAAGGTACAAATTCTATAGTTCTTTATGAAGAGTTTATATGCTGTGTGACTATGGGACTACAACACCACCGCATACATCATCCCAGGTGCTCCAGTTTGCCACCCCATCTCAAAGATATGTGGGTTGGTATATTATTTAGAACATAGAAGTTCAAGCCCTTCAGCCCACAATGTTGTGCTGACCTCTTAATCTACTCCAAGATCAATCCAACTCTTCCCTCCCCATAGCCCCTCATTTTCCTTTCATCTTCGTGCCTCCTTTTTATTTATAGATATGCTATGTACTTAATATTTCAGTAATATTTGAATAATATTGTAAATATATTGTTTGATTAAGCATTCTTGTTGTTTACATAATTCATTGTGAGTTATAGGTAAAAACATGTGAATGGTATATGTCATTATGCTACATCATATTGGCGCATCTCACTAAAGTGAAACAAAGCGTACATGTTCTCCCCGGCTGCGTGTTTTTCTTTTGATTAGTTTTTGGAGTTACAAAGCATAGCAAAATACAGTGTGAAACAGGCCCTTCTAGCCCCTTCAAGCTGCGCTGCCCAACGACCTACTGATTTAACCCTAGCCTAATCATGGGACAATTTACAATGACCAATTAACCTACTAACCAGTAGGTCTTTGGACTGAGGGAGGAAATTTGAGTACTCGGAGGAAACCCACAGTGGTGTTGCAGTTAGCACGATGCTATTACAGCTTGGGGTATCAGAATTTGGAGTTCAATTCCAGCATCCTCTGTAAGCAAGTCTGTACATTCCACCTGTGAAAAACATGTTACCTGTCCACTCTGTCAATGCCTCTTATCATCTTAGACATCTCTATCAAGTCGCCTTTCAGAGAAAAGCCCTCGTAAATTCTGCCCCATTTAAACCTTTTGCACTGAAAAGTTGCCAATCAATATTGGAAAAGTTGAAGTCTCCATGACAATAACCTTGTTATTTTTGCACCTTTCACCTTTCTAAAAGTTGCTTCCCAATTTGCTCCTGTGTCTCTGGTGCTGTTGGGGTGGGTATATAGAGTATTTCAATAGAGTGTATGCTCCTTTCCCGTTTCTGACTTCCTCCCACATTGCCTCAGTAGACAATCCCTCCATGGTGTACTCCCTTTCTGCAGCAATGATACTATTCCTGATTAGCAGTGCTACACAAACACCTCTTTTACCTCCCATACCTTTTGAACCATCTGATCCCTGGAATATCCATTTCTGACCTCGTGACAGTCAAGTCCCTACATCAGTAAGACAAAGGAGATAGTGAGGGACTTTATTAGGAAGACCAAGCCTGCACTGCTCCCTGTTACTATTGATGGAGAGGACGTGAATATGGTGAGGGGATGCACCTGGATGACAGACCTGAGTGGAGCACCAACACAGAGGCTGTGTACAAGAAGGGCCACAGTCACCTGTACTTCCTGAGGAGACTGAGGTCCTTTGGAGTATGCAGGCCTCTCCTTCACATGTTCTACCAGCTTGTTGTCACCAGTACAATCTGAATATGATGGTATTCTGGGGCAATGGCATCAAAACGGGTGATGCTAACCAGCCCAATAAACTGATTAGGAAGGCTGGATCTGTTATAGGAGTCAAACTGGTCAAGCCAGAGGCTGTGATAGAACAAAGCCCCTCCAGAAAATCCTGCCAATTCTGGACAAGGTTTCTCACCTTCTGTATGCCAGCTTGGCTGAACAGAGGAGCATTTCCAGTAATAGACTAAGAGAACTGCACTGCTCCAAAGAGCTCTATATGAAGTCATTCTTACCCTTGGCCATTAGGCTCTACAATGGTCCACCTATAACTGGGGAAGTGATAACTCCCTCCTGTTAAACTGTTATTAACCTCTGTTTATCACATCCTGCTATCACGGACACCCTGTGCAATACTACCATCATTTATCTGAACAGTGTGCACCCATTACTGTATAATATTATGGTCATTCTTGCAGTACATTTTTATCAGTGTGAACTTGCAAATCTTAAATAGCTCCATCCTCTGACCTGTCACTCTGGTTCCAAACTCCTTGCTAACCCAGTTTAAACCCTCCCAAAAGCATTAGCAATCCTACCTGCTGTGTTCCACCAGCATTTTGTGTGTGTTGCAGCAATCCTACCTGCAAGGATATTGGTCCCATTTGAATTCAGGTGTAACACATTCCTTTTGTACTGGTCATACCTTCCCCTGAAGAGATCCCTAAGATCCACAACTCTGAAACCATGCCCCCTACATCAATTCTTCAGCCATGCATTTATATGGCGTATCATCCTATTCTTTCCCTCAATGGTGCATAGCACAGGATGCAATCCAGAGATTACTAAGCATCAAGGTTTCAGCCTTCTACCTAGCTCCCTGTAATTACCCACTGTAAACTTCCCCCCTGTGTACATATAAATATTGAAATCTGGAAGGATTCTGAGATGTAAATATAGCAAGATTGAATTACAGGTGTCCCCCCCCCTCCCTTTACAAAGGTAGAGCGTTCCTATGAAACCTTTCTTAAGCCGAAATGATGTAATGCGAAGAACCATTAATTTATATGGGAAAAATTTTCGTAAAAGCAAAAATCCTCTTTGTAATACGAGAAGAGGTTACTAACGTTGGTCTTTTGTAAAAGCGAAGTGGCGTAAAGCAAACATTCGTAAAGTGGGGGAGACCTGTATAGGGAAAATTATTGTGTGGATCTGGGAATGCTCTGTGAATCAGCTCAGCCTCAATAAGCAGAAATGATCTCCTTCTGTGTTATAAGAAAATGTAGTAAGTATGGAATTATGAGCATCGGTTATAATGTAACTGAATAATTTGTCTTGAAACTATTTTACTTTGAATAGCCCCAGTTATTCAATAATTGTTTAATAATATCCTAGTTTTTCAAAACTACTAGTATTGCACCTTGGATACTAAAATTTCGATTGCATTACAATGAAATATTCCTGTGTCAAGTACGTGCTCGATTGTCATTCTTGATTTTAATTTTTCCTATTTTCCTTTCCATGTCTCCTCTCCATGTTGTATTTGGCCTGTTGCATCTATGTTTTTCTTTACTATATAATCATCTTTTAAATTGGATGATCCTGGAAATTTATTAGATACATTTTTGATTATAAATTGGGGGGGTAGCTTTAATATTCTCTGGTTTCCTAGTAAAATGATAGTCTTCAAAAGGAATTTTTTTTAATTAATTTCATTTCATCTGAACTTAGTAAATGACTCAGATGCGATGGATTGTGTTTGCAACTACAACCTTTATTTTTTATTGAATAGAAAGAAGTGTTGTTGAAGATGAATTGTATTAATGTTCTGAAAAAAAAGACCACTTTGTCTCTCAGCCTCTCCCACCCTGGCATTAAAGTTTGTTTGTTTTTTTTTTCATTTTCTGGCCAGTCAAATGTCAGACCACAAAGAAGCTACAATCATCTTTGCAGTTTCCAAACCAAGCTAACAAAACAGTCTGACCAAGCAGAGTTTCTGATTCTGATATGCTATGTGCATAAAGTACACCTTACCACCCCCTCCCCCAGAAAAAGTCTTGTCAACTCAAAAGCAAGTATAGCAAAATACTACCTGCTTCAGAAATCTAAAATTAGAATAGAGAGCTCTGGAAATGATCTATTCAAATTAGGCAGCATCTGTGAAAAGGGAAAGTTCATTTTTTTCTGCCCAAAATGCTTTCCAAGGGTTATTAACCTGAAATGTTCAGGCTGTTGATTGTTTTAGAGAACATAATTTACCACTATTTATTGGGCCATTTAATTACTTTTTACCTACTGCTTTTCATTTCTCAAGCAATTTACAATGATTTACAATATTTCATTAATAGTGCCTATAATTCATCAATATCACCAATGGTTTACAAATATCCATTTCTTTATTACAGGGTTTCTCAGCTGTGGGAGTTGACCAGAACAAGGGTTCTGTGAGAGATAGTGATTAAAAAAAAAACATCGTTTTTGAACTTCACGCAATGTGAGATACTAGCATTTGCAGTGGTGGGCATTGACCGAACACATCCATTAGCAATCTCATTTGAGATCTCCCAGCCCAATATAGCAGTGCACAGTAGGACAGTGTTTATTTGGTTGAGTCCATTCTCACTTTTTGACACGAGTGAAGGGAGGCTGTTGATATTTGGTGAGCACTGGATTGCATGAAGTGGAGGATGATAAGCTGATGAGGAGCATAATTGGTATTGCACGGAGAAATGGATGGCAAGTTGATGGTGAGCACTGAATTGCACGGAGAGGAGGTCGGTAGGCTGATGAGAAGCATCAAGCATTGAATGGACTCACCCAACTTGGGATGTGACATCAGCTACTCCCTCCCAAATTAACTCCCCCAACTTCCCCTTACATGCTGCCGACTGACTTATGGGAGTGAACAAACTACTGGTGTGCAGAAAATGGGAGGGAAATTTTCATTCCAAACACTATCCAATGGGGTGATTTTTGAAGAGGAGATATGAAATGGAAGAGGAGGATGCTAGGCCTATGGATAATTCTGATAAGGTTAATGATGAAGAATTACAATCTTGTGAGTTATTTCACTGCTCTAGTGCAACAACAGACACACAAAAAAAAATCCGTCTTTATATTGAAAGCTACTTATCAATGGGTTTTACATGGATTGGTAATCCAAGATATCCTATTACATTGTGCCTTGTTTACAGCAAAAACTTGCAAATACAGCAATGGCTCCAGCAAAATTGAAAAGACACAACTGCAAATCACAGCCACATTAATTTAAACAGCTATTGGAATCTAAAAATAAACACAAGGTTTTTTGTTAATACAGTCACAGTCAGTAAAAAGATCTAGGAATCAAGTTATTTAGTAGCAGAACTTGTAACCCAGAAAAGGAAAAGTCACACAGTTGGTGAGAACCTAATAATGCCAAACTGTAAAATTAGAGTGGGTAAAATGCTAGGACAAGAGGCAGGATGAGAAACTGAAAAGGTTTAACTTTCAAACAGTACAATAAGTCGACGTATTGATGACATGTCACCTGATGCTGAATGTATTTTGTGTGATAAACAGAAAAAAAACAACAGCGTCTCTAACCAGGTTGATGAGTCAACAGATTTCACCAATAAATGTCATGTTGTAGCATTTTTAAGATTTGTAAATGATGGTGAAATTCAAGCAAACTTTTTTCTGTTGCAAAGAGCTGCCCAAAACAAGCAAAGGCCAAGATATATTTAATGTCTTGTCTTCACATCTTGAAACAAAAGGTCTGTCTTGGAGGAAATATGCTGGCATCTGTACTGATGGTGCCCTATCAATGGTTGGTTCCATAAGAGGTTTTGTTTCTCTTGTAAAAAAAAAAAGAAAATCATGACATTGTCACAACACACTACTTTCTTAATAGAAGAGCAAATATCAAAAACTCATGGAGATGAAATGAAAAAAATTTTGATACAATGCTACAAAAAAAAGGTTAACTTAAACATAGACCAGTGCACTCAAGAATGTTTAAAAACCTGTAAAAACCTGGACAAAAAGCATACCAATCTCCCGCTACCTACAGAAATCCAGTGGCTTAGCAGAGGAAGAGTTCTCACAGGGTGTTTGAGTTGAAAGGTGAATTGCAGGAGTAATTTCAAGAAAATAATAAGCCAGATTTTGCTGAGTGCTTTGAAGATGAAGAATGGCTGCAGAAACTAGCCTCCTTAGCAGGCATCCTTCATCATATGAACCAGTTGTACAAGTCTCTGCAAGGCTTGCAGAAAATGTTTTGACTTCAGATGACAAGATTCTTGGATTTAAAAGGAAACTGAATCTTTGGAAAAAATCATGTTGGAAAAGGAAATCTTGAAATATTTCCACTGCTCCTTGGGCATGAGAGTGAGGAAGGATATCAGAAAGTCTCCAGTGTTATTGAAAACAACCTGAAAGAACTGCAGAACAAAATTGAACGGTATTTTTCCTCCTTTTTAACAGAAGGATATGACTGTGTAAGAGACACTTTCTTTGAATCTTCTACTCAGCCTGAGAACTTGAGTTTGAGAGAAGAGGAAGAACTTTGTGAACTGCAGTCTGATTGTGCACTCAAGATGCAATTTACTGACCTGCCCCTGTCCAAGTTCTGTATTTCTGAAAAAGAGCATCCTGCCATTCATAGGAAAGCAATGAACACTTCCCTGCCATTTTCAAATTCCTACATGTGTGAGCAAGCTTGTTCTTGTTTAACAAGCATTAAGAGCAAGGACAGAAATTGTGATTTCAGTTGAAGATGAAATCCACATGTGTATATCTCAAGTTTGACCCAGAATTAAGTATTTGTGCAGCAAAAAAAAAATCACAGGTTTCACATGCTAGGCCTAAATTTGAGCCTAATCACTGATCATGTCACTTAGTCACAAAATCTTGTATAAAATTGTCTTATTTTTATTCATAATGCTTCAGCTTATGGTTTTTAGTAACTTTTCTATTTAACATTGTCAACAATTTTTCAAGTTGTAAATAACATTAATTAAACCCTTTATTTAAATCAAATCCACCGAGCCTAGCTTTTTAAAAAATAAATCCCATTTTGGATTAAGCCAGAAATTTATTATGTTTGCCTTAAGAGTTTTTAAAATTTATGAAATGGAAAGAAAGAAATCAATTTGAAGAAATATAAGCTTAACTAACTGTCTTTTTCCCAGGAAAAGTTGGCTATAAATTCATTCTCTACTCAAAAGAACATTGACAATTATTTTCTGATTATTATATCTGCAACGTATTGATCATGCTAACGTATCGTGAGCTGTAGATATAATACTTATTTATTTTAAAATACAGTGGTTCCCCAAGACCTGAAAATTAATTCAGGGGTTCCTCCATGGCAAGAAGGTTGAGAAAGGCTGCTTTGTTATCACCAGTGGTTCATTAATTATTAAAATAATCAAACGTCATTTTTGTAATGTAAAGAGTAGGTAAAGATTAGGTAAATGATAAGGTTGCAAGGTGAAATTAATCTAATTGTTAGCACTAAATTCTTTTTGTAGGTATCGGTCATCACCATCTTCAGTGAAATGAGGGAAAAGGCTCATAGAACAGATCAAATATTTTAAACAGTCTTCTAGAACTTATAAAGTTGTAATTAATCCATATCTGTGACTATCTCACAAATCAGGATCCAACCCTTTTAAATTTCATGATCATCTCAGTAAAAGAATTTCTAGGTCTCCATGTCCACTTGGCCACCAACACTTGTAGCCTCACCTGCAGCCCGAAAGTGGTAGGAATACAGCACAATTTTACAACTACCATCTGTTTATCACAGTCAATTCCAGCTTTCTCTCCTGAAAGGACAAATTTGTCAAGAGCTCATTAAAATAATGGCCACACTGAAAAAAAAGATATTCACCATAAATGTCTCATTGCTAGAGCAATTCACACCATTGATTCTTCTCTCTATCTTTTTCTGCTTTAAATATTTATCCAATTTTCCCTTAATAGTGCAAGGGCCTTAACCACTCCTGTTGCAAAATGCAATTTGCATAAATAACTCTCCATGAAGAGATTTCACCTGACCTCTCTCCTCACTTTTACATTGTTAACTTTGTGTCTCAGAGTTCCCCATTTGAAAGGATTTTGAATAATAGCAGATTGTATCTCAATGGGTACGTCCAGTGATTTCAGTATTTCTACACGTTTAACATAAGAACATCAGAAGTAGGAGCAGGAGTATGCCATCTGGCCCTTTGGGCTTGCTCAGGAGCACAGGAGGAGTATCCGTTTGGGTGACTCAGAGAAATCGGCAGTAGCAGAACATTGCATTTGCAATGGCCATGGGATTGACTTCGACGGCACAAAACTACTGTGCCCCGCCAACAGCTTTTGGAAGCCATTGAAATAAAACTTGAGGAAAAGAATCTTAACAAAGATGAAGGTCTCGCTCAAGTAAGAACTGGAATTCACTTGTAAAGAAGTTGGGTCAGCAGAAACCTGATTGGATGAGGGACAGATGACAGTGGTATAAATACCACCAGATTAGACATACCCAGGCACCATCCCTGATGAAGATGGCAGAGTTTGTCATCAAAAGATCTGTGGAAATCAGTACCTGTACCCGGCTGGAAGCTGGAGAAGAGTTTATTCGTCACATATGCTGGGAAAACACTAGATACTTCTAGTGTTTTCCTTTAGCAGGGAAATCAAGTAGAGGTCTGCTGACGGCTTTGACCTTCAGTTTGAAAAAACATAAAATGTACAGCTTAGCATCTGCTAGAGGTGAAGCACATTTCAACAAGACAACAATCTTAGTCAAGAAAACATTGCTTGATTTTGGAACCAACTAGACTAAGGCACATCCTTCAATCAAGGTGCACTGACTTTTGGGAAGTTGACCATATGGACAGAGAGTGACATACCAAATGACATGCCTCGGCATTGTTAAAGCATTGATGTGCACATTGCTTCACACTTCAGCAACATTTGTTATTACCCGAGTTGAAGAGATATTATGTAGTCTTTTTCAAATATGTAGTATCTTATTTATATCAAACAAGTGCACAGCCCCTTGATTCTAACCAAATCACTTAGTAAACAATGTGTTTAACATGCAAAGTAATGATATGGCATCATATTTTCAGAGAGATTATTTAATTTTTCAGGTAAGCATATGTGAGGAAATACTCTGGGCAAATTTGAATGGATTACCCAGCCTCAGTCCGAAAATCTCTGCTGCTGTTTTATACTCTCAAGTCACTGTTTAAAATGGCAAAGTTTTGATGTAAAATGATAATAACATTACTTAGATCTAATTCCAGGTTCACCACTGCCTTAAGTGTATTTTCAGTTAGAGTGGTTATAATAAAGGATTTCACTGAAACCTATTGAAAATTGCAAAGCCCAGATAGAGTGGATGTGGAGATAATGTTTCCTATAGTGGGGGAGTCTAGGAGTAGAGGGAGGGATATCCATTTAGAACAGAGATGAGGAAAATATTCTTCATCCAGTTGCTTCATATCAGGCTGCTTAATAAGGTAAGAGTCCGCTGTATTACAGGAAAGGTATTAGTATAGATAGCAGATTGGCTGACTGGCAGGAGGCAAAGTGTGAGAATAAAGGAGGACCTTTCTGATTGGCTGCCAGTGTCTAGTGGTGCAGCGCAGGGATTGGTGTTGGGACCACTTCTTTTCATGTTATGTATTAATAATTTGGATGAAGGATTAATTATTAATTGATTGCACTGTGGCCAAGTATGCAGATGATACAAAGATATGTGATGAGCAGGTAGCATTGAGGAAGCAGACTGTCTGCAGAAGGATTTAGACAGGTTAGGGGAATGGGCAAAGGGGCAAATGGAATATAATGTAGGGAAGTGCACAGTCATGCACTTGTGCAGAAGGAATAAAAGCATAGAGTATTTTCGAAATGGGGAAAAAAATTCAAAAATCAGAGGTGAAAAGGGTCCTTGTGCTGGATTTTCTACAGATTAATTTACAGGTTGAGTTTGTGGAAAAGGTAACTGAAATGTTGGCATTTATTTCATGGGAAATAGAATATAAAAGTAAGGAGATAATGCTGAGGCTTTATAAAATGCTAGTCAGGCCGTACTTGAAGTACTTTCAACAGTTTTGGGCCCCGTATCTCAGAAAGGAGGTGTTGTCATTGGAGAGAGTACAGAGGAGGTTCACGAGGATGATTCTGGGAATAAAGGGGTTAACATATGAGGAGCATTTAGCAGCTTTGGGGCTTGTCTCTTTGGAATTTAGAAAAATGCAGAGCAATCTCATAGAAACCTGCCGTATGTTGAAAGGAGTAGATAAGGTGGATGTGGAGAGGATGTTTTCGGTGGTGGGGGTATCTAGAACTACAGAGCATAGCCTCAAATTGAGGGGCGACCTTTCAGAAGAATTTTTTAGACAGAGAGTAGTGAATCTGTGGAATGCTGTGGAAGCCAAGTCCGTGGGTATATTTAAAGCAGAAGTTGATCATTTCTTGATTTGGCAGAGCATCAAAGGAAGTGGTGAGATGGCAGGTGTATGGGGTTGATTGGGATCCAGGATTAGCCATGACAGAATAGTGGAATAGACTTGATGGGCTGAATGGCCTAATTCTGCTCCTATGGTCTTTAGTTGCATGTTGAGTTGGTAGTAAAGAAAGCAAATTCAATGTTAGCATTCAATTCGAGAGGACTACAATACAAAAAGCAAGGATGTGCAGTAAGGCTTTGGTCGGGCCACACTTGGAGTAGTCCCTATCTATGAAAAGATGTGCTGGCATTGGTCTAGAGGAGGTTCATGAGAATCATGCCAGGAATGAAAAGGTTAACATATGAGGAGCGCTTAATGGCTCTGTGCCCGTACTCACTGGAGTTTAGAAGAATGGGGGGGTGGGATCTTATTGACATTTATCAAATACTGAAAGGCCGAGATAAAGTGGATGTGGAGAGAATGTTTTTATACTGGGGGGAAATCTAAGACCAGAAGGGCACAACTTTGGAATTGAAAGACACCCATTTCAAACAGAGTTGAGGAAAAATTTCTTTAGCCAGAGGGTGGTGAATTTGTGGCAATAGACCGCTGTGGAGGCCAAGTCATTGGGAATATTTAAAGTGGAGGTTGATAGGTTCTTGATTAAGTCAGGGCATCAAAGGTTATGGGGAGTAGACAGGAAAATGGGGTTGAGAGGTATAATAAATCAGCCACGATAGAACGACAGAGCAGCCTCGATAGGCCAAATGGCCTAATTCTGCTCCCATGTCTCATGGTCTAAAAGTTTACTTTTATAATCAGTGTCTTCAAATGGTACTGTATTATTAAATCAGAAGCAGAAAAGTTATAGGAAAACAGTCTCATTGACAAAATCAGTCTATTTAAAACACTTTTACCCACTGACCATTAAATAAAAAGTAGCACTGATGCTAAGACAGGAGGCTTCTCAGGATAAAATGAGCTTCTGCATATATATGTATCCATTGAGGAAACAGGAGACATTTTTTTCCTTTTCAAATTTGTCTCCCTGTTCTGATGACTGATCAAGAATGCAAAACAAAATTTACTTTACGTTTAAATTGAGTACCCTCTCTGTGTTTTGGCAGTAAATTCTTTGCACACCACTAACCACACTAATCTCTTGCTTCTCAATCTCCATTCTTCCAATTATTTCTTTAAAATGAATGGAACTAGGTGCCCCAAGCTTTATAGCACTCGACCTTCACTCAAACAGAAAAAGCTTCAAAAAATTTCTCGTAATATGACCACAGCAGGTTACCTAGCAATAAAATTCACAGTACGTTTGTCTGCCCCAATAACCAATAGCAAGCTGATGGGTGTTTAAAAAAAACACAACAGCATTCCAAATATTTCCCTCCCCGGCTTCTGGGTCCAATTTCCCCATCCCTCAGTAAAGCTCACCAAAGCAAATTAACATTTCTAATGAAAATACATTCAAAGAATATTCTCAATGACCACCTAACACCAAGTGTTCATATGACTGCATATATTAAAACAGAACCTGTGGTAAGCATTCAGAACCAGTTTGCAAGCTAGTAAAGGTTAATAGGAACTGCTTCTGAATGCTAAAATGCATGGTGGTGACCTGGGAGTAACTGTGATTATAGGCCATGCTTAAAAGTCTATGAAAATGTGGAGTTCATTTGCCTAATTCCTTGCATTACAGTGGCATTCCTTGCAAATTCCCTTGGGAGAACCAAAGTTTGAATGCTGTTATATTTATGTCTTCTTCAAGACCTTATATCAATAATTAAATATTAGAAACTCAATTGGCCATACTAGAAAATTATCTCAAAAGTTCAGCTTCCACTCGATACAGGATACATGTTTTCAGCAGAACTGGTGCATAAGGAAATGTAATTTAGAATACATTTTTACTATAAATTAATTGTTGTAACTTTGTCTAATTTTTGTAGACTATAGCTGATGCACGTTTTGTGTTACGCCTTCCAGAATGCCCAGTTCCGCCAACTCCCAACAGCCAACTTTCTTCAGTTCATCTGTTTCTGCTAAATTCTTTATCATGACTTCTAAACATGTCTATTCCATAACACTACTAGACAATGTTCTTTATTCTTCTTTTTATGAACTCAAAGTTGCCCATATCTACCATCAATATTCAGCTCCAGACCCTTCATCTGGACAGTACCCTAGGTACTCCAGTCCAAATGAAGGGTCTGGAGCTGAAACAGATCTTGCTCGACCTGCTCAGTTCCTCCAGCATCTTCTCTGTTGCTTTAGCTGTCTGTGTTAGGGCTTCTTCCTACAGGTTTGCATCAATACCGTTTGACAACACACCTGCTAAAAATGTCAAGGGTGATTTTTTAAAATCCTAATAGAAGTTGTTAGCTTAATCATCCTGCTAAACAGGGGCACCAGATTGGAATATGGTGATCACATTCAAAATTCAGATTATTTTGCAGTGTAATACAGTCATGTCAACCACTAGAACTAATAATTAAAGAATACTTTAAAGGAGTCCTAATGTGCAGAAGGTATTTGTGCCCATGAATCATTATCGCTATCATTATGTGCCTTGTATGTGATGTAGCCAATCGTGGTCTCTATGACCATGACTGTTCTTGGCAAATGTTTCTACTGAGGTGGTTTGCCACCTTTACAAGATGGGTGACCCCAGCCATTATCATTGCTCTTTAGAGATTGTCTGCCTCGCGTCAGTGGTCGCATAACCAGGACTTGTGATATGCACGAGCTGCTCACACGACCATCCCATAGCTTCCCATGCCGTGACCCTGACTTGGGAGTGGGCTCAGCAGGTACTACACCTTGCCCAAGGGTCACCTGTAGGATAGCGGAGGAAAGGAGCGCCCTACACCTCCTTTGGTCGAGACGTATCTCCACCACGCCACTCTATACAAACCCTGAACTGGATTCGGACCTCACACATTCACCTCCCGCAGACCAGTAACAAGTGTCATTCTGCTTCACTTAACCGAGAGGCCAGCAGATGGCAGCCCCCAAGTGAAAAAAAGTGTTTGCGACACAAATATACACGCACCGCACGCACACTACACCAAATTAACTTTACATTTGAGCAATACCATAAGGAAAGAAGAGATGCGTTCAGAATAAAAAAGGGAATATTTCACAAATCGAAACAAAAAGGGCGCTGCGGTTCTCGTTAAACGCATCCGTTGTTTAAATAAGCCAGCTATTTTTCCTAAAAGAGTCCTTTCTGTCACTTTCAAAGTCTAGGGTTACCTGTTCATGTCCAAAGCGAACGAGCTGATGGCGGTGCAGGTCCGAAAGACTGGGTACTCTGCTCAACTTTTAACTGGCGTCCCCGTCAGAGAGAAAAAAAGCTCTTCCGCCACAGCTGCCTTGTCCACACAGCCTGGGACAGACAGATCCCTGCAGTCTGCACGCCGCTGAAGAAGCAACTGAAGCCACGCATATACAGCCAGTCCGCGGACTCTACCTGAGCAGCACCGCGCCGGAAAAGTAACCCACTCCGTGAATCTAGGCGACTCTCATTCATCAAATGAGCAACAGTCCACTTCCTGTACCTGGCCTGCTGCCTAACCGTCTGTACCTCAATTACCCTCACCCTCCCCGGCAGCGGTGCTACTCAAAACTTGGACACTCGCACGTGTTGTAAAATAGCAATGCTATTAGTATTCAGCATGGAGCCGTTCCACTGCACGGGAGGTATACACAACTCAGCTAGCACATTACTCTGCCAGATCAGGCCCACCCTACCAGCACCACACCAAAGGACGCTCGTTTCTGAATTCTCCTGGTGATAGCAATCAGGATTAAATATATCTCCCCATTCACACAGAAGGACAAATCTTTGGTCACCCAATCACCTTTCCCTGAAAGGTCATTAACATGTTCATCTGTGTTTCCCTCTCCAGAGATGCTGCTGAACTGTTGAGTATTCCCTGTTTTTCCACATTCCATCAGATTTCCACCATTTTGCTTGTGGAGCGTGATTGGGAGACACAGAAGAAGTTGGATTTGCTTTATTAATGTCATATGCAGAGAAACAGTGAAAAGTGTCTTGTATGCTGTACATGCATAACATATTATTATAAATGCATTGAGTTACAGCAAGCTAATAACAATGCAGAATAAAGTGGAAGAGCTACATAGAAAGTGCAGTGTAGGTAAACAATAAAATGCATGATCATAATGAGATAAAATGAGAGGGTGAGGGTGAGGACATCTGTCGGTCAGAGTTGACCATGGGTATTGCATCCCAGCTATATAGATACGTAAGCCTGGGCAGTACGATATGGAAAACAAGTTGATGCCCATGTAGCAAGCTCCCCCTCTCCACGCATCTGATGAATCCAAGGGAATGGCATAGACTGATACGTTTTGGTACCAGCAGCACTGCAGGAGTTGCCAGTCAGCAAAGAACTCCTCGTAGGATTGCCTTAGGGACTTCTGCTCCAGATTGTTCCCTTGGGGTTGACTCCCGAAGCCTCCCCATGACTGGGTATAGCTGCAAGGAAGCGGAGGTTTGAGATCAGAGTTTTCCTTCTCCTAGGTGAGCTGCCAACCATGGCTGATAAGCCCCATCTGCCTGAAGCAACTGGTTTTAAGCCACCACTGCCCCTTCTCCCATCAGTAGAAATGGTTCCGCCAGGCTTAGTAGATAAGCTACACATGAAGGCCAAGACCTGGACTTGGTTGTCAGAGGCTATTTGAGGCACGCACCATTGGGAGCATTTAATAGTAGTGGGAGCTTGAACCCATTACCACTCCTGGCTATAACAACCTTAAGGATCCTAGAATGAGAGGTCAGGACTCCATTTTATCATACCAAAGAACTATTTCATAGTCTTATAACAGAACAGAAGTTGCCTGACCTTGGTAGTATGTGTTTTCAGGCTGGTGCATCTTCTGCCTGAGTGTCTGGGGTGTGTGGTACTTTGATTGTGCTGGCTGCTTTACTGAGGCAGCGAGGACTATAGACAGAGGGGAGGCTGGTTTCTGTGACCTGCTAAACTGTGTCAACAATTCTATGCAGCTTCTTGCAGTCACATGCAGCTCAGTTACCATACCAAGCTGTGATGCAACTAAGTAGAATGCTTTCCATTGTGTATCAGTAAAAATTGGTAAGGGTTGACAGGGACATGCCAAATTCCTTTAGCCTCCTGAGGAAGCAGAGATGTTGTGGATTTTCTCGGCCATAGTGTCTATGTGGTTGGACCTGGGCAGGATACTGATGATGTTCGTTCTTAAGGTCTTGAAGCTCTCAACCTCATTACCATTGATGTAGACAGGAGCACATGCACTGACCCACCTTCCTGATGTCAATGACCAGCTCTTCATTTTTCCTAAGATTGAGAGAAAGGTTGTTGTCAATGATGTTGATGATAATGTGGTAGACTGGATCAACAAATTTGCAGATGTCACCAAGATTTGGGGCACAGTAGACATCAGGGAAGGCTATCAAAGCTTGCAGTGGGACCTAGATCCACTAGAAAAATGGGCTGAAGATTGGCAGATGGAAATTAATGCAGACAAATGTAAGGTGTGGCACTATGGGGGGGACATAGCAGGATAGAACTTATACAGTGAACTGTAGGACACTGAGGATTGTGACGGAATAGGGGGATCTGGTAATATAGGTGTTTAATTCCTTGAAAGTGGCATCACAGGTCGGTATGGTCGTAAAGAGAGTTTTTGGCACATTACCCTTTGGCACATTGATTTATGTATTGAGTACAGGAGATGGGATGTTATGTTGAAGTTGTATGAGACATTGGTAAGGCCTCATTTGGAGTATTGTGTGCAGTTGTAGTCACTTAGCTACAGGAAAAATATCAATAAGATTGAAAGAGTACAGAGAAAATTTACAAGTACATTGCTGGGATTTGTAGAGAAACACTGAACAGGTTGGGGTATTATTCCCTGGAGGGTAGAAGAATGAGGGGATATTTGATGGAGGTATACAAAGCAGGCTTTTCCCACTGAGGTTGAGTGACACTACAACTAGAGGTCATGGGTTAAGGGTGAAAGATGAAATGTTTAAGCGGAACATGAGGCAGAGCTTCTTCATTCAGAGGGCAGTGAGAGTGTGGAATGAGCTGTCAGCAGAAATGGTGGATGCAGCTTTAATTTCAACATTTAAGAGAAATTTGGATAGGTACATGGATGGGAGGGGTAAGGAGGACTATGGTCAATGAGACTAGGCAGAGTGGAGCACCTTCGCTCTGTCCACCAAAAGTGGAACTTTCTGGAAACCCAACATTTTAATTCCAGTTCCCATTCCCATCTTGGCATTTTGGTCCATGGCCTCCTCTTGTGCCATGATGAGTCTACCCTCAGGGTAGAGGAGAGCAACACCTTATATTCCATCTGGTTAGCCTCCATCCTCAAGGCATGAATATTGATTTCTTCTTTTCTTCTCTAGTAAAAAAAAATTCCCTCACCCTCTCCTCTTTTTCTATTCCCATACTACCCTCTTACTCTTCTGACCTGCCTATGGCCTACTCTGGGTCCCCAACTCCTTCCCTTTCTCATATGGTCCACGCTTCATTCCTCACCAGCTCTTTACCTTTCCTACCCACCAGACTTCACCCATTACTTTCTAGCTATCCTCCTTACCCTCCCGTCCTCTCCTTCTTTTAAGTTCTGGTATATTCCCCCTTCCTTTCCAGTCCTGAAGAAGGGTCTTGGCCTGAAAAGTCAATGGTTTATTCTCTTCCAAAGAAGCTGCCTGAACTGCTGAGTTCCTCTAGCATTTTGTGTGTGTTGCAGGTAGAATTATAGTTTGGCATGGCCTCGATGGGCTGAAGGGCCTGTTTCTGGGCTGTGGTGCTCTATGGTTGCATGACTGATGACACCATATTACTAAGTTCTTTGTCTCCTTTCTGTACTCCAACTCATCATCAGTGGAGATTTGACCCACTATGGTGGTATTATAGGGTTAGAGGAGAATCTGGCCACTCACTCATGAGTGTTCAGGGTATAGACTAGGGGTCTGAGGATGCACCTTGTGTTTAGAATAATGGTGGTGGATAGGTTACTGCCTATCCTTAATGATAGCCATCTGTTGGTCAGGAAGTCAAGGATTCAATAGCAGAAGGGGGCATTGGTTTGGAGTTTGGTGATGCTTGTTTGGAATTATAGTAATTTAGGCGGATCTGTAGTAGAGTCTGTAAAGTCTGACATCTGTATTTTTACTGTCTAGATGCCCCAGGGATGAATGTAGGGCTTGGGAGATGGCATCAGCCACAAGATCTATTTTGGTTTGAGGCAAATTGCAAAGGGTAAAGGTTATCTGGAAGACTGGTGTTAATGCATGCCACAACAAACCTCCTGAAGCACTTCACGATGGTAGATGGGCGGAGGGGGTTAAGACAAGCTACCTAGTTTTTCTGATGTACTGGGATGATTTCTTAAATGAGAAAGGAACCATTGATTGAAACAGAGAGAGGTTAGAAATGCCTGCAGATAACCTGGCAGCTGATCTGCTCAGGATCTAAGGACACAGCCAGGGACATCATCTGGGCCTGATGCTTTTCACGGGTTTAATCTCCATAAGACTGATGTTACGTCTGTAAGTGGCTGTGGGTTCAGGTGCACTGAAGGCTGTTGGGGTGGATGGTGACATTACCATTCCCCTCTGTTCAAAACAGAAATAGAATGTGTTAAACTCATCAGGAAGGGATGTGCTGTTGTTGGCAGTGCTGCCTGATTTCAGTTTATAGCCCTCTATAGCATGTAAGCCCTGCCACAACTGATAGCTGCTCTGTGACTCAGATTTGCACTGGTACTGCAGGTGCTGCAAAAAGACTGCAGTTGTTGGAATCTGGAGCAGCATACGATTAGCTGGTGGAACTCAGCTGGCTGAGCAGCATCAGTGGGAGGAATGGAAGTATAACAAGTATAAAAGTGAAGCTTAACTTTGAGATCAGCAGAGCTCAATTTTTCATCATTTGCTTTCTTTGGCAGTTTATTTAGTTTCAGATGATATGTTCCAGCTTCTTGCCAACACAATTTCTCACTGAACTGAAAAAAGTCTTCCATTTGTGTAACTTTGTTGTCCCTGAGCAATTCGCAGCTTTTCACAACTCATGAGTTCATTTTGAACTGTTGTCACTATTGCCTTGGAGCCATCCACATTACAAGACGTTAAAAAAAGCAATCAATTAAATGAACCAGCGGATACTGCCTAATCTGCTGAAAGTCTATTGTAGCACCATCCAGATATGCCACCTTCTCACGGCTACCATGGGTAGGAGGTACATTAGTCTGGCGTCTCATACATCAGGTTCAGGATCAGCGACTTCCCTTCAACTATTCAGTTCTTGAGTCAACTGCACAATCCTAATGACTAGAGTTTAGCAATACTATACCCACTTTGATCACTTTGCACTAAAATGGATTTTTAAAAAAATCTAATAGTGTTTTTGTAAAAATTACTGATAAGCTGATTATATGATATGATGTGCCTGTGATGCTGCTGCATTTAAGTTGTTCAGCATACCTGTGCATACGTGAACTTGTCCATCTGACAATCAACTCATCTTTGAATTTATTTTATGTTTTTATTTCAGATTTCCAGCACCTGCAGTGTTTTATTTCTGAGTGAATTACATAATTTGTTCTTGGAAGAGTTAATTGAGAAAAGGCCAATTAAATTTAAAATTTTAATTTAATTAAATTTTTTCAGGGTGTCTCAAATCACATTACTATACTGTTTGTTATATTCTGATTGATTAGTGTATGTTTTCTTAATTTAAGATATACAACAATAAATGGTGTACAGAAGTTTCCACGAACAACAATGTGGGTGATGAAGACACAAAAGTCAAGTCAAGTCAAATCAAGTTTATTATCATTTAACTATATACATATATACCATCAAATGAGACAACGTTTCTCCACACCAGGGTATAAAGCACAGTAGTACACATAATACTCATGTAACACACAATAACTTGGGAAAGTAAGAATAAAATCTACAAATGAGTTATGGATAAACAAGCTAAATTGCGTAAATTACATATTATAAGGTATAGAACAAATTAATTAATTGATGACTGTTTGAATATGATGCAGTGAAGAGTTCAGAAGCCTAATGGCCTGAGGGAAGAAACTGTTTCCCACCCTGACCGTTTTTGTCTGATGCGGCATCAGAGCCTCCTGCCTGATGGTAGAAAGTCAAAGAGAATGCTAGATGGCTGGGTGGGATTCTTGATAATACAAAGAGCCCTGTGTACGCAGAGCTCCTGGTAAATGTCTCTGACGGATGGTAGGGAGACTCCTATGATCCTCTCGGCCATTCTCACAGCCCTTTGTAAGGACTTCTGTTCTGATGCTTGACTGCTCCCATACCAGATGGAGATGCAACTTGTCAGGATGCTCTTAGTGGTGTTCCTGTAAAATTCAGTCAAGATGGCGGGGGTGGAGAAGTCTTGCTTCCCTCAATATCGTTGGCAAATGGAGGTACTGCTGTGCCTTCTTATTCAGGGAGGTGATAGTAAGAGACCAGGTGAGGTCATTGATGATGTGAATTTCCAGGAATTGGTACACTTAACTCTCTCTATAGAGAAGCCATGTATGCACAGAGGGGGATGCTTTATCTGCTTTCCTGAAGCCCACAATCATTTCTTTTGTCTTCTCCATATTCGGAGTTAGGTTGTTGTTCTCACACCAGTCCACCAGCCACTCCACTTCCTCTCTTCACTCTGTCTCATCTTTGTTCTTGATAAGGCCAACCACTATTGTGTCATCTGCAAACTTAATGACACGGTTTGATCTGGATCTTGGGATACAGTCAGGCATCAGCAGTGTGACTAGTAGTGGGCTGAGCATACAGCCCTGGGGAACACCAGTCCTCAGTGTAATAGGACTAGAGACATTGCTGCCCTCACAGACTGGCTGTGGCCTTTCCATTAAGAAGTTCAGGATCCAGTTACAGAGGGAGGTGTTGAGACCCAGTGATAACAGTTTCCTCACGGGTGTCTGGGCTCTGATGGTGTTAAAGCCTGCAGGTGCTGGAATCTGGAGCAACAAACTCTCTGTTAGAGGAACTCAGTAGGTTGAGCAGCACTAGAAGAAGGAAAATGAATTGTTGACATTCTATGCTGAAATGCTCTATCAGAAATATATGTGGAGAAGGAAGATAGCCATTTTAAAGATGAGGGGGAGGGTGGTGAGACATGGGCCAATAGTGACTAGGGACCAAGCATGAGTGACAGATTACAGGCAGGTTGACCCAGGTAGGGGAGAAAGAGATGTGGGCAGGTGGATGATAGATAGGGGCAGGCAGATTGTGCCGTGGGTGGGGGGAGAAGGTGAGGGTGAAGACAGAGATTGCTGCTAGAGGGTGATGTGGAAACAGAAAGGCTACCAGAGTTAGAGTATCAGAAATAAGGAAGATGATAATGGGGAACAGTAGAGGAGAGTTAGGCAGATGGAGCCAGCTGGGGGTTTGTGGGTGGCTGTACAAAATGGGATAAAAATAAATGGGCTAGAGTTGGATCAGGTTGGGGGGGGGGGGGAGATCACATGAAAATGGAAAATTCAATGTTTCCACTATCAAGGTGGTATCTGAGGAATGGTCCAGTAGTTTCTGTTGGGCCTCACCCTGTTAGTGGAGAAGGTCAACGACTGCTGTCAGAACAGGAAGACATGCAACCCGGAGCTCAGGATGGCCATTGTGGACAAGCATAAGTGCTTTGCAAATCAGTTGCACTTGTTTGCTTTTGTGTGGAGTTTGCATGTTTCCCCTGTGACCACGAGAGTTTACTCTGGGTGCACTGCTTTCCTCCCATTCCTAAAAGATGTGCAGGTTAGGAGGTGTATTGACCACCATAAATTGCTCCCAGTGTGCCGTTAAGTGGCAGAATCTGTATAGGAGGCAATGTGTGCATTAATGACGAGATATGTTTTAGTGATTCTGCTTCACGGATGAATATTGGCCTGGGCTTTGTGAGAGATTTGCCATGAGATCATTTACATCTACTTAAATAAACAGATGATTTTGTCATTTAAGTTTCAGCTGAGGATTGGCACCTCTGGGAGGGTACCATCTGTTTATTTTTCAATGAATCATCAGCCAAGAATTTTGTGCTCTTGTACATGAACACAACGTCTTTCTCAAAAGAAGACATTTCAGGTTAGGGGAACAAATCTCTTCAAATTGTGGCAAGGAACTTTTTAAAAATATGAACCGACAGACTACACACCTGTTATGCATTCACTTGGATTATATCTCTGGTTCATTAAACCATGTACCTTTCTAAAAGATGGCACAACTCTGTCAGTGCCTGCAAAGGTGATGTATTTCTAGTTGTTGGTGAAATTACATTGATAATTCAGGTGAAGACAATGCACATCATGTACAATCACACTCAAGTGAGACTCTGTCTTTGATCTTTCAAATTGCTCAAAGACATTGTGATCTCATTACAAGCACAATGTTACAGTTATTAGAGCCACTGCCTCACCACTCCAGTGAACCCAGTTCAATTCTGAGTCCTGGTGCTGCCTTTGTGGAGTCTGCATGGACCTGTGACCATGAGTTTACATTTGGTGCTCTGCTTTCTTCCCATCTCCAAAAGGCATGCAGTGCAGAGGCTATTGTAAATTGCCCCCAGCATGCAGGTGAGTGATAGTATCTGAGGGGTCTTGATAGAAATGAGGTGAGAATATAATGGATTGGGATAGGATTTAATATAACGGTAGGTGTCTGATGGTTGGTGCAGACTTAATGGGCTGAATAGCCTGACTTCATGTTACATCTCTTTATGACAGGTTATGCATGTTGTCAATTATAGGTGATGCAACAGAACGAGAATGGCCCAAGCCTTCAAAAACAAAAATGCAATAGCAACAAATGCCAAACACAAATCTCCACCGAAAATGCAAATTGAATATATTGTAATTACATAACACAAGTCCCTTTGTGGCCTAACATTCATTGAGTGATTGTCACAGTATTACTGCAATGCCCACTTCAAACTGGGAACATTAATTCACATGGAGTCCAGTAGTCCAATGGAATTCTGAATATGTCCATCAATAAATAGTTTCATTTCACTTGAATTTTATTAGAAAATGCTGGATCAGTGAGCACCTGTTACATTACTGATCCAGAAAAAGGAGTAGATCTTTCAGTCGCTTAAGCTTGCTCTATCATTCAATTAAAAATGGACCTATTTCCTATCTGTCGTGGTTCTATAACCCTAATACCCAAGCCTAATCAATATTTATCAGTCTTTATGTGGTCACAATGCATATTGATTAGGGAAAGGGCGGAGCCACTGTGAGTGCTGAGTGTGTTCTGTCATTGTCTCTGTGTTTTGCATCACTGTTGGGTTTTGCATTAAAGAGCAATGTAGAGGGAAGATGTGCATCTGTTGAGAATGAGGATCAAGCAGAAACATTGATGCAGGAAGCAGTCAGTCACAGGCAGTGACAGGATGGTGCATTGAAATCAAGGAATTGAGGCAGTCAATGAAGCAGGTTGTACAGTGGCATCACTCAGCCTTTACTTATTCAGAGCTTAACTCATGTAGGTGAACTGTTACCAGAATCTATCCACGGACTTTTACCATTTCATGAATTTGCCTGTGTGTCCCCTGGGAATGAGTGGATTGGCTGCAGGAAAAATTGATTCTTCAGACTGATGCCTTCATATGTAAACACTTATAGATTAGATTGGTAATCAGTGTGTGGAGCTAAAAGAGATCTAAAATGGAGTTTTGGCATCAGTATTTACTCAGGAGATGGACGCATAGTCTATAGATATGAAGCAATGCCAGCGCATGAGGAGCATGCGGGGTAGATTTCAACACTTAACAGAAATTTAGATAGGTACATGGATGGGAGGACTATGATCTTGGTGCAAGGTGATGGGACTCAGCAGATTAATAGGTTGGCACAGACTAGATGGGCTGTAGGGCCTGTTTCTGTGCTCTAGTGCTGTATAACCCCATTTTCATTTGATCCAGGCTCAGTAGTGTTTTAAGGTAAAGACTTCCAGATTTCACAACCTTCGTGTGAAGATATATTAGGGACATTATCCTGAATGGCTTAGCTCTAATTTTATGGCTGTGCATCATTGCTCTGGATTCCTCTGCTAGAGGAAATAGTTTATCTACTCTGTAATCACCTTAAACATCTCAATTCAAACCTCTCATTAATCTTCTGTACAAACGGCAGACATACCTATACAATCTGGTATTGTAATTTAACCCTTTAATTTCAGGGAGCCTTTAATTGGTGAATCTGTGTTACATCCCCTCCAGTGTATCTTTCCTGTAGTGATATTCAGAATCACTGGCCAACTCTGTTTGCTCACCACCACAGCAACAGGCTCACACCTCTAGAGTGCAATACTTTCCACTACTTGATACACAATTAGCAGCTGTTGTTCACAAGATTATTTGTGAATACATCGACTAATGGTCTCACTGGCAAGATGAGAGGAAAATCATGGAAAATATAATGAGGTTTACTGCAGACCACCTGGGACTTTCCTCACCATGTTCCCCTTCAGCCTCCCCTTCTATCTCACTCTACATACCCCTCATACTCAAAGGCACATTCCTCCAAATCTGTGAATTACTGGGGCTGGTGATTGTTGTTTTTCTCATTCTCAAGATGTCAAATTGCTTGGGAAGGTTAGCATTTACTGCTCATCACTGGCTGTAATTCTTTGTCTTGAAGCACTGGGTTGTATTATTCAACGCAGCCAGTTAGGACTTCTAAGCTCCTTCAAAGTCAACCACAGCTGCAACACCACAGTCAAATATCGTACAGTGCAGGTAAGCATATCATGTTTCCTGCTCTAATAAAGTACACTAGCTTTGACATTACAGTTACTGGTGTCAGCTTTTTATTTCCAGGTTTTAAAAAAGGAATCCGAAGTCTCAATTGCATGATAAAATGTGAACTTGTTCATTTTGATACAGATGGCATATTAGCACCACAGTTAGTACTATTGCCTCACAGAGCCAAGGGCCTGGGCTCAGTTCTGAACTTGGCTGCTGCCAATGTGGAGTTCTGTACATTCTTCCTGAGGCACTGTGAGTTTCTGGGTTTCGGATCCTCCAGTTTTCTCCCAGATCCCAAAGACGTGGTCATAGATTAATTAGCTAAAGCAAATTACTCCATGCTGTGTGGCAATGGCAAAAAGATGAAGTGGAGTGTCATACATGAGGGAACTGATGAGAGAAGGTTGCAAGGCTACAAGAGAGAAGGGGAATAGAATGGGGGGGGGGGATTAGCATGGACTCTATGGCCTATGTCACAGCATGCAAGCGCACAACAAAACCACTCGATAACTGGTTCAGGCCACACCCACACCAGCCAGAAAGTGATGATAATGTCTTTGCCTTCACTCAATGAGGGACTCGGACCTTCTCTTCCACTGCTCTGCCTTCCCCGGACTAACATTAGTCTTTAAATTTTCCTGTATTTAGGGTGCTTATGCTGAACAGTTTACATAACCAGGCAATTTTGGGTTCCCTTAGGAACAGGAATTGCAACAGATCGCTCCTGTCCTGAGATAATGGGTTACAGCTCCAGATGTGCCAACAGATGCTGTACTCTCCAGAACATCAGGAGATGACTCCCAGACAAAGTGCACACTTCATGATAAATAGCAGATAACTGAGCCTGGAGTACCTGGGTTTTTAGCTAAGCTCAAGTTTCGTTGCTATTGATCTAGATAATATTAAACAGGTTGTTCTATTCCAAACAGCTTCAACCACAAAGCTTTTGAACATCATCACCATATTATATTAATTTTGTTACCAAAGCCAATGTACTTTTAGCTCACTAGAAATAGAAACAAAAACAGAAAGTCTATTTTAGCACCATCTTAGTTTTTTGTTGTATACCTAACATCCCTGTCTATTCCATGAACGAATTTTAATCCTATGGGTTTGCCCTAACTCAGGAACCAGGATGCAATACAATCATAGCTACAGTAAATCTGCTTCAGCACTCGGTACCTGTAAATTGTGCGTGAAAAATAGCTGACAGTTAATATAGTGAGAAAGCTGTAGGAACACTGACTGCAACAGCCCCTTCTCAACAATGATGCCACGCAGATCAGAAGAGGTAATTGCTGGGCAAACAAAAGGCCTATTTCATGTCTAGCCAGGCAGCCAGTCAGCATACTTCACACCCTGGGCTTGCAAACTTGTGGCCACACAGTGACATGCTTGCAAATAAAGTATACAGTGAACAGTACTCGAAACGGCTTGGCTGCCCGTTATATTGCAAAAGCAAAATTCTGCAGTTTTTGAAATCTGATATTACATGCAGCTACAAACTAACATAAGGTAATCAATCTGAAACATTAGCTTCTCCCCCTGCTGAAGCTGTCTGAACGACTGAGTATTTCCAGTCTCTTCTGATTTCTTTTCCTAGATTATTGGTCGTAATGTATGTATTGGAATGCTATCAATGAGTATTTAAAGCACAGAATAATACGCTTAAATGAGAACTGCAACTGTATAGAATTGTAGTCCGCTCTAAACTATAGCTGTCAATTCCAAAATTTGTGTGAGTCAGCCAACCTAAGGTAAAGGGGGCCCAAGGCTGGATTATGTTAAAGAAAAGATACAAAACAATTCGAAGAATAAATGGGCCTTTAGCTACATAAATTCTTCTAGGATACTATTGCAATAGATTGATATTTTACTGCTTGAAGCAACAGTTTAGGTTCACATTTATAAACATTATCTTCTTCAAGAAACATAATGCCTTGATGATTGATGGTGCAGTGACTCATTTGGTAGCATTCTTGCCTTTGTCGGAATGCTATGGGTTCAAGTCTCACCAGAGACCACAGTCCTAGAGTTTAGTCTAACACAACTGTGTGGTTCTGAGTGAGTCCTGCACAGAGGTGGTACCTTTCAGGCAAAGGTGGCAACCAGACGGCAGCATTCCTCCATGAATATCTCAATGCGCGAAGTTGATGAACTTCCAGCAGCACCTGATGCCTGTTACACGTGTGTGTGTGTGTGTCTGAAAGCTGCCCATAGACCTGACAACCCACTGTCACACAGGATGAACCGTGACACGGGCCTTTCATCTTTCTCCACACCCTCTTCACCAACCCATAACCAGCAAAGAGGTGAGCAACAGTCTTGTCACCAACTCAGTCCTCTAGCGGGCAGCACACTGTGGAGTGATGTTCCAGATATGCTGGAAGGATCTGACAGCAAGGGCCCCTCTCACTACCAGCCAAGCAAGGTCTGAATGTCTGTCTGTGAGATCTGGCGAGAAGGCATTCTGCCAGATGGTCTGGACACACTGCTCAGGGAACTGCCCCACTTCATCTATCGAGTTCTTCTCCTGCAGTGCCTGCAGGATGTTCCATGTTGACCACTGTCTGAGGGACTTGTGGTTAAAGGTGTTGCTCAGGAAGTATTTTTCCATATGGACAGGTAGTGTGACAATGCCCTGTTGACTGGGACATTGCGCAGCAACGGGGCTAGACCCAATGCGGACAGAAAAGACCCTGGCATGTAGTGATACTTGGTGTCCATTACTTAGGTCCCACACACAGCCTAATGCAGCCACACACAATGGTGGTTTTCAGGGTGACGGTGATATTGGGTATGTTTTTGCCACCATTATCCGGGGATGTGTGTATCATGACACATCTGACTCGCTCAATTTTGGATCTACAAATTAACCAGAAGGCAGCCCAGGTGATTTCCAAGCTGTTGGAGTGGGAGAGGGGCCACACTTGCACCAAGTACAGCAGGCCTCAGAGAACCTCACACCTGATGACTAAATCTTTCCCAGATATTGAGAAGGAACATCCTCCTAACAGTCCTAACTTCGGGTTTACCTTCCCAGTCAGCTCCTGCCAATTCTTGTTGCATTTCTTGGCCCCTCTAAACCAGATCCCCAGAATTTTCAGGTAATCAGACCTAACGGTGAAGGGAACTCTGGATCGGTTGGGCGAGGTAGCAAAGAGCATAGTCTCAGTCTTTGTGCAGTAAACCCAGGCTCCTGATGCCAACTCAAACAGGTCGCAGATGTGATCAATCTACAAACTGATCTCGAATTCAGGCAGAAGGTGGTGATGTCATTCATGTCCAGGAAGGTTTTCACCTGGGCTGTGTTGTCTGTGGCCTTTCTGTCATACAAACCAGCATAGAAATGGATCACAGAGCTCCCTTTGAACCTCTTGGATGAAAAAGTGGGAACATGTCTCATCCTACTCAGTGGCAACCCTAGACTGGAAGATGACCTTGGAGGATTTGGAGGTGAATGGCTGGGCTTTCCAGTAACCACTCCCTCACATTCAAAATTGACTGCAGAACTGCTGCATCTCTGTCTGGAGTTGTCGCATTTCCCCTGGCCCTATCTTCCTTACTGAACCCCTTTTCAGATTAAGAACCTTTTTGATGTTCTCTTTGGTCACTTCCCACCAGTGAACAGGGGAATCAAAGAGGGGTTTCAAGGTTCTCCAACCTGCATATTCCCTCTTTAGTTCCTTAATATTCTCTGAGATAGGTAGCTTGATGTTCAACTTTCACATCCCTCTGCCTGCCTTCTGACCCTCCTGTAGGTGACAAGGGCTCAGAGGAGGGAGTGTTCAGAGAACAGTGGCGTGATGTCAGTAGATGAAATCTGTCAAAATCCTTTCAGCCATCTGCACCACGCACATCATTTCTTCATTTCCTTTCAACAGAAAGCCAGGTGATTGGTAATCAGTTCAAGTTAAAGTCCTTTTTATGAGGGATGTGCTCATCAACCTTGTACAATGTTGGCCTAGTTCTCACCAGTGCCTGGCTTCTTATATAATATCTTCACTGTTTGGAGTTCGATTCTATTGAAGATTAGATGTCTATGATGTGTGGCAGGGAAGAAAATGGGCCAAATCCACTGTCCAATAACTTGAGATTGTAGAAAGAGTGATTAGCTTTCAACCATTCATGGCTCAGTTTGCATGTGTATGCAAGTTTAGCCAAATAGATTGGTTGGAGATGAGCTGGTGGTCAAATGCCAAAGATCAAGTGCCTGTCACTCTACTGGGTGGACTCACCAATGTGCCATCAACTCTTTATGCCAAAAGCCGGTGGAATATAATTGAAAGGTGTTAACCACACTTTATTTAAAATATGTATTTTTAATTCTTGTAAAATGTTTAACATATTTTACTTCAATTTAATATGTTAAGTCATTGAAAAATTGTTATACTTCTAATTTTATATGTAGGTAGTTTGTTTAATGTATTTGAACATCAGGACATTTAAACATGATTTAAAAGCCTACTTTGAGGGCTGAAAAACTATATTGTTGTTTTCTGAAGCCTATTTTCAGCTTGGACCCTGTTCTGCCTCATGGGAAGACTCCCAGGTCTCTTGGAAAGGCTGAAGGACTGGTGGTGGTGGTCATCTGGTTCAGCTCTCTGTATCTGGAAATGCGATGTGCAGGCAGCTGAGGAATCTGATGGTTTGGGTTCAGCACAGCCAGACCCAATATTAACTGTACGATATGTAACACTGCATTCTAGGTAACTGCAGGAACGAGAGCAAAAATATAAAATGACGAAACGGGCAGGAAGATCTGGCATACCTTCTAATAACTTGTTTAGGTTTTATACCACCTTGCTATCCCAGAGCACTTCCAGACTCTCTTTTCAGAATTTACTTTCTACTGCTCTCTTGAGTCCGGTGTTTCTTAGCCTCTGTATTTCACACCACTCAGTGTTCCCCTTTCCTTCGTGTCTACACTCTAGCTCTGCTCTTTTGCTTTGCTTCTCTCCCACCAGCACTTTTACACACCTATCTGCCAGTATCAACAAACTAACTGCTATTGAGTCCCAATGCCTGTTACTAAATGTTACATAAGGAGATGGGAGACTCTTTAATCCAATATAAACCTCAATAATACTTTGTGCTTTTTTGTGGTTTCTGTCACATATAATAAAAAATGTCTTTTTTCATGTCAGAAGCTTTTTCTCAATTTTCAATGAATAACATATTGTGCATAATTTATATAACATCCCAAAGTGGTTCCTTATCAAACAAAATCATATGGTAAAGAGATATTAGTACAAGTGACCAGAAGAGGTCAAAAGCAAAGAGGCAACCTTTAAAGAACACACACAAAATGCTGGAAGAACTCAGCATCTATGGAAAAGAATAATTAGTTGATGTGTTGGGCCAAGACCCTTCATCAAGACTGGAAAGGAAGGGGGAAAATGAAGATAAGAAGGTGGGGGTGGGGAAGGAGGACAAACTAGAAGGTCATAGGTGAAGCTAGATGTGTAGAAGAGGGGTGATGAAATAAGCAGCTGATAGGTGATAGCTGGAAAAAGCAAAGGGCTGGAGAAGAGAGAATCTGATAGGAAGGAGAGTGGACCATAGGAGAAAGGGAAGGAGGAAGGGCAACGGGGGAAGTGATAGGCAGGTGAGGAAAGGGGTAAGAGGCCAGAGTGGGGAACTGAAGAAGAGGGAAGGGGATGGGAAAAATATTGTAAGTTGGAGAAAACAATGTTCATGTCATCAGGTTGGTGACTACTTAGACGGAATATGATGTGTTGCTCCTTCAAGTTGGATGTGGCCTTATCATGGCAGAAGAGGAGGCCACAGACTGACATGTCAGTATAGGAATGAGGACAGGAATTAAAATGGTTGGCTACTGCGAAATTCCACTTTTGCAGATGGATCAGATGTGCTCGACGAAGCAGTCTTCCAATCTATGTTGAGTCTTACCAATGTAGAGGAGGTCACATCAGAACCATCAGACATAGGAAATAACCCCAACAGATTTGCAGGTGAAGTGTTACCACACCTGGAAGGGCTGTTTGGGACCCTGAATGGAGGTGAGGGAGTAGGTGAATGGGCAGGAGTGGCATTTCTGCTGCTTGCAGGAGTAAATGCCAGGATGGAGATTAGTGGAGAGGAACAAACAGATGAGGGAATTGATGCCTTGGATGTGGAGGCTCATTGGATGGTAGATGAGGACAAGAGGAGCTCTATCCCTGTTAATGTGGCAAGAAGATGGGATGAGTGTGGATGTCTGGGAAATGGAGGAGATGTGGAGCAGGAATGGCATTTTGGCAGGAGACAGGGTAGGAAAAAGTATAGTCAAGATAGCCATGGGAGTTGGGAGGTTTATAAAAGATATTGGTAAACAGTTTGTCTCTAGAGATGGGGACAGAGAGATCGAGAAAGGGGAGCGAGGTGTCAGAAATGGACCAAGTGAATTTGAGGGCAGGGTGCAAGTTGGAGGCAAAGTTGATGAAATTGACAAGCTCAGTATGGGTGTATGAAGCAGCATCAATGCAGTCATCAATGAGGCACAGGAAGAGTTAGGGAGCATTACCAGAGAAGGTGTGGGCCATGGATTGTTCCAGGTAGCCAACAAAAAGGCAGGCCTAGCTGGGGCCTACATCTTGAGTTTGCAGAAAGTGGGAGGAGCTGAAAAAGAAATTGTTGAGGGTGAGGAACAGTTCTGCCAGATGGAGTAGGGTGGTGAAGAGGAACTGGTCTGGTCTATTGTCAAGAAAGAAGCAGGGAGCTTCAACGCCTTCTTGATGGGGAGTGTATAGGGACTGGATATCCAAGGTGAAAATAAGGCAATCAGGGCCAGGGAATTGAAAGTTGTTGAAGAAATCAAGAGCATGTGAAATGTTGCAGATGTAGGTGGAAAGGGACCTAACCAAGGGGGATAAAATGGAGTCGAGGTATGTGAACAAGAGTTAAGTGGGGCAGAAGCAGGCAGAAAAAAATGGGCATACCCGATAGTCAGATTTGTGGTGGGAGACGGGGTAAGGGAACTATGAGCTTGGTGGCTGTGGATGGGGGATCTTTAGAGTTGATAGGGTTAGTGATGGTGTGGGAGACAATGGCCTGATGATCCTGAGTGGGGTCCTCTTAGAGGGGCAAGTAAGAAGAGGTTTCTGAACATTGTCACCTGGCCTCAGCAAGCTGAATGTCAGTGCACCACACTGGAACAGCACACCCTTTGTTTGCAGGTTTGATGGTGAGGTTGGGATTGGTGCAGAGAGTGGAGGATGGTGTGTTGACAGGGGGTAAGTTTAAAAGAGGAGAGAGGAATGCTGAGGTCGAATTGGTTGATGTCTTGTCAGCAATTCAGAGAGGAAAAGAACCAGAACAGGTAGAAACCAGAGTGAGGTGTCCAAGAGAAGAAGAGTGTTGGAGACGGGAGAAGGCATCATTGCTATGGGTGGGGAATGCTTGCCAAAGAAGTGGGCTTGGAGATGGAGGCAAAGGAAGAAGAGTTCAGCATCATGACGGGCGTGGAACTCACTGAGGTGTGGAGGAGGTAAGGCTCTTGCTGAAGACAGAATGTTCTGCCTCACAGTGGGGAAGATCAGAGGGAATGAAAGAAACAGCAAGAATTGGAGTTGGGATCGGGGGGAAGAGTGTTGATGGTGTTAGAGAAGAGGGGAGGGTTGAAGTGTTCAGGAAAGGTAGTGTAGGAGAAAGATGGAGGCTCTGATGGTCCAAGTGGTGATGGGGGAGCCTGAGAGACCCGGGGTTAGAAGTAGTAGTGGGGGAACATGTCTGTTAAGGTGGTGGGAAGATGGGGTGAGTGCAGATGTCTGGGAAATGAAGGAGATGCAGGTGAGGGCAGCATCAATGGTGGAGGAAGAAAAACCCTATTCTTTGAAGAAGGAGGACCTCCCTGATGTTCTGGAAAGGAAAACTCATGTAGAGAACAGATACGGCAGAGATGAAAGAACTGAGAAGAGGGAATGGCACTTTTAGGGGAGACAGGATGGGAAGAGATATAGCCAAGATACCTACGGGAATCAACAGCTTTTAAGGAAGAAGATTAGCTTTATTAATTGTATGTGCATTGAAACATACAGTGAAATATAACATTTTGTGTTATTGTCAAAAACAATGCCTCCATAGATATTTATTATGAATGTTATTTTGAAGAAGCATATTAGATAGATGCTTGATTAGTCATGTTGCAGTTGTACTAAATATTGGTTAGGACACACTTGGAGTAGTATGTGCAGTTCTGGTCACCACATTATAGAAAGGACGAAATTAAGTTGGAAAGAGTGCAACACAGGAGAAATATTCTTACACAAAGAATGGGGAGTATCTGGTACGAGTTGTTAGATGGAGGCAGGAGCAGTAACAACTTTAAAGAGGCATCTTGACAAGTATTTGAATAAGCAGAAAGTATAGGGAAATGGGGCTAATACAGGCAAGTGGGATTAGTATAGATAGGCATGGTTGACAAAGATACAGTGGTCCAAAGGGCCTATTTCGATGCTGTGCAACTCTATGAAAGGAATAAAGAGACATCAGAGAACTTATATCTAGAAGATATCCCATTAAACTAGCAATACTGAAGGTGAACACATCCAGAGGTGAGACTGCACAGCCTCCACAGTTGTGTGCAGCAGCATTATCAGATTATTCCAGCATTATTAGATCCTACCAAAGCATCTGAGGAGCACCCAGGCTAGAGCTTAGGTCTGTGCCCTTCCATAAACCTGGACACTTGGATTTACCTGGCAAACAGGTATTACACAATCAGAAAAATAGGGCTATGGGGAATCCAGGCAAGGAAAGCCATTTCATTGATCTTGGTTTTTCTGCTGTTGAAGATGCTGGTAATGCAAACCACTGCCTGCACAAGGCCCCAGCAGAAAATGTCTGTCAGCTATTGTAGCTTCCAGATCCCACCAATTTCCCATTTGCTCCACTTAGCATTGAGGTTAAAAATATACCCACCATCCTGAGCAAATTAAGGCTAATATGTTTTGTCTTTTTAAAGGAAGTCATTAGCAATTGCTTTCATTAAATGCAGATGTGGAACCTATTCCAATATAAAGATTCACTTTCTTACTCATGACCTACATGAGATAAATGAAATTGTGATTACCCTTCTTTGAATTTCTCCATTCTAAGCCAACCAATAAAGATCCAAGTTTGCATATATATTTATTGGCATTGACTGACAATCTATTTTCCACATATTTTCAGATTTAAATACATTAGGTATGAAACAAAACCAGCTAAGAGAAATCCTGAAGTGTATGTTTTGCCTTGTGTTTAATATTTGTATATTGCAGAATAATGCAGAAAATATTCTGGCAAAGATTTGAAGAACTGTCTTAGCTTTCTACAAGTCATATAAATTCACCACAAGTTTGTGACTTATTGAATACCATATCCTGCAAAATGAACTCACAGATAGAAATGGAAAGGCCTAAAGCACCTAGAATATATTGTGAAGCTTTAAGGAACTAAATAAATGGAACCTTCTCTGTCCATGTGACCTTTTCTGTTCTGGCCAGTTCCACCAGTAAATTCAGAAGGAAGGTTACACTATCAGAGGGGCTGGCTCTCAGATTAGGGAGAGAGTTGCTGAAGTCAAGAGGGATAACTTAACTTGACCGACATCCAGTGCCGCAAGGATATCTGAAATACATCTAATTCTACAGTGGGTGGGACCAGTTTACAACAGTCTGGGACTGTTCAACAGGTTTCCAAAAGGAGACACTTTAGCTAACAACAGTCACAAACATATGTTTCTGTTTGTTTGTCTGCGATGAAGCCAGGGAACATATGGGCATATCTCTGACCCTGGCTCCAGACTCCAGACCCCCAGGGAATTTCACCACCATCATGTAACCTGACATCCAGGTTTTCAGCTGGAAGTTCATGGCCAAGAATCAAAGAAATGCAGTCAGTTCTCCCGAATTCTTGGTTACCTTTCATCCCAGCACCGTCTTCTAAAGAACAGATTACCTGTCCGTTTGTGTACTATTAGTGTATTTTGCTATACACAAGAGATCCATCCCTCTAACATTTCTCAAGCCACTGAAAAGAGATGTCATCAAACAAAAAACTGACATTAAGCTGAGAGTCAGGTCAGAGAAGATGGCCAAGGATTTGCTCAATGATACAGGAAAATTCTTCCTCCCAATTCCATTTTAAATGAACCAATATTAGATCTAAAGCTACAACATTTAAAACTGAAGTGCGCAGACATTTCTTCTCTCAGGATAATGAATATCTGGAGTTCTCTGCTGCTGATGGTGGTGGACACAAGATCACCAGACAGTGGAGATAGATAAATATTTGAATAATCTAAGAATTAGGGGTAATGGGGAAATGGTACAGAAAGAGAGTTGAGGCCAGCATGGATCAGCCATGATCACATTGAACGGTAAGGTTGAGTGGCCTACTCCTGAACCAGTTTTGACGTGTTCTTGAATGAATTAAGCTGCGTCATTGAGCAAATAAACAAGATGGCTTGAATTATCTTTATGTTTGTCTGCTCATGCTTAAAATGATGAACAGTTTGTCTTTGTTTCTTGACAAGCTACTGCTTTGGGTGAAAACACAATGGTACTCAGGTAGCTTTCACCTTTAGAGCTGATAAACGTAACAGAGATGTTTATTAGTGTGGTCACAGAAAAGGTACAATCATGATCATTTATATCTAAAACTGATTATGTTAAAGCATGTATTAGTTAGGACAGATTACCGAAGCAGTATGAAAGAAGTTTCATTTGCAGCTTGTTTTTATTACACATGATGGAGAGAATCATGTGAAGAGAAAGATCATCTATCGCCAGCATTATGATGGATGCAAAGATTCACAAGGACAAGTGAAAATAAAATAATAGCATTACCGATTGTCAATCATAACTGGGCTACCAATGTTAACCTTGAATAAATTTAGAAACATAAGGTTAAATTTTGTTCCTGAAACTCCTATAACCGTCTTATAAATGTCTATAACCTTGTCCTTATGCTCTCATTACGGAGCACAGATGGTGGAAATACAGCAGTGGGTCTGTGCACTGTGGCACTGTGTGGGGATCAGGGATATACACATTTCAGCTTAATAAACCACATTGTCCAGAGTAACTAGTTACTGGCTAACTGTTACCACAAATCTCCAACTCAGCTTATTGGGAGATCTGACTGCTTGGAAGTTGTCCCAGGACTTGTCCTTTTTACATTAATAGGAGCCAAAAATCCATCTTCAAACACTAGAAATCCTATAATCCTCCCTCCTATCAGCAGCAGCTGAATTCTTTAACACAGCTGTTCTTGACTGATTAACTATATGGTTATAAGGATGGGGGGGGGGGGGGGGGAGGGGGAAGTGCAGAGGACAATTTAATCTTGCCTGGTCTTTTTGTTAGCTTTTATAGCATTTAAGTAAGAAATACTGTAGGTATTTTACTCAAGGCCAATAACTTAAATAATTAACCCCTTCTATTAATTCAAAAATATTTTCAATAGCCCTAAATCCTCCTTTAATTAATACTGTAGTTTTTTACTTTCACAATAAGGCAGATGATTGATAGCTCTGAACATAGGCAAGTCCAATAATCTTTATAAATTACCACAGCCTTGATTAAAAGAAGGCTGTCTAATTTTGCATGTACGTCAATAAAGTACCAAGTTTAGCCAAGGTCCTTGTTGCTGTTCTTTTCAGTCTCTTCAGTTTCACATTTCCACTTTTCCCTTGTTACCTTCTTTATCTCTTTCACATATTGTTCTACTGCCTACACAGTGTTTTATAAACTTCCTCCTCAGATTCTTCAAAATGCTTCCTTTTCACTTTGATTTGGGAATTACTGGCTTTACGTTCAGATCCCTGGGCCATTAATATCATCTTAGCAGTTCAGGAAGTCAAATTTGACTAACTAAATATGTCTGGAATTAAAAAGGTAACGCCATTGGTAATTAAGAAATCATTGTCATAAAACCAATTCAGTTCATTAATGTTCTTCAGGGAAGGAAACTGGCACACTCTCCAAAGTAGCTGAATCTTAGTTGGTCAAAAAACTATTTAACCTACGGCAGGGGCTAGTTATGCAGGGACAATAAATGCTCCCCTTGCCAATGCTGACTACTTCCTGTGAACAAATATTATTCACAGCTGATCAGGTTTGGATACCTCCAAAAGGGCAACAACCTTGTCTTGCCTCAATGACTCGGAGAACTATGCCGGCAGGAGTCAGAGTTTACGGTTTGACTCTTGGTTGGATCACCCGTGCCAAATAGGTCAAAGGGTACAATTATAAGATATAGGAAGAGGCCAGACTAAGAGTGGGCCACCAATTCTTCATTTTCGAGGGTTCCGATCAGGGCTAACTACCATGCAAGGTGAAACAAAACTGTTACAGAAACAGCAATGAAGAATCCTTCTACATCTGTGTGTTATGGTATTCCTGGGTCTCCACCCGGCACTTGCATGACTGAGTGTGGTGAAAACCGAGAGGATGCTACTGGCACAATAGAAGAAACCCTCAACATGCTAAGGACAGACGGACATGGAGGACCTCCAGTGCTGCCCTAAATGCCAGTGGGTTAATGGGTAGTAAGTAACTAAGCAGGTTTGTATAGGAAGTCAAGGAGATCAAGTTCTTCAAGAACTTTCTTGCCTCTAATCCTGTTTTAGTGAAGTGAAACTTGAGGTATATGACCAATCCACTCTCACGAGAAAGTTTTACCATTTAGATATAATGGTCAAGTTGTGGCTTTCATTTCATAGTCCTCACAAAGCCCAATAGGTAAAAGGAGTTAGGAAAAAAATGAAACTACAGAATATTCCATTCCAGCTCCACTGGGGCGTAGGAGATGAGCTGTCTCACCACAATGTGCCTGCAGCATCCATTGTGGAATCAGAAATACCACCCCCATAACCAGACCCTCCCCAACACTGATTACAACTACCCTAATTTGGCTGTGGTCTTGTCTTTAGGCTTTTCCTCCTGATGAGCAACTGGAAGCGGTACAACAGAAATAAAAAGGAATATACAGGGTAAAAGGTTATTGGGCTGGGTTGTGTTAGACCTGGTTTGCAACCACACTCGATGTTTCCCACAGTTCTGTTGAGCTTCAGGCCTGGCTGCTGAAGCTACTCATCACACAAAGTGGACCATAAGTGGTAACTATGCCTCAAGATGCAGTTCTTGAGGCATTGCCCCAAAAAGTTCTGGTAGTTTTTTTGGTAGCTTGCTCATATAGCTTTTTTAAATGTTTCTGAAATTAGGATATTTAAAACATTTCAGATGGATTTAAATAATTTTCTAAAAAATATATTTACTTAAAAATGAAACTACTGGAAATCAACGTAAAGCCGATTTATCTTTTATCCTTTTAATCAGAATCAGGGATTATATTCAAATGGACGTTGTCACAGATCAGCGGGTGTAATGATTGGGGGGCCAGAAGTCCATGACATTCATCCTACAATTTGTCTCATACTAGGCAAAACAATTTTATTTGAAATTTGCAAAGATTTTGCATGACATTTAAAACCTTGATAAACTTCTATCATTGTATGGTGGAGAGTACGTTCACTGGTTGCATCACGGCCTGGTAAGGAAACACCAATGCTCTTGAATGGAAAATCCTATAAGAAGTAGTGGATATGGCCTTGTTTATCATGGGTTTAAGCCCTTCCCTCCAATGAGCACTTCTACATGGAGCGATGTTGAAGTGAAAGAGCATCTATCATCAAGGACCTCCACCACCCAGGTCATATGCTCTTCTTGCTGCTGTCATCAGGAAGAAGGTACAGGAGCTTCAGGACCCACAACACCTGGTTCAGGAACAGTTATTGCTCCTCAACCGTCAGGCTCCTGAACCAGTGGGGATAACTTCACTGAACTTCACTCAGCTGTTACTGAACTGTTCCCACAACCTATGGACTCACATTCAAGGACTCTTCATCTCATGTTATTTATATTCTTTCTTTCTTTCTTTCTTTCTTTCTTTCTTTCTTTCTTTCTTTCTTTCTTTCTTTCTTTCTTTCTTTCTTTCTTTCTTTCTTTTTCTTCTGTATTTGAACAGTCTGTTGTCTTTTGCATATTGGTTTTTCTCCGTCCTGCTTGGTGCAATCTTTCATTGGTTTGGTTATGTTTCTTGTATGAAAAATGATTCTTAGGGCTGCATATGGTGACACATATGTACTTTGAAAATAAATTTACTTTGAACTTTGAAAACAGTAAACCTGCGCAGTCCACACAGCTACTGCATGGAGTCAGAGCTACCAACACTGCTTCTAGCTGCTTTAGCAATGTCTGAACATTGAATACGACTAGTTTTACTTAAAGGCATATTGCACCTCTTAAGGGGAGGTTATTTGCAGCTAGAAAAAAAAGCAATCCAATTGAATGTTCTGTGTTTAATTCTGCATTCTGCCTCTTTGAGCAATGGCCCTCTTTGCAAATCGAAGGATAGTTGAAGAAAACTACAAAAGTATCTGTAAATAAAGTAATAGAGGAAATAAATATCAGAAAGTTCCAGAAGGTTGTTATAGCCAAAGGGTGTTAATAGGGACAAACCCCTACTACTGCAGGGCAACGTAATTGGTGGAAATGTACATAATTCATTACCACTGTCATTGAGTTGGGGTTTCACTTTAAGAGGCTGGCCTGACGTAACGATGTTTTTGCATAAAGAGTTTTAGCAAACTTTTGTGTGTAGGTTTTAGAGTTCAATAAAATACGTTACAGGTTTCATTAAACATAAAATGCCTCACTTCATTTTATTTGTGAAAATCTACATTACTTATTAAATGCTCCCACTGGCATGTGCCTCAAATAGACTCTGACAACCAAATCCAGCTCCTGGCTTTCACCTATGGCTTAGCAACTAAGCCCAGAGGAACTGTTCCCACTGATAGGAGAAGGGACAAAGGCAGGTTACTGGTGCCTCAAAGTCAGTTACTTCGGGCAATGGGGCTCATCAGCCATGGCTGGTAACTCAACTAGGAGAAGGAAAACTCTAATCTTAAACCTTCGCTGCCTTGTGGCTATGCCCACTCATGGGTAAGGCTTTGGAAATAAACCCCAAGGGAACAATCCAGAGCTGGAGACCCTAAGGCAGTTCAAAGCTGACTGGACATGTCAATCTTCTCAGAGTCAATCAAGGTTGACCATGTGTCTTGTGTCTTAGCTGGCCAGATACACAAGCTTGGGCAGTAAAATATGGAGAGTAAGCTGTTGCCCATACAGCAAGTTCCCCCTCTCTAAACATCTGATGAGTCTAAAGGAACAACAGTTCGGCACCAACGATATCACAGCAGTTGCCAGTCAGCATTAAACTCAATGTAGGATTAAGGATTCCAGCTCCAGATTTTTCCTTAGGGTATACTCCCAAAGTGTTTCCCATGAGTGGGTATAGCCACAAGGCAGCAGACATTTTGAGATCAGAGTCTCACCTGTAGCTAAGACACAGGTGAAAGCCAGGAGCTGGACCTGGTTATCAGAAGCTGTTAGAGTCGCACACCATTGGGAGGACTTAGTATGTAGGTGCACACCATGGTTTGCAAGAATGTTGGTTTGTTTGGTTGTATATATGTACAGTCAGATGAGAATAAACTTGAACTACTTTGCCTGTGACTGCAGGAAACTGCACAGAATTGTAGACACAGTTCAGCGCATAACAGAAACCAAACTCCCCTCCATGGACTCGGTCTATTCTTCTCACTGCCTCAATAAAGCAGCAAGCATAACCTACCCCAGATATTGTCGCTTCCTCCCTCCTCCATCGGGCAGATGATACAAAAGCCTCAAAAAACGCACTACTGGACTCTAGGTTCAGTTTCCATTGAAAACCTGACCTCACAATCTGCCTTGTTGTCATCTTGCACCTTATTGTTTACCTGTACTGCACTTTCCCTGTAGCTGTTATACTTTATTACCTTTTCTACCTCAATCTGATGTATGCAAACAGTATGCATAACAAGCCTTCATTGTACATCAGTACATGTGATAATAATAAACCATTTCCTTACCTTCTGTGCCTAATTTAACATTAAGTTCACTTTTCTCACTTCCTATTCCTGGTAGAGTTACTGCAGAGTTCTTTGGTTGATTGGGTAAGAAGCCACACAGTTGCTTTCCCCATTCACACAGTTCCCAGATGACCTGTAGTTGATACTGTTTTGATGGATGTTTGATTTGGCAGGAAACAATTGCAAAATTCCAGAGAAAATCCATGGAAAAGCGTATGCTCCACACGTAAAATCCAGCTCATTGTTCTTATTGAAATTTCTGATATAGTCCAGGATCACAGAACGTGGTGGAGGTAGTAAGAGAATTTTTTTTTCACTCTCAGCAATATCATTCAGAGATAAGTAGAGATAACTTTGGAGCATTGCAGCAATCACTACTAATTTGTTGCTTTAATCATAGCACGATATCCCAAAACATTTCAAAGGGCTATTATCATCTATGTTTGATCACAAGCTACACAGAATTACAGCAGTTAACCAAACATATAGGTTTTAATGGGTATCTGAAAGCAGGAGAGAGAACGGTAGAGACGATTAGGGAAGGAATTGTTGAACTTGGCAACTGAGGGAATGGCTGCTAATAGGCAGTGAATATTATAAGTCAACACCAAGAACCCAGAAGGGAAGAATTGTGTAAAATACTGTTAGTACTGAACTTAACGTACTCTGGACTCATGTCAGAAATTTGGGCTTGGAGGAAATGTACCCAAAAGGACATTTCATTCAGAACTAATTCATAATATACACACAAAAAAACCAAAGACATACTGGCTTGCATAGAGGGAGAGTTTAAAAGAAGTGAGTGGGAGTAGTCAGCACGTTTTGCATGCCATAGACCTGAGGAGACACCAGATTGATTAGAAGGAGAAAGAGTTTAAAAGAGGCGAGCAGGAACAATTGGCACATTTTGTGTGCCACAGTTCTGAGGAGACACTGGATTGAGTAGACGAAGAGAGAGTTTAAAAGAAGTGAATGGGGGAGTCAGCACTTTTTGAGTGCCACAGTTCCCAAGAGGACATTAGATTGTGCATAAGAAGGACTTGTAATGCACTTAACAAGGACCAATAAAAAGAAGTTCAAGTGGAGCAGCCATTGTGTGAGTGGACCCTTGTTGGAGTGGGGAGCAGTAGCGATGCCGGGCAGGACACTAGAATGCTTCCCCTGAGGGATTTGGGAAGGCAGGGACACCTCCAGTGTCCCTGACAACTGTACCTGCAAGATATACATCCTGCTGCAGCTTCTAACAAGCCATGTTAAGGAGCTGGAGCTGAAACTGGATGAACTCTGAATCGTTCAGGAGGCTGATGGGGTTGATAGACAGGATATAGTTACACCTGAAGTGTAGGACATCAGTATGTAGTTTTATGCAAAGTGCAGGACACAGGTGACTGTCAGGAGGGAGAAAGGGGTAGACAGCTTGTGCAGAGTGCCCTGTTGCTGTTCCCCTCAACAACAGGATCTGGATACTGTTGGTGGGGGGGTGACCTTGCAGAGTAAAGCCACAATGATTATCTGTTACTTGTGAAGTGGGGTGCCGTGCACAACCATAATCGATTGAAAACGGACGTGGGAGCACGGAGGAACATCGGGAAATCTCCAGGAAGACCTTCTTCGTTGCTGCTGCTGCTGTGAGGTCCGGGACTCTGCTGGGAAGAAGAGGCCCCCAGTCCTCGGGGTGGCATTGCCGATGGCTGTTGGCGGGGCCGTCTTAATACACTCGGCAGAGGATGGTGCTCGGAGAAGCTGTGCTGGAGGGGACGGTCGTCGGCTCGGAGGTTCGACTGACTCAGAGTCCACTGCGGTCAGGTCACTTTCAGTGTGTGCTGCGTCTGCAAGGCTGGTTTCGACAGAACTTTCATTGTGTTCTGCGTCTGTGAGGCTGAGTCGGGCGGCGCCGTGGAAGTCCATAGCGGGGGTATTCCCTTCTGTCGCCGGCGTGGGGTGGCGAGTCTGTCGGGACCCTGGGGACTTGTGGAAACTGTGTGGTGATTTCTTTTGAACTTATAGTCTTTTAACATCTTTGGACTATTTTTACTGTGCCCATGGTCTGTTTTTTTAAAAATCAATTATGCTATTGTTTGCACTGTTGTAACTATATGTTGTAACTATGTGGATTTGTGCAGGTCTTATAGCTTTAGTTTTTGGTCTTGTTTGTCTGGTGGATTTGGAGCTCCTTTCCGGGGAACGCGCTAAGACGGTAGCGCGATATTAATACGCAGCAGCCTCTCCGGACTCTGGATTGGGGATTGCCAAACATTATGTAGATTTTCTGGTGTAGTCTGTTTTGTCATGTGTTTTTGTGATATCATTCTGGAGGAACGTTGCCTCATTTTTTTAACTGCATTGCATTTGTGGTTTCTAAATGACAATAAACTGAATCTGAATCTGAATGGTCAGGTCTCTGTGGCTCAGAAGGGAAGGGGGAGAAGATGTGAGCTGTTGTGACAGGGATTTGTTGGTTAGAGGAACAGAAAGGAAGTTCTGTGGACAAGAACAAGATTGCCAGATGGTTTATTGTCTCCTGAGTGCCAGGATCAGGGACATCTCAGATCAAGTCCACAGCATTCTTAAGTGGGAGGGTGAGCAGCCAAAGGTGGCAGTACCAATGATATGGGTAGGAGGGATGATGAAGTCTTGTTAAGTGAGTTCTGGGAGTTAGGTGCTAAGTTAAAGAACAGGATGACCAGGGTTGCGATCTTAGGATTGCTACTAATGCCATGTGCTAGTGGGGCTAGAAAAAGGAAGATCATACAGGCCTACATACAAAGTCAGGAACCAAAAGATTCATCATGGTGGGGTGAGTGTTGTGAGCTGCATAAATTTCAGTGCAAGGAGTATTGTAGGAAAGACAGATGAGCTCAGGGCATGGATCAGCACTTGGGATTGTAAAAGTGTAGCTATTAGTTTGACTTGATTGTAGGACAGGCAGGATTGGCATCTCAATGTTCTGGAGTTCTGTTTTAGATGCAATAGAGTGGGAGAGATTAAAGGGGAAAGGATGGCATTACTAGTCAGAGTAAATGTCAGGACAGACTGGAGAGCTTGTCTAGTGAGGATCTATGAGTAGAACTAAGAAATAAGAAAGATATGACCACATTAATGGGATTATATTTGTGGTCTGCCCAACAGTCCATGGGATTTAGAGGAGTAAATTTTTTGAGAGGTACCAGATTGTTGCAAGGACCATAAGGTAGTGATGGTAGGTGATTTTAACATTCTACATATTGACTGGGACTCCCATACTGTACAAGGGCTGGATGGGAAAGAGTTTGTTAAATGTCATCAGGAAAGTTTCCTTAATCAATTCATAGAAGTCCCAACTAGAGAGAGTGAGATACTAGATCTCCTATGAGGGAATGAGACAGGGTAGGTGACAGAAGTTTGTGTAGGGGAAAACTTTGCATCTAGTGATCATAATGCCATTATTCTCAAGGCAATTATGGAAAAGGAGAGGTCTGGTTCTTGAGATTCCAAATTGGAGAAAGGCCAATTTTGATGGAGTCATAAAGGATCTGGCAAGTGTGGATTCAGCCAGGTTGTTTTCTGACAAAGGTGTACTTGGTAAGTGAGAGGCCTTCAAAATTGAAATTTTCAGAGTATAAAGCTTGTATGTGCCTGTCAGAATAAAAGGAAAACGTAACAGGTGCAGGAAACCTTGGTTTTGAAGGGATATTGTGGCCCTGGTTAAGAAAAAAAGGAGGTACATAGCAGGTGCAGACAGGTAGGAACAAATGGGGTACTTATGGAGTATTAAAATGCAAGAGAACACAAGAATGAAATCAAGAGCGTTAAAAGAAGGACTGAGGTTGCTCTTTCAGATTAAGTGAAGGAGAATCCTAAGGGCTTCTACAGATATAGCAAAAGGATAGCAAGGGACAAAATTGGTTCTTTGGAAGATCAGAGTAGGAATCTATGTATGGAGCCAAAAGAGATGGGGGTGATCTTAAATGGATTATTTTTCATCTGTAGTTACTTGGGAGATAGAAATAGTATCTGTAGATGTGAAGCAATTCATCAACTTCATGGGTTCTATACAGATTACAGAGGAGGAAGTGTTTGCTGTCTTGAGGAAAATTAGGGTAGATAAATCACCAGGGCCTGACAAGGTGAGGCTGACATCAGTAGTGAGAAAGTTATTGGAAGATATTCCAAGGGACCAGATATATAAGTATTTATAGATATGGAGTGATTAGGGGCAGTCAGCCTGGCTTTGTGTGTGATGTCATGTCTAACCAATCTTCTAGAATGTTTTGAGGATGTTACCAGGAAAGTTGATAGAGGCAAGGCAGAGGATGTTGTCTACATAGACTTTTGCCAGGCCTTTTACAAGGTCCTGCAAAGGAGGTTGGTCAAGAAGGTTCAGTCACTTGATTAGAAGCTCAAGAGTGGTTGTCGATGGCAGCCTCTCAGACTGGAGGCCTGTGAATAGTGGTGTGCCGCAGGGATTGGTGCTGGTTCACTGTTGTTTGTCATCTGTCTTGATGATCTGGATGACAATATGGTAAACTGGATCAGCAAATCTGTGGTATTAAAATTAGGGGTGTAGTGGACAGCGAGGAAAAGCTTGCAGCAGAAACTGGACCAGCTGGGAAAAAAGGCTCAAAAATGGCAGATGGAATTTAATACAGACAAATGTGAGGTGTTGCACTTTGGGAGGACCAACCAGAGGAGGTCTTACAAAGTGCATGATTGAGCACTGAGGAGAGTGGTAGAACAGAGGGGTCTAGGTATACAGAGATCCATAATTCCTAGAAAGCAGCATTCCTGTGGCTAGGGTTGTAACGAAAGCTTTCAGCACACTAGCCATCACAAATCAATACATTGAGTACAGGAGTTCAGATGTTATGTTGTGTTACGTACCCCGTAACTGGGTCACTTACCAGCAAAGATAGAGACGTCCGTTGAAGTCTGATGGTACTATTTTTAACAGTATTTATTGATAATGTTACGTACCCGTGACACGTGACAGTGGTACCCTTGTCACGTGACTGGGGTTGAAGTTATACTGGACATGAGGTAATGGTGGAGTGATGTCATTTTCCCGCCAGTAGAGGTCATGTGACAGGTTTTTTCTACAGGGTATAAAAGGAAGACCCACCCTGTCAGGTGGGGCAGTTCGTGGCTGGATTTGCCAAGATGACTTCATATCACTGTGTGATTTAATGTGATGACGCAGTTTAGTTAAAAATGAAGTTTTATATAATGCCTAAAGTTTAAAAGGTCAGAGGCAACGGTTTCTTTGCTGATGGAGAGTGAAGAAAAGTTTGGAAAATGGAAATTGAGAAGAATCGATTTTCGATGGATTGACTTCGACCTTGTTTGATCCTCATTCGGAAGGATTTCGTTGACTATTCTCGCTGTTGACCCCTGGGATGACCAGAAAGGGTTTGAGAATAGTGTGGAAGAGAGGTCAGTCACTTTAAGTTGTTATATTTAATAAAATTCGACGTGGGAGTTCGACGCTGGGAATCGAAGGACATCGACGTGGAAGAGAATTTACATCGCTTTAAAAAGTCTCTCCTTTTAAAAGTACCGTGAGCTTTTGAACTGTCGGCATATCGTTTTAAAATACTGCTTTCATTCGGAAATTCGCTTTGGAGAACTGTTTTTTTCAATACTACTTTAAAGACTGTTTGAGACTGCAAAGCTATTAAGAACTGTCTGACCAGCTGCCAGCAGCTGAGCTCGGACCATTGTTTGGGTTTGTTTACATTTGAAGGGGGTTTGTTATCAGTGTTTAATAAACGTGTTATTCGTTATAATACCCCTTGCCTAACTCATCTATATTATTGTTGCCCGAATACGTAACATAATTATGGGGGCTCATCCGGGATTGAATTATTTGATTTTAAAAAGTTTTTTGAATTTTGAATCGGTGTTTTGGTAACGGGGATTGCTCGATTTTTTTTTGTTTGATTGGCTTGTGAGTGGTATTCGGCAACGATGAATATTGATGAGTTTCTGGATTCGCCAGTCGCGGATTTGTTAGCGAAGGCGAAAAAAACTGAAGTCTCTGAACTTGCTAATCGGTTGCATCTTAAAGGGATTTTGCCAACTACGTCAAAAGCTGTAATACAGAGAAAGATCGCATCACATTTTGTGGCTTCGGGTCATTTTGAAGAATCGATTTTAGAATCGTTTCCAATAAGTAATCTGGAGATGCAGTTGCAAATTGAACAAATGATGTTAGAAAGGTGTAAATTGGAAATTGAGCAAAAGCAAAGAGATTTTGAATATGCAATGGAGAAATTAAGGTCTGTAGAACAGTCTGCTGATTCTAAAAAACCGTTTGTTGCTAGCCAAGAAATTAAATTGGTCCCTCCATTTAGTGAAACAGAAGTGGAGAGATATTTTCAACATTTTGAAACTATTGCTCGGATGTCAGAGTGGCCGAAAGATAAATGGTCAGTGTTATTACAGAGTGTAATCAAAGGCAAGGCACGAGACGTTTACACAGCTTTAACTGCTGCGCAAACATTAGATTATGATATTGTGAAAGAAAATATTCTCAAATCGTATGAATTGGTCCCAGAAGCGTACAGGGAAAGATTCAGGAGTTTGAAAAAGTCTGTGGAAAAGACTTATGTGGAATTTGCCTATGATAAAGCTACGTGTTTTGAGAGATGGGTTTCTTCTAAAAATGTAAATGAGGACTATGATACATTGAGAGAGCTGATTTTGATGGAGGAATTTAAAAGAAGCATTCCTGTTGAAGTAAGGACCTACTTAAATGAGAGGGATACTGAGAAATTGCAGGACTGTGCTAGATTAGCTGATGAGTATGTTTTAATCCATAAGAATAAATTTCCTCAGGGTAGAATTTTTAAGAGGAAAAATAATATGGAGACTCCAGGTAAATCAGAAATTAAATTAGAGGTTAATGAGAGAGGTAAGGAGGAAGGAAAACCTGTGAAGGAAAGACAGTTTGGTCTTATTTGTAACTATTGTAAGAAGCCTGGCCATGTAATAGCTAACTGTTTCAAATTGAAAAAGAAAGAGAAGGAAGCAGTTCCAGATGCTTGTGTGCAACATACTAAAGCACCTGTAAAGTTACAGGGTTTGGTAAATACAAATGAGGATTTGTTAGAGTCTGACAAAGTTAGAAAGGGATATGATCATTTTATAACTGAAGGGTTTGTATCCTTGAAAGAAGGATCTACTCTGGTGCCAATAAAGATTCTTAGGGATACTGGAGCTTCTCAATCACTGATGTTAGATAGTGTGTTGAAGTTTAATGAAGAGAGTGATACTGGTGAGGTAAATTACATAAGAGGTGTTGGAAGTGATTTTATGCCTGTACGTTTACATGAAGTAAATTTAAAGTCAGGGTTAGTTACAGGATTTGTTAAGGTAGGATTACAGCATAGCTTACCTGTGAAGGGTATTTCTTTATTGTTAGGTAATGACTTGGCAGGTGGACAAGTTTTTCCTGAAGTGCATTTGACAATGGAATCAGAGGAACCAGAGGTGAATTCTAACACAGATTTTTCTTGTGTTGTGACTAGAGCTATGGCTAAAAAGATTGATGTGCAGAATGAGGTTGTTACTCATGACTGTTCAACTCAGGATTTGAGTTTTGAGGATGTGTCAGAAACTTTCTTACCTTCGTTGTTTGAACAAGATTCTGGGAGTAAGTTTGACTATGAAGATTTATCTCTGTCTCGGAAGGAGATGATAGCAGAGCAGAATAGAGATCCTGAGATTGTAAAATTAAAGGAACAAGCTTTACTAGGTAGTGAAATTGAGAAGGTGTCAGTAGGATATTACTTGGAAAAAGGAGTGTTGATGAGGAAGTGGAGGTCGCCTACAATTCCTGCAAGTGAGGAATGGAATGTTGTTTATCAGTTAGTTGTTCCTAAAGTTTATCGGAATGAGATTTTGACTTTAGCTCATAGTGTGCCTTTAGGTGGACATCAAGGGATAAGGAAAACTGTGGACAAGATTTTAAAACATTTTTACTGGCCTGGTTTAAGAAAAGATGTGGCGATGTTTTGTAAGACGTGCCATACTTGTCAGATTGTGGGTAAACCAAATCAGGTTACACCAGTAGCTCCATTACAACCTATTCCAGCATTTGGTGAACCGTTTTCTAAAGTTATTGTAGATTGTGTTGGTCCATTACCAAAGACAAAAACTGGTTATCAGTATTTGTTGACTATCATGTGTACTTCGTCTAGGTTTCCAGAGGCAGTACCACTTAGGAATATAAAAGCTAAAACTGTGACGAAGGCTCTTATAAAATTCTTTACTTATTTTGGATTGCCTAAGGAAATACAAACTGATCAAGGTAGTAATTTTATGTCTGGATTGTTTCAACAGATAGTTTATAAATTGGGAGCTAAGCAAATTACTTCGTCTGCATACCATCCAGAATCGCAAGGTGCTTTGGAGAGGTTTCATTCTACTCTCAAGAATATGATTAGGACATATTGTGTGGAGAATGAAAGTGACTGGGATGAGAGTATAAACTTACTTTTATTTGCAGTAAGGGAATTGGTACAGGAATCTTTAGGGTTTAGTCCATTTGAACTTGTGTTTGGACATAGAGTTAGAGGACCTTTAGCTTTATTGAAGGAACAGTGGATTAGTAAGGAAGTGCATACTAATTTGTTGGACTACGTTTTGAAATTTAAGGACAGGTTACATAGAGCTTGTAGCTTAGCCAAGGAAAATTTGAAGTTGGCTCAGGAGAAAATGAAGACTTGGTATGATAAGGAAGCTAGGATGAGGATGTTTAAGCCTGGAGATAAGGTGTTGGTTTTTTTCCCAGTGCAGACAAATCCTTTACAAGCTAGATTTCATGGACCTTATGAAATTGTGTCTAGAGTTAATGATGTGGATTATGTAATAAAAACTCCAGATCGTAGAAGGTCAACACAACTTTGCCACATAAATATGATTAAACCATATTTTGAGAAACAATCTGATACTGTGACTGTTGTGGTTAGTGAGAATGAGTTGGATTTAACTGGGAACATGATAGATGATTCATCTGACTTTCATTCTAAATCTAACATTGTTTCCGTTAGGTTACCTAATTCGACTATTTTGGAAAATATGGATGAGAAATTAGCACATTTACAGCTAGAGCAGAAACAACAGATGAAGGAATTGATTTTTAAGTATAAGGATTTGTTTCCAGATGTTCCTAGAAGGACTACTATAGCTTCACATGATGTAGATGTTGGAGATGCCAAACATCCATATAGAATGAACATGGAAAAATGTGAACTTGCTGAGAAAGAAATTGAATACATGTTAGAGAATGATATTATTAGACATTCTAACTCGAATTGGAGTTCGCCATGTGTTATGGTGCCAAAACCTGATGGTAGTATTAGGTTTTGTACGGACTATAGGAAGGTGAATGCTGTAACGAAAACAGATGCATATCCAATTCCTAGAGTAGATGATTGTGTAGATAAGGTTGGAAAAGCAAAGTTCCTTACAAAGATTGATTTATTAAAAGGGTATTGGTGTGTTCCACTAACGGACAGAGGTAGAGAGATTTCTGCATTTGTAACTCCATCTGGGTTATATGAGTATAATGTTCTTCCATTTGGGATGAAGAATGCGCCAGGTACTTTTCAGAGGATGATTAATTCTGTGATTCAGGGTTTGAAAGATACTGATGCTTATATTGATGATTTAGTGACAGGAAATGATACTTGGGAAGCACACATTATTGCGGTGGAGAAATTGTTTGAAAAGCTTTCAAAAGCTAACTTGACTATTAATTTAGCCAAGAGTGAATTTGGACATGCTACTGTGACTTACCTTGGTTATGTTGTAGGTCAAGGTAAGGTAGCTCCTGTTCAGGCAAAAGTTCAGGCAATTTTGGAAATTCCCACTTCGACGGGGAAAAAAACTCTCAGAAGGTTTTTGGGAATGGTAGGATATTATCGAAAATTTTGTAAGAATTTTGATAATGTTGCCCTTCCATTAACTAATCTTCTGCAGAAGAATGTAAAGTTTGTGTGGACAGTGTTTTGTCAGGAAGCATTTGAAAAATTGAAAACAATGATATGTGAACAACCTGTGCTTAAGGCACCTGACTTTGAAAAACCTTTTTCATTAGCTGTGGATGCTAGTGATGAAGCTGCGGGAGCAGTATTGATGCAAAGGAATGAGGGTGATGAGGTTGATCATCCAGTAGCATACTTTTCTAAGAAATTTAATAAGCATCAAAGAAACTATTCAACAATAGAAAAAGAATTGTTATCTCTTGTTTTGGCTTTGGAATATTTTGAGGTATATGTTGGTACAACTCAAAAACCACTTATTGTTTACACTGATCATAATCCGTTAGTTTTTCTGAGTAAGATGAAAAACAAAAACAGAGGATTGTTAAATTGGAGTTTGATGTTACAAGAGTACAATATTGTGATAACTCATATTAAAGGTAGAGATAATGTGGTTGCTGATTGTCTATCTCGATGTTGAATGTACAATGTTTTTTTTTTGGAGTGGTTTTTTTTTATTGTAACACTCCTACTGTATTGTATATTGTGTATGTTATATGATTTATACATTTGTTTTTTTTTGTAAGTAATTGTTAAAAATTTTTGTTCTTGATAGACCAAAAATGTTTTTTTTTGGAGGGAGGTGTTACGTACCCGTGACACGTGACAGTGGTACCCTTGTCACGTGACTGGGGTTGAAGTTATACTGGACATGAGGTAATGGTGGAGTGATGTCATTTTCCCGCCAGTAGAGGTCATGTGACAGGTTTTTTCTACAGGGTATAAAAGGAAGACCCACCCTGTCAGGTGGGGCAGTTCGTGGCTGGATTTGCCAAGATGACTTCATATCACTGTGTGATTTAATGTGATGACGCAGTTTAGTTAAAAATGAAGTTTTATATAATGCCTAAAGTTTAAAAGGTCAGAGGCAACGGTTTCTTTGCTGATGGAGAGTGAAGAAAAGTTTGGAAAATGGAAATTGAGAAGAATCGATTTTCGATGGATTGACTTCGACCTTGTTTGATCCTCATTCGGAAGGATTTCGTTGACTATTCTCGCTGTTGACCCCTGGGATGACCAGAAAGGGTTTGAGAATAGTGTGGAAGAGAGGTCAGTCACTTTAAGTTGTTATATTTAATAAAATTCGACGTGGGAGTTCGACGCTGGGAATCGAAGGACATCGACGTGGAAGAGAATTTACATCGCTTTAAAAAGTCTCTCCTTTTAAAAGTACCGTGAGCTTTTGAACTGTCGGCATATCGTTTTAAAATACTGCTTTCATTCGGAAATTCGCTTTGGAGAACTGTTTTTTTCAATACTACTTTAAAGACTGTTTGAGACTGCAAAGCTATTAAGAACTGTCTGACCAGCTGCCAGCAGCTGAGCTCGGACCATTGTTTGGGTTTGTTTACATTTGAAGGGGGTTTGTTATCAGTGTTTAATAAACGTGTTATTCGTTATAATACCCCTTGCCTAACTCATCTATATTATTGTTGCCCGAATACGTAACAATAAAAATACACAAAAATAATATCAATGCAAACACACAGATAAGATACGTTGTCAATACTAAATCTAAAAGCGTGGGTATAATAATAATCAATAAGAAATAGCTCTATCTTTGTCTAGGGGATAATGTATTGTCCGATGGAAATATAAAAGTCACTTTAGTTCATTCCAGCTGCAGCTCTTTGGTTGGAGAGAAAGACGGGTTAAAACTTGTCCATTCCTTTTATGATGTCAATCCTTCGAGAGTCGTTGGGAGTTGATTTCCCCGTTGTTAGCTAAAAACCATTCTTCCGTGGTAAAGGCCACCGATTCCGGGACAAATGGAAACGGACGCACGTGGCCTTCCACCGGCTTTCGCTATTACGGGATCACTAGCGTTTCTTCTGGTGCGTCTGAGGGGCTGTTCCCACAGACCCTCTTTTTATCCTGACTCACAGGGTCTCAGATGTCAATCAGGTTGGGATGATGCAATCCCTTCACCAACCTCCCCCTCAGTTCATTGCCTGGGGCTTCGATGCATCGTACAGGATGCAATACACAAGTCCGTCTCCAAGAGAAAATAGCCGGTATCAATGGGTCCGCCTTTCAAAGGCCAGGACACATTCCAACTCTTTGTGGAGTCTGCATGTCTTTCTCTCATTTCCTGGGTCTCCCGAACTGACTTAACAGTGATCTTGCGATTCTCACAAAGGAGGGGGCTACCCCGCACCCTTCGGCCCCTCAGAGCTGTGGCACATTCGTAACAGTTGAAATTGTATAGGACATTGTTGAGGTCTCATCTGGAGCACTGTGTCCAACTTTGGTCATCTACCTACAGGAAAGATAGCAGTAAGATTGAAAGAGTACAGAGAAAATTTACAAAGATGTTGCTGAGGACCTGAGTTGTAGGGAAAGGTTGAATGAGATAGGAATTTATTCCCTAGAACATAGAAGATTAAGGGGATATTTGATAGAGTTATACAAAAATATGAGGGGCATAGATAGGGTAAATGCAAACAGGCTTTTTCTACTGAGGATGGATGACAACACAAGGTCATGGGTTAAGAGTGAAAAGTAAAATGTTCAAGAGAAACATGAGGGGGAACTTCTTCACTCAGGGGAAGGTGAGAGTTTGGAAGAAACTGCCAGTACAAGTGGTAGATGTGGGGTTGATTTCAACATTTAAGAGAAATCTGGATAGATACATGGATGGGAAGCATATGGAGGGTTATATTCTGGTGCAGGTTGATGGGACTAGGCAGACTAATGGAATAGTACAGACTAAATGTTTCTGTGCTGAAATGTTCTATGATTCCATGACTCTTCAAAAAAATCTCTGCCTGCATTTTGGTGTAATGTGCTTTAGAAATCGCATGGCTTCAATAATATGTATCTAAAATCGAAACCACACACATAAATGAAGGCAGAAACTTTTGGGTAACCAAAGACCACCTGAGAGAAACCTCTTGAACCACTGCACTGTGGGTTCTTCTGGCAAGCTGGGATTTGCTTGTAACTCTTAGTAAAGTAATGAAAAAGCTATTGTGAGCAAAGATGAATGTGAATGAGGAAAGAAATATGGAAACAAAGCTTTTCCAAATAACAAAGGAAGCACTGGTGGTCAGTGGGAAATATTTGGACAGAATGTATATGATGTGGTAAATATTTTGTTTAAAATGTCACTGTCTAGACAATATAATGGAGTAATTCTGAATAAAACAATTCAATGAATCAAAGTGAATATACTCCAGCACCCTCAGTTCCATTACACTTTTACTGTTGTTCATAATTTTTACATCGTTATTTGCAAGAACTTGGTATCACCAGCACTGATTGCCCATTGCTAATCCCCTTCATGATAGTGGCTAAAAAAATTTGGCATGTCCCCTTTGATGATTTTTATCAATGCAGATAGAAAACATCCTACCTGGATGCCCTATGTCTTGGAATAGCAACTGCTCGGCCTGTGACTGCAGGAAACTGCTGAGCGTTGTGGGCTTAGCTCAGCACATCACGGACACCAGCCTCACCTCCATGGATGCAGTGTTCACTTCTTGCTGCCTCATTAAAGCAGCCAACATCATCAAAATCCCACACACCTAGGGTTTTCTCTTCTCTTCTGTCCCACTGGGCAAAAAGATACAAAAGCCTGAAAGCACTTAACACTAAACTCAAGGAAGCCTTCTGTCCTGCTATTATAAGATTATTGAACAGTTGTACGCTATGATAAGATGGACTTTTGATCCTGTTATGATCAAATACCTTATTATCTACCTGCACTACACTTTCTTTGTACCTGTAACACTCTATTGTTTTACCTGCTACTTGTCAATGCACTGTTATAATGAATTGATCTATATGAAAGGGATGCAAGACAAGTTTCTTATTGCACCTTGGTACACGTAAACCAACATACTACCACATTACTATTTACTAGGAAGCTGCTTTCTTAAACTAACACAATCCTGGTGTGGGTACTCCCAAAGTGTTGTTGACAGTATTACAGTACTGAAGTTACAGCCCACATCCGGCCCACTGTTCAGAGGCCTGTATGTAACTCCCATCAAGATCTTTTTAACCCTTGCAGTTTTGTAACTCTACCCACAAGGATTCTACAAGCGCTTGTACATCTTCTGATCCTACAGTCTATCACCTCTTTCTAAGGATGTGATTTCATTTTTTACCAACAGAGCATGTCCTTTCAATACAATGTGTGTCCTTGGATGTTAAGCTCCCAACTATGATATTCTTGCAGTCACGACTCATACTTGGCAACTTCTTACAATACAACAAAATCATCTAACATATTCTATATACTGTATTTGTTTAATATAACAGATTCAGTCCTGTATTCCTCACCCTTTTTTTATTTTGGCCCCCTGTTACACTTTAACTCATCCCATTGCTTGTACTTTTGCCCTGTCATCTGCCTGTCCTTCCTTGCAGTCTCACTACACACTGCACCTAGCAGAAATAAAAACTTCCTAGAAACTTACCACAGGCCCAAGCCTTTCTTGCCTAAGCCTGTTGATCCAAAACTGACCACTCTAACACTGGCCCACTCCAATAATGGCTGTTCAGCTTATACCTGATTTCTTTTTATTAGCTAATTGCAGCCTGCCCTAAAAAGCCAAACGCACCCAATCTCTTTTTAAATGTCACACTGTGTCACCAAGAAATAACCTCTCATACTGATTGCAGCCTGCCAAAGAGCTAAAAGCATCAGAGCCCTTCTTAAACCTCACGCTGTGTCACTAGTGAATAACCTTTAGCGCAAATTGCAGAAGTAAAGTACAGGTCAACTTTCTGTCAGTGCTGTCTGTAGTTATTCCATGGCCTTTGGTTTACATTCTTGCATACAAACTGTTTTTTTTAAATTCTAGAACCACAATAGCACAAAGAAAGGCCATTTGTTTCATTAAGTGTGTGTTAGTTCCCAGTAGAAGGATCCTCTCAGTCTCTTTTCTTTATTCTTCATACAAGGCTCTGCAAACTATTTTTTCGCTAAGTTTTGTACTCTCCCTTTTGAAAACTTATGAGCATACTGTACAAAGATACAAATAAGGAGTAGAAGTCGGCTACCCTGCTCTTCAAGATTGTTCCATCATTTCATAAAGTCATTGTTAACCTCACCTCTGCATTCCTTCTCTTTTTGGAGCAACCTTTCACCCTCTTGGTTATCAAGTATACATCTACCTCTGCCTTAAAAATATTCAAAGATTCTGCTCTCACTTCCATTTGAAGAAGAGAGTTCTAAAGTCTCATGACACACAGAGAGGGAATATTTTGCTTCAGTGGATTTTTTTATCTTACATCACAAGATGGTGGCAGGTATGATTGCTGCGGCCTCTCCCGTTCCAATCAATGGCAAAATTTCTTGTCCTGTTCTTCTTTTCTAAGATTGAAAAACACTGTGGATCAGAAAGAACAATAAAATCTGCAAGTCTACCTTGCCAGAGAGCAGGAGAATGAAGATGCTCTGCAGTTACAGTCTAATGCGAGGAGTGGGCCCTCACTCTGCGGCTTGGTCTACTACAGTTACTCGGGGAAGCATACACTGAAAGCAGTGCGTGAGGACACGGCAACACGGTAAACATACTGGCATTCGAGTAAGAATTAAAGCAGATCCCTGCAGGCTCACATTCTTAAAGATTCTACTCCCTAATATCCAATCACCAGAAAGTAAGATAGATTACCTGGGTTTGCATTTGAACCAGCAGGAAATGAGGGACTGCTGCACACTCATATTGATAGAAACATGGCTCCAGGACTCAGCCATCCACCTAGAATGCCTAATCCGCTTTCAGGTGGACAGAAATGCTGCAACCTCTGGTAAGACCTGCTGATGAGGTCTGTGTGTCTATGTCAATAAGAACTGGTGTGCGATTGCTTTGGTAGTAACTGCACACTGTTCACCGAAAATAAAGTTGTTAATGGTGAAGTGCAGGCTCTCCTACTTACCAAGGGAATTCGCTGCCTTTGTAATTGTTGCTGTTTACATCACCCCCTGTGCCAGAACTCGAAACCACTCACCCCAATGGCTTCATCATTATTGCTGGAGACTTCAATCATGCCAACTTAAAAACAATCCTGTTAAAGTTTTACCAGCTTGTCAAATTTGCAACCAGAGGAGAGAATATATTAAACCTGTTCTATACCAATGTTAGTGCAGCCTACAAGGCTGTCTCCACACTCAGAATACATACACATTTTGGTAATCCCTGCATACAGACCACAGGTTAAATCAGTCAGCCCAGGACTGTTTGAAAAGCATGCACTGGAGTATATTCAGTCCTATGATCTACCTGTGATCATCACATCCATATTGATGAATACGCAGCATTGATGACTGTCTACTCAGGAAAATGCATTGAGGACGTTACTGTGATTAAACACTACACTGCCAGGGCAAACCAGAAACCACTGCCGACTGCCAAGGTTTGTGCACTGCTCAGGGACTGGGACACTGCTTCAGAATGGGGAATAAGATGACGGTAACAGCCCTCGCTGTAAATGGATCTTAGACTTCTTGATGGAAAGCTCTCAGTCAGGCCAAGATGGCAGCCATCTCAGGCTACATCACACGGACCCCTGGTGCCTGCCGGGACGGTGTGCTCAGCTGACTGCTGCTGATTCACGACCTTTTTCCAGATCCAGCTCAGATCACATCACCGTTAGCTGATGATACAACCATGGTTGGCCTCATCAACGGTGTACAGCGAAAAGGTAGAGAGGCTTGTCAAATGAGAACAATAACCTGAGTCTCAACTTCGACATTACAAACGAGATGATTGTGGACTTCAGGAAGGTGCAGGTTGACCACTCTGACTCTGCTGTAGACAGAGTGAAGAGCACAAATTTCCCTGGTGTGCACATAACAAATGACCTAATCTGGACCCACAACATCTCCTCATTAGTCAAGAAGGCACAGCAACATCTTCACTCTCTCAGGAGATTGGGCCATACATGGCTCCCCATCCCACAAGAGTCATAAAGTCATAGAGAAGTACATCACAGAAACAGGCCTTTTGACCCATCTAGTCTATACTGGAAACCATTGAAATGGCTTATTCCAAAAAACTGCACCAGGACCATAGCCCTCCATATCCCTACTATCCATGTACCTATACAATCTTCTCTTAAATGTTGAAATTGAGCTCGAATGGACCACTTGTGTTGGCAGCGCATTCCACACTCTCATGACATTCTAACAACTTTCTACAGGAGCACCATCAAGAGAGTCCTGCCTAGCTGCATTGTTATGTGGTATGGAAGCTGCAAAGCACTGGACTGCAAGACCTTACAGAGGATAGTTAAAACAGCTGAGAGGATCACCAGGACCACCCTTATTTGTGACATTTACCAGGCGTGTTTGATACAAAGGACCCGAAACATTGTTGAGGATTCCTAACACCCAGCCCACAATCTGTTTGACCTACTACCATCAGGAAGGAGGTACAGGAGCATTAGGATTAGAACTGCCAGGCTTGGTAACAGCTTCTTCCCTCAAGCCTCCTTCCTGACGGAAGTGGATCAGACAGATTATAGGATGGGTGTTGGGGTTCCTCAACAATGTTTCGGGTCCTTTAAGTTCATACTCCTGGTTTTTGAACCTCGTGTTTCCCTATAATAGACCCATTCTGAACCTGTGCATCTTCTTTAAGTAATTCTTTTGAAAAGGCACCTGAATCTGAAGGTACCAATGACATAAGTAGGAAAAGGGAGGAGGTCCTGAAGAGAGAATTCAGGGAGTTAGGTAGGAAGCTGAAAGGCAGGACCTCTAGGGTAGTAATCTCAGGATTGCTGCCTGTGCCACATGTTAGCGAGTGCAAGAATAACATGATCAGGCGTATTAATGTGTTGCTGAGACACTGGTGTAGGGGGCAGGGCTTCAGATTCCTGGATCATTGGGGCCTCTTCTGGGAGAGGTACAACCTGAACAAAAAGGATGGGTTACACCTGAACCCAAAGGGGTCTAGTATCCTAGCAGACACATTTTAATCGAGCTGTTAGCAGAGTTTAAACTAATTTGGCAGGGGGATAGGAACCGGAGTGATAGGGCTGAGGAAGGGGAAAACAGAAATACATCAAAGATAGCATGCAACAGAGATTATAAAAAGAACAGGCAGGAGATGAGGCTTAATCACAGCCAGTGGCATGAGCTACAGGGCAATAGAGGTGTGGTGCAGTTAAAACAGAAAGCAGCAGATACTTGACTGAGAGTGTTGTATTTGAATGCACGCAGCATAAGGAATAAAATGAATGACCTTGAAATTCAGCTACAGATTGGCAAAAATGACGTTGTAGCCATCTCTGAAACTTGGCTAAAGAATGGCTGCTATTGGGAGCTGAACATCCAAGGATATATGGTGTATCGGAAAGACAAGTTAATAGGCAGAGAGGGTGGTGTGGCTCTGTGTATAAGAAATAATATTATATCACTAGAAAGAGATGACCAGATTGGAAGGTGTAGAGTCTCTATGGGTTGAGTTAAGAAATGGTAAGGGTAAAAGGACCCTAATGGCAGTTGTATACAGGCCTCCAAACAGCAGCCAGGATGTGGATTACAAATTACAGCAGGAGATAGAAAAGGCTTGTCAGAAAGACAATGTCATGATAATTGTTGGGGATTTTAACATGAAAGCGGATTGGGAAAACCAGGTCAGTACTGGCCCTCAAGAAAGAGAATTTGTAGAATGTCTAAGGGATGGCTTTTTAGAACAGCTTGTTGTTGAGCCCACTAGGGGATTGGTTGTGCTGGATTGGGTGTTGTGTAATGATCTGCAGGTGATAAGAGAGCTTAAAGTTAATGAACCCTTCAGAAACAATGATCACAATATGACTGAGTTCACACTGAAATCTGAGAGGGAGAAAATAAAATCCACTGTTAGTATTTCAGTGGAATTAAGGAAATTACAATGGCATGGGAGAGGAACTGGCCGAAGCTGACTGGAAAGGGACATTTGCAAGAAGGACAGCAGACAGCAATGATTGGAGTTTCTACGAAAAATGAGAGAAGTGCGAGGCAGATATATTCCAAATAAGAAGAAATTTTCAAAGGGAAGAAGGACACTACTGTGGCTGACAAGTGAAGTCAGAGCCAAAGTAAAAGCAAAAGAGAGGGCATACAAGGAAGCCAGAGCTATTGGGAAGACAGAGGATTGGGAATCTTTTAAAAACTTGCAGAAGGAAACTAAGAAGGTCATTAGGAAGGAAAAGATGAATTATGAAAGGAAGCTGGTGACTAATATCAAAGAAGATACTGAAAGCTTTTTTAAGTATATAAAGGGTAAAAGAGAGTCGAGAATAGATATAGGACCAATAGAAAATGATGTTGGAGATATTGTAATGAGAGATGCAGAGATGGCAGAGGAACTGAAAGCATATTTTGCATCAATCTTCACAGTGGAAGACATCTGCAGTATACTGGACATTCAACAGTGTCAGGGGAGTGAAGTTTGTGCAGTGAAAATAATGACTGAGAAGGTGCTCAGGAAGCTGAGGGTGGACAAATCTCCTGGACCTGATGAAATGTACCCTCAGGTTCTGAAGGAAGTAGCTGAAGAGATTACGGAGGCATTAACAATGATTTTTCAAGAATTGATAGATTCTGTCATTGCACCGGATGACTGGAAAATTGTAAATGTTACTCTGCTATTTAAGAAGGGTGGGAGGCAGCAGAAAGGAAATTATAGACCTGTTAGCCTGACATCAGAGGTTGGGAAGTTATTTGAATTGATTGTTAGGGATGAGATTACGGAATACCTGGAGGCACATGACAAGATAGGCCAAAGCCAGCATAGTTTCCTGAAAGGAAAATCCTGCCTGACAAACCTACTGCAATTCTTTGAGCAAGTTACAAGCAGGGTAGACAAGGGAGATGCAGTAGACATGGTGTACTTGGATTTTCAGAAAGGTGCCACACAGGAGGCTGCTTAGCAAGGTAAGAGCCCATGAAATTACAAGGAAGTTACTAGCGTGGGTAGAGCATTGGCTGGTCAGCAGAAAACAGAGAGTGGGAATAAAGGGATCCTATTCTGGCTGGCTGCCAGTTACCAGTGGAGTTCCACAGGGATTGGTGCTGGGACCACTGCTTTTGACAATGTATGTCAATGATTTGGATTATGGTATTAATGGATTTGTGGCTAAATTTGCCAATGATACAAAGATAGGTGGCAGAATGGGTAGTGTTGAGGAAACAGAGAGCCTGCAGATAGACTTAATTAGTTTAGGGAAATGGGCAAAGAAGTGGCAAATGAAATATAATGTTGGAAAGTGTATGGTCATGAACTTTGGTAGAAAAAATAAATGGGCAGATTATTATTTAGATGGGGAGAAAATTCAAAATGGAGAGATGCAAAGGGACTTGGGAGTCTTTGTGCAAGATACCCTAAAAGTTAACCTCCAGGTTGAGTCAGTGGTGAAGAAGGTGAATGCAATGTTGGCATTCATTTCTAGAGGTATAGAATATAAGAGCAGGGATGTGATGTTGAGGCTCTATAAGGCACTTGTGAGACCACGCTTGGAGTATTGTGTGCAGTTTTGGGCTCCTTATTTTAGAAAGGATATACTGACATTGGAGAGGGTTCAGAGAAGTTTCACGAGAATGATTCCAGGAATGAAAGGGAATGTCTGGCCGCTCTTGGGCTGTATTCCCTGGAGTTCAGGAGAAGGTGGGGGGGATCTCATAGAAACATTCCAAATGTTAAAAGGCCTGAACAGATCAGATATGGCAAAGTTATTTCCCAAAGTAGGGGATTCTAGGACAAGTGAGCATGACTTCAGGATTGAAGGACATCCATTTAGAACTGAGATGCCAAGAAATTACTTTAGTCAGAGGGTGGTAAATCTGTGAAATTTGTTGCCACGAGCGGCTGTGGAGGCCAAGTCATTGGGTGTATTTAAGGCAGAGATAGATAGGTTCTTGATTAGCCAGGGCATCAAAGGGTATGGGGAGAAGGCAGGGGAGTTGGGATGACTGGAAGAATTGGATCAGCCCATGATTGAATGGCAGAGCAGACTGGATGGGCCAAATGGCCTACTTCTGCTCCTATATCCTATGGTCTTATGGTCTGGAAAGAATGTGGTACCATTTGTAAACAAACTAAAAGCAAGATATGATCTGAAACAAACATTGCTAATTATAATTTGTCGGTAAGGACCTATCATGGACTATTTTAATGTGCTGGCACAAAGAGCACTTCTGCAGTTATGACAAAGTACTTGTAAATAAAACAGGAGTCATTAGCCGAGGCTCAACTTGGGTTGTGTTCTCTGTTGCTGTTCAAGAGTTGCTCATTTCCTCTGCCGAAGCAGTAGGAAGAGGTTAAAAAAATCTTCCTTGAGAGGTTTAGAAAAGTCAATTTTCTTGCCGATTAACAATTAAGCAAGGGATAAAGGCATCTTCTGTGTTGAGCAAAACTGATGATAACATATCGGCACACTGTCACACACACTTAATCTTATTTTCTTCTTGGATGATTTTTATCCCAGCAATTCTTGACCTTCGTCTATTTTGTCAGGGCAAAAGCAGCCTCCTGGAGAGATGCCAGGATGAGATGAGACTCTGGCTGGAAAATGCCTGCTGGATCACATTTCTGATAGAAAGTGTTCCTGGCCAACTGACTTTAAGATGAACAGGAATGGCAATCATTCACAGAAAAAATTATAACCGATATACAGCGACACAGCTCAGCAATTCAGTAACTGTTAGTAACCGAACCTCAGGAAATCTAGACTTTCTAAGAGGAAAACTTGACAGTGGAAAGACAAGCAGTTAAAATCTCCCGCAGAGCCCACCTATATACATCCCATGCTCACCTTGTATTTCAGTCCTTTTCCTAAGCAAGTGAGAGAGAAAGAAACTGTTTGGACCTATGTTTTAAATAATACATATTATGGTCAGATTTTATCATCTGTAGCTGCAAGAATGAGGAAACCATTGTAACTTTTTGACAGTGCAGTCAAAAAGACTAGAGACTCCAAGTGGGAAACCCTTTAGCCACTTGCAGTATCTTTGTGGGTATCCATAGAAGAAGGGCAACACCAGGACACCAAAAGGCAGCTTGGATTCCTCTTTCTCAGATGTGACTGCTTTCTCTCCAGATTCTACTCCCTAATTTCCTTCAGCACCCAGGAAAGGAGGTTTTGTTTTGTTTTTGCTGTCAGTTTCTATCCATTTTGGGTGCCATGAATGACTTGGCCTGCACAGATCAAGCCTGATAATTAAAATTTGCCAAGTATCACATCAGCAGTCTCACACTGCCATGGCTGGGCCAGATGGCCACCCTATATATATGTTTGATGAGTTAAAGTTGGACCCTGAGGGACAAGTTGCAGAAGGAACAGGTAGCAGAAAGGGGTAAAATGGATGTTCTTTGGGTACAGTGGTAATAAACTGTTGGAATTTTTGACTGGGTGTTCAAACTTGGACCTACTTGCTAAATAATTTGTTTTAATCATGCTTGAAGTTAAAGCAAACTTAAAGTGGACATTTCAGCACACAATTATCAATAAAAAAGAATTTTTCTGGGACTGTATACATTACTTCCACACATCTATTTCAATGGAAGAAGTTGAATACATTGAGTATTTTATAGTTAGACCAAGGGAGGAGGGATCTGAGGCACAGGGTGCCTGATGGCAGAGTGCAGAGGGTGTTGTAAGCCATGAAGAGTGGAGGGAGCCCAATTGCTGTCCAGTTCTCCTCTCCTTCTGCAGGTGAGATTAATCTGCCAGGTCTTGTTTGTTTCTTCCTTCCCATTACCAAATCACACTCTTCCCCAAGAAGATCCTCATGGACTAGCATCCTGATGTACCCCATCTCCAATAAGCTACCACAGGCCTTTAGACAATTCTTTGAGAATATCCAGAATAAAGCCTCCTGCAGCATGTGTATTGTAAAAGCTGTACATGGCTTTAGCCAGCTCTGGAAATCCTCAGTAATTACTTTTGCTCACCTGGTTGTTGTTAAGAAAGGCTGCTAGATGAATTGCCAGCTACCAAAATGCCCCGTTGACTCTTTAATGAGCACTCACAGACAACTTACGTACTGAGCAGCCATTCTCGGTATTATTTCTAACACATGCCAAATCTTTTTTTAATAAGATGGTAAACTGTGTTGAAATTAGGTTAAACTGGCAATGCAGCTCAGAACCTCAATTTGTCCTCCTCAATATCTCTTTAGCATTACTGTCCTGCAAAAATTGCTCCCTCAGAGAATGTAATAGATTGTGGCCTTTATTGCCTCAGAAAGATTCTTACTAAGGGAGCTTTCCAGTCGTTATACTATGTGCCCAATGGAAGAGATTGCTGGGGCCATGATAGAGATATTTGTACCTTCGAAAGCCACAAATAAGTTGCCAGAAAACTTGAGGATAGTTAATGTTTTTCCTTTATTTAAGAAGGGTAGCAGGGATAAACCAGATCCTTCATCTCACATGCCAATTCATGATTTTTTTTTGCCTTCCTAATGTCCTTTTTAAGTACTGTCACATCTTCTATATTCCTCTAAGGACTTACTTGATTGTAGTTGCCTTCCTGTTACGTTTACTTTTTTTTCCTGACAAAACATTCAAAAAATAGCATTTGTCATTTAATCATGCTGTCTTTTCCTTTCAACCTTCCAGAACATGCCATGTCTGAACTCTTCAAACTCTTTTTTCAAAGTATCCCACTTTTGTCAAATGTTGTTTTCCATGCAAGCATCTACTTGTAGCCTACTCTCACCAGCTCTGTTCCAGCTCCATCAAAATCAGCCCCCCCCACTCCCTCCCCCTCGATTAGGATTCACTCTCAAAGTCAGCAAAATGAAGTAAGTGACTTCAGGAATGGGGCAGAGGTGCTAAGGTGGAGATGGCTGAGAGCTTCAAGTTTCCAGCTGTAAGTATCACCAACAATTTGTCCTGGTCCAGCAATGTAGATGTCACAACCAAGAAAGTGAACTAACACCTCTACTTGCTCAGAAGACTAAAGAAATTCAGCATGTAATTCTTACCACTGAGTACATTCCCTATCATTGAGTACAATGGAGGGTTGCCACAAGAAAGTTGCATCCATCATCAAGGACACCTACTATCCAGGCTATGCCCACTTCTCCCTACTACCATTGGGCATGAGGTATGAAACCTTAGGTCCCATACCATCAGGTTCAGGAGCAGTTATTACCTTATAACCATCAGCCTCTTGAACTGGTGTGGATAACTTCATTCACCACTTCTCTGAGCTGATTCTACGACCTACAGTCTCACTTTCAAGGACTCTTTATAACTCAAGTTCTCAACATTATTTTAATTTGCACATTTTGTCTTCATTGTACATTCATTGTTTGTCAATGTCTGCCTTGCTGATGAATAGTTTTTCATAAAATTCTTTTGTATTTCTTTTTTCCTATAAATGCAAGAAGATAAATCTCAAGGTAGAATATAGTAACATATCTGTATGTTGATAATAAATTTACTTTGAACTTTGAACAAAATTTTCACTAAAGAATGTACCTGATTTGGATTGCTATGGCAACTGTTTTGTCCAAGACCACAACACATTCCAGAGTTGTGAATGCAGCCCAGTACATCATGTAAATGAGACTCCCTTTCATTGGTGCTGTCTACACTTCCAACTACCTCAGGAAAGTATCCAAAATAATCTAAGACCCATCCGTATCAGTTATTCTCTCATCTCCTGTATCCCATTGAGCAGAAGGTACAGAAACTTCTAAGCACATATTACCAGACTCATTGCCAGCTTGTATCAATTAAGAGGGACAGGAGAAGATGACCAAGAGCAAGACACATATGAGAATCCAGAAAGTAGTTGCTGGAACATAAGCCTGGGCACTTTTTCCAATAGGTATGAGTTTCTTGCAACCCATGAGGATGAAAGCAGAAACTGTATGAGGGATGAACAGAATGACCTCAGCACCATGAAAGCTTGGTTTCAAGAGGGTTGTTGTTTTGACTGGAAGTCTGTGACCATTGGTGTTATGCAGGGATCAGTGCTGTAATATTAATATATATATATAAGATTTGGATATAAATGTAGATGGGCTGGTTAAAGCTGGGTCCAGTAAAACTGAGAGAGTGAAGAGGAATGCAGTGGTAACATGGGTAGTACAGTTATTAGCTATGTTCTTCTCAGCTGCATTTGTGAACTCCAAAGGACATATTTATGAGGCAGAAGTGAACTTAGAGTAGTAGGAGAAAGAATAGGGCATTAATAACATAGATAGGACAGAGAAAGAGAGTCCACTGAATGAATCTGAGCAGCAGTCATCTAAGTAACAAACAAAAATATGAAGGTGTTAATTTCTGGATTACTATACAAATCCCATCCAAATTGGGATAGATCAAAGCATTGATTGGTGTTCAATTCATGATTCACTAGTAACAATACTTGAGAAAGTCTGCTATGCTTTTATTTTAATTGCACTGGTACCTTATACAATTTGCCTTGAAAAATCAAGTAACTGAGAATATGGGGTTGCAACAAAGGCTTTAAGCTGAATAGCTGGAGGTGTAAGTGGGATGGTGGGGAGGAGAGAAGTTTTTAAAGTTAAACAGATAGGACAAAGTAAAACTGCAGGATAGCATGATAGATAATCATAATCTGAATCTGTCAGGAGGGGACAGAGCAGGTAAACGTAAGCATATGCTTCTGTCGGGCCAGCTGGTGGTGTAGTGGCATCAGCACTGAACTTCAAGGCAAAGTTCAAGTCCAGCCAGGTCCTAACCTGGGCAGCAACAGTATCTGTGCGGAAGAAAGGCCCAGCAATCTACTTCTGTATTTTGCCATGAAAACCCTACGGACCCTATGGACCATGAGGTCACAATGAGTCGGACTCAACTAAACAACTGAACAACACCAAATGCTTCTGACAGAGATAAATGACAAAAAGGGAAAAATTCAAGGTTATGTACTTAACTATTTGTAACAAGGGTAATAAGGGGCTTAAATTGAGATATGAATTGGATAAATCAAATTACAGATAATAGGATGGAAGGGTATAGAGATAGTTTTCCATATCCTTTAAGTAAGGGTGAATATGATATCATGGAATGTTATATACGGAATAAAAGCAATTTAATTCAGTTAGAAACCTGTGCCTTAAATTTAAATAAAGTTATCAGCAAGGGGATGAGACATACACTCAGTGGCCACTTTATTAGATACACCTACACAGATACTCATTAAGGCAAATATCTAATCAGTCAATCATGTGGCAGCAACTCAATGCATAAAAACATGCAGACATGGTCAAGAGATCAGATGAAATATCAGAACAGGGAAGAAATGCAATCTAAGTGACTTTGACCATGGAATGATTTTGGTGGCAGATGCAGTGGCTTGAGATCTCAACACTAGTGAGAATGGTACGAAAAACAGAAGAGAAACTAATGAGCTGCAGTTCTGTGGACAGTTAAGCCTTGTTAATGAGAGAGATTAGAGGAGAATGGCCAAACTGGTTCAAGCTAACAGGAAGGCAAAAGCAACTCATAATGCGGTGATTAAGGGGTGACTCTTTGCTTGCAGCTCAGATACGAGTCATCAAATATTCCTGCTCAGAGCTACTGCAGATGGAATCCACAGTCACAGTCATGTGTACTTCAGTAAGCAACATCATTTTAAGATGTTTAAAAAAATTGATGGATGCCAGACAGCAGATTCAGTTTGTGAGTGCAAGTTTCCTTTAAGAAAATGGAAGTGTGGAACAGTTGAAAGCCTCCAGGTACAATTGAAATGCAGATGATATAAAACACTACTCCTGATTGTCCCACTAGTGAATATACAGTGTCTGAAAATTAAATTGAAGGCCTCAGAGCAAGATGCTGTAGCAGAGGGATATCAGGGACTGCTCTGTTCTTTGTTTCATAGAAATGTGGGTATACCAGCCGTTTTGGACACAGCACTGCAGCTTGATGGCTTCACCATTCTCCACAAAGACAGCACAGCTCAGTCTTTTAAAGGGAGAAGAGGTGGAATATGCTTTGTGATTAATTCATCGTGGTGCACAAATGTAGTGGTTCATGCTCAGTCCTGCCCACCCGACCTGGAACATCTCATGGTCACATGTTGTCCTTTTTATCCGCTGAGGGAGTGTGGTGAACTACATATACCTGTCTGGACTGCTCCTGTGGCTCCTCCCACAGACCCCTGTATAAAGGCGATTGAAGCCTGAGCCCGGCCTCATTCTCCAGGATGTAGTGTTGTTCATTCTTCCAGTCAATAAAAGCCGATATCTCGTTTCTTACGTCTCAGAGTGAGTTATTGATGGTGCATCAATTTTATTGACTAGAAGTTAAAACATGGAAACCGTTTTACATCCGGAAAGATTGGATTTGGACCCCCAAGACCCTGAAGCAGCTCTTGCCTTTGAACTCTGGCTTGCATGCTTCCAATCATACTTGGAGGAGGTTCGTGCAACTGACCCCGCTGTTAGGCACAGAATTCTCCTCTCGAGAGTCGCCCCAAAAGTTTACTCATTCATCAGGGACCTCTCGACCTACGAAGGGGCTCTTGATGCCCTCAATAGACAGTACCTGCGGCCGGTGAACTCCGTCTATGCCAGACATCACTTGGCCACGCGCAGACAGCGCCCTGCGGAGTCATCCGCCGAATTTCTCCGAACTCTACAGGCACTTGTGTGGACTTGTGACTGCAAAACGCTCACGGCGGAACAGTATGCGGAACTCTTGGTACGAGACGCCTTTGTGACCGGAATTAGGTCAGTGTATGTGCGCCAGCGGCTGCTGGAAAATGCCGATCTTACCTTGCGCTCGGCGATCGAGACAGCCGACACGCTGGAGGCTGCTCTGCACAATGCTGACGCTGTCCAGCCGCGCGATTCCCCGCTGGTTCCGTGGACACCTCTGACCCCGCTGCCACCAGTTCCCGTGAGCGAATTCGCCAATGCCACTGCCAGTCGTGGTTCCACGCACTCCCCGAACCCGCCCAAGCAAAAGCTGTGTTATTTCTGTGGGCTTGAGAAACATCCTCGAAACCGTTGCCCAGCTCGAGAAGCGACCTGCTCCAGCTGCGGAAAACCGGGCCATTTTGCCAGAGCCTGTAAGTCTAAACCGCACGCGGGGTCGAGCAGCGCTGCGTTTGAGACGTGGGGGCCGCCATCTTCCATGCCCGGATGTGGGCGGCCATCTTTGCCGGCGTCACCATGCCCCGCCCCCGACTCGCCAGTGTTTATCGGGCACCAAGACAGCATTTCAACTCTGTCCACCGTAACCCTCGACCAAAGCGCCCCACACCAGCTCGCAAGGTCAATGATGGACATCCTGGTGGAGGGACACAGGACTAGCTGCCTGTTTGACATGGGCAGCACTGAGAGTTTTATTGACCCGGACACAGTGCAACGCTGTGGACTTGTGACACGGCCGGTAAGTCACAGGATCACCTTGGCTTCTGGGTTGCATTCCACAGACATCCGGGTGGGTTGTGTAGCGACATTGATGGTGCAGGGCACAGAATATCAGAACTTTGCGCTACTGGTCATGCCTCAACTGTGCGTGCCTGTGCTATTGGGGCTGGACTTCCAGAGCCACCTCGAAAGTGTGACTATGGCAATTGACGGGCCCCTCCCACCACTCACTGTCAGGAATCCTCAGTTTTGTGGGACTTCGCCATATACCCCGTTACTGCACACACACACACACAACGAACCACACGTCCCGCCCAGCACCATGCCGACAGCTGCGCTACTGACACCACTTGCAGCCTCTCTACCCTCAAGATCCCTCCCCCACCACTGTTCGCCAACCTGACCCCCGACTGTAAACCGGTGGCGACTAAAAGCAGGAGGTACAATGCAGGGGACAGGGCCTTCATTCTGTCAGAGGTGCAGCGGCTGCTCAGGGAGGGGATCATTGAGCCAAGCACAAGCCCTTGGTGGTCCCAGGTGGTCGTTGTTCGGACTGGGCCGAAAAATAGGATGGTTGTGGACTATAGTCAAACCATCAATAGGTTCACGCAGCTTGACGCATACCCCCTACCCCGCATCGCGGATATGGTCAACCAGATAGCTCAGTACAAGGTGTACTCGACAATAGATCTGAAATCCGCTTATCACCAGCTCCCCATCCGCCCAGAGGACCGCCCCTACATCGCCTTCGAGGTGGGCGGCAGGCTCTATCACTTCCTGCGCGTCCCCTTCGGTGTCACAAGTGGTGTCTCTGTCTTCCAGAGGGAAATGGACCGGATGGTGGACCAGTACAACCTGAAGGCCACATTTCCCTATCTGGATAACATCACCATCTGTGGTCGCGACTGGTCGGATCACGACGCCAACCTCCAACGATTTTTCCAGGTGGCCGAAGCTTTGAACCTCACTTATAACAAGGACAAGTGTGTGTTCAGAACCACCCGACTCGCTATCCTTGGGTATCTCGTGGAAAACGGGGTCATTGGCCCTGACCCCGACTGTATGCGCCCCCTGTTAGAACTCCCTCTTCCCACCACTCTCAAAGCCCTCAGACGGTGCCTGGGTTTTTTTTCCTATTACGCCCAATGGGTCCCCCATTACGCAGACAAGGCCCGCCCCCTGGTCAAGTCTACCACTTTTCCCCTCTCTGCTGAGGCCTGCGCGGCCTTCAGCTGCATTAAAGGGGACATTACCAAAGCAACGATGCATGCGGTGGACGAGACCATTCCCTTCCAAGTAGAGAGTGACGCCTCTGATGTCGCGCTGGCTGCTACCCTCAATCAGGCAGGCAGGCCTGTAGCATTCTTTTCTCGTACCCTTCAAGGCTCTGAACTTCGGCACTCCGCGGTGGAGAAAGAAGCCCAGGCCATAGTGGAAGCTATTAGGCACTGGAGGCACTATCTTGCCGGCAAAAGGTTCACCTTGCTGACTGACCAGCGCTCGGTTGCGTTCATGTTCAGCAACCAACAGCGGGGCAAAATTAAAAATGATAAAATTTTGCGGTGGAGAATAGAACTCTCCACCTACAATTATGATATCCTGTACCAGCCTGGCAGACTCAATGAGCCCCCTGATGCCCTATCCCGGGGAATGTGTGCTAGCGCACAGCTCGACCAGCTGATATGCCCTTCATGCACATCTTTGCCATCCGGGGGTCACCCGATTTTACCATTTCGTTAAAGCCCGGAACCTGCCGTACTCCCTGGAGGACATCAGGACGATGACCAGGGCCTGCCAAATCTGCGCTGTGCAAACCGCACTTCGACCGTCTTGACACGGCACAACTTGTCAAGGCCATCCGCCCGTTTGAGCGACTGAGTGTTGACTTTAAGGGCCCCCTTCCCTCCACCGACTGCAATGTCTATTTTCTCAGTATTATTGACGAGTACTCGCGATTCCCCTTTGCCATTCCCTGCCCCGACACCACTACCGCGTCCGTCATAAAAGCCCTGCGCCAGCTCTTCACTCTGTTCGGATATCCCTGCTATATCCACAGTGATAGAGGGTCCTCCTTTATGAATGACGAGCTGTGCCAGTACCTGCTGGCTAGGGGCATTGCTACTAGTCGGACCACGAGTTACAATCCCCGGGGGAATGGACAGGTGGAGAGGGAGAATGCCACAGTGTGGAAGGCCACACTTTTAGCCCTTAAGTCAAAAGGGTTGCCGGTCTCTCAATGGCAGGAGGTCCTCCCTGAGGCACTCCACTCTATCTGCTCCCTGTTATGTACGTCCACCAATGCCACCCCTCACGAACGCCTATTTTCTTTTCCCAGGAAGTCTGTCACTGGGACCACCTTACCAGTTTGGCTGATGTCCCCGGGGCCAGTGCTGCTATGAAAACATGTGAGGAGTAATAAATACTCCCCGCTGGTCGAGAGGGTTCACCTTTTGCATGCTAACCCCTAGTATGCCTACGTGGTCTTGCCTGATGGGCGGGAGGACACGGTCTCTGTCCGCGACCTGGCGCCCACAGGAGCAGCGGACCACTACCCCGTACACTCCACGGTAACTATGAACCCTGTACCTGAGGTGACACCGCGCATACCGTGCCCCACACAGACTCCTCACGATGCTCATGTACCAGGCATCTCGTACGCGTATATTCCGGGCGCCTCGCCCACACGTGAGGGATCCCTGACACCTCCAGTTAGGCCAGAACCAGCACAACCTCTGTCTCCGGTGCAATCACCACCTCCGGCACCTGTGCAATCGCAGCCGGTGCTACGTAGATCGCAGCGACAGATTCGACCACCTGATAGACTTAACCTGTAAATATACTTGTAAGAAACTTCGCCACCTGGGGACTCTTTTTAAAACAAAGGGGGGGGGGGGTGAATGTGGTGAACTACATATACCTGTCTGGACTGCTCCTGTGGCTCCTCCCACAGACCCCTGTATAAAGGCGATTGAGGCCTGAGCCCGGCCTCATTCTCCAGGATGTAGTGTTGTTCATTCTTCCAGTCAATAAAAGCCGATATCTCGCTTCTTACGTCTCAGAGTGAGTTATTGATGGTGCATCAGGGAGTTTCCACCATCATCCTGGTAGCAGTGTATACCCCACCGCTGATCAATGTCAAGAAGGCACTGGAGGAGCTAAGCTCCATAATCAGCAGGCATGAAACAGAACACCTTAAGATGCCTACCCTATCATTGTGGGGGATTTCAACCAGGCCAGCTTGAAAAGGTCTCTGAACAACTACCACCATCATATCACCTATGGAACCAGAGAATCCAAGAGCTAACACTCTTGACCACTGTTACACCACCATCAAGAACACTTACTGTGCCATCCCAAGTCCACACTTTGGAAAATCCAAATACCTGGCTGAAAATCTACTCCCAGCATATAAGTAGAGACTGAAGAGCATAACATTAGTGGTGAGGATCAAGAAGGTATGGTCAAGGGAAGCAGAAGAGTGCTCATAGGACTGCTTTGAGTCAGTGGACTGGACAATCTTCATGGATTCACTTTTGAATCTGAATGAACATGCCACATTTGTTACTGGCTTCATCAAGACCTGTAAGGATAAGTGTGTGCTTCAGAAACATATTGGACATACCCAAACCAAAAGCCATGGATGAACCAAGGATTTGTAGTCAGCTGTGTTCTAAGTCTGTGGCATCCTAGACCAGTGATCCAGAATTATCCAAGAAGTCCAGGTACGACCTACGGAAAACAATTTTAAGAGCAAAAGAACAATTCTGATTGAGGTTAGAGATGGAATGAGATGCACATCAGTTCTGGCAGGGTTTGCAGGCAATTACCTCCCACAAAGCAAAACCTAATACCATGTGATGCTTCACTCTCAGATGAGCCTTGTATGTACACTTTGAAAAGAAAAATAAAACTATACCTTTGCCAATGCTTGCTATGAACACCAGTACAAATTCCTGCTCTGAAAACCTGTGCCATCCAATTTGCAGGAGTGTTCAAGGATAGCTTCAATTTCTCACTGCTGGAGTCGGAGGTTCCCACCTGCTCTAAATCATACCAATACCCAAGAAGAGCAGGGTGAGCTGTCTCAACAACTATCACCCAGTGGCACTCACATACACTCTGATGAATTGTTTTGAGAGGTCATTCATGGCTAGAATCAACTCCTGCCTAAGCAGGGACCTGGACCCGCTGCAATTTGCTATTACCACAACAGGTCTACAGCGGTCTCTGTACCTTGCTCTGCGACTGGATCCTTTGGTCTCCCATATTTCTGTATTTTTCCTTTGTCCTTGTGCATATCAGTTTTTTAAATGCCACTAACGTATTTGTCTCTACAGAAGTACAGGATAAAGAAGATATACATCATTCGGAAATATGGGTGAAGAAATGGTTGGTGGAGTTTGATCCAGAGAAGTGCAAAGTGTTGCATATTGGGAAATCAACATAAAGACCCTTAGGAGCATTGATGTATTGAGGCTCTTGGGTTGCAAGTCTGTAGCTGGCAAAAACTAGCCACACAAATAGATAAAATGATACAGAAGGCAGATAGCATATTTGCCTCAATAGGTTGTAGCAAGTCATGTTGCAGCTATATAAAACTTTGGTTAGGACAGGCTTGGAATATTGCATGCAGTTCTCATTGCTACATTACAGGAAGGAAGTGAGGGATTTGGAGAGGCTGCAAAAGAGGATGTTGCCTAGTATTCACTATAAGATGAGGGTGGAGAAACCCTGGCTCTTTCTGGTGAAGCAGTGGAGGCTGAGCGGCAACCTGAGAGATGTTTCTAAAGTTATGAGAGGAACGGATAGGGCAGATAGTCAGAGTTTTTATCCCATGGCAAAAATGTCAAATACTTGAGGGAATAGGTATGATGTGACGAAGGAAGAGTTTAAAGGAGGTTTGGAAGGCAATTTTTTTTACAGTGAGTGGTCAGTAACTGGAATGTGTTGCAAGAGGAAAAGGTGGAAGCAGATATAGCGACATTTAAGAGGCATTTTGACAGTCACGTGAACAGACAGAGGATGGGGGATGTAGACTACATGCAGGTTGATGGGATTAGTTCAAGGAGGCATCACGTTTGGCACAGACATGCTGTACTAAAGTGCCTTTTCCTGTGTTGTACTGATACAGGTTTTATGTTCTAGAACCGCAAACCAACAGTCTCCAGCATCTAAACAAATAAAATGCATCCCTTTGAAATAAGGTAAAATGTGATCCAGTTATGATTATCAAGAGAAGTTACAGATCATTTTAACTGAAAAAAACCAGGCTAATAATGCTGCCAAAAAAGGTCTAAAGATTGAGAAAACTCAAGAATTTAGCAAAGGGAGACTAAGCCATTGAGAGGAAAGGGGAAGTGAAATATAGGTAAGGTGAGGGAGGGACCTTAATCAATCTGCAAGAGCTTCCGAAACATTCACAAAGAAAAATACTAGCAATATAGGTCCCATACTGAGACAGAAGAAATGTTGATGGGGCACAATGAAACAGCAGAAAATTGAACTAAATATGTAGCAAAGAAACAGCAACAGAACATTTTCAAAGAAAACAGAAGACTACAAGAAACAGAAAATTTCTCAGAAATTGTGGAGCATTAAAGGTCTAAAGTGACATGCTCAAAGATAGTAGAGTTAATTTTATTTTAAAAATCTAATAATGGGAAATTTAATGGTACTGAAAATCAATAAATTCCCAGGAGCTCAAGACCCACATCTGACTCAACACCATAATTAGCTTTATTTTCATTGATATTTGTCATGAAATCTGTCATTTCTCAGCAGCAGTGCAGCACAGGACATAGAAGTTACTAAAAGTTACAAAAACAAATAAAAAGTGCTGAAGATGAATCAAGGGGATTGTTCATGAGGTTAGAAATCTAATGGTGGATGGACAAAAGTTGTTTCTAAAATATTGAGTGTGGGTCTTCAGGTTCCTGTACTTCCTCCCCAATGGTAGTATTGAGAAGAGGGCATGCCCTGAATGGTAAAAGTTGTTAGCTATGGAAGTGTCACTTGGAAACGCTCTCAATGGTAGAGAAGTGCACATGGCAGAAGAGCCTTCTGCAGACTCTTTTGATCCTGCATATTGGACCTCCATAACCAGGCAGTGATGCAACCAGTCAGAATGCGCTCTGCTGTGCATCTGTGGAAAATTGCAAGAGTCTTTGGTAACATACGAAATCCCCTCAAACTCTAATAAAGTAGAGCTGCTGGCATGCCATCTTCATGATTGCATTAATATGTTGGGCCCAAAATAGACGCTCCAAGATGCTGGCTCCCAAGAACTTGAAACTACTGTCCCTTTCCACTGCTGAACACTCAATAAGGACCGGTGTGTGTTCTTCTGACTTCTCCTTCCTGGAGTCCTTATGAAAACCTTTAGAAAGAGGCATCTATGAAGATTGTTCATGCACTGGTCATCATATTCTAAAATCCCACAAATACTAGAAATGATCTTATTAATTGAAAGGTAGGGTTCTAACCAAGGTAACTAAGAAGGTGGGGGGACAGAAAAACAACAGGGAACCACAGACCAGTTAGCTTTTCCTCGATAGTAGGGAAAAGTCCATAAATTATTGTTAAGGATATGGTAAAAAGGCATTTGGGAACAATAATAGGATTGGGAAAGTCATCAAGGGTTTGTGAAGGAGAAATTGTGTTTAACAAAACTGGTAGAATTTTTTGAGGCTGTAACTGGCTGAATAGATAAAGGTGAGGTATTTTATATTGCTGTGGCAACAGTTGCTCACAATCACAATATTTATTAATTATTTGGATGAGTGGATCTGATGTGATATATAACCTGTTGATGATACATAGTTGGTTACCAGTGTGGGCTGAGAGGAAGAGGGGGAGGAATAGTCTGTTCATATCACTCTGAAAGCTCTAAGGGAATGGGGAATAGGCGAAGGAATGCCAGATGGAATATAATGTGGAAAAATGTAAGAAAGTCCACATTAGTGGAAAAAAAATGGGAAAACGGGGTATTGTTTTTAATGGTGAAAATTTGAAAATCTTCAAAGAATTCTGGGTGTACTTGAACACAAATCACTGAAATTTACCAGGTATCTTCAGAAGGCAAATGAAAAGCAAATGATAGTACGTCAGTATTTATTGGAAGGGAAAGGAGTACAAATGTAGATAACTTCCTACAATTTTGAGCCCTGGTGTTTCTGTTTCTGCTACATTGTACTCAGGTGTGGTCTCCCTACCCAAGGATGAATAAGCACTTAAGGATCCAACAGATTGGTTCATTGTAGTGGGAATGATTGATTTGTTGTATAAGGAGAGATTAGGCAGAATGGGCTTTTATTCTTTTGATTGTAGAATTATGAGATATAATATCATCAGATGTACGTAAATGGTGTTCATTTCCCCATCTGAGGTGTGTAGAACCAGGAGTCACAGTCTCAAATTGAGGATCAGCTGCTCAGTAAGAGAGATCGGAAGAAATCAGAAGGCAAGGGAATCTTTGAAATTCACTGCCCAAAGAGGCGGTAGAGACTAAGTCACTGAGTATGTTCAAGAAGTGTTCCAGAAATCAAGGAATATAGTATTTTATTGCAAATTAACTCCAAAGTTAAAAGATCATTTGTGATCTAATTGAATGGCAAAGCAGATAAAAGGCCAAATAGCCTGGGCCTGCTTTTACTTCTTCGGTTCTCATGCCTGTTGAGAAAGGGGCCCTGGTAGACTTTGCATTCAATCCCTCAGCTTCATGCTGGGGAGGGCTGGCGAACAAAGTTAAACCCATTTCTTTGAATAGAATTGTTAATGTTGTGGGTAAAAGGGAGCTATGCTTTTGAATAGTTTACTTTATTTTACTCTATTTTAATGTTCTAAATTGTTTTTTAGAGTTTAATGCTTTTCTAAATTGATTTCAATATTTAAAAAAATACTTTCATTCATTGGAGTAATTTTGTTTTAAAGTATTCCTGACTGTAAAAGCATTTAAAAGGTGCTTGAATGAAGTCCTTTAATAGCCAGGTAGCTATCAAAGACTGTCAGGGTGTTCTAGGGCTGATGCCTCAAGAAGGCATAGCATGAGGTTTTACGATTTCATCAGCTTGCTAGTTAGCTCATTCTCTCTACCTGGAGAGTGTAAGTGCTGGCAGCAGAGGTTGTGGCTGGCAAATTCAGGCTGTGGGCCAGGCCCAAGACAACCCAGCTCATTAATTTTAATAAGGGAATTTGTCAGAGCGACAGGCATTTAAGGATCGGGAATTAATGATAGCCAATACAGTGCCTATAAAAATTATACACCCCCTTTGAAGTTTTCATGTTTTATTGTTTTACACCATTGAATCACAGTGGATTTAATTTGGCTTCTTTGACACTGATCAACAGAAATTGACTCTTTTGTGTCAAAGTGAAAACTGATCTCTACAAAGCGATCTATATTAATCAAAAATATAAAACACAATATAATTCATTGCAGAGGTATTCACTCCCTTTAATATGACACACCAAATCATCACTGCTTGCCCCCAATTAGTTTTACAAATCACATAATTAGTTCAATGGAGATCATCGTGTGCAGTCAAGGTGTTTCAATTGATTGTAGTAAAAATACACCTGTATCTGGAAGGTCCAACTGCCAGTGAGTCAATATCCTGGCAAAAACTACACCACGAAGACAAAAGAACACTCCAAGCAACTCTACGAGATGGTTATTAAAAAGGACAAGTCAGAAGATGGATACAAGAAAATTTCCAAGACGCTAAATATCGCTTGGAGTATAGTTAAATCAATCATCATGAAATGGAAAGAATATGGCACAGCTGTAAATCTGGCTAGATCTGACCGTCCTCAAAAACTGAGTGACTGTGCAAGAAGGGGACGAGTGAGGAAGGCCTCCAAGAGACCTAAGACAACTCTGAAGGAGTTACAAGCTTCAGTGGCTGGGATGGAAGAGACTGCGCATACAACTGTTGCCCGAGTGCTTCACCAGTCCCAGCTTTATGGGGGAGCAGCAAAGAGAAAGCCACCGTTCAAAAAAAAAACTCACATGAAATCGCAGCTGGAGTTTGCCAGAAGGCATGAGGGAGACTCTGAAGTCAGCTGGAAGAAGGCTCTATGGTCTGCTGAAAACAAATGTAACTCTTGCTTCTGCTAGTGACTAAATATGGGGGATGATAGCCCCAGGCCCGGACAAACTCGTTTAGGTGGATGCTGCGCAATGTGTCCCCTGTTACAAATCAGTAGCCTGAAATAAAAAGCAGTACACAATATGTGATTCAACAATTAAGCTCTGTAATTCTTACTTTGACTATATGGTTAGTAAAGAAAACAAAAAAAAGGAAAAGGGCCCAGTCTTATTAAACAGTCTGTTGCACAATGTTGGAGCTCCCTGATAAACCGATTGTCCACCATCGACCTCCCCTGATCGTCACTGCCCTCCGGACCCTCGTTCCAAGTCCACCCTGTCCGGCGTTCTATCAACTCTCTCTATTTGCCTCTTCTCTCCTCATCTCTCCCCGGCAAAAGGCCGCAAAAATCTCCCTTCCAGCTCACAGAAAAGAACAACAGCATTCCAAACATTGCTGCTACAGAGAAACCATTACACTATCAGTGAAACCCTACAGCATGTTATATAACAGTGAAACCCTACAGCATATTACACTCTCCCCCCACCAAATTTAGTCATGTCCTAAATTTCATGAAATTTAGTCATTTTGGGATAGCGGGACTGTCATATGTTGAAAGATTGGAGCGACTGGGCTTGTATACACTGGAATTTAGAAGGATGAGAGGGGATTTGATTGAAACATATACAAACCCCATTTCCAGAAAAGTTGGGATATTTTCCAAAATGCAATAAAAACAAAAATCTGTGATATGTTAATTCACCTGAACCTTTATTTAACTGACAAAAGTACAAAGAAAAGATTTTCAATAGTTTTACTGACCAACTTAATTGTATTTTGTAAATATACACAAATTTAGAATTTAATGGCTGCAACACACTCAACAAAAGTTGGGACAGAGGCACGTTTACCATTGTGTTACATCACCTTTCCTTTTAATAATACTTTTTAATCATTTTGGAACTGAGGCTTCTAATTGTAGTAGATTTGCAATTGGAAATTTTGTCCATTCTTGCTTGATATAAGACTTCAGCTGCTGAACAGTAAGTGGTCTCCGTTGTCTGATTCTCCTCTTCATGATGCGCCATACATTTTCAATAGGAGATAGATCTGGACTGGCAGCAGGCCAGTCAAGCACACGCACTCTGTGTCTACAAAGCCACGCTGTTGTAGCCTGTGCAGAATGTGGTCTGGCATTGTCCTGCTGAAATAGGCATGGATGTCCCGGGAAGAGATGTCACCTTGATGGCAACATCTGTCTCTCTAAAATCCTAATATACGCCTCAGAGACAATGGTACCTCACATACATGCAACTCACCCATGCTGTGGGCACTGATACACCCCCATACCATCACAGATGCTGGCTTTTGCACCTTTCGCTGATAACAATCAGGATGGTAATTTTCATCTTTGGCACGGAGAACTCGATGCCTGTTTTTTCCGAAAACTAGCTGAAATGTGGACTCATCTGACCACAGCACACGGTTCCACGGTCTTTTGGTCCATCTGAGATGAGCTCGGGCCCAGAGAACTGGCCGGCATTTCTGCATAGAGTTGATGTATGGCCATTTAGAATGGAGTTCAGGAAAAACTTTTTCACCCTGAGAGTTGTGGATCTGTGGAAGGCTCTGCCTCAGAAGGCAGTGGAGGTCAGTTCTCTGGATGCTTTCAAGAAAGAGTTAGATAGAACTCTTAAAGATAGCGGAGTCAAGGGATATGGGGAGAAGGCAGGAACAGGGTACTGATTGAGGAAATATCAGCCATGATCACATCGAATGGCGGTGCTGGCTTGAAAGGCCGAATGGCCTACTCCTGCACCTATTGTCTATTGTCCTCATGACATTTAGATAGTCTGCCAACCCTCCCTACAAAACATAAAGCCCAATCCAGGTCTAAAAGGCAGTGACATGGCTCCCCAACACAATAGGGGTCACACTCTGTTCCCTTGGCGCTACGTAGGTCAGCCTATCTGGTGGTCTCCTAATTCCCTGAGACCTCTGCACCCCATCATCTAACTCTTCTGGTTCAGACACTACTGGGGATATTTCCTGTCTACCTGGCGAGGCCTCCCCTGATCTATCACTCGTGCCCACCTGCAACTCAGAGCCCTCTGTCCCATGTCCAGGCCCTGCTTCCTCTCCTTCAGGGTCCTGCTGCAACCCAGGCTGCCCACAAATAGCACCCCCCCCCACTTCTGTCTTGATGGGAGAAGGGCCAGGAGTCTCTTCCTCAATCAATGGGGAGTTAGCGAAAGGCAGAATATACCACACATCCAGGTCCTTACCCTCCAAATCAGTATCCCTCTCATGGGCAGGGCCCGGCTCAGCCTCTCCTGCTGTGGGCCCTGCAGTCACCCCGCGTTTTTGCAGAGTCCTCTTATTAGGTGTAGGCTCCAAGTCGGGCTCCGGGTCTACCTGCACCTCTTGACCCGGGGCAACAGGTGGTTCCAATGGAGAATCTTGACAGGCCCATTCCCCTCCTGTGGTTTTACCCGGAAAACCTGTAGGTTTGACATCTGGCTCTCCTCCACATAGGGTGTGGCCGCTCAGCGGTCAGCCAACCTATGCTTTCCAGGTAGCTCCAAATTCCTTATGAGGACTCGGTCTCCCGGCAGGAGTTGGGAGAACCTCATTTTTTGATCATACCTCCTCTTATTTCCTCGATTCTGTTTGTCGGCTGCAACCCCAGCCAGCTCATAAGCCCTTTTCAACTCTTTTCTCATGTCAGACATATACTTCACCTAAGTCTTCGGTGGTAAGTCACCCTCGTCAGTCCCAAAACAAAGGTCAATGGGCAACCTCGTCTCGCGCCCAAACATCAGATAGTATGGCGAGTACCCAGTAGCTTCATTTCATGTACAATTATAACTGTGGACCAGATGTCCAATATGTTGACTCCACCTGCTTGTCTTGCTGATCTCCAGGGTCCTGAGCATGTCTAACAAGGTCCAATTAATCCTCTCAGGCTGGGGATCACCCTGCGGGTGATAGGGCGTGGTCCTCACCTTCTTGACTCCAAGCAAGCCCAGTAACTCATAGATGAATCTGCTCTCAAAGTCCCATCCCTGGTCACTATGTATCTGCCTGGGAAAGCCATAATAAACAAAATACTTTTCTCATAATACATTTGCCATCATAGTCGCCCTCTAGTCCTTGGTAAGAAAAGCCTGAGCATATCTGGTGTACTGGTCCCTGATGACTAAGACATTTGCTCTGATGCTGGCATCAGGTTCTATGGACAGGAAATCCATACACACCAGATCCAGGGGCCCTGCACTCTGCAAGTGGGACAAGGGAGCTGCCCGCGTAGGCAGTGTCTTCCTCCGTATGCAGAGAATGCATGACTTGCAGTATTCTTCAACCTCCGACTTCATTCGGGGCCAGTAAAACCGGTCTCTGAGCAATCCATAGGTCTTTTCAACCCCCTAATGTCCAGAGTTATCATGAAGTGACTTCAACACCATCCTCCAAGACCTCTTGGGCAGAACCAGCTGGCAATGCCAGGGTCGATCTGCGGGTGACATTACCCGGAATAAGATCTGGTTCTTCAACTCCGACCGAAGCCATTGTCTCAGTAACTGACGCGTGTTTCGTCCTGTCCGCCTGAGCCATATCTCCCTTTTCCTCCGCTGCCCAAATGGTACCAATGCCTGGAACACTCTCCCACTCCCAATCCCTGTCCAGTCCCTCATGCACCCATCAGGCCAAAGCATCAACATCAATGTTCTGGCTCCCCGGCCAGTACTTCAGGCTGAAATCATAGGCAGACAACGCGCCAACCACAGTTGGTCTATGGCATCCAGTTTCGCTGAGGTTGCGATATGAGTTAGGGGGTTGTTGTCCGTCCTCACCTCAAACTTGTCCCCGTAGAGATAGTCACTCAGCTTATCCACCACCGCCCATTTCAATGACAGAAATTCCAACTTATGTGTGGGATAGATTTTCTTGGATGGCACATACATCCGTACCTTCCCATTCTACTTTCAGGCCACTACTATTGGGGATGCATAGGGGCTTCGGGACTCAGTGATGATCCCAGCTTTCTTCAATTTACACAAATGCTGCCGAACATCCTCCATCTCTGCAGGGGCCAGTTGTTGCGATCTTTCTCTGAACAGGGTATCCTCAGTCACCCGGATAGTCTGATGTGTGTTCTTGGAACAACCCATGTCAAACTAATCAGTGGAAAAGACACCTTCCAGCTTCAACATCTTCTCTTTAAACCTCCTCGTCCAACCCACAGGAACTGGGGAGTCCCCGAAGTTGAATGACTCAGCGGTCAACATTCCCCCCTTTTCCAATAGTTTCTCCCCAGCGTGTCTCACAGGGGCACGAGACATTTCCGTCACCGGGAACAAATGTACCAAGGGTATCTCCCACTTGAAGGTGACCTCCCTCTTTGTAGTGTTCCTGATTATCACTGTCATCCTCCTCGCCTGTACAACCGAGGGCTTCTGCAATTCAGGCCTCAACCGGTACCCCAGCAGGAAATCCCAACTCCCCCTCGTGGTCTTCCAGAGCGTCCACTAAGAGGGCTTTGCCCTCAGGCACTCCAGGAAATTTGGGGTCCCCATCACTCTCACTACTTCCTCCAGGCTGTACTACCATTGACTTTGACTGGGTGAACCACACAGTCTCTCGTCTAAATTCGGTATCTGGCCCAATGCTGCCATGCACTTCCTCAAAAGCAGCATGAAACACTGGGTACACGGACAATGTTCCCAGAAAGCTCTCGCCAGCCTTCTCCTTGCAGGCCCCCATGAGCCTCCTCACAAGAGGGGTGTTGGTCCCCACCAGAATTGAAATGCCGCCCTTCTCAACAGGGTCCGGACAAACCAGCACCAATGTATCAAGAACCTCAGACACTCCCACATTGGCCTCTGAGAACTCCAACTTCACTGACAAATAACCATCATATGGATAATCACTAGCACTGAGGCCGCAGATCTCTAGTGCACTGTATGGTGTCAATGGTAAATGCTTCAGATACTGGATGTAAAACAAACAGTACAACAAACTGACCTGCGACCTGGTGTCAAGTATGGATTTAGCATAAATACCCTCTATTCATAGTGACACACTGGAGCTTGGACCTACTAAGCCTTCAGGAATAGGGCCTTTCACTTTTGGGAGTTCCTTGGTACATTGCTGGGAACATGTTCCCCCAGAGAGACCAGGCCATTCCCTCACTGGGTCTCCTCTACGTTTTCCCAACGACTCTCGCTGCTGAGGTACCCGGGGGCTCACTCTCCTTCTGGTGTGACACCTGCTGCCAGCAGCCCTCCGCATTGTTCGTCCCCTTGGGGAATCCCCCCCCCCCATCAGCTCCATCTTAGGGGCGGGGTCACACCCGCTGATAACAGCCGACGCATCTCCATTCTCAACTCTGCTGCAATCTCCTCTACTGCTTCCCAGGGTAGGCTATCTGTGGTCACTTTACTGCAGGGGAGCACTACCGAGGACTGTACCCTGCTGACGGAGTCCTCCCGCGCCTCCCACGTTCTCCTCTTCCCATAACTCTCTGATCAGCTCAACAAAAGATGGAAGGGGGCGCATCTTACGAGACTGTCAGAGACCCCAAGCAATCCGGTCATGGGACTGGGCGCCCCTGGCTATCTGGTCCATTCTTAACTGATCCACCCCTCTGTGCTCAAGGAATTTAACTGCCTCTCTAGCTGAAAAATAAAAGCAGAAAGCTTCTCCCTCTTCTCCTGACACATGTTCTGAAACCCCACCAAGAGCCAAAAGCATTGTCCAGTGCTTGCATGTAATTGACAGCTGTCGCTACCAGATATTTCAACCGACAGTTCTCACAACATTAGTGGCCCGCCCATTCAAACTTTCAACCAATCTCTGTCGCTTTTCATCATCAGAGCCCTGCCACTCATCTAACAACCAAGCAGTCCGTTCCGCCCACGTCTCATACTCCTCCTCCCCTTCAGGGGTGGGCATCATTCCAGAGAATAGGTGGAGCCTGTCATAGCTGGGACTTTGTTTCTGATTTTTCCGTTTATTCGCCAGAGAAGTAAGGGCGGATACTAAGTCAGAATTCTCACTCTTCACCAGGGGACATGGACTAATTAGACATTCCAAATCTGACCACTCTTTCCCCTCACTCCTCAGAAACAAGAGAACCCTGTCTTTGAAATCTCTGCTCCCAGCTATCGATACCTGAGCTCTGGTCTGTATTAAAACAAGTGCTTCGCCAGCCATTTTATCAAACCTCCGCCCTCAATCGCAACATCAACAGTACTTAACAAGCAAATTGATCCAGAGTACATATATCTGCCCCACTGGTTCATTGCTCAGGGTAATCAACAGCATCCAACGGAATCAATCCTGGATGAGTCCCCCACAATTGTAACTCTCACTTTGGCTAGCGGGGGTGATAGCCCCCGGCCCGGCCAAACTTAAGAAATTGCATTTGGGTGGATGCTGCGCACTGTCCCCTGTTACAAATCAGTACCCTAAAATAACAAACAGTACACAATATGTGATTAAATGATTAAGCTTTATAATTCTTACTTTGACTATGTGTTTAGTAAGGAAAATGAAAAAAAAGAAAAAGGGCCCAATTTTTTGCAACAGTCTGTTGCACAATGTTGGAACTCCCTGATAAGTCAATCATCCACCTCCTCCAATCGTCGCTGCCCTTCTGACCCTCGTTCCAAGTCAACCCCATCCAGTGGTCTATCAACTCTCTCCATTTGCATCTTCTCTCCTCATCTCTGCCCAGCAAAAGACTGCAAAAATCTCTCTTCCAGACTCACAAGAAAGAACAACAGCATTCCAAACCCCATTATCTCTAGTCATAACCCAAACATTGCTGCTACTGAGAAACCATTACGTTATCAGTGAAACCTTACAGCATGTTACACAAAATTGAGCTTTTTGGCCATCAGACTAAACACTACGTTTGGTGTAAGCCACACACTGCACGTCATCAAAAACACATCATCCCTACTGTGAAACATGGTGGTGGCTGCATCATGCTGGGGGGATGTTTCACTGCAACAGGCCCTGGAAGGCTTGTGAAGGTAGAGGGTAAAATGAATGCAGCAAAATACAGGGGAATCCTGGAGGAAAGCCTGATGCAGTCTGCAAGAGAACTACAATTTAGGAGAAGATTTGTTTTCCAGCAAGACGATGACCCCCAGCATAAAGCCAAGGCTGCCCAGGAATATCTTAAAGATAAAAAAGTTAATGTCCTGGAATGGCCAAGACAGAGTCCAGACATCAATCCGATTTAGAATTTGTGGCTGGACTTGCAAAGGGCTGTTCAGTCATGATCGCCATGCAATCTGACAGAGCTTGAACAGTTTCATAAAGAAGAATGAGGGAAAATTGCATTGTATAGATGTCCAAAGCTGATAGGGGCCTATCCACACAGACTCAAGGCTGTAATTGCTACCAAAGGCTGACTTGAACAGGGTTAATACTTGTGCAATCAATTATTTTGTGTTTTAGATTTATAATTAATTTAGATCACTTTGTAGAGAAGTTTCACTTGACACAAAGAACCTTTTTCTGTTGATCAGTGTCAAAAAAAGCCAAATTAAATCCATAGTAATTCAATATTATAAAACATGAAAACCTCCATGGGGAGGTGAATACTTTTTATAGGCAGTGTGTTTGTCAGAGTAACGATGTCAGGTATACAGTAAGTCAGTGGTACACCACATCATATTATAGTATCCCAAACAATTATCTTTATGATAGGGTGTGGATATTGAAAACATCAGAGAAAATCAGTAACCCTCATATATTTCTACCAATATACCATGAAGAACATTCTAACTGGTTGTACCACCATTTGTTATGGAGTGGCATTGCGCAAGATCTGAAAAAGCTGCAGCAAGTTGCAAACTCAGCCAGCTCCATCATGGGCACCAGCCTCCCCAGCACTGAGGACACCTTCAAAGAGCGATGCCTCAAAAAGGCAGCATCCATCACTAAGGACTCCCATCACCCAGGACATGCCCTCTTCCCATTGCTACATCAAGGAGGAGGTACAGGAGCCTGAAGACACCCACACAACATTTCAGAAATAGCTTCTACCCCTCCACCACAAACAAGAGAAAATCTATAGATGTTGGAAATCCAAGCAACACAAACAAAATGCTGGAGAAACTCAGCAAGCCAGGCAGCATCTATGGAAAAGATTACAGTCAATGTTTCGGGCTGAGACCCTTCAGCAGGACTGGAGAAAAAAGATGAGGAATAGTTAAAAAGTGGGGGAGGGGAGGGAGAAACACAAGGTGATAGGTGAAACTGGAGGGAGTTGTGAAGTAAAGAGCTGAGAAGCTGATTGGTGAAAGAGATACACAGCTGGAGAAGGGGGTGTCTGATAGGAGAGGACAGATGGTCATAGAAGAAGGAAACGGGGAAGGAGCAGCAGAGGGAGATGATGGGCAGGCAAGGAGATAAGGTGAGCAAGGGAAAAGGGGGGAGGACATTACCAGAAGTCTGAGAAATTGATGTTCATGTCATCAGGTTGGAGACTACCCTAATGGAATAGAAGATGTTCTATCTTCAATATGAGTGTGGCCTCATAACGACTGTGGAGGAGGCCATGGATAGACATATGGGAATGGGAAGCGATATTAAAATGTGTGACCAGAGGAAGATCCTGCTTTTTTTGGGAGACGGAGCGTAGGTGCTCAGTGAAGCAGTCGCTCAATCTATGTCCGGTCTCACTGATATACAGGAGGCAACACTGGGAGCACCAGGTACAGATGACCCCAACAGACTCACAGGTGAAGTGTCGCCTCACCGGGAAGGACTGTTTGGGGCCCTGAATGGTAGTGAGGGAGGAGGTGTAGGGGCAGGTATAGCACTTGTTCTTCTTGCAAGGGTAAGTGCTAGGAGGAAGATTAGTGGGGAAGGATGAATGCAGAAGGGAGACACGTAGGAAGCGATTGCTGTAGAAATCAGAATGTGTTTGTGGGGGGGGGGGGGATTAGGGAAAGATGTGCTTGGTGGTGGAATCCTGCTGGAGATTGTAGAAGTTCTGAAGAATTATGTGTTGGACATGAAGACTGGAGGGGTGGTAGATGAGGACAAGAGGAACTCTATTCCTGCTAGAGTGGCGGGAGGGTGGGGTGAGAGCAGATGTGCGTGAAATGGAAGAGATATGATTGAGGGCAGCGTTGATGGTGGAGGAAGTGAAACCCCTTTCTTTGAAGAAGGAGGACACCTCCCTCGTTGTGGAATGAAAAGCCTCATCCTGAGAGCAGATATGGTGTAGATGAGGAATGACAGAAGGGGATGTGGGTAATTTTATAAATACAGGGTGGGAGGTAGTATAGTCCAAGTAGCTGTAAGAGTCTGTAGGTTTGTAATAGACATTAATAGATAAGCTGTCTCTGGAGATACAGGCAGAGAGAAAAGGGGAGGGAGGTGTTGGAAATGGACCAGGTAAATTTGAGGACAGGGTGGAAGTTGGAGGCAAAGTGGATGAAGACGAGGAATTCCGCATTGGTGGAGGAGGCAGCACCAATGCAGTCATCAACGTAGTGTAGGAAAAGTGCGGGATGGGCACCAGTGTAGGGTTGAAACATAGAGTGTTTCACGTAGCCAACAAACAGGCAGGCATAGCTGGGACCTATGCAAGTGCCCATGGCCACATCTTTTGTTTGAAGGAAATGGAAGGAGCTAAAAGAGAAACCATTAAGAGTGAGGACATGTTCCTCTTGGTGGAGGAGAGCAGTGGTGGAGGGGAACTGGTGTCTTAAAAAATAGAGAGGTTTGAGGCTTCCTGGTGGGGAATGGAGGTGTATAGGTACTGGACTTCCATAGTAAAAATAAGATGAAGGGAGCCAGGGACCTTGAAATCATGGAAAAATATCACAAGCAAATCAGGTGTCATGGATGTAGGTAGGAAGGGACTGAACTAGGGGGGATAAAACAATGTTGGTGTATGGAGATGAGATCAGTAGGGCAGGAACAAGCTGAAACAATGGGCCTACCTGGACAATCGGGTTTGTGGATCTTAAGTAGGAGGCAGAAATGGGAGGTGCAGGGTGCAGGAACTATGAGGTTGGTGGCAGTGAACGTGAGATCCACAGAGTTAATAAGGTTGGTGATGGTGTAGGACCCAATGGCCTGGTGCTCCTTGGTGGGGTCCTGTTTGAGGGGTAAATAAGAGGAGGTGTCTGAGAGTTGTCGCTGGTGGAGGTAGAAGTCAATACGCCAGACTAGCCTACACTGGTGATGTCCTGCATTTTTCCTATGCTACTACAACAACAACTGTATAGGTGCTGCTTGCTGCATCCATCAACTTCATCCACTTTGCCTCCAACTTCCATCCTGCCCTCAGATTTATCCGGTTCATTTCCGACACCTCCCTCCCATTTCTCAATCTCTGTATCTCTATCACTGGAGACAGCTTATCTGCTGATGTCTGTTACAAACCTATGGACTCTCACAGCTACCTGGACTATACCTCTTCCCACCCTGTTACTAGTACAAATGTCATCGCCTTCTCTCAATTCCTCCATCTCCACTGCATCTGCTCTCAGGTTGAGTCTTTTTCAAAGAAAAGGGTTTCTTTTCCTCCATCATCAACACTGCCCTCAACTGCATCTTTTCCATTTCACGCATGTCTGCTCTCACCCCATCCTCCCGCCACCCTACCAGGGATAGGGTTCCTCTTGTCCTCACCTACCACCCCACCAGCCTCCGTGTCCAGCACATAATTGTCCACAGTTTCCACCATCCCCAACTGGATCCCACCACCAAGCACATCTTTCCCTCCGCCCCCATGTTCTGCTTTCCACAGGGATTGCTCCCTACGCGACTACCTTGTCCATTCGTCCTCCTCACTGATTTCCCTCCTGGCATTTATCCTTGCAAGCAGAACAAGTGCTACACCTCCTCCCTCACTACCATTCAGGGCCCCAAACAGTCCTTGTAGGTGAGGCAACACTTAACTTGTGAGTCTGTTGGGGTGATTTACTTTGTTCAGTGCACCTGATGTGGCCTCCTGTATATTGGTGAGACCCAGCATAGATTGGGACACTGCTTCACTGAGCACCTACACTCTGTGCACCAGAAAAAGCAGGATTTCCCTGTGGCCACCAATTTTAATTCCACTTCCCATTCCCATTCCAATGTTTATCCATGGCCTCCTCCACTGTTGTTATGAAGCCACATTTAGGATGGAGGAATAACACCTTATATTCCGTCTGGGTAGCCTCCATGCTGATGGCGTGAACATCAATTTCTTGAACTTCCAGTAATGCTCCCCCCCCCTCAGCATTCCTCCTCCCTTTTGCCTCTCTTACCTCATCTCATTGCCTGCCCATTGCCTCCCTCTGGTGCCCCTCTCCCCCTTCTCTTTCTTCCATGGCCTTCTGCCCTCTCCTATCAGACTCTCCCTTTTCCAGCCGTGTATCCCTTTCACCAATCAACTTCCCAACCCTTTACTTCACTCCTCCCCCTCCCAGTTTCACCTATAACCCTGTGTTTTTTCCTCCCCTCCCCCCACCTTTTAACTCTACTCCCCACTTTTTTTTATCTCCAGTCCTGCTGAAGGGTCACAGCCCGAAGTGTTGACTGTTCTCTTTTTCACAGATGCTGCCTGGCCTGCTGAGTTCCTCCAGCATTTTGAGTGCATTTTTTCCTCTTCACCATCAGATCTCTGAATGGACAATAATTCCATGAACACTGCCTCACTATTTTCCCTCTCTTTTTGCACTACTTATTTAATTTAATTTTAATATATGCTTCTTATTGGAATTTACAGCTTTTTTTGTTATTATGTATTGGAATGTACTGCTGCCACAAAACAACAAAATTGGTCACAACATATGCCAGTGAAATTAAACCTGATTCTGACTCTGAGGTAAATCATGTATATTATTGAAAGTATTCTTGTCTAGATTCTTTAGTTGCAGAGTTGCTGCTTTAAAGTAGACAATTTGTTATTATGCTGCCTGATAGATCCCCACAATTTATAACTTAGAAACTGTTTCCTAATGTTTTCCAAATGTCATTGAACTGATTAACTTTAATAGGACTTTGTCTGTCAGTTGCAGAAGATCCATTTGATAACGTGATTTTAAAATTCATCTATCATATTTCATTAAAACATGACTCACTTTGCTTATACTTCCCAGTAATCTGCGTACTTATAGCCTTGTGCATGTATGGGCAACATAGCATTAGTATTTGATGCAAGTTTTCAATCTGAACTCCAACGAAAAAATGGCAAATAAAATCTTTCATTGCACTTTGGTCCAAAGCATTCCCCAAGCTCTGATGCAAGTCATTATAATCATCACAAAAAAATTGCCAAGTTTCTAGAAAGTTTAGTGTTCCATAATCTGCCTCTTCAGAACTATTATTCTGTCACTAAGCAAACCATATCCCTCCTAACGCATGTGAAGAAGGTACACATTTCAGAAAGAGATAAGCAGTCTTGTCAAAAGTGCAATCTTTCAAATGAACTTCAGATTAAATTGGGAACCGTTGAGGTCCCTGGCCAGATTTACAGGATAAATTCTATTGTGCCATTTGAAGAGCATGTAGTCAGATCATTACCCAGGTCAACAGTGGCAAAACACATTTGAGGCTCAATGTTACTGTGAGTTCTTGCCATGCGGAGGTGTGTGTTTGTGAGTGACCACTGTAGCCACAATTGAAAGATAATTAATTGGGAGCCAAACATTTAGTAATGATGCGAGAAGGTAAACGGTGCTACTTAAATGCAAGCTCTCTCATTATTAGAAATGACATGTTTAGAATTCTCTCTCTGTGTCACTGGCCCACTGTGGCTGATTCTTGTACCATGTGCAAAAATTTGCCAAGTCCATCATCTAGAAAAGCAAGGACAGAAGGCACGAGGAGACTTTCCCCGTAAGTCAAACAACATGCTATCCTAAACTACAGCAAGAACTATACAGATCTCCTTTCCTTATTTAAAGAGGAAAGTTCAAAGGTTCAAAGTATATAACTCAGGAATTCTTCAGTTCTCCGGGTAGCCATGAAACCAAGAAAGATAAAGAAAAGAAAGGCAGCAACCCCCAAATCCCACCTCCCCACAAAAAAAAACGAGCAAAACGGATCAGGTACATGACCCCAAATCCCTCCTCCTGAAGAAAAATACAAGCAAAACAGATCAGGCACAATGACTCCCCAAATCTCCCTCGCCCCACAAAAAATGAGAAGATCAGATGTAAAAACACAGATTATAAAAACTATAAGACTTAAGAATAGAGTCTATACGTCAAAGTCCAAATCCAAACTGCAGAAAAATACTTGGACAATATTGACACAGCCCGAATGCAGCAGCAGGCTTTCCCTTCTCTGGTACAGAGCAACCGATCAAAGTGCGGGCAGCTGGCGTTTGTCTTCTGCACTTGTTTTGATACTTCATTGGCCTCATAACTTTAATCGGCAAACAATGAGAGCTTTAATCGGTGAAATGGAGCCAAACATCGGCTTGTGCCCCATCCTGTAGCCTGCCCATCACGAGGTCTCTGCCTCTCAGAATCCTCTCAAAGACTGCACGAAACATTCTCCAAACTCCTGCACTAACCTTGATGTTTCAATGGCCTTTATCAATTTAATCAGCAAACAACGGAACCTTTAATTGGCGAACAACAGAAGCTATAATTGGCGAAATGGGGTCAAACATCAGCTTGTGCGCCATCCTGCATGCTTCTCACCATGAGGTCTGCTTACACTTCCTCAGCCTTCCGGAATCTCAGAGACTGCAGAGCGCTGAAGCATCCAAACATCTCCAAACAGCAAAGGCCAGGCTCCGACAGTTCCAGAATCACATTCAAGACATTAAAAAAGTGGAAAAAATTGGTTTCATGATCTATCCAGAAGATGTCAACCAAAGGAGCATCGTTGTACGCAGGACCTGCATTCGGGGCAGTTGTGAAAAGGTTCACTTGGTTGATTCTTTAATGAAAGAATAGTCTAATGAAGAAAATTCAAGTAGGTTGGAGCTTAAATGAGAGACTATCTTATAGCAAATACAAGATTCCACAGGGTAAATTCTACGAAGTATGCTCTTCTCTTAGATAATCTGGAACGAGGAGGCATAGTTTCAGAATAAGAGGTCACCCATTTCACATCAAGTCAAGTTCGGTTTACAGACATGTACACAGTACATGTAAAGTGTGGTACAAGTGAGGTACAAGTAAAATGAAGAACTTTATAGTAAATTTTATCTTTGCACTGTACTGCTGGTGCAAAACAACAGATTTCATGCCATGTAACTCAGTGATAACAAATTTGATTTGAATTCTGATTCTATGGCCTATTCCTGCTTCAATGTTTTGTGTTTTGGTAAAAATATCATCTTCTTCCTTGTGTTGAATCTAGCACCTGGAACTCCCTGGCCAGTGAATGTATTCAATACATAGACTACAGCAGCTCAGGGACATTTGTATGAATGTATTCATTTCAAGTACTCTATTGGGGGTTATGAGAAAATTCCTACTGTCAATCTTTCAGTTCAAAGTTCAAAGTAAATTTATTATCGAAGGATATATATGTCACCATATACTACCCTGAGATTTGTTTCTTAACCATATAACCATATTAGAATTACAGCATGGAAACAGGCCATCTCAGTCCTTCTAGTCCATGCTGAACGCTTACTCTCACCTAGTCCCACCTACCTGCACTCAGCCCATAACCCTCCATTCCTTTTCTGTCCATATATTTATCCAATTTTTTTTAAATGACAAAACCGAACCTGCCTCTACCACTTCCACTGGAAGCTCGTTCCACACAGCTACCACTCTCTGAGTAAAGAAGTTCCCCCTCATGTACCCTTAAACTTTTGCCCCTTAACTCTCAACTCATGTCCTCTTGTTTGAATCTCCCCTACTCTCAATGGAAAAAGCCTATCCACGTCAACTCTATCTATCCCCCTCATAATTTTAAATACCTCTATCAAGTCCCCCCTCAACCTTCTACGCTCCAAAGAATAAAGACCTAACTTGTTCAACCTTTCCCTGTAACTTAGGTGCTGAAACCCAGGTAACGTTCTAGTAAATCTTCTCTGTACTCTCTCTATTTTGTTGACATCTTTCCTATAATTCGGTGAGCAGAACTGTACACGATACTCCAAGGCTCTTGAGGGCATTCACAGTAAATACAAAGAAACACAGCAGAATCCATGAAAACTGCACCCAAGCAAGATTGACAAACAACCAACAACAAATTGTGCAAATACAAAAAGGGTAAAAACAAAATAATAATAATAAGAGAGAGAGAGATAGACAGAGACAGAGCGAGAGAGAAATTATCCTTCCGCGATATAAGACCTGAGCGCCACTGATCTAGACCTCAGTAGATCCAGGATCTCTTGGTTTATCTAGGGCTTCTCGGTGAAAAAGACTTGCTTTTGAGGATAACATTTGTCAATGTGCCTTCATAAAGAACGTGTCAACTGCTGCATATTTGTAAAGATCTTCTGATGAGCCCTTGAACATAGCCCAATCCACCAATTGAAAACAATTCCATTGTCTCTCCTCTGCCTCCCGTGACCACTTCTTTGTTTTCCTTACCTCTGTTGTCTTGATCTTTAGCCTCTGCTTGTATGTAGGTCACAGCAGGACAGCTAGGTGATCAGATTTCTCTAATATTGTCGAGGGGCAGAAAAGTAGGCATTCATGATCATAGAGTAGCAGTGGAAAGAGTAGGTAACTTTAAATTCCTCAGCATTATCACTTCAAAGGATCTGTCCTGGGTCCACCTCTTAAGTGCCATCACAAAGAAGCATAGCAATGCCTCTACTTTCTTAGAAATTTGTGAGGGTTTGACATGTCATTTAAAACTGAGAAACTTCTGTAGAAGCTCAGTGGAATGTACACTGACTGGTTGCGTCATGGTCTGGTACGGAAACAACAATGCCCTTGAATGGAAAAGCTAAGAAAATAAGTGGATGCTGCCAATTCCATCACAAGTAAAGCCCTCCTCACCATTGTGCACATCTACAAGGAGCATTGTTGAAGGTAAGCAGCAGCTATCACCAGGGACAGCCTCATTCAGGACATGCTCTCTTCTTGCTGTGGCCATCAGGAAGGAGGTACAGAGTCTTGGGTCCCATACCACCAGGTTCCGGAACAGTTATTACACCTCAACCACCAAGTTCTTCAACCAAAGGGATAACTTCCCTCAACTTCACTTGCCCCATCACTGAAATGTTCCCACAGTCTATGGACTCTTCATCTTACATTTTCAATATTTATTATTATTATTACTTTGTTTTTGTATATGCACAGTTGGAAGGAGTTGAACATTGGTTGTATATCCAATTGGTGCACTCTTTCATCAGAATCAGAATCAGGTTTATTATCACCGGCATGTGTTGTGAAATTTGGTAACTTTCTATTATGCTTATTGGATTTTTTGAGTATGTCCACAAGGAAATGACCCTCAGGGTTATATATGGTAACATATACTGTATGTACTTTGATAATAAATACACTTTGAACTATTGTTTAATGTAGTCCTCAGATAAAGAAAAAAAACTACTGCAGTATTGAGGTGGTAATAGACAGTAGAAATGTTGTTCACGTTCTGTCCATTGATACCTGGCTTTGAGTGTCCAAGCTAGAAGTTCTCAAAAGGGCCATAGCGGGTAATGCCAATGAAGATTTCTTTAGACCCCGTAAGTCTCCTTTATTGCAACATAAAAAAAACACAGATCTGATCCACAGAATGGCAGAGCCTTTCTCCACCTTTGAAGATTGCCTGAAATTAAATTTTACATTTTGTTTTCATGTGGGTGATGGCCATAATAGAATATGGAAAATCTAAAACATAGCTGAGAAAAGTTGAACACTGATGACCATTAATTTCATAACCAATTGGCAATATAACAACATCCATTAAGTATTCTAAATAACTTAATGGTTTGTTTCAATGTGCTTCTGAACATAATTTATAACAGATGGATACACATCAAATATTGCACTTGCACACTGAAACTCAGCACACAAAATGTTTGCTCATTTTTTCTTCTCACTGTTTAAACTTGATCTATCCAATTTCAACTCATCTCAAACTCCTGAGGTTTTAATACATGACATTACTACTGAAATTTCTCTAATGAATGTCTTCAATTTTAGCACTGAATCTCCCCTAGTAAAAGTCAGAGAAATATCTGATGTGATTGTAAGGTGATATATATTTTCTGTGTCCATTGACTTTCAGAATAGCTTACTATGGTCATCCATGACTTCCTTTGGTCATGTCTAGTCCATTATCTAGCTGAAAAATGCAGCCCTCATATGATGTAAATATTTACTGTCCATCTGTAGTCAGCAAGGGCATCTCCTAACTGGTTGGCTGCCAGTGACTAGTGGTCTTCCGCAGGGGTCAGCGTTGGGACCACTTCTTTCACGTTATATTTCAATGATTTGGATGGCTTTTTGGCCAAGTTTGCAGATAATATGTAGATCGAAGGGCAAGTAAAGTGTTGAGTGAAGAAGAAGCCTGCAGGACTTAGAGAGATTGGGAGAATGGGCAAAGACATGGCAGGTGGAATATAGTGAAGGAAGTACATGGTCATGCACTTTGGTGGCAGGAATAAAGTTCATAGACTATTTCGAAATGATAAGAAAATTCAAAAATCAGAGGTGCAAAGGGACATGCGAGTCCTCGTGCAGGATTCCCTAAAGATTAAATTGAAGGTTGAGTTGGCAGTAAGGAAAACAAACGCGATGTTAGCATTTGTTTCAAGAAGACTATAACATAAAAGCAAGGATGTAATGCGGGGGCCTTATAAGGCATTGGTCAGACTACACATGGAGTATTGTGAACATAGAGTCAACATGCAGAAGATGTTTCCTATAGTGGGAGATTCTAGGACCAGGAGGCCTTAGAATAATGTTCACATAGAACAGAGATGAAGAGGAATTTTTTAGCTAGACAGTGGTGAATTTGTGGAATTCATTGTCGCAGAAAGCTGTGGAGGCTAAGTCATTGAGCATATTTAAAACAGAGGTTGAAGGTTTCTTGATTAGTCGGGGTGTCAAAAGTTATGGGGATAAGGCAGGAGAATGGGGTTGAGGGGGGAAATAAATCAGACATGTTGGAAGAGCAGATCACATTTGATGGGCCAAACGACCTAATTTTGCTTCTATGTCTTATGGTCTCCTTCCCAATGACTGCTCTGATACCACTTTCATTCATGGAGTCATCCTTGGATGTTTAACTGAAAAGCAAGATCTATCAGCAATAAGGACACCGTTATCAAAAGGTCATCAGCAAATGTCCTGACAGATGATCAACCGAGGCAATGGCTGCAGACAGGGAAGGATGAACAAAAGCGGGAATTCATTAGGCTAAATGACCTCCACAACAATAGTGGGTAAATGAGTGGTAAGCTCTGTATTGGAGAGAAAAGGGAGGGTGTCATAATTTCACTGTAATGTTAAGTGCTTTTAATCTTTCAACCTAATTTACAAGAATGTTGGCAAGACTAGCGAGGCTGAGTTATAGGAAATGTTTGGCAGAGGAGGGCTTTATTTCTTAGAACACAGGAAACTGAGGGGTGACATTAACAGAGGTGTATAAAATCATGAGTGGTACAGAAAGGCTGAATGAACATAGTCCTTTTCCCAAGTGATGCACCATCAATAACTCTCTCTGAGACGTGAAGACGAGATATCGGCTTTTATTGACTGGAAGAAAGAACAAGTAGTGGTTGACCACCGTACTACATCCTGGAGACAGGGAGGCTGGTTTCAGGCCTCAATCGCCTTTATACTGGGGTCAGTGGGAGGAGCCACAGGAGCAGTCAGCAGGGGGCGTGTCCAGACAGGTATATGTAGTTCACCACATTCACCCCCCCCTTTGTTTTAAAAGAGAGTCCCCATGTGGCGAAGTTTCTTACAAGTATATTTACAGGTTAAATCTATCAAGTGGTCGAATCTGTCGTTGTGATCTACGTAGCACCGGCTGCGATTGCACAGGTGCTGGTGGTGATTGCACCGGAGACGGTGGCTGTGCTGATTCCAGCCTAACTGGAGGTGTCAGCCCACTAGGCGTCAGTGATCCCTCACGCGTGTGCGAGGCGCCTGGTATATACGCGTACGAGACGCCCGGTATAGGAGTGTCATGAAGGGTCTGTGTAGGGCTCGGTGTGCGCGGTGTCACCTCAGGTACAGGGTTCATAGTTACCGTGGAGTGTTCGGGGTAGTGGTCTGCTGCTCCTGCGGGCGCCAGGTCGCGGACGGAGACTGTGTCCTTCCTCCCATCAGGTAAGACCACGTAGGCATACTGGGGGTTCGCATGAAGTAGGTGAACCCTCTCGACCAGCGGGGAGTATTTATTGCTCCTCACATGTTTCCGGAGCAGCACTGGCCCTGGGGACGTCAGCCAAGCTGGTAGGGTGGTCCCAGTGGCAGACTTCCTGGGAAAAGAGAATAGGCGCTCTTGAAGGGTGGCATTGGTGGACGTACATAACAGGGAGCGGATAGAGTGGAGTGCCTCAGGGAGGACCTCCTGCCATCGAGAGACTGGCAACCCTTTTGACTTAAGGGCTAAAAGTGTGGCCTTCCACACTGTGGCATTCTCCCTCTCCACCTGTCCATTTCCCCGGGGATTATAACTCGTGGTCCGACTAGTAGCAATGCCCCTAGCTAGCAGGAACCGGCGCAACTCGTCACTCATAAAGGAGGACCCTCTATCACTGTGGATATAACAGGGATATCCGAACAGAGTGAAGAGCTGGCGCAGGGCTTTTATGACGGACGTGGCAGTGGTGTCGGGGCAGGGGATGGCAAAGGGGTACCGCAAGTACTCGTCGATAATATTGAGAAAGTAGACATTGCGGTTGGTGGAGGGAAGGGGGCCCTTAAAGTCAGCACTCAGTCGCTCAAAGGGGCGGGTGGCCTTGATAAGTTGTGCCTTTTCAGGACGGTAAAAGTGCGGTTTGCACTCAGCGCAGACTTGGCAGTCCCTGGTCATTGTCCTGATGTCATCAAGGGAGTAAGGCAGGTTCCGGGCTTTCACGAAATGGTAAAATCGGGTGACCCCGGGTGGCAAAGATGTGCATGGAGGGCGTATAGCCGGTCGAGCTGTGCGCTGGCACACGCTCCCTGGGATAGAGCATCAGGGGGCTCATTGAGCCTTCCAGGCCGGTACAGGATATCATAGTTGTAGGTGGAGAGTTCTATTCTCCACCTCAAAATTTTATCATTTTTGATTTTGCCCCGCTGTTGGTTGCTGAACATGAACGCAACCGAGCGCTGGTCGGTCAGCAAGGTGAACCTTTTGCCAGCGAGATAGTGCCTCCAGTGCCTAATAGCTTCCACTATGGCCTGGGCTTTGAGAGTGGTGGGAAGAGGGAGTTCTAACAGGGGGCGCATATGGTCGGGATCAGGGCCAATGACCCCGTTTTCCATGACATTCCCAAGGATAGCGAGTAGGGTGGTTCCGAACACACACTTGTCCCTGTTATAAGTAAGGTTCAGGGCTTTGGCCACTTGGAAAAATCGTTGGAGGTTGGCGTTGTGATCCCACCAGTCATGACCACAGATGGTGATATTATCCAGATAGGGAAATGTGGCCTTCAGTTGGCACTGGTCCACCATCCAGTCCATTTCCCTCTGGAAGACCGAGACACCATTGGTGACACCAAATGGGACGCGCAGGAAGTGATAGAGCCTGCCGCCCGCCTCGAAGGCGGTATAGGGGTGGTCCTCTGGGCGGATGGGGAGCTGGTGATAAGCGGTTTTCAGATCTATTGTCGAGTACACCTTGTACTGAGCTATTTGGTTGACCATATCCGTGATGTGGGGTAGGGGGTACGCGTCAAGCTGCGTGAACCTATTGATGGTTTGACTATAGTCCACGACCATCCTATTTTTCTGCCCAGTCTGAACAACCACCACCTGGGCCCTCCAAGGGCTTGTGCTTGGCTCAATGATCCCCTCCCTGAGCAGCTGCTGCACCTCTGACTGAATGAAGGACCTGTCCCCTGCGCTGTACCTCCTGCTTTTAGTTGCCACAGGTTTACAGTCGGGGGTCAGGTTGGCGAACAGTGGTGGGGGAGGGATCTTGAGGGTAGAGAGGCTGCAAGTGGTGTCAGTAGCGCAGCTGTCGGCATGGTGCTGGGTGGGACGTGTGGTTCGTTGTGTGTGTGTGTGGTCAGTAGCGGGGTATATGGCGAAGTCCCACAAAACTGAGGATTCCTGACAGAGAGTGGTGGGAGGGGCCCATCATATGCCATAGTCACACTTTCGAGGTGGCTCTGGAAGTCCAGCCCCAATAGCACAGGCGCGCACAGTTGAGGCATGACCAGTAGCGCAAAGTTCCGATATTCTGTGCCCTGCACCACCAATGTCGCTACGCAACCCACCCGGATGTCTGTGGAATACGACCCTCTGGCTTACCGGCCGTGTCACGAGTCCGCAGCGTTGCACTGTGTCCGGGTCAATAAAACTCTCAGTGCTGCCCGTGTCAAACAGGCAGCTAGTCCTGTGCCCCTCCACCAGGATGTCCATCATTGACCTTGCAAGCTGGTGTGGGGTGCTTTGGTCGAGGGTTACGGTGTCCAGAGTTGAACTGCCGTCTTGGTGCCCGGTAAGCACCCGTGGGTCGGGGGCGGGGCGAGGTGGCGCCGACAAAGATGGCCACCCCCATCCAGGCATGCAAGATGGCGACCCCCATGCCTCGCACGAGGCGGGCAGGCAAGATGGCCGCCCCCATGCTCACACGCAGCGCTGCCTGACCCCGCTCGTGGTTTAGACTTAAAGACCCTGGCGAAATGGCCCTTCTTCCCGCAGCTGGAGCAGGTCACTTCTCGGGCTGGGCAGCGTTTTCAGGGGTGTTTTTCGAGTCCACAGAAGTAACACTGCACAGGCTTGCGTCTGGCAGCAGCTGTGGTCGGGTTCGGGGAGTTCGTGGAATCGCGACTGACAATGGCGTTGGCAAATTCGCTCGCGGGAACCAGCGGTGGTGGGGTCTGAGGTGTCCACGGAACCAGCGGGGAATCGTGCGGCTGGACAGTGTCAGCGTTGTGCAGAGCAGCCTCCAGCGTGTCGGCCGTCTCAATCGCCGAGCGTAAGGTAAGATCAGCATTTTCCAGCAGCCACTGGCGCGCATACACTGACCTAATTCCTGTAACAAAGGCGTCTCATACTAGCAGCTCCGCATGCGGTTCCGCCATGAGCGTTTTGCAGTCGCAAGTTTGCACGAGGGTCTGTAGGGCTCAGAGAAACTGGGCGCTCGATTCTGCAGGCCGCTGCCATCGCGTAGCTAAGCGATGTCTTGCGTAGACGGTGTTCACCGTCCGCAGGTACTGTCTTTTGAGGGGGCCCCTTCATAGGTCGGCAGGCCTCTGATAAGTGAGTAAACTTTCGGGGTCACCCTCGAGAGGAGAATTCGGTGCATAACAGCGGGTTCAGTTGCACTAACCTCCTCCAAGTATGATTGGAAGCATGCAAGCCAGAGTTCAAAGGCAAGAGCTGCTTCAGGGGCTTGGGGGTCCAAATCCAATCTTTCCGGACGTAAAACGCTTTCCATGTTTTAAAACTTCCAGTCAATAAAATTGATGCACCATCAATAACTCTCTCTGAGACGTGAAGGCGAGATATCAGCGTTTATTGACTGGAAGAAAGAACAAGCAGTAGTTGACCACCATACTACATCCTGGAGACAGGGAGGCCAGGCTCAGGCCTCAATCGCCTTTATACCGGGGTCTGTGGGAGGAGCCACAGGAGCAGTCAGCAGGGGGCGTGTCCAGCCAGGTATATGTAGTTCACCACACCAAGCAAAGTGGAACAAAAACTAGCAGGCATAAGTTTAAGGTGAAAGGGGAAAATGTAACAGGTGGCTGAGAGGCAACCTCTTCATGTAGAGGGTGGTGTGTCTATGAAAAGTTCCTGTTTCTGGAACTTTGCTGTGTGAACATGTTTCCTCACTTATAAAAGTAACACTGCTTCCTTGGCTAAAAAACGTTTTAAATATTCTGAAACGCTTTTATAAATGAAAGTCATTTCTTTTCCTTTTCTCTGACATTTCCAAAGGCCCTGTGCAAGAACACAGATTATTATTTAGGGAATCCCAATTCTTATTACTGCTCTCTTAAAACATGAGTCATCCAACTGGGCCAAGGAAATGCTGAAGATAAACCTTGCAAGCTGCTGTGCCTGTTATTTAATCTGACAATTTTAATGTGCACTCTTAAATCAATAGCAGCACTTGGGAAGACTTAGAATGAAAATACAATAGTACTAGCAATTGAAAATCTGGGAATGTAATGAAGTTTAAACAAAGGATCTGCAGAAACACTGGATTGGGACATTACTTATAAACTCTATAATTGTCAGATTGTTTTCCTTTGTGCAAAGACCATATTTCAGATTTCTCAATTCCTATCAAATGTAAGAATCCTAGTGTACTATAGAAGTCCATATATGATGAGTTAACTCTTTATTGGATTAGTGCTACAAGCCATAGTCATTGTTTAGCTTAAGAATGGAAATACAGCACTAATGAACACAGATTGATACTTACCATATGTCTAAATTGATTAAAAGTACAGTATCATGCAACTACAATGGTTATTTTTCTTTTCAATAACAAATGAAGGATCTGTACTCCAGTCTTGTCCTTGTGAAAATCAAATGTACTTAAATAATCAAATTTAATGCAAAGCACTAAATACTCACATTTTTTAATTCAAGAGAACATGGGCTAAATAATAACAGTTTGCTTTAGGGACAATATTTGCTTAGGTTTTTTTTGTTGTAATGCTGACTACACTTACAGCTATAACAAAATTTATTGGATTGTTTGATCATAATAGAAGGCAGGCTCAATAGTACGAGGTTCAGAGTGTAAAATGCCTCCTTCTCTCTCCGAAATCTTGGCAATTGCTATTCCTGATGTGTTTTATATTAAAACAATTCCAGAAAAAAAAATTGCTATTATTTTAAAAAAGGCGCAGGCATTAGGAAAAAGCATTTGGCAGGCCTGCTCCATTTGTCTCTTAACGTATTATGGTCATATTCCAAAAGGATCATAAGGTAACTTGACACAAAGCACATCATAATTTGACATCCCGTGAAGAAAATTACACAGTATCCATCTGTGACATCTCTGTTCTCAAATTAAAATCTTTGCCCATCATTTTTCATAAAATATTGAAAGCAGGAGTCAAAAATCAAGGAACTAGGATTATTGAGCTTCTTCTGAGCTCAGTGCATCCAAGGTGCTTCCCAACCACACTTTTGCCATATAGCAACTGCCACAATCTTTTTCAGAGACAATACTCCTGGAACGACAATGATTTGCTTCCATTCCAGTCATGTGGGTTCTGTGGTAGCTGATGGGATCAAAAAGGGAACAGTAGATTTTTCCACAAATGGGGCAAGAGGCTCCTGGTGGTACCGAGAAGTGACTGTTCTTGAGGTGGTATGCCCATTCGGTCATATACATGGAGCCGATACATGAAATTGAGGTTCACAATGCTCCTTCTTCACTCTGAGTTTTCATGGGTCAGCAGTTCTCCAGAGTTAGTGAGGAAGTTGCATTTCTTCAAAGTGGATTTTGATAACATCCTTGAACCTTTTCCTCTGACCTCCTGGTAACCCCTTCCCATGAGAGAGCTAGAAATAAGTAAGTGTAACTGGAGCCTCAGTTGGCCTGGGAAGCACACTGACATTAGTTCACTTTTCTTCCTTGCACTGAAATTGGAGTATTCTGCGTCGACAGTGTGGTGTTTCTTTCCGGTTCTTGAGGTGCCTGATGTCAGTCATGTAACTGTAGTAATGCAGGAAAAGTGCCAGCCAATTTTTTTTTTTGCCAAGACTCCACACACAAAAATGTGATTTTGAACTGATAAACATCTTTTGTGATTTTGCTTGAGGTATAAACATTAACCAGCACACAACCTACCTGATTCATTATGCATTTCTTCCACTGACTTTACAATCAACTCTGTCATCACCTCAATCATATTTCCTTGGGGAATTACTACTCTTAGTTGATTCTTCAAATCCTAACTTGCTGAAGCAGTTTCATTATTATTCCCCTTGTTAATATTTTCCTTCAATACGGAGAGTATACTTGTATGGCAGAAAGGCATGTACAATCCTAGATCTGCCTAAGCTGATGGCAGCATACCTTTTCAAAGAGTCACCAATGCCAGTAAGGTTGAAATAATGTTCTATTAGCAGCCCACTAGTGTTCCTCACAGAGGTTTGCTGCTCATGCTTATGGACCATTCAGAGAGGGTAGCACAATTGCTTTACAGCAGCAGTGATTACCATTTGGGGTTTAATTCCCACCATTGTCTGTAAGGAGTTTGCACGCCCTCTCCAAGTCTGTTTTGTTTTCCCCCGGGTGCTTTGGTTTCCTCCCACATTCCAAACGTTTACGGTTTAGGCTTACTTAGTCGTGTGCATGCGATCTTGTCGCCAGAAGCATGACAACACTTGCAGGCTCTCCCCAGCACAATCTTTGGACTGCGCTGGTCGCTGACACAATACAATGCATTTGACTGTATGTTTCCATCTTCTGATGTGCTTGTGACAAATAAAGAAAATCTTCAATCTTTAATCTTAACTTCATAATCCCTAGATCTCTCCCCAGTAAGTTCAATGGTTGCTTTCAAACCACATTCCCAACAACAGGATTTGTAATGATGCACGGTAACTAGTACAAAGAAAATAAAGAGAAGGTCCAGTATGACAACAATGAAGAAAGGAGGATGAAATAGAATCAATATGCCGTTATAAACAAGTGACTATTAAGAGGAGACACAAGTGACTTCACATGCTGGAATCTGGAGCAACAAACAATCTGCTGGAAGAACTCTAACAGAATCACAAGAGGCTGTGGATGTTGGAACTTGCTGAGTTCCTCCAGTAGATTGTTGGAATTAAAGACATTTTAATAAATGCTGTGGCAGGGTGGGGATACGTCTCTACTAAAGGAGGTATAAGACACTCCTTCCCTCTGCTAACCTGCAGGTCACCCTTGGATAAGGTGTAGCACCTACTTGTCACCCAATCAATGTCACATGAAGCCATGGGAGCAAGTGGTGGATGGTTGTATGAGCAGCTGGTACATATCACATGTCCTGGTTACGCGACCACTGATCCAGTCAGACAATTTCTGAAGAGTATTGATAATGGCTGGGGTCATCTGTTTTGTAAAGTTATTGACCAGAATGACAATGACAAACCACTTCTGTTGAAAAATTTGTCAAGACCATGATTGCGCATCATATGGCACATAATGAAATAATTAATGCATAAGAAGTTGCTTGAGGAAAGGAAATAATGAGGAGGATGAATGAATTTATTAAGTAGTTACCAATGTAATGCAGAATGGGCAGTAGTCATTTTGTAGTTTACTGGGGAGATTAGGATAGGCATCCGTTAGTCTCGTGAGACCATGGATTTGAGCCTTGGAAGGTTTCCCAGGCCTGGACAAGGTTGTATGGAAGACCAGCAACTGCCCATGCTGCAAGTCTCCCCTCTCCACACCACCAATGTTGTCCAAGGGAAGGGCACTAATGCTGATACAGCTTGGCACTGGTGTCGTCGCAGAGCAGTGTGTGGTTAAGTGCCTTGTTCAAGGACACAGCACACTGCCTCAGTTCAGGATCGAACTACTGACCTTCAGATCACTAGACCAATGCCTTAACCACTTGGCCACCTGCCAACACTGGGAAATGTATATGTAGTGAGAAGACATGCTGGCAAGTAACTAATTGGGAACTTACACAGCAAAGTTTTTGAGATGCACTTATATGTGGATAAAAATGAACAAAGTTTATTTTTGACAAAAATTAAGAAACAAATTCCTAAGTTCAAGACATATTCTGAAAAATACTTCCAATAATAAATGCAGTGTAAATGCAGTTTGTTATTGAGGAGTTTTGGGCAAGCCTCAAGCAGTGGGAATAAATTATAATTATGTATCTAGTACAGTATGGAATTTGTCATCATACAAAACTGTCTTACAACCTGAAATTGGCATGAGGTAAAGAAGGTGAAAGAGAATGATTCAAGCATTGTGTGGATAGATTGGAGGCATTCTTCTTAAGATAACTAGTCATGCAATAACCAAGGGAGAAACCAAAGGTAATACTGGTGAAAGTGAGCACTAGAGAGGCACGGCAATCACTTGCACATATTTTAAAAACTGGGAAGAATTACCAAGTTTTATGAATCCATGTAAATTATTGCATGATGAGTATAGGGATTTTAATTTGAAGATTTATGACAATCACACAGGTTCAGTATCATCTTTATCAATATCTGTGCTCACAACATTATTTTCCCTAGTTTTATCGGTAAGGCTTGAATTTTATGGTCTTTAAGATTAGAGTGTTCTGGTGATTTTTATGCATGATAAACAAAAAACTGTGTTTTGTATTTGTTGTTATTAGGAAAATTTCCCTCAAAATATGCATCAACCTTTCAGTCCCTATAAAACAAAACCAGAATGAAAGTAGTACAAATAACAAGTATAGAATGCCTTAGGTTTTATATTAATTACTAATTTTTATTCTCTCTCATACCATTATGAATTCATTTTGTTCCTTGCCCCATTTCCAACTGCACTTTAACCATCCTGGACATTTTCACCACTGTCACACCACTGACCAGTGCAGACTGCCAAAAATAAGGGATCTGTTTATAGGATCTGTTAGTCAGTCTTCTAATGGGACTAGTCATAATGAGCATTTACAAGCAACAGGCAAAAGCAGTAGGTGGCCTCATCAACAATGATGATGATAAGGCATACAGTGAGGAGGCAGAGCGGCTGTTAGAACAGAGCAAGCACAGCAACTTGAGTCTCAACATGGAAAAGACCAAAGAGATGATTGTGAACTTTAGGAAGCTGAGCACTGCTCACCGCACATAAACAGCTCCTCAGGCGAGAGAGTTCGGAACACCATGTCTCTGGAAGTGCACCTACGGGTCGAACTCACCTCAACAACACCCCTTTGGTCAAGAAAGCACAGCAGCATCTCCACTTCTTAAAGAGATTGAGATAAGTGAGGCTCCCAACTGCTCCCCTCCCATTCCAGCCAATTTTTACGAGAGCACCATTGAGAGTATCCTGACCATCCACATCACCACCTGCTATGGGAATTGCAAGACATCTGACCACAAGCTCCTACAAAGGATTGTGAAGACTGCTGAGAGGATCACCGGGTCTCTCTTCCACACAACAGAGATATTTATCCAGAGTGCAGCGTCCACAGTGCCCTTAGCATCGTCAATGATCCCTCCCAACTGTCTAAGAATCTCCTTAACCCTCTACCATCAGGCAGGATACTGTAGCATTAGGTCAAGAACTGTTAGGATGGGGAACAACATTTTCCCCCAGGCCATAAGACTACTGAACTCACTGCCAACACACAGGTCTTATCATGTTTGAAGCGCGCCAGTTGTGTTATACTATTAACCTGCATCTTAAAGCACCTTATTATTTTTTAAATTTATTTGTGGTAATATTACTTGATGTGATAAGTGTGTGTGAGAGTTATATGTACTGTGTGTGCACCTTAGTCCAGAGGAACAATGTTTCGGTTAGCAGTATACATGTCTACAGTTGAATAACAATATATTGAAGTAGAACCTGAACCTGCAAAAACAAATGTAAGTGAAATTCTGCTGCAAGGTTAGCACAATTACCAGCATGGAGTTTGATCAGCAAAGTAAAATGTCAGGCATGTCTTTGGAGGTTCTTTATTATTTGTTTTATTCAGTTAGAAATAAATATTCAAAGCCTATTTGTATGTTAATTGCAAAATATCTGATAACTATAATTATTATACTAGGGTATGATAATCATTTGGCTACTAATCCACAAGATTGCCTCAGTGATCTAATAACCAGAATGAATAATCCATGGGAATACAAATTAAAATTTAAAAAATAATTTAATAATTTTTGAAATAAATTATATTGATCATGAAGTTGTCTCAAAATGTCAACCATATCACATTCTTAGAAAGGGTCTTTTAGAAAATATCTTTCTAGATTATAGCTCTAATAGCTTACATTTCATTAGCCAAGTTAATTAAAGGTAATAGCATACAGTATTTTAGAAACTTAGAGGCTTGACTAGAAGAGAATTTGATTCATTGTGCAGTTTACTATATATTAACTGTACTCCAAAATGATTAAAGGGAATGTTATCTGGCTCAACATCAGTGAGTGCACATCTATGGAACAGTATCCCCTGGATTCTGAAAAGAATGCTTATTCAATGCTGCCTGAACATGCACTTCCTGCTATTGAAAAGACTTCTTGATAATAAAATGAACACATGTGTTTTGTATTCATTATCTTTATATAAACAGATTGCACAGGGTATGTGTTTCTGTGCAAAGAAAAGTTAATATTACATTTTTTTAGTTACTTACCGTTCTCACCTTTTGTCGCTTTCTACTGTATAGCTCTTTGTGCCTAGTGCATATGCCTGTAAAAACATAAATAACTTTGAGCACAAAATAAGTAAGTACCATAATTATATATGTCTGAGCTTTCCCCATTACTGAAATCACTCATCATGTCGCTCAGAAAATAAACTCCAACCTTCATCAATCCTTTTATTTGTGTAATGATTCACAAAAATCTTAGCGGCAGAATACAACATAAACACAGCCACCTTTACCTTTCCATTATCACTGGGTACACTTCAGTGCCCATGTTTTACACATTATCTTTCAGCATTTAAGCTTTGAGTAGGACTGTCGGAATGTCTTTTACAAAACAAATCCAGCTGATGACAGCACAATTTGCACGGTGATAACCTTGAACAATAGCTTTATTCTTTGCACAGATTTCAACTGTCAAGCATAGAACACAATAGACAAGTTTGTTAAGGTCAAACTTTTCCCAAATCCTTCTAAACTATCATGTGTAGGACTTACAACTAATCCATAATGGACGCAAGTGTCAGATAGTTCACTGGTTCACCTGTCAAGATCCAAGTCTTTGTCAGTAGTTCTGTGGTTATCATATAGGGCAGGAATTTCTCAGAAGTGAAATAATTGGGGCAACTTGTTAACAAAATGGGGGCACATTATATAGGCTTCAGCCAATGATGAAAGAATGAGAACTCACAGATTCAATGTACATTGTGGAATGAAGTAAAATTAAAACAAATAAGGAGTAAAAAGGATTTTGGAATTTGGAGTCTCCATTGAACTGCTGAACAGAATATCAGGTGTGGGAAGCTAAGGAGTGGGACTGGGTCAATTGAGTAATATAAGTAAATGGTGAGCATCAATTCAAACTGAAATTTAGAGTAGTACACACATTATGAAAAGCAGCTGGTCATGGAAGCTTGGATTTTGAGGAGGCATTCTAAGTGCATTATACAATATAGTGTAGTTCATTGTTAAGTATTGATTATGAATTGAAACTGGGAGGATTTTAGAATGTGCCATTCTGCAAGTAGATAATATACTGTGGAATGGACACATGTACAGTTTAAGCTGGTGGATGCAGATGATAGGTTATGGTATCGCATAAGCTAGGAACACAAGGACAGGAAAAGGCTATGTAAGCCCTTGCATCTGTTCTGCCGGTCAGTGAGATTATGCATCACTTTTGATCCTAGCTGAGTAGATTACTAGAAAGTCTTGCAGGAAAGACTTTTTCAGGAAATATCCTTGATGAAACCAATACCATCCCATTAAAAGGAATACTGCTGCAATTTTAGATCTGCTCATTGAACATGATCCTCTTTGCTGGACAAATCCAGGAACTCTGAGGGTCATATCCCTGTCTCCCATTCAGACACTCTCCTCCCTCATCTGACTCACCCATCAGCTTGTACTCCTCTCCTCCCCCTCACTTTATTCTAGTTTCTGTTCCCTTTCCTATCCCGTCCTGAGGAAGGGTCTCAACCTGAAATGTCAACTGTTTATTCCCCTCCATAGATGCTGCCTGACCTGCTGAGTTCCTCCAGCATTCTGTGTGTGTTACTCAAGACTTCCAACATCTGCTTTGTCGCAAGATAGCCTTCGATAATTTGGCAAACTTGACTCTGTCATTGAGCTGTGTAAGGTTCCAGCAAGATTTTCACTGTCCTTGAAATTGTTTGAGGTCCTTCGTATTCTCCACAATCAAATGATTGCTGCATCTGAAGATAAATCAAACCTTCATCCAAGCTAGGGTAGTCAAGGTTATGTATTTGTCCTAATCATGTTCTACAGCTTCCTGGTTGGAATTGTTGCCCTTGGTAAAGAGTGCCTTGCAACTGCATCTGAATAATTGCATCCAATTAAGAATGGACAATGGATAACAGTTATCTCCTGCAACATGAATAAAGTCTTCAATAAAACCATCACTGATCTTCATTGCACCAGCGACCGTGTCATCTTCTCTCTCTCTCTCACACACACACACACACACACACTCACACACACACACTCACACACACACACATTCACACACACACACACTCACACACACACATTCACACACACACACACACACACACACTCACACACACACACACACACACACACACACACACACACACACACACACACACACACATACACACACACAGATCTTCTCACTGGATCTGTTTGCAGAAGCTTAGGATTCTCATTTAACAATGAAGAGGGTAAGATGTTCTGATGGCCTCTTTCAGAGCCTTGCTCATGAACAGTTACAAAACATCACTGAAGGATGGATTTTGGAGAAAATCTAGTTCTTCTATTAACAAGATAGCCATCTCCAAAATGTAAACGTTAATTGAGATTCAGTACAGGATCTACTGCATAACCTTTCATTGTAATCTGCTCTGATACATTTCCTTTGATTATGATCTAGGAAAGGGCATCAAAATCCAAATGCATATATTCCTCAATGGAAACAAAATCTGTATGACAATACCTCAAGAGTCTGGAGAGCCATCATTAATGATGCCTTTGGAAGATCCTTCTCGACAAACGGGAAGGTTGCCACGCTATTTCCAGTGTCCTGACTAAAGCCTATGTTTCCAACAGTGAATCAAGAATCCTCATGCAACAACTTCACTGAAAAAGACATCACATGCAGATCCTGGGCCCCCAACTGGGACCTTTACGCCCAGTTCGTGCAGGGTCAGAGTTTCAATGGTGGCCAAATGAAATGTTGCAAGTGTACTTCAAGTAAAGAGATGAGGGCATCACAAGCTGAGAAGGTCAATTGATCAGTTGACCTCCATTTGAAAATGGCATACTATGAGGTGAAATATTCTGATTAAAGCTGAAAATATTAAGAGAAGGGAATGAAACCCAATCAGCAGACAGAAGAACAGTGATGACAAATCTGTATCCTGTTTAGCTAGGTTTTAGTTCAACGGCCATTCTCTGGAGTTTCCATAAGGAAATCCATGGCAGAGCTCATCCCTGAACTGATGGATTGGTGTCATTACCAGTGGTCCAGACCTCTAGGTAAAAGGTTTGCTTTCCATGAATGATTTTGGATATTTTCAGTACCTGTCATTATATTTTACTTATATTTTATTAAAATGGTCTTTATCTGTCTGGGGTCATGGCCAAATCAGGATAGCAAGGGTCATCCTACAGGGAGGTGACGGTCACAACCAAGGGTAAGTAGTCTAAAGCAGACCCAACATGAAGCAGGTTCTCTGTATCAAAATCCATTAACTAATTGGGTCCTACTGAATCAAGCCCCTCATACATGCTACAAAGACCTACATGCGCAGACTACACCTGCTGAGAGTCATACACTGACCAATGAAGCAGACAAAAATGGACATTTAATGTATGCCATTAGAGCCATTTGTGCTTACCTTTGCATCTCTATACAATATGGTATTGGACATGTGAACTGTGCCACTCACCAAGTAAGTCTTTAATTTTCTTTCACACATTCTCCTCCACAGTAATTACACTTTGCAGATACATGATCATTGTGCTATGTGACAGGTTTCTAGGCCTGTATCCATTATTTTGGATTCCTGCAATTTCCTGTGATGACAGATATCAGCTAACTGGTCTATAATTCCCAGATATTTTTCATCACTTTTCTTAAATAGCAGACTGGCATAAATAATTTGCATTTTAAAGAATCGTTTCTTAAAAAAATTGGCTAGTGCATCACAAATGTTTTCAGTTAAAACTCTGGGATGGAAACCATCTGGCCTAGCAATCTATCACATGATGTTCCATGATGTTCTTCATCAGTTTTATGTTGCTTACATTTATGTAGATGCACCCTCTCCCCAATTCTATACTTTCCTTGGGCTGAATGTAAATGTTGGAGTATTCATTCAATGTGATCATCAATTCCATTTATGATTGTTTGTGACTTCCTTTCAGTGTATAAAGGTATTATTCATCAGAATATAAATTGGGCCAGTATCATATTCCTCAAGAGGACCACAACTTTGTCGTAGGGTTTGGAGCCCTGCGTGCCGCAATGACCTGGAGAGCTATGTTGGCTAGAGTCAGGGCCTTGGGCTTTGGCTATTGGTCGGGTCACTCATGCCAAATAGGTCAAAGGGTAGAGGCCAAAGGGTAAGAGTGGTCCTCCGGTCCTCCAGATTCAGGGGTTCAGCTCAGGGTTAACAACCCTGTCTGGTCAAAAAACTTGTTATGGAAACAGCAATGGAGAATCCTCCTATATCTGTGTGCAACGTGTAATCATTGCTTACAAACTAAACATGGCTCCAGCTTGTATACTGCTAAATCCTGGAAGCCACAGTTGAATAAGTATCCAATTTATCTATTTTCATAACACGATAGGCTTTGGTCAAGAAATTAGGATAAATTAATTGTTCTTTTTCAAGTGGCGCAGAAAATTTTTGAACACTGCCTGTGTGGGCAGGTGCATCCCTAATTTAGTGTTTGATTGGATAGACAGGTTTTCTTTTAGTGTGGCAGTCTAATCTAGTCAACCCAGATTAGAACATAAAACATTGACCATTACAGCATTGGGCTGGCTATTTAGACCACAATGATGTCCTGATCTTGATGCTAATATATACTAATTGCCCTCCTCCTGTTTATTGTCCATGTCTCTTCATTCCCTTCTTATTCACGTGTCTGTCTAAAAGCCTCTTAAACTTCACCAACTTCAACCTATTCCATGTACCTACCACTCACAGCATAAAATACTTGCCCCTTATGTTCCTTTAAGTTTCTCCCTCTAACCTTAAAGCATGTCCTCTGGTGTTTGACATTTTTACCCTGAGAAACAGATCCTGACTCTCTGCTCTACCTATGTCTCTCATAAATTAAAAACCTGTATCAGATCTTCCCTCAGCCTCCAATGTTCTAAGGAGAACAACCCAAGAATCTTAGATCTGTTCTTATAGCTCAACCCCTCCAGTTCAGGCAAACATCCTGAATCTTGGTGTCATCTCCAACCTTGTTAATCCACCATCTACATGTTCATCCAAGTCACTGATACATTTCACAAAGAACAGAGGTCCCAGCACTGATCATTGCAGAACACCATGACTGAAGCCCTGGACCTTCACCCAGAGTAACAGTCTTCTATTCACACTTTCTGTCTTTGATGGGCAAGTTGAGTCTGGCTTTGGAATTTACCTTGAATCTCATATATCTTTATTTTCCGAATCAAGCTATCATGAGGGTCTTTGTCAATTCCCTTATGAAAGTCCATGCAAATAATGTCCATTGCCTTACTCTCATCAAGGATCTTTGTTTCCTCAAAAAAAAACAGTTGTTTAAGGTTCATAATGATGATTTGGGGCATTAGGATTAGGGTTTTAAGAACAGGAATGTATGTAATTAGAAGTCAGGCTGGAATCTAAGTCTCTACTCTGTGTCTGAAGACCAACTATGCAGATGTACACTATCTGTGGTTGGATATCAGATGTTGGATCAGCAGAGAGTGGATGAGTGCATCCCCCAGGTCAGCGAGTTGTTGGCGTGTTCTGGAATTGGAGTTCCATGCGAGCTGGAGGAATGAGTTCTAATGATTCTGTGGGTTTGTGAATTGGTATGACCAGAATTTGAGGCCTAGTATTCGGGATCAAGGCCCGTTGACTGGAGCCAAGTCAGTGGATCTCTGTGAGTCCACTGGGGAGATTGAAGCCCAGCGTCTGCAGGCCTGAGTCCGCTGGAGGCCTTTCCTGGGTTTAAAAGACTGTGTATGTGCATGCATGGGAAGGAGAAATGGGACTTGTCTTTGCTGTTGTTGTTTGATACTTGTTGTGTCTGTGTTGTTCTGCCAAGAATTGTGGGCGTGCTAAGTTGGCACTGGAATATGTGGTGACACTTGTGGGCTGTCCTCAGCACACCTTTTGTTTGCTAATGCAAATATATTTGACTCTATGTTTTGGCTTAACAAATAAAATTAAATTTTTAAAAAACTTAGCAATTTTATTAGACATGACCTGACCTGCACAACATCATAATGTGCATAAATCCTATCCCTCAGTATCCTTTCCAATAGGTTTCCATTGTTCCTAAAAATTCTAATTTTGTTAAAGAAACATTGTGTGCTGGCTCGCCACTAGAATATTTTAAATAACAACTAAATAAATTTAGCTCTCTAAAATTACAATTTTTTTAAATTGTCTACTTATTAAAAAGTATTATGTATATGTAAAATGAACTTTACAGAGAACAATAGAAGCCTTTCAAAACTTTCCATAATAGGTATATTGTTTAGCATAACACATTCTATCCTTGTTCACAACAACAGAAGTTGATTCATTTTTATATGGTTCAGTTTTCACTATTATCAATCATTGCAATTCACTCATATTGTGCTAGGTTAGAGTGAAGTCTTTGTTCACTGATCTGACAATGCATATCCTGAGTGACACACATAAAAAGATGGGAAATGACAACAAGAGTTCTTGCTGGCTGAGGCAAAAGCTCTTCTGCTCTTAAACTAGATATTTATAGCCTTTAGCTGGGATCAAATGACATCAAGGAACATACATTAACAGAGATCTAAGGTTCTAAAGTACACTTAGATGTTGCTTCAACAAAGGTAGAATTTTTAGGAAGAGTAGTAACCTAGAGGTCCTGACAAGTTCTGGTCTTGTTTGAAAATCAAACCCACCTTCTCATTTTTATCAGTCTCTTCTATTATCATTCAACTATCTGCACAAGGTTGTCCACTTGTTTATGGCTTACTGGCAGTTTGCAGAGCAGGTCTTTCATAAGCAAGTACGAGGTCTTTATTCTTTGCTACATATAGTTCAACATGTTCAGAATCTACAAGTTACTCCCATCAGTGGCATGTTGGAAAATTTATAGGCAACCATTTTGGATGTCTGGTCTTTCCAACAGTTCAAAATAAAGAACCTCAGGGTCTACATGCAAATAATTTTTGGACGTAGTAAACACAAATAAACTGGAACCTGTTGAAAATTCACAAGAAAAGCTGTCCCTAGTTCCTGCTAATTTTCTATTTTTCAAATCCATTTTAATCCTTTTTTCTCTTAACCCAGGAAAATTGCCTTTGACAGGGTTACCTTATGCAAGGATTGAGAGTTGTTGTACCGTCCAAGCTGAGAGCTAAAGTGTTGGAGGAGCTACATGCCGGACACCTACACATGGTCAAAGTCAAAGCGTAGTCTCAAAGCTTTGTGCAGTGGCCTGGGATAGATCAGTATATCGAGCAGCTTGCCATGCACTGTTTGGGAAGCCAATACATCTGGAAGATCCCAAGAGCAGCACCTCTTCATCCCTGGGAATGGTCTGCATTGCCTTGGAGGAGGATTCATGCGGATTTTGCCGAACCATTCGTGGGCTTAAATCTCTTGGTAGTAGTGGGTGCAGCTACAACAGCCTCCACCTCAGCCTCACACACGTTTGATGTGCTGAGAAGCCTCGTCTCAAGGAATGGTGTTCCAAAACACTAGATCAGTGACAATGGACCACATTTTCTTGTGGAACAGTTTTAGTCATTTCAGAAAATAAATGGAATAAGACATTTTACATCTGCACTGTACCACCCAGCTACAAGTGGCTTGGGGAAAAGTTTGTCCAGGGTCTAAAGAACACACTGCAAGCAATATCAATAGAACACACTAACAAGTTTCACTCCTGGACAAGCAGTCTTGGCGAGGGACTACAGAGATGATCAAAAGTGTGTACTTGGAAAGATTAAGGACAGAACTGGAACACTGTCCTACACAGTGGAGATTGTGTCTGATGTCATCTTGAGATAACACATCGATCAGTTGAGGAGAGCAGAGTCAATTCAGAGCTGTCAGAGCCACTCTCTGCACCCCAGAGTCATCTTATACAAACCCCACAGAGGAAGTCCAGAACCTGAGACTGTTTCACAGCCATATGTCTCACCTGCCAAGCAGTGACCTTCCTTGTCATGAAAGATGTTATTCCACAAGAGTAGAAATCCTTCATGGCAATTTAATCTTTAGGCCTGAATGGGACAATTTAAAATTGACTATGCTGTAGATGTCTATATAGTAGTTGTATTATATAGTATACTATGTACTGTATATAGTTGAGATGCATTTTATCTTGAGTTGGAGTTTATCGTTAAGCAGGAGGAGCGATGTATATTTTTAGTGATATTTGAGCAACATTATAAATATATTTCAAGCTTCCTTGTTTTTCTTTTGAATAGTTTTGTTTTGGAGTTATAATAGTTAAGTAATGGGTTGACTTTATTGATACTTGGAGGGAAACAATTTAAAGTGGTTGGGAAATTTGTGGATGGGAACTACAAGTGAAGAAGTAGAGCCACAATCAATTTGCTGGAAGAAGTTGGTAAGCCAAGCAGCATCTCTTATCCATTAGTTCCTCCAGCAGACTGTTTGTTGTTCTCGATTCCATTATCTTCTTCCCTTCCTTCTGGATATACACAAGCCATGACCACTTCAATCCCTTTACAGCCCACCCAAGTTTTTCTGTAATTATGATGATATTAACCTATATAAAGGTGTCTTTCTTGTATTGAGGTCTCAGAATATTAGACAATAGGAGCAGGACTAAGTTATTTAGACTCTCAAGGCTGTCCCATCATTCAATTCAACATTGACTCATCTGCCCAGTATAGGAACTGAGGGCACAGCCTCAGAATAAAGGGAAATCCTTTCAAAACTGAGATGAGGAGGAGGAACCACTCCACTATGCATAAGTGTGTAATACTCTTCTGTTAGGTACCTTCCTTCTGCTCTTCTTAATCACCTCGAATTTGTGCCCCTTCTTATTAAAGTTAAATTCTTTCTATGTTGAGAAGCTTACTTTTGATCATCAAGAAATTACAAATTTATGCCATTCTGCACTTGATGATCTGGTGTTCCAGTAGGGGAGTGTTATTCAACAGCACTGCAGTTTAGACAATTGGCTGTGGAGCTCTGAAAATCTGATTCTTGTCCCTTTCATTTCCTCACTGATTGAGATTAACTACCGAAAAGAAGAACAGCTGCAATCTGGTTGCAACAATCTCCGAGGCTGATTTACCGTCAACCCTCCTGCAGTTAAGCAAACCTTCTCAGTGGGAGCAATAACTTATAAAATTGCAAAATATGAACTCAGTGTGATCAACCTTGGAAAAAAAGTATTAATAAATGTAGAGATCGTAAAAATGTGTACACAACACACCATCAAATCTCTCTTTCACATGGGAAGGAAAATGGTCAACAACCTCCTCTCTATAATTCCGTGCATACTGAATGATTTGTATATATGACTTCATACTTTTTTTAATTTAAAGTTTAAATAAAACTCACCTGTGAGTAATGCTTTGTGGCCTTTTACTTCCAGGAAGCACACTGCTGTGTAGTGCTAGAAGAATAATTTCTTTTAGCTATTATAAAGGTTGGGGGAAAATCCATAAGACCATAAAGCAGGGAAGTGACTACTCTTTTAAGTGGCAGAATAGATAAAAGGGTTAAATGACCTCCAAATAGCACAGTGGGCCTCTGGACCTTATCCTGATCAGATTTCTGAAAAAAAAAAGGTCCTTCTTTCTTGCATACCTTACTGAATTCACCTACTTTATCCCCCTATGATCTCCGTGCTCCATACCCCAATGATGTTCTCGTAACTTTCTTGACTGTTAGGCATCATTCGCATAGGTTCACAGGCGCAGCCTCCCTCTCTTTACATTTGCCTGGCCTATCAACAATGGTGTTGAGCTCAAGCAGGAGTCAGACCTGATATAAATCTATTTGAATTGAATATCTGAAAGAACAGAGAACTATTTGCCCTCTGACACCACTAAGGAGGCAACTTTTGAGTTGGTGGTGAAACAGGCAGAGTGGGAGAAGGAAGAAAAACACTTTCCCTGAGGGAAGGCACCGATTTCACCAGACTTACTCTTCTCCAATCAATTATTCATTCACTTACTCTCTTTTATTTTATTTTATTTAGCAATAGGATGCAGAACTAACCCTTCTGGCTCAACAAGTTGCACTGTCCTGCAACCCACCTATTTAACCCTTGCCTAATCACAGGTCAACTTATATGACCAATTAACCTACTAACTGGAACGTCATAGGAATTGTGGGAGGAAACTGGAGCACCCAGAGGAAATCTATGTGTTCACAGGGAGGATATACAAACTCCTTACAGATGGCGTTGGTATTGAACTCCAAACTCCGACGTCCTGAGCTTTAATAGCATTGTGCCAAGCACAACTCTACTGTGGCACTCTTGCTGTCATCCATGCTAATATTGAAGCATAAAACCAGGGTACAGCACACCTCATGTAGTTAACAGTTGAATAGTTACCTATCCTACAAACAGAACTCTAAAATACTTTTTGCTTCTGCAAACATCCCCCAAAACACCATGTGTAGCTCCAAATGCCATACAAGACAAAGCCTTCTGGCATACTGTATTACTCATTTCATGCATGTCCAGTCATTTTGAGGAGGTTACACTGGTTGAATTACTGAGTGCAGATGAACAGCGACATGTGGTTGTGGTAATGAAGAAATGGAAATCTGCTGATGAGAGTTCTGACTCCTGCTACTAATCCCCATGAAGATTCAGCTCAATCTGTATGCTTTCTGCAGTGTCCCAGGATTTTAACAAACATTTGGGAATTTGCTGTTGCAGAGAGGGCTGTGGAATACCACTCCCACCAGATGCTGCTGCCTGCAACAGCTTAGAGGGCCGGAAAACATTGTTGGCTTTCATTGCCAAACTTGTATAGAGGTTGTGAGAAAACGTTTGTCAGTTGGTCACCAGATCCACTAAAGTGATTGTTGGTTTTAATATCCTTTTCTACTTGTATTTAGGATGTTATGCTGCCCAATCTTAGAACATGCTTGTACCTTATCTGTCAGATTCTCCACCCAAATCTTACATCTTTGTACATGTTCAGATACAGAGCTAGAACTAGAATCTGAAATTCAGAGTCGTATTTTTAAGTCACCAGAATTGTTCACCTTAATCCAATAAACAAGTTAAGTTCCAAATTTGTGAACAAATGTATTGAAAAATTAAGAAAATAAACCATTTTTATTTGTGTTGCAACTGCAAAACTGCCATGCATTGCAACTCTCTTGATGTGCTTGGATAGAAATTCCAAGACTATGATGAAGAAAACATAATTTACTGTATGCGTTAAACAAGGTGGGGTGTGACCCACAGGAGAACTAGAAGATAACGTGTCTGCATACATTTGCTGCCCTCACTTTTCAGGCTTGGCAAATGTTTTCAAAGAATGTTGGGTTCATTGTTTATCTGGATTGCATCCTGCATAGCACACGTTGACAATGTTGGTGCTTGGTCTAGTGGATAAAATGTCAGTCAGGAGGCCTGTTGAAACCAAACCCAGTAAGGAAAGGATTAATTTTCATTCCTCTTCATCTGTGCCTTGCCGATAAGAAAGAATATCTGAATCTTAAAAATCCACTCAAATAACCCTTTAATGTTTGAAATCCAATGACATTAGTGTGCTTTAAGTAATCTTTCCTGCTCATCATGTAAATGTTGGTGTCTAGATGATGTTCTATTAAGTTTACCTGGTATTCCTTTCAAGGATAATATCTCCAGTATACATATATTTCAGCTCTATCAACCAAACTACATAAATTCAAATTTATTTAAACCCAACATTTCTTACCCAGTCCAAATTATGACCCACCATTGCCCTAAAATCATTGAAAGTCAAATCCTTATTGTTTAAATCCCAATATGCTATGATAGGACTTGGATTGTATTTGAAATGGGTAACAAATAAAGGTAATGAATATCAATGATAATCTCTTTAACCATAAACAAAAATCATATTCGCAATTCCAACTTCATGTCCCTTTGCTGACTATGGAGACCAGTTGTGAATCTGCAGCCTAAAATTTTAACGTTAGACAACAGACACAAAATGCTGGAGGAACTCAGCAGGTCAGACAGCATCTATGGAAATGAATAAACAATTGACATTTCGGTCTGGGACCCTCCTTCAGGACTGAAAAGGGGGAAAATGCTGTAGTAAAAAGTTGGAGGAAGTAAGTTCACTGGAAGGTGGTAGGTGAAGATAGGTGGGTGGAAAAAGTAAAAGGCTGGAGAAGAAGGAATCTGATGGGAGAGGAGAGTGGACCATAGGAGAAAGAGGAGGAGGAGAGGACCCAAGGGGAAATGATAGGCAGGTAAGAGGCCTTAGTGGGGAATAAAAGAAGAGTGGAAGTGGAGGAGGGAAAAATTACCAGAAGGAGAAAGTGATATCCGTGTCATCAGGTTGGACGCTACCCAAATGGAATATAAGGCAGTACTCCTCTACCCTGAGGATGGCCTCATCTTAGCACAAAAGAAGGCCATGGACCAACACATCGGAAAGGGAATGGGAATCAGAGTTAAAATGTTCAGGCACCCGGAAGTTCGGCTTTTGGTGGATAGAGCGGAGGTGCTCAATGAAGCGTCCACCAATTTACGACAGGTCTCACCAATGTAGAGGAGGCTTCATGGGGAGCACTGGACTCAATAGACAACCCCAGAATGTTCACAGGTGAAGAGTTTCCTCACCTAGAAGGACTGTTTGGGGCCCTGAATGGAGGTAGGGAGGAGGTGAATGGGTAGGTGTAGCACTTAGGCCACTTGCAGGGATAAGTGCCAGGAGGAGATTAGTGGAGAGCGACAAATGGACAAGGGAATCACTGAGGGACCGATCCTTCCAGAAAGTGTGGGGGGGGGGGAAGGTAAAGATATATTTAGTGGTAGGATCCCTTGGGAAATGGCCAGAGAAGCCAGAGAGTGGTCGTAGATTTGCCCCTCTGACTGCAGGCCTGTGTCTAGTGGTGTGCTGCAGGGAATGGTGCTGGGTCCTTCCTTGTTTGTCACCTATATCAATGATCTTGATGGTAATGTGGTTAACTGGATCAGCAAATTTGTGGATGACACCAGGATTGAGGTGGGGGGTTACTGGACAGTGAGGAAGGCTATCATGGCTTGCAGAGTGATGTGGTTCATCTGAAAAAATAGGCTGAAAAATTGTAAATGGAACTTAATGGAATCTAGTGCGAGATTTTGCACTTTGGTACAATCAACCAGGGTAGGCCTCATACAGCGAACAGTAGGGCAATGAGGTGTGTGGTAGAACAAAGGGATCTGGGAATATAAGTACATAATTTGTTAAAAGTGGCATCATGGGCAGTTAGGGTTGTAAAGAATGCTTTTGGCACATTACCCTTCATAAATCAATGTATTGCGTTCAGGAGATGGGATGTTATGTTGGAGTTGTGTAAGACATTGGAGGGGCCTAATTTGGAGTATTTTGTGCAGCTTTGGCCACCCACCTACAGGAAAGATGCAAACAAGGTTGAAAGAGTGCAGAGAAGGATGTTGCTAGGTCTGGAGGACCTGAGTTATAAGGAAAGGTTGAAATAGGTTAGGACTATGTTCTTTAGAACCTAGAAAATTGAGAGGAGATTTGATAGAGGTATAATTACAAAGGGTATTAATAAGGTAAATGCAAGCAGGCTTTTTCCACTGAGGTTGGCTGGGATACAATCAGTCATGGGTTAAGGGTGAAAGCTGAGAAGTTGAAAGGGAACATAAGGAGAAACTTCTTCACTCAGAGGGTCGTGAGAGTGTGGAATGAGCTGCTGGCACAGGTGGTACATGCAAACTCAATTTCAACATTTAAGAGAGGTTTGGATAGGTACATGGATAGTAAGGATATGGAGGGCTATGGTCCCAGTGCAGGTTGTTGGGAGTTAAATGGTTTTTGGCATGGACTAGATGAGCCAAAGGGCCTGTTTCTGTGCCACACTGCTCTCTGACTCTATGGTGGAAGTTGCAGAGGATGATGTGTTGGATGCAAAGGCTCATGGGGTGGTGGGTAAGGACATGAGGAACTCTATCACTGTCAAGGTGGTGGGATACTGGAACATTAAATTCTAATGTTTTTTGTTTCTAGGCCACATCACTGAATTTCCACGAGAATATGTCCATAATAGAACACTACAAACTTCACGATGCACGTGATCAATCCAAGACTAATACTTGGAGGCATCTGGCATTGGATGACGTGTGAAGTATTATTTGCTTTCTGTGAGTTTCACAATCATTTGGGAACACATGTGGCTCAGGTTCTCCGTGTAATAGCAGCCTGCCAGATATGCATTGAGGCTAACTTCATCATTAAAAACTTTGGACCAGGGCAGATCCCAAGCTGTCAGATCTGGTCCTGGACCCTGTCTAAGGTAGGATCTCTAAGATAAAAGTGCATCACATATAATGGTTCTTCCTCAGATACCATTACCTTTCCCCACCAAGATAACACTCCCACTCCTGAAGCAGAGAGTGACCTCAACAAGCCCTTCCCAATGACTCTATAAGCAACCATGAATCCAATCCAGCCTAACGATACTCCATTCTACCTCTCCCACTGTAGCCAGAGACTGTCCCAATATGTCCACACCACTAGTCGCAAATCCCACAACCCCTGCCACTAGGCCTACCTACTTTCTTTTGCATGCTCAAGAGTGACTGCTTTGAAAAAATGTCCTTTTAGCTTGTTGGTTTTGTAAGGCTACTGCTAGAGTACACAAAGACTCTGGGTTCATACACTAGAGGGTTGTGCAGCTGTGCCGACTGCAGTGTATCATTGCTTTATGTGTCTTTCAAGGTGTCTATCCACTTCTCATCCTTCTACTTTTCTGTGAAGATTTGTTTGTCTAATAAGTTGCCTTTTAGACAACTCTGACTGTTTGCCAAAGATTAGATGCTCAGCCTAGTTTATCTTTCCGTTTCTTAAACATGTTTCAGCTTCTAACTTGGGAACTTCCCATCTGAGATCATAATGTTCACATCACCTCTGCATTCCGAGCAGCATGAGAGTGTATATGAAGTGCTTGTTATGGGCTTAATGAGCAAGTTTTAAGTACTTTGTTCAGACAGATTTGTGCCATTACATCTGTAACATTATCTGCAGCTTTTCCTTTCCAGTTCTAAGGCTATTTTAATTGTTTCTTCACAGCTTTTAAACAGCTTTACTGAAGTTTCCCACTATATAGCACCAATTCTTTATCACATTTTTCCAGTTATTATTTAATCACTTTTTCCCTGCCTACAAAATTTGTGAAATGTGTCGATGGAAACAACAATTACAAGCTTTTCTACTCAGTCCCCAAGCTGACATTCTTGTCTCTACTATAGAATTTCACTGAAGAACTCACAGATATTGTCATGCCTGAAAAACAACGTCCAACCACTCAAAATTAAGGCACAGGTGAGCACTAACTGAAATACAAAATCAACAAAAAGGTGCAGCAGAAAGAAAGCAGTATCTAAAGTGCGTGATCACCAACATATTTGTCTAGAATTGCAAATTCAGCAACAATAAAAAAAATTAAAAGGACTACAATTCCCATATTTCTCTAAACTAATTCCTGTGACAAAGTATCCTTCAATCATTTGTGTGAGAAAGCCATTACCCTTTAAAATATTTAACAACGGCCCTCCATCAAATGTTCTTAGGGGGTGGGCGATAGGGTGAATTCATGTTCCAAAATTAGTTCAGTAACAAATGCAGACTTCTCAAGAGAAATGACAGGACATCATCTTCAGAAACATGTGAGTACACAAATAATTAACCTTCACCAGAAGTTAACTACACGTAAGACTGGTAGACTGTGATATCTACCAGCATATAATGCTTCCAGCTAGGATGGCGCTACTGAATGTGGGCAACAGCTCACCGGTACTTACACAGACAAGAAATCTGACTAAAAGCACCTTTTCTAAGGTAAATTGTGTTAAATTATTGCCACAAGCAGTGAAGGGGCGAGCTATGGCAAGGTAAGTTCAGGGGATGGGCTGGGATTGTGTTGCAGAATGGCAGAATCGATGCAGATGGAGTGAACCATTAGGAGAGACGAAGTCAGGGCAGTAGAGTTCCAATGCCTGCACAACTGACTGAGGTGCAAGGCTGGATCAATCTGGGTGCTGAGCTGATTTGAAGAGCTTCAGAGCTGCTTTGGGCTGGGCGTCGAAATCTGGGACTGTAGCGAGTCACTGGGCAGCACGGTCTTGGCCCCGCACCCTTCACAGCAGCCAGGTTCTGGTGCAAGGCACGATCCACTGTTTGGACAACTCAAGTACCAGCTCAGATTGGAGGCAAGAGCCAATTTTGCTCGCTCTCCATGATGCTCCCCCCTTGCTACAGGGTGCTGGAGCCTTTCACTGTTCTGTTGCTTGGTCAATTTAAATGGCGGCCCAGATAGACTGAAAAGACAGAGTGTCGGGATCTGAGGGAAAGCCAATTTCACTTGCTCTCTGCAATGGTCACTCCTCTCTCCATGGCACTGAGGCTATGAAGACTGCCCTGGCTGCTGTGCTCTGTACCCACTAATATGATAAACTGATAAGGGAGGTTTCGGGCCTACTCCAGGCTGTTCCGGGGTTCGGATCAGAGGGCTCAATTCGGTTCGGAATGTTGTTGCTCACTTCAATTGTTGGCATGATTTGTGTTTTTTTTCTCTCTCTTGACCTTCTGGTGTTGGTCTTTTATTTTTTTTTAATTGGGTTCTTTTGGGTTTCTTGATTTGTGGCTACCTAAAAGCAAACAAATCTGAAGGTTGAATAATTTATATGTTATTTGATAATAAATGTACTTTGAATCTTTGATTTGATTCCTGCACTATGTTGAGGCACAAGATACTCCAGACTCCAGAGTCTGGAGCAATACACGTGCTGCTGGAGTTAACTCAGCATGTTGAGCAGCATCAGTGGGGGGAAAGAAATCATTGATGTTACAGGTCAAATGGTCGACAAATTTATTCTGCTCATCTGCCTTACCTCGTTGGAACTCTATGGTTTTATGGTGTACTGTGCTGCTGCTGCAAATGGCTCATTTCTGTGGCATTTATAACCCTGCTTATTATTCATGACAATAAATCTGAACAAACTTATAAAGTTAATATACAGTACTAATAATTTGCTTTCCAGGAGCCAATTTTTTTCCAACCTTCGAAATAAATCTAAATGAATCGTGTCTCTACAGTGAACTATTTACTTCAGAGGCACTCAATTCCAGTTCCAAATTGAAGTCATAATTGTAATGAATGCAAAAGCAAATAATCTCACAATAAGCAGTAAGGCTATATCTCCACTCTTACAATGAAAAAAATACACTTGTGTTTTTAAAAGTACAATGGTTGTTAAATATGCTCATTTAGAAGATGTGTAATTTTTATGGTGCTATTATTTGTCAGGGAGTACTCTGGAGATATGTGAATATAGCAAATAGATTTTCAAAACAAGAACCAGGTCTGAGTTCTTATTGTAAATGTATGTTCAAAAAGCTTGCAATTAGCCTTTAGTTTATTTTGTGAATTGCACACAGCAAACTGAAGTTGAAAGCACAGGCCTGCTCCACAGAATAAGAGATTGCATATGCAAGAGCGAAACATTAAAACAATAGGGTTGTGTTAATTGCCTTGCATCAAACTAGTCAACATGGCTAAGCAATTTGCACCGATGTGACTTGAGTGCAAACTGGCAAAGCAGATGGATGTTGTCAGGTAGCAAATCAAACATGGTCACAGGTATAGGCAATCAATGATTTTTTTGTGGCCTTACCATATTTGTGTACTCAGAGAGAGCCCTGACAACATTCCTTTTGGAATTTATTCAAAAGATTTTAGAATATTTGAGCTAATTAGTTTTTCCCAAAGGCATTTGGAGCTTCAGAGGTGTCATTACAATGTGTATCCACTATGTAGTTCAATGGAACAATTTGTCAACCGAAAGTATTGAAGTAAACAATGTCATTGTAACTATTGAAATTGTATTGAATCACCTACTGTTACCTTTGATCTTAAAGGGTATAAAAATGTGATATATCTTTAGGTTTGTGAGCTTCTCCCAAGAATGAGTCTCCAGAATGTTGCCTCCTTGTTGTGCTGAATAAAGACTTCCATATCAGTGTCTCTCCAGCGTCTTTAATCATAGTCATAACACTAATTATTGTTATTATTATTAGTTTGGGCTTTTTGGTATTTGCACAATTTGTGGACCTTTGCTCATTGATTGTCTGTCCATCCGTGCAGTTTTCCATTGATTCTATTGTGGTTTTTTGTATATACCACAAGAAAATTAATTTCAGGGCAGTATATGGTGACATATATGTACATACTTTAAATAAATAATGTCTTTTGTACCATGTTGTCTTCTTTCTTGCAACAAAATGACAGGATTGCTCAATGTACTTTTCCATACTGTCATAAGTTAATGATGAAAAATACACCAATATTTATTATTGAAGTTAATACAAGAAATAACATCCTGTCAGTACCTCCAGTTATAACCATATAACAATTTAACAATTACAGCACGGAAACAGGCCATCTCAGCCCCTCTAGTCTGTGCCAAATTCTTACCCTCACCTAGTCCCACCAACCTGCACTCAGCCCATAACCCTCCATTCCTTTCCTGTCCATATACCTATCCAATTTTGTTTTAAATGACAATATCAAACCTGCCTCTACCACTTCTACTGGAAGCTCATTCCACACAGCTACCACTCTCTGAGTAAAGAAGTTCCCCCTCATGTTACCCCTAAACTTTTGCCCTTTAACTCTCAATTCATGTCCTCTTGTTTGAATCACCACTACTCTCAATGGAAAAAGCCTATCCACGTCAACTCTATCTATCCCCCTCATAATTTTAAATACCTCTACCAAGTCCCCCCTCAACCTTCTACACTCCAAAGAATGAAGACCTAACTTGTTCAACCTTTCTCTGTAACTTAGGTGCTGAAACCCAGGTAGCATTCTAGTAAATCTTCTCTGTACTCTCTCTATTTTGTTGACATCTTTCCTATAATTCGGTGACCAGAATTGTACACAATACTCCAAATTTGGCCTCACCAATGCCTTGTAAAATTTTAACATTACATCTTTACATCACTCCTGAGTTTATAATGAGTTTTCCTGAGCCTTTCCAGTATTCATATCTGTACTCTGTCTGAATATCGACTCTGCCTGTTTCCCGATTCTGGTGTTTAGATTTCTCTGGATGTCTATCTGAATTTGACGCTGACTTTGTTTGCACCTTGGGATATGCTACTCAATTAATATCGCTGTGTGCACAGTAAGGGGTCTGCAATTGGATCCCTGCTCTGGCATCCTGACAGATCCATAGACAAGGTGAAATGAATGGAGTACTTGTAACTGGCAGGAATAACAAGTGGTAATATGACTTTCATAATAGGGAACATAGCAAAATCAAACAGAATACATCAATTTAAAAGTTTCTACACACTAGTTCCTCAACTGGTCCAATGTTCCCGGTAGAATTTACCTAGTTCCTATCAGAGGATCAGTTAGAGGACAGTCAATAACTTTTAATTCCACAGCCAAGACTAGAAAAACATCAGCTCGGTCAGGCATACCCTGGAATATATCTAATGGGTACACTTTCCTTGTGATTCCTTCAATTGCTGAAGGGAATCTGAAATGAATGAGAAAGCATTCAATTAAAACTAGAAAATACAGCCTTACCTGGGAGTTTTACCTCAGTAGTGAATGTCACAGTAACTTTTCCTGGTGATTGCAAGTTGGAGGAGAAACATAGAAATCCCATGTACTTAAGATACTTTAAGCATACTGTGATGGGAGTACCAATTCTATTTTCATATAGAAACTAATTTTTGTATGTAAACACAATGCACTCAAAATTATCTTGAAGTGTTCAAAATTTCACAAGACACCCCAAAATTAATTCCACAGATCATACTGGAATCAGTTTATTGCCACATCTACTGAGATACAATGTCTTGCACACTGTTCATACAAGTCAGATCATTATACAGTACATCGAAGTAGACCGAGATAAAACAATGCAGAATAAAGTTACAGAGAGAGTGCAGTGCATGTAAACAATACAGTGCAAGATCATAGTGAGGTAGATTCAGAAGTCAAACATCCCATCATATCGTATTAATGAATCATTTCATGGTCTTATAATAGCACAGTGGAAACTGTCCTTGAGCCTGGCGGTACATGCTTGAAGACATTTGTATCTTGTGCTCAATGGAAAAAGGAAGAATAGAGAATGTCTAAGGTGGGTGGGTCTTTGATTATGCTGACTGCTTTACTGTGGTAGTGAGAAGTATAGACAGAGTCCGTAGAGGGGAAGCTGGTCTCCTTGATGTGCTGGTTTCAAGCTGGCACTGAGCTCCGACCTCGATTGAGTCACAGCTCAGATTCAGTTGTTTAAATGTTTTAATTCATTTTGGATTTGTAAGGATGGTTTTGGGGATAGAGAGTGGAGTTAGGGGTCAGGTTAGGGTTTAGCACCAAGGACGTTGGGGCTAGATGTCAGGCCAGGGTCTAAGCTTCTACTCCACGTTTGAAGATCAGTGAAGTGGACGTGGGACATCCATTGTCAGATGTCAAACTGCCAGAGAGCATACGAGGGCCACCCCCAGGTCAGTGAGTTGTTGACAAGTTTTGGAAAGTTCTGTGCAAGCAGAAGGAACAGTTTTCAATTACTCCCCTGGGCTCATAAATTGGTGAGACCAGAGCTCGAGGCCTGGTGATGCCGAGGGTTGAATTGGAAGTCAGGAAACTGAGGCCTTTGGCTGGAGCTGAGTTTGTGAATCTTGGCGTGTTCACTGGGGAGGTTGAAACCCAGTGTCTGCAGGGCTGAGTCCGGGCTACTGAAGGCCCGAGCCTATCCAGGAGTTAAAGCACTGTGTATGTGCATGGGTGGGAGGGAGGAATCGGGCTTGTTTTGCTGCTATTGCATGTTGTTATGTTCTGTGCTGTTCTGTCAAGCATTGTGGGTATGCTAAGCAGCCACCAGAATGTGTGGCAACACTTGCGGGCGGCTGTCGGCAAACCGAAGGTATGTTGGTTGCTAATGCACATGTTACGAACCCCGTAACTGGGTGTCTTACCAGCAAAGTTAGAAGTGTCCGTTGGAGTCTGGTACTATTTTCAAAACAGTGTTTATCAGTAAAATATACGAATCAATATCAACAATGCAAATATACAGATAATACACGTTAGCAATAACTAAACCTAAAAGTGTGGGTATAATAATAATCAATAATAAACAAGCTCTATCGTTGTCTAGGGGATAAGGAATTATCATGGGAAAGTATAAAGTTCAGTTCAGTTCATACAGGCTGAGGTAGTTGTTGGTCGATATGTTGTTATAACCGTTGGAGGGAGAGAGAGAGGGCGAGCAAACAGTGACAGCTACAGTCATTCAAACCTTCCTTTATTTTCTTGATCCGTCGATGTGTTGTTGTGGCCATTCAGGTATGACCCCTCTGTCCTTTAGCTAGACCGTTCTTCTATGGTGGACTCATCACCCAGGCAAGGGTGGACACACACACAAGCCCCCACCGGCCTCGCTATAAACACTGTGAGTTAAAATTGACCGATCCTTCGTTCGGTCTCCGATGCCCCACACTTTTCTCGTGGGTTCCAACACTTAAACAGTGCTCACTAGTGTGTCTCTTGGTGCGTCTCCTGGTGTGTCTGAGGGGTGTCTCCCCAGACCTCACTTTTATCCCTACTCACAGGGTCTCAGGTGTCAATCAGTTTTGAATGGCTTAGCCCATCAAACCAGCCCACTTCGGCTGTCCACTGAGGAATTTTAATGAACAGAATGGTACCAAGTAAACAGCCCTCTCCGGAGCCGTGAGTCTTACAGGAGTCATAATATGGTCTCTCTCCCCCGGTGTTATCTCTCCCTTGTCTGAAGCAAATGTTCCAGTCCCAGTATGTTTTGTTCCATCTCTTTCTCTCTCATTAGCAGCCTGGCAACAGTAATGGTTTGTAATTCTCCCAGGGGAGGGGGACATGGGCAACCCTGCACCCTTCTGCCCATCAGAGCTGTTCATCCTTCGTAACACACACAACACATTTACTGTATGTTTCCATGTACACATGACAAACAAGAGCCTGAGAAGCAGCAGGGCCTGGGTCCAAGACCGTGGAACCATCCAAGGTTTGGATAATTTAAGGGCCACGCCAGATCAAAAGGTTAGGGTGTCAGGGCCAGACGCAATGGACAGGCCAGTTCAGCTCGCTGCTCTGTGAGGTTGGCTCGTCTCTGCGCTGAGCTGAGACTCTCACCTGCCACCAACAAGCTCCTGGATTGGCCGTGGGGAAGACTGACTTAGTGGCTGTGGACTCACTTTCGTGAACTTCACATCTGAACGTTAGTTGCTTACTCTTTTTGTTTGCACGATTTGTTTGACAGCATTCTTTTCTTAATGGGTTCTTTTGATTTTCTTTGTTTGTGGCTTCCTGTAAAAAGACAAATCTTAAGGTTATGTATAGTATACATGCTTTGATAATAAGAACTGTGTACTTTGTAAATAAATGTGAATCATGAATTTTGAGCTGTGTCCACAACACTCCAATTTCTTGTAGTCATGTGCATAGTAGTTACCATACCAAGTCACTATGTATCCAGATGCTTTCTGCAGTGCATGATTAAACATTGGCAAGGCTTGTCATAAACACGCCAAATTTCTTCAGCCTCCTGCAGTAGAGGTGCTAATGAGCTTCCTTGAGTGTGACATCAATGTGGTTGAACCAGGACAACCTGTTGGTGATGTCCACACAAGATACTTAAAATTCTCAACACTGTTGATATAGACAGGAGCATGTGCATCACTCCTCTTCCAGAAGTCAATGATCAGCCCCCTTCTTTCGCTGACATTGAGGGAAAGGTCGATGTGATGACACCACGTTACTAAGCTCTCTCCATCTCCCTCCTGTACTCTGAATCATTGTTATTTGAGGGATGACCCACCACAGTGATATAATCTGCAAACGTAAAGCAGGATCCGGCCCTGCAGTCATGAAAGTACCAGGAGCAGAGTAGGGGACTGAGAACACAACCTTGTGGAGCACCAGTTAGAACAGTGTGGTGGAAGTATTACTGCCTGTCCTTACTGATTGTGGTCTGCTGGTTGAGAAGGCTTCTTAACACTGATAAATTTATGATAATTTCGTATCAATATTGTAAAGCAGCAAACTTCAAGTGCTGGAAATTCAAAACAAAAACAAAAAATGCTCGAAATACTCACCTAGTCATACAGAGAGAGAATGAATTAACCTTTCATCTTGATCACCTTTTATTAAGTTATTTCCAATCAATATCCTCTGCTTCACTCTTCATAATCAAGAACAAAAGTGTGAGAACTTAGAGAGCAAACATAAATAAGGCAAATCTAATTTTCCCACTTTCCAGTGGTCTATGAAGATTATTTTTCCCAGATTTTGTGTATGTTTATATACTGCTGAGTTTGAGAAATTTCCAAGAGCTCATTATAAAATAAAACTTAACTATTTACCTCAAGCAGGCAATTTCTACACAATCTTTTTCTACAGTTTCAGTGTCTGGAATTTCAAGACCTTAATATGTGAATATCATGTTTTTTTTCTGTGTTCAACAGCAATCCCACTTTGAATGAAATGTATGCCTGGATTTCAAATTAACACAAACAAAAAAAAGACATGTTTATTTTACATTAGTAAACCAGATTTTCAATAGAAAACCAGAAAAATGAAACTAAAGAGCCATTTACTATATTGACATACTCATTAATAATGCAAAATGTCCTTCTGTAAACAGGCCATTGCTAGCTATAAATCTGAAAAAGTAAACTATTATCAACTTCATGGACACTGTACAGATTACAACGGAGGAAGTGTTTGCTACCCTGAGGCAAATCATGGTGGGTAAATCCCCAGGGCCTGACCCTACGGGAGGCAAGTTCAGAAATTGCTGGGAACTTAGCAGTGATATTTAATACATCCTTAGTGACAGGAGAAGGACCAGAGGACTGGATGATAGCCAATGTTGTTTCGCTGTTTAAAAAAGGCTCTAAACGTAAAGCAGGAAATATAGGTGAAAGAGTCAGACAGCAGTTGCACTAGAATTATCGGAAGGCCTTCTAAGCGACCAGACATGCAAGTATTTGGATAGGCATGGACTGATTAAGGATAGTCAGCATGACTTCATGAGTGATAGGTCATGTCTAACCAATCTTTCAGAGTTTTTCAAGGAAGCTATCAGAAAAGTGAATTAAGGCAAGGCAGTGGATGTTGTCTAGATGGACTTCAGTAAGGCATTTGACAAGGTCCTGCATGGGAGGCTGGTCAAGAAGTTTCTTGCCCTCTGGACAGAATGAGGCAGTAAATTGACATAGGCTTTGTGGGAGAAGGCAGAGAGTGGTAGTAGAGGATCGCCTCTCTGACTGAAGGCCTGTGACCAGTGTGCCACAGTGATCAGTGCTGCATCCTTTGTTGTTTGTCATCTATATCAACAATCTGGATGATAATGTGGGAAACTGGACCAGCAAATTTGTGGATGACAACAAGATTAGGGGTGTAGTGGACAGAGAGGCTTACAGAGGGATCAGCATCAGCTGGAAAAAATGGCAGATGGAATTTAATGCAGACAATTGTGAGGATTTGCACTTTGGTGGGACCAGCCAGGGTAGGTCTTATACAGTGAATGGTAAGGCACCGAGGAGTGTGGTAGAAGAAAGGGATCTGGGAATGCAGGTCCATATTCATTGGAAGTGGCGTCACAGGTAGAGAGGGCCATAAAGGAAGCTTTTGGCACCATTGGCCTTTATACATCAAAGTACTGAGTACAAGAGATGGGATATTTTGTTGAAGTTGCATAAGATATTGGTAAGGCCTAATTTGGAGTATTGTGTGCAATTTTGGTCACCTGCCTACAGGAAAGATGTAAGTAAGATTGAAAGAGTACAGAGAAAATTTACAATGATGTTTCTGGATCTGGAGGACCTGAGTTAATTGAGATTGAATAGATTAGGGCAGTATTCTTTGGAATGTATAAAACTGAGAGGAGATTTGAGAGAGGTATACAAAATTATGAGGGGTATAGATAGGGTAAATGCAAGCAGGCTTTTTCCACTGAGGTAGGGTGGGACTACAACCAGAGGTCATGGGTTAAGGGTAAAAGGTGAGAAGTTTAAGGAAAACATGAGGGGAAACTTCTTCACTCAGTAGGTTGTGAGAGTGTGAAATGAGCTGCCAGCGCAGGTGGTGCACGTGAGCTCAATTTCAACATTTAAGAGAAGTTTGGATAGGTACATTGGTAGTAGGGGTATGGAGACCTATGGTCCTGGTGCAGGTTGATGGGAGTAGATAGTTTAAATGGTTTGGGATGAATTAGATGGGCCAAAGGGCTTGTTTCTGTGCTGTACTTCTCTTGGACTCTATGCTACTTAATAATAAATAATTATTTACAGAGGAAAAGAGAAAAATATATTACGTTGGTATCAGCCTTAGAAGTACTCTTAATAATGCTAAACAAAATTAAACAGCTTTAATCATGTTAGTTATTTGTTGTAAGATCTTTCTCACAAACAATAGTTTGGAAAGAATAATTAAAATTGGACAAACCAGCCAGATGGCTTTCAACTTATTTAAAGATATGAGGATAAAAATACTTCTAGAAATAAATTACCTGTTTATATTCCTCAAAGAAAATTCTCTTTGCTAATGCTTAGGCAGTCGTTTCAACTCTGTGGCCAAACTAAAACTTTTGGCAAAGTTTTTTTCACTCATAAAACTCTTTGAGAAACAGGAACTCCTTTGAAGATCACTCAACAAGAGAGTCTACAAAGTATATAATCACAAATGCAGGATGATACCTCTGTGTATTTGAGCTATTTCACACATCCATAGACCTTTTGGTTCAAGGCACTGTTAATTTAAATTAACCCTTTTGGATTGGCAAATGTTCCATCTCTTTGACTGACACCATTTAAAAAAACAGGTTTTGCATGAAAATATTCAGCTATTAAAGGTTCACAATTCTTTGAATTAAATCTCAATATTCTTTTATTTTTAAGTCATATTAAAAAACATAAGAATAGAAATTTGAGTGTAGTATTTTAAAGCCTACTTTAGTTTAATAAATTAAACAATAAAAGGAGGAGCCATGGAGAAAATGTTAATTTATTGTCACGGTAAATTTTAATCTCAGAGATTGTCTGCAGACTATAATACTGTAAAGCTTTAATGGGTGAGACTTTTCAATTTTGGAAATGGATATAAAATCCCAAATTAGAAAAATGGCATTTGTTAGCAGCACAACAACAAGTAAATCTTTCGTTTGATGTTCTTTCAGTTATGTATCTCACCGACTGCATTCAAGATCAATGTGATCAAAGCTATTGAAATGTCTTGCTGTAGGTTTAAGTGTTGAAATGCAACTCACTTACTAGAACTCAATGGACCATTGCATGACTGATCTGGTGAACTTAAAATACGACGTAGGCAGAAAACCAATTTTGAAGCAATCTGGTCACTCCTCAGCTGGAGTATATTTAGAAGCCATTACCTGAAGTTGAACAAGTTGTATGATCAAATATCAATTTAGCATTAATGAATATAAAAGTTTTCAAGCATGACTTCAGTCCATATAGCCAAGAGTTGAAAAACTCACAAAGTTGAAATACTGATTTACAGGGTGATTGTTCTAATTGGATGTTTTGGGGAAAACTAACATTTGCTTTCTTTTCCTTAAAGTCTTCTATGCTGTGGCTATCCCAGACAGCAGTTAAGATCAGTTCAGCCGGGAGTATGGAGTTAAATATAGACCAGACCATTCATAATGATAACTTCCTTGCCTAACCAACATTAGTGAGCCAGATGGGTTTTGTTTTTTATCTATTATAGCTGCTGAGGCTAGCTAAATATTGCAGTTTGATTAATTATCTAAATTTAAATTCCTTAGCTACTGAATGGGATTCAAACTCAAGTTTCCAGATCAGTAACCAGGGACTTAGATGCAAGTCTGATAAATTAACCAACATATTTCCATATCCTTAAATAAAAAGTCACTACATAGGGACCATCTGCATAAAGGACTTTAATACCCAAGCTGTCAACCTTGCCAGCTATTACAACCAAAAGTAAATAGATAGATACTTTATTGATTCCAAAGGAAATTACAGTGTCACAGTAACATTACAAGTGCACAGATATACAAATATTAGCAGTAAGAAAGAATAAAAAGTTACCTCAGTCTAACAGGAGGGGGGTTATCACTTCCCTGCTATAGGTTGACTCATTATAGAGCCTAATGGCCAAGGGTAAGGATGACCTCATATAGCTGTTTGGAGCAGCACAATTGTCTTAGTCTATTACTAAGAGTGCTCTTCTGTTCAGCCAATGTATAATACAGAGGGTGAGATACATTATCCAGAACTGCCAGAACTTTCTGTGGGGTTCTTTGTTCTACCACAGCCTCCAGTGTGTCCATTTTGACTCTTATAACAGAGCCAGGCTTTCTAATCAGTTTATTGAACCTGTTGGCATCACCCGTGTTGATGTCATTGCCTCAGCACACCACTGCATAGAAGTTTGTACTGGTGACAACAGACTGGTAGAACATGTGAAGGAGAGGCTTGCATACTCCAAAGGACCTCAGTCTTCTCAGGAAGTAGAGACCACTCTGGCCCTCCATGTACACAGCCTCTTTGTTGGTGCTCCACTCAAGTATGTCATCCAGGTGCACCCCCGAGAGCCAGTAGGTCCTCACCACATTCATGTACTCACCATCAAAAGAAATGCACATTACTGTCAGCTTTCAACAACAGCTAGCTCTCATCCAAACTCATGTCTCAAACACAGCAGAATCAGAAACAGGTTTATATTCAGGTTTATTACCACAGACATGTTGTGAAATTTGTTGTTTTGTAGTAGCAGTACAGTACAATACAGAAAAATACTATAAGTTATAATAAGAATGATATAAAATAAATAATTTGTGCAAAATAGAGGACAATAGTGAGGTAGTGTTCTTGGACTGTTCAGAAATCTGATGTCAGAAGAGGAAGAAGCTGTCCCTAAAACATTCAGTATTTGTCCTCAGGCTCTTGTGCCTTCTTCCTGATGGTAGCACTGAGTAAGAAGACATATTCTGGATGGTGAGAATCCTTAATGATGAATGACACCTACTTCAGGCAACACCTTTGGAAGATGCCCTCAATGTTGGCAAGGCTAGTGCCCATGATGGACATAGCTGAGTCTTTGTAATGAATTACAAGATTTTTTCTACGTTTTAAAGCATTAACAACTCTGCAAACAACCACAATATTTTCTCTCTAGTACAAATATATTTTGACAGGTATGTCTTTAAGTGCAAGAGCCCTAACCAATGGAATTCCCTTTCTAAATTTCTCTTACTACTGTATCTAAATGAGTCCTTTAATTTACTCCATAAAATCTAGGTCTTTGACCTTATCTTTACAATATTTTGTTTGATAATACTTTTAAGAAGTACCCTGGCAAAGGATTTTATTATTCAGCCTGAAAAAATAACACAATTCTGTTCAAAACTGCACATTCCAAACTTAAATGGTCACAAGAGAATTGTTGAAAAATTAAGGCAATAGAAATTATCACATTACATTAAGAGAGCAGAATGACTTTCAGGCAGTATTCTTATGCTTAATCTTTTCCAAATGATTCTCAGAGAATTCAAAGCTTTTTGATAATGTTGAGCAATGTTAGAAGTGAAACTCTGAAAGATGTATTTCCCTGAACCTTTTGCCTTTCTGCTCCAATGGTCCTTATAATCTGGAAGATTTGCTAAGGGATAGAAAACAGGAAAGATTCCGGCCTACAGAGACAATTAATATATCAACTTTCACCTATGAAGATGCAAGTACCTTGGTTTTATTCAGGGAATTGACAAAAATAAGCATGTCTCCAAAGGAGCTAAATTTGGTTCCGGCAAGAATCTCTGCACCTTTAATGTAATTTTGTCCTATTTCCTTGCAGCTCATTCGGACAGAATTAGCTAGCCCAGGCTAAAGGAAAAAAAACCTTACAATATGATTTAAGTGAACCTTTCACAGTTTTACAAGAAATCAATGGAATAAAGAGATAGCAAAATTTTCTGGTGGTTGTGAAGTCTATGACTCGGGGATATAGTGTAAAATTAGAACTAATCTGACAGGTGAAGTAGGAAAATATTTCTGCATATAAAGTCTGATTGAAATAGTAAGTCTCCTCCCCAAAGAGCAATTGATACTAGATCAATTGTTAGCATTACATTTGAAAATTATATTATTTGCAGTTAACAAAAATTTAAGGCATAAAATTGTGCCACAGATTAGCCATAATTTCTTTGAATGTGAACATTATTAGGCTACTAAGATTACTTTTGTTGCTCCAGACTGAAAGGAGCAATGGGGTATTGTTAAACTCAGCAATGAAAACAGGACCTCCAAAGCAGTAGTGGGGCCAACAAACACGGGAGTTTGTTTATATTTTAAATGTTCGGTGGGAGGGGAGCCAGTAACTGAGGCTAACTTAGGGGAGAAGCAGAGGTGCATTTTTGATGAAGAGTTAGTCCAACAGACTGGTCCCCAACAAACGCTAGCAAAACTATATTTTGGACATTATATTGATATACAATATCTAACTTAAAGCATAATTTGCAATTACATAGGCTCTGGAATTCTAAGTCAGCTTTTAAGCTAATTACTTTTGAAGTGTAGTTAATACTGTTCAGCAGAAAATATTACAGTACATTTGTACATCACAGGCTCCCACGGTGATCATATGATGAATGATAAAGCATAAGGAAATCAGTAAGACTTCTGTTGCTTTCCAAAATAGTATTATGAAATCTTTTATATCCACTTAATGGTGTTAAAATAATTAAAAGCTAGCACATTTGAGAGGATTGCACTCTTCTATGTTCCACTAGAATGTCAGCCTTTATGCTTTATGCTCGAGTCTCTGGAATAACACTTGAACTTCTACCTTCAAATCAAAGATTAGTTACAGATGATAAAGGTAATCAGTAGCACAAGCAGGAACTAGTATTTAAAAAATAAGTCATTAAGGCTGAGGTCAGGAATAAGAAAGACCTGCCAGCAGCATTGGAAGTAGATTATGGAGGATGCAATAGAAATTTATTTCCTTTCATCTTGTCTAGTTCAACATAATATGCAATAAAAAGTTTTTTAAATTACTTGAAACTGGGCACCAATAAAATGTGTGATATTTATTGTAATCCCAAAATTTATTCTCCCTACAGGCACGCACAATAAAGAAACACAACAAGCTTCATCAGTATTAAATGCATCCCCTAGCTTTTAAAATGATTTTGAAAAATAAGTAAATAGACTTTTTTGTATTAAGCACTATGCAACATTGATTTGCTTGGTTGAACTAAGTGCTACTAGGAAGTGCTGACTTGTGATCAGTCATAAACACAAGAAATTACAAAGATGCTGGAAGTCCAAAGTGATGCACAAAATGCTGGAGGAACTCCCCCTGGTGCCTCTCCACTTTCCCTTTCTCCCATGGTCCATTCCCTCCTATCAGATTCCATCCTCTCCAGCTCTTTATCCTTCCCATCCACCTGGCTTCACCTACCACCTTCTAGTTAGCCTCCTTCTTCATTCTGGCATCTTCCCCCTTTCTTTCCAGTCCTAAAGAACGGTCTCAGACAGAAACATTGACTGTTTATTCACTTCCATCGATACTGCCTGACCTGCTTAGTTTCTCTAGTATTTTGTGTGTTACTTCTGATCAGTCTGCAGGATTTGGCTGGCTAACAGCGCCACCTGTAGGGACAAAATCTCACATTAAAGCTTGAGTGAAAGTCACAGAATGTAAAATATTGATTCAAGAAATCAATTTAATTTCTTACTTTAAAAAAAATATTTAAAGTCTGAATTTGGAATTTTGTAACTGAACTTACTAAGAAACTGGTGAATGTTTTTCTTTTCAAAAAATTCTGCATTTTTCCATTGATTCCTCAGCAAACAAATGTATTAAGTTTCATGGGGATTGTTGCTTTATTAATGTTGGCATATCTATCAAGCATTACATCCATTATAAAAGTACAAATATCAAAAGTAGATTTAAAAAACATGACTCAAAGTTGGAATGTAGAAACTGCTCTCCAGATTCATGTTGTGCCCTTCACAATCTCAGGACATCCTCGCCTACATTACTATTTCTGAAATTGCTTCTTGAAGTCCTATCTGTGCTATAATGTAGGAACCTATCACAACCTCATGCCATCGTCACTCCATCCTGCTGGTACACAAACTTCCCAAAACAACTGGAAAGGGAACATATATTTTCTAACCTGATTGAGTGAACAACGATTTTTATATAATCAGTGAAAGTTTTTGAGGAAAACAAAACAGATTTCAGTTGACTCTTCTTAAGATGCTTTTCTTTCCCTCTAATGTTCCTTGGAGAAAGTCTTGAGACTCCAGACAATGCTGAAAGATCAGCAATCATATATTATCACTGATTTCAATTTCTGCGAACCAGACTGTCAAGTTCTATATGATGTTCCACCATTTGCTGAGATCCAAAACACATATTTTTTTCCAAATGACCTCCACAAAGTTGTCTTCCTCTGCCTAAAGCCCTTAGTCTACTGAGAAACCAATATGGCATCATTATCTCCAAGCTCCTCCAGTGTCTCCCTTGCTTCACACTCATCCTTTCTTAATTCATTATTGCACAGCGAGTATTTTGGAGCGGCTGTTTTGAGAGGGGCTGCTGCTAGCTGTCTAAGTCTGGGCTTTGGTGAAGAGGGCGAGCAACATTCAGGTGAAGTGAAGGTAGGTTCTTTTTTTTGTATCCTTTCCTCCCCTCAAACCTTTTTAGTCATGGCAAGTGAGCTCAAGCCCATGTCATGCTCCTCGTGCGGAATGTGGGAACTCAGGGAAGCTGCCAGAGTCCCTGATAGAAAAGTAAAAAATAGGTGCAGAAGTAGGCCATTCGGCCCTTCGAGCCTGCACCGCCATTCAGTATGATCATGGCTGATCATCCAACTCAGAACCCTGTACCTGCTTTCTCTCCATACCCCCGATCCCTTTAGCCACAAGGGCCATATCTAACTTCCTCTTAAATATAGCCAATGAACCGGCCTCAGCTGTTTCCTGTGGCAGAGAATTCCACAGATTCACCACTCTCTGTGTGAAGAAGTTTTTCCTCACCTCGGTCCTAAAAGGCTTCCCCTTTATCCTTAAACTGATGAAAGTGTATCTTGTGGCAGTCCCTGACAGACTGCATGGTGGTCCTGGCACTGTGTGTGGATTCACTTTAGAGCATCTGCGATGCTGAGGATCCTGTGCATTACACATTTAGTGAGGTAGTCAGTTTAGGGCCTAGGATAAATTAGGGAATGGGGTGTCCAACAGGCAGAACAGTAGCAGGAAGCTAGTGCAGAGATCACTGAGGTCATCTCCCATCAGATATACCGCTTTGGGTACTGTTGGGGGATATGGTTCATCAGGGGAAGGCTGCAGTAGCCAGGATCATGGCACCATGGGTGGCTCTGCTGCACTGGAGGGCAGGGAAGAGAATTGCAGGGCAGTTATAGTAGGGAATTCCATGGGAAGGGCAATGGATGGGAGCTTCTGTGATCACAAGCACGCTCTCAGCTAGTAGGGATGTCTCAGAGCGAATGCAGGGTATTCTGGAAGAGAAAGGTGAACTGCAGTTATCATGTGTATGCCATCCGGACATCAGAAGTTCCAACCCTGACATCGGAAGTTTGGAGAGGAGGGGACTTCAATCAGTTCCACTGCCTGAGGATAAAAGGCAGGAGTTGTTCACGGCAGCATAATAAGAGCTTTGACCAGCAGCCAGGCCACGGTTGGGATTGCTTAGTAAGATCAAATTAAAGGAAGGTAGGGGCAAGGGCAGCAGCAATCGTCTGAGCAGACATAGTCAGCGTGGTAATCATAAGGATTTAGCTCTTCGAGGCTTCACTCAGAGAAAGCAAAGGAAAGAAAAGCTCAAGTTTTTTATTCCTTCTCTTCTTTATATCTGTGCAGCTAGGATAATAGAGATGTCATGCAGGATAGTGCAATGATCCTCTTGTGGGATGTGGGATGTCAGGGAGTTCTTCAGTATTCCTGGCCACTACAATTGCAAGAGGTGCATCCTGCTGCAGCTTCTAACAAACTACGTTAAGGAGTTGGGCCTGGTTCTGGATGAAGTCCAGATCATTTGGGAGGCTGAAGGGATGATAGATAGGGCATATAGAAAGGTAGTTACAACCAAGATGCAGGATACAGGAAACTGGGTGACAGTCAGGAAGGGGAAAGGGGTTAAGGAGCCAATGCAAAGTGGCCCTGTGGCCAACTCCCTCAACACCAACAGGTATACCACTTTGGATACTGTCGGGAGGGGTGACATAACAGAGGAAAGTCACAGTGGTTGGGTCTCTGGCACTGAGTCTGCCTCTGTGACTCAGAAGGGAAGGGGGGAGAAGAGGCACGCTGTGGTGATAGGGGATTTGTTAGTTGGGGAACAGACAGGAGGTTCTGTGGGCGAGAACGAGATTCCTGGATGGAATGATGCCTCCCAGTGCCAGGGTCTGGGATATCTCGGATCAAGTCATTAGCGTTCTTAAGTGGGAAGGCGAACAGCCAAAAGTCATGGTCCATGTAGGTACCAATGACATGGGTAAGACAAGTGATGAGGTTCTACATAGGCAGTTCAGGGAGTTAGGTGCTAAGTTAAAGGGCTGACCCACTAAGGTTGTGATCTCAGGTTTGCTACCCGTGCCACATGCTAGTGAGGCCAGAACTAGGAAGATTATACAGTTTAATATGTCTAAGGAGTTGGTGTAGGAGGGAGGGCATAAGATTTTTGGATCATCGGGCTCTCTTCCAGGGAAGGTGAGGCCTGGACAGAAAGGATGGTTTGCACTGAACTGGAGGAGGAGTAATATCCTAGCAGGAAGGTTTGTTAATGCTGCATGGTGGGGTTTAAACTAGAGTTGCAGAGGGATGAGAACGAGAGTGCCAGAACAGTTAGTAGTGAGGTTGTGGAGGCAGATGTTGGTAAGATCTCAGACAAAGTTGGGAATCAAAAGTTGAGCATGGTGCAACAAAATTGAAAAGGGTGAATACAGAACTTAAAGTGTATCTGAATGTGGCAGTATGCAGAATAAGACAGATGAACTTGCAGCAAAGTTGCAGATTGGCAGGTATGATGTTGTAGGCATCACTGAATCACGGCTGAAAGATTCAAGCTGGGAGCTTAACGTCAAAGGACATATTGTATCAAAGAGATAGGCAGGAAGGCAGAGGGTGTGATGTTGCTCTATTGGTAAAAAATGACATCAAATCATTAGAAAGAGGTGACATAGGGTCAGAAGGTGTTGAATTATTGCGGATAGACCTAAGGAACTGCAAGGGTAAAAAGACCCTGATGGGAGTTGTATACAGACCCCTAAATAGTAGTAAGGACATGGCCTGCAAATTACAATGGGAGGTAGAGAAGGCATGCCAAAAGAACTATGTTACAATAATGATGGGGGATTTCAATATGCAAGTAGATTGGGAAAATCAGTCTGGTGCTGGATTACAGGAGGGCATATTTCTAGAATGCCTACAAGATGGCTTCTTAGAGCAGCTCGTGGTTGAGGCCACCAGAGGATCAGCTATGCTGGTCTGGGTGTGCTAATGAACCAGAATTGATTAGAGAGCTTAAGGTAAAAGAACCCTAAGGGCCAAGTGGTCATAATATGATCAAATTCACCCTGAAATGTGAGGGAGAAGCTAAAGTCAGATGTCCCAGTATCACAGTGGAGTAAAAGGAATTTCAGAGGCATGAGAGAGGAGTTGGCCAGGATTGACTGGAAAAAGCACAGGCAGGGATAATGGCAGAGCAGAATGGCTGGAATTTCTGGAAGCAATTCGGAAGGACAGGATATATACATCCCACAGAGGAAGAAGTATTCTAAAGGAAAGATGACACATTTGTGGCTACCAAGAGAGGTCAAAGCCAACATAAAAGCCAAAGAAAGGGCATATAATAGAGCAAAAAGTTAGTGGGAATTTAGAGGATTGGAAAGCTTTTAAGAACCAACACAAGGCAACTAAAAAAACTCTAAGAAGGTAAAGATAAATACAAAAATAAACAAGCCAATAATATTAAAGAGGATAGATACCAAATGTTCCTATCAGATACATAAAGTTGAAAAGAGAAGCGAGAGTAGGTATCGGAATGCTGGAAAATTATGCTGGGGAGGTGGTAATGGGGGACAACAAAATGGTGGACAAACTGAGTAAGTATTTTGCATTAGAATTCACTGTGGAAGACACTAGCCCTGTGATGGAAATTCCAGGTGCCACCATAACTAGAGAGAAGGTTCTTGGGAAAATGAAAAGTCTGAAGGTAGATAAGTCACCTGGACCAGATGGTGTACACCCCAGAGTTCGGAAAGTGATGGCTGAAGACAATAGTAATCACCATATTCTGGAATGGTTCTGGATATCCGCACAATTTCAAATGTCACTCCACTCTTCAAGAAGGGAGAGCGGCAAAAGGAAACTATAGGCTTCAGTGATTGAGAAGATGTTGGAGCCAATTATTAAAGATACGGACTTAGGATACTTGGAGGTACATGGTAAAATAGGCCATAGTCAGCATGGTTTCCTCAAGAGAAACTCTTGCCTGACAAATCTGTTGGAATTCTTTGAAGAAATAATGAGCAGTATAGGCAAAGGAGAATTGGTTGATGGTGTGCACTTGGATTTTCAGAAGGCCTTTGACAAGGTGCCGCACATGAGGCTGCTTAACAAGTTACAAGTCCATAGTACTACAGGAAAGATTCTAGCATGGATAAAGATTTCACCTTGAGTTTCTTCCTCCCCTCCCCTCTCCATCCATCTTCTTGCTCTGACTCCTCTTCTTCTTTCTTCCATCCTGATGAAGGGTCTTAGCCCAAAACATTGACTGTACTTTTTTCCATAGATTTTGCCTGACTTGCTGAGTTCCTCCAGCATTTTGTGTGTGTTGCAAGAATCAAGCAGTGGTTGATTGGCAGGGTGCAAAGATTAGGAATAAAGGGAGCCTTTCCTGACTGGCTGCCAGTGATGAGTGGTGTTCTACAGGGGTCTGGGTTGGGACTGATTCTTCTTGCACTATATGTCAATGATTTAGATGATGGAATTAATGGCTTGTTGCAAAGTTTTCTGATGGTATCAAAATATGTGCAAGAGCAGTTAGTTTTAACAGAGTAGAAGGGGTACAGAAGGACTTAGATTAGGGGAATGGGCAAAGACATGGCAGATGGAATATAGTGTTGGGAAGTGTATGGTCATACACTTTGATAGAAGAAATGAAAAGGCTGACTTTTAGAACGGAGATGAGAAGGAATTTCTTTAGGCAGAGAGTGGTAAATCTGTGGAATTCTTTGCCACAGGCAGCTGTGGAAGCCAAATCTTTATGAATATTTAAGGCAGAGGTTGATAGATTCTTGATTGGTCAGGGCATGAAGGGTTATGGGGAGAAGACAGGAGACTGAGGTTGAGTGGAAAATTGGATCATCCATGATGAAATGGTGGAGCAGCCGCAATATGCCAAGTGGTCTAATTCTGCTCCTACATCTTATGGTCTTGTGTTGGTACCAACAGTATAGAAAAATCAGAAGGAAGTGCATAAACTGTATTTAGAGAAAAGGGAGCTAAATTAAAAAGTAGGACCTCAAAGGTAATAATCTCAGGATTGTTATCTGTGCTGCATGCTAGTCAGAGGAGATGTCATTTCCTTGGCTAACTTCACTCAGTTCTGGAACATCTGGACAATGAAGCTGCATACATCAGGGTGTTCTTCATTGACTACAGCTCAGCATTCAACACCTACATCCCCTTGAAACTCATCAATAAACTCCCAAGACCTAGTTCTTGATACCTCCCTGTGCAAATGGATCCTCAATCTCCTCCCTTTCAATCCAGTCCGTACAGCTTGGCAACAGCATCTCCTGCACAGTCACCATCAGTACCAGTGCACCACAAGGCTGTGTGCTTAGCCTCCTGCTATCTTCGCTTTATACCTATGATTGTGTGGCTAAGTACAGCTCCAATACCATACTTAAGTTAGCTGATGAAACCACTGTTGTTGGGGAATCAACAATGGTGATGTAGGGTAACAATATTGGTGGAAATGTACATAATTCACAACCACTGACATTGAGTTGGGGTTTCACTTTAAGAGGCTGGTCTGACATGATGATGTAATTATGCAAAGGGCTTTTACCGTGCTTTGTGTTCAGTCTTATGGAGTTTAATAAATCAATTGTACCTTTTTTTCTTAAACATAAAGCACTATGTTGTTTTGTTTGCAAAATCCTTCGTTAGTGACCCCAATGCTCCAAGACGATTCCAGAGTCATTGAGCATGTAGGCCAATGTAGTTGCTTTGAAACTGCTGGAGTTTTGGGAACAAAATGCAGTTGGTTGGTTTGTACAAACCAAGGCTCAATTCATGCTGTGAGAAGCCACTGCCGACAACACTGAATTCTACTACGTGGTAGCATCCCTCGGAAACTCCACGGCCGCAAGAGTGGTGAGTTTACTAGAACACTTGCCTGAACATGACAAATACCAATCACTCAAAACTCACCTTTTACAGAATTTTGGACTACCGGAGTCTGAGCAGGACAAACTGTTACTGTCCTTACCTGGTCTCAGCAGCACTAAGCTGTCGGAACTAATGGACCTCATGCTGTCTCTCCTGGGAAATCACCATCCCTGTTTTATTTTTGAAGAACTCTTCATGCAGCAAATGCCTGACCAAGTTCGCACAGCCCCCTGCTCATGCACACGTGAAGGACTTGCCAAAATGGGTAACAATCTCCACTCAGCTGGGCAAGGGTGCAGCATTCCTCCTCCTTTCTCTACCTCAATAAGCCCGGCCTGCAAGGCCCCCAACATAAGGACATTCTCAGGCAAAAATTAACCATCATATCTAGGCACCGTTGGCACCTTTTGAGGTCTCTGAACGATGGTTTGACCATGTTAACGTGGACCTTGTTGGTCCTCTTCCCCCCCTTACGGTTTCACTTGCCTCTTACCGTGACGGATCGTACCACCAGGTGGCCAGAAGTCATCCCTCTAGCATTGACGATGGCTGCAGATGTGGCTCAGGTGTTCATCAGAACCTGGGTCGCTTTGTTTGGCACCCCATCTGATATTTCCTCTGACTGCTGACCCCAATTCACATCAGACCTCTGGTTTGCGATGGCCCAGAACCTCGGCGTTAGGCTACATTACAGCACGGTGCATCACCCACAGTCCAATGGCCCAGAACCATGGCGTTAGGCTACATTACAGCACGGTGCATCACCCACACTCCAATGGCCCAGAACCTCAGTGTTAGGCTACATCCAATGGCCTGTGTGAGCATTTTCACCACTCCCTAAAGGCTACTCTGAGGGCTTCTCGGACCAATGAGTGTTGAAATGATTGTGTCCTGTTGATGCACCATCAATAACTCTCTGAGACGTGAGGTGAGATATCGGCTTTTATTGACTGGAAGAAAGAACAAGCAGTAGTTGACCACCATACTACATCCTGGAGACTGAGGGCAGGGCTCAGGCCTCAATCTCCTTTATACTGGGGTCTGTGGGAGGAGCCATGGTCAGTGGGAGGGGCCACAGGAGCAGTCAGCGGGGTGGGGGGGGGGGGCATGTCCAGACAGGTATATGTAGTTCACCACACCTGTAGGTCCTTCTGGGGCTCAGAACAGCTCCAAAAGACCTGCGGTCACCTGTGGCTGAGTTGGTATATGGGCAGCCATTATGAGTGCTAGATGATTTTATTCCTTACAAAATGACTGCAGTGTCAGCCTCTCAACAATATTCTACCCTCCTCAGTAAATTCAATTCCTTTGCACCTATATAGACATTGAGAAACAGGATGTTCTGGAGCTTTTGAAAAACATTAAGTTAGATAAGTCATTGGACTGGACAAGATATACCCCAGGCTTCTGTGGGAAGTGAGGGAGGAGATTGCTGAGCCTCTGCCGATGAACTTTGTATCATCAATAAGGACAGGAAAAGTACTGGAGGACTGGAGGATTGCAAACGTTGTCCTCTTGTTCAAAAAAGGGAGTAGAGATAACCCAGGAAATTATAGACCAGTGAATCTTACTCTAGTGGTGAGCAAGTTGTTGAAGAAGGTCCTGAGAGTCAGGATTTATGAATATTTGGAGAGACATAATCTGATTAGGGATAATCAACATGGCTTTGTCAAGGGCAGGTCATGTCTTATGAACCTTGATTTCTTTGAAGATATAACAAAACACATTGGTGAAGGTAGAGCAATGGATGTAGTGTATCTAGATTTCAGTAAGGCATTTGATGCAAGGCTCACTCAGAAAGTAAGGAGACATGGGATCTAAGGAGGCCTTGCTTTGTAGATCCAGAATTGGCTTGCCCACAGAAGGCAAACGGTGGTTGTAGATGATGCGTACTCTGCATGGAGGTCGTTGACCAGTGGTGTTCTGCTGGGATCTTTTCTGGGACCCCTCCTCTTTGTGATTTTTATAAAAGACCTGGATGAGGAAGTAGAAGGGTAGGTTACTAAGGTTGCTGATGACACAAAATTGGGGGTGTTGTGGGTAGTCTGGAGGGTTGTCAGAGGTTACAGCAGGACATCGATAGGATGCAGAACTGGGCTGAGAAGTAGCAGATGGAGTTCAATCCAGATAAGTATGAAGTTATTCATTTTGGTAGTTCAAATTTGAAGACAGAATATAGTATTAATAGTAAGACTCTTGGCAGTATGGAGGATCAAAGAGACCTTGGGGTCTATAGGACACTCAAAGCTGATGCGCAGATTGACAGTCTTGTTAAGAAGGCACATGATGCGTTGTCATTCATCAACCGTAGTATTGACTTCAAGAGCCGTGAGGTTATGTTACAGCTATCTAAGATCTTGGTCAGATCCCACTTGGTGTACTGTGTTCAATTATGGTTACCTCACTACAGGTAGATATTATAGAAAGAGCGCAGAAGAGATTTGCAAGGATGTTGCCTGGGTTGGCAAACTTTTGAGAACCTATTATGAGAATAAGTTGAGTGAACTTGGCCTTTTCTCTTTGGTGCGATGGTGGATGAGAGGTGACCTGATGGAGGTTTATAAGATGATGAGAGGCATTGATTGTGTGGATAGCCAGAGGCTTTTTTCTAGGGCTGAAATGGCTAACATGAAGGGGCATAGTTTTAAGGTGCTTGGAAATAGGTACTGAGGGGATGTCAGGGGCAAGTTTTTCCACACAGAGAGTGGTGGGTGCGTGGAATGCACTGCCGGTGACAGTGGTGGAGGCGGATACAATAGGGTTTTTTTTTAATAAGACCCTTAGATAGGTACAAGAAGCTTAGAAAAATGGAGGGATATGCATTAGGGAAATTCTAGGTAGTTTCTAGAATAGATTTCGTGGTCGGCACAACATTGTGGGCCGAGGGGCCTGTAATATGCTGTAGATTTGTGTGTTGTATTCCTACCTCTAATCATCCCTTAGGTTCCTGTTGACCTACATTCCACCTCGTTTGTTTCGTCCACGATGACGCACACCAACATTCCCTTAGGCCCCCTTACAATAGCCCGTTCCTCAGTTTGAAACGGGGTAAAAAATACTTCTATCAGCACCTTAGACCAGCCCACCAAGATTTGGAGTATTCTGCTGCCATGTGCCTGGGATCACAACATGACCATGAGCATGTCGACAAACCTCTGGATGAGCCAGAGGCACCTGCTGTTCCTCTACCCATGGAACACTGCACCCGACAGGCCACGCTCACAATTGGGGGGGGGGGGGTGCTGTGTAAGGTAATGCAATTGGGAAAAATGTACATAATTTACAACCATTGACGTTGAGTTGGGATTTCCCTTTAAGAGACTGGTCTGACGTGATTATGTAATTACGTAAAGGGCTTTTACCCCGCTTTGTGTTCAGTTTTGTGGAGTTCAATAAATAAGTTGTGTGTTTTTTTCTTAAACATAAAATGCCTCATGCTGTTTTATTTGCGAAAACCTACAGTGAGAAATTTACATACAGAAGGGAGATTGAAAATATGGCTGAGTGGAGCTAAAACAACATTTCACTCAACATTAACAAAACCAAAGAGCTGACTACTGACTACAGGAAGGAGGGTCCAGAGGTCCATGATATCATTAGGGTGTCAGGGGTAGAGAGGGTCTTTGCCATTATCATATCAGAGGATTGGTCCTGGGACCAGCTCGTAAATACAACAAAGAGAGCACACTACTACTCTTCTAGAAGTTTCCACAGCTTTGACAAACTTCTATTGATGCACTGTGGGTGCTATCTTAACTGGTTCCATCACAACTTGGTGTGGAGATACCAATGTCCAAGAACAGAAGTCTACAGAAAGTGATGGATACAGACCAGTTCATCATAGGCAAAACCCTCCCTCCCACCACCATTGAACGCCACCACAAAAAAAACTATAATTTCAAGGACTTCATAACTTACATTCTCGGTATTTTTTATTTGCATAATTTGTCTTCTTTTGCACATTGGTTGTTTTTAGTCTTTATGTCTAGTTTCACATAAATTATATTGTATTTCTATATTTTCCTAAACACGTGTAAATCTCAAGCTAAATTGACGATGAGTGTCCTCCGAGAAGGAGCAGCGGATCGGAAGCCCACGGCACAAGTTTCTCACATGTGAAATGTGTAGCATTTTTAAGAGCCTCTTATTTTGTAGCGCTCTGCAAAATGACGAACGACGATCATTACCTAAATTCACTACAGTCGTGACGCCACAAGGGGCGGGGCTGCTACTCGCCAATCGCTGAACACGTGACTGTAGGAAACGTACGTAGTGACGTCATGTATGACATCGCTCCACCTGAGGTCACTGGATGCTAATTGGCTAGGCGTGGAATGATCTGAGGTCACGGGGAGCATGGCGCGCTGCGCAGCCGAGGCGGTAGGGGATGTTGTGCTGGCCGGGGATCTGCTCGCTTTCCCGGCTGCGCACAGCGCTAAGGTGTTGTGCGGGCCTGGCCTGCGACGGCAGGGCTCCGTGCTGGGTCTGGCTGCTTGTAAATCGGGAATTCTGAGACACAAGGAGCCCTCGATGTATTGGGTGGATTCGCATCAGAAGCGGGTGAGCGACCGGCCCAAGGCGGCTTCCAGTTGTGGGGGTGTATGTGGTTTCGGTGGGGAACCGAGGCCAGGGTTGTGAGGAATTAATTGTAGGAGATATTTAATTTAATTCGCTTGTACTGAGGATGCGATGGGACGGGTTGTATCCGATGTTTATACCAGTTCGGTACTTTCAGCCCTTGGCTCGAGTCTCTCTGTCTCCTGGCGACTGCTACATTAGAAACATCAGTAAGCTTTCCTGTCACTCAAGTCTGGTCAGCAATTTACGAAAATCTTCGCTGTTTAATCTTTCTGTATTCATAATCGTTACCTTAAATATGTCCCCATAACCAAAAGTATGCTCGATGTGTTTTAAATACTTTTATTTGGGGAGTCTTCATTGCCCTGTCGCGTAGAAAGGTTTTCTGTCCTCTGGGTAAGATAGATAGATAGATAGATACTTTATTCATCCCCATGGGGAAATTCAACTTTTTTCCAATGTCCCATACACTTGTTGTAGCAAAACTAATTACATACAATACTTAACTCAGTAAAAAATATGATATGCATCTAAATCACTATCTCAAAAAGCATTAATAATAGCTTTTAAAAAGTTCTTAAGTCCTGGCGGTAGAATTGTAAAGCCTAATGGCATTGGGGAGTATTGACCTCTTCATCCTGTCTGAGGAGCATTGCATCGATAGTAACCTGTCGCTGAGTGGCAGACCCTCTATTTTGAGGCTCTCCCCATGTTCTAGTCAACCCAGCCTTATGAAGCAACATCTCTGTATCCCATGCACTTTTTGACTAATTTTAATTCCAATAAGGTTATTCTTCTGAGTTGAGGAAGTGCATATCAATCTTCATGAACTTCTGTTGAGCACACTACAACAAATGATTCCTGCCTTGGGTAGAAACTAGATCAATATACTGTATGCCAAGTGCAGTCTTATGTGAAGTATTGTGATTTTATCGCAATTTTTTACTCATCTTAGAAACATAGAAAATAGGTGCAGGAGTAGGCCATTCGGCCCTTTGAGCCTGCACCACCATTCAGTATGATCATGGCTGATCATTCAACTCAGAACCCTGTACCTGCTTTCTCTCCATACCCCCTGATCCCTTTAGCCACAAGGGCCATATCTAACTTCCTCTTAAATATAGCCAATGAACCGGCCTCAACTGTTTCCTGTGGCAGAGAATTCCACAGATTCACCACTCTCTGTGTGAAGAAGTTTTTCCTCATCACGGTCCTAAAAGGCTTCCCCTTTATCCTTAAACTGTGACCCCTTGTTCTGGACTTCCCCAACATCGGAAACGATCTTCCTGCATCTAGCCTGTCCAATCCCTTTAGAATTTTACACGTTTCAATAAGATCCCCCCTCAATCTTCTAAATTCCAGTGAGTATAAGTCTAGTCGATCCAGTCTTTCTTCATATGAAAGTCCTGCCATCCCAGGAATCAATCTGGTGAATCTTCTCTGTACTCCGTCTGTGGCAAGAATGTCTTTCCTCAGATTAGGGGACCAAAACTGCACACAATATTCTAGGTGCGGTCTCACCAAAGGCCTTGTACAACTGCAGTAGAACCTCCCTGCTCCTGTACTCAAATCCTTTTGCTATGAATGCCAATATAACATTTGCCTTTTTCACCACCTGCTGTACCTGCATGCCCACCTTCAATGACTGATGTACAATGACACCCGGGTCTCGTTGCATCTCCCCTTTTCCTAATCAGCTACCATTCAGATAATAATCTGTTTTCCTGTTCTTGCAACCAAAGTGGATAACCTCACATTTATCCCATTAAATTGCATCTGCCATGAATTTGCCCACTCACCTAACCTATCCAAGTCACCCTGCATCCTCTTAGCATCCTCCTCACAGCTAACACCGCCGCCCAGCTTCGTGTCATCCGCAAACTTGGAGATGCTGCATTTAATTCCCTCGTCTAAATCATTAATATATATTGTAAACAACTGGGTTCCCAGCACTGAGCCTTGCGGTACCCCACTAGTCACTGCCTGCCATTCTGAAAAGGTCCCGTTTACTCCCACTCTTTGCTTCCTGTCTGCCAACCAATTCTCTATCCACATCAATACTATACCTCCAATATCATGTGCTTTAAGTTTGCATGCTAATCTCCTGTGTGGGACCTTGTCAAAAGCCTTTTGAAAATCTAAATATACCACATCCACTGGCTCTCCCCTATCCACTCTACTAGTTACATCTTCAAAAAATTCTATAAGATTCGTCAGACATGATTTTCCTTTCACAAATCCATGTTGACTTTGTCCGATGATTTCACCTTGCTTCTTAATTTCCTGTTGTACCCGATTTCATCTTGCTTCTTAATTTCCTGTTGTACAAGTAACTTTTGGTTATTGGTACAAAGTTACTTGGGGCACCTGGCTACTTTTTGAATCTCATCAGAAAATGTGTTTTAATTGATCAAACTGATCACATGTTTTCTATCTGCCATGGCTTTCTCCATTCACTTAGCCTATTCATATTGCAGCAGGTGCAGCACTGCTAGGCAACCTGTCATTTGTAATGACCAAAAGAAATACAGCTGTTCCCACTCCTACACCATTAGCACTGCACATCACATTTATCCAGCTCCCTTTTGATAGCTAGAATTAAATTAACTTCCACTACTATTCCTTGCACTACTGCTCAAACCCACTTCATTATTATCAAGAGAAATTCTGCAGATGCAGGAAATCCAAGCAACACACAAAATACTGGAGGAACTCGGCAGGCCAGGCAGCATCTATGGAAAAGAATAGAGGAAGGAAAAAAAGATGCGTTAGGGTTAGAAGGGAGGGAAGGGAGGGGAGGAAGAAGTGCAAAGTGCTAGGTGAAACAGGGGGGGGGGGGTGAAGTAAAGAGCTAGGAAGTTGTATTCTGTCTGGGTATCCTCCAACCTGAGGACATGATCATTGACTTCTCGGACTTCTGGTATTCCCCCCCCCCCCCCCCCCATCCCTCTTACCCTCTCTCACCTTATTTCCTTGCCTGTCCATTGACTCCCTCTGGTGTTCCTCCCCCTTTTTCTTCCGTAGCCTTCTGTTTTCTCCTATTAGATTCCCCCTTCTCTAGCCCTGTATCTCTTTCACCAATCAAATTCCCAGCTTTTACTTCACCCCTTGCAGTTTCACCAGTCACCTTGTGTTTCTTCCTCCCCTCCCTTCTAACCCTGATTCCTCACCTTTTTTATCCCCTTCAGTCCTGTCTTGGCCTCAAACATTGACTGTACTCTTCTCCATAGATGCTGTGTGGCTTGCTGAGTTCCTCCAGCATTTTCTGTGTGTTGCCTAATTCATTATTGATTTTTAAAATACTTTCTGAATATTGGGGGCAAATGCATTAAACGTGAGCAAGTTTCCTGCATGTTGTCTTTTCATAGTTTGGTCACAATTTTTCATTAAAACAAGAAGCAGGGTTACAGGTTGATTAATCCAGTCTTTGAGTTTATTTGTCCATTTAATCAATCTAATCTTGGTGTCAACACACTTTTTCCTCATTCTTCCTTTAAATTCCTGATATTGTAAATGTTTATCGACCTCTCCCATGAACATATTTAATGACTCTGCCTCCTCAGCTGAGGTAGAGAATTCCAACAAATTACAACCCTCACCACTATTAAATACAAGTGTCCCCTGTTTTACGAATGTTCACTTTATGCCACTTTGCTTTTACAAAAGACCTACATTAATAACCTGTCTTTTGTATTATAAAGAGGATTTTCACTTTTACGAAAATTTTTCTCATTAATGAATGGTTCTTTGCTTTACACTGTTTCAGCTTAAGTAAGGTTCCATAGGAACTTTCTACCTTTGTAAGTGGGGGGCACCTATAGACCCTTATTCTTAAAATTATACCCTGTATTGATAAACTAGTGGAAATGTCTTGTTTGAATCCATTCTGTAATTCCCATCAGGGTTATTCTAAATTCCAATGAGTATATGCTCAACCTCTCTTCAAATTTCTATCCTTCCATCTACAAATCAAACAGGTGAACCTTTTCATTGCCTCCGATGCAAGTATATTCAGAATCAGGTTTATTATACTGGCATGTGTCGTGAAATTTGTTAACTTAACAGCAATAGTTCAATGCAATACATCATATAGAAGAAAAATAATAGTAATAAATAAGTAAATCAATTACAGTATACGTATATTGAATGCATTAAAAATCGTCAAAGCAGAAATAATATATATCAAAAGAGTGAGGTAGTGTTCAAGGGTTCAATATCCATTTAGGATTCAGATGGCAGAGGGGAAGAAGCAATCCCTGAATCGCTGAGTGTACACCTTCTGGCTTCTGGTAACAGTGAGAAAAAGACATGCCCTGGGTGCGGAAGGTCCTTAATAATGGACGCTGCCTTTCTGAGACACTGCTCCTTGAAGATGTCTTGGGTACTTTGTAGGCTAGTACCCAAGATGGAGCTGACTAGATTTACAACCCTCTGCAGCTTCTTTCGGTCCTGTGCAGTAACTCCTCCATACCAGACAGTAATGCAGCCTGTCAGAATGCTCTCCACAGTGCAGCTATAGAAGTTTTTGAGTGTATTTGTTGACATATCAAATCTCTTCAATCTCGTAATGAAGTATACTTGCTGTCTTGCCTTCTTTATAACTGCGATGAAATGTTGGGACCAGGTTAGACCTTCAGAGATCTTAACACCCAGAAACTTGAAACTGCCCACTCTCTCCACTTCTGATCTCTCTGAGGATTGGTATGTGTTCCTTCGTCTTACCCTTCCTGAAGTCCACAACCAACTCTTTCGTCTTACTGTCATTGAGTGCCAGGTTGTTGCTGTGACACCACTCCACTAGTTGGCATATCTCGCTCCTGAACACCCTCTTGTCACCATCTGAGATTCTACCAACAATAGTTGTATCATCAGCAAATTTATAGATGGTATTTGAGTTATGCCTATCCACACTGTCATGTGTATATAGAGTGTAGAGCAGTGGGCTAAGCACACACCCCTGAGGTGCACCAGTGTTGATTGTCAGTGAGGAGGAGATGTTATCCCCAATCTGCACAGATTGTGGTCTTCCAGTTGGGGATCCAGTTGCAGAGGGAGGTACAGAGGCCCAAGTTCTGTAACTTCTCAATCAGGATTGTGGGAATGATGGTATTAAATGCTGAGCTATAGTCGATGAACAGCATCCTGACATAGGTGTTTGTGTTGTCCAGGTGGTCTAAAGCTGTGTGAAGAGCTATTGAGATTGCATCTGCCGTTGACCTATTGTGGCGATAGGCAAACTGCAATGAGTCCACGTCCTTGCTGAGGCAAGAGTTCAGTCTAGTCATGACGAACCTCTCAAAGCTTTCATCACTGTAGATGTGAGGGCTACCAGGCGATAGTTATTAAGGCAGCTCACATTATTCTTCTTGGGCACTGGTATAATTGTTGCCTTTTTGTAGCAAATGGGAACTTCTGCCTGTAACAGTGAGGAGTTGAAAATGTCCTTGAATACTCCCGCCAGTTGGCAGGTTTTCAGAGCCTTACCAGGTACTCCATTGGGACCTTCTGCTTTGCGAGGGTTCACCCTCTTTAAAGACACCCTAACATCGACCTGTGAGACAGATCAGAGTTATCAGGTGCAGCAGGGATCTTTACAGCTGTAATTATATTCTCCCTTTCAAAGCGGGCATAGAAGGCATTGCTTGACTACCAGATGAACTCATCGCTGCCATTCATGCTATTGGGTTTTGCTTTGTAGGAAGTAATGTCTTGCAACCCTGCCAGAGTTGTCGTACATCTGATGTTGCCTCCAGCCTCGTTCAAAATTGTCTCTTCACCCTTGATATAACCCTCTGCCAATCATACCTAGTTTTCTAGTACAGGCCTGGGTCACCAGACTTGAATGCCACAGATCTAGCCTTCAGCAGACAATGTACCTCCTGGTTCATCTACGGCTTTTGATTGGGAATGTACAGTAAGTCTTTGTAGGCACACACTCATCCAGACAGTTTTTAATGAAGTCGGTAACAACTACAACATACTCATCCATGTTTGAAGATGAATACAGTCCAGTCCACTGAATCAAAGCAGTCCTGTAATTGCTCCTGTGCTTCCCTTGTTCATACCTTCTTGGTTCTCAGTCTTCATTCTCTGCCTATACTCAGAGTGGAAGTACAGTCAGGTGATCAGATTTCCCAACACAGTAGGCATTCTTGATGGTGGTGCAACAATGGTCCAGTATGTTTTTTCCTCTAGTATTGCAAGTGATCTGTTGATGGTAATTACTTAGTGATTTTTTTTTTCCCAGACTGGGAAGACTGGCCTGGCTAAAATCCCCCCAAAACTGATGGTGAAGGTGTTGGGGTGTGCTGATTTGTTCATGTTGATCCCATAGCTCAGATTATTTAAAGCGTGACTGATATTGGCCTGAAGTGCAATGTATACTTCTACCAAAATGATCCTGGAAATCAACCGCAGTAGGTAAAAAGGATGGCACTTAACTGCTTGATATTCCAGGTGTAGTGAGCAGAATTGGGACAGCACTGATATATTTGTGCACCAAGAAGAGTTGATCATGAGGCATACTCCTCCACATCTGCTTTTGAGAGACTCTATAGATCTATCCTGATGGTGTATAGTAAACCCGTTGATTTGAATTGCTGCATCCAGTACAGAAGGGGTTAACCAGGCTCCCATGAAACATTGCATCCAGTACGGAAGGGGTTAACCAGGATCCCGTGAAACAAAGGACAAGTGGTCCTAATGTCCCTCTGATTCAGCACCTTTTTTTTGTGACCAAATCAGAATGTAGTACTGCAAGACCACCAAGTAAAGTTACATAAATTCTTGCTGCTTGTAAATTCCTATCTTCCTTGTAAATGCCTTGTAATACTCCTTGCCAATATCCCATATGTCTCTGTAATTACTTAATGTACTTGCATACCTTGCTTTGAGATTCCTGCACTAGACACCACAAATCCTCTTGTATCCAAAGTCTTTCGCTTCACTCAATTTAAATAATTTCCCTTTCATTCTTCCTTTCAAAGAAATGTATATTGCATTTTCCTACATATTCCATCTGACAACCTTCCTCCAATTACTGAAAAATTATGACTTTGCAGGCACTTCATGTACTGCTATCAGCTTGCTAATTCATCCGTGCATGTCTTCAGCTTAGAGTCTCTGGGATAAGGAGTGAATGTTGGCTTTTACCCCCTTGTCTCCAATGAGCCTTGTCGAAAGCATATCTGAAGTAATGATGAAAAGCAAAGGAATTAATCTTAGTCTGCTACCAAACATTTCCCCCACAGCTCCATACCACCCTAGACTTTTTAATACTGTATTTAATTGGCTTTTTAACATTCATTATAATGTACGTGCCTTAGTGAAGCTGTTGAAAAATTCAGCAACTTTGCTCATGTCCAAAATTCAGGACCTAAAGAACAGATATGGTACTAAAGCTTAGTCAGCTCAAACCACCTGATTTATCAGCATAAAAGAGGAATCTGCCAAATCACTGTTTTCTGTTATGGGTGTTCTTATGTACTTTTTGTACAATTGTTCATTCTTGTAAAAATTGTTTAGTTTTTCGTGTGAATGCTGCTTGTATGATGCCATATGCCTGTGATGCTGCTGCAATTAGGCTTTACATTGCACCTGTGCATACGTGTGTGCATATGTCAAGCTACGATTGTACAGAAGCACAGGTTCTGTAGCTGTTCAAGCAGAACTTTCTACTGTCTAAGCAGAGACTCTGAGAGATATTGATGCTCATTTTTAATTACAATTTTACAAAAAAAGGACTATTGTTCCTGGATATACAAAAATAATGTTTGATCTTGATAGTGTATCATTTATGTTTGAAATTTACAAATGTTTATAGAACACATTCCTCTTGGAAAAGATATGAATTATTTTCTTTTTTACCTCCTCTAACCAGTATGTACCAACTAAAGGTGAATATGTAATAGGAATTGTGACCACAAAATCTGGTGATATATTTAAAGTTGATGTCGGAGGAAGTGAACAAGCCTCATTATCTTATTTAGCATTTGAAGGAGCTACAAAACGAAACCGACCAAATGTACAAGTAAGTATTGCTTTTCTTATCCTTTAAAGACAGACCAGATTGAATAACAGCCTTAAGATTTTTACTGCATATATCTTGAGCGCTAGACTAATGATGAATATGAGCTGTGTTTAATAATTATCTAGTCTTCACAAATTATAATCATTAATAAAAATCAAATTCCTATAGTAATATATTTAAAGTTTAATGCTAAATACTCCCACTACTTTTGTCAGCTTGGATAGATGACCCAGCATCAGCAGTGTAAGCCTGTATAGTGGAAATTTTTGGAAGACTTTTTACTATGCAAATATTCTATCACTGTTGCTATTCAACACAAAGCCCTTAAGACATAGTTGCAGAATGGAGGCACCACAGTGACATAGCTATTACAGTTCAGGCCTTCTGGAGCATGGAGTTCAATTCCAATGCCATTTTATGAGAGTCTGTACGTCTTCCCCGTGGAATGCATAGTTTCTCCGGGTGCTCCGTACTGGGTTGGTTAATTGGTCATTGTAAATTGTTCCATGATTAGGCTAGAGTTAATCAGGTTTGTTGGGGCAGCGTGGCTCGATGGAATGGAAGGGCCTACTCTGCACGGTATTGTTAAGTTTAAAAAATAAATTTTAAAAATACCTCTCGGCCCATCGAGTCTGATCCGGCATTCCATCATGGCTGATTCATTAACCCCATTCTCCTGCTTTCCCTTAACGTTTGATGCCTTGACTAACCAAGAACCTATCAAGCTCTTACAGCCAGGACTTGCTGATGCCCATAATGTCACATCTGCTAATCTCTAACTGCACTACAAGATCATCTACTTTTTTTTGTATTCAAATAAAACATTTTCAGTCCTGTATTGTTCACACTTTCTGATGTCTACACCCATGTTGTACTTCAACTCATCCCACTGACTGTAATTTTGCCATATTATCTGCCTGTCCTTCCTCAGTCTCGCTGCATCAACTTGTATACCAACTGCCTCAACCTTATCACTCCAGTTCCCATCTCCCTACCAACTTAGTTTATACCCTCCCTAACAGACTAGGAAACCTGCCCGCAAGTGTATTGGATCCCCTCTGTTCAAGTTTAACCTGTCCTTTTTGTTCAGGTTGTCATTTCTCAGAAGAGACCCTAATGATTCAGAAATCTGAAACACTGCCTCCTGCTTTACTTCCTCAGCCACTCATTCATCTGTACTGTCATTCTGTTCCTGCCTTGACTAGCATCTGGGACTGGGAGTGATCCAGAGGGTACTACCTTGGAAGTCCTGCTATTCAGCCTCTTCCTCAGCTCCCTATATTCGCTGTATAGGACCTTTTCCCTCTTTCTATCCATGTCATTAGTGCCCAAATGCAAAACAATCTCTGGCTGCTCGCTATTCAACTGACAAGCCTCACAGGCTCCGCTCGTTTTTTTAAAACTGGCGCACTGTGTCCACAAGGAACTATCTCCAACTCGCCCCGTGATCTTCCGCTCCACAGTCAAGACCCCATTTGGTTTTTTAAAGGGCAATAATGTAGACTGCTTTGAATGTCTACTTGTAAACAGCAGCCCAAGACTCTGCCAAAGGATCACACATTCAGTAGGAAATACTGAGGCTGGTTGACGTGTATAAGTTACAGTTGGTTCACTTTCGGTGACTAATGCACATTATAAAACATGGTTTGCTATGTCACCTGCTCTGCCCGCCAGAAGAAATTGCAGAGACTTGAGGATACAGCTCAGCGTATCCATGGACTCCATCATTCTTGCTACCTCAGTGAAGTAGCCATCAAAATCGAAGATCCCAGCCACCCTGATCATTCAGTCTTCTCCCCTGCTCCATCAAGCAGAAAATGCAACCTGAAAGCAAGTCCCAACAGGCTCAAGGACAGCTTCCATCCTGCTGTTAGAATGCAATTCAATGGTTCCCTAGTACAATAAGATGGATTCTTGACCTCATTCTACTTTGTTACACTTACTGTATACCTGCACTGCACTTCCTTGGTAGCTTTTACAATTTAATTCTGCATCCTATTTTTGTTACACTATGAACTACAATGCACTGTGTAATGATCTGTATGAATAGTATGCAAGACATTTTTCTTTTGTGCCTCGGTGATGATAACCTAATTCCAATTAAAAAAAATTATAATTGATATATTGCACAAATTAATGACTGGGAATTTGTAGCTTTCTGATTCACTGTTACTCTTCTGACTTCACCTCTGTTTGTAGGTAGGAGATCTTATCTTTGCGCAGTTTGTTGTGGCCAATAAAGATATGGAACCGGAACTGGTTTGCATTGATAGCTGTGGACGATCCAATGGAATGGGAGTGATTGGTCCTGATGGATTATTATTTAAAGTCTCACTGAGTGTTGCACGCAAGTAAGTTACTAAATTGTGAATATTCTGAGCACTTCACTGTCACAGTTATCTGATTTATATTTTGTTTAATTATTGATTTCAGGCTCCTTTCTCCAAACTGTGAAGTCATCAAGAACCTCGGAGAATTGTACCCTTTTGAGATAGTCATTGGAATGAATGGACGAATATGGGTAAAAGCCAGAACACTTAAGCATACTTTACTTGTAGCCAATATACTAGAAAGCTGTGAAAACATGACCTCGGAGCAAAGAAAACAAACTTTCAAAAAATTGTCTGAGAATGTGCCGTAAATCTGTCATTTCTGATTAAATAAAAGCATTTGTATATTGGCCCTGCCTGAATATTTTAATTACTCCATTTGTTGATGGTCAAATCTGTCTTATTTCTGCAATGTACTTGAATTCTCAACCAGTTATCACAATAACTGACAACAACATAGTGGACTGACAGCATCTGTACAAGCTGTGCTACGGTGATAAAATTAATGCAAACTAGACAAGCTTCTTGAAGGTTTAATTGAGAAATTTACTGAAGAAACTTGATGAACAATGATGAGTGTTTCGTTTTAAAATGCGGCAAAGGTAAGGTTTAATTTTTTGAATGTTCAGAATTAAGTTGTGAACTTCCTGTTTTAATTGTACCAATCAATCCTGTAGCATTTGGGAAGTTGACAGATTATAGAATTAAAATGCTATAGTTCTGAATGTAACAATTTTATTTGTGCAGTGCACAGTTTAAGTAATGCTTTGTGAAAGGTATATTAAATGCAAGTAAATGCTTTGGTTTTTCACATGTAGATTTCACTTTTGGTAAAATATTGAATCTTAATCAGTGCATTTGGATATTAATCTTCACTTTTGTTTCAAATGACCTTTTATAACAAAATATTTATACAGTAAGAAAAACAATGTTTTTATTAGTATCAAGGTTTCTTAGTATCTTGTGATCAATGCACTGAGTGGTGTTAACACTTATAATAAAACAACGCTGTGGCCTGCCGTAGTGATACACTCTTCCAGTGTTTCATATGCTTCCCCACCTCACTCTGCCTCTCCATGTCTGATAGCAAAAGGACTCAAAACTATGGTCCTTCCCCAGGGTGCTTTAACCAAGCTTCAGTTCATTCCTCAACATGCACTTCATGCAGCCTGAACCTGCTAATTGGTAGTATTCCTGTACAGGCATCTCGCCGTGCTAGAAGACCAAGAAGTTTCAGGCCAACCAAAAATTGTTTTTCACCAAGTTGATGATTGTCCTTTAGCAGCTGATAATCTGTCCTGGTGTGTAACCTTGGAAACAGCCTGTTGATCGGAGAGTCTCCACATGGCATAGCTCATGGTCATTGTTAAGCTTGCTGTTACAGCTCTTAATTTGTCCGCTTTCCCTTTTACATTGCATGTATAATGTCTGGTGCATACTTTAAAAAATATATAAATTTTTGCACAAAGCTATGTGTATAGAATATCCACGTGGATATTAAAAAAAACCGAGGATAATCTCAGTTCAGTGATTGGGAGAGCTAGAATTCTGGGAGTCTATATATGTAAAGTTGTTATTGTGTATGTCACTGTATTGCTAGAGAAGACCATGGCATAGCAGGATTAGACCATTTGGCCCACCGAGTCTTCTCCATTCATTATGGCTGATTTATTATCCCCCTCAACAGCATACTCCTGCCTTCCCCCTGTAACCTTTACCCCCTTACTAATCAAGAATTCCTCATTTTCTCTATTCTGTAGGGACATCCTTCTATTCAAAAGCTGTGCCCTCAGTTCCTAAACACCCCCCCCCCCCCACTATAGGAAATGTCTTTTTTGTGCCAGTTCTATCGACCTTGAAATATTTGGTAGGTATTAATGACATTCCCCCCACATCCCCATTCTTCTGAACTCTAGAGCCTACAAGTCCAGAGCCATCACGTTCTCCTCTTACTTTAACACTGTCATCCTCGTAAACATCCTTTGGACCCTCTCCATTGCCAGCACATGTTTTTCTTAGATAAGAGGCCCAAAACTGTTCAATACTCTGCAAGTGCAGTCTGGCCAATATCTTATAAAGCCTCTGGATGACATCCTTGCTTTTAAATTCTAGTCCTCTCAAAAGGACATTCACTGAAGGTGAATGAGCAAGTGCAGCAGGCAGTGAAGAAGGCTAATGGAATGTTGGCCTTTATTACAAAGGGAACTGAGTACAAGGAAATCCTCTTGCATTTGTACAGAGCCCTGGTGAGACCACACCTGGAGTATTGTGTACAGTTTTGGTCTCCAGAGTTAGGGAAGGACATCCTGGCTGTAGAGGAAGTGCAGCGTAGATTCACGAGGTTAATTCCTGGGATGTCTGGACTGTCTTACGCAGAGAGGTTAGAGAGACTGGGCTTGTACACGCTGGAATTAAGGAGATTGAGAGGGGATCTGATTGAAACATAGAAGGTTATTAAGGGATTGGACAAGATAGAGGCAGGAAATATGTTCCAGATGCTGGGAGAGTCCAGTACCAGAGGGCATGGTTTGAGAATAAGGGGTAGGTCATTTAGGACAGAGTTAAGGAAAAACTTCTTCTCCCAGAGAGTTGTGGGGGTCTGGAATGCACTGCCTCGGAAGGTAGTGGAGGCCAATTCTCTGGATGCTTTCAAGAAGGAACTAGATAGGTATCTTATGAATAAGGGAATCAAGGGATATGGGGACAAGGCAGGAACCGGGTATTGATAGTAGTTGATCAGCCATGATCTCAAAATGACGGTGCAGGCTCGAAGGGCCGAATGGCCTACTTCTGCACCTATTGTCTAAAATGAATGCTAACATTGCACTTGCCTTCCTTACCACCAAGTCAACCTGCAAGTTAACCTTTAAGGAATCCTGCAGGAGGACACTCAAGCACTCCCTTAGCACCTCTGATTTCTGAATTTTCTCCCCATTAAAAGCAGTCTCCACTTTTATTATTTCTACCATACACATCCGTACACTATACTAATCTGCCACATCTTTGCCCATTCATCCAATCTAAGTTCTGCAGACTCCTTGCTTCCTCAACACTACCTGCCCTTTTACCTAACTTTTTATCGTCTGCAAACTTCAAACTTGGCCTCAAAGCCTTCAATTCTGTCATTCAAATCATTGACATGCTGTATAATGTTAAATTAAATGGTCCCGGCACCACCCCCTGTGGAGCGCCACTAGTCATCAGCAAGAAAATACCCCCCCCTTTATGGCCTGCGTTTTGCCTCCTGTCATTCAGCCAATCTTCTACCCATGCTGGTATCTTTCCTGTAATATCAAATTTTGTTTGGCAGCCTATTATGTAGCACCTTGTCAAAGGCCTTCTGAAAATCTAAGTAAACTGACATCCGCTGCCTCTCCTTTCTCTATCCTGCCTGTTATTTCCTCAAAAAATTCCCAACAGATTTGTCAGACAAGATTTCCTCTTAAGGCAGTGTTTCCCAACCTCTTTTGTGCCATGGACCCCAGTCTGAGAACCCCTTCGTTAAGGAATCTTCTGTTTTATAACTCTGAAACATAAAACTAATAAAATGAAAACCAGACCTGGGAGATGCGTGTGAAATCTGTTTCTTTCTTTAGTGAGGTGCACATTTGAGTCCTGATGACGTATGTCATTCAGGTACTTCTACATATAACCTGTAATGAATTGTGTAAACAACAGACTGCTTAATAAAACAATGTTTACAGAGTTGACTCTGGGACCTCAGGAAGTGGCGCTGACAGCTCTGGACCCCTTTCTGTTCTAAACAAATGACTCTGCTCTCCTCAACTGATTGTCTCGTTTACAGATGACATCAAATGCCATCTCCACTGTGTAGTAGAGTGGTCCAGTTCTGTCCTCCAGATACCCATTTCTGATCATCTCTGTAGTCTCTTACCAGGACTGTTTGTCCAGGAGTGAAATATTGAATCTCCTTGACTGAGAAGCCCTCAGTTTGGTTTGGCTGTTTGTCTTGTATACTCCTGGATCGGGTTTGAGGACGTCCAGGCACGAGTGCATTCGACGACACAGGAACAGCATAGCTGGTGAGTTAGTTGTGGAGAGTGCTGCATTGCGATATGCAAGGAGAAAATTTACGAGCTTCTGATTAGTTTCAGTGTAGTGTGTTCTGCTGACGTTCCTCAGTGCATTCTTTAGACTGGACAAACCTTTCTGACAAGTGATTTGTAGCTGTAGGGTATATTGCTGATGTAATGTTTTACTCCGTTCATTTTCAGGAATGACAAACTGTGGTCCATTCTCACTAAGTATTTTAGAACACCAGTCCTTGAGAAGAGGCTGAGAAGAAAAGAACAGTGTTCGAGGCTGTTGGGAACACTCCTGGCCACTGTAGCTGTATCCTCTACTACCAAGAACTTTGCTGCATGAATCCTCTGGCAGAGTAATGCAGGCCATTCGCAGTGATGAAGAGGCACTACTCTTGGCATCTGGACATGCACAGCAAGTGCTTGATCTGCTGATCTATCGCAGGCCACCAGACAAAGCTTTCAAGCCAATTCTTTCATTTTGACCATGCCTAGATGACCAGCCTACATGTAGCTCCTGCAACACTTTAGCTCTCAGCTTGGATGATACAAGAACTCAATGCCCACATACGGCAACCTCCATCAAGGTTAAGTTTATCCTGGCACTGATACAAATGGGAATCTGGAATTACTGCTGTACATTCCAGCCATTTTGGATTGCCATGTAGACCTGAGAGAGTGTAGGGTGTTTTGTGTTTCCTTTGATTATTTCTGCCATAATAGGGAGACTTGATCTGCATTAGGGAGAATATGCTGAGGAGTTTACCTTGTTGTAAATTTTTCAGGGATTTCCTTTTCCAAGGGTAAACGGGACAATCCAACAGAATTTCCATGATTAGTTGTCCTCTTGAGTTAAACTTGTAATTGTGTCCTCCAAGAAGAAGAGTCCATGCCTGCATTCCTGCTGCTGCTGCTGTTAGTGGAACACCCTTCTGTGGATTGATAATCAATAACAAGGATAAAATCTCTCCCATACAAGTACTGGTTTAAGCATTTCACATCCAAACCAAACTTGAGGTTTCTCTGTCAATCTGTGTATGATTTTTCTCTGCATTGATAAGGAAGTGTGATGCAAAGGCTATAGGTATTCACTTCCAACACTCATTAAAATGTTGCTTAACTGCACTTGCATCATATGGCCAGGTGTCACAGACAAGCTTCACTGGATGATGTGGATCACAATTTGTGAGTACAGTGTTGAATGTCACCAGTTCCTTTCTTTTGGAAAGCCTCCTCAACTGCTTTATCCATTGCCATTTCTTCCTGATCTATAGTAATGAGTTCAAGGGATGAAGTAGGAACCTGTTACAATAATTGACAAATCCTGAAAAGAATCAGATGGTGACATATCCTTTGGCCTTGGGGCATCCAGTATTGCTTGAATTTTCTCAGTACACTTGTGTAATACTTCTGTGTCAATGTTGTGACCACAGTAAGTGATGCTTGGTTGAAAGAATTCACACTTGTTGCATCATGTTCTGAGCCCATAATCTAATTTTTTTAACACTTGAGATTTTGGAGATGTTCATCGTCATCCTCACTGGTAACAATGATACCATCCAGGTAATGTTGGAAGTGCCTCGGTGGCCTTCCAGCATCTGGTCCATAACAGGTGGAGATGCTGCTCCAAAAATAAGACTCTTATAGTGATGAAGCCCTTTGCGTGTTTATGGTTCGAAACACTTTGGATTTTTCTATTTCCATCTGTTAGTAGACCTCAGCTAAATCCACTTTGCTGAAGTATTTTCCACCAGAAAGGTTTGCAAAGTGTCCTCTATCCTGGGCAGAGGGTATTGATCTACTTTAAGTACTGGGTTGATGGTTACCTTAAAATTACCAGAGATCTGATAGGTCCTTTCTTCTTGGCCAGTAGCGTTGCCTTTGGGCTCTAGTCAAACTTGGAAAGAATTCTTTCTGCTTCCCTGTTCAGTTCATTTATTTGTTTACCTGACATACTTTTTGTATATATCCTACTTACTTGCATTTTCTCCAAGTTTCCCCTTTAAATCTACATTGGTCCAGTGTTTGTGAGCTTCTGCCACAATGGTAACACAATTTTTTCCAACCAGCCCTGTTTCTGCTTGGTTGTTGCTATTTTGTTCATGTTCACTTCCGTTCCAGACCGCAACTCGATTGTATCTCTGTCTGAAGTTTCCGTTGATATGGTGATTTCAACTGCTCTTTAATGTGAGTTGTAGATCAGTTAGAAGCCATTTTTTTTGAATGCTTGTAAGATTCCAAAGACTAAACAAACACTCTGCATCATTAAGCCCACCACTGAACTCGGAATGCTCAGTGAACTTCGTTATTTCAGCCACATATGCTGAAATGGACTTCCCTCCCTTTCGATTCTGTTTAAGATACCTAAAGCTTTATGTAATCAACATTGCTTTCAGTTCAAAATGTTCCTGCATTTCTTTTCCAATGTCAGTAAAACTCATTTTGTCTGGTTTGGTTGGAGCAGTTAAACTTATCAGCAAACTGTATGCTTTTCCACCCAGTGCAGTTATCAACATTCGTATTTGCTTTTCACTGGCTATTCCATTTGCTTTAAAATACTGTTCAATTCACTCGGTATACATCATACAGTTATTGCTTATGCAATTGAACATGTCTATATGACATGGCCAGACATTTCTGCTTTTTAAAATTTATTATCGTCTGGTGCTCACAGTTTGTGAAGCCATGAATTTCATCTCTCTTTTGCCTTTTTTAAAAACTTTTTTGCTGCACTTCAACAGGTTGGTAGTTGTTTGGGGTTCATTTGAATCTTCCTCGTTGCCACTTGTTTTGATGTATGCCATTCATGTATTTTAACATAAACATAAAGAGTTATGTAAACAATAAAGAATGCTTATTCAAATGGTATATTTACAATATTACTCAAGTATTAAATACACAACAGAAACCAAATTGTCTTTGGCCTGTTTTATCTTGTGCCTCAAAATACCTATAAATGTCATCCTTAAAAATGGACCCATTAACATCTTCCCAACCAACCACTGAAGTCAGGCTAACTGGCTTATAATTTGTCTTTTGCCCCCTCCCTTCTGAAGAGTGGTGTGACATCTGCAATTTTCTAGTCCTCTGAAACCATTCCAGAATCTAATGATTCTTGTAAAATCACCACTAATACCTTCATAATCTCTTCAGCTACCTCTTTCAGAATGTTGGGTGTAGCCCATCTGGCCCAGGTTACTAAACTACCTTGAGATCCTTCAGCTTCCTAAACACCTTTCCCTTAGTAATAGTAACTATAGTCAATTCTGCCCTGCCTCTCTTTCTCTTCTTCCCACCCCAGCCCCCAAACTCCTTCATTTCTGGCATACTGTTGATGACTTCACAGTGAAGACTGATGGAAAATGTATACTATGTCTGCCTTTCCTTTGTCTCTAATTACTGCACCTCCAGAGTCATTTTCCAATGGTGCTATGCCCACTCTCACCTTTCATTTCAGATTGATGAGGAATAAGTTTCAAATATTTGCTGCTGTTATTCCCAATGTATTTCATTGGCTGGAAAGAACTTTATAGCATATGAAGTGATTCGTAAATTGATAAGAGATTCTGCAGATGTTGGGAATGTTAAGCAACACAAACAAAGTGCTAGGGAAACTTAGCAAGCCAGGCAGCATGTATGGAGAGGAATAAACAGTCAATGTTTCATGCCAAGACTCTTTATTAGAACTGCTTATTCCTCTCCATGGATGCTGCCCAACTTGCAGTGTTCTTTCAGCGTTTTGTATGCTGCTTTGTAAATTGAAATCATTGTCTACATATAATTGCCAGTTGTGTTGGCGTGTGGCCTAGTGGATAAGGCATTGGTCTAGTGATCTGAAGGTCACTGGTTTGAGCCTCAGCTGAGGCAGCATGTTGTGTCCTTGAGCAAGGCACTTAACAACACATTGCTCTGTGATGACACTGGTGCCAAGCTGCTTGGGTCCTAGTGTCCTTACCTTGGACAACATCGGTGGTGTGGAGAGGGGAAGACTTGCAGCTTGGGCAACTGCCGGTCTCTCATACAACCCTGCCCAGGCCTGCGCCCTGGAAATCTTCCAAGGCGCAAATCCATGGTCTCACAAGACTAACAGATGCCTATAAATTGCCAGTGTTTGCACCTTCCTATGCTATTGTTAAAGTAACAACAATAGGTCTCACCTTCCTACCTCAGTTGAAATAAAGTGCAGAAACTCTTGGCATTTAGGTAGCACATGTACCTATTGTGGAACAATGCAAAGATAGTATGCAATGATGTACCAATTTGTGAAGTGTTTAAAAAATGCCATTTTCAAATAATGCTGTAATTAATCAAGAACCTGTATAAACATGTCTTTGGAATCCATGAAGAGATAGAGTGAATGTGGAGAGGATGTTTCCTATGGTGGGAGAGTCTAAGACCAGAGGACACTATCTCAAAATAGAGGGGCGTCCTTTAAGAATGGAGATGAGGAGGAATTTCTTTACCCAGAGAGTGGTGGATTATGTTGAATTCTTTGCCAAGGCTTTTTGTATATTTATGGCAAAAGTTGATAGATTCTTGATTAGCCAAGGAATGAAGTGATATGGGGAGAAGGCAGGAGACTGGGGCTGAGAGGAAAATTGGATCAGCCATGATGAAATAGTTAAGCAGACTCAACTTCCTCCAGCATTTTGTGTGTGTTGCTTTGGAGAAGATGGAAAAGTCCATACAGCACCAGAGGTCAGAATATAACCTGTGTCCCTCAGGATACATGGCTCTGCTAAATGTGCCACAGTGCACCCTAATTTCATACTACTGTACAGGGCTCAGTCTGAAGTGGCAAACAATCTACTGGAGGAACTTGGCATATAGAGCAATTCCTCTGGGAGGAATTGTTGACATTCTGGGTCAAAACCCTGCATCAGGACTGAGATTGAGATGGCCACCACAGAAAGGAGGAGGAGGGAGTGGGTGACGAGAAAAAATTTATGGACTGAAGAGGGATGAGGGGGGCAAAAACTAAACATTTTCCCCTACCAAGGTGCAACACATTATATGGGTTAAGCTTCATCTGCCTTTTCTCTGCAACTGATCTATATTGTCTTGTATTCTTTGCCAGTCTTCATATCATCCACAAATTTACTAACCCACCCATCTACATTTTCATCCTTGTCATTTATATATATCACAAACAGCAGAGGTCCCAGCACTGATCCCTGCGGAACACCACTAATTACAGACCTCCAGCACAAATTAGTCCCTTCAACCACTACCCTGTCTTCTATGCGCAAGCCAGTTTTGAATCCAAGCAGCCAATTCGCTGAGGACCCTATGTATCTTAATGTTCTGGATTAGCCTCTCATGAGGGATTTTCAAGATTCTTTAAAATAATTTCCAGTACCCAAGGGTAAGGCAGAATAAAATAATTGTTACTCTGGATCGGATACAACACAAAAAAACACAGTAAGATAAAGAAATAAGTGTAAATACATAAAATAGCTTGTAGCTGATACCCATAGATTGATTTGTGTCTACATGGACTAAGGTACAGGAGTGTCTGTACTTAAGGTGACTGACAGGAAATCGTAAAAGTAGTGGTGGTGAGTTCGTGGGTAGAGCTGTTGATCAGCCTTACTGCTTGGGGAAATAACTTTTTGAGTCTAGTGGTGGTCTCGTCCCTCCACTCTCAGTCCTGGTGCAAGGTCGACACGTCGACAGTTTATTTCTTCCCACTGATGTTGCTCGGCTCGTTGAGTTTCACCAGCAGACTGCTTATTGCTGCAGATTCCACATTAAAAGTCTTGAGTCTCCTTACTTCGATGCAGAAATGGGTGTCCCCGTGATTTCCCGCCCCCTTTCTACTGGAATATGTGCATTCCAGAATTCCCAGATTAGAAAGTGGGCGGGACTGGGATTTCCATTGCCGGCAATGGTAGCATTTTAGTTCACAGCACCACCTGTAGTGTGCAGGAGAGGATCGATGGGTTAATCAACAAACAGCCTTGTAGGAGTCGGCACCGCTCCCGACTTGCCTCGCGGAAAACATCGAAGCAAATGTCTTTAATGGAAATTTATTCGGAGTGGGCAAACAGTGTGGGCACAGCCGGTCGGTGAGTCCAACTCTTTCGCGATTTCGGTTTTATTAAAACGGTTGACAAGGGTGAGTTTGGGTACAGAGTTCAACGGAGTTGGAACTGTTGTCTTGTCGTTTCCATAACAGCGATGTTCACAGGGCTGGAGCTAAAGCAGAGATTAGTTCCACAATGGGATAAGTCGCTGGGCAGAAACAGATTTGTACAAAGGCCTGTGGAAGTATTGCCTAATCATGTTTTTATGGTGTTGAGATCAAAGCGTGCTCAATAGCAAGTGAGAATACAAGTATTGCGCTCTGCGAATCGCATCAACGCTTGAAAGGTCCAGTGTTTTATAGCTATATACATATAGCATAGAAACAGGCACATCCATTCACCAAGTTCAAACCTCTTACACTGATTCCATTTTATTCTCCTAATACATTGACCCAGACCTTTATTTGATTACAAGCTCCATTTTTCTAACAAATTCCACCATCTGCAGCACCATATCACCACCTGTCGCCTCTCAACCTCTGACATTATTTTCACTCTTCCCTCCATTATCTGCTAATCACCCGTTCTCACGTGGATCCACCTTGCATACTCTTGCTCCAAACCTTACCTTTCACCTTTTGTTATCGACTGTCTCCTCTGTATCTTTCAATCCAAGTAAAGGTCGTTGACCCAGTTTCCATCACTGATGCTGCCTGGCCCACTGAATTCCTCCATCTTGTTTATTGGTGCACATTAACCCACCAGCCTCCACATCTTTGGTATTTGTGAGGAATCCAGAGCATCTGGAGGAAAACCACACCTTCACAGTGAGAACATACAAGCTAAGCAGCACCAGACTCTGGATTGAACCCAGGTTGCTGGTCCTAGGAAGCAGCAGCTCTACCATCTGTACCACTTTGTCTATTTAATAGCACAGTAACTTTTTTGTTATTTAGATTAAATGACTTTCACTTATGCTGGTATTAGTTGATGATATTTTCTCCACTGTCAGATTGTGCTGGCAGAAGTCCTGCTCCAGATGATTAGTGCAGAAGTCTAGGCTAATGGTCTACAGCAGTACTGAGTGGATGCAACACTTAAAAATGGTTTGTGTGTTTGACAGACTCCTCTCTGAAATCCAGAAACTCAAAGGAACATACTTCCAGAGGTTCAAAGAGCAAAGATAATTGTATTGCATTGTTAGTACATACAATAGAAGACAAATTTCTCTCTTGTGTCTATAACAATAAAAACCTTAAGCTCAAGATCCATGGCTTAATTTTTAAGAAATGCAGAGAAGTCAACCATTGGATCAGGACCAACATTTATTTCTAATTCAGTATTATTGAAATAGATAATTTAGCCCTTATGATAGAACCAGAAAATGCTTAATAAATAATCAGTAGGTCAGACAGAATGTGGAAAAATAAAAGAATTATTGACCTTTTATATGAGGAATACTTTTATGAAAATCATATTAGGTCAAGATGCTTAAAACGGATTAATTATTATAATAAAAAGCTAGATATTTCTATTTTTACCTTTGCTCTTTGAACCTCTGAAAGTATGTTCTTTTGAAAATGAAGAGATTACTCCTGCATGAAAACCAGCACAATGATCAAAGTCTTACGTGCAGGTGTATTCCCTATCCCCCTGTATGCTTTTGAGATGTGGACTACCTATAGCAGATATCTCCAGACATTGGAAGGATACCACCAACACTGTTCAATCCTCCAAATCCGTTGGGTGAATAAGTGAACTAACATTACGGAGCTCTCCCAGCACTGTGATCTGAATGACTTTCTGTTAACTCCTGTAGGCAAGCCATGCCGTTTACAGGATCAACACTGGACTCATGACGCAGGCGTTATTTTGGCAAAGCAAAGGAAATAATACAAAGATGTTCTCAAAGCCTCCTTGAAAATGTATTTTCTGGAAATTAATTCTTGCATACTCTTGAGAATCCTTTGTCCATGACCATCAAAATGGGAACATTTGGAATGGCTTTGAGAATCTTGTTCATTCATCAAAAACACACAGAAACCCAGGATACACACTGGAAGGAACACAACACCTCCCAAACTAGCACCAGGTCAAACACCTTCTGCTTTGTCTGTACCAGAGTTTGATGACCCCATTCTGGAATTGTCAACAGCCACCTCAGAACCTACCTAACTGGAATAGTAACAATAGTGCTAAATTTAGTACTCTCCTAACAGGAAAAATAGGGGAAATCCAATTTTTTGAGTATGCTGTCATTATAATAATGTAGAGTTTCTGTTTAACTGACAGCACAGTGATGTAGCTAGTAGAGTCATTGCATCAGTGCCACTGACAGGAGTTTGATTCTGAGTCTGCATGTTCTCTGTGTCTGCAGAAGTTTCCCCTGCCATATTGTCATATGAGATCATGTGAGTTCCAAGGTTATTTGAATATTGTGACTATTGTGTAGGTGAGTAATAGAGTCTGGAGTAATTGTTAAGAATTGTGAAGAATAAAATGGGATTATTATAAATGGATATTGATAGCCAGTGTGGACTTGCTGCGCCAAAAGAGCCTGTTCCTGCGCTGTATGATTCAAAGCTGAGCTCTTTCATGCAATCTGTTAAGGCCAAGACAAAATTTTCTAGCAAGCAGAGCCAGTGAAAATTGTATTACATTTCAACATTTTGCATCAATCTAATTCTGACATGAAATATATTGACTCCTTCATACACAGGTGTTGCCTGAGTATTTCCAGCACTTTTAAATTTGATTTATGATTTCTTATAGCTTTGAAGTATCTTACTTTAGTGCCAATATATGCAATGTTTGTTTTAATTTTAGCTAAATGTCCACTTTTACAAGTTAGCAAATTTATTAAACATATTATTTTTAAAATTTGCAGACATTATCAAATCCAACTTCTTGTAATTCCCCAAGATTCCTGCTGAATAAAACAATGGACACAGACAGTGGAATTCTGAGGTATTATTAAACAGTTAGTTGATTTTTATGCCAATTTAACTGGAGTAAATTCTTTACACATGTACATGTACACACCACACCCACCACCACCATCATCCTTCCCTACTATTGATGTTATCCTCACCCCCTCTCCTCCATTTTCTAGACATCCGTGCTCACCCCATCTTCCCACCAGCTTAACAGTGATAGAGCAACACACACAAATGCTGGAGGAACTCAGCAGGCCAGCCAGCATCTATGGAAAAAAGTACCGTTGACGTTTCGGGCCAAAACCCTTTGGCAGGACTCTAGTTTGTAACAGTGATAGAGTTCCTTTTGTCCATACCAACCACCCCATGAGCCTCTGCATCCAACACGCCATTCTTCATAACTTCTGCCATCTCCAAAGGGATCCTACCACCACACACATTTTTACCTCCTCCTCCCTCCGTGATTCCTCGGTCCACTCATCCCTCCCCACTAATCTTCCTCCTGGCACTTACCCCTGCAATCAGCCAAAGTGCTACACCTGCCCAATTACCTCCTCCCTCACCTCCATTCAGGGAGTCTAAAAAGTCCTTCAGATGAGGCAACACTTCACCTGCAAACCTGCTGGGGTCTTCTATTGTATCTGGTGCTCCCAACGCGACCTCTGCGTTGGTGAGACCAGTCGTAAACTGGGGACTGTTTTGTCGAGCACCTGCTCCATCAGCCAAAAGTGGAACTTCTCAGTGGTCCAGCATTCCAATTCCTGCTCCCATTCCTGTTTTGACATGTTGGTCCATGGCCTTCTCTTATTCCTAAATAAGGCCACCCTTAGGGTGGAGGAGCAGCACATATTCTGTCTGTGTAGCCTCCAACCTGATGGCATGAATATCAATTCCCCCCCCCCCCATCTTCTGTGTTCCCCATTCAGGCCTCTTACCTCTTCTCACTTGCCTATCACCTCCCCTTGGTGCCACTTTCCCTTACTCCTATGGTCAATTCTCTTCTCCTACCAGGTCCTTCATTTCCAACCCTTTACCTTTCCCACCCACTTGGCTTCACCTATCACTTTCTAGCTATCCTTCTTCTCCACCCCCCCCCCCCTCACTACCTTTTTATTCTGGCATCTTCCCCCTTCTTTTCTGCTACTGAAAATGAGTCTTGGCCCAAAGTGTCAACAGTGTGTTCATTTCCATGGATGCTGCCTGACCTGCTGAGTTCTTCCAGCATTTTATGTACGTTGTTTTGGATTTCCAGCATCTGCAAAATTTCTTGTGTTTATGATTTGCAAATAATCAAACATTACTGCATATTAATATCAAATTAAACTGTTGTTATTGTTCACATTCCACCAATCATTAATTGATATTGCCATAAGCTTCATATGTTTTATTGTTGGTTTATACAAAATAATGTTATATATCCTGACAACCTGGTTGACTATCTAGTTCCTGCAGCAATATATCAAGTTTTGAAACGTATAAAGTGGGTAAAGAAATGCTCTCAGCAGTTGGTCTGGAGGATGTCTGTCCAATAGGTCGATATGACAGACAATCTGAGAGGAAAGTCGCCTTAACATTATTGCAGTCTGAGAGCAGAAGATGTACTCTAACCGAATGTCTTCAAACTGCTTGGTGTACATTAAAAGAACAACGCGAACGTATATGCAAGAAGGATACGGAAGTTGTCAATCATAGTGCGGTAATTGACAGCATGATCTTAAAGCAGAAGGTAGAGTAACTTTATGTATTCATTAAATTATTAATTATCAAAATACCATATATATTTTTTGTTGATAGACACAAAAGTAAAAGAAATTGTAGCAGGAGTAGTCTATTTAGCTTTTCTAGCTTGCTCTTGTTGGAGTCCAGTAACATAGCCATATGTTAGTGAGCTACAAAACAATGACCTGACCTGGAGCCGATGGAGAAGATAAACTCGATTCATTAAGTAAATCAATTCATAAATGTTCTCAATAAGAATCACCTTGAAACTGTGGGTTGTTGTTAAACTCCCCCATCCAATTCCCAAGGAAAAGGAATTAACAGTTTTTATAAACAATGAAAATCTGCAGGTGCTGGAAATCTGAGTAACACACACAAAATGCTGGAGGAACTCAGCAGGCCAGGCAGTATCTATCTCCAGCATTGGCAGATTTTCTCTTGTTTGTAATTTGATTACTACTCTGTGAAGTCCCTTCCAGTGATGCTCTAGATGCTGCCTGGCAGTTTTTACCTTGCCTTCCGTAAATGTGACTCCAGGCCACAATATAAGGGAATCTTAACCGCACTATGAAGTAGGCTAATAAGGCAATTTTTACTAACTTGTTTTGTGTCTTTCCCAGTCTAACGAAGAGTCTTGGACTTAAAAAACATAATTGTTTATTTTGACCTAGTAAGTGCTTCCAGCATTTTCTGATTTAAATGCAGAATAGCAGAAGCTGATTGTTGTTCAAACCATTAACTGGAGAGGAATGGAGCTGGTTAGGATTGCACAATTAAGCCGCATACAGGTGGAAGATATTTCTACCTGGATACTCAGTCTTTCCAGTCATGCTTGATCCTGTTCCTCTCTATAAACCTGTCCAGTTGTTCATGGATATATCAGTTGTTCATGATGTTGTAAATGTATATATAATGTCTATAACCTATCTATCAATGTTTAACATCTACACATTACAATTGTATACACATTCCCATCCCAAAATGTACCTATTTTTCTAACTCATATGTCTGTTGTCTATATCAATTTCTTGATGTCTGTGTAAACACAGAATTGACATTTCAAGGGAATATGTTCTTGCTTACTGTTAACTGCACACTAGAGGGCAACCTAATTTGAAACAAGCACAGAAAGGCATGGAGCATTATTGAAAACACAAGAGACTGCGGATGCTGGAACCTGGAGCAACAAAAAAACTGACAGAAGAACTCATTGGGCTGAGCAGTATTTGTTGGAGGGAACAAGTTGTCAATATTTCCAGACAAAGTGCTGATGCAGGGTTTTAACTTGGAACATTGACAATTAAGTTCTTTCCGCAGATACTGTTCAACCCGCAATGAGTTTTTTTTCTGGCAGATTGTTTGTTGCAACAAGCATTATTCTTTTTCTTACACAGTACTTGAGAATGAGGCTGATTTTCTTCAGTCTGCTTTTGTTCTGGGTTCTGAAGTGGCTAACAGGCCATTCCTCCATAGATGATGCAGGAGGTGGCTGATGAGATTGGTTAGAATGGCTTGTTTCCAAGGCGGTGCTGCCCTTCCATAATTTACTCAGGAATTCATTGTACTACCAGTGCAAGTTCTCCGGGTTTTCAACACCATCCTATATCTTTCTTCTCTGCTTTGAGTGGAGGTGTTATGGAGCAGGAGTTCCCAAGTGTCAGTGGGGATATTGCATCTCTTGAAGAAATGTTTGAGCCTATCTATGAATCTTTTACTTTATTTGGTAATATTCTTCTATGACACAGATTGGAATAGTGTCAGAAGTCTGGTGTTAGGTGTGAGTGGAATAACCCACAGTGAGCACAAATAGGACTTCATTGCTGGGTATGTCTTAGTAAAGGGCCCACATTATTTACTTACGCTTCTCATGCTTCTTATGGTTTTTACAGAGACAGTGTGGCACATTACTACTCTACTGTTCAATCCTAGCTTTCTAAAATCACTGTTTTTCCTTTAATCTGTATGGCCTTATGAAACTGTGTCACTTCTTTGGGTCTTATTTAGATTCTAATTATCAAAGCAGTGTATAGCTCGCTCCTTCTTCCAATCAGAATATGACTGCTCACACATATCCACGTTGAAGTTGATTAGCCGACAACCATATTCAGGGAATTTATTAATATCGTGTTAATTTTGGTGACAGTCCTCTATTTACTATACCTCGCAGTTTGTTGTCAACTATCAATTTTGATGTATTCTTCTGATTTCTGAGTATAAATCCTTTATGTGAAATGTGAGCACACCCAATACTGCTCCCATTTTGTCATCCTGATCTCCCTTTGGACCCTACTCTCTGTTTTCAATTCTGTGACCAATGTTCTATCCTTACTCCTGCTACCCCATATGCTCTGGTCATGGTCATGAGACCAAGCTTTACCATTTCAAGATCTTTTGAAAATCCGAAGATACTGCTTATTCCTTGCCCAGCAATTCTATTGCCCCTTTGAAGAATTCAGTATATCAAGTATATCAAGTATACCAAGTACCGTGCACCACTAAACCCTTACCCCGCACTGTTTGCTTCTACCTCCTACCCAAGATCCACACAGCTGACTGTCCAGGTAGACCCATTGTCTCTGCCTGCTCCTGCCCCACTGAACTTGCGTCCTCATACCTTGAGTCCATTCAGTCCCCCTGGTTCAGTCCCTTCCCACCAACGTCAGTGACACTCATACCATTCAATCCCCCGGTTCAGTCCCTTCCCACCAACGTCAGTGACACTCATACCATTCAATCCCCCGGTTCAGTCCCTTCCCACCAACGTCAGTGACACTCATACCATTCAGTCCCCCTGGTTCAGTCCCTTCCCACCAACGTCAGTGACACTCATACCATTCAATCCCCCTGGTTCAGTCCCTTCCCACCAACGTCAGTGACACTCATACCATTCAGTCCCCCTGGTTCAGTCCCTTCCCACCAACGTCAGTGACACTCATACCATTCAATCCCCCTGGTTCAGTCCCTTCCCACCAACGTCAGTGACACTCATACCATTCAGTCCCCCTGGTTCAGTCCCTTCCCACCAACGTCAGTGACACTCATACCATTCAATCCCCCGGTTCAGTCCCTTCCCACCAACGTCAGTGACACTCATACCATTCAGTCCCCCTGGTTCAGTCCCTTCCCACCAATGTCAGTGACACTCATACCATTCAGTCCCCCTGGTTCAGTCCCTTCCCACCAATGTCAGTGACACTCATACCATTCAGTCCCCCTGGTTCAGTCCCTTCCCACCAACGTCAGTGACACTCATACCATTCAATCCCCCTGGTTCAGTCCCTTCCCACCAACGTCAGTGACACTCATACCATTCAGTCCCCCTGGTTCAGTCCCTTCCCACCAATGTCAGTGACACTCATACCATTCAGTCCCCCTGGTTCAGTCCCTTCCCACCAATGTCAGTGACACTCATACCATTCAGTCCCCCTGGTTCAGTCCCTTCCCACCAATGTCAGTGACACTCATACCATTCAATCCCCCTGGTTCAGTCCCTTCCCACCAACGTCAGTGACACTCATACCATTCAGTCCCCCGGTTCAGTCCCTTACCACCAACGTCAGTGACACTCATACCATTCAATCCCCCTGGTTCAGTCCCTTCCCACCAACGTCAGTGACACTCATACCATTCAGTCCCCTGGTTCAGTCCCTTCCCACCAACGTCAGTGACACTCATACCATTCAGTCCCCCGGTTCAGTCCCTTACCACCAACGTCAGTGACACTCATACCATTCAGTCCCCCGGTTCAGTCCCTTACCACCAACGTCAGCAACACTTCTCATGCTCTTGATTTCCACACTAAATTTCAGTTCCATGGCCCTGATTGCTTCATTTTCACCATGGATGTCCAGCCCCTAATCACTTCTATCCCACATCAAGAAGGCCTTAAAGCTTCTCCACTTCTTTCACAATAAAAGAACCAGCCAGTTCCCCTCCACCATCTGGCAGAATTGGTCTTTAACCTCCTCCCACATTCTCCAGACTTGAGGGGTAGCCATGGACACCAGTATGGGCCTCAACTATGCCTGCCTTTTCACTGGCTTCATTAAACAGTCCATGTTCTGAGCCTTCATGCTCCCTGGGTAAAGCATGAATATTGCTTTCTTCTTCCAGTAAAAGATTCCCTACCACTCCTCTCTTCTTCGGTTCTACTCTCTGACCTCTTACCTCTTCTCACCTGTCTATCATCTAGCCCTGGTAGCCCTCCGCCTTCCCTTTCTCCTATGTTCCGCTCTCCTACCCTTTATATTTCCCTCCCACCTGGCTTGAAATATCACCTTCAAGCTATCCTTCTTACCACCTTTTTATTTTTGTGTTAGTTAGAAAAACTAACACCAAAATATCTATAGTTAGAAAATTTCCATAGTTAGAAAAACTGTGATTCATGTTAAAGGCAAAGAAGTTTCTATTTATTTATTTATTTATTTGTTTGTTTGTTTGTTTATTTATTTATCTACCTGTCTATTTATTTATTTATCTATCCGTTTGTTTATTTATTTATTTGTTTGTTTGTTTGTTTTCAGAGGTGCAGAGCTGTTGATATTGTCAATGCCTTTAAAATCATAGGAATTCATTTTCAATAATTTTTATGAGAATCCCTTGAATTACTCCCATCACTGGGGAAACCGAGAGAGTTGTTCACATATCCCAGGGAAGATTTATAAGAAGGTCCTGAATCAGAAATTATTTCTAGGGCAGCCAGAGGGATTTACAATAATTTTGTGAGATATACATAGTTGAATAATTTTTGTTTTTTAAAAACCAGATTCAGTGGCAATACTATGTGCTGTAAATTGTTTTTGCACATTAATGCTTAAGCACTAGAGGGAGCCCCAGTAGGAGAAATAGAACTACGGTAAGCATATTTCAGTCTTTTCAGATTTGCTTTAATTTTACAGAGACAAAGTTGGGTGTCAGATAATGCATTATATTAATTTCTCAGGACAGCAACTCACCATGCCAAATGGGCCTGGGAGGGACTATAGCACAGATTAATCAACATGATCCCAGAGTTTAAATGTTTCAATTCTTGGGAGGGGCTGGATATAGTTGGTTTTTATTCTATGTATTCAGATCTAAGTGAGATTTAAAATGATAAGTAGATTCATTAAATTATATAAATGAGCTTTTCCATTGAATCCAAAACAAGGGGAAATCTAATTGCTTGAATTTTTATACAGAAAGAGGAGTGAAAATCTGGAAATTTTACCCTTAAGTGGCTGAGGATAATGAATTAATGTTTTTTTTTCTTTTTGAACATTGCATCTCTAATGCTTTTACCTGTGATGTTGTTGCTTTCAAGTTTATCACTGCCACTGTGCATAAGTGCACTTGTGCGTATGACAATAAATTTGACTTGAGAATGGAGATTTTATTGGCAAACACTGTCAAGGGGTATGGAGTAATGTAAATGTAGAATAAGAAGACATATACAACTTGATTTAATCATGGGACAGATCAAAGGAATGAAAAATACATTTCTGGTATATTATTTGTAATAACTACTACCACCAAGTGGGATGATCAAAGCAAAATAACAGACTCTTTGGTCCTCTACCCTGTGTGCTGATTGCTGCTAGTCTGTTGTAATGAAATCTGCAATAAAATAGGAAGTATTGGGAGACCTCAGCAGAACAGTCAGCATCTGTGGAGTGGAAACTGAACCAATGTTTCATGATGATTATCCTATTTGACCATATTACTTGGTTTCATGCAGTTAATTAGGTAACAATAAATGTCAACGACAACTCTCAAAGTTTACCTAATTTACCTATCCCAAAATAGCTTACTGTAAGATGATGGCCCATTCAGACACAGCAGCCTCTTCAGAGTCAACCAAAGGTATTTTTGTCTTTTTAAATGTCTTTTATACAGTCGCAAGATACTTTTGGACATTAAGTAGTTCAAATACTGCAGGTCTACCCCATCAGTGAGTCTCTTGTTAGTGGAGGAGCTGGACTTAGTGTACACTGTGTTGTTGCCTGCTTCAGAAAGGCGTTAGAGTCAGTGCTCAAAGGCGGTGTGCAGTCTAACAGTGAGTGATTCTCTTGCACGTTTTTCTTGTGATCACAAGATCTTTTTGGACATTAGTAATGCAGAATGCTGCAAGTCCAATTTACTGATATATTGGTGAAACCTGTGATGTTATGTAGCTGAATAGTGGGAAGTTCACATCTACAGATGTGCTAGGCTGTCCGCACCACTCTCTGCAGAGTCCTGCGATGGAGGGAAGTACAGTTCCCATACCAGGCAGTGATGCAGCCAGTCAGGATGCTCTCAGTTGTGCCCCTATAGAAAGTTCTTGGGATGTGGGGGCCCATACCAAACTTCTTCAACTGTCTGAGGTGAAAGAGGTGCTGTTGTGCCTTTTTCACCACACAGCCAGTATGCACAGCCTCATGAGATCCTCAGTGATGTTTATGCCAAGGAACTTAAAGCTGTTCACCTTCTCAACACCAGATCCATTGATGTCAATAGGGGTTAGCTTGTCTCCATTCCTCCTGTAGTCCACAACCAGCTCCTTTTGCAACATTGAGGGAGAGGTTGTTTTCTTGACACCACTGTGTCAGGGTGATGACTTCCTCTCTGTAGGCTGCCTCATTATTATTTGAGATTAGGCCAATCAGTGTAGTGTCATCAGCAAATTTAATTAGCAGCTTGTTAGGGATAATGTCTTTACTGACAAGGGGGATCACTCTGTTTAGCAGAATAGACTTGTGATTGACTATGAAGCAATCTCAGGTTCTTTGGCCTCCTCGGTGATGGTTGTAGGAGTTGACTCTGAGATGGCAGTAAGTGGTTCTGACAGCTCTGGACACCTTTCTTCTCCTTTTTTCTCTCTTTCTCTCTCACTTCTCTCCTTTCCAACGTCTTTCTTTTTCTCACCTTTTTTCTTCTAGTTTTTTATGAGTATCTCTGAATTTGTGAATTCCTTGAGAAATTAGGTCTTATCTATCCTTTTCCATTTCCAGAGCACTCATGTCATCCTCCTCTTTCTTTTCCTTTTTCTTCTTTCTAGGATGTGCATCTTGATCTTGGGAAGGTGCATTTAGTTCACTGGAGTATTCTTTTATTAATCCTTCCTTTATGATCTGATCTCTGCTCTTGATTTCCTGATCCACAGCATCATCTGATAAATCCTCTGATTTCATACTTCCATTGACTCCTTTCTTCCATCTAGCTGGGCTTTGGTCTTTGCAACTACTTTTACAAGCTCTTTTGTCTCCCACTTGAAGTTCATGAAGTAACCTTAATGCACACAGAGTAGATTCTAGTTCTTTATACTCACAGAAGCTGAATGCTTACAACTTTGCTAAAGCTCCTTGAACTCTCTTTTAGCTTTAAACCAAGCCACATTTCGCAAATAATTGCCTGATTAATAAATCAGAAGTTTTCTTAGATATAGGTAATACACACAAAATGCTGGAGGAACTCAACAGGCCAGGTAGCATGTGTGGCAAAGAGTACAGTTGACATTTCGGGTCAAGACCCTTAAACAGGAATGGAAAATAGATGTCTGAGTAAGAAGGTGGGGGAAGGAGTGGAAGGTAATAGGTGATAGGTGAAACCAGGAGAAGGGGAGGGGTGAAATAAAGAGCTGGGAAGTCAATAGGTGAGAGATAAAGGGCTGGGGGGGGGGGGGGGAATCTGATAGTAGAGGATAGAAGTCCATAGAAGAAGGGAAAAGGGAGAAGCACCAGAGCATCACAGCTGTAGAGGAGACCATATGCAAGCTACAAAAAATGCTTAATCAAACTATATATTTACAATATTGTTGAAATATTAAATACACAGCATATGGTAGGAGAACTGTGTGGTCTCAGATGTAGAAAGGACTGGGCCACAAACCACAGAGTTACAACCAGCAGGAGGGGAGAAGCTGGAGGAGGTCTGGTGTGGCGGCTGTGCTGGGTCGAGTGCTGGCCCCTTCTCTCCAGTGTTTGCTCGGTGGAAGACAAGCTGCATTGCGTGCATGTACTTGTCAGTGGACTGTTGAGGGCTTGTTCATGCTTCCTCATTCTATGGGACACATCATTTAGGAATTGGGTTATGTTATCTTTTTATTTTGTGACTGTTTACTGCTGCTTTATATGTGCTCTATGTGCCCAGTGTTGTGTATGTCTGTTAGTACTGTGTTTTGCACCGTGGCCCCAGAGGAATGTTGTTTCATTTGGCTGTATTCATGCATGGTTGAATGAGGATTCAGCTTGAACATTAACTTGAACTTGAAGATAATTTAAAGTTATTAAACGAAATATAGCAGGTAAATCACTTTAATCAGTGAACTTCCGAAGAGTCTATCTAACAAAGTGTTTTGAATCCGTAGACTTGCATCCTAGTTTTGTGGCTGCTTAAGTGATTCTTATTGGAAAAACAAGTAATCAAATACAGGGGAAGATAATTTTTTCTTAACACAGTAACGACTCCCTGCTTTAGAATTGGACGCCACAGTAGCATAATGATTAGTGCAACATTATTACAGCTTGAGGTTTTTTGGAGTTCAGGGTTCATTCCATTCTGTAAGGAGTCTCTGCTGTTCTGTGAAGAGTCTCTGTATGTCCTCCCCATGGAATGTGTGGGTTTCCTCCCACAGTCCAAAGATGTACTGGTTAAGTTAATTCATTATTGTAAATTGTCCCGTGATTAGTTAAGTTTAATAGGGTTTGTTAAGGTTATTGAGCCAGTGTGGCTGGAAGGGCCTACTCTATCTGTATTGCTAAAATAAAAAAAACAAACAGTATTAAATCTGGGAAAGATGGAACAAAACTTCAGGAACAAATGTTACCTTGCAGTTGACCTAACACAGCACTCTTCCAGTCTCCACCATCATTGTGATCTGCTTCTTGTTCACCTGCCTCCCCATTGCTCCATCCACACACACCTACCCATTAACCTTCTGCCTTCCCTTGAGTTTATTAATCATTTACTGTAGCTTGTGGCAATAACTAGAGACATGCAAGGTTGATGTTAATAATTCCACTGAGAGCGGTTAATCAAAGAACATGGTGAAGAACATAGGGAACTATACTACAACATGTAATCATCAGCATTGGAACGTCTTGAAAGTAAGAACACTAATTGTTTTTATTTCCTTTTCATGCAAAGTTTCCTATTGGACATATTGAACTGGGAACAATCCAGATTATATTCATCGATTCAATTATAGCTTTCTAGAATCAAGACCACGGGTGTGTAATTCTCAGCCTCCCTGACATTATACGTGTTGAAGAATTGTCAGAAATGAAGCTCCATCCAATACCTTGGCTTTTGTTAGACCAATACTAAGGATATCAAATAAATAAAAGTACTATAGAATAGTTAGACTTAGAGGGCTGACTGTTCTTTTTTATCACCAGCTGTTGGAAACTAAGGTGGGACTACTCCTCAAAGAGGAGGGGACCTCTTATGGAGTCAGGCTGGATGAAGCTCGAAGAGGGAGAGAACTCCAGAACAGGTAAGCAAACTCAAAATGAAGATTGGTACAATGTAGTCAAAGTTTGATCATCTCACCTGCAACAGATTCAATTATTACTGAAACAGAATGAAGTGACTTAATTCAAACTCCAGTTATGCTAATCCAGTATGGTTAGCTTTAAGATTGTTTATTGTCATTCTTCAGTGCACAAGTGTAAGAGAATGAAATGATTGTTATTCCAGATCCAATGCAGCATAAAAACAACAATAAACGTAAAACACTATAAATATAAAAGCAATCCTATAAAACACAATGTACAAGAAAAGTGGCTGTGCATGGGGGATGAAGGGTGCTGAGGGGCTGTGGAGAGGAGTGGATGATGTGGATGTAGTGATGGTGGGGTAGATTAATGGGTGAAGGTGTTGCTCAGCCTGATGGCTTTGGAAAGGAATTGTTTTTGAGTCTAGTGGTCCTGGTGTGGATGCTGCCTATCCTCTTCCCTGATAGGAGTGGGACAAACACTCTATAAGATGTAAGTCAGGAGCTGCTTCACTATACAGATCTGACTGTGAGTACTTCGCCTGACACAACTTGTTCTCTCTCTCAACTAAATTTAAAAGTGCCTCAGCCCCATGCCTACAGATCATAATCCATCTTGAAATTGGGGATTAGAATAGATTAAAAGGTTGGGGGGGGGGGGGAGAAAGGGGTTGTGTGGTCAAGGCTGTAAGGCAACGGGATACCACTTGTTTTGAGGATAAACACAAGTATGATATAATTGGACAATATTGCTTCTTTCCATGTGAATGAAGCTGCCTTCAGAAGCAGAGACTGATACAGTAAAGTGACACAGATTGCACTTAATTATGTAGCAATTACCAAAAACTGTGTCAGTGAAAGATGAGGATAAATGTCCATTGTTACTAAGTGAGGTTAACTTAGTGGAATGGCCCCTGATAGTTAAAGAATCCCATTCATTTCTCTACCATTGATTTCCATAGAATGATATAGATTCTACAATGGATGGGAGACACATGTGATATATCTTCCTTCCTCTTGTCAAAATGATTATGGTTTAGGTTTTAGAAGTATGGAATCATAGACAAAGCATGTATTTACACTTTCCATCACTAGGCTCATAGCCCTGCAGATCTGTCTGTTCAACCACATGTCAAAGTAAATGTGATGAGGGCTTTTCCCTTCACCATACTTTAAGGCAGTGAGTTCCAAACATCAAATATCCTTTCCTCACCTACCTATTAATCCCTTTGTTACTTACTTGAATCCATTCTCTCACATTATAATCCTCTGATAAGGGAATAGGTACTTCTTTTACTCTTTCTAGACCCCTCAGAGTTTCATATAGCTCAATTAAGTCTGCCGTTTCTTCTCTGTTCCAAGGGAAACAATTCTGCTTTATCCAATCTAGCTTCATAATAGCCTCCTTGTAAATCTCTGAAGATTCTGCACTGTAATTATATTTTTCCGGTAATGTGATGACTAGATCTGGACTCAGTACTTAAGTCTTTTGTATTCAGCTCTACCAAAACCTCCCTACTCTCACATTGCTTGTACCCAGTAATAAGGAAAATCACCTCGTTAATAACGTAAAGGTACTAAAAATACAGATTTTTAGTATCTACCAATCTAATTGTCACTTGTAAGGCACAAACATGCCATGGTGTGTTTTGTTTCTCTAGGTCATTCAATATCCTAACATTTATTGTCTATTCCCTTGCCTTGTACCTCCCCAAATACATTACCTTACACTTCTCTACATTAAATGTCATTTGCAACTTTTCAGCCTGTAGCTTCTGGTAGTCTAACCTTTTTTTCTTACACTGTCAGTTACACTGATATTTTTATTATCTGCAAACTTGTTTATTTTGTCCCTACAATTAAATCTACCGGTATGTCTTTAACAAATATTGCAAAAAGCAAACGATTGGATAATGTGGAAGCCTACAGGGCAAAAAACCTCCAGTCACAAAATATTGGTGAAGCATTACCCTTCACTTCATGCCACTAAGGATAATTTTGGATTTAATTTTTCATTCCCTTAGATTCCTTTGGCTTTTATTTTCTAACCAGCCTATAGTGTAAGACCTTGCTAAAAGTCATATTGACTACATCAAGTTATCCAATAACTATATGAGTAACCCCGCCTGAATGTTATCATCCAGCTTTGCATGACTTTAGTTTCTACCTACATTGCCATGCAATTTTGCTTTTGAAACATTTTGTAGGATCTAAATGATATCATGAAATGCACCAAAATGGAGCAATTCATATTTGCAACCCCCCCCCCCCCAGCTCCCATATTCCAGTAAGAGAGTCTACCCTTCTGAAGGTGTGTATCAGAAAAAATGTAGAGCAAAATTTGCCCTTCACTCTGAGTCAGGTAATTAATCAAATAAGACAGAGGAGCAGAATTAGGCCATTCAGCCCATCAAGTCTGCTGCGCCGTTCAATCATGGCTGATTTATTTTCCCTCTCAAGCCCATTCTCCTGCCTTCTCCCCATAACTTTGATGCCCTTAATAATCAAGAACCTATCTAGCTGCAAATGGGCATCTAAATTTCTGGTGGGCCCTTCGGCAGGTAGAGCTCCTTCTTGAGTACACAGTATGAAGTTAAACATTTTGGTATCCAGCTTCAATTCTTTGTGATAGGAACTGAGAAACAAGTTATTGAGTTATCGAGTAAGGCTGCCATTATTTATTTTCAACAGGATCTGGTGCTTGGAAGACGAAATTGAGCATTTTAATCAAAAATTAGGACAACTGACCTCGAAGAGAAGAGATCCCGAGCCTACAGTGTCCTGTTATCTGAGGGAGGAGAACAGAGAGGTGGTTATATGCTTTTACACACAAAATAAATAGTTGATTCATTCTACATCATTTCCAAGATGAAAGGTGACATTTCTCTATCCCGCTCTCACAAAGCATTGTACTGCTAGCAAAAGGTTTTTGAATATATCCACTGTTTTATGCAAATGATGAGCAGTTTGCACAAGCTGATAGTGACCAGGTTATTTGCTGAAGGCTGACAGATTGGCCAGGGAACTGAGAAGGACTACTTTTCCCTTCAGAGAAAACATTTTGTATTGTTAAGTTGAGATGTTAAACCAAGGTCCTGCCTGCCTTCTGACAATGCAGGCCTTCCTCAACCTTGCGCTAGTTATCAGCTGATTTTTTTGCACTCAGAGTTCTGTAGCAGGAGTTGAACTCGCAACCTTCTAACAGAGGCATAACAAGCGCTAAAAGGTGAGCTCTACTGGGTTGGGAGTGTTAGACCCATTAACACGACAGATTAATTCAATGATCCATAAAAACATTGAAACTAGAAAGCAGAAACAGAAGTAGGTCATTTGGGTATAATCCATCCATTCAATATGATCATACCTATCATTCACTTCAGTACCCTGTTCTAACCTTCTCCCTGCTTGCCATTCTAACATCCATCCATGGACGAACACATTGCTGGCTTTAAGAGAAGAGCGTGGTGTGCCTAGATTCTGGCCTAACCTCTAATTCTTCCACATCGCTGTCCCTAGACCCTAACCTGAGCCCTAACTTTCCTCTCTGTCCTCCAAACTATCACTAGAAACCTTAAAAAAAACCAACTAAATCTGAGCAACAACCTCGATGGAGATCACAACTCGGTGCCATATTGACTAGAGTCACTCTTAATACAAGATATGAATAGTGTTTGCATTCTGACATGGATTATTAATCTAAATTGTACTGGACACAAGCTTTATTGTATGAGAGCAGATTCAGATCCAGTTGTGGTATGATATATAACCCTTATGCTGCATACCGCAACTACTTCGTATTTCAACTATAGCTGAAATTAATTAGCTTCAGCCGGCAATGATTACTCAGCTGATGCCTTTCCTTTTTCATTGGATTAGCACCATTTAAAACCCATACTTAAGGAAAAATTGGCAACCATTGGCTTCCTCAAGAGGGGGTATTGTCTGCTGGGCAAAAGCCTGTGTTTAACTTAATGCCAATGAGAAAAATTAGTTCCATCTTGTTTAGAGAACAAGGCTTCCATCTTATGGTCTTCATGAAACAGGATTTATGTAAACATAGCAAGCCCAGGCATGCTGATTGTACCACAAAGGCTCTGGCAGTTTTATTGTTTATTAATTGTTTCTGTTGTGACTAAATTGAATAGGCTTTGTGAATGACTTTATGAACAGTGTGCACTGTACCTGGAGTTATAAAAGTCGGCCAGGGGTCCTAAATGTCTCTTGAAGACTGAAGAAATTTGTCAGCATGGATATGCCTGGTCAGTGGCAATTTTCCTGGGAAGAATTCTTCCTATGGTTTGGAGGAATGCTATGTCGTTAACTATTTGACATAGCATATATTGCAGTTTGAAATTTTGATATAGGGGCAATGGTAGATCTGGTAATCATAGCCTTTGGACAGATCACACAGGATGAGCAACAGAAGAAAACAGGGAAGGTAATGAAAGACACTATGTAACGCTAATTTTTTCAACTGGTTTTCCATTGGGGTCGTGGACTAAGGTCAAACCCATGATTGGCAAGTCTTAGGTTTGGTATTGTTGGAAGGACTGTTTTGGCACCTATGCAAATATGTGACGTAAGCAAAGTCCAGAGAACAAAGCCAAAGGATGAAGTTCAGAGCTCGGCAAGCCGGTGGTTGAAGACCAGTTGACTTGACCAGACATCAGAGGCCAATGTCTGCGAGACTGAGCAGGGACTGGAGGTTGGAGGCCAGATACCTGAGAGTCCAGGGCCAAGAACAGGAGGCCTGCTCAGGGTTTGGAGGCCTGTCTGTGTATGTGAATGGGTGGGTGGGAAAGGGGCTTGTTTTGCTCTTGTTGTCTTGTTTTGTTTCATTGTTGCTGCTTGTATTGTTCTGCTGAACATTGTGGGCATGCTGTGTCAGTGCCAGAATTTGTGGCAATTCTTGCAGGCTGCCCCAGCACATCCTTGAGTATGCTGATTGTTAATGCAGGTGATGCATTTCACTCTGTTTCAATGTACATGTGATAAACAAATATAAATCTAATCTAAATCAAAATTTTCTGTCATGGACTAGTCGTCAGAATTGTAAAAAAGAGAAAAGAAAAGTGAGTTGAGTAAGACTACGCTGGTTAGAAAATATGCAAGTGAATCAGTGCTTCACCTGGAAGGACTGTTTTTGGCACCCACACAAGCATAGGAAACACAATACCTCTTCCTTTCCCACCATTCAGGAGACTGCAATTCACTTGAACTTCTAGGGTGCTAAATTTGGTGTTCATAGTGTGGCTCCTCTGCATTGGACAACTAAATATAGATTTGTAAACCGTTTTGTGGAACACCTGCATTAAATCCATGTGTGTGGCGATAAACATCCAGTTACTGGTATGTTTGTTCTTAATAAAGACAAGCTTGGCAGGGGTTTACATTAGAACATTTTATACTGAACTGCTGCACAACCCTGTGCACGTGCAACCAGGTCACCCTCGTTGCTTCTGCTTCTAGGGGAACCCCATGCATTGTCCACTGGCATTTGAAGTCCTTTATTATGCACAGATAATAACACAAGTCTATGTCAATGCTGTAGTGGCATTTGCACCAGACTTCAGGGCAAGAGGTCCTGGGTTCAAATCCAGCCGACTCTTTGCCCAGGTTCCACTGGTGTTGGGTTGAGGGCTCAGCTAGCAACCTGACCTTGTAAAACAGACACTAAAAAAACAGCAAAGGTGCCACCCCATGTGCCAAAATTGAGGCGTGTGAGGAATTAAATAAGTAATAACACATCTTGTACTTGACTGAAAAACAAACACAATACCATGTGTTCCTACTGTAAGCCTGCAGGGAGCAATTATCCTTTCCAACAAAAATGTCTACATTCTGTAACTAGTCTCTTTTCTCATTTTTTTGTGAATTTTCAACTGTTCAACATTTCAGCTTCAATTGTAATGAGCAACTGCAGCCCCTTATCCACTCAACAACTTTCAGTCAGTCTCTGAGGTGATTTAATGGCCCTTTTTAGTCTGCTATATGTTTCCACTGGTGTGTTACTTGTAATTGTGCCACCAATGTTCATGTCTTTCTGAGAACTCTGATCGATATGTTCATTTCTTGCATATGCTGGATCTTTGGTGTACTAATGGGGTGACACCGTGGGTTGGAGCTTGTGGTCATAGATACACACGGTTCCTTCTCAGAAGTGTCCCTTGCTCTGTTTCGGTCTCATAGGAATGTGGAGCTACTTCCTCTTGCACATATTCCTGTATGCCAGAATCATTATCTCAGATTTCCAGGCATCAGGATGATAGTAGGCCTTTTGCAGTCTTGTCATGATACTCTTTCTGTTTTTCTTTCCCTTTCACCTTAGACAATTTGACCCTGTGTACTCCTTTTTCATGCATTGGAAGGTTAGTGCACATGTGTTAACACAAAGTACACTGCAAATGCTGTGGTCAAATCAACATATACAAATAAGCAGTACAACAAGTATAAACAGTCCTGACGAAGGGTCTCGGCCCGAAACATTGACTGCTCCTTTCAACAGATGCTGCCCAACCTGCTTAGTGCATATGTGTTGATCCATCAGCATTTGGGCTGGTGGAAAGCCATTCTACAGTGGAGCACTTTTGACCATTTTGCACTTTCTTCAGGAGGCCTTTCACTACCTTGACTGAACTACATTTTGCGTGATATGAACTTGAAGTTGTGTGTTAAAACCCCCAAACATTGGCAAAAGACTCAAATTCACAGCTCAAAAATTGTGGACACTACTTCACATTGAACTCCATGCCTTGCAGTTTTCAGGAAAGCGACAGCTGCTTTGCTGGATGTTGATTGCAGTGAGCCAACCTTTGGTAATTGGAAAAGTAGTCTATTACAACAAAATGATGACTCAAATCCACTCCAACTTTGAAGTACAGTCTCTCTAGGACAGGGTGTAGTGTAAGTGGTTCTACTTGCTGCTTTGGTCTGCAGGTAAGATATATTTCAATGAAGCTGGCTAATTGGTTCATTCTTGGCCAGTATGTCACCTCATGAGCTCTATGTTTACTTTCTTCCTCACCAAGATGCCCATCATGTATCTTCTTAGTTGCTGGCCATCCTTTCTGTATTGACTCTTTGAGTACTTTCATTGTTTCATCTGTCCCCACTGCTGTCCTAATCTACTGTGTTCTATCGGGAGATACTGGACTGGAGGTGTCAATCATGTCCACGCAGGCCTGTATATCTGCCCACAAAGGTCATGTGGTTAGTTTTATGGTAGACTTCTGGTATGGGCAGAATCCCATGCGGTAGCTGAAGAAAATGATCTCTTCCCTGTGGTGTGTTAAAAGTACAGTCTCGAATTTGCCTCATCAAGCTTCATCTGCCAAAACACAGATGATGCATCAAGCTTGCTAAGCTAAGACCTGCAATCTGGGACATGATTTTCTCCCATGTTGGCAATTTTTAAAATGCTCTCTCTTGATGGCTTTATTAAGATCTCTTGGGTCAAGACATGTCCGCAATGCTCCATTTTTTCCTTTGTGCAACGACCAGTGAGCTCACCCAATCTTCAATCTTCTGTATGACATTTATCTGTTCCATTCTAGTTCTTATTTATGTTCATCTCTAAGTGGAAACAGAACTTTCCTGTTTGCTTGGACAACAGGAGTCACTGTCTCTTGTTCATTTGTATGAATTTTTGTGTACATTAGCTAAACATTAAAGCTCCTCAAAGGCACCTGCATACTCTTCCAGGAATGTTGTATGATCATATTTGGTCTGTGAAGCCACTGTGAAAGCTCTTTTCACTAGGCTGAGCTTTTCACATGCACACAGACCTAACATTGGGTGTACTCTCTTTTCTACAATCAGGAGCTGTGAACTTAGATGCCGTCCCTTGTGCTTGAAGGTCATTCCTTTTACTGGAATGTCCTCTCCAGTGAGGCTGTCACTTTTAACTTCACTAGGTAAATCTTGCTCTTTACTTTAAGGCTTTTGTAATCATTCTTGGATAACAGATTCACCTGGGCTCTGGTGTCAAGCTTGAATGGTATTTCTGTCTCACTTACAGCCACTGGAATGACCCATTCTGTTTTACCAGCACCAACAGTGTGTAAAGAATCCATAAAGAATTCCTCCATTTTCTCATCAGCCGCGAGCACCTTTCTCTTGGTAGCCCCAGTTTTGCAGTGCTTTGCAAAATGGTTTTTCTTCCCACAATTATTGCAGGACTTTCCATAAGCTAGACATGTCTTTGGAATGTGACTACTTCTACATTTGCTGTCTGAGCCTTCCTTTTGGCTTTGCTGTTGCTTTGAGAAATGCCTTATGCACTGCTCCTCTGTGTTCACAGCATGCACTGTTGTGTCTGCCCTGTACAGCTTCTTAGCTTGAGCTCATGTGGTCTCTGCTGCCCTACACACATTCACAGCCTTTTCCAGTGTCAAATATTATACATGCAACAGTCTTTCTTTGAGTCCACTATGTGGAATTCTACAAACTATTCTGTCTCTAACTAGTCAGCTTCTCAAATCTCCAAATTCACAGGACTTACACAGTGTGTGAAGGTCAGCTAAGTATTGGTTGAAGCTAACCACTGGAAAAAACATATCTCTCAAATGTGATGATTTTACTTGGGACAAAATACTCCTTAAATTTTGTCATCAGAGTGTCCAATGTAAAAGCTGTCTCATCAATTTGAAAGCTGTTTTAGATGTCTTGCCTATTACATGCAGAAAAATAGATGCTTTCCACTTTTCATCAATCTCTCCCACTCCGCTAACAGCTGAACATATATTGAATCCCTGTTTGAAGTGTTAGATTGCCAGTAAGCTGCATTGGTGCGGGAGAACTTAGCTTATCTGTGATGGGAGCTCTGAGCCTCCCACCTGAATCTCTGTCAGTGAAACTGGTGACTTCTGAACTTCTGGAACAACGTGCTCTCTCTTGCTTCACTGGCCAGCTTCCCTCCGTCACTTGCTGCTAGCACCTTTCCTGCTCAGTCGTGCACGGTATGTATTTACTCTCTGTGTTTAGACCTCATGCCATCCTCTGACACCATGTTATGTTCTAAATAAAGACAAACCTGGCGTGGGTTTACATTATAACATCTTATAACGGAACTGCTGGTCAACCCTGTGCACATGCAACCAGGTTGCTATTGTGGCTTCCGGTTCAGGGTGAACACCTCACATTGCCCACTGGGGATGAAGTTCCTTATTATGTATACTTAATAACACAGTTGCCAAGCATTTTAATTCACCACCCCACTCCATCTGTGACCGCCCTGCATTGCTACAATGAGACTCAATGCATGCTTGAGGAATAACACCTCATCTTTTATCGGGGCATGTTGAAACCTACAGGACTCAAATGTCAAATTCTCCATGACTCATTCTTTCATTTCTGCTTGGCATAATTTTTGCTCAGTTCTTTTATTCGTATAGTCTACCCTATTGGGCTTGACCCACAACTTTGCTATATAACACAGGCAGGAAAGAACACTTTGCTTTCAACTACTGCTATAACTGCCTCCATTAACCCATTTAGCTCCGCCAATCGGAGGTATTATCTTGTTCTACACAGCTCTCCCCAATCCTTACTGTCACTGAAAACCAACACATTTTTTTCTTCCTTGCATTTCCAGTCCTGAAAAAGGGTCCCAGAACTGGAACATCAACTGTTTCTGTGTCTACTGCTGCTGCCTGATCTGCTGAATCTCTCCAGTATTTTCAGTTTTAATTAGCAGGAAAAGAGTATTTATAGTTGTTCAGTCTTGGAGACTGGAGTTTCAGACATAATGTTTTAGACAAAACAATGAACAAATAAATACATGTACTCAAGAGTTACAGTAATAATATAAATAGTAATAGTATAAAGGTCTCACATAGTGTGTGTAGCCTTGAATAAGACACTTGTGTTAGTTTAAATTAAAATAAATCTAAGAGCCAGAAAGTCTATAGTCATTGTAACCCTTAACTTTTTTATCTCTGATGTTCAGTGGGAGGGGTGAAGAAACTTTAGATATATGCCCATTATTAGAATAAAATACATAAACTAGAATATTATCAACTCCCATGATAAGCAGCAATAACACTCTTCATAATCGTTCCAAAATAGCTTGGCATATACTTTCAATTGCATTTACATGGTTATAGATTAATGTAATAAAATTGCATTTTTGACACATGCCCTATATTGTAAATATTTTACAAAGTTCTCCCAGCACTGCACAACATTTCCTTTCTAAATAGATAACAAGCCAACTTAGTAAAATTATACCAAAATGGGTAATAGTATTAACAGAAATAGCCCAAGATAACTATTTCATTTAAATTTTCCTCCAAGTGCCTAAAAGAATGTCCCCAATGCCCCATGGAACCCCCACTTTGTGCAGTATCTCATCACTTCAATCTTAACTTTAATCTTAACAGTGGAGTGTGCAAATCACAGATATAAAGATGGGCAAAATTTCTTTGCCAAGGGATTGAAAAGCATTGAAGCAGTTAAGTTAGCAGGGTTGATTTTATCTCTGGTGTAAAAACACAAATATGATTTTAAGTTTAGAACACTGCCTGGATAGTTTTAATGTGCAATTGCTAGGAGATCATCCTGAATACTATATTGACATTGCACTTTCTCTCAATTCTGTAGCAACTCCCAGTGGTACCAAATCCATTAGAATGTGTCAGAATATTGCATGAGGTTAAAGGACATCCAAAGTACATAAAGCACCACAGATAAAATGGGTATTCATGACCTGTGTATTATTTCAAAATATGAACAGCATAGATTTCAGTATTACTGTAACTCTTGAGTACATGTATTTATTTGTTAATTGTTTTGTCTAAAACTTCAGTCTCCAAGATCGAACAACTATAAATAAATTCTTGTTCTGCCAATTAAAACAGAAGAAGCTGGAAGCATTGAGCAAATCAGGCAACATCAGTAGAAAAAGAAACAGATTCAAGTAGAAAGGAACAATGAATAATAAAGATGGACATTACAATCTGTTCTTTGGAATTTCAGAGGCTCATTCTCTGAGTGGCTACATCACTTTATGTTTTCCATCTGCTTTTCCTCCTATTTTCTCTCTCACTGTCACTCTCATTCTCATTCTCACACTCAAGCACACAGATCCCATATTTCATCTTATTGATCTTGCAAAATAATTACCAATTTCCTGAACTATCTGACCCCTGAGCATTTCAAACCTACGTTTTATGTTTTATTCATTACTTGATTCTGGTCAAGATGGCACCAGCATACAACACTCCCTCAGTCAACATCTTCCAGATAGCTCACAAAAATAGCTCTTCTTACTTCTCTTACATCTGTTTTTCACCTTAAATGTGTTTGCGGGACTGTTAGAGCCTGCGTTTTACAGTTTGGAGATTGTTTGAGTGATCCAGAACTTTGCTGTTTCTGAGAAGATTCCAGGAAGTGTTCATATACTCGGATGGTCTCGATGTGAGGAAATGTCGAGACAGCGCGAGCCAATGTTCGACTCCATTTTGCCGTTTAAAACGTCCATTAATTGCCGATTAAAGAGTTAAGAAAGATTGAGACATCGAGGTGAATGTGGAAGGTGAGCAAGGTTTTCAGTGCTGACTGCCTGCGTTTTGATCACTGCCAGAGCAGTATTCTGTGAGTGGTCTATCACTGTATGGATCACTGTGGCAGCCAGCTAGGCCTCTCTGCCTCGTGTGGTGTCCCTCTCCTTCGATGAATGTCAGTGGTATCATAAGATGGTACTGTGGTTCTGCGATTCTGGATTGGACTATTGTGTTTATGCTCTGTGGACATTTTCAGACTTGTGTTTTTCAATATTCTGTGTTTCTTATCACTCGTTTCTTTTCTGTTTTGTTGTGCGAGGGAAGGGTGTTTGGGAGTTAATATTCTGTTGTGTTCTACGTATTCGTTTTTGTGTGGGGGAGGTATCATTTTTTGGGCGGGGTCAATGTTCCTGTTCTATTTTGTGTGGGGGGGTGGGGGTTTTGGGGGGGATTGATGATCAGGAAGCCATTCTTTTTTGTGGGGGGGGTTTGATGTCTCTCTCTCTGAACGACTTTCATGTTCTTTGTTTAGAGTTGTGTATGGATACATGCTTTGATCATACAGTAAATGAATGTTTGAACCTTCGTTCCACTTCTACTTCTGCATATCGAACTATTCCTGATATTCTTGTTTACTCTCCTCAAACTAATAAACCCACTCACCGATTTAATGGCATTCTGCCACAAATGATGTTTGCTTCATTATTACAGTCCCTGGCCTACTTCAACTCAATCCTTTTTTATTTCTTTTCATCAATATTGTTTCAAATACCATATTGTGGCACTTTTGTGCAGTAGATTTTATGTTTTAATTCTTTCCTTGTTAATCTGTTTGCTTCCAACATAACACACAATCTAATCTGTGCCATACACTTCATGCAATGTTTAAAACATCAATCTGTTCTAATACATTCTTAGTACATGATGATGTTTTTGACCTAATGCTTTACTATTTGAACTTAAACTGTGTTAATACTGTACATGTTTTATTTGCTTTAGAATCTCTAACTCAAAGTTTCCAATTTTTACAAACTGTTGCCTTATATCAACAATACAGAAAAAGTTAAATCATGTCAGAAACAGTTTAGTAAGGTTTTACATTTAAAATTTAACTACTTGCTTAGTCTATCTCTTACAAATTTCTGCCTTGAGGGCAAGTTATCTTTATGACGACCATTTTAACTTCTCTCATGTACCTAATAAAGTGGCCACTAAATGTATGTTCATGGTCTTTTGCTACAGGAGCCCATCTATTTCAAGGTTTAATGTGTCATTCATTCAAAGATACTCCTCTGCACACCACTGTTTTATGAGATTATTCAGAGAGCATACAGCCATTTCTGTGAAACCAGAGACACGAGACTCATAAGGCAGGGCACTCAGACCCTAATGGACCATAAGTCCACTCTGCACGTCAACAACAGTGATGCCTCTCTTCCTGCTTGTTGGATGTCTTTAACACTCGATTTGATGCACACAACTACGTGCCATTGCATAAGGCTCCCCTTTCCCCTGAGAAGCAGGCAGTCTGGCCACAGCTGACGTTCAAGTCAAGTTTATTGTCATCTGTCTGTACATATATACAACCAACCAAACCAACATTCCTCCAGACCACGGTGCACCCACACAACATATATCGCACACAGCACATAAACCAAAATATTATACTATAAATAGTTAATAAAGTTCAAAGCGCATGTTGTGCACAGCACAAGTAAACAGCTTGCTGTCTGAGTAATGAGACCTTGGTGGTGACATGGTATTCATTAGTCTCACAGCCTGAGGGAGGAAGCTGTTATCCAGTCCTGGTGCCTTTGTACCTCCTTCCTGATGGTAGTGGGTTAGGGTTGGTAGGGATTTTGGGCCTTCGTTTGTAACAGCCCTGGTAAATGTCACAGATAGTGAGGGAGGAAGACCTCGGTGATCCTCTCAGCGGTTTTTGCTATCCTCTGCAGGTTCTTGAGGTCCGATGCCTTGCAGCTTCCGTATCACACCATGGTGCAGCCACACAGGGTACTCTCGATGGTGCTCCTGTAAAAAGTTGTTAAACTGGGGTCAGGGAGCATTGCACGCCTCAATCTCCTCAAAAAGTGTAGACGTTGCTGGGCCTTCTTCATTAGTGAGGAGCTATTCAGGGTCCAGGTTAGATTGCCTATTATGTGCACACCAAGGAACTTTGTGCTCTTCACTCTCTCCATGGTAGAGCCATTGATGTGCAATGGAGAGTGGTTGAATTTCGCTATCATCTGTCAAGAAGTCCAAGATCCAGTTACAGAGAGGGTGTTGAGTCCCAACGAGGAGAATTTACCCACCAGCCTCTGAGGGATCATCGTGTTAAACACCAAGCTGAAGTTGACAAACAACATCCTGGTATAAGAGGCATTGTTTCCAATGTGGGACAGGATGGAGTGGAGGGCCGAGGCTATGGCATCATCAGTGGATGGTTTGAGCAGTGACCGAACTAGAAAGAGTCTATTGTAACTGGCATGTGGGATTTTATATGATCCTTACCAGCCACTCAAAACACTTCATGATTGATGAAGTCAGTGCCACTCGGCAGTAAACCTTTAGGTGAATTACTGTTGTTCTCTTGAGCACCAGAATGGTCGCAGCTTCAAGGTGGCTCCTATCATCCCAGTACCCGAGAAGGTGACAGTAACTTTCCTCAATGACTACCGTACAGTGGCACTGACCTCAACAATAATGAAATGTTTTGAGTGGCTGTTCATGGATTGTATTAATTCCTATCTTCCTGCTACAGTGGACCATTTCCAGTTCACTTATCAGCCAGATCAGTCCATTGATTATGCCATCGCCGCTGCACTCCGTTTCATCCTGTCCCAGCTGGAAAATGGTGCCTCACATGCCAGGATGTGGTGTATCAACTTCATGTTGGCTTTTAAAATGATCATGCCTCCAACGCTGGTGGGTAAGCTGTCCTCATTGGGTCTCAACACCTCTCTCTGTAACTGCATCTTGGACTCCTTGACAGAGAGGGCACAGTCAGAAACGTCTCTAGCTTTATTACACTGAGCACTGGCGACCCCAGGGCTGTGTGCTCAGCTTGCTGCTTTACTGTTAGATCCAATTCTAATTGAATCATCGTTCGCTGATGACACATCAGTGGTTGGCCTCATCAACACCAACAAAAAGACACTAATAGAGAGGAGGTAGAGCAGCTGGTAGAGTGGTGAAAGCACAACTTGAGTCTCAGTGTAGATAGGACCAAAGAAATGATTGTGGACTTCAGGAAGGTGCAGGCTGACCACTCCTCACTGTACATAGGTGGCTTCTCTGTGGAGAGAGTTAGGGGAGCCAAATTTCTGGGAGTGCTCATAAAAGGTGAACTCACCTGATCCCTCAACACCATCTCTTTGGTCAATAAAGCACCACAGCGTCTCCACTTCCTGAGGAGAATGAGGCGAGAAAGGCTCTCAACCCTCTCCCTATTCAGGCAGCATTGAGAATGTCCTGACCAGTTGCATCACTGTCTGTTACGGTATCTGACTGCAAATCCCTACAAAGGATTATGAGGACTGCCAAGTGGATCATCGGAGTCTCCCTTCTACCCATCAGAAATATTTATCTGAAACGCTATGTATGCAGGGCCCTTAACATTGTCAATGATCCCTCCCATTTAACTAACAATATCTTTGACCCCCTACAACCCCAACCATCAGGCAGGTGGTACCCGTAGCATCAGGACAGGAACGGTTAGGATGGGAAGCAGCTACGTCCTCCAGGCATAAAGACTACTGAACTCCCTGCCACCAACCAGGGCTCATCATGTACGAAGTGCTAGTAGCATTATACTCTTTAACTTGTGTCATAAATGTACCTTATTATTTGTTAATTTATTTATGGTAATACTACTTTATATGTTGTGTGTGTGAGTTATATGTACTGCATTGTGCATCTTGGTCTGGAGGAACATTGCTTTATTTGCTGGTATAACAGTATGTTTGACTTGAACTTGATCACGTGGTTATTTGAGTTACTGTCACCCTCCTATCAGCTTGAACCATTCTCCTCTGACCTCTCATTAACAAGGCGTTTTCAGCTACCGAACTGCCACTCATTGGATGTTTTATTGTGTTTTACATCATTCTCTGTAAACTCTCGAAACTGTTGTGTGTGAAAATCTCAGGAGACCAACAATTTCTGAGTTCCTCAAACCACTCCATCTGGCACCAACAATTGTTTCAGTCAGTCCTCATTCTGATACCTTGTCTGAGCAACAACCAAATCTCTTGACCATGTCTGTATGCTTTTATGCATTGAGCTGGTGTCGCATGATTGGCTGGTTACATAATTGTGTGAACAAGCAGATTTGCTTAATAAAGCGGCCACTAAATTTATATGTCCATGCTTATTCAATTTCCAGGGATTTTGAGTTGTAATCATATTTAGTTATGATTTTGTTTGGTGCTTGATGAGCTGTATTAAATCTGTATTTTTTTCTAATGCAGAGAAGAAATGTTGATGCTTTTCCCATGTCCTTATCTTGAATATCTGGACCAGGAACATGTATTATATGAGTCAGTACTTTATAGCTGCCTACCTTGTGCCGCTTGTGTTTGGTTAAATAGATGTCAGCTTATTCTTGATTAAGCGTAGCTTTGCTCTGTCTCAATAATTAAAGAGCTCTGAGATACATGTGTTTATTCAAAATGGTTGTCATACCCAGGGAGCGGGGATAAGCTGCCACTACCTATAAAGTGCTCCCAATGGCATGCATCTCAAATTAGCCTCTGATAATCAAGCCCAACTTCTGGCTTCACGTGGCAGAACTGACAGGAGAAGGGGTGAAAGTAAGTCACTGGTGCCTTAGATCCAGTTGCTTCGGGCAGGTGGAACTCGTTAGCCTGGGAAGGAAACACATCTAGGAGAAGGAAAACTCTGATTAATACCTCCACTTAATGGCTTTGGGAGTAAACCCTGAGGAAGAAATCCAGAGTCAGAGCCCCTAAGGCATTCTGATGTTGATTCAATGTCATTCTGGCAGCTCCTACAGTTCAGCTGTCATCAAAAAGTTATGCCTGGCATCCCTTTTGACATCAGCATCTAGACCAAGAGGAGGATTGTGATGCTTGGGCAACTCATGGTCTTCATACACCTCCTGCCCAGGATTTGGTGACACCAATCTTCACAAGCAACTCAAGACCTGGGGCGATGGGCGAGTGGCAATGGTGGCAGGCATAAGATGGTGCTGGGAGCCATTAGTCGTGGACCTGCACTCAGGCAGCCAAGGCAGGATGGTTGCTCTCTTCTCACGAGGCAGGGGCAGTGTTCGGCAGCCATCTTTGCGTCAGAGCAGACATCTTTGAGGGACTGCACTGCTCCCCCCTCACAGGAAAGGGACCTAAAGAATGCTTGCCTCACCCTATCATGTCAGCATACCACAGCTGACCGGCCATGTATTTTGCAGTCGAACTACCTAAAAAACCACAAAAGAAAGAAGAACCATCAGAAAGCTGAACAAACTCTGTGCTGGAACCTGGAACGTCAGGACATTCATGGACAACAATGCGAGGAACAGACCAGAGAGGTGACCTGCACTTGTAGGACACGTGCTTGTAGTACAACGTCAACATTGCAGCGTTCAGTGAGGCACGCCTGGCCTAGACTGGTGAAATCACAGAAGTAGGGGCTGGCTACATGTTTTTTTGGAGTGGCAAGGGAAAGGATGAAGCTAGAGACACAATCTCTAGCCATTGCCATCTGGTCCACAATCACTAAGAACCTGGAGTCCCACCCCAGAAGCATCAATGATCTCCTCATGGTAATGAAGCTGCCTCTGAAAGCCAAGATCAGTGCCTACACACCCACTATGACCTACAGCTCTGAACAGGACAAACTGTTCTACCAGGAACTTGGCCAGCTATTACACTCTGTCCCCAAAGATGACAAGATTCTGCTGCTTGGCAACTTTAATGCCCGAGTAGGCAGTGACCATCAGGTTTGGCCAGAAGTCACTGGCAACCTTGGCCTTGGAAAGGAGAATTCAAATGGGCAGGTACTACTTACCTTCTGTGCATAAAATTGGCTGACAACCATCAACACCTTCTTGCGGCTTCCAGACATCTGCAAGGCAACCTGGATGCACCTGTACTCCAAAAACTGACACCTGGTTGATTACATAATCACAACGTGCCAGGACATCAGGGATGTGATCATCACCAGAGCGATGAGGGGTGCAGACTGCTGGACCGACCACATCCTGCTGAGAAGTGAGCTGCTATTTCAGATCGCCAGGGCACACAGGCACCAGCAGGCTGACACTAAGCGGAAGCAGAACATTCAACAGCTCGGTGAACCCAGCATCAAAGAAGATCTGATCAGTAAACTGGAGGAACAACTTGAGCAACTGCCTGAGGAAACAGACCCAGAAACAGTATGGGCTGTCTTCAGAGACACCCTGTACAGCACTGCAAGTGCTGTTCTCGGGCATCCCAAGAGGAAGCATCAGGATTGGTTCGATGTGAACAACTCTGACATCATCATCCTTCAAGCAGAAGCAGAAAGCCTTGGCAAGCTGGCTCAATGACAAATAGTCAGTCTCCAAACATGACTGCTTGAAGCACCTCTGTAGTAAGGTCCATGCTGAGCTGTGGAAGATGAGAGATCAGTGGTGGGAGGCCAAAGCGGCAGAGCATCAGCACTATGCTGACCAGAACAACACAAAGATGTTTTTGATGGTCTAAAGGCAGTGTACGGACCTTCCTCCAACATCATGGCACCAGTCTGCTCCTTGGATGGAGCGCTCCTCACTGACAAAGGCGACATTGTCCAACGCTGGGCCGGCCACTTCAACCAGCTGCTGAACAGACCATCCCAGACAGATGACCAGGCCATAGAAGACGTGGCCCAGCACCCAGTCTTGGAGGCCTTTGATCCCTCTACATTGGTAGAAGCTAGAAAGGCAGTCAACCAGCTGCAGCCAGGTAAGGCCCCTAGCCTGGATGGGATTCAAGGAGAGTGGCAACACCCTCCTTCAGAGGCTGACAGAGCTCATGCAGCAGTTCTGGGAGAAAGCCTGTGTGCCACAGGACTTCAGGGATGCAAACGCCATCCAACTGTACAAGAACAAGGGGACAGGGCATCCTGTGACAGTCACAGGGGGATATCTCTCTTGAGCATAGCTGGGAAGATCATGGCCCGTGTCATACCAAACAGGATTACCTCTCACCTCCTCGATGACGTTGTCTCAGAGGGCCAATGTGGTTGCAGATCTAACAGACGGACAGTGAACATGATCTTTGCTAGTCAGACAGATCCAGGAGAAGTGCCAGGAACAGATCCAGAATTTCTACGTCCTCTTTGTGGACCTGACAAAGGCATTTGATACCCTCAGTTGCTCAGGCCTTTGGCTCATTGTTACCAAGTTAAGACTGCCCCCCTCCCCCAAAGGCTGGTCAGCATTGTCAGGTCATTCCATGATGACATGATGGCCAGGGTCATCGGAAACGGCTGAACCTCTAACCCTTTCCTAGTAACTATCGGTGTCAACCAGGGCTGTGTCTCACACCTACTCTGTTCAGCCTGCTGTTTGCCGTGAAGCTGTTCTCTGTTCTTTCACAGACTGATGCAGGAATAACAATTCGCTAAGGACTGATGGACACTTCTTTGATCTGCGACACCTCAAGGCCGAGAACAAACTGCTGGAAGCAATAGTACGAGACTTTCTCTCTGCGGATGACTGCGCCCTTGCAGCGCACGGTGAAAGGGACTTGCAGGAGCTCACTGACTGCCTTGCTGTGGTAGCAAGAAAATTTGGCCTAACCATCAGCCTGCAGAAGACAGAAGTTTTACTTCAGCCGGCACCCCATACCTACCCTGTGGAACCACAAATTGAGATTGAAGGTACACAACTCAACAATGTTAACACCTTCACCTACCTGGGAAGCTGCCTCACCACCTCCTGCAGTCTAAATTGAGAGGTCTAAAGCAGACTTGCAAAAGCTGGGGCATCATTTGGCAGGCCATGGACACGTGTGTGGGAAGAATATGGCATCTGGCTGAAGACCAACATGGCAGTCTACAGAGCAGTTGTCCTGACTTCTCTGCTGTATGGTTGTGAAACATGGACACCATACTAAAGGCACACCAAGATGCTTGACCAGTTCCACCTGTGATGCCTTCACAAGATCATGGGCATCTCTTGGCAAGGCAGAGCCCCACCACAGAAGTGCCATGAAGGGCCAAGAGCTCTGGAACCGAGACACTGATCATGAAGGTTCAACTTTGATGGGTTGGACATGTGGTCCGGAAGGAAGACAACCACCTTCCAAAGATGGTATTCTTTTCTGAGTTGGCACATGGCACCAGATACACACAAAGTTCTATAAAGACTGTGTGGAAAGCATCCTTGAAGGCATACAATATCCCTGTGACCGGTTGGTAGACCTTGGCCAAATCCACAATGCCTAGCACTTGGCAGTCTACAAAGGCACCAGCACATTCAAAGAGCAGTGGCTGAAGGACCTCAATCAAAAGTGCCAGGACCACAAGGAGAGACTATTTGACCCTTCAATGGCCGTAATGTGTCCGGCCTGTGGGCACATCTGCGCTTCCCAGTTCCGGCTTTGCTCTCCTCGGAGTCATCATTCCCAACAGACTTCAAAGAAGGAGATGATATGAATAGCGATTTCTGGGTCACATGACTTCCTTCATTCCTTAAATACTATAAATAATATGTAGCTAAATAAAATCATAATGCCTCACTAGTAAAGTAAACAAAGATTTTTTCAGTAACACAAAGTTCTGTACACGATGGGAATCTTGAGCAACACACACAAAATGCTGGAGGAACCAGCAGGTCAGGTAGCATCTATGGAGATGAATAAATAGTTAACTTTAGGGCTGGGATCCTTTACGATGACTGGAAGGGAAGGGGGAAGAAGCCAGAAAAACAGGGTAGGGAGGGGAAGTCCAAGCAGGAAGATGATAAATAAAACAAGGTGAAGAGGAAACGGGGAATGCTTTCCAATGCCCCTTTGCAAACATCTAGGCACTCTAGGTGATCATTGCAATTTTCCCAATCCACAGCTTCTAAAGATCTTTACTCTCAATTTATTTTTAATATTTGAATGTTTTAACTAACTTAATTGTTTCAGAATCAATTTCCCAGTGAGGTTTGTACCTGTGCGCTGATGGTTTAAATAGTTTTGCCAAGCCACAACCATTTCATGATGTGCTGTTGTCAAGCAACTGGGCATGGCTGAGAATTGCTTTTCAGTGTAAATTCATCTTGAATTCCCACAGTATGTTGTTTCACTTGCAGCTAATGTCATATGTAAACTCATCACACAGTGTCCTGACCTCGCACAATGCAAGATAAATGTTGGCTATCAGGTGATCTTCAAAAGAAATATAGAGTCCGGTGACTTAAGAATTTCTCTGTACTGCAGGCAGTGGTCAGAATATCAAATCCAATTCCCTTAAAAGAGACAATGACATAAACCTCTCCAAATGAGTAATTAATTAACTGTTCTTGACTACACTGATACTGATCTTTATTTTTGAAACCAAGCTTGCAGTTTGTTAATGAATTACATCCAGGTAATTTGATCCTAATCAGAAAAACTTTAGGGAAACTCCAATGAGGTGGACAAACTTCTCTGGCTGTGATTTAAATTATTTCATTTTACTGTGGACCTCCAGAACAACTTTACTGGTAAATTCTTCTGTAACATTTAAAAAAATTTAAATTAGTAATGTGATCTTCGATTAATTAAAATCAGAAATCTACAAGCATATTTTGATGGTGTTTAATAGGCTTTTAAGTAGACACATGAAAATGAATAGTACATCTTGTTCCAGAAAATAATGAATGACTTTGAATGTGTTCAGTCCAATTTTCCAATAGGTAAAGCCAAAAGTCCTAATTTTGCATCTGATGTTTGTAGACTTCAATAGGTTTCAATAGGTACATTTAATGTCAGAGGAATGTATACAATATACATCCTGAAAATCTTTTTCTTTGCAAACATCCACGAAAACAGAGGAGTGCCCCAAAGAATAAATAACAGTTAAATGTTAGAGGGCCAAAGTGCCCCCCAGCTCCCGCTTCCCGTGCAGAAGTGCCCCCAGCTCCCCCCTCCCATGCACAAGCAGCAGCAAAGCAACAACCCCCCCAACTTCCCCACCAGCAAAAAGCATCGGCACCTCCCCCACCCCCCACCACGCACTCAAGCGTGTAGAGAAGCATTAATAAAGACACAGACTTGCAGTATCTCAAAGACTACTTGTTCACCCGGTAATTCAATATACCACAGGCTCTCTCTCTGCCTAGAAAGGAAAAAGAGGTGTCCCCCTTTCACAGCGGGAGGGGAGACATAACAAAACAACTCACCGATTTATGGTGTTAGAAGTCTTTTGCATCACTTTTTTCGAGCTCTATGCCCAAAGAACTTGAGTCTCTGGGCACAGAGCCAGAAGCCAGATCACTGCTTTTCATCTTCCATCTCCCACAATGCATCAGGCAGCACTGACCTTGAGTCCGCCCACCTCCAGGGCCTTGAAAATCTGGCATCCTGAAGGCGCGCTGGTCTTCCAGGCCACGTCCTCGGCATTTTGAAAAGCGGCCAGTCATGAGAAACTGAAAGTGGATCCCATTTCCACAATGAACAGAAGTCAGGGTGTAACTCCAGGTCAGGGTCTTCAAAAGAACCCTGAAAAGGAAAAAAAGGAGATATTAAAGATAGAAATAAAGCTGTTTCTGAAGATGCAAGCAAAGGAGTCGCTGTTAGGTGCCATCATCTTCCTAAGCTCTGCCTTTATTTGAATATTATTTATATCTTAACTTGAGATTTAAGTGAAATATTGCAACATTAGTAATGTTACTGGCACACTAAACATTCTCCCATCCTATGCTCTGGTTCCTAGTTGGTTCAGAGAGAACATGGGAATAATATGAATTGTTTTCCCACACAAACTAGCAAATGTCAGAATGACTGTCAGCCTTCTCACATCTTCATCCTCTATCTCCCTCACTATTTCTGTCTTTCTCTCCACCTCTCTCTCTTCCCCCATCTTCATTGCCAAACCTGGTACATAATTTTAAAACATAATACATTCAAGCAGTTGACTCTCAAGGGTCAAACAAACATGATAACTTTGAAGCACAATCATGAACACTTCAAGGAAACTTTTCTTTCTTTTTCAATATTTTTATTAATTACTTGCATAGATGAATACAAAATACATTATGATATTATGGAAACAGAAACAGGGTTGAAATGCCCCATATCTATGTACAGTAAGTTAACCATAATATTGAAAAGGTATATTTTATTCTAATCTAAAGCAAAATCAAAACCCCATAACAAAAAAAAAAGAAAAAATAACAGTTGTTTGCTTAAAAGAAAAAGGGAAAAAAATCTTGGACATGTAGTTGTAATTTCAGACATATAGTAGCCATCATCATTGCTGAACAAGTCAAAGATTGTGAAAGTAGTTCAAAAAAGGTCTCCATAATGTGAAAAAATCTTGTCTAGGTGTAGAAATAGAACACCTAATCTTCTCTAGATTTAAACATGACATACCGTCAATCAACCAATGGGCATGAGTAGGTGGAGCGGCATCTTTCCATTTAAGCAACAGAACTCTTCCGGCTAAAAGAGAAATAAAAGCCAAAATATGCAAATCATTGAGCTTAAGAGTAAAATCATTTCCTCCAACATTGCCAGACAAGGCAGTCAGAGGGTTGGGTTTAAAGTTTACTTTAAAAAGCTTTGAGGATTTGGTTACAATTTAGAAAATTATTTGGGATATTTGGTTTTTCACTCTCTAGTCCCATTTTTTCTAATTTTTTTAAACCCTGTTTGACTGATGTAGTTTGTAAAGAGTGGAATAGACTAGGTATTAAATGTTTTCAGCATCTGTTTGTTGGAGATAGTCTTTCCTCATTTGATCAACTATCTATTAAATATAATCTTTATAAAGCTCACTTTTTTAGATATTTACAAATTAGAGACTTATTGTGTTCTCAACTTCATACATTTCCTAAATGTCCAGATAAGAATTTAATTGATACAATTTTTAGTCTGAAACCTTTTCATAATAGATCTATTTCTAATATTTATAGTATGTTGTTGGCAATGAGAAACATTCTGTTAGACAAAATTAAAAATCTCTGGGAACAAGACCTACAGATTTCAATTGATGAGGATACTTGGAATGAAATTTTTAAACTTTTTCACACCTCTTCATTATGTGCGTGTCACACTCTTATACAATGTAACGTGATTCATAGAGCCTATATGACTAAAGATAAGCTCTCTTGTTTTTACTCAGATTTTTCTCCATACTGTAATAGGTGTAATGTCAAAGAGACCTCCCTAATTCATATGTCTTAGAGGCTTTCAACCTACATTCAAACACACCCGCATTGCCTACATCTCTGGCAGCCTCTCAGATTTCTTTCTTTCTAATCTCTGATTCATGGCAGAACTCAGATGATGAAACCTGTGTCATTTGCTCTCTCGGGCAGTGTGCCTGACCTTACCACAATTAAATCATACTGTCTTGGTGAAGAGTCAGTGACCTGAGGCATTATCTTTCTTCCTTTTTCCTCAAACGTTGCCTGACAACTGAACATCTCTAATGTTTTCTGCTAATTTTTTTTTGATTTTTAAAAAGATATTGCCAACCCCTTAAGAGGGTTGCACAAGTAGAAGAGTTCAGCGTCCTTCTTAGTAAATAGTTTCTCTTTCTAGATTCTGGGAATGAAAGGGTTAACGTATAAGGAGTGTGTGACAGCTCTGGGCCTGTACTCACTGGAGTTTAGAATAGGGGTGCGGGGGCAGTATCCCATTGAAAACTATCAAATATTGAAAGGCCTAGATGGAGTGGATGTGGAAGGATGTTTCCATAGTGGGTGAGTCTAGGTCCAGAGGGTACAGAGGGTACAGAGGGTACAGCTTCAGAAAAGGACATCCACTTTCAACAAAGATGAAGAGGAATTTCCTTGGCCAGAGGCTGGTGAATCTGTGGAATTCATTGCTTTAGACGGCTGTGGAGGTTAAATCATTAAGTATTGTGACGAGCATTTGGTCCATGATGACAGATGAGAAAAGCTTAATTAACGTAACTGCCATTTTTATTGCGATAAGCACAAAAATAGACTGGGTGCGTTGACCCATGGAGAGAACTGCTCATTTGCATACAGACAGGGCAGCTGATTATCACACACCCTGATTACGGTCAGGGTGACGCACAAACACACAAGCGAACAACTGTATAACCTAAGCTAAAATGTAACAATAAATGAACTTGAAGATCCCACCATAATCCCACGAATGCATTTTAAAACAATAAGCAGCGCTGGCCGCCAAGAATGCTGGGGCAAGCTGTCGACGATGCTCCACTGAAACGCCACACTGCCTCCTCCTGAGGCGTCAGCCATTCCCGACAAACCCCGAGTACGCAACAAAGCTCAGGAGTCCCAGTGATGGTTGCCGCAGCTGCCTGGGGTGCTGGGGTATCCCCCCCAGGGGAAGTGCTGTTTGGTGAGGCAAGAGGCAGGGCACCTGGAGTGTCACCTCCTTCCTTCAGCCTCACTGTGTTGGCTGAACGGCTGCCAGCTGATCCCAGTGCAGCACGACTGTCTTCTGCCACTCAGGCAACTGCACATCGGAGATGCAGTCGAGTACCTCTCCCAGCCCCCTCCAGTGGCTTTCTAGCTTGGGGGATCGCCCCTTATTCCAGGAGGGGCAGTGGACCCATACTCTGTCTCCCCCAGTAAGGCCCTGTCTCCGGCCGTTGGCATCGTAAGCCCGTTTTTGGTAGCACTCTGGTTCTGCTGAGCCGCATCGTGAACAGCCTGCAGGCACCCCCTGAGGTGCTGCTGGTACTCCAACCCGGCCTCCCCAGGAATCTCTGGCTTGGAAGGAGGGCCAAGCACCAGGTCGACCGACGTGTGCAGCTCCCGCCCGAACATGAGCACAGCTAGTGTACGCCTGGTGCTCTCCTGAACAGTGGCCCAGTATGCCCACAATACTAAGGGAAGGTGGTGATCACAATTGCACTGATCTTGCTCACGAGGATGGCAAGCTGCGTAGCTAGGGTGCAGTTAAAGCGCCCCATCAGCCCATCACTCTGCAGGTGAAGGTGGATGCTACACATTTTGGTGATTATGAGCGGCCTACAGACCTCACCAAACACCCATGCCCCAAAGTTGTGCACTTGCTTACTGTGAAGCTCCACAGAAATGCCAAAACAGCAGAAGAACTCCTCGAGACTCTCAGTGGTGGTGGTGACACACTGATCCGGGACCGCGTACACCTCTGGCCACTTCGTGAAGTAATCTAGTGCAGGTGCAGGGGATGGGCCCAGGACCTCCACCTTTACATGCCCCATTGGAGCCCCCACCAGGTACTGCTCCATTCGTGCCCTAGACTGGTGGCCCGGCCTCTTCTGGGATGTGCAAGTGTCATAGCAGTGCACAAACAGCTCCACATCCCGCCTGCACTCAGGCCAATAGAAGCATTCGTGCAGCTTGCCCAACGTCTTTGTAGCCCCAAAATGGCCAGCACCCACCAACCCAGGCACGGAGCCCCCAGGGGAAAACAGCTGCAGGAGATATCTGTCGCCGTCAGGAATCTGCCACTGCTGGAGCGGCAACCCGTCGCGCACCTCCAGTGTGCCTTACTGAGAGTTAGGGCCTTGGTCTCTGGATTCAGGGTGAAGACCGCCCCCCCTTCCTCCCCACACACTCAACCATCCCTCACCCGGGCCAGCACGGCATCACTCACCCGCTCACTGCTGCTGGTCCAAGATTGGGAGGTGGCTGCCGGCTGCCTGCTGAAGGGGCACTACTGCCCCTTGCTCCTGGCTCTGCTCCTCGAGCTGGGACAGTGGCCACACTCGGTGGCCTCACAGGGACGGCAGGAGAGGGCATCAGCATTGCTGAGGTGCCTATTGCCGTGGTGTTGTAGTCCTGGAGAGCCTCCATGCACTGTGCCAGCTGCCCCTGGGGACCACTGAAGCTCAACAGCCAGGTCAGCGACGCATGGTCCATACAAAGCAGGAACCGGTGTTTGAAGAGGCAGGGGCAAAAGTGGCAGAGGACCTGGACCAGGCCAAGAGCTCCTGGCAGTTGACACAGTAGTTCCATTCAGTGCAGCTGAAGTACGTCACAACACACTCTTCTTGGCCTCCTCCTGTGACAGCACTGTGCTAGCCCCTCGTTGCTGCTGTCTGTGTCAGCAAGGAAGGGGTGTGCTGGATCGGGGCCTAGTTGAGTGCAGCTAAGAGCTGATCAATTCTTTTGAATTTAAAAGTGGTATTAAACCATTATGAATTTTTCATAATGGTTCAATATCTAAGATTTATGGTATGTTACTGGAGATGAGGAATGTTCCTTGAGACAAAATTAAGAATCTTTGGGAACACGATTTACAGACATTGATATCTGAGGAAATCTGGAATGAAATTTTTAAGCTGATTAAAACTTCATCGCTGTGTGTTCGTCATTCCCTCATACAATTTAAGGTGGTAGATAGAGCTCATATGACTGAGGATAAGCTATCTCGTTTTTATGCAGATATATCTCCCTACTGTGACAGATGTAATAATGGAGAAGCCTCATTAATTCATATGTTTTGGTCCTGCCCGAATATTAAAAAATATTGCAAGGAAGTTTTTCAAACTTTCTCCTTACTTTTTAAAGTCAATTTAAAGCCTAACCCTCTGACGGCCCTATTTGGTATTGTTGCAGGACAAAATATTAAATTGAAGGCATCTAATTTACATATTTTAGCCTTTAGCTCTCTTATAGCTAGGAGGGTGCTTTTGTTTAAATGGAAAGATGTTCTTCCTCCTCCTCACGCTCAATGGTTATTTGACATTATGTCATGTTTAGTTTTAGAGAAGATTCGTTGTTCAATTTCTAAATCTCGTCAAGACTTTCAAACACTGTGGGGACCTTTTCTGAATTATTTTCAAAACCTTCAATTTGTTGTTTAAACTCAGATGTTAGCTATTATTAATTTTTATTATATAAGAAGGTATTTGCCTTCTTTTCTCTGTAATGGACTATACCAGCTTCGGTCTTGGTAGGGGTTAGATTTTTTTTTCATTTTGTAATAAATTAGTATAGTTTAATATAACTAATATATAACTATATAACATATGAATACGGGGTAATGTAATTGTTATGAACAGATATAATGTAACTGGTGGTTTTCTTTTGTCTTTTCTGACCTCTTATATACACTTTCTTGTACTCTGTATTCCTCTGTGTAGAAACTAATAAAAATATTGGAAAAAGAAAAGAGCTGATCGAAGGCAGCAGCACAGGTGTCAATGCAGACGAAGGGCCTCCCCTTCTCAGTGAGCTGTTGCAGGGAACTGGCGATATTGGCGAGGTGCTTAATAAACTGGCAGTAGTATGATGTCAGCCCAGGAAGCTGTAAACCTTGGAGACATTTCAGGATTTGGGCCATTCCCTGACTGCCACCACCTTCTCAGGGTCCATCACCACTCCTTCCACATACATCAGGTGCCCCAGGAGCTACGTCTACGCAGCGGGCAGCATCTTGTGGGGTTGTGGCACAGCTTCGCCTGGCGGACGGCAGCAAAGATCTTTCCAAGTTCCGCAGGGCATCATCAAAAACACTGGCATGCACCAGGAGATCGTCCAAATAGGTGACACAGCGACTCCACCAAATGTGAGCCAGCACCCTCTGCATCAGTTTCTCGAATGGCTGGGGTGTTGCAAAGGCCAAATGGCCTTACCTGGAAGTGCCACAACTGTTGACCAATGGTGAAGGCAGTCATGGGCCGGGCCATCGGGACCAGTTTGACATGCCAATGCCAATGCTGAACCAGGTCGACCCACGACACAGTCCAGGGCAGCATCAATTTGGGGCAGTGGGTAGGAGTCCTTCTGGGTCAGGGCAGTGAGATGCCGGTAATTACACATTACTGCCACAACCCATCTTATATCCTGACCAACACCACTGGGGCTGCCCACAGGCTGTCAAAGGGCTCAATGATGCCAGCCGCTGCCAGCTCTTTGATTAGCTGCTCCGCTACCTGGCATTTAGCGAGAGCCATACGGTGGGGCCATTGGTGAAAGGGCTGGGCGTCCCCGGTGTTAATGTGGCGTTGCACTGCCCCGTGCATCTGCAGTCCTCATCCCTGGCTGCGAAGATATGGAGGTGCTGGTCCAGGAGGTCCTTCAGGCCCCTCCTCTGGTCCTGATCCAAGCCCTTGCTTCTCTGTTGCCTCAGCTCTCGCAATGCCCGCACGGTCTCTCTGGAGGGTGCCGCAGTAGCGCTGCTGATGTCGTTGGGCTGTGCTGATGCGGTTACTGACATCAGGGGCCAGTGAGCTGCACTAGGGTGGCCATTGGTCATTGTTGCTGCGCCCACCTGGTCCGTTTTGTGCAGCTGCCCCGCCAGAGAGCCACAGCTTCAGCACCGAGGCAGAGTGTCACTCCCAGCACGTCCACACAGGGCTCCCAGTGGGACAGCAGGTCCAGGCCGATGATGCAGGGAGCTCCAGATGACAGGTAGCCACACCTCGTTTGCCACTGCAACGTGCAGCCACCACTTACCTCTCTTCACCGCACAGCCATCGGGGACCGTAGCCAGCTGGACTGACGCCGTTGTCCTTCTGGGTGGAGATGGTTGGTCCATGTTGGGGAGGGCACCAGATGGATGACGGTGATGGTTGACCCCACGTTCCTGCCAATTCACGGCATCTGATGCCCTCCACCATGCAGTCCACCCAAATAGCCCACCCTGGGAGCTGACAGTGGAGGGATTCTCGAACAGCGCTTCCCTCATGGCGCTGCCTGCTCGGCATTTCCCAGTGGCTGCGCTGGGCTGTGGCGTGGCGCTGGTGTGGGGCAGTTCTGGGCTGCACTGGTAGCAGAGCTCGCTTGTGGCACAAGGCAAGGCTGGTGCGGCGCTGGTCATACCTGTCTCACGGGATCCTCCTCGTCAGTTACTCCTCCACCTCGGTGATACAAGCGGAGGCTCCTGGCGTGTGGGGTGACACTGGAACACCCTGGGGGTCTAGATGTTGGGTGAACAGGCTGCTGAAGGTGCTGCGGCATCAGCGCCTTTGCAACAGCGTGGAGGTCAAGCTCTTCCTGGGCCGTGCTGAGCACAGTTACGGAGATCTGCTGTGAAGCCACGAGATTTCACCCACGTGATGCCGTCTAATACCCGGTTCTTTCTTCGTTGCTTCTTCCGATGGCCTCTGCTCGAAATGCTGCTACAAGGGCCCTGTAGTCACGCTGCTCAGCTGTCAGCTGGCGTTCAGTTGACGTCCCCTTCCAGCACCAGAGCAAGGTGCACCACCGTCTCAGTACGTCTCCACCCGTTGTGTCATCCAGCAAGTTTGATTTGTGCTAGGTAAGGCTCCAGGTGGCTGGTACCATTGTATCTGGAGAGCTTCAGGATGGACCTTGTGGCATTAATTGCTCAGGCCTGTTGGTCTTCCTCTTGCTCTGGCAGCACTGGTGGTGCCTGCCATGTTGCCCACCCTTCCATAGCTGTGGCGTCTTGGGTTCCCCGGTGTGGGCCGCGAGGGAGGCAGGTGATGTGCTCTGCTGAGTCAACTGGGTTGGGGAGCCTGGATAAGCTGGTCCCTTTGGGGTTCCCTGGGAAGACATGATGCTGGGATCACTGGTCCTCCGTCCGGGTTGGTGTCCTGTCTTGAGGAACCCGGTGTAGGGGAGGCATACTGCTCGGGCTTTGTGAGGATGAATATATCAGCTATGATGGAATGGCAGAGCAGACTCAATGTGCCAAGTGGCCTAATTCTGCTCTTATGGTCTTATCATTTGTCCCATTTATTCTTTGCAATTGATTTAATCATTCCTGTCTGCCCCTTCATTGATTGAGCTGTTGTGTGACTGGACTCTCAAACTAATTTAATAGCATTCTGCCATAAATTATAAAACACTAGAGATTCTACAGTTTCTGGAAATCCAAAGCAACACACACAAAAAGCTAGAGGAACTCACCAGGTCAGGCTGCATCTATGGGAAAGAATAAACAGTCGGCGTTCCAGGCCGCGGCACTTCTTCAGGACTGAAAAGGAAGGGGGAAGAAGCCAAAATAAGAAGGTGGAGAGAGGGTAAGGAGTACAAACTAGAAGTTAATAGGTGAAGCCAGATGGGTGGGAGTGGATTGGGATGAAGAAGCTGGGAGGTGATAGGTAGAAAAGGCAAAGTTAATGGGGTGGGGGGCAGAGTGGGGAATTGGAGAAAAGGGAGGGTGGGGGAGTTATCAGAAGAGGGTGAAATCAATGTTCATGCCATCAGATTTGGTGCTGCCTAGACAGAGGATGATGTGTTGCTCCTCCAACCTGAGAGTGGCCTCATCATGGTAGAAGTGGAGGCCATGAACCAACAAGTCAGAATGGAGATGGGGATTGAAATTAAAATGATTGGCTACCTGCTAGGAAATCCTGCTTTTTGTGGGCACAGCAGAGATGCTCAATAAAGAGGACCTCCAATCTATATCAGGTCTCAGCAATGTAAAGGAGCTGCATTGGGAGCACTGAATGCAGTGGACGACCTCAACAGATCTTCAGATGAAGTGCTTCCTCAGCTGGAAGGACTATTTGAGGCCCTGAATGGAGGTGAATGAGCAGGTGTGGCACTTTTTCCACTTGCATGGATAAGTGGCAGGAGGGAGATTAGCGGGGAGAGACAAATGGACAAGAAAATTATAGAGAGAGAGCTCCCAGTGGAAAGCAGAGAGTTGGGGGAGGTAAAGATGCGGTAGGTGGCACTATTTCGTTGAAGAGGCCAGACTGTTTATTCATTTCCGTAGATGTTGCCTGATCTGCTGAGTTTCTCCAGGATGTTGTGTGTGCTGCCATAAGTTATGTTATTTCCACTAATATGGTCCATTGACTGCCTCAATTCCTCCTTTGATCTCTCTGTATATTATTATTTTGGTGTTTTGTCACTCTTTTTCCTTGTTCAAAGACAATAATTTGTTAGCTGCTTGATAGATACAATGTATTTCTTCTGGCACAGCTTTTCTGCCAATTTCAAACAGAACACCACAGTCTAAATTGATGCCCCACCCTTCACAATCTGGAGGGCTGAAATATAATTATGTTCCAGCACATTCCTTGCAGTTAGCATCATTTCTTAAGCATCAGATTAATTCAATTTTTAACGTAATATAAACAGCCTTTGAAACGCTTTTCCATTATACTAACAATATTAATGTGTTAAGAGAGGCTGTTTTAAATTTAAATATTTTACCATTTACTTAATAAAGACCGAAAGGGTTGGAAATACTCAGTGAGTCATGAGGTAGCTATAGTGTTGTACAGCATAGAAATAGGCCCTTCAGCCCACCATGTTCATGCCAACCTCTGCATGCGCCTGTCTAAAGGCTGTAATTGTATCTGATTCCACCACCTCCATATCACCATTATGAAAGATGAAGTGTTAACCGATTTAAAGTGCATGAAGGTAGATAAAATCCCTGGGCCTGACCAAATGCATCCTGTGACACTGGGAAGCAAGGGAGGAGATTGCTCAGCCCAGGCAGTGATTTTTGTGAATATTTTAGCCATGGGTGAGGCACCGGAAGACTGGAGGGTGGATAATGTTATGCCTCTATTTAAGTAGGGCTAAAAAGACAAGCTGGGAAACTAGAGGCTGATGGTGGTGGGAGTTTTACATGAAGAGATTCTGAGAGATGGGATGTATTTTCATTTGGAAATTTAAGCATTGACTAGTGATAGCATGTCTTTGTTTATGGAAGATCATGCCACTCAAATTTGATTGAGCTTTTCGAGGGGGGGCCAAGAAAATTGCTAAAGGCAAGGCAGTAGATGTTGCCTACATGGACTTTGACAAGGTTCCGCATGGCAAACTGATCCAGAAGATTAGAATACAAAGGATTCAGGGCAAAATAGGAAAACTGAAATCATAATTATTTTTGATTAGAATTATTTTGAATCAATGAATTTCAGATCAGTGGTATGCTGCAGAGATTGGTGATGGATCATAGAAACTTAGAAAACCTACAGCACAATACAGGCCCTTCGGCCCACGAAGCTGTGCTGAACATGACCCTACCTTAGAAATTACACCTTAATTGTTAATTTTATATATATATAAATTAATGATTTGGAAGAGACTATAGGTGGCATGATTAGAAAGTTTGCAGATGACACCAAAACTGGTAGAGCAGTGTACAGTGAAGAAAGTTTATAGCAGGATCTAATTCAAGTGGGAAAATTAATGAGGGAATGGCAGGTGCAACTTGTAATAGGCAAGACTGAAGTGATGAAATTTGTAGTTAAACCAGACAGGACATACACAGTGAAGGGCAAAACTCTGGTGAGTGTTATTGAACTATGAGACCTTGGGGTACAAGAATGTAGTACCTTAGCTATCTGTGTTGTCACTTCCAAGGAACAATGACTTGAATCCTAAAGTCCCTTTGTTCATCAACATTTCTTAGTAACCTACATCCTACCTCTATTTGACTTCCAAAAGTGTATTTCTTCTCAGCTGTTGGGATTAAATTTTATCTGACAAAGTTCTGTCTAACTTCCCACCTGATCTATAATATCCTGCTGTAGTGTAAAACAACCTTTCTTTCAATCCACAACACTGGCAACTGTCATGTCATCCCCCAAACTTAACAATTGTATCTCCTGCATTCACATCCAAGTTGTTAATATACATCACAAGCAGCAAAGGACCCAGCTCTGATTCCTACGGTGCACCATTGGTCACAGGCTTCCAATCAGAAAAGCATGCTTCTGTAGCGGTGTGCTATGCGCAGCGCTGAAATTACGACACGGAGTCGGTAAACTGCAACCACGGAATAAGTTTATTTCACAAACACAGTCTTGCTTAAAAGCCTGTCTCCCCCCACTCGAAACTTGGAGAGGCACGTAACTGAAACTCCCTGAGGCTATGTATCTTTGTCTCTGGCTCTGGCTAATTGTCAGCCGGTTTGAGTGTGCTAGTAATTGGGTCGCCACATAACCCCCCCCCCAGAACCGGCGGTACACCCCCCAATGTCCACAGTCTGGGCCGGGCCCTGTTTGGGAGGTCGGCCTCTGCGCCGCGGTGCCGGAAACTCGACCGGTTGCGCCAAGTCCACGTGGGCCGGTTTGAGTCGGTCCACCGTGAAAACCTCCTCTCTCCCCCCAACGTCCAGCACGAACGTGGACCCGTCGTTTCTGATCACCGTAAACGGCCCCTCGTAGGGCCGTTGCAGCGGTGGCCGATGCCCGCCCCGGCGTACAAACACAAACTTACAGTTCTGCAGATCTTTGGGTACGCAGGTCGGGTGCTGTCCATGCTGCGAAGTGGGCATGGGGGCCAGGGCGCCGAGTCTCTCGCGTAGTCTGCCCAGGACCGCTGCGGGTTCTTCCTCTCGCCCCCTTGGAGCTGGTATGAACTCCCCAGGAACGACCAGGGGCGCGCCGTACACCAACTCGGCCGACGAAGCGTGCAGATCGTCTTTGGGCGCCGTGCGGACGCCGAGCAGGACCCAGGGAAGCTCGTCCGCCCAGTTAGCTCCTCGCAGGCGGGCCATGAGAGCCGACTTCAGGTGGCGGTGGAAACGCTCCACCAGTCCGTTCGACTGTGGGTGGTAGGCAGTGGTGTGGTGCAGCTGAGTCCCCAACAGGTTGGCCATCGCTGACCAGAGGCTGGAGGTGAACTGGGCGCCTCTGTCGGAGGTAATGTGGGCCGGGACACCAAAGCGGGACACCCAGGTGGCGATCAGCGCCCGGGCGCAAGATTCGGAGGTGGTGTCGGTGAGCGGGACCCGCCTCTGGCCATCTTGTGAACCTGTCCACGATAGTCAGGAGGTGCCGCGCCCCGCGTGACACAGGCAGGGGGCCCACAATATCCACATGAATGTGGTCGAAACGCCGGTGGGTGGGGTGGAACTGCTGCGGCGGGGCCTTGGTGTGTCGCTGCACCTTGGCCGTCTGGCAGTGCAGGCACGTTCTGGCCCAGTCACGGACCTGCTTGCGGAGTCCGTGCCAAACGAACCTGCTGGAGACCATCCGGACGGTAGTGCGGATGGAGGGGTGGGCCAAGTTATGAATGGAGTCGAACACGCGTCGTCGCCAAGGTGCCGGGACGACGGGACGGGGCTGGCCGGTGGCGACGTCACAGAGTAGGGTCCTCTCACCTGGGCCTACGGGGAGGTCCTGGAGCTGCAAACCGGAGACTGCGGTCCGGTAACTCGGGATCTCCTCATCTGCCAGCTGTGCCTCTGCCAGCGCCTCAAAGTCTACCCCTTGGGAAAGGGCGTGAATGTTAGGACGAGAGAGCGCATCCGCCACGACATTGTCCTTACCCGAGACGTGCCGGACATCCGTCGTGTATTCAGAGATGTAGGACAGATGGCGCTGCTGGCGGGACGACCAGGGATCGGACACCTTTGTGAATGTAAAGGTAAGCGGTTTGTGGTCCGTGAACGCGGTGAAGGGCCTACCTTCTAAGAAGTACCTGAAATGCCGGATTGCCAGGTATAGCGCCAACAGCTCCCGGTCGAAAGCACTGTACTTGAGCTCGGGTGGCCGCAGGTGTTTGCTGAAAAACGCCAGGGGTTGCCAGCGGCCCGCGATGAGCTGCTCCAGTACCCCACCGACTGCCGTGTTAGAGGCGTCCACCGTGAGGGCGGTAGGGACGTCCATTCTGGGGTGCACTAGCATCGTGGCATTCGCCAAGGCATCCTTCGTTTGAATGAAAGCGGCGGCGGACACCTCGTCCCAGGTAATGTCCTTGCCCGGACCAGACAGCAAGGCGAACAGGGGGCGCATGATCCGGGCAGCTGAAGGGAGGAAGCGGTGGTAGAAATTGACCATACCTACGAATTCCTGCAGGCCTTTGACCGTGGTGGGTCGGGGGAAATGACGGACCGCATCCACCTTAGCGGGCAGAGGGGTTGCCCCGTCTTTAGTAATCCTGTGGCCCAGGAAGTCAATGGTGTCGAGCCCGAACTGGCATTTGGCCAGGTTGATCGTTAGACCGTAGTCACTCAGCTGGGCAAAGAGCTGTCGGAGGTGGGACAGATGCTCCTGACGACTGCTGCTGGCTATGAGGATGTCGTCCAAATAGATGAATGCGAAGTCCAGGTCGCGTCCCACCGCGTCCATCAACCGCTGGAACGTCTGTGCGGCATTCTTCAGGCCGAACGGCATGCGGAGGAACTCGAAAAGGCCGAACGGGGTGATGAGAGCCGTTTTGGGGATGTCGTCTGGATGCATCGGGATTTGATGGTATCCGCGGATTAGGTCTACCTTGGAGAAGATCTGCGCGCCGTGCAGGTTGGCTGCAAAGTCCTGAATGTGCGGCACAGGGTAGCGGTCCGGTGTTGTAGCCTCGTTCAGCCTGCGGTAGTCGCCGCACGGTCTCCAGCCCCCTGTCGCCTTGGGCACCATGTGCAGGGGGGAGGCCCATGGGCTGTCGGACCGCCGTATGATCCCCAATTCCTCCATCCGTGTAAACTCCTCCTTCGCCAGTCGGAGCTTGTCCGGGGGAAGCCGCCGAGCGCGGGCATGGAGGGGTGGTCCCTGGGTCAGGATGTGGTGCTGTACACCGTGTCGGGGCATGGCTGCCGTGAACTGTGGTGCCAGAACCGATGGGAAATCCGCCAGGACCCTGGTGAAGTCGTTGCCGGACAGTGTGATGGAGCCGAGGTGAGGGGCTGGCAACTGGGCTGCACCCAGGGGGAATGTCTGAAAGGTCTCGGCGTGAACCAGTCTCTTCCTGGGCAGGTCGACCAGTAGGCTGTGAGCCCGCAAGAAATCCGCACCCAGAAGCGGCTGGGCTACGGCGGCCAGTGTGAAGTCCCACGTAAACTTGCTGGAGTCGAGCCGTAGCTGCACCGGACGGGTGCCATAAGTCCTTATGGTGCTACCGTTCGCGGCCCGTAGGGGGGGACCCGGCGCCCTGCTGCGGGTGTCGTAACTCGTCGGAGGTAAGACGCTGATCTCGGCACCGGTGTCGACCAAAAACCGGCGTCCCGACTGTTTGTCCCAGACATACAGGAGGCTATCCCGAAGGCCAGCCGTCGTAGCCATCAGCGACGGCTGGCCCTGGCGTTTCCCGTGGAATTGGCAGGGCGGGCGACAGCGGCGGGCATCTGCGCCCCACCGCTGGTGGTAGAAACACCAGTGTTCGTTGGGCTCCACAACCCGGCCTCTGGGTTTAGCGGGCTCTGCGGCCGGGCCTGGACTGGTTTGCTGCTGGGATGGCCTGGTGATCTGTGCGATGGACATCCCACTCACCTTCTTGGCGTTCCACAGCGCGTCCGCCCGGGCTGCCACCTTCCGGGGGTCGCTGAAATCCGCGTCGGACAGCAGCAGGCGTATGTCCTCGGGCAGCTGCTCCAGGAATGCCTGCTCAAACATGAGGCAGGGCGTGTGTCCGTCGGCCAGAGACAACATCTCATTCATCAAAGCCGATGGAGGCCTGTCTCCCAAGCCATCCAGGTGCAGTAAGCGGGCAGCTCGCTTGCGGCGGGAGAGCCCGAAAGTCCTTATGAGCAGGGCTTTGAATTCCGTGTACTTGCCGTCTGCCGGGGGAGACTGTACGAACTCTGCGACCTGGGCCGCTGTGTCCTGGTTGAGGGAGCTCACCACGTAGTAGTAACGGGTGTCCTCTGAGGTTATTTGCCGAACATGGAATTGGGCTTCTGCTTGCTGAAACCATAGGTGAGGTTGTAGCGTCCAGAAGCTTGGCAGCTTCAAGGAAACCGCGTTAACAAACGCAGCGTCTGCCATCTCCGGTCCAAAAAAACGGTTGGACCGTCAGGGTCACCAATGTAGCGGTGTGCTACGCGCAGCGCTGAAATTACGACACGGAGTCGGTAAACTGCAACCACGGAATAAGTTTATTTCACAAACACAGTCTTGCTTAAAAGCCTGTCTCCCCCCACTCGAAACTTGGAGAGGCACGTAACTGAAACTCCCTGAGGCTATGTATCTTTGTCTCTGGCTCTGGCTAATTGTCAGCCGGTTCGAGTGTGCTAGTAATTGGGTCGCCACACTTCCACCATTAAACCAGATTTGAATCTGTTAACACGAGGAAATCTGCAGCTGCTGGAAATACAAACAACAACACACACAAAATGCTGGTGGAACACAGCAGGCCGGGCAGCATCTATAGGGAGAAGCGCTGTCGACGTTTCGGGCCGAGACCCTTCGTCAGGACTGCTCAGCTACCTCTTCAAAAAAACTGAATTAAAATAATGAGGCAGGGTTTTCCCTGCACAAACCCATGCTGACTGTCCCTGATCGGCCCATGCCTTCACAAATGTACATTTGTTCTATCCCTTAGAACTTTCTACATTAATTTCCGTACCATTGGCATAATGTTCTCACAAATTGAAAATGGGAAAACAACTGTGTATTGAGTTGCATCTGGGGAGTGGGTGGAGAGAACCCAGGCAATGTCAATGATTAAGTAGAAACAGCGTTATACTGGTGACACAGTGCTCTAAGTGCCATCCAATTATGAGGAAGGGCAGTGACTGAAACAATAACAAACAATCTCACTGTTTAATTTCCCCAATTTGCATTCATCCTATCATGCAGTCAGTTACTGCTGTTTATTTGACTAATTGTTTCTCCCATTTGATTTGAGTTGTGTTAGTGAAAGTAATTGAAATTTTAATTTGAAACATAAACATTAAACATTGAGTAGCAACTTGCCAGATGTTGCAGAAAGACAGTTTCATGGACTTTAGAACTGAAAAAAATACATATTCAAAGTTTTGAGTATAAAGGTTGGACTTCATGTTGCAGCTGTACAAATCTTGGTTGCACAATACCGGCAAGCGGCCAAAGTGCTACACCTGCTCACTCACCTCCTCCCTCACATCTGTTCAGGGCCCCAAACAGTCCTTCCAGGCGAGGCAACACTTCACCTGTGAATCTGTTGGGGTCATCTGTTGTGTCTGGTTCTCCCAGTGCGGGCTCCTCTACACTGGTGAGACTTGTCATAAATTGAGGGACCACTTTGCTGAGCACCTCTTCTCCATCTGCCAAAAGCGGAATTTCTAGGTGGCCAAACATTTTAATTCCAATTCCGGTTCCTATTCTGACATGTTGGCCAAGGCCTCCTCTTGTGCCACAATGAGGCCACACCCAGGGTAGAGAAGCCACACCTATATTCTGTCTGGGTAGCCTCCAATCTGATGGCATGAATATGGATTTCTCCTTTCAGTTAAAAAAACCACCTCCTCCCCTTTTCTTTTATTCCTTTCTCTGGCGTCTTACCTCTTCTCACTTGCCTATCACCTCCCTTGGCTCCCCTCCTCCCTCTCTTTCTCCTATGGTCCACCCTCCTCCCCCATCAGATTCCTTCCTCTCCAGCACTTTATCTTTCCTACCCACCTGGCTTCACTTGTCACCTTCTAGCTGTCCTCTTTCCTGTCCTCCACCTTTTTATTCTGGTGTCTTACCCCTTCATTTTGAGTCGAGAAGAAGGGTTGAGGCCTGAAACAGCGGCTGTTTATTCATTTCCATTGACGCTGCCTGACTTGCTGAATTCCTCTGCAACACACACAAAATGTTGGAAGAACTCAGCAGGCCAGGCAGCATCTATAGAAGAGTCAACAGTCATCGTTTCAGGCCAAGACCTTTCATCAGGACTGGAGGAAAAAGATGAGAATTCAGAGTGAAAAGGTGGGAGAGAGGGGAGGAAGAAATACCAGGTAGAGTA